>NC_141669.1:77666863-82466863 GCF_028749965.1 Puma concolor | reverse complement strand
TCATTGTTGAATTTAACTTATAAGTGCATAGAGTTTCATTACACTAGTCTCTCTACTTTTGGAAACATTTGAAAATTTCTGTAATAAAACAATTAAAAGAAAAAATAATGAAACCTGCACCTATCTCCCCTGTAAAGAGTGTGTAAAGAGTGTGGTGGGGGTGAGGCCTGTCAGCTTTTCTTCTTGGGACAATAGAGAAGGGGAAATTAAAGAGGCTGAATGGCACTTGGCAGCTAGTCTAGGGGACAAAGGCCCTAATGGTTTAAGCCAGTGGTGGCAGCTTTGGAACCAGCTCAGGCCCATAGCTGGTAATGAAAAACTGAAAACCAAGAAGCTAGGGTGAGCCTCAGGGCTTAAGAGCCGCAAGGCCTGTTCCTGTTAGCCTGTTGAACTTCTCTGAGCAACAAACCTGTACTCAGTCATGAGTCCCTTAAATCTGAAACAGTAAAAAGGAGCTATTTTGCTCATTTAACAAACATGGATTACACGCATAACTGTGCTTGCTGAGGTAGGTAGGTAGGTAGGTACTGTGCTCGCTGTCATGAAAACAGCAGACACAATCCTTGCCTTTATGATCTAAGAAGGCTAAAAACCTGTATTTGGAAAGCAGTATTGCTGTTATAACATTAACATATAAGCATAGCATACCTAAGCAACATGGAAACTAAGAGGAGCACCCAAGTTTGTCTTTAGGAACCAAAGAAGGTTTCACAGAAGAAATAGCTTTTGAGATAAAACTTGAAGACTAAGTCGGTGTTTGCCAGGACAAAAGCCAGGAGCAGGAGGATTTCAGAAAGAAGGAAACGAATTTGCAAGACATAATGTGAAACTACAAAGGCAGATTCTGGGAACTACAACTATTTGTTTTGCTAGACCATAATGTGTGTGTCTGAGGAACTGTTCTCTAGCCTGCTTGCTCTTCTAGGCCTGGGACAAGGGGAAGGCCTTAAGCCTTCCTTTAAGCCTTTAAAACTAGTTTCCTGATGGGAAAGGAACAGGAGATCTAACTTCAAGGAAAGCTATGGGTTATGGGTCAGGCTGCATTTTACAGCAGTTTTAAAATGGAGTCCAAATGGGGTGCCTGGATGGCCCAGTCAGTTAAGTGTCCGACTTCAGCTCAGATCATATCTCACCATTTGTGGGCTGGAGCCCCTCATGGGGCTCTGTGCTGACAGCTCAGAGCCTGGAGCCTGCTTGGGATTTTGTGTCTCCCTCTCTCTTTGCCCCTCCCCTGCTCATGTTTGTCTCTCTCTCTCTCCTTCAAAAATAAATAAACATCAAAAAAAATTTTTTTAAACCTCCCCAAAAGAAAAGCCCAGATGTTTTTATGGGGCTTTATTAATAATACATAAATAAATCAATAATAAAATTCAGTCTAAGTAAAATAAGTCAGAAAAAGATACGTATCATATGATATCACTCCTTTGGAATTTAAGAAACAAAACAGATGAACACAGGGGATGGGAATGAAAAATAAAACAAGATAAAAACGGGGGCAAACCATAAGAGATTCTTAAATATGGAGAAAGAGGGGAGGTGAGAGGAGGGATGGGCTAAATGGATGAGGGGCATTAAGGAGGGTACTTGTTGGGATGAGCACTGGGTTCTACTCCTAAAACCAATACTACACTGTATGTTAACTAACTTGAATTTAAATAAATACGTTCTTAAAAAATACAGCCCAAGAGAGGCTAATAATAAAAAGGAGAAAGTGAGAAGGTTTAAGGCACAACAAAAACCCTGCTGAGTGGCAACAGTCTACTTCCTTCAATTATAGATCCTTGTAGATGGAGGAAGATGAGTCAGTCAGAAATTAATGTTTAGAGAAATTAAGTTCTCTAAACTTTTCCTGCAGCAATAAGGCTTTGTATCCACGGCAGTTTTAAATGGACTATCGCCCAGTATTTCTTTCCAAATACTTATTTATTTACTGCTATACAATTTAAGTGCTCATCTAAATAGGTAGTTAGATGCACTTATTTCAAAACTCCAGATTGCACATAAAATACCATAATAGAAAAGGCTGTTGTGAGCACAGTGCTTGAGAGAAGCTACAGGGTATCAATTAGCATTAAATAATTGGCCACCAAACGTATCTGGAAAATATGTGCAGCTTGGTTCTAGACAAGTAAGGCCTCCGCCAAGTGCCTTCCACGGAAATTCATTCATTCATTCATTCATTCATAATGTTTATTTATTTTTGAGAGAGACAGAGGCAGAATGCGAGTGGGTTAGGGGCAGACAGAGAGGAAGACAGAATCCGAAGCAGGCTCCAGGGTTCGAGCTGTCAGCACAGAGCCGCACGCAGGGCTCGAACCCACGAGCTGGAGATCATGACCTGAGCCGAAGTCGGAGGCTCAACCGACTGAGCCACCCAGGCGCCCCTCCACTGTAAATTCTTCATAAACATTCGCTGGACGACTCTACACAACCGCGCTCCCATGCCCCCCCCCCCCCCCCCCCCCGGGCCCGCACGACGAGGAGCTTCCCGTTTCTCCGACGGCTACTTCCCCTGGCTTCGGGGGCCCTCGAGGTCCCGTTACACAAGCTCGGCGTCTGGCCACCGGGCCCCCAGTGGCGCAAGCCGGCGAGTGGGTTGCCAGCACCCGTCCCGGCGTCACTGGACCGCCTAACTGCCAGAACCAGACAAGCTCAAGGCACTGAGAGGGTCTGACTCAAGCCAGCACGCGCTGCTCCCCCGTCCGGGGAGGGCTCCCCGGCGGGGAGGGGCCAGGAAAAGCCCCGCCCCACGCCCCGTTCCGCCAGGTGCGCGTGCGCCGCGGCCCCGCCCGCCCCCCGGCCTGGTTCTGCGCTGCTCGGCAGAGAGCGTCTTTTCCTCGCTCTCTGGCGGCTTGCACGCGCCCTCCTTCCGGACCTCGGGAGTCGCGCAGCTCCCGGCCCGGTCTCCTCCCCGACTGCCTGGCTGCGGGGCCATGGCGTGGCGGCGGCGGCCCGAGGCCGGCGTCGGGGTCCGCGGCGCGCTGGCGCTGCTGGCGCTGGCTGTGTGCGCGCCCGGGGCCCGGGGGCGGGCGTTCGAGTGGTATTCGGCTGTGGTGAGCACCGAGTACGTCGACCCGTACACGAACCGCACCGTATGGAGCGTCTCGGAGAGCGGCCGCTTCGGCGACAGCTCGCCCAAGGAGGGCGCGCAGGGCCTGGTGGGCGTCCCGCGCGCGGCGGATCGCGACCCCGAGGGCTGCGCGCCAGATACCCGCTTCCTCGTGCCCGCGCCCGGCGGCCGTGGAGCCGCGCCCTGGGTCGCCCTGGTGGCGCGCGGTGGCTGCACCTTCAAGGACAAGGTGCTGGTGGCTGCACGGAGGAACGCCTCGGCCGTGGTCCTCTACAACGAGGAGAGCCACGGGAACCTCACCGTGCCCATGTCCCACGCGGGTAAGCCGAGGTCGGGGGGCGCGGGGAAGTGGCGGGGGGAACTCTGCAGCCTAGTCATGGCCCGCGGCCCTCTCGTCCTCGGCCTTGACCCCCGCCTCCCAGGTGCAAGCAGCGAAGGGGCCGGGAGCGCGACTCTGATGGCCTCTGGCCGTTGAGAACTACGGGGGAAGCTCTAGGTTTGCGCCCTGTGATCCCCCCTCCCCCCGGGACGCTGTAGGAAGTTAGACGGGCCTCCAGACAAAATCAGATCTTCGCCTTGGGCCCTTCAAGTGAAGGGAGGTGCCATCTGGAGGAGGGCAGTGGGGAGAGAGAAGGAAATTAAAACCCACCGAAAGAGATTGTGGTGGAAGGTCTCATGATTGCTAATCATGGGTCCCTTTCCATTCTTCGTTACCCAGAGTCAGGTGGGGTGAGAATTGAAGCTCTTTCCTAGCGCGCTCCAAGGTCTGGCAGCCCCTTCACCAACGTAAAGTGGTGATTGGTGGCACTCTGTTTTCTCCACTTTAATAAAGCAGAGCGTGTCCGAATATTCTAAACTTTCGAATCAGAAAATCTGGATTTAAGTTCAGGTATGCTTTCTCGCTCTCTACATTAAGGTTAATACTGGCGTGACTGCCAGTTAGGTTCCTTGAGTCTTGAGTTCAGATGAAATTTTTCAAGTTGTGTACATTCAGTAAAAGATCTTGCTCTTTGCCAGGCAGTACTTCCCACACACCTATTCCCCTCAACAGGTTCTATCTTCAAGCAGTGATGACAGTTTAAAAGTCTTATTTTGCAAGAAGACATCCTCAGAACTGAATTCCGAGTCCCATAGGAGCAGTACACAGCAGAGTGGACATATTTCTGTTATGACTTCTAAGATCATGACTCTTGACTTACTGTGATTAAAGTCTTTATTTTAAAGTTGCTGCTGTTGCAAGTCAGACATCCTTTTTCCTGTACTTTTGTTTTTCATTCTGCTTTGATTTTTTTTTAATGTTTTATTTTATATTTGAGAGAGACAGACAGCGAGCAGGGGAGGGGCAGAGAGACAGAGACAGAATCTGAATCAGGCTCCAGGCTCTGAGCTGTTAGCACAGGGCTTAAACTCACGAGCAGTTGAGATCATGACCTGAACCAAAGTCAGCCTCTTAACTGACTGAGCCACCCAGGCGCCCCTTTGTTTTGATTTCTTAAAGGCAAGTTAGAACTTAACTAGAATGAGGACAGAAAAGTGACTTTGGATTTGGCCTATTTTAGCAGTGATGGGAATGGAAATCAGTTGAGAGGTGAGAAAATGGAAACTGTTAGAACAACTCTTCCAAGAAGTTTGACTGGGACGGCTCAGGAGGTGCTGAGAAATGGGCAGAAACTATAGGGCAAGTGAGGGTAGGGTGAACAATGGTAAGCCATGTTTGATATTGGATGGAAGTGATGTATCCAGGATAGAGAAGAGGTAACCACTCATGTGGTGGCAATGGGTGAGGCACCACCTTTGGTGCAATTATTACAGTGATTACAAGTCTACCTAATTGTTGTACCCAAGTCATGTTTCCATAAGACTACCATGAAAAGCCCTATCAGACTTCACAGAGCATTCCTGATACATCCTATTGATGGTTTTTCCCAATTTTAGTAGTTCTGTCAAAAAGGTTAGTGTGTCAGGATTCTGGTTCTGGTTCCTTGCAATCTCTTTTGAGTCTACAACATCTTCATTTGGACCTTTCCTTCCTTCCTTCCTTCCTTCCTTCCTTCCTTCCTTCCTTCCTTCCTTCCTTCCTTCCTTCCTTCCTTCCTTCCTTCCTTGTTTAGTTATTTTTGAGAGAAAGCAGGGGAGGGTCAGAGACTCCCAAGTGGGCTTCACACTGTCAGCACAGAGCCTGACATGGGACTTGAACCCACAAACTGTGAGATCATGCCCTGAGCCAAAACGAAGCATCAGACACGCAACCAAATGAGCCACCCAGGTACCCCAGGACTTTTTCTCTTCAGTGGCAGGCTCATCAGCTACAATTTTCTAAATTTGTTTACTGCATTTTTTGATAATGACATTAACATTTTTCCAGGCTAATAGCACTTGCTTTAAAAATGGTTCAGCCGCCTTGGTTGCTTATACTAGTGGCACAAAGTTTGTCCAGGCCCAGAAAAACACCTCATCGATGTTTATTTGAAATCCTTTTCTTGTTTCTATTCCCATTATCAGTGTCCATTCAGTCCCTTTTCTGTGACAGTAATTGTTTGAGAAAAAAGACAAAAGTAACAGCTTTAGCAATTTTTTTTAAATGTGTGAAAGTACCCAGTGTGTGGGTACTGTGCTCAGTGCTCTTCATACAGTGTGGCTCACTTAATCCTCCTTTTTGAGATAGGTACTTTAACCCCTTTTCACAGATGAGGAAACTGGCCCAAGGTAACAGGGTGATCTGTATATATAGCCAGATCATTCTTTGTTGTGGGAGAGGGTTTCCTGTGCATTATGGGATGTTCAGAGTTTCTGGCCTCTACCTACTAGATTCCAGTAGTAGTGTCCTGTTGTGACAACTGAAAATGTCTCCAGATGATACCAAATGTCTGAGGGGAGAAATGATGACGGAATCATCCAACATTTGAGCCACTGACTTAAAGGGAGATTAATTTGGTAGCATTGTGACCAGGGCATTAGACAGGAAAATCTTCAGAGACTCTTGTCAGACTTTTGGGCTAGTCTAAGTAGAAATACAGTTGACCCTTGAACAACACAAGGCTTAAAGGTGCCAACCTCCCATACGGTTGAAAATCTGCGTATAACTTTTGACTTCCCCAGAACTTAACCAGTAATAGCCTCCTGTTGACTGGACACTTTATCAATAACATAAACAGTCAATTAACATATGTTTTGGATGTTATATGCATCGTATACCGGATTCTTACAATGCAGTAAGCTAGAAGGAGGAAAATGTTATTAAAATCCTAAGGGAAAATACATTTACAGTACTGTACTGTATTTATTGGAAACATTCCTTGCATAAGTTGATCTACACAGTTCAAACCTGTGTTGTTCAAAGGGTCATCTGTATAAGGGCCAATATTATAGTGGTGACCAAAGGAATGGAAAGGAATGACCTTCATACAACTTGGCCCAACTGGGGACAAGGGTACAAATGTATCATGACTTTTTGAGAATGGAGTAGCATTAAGAATGGAAAGAATGGAATTAACTCAGAAGACAAAGTGGCTTTAACATACTTGAATTTGAAATGTCACACAGAACCTTGAATGCAGCTCAAGTTTAGGTTTCTTGCATTTTGTCAGGATGTGGCTAGAGACAGTAAAAACTGCGGATTTCAATGGTTTGGGTGTTCCTGTGTAGCACTGTTGTCCTACAGAATAGGTAGAGGTGGCTGCTTGTAAAATTAAATCGTGATAGTCTTTTCCCAAATCTCAAGGAGAATTTCACCAGTTTTTGTTTGTTTTTTTTTTTTTTAAACCTGTTGCTTGACTCTGCTAAATCCAGTATAAGATATTTTGTGCTCAAATCAGTTTTTTACTCTGGTTCTAAAAAAAAAAAAAAAAAATCATCAAGATAATATTCTATCAGAACAACTATAAGGACTGTTTAATCCCCTGTTAATTAATCTTAATTTCCTTTACTTTAGCAGACAGGATAATGAGCAGCCACTTTGGGCCAACTATTGTGCTTGCTCAGGGATAGAAATGCATAAGACACATGCCTACCTTTGAGGACTTTGGGGCATGGTAAGAGCGATAAACAGCTTTCTAGATAATATGGTTTGGACCTTGATGGAATTATATGCTTAGGAAACAAAGAAAGGACATGTAAAGCAGGTATTGCAAGGGTAACTAGAAGTCATTTTGACTAAGGTGAGTAAAAATTGGTACAGGTCAAATCATTAAAACAAAAGCTTTTATAGAGTATTGGCCTTAATGTAGTTATTGTCAGTTAATAAATGGGATGATCTTGGGGATGCCTGACTGGCTCAGTCGGTAGAGCATGTGACTCTTGATCTTGGGGTAGTGAGTTTGAGCCCCATGTTGAGTGTAGAGATTACTTAAATAATCTTTAAGTAATAAATAGGATGACCCTTTAGCTGAAATCTTGACCTTTTAAAAATAGATTCATTCATTCATTCTGCATACAGTTCACATTCTGTTAACAGGTGTTTACTGAGTGCCAAGTACTGTCAAGGCTTCGAGCTATGTTTGAGGAAGGGGCCAGAGTTGGGATGGAGGGAGATGACAAAGATGTAGAAGCCCCTAGCGTCAAGGAAGATGTGCATTTTGCATTTGCAGAATATGGTAAATAGTTTTTTATAAATAATAAATTTTTGATGATGTTTAATGCTATACTCAAATGATCCAAAAATTTGGATTTGAATTAATGTATTTTGGTGCTGTAGGAAGACAGAAATGGCACCTCACAGGCACATAGAAGGTGGGATTAGCTGAGACAGTTCCCAGAAAGATTGAATTTTGAAGGACACGTTGATGTGTAAGGGTGTCTCTGGGTGTGTGTGGTAGGTGGGGTTGGACTATAGGACATTGTTGGTGGCAGGAATAGAATTGTAAAATGCTGATTTCCTGAGATAAAGTAATGCATTTAGGAACGCTGCAAAGAGGTGGATAGTATATTCAACAAATACGAAATATTTTTGAGCAAGTCGAATTATCCAAAATGTAATTTTAAATTCCAAGGAAAGAATCAACATTTGTTTTTGTGTCCTGCCAACACTTCCTAGCCAACCATAAAAACATTTCTGTTTTGTGTAATAACTTCAAATTTCAGAAACATTTGCATTCATATTTGGTGTCCTGTTCCTCCTGCAAAGCAGTCCATAGTATTCTCCTTATTGGGGCATTTCAACTATATAGAAGGAAAGCCAATATTTGCATACAGAAACTCTTCTATAGGTCATCACTGTGTGATGCTGGGCTACAAAAACTAATAAATAAGAACAGGTAGTACTCGTCTAGTGAGAGAGAGAAACCTATAAAGAAATTGTGGTGGGTGTATAAAAAGCTGTGTCTAAGAGGCACTGATGCATTGCAGCCACAAAGGGGTAGGTGGTTCTGAGCAGCCTTGAGTTGAGCTTGTGCTGAATCAGATGTGACCAGGAGTTTCCTAGGTTGGGGGCAGAAGGTGGAGAGAGTATGGAAGTTATTGGAAAAAAAAAAAAAAAAGGACCTGAAACGTCCTGGGTTTCTTTTGCTGGAACTCTAAAATGTGTTTCTTGCTGCCTGAATCAGTTTTCTAGAACAGAAATCTAATCCACCACTTTAAATATTTCAGTAGTTCCCACCTCTATATAATTTCCTTTGGGAGGCAAAATGGTACACTAGACTCACATGTAAACTCTAGAATTTTGAACCCACTATTTTTTTTTTAAGGTTTATTTATTTATTTTGAGAGAGAGAGCAAGCACAAGCCGGGAGCGGCAGAGAGGTAGGAAGAGAGAGAATCCCAAACAGGCTCCACACTGTCTGCACTGACAGCACAGAGTTCACTGTGGGGCTGGAACTCATGAACCTTGAGAACATGACCTGAGCTGTAATTGAGAGTCAGATGCTTAACTGACTGAGCCACTCAGGCACCCCTGAACCCACTATTTCCCAAGATAGGATTTTTTGTTTTTGACCAAGTGGTAAGAGGAACATAGAAATTTGAAAGGAAACGGAAACATGCAATTTTATTTTTGGCACAGAAGAGTTTTATATTATGGATAGTTTGGCTTGCTAAAGAGTACTGTGTTTGGTATTTACTATTTGACAGGTTTATGATCATGTTCTCTGTACACAGACCTTGTGCTAAGTAAGACAAAAATAAAACTGCCTTCAAGGAGTTTCCCTGTAATGGTCAGAGGTATAGATTCTTTGGGGAAGGAGGGAGATTGCACCAGGTGACATTTTTTTACATAAGCATGATTGGTAGCAGTGTTAAGGTCTAGGGAAGAAAAATCTTGAGAGCTTTCTCTCCCCGGTCCCAAGTCTTTAAGCGTCTGTGCATCCTGTGAAGAAACAGAGGTGTTCAGTTTAGAAATAAGCTATGACTTGCTCTTTTGTGCCACTAAGGCTCTCTAGGATTGGCCTAGGGAGGAGGCAGTGCATCAGGAGAAGGGCAGGGCCGAATAAGGTGCCTGTGCCTGGCAGCCCTTGGGGTCATGCATTTTCACTGAGCTGCCCTGCTTCCAGTTCATCCCCAAAAAATGTCCCAGAAAAGTAAATCATGGGATAGAATGAATCTTCATTCTGAGTTTTATTAATTTAAAGTGGTTCCCAGAAGCAATCTTGCTGCTATAATTAGCATAGCAAATGGTTTAGCTGTCATCCTAGACACTTTTTTTTTTTAATGATTTCTTTTAACCCAGTGAACTGTTTTAGTTTCGTAGGTAAAAATTTTCAAGTAGATATTACAAGTGTTTTCAGTTCAGGTTATCCTTCTGATAATTGTTGTGTGTTAATAGCCCCTCCCTTTGAAAATTTTGGTGTCCTTGGTGCCTGGGTGGCTCAGTGGGTTGGGCGTCCAGCTCTTGATTTCGGCTCAGGTCATGATCTCACAATTCATGAGTTCAAGTCCCGTGTCAGGCTCTGTGCTAACAGTGCAGAGCCTGCTTAAGATTCTCTCTCTCCTTCTCTCTCTGTCCCTTCCCTGCTCATGCATGTGCCCTCTCTCTCAAAATAACTAAACTTAAAAAAAAAAAATTTGGTGTTCGAGAACCTCTCTAATCTCAATTCATCTTCCACCTCTCATTCATTCATTCATTTATTCAACAAATATTTATTAAACACTTTCTATGTGCCAGGTTCTATGTGAGGCACTGGGGATAGGAGATCAACAGGATAACCTTTACATATGCAGTAGTTGCCCCCCCCGACCCTTATCCATGGTCTCAGCTTCCATGGTTTCAGTTACCCACAGTCAACCTTGATCTGAAAGTAGATGATTCTCCTGACCTATGCTCAGAAGGTTAGTAGTAGCCTAATGTTAGGTCATCATGTCCACGTCACTCACCTCCCTTCATCTTATCATGTGGGCGTTTTACTTCATCACAAGAAGGGTGAGTACAGTATAAAATATTTTAAGAGAGACCACATTCATATAACTTTTTTGGCAGTATGTTATAATTGTTGTACTTTATTATTAGTTGTTCATGTCTTACTGTGCCTAATTTATAAATTAAATTTTACCTTAGGTATGTGTAGGAAAAAAGCATAGTATATATAGAATTTGGTGCTATCTGTGGTTTCAGACATCCACTGGGGGTCTTGGGATATATCCCTCATGAATAAGGGGGAGACCACTATATTTTTATCATTAACCAAATAGGACCAGTCACCATCCCAAATAGGTTTTTATGGTGATTTCACAGCCTAGAAATCCCCCCTTCATTGTCTTGGTAAACCTTGCCTGTCCTTCAAGATGTAGTTCAAGTGTCCTCCTAGGGAAAGAGTTCTGTCCCACCTCAGACAAAATTATCACTTCATTTCTGTAGCTCTTTGTATTCTACTTTCATATTAAATAAGCAACAGTCAAAAATAGAAAAATTCTCATTCTCATTTTATAGCTGAATAAATACTCTCAGGGTAGATTCTCCAGACCTAGACAGTGGATAACAGTGAGATTTGAACCCAGCCTGTGAGGCTCTGAAGGCTGGGTCCCCCATGAGGAGAGGGTAGGGCAGACTTACTATGTGGGAGCTGGGTCTTCAGACCCAAGGATTGGCTTTTCCAGGCGGTGTATGACATTGAGCAGCTCTCAAGATTTCAGAACCCTCATCTGTAAAATGGTAATTTGACCTCTTTCTGCTGCATGTGAGATATAAATATGAAAGTGCTCCAAAGTTATTTTCCCCAGTTAACACAAAGAGCATTATGTCTGTACCAGAAGTTTTATGTGGCTGTAACCATAGCATAGAAACAGTTTTGTTTTCTGTATAAAACTTTTTAACTGAAATAGGTACGTAGGGTTCATTAAACTGTTCTTTCTACTTGAGTCCATACTTGAAATTTTCCACCAAAGGGGGTTTATGAAAAAGGCTTTCCGCTTATAAGGTGCCGTGTAATTACAAGTGGTATTACTATCATAATAATTGTTTCTGTAGTTGTCTTTCTCAGCTTTAGATGTTTGCTTTCCTGAAGGCAGGAAGTGCCTTCCCCCTTAGCGTGTCTCCCCAGTGATGACACGGCAGACTGTGTGAGTGTGGAGACCAGTACAGTTCTTGTTAAGTGACACTTTGAGGCCTGGGTCAGAGGATCGGCCTCCAGGCCGGAGCCACCTTAGAAGGGTGCCCTTCTGGTGTTTCAGTAACTAAATCCTGATGGCAGCGGGGGGGCCACAGTGGATTTGGTACAGATTCAGTTTCTCTGCAAAAGAATTGCGTTATAAATCAGTTTCGAAGCGATGCCAGAGAACATTCTTTATGTGTATTTTTAAAATTAGTTTTGAATAGGTAATATGAGCACATGATACAGAATTTTTACTGTGTCCAGCTCTTTCCCTACAGACATAGTCAGGGTCCCTAGACTCTGGGTCACATTCCAGAGGCAGTCTAAATTGATACGACATCTAGATCTTTCGTCCACATAGTTTGACATTTTGCTTTTTTCCCCTTTTGTCGTGTTGAGTCCTATCAGTGCTAACAGTTGCCGCCTCAGTCTGCACACATATCCTATATGTATTTATATAGGATTTATATAACTCTCTTCCTATTGATGGACGTTTAGATTGTGATACCATAAACTTAGAGAAAACAAATTTGACAACAAATATCTTTATAGATAGTTCCTGTATACATATACAAATAAGTTCCCCCCTGCAGTGTTCAGGCGTGCAGATTTGTGCTCACTCTTGACAATATAGAGGATCAAAACTTTTTGATCTTTGCCAATCATATAGACGCAGATGGTCCCCAACTTACCATGGTTTGATTTACGATTTTTTGACTTTATGATGGCACGAAAGCAATACACATTGAGTGGAAACCATACTTCAAATTTTGAATTTGGATTTTTTCCGGGGCTGGCAATGTGCCCTACAGTACTTTCTTGTGATGCTGGGCAGTGGCAGCAGCCCCAGCTCCTCCTACACCACACAATCACGAAGGTCGACAACCGATACAACCATTCTGCACGCAGACCACCCTTCTGTTCAGTTTTGGTACTGTACTCAATAAATGACATCAGATAGCACTTTCTTACAGGCTTAATGTTAGAGGATTTTGCCCAACCTTAGGCTCTTGTAAGGTAGGCTTGGTTGAGTGTGATGTTCAATAAGGAATATTAAATGCATTTTCTGCTTAGGATATTTTCAACCTATGATAGGTTTTGAGGATGTAAACCCATCATAAGTTGAAGATCTGTTTAATGTTTTCATCTGTACCCTGACTTAATGTATTTAAAACCCATTGGTAGGGGAGTGACCACAGAGGCATTCAGGTTTTCTATTTAGGGTGATGGTTGCACAATTTTGGTGAATACACTCAAAACCACTGAATTGTGCACTTTAAAGAGGTGAATTTTGTGGCGTGTGAATTCTGTTCTCGCCGAAGCTGCTATGTAAAAAAAAGGTATTCATCTTTTCTGCAAACTGACTTCATTTCCTTTGTTTTTCTGTTGCTCTTTCTCTTCCAGGAAACTGTTTTCAGTCTTTGTTGTGTTATATGCCTTTTTTCCCCTTGATGACCATTTGCTCTTTTGATCTTGATTCCTTGATTTTGCTCTTTTCTAGCCACATGGAAAATTTTCATGTTTATATTTCCTCTTTTTTATATATTTAAATCTTTGATTTAGTTGGGACTTATTTTGCCATAAGTTGTGAGAAAGGGATGTAGCTTTTTTTCTCTCAGATAATACCCAATTTTCCCTGTACTGTTTTTTAAAAAGTAATCCATTTTACCCCAGTGATTTAAAATAACATTTTTATCATATACTGAGGGTTTTTTTTATATATTAGAGTCTAATTTCTGGACTTTTGATTCTGCCCTGTTATTCTGGTTGTTTCCTGTGCTGCTACTATACTGTTTTAATTACTTTTATTATAAAGGTTTAGTCAGGGTTTTATTGTTTAAAAAGTTTTCCCAGTCAAAAAAAATATTTTTGCCCGATCATTCTTGATTGTTTTCCCCTAATGAACTTCAGAAACAGCACTTAAGGATTTAAGAATACTTAAATCTTGAGGGGGCCTCAAGGGGCACCTGGGTGGCTCAGTCAGTTAAGCGTCCAATTCAGCTCAGGTCATGATAGTTTGTGAGTTTGAACCCCACATCGAGTTCTGCGCTGGTATCACAGAGCCTGCTTGGAATTCATTTCCACCCCCCACCCCGCCTCTCTCTCTCTCTCTCTCTCTCTCTCTCTCTCTCTCTCTCTCTCTCTCTCTGCCTCCCGTGTTCATGTACATACACACACACTCTCTCCGTCAACAATAAACATTAAAAAAAATAAAGAATACTACTGATATTTTATGGTTATTATATTAATCTATAGATGGAATTCACCCATCTTTACCCATTCTTTCCTGTTATCATTATTATTATTATTATTATTGTATTATGTCTGCTCATGTCTTCGGACCAATGTTAAATAATAGTGATTATAGTAGAAATTCTCAGATGCCTCCTTGTGTTTAATAGGCATGCTTTGGGCATCATATATTAATGTTCATAAGTGAAATTAGTCTGTATGGTTCTTTTGGTTTCACTCCCATGTTTGGTTTTATTCTCTAGAAATAATTTCTAAACTTCCTTTTTAATTTTTTTACTCTGTGGAACAATTTTAGTACTATTGGTTTTACTTAAAGGTTTGGTGGTAGAATTCATCTGTGAAATTGAATGGCGCTCTTAACTTTTGGGGGTAGTTTTTAGAGACTTATTCTACTTCTTTATTTTTTTTCAAGTTTATTTATTTTGATAGAGAGTGTGCCTGTGAGCATGAGCGGGGGAGGGGAGAAAGAGAACTCTAAGCAGGCCCCATGCTGTTAGCACAGAGCCTGACTGGGGCTCAGTCTCATGAACTCGTGAGATCATGACCTAAGCCAAGATCTAGAGTTGGACGCTTAACTGACTGAGCCACCCAGGTGCCTTAAGACTTATTTTACTTCTAATATAATCAGTCTGTTTTCTCTTTTGGGACCAGTTTTCCTTGAAAATTAAACATTTTTGGAAGTTTTGGGATGGTTATATGTGGACAGACTGTAGTATTCTTCTATTTCTCTTAACCTTTTTCTGTGTCTTATTTTGTGTTCTTCATATTGACTTTTTTTGTTCTTTCCTCCAGGAACAGGAAATATAGTGGTCATTATGGTTAGCTACCCAAAAGGAAGAGAAATTATGGATCTGGTGCAGAAAGGCATTGCAGTCAAAATGACCATAGGAGTTGGCACCCGTCATGTGCAGGAGTTCATCAGTGGTCAGTCTGTGGTATTTGTGGCCATTGCCTTTATCACCATGATGATTATCTCGTTAGCCTGGCTGATATTTTACTATATACAGCGTTTCCTATACACTGGCTCACAGTTTGGAAGTCAGGTAATTATGGATAATTCTTTTTAACTTTGCTTTTTAAAAGATAGCTCATAAATATTTCTCATATATATTGTCTTTAAGTTATATTTGAGGTTTTTTTTTTTGGACCATATTCTTAATTTCATTTTCACTCATACTGTTTAATTACTACACAACTTTTTGAAAATAACTTTTTAATTAGAATATATTAAATTTTCTGTTCTGTAGGATATTAAATACCTTTAAATGGGGTCACTTTTTGCATATTTTGCTCCTGCAGATACCCTCTTTGCCTTTTTCAGACATAAAGGGGTAATAAATAGGCCTGAGGTAGAGTGGACCTGGTTCTGTGTTTAAAATAAAAGAACACTGGGCCTGAAGGCCAGGAGCAGAGTGGGAAGGCCTTCCCGGCTTCCATTGTGGGGCAACTTTCAAGGCAGTTTTTCTGCAGAGAGACAGTGTCTCTGTCACAACAAAGAGGAGGGCAGTAAAAGAAGAGCCAGAGGCTTCCAAAGACAGGACTTTGAATTTCATGCTTATCCTGTTGTCTTGAAAAGCCACCCTGTCTGGCTTTGGTAGTCGTCTGGCATCTGGTAGTTGTGTCTGGGTCATCTGGCACCTGCTGCATAGGAAGCCGCCTTCATTTTAGGGACAGATGTTAATATATTGATGAATATGTGGGGCCCCCATCCTCAGCTTACTCCTCTCTTGCCAACATTTAAACGTGAGAATTGGTTTCTTCCCCAGACATGGAGTTGAAAATCAGTATTCTTGATCAAACATCTCTTTAAGTTATATATGGCTATTTTATACATTAGGATGTAAATATTAGTTTTTGTTATTTTCATTGTAGTCATTCAACTTTGTTTTTTAAGTGAAGCTTTTTCTATAAGCTTATGTAAATTTTTGAAAATAGTGACTTAAAATTTTTAATGATGATATTTTTCCTACCTAAGAGTCATAGAAAAGAAGCTAAGAAAATTATTGGCCAACTTCCACTTCATACTGTAAAGCATGGAGAAAAGGTAATATTTTCATGAGGTTTTTTTTGTTTGCTTCTTTTAAAGTATGTATCTGTTTATATGTCTAAGTAAAACTTTCCATTCTGTTAAACTCACCTTGACCATGTGGAGTTTTGGCTGGTTTGAGTTAGAACTAAGTTGCATACATGTTTCATTTTGGAGAAGGGTTGGCAGAAATACTCCTTTGCACATGTGAAGAGCCTTCCAGACCTGTGCCATCAGATAGGGTAGCCTTTAGTCATAGATAACTATTATAATTTAAAAGAATGAAATTGAACTTACAATTCAATTCCTGAGTCACACTAACTACATTCCAAATACTCAAATGGCCCCATTGGCTGGTTGCTACCATACTGGATAGGATCGGTATGTTCATTTGCTAAGAAAGTTCTTCCTGTTGGTCAGTCACAGATGACTCTAAGGAACCTAAAGAACTTCAAGTTCCGTTAGACTATAGACCTTTGATAGTTTAAATTCATTTCTGTTAAATCTGAGGCTGTGTATCCATTCTCTCTGATTCCCTTAATTGCAGGGAAAAATACTGGGATTTGTGGAGAGGGGGAGAACAGATGTACTTAAAACTACTTTTTAAAAAAAGAAAACATTTTGACATGGCCAACATGAGACTGAAAAGGTCAAAATCATACCAGAGTTTTAAAGCATTTTTGGAATAGGACAGATCCTAATCTAGAACCTCAGATTCTAGAGGATTGATTCTTTAAAAGGAAAACAGTTGCTAATGAAGTAGTATTCACTTTTTTATTTGTCTGTCTTCTGTGCTGTAAAGTGTGGATAACCATGTTGACTTGTTGGTTGACGTGGTTGGTTCTGTTGTTTTTTGTTTTTGTCTTTGTTTTTGTTTTTATCATTTTTTTAAATTTTATTTTTTTAATTTACATCCAAATTAGTTAGCATATAGTGCAACAGTGATTTCAGGAATAGATTCCTTAATGCCCCTTACCCATTTAGCCCATCCCCCCTCCCACAACTCCTCTAGTAACCCTCTGTTTCTTCTCCATATTTAAGAGTCTCATGTCTTGTCCCCCTCCCTGTTTTTATATTATTTTTGCTTCCCTTCCCTTGTGTTCATCTGTTCTGTGTCTTAAAGTCCTCATATGAGTGAAGTCATATGATATTTGTCTTTCTCTGACTAATTTCACTTAGCATAATACCCTCCAGTTCCATCCACTTGGTTGCAAATGGCAAGATTTCATTCTTTTTGATTGCCGAGTAATGCTTCATTGTATATAGATACCACTTCTTTATCCATTCATCCATCGATGGACATTTGGGCTCTTTCCATACTTTGGCTATTGTTGATAGTACTGCTATAAACATTGGGGTGCAAGTGCCCCCTTCGAAACAGCATCCCTGTATCCCTTGGATAAATACCTAGTAGTGCAATTGCTGGGTTGTAGGGTAGTTCTATTTTTAATTTTTTGAGGATCCTCCATACTGTTTTCCAGAGTGGCAGCACCAGTTTGCATTCCCACCATCCGTGCAAAAGAGATCCTCTTTCTCCGCATCCTCGCCAACATCTGTTGTTGCCTGGGTTGTTAATGTTAGCCATTCCGACAGGTGGGAGGTGATATACATTGTGGTTTTGATTTGTATTTCCCTGATGATGAGTGATGTGGAGCATTTTTTCATGTGTTGGTTGGCCATCTGGATGTCTTCTTTGGAGAAGTGTCTATTCATGTCTTTTGCCCATTTCTTCACTGGATTATTTGTTTTTTGGGTGTTGAGTTTGATAAGTTCTTTATAGATTTTGGATACGAACCCTTTATCTGATATGTCGTTTGCAAATATCTTGTCCCATTCTGTCAGTTGCCTTTTAGTTTTGCTGATTGTTTCCTTTGCTGTGCAGAAGCTTTTTATTTTGATGCGGTCCCTGCAGTTCATTTTTGCAGTTGTTTCCCTTGCCTTTGGAGACGTGTTAAGTAAGAAGTTGCCGTGGCCAAGATCAAAGAGGTTTTTGCCTGCTTTCTCCTCAAGGATTTTGATGGCTTCCTGTCTTACATGGAGGTCTTTCATCCATTTTGAGTTTATTTTTGTGTATGGTGTAAGAAAGTGGTCCAGGTTCATTGTTCTGCATGTCACTGTCCAGTTTCCCCAGCATCACTTGCTGAAGAGACTGTCTTTATTCCATTGGATAGTTTTGCCTGCTTTGTCAAAGATTAGTTGGCCATACGTTTGTGGGTCCATTTCTGGGTTCTCTGTTGTGTTCCATTGATCTGAGTGTTTTTGTGCCATGTTTTTGTTTTTAAAGGTTTATTCATTTTTCAGAGATAAAGAAACAGAGCATGAGTGGGGGAGGGGCAGAGAAAGAGGGAGACACAGAGTCCTAAGCAGGCTCCAGACTCCGAGCTATAAGCACAGGGCCCTATGCTGGGCTCAAACTCACAGACCATGACCTGAGCTGAGGTCAGACGCTCTGAGCCACCCAAGTGCTCCCCCCACCCTTTTTTTTTTTTTCTTACATCTCACCAAATTGTTGAGACTTCACTTATTCCACTCTCTCTTCCCCCTTCAAAAATAACCATACTTATTGTATGTATCTCTTCTGACCAACTTAAAGGTTTAAAACAAATAATACTCATTAGAGGCTCCTGGCTGCCTTAGTCAGTGCAGCATGAGACTTTTGATCTTACGGTTGTAGAGTCAAGCCCCACCCTGGATGTAGAGATTACTTAAAAATAAAATCTTTAGAAGAAGAAGGAGGGGGAGGGGGAAGGGAAGGAGGGCGAGGAAAACATAATACTCATTAAATATAGGCCTTTGATTTTTTTTTAACTTTGGCTTCTGATATTAATGGGTTATTTAGAATATTAATATGGAGATACTCTTGGAATTACATCGTTGGCTGCCATTCTTTCCTTCATGCCTTAAACAGAACTAACAGTTGAATTTTAATAGTTTGTGCAGGGTACTGGTTTCTTCCCATGCAAATGTGTACTGAACAGAAAAAGTAAAAAATAAATAATAGAAGTTTCTCATGTCACAGCTTAGATTTAGCACCTGATGTACAGATCACTGAGGGTCCTTGGGGAGAGAGTCTCCAGTGAAAGCCTGTGACAAACTGTACATGCATTAGATGTGGCCTGTTACTTGAGTAGCATGTAGTTTTATGTTCCCCTGAGAAAATGTCTTTTACTCCATAGCAGGAAGTCTCAGTCTATAAAATATGAGAAAACAGAGGCTTATATGTATAATATACTGAATTGAATCTTTGAGAACATAAGTCAATTGATACCCTCTTCCTATACAGAGCATATTTTAAATAGAACATTTTTGAAAATATGATTCCACTGTTTTTGAAAGTTGTCAAAATAGGGGCGCCTGGGTGGCTCAGTCAGTTGAGCGTCTGACTTAGGCTCAGGTCATGATCTCACCGTTCATGGGTTTGAGCCCCGTATCAGGCTCTGTGCTGACAGCTCATAGCCTGGAGCCTGCTTCAGATTGTGTCTCCCCCTCTCTCTGCCCCTTCCCTGCTTATGCTCTGTCTCTCAAAAATGAATAAATGTTAAAAAAAAAAATTTTTTTTAAGTTGTCAAAATAATGGTTAAAAAAGGATCCCTAGGGGCACCTGGGTGGCTCAGTCGGTTGAGCGTCTGACTTGGGCTCAGGTCATGATCTCATAGCTTGTGAGTTCAAGCCCCATGTCAGGCTCTGTGCTGACAGCTCGAAGCCTGGAGCCTGCTTTGGATTTTGTGTCTCCCTCTCTCTCTGCCCCTAACCCACTCGCATTCTGTCTCTGTCTCACTCAAAAATAAACAAACTTTAAAAAAAAAAAAAAAAAAAGGATCCCTAAATGGCCTGTGAGGTACATAAATGGGTTTTCTTTCTTTCTTACTTTCTTTTTTTCTTTTTGTTTTTTGTTAAGTTTTATTTCTTTAATCTGTACACCCCAAATGGGGCTCAGACTCCCCACCCTGAGGCCGAAGAGTCGCATGCTTCTTCGACTGAGCCAGCCAGGCACCACATACATAGATTTTCTGATGATTCTGATTGAACTTGTACTGAAAAGTGTGTTTTCTTAAATCTACATCATGTCCAGTTCTAGAGACAGGTTTGTTTTCTAGTTTTTCTTTTCTTATGGGTGCATTCACAGTAATGTGTAAGCTGGCAAACCATTAGGGGCTTTAAAAATTATTTCATCATGGGGCACCTGGCTAGCCCAGTCAGTTGGCTAAGCGTCTGACTCTTGATTTTGGCTCAGGTCATGATCCCAATGTTCGTAAGATTGAGCCCCACATTGGGCTCTACACTGACAGCATGAAGCCTGCTCGGGATTCTTTCTCCCTCTTTTCTCTGCCCTTTCCTTGTGCACATGTTCTCTTCTCTCTCATAAAATAAATAAATAAACTTAAAATAAATTATTTCATTACTTTTGCATGTCATATGATAAAACAAGTGATAATATTTACTTTAGTGGTACCATACCATTTTAAATGTTAAGAAATTTTCATATAATCTTTGATAATAATAATCAGTTTTTACTGCTTGCTTGCTAGCAAGTGATACACATGGCTCAGTGTGTTTTTAAATAATTACATAAGGACAGGGTAGCCATGTTCCCATACAATCCACTTGCTAAAGTTGCAGCTACATGCAGACACTGGTTGTAATTTCTGAATCTATCCCGGAACCAAAGAGAGTCTCATTGGCCTGTTGATTTGAAGTGGTCAGATGACCACTCTGGCCATGCCTGCTTTGGTTGATTAGTTGAGGCCAGGTGGTTTAATATGGGGGGTACCCTGGGAAACGGGGGGAAAGCTGATACCACCAAAAAGGTCTGTGATTCATAGATTCTTAGAAGTGGAAATTTTGTCACAAGACTTTTCCTCTCCAGCACATTTTATTTCTTTTTGCCTTTGTTAATTTGATGGATGAAGAACAGTAATTGAGGGGTGCTTGGGTGGCTCAGTCAATTAAGCGTCTGACTTTGGTTCAGGTCATGATCTAATGGTTCATGAGTTCAAGCCCCATGTCAGGCTCTGTGCTGACAGCTCAGAGCCTGGAACCTACTTCAGATTCTGTGTCTCCCTCTCTCTCTCTGCCCCTCCCCTGCTCACACTCTGCCTCTCTCTCTCTCAAAAATAAATAAACACAAAAAAAATTAAAAAGAAAAAAAAAAACAGTAATTGACTTTAATCTGTGATTCTTTTATCATTAGTGAGGTGAACATTTTCAGATATTTAGCCATTTGTGTTTCTCATTTACAAGTTGAAACCATGTTCTTTAGCAAATTCTAGTGAATTTTTGTTAATGATTCTAGAAATGAGTATCTTACTGGATTTTAATCCTCTTTATAAGTTTTACATTTGAAAAATAACTTACCATTGTAAAGCAAGCATGTGCATTTATTTCCATAACCCTTAAAACGTGAACATTAAAGACACATGAACACTCCCCTAGTAGCTAAAAACTGTTGGTGTCTGATTAGGTAGACAATGACATTTTTTCCTTTTCAGGCAGCTTCTGTAAAAAAATCTCTGGACAGTGGGGAAAAGATTGTGTTTAGTTTCCGGCTGCACCCCTGTAGTATAGAATTGGTCATTGTTTTAGCCAGGACGTGGTGAGTTTTACTAAGCATAGACCGTGTAGCAAGGATGCAGTGAACTCTTTTCTTTCCTCTTTACAGGGAGTCGATGTTGATGCAGAAAACTGTGCAGTGTGTATTGAGAATTTTAAAGTGAAGGATGTTATCAGAATTCTGCCATGCAAGTACGTCCTTGTTACTTCCTGAGACGCTGCAAACTACCCACTATGTTTCAGGTTTCCGACAAAAGTGTTAACGTGTTTTTTTATGATGTAAGGATCTTGCTATCATGTGATGATCTTGTGATCGTCTCATCTTTTAGGAAGGAAGCTGGAGCCTTCGAGGCTCCTGGATTTGGATTATATTGCCTTCAAATTGCTTAGGACGCTTCAGGTCCTAAGACAGACCCATTATGTATCTTTGATTGGCTTCTAGTCTAAAGCAGGGCTTCATTAGGAACCTGGGAATCCCATCCCACATTTAGCCATGCAAGATATGCTGTGTCGGAGTAAGGAGACTGAAGCATGACTGGTGAAGGACCCCAAGGGGGGCGGCCAGGAATAGTTAGCAGAGAGTCGATCGCGGAGGGCAGTGGTCTGCTATTATTTGCACGCTGGGGTGTAGGGCTTTAGGTAGGTTCTGCCAAATATTTCTTGCTTTAGGTATACTAGGGGCTTTGCTTTAGCAATGGGAAGTCAAGCTTTCCTTTTTTTTTTTTTTTTTTAATTAAATAATGGGATACTTTATTGATAACCATTTAGAGGAATGGCTGTTACCAGAAAGATGTACAAAATGACAATATACTTTAGAGTCTGATCAATTTTAATTATACTTCTCACCTATTGGAGAAATAGGTCAGAAGTTAATATGTAATTATGGTTTGCTTTGTGTTTACAAAGTACTTCAGTATTTATATATAAGTACTCTATAGTAGATTAAGTTCTCAGTGATTCTGTAGAGAAAACAAACAAATATCAGAATAACAAAAGTTTCCAGAATAAAGATTGCTAACTTCAGTTTGCAGGCTTTTATATGAGGTTGGTGTGGTGGGCACTTAATGTATTGGGTCAGTATGTCCTGTAGAAAGTTATTAAAATCAGAAAGGATTTTTACCATAGGATGCTTTAGGGCCGGTCTTTCTGACTTAAAAATAATGCTTGGGATACAGCACAAGTGAGCGGCCTGAGGCTCACTTCCTTTGTGACACAGATCTGTCCTGATAGCTGAGCTGGGTTTCATACTTGACCCTCACAAGCAGACATGTTGCATGTGCACATTTCCTGGCCTCCTGATCTGGGGTTTTTACTTGTTTCTCCCCATTTTCTCCCATGCTTTATTTAACAGATTTCGCAATAAAGCCAACATGTTTCCTTTGTGTTTCTGTAAAAATCATTCCATTGGGTCAGTCAGCTTCAGTTTCAATTTGAGGATGGAAAGGACAGAAGACAAGCTGGGCTAGACTGTATTCTGTAATTAAGTTCTTTTATCTTTAACTGCGCTGTCAGACTTCTGTATGAAGAAGAGGTCTTCAAACAACAGCATTAATAGTGATAACAGTTGCTCAGTATTTTCTGTGCCCAGCACGGTTGTAAGCACACGGCATGTCGGCTGCTGAGAACAGCCTGAGGTGTAGATACAGAGAGGTTGAACAGCTGGTTCAGACTGCCAGCATCACGTCACACAGTGGTCACTGGAGCCATGGGTACTGTACCCATTCTCCTGACTCTGTATCTTCACCATGTATAGAAGGCAGATTCACCAGGTAGGAGGCAAAGGGAGCCAACTAAGACAAATCAGTAAAAGAAAATACGTAGGCAGTTTTTCTTTTTTTCTCTTTTTGATTCTGAAAGTGATCATTTTAGAAAAACATGGAGTATACAAAAACACGGTTAAGACAGAAATTAAGTGCTTTCTTTTAAGCCTACAATCTAAGACGATCTGTTTATATTTTGCTGTATTTCCGTTTGATTCATTTCATGAACTTCTATAAGATACTCTGAGTTCAGGATAAGCTTTTTGCTGTTGGTTTACTTATGCCACATTTATTCCCAAAAGGCTTTTAAGTAAGTTACAGGGGCACATAAAAATATAGCCTACCATGAAGCAAAAATAAACCGTGCTGTTTTTGTGGAGTGAAGGGAAAATTTCCCTGTAAGTTCCAGATTCTGTTTAACATGGGAAATAGAATAGATAATGACATAGAATAAGTGAATAGACTAGAATGTTGATTTGAAGTTGTTTAACTTGTTCTGAGAAGGTGAGTTAGTAGAATGTGTTGTTTCCTTAATAAGATACAAACATTTATTTTAAAACATTAACACATACTTAATTTTTTTAGGCATATTTTTCATAGAATATGCATTGACCCATGGCTTTTGGATCACCGCACGTGTCCAATGTGTAAACTTGATGTCATCAAAGCCCTGGGATATTGGGTTTGTTACATTTTTGTTTATATTCAATCTCTGCCCCGGTTCTTCCTGAGTGATGCGATTTCATTACTGACCAGAGGCAAGAGGAACGGATTAAGTGCTCCTTCTAACATGTTTGTGGTTCTCTGAAGAAATTTTCCTCGTGATTAAAAATGCATTTTTAAGACATCCCAAAAAATTAATGAACTGCTACCTTTGCGGTTATAGACTAATACGGCCAGATGCTTCCCCCCAGAGAGTTTGTAATTGCTTAGAGCAGTGAGCTTTGGTATGCTGCCCTGCAGAATATATATATGCTCATCAGTGTCATATAAACAAGAATTGTAAAGTTGGAAATGAAAGGAGCCTCCTACATTTTCTGGCTCAAGGCACACATGTTACATATGAGGAAACTGAAGCCAACACTCCTTGACACAAGGCCTCAGATTCCTGGCTTTCGAAACCAAATCCTGCTGGGGAAATTGGTCCCGTGTGGAATTTGCTCTGTCAGTTTGTGGTACTCAGGTGGTCATAGGACCTTCCTCAGAAAACAGAGACATGAGGGCAGAGTGAAAGGGGGTGCCTCATCGTAGCCAGCCATGTGCTGAGGGCCTTATGTACATTATTACATGCAGTCCTCAAGGCTGCTCTAAGAGGTAAGTACTATTTCTCTAATTAGGAACTTGAGCTTAGAGAAGCCAAGTAGCTTGCTTAGGTCACACAGCTAGTTACTGGGGAATCAGCTTTCAGACACCAGCTTGCTTAATTCTTGGGTATAATATAGCTTTTAACCAGTAGTCCCACCCAAAAGGGGAGACATAGGGGGAAAAAAAACAGATTTCTCTAGATTGCTGTATTTTTAATTATTTTTGGAGTCTTCGTATAATGTATTGTCTTAAAATATTCTTGATTGTTAAACAGTAAATAATTTTGAAATACTGATCTCTGGAAGAAGTCATTTAAGTATCAAATAAATTTCTTGTATTGCTAAACATTTTTGTTTTAGAAAACTTTATAGTGTTTATGGTAGAGCTAGAGACCACAAGGAGGTTTTTCATGCACCTTACAGCCATAATAGTCCTCGAGGTACCCTGTCATCTTCTGGCTTAGTGCGCCTTAGAAAGATAGTTGAGAGCCTGCTGCCTTAATTACTACTGTAATTTTATGTGAATTATATTTTTCAGTGTGAGTCCCAGAATGCCCTCACCATAGGTACACAGAAAGAGCGGGGGGGGGGGGGGGGGGAGGGTTGGTCAGCATTCAAGACCTGTCTTATTGAAAGAAAACTTCACCCGCTTTAATGTCTAGAAATTTTGTCTTTCCTCGAGAATTTCTATAGTTTATAGTTTTTAATAATGATGGCTCTACTTAGCAGGGCATAACATGCTTTCTTAGGGAACTTGAAACTTAGTGAACTGAGCCTGTAGCTCAGACAAGAGAGTGCACTTTCCTAGGATTTTAACCAATACAATATAGGGAGCTTGACAGATGTTTTTCTTGGCAAAGGTTTCCTTTTTCCTCTTTTCCTTCCTGTCTGGCCCCATACTGTCAATGCAGAGCCCGACACGGGGCTCATCCTCGCAAACCATGAGATCATGACCCGAGCCAAAATCGAGTCAGATGCTCAACCGGGTGAGCCACTCAGGTGCCCCCTAAAAGTTTTTATAAAGATATTTTGCTAAACTTAGCACTGAGACTTTAATCGTTGTGAGTTTTGTTTTGGGAAATATATCTACGTATGTATATTTGTTAAAATGTTAATTTCAGAAAGCTTGAGTATGTCCTCAGAAAGTAATTTTTTTTTTGAAGAACAGAAACCTATAGTAAGAGATTAACTTGTCTTGCCCTTAGTTTTTACTTTTTGGATGAATGTGCCGTTTTCTTTAAACCCTGTGGCCCGTCCTGCATTGAGTTTCGTAGGTATGACACTCTCATATGGTAATGACTGGTAAGAGAGCTGCTGTCAGTCCTTCACATGGACTTGGGAGGTGGTCCTTTCATTTGCAGTTGTAACCTCCTGGATGGGCCATTTGTCACTCTTGTTTTCATTCATTCAGCAAGCATGTATCAAAGGAGCACTCTTTCAGGTGCTAGATCGAAACTTGGGGAGACAAAGACAAGTGAGACGCAGCCCTTCTGCCTGTGGGCTCTTGGGGATTTCACTTTCTGGACTTTGGGGGCCAGGGGACACACCCGTGCACAGTGCAGCAGAGGACGTATGTTTGAAGTGCTGAGGAGCATGGAGGAAGGAGGAATTTACTCCACCAGGTGGAGTGGGGAGATAAGAAGGTGGTATTTTAAGAGGGGAGTCTGAGCCTGGTGTTAAAGAGTTTGTCTGACCGATCACTATATTGCAGATAGGGGTATGACCGTGTGGGCTTTGAGACCGGCAGGTAGTCCAGTTTGTCAGGCACTTCAGTAACTATCTGGGAAAACAGATAAGGGTGGGCTGGGTGGGAGTTTGGACTTTCTAGCAACTCAGTAGGATTCGTGGTTTGCTGTGTCGGGAGTCTCAGTTAACCAGTGAGGAGGAGTCTGTGTGCTGTGTTGTTCAGGAGGGCGGTTCTAGAACCCTGTGGAGTGGCAGTGGGAGCAGCGTGCCAGCCGTGCCCTTGACCCCGAGAGCCCAGTGAGGGAGGTGCAACAAACACCATGTTCTCACATAAAGCCCAGGCTCACAGTAAACCCAAAAGCCACCGCTCATTTACCAGGTGACCTAGTGGTTTCCTCTCTCACAACATGGCCTGACTCTGGTATTAATCAGAAAGGTATCTGGATTAGCCTCCATGTAAGACCGGGCTGTCACTTTCATGGTCCTGTTCTTTAAAGCAGCGCACGGGAGAGTTGAAGGTAGACTGAGAGCCAATAGACACTGTCCTCAGGGAGCCACAACTGATTGTTTTTAAGTGAACTAAATGCAGTTTGAAGCCCTCTGTTTTCAGATACTGTGTTCTTCCCCCAAACCCTGGTGCCTGCGGTAAGACAGTATGACAGTTAGAGGCAGTAATCCGAGCTCATGGCCACAGCCAGGCTGATTCACACCCTCTGTCCAGGAAGCAGGGAAAATGCATCTATGACAAAGCTTCACTTACTGTCAATAAAGAATTTAAAGGTGGCATTGCTTACGTCAAGGTGGGAAATGGTTTTTAAAATAAGTACCGTTTAGGTCTTAGCTGCTTATTGAGAAGTAATTAATTTTCTGATGTTGCTAAATAAAGAAGACATTAATGTTCTTGCCTGATTCTGTGTATAAAAATATTCCGTATGGATTATGCCTAATCATTAGAAGATGATAGATAAGCTTTGAATGTGTTACCCAGACAAGGTATTTTCTTTTCTTCTCTCAAGGGAGAGGTGGAGGATGTGCAGGAGATGCCCGCTCCAGAATCTACCCCTGGGAGTGTTTTGGCTGCAAATTTGAGTATTACTCTACAAGAGGAGGACAGAAGCGAGGGGAACAATTTACCGTCCTCTTCCACTAGTGAGTCTGCACTGCAGTGTGACGCCGGCTTTAAAGAAGATGCAGGTGAAGACACAGCCTTACTAGGTAAGTGCCTTCCAGGTTATAAAACAATGTTGCTGGGGCGCCTGGGTGGCGCAGTCGGTTAAGCGTCCGACTTCAGCCAGGTCACGATCTCGCGGTCCGTGAGTTCGAGCCCCGCGTCAGGCTCTGGGCTGATGGCTCAGAGCCTGGAGCCTGTTTCCGATTCTGTGTCTCCCTCTCTCTCTGCCCCTCCCCCGTTCATGCTGTGTCTCTCTCTGTCCCCAAAAAAATAAATAAAAACGTTGAAAAAAAAAAAATAAAACAATGTTGCTAGCAGTTAGGGAACAAAATGAAAAAATACATAAAATGCAGAAAAACATAAAGGAAAAATAGAAACTGTGATCCCACACCTGGAAATACCATTTTAACATTTTGATAAATAGCTTTCCAGATGTTTTTCTGTGTTTAATCACATATCATTTATGTGCTGTTAGGTAGCCTGTTTTTCTCTGAATGTGTGCAGCTCTTTTCTGTATCAATAGGTGCATGATTCTGTGTGGCTGTGTAGTATTACAGTTTAGATTCACTGTAATTTCTTTAAACCGCACCCTTTTGGCGACTTTATTTTTAACACTCAGAAATCGCTGTGTAGGGGCACCTGGTGGCTCAGTTAAGCATCTGACTCTTTTTTTGTTTTGTTTTAATGTTTATTTTTGAGAGAGAGAGATCCAGCCCCACATCAGTCTCTGCACTGACAGTGCAGAATCTCTCTTGGGAATCTCTCTCTCCCTCTCTCCCTCCCTCCCCCAAGAGCTTGAGTGTTCTCAATCTCTCTCTCTCTCTCTCTCTCTCTCTCTCTCTCTCTCTCTCTCTTCCTCAAAATAAATAAATAAACATTGTTTAAAGAGAAAAAAAAAAAGAATTTATTATGCATATACCCTCACCACTTAGATGTCTGATTATTTCTTGTCATTCTGAGAGAGGAGACAGAGTGAATTGCATTTTTTTTAATTACTAATGAGGTGACCTTCTTTTCATATTTGTTGGTCATTTTTATTCTTTCAGGAGTTGCCTGTTTCATCCTTATTTTTCTCTGGAGAAACTAATTTTTTCATGTTGCTTCTAAGAGTTCTTTGATCTTTGTCATATGTATGACATATATTTCTCCCCCAGTTTGTCTATCCTTTGACTGGTTGGTATATTTTGCTAGTAGAAATGTTTAATTTTTCTCTAGTCCCAACATATGTTCATGATTCTGCCTTTGATAGCATACTAACTTGGGAAGGTCTTCCTTATCTCAGGATTATAAATATATTAACCCATATTTTGCTAATATTTGTGGTTTTGTATTTTACATTTACATTTTTAATCCACATAGCTTAACGGAAGGTTTAACCTATTTTTCCCCAAAATGTTTAACCAGTTGTCCCAATATTTAGTGAATTATAATCATTTTAGTGAATAATAATTATTATGTTTTGATATTGGCAAGGCAAATTCTTTCACCTTTATTCATTTAAAAACATTTCTGGACTATTCTGCATTTTTCTAAAAAATTAAAACTACTCTGCCGAGTGAAAATTTTTATTATAATCGAACTTATTTTAACTGGGAAGAATTGATGCTTCCAATTTTGAATTTTTCCATACGGGAAGAGGAAACATATCTTCCCAAATCAGTAAAACTCAAACTGAATCAGTTTTATGTTTGGCTATGAAGCAAAAATAAACAAATACTAGAACTTAGGGTTTAAACCAGTAGCCAAGGAAGAAGAGCACACTGTGGAAGAGAAGGAAAAACCCATTTCCGAGCATTGGAATGCAGAAAGAACATTCTCCCAGGCGGCTCCCTGGTTGCCTGCTGGGATGGAACCACCTTTAGAATCCATCCCGTCTGGTTGAGCCCAAGTGCATGCCAGTGTCATTTTTGCCATTGCCTTCAGTCTCCAGAAAAAAAAACTAACTTTCCTTTCTCTAGTACTTGACCACCCTTGAGATAAAGGCCGATAAAGACTCACCCTAAGCGTCCCCCACGTTTTCCTGCACTCTTGTTATCTGCCGTGCATTGGTCTGTCAGCATCTCCTCTCCCCTCTTAGAAGTAGGATATTATTATCATTTGAAATAGTGCATAATGTAGACTACAAGTGCAAGTATACAACAAAAACAAGAAAAGATCAAATCCAAATGCAAGTTAATTAGGAAAATGCAAATTGAAATAGTGAGATATCACTTTCCAGTGTTCAAACGAGAAAAAAATTCAAAAGACAGCTAACATTTATTGCTGGCTGAGATGCAAGAAATGGGCATTTCCATACATTGTGCTATAAATGTAAATTGTTATGGCCTTTTTAAAAAAATTTTTTTTTAAACATTCATTTTTGAGAGACAGAGCATGAGTGGGGAAGGGGCAGAGAGAGGGAGACACAGAATCTGAAGCAGGCTCCAGGCTCTGAGCTGTCAGCACAGAGCCCAACGTGGGGCTTGAACTCACGAACTGCGAGATTATGACCTGAGCCGAAGTCGGACACTCAACCGACTGAGCCACCCAGGCGCCCCCTGGCCTTTTTGAATAGCCATGTAACAACATCTATTAAATTAAAAATACATAGTCTTTGAAGCTGATATTTCATCCTTGGAAATGTATTCTATACAAATAAAATCACCCCTACACACACACACACACACACACACACACACACCCACAAAGAAATAGTGCATAAAAATAAAAGTGGAAAAAGAAGCTAGGTTATAAAACAACAGGATGTTAGATACATTCTGAAGAAGCTGGGCCCACTCCCCACACCTGCCTTTTGTGTGTGTGTTTGCTTTCTTCTTTTTTGTTTTTTGTTTTTGTCCTTTTTTATTTTTAATTTCCAAGTATTTCTTCACGAGTAAATTGACAGGTAAATTTAAATGTTCATATTCTTTCCACCTTATCATTGTACCAATATAATTTGAGAAATATTAAATTGGAGAAATCTATTCTTTTTTTAAAAAAAAAGTTTAGAGAGAGAGAGGACATGCATGCACACAGGGAAGGGGCAGAGAAAAAGGGAGAGAGAGAGAGAGAAAGAGAGAATCCGAAGCAGAGCCCGACACAGGACTCAAACTCCTGAACCATGAGATCATGACCTGGGCCAAGAGTTGGACGCTTAAGCGACTGAGCCACCCAGGTACTCCCAAGAAATCAGTTCTTTTAAGCAGACACTAGTACTTCCAGAATAAAATGTGGCTTCACTTAAAGTTGAGAAAACATTTACTAGGCTCTTCGGAGCAACTAGAAATAAAATGTGGAACTTACTAATGATAGACTACTCGCTAGAGACTGTGTTTCCCTGGTGAGTACTCCTTCTGTTGTCCAGTTGACCTTCTTGGTTCTGACTGTAGGTGAGTTGAAGTATTTGATTCTGTATTTAAGGAAGTACTCTATTCCTGTAAGAAACCTTCTGACTTTGAACCACCAGTTCCTTTTCCAAGATAGTTTAATGTCTCTGTGCGCATGTTTCATCATCTGTAAAATGAGCATAATAACATCCTAATGCTTACCTCACAGAGTCACATCTATAACACAGGAAATGCTCTCTGTTGTTTTTGTGGGCAGTGACACCATCATCATCATCATCATCATCAGATGTCGTCATAGCTGTCTGGTTTACTTTTGAAAACATACACTAGTTCACCAACTAAAAGACTGCATCCTTTTTTTAATAGCACCATATTGGTTAAAGTAACATTGGTTAAGCTAATGTGAGAAAACTTCTCACACTCTGTGTGAGGAAGATGTTTGTATATTTTTTTTGCTCTCTGGAATGAGTTGCCAATTTTACATGTAGGTTTTATGTACATTTTTTTGTAATTTGTTGCTTGAATTATAGTCTCCACATGAGTCACAGTGCTTCTGTAATTGAAGTTTAGAATATGCTAAGTGGCTGACATTGGCTTTTGTTGCTTCATTGTAGAAATGGGCAGGAGCGACCTTGAACATGGAAGGCCCGTCTCTTAGCACACATCCTGGTGACCGCGTCATGGACAGAGCATTGACTTCAATTAAAGGACTTTTTTTTTTTTTTTTTTTTTTTTTTGACTTCAGCACATAGTTTGTATATTTGAAAATAATGTACATTCTTTTACCTTTCAGGTTCTGATTTGATACACAAAGGGCTAAGATATTTTATTCTTAAAGAGATGTTTTGATTAGTCTTAATATATTTATCTACTAAAATATATCATTTATGATAAACAGTATGTTGTTTTGGACTATTACAGAGGAGACCACTAGGAAGGCCCTCTAAAGGGGGTGGCAGGGGGAGGTTTTTCTGAATACTACTAGACTAGCTACCACGGTACTGTACAAATGGGATTTTGTTTCTCAAGGATGGCTTTAGACTGAGCAACTGAATTTAGACTAGTGGAAGTGGAATTGTATAATTCACTTCAGTTATTGATCACGAGTTTTCCTTGGAGGAAAGGCTTTTCTAGAGCATTAAACTTATAAATGAGATCTGAGAAATCTACAGCTTTCTCAAACCTCCGTGTTATTATATAGACTTTGAAACCTACGAACACCTTTTCATTGTTCTCTCTTTGGAATTATAGGAAAAGCGTTAGGTGACTTTAGGATTTGCATTTTCCCTTTTTAATCCCTAATTGCTTGTGATACCTTAAAGGAGAGGGAAATTTGTCCATTTTTTCTACAAATGAAAAGCTAAGATCCTTCATCACACATGAGCAGTAAGTTCTTCATTGCCTTAAGGAAATCAAGCAGGCAGAGTTTTTTGTAAATGATGACTGTATTAGTTCCAACTACAATTTAATCTTTACAATTAAAAGGATGGAGAACTTTGTTTCTGTTACAAAGTAAGCAGTTTACTTGATTGATTTAAAGATCATGATCTCGTGTAATCATCTATCCTTTTTATTCTTGGCTGTTCTCACTTGTAGGTTGAAAGCGGCAGGTGAATGTAAAGCTTTTGGAGACTGCACTCTTAAATTTTATAAAATTATTAAGTAAAAACGCACACTTTCTGCTCTCCTCTCCCTTCTTGGAGGTGGAAGTTGAGGAGGGTGAGGGAGAGTTATTTTTTTAAAACTTGAAACTGTTGTCCTTTGTTGCTTCTAAGCTAGTTGTGTGTATCTTTATTTTGTGAGTAAAAATAAAGGTCTGTTTGGAGTTTTAAAAAATGTAAGGAATTCATTCTTAACAGCTGCATCTAAGTTTTGTATGGCTCGGTTTTCTTTTTTTTCCTTCAAACTCTTTGTCGCCCTTGGATTTTAGCCACTCATAGTGAAACATTTGGTGAGTAAACAGTTTTGCTGGTGTAAATTCTGTGGCCAGATTCAACTTGAGGAGCTACTGAAGTAGAAAAGTTGACTGACTTTGAGCTCTCATTGACAGCCTCAAAGTAGGTTTCCTTAATAGCCATTATCTTTGTGGTTCATTGCAAATAGGAAAGTATGTCCTTGATTCTGTACCAAGTAGGTTTTTTGCTGTTTGTATTTTAAGATACATACTTGGGAGACATGCTTTAATTAATAATTCTTTCCAGTATCCAATGAAGCAGACTTTTAAAAAGAATATCATGACAGATCAAGCTAAATTGTTTGATAATTACAGAAGTATGATTTCTTCATTAGCAGCTATCAGATACAGCTTTCCATAATTCAAACGTTTGAACACTAAACTGCAAATTTAAGAGATGGGAAGAACTGTAGTGGTCTGGTCTCATCTGCAGAAACATGTCTTTAAAAATAATTTTTTTGTTTATTTTTGAGAGAGGCAGAGCATGAATGGGGGAGGGGCAGAGAGAGGGAGACACAGAATCCGAAGCAGGTTCAAGGCTCTGAGCTATGAGCAGCTCAAACCCACAGAGCAGTGAGATTCTGACCTGAGCCAAAGTCGCTTAACCGACTGAGCCACTCAGGCACCCCTGGAAACATGTCTTTAATAGCAGAGAAAGGAATTACCAAGAAAAAATAGAGAACTGCAACACTTTGAAAGCTTCCTTTGATAGGCTTTTTTTTTAGATATAAATATGATAGAAAAGGGTCAAATATTAGCAGAATGTTTGCTGAGACATGAAATTGATAAAATGCTACTTGGAATATGGGAATGTAATGAAGAAAGGGTAAACCAGAGAGATTTGGTTTAAGGTTAGTCATATTTATGGCAGTAATCATGTTCCCACTAACAATTGTCATAAAAGCCATTTGTTCACAATTACTGTAGAAACAGTTTTTTTTTTTTTTTAACTTTGGAAGTCCCAGGCAGCATGTGAAAGAAGCAGTTTGACCATGAACGTGAAGCACTGTTGTCAGCCGCCTGCCCAGGTGCTACTTCTGGGTTTCCCGCTAGAACACCACAAAGGGCAGGAGGAGATGTGCAAAAACAGGGCACCTTGGACAGGTAAACTTCCTCACATGCTGAAGTCTGGGGGATCTTGAATATAAAAAGCCTCTCCTGAGAGCTTGTCTCCTGCAGTCACTGAGGAGTGATGACAATAAAAGGCCGAATTGCAGTGTGCCCATCAGCAGTTTGCTCTCTGTGGGGCACACGATGACAAAATCTCCAGAAGCGAATCACTGGTCTGACCTCAGTAACCTCAGGATTGAAGCTTTGCACTTGGGCAGGCTTTCTCAGAGGGGTCTGCTCTTCCCAAAGAGAGCTGATATTTTTAGAAGAAAAAATAATCAGTGAATTGAAGGCATTGGATCTTAAATTGAGTAGTAAATACCTGTCTACATACTTTGCAGTCTACTTGCTGCATCAGGGACTGCTAGAATCAGAAACAGAAATAGGCCTTCAAGAACAGGTGTGTTCCCACTGGGATGAAATACCCAGTGTAACCAAATTCCCCAAGAGGATAGCTTAATTGGCAAGTTTCTTCTTTTGAGCACATTAAAGTTTATTTGCTCAGTGAAGGCTGAGCTTAAATCAGTATGTGTATGTTATTAACGAGAACCTGAGGTAATTACATGTTTGGTCAAAAGCAGTCTCTTTGAGCTCAGCGTAACCCAATTTGTGATTTACAAAGCACAGGATGCTGGCCTGAACCAAAGTGAGTCTTATATATAACATACGCTGTGCTTCTGTGATGCAACAACCAATTAGAAAAGCCACCTACGCCTTTCCCAGTTAATTTCGCTTTTGAAGTTTTAAAAACATTTCATTTTAAAAGATACTAACGTAATTCTTATAAAAGTGAAATTTCTACAGTGTAAGCCATTTAGCTAGATTTGCCTTTATTCTAACAGCAAAGTAGAAGTTGTAAATTGAAAAAGGTATATGGATCACATTAATTCAGTCCATTTTTTTGAAGAGGTGTAAGCTTGTATATTATGGGCTAATGAGAAACCTGAGAACACCAGCACTTTCGTGGGGCTTGGCTGCATAGGTATTGGATCCCAGGACTGTGTTTTTGGAAGCATTTTAGGGATGGATTTCCTGATCAGAACAGTAGTGATTGCATAAAAACGACAGACCAGATATAAAGTGAAACCAACAAAATGGTCTTAGTACCTAGGTAGAGTGTGCAAGAATTTTAAAGAATACGTAAAAATATGCGTTAGTTTTCCAGATATCCTTAAAATGCTAAAGTGCTGCCCTTCAAAATATTATTTAAAATAAGCACGTGAGCCATTGCTTTCCATGAGAATCATTACAAGATAAAGTAGTGGTACACACCACTTAAAATTGTGGGAAAGTGTGTACTCTGTAAGAAAGGTGAGTGATAACTGTTTCTTTAAAGTTGTTTAAATGTATAAACACTGCTAAAAGAATTAAAGTAGTTGTATCTTGGGATCTGATTAATTTTGAAGCATTTTTTCTTTCTACCCTATGGTGTAACTTAGTGCTGTCTTTTTACAGGTGATTTGAAGATACTACAACTAGAAACCGGAACTAGAAAACCCAGAGAATTCAAGATATGTTACTTTTAACATGGCAGTCAATTGAACTACACTTAAAAGTTGATTACAGTTACTGAATCCCAGGACTATAGTTGATTTCAGGTAAACTTTCTTCTACTTTTAAACATGTTTAATGAAGAACCTCTTGCTGGTGTTTAGATTTTTTTAATATTTATTCATTTTTGAGAGAGAGTGAACAGGGGAGAAGCAGAGAGAGGAGGAGAGTCAGAAGCAGGCTCCAGGCTCTGAGCTGTCAGCACAGAGCCCGGCTGGTGTTAAATGTGAACCTGACTCACTTTTGGGGGAGGGGAGGGGGGTAAAATGTTCCCTAAATATAACTACTGTTTTTTGTTAACTATTTAGATTTGGAAATCTTTCCTCTTTCAAGTAAACACCAATAGTGTGATCTTGGAATTTTTAGCAATAGTCTATTTGCAGAGTCCAGAATTTGTAAATTCACCAACTGAATTTATCTGTAACCCTCACATCAGGATGGGCAGTGCTTTTTGCAAGTCCTTTGTGGACACGTACAGTGCAGTGAAAATTTTGAGGCATGTGACACACTTTTTCCAATTGAGGTTTAGTAAGAGGACACTCTGCCTTCTTGTTTCAGCTCTCAAAGTGTCAACAGTGTATCCTTCTCCACTATGTATTTAGCGTCTTTTCCAAAATTTTGTACCTTGGTGATTTTACAGTTTAAAATGGCCCCCAAGCATAGTGTTGTCTCCTGTTCTCAGCACATGAAAGCTGATGTGCCTTATAGAGAAAGTACATGTTAGGTAAGCTTTGTTCAGGCATGAGTTAATAGTGCTGTTGGCCAGTGTCGTTCAACGTTATCAGAGAATCAGTAGGTCCTGGAGCCCTTCCAACAGTCGTCCAAACTTTGCCATTCCCAGAAGTATCTCAATAATACTTTTGGAAGTATTTGGAAGTACTTTTGGAAGTAATTCCCAAACCTAATAAGGTAAAACAGTGATGCCCACTTATAGGTATGGAAATCAAGGCTGTTACTATCATTTTGGATGTCTTAAAGGCATTCCTCTAGTACACTGGCTTGGGTTCTTAATTCCTTAAGCAAATACATTTATAAATACCTTTCATAAGATTACATAAGACATAAAATTTCTTATAAATCTAGGAGTACTGTTTTTTTGCTGGTATTATAAGGTTGAAACTCCTCTTTAAACCAGTAGGCTCGGTTTCCTTTAACTTTCGCTGAGGGTTAAATTGGAAGGTGAATTCCTGTTGAATAGATTACTTCCCTATAAAGAGCAGGCTTTGGAAGTACCTCAGTATATGAGGAATTTTTCATGCTTTCTTCAAGTAAAAAAAACACATAATACAGTTCATAAAAAACTTTAATGTAAGGCACTGTTGTCCAAAGTTAAATGAGGGATAACAGCCCACATGACGCCAGCCACCTTGTCCTCCTCTACGTCTCAAACAGGTCATCTGCCCTAGCACAGGCAGCAGGGTACAGACTGTACATGACAGTTCCTCAGTGGTGATGTTATCTCCCAAAACATGGACTAATATTTTTCCTTTAAACAAGAAAATAACTATCTTAGACTAAGAACTGAAGAACTAATGAACAGCTCAAGAGGAAAAAAACAGAACACTACACCAGCTATTATAGTCTCAAAAAAGGTTTCTAAGAGTTTCCATGTTTCTAAGAGGTCCAAGGAATGCATGTATTCTGTTGTCTATTAAGTCCCCATGACAAGAAAGGATAAAGCTAGAAGCATTTCCTTGGTTCAAACTGTGCTTCAGGAGGCGGTAAGGGCTATACGCATAAATGGGTTCAAGGACCAAACTTCTGTTTGCCCCTTGATTCAAAAACACTTAACTGATTTCACCTCAAGGGCAGTATGACAAATTCTTAAGAATGTCTTCATTTACTCTCATTAAATACTAAAATATCAGAACCTTAAGAAAACTGGGATTCTTGATTTATCAGTAGCCTGTAAGTTGTGTTTTAAACAAAAACAGGCACCTTGGTTCTACAGTGCTAAAGACCGCATCTACTTTTTTGCAGGAACTTTTTTTGGATAACTGCTAATCCTAATCATCAGCAAAGACACCAAAATAGACACATTTTTCTAAGTTCTTACCAAAAATCCATTTCAAGGAAAAAGTCATCCAGGAAGGGAAAATTTTGCTTTAAGTAGATAAAGTAGTGTTTATATGCATTAGGCCAAGCAATCCACTCAGGGTTCTAACAGTTTAAAAATTAAGTCACAATATAGCTGAATAATGAATATGGTGGTTCTGATGAGGTATTATTTTGACATTTTGGTCTCGGAAGGTGTTTCTCCAGTGTCCAAGGTCTTCAACAATCGGAAAAGGCCAGCGGCTTCTCGTATCCTGCTGAATTCAATACAGAATGCCTGCACTTCTATAAACAAGTCCTGCACGTTAATTATTTTGTTACGGATCAAGGACTGGAGAAAGACACACACAAGACGCACCAAACGATTCTGAAAAAGAGAAAGCAAATTTAGTGAACCCGTTTTCTTGGCAGGTATTTATAAAATTTACAAAAATCTCTGCTACTTACCTGCATATATTTATCCTTAATTTGTTCACAAGTAGAGATGCAATTTGATATGTAAAGGTGAATAAATTCAGGAGGTAGATCAACAGCTGTAGTGAGTCTGTTTCAGAAAGTTAAAAAGTTAGGGCTGTTACAAAACACTGTTACCCATAAAATATAAAATTCCTCTTTGGTCATTTAGTCAAAATTTCTGATAGATGATCAGTTACCTACTTTTAAACATACTTATGCAAATAAGCCTGAGTCACCCACTTTGTTAGTCAATGGCACTTCATTTTTTAAGTCTATACTTAGCATTACATTACACATGAAAATTACTCATAATTTTGAACACCACATTTCTGTGTTCTTGGTTGAATCCTAATTTGTAGTTAATGGTCTTCAAGCTCTAGTAAGTAACGTTAACTAAACCTCAATTACATGTAAGTGCTGTGCAAGGTGGTAGGTCCAAGAAGGTATAATTTTTAATAAGTATAATTAAGGGCTAAAATGAGGGGTTTGCAAAAAGCAGTGTAAATGAAAAAACAGGAAAAGCCTTAAAAGGTCAAGTGGCCTAAAACTGAAACCTTGAAGTATTTCTTATAACCTAGCAAGTGATGTGAGAAAAAGCTGGGATCTGGGATTAGTGTGGCACATTCAGGAACATGGTGGTAGAGATCCGGATGGAATGTGACAGAAGGCATTGGTGGCACATTAGTGTCTCCACAAGGAAAGCTGGTATTTTCTGAAAGATTCTGTGGAATATTTTAAGGAAAACAAAAAGATGGGAATTACATGTTCAAATAAAGGTATGCTATGCTAGCTATACAGTATGAATGTCCAAAAGGAATTCTAAACTTCTTTGACTACAGAACCTTTCCCCATAAAGCACCAAGGAACCAGTGCTCTGAGAAAAGTGCTGTGGTCACTTGAGGTTGGGGGGGGAGAGGGGGAGGAGGGCGGGTGGGGGGGCACAAGGAACAGACCTCATCCTTGAAATTATTCTCTAGAAAGAATACTACTGATAAAAAGATGTGGTTATTCTTGGACTAAATACCAAATAGCTGGTGAAAACAGTGCTACAAGAACATAGTGAAGGGGAAAAAGCTGGCACTGAGAGGGCAGTCAGTCCAAGGATGGGAGCAGAAGCAGCCCCAGAAGGAAGTGAGTCTGCACTGGAGGGAAAAGCCTGAACAGGAGAATGCAGACACACAGTAGTGTATTTTCAACAAACAGCTGACCAGTTTTGCCAATGACAGAAAATAAAGTTGAAAGCCTCATGCCTGCCTCCTCTCTCTCCCACCCCAGAAAGAACGCTCCTGTACACATACTTGTGATTACTTAGTTTTTACCGGCTGATAAGCTTAAAAGGGCAGCCTTCAGTACAATTTCAAGAAGGTTAAAAAAAAAAAAAACAACTAAAAATTTGTTGCTAGTTTTTGCCTTCTGGCCATTTAATCAGGATCTAGATTCACACCGCCCCTGCCACCCACCCACACCTGATCAAGTATAAAAACTTACCGATTTACAACTTCCATTGAATGCAAAGACATGTCCATGTTGACCAGAACCGAAAAATACTCTGTGATCTGGCTTGACTGCATTAACTTCAGCAGCATTTCTATAGCAACTAGAGGGTTGTTTTCCACTAAGTCTGGAAGTTTGGCTGGAGTGAGGCCAATATGATAAACGAGTTTGGGGTCTTTTTCCAATTCACCCAGGAGCTAAATACAACCAAATTTTTAAAAAGAGAGAGGTTCTTAAATCAGATATTCTCTTTCCTGCCTACAAAACCAAACTATAAAATAATCTACATTGAACCAACTTGGTAAATTTCTTCCCTGAAACCCATCATAATCTTGTATTAATTTTTAAATTTACATTTAAGCTGTGAAGATATTAAAATGCAGACACCTTCAAGACTAAAAATGCTAGTGATCCCTTTCCAGGGCATTAAACCAGCCTCAGTATGGTCTGGTTGGATAGAATGCTGTGTGGACTGTAACAGTATCCTCCTTAACAGCTTTGTAGGCTTTTCCTATCCTCTGTTATAACCAAAAATTATCTTAGTTGCCAACCAGTTCTCCAGAAAAGCACAGACCACAAAGAACTGAGAACAGGGGAAAGAGTGCAGCCCAGGCAGAGAGCAGACACTCAAGGAGAGAAGCATGACGGGAGGAGATCGCTGCCCTGTTGTGGTGCCTCACGGCAGGACCGTACAGTTCAGGCCCTACTCATGTGATGCAATCTAAATAAACACCTTCAAAAGCAGTTCTGCCAAATAAGTGGTTTTTCTTACAAATTCTCTATGTTCATTCCCCTACCTGCCTGCATATACCACAGTGGACTGTGTTTTAGGATGGCCTAGCAAACAAAGTGAACTACGAACAGCTGTTATTTGACTCTGAAAGTAACATTTTCAGTGGTAAACTGGATTGGAAGTGTCAGTATGTCCTCACAAGTTCCACTGTTTAAGTTTGCAAAGCTGGGTAAAATTCACCAAACAGAAACCACCCACCAGGTATCCTTGCCTTTCCCCGCCCAGGGGAGTCTTACACAAAGAATAGCAGGGGCTATTCTAAATTTCAAATCCACCACTAACCAGCTGTGTGACAGTGGCTAGCTTACCTTCCCTAGGTCTCATTTTCTTCCTCCATAAGATGTTAATCTCACCCTCAGTAGTTACTGTCCAGCAAATGTAACAAAATATGCAAAATGCCAAAAATGTGAGATCCATCCTACTCCTCCTCTCCCATAGTCAAAATGGCCCCAAATAAGTGTTGATACATGTTGAGTCATCATCAGTCTTTTTCCACCAGAGTAAAATGACCAGAGTGGGAGGGGCAGAACAAAGCTCCAGAGATCCAAGACTCCTTGGATCCAAAACATTCTTATTGCTGGCTCCTATCGGCAGGATCATTTTATTGGTCATTTATCATGTGAAGGATTAAAATAAAACACCTACAAATAAATACATACCTGTGTTTGTTGAGGAGAAGATAAGGGGCTTTTGAAGGCTTTGGCCATTATTCGCTTGATCTCCACACCAGTGCTATTCTTGACACACATTGATTTGTCCCATTGAATCGCATGGTCAGGCTCTGTTGGATTCAGCCAAGCCAGCTCATCCTCACAAATGTGGAGTGGAGGTGGTGGACGAATAAACTCTGGCCGGAAATGGCCTGTAACGAGAGTAGGAATGTTTGCTTCGATCAGGAAGCTACCATCTATGCACATCTGTATAAAGATAACATGATAAAACTTGCAGACTTCAAAATCCAAAGCAGAGATGACATAGAAAGTCAGGGTTTTATTCAGAATGCCAACAAAATGAAACACTGATATAACATTATTATTCCAGAGCCCAAATCTACTTTTCAGGAGAGATGAAGGCATTACCATGATCTGATGATTTTTAATTCAAGCATGATCACCACTGAGAAGCAAAAGGATACAACTTCACATACTGGTGAGAGTTCTGATGGGAAAAATGAAATGCTACTTGATCTCACTCTTCCTATTCTTAGTGACCGGTATTTTTTTTTTTTAAGTAGGCTTCACGAGTGCAGAGCCCATCGTGGGGCTTGAACTCACAACCCTGAGATCGAGTCCTGAGCTGAGATCAACAGTCAGACACTTAACCGACTGAGCCACCCAGGTGCCCCATTAATTACTATTATTTTATTCAGTAGTAGTGAATAATTACTATTATTTTATTCAGCACTACTATTTGTGGTTTTTTCTTTGCATCTTCTAATGTTGAGGTGGCAAATTATGTGTAGATAAAATGGCAGGGAACAAAAAAGTACAGTTGGCTTGACATTCCCAAATGAATCCAGAGACTTTCATAAACCCCTGAATTCACAAATCCCATATTCATTTTCATAGAACAGTAAAACAACAATAGGAAAATGCAGTGATTCTACCTCAATTGTTGTATGAAATAAGACTGAACCCTAAGTTATAAGCCCAAGAAAATAAATGCTGGCTGGGATTTTTGCTGAACAAATTTCATAACTCACTCTGGTTTCCACACAGGGCCTCAGATGGCTTATTCTGACCATGGGTCCTAGCCCCTGCCAAATTTGAGAATGGTTTGTTGAAAAGGTTTTCTGGCTAAGAATCACCAGTTTATCTTCTACTCTCTCTTCACTTACATCCAGCATTTTACATCTAGTAGGACTAGCATCTCAATCTCTTTTCAGACCACTTATAAAAAGAAAAAACTTTTAACACCTCAGGAGAAGCACTACTTATATGATAATGAAAACATTCCCAAGAAGTACGTACGTTTAGCCAGACTCCGTATCTGATTTGCTTTTCACATACTTTTCTGGTGGCTTACGCAACACACAGTAAGCAAATATTAAATGAAAACCAGTATGTGCCATGGGGCTGTCAGGCACACTTGTGCTCAGCTTAGACTTCAAATATTAAACCCATTTATGTCAAAGATCTAATAATGGCATTAAAGTCATGTAAGTTTTAAACTCATGGTGACACTATAATTTGGAGAACATTTTCTTATCCCTAAGGATAAAGCATGCCTTCATCACTAAAACCACATAGAAGCCTGAATACAAAAGTTAATAAATTACAGAAGACTCATTTCAGTAAAATCAGAATTTGTATCTTCAGGAATGCTGATAAAAAAACTTGAAATGTAATTTTATTAAAGAACACAGACCATCACTACTATGTTCTACAAGACACTATAACTGGGAAGTGTCTCACTGAATTCAAGTTTAAGCAGCAACAAAGGTAACACCATGTTTTAGAAAACCAAAAGTCTCAGGATGCTGGTAAAATAAAACCAAGTACAAAAAAGTAATATACCTACTTTCAATAGGTGGCTTTGGTCCACTGACTAAAGCTTCTGTGATTTGAGAGGCAACTGAGCTGTCAAATCCAGAATTAGAAGAATCTGGGTCTGGGTCACTGAGAATACTAGGGAAGCTAGCCTTACTTTGGGTTGGCAATTCAGACTGGCGTTCTGAAAAAGGGTAAAATAAGAGACATTTTTAAATTGAGGGCAACACAAGGAAAGTGAAAAAACTAACTGGGAAGAGCTGTCTGCAACATATGAACAAAGGGCTAGATTCAGAATATAGACACATCCCCCCTCCCCCACCAATACAAATCAGCCAGGAGCTACAAAACCCACCAATAAGCCAGCAGCAGCTGCAACCACACTCTCAGCCAGTTGTGCTGGGGGGGGGGGGGGCAGCCACACCTGCCAGAGCATCCCCATCTGCTGCAGACCAGTCACAACAGAAGGGTACATAAAGCCCATACAAGGGATATCCATAGTGCCGGACTGGTGATCAGGGGGTATTAAACTAATGGGCTCCACAGGACATTTTCTATATAAGGCCACTACTTTCAAGTCCAAGAGATGTAAGTGACATACCTAATATATAGAAACACAGAGTCAGACAAAATGAGACAGAAGAATATGTTCTGAACCTCAGAAAAGAACTAAAGGAAACATAAGCAATCCACCTGATGAAGAGTTCAGGTAATGGTCATAGAGATGCTCACACTGGACTGGGGAGAAAAGTGAATAAGCTCAGAACTGAGCTGAAGAATACAATAACTGAAATGAAAACTAGAGAATAAATAGCAGATGCAAAAGAAAGGATCAGCGATCTGCAAGACAGGGTAATGGAACACACCAAGCACAACAGCAAAAAGAAAAAAAAAATTAATGAGGATAGGTTAAAGGATTTCTATGACAACATCAGGTATTATAAGGGGTCCCAGAAGAAGAGAAAAAGGGGCAGAAAACTTATTTGAAGAAGTCATTGTTGAAAACCTCCCTAACGTGGGGAAGGAAAGAGCCAGCCAAGTCTAAGATGCTCGGAGAACCCTACACAAGATGAGCCCAAGAAGGTGCATATCAAGACACATAATTAAAATGTCAAAAATTAAAAGATAAAAGAGAATCTTAAAAGCAGCAAAAGAAAAGCACATAGTTACAAGGAAAACCTCAAAAGGCTATCAGATGTTCTTTCAGCAGGAACTGCAGGCCAGAAGGGAGTGGCATGATATTCAAAGTGCTGGTAAAAACCCTACAATCAAGAGTACTTAACCCCAGCAACGCTAGAACTCAAAATTGAATGACAGATAGTTTCCCAGACAGACAAAAGTTAAAGTTCATCACCACTAAACTAGCCTTACAACAACTGTTAAAGGGACTTCTATAAGTGAAACAGAAAAAGCCATAATTAGAATAAAATTATGAAAAAAAAATGCACTGGTAAAAGCAAATGCATACTAAAGGTACTAGATCACTTATAAAGCTAGTATGAAGGTTAAAAGACAGAAGTAGTAAATTAATTATATCTATAATAATTAGATAAGGGGCACAAAATAAAAAGATGTAAAATATGACAATATATACATGTATGTATACATACATATACATACAATACATCCGTAAAATACAGAGCCAGGGGTGAGGTGGGAGAGTAAAAACATAGTGCCTTCAGAATGTTCAAACTTAACCAACCATCAGTTTACTTTAGACTGGTATATACAAAGAATATTATATATAAAACTCATAGTAACCACCAACCAAAAACCTGTCACAGATACATAAAAAACAGGAATCCAAACATAATACTAAACAAAGGGATCAAATCACAAGGGAAGAGAGCAAGAGAAGAACAGAGAACTATAAAAACAACCAGAAAACTAACAAAATGGCAAAACATACATATCAATGAATACTTACTTTAAGTGAACTAAATGCACATTTACTTTTAAGTCAAAAGACAGTGACTGAATGGATTAAAAAACAAGACCCATTTATATACTTCCTACAAGAGACCTGTCCGATGTCAAACATCAGATCCAAAGACACAGACTGAAAGTGAAGGTATAGAAAAAAAATATTCCATGCAAATGGATGGGGGGGGGGGGGGCGGGGAGGAATACTTATACAGGACGAAGTAGACTTTCACAAATTTTTTTTAATGTTTGTTTATTTTTGAGAGACAGAGCACAAGTGTGGTGGGGGGCAAAGAGAGAGGGAGACACAAAATCTGAAGCAGGCTCCAAGGCCCTGAGCTGTCAAGCACAGAGCCCATCGCAGGGCTTGGGCTCAAACTCAAGGACCACGAGATTGTGACCTGAGCTGAAGTCAGAGGCTTAACTGACTAAGCCACCCTGGTGCCCCAGGACAAACTAGACTAAAACAAAGACTGTACCAAGAGACAGAGAAGGGCATTATATAATCATAAAAGGGACAACCGAACAAGAAGATACAACAATTGTGCATATTTATGCACCCAACATAGGAGCACCCAAATATATAAAGCAAATACTAACATGAAGAAATTGACAGTAATACATAATAGTAGGGAACTTTAACACCCTACTCACATCAGTGGACAGATCCTCTAAACAAAAAATCAATAAGGAAATAGTGGCTTTGAATGACACACTGGAACAGACGGATTTAATGGATGTATCTGGAACATTCCATCCTAAAAGAGCAGAATACACATTCAAGTGCACATGGAACGTTCTCCAGAACAGATCATATATTAGCCCATAAAACAAGTCTCAACAGATTCAGAAGGATCAAGTCATACCATGCATCTTTTCTGAACACAATACTACAAAACTAGAAATCAACCACAAGAAAAAAACTGGAAAGACCACAAATACATGGAGGTTAAATAACATGCTATTAAACAATGAATGGGCCAACCAGGAAATAAAGAAGCACATGGAAACAAATGAAAATGAAAACACAAGTTCAAAACTTTTGGGATGCAGCAAAAGCAGCTCCAAAAGGGAAGTTTATAGTAGTACAGGTCCACCTCAAGAAGAAAAATCTCAAACAACCGAACTTTACACCTTTAGGAGCCAGAAAAAGAAGAGCAAAACCTAAAAGCAGAAGGAAGGAAATAATAAAGATTACAACAAAAATAAATGATCAAGTGGAATTTATTCCTGGGTTGCAAGGACGGTTGAATATTCACAAATCAACCAGTGTGATACACATTAACAAAATGAAGGATAAAACTGATATGGTTATCTCAATAGATGCAGAAAAAACATTTGACAACATTCAACATCCATTCATGATTAAAAACTCTTACTAAAATGGGTATACAGGGAACAAATCTCAGCATAATAAAGGCCATATATGACAAACCCACAGCTAACACCACACTCACTGGTGAAAAGATGAAAGCTTCCCCCTAAGGTCAGGAACAAGACAGGCATTTCCACTCTCACCACTTTTATTCAACACAGTACTGGAAGTCCTATCCACAGCAGTCAGACAAAAAAATAGTCTGGTAAGAAAGAAGTAAAACTTTCACTATTTGCAGATAACATGATACTAACCTATAGAAAAACTGAAAAGACCCACCAAAAAACTGCTGCAACTGATAAACTCACTAAAATCACAGGATACAAAATCAACGTGCAGAAAATCTGTTGCATTCTAATTTTTTTTTTTTTTAACATTTATTCATTTCTGAGAGAGCACAAGGCAGGGAGAAGCAGAGAGAGAAGGAGACACAGAATCCGAAGCAGGCGCCAGGCTCCAAGCTGTCAGCACAGAGCCCGACGCAGATGTCAAACTCACGCACCGCGAGATCATGACCTGAGCCGAAGTCGGACGCCCAACCGAGGCACTCAGGTGCCCCTTCATTTCTATACATTAGTAACAAAGTAGTAGAAAGAGAAATCAAGAAAATGATCCCATTTACAACTGCACCAAAAACAGTAAGATAACTAGGAATAAATCTAACCAAAGAGGTAAAGACCTGCACTCTGAAAACTATAAAGCACTAATGAAAGAAAGTGAAGATGACACAAAGAAATGGAAAGACATGCCAGGCTCATGGCTGTGAAGAACAAATATTATTAAAACGTCCATACTACCCAATCTACAGATTCAATGCAATCCCTATTAAAATGCCAATAGCATTTTTCACAGAACTAGAACAAATAATCCTAAAATTTGTATGGAACTACAAAAGACCCCCAGATAGCCAACGCAATCTTTTGAAAGAAGAACAAGGCTGGAAGTATCATGCTCTTGGATTTCAAACTAACTGCAAAGCTACAGTAATCAAAATAGTATAGTACTGGGACAAAAACAGACACACAGATCAATTAACAGAATAGAATGCCCAGAAATAAGCCCATGCTTATATGGCCAATTAATCTACAAGAAAGGAGGCAAGAATATATGATTGGGGTAAAAGACAGTTTCTTCAATAAACAGTGCTGAGAAAACTGGACAGCTACATGCAAAGAATGAAACTAGACCACTTTCTTACACCATACACAAAAATAAACTCAAAATGGATAAGAGATCTAAATATAAAACTTGAAACCATAAAACTTCTAAAATAAAATATAGGCAATAAACTCTTGGACATTGGCCTTAGCAACTTATTTATAGATAGGTCTCTCCAGGCAAGGGGAAAAAAACAAAACAAACCAAACTGAGGCTACATCAAAATAAGAGCTTTTATACAGCAAAGGAAACCATAAATAAAAAAGCAACCTAATAAATGGGAGAAGCTATCTGCAAATGATGTATCTGATAAAGGGTTGATATCCAAAATAAATAAAGTACTACAACACCAAGGGGAAAAAAAAAAAACAAAAACCCAGATAATCAGACTTTAAAATGGGCAGAGTACCAGAACATTTTTCCAAAGAAGATACACAGGTGACCAACAAACACATGAAAAGATGTTCAACATCACTGATCATCAGAGAAATGCAAATCAAAACCACAGTATGACCTCACACCAGTCAGAATAGCTAGTATCAAAAAGACAAATAGCAAATGTTGGTGAGGATGTGGAGAAAAGGAAACCCTTGTGCACTGTGAGAATGTAAACTGGTGCAGCATGTCTGGAATACAGTATGGAGGTTCCTCAAAAACTAAAAACAGAAGTACCACAGGACTCAGTAATTCCACTTGTGGATATTTACCCAGAGAAAACAGAAACACTATTTCAAAAAGACATAGGCACGCTTATGTTTATTGCAGCGTTGTTTATAATAGCAGGATATGGAAGCAACTTAAGTGTTCATCCAAAGATGAATGGATAAAGATGTGGTATATATATACACAATGGAGAATTGTGAAAAGGAATATTAAAAAAGAATGAAATCCTGCCATTTGTGACATGGATGGACCTAGAAGTTATTCTGCTAAATGAAATAAGTCAGACACACAAAGACAAATACCATATGATTTTGCTTCTGTGTGTAATCTAAAAATATGAAACAAATTAAAAAAAAAAAACAGAAACAGACTCCTAAAGATAGAAAACTGGTGGTTGCCAGAGGGGAGGGAAGGAGGAGGATGGGCAAAATAGGTGAAGGGGATAAAGAGGTACTAACTTCCAGTTTTAAATAAATCATGGAATGAAAAGTACAGCGTAGGTTATACTGTCAATAATGCAATAACTTTGTATGGTAACAGATGGTAACTACCCCTAACATGATGACCACTGAATAAATATGCAGAACTGTTAAATCGCCATGTTGTACACCTGAAACTAATGTAATATTGTAGGTCAACTATACTTTAATGTCTTAAAAAGTCAAATCAGTGTTTTAAAAAAGAAATAATGGGCTGACTTCAACAAGCATTTTATTTCAAAAGGCTTGGATGGTCAATAAACATCTGAAAATATGTTCAATTCCATTGGGGACAGGGGGTGGGGAAATCAGTCAAAACACAAGATCCCCTCCAGGTTAGCAAAAATTAACATCTGAAATTATCAGATGTAGATAATGTCACGTAACTTGCACACTGGTAATGGGAATGAAACATGGCACAGCAAAATCTGGAAAATAATCTGCCATTAGCTAGTAAAGTTTTACATGTGCTTATCTTTCCTGCTAGAAGAAACTTTCATATGTACACTAGGAGAATGTACCAGAATGTTCATGGCAACATTATGTCCATCAATAGTAAAATGGATAAAGAAACCACTACCATTATGTCATCAACATGGATTCATCTTACAACCCACACCCAAAAGAACACTGTATGATTCCACATGCACATCAAGTTGAAGAACATCCAAAGTTAAACTATAGGCATGCAGTTTGGAGGGCTATAAAGTAAATCATGAATGATTATCACAAAAGTCAGGTTAGTGATGGGGAAGAAAGGGAGCAGCGAGTAGGAGAAACACATAGGGAGCCACAAGATCCTGAAACAATTCCATTTCTGAACTTAGATAATGGTTGCTCCAAGGTCACTTTATAATTCCTTAAAATGTACATGCTGGTTTTATGAAATTATGTATTTCAGATTTTGTAATTTTGTAATTTCAGATTTTGTAATTTCAGAGCTAAATTCCTAATTCCTTAAAGAGCTACCAGTGTTAATAAAAGACCATCGATCCAATGGAAAAATGGCCAGACATGAAAGATGCCTTAGATCTGTAACCACATGTTCAACTCATTCAAGGAAAATGCTAATTAAAATTATCCTGAGATGCCATTTTCTCATCTCAGATTACTAAAGCACAAAAAATTAACATACTCTTGACCAAAATGCAAGGAAAAGGTTTAAACTGGCACATTGTGTGGTAAACTAGTAAGTGCAAGTTGTCAGGAATTTCTAATAAAACCTCTAAAATGAATACTGACATTGTTAACAGGGTAAAAGTGCCCCTTATAGTTACTTCTGTTTAACTTGTCTGCTTGTTTATTTAAAGTTTAAAAAAAAATGCAAAGGCATCCTCCATAAACACACCTCTGGTCCATGAACCCTACCACAAGATCTATGAATTGAGGGTCTCTGCAAAGATCATCTGTGTGTAGCCAGCTCCAGAGAAGACAGGTGCATCACTTTGTTTTTGTTTTTTGGTACTTGTAAAAATGAATGGATTAGGACATCTTCAATCTGGGTAGGGGACAGCAAGCAGCAAGCTTAGCCACTGTGCCCAATTTTCTCAAGACTAACGTGTTCTTTTCTGGGCTTGATATACTTTAAAACTTTCTCACAAACTAACTCAAGTCATCCCAAGGGAAATCAGATTCTCACTCTATTAAATACAAAACTAGAACCCTCAAAATATCTATCCCTTCTGAAGGTAAGGTGACTGAAATTGCCTATCACCTCTGTACCCAGCTTTCACATTATCTTTTCAAAATTGTATTTTATTTCTGTGAATAGATTGTATCCAGCACTAGTGACCAATAGGTATTTTTGTGTACATTCAATCTTAAAAGCCTTAAAAAGATTTCTCTTGGTTTCAGAAAATAACCACTGTTATATTGTTGATACCCAGGAGTTAAAAAGTGAGGTTCAGAGGTTCAGAATGCTCCAAGGAAAAAGGAGTTTATTGAACAATGTCACCTTATGTAAGAAACCAAATGTCACAGATGCATTAAATCTAAGAAGGATGGGAAACTGTCAAAATTAATTAATACTGCAGCTCACTCAATCACAAGATCAAGGGTTCAAAAATTTGCCTATATATTAGAATTTCCCTAATGAATCACTCTCAAGTGGTTAAGACCCATTCATCCATATTTTTGCTGAGAGCAGTTAAACAAAAGGTGCCTCTTCTTACCTTCCCTACTTAGAGATGCTCTGACCATCCAGATCAAGAAAGTCCCCCTATTTTCTATTACAACATGGTTTTGCTTCAAGAAAACCCATTCATTCGTTTACACATGTAACACAGAAGGTGCCAAAACAATCTTGAAACAGAAGGAAGGACACAGCAGAGGTTTCATATGTCCTGATTTCAAAACTTCCTACAAAGCTACTGTAATCAGAAGTATAGTAGAATCCAGACAGGCAAAGCAATTATTATAGAATAGAGAGCCCAGAAATAAACCCTTCCATATATTGTCAAATGATTCTCAACAAGGGTGCCAAGACAAATTGTTTGGACTATTCAGGGTCCCATGGGATTTCGTATGAAGTTTATGGTGGGTTTTTCTCTATCTGAAAAACACATTGTTGGGATTTTAAGAGAAATTGCATTGAATCTGTAGATCATTTTGACATCAGGAAAAAATTTTTAAACAGACTAAATTTTATCCAGCATTCTTCTTAAATTGGAAACACAATCAATTCAGGTGAAAACTCAGAGTGAACTTCTGTGCCATATTAACAAGGATCCAGTACTGAAGCTGTTTTTCACAGAAGTTATTAAGCTTTTAGCACAGTTACAAAGACCTTCATTTTAAGTGGAGAAGCTCATAAAAAAAAAAAAAAAAAAAAGGCGGCCTTGTGCTACCACACAAGAATACCCAAACCACTGATTCCTCCTTACCAGCCAAGGCTAACTGAAGCCCACTAATGTCCACAGACTGGCCCATATTTCCAACATCCATCAATGCGATCTGTCGAGGTGTTTTTTTGAAGAGTTCCCTTGGGGGTGCCAGCATCAGCTGGGAAAGAAAAAACTTTTCTGGTGGAGTTATAGGAGGTAAAAATCCTGTAAACAGAAATGTATAACAATTTCTCCAATGGTTATTTTTTAAAATTAACTTGACTCTGGTAAAATTAGCATTTGCTACTTGCTATTTCCATTCACTCATTTTTAAAAACAAAATTAAGTTTCAGTGAACCAAATATATACATTTATGAAAATGTAATTAAATATGTCATTTGAAATTCTATTTGTGGCAATATCAATGAAACTTAAGGTTTTTTTACCTGTATTTCCAACATGCAAAGGCTAAAGCTTACACGTGCAAGCAAAAACAAAAAAGCTACAGTGCTCAGAAATGCTCTTCTTGGAGAGCCTGGGTGGCTCAGTCAGGTTTTGATCTCATGGTTTGTGGGATAGAGCCCCAGCGCAGAACCCTCTTGGGATTCTCTCTCTCCCTCTGCCTGTCCCCTGCTTGTGCTCTAATAAGTTTTTAACATTTATTTATTTTTTGAGAAAGAGACAGAACGTGAGCAGGGAAAGGACACACAGAGAGTGAGGAAGACACAGAATCCCAAGCAGGCTCTAGGTGCCCAGCTGTCAGCACAGAGCCCAACTCAGGGCTCAAACTAACGAACCATGAGCTCATGACCTGAGTCAAAGTTAGACACAACCAAATGAGTCACCCAGGTGCCCCTCAAAATAAATAAGGTTAAAAAAAAATGTTTTTTCTTCTGCTGCTGCAACTGTACAGGTTGAAGAGACAAGGAAACATCATTAGCAGGGCAAATACACTTCTCACACCTGCTTCAAAAAACAGTGAAGCTACAAAATTCCCACCGTGCCAAATGCTGTCCCCTTTTGTTCCATATCCAGTGGTTCACCAAGCCTCATCCATTCCCCGGGGGCACTGTCCCCAGACTCTGCTCCCTCCTCTCCTCTCCTGCCTGAACTACAGGTCAGCCTTCCTAATTTCCCCAGCTCCCAGTTTTGACTCCTACCCACCCATCACCCAGTTCACACTCCCACTTACCACCTAGTCATATTTTTATGTACACATATGCTCACAATACTTAACCTGTTTACACAGGATTAAACCCAAACTTCTGCACCATTTTAAGTCCCTTCATAATCTAATCCTGACCCACTTGCCAAATATCATCTCTCCCCTCCAACCCACATATCCTACATTCCAGTTGCACAAAATCTTCCAGGTTTTAGGAGTCCTGATTTCAAAACATCCAATATATCCAGCTCTCTAAGAGTACCTGACAGGGCCACACCCTTCCCTCACACCCCACCCCCACACACACCCCTTACTCCACCTCTAATCACCATCCAGCAAAAACATCACTCCCTCTGAGGACGTCTCCAGCCACACAAGCAGTTGTTCCTCTCTACTACCAAGCATTTTATGTGTGACATCTAATACAACTCTTACTACACTGGTTATGACTACATTTATGTCTCCCCAACCAGACTGCAAGCTTGAGTGAAGAGAAGTCATCTTACTTACCTAGCTCTGAATCTGAATCATCTGAAAAACTTTACAAAAATATATCTATTAGATGTTCACCCTAGACATACAATATAAGTCTTGGTGTTGATATAGCTTCCATTGTCCATTTAAGCACCATCCCTGCTTTAATAATAGTAATGCAGTCTATGGTCTACATCTAGGTTTACACTCACTACATCTGAGAATGACGTAAGTGATCCTTCCTATGCCTAACCTGGCCTTCAGAATACAAAGGGCTCTCTGAATAAACCCCGCAATGTCCCCATTCCCTGCTAAGGGACTCAGGATGGTAGGTTTTGACAACCCATAATATGTTCCATTGCTTTCTGGGCATTCTGGAACTCCCTGAAAGCCTAGTTCAGAACTAGTACCCTAAAAGGGCATCTTATCCAACACAAAGTTTGTCCCTCTTACGTAAGAGCACTGCAGGAAACCAACTAGAGGATGTTTTAGATCCAAAGGGGGTGCCACGCATGAACACCAAGTGGCCTGCAACGTAGAAACCCTCCTGTGCCATGAAAAACTTCATGGTATTACTTCAAAATCCACTGCCTTCACTTTTAACTCCCTGTATAGTGGCCTCTACCCACACCGTGTTTTGCTCATTTTCTCACAGGTTGAGTACTTTAAGATCAAACTGTTTCCCACCTCTAATTACCTGCTTCCCCCAGTACACTGGTCTCTGTCTTAGTCTTCCAAGTACCCTTATCACTAATCACCATCCCCTCTGTGCCCTTCTGCTTTCCTGGCTGAGTCTTCTCCCAAAGTCACGTCTCAAAAGGTATCTCTTTGAGTTAAAAAGAAAAGGCAGCCTTGAATGTAACCCACAGATCTGATCTCACCAATGCTGCACCAATATACATTTTACATAACGTCCAGTAGTCATGCGTTTCCTAACTTAGGCCGTAAATTTGAGACTACCTTTTATCTTCTGCTCCCATCACATTATCCCAGGACACGCAACAAACCAACGAAGGTGGCTGCAAAGTCCTTAAACGCCGTTTAATGTCTATTTCCGCCCAACAACTTCGAGTTCTGAACGAGTTCTATTTACTTGACTGAGACTTAAACCAGGAGCGGGGTGTCATTAGTTACAACGTCACACATCTCAAACGGGCTTAACAAGAATGAAGCGCGACTGAGTTGCTAAAACTCTCAAGCCCCACTCAGCTGCATGGTTTCATGGCCTGTACAGTTGAGAGGAATAATCTGCGGTGCCCTGAATCTGTAATTAAGCTACCAATTCTCCATATTTGGGGGGGGGGGGAGAGAGAATAGACAATTTCAAAAGGAGACAATGTCACTTGCGGATGAACTCGCACAAGGATAGGTGGAAAGTTCCCAATCTAACCACAGCGCACATCTGGCTTCGGAAGGGACGGGCTGCCCCGGCGTACCTGAGAGGGGCGGCCTATCGGGCTCCTGGCCGCCGCGAGCGGGCGGCGCGGGGTTGAGCAGGTGGGCGAAGCTGGCGGCGAAAGGGTTGGCGGCGAGAGGCTCGGTGCGATACATCTCCCAGAGCAGGTAGAGCGCGGTGAGGCGTTGTGCCGCGCTGGGCAGTAGGTCCGGCTGCTGTAGCAGCATGACCAGCACCGAGCCCAAGCGGAAGTGGTCGGCCTTGCTGAAGTAGTGGTGGAAGGCAGTGGACAGGCCCTCGAAGGTGCTGCCGCCTCCCGCCTCCTCCGAGATGATACTCAGCAGGCTCGAGAGCTCCTTCGGGGTCAGGCTCATCCTGCCCGCGGGCCCCCCCGGGCCTCCACTGCCCGGCCCGGGGCCGCCTGCTCCGCCTCTGCCGCCGCCGCCGGAGCCTCCCGGGCCGCTCCTGGACGCCGACCCCGCCGCTTCCCGGGCACCCCTCTGCTCCGCGGCGGTGAGAAGTCGGCCAGACGCCGCGCTCACCCCGCCGCCGGGCATCAACCTCGACCGCCTGCCCTGCTTCCCGGCCGGAGCGGCCCTGGCGCCGGCTCGCCCCGTCCCCACGGCCGTAAAGCGCGCTGTTACACGACAGCGTCGCAAACAAAACACGTCGGAGAAGCCAGACAGCGGCAGAGCGGTGGGGCAGCGCCGAGCGAAAGCGAGGCCCGCTGGAGCGAGGCCAGGGAGAGGATCCGGAGACGCTGGGTGGGAAGTGTGAAGAGGCCGGAAGCGGGGGCGGGGCCTGCGGGAGGGGCGGGCCAGCGGGGTTCTGGCCTCTAGCGGCCGTGGGACCACCCGGCGCTGGGGGCGAGATCTGCACTTCCGCGATCCCAAGCGGACCTCCTAGGAGCTCACGGGGCAGTGCGTGGCAGCCAACGGTTCCGACGACCGTGGGCCACGTTATCGTGTGGAAAAATGCGTCTTAGACTCAAAATGGTTTTCTTAATATAACATACGTGATTGTTCATGATTTTAAACTGTTTAAGTGCAAGTAACTGAACAAGGACATTTCTCATAACCAAAGTTAATTTCGTCTCACATTTTTTTTGCACAAATGGAATCTTACTGCACTTGAGTTTTTGTACATGGTTATTTTAACAGGATATTGAGAAAATTTTTCCAGTTAATACTCATTTACAAAATTGTTATGCGACTTTTTGCTTTCTCTGCCCTAAGGCTGATTCTGGCCTTGAGTGTGCGTTGTTAAGGCGCTGGGGAAACTTTAGGAATAGTAGCTCCAGGGGCCCCTGAGTGGCTCAGTCCGTTAAGCATCCAACTTCAACTCTGATCATGATTTGGCAGTTTGTGAGTTGGAGCCACCAGTCTCCCCACCCCCTCCTCTGCCCAGGGCTCTGCAGTGACAGCTCAGAGCCTGGAGCCTTCTTCAGATTCTGTCTCTCTCTCTCTGCCCTCCCTTGCTTGTTCTCGCTCTCAAAAATAAATAAACATTAAAGAAAAATTAAAAAAGAAAAAAGAAATGTAGCTTTCTTGACAATGTTCTCTAATTAAAAAAAAAAAAGTAGCACCAGCCCCCAAAGATGACGGCCCAAGTATTTAAAAAACAAAAACACCTCCCCAGGTGACTAATGTGAACTCAGGGCTGAAATCAGTGGTATTCCCCAGACTTGCCCAGCCCCCTCCCTAGACTTAACGAAATCCTAAGGGATTTCTGCCAGGCAGGTTAGGGAAATCCGGTCTGCACTACACAATGATAGCAACTCAAGAATCATCTAGTTAGGCACCACCTTCATCTCAAGTAAAACTGAAGGAAGAGAAATGGCCGGGTCACCAGGTATGCAAATTATGAAGGCTGCTGCAATCTACTGCTAGATTGTCCACTTGAAAGATCCTGCCAAAACATTTCTAACAGCAGCAAATACTATTTGCTAACACCTGGACCGTTGGGAAACTGACTCAAACTAGCTAGAAAATACTCTCATTTTCTTTTTCTTTTTTTTTTTTTTTTTTTTTTTTTTTTTTACTGTGGTAAATAAACCTTACTGTGTTTGAGCCATTTTGCATTTTGGGCTCTCTTTGTAATAGCAATCAGTACACATATCTAGGTTTTACTTTTCTTTAAAGATGTTTCAAAATATTTGAACATGCTACCCACCACCATCACCACCACCAAAAGAACTAAATACTTTTCTTTTCGTAGGACTGATGAGGGAGCTATAGAGCAAGCTGAGGGCAAAGCACAAGCTAGCACACACACACACACCCTACCAGGTGGGAAACGTGTGAGATTCCTCAGGTATTTCAGGCTGCCCAAGAACAAAGGAAAGTACAGAAAACAAATGGTTAAACTGATACAATTACCAAAAAAAGGAGGATCTTACCAATAGCCTAAAGTCCAGGAACTCCCTACTGTCATAAAGTCAACGCTTTGCTAGAGGGAAAAACAACCTTAGCTTGACATTAGCTAGGCCTCCAGTAATCTGTGAGTCTTCTTTAGCATATAGAAATACCTTTATAAACTTCCTCTTGACTTTACTTCCCCCATCTTCATACTATGTAATCAGTCACTCTTCACAACCCCAGTGAAGCTCTTTCTGCCCACAGGTCCTGTCTCCGTGCTTTAATAAGATCACCTTTTTGTGCCAAAGACGTCTTCGAGAATTCTTTCTTGGCCATCAGCTCCAAACCCCACCATCACCCCAAAACCCCATCAGGATCATTTTCAAAATTAAGATGATATCCAGAGTTTCCTACATGTTCCCTGAAAACAGTTCTCAGGTCCTGAATTAGTTTCCTGGCAACAAATAATGACAAACTGGGTGGTTTAACACAATAAAAATTTGTTTCCTCACCGTCCTGGAGGCTAAAAGTTCAAAATAAAAGTGTGGGTTGGCAAGGCTGTGCTCCCTCTGAAGGCTCTAGGGAAGAATCCTTGTCTCCGAGCTTCTGGTGGTTACCGGCATCCTTTGCCTTATAGCTGCCCCATCCCCATCTTTGCCTCTGTAGACACATAGCCTTCTTCCCGGTGCGTCTGTGTGTCACATGGCTTTCTTCTGGGGACACCAGTCATTGGATTTAGGGTCGACCCTAATCCAGTAGGACCTCACCTTCACTGATTATGTTGTCAAAAACAACCTCTCTGCTTCCGGGCCAGAAGACAATGCGAACAGAGTTTGGGGTAAAGAGGAACAATAGCTTTGGGGTGCCTGGATCGCTCAGTTGGTTAAGCGTCCAACTTCGGCTCAGGTCATGATCTCATGGTTCATGGGTTCCAGCCCCGCATCAGGTTCTGTGCTGACAGCTCAGAAAGAGCCTGCTTTCTATTTTGTGTCTCCCTCTCTCTCTTCTCCTCCCCCGCTTGTATTCAGTCTCTCTCTGTCTCAAAAATTAACATTAAAAAACAATTTTTTTTAAGAGAGGAACAATAGCTTTATTGCTTTGCCTGGCAAAGGAGGCTGCAGCAGGCAGCCCTTGAAAAAATGCAAGCCTGACCCATTCCCCCTCCCTGAAGGAAAGGGCGGGGAAGGGAGTTATTGGGAAATAAATACAGGGCCTGGCCAGTTTCAACAGGAATTGTGTAGGTGCTGCCAACCTCCAGAGTAGTTTTCAGGGTGGTACCAAGTTCCTGATACAAAAGGCTAAGAAGGGAGGAGGGGAGGTGTGTGGAAGAGAGGAAAATGGTTGCTTTAAAATCGACCTTTGCTGAAGCATTAGTGCAGCCATTTTGATTTTTGTGCAACTTTATGCTTTTACGCGGTTTCACTTACATCTACAAAGATTCCATTTCCAAATGAAATAACGATCTGAGGTTCCAGGTGGACATGAATTTTAGGGAGACACCATTCAACCTACAAGACGCTGAGGGGAGGATTGCTGGCCCAAAGTTCTTCAAGCTGGACTAATAATTAAATTTACCTGAGACAGGTTAACAGTAGGGAAAAAGCCCCAGAGTTTTATTACATGGGCACGGAGGTCCACTAATGAAATTGAAACCTAAAAAAATGATCAAGGCAGTTTTCATACTTTTTAGACAAAGAGACAATATATCTATGAGGCATTGACAAGACAAGAAAACAACTTTGGGAACTTCAATTGTTGCAGGCTTTTTTTTTTTTTTTTTTAACCTCAATACCTGTAGTTCGTTGTCTTGCTTCTTCAAAGAATGAAGAGGTGATGGGGCGCCTGGGTGCCTCAGTCGGTTGGGCATCCGACTTTGGCTCGGGTCATGATCTTGCGGTCCGTGGGTTCGAGCCCCACATCGGGCTCTGTGCTGACAGCTCAGAGCCTGGAGCCTGTTTCAGATTCTGTGTCTCCCTCTTTCTCTGACCCTCCCCTGTTCATGCTCTCTCTCTCTCTCTCTCTCTCTGTCTCAAAAATAAATGTTAAAAAAAAAATTAAAAAAAAAAAGAATGAACAGGTGAGCACCACAAAGAATGAGCAGCAGGCAAAAATTCATTAGAGTATAAGAAAGTAAGAATAGAATGAAAGCTCTCTTTACAGAGAGAGGGCATTTTGTTTTATAGGGTTTGGGTCGGCCCATTTCCTTCCCTCTTGCGTCTTCTCAGGTTCTACTCTTATTGACTAGGTAACTCTAAATGCCTACTCATTCCTTTTTGATTCGCTTGTTTCTATTGTATGAGGGGTGGCCTATGGCTATACCATTCCCATATATTTTATGATCTACTTATTTAAGTATTTTGATTGTCAGATTCCTGAGGGGAACCTGAGGGGGAGTAGGTGGTGTCTGTTACATTCTTAAGAGGAAACTTACGGCCCAAAGAGGTTTGCTGTGGTCAGCCGCTCCCAGCATTGTTCCAAAATATGTGTTTTTCCCCACCCAGGGAGGGACCTCAGGTCCTAACCTTTCCCTCTCTGCCTATTTTATCCTCTCTTTTCCTATTATACAATTAGTAAGGAATTCCACACAGAATTTGGGCTGGGGTAGTACAGTAGTAAAAAGTAACAAGTGTTGTTGGTACAGCCTTCATCCCTCTAAATTTCCCATCTCTGATGATAAGGGTGGCACAGGAAGGTACTTCTAAGGACGATTTCAGGGGGACAGAGGAGGTCTAAGTGTCCTACACAGGCTGTGTCTAAGTAAATTTTATTTTAAATAATCAATAGGCCAATTTTGAGTGGCCTACCCTTGGCCTCCTCAAGGCCCTAAGTTCTCCTGAGCTTGTGTCTCGATAGTTGCTCTCCTTCACACCCACCTCACCGCTGCCCTTAAACTTGACACCAGCATTTGGGGATTTAACAAACACTGTTTTGAGCTCCTAATATGTGCCAGACAGTAATATTAGGCACTGTTGAAACGTAGTGAATGAGAGATCAAGCCCTGCTCTCATAATGCTTAGGGGAGCTTGGTGACCTCTTGGTTAGCCTCACAGTAACTATCTGTGCAGTCTAGAACCCCCCACTGGAGAATCACCTCATCCTTTATGATAATTGACTTTACCAGATAGTCAAACACCCCACTGAAACTGATTTAAATTCTTTCTAAAATGGATCACATGTTACCCTCTCTTCAAATGGAGTATGTAGACACAATTTAACCCTGCTCCGATCATGCTCTGATACACTAATGACAAGGGCCAATTAGGCATAAAGAACTATTTGCTGTATTCAAAGTGTCCTCCAGTGGCTATACTTTTTTAAATTCTTGGGTCTGTCTTCTATAGTTTTTCTATTTCTCTCATCCCTGTTGGATTGTTGTTATTCTCCCGCAAGAGTGAAATGAGCCTTGCAGTTGGGGTTCAAATATGAGTGATACAGTGAGAGGGTGTGTAGTTGCTGGAAGTTTGATTCTGTGACACTGTTTAGAAACTTTTCAGAACATTCACTGCTTCCTTGCTGTGCTTCAGGTAGCTGAGGTCGATGGACATTTGGCTTTCATATCTGAGCTAAAATCTTGCCAGATGTTTACTTCTGTTTTCATCCTTTTGTAGAAATCCTCATGCTGTTTTTCCACTGCTCCCTATTCTGGGAAAGGCATTTCCCTTTCAAAGGCAGCTGGAAATGTGTAGGAGTTTGCTCAGGCTGCCATAACAAAGTACCACAGACTGGGCGGCTTAAACAACAGAAATTTATTTCTGGCAGTTCAGGAGGCTAGAAGTCCAAGATCAAGGTTGTCAGTAGGGTCAATTTCTTCTCAGACGTCTCTCCTTGGCTTATAGATGGCCATCTTCTCTTTGTATCTTCATATGGTCTTCTGTCTGTGTTCTAATCTCCTTTTCTTATAAAGACACCAATCACAGTGGATTAAGGCCCACCCTAATGACATTTTAATTCAATTACTCTTTAAAGACCCTCTACAAATATAGTCACATTCTAACAGGGGGTTAGAACTCAACAGCACGAATTTGGGAGAGATGGACCCCAACTCAACCCATAACAAAGAGTGAACTTGACTTTGGTATGAGGCAAGGAAATGTTTCATTGTCTCTCAATTGGCTGCAAGAATCCCAGGAAACTCTAAACAAAAGGGAGATGACTGAAGAGCTCATACCAAAGTTATACTCAGGGAGAAGACTTACACATTTGGAGTGCAGAGCATTTTGTGGGTAGCAAGTAAAGGAACAAGTTTTTCCTCACATCAACAATCAATGCTTTCTTGTTTCTTTTCAGCCTTTCCACTGGGTGTCTAGTGTCTAGTGGTTTTGCATTGTGCTCTTAATTTCCACTTTCCTGATGTCTAAAAGAAGTTCACATGTTATTGGACATTTGTGTTCTCTTGTGCAGAATTCCTATTCAATCTTTTGCCCATTTTTGTATTCAGCTGTTTGATGTTTTCGTATTGATTTGTAGAAATTCTTTATGTAGTCTAGATATGAGTCCTCTGTCAGATATAGGTATTGTGGATATATTCTCCCATTCTGCAATTGCTTTTCACTCTATCGGTGGGTTCCTGTGCCTATGTTCCTGATTTCTCACTGCCACTTTTGTTGTACCAACACCTAGAGGACTTTGTAAGATGTTTGTAACATGGTTAAAAACCCAGCCACTTCAGAGGGACTGGGTCCACCTCAGTCCTGAGTGTAGGTACAAACAAAGCTGAGCATATGTGATTGCTGCCTTCTGCAGCTACATACCTTAACATCAGGGGAGATGAGGTCAAGGTATCTGCGTATGTTAGTGGACTCATCTTTCCTGGTTGTAACCTTTGCTCACTGCATGTTGCAGTAGCTTCCATGAGTTAAATCACAAACTGTAACTCCTCAGTTCCAATTTCCCCATTTTAGATCCAACTGGATCTCTTAGGCTTACAAGAAGATGCCCAACTCTGGTGAGAACCACTATCTTCGTCACGCAGTCTGGTTGGGGACAAGGACTTAGTTTGCCAGGTTCTCTGGCAAATTCCACTTCTGAAAGTCTATCTTAAAGAAATAAGAATCAGGAGACCCTTTTTGGACAAGACATTCAACAGCATTTATTTTTATCACTAACACCTAAAAGTCTAACAATAAGGGAAATCCATAGCATCTCTACCAGAGGGAATGTTATGCAGTCATTATAAATGTTGTTTACCAACCATTGAAAATTATATGGTAAATCTATACATGGAATACTACTAAGCAATTAAAAATGAATGAATCTATTGATATATGTAACAACATGGATGTATCTCAAGAGAATTATGCTAGGTAAAAAAAAAAAAAAACAATCTCAAAAGGTCACATACTTATGATTCCATTTATATAACTTTCTTGAGATAATAAAATTCTAGAGCTGAAAAGTAGATCAATGGTTTCCAGAGATTAGGGGTGGTGGTAGAGATGGAGGGGCAGAGAGGTGGATGGGACTCTGAAAAGGCAGCACAAGTAAGTTTTGTGGTGATGGAACAGTTCTGTGTGGTAATTGTGATGGTAGCTACACAGGTGTACATGTGTGATACAATTTCATAACACTCTACACACACATTGCAATTGCTTGTTTCCTAACTGTGATTGTGTTTTATAGTTACACAAGATGTTACCACTAAGGGAAACTGGGTGAAGAGTACACAGGAACTCTCCCTACATGTTTTTTGTGATTTCCTGTGAATCTGCAATTATTTCAAAATCAAAAGTTAAAAAATACATAACAGCATCCTATACTATAATGCTATAATGCCAAAAGCAAAATAAAGGTGATATTTATAGTCGTGTGTATGTATATATATTACATACATACATATTTAAAGTTGTAAACCGTGTTTGTCTTCAGATGGATACTTGTTTTTCTTTTTACATTCATGTGACTTCCAAACAAACATGCATTAATTTTAAGACTGAAAAAAATTTTTTTAAAAATGTTTGTTTATTTTTGAGAGAGAGAGAGAGAGAGAGAGAGAGAGCATGGGCGTGAGTGGGACCGGGGGTGCAGAGAGGTAGGAAGCGAGAGAATCCCAAGCAGGCTCCGTGCTGTCAGCGTAGAGCCTGATGCAGGCAGGGCTCAATCTCCTAACCCTGAGATCATGACCTGAGCTGAAATCAAGAGTCTTTCACTCAACTGACTGAGCCACCCGGGCACCCCAAGATGAGAAAAATGTCACTGAAAGACAGAAAACATCTCTTGTAAGTGTATGATTGGGATTTGTTCTTTTTCACTCAAACACCTGCCTATGTGTTCTTCCTGGAGTCTCCCCCATGTCCCAAACTGAAAGGAGTGCCAGACGTTCCTTCTCCTTTGTTCTGCCTCCTGAAACTCTGACAGCTCCATTCTTGGTGTTGAGAGCAGCTGCAATCCACTCTCCGTGTGGACCACTATGAAACACAAGGCAAAACAGTTTAACTCTCCCTGTGGTGCTGTGTAATAGGTCTTGGGGTTAGTTTTTCTTATCCCTTCCATGTGGTTCCTTCAGAAAAACTGAGCGAGGCAAGAAAGGGTCAGCTTTGGTGGGAACATTTGGTTTTCTGCCCATCAGCTGAATAGTCGCCTCCGGTGAATAGGTGAGCATCAGAAGGCTCTTTCCATTTTTCTGATTCTCCCTCAAAGCCCTTCCTTATTCTGCATGTGGTGATAAATCTGGTTTCTTTTCAAGTCAGGGCATTCAAACCACTTGACCCACAACGTCAGAGTAGTAGGAAGCCAGGGAGGTGAGTGCGAGCTTCACCATCAGGCTCACCAGGCATGCTGCTGGGGTGCAGCTCAGCGGACACCTGTCAGGACCCATTTGCCAAGCCCATTTGCGTGCCTGCTTGGCCCAGGTGGGACAACAGTGTGAGTGACACCCGGTCCCTACCTTGAGGAGACTTCAGGCTAGATGAGGAGAAGCTTAGTCTTTCCTCTACTTTATAACTTTAGGCAGGCTCTTGACCCCTCTGAGCCTCAGTTTCCTCTTCTGGGTAACAAAGAAAATCCACAGGGAAGGAAGCCATTCCCTGGGGCTCCCCGTGCATCCCCTTACCTATCTTGAGAAAGAAGAGAAAAAAGTTGAGTTTATTTTGAAAGAACTAATCTTTCTTTGTAGATTTTTAAGCATAAAACTGGCTTCACTGTTCACCTCCAATAAAACTTTTAATTTAGCCTTTCGTTGACCTCAGCACAACACATCTGACATGAAATTGATTTCGAGCATTTCTAAATCCTTCCAATGAAAAAGACCAAACCTATGAATGTAGATATTTTGGAACACCCCTTTTGTTTATTCAGCGATAAATGATCCTGCTGAAGAGAATTGGCAATGCCATTCATTAATGACAATCATAGAATTGAAAACAGCTACAAATTGTAAATTGTGAGTTAAGAACTCAGAAGAGGGGCACCTGGGAGGCTCAGTCAATTAAGCGTCTGACTCAATTTCAGCTCAGGTCATGATCTCACAGTTTGCGAGTTAGAGTCCCACATCAGGCTTCTCACTGTCACTGCTTGGGATTCTCTCTCTCTCCCTCTCTCTCTCTTCCCCTCCCCTCCCCACCTCAAAGCAAAACAAAACAAAACAAAACAAACCTTAGAAACAAAACTCAGAGGGGAAATGAATGAAAAACTAAGTGGTTATTGTTCTCATTTCCCTGTTGCAGATAATTTCCAATGCTTTGTTTTTGTTTGCATAAAATTGTACATGAACTTATTATGCATGTCCAAAGATAATTTAGTAAGAGCTACAGTGCAGGTCCCTTGGCATTTGGAGGGTGATAGGGAGACAGGATTTTCATGAACCATTTCAGTTTATTGGGAAAGGAACATAAAGAAACAGCCTTGTCCAGAGTAGCATGGAGTCACAGTTAAGAACATGGGACCCAGCTGACCGGGCTTGAGTCCCCACCCCAGTTACCAGCTTTGTGAACTGAAATTTGAGTCTCAGTTTCCTCACTGGTAAGCGACAGGTCAACAGTATGAACTTTCAGAGGGTGCTTGCAAATGACGATAAAGGCTTGGCACAGCACCTAGCACACAAAGCCTGGCTGCCGTGATAGTCAAAATCATATCCATCCAGGGCTTGGACTCTGTAGACTGACCAGCTTTCCATCTCCTGAATGCTGCCTCACCACCCAACGGCATCCAGGTCTCCCTATCACAGATGAGCAGTCCTCGGATTTAAAGGACTCAGAAACCCTTTATTCTTAGGGCACTGTGTGGCTCAGTCAGTTCAGCGTATGACCCTTGATTTAGACTCAGATCATGATCTCGTGGTTTGTGAGATTGAGCCCCTTATTGGTCTTTGCACTGACAGAGTAGAGCCTGCTTGGGCAGGCTGGCAGGTGTCCACAGAGCCTGGGTGGCTCAGTTGGTTAGGTGTCTGACTTTGGCTCAGGTCATGATCTCACAAGTCATGAGTTCAAGACCCATGTTGGGCTCTGGGCTGACAGCTCTTCTTTTTTTAAATAGTTAATCGTGGCTTTATTTTATTTTTTTAATATATGAAATTTATTGTCAAATTGGTTTCCATGCAACACCCAGTGCTCATCCCAAAAGGTGCCCTCCTCAATACCTATCACCTACCCTCTCCTCCCTCCCACCCCCCATCAACCTTCAGTTTGTTCTCAGTTTTTAAGAGTCTCTTATGCTTTGGCTCTCTCCCACTCTAACCTCTTTTTTTTTTCCCTTCCCCTCCCCCATGGGTTTCTGTTAAGTTTCTCAGGATCCACATAAGAGTGAAACCATATGGTATCTGTCTTTCTCTGTATGGCTTATTTCACTTAGCATCACACTCTCCAGTTCCATCCACGTTGCTACAAAGGGCCATATTTCATTCTCTCTCATTGCCACGTAGTACTCCATTGTGTATATAAACCACAATTTCTTTATCCATTCATCAGTTGATGGACATTTAGGCTCTTTCCATAATTTGGCTATTGTTGAGAGTGCTGCTATAAACACTGGGGTACAGGTGCCCCTATGCATCAGTACTCCTGTATCCCTTGGGTAAATTCCTAGCAGTGCTATTGCTGGGTCATAGGGTAGGTCTATTTTTAATTTTTTGAGGAACCTCCACACTGCTTTCCAGAGCGGCTGCACCAATTTGCATTCCCACCAACAGTGCAAGAGGGTTCCCGTTTCTCCACATCCTCTCCAGCATCTATAGTCTCCTGATTTGTTCATTTTGGCCACTCTGACTGGCGTGAGGTGATATCTGAGTGTGGTTTTGATTTGTATTTCCCTGATGAGGAGCGATGGTGAGCATCTTTTCATGTGCCTGTTGGCCATCCAGATATCTTCTTTAGAGAAGTGTCTATTCATGTTTTCTGCCCATTTCTTCACTGGGTTATTGGTTTTTAGGATGTGGAATTTGGTGAGCTCTTTATAGATTCTGGATACTAGCCCTTTGTCCGATATATCATTTGCAAATATCTTTTCCCATTCCGTTGGTTGCCTTTTAGTTTTGTTGGTTGTTTCCTTTGCTGTATAGAAGCTTTTTATCTTCATAAGGTCCCAGTAATTCATTTTTGCTTTTAATTCCCTTGCCTTTGGGGATGTGTTGAGTAAGAGATTGCTACGGCTGAGGTCAGAGAGGTCTTTTCCTGCTTTCTCCTCTAGGGTTTTGATGGTTTCCTGTCTCACATTCAGGTCCTTTATCCATTTTGAGTTTATTTTTGTGAATGGTGTGAGAAAGTGGTCTAGTTTCAATCTTCTGCATGTTGCTGTCCAGTTCTCCCAGCATCATTTGTTAAAGAGACTGTCTTTTTTCCATTGGATGTTCTTTCCTGCTTTGTCAAAGATGAGTTGGCCATACATTTGTGGGTCTAGTTCTGGGGTTTCTATTCTATTCCATTGGTCTATGTGTCTGTTTTTGTGCCAATACCATGCTGTCTTGATGATTACAGCTTTGTAGTAGAGGCTAAAGTCTGGGATTGTGATGCCTCCTGCTTTGGTCTTCTTCAAAATTACTTTGGGGGGCGCCTGGGTGGCGCAGTCGGTTAAGCGTCCGACTTCAGCCAGGTCACGATCTCGCGGTCCGTGAGTTCGAGCCCCGCGTCAGGCTCTGGGCTGATGGCTCAGAGCCTGGAGCCTGTTTCTGATTCTGTGTCTCCCTCTCTCTCTGCCCCTCCCCCGTTCATGCTCTGTCTCTCTCTGTCCCAAAAATAAATAAAAAAAAAAAATAAATAAATAAAACACTGAGGCTCTTTAAAAAAAAAAAATTACTTTGGCTATTCGGGGCCTTTTGTGGTTCCATATCAATTTTAGGATTGATTGTTCTAGCTTCGAGAAGAATGCTGGTGCAATTTTGATTGGGATTGCATTGAATGTGTAGATAGCTTTGGGTAGTATTGACATTTTGACAATATTTATTCTTCCAATCCATGAGCACGGAATGTTTTTCCATTTTTTATGTCTTCTTCAATTTCCTTCATAAGCTTTCTATGGTTTTCAGCAACCAGATCTTTTACATCTTTGGTTAGATTTACCCCTTGGGCTGACAGCTTAGAGCCTGGAGCCTGCTTTGGATTCTGTGCCTCCTTCTCTCTGCCCCTCCACTGCTCACACTCTGTCTCTCTCTCAGAAATAAACATTAAAAAATTAAAAAAAAAAGAACAATGAAAATAAGAAAACACCTATCATGAGAAGAGTCACATTACAATCTTTAATGTCTGACTTAATGGAAAAGTGCTCAATTTTCATATCCGCTTCTATATTTGATCTGTTGGAATATTTTTTGGTTGATGTATATGAAGACAACCCAGCCTCAGATATTTAGTTGAAAAGGGAGCAGCTCAATACGCTTTTTACATAATTCTGGCTATCCTTTGATAAACACCAAAAGTTACAGTTTCTTAAAGGCTCTTTATAAACCATATCAATATCTGAAACCATGTCAATGAATTTTCATAGTCGGTTATGTTAAAGTCTGTTGGTCTAGTTTGCACACTGTGGAGATCTTTCACCATGGATGATTTTTGGATTATCATACATTAGTCATCTGGAAAATACTGTTCATTGCGATACGCAGATCTTCTATATGTTGATGCATTTCATTACACAATATTTAAAACTCACATTTATTGGGCACCTGGGTGGCTCAGTCGGTTGAGTCCTACTTCAGCTCAGGTCATGATCTCACACTCCATGAGTTCAAGCCCCACGTCGGGCTCTGTGCTGACAGCTCAGATCCTGGAGCCTGCTTCAGATTCTGTGTCTCCCTCTCTCTCTACCCCTCCGCTGCTCATGCTCTGTCTCAAAAATAAATAAAAACATTAACATTTAAAAATAAAATAAAACTCACATTTATTAGCATCATCACTGATATCAGAAAAGTATTTTAAGTATTGGGAAGCTCTGAAGCTCACAGTGTGCAGACACAAGTTTTCCAAAACTCTAATTTTCACGCGAATGCTCAAATGTTATCATTGGCAACAAATACTCCCAGTTTTCCCTGATGTGACAGGTTCACTTTGTGCATTTTCAAGAAAACATTTGCCAAGTACCTTGCACTGAATAGCCATCATTTGCTCATCAGGCTTGAGAGTAAAAATGGTGCTCCATGAAAAAAAATGGTTAATTCAGCTCTAAATTCAAGCAAAGTGCCAAAGTGCTTTTCTTTGAAACGAACATGGATGTAGCAGAAATGCTTCATATGTACTTCCTGTTTTGTGAGATAGAATATTAAAAAGGCATGTGCTTAAGGGATGAGATTTAATACAATTAATAATGTTTACTGTTTTATCAAGGACATTTTTTTATCTGAAATATATATTTAAAAAAATTTTAGCATATATTTTTTTATATACGTTTGCCTTTAGAGAGAAAGAGAGCATGAGTGGGGGAGAGGAGAGAGAGAATGTTAAGCAGGCTCCGCAGTCAGCACTGGGGCCTGATGTGGGGCTTGATCCCACAGCCTTAGGTTCATGGCCTGAGCTGACATCAAGAGTCAGATCCTCTACTGACTGAGCCACTCAGGCATCCCTCATCAAGGGTATTCTTAAGTGAAGCTGGCTTTTATTCCTTTTTTACCATGAGCACGTTCACAGCAGTGAACACTACAGTTGCCAGAATGACGTGGTGCTGGGGGCTCGATTGGTGCAGAAGTACCCTGCAATTTTACCCAGCATTGCGACTGCACTGTCAGTGCAAATGTCAGTGCAGTAAAAAAGGCAAATGATGTCTTGTTTTTATTATGAAAATAATTTTGACCTTCCTGACATCCTGAAAAGTTCTCAGGCTTCCATGGACCGCACTCTGAGAACTGCTGCCTTAGACCAGGGATCAGCCAGCTTTTTCTGTGAAGATCCAGATAGTAAATATTTTGGGCTCTGTGAACTGTATCATCTCTTACAACAACTACTCAACTCTGCTGTTATAGTGCAAACACAGGTTTGGGTAGTATGTAAATAAAGGAGCGTGGCTGTGTCCCAATAAAGCTTTATTTACAAAACAGGCAGATTTGACCCAGATGGTAATTTGCTGACTCCTGCTTTAGACAATCTAAACTGTTAATGGACTTCTAAACCACAAGATGATTGCCTATTAATGTCACATCAGGCAATCGAGTCAAAACACAACAAAATTTACTCCACCCTGCCTCTTTCACACAACCTCTTCCCCACCCTGGTAACAAGATACACTGTCCTCAGTGCTAGGCTCTGTGCTTGTCCTGACATTGCACTTGTCAGAGATGCCTGGGTCAAGATCCCAACAGGAAACAGGTGTCATGTTCAAATTATATAACTCTAGGGGAGTTGGAGGAGGAGGGTGTGGGGGGTCACAAGGAATAGGGCAATCACCCAGGGGTGGGGAGTTACCATCTCCAGGCCCAAAGAAACAAGTGGACAGAAGGACTGTCAGAACCTAGAAGGAAAGCGTCTATTAGGATTGGTGAAGTTCCTATGTCCTAGGGAAATAAATACCCTAAATATTCTACTCTTCTGTCCACTCAGATCTGCTGGAGCAAACCCAACCAGAAACCAGAGGCTTAGGGGAGCTGTTGATGTGATCCACAACCTCCTGCACTACATGGCAGGGTATAGACACGTGGACACGGGCTCTAGGAGAGGCAGATGAAGATACGTGGCATGACAATGTCCTATAATTGCCTGTATCTTCAAGTAGACACCCGATGTGAAGTCAGATGCATGCCCTTCTTCACCACTGGATACACAGTTCTCAACACGTGGCCCCCTGTGAGGTTTGCTGACAAAGAATGCGTGAGAGTCCAGCTATTGTGGCCAGGAGGCCCTACGGAGCCATAATAAGCCCTCACTCACCTGTAATCCGACCATTTGAACCAGCCGACCCAGGAGACCACCAGCACCCGAACGTCCAGCACCTGAGCTGCTGCTGCTGCTGGGCCAGTGCTTCTTGAAATCTAGCACTGGCTGTCAAAATAAAGAGCTCAGTGCCTAGAGATGCGCTGAGCTGAGCTGTTTAGGAATTTGAGTCCAGAATCCTTCCTCAGGCACAGGATCACTGCAGAAGTGGACTCCGGTAGTAGCTTTCTGAGTTTTACCAGCAGAGGTCGCCCCTCTCCTAAGAAATCTCATAGAGAACACCACTATGCAAACCAGACTAAAGGAGAGCCCTTCTGGTTGAACTGAGGACTCGCAGGGCCCCACTCACTTTGAGTCCCCTGGACTAACCCTCGAGGTGGCCTGGAGGTGCTGTCATATTCCCACAGGCTCTAGGAAAACAAGTTGAAACCCAGTGCCTTTTGCAAAAAATGAAGGGCCCGATGTTGCACATGAACCTAGGAAAAACCTCACGGGTTTTTCACGTCCATAAAAATAACATTTAAAAATAGCACTCAAATTAAAACAACCCAAGACCTTTTCCATCACATAAATACTACTTGTGGGGCACCTGGGTGGCTCAGTCGGTTAAGTGTCCGACTTTAGCTCAGGTCATGATCTCGCAGTTCGTGGGTTTGAGCCCCACATCAGGCTCTGGGCTCTCTGCTGTCAGCCTGTCAGTGCAGAGCCTACTTTGGACCCTCTGTCCCCCTCTCTCTACCCCTCCCCCACTTGCACTCTCCCAAAAATAAAATAAATATTTAAAAAGAAATACCACTTGGTTTCATTTGTCACTGTTCCCTTCCTAGAACATTTTCAGGGTATCTTGTATCTTCCAAACTTTCTTAAGTTTTCTAAAACGTTAAAAAATAGTTTCCTTTTGCCTTCCTTTTATGATTTTTCAAAACATGACTAAGTTTTCACCACTGTCTTTTTAATTTCTTAACACACAAATTGACTTTTATTTTACCAAATTGATAGTTGCAAACGAGACGGAATAGTTCCAACAGCTCATCATGAAGAAACAGCAGTTTCCTGGCCTTTTCCCCCCGTGTTATTCTTCTTCAAGGAGACAACCTTTTTCAACTCTTTCAGCTGTCTTCTTCTGGAATTTAGTAACCTCATGTCTTACCTACATAACACATTTATAATGCCCTTTTTTGATGAATTACTTTTGATAATAAGAGGTGCCTGGTTGGCAATATAGTGTGTGCTCCCACACGCCGTTACTGGGAGGAACAGGTGGTCCATACACGTGTGACGGGAGAGACAGGTGGAATCTTGCAACTGCTGTCTCCTGGACACGGCCCTGTGAGCCCCTTTCCTCTGCTGACTTTCATCTGTATCGTTTTGTGTGTAACAAACCATAACTGTGAGGATAACCACTTTTCTGAACTCTGTGAGTCCTTCTAGCAAATCATTGAACCTGGGAGTGGTGCTGGAGACCTCTGAATTGCAACTTTAGTTAAAATGTAATAGAATACCCAACTTAAAAAAAAAATTAACATATATCCACCCACTGCTTACAGAAACAATCTTGAATATGATAACCTATAGAGAAATCTGATGAAAAGCCTCAATTTTAAGACATGTGAAAGCAAGTTCTTAGTATTTTAGGCTTACAGCTCATTTACTACTTTGCTGAACAACCCAGTGGCTTTTTGGCGCAGCTGGAATAAAACCCTAATTCCTTTCTCTAATTTGCAAACAGCAAGTCTTTGATCTTATGTGGCAATGCTTGTCCCCCTTCATCTGTGCTTTGTTCACATTGGCCGTCCTTCTGTCCTGTAGACAGGCCAACTCATTGCAACCTCAGGACCTTTGCACTTGCTCTTTTCTCTACCCAAAGAGCTGGCTCCTTCCTGTCTTCTCATCCTCAGCTTCTCCTCAGAGACTTCTCTGATCCTGAGGGAAGTAGTCACCCACAAGTCTCCACACCATCACTCCCCTTCAATCTCTGCAAAGTACTCATTATTGCTTGGTAGTGTTCTTGATGTTATTTATTGATTCATGTCTTTCTTTTCTCAATGGAACACATGTTCCACAAGAACAGGGATCTTTTGTTTGATTTATTTTGTTCTGAGAGAGAGAGCACAAGGTGGGACGGGGACAGGGAAAGAGAGAATCTTAAGCAGGCCCCATGCCCACACTGGAGCCTGATGCTAGGCTCGATCTCACCACCCTGGGATCATGACATGAGCTGAAATCAAGAGTTGGATGCTTAACCGACTGAGCCACTTAGGCACCAGGAGAACAGGGATTTTAAGTGTGTTAGTTACTCTCCTAGGACTTGGAAGAGTGCCTGGCACAAAATATGTGCTCAATAAATATTTGCTGAGCAAATGAAGGAATGAATGAATGATTGGTCATTACTGTACATTAGGAGTAAAACATTTATCTCATTCATCTCAATCTTCGGTTTGCATTTAAAATGACCCGAGTAGCTTTTTAAAAAGCCCTGATACCAGGCTGTACCCAAGACAAATTAAGTCAGAATCTCTGGGTGTTGGGACCAAGATGTTGGTTTTTTTTGTTTTTGTTTTTTTGTTTTAAAGCTCCTGAATATTTCCAAGTCTGAGTCTGAGAAGCTGATCTCAAAGATTGTGTATGTCATTACCACTAAATGGCATTAGAAACTGGTCAGATGTCACCAACCAAAGCCTTAAAGCCCACGCCCTTAGGGAACCATGAAACCAATACTAATCTACCTTTCTTTTCTTTTAAGTGCTTATTTATTTTTGAGAGAGACAGTGCATGTGGGAAAGGGGCAGAAAGAGAGGGAGACAGAGAATCTGAAGCAGGCTTTGCACTGACACCAAAGAGCCTGATGCGGGGCTGGAACCCACAAACCACGAGATCATGACCTGAGCCAAGTCGGATACTTAACTGATTGAGCCACCCAGGAGCCCCACTACCTTTTATTTTAAAATTAAGCAAAAACGGAAGATCGGTTGTAGTTAAAAGTTACATAATTCCAATATAAACACCAACCCAAATCTGATGAAAGAAATACAAATCTACAGAATGTGAAATTATTTTTCTGGATTTTAGTTATTTCTAATCACTTTCCCTTCAAAAACAAAACACGTTAGGCACACAGTACATTACAATAATAAGGACTACTTGCCTGTCACCCAGGCTAAGAAATAAAAAAAATATAAATACAACTGTAATCCCCTGAGTAAGTTTCTCCTCTCCCTACCCCTCCTATTCTGAAAGGTCTGAATCTATGAATATGCTCCTGCCTCCTTAGAATCTTTCTACAGACACCATAGATACACCAAAAACATGTAAGCCTATGTCTGGGTTTTAAAACAGTCTCTCTTCTTTTTTTACTAACCTAAGTTGGTTTGAAATCCTTTTTTAAAAAAGTATTTATTTTTCTTATTTTAGAGAGAGAGAGTGAGAGGTGGGGAGATGGGCAGAGGGAGGGAGAGAGAGAATGCCAAGCAGGCTCCATGCTCAGTGTGGAGCCCAATGCAGGACTTGATCCCATGACCCAGGGATCATGACCCAAGCCGAAATCAAGAGTATTATGCTCAACTGAGTACTTGAGCCACCTAGGTGCCCCCAAATCTTTTTTTTAAATAACTGTTTTATGGAAATATAATTTATATACCATATAATTTACCCATTTCAAGTGTGTAACTCAGTGGTTTTGAGTATGGAATCCTTCTCTTTTACAGTCTACTTTTTTTAATGTTTATTTATTTTTGAGAGAGAGCAAAAGTGGGGAGGGCGGGGGGGGGGTGCACAGAGGATCTGAAGTAGGCTTGGTCCTGACAACAGAGAGCCCGATGAGGGGCTTGAACTCATGAACTGTGAAATCATGACCTGAGCCAAAGTTGGTTATTCAACCAACTGAGCCATTCAGGTGCCTCTACGGTCTACCTTCTAAGATGGGCTCTGGATTCTTCAGAAATGTTCTCTGACCACCCTCTCCCCGCCCCCCCCCCCCAACTGATCATGCATGAAGTTCCCACCTGCTTCCATGGCTTCCCTATGGAGCCATCAATATCATCTCTTATATACATATCTTCCCCATCCCCAGTTTGGCAAAGAAAAAGGCCTGATGGGACACCCAGCAAACCAAGGGGTGCTGGGGAGAATTCAGCAGGTGCATTCGATAAGCCTGTGTGTTGTTTGAAAGTTTAACAGGTGGCATGTCTACTATTTTAATTTAAAAAAACTTTTTTTCAGAGAGAGAGAATGTGAGCAGGGGAGAGGGGAAGAGAGAGGGAGAGATAATCCCAAGCAGGTTCCATGTTCAGTGTAGAGCCTGATGCAGGGTTTGATCCCACAACCCTGGGATCATGACCTGAGATGAAATCAAGAGTCAGATGTTCAACCAGCTGAGCCACCCAGGAGCCCTTCTACTATTTCAATTTTTTTTAAATTTCTTTTCAGTCTTATTTCTCCCCAGCATTTGTCTAGTTCTAACCTTTCTAACTGGAAAACGCCAGAAGGAACCAGAGGAAGGCAGAATATCTCCTTACTTCCCAGAGACCAAGCTCTATGTCTCTTGTTCTCCTGATTTCCATCTCACTGATGATAAATGACCTCCACACACTGATTCATTTGCAAGCAATGACAAGAGACACAGCCTTCAGGTAGAGAACATTCCAAGTCACAGAATTCCTTTTAGTAGAAAAATGTAGCAAATGTAATAGAGACAGTCCACTGGCCTTTGAAATAGAGTAAACTAAAGCATAAGAAGTGTTAACTTCCATTGACATTCCTACTGGCAACTCAGGGTGTGAGCACTGCACTGTCGTGTTGGCTCAGCTCATCACTGACTTCATGCCCAGCCATGACTGTGCTCTGGGATCAGAATAAGGGAAACCTCCAATACACCCTTTCCAAGCTGGAGAGCCTGGCGAATGGTAAACTGTGCTTACTGGAGTTTCCCTGGAAGTTCATCACCCAGGGTGGACAAGGGGAGTCCTGGATCAGAGATGAAGGATGGTTTATTGTTCACATGTTGGCTCACAGTCCTCTTGGAGTTCCCTGGGTGTAATCTGAAATCGGTCCCTATATAGGGAGGGCAGGGAGAGATCAAAGAAAGGCAAGCCACTCTAGGTTGGTAGATGACAGTTTTAGTAAAAAAGGGAACCTCCATATAAGGCTTGTCTTGGGTGATATAGCAAGATGAATGGATCCTCACATCTGCCCACTGAATCTTAAAAGTTTATAGAGGCCTTAACTGGGTTCAGTCACAGATACTATGTGGGTGTTTTCAAAACCACATGACCATCTCAAGGCTGTGTCCTTGGAGCAGGGAAGACAAGCAGAACCCACATTCGAAGGACAGGGGAGGGGGTAAGGAGCCTCCAAGCGCTGGGATCCAGCTCACAGGTCAACTGGTGGGCATGTCTTTTTGACGACCTTTCCCAGCACTCACAGCAATCGCATCAGCCAGACCAGCTGCATTCATGCCAGTTCCCAGAGCCCCAGCTCCCAGGACAACACAGGCACGACCAGGTGACACCTGCACCACAGTGGGTTAGGAGTCAGAGCTTGTAGAACCCACATCTTTTATAATGGACAGCAGACATGTTACAAAGAAGGACACCTTTAGTTGCACCTACCCTTTGCCCAGGCTGTTTGCTATATTCACATCCTTAAAAAGATGATCCAAAACAAAGGCAGTCTATGCCTTGCTGTACAAGATCCAAGGAGTGTCATCTCCCAGCATACTTTAGTTGCTGTACAAAATTACGCACCATTATTAGTTCTGAATTACATGCATTTTAAAATAAATGGAGTCTTTAAGAAAATGTATCTTACATAAAATTCAACTCTGGTATTTCCTTACCAGGCTACTGAGAGTCAAAGCAAAGCAAAAACTAAATTTCACTTTAGACATTCTGAGAGTGTTTCTCCAGGCTGAGAAGTTATGAGAGAGAAGTAGTCAGTTAATTACATTTCCCTAACCAGACAGATTTTCATTTCTTGCTACTTTGCCACTAGAAAGGAGAAAAAAGAAATCTTAGGAAATGTGCATAATATAAAAACTATTAAAGATGAATTTATATTTACCTTGTGACAAGGAAAATATTACTCCTTGATTAATTTCTCCTTTTCTGCCTTCCTATAGGTGGAGCCTGAGGTGGAAGGTTTGTTTTTCTCAGCAGTGCTGTGGATGGGGGTGCAAATGAGTAGAGGTGTAAGGGGGCAGGGAGGGAAGCAAAGCGTGTGCAGAAAGGGAGAGGAAGAGGGGCGCCTGGGTGACTCAGTCAGTTGGGCATCTGACTTTGACTCAGGTCATGATCTCACGGCTTGTGGGTTCGAGCCCCGCAATGGGCTCTGTGCTGACAGCTCAGATCCTGGAACCTGCTTTGGATTCTGTCTCTCTCTCTCTCTCTCTCTCTCTGTGTCTCCCCCACTCATGGTCTCTCTTTGTCTCTCTCAAAAATAAATAAAGCTTAAAAATTAAAAAAAAAAAAAAAAAAAGAAAGGGAGAGGAAGGCTGAAGGGTGGGAGAGGGGAGAGGCACCAAAGGCAGGGCTGGACAAGAAGACATACAGGACCACCTTAGGAAGGCAGCTGAGAGAGGTTATGGTGGATTCTTCCTTCCTTCCTTCTTTCTTTTTCTTTCTTTCTTTCTTTCTTTCTTTCTTTCTTTCTTTCTCTCTCTCTCTCTCTCTTTCTTTCTTTCTTTCTTTCTTTCTCTCTAATTTTATTTAAATCCAAGTTAGTTAACATATAGCGTAATAATGGTTTCAGGACTAGAATTTAGTGATTCATCACTTACATATAACACCAGTGCTCATCCCAACAAAGGCTCATCTCTCTTTAATGCCCATCACCCATTTAGCCCATCTCCCCACCCAACACCCTGCCAGCAACCCTCAGTCTGTTCTCTGTATTTAATGGTCTCATATGGTTTGCCTCCCTCTCTGTTTTTATCTTATTTTTCCTTCCCTTCTTCTATGTTCACTGTTTTGTTCCCTAAATTCCACATATGAGTGAATCATATGATATTTATCTTTCTCTGACTGAATTATTTTGCTTAGCATAATATACTCTGGTTCCATCCACATTATTGTAAATGGCAAGACTTCATCCTTTTTGATCGTTGAGTAATATTCCAGTGTGTGTGTGTGTGTGTGTGTGTGTGTGTGTGTGTGTGTGTGTGTACTACATCTTCTTTATTCATTCATCAGTCAATGGACATTTGGGCTTCCTCCATAATTTGGCTATCGTTGATAGTGCTGCTATAAACATTGGGGTGTGTGTGCCCCTTCAAATCGGCATTTTTGTATCCTTTGGGTAAATACCTAGCAGTACAGTTGCTGGGTCGTAGGGTAGCTCTATTTTTAATTTTTTTGAGGAAACTCCATACTGTTTTCCAGAGTGGCTGCACCAGTTTGCATTCTCACCAGCAGTTATGATGGATTTTTTTAAATGTCTGTGGGTGTGATGTCAGTGGAACCTTTTCCTTCTTCTCTCCCTGAAACTTTATCCACATTATTTAGGGGATGCTTTTCAGTGGGTTTGGGGTTTTTTAAAAGGTATGGCTACATAACCTTGGGCTTGAGGTGTGGGATGACAGCAGAACCAGCCTGGGGAGCCCAGTCAGATTTCAGTTACAATATTACTTTTACCCCCCAAACACATCCTACTGGTTTACCTGTGCAGTGACAGGGAAATGCCAGGTCTCTAGACAGACACTCTGAAAAGGATTACTCAGCTTCAGGCAAGGAACATAATCATCTGCAATGAATGAGGGGCTATTTGGGAAATATTTGTAAGAGAAGAGAGAAGCTTCTGGAAGGCCCATCTTCTTCTCTCCCCACAGCTGCCCTCTGCTGGAGAGAAAGCATGCCACCTGCACTGACCATGTGGTCCGTGTCCGTTCTCAGTGCTCATTTTTCTCTCCTCTGTCACGACATTGAACACACTCAGTACCCATCACCACCCCTTTGAAACTCCCTCGTGTATTAGCTCAGGAACCCGCTCACATCAGTAGTGGAATAACAACCGTGAGTATTCCATGAGTGTCTGCTTGTGTCCAGCAGTGTGTCCATACTTTACACACATTACCATGCTGAATCTTCACAACCGCTCAAGCAGACGGCAGATGACATGTTCCTCACGTTCAGCGGAATGGGCTGAGCCTTAGCAAGCTCCTCAAGAGACTGCTGCAGCCGCTCAGAGGTGGAGCCAGGAGAGAAACAGCGTGGTCTCTGGCTTCAGGCTGGAGTGGTGGGTGCAGGGAACAGCAGAGAGGAATGGGGGTGCTGGGAGAGAAAAAGAAATACGGGCAGACAGATAGCAACAGGGTGGCTGCCATCCTGGGACGCCCACTGTGCGTCAGGGCTTGACGGTACTACTTCCAGGCCTGACTATAATTCTGAGTCTGAGGAGGAAGCAGGCCCTGCAGGGGGGTAAGTGACCTAAACAGGGTCACAGAGGTGGCAGAGCCAGGTTTTGGCTCCAAAGTGGGTGCTCTTTGCCTGTTATCACCCTGTGGCCAAAAGGAGCTTTGCCTCCCATCTGGGTTCTGACAGGTAGCTCTGCCTCGTCCCCTGCCCCCCCACAGCCACCTTTGTCGCGTGGGCCCTGCACTGGTCTTGGCGGTAGCTCAGGGCACTGGGCACTGACCCACCTTGGATGGACTGTGCCAGGCCTCCTCTCCACCGAGGAGACCCTCCCAAGAACCTCACATTCCAGTCACCCACAGCACCTTTCCTAACCCTTTTCATTCCTCACTTTCTTTTTCACTGCCACATGCTCAGTAGCTCTCATTCTCCTTTGCAACACCACTTGATGTTGAAAGGCTTTAAATACACACTAATGGGGCACAATAACATCATCTGCCCTTAGTGAGGAATTATTGATTGTTTTGTGTAAAATATTAACGTGTCTTTCAGACCATTTATGTCAGACTACAGAGCTCACGATGCCTTCCTGATGCACCAACCACACTAAGACCTAGTTTAGTTTCTGGGAAAACATTGAGTATTTACCATGAACATTACCTTTTTTCCCTTCTCTCTTCATTTCTGTGACATGACCAGACACTAAGGAATAATGGCTATGGGTTGGCCATGTTCATGCATTGGCTATTTTTTCAGGATTCTGCCTGGTCTGTTCATATACACAGCCACATTCTCCCATTAGTATCCCACTGGCCTGATTTTCAGTTGAGCAATTTAAATTCACTGACTCAATTGCTCCTGTCAAATTTTGTCTCTGATGAAATAAAAATGTACAAAGTTTTTGGCATGTGATCTTCCAAATGTTCCCGTTTTTTTTGTGGAAATGCGCACAATTGGTGGCAATGTAAGTGCAGGGTCAGAACAGTGTGTTCCCTGGTTCCACACTGAGGGCCGGGCTCTGAGGCAAGATGGAGCCTCACCATTGGGAGGTGGTCCAGGAGCAGAGGCCACAGTGCTTGCTCTCAGGGGCTTCTTCATATGCCATCAATCAGTCAATCAACATGGGTGACCATTCTGAAGCCATGTAAGTAGTTGAGCAGTGCTCCCCAAAGTGTGTGTGGTGCATAGAGTTGATATTATATGTCATTAAGCCTTTTCTTCCTAAGCACACAGAGAGACCACGCTGTATCTTGACAGATGAGACTACTGTGGCCAGGGCAGTATGGGGAACATCTAGGTCCAGCCCATAGAAAACTACCAACCAAGCTCCCCCATTCTCTCTCTCACTCCCCTAGCTATTTTGAAGACCACATGTTCCAGATGGTGAGGCTATAGGAGGGAGGAGGGCACTGGGACTCACGCTGTACCCTGACATGAATGTTAACATTTTCATTGCATTAGGTCACTATTTCCCTAAGATAGCCAATCCTTTCCTGACTGTTCAGTTGTGTGCTATTTCAAACACTTATTAAGTTCCTTGTTTGTAATTGTTTCTTGCTCAAATAATTTGAGAAACTTTAGTTTAGACTTGTCTATTGAAGAACTTCTTAGAGACTTCATTATTCTAACATGGGTTGTGAATCTTCTACAGAGCTTTGACATGTTGACACTCCCTTATTTGACAATAGAGCCTTTTTTCTGCAGGTATCTCATGGGAAAGAACATTCTGAAAAATATACTTGGGGGTAAATACTGCATTATAGAATTGAACATGGTAAAAGTCTTTTAAAATTTAGAACAGAAAGAGGCACCACTCTGCCCCATGATGTGTCTTTGGATATGTCTGAGACAGTGCTCAGGGGTTTGGACTCTGCCATCTAATTACCATCTTTGGGGAGAAAGACAAAGACTGTAATTACAGAAATATACATTTCATAATGTATTTTCCAAAGTTTTCAAGTCCCTAGCTTGGCGCAGATCAAGAGAATGCCAATCAGCTGGTTGCCTTGGGCAGGAATGTCTACGTGGCACTAAATCATCATTAGAAGCACAGACAACGAAAGAAAAAAATAGACAAACTGAACTTCATCAATATTAAAAACTTTAGTACTTAAAGAACACTATCAAGAAAGTGAAAAGTGAAAATGTTTACAAATTAGGTATATTAAGGAACTAGTACCCAGTATACATAAAGAACTTATGTACTTACAACTCAGCAATAAAAAGACAAATGAACTAAGAAATGAGAATTATCTTTCCACAAAGAAGATACACAAATGGCCAACAAACACAGGAAAAGATGTTCAAGTCTTTAGTCATTAGGGAAATCAAAACCACAATGAAATTCCACTTCACACCCAGTAGGATGGCTATACTAAAAAAGATGGACAATAAAAAAGATGGACAATAACAATAACAGTAAAAAATAAAAAAGATGGACAATAACAAGTATCAGCAAGGATGTGGAGAAATTGGAACTCTCATACACTGCTATTGGGAATGTAAAACAGTGGTGTAGCTGCTTTGGAAAACAGTTTGGCAGTTACTCAGAAAGCTAAACATAGTATTACCATATGACTCAGCAATTCTACTCCTAGGTACATATCCCAGAGAAATGAAAACATATCTATGCAATAACTTGTATGGAAATGTTCATAACAGTATTTTATTCATAATAGCTAAAAAGTGGAAACAACCCAAATGTCCATCAACTGACGAATGGATAAACAGAATGTGGTATATTCATACAATGGAATAGGCTTTGGCAATGAAAAGAATTGAAGTACTGCTACATGTTACAACAGGTATAAACCTTGAAACATGCTAAGTGAAATAAACCAAATACACACAAAAAGAAGCCATATTTATATGACTCCGTTTTTATGAAATGTCCAGAATAGGCAAATCTACTGACACAGAAAATAGGTTAATCATTACCAGCAGCTGCGGAGAGAGGCAGCAAGGTGCTAAAAAGGAAACCAGTCCAAAGTGGAGTCATTTGCCCCCTATGATAGCAAACCAAGATTTAATTACAGTTTCAATCTCCCCTAGGAATGTAGTCTTATCTGGTCAGTCAGGAACTTTCTGGCCAGTACCAATGAGGTAATCTATCACATGGGCCCTCTCCACTTCCCCCACCAAGGAAGATGAGGTAATCTGCATGATGAGACCCCATGTTCTTTCCCCCAAGGGAAAGTGACCTCACCTGAAATAATCTTTTCTTTTGCTAATACCTTTTGCCACACCCTCCTTCCTATAAAAACAGTCCATTTTGTACAACTCCTCAGAGCTCCAACCTATTTGGTAGATGGGATGCCACCCAATTCCTGAGTCACTTAATAAAGCCAGTTAGATCCTCAGATTTACTCAGTTCCATTGTTGTTCTTTAACAAGGGAATGGAGAATGGTTACTAATGGGTATGAATGTCTTTTAGAAGTGATAAAAATTATGGAATTAGATGGTAGTGGTGGTTGTACAACCTTCTGAATATACTAAAAACCACTGAATCATCTACTTTAAAAGGGTGAATTTTATGGTTCATGAATTATAGCTCAATAATAATTTTAAAAATCATTAGAATAAATGAGAAGCAGGGTGCCCACATGGGACTCCTCACATAATTGGCAAAATGTAAAATGCCCTTGGGGGGAGAACCCACCCCCCACATTAATCAGTGTACCATTCCTCAGAAGCACCAACACATCACTATGGAGCACTTCTGCACTGTGCATGTGGATAACTGTCTTGTGCAGACCCAGCTCTGAATTTGAGATTAAACATCTGACAAGATAATGCCAGGTAAAACAATGCCCAGATTAGTGCTGATAACTGGAGATGAGTGATTTATTACCTAAATTATAAACTCTTCAATATTTTTACCATTGAAATTGCCAGATTCAGAATATATAACAACAACAAAAACAACTGGAGAACGAGAACTACAGAAAAGCAGGAAAGTGTTTGCCACACACAAGCCAGAAGACAGAGCATGTAAACATAATCTGAACAGAACTGTGTGAGTGGGAATGATTTATGCTCTGCAGTAATGAATAACAGAAAAGCGGGGACATGAAAGACAGTTATTATTTTTTTTTAATTATTTCAGAGAGAGAAAGAGACAGCGTGTGTGAGCACTCACAAGAGAGAGGGGCAGAGGGAGAGACAGAATCTGAAGCAAACTCCATGCTGAGCATGGAGCCCAATACGGGGCTCGATCCCACGACCCTGGGATCATCACCTGAACCGAAATCAAGGGTCGGACTGGTGGCCGACTAAGCCACCCAGGCACCCCAAAAGATAATTATTAAAAAATTCAAATATTGCCAATGAGGGTATGACAATATAGAACTTGACCTGAGTGCTGTCCTCCTGGAAAACACCTATGGTTAAGAAGATTCCCTACCCTTTTGTGTTCTGAGAAACAGCTAACCTTTGATGGGGAGCAAGAATTCCTGTCTCCTTCAAGGTCCTTTTAGCAGGACTAAGAATTGAATTGACATGAAACAGATTCACAGGGGAAGATTTAATTTAACTGTGTATGTACAGGAAATCCACACAGATGTGGAAATTCCAAAAATAGGTATAATGAGGTATAGATGTCATTCTGAATTAAGGGGAAGGGGAGAGGGGTCTGGGACTTCAAAGGGAAGGAGTGCAATTCACAGGACGATGAAACAGAGTAAATGTTTGTTAAACACATGTCTGCTGGGCCACTCAGAAACAAGGGGACACAGAGGACTTTGATCAAAGTGGCCTTGCTAGGTTCCTCCTCCCTGCCTACCACACCTAGTTCATAGTATGATGGAGTTATCTATGGTGATAGCTCCTTTCCTGAAGCAGGTCCTCTATCTAAATTCTTTTTAGGCAATTGAGGGGGAGGTAAAGAGCTTTTCCTGAATTTGCTGGGTTTTGGTTGTTTTTAATTTAAAATAATCTTCAAAGTGGCCCATCTTGGGGTGGCCCGCCCTTGGCTACTACACCCTTATCACAAAGAACTACTCCTTTACATTAGAATTAGATAAGACTTGCTGTCCACTCTTTCTCTTGATGCCATAGGCCTGGTGGGTGATTCCCTGGTCTCCGTGCCTCCATAAAGCCCACGGCTCTCTCCTGTATGCAGAGGCATTCCTCACCAACGAATGTTCTCCCTGTTGCTATAGCCTAAATAAAATCATCTCCTTACTTATCTGGCTCATTTTTGTCCTTCACGAGCATATAATAAATCCTTTATTATCAACATAAAGAAAGAGGTACACAGTTTTTATTAGTAGACAATCTGTTCTTTCTGCCCCCACTAAGAAAATGTTGAAAAAAACATTTAAAGAATGTCAGTTTGAAGGGATGCCAAATTATTCGCCAACCGAGGGTACCCACAGCTAGAGTTTGTCTTCACCAGCCAGCTCTGATAACAAAGACTGTGGAGCAGACTCCTTTGAAAAAAAAATTCACCCCTCTGTGATGACAAATCAAGGGAGCTTTTGTTTTTTTAAAGCAAACCTCTCCAAGCACACCAGCTTAACATTTCTAGAGTAATCATCTACATTCCAGTATCTAGGGATACTTTTTCTCCCATCCCAGAGCTCTCCAAATGCCAAGTATCTAGATTTTCCTAGTTTTTTGGATACAAAGGAAAAAAAATGTATATTTAGAACAAATTTTATGCCAGATGATCAGATTTTTTATCTTATTGCTATATCTTATTTTCTAACTTCTTTTCATACCTTGACTACCATATGTATGTTGTATGCTCAGAGCCTTATAAATTATGGATGACAGATAAAATGGAAATACTCTGAGATAATCACAGTTCAGTAGTACCTTGAACTTTTGCACAGGGGCATTGGTGAACAGGTTCACTCTGGTCCGTAAATGAGGGATATCACTGAATTGTCCTGATATTTTCACCAAGCTCTTCCATTCCTGATTCTTCCCAGGGATCTGCTGGGCAGCCTCAAAGCTGGACACACACCACCATCATGTCTTGGATTTATCTGGATTTTCCCCATGCTAAACCACAGGGGTTTCAGGCAACAACAAAAATGCTGCACTATTGAATATTCATGATCATTTCTTCTGTTACCTGTCAGAAGGGGCTCTGATTTTGTCCTGGGCAAGATCTTGCTAGCTGGGGTAAAGCACTTTTGGAGGTTGATCAATCAAAGAAGCTGTTGACTCTGGAAAATCAGGGCTCAAAAAAAGTGTGACTTATCTTGGAAACTTCCTGGGGTGCCCCCTCTTCTCGGGTACAGGATACAGCTTCAGGCTAGTCCAATAACACCTGTTGTAATGATCAGAATGGGAGGAAAACTGACTGCTACAGTCCTTGGGTCTGTGGCTTTTGTGTTGCTGATGTACGGGGACAGGAAAGCCGAACCCTCTACCATCTCGTTACTGCCTGCCTGCTGTAGCTGTGTTTGTGTAGTCAGGTAGCAGAGGAAAAAGCAGTCCCCGGCCCAGCGTCTCACCCACAGGTACGAAGAATGAGAGGTTGTGTGCTGTAGCAGAAAGATACTGAGCTGGGAGACCCAAGCTCTGGTCCGGGGCTGTTACTTTTGGGCTGTAAGACTTTGGGCAAGTCATTTCTGTTCCTTGGGCCTATTTCCCCTCATCTATAAAAAGAAGGGATCTGATTCAAATAATCGAATGACCCTCTTCTAAATCTAGCTTTTGCTCATCAATCACTTTGGAAGTAATGTAAAAAGTTTAATTGACTTAAGAGGGTTCTTCTTCTTTTTCTTTTTGGAAGATTTTTATTTTTTAAGTAAACTCAACACTCAATGTAGGGGGCTTGAACTCACAACCCCAAGTTCAAGAGTCACATGTTCCAGTGACTGAGCTAGTCCAGCACACCAAGAGGGTTATTTCTTTTTTTTTTTTTTTAATGTTTATTTATTTTTGAGAGAGAAGGGGAGTGGAAGGGCACAGAGAGAGGGAGAGAGAGGATCCCAAGCAGGCTCTGTGCTGACAGTGTGAACACAGTTCGAACTTACAAACCATGAAATCATGACCTGCACTGAAATTAAGCACCAGACATTTAACTGACTGAGCCACCTAGGCGCCTGGGGGTTATTTCTAATAGTAGGAGTATGGTTAGGCCTGGGTATTTCCTTTTTTTTTTAATGTTTATTTATTTATTTTGAGAGAGAGAGAGAGAGAGAGAGAGAGAGCATGTGTGTGAGCAGGGTAGGGGCAGAAAGAGAGGGAGAAAGAGAATCCCAAGCAGGCTCTGCACTGTCAGCATGGAGCCCAACATGGGGCTCGATCCCACGAACCAAGAGATCATGACCTGACCCAAAATCAAGAGTCAGACGCTTAACCAACTGAGCCACCCAGGCCTGGGTATTTCTAGCAGGATTGTGCTTATCATTCTTCCAAGACATATTTATTGAGTACCCATTGGGCACTTGATAAAAAAATGATGAAAACAAAGATTCCCACCTTGCATGAAATTTACATCCTAGCAGAAAGAGACAGATCCTAAATAGTAAACATAGCAAATACAAAGTTATAATTATAAAACAACAACACATTATTTATGTGGATAATTCCAGCAAAAGCACATCCAAGTACACACCCCAAACCAGCCTCCTGTGGAGAAAGCTGGTTTGAAAGCTTTAATAGTTACTGCTTTCTTTAACCAACTCACAATAGATAGTCCCCAACTTACGAAGGTTCAATTTAGGATTTTTTGACTTTATGATGGTGTGAAAAATATATGCATCAGCAGAAACATATTTCAAAATTTTACTTTTGATCTTTTCCACGCTAGCCTTCTGCAGTATATTACTTTCATGATGCTGAGCAGGCAGCCAGCAGCAGCTCCCAGGCAGCCCCACGATCATGAGGGTAAACAACAAATACCCTATGATGTTCAGTAGGTCAAGTGCGTTACATACATTTTCGACTTAGGATATTTTCAACTTTGGATAGGTTTATCTGGATGTCACCCTCTTACAAGTCAAGGAAGATCTGTAGATTGCCCTCCTGTGGAAAGCGGGGAGAGGGGGTGGCCAAGTGGCTCTGGATCCTTGCCCTAAGAGGTTTTTTAAATTTTTATTTATTTTTATTTTTTGACATTTATTTATTATTGAGAGACAGAGAGAGACAGAGCATGAGCATGGGAGGGGCAGAGAGAGGGGAGAATCCGAAGCAGTCTCCAGGCTCTGAGCTGTCAGCACAAAGCCTGATCCGGGGCTGGAACTCAAACTGCGAGATCATGACCTGAGCTGAAGTCAGACGCTTAATCGACTGAGCCACCCAGGCGCCCCCTTAAGAGTTTTGTTTACAAGTAACAAAACCAATTTAAGCTGGATTATGTGAAAAGGGAGAATTTATGCTAAGGATCCAGAGATGTGTCATAGAACCCAAAGCTGGCCCCGGGACAGAGACAAGTTGCCTGGGGTGCACACTTGTAGGAGGTACTCAAGGTGCTTGCAAGGTCAGGGTGACACCTGAGAGAAGGACCTCAGTCAAGTGTTTGCATCCTGGGTTCTTCGCCCGACAGCAGCCCTGGTCACCTCCTGTGGCCTGGGTGTCTTCTTGCTGCCACACCACATTAGACATATTTAGGTAGCTGATATTCCACAATAAATGCATGCTGCTATCAAAAATGTTAAAGATTTTATAATTTGGTGTTAGAAATAAACATTATTTGACTTTGTTATTTTCTTTTCATATTTTGGAGGCTATAACATTTCTTTCCAGGACTGAAACGTTTTTGAGGGGCCTTGAGACCCTGTGCAGGCTCAGGGCCCAGTGCAGCTGCCCCTCTCAGCTCACCTTAAACTCTCAGCCAACCCGTTCTGATTGCTTCTTCTGCCAAAGGGCCCCAAGTGAAATCAATCTGATGGTATCTGATGGCCAGATTTGATAAAGGGGCCAGGTAAGAACCGGAGCCGCCTTGGGGACGGTTGGGAATCTCAAAGCAGACACACATTCTCCATTAGCTGCATCCGAGGAGACTAATTTCAGCAGGATCATTAAATGTTGATGATTCTGCAAATGTCTTTTTGTCTGTGTGTTGTGTGTGGTGGGGGATGTAGGGAAGGCTAGTTTTCCTCTGAAACAGAATTAAGCACTAACCAAAGGAAGGCGGTAAGATAATCCTGCATATAACCTTAAAATGACCATGAAATACAACATTTAAGACTTTTAAAAGAGATTCAGGGGGAAAGGAGAGCTCGGGGGAACCAATGAAATACTTGAAGGTCAGGAGACAGAAAAGAGGTCAAGGAATGATTTCACAATAAATCAGAGAGGCGCAAAGACCAAGGCTTAGCATTATGTCTCCTCCAAAGAATTTAACCATCTCACCATGTGGGCTTTGCCCACTTATGTTAAGACATTGGACAACATCACCAAGTGTCAGGGCATCCTTCTGTATCCAGTCCCCAACCGGGCTTAGTCCTGCATCTCCTGCAACATAGTCTGCAGAATGCACAGGGTCCTGGTTAAACAGAGAAGCAAACACCCTGACGGAGAGGCTATAAGCCCCTTCATTCTTTTTTGCTTGTTTGTTTGTTTATTTTGAGAGAGAGAGAGCATGGGAGCAAGCAGAGGAGGGGAAGAGAGAGGGTAAGAGAGAGAATCCCAGGCTCTGCACTATCAGCGCAGAGCCCGATGCATGGCTTAAACCCACGAACCCATGAGATCATTACCTGAGCCAAAACCAAGAGTCAGAGGCTTAACCGACAGAGCCACCCAGGCTCCCCAAGGCTATAAGCCCCTTGTAATCAGAATGAGTGGCAGACCTGAGCTGAGCTGCAGCCCATGATTCCCAATTGCCAGCCCTGAGCATCACCCTTACCACCCACTATGCAGACATAAGTTGATTCGTTTGGGAAAACTATAGGTCATTTCTACCTTCTGAATAATACTTGGAAATGATCTGCTAACACTATTACTTTAGAACGAAGTATTTCAATTTTGCTATGTTTCTTTTCTATAAATGTAGAGTTTATGTTCAGTGAGTTTTGTTTGTTGAACTACTTCCTTATGCTTTGTCACAGACCCGCAAGTGATCAACAATAACCCCAGATCTGGGGAAAATGGATTATGGGCAGTTTCGTATCATAACAACTTCTTGCTAATACTGAATAGAAAAAAAAAAATGCCCATGAGCTCAAAGAAGGAGGGGGCCCTTGATGAATCGGAGGGGGCGTGTTCTCAGATTTAGGTCAGCCATAGGAAAGGTTCACTGTCTCGATTTCTCTTCATTGCTTTCCTGAGCAGTTCAGACCATGGCATGTCTTATGTCAGAGGAGGCGCTGCTGATCATCCCTGAGAGAAGAGCCTCCAGGGGTCAGGAGTTTCCCAGCTCAATGTGGGGGATGTTATCAGAATAAGGTCGTTCTTGTCCTTCCTCAAGCCTGGAGCAGCCTGTCATCACGGCTTCCTCCCTTGTGGAGTGAAAGTACTGCATGTGCCACAGTGAGGACCCTGCGGGGGACAGGGGTTTCAGTTCCACTGTGCTCACCACAGAACTGCCCCTTAAATACTTTCTGTAGGAGCTGGAGGCAGAGGAAAAGGGTAGGATATAGGAGGGAAGCCTGAAGGTTGACAGCTTCCTGCACAGGGAGGCAACCACCCCTGACAGGAAACCATCCCTGATTGGAAAACCCTATGTTTTGGACCTTCTGTGAAGTCAGACTGCCTTTTCATCCAATCCTATTTCTCTAAGTGAAGAGGAGTGAGGGAAATGAGACCGGAGGGGGAGTAAGGATGACCCTGAAGGGGGAGATGTCAATGGCTTAACGGCTGTGCACATGAAGCTCTCCTAATCTGTTTATCACTTGTACCTTGAATGTTTGTGTACTTGAAGTGGCAGAAGAAACTTACGGCACTGGAGGGAAAACAGGAGCAGGGGCCAAAGCCTGAGGGATAGGCTTTGATGAGACAGCCCCGACTTTTCAGATGGTAGCATCAAATGGGGGAGAGGGGAACTCTAGGGTGCTGAGAAACTGTCACTCACCCACTGATTCATTTATTAAACACCTGAAGTGGGTAGCCACCGGGCTAAGCACTGGGGAGAGAAGTGACGAGAACCCAGACCGGCCTCTAGGAGCTGACAGGACAACAACCACGACATGATAGAGTCATAGGGTATCAGGGAAGGGATCCCATGAAGCTAGGGGTGAGGAGGAGCTTGCCAGATGGAGAGGACATAAAAGGGGGGCGGGGAGAGAGTGGGCATTTCCTGCTGAGGGAACAGTAGTGTGAAGGTAATGAGCTAGAGAGGGCCCAGCCTGCATCTCAATGTTTCCCAGTTAGGGGCTGTTGTCATAGTCCAGATAAGAGGTGATGAGGGCCTCAAAAGGCAGTGGCAGTGGAGGTAGAGAGGGGAGGAGGTTAAGAGATAGTAAGGAGGGTCAACAACCAAAGTTAGTCACGAGTAGGATGTCGTTGACTTGAGGAAAAGTCTAAACTTCTGTGACTAAGAGGCCCTCGCTTACAATGGCTCAAAGCAGAAACATATTTTTCTCGCTAACAACCCACATAGGGGTCAGCTGGAGGTCTGCTCCACAAGGTTACTCAGGGGGCTCGGCTGATGATCACTTTGTCATTCCCCACACCTGCTTTCCAAAGAGGCCCTGATTGGTACCATTCAGCTAGAAGGGGCAAAGGGAGTGGCTTTACAGACCAGGCCTGGAACTGGCCTCCATGACTTCTACTCGCTTCCCCTGGTGCGCACTTCGTCTCATGGCCGCACCAGACCACAAGGGAGTCTGAGAAATGTACTCTAGCCTTGAGTCCAGGGAGAAGAGAAGACTGGGTTTTGGTGGACAGCCAGCAGTCTCTGTCCTGGTCGCTAATGACAGCTTTAATCAGAATGGGGACATCTGAAAAGAAAACTAGGTCCTTGAGTTCAGCTCACCCCACGCACATCCAGGACCCTTCAGAATTCCCAAGCATCTCTAGGGGGCCAGCTTTTCACTCTGCAGACTGCCTCTTCCTCATCTTGCAGGGATAAGAGAGCAGTGAATCAGAAGCCCTGGGACCAAGTTTGAAGTTTATTTCTTTGGATGAAGCGTGGCTCTTTTTAAAGCCATGTACTTCTTCTGTGAGGGAATTGGGATCAATTGTGCTAGGTGTCCAGTTAAAGAGAGTATATTCAAGAAATAGCCTGCCCATTAGTAATATGAAGATGTTGTTTGTGATTTTCAAAGAAGATAAAGCCCAGTATCCCAGTAATAAAAACTACAAGTGTGCTCACTGAAAGAGAGTTCTTAGGAACATCCTGGACAGGACATTGCCTTAGACAACTTTGGTGGACAAAACCTCACATGTATCTCATCTAAGTCAACCCTGGGGAAAAAATCTTGAAGATCATGCCTATAGCAATTTTTTAATTTTTATTTTTTAATGTTTATTTATTTTTGAGAGAGAGAGAGAGGTGGAGGAGGGGCAGAGAGAGAGGGAGATACAGAATCTGAAGCAGGCTCCAGGCTCTGGGATGTCAGCACAGAGCTCAATGCAGGGCTCAAACCCACAAGCTGTGAGATCGTGACCTGAGCCAATGTCAGTTGTTTAACCAACTGAGCTACCCAGGCACCCCAAGCCTACAGCATTTTTTTTCGGGGTTTCTGCTTTTCCCTTTCCCACAAGCTGACCTGGCCTATTCCTGAAGTTGTATTCATGGTTAGAGATGAACTTTGAGTGTTGGAATTTTGGTGAATATAGACGAATGACACCTTGGACTGTTCATGGTGAGATACCTCCTGTGCTCTTTACGTCAGCAGGTCTAGAGTCCTGATCTGAGAGGTAAATACATCCAGCAATAAAACACTTCTAAAGGTTTACTAAATAACCCAGCCCAGAGATAGCAGATTTTTAACTTTAATGTTTCAAGCCAAAGGAATCAACCTCTAATTCCAGAAGTTGGGGTTGATACACAGCAAGCTCTATCAAAGAAAGGGTATAAATTACAGAGCAGGGAGTTCCTTACATCCATGAAAATGGGCTATGTGGATGGAAGCCTTCTCTCCTATGTGCAAAGTTAGCCTCAACCATAATTAATAATCACCAGTACAATCCAGCATTGAGGCAAATCCCAGAAAGTCCTTGACTTCTATAAGCATGTTTCTCCATATGGGCAATTTTGTTCCATGATTTTTTTTTTTCAAGGAAGAAGCTTGGGATATAATATCAGAGATGGTGCCATTTGCGTGAACAATGTTAGGGGGAAAAGCTTCCCTTGACAGCTGTTGAGCAAACAGAAACAGTTGATCTCCTTGCTTCTTTATTCCACTTACCTTTTCTTTTGTTCACCTTAGGGAGGCTAGTTAGAGCTTGTTTGCACATGTCTTAGGTGAATGCATTCAGGCGAAGGAGTGGGAGGAAAGGAAAATGAGAGCAAAGTGACAAAGAGCTAATAGGGAGACTTTGTAGGGAAGTTTTAATGATCGCCACTATCAGGAAACCATTTTTTCTCTCTTAAAACTGTAACTCCATATCCTATAAACATTCAGCAGTATGTTCATGCAAATTCCATTTAGAATGGCATCTAAAGCAATAAAACACTTAGGAATAAGTTTAACAAAAGAAGTGCATAATCTGTTTACTGAAAACTACAAATATTGTTGAAAGAAATTAAAGAGGACTGAAATAAGTGCAAAGACATCTCATGTTTATGGACTTTTAATCTTAATACTATTAAGATGGCAAGAATACCTAAAGTGATCTGCTGATTCAATGCAATTCCTATCAGAAGTCCAGCTGTCTTTTTTTGCAGAGATTGACAAGCTGATCTCAAATGCCTATGGAAATGCAAGAGCCTCAAAGTAGCAAAAACAATCTTGAAGAAGAGAAAAGCAAAATTGGAGAACTCATACTTTCTGATTTCAAGACTTACTACATAGCTACAAAAATCAAGACTGTGTAGAACTGGTATAGGCATAAACATATAAATCAATGAAACAGAACTGAAAGTCCAGAAATAAACTCTTACCTTGATGGTCAACTGATTTTCAACTAGTGTGCCAAGATAGTTTAATAGGGAAAGAAGAGTCTTATCAACCAATGGTTCTGGGACAATTGGATACCTGACGTAAAGAATGAAATCAGACCCTTACCTCACACCATATACAAAAATTAACTCAAAATGGGTCAAAAACATAAACCTAAAGGTTAAAACTATAAAATTCTTAGAACACTGATAGTTATAAATCTTTGTGACCTTCAATTAAATAATGATTTCTTACATATGGCAGCAACAGTATAAGCAACAAAAAAGAAAAAAAATAAACCGGACATCATAAAAATGAAAAACTTTTGTGCTTCAAAGGATATTATCAAAAAAGTGAAAAGATACTCACAATGGGAGACAACTTTTACAAATCATACATCAGATAAGGGACTTTGTTGTGGGCTAATTGTGTTTTCCCCAAATTCATATTTTGAAGCCCTAACTCCCATGTGACTATATTTGAGAAAAGGTCTTTAAAGAGATAATTAAGGTCAAATGAGATCATAAAGGTGGGCCCTAATCCAATATGATTGATGTCCTTATAAGAAGAGGAAGAGAGGGGCGCCTGGGTGGCTTGGTCGGTTAAGCATCTGACTTTGGCTCAGGTCATGATCTCACGGTCCGTGAGTTCAAGCCCCGCATCGGGCTCTATGCTGACCGCTCGGAGCCTGGAGCCTGTTTCGGATTCTGTGTCTCCCTCTCTCTCTGCCCCTCCTCTGTTCATTCTCTGTCTCTCTCGGTCTCAAAAATAAATAAACAGTAAAAAAAATTAAAAAAAAAAAAAAAGAAGAGGAAGAGACACCAGGGATGTGGGCACACAGAGGAAAAAGACCATGTGATGACACTGTCTGCAAGCCAAGGAGAGAGGTCTCACCAGAAACCAACACTGCTGGCACCTTGATCTTGGACTTCCACCCTCCAGAACCATCAGAAAATACATTTCTGTTGTTTAAGCCACCTGTTCTGTGGTATTTTGCTTTGACAGCCCAAGCCAACCAATACAGACTTTATCTTGAATATGCAAAGAACTATTATAAGTCAAAAACAGGAAGGCAGTACAATTTAAAAATAGACAGTGGATCTTAACAGTTTTCTAAAGAAAATATACAAATGACCAATAAGCACGTGAAAAGATGCTCAACATCATTGGCAATTAGGAAAATGCAAATCATGGGGTGCCTGGGTGGTTCAGTTGGTTGAGCGACCAACTCTTGAGTTAGGTTCAGGTCATAATTCCAGAGTCATTGGATCGTGCCCCACGTTGGGTTCCATGCTAAGTATGGAGACTGTTTAAGGTTCTCTCTTTCTTGAATTACAGACCAATTTCCCTGATGAACATGGATGCAAAAATTGTCAAGCTACTAGTAAAGTGAATCTAACAATACATTAAAAGAATTATCCAGCACAATCAAGTAGGATTTATTCCTGGGCTGCAAGGATGGTTCAATATCTGCAAACCAATCAACGTGATGCACCACAGTAATAAAAGAAAGGATAAGAACAACATGATCATCTCAACAGATGCAGAAAAAGCATATGACAAAATACAGCACCCCTTCTTGATAAAAAAAACCCTCAAGAAACTAGGGATAGAAGGAACATACCTCAGGGTGCCTGGGTGGCTGAGTAGTTTTAGCATCTGACTCTTCATTTCAGCCCAGGTCATGATCTCACAGTTCATGGGTTCAAGCCGTGAGTCAGGCTGTGCACAGATAGCATAGAGCCTGCTTGGGATTCTCTGTCTCTCTGTCTCTCCCTGTCTCTCTCTCTTTGACCCTCCCCTGCTCACACACATGCACTATCTCAAAATAAATAAATAAACATTAAAAAAAAAAAGAAGAAACATATGTCAACATCATAAAGGCCATATACAAAAGATCCACAGCTAGTACCATCCTCAATGGGGAAAAACTGGGAGCTTTCCCCCCAAGGTCAGGAACATGACAGGGATGTTCAATCTCACAACTGTTGTTCACATAGTACTGGAAGTCCTAGCCTCAGCAATCAGACAACAACAACAACAAAAACAACAACAACAAAAGTAAAAGGCATACAGATTGGTAAGGAAGAAGTCAAACTTTTACTCTTTGCAGATGATATGATACTCTATGTGGAGAATCCAGAAGTTTCCACCAAAAAATTGCTAGAACTGAGACATGAATTCAGCAAAGTCACAGGATATAAAGTCAACATACAGAAATATGTTGAAAAAAGAGAAATCTGTTGCATTTCCATACACCAATAATGAAGCAGCAGAAAGAGAAATCAAGGAATTGATCCCATTTATAATTAATTGCACTTAAAAAATAAGGTACCTAGGAATAAACCTTATAAAAGATCTGTGTGCTGAAAACTATAGAACACTTACGAAAGAAATTGAAGAAGACACAAAGAAATGGAAGAACCTTCCATGCTCCTGGATAGGAAGAACAAATATTGTTAAAATGTCTATACTACCCAAAGCAATCTACGCATTCAACGCAATCCCTATCAAAATAACACCAGCATTCTTCACAGAGCTAAAACAAATAATTCTAAAACTTATATGAAACCAGAAAAGACCCCAAAGAGCCAAAGCAATGTTGATAAAGAAAGCCAGGGGCACCTGGCTGGCTCAGTTGGTTAAGCATCCAACTCTTGGTTTAGGCTCAAGTTATGACCTCATGGCTTGTGGGGTCAAACTCTGTGTCAAGCTCCATGCTGACAGCACAGAGCATCCTTGGGATTCTCTCTCTCCCTCTCTCTCTCTTTGCCCTTTCCCCACTCTCTCTCTCAAAATAAATAAACTTTAAAAAAAGAAGAAAAAGAAAACCAAATCTAGAGGCATCACAATTTTGGACTTCAAACTATATTATAAAGCTGTAATCATCAAGACAGTATGTTATTAGAACAAAAACAGACACATAGATCAATGGAAAAGAATAGAGAACCCAGAAATGGACCCATAAATGTATGGTCAACTAATCTGAGACAAAGCAGGAAACAGTATCCAACAGAAAAAAAGGCTCCTTAGCAAATGGTGCTAGTTAAACTAGACAGCAACATACAGAAGAATGAAACTGGACCACTGACACCAGACACAAAAATAAACTAAAAATGGATGAAAGACCTAAATGTAAGAAAGGAAACCATCAAAATCCTAGAGAAGAAAACACGTAGCAACCTCTTTGACCTCAGCCACAGCAACTTCTTACTAGCCATATCTCTAGAGGCAAGGGAAACAAAATAGAAAATGAACTACTGAGACCTCATCAAGATAAAAAGATTCTGCACAGTGAAGAAAACAGTCAACAAAACTAAAAGGAAACCGATGAAATGGGAAAGATATTTGCAAATGAAATATCACATAAAGGGTTAGTATCCAAAATCTATAAAGAACTTATCAAACTCAACACCCAAAAAACAAATAATCCAGTGAATAAATGGGCAGAAGACACAAATAGATACTTTTCCAAAGAAGACATCCAGATGGCTAACAGTCATATGAAAAAATGCTCCACATCACTCATCATCAGGGAAATACAAATCAAAACCACAATGAAATACCACCTCACACCTGTCAGAACGTCTAAAATTAACAACTCAGGCAACAACAGATGTTGGGGAGGATGCGGAGAAAGATAATCTCTTTTGCACTGCCGGTGGGAGTGTAAACTGGTGCACCCACTCTGGAAAACAGTATGGAGGTTCCTCAAAAAGTTGAAAATAGAACCACCCTATGACCTAGAAATAGCAATTGCATCGAATAAAAAATGCTGATTCGAAGGGGCACATGCACCTCAATGTTTGCAGGAGTGTTGTCAACAATAGCCAAATATGGAAAGACCCCAAATGTCCACTGACTGATGAATGGATAAGAAAGATGTGGTATATATACAATGGAATATTACTTGGCAATCACAAAGAATGAAATCTTACCACTTGCAACAATGGGATAGAACTAGAGTGTATTATGCTAAGCAAAATAAGTCAGAGATAGACAAGATCATATGATTTCACTTTTATGTGGAATTTAAGAAACAAAACAGATAAACATAGGGGGAGGGAAGGAAAAATAAAACAAGATAAAAACAGAGAGGGAGGCAAACCATAAGAGACTCTTAAATACAGAGAACAGAACTCTTAAATACAACTGAGGGTTGACGGAGGGAAGTTGGGTGGGGGGAAGAGCTAAATGGGTGATGGGCATTAAGGAGGGCACTTGTTCGTGTTACATGTAAGTGATGAATCACTAAATTCTACTCCTGAAACCAATACTATACTATATGTTAACTAATTTAAGTCTAAAAAAAACAAACAAACAAAAAACACAAAACCTCTCTCTCCTCGGCACCTGCTCGCACACATGCTCTCTCTCTCTTTCTCAAATAAAAAAGAAAAAGAAAAATGTAAATCAAAACCATAATGCTGGGGCTCCTGGGTGGCTCAGTCAGTTAAGCATCCGACTTTGGCTCAATTAATGATCACACAATTTGTGAGTTTGAGCCCTGCGTCAGGCTCTGTGCTGATAGCTCAGCACAGATTCTGTATCTCCTTCTCTCTCTGCCCCTCATCTCCCCCTGCTCATGTTCTGTCTCTCTCTTTCTCGAAAACAAATAAACATTAAAAAAAAAAAACATGAGATACCACTTCACATTGACTATCACGCTGCAGTATCACTATCACATTCACATTGGCCATAATCAAAAAAGACAGAGACAAGCGTTAGGAAGGTGTGGAGACATTGGAACCCTCACACGTTGCTGGAAGAGATGCAGCTTTACATGGAAAATAGTTTGGCGGTTCCTCAGAAAGGTAAACAGAGTTGCCATTCGACCCAGCAATTGCACCCCTAGGTATCCAACCTGAAAGAACTGAAAACCTGTGCGGACAAAATACTTGTACGTGAATGTCCACAGCAGCATTATCCATAAGGGCTAAAAGACGGAAACAACCCAAATACCCATCAACTGATGAATGGATGAACAAAATGTGGTGCGTTCACAGGGTGGGATAATATTCATAAAAAGGAATGAAGTATTGATACAGGCTGCAATGTGGATGAGTCTTGAAAACACTATGCTAACTGAAAGAAGCCAGACACATATTGTATTATTTCATTTATATAAACTGACCAGAATAGGCAACTCTATAGATTGGCATTGGCCAGGGGCTGGGAGAAATGGGGAATGGAAATGACTCTAGTGTGCACAGGGATTCTTTTAGAAAATGTGATGAAAATGTTCTGGAATTGGATAGTAGGGATGGTTGTACAACCTTGTGAATGCACTAAAAACCACTGCATTTTGTAATTTAAACAGGTACATTTTATGATATGTGAGTTATATATTTTTGAAAAAATGTTTATTTATTTATTTATTTTTCTAAGTTTATTTTTATTTATTTTGAGAGGGATAGAGAGCAAGTGGTGGAGGGGCAGAGACAGAGGGAAACAGAATCCCAAGCAGGCTCCACACTGTCAGTGCAGAGCTCGATGCGGGGCTTGAACTCATGAATTCTGAGATCATGACCTGAGCTGAAGTCATGAGTCAGACACTTAACCACCTGACCTACCCAGGTGTGCCTATTTATTTATTTTTGAGAAACAAAGAGAAAAGAGAGAGGCATAGACAGAGGGAGAGAGAGAGAAGCCCAAGCAGGGTTCGCACTGTCAGCACAGAGCCCGATGCAGGACTCAGTCCCACTAATCATGAGATCATGACCTGAGTGGAAATCAATAGTTGGTCTCTCGACCAACTGAGCCACCCAGGTGCCTTGTGAATTATATCTTATAAAGTTGTTATCTAAAAAAAACTAAAAAAGTTTATGCACATATACAATTTAAAGGAATTTTCAAAATGTAAGTACAGTAGCCACCATATTATTTTGTGCACTAGGTTAAAATACTTTAGGAAATCTCCAGGCCACTATTTGTTTATCTTTTGCTTCCCTGACCTTTCTCCCCTTTCACTGTATGATATGTTTGATCTGATGATGGTTCCTTCCCATTTTACCTCTCTGTCTAGAGCCACACCCAGAAGGTGAGTTCTCAGCAAATGTAAGGCTCTCCTCTTACCTGTCCCTGTGCATTTGGAGGAGGGCAGAGGTCAGGGCAGTGCTGGCCTGTAAGGTCTGGTGCTCACCACCCTTTGCAGGCCTGAGCAAGTGTCCTACCTCTCCTTTTTGTAAAGATTACACCACATAGTCTCAACCTTCAAAGAACTTTTATTTATTTATTTATTTATTTATTTATTTATTTATTTAGGGAGGAGGGAGGGAGGGAGAGAGAGAGAGAGAGAGAGAGAGAGAGAGAGAGAGAATTCCAGGCAGGCTCCACACTGCCAGCACAGAGTGCAACGTGCAGTTCAAACCCACAAACCATGAGACCATGAGCTGAAGCCAGATGCTTAACTGTCTGAGCCACCCAGGTGCCCCTCAAAGAACTTTTAACAGAGGCATATAAAATGTGGATGATAATGTGTGTTTGAGGACATATGACTGAAGGCAGGGTGGATGAAAGATGGTTTTCAAAGTGCATCATTTTGTACTGTTCGAGTTTTTACCATGGGTTATGGATGGAATTGTGTCCCCTACCCCAAATTCATTATGTTGAAGTCCTCACCCCTAGTACACTTCAGAATGTGATTGTATTTGGAGACAGGACTTTTATTTTTTTTTTTAATTTTTTTTTCAACGTTTTATTTATTTTTGGGACAGAGAGAGACAGAGCATGAACGGGGGAGGGGCAGAGAGAGAGGGAGACACAGAATCGGAAACAGGCTCCAGGCTCTGAGCCATCAGCCCAGAGCCCGACGCGGGGCTCGAACTCACGGACCGCGAGATCGTGACCTGGCTGAAGTCGGACGCTTAACCGACTGTGCCACCCAGGCGCCCCGAGACAGGACTTTTAAAGAGGTATTAAGGTTAAATGATGCCATATGGCTGGGCCCAAACCCAATACGATTGGCATCCTTATCAGAAGAGGAAGAGACACCAGGGAGGTGTGAAGAAAGGTCATGTGAGGACACAGTGGGAAGGTGGCCATCTGCAAATCAGAGAGAAACCTCATCAGAAACCAACCTCCTCAGCACCTTGACCTTGGACTTCTAGCCTCCTGAACTGTGAGAAAAAAATTTCTGTTTAAGATACAAGTCTGTGTTATCTTGTTTTGGCAACCCTAGCACAGTAATATACTACATGAATACGTTTTTTTGTTTTTGTTTTTGTTTTTCTCATAGGTATAATTAAAGCAATGCAAAAGAACTTACAACTAATTTAAAAACACAATGCTATAGATTGAATGTTTTTGTTCCCCTCACCCCTGAAATGCATATGTTAAAACCTAATCCCCAATGTGATGTTGTATTAGGTGGTGGGGCCTTTGGGAGGTGATTAGGTCATGAGCTTCATATAGGATGGGTGCCAGTATAAGAGGCCCAGGAAAACTCCCTCGCCCTTTCTGCCAAGTGAGGACCCAGTGAAAGATTGCTGTCTGTGAACTAAACACCCAATCTTCCAGCACCTTAATCATGGACTTCCCAGCCTACAGACTATGTGAAATAAATCTCTGCTGTTTATAAGCCATTCAGCCTGTGGTAGGTATTCTTGTTACTGCAGGCTAAAAGGACTAAGATACATACAGAGATCATGAATGAATGCAGTGAGGTAATACATTGTTGTCAAATGAACAGGATGGAGAGTGTAGCAGTCTCTTTTTATATATATATATATTTTTATTTATTTTTGAGACAGAGAGAGACAGAGCATGAGCAGGGGAAGGGCAGAAAGGAGGGAGACACAGAATCTGAAGCAGGCTCCAGGCTCTGAGCTGTCAGCACAGAGCCCGATACGGGGCTCGTGAGATCTCACAGACTGTGAGATCATGACCTGAGCTGAAGTCAGACGCTTAACCAACAGAGCCATCCAGGCACCCCAAGAGAGTAGCAGTCTCTTTATTCCTGCTCTCAAGCTGTCCAGCTTCCCACAGGCCTGCCCCAGCTAAACCTCCTAGTCTGTGCTCACTGTGTGCCCTCCTTTTTTTCCCTTGTTCCACCTTTGAAGCCCCAACTCCAGCTGACACCTGCTTGGGAAAGAAGCCTTCCCATTAACCTAGAGCATGATCTTATCTTCTTCTAGACTCTAAGGGGAATCTTCTTCTGCCTCCAAGCTTCATTGTTAAGATTTGGTCTTGTTCCTATTTATTTTGTAATGTCTGTGAGGCCTGGGTCCATCCTATGAGCCTGGAAGATTCTCCCTGAAAACATTTTGCTTGATTGACTAAGTCCAACAGGTACCTCCAACCAGAACAGGAAAGAGAATAAAACCCAGTTTCTTCTACATTACTTTGGTTTAAAAAATGTGTTAATTTCTATAACAATGTGTTTTAAAGGCTAATTCTAGGAATAGGAGTTTTAATTTTTTTGTTTATTTATTTATTTTGATGGGGGGGGAGGGGCAGAGAAAGAGAGAGAGAATCCCAAGCAGGCTCCACACTGTCAATGCAGAGTCCGATGTGGGGCTTGAACTCACAAATCGCAACATCATGACCTAAGCCAAAATCAAGAATTGTATGCTTAACCGACTGAGCCACCCAGGTGCCCCAGAATAGGAGTTTTAAATGTTTATATAGATGTCATTTTAGTCTTTGCTAAAATACAGTCTTTATAAAGGTAACATCATACTGTAATGCAAATATACAATGAAAATGTCAAAGATTTATGCAACTCATTAATTAATGAGGGAACAATTAAGATGCTGTGACTAATAAGATACTATAAGCATTTGCGAAACTTAGGTATACATCACCAATTTAATACATCGCTGGTTATATACAGAACTGGATAATGTCCAACATGGCCATAAGCTCTAACCTTTGAGGTTATCTTTTCCATGGGATGGAAATTAATTTGCATTAAACTCGACAAAAATCTACAAGTTAACCTTTGTCCCTATAGACTTGTAAAACATATGCTGATGTTAAGGAACACCTGGTAATCTCTTTTGCTCATTTCCAAGCAACTAAAACAATGCTCAGTTCCTTAGAGTGGGGATTTATGGGTATACCAAACTGAGAAATGGGAGTTAGTGCTACTAGAGGCCCAAACCTTTCCTTGTAGGTATTAGGTGATGGGGAGGAATCTGTGAATTTTTGTTACTTATCATTCCATGTCCCCAGCAACCAAAATAGATATTTTAAAGTTGGCCATTGGTTTTCTTACAGGTAAAGAGAGGAAATCATAGGCCTCAGCCATCTGGAATTCAATTAATCATTTTAATCTTTAAATGTGAGTTTTCTGGGGCGCCTGGGTGGCGCAGTCGGTTAAGCGTCCGACTTCAGCCAGGTCACGATCTCGCGGTCCGTGAGTTCGAGCCCCGCGTCAGGCTCTGGGCTGATGGCTCAGAGCCTGGAGCCTGTTTCCGATTCTGTGTCTCCCTCTCTCTCTGCCCCTCCCCCGTTCATGCTCTGTCTCTCTCTGTCCCCAAAATAAATAAACGTTGAAAAAAAAAAATTAAAAAAAAAAAAAATAAATGTGAGTTTTCTAAACTCATTCTACTCATTTTTCAAATTCCTGCTCACTCTTCAAAATGAAAAACAAAAGTATACTTATCAATGTACATATTTTTACAAGATACATCTTTCTCAGACCTAAATATGAGACCTGAAACTGTAAAAATCTTAGAAGAAAGCACAGGCAGCAATTTCTCTGACATGCGTCATAGCAACATTTTTCTAGATCTGACTCCTAAGGCAAAGAAAATAAAAGGAAAAATAAGCTATTGGGACTATATCAAAATAGTCCTTCACAATGAAGGAAACAATCAACAAAATTAAAGACAATCTACTGAATGGGAGAAGATATTTGCAAATGAAATATTCAATAAACGGTTAGTATCCAAAATATATAAAGAACTTCTACAACTTAACACCTCCCCCCACTGAGTATTTACCCAAAGAATATAAAAACACTACTGTCCTACACCCCCCTACTGGGTATTTACCCAAAGAATATAAAAACACTAATTTGAAATGATACATGCACCCCTATGTTTATTGCAGGATCATTTATAATAGCCAAATTATGGAAAAAGCCCAAGTATCCATCAATAGATGAATGAATAAAGATGTGGTGTGTATGTATGTGTATATACATGTATATATACACGTAGTGGAATATTACTCAGCCCTAAAAAAGAATGAAATCTTGCCATTTACAACAACATGATAGAGCTAGAAAGTATAATGCTAAGTGAAAATAAGTCAGAGAAACACAAATACCATATGATTTCACTCATATGTGGAATTTAAGAAACAAAACAAATGAACAAAGGAAAAAAAAGAGACAAACCAAGAAATAGATTCTTTTTAAAATTAAAAAAAATTTTTTTTTTAATTTCCATCTAAGTTAGTTAGCATATAGTACAATAATGATTTCAGGAGTAGAATCCAGTGATTCATTCCCTACATTTAACACCCAATGATCATCCCAAGTGTTGGGATTGGGAGGACATCCCAGGTGTTCTCCTTAATGCCCCTTGCCCATTTAGCCCATCCACCTACCCACAACCCCTCCAGCAACCCTGTTTGTTCTCTGTATTTAAGAGTCTCTTCTGTTTTGTCCCCCTCCCTGTTTTTATATTATTTTTGCTTTCTTTCCCTTATATTCATCTGTTTTGTATCTTAAAGTCCTCGTATGAGTGAAGTCATATGATACTCGTCTTTCTCTAATTTTGCTTAGCTAATATTCTATAGTTCCATCCACATAGTTGCAACTGGCAAGATTTCATTCTTTTTGATTGCCAAGTAATATTCCATTGTATATATATACCACATCTTCTTTATCCATTCATCTGTCAATGGACATTTGGGCTCTTTCCATACTTTGGCTATTGTTGATAGTACTGCTATAAACATTGGGGTGCAAGTGTCCCTTTGAAACAGCACACCTGTATCCTTTGGATAAATACCTAGTAGTGCAATTGCCAGGTTGTAGGGTAACTTTATTTTTAATTTTTTGAGGAACCTCCATACTGTTTTCCAGAGTGGCTGCACCAGTTTGCATTTTCAACAGTAATGCAAAAGAGATCCCCTTTCTCCACATCCTTGCCAATATGTGTTGTTGCCTGAGTTGTTAATTTTAGCCATTCTGATAGGTGTGAGGTGGTATCTCATTGTGATTTTGATTTGTATTTCCCTGATGATGAGTGATGTTGAGCATTTTTTCATATTCCTGTTACCCATCTGGATGTCTTTGGAAAATATCTATTCATGTCTTCTGCCCATTTCTTCACTGGATTATTTGTTTTTTGGGGTGTTGTGTTTGATAAGTTCTTTATAGATTTTGAATACTAACCCTTTATCTGATATGTCATTTTCAAATATCTTCTCCCACTCCATTGGTTGCCTTTTAGTTTTGCTGTTTCCTTTGCTGTGCAGAAGCTTTTTATCTTGATGAGGTCCTAATAGTTCATTTTTACTTTTGTTTTCCTTGCCTTCACAGTTATGTTGAGTAAGAGGTTGCTGTGGCCGAGGTCAGAGAGGTTTTTGCCTGCTTTCTCCTCCAGCATTTTGATGGCTTCCTGTCTTACATTTAGGTCTTTCATCCATTTTGAGGGTTTTTTTGTGTATGGTGTAAGAAAGTGGTCCAGATTCATTCTTCTGCATGTTGCTGTCCAGTTTTCCCAACACCATTTGCTAAAAAGAATATCCATTGGATATTCTTTACTGCTTTGTCAAATATTATTTGGCCATATGTTTGTGGGTCCATTTCTGGGTTCTCCATTCTGTTCCATTGATCTATGTGTCTGTTTTTGTGCTAGTACCATACTGTTTTGATTATTACAGCTTTGTAACACATCTTGAAGTCCAGAATTGTGATGCCTCCAGCTTTGGTTTTATTTTTCAGGATTGCTTTGGCTATTTGGGTCTTTTCTGGTTCCATACAAATTTTAGGATTGTTCATTCTAGCTCTGTGAAGAATGCTGGTGTTATCTGAACAGACTCTTAACTACAGAGAACAAACTGGTGGTTGCCAGAGGGGATGTGGAGGTGTGTGTGGGTAAAATAGGTAATAGGGATTAAAGAGTATACTTATCATGATGAGCACTGAGTAATGTATAAAATTGTTGAATCACTAAATTGTACACCTGAAACTAATACAACACTGTATGTTAACTATACTGAATTAAAATAAAAACAGAATAAAATTTTAAAAAGATATATTTCTTTAAACTTAAAACAGCCTCCTGTTCATACCCTTCCTCACCCCTCATGTCCACTCCCTACAAACTTCTTCAACTCTTTTTGCTCTTTCTTCTGCTATTTGCTTCCCTATTTCTAAACCAAATGCTTATACTAATTCTTGATTTTCAACAGAAGATATTATCAATTAATTTCCTTTTACAAATGATGAGAATTTCATTTTTCTACCCTTCACTTTTCCCCAATACATAGCCCATTCTTCCACCATAATTAAAACCCACATTCAGTGGTTATGTTATTTTGATTAAATTAATGCTGTTCAGGGGCTCCTGGGTAGCTCAATCCAGTTAAGTGTAGTTAAGTGTCCAACTTCGGCTCAGGCCATGATCTTTCAATTCATGGGTTTGAGCCCTGTGTCATGCTCTGTGTTGACAGGTCAGAGCCTGGAGCCTACTCCAGATTCTGTGTCTCCCTCTCTCTCTGCCCCTTTCCCCCTTGCACTCTCTCTCTCTCTCTCAAAAATAAACATTAAAAAAATTAATACTGTTCACAGCCAAGTTCTGTTTATGTATGATTACATTTCTCTCCATGTACATCTTCATTCCCCTTGCATTAAACATTTCCTCATTTAAAAAATTTGTTTATTTTTCTGTGTATTCAACACAAATTTGCTCTCAAACTCTCCACCAGAGCTCTCAAGCTCCTCACAACCTACTTGTTCTCAAGCAGGTTAATTCCTCAGGTACCAAACTTTCCACTGCTGTTGGGTTGCTTTCACCACATACGACTGTTGTGTGGGGTCTCACCTTGACCCTTGGAGCGTGAGCTCCCTTTGACTCTCCTGTGTTGAGTCCTCTACTTCCTGGCTCCCATTTCTTCCCCTTTTCCTTGATTTCCTCCCTCTTTTCATATTCTTCAGTATTTCTTGAGAATGTATATTCAGCAAGTAAAGTTTTTGAAGTATCTGAAAATGTCGTCACTTGGTTAACAAATTGTACTTGATTAATAGTTTGGCTGGGTATATAATCCCTAATTTAAAACGATTCTCCCTTAGAATTTTGAAGGTTTTATTCCACTGTCTTCTACTTTCCAGTATTATTGTGGAGAAGTGTCGTATTGTTCTGATTCCTAATCTTTTGTTTGTGATCTGGTTTTTTTTTTCTTTCTTTTCTTTGGAAGATTTTAGGATTTTCTTTCATTGGCACTCTGAAATAGCATGAGGATGTGCCTCAGGATAGGTCCTTTTTTGCTGGGCTATCTCTTTTGAACTGGGTCCTTAGATTTTATCTTTCATTCAAAAGTGAGCCCTTGTTAACGTCAATATATGTGAAAAAGTGAAAAAGGGAGGTTCACAATATATTCTAGTGAGTAAAATTAGAAATCATACCAGGATAAGAGTACTTCACTCTTATTGGTGATGGCTGAATATGCAAAAACAAACAAACAAACAAACAAAAACCATTTTAGGTTAAATCCTGGATCCTCCAAAAAAATAATATAACTTCTCTCTTGGGAAGATTCTAATTTACAAAGATCCTTTTAATTTATCAAAATCTTCTATTTAAGAAGCTTATTATTGAAAGAGAATTCAGATTATGTATCATCTATTGATCAGCAATCTTTCAGCACTAATAGAAAGTGTTTCAAAATTTATCTTTTGATTTAATATTATCATGAGGTAAATTAAAGGATGATCTATTTTGTGGTGGTTATTAATACAGGTTCTCTATCTGGTAAAGAAATGAAACAAATTGGTTGTAAAATAGGGAAAGAATTTGGGACAGGACATGGCTCATTTGTACACTTCCTAATTGTGTAATTTTCCTTGGCACATGTACAGACTCATAAGCATTGCCATTTAATATGATTTCTCAGATTATATCTCTTTTTTGAGATTGAAAAAGAGCTAAGAATAAAAATACAAGAATAATTATTCCTCCCTAGTTCTCCTGTCTCTTTTGGCCTCATTTTTGTGCATTGTTTCTCCAGGGAGAAGAGCCTGATCTGTTTGAGCCTGCACAGACCCTGGGAAGGGGATTTCTAAAGAGCTGAACAATAACTGTATTTTGTTGGACTCTTTCCAAACATGTTAATGTTCTTTATGTAAGTACAGGCATGGGAAAAAATGCAAGCAGAGGTTAGATGAACTGCCCTAGATTACAGAAGGATCGGTGCACTGTCCTTACAAAAGGGAATGCCAAGGACTTTCCTGCTGCACAAATCCTCAAAGAGAGTGCTTATAATGACTGTATTCTAAGCCACAGAGCCACCACGACTCCTGGAGCACAGATGACAGTTGTGGTACTGGCAGGAATTTACTTTAAAATACTTTACATTGGGTTATAAAGTGACATAGATGTATGTATGAGTTGGCTTTAATCCACACTCTGGAGCCAGCATCAGACACTTTAGTTCTAAACGTGAATAGATATTGTAGAGGTAGTTGGGGAGCATATAATCAAATGCCCGCACTCCAGCTGTCTTTCTTTCCAAGCAGCAAACAGAAAATTTGTTAATCAACCCAATGGATATTAGAAAAGTGATTTTAGGCATCTGGGTGGCTCATTTGGTTAAGCGTCTGACTTTGGCTCAGGTCATGATCTCACTGTTTGTGGGTTCAAGCCCCACATCGGGCTCTGTGCTCACAGCTCAAAGCCTGGAGCCTTTTTTGAATTCTGTGTCTCCCTCTCTCCCTTCCCCTCCCCTGCTCATGCTCTGTCTCTCTCTCTCTCTCAAAAATAAATAAACATTAAAAAATTAAAAAAAAAAAAAAGAAGTGATTTTAGGGAGGCAAACCATAAGAGACTCTTAAATACAGAGAACAAATTGAGGGCTGATGGGGGGGGTGGGGGAGAGGGGAAAATGGGTGATGGGCATTGAGGAGGGCACTTGTTGGGATGAGCACTGGGTGTTGTATGTAAGCAACAAATCATGGGAATCTACTCCCAAAGCCAAGAGCACACTGTATACACTGTATGTTAGCTAACTTGACAATAAATTATTTAAAAAAGAAAAGTAAAGTGATTTTATCGGTGAAATTTGTTTTGTTTGATTTCTTTTTTTTTTAATGTTTTTATGTATTTTTGAGAGAAAAAGAGCAGGAGTGACTGGGGGAGGGGCAAAGAGAGAGTGGGACAGAGGATTCGAAGCTATCAGCACAGAGCCTGATGTGAGACTCACAAATGTGAGACTCACAAACTCACAAATGGTGGGATCATGACCTGAGCTGAAGTTGGACGCTTAACCAACTGAGCCACCCAGGTGCCCCAACATTTGTTTTGTTTGAGAAGGTGAGTTGAGTAAAATGTAGTGAGCCCTTCACCTCTCACTCTCTAGAATGGTATGTATGGCTTAAACTAAACATTCCTATGTCCAATTTCCGACACAAGGATTCTGATTGCCTGATATCAACCACAAAATTACTTCTGGGATATGATTGTGATTTTGTCTTGAGTTAACATTTAATGCCAGGTGTAGTCAGAGCTCTGAGACTTCAAGAGCTTATAGAACAGGGTGTAGGACTATATGGACTTTCTTTAATTAAATGAAAATTTAATTTAATTAAAAATTAATTTTTTAAACTTAAATTTAAAAATTTAATTTAATCTAAGTTTTTGTATTTAATTTAAATCCAAGTTAGTTAACATATAGTGTAATAATAATTTCAGCTATAGAATTTTGTGATTCATCACTTACATATAATACCCAGTGCTCATCCCAACAAGGGTCCTCCATATTGCCCCTCACCCCTGAGCTTTATTTCTAATAAATGTTCAATATATGTTTGAATATGCTCCAAAATTTGGTCTGTGACTTGCTTCCATTTTAATAAATTACCTTTCTTTTCTGTTTTTAAGTTTATTTATTTTGACAGAGACAGAAACAGAGTGCATGAGTGGGGGAGGGGCAGAGAGACAGGGAGAGAGAGAATCTCAAGCAGGCTTTCCCCTGTCAGCATGGAGCCAGGGCTGGATCTCACAAACCATGCGATCGTGACCCGAGCCAAAATCAAGATTCAGATGCTTAACCGACTGAGCCACTGGCTCAGGCACCCATGGAAAGAAGAATTTTGAATGGAGGTCTGCCTCCTTAAAGCCCATGTAATTTGGGTGATGACTCTAATCTTCAATGAAAGTAATGTTAAGGGAAAAAAAAGTGATGTTACTCTGCTTCTGTGAACAATACCGAAATCAACTCAGATTGTGCGTTAATGGAAAAAGCATTGCTTTGGGATTCAGAAAAGAATAGCAACAAATCCTGGTTCTGCTACCTATCAGATATGTGATATTGGCAAGTTACTAAAATTTTTGTGGGCCTCAATTTTCTCATCTGTAAAATGGGACTAATTTTATTTTTCTTTTAGCTTTATTGTGAGAAAAGTGAGATACCTTTCAGAAATACAGCAAGCACAGTGCTTAGGACATAAGAGTCTTTTTGCAGTGTTCCTCTTCCTTTGGGGGAATATTCCCTTGCTAAGATCTGAAATCAGATCTGGGATTTACTCCTCTTTTCATCCCTGGAATTTCAAATAGTGCTAGCTAGTTGAACCGGATCAATGGATGTTTTTTGACTTAACTAATCTCCTAAAACTTGTTTTGGGACTGGTTTTGAGCAGGGTTTTGAGCCCATTAGAAAAAAGGTACTGTAACAAGGATGTGTGAGTACAAAGAAGATATTTTCCCGTACATTACATTCAAATGGACTATCATTAATAGACCAAGAAACTATGCCGTAGGTTACAGGTTTACATTCACAGAATTCATGTTATAAGAGGAAACACAAAGTCATGGGTAGGAGAAACCAAGTTGAAAATGTGGGCCAAAAGTCAAGTAGCAGAATCTGTAAGCAGGGCTCAAACGAAAATCAGTAATGTCAAAAACACATATTGCTTCCAGGATTAAAGAAATTAAATCAAAGAAAAACTGAAAATTATTACGTTTAGTAACTAACTGGCAACTAATGGATGCTTATAGAAAACACAAATGACAACTCTATTACGAATTAAAGAACATTAACTGTGAACAGAAATCAAAGAGTTCTCTTACGAATTCTTTCTGGCATCAGGTGTAAGCAGGAGAATATTCAGCTTTCCTTTCCTGTTTAAAAAAATTTTTTTTAAGATTAATTTTATTGTTGAGAGACTGAGCACGGCAGGGGAGGGGCAGAGAGACAGGGAGACACCGAATCTGAAGCAAGCTCCAGGCTCTGACCTGTCAGCACAGAGCCCGACACGGTGCTCAAACCCACAAACCACGACATCATGACCTGAGCTGAAGTTGGACCTACTGAGCCACCTAGGTGCACCTTACATTTCCCGATTTAAATGCCTTTTCATTATTTTGAAATTGCATGTGTGAAAAAAAGCTTATGGGAAGGAACTGATGGCCAGGAGAGGATGCAACTGATAAGGTGGACAGATGTGGACAGAACATAAAAGTCAGGGCACGGAGTACCGGGGCAGGATCCTGGATCACTACCACCCTAAGGTGTAGGCAACTCATGAGGAAAGACTCATATGTGAAGTTTTCCACTTCTAATGTAAAGACTTTTGGTGTTACTAAACCCATGACACTTTGGCCAATTACCTGACAGCTGGTCTCTAATCCTAACCATAAAACTAACCCTGACCCTAACCTAACCCTGTCCTAACCCTATCCTAACTCTAACCATTACCCTGACCACAAGCAAATAGTGTTACTCAAGTTTTGAATTGAAGGTATACTTTCATCTCTGAACACTTACCATCCTAGGGCATGTGTCTGTGCCTGTGTCCCCATGTTCTTTCTCAGACTGCAGTCAGAGTAAAAGCAGATGGCCACTGGGGTTCAAGTGCTCTCAGGGGAGAGACCTGTCCTGGAGACCAGGCCTATTTCTTCAGATGTGCTTTGCCAAAGATTTTAGACTAAGTGGCATCTTTTTGGCATCACAAGGTATATTTAGTGAGGGTATTTGTATTCTCTGTAAGGGAACAAAAGTATCTTTGAAGGTTAACTTCTCTCTCCATTCCCCATCTTTCTACTTTAATGAAATAATTTCAGCATCCTGCTAGGCATCGTCTCCCTTCTTCTTACTGCTAAAGTACAATTTTCAAAAAGTTAAAAGCACGACTCTCATGGCAGCCATAAAATGAACATGAAGTAACAGTTTTATTCAATTCAGTAATTAATGAGGGAACCAGTAAGATGTTAAGACTAGTTCAAAGGAGAATCTTAAGAACAGATAAATAGGTACAGATTAAGATATTGGTCAGAAATATTGAAGTGATTTTGCTAATAGATGTAAAATAGGTTAATATCCAGTGGGGGTATCTCTATGGACCAGAGTTTATTTGTACTGCTTTGGACACCATTTTCTACAAGTTACCTTTCAAAGTGTACAATTCTGGGGTTTTCAGTATGTTCACAATGTTGTGCAAGCATCACTGCGTTTTCCAAAACATGTTTATCACTCCAAAGGAAAACCTGTGCCCATTAAACAGTTACTCTCCATTTCTCCCACTCTTCTCTTTCCCCTAGCCCATGACAAACACTAACCTATTTTCTATCTCTACAGATTTGCCTATGTATTTCATACATATGGAATCATATAATATATGGCTCTTTGTGTCTAGATTCTTCCATTTACCATAGTGGCTTTCAAGATTCAATCAAGTTGTATTGTAGCATGTGCCAATACTTCATTCCTTTTTACGGACGAATAATATTCCACGGTATGGATATACCACATTTGGTTTGCCCATTCATCAGATGATGGACATATGGATGTTTCCACTTTTTAACTATTATGAATAATGCTGTTCCTGAACATTCATGTAAAGTTTTTTTTTGTGTGTGAATACAGATTTTTCAGTTCTCTTGGGTACATACCTAGGAACAGAATGGCTGGGTCATATAGTAACTTTATGTTGAACTTTTTGAGAACATTTCAAACTCTTCTCCAAAGCAACTACACCATTTAAATTCTCATCAGAAAGGTATGGAAGTTCTAATTTCACCAATGCTTATTATTGTCTATTTCTTGTCTTTTAATTGAAGCCATCCTAGAGAGTGCAGTGTGGTATCTCATGGTACGTTTTTTTTTTCCTTTTTTCTTTAATGTTTATTTAGTTTTGAGAGAGAGAGTGCAAGCTGGGAGAGAGTGTGAGTGGGGAAGGGACAGAGAGAGGGAGACACAGAATCCAAAGCAGGCCCCAGGCTCCGAGCCATCAGCACAGAGCCCGATGCAGGGCTCATACCCACGAACCATGAGATCATGACCTGTGCCAAAGTTGGACACCCAACTGACTAAGCCACCCAGGAGCCCCATAGGTTTTTTTTTTTTTTAACTTTAGAGAGAGAGAGAGGCTGAGTGGGGGAGAGGGGCAGAGGGAGAGAGAGAGAATCTCAAGCAGATTCCATGCTCAGTACAGAGCCCAATACAGGGATCGATCCCACGACCCTGGGATCATGACCTGAGCTGAAATCAAGAGTTAGAGAAGCTCAACCGACTGAGCCACCCAGGTGCCTCTCATCATAGTTTTGATGTGCATTTCCCTCATGGCTAATGATGTAGAGTATTTTTTCATGTGCTTATTGACTATCTACATATCTTCTTGGGAGAAATATCTGGCTATTTTAATTAATCCTCTACTTCACTAATGTTCTAATTTTGTGTAGTCTACTTTTATACCCATCTATGGAGTTCTTTCTTAAAAAAAATTTTTTTTTTAACATTTAATCATTTTTGAGAGACAGAGAGAGACAGAGCATGAGCAGGGAAGGGGCAGAGAGAGGGAGACACAGAATCTGACACAGGCTCCAGGCTCTGAGCTGTCAGCACACAGCCCAGTGCGGGGCTCGAACTCACAAACCGTGAGCTCCTGACCTGAGCTGAAGTCACATGCTCAACCGATTGATCCACCCAGGTGCCCCTGGAGTTCTTTCAAAGTTTTTTTTTTTTTTTTTTTTTTTTTAATTTAAGAGAGAGCAGGGGGGAAGGGCAGAGAGAGAGAGAGAGGGAGAGAGAGAGAATCCCAAGTAGGCTCTGCTCTGCCAGTACAGAACCTGATGTGGGGCTTGAGTTCAGGAACCCTGAGCTCATGACCTGAGCCAAAACCAAGAATCAGACACTTAACCAACTGAGCCACCGGGCACCCCCATCTATGGAGTTCTTAATTTCAAGTATTGTGGTTTTTTTCCTAAGATTCCATTAGATCTTTTAAAAAATGTATATTTTTTCTAGTTCTTTGCTAAAATTCTCTATATTTTCATCTCAATCCTTGAACTTATCATTTATATATAATCCCATTCTCTATATTTTCATCTCAATCCTTGAACTTATCATTTATATATAATCCCATTCTGCATCTGGCAATTCCATCCAATATCTGTCTACTTTGTGACTTTCTTACTAATAGATTTTGATTTTTTTCTCTTTTTAGTCATATGGTCTTGTTTCCTATTATGCCTGGTAATATATTGACGCTGATATGGTATATGAAAGATCAAAGAAAAAAACTGAGGCTCTGGATGGTGTTATCATCTGTTGGGAGGATATATTTTTGCTCCTGGAAGGTAATTATGGTTGGGGGAGATCTTATTTTAGTTAGGCATTGAGATGCTTGTGGGCTGGGCAGGTCTAATCTTTGGGAAGTCTTGTCTTTTTCTGGTTCCTGTCTACACTGGGAGTTGTAACACTTTGAGGATCCCAACTCCAATTTTTGTCCCTCTGGGCCTGTAAACTTCTAGAAGATATGCTTGGCTTCTTGGTCTCTGAGCTGCAACTTGGGAATCAGCACATACTTTGAAGGGAAGAACTTGATTATATGTCAGTTTCACCTCTCCCAGGTACATATCCCTTCAAGTCCTTGCTGCCATAGCAGTTCTTTCATGACTTGAAACAGATTTGTTCTTATACTTTATCCAGTTTTTATGATTGTTTTCAGCAGGAAGATTGGTCTTTAACTGCCATTAGTAGAAGAAATTCCCTACATCTTTTAATGTCTTGATGAAGATGCATGATATGGTTGTGGGTTGGTGGCCAAGTAGGTTGCATATAACATATCCACTCAAACATTCCTATCTCCAGAATCTTCAGACTCTTTTCTCAATCTATAATATGCCAGGGAAATTTTGGCATCTCAGCCTCATTGACTATAGGCCATTGTTAAATCTAGGCTTCAATAAACTAAGGAATCAAACCTTTGAGCCACTCACAGGTGCTGAATATGACATATTTTATCAAGAATCCTGAGTACAAAATTTATTCATAAATTCTGCTGAATCCAACCTTATATTTTATACTTCTTGGTTTAACACTTTAATTTTTTTAAGTTTATTTATTAAGAGAGAGACAGCATGGATGGGAGCAGGGAAAGGACAGAGAGAGAGGGAGAGAAAGAGAATCCTAAGCAGGCTCCACACTGTCAGTGTAGAGCCCGATGCAGGGTTCAAACTCATGAACCATGAGATCATGACCTGAGCCTCCCAGGGGCCCATTGGTTTAACACTTCTTTTTTTTTTTTTTTTTTTTTTTTTTTTTTAACTTTTTAATGTTTATTTTTGAGAGAGAGAGAGAGAGACAGAGCATGACCAGGGGAGGGGAAGAGAGAGAAGGAGACACAGAAGCTGAATCAGGTCCAGGCTGTCAGCACAGAGCCCGACTCGGGGCTTGAACCCACAAACTGTGAGATCCTGACCTGAGCTGAAGTCAGATGCTTAACTGACTGAGCCACCCAGGTGCCTCAGTTTAACACTTTATGTTCCATGCCCATATATGACTGTCAGCTTTCTCCCAATACATATTGGCAAGATATTCTAACTCCCTCGGTGTATAAATCTATTTCCATCCCTGCCCCAGGAGACCGTGCAATCATCTTCCTGGGCTATGCTGGGAGTTACTCTTACTATGGGCCCTGGAGCTGGTGAGGTGCCATGTGGGCAGGTTTTGAGGAGAATAGGCAAAGGCCTCAGATGAAGTCTTGAAAGCTCTTCCAATTAGTGAATGATAGTTTTCTCATATAGAGAAATGCTACTTCTGTTGGCAAGGGAAGCTTGGGATTTGGGAACTCAGCTTTTTAAAGTATTATTAATAATACATTAGTATTGTTTGTTCAGTAACTCTAGGATCTGTGATGATTTCTATTTTTTTGCATTATGAAGCTCTATTTTGAATCTTCCCTCTTTTTCTTTCTGTTGATCAATTTTTCTAGAGCCTGTATTAATTTTTCAGTATCTGACTTTTGGATTTACCTATTTTTCTCAGTTACACGTTTGTTTTGATACATCTTTTGATAGCCTTTGGGGATAATTTTGTCAATTTCTATTCTAATTCTGTTATTCTCTGTCTCTTATTTCTTTCAAGTTTCTGCATCCGACTTGCTTTTTAAAAAATTGAGATATAATTGGGGCTCCTGGCTGGCTCAGTCAGGAGCATGCAACTCTCGATCTTGGGTTAAGAGTATGAGCCTCACGTTGGGTGTAGAGGTTACTTAAAAATAAAATCTTAAAAAAAATGAGATACAGTATAATTGACATATAACATTGTGTAAGTTTAAGGTGTAGTCCCCCTTAACCTGCAGACCTCAGTGGATGCCTGAAATCATGAATAGTACTGAACCCTATATATACAATGTTTTTCCTATATAAATACCTATTATTAAGCTTAGTTTATAGATTAGGCGGTAAGAGATTAACAATTATAGCTAATAATAGCTAATAATAATAGCTAATGATAACACCATGCAATAAAAGTTATGTGAATGTAGTCTCTCTCTCAAAGCATTTCATTGTACTGTATCACGCTTCTTCCTCTTGTGATGATGTGAGATAATAAGATGCTCATGTGATGAGATGAAGTGAGGTGAATAATGGTGTTGTGATATAGAATCAGGCTACCCTTGGCCTTCTGTCCATAGATCAGAGGAAGATCATCTATTTCCAGACGGCGGTTAACAGCAGGTAACTGAAATGGAGGATAAAGGAAGACTACTATATAGATTTGACATTTATATTGCAATATGATTACCATTGTAGCTTTAGCTAACACCTTTATTGTGTCACATAATTATTACTTTGTCTGCATCCCTTCAAATATTCCCATCACAAGTCTATGGTTCTACTTCCCAATCACGTGTCCTAATTGCAGGAAGAGAATTTGCTCAAGTTGAACACTTAACCTTTGCAACAATTTGTAACCGGAACTACTGTATTTGAAATCAGAATATGACCCCTGTCTGTTCTATGTCTATACCAGATAAAGGATTCTTTCAATTTCACCATATCTATACCTTGAGATGGGAATTTAATACTTCACGCTTATCTTTAAACAAACAAATAAACTCTCTAGGGCAGTCAGGAACAGCCATCTCGCTCTACGATCTTTGTAGTTATCAGGGTTGCTATAGCAATCAAGTGCAGCAGCAGCAGCAAGAGCCCCAAAAGCCTTGTCCTCCATCAGCCCCTCATACTAACCAACAGTGCTAATTTGAGTATCTTGCTGGCTCTGTGTGCCACAGATTACTACATCTCTTTTGCTCCCTGTGCATGCACAAATAGGTGAGGAGCCAGCCAGAATTCCCTATTGAGGAAACGGGTTTCCTGGGGTCCTGGCAGGGAACAGAATTCAACCCAGAATGGCTAGAGAGACTTGCTACTTAACAGGTATGGACAGGTTTAGGGAGCCAGTTGTATTTGTTTGAATAGCCATAATGAAGTACCACAAACTATGCAGCTTAAAACAACAGAAATCGTCTCACAGTTCTAGAGGCTAGAAGTCTGAGACCCAGGTGTCTGTAGGATTGGTTCCTTCTGAGGGCATTAGGGAAGGATCTGTTCTAGGACTTTCTCCTAGCTTCTGGTAGTTCCTTGGCTTGTGACAGCATAACTCCAAAATTTACAAGGTGCTCTTCCTGTGTGTGTGTGTCCATGTCCAACCTTCCCTCTTAAAAGGACACCAGTCAAAATGCATCGAAGTCCACCCTAACGACCTTACTGTAACTTAACTAACTATATCTGCGATGACTCTATTTCCAAATAAAGTCACATTCTGAGGTACTGGGGATTAGGACTTTAACATATGAATTTTGGGGGACCCAATTCAAACCATAATACCAAAAAGAGGTGAGGAGTACCCAGAGATGAGGAAGAGTAGAAAGTTGTCACCATCGTGTGACATATTCTCCACTGGCCCCTCCAGATCCCCTCTCCAACCTTCTTCACTTTGCTCTGTGCCCAGGAGGCTGACTTCTGTCGGCTGCATCCCCTATGCCCTAAACAACGTCATACATGCTGATCCATTTACCGGACATGACTCTCTACTTGACCGGGTGGCAAACACATATTCACTTCCCAAGCCCCAGTCAAGCAACAGCTGCTCTGTGGGGCTTTCTCAGTCCCCTCCCTGAGGAACCCAACCTTAATTCTGTGCATCCCCACTGTCTCCACCCTGACTCCCACTACCCTTTGTACCTATTTGCTTACCTGTGAGTTCATCAGGGCAGGGCCCATCTCCCATTCTTCTCTGCAATTCCAGGGTCTGGCAGCATGTCTGAGAGGGAGAGGTTCCAGTGAATATTTCTGGAAGGAGTATTTTCTTGCCATCCCTGGCCCCTGCTCCACTGCATCCAAATCTCCCTGATTACAGCGCTCTTCCTCTTCCTCAGTTTTACTCAGAGGATCTTTGTCAGTGGCCTCCCAGTTCTCAACCACAGAGGTCCCTCCTCTCTGGGAGGTCAATTCTGGTTGCTCTTCCCACAGGGCTCTTCTCTTCATGTGGCTTCTAACCTGCCCAGTTAGGTCCAGGCTTCTGAGCTGACCCCTTCTGATCCTCTGCAGATTTCTTGGTTTCCAGTGAGAAATATCACTCAGTTCCCACATGTTCTGTAGGGGATTTACTTCTACTTTTCAGTTCTGTCCTAATTAACAGTCACATTTTGTCAGGGACTACTTTGTCAAAACCTGAGGGTCATTTTGATGGGGGTTTTCCTTTACTTCTCTTTTGGGTGTTGGATTTAACTGCCTCTCTGAGGACATTGCTAGGAGGACCATGAGCTTGTGCAAGGCCAGCTACCATGTGTCTAGTTCTACAACAGCTTTGAGGAAATACAAATTTTAAAAGCCCTACCTCCACATTCTCTATAGCTTTTCTTTAGTATCACGTACTCCGTGTTTCCCAGCCTTTCAATTCTCTTAGAACAAATGTGACTGGGTTGATTGCCGTGTAGGGGACTCGCAGGGGAGCCCTAATATCGCTGTCTTCTATACTCACGAGGACGTCCAGATTGAGTTTGATCTGATGCCTTGACTCAGGGTCGTACAATATCGCTGCTGCCTCTTCAGCAGCTCTGTCGGATCCCTTGTGAGAGCATGGAAAACGTGGGCCAATTTTTTAAAATCGGAAAGTAATTGCTTTTAATTTTTAATGCTATTTTTTGTTATCCGTAAAAGTGTTCCTTGTTGTGTTAAATGCTATGTTATTCCAAACACACCTGGGTTTTCTGGCGTGCACTCTGCTCCCCAACAGACAAATAAATGCCCTCGGTTGGGCAACCTGCAGCTGTGAGAACAAGATGTCTTTTTCCCTCACTCCTCCCCCTCTCAGAGTGAGGGGTGGGGAGTCAAGTCCTGCGGTCCCGAGCTGCCTCCCAGGAGGGGCGGAGGAAGAAGAGTCTAGGCACTCCTCGCAAGCGCAACGGAGAGAGGAGGGGGGAACCTGGCAGCTGGGATGGGACTTCCTCCCTCCACTCCGGAACTGTGCGCTGGAGCGGCCGGGACTCGGAAACCCAGGCGGCGCCGCGGGAGCGGACGGGGTGGCGGTGGGGGCCCGGGGGCGGGCCTGGGGCGGGGCCGCGGGCGGAGCCGGGACGGGGGCGGGGCCTGCGCGGCTGCGCGGGCTGCGAGCCTGGAGCTGCGCCGGCCGCGCTCCCGGGACTCTGAGAGCGCAGGAAGCCGGCTGGCTGCGGTCCTCGCCGCCGCCGCCTCCTCCCGAGCGGGCTCGGCCCGGCGCGGCAGGCGGCCGGGGCGATGTAAGCCGGGGCCCGCGGGCGCGGTCGGACCGCTGCGATGTGGCTCAAGCCCGAGGAGGTGCTGCTGAAGAACGCCCTGAAGCTCTGGGTGACTCAGAAGAGCAGCTGCTACTTCATCCTGCAGCGGCGCCGCGGGCACGGCGAGGGGGGTGGCCGCCTCACGGGTAAGGGGCGCGCCGGGGCGGGCGGGCGCGGCGGGCCGGGCCCCGGACCTCGCTCCCTGCCGGGCCCGCGGCCCCCAGCCCGGGGTGCATCGCAGGTGGCGATTTCGTGGGAGACGCCGGGCCGGGACGGCCCTGCCTCGGGCTTGTTTTCCTTTCTTCTGTATTTCTTTTGCAAGCCCCCGTCGAGGTTGTGGCAGAAGGGACTTGCGGGCTCGTGCGTTCTTGCGGGAGAGGCAGGTGCCTTCGCCTCTTGGCCCAGTGACCGCCTGGAGGCCAGATTCGGCTCAGGAATCGAAAGGGAAGCGCCGGCTGGAGCTGGAGCCGAGGGAGCTAGGGCCGCCCCGGGAGGAGCGCAGGCCGCTGTGCGGGGCCAGGTGACAGCGGGGTGCGGCCCCGACTCGGCCATCTGGATGCGCCCCGACGTTCCAGGTGGTGTCTCGGCTGGGGACACACGGGCGGCCCACCGCCACCGACCCTGGCAATCCCCGGCTGTCGGGCGTGTGGGCAGGGCGGGCTGGGGACCGTTTGCGCGCCCGGAGGAGAAGCCGAGGCAGTGCGAATCCCAAGCTTACGATCTTAGTAGCAAAATTGAGCGGGTCAGTTACCCCCTCCCCCACTTGTTTCTTCCAATCAATGATAGGAGGAAAAAACTCAGGCTTGTAAAATTTATGAAAAAACAAAGCAATTTTTCTAAAAGTTACTATCCAAGGCTCCGTGAAGATCAAGCATTTGGAAAAATTGAGGCCAGCTTGCATAGTTGGGCCACCTGTTTAAATGGGTCAATGGAAGAACAGTTTATTAGACTTTTTCATTTGTGTCTAGGGGATCTATATGGAATTTCCGAATTTTGGAATCTGAAATAAAGGAGACCTCAGATCTTTTTCCCATCACATCCCTCCTTATACTGAGAATCAGACCACGGCTAGAGAGAGAGAGGTCAAGGGACTGAGCTTGGGTCCCTGGCCTCACTGTTGGTGACTCCACTGTCTGCTTATTCTGGGGGAAGCCCTCCTGGAGTAAAGTTTAATGGGGGAATGTGATCAACAGGCCCTGAAACAGAACCAGGTGCAAAGGGAATTACCCTTCCTGTACTTTAAACCCGGAAGGTGAGAAAGCTGGCAGTTGGATTCCTTAAGAGGATGGACTTCACTGAGCCTCAAGGAGTGGGTATGACTTGGTGGCATTCTGGACGAAAGAGTAGTGGGGTAGTTGAAGAATCTGTATGAAAGCGGTAGTGGGGTTACCTATGGTGGTGGTGAGTAGTGAGGACAGGTTGGGCAGCAGGTGGGCCTGCTCTGGGAGCAGTTTTAAGCTCTGAGGGAGGGAGTTAGTATAGGAGGCAGGAGTAAATGGTCTCCTTTAGTAGAAGGTAAGGACAGGGTTTGAAGGTTTGTGAAATGGGAAACATGGAACATCTGCCCAGAAAGTGTTTTCATCACTTAGTTCATGCTGACTGTGTGGGGTACTGTTGAGGCTGCTTTGGGAAAGACTTCGGGTTATTCGCCATCTAGCAAGGGAGACAGGTCCAGAGAAGCTGGACAAAGCCTCAGCTATGATGCTGATGGAGATTCAGGAGATTCCAGAGAGCCTGGCTTTGTTGTCCAGAGTCTATATCTGTGATGAACTCAAAATGATGCAGCCCACCTCCTTTTTGCATTCCAAAATCAAGCAGATCTTTTTTATTATTTTATTTATTTATTTAAAAAAATTTTTTTAACGTTTATTTATTTTTTTGAGACAGAGAGAGACAGAGCATGAACAGGGGAGGAGCAGAGAGAGAGGGAGACACAGAATCTGAAACAGGCTCCAGGCCCTGAGCCGCCAGCACAGAACCCGACACGGGGCTCGAACTCACGGACCGTGAGATCATGACCTGAGCCGAAGTCGGACGCCCAACTGACCAAGCCACCCAGGCGCCCCTATTTATTTATTTTTTAATTTTAGAGTTAGAGTGTCAGCTGGGGAGAGGAGCAGAGAGAATCCCAAGCAGGCTCCAAACTCAACAAGTAGCCCAGTGCTGGGTTTGATCCCATGACCCTGGGATCATGACCTGCGCCAAAATCAAGAGTCAGATGCTCAACCGACTGAGGCACCCAAGTGCACCAAGCAGGTCTCTTTTATCATACCTGTGGCTTTGGCCTTCCTTGGTGTATACTTCGGTTTGGGCTTACAGTGAATATGCACAATATTCTTAAAGGCAGTAACGATCAACCAAAAAAAAAAAAAAAAATACCCCATGAAAAGACAGATGACACTTTATTTCTCAGGGACTCTGAACCTCCTGTTGATTGTGAAAGCCTGACATTTCCTACGCTGCTTTACCTTCAGACATTTAGCTGGGTAGCAACTAACGTAGCTGTGCTGATTGAGCAACCCGGAGTTACCACATCCACCAATGAGCTGGTCCTAACCCAACCACTTATGAATGTTATAAAATCAAGACTGTGTGACACAGAGGGCAGCTTAATGTTGGTGGTGGTTTTCAGAATATGTAGAATTCTGATTTGGCAGATTTTGAGCAATTTAGAGTTTATGAAGATAATGAGAGCTAGCATGATGGGTATTCTGACTGGTTGTAGGCTTTTCTTTGGAGAGAAGCAAGTAGAGGTGGTTAAGAGGGGTTGGAAATAAAATGTAAGGGAGTGGTAACGAAGTCTTTTTTTTTTTTTAATTCTGATGCTGAATTTGTTATTCATAGGAGCTTAAACATATGAGGTCTCCATTGGCATTTAGTCTGACATGTTTAAAAATTGCCTACCCTCAGAAATATAAGGTTTCATTTCATTGAGGAATATAATCACTCTTCTGACTAATACTCACATTCCCTATATATATCTTCAGTTTTATTTTCTCCATAGCCCTTTCTCACTTTCTAATATACAATATCGTTGATCATTTTGTTCATTGTTTCTTCCTACTGATTGTCTGTTCTATGAGGGCAGGTATTTTACCTATGATGGTGCCTAGCACATAGTATGTGCTCATTAAACATTTGTAGGGTGACTACATGGAAGAACATATGCATGAATGATGGATTCTACTTTTCGTTAAAAGTTGGGTGAGAGTGGAGGCCCAGCTTTTCTGACTGAGGCTGAGCTGATCACATGGGATGGGAACATTCTCCTCTCTCCTCGGCTTCCTGTTTACCTGGCAGTCTGACCATTGTGGAAAGCTGGAGGGAATCAATGGGAAACAGAGACCTCCTCCTTCTGTCTTTTTTTTTTTTTTTTTTTTTTTTTTTTTTTTTTAAGTAGCTCCCTTTGAGAGGGAAGGATCATGGCACCAGCTTCTCAGGCGGCCTCTGTTACCACCCCTTGGGACCTGTTTGGAGAAGGAAATCCTGGGCTTGGGGACAGTAGTGGGAGGCAGCGACCTTATCCTCCAGTTAGAACATGGTGTGGCTGAATACAGCATTATAAAATGTTTCCAAAGCTCCTGGGACAGAAGTGATTTTGCTCTGGAAGGGAGGAATCAAGGTATAAAAGTATTCACTTGAATACAATCTCCAACCTGTGGGAATATTTTTTTATTATTTTTTTTTTATTTCAGTGTAGTTGACACACAATGTTACATTAGTTTCAGGTGTGTAGGAATGTTTGTTATGAAAGTTCAGTCAGCTCTGGGAGAACTGAGTGGGAGAAGTTAGCATTTGGGAGGTTCGGACAGAAGAACACATCATTGTTGCCCTCTCCTCCAATGCTCCCTGAAGCACTTAAAATGAGCAGCACAAATGTAGCTTTAAAGACCTAATGTCACCACCTGGATATGCCCCTCTAAAGGATTTTATTTTTCAGAGTTCTATTATGTGCGTTTCTGTATAACCTTGTAGTTCTTTTCCCAAAGAGCCTGGCAGTTAAAAAGTTGTAATTTGAAGAAAATATTGATGGCTTCTACTTTTCAGGATGTTTGCCTTCAGCCCCTGTTGCTGTCATTGCATTTCTAATAGTTAGGGGCTAACAATTTCCTAAGTAGCTAGGGTCACAGGGGGAAGTATGGTGTAGTGGAAAATAGCGACTTTGAGTCAAGATAAGTCTGTTACAAATCTGGACAGAGAGGCCTTGTGCTAGTTTATTTGGTTTATTTGAGTCTTGGTTGTAACAGCCTCAAGATAGGGACAATAAGGAAGCTTACTTTAGAGGGTTAGAAACTTTTCCACTGTGGCTGTACCATTTTACATTCCTACCAGCAATACACAAGGGTTCCAATTCAAACGAGGCTTAGGATTAGAACTATATGAAGGGCTTATCTGGGCTTGCCACCTAGTCTGTTTGGAAAAAAAGAAGGAACACTCAAAAAATTGACTAACAAGAGGGCTTCTTAGAATAAAAGTGTTGTAAAGAAGTTTGCATTAAAGTGAAGGATATAAAAAATACTTATTACTGCAGTATTTAATAAGTATAATTGGAAAGTTAAATATAAATTTTTTTTAGAGAGCATGCATGAGCAAGCAGGGAAGAGGCAGAGAGAGAGAACCTTTATTTTAATGTGTATTTATTTATTTTGAGACAGACAGAATGCATGCGCGAGCAAGCAGGGGGAGGGGCAGAGAGGAGAGAGAATCCCAAGCAGTCTCTGCACGGATAGCCCACGTGGGGCTCAGTCTCATTAACCACAAGATCATTACCTGAGTTGAAATCCAGAGTTGGACGCTTAACCGACTGAGCCACCCAGGTGTTCTGAGAGAGATAATCTTAAGCAGGCTCCAGGCTCATCATGGAGCCCAGTGTGGGGCTTGGTCTCATGACCCTGGGATCATGACCTGAACTGAAACCAAGAGATGGACGTTCAACCAGAATGTGACTGAGCCACCCAGGTGCCCCAGAAAGTTAAATATTAATTTTTATTTTTGTTTTATTTTTATTTTTATTTTTTTTTGAGAGAGAGAGAATGTAGGCAGGGGAGAGGGGCAGAGGGGGAGAGAGAGACAATCTTAAGCAGGCTCCATACTCAGTGCAGACCCGATCCAGTGACCCAGGGATCATGACCTGAGCTGAAATCATGAGTCAAATGCTCAATTGAATGAGCCACCCAGGTATCCCAGAAAGTTAAATATTTGTTTATATCTTAAACTATTTTTAAAAATTTATTTTCTTTGAGAGAGAGTGTGAGAGCAAGTGGGGAAAGGGCAGGGAAAGAGAAACTCCTAAGCAGGCTATATGCTGTCAGTGCAGAGCCTGAAGCAGGGCTTAATCCCACAAACCGTGAGATCATGAACTGAGCTGAGGTCAGGAGTCAGACGCTCAACCTACTGAGCCACCCAGGTGCCCCAGAAAGTTAAATATTTAAATAGCAGTTTGTGCTAGCAGGATTTGTTTTACAGAGCTTCTTTGAAATCCTTTGTTAAATCCTAGTAAATAAAGGGAACTTCACTTCGGTGTTGCAGGCGTTGAGTGACTGTGCTCAGAGTGAATTGTCTACTTTCTTTGGGACAGTGTGCCAAAGACGGGGGGATATGAAACTGACACCAGGGATTTGTGTGTGGTCACTAGCCTTGCTCAGAATGACTCTGTTGAAAAATTGGAAATTGGTGAAGCCCAGCTTGAGTGTTGACTTTCTTGGCTATAGTCTTGCTCAGGTAGCTGAATTTGTGGGTGGATTTTTGCCCTTTTTTTTCTTTGACTTTTTTTTAGTTTGTTTATTTATTTATTTATTTATTTATTTATTTATTTATTTATTTATGAGAGACAGAGAGAGAGAGAGAGAGAGAGAGAGAGAGAGAGAGAGAGAGAGAGAGAGAACAAACAGGGGAGGGGCAGAGAGAGAGGGAAAGAGAGAATCCCAAGCAGGCTCTGTAGTCAGTGCAGAGCCATGTGTAGGGCTTGAACTCAGGAACCATGAGATCATGACCTGAGCCGAAATCAAGAGTCGGACGCTTAACCAGCTGAGCCACCCAGGTGCCCCTTGACTTTATTTTAAGTAGGCTCCACTTGAGCGTGGGGCTTGAACCCAGGACCCTGAGATTAAGAGTTGCATGCTGTACTGATTGTGCCAGCCAGGTGCCCTTGAATTTGTTGGTGGATTTAGTCTTTACTACCAACAAAATTCTTCAGTTCAGTTGGGCAGCCTTTGCATTGTGTAGACTTCTCAGATATTGGCTCCAGAGTCTTACATGCTTTGGTCTTATTTTCCAAAAGCACATTAAAGAAGGTACACAAATAAAGGAAGTACTTTGATTTTAAGAGCATAAACTGGAAGATATCTTACAATACAGATATACAGGTAAAATAACTGATACGTTTTTAAGGGCTGATAAGCCATTAATAAAACGTTGGGGTTTCCAACAGTTGCATTTAATTAAGGCATAATAAGGGCACTGTAATTAGGTAATCAAACAAGGCAGAGACTGTGTCCCTCGAGGAATAATATGAGGTACAAATGTGTGGGTGGTGCAGTAGTGGAGGCTAGCCCTTTCAGCCTAATTGGAACTCTTTAGGAAGAGCTGAAAATGATTGAGAGGCTTGTAGCTTTTAAAGAATTCATTTATTAGCTGTGAAGGGATAGGATTTTATGATCTTGACTCTATATTCTGGCAGCATTGGATAGAGGAGGAATTTATTTTAAATGAAAGTAGTAAATCTGACCAAATTTCCAAGACAGATTTTCCCCCTAACTTAAAAAACTTTAATCATCTGTATTGAAAAGCAGCCCTGAGCATATTTTAACAGCTGTTTGGGTGTTGCAAGAGCTATTATTCCTCACGACCTCTCAGGCTCTTTCTCCTTCACCTTCTCCTGGTAAGGACAGCTTGTCAGGCACTTCCCAAGACCTTCACCTGCTGTCCCCTCGGCCTGGGGGTGCCCTCACCTCCCCGTCTGCCTGGCTAATTCTTCTCTCCGTTTGACACCCTTCAGATGTCAGCCTGAGCTCTGCTACCTGGCGATGGGGCACTGGACCTCTCCCTCCTCTGATCCTCTTACACCTTAGAGCACTCACCACTGTTTCCCATGATGTGGCCCTTTGTGGCTTTATCACTTTCTAGGGAACCAGACCATGATCTCCAGGATGGAGATCCCAGGTCTGTGTCCCTCACCACCATGCCTCCAGCACTGGAACAGTTTCTGTTGCTGCAACACTCAGTAAATATTTAGTGAGTACATGGATGTCCAAGCAGAATTGATGAGTGTGAGCCTCTGAGGCTGGGAAATGTTTTGTATCATCCTGGAAATGGGAATTATGCAAAAGGCAGGAGTAAATAATACAGAGTGTTGTCATTGCTATTTCTCACGCCTGCCCTGCGTGCCTGTAAGGACTAGCGGTAGTTTGTCAGCTGCGCCAGCCCAGCTGTTAGAACTGCCCGTTGGTAACCTTTATGTAAATGATCCTGTACAGACCCAGGAATGATTTCCCCAGTACATCACCAGCCAACTGACACAGCTCTGTGAAGTTGAGTCATTAATATTCTTGAACATTTGGTGGGTCTGTTGTTCCACCAGATTTTATTTTTCTGCTTCCTGCTTTTTACTTTAAAAAAAGGAAGGAAAAATCAGCAGCAAAATAAACAGCCACAAATAAGTTCTCCTTAAGAAAGGGCACTGTATTTTGTGGTTGGTTTTATTCTGAATAAGTAGTTACTGATGGAGAATGGACATTTAAAAATAATAAATAGGATGGTAGTTTGCCTAAAGTTTTAAAATATGAAATCTGTGTGCATAGGAGTACATAATGTAAATATAAAGTATAAGTAATACAATACCTATCACCTGTTACTAAAAAAAATAGAGTATTTCCAATGTTTAAGAAATCTCTTGTGTGTTTTCCTGATTATATTCCCCTCCCTAATCAATACATTGTTGAGTTTTGTGTGCTGTTTAAACTTTATACAAAGGAATAATAATTTACTTTGTTTTTTTCTTAAGCTTGTTTTCCACATCCCAGTTATATTTATGTTTATAGTTTTACATATATATGTGTATATATATATAGTTAATGTTTCCCTAACATTGAACCATGTTGATGCATATAGCCGCATTCATTCATTTTCATTGATGGGAATGACTCATTTATTCGTTCTTTTGTCAGCTCATATTTGGGTTTCTAGTTGTTTTTGTTATTACAAATAATACTGCTATGAACATTCTTGTATAACGTTCATATGTGTGAAAGCTTCTCTGGAGAATACACCTGTGAGTGATCTTGTTGGGTATATCAGCCATAATGGGTTAGGTTATGCTGTGGTAACAAACATCCCAAACATCTCTGTGGATCCACATTAGTTTATTTCTCCCTCATGTTATATATCCAATGTGGGTTCCCAAGGTTCTCTTGTAGGCATCCAAAGATGGGCTGATGGAGGCTCCATTCCTAATGCTTCCATGGTTACATGGTAAGGGGGAAAGGAATTTGGTGACTCTCATGTTGGGTTTTAGAACTTGTAGTTGGAAGTGACACCTATCCCTTCCATTCACTTTATTTAATGTTTATTTTTTTTCAGTCATCTGTACACCCAACATAGGGCTTAAACCCACAACCCTGAGATCAAGATTTGCACACTCTTCCCACTGAGCCAGCCAGGTTCCCCTGTATATTTTTTAAATAAGCTCTACTCCCAGTGTGGGGCTTGAACTCACGACCCTGAGATCAAGAGTCACATCCTCGACTGACTTAGCCAACCTGGAGCTCCTATTCAGTTTATATTGGCAAAAGCAAGTCACATGGCTCAGTAACCTGAAAGACATGAGGAAGTATGATTTTCTTAATTTAGGAGCTGTGTGTGTGTGTGTGTGTGTGTGTGTGTGTGTGTGTGTGTGTTTGTGTGTGTACATGCACATGTGTCTGTGTGTTCTGTATTTTTTAAGTATTAAAAATTTATCACTTTATGACTGGACTTTTTTAATTTTGGGTCTTTTGAAGAACTAACATTCTTAATTTTCATGCAGTCAGGTACAATCTTTTCCCCAAGAGTTTGTGCTTTTTGTTACTTGTTTAAAAACAAGTCCTTATAAGGGAATCTCCAGGATGATGGTGAAGGGAAATCGTAAAATGACAGCTCAGAGACCCCTCAGTCCAGATGAGAGCAGGGCAGAAGGCTGCAAGACAGCTCCTAGGGGAAGAGAGATTGGTAGAGCACCTCCCATCCTTGCACATGTTGAAGGAAGGTCTGTGCACTAGGAGAGGAATTGTGGGTAAATTATTGATAAAGCTAAATCAGCCAAGAATTCTTGGCAGTTGTTAACTGCAGGGAAAATAAAAAGTTGTGTAGGTTAGCCAAGTTTCATAGTTTTACTACAAAGCTCAGCTCTCTGTAAATTCAAGAACTAGTGATAGGGGTGCCTGGGTGCCTCAGTAGGTTGGGCATCCAATTTCGACTCAGGTCGTGATCTCACACTCATGAGTTTGAGCCCCGTGTGGGGCTCTCTGCTGACAGCTCAGAGCCTGGAGTCTTGCTTCGGATTCTGTGTCTCCCTCTCTCTCTCTGGCACCCTGCACTTGTAGTCTGTTTCTCTCTCCTCTCTCTCTCAAAATAAATAAACAATAATAATAAAAAAAAAAAAAGAACTAGTGATACAATCAGAGAAATGAAGGTAAATGCAAAAAGAATCCATTAAGGATCGAAGCTATTTCCTTCAGGGGCTGGGAAGTGAGAGTAGGGAAGGTCATGAGGGAGCTGTTGTGTTTCTCACCGAGCCTGGTAGAATTATTTGTTTTTTTACATGCACATGTAAATTGGATAAAATGTAGACTGAATCTAAAATTTGGGAGAGCTTGGCAGTTTTTCTGGTTACCAGCACCGTATGTGTAATGGGGATAAGGAGAGGCATTGAAGCAATGTTTCATTCTTGCCTCGTGGACCATGATTACTCTTGGATTACCCATGCTTCAGATATTTGTCCTCTCGGTAAACTATATTTAGCCTTCAAAATGTCTACCATGTGTGGGGTGTGTCAATTTCACTGAGGCTTAGGAACTATTTTCAGAAATGCATCTAATCTAGTCAGGTACTTTAATTTGAAATCAAAAGATAGCCTGGATTTTGTTTTCCCCCCTCTGGAGAAGAAATTGGTTTAGAGTTACAAGTTTATGATTTTTATCTCTTACCTAACCTCAGAGATGTGGTTCTGTGACTGACCCATTCCTTCTGGGGCTCAGTTTCTTAACCTGAAAAACAATTATTGTTGGTGTTATTTTAAGAGTTTTATAATAACAGTGGAAGATTTCATACTTCAGATTGTTATGTTTTCTAGATATGTTGTCAAAATCATTTGTTTTTTTTAATTTATTTTTATTTTTTTGAGAGAGAGAGCAAGCACATGCATGAGTGGGAGAGAGGCAGAGAGGGAGGGGAGAGAGAGAGAGAGAGAGAACGAGAATCTTAAACAGGCTCCATGCTCAGCTCAGAGCCCAATGTGGGGCTCGATCTCACAAGTGTGAAATCATGACCTGAGCTAAAATCAAGAGTTGGGCGTTTAACTAACTGAGCCACCCAGGCACCCCTGTTTAATTATTTGTATTTAAAGAAGAAAAAGCCAAAAGAATATTTCTTTCAACAGTGTCAGGCCCTGTGTTCTCATGCAGCTTATCATCTAAAGGGATGGAAAAAGCTAGTGGTAGTGATGGAGTGATTATTAAACCATGAAAGAATTATAAATGGTGGTAAGTTCAGGGAGGCGAGGGTGATGAGAAGGAATAATGGGGAAGCTAATTTAGGCTGGGAGTGTCAGGAAGGATTTCTCTGAGGATCTGTTGTGTCAGCTAAGACCTGCAGGGTGCTTAGAATGGTGTTAGCTGGGTAAAACAGGGAGGAAAGGGCCTTCTGAGCAAAGGAAAGCACATGTGAGAGCTCTGTGGCCTCTGAGAAGCTGTTCTGGACAAGTTCAGTTTGATGTGCTTGTGAGTTGTCTAGAAAGGCTTGTAGAGGAGGAAAACACAGAGGGGACAGAGGAGTGGTCAGGAGAACAGGAGGAAATGAGTAGAGTGTATTTCCCAGAGGCCAAGAGACAAGTATATTCAAGAAAGAGGGAGGGGAGAGGGATGGACTCTGCAGTATGGTATGGAAAAGGCTCCAGGGACATTGGCTGCCTCAGGGAGAGCAGTTCGGGAGTGGATGGGTGGAGAGGAAGTAGGCATGCACGTGAGCAGCTTTATCAAGGTGGGACTTGGTAGGTTTTTGGTTGTTATTATAAATTTATTATTTGTTGGGGCTCCAGGGTCACCCAGTCAGTTAAGTGTCTGACTCTTGGTTTCTGCTGAGGTCCTGAATCTCATGAGGTCCATGAATCTCATGATTCATGAGTTCAAGACCCACATTGGGCTCTGCGTTGACAGTGCGGAGCCTGCTTGGGATTTTCTCTCTCTGAAAATAAAGAAACTTAAAAAAAGAGAGGAAAAACCACAAATTTATTCTTTGTCAGGAAATGGAAGGTCTGTTGAATGCTGCATCTGTGGCTGCTGGGCCTTGAAGTGGTCATGGCTAGGCTTTGAATAGGTCAGTAAAGGAGGTAAGGCATCCAGGTGAGCAGGACCTCAGGAGACAATTCCCAAGGAATTTTGATTTGGGAATAAGGTTAAATACTGAGTACTGGGGACAAAAATTACCTCAAAGAATCTGTAACTGGTCACCAGAAGGATGAACTATTTTAATTTTTTTTTTTTTTCAACGTTTATTTATTTTTGGGACAGAGAGAGACAGAGCATGAACGGGGGAGGGGCAGAGAGAGAGGGAGACACAGAATCGAAAACAGGCAAGGATGAACTACTTTAAATGGATCCCAGGGATGCTGGGTCAGTACTGGACGGTAATTGTTTCACCAGGCAAAAGAAATTATTCGAGGAAACCATAGCAACTTAAAAATTCGTTGTTAATTGCTTGGCATTGGATGCCGCGTTGAGTTTCCTGTGTGTGTGGGTTATCATTTATTTACTATGTAAATAAAAAACTTTTGTTATCAGTAATGTTATTGGGATTCAAACAATAGGATTTATTTCTAGAAGGAAAATACAGATGAAATATCATTTTAGTAAATTACAAAGATTGACCAGAAAGTTTGGCTATCCTGAATTATTATTACTGTCCATTCAACAGAGTTTTATTTATTTTTATTTATTTTTTCAACCTTTATTTATTTTTGGGACAGAGAGAGAGCATGAACGGGGGAGGGGCAGAGATAGAGGGAGACACAGAATCGGAAGCAGGCTCCAGGCTCTGAGCCATCAGCCCAGAGCCTGACGTGGGGCTCGAACTCAGGTATCGCGAGATCGTGACCTGGCTGAAGTCAGATGCTCAACCGACTGCGCCACCCAGGCGCCCCTCAACAGAGTTTTAAATAAATTTGTGCACCAGTGTTTGTGATATAGGGATGTTTTCATAAGGAAATGTGTTAGCCTTCTAAAGTGGGATTGGCCTATGATGAAAGATTTGGAAGGCACTTGTGGAATTTTTCACTTGAGATGCAGTATTTGCATGATAGACACAGTTTTACAAGGGAGAAACAGCATATTTCAACCTCAGGTAGAGATTTGGATATTACACTTACCCTGGGAGCATAGTGAGCAAATTTGGATTTTGAGTTTCTGTTATATTGCTGTTATAATGAAAAGTAAATGTAAAATGTAAGCAAGGCATTAATATTGCTTTAGGAATGTATAGCTCATGATCTTCCATATGTTAAGGATTCAATCACAGCAAGGATTTGGGTGGAGAAATTAGGTTTTAATAAAACTAGTGTCCCAAAACTGTGTGTGTGTGCGCGCGCGCGCACGCGTGTGCGCACACCTGTGTGTTTTTGTTTTAACCTTTAGTTTCCTGTATGTTCTTGAGGTAGAGTTTGGACACTCATTTAGGGCTCAAAGTGGATACTGTTTAATCTCAGTATAATGGAGCTGCCTCTTAATGTGGGTATTAGGTTCCAAAATCAACATGAAGGACAAAAATTGCTTGAAAAATTACCCTTAAAATCAGCAGGGCCCCCTTCTTGGTAATCTGCTCATGTTACAAGGAGTTCCTGGAAAGTCGGGGCCTCTGTGGAGCCCAGAGCTTCTAGCTCCCCAGGGAGCTCACACCAGGGCCTGTGCTCCTTGATGGATGGGCAGTCCGTGTGAGTGGTTGTTTTCCCCTCTGCGTTTTGGCCAGGGCATATTGTTGAATTTGATAAGTTAAATATGAGATGTGTGTCTGCTGTACCGCCACTTGCTAGTTGAAGTAATGTACTTGAGTCAGCGTCATGGCCAGGTGAGGCTAAGAGTGATCACATTACACTTTGGTGTCTTAATTTGGGAATTGCTATTAGGTGAGGTCGATGGTAGCTGGAGCTACATTTCTGATGTCTACTGCTTAGGTGCTTGCAATGCAAAGGTCTGCACGAAGTGGATGTTGTTTTATCTTGCAGCCTTTTGCTTATCTTCATTTATCCAAATAAAACATTTAGGTGTGAATAAATGGGGTTGGAGAGCCTCTTGTGGAACTGGAAATTCTCTTTGATAGGATGTGTATCCCACTGTAAAAGTTGCTTTTCTTGTGTGATTTTTTTAACTTCCTGTACTACCTGGAAAGCTAGATTTGAGTACTCTATATTTCATAGCCAAAAGTTAAGTTAGAACCATGTAATAGTACACTTAGTTATTTCCTCTGAATTAAAATTTGCAGAAACCTTAACTATAGGCAAAGCCAGAAATGTGTTGATGGTGCCTGAAATCTTGGTAAGATTCAAGACCAGAGTTTCCATAGGCAAGCATCCATTTATACCAGAAGGATTATTAGAAAGTCTGTGTATGCATGGGAGGGAGGGTTGGGGGGGAGAGAGTAAAGCAGGGAGAGGGAGGGAAGGAGAATCTCAGAGAGAGAGAATTAAATGGCAGATTTACTCACACCAAAAGAGATCATAATTGCAGAAGCTTTGAGAACACATGCTCTAATATGCTATAGTTATAATATTGTTGTATACATTTCTGAAAAGTTATATTTAGAATCAGAATTGTATAAATTGGATGATTTTCCCATCACAACTTCAGAGAGGTAAATTTTAAGTACAGAGCAAATGATTAAAACTGTGTACAATCTATAAATTTGAATACATATTTCAGATGAAAATAGGGGTGCTTGGGTTCAGTTGGTTAAGCGTGGACTCTTTTTTTTTTTTTTTAATTTTTTTTTTTCAACGTTTATTTATTTTTGGGACAGAGAGAGACAGAGCATGAACGGGGGAGGGGCAGAGAGAGAGGGAGACACAGAATCGGAAACAGGCTCCAGGCTCTGAGCCATCAGCCCAGAGCCCGACGCGGGGCTCGAACTCACGGAGCGCAAGATAGTGACCTGGCTGAAGTCGGACGCTTAACCGACTGCGCCACCCAGGCGCCCCTAAGCGTGGACTCTTGATTTCCTCTCAGGTCACAATCTCACGGTTTGTGGGTTTGAGCCCTGCATTGGGCTCTCTGCTGACAGTGCGGAGCCTGCTTGGGATTCTCTCTGCCCCTCCACTGCTTGTGCTCAATCTCTCCCTCTCTCCCTCTCACAAGAAAAAAAGAAAAGAAAGAAAGAGAATAACTTGATCAAAACTGTCAAAAACAAAAAAAGGGGGATGGGGACCTTTGTCTTCATCAGTTGTAAAGACAAGGAAAGGCTGAGGATTAAAGGCAACTAGAGACATGACTAAATGCAATGCCCAACCCTAGAATGGGTCCTGAACTGGAAGGAGAAACATGCTGCAAAGGGCGTCCCTTGTTGGGTCAGTGACCAAACTGGAATACCAGTGGTAGATAAAAGTACCATGTGTGTTACATTTAGTGAGGTTGATAACGATGCTATTGTTGTGTAAGAAAATACCCCTATCCATGGAAATAGGTCTCCTTTTGAAATGATTCAGAAAAAAAAATATGTGTATGTAATTACGTCCTATCACATCATATCAAGAGAAAAAGAGCAGATAATACAGCAAATGAGGTACGCTGTTAACAGTAGGCAAATCTGATTCTTGGCAAATGGTATATGACTGTTCTTTGTCCTATTTTAATTCCTGAAGCTTTTCTTTAAACTTGAAGTTATTTCCAAATAAAAAGATAAATAAAAAAAGATAATTTTAAGTGTGAACCTGGAAGCACTTGTCCATTTTGATAGAGGTATTTTTAGCCTGTAATAAGAAAATATAAGATACACCTGTAATTTAACAACAAAAAACCCATTAGGAAATTTCTGCAGGAAAAATAACTTTATTGTGAGTCTGAACTAAGCACCTTCTGCTTTTGTCATGGAAACAGCCATTTTGGTAACATGCTTTCTAGAGTTGAGGTTTCTTGGGGGTCCCAGTTACTATGTGCAGCAGGGTGGGTGGCATATATAGATATTCCCCACCTGCCCCAAACTGTAAATGACTATGACATAAGACTTTTTAATATCATGTGAATATGTGACAGTGTTAGGTTAGGCCTTAGTTGTGGCCAATAAATAGCTGAATTTTAAAAGAGTAAAAATCATGGAAAAGATATTCATTCAGTAGGTACTTACTGTGTGCCTAGCTCTTCTCCAGGCAGTGAACAAAACAAAGTCCTGCCCTCAGGGAACTTACTCTACTATAATTAATCTAGAGTGATTTTATTCTTGTAATTGCTAACTCTGGTAATTAACCTAGGACTGGAATTCTCAGTGTGTGCCACAAATCCCCTTGACTATGTTAACCTCATCTTAAACTTCCTTCATTAAAACATTTTGTGGTTTTTTTTTGCCGCCACACTGTAAGAGGTTGGCTTTTGTTGTCCTTGCTTTTAAAAACTGAAATATTTAGTCAAATAAGTTAGGCCTTTGAGCCCTATCTTTTAGGTTCTTGCCAGCCTTAGGGATATTATCTCTTGAAGTCTTTCTGACCCCTCGTCCTCATCAGAGACAGAGGCTCGTGGAATACCTGTAAGCACAGCTTGGCTCTGGGCCCGTCTGTGCTCTGCTTTGGCCCTGGGTTATGGACACTCTCCAAGGGCTCAGCCCTCCTGTGCTCTGGAAGTGTTGGCACAGTGGGCTCCTGCGGCATTTCCCAGCACCCCTGCTCCCTTTCCCTTTTGTAGAAGCACTCTGCAGCCTTCTGTAGGTTACCGAAATGAAGTGGACTCCTTTTCCTATTTAAAAATAGCCTCAGCAGCTGTGGGTTCGAGTCTCCCAGTCATGAGGTTGACCTCCATGCCACTGGGATTCTTAGTTGTTAGGCCTCTGGGGGTCACAGCAGGGTGACTGATGGGGCTTAGATTTTGGAGACCACCAGCCATATTCCTTTGTGTACAGATGAGGAGCCGGACTGATCTGAGGCAGTGATTCTCTTGCTCTGTTTTCACTTGACTGCGCTTAGCCCTTTCCAGAAAGGTGAAGGGACTGCTGAGACAGGAGTCCCCATGCCTGCATCCTCCAGACCTGCTCCTTCTCATCTTGCGCTGGGCTGGCATCTGTTGAGACCCTGTTATATTTTATTAAAATGGCTTAGGTAACAAAGTTTTTAAAAATTGTAGTGAAATATACAGAACAGAAAACTTACCATTTTAACCATTTTTAAGTGTACAGTTCACTGGTATGTACATTCACATTGTCATGTAGCCATCACCACATCCATCTCCAGAACTTTTTCATCTTCCCAAGCTGAAACTCTGTGCCCATTAAGCGTGACCTCCCCATTCCTCCCTCCCTGCAATTCCTGGCAACCCGCATTCTACTTTCTATTCTAGGAGTTTGACTACCCTCATGTAAGTGGTTTCATACAGTATTTATCTTTGTGTCTGGCTTATTTCACTTAACTTAATGTTCTCAGGGTTCATCCATGTTGTAGCTTGTATCAGAATTTTCTTCTTTTTTAAGGCCGAGTAAGATTCCATTGCATGGATATATCACATTTTGCTTGATCAGTCATCTATTGATACACATGGAATTGCTTCTACCTTTTGGCTATTGTGCATAATGCAGCTATGAATGTAGATGTGCAAATATCTATTCGAGTCTCTGATTTCTGTTCTTTTGGATATATTCTCAGAAGTGAGATACTGGGATCACACAGTAATTCTGTATTTAACTGTTAAGGAAACTCTTGATTTTTACATGTGGTTCTCAGTTTCTTCTGGCTTCTGTAGACTTGAATGAATGGCTAGGACTGTACTTGGTTTGCTGGGACTGTAGCCCCTGGTCCTGAGTTCCCAGCTTCCCAAGCACCCTCAGTCTATCTCTTAAAACCCTTGTTTCTCTTCCCATTAGGGCTGAGTGGAGAATTGAAGGGAAGAACTGAAGCTTGTTTAGAGGTGCATTGCAATTCATTAAAAACAAACAAACAAACAAACCAGAATTTGAATTTGATTTAGGCATTTTCAAGTTTATAATTAAATTGTTTGTTTTGGATTTCATATGTATTTGTTTTTCAAAGCTAAGATACGGAGTAGAATGCTTAAGGTGAATTTGGTTTCGGTGGATTTTTCTACCATGATCTCAATCATATCCATATCTAATTTCTTTAAGCATTGTTGGGGCAAAGGATAGGACTATTAGGAGTTAGAAAAGGAGAGAAATCTTGTTCTTCCTGCTTGTATGACCTTTGGCCTTAGTTTCCTCTTCTGTAAAATGGAGCTAATACTACTAATATAAATTGTTGTAATTATGATAGTAAATGGCAAAAAAAAAAAACAAAAAACCAAAAAAACGGATCTGTAGTACTAGGACAGTGCTTGACAGCTGCAGTGCTTAGTTAATGTTAGTCACCTTCCCCCCATTATCCTGGAATAATTGTAAGTTGTAGGTGAGGGCGTGAGGTGGTCCTAACTTCTGAAGGGTGAACACCAAGCAGTAGGGAGAGCTGGGGCAGGACTCAGTCTCACAGGTGTAGTTAATTCCCAGTGCTGTGTGACCCCTGAGACATCTACCCAGCCTCCTGGAGGCTCAGATTCCTCACCTGTCAAATGAGGAGGCTGGTCCCTGTCACCTCTGTATTTCCTTGTAGCTCTAAAAGTTCAGCGATTTCAAAGAATAGTGTGTGTCTAGTCTTTTTTTTTTTTTTTAATTGAGATGGAATTGTTGTATAACATGATCTTAGTTTCAGTTATATAGCATAATGGCTTGATGTAGGTGTATGTTATGAAATGATCACCACAATAAGTCTAGTTAACATTGATCACTGTACATAGTTACAAGTTTATTTTTCTTGTGATGAGAACTTTTAAGAGTTACTCTTTGCAACTTTCAAATATACAATACAGTATTATAAACTATAGGCACTATGCTGTACATCACATCCTTAGGACTTATTTATTTTATAACTGGAAGTTTGTACCTTTCGACCCCCTTCATCCATTTGCCACTCCCCACTCTCCACCTCCTCCCTGCCTAGTCTTCTTCTGACTGCAGAGTTGATTCTTTTCTACATAGGCAAGCCTACTCTTCATAGGTGGTGGACATATCCCCTCCATGGTATGTGAAGTGAACTGAGAATTTCTGGCATTTGAAGATCTGCTTCTTTAGGGCCAGGTTAAGTCCAAGATTTATTTTACTGTTACCAGCTTGGGTGCTAAGTTTGTGGCTCTTGCCCCCAGTTCCAAATACCGGTGTCTCTGGGGCTAGGCACATATAGCAAGTGAATAGGGAGAGTCCTTCTAATCTGAGAGAGGAAAAGAAGTAAAGGGGAGGAGGAGGAAGTAGAAGGGGCTGTGGATATAATTTTGACTTGCTCAGAAATAGAGTAAAGCTGTCTTCAAAGAATTAGACAGGAAAGCTCTCTGACTCTGCCCACCTCAAGACTTGATCAATGTCTACAATTGACCTTGTCTGTCTTTATTATTGACAGTTTTCTGTCTTCGTTTTCGCCAGGAAAGAACAGCCAACTTAAAATGCCTTTTTCTTCCAAACTTCCTATTTTTTATAAATATTATTGCTTATTAGTCTGCAATAATAATACAGCATTTTTGCATATTGTATTGTACTTTTCATAGTGTTTTCATCTACTTTACCTCATTTAACCTACGTATGAAGATTTGTCTAGGCCACTGGGTATCTTCATTTGGCAAGATGAAGTTGGTATGGCCATCTGATTTGTCAAGCTATTGGTAGCAGAATCCTGGCACTTTGTCTTTCTCTAAAGCTGATCAGCCAGGAACATCAACAAGTATTTATGGAAAGTCCATATGTGCACAGCAGAGATGCTTGTGATAGAGAATTGTTATTCTTAAGACATTATAACCTAATAGGGTCTTAAGGGGAGGAGGATGGAGTTCAAGTTTTTTTTACCTGTAATTAATTATTACAATTAATTAATGCCAGGAATTAAAATGTCTGGATGAAGGAAGAGCTGTAAACACAAATGAGGTTTGGGACTGTCTCTGAATTTAATGTGTGCATATTGGTTACTCTGCCTGACTCTAGTGTTAGGGAAAGGTGACAGTTTTTATTTTATTAAAAGAAAAGTTTTTTTTAGGTGATAGTTTTTAAACAATGCGTTTATATATCTCTAAGCCTCTGGGCTCTATATCATAGTGCTACAATGTAAAACTGCTATACCTCATATCTGCAAACTAGTTCACACTATTATTAGGTGTAAAAAGACAGGAAACAGTGCCTAACATAATTTATTTCTGATATTGAGGGCTTGTGGTTTTGGTTGCTTTTTTTCAGAGGATTACTGGAAGTAAATGCAGGACTTTCTTTGAAACAAATAAAGATTTTTTAAAATAAATGAAATTTGAATAGATTAGAATCTGCCTCGCTTTGTGGAAATAAAACTTCTGCAAGGAAGCTTTTTTTTTTTTTTTTTTAATCTCTATATGTCTATTTTCTCAGGTTTCTGACTTTGCAGGAGCTTCATAAATCTGTAAAAATGCTGGTATTCAGGTCTGGATATATAAGACATGGAAATGGGCTATTTTCTACAATTTTTTTTAAACAGTTCATTTTGTCTACTCTTGGGAGGGAGTGGCTGTGAATAGCAGGTTCAGGAATGTGGGATTCTGTTTTCAGAATCTGAACCCTGGCCCCGGGCACCCCGTGGGCTCCAGAGGTGCTGGGTTGGCCAATGTACTTGTTGGCTGTTGGACAAAGGAGTGGCCGGAAGACCACTTGATTATTTGGATGATGAATGCATCTGTCATGGGAGACCACTTGTTTTTTAAGCAGGCATAAAAATACTTGCTCAAAGGAAATTAATCTGCACACAAATGTCATGAATGTATAGCTTGATGATCTGTATTGTTCATTTGTGAGATAGTTTGCATATTGAAGAGCTTAGTTCTAAGGCACTTGACAAGGTGAGGGCTCTGAGTCTCTGCTCACAAGCCCATTTAGGGGAGTACGGGTCCTGTTCTGTTGTGGGGAAGTCCTACAGTGTCTCTAAATGCTTTAATTTTGCCCAGTTGGCTTTTTGTGACTCTGTCGGATTTTTTTTTTTTTTTTTTCCCCACAGCTTCCTAAGTAATGATCTGCAAGTACTATTGGCAGCTGGTAGACCTGGGCTGTGTACCAAAAAAGACCACATCCTCAGGAAGATTGGAAGAAAAGGTTATATTGGGTCTGGTCCTCAAATTCAGTCTTGCTTTCAGTGAATTTCTTGGGGAATAACCCTTGCTCACCTTCTGTCAGCTGAGAGTTTTCTTAAAACCCTTGCCAAATCTGTTCACTCCCCTTCAGCCAACTGAATATATATCAAATTAACGTGAAGTTTTCCCTTAAATTTGTTTTTTTACTGTCAGTGTTTTGGATTGGGGGAATAGAAATATGGTAGGGTTTTTTTCTGTTTTGTTTTTTGTTTTTAATCTTGGTTAGCCTGCAAACAACCCTCATAGAACTCTGTAGCAATTATTTTTAGGAAATTTGAAAGCATTTCTCATAGAACCTTGGAATATCAAATGAACTTTTCTTAGACACACAGTACTTCTATGCTACATTTACATAATGATGAAAATACTTTGTTAAATGTATGTAAAGAAAGGAAAAAGGTTTGGGGCACCTGGTGGCTCAGTCAGCTAAGTGTCTGACTCTTAATTTTAGCTCAGGTCATAATCTCACTGTTTGAGTTTGAACCCTGACAGTGCGGAGCCTGCTTGGGATTCTCTCCCTCTCCGCCCCAACCCCACACCTCAAAATAAATAAACTTAAAAAAAAAAAAAGAGAGGAAAAAGGTTTGAGTTATCCCGTTGTTGGAGATTACAGTGAATCCTCTACCTCCTTCCTCCTGCTGTTTCTGGCAGCCTCTGGCCATATATTTGTAAGGTGCTAGGTGGAGACGTGGCCAGTAGCCGTGGGAGAAATGTGTTCTCTGGCTTGCGGAGAACTCTGTGAGCACCTTGCTGAATCTAAACAGCTAGCTGTCTATTATGGTAATGAATCTTCCTCTCTTTGGTAACATAGACCTGCAGCAGTGACCATGAAACACCACACAGGAAGAGTAAAATGGTCTGTCTTAGGAGTAGTGGTTAGAATCACAGAATGAAAAAAAGGCTCAAAAACACAAAGCTTTCACAGATTGTGAAGGCACAAGTTGAGAATGAGGTGTATACCTTACCCAGCGTTGTGCTCTATTTTGGGAGCATGCTTGAGATGCTTACTACATCTAGGGCAGTGGATCCCAACGTGGTTGGCGATCACATGTACTTTGGATACTGCTGGAATGTAGCTCAGCACCTTAGTAACAGTTACAGCCAGTTAGTGCTGTGGGGTCACACCATCTCTTGGCTCTCATGCCTTTTGCTGGTTTGTGCATTGTGTCTCTGTCCATCGCTGGGTCTCCTGCGCCGTCTTAGGTGTTCGCAAGACGTTGACCTTGTGTGTTCTGGTGAACATAGGTGCTGCCTTGACATTCTCCTGTGCCTCTCACCTTTCATTTGCTGCAGTTTATACACCCATGTTATGTGGCTGCTGGGCCTGATATTTTGTTCAACAGACACCACAGTGCAAGTCTATATTCCTGGCTGTGGCAAAACACATTTTACACTTCGACCAACATTTGGCCCCACTGCAAAGGCTTGCAGCATGCTGATGTGAGCTGTGCACTGGTGAGAACACAGGTGGACCAGTCTTCCAAATTTGGGAGCACTGTTTTGTTTTAAAAAGTTATTTTAAAAACCAGCTGGGATCTTGACTGGTCTGGAAGTACATCTTGGTTCCATGTACAATTTTATGTAATATGCAGCCACAAGAGCTGGCTATCCTTGGCACGTAGACTTAATAAGCAGTCAACGTAGTATAAAAAAGATAACTTCTGGTCATAATTTCATTCTTTAAATTAGAGAACAGAACATTAAAAACATCTTGTAGATTTTGTAGTGGGGCACCGGGGTGGCTCAGTCTGTTGAGTGTTCGACTCTTGGTTTTGGCTCAGGTCATTATCCCACCGTTTGTGGGTTTGAACCCTGGTCAGGCTACATGCTGGCAGCACAGAGAATCCCACTTGGGGTTCTCTCTTTCCTTCTCTCTCTGTCCCTCCCCCACGTGCATGTGCACGCTCCTGCCCAAAATAAATAAACTTAAAAAAAAAAAAACAGAACATTTTGTAGTGATGCTTTCTCCCATGATCTTGTAAATAAATGCTGCTTGTAAAAAATTGGAAAAAATACAGGAAAAAAACCCCCCAAATCCCAGTTAACTTTTTTGAGTTGATTTTCCAGCTTTATCCATTGTCTATATAATCAAGCTCATATGTATATGCACATACACCTTGTTCTTCACCTACCAGAATAATAGCACTGGAAAATGTGTCACAGCATATTTTGTGTGTTTGTATGATTTATGCTCCTCCCAGCAGAGTTGTGCATCGACACCTGCTTCCTGTGCATGCCCCGGACCTGCCATTCCACCCCAGCTGCCTGGGATGTGGACACAGTGGGCTCCCAGCAGCCTCATCGTTTTGAAGCATGTGCTCACCCTTCGTTCTCAGTTCAGGCCTGTCTGTGAATGGGACCCTCGTGTTTTGGAGGAGGAACTTGAGACTGGAGGGGTGACCTGTGTCACTCCTGGTATCTCAACCTCACTTGACACTTAGTACTAGACTGTGCCAAGCTGTTAAAACAATGACTTACTCACGGTCTCATAGTTAGTGAATAAATAACACTCCATTCTTCCATATCACGGCACTCTAACAGGATGGTTAAGAGGCTTGTGTAGAGTCCTCTTCCCAAGAGTCAGTGCTAAAAAAATATGGATGTATTGATGAATTGGGCCCCTTTGTAGTTGGCTGGCTCTCTGCACACATACTACCTGTCTTCCAGGATTGTTTTCTTCATCTTTTAGGATGTCAGTGATGTAGTTTGTAGCTTTTTGTTTTTTTTTTTTTAACTTTTGTGAATGTTTGTTTATTTTTGAGAGACAGAGCGCGAGTGGTGGAGGGGCAGAGAGAGGAGACACAGGATCTGAAGCTGGCTCCAGGCTCTGAGCTGTCAGTACAGAACCCGACTCAGGGCTTGAATTCACAAACCGTGAGATCATGCCTGAGCTGAAACTGACTGAGCCACCCAGGCACCCCTGTCGTTTGTAGCTTTTAATCATTCCCTTTAATCATCCCCTTGATAGTGACAGTCCTGAGTGGTCTTGAGAGCTCACTTTGCTACCAGTGACTGGATTTCATGTGTAGTCCTGCAAGAAGTATTATGCCTTATTAGGACAGAATTCATACTTACCCCATATTTTCTCTCTGTCTCTTGTTGTGAGATATGGAATTCACTCCTGAACAGACAACCCACATTTTGCTTAGTTGAATGAGAGTCAAGTAATTGCAGAATATTCAGCCTGGTTCCTCCTGGCCCAGGAGCATAGGGGACACATTGGTGGTAGGTGCCAGGAATGGACTTCTGTCAGACCCTTTTCTCCCTAGGGACCTGGAGTGTAGGCGAAGGTTGCCCAGGGACTGTCCCTGGGTTCAAGGATCTCTGTGATGGCATGGAGTATGTGTATGGGTGTTTCCTGAGGGAACTTCTTCCCCCTTGGGTGAAGTGACTGCCCCATGGCTGTGCCTGCCCAGCTTCCAAGGATTCCTCATTTAGTGAGTAGCCTGCTGGTGCCAGGGGCCCATGTTGCCACTCTGTTGTCCCTGCTCAGAATACAAGTTAGTTTGCTTAGAATCACAGGCTGCCAGTCTGAGCACGGGAGGTAACAGAGCCTAGTTTGGGGACATCTTCCCTGGATGTGAGTCCTGGCTCCTCCCCCACTCATTTGCTTTGTGACCTTGTACCAGCAACATAATCTCTCTGAGCCTCAGGAGTGAAACCATTTAGCATTGGAAGTCTTAAACCGAGGTAATGAGTGGCCAGAGCTTGTTGTCGTCCCTGGTACATGCTATGTGTGTGATAATGTGTTAGCTGATGACAGTAGTAACGATGTCCACAACATGGGGATGGGGGTGGGGGGACTGAAATGGCTTGTGTTCAGATAAGCTCAGCTGGTAACAGTGTTATAAAGGATAGAATACTGTATTGCTTTGTATTTTTTCAGTAAAGCTCTTTGGAATTGTTTTTCTCTGACTTTATTTTTCTTTCCTCTCAAAAGAGCCCCTTGGTGATTTGAGATGAATTCCATCAGGAGTGAGGGAGATTTGCTCTGTCATAGACTCCGTTAGGTGAGGCTGGTCAATGTTGTCATGTGACTTGTAAGTTCAATATTTCTGGTCTGCTAAATTTCATAAGGGCTAAGAAGTTAAAGAAATAAAATACACCCTTCAAGGGATTGCTGGCGTTTCACTATAATCATAGGGGCCAGCTTCTGAGTTTTAAGCATAACTGACCCTACTCAGAAGTTCTTCCAGGTGTATAAGTAGTATGTGTTCATGCCTTCTGAATGCCTTCTTTCCAAGACCATATGCCCTTAGCCCAGTATTAGGGTCACACATGAATCAGCTGCTCGGTTTGTCCCTGTGTCTGTCCAGAGCTTTCCTGGGATTATGTTTCTTATCCAGTTTCTGCTGCCAGATTGAACCTGAAATTGGCATTTCTTGCATGGGCCTTCTTGTGCTTACTTAGTTTTTTGTTTGTGTGTTTATTTATTGTACTTAGAGTGCGAGTGGGGTAGGGGCAGAAAGAGTGGCAGAGAGCAATTCCCAAGCAGGCTTCTGGATGTCAGCACAGAGCCCGGCGTGGATCCCAGGAACCGTGAGATCATGATTTGAGCTGAAATCAAGAGTCAGATGCTCAACTGACTCAGCCACCCAGGCATTCCCCCTTCTTGTACTTTTGCATTTAGTTATTTTACTATGGAGACTGAGAGGTGGTTTTCTCCTAAATGTGGGTTGATTTTTTCTTTTTTTTATTGAGATATAATTGACATATAACATTGTATAAGATGTATAAAGTGTTGATTTAATACATTTATAAATTACAGTATGATTACCACTGTGGTGTTAGCTAACACCTCTATCCTGTCACATAATTATTGTTTCTTTTTTGTGGTAGGAACTATTAAGATCTAGTCTCTTAGCAACTTTGAAGTTTATAATAGAGTATCGTTGACTATAATCACTACGCTGTGCATTAGCTCTCCAGAAATTATTTATTAGTTGCACGTGTGTACCCTAAAACATCTCCACAGTTTCACCACCCCCCCGCCAGCCCCTGGTAACCACCATTTTACTGTTTTTAGGAGCTTAGCGCTTTTAGCTTCCATATGTAAGTGATATCATACAGTTTTGTCTTTGTCTGTCTTGTTTCTGTTAGCATAATGCCCTCAAGGTCAATCCATACTGCAAATGGTAGGATTTCCTTCTTTCTCCTGGCTGAATAATATTCTAGTGTGTGTGTGTGTGTGTGTGTGTGTGTGTGTGTGTGTGTGTGTGTGTGTGAGATACCATGTCTTTCATCCATTCATCTATTGATGGACACTTAGGTTGTTCCCATGTCTTAGCTATCATGGATTGGTTTATTCTTACCTGTACTTTTTGTTCTCTTTAGCAGCTGTATCAGATAATGAAGGCCCCTGCTTACTGTGCAAATAATAGGCCAGAACCCGTGATTCAGGTTCCTGGAGAGCTTTCAGCAGCCCCCATCCCAGGCCATACCACACATCTCTGGATTTGGATTTGAAATCTCTCCAGGAAGTTCCAGGGCTCAGGCAGGATTCAGAACCTGTGGAGTGACCCATGGCTAATCTTGAGATGTGCGTGATGGGTGGACAGATGCAGATCAGAGCCCAGGAAGGGCGTGTGAGTGATGGTTTGCATTGAGAGCAGTGGCTGAGAAGGGTCAGGATGGCCCTCAGCATGTGTAGGTTTTCATGTCAGCCCTATCTGGTCTGAGGAGCTGGCTTTCAGATGATAGAGCATCACTGATGTTGGCCCCCTGCCCCTCCAATGGCAGGAGTCAGGGGCCCTTCCTGAACAGTGGGCACAAGCCCCCGGACAAAGATCAGGAGCAGCCAGGAGCATAGAGACCAGTATTCTACACCAATCCTTTTACTCACTTGGCTTATTTTGCCTGTTTTGTGGAGAGAGAAATCTTAGTATATGTCACCTTGTTTCATCTAGTCCTTACCATGACAAGTCAGGGTAGTTATCATCCTCATTTTACAGATAAGAAGACTAAGGCTTGAATGAGCCATGTGTCAAAGACACGGTTGTTGTCCTTGCAGGGACTCCTACAGAAGGATGGTCTGGATGGAGGCCAGATGGAATGGATGAAGAAGAAAGGGGGTGGCAAGTGTGTCCTACTTTTCTGCAACTTTCAAGGTGAAAGTAGTGAAACAAAAGAGCAGCTCAAGGGCAAAGTAGCAGGATGCAGAGCCTTAGGGATTCAGGAGAAAGAGATGCTGAGATGGCAGTTCTCTCAGTCTTGCTGCACAGCAAAGTCACAGAGTAACCTGTAAGAGTGCTGGTGCCCAGGCAGCATGCCAGACCAGTTACACCAGACTCTGGGGCAGGGCCCAGGCATCAGTATTTTGGAAGCTCCCCAGGCTACTCTGCGTTGAAGCCAAAGATTGGAGGGAACACCTGTTTTAGAGATTTAAAGGAGTCATTAATGCAACCAGGCCCAGAGGGAAGGTGTCAGGAACATGGATGGACAGGCTTGTGTCTCTTCTGAGACTGGCCGGAAAGGAGCAACATGGCAGGTGGAGGCAGGACATATTAGGGTGTAGAGGACATGTGGGCTCCTCAGTCAGCAGGGAGGTAGGGACCAGGTGACTGGTGTGAAGGAATCTGTGAGTAGAGTGGTTTGTATCCAATCTTTCTTGCTCCCCTGTCCCTTTGGGCCTGCCGGCTAGAGGGGCCTTCATGTGAGGGGGCCCCCAGGTTTGTGTGGAGTGGGAAGGATTTGGACCAGCTGCTGGTCTTCACCCCTCTGCACGGCAGACCCCCTGAGGGCACTTAGGAATGCCAAGTCCAGGCCCGGAGGCCCATAGGACTCGAGTCTCTGGGCAGAGCCTGGGGGCTTGGCCATGTATGTACCAGGAGCAGTGAGAGCCCCCTGCCCCCCACCTTGAAGTGGGCCTGGTCCTCACCTGAACATGATTCTGTGACTGATGGGAACTATGATAACTGTAACTTTGGCTATTTCAGGAAAAAAAATTTTTTTAAATTAATTTTGAGAGAGAGAGAATGAGGGAGCGGGAGAGAGAGGGAGACAGAGAATCCCAAGGCTTCTCACTGTCAGTGCAGAGCCCAACTTAGGGATGGAACTCACAAACTGCAAGATCATGACCTGAGCCAAAACCAAGAGTCGGACCCTCAAGTGAGTGAGCCACCCAGGCGCCCATATTTCAGGAACTTCTGCGAATAAGCTTTGTGTTCGTGTTGATCATGAGGAAGTTATCAAGAGCAGACTCTCCAACTTCCTTGCAGGGGGCTATCCCCACCCCCAACCCCCCTATAGGGAAATTGTAAGGCATTCACTCTTCTAAGGGCTTAAAAAATGTTTTCCCCTGTAAGCAACTGACAATGACTTTGAATGAATGTGTGCCTCTTCCCTGAATTTGTCTTTTTCTGTACTTAGATTATTGGCAAGCCAGGGCAGTAAGTAAAATTAATAATATAAACAATTAGCAAATAGAGCTTGGTTATGAAATCCACTTTGGGTACAGGAAGATGGTTGTACATTGCATGTTGGAAGCTCTCCCACTCTCCGTGTGCATGTACACGGACCAGTAGGAAGTCTTCCTGAGTTGGGCAATGCATTCATTTCCTAGGGCTGTTGTAACAAAGAACCACAAACTGGGTTGCTTAAAATAACAGAACAATAGTTCTGGGGCCGAGAAGTCTCAAATCAAGAAGTTCATGGGCCATGCTCCCCGACACCTGTAGGGGAATCCTTTCTTGCCTCTTCCTTGCTTCTCATGATGGCTGGAAATCTTTGGGATTCCCTGCAGCTGTGCAGCTCCAATCTGTGGCTTCAGTATCACATGGCGTTCTCCCTGTGTGTCTGTCTTCTCATGTGGACACCAGTCATATTAGATTACCCCAGTATGACCTTATTTCAACTAAGGACATCTACAGAGACTCTATTTCTAAGTCATGAGGAGCTGGAGGTTAGGATTTCAGCATCTTTTTTGGGAAGATACAAGTCAGTCTGTAACAGCTGTCTGGTCCAGGTACTCTGTACATGTTTCAAGATCCATGTGGACCTCACTGGACAGACGAGGGAGCAGAGACTGAGGGAGGTGAGGACGCTTATCTAAGCCACACGACTAATAAGGGACAGAGTCAGGATTTGAATCCAGGTCTTTGGCACTCCTGAATATATGACTTCCCTAGTTTAGACCAACTGAAGGGTGAGTAGTGGGCTACTACTTTGCCACTCTCTTCACCTTTCTGCATGAAATCAGTATCATCCTTTTGTTAGAAGGAAGCACAGAAATATGAAGTTGGTTTGATTTGTTGATCCGGTGGGATTCAGTGGGGATTTTTCATATATTTATTTTTATTTCCATTCTTACTGCTCTAACAACTTAAAATCCTCCTAAATGGTATAAAGAGAAGACTTTTAGATCTTGGCTACCCAACAGCCTGCTGAAAGTTGCTTGTCTCTTGGGATCTTCTTATGTCCTCAGCCTTATGTGATAAGGACTTAACCCAGTTTCTACTGGTGGCCAGGTTCTCTGGCACAAAAGTGCTCTGAATGGAAGAGCCAGGTCATGAGATGTCCTGGTTCCATCATTACTACGGGGTGTATGTCCGCAGAATAAATGTCAGAGTGTTTTGCCAACAACTGCTGGCTTGTTGCAAGGATCCAGGGTCTTGAAGGCTGCTGCAGCTTTTCCTAAGTGAGGAAGGCTTTGAACAGTCAGATTTCAAGATCAGAATTCCCGGTAGAAAACTCCTGTAATAAAACGTTGCCCATGAGTCTGAGAGAGTAAATTGCAGCTGCTAAGGCTTCTCTATTCCATCTTATTAAAATTTAATTTTATTTGATTTTTTTCCTAATTACTGGCTCCAACTTTGCTTTTCCCCACAGGTTCTCCGCCCATGGACATTGGTAGATGTGCGTCTTGGGTTCAGAAAGAAACGTTTTTTTAAAAGGGTTAGGTGACCACTGTTACTATGATGTGTGATGGCTGTAGAGACAGGGGCAAGCTGTCATTTTATTCGCTGTCGTTTTCTTCCCTGATTCTTCCTTGGACACTATCTTGACCCGCACTATGGCTAAGCCCTGGTCCAAAGCTTTCTTAGGACCTGAAGATGGCGACAGGTTCTGTGAGATGTGCTAACTGGCAGCTTGTTACAGACTGGGTCTATAGTAGTGTCACCTGATGGGGAAGGCAGGCCATGGGTCATAGGAGTAAATTCACTTCCTTATTTCCATGGGATGGAACACCTGTTCTTGGGGAGATAGGCTATTCTCCTTACTCTCTAGCTTGCCCTGTTGTCCTGTTTTTGTTTTTTTTTTTTCCCAGCCTTTCCTGAATTAATGGTTAAATTCCCATCTGTTTGACCCTATAGAAGGGAGGGCTAAGCAGGGTACATATTTAGTACAGGCTGGGACTTCTGTGCTGTGTGCTTTCTTCTAACAACAAAACACAACACAAAAATAAGAAAATCTACTTAATTCCTGAGATAAATTTAGTTACTGAAACACTTAACTCCTGCCTAGTCTGAGACAAGATTAGTGGAGTTCTGTAACAGAACCATGCAATTGTTGATATGTTGCAAGTCTCTGAAAGAGAATGACAGATGGCAGACTGAGTAATCGGATTTCAAGATCAAAATCCACAGGGAGCAAAACTCCAGCTACTTGTAGCTTATGGAAAACTAATTTCTTTCAAGTGAACTTAAGAACTGTGTTCTTTGGTTTTATTTTATTCAGAGGATTTGTTAAGCAAATATTTATTAAAGGCATACCAGGAGCCAGGTACACCAGGTGTTGGGAAGGGATAAAGGATCCCTGCCTTTCCCCTTGTAACCCTTTATACGTGCATTTAACCCTTGCATGCATTTAACCCTTATACATGCATTTAAAGTAAGAAACTTCTGGAGTGCCTGGGTGGCTCAATCAAGTGTCTGGCTCAGGTCTTGATTTCAGGGTCACGAGTTCAAGCCCTGCGTCGGGCTCTGCAGTTGGGCTCCATGTTGGACTCTGTGCTGATCGTGAAGCCTACTTAAAAAAAATGTGCGTGTTTATTTGTTTATTTATAAAGTGAGAAACTTCTGTAGGTGGTAAACATCTAACATTTAATTATAGCAAATTAGTTGTAATTTGATGCCTAAAAAGACTCTTTTGTTATCAAGGACAGAAATGTTGAAACCAAAGTCAGAAATATGGGCTTTATTGCAAAGGTAGTAAAGAGTATTGTAAACAATTGTGCCAAACACTGGCGTGCCAAGCTTGACCTCTTTTGGTATACCTGCACACTCTCAAGATGAATGGAACCCACTGTGGCTTCACTGGCTGCACTTTATTTTTTTTTTTTAATTTTTTTTTTCAACGTTTATTTATTTTTGGGACAGAGAGAGACAGAGCATGAACGGGGGAGGGGCAGAGAGAGAGGGAGACACAGAATCGGAAACAGGCTCCAGGCTCTGAGCCATCAGCCCAGAGCCCGACGTGGGGCTCAAACTCACGGACCGTGAGATCGTGACCTGGCTGAAGTCGGACGCTTAACCGACTGCGCCACCCAGGCGCCCCACTGGCTGCACTTTAGAAATGATGGCAATACCTCTGGGGAAGGATTAACCAAGCTAAAGTGTGTCGCACACATAGTAGGTGTTCACTAAAAGTGTCTCAACAATTGCACGTGAGTTGCTGTGTTGAAATACATGTAGCTTGGTAAGCTTGATGAAACAGGCAGACTCATCCCTTTTAAGACTGGTTTGCAGTTTTACAGGCTCCCAGGGGGCTCTTTCCATGTGAGGAGCTGGAATCCAGTGAAGTACTGTCTTTCATTTTGAACTTGAGTCTGTGGAAATGTCTTGCTTCACTGACCCTTTACTCTCACATTGATTTCCATTTTGCAAAGGAGGTACTATTGCCTTACCTTATTTATTTATTTTTCTGTGATCCTTGAATGCCTCTAAGCTCCATTTCCTGCCTTTAATTATGTACAGGGCCATTAAACAAAAGTGTGGTTGGCAAGGTGGTTGTAACTGTAACAGTATAAGGTGCTATCAGGCAGCAGGCTGCACTTAATGAAATTTGGCTGGTAAACTGGTTTGTGCACCACACATGAGTCTTGTTGAACAAGTTTAACAGGCTTTCTGCAACTGCCTCTGAGCAGGAAAGGACAATTCTTTGAACTTCATGCTCAGCCTTGTTTTTTACTTCCTTTCTTCAAAATCTTCAATGTGGGAATGGAATAGTCTTTATCTGTGACTAGTTAGAAAAAAGGCCTTAGGGACATGTACCAAGAGTTATTGTGAAGGGGCAAGATGTGAGGTAAATGTTCTTTGTGGTTTTATATATTTCCCAAAATGTCTTACAATAAGAATGTATTTATTTTGTAATCAAGAAAAAAAAAAAAAACCAAACTGCTTTAGAAGGGCAAATTGAGACCAAACTTCATTATTTTAGGAAAGATTTTGGGAAAAGATATTCTTCATAATTGGTTCCCTTAATGTGATTTTGGGAGTACAGGCAATACCCATTGGGCTTGTTAAACACGGGATGTCAAAAGTGATAAATTAGTAAGTCCCAAACAGGAAGTCTGCTGTTAAAGTCTGCAGGTACCCAAGTGCTCTAGGCTGTTTAAGGACTTTGGCCCAAGCAGATAGTTTCTCAACAAAATTGAGAGTTCAGAGATGTTTTGTCAAAGGATTTTGGTTCTTTTGAGGAAGGTGAAACAGGCAAGGGGATATAGTTTGCTTCTGTTACATTTGAATACACCAGGGTCAGTATAACTTAATTTTGTGACTTTTTTCTTTTTTAAGTTTATTTATTTATTTATCAATGCAGGGGGCAGAGAGAGAGGGAGAGAACCTCAAGCAGGCTGCACACTGTCAGTGCAAAGCCTGACTCGGGGTTCGATCTCATGAACTGTGAGATCATGACCTGAGCGAAAATCAAGTCGGATGCCCAACTGACTGAACCACCCAGGAGCTCCTGTGACTTGTTTTTCTAGGCTTCCTGGGTTAGGGGATGGTTCTAGTCTTTATTGGTTAGGGGTTCCTGGAATCTAAGGGAGGAAGTTTCAGGATTAAATGAGTACCTTGAAAGAGAAGGGAATCCTGCCATTTCAACAGTGTGGGTGACTTGAGGACATTTTGCGGAGTGAAATAAGCCAGTCACAGAAGGACAAATTCTACATAATACCACTTCTGTGATGAGTCTAAAATAGTGAAACGTATGGAAGCAGAGAATGGAATGGTGGTGCTAGGGGCTAGAGGGAGGAGAGAATGGGGAGGAACTAGTCAAAGGGTACAGAGTTTCAGTTACACAAGATGAGCATGTCCTAGAGGTCCAGTATATAACATAATGCCTGTACTTAACAATATTTATACTTAAATATTTGCTAAAAGGGTAGATCTTATGCTAAATGTTCTTATCACAATGTTATATATTAATAATTATAAGAGAGTGGGAGGAAGCTTTTGGAGGAGATGGATATGTTTATGGCATAGATTATGGTGATGGTTTCATGGGTGCATACTTCAAACTCATACATTAATTATGTATACCTTTTTGTAGGTAAAAAAAAAAAAAGGTGACAAGTATCTGGAAAGAGCTGAACAGAATGGGAAGGACAGGTTAGCACGGGGCTAGAACCATCAGGATGGTGAGCAGGTGGTCCTAGAGCACTTGAGTCCCATTTCATAGCCATTGGGAGTGGCCAAAAGTGACATATTAGTGTCCAGGGAAGAGCTATGGGCAATCCTGGATTGTGCTGGGCTTGGCAGTAGAGGTGGAACAGGTACCCATCCCCATCCATTCTGGATGCCCCTAGCAGCTGGCGTTTCATTTAGAGATGGTATCAGGCCTTCAGGTCAACTTCTTTGTTACTGTACCCCTTACCTCTTATTTTATAGCCTTGGATCATCCCTGTACTATAAGGATTTAATCCTAATTGCTTTACGTAATCATCATGCCAGAAGACCTGATAAATGGATGGTCAAGTGGATGGAAATGATGGAGAATTTTCAAGACAGTGTTCATTATATCCACGGCAACATGTGTCTGTTAAGGCAGGGAAGTCACTGTGTTTGGAACTGGCTGTCATGATGGTGTTTTGTGTAGGATTCTTGTTGTCAGGCACTTCGAGCATTACATCACCCTGTTTGGAGGTTCACTATGACAGGATCCTTATGTTTGGTCTGAGCCAAAGCAGGCAGCTTGGTTCCCATCCAAGGATTATTTATGGAGCCACTAGAAGAACGTGTCAGAGTTCAGCAGTGTGGACCCGGAGTGCATTTATGTTCACGTGCATTTATGATTTATCACTTGGGGAATGGAGTTAGGAAAATTGTTTTTATATTTACTTTAGGAGCCCCACTGTGGACATTTCTGATCATTAGAATTGTCGTGCTTTTTCTTTAAATTGTGGTAAAATACACGTAACATAAAATTGACCATCTGGACCATTTTTAAGCGTACAGCTCAGTGGTATTAATTGTACAGTTCACATTGTTATGCAACCATCACCACTGTCCATCCCCAGAACTCTCTTCATCTTGGAAAACAAACTCTGTTCCCACTGAAGAATTTTCACAGCTTTGGAGTGAAGGCAAAAAGGATTCTTTAAGAGTCCCTTAATTCCAGTGAGAACAGGACGGAATGGTCTGCACTTGTAACTCCTCTTGGTTGATCAGAGCTACCCACTGAAACAACCATCCTCTCTTGGTTTCCTGGGAAAGCCTAGGTTCGTTGTGTGGCTGTCCTTGTCCCCATGGGACTGGAATGCAGCGTGCAGGTGAGGGCATGGTGGCTGCCTGTCCTGTTCTCGAGAACTGGGACCAGAATCCCTCCCTTGTGGTGCCCTTGAAGCTCTCCTCCGGACCTGCACTTTCTCCGACTTGTGTTGTGGATTTGGCAGGCTCATCCTGTCACCACGATGGGCACGTGGCTGCTGTGTTAGGCACTTCGTTAAAAAGATGAGCTCATCAGGTGGCCGGCTCCCGAGCTTCCCGCGTGATTCAGTTACCCTGTGGCTTTGCCCACCAATTGACTGCACTCTGAAAATAGCACCATCATCTCTCGGTTTCGCGGAGATTTGTGGGAATCATAAGGGACTCACACTGAGAGGTATATTGAATTATATAAAATGCTTTGTAGAAAAAAGTCAGAGTCTGGTAATTTGGATTATGAATTTTACTTTGAATAGGTAGAGCTTTCTCATTGGGAATGCAAATATCCTCAACATTTATCTTCTTTTCAAGCCTAGTAGAAAGGACTTCACGTGATCTTTTACGTTATTTATTACTTTTCACAAATAAAAGTTTTTTTTCCTTTATTCTGGCTCTTTATTTGCCTTTTCCCCTAAGTCTCCAAAACAGCAATACCAGCCAAACCAAACAGCCCTAACGAAGACAGACCTTGAGACCAAATTAGTTTCCCAACTGTGGATTATGGTGTTGAGCTGTGGTGCACTGTGGGTGTGCCATCACATCGATGGCTTAGGTATAATGATGAGAAGCTTTTTACTGGAGTGAAAGAATTTTTTTTTTTTTTGTCATGGGGCTGCTGAGGTCTATTCTAAGCCCAAAGCCATTAGGGAGACCTGCTTTCTTCAGTGCAGGGGGTAAAAAATAGACTGTTTTCTGTTTTTTTGCTTTCCTTAAAATGCTTTCTGTGGGGGTTGGGTGTTGCTGTGTTTTAAATGGGTTTTACTATGCGAGGGTGTTGTTACTGGTGAGAGCAGAGCAGTTTGTCACTGCTGCCTGTGGTTAAGTCCCAGGCCCGACACAGAGGTTGTTATATAAACCAGGAGGCAGTGGGAAGGCTTCTCCAAGTGTCCTTGTTTGTTCCATGTCAGTAGCTGCGATTTCGTCTTAAACTCGGTACCACCCATGTGCATGAAATCCAGCCAGAATGAAAGATTTGCAGCATTATCACTTAGAAGCAAATTATTCTTAGGCCCCTTTTGGGCCCTAATTATAAAACTTGTCACTTGACATCTATCTCCGCCAGAGTTGTTATTCTAATAGCCTAAAAATAGGAGTGTTGCACTCACTGTGCCGCCAGGAGGGTTTTCCTGTAGAGCCAGACAAGCCATATGGAGCTGCCACAGAAGGCAGACCAGAATGCTCCATGCGAGCTGCCCTGCATTTGGGGGGATTTGTTCCTGGAGACAGAGCCAAGACTCAGCCAGTCGGGGCTTGGGAGAGCAAAGTCAGTCTGAATGTAGTTAGAAGTGTAGGTTTGTGGATGGCGGAGCATTTCTGAAAATAATTGTTACCCTGTCTTTAAATTTTTTTTAATGTTTATTTTTGAGAGAGAGAGAGAGAGCATGAGTGGGAGAGGGGCAGAGAAAGATGGGGACAAGAGGATCCCAAGCAGGCTCTGCGCTAACAGCAGAGAGCCAGATGTGGGGCTCAAACTCAGGAACCGCGAGATCATGACCTGAGCTGAAGTCTGACACTTAACCACTGAGCCACCCAGGCACCCCTGTCTTTAAACAGCCCTAGAGCTGGAGCTGGAGCTGGGGAGGGCCCAGTCCTTAGTGCTCAGAGCTTTAGCCACTTCATCCCTCCCTCCAAAGGTGGCCATGAGGATTAATGAGAAAACAGACTTCAGTATTTTTTCTTTTTAATGAGCCTGAGTCTGCCAAATAAATACTGCCTCAGAGCCATCCATGTGAGTTGTTGTCAGCTTCCTTATAAAAAGATAAGTAGGGCTGCATACCCTGTTAGGAGCTATGCGTAAACATTTTGCCATCTATTTACCTTATTGATATGTATGTGTGTATATATTTTTGTCTTTGACCCATTTGAAATTTGTGGACATCATACTCTATTTTCTAATGACTTTGAACGATTTCTTTGCCACGCTAACCATTTTCCTTCACCATTCAGCAGGGATTTAAGGATGCTTTTTTCTTCCAGATGTTTCGTTTCTCCTTTTGGTTTTCCTACTGAGGACTCTCACTGATCTGTCTCCCACTTGTGCATCTTCTCTGCCATATTGGACCCTGGTCTGCTGCTTTTGTGTTCATGCTTTGGTTGGTTCCACCCTGAGTGCTCTGGTTTACCCCAGATTCAGAGCCCCTGCCCGCTCCTGGGGATCCTGCAGGGGCAGTCGAAATTTGCGCAGATGTGGAGTGGAGGGCCCTTGTCTGCAGGCGGACACTGACTCACTCCCCTTGTCACTTTTTAAAAAAAACTAAACTTTATTTTTTAGAACAGTTTTAGATTTACAGAAACACTGTGAAGGTAGTGTAGGGAGTTCTCATATACCCCACACCCAGTTTCTCCTATTGACATATTAGCATGGTGTATTTGTTACAACGAATGAACCGGTACTGATGGATTATGGTGGTAGGCAGAATAATGCTGCAAGCCTGCGAATGTGTTAGGTTCCATGGCAAAGGGGAATTAAAGGATGTAGATAGAATTAATTGGGTTGCTAATCAGTGGACCTGAATATAGGGAGATGAGCTTGGATTATCTAGGGGGGCCCAATGTGATCACAAGGGTTTTTAAAACCGGAAGAGGAACTCATCCTGGTGTTGCTGGCTTTGAAGATGGAGGAGGGGACCGAGAACTAAGTGAGGGAGCTGCGGCCACTCAGAGCTGGAAAAGGCAAGGAAAAGGGTTCTCACCTTGAGGCTCCAGAAAGGAGGCTGTTGACACTTTGACTTTAGCTCAGTGAGATCTGTATCAAACTTCTGACCTACAGAACTATAAGGTAATAAATTTGCTTCTTTTAAGCTATTGTGTTTGTACTAACTTGTCACAGCAGTGGTAGAACATAAAGACAGTGATTGTTAACTAAAGTCGGTGTTTTTAAAAAAAATTTTTTTTAATGTTTATTTTTGAGACAGAGATGGAGCCTGAGTGGGGGAGGGGCAGAGAGAGAGGGACACAGAATCTGAAACAGACTCCAAGGTCAGAGCTGTCAGCACAGAGCCCGACGCGGGGCTCAAACTCACAGACCGTGAGATCATAACCTGAGCCGAACTCGGACGCTTAACTGACTTGGCCACCCAGGCACCCCCTAAAGTCTGTGTTTTATTCAGATTTTGCTGGCCTTTTAATTACCCAGGATCCCTCTCAGGATACACCTCACATTTAGTTGTCATCTTGGCTGTGACCGTTTCTTAGACCTCCCTGGTTTTTAGTGACTTTGATAGTTCTGATAGTACTGGTCAGGTATGTTTTCTGAGTCAGGCATGAGGCTCATTCTGATGTTTGCTTTGTCTCTTCAGACTGTGTTTTCTTGCCTTTCAGCATTCTTTGTCATTGTTTTTGAAAGCCAGGCATAATGTAAGGAGAAACAAGAACTGAAGAAATAGTTCTTTAGTGTGAGTTTTATGTTATTTTGTCTAGGACTTGGGCTGTTGGTTTGCTGTAGCCACAGATGCCCAAGGTTTTCAGATTCCTCAGGTGTCCTTGCCTTGGTCTCTCTCTCTGTCTTTGGGCTTCTTTTAAGAATGAGCTCCGGGGCGCCTGGCTGGCTCAGTTGGTAGAGCATGTGACTCTTGATCTCAGAGTCGTGAGTTCAAGGTGCACATTGGCCTTAGAGCTTGCTTAAAGACATTAAAAAAAATATAGAAACTTGAGCTCCTCACATGGAGTCTGAGAGTCTTCCAGTCCTTCCCAGTGTCATTATGCCAGAACCTGTTGATGTGGTGGTAAAGTATGGGGAGAAGAAGCACCCTGTAAGTCTTATCAAAGAATCTTGGTCTTTCAGTGGGTCTGTGTCCCTGGGATGTGCTCTGGACAGTGTTTCTTGGACGCCTCCCTTACCCTGACCCCTCCCCCTTCACCAGGTGAGACCAGAAGGCTGAAGGGGGCTGGAGTCCCAGAAACGCCCCTCCCCCAGCTGGGATAAGGTTCTGGAGAGTCTCCATCCCTGCCGGAGAGCAGGCCCCTGTTGTGGAGAATGTTCTGGGAGATCAGGAGAGGTTTTTCCTCGCTCTTCATAGCGAGAACCTGGTAGTAAAACCTGTACAGGTAAAACCTAAGACTGTGGCCATCAGGAGTCTCCTACTCTCCTGCTAGTCCACACACTCAGCCTCCCAGCAATTTGTCAAAACCTTATTAAAGTGTTCTATCAGTTGATGGCCCCAGCGGCTTCTGCTTCAGGTGAGTGATCTGGGCTGTGACTTTGGATTGTCCCCTCTCTCCAGATTTCTGGGTTATGATTTTGACCTGTGCCCTTGGGTCTCTGATGGGTCCCAGAAAAGCCGCAGATATTCAGTTTGCTCAGCTTCTTATCATTAGGATGGGAGTGAGGACTTCAAATTCTTTACGCGGGGGAGCTGAAACTAGAAGTCCCCTCTTTGCTTCTTTGTTGTCCTCCCCACCTTCCTACCAGGTTGGTTGTGTTGGTATAAAACATCCTGACCATTGCAAAAGCTCCTGAGTCTTGAAGAGAAAAAAAAAATCACTGTTTCCGATCAGAGAGACTGCTTCTGAGTTATGGTGACACCAAGTCATTGCCTACCCTTCTCACTTCCTCCTTTTGTTGCTCAGGTTTTACTTATTAGCAAACTAGATGGGTCTACAACAGATCTTTTAAATTGGGAAGTACTGGGTCTGCATGTGGGATGGGTGGGGTTTTTTTTTTTTTTAGCACCTTTCTACTTTCTTTCCATCTGCTTCCCTATCACTAACCCCCTCCAAGCTTTGACAGGCAAAAATGTTTTATCAATCTTACACAAATACGGCTTAATCTTTACCCTGTCCTGCCTTCCTGCCCGTGTTTTTTTTTAAGTTTCATTTTTTAATTTACATGTGAGAGAGAGTACAAGTGGGGAAGGGGCAGAGAGAGGGAGATCCAGAATCCCAAGCAGACTCATGCCCCCAGTGCAGAGCCCAATGTGGGACTCGAATTTACAAGCCATGAGATCATGACCTGAGCTGAGATCAAGAGTTGCTTAAGTGACTGAGCCACGCAGGTGCCCCCCACCTGTGCTTTTGATCACAGAGCTCCCCTAAGCAGCTGTGCAAGTTCTGTGTTAAAGTAGCAGCCCCTTTATTTAGCTGACAGCTTTCAGGCCCTCTCAATTACATGTAAGTCAAGAGGAAACCAGTGAGGGGCGCCTGGGTGGCTCAGTCCATTAGAGCATCTGACTCTTAATTTCAGCTCAGGTCATGATACCAGGGTCACAGGATCAAGCCCCACTCCGCACTGAGTGTGGAGGCTGCTTAAGATTCTCTCTCTCCTTCCGTCCCTCTCCCTGGCTCACGCATATGTGTGCTCTCTCTCTGTGCAAACAAACCAGTAAGACAAAAATTCTGAGCAGCCTAAGGAATAATTGCTATAAAAACTCAGGCACCCTTCCTTCTTTCCCTAAAGCTGTTAATAGGGACAGATCAAGGTAATTGTATGGGTGGGGTGGATGGTCAGTTGGAGCCTAGATAAGGTAAAGAGGGCATCTGTCAGAAAGGGGATAGAATTGATCAGATAAGTAAATATATTAAGAATAATGGAAGCCAGGTTCCTCATGTTGGAGAAGAGAGTTGCAAATATGGAAAGAAACTGGAATGACCCTGGTATTTGATCGCAGTGCTGGTATTGGATCATAATTGGAAGTTTTTATGTATAAAATCAGTATAAAAATGAAAATGTCAATGAGTATATGTGTGCATACATACATAAACATGTACCCATACATATGTACATACATGTACAGTCCAAGCTCTGTCCACTGAAAGGTTCCGGGAGCAAGCACCCCCACAGCAGTAAGTGTACTTGGCTCCCAGACCTTGGCTTTTAAATACCATTCTTCACTAAAGGAACCAGGCTTCTTGGAGAAATGGCTGATGCCAGGGCTAGAGCAGGAAGAATAAAGGGTGAACTTGGATTATTTGCCAGAAAGTAGAATAATGAATGGGGACACGTCCAAAGGACACAGAAGCCAGCTTGAAGGGGTACCTACTGGCCAAGTCAGAGACAACGTGAACATCAAAATAATCGTAATACTAGATTGGATAAGGTAGGGAAACATGAAACCATACTGCTAGAAATAAATAAGTTAAATTTAAGGAGGAATGCAGTTTCAAAGAACTTCACAGAATACTTGTTAATTACAAAGGGAAAAAGGAGTAACTCTACAGTGCAGAACCCTGGCAAACGAGTCATGGGACAATACGAAATTGTCTGCCACCTGGTGTGTGGGTGTGTGTGTGTGTTTGCTGTTGATTCATGATGATATTCATTACAACAGAGTGATAGACCTTTACTTTGTGTGCTTTATGGTCTGTGAAGGACTTCAATATTTTATTTGCTTCTCACGGTCCCCTTCTGGAGTGGGCAGGGATTATTTTTCTACCTTTGAGGATATGATATAATAACGGTAGTTTTTACAGCCAGGCAATAGTCTAAGAACTTTGAATGTTGCATACATTAATTCTCACAATTACCCTATAAGGTAGATATACTGTGATAATTCCCTTTTACAAATGAGACCAAGGCACAGAGAGGTTAAGTAACTTGCCCAGTGTCACACAGCTTAAAAGTTGGGAAACTGAGACTTGAGTCAGACATTTTTTTTTTTAATTTTTTTTTTTCAACGTTTATTTATTTTTGGGACAGAGAGAGACAGAGCATGAACAGGGGAGGGGCAGAGAGAGAGGGAGACACAGAATCGGAAACAGGCTCCAGGCTCTGAGCCATCAGCCCAGAGCCCGACGCGGGGCTCGAACTCACGGACCGCGAGATCGTGACCTGGCTGAAGTCGGACGCTTAACCGACTGCGCCACCCAGGCGCCCCTTGAGTCAGACATTTTGACTCCATATTTCCAGCTCTTATTTATAGAGTTGTGTTACCTCTGTAATTGAGATGCTGAGGAAAGGAAACACTTAGCTAGGTTAGGTGACTTGTTCAAGGCCCCTTGTTCCCGTGGTTGTTGGATTCTGCAAATCTGTACTGAGTGCCTGTTAATGTCAGGCCCTATTCCAGATGCTGGGTGAGTGGTACTAGGCAGCCAGAGCCCTGGGCCTCCTGGAGCTCAGGCTTTTGTGAGGTGAGTTGAAGAACTGGACGTGAGCCTGCTGCCTTCTGGTGTCAAGTCTAGACACAAAGCGAACTGCCTTGTTTTGCAGGGAGTGGGCAGCTGGTCAGTCTCTGTGCTCAGTGGTGCACTTTCTTTTTTCTTTTGAAGGTCGCCTGGTAGGTGCTCTGGATGCAGTGCTGGATTCCAATGCACGGGTCGCTCCATTTCGAATTCTGCTTCAAGTGCCTGGGTCCCAGGTTTATTCTCCCATAGCATGTGGTGAGTTACTGAGTGGATCAGACGTTTACTGGGCCATAGCCACTGGTGAGTTTTGTTCCAGTTGGAACATTCCAAACCTTAAGGTCTAAGCATGCTGAGTATCTGCATGTTGGTGAAGCTTGAAGGTAACTCCTTTTAGAAACTCATCTGCTTTTATGAGTTCTTTTTTTTTTTTTCTTTTCTTTTCTTTTTTTTCACCCATCAAAAGCACATAAAGGCTACAAGCTTGGGCACCTTAGCTTGGGCATGCCAGGCTTTTGCGTGGTGTGCTGTTCCAGGGTGCTGTATATTGTTGAGTATGAATGGAACCCTTTTTTCCTGAATCTTGTTTCTGACATAACGAATGCCTTCCTGGGCAAGTGCACCTATCGTAATGGTACAAGGCATGGGGGTGGGGGGGCGACTGAGGGCTGTGTCTGACTTAGGGTAGTCTTCACCCCCTTGTTCCACGTTTGTGCTGCATTACTGGACTGCTGCGCCCCACGGGAATTTTGCAATTTCCCCCCCCCCCCCCCCACCCCGTCCCCGTCCCTGTCCTCTTCTTCTGGGATTTCAGTCCTCCTGCACCGTCTAATGCTCTACTTGCCTCTCCAGCACCTCTGGGGCTGGGAATCAATCATTACATCTGAGAAGCCCCTTCTATTAAAAAACTAAAGCAAGATGTGTCTTTTTAACCACATGAGTCATAAACGTTCACCTTCTAGAAATTAAATTGGTAAGAGAGAAAGAAAAGGAAATCTTCTGTACCCCTTTATCAAAGTGCTGGTCTCTCTTCTGAGTACATGTGCTAATACACACAGAAGCTTCTAGTTTGGGTTTCAAATGGTAAACACGATGCATGTTCATATAATCCATTAACCTTTGACAAGTTCAAAGAAGAAAATGTCTCTTGCCTCACATCCTAGCCACCCAAAGCAACCTCTGGCCACACTGGGTTCACCTCATTGAGACCACTTTATACTGTATTTAGGACAGGTACAACAATAGTTTTGAAGATGGTCAGAAGTACCTTTGTAAAAATGCAATCTATCTGACAATGCTGTTTTATAATAAAAGTGTTATGTTTTTACTTGATTTCAATAAACAAGAAGCTGAAGTAAAACCAGAGAAACTTCAAAAATGTTTCCTTAACGTGAGAGCTTATTGTCTAAAAGGTTCATCTAAGACTAAGGGAAGAGATTTGTGAAAGTGTCACAGGGTTAGGATTGTGGCTTTTTAAAGCAGTGTTGCAACTCTGACCATGTGTGTTGACTCACCAGCCTGGAAGACAAGGATGCCAGCCTTCATATGCTCCAGCCTTCATATGCTCCCCCCTTTCTCTCCAGCCTTTCATTTAAAAACGTGTTACTGTTAACTTGACGTTGTAATTTTCATTCTGTCTGCCACCATACTGTCCACCGTTCTTTGGCTTTGTCCTGTATTTAAATTGATCTAATGCTTTTACTCAGGTAGGGCTTTCCTAATATCGAATCTTTAATTTTGGCTCATCTCTTGATTGGCTAGATTACAGTTTTCTTACCCCAATTATGTCTCACATTTGTAAGTATCTGTCCCTTGGCTTTGGACTTGAATGATACTTCAGCTGGGTATGATAGTCTCCAGCCATCTAGAGTATAGTGGCCATTGCTCCAGAGTCTTCCTGTATTTAAAGAGGCAATGGGAGAAATCTTAGGGTGGCCTTTTTTTTTCCTCTCCTTTTTGTCCCCTTGTGGGTGATGTGCTTTTTTGTGCCTGTAACTGTCTAACCCTTGAAGTTAAGTAGTTTAGTAACTTCCTTGGTTACTGCTTTGAGCACATTGTCAGGAACTTGATGTGCTCCTTTAGTATGTAGATTGAGGGGCACCTGGCTCAGTTGGTTAAGTGTCCAACTTGGCTCAGTTCGTGAGTTTGAGCCCTGTGTTGGGCTCTGTGCTGACAGCTCAGAGCCTAGAGCCTGCTTCAGATTCTGTGTCTCTGTCTCTCTTTTCCCCTCTCCCGCTCAAGCTCTTTCTCTCAAAAGTAAAAATAAAAACATTAAAAAAATATGTAGATTGAGGGGCGCCTGGGTGGCTCAGTCGGTTAAGCATCTGACTTCAGCTCAGGTCATGATCTCACGGTCTGTGAGTTTGAACCCCTCTCTGTGCTGACAGCTCTGTGCTGACAGCTCAGAGTCTGCAGCCTGCTTCAGATTCTGTGTCTCCCTCTCTTTGCCTCTCCCCAACTCATGCTGTCTCTCAAAACTAAATTAAAAACTTGAAAAAAAATTTAAAAAATATGTAGATTGATTTCTTTAATCACTTCAGGAAATTTTCTTCTGTATATGTATTTTTAAAAATGTATTTTATGTTCCATTTATTGGAATCCCTGCCTCAAAGATCCTTTATGTTGGAAAGCTATTGTCTACTTTTCATTCCTGTTTTTCTTGATTTGTCTTTTCAACTTGTATCCTCTGTGCTGTTCATAATCCTTTCCAACAAGTTCATAATTCTGTTTTCAGCCCTGGATCCCACACTTTGCTTAACTTCTTCCTCCTCTTGCTGTGTTTTTATTTATTTTTTATTTTTTTAGTGTTTATTTTTGAGAGAGAGAGAGAGAGAGAGAGAGAGAGAGAGAGAGAGAGAGAGCAAGCATGAATGGGGGAGGAGCAGAGAGAGAGGAAGACAGAATCTAAAGCAGGCTCCAGGCTCTGAGCTGTCCACATACAGCCCGACACAGGGCTCTAACCCACAAACTGTGAGATCATGACCTCAGCTGAAGTCGGATGCTTAGCTGACTAAGCCACTCAGGTGCCCCTTGCTATGTTGTTTTGATCATGATTTTCTTAGGTGTCTGCTAACCCTTTCATGTGTAATTTCATCATCTCATCTTCATGCTCTTGTTTTACTGAAGTCATGTTCTTAACTGTCTTGGACTATGAAGCATTTGTGAGAATTTCCCTTTCTTCTTTGAGGGTTCCGTGTTTTTTTTTTTTTTTTTTTTTTTTTTTTTTTTCCCTAGGGCACAGTCTCTGTCTTTTGAACACTTCCTGTTCATCTGTTGATGCTCTTTTGCTGTCAGATGTTGGCTTGGTTGCTGTGCTGTTCCTCTGCATCCCTGGACATGTTCATGCTTGGACATGGTTAGCTAAGACTGACACTGTTATTTGTACCAATGTTGTATGATTTTCTGACTGGTATTTAGGGGACAGAGCAGAGAGGACAGGTGTGCTGCTGGGCGGGATGTGGGATGTGAGGCCGCAGGATCCTCTGACTTTCTCCAGTTTCTTTTTGGTCTCTCTCTCCTCTCACTCTGCCCCAAGCCAAAGAGTTGGTCTTGCTCTGGATTTAGAGCTCTTGATGGGAACATCTGGAGTTTGGTCTCCTCACTAGGCTGGCTTCTGGGGAGTCTGTGGAGCAGGGACCCTGCTTAGATCCTGCATCTCTGTAGCCTGGGAGGTCTACAGTAGCCATCTGGGGCTCCCGGAGCACTTTCAGACCACAGTGAGTAGATGGTGGCACAGGACTCAGCCTTATGGCTGTGGCCTAATTTACTCATCCAGTCCTTTATTAGATACTTGATTGCTTCTGATGTTTCAGCATTTTCAAAACTTAAATGAACATCCATACACTTAAATATTTCAGGATGCTTCTTCATCCTCAAAGTCCATTCACGTGAAATGTTGGGTGACTGCCACGTACCAGACATGTGCTTGGTGTCAGGGTTCCTTGGTGAGTGTGTGAGGGGAGTTTTCCTCCACCTGGAGTTACAGGGCCCTGGGGGATACAAAGAGCAACCTGGAAGTGGCAGGTCCAGTGGGCCCGAGGATTAGGAAGGTGAGAGGTGGCAAGGCCCTTGACGAGCACATAGTAAGGAAGTTCTGTGTCAGGGCATGTACTTTCTAAGGCCATCTGTACATATATTTGCCAAACTGCATGCTATAAAGGTTGTAGCAGCTTAGCTTGCTTCCCCCACACCCCGTCTACCACCGGCAGTGTAGTTCTGAGCAGGTTGAATTCCTAGAACATTCTTTCTCTTGAGCCAGGATCTCAAGGATCTGCTTTTTTTAGTTTCCACTTGGCTGAGTATTTGCCTTGGACCTGACCCATGGCAGGTCTACAGATGCTTCATGTTCTTGTGCTGTATTGCCCACAGAAGGTCCCCTGTGTAAGCAGCGGTTCTTTCCAGTGCTGCTTTTCTTGGGTTAGGGAAGAGAGAACGGGGAGGGGCTTGGGCTTGTGGTATTGATTTAGATACTTAGGCCTCTTCTGGGAGTTATGTGGGCATCCTGCACTGTGATATTGACTCAACCATATTTAATATTTTATTGTGTCTTGAGCATTGAGAAAGGATCCCTGCCCAGGGTTTTAAGTCTCAGATAAAGCACAAACAAGAACTGTAGGAAGGGCCTGGACGGCACCAGGACGTGGGCAGGGACAGGAAGAGTGGCCTGCAAGAACGATTTATATCTTCATTTGATTTCGGCTGTTTGCACGGCAGGATGGGGAGATATAGGAGAGCTTTTGAGAATAATTTTTTTTTCTATTTGCTTTTAAGCAGAGGTAGAAGAGCTAGGTAGAGAATGCCATGGGTGAGCAATATTATTTGGCAGCAGATCTGTGGATGATTGTGGTTAAAAAAGATAAGCAATAAGTTGTTACTATTTTTTAACTGACATGCCATGAATTTCAAGGCTTTATGGACTTTACTGGCCTCACTGGATAAAAGACACATGATGAGAGTGCGACGAGCACTTGTTTAGAAGAGGGTGAGGAGGACTATGCCCTGTCTTTCAGGTTGGAGCTCAGATGCCCCCTCCAAGAGACCCCACACACACCCCCTGCCAACCGCTCCCCCCACTCTGCTGGTGGAACCCCTCCAGCACTTACCTGTGCTGTCACTCAACTTTCTTTGTTGTCTACCTCTCTAATGAAAATAAAAGTTTTCTTAGAGTCCTGCTCACTCACTGACACCTGCTCACTCACTGACACCCTCCAGTGTCCAGGGTAGATAGAGCCTGGTATTCAGCAAATAGTAGGTGTGCAAATAAGCGAAAGCAGTCAAGTAGGGACTCTGGCTTTAGGGATGAGTAAGTAGTCGGTTACTCAGAAAAGGTGATGGGTTCAGCACGTCAGTGTCCTGTATGTGAGGAGTGAGAGAGGGGGCACGAGGTCACAAACAAGACTTCTCGGCCTTTTCTGAGAAGCCACGGCAGGGAAATTCTATGGCTGGGTGAGGGCCTGGGTCAGGAGCTCTGTAATGAGCCACCAGCACCATTGACAGTAGAAAAACTTGTGAAGGAGGGATCTTGCTTTCTTTAAAAACAGAAGGAAAGAAAGAAAGAAAGAAAGAAAGAAAGAAAGAAAGAAAGAAAGAAAGAAAGAAAGAAAGAAGAGAAGAAAGAAGGCATTTTTCTTTTTTTTACTGTGGTAAAACATATATAACCTAAAATTTGCCATCTTCACCATTTTTAAGTGCACAGTTCAGTGGCATTAAGTACGTTCACATTGTTGTGCAACCATCTCCGCTGTCCATTTCCAGAAATTCTTCATCTTCCCAAGCTGAAACTCTGTCCATTAAGCACGACCTCCCCATTCCTCTCTCCCTGCCAGCCCCCTCCCCAATACACTATACTTTCTGTCTCTGTGAGTTTGACTACTCTAGGTCCCTCATATAAGTGGAATCATACAGTATTTGTGTTTTTGTAACTGGCTTATTTCGCTTAGCATAGTGTCCTCAGGGTTCATCCATGTTGCAGCAGGTGTCAGAATTTCCTTTTTCTTTTCTTTTTTTTTTTTTATGACCGAGTAACCTTCTATTGCATGTCTACTTTCCCTTTGATATTGGATATAATGATTGGTGCATGAGTAGAAAGCAAGGACGTGGTGTGGGGAACCAGGAGAGTCAATTCCCGGAGCCAATTCCCGGACCGGGTTGGCTCACTCACTGGTGAGCCAATTCCCGGACCGGAAGGAGGGAAGAGTAGGGGGAGGAGATGAGAGGTCTAGGGCTCCAGCCTGGGGTGGGCCAGCTTCTGACTGAATTGACACCTAAGCGTGAAGAGCTCATGGGGACCCTGGAAGAGCAAGGAGACTTTGTTGGGGTTTCTCATCTGATGTCTCAGCCTGTGCTTTATACTGCAGTTGAAAAGTCCAGGCCATGCCTGGCTGTGAGTTAGCGATTTATCATTTCGTGTTCCTGTTAGTAGGTGACTCTCTGTACTATTGCTGTGCCAAGTTTTCACCTTTCTAGTAAGGTCTAGGCCCATGGTTTTGAGGGAAAGGGAGAGCAGGAAAATGGGGGAAAGGTAAGCAGGTGGGCATGACGATGCCATGACACATTTCTTACACCAGTAGAGTACAGAGATTTTCAAGCAGACCAGGACGAGGTGCCCACCTGGGTGGGCAGAGGCGTACCTGCCTCTTGAGAGGGAGTAAGTGGGTAGTTTGAAAAAACTTAGTTAATATTTCAATTTGGAAAATGAAAAAAAAAAATACAAGACTTTGAAATTTCCAAGTTCCATTAAAGGAAGCTGTGGTAGTGTTGCTAACAAAATATGTGGCATAGGTTTTTAAAAATTGAGAATCACAGCAGTTAGGCTTTCCAGCTTAAAAAATACTTTCCTTTCACACACTTTCCTTATTTGTTCCTTTTAACAACGTATAGGTATGTATAATTGCTGACTTTGGAGAGGGAGGAAGCAAGGCCTAAGTTGCTTAGTAAGTTGCCAGGGCCACATCTTGCATCGAGTGCCTCACTGGGTAGCTCAGGCACAGGTCCTTCTAGAACGTTCTCTTCAAGTGTTCTTTCTGATGTTTCTTATCTCTGCCCTTGACCGTGGCTGGCGTTTTAGTTTCTTGTATTCTGCATCACTGTTTGCTTTGTCTTTGGAGAGAGAATTTTATTACAGGAGGAAATGTTCCAGGGTGGATCAGATTAGTGTCTTGGTGAACTTGGTGCCAGGGCAGCAAAGGAAGTGCCAGCCAGATCTTTTTTCAAGAACAGAACTCACTGTGCACTTCAAGGAAAAACTGGGAGGCAGCCCTGCAGGAGGAAAGTAAGAACTTTTTTCTGGGTGCACACTCTGAGGTCACTCAGTATGAGTTGTCACATTTGTTTTTAGTTGCTTGGGATTTCCTTCAATAATACTAACTGGCGTTTTCTGTGTAGGATTTACACTTGGAAATGGCTGAGACATGCCATGGCTAATGCTTCTTTTCATTTGAGGAGTTTCTGTCACCAGGCTCCTACTGGTTTAAATAATTTTGCTTATGCTCAAATAATTAAACTCACTGAAGATGTTTGTCCATGAGGGATGTTGCTTATAATTATTTTTAAAAGCAAGAAAATCCTGAGTGTAACTTTTAGACTTAGTAAATTGAAGGTCAAAAGTCCTATTTAAAAAACCCATGCTTTCAACCTGGGTAGACACTTGCAGACCACACTGTCTTGCGTTCTCCAGGTAGCCATGGCCCCCTGCCTCTCTTGCAACAGGCCCTGTTTCTTCCACTTGAAATAATTCTTCCCCATGAAGTCTCTCCTTACCTAAGTCCTGATTTGTTGCTGGACATACTTCAGAATAGATATGACCTGCATTGAATCTTAGAGTTGTGAAGCTGGGAATCAGACTTCTCTCTGGCATCTCACAGATTGTCTGACATCAGCACAGAGCATGACCTGTTGGACAAAAGAAACCACCTGGAGAGGATCTTCGCAGACATCTGGTTTCATCTCTTCCATTTTAGTAGATGTGAGGAGACTGACCGAGGCCGATGGGTTTCAAAATAAGATGACTTTTGTGAATGGCTTTTTATTAAATGATTCCTTAATGGTCAAAAACAAAGGCAGAGCTTGGGAGCAGAAGCCTCCAGACTCCCTGGGGTGCCCAGAGCTCTGCCTCTCCCTCAGGTCTTGCTGGTCTGGGTGTGTTGTCTGATTGGGGTCACCCTGGTCTCCATGCCATCGAAGCTGTTTGCAACCTGAGGGCTCACTTTAGGGCTTGCTGTTGCCCTGGCTTCTTGGACTTAACGCTGTGAACCTGATGTATCTGAGTGGCCTGGGCGTGGGAGTGATCCTGATTGAAAAAATAAGGAAATTCAGGGAGTGTGAAGTCCTCCACCCTGTTTTCTTGCTCTGTTTTCACTTCTGATTTTACAAAATACTCTTCCTCAGGTGTGGAGGTCAGTTTATCCAAGTTGATGACTTGTTTTTGATTTTAAAGTGTTTCTCATTGTGAGGATTTTCAAACATACCCCAGAGGAGTGAGGATATTATAATTACATCCTCCAGGCCCATGCGTGGGGATCAGAACACAGGTGCATTCGGGTCATGGTTTTCCCCACTTTGCTTTATTTCTTATTCTCTGCCTTCTCCTCACCCCTCTGATGTGTATTTTAAAGCAAATCCTAGAAATTGATATTTCACCTCTACATATTTTAGTAGAGATCTTTGAATCTATGGCCATTTTTTTGCCCCTACAATGGCATCGTTAAACTTGTGGAGTTAACTGGGACTCTCTGATGTCATGTGCACTCTCCATCCCAAGTCTGCATGTCTGCTTAAAGAGTCTTTCATAGGTCTGGATGGTTCTAATCCACATTCAAGAAGGACCACACACTTCATTGGGTGGTTGTGTCTCTTGTCTCCTTTAGTCGGGAAACCCTCCCCCACCCTGCTTTTTTCCCCCAAGTCATTGACTTAGTGAAGAAATTGAGTCAGTTTTTACATAGAATGTCATGTATGCTACGCTTCTGTTTGTAGGGCTCACCTCCTTGTATGTCCCCCAGACTGGGGGGTACTTGGAAACGTTCAGTTAAATTCAGGTTTAGTGTCTTTAAATTTTATTTATTATTATTATTTTATTTTGTTTTTTAAAGAGAAAGTGCGAGTGGGGGAGAGGGGCAGAGGGAGGGAGAGAGAGAATCTCAAGCAGGCTCCACACCCAGTTCAGAGCCGATGAGGGTCTCCATGTCACGACCATGAGATCACGACCTGAACTGAAATAGAGTTGGACTGATTAACCAGCTGGGCCATCCAGATGCCCCCAACAGTTTTAAAAAAAAAAGATACCTGATAGGAGGTTCCACATCTTTTATACCATGTCCTCTCAGCAGGCATGTATCCCCTGCGTGTCCTACTCTTAGTGATGCTTAGACCAGCTAATGAGTTCAGGTGCCCCTTTTCCTTGCCTTCTTCCCCTTCAGCCTTTCATCTAGTGGTTTCACCTATTGTAAACACCTGCCCAATTAACTTTTTCTCTACATGTCATAAAGTGGTGATTCCTACCCCCCTAATTCAATTTGTGCTTTCACAGCCCTGAGCTTCAGCTTGACTGTGTAGAAGAACTTTAATTCCTTAACTGGGTTTACTTGTTCACCCTGAGATGTGGTACATTCAGGAAAGAGGGGAGGAGAATGCTGATGTTGGTGCTTTACTTGCCTATTAGCGTGAGGATTGGGTGCCCTGGTGATTTGCAGTGGTGGCAGTGAATTGTTTCAGGTTTTTCCTTCTTCCCACCCTCTCCCTTTTTAGTATTGTTTTAAAGTTTAAAGTGCTCCTCACTCCCAATATTTTATCATGAAAATTTTCAAAGTACAGGAAGTTGGGAGGATTGTACAGTGCACAGTAGACGCCAGGAGTTTTTATACATCCAGTGTGCATCTGTTAATTGTAGTCCTTTGTCATTGTGCTTGTCAGGCTCATCTGCCCCTTGGAGCCCTTTCCTGTGGCTTCCGGCACGTGGTCCTGCTCCCAGTCACCTTTGAGTGCTTCTTTGTTTTCTGACCAGTGAGATGTTAAAGGTTCATCTTGTGCATTTTTCTGCCTCTTGTGTGGATCCGCCATTTTTCCAGTAGCCCTTGGTTCCTTTTAGTGGAGAACGGTATATAGGGGCCACAGTCTGGTGTAGGGTCCTTCATTGTTACTGGGTTGCCACTGCTTCTAAGGCTTTTCCAATAAGCATGAGCTAAGAAGTGTGTGTTATGAAAAAACATAAATCATGAGTTCATATTTTTAAAAAAATTTTTTAGGTTTATTTATTTTATAAGAGAGAAAGAGTGTGAGCAGGGAAGGGGCTGAGGGAGAAAGGGGGAGAGGGAGAATCCCAAACAGGCTCTACACTGTCATTGCAGACCCTGATGTGGGGTTCAAACCTACAAACTTGTGAGATCATGACCTGAGCCAAAATCAAGAGTTGGATGCTTAACCAGCTGAGCCACTCAGGCACCCCAATTATGAGTCCATATAAATTTTCTAATTCAACTGTAAAACTGCATAGTTATAACTTAGCTTTGATTTTATATTTTTCTCTTATACATTGAAAATCTTGATTTCTAACAATACATAATTTTCTGACTATCTCACATCTACATCCACATACATATTATTTCTAAATAATACCAATATTAACAGTAAGAGTGCCGGATGAAATTTAAGCTTTTGCAGCCCTGTTTGGCCTTAGAATATATTTAATTATGGATGTATAGTCAACATTGTTTAAAATACCTATTTTCTCTGTGTAATCATTTCAATAACCTGATAAGTCTATCCATTTACTTAAATTAGGGATTACTTTTTTCCTTTATTGGTTTAACCTTAAAAAAAAAAAGGAAAACTCTTTTTTGATTCCTTAATCAAACCTATAAAATCTGTAAACAAGATATGTGTAAAGGAGCCAGGCTTTCACTGCTGTCCCCTCCCTGCCTCCTTCCCTCTGCTATTAGGAAACCTGTCTTTTTCTGACTTAGGTTTCTACTGTTTTGTTTTACAAATATACGATACATTCTCCCACCCTGTTTTTACAAAGGTCACACATACTATGTTCTGTCCCTTGCCCTTGTTCATTTAGGGACATATCCTGGAAATCATTCCATATCAGAGAGCAGAGATTATCTTCTCCTTTGTTTTGTCTTTCATTTTGTAGGAGTACCATAGTTTATTCAGCCTGTTCCCTAATGAAGGCCATTTGTGGTGTTTTCATCCCTGGCCATGGCAACGTCTCAGTGAGTAACGTGGCAAATAGTTTTGTACCTTTACTGCTGAATCATTGGGCTAGATCACCCTTTCAATCTCGCAATCCCATCTCTAGTAAATGAATATGAAGCTTTGTTTAGATATTACTAAATTCCCCTCCCTCCCTTAGATTTGTGCATTGGAAAACATTACCATCAGCAATGGATGAAAGTACTTGCTTTCCCAGATTTCATCATTGGATCTCTTGTCAAACCTCTGGCTTTCTGTCAGCTTCATAGGTGTTTCTGCATATTTCTCATTTGCTGTCCTTTTATTATGAGGACGTTGAGTGCTTTTCATGTTTAGGGCTGTTTTCAGAAACTCCTTGTTCTTATCCTCTGCTTTTTTCTATTAGGTGGTTCTTTTCTTCCCCTTAATTTTTAGGCATTGTCTCTGTATTAGGAATATTAGTCCTTTACCTGGGAAATGAAATTACAAAAATCTTTTTCCAGTTTGTCATATCCTTTAGTGGCTTTGCATTTGATGTGTTTTACCTCCTAGAGGTTTTTTTAATGTAGTGGGATTTAGAATGCCCTTCTTTTATACTTTGTGATTTTGAGGCATGGTTAGGAAGGTTTTATTATTCCCAAGTTATACATGAATTCACTAATTTTTTTAAAGTACTTGTAAATTAACTTTTTTTTTAAATTAATACTTTTAAAGCTGTTCTTCTATGTCTTCTGGCTTGCGTTGTTTCTGACAAATCTACTGTCATTCTTTGTTGCTCTATAATTATTGTCTTTTTTTCTTCTTTATCACTGGCTTTCAGCAGTTGCAATAGATATGCATTTACGTGATTTTTCTGGATGCTTTTTCTGCTTCGGGTTTGTTGAGATACTTGGATCTATGTGTTTATAGTGTTCATCAAATTGGAAAAGAATTTTAGCTGTTTTTTCCAATATATACATATTTTTCTGTTCTCTGGCCTCTGTTCTCCCCCCCCCCCACCCCCCCTGGGGCTCCAATTAGTAGACTGCTTGCTGCTGTTCCACAGCTCACTGATGCTCTGTTATTTCTCTTGTTAATCCCTTTCCTTCTGCTTTTCATTTTAGTTTTTAATCACTATGTCCTAGTTCCCTACTCTTTTTTTTTTTTCCTGTAATGTGTAGTTTACTTTTAATCCCATTCGTGTATTTCTGATTTTAGACACTGTTTTTCCATCCCTAAAAGTTTGATTTGGTTCTTTCTCTATATCTTTCATGTGGTCTCTCACCATCCTCATGTGTTCCTCTGCTTTTTGAATATTTGGAGTATATTTATAATGGCTGTTTCTGTCCTTGTCTACAGATTATTTTATCTATGTCCTTTCTGGTTCCATTTCTATTGATTTTTTTTTCCTTTGGTTAATGATCAAATTTTCTTACTCCTTTGCTTCTAATTCTGAGAAGTGTTTCTTTTTTTTTTTTTTTTAATTTTTTTTTCAACGTTTTTTATTTATTTTTGGGACAGAGAGAGACAGAGCATGAACGGGGGAGGGGCAGAGAGAGAGGGAGACACAGAATCGGAAACAGGCTCCAGGCTCCGAGCCATCAGCCCAGAGCCCGACGCGGGGCTGGAACTCACGGAGCGCGAGATAGTGACCTGGCTGAAGTCGGACGCTTAACCGACTGCGCCACCCAGGCGCCCCAACTGAGAAGTGTTTCTAATGGCACTAATACAAGGACATTTTAATGACTGTTTCAATTGCAAATTAAAAATATTTTACTTTCAGTTTCAGGGAGGTTGGTCTTTTCACTTATTGCAAATACTTTTAGGGACTTAATATGAAGGCAGAAAAGGTCAAGGAAATTACGTAAAAGTATTTAAAACTTATTTTCTTAAGCCATAGATGTGTATGTGTGAAAATACTGTCAGTCATGATGACGTGATGTTGATATTGGGCTTTCACAGGTTTCTGTAAAGATGCTGCTTCAGGCGTGGATTAGATGTTAGAATATCCACTTGAAGAATGTGAGGTTTCTGTAAATTAAAGGCTTTGGTTCAATCCTCTCCCCTGCTCATTTGTGATTTTTACTCAAATGCTGTTTCTGAGTTACTCTGTATACGATGTGTTAAATGAAATTGAGAAATGGTAGTGTTGCTTTTAATTAGCCCCTTTATGGTCCATATGGCTTTTAGTCCAGGCATTTGACGGTAGACATTTAGTGTTTGGACAATAGAGAAATGTACTATTTCAAAGGAATAGATCTGAGCTATGCACATGGAATGCCCATTCATTGTAAATTAGGATTTAGATGGCCACGAAAGACCCTTAATTCATTTGGGTAGTTATTAAGCAGAGAGAAACAGTTGCGTTTTAAAACTGAAGCTTGGGTCATGTTATTTATGGCTGTGTTTGTGCAGAAGCTGTAGGTATAGACAATGAGATGCTTGTTTTATTTCCTGAAAACCTCCCTGGAGGAAACCTAGGCGAATAAATACTGTGTGTGAGTTTGAAAGTGACTCAGCTCTTGGGAACTGCCCACCTAGCTCCCCAGGCTCCCATCTCCACTGTGTGTTACGATAGTGTGAGGCCTTAGGAGCCCCGAGACGTGCCTTGAGCTTGGCTCTTCTCTGCCCTGAGTTTTCTTACCCAGAAAATAATACCACCTACCTTGTGCTATTTTTATTAAGATAAACAATGTCAAGTGTATGACATATCTACAAAATGCCTGGGAACATGCTAAGAATTCAGAAAATGTCCTGTGTCTACCACCTACGGCTGTTCTGCCTTAGAGTTGGTAATTTATAAATCATCATGGTTGTTTGATCTGTGCCTAATTGGGGCTTCTAATCCTGGATTTTAGTTTTGCATCGGCATTTATAAATCTGATTTGAGTTCTTGTGTGGGTAATGTTTACGATCCTCTGAACTTTAATTTTCTTGGGAAATAGAAGTCTTATTTTGTCTTAATAAAACAGGGTATAATTTTACCATTTGGACTTCTGTTAAAATCCACAGTATTCCTATAAAGTGTGGTTTTAAACAGCTATATTGGCCTCCTAGGGCTGCCACAGACTGGGTGGCTTAAACACCAATATTTATTGGTTCTCAGTGCTGGAGGCTGGAGGTCCATGATCCAGGAGCTGGCGGGATTGGTTGTTCCTGAAGCCCTTCCCCTTGGCTTGCAGATGGCTGCCTTCTCCCTATATCCTCACATGGTCATTCCTGGTGTCTCCTTCTCTTCTTTTTTTTCTTTTTTTTTTTTTAAAGTGGACTTTTTTTTTTAAGTTTGTTTATTTACTTGGCAGGGGGAGGGGCAGAGAGAGGAGATAAAGAATCCCAAAGCAGGCTCCATGCTGACAGCGGGGCTGACAATGCTGGGCTCAAACTCACGAAACCATGAGATCATGACCTGAACCGAAATCAAGAGTTGGACGTTTAACCAACTGAGCCGCCCAGGTGCCCCCCTTCCTCTTCTTAAAAGGTCACTGAGTTCTCTCCAACCCAGGCGCCACCCTTATGACCTCACTTAACCTTAATGACCTCCTTCAAGTCCCTGTCTGCAAATATGGTCATTTTAGGGGGTTAGGGCTTCAGCATATGCATTTGTCTGGGGCAAGGGATACACTTCAATCCAGAACAACTCTCCTCCGTCTTGGTTTTGGAAGACCTGTAGCAGAAGCAGTGGGAATATTGCTATGTTGTTCATTTGTAGACTTTTTATCATTCTGCCTCTTCAGTGGTGACACTTTCTCATGTTCTTATTTTTCTCTTTACACTTCCTGCCACTCGTATGTCTGTGGTGTGGTGGCTTTCCAACTTTTTTTTTTTTTTTTAATGTTTACTTATCCTTGAGGGGGCAGAGGTTCCGAAGCGGGCTCTGCACTGACAGCAGAGAGCCTGATGCCGGGCTCAAACTCACAAACCGTGAAATCGTGACCTGAGCCGTAGTCGGATGCTTATTAGCCACCTAGGTGCCCCTCCAACATTTTTTGAGCATGACTCACAGACAGAAAAATATTTATGTATGTGTGCTTACCTCTAAAAAATACTTTACAATCAGTGGTTGCCCTTATAAAGTGACACGTATTCTCTTTTTCATTTTTTCAAAAGCTATTTTCTGTTGGGTTACTTTGTGTAATTTGGGAAGCCTGGCTACAGCATCGATTCAGAACTTTGGTGTGTGAGCTCTGTTAGTGACTTTCCTTTTTAGTCCTTTGGGGCCGAGGACATGCAGTTGGTTTGCACTGATTTATAGTATTTTGGAAGCCTATCATAAGACTTCTCTGCAGAGGAAATTATAGTTTGGAAAATTTCCCTGCCATTTGGCAACTTTTGTAGGAAATGGAAGACAGTAGGGTGGAAAAGTTTCATCATATTGATTGTCTTGGCCAGGAGAGACATACAGCTATGTCTTCTATTCAACAACAGGGCAGATTGTAATGAAATCTAACTGTGGCTCAGTGATAGATTTTTGTATTTTTATGTGCCTATTTTCTCTTTCAAGGTGTAGGCTTGGTTTTATTTTAGAATTATCTTTCCCTGTCATAAGCTTCTCCCCGTAGGTAGAAGAATCTTTTAAAGAATAGAGGCATACATTTTTGATGACTTTGTCTCAATTCTTAATTCCATGTGCTACACTGTTGGGGCTTGATTATAGTTTTATTCATGGTGTCTGCGGTTATCAGTTGAGGACAACCTCCCTGTTTAGCTGTTAACAATTAACTGTGCTGGACCTGTGAGCTTAATGGGATAAATGAAAACCTGTTTCATGTCATCCAGGAAGGAAGATGCATTCAGGAAATTGGAAAGACTCTTAAGTACAAACACAAAATGTTTTTTTTTTGTTTTGTTTTGTTTTTTTTAAGTGTCAGTCCAGAGGAAGTAATGGACCTAAAGATTATGTAAATGTTACTTTGAAATTGATGGGTTGCTTGGGTGGCTCAGTCAGTTAAGCATTCAACTTCCGCTCAGGTCATGATCTCGTGGTTTGTGCGTTCAAGCCCCGTGTCGGGCTCTGTGCTGACAGCTCAGAGCCTGGAGCCTGCTTTGGATTCTGTGTCTCCCTCTCTCTCTGCCCCTCCCCACTCTTACTTTGTCTCTCTCGCTCTCTCTCTCAAAAATAAACATTAAGAAAATTAAAAAAAAAAAAAGAGATTGAAATGTAGCTTGTTAGGGGAGGGCCCCAGAGTACTTCAGGGTTGTAGAGAATGAGTTCATACCCTGCTCTTGCCTTTCATTCTATATATTTGACCTCGGAGAGGTACTTGAGCCACCATTTCCTCATCCAGTCTTCATTACACAGCAGTGACCTAGTCCCTGGAACAGAAAGGTTGCAAAGGTGAGTCTTCTCCTTTCTCTTGTTCTTCCTCATTCTGCCAAGGTCGGTCTTTTCTTTTCTTTTCTTTTCTTTTCTTTCTTTTCTTTCTTTCTTTTTCCAAGAAAGAAGGTCTCATACTCAAAAGATTGGTGACCAGTAAAGATAATTTTTCTCATTTATTCTTTGCTTTTATTAAAAATACCCTCACCAGGGCGCCTGGGTGGCTCAGTCAGTCAAGCATCCAACTCTTGATTTCAGCTAAGGTCATGAGTTCGAGCCCCACATCAGGCTCTGTGCTGACAGTGCAGAGCCTGCTTGGGATTCTCTCTGACTTCCTTTCTCTCTGTCCCTCCCCTGCTCTCTCTCAAAAATAAATAAGCTTTAAAGAAAAAATATTATGACCAGTTGGTTTTATTATAATAGATAATAAAGGACAAAGACGTAGAAAGAGTAAACCTTAAAGAGAAGGGCAGAGGCCCAGGCATCCCCAAGGCACCTGTGCAAGTTTATTGGCTTCAGTGAAGACCCAAGGACTCTCTCGAAATGGTGTGATGTACTGTCTGCCAGCTAGGAAGATGCCATTGCTGACCCACAGATTTAGGAGATGTTTTTTGTGACTAACACCTACACGGTTGCCATTGGAGGATGCTAAATGACAGATACTGAAGCCAAAGGTGGGCAAAACTGACGTCTGCCTGAGGCGCCTCAGTACTGAATGTGAGGAACCACACAGATAGTGTGGGGCCGGAGTTCAGGTACACAACATTTAGAAGCTTCACGAGAGTCATGCTGTGAAACGTGGGACCGCTTGGTTTGATTTTGTTTTAAAAGGATCTTTCCCCCTTGTAAGAGGAATGGAGAGCCTGAGGGGCCAGGGATTCCTGCCACAAGGGCCCCCTGGATGGGAGGGGGTTGGAGAGTGAGAGGATCCTGACCATGCCTGCCCAGAGCTGGCTCTCCTAAACCCCACCTTAAAGAGCAAGACTGGGTTGGTGGCGGGGGGCTGATGGAAGGCTGGGCAGATCACTGGTTGGTATGCCCTTGATGATGTCTCCCTCCCCCATGTTCATACATTGAAGCCTCAGCCGCCAATGTGATAGTATTTGGAGGTTGGACCTCAGGAGCTAATTAGGTTTAGAGAAGGTCCGCAGGGTGGGGCCCCCATGATGGGATTCCTTATAGGAAGAGGAAGAGAGACCAGAGTGCTCTCTCTTTTCCTTATGAAGAATTCTCTTTGATTGCTCTGATGACTCCTTCCCAAGGAGACATCCTAACACAGATGTTCTTGATACTCACTGACCCCAAGTGCACAAGTCTGGAGTGAGTTCTCTGGCATTCTATGCCTGAGGTTTTCTTAAGATCCCTACATGCATCTATAACTCTACAGCGAGGAAGGCTGCAAACAGCATTCACAAAGTTTGGTGTCAACAAAATGCCTATCTGGCTTTTGTGAAGTGGCATGTGGCTCTTTTGACCACTGTGCCTCACACATCGGCAAGCTTATTCTGCACTGGTGTTTGGTAGCCCTTAACCTTTGAAGTTAGAGTATCTCCTGCTTCCCATTTGGGAAATCTGATCCTCTTTAGCTGGGCGTTGTATCTGTTTCCGTTCTACACACACCTGATGCACATGTGCCTTTTCTTGTCCAGGACCATGCTTGCTTCAAGTCAGGGGACTTTTTGGAGCACGTGCTGTGTGCCAGGTCCTTCACTAGGAGCTGACAAGGTCACCGTACCAAGAGTACTAGGAGGCTCCTTGAGAGGAAATACTAAAATAACTAAGCTTTTTGGTAACAGTGTTGCCTAATGCTTCAGTAATGGAGTGTTTTTTTTTTTTTAATTGGCTTTGTAAGAAATTAACTTGCTATATAGGACTTAACTTTCTGTGTTTTTTAGCATGCATTATAAAACCTCTTTTTATGAATGTTCTTAAGGGATATGGTTGTGAATGATACGAAGTATAGATGGGTAAACCTGGAGATTTCCTAGGTTGTTGCTGTATTTAATGGTGCCTGTTGCAAAGTGGCGACACCCTTGGGCAACCTGCAGCGCTTTCTCAAGAGGCTCTTTCCTCTGTGAACCTGGGCTGAGGTCCCTCTTGAGGGATCCCTGTTCACACAAGGTAAATAAACCATGTGAGACTGTTGAGAATTGGCCAGCTTCCTGGGGCTTGTTTCCCCCAGAATAGCTGCGTAATTATAAATGTTTCCATCCCTTGAGTGGATGTGGTAGGAAGTCCATGCATCAGTGAGGCTGGCAGGAATGTCTGCACAGCAATCCCAAGAGTGACCTGATTGGTCACCTGGCTCATCCATGTGGCAGTGGACAGGTGTTTGCAAATCCCAGTGCTGTGGTGAGGGAGACCGTGTCTCCGAAGGAGGGGGCCTTCCAAGTCTGCTGTGGCCCAGGATGTGAGAAACCAAAGTGTTTTAATAACAAACACAGCATTCATAATATTTGGCAAATGAGTTCATGTGCTAGGAGTTACTTTTAACCTCGGCATCTTTCTCTGTTCTAATCCAGGTGCAACATTAGAGGAAATAAACCAGCACTGGGACTGGCTGGAGCAAAATCTCCTCCATACTTTGTCGGTCTTTGATAATAAAGATGACATTGCCAGCTTTGTCAAAGGGAAGGTAAAGGTAGGTCCTTTGATTGAAATGCTTCTCCTCATTTCCCCGTCTTTCTTACAGACTTCCATATAATGTTTTGGCCATTGCAGCGTTTTTGACCAGGTTTGAAGTTTTCTCCACTGTAACTGAACATCTTAGCTTTTAATATACAGTCAAAGGAGTTAGACTTGTCACCTGTCAAACTTTGCAGACAGTTGGGCAAAATACACCTGAAATTTAAAGATCCACACATCATTCTCAGGCCCAAGTTTTTGTTAACCTTTACAAAAGTGAAGGTCCTCTTTTGTCTCAGGAAAAAGAAATGTTATGATTTATGTATTTGCAGAGCAAAAAATGTTATTTGACTCCTTTTGTTTTAATTAAAAAAAATTTTTTTTAATGTTTATTGTTGAGAGACAGATAGAGTGTGAGCAGGAGAGGGGTGGAGAGAGAGGGAGACACAGAATCTGAAGCAGGCTCCAGGCTCTGAGCTGTCAGCAGAGAGCCTGATGTGGGGCTCAAACCCTCAAACCAAGAGATCATGACCTGAGCTGAAGTCGGATACTTAATTGACTGAGCCACCCAAATGCCCCTGTTATTTGACTCCTTAAATTAGCTGTTCCCTCCTTTTTGCAGTTGTGACAGCTTGTCACTGTATTTTGTTGGACCTGGCACTTTCCTCTTCCTCAAAGTGGCTGTTTGTTTTTGAAATATGTTAATTAAATGGAATTAAAACCAATTATATTTTGAGAAGCAAGAGAGGAATATTTTGGAAGGTATCTGTTAATATCTCCTGTAAGTTATATTTTCTATAACTGTCATTGCAATACCATGATTGGTAACCAATGTTTTAAAAGCCCTATCATGCAGGGTTGCCTGAGTGGCTTAGTGGGTTAATTGTCTAACTTTGGCTTAGATCATGATCTCACAGTTCGTGAGTTCAAGCCCCACATCAGGCTCTGTGCTGACAGCTCAGAGCCTGGAGCCTGCTTCAGATTCTGTGTCTCCCTCTCTCCCTGCCCCTCCCCTCCTCCACTCACACTCTGTCTCTCTCTCAAAAATAAACATTAAAAAATATATAAATAAAAGCCCTCTCAGGCAGGGAGAGACTGTTTCTCATTCTGAGGTTATCTCTTATTAAACATTTTAACATGTTAGCCTGTAATACAGTTTTCCTCCTTGAGGGTAAAATATGATTTTGTTTTGTTTTGTTTTGTTTCCTCTTCAAAAGTTTGTCTTTTTAACACCCTGAGTGCTTCAGCTTTTACTAAAGGGCATCAAAGTGAATTCTTGATTTTAAAGGGACAAAAACAGAAGTATTCTTTTCCTCTGGGCATCAGGAACACTTGTGGGGCCAAGTGGAAACCAAAGGTCTCCTGAATCCAGGCAGGTATCCTCTTAGTGTCACCTTTGGCCTGTGCGGTTGGCAGGTGGACCCAGGCTGTGGTGGGGACATATATAGCCCATGGGTTACCATCTTTGCTTCGTTCAGCTGAGTAGCTTGGTTCCCTGGGTCAGCTCACACTGGGGCTTAGCTACAGAAATGCCCATTTCATGGTTATTTTTTTACACTTATCTCCCTTCTCCTTAGTCTAACGTAGCTTGTGGTGGTTCTTTGATTTAGGGTTTCTCCTTTTAATTTGAAGGAAGGAAATTTCATTTCTGCTACAGTGGCTTTAGGAAAGCTTCTGTAGAGGAGGAAGCAACCTTCCCTCTACTGTCCTAGGTTCTCCTCCCATGGCCTGGAGATTAAACCGACAAAAGTCAAATTAATGAGAAAACCAGTTTATCAACACGTGCAGTATGCATACACAGGGGAAACTCAGTGATGAGTAACTCAAAAGGGTAGTTAGAATGTAGGGCTTATACAGCATCTTAACAAAGAGCCATATGTTTGTAGAGAAGTGACAGGACAAAGAAGAATTTGGCTTCCAGGGGTGGCACACTGTGGGAAGGTAAATTAAATGTGTAGGGGGAAATGAAAGGAAGAGAAGGGCTATTTTTGTGAGGTTTGTTACCCTCTCAGCACTGGTCAGAGTCTAGAGTTACCCTCCTCTTCCTGGCACAGGAGAGGGAGATACCTTCACAAATGGGAATTGATATCCTTGTTTTAGACAAATAGTGGAGGAGGGCAGAGAGCCTTTTTGGTGTCTGCTGTTTCTCAGTTGTTTTCAGAATAATTCTTATGCCAAAGAGGTGTATTTTGGGATGGTGTAGTCTGATCCCCTGCACATCAAAGCTAAAAGTCCTTAAAAAAGCAAAAACCAAACCAAAACATAAACAGTCCGAGGGAGGCTGCTGGTCTGGATCAGGGGCTGGGGATGGAGGGGTTCTTGTGGCCTGAGATGGGGTTATACCTTTAAGGCCACCGCATGTAGTGGTGGTTCTCCATTTCCTCTGGGAAGATCCAAAAGAATTAGAAACTGAGGCTTTCCCACTCCTATCCTGAACAGTTGGCTACTCTCTGAAGCTTTCAAGAAATCCCTGTGGTTTGAGCTGTGCTGGTTACCAGACACTGCAATAATCCACAGAAGTCAGGAGTCTGTACAGCCACCATTGTGGCTGCCTCTGGAGCCAGTGGATCCATGACTCTTTGCTGTAGAGCCTTCCTAAAATCCCCTTCATACCTCACGGTCCAGAGCTTTACATATTAGATACACTTTTAAACAAATGTTTATTTATTTTGAGAGTGGGGGCAGAGAGAATGGGAGAGTGGGACAATCCCAAGCACTCTCCACACTGTCAGCACTGAGCCTGATGTAGGGCTCGATCCCACAAACCAGGAGATCATGACCTGAGCTGAAATCAAGAATCAGATGCTCAACCAACTGAGCCACCCAGGTGCCCCTATATTACATATGCTTCTTTTTTTTTTAACTTTTTTTTTTTAAGTTTATTGATTTTGAGAGAGGGACAGAGAGAGCAAGTGAGTGGGGAAGGGACAGAGAGAGAGAATCCCAAGCAGGCTCCACACTGCCAGCATGGAGCCCAACGTGGGGCTCAAATTCCTCAACAGCAAGATCATGACCTGATCCAAAATGAAGAGTTGGATGATTGACTGAGCCACCCAGGTGCCCCATTCATATGCCTTTAAAATTATTCATAGTTCTTATAACTTTTCTATTTTATAATGTCTGGTTAAATAAAATTTGGGAAAGAAGAAAAACATAATGAAGGAAATGAAAAGCACTTGAAATTTTATCAACCTTCAGATTCATTTTAAAAATAATTCTTACTTTAATAGAAACTCTCAGGTTTTCTAAATAATTTTCTAAAATCTCTTATAAAGTCTAGGGTATGGTAGCTTTGCCCTAAAAGTGGCTTTGTCTTAAGGGACCTAGCCCTTCATGAAATACAAGAACGTGGGGAATCAGAATTCTGATCTTGTCAGCGAGTTGTCACCCCTCAGGAACAGGCCACAAGCTTATGTTCTAGACACTTCTATAGCCTTACCCCAGACTTAGAAAGGATCCTTGCCGTTACTTGTTGTTGGCAAAGCTGTTGTACATTTAGATGTTTTCTTTTCTGTCTTGCCTCTTTGTGCACCTGAGTTCTTTGGAGGTGTTTACAACCTTGGCCAACATAACTTCTTTTCTACCTTAGAAGACTGTAGAATATTTAGTGGTAGTGAAAGGTGTCAGATGTCACACAGATAGGCACCTGTTGGCTTTGTACTAAAATTTTTGAATCTAAGGAGGAAGACATTTATTAGCTATTTTTTTAATGTTTATTTTTGAGAGAGAGAGAGACAGAGACAGAGTATGAGCAGGGAAGGGGCAGAGAGAGAGGGAGACACAGTATCTGAAGCAGGCTCCAGGCTCTGAGCTGGCAGCACAGAGCCCGATGTGGGGCTCAAACTCACACACTGTGAGATCATGACCTGAGCTGAAGTCAGATGTTTAACCGACTGAGCCACCCAGGCGCCCCGACATTCATTAGCCTTTTAAAAACAACTAACTTATAACTCAAACTTGGGTGGTTCGTTAAAGTTGATGCACTGAGTTCATGCTGGAGCCAATAATTTGATCATCCTGTCCCTGTAGGTAGAACAGGGAGGTATAAAGTAGTAATTTGTTAGAAAACTCAGGCTTAGAAGTCAGTGATTTGTCCAAAGCCTCAGGCTGGTAAGTGGCCAAGTGAGAGACTTGTTCTTGGGTTTTCTACCTCCCAGCTCATTCCCCTCCCCCCCACCCCCCTGAGTGTGGCCATGTTTCTGGGTGGTGGACAGACAGTGTGATGAACTTCTCTCCTCCACCCTGCATGTCTGTTGTTGAGCAGTGCAGACTCCTTAGGTGCCTGTGCTCAGCTGTCCCTTCCTGCTTCTGCCTGTCCCTCCCCTCATCCCTTATACTGATGAGGGGACCTGTATCTTTCTGTGTGGCAGGCTCTGATTGCTGAGGAGACAAGTAGCAGGCTTGCTGAGCAGGAAGAAGAGCCGGAGAAGTTCCGAGAGGCCTTGGTAAAGTTCGAAGCCAGGTTCAACTTCCCAGAGGCGGAGAAGCTGGTCACCTATTACTCCTGCTGCTGCTGGAAGGGCAGGGTTCCCCGCCAAGGCTGGCTGTACCTCAGCATCAACCACCTCTGCTTCTACTCCTTCTTCCTGGGCAAGGAACGTAAGTGAGGCATTTGGAGCGATTTGGGTGTTCACAGATGAAGTTGACCCTCGGGATGCTTGTGCTGTCCTGAGACAAGATGAAGAGTTAGAGAACAAAAGATTTAAATGAGTAGTTGAGATGATAATAAGTGATACTTGATTAACTTCCAAATGACTTGTGCAGACAATTATATTGATATATACTGCTACCCTTAAGGGGCTTTGATTTTGTGAGAATTCATTTTTTCTATTGCCTTAAACATTTCTGTGTAGCTCACTTCATATAGCTCCTGAAGGTTTTTTACTTTATCTTATTCTGAAAACACGTTGTTAAAACTGATGGCCCCAGTACTTCTAAAGGAGTGGAACATGTTATTTCTTAAGATGAACGGGGGCTGGTGGGGGGGGTGGGGAGCATGTAAAAAATTCCCAGCCCTGGGGAGACTGGGTGGCTCAGTTGGTTAAGCCTCTGACTTTGGCTCCGGTCATGATCTCATGGTTTGTGAGTTCAAGCCCCACATCGGACTCTGTGCTGACAGCTCAGAGCCTGGAGCTACTTTGGATTCTGTGTCTCCCTCTCTCTCTGCCCCTCACCCACTAGCACTTTGTCTCTCTCTCTCTCTCAAAAATAAATAAAAACATTTAAAAAAAATTAAAAATTCCCAGCCCTGAAGGTTATGACTGCTCCCAGAAGAGTAAGTAGCAGGATATACAGTTGTTCCTTGGAACAGGAAGGAATTCTTCACCTGGGTCCACTTGAGATTCAGGTAGTAATTAACTTTTTGCACATTTATCCACTGACCATTGCCGTGCTAGATGATGGAATTACCAGGTAAGAAAAGAAAAGCCACAAGTGTCAATTGTATATTGAATTTTAAAAAAGTCATTCCCACTGAAACTTCTTTTGGAACCAAATACTGTTTCAAGCACCCATGCAGGATAGAAGCTGTGTGTATATAAACTGAGTGTGTGTGTGTGTGTATGTATATATGTGTGTGTGTGTGTGTGTGTGTGTGTGTGTGTGTGTGTGTGTTTATATACAGAATTTTTTTTTCTTCCTGCATTTAAGTTTACATTTCAAGTTTAACCGGTGGGAAGGGCTCCTCTTGAATTTTGCTGAACCAGCTTCCTGCACAGGATCATCACTTCTCTTTCTCACGCTGCCAGCCTCAGTTCTGATGCTCCAGTACATACACTCTGCGTACATAGCCTTTCCCCACCCTCGTGTACTCTGACCTAATCTTGATGATCCTTATTCTTGTAATTTCTAAAATACTTCTCAAAAAATTTTTTAAATTTTATTTAGAGAGAGAACATGAGAAGGGGAGAGGAACAGAAGGAGAGAGAGAGAGAGAGAGAGAGAGAGAGAGAGAGAGAGGGAGAAAATCTTAAGCAGGCTCCACACACAGTGCAGAGCCCAACTTGGGCCCATGACCCTGGGATCGTGACCTGAGCCAAAATCAAGATTCCAGTGCTCAACCGACAGAGCCACCCAGGCGCCCCTTGAAATGCTTCTCAAAATTAATTTCTTTCTCTTCCCCGTTCTTGTGCCTGTTTGGAAATTCCTGTTCACCCCTCAAAATCAGTTCAGATTTTATCACCTCCAGGGACTTTCCCAAAACCATGTTTGTGTTTCTGTTTGATTTTGTCAAATTAGTGGTTGCTTATTTTACATGTCTGTTTTCTCTATTTGAGCTTTTTTCTAAGTGCAGGGCTTTCACAGAGTAGATGCTTAATGAAGTGAAAGTTGATGATTATAGAGTGTCTATGTGTGTTTGTGTAAGAGACTTATGTAAAAGCAACTAGAAGTAGCTGAAGCAGTTTCTTCTCAAGCCTGAGAAGATCTGTGGCCTTTTAAGTTATTGAAGCACTGAAAACATTATTGCAGAATAAGCAGAAAGAAATGTTAGAAATAGAAACACTTAATGATCCCCTCCTTGATTTGAAAAAGAAAACGAGTTATCTTCTGACGCTGATCGATCATGGTCACTAAGCCAAATTTTGTTAGGGTAAGTTTGGAAAAAAAAAAAGAAATGATTTCTATATTTGATAACATTTATCATTTCAAGTTGTTGCATTGTCCCTTCTCCATTTGCATTAGCAAGCTAGCCTGGCTACCCACTGTATTGGAAACATTTCCCAGAATAGAGTACTTGTTTATAAAATGTACTGTTTGTACTGTATTACTTTAAAAAGAATTCCATAAAAATTTGTACTGTGTCTCCTAAGACTCTGTCATTTGACACAGTCTAAATGTTAAGCCTGTTTCTGTATCCGAGATCATGAATAATCCTCTTTTGCACTTCTTTTTTTTCATAGCTTACGCCATGAATGCTGCCTTTGAAACCAGAAATTATGTAGATTGAGAAACTTTTGCATATTTTTCAAATATTTAAGTTTAAATATTTTTGAAGTTTTCATGTTTTCAGAACAGTGTCCCCTCTATGTGTGCGGTAGCCAGCAACTTAGAAAATTTTACTTAAATCTTTAAGAAAACCATTAAACATGAATTGGGTTCTGACACACAGCTGTCAACCAGTTTTGTGCTTCCTCTTTACTGCTCTGGTTTAAAAGGTGTTTGCATTTCAGATTAAAGAAAGCCTTGGACTCTTGTTTGTTGATACACTTAAGTATGGCTCAAATGTTAGGTTAAAATCTGTATTTGCCTTTTTTTCCCTTCTAGTTAAACTTATAGTCCCTTGGGTTGATATCCAGAAATTAGAAAGAACGTCCAACGTCTTTCTGACGGACACCATCCGAATCACCACACAGAATAAGGAGCGTGATTTCTCCATGTTCCTGAACCTTGATGAGGTGTTCAAGATCATGGAGCAGCTGGCCGATGTGACACTCCGAAGGCTGCTGGACAATGAGGTCTTTGACCTGGACCCAGACCTGCAGGAGCCAAGCCAGATCACCAAGAGGTAAGAGCTTCTGTTTTCAGTTGTTTCTCACCTGGGGGACTGTGGCTTCATTTACATGGGCTTTGTTAGTCTTAGTTGTACTAGATTTAAGTTTCCCTTTGGCAAAATGCAGATTTTCCTATGTTGTTAATCATGATTGTGACATAATAATTGGCTGAGATTGTTAATTTTTTTTTTTTTATGCAGTAGTCTTTGATTTCTGGATCCAATTCTGCTTTTTTTTCCCTGATATTTTGAAACTGATTTTTATAAAAAACTACTTCTAGGCAATGTAATATGAATAGCTTCATGGTAGAATTCCATTCAACACTGTGTTTTATCAGTGAACATTAAGAAATGTTATATTTCCATATGAAATCGCTTTGTAGAAATAAGTGTTCAGGACAATGAGATTTATTTTTGTTACTGGTTTGTCATTAGAAATGTGCGTTAGGGGCGCCTAAGTGGCTCAGTTGGTTGAGCGTCCGACTTCGGCTCAGGTCATGATCTCACAGCTCGTGAGTTCGAGTCCCGGGTCAGGCTTTGTGCTGACAGCTCGGAGCCTGGAGCCTGCTTCAGATTCTGTGCCTCCCTCTCTCTCTGCCCCAACCCACTTTCATTCTGTCTCTGTCTCTCTCAAAAATAAATAAACATTTTAAAAAAAACAAAAAAAAAAACAACAAAGAAATATGCCTTAGTAATACTGTAAGGTAGCATTCTTTATTATTGGTTTGCCCCAAATTGATGCTAGTTATGGAGATGTCTGAGACAGTTGCTTGAATTATTAGTCACTTTATTTATTTATTCATTTATTTATTATTTGTTTATTTATTTATTTACTGAGAGAGAGAGAGAGAGAGAGAGAGAGAGAAGGAGGGCGGGCGGGTGGGCATGCAAGTGGGGGAGAGAGGCAGAGGGAAAGGGAGAGAGAGAATCCCAAGCAGAGTCTATATCCAGCATGGACCCCGACATGGGGCTCAATCTCTCACAACTGTGAGATCATGACTTGAGCTGAAACTGAGAGTCGGACACTCAACTGACTAAGCCACCCAGGTGCCCCTGAATATTAGTCTTTTAAAGAAGTTCAGCTTTATTATCTAAAATTTAAACAGTGGTGTTCGAGCTTGACTGTGATTTCTGACTTGGTGGGTCAGACCAGGTAACTACAGAGTTGATACCAAGATACCCTTTGAGGAATAAGCCTTCTGTCAAATGCTGTCCTGGATGGATATATTTGATATCATTATAGAATCACCACTGCTATTTGAATACTATTAGTCATTAAACAAGTTTTTTTTTTTACATGATACAATACACATAACCTAAAATTTGTTGCCTTAATACCACTGAACCGTATGCTTGAGAAATGGTTAAGTATATTCACATTGTTATGCAGCCATCCCCACCATCCAACCCTGGGACTCTTCATCTTGCAAAACTGAAACTTCGTCCCCATTAAGCAATAACTCCCCATTCCCTCCTCCCCCAACCCCTGGCAGCCACCGTTCTACTTTCTCTCTCTGAGTTTGACTTCTTGTGCTTCCTCATATAAGTAGGCTCCTACAGTATTTGTTTTTTTGTGACTGGCTTTAGGTGTAATTCCTTAAGGTTCATCCATGTTGTAGCCTGTGTCAGAATTATTTTCCTTTCTAAGGCTAGGTAATACTCCATTGTATGTATATACCACATTTTGTTTGTCCATTCACGTATCGATGGACACAAAGTTGTTTCTACCTTTTAGCTATCGTATATGATGCTGCTATGAGCAGGTATGCGCAAATATCTGTTCGAGTTCCTGCTTTCATGACTTTTGGGCATATACCCAGAAGTGGAATTATGAGATCATAGGGTAGTTCTGTGTCATTCTGTGTCCAGTCATTAAAAAAGCCTTTAATGGATAAAGAAATTGTGGTTTATATACACAATGGAGTACTACGTGGCAAGGAGAAAGAATGAAATATGGCCCTTTGTAGCAACATGGATGGAACTGGAGAGTGTTATGCTAAGTGAAATAAGCCATACAGAGAAAGACAGATACCATATGTGTTCTTTCTTATGTGGATCCTGAGAAACTTAACAGGAACCTATGGGGGAGGGGAAGGGAAAAAAAGAAAAAAAAGAGGTTAGAGTGGGAGAGAGCCAAAGCATAAGAGACTCTTAAAAACTGAGAACAAACAGGGTTGATGGGGGGTGGGAGGGAGGGGAGGGTGGGTGATGGGTACTGAGGGGGCATCTTTTGGGATGAGCACTGGCTGTTGTATGGAAACCAACTTGACAATAAATTTCGTATATTAAGAAAAATTAAAAAATGAAACCTTTAAAAAAATTTTTTTAAACTGTTTATTTTTGAGAGAGACAGTATGAGTGGGGGAGGGGCAGAGAGGGGGCGGGGGGTGGGGCGGCGGACCCAGGATCTGAGGCGGGCTCTGTGCTGACAGCAGAGAGTCCGATGTGGGGCTCAAACTCACAAACCGTGAGATCATGACCTGAGCTGAAGTCAGATGCTCAACCAACTGAGCCACCCAAGCGCTCCCCCAAAATCTTTTTTTTAATCCACTGTAACATTCCTGTTACTCTTTAGACACATTTACTGTTTTCTCTGAACATCTGGGAGAACATGGGTCTAATTAGTAGTCTCTAAATGGTGGTGTGTTTGTAGTTTACATGTACTCAGCAAGAATTCAGAGCCCCTGCTATGTGCATATGTTATAAATTGATCATGTATAGTCACAAAATAAGGCAAAAATCAAAAAGTGCAATCAAAAAAAGTTTTTGGTAAAACTCCAATGAATTTAATTTCACTTGGTTTTGTGTCCTCTCTGATAATCTGACACTTCCTTTGCAAGAGGGGATGCTGCTGCTTGTCACTCCCTTACAAAAAGGGAACCTTGGGTTGCTGCCCTTGGGTCTTCTGACTCCTAGCCCTGAGCTCCTCCCTGTGCCTCCTGCGGGTTTCACATTATATCTCTGGCTCTGTTTCTGGTCCAGAGAAGACAGTCCAGCACAGTGGTCACCCCGCTCTCCCATATTTCTTTTTATATTTTTTAATTAAAAAAAAAATTTTTTTTTTAATGTTTATTTTTGAGAGAGAGTGAGAGAGACAGAGCATGAGCGTGGGAGGAGCAGAGAGAGGGAGACACAGAATCTGAAGCAGGCTCCAGGCACTGAACTGTCAGCACAGAGCCTGACGTGGGGCTTGAACGCATGAACCATGAGATCACGACCTGAGCCAAAGTCAGACTTAGCTTAACCAGCTGAACCACTCAGGTGCCCCTATATGGATTTTTTTTTTAATGTTTATTTTTGAGAGAAAGAGCGTGAGCAGGGGAGGGACAGAGAGAGAGGGAGAGAGACACAGAATCCAAAGTAGGCTCCAGGCTCCGAGCTGTCAGCACAGAGCCTGATGTGGGGCCTGGACTCACCAACCGCGAGATCATGACCTGAGCAGAAGTCAGACACTCAACCGACTGAGCCACCTAGGCGTCCCTCCTATATTTCTTTAAGTATCTCTATAGTAGTTTGGTATCTGAGTCTTTTTAGTCCAACAAAGATCAGTTACTACAACTCAGTTGTAGGAGTTGTTAAAGGGCTCCTATAAATCACCCATTAGAACTTAACACCTCCCCTGTGGGTTTTGCACACAGATGTGTACGTGTGTGAATTGCAGCTGGGTTTTAGGAATAGGAGGCCAGCTAATAGCCTTGTGTGTTCTGGTCAGCTCCATGAGCATTGGGATCTCAGGTGACTGCTCACAAATTTCCTGATGTTCCTTCATGGCTCCACTTCTAGATGTAACATTTTGGCTTGGGGCAGAAATAGGGAAAGAAGAGGCAGATGGCAGGTTTGTAGCGCTTCAGACCCTTTGGTATACTCATTCATTTTGGAAGAGAATTCATCAGTACAGACAGTTTTCATTCACATTCCAGAACTCAGGTGCATTATACACAGCTCTCCTTCCTCTACTTTCTGTCCTAGAAACAAGTAGAAAGGAGAAGAGAGAGAAAAGGACAAAAGGGGGCCCTGGCAGTGGCTGGTGGTGGAGCTGCTGGGGACCCATGGGTGCCTAGGGCTGGCCCCAGTGTAGACGGCAGGATTCTGGTCTGTGGTGTGTTTTGCTGGTCACTGCACTTTGAGTGACTTCTTCCAAAAGTGAAAGGCATGTCCTTGCATACCAGTTGCTTGCTGGGTCTCGTGTAGCTTTCTGTCATGGAGACATAGGCCTGTGGACATAAACAGGTAATGACTCAGTCAGCTTGACATCCTGCCAAGAGAGCCCAGGTTTTCAACATTTATTTATTTTTGGGACAGAGAGAGACAGAGCATGAACGGGGGAGGGGCAGAGAGAGAGGGAGACACAGAATCGGAAACAGGCTCCAGGCTCTGAGCCATCAGCCCAGAGCCTGATGCGGGGCTCGAACTCCCGGACCGCGAGATCGTGACCTGGCTGAAGTCGGACGCTTAACCGACTGCGCCACCCAGGCGCCCCGAGCCCAGGTTTTCAAGTTGAGGAAAACAGTCTCTTGATGCTAAGGGCACAATCAGAAGTGCTGGAATGCTCCTCAGGCTCCCTTTTGTTGATGTATTTTCACTTCCCTTCCCAGATAAGGGCTTTAGAAAGGTGCCCTTGGGGTCACGAATGTGGTGAGTCATCTGATTATGGATTAGTCATGTTCACTGCTTGTGCTTACTCCCATGGGACTTGGGGACAGAGCAGAGTGGGGCTGGAACTCCAGTGGGAGCCAGGAGGGTGGGATGGTACATCATACAACAGAACCAGTCAGATAAGTTAGAGCCAGCAGAACTGGAGAGTCCCCTAGCCCAGCCCTCACACTGCACAGAGGAGGGCCTGGATCAGGGATTCTGGTGTATAGTAACAGAATCTGGGGCGGGGGGGGTGACTGAGGCTGGGGAAGGGGCTTTCAGGAGTTGGGCAGAACAAATGCATTGATTGGTCCTGAAATTTACAACATAAAATAACCAGACTGAAGTTGTGAGTGATAGGTTGAGAACAGTATGGCCAGCTATTTTGGGGGTGGGATATTGGTGAGGTGATGGGTTTCAATAAATCAGAATTAGTATCTTCATTAAAATCTGTATTGACTGGCTGGAAAGTACTGGAGGGAAGCTCAGTTAATGCACTGTAGTAAATGGAGATTCATTCTAAGCTATTGTAAGATTTATTGTAAGGTATTTCTGCGATTTCCAGAGGTGAACAGTGGCTGCCAGGGGGCTGATGTCTTCAGTAATAAGCCCTCATCCTCATGGGGTGCCTGGGTGGCTCAGTTGGTTAAGCTCTGGATTTCGGCTCAGGTCATGATCTCACGGTTCATGAGTTGCCCCTCATTGGACTCTGCAGTGTGGAATCTTCTTGGGATTCTCTCCCTCTTTCTGTCCCTCCCCAGTTCCCTCCTCCCCAAGTAAATAATAATAATAATAATAATAATAATAATAATAATAATAATATAATAATAACAACAACAACAATAACAAAAAACCTTAAAAATTAAAAAAAAAAAAAAAAAAAGCCCTCATCCCCTGTTGCCTGGCTGATTCTCAGCTCCCCAGCCTGGCTTGTCAGACCTTTGGCCTTTCCTGCCTAGATTCACTCCCTTTTCTGCTCTTCTCCTGTGTCCCTATTCAGAATTCCCAGGCTCACTCTGTAATTTATTCAACTTTCAGCCCTTGTGATTCTAGTTCAGAGTTGACATCTCTTGGGGCTCATGCAGTCCCAAACAGCTTCCACCTCACCAGAGAAGGCTGCGTCTCCCGACCCTGCAGAGCCCTAGCTGCCCTGAGCTTGTGCAGGTCATTTAGGTGGCTCTCTCTGGGGCGGGACAAAGGCAGGAGCCCTGAGTGTGAAAAAGCCTTCTGGATGCCGGTGTCGTTGAGGCCTTGGTCTGTCGGGGCTCTGTTGGCTGGATTTTCAGAGAAACGGGGCACTGAAGGCACCAGCTGAGTCCACCTCCACACTGCTGGTTGTTGTCTGAGGGCCGATCATGCCGCCACTGTGCCCAGGGGAGCCAGCGTAAGATGTTGCAGGGCAATGTTGTCCTTCTGTTTCCGGAGTGCTCTTGGGGTAAGGCTGAGGAAAGGTGTTTTAAGTAAACACACATTAGAGAAACACAGTGTTTTATGTGCATACTAGGGCTTTGAGGAGACATAGTGTATCTGGCCTTTCTGCCTTGTTTCTACATTATTGGTTCTTGGTATATTCCAGAGTTTCAGAGGAGCTGGGCGTGGGTCTGTGGGCAAGTATGTTAACTAAGAGCCTCCAGAAATCGTTGTATGTGTTTTTCTGGGGCTGACTGGCTGCAGAGGACTGAGATATTCCAGCAGGGCTGGGATGGTGCTTGAGGCCTCCTGTTGAGGACACAGATAGGAAGTCCTCACACCCTGAGCTAGCCCATCTGCCCCAGCCTGACACACAGACTGAGTTTGGGGAAGCATTTGACCTTGAGAAGCTCTGAGCTGCTGACACACAGTAGGTTTGTATATGTGCATGAGTGATAAATGAGGGAGGGAGAGTTTGTGTATAAGGCCTAATACAGGTTTTCCCTAAAGCATTCTAAAAGGTTGATGGGTAAGAGAGAGGGGAAACCTATTTTTGATACCTGTATCTAAACTAGGAGGGGAAAATCTAATTCTAGGTTTGCAGAGAAACAAAAGAACTACCTACCCCTTCATTTCTTGGGTCTGAGGTCTAAGAAATTAAGTCTAGATTTTTTTTTAAGTTTATTTATTTATTTTTAAGCGGGAGTGGAGGAGAAGCAGACAGGAGCAGAGAGAGAATCCCAAGTAGGCTCTGTGCTGTCAGTGCAGAGCCTGATGTGGGGCTCAAGCCTGTGAATCATGAGACCATGACCTGAGCCAAAATCAAGAATCAGATGCTTAACCGACTGAGCCATCCAGGCACCCAAGTCTGGATTTTTAAATTGTCTGCATATAGTCTAGAATTTTCTGCATGGTTGTCATGCAGAATTGCACATATTGATTTCAGCTTTAACAGCAAGCTTGGTGTTGCTCCATATTCTGATGAACCCCTGTTGATTTCCAGGTGATTCCGGGCTCATACAATGACATGTGTTAAGACAGGATGATTTGTGGCACCTTCCCCCTCTCTTCTCCACTGTAGCTTTCTCTTGGAGCAGTTGCTTTGGCCGGCACATACCAGCACCGTGGACAAGAGCTGGTGAATACTGTCAGGGTTGCTGGGCTAGTTTCCATCTTTCTGGGGGCACTTCTGCTGTGGCTTTCAGGCCCGAGCTTAGCTAGTGCTTTCTGAATGGTAGGTTATGACCCATGTCTGTTGGTCATCTCTATGGAGGAAAAGTGGGAACATTTAGTAAGTGCTAGAAGGTCTGAAAGGCAAATTGTGGCCAGCAGGCTTTGTTTTTGGTGCTCTTCAGAAAGACGAGCTGGCATTTTTAGCATCACAACTATCACCTGCTTGGAAACAGACCCAAGGGATGAGGCCGTCTTACTCTGAGCTTCATAAAGGGCTTGTGCTACTCATCTCTCAAGCTGCTGGTCTTCATCTCAGTTATGTCGGAAAGTTAAATACCACATATATACATGTAATGCATATTTAGAAGTAGAATTGGAAGAGAACTTTCTAAGGAAGGAAGATGACTTCAGAAGTCCCTCCTGCTGCTTTCTCTCTTGTAATGCTAGGTCACTGGTCTCTGGCTGCTGAATGTGTGAGAGATGGACCCTTGGAGTGACAGGGAACAGCCCAGAAAGGAGAATGGAGATGGTGTGTAGTATGGAGAAGGGGGCTGAACTGAGCTGCTGGCTGACGCAGCGGGTGTACTGAATAGAAACATCAGATAACTGAGCACCTTAACTCTTAAATTGAAGAGCTGGATGCAAAGTAAATACAAAAAGTCTTTCCATCCCCTCTCTCTGTGCTTCTAGGGAAGAGTAGCCAACAGGTGAATTCAGTGGTGGCTGGAGCCACATCTGTAAGATAAGTACAGACAGGCTGCACTGGCTTCACTTTCACCACAGCCAGCCTGGCCAGCATGCTTTGGGGACAAGGATGTAAGTCTTCCAGCGTAAATGTGTTGAATGTATGTGTCTCCTCCCTGCTTTCAGGGAACTGGGGTGATCTTGAGGGGCCTTGCCTTCCATCCTGTAGTACATGAATTTCTAGAGCATTCATGGTGCTTTCCCATGTTCTCCCGGCTCCTCTGTGGAGCAAGTGTAGGCTCCTTTGGAAACAGCCATCTGTGGAATATCAGCACTGCAGGGTAAGGAACTGTAGCTTTGGCCTGCAGTAACTGGACCCATCTTGATCTTGGAATTTATATAGTTTCTTTCTGTACCTAGAGAACTTTCTGGATATGTAAGTATCTTTTCTTTGTGAGGGTTTGATAATAAATTCCAAGCACTCGCCCATCTCTGGGGTGGGGGGGAGGGGTGTCTCTGGGAAGACAGTTGTGTGATGGTGTGAAAACAAGGACTGGGTTGGGAACGAGAACAGGGGCAGAAAGGGCATCTGTGTGCAAGCATGGCCCTGGTGAGGGGGGCACGTGTCTAAAAGATCACTCAGGCTGCAGAGTTTCATACTTTTCTTTTATGCAATATTTAAAAAATTTCTCTTTTCCTAAAAGAAAATGGAATAATTTTTTAAAAAGCTAACAATACGTGGTCAGGTAGAAAGTTTAAGCAGAATAAAATGAAAAGTGGAAATCCTACAGTGAAGAGTCAACTGCTATTAACATTTTAGGCAAAGTCTTTTTACACATCACTTTCTGCAAATTATATAGAATCTATGTAAATGGGGTCATACTGTAGATGCTGTTTATTTTTTTAATTATTTTTTTTATTTTTATTTTTTGAAAGAGGGAGAGCACAAGCATGAGCAGGGGAGAGGCATAGAGAGAGGGAGAGAGAGGATCCCCAGCAGGCTCCAAGCTGTCAGTGCAGAGCCCAGCACAGGGCTCGATCCCATGAACCATGAGATCATGACCTGAATGGAAACCAAGAGTCTGATGCCCAACCAACTGAGCCACCCAGGCACCCCTGTAGATACTGTTTCTAACCTGCTTTCTCAATATTGTGGACATCATTTTATGTTTGCAGGGGTCCCTTGAAGCAGAAAGGTTAGGTATTGTTTCCATTTTACAGATGTCAGGATGTGATATGGAGGAGTGTGTCTAAGGTCACACAGCTAATAAGCCAAGAGTTCATATTCCTTACTTTGAGCATAGTGCTAATTATATCAGACAAAGTTAAAGAACTCTTATTTAATGTGGCAAGGAAAAAAAATTTTTTTGAGAGAGAAAACATGAGTGGGAGAGGGGCAGAGTGGAGGAGAGAGAGAATCCCAAGCCAGCTCCAAGCTAAGCACAGAACCCAATGTGGGGCTTGATCTCATGACTGTGAGATCATGACCTGAGTCAAAATCGAGTCAGATGCTTAACTGACTGAACCACCCAGGCGCCCCACAAATAAAATTTTTTATCTTTGTACAGTGGAATTTCCCTTCTACTAGAATTTTGGGGTATGACATACATTCATCAGTATTTTTAAACGTTGTGATTTGGCTGCCTTCTTGCTTTACTGGATGTTACAGCCAAGAATCGGGGTTTGGTGGGGGTTCCCTGGGGTAGGATCTCTCCCCTAGCTCACCACCATTCTCTGCTGTCTGTACTGATGTGACACTGATGTGCTTCTCTCTGGCAATACTTTACTTAGATTTTTTTTATTTAGAAGGATTTTTTTTTTTTAATTTAAGAGAGAGAGAGTGTGCATGAGAGGGGGAAGGGCACAGGGAGAGGGAGAGAGCATTCCAAGCAGGTTCCACACTGTCACTGTGAGCCCAATGCAGGGCTTGATCCCATGAACTGTAAGATCATGACTTGAGTTGAAACCAAGAGTTGGACACTTAACTGACTGAGTCACCCAGGTGCCCCTGGATTTGTTTTTTAAAGGTAATAATAGTTAATGATTATTCAGCACTTACTATATGCCCCTACAGATCTAAATTTTTTTAAAGCTTTTTTGAGCTATAATTCATACATTTAATTCATACACATAATTCATACAATTCACCCTGTTAAAGTGTCCATTCAGTGGTTTTTTAGTCTATTCACAGAGCTGTGCAACCATCACCACAATTGATTTAGAACATTTTCTTCACCCCAAGAAGAAACCCTGTACTCCGGAGTAGTCACTCCCCACTTCTCCCTTTATCCCCAGCCCTAAGCAATCACTAATCTATTTTCTGTGGTTATGAGTTTTGCCCATTCTGGAAATTCCATATAAATGCAATCAGGCAGTGTGTAGTCTTTTGTATCTGTAAGGTTTTCAGGGTTCACCCGTGTTGTAGCATGTGTCTGTACTTTGTTGCTCGGCAGTGTGGCCGAGTAATATTCCATGGTGTGGCCCTGTCATGTTGTGTTTATCCGTTTATCAGTTGATGGACATTTGGGTTGTTGCCAGTTCTTGGCTATTATGAATAATGCTGCTGTGAACACGCGTGTACAGGGTTTTCAGCAGATGTACATTTTCAGTTCTCTTGGGTGTATACCTAGGCGGGGAATTGCAGGGTCTTATGGTAACTCCATGTTGAGCCTTTTGAGAAACAGCCAGACTGTTGCCCAAAGTGGCTGCACATTCTCACCAGCAGTGTGCGAAGGTGTCAGTTTCTCCACATCCTTGTCAACCTTGTTGTTATCTGACTTTTGGATACTGGATTCTTCATTGTTTTATGGTAATTCACAATGTTACTCAAACCAGGAAGGAAGGTCTGTGAGTTTGTCATAATACTTTTGCTCAGGGGCAGCCCCTTCTGCCTTGAGTACACGTTCCAAAGATTGGCTGTGAAGTGGGGTGCACGCTAATGACCCACGCAGGACCTGGAGGGGCTCCAGCACCTTTTGGCATCCACTTCAATATCCGGCTATGCCAGTGAGTGGTTTCACAGGGTTTTTCTTTGTACTCCAGTGTGTTCAGTCACCATTCCTGCCTCTTCTTCTCTGTCCCTCCTTCGCCAGGGACCTTGAAGCCAGAGCACAGAATGAGTTCTTCCGGGCTTTCTTCAGGCTGCCGAGGCAAGAGAAGCTGCACGCAGTCGTGGACTGTTCGCTGTGGACGCCGTTCAGTCGCTGTCACACCGTCGGGCGGATGTTCACATCTGACCGTTACATCTGCTTCGCCAGCAAGGAGGACGGCTGCTGTAATGTCATCCTCCCGCTCAGAGAGGTAGCCGCCCTGGCAGGAGCTTCCCAAGCCCACCTTTCATCCTTTAGCCCGTGGTCACTGTGAGACCTGGCACAGGCAGGGGTGCTCAGCCAGCAGGGTTTGGCCAGCTAAACACGGGCCTCTGGAGGGAAGCACGGCCTGAATTTGACCAGTACTGATTTGGTTGTTGTTTTTTCTGTCGTTGCTACAGCACCTGAAATTTGCATAGAAGTGATTGGTGAGAATAAAACACTCTCACCTCAGGATTTTTGATAAAGTTCTCATTAGAAAGTACATGCCTAGCAATTAAAGCTTTTCCAACAGCCCTTAGGAATGAATCCACCCCTTTCACTCACAAAAATGGGGAAAGCAAAAAAACAACTGACAAAAAAGCATCACCTTTTGAAAATGTCAGATTGCTTGGCTTTTATACCCTCCTGGGACTTGAGTTAAACATTTAAAAAATGTTTCCTTTAACATGGATTAGGTCCCTTCCTCCTAGAAAATTGTGCAGTTGTGTTCCCAGAAATGCAAGGCAACCTGCGGCCACTCTGGATCTGATAAGCCCAGTCCTTCGGTTTCAAGGCATGTCTGTTGGGACAGTAACAGCAACTCTTGTTTCACACCAGGACCTCCAAATTCTAAGCACTGCTCTTTGGAAAAACTCAAATTTTTTTCATTTGTGTGATCTCCCTCCATGTCATTTTCTAGCTGTTTTCATTTTGCAAATATTCTTACTTTGGAGTGGAGCAAGAAATCCAAGGGTTGTCTTACGTACATACTTGTTTTATTGTTGTAACATATATATGACATTGCATTTAGCACTTCACCCATTTTTTAAAGAAAAATTTTTAATGTTTATTTTTGAGAGAGAGAGAGAGAGAGAGAGACAAGAGAGACTATGAGCAGGGGAGGGACAGAGAGGGAGGGAGATACAGAATTCGAAGCAGGCTCCAGGCTCTGAGCTGTCAGCACAGAGCCCAACATGGGGCTCAAACCCATGAACCACGAGATCATGACCTGAGCCGAAGTCGGACGCTTAACCAACTGAGCCACCCAGGTGCCCCTCACTTCACCCATGTTTAAGTGTTACGGTGCAGTGGCATTAAATACATCACATTATTGTGTACCCGTTACCAGAACTTCTTCATTTTCCCAAACTGAAACTCTGTCTCCATTATGCACTAACTCCCCATCCTCCCTCCCACAGCCCCAGGCAACCACCACTCTACTTTCTTTTTCTGAATGTGATAGCTCTAGTTCCCTCTTGTAAGTGGAATCATACAACACTTGCCTGTTTGTGTCTGGCTTATTTCACTTAGCATAATGTCCTCAAGGTTCATTCCGTGTTGTAGCAGGTGTCAGAATTTCTCTCCTATTTAAGGCTGAGTAATATTCCTTTGTGTGGATAGAGTACATTTTGTTTCTGCGTTCACCTGCTGATGGATACTTGGGTTATTTTGACCTTTTGGCTCTTGTGAATATGCTTGCTGCCTTACCACTTTTTAACCTTTGTATCAGTTCCTTATTGAAGTCACTTGGTTTTACTTTCTAGCACATGATATTTTCTAAATATGTAACTGAAATGCGTGCCCTCCTTTTTCTCTTGCTGCACCTTTGTGTATAATTTTTTTGCAATAGGTGGTGAGCATTGAGAAGATGGAGGACACAAGTCTGCTACCTAATCCCGTCATTGTCAGCATCAGGAGCAAGATGGCCTTCCAGTTCATTGAGCTAAAGGACAGAGATAGCTTGGTGGGGAGCCTGCTCGTGAGGCTGCAGCGGGTGCACGCCAACCACCCCGTGCATTATGACACCTCCCAAGATGAAGACATGGTATGATCCTTAGAAACAGTGGGATCCTATAAAATGAGGGTCTCTTTCCTCACCACCTCCAGGGCAGTGATCTCTAAAGGGTGTGCACGTGACACTAATCTACTTGAGTATGAGAGAAGTGTGTAAGAGATGACTGGACCTGTGTACCAGACACTGTATCGCTTCTGATACTCGAGGGATCCTGAGTGGGTGCTACACAGGTCCGAGGGTGCCCCATGCAGATGAGCGGTTGGAGGGGCTAACGGGGCCCCCTGTTCACAGGTTACAGGGGTTCATAGGGCACCCCTCAGCAGAGGTGAGTGGATCTGATGGGCACCCCTCCGTATGTTAGGTTGGTGGGAGACACCCATATGGCAAAGGGATTGACAGGGCACCACTCACAGGTTGGAGGGTTTGATTGGGGAATTGACCCGCAGGTTAGTGAACAAACCCCTCACAGGTTGGAAGGGTCAGTGCCCCCCACCTGACTTTGGATGTTATTTGGGGGCGGATGTAACTTGTTAAAAGAGAAGTTACATTGTCCTTAAGGTTGGACAGCTGTAAAACAGACCCGGATCTGCTGGGGCCTTGTCTCCTGTTGTTACACGCCTGTCCCTCTCTTGCTTGACTGCTTCTTACCCACGCAGTGAGAGGGAGGAAAGGAGATAGTCTCTCCGTACCGTAGAGTTGTTTTTTGAAGATTGACATCCTCAGTTCTGGAAGCATACAAGAAGTGGTGCTTGGCTGGCTCCCTGTTGGACCCATGCTGGGTGTGTGTGAACAGCCTTACTGGGAAAGCACAATGAGGATCAAATCTGTTGGGTCTAATGTTAGTCTGTTTCCCTTGAGTCATTAATAGGCATGTTTAAGTATGTTATCTTCATGCCTCCAAAGGCAAAACAAAGACTCTTCCGTAGGTAAAGCGGTGACTTTCTTTTGGCTCCCCTCCTTTTTTCTTTCCAGCAGACTTCACCTATGTTTCATTCAACAAGCATGTGCGGTGACCACAAGTTTGGAGATCTTGAAATGGTGTCCTCTCAAAATAGTGAGGAAAGTGAAAAAGAGAAGAGCCCGCGCCTGCACCCCGAGGCCCTGATATCTGTCTTCCAGCAGTCGGGCAGCCAGAGCCCCGACTTGCGAATGGTGGGTGGCATGGCTCTGCCTTCTTGAGCCCCAACCCCGCAGGCCTCGGGAGAGCAGGTGTGGTGCGGGTGGCCGTGCAGCCCCAGCGGCTAGCGCCCCTCCCTCTTCCTCTTTGGCAGTAGTGGGAGGGGGTCAGCTGATTCCAGTTGCCTGGGCACATCTGGATACATGGAGGATGTGGTCAAATGACCAAGGGCAATGACTTTCCTACCTGCCCTATTAAGTGGCTCTTTGACGAAACTCTTGGCCATGTGACCTGTAGAGCCATCAGTGCTGTCCTCTGTGGGTTCTTGCAGATACAGAACGAGTGTTTCTCTTCTTACCCAGTGGTGTCTGTGTGGGTTCCTTTTACAACGTTTCTTGTTTCTCTCCTGGAACAAAAGGTCTCCTATACTGTAGTTTTACTGGACTGAAGATATTTCTATTACATTTATTTATACTCATCCTCTTTGTAGGGAGAATGTAAGGGCAAGGTTACATACAATAGGGTGAATGGGCTAGAAATTGTACTCTTAAAAGATATGATGGCTAGAAGGAAGCTGCGTTGGGACCCATGTGCCAGGGGTATCTATGGAAGTCTTGCTTAAAAGGCCATCTAGGGATAATTTTTTTTTAAGTTTATTTATTTTGAGAGAGAGTGTGAGTGCGACAGAGCACGTACGTGCAAGCAGGGTTGGGGCAGAGAGAGAGAGGGGGAGAGAGAGAATCCCAAGCAGGCTCCACACTGTCTGCACAGAGCCTGACAAGGGGCTCAAACCACAAAGCATGAGATCATGACCTGAGCTGAAATCAAGAGTCAGATGCTCATCGGATGGAGCTACCCAGACACCCCCATCTACAGATGATTTTAAAGGATTTTTAGTTGCTTAGAGAAATGGTATCTTTCTTGTTTCTGATGAGAACAATGTAATTTTTTTAGGTTTCAGTTTTTCTTCTGGTTGTGGCAGAGTTCAGGGTAAATTAGGATCCCCACCCACCTCTTGCCCTCATTTGCCCTCTGAGCTGACCTGTGTTTCAGCAGCTGGCTTGCTGTCAACATCCTGAGAAGCTTCCCTAACGTCCCCCACTCCCACCCCTCCCTCCTATCTGCTTTGGGCGACTTGAGTGTTTGTACAAACATATTCTTACGATCAACTTTGCCAAGAAAATGGCATTTTATTTGTGTAAACCCTCCTGCTGGGCTCTGAACTCCACAAGGGCTGGTACTCTGTTATTCATCTTTACATCCTCTGTGCCTGGAAGTGTTTCAAAAATATTTGCTGACCCAGTTGCCCATTACTGTTGGTTCCTCTGTTAACAGAGGCAACATCCCTCTGCTATGCATTCTGGATGGGCTGTAGTGGAAGATATGGACGGGCTTCTTTGTACATTAACAAAGTTTCCATTTGCAGTCCAGGGAGCAGATAAAAATAAGCCTGTGGAATGACCACTTTGTGGAATATGGCAGAACCGTGTGTATGTTTCGCACAGAGAAGATCCGGAAGCTTGTAGCCATGGGGATCCCTGAGTCTTTACGTGGCAAACTCTGGCTGCTTTTCTCAGGTAAGTGTTTCTGGTATTTTGAGGCCAAAAGTTCTTTCTGGAGCAGAACAGGAACAGAGGCCCAGATCTGAACAATGTGTGTGTGCAGGCAAGTCATCCATCTTTAGATTCTTTCTGTGATGTTCCCAGCCCAGAACTTCAGCACTCTTACTGTGTTACTTGTGGGACCTGGGTCAAGTTGCCTGAGACCCCTGGGCTGCGATGTTCTCCTTGGTCAATGTGAGATCTGGCTGAAGTGACCTCCTTTCTTTTAAAAGTAATGTTGAGTCTATACCTAGTCCTGAGAATTCTGTAAAGAACCTTCTAGAAGGGAAGTATCTCTCTAGGGCATGCATTCTGAAATACACTAAACAAACAAAAATCTGTGTATGTTGTTCACTTGCAGTGGCATTCAAATAAATCCCCCAGCATACTTTTTTTTTTTTTATTTTTTCTTTAACATTTATTTATTTTTGAGACAGAGAGAGACACAGCATGAACGGGGGAGGGGCAGAGAGAGAGGGAAACACAGAATCGGAAGCAGGCCCCAGGCTCCGAGCCATCAGCCCAGAGCCCGACACGGGGCTCGAACTCACGGACCGTGAGATCGTGACCTGAGGTGAGATCGTGACCTGAGCTGAAGTCGGACGCTTAACCGACTGAGCCACCCAGGCGCGCCCCCCCCCCCCCCCCAACCGCCAGCATACTTTCTATTGGTCCCTTGTCTGTTGAAGACACACAGGGTCCCTAAGAGGTACAATTGTGGACATTTTTTCTTCTGCCCACGTCTTCCTCTTATACCACTTGACCCATTCAGTGATGGCCTTGTCTGGCCTCAGGCCCCAGGTGCTGTTTGGTGACACTCACTGATGGGTGCGCAGAGACAGGGACCAACTTCTCCAGAGACAGGCTGAGCAGGCGTTTGTCTTTCTCTGCATTGAGTGTGGCTGTTTCATCTGGCTCGATAGAGGAGGTGGGGCCCTGCGGGCAGGAAGGGAAGGCCCTATTGTCCAGGGGTGTGACTTAGCTGCTCCTTTCAGGGTGCAGTGGGAGGCATGGTGAGGAGGTCCCCTTTCCTTCAGTGGCCTTGCTGCTCTCAGGTCAGCATGGGCCTCCCAGAGGCCGAGCCTGGGCACCTGTACTTTCCCTGTACACTTTTTTTGTTGTTGTTACAAGTTTATTTTTTTTATTTTGAGAGAGAGAGAGAGAGAGGGAGGGAGGGAGGGAGGGGCAGAGAGAGATTGAGTTGCGGGCGGAGAGAATCCCAAACAGGCCCCGCACTGTCAGTGCAGAGCTTGATGTGGGGCTCAAACTCACAAACTGAGATCATGACCTGAAGTCGGGAGCTTAACCGACTGAGCCACCCTGGAGCCCCTCCCTGCACATTTCTTATATTCTTCCCTCATGTCAGCTTCATGCTGACTCTCACCCCACCTTACTGTCTTCCTTCTTCCCAGTCTCTCCCCCAAATAACCAAGCCCATCCCCTCTCCAGCCCTGGGTGCCCAGATGCACATTTCCTGCTTTCTGACCTACTTGCTGGCATTTATTGATAGGTCTGCTACCACTGCTTACCTTGTCTCACATTCTGAGCCCCCCCACCTGTTGCCTTGTTTCTGCAGCTGCCCACCAAAGACAGGCCTTTTTAAAATTAAAAAATGCCTTCTCTATTTTTGTATCTAATAAAAACAACCCCTACTCAGAGTTGGAAAGAAAATAGAGAGGAACGAGCAAAGAAAGTAACATGACTCATAATCTTACCACCCAATGAGTGACACCTGTTAATGCCACCGGCTTATCGTCTGCCTCTTTAATGAAAATACACACACGTTTTATTAAAAAAAAAAAAAAGGCTAGTTCATAAAGGGCTGTCTTTCCTTTCAAGCAGTAGTGTTGACAAAAAGATTGCTGTGGTGTTTAGGCTGTTGCGTAATGAGTGACAGCTGTTAGTATTAAGCATTGATGACAGGGGAGTGCCGTAATGGTTGTTTATCAGATGTGATGGGAATCACAGCAGATGGGAGAGTTGAGGAGCATAGTATACTAAACCCAGTCAGAAGTAAAAAACCTTACCTAGCATTTAAAGGCAGAACTGGGCCCTTTCTGCTTGCCCTGCTCTCCTGGGACCTCCCTGTGTGGGGCTGGTCTCAGGACTGGAGCCCCACCTGCCGCTAGCGCCCAAGCAGGACCATTGGCTGGAAGCACAGGTGCCCTGGTGCTGGCTGATAAGGGAATGGGATCCTCATGTGTTATGGATGCCTCACCCCTGATGTCATCTGCCTGTCAGAGGCTTGGGTGGGAGCTCAGCAGTAGGTGGGCTATGCTTGGTCGACCTGCACATCATGATCCCGGCCTCAGACTTTCTTGTTGTTGGCTTGTTGGCTCCTTGATAATTGTGTGATTACTTAAGCATAATTGTACATGTTTCACACATACATGCTCAGTAATTTATTGTTGAGTTAACATATGAAAATTGTGTGTACATCTGTATGTATGAATACACCCACATATCCACTCTTCCTGTTACGAGAGAATACAACTTATTAAAAACATATTAATACAGTTATTTCTAGTATGAGCTGTTTCCCTCTATGTAAGGTTATTCTTAGAAAAGCCACATTATTTCATTTTCTTTCTTTCTTTGTTTTTGGCAGAAATGAAGTCCTTTTGGTTGTGTGTGGTCTCAAAATATTTTATGTCCCTCAAGTAATGAGACCCCATTGAGGTCTTCCGGCAGGACAAGCCCCCTCCCCATGTTGATTCTATCCTGGTAATCCACCCCCTTGAAAAATTACTTTTAAATCGTCAGATGCCGTAACTGATCTCGCCTCGCATCCTGGTTACTATGGTAATCTGGTGGAGGAGTCCATGGGAAAATGTTGCCTGGTGACGGAGGAGATAGAACGGGACCTGCACCGTTCCTTACCAGAGCACCCCGCCTTCCAAAATGAAACCGGAATTGCTGCTTTGAGGAGAGTCCTGACGGCTTATGCCCACCGGAACCCTAAAATTGGGTACTGCCAGGTGAGGCGTGCAGTGAGGAGCAGTCTTGTGTTGAGTCCATGTCTTGTGTTGATCTGCTGGGCTTCAGCTCCTGGTGTTCTTGGCTGTCTGGTACTGACTGTTCTGTGAGGGCTCTGTGCTTCGTCCCTTCCCTGAAAGAATGTATCAAATAAGGCTGAAGGAATCATCTTCATATAGTCAAACAGGCTGATTACTTGAAATTAGAAACTTTGCTTGGAGCAAAGAGCAGTGCACATGCTGAGTTGCTGTCCACGGTAGGACAGATTGTCTCCACCACCCCTCCAGGCCTCCGCTGTAGGACGGCACTGATAACCCTTCTGTGGAGCTTTATTTTTCTAGATCTCTACAGAAGTTGTGGGGATTATTTAAAAAAATATCAGTGCCATTTGGGGAGGAAAAAGATGTTTGGGGTCAGTCCCTTTCCTTCAGGAAGCACAAGTGGAGGTAAGACGTCCTCGGAGCAGTTGCTGAGTTTGCTCGGGAAGTTTACTCAGGGATGTGGTAAAGAAGCACAAAATAAAACTCAGTAAATTAAAACACCCTCCCTCCGGCCCCAGCATGAGATGGGGTTAGAGGCGTTTCTGATATTTGAAAATAGAAGACTTTAAACTTTGTTTTCCTGTAAATAAGCAAAATCAGTGTGTGAATGTCTTGTGTGTGTTTGAACATACAGAATGGTTGGATTTGACCTGAGCCTGAGGCTCAGCATTACTAGATGGGGACAGTAACGGGACGATGGCTGGTCACTCAGCCTGGTGTGTCTTGTGGGGACCATGTTGATAATGTGATCATTCCACCTCATGAGTGTCAGTGTGGTTGGGCTGCCCTGGGTCTCTCATCTGCAGTCTGACTTGTGTGGTTTTTAGTATCTGTGTGGCCTGGTCACTAACCGTCCCCTCCTCTGTGAACCCGAGCAGTCCATGAACATCCTGACCTCCGTTTTGCTGCTGTATGCCAAGGAGGAGGAGGCCTTCTGGCTGCTGGTTGCTGTGTGTGAGCGGATGCTCCCCGACTACTTCAACCACCGAGTCATTGGTAATGTGCCTCCTTCCCCTTCCTCCTCGTCCTCTGTGCTTGGGGAGTAGGGACAGAGCCTGGGCCAAGACATGTGTCATCAGTTCTCAGTAAAAAATCCCCTGTGCTGCTCAGCTGGTCTCTGTACAAACCCTGCTTGGCTCTTGAATTTGCACAACTAACCGGTGTAATTCTCTGCACTATTCTAGCAAAATGGTGTAGTGAGGTAACCTGAAAAGAAAATTTCTTAGGCTCAGGAAACAAGTTGAAGAGTGAAAACCAGAGAGGTTTTTCCTTGTGGCCTGGAAGCGGAGGGTGGTCTTCCTCTCAGTATCCAAGGAGCTCATGCAGACAGACGACCCCTTTCGCCCCGAGGAGAGGAGGCACATGGAGCAGTGCTGGCGACCCTCGAGGCTGGACCTGAAGGGCACACTTGGAAACGCCCCCGTACCCCCACCACTTGCATATGCTGATAGTGAGAAGGTCCATTTGTTGCTGCTGGGCTCTGGGCAGACCCGTGACCCCACAGCTCTCAGGCACACACTTGATACCTTCTTTTCTTCTTATGGCTGATTTGAACTTGCATTATTTTGTGGTCCAGCACCTCCTAGTGGACAAGTGACAGAAAAATTGCCTCTGCTTGGTGATACTCTTAGATACCCTTTCTGGAGGTGGCCTAATATTAGGGTGGCAGCTGTGAGAACAGAAACAAAAGAACGAATTTGAGACAGAATTTGGCAAAGGACTGGATGTAGGAGCAAGGCAGGAAGAAGATGCTTTCTGAAGACTGGTATCCAAAGACCTGAGGGAATGTGATGACCACTGAGAGTAAAGGGGGGGGTTAGCTGGGAAGGAGGTGACCACTTGGTGCCTTTTAGTGGTCTTTCGGTACACTTTAGACCGTCTTTCCTGGTTCCCTTCATGTGCCTGAGTGCTCCCCTTTGTACTTTATGTTGTGGGAGGCAGTTTAACCTTGTACATGGTAGTACAGATTCATCAGACCTCAGGGACATCGGGAGGCAAGTTGCCAAAGCGGTCATCTGTTGATGGTGTTGCAATGGCACAGTTCATACTCCTCGGTGACCAGCAGACTGTCAGTGATAATGTGCACACTGTGTGACCACCACCCAGTGCAGGGTGGAGTATTTCCATAACCCACAAAGTTCCCTTCTGCCCCTTCCCCACCTGTGGCAGGATACTGATTTCCATCACCACGGATTAGTTCAACCCATTCTTGAACTTGGTATAAATGTAATGACAGAGAATGTAATCTCTTTTGTGTCTGGCTTCCTTTGTATAACATGAGGTTGTTGGTGCATCAGTAATTTGTTCCTTCCTATTGCCGAGTAGCCCTTCACTGTACATTTATACCATGATTTGTTTATCCAGTCATCTGTTAGTAGAGATTTGAGTTGCTTCCAGGTTTTTTATTGTAAGTAAAGTTGCAATACACATTCCTGTAGAAGTCTCTTTGTGAATAAAGTTTGTCTGTTTTCTGGAGTATTTACCTAGGAGTAGAATTGCTAGGTCCCAGGTTAGATGTATTTTTAATTTTGTAAGAAACTGTTTTTCAAAGCAAGATATTCTGTAGTCACACATCTCACACCAGCAATGTAGAAGTTCTAGCTGCTCCACATCCCTGTTAGTCCTTGGAATTGTCTTTTTAATTTTTGCCATTCTAGTGGGTAAGAAGGGATCTGTCATGGAGGCTTTAATTTGCCTTTCTTTGATTAAGGATCTTCAACATATTTTTCTGTGCTTCCTGGCCATTTGTTTATTGTCTCCTTACATCTTTTGCCTATTTAAAGAAAAATTGGTTATTGATGACTAAGTTGCAAGAGTTGTTGTTTTGAATACAAGACCTTTGTCAGGTATTACAAATATTTACATGTATTACAAATATTTTCTGAGTTCACAGTTTGTATTATTATTTTATTGTTTTTTGAAGAACACCAGTCTTTAATTTTCATGAAGTCCAATTTATAACTTTTTCTGTGGCTAGTGCTTTTTTGTGTCCTAAGAAATTTTGCCTTTTTCCTCTATTTTCCTTGAGAAGCTTTATAGTATTAGCTCTTATATTTAGGTCTGTGACACATTTCAGATGTATTTTCTTGTATGATGTGAAGTAGAACTCGAGGTTCCCACCCCCTTCCTCCCTCCCCCACACAGGTATCCTCTGATTGAGCGTTATTTTGTGAAAATACTATCCCCAATGAATTACCCTAGTCAATGTCAAAAATCAGGTGTGAGTCCTTTTCTGGACTCCAGTTTGGTTTCATTGTTCTGATCATCTCAGATTAGTTTCAGTTTCAGGCTAACTTTAGAAAGTGTGACTCCCTGCCCAACCAAGTCTCCATGGCCTGCCTTTTCCAGGGGCCCAGGTAGACCAGTCAGTCTTTGAGGAGCTCATCAAGGAGCACCTCCCCGAGCTGGCGGAGCACATGAACGACCTCTCAGCCCTAGCGTCCATCTCTCTCTCGTGGTTCCTGACTCTGTTCCTCAGCATTATGCCTCTGGAGAGCGCAGTGAGCGTTGTGGATTGCTTCTTCTACGATGGGATCAAAGCCATTTTCCAGCTGGGGCTGGCCGTGCTGGAAGCCAACGCTGAGGGCCTGTGCAGCAGCAAGGACGATGGCCAGGCCCTCATGGTCCTCAGCAGGTGGGCTCATGGGGGGTGAGGCAGGCAGCCGAGGGCTCTGCCAGACAGATGATGGGTAAAGGCAGCAGCAGGTGCCCAGCAGGGCCGTCATTGTGGAATTTTTCCTTCCACTCTGCCACTTGTCATCCTATCAGGTGGCACTGTTGGCTGTGTGTGGTGAAAAGCGCCATCTTCCCCACTCCTCTCCAGCTAGTGAGAGGGTACAGGAGGAGAGTGGGCTCTCAGCGCTTTTCTCTGAGGAGATACACACTCAGAGTGGCCTTGAATGGGGCAGGTGGGCACTAGGAAATGGTGGTCTCACGCAGCTAGCTGGAGGTTTCAGACATTTGATGTGCAGGGGCTGGTGTGTTACAGTGAAAGAAAAGCCCCATGAGGCTGACGACTGGAATCTGGGTTTCTTGGAGCTGAGGGCAAGGTGAAAGACAGATGAGAGTTTCCCTTTCGGAACGCTGTGGAAGCTTGCAATTGCATGTATGCACAGAACTTTGTATTGACTTCCAGAGAGTTCCCGATCTCTGCAAACCCACCCATGGAGCCCAGATCAACAAGTCTGGCATTAGGGATGTCTCCTTTTCTCTAAAGGAGCACAGTGGTTGCTACCTTGCCCTCCTCCCAGTGTTTGAAGACAAATGAACTCTGTTTGAAAGTGCTCTGAGATGTCTCACGGCCCCTGTGAAGGTAGTGGGTGTGGTGTGGTGCTCAGGTGAGAGGGGAAACCAGTGCTTCAAAGGTGGGTTGTGTGCTCAGGTTTCTAGATCACATTAAGAATGAGGACAGCCCTGGACCCTCAGTCGGCAGCCACCATGCCTTTTTCTCTGATGACCAGGAGCCCTACCCTGTGACTGACATTGCCGACCTGATCCGGGACTCCTATGAGGTAACTGGACCTGGCCCCATCCCCACCCTCGCCCTCTTGGAAACTTGCTCAAGTGGGTTGCTCAGGTGGGTTTTGAGGGAGGTTCCCTGACTACTACTACTTTCCTCTGTTTGTATGCAAAAAGGGATTCTGTGCATGAGTGACTCTCTGTTTCTCTGCAGAAATTTGGAGACCAGTCTGTGGAGCAGATTGAGCACCTGCGCTGTAAGCACAGGATCAGGGTTCTCCAAGGCCATGAAGATACCACAAAGCAGAATGTGGTGAGTCAAGGGTTATCAGAATGGCAGTCAGGCACTAACCTGGGCTCTGGTCTCCTGTTGGTCTCATAAGAATGCCAGCTTTTGGGGTGCCTGCCTGGCTCAGTGAGAAGAGCCTGCAACTCTTGATCTCAGGGTCATGAGTTCAAGCCCCACATTAGGTGTAGAGATTACTAAAAAGAAATACATAAACTTAATGCCAGCTTTGTACCCACCCCCCATTGAATTAGAATGACCTGGTATAGAAACAGCAGAGGTTCTCAAGTCAGACTGTGAGCAGTTTAACCACCGTGAGCCCCAGCTTACCCGGTTGTAAAATGAGGATACTAATACCCAGCATCTGGGATTAAATGAAGTCTGATATATAAAATGCCTAGCACAGAAGGCCTGCAGTGTTTGTTGTTATTCAGGCGGAACTTCCTGCCCAAGCCCCGTCTTTGCTAGAGTTTGACTTCTGTCAGAACCTACACATTTGTCCTGAGGCACTGATGTGTGAATTGGAAAGGTTGAGGGTAAACACCTTGAGAAAGTTACCATATGGTGATCTTTGCGTCAGAGAGGAACAGGCTGCTCTGGTAGACAGGACTGGCGCCTGGCGTCCCCTCGCCCCCCTACGAGCAAGAAGAGCCCCCTGTGCCTCCGATCCTCCTAGGTGCTGGCACAGAACTCACTCCATTGCTGTTCATTCTTCTTTCAAGCTCCGCGTTGTTACCCCAGAAGTCTCCATTCTTCCTGAAGACCTGGAAGAACTCTATGACTTATTCAAGGTAGGAAACTCTGGGCAAATGGGGGAGTGAAAGGCCAAGCCCATGTTGTTGGCCTGCCGGGGTGGGTGGGTGAGCACGTGGAAGCTGCGGAGTCTGCCACGCGCCTGTTCAGTGGCAGCAGAGGCCGGAGCTGCCCCACTTGCTGGCTCCATCTTCTCCTCGCCTGCCTGCGGCTCACACACGAGAGCTGTGCTCTGCCGAGGGCCTTGGGTGCCGGTAACCCATTCTTCACGGTTCTCCATGGAGTTCCCAGGCCTGAGTACGTGGAACAGTGACCATTACTATCATCACCACCTCCTATGCTTTGTAATGACTCCTACTCCCATCCGTAATACATGTTGACATATTTTGATATTTGGCTTTAAGAGCACGTTACTTTATACTTGACTTGCCCTTGATACTCTTACTAGCACTTTTCCATGTTGCCACATAGTCTTACTCATTTTAAAATGACCTTAGAGTCTATCATTGACGATACTAAATATACTAAACCGTATTTCTAATATTTGGATATTGAGGTAGATATCCAGATCTTGCTACTTAAATCACGCAGCAGAGAAAATTTTCCATAACCCTGCTAGAACTGTCCTTGCTTGAAACAGCAGATGAAAATGGGGAAGACAGGCAGGATTTAGGTGACCCACACCTGACACTATGGCAGTGAAGGGGGAGAAAGGACAGTTGGAGGAAGCAAGTCTGGAGTCTGGCTTCCAGAACCCTTCCTGGTGGGGACTCTGAGCTGCTGTCCTTCCTGAACTCAGATTGTCAAACTGATGGAAATAGTACTAAGCTACACGTCAGGTGCTTCTAAGCAGAGCAGTAGAGGTGGTCTGAACCTTGTGCACATCTGTCGTGGCATATTTGCCTGCAGTCACTGAAATGGCTGTTGGCCTAGAGTCCTGGCACCCTCGTTCCTAGTGAGCAGGATGTATAGGGAGGACTTCTCAGATCCGTGTCTTCTATGAACATCCCCTGTCTTCAAGTTTGATAGTTTCCTCTGTTGAGAAGAGAAAATATGAAGTCAAAGGTTACTGGTGTCCCAAGCCCCCACCTCTCTTCGACTTTCGAGGAGGAAAAATAGGGAATACTAGAAACATAAAGACAGGTAGACAAGTGTGTTGTTTAGCGTGAAAGTATTTCGTTTATTTAAGGCTAACTGTTCTCAGTCTAAGACCTGACACAAATCTGAATTTATAGAATTTAAAAGACTGGTTTAAATGAGTAAAAGTCATTAAATACTAGCCATGTTCATCTTTAATACAAAGAGTATTTAAAGAAGGTAGAGCTGTTTTCCTATTTCTGTCTTTCCTGTGAACGATGTGTTTGGTACTTAATGAAATTTTATTTGTAGTTAGCTTTCCAACTCTTAGGACTAACTACAAATAGAAACTTAAGAACTATAAATACAAAATATTTTTTAAGATACACTTCCAAAGGAAATTGCAGGAAAATAGCATGATAATCATGGTGTCTGATTGCGTTGTACAGCACTTTTATGTACTCGCTCCAGTGCTTCTGGGCCCAGAGTCTGCATGTGCCCCACCACATAAGAGCCCTGTCAGACTGTCCTTTCTCTCCATGCTTCTGGCCTTCTCTGAATTCCCTTGGCTTTCATAGCCCGACGTCATGTGTCATAATACTTGCCTAAGTACTGTGTGGGGTATAATGTTCTCTAGTTGGGTTTTACATACACCTCTGGTCTTTTCAGTCAGAATTTCATTTTCTCAGGGAAAGGTTCACCTAGAGATACCCTTCCATTGCTTTATAAATACATGATAGGTTATTAATAAGGAGTCTGTTCCATAACTTCACTGCATCCTTCCCTAAGCCTGGAATGAATGGGCATGATCCTTCTGTGTTAACAAGCAGTAGCTCTGACTGTCTTCATTACATACTCTTTCCTATTCAAGATGAACCATGTGGTTGATACTTAATGAAATCTATTTTTATTGGTAATTTAAAGCAGTTTTTTAAGGTTTGAATGCAGTTTTTTTCTTTTAGTTTTATTGATATGACCAGCATCCAGCACTGTAAGTTTAAAGCATGCAGCATGACGACTTGACTTACGTATATTGTCAGGTGATTACTACAGTAAGCTTAAGAATTATTTTTCCTTATGATGAGAACTTTGGGATCCACTCTCTTAGCAACTTTCAAGTATACTATATAGCCCTTAACTATAGTCGTCACGTCATACATTACATCCCTAGTGCTTCTTATAACTGGAAATTTGTACCTTCTGGCCACTTCACCCAGTTCCCCCACTCCTCACCCCAGCCTCGGAGAACCACAAGTCTGATTTCTTTTTTCGAGTTTGGCATTTTGTTTTTAGATTCCACATAAGATTGAGATCAATACAATATTTTTCTTTTTTTTCCTGCCTGATTTATTTCACTTCGCATCATGCCTTCATGGTCCATCCGTGTTGTAAAGCAGTCTTTCAAATTATATAAATTCAGATTTGTGATGTCTGTCTCCTATTCTCTCAAATTGAGAACAGTATCATTAATCTTACCCCAGTAAGATGTGAACAATATAATACAAACTTGGTGTCACAGAATATTTCTGGAAACACCAAAGACCTGAAAAACAGTTATTTATGTATTCCATAAACCTGCTCTTATTAATGATCTGTTAAATTCATTCACTCTTGAATGAATTATCAGGCTGTTTAATAATATTTGGGAGCCAAAATTTAATTTTGGCTCAGGTCATGATCTCCTGATTTGTGGGTTTGAGCCCCATAGTGGGCTCTGCACTGGCAGCATAGAGTCTGCTTGAGATTCTCCCTCCCTCCCTCTCTCTCTCTCTCTCTCTCTCTCTCTCTCTCTCTCTCTGCCCACCCCCTTGCTCTTGCTCTTTCTTACTCAAAATAAATAAACTTTTAAAAGTTTATTTGGTCTCTTTAATATTTTGCTTGCTCCCATATTCTGGTTAAGACTTATTTTCAACTTTTAATTAAAAATCACAAAACAAAGAAAATAAAATTATACCTATTCTTCCCATAAAAAAAAAAAAAAAAAAGAAGAAACTTTTAAGCAAAAATGAAAGGGTCTCATCCTGTCTCCACCTGCAGTCCTACCCTTGTACAGGTAATTCCTATTAACAAATTGGTGAGTATCTTTCCTGATTTTTTTTCCCTTTTATACTATGTCTCTGTCTCTCTCTCTCTCTCTCTCTCTCTCTCTCTCTCTCTCTCTCTCTCTCACACACACACACACACACACACACACACACATTTTTTCCCACACATAACAGATTATGCTACATGTTAGCCTGCAGTTTTTTTATCATGGATATTTTTATAGATAATATACAGATCTTTTCTCATGTAAAAAATAGCTGTATAGTTGTGGAGCACATGGGTGGCTCAGTTTAGCATCCCACCAGCTCAGGTCATGATCTCACAGTTCGTGAGTGCGAGCCTCACATTGGGCTCTCTGTGCTGACAGCTCAGAGTCTGGAACCTGTTTTGGAGTCTGTGTCTCCCTCTTTCCCCCTCCCCCACTCACACTGTCTCTGTCTCTCTCAAACATAAATAAAAACATTAAAAAATTTTTTAAAATAGCTGTACAGTTTCACCGTAGGGTTGAACCATAATTTACTTAACCATTTACCTATCGAGAGGCATTGAAGTTTCCAGTTTTTTGCTGCTTTATAAACTGCTGCCCTGAGCTCTCTGTGCCTTTATCTGGACACCGGTGCTGCAGTTTCTGTAGGATGAGTTCGTCAGGGATACACAAACCAAACTGTAGCCTGTATTGCTAAAGTGTTTTTGATTTTTTCAAAATTCAGTTCCACTAATGAGGTCCAACAGTGCCAAGTCCTTGGTTTGCTTATTGTAATTGTTTTCTTGGCAGGATTCTGTGGGTGTTTAGCATCACAGGATGCACAAATGTACATGGAATTTCATAGTATGTCTGGGGCTTTTAGGAATGGAAATTCATTAGACCTTTGTTTCACACTGAAAAGTTCCTGTGGCATCTTTCACAATTCTACAAAGACTATTTGAAGAATTCGGCTGCCAACCAACACAACAGTAAAATTAGAAATGGCATTTTGGTTTTCATCCAAGGATATGTGCTTGCGTACTACAGCATCCACACTTGTGTCTGTGCCACTCTTACAGGTGGAGGGCAGTGAAATTGTGAAGAACCCTGCAGTTACTGGGAGCCATTTCTATGAGTCGAGATGCCCCAGGAGGTGATTTCATATGGGTGTAAAAGATGGTCCTAAAGAGGCGAGCCTCAGGGACAGGGCCAGTTTTGATTGCTGTAGTTGTTGGTATAGTCCTAAGACTTTGAGTCCCTTTTTTTTTTTTCTGGTTTTTTTGAATTGTTAATATAGTCATTTGGTTCAAAATTCAAAACCTGTAAGCAAGTATGCAGTAAAAGGACTTGGTTCTACATTGGGGTCCCCACCCGTTTTCCCTCCTGACAGGCAACCCATGCTACTGGTTTCTGCTGTATTCTGTAGACTTGTTTAGTTAGCGCTTTGTCATTTCCAGGTGTGATTTTATGAGACAATAGAATAAAAATTAGGTCTCCTAGAATTAACACTATGGCAGCTAAAGTACACACTGAAAAAATGGTTAAAATGGTTAAAACGGTAAATTTTGTTAGGTGTAGTTTGCCATCATGAAAAAAGTAACCTTAGAAAAAGAGGTCAAAATTACATATTCATGTGGGTAAGAAGTACAAGAAGGTAACAAGGGAAATGTTTTACATGTCTGGTTAGAGTAATGAGATTGCAAGTGCTTTAATTTTTTCACTTGTGTTATAATATTGCTTATTCAATACATATTTTCCAAGGCCAGGTGAGTCCTGAGAGAGGGCTGTGTGGACCGTGGCTTGTAAGCGTGCGGGCTCCTCCAGGGACCACCATCTCTCAAAGATCCCTCTCTCTTGTTTTAAGAGAGAACACATGATGAGCTGCTACTGGGAGCAGCCCAGGCCGGTGGCCCCACGCCATGACCCCAGCAGGCCCTATGCAGAGCAGTACCGCATAGACGTCCGGCAGTTTACACACCTGTTTCAGCTTGTCTCGCCCTGGACCTGTGGGGCCCACACGGAGATCCTCGCTGAAAGGACTTTCAGGCTCCTGGATGACAACATGGATCATCTGATCGAATTCAGAGCATTTGTGAGCTGTCTCGGTAGGACTCTGTGGGTCTTCACCGTGGCAAGTTAATTTGGGACGGGAGTCCATGAACACAAGACAAGGTGGACTGTGGAGCAGGCAGACCCACACGATGAAATGTATTTGGGCACGGGCCTGACATGATTTTGTGATTTTAGAAACCACTCTGCAGGCTCCTCTCATGTCTAATTTTATGCTTCCTTAAGGAGGGTGAGAAGGGCCCACACTGTCAACATACAAGGTCATTGCCCTTGTTCTCCTCCGGTACCCAGGGTGTGGTGGTGGCTTGTTAGGAGCCACGTTCCTAAGCCTTGCACAAAAAATTAAAATCTTTCAGACTGTGTGAGGCCAGAGTTCACGAGGTTATCTTGCCGGTCAATAGTGACCAATTGCTACCTTTTACATTTTCATTTCAAACATAGTGTGTCTGGGGATAGCGGCAACGAGGTATTGGGTCAATAAGTATTGACCTTACTAAGTTCTCTCCCCACAGTGAGTTTGTGTCATGACAAATGTACTTTAACCATTTGCATATACTCAGTCTCTTTTCTGTTTTTGCAGATGTTATGTATAATGGAGAAATGAATGAGAAAATTAAGCTGTTATATAGACTTCATATCCCTCCAGGTAAGAAATACTAAGGAAAAAATTTAGGCTCTGTTCTGCTTTGACACAGAGAAGCTTTGGGCATGACTCTGAAGTTCTCATTTAAAATTTCATTTAGACTTGAGTCCACAGATGTTTCTGGTTTGGGGTTACTGGTAACAGATTTTCAGTACTGTACTGTATGGCCTATGGTAGTGGTTCCCAAACTTCAGCATGCATCAGAATCAGCTGGAGGGCTTGTTAAAACACTGGTTCCTGGGCCCCACTCCAGAGTTTCCGACTCACTAGTTCTGAAGACAACATGCTGGGAACTGCTGGTCTGTGGAATGTGTGGGGCAGCAGACCCTGGTTGCCTTAATAGATGGTTATTTTAGCCTACTCTTTTGAAGGACTGTATCATTTTTCCAGCAGGTAAGACCCCGCTTCTCTCAAGTTTAAGCAGTGGTAACCAGTAACAAAGAAATCAGTTTTGATACCTATGGGGTATTACGTGGCTTTAACCGTAACGTATTCCTTGGATTTTTGAAACTCATAGAGGTGGGTTAGTAATGCCAAGATGGTTTCTGGACCCAGGGCCATATGGTTCTGGTGTTGGATGGGGCTCTGACAGGACATCCCAACGAGGGAGACTAGGAAGGGTGTTTTTAGGGCCATGAGATCCTGGTGCCTTTTACAACTAACACCTCTACAAAAGTTGGAAATGTGGGTGGACATAATTTGTGGGGTTTTTGGGTACACTTCCTGAAGTGAGCCATTACTGAACTGGCATATAATATATGCTCTACAGTATCCCCAGGGAACATTCTGTAGCAGCCACCCAGCTCCTCCTCCACCTCCCCACAGGCTCATTATTATTTTACTGCAAATGGCTTAGCATCAGTGAAGTTTTTTGCCTTTTATGCCAGTATAAGTTAGTGACTTTTGTTCTTGAATTTGCCTTTATTTTTCACAAATGTATTCCTACTAACATAGAAGACATGCATAATTATTCCCTTATTATCATTGCTGTCACTCTTTTCACAATCATCTGTATCTAGTATTGCTAAATAGGACATGTGATTGATTGTATTTCATTATTTCATCTTAATTTTTAAATAAGCATTTTATTTTGGGATAATTTTAAATTTACAGAAAAGTTGCAAAGATAGTCATGATGGAGTTCTCATTTTTTAAATATCTTTTAAGTGTTTTAAAGTTGTTTTATTTTTATTGCAGTATAGTTAACATAGGGTTTTTAGTTTCAGGTGTACAATATAGTGATTCAACACTTCTATACATTACTCAGTGCTCATCACAACAAGTGCACTCCTTAATCCCCATCACAGATTTCACCCATCTCCCTCCCCCACTCCTGGCACCCATGAGTTTGTTCTCTATAGTTAAGAGTCTGTCTATTGGTTTTCTCTTTTTTTCCCCCTTTGCTTGTTTGTTTTGTTTCTTAAATTCCACATATGCGTGAAATCATATGGTACTTGTCTTTCTCTGACAGACTTATTTCACTTAGTATTATACTCTCTAACTCCATCCATGTTGTTGAAATGGCAAGATTTCATTCTTTCTTATAGCTGAGTAATATTCCATTGTGTGTGTGTGTGTGTATATATATATCACATCTTTATCCATTCATCAGTCAGGGGACATTTGGGTTGCTTCCATAATTTGGTTGTTGTCGATAATGCTACTATACCATAGGGGTGCATGTATCCCTTTGAATTAGTGTTGCTGTATTTTCAGGGTACATGCCCAGCAGTGCGATTACTGGATCATACTTCTATTTTTAATTTTTTGACGAACCACCATACTGTTTTCCACAGTGGCTGCACCAGTTTGCATTCCCACCAACAGTGCACAAGGGTTCCTTTTTCTTCACATCCTCATCAACACTTGTTTCTTGTGTTGTCGATTTTAGCCATTCTGACAGATGTGAGGTGGTAGCTCATTATAGGTTTGATTTGTATTTCCCTGATGATGATGATGATGTTGAGCACCTTTTGATGTGCCTGTTTGCCATCTGGATGTCTTCATTGGAGAAATTTCTGTTCATTTATTATGCTCATTTTTAATGGATTATTTGTTTTTTGGGTGTTGTGTAAGTTCTTTATATATTTTGGATACTTACCCTTTATCAGCTACATCATTTGCAAATATCTTCTCCCATTCCAGAAGTTGCCTTTTGTTTTGTTGTTTTTGCTGATTGTTTCTCCTTTGCTGTACAGAAGCTTTTTATTTTGATGTAGTCTAACAGTTTATTTCTGCTTTTGTTTCCCTTGCCTGAGGATACATATCTAGAAAAATGTTTCTATGGCTGACGTCAGAGAAATTATTGCCTGTGCTATCTTCAAGGACTTTTATGGTTTCATGTCTCACTTGTAGGTCTTTAATCCATTTTGAGTTTATTTTTGTGTATGGTGAAAGAAAATACTCCAGTTTTCCCAACACCATTTGTTGAAGAGACTGTCTTTTTCCCATTGGATATTCTTTCCTCGTTTGTTGAAGATTAATCGACCATATAATTGTGGGTTTATTTCTGGGTTTTCTATTCTGTCCATTGACCTATGGGTCTGTTTTTGTGCCAGTACCATACTATTTTGATTACTATAGCTTTGTACTATAACTTGAAATCTGCAATTGGGTACCTCCAGTTTTTCTTTTTCAAGATTGCTTTAGTTGTTCAGGGTCATTTATGGTTCCATACACATTTTAAGATTGTTTGTTCCAGTTCTGTGAAAAACGCTTTGGTATTTTGATAGGGATTGCATTAAATCTGTAGATTGCTTTGGGTAGTATGGACATTTTAACAATATTTGTTCTTCTAGCCTATGAGCATGGAATGTCTTTCCATTTCTTTGTGTTGTCTTAAATTTTTTTCATCAATGTTTTATAGTTTTCAGAGTACCAGTCTTTCACCTCCTTGGTTAAATTTATTCCTAGGTATCTTTTTATTTTTGATGCAATTGTAAATGAGATTGTTTTCCTTTTTTTTTTTTAAGGCATATAAAACTATTGACCACTGTTTACCAGTATTTACAATAAAGTAAACAATATACAGTTGGATAACATTCTGACTACAAAGGTACTGCTTCTCCTGGTTTCTGCTGAACCAGTAACTCAAATACTGAGAAGATTAAGCTTACATGTAAGGAATGAGTTGGGGTAAAGACGAACACAAAGGTCAAGAATTTAGATTACAGACGTTTGTCCCCCCCATTTATTCCAGAAGGTGCTAAATTGCCAACATCTCTAACCATCTGATTATGATTAGGTTTCCATGAACGAAGTGTTAAAGATTCCATGAATCATGACCACTTAGTACAGCACAGGGATTTCAATTTCTTGAAAAGGAAAAGGTCACTAGAAGGAAGCTTTAAATGTCCACTTAACTAAGTTTAGCTTAATTAATTAAAACACACCAGGACTTGTCTAGTTTTCTCATTGGGTGGGGAACTGTTGGTAGTGATAAAATTTTCCTTTCAGGGATCATGCAAATAAACTTGCATTTGTACGAATGTAGATATGAATTCTGATATGGCTTTTCAAATTGTCCCATTTAAATTGCTTACATTTTTTTTAAAACAGCACAGTTAATTACAAAATTTGAAAGGTTAAGGCTTCAGGAAAAATGTCAATTTAAACAATTTATTTCTTAGGTTGCTAAAAATGATGGCATCTCAGAAACATGAGCTTATCCATGGTTATAAAATGCTGTTTTTATTTTGGGGAATGTTAAAAAAAGGAAGGGAAAAAAAACCCATTTACATATGTATTTTAAGTATACACACAAAAAAAACCCAAATAAACAAAAAAAACCCAGAGTGGTACTTAGGCATATAGGAGTTAACAAAAAGTTCTGATTGAGTAACAACTATGAAGATTTCCCCCAACATTTAGAAAATGTGTTGTCTAAAGCAGGGGAATAATATACCATATTCTTAAATATTCCTTTCTGATAAAGGAAGCTTTCATTTGCCCAGAATACCCAGTGGTATAGATGGAAAACCCCCAACAACTCCCCCCAATACTACTTCAAAACAAACATGTGAAACTTGATTTTCATTAGAATGTTATTTCTTCACACTAATAAATCAAAAAACCAAGACCCGGATTTTACATATGTATAAATGTATATAAAAAACAATGCAAACAGTTACTGAGCTTATCTCCTGGACAAGAATGCCAAGTTAGTCTGTCTTCATAAAAAGCAATTACAATCTGAGGACACTTCATATTTGCCTCTTGATTTGCCAGCACCAAGCCTGCCTCATCTGAATCTTTCCATTTCATGAGAAACATGAAATCTCCACTGCCGTCTGTGGCACCAATTATTCATTTGGGATCAAGACCTTTGGCAAAAGCATCTCTTTTCTTCTTTGACTTGCTATCATCAGATTCACTGTCAGATAAAGATTTTCTTTTTGTGCCATCTTTTTCTTTACCAGCTTTTGAGAATTAAGAAATGCTTCAGTTAACTCTGGACAATCTAAATTTTCTGCAGGTTCCCAAGTATTGTCAGCATCTGTAAATCCCTTCCCCTTCAGGAAGTACTCCACTTTCCTGTTCACTACACGTCGGTCCAGTACTATTCTCATCACAAATTCTTCAGGCCCTGCCTCTTCTTTTTTACTCTTTCCGTTCTGTTTCTTTCTCATTTTTTGCAATGTAGTTTTATTGGAGGCCATTTTTTATTGCAGACTTGAAGAGCTATTGTTTACCACCTGTGAGCTGCTCTGGGTCCCGGGTCTGGGGATTGTTTTCTTAATTTCACTTTCTGCTGCTTTATTATCAATGTATAGGAATGCAGATTTCTGTATACTGATTTTGTATCCTGTGACTTTACCGAATTCATTTATCAGTTCTAGTAGTTTTTTGGTGGCCTTTGGGGTTTTCTCTATATAGTATGATATCGTCTAAACATAGTGAAAATTTGTATTCATCCTTACTGATTTGGATGCCTTTTATTTCTTTTTGTTTTTGATTGCTGTGGCTAGAACTTCCAGTACTATGTTGTAAAAGTGGTGAGAGTGGACATCCTTGTTTTTTCCCTGACCTTGGGGGAAAAGCTCTGTGTTTCCCCAGAGTATGATGTTAGCTGTGGGTTTTTCATATTTTCATAAGGCCTTTATTATGTTGAAGTATGTTCCCTCTAGACCTACTTTAGGTCTAGTTGAGAGTTCTTATTATGAATGGATATTGTACTCTGTCAAATGCTTTTTCTGCAACTATTGAAATTATCATATGGTTTTTATACTTTCTCTTTTTGATAGGATGTATCACGTTGATTTGGGAACATTAAGCTGCCCTTGCATCCTGGGAATAAATCCCATTTGATCGTAGTGTAATATATCTTTAAACTTACTGGTTTTTGATATTATCATTTGAGGCTGATATTTGATTCTTGATCTAGCTTCATATTGAAGTTGTTTCAAAATTATAAGTTTATTTCTAAAAGCCATGTTTTAATTATTAGTTCATTAAAAGACATTTGTAGACCTTCATGGCTTTTGAAAATCAATTTTTCAAAAACTTTTTGAATGTATGGGATTGTAACATTTATATTATATGACTCCAAATTTAAAATTTTTAATTAAGTGCAAATTGAGATTTGATGTATGTTATTTCGCTTACCTATATTTAACATTGGAATTTTTGACACAAAGAAAGAAAAGTCTTAATAATGCACACAACCTAAAACCTATTTAGGTATCAATTTGTTAAGGCCATAAAGATCCACAATACATTTAGGTATTTTTAATTTAAATTTAATTTTAACACATAACTCATAACTTTTTGAGTAAAGGTGGAACACACACACTAGGGAGGTAAAAGAAGAGTCTTGTTGGGGCGCCTGGGTGGCGCAGTCGGTTAAGCGTCCGACTTCAGCCAGGTCACGATCTCGCGGTCTGTGAGTTCGAGCCCCGCGTCAGGCTCTGGGCTGATGGCTCGGAGCCTGGAGCCTGTTTCCGATTCTGTGTCTCCCTCTCTCTCTGCCCCTCCCCCGTTCATGCTCTGTCTCTCTCTGTCCCAAAAATAAAAATAAAAACGTTGAAGAAAAAAAAAATTAAAAAAAAAAAGAAGAGTCTTGTTAATTAGGAGGAGGTATACTGAGGATTGCAAGTTTGAATTTGTACCCTCAGAGAGTAAGGCCTCATTTGCCAGATGAGGGAGGCATGGCACCAAACAAACCACAACAGCCCCTGGGCCCAACACACCCACCTTGTGCAGAGCTCTTGCTTGTAACTTTGCAAGGGTATTATGGGAGGCAAAGGGATTTTGTGAGCTCGCTTACAAAGGTATCTGATGCAACTCAGGAAGCAAGAAAGTGCTAAGCCCAGGGTCTCAGTTCCAGAAGAGCTCCCTTTATTGGCTCCATAGTGATTACAACACTGTTTGTTTAGCAGAGGAAATAGAAGAGAAATAGTCCAGATGATTTGATGCCTTATCAGGTGACGTACAGATGAACAGTATTCCAGAAGATTATTAAATTGGGAGTTTTCATTGCAGACTGATAAATCTACAGATATTGGTCATTTTGCTCAGTGAATTATACTAATTGGACTTCCAGAAGACCATTTTCTGGAACATCAGATTCATTAGAAGCATCAAAGCAAGCTACCAAGAATGCTCTATTGGAAATGGTAAATGAGCACAAACAAATGAGACACTGGAGGCTTTCTGTAAAGGAGCAAACTGAGGGGGCAGCTTATGCCCCCAGCTCCTAGAGATGCCAAGATTCAGGGAATACGTTATGTTTGCAGAGCAGCTCTCCCCTGGGGGTCCTGCTGGTCTGGATCCACATTAAATGATCTTAAAGTGTTAAATCCAATAGAATTTGAGCTGCTCCAGTCTTGTGTTCAGCTTTACGTGAAGAAATAGGCTTCTTTTTGAGGCCTTATACACACAAAAGTGAATTTGCTGTCCAAAGAAAGGGTTTTGTAAAGAAGTGGAGTTAAAAGGAAAAATCCTACAGATAATTCCAATTTGCCATTTGGTTAAAGATGGTTATTTTAAAAAGGTTTCAAGTTGAAGACCTGAATGAACTTAATTGAAAATTGAAAGCACACTTGAAAATATATTAACATGTAGCAACAAAGTATGGATCCAAAGCAAAAATTCAACCAAGAATGATGTTAGAAATGCTTCATCAGTGATATTTAGTGTTAGAATTTGAAATCTGAAACCTAACTGTAGACAAATATAGCAGTATCTGTGTACAAAAGAGGAAAAGCTTTGTTATTTTAGAATATTTGATATAAAAAAATGTTAAAAGGGGTCAAAATCCAGTCATATTAGCCAAAAAAATTCAGTAATACATTTGTCAGTAAGGGTGAAGCTGTGTGATGTTTCATGCTTTACATAAAAAACACTTGAACATTCAAATTCTCAGTAATGACACTTGCTTCCACCTTTTGTTCAGTTTTCAGTAATAGTGGCAGCCTGTTTTGAAGAGATCATTATTTAAAAGTCCTAATCAGGAATTGCATGTAACCATTTCAATATAAATAGTGGTATGATAACTAATATTAAGAAGTCCTGGGGCGCCTGAGTGGCTCAGTTGGTTGGGCCTCCGACTTCGGCTCAGGTCATGATCTCGTAGTCTGTGAGTTCGAGCCACGCGTTGGGCTCTGTGCTGACAGCTCAGAGCCTGGAGCCTGCTTCCGATTGTGTCCCCCTGTCTCTGGCCCTCCCACACTCACGCTCTGTCTCTCTGTCTCTCTGTCTCAAAAATAAATAAACGTTAAAAAAAAAAATCCTAAGTATTCTAACATTTCAGTACCATTAGATCCATTTTGTTACTTGACAAAATATTTTATTTCATCACTTATGGTAAAAGAATGTATCTTTGAAGTTTGTTTACTTAGAATGGATCCCCTTTCTAAACCTATGCAGTACAATTAGAAATACACAAGATCTTTGTATGACATTGTCTGCTTTGTCAAGAGTATTGGCAGATCAGATGATAGGAATGGACATATACAATCATAGATTTCATACTGTAGTCACTGTGGATAAAAACCTTAGCAGTATTGTGAAATGGATGTTATGTGTGTGAAATTAACATCAACAGGACCAAAGACAATGGAACAGGTGACGACCATGGTTTGCCTAAGATAAAAGTCTGGCACCCAAGTTACACTCACCATATTGGTTCTCCACTTTTTGCTTAGCCTTTTTTTATGGTTATACTAAGAAACAATACTGATGATAAACTCTATATAAATCTACTGCTTTTGAGAATGTGTTAATATGTCAAAGGATCTATTAAAATCCAAGGAACTGAAAGACACACTGCCTTAAGGACCAAATTATTAATGGAAATGGCTCAAATGGCACACATGAAGAGGATTCACCAAATGAAGTGGAAACAGATGAGCTAATTGATGAATCCAGCTAAGATCAGGAAGTTCTCTCAGAGAATGGATATAGTCTCTTTGAGATGATTCTGATAATGGATGACACACCAAGCAAACTTACAAAGGTCAGCTTTTCACAGGACACACAAAAATGATAAGATTACATTCTAGTTTAACAACTTAAGCAGCATTGATAACATCAGAAATTATACCATGCACATTCATTTTGGTGATAGCTTAAGCTAGACGAAAGATCTGTTCTTTTGACTGGAGTTTAAAATACCAAAAGAGGATTTTGAAAAATATGAAAAATGTAGTGTACACACCTCCGAAAACATCTTTTGTGAAATTGTAATATTGCATTGAACCTTTTAGAAGAGCTGGGTACTGAAGATCCTTGGTATTACCCAAATTGTCAAGCCACTAGGAAAATGGATTTGATCATAGCATCCAGTACTTGTTTACATCATGTGTTTTTCTTTTAATTTCATTAAAAAATTTTTTTTAATGTTTATTAATTTTTGAGAGAGAGAGGATGAGCAGGGGAGGAACAGAGGGAGAGGGGGACAGAGGATCTGAAGTGGGCTGTGTGTTGGCAGCAGAGAGCCTGATGCGGAGCTCAGACTCACGGAACCATATGATGATGATCAGAACCGAAGCCGGCTGCTTAACCGACTGAGCCACCCAGGTGCCCCTTCAGTGATTTTCTTAGGTATCTGAGACCCAAGTTGGATACTTTACTTAGCTTTCCTATCAAAGACTTGGTTGGATATATTGGAATTCCTAATTAATTGCAAGTCCTAGCTGCTATAATTTGCTGTTTTAAACCACTGTGGAGGGCTAGGAAGGCACTATTCTGTTTTTGCAAGAAAAAATATGAGAATGGTATTATTTTGATGACTGTAGTGTCTCAACTGCATCTGAAAACCACACTGTATTGAAAGCAGTGTGTGTACTCTTCCACCAGAGCTAAGATACAATAGAACTAGCTTTTCCCCTCCACAAGAATCCCATTTAGAAAGTGACAAAGATAGCAGTGGTGATGACGATGAAGTCCTTGAAGCCAGAGAACAGACTTTCCTGCTGGTGGCATTTATTGAAGTCATGAAGGTATCTACCACGTTAAGATAAAAGTTTGAGATAGACTGCAAATGTAAATCCTTCAAGATATTTTAACTTGTGCTATACTTGAAGCGAGACACAATGAAAACTTTAATAGAAATGTCTCATTTCATTTATAGTCTTGAATTACAAGTTACACATCAGAATGTAAAAATGTTTATGAAACATTTATGAAAGTTCAGATACCTCATTTAAGAAGGTGGTAAGTACATTTAAAGATTGTAAACAACTTTTACTACTTTCCCTTAATGCATTGTATACTTCGGAGCATAGGTAACAATGAGTTTTTTCATTGATTCTTTACCTGTCTCCTTTCTAGACACTCGCCCTCTTGAATTAACCATTCCTCTCTATGCTCCCATATTTGTGTATTATTCTTCTGTTAGAGCATTTTTTTAGTGACTTGTGTACACATTTCACCTCTTAGAGGCCCAATATCCTCTTGACATCTTCTAGCAGCTATTACCTAAAAAAAATCTTTCCATCATGACTGCCCTAAGTACCATCCAGGGTTTATGATTTTCCTCCTATTCAGTGAGTGGATGCTCGCATGTGCCACTGTGTAGAATTTTTGGGCAAGCCTGGAAAAATAACATCTGTTACAATAAAACCCCCAAACCTAAAACAACCCCAAACAATTCCCACCCCCCCAAACCCCAGAAACATGTCTCCCAAGTAGGAAGGAGAGTACCTTATCAAGGCTTTGGTGCCATCTTGGGGATATTTGTTGGATTACAACTGAATTTTGCCTTTTATTCTCAGTGAGTGGCTTACTAGTAAATATAAGGATCCTGCTGTGTCCATTCATTCTTTATAATTTTTTTATTTATTTTGAGAGAGTGAGTGCACTTAGATGCGGGAGAGGCAGAAAGGAGAGAGAGAGAGAGAGAAAATGAGAATCCCAAGTAGGCTCTGTGCTGTCAGCACAGAGCCGGATGCGGGGCTCAATCTCACAAACTGAGATCATGACCTGGGCTGAAATTAAGTCAGAGGCTTAACCCACGGAGCCACCAGGCGCCCCTAGAATTGTTTTTTATAAGAGCTTTTTGATCTGTGGTTCCCATACCATATAGTGCATTCATTTAAAGTTACAAAACCCATTTTTTAGTATCTTTAAACAACCATCATCACAATTTTAGGAATTTTCATCACCCTAAAAAGGACCATACTCTCGCTGTTGCTCCCAGCCCATCCATTTTGCTTTGCTTTGTCTTTATAGAATCCTGTTTTAGGTATTTCCTATAAATGGGAATAATGCAATTTGCCATTTTGTGTGTGGCTTTTACTCAGTTTTCAAGGTTCATCCATGTTATAGCCTGTCTCTGTGCTTATTCATGACTGAATTTGATACTCCATTTGATAATTATGTCCTAATCCCGTCATTAATTGAACACTTGGGTTTATTGCCACTTCTTGGCTCTTGTGAACAATGCTCCTGTAACTTGTGTACAAGTTTCTAAGTGGGTAGGTTTTCATTTCTCTTTGGTATATACATAAGGGTAGAATTTCTGGGTCAAATGGTAGTTCTGTGTTTACCTTTTTGATGAACTGCCAGGTGGTTTTTCAAAATGGCTGTGCCATTTCCTATTTTCAGTAGTATAATGAAGATTCTGGTAGGAGTATTTTTGTATATTTCAAGAAAACTTGCAATGATAAAATGCTTTGTATTCAGCAATTTTTCAGTTTTTGTTAGAAACTTAGTATATGCTCACTATGAAAACAGATGCCATGAAGTTTAAAACGCTAATCCCACCATCCAGAAATTTGTGTATTTATTTCTAGAATTTCTGTGTATGTATATACGTACATATATTTTGGGTTTTAGAAAATAGGATTTTACTACATACATTTTTCCAGGGCAGTATCAGCAGTGTCCTATGAATTTGTATTTCATTAATTAAAATCTTGTCTACGTAAATCGAGAAAAAGGCTTTATGTGGTCTGTTGTTTTCTTTACTCTGTGTATCCAGACGGTGCTTGGTGTACTAGGGAGTTCAGAGTCCCTGCAAAGACTGCAGCCCACAGGGTGCAGGGGTGGGGAGGGGTTGCTATTGGCTTAGCCTTTAGTTCTTAATTACATAAAAAGCTGAATTACGGCCAGTTTTGCTTAACATGCAGTAATTTGTTCAATGTAATTTTTTTTTGTTTTAAGCACTCACTGAAAATGATCGAGACAGCCAGTCCCCATTAAAGAATCCTCTGTTGTCGACGTCAAGACCACTGGTTTTTGGGAAGTCAAATGGTATGTACTTCTTTTCATTAATTCCCCTGCAGGCACACACTGCAATTGTTAGAAGAAACTTCACAGCTCTTCTTAGAAGTGGACTTATGTAGTCCCTTCATACTGTGAATCAACAGCCCACTGCTTTCAGAAGCCAGAAATCTTTCAAGTGGCAGTGTATTGAGGGACTGCCCCTCAGCCCAACCACCACGTTTATTCCTCTTGCCTAAGGTTTGAGGGGTTATCATGCAGCTACCACACTCCATTCATGGTCAGTTGTAGAACAGACTCTCTAATCTGTTTTCAGTTTGTGTATACTTAGTGGAATTCTGCCCTCACTGCCCCATTCTACATGTTCCTTTTTGCTTTCACTGAGTTTTAAAATATATATTGTATTTTCTGTGTCTCAAGGTGATGCAATTGATTGTCAGAAACAGCTGAAGCAGATGATTAAAGATTTAGCCAAAGAAAAAGATAAAACTGAGAAAGAGTTGCCCAAAATGAGCCAGGTATGAACCTTATTCTATGCAGAGAATTAACCACTTTGCCAGTTCAGAGGTAAGCTTGAAAGTTGAGCTGGGGCCTACTTCCAAAACCATAATCAAAGGATCAGAGCTGAACACTGGTGACTAAAAGGGAAATGTTTAAAGGATTCCTCCCAAAGTTTGGGAAATGTAGGCTCAAGTTGGAAATGTTCCTTTATTATAGGATTATCAGTCTTTTTGGTGCTAATGTGGACTGTGAGCCTTCAAGAAGGAATTCAGCATGCAGTGTTTCTTGGTCTCTTTTGACCACAGAACACATGGCATTCATATATCCTGGAATACTTCAGAAGGGTTGCTCTACTCTGTTGGGGAGTTGCTTTCAAATTTTCATTCTCTCTTGGATATAGTCACATTTCAATGCTGTAGGTCAACTCTACCTCACTTTTTAAAAAGCCAGTTAAATCCCATCACCCAGAGCTACCGGTACTAACATTCTGATATACAGGATGTCAACTTCTAACTATAAACAAAAGTAGGCTGTTTTAATACCTTGCTTCTATTTACTTCAAAATCATGAGTAGCTCTCCCAAATTATTTTTAAAAATTTTGGGAGTGAGCAGGGGAGCAGAGGAGAAAGGATCCCAAGCAGGCTCTGATGTGGGGCTCTATCTCACAAACTATGAAATCAACAGTCGGATGCTTAACTGAGCCACCCAGGTGTCCCTCTCCCAAATTATTAAGTTAGGTCTCAACCATGTTCCTATTCCTAGAGTAAATGTATAGCTAAATCCCACTAGAAGTGCCTTTCATCACATTAGATTCTCCATTTGAGCAGCAATGTGTATATACTTTGAAAAAGCATCAGGCATCACTGTTTTACTTCATTTCACATCTATTAAGTTTATGCCTGGTATCCTATCAGATGAATAAGCCATTATTTTGTTTAGTCATAACATTTAAGCAGTCTCCAACTTTTTCTCTGTTGTAAATCCTAGATTTAAACATCATTATAAACAAATCTCTATAGCTTTTGGATCCATTTCTACAAGTTGATTTGGATTAAAGGGTGCACATGTCCTCTGGAATGCACAGATTTTTTCTTAATAGTTACTGTATAGACAAAGAGCACATTTCTCTGTGGTCAAATTCCCTGGAGTCACTGGTAGTACTTTCTGAGTAGAAAGGCAAACTATCTTATCATTTGCTTCAAAGACTGCTATGTGGTTTTCTCTAAGAACTTTTAAGTTAAAAAATATATACATTATATTTCTATCCTGGTTATGTTGCTGTGTATTTTTTAATTCCAGAGAGAATTTATCCAGTTCTGTAAAACTTTGTACAGTATGTTCCATGAAGATCCAGAAGAAAACGAGTTGTATCAAGCCATTGCCACAGTAACCACTCTGCTGCTGCAGATTGGGGAAGTGGGGCAGAGAAGTAGCAGCTCTGGAAGCTGCTCCCAGGAAGGTGGGGAGGAGCTGCGGGCTTCAGCTCTTTCTCCAGACCAGGACTCGGTTTTTGCAGACAACAACGCTGGGAAGACTCCCCAGGACTCCCGGACATTTACTGAAGAGGTAGAAGGGGACTGGACTGTCTCCCTTGAACATATTTTAGCTTCACTTCTGACTGAACAGTCATTAGTAAACTTTTTTGAAAAGCCACTGGACATTAAATCGAAACTTGAAAACGCCAAGATCAATCAGTACAGTCTCAAAACTTTTGAAATGAGCCGCCAATCACAGCCTGAACTCAAGCTGAATAACGTGTAGCAAGATAGCAGTTTACTGAGAGGAGTCAGCCATACCAAAGCCTTGGACCTGTTTTGTAGGGGTCAGCCCCTCAATCTTCATTTCAGCCTAATTCATTTTGAGTGTATTTTGCAAGCTGGGTATCTGGATGAGCAACCGGACAGCCAAAACTGTGGCCAGGGGAACTGATGCAACCCTCAGGCATTTCTATTTATTAAGAGAATTATGAGTTGGATCCCATCAGTGCTATAGGGAATCCATACATTAGTTCCCTTGATGCTGTAACTTGCTGTTTCACTTTCATCAGATTGGCTGAAATGGGCACTTCTGCTGTGACGCTAGTATGATTTCGTTCTCAGATGCAACAGAAGAGTTGGATGTATCATACTAACCCAGAGACAAAAGCCCAAGCTCTCATTCTTCACTTGGATAATGGGAGAGGTTACAAATCAAGTTCACTTTCAAGATCCAAGAGCCACTATCTGTGCAATTGTATTTGGCTTTCTTTTGCACTAATTTTGTTTCAATGCTGGTAATTGAAACCATTTTAATATATTTGGTTGTACTCTGTCCTTCCAAAAATGTTGTGTACAAACCATGCTTTCAATGTTGGCCTCTAAGTTTTTTAATAAGAAACTTTTGTATTGACTTGGTCCTTGTTTATAACTTATTTGTGTCTAGAGGTATCTCCACCATTATCCCCACCCAGTCTGTGTTCTCAGTAAATAGTGTAGGTGTTCAACTCCCCACAGTGGTTACGTATAGTACCATCACCCCTGGGGCTCAAAAATGAAGCACCTATTTACAATAGCATTCGATAATACCAGGGGTGTAAACACTGATGAAATAGAATTCCTCCAACACAATGCTTTCAGGCTGAATTTAGTGGATTTTATTATTGTAACCATAAACTTTACCTCTGAGCTTTGGTTCCACATAAATGGGGATTAAAAATACTTCAGGGGGCCATTGCAAACAAGTGAGCTGTACATATAACATGATCCGTATATAAAAGCCTTAATCTGGCTTAATCCATCAAAAATCAATTACTATTCTATACCTTTTGAAGGTATACTCAATACAAACAGCTTAATTATATTAAAAAATAGTTTAAGAAGCTATCAAATATATTGTCTTAAGATATTTCCATCATTTAAAGATGTTAAAATATGTAAAGTGGCCAATGGCGATTGAGTTCTACATGGCAGTCTCTAGAAAAATCTTTCCTAGAATTACGTATACCCCCAATGTCCCAGATAACCTAAAAAGGTTTTCCCAGGCCACGATGCACTTCAGAATCACTTTTAAAACCTGCTTAGGCTCTACTCTACCCAGATACTCAGACCCCAGGTGTTGGGGAGAAGGGGCACAGGCATACCCTATAGGAAAAGCTCTCCAAGCAATCCTATGTAATTGGCAACTGCATAAAGATATTTCAGTTGACTCTTGAACAGCATAGGTCCGTTTATATGTGGATTTCTTCTTTTAATGTTTATTTTTGAGAGTTTGAGGGGGGAGGGGCAGAGAGAGAGGGAAACACAGCACAGAGCCCGACGCAGGACTTGAACCCACCAAACCGCGAGATCATGACCTGAGCTGAAGTCAGACACTTAACCTACTAAGCCACCCAGCACCCCTACATGTGGACTTTTTTGACAGAGCACTGTAAATTTATTTTCTCTTGATTTGGTTCAACATTTTTCCTTCTAGCTTACTTCATTGGTAAGTCTATTAAGTTTTGGGTACTTGACTGTGGGAACTGGCACCCCTAACTCCACACTGTTCAAGAGTCAACTGTACATGGCAACTAGAAAGGGAAAACCAAACAGAAAGGCAGTTTTATACCTTTATTTGATAATCAGCAATTAGTTCTCATCCACATTAACAGTCTGTAGATCTGCAAAAGAAGTGAGAGTCAGTCAATTTCCATCCTCACACCTCACACTTTAACATTCCAAAACCTTCTCTTGAAGGGTGGAGGCCAGTATTACATGACCTTTTTACAACCCAGCTATGGACCTGTTTTGTATCTTCCTGCAATTTCCCACACCATGACACAAAGGTTTACAGTGACTATTATGCCTGTTACCCATTTCCCTATAAGAAGGATGCAGGGCACATAGGTGCATAATTAAGTATCTGTTGGGACAGATGAATTCAGGTTCTAAAAGGGCTAAGACTGCTTTTCTAATTCCAGCAGCTTTATGGGATTTCAACTTACTTTTAAAAGTGGTGACAGGTACATAGGTAACCAATGTATAGAGCTTGTTTGGTGAATCCTCATCCTCGTTACGTTTTCTGGACAGCCGCACACGGATACGGTATGGAACATTCCTAATAAAGATATAAACATGCTAAGTCAATGCCTCCTATCAAGAAAATAACTGCCACTGGTACTAACACCTCCTATCCCCTCATCTGTGTTCTATCCTTTATCTGAATCTGATCAGGCACTACAAGTAGACAGTAGTTCCCTGGAAAAGAAATACCCACAAGGTGGACATTAAATGCTATGGTCTCAGGATATACATCTGTCTCAGCAGGCAGCAACCACTGACACTCAACCTACGCTGAAACATGGATCCAAACATGCTAGGTCTTTTCCCTCTTACCAACACCCAAATCTTAATTATTATAGGATTCATCTATGTTCAATGTAAATTTGGAGAAACACCACACACTGATGGACACATTCAACACAGAAGACTAGTGACTGTTCAGTTTCTCTACCTTATGCACACAACCCTCTCCTCTCACCCAACCTTAGCAGCATTACAGCAGACTATCTCCTTTTACTGGTCTGAGGACATGAAACATTCTGAAGCAATCCAAACCTCAGGACTCTTCTTGGCTTTTGTGCTCCCCTCCCCCCATCATCTCAATGAACCTCTTTGGACACTCCCTTTTTTAGACATATCTTCTCTACCAGAATGCTCAATGACAGCAACTGCAGGGCTGAATCTCAGGTCCCTCTGTCATTCCCCTAACACCAGATGCAGACAGCTCCCTCCCCCTGCTCTAGTCTTAATAATCACCTAGATCCACACCAGCACCATTCCCTTTAGCTGGTCTACTCCAGCACCTTATATCATCCTCCACAGCAAAAACCACTGTCCTGCTTATAAGGAGGGCTTGGCACTATTGACAATTGGGCTGGATAATTGTGGGGGTGCTGCCTTGTGCACTGTGGGATATTTAGCAGAGCCCTTGACCTGTGGCAACCTCTAGTAGTGACACCAGAACTGCCTACTGCTGAAAACCACTGTACCATAGGTTTCCCATTATGTCTACTAGAACCAAACTCTTTGCCATGAACAACAAAATGTCACATAGTCTGTTCCCTTCCTAACTCTCCATCTTCACTCACTGTTCAAGTCACTTCACCATCTGTACTCCCATCTTCACCAACCTGTTCCAGCTCACACCAAGCAAGTGTGCTCTTTGTGCAATGCTCTTACTTGACCCCAACACTGCTGGCTCTTTCATCATCTAGGTCTCAGTTCGAATACCACATCAAAGGACTTCCTTGCAGATGCCACCCCACCCTTTGAGTCATCATCAAATTTTAAGGAAATATTTCCACTGAACTTACATAGACTATGCAGAGTTGGTTAACCTAGTGTAATTGTAAAAGTTCATCTTATAACATAGATAACTGTAGCACCTTATTCCTTTGGCCCAGACAGCTTTGTTGAGCCTGGTGTCGATGCGCACATCTGGGGTTCCCATCTCCTTCATAGCAAATTTCCGGATCTCTTTGAGTGCCCGAGGGGCACGCTTCTTGAAACCCCTGAGATTCAAAGAAAATAAGTAGAAAATTAAATGAAATATGTAACATATGATGTCCCGTTTTCACGAAACAAATCTAAACCAAAGCCTTAAGGCAATAATAATCCTTTCCCCCCAGTGTGCAATGCCCAAAAACTAGTGTTATACATGGGAAACAGAAAATGCACAATCTACTTTCAATGATGTGGGATAAGAGCTCTGCATATGATCCTAAGAAATGCTAACACACACACAATTCTTTCCTGATAAAACACCCTATGCTCTAATACCATCTGCCCAGCAAAATCAAAGAACAGGATATACTTGGAACATAAAATACATGGATTATAAAACTAAAAGTGTTCTCAGATCAAAGTATACATTATTTGTCATATCTTAAGACATGGCATGTTTTTGGAAACTAAACATTTCCTCTCAAGAGATATGAAAACCACAGTCAATTCTTGGAGCTCTTAGCATGTGTCAGGCATGGTCATTAACTCATGTCTGTTTCAACGGAGTTAGATATCATTAACCTGTTGTTTATATGAGGACACACAAATTCATCTGAATTTCATGCTTTTAAATAAAAAAGTGTTGAAAAAGCAAAACTTTACTACACACTGAAATGGCCAAGCATTTGGACAAGTGAAGGCCATTTCAAACGGGAGCAGAGACCCAAGTCTAAAAAGGTGCCCCACCACCTACGACTGAAGCTCAGAGAAGGGGCCATGTCAACCATTCACCTCTATAACCCAATGCAGGCCCTGGCGCATTAATAGGCACTTCACTTGTTAGATGGAAGTGAATTTTATGAAATCCAATATAACATACAGAGCATGGTAGATTGACCTAATTCTGCTCTAAAACCTTCAGTGATTTTCCATACTTACAAAAGATGACCCTCGTGCCTCTTACCATCTCCCCTGCTCCCTTTGCTCCACCCTCACTTAGCTTCCTTGCTATTTCTAGAACCCATCAAGCAAGTTCAGTTCATTCATGTAAACACCTGACCATCTAGAAATAAAAGGTGCCTGAAATAACAGCAGTAGGTACAACTGCTATATGTAGGTGAAATATGGAGTAAAAGAGATGGTATCAAGTACCACAGAGAAAAAATTAACCAGGGAAAAAAGAGGGAACATTAGGGAAAGGGAATGCAGGTTTAAATAAGATGGCCAAGAAGATACTAGAGTCTAGATCTGCAGATCATGAGAACAGCAATTTAGGTATCTGTGAGAAAAATATTCAGGCAGAAGGAAAAAAAAGCCACACACACACACACACACACACACCCACCCACCCACCCACCCAGCTACTGGTATGATTAAGAAAGTAAGTGGCCAACTCATGTGGAATCTGAGCAAGGCTAACTGTAACCATTTAAGTGAGAGAAATGGTTGTGGGACGAGGGCAACTGGTCCCAATGTGGCAGGCAGGACCAACAGGACATGCTCACCTGACAATGACTGAAAGGGGGAAAAGCTTCGAGAGGAATGGGAAAGTTAGGCGTGAAGATGAACGCTAGGAGCTTGGTTTGGGACATGTGAATAAATACCCAAGCCAATAGTAATTGGATATATGTGGCCCTGAGACCAGTTACTATTACCCAGCATAGATAGAAGACAGACAGAGTCCTGGGGCTCTTCAACATTAAGAGGATGATGAAAGGAGGATTAAGAGGATGTGAGGAGGTACCACAAGGTTAGCAGCTAGAGGAGAAATAAGAAAAGAACAAGACTGTGGAATCTTTGGATGTAAAAAAATAATAAAGCATTCCCACAGAAGAATGAACAATGTACTGTTAAATGTTACTTATCAAGCAGGCACTGAGAAATGAATAAGGATTCAGGTCTTCACTTGGGGGTTTTAGAACAAAGCATAAATTGCCTGAAGAACTTGTTTCACACCTACACTTTTCAAATGTTCCATCATCTGTGTGGCCTTTAAAACAGCACGCACTTTCACAGATGACTGACTTTTCACCAGGCGCTTTTTACCATTTTGAATCTTAATTTCTTACTAAAGTAAACTAGAAGGACAGGGTCTTTGCTTTCCCAATGAATCTGCAGAGCCCAGGACTGTGCCTAATATAGTCAAGTGCTTGATATTCTCCCAAACAAATGTATGAATGTCCCAAATAAAGGGGTGAGGGGAAGGAAATGCGGTTATTCCCAAGAAGCATCAATACAAAAAGGCACTGGATTTCAGGGCACTTGGGTGGCTCAGTTGGTTAAGTGTCTGACTGGCTCAGGTCATCTCAAGGTTTGAGTTTGAGCCCCACGTCAGGCTCTGTGCTGACAGCTCAAGAGCCTGGAGCCTGCTTCGGATTCTGTGTCTCCCTCTCTCTCTGCCCCTACCCCACTCACACTCTGCTTTCTCAAAAATGAATGTTGGAAAAAAAAAAAATTAAAAAGCAACAAAAAACCCCAGTGCCTTCAACAAATCTCAGAGATTGCCCCAATGGCACTGTGGAATACAGGAGAAATGTAGGTGTGGCAATAATCCCACTTATGCACAATCTTTCTGTGATGGCTCCTGTTATTAATTATGGAATGGTGACTATCCCAGGCATCCAGAGTTACAGTAGATGAAAAAACCAAGTAGTACTATATTCCACTTGTTAAACCAAACATACTTCTCCATCAGGCATTTTTAATATTAATGTGACTACATCACATTACAGTGAAAGAGCCTACTTTAGGCAAACAATAAAGGAATATTCCAAGACAGGTCTGTTGGCCTCAACTAAAGTATAATCATCTCCCTCAATTAAGAACCTTGGAAGGTGTGGTTCAGAATTCCAGCCTAATAAGGAAAAAGAACAAAAATCCTTCAGACTCTTCAAATTCCTTCTCTGGCCTCTACTGACTTGTGTGCCCCCAGTATAGCATTACAGCCGGTATCAGGATGTCCACCATCAGACGATTCGGAGGCTGATCTGCTTTGAATGGAACACCAGCACTGAGAGTTACTTTGGTTCTGATCTGGATGCTCCTCATGAACTGAGAGGGCATCTTCCTGCAACAAAAGTGCTGGTATCCTAAGAGGACAGATTTGTAGTTTTGGTCATTTACTTCTGCACTGCCTGCATTTTCTGAGAAAGACCTTACAGGAGAAAAAAAAAAGATTTCTAAGCATTTCAAAGGAAGACTGAACAAGTACCCCACCCCAACTATTATCTCATCACCTTGCAAGTCCACTGCTATTTCAAGATCTATCCAAAGAACAGTGATATGGTATTCCTTACATGAATGTGTTTACTATTAGTTTGTGTGTTTAAAGTATCTAAGATTAAAGGTGACTTTAAAAAGGGAGACAGAAACACGAACTTTGATGTCTGATCACTGTATTAGGGGAATCTGGCCTCTGTGCTGATCTTCTAAGAACCACACTAAGTCAATTTCTCAAAGAAACCTGTTAAAATGACTTAGTATGACTCTGGCATTAGGTAGTCCTCTGAATTAAGATTCTGGTGCTGATGTTCCTGTGTGCAGGCAAAGGAGGACTGGAAGAATGGTCAAGGAGAATTTTGTAGGTATACCCCAGAGTACCGTGCTTCTCAGTGAATAAAGACGTATATACATACCTACAAAATTAGGACATGGGAAGCAGGGCTATCAATTTGACTAGGACTCACTACTTTTCTCTGGACCAACTACTATTGAATTCTCTAGCCGAAAGAGGCTTTGGGGACAGAATGTCTGTTTCGGACCTCACTTCTATTTACGGATAGTTTGAAGTCGATATTACAACACACACGTTCTGGTCTTGTTTCTGCACACACTTAGGCCTTCCCAAAAGCTCTTCACCAACAATGCAAATCTCCTTACAGCCACCTTTTCTCATGCCCTGGTCCACAACTTTCAGCCAAAATGGCTCCAGGTTTCTGGTTTCTAGGTTGTCAGTCATACTCCACCATTTTAGAGAATGGTTAAGGGGACCAGAATTTGTACGGGTCTTTGCCTTAAACCAGTTAACAAGGTGTTGGTTTTTCCAAAAGGCACAGACTAAAAACCATACAGACAAAAAAAATCCCAAGAACTAGAGCATTCAAAATCATTCTCAATATTCTTGTATGTCACAAGTCCACAACAGCCATGTGTCCTTTGCCCCAAGAATTTAGCTACCACTTTGCTCTATTGCTCTGAGGAGCTTAATACTGAAACTTTAGAATGACCTCAAAGGATCAGGACGTTCAGGAGGCAAAGTAAGGGACTCCAATGTAGAAGTTTATAGGCAGTCCAATTAAAATTTGGTCTTCATTTTGGAACTCTATTTTTAATCTGACCAGGTGTTTAGCTAGACTGCTATAGCTAACATGCCAATCAAAATTAGTGTTTAGGCATTAACAGGCTCCACACACATTAGAATGTTGTTTTATTTTTACTGAGAAATACTGCCAACAGACTACAGAATGGAAAGCAGATAATACTTAAAGCCAAGAAACTTTCCAGCTTGTATCAACGTTATTTCTAAAATACTTTTTTTTTTTAATGTTCATTTGTTTTTGAGAAAGTGTGAGCGGGGGAGGGGGAGGGAGGGAGGGAGGGAGGGAGGGAGGGAGGGAGGGAGAGAGAGAGAGAGAGAGAGAGAGAGAGAGAGAGAGAGAGAGAGAGAGAGAGGCACACAGACAGAGACAGAGACTCGGAAGCAGGCTCCAGGCTCTGAACTGTCAGCAGAGTCCCATTTGGGGCTCGAACTCAAACCATTATAGATTGAGCCACCCAGGTGTCCCATATCAACGTTATTGCTAATTTGTGTGTGTGTGTGTGTGTTTTTGAGAGAGCATAAGCAAAGGAGGGGCAAAGAGAGAGGGAGACAGAATCCAAAGCAGGCTCCAGGCTCTGAGCTGTCAGCAAGGAGCCTGATGCAGGGCTCAAGCTCCCTGAAAGCTCATGAACCACAAGATCATGACCAGAGCTGAAGTCAGATGCTTGACCGACCAAGCCACCCAGGCACGCCTCAGTGTTATCTATATTTAAAGATCAGTGTGAAAATCTCTTCAATGCCTGAACCTAGGATCAATCATCTTCTCATTTCTGTATTTGCTTTTGGTGTCTTTTGCGTATAGAAACATTTTGTGAACTTCAGAATTCAGGAAAGATTATTTACTGTAAGTCCAAGTTGAGCCTTAAGGATCATATCTGGTTAAACCTTGGCAGAACTACTTGAAAAGTTTTTGCAAACTGGGGCTATGGATACTGAACCAAAATAATTTTTTTTCTTCAATTTAAGGTTACTTTGTCTCTCCTTACAAGGATATGATTAAGCCAAATAGAAAATATGCATACATACTAGTGGGGGGGGGGGAATGCGCTTGTTTGTGGATGTTTTAAAATTAACAAATATCGTTTCTTCAAAAAATACTCCAAATAACAGTATTCAATAAGGGGTTGGGTCTCCATTCTTAGCAGTAAACTTAAGAACTTAAAACCATACAGACAAAAAGTCCCAAGAACTACAACATTCAAAATCATTCTCAATATTCTTGTACATCACAAATCCACAACAGCCATGTGTCCTTTGCACACATATTGCCCTAATACTCTATTGACACATTCTTTTCTTGTCTAACAGTCTCATTTCTGGTATTACAACTCAACCAGGATGTTAATACATATTTGTGTCAGGAACTAAAAGAATCCCCTCTAAATGTCCACATCCCAGGAGAAACGGGAACCCTCTTGCACTGTTGGTGGGAATGCAAATTGGTGCAGCCGCTCTGGAAAGCAGTGTGGAGGTTCCTCAGAAAATTAAAAATAGACCTACCCTATGACCCAGCAATAGCACTGCTAGGAATTTATCCAAGGGACACAGGAGTACTGATGCATAGGGGCACTTGTACCCCAATGTTTATAGCAGCACTCTCAACAATAGCCAAATTATGGAAAGAGCCTAAATGTCCATCAACTGATGAATGGATAAAGAAATTGTGGTTTATATACACAATGGAATACTACGTGGCAATGAGAAAAAATGAAATATGGCCTTTTGTAGCAACGTGGATGGAACTGGAGAGTGTGATGCTAAGTGAAATAAGCCATACAGAGAAAGACAGATACCATATGGTTTTGCTCTTATGTGGATCCTGAGAAACTTAACAGGAACCCATGGGGGAGGGGAAGGGAAAAAAAAAAAAGAGGTTAGAGTGGGAAAGAGCCAAAGCATAAGAGACTGTTAAAAACTGAGAACAAACTGAGGGTTGATGGGGGGTGGGAGGGAGGGGAGAGTGGGTGATGGGTATTGAGGAGGGCACCTTTTGGGATGAGCACTGGGTGTTGTATGGAAACCAACTTGACAATAAATTTCATATATTAAAAAAAAATAAAATAAAATAAATGTCCACATCCTGGATTGAATACTCCTTTTCCAGTTAATTGCTTAGCTTTACGGGGGTCTAGAGACATTTAAAAGTTTGCCTTCCTATATGCATCTTTTACCCTTTAGCCTGCCCAAGTTTATTCAGTTACAAAGCACCCAGTGAAATCATTTTATCATCACCAAGTTCCCCCAACTGGTTCTCCCAGAAACTACAATTCAATCTTGTGTTTCCAATCACGAACCTCCGAGGATTACGCTTTAAACCCTATAAACCTTAAACAGGGGACATGGAACAGAGATCCGAATTTTTAGCTTTTAACTAGACAGACCTCAGAGTGACAGCCAGACGCGTGAGTTCAGAAGCCCCCAACCAGCAAGGCATCGGGCCGACTGCAGACATACTCACACTCCATGGATGCGCTTGTGAATGTTGATGGTGTATTCTCTGGTCACTACCTCGTTGATGGCAGAACGGCCCTTCTTCTTCTCGCCACCCTTCTTTGCGGGAGCCATCTAAACCCAAGCGACAAGGAAGTTCAGACCAGAATGGGACCAGCACAAACCAAAGTCCTCCCTCCCTCCCGAGCCCGGCCTCACGCTGCCACCCTCAGGGCGCTGCCGGTGCAAAAGGTCGTGGCAAGCCCGAAACCCCAGGTATTGGCAAAGCCAAGTCGGCTTCCCCGCGGTCAAAGCGCCGTGCCCCTCAGATGCTCCCGGAGCCCCAGAAACCCCTGCAGGCTCGGCTCCCGTAAACCTGGCCACTCTCCTTCCCAGGCTACGGAAACCCACTAAACAGCGCGGGTTCGCGTCCCCGAGAAAAGCGGAGTCCTGGACCGGCTTAGAAGAAATCTCGCGGTCCCGGTCAGCACAATCCCCAGCGAGGATGGAAGCAGATTATCGAAGCCGAGACCCAGCACCCACACTCACCCTGCCAGACCCGGGTTGGAAAGGAAGACCGCGAGGTATTGTGGGAGAGGGAAAGCAGCGTCACACGTACAACTTCCGGGTCGCCTGGAGGTGGGTGGAAGAGGGAGGCGAGGCTGTGACGTAAGCGGCGCGCGTCCGGGGAAAAGCAAGCACACTTTGGGGGCGGAGCCGGGGAGGGCTGAGACTGCGCGTTCCTGCCGCGCGCTCTCGGCGTCTGCCTTCTAGTAGCCTAGTTACCTCCACCGCGCTGTGGAGGTGCGGCAGGGTCTCTCGCCTCTGCCCCTAAATCTTCAGAGGAAATAAAGCCCAGGCCCACAGCTGGATGGGACCTGGGGCGGGAAAAAAAAGACTCTAATTTGTTTTTCCCATTCTCTCATTGATTCGGCCGACGTTTGATGAACCTGAGTGTGGCGCCGCGCCTGGCTGCCCTGGCGGCGCCCTCGTCGAGCAAGGACACTCCTGAATGGGAGTGCTTACTTACTGTCCTGGACTGTGGAGCCACCCGAGGGTCGTGTCCGGCCCGATGCATGGGTGGGCCGGGGGTGCAGAAAGCAGGGAGGCTAGTGCTGCGCTGAAAGGATGGGCAGGAGGTAGACCGGCAGAGAAGTGGAGCGTGGCAGGTGCACCGTCTGAAGCAATAGGGCTTCCTAGACTCTAGGCGGAGAGATGAGGTAGTGTGGGGCCTTACTCAAGAGTTTTACAAGTAATGCATCATTGAAGTTATCAGGAGGGCAGTGCCATGGTCAGATTTGTTTTAGAATTAATTCAGTTACATTGTGAAGAATAGATTGGGAGCAGGTGGGCAAGATCGTAGCAAGAAAACTAGTAGGAACAAGTTATTTACATAAGAGACAAGTAAGGAGTTCTGAACTAAGGCAGTTGCAGTGGGATTGGAAAGAAGCAGACTGATTTTATAGATACAAATAGGTAAAACCAAGAGGATTTGGAGAGAGAAAACCGGTGTAGACTCACTACATTTAAGAGATGGGGGCTGAAGAAATTAGGAACAAGTCATTGGAGCAGTAGGAAAAGATTTAGTTGAACATGTTCTAAGTCAAAAGGAAGCCAAAGTGGTCAACACGTTCTAAATGCTAGAGTTTAAGGAAGGCAAAAACATGTACCCACTAGATTCTCCAAACAGGAGAGTATCAGTGATTTTAGCAAGTTTCACTACTGGAGCAACGGGGAGTGGGAAAGAGCCAGATGAGGACAGAGTAAGGACTGAGTATGGGGCTGGGTTGCTTTCTACCTGTGTTGTCCCTTGGGGCACAAAGGCTAGGAGAGAAGACATACTGAGGAAGGGGGATCAAAAGGCAGGGGAACTGGGGAAGCAGTAAGCAGTCCAGCTGAACAAGTGGATTAGATATGATGTGAGAGACGATAGGGAGCTCTGAGGAGATGCCCAGAGGGATGATTCTAGAGCTTCCCAGAGGCTTAGGAACTGGGTATCACCAATCTGGGGATTCTAAGACAATCAGTTTGATCCATGGATCCGTGCTTTCCTTATTGTAAATGAACTCCCTTTTTTCACAGGAGCACACCATTTAATGGCTTCTTAAGACAGGGAGGATGGGAGCTAAAGTTGTTGAGCCCTCACATACCTGAAGGTTTTTATTCAACCCTCAAATTTATTAATGTTTTGGCTTGTATGGAATTTCAGGTTGAAAATAACTTCTCCCTACTGTTTTGAAGGTATTCTCCATTGTCTTCTTTCAGAGTGGTTGTTGAGAAGTCATGTGGCCTCCTTGGTGATCTGTTTTATTTTCTCTGAAACATTGTAGGATCTTCTTGTATCTCTAAAGTTGTGAAATTTCAAGCAAATAGACCCCACCAGTGGAAATCTACGAAATGGCCCTCTCAGATGTCAACTGTGCTGCTTTAAGTCAAAGTTGAACAGACATAATAAAAACCATTTGGTCTGAAGGACTGATAATCATTAGCCTGGCTGGGGGGGGGGGCTCTCCTGTTTCAGTTTAGCCCTGCAGGCTCTTCCACCTTCTTCTCTCTCAAGCCTCAGGGGTCAGGCCAGTCACTGCTGGCCTCCCAGAGACCAAAACCTTTAAGATGAACGTTTTTAGCTGGGTTTCTCTCCCATGTCTTTTTACTTTTAGTGATTACCAGGGAATCCTTAAAATGAGACAGGATTCGAATGCTTCCCTGTAGGGGCAGCAAGGAAGAAGATGCCAGTCTCGAGGGGGCAACAAACCCGAAAATGCTGAAGGGTCTTTTTGGGTAGATTGTGCTTAGGAAGGTCCAATGGGATTTCCTAAGAAAAGCCACTGAAAGATTGTTAAGATGAAAGGGGTGTGGTGGTGCAGAAGGAAGGCACTAAAGGAAGATCTGTCCAGTAGTAGCATTCCAAAGCTTGCGTATTCCAGAGTTACATTTCAACCGCTTCTTACGAGCCAAGGCTTTACAGTTTTCCGAAGAGAAAGGTCATGATTTTTTCTGGAAACAAGACAGGGTTACAAAGCCACCTTTTAAAGAGCGGAATTAAATGAATCAAAATCTTAGGGATTGAACTTCCACTGATGTTATGTGCGTTTATTTATTTATTTTGCTTTTTTTGATGTTATGTGGGTTTAAAGAAATGTTGCACAATAAGAGTTTTCTGAGTTTATCCAGATTCTGAACATGTATGAAATTTAAGCAATGCTAAACTAAATTAGTAACATGGTTTGTACTCTGCCATCTTTCAATGGCTTCCAGCTTGAAAATCCTAGTACAATAAGTATGCTGCTTCCATTAAAAATCTTGATTTATTTAGGATTCTGACGGCCAATTAAAATACAAATACAGAAAAATCAGATGTATAATAAACCTTCGAATTTACAGAACAGTTCAATTGCCAAATAGTTCATCTAGTTTCACACAGACTTTTTTGTGGTGTCTAAATGTGGTGTCTTTCCTGATTGGATTATGCAGGGCTGGCAGTGTGGGTGGTAAAAGAATTTACCCAAGGCAGAAAGGTGATAGAAGTTTACTGAATACACCACAAGGGAGCTGCAAGCAGGACAGCAAAAGAGAGGCTGTCTGCAACAAGATGGTGGGGGCTGTTTTAAAAGAGGGAAGGTGAGGAGGTATGGTGAGGTATGGAATGACCCCTTTTTTGGTAACTGAGCCTGGTTGTATGTAGCCCTTTGGTTAATTGCAGCCTATGGATATTTTGAGGTGGGTCACTTGATGGGCTTGTCTGTAGTCAGCCATGGGGCCACTGTCTGCCTTTTCTATATATTCCATTGCTCGAGCCTGTTTGCCTTAAAAGCAGCCTCTACATTTTTCTTTTATTATTAAGTAGGCTCCACGCCTAACATGGAGCTCGAACTCATGACCCTGAGATCAAGAGTCACATGCTCCACTGACTGAGCCAGCCAGGCAACCCCTAGACTTCTCATTTTAGAAAGAGGGTTCACTTCTGATTCCTTTAAAGAGTAGTAAATGATCCTAAAGCATGCAGAACATTGAGACTTACCTTTTTTTGGGAATACAGCAATTGTGTGAACAATAGAACTCCTTTTTTGGTGACTTTATTTGCATAGCCTCTTGTGCCAGCCAAAAGTGATCTTTGCCATGGAACAGAGGAGCTACCCCTACTTCACAGGGAGGCAGGTAGAAGCACAGAACTATAGCAATGGAACAAGGAAAGAAAGTTCTCTTGGGCCAATGTTTACGGAAAGGGCTGTGCTGAGCAGTGCCATCTCCGTGATTCTCAATCATGGTGTGCCAGGGCACCCTTATGTCAGCGTGATGAGGCCTCATGGGGGGGGGGAAATCTGTAGTTGGCAGAAGTCTCCTAGATGCTGCTGTTATATCTCCCCCCACCAACAAAACGTGTGTACACACCTCTCACACACAGACACAGAAACCCCATGCACATCACTGATAGATCTAAGTGTTGGCAGTTGGAGCCCATGAAGTCCAGCCCAGGTGAGTTTAATTATGAGTCGTGACTGCTTTGATGCAGATTGTCTCCGTCAGATCCACAGATTCCCTATGTCTAGAAGGCTGAGATGTTTCCAGGGGCTTTTGCTGTTTCTGTTTGTTGTGCTGTCATCTTTATACCGTTGTCGTTTTTTTTTTTTTTTTGGCACAACCTTTAATTATGAAGGTCAGAAGCCTGATGGGCTGGTGCATATGTTGCAGCTCAAAAAACCTGATTTATTCATTGCTTGCTTTCACCTTTTTGATATCTTCGATTATCCTTAGAAATGTCTTGAAATTAAAAAAAAAAATGTTAATGAAGAAAAGATGTATGCATGCATGTATACCAAGGGACAGAAACTGCCTCCAGAGGAAATTGTACAAATTCGTTAATTTATTACAAAATTTCCACTCACAGAAAAACACAGGAAAACTTTTATACTTTTATATTTGGGAAAGGAACTGGCGTCTCAGATACAAAATAATTTACACATAATCCATACAATTTTATTTTATATAGAAATAGGTCATTATTACAACAGCTGTACAGTTCACTACACTTCGTCTTTTAATTACATAAAACCTTTTTCTTTAGAAACATCTCAACATAACAAAACATACAAAAAAAGCAAAGTGCATTTTGAAAAGGAGAATCCAATCCTCGGTCTTATCATGAAAGATCTGTAGAAAGATGCAGCATTCTGACTCAAGGGGCCGGTGCGTGGTGGGGTCTCCTCGGGGACCTGGGGCTCCACAGGCCTGTCTGGCTTGTGGAACCTCTTCCTCCAAAGTCTCATAGTTCCCGACAGAATTCCGGAACATCAGCTGCATGATTGTGCTTTGCTTTGAGTCGGCCTTTGTAGTTGCAATCAACCAAGTAAACAGGAACAGTCCAGTGTTATATTTAGGGGAAACAATAATCACCAGAACGGGCATGGGGTGAAGAACCTCCTTCCATTAGGTTTTAGGCCAGAGGGTGTGGGTCTGCAGCCTGGTGAAGAATGACCAGCTCTGCCATCTGATTGGTGGGCTGGTTTTGTTACTGCGGTCTCCAAATGAAGTCAGGAGACCTTATTATTTTTAAAACCTGAAAGTGCCTAAGTTATCTCCTCTGTGCAGCTGTGCAAATTAAAACAAAAACAACCATTTAAAAATAATGAAAAATAATCTCTTTATTCTCTCTCTTCAACAGATCTCTGACCCAGTGCTTCTCGAATGCAAAGAAAAGAGGGTCAAGAGAGTGAAGGCCAGCTAGCAAGCGTGGACAGACCACAGCCGGCTAGAGGGACCAGTGCGCTCTCTCAGGAGGACGCAGCGAGCCGTGCCACCTGCTAAGTCAACTGAGTAACGACACTTACGCGGGGGCACTCGGTTCCCATCCGAGTATGGCTGTAGAGTGTGCCCGAGAAACACACAGGCAAGGGAAATACGGCCAGTACTCTGATCATGTGTCACATGCCAGCTGCTGTGCTCCGGAGAAGGTTACCATCCAGGAGTTCTGAAATGTATGCAGTGTGCATAAAAGCCAAGGGTTTAAAACTCCTCTCCCCCACTCCTGTGGCCACTCCCATTGTCCGTCCATTGGTTAAAGCTGATTGTGACCCGACTGAGGTGCCAGGGCACTACCGGGGCGGCTGCTGGAGGCCCGAGGACTCAGACAGGCTGCTGACCCTTCGGGGTGGGCGTGGGGGCTGGGGTGGGGGTGGGTAGCCCAGGGTCCCTGGCGGTTGCGAGTAGGTGGAGAGAAGTAGGGAGTCCTGCTGCTCACTGTGCAAAGAGGTCGGTGCCTGTACCTGCGAAGAAGAGACAAAGGGCTCCAGAGGTGCCTCTGTGCTTTGGCAACTCCTCCGCTGAGATGCTGGGGCGGCAATGCCGGTGTGGTCAGACTACAGGCCTCACCTCCATGGCTGGGAGGGGGGCGGGTGGGATCTTGTGGTGGCAGGACCTTGGGGGTAGGGTGGGTGGGGAAGAAAGGAGCCTGAGGCTCCCCCAGGTGGGTGTGAATTCGGAAGCCGAGCACTAGGGGTTCCTTTGGGCCAGTGGGCCAGGGACTAGGCTTTGGGGAATGGTTTCCTGAACATGTGGCCTATATGTTTTGGGATGTTGGAACCTGAGACCACATGCAGATAACTGACAGAGCAGAATCCAAACACACGTGCAGTCGGCATACTTTTCACCACGGTCCCTGATTCGGTAACTACTTCCAAATACTGCCATTCGCCAGCATCTACTGGGCAACATCCTCATTTGAAGCTCAGAAACTTCAACTGGTCAAACCCTAACTTTGGAACCGTCAGCCCCATCTCCCACTATTCTCGTCTATGAAATCTCCCCCATCCAAACAACCCAGGACACCACAGGCACACCTGCCCCTCCACTTTTGCTCAGGCTGTCTCTCTTGTTGGAACACTGTCCCTTCCTGTCTTTTCACTCCATCCACACCTCAGCTCTGCAGCAGGTGCCGCCCTGCCCCCCCCGCCCCCCCCACCCCGGCCTCGAGTACTTCCTCCACGAAGGCCTCCAGGCACAGTGCTCTTACCTGGCACTAACCCAGAATCTGACAGCTCTCTGTGACATCCCCTCTCCCCACAATGCACCCTGAGGCCCCTGAGGGCAGCAAACAGGCCCAAGTGCTCTGTGTATTCTTAGCACCACATCTTGAAGTTACAGGTGTCTGTGAACATGTGTGTTGCCAAGGCTGAAGAAAGACACAGGAGGCCTCTAACTCTGCCCAGACCATCCCTGTCTTCTCACTTCACCTGAACCCATCCAAAAATTGCTTCTGTGTCCTGCAAGATGACAAGACATGCCACACTGAAGTCTAGAGTTGGATCCCACTATGCTTGAGGTCAGAGAACTTTGAAAGGTATATCACAAATGGTTTAGCATCTTTGGAATTAAATTGTATTCAAGACCTTCAAGGGTGACTCCTTTCATCTTTATCCCTCTATCCTTAAAATGTCTCAGTCACCACACTCTCCTGTGGCTTTGAAGGTGCCCAAGCACGGTAGGCAGAGTGACAGAAAAGCTATGCCCTGCCCTGTGGTGGGGGCTGGAGGCCAGGAAGGATGTACACAGGACAGGGTCAGGGCTGGGGCAGGAAGGTGCTCTGGGCATATGTCAGAGGGAAGGCCAGAGCCCAATCAGACACTTCTGTCCCATCTGAACTCCAATTACTGGCTCTCAGGCTCCAGTGATTTGGCACTTGCTTGAAGTAAGTGGTGACCACATGTAAATGTGCCCCACATTTCCCTGGAAAGCCCCAAATTCATGCCACATTATTGTATTTATCAGGCAAGTTTGATGTATCTTTAAACATGGTTTAATTTTATATTTGTATCAGACTTTGTGTATAAACACACTAACAAGTCTGACAAACACAGTAGTCAGTGTCTGATTTTTGCTTTAAAAGTAGAGCAAAAAAAAAAAAATATGGACACTATAATAAAAATACGGATCTATGGGGCATAATGGCTGAGTCTAAGTTCTCATACTAAAGATGCACGGATTTTATAAACTTTAAGTATTATAAACTTCATAGACTGCAAAGATTCAAATGCAAATCTATGTGGGGCTTATTTCGGAACTGAGGACTAGAACCACCCTGAAAGCAAGGGAGGGAAAGCCTGCCAGGCCTCTGCCTTGGAGCCGGGCCCTGTGCCCTCACGCATGAGTGCGGCGGTGCCCACCTGCAGGAAGTGCTGTGCCTGCTGCGGGGCCTGTGCGGGCTGCAGGGGTGACTGCCTGGAGGCGGCGGCGGGGAAGCTGGGCTGAGGCACCGCCTGTCCCATCAGCAGGACGGGGGGCGAGGTGCTGCTGCTGGTGGTGTGCATGTCTGCATTTTGAAACACGGCCTGGCTCTGCGGATACCTGTTGGGTCACACGTGGGAAGGAGAAAACAGACTTTTGAGAAAGAGGTGTTCATGTGACACCAACAGCACAGGCAACGACAAAAGGACACTCAGACTGGACTTCATCAGAATTGAAAACTTTGATGCCTCAAAGGACGTTATCCATGGATTGAGAAGGCCACCAATGAAAAATATTTGCGAATCATATATCTAATGAAGGACTGATGCCCAGGTTATTAAAAAAAATCCTACAACTCAACAACAATAAAACAGCCTGACTAAAAATATAGGCAAAGGGCTTGAACAACATTGCTCTTAAAAAGGATACCAAAAGGATAGCCAATCAGCACAAGAAGAAATGCTTAACATCCTTAGTCATTAGGGAATACAAATCAAAATCGAAATGAGAGACCACTTCACAGCCATCATAATGGCTATTATGGAAAAAAAAACCCCACCAGAATAATAAGTGATGACGAGGACATGGAGAATTTGCAACCTTTGTGCACTGATAGAAATGTAAAATGGTGCAGCCACTCTGGAGAACAAGACGGCAGTTCCTCAAAAAAGCTTAGAATTACCACACAATCCAGCAATGTCACTTCGGGAAATGTACCCAAGAGAAGACGAAAGGCGGAACTCAGGCAGATATTTGTACACTCATGTTTGTAGCAACAATATTCACAATAGCCAAAGAGTAGAAGCAAGCCTAGTAGCCATCGATGGGTGAATGGATAAGCAAAATGTGGTATATAAATATAAGGGAATATTATTCAGCTTCAAAAAGGAAGTAAATTCTCACACATCCAGAGCACATGAAGTAATACTAAAGGAAGTAAGCCAGTTGCGAAAGGACAAATACTGTGTGACTCCACTTAGATGAGATTCCTAGAGGACTCAGATTCATAAGAGACAGAAAGTAGACCAGTAGGGATGGAGGGTACAGGGAGTGGGGAGCTAATGTGTAATGGGGTTCAGAGTTTTAGTTTGGGAAGATGAAGAAGTTCTGGAGATGGATGGTGGTGATGGTGAATGCCACTGAACTGTCCACTTAAAGATAGTAAAAATGGTGAATTTTATGTTGTATATATATTCTACCACAATTTAAAAAATTAGAAAAGGAAAAGGTGTTGATGATAATGGTCCATGAACAAGAGGCAGAAGAAGGCCATTTAGGGAAAGCTCTGGAGGAGCACAGACCAGGAACAGGTGTTTAAAGACACCACAGAGAAGTTCATTTTGTATTATATATTCTGGAAATGTGATTTCTTTCTATGAGGTCATTTGTAACAAGGTGGAGCATTAGGTCATATCTGGAAGAGACGGTAGAGGATATGGGGAGGGTGGCAATCATTGGGTTGACGGAAAATGGCAGAGTTCTGGAGGAAAGAATGCCCATTTTTGCCTAGTTCACTGCATTTTAAGCATCTCTGGAACGCGATGTAACAAGAGTCTTTGTTTTGTCTAATTGAGAGCACCATCAGAGAATTGAAAGGCAGCTCCTGAAGTGCACATTCCCCATCTCTCTCCATCACGGGGTTTTTATCAGGATAAAATGAAACAATACAGGTACCAGCCCCTGCCTCTCAGAAATGTTCAGAAAACATCCACTGTTACTACTATAACTGGCTGAAGGAGGACATGGGAGGAAGGGCTTCTGGGAGCTGGTCTTAGGGGATGGCTCTAAGGATGGCCAGGCCTAATTAGCTAGCCCTGTCCTAGTAAACTTCAGACACACACTCAACCAATGTTTATGCAAAAAAGACGTCTGTGAGATAGTTCTGCCTCGTGTCAAGAGCTAGGAACTGTTTTCCAGTAGCTTTCCGAGTATCCATTCCTAGGTCTCCAGTGACCTTTGTCCCCGGTAATTAATGCAATAGTAGAGCAAAGCTGCTTCTGGACGTGGGGGCTGCAAGTGGTGAAGAGTCTGTGGAAGGAGACACAGAAGGTTGCGTGTCTGGGAAGGAAGGAGAGCCCACATCTGCAGGGTTTCACAGTCCCGTGGCTCAGCACCAGAACCACAGAGCTGGAGAGCTCCAAGTGTCCAAGTATGCCTGTGGAATGTGCCAGCATCTGCTGGTCAGATGGAGCCATGGGAACGCCCTGGGGAAGGGGATCAGGCTGCATTTACCTGGGATGTTACTGAGGGCAAAGGACCCATAAAGATATCTGAAGATGATGACAGACAGGGGATATAATTAATTGTTTTGTTCAGGTCCTGTTTTAAGCATGGAATGCTGACACACAGTTTGATCTTCTTCAATGGGAAATGGAAGAAGAGCTAAGGGGGTCTCCTTGCAAAGGGTGTGGGCACACTTTGACCTTGCCTTTCGTGTGAGACGCACAGGAGCGCTGCTGGTCCAGGCCGATGAGAGCCCTGCCAGCCTGAGACCACTCAGTGCAGTTCTCTGCCTCCTCCCTCCACCCGGGGCCACCTACTTGACTTGCCGTCCAGTCCTGCTGACCTCTGAGGGCTGCCTCGCATCACAGGACCCAGGCATCATGGGCTGGATGGGCTGGCTCAGCAATAGCCTTGGAGCAGAGGAGGAGATAAATGGGAAACTTGAATCAGCACCCAAACTGTAGACCCGCTGGCTGACGGCAGCACCTGCCCAGCCTGGCTGGGCCCTGTCTGGCTGCCCCTGACACCCACTGTGCCCACTCTGCTCTCAGAGGAAGATGAGCGCAGCCATCCGAGACCCCAGCCCTCTCTTGCCACTTTGTTAGCTGAGACTGGGAGGCAGCAGAAGGGAGGCTGAAGTGGTTACTGTAAAGCTGCACCTGAGCTATCTTTTAAACGAGGGCGATCTCAGTACCTGAGCTGCCGATCATGACCAAAGTCTGGGCTGGGCTGGCACTGGCTGCCATCCTGGGAGGCAGAAGCAAGCGTGGTCAGGCTCAGAGCTGGTGGGAGCACAGCCGTGGTGCTGCTGAACTGGGGCGTCAAGCTGCTCACTGAGTGGCCACTTCCCTGCATCATCTGTGAGCTTCTCATTGGCCGTGGACCCTGGAGCCATCATGTTAATGAGAGAGGTAAGACTTAGACTCAACTCAGGTGTCATCTCTCCAGGAATCCTCCCCAGAACCTCTTTCTTCTACCTACCCTGGCCCTTCCTCTTAGGACCCACTACTTTTCTTTGTTGTGGTTTTGTTTGTTTGTTTGTTTTAAGTTTATATATTTTGAGAGAGAGAGACAGACAGACAGACAGAGAGAGAGAGAGAGACAGAGAGAGAGAGAGAGAATATATCCCAAGCAGGCTCCATGCTGTCAGCATGAAGCCAATGCAGGACTCAAACCCAGAAACCATGAGATGATGACCTGAGCTGAAATCAAGAGTTGGATGCTTAACCAACTGAACCCCCTAGGCACCCCTAGGACCCACTAGTTTTTGAAGTATTTTGATCCTGGGACTGTCCTCCCCATTGGATTATAAACACCTCAGGGATTCTTTAAATCCCTTGGGCCTAGAACAGTGTTGGGCACTCAGCAAATAAGGAAACTGTGCATGGAACTACCTTACGCTTCACAAATTCTACTCCAGACACATGGACCTCCTTACTGTTTCTAACTCATCAGGCCTCAAGGCCTTTGCACTGGCTGATTCCCCCATGGAGAACGCTCTTCCTCCTAATACTGGTATGGTTCATTCTCTCATTCCATCAGGTCTCTTTGATTGAATATTTTCTACTCTAAGAAAAGGCTACCTATTGAAAACTCCAGCCCAGTGCCCAACCTTCACCTGTGTTCTTGCCCACACCCCCCAGCCTTCACCTGCGTTCTTGCATAACCATTTGACATGCTGTCATCTTTACTCGTTTGCATCTCTCTCCTGACTTGTGTCAGAGATGCTGTTTCCTTTTTTGTTCACTGCTTTCCCTCAGTGCTTAGCACACAGTGAGCACTTAATAAATACTTGTTGACTGAAATCTTAAATGAATGATGGAATGGGCTTGGATTTGCTTTTTTGTTTTTCGGGTTTTCCAGTTTTGACTGACTGTCCATTCATATGATGGCACCACAGTGTTTTAACTCTTGAGGCATCTTTGAAAATTTTCAATATTGGATAGTGTAGGCCCTTCCTCAGTTTTTCTTTTCCAAATTCTTCTTGGCTATTCTCATTAATTTTTCTGTTGACCTTTAGAACCAGAAGGCTGCATTTTAAAGGAAAACCCTCAAATCTGGGTGAAGATGGGCCAAACTATTAAATGTGGACTTTTCCACATTTTATTGTACATTTATCTGTACGTTATCTGTTTACATTCCCAGAGGCCCCATGGGACTAGAAGCTCCTTGGAGTCAAGATAAGTCTTATTCACCTCTGTTCCCCTGGGAGATGGTGAATAAGAGGAGCTCAGCAGATCTACTGAACAGGTGCCAATATGAGACTTGAGGAGAGACTGTATCTTGCCTTCCAATCTTTGATCTTCCAGAAGCAGGGGCTTAGGTCCTCTCAATTTCATTCAATTTAAGTGCCATTTATTGCTGGCTGACTGTCAGATTGCAAAGTCATTGATGGCTTGTAGTAGGTGGTAATGACAATGAGGGAAGGGCTTGGTGGGGAATCTGGAGGAAGGAGGGGGAGCACGGTGGCCCAGGGGAAAGGGACAATGAACAGAAGTGGATAACCCGTGTTCTCACACTGATAATGGCTATAACCAGACTAGATGAAGAGGACTGAGGACACACACACGGGGACATATGGCTGTCAATGTGAGTGTCTGGGTATCCATATCTACCTCCAACCCAGGTCAGGATCAATGCTGATACCATTGAGGTATTTTAATATATTAATAAAACACAGAAGGAAACTAGTACAACTTGGGGCTTCAGAATGACTTAGAATAAGGAAAACCTCCTCGTGCCCCCCCCCCCAAAACATACTCTAGCCCTGGTCACAGAGGAAAGGTTCAGTAGGTTTCTAGTTCGGGATACTGCAGGAATCAAGCATGCCCTGGTCTGCTTCGGTGGCAAGGACTGAGTATGAAGACAAGCACGTTTACCTGGGTTGATATCACACTTGATTCTCTGAGCAGGTGCTGGTTTGCCACCTGGGCAGAGGCAATCTGCCCTGGGAGTTGAGGGCTGGCCACAAGCTGGGGCTGGGAGGCTGGGGCTGACCTCTGCTGGAGTTGCTGCTGAGACTCAGGCCGCGTTGCGCTGCTGAAGCTCAGGGAAACAGCTGGCTGCTGCAGGAACATCTGGAAGCAGAACAGTGTACCTTTAAGTTTGGGATCACATGTGCCTCCACTTTCAGGGCTCTGCCTCCACACACCAAGGTGTCTGCACCTTCTCTGTATTCCCTATCCATGGCTTTCTTGCTCTCTCTGACTTGCTTGGGAAGGATTCATTCACTCAACGTGGGGACATTGGGTGCTGTGATGCCACAAGCACAGTGCAAGGGTCCTGGAGGTGGAGCAGTGGATCGGAGGGATGCTGACCTTGCCTTATAGAAGGCTATGGTCTAGCGATGGAGGTCTATCAGTGTGAAAGATGCTTAGATCCAGATGGTCTATAAATAACTCGATGTACTTGCATAGAGACTGCATTGGCTTACCAGTTTCTTATTAGAAGAGAGAAATATCTTGTTAATGGGATGAATGGTGGCAGAGGGTAGGCTAACCTGTGCCATAAGGCTGCACCATCCTGGCAGTAGGACCAGGTCCTGTGCCAGGACTTACATCTCTGACCACTGGCCTGGGTGTGTACCCACATTGCGGTCGGGCATCTTACCCAGCAATCCGCTCCCATTAGCTAGGTGACTCCGCATTCCCAGGGAGGCAAATGTGGTACATTGGCCTGGAAGTTTTAATTTGAAAGGTTTAAGAGAATTTGATAAGTTTGTAGAATGTTTAAGTGTTTATGAGAACCTCGATCTACTTCATTTTTGATGTGTTTGATTTAAAAGAATTGCTTAAGGGCTTAGAAAGATTTTACTTCTAAGTTGACAGGTCTGCCTTGTTCAGCACATGAAACGTTTGGAAGATTTAGACATATTGAACTTGTAGACTAATGGCTTTGGCAGAGAATGTTGGTTATTTATGATTTGTTACATTTATAAACTAGCTGAAAAAATAAAAACAAGTAAAAGCATTGCTATTTTTAGACCAAGTTAGATTTGTAAATAAAATATAATCTGTAAATTGACTCTAAAGCCTTAAGAAAAACAACTTTAATACTTTTAATAATAATTTAAACCTAAGACCTGTAACCAGCTCTTTGAATCAAAGGTCCTTGTGGGCATTGAAAACTGGTATTATTGAATATATTGGATTCTTTCTTTCCTTCTTTCTTTTTCTTTCTTTCTTTCTGTCTTTCTCTCTCTCTCTCTCTCTCTCTCTCTCTCTCTCTTTCTTTCTTTCCTTATAAATGTTTATTTATTTTTGAGAAAGAGAGATAGCAAGCAGGGGAGGGGAAGAGAGAGAGGGAGACAGAACCCCAGGCAGGCTCTGCGCCATCACCAAGAACCCGATGCGGGGCTCGAACCCACGAACTGTGAGATCATGACCTGAGCTGAAACCAAGAGTCAGATGCTCAACTGACTGAGCCACCCAGGTGCTCCCAAATATACTGGATTCTTGACAGGCAGTGCTCCCCTCCCTTTAAGGGCTATAGCTTTGAGTTCTTGAGGAGCAAGTCCCTCTTCCTTCTAGCATCTGGAGTTTTAATCCTCCATTCCTGTACTCAGGTCAGTACAACCTCAACCCAGTACAGAACCGACATGCCAACATTTGCTGAGTGACAGAGTGATTATGGAAAGGCAGAGGTAGAACCATGCCAAGTAGATACTAGCAGGAGCAGAGTAGTTATTTCAAGTTTACGCCTCATGGGCAGGGGTTGAGCTGGCTCCCAGAGGCCTGAGGCAGGTGGGTGGCTGAGCTGAGTGGACCAGGTTCCCATCTGGTGCCCTTTCCACCACCCCACCTGATCTCCCTGCTTTCCACTCACATCTCCACCCCACCAGAGAGGTTTTCAATGAGAGCTCTTTGTCACTTAAGAAGTTAAGAAGAATTTTCTGGGTATCAATCATCTCAGATTCAGTTTGGGGATTATTACTTATAGCATTTACGGTGACCTACGCTTCATCACTTTAGCAAAAACACAATACTCAAACTACATAACATACATTTTTCCAGTAGGGAACAATTTACCTTCTGGTTAGATTTCAAAAAAAATGTAACCTTTATTTAGTATATTGTGGCTTAAATCACATACCTAGGTTCAGATTCCAACCCCAACATGTATTACTGGTATGACCTTAGGCAGTTTTCATGACTTTCCAAAGCTTTAGTTTCTTCATTAATAAAACAGTGACATTAACATCATATATCTCATAAAGGATTAAATAAAATTTATGCTTAGACATAGTAAGGGCTCAATCAACGTTAGATAGTAACAACAGTATTTAAAATGAAAAAAGGAACTTTTGTTCCTTTGCCTCTTTGGGCATTCAAAAACTATCTGAAAAATGAGTGATTGAATAAATAAATGAATGAATAAACAAATAAATGAGGCTTTTGCTCAGAGAAGGGCAAACTATTTCTGCTTGTGTTATGTCAGAGACTGCTGGGTCTGCTACTCTGTCCCACTGATGTGTGCCTTCTAAGGGTAAAAACCCTGTCCTGTGTATCTCTGTTTTTGCACAGTGCCTAACCAAGTGCTTGATACATAATGGGTGTCTGCCAGATGGAAGGATAGATGGATGGATAGATGGATCGATAGGTGTATGGAGGGTGGATGGATGGAAGGAATGATGGATGGATGCATAAGTGGATGGAGGGAATGAAGGAAGGGATGATGGATGAATAGATGGATGAATGGGTGGATGGAAGAAAGGAAAGAAAGATAGATGAGTGATTGAAAAGAACCATCAAGGAACATGTTTGCCATTGCTACAGATGCCCTTCCTGGCATTTCTTTGAGTAGCCAGCAGAGGGCGTGCATACTCTCAAAAAGAGAACAAGAGGCATCCTTCTCTGGACTGCAGGGGGTGACACAACCTTTCATGGGAACAGCTCTCCCCAAGTAGCATCCTTCATGGCTCCCATCTAGGTGCAGACACAAACACTTCAGAGGACCTTTCCCTCATAACCCAGTTGTGTGTGTGTGTGTGTGTGTGTGTGTGTGTGTGTGTGTGTGTGGGTTACTGTGTGTGTTTTAATTGTACTCAGTAAGCATCACATGCACACATAGTCTCAATGAAAGCTCAGGGGCACTGAAGTAAAGTAGGAAAGTCCACTGACATTCTGGTAAAGGCTTTTGTAGGGGACAATCCTAATTCACTGTGCACATCCATGCCTCTGTTTTACCCACAAAAAAGAATTTTATGGTTTAGGAGGATGACTTCTTAAAAGGCACAGGGGGTCAACTTTATAGGAAGTATGAGAAAAATAGTTCCTTCATTCAAATAGAAAAAGCTATCAGAGAAAAAAAAGCTTCTAATTTTTAAGAATAAACCAATCGTATGCTCACATGTGGTTTTTCATTATTCTAATCTGCTTCCTTTTACAATACTTATTATTACAGAGCATCTTAGAAATACACAAAATAGAGGTATAATGAAACCCCATGTATCATGTTTAGGCTTCAACAATGATCAACTCTTCATCAATAGTTTGATATATCAATAGTTGATATTCTATCAAATATCAATTATTCTTATTTAATCTCTCTTCCCCACTCTTACCTTTTTAGGGAAGGGGTGGAGTAATTTTTACTTGCTTTTTCTTTATGCTTGAACCACGCAGGTTTTTGGTTTTGTTTTTAAGGAATATCACATTTTGGTTGTACATTTTGGAATGTATTTCTTTAAATCTGTAAACTTGTAAAACTACAAGAAGTCAGGCTGCTTGAGGAAATATTCTCTGGTTGGACAATCTGTGGATTTCCATGTTCTTTGGAAAATTCCACTGCAAAGATAAGGTCACAAGTATGAAAACGGGGAAGGAACACACTGCAGGGCCTGATTTCCACCTCAACCCTCACAAAACTCAGGTGCTCTGTTGGTATGGATACTTTGGGGGGGGGGGTGTGCAACAAAAGTCATTGGTCAGGAGGAAGAAAAATAAGACTTCTTCATAACAAGGAGTGAAAGAGATAACCTTGCGTCGCCTGTTATTTTAGAATTCAGCTTGAATGTGGAAAAGGCAGGAAATAGAAAGGCCCGGGCTCTGAGGAGGATGTTCATACGCCTACCTTGCTTTTAGCAGTTTCTGGCTCAATTTTCCCCTTCCTGTTAGTGTAAAAATTCCATTCAAGTAATTGGAGTCAGGCAAGTTCTGCCAATCGGGCCTTGGATCAGTGAGAAAATATTACAGCTGGGAAGGAATAAGCAAAAAGGGACTTTGACACCTCCATGACTGCATTTCTTTTCCTGTAAACACTGTGGTCTTCTCCCGGGCCCGTTTTGGGGAGTGGTAGAGGAGGCGGGGCAGCTAAAGGGCTTTGGGTGTGGCAGAGCTCTCCGCCCCCGGACCCCCGGGGCGGGAAGTGCGCGTCCCGCTGGGCTCTGTCCTCCGGGTGGTGGGGCAGGGGGAAGGGAGAGCCCAGGCTGAGAGTCTGTGCGGGTGGGGGTGGGGGCAGGGGCAGTTAGGCTCTGGAAAGCAAGCCAGGAGCGCCTCTGAGGAGCCCAGGGAGGCAGGAAGGCCGGCAGCAGGTGTCTCCCGCTACCCAGCATCGCCGATCCTTCACGCGTTATCTCACCGCGCAGGGTTAGGGCGCTGCGCTCGCATAGAACCTGTTGGTCCCCCCGGAAGGGTCTGTGTGGACCGTGACCGGGAAGCGGCAGGGCCAGGGTTCCAACCATTTTCTCCAAGGGTGTCTCCTGCTTCCTTCCGCCTCTTCTAAGGGGCGTGGGGGGAGGAGTGCAAATGCTTAGAGCTCTCAAGGCAGACTCCAAGGTGAGCTAGAATTACGTTCACAATTAGAGGCTGGGTCAAAAGAATGCACTTGGGAAGAAACATAGTCTTCACCTGATACAAGTAAAACTTGGTAAAAATCACTTATCCTTGTAAGAAATCTAATATATACAGCTTTCACTCCAAAAGCAATCTCTCCAAAGGATTTAAAGAAGCGACATCTGGCGGGGGTGGGGGGCAGTGTCATGGTTGAAAGCTGCTGTTGTCAGAACTGCAGCATGCCGCAATGGGCATGCCACAAATGGGGTGGCCTGGAGACGCCAGGGTGCTGACCTCCAGTCCCCAGCTCTCTCTCCCATCCCCCCTCTGTGCAGGGTGCAGATCTCATCATTTCCCAGATCTCCCTTCATGGCCCCTTTGGGTGAGAGGCTACAGTAGAGCTGCCTCCATTTCCCCCACGGGTAGCCAGTAGCCGCCCGGTGCTATGAAAGCAGTTACACAGGTGCCGGGAGTTTACACCCCCACAGGAGGGAGGGAGGCAGGCATCAATGCAGGGCGAACAACCACCACTCATGAATGAAAATGCAGGTGATATACAGACATTATGTGCCCAACAGAGCAAGGGGTCAACAGGGAGGGTGTCATGTGAAATTCGTGTTTGGCCTGGAGTTGGGGATGGAGGAGGGGGGATTTGTTCCTTGTACTTGGTATTGGAGGTTGCAATATGCTTAGTAAGCAGGACTCATTAGGGCAGTACAGAGGCACTTTGGTGGGAGTCCTGCCCACCCCGAAACAGTGGATAAATATGGCAGGGAGGCAGGGAGGACAGAGACCGTGGCGGATGCTGGCCCAGGAAGAGGCCTCACCTGGATATTGGAGTCCTGGACCAGGCAGAGCTGCTCCTGGATCTTGTGGAGCTCCTCCTGCTGCCACCGGATGTTAGCTTGCAGGATCCGTGTCCGCTGCTCCAGCTGGTCTTTGATGGTCTGGAACATGCTGAACTGTGCTGAGAACTTGAAGGTGGAGTCAAAACACAAGACCAGATGAAAGAGTTATTTCAGCCTTGCAGACAGATGTTGCTGCTGTTCTGAGCAGCCCTGCCCACTTTCATTTCCGGTCCCTTATCCACCCTTTTTGGTATCCCTCCTGAGTGACTCACTGCTGGGGCGCTCCGCAGGGCACAGGGTCTTTGGATGAGCACTGGGAGGCCCAGTGGTCCCCACATGAGCTTTTCTCAGGCCTACCAGAACCTGCAGGTCTAATGTATTGCACTGCAGCTTGGGAGGGCCACAGAATTGGGACACAATTTTGTGAGCAGTGCTCACAAACTGACATTCCAAATTTGGTTAGACAGACAAATGGTTTTGGGGATGAATGTCAAAAGCAGTGCATCAGAGAGCGTGTGACAGCTTCACAGGCAATCTGGGGTCCTATCGTTATCCTAAATCTGATCCTGGCATACAGGGCTCTTCTGTAACAATTCACAAATGAGCTTGATAGCTACAATTTGTGGGAGCCCTGCTCTCCAAACCAGCCTGAGGCCATGGGGAGGCCTTACCACCCTCCCTCACTTCCCCCAGGTTCATTTGCTGCTCTGCACTTAGAGATCTGTGCACCAAAAGACTAAGGAAAAGAATAGTACAATCATCTGACATTTATCCTGAGGGTAACACTGGCAGAGAGTGCCCTTATAGGAGGGACACTGATATCTGCTTTGCACATAAGCTCCAAGTTTCCCCTCCGTTCCACCTCTTACTCCTTTTCCTGGGATGGAGGTTGGTTTTAGAAAGATTCTACAGGTGATCTCTGGGACATAGGTCCTACCTTGACATAGGGTGTTTCCTTGCAAGGAAACACGAGGAAAGTAGGGGATCGTGGCAAGGGAGGCTGGCACTCCTGGGGTGGCTACCCTGCTCTGGGCTCTCTGGAGCACTCAATAATTCCTGTTTCTTGAGGAACATGTGTTTGCTGGCCTGGGACTTCCCCTCCCCTCCTCCCTCCCTTCCTCCTCCTTCCCTTCCTCTCCCTTTCTCCTTATCTTTTCCTTCCCTTCCTCCTCTTTTTTTTTTTTTTTTAAAAACAATGACTTAACCTCCATTCCCTCAATCTCTATCCCAACATTCTCCCTAGTCTGATTCTTGCCCATAGTCTTTTGCAAACACCTCCAGAGACTCTTCCTCTGCCCTTTGACCTTTCTTACATGGAAAAGCAAGGAGGCCGGGGAGACTGTAGAACACAGGATACACTGAAGGATTGAATAACTGACTGCAGTTTTTGGAGCAGCAAAATGATTAAAAAAACCCACTATATGCTGCCACTTGCGGAGACCCACACTGGCCGGTCGTTTAATTCTTTACATCATACCCCCATGTCAAGCAGAGGTTGTGGCTTGCTTGAGATCGCACAGCTAGCTGGTGGCCCGGGCCAAAATGTGAATTCTGAGTCTCAGGAGCTGGGTGAGGCCGAGCGGTTTTGCCAGCAACACCTCCCCCGCCTCCCAAATGCACCTCAATCAGAGCGGCTTTGCCTTCAGATTTCATTTAACAGAAAAAGTCTCTTGCTAAACATGAGTTCTCTGTGCTAAACCAGACTGTATCACAAAAATCTTCATCAGAATGTAAGTAATCAAAACACACAGCTGGGAATTTGAAAGAGAATTCTGTTAAGAAAGCGACCTCTACCAGGTAGCAAATTAAACACACACACACACACACACACACACCACACACACACCCACACACCCACAACACAAAAGCTTCCAGGGGTTCTACAAAGTCAGGAAACATTGGGGGCTACGCCTAGCATGTCCAGTGGAGAGGACACTCTGGGTTGCCCAGTTGGCTCCAAAGGGAAATAGGAGGGGGCAGGGCAGTCAGGGAGGGGCCAGCACTGTGCTTCATAAGTGATAGTGACTTCTAATATTATTCTGATTTTCTCAAGGGATTCCAAGACACCCAGGCATTAGTCTCTTGTTATATTCTTGATCATGGCCTCTTTGAGAAAGACATTTATTCTAACTTAGAGACATTTTAGAAACACATCTTGAAGCCAAACCACCAGCTAGTTACCCAGAAAACCCTTTGTCAGACTTTGGGTTTTATTCCCCCCGCCCCTTTCCACGATAGGGTGCTAGAGTGATAGATAGCTTCAGAGAATGGAAAGAGAGAAAACTGTAGAATGCACTGTTTTACATGGAGCTGGTATGCAAAGAACTGTCTGACTTGAAAGGTCAGCATTATGCAAGAATGTCTTAAAGAATATGGTTATTATTAAGTATAACATGCCTAAGAGACTAAGAACTGTTTCTGTTAATTAAAATGACGTTTAATACATGAAACATTAGAATTTGAAGAAGGCCTTAATCACATCATTATGCATAAAAAAGAAATTCCTTTAGGATGCAAGACCCAGAAGTTACAGGAACTCTCATTTCATGTGCCTTTGGATTGAAAAACTTACTAATTTCATACCAAATGTGCCTTGGAAATTCGAAGAGAAAAAAATTTTTTTTTTCCGAATGAGGATGAACACAGACTATTTTAATTAGTTGACTCTGGATGAGTAGCTTTGACATCCTTCCAGCCTCTGTCGAGGGGCATGTGCTAGCAGGTGTCTTTCTGATTCCAGGAAAGCATCTGAGACGGCTGTTAATGGGACATGTGTTGTAAAAGAGTTTTCATCGGTGGTGATGGATTTGCCCCAAGAGAGAAGTCCACACTTTGGCAGGAGTGCGGCCAGGAGTACTTGTCAGTGAACTGTGACCTCGGATCCCCTTGTAGCCAGACAGTGGCACAAAGCTAGATATCCCATAAAGAAACTGAAAGTGGAGCCTGGCCTCAGTGCAGTGTATGCTAATCAGCTCAAAGGCCCTACGCGGCCACAGAATGAATGACCACTATTTCATTCAGCCTCTCGCCAGGCCTCGAGCACATCCTGCCGGGCCCAGCTCAGGGGTCACCTCCTCGGTAGGCTGTTTTCTTACCGGTTGTGTAAACACACACACCCTGCCATGGAGGTTGGTCTGTTGGTATGCCCACCTCTCCCTTCAACTCTGAGTGCTAAAAGCTAGGGCTGTGCCCCTCACACCGGCTCATGGACTGACCCAAATAGTAACTCACTGAATGTTGCTAAAACAAGGAAGGAATTACTCAGCAAAGCCACGGTCCTTAAAAAACAAAACAAAACAAAACAGGGGCGCCTGGGTGGCACAGTCGGTTAAGCGTCCGACTTCAGCCAGGTCACGATCTCGCGGTCCGTGAGTTCGAGCCCCGCGTCAGGCTCTGGGTTGATGGCTCACAGCCTGGAGCCTGTTTCCGATTCTGTGTCTCCCTCTCTCTCTGCCCCTCCCCCATTCATGCTCTGTCTCTCTCTGTCCCAAAAATAAATAAACGTTGAAAAAAAAATTAAAACAAAACAAAACAACCAACAAATGTGGTATTTATAGTACCGGACTCACAGCTTCCTATGACATTTGGCCTAATTCAAACTTTTCCTGAAATAACATAACCAATTTGGAGTCATAAAAAGTAAGAGGAACATGGAGAAGTGGCTGAGGGATGAACAAAGATTAAGAAAAGGATGATGGCCAGAGGGGACAGGGAGAGGACAAAGTTCATAGCTCGAGGTGCCCCACCTGCGCGTCAGGAGAAACATCCCCCGGTTTGGGATCTTGCTTTGGTACCTATACATTGGCACCGATGCATCTACATGCCCAAGAGGATAGCAAGCATTCTGTCCTGGGGAGCGCCACCACCATGCTCCCCTTTCCCTGAGCCCCAGACTCACCTGTGTCATGGGGGCAGGTGGGTTCTGCAAAATGGTCTGAGGCAGGAGCTGCTGTGTGAGGTCACAGGATGACGGGGCAGGCAGGGGAGCCTGGGGAAGAGAGGGGGCCCTTGTTAACAAACACCACTTCTGGGCCATTACAGAGGCACATGGATGCTCTCGCTCTCAGCTGGGTTCTCTGGCCTAGAGGAGGCCCTTCTGCACTGGAGTGAAGAGCTTACATGTAGAAGGTAGGCTGTGCTGCCGTCCTTGCAAGACACAGAGTCAGAGCCGACACATGGCTGATGGAGGGTGCAGGGTGCCCTTGAGCAAGATCCTGGAGTCACTCAGGGTCTGGGATGCCTTCCCACCATGGTGTGCCCTGCAAAGCCGCTATGACGTGCCAGAGCTTGGCAGCTCCTCTCGCTCCCCCTTCCTTGCCTCTGTTCTAGACTCCATTCTTGCTGGATTTGGTTGCTTCTTCTCCCAAATTGATAAATTCTTAGCAGTGTCATCGAGCAATATGAATGGGGTTGTGCTAATAACCAGCGCTGGCTTTGCATGTGGCCCTTATCCTTCCTGCTCAACATGAATGCAGCGGACAGATGTGCCATGTGTTTCTATATCCATTCATTCATCCAGGCAGTGAATACTGGTGCAATTTCACCAGGCTCTGCCTGGAATCTGTTCAAGAGACTCCTGGGCAGTCAGCTGAGTCACAGACCTTGTTTCCTGATCCCTCGGGGCAGGGCAGGAGGACAGTGGGGGCAATACGTAGCAATGTGTAGAAACAAGAAATGAAATCCTCAGCTTTGTGGGCTATTGAGAGTTTTTAAAAGAAAAGTAAAAGGATTCTTCTGAAGTTACTCCCAAACTGTCCCTCAGGCCCTAGAGACCATAAAGAGAAGCCCAAATGGGAAGTGTCACGCATTGGGAGGAAGTGACCACAGGAGACCTTGTTTTGAGTGAGGAATCCCCAGCACAGGGCTGCCTGGGGTTCTCCTCGGATCGCATCCCTCACACAGTGGAGAGGAACCAGAACTGCACCCCCATCAGTGGCAGAAAGTAGTTCTACTGGACTGCCAAGTATCGGAAGAATGGCATTCATGGCTTGGAAGCATTTTTGGAAGGTGGCTGGAGAAAAAGAAAGTGGTCTTTGTCTTGTGCGATTTGAAAATAAAACACGTCACTCCAGCTTTTCAAGGAGGGCCTGCATGATTTTCCTGGAGACCGCAAGCAGGAAGCTGGCACGTTCACTCCCATCTCCAAAATGTCAGCGAGGGTTGGGTAGGGGGTTTCTGGCAACTACCTGGATGTGGCCCCTGACATTCTTGGACACTTCTCCCATCCTGAGGTGGAGTCTATGTCGATCTCTGTGGGTGAGCTGGGGCTGCTCTGATCAAGAAGGATGTCAGAGGTGACACTGTGGGACTTCCAAGGCTAGCTCACAGAAAGCCATGTAGCTTCTGCCTGGCTCTCACAGAAAGCTCCATCTCCAGATATTTCTTCTTGGAACCCAGTTGCCATGCTGGGAGAAGCCTAAGGCAAGTTGGGCCCAGGCAAGAAGGGGCCCAGGCAAGTGGAGGGTGGATGGTCTCAGGGTAGCCTGGCCCACCCCACGTACCAGACATGAGCGCAGACACCCCTGGGGTGTGGATTCCCCAGGTCCAGTCGGTGAGGCCTCTGACACGAGGCAGCAGAGAGGAGTCAGCCCTGCTGTGCCCTTCCTGAATCCCGCGAATGTGAGAAATGACTGTTGCTTTACGTCGCTAAGTTTGGTGTGACCCCTTACGAGGCAGGAGATAACTGGAGTATTGTGTGCATCAGTGATTTTGCATACAGCCAGTGTGCTTTCTAAAAGGCCACTCAATCCCTGACCTTCTGGGGAGGTCTGGTGTGTATCAGGGACACTGCCTGATGTATGCAGAGATAGATTTTTGTTGGCACTGACTTCTTGAACATTTTCCCTGGAGTGAAACGGGACCTCAGATGGAAGGATCCTGTGTACCCTCAGAGACTCTGGGGATGTGACCCCCAGTTTGAGGTTTTTCAGCTTAATCTTTAAAATTCATTTGCATTTTGCATTCCTTGAATACACATCCATGTTAATTTTGGAATAAAAATGTTTCAGATTACTTGCCAATTCAATTACCTAGCTTCCCACCCCTGTCTGCCATGCCATACTCTTAATCTCCAAGTACAACTGCTTCTCTGGGAAGATGCAGTAATGCTGTCCTATGGTGTTGTCAGCCCTGCCACGCTGTGGCACTTCTGGTCGAGAAGGAGTTTAAGGTCACATACATACCGGCATTGTGGCTGCCTGGCTGAGCCCTGGCACGGGGAGCTCTTGGGGCAGGGTGGCTGGTCTCGGCAAAGCCGTGGTGCTGGCCTCTGCCATCAGCTTGCTTGGGGCAGCTGTAAGAAAGCAACCGATCACCTTCCTGATTCATGCATCCTTAACAACTTTCTTATCAAAAGAGGGGAGCAACGACTGTAGTATGCCTGAAACAAGGGCTTGGGTGGAATGTCTGATAAAAAAAAAAGTCCAGCATGAATGGAAGCTGTTGCAAGAGCCACAGCTTCGGGTTCTGCCAGCACCCGACCCCCACTGGGAGCAAAGCATTCCCGAGCTTCATGTCCACCACCTGGTTCAACCATCTGCCTGATCCTACATCTTACCAGGGTCACCAAAACCTGGCCAGACTATCCGGCCTGCGTGTCACCTGCTTTATGTCTGTTCTGGAGTGTGGAGAGGTGGAGGGAAGAAAGCCGGAGGGAAAGGAAGCAAGAAATAGTGTGAACCGGAAGGCGGCTTCCACTTGGCAGGCAGAGACTGCCCTGATTCTGCTCAGGCCTGGGACCCTTTGTGGGACTCTATACTCCCACCACCCTGGCCCCACATGGGCGCCCACCCCCTCACCATCTGTGGCAGCACACTCACAGGCGGGTTCTGACATGGCCGTGTGTGAGGATTTGTGGGAGCTTCTGGAGGACACTGATGGTGAATGACTGGTGTTAAGGCCCAAGGTGCCTGCGTCAAGTGCGTTAAAGTGCTGCTGAGGGTCCAGGCTGGAGCCCTTGTCCTGAAACACACACAGAGTCCACACTGCAGTATCGAGATGACAGGAATGTGACTTTAGTTCTCCTCTAACTATGTGGAAAATTTTGGAGGGTGTAGGGAGAAAGACTGAAACAATTTGGAGATCATTCCAGACACATTCAGGTACAATATTTGTACATGTATTTAATCCAGACATCTTTGAGAGGCTTGTGGCCTTATATAAGCAGTATCTATTACACTTGCTCACCTTGGATTTTGATTTTTTAGATATTCATAGCTGATGTTGCATTTTCTTTTTTTTCTTAAAATTGTCACCTCACTGCCCAGATTCTTGGCTTTCCCAGAAGTGGGGGCAGGGGGAGAGGCAGGTTCTAGAAATGAAGTTGGTGGTGGTACCGGATTGTTAACATGCCATTGAAACAAATGCCTTTGGAGCCTTCAGAATGTGCCCCACACAGTCTCCCCACTGCCTCTCCTCTGCAGTCTCAGGGCCCCGGAGTGAAGAACAGGCAAAAGGCCAAAGGTCTCCTATCCTTTGGCTCCTGGATCCTAACCAGTCCTGGATCCCAGGATGCCCCTGCTTCAAGTGTGATGTGATGAGAAAGCAACTGTGACCTTCCAACCCTCAGGAGCCATCTTTCCATCCTGCACGGCTTCATGTCATAAGCATGAGAAAACAGGGGGTAGGATAATTTTTAAGCTAAAGAAGAAACATAATGCTTACTCTCCTGAGCCATGCTCCTGCCCAGGCAGAGGAGGACAGTGACACTCCTGGCATCCACTAGGCTGTCTGCACAGGCCGTTCTATGTCCTACGGTCTTGGGTCTTAAATCTCTGGGTGCAAGTCTATGTGGCTATTCTGTCTTTTGAGTCATGGCTCCAGTGAGGGTGGATTCTGTGTATGTGCCCAAGAAGGGCTGAAATGACTGATATTGGCCTACAGTCCTTTGTGCAAACTCAAATTACAGGATGTGCCTGGATTTGCTGTGCTAAAATGTCAGCTTTGGGACTCTGCTCCTTAGTCACAGAGTCTCCCCAGATACACCCCTTAGAGAGAGGTCCCTGGCCCGGGGCTGTTGGCAAATCGTGTGGTCCTGGTCAGCAGAGAAATAAGTATAGGAAATGAGAAGAAGCACCAAAAGACTTTTATAGCCATTTGACATATCTGCACATCACATCCAAGCATGGGAATTAGCGTTTTACAAAAGCGGTCAGTGACCGATTTGAAATTAAAAAAACAATAGTTCATTACCACTGATAGTTTGAAAAGCATTGTCCAGGAGCTTTTCCTTGAAAAGAGGCAGCCCGAGATTGTATTGGTGTGCTTATACATACGTGCATGTTTATGAGAAGTTCCACTGGGTTCTAGGAGTCCCAAAGGATCTGAAACTTCAATAATGAATTTCCGAGCGGATGATACATATTATGCCCATTTGTGAGCTGTGATATATGGGGTGTCTAACACCTGCCTATGAGCAGCTTAATTCTGTTCTTGGACATGATACATGATGCATTATATGACAGAGCGGGATAATAAACATTTCCACAAACAATGGCAGGTGTGTTGTATCAGTGTGCTGGTGATGAATCACCATACAATATATCACCATGCAGCGTGCCAGCAGGGGAGGCTCGCTGAAGACACTGACTGCTCTCTGGTCTTTAAAGGTTATTCCTCCTTCCTCCCAACTCAGCTCTCGTGGACCAGAGATGCTTTCATTGTACCATTGCTGCCACAGCAGCTTCTGGCCGAAGTCTCTGGATTCTAGGTCACTGGGCAGCCTGAAACTTGAACCACATTTCACCAATTCTTAAGAGACACTTTCCCCCCTACATTTTGACATTTCTAAAATTGGGATGTGTCTTTCAACTGATGAAAAGAAATCCTTGTTTCACAGATTGACTGGTGGCAGCATTTTCTCTTTCTTAGCGGGAGATAAATAATGGTGGATCTTACAATGGTTAGCTTCTTGGCTTTGATGAAATACAATGCTCCCTCCCTTCCTTGCCTTCTCTCTTTTTTCCCCAACATTTGTGTCTGTTTGAAGGTTGACGTTTGAGGAGCAGGGCTCTGGTCTGCTTGCACATTTCCCTAGTTGTTTGACACAGGGGGAAAGCCTGGTTGGGGGGGGGGGACCTAAAAGCTGAGTGTGGAGCAGGGAAGGAGATAAGACTTTGTGAAGGGAAATACACAAGCAGAGCTCCCTGACATGAAGCTGGCTCCAACATGGCTGTTAACCAAGACCTTCAGATGCAGAAGTAGAAAGTGCACCTTGCCGCCGACGACACGGACAGTATCTGTGAGGGGCACTTGTGGAGGACCCGGCACTTAGGCTGAGGGAAGGACAGGGGCACTTAAATTACTCCATACCTCAATGGGATGATGGAATAAGCCCCCAGCTTTTTATCTGTGGGAGAGATACAAAGTGGACTTATCGTAGCCACTCCTGTAAGGATGGGAAGTCACCAAATCATGCTTTGAGTCCAGAAGGTATGTTTTATACGGCTCTGTGAGTTAGCTAAATTTTGTGTGTTGTGTGTTTCTGGGCCTCATCTGTAGGACGAGGGCAGTAACAGTGCCTGCTTCACAGGAACGTCATGATGGTAAACAAGAGAATACCTGAGAAACGTGTTGGATAGTACTGGGAACATAGCAAATAAAACTATTACTCTTTCTATTATAACATCTCATGGGAATGCTTACTTAGGCAAACTTGGCCTTTAGATATCTGGTGGGGATCAGCATACCTTGAGTGCTGAAGGGTGGATGGCCTCGGGTGGTGGGTCTTCTAAAGCCAGCTCCTGCCTCCTTTCTACCCGGACATCCGCGTAACTGATCAGGAAATCAAGAGACCACAGCAGGAGGTAGGACATTTCAGATGGCAACAGCAGAGAGGGCTTGTGTGGTACATCGAGGCACCCTACATGACACCCACCCCACAATCATCGCCACGAAAGAGGCTGGTCTTGTCACTTGTTTGAGGAAGGAGTTTCATTCTGTGCCTGAATTCCACCAGAGCGACTAATGTGACATTCAAAATATTTTCCTTCCCAGGATGTTTTTACTCCCTTCTCTTTTACTTACCTTCTCCCCATGCCCTGAAACTTCCAAATATCATTGTCTTTAGAAACATATTTTCATCTACAGGATAAGACTTGGCCTTTGAATAATCAGAAGCCTTTCCTAAAAACCTACTCAGTCTGGACTGTGCATACAGAGAAGGGACACATGACTTTTTAAATAATTACAACCTTTGAAAGTTTTCTCTCAAACAAATCTAGATCTAGATGCAGAGCACTGATTAATTAATCTGTGGACCCACTTTTAAAATAGTGTGGGTAAGAGGCGCCTATGTGGCTCAGTTGGCTGAGTGTCAGACTTTGGCTCAGGTCATGATCTCATGGTTCCTGAGTTCAAACCTTGCATCGAGTTTGCTTCTATCACTACAGAGTCTGTTTTGAACCCTCTGTCCCCTTCTCTCTCTGCCCCTCCCCCCCGGTTCATGTTCTCTCTCAAAATAAATAAATAAACTATAAAATAAAATAAAATAAAATAAAATAAAATAAAATAAAATAAAATAATAAAATAAAATAAAATAAAAAAATAAAATAAAATAAAATAAAATAAAATAAAATAAAATAAAATAAAATAAAATATAAAATAAAATAGCGTGGGCTAATCAATTCAATATGGTGAAGGCCAAAGTGACCCAGCCATGGCTTCTGCTTCATGTGTGGAGGTGCAGGCTGGGCAAGGGGACTTGGGCAGTGACAGTGGCTCTTGGGCTTCTGGAATGTTGTTACCTTATTTACTCACTAGTTCACTCCCTACTCTCTGTGAGGGTTACTTTCCAAGATTTGGGAGGTGGAGGATGGAGAGGAAGAGCAGGGTCAAGGGCAGAGTCTGAAGACCAAGATGCTGCTGGTGGGGGCAAAATGGCCCTCTGATGAAGGCCCAGGCTGGGTGGTGGTGGGTGGGACTGGCCTGTAACGGGAAATCACTGGCTGCTGAAGTGCCCAAGGGTGGGCTGGGAAGCCAAGATCAAGTTCCTAAGAGTGGCATGCAGTGTGATGGTCAGGGTCACTGGCAAGAAAGACCAACATTTCTCCTCTTTCCTCACGTGCTAAAAGAAGGGCGATTTACTTGTTAACTGTATATATGCACGTGTGTGCATGTACGTATGCATGGTATCTATCCATTTTATCTATCAATCATTTATCTCTTATGTATATATATAAATGCAGTATGTATGTATCTATATGTATGCGTACATATGTATCTCTCTATATATATCCATTATCTACCTATCGCGTATACGTGCATACAGACATACAATACATATAACCTTTCTTTCTTTGCTCTGCTCAAATGCTCTTCTCCAGACCAGTTTAAAACTGACTTATGTCCTTAAAATTTCTGTAGTCAGGGAAAAAAACCCCACAAATGACATTTCTCCTTCACCTTTGGGAATTATGACCCTACACAGCCTGCGTCTAGGAAATACTGGATATGCTGCCTCCCTTGAAAGCTCTCCTCACCCACACTGGGCCGGGGGTTCCCTGAGGCCACCAGGAACCACCAGGAACCCCCTCCCACCGGCAGCCGGGCTCTATTCCCAACACTGCCTCAGTTGCCAGCAGGGTTTTTTTTTTTTTTTTTTTAAATGCATTAACAATAAAGGGGACTATGTCTGTGAGTTATTTAGAGGCAAAATTTTAATTTTCTTCCCAAAACGGTGACAAGGGAAGGCTGGGGGATGGATGGAGATGAGGGGAAAATATGCAAGTAGGTCAGTGAAGCAGTAAGTCAGTAAGTAACATCCTGGCAGCCTGAACGAGCGTGTGAGGCTTGCGGAGGGGCTTAACTGAACCTTCAGCGTCGAGGGAAAGAGTGGGATGTGTACCTGGAGACTCTTCTGTGAACTGCAGAGCACAGCCTGGCCCCAACTGAGGAATTCAAGCCCGGGGCTTGCTGGCTCTCCAGAAGCTGGGACTTCTGAGGCGGCAGGAGCTCTGTGTGAGCTGTGAGGGGCTCGCCCGCCCTCCCAGCCCCAGCCCTCACCTGACGACCGAGTGCGTGCACACGATGAACTCGGGCTTAGAGTTCCACTGGTGGTAAGTGATGTAGTAATGCGTCTGCAGCCAAATCCACTGCTGGCCTTTGGTGAGGAACCGGTAGCAACAGGACTTCCCTTTACCAAACTGCATCACTGTTAGGAGAAAATGGGGTCTGCGGGTAGCAAACGTTAATACAAAAATGATCTCTTCCCCAGAAGTTACTGTTAAAAATACAAGCTTCCAGAAAGTGCCAAACACGGTTTATTTCCCCAGGTGCGGTGTATTTTAAGTGACTCTCAAGATAATGGTAAGCGATAATGAATTCTTAAATAATGGAAGAACAATCTGCAGGCTTCCCCAGATGCTCAAAGGCTTGAGAGAGCCTCAGATAAGGGCAGATTCCCAAACTGGAGTTTAATTAAAAAGAGGCACAGGTTTTCCTGCTGGAGGTGGAACTGTCTTTGGAGCTGCAGGAGCTGAGTACAGAAGAGACGATCCAGACACGGGGGGATCTGGGCCCCAAACAGACCTGACAGCAACCTCTGGCTGGATTCTGTGGCTGTCAGTCAGCAGTTCACGCTTAGTCTACACGGTCCTAAATTAGAGAGTCAGCTACAGATGACTTCCACCTCAGGCCCCAGTGCTGCAGGGCTGCGTGGATTCCCCTGCGGTCAAGTCTGTTGGTGGGCTTCCCTGGGGGTGTCAAGAACAGAATGGATGCTGTTGGAATATTAGACTGCACAGGGCAGAAGGCTGGACTGTGGGTCTAGGGAAGAAGAACAATCTGGACTTTATTGCCTCAGTGGCTGGAATTTAGCACGTCTTTTGGCAAACAGTTAATAGATATCACAACCAGGAAACCAAAGCTATAAAGGGAGCCACTGCCTTGGAAAATGTGATCTCCAAAGACGTAGGAAGCCCAGCTGAGTAAGGGCATGGGCTGGACAGAGTGAGAACATCTTGCCTGAGCCCTGGGGCAATTCCTTCAGATGATGAAGGTAATCCTACAACCAGGGTGGCCTTGCTCCATTAGAAGAGTCAGAAGCAGCCAAGGCTTGAGGTAACCCTGCTTCTCAAACTTTCACGTGCCCATGAATCACTTGGGGATCTTGTAAAAATGGACGTTCTGATTCCGCAGGCCTGGTGGGGATGCCTGAGAGTCTACAAGGCTAGCCAACTCCGTGTGATGTCCTTGCTGCTGTTTGAGGACCACACTTTGAGGAGCAAAGGGTTAACGTTTTAAAGATTAGCCTTAGGGGCACCTGGGTGGTTCAGTTGTTTTTGGCTCAGGTCACGTCTCAAGGTTCATGAGTTCAAGCCCTGCATCAGGCTCGCTGCTGCCAGCCTGTCAGCTCAGAGCCCATTTTGGATCTGCTGTTCCCCTCTCTCTGCCCCTCCTCCGGCTTGTGCTCTCCCAATAAATAAATAGATATTAAAAAAAAAAGATCAGCCTTAGGTTCTGAGGATCCTGATGGAACTTAAGCCTATTCTTTTGACAAGAACAGCAGAGAAGGGAAAGTTACAATGGATACTACAGACAGGACATCTATCAAAATACAGTGTTGGTGGTCAATTTATGTGTCAGGATCCGTTATGATTAAACATTTTCCTGTTTAAAGCTAGAACTTGGCACTGAAAATATGGCTTTAAATGGTTAATTCTTGACTCCTCTTGCTAAGTGAGAACCCAGATATACTTGTAATTCTCCCTCTATCCCCTGCCCACCCCACAACATGGGGTACCTCCCCTACCTCCCAGCTTGTGGCCCTCTTCTGTGGCAGAGAGCCTTCCCAATCCCCTCCCCTAGCTGGGTGAGGAATCCTTCTCTGAGCACCCCCAGTATCCTCAACACGTTCCATCCAATGCAGTGACAGCATCCTATAAGCATCCATTAGACCTTGCTCCTGCAGAGCAGCAAGGAGATTCTGATCATCCTTATGTGCTTGGTCTAGCTCAGTATCTGGCCTGTAGCTTGTGACCAATATATGTCTGCTTACAATGAGCAGTGATGTGAGTTCAATAGTTTGTCTTTGAAATGTATTGCATAGGGCACCTGGGTGGCTCAGTCTGTTAAGCGTCCGACTTAGGCTCAGGTCATAATCTCACGGTTCGTGGGTTCAAACCCCGTGTCGGTCTCTTTGCTGTGAGCGTAGAGCCTGCTTCGATCCTCTGTCCCCCACCTCTCTCTCTGCCCCTCCCCTACTTGCACTCTCTCTCTGTCTCTCTCAAAATAAATAAATAAACTTAAAATAACGTACTGCATAACTTAGAAAAAATGGCCATCATCACTTACCTTGTTTTCTTAGGTAAGATTCAACAGCTTACCTATCTAAAGGATACTGGGAAGGTGCTGGGGGGTGGGAGGAGGAGGAACAAAGTCAATTCCAGGTAAAAACTCAAACCACAGGGACCTCTGCCACACTGGGACATCATTTTCGAGAAAACAAAGTGTTCCTCCTCAAAAAGAAACCAAGTAATGAGTGGACTTCCAGGGCCCAAGAATCCTGCTGCCGGGGCTCTGTGGAGGGTGCTGGGGGCCATCAGGCGCTGGGGCAGGGTGTGCAATACTCACAGTGCTGATGGCACCTGGCCAGGAGCTCCAGATCGTCAATGTGGTAGTAGTCATAGCCTGAGGTCCCCAAAACTTCAAAAGGCAGGTATCCTATGATCGGAGGGGCTCTGCCAAGCAACGGGGATAATTCGTCAGAAAGCAGGTCCCCCTACCAGACTCACCGCGGTGGCACCTCAACACAGAGGATACAGTCTGCATGTTTCATGATCAACACAGAGACCTCATTTCTCAAGAACGATGGCAGGATAGTAATTTTGCAATGGTTAAAACCAGACAGGCTGTGTTTCCCAAAGCGCTCAACCCTTTTGGCATTTATATATTCAGTCTGCTTAGCGTAACCTGCATTAAATAATAATACATTTTATCATTACCGAATAATTAAAAACAGCTATCAATTGGGGCAGTCCAGTCCCAAAGCTTAACAAAAACTTAAAGGGTGGGGAGGGGAGAGTTCTCATCCTTCAACTGTGAAAAATGTTACAGAAGAAAGAAAGAAGGTGAAGTTAAAGGGACAAAAGGGTGTTGAGAAAATTAAGACGAGGAGGTTCTCTCCCATCTGCCCCTGCCTTCCGGGGAACTGGAGAGGGTCCCGAGTGGGATGGGGGTGAGGGTATCCCAAAGATGTCCCTGGGATGTGGCACCTGTCTCTCCTGAGATGCTCTGGCCCAAACACGGATCATACCCATAGATGGGGCACTTGCAGTTGAAGGGAGGCCGCCTGGCTCTTGGCCGGGAACGATTTTTCCCTGCTGCCAGAAAGCCCTTCTCCTTGAAGGGACAAGGCCCGACTTTTCTCTCCCAAGGAGAGCCTGGCTCATGCAAACAAACACTTGAAAAGGACCCAACCCAAATATGTTTTTCTTTTCACAAACCTGTGATCCAGAAATAAAAATTTCCATTCCAAGCTATGCCTTGAAGTGAATTCCTCTAAAGGTTCGTCAACTATGCACATTTCCTGTATTAGAAGGGAAAAAAATATTGCTTGGGGTGCCAGATGCTCACCCTAGGTTGGTTCAAGAACGCATGGTGGGTAACAGAAGTTAAAATCATTTAGAGCAAGTCTCCAAGTTGTGTTGGGCTGAAACTCATCATCTGTAGCTAATTTCAGTATTAGCTGATACTAAATTTATTTCACAAGCTGGGGAAAAATACCTAAGAGCCAAAATGCCACACCACTCCCTTCCCATTATCTGGAAGGGTGGTAAACATGTGGAAAATGGCTTTTCATCTGAATTTGGATGACTAATTTAACTCCGCATTCATGCCACGGATGTTAAAGCAATCACGGGTGAGAGAATACAGACAAGCCCTGGGTTTTGACACTTGGCCCTCACCTCGGCCTGCCCTGAGTGGTAGTAACGTTGGCATGAAAGGGAGGAGGATCTACAGAGTTGCCAATGAGCATCTCTGCAGGACGAAGGGCAGCTGATGCTGCCTTCCAGCAAAAGAGCTCCTGGGAAACCAGAGTTAGGGCAAGGGGCATGCGGCGCAGTTCACAGGTGCAGAAAGCAGACATTTCAACTTTTCAAAGTCCGTGGCAACTTCACTGCCATCTTATTCTTTCCCATAAAGATGGTTAGTGAGCTGTAACTAAACATGACTCAGTTGTACTAGTTTCACACAACACGAGCTCTCCCAGGTACTTGCCTTTAAGAACTGTGGGGTTGCCAGACGAACTGTGGCGATGAAGCAGACCTCCTTTCCCAGCGGCAGCCGGCAGGGCCTTGAAAGGGTGCCGTCAAAGCCATTACAAGAGGGGCTAGGCACTGGGGCGGGAGGAGACAGGCAGATGGGTTAGCCCTGTGTGGCACAGCAGCCGACCCCGACCTGGCATCACTTCAGTCAGGGCTTCACGTACATTCACTCTCTTCATTCGTACAACAGACACCTCCATGAGGTAGGGGCTACTATTATCCGCCCTGCACAGGAAACAGGAGGCGTGGCCTGTGAGGTAACCTGCTCACAGCCCAATAGAGTTGGAATCCAAGTACCAGCAGACTACCCTGCCTCCTGCTCCCAGTGGTCCTACAGGCACACAGACTGTTGTGCTGGGAAAAACATTTGACAAAAGGAGAAGAGAGCTTCGCTTTGCAGTATGGGCCCGCGTTCTCACTTCGGGGTGTGTTCCCTAGTCAGACATGGTTTCTGATACGATGGGCCCCCAGCATTTGTTGACCCCCCCTTTCTACCCCTGGTTCTGGCACAGCACACCTGGGATCCAAGGGCTTTCCGCCCTGAAACTCCACATCGGGAGCCAGGCTGATGCTGGGTTTGGCCAGTGCTACTGAGGAGATGGCCTCAGGATCCAGGGTGATCCCCAGGGGTACACAGTGTCCCCCACAAACTCACTAGTTCTGTAGCTCTGCACAGGTGACAAACCTATTCATGAGTATCTCATATTCTCACAAGTCTGGGAAGGTGTGACCTTCCTCATTCTACAGATGAGGCAGCTGAGGCCCAGAAAGGTTATATGTATTAACCAAGATGGCTCAGAATCGAAATAACAGAGCAGGGACTCTAACCAGGTCTTCCGTCACCAAGCCTCAAGTTCTTACAGGGCAGACGGGTGATTGCTCAGGGCTTGTGCCCACTACAGGGCTGAGAACAGGCCCCCGCACACCCTCCGGGGAGGTGCCAGCTGGTGCCAGCTGCCATCTTCCCTGGGAGCTACAGAGATGACTTCACAGTGACTGGGGAGAACTGCTTTACCTTTTGGGCCAGGGAACAATTCTGCTATTTCAGGTGGAGTATGCTGGGTGGGAAAAAGAACCCTGTTAAGTACGAGAAAAGTCAATGGACTATGTATATGGAATTCTTGAACTCAGCTACACATCGGATTCCTTGGGACCTTTTACATGGCCTCCCAGATGCCCAGACGCCATTCTCAGATCAGCTGATCCAGGGACTCTGGCTGTGAAGCCCAGGCACTGGAGGTTTTAAAAGCTCCCCACACTTACTACCATGTAGTTAGGGTTTTGGATCATTATGCTAGATAATCTATACTACCTCTCTCTTTTTCAAATGTAGTTGATTATATCCTGAACTAGATCCTGAATTCTAACTACATTTCTGAACTTGTAGACTTAAACATAGTTGTGTTTTCCAATTTGAGAACATATAAAGCAACAGAAAATGAAATGCGTTCTAAAATGAAATCTGCAAGACTTTCTTTGGATTTTAGCTTTCCAATAATTTTTGTTTTATATGTTCGTAGGTTTCTAAGTGATTCTATAATGTGGTCTTCTATCCACTAACATGAATAAATTCATTTTACCAAACATATTCTCTGAATTGATTCACATAAATATTAATATAAATGTTTCCAAACATGAATATAAAGGGGCAAAGTAGAAAACAGTGGTCCCTGAGGAGTTTACAGCTGTCATTAGTTGGCTTAGTCCATTGTAGATTAATGTGGAGGGTGAGCCAAGGGACTCACTGAGGGGAGAGAAAGCAATCCCATAAGGGAAGGGTCTGCAGATGTGAACATCTGCATAATAAAAAAAGACATGAAAAAATCTCCCAGATGTGAAATATCCCCTCTGCTTGAATCTAAGAGACATCGACTGCCAAATAAAGACCTAATAAAATTCTCCCTACTCTTTCAGAAAACCTAGGCCTTCGAAGCAAACTTCCAAAAGGACTTCCTGGAAATTTCTAGAGAAAGTCTCTCTCATTTGTCTCTAAACCATGCGCCTTGCTGGAATGATCCTTCTGGCTACCAAATTAATGTATTCTGTCAGTAAGTGCCTTCCTTGGTGATTTACCATGAGGAAGACAGGGAGACAGAAGGAGCGTGGGGGAGTGAAACACCAGCCCCTAATAATTTCTTCAAGGGGCAGAGACCACGGAAATTATGTGAATGTTCCGCAGAGCTTACTGCTGGCCTGGCTGCCTCCCAATGCAGTTGTGTATCACTCCTTTTATAACTTCTAAGGTTTTAAAGATGAAAATGCACCCCACAGGGGAAATTTCATTATTGCTTATAGCCTGCACTTGATAAGCTAGATACTTTACAGAGGGGCCCAGAACCAAGCAAACTCCTCTTCTAAACGAGCTTTCTCCCCCAAAACCTTAAGCAGCTGAGGGCTTGATCAAAGGTGATGGTGAATCAAGGATGAAAGTTGTAACAGAGGCCAAGGGGATAACCTTGGGGGAAGTCAAGGGGAAGAAGATACTTTAAACATTTTGCCAACCGCGATTCAAATGACTTTTATTCACAGCATGAGCCTCCTCACAGATTCCAGAGTCAACACATGAGCAAACTGCTCCCTGGGACTTCAGAGTAATATTTAGCACTTAGAATAACTTCTCTGGCACTTCTTATCCCAAGGTAGTTAAAAAACATTAATTAAGGATTTAATTAGTTGTTTCAATTTAAGTAATAGAAAAAACATATCTAATTACAACTGGCTTCCTGAGCCTCTCGGAAGAATTAACCAGTTGATGCAGACGCAGCCCTATTTATCAGATCTCTGCCTGCTTTCCCACTTCTTTCTTCCACCACTACAACACGCACACACGCACAGCATTCATGCCACAGATAAAAGCAATGATTTCTTGCTACATTTTTTGCCCTGAGGGTCATCTTACTTGAAATTGATCTTACTCTTGCCCAAAGCTAAAGAGACAGGTTTCCCCGTGGTAGGAACTGGATCTGGTAGTTCCCTGTTTCCCACACTGAGCAGGCGTCTTGTACACAGCAGGCGCTCAACATGTGTTTACTGAATGTGTCTCTGATGAGAGGACCTTCCATCTCACCCCTAAAACTACAGCTTAAGATCTAGCTGGGGAAGAGACCTTCTGATCCCAGCCTGCAACAAACACACAGGCCTCGAGACCCCACCGGGGGCTCCCCTTCTGCAGCCCAGCCTGGTGCTGCTGGGGGCTGGGTTGCTGTGGGAGGGTGCCTACAGAGCATGGTCCAGGGTCCCACCGGCACTTGGGCTGGCTCACTGCCCTACTGGTGCATTTACACTGGTCAGAAGGACCTGGGCAAGGTCTGCTGCAAATCAGTATATTGCAGTTGCCACTCGGTGAAAACAACACAAGTGCCCATATGGGTCTCAAGCTCGGAAACATGCAAGATGGTGCTCTGTGTTTAGCCTTCCTATTAAAACAGTCCATGGGGGTGATCAAGCCCTTCTTTGCTCCTGAACCTTTCATCACAATTTCAAATTTTAGAGACCCTGGAAGAATTCTGCCTTGGGCTTGCACTCTAGGGATTCTGAACACAAGAGAGCCCTGAGGTTCTCCAGAGAATAAGAGTGATTAAAGTCTGTCTCTCCTGGTGTCTGGGGTTGGCTTCCATCTCAAAGGTGACCTCTCAAGTCAGTCATGGAAAGAAGACAAGGATGTCTGAAAGGGCAGGGAAGTCTCCAGTGGCGTGAGACATGTTTGCAAAGGGTTTGGAAAGAATGAGGAAGAAGCAGAGGTGGGGATAGTGAACATTAGCTAATAGCAAAGGAGTAGAAAGAAATGGAAAAAGAGGTACCTATGGTTCCTCAGTACTGGTTCAGTCATCAGGCCTAAACAATTAAGTATTCTGATCAGAGATGGCCTGCTTATGATAAATTAGTTGCAACAGCTGTAGGAAAGCACACTAATAGTCTGCAAGGAGAGTGACAAATAGCTTTCTCAGCACTTCTTGGAACAAACAAAAATCAAAGCCGAAAGGTGTTCAGGAAGACATGAAACAATCAGTGAGGAGGCTTGCTGAGAGAAGAAAAACGTTCTCAAATCTCATTTATGATAACTGTCCAAAACGTCTGGGTTACAGTGTCAGAATGTTAAGGAAAAAGTGATTTCCTGAACATTCACGAGAAATCCTCTCCCTCTAATTAAGCACTATTTTCAGAGGCTTCCTTTTTCTCTTAGCAGTACGGTATGCTTTACCCGATGTGTTCTGAATAGCCAGGTTACTCGGTTCTTAGGACAGCAGCAGCAAAATAATCCTGCCCGGGTTTCTGGCTCAGAGCACCACCTAACTAGCTGGGGTAAGGCGTGGTTCTTTGCTTTCTTTCTGCCAGTTCTGTTTGGCATAAGAATGAACGAGGCTGGAGACAGGCTGAGAGCCACACAAGAAGGCTAAGGGTTTGCAATTTGCGAGATTGAAAAAATTACTCAGATGGGAAAATATACGTCTCAGTTAAATATTTCTTCTTTTCCTTGGTGTTTGCTAATAAAAATGAGTATTTGGGGGGGCAGGAGGTTGTAATGGCATTGATAAGATATCCACCAGACAGTTGTTGTGGACAGGGCCAGCTGATTTTCCCCCTAAGGAAAGTGGACTTCGTACAGGATGTTGCCCCCTGTCCTCCATCTGGATGTCTTGTGCACATTTTTTGTCACAATTCCTGGACAACCTCTACGGAAGTGCCCTGCTCCCAGGCTGGAACAAGCAGGAAGATGTGTTTGTGTGACCATTCCTCACTGCTCCATTTTAACATGGGCTCTAGATGCTCAAGCAAGACAATGACTTTGGGTAACACCTTGTTCTTTATTGCATTCTTATTTCCTCCACAATCTAATCTGGCAGTAACGGCCTCTGCTGGAGAAATATGTGGTACTTCCATGTTGGCGGGGGGGGGGGGGGGGGGGGACACTCTGCTTCTTGCTCTTGGGGGCCTGTGACAGATAGATGAGACATTCCTTCCCCGAGGCTGTCCTTCCTGTGCTAAACTCACATCTCCATTCTCAGTGAGATCTGGTGGGAGTGGATTTGTTCCCCTAACTGAGAAATCTCAATTCAGTTCAGGAAAACAAAAAACAAAACCCCTAAAGCCATAAAATGAGGCAACCTACAGAAATCCCACGGAACATACGGAATCAAGTGTTGTAAGCTAAAAAGCCTCCATTTCTGCCAGTATTTCAAATCTGGTTGTGTGGTTAGAGGCGAATAGGTAAAATGAGGGCAGGGAAACTTTTATACTCTGGTGTGTGGTTTCTGGAAAGCCCAGAGTGGAATGTTTGCTGAGGGTGACCTATTTGGAACCACACCAACAACTTTTGAAATACTGCTTTCTGGATTTCAGTCAGATGCACATTTAAATCCAAGTCTGGGGGAGGAGCAAGGGCTTAAATAGAGGATTGCCTTCTTCCTGGCATGAACTTATCTTTCAGGAACTGGAACCTGTTTACTAGGACCCCTGAAAGCAAAGACTGTTCATTACGTCTTTTAAAATCACGTGGCTGATTCCTCTCCAGTAAGAGTGGTGGGCAGAGCTGTGGGACTTGGGTGGGGGGTTGGGAGAGGCCCCAGGGGCTCCTCTATTTAACTGGACAAGGAAAAAAGATGGAAGGGTGTATTTGTTGGAGGTATTTTTAAACATCTGTTATGGGACAAACATAGCCCCGAATAAAGTAATTTCATTTCACCCCTCTTCTGGAAATGATGTGCAGAGCAGAGGTAGACCAGGGACTGTTGCCATCAGTGGTGATTTCTGGTGCTCCTGGCCACATGGCCAAGATCAGACAGTAGGCTTTTTATGGGAAGAGGAGGAGACATGTGGTTCCGTATTCCAGCTCAGATTCCCTCAGGAAGCTCTTCACAGACTTGGTTAGAAACTGTCCTGAAGTGAAACAGTTCTAGGAAAGCTACTTTCTTGTTCCATTTCCTGACACATACTTCTTCACGTTTATTAAAAATCTAGGTTAAAGATGTGAAGTCCCATCTTCACCTCCTCCCCACCCCAACCCCAGAACATCTGTACCAAACGATGAAGTCCGAAGGAGTGACCGAGATGTGCAAATACTGAAGCAGAGGAAAATTCCATTTGGTGGAAGTATTTAGGCGATGGTTGCTGTGTCTGTGCAGCCATGGTGCATGGAGGGGGGTACAGAGGTAAAGGGGTAAGATGGCACAATCAGCTGCTGAATCCGGAAATGTCCCAATGGAGGGTTTAATCTCATTAACAAGGGCAAAGGGGCTTTTGTGCCTCCCCACACCCCAAATTCCTAACTTGACCTACTTATACTGGTGACAGAGCCAGATAAAGTTATCTGAGTTAGCAGGCAAGCAGATGAGGGTCTTCATCTATGGGATTTAAAGGTCACCAAAAGCCCTCTCTGGATCAATGTCACCTGTCTTCCATGCCCTGAAGCCTACATGTTCCTCTTTGGGCCCTTTGGCTTAAGGCCCAAGGGTACCTACAGATGTGAGTTTTGAGTCACAGCCTGCACCTCTATCAGGCTCAAGGCAAATTGGTTGATCAGATGAACAGGAGGCAGGGAAGAGAGTGTGTCAGAAACACTACTGGCAGGGGTACCTGGGTGAGGGGCCTGGATAAGGACATCAGGGAGCACCCAGGGAGTCCAGGTGGGGAAAGAACTTGATGGGGGTGGGGGACACAGAATGGGGAGAGAATGGAGGCCAAAGATGACCATACACTGACCATGCACTGGTCAGTGACCTTCCAGTGCACACAATTCACAAATCACCATAAGTTATACATGTGCCAGTCTACCCAGCACATACCACAGTGGATTTAATCTTTGCATCAGATTAAAGGCCAAAGAAGTAGTGGGAACCCTCCTGGAAGCCACCCCTCCATCTCTGGGGTGGGCTTTGGGGTCAGTGAAGGAGAGCTCTATTATTAGCTCTCAGTTTTGGAAAAGCCTCATTTCCCTGTGAGTCAAAAGTCAGGTCTGAGCTGGACCTCTGTCCCCTACCACCTGTACATCCAGGGCTAAGATCTCTGAGCCTCAGTCTAGGCCAACGTACTTTTGTTGAGCCTTACTTATATACCAGGCATGGATTGCATAGGCCCAGGAAGGGGTGCAAAGAGCTCACAGATCAGTAAATGTCACCATCCTTTCCACTCCATTATTGATAAAAACGAGAGCCTTGTATTTTCCTGACAGGTATCAAAAGAGAATGTGCCAGGGGTGCCTGGGTGGCGCAGTCGGTTAAGCGTCCGACTTCAGCCAGGTCACGATCTCGCGGTCCGTGGGTTCGAGCCCCACGTCGGGCTCTGGGCTGATGGCTCGGAGCCTGGAGCCTGTTTCCGATTCTGTGTCTCCCTCTCTCTCTGCCCCTCCCCCGTTCATGCTCTGTCTCTCTCTGTCCCAAAAATAAATAAAAAACGTTGAAAAAAAAAAAATTAAAAAAAAAAATTAAAAAAAAAAAAAAGAGAATGTGCCAGGCAATGCTCCATAAACTCAGCAGCCCTACAGAAATGATAGGACTTTTCCTGATAACAGACCAGGGTAGGGTTTCCTACATAGTTCTTTGAAGTGCGCACAGGGATTTTATTAAAATAAAAGCAATGTTCATAGTCATTTTTCTTCTACACATATTGCTTTGAAAGGTGTGCCATGCCTGGGGACTCAGGGAAGTTGCATGGGGTGGCTTGTGTACAAACCACATTTTGTACTCTCTGTATTTGGTGCTTTGACATTTGGGGCCTTGCTGACCTTGGAGAAACTGCTGCTTTCAGGGTTGGTCAATTCCTAGAAATAGGGTACGACTCACCTTCCAGTGCACCTTTCATAGGCAAACCAATCAATCTAGAGCTCACAGCCCAACCATATCCTTTATGGGGCTCTGACACTCTGGGCTACTATCCACTTGCCCTAATCACTCAGGTCCCTGAGAACTAGAGACAAACCCCTCTACCCAAGAGCCTACTAAAATTATTCAAACCCACCAAACTGAAGTCTGTTTATGCTGCCTCACTCAATCTTTTCTACAGAAACCACACTAGGAGGCTCCTGCCCACATCTCCTACTCGCCCTGCCTCTTGACCTACCCTGGTGCTTCCCCGTGTGGCCTCCACAGTGTCTTGTGCCCATTTTTAGAGATCTGTGAGCATAAACCCATTTGTTTTCAAACAAATCTTGGGTATCCTTAAAACAGCGTGGTTCACGGGTGCGGGACATCTGATGTGCATAGGGACGGACATCATGTCCCAACAGCATGCCCAGTGGCAGGGACAGGCCTGTGTGCTGCATCTACATGTTTAATTTCAACATAGATTTGCTTTGCAACATAGCAAAGCACTGGGGTTAAGGGTAGGAGTTCAGGGTTAGAATGTGCACTTCTGATTCTTATGTGCATCAGTTTCCTTCTCTGTTAAGATGCGACGATGCCAATGGTACCACTTATAAGGTTGGCGAGAGGATTCAATGAGATTATCAATGCAAAGACTGGGCCCAGGACCTGGGAGTTAGGAAGCACTCCTAAGGTGAGATATTTTGATTAACCCATTGTCCAATGTTTATTAAGAAGTAAACCTACAAAATCAAATTTGAAGTATTTCTTACAGTATGTTAAACTCTGTTTTATAGGTAAAAAATAATTGAATGTTGGTGATTTCATAGGGTTCCATCTTAGAAATTCATTTCCCTCTGACATTTGTTGTGGTCTATTTTCATCCAAGTGAGAATGATATTTCAGGTTTTCCACAATTACATTTGGAGACTCTTGCCTCAGGAAAGCCCCCCTAACTCTGGTTTGCTCAACAGGCTCTGGAAAGACACTCTGGCACTCTTGGCTTTAAATTTTCCACTTTTCGATACTGTGTGTTTATAGCAGTAACAGTTTCCAAAAAAAAAGAAAAAAAATCACACATAATTTCCACATATTCTTTCAGGCAAACAAACACTGTCTCAACGTGAAGTGAAAATAAAGCTTTGCTGGTTAGGAAAAAAAAACCCAGGTATTCGCAATGAAGTCTGCCTCTTTCCTTGAAACCCTTTAAAATGTGATAAGCGACAGGAAGCTTCAAAGTGATATTCAGCAGCATAGTAAGGGAGAGTTGTGGAAATGTAAATGAACAAAGGATGGGACTGCTGCTCGGCAGCCAATCACAGGTCGGTTCCTTAATTAAGCGGTGCGCCGTTGTCATGGAGACACGCGGGAGCAGCATCCCAGAATTTCCACAGTCTTGGCACTCCGGGGGGCCAGGGTGCCTTCCCCTTGTGTCTGCACGCAGACACATGGGATATTCTGCTATTCCAGCAGCTGGCATGATGGCCACAGCACACATTTTAAGCAAATTGCAAACCAGTGCTTATATTAATTCAAGAATAAAGCTGTAGGAAGGAGCACCATTAACGTGAGGAGTACCATTACGATTCCTATGGAATGGCACTTAGTATCACAATAGGGTAGTGTTTCTCAAAGTCCATGACCCCTTTCATCAGAGCCCCAAGGTTCTTTCCAGTTGTACAATCCCAGCCCCACCCTCAGATCTCCTGAACTAGAACCTTCATTTTAACAAGGTGCCTCACCCAGTGAACTCTGCACCAGGGCTGGCATCATGCTGGGTGTTCTACCAGGCGTCTCATAGGTCAATTTCTTGAGCTAGGCAGCCCAACCAGCTACCATTTACTTGTGTGGTTCATAAAACATTCATCTCTTGAGGTTTAGGAAAGCCTTTCAGATGAGTCGGGTTAGGCATGGTCAGGCTTTGGCTTTATCCTGTTTGACCCAGATTTAGGGCCCCACTTGTGAAAGCTGACCTGTCTTCACTTCCAACCACTTAGGAACCCTGTTTGGGTAGGTTCCCAAAGGGCCCCAAGTTAGCCAAGGAGCCCATCATCCAGGCACGGGCCCTGAACGTTAGGCTTGAAAATCACTTTGGCAGGACCAAAGTGTTTAGCATCTAGTTCAGGCTTTTAGACAAAGTATGTATATTTATGCAAACAACATACAACAGAGGATTGTTTGAGGGGGAAGGAAAGATCCTGGTTAGCTTCAGCATTAGGACTCGGGGCCATTATGTTGGCAGATTCTAACGGAAACTCTGGGTCTAATTTGGTGGGTAAATGGACTCCATCATGGGTCCAGAGGCTGCCCAAGCAGGGGAGCCATCAACTCCCTGGTGTCTCCACCTGCCCACCCATCATTTCTGTGCCTCATCTTCCTGTCTCTTTTCCTTTGGTATTTTTCTCCTTTCCTTCCCTCTCTCTCTCCCATCCCTGTCAACTCTTCCTTCTGTTTTTCCCATCTTTGTGGTTTTATGAAATGTCAGATCATTCAAAGTGGTTTGTTTTGTGTTGAGGTTTGAGGAGTGAAGCAAACAAAAGGCAGGCCTTTTTGTGCTGGGCTCCACAGTGGGGCTGTGGGCTGGGGACTGTACTTCGGAATTTCCACCACCAGGCCTGCCTTCCCATTTTCCCAGGGTCAAAAGGGAAACTGAGGGTGTCAGTCTAGTTTAGAGGTACAACCAGAGCTTGGACCATTAGTTATCTAGATAATTTCAGAGAGTAAGATTTTACACTTGGCTAATCTGCTTCATAATCCATCCAAATGTGGATTTTTCTGGCTCCTCATAAAACGGCCACTTTCCGTGCATTAGGGTCAGAGTGAGCAGAAGACCTATGTGCCAGACCCATGAGAACATGCTCACAGCAGGTTCTGGAAAAAGGAGACTAAAGATGCAAAAACCAAGGTTATGGATCTTCATGTCACAGTGAAGCCCTGTTTGGCTGTGTGTAGGCTGAGCCTGTTCTTTATTAACTAGAAGCTGTTTCCCACAGTACAGAACTATTCCATCAGCCTGAAAATAAATACATGAATAAAGTGCATTTCAGTGGGACTTTGTGCACCGGCATAAACAAGTGTGGGAGTACGTTCTTCTCAAACGGGAGACAGCATTTACGAGCACAAAATGCATCTTGGGAACATGAAAATCCAAATGCAAATATGAAAAGCACGTATTCTCACTCCTCCTCCCTCAGAGATTCTTATGCCCCCGTGTGCACGTTTGCATGATAAAAGACACTGTCGCAATTATATGACAATTAAAGCTTACCATTGTTGTAAGAGCGAAAATTTCCTACAAATTTTATGTATTCATAAGTTGGAAATTCCTTTGGGTTCAAGCTGCCTCTGAGAAGATGGCAATAAAACTCTAAATCGTTGTCAGCTGGGCCGTTAAAGGAAAAAAAGAAAAAGGAACATGAATATGACACAGATTCTAGACTAAACAAGTTTATCTTTGTGTAACTCATGGGCTTTAGTCTACACATGGCCAGGACATTTCTCTCATTATGACTGACTTTTGGACATGGTTTTATAACCTTTGCAGAATAGGGGGTTTTCCTCCATAGTCTATATGGATATTTTTGCATTCCGTACTTCAGCCCAATTAGTCTTAATTTGCTCCCAGATGTCTGTGGTTGCTTATGTCGGCATTGATTAGTTCTGGTTGTTTTCATATGGTGTATTAAAATAAAGCTGCTCATATAGAGCTGCTCTCTTTAATTTAATCTTTTCACAATGCTTTGAAGTAAAATCAGATATACAACAGGACAAATTATTCATGGAAAATGGACTAAGGCTTGAACAAGCACGAGGCACTTGCGTTACCTCCATCAACGTACATGGTTCAGCAGGCACCGAGGCCGCCCTTTCCATCCAGGTTGCCAATTTTGAGAAAAACTTTAAAATTCCATAAAAACTGGAAACGTATAGAAATAACCAGATGACAGCCTCGGGAGAGGAGAATTTGGCGTTTTGACCTAATTATTCAGTTTTCAGTTGGATACTTGGTTATTATATACATCTAGCTTTACAGTGCCCTCTAAAATAAGCAAGTCGACTGTTCCCTGATTTTTTGCAGTGTTGATTACCAAAAGACTCTCATGTTAAAAAAAAAAAAGAACTTGTATTACAGGCAAAATGAATTCTTATTCTTAAGCACCATGCTTTCAAATTTTCCACAGAGAAGCTAAATGTCATATGATTCTACTACATACTACTACTACATAAAACTCTAGTTTTAGCTTTAAATTTCAAATAAAATATACCTCTAAGGACTTTGGAAATACTCTGAGTCACAAGGAAAGCTGTTCTTAAAATTAGTTCTCCCTCTCTTAATTCATGCTAACCTCCTTTCCAAAGTAAAATTCTTATCTTTGTATCTTGTAAAACCAGTAAAGGTAAACTTACATTTTAAGTATTCTGGGGAGGGGGAATCTGTCACAAGCATATGGGAAGAGAGCATTTTATAAACTTCTGAATGTTCTTGTTCTGGAAGAAAATTTAACAAATTCTGATCCATGACATCTGACTGAAAAAGAAAATAAAGAACAAAGGTACACACTCAACGAAGATGAAAAACAAAAGCAAAACCAAAACCTGGACATTCGGGACCATTTAGAACTGATCTCTGAAATGAAAAGTCCAAGATCTGATTTTCCACAAAGACTCTCAGTTCCATCACTCTGTAATCCTGGATTATAATCTAGAACGTGTCACTTGTTCCAATGCAAATGTGCTATGGTATTGCCCAAGGGCCCACGAGAAAAGTAAGAGTTAAATTAGACAAATATGCAGACAGTCCCACTCTTCCTGGAGGAGCCCCACCTACCAGCACTCCTGTGTTCTGGCTGGGGCCCCCGTGTGAGCCCTGTCACTCGTGTGAAGGGTTGTAAAGAATGTGTGGGGTTCCTTTTCTGACCCCCATTTCCGAATGCCTGCTTACTTCTTAAGATCCCTCCAATCGAAGGAACTGCACTTTTTTTCTGAGTGCTTGGGCACTGTGCATACAAAATGAATAAGATGTAGAATCTAGATATAGCATTGTCCAATACAACTGTCTGTGAAGATGGAAATGGTCTATAATGTGCGCTGTCCCTTACAAGAGCCACCAGCTACGTGGCTATGAACACTGAAATGTGGCTGGTAGGACTGAAGACTGAATTTTTAATTGTATTTAATTTTAATGATTTTAATTGGAATTTAAATAGCCACAGGTGGCTAGTGGTTCCCATAGTGGCTAGTGCAGGTGGAAGCTCACAGAGGAGAAAGAGAGAGAAGACAGGCACGTCTCTTGCTGCCTTAGTCTCCCTTGATAAACTCATGCTTTCATACATTTTTGAAACACGACCTGCAAACACTCTTAAATTCGTATATCCAGGCAACTCTCTGTTGTGTGCCCCTGAGAAGCTGAGATTCACATGCATACCTAATGTCCTCATTCTTTTGCACCCATATCTCCTCTTCCCTCGAGCTCAATGTCCCGATGCCCGGTATTGCCAATTGGTCACTTGCCCATCCCAGACACCCTGGTGGCATTCTCAACGTCTCCCCTTCTCACCCTCATCTTCACATCCAAATGATGTTCAAGTGCTGTGAGACGTTCCTCCCTCAAATTCTCTCAGATCTCCTCACTTCTCTTTATTTCCATGGCCTCAACCCCCAGTCTAGATCACCATCATCTCTTATCTGGGGGAATGAACTGACCAAACTGGTCTTCCCACATCAACTTTTGTTCCTGTCCAACTTATTCTCCATCAGCAGCCAGAAGGAGCCTTGTATCATCAGATCAGGTCACCCCCTTGCTTAAATCTATCTAGCGGCAGGGCACCTGGCTGGCTCAAGCCGTACAGCATGTGACTCTTGATCTCAGGGCTGTGAGTTTGAGCCCCATGTTGGGTGCAGAGCTTACTTAAAGACAAAACAAAACAATACAAAACAAATCAAATACTGTCAGTCAGCTTCCAAATGCTCCCATGACAAAGTCTGAACCTCCCCATTCACTTCTGAGGCTGCGTATTACCCACCCTCTAAACTTCCTTCTTTCCAGTCTACCAGGTTTGCTCTTCCCCATGCTGCACCCTGAGGCTGGGACATCGTGCACTGCTCCTTTTGTCTGGCTAACTTTTGTGCATCCTTTAGGTCCCTGCTTTGAAGGCACTGCTTCTGAGAATGCATGCATAAATGCCACCCTGACTGCTGTGGCTCTGGCCTCTGAAGCCCCTTACTGTGCGCCATATTGAAACCGCTGGTGAAGGGCAAGTCTGCCTAGACCACACTGGCCTGTGTCACGACAAGGTGGGGAGAACCCTAGAGGTTGGGACTGAAAGCTGGCCCTACCCCCTCAGGGCTGCGCTTTGCTCAACCAAAAGAGAAGGAAGCCAGGAGCTACTGGTCAAAGGGCACAGAGCAATCACTCAATGGATGCTCAGTGTGATTAAGTGTTTAATAACCCTTTACGAAAGTTCTTGAAGTTTTCTTGTTCATTCACATGCTGATGTGTATCCTCTGCCTGCCCCATCCAACAGGAGCCCCAGGAGAGTAGGGGTCCTGTCTGCCTTCGTCTTGATATGCCTGACATCTAATGGTGCTTGGCCTTAGAAAAAAAAATGCATTAACTAGCTGAAAGAAGTAAAAGGAGTAAAAACAAGACACCCCTAGAACACTGAGCATGGTGTGCTGAATCCAATCACAAGGACCGAGAGGCTTTCAGGGAACAATTCCCACAGGCAGGGATCCTTGAGTGGGATCTGGGGGACAAGATGGCAGCCAGGGTGCTCTAGGCAGGGGGCACAGCATGCCCAGAAACATCACAGGGGAGGGAGGAGAGCAATGGAGGCAGGGGTTGCAAAGGGAAGTGAGGCCAGAGCAAAGAAGGTTGCAGAAGAGAGAGTGCCCTGTCCTGTGTGCCTGGGATGGGGAGATGGAACCCACTGAGGGCCTAGAGGAAGGCACTGTACCAGTGCTTTAAAGAAATCCCTTAAGGTTTCTAGTCTGAGGAGGGAGGGAGCACAGGAAACCAGGCTAGAGATGGTCAGAGTCTGAGTAGGCACAGGGAATGGGGAGATGTAATGCACAGGAGAAGGGAGAGTCCAAACAGGTCATTCAACAGCATAATCCACCCAACACTGAGGGCTACTGTGTGCCTGCCAGCCACTGCCTTTGGCACTGGGAAGAAACACAACAAAGGCAAGCCCCTTCCCTCTTGCAGCCAGCATTCTAGAGGCTGTGAGGAAGGGAGATACCAAGTTGGTGGCTGATGAAGGACAGGAGGAGGAAAGGGACTCCCAGCTCCATTGCACCCTGGCTTGGCTTGATCTCTATTGGCAAAGACTCTGCAAACCCTTCACTAGCCTGTGCTATCATTTTCTCATTCAGGCTTTCTCCAAGTTCCTTCTGATGTTCTTGATTTTATTGTAAGCGCATTCCCTTTAGTTTTTTAGATGCTGACTAATGCTCAAAGACAACAGTATTCTTTCTTCTTAAAGACATTTCAGATACAAGAAAATGATGACGAAGTCACTCCATGGCCTTTTCTTGGAGAGCCAGGTGGAAACCCCTTCCCCTGATGTATGACAGAGAGCAGGGTTACAGGGCTACCTGACCTTGTTGCTCCTGTGGAAGGCAGTTGGCAGGTCACAGGGCTGTGGGGGCACCTCAGGCTACAAGTTCTGCATAGAATAAAGGTGAACCCTGGATGGAGATTGGTGGGAGGGGGGAGGCTGTGAGGATTATGAGTCAGTACACGCACGTAAAGGGCTCAGAGCTGTGCTTGGCACAGAGCAAGCTCTTTCTCTCTTCACTGTTATATTACTATTATGCCATTTCAACATGACAACCAACACAAACAATGATAATTTGAAAATTTAAACCCTAACGCTTACCGGAGAGTAAATTATATATGCAATTGAACTGTCCCTTGAATGAGCTGAGCTCTGCTTATTAAAATGATAGCAATTACAGAGACAAGGGAGGGCATTTGCCATCTGCAGCTATCTTCATAGCTGAATCACAGTGTCTAGAACATCATTTACCTGTTGGAGGTGGAAGGTTCTCATTCTCAACTTACTGGGATGTCCTTGGCTGCTTTATCAAGAATCTTTACCAAGAATACTTTCAATACGAATGCCTATTCCTAAATTCCAAATTGCATATCTCCCATGTTTCTTCTTGGGGCCCCATGGGGGCCTGGGGATGATCTGGAAGCGCTTCGGGAGGCAGTGAGGCATTTTCCTCTCTCCCTACAAACCAGCAGCACCAGATTAGTCCTACCCAGCAAAGTTAAGTGAGAGCCTGCACAGGGAGCACACAGAGGGTGGCCAGCTGAGTTGGAAATGAGCTGGGTGGACACTCTGTCCAGCAATGTCCCAAACGGGCCCTGGCAGTTCTGGCTGGAGACGTGTTGGCCACAATTGCAAAGGGCAATTGTGGGAAGTCCTGGAGAAGCTTCATACTGCGAAGAGGCAGGAATGAGCTCAGGGAAGCAGTCAGGCCCTTGATCTCCCTAAGGGGCCAGGAAGCTGGAAGCATAGTCGATATGCTTTGATGCAATTTAGATTCGGAATCAAACTGATGGCCAAACAGTAATGCTTTCAGAAGACAGCACTGCAAGTGGCTTTGACCTTAGAGTAGTGAAGAATTAATTAGGGTATAAAAAGGTACCAATTATGAAGAATCTCTATTCATGAAAAGAACTGAGAGAGGGAAAGGTAAGCCACAAAATGAGAGAATATGTTTGCAACACACACACCATGGTGTTAAGTCCTAAAATTAAGGTTCAGTGTTAACTGCCGCCTCGTCACCTGGCAAAATCGGGGGGGCCTCGATTTTGCACAACTGAAAGTTCTCCTTCACACTCTGGCTCCATGGATAAGGTCCCCTAGCTAAACAGTGCTCCTTATCAAGGGGGACAGGCACAGTTCCTGCTCATCCCTGACTAGAGGGTTTAGTTCCCTGCCAGCCTGTGGAATTATTCAAACAAGCCAGTCTCACTCCTGTGGGGATCAGGGAGTACCTCACCCCCTTGTTACTATGAAGCCTGCTTCTCACAGCCCCTGCTGGTTCACTGCTCCAGAGCGCGGCCCCGTGTGGCCGTGCGTCCTCGCCCTCCAGGTTGTAAACATATGTGACTTAAACAGCTATTGAGCTCACGTGTCCAGTATTGGGTGTTGTGTGTTCCACCGAACCTGTATCCCTACGGCAGAGTGAGTAGGAGGCAATTCAAATGACCCCTGACACAGGACGAGTATTGAGAACATGGAAAGAATGCTTACAAATCATTACAAGAAACAAACTAGACAATCCAGTAGGAAAATGGCAAAATACCTGAACAAGCACCGTGTTCACAAAAGAGGAAATCCAAACGGCTAACAAACATATGCAAAGATGCTCCATCTCATTAGCAATGGGGGAGAGACACAAATCAAAACTCCATGAGATGCCCTCATGCATTAGGTTGGCAAACAGTAGGAAGCACGACAATCCAAGTTCTGTGGCATGGAGCACTTGGAACTCAACTCTGCGGGTGGAGGGTTGATGGGTGCAACCACTGTTAGCGACCTGGTGTTACCTAGTAGCGGTGAGGGTGTACCTACTCTATAATCCAGCAATTCTACACATAGTCCCTATAGGGTGCTTGCAGATGTCCATCAGGAAACACACGCAGCGTGTTCACAAAAAGCCCTTTCTAAGACTTCCAAGCTGGAACAGATGCAGAAATTTTAGCCCATTCCTCCAGTGGAATACTGGGCAGCAGTGAAAATAAACCCATGACAGCCACTACTAACGGTGTGGGATGGATGGATCTCATAAACCACGTTGAGCAAAAGGAGTACATTTCCTATGGCTCTATTCTACATGAAGTTAAACAAAAGGTAGTACTGAATTACAGTGTTCAGTGACAGAACTGAACTACCACAAGTTGGTAGAACTGCAAAGAAAAACAAGAAAGCAATGATCTCAAAAGCCAGGAAGATGGTCACCTCTGGCTGGAAGGTGGGGGTATGATGGGAAAAGAACAGACAGGAGCTTCCACGGTCCTGGCTATATTCTGTTTCTTCACCTCAGTGACAGCTACCTGTATGTTCCTGTTCACTTTATCGTCAATTTAAAAACTGAATCGGGTATGTTTTATACATACTTTTGCATGTATGCTTTATAAAAATCAAAAGGCACATTAAAATAAAAACAATCTAACTGGTGACCTGGACTCTTTCAACCTGTGACCAACTCTGAGCTGCATGTAGCCACACCTGCCACACCCCTCCTAGACAGAGGGACCCCCAGCTTGGCCCCCACCAAGAGCTACCTTTGACCAGGTGACTGGGATCAGGTAGGTTCTTCCAGCAGGTGAGGGCAGGTGGAGGGGGAAGGGAGGGCAGGGCAGAGCGATGTTTCCTGGAAGGTGTTTCACGGACTTGCTGCTACATTGTGTGGTAACACAGCCCAGAGCTCTGTCTTTCCTATTCGTGACCTCCTCTCCCTGCTGTGACCCTCACCACGGGAATTTGTTCCCTTATTCCACTTTGATCTTGCACTGCTTGCTGGAGCTTAGGAGAACCAGCATTCCACAGAAGTAATTTTTGGTCTGTAGATTTCTCCAACTTTATAATCACTCATGCCCTAGATTATCTCCCACGGGGGAAGTGGTGTTGTCCACGCCCATGTTTCTCACTTCTGAGGCACTTCCCAGAGCTGTTTGCAATTGCTCCTGAGGTAGCAGCCCCATTTAAGACCTCAGCCCATCACCCAGTGAACACTTAGCCACATGGGGTCTGTGCTCAGGGCTGGAGACAGGACTTCTGCTTTATGGGCCTAGCATGATCCCCCCCATTCAGCAAACATTGCAATCATTAACAAATCAAAACAACAACCTGGGAAGATTTTTTAGAAACTCAAACAAAAGTCCAAACAGGAAACACAGATTATGCCTACTTTGAGTCTCTCATTTGGTTCTGCCTCAGCCATATGATTCTTTCCCAAGTCTGTCAGAGGCATGTGACTTAGAGTCCCTTAGATCTTTCCTGGAAAGTTTTCATTTCAGAAGCTCCCTCTAGCCCTTGGTCTTCCATGTGCACACTCATCCGCCATGCCCATGTTTCTTCTTTGACCACCTGTGTTCGTTAATTCTAGATACTGAAATGTACTGGTGTCGCCACCACAGGAAAGTTTTGACTTTGTCTTAACATCATTTTCTTCTTTGAGCTATTTTCTTCTTTTTTTCTCTATCAAGTTGGGAGAGAAAGTTCTAGCATGTTTCAGCAGAAGATTGCTATACAGAAATCTATCACGGGAGTTTTTGCCATGTCTGAGTTTCTGGTAGTAGGAAGGGGACAGAGAGACTATAAACCTGACAGTCTCAAAATAGAAAGGAATTCTTGCTGCTTTTTGTCCCCCAACCTTCCCAATCATGGATGGGCCTCCAATCCCAGGCCACGCAAGCGATAGTGGGACCTAACCCCTGGTGTGCCAGCCTTTGATACCGATGGGGCCCTGCTGCCGGGGCCCACAGCCTCCTGCTCCCTGCCCACACTGCGTCTCTGTTGGACGTGCCCTCCCTCAATGGCCACCTCTCCCACGAAGACTGACCACTACCTTTCAGTTCCCCATCCTCTCTTCTTAACCAGTCTCCCTACCCTGAGAGTACACTGAACTTTACTCTGTCTTATATAGAATTCTGAGTAGTGGTTAAGCAACCAATCCTAGAGTCAAAATGCCTGAGTTCAAATTCCAGCCCCACCACTTACTGGCTATAGAACCTGAACCTCTGTGTGCCTTAGCTTCCTCATCTTTGAACTGGAGTAAGTACCTATCTCACAGAGTCATTGTAAGAATTATAAGGGTAAGGAGAGCGAATGTGATATAGCTCTAGCTCTGTGCCAGGTACTAAGTGCTTTACACATATTCACTCACGGGAGGCACTCTTAGTGGTGCCTGGCACATAGTAAGTGCTCAATACTTGTTGGCTATTTTCCGATTAGTCCCTAATGGTTTTACAGGTGAAATCTCTCAACAAAACTGCAAACCCTTAAGGGAAAATAATCTCATGTGGGCCTTTCGAAAGGCTGCATTGTCTGTGGACAAGCTGTGGACAAGTCCTCGGCTCATGCTGAGTAGTAACAAAGTCAGACTCAAAGTGAATTAAACCAAAAGCAGAATTCCCAAATGACAACTCCAACCCTTGGCATCAGGAATAACACCGGAGCCGAGTAGTGATGAGCTTGGGCTCTGCAGGCAGTCATGTCTGGGTTAGGCCCTGCCCTACACTTCACTGGCCAGGCCACCTTGGGTTTCCTTCTTTGTAAAATAGAGGGGATAGAGGTATTCTTGGATGGGCTCCTCTGCTGAACCAGCCGGTGACTGATTGGCACCTGGGAAGCATCCATCCTTAATCTCCCTTGTCCACCCACGAGAACAAAGATGCAAGCAAAAAAAAAAAAAAGAAGAAGGTGATGCTCTGGATAAAAACTGGATAATGTAAGTTAAATAGAAGTTAAGTTTGGGGATTGCCCATCCTGAGCTCACCTCCCCTGGCGAGATTTTAAGGGCTGACTCTGTGTGTCTGGGTGTGGTCTGTGTATTGACAGATGCTCATGATTCATATGAGTCTCTAGCATTGATAAGCCAGAGACAGGGTCATTTCTGATCCTTCCAGAGTTACAGAATCATTCACATAGGTGGTCCTAAAATGCTCCGTAATTTCAAATCAGAATTCCAGACTTACTTTCTGACTCCCCTCTGTCATGTATAGCAACTGGGTCATTAGATAATTACTAAAGCATAAAGCAGAACAGAACAAATCCTATTTGCCCAAACATCTCTGGGCTCCTGCATCTCATTCCTGGGTCATTAAGGAGGCTCCATGTCATTGCTTTCAATCGGTGCCTGTCATGACCCCAGTCCATCCCTTCAAGACAAAACACAGACTCCTCCGAAGAAGCACCCCATCACTTCTTTTTCCTCAGCCACCTCAGGTCAGCCCAAAGAAGCTGGGCTGATTTGGTGGGATCACTTCTGTGTTCCTCGTATCGGCCTCATCACTATTCTAGCCTCAGATAAAACCAGGGTGAAACTGTGCTTTCGTCTCCTTGGGACTAAATGAGAACCAGCCTCTCTGACAGCTATCAAAAGGAGATAGCCCCACCCCCCCGCCACCCCCACCTAATTCACTTGGAGATGGTGCAGGGAGTGGGCCAAAACACAAAGGTTAGACAGATTATGGGGTAATTCAAAGGCATCTGCCTAGCAAGGTAAAAACTGCTTTTCTGGGCTATGTCACACAATGACCAAGCAAAGGAAAAATGTGGACAGTGGCTTTGATCTCCACACAGTGTCATTTGCAGAAATGATGCAATGGGGAGTGGCTTCCGAGGACAAGTGTAACCCAGGACAGCATGGAATCCTGGGCCAGTAGCAAAGCTGGGTTCATCACCCCAAGGAAGCAGAGCTGCTCACAGAGCAAGGCCACGCTGCTCTCTGTCAGGTGCAGCTAAGGAGAAGCGGCCATGGTCCTCCAGTGTCTTCCTAGCCCAGGATTTCCTTTGTACAGGAACTAGGGGAAGCAGTTACCCTCCTTATCACATCTGCTGGCCACCCACCCACCCATGTGCGGGGAGTGGGAAGTGGTGGGGTTAGGTGGTCTGGCAGGGCTTGTTGGGAGGAGAGAGAAGAGAGGTTTTTATCTCATTTGGGATGCTCCTGGTAGAGCTGTCATTCAAGATCACACTCTGTAGGAATAAATAATGGTGTGGCAGGAAGTGGAAGGCCGGCCAAACGCCTTTGAGAGATCCCCAGAGGTGGACCCTCCACAGGGTAGGTGCCGCTTGGTGAGTGGGGGTTAGCAGGGTGCCAGGAGGACTTATGTAGAGAGGAGGAGGAGACGGAGAAAGGAGGAGAGGCAAAGAGGCAAGAAGGTAGCAAAAGAAGGAGGAAGAAGGGGAGGGAAGAGCATCTAGGATGGTTTTTGTCAAGCAGCACCCACCCCCACTCTGAGCCTCCACCTGGCTCCCCTGGACAGCAGGGCTTGTCCTGCTGTCCACACTCTTCTCATTCCCCAAGGCCTCCCTGGTCCAACTACATCCTCTCAGAATAGTTCAACTCTCCCCCCACCCTCCATCCCCCCATCACAGATCCCTTACTACCATTAAGTGTCACCACCCACTTGTGATCTCAGACATGTCCTCAGTGATCCCCAAACCACGCCCCATCACCATCCATCTGTTGTACATTCCTCCACCAGCTCTGCTTTGACCCAGGAAGTTGGCTTTTCCCTTGGAGGGACACCCATCAGCCTCGGTACAGGCTCTAAGATCTGCTAACTGTGCTGGGACTCTCTCATCGGTTCAGCTGCTGCATGGTTTCTGGGCTACAGAGGGTGAGGACCTGCTCCCATGTCCCCCTGACAGGTCGGGGTTTGCCAAGATCTTGGTGCCTCGCTTGTTCCAGAATGGCACATGCCTGCGTCTGCCCTTCCTCTAGAAGGGAAGTTCCTGCTGAGAACACCATTAGCTTTTCTTAACGCACACACCCCCTCATACCTACGTCACCCCTGATCTGAGATCTGAATGGTTCTCAAGGTAAGATGATAATGTGTACTGGCAAAGGTCAGCAGAGCAGACACTTACCGGTAAATGCCCCAGGAGAGGCGTGATACTGTCTGAAACATAGAGGATGCTGCCATCCGTGGTCACTGCGATGATGAAGCCGTCTAACGCCTGCGGAAAATGCAACAGTGGAAGGCTCCTTAGCCGTGCTTTTATGGAGGAGGATGTCACTGAAGCAAAGGACCCCCTGTCACGACACTGACTTTGTGGTGTAACTCTTAGAATATTTCCACAAATAACCTCGCCGCACTTTTCAGCCTCGCACAGGAGGATTTCGTACGCGGATTCGTCTAGCCTAGGCAAAGTGCTTGCCAAAGCAGTAAAGGACTCCCTGGAATCCTACCTGTTGATATCATGAGACAAAATTTAGCCATGAAAACTACCTAAGTAGTGTTTAATGATAAGCATCCCATTGGGCTAAATCAGAAACACCTCAATTACCATTAAAAGATGTCAGTGATATTGTATGGTTCCCATCCCTCTACCCTCAATATGGCTTTGAGTTCAGCAGGAAACATTTACCGGAAGATACTGGACCTAACAGATGCATTAACAACTGTCAGTCAGGGTCAACCTCTGCCTTCATTCATTGCCATAGGAGGAATACCTCCTGGAGGAACTGTTTGTAAAGAACATTCACATTACTTACTGAGTGTCTACTGTATGTGAGGCATGCTGCTGTAGATGCTTCTGATAGGAAAGAAGGGGTGGAGGCTGCCAATGTTTTTCTTTCTTTCTTTCTTTCTTTGAGAGAAAGCGCAAGTGGCGGAGGGGCAGAGAGAGGGGGACAGAGGATCCAAAGCAGGCTCTGAGCTGACAGCAGTGAGCCCGAAGCAGGGCTTGAACTCACAAACTGTAAGATCATAACCTGAGCCGACGCTGGAGGCTCAACCACCTGAGCCACCCAGGCACCCCAGCCGTCAACATTTTCTTACAGACACCTTTGCGGTTTTGTTTTTAGATTCTTTACTGGATTCTCATGATGCTTTCATAAGATATGCAAGGTGATTTCTAAAATTCAGACTATGTAATTCTGAATGGGGTCCTCTTGGCTACGGGCTATATAGGTGCCCAGAATAGATGGAAAAGATTAAAACAAAGCCCATCTCACCAGAAAACAAATCTCTGAGGGAGTAAAAGGCTCAGGTGGATACTTACTGTAAACCTATCACTGTTGCTTTATTGACAGTATCTTTGAAGTAAAATCTTCTCTGAATGTGAGGATTTTTCTGCTTTAAAGGGGGAAAAAAGCCACACCGAAATATGTGCTTAGAAAGTTTTGGAAACGTTTTGTATGCATTCAGCTAGTTCCTCCCGGGTGTTACTGGAGGTCTGCACTGCCAAAAGGGCATGCATTGTCTGTTAGGTGGGTGCAGCTAAGTGCACTGCAGCAGGAATCAGAAACAGTCCGCTAACTGCACACAAGAGGCACTGTGCCAAAATGGGAGGGAGTTCTCTTCACCAGGAAAATGCACACTAGGGTCATGTGTTATTTTATACTTACATATGGCAGTATATAAGACTGAAAACTAATATAAAGCATGTTTCTTAAGGACCTCATCCTTTTGGATTACATCAGTGTTTTTCCATGAGGGGCAAAGCGACCCCTCCCCCCTGCCCCCATTAGGGACATCTAGCACTGTCAGCAGACATCACTACTGGGGTGGGTGCTGCTGGCATCTAGTGGGTAGAGGCTGAGGATGCTTTGAAACATCCGACGATGCACAGGATGCTCCCCCCCAACAAAGAATGATGAGGTCTGAGATGTCCATAGGGCGGAGATTAAAAAACCCCCAATAAAATTTATGGGTCATGGTGAACACAGAGGTACATCCTGGTACCTTTTGTTTCTTTTCCTAATTGGTTTTTTTTTCCAGTCATATTTTCAGCCCTCCTGGCGGTGAATTTTACAAGGTGGGGCCACTGTTGAGGATGTCAGCTGGACCTTTTAGGAAAAAGTGGGGCAGAGTACTGGGAAAATAGAAACAGTACAAATGATCTTGCACAGTGAGCCCAAGCCCCTCTTGGATTTGTAAAGCATGTGGGTGTTAAAGAGCTGAAGGTATTTATAGATGGAAGATAACTTTCATCAGCTTATTGGCGTTTCCCATCCAATGCGCAAGACGTGCGCTGAGTCACTGCTTGGAAAATGCTTGTTGTGGTGTTAGAAGGTCCCCTCAGTACCATCTGAGTGACTCAACACTCTGTGACTGGGAAGTCATGCGTCCCTCTCAAAGTAAAGTTGACTGTGAGAACAGCTTCGGGGACACCCAAAACGCCATAATGGCCCAAATTTTATACCTGCCACATGCCAGAAAGACATGAAAACACCCCTTTATGTCAATTCCTGTGTCTGATGCTTCTTGTGTTCCCTGGGACAACCTCTGGGCTATGAGAAAAGATCACTATAGCTTTTCTGAATAAAATTCAGAAGAAGTACTACAAATTCCTTAATTGCCAATCAACAAGAGCTTTCCCTTCTTTCCTTCCCTTCCTCCTTTTCTTTCCTTTCTTTCTTTCTTTCTTTCTTTCTTTCTTTCTTTCTTTCTTTCTTTCATTCATTCAGAGTGCAAGTGGGGGAGGGGCAGAAACAGAGAGGAACCTCATGGTCATCAAGACATGGCATCTGAATCCGTCACATTCCCTGAAACGGCTCTGGAAAAGGAGAGGGCTGTGCAGCTAGAAAGAGACACAAACTAGTTAGAAATTGCCTAGTGGCAAATGGTGACAACATCATCCTGTGGGGGCCACTCCAGGGCCCAGGCCATCTGGGAGAATATACTGGAGGTACAGTTACTCATCACCAGGTCTGTGTCTACTGAGGAGCAACAGGTTGGAATAAAAGTCTAAAACAAAGATCAATCAGAAGTACTAGTTGGTGGGTTTCCCAGACTCCTCAAAGCTGCAATGTGTCCGGAAGACCTGCTTGTTGTACAGTCTTAATTTCAGGCTTAATTCACTCACCTAGCATGATTCCTTTAGATCCACTTCAAGAAGTCTATACTGGGAGCAGGGGAAAGTGCATAAAGAATATACATACAGGGGCACCTGGGTGGCTCAGTCGTTTAAGCATCTGACTTCAGTGCAGGTCATGATCTCACAGTTGGTGGGTTTGAGCCCCACATCGAGCTCTCTGCTGTCAGCACAGAGTCTGCTTAGGATCCTCTGCCCCTCTCTTCTCTCTTTGCCCCTCCCCTGCTCGTGTGCTTTCTCTCTCTTTCTCTCTCAAAACAAAATTTTTAAAAATCTTTAAAGAATATACATACAAATCTAAAAATCTTTTTCTAGAAATTCCAGTCTACTGAATCTCAGTCCTGCCTTTCAGCCCAAATATGTATCCATTTTTAACTTTATAAAAGTCTTGTTTCCTCAAACACTTTTGATTTCTTGAAACTCAGTGGGAAAGAGAGAAGGCTGTGCTACACATTCTGAAAAAGAGGCTGGGTACTATAGGGTTATGCGTTTTAACTACTGTTCCCTAAGAATTAAAAGATAAAATGGTTTATGTAAAGTAGCATAATGATACATTAATTCAACATTATATTTCGCAAGCTGGTCTAAATTTAACATACTTAAAATGCATTGCTTCTGGAGAAAGTTCTGTATTTTCTTTAAATATAGTTCACATGCAGATTTAAGTATCTTTCATTTTATGCAAATGTTCATTAATGCGCTTATATTTCATAATATTTGGACATCTTCGTTCTGGCACTTTCTTACTCCAGTACTTTCTGTTTTCTGCATAGTTAATCTATGTAAATTAAAGTTTACATCAGTCTTGTACAGGCACCTAAGAGGAGATACAGAAAGAAGCCACTCTCCAAAAACCCTGCCAGGAACCACGGACATGCAGCCAGTGCCTAACTTCCTTTCGCTGAACTCATTTGTCCTGTTGCCTCTTCTAAGTCAAGGGCCCAGACGTGCCAGGTCTGGAGCCTTCTCTCCCTCCACTATCACGTCCATGCGCTCCCAGACTAACGCCCAGTTTGGAAGTCAGAACACCCAGCCACACGTTTCCGTAGAGACTCATCCTCATCTGTGCAGTTTCACCCAAATGTAGACACAGGACATTGAAGAAGCCCACTGGCCCGGATCAGCCAGATTTCCACAAATACAACCCTGGAGATGGGCGTGGGCACCTAACTTTCTGGAGGAAGACACATGAGCATCTTTCTCAGCCCAGAAAGGGCAGGGAGGCACAGGGTCACTTACAGTTGACACCCACATGCCATGTTGATGTAACAGAACTCAAGTTCAAAGCCTAACTTGAAAAGAATTTTGTTTTCAAAACGTGTTCTACTAAGGGAAACATAATCGCTGCATTCTAAGGAGGAGGCTCTCTGAGCCAAAAGTCAGTGCAGAGACTAATTCTTCCTCCCCCTTCCCCTCTGTCTACCTACCTGCACCCTTGCCCTTCCCAGCTCCAAGATTGGGTGTCCCTCTGACTGGGAGCCCAAGAGTGGGGTTCTCCTTGCAGTCACGGATGCCCCAGCACACACTCACATTCAGTTTGGGAATTCTTGCTTCTACTGCCAAACTCAGTAGCCAAAATATAAGCAATAGCATGCAGAGCTCCAAGGGGTATCTGTTTCAAGACCTCTTTCCAGAGTCAAGAATGGTTGTTCACTTTGGGCACAGGGTCTTATCTGGAACAAGCAGCTACATTTTGATTTGCAACCAATGAAGCTAATTTGAAAGTGCATTTCACCTCCAACATCAGCTGGGTGAATTCTTCATTACTGAGGAATGAAGGCTTCCAGTCTTGCTGAATATCACAGATTTCCGTTTGCGCTGAGACTTCTAAAATAAAACACAAACTTTTATGTTAAAAGTCACCTTGGAATTAGAATTAACAAACAAAGCATGCTTATTTCTGTGTAATTTTTGTGTAAACTTCTGTGTCATGTAAAGAAGCCAGTATAAAGAAATATGTTACCCTGATTTCTAAGGACTAGGGACTTTGGATGTAATAGACTTAAAAAGGTCTCTGGATGTTTTCACACCCTTTTAATGAGGTTCAGGAGAAGAGCGCTCTACTCTCTGCATGGCTGGAGTGCCTGCCAGTAGCAAGCAGCACAAAGCCCTTGAATTTCTACAGGACAAAGCCCACCATCAGCAGTTGGGGGTTAGGTAGTTGTCACCTATGAAGGTAATGGAAACATCGACTGGGATGGTAGGACGAGTTCCTTAGCTGCCTCTTTATGGTCAAGGCAAAGCAAAACACTTTGGAGATCTGGGGTTTTCAAAATTCCAGAAACATCTTAGACTTGTAGTAAATGACCTACTGTGTCTATGCAGGATGTAGTGTAGTTTTCAGCATTTCCAGGTACTGAAGTTCAAAATGTTAGACAAATATATGTTACTTAGTGGCTTTTACAGCCAGAATTTATTCTTGTCAAACTTTTTCTAGATTTATCTATAATTTTCTTGTTATGGTGACTACCTTGTACTGAAGATGTTACTCACATTTGTAAATTTAGTAGTCATTGGAATACACAAAACTCCTTATGTGCCCTAGTTCTCTTGCATTTTTGAAAGTGTATTTTTTATTACTAAAATGTTCCTAATAATATTATTACAGAGAGATCAAATGCCATATCAGATATATTTGTTTTTCCTGCAGTTTATCCTCCATCTTAACCAGCATTTTGCTCCACTTTATGTAGTACGAGGTTTCTTTAGGGATTATTTTCTTGGTGCTCCCAAGATGGTTTCTTCTTTCAAGATTCTAAATGAACAAGCTATTTCTGCCACTGTGGCCAGAGGCTGCACAAGGTGAAATGCATCCTGGGAAGCAGAGGCAGTGTGCTACACGCAATTCTGGGCCAGTGTTCATTCCAGGGTGCCAGCCGAGGCAAGGAAGAGAGGGTGAAACTCTCATTTCCTCAAATGGTTGCCACAGTTTGACCACTTAGGAAAGAAATCTACCAAAGCCATGTTAATAAATAAATGCCATAAAGGTCTCCCCCTTTCCCTAACACATAAACTCATCTGTAAAGTTCTTTTGACCATTAGGATCAAGTTGTAGATTAACTGTCCAGGAGAAGAGTCTTTCCAGGAGTCCAAAGTTGATTTAGACAATGGTTCATTCAACTTAGCAATAAAGGAAAATGAAAGACCCATTTCTTTTCTGTAAGTAACTTTTAGATCATTCAGTATGGCTTAGATACTTTCCAAACACCAGCATAAGAATACTGAGAGCAGCCATTTTATTCACTTTGTATTTCAACAATTTGATTGTAATCCTTAGAAGTTAAGGCTCAATTCACAGCATATTAACTTTTTAAAATGTTTTCTTTTGAGAGAGAGACAGAGACCGAGACAGAGAGAGAATGAGTGGGGGAAGGGCAGAGAGAGAGGGAGACACAGAATCTGATCCAGGCTCTGAGCTGTCAGCACAGAGCCTAATGCAGGGCTCGAACCCACGAACCATGAGATCATGCTCTGAGCCGAAGTCGGATGCTTAACCAACTGAGCCATTCAGGTGCCCCATCAATTCACAGCATATTAAAAATGCGTGTGTGTGTGTGTGTGGGGGGGTGTCTATGTTAGATAAAATGTCTCAAGGCAAATAGAAAAATGTTAAACTGGGAAATAAAGTTCAGTGTTATAATCATGTCTCCATTGGCATTTGAGGTTCCAATATTAGAAGCTATAGGTGACAGGCAGGGTTAGCAAAGAGGTGTGGTCAAAGTAATTTCTAAATAGCAAGGGAAACAAAACCACCTGGGAGCATTTTGTTTTCAGGAAAACATTGCAATGAATATTTAAACCCCAAAATTCTACTATAGTATAAGTTGTAGTTGTGCCCTAGAGTGCTCGCCTTCTAATTGTTCCTGTTATTCATGAAATAGGAGAAGTATGTCTTTGAGATATATGTAGTCAAAGCAAAGTCTTGGAAATGGGGTAAAAACTCTCTACTAAGCTGGGTTAACATTACCCTGTCCAACAAAGATGTTTCTCTTTTTTCTGCAGCTTCTTCACACAACCTCATTCCTTCTCCACTAAGGCAGACAAATTGAAGGGGCATGAATGAGGAACAGGATTTGATGTTGGAAGAAAATCCCTAAATCAGCTTGAGATTCACACAAGAAAAGGAAAGCATGCAGGTCAGTCTGGCCCTGTAGAAGCAACATTTAGATGGGCATGGATAAGGCCGTGTGATACACTGCTATTTACATAATTTAGGGACTTATCTCTTAAAACAGATACTGATGATACAAAATTTATCTACAAAGAAACATGGTCAGGTTCTCAGTTTGATCTGGATTACTTCAAAGAGAATACATATGGATCAAGATTTATCTCCCAAGCTGAGAAAATGGGGATGCTTGAAAGATTATTGAGGAAAGAGTCATTATAAGTAATTATAACGACTACCTGGACCTAATCATCTTTTCTTACTTATCATGTGGTCTTGCTTTATCATGAAAGCAGAAAGCATGTCTAAATCCACGGTTCTTAACTCTGGCTGCACACTGGAATCACCTGAGGAGCTTTAAAAATACACATGCTTGTGCCTTACCCAGTAGTGTGCTAGTAAAAGGCTCTCCATCCCTACAAATTAAAAAAAAAGCCCTCTGCCATATCTGTGGTGTAAATACTCCCATGGTGGCTGATTCTAAGCTGTCAACTAGCTTGTAAAACTCCTGAAAATTTAATAATCATCTTTTGCAAGCCAGGATGAGCCAGCTCTAGCTCACCACTGGGGTTCCACCCTAGATGTTCTGATGTATTGGTCTCTGAGGTGAGACCTGGTTACATGTATTTTAAAAGCTCCTCAGGAGATTCTAATGGGCAGCCAAGGTTGAGAACCAGTAGTCTAAATGGCTGTGCTAATGGACAGCTATAGCACAGCTATGATACAAATATCTGTAAGAGCCCCATGAACTATGCCTTGTTGAAAAACAGTATGGTATAGTATTAAAAACTTGGGCTCTGGAGGCAGACTGCCTCATATAGATTCCCCATTATCATGGCTGGCTGACTCAGGTGACTGACCTAACGTCTCTGTGCCTCAGCTGTCTCATTTGTGAAATGATACTAACTTAGGGGAGCTGCTATGAAGCTCATTTGTATAACTATACAAGAATCCTTACAACAATGCCTGCCTGGCTCATGGTGAGGACTGAGTAAAGGCTGACCATGTTATTCTCTACCCTATTGCAGATGCCTGCGGAGTTCATGTCCATTTGGATTATAAGTGAAGTTATTGTTTGTTTTTGTTTTTGATTTAATCCAAATTTTGGTCCAACCACTGAATTCCTCCATAAAATCTACTATGGATTTTTTGGGGTTTTTTTGGAATATAGTATCACAAAGGATAAGTAAGATCCCAAGGTGATCCTGGTTGCATTTAAGGGGGCTGTACAAACCAGTCTTTAGTCTTATAAAAAAGGTGAGATGGATATGGGTGCTCCTGGTGTTAGGAGGCTGCATTTCTGTTGACTGATCTTTTCCAGATCCCAACTTGACAATTCTGTAATTCTGCAGCAGACAGAGCCCAGCATAAATGTCACACTGATGAACTTGATCCCAGCTGTCCTATTTAACAGCTGTCCTGCTTCTCAGTGGCACTGACCTAGTTTGAGTAATTTGCGCAAAATATCTCAGTAATCAAACCAACCTGCTATTTCACTTAGCTAAATCATTATTTAGGAAACATAACCATTCTGATTAAATTATTGGGGCAATCGAATACTGCTGCAACACTTTATTCCAATCCTGCTTGATTGTTCTTCCCTGGCTTTTAGCAAAAGCAATTAACATACTCTTTACACTCCCCTGGGCAGCTTTGGAAAAAAAAGAAGGAGGATGTATCATTACTGTCATATTTTTAATAGGTATATACAATTATTAAAGAAATAATAAAAGAACAGCAAGTATAATGAAACTTTCTAATGTCCTAGCTGTGCCCTCTTCCATGAAATCATCTTGTCTAGGAAAATGTTCAGTGAAAGAGAAGCATCACTGTAAGCACAGAAGAACTGTAATTATCTCCTCAATAACCTGACATTTCTGACTTTATTATTTTTGGTGTCATGGTTAAGGAAAAAAAGAATTCTGCTCTTTTTGCTTGTTAATATCTACTGAACCCTCTTAACTCCTCCAATTTTTTGGTACCATCCATAGGTGAGCAGCAGGGCAGGGTGGTCAGTACTAAGAGGTAAAATGGTTTAAAGGAAAAAGGTAAAAGGGAGAGAAGGCTATTTGAGAAAGACATAAGGTCAAGGACAGATTCAAGTGGTAACTTCATATAATAGAATAGTATATACCAATGAAAACGAACCAGTCAGAACATTGGAAGAACACAGATTAACCTCATAAACATCATGTTCATAATGTATGATTCCATCTGAATAAGGTCCCAACAGCCAATCTCTAGTATTAGAAGTCAGAACAGAGATTACCTCTGGGGAAAGCAGAGGTAGATAGGAAGGAAGGGCCATCTTTTGGGGAAGCTTGTATTTACTGACCTGGGTTCCTAGTTGTGTTCACTAATAAGCAGTGTGATAAGTAATTCAATTGTACAGTTATGATTTGTATATTTTCTGTGTTAAAATTTTTTTTAAAAAGAAAGGAACGCTGGGATAACTGGATATCTACATGCAAAAGGATGAATTTCAACACCCTATCTTATTCCATATACAAAAAATAACTCAAAATGAATCAAATACTTAAATGCTCACCCTGTAGCTTGTATACTTGAGGCTTTATCTATGGTTTAAAACTATAAACTCTTAGGAGAAAACATTGGTGGTGTAAATGTTCATATCCTTAGACAATGATTTCTTAGGACACCTAAGGCACACAAAACCAACAACAACAAAAAGATAACTAGACTTCAAACTTAGAAACTTTTGTAAAAGGACATCTGTAAGAAAGTGAAAGGCAACCCATGGAATGGGAAAAATGTTTGCAAATTATATACATCTGATGAGGGTCTAGTATCCAAAATATATGAAGAACTCTTACAACCCAACAAAAAAAGATAAATACTCCAATTACAAAAGGTAAGTAGGGGCGCCTGGGTGGCTCAGTTGGTTAAGTGTCTGACTTTGGCTCAGGTCATGATCTCACAGTTCATGAGTTCGAGCCCCACGTTGGGCTCTGTGCTGACAGCTCAGAGCCTGGAGCTGCTTCAGATTCTGTGTCTCCCTCTTTCTCTGCCCCTCCCCTGCTCATGCTCTGCCCCTCACTCTCAAAAATAAATAATAAAACATTAAAAAAAAGATAAGTAATCAACAAAGGATTTGAATAGACATTTCTCTAAAGAAGGATCTATAAATGGCCAATAAGTTCATGAAAAGCTGAACATCATTAATCTTTAGGGAAATGCGAACCAAAACCATAATGAGATATTGCTTCATACTCACTAGGAAGGCTATAATAAACACACCACACCACACCCACACCCACACCCACAACCAGACAATATCGTGTTGGTGAGGATGTGGAGAAACTGACACCCTCACACACTGCTGCTGAGAGTATGAAATTATTGCAGAAAACAGTTTGGCAGTTCCCTGAGTTACCACTGGACCCAACAATTCTAATTCTGGATATATATCCAAGACAACTGAAAACATATATCCACACAAAAATTTGTACACGAAGGTCCACAGATAGCAGCATTGTTCGTAACAGCCAAAGAGTGGAAACAACACAAAACCCTCAACTGATAAATGGATAAGCAAAATGTGGTATATCCATACAATTGGTATTGTTTGGCCATAAAGTGGAGTGAAATTACTGACACTTGCTAAACTATGGATGCTAAGTCAAAGAAGCCAGAAACAAAAGACCACATATTGGAGGATTCCATCTGTACGAAATACCTAGAATATATAGAGACAAAGTAGGTTAGTGGTTGTCAGGACTTGGAGGGAGGGGAGATGGGGAGTGGCTGCTTTATGGGATGACAAAATTAGTGTTAATGGTTGCACAGCCCTTTGAATAGACTAAAGCCAGTGAATTATAAACTTTAAAATGGTGACTTTTATGGCACATGAATTATATTTTTTAAAAAAAGTATTTGACTGTAAGTAAATTACTATTTTTTTCATGGTGTAGCTCAGAAGGCCAAAGAGTTCAGGGCCATGGCAGAGGTTGTTGGAGAAACCAGTACATTCCCGTCCAGTGGAAAATGAATTCTTGGGCATTGCATCTCTTCAGGGCTGAATGAAAAATGCTTGCTGCAGCCATTTTTAAATCAAGACATTCCACTGTTAACACCACTCCACTTGGGCTGGGTGCTACCTGTGAGGCGGCTCTGGGTTCTCTCCTCTGGCTAGTAAAGCAATTTGGGAGGTAAGTGTCCTCTCCCAAACCTGCTGGAGGTGGGATATTAAAGAAGGTGGAGTGCCTTTGCAAGAAGAAGCCTGTGACTGATGAGATCGGGCTTTGCCGGAACCAAGCAGAAGACCAGCTTGATGAAGTCATCGTCAAATGAAAGGACAGGAATGGGATAAAAATGGAGAGAGGCGTAATCTTTACCATTGTGTTTCTGTAAAAATCCAATGACCTTTTCCAGCACGGTGGTTTTGTCCATTTTCCGCGTGTTGCCAGGGAGCATGGAGCTAAGCTCTTTGATGAGAACATTGAACTGGTCCCGACGCTTCTTCTCAGACTTGTTTCGAGAAGCTCTGTAAGCACAGAACACACAGGTTACTAGAACATTCCACATCATAAAGGCTTTATTATGAAATAGAAGTATTTTCTATCAGAGTGTGTTCTGTTGTGATCATCTGATCAGAAACCTTTCAGGGAAAGTAACATTTGCCACATTTTGGCGTTGACTAATGGGGACAGAAAAATGTTTTGCTAGACTCTTGGCCACAAAGACAGACAGTGTTAATAAGTAAGTTCTGACTCAGATGCGAAATCTTACACAGATTAGCTCTGTTGCCAGATGCTGCTCACTCTGACTTCATGGAGCTTTAACCTTCAGAGAGCAAATGACATGCTGTGTACATGGCTGCAGCCCAGAGGGTTTTGCTCTGATAGCCCTTCCTTAGGCTTTAAGTATAGCCCCTCCAACCCAGAGCACCCAGCCCTTGGCACTGAGTTCCAAGGGCAAACCAAATTCCCTGAGTGTCTGGCAGGGAGCCAGTGCCACACAGGGCATATGTCCTGGCCTCTGCCCCAGAACTCGTCATCCTGTTGGGGAGACGAAGCATAACCGTCTGCAAGCCATGCTCGACCCAGGGCCAACGTGTGACAGAGAACGCATATGGCTGTCAAGCTGCTAAGAGCAGATGAACCCTTTTAAAGATGACATAGAGGAGCCTTAAATGAATATCACTAAGTGGAAGAAGCCAATCTGAAAAGGCTACATACTGTATGATTCCAACTATATGACATTCTGGAAAAGGCAAAACTATGGAGACAGTAAAAAGATCAGTGGCTGCCAGGGGTTGAGGTGGGGATGGATGAATAGGTGGAGCACAGAGGACCTTAGGGCAGCAAAACTACTCTGTATGATATTATAATGGTGGATCCTCATCATTATACATTTGTCCAAACCCACAGAACGTACAACACCAAGAGCGCTAATGTAATCTGTGGACTCTGGGTGATAATGATGTGTCGACGTAAGGTTCATCCATTGGAACAAATGTAGCACTCTGGTGGGGGATGCTGATTACAGGGAAGCTGCCCATATGTAGGGACGGGGGATATATGGGAAACCTCTGTATCTTCTGCTCTATTTTTCTCCACTCTTTCTGTGAACAACTACTCCAAAAACAATAAAGTATATTTAAAAAATGACATGCTACACTGCACAATCTATACAGAGAACAAAGTAGAGTCCTTTGGCTTGAGAGGAGGGGACCTCTGAGGAGGCCTGGGAATCTCAGGAACTGGAAGAGGAAAACATGGCTCTAGGGGCCACTCTCCTAGATGGCTAAATAAGGAGCACGTGCCACAGGAAGCCTGCCCTTACCCTGAGGAGGTCTGGGAAGCAGCACTGCTCTAGAAGACTTGATCTTTAATGACATGCCACAGACCCAGGGGCTGGATCTCAGCCCCACGGGACTAGCTCCTCATCAACAGTCACCTTAGTCAAAGGTGAGCCAGAGCTGGGAGAGCTGACCAACCTTCTTCAACTCACCCAGGGTGGGCTTGTTCCACAAAGTCGGCTCCCTGAGAGAGCAGGAGCCACAGTGGCAGGGCCCGTTAAACATGGTCTACTTGCTCTACATACCCTGGGGTCTGGCATCAAGGTGCCCAGGACGGCTGATCACTTATCAGGAGGCTGTTGGCCAGCATGAAGTTAGGACTGGGTGCTGGTAGCTTGTGACAATTCAGCAAGTTCCCATCAGGGGAACTGGCCTCCCTTGGGGTAGGTATCCACATCTACAGGTATCAATGTCAATAATGATTCTGCCTTCCCAAACAGCCCTTGTAAACACAGGGACATGATGAAAATATCCTTTTCTTAGATGCCACGATGGCCATAACCACTCTGCTTGCCTCTGCCTGAGGACACATGACCTGCCTTCAACACACCTGTTTACAAACCATCCTTTGCTGATAATATCTTGGTTTGGGCTCCTTTCTGATAACACCTGAGGCAATTCTTTAAAGCTCACTTCTCAAGTGTGTGGTCACTACCCATATGTAAGGATCTCTTCCTTTTCCTGACTTTTCCTTCATTCCTATCCTTGGATAGGGGTTTCTACAAAGGCCTCATTCCTAACCAAGTAACTGCCCTCACATGTGTTCTCAGAGTTGCAGACTGAATGTAGGTGTCCAAGGAAGACCCTAAGGTGCCTTTTGCTAGTCTAGGGTAAAAAGCCTAATGTTCAAACACATGGGAGAGAAGAAAGGAACCTTTCAACTTTCTGAGTGACTGTCTATGCATTATAAATAATTTTTTGGCCTAGATTTTAAGAGTGACATGCAGCCTCCTTAGCCAAAAAAAGCTCTGTTCCTGTCCTAGTTTGCCCATTATAAATTATTTGTGAGCCGATAACACCCAGCTCATTATTACTCTGTTCTCTTCTTCAATGGGTGTAATGACAACCAACATGGCCTGGCAGAGAATACGATGAAGGCTTATATCATTAGTGACAGAAACACAAGCTTGTTTCCGTCAGCCTCCGCCTGGGACACACTATGGTGCCCACTGGAAATCGGTCAATGTCAGCTGGATCTGCAGCTCTGAGGCAAGAGAAAGAAAATGAGCCTCGAATGACCTTATTTCCAATAAGGAAGTCAGCTTGGCAGGCCCCGAGACACCACACATAAGGCACTGGCGCAACCAGCTGAAAGACACTTAATCAGCCTCTGGGTTTGTTTTTTCTTTTTTACATCATTATTTACATTCAACAAAATTCACCCATTTTAAGTGTCTGGTTTTTTTTTTTTTTTTTCAACGTTTTTTATTTTTTTTTATTTTTGGGACAGAGAGAGACAGAGCATGAATCGGGGAGGGGCAGAGAGAGAGGGAGACACAGAATCGGAAACAGGCTCCAGGCTCTGAGCCATCAGCCCAGAGCCTGACGCGGGGCTCGAACTCACGGACCGTGAGATCGTGACCTGGTTGAAGTCGGACGCTTAACCGACTGCGCCACCCAGGCGCCCCTTAAGTGTCTGGTTTGATGAAGTTTGGTAATTGTGTAACCACCACCGAAACCCAGAGACAGAATGGTTCCCTCATCCTGAAAGGTATTCTCCTCCAACTTGCTGATGTCCTCCTTGATGACAGCCACAGGAAGCCACTGCTGTTGTCAGTTTAGTTTTGCCATGTTTAGAATTTCATACAAATAGAATCAGACAGCATATAGTCTCTAACGTACATGGAGCATTAAGTTTTTGAGATCCATCCATGTTGTTGCATACATTAATATTTCATTCCTTTTGATGGCTGACTAGTATTCCATTGGTTGTTTCCAGTTCGGGGGTATTGAGAAGAATGCTGCTGTGAGCAGTCACATCCATGTCTTTGTGTAGACATAGGCACACATTTCTCTTGGGTAAATACATAGGTGTGAAATTGCTAATTCCTATTGTAAGTATATATATGTTTACCGGTTCACTGTTATAAGATACCGCCATATTGTTATGCCAAGTGGCTGTACTGTGCCTGCATTTCCACCAGCAATTTATGCTTCACATGCCTGTCAACATGTGGTATTGTCTGTCTCTTCTTCCTTTAGGCATTGTAATGTTTCCCCATTGTGGTTTCAGGTTGCATTTTTCTGATGACTAATGATGTTGGACACCCTTTCACATGCTTACTGTTGTTTCATATATTTTCTTTTGTAAAATGTCTGTTCAAATCTTCTGCCCATTTTTCAGTTGGGGTGTTTCTCTTCATATTGGATTTAAGAGAGAGGAGAGGGAGAGAAAGAGAGACAGAGAGAGGGGGAGAGAGAAAGGCTGGAAGGGAAGGGGTGTGTGTGTGTGTGTGTGTGTGTGTGTGTGTGTGTGTGTTAAATATACATTGATACAAACCTGACCCTTTGGTTTGAATGAAGGGCTCAAAAAGCCCCCAAGTTATATTTCCTAGTGTCCCTCAAGGGATATTGGTTACACAGATAACCTTTGCTGGGTACTTACTATGTAACAGGCACTATTTTAAGTGCTTCACATATATTAATCCTCATGATGACCCTTTAAGATAGATACTATTATCCCCATTTCACAGATGAAGCAGCTGAGGCACTGAGAGGTTGTGTGACTCACTGAAGTCACATGAGTAGGCAGTGGTGGAGCAGGCTGGCTTGGATGCCCATGCCGTGAAGCGCTGCACTCTCCTGTTCCCTTCCACAACTCCCTCCAGAACCACCGTGAAGGTATGTGTTATGGAGCTTTGTACCAGTGCTCTGGAAGCACAGGACTAAGAGTGATGAATTCTGGCTTCTTGAGGTTATAGCACAGAAACAAAACACATTCTGCAGAAAAATGGCATTTCATGCTAATAGGATAATGGTATTTGTGTTCAGGGAAGAATGCTGCAGAAAAACAACTAAAAACAGCCAACTAAAAGAAGCTTAGAGTCTAGAGGAAGAGATGGATTTCACACATCAGGTACAACATGATAAGGGCTAGATGACAAGTTTAGACAAATTGCCAAGGGAGTTCACAAAGGAAGGAGATCAGCCATGTGAGGTGGTGAGGGGAGCCCTCAGGGAGGGGGCTGCATGCAAGGTGGCCTTGAGGGGTGGGCAGGCAGGTGGTGGGAGGACAGCACAGGAAGAGCTGACTGGTCAGGTTTAACAGGACAGTTGGGGATATGTGAGAAAGTAAAGTGAGAGAGAGGACAAGAAGAGTGAGGTCAACCATAGTCTCAAATGCCAGTACAGGCAATCTGGTCTTGGCTTTTGGATGAATCCAGGACAGGGTGCTGATGGACAGTCTGGGGGAGGGAAATGGTTAAGAAACCGAGGAAAGGGGGAAAGGGACCCCAGCTCAGGGGGAAGTGAGCAGAGACAGGAAGGAGAGGTGAGGCTGGTCAGCCACAGTACTGTGCCTTACATGGCTAGGGACTCTGCTCCCTGAATTGAGCACTAACCAGACCCACGATGTGGAGCATGGGGGAGAATGTGGGGGTCAGAGGCAAAGGAATTTCACCCGAATTTCATTTGTCTATGAGAAAGTAACACTGATGATGCATATCTTTAAGATTATTACTCTTAAAATGAACATACGGTAAACAACATTTTCTTTTGGGCACAGTTCTATAAATTTTTGCATGTGTATAAATTCATGTAACCATCATCATGACCCAGAGACAGAAGAGTGCCCTCTAAAGCTCCTTCATTCTCTCCATGCCTGTTAACCAATGGCAAGCCTTGTTCTGTGTTCCATCACTATGCTCCCTTGTGGAAAATGTCATAGAGATACAATCATACAGCATGTAACCCCTGAGCCTGGCTTCTTCTACCCACAGAATGCCTTTGAGATTCATTCAAGTCATGGTGCCTATCAGTACCTTGCCCCTTCTTAGTGCTGAGCAGTTTTTTTTTTATTGTATGGATGTCCCACAGCTGGTTTATCCATTTACCTGCAAAGGAAATTCAGGTTGTTTCCCACTTTTGGTGATTATGAAGAGAGCTGTTGTATGCATTTGTGTACAGGTTTTTGTGTGAACACAAGGTTTTAGCCCTCTGAAGTAAGTAACCTGGAACATATGGAAATTGTATGTGCAACTTCATAAACTGCCAAACTGTTTTCCAGAGTGGCCCTACCATCCTACCTTCTCACCAGTCCTATAGGAGTGAACCAGATGTTCTATGTCCTTAAGGGGAGTTAGTATTGTCAGTACTTTAAAATTTACCTAATCTAAGACATGTGCAGTATTATCTCACTGGGGCTTAAATTTGCATTTATCTAATGGCTAATGATGTTCTACATCTTTTCATGTACATTTTTTTTGCCATCTTATATCTTCTTTGGTGAAGCATTTGTTCATGTCTTTTGCCAATTTTTAAAATTTTTTAATGTTTATTTATTTTTGAGAGAGAGAGAGAGAGAGAGAGAGGGCAGGGGAGGGGCAGAGAGTGAGGGAGACAGAAGATCCAAAGAGGGCTCTGCACTGACAGCAGAGAGCCTGATGTGGGGCTTGAACTCATGAACCATGAGATCATGACCTGAGTTGAAGTCAGAAGCTTAACCGACTGACCACCCAGACATTCTGCTCATTTTTAAACTGGGCCTTTTATATCCTTACTGTTGAGTGTTAAGCATCCTTTATATATTCCGACACAAGTCCTTTGTCCGACATATGATTTGTCCGTATTTTCTCACTGCTCACCTTTTTATTTTCTTAATGGTGTCTTTCACAAAGTTTCTCATTTTGATGAAGTCCAAGTTAGCAATTCTTTTCCTTTTGTGGACTGTGCTTTTGTTGTCAGGTCTGGGAACCCTCTGCCCAACCTCAGACCAGAAATTTACTCCTGTGTTTTTTTTTTTTCCAGGAGTTTTACACATTCCACATTTCACAATCCATTTTGAGTTAGTTATTTTTATAACCTATAAGGTTTAGGTTGAAGTTTATTTGTTGTATATGGATGTCCAATAGTTCCAGCACCATTGAAGACAAGACATTCCTACATGGGATTATTGTTGCACCTTTGTAAAAAAAATCAGTTGGTCATATTTATGTAGGTCAATTTCTGGGTTCTCTATACTCTCTATTCTGTCTCACTGACTATGGATCTATTCCTCCACCAATGCCATGCTGTCTCAATTACTGTAGTTTTATAATAAGCCTTAAAATTGGATCATGTGATTCCTCCTTTATTCTTCTTTTTCAAAATTATTTTGACTATTCTAGTTTCTCTGTCTTTCCATTGTAATTTATAATCAACGTGTCTATATCTACAGAGTTCTACCAGGATTTTGATTGAAATTGCTTTCAATTTTTTTAATGTTTACTTATTTTTGAGAGAGACAGACAGAGCACGAATGTGGGAGGGGCAGAGAGGGAGGGAGACACAGAATCTGAAGCAGGCTCCAGGCTCTGAGCTGTCAGCACAGAGCCCGACGCGGGGCTCGAACTCACAAACTGCGAGATCATGACCTGAGCCGAAGTCAGACGCCCAACTGACTGAGCCACACAGGCACCCCTTGATTGAAATTGCCTTAAATCTATGGACCAATTTGTGGAAATTTTGCATTTTTACTCTTTTGAGTCTTCTAGTCATAAACAGAATATATTTTTCTATTTATTTAGGTTTTCCCTGATTTCTATCATGAGCATTTTGCAATTTTCACACATATATCCCATATATAAATTTATACCTAACTATTTCATTCTTTTGGATTGATTACAAGTGGCATGGTATTTTTGATATTAGTTTCTAATAGTTCAGTGCTAGCTGACAGAAAGATGATTTGTGTGCTGACCTTGTGTATCCTGTCACCTTACTAAATTTGTTTATTAATTATAGGAGTTTTATATTTCTTTGTTTTGATAAATCTCTTGGGATGTTCTATATATACAAACATGGTATCTGTGAATAGGTTAGTATTATTTCCTTTTCTCCAATCAACATGACTTTGCTTTCTTTTTCTGTCCTACTGCTCTATGATATTGAATAGGAGTGATGACAGCAGATACCTTTGTCTTATTCCCCACCTTAGGGGGAATATGTTCAGTTTTTTGCCAATAAGTATATTAGCTAATGGTTTTATGCAAATGCCCTTTATCCAGTTTAGGGAAATTCTCTCCTATTCCTAGTTCGCTGAGTTTATATCATAAATAAAAGTTGAATTCTGTCAAACCCCTGTCAAAACCCTGTATTCATGTAATATGATCATGTGGTTTTGGTTTTTCTTCTTTAGCTTGCTAACTTGGTAGACTATAATGACTGGTTTTTGAATACTGAACAGCCTTGCAATCCTTGGATAAAATTCCACTTGATCATGATGTAGTTTATATATATGTGTACATGATGTATATATCACACATACACATATACAACTTGCTAAAGTTTTATTGAGGATTTTTACATCTGTGTTTATGAAGGATATTGGTCTGTAGTTTTCTTTTCTTGTACTGTTTTTTTTCTGGGTAACGCTTGTCTCATAAATAAGTTGGGAAGTATTTCCTTCTCTTAACTTTTTGGAAGGGACTGTGTAGAATTGGTGATATTTTTTCTTTTAATGTTTGGCAGAAGTTATCAGTGGAAGCATCTGGGTCTGAAATTCCTTTTTTCAGAAGACTTTTAACTACACATTCAATTTCTTTATTAATTATAGGACACTTCAAGATTTCTATTTCATCTTGTAGGAGTTTTGATAGCTTCTGGTTTTTGAGTAATTGGTACCTCTCTTCTAATTTGTCAAATTTACATGGATACAGTTGTTTATAGTATTCTCTTATGGTCTTTTAATGACTTTTTAAATGTCTGAAGGGTGTGTAATAATATCTCCTTTTTTAGTCCTGCTATTGGTAATTTGTGGCTTTTTTTTTTTTTTTTTGGTCATATTTGCAAAAGGCTTACCAATTTAATTGATTTTTTTAAAATTACTTTTTGGGTTTTCTCTATTTCTGCTTTCAATCTTATTGATTTCTGCTCTCACATCTATAATTTCCATTCTTCTTTTTGCTTTGAATTTATTTTGCTCTACTGTTTATAGTTTCATAAGGTGGAAGCTTAGTTATTGATTTGAGACTTTTCTCTTTCCTATTATCATTTAATGCTATAGATTTCCCTCTAAGCACTGCTTTCACTGAAACCCACAAGTTTTGGTATGTTGTATTTTTAATTTTTGTTCAGTTCTAAAATTCTTTGAGACTTCCCTTTAACCTTTGAATTACTTAGGAGACAAACTGTTTAACTTCCAAGTTTTAGAGATATTGTTCCCGCCACCTTTCGGTTTGCAATTTACTTTTGGTTCATTTAGACTTGTTTACATTTATTTTATAAAGCAGAATTTGTTAGGGAATGTTCAATGGGTACTTGAAAACAGTGTGTATTCTGCTATTGGTAGGTGGAGTATTCTATAAATGTCAATGGTGTTTTGGTGTTTTTAAATTCTTCTATACCCTTGCTGACTTTCTCTCTACTAGTTCTACTCCTGAGATAAGCATATTAAAGACTCAGTAAACTTCTTTAGGTTGTGCTTCATGTATTTTGAAGCTCAGTTGTTAGGTGTATACACATTTAGAATTGCTATGTGTTCTTGGTAAATTGACTAGTATTATGTACTGTCACTATTCCTGGAAATTTTCTTTGCTTTGCAATCTACTTTATTTTATATTAATATAGTCACTCTGGCTTTCTTGTTATTAATGTTTTGTGGTATATCATTTTCCACAGTTTTACTTTGAACCTACTTATATCATCATATTTGAAGTGAATACCTTGTGGACAGCATATAGTTAAGTCATTAAAAAAATTCATTCTGACAATCTCTCTTAGTTGGCATGTTTAGACCATTTACATTTAATATAATTATAAATTTGGATTTAGGTATATCATTTTGCCATCTGTTTTCTGTTGTTGTTTTTTTTTCATTTTTTGTTGTTGTTGTTCCTATTTCTTCTATCCTGTTTTCTTTTGGGTTGTTTAAACATTTTTAATATTTCATTTTAATTTATTATATTTTTATTTACTATAGTTCCTTGTATAGTGCTCAGTAATTACTCTTTGGATTATAATATAAAAATTATCTTTTCAGAACCTACTTATAATATTTTACCATTTAAAGTGGAATGTAGAAACTTTTTTCCATATAGTTCTCTATATCCTCCCTTCCTTTATGATGTAGTCATCTTGTGCCCTACATCTACATACAGTGAATCAGATCAGATTATGTTATTTTTCCCCAAATGTCAGACTATTTATTCTATGTAGCCAGATATTTACCGTTTCTCTTCTTCCTTTATATCTCATATTCCAAGTTTCTGTCTGGTATCATTTCCTTTCTGTTATAACAACTTCCTTTAGCAATTCTTTCAGAGAAGGTCTGTTGATAAGAAACTTTCTTAGTTTTTTTTGTCTTGTTTTGTTTTGCTGTTTTTAACTTGAGAATGTCTTCACTTACCTTCATCTCTGAAGGATATTTTTATTGGACATAGAATTCTGGGCTAATGGTTCTTCTCTTTCAACTTTTAATTTTTTTTTTTTCAACGTTTTTATTTATTTTTGGGACAGAGAGAGACAGAGCATGAACGGGGGAGGGGCAGAGAGAGAGGGAGACACAGAATCGGAAACAGGCTCCAGGCTCCGAGCCATCAGCCCAGAGCCTGACGCAGGGCTCGAACTCACGGACCGCGAGATCGTGACCTGGCTGAAGTCGGACGCTTAACCGACTGCGCCACCCAGGCGCCCCATCTTTCAACTTTTAAAAAACATTGTGTCACTACTAGATAGATGGCTTCCATAGTTTCTGATAAGAAATTCATGGTGCTATCTAGATTTATCCCATGTGGCTGGTCTTGGATGTCGGGTGGTGGTCTATCCCGCGGTTCAGTCTGAAAGTCTACGGTATACTACTTAAGGTCAGACCCGTGCATATTCAGATTGGTGGGGAGCTCAGGATCTCATAACCTTCTTTATATGTTCACTTTCCTGAGCTCCTTCCTCTCATATCTCTGCCCAGTACTTTTTGGTTCCCAAGGCTCCCTTTTAGTTCCTCTGGCCAAAAAGCTGGTTCTTTGCTTTATTCTGCTTTGCCTCACACTTCCCACATGTGCACCTTCATTTGGGGCCATGCAGTAGGAAAATAGAAAAGAAGAAAAAAACAACAGGGTTTCATCCCACCCTCTTAGAATATAGTTCCTCTGCTCAGAGAGATAGATTCCTTTCCCTCGACATTTTAAATTTCCTATGGGCCCATGTTGTTGTTGCTGCTGCTACTGTTGCTGCTGCTATCACAGGATTGCTAACAGGGTACAAGGATATGGAGAAAAAAACAAAAGAGGGCAGATTTCCCCTCACTCAATCTGAGCTTAGAGACCCTGGATCCTGTCCTGCATGTAGAGGGCTTCTCTGTGTCCTCTCTTTGTCAGCACAGATGCCCACTTCTGGGTTTTGGCTGCATTGAGTCTAGGCTAGGGGGTACTAGAGGGAAGAAAATGCCAGTTCAGTAGTACTTCAAATTTTGATACTTTTCCAATCTGCCTCCTACTACATACTTTCAGGGTCCTCAATTAGCTGTTACATACATTTTGCCAAAGTTTTAGAACTGTATTCAGTGTGGTGGACAGGATGGAGTAGGCTGACTCCATCTTACCCAGTTCAGAATGTCCATATATCTTTTCATACTCTTTAGTGAGTATGTAAAAGATCCATAGAAATCAAAAGGTGGGAACATAGAATCTGAAGTCCTGATGGCAGGATCTGTAAAGAATATTCTTTTGCAGGAAAGTATATAGGGGAGAGCTGGACAATAGTAATAATAGACTCTTAAGGGAACATATTTCTGGGTGGCTTTTGGAAAACAAGGAGGATTACAGATTAATTGGGTAGGTCCTTCCCTTGGCATGAGTGTATCACTTTGATGTGATCTAGAATTTTAAAAATATCAAAAGGAAACTATACTGCATATCAACATGGAGTTTATTAAGCTAATAAAACTACTCTCCCTACTGACTGAGGATAAATTTGGGCACCCATACTGGTCTAGCTAGGGCACATGGGGTGAGAGGCAGAGGTGTAGGCTCCCAGACCTCTGGAATTCCACAGGAGGGTTGTACTTGCATTTCAGGATCTAAGTGAGATTTAACACAGCCACTGGCATTCTTATAAGATGACAGTGCTTATGGTATTGCAGGGGGACTCAAGGAAGGAGAGGCATTATACAAAGGGAGGTGGGATAGGACCATGGTTCCAAGGTCAAGTGTTGTGGAGGGGGGTTGAGCATATATGCACATGTACACACACAAACACACCCCTCTTGTATTTCTCCAATAAGTGGTACCTTGAATGCCCTTTTATTGGGGGATTTCATGAAATAGATGAATATTATATAAACCATACTCAATGCTTCTCTCCTTTTCTTCTTGGTGAGGAGATGATCACAGGGTGTGCACACTGGGTGAGCAAGACTGGGCTTTACACTCAACTACTCAAGAGGCATAGCTATAGCTGAGATGGGGATCAGGTCCTTCTGAGAAACCTGTGGCATAGACCAAGAAGAAAGATGCTCATCTCCCATCCTTCTAGGAGAGGCTCCCATGGCAGGAATGGGGAGTTTGAGCATGTAGGTGAATGTGTCCTCAGTCCTCTCTAAATTCACAAGGGCACATGACAGTGATGCAGGTGCATTTTATATGTCACCAAAAATCCTGTGTTTCCCTAAGGGGAAGAAATTAAAAATCACTGTATCAGAACTCCTGATTGGTGAGCTAGATCAGGAACAAAGATCAAATCAGTGGAAAAGGGGGAAAAAAGTACTATAATGAGGGGACTCTTCCTTTTAATCTACTTCATGTGCAGACAGGTCTGGCTGGTGGCATCTGCTGCTTACACCTCTCCAGCATCCAGTGAGAAACTATCCTTAACACCTGACATACTTCCATACTAGGATCCCTTCCTGATGTTTAATCCCAAGGTATCCATCTTTTAAATTAGCCCCAATAAGTCTAGTTTTATTAACTGAGTAGATAGAACATGCTGATGAGGGAAAATCGAAGATGCTCTTTGAATCACATGCAGTTGGCCACATGAAATAAAAACTGAAAAAATCAAACGCTACCCAATACAGTTGGACAGCAGTGGCCAGAACTGGTGACGGAAGCACCAGTGGGCTTCCCCTGCTGGAACTCCATGAAGTTCCATGAAGTATGCAGTAAGTCTGGAAGTATGTAGTTCCATGAAGAACGGCTTTTTCCCATAGGGGGTCTCCATGGTGAGGAGCTAAAGACATTTTATGAAGCATATTGTTTTCACACTTACAGCTACCCCTGGAAGTTGAAGAGTGGTTGGGGCAGCAGAGAACCGGGATGATACAGCTTAGCCGGAGGAACCTTAGACCAGTTACCAGAAGTTATGAGTCCTCATCCTGGTTCTGCTACCTATGCCATGAGAGAGAGTGGGCAAGGGATTTCCACCTCCATGGACCTTGGCTTCCTCTTACAGAATAGTGAGGACACTGATAAGGTGATTTCAAGCTGGAGAATTAAAAATTGTCTGAAACTCACTCCCCCCATTAAAAGGTGAGTTCTAATTCCCCTCCCGCTGAGTGTGGGCTGGCTGGCCTCAGTGACTTGTGTCTAAGGGAACAGAATGTAGCACAAGGGAACTGCCTGACTTCCAAGGTCAGGGAGTAAGAGGACACACAGCTCCCCACTGACTCTCTTGTCCATGACGCTCACCCTGGAACCCAGTCACGTGTTGTGAGGAAGCCGCTACATCTCCGTACGGAAAGCCACAGTCCCAGCTGACAGCCTACATCAACCACTAGCCATGGGAATGAGTGTGTCTTCAGGTGGTGCCAGCCCATCATCTCAGCTCTAGCTGAGACCACATGGGACAGAGACAAGCATTCCCTTCTAGGCCATACCCATATTGAAGATCCACAGGCAAATAAATGCTGTCGCTTTAATCCTGTACATTTTGGAGCGGTACATTTACACGGTAACAGATACTCAGGAGAGTTAATGCCTAAAGAAAGACTCAGTGATGCCCAAGGTTCCTTCCAGACCAGGAATTCTGGCATATCTACACTGAGCTAACTAGTTCCACATTATAGTATGAGACAGGAACTGACAAGCGTGCAGATGAGCCCTCTCAGACTTGAGTATTATACACAGAGCAAAATGAACCTGTTTGAGAAGGCTATCCTTATTGGAATTAGGTCTTATGCTTCTTTTGAAGTCTCTACAAGTCTTTGGAGTACCTGAAACGAGGGAGTGGTTGAGGAATGAACTCACAGTTTCTTGTAGAATTGAAATAAATCAAGTAGGTGCTCACTGTCAACATCCGGAGAGGCAAATGGAACAATGCAATGCTCACAGGCATGACATAAATTTAAGTATGCTCCACATTAAGACAGTCCTATCCATGAAAGGTCAAGTTTCATGAAGAATAAATTAGAGTCTCATCAGCCACATTAACAAAAACCTTGTAAGAGTATTCCCGTTAAAATTTGATGGACATGTAGGAAAACGAGACAGGAAATATGTCAAAATGTTAACGGTGTCTATCTCTAGGTAGTATGATTATAAATGAGATTTATTTACTTCTTTAAACATTTTACTATTTTTCAAATGTTGTTTTGGTGTATTTTCATATGTAAGAAAATGTGCTAAAATGATGGGAATAAAGTTGATTTAAGACAGTGTTGGGTAAAAGGGCTTCCATGGAAAATCATGAAGAATTATTTTGAGAAAAAGGACTATGGTCAGAGAAGTTTATTTTGTTGTTACCAATTTTTGTTTTTTTCCTCCAGATAATTTTTTAAATTCACAGTTACATAAAATGGAACAGATTTTGGTTTATTTTCTAATTGCAGTCTTAGCACTTTCAATGTGCTAAGGAGCCCTGAAACTCTCCAAAAGGGAGAAAAAGTAAACAGCATGGCCCAAACTTGTTTTGGGGGGGCATTTCCTGAGGTTACTGTTGTTCAGAATACATTCCAGGGAACTCTGACATAAAGCAAGGTCCATTTAAAGCCAGTGCAGTCCCTTCCTGTGCCCAGGCCTGGGTCCTCGGGACAGGTGCACACCTCCTCATGACCATAAGTCAGACAGCCTCCCTGCACGCCCAGACAGTGGGGGCTGGGGACACCACTGAGCTCAGGAGCCTTTAGCAGCTTGGTTCCAGGAAAGAATGTCATCTGGGTGTGTGGAGAGAAAAGTCACCCCATGTGGAGCTAGATGGGTCAGGATGATGCCTCCCTCACCTCATGGAGAATTCTGGAGACTCAATTTGTTTTCTACCGCAGACATTTGGTGAAGTGTTTGTGGGATGACTGTGCTCAGCTTGTGCTATTCTTTCTTCCTGAGATGTAATCGGAACATCTTTACTTTTACCTAGAGGTATCAGGAAATGTTGGGGCCCAAATGAGAAGCTGGCCTAATTTTCCAGTGATTCTTACTTAACAGTCACACAGGGAGAGTTTCACGGGAGCACAATCTTTAGCAACTTGTCACTGAAATTCTCAAAGGAATATTTAGCTTTTTCTGCAGAAAAGAAACATTTTCAAAATGGCGGACTTCTGCCCATCCCTTTTTCAATTTAAAATTTATTGAAATTATTGAAAGAGTTTTTAGTGAATTCTTCTCTACCTCAGATGCTCCCAGAGAATTTCTGGGTGTCCCTGAGCTAAGACTTTCCCAAGTTTTTAAGCCTAACGGGCATACAATTCTCTTTCTGACAATGCTTCTTAGCTGACCAAAGTACCCCACTAGGGTAGAAGCCAAGAGCCCCAAATAGAGGGAGGCCCCTTTTCCATTCTGCTGTTTACTGGGCCACAGTAAGAATTAGCATTCTGCCTGCGAGTACAGTTCTACTTTTTCCCTTTGTTTGGAATACAGAATCACTCATCTGGAAATTACAGGGTAATATAAATGAATCGTGTGTCCTGATACGTCTATATTCTTGCAATGCCTGCTGCTGCCTTAATCACCAAATAAAACAAACAGAAAGGAAGTCTCAAAAATGTTTTTACTATCATTTTTTTCCCTGTGTCGGGGCTTATGATGATATGCGTAACTCCCAGTCAAGAGCCTATGAAAGAAAATCACAGCAAAATTAGCAAGATAGGCTCCAGCTGGAAACATCAACATATACTGCACAGGGTCAGGATTTTCATTCTGCACTGAGCCTGTACACAGGGGCATCAGTGAGTGCGCCCGGAGCTGGAGTCCTCCAAGTGGGCTACAACCTTCATGGATCAGACTAGCCTTTCCTTTCAGACCTACAGAATTTACATCTAGAGAAATGAAACAATAAAATGAGGCCAGTCTTTCCTCTTAACCATATTACTCTCCACGAAAGAGCACTTGGCTGAGAAACAGAGCTTATGAATTGTGACCATCATCCTGGCTTAGCTCAACACAGACCCTGCAAGATATGATTTCTCCTTTATGCTTGTTTTCAAGAATGCCTCCCTAACTTGCCCCAAAATCCTTTGAGGGCAGGGTGATGCTGTGTATCCTCCTCTTTATCTTCCTGCTGCTTAGTACATTTCTTAGTTAACCAACACTGATGGAAGGGTGTCCGAATGGTCTCAGTCATTGGTCCATGTCGACAAACTACCCTGGGGGGAGCCAGGAGGAATGCTAAGGCTAAAGCTTTTCTTTTTGCAACACTTGCTTCTGCAAAAGTGCATGGATGAGTGTCTCGGTTGCAGCGATGTTATCTCCCTCTTGCCTGGCCATTTTATCAGTGTTAAGACTGTAAGGATGAGGGTCAAAGAATAATAAAATTGTTTAGCTTGTGTTTGCAAACCAGCATCCTTTACTGAGAACCCCAAGCTATTTTGCCTGACCTTCTTCATTCTTATTAACAAAAGGCAGCGATAGCTCTCAACTCACCACCCATCTTCCCTCCTGCTACGAAAATGCACACAATTAGGGAAACAAAACTTCCCAGCTGGTAGGAGTTAATGTAACTTTAACGAATAGCTGATGAATTACTCATTCAATATTGGACAGAAGGAAGAGGCCACCATGAAAGAATTTCCTCTCTCAAGAAATGGAGTAAGTTGTACTTTACAATACTGCAAAGTTATAGAAACTGGCTTTCTTTGGAAAGTGAGGATTCATACAACACTTTCTGTCCCTACCCCCTGGGCACATGGTCGACCAAAGGGAGCAGCTTCCACTTACTGTCAGGAGAGGTCGTTAGGAGCCCAGAACTCGAAATCATACCTTGGTTTGAATCCCTGCCTGCCACTTACTGGCTGTGTGATTCCAGGCCCTGGCTTTCTCAACTGTAAAATGAGGCTGGTAAAAGCCTATGTGGAGGGGGGGGTGTTGTGAGGATGAGAGAGCTTACGCATGTCAGCTGCTGCAGGCACACACTGAGTGCTCCATACATCTTAGCATTTCTTATTAGCACTGTGTTCCCTGCAGTGTGTGAGGAGGCACTTACACGCAGCTGCATTTAGTTCCTCAGTAACAGAAGTTGAGTAACTCATCCAAGGACAGAAAGTAAAAGCGTCAGAAGTCAAAGCCAGGCCTGTCTCATTCCTAACTAAGCTGTGCACTTCCTGCCCCACTGCGCCACTTCCTGGATGACTCCCCCCTCCGCCACACACACAGACACACGTCCCGCAAAACTATTAGAAAGGCATGTGCATCACTGGACCACAAAATGGTAAACTGTGCACCTCATTATCTAGGGATTCCAAATGTCTCTCAATCAGACTGTTTCCTTTTTGAGTTCATGGACCCTGTTTTTGGATTGTCCCTAAGGAAAAATAGCAAATAGTTCTGACACACAATAGGCACTCAGTACTCGCTGGTTTTACACGGAAATTCGCAGAAGAAAAGTGGAACTGTATCCCGGTTCAGAATACTTGATCAAACAATCCGAACAAACCATGAATTGCCCAAAGCTTTGGAAACCTTGCCCAACATAGCGTGTCTTTTCTGGAGACAATGAGGGTTTTGATCTGAAGCTAAGCATTTCTAATCTTGTCAAAAAAAACTGTGTGAGTGAAAACTACTCCTCTCAGGCCTCCAGGTGGGATTAGGGGAAGGGCCTCCCGATGCTGCTGCTACAAAACCTGCACAACCAGAGGCTTTGAGACGGATATAATCTTAGGATTATGGTTATTTCCTCATGGGTTCTCCCAAGTGTTATGAGGGATCCTGCATTATTACTGCTATTCTGGCAAACAGATCTGGGTATTGCCAAGCGTTCTAGACCTGTTTCCCCATCCGAGGTCGAGAGGGGGTGAGGGCCAGCCAGCAACCTCACTACCCCAGACGTGTGCCTGGAGACTCCCAAAGGGGCAGTGTGAGAGCATGCGTGCCCACTTCCTCAAAGCCCCGGGGGGTGGGGGGTGGGGTGGTGGGAGTGAATGGAAAGAAACTGCATACGACCTGATTTATTTCTAAGGACTTTTAGCCAAGATTTTCTTGGAATGTCTCCATCGGTGACCCCTGAGAATGGTAGCATTTCATCTCCTCTGCATTTTGAGGTAAGCAGTGCAGTAGAGGGAGGGCTGAGGTGGGGGGGCCTGGGAGGTGACATTAACATGAGGATGGCAGAAGCAAACTCCCACGGACTCCGAAGTTACACCACGACACAGCTCTCAGTGTGGGCCTGCCAGACAGACTGGGTTAGTCCCTACATGAAGGGATTTTCTTGTAGTCAGGGGAATAGGACCAGAATCTGAGGTTAGGAAGCCTGTTTAACTTTAACGTCTGCCATTTGTGAGAGCTTTATGATGTTTGCCACGTTACTGAGCCTTCGTTTCCTCCTCTGTAGAATGGGGATAACAATGAAACACACCTCAGAGAACACTGAGATGACATGAGCTAACGCATAGAAAAGTACTTAGTGTAGAGGATTAGGACACACAAGAAGCACTCGGTGACTGCTGGCCACCCCTACCCATCTTTTCATGCTGCTAACCAAGGAGAATACCTTGTAAATGTATGAGAGTGTCCTGTATTTTCACACGTGTGTAACGATTAACACACATACACACACACGAAAGAGCTTCTTTGGGTATTTTGTGGCTGCCTCCCCAAATAACCCTGTCGCTGCAGGACAGAAATGATTGCCTAGTGTTGCAGGTGAGGAAGTAGAAGCGGGGAGAGGTGAGGGTTTGTTGGAATTCATCATCTGGGACAGCGCTGCTGTCTGCCTCTGCACACAATCCACAGCTACCTCAGAGGAAACCAAGAGGTCAAACACACAGAGGAAAGAACCGGAAGCCAGTCTGTCTGTGAGAGAGGGCAGGAAGATTCTATTCTTGTCTGGTCTGGGTTAGTCTATTCATCCACTTGTTACTTGGGACCACAGGGATTTTGTGACCCTTGAAGGCTGTGGCCTAAGGTTTGAGAAGCACGGCTGTGGGGAGTCCTGTTTCCCAATGCCAAGGGAAGGGCATGTTCCTTCAGAATAAACTGAGGTATTATTTGAATTGTTGTCTATTCAAATTTTTATCAGAGAAAATTTTGAAACATGGAAAAGTATAGAGATAAGAGTATGATGAATCCCCCGTGCTGACCATCCAGTTTCGACAATCCTCACTCCATGCCAACCCCGTTTGGCCTACAACTCTGGCCATTTCCCCTGCTCCCTGATTTTTCTTTAAGGAAATATTTGGGGGAATTGACAACCAATACAGACTCCCTCTGTGTTCTGCAGATTCAGGTCTAGCAGGTCTGGAGTGGCTGGGGATTTGTTGTCTTCATGCCCACCACCCTTTCCGCCCCCAACTGGTGACACGGGAAAGACAGATGCCCCTCTCCCTGGAGATGCCGAACTGGGGGATCTCTGAAGACTGCAACATTTGCAAGTGGAGGATTCTGTAAGTGACAACCAGGCAGTGGGTTCTGTGAGGGGAAGTGGGCAATCCCTTCAGCCATGCAACTGTTCAAGAGCCTGTCACAGGGGACTGAAGGACCCGTCCCCTCTTCCTCCCCCCGCTCCCAGGTACACACACAACTGTGGGAACAGAAGGAGATGAGACTGGAGGGAGAAGGCTTGTCCTCGGGCCTGAGTGAAGACTTTCCCAGGAGAACACACTCCATTGCTGGGCCTGTCACTTGCAGCTTGATCATCTGTAGTCACCTACCAACCACCTCCATTCACCTGTGTCCTCCTCGTATCATCTTTATTTCCCTGAAGCCTGACATAGTAACTGCCCACGGGGGCAAACTGTGCGATGTTGGTAACATTTGACAGGTCTTTACCTTCAAAATATCAGCTTTATGACTCCATTTTACCCACAGTAGGTAGTCAATCAATGCCCAGTGAAGGAATAAGCAAGAATAGGGTTTTAAGAGCTCTGACATGCCAGCAAATGAACTAGGATTTCTGGCCAATACCACAGCGGTGCAAGGTGGCTACGATATCTCCAGGTGCAGGTGAGAAAACTGAGATAGGGTATATGGAAGCACGTAGCACATGAGGATGATTACTACGTGGTCAACATCTGGGAATGATTATTACTATTATTGTCCAAAGCCAGGCAACTCCCCACAGCGGAGCAGGGATTTGAACTCAGGTCTGCCTGGCTCTCCGGTCATGCTGCCTTGCTAAGCAGTGTCTGTGCTGGAAAAGCAAGAGCCAGCAGCCTCTCAAAGGAGACCCAAGTCACCAGGGTTAAGACATGAACATGTGGAAAATATAAACCACCTGGCAAGTCCCAGACAATGAGGAATTTCAGGATAAGGAACAAAATTGGGGGAGCTGGTCTACATTTTTTTAGTAGAGCACTACAATATTTCAAGGAGAGTAGGTACCAAGAACATGTCCCTAGTGGCCTGTCCCGCTGCATAGGACATGCACAGGATAGCTCATCTATGCTGGAAGAGGACAAGCATGTTTGAGCCTCGTAGATGGCACAGAACAGACCAAGGCAGGGAAGATGCTCCTTCTTACCTCTTTGCCCTGTCTTTCTCATCTTCATCCATTAGATTTTCTACGCAGTTTTTCCTGCAAAAAAAGAACAGATGATTACTGTCTGCTTCTAGTCCTTTCTTCTAGGTCTTTCCTGGGGTCGTTGTTTTGCTCTGATCTAACCCACAAGTCTTAGCCCAGAGGTTCACAAACTTTTTGGTTCCAGCAAAACCCTTTACACTCTCAAAAATGACTGAGGATCCAAAGAGCTCTTGTATATGTATGTGGGTTCAAATTGAAAAATCTTAAATCCCCAAGCACTCATTCTAGATGTCAGAGCCATGCAGTCATAGCTTTCAAGGAGCTTCTAGAAAGGTTCACTGTATATTCATGAGCGTCAAAAAGGCAAATAATGTGTTTGTATTAGGAAAGCTGTTTTGACCTCCCGGACCCACCAGGGGTCCCCCAGACTGCACTTTGACAACTGTTGTCTACACCCGGCTCAAGGAAGTATCTGTTTATCTCAAACCTTAAACCTGCAAGGTGCCCATGACATTGTAAAGAACAGCATTTATCTATCTGGTCATTCAAATACACAGAGCCCTCTTACATGCAGCTGGGAAGAAATTGGGGCCCCAAAGGACTATAATCTGTAGTCCTTCCAGGCATTTACACTTCCCTAGACAGTCAAGGCACACAGATGTGAAAAATTAAGTAACAATCCAGGAATGTTCTTGTAGCCCAAAGTCATCAGAGACTAGCTCACCGCCCAGAACCTGTACTCTCCTAGGCAGCCGGCTGGATTTCTTGCTGCCCCACAGATCTGGGTCCCTCTGTCACATGCAGGCATGCTCGGACTCTTTATTTCATTCATATGTTTCCCAGGGTCCTGTTTGGGGAACCCCCTCCAGCCAGCCCTCAGAGCAGAAACACTCTCAGGGTGTCCACGAGGCCACAGCCTGCAGGGAGAACTGTAGGAGAATTATGCGGTAGCATAGAGGGCAGAGTGGCTGAGATACGGGTGTGGACCCCAGGGAAGCTGAATCGCCACTGCCCACACGCTTCTGTTGTAAGAGGGTCTGAAGTCAGAACTCCAAAACCAACACTTTGCAAATGCACTAACACTCTCGAAACTTAAAGTTTTAGATAACCTTTTCCTGGGGCAAATGAATATTTCTAAGATAATTTGGTTTTGTGATCTGGGTCTGACAAGTGCATAGGGATGGGTGTGAGCTGGAAGAGGAGGAGGAATTCTAGCTACAGCCCTTGTTTACACACATGCCCCATTCAGTAAACGGAAAGGCATATTTTGGTGATAGACTTGCAAGACATGCCATTCGGCAGTTAAGGCTTGTATCGTAATTAAAATGGGGTTAACACATCTGCAAACAGGCATGTGCTTAATGTCTCCCAGATGGAATCTGTTCAAAGTTTTAAGATGTGAAAAATGCGGCATCAACTCATTTAGTGATGCACTACCCCAGGTCCCTGCTCTGAAGAAAGTGCTGGCTGCCCATGCGTCCAGGTCACGAGCAAGGACCCAGCCAAGCCAAGCCCTTCACCCAGTGCCCCTGGACAGAGCATGTTCTCAGGAGGGATGTGGGCTTCACACTGCTTTCCTGAGGTTCCGGAATCCTGTTTGGATTACTGGGATTGCTTAGTCATAAATGAAACATTTAGGAGTGACTAATAGCTATTCTTTATTGACCACATCTTCTCTGTTTTATATTTGTTTGTCCTTAAACATTTCCTGAATCCATGAAGCTGTGATGACCTATACCTCCTTCCTCTTCTTCCCCATCCCTCCTGTTGCCTTGACTGATTCCTGTCATCTGTCCCTTGTCTGTGCTACTCTGCTCAACTGTACCTGGTGAGACAGGGCCCCTAAGCCAAATTCCTCAGTAGCACCTGCCACAGGAGCCCCACACTGAAGTCCTCACTGTCTTGTCACTGAGCCCATTGTGTCCCATGCCCTCCCCAGGTTTTTTTTTTTTTAATTAAATACACATGACATAAAATTGATCACTCTTACGTGTATAGTTCAGTGGGATTAAGTGCATTCATACTGCTGTCCAGCCATCACCACCATCTCCAGAAAGTCTTTGCATCTTATAAAATTGCAACTCTGTGTCCATTAAACACTAACTCCCCATTCCCTCTCTCCCCAGACCCTGGCAACCACCATTCCTCCATTCCTTTCTTTTTTTTAAATCAATTTTTTTAATGTTTATTTATTTTTGAGAGAGAGAGCACGTGCGTGCAAGTGGGAGAGGGGCAGAGAGAGAGGGAGACACAGAATCTGAAGCAGGCTCCAGCCTTGAGCTGTCAGCACAGAGCCTGACACGGGGCTTGAACTCACAGACCATGAGATTATGATCTGAGCTGAAGTAGGTTGCTTAACCGACTGAGCCACCCAGGTGCTCCCATTCCTTCCTTTTTAGGGCTGAATAATATTCTATTGTGTGCTTATACCACCTTTTGTTCATCCAGTCATCCATCCATGGACACTGGGTGGCTTCCACCTGTTGACTGTTATGAGTAGTGCTGCTATGAACAGGGCTATGTTCCTCCTGCCTCATGTTTTTGAGCCATTCTTTTACTTCATGATGTGCAGAAGCTAGACAGGGTCCAAAGGCACACAAGAAAAGGGGGAGGGTCAAAGGCAAGTAAAGGAAGAGTAGAGAAGTTTAAGAGGTGATGACTACTCTTCCCAGTTGCATAAAGAGTTTCCAATGAAAAGGATTTTGAGCAGTTTGTTTTGTTTTTTTACGCCCACACAGAGCCAGGGAAGAGAAAATGAGCTTAAGTGAAGGCAGAGGAGAGTCTGTCTGGAGCTGAGAAAATAACTATTGTTGTGATTAACCCCAAGAGTGAACAAGGGAGGGAAGCTATAGAATCTTTACTCTTGATAAATATATATTCTAAGTATGTTAGATGTTTATGAGATTTATTAGCCAGAATCCCAACAGGAAACAGGACTTCATTACCAAGCTGTGGGTGGGGTCTAGGGGAACCAAGAGGGATGGTATGGTTACCTAGGGTTGGTATCAGATGAGCTGTTACCAGCTCTGAGGGTGAAGGGACCAGAGGCAAATAGTTTGCCAAACCTGGAAGGAGGGTGTCATATAGGGGAGGCAGCATTTGGTGGAAGGATACAGCCATCATGAAGAAACCTTTTGAGAGGGGAGTCAAGGGAATAAATACCTCCCTTCACTCTCCACCCATCCCATCGCCTGTTTGTGTCTCTTATTAGCTATACCACCCAGAAGGCTGAGGCAGGGAGGCCATGATATCATCCACGTGGGGAAGCCCCCAGTGCAGAGTGAAGGGTGGAGAGGTGTGAAGGGGAACAGGAAGGACACCCAGCATGCCACTAATGTTCATCTCTGAGGAGCTCTTCCAGTTCTGGATATGTCTGGATTTTTCTGGAACACAAACTATTTGGAGTCTTTTAAAAACCTTTTACAACTGTCCAAATTTGAAGTATAGGCATCTACATGTAGAAATAATAACACTCAAGAAATAATAATACAATAATGATGAGAGGCTGAGGAAGGAGAGCCTGGCAGAGAAGGGTCTTGTAACTATTTAAGCCACAAAATCAGTAACGATAGATTGTAACCCACAGAAGAAACTATTCAGGCGTCTATACTGCTACAAAGAAAGAAAGAAACAGGGGCAGGGGGACAGATCTCCCTTACAGAAGAATTCCAATTAATAAATGTAGAAAGAATATGGAAATAGAAAATCACCATCAGTACCCCATAGTAATAATTGTTGCAGGCAAGATCCACTGATGGATGCTTAAGTTAACAAGCAAAAGTTTGAAAAGACTCAGGATATCTGCATAGTTTAAAGCATCTCCCTCAAGGGTTGTCTGGGTGGCTCAGTCGGTTAAGCATCTGACTCTTAGTTTCAGCTCAGGTCACAATCTCATGGTTTGTGGGTTCAAGCCCCACATCAGGCTCCATGCTGACAGTGAAGGGCCTATTGGGTTCTCTCTCTCCCTTTGCCCCTCCCCCACTTATGCTCTCTCTCTCTCACTCTCTCAAAATAAACTTTAAAAAAAGTATTTCCCTCAATATATTTATTAATTACAAAGGAAAATGGTAACTTTATAAGTGGAGAAGGTTGGCAGATACTGCCTTCCCTACGGGTCACCAGTGTAAGTTACACCCACGTCTTTTGGTGGAAATAAGTGCTCATTCTCTTGGGTGTTTATGCCTAGGAGTGTAAGTGCTGTATCATATGGTAGCCATATGCTTAGTTTATTAAAAACTGCCAACTGTTTTCCATAGTACTGTACAATTTTACATTTGCACCAGGAACATATGAGAGTTCCAGCAGCTCCACATTCTTGCCAACACTTGGTACTGGTTTCTTACATTTGGTCATTCTAGTGGGTGTGTTGTGGGATCTCACTGGGATTTGAATTTGCATTTCCCTCATGATTGATGATACTGAGTATCTTTTCATGTGCTTTTTGACCACCGATAGCTTCTTTTGTGAGGTGTCGGTTCAAGTTTTTTGCCCATTTCCTTTTTCTTTTCTTTCTTCTTAAAAATTGGGCTTCTAGGGGCGCCTGGGTGGCGCAGTCGGTTAAGCGTCCGACTTCAGCCAGGTCACGATCTCGCGGTCCGTGAGTTCGAGCCCCGCGTCAGGCTCTGGGCTGATGGCTCAGAGCCTGGAGCCTGTTTCCGATTCTGTGTCTCCCTCTCTCTGTCCCTCCCCCGTTCATGCTCTGTCTCTCTCTGTCCCAAAAATAAATAAACGTTGAAAAAAAAATTTAAAAAAAATTGGGCTTCTTTTTGTCTTCCCTGTACTGATTTATACGTTTCTCTCTTCTGCATACACTACTTTGTCAGATCTAGAGATCAATTTGTGAACATCTCCCAGTCTGTGGCTGGCCTTTTTTCACTTTCTTGACGGCATCTTTTGGTGAACAGTTTTTAAATTTGATGAAGTCCAATTTATAACTTTTTAATTTCAAGGTTAGTGATTTTTGTGTCCTCAGAAATCTTTGTCACCTCAGTGTCATGAAGAAGTATCCTGTTTTCTTCTAGAAGCTTTATCATTTTAGCTTTCACATTTAGATCTACAGTCCACTGCAAATTAAATTTTATGTGTGGGGTAAAAGCAGTCAAGGATCATCTTTTAATTTTTTCCTCCAATCTGGACATTCAGTTACTCCAGGGTGATTTCTTGAAAAGACATTTCTTTTCCTATTGAATTGCACTGGCATTTTTGTCAAATGTCTTGTGTGATCCTATACATATATTAACAGAATCTCTATTCAGGTCCATTTATATACCAAGTCACTGTAGCAGACACAGGATAAACATTTTTTTTTTAAATAAACTCTGTTTGGGGGCACCTGGGTGACTCAGTCGGTGAGCATCTGACTTCAGCTCAGGTTATGATCTCACGGTTCACGGATTGGAGCCCTGCATCAGGCTCTGTGCTGGCAGCTCAGAGCCTGGAGCTTACTTCCGATTCTGTGTCTCCCTCTCTCTCTTCGCCTCCCCCACTCATGTTCTCCCTCTCCCTCTCTCAAAAAATAAACATTAAAAAAATTAGAAAAATAAAATTTATTTTTTAGAACTATTTTGCATTTACAGAAAATACAAAGGCATTATAGAGAGTTCCTTTATATCCTGTTCCCAGTACCTGCTATTATGAACACCTTATATTAGTATGGTACATTTAGCACAATTAATGAACCATCACTGATGCATTATTATTAAACAAAGTCCATACTTTATTAATATCTTCTTAGTTTTTACCTAATGTCCCTTTTCTGTCCCAAGATCTCATCTGGAACACCACATTACACCTAGTCATCATGCCTCCTTAGTTTCTCAGACTCTGCTTGTTTTGGATGACCTTGACAATTTCGAGGAGTATTTGTAGAATGTCCCTCAATTTGAGTTTGTCCGATGTTTTTTTCTCATGGTCAGACTGGACATGTGGGTTTTTAGGAGGACATTCACAGGGGTAAAGTGCCATTCTTATCACTTCATGTCAAGGGTATTAACAGCATGTATCACTGTGGCTCTGGCCTTAATCACCCAGCTGAGGTAGCGATAAACTTATTTTTAAACTGCATGTTAGTTACATTTACACATAGAATACACAGTGTTTTTCTTCAGCTTTCAGATACCCCTTTTCCAGATGAAGAATCTCTAAATTTAAAGTGGTAGATCCAATTATGAACCTCAAAGAAGTACAACGAATATACTATCTTCTCTGTTTTTAGACTTTGAGACATACTTATTGAACTTTCATCAGATTGACAATTGGACCCATTGCTTTAAACTTAGAGGCACTTCACCTGGAAACATATTGAGCATATTATTTGAAGACAGCGAACCTTCTGTGTAGGGAAACTTCTTCTGTTTCCCGACTCTGTGGCATCCTGTATTTGTCTATCTTTATGCCAGTTCTGCACTAGCTTAACTCCTCTGGTTTTACAGGGACTTCTGGTAGCAATGTAGTGTGAGCTTTCCAATTTTGTTCTTCTTATTTAAGATTCTTGGCTATTCTAAGTCTCTGCATTTCCTTGCAGATTTTAGAATTTACATTGTCAATTTCTATAAAATGCCTGCTGCAACCTTGATTGGGAGTGTGTTGAATCTAGAGAACAATTTGGGAAAAGCTGAATCTTAGCGACCTCGAGGCCTCTGATCCATGTACATGGCATCTCTCTGTGAAGGGGTAACGGAGTGCGTTCACTGAAGCAGGAACATGGTGTTCATGTGTGAGGGTGGGTTATTCCACAGGCATTCCCTGAGTGCCAGGGCACCTTGCGAAGTTCCTGCTCTTGTGGCTCTTAGATGGTGGGGGGCAGGCAGGAGAGTGGGGGCAAGCCACAAGCAAGTAAATAAGTAAATATCGTCACCTGCTTGTAACTGCTGTGGAGAAAAATACTGGAGACTCAGGTGGGGGAGGGGCGGCTAGGGAGCGCTATAGTGAGCTGGAGTCTTGCTCTGGGAGCTTTCAGAAGTCAATGGAAGTCCTTGCTAATAAGACCATATTTGACCATGACTTGAGGGAAGTGGGCCATAGGGATGCACACCAGGGACACTGGACCAAGTTTGGCTTTTGCTCTGAGTGAAAGGGAGGACCCTGGAGGTTCTGATCCGAGGGGTGCGAGAGAACTCCCTCAGAGGACAGCTGTGATTCTGGAAAGAATTAAGTTTACACATGTGACAGTACCCAGCACAAGCCTGGCCCACAGCAGACACTCAAAAAAAATCAGGTTATCTTTTTTTGACAGCAAGGACCAGGCATCACCCATCTTTACACATGCCATGATGTCTGGACTTGCTCCTTACCCACATGGAGTGCTCAATAAGTATCTGAGGAATGAAGGAGAGAAGGAAGGGAGGGCGAGACAGGCAGAGAGGGAGGAAAGGAAGGTCAGAGCCAGAGCCAAACCCTATCTGAATTCTGATGTGATTGCCTAACACTGACTCCCACAAATTTCTCAATGATCATGGGTAATCCAGAATAACAGTACTCACGAAGTACATTTAAAGGTACAGCTATGTCCTAAAGACTAAAAATTAAGACAAAAACTGTCGTGTGTGCAGGAGCTATTAACTAAAGCGCTATCGGACTCTTTGGGAAGGGCCTCTGGCTCCCTGACCAATCTCAGCCACAGCAAACTTCTGAAAAACTATAATCTCATGTTATGTCCATCCAGTTCTATGGATGGAATGAGCTGGCTCTGGTTACCTCCCCTTACAAATCAGGAGGCACCACCCAGAAGGGCTGAGTGACCTGACCATGGACACAAGGACTGCAGGCGGAGCCCCCCCTTGCCCCCCACCCCCACCCCGCGTCTCCTTGGAGCTGACTCAGGCATTTCACCCCCAGCCTACTGAGAATGTGTGGATCTCTAACTTCAGGGTCAGGCTGATTTAAATTTCAATTCCAACCCACTTGCTCTATGACCTTGAGCAAGTCCCTTAAACTTCATGAGTTTCTGTTTCCCTTACTCCTAAAGTGAAGCTGACACCCACCAGGCAGAGAGCTCATGAGCCATAAATGAGAAGTATCTCTGCACGCATGCATACAATAAAGGGCCAGCGTGATGCCTGCAGCACAGGCCTCAAAGTGAGTCCTGTCCATCCCATGCCTGCTTCGCATAACTGTCCTAACCTTTATGTTCCCACTGTGGTGGTCCTGAGCCCCTGCTAAGGCAGGTAACTCCAGTATCATCCTTTCTTCTTATCTTCACTTGAATTTCAATAAACATACTCTGTGCACAGCAGGAAGGTCACTGCAGAGTGAATGGAGTCACACAGACCTAACATTTCCTAGAGATGCTCCTGACCAGAGAAAGGAAGGACTATATTGGCAGCAAGAGGTACCCACAGATGGATGCTCCTGTTCCACCTCCAGAGACCACCTGTGGCTGCCAGCAAGCAGGGTTGTGGAGACCACCCAGCAGGATGGGGTGCATAAAGCAAGTTGGTTCGGGCCCAGGAAGGAAGCAGACCAGTTGGAGAATCTAACCAAGCAAGGCCAGTGAGCACTGGCTGGACTCAGGAAGTCCCCAGGAATTTATCAGAGAGCCACACCCACCGCAATAGGAGGCAGAGCTAGTGGGGCACACTGGGTCTCTGAGCTCCTGGGTCTGGCATCCACCTCTGGGAGGGGGAAAAGGCCCTGGTGGCCCGGAGTTGCCAGAAACCCTGCTTCCTCGGTAGCTCTTTGTGACCTCGGGCAAGTATGTGTGCTTCCAGGGTCCTAGTGCCCTTCTGGTGAGGTGGAGACAACAGCAGGGCCTCCTTGGTTGTGGGGTTGTAAGAAGAAAATGAGAGAATCAGTGAGAAACCCCCAGCACAGTCCCTGGCACATATAAGTCCTCAAAAATTTCTAGCTACTATTAAGCACGATATCGGTAATGATAATAAGTTAAAAGCTAGCAGTAGGAACTGGTACCTCAGTCTATACAATGTCTTTGAGCAGAGTGAGATTATTGTTCCTGTCTCCCAGTCAGTGTTGAAAACTGTGTGTGTAGGGGTGTGTGTGTGTGTGTGTGTGTGTGTGTGTGTGTGTGGAAGCAGGCATGGCAGAAAGACAGACAGACATGCACACAGACTGCCCATGGTGTCCAGTGATAACCCAGCAGAAATCTAGGTCATGAGGCTGGGGGTGGGGGGAGAAGGGAATGGAGCAAACACAGAATGACTGAGGATGTCCTCAAGAAATAGCTATTGCCTTTAATTGACCTGAAGAACACAAGTGAGTTCTGTAAGTGACATTTTCATTACCCAGGTGAAATTTCTACCCTAAGAGTTCTGGAGCATTCTTTCTCACAGCTACTTACTGCTATATAACTGATTGGAACTCTGGCCCCTGGTGAGCAAGGACCAGCAAATGGCAGTGTAACTCTTTTCTCATGGCACATCTGTCCTGGGTCCCATAGTGTGTCAGCAGCGAGATAGGAGACTAATGAATCATACAGGTGACAGGGACATACTTGGGGACTGGCAGCTCATTTCTGGGTCTCCAGAGAAGCCTACATGCAACATAAATGAAAATTATGTTATTCTACTAACGCAGGGGTTGGTTGGCAATCCTTTTCTATAAAGGGCTACCTAGTAAATATTTTAAATGCAGACCTTACGGTCTCGGTCTCTGCTGCAACTACTCAGCTATGCTGTTGTAGTGCAAAAGAAGCCATAGACAGTATGCAAATGAATGAGTGTGGCTGTGTTCCAATAAAACTTTATTTACAAAAGTAGGCTGGGGGCCAGACAGAGTCACTAGAATTACTACTCAGCCTTACTCTTCAGGGTCTTTAATTTCTAACTTTTTGTACAGCCACTATAGGCTCAGTGGGTCATTCCGTATCGCCTTGAATTTTCCTCCAACTGACTATTATAAAGCCTGTTGTGTTAAAAGGTCAATGATTTTTACAAAATAAAAGCATGACATTTCCCAACTGGCTGAGAAATGGTTTGAATTATAGACCCCAAGTTAGCTGGAAAATCCTAATATTCCTCCCCACCATACCAACCAAACCTGGTAAATATAGTTCCTTAAAAAGAAAAAATATTAAACGCAAGAATGGGTTGAAATCAAAAGGGGCAATACCAAGCACATGCATCTCCCCCACTGACTGCAGCTTATTTACTGTGGATAGGGAGGGTGCCTTCTGTCCTCCCAGTCAGCCCCTGATGAGGGGACCTCATGTCGTTTTGGATTAACATCTTTGTCTTCCACGTGGGAACTTGATAATGATTTTTTCTCATTATATTTAAGAAATAAAAATACTTTGAAAAACAGTCACTGATGAACTGCAATGCTCACTCGTCTCCCTTTGTCCTCTGGGGGAGGCTAGAAAATAACTTCCACATTTTAATTCTTCCTCTCCAGGGAATGTTGTTTTGGTTGCAATGATTCATTTTCTGGGGGAAAAAATAGCTTTTCTAAAGGAAATGGGCAGTGGAAACCTGAGCGCTGCCTGCTCCTGCAATCCCAATTCCCCTCCGACTGAGAAATGCTCGCTACACTCTGGCACATCCCTCGACCTGGGAAATGCAAGGTGGACACGTCTATCCTTAACCCCAGCCACTCTGGCAATCCCCCCAGGTAGCGTGCTTCCCGAGCCTTGCCAGCGGCCTCACTGAGCCCAGTTCCCAGAAAAAACCCAGATGAGACCCCACCCCTGCCCCGACCTCAGCGAGCTTCCATGAACACATGAAAATTATACCACAAGCTTCTCCACGGTCAACGCCGAGGTTTTATCTGCCTGGTACCATCATGAGTCCCCCATGCAATGGTCTGATGATTCATTATTCAGGGAAACAGTGACATAGCAATGAAGGAATGGAGAGAGAAAGAAACTTAGTTATTGAATAAATTCACAATGACATCGTGTGGCCAGCAAAGAACTTCCAAAATAAGAATCATCTAGATATCTGGATGTTTAGGGTCACCCTAACATGAAATATTATTCTTGCAACCTTTGGAACTTAGGTTCCAATCACTTAAGACTCCTTTCAGAGGGCCCTTTATAAAGTGTAAACCTGAGTCAACTAGAGATTCCGATGGGTGACAGTGTGTGGTCAGGGTGTGGACAATAGATGTCTATAAAAATCAGCAAAAAGGGGAAAAGGAGATTTATGAGTCATGTTCAGAGCTGAGTCAGTGAAAGCCTTTGTTGGGAACCACTCGTCAGCTGCCACAGACAAACTGAAAGGAGTCCATAAAACCCTGCTCCAGCCAGCAGCTCCCCTCCACATAACCGTGGGTCCTAAAGCTCCTTCTGGCCCAGGAAACACTCATCCAAATTGTGCCCAAGTTTGTAAGAAGAAGAGCAGAAAAAGAAGCCCATGAGAGGGGAAGTCAAGCTTGTTTTGGATACCCAGGCTGTGGACTTTTGGGCTTCCTATCAGAGCTTCAAATAATGTTTAATAAAAATGTGGGATGTTTCAATGTGAACTGCTAACTGTGGGAGGCAACGAAATTACTTTGGGAGCTAACAGGATCTAGGTACGAATGTCCTCCGCCTTCTTCCCGTCACTTAGCGTGGTGGCCTAGACACAGACTCAGGAACAGCTAGCTCACCGCGAATGTGGGATGATGCCCACTTTCCCCCACCCATACGAGACCCAGGAGGGCAGCTCGCCCATGTAGAGCACTTAGCTGGGGAGAGCTGGGCAAGAAAGGTGAATTGCCTCCTTTTTCACAGTGCAGTGGTCAGAAATCATGACTTTGTGATGAGAGCGGGCCGGACCTCCAGAGCTGCACACCAAATGCCTCCCACCTCACTGGTACAAATGGCTTTACTTTGCATGGTCTTCTCTTTCCTCTCGTTGAAAGATTTTTCTTTTCTTTACAGTTTAAATGAAGAATGTTCTCCGTGGAAAGCCAGGGAGCGCGTGCCCACCACTTATGCTAGGACAGCTGGGCCTAGCCAAGCTCATGGGCTGCAAAGAGCCCACGGGAGCACTCTTCATGACGTGAGACCCTATGGTGACTTACTGTATTTAATGTGTTCACTTGCACGGGTATCCATAAAGTTAGATCCTCTGATGCTTCTGCTGTTGGCTCTATGGTACAATTCAGCTGAGATTCATTCCCCCAGGGGAAATGGGTGCTGGCCTGCGGGGCCTTCCTCTGGGGTGGGGAATCCTGACAGGTCATCTGAGCCACCTGGACAGCCCTCCCCTCCTGACATGACTCTGGTTGTATCTGGTGCCTCTGGTTGGGAAATGGGCCTTGATGGCTAACATCCAGACGTGTCTAAGCAAGCAGAGGGTGGTCTTGTGCCTTGGGCAGTGTCTGTCTCTCTGTCTGCTCAAAGTCACTACTCCTCTTGTGGGTGCAACATCTTGCATGTGCCTCTGTGGGCAGTGTGGAGACTGAGCCACAATCACCAATGTCACAAGGGGCCTGGTGAGGGGGCACCCCAAGGAGAGGTCCAGCCCACCAACAGAAAGCAGCCCCTGACTAGGGAGGGCAGAAGGAAAAGGGGTGCCCCACCTCCCCAATGGACAAGTGGCATTCATGAGATGTAAGGTAGCCACGACAGGAATGTTCTGTAGAAACAATCCCATGTCTGGATGCCCCACCAGCTTTGGCTGGAGGACGATTTCCAACACAGACTAATGTCCTTCACTCTCTCGCTGGATGCCTGCCTTCCATTTTCTCTTCCAGAAACACACAGCCCCTTCCACACACGGAGTCTGAAGAAAGTCCTGCCCTATGGACGCAATAATACACATGGGAAGATGAGATGCAAAAACAGACCTAGGAAGCCCCCAGTCCACCCAAGAGAAGGGGCTCGAAGCACTTCCACCAGGAAGACGTTGGCCAACAGTATGGATGATCACTGCCTGAGACAGTCTTGCTCATCAGACAAGCAAAGAGTGTGAGCAGGTCCAAAAAGGCCTGGCTTCTACACCATTTAAAGGCCATTTGGGTTTTTCCCTGGCAGGACTAGAAACCTCCAGTTTTCTCATTTTGTACATTCAGATATTCATGCTATAAATTAAAGGCATTTTTGATCTCTCTCCTTCCATCTGGCCAGATAACAGTGAAGAAACTGCAAGAGAAAGTATGAGAAGTCTATTTTTTATTTTTTTCAAACAGAGTTTGAATCCTCTCCTCTTATAAATGTCTAATGAAGCGACCCCAGGAAATGCACAATGTACCCGATGGTCTGACTCTCCCCTGGGGGCAGTGGCTTCAATGTGTCCAGGAGAGTTCCAGACACAAGCCCCACTGTGAGGACGGTTCAGTCAGACAGGGCTTTGCAATTAGAAAGGGCAGGCCCAGGACATCTTCCATAAGGCATTTTGCGATGCACAATATACAGGAGGAATTAGTGAAAAACCGTAAATCGCTAGCTTCTGGCTTTCTCATATGTCAGCTTATTTAATCATGACTCTCTGATCCTACGATTTTCTTCCCTGAACAACTCTAACAGACACTATCCTACGCCCACAAGCAGCAATGCAGCAATATCTCAGCAAAGAATAAAGGCAGTAAATACATGTGTGTGTTTGGGGGGCATATATACACCTGCTAGTGCATACTCCCCTCTGCTCAGAAGATCTACTCCATGTTCCTGAGCATGGCATCCCCAGCTTTGGATGACAAACTGCCATCCACGGTCAACTGTCCCCTCCTCCGTCCCTGTCCCCTGACACCTACACTGGCAACACCAGCCTCTTCGTCCCTCCAGCCTTATCCATCCAAGGTCAGGGAAGCACCCCTACCCTGCCCCACCTCATTATAATCTCTATTTGTTTCTGCGGTGCCTTGGCCTTACCCAGTCAATCCCTGCACCAGCCACCTCTTGCCACACACACACACACACACACACACACACACACACACACACTCACATGAGAAGGAAGTCCCCTCAAGGGAGGACAAACACAGTTCCCAACTTCTCTGCATCTCAGCAAGCAGAGGTTCCTGGGGCTCAGTATAGGTTCTCGCTACAGAAGATATGGTCGAAGGGCTTCCATTCAGAAATCTGTTTTTAAAGTTTGGAAGGAAGCCTTGGTTCCCAGCAATAATTCACCATAATGCAGGATCTCCAGGAGACAGGCTGAATCAGGATGCAGGATGCCTTGCGCTCAGACCCTGTCCCCACGTCACCTTGGGTGCTGGGGCCTAACCCTTTAGACTAATGGAAAACAGGGCAAACAGATTAAACCACGTTCACCCAGAAGACTGCCATCTGTACGACTCGGAAAGCTCCTTGCTCTGCCCAGCCCCTCTGGACAACGCTAAACAGGCTTAGCCTGCTGTGGGCAAACAGGAAAAGTAGGTCAGCTCAGCAGCACCGTGCACTGTGTTGAACTACTGATGTGCTGCGTCCTCGGGGAGAGGGGTGTGCCGGCTCACAGCCCAGCCTGGGTGGCCCGGGCCGGCCTCCAGGGGGCAGCCAGGGGACCCAGGTAATGGGGAAAATTCAAAGAAAGCTTGAGAGATGGTTCTTTAAAAAAAAAAAAAAGCCAAGACAAACAAAACTGCATAAAAAGAACAGCGTGGACTGACACCCACTACCATTTCCCTGCCTTCAGAGACAAATCGATTCGTGTTTTTCTTCAGTGAAATCAGCTGCTTCACCTGCAGAGGTGCACAGCCCTGACAATTTGCAAGAACACTGAGGCCAATGGTGGTGGTGCTGAGGCCACCCTGCTTGGGGGCGTCCTCCACCTGACGCTTCTCCCCCCAACTCCCCCATGAATCCTGGTGATCACCGGACACTTGCTGGGGGCAAGGACAGACTTGAGCCAGCGGCGCCAGAACCCTATGCTGGAGAGGCGGTCCTGCCGCTGTTCCCATGTTCCCCGTGTTTGGTTCAGCCTGCAGCTGTGCAGACGAAAAACCACCGTCCGGGCTTCTTGGGCTCAGGAGCTAGACAAAGCACCAGACACGCTGGGGGAAATTCCCCTGAGGCCCAGGTGATCTAACCTACTTCCAGGAGCCTGAAATCTGGTTTTCTCAGGAGGGCCCAGCTCAAACCTGGAGACTGATGCTGGGGTCCCCAGAGGGCCAGGTCCTATTCCCCAGGACTCCCAGGAGGGACAGGACCCTAGTTCAACCCTGAAATAGCTCCCTGGTGCCCCCAGAGCAGGAACAAACAAAAGTTAGTCTGGGGGGGGGGGGGTTGTCTCAGAGAAGTTTCTCCACAGAGCAGCGGTCGTGTATCCCAAGCCAGGCTGTGGTGACATAATCTGTAAATGCAGATATATATAATTTTTAGAGGGCCTTCTTCTAAAATGCTAAGCATTGTTTCCTCTTTATTTCATTTCTGTGACAAAGGTATTACAAGGTTTTATCAATAAACCTTTTAGAAACATTCAGATCTCTGGGGTGCCTGGGTGGCTCAGTAGGTTGAGTGTCTGACTTTGGCTCAGGTCATGATCTCACAGTTTGTGGGTTCAAGCCCTACATCAGTCTCTGTGCTGACAGCTCAGGGTCTAGAGCCTGCTTTGGATTCTGTCTCCCTCTCCCCTGCTCACACTCTGTCTCTCTGTCTCTCTCAAAAATAAATAAACATTAAAAAAATTAGAAACATCCCAACCTAAAAACCCACAACTTTGAGAATGTTCGCCCACCCTCTTTCAGAAACAACGTTATGGGAAAACTTCTCTTTCACATTTTCAGAACAAAAGGGCAGAAAGAGTGTCCTTTGGCCTTTGCAAATCATCCCTTCCTTCCTTCTTCCTCCTGGCCCTTGAACATTTGTTCGCTACTTACTCAGCACATAGCTGTGCCCTGGGAGCCCCGCCAAAATCGAAGAGATGAAGATCCGCTGGCAAAGAGGCAACAGGGCAGGAGGATCCTGTGTTCAAAATCCACCTTCACAGAGCAGTTGAGACAAGGACACAATAGCTGTAAACCGCCTAGAATGTGAGCCCGATGAATGTTAGCTCAGGTGGTAGTTCTTGTTACATCAACCCTAGGAGCCATTCAAAAGGTGCTATTCCACATTTAAATAACAGATACTAATCATGGACATCAATTAGTCTTATTTTTCAATTGCAGCTACCAGGAAACCAACACAGCAAGTCCTTTTAAAGGTCCCTCGCAATCCCAAAGGTTCCTGTACTAGGAGACTTCAGCTTGCATAACAGTATTTTCCTGAAGAGCTGGTGATAAACAACATTTCTGCGAACTGAATCATACTCTAAATGTGTGAGTGGCTCAGGGCCCACGCGCTGTAGGAGTGCAGAATCCCACCCTCACTAATGACCCTTCTGCAGGTGCAAGGCTCATCACCACCAATTAGTCTGCTTAACAAAGTATCATACACTTGCTTTCCATTAGGCCACAACTAACTACATTTTTTTTTAACTCTGTAATTCAGGGTAAAGTTGGGGGAAGTTTGGATTCCTTTTATGGTTTTAAATAATTAATTTTACACTTTTAGCCAAATTTAACACAGTTGAAAGTGAAACGCTGTTAAAATACACTGAGTACACATTAGTCGAATCTACTCTTCAATGCATTTATTATTATTTATTCAATGCAGCCGCAGCCTCTCAAAATATGTTTGATTTACTTGCTTAGTTAACTAAGTAATTCAGTATATTTAATGGTGTTACATTCTTATCTTTACCTATATTAAGTCATGTGGTTTTCAACCCCTAGAAGATGCTAAATTCTCGAGTCTATGAAAAAACTATCAGATTCTTTTTTTTAAATAAAGTTTATTTATTTTGAGAGAGGGAGAGAAGGAGAGGGAAAAAGAGAAAGAGAATGAGAGCTGGTGAGGAGCAAAGAGAGAGGGAGAGAATCCCAAGCCGTCTCCACAATGTCAGTGGTTTAACTGGTTCAACACTATTTTTTTTAAGTTCGTTCATTCATTCATTCATTCATTCATTCATTCATTTAGAGAGCATGTGAGCAGGGGAGGGCCAAAGAGACAGGGAGAGAGAGAGAATCCCAAGCAGGCTCCACATTGTCAGTGCAGAGCCAAATGTGGAGCTCGAACTCACAAGCTGTGAGACCATGACCTGAGTTAAAACCAAGAGTTGGATGCTTAACCGACTGAGCCACCCAGGTGCCCCAAAACGATCAGATTCTTTAGAACAACAGAACTGAATAATTATTGCAAGGTCACACTAACATTTTTGGAGATTTTAAATGTAAACAAATAAATTTCATTTTTGTAAGCTTATTTGAAGGAGAAGAAAGTCAACTGACAAAACAAAAGGAGATGTCTGGTTTGAATGAAAACATTTACAAATTTTCCCATTGTTTTCTGAGGGAGAAGCAATGTATATTCATTGCAATTCATCCCTTCTTTCATTAAGAATAAAAAGGTAAAGGATCTTAGACAAGTTTTCATTAAAGTCAAGCTCTCTATTATATGTATATGTGTGTATATACATAAAATTAAATATATTTAATTACAAAAATAAAATGGCAATAAGTATTAAGTCCTTCCTCCTTCTCCTAGAAATATTTCTTCTTCTTAACCTATACTCTCATTTGAGATTCCTTCCTCCTTCACGTGGTTGAAAGTGTTTATTGTGCCTTGCTCCAGAGTAAGAAGCCTAATTCACAGCTATGTCAGAATGATACCAGGCCAGCTCCCTCTGGGGGGGGTGGTCTGTCTCTGGCTATACACTGGCAAACACTTTGAGGTTTTAAAAAAATTATATTAACAACTACATAGCCTTTCTTAGCCATCATCACAAGTGAGGATTTAACAACGTATGGGTGTGTGCGCGCGCGCGCGCGCGCACATGCGGTGTTCCCATATGTTGTTGCATGGCGACACAGTAAGATTTACACCACTGTGAGGCCAAGCATCCCAGGGGTGGGAAGAGCACGTCCACATCAGAGATGGGATTGTGGTGAGTTGTCTGAAGCATATGCTTTCCTCTTTCTGTGGTCTCTTGGTTTGCTTTCTGATAAGTTCCTAAGTGCTGTACAGCCACAAGGAGAAGATTGAGAGTGTGACTTGAGTATAGACAAAGAGGAAAGAAGTGACTTCAGGAAGAACCGCTTCATAGAAACTTTAAAATGATGAAAACTATAGTGGTTTCATGCGTAAGCAAGCAGTGTGAATAATGACCCATGGAGCTGTAGCCACAGATCTGGGTTTGGAAACCAGAATTCAGAACCAGGGTCAAGTTCTGTCAAGCACTTGCTCTGCCCTTGGGGGACTTTTAAGGAGCGGGATGAGGAGAAAGGAGGCCAGAGCTGGGCTCCCCATGGAAGGAGCTGCTCTTCTTTCTGCAAATTCACAAAATGCCTCAGGGCTGCACACCACCCTCTAAGGGGGGACCGGAAGGCTGCTCTGTGTGATGGGGCCTAATCAGTGGGAGGGTATAATCAGAAGATGTGGACTGTGTGGGGTTGGCTCCGTCATTGACCAGCTGGGGGACCTTGAGAATCAGGTGATTCCTTTTTTGGACTGGTTTCTTCCTTTGGTTAAAATAAGAAATAACTTTGTGAACTATGAAATGTCATATAAAAATGAGATCTTCCAACTATTTGAATATTGTCATTTAGCCCATGTTCTATTATGGGGAGGTGTCCATACAGATGACAAAGAGGCAGGGTGAGGAAGGGGGATAAGAACCCATGAGAGTAGACACCCTGGTTACAAGACAGCATTGTCCATCCATGACTGTGCCATGGTGACGAATCAAGGCTATGTATACTCTCTTAACCACGGGTACCTAACTGCTTAATATCGTGAAGCATGTGGCTACCTGAAGTTCAGGTTTATGCTGCTACTGTGTGTGGCTCTGACATGCCTCTCTGCAAATGAATAAGACGTAGGTCAAAGACCCATAACACTGTCAGGTGCCGATGTTCTCAGCTGGGAACGACTAGAGTATGAATCTATTCTGATCCTGTAGGGCCTTGCTTGCACCACCTGTGACCGAGTTTGCTGATGGCTTGGCATAAGCACAATTACTCATGACAACATCCAGCCCCGGTGGATCCCAGCAAGTCCTTTGTTTCTTGGATTAGGGTCAGTTAAAAAAATTAACCTTCTATGGGGCGCCTGGGTGGCGCAGTCGGTTAAGCGTCCGACTTCAGCCAGGTCACGATCTCGCGGTCCGGGAGTTCGAGCCCCGCGTCAGGCTCTGGGCTGATGGCTCAGAGCCTGGAGCCTGTTTCCGATTCTGTGTCTCCCTCTCTCTCTGCCCCTCCCCCGTTCATGCTCTGTCTCTCTCTGTCGCAAAAATAAATAAATGTTGAAAAAAAAATTAAAAAAAAGAAATTAACCTTCTATCTGAAAGTTAGTATTAAAGAAGGAAAATGGCAATACTTGTGGGTTGTCTATGCTGTGGTTTCTGGATGCAAATTCTTCCTCCAGTTGTTTTGATTCCAGTCCACTGTAGACTCGGGTGTCCTGTAGGATGCATATCTATGTTTGCAAGTTTAGGGCACACATGACTCCAAGTGATTTCCCATTGGTTAGGCTGATTTCCTTCTCTTACAGATGAAAGCAACTTCTACTTCCAAGACCGTCTGACTTCACACTGACTTCTCCTCTAAAAAGGAATTCAGATAAACAGAACAGGCTCCTCCCCCTTCCCAGCCCAGGAAGGAATAGGCCACCGGAACAGTCTGCTAAACACTTCCAAGTTTCCACAGAGAAAGAATGAGAGTGCGTGTACATGTGTATATGTGACTTCATACGGGCAAGACAGAGGGTCGCTGTACCACACAGCTCTAGAATATAATGCGAACCATGCCTCCTCCATTTGAGATGCACGGTAGCCCCTTCCTGCTATCAGGATAGCTCCAAGAAATCAGCCTTTACGGAGTTTGTGAGATGCCACAGCTGTTTCTTTAAAAAATCAAGGGAACAGGTGATGGTGGTCACAAAAAGCTACACATGTGGTAAAATGACAGCACGATTCACACACATTATACCGGTATCAGTTTCTTGGAGGTAAGACGTAGCCACTGGAACGGGCTGGGTGATGGGTACATGGAACCCGGACTGTTTGCAACTTCCTTTGAGTCTATGATTATTGCAAAATAAAATTTTTAAAAGGCAAGGGACCAGCAAATGACAGCAAGAGCATTGAGCAGTGAGGAACTACCCAGCATCAAGCCCCAAGGCTGGGGATGGGTCCTCCACTCTCTCCAGGCCCTGCCTCCAGTTAGTTCAGCCTGGGGAAGTGCCCTGCACCAACACCTCCGAGGTGTGGAGAAATGGGACTCCCTAATCTGTCTCTCTGCGTATTTATGCTGGATGCTACCAATACGAGGACAAGAAAGCCATTATTCAGAGATTTCAGATGTTACCTGTTTTGCTTATACTATTTAAAAAAAAAATGTTTGTTTAGTTATTTATTTAGGGAGACAAAGAGGATTCCAAGCAGGCTCCATGCCATTAGTGCAGAGCCTGATGTGGGGCTCGAACTCAAGAACTGTGAGATCATGTCCTGAGCCAGAATCAAAAGTCAGACGCTTAACCGATTGAGCCACCCAGGCGCCCCTATTATTTATTCTATTGTTTGATCTTCCAGCTCCTGGTTTTACCAAGCATTGCAACACCTGGAGCCTGTAGACTTTCAAAGGGTAACTCGGCAATAAGCCTTGCTGCAAATTCATGTGTTTAGGACAAAGCACTTTAAGTGTAAAGAGTTCCCACGAGAAGCATGGTGACCCTGGGTGGCCAGTGTGGCTTTCTCCCGGACCTTCCCTCTAGCAGCCACACTTCCATTTCTCATCACACTGAGGTGTGGCCCTGTAGGGTCACTGAGATTCTTCAGTGTGCCCCTGCAGTAAAGAGAACTGGGGCCTTCAGCTGGCCCGTCACCCAGGCCATGGGACACTTCTTCCCTTCCATCTTGGGCTCCACAGGGCTGCTCCCCACTTCACTAGTGAGGAATCCAGAGCAGAGAAGGGGTAAGAAGTTCATGCAGCCTGCAAGTATCTCACTGATGTTAGCTAGTCGTGCTAGTAACAATACTTCCCAAACCAGGAATATTAGTACTTGGAAGGGGGCTTGCTGGCCCCACCCTTCTGCTCCCCAGCAGAAGGGTGGTGCCTCCACCCTTCCCCACCTCTGGGGGAGGCACAATGTATATTCATCCTTGTCCCCACCCTCACCAGAACCTTCTTCAGCGTGGCCCCCTCATCACAACATAGAATATCACATGAAGTCGTGAACTGAGACTGGGAAACATAAGCGTGCCCGGGGAAGCTCCGGTGCATTTGGCACCTGAGAGTTTGATTCGGCAAAAGGGGCCCTGCGTTTCCTCCATCTTTTGTGTCTTCCTCCTCAGCACATCAAACATTGACTCAGCCTGGGCTGCGGGCAAGGCCTCATGGGCAGCTGGAGGGAGGTGTGCAGGCAGCCAGGGATGAAGGACACAGGCCCTGGGGGGCCTGGTGGAGGGCGCCCTTGATTAGGCACCAGGAGACTAGCACTGCCAGCAACACCTGGAGGGAGTGAAACCTTCTGGGCCTCAACTTCCTCATCCAGCAAACAGCAGTGCGTCACCTGCCCTGGTGGCTACTCTTGATGGTTCAGGAGATAAAATGAAAAAAGCAGTTCAAAGTGTTTTGTAAATCAAGGTCTACAGCAGCTTAGCAAACTCAAATGTACATATGAATCACGCTGGAGTTTGATTAAAGGGCAGATTCTGATCCCGCAGAGGGTCTGGGGAGGGGCTGAAATTCTGCATTCCTAACCAGCACCCTGGAGCTGCTGAAGCTGCCCATGGAGTGTTCACACTGTGCAGTGAGGACCGCCAGGCATGCGAGGCGACAGTGTCCTGAAGACAAAAGTACCTGTTGGGATGGAGGGATGGCGGGAGGGATACCAGTGGTCACCTCTTCCACCTAAGGCAGAAGGACACCCGGGAGCCTCTGTCTGATGCACCCAGGGTGGAGAAGCACTGCCATAGGCTTGCATGCCATCCATAGCACCCGGGGGAGTGCTGGTTAAGTCTTCTTCATGGAGAGGGGGGAGGGGACTTGCTACTGTCTCTAGCAGCCTCTTCTACTTCCTGTTAATTGAACTCATCAGAAATTCTTCCTATTGAGCCAAAATACCACTGCCCCCCATCTCCTCCCCATCCCGGGGCTTCTATTCATTTCTTCTTGCTACATGTCCAGGGGCTACACAGAGAATAGCAGCACTCAGATTAGATCACTATTTTTAAAAATTGAAGTGCAGTTCACTTAGCATGTACTTAACCATTTTCTTTTTCTTTTGTTTAAGTTTGTTTATTTTGAGAGAGAGCGCGTGCATGCACATGTGTGAGCACAAGTGGGGGAGGGGGAGGGAGAGAGAGAGAGAGACGGAGACAGAGAATCCCAAGCAGGTTCCCTACTGCCAGCATGGAGCCAGATGTAGGGCTCGACCCTGGGCTCAAACCCACGAACTGCGAGATCATGACCTGAGCCAAAGTTGGACGCTTAACCGACTGAGCCACCCAGGCGCCCCTGTAATTAACCATTTGAAAGTGTACGATTCAGCGGCACTTACTGCATTCACAAGGTCGTGCAACCACCACTCGTCTCTAGAGTCAAAACCTTTTCATCACCTCAGAGAAACACCCTGGACTCAGTAAGTCACTGCCCTTCGTTCCCCTTCAATCCCTTTTCCGTCAGTTCTGGATATATGGATATAAAAGGAATCATGCAACATGTGACCTTTTGTCTTGGGCTTCTCCCATAAGTGAAATGTTTTCAAGGTTCATTCACGTGGGTGCATGTTTCAGAACTCCCTTCATTTGTAAGGGCTCACACGATCCATTACATGTTGATACCACATTTCATTTCTTCATTCATCTATTCATAGACACTTGGGTTGCTTCCACCTTTTGGCTGTTCTGCATATGCTGCTGTGAACATGGGTGTAAGTTTTTGTGTGGATCACATGTTCTCATCTGCTTGGTCATATGGTAACTCCACGTCTAACTGTCTGAGGAACCACCAAACTTTTCCACAGCAGCTATACTAGTTTACAACAACATACAAGGGTTCCAATCTCTCCATAGCCTCACCAACACTTGTCATTTTCCATTGAAAGTGTTTTCTTTTTATTAAAGCCATCAGCTCTCAAGTATCAGAGAAAGGTAATCTTGTCCCCCCAGAGACCTCTTTTCCAGGCCAAATATCCTCAGGTGCCCCCTCTTCCCTGAAATGCTATCTTTGGAAGTGAGTGGTACGTGCCTTTGGTGGCCAGACTAGATCTGGTGAGCACAGGTAGCCAGCACCTCCCCGACCAAAGCTAGCTCACTCAGGCATAGAATCAGTGGCCTCTCTCCTTAAGCTGCTGTAGCACACACCTTGTTCCATATTTACGATTGTTTTTAACTTAAAAAATGTGAAAGCCTTTTGCAAAGAGCACCCTCTACCACTTTACACATGAAGCACAATATCCCTGTCCTGATTCTCTTGGCCTCTGCATTTCTAGAGACAGGTGCTCACTGTAGCCAGGCCCTACTGAATTTGGGAGAGGGGAGTCAGGGAAAGCTGATTCCAAGGACATAATTATGACCTTGGATTTGCAGTCAACTCCCTTCCAATGGGCCACCTCCAAATCTCAGAGATTTAGAAGAGAAAATGTCTTGAATATTTAAATATTATGTGAAGCAAATTATTCATGTCTACCAATATGTGCTCCAGAGATGTTTTCTACTGCACTTTCACAAAAAGATTTAGAAGGCATTTGGTCCTAAATAATTCACAGACACCTTACAAAAATCAGTGGTAACATTTAAAGCCCAGGTTGTATTATTTGAACTGGGATAAATTTCAAACAAGTAAACATCACTCCCCTATAGTTGGGTATCAATGAGAATCTACAAAATCAACACCAACAAAATCAGCAACCTTTTCTTGCAAACAAAACAGGGAGGTGACCTTGATTTGACTGGCAGATAAACCAGGGTGTATATTCTTATTGAGCCTAATGACTACACAAGGCCATTGCAGATGAGGGCTAAAGCCAGGCATTCATTTTAAAGAACAAACAAAGCAGCCAAATCTTCTTCCTTCAGTGCTATAGGTAGCTGTTTTTCTCTAGCTTGTGGAATTTTCTCATGCTTTCACCCAATGTTGGAAAGATGAAAGGCTGGCTTTCCAGGTTCTCAGCTGTTCCAAAGCATGCCTATTTTGTTAGGGGTGATCCTGTCTCCTCTTGGCCTGCAGCCATCTTGATTAGACACAGATATCAGGGAATGCTGTCTCCCTTGGTTCTCTCTCCTTACTGAGCTCCTGGGACACTCCTCCAGACTCTTCTTCCTCCTGCCTGGCCTTCCCTAGAGGTTGGAGCCAGGTGGCCACTGACCCTTGCCTGGCTACACGCACTGACCAGGTTCCTGGAGGCGGTCAGCTGCCACAGGCAGCCCAGCTAAGCTGCTGCCAAAAAAACCTTCCACAGGCATTGGGTAACTCTGACTTCTCATCACTTTTTGCAATTAATGTAGGAGTCCAGACGGCCCACAAACACAGAGCATTCTTGGTTTGGCTATGGTGCAAGTAATGAACAAATCCCAAAGTCGTCAAACTATATAAGAGTTTTGTTTTTGTTTTTAATAATTGTTTATTTTAGGGAGAGTGCAAGCAGGGGAGGGGCAGAGAGAGGGGGACAGAGGATCCAAAGCGGGCTCTGTGCTGACAGGCTGATGGCAGCAAGCCTGATGTGGGGCTCGAACTCACAAACCACACGATCATGACCTGAGCTGAAGTTGGACATTCGACTGACTGAGCCACCCAGGTGCCCCAGCCTGTAAGTTTTTAACATGTTCCACTTAGTTTCAGCCATGTATATGAATTTCATTTTTCTGGGTCCATGGTATTGTATGGTTCTTACAAGGTAGTTCATGGAATGAAATCAAAAGAGCTCATCAACTGAAGATAAAGCTGCATAATAGCGAAATGAGGGGGCTTCCTAAGAAGAGTCAGGATGAGCTGCTTGACTCAAGATTCGTGTCATATTTAATTTGCCACTGAAGGTTGGAATGATAACTCCAGAATGCGAAAGAATCAGAAATTGTGTGGGGGGGGGCTACATAAAATGGGTGTGACGATATTCATAGTCTCAAATGAAAGAATCCCCATGAAAGCCTGGAGGGCTGCAGAGCCCATCTAAGGAGGAGGAGGCTCGTGAATACCAGCCATGTTGTTGGGCCAGACCTCGAGCAGCTTAGCTCTGTGGGAAAACACATTGTTCTAAGAAACAAACTGTTCCAGAAAGCTTTCTTATTTTATCCACTTTGGATGGAACAATTCCTATATGGATCTCGCACCTCCCTGCTGACCTCAACAGAGTGAAGTGAACGTGACTATCACCTCTTCTGGGTGGCTCAGACTCACTCTGATGAGCATGATCAGTGAGGTTTAGGGAGGACTCCTGATGAGTGGACTGTGTACAAAGTCAAGTGCTCCTGGAACACCAGACCTCTTTGGTTCTTCTACTGGCTTTCTCTCCCTTGTCTGTCCTTTCTCTGGTCACCAGGGCCACCCGCCTCTTCTGGCTGCTGCAGTTTTGCTCTTCACATCACTCCTTCCCTGAGAAGGAGATGGCCACCTCCACCTGTGCATCTGAGGTAAGAGTCAGGGAAGGCAGAGGGACCCAACAGGCTCTCTGCCCTCTTTAGGAGCTCAGCATGCAATGCCCTGTGGCTGCGTTTACCAGGCGGCTGAGATGGCCAAAGAAACAGATTTTAGCGAGGTGCAGCTTTCCTAAGGGACCAGAGCTACTGGTGCCAGGGCACATACTGACAGTCATAGCATATGACTACCACTGACAGTCATAGCAGTTGGCCTCAAGCAACTTCCTTCTCCTCTCACCATGCACCCGGGTCACACTGGAACTTGCTGTCCGCTACCACTGGTGGAAAGTAGCCGGTTAAGGCCACGCTTCTCAAGTCTGGCTGGGCAGCAGAATTACTTGGGAGAGCCACTAAAATACAGACTCCTGGGCCCCTCACAGATTCTGATGCACAGCCTTGCTGGGAAGGCCAGGTCTGGAAGCAAGAGTCTGACACCTGATTTCGAGTTCTTGGGGTGAGGGGGGGGGGGAGCTAGCAGAAGTGAGGGCGGCATGGGAACCGCACTGAATGAGTGGAAGGTGCCCCGCCCCCCCCCGTGGCAGTTTTCATTCCCAGGCCTGGGGGTGGGGGGTGACCCATGGCCGTACCTGCTCCAGGCAACACATTCTGGTCCCACAAAATGGTACCGGCCAAGTGCTTTGGTTGAAAATATTTGGTTGTCCTGTCTACCCTGGAGAAATACTAAAAAGTGCATTTACAATTCCAGTGTGTCACTCAAGTGCCAGGTCCGCGGAAGGTATAACAGAAGCAGGGGGCCCCCCCATTTCCCCCCAGAGGAGGGCTCTCCACTGATGCTGGCTGCCCTGGCAGGCAGGCCTGCTCTGATTTACTCAAACACAACAATTAGCAGTGGTAAATGTGGAGAAAGGCAAATAATTTGATTCGCGGGAATGTAATGGTGTAACAGGACTCACAGCATTTTTGATACTAAAAATAGGGTTAAGAGCCCTCACTTCAGAACTCTCTGCACTTCACCCAGTTTTCACCCAACTCCCATTTCCCTCTGCACTCACAACATGCGGTTTGAGATTTGCTTCCTGTGGTATTTGATTCCATGTGGGAGTTTCCCCCCATCCATCCTCCCTTTTGTTACTCCAGGGGAAAAGCAGCCCCAGGAAGGCTTTTCTGCCATCCTCTATTGTTCTGCATTTAGGTAAAAAAAAAAAAAGTACTTGCTGCTTAATCCGAGCCTTAAGACCAGCCCAACCGGCAAACTTCGTAAGCTTTAATGTTCAAAATACCAAAGTAAACGACCTCCAGTCTGCAAAACCAACAGAACACGGCCCTGTCCCTTTCCTTCAAGTCTCCACAAGCTGTCTGCTTTCAGAACCCACCAGGGTCTGAGCCTATTGGACCTCAGGAAAGGGGCTGTCCTGAGAGCCCGCCCACTGCAGCTTTTCAATCACATCTGCGTGATCCCTTAGTGTCAGGTGTACGCTTAACCTTTTTTTTGTTTGTTTGTTTAACTGTGGTAAAATATATATTACCACCAAAAAGTTTTTACCATCTTAATCATTTTTAGTAGACAGTTCAGTGGCAGTAAGCACGTTTGCAGTGTTCTGCAACCACCACCACCAATCGTTTCCAGAACTTTTTCATCTTCCCAACCTGAAACTCTATGCCCATTAAATACTACCTTCTCATCCGCCCTCCACCCAGCCCCTGGAAACCACTGTTCTACTTTCTGTCTCTGAATATGACCACTTTAGAAACCTCATGTAAGTAGAAATCATGCAATATTTGTCCTTTTGTGTCTGGCTTTTTTACTTAGCATAGTATCTTCAGCGTTCATCCATGGTACAGCCTGTGTCAGAATTTCCTTCCTATTTATGGCTGAGTAATATTCCAATGTATGTAGACAACACAAGTCCTTGAGCTTTTGATTCTAAAAACGATGAAAAAAATTCTCCTCAACCTGCTAAAAGGGCCAGGATTCCATCCCCATTTTCAATAGATGCAAATGTGAAAGACAAATTATCCATCAAGAGGCCCACGACATGGGCCTTAAGGACAGATAATGGCTTCACCATTATCCATCCTTCTTGGGGTTGTGGCTTGGAACCTGGCATCATAGTACCCCAAACTGGAGGACAGGAGAAAGCCAGTGGTGAAGAGCACCAGATTTCCAGACGTTTCCTGCCCTGACCATGGTGCAGGGCTGTGAGAAAGCCTGCAGAAAACCCATGTCTTACTTTTTGTTTTTATCTTTGAAAATCATAATTACTATACAAGAATTCCCAGTTTCTTCCCTGAAGCAGAAATCATACCTCTGGCCCATGTGAGGCATTGGAGGTTGCTCAGTCCATGACAAATTCAAACATAATTAATCTTTGTTAATCCCAACGTGTGGGTCTTATTCACTACTCCTCTCTACTTCCTCATCAATCAAGAGTCGATTACATATTTAAAGCTGTCCTCTGAGGGGAGCCTGGGTGGCTAAGTCAGTTAAGCACTCGACTTATGATTTCGGCTCGGGTCATAATCTCTCAGTCCTGAGATCGAGGTCCACACTAAGCATGGAGCCTGTTTGGGATTTTCTCTCACCCCCCTCCTGCCTCCCCCCCCGCCCCCAGCTCGTGCCCACGTTTGCGTGTTCTCTCCCTCTCAAAATAAACAAATAAACATTAAAAAAAAACTGTCCTCTGAAAAAAAGCCTCTGGAAGCCATTCCTATTTTTCAGGTTCGTTGAAATGTGAAGCCATTATCTGTCCTTAAGGCCTTATTAAGCCCCATAACGCTATAGCTATAGATAGTTTCAGTGATGAGGAACGGAGCAGGTGCAACATATATAAGGGATGCTGGGACGGGGACTGGGGGAGGGTTCTGAGCTCACTTGCAATCCACTGTATAGATCTGGCAGTCCTGCTTATTGTGTAAACCAAGTCCACTCATCAAACACATCCCCACTGAATTATTGCAAAATTAAATATCTTATAATATCATAATTCTAAAATATTTTTAGAGATGGCATTAAAAAGATGGTGTTTGAACAAAATGTAAAGAATAGGAGAAGACAGAGTTCTTAAAGGACACTATAGCTGGGTTGGCATTATTTGCAGGTGTTATTTTGTGCACATATTTTCATTAACTCTGCAATTTGGATACATATTTTAAAGAGAGGGGGTATATATTTGTGCGGTACTCTTATGAGATTTAATATTGTGTTGAGAAAATGAACCATACTGCAAAATTCTTAAGATCGATATCTTCATTGTAGCTCTTGAGGTCTTAACTGACATCTGTTTATTCATTATTTTTATCTCTTAAGTAGGCTCCACACCCAGCGTGGAGCCCAGTGTGGGGCCTGAACTCATGACCCTGAGACCCACAGTTGGACATTTAACCAACCAAGCTACCCAAGTGCCTCTCTTCATTAATTTATTTTATGTACTGAACCAGTAGGTCTTTGGTACCTCCTGGAATGTAGTCTGTCAGTCACAACAGATATGCAGATGAATAACTCCATCCCTTTCCCTATATGGACAGATAAAGTCGTTACATGAATCCACAGAAGCACCAAGGAGATTAGGGATCAGGTAAGGCTTCCTGGAAGTGGTGGCTGAGTACGGGAGTAAGAAGAGTTGGTAGACAAGAGAACACTCACAAATCTCACTGGACTTCTCATCTAGTGTTTAGCAACAGAATGAGCCTAAAGCAGTCATTGAAAGCCCACCATCCTGAGGATGGCCACTAGCTTCTAGATGTTTCCAGCAACCATTTCTTTTAAAAAAGGAATTCATAGAAAACCTCATTGGGGAAAGGGAAATCTGGAACAAATATTAGTAAAACCCCAGAAAATGGCATCTCTCTACCATTTATTTGGCTCCTACAGTGTCCTGTTTTGGTACTTTAAATCCATCGTGGTTACTCCCCAAACAAAATAAAAGTTTGTTGCTTTGATTTCCACTTTACAGATGAGGAAAGAAGAAAGATTAAATAACATGAAGGCTTCTTAGGCTCCAGGCACCGTTCTAGGTACTTTAAAATATTTTATCTCATTGGATCTTGTTGGTAACCCTACGGCCCCTTTATCCACATGAGGAAACTGAGGCATGGAGAAACTAAGTATCTTTCCCATGATCACCACTTAGTTAATGGCAGAGTGGGGAAAGCCACCTAAGCAGTCTGGATCCATAGTCCACACTCCTGATCACAAGACTGTGTTCTTTCAGTCAGAGAAAGCATATTGATGTGCCTCTTCTGAGAGACAGACATGCTTGATTGTGGCTGTTTTCAGTAGAAATTAACTCTTCACTCTTAAAGATACTGCTTTAAAAGGAGAGCTCCTCTGATGCCATTAAGTGCTATTTAACTTCACTAAAATGTTTATTGTTTTATAAACAATGTTTATTGTTTTAACTTCACTAAAATGTTTATTGTTTATTTATTTTCAAGTCTGCCTCTTGAAATGTGTATTTGCCATGAACATGTCAAGATACCTGTCTTTACCCAAAAAGTCTGGCATTGAAGACCTACTCCAGGGTGGAGGAAGGTTCCTAATGGATCAGGGACACTATAAGTGTCTAACTTAATTAACTGAGGGCTTCCTAGGGCAAGTTATTAATTGCCTTTTAACATGCAGAGATGCATTTCTATGCTTCAAAGGTCAAATGCTGACCAGGCTGAGGTAAGGAGAGAGCTGCCAGTGGCACAAGGCTGGAGCTGTCAAGGTTATGAGTGTGGGTAATGAGGAGGAAATGTGTGGATACAGGATGCTGTAGGGAAGAGCTAAAGGAGGGGTGAGCAGCCTAGTATAGGGCCACAGAGCAGAGCTGGCAAACTCTTTCCGTAAAGGGACAGATAGTAAATACTTTCAGTTTTGCTAATGGGTTATTGTGGTATGAAAGCAGTCAAAGAAATACAAATGGGCATGGCTGTGTTCCAATAAAACTTTATTTACAAAATCAGGCATGGGTGAGATGCAACCCACAGGCTGTAGTTTGCTGGTCCCTTCCTTAGGGCATGGGGTTGAAAGAAGGCAACAGGATGCCTGGGGCAGTGGACATCCGGACTCACCAGGGAGAACGCTGCCAAAATAGCAGTGACAAAGAGGTCGAGAGTCATTGATCTCGGGCCTAAATGATACAGGACTTGGTTCTTCCAAAGTCCAAGGTGCCACTAAAGGCCACACAGCTCAACTCAGAGGCAAAAATGGGAAGGGCCAACTCCTCACAAGAATCATCATGTGGAAGGATCTGAAGCATCAGCATTTGCTATAACCACACTTGTTGGTATGTGCATAGCTCCTCTCACTAAAGTGCTAGTTGGGGGTGTTTGTTGAACTAGAAAGGACAAAGAAGAAGAATGGGGCCTATCCAATGCCATCCGTCGTTGAGGAGCTGAACAGAGAGGGTGGCATCGCTAGAACCAAGATGGGGTCTCTTGACCTTCAAATGTTCTAGCCTACGGACTATTTATTAACTAATTAAGCATGTGGTTCTACTTCCAGATACCCTGGACAACCTCCTAATCAAGTCAACTAAAAATGAAAGATAAAAGAATAGAAACCATCTGAATTGTTGCTGAGCTGATAAGTGTGTACAGGCCAAACACAGAGTGGAAGTAGGGGTCCTGGGAGTAAGTGAGCTAAAGTTAGGTTTTCCCAGGAGGCAGACCCTGGTGACCGTAAACTTTGATAGGATGTTGTATGGCAAGAGGCAGAAAGAAGAGATAAACCCTATCCATGGTGGAGAATCACATATGAGACCCTTGCATAAAGCCTGGATCTCAGAGGAGGGTTATGTTCAGCATAAATGGGAATAAGAAGCAAACCTGCTCACACAGAAGAGACAGGAAGGAATTTGACTTTTCAACCTCAAGGAGAAAAATAGTCTCCCTCAAATAGTCAAAACCACAAGATGGTCTTTACACAGGTTTCAGGCCCAAATTCTACCCGTGTGGTTTGAAAATCCATATGAGAGAATTTAAAATGACTTCAGGTTGAAAGTACTCAGGTACATAGCAGAAAAAATGCAAAGCCTCTTTAGAGGAAAATAACCTTAACCTAGGTGTCAAAAATTTTTACAGATCAAGTTCCTAGTTATAGAAATCCAGTCAGAATTCACAAAATGTGCAAAAAGAACACTACGAACAAGATCCTGCAGGAACAATAGAGAGAGAAATCAGGTCCACAGTGATTTTAGATATTGGAAAGATCATAGATAAATCATAAAATAAGTATGTTTTATATGTTTAAAGATATAAACAGGAAGCTTAGAAATAAAAGAAATGAGAAATTGTTTTCTGTTTAAAGACCAAGTAAGTCTGAAATTTTGACAAAGGAAAAAAAAGAATAAGAATAAAATAAAATAAATTAAATCTCAATAGACTTGTTAAAATTAAGGTGAGACATAAGTAAGCAAGAATCAGTAAAGTTTAAGACAGATCTGAAGAAATTGCCAGATTGCAAAATAGAGACAAAAAGATGGAAAATATAAGAGGGAATCTGAGAGACAGAAGACAGAGTGCAATCTAACAGAGATATAATACATATCAAACTGGAGTTCTAGTAAGAGATATTGGAGAGAATGGGGAACAGGAAATATTCAAAAGAAAAATTTCCAAAGTTTATGAGAAACATGACTCTGTAGATTCAGGACACCCAATAACCCTAAGCAGAACAAATATAAATGTATCTACTCCTACGGACAATTGCCATGAAATTGGAGATTACCAAAGACAAAGAGATGATCTTAAATGCAGCCAGACAGAAAAAATATCGACCACCTAAAGAAGGAATAGCAACTGGATTGGCTCCAGACTTTGCAAACATAACATAGAAGCCAGATGACAGGAAAATAATAATTTCAAAGTCCTGAGGGAACTTGATCATCATCCTAGAACCATATACCCCATAAAAATATTTTTTAAGATTTAAGATAAAATAGAGATATTTCAGGTGAAGGAATTTCCATTAGCAAACTCCCACTAAACTAAATTCTAAATGACTTCATTCAGAAAAAAAGTAAATTATTTCAGATGGGAATTCTGAGAGGCAAGAAGAAATGGTAGAAAAGATACTGTGCTTTATCAAACAACTATAATAGTGACTAATTGAGGGTACCAAAAAGATGGAACTAAAATGCTGGATAACAATAGCACTTAAGTAATAAATCAATCTAAGTTTCCTGTGTTTTGTGAGAAGAAGAAAAATATTATTAACATAGAACTCTGTTAAGTATTCATGTTAAAATACTAGGGTAATGAAGGTCATAAATATTATAAATTCCAGGGTGCCTGGCTGCCTCAGCTGGTAGAGTGTGCAATTCTTGATCTTGGGGTTGTTAGTTCAAGTCCCACATTGAGTGTAGAGATTACTTAAAAACAAAATCTTTGAAAAAAAAAGATTGTAAATTCAGATTAGGGGGGAAATGCAATAAACAGAAAAAGAAAAATCAAAAAAAGGCAGGAAAACACAAAAAGCTAGGACAAATGCCAAATATAATATAAAATGGTTTAAAATAGAATATTTTAACATTATATTTATATTATATAAATATCTATTAATTATATTAATATATTTATATTAATCATAATAAATGTATGAACTATATCCCTAATTTAAAAATATGATCATACGTAATTTTAAAGATTGAGCAAATTATGTTTATAAGAAACACATCTAAAAGGTAAGAACAGAAAACTTAAAAGTAAAAGGAGGAAAAACAAATACAAGGTAAATGCTAAAAAAAGAAATCCAGTGTACCTCTATTAATACCAGATGGATAGATTTTAAGGCAATAAGCATAACTAGAAATAAGAAAGGGTCACAAAATGTGTATAAAAGTTATAGTTCACCTGGAAGGAAAAATAATTCTAAACTTGTATGCACCTAACAATACAGTCTCAAAATATATAGAGCAAAACCATAAGGAGAAACTGACAACTCCTCTATCACAGTCAGAAACTTCTGACAAATCTTATTTCATAAATGAAATATTAAGCAACACAACAATGAGTTATGATATATAAAATTGGGCAGCACAGATGTAATGGACATATATGGAATACTGCACCCAATAATGCAAGAATAAGCAGTATTTTCAAGCACACAGCAAATATTGACTATCTAGGAAGTTGTTTTTTTAGGTCAGAGTACACTATTTTTCAGTGCTCCTAACAAAAGATCGGAACAACCATTTCAAATCTGGCAAGTTGTTGAGTGACCAGATATTACATTGGTTACCAAATAAATTAGTTAATCTGTAAATGATTTCCTTTTAGACTAGTATGTCTTATGTCACTGAAAAGAACAAGCACTGTTTTCCTCACTCACCTCAGCTTCTTGGACACCTACCCAACAGCAAACAAGAAACTACATCAACCAATATGACCACTGGGAATCTAGGGAAAAGATTTATTTCATCCAAAATTTTGGACAAATGATGAGTGGTTACTGGCTAGAATGTAAGTACAATGACAGTAAGAATCTTTTGTTTTGTTGTGTTTTGTTTACAGATGTATCAATGTCTGGCACATAACAGCACTCAAAAAATATTTGTAAATGATTGGATGCATAAATGAAAAAGATCATATACTACTATGTCTTCTTGTCTTTACTTGTGGCATTGTAATAATTCTGGATATTTTGTAGTGTGTATTCTATTTGGTAGAGTAACCTAATCGTCCTGCATTCAGATTTCAGCATAATATTTCAGAAAGAAAGCACACAGCATCTGTGTTAACCTTGACATGTCAGGTTAACTCTATCTGAGGCTGCTGACAAAGAGATACCTTGATGGAAATATCTGGGCCTGCTGATAGGGATAAAGCCTGCTGGGAAAAGCAGAAGGGGGCCAGATTAAAGGAAAATTAACTCAGCTCTACTTCCCTCATAGTTTCCTTAAAGGGAGGGGAATGAAATCCCACAGTAAACAAGTGACTCATGAGTAGACTGCTCTTCACAAACTGTGTCAGGAGTGTTCAAGAAGAAAAGCAGAAGATGGACAGGAATCCTTTGTACTGATTGATCATTCTCCTCTCCTCTCTCTGGTCTCAACCCCTTTGTCACACTGCACTGCTTACTCCAGTTCCAATGGTTCAGCCCTAACTGATGGTATAGGTAGGTTCCAGGTGAATTTGTGGTTACACAGCAGGGATCAATGCCAGGCAATGAGGAAGGAAACTGTTCATTCATAAGGGGAAGAGTTTAATATGAACACTGATGAGGGGGTGGAGGGCCATGTGGGGGAGTCAGGCTGGGGGTTGTGTCACAGGCTGGAGTCAGTAAAGAGGCAGGAATAAGCAGGTATCACAGTCAACGTGTAGGCAAGTGCTTAGGATGTTAACAGTTTTAACTAGAGGCAGCTCAAGGTCTCCCTCTGTAGCACTGCTCCAGGTCCGGTCTTCTAGAACTTACATAGTCTTGGTCTAAACAGGAGACTCTTTGTCCCCAAAGTTGGCAGTTGTCCTTCCCAGACAGAGCACCTTCAGTTTGTAAGCCTAGTGGAAACTTGCCCTCGTGCATGTGGGTTGAGGATTCAGTCAACAGCACAAAGCACTTGGAACTTCCCCTTTTCTAAATTCTTCTCTAACGGTCAAAGTATTGGGTCTTCCTAGGGTTCTGTTTGTTCAAGAGCTCACCTTCTTATTTTAGTGCATGGTGGTGAACAGTATACCAGGTTCCCTAGGTTGAGCAAAGGTGTCACACAAAGCAGAATATGTCGGTAGTCACTGGTAAGGGAACTAGGTGAATCATGGGAGCTTTCCAAAACACAGCAATGGGAGGAAAGTATAGAAGAAAGTGTGCGAAGAAGACGAGAGCGGGTAAGTAGAGGCTTTGCACCACCTTAAGCAGACAGGAGGCCAGGTTTTGTCCCTTATACAGAGAGAAGGCTGAAAGTCTGTCCAAAGGATCCCATCAGCTTGGTTAGGCAGAACAAGACACTTTCTCACCACAGACTGCCAACACCTTGGCACAGAGAACAGATTCTTAGTTGGATTCAGCGTTTTTATGTCCAAGAATATCCTGATTCAACTAATTACTTTGTATTCAACTAATTACTCAGTTTTCAAAATGTGGGCAGATGACCCCTAGGTTGCTCATAGGCTTTGCAACAAGGCCCACAGAATCAAAACCATTTTCATAATAATACTAAGACATTATTCATCTTTATGAATCTCATTTTCTCAAGAGTCCACAGTGGAGTTTTCCTAGATGATACTGATATGTTTTATCTGCCTTCTATTAAGGCAGACATTAGAGAGATATGCCAAAAGTCAAACAATGCCACTCTTCTTACTAAATTCTATTGTTTAGGGGAAACATAGTTATTATTTTTAGGTTACAATGCAGTGCATTTATTATTGTTATTTCCAAGTGAACTAATAATGACTTTAAATTTTCCTTGGTTTCAATTTCTAAGATGGCAAATATTCATAAATATAAGCCATGTCAGAAAATATTCTGTGATTCTCCCTGGTTTTTAAGAATGTAAAGGGATCCTGAGATGAGTAAGTTTGAAAACTATTGCTTTGTATTTTCACCATAAATCCATGGTGACAAGCGCTGAAACATGTAGTAGTTAAAAAATAAGGGAGTGTTGTGTTGCAATTTTTGGCTGTACAGATATACAAACAATACAAATGACTTGGCAACCATTTTTCAATGTCATTTTCCTTATGCCTAGAAATGGCTCTATAATTCTAAAGCCAGACAATTCATACACATGTTCTAAAGCTGGCTTCTCCTGGAGTTATTTATTCCTGGGAGTTATTTGGCTGATCAGAGGGCAACTTAAGTCTCAACTCATCACCATTTTATGCTGTAGAGGCCTTATTTATATATTTTTAGGAAGCAGAGAATCTTATTATATCACAATATTTTAGAAGATATCAAGGAAATTTATAAGTTGTTTCGATATACTCCTAATATTTTACCTCAATGGGCTACTGGGTCTAGCATTTTAAGGTAATGTAATAGTTCCTAAAACAATAACCATAAAATGTTGAGCTGACATTCAGATGAGCTCTCTGTCCTCTTTTTCATATTTTATTAAGCACAATAACCACACGCAAATCAACAACCCAGAGAAGATAAAAGGTATCCCCTATGTGCTCTGAATTATTCATAACTTCCAACGGAATATAATGTTAAATCGTAATACTCCAAGTCAACCAAATTCCCACTGAGCATCTAGCTTCCGATATTTCAGGTGCAATACATATCCCTTCTTGACAACATCTCAGCATAGCATTTTCACAAGTAGACCAGTCTTGATGTAGTAGGAATGTTTTTGTTCATTCATTTCAGGCAATTCCTCAGTGCTGAACTGTGTTCAGCTCAGCTTAGGCAGTGTGACAAATTAAGATGTGCTTTAGCTCCCAAGCTGGCCTTCAGGGAGGGTATAGTGTATGAGAGAGAAATGTACAGCAATAATCACACTCCAAAGTGGAATCCAGGGACCTCTATATGAATTATATACATAATAGGAGCTATTAGAGCTCACAGATGGAAGAGCTAAAATAAAAATGGTCAAAATGGCAAAGATATAAAACATGACACAAAAAACCATTTCTTCACCATTGTGCAAAAATAGTCCAGCTGTATTTAAATATGCAACCCTTTGGTGTCCACAATTTCCCATTCCTGTGTTTAGACTAGAAGGAGGAAAGAGAAGCTATTTAAAGTCCTTCACGTGCAATTCTGACCCATGAGATATACTTCCCCCATCCAAAGCTAGTGCTTGGCTTCACATCCCTTGAGGATATTGACAAAGGCAAACAACCCACTGAACATAGGCTATGGATGTGTGGGCCCATGGGCAGCACAGCATTGATACGAGCTTCTGTCTACCTGCCAGAGTCTCTCCCTCTGAGACACAATCAGTAACCCAGGCAGGGGTTGGTGGGTAACCACATGGGGCTCCCATCCAACCACCAACCAACCAACCAACCAACCAACCAACCAACCAACCAAATGTGGAAAAGAGCACAATCTGGCAGCTGGTCCCCTCCCGCTTGTATAAAACTAGTCTGACTGACCAGCAAAGTTGCATTACCTACGTGTGGCACTCAAACACTTGGGATAAATGTTCTCTGTGGTGAGTGTTTATTAGCTACAAGCTGGCCCTTTTCCTCTCTCTCTCTTGTTTTGGGGGGACATTTTTTCAAGGTAGGCTTTCAGAGGCATCGGAATAACTGGACAGAACAGTAGCTGCTATTTTTACTCTGTTCTGTATGAGCTATGGTTCCTGATAGAGAAGTGAATACACATTCTTCTTTATTGGAGATGATGCCATCCCAAAACAAGTTGTTTCATAACAACTCTACAAACAGCTGTTATTAATGCTGCTAAAAGGTAATGTAAGGAGAGCTAAGTGAGTCCCATACAGCTGCCATCTCTAGTATGGTGAGGACACAAAATGGGACCTGTACATGTGTATGCCCTATAAAGGGAGACTCACATTAAGTGTAGTATCAAAAAGACAAGAAACAACGATGGTCAGGAAGGATGTGGAGAAAAGAGAACCCTCATGCGTTGTTGGTGGGGATATAAATTGGTGCAGCCACTGTGGAAAACAGTACGGAGTTTCCTCAAAAACTTAAAAATAGAACTACCATATGATCCAGTAATTCTATTACTGGGTATTTGCCCACGGAAAACAAAAACACTCATTCAAAAAGCTACACACACCACTATGTCTACTGCATTATTTACAAGTAGACAAGATACAGAAGCAGCCCAGTGTCTGTTGATAGATGAATGGATAAAGAAGATGTGGTGTGTGTGTACACACACACACACACACACACACACACACACAAACACACAATGGAATATTACTTTGCCATAAAAAGAATGAGATCCTGACATCTGTGACAACATGGATGGACCTAGAGGGTATTATGCTAAGTGAAGTAAGTCAGACATCTTAAAGATGAGTGCAATATTTCACTTACATAGGGAATCTAAAAAACAAAACAAACAAAAAACAAAGAGAATCATAAATACAGAGAACAAAATAGTGGTTGCCAGAAGGGAGGCGTTAGGGGAATGGACAAAATACATGAAGGGGATTAAGATGTACAAATTTTCAGTTCTAAAATGAATAAGTCATGGAGATGAAAACTAAAAAAGGTAAAGCACAGGGACTATAGTCAATAATATTGTAATAACGTTGTATGGTGACAGATGGTAACTACACTATCATGGTGAACACCAAGTCATGTACAGAATTGTCCAATCACTATGTTGTACACCCCAAACTAATATAACACTGTATGTCAATTCTACCTCAATAAAAACAACAACAGAGCTGAACACTGTCTGTACTTTTCTCCATAGATCTTCCAGCCAAACTGACTATATAGAAACCAGACCCTATATACCCTTATGAAAAAGGAGTAGGGGGTATGCTGACCTGATGAAAAAATATGCCTCTGGGAAATGTAAAAAAAAAATCAGGGCAAAAGGGGACCCAAAGACCTCCTCTTCTAGTCTACCAAGGATCCAAGAAGGTTGCAATAAGGGAGGCAGTAGTTGCTGGGGCGACCACTGCATCACTATGGCCCTCCACCACCACGTGTTCCACACAACGGTACTGCCCGGCATGGCCTTTGCTGTCTGGCTGGCCTCCCACATTGCCAGGTTACTGTCAGTGCCAGTCCTAGATGTAAAACCAAAATTAATGTAAGAGGTATGGAGAGTTCCCGACATAGCTTTTCAGACAAAAGCAAAAGTTAAAAAAGCAGCCCCATGAACATCAGTAAAACCAGCTGTTTCTGATTTAGAGGCAAAAATAACTCCATAAACATTAGCAAAAATGCCAAAACAAATGACATCCATATCTACTAAGAGGACTGAACTTCATGCATGAAAGCCAGATCCCTTGTTTATGGTCCGAGGAGCAAATTTTGGGTGATAAAAGCATTGAGTTATTTGTGAGCAAGCATCTACTTGGAAGCAGTTCTGACTCTGGCTGTCCTTGGTTGGTATGTGTTCTTCTAATCTGCTCCTTTTACCCATCTGATGGGCCGTGGCAATGCCAGGATTATGTTCCCCTTATCATGGATTCTTTTTTTTTTAATGTTTTTAATGTTTATTTATTTTTGAGAGAGAGAGAGAGAGAGAGAGACAGAGCATGAGCAGGGGAGGAGCACAGAGAGAGGGAGACACAGAATCTGAAGCAGGCTCCAGGCTCCAAACTATCAGCACAGAGCCCCACACAGGGCTCAAACCCACAAACTATGAAATCCTGACCTGAGCAGAAGTCAGTCATTTAACTGACTGAGCCACCTGGGTGCCCCTCGTGGATTCTTTATCTATGTTCTGTTTTCAAAAATCCCTTGTCAATCTTAATTTTGTGAAAATGTATTTTTCGAAACCAAACATTTTAATATGTACACACACGTATATGTATATGTAAAGACACACACATATTCTTTCTTCTTTTCTTAACATATTCACAGTTCAGTACAGATCCCTTAACATAAAAAATGTGTGGCAATTACTGTTGACACCGCCTCCAGTCTACTGGGGCTGGGTGGTCATGGGGTACTGCAGAGAGGAAATCTGTTTATACTCCTCCTTCTTGAAAAATGGATCAAGGGCCAGTTCAGAAAACTTGCCCCGAAGCTTTGAAATATGTGTGAAAAATGCCAAGCGCTTGCCAAGAGCTGCAAAAAGAAAACAAGGCAGGGGCGCCTGGGTGGCGCAGTCGGTTAAGCGTCCGACTTCAGCCAGGTCACGATCTCGCGGTCCGTGAGTTCGAGCCCCGCGTCGGGCTCTGGGCTGATGGCTCAGAGCCTGGAGCCTGTTTCCGATTCTGTGTCTCCCTCTCTCTCTGCCCCTCCCCCGTTCATGCTCTGTCTCTCTCTGTCCCAAAAATAAAAAAAGAAAAAAAAAAAAAAAAAAAAGAAAACAAGGCAGAATGCAAGTGAGCAGGACAACTGTGCTGGTCAGTATGACTCGATGCAAAACTTGGAGAAGTGGGGTACCTAGGTGGCTCAGTCTGTTAAGCGTCCGACTCTTGATTTTGGCTCAGGTTATGATTTCACAATTGTGAGACTAAGCCCCCAATCAGGCCCCAAGTTGGGCTTTGTGTTGTGCTCCTTGCTGGGCATGGAGTGTCTCTGTCTCTCTCTGTCTCTGTCTCTCAAAAAAAAAAAAAATTATAGAAGAGGCCCTCAAGAATGTGGTGGAACCTCACAATACTCAGGTATGTGTGTCCAGCCAGGCCTCTGTCCTGAGCTCCGGACTCCTGTGTCTACCTGTGCCCTCCACTTTGGCGCTACTTTAGAGCTCCTGTTCCACAGGCCCAAACTGGAACTTGTGATCTTCCTGCCAAAAGCTGTCATCCCCTTCCTTGCCTTTCTTATTTCAGGAAAGGACACTTCCATTTTTCCCTCTGTCCCCCTCACATCCCACCATTACACTCTGTCAGTTCTAGCTTCAAAATCTACCTTGGATCCACCCCCGTTTCCCATCTGCACGGTCACTACCTAGCCCAAGCTAACAGACCAAGTGATAGCTGGGAGTTCTATGAATGGACTCTCTGATTCGGCTCTTGCCTCTCCCTTCAGTGTCCTCAAGGGCAGCCACATAATATTTTTTAAATGCCAATCAGATCAGGCCACTCTCCAACTCAGAGCCCTTCAATGTACTGCTTATTCCAGGGCTGGAGCAGGGAAAGGACAGGATGAGCCTGGACCATCTTACTGTGCCAGAAGGTACCACATGCTCAAAGAAGGATGAGGACATGTCAAAAGCCAGCTCAAGGGGGCTCTTGCTGACAAAACCTGTGATAGTCTGAGTGCCACAAATGTAATTATAACCCATGGAATAAATCAAGAATCTATGAACTCATACTGATCCAAATGAATGAATGAATGAATGAATGAGAGAGAAAGAAATCTCCTCCTTCAAGTAGATTGCCAACTAATACACGTAGATGGGATGAAGGAGTTCCAAGCTTAGCATTTGCCTACCACCATAGTAAAGATTATTTCAAGTATGAAGCACCTAGCAAGTGAGCATCTACTAGTGAGTGAATGCTTGATGAGAAACAATATATTCATCTAGCCTCAAAATATCTTTTAATACTTATTAACAGGAAAAAATAGTTCAGTGGAGAAAGCTGGTAACACTACCTTAATCATGTGATCAAAGTTAACATCACTTGTGGGGCGCCTGGGTGGCGCAGTCAGTTAAGCGTCCGACTTCAGCCAGGTCACGATCTCGCGGTCCGTGAGTTCGAGCCCTGCGTCGGGCTCTGGGCTGATGGCTCAGAGCCTGGAGCCTGTTTCTGATTCTGTGTCTCCCTCTCTCTCTGCTCCTCCCCCGTTCATGCTCTGTCTCTCTCTGTCCCAAAAATAAAAATAAACGTTGAAAAAAAAAATTAAAAAAAAAAAAAGTTAACATCACTTGTAATGGGACTAGTCAACAATATTGTCTTTTTTCAAATATTTATTTCACTTTTTTTTTTTCAACGTTTATTTATTTTTGGGACAGAGAGAGACAGAGCATGAACGGGGGAGGGGCAGAGAGAGAGGGAGACACAGAATCGGAAACAGGCTCCAGGCTCTGAGCCATCAGCCCAGAGCCCGACGCGGGGCTCGAACTCACGGACCGCGAGATCGTGACCTGGCTGAAGTCGGACGCTTAACCGACTGCGCCACCCAGGCGCCCCATTATTTCACTTTTTAAAAATGTTTATTTATTTTTGAGAGAGAGAAAGAGAGAGATAGAAGGAGGGGAAGAGAGAGAGGGAGACAGAGAATCTCAAGCAGGCTCCATCCACACTGTTAGCGCAGAGTCCGATATGGGGCTCAAACTCACGAACTGTGAAATCACGACCTGAGCTGAAATCAAGAGTCAGACACTTAACTGACTGAGTTACCCAGGCACCTCAAGAGCATGATCTTCTGATATGCTGCATCACAGTGTGTTTCTGCAAAAACACACAATCTAATCATTAGTACACATCAGACAAACCCAAATGGAGGGTTATTCTATAAAGTAAATGACATGTGATCTTCCACAATGTGTAGGTCACAAAAAAAAAGAGTAACTGTCTCAGATGGAAGAGACAACTGGACTCTAGACCCACCAGGCACATTAAAGGGACAATGTGCAGAATTCTAACGGGCCTGAGGATTAGAAAGGCCTGCATCAAGGTTAACTGCCTTATCTTGATGACTGCACTATGGACTTACAGGAAAGGGTCCTTTAGCATTATATCAGCAACTTATCTTTAAATGGTTTAGTAAAAAATAATAATATGTATATAAATACAGTGTGTGATCAGGCAAGTATGATAAAATGTTTACAGGAATTCTTAGTGAAAGGTATAGGAAAGCTGGCTAGTGTACTGTTCTTGCAACTTTTCTCTAAGTTTGAAATTATTCAAAATAAAAAGTTAAACACACCTTTATTGTTTTCTCATTACACTCAGGACAAATGCTAAAAAAGCAACATCAGGTCCTTGGTGACCTGGTCCCAGCATAACTGTCAATTATTTTACTCCAACATCTTATTTCCTTGAGACTTTGATTTTGCCAGCCTTAGTTTTTCCAAACATGTTACCATGTAGGAAAACTGTCCCAAGGGGTGAAGGGGCTGCTATATTTAAATCCACGTATGTAGAGCTGAATGAGTACACTGACACATAAAATAATGACCCGTAATGACTTAAAACTACTGATGTCAGTAATTAGGACTATTTTCATAGTACCAAGAAGGTGATTAAAAAAATTAAATAAGTACTAATTAATTTCACATAATAGTCACCCTGGGACCTTCTGTAAGATCTGCTGTTAATGATGTATTTTTCTGTAATTAATTTTTATGTGTAGTCCTGGGGGCTCCCCACCACCTTCTGAATTGCACCTTGACAGCACACTTGACTCTTCCAGCCTCCCTACAATCCAGCCTTCTCTGTAAAGAAAGGGGAAACACAGAGAACCGGAAATGCAGCAAAACTTTCATTTGGCAATGCTTTCTTGGCTCTGAGAGGGAATTAAAGTAATTAATACAAGCAAGAGAGTATTATGGGAGAATGTGTTTTCTCTCTGCAGTTTTTAAAGGTACAAAGCAGAGAACAAAAAGGAGAAAGACCATATTCAATAAAGAGAAGATCCAAGTTCAAGTCTAACCACTACCACCACTTAATAGCCTGGCAAATCACATTCTTTCTCTAGGTCTCACTTTCCCTGGGTTACAATTTTTAAATGTGGACAGGACCTTGAACCCCAGATGGCAGAGGCCAAGTCAGAAGACCTGTGGCTTTTATGGTGACAAGTAATGTCAGTTGCAGCACAAGTCTTGATAGGAAGAAAGTGGGGGTGACTTAACCCTCATCTCTTTTCTAGGCCCACTATGCCAACATATTGGTTAACACTGAACAAATCACATGTTCTTAAAAATGGCATAATTTTGGAGTACCTGAGTGGCTCAGTCAGTTAAGTGTCCGACTCTTAATATCTATGCTGATAGTGAGGAGCCTGCTTGGGATTCTCTCTCTCTCTCTCTCTCTCTCTCTCTCTCTCTCCCTCTCTGCCCCTCCCCACTTGCTCGCTCTCTCTCTCTCTCTCAAAATGAATAAACATTAAAAAAATAGTATCATTTCCTCCTTTGAGTACCAATTTTTCTTCCAGATTCCTAAAGAATGTTCCAGAACCAGCTTTCCAGCTCACCTGTAACAGATAATGGCTAAATAGACAAGCTTGTTCTTCAGTGCAGACAGGAAGGCAGCTTGAGTTCTCAAAAAAAGATGTAAGGGAGACCACATATTATACATAAGAAGATATGCATGAGTGGTTGTTTCAGTGGTACAAGGCAGAGAACTCTGGAAGACACTGAAGGAAAACCAAACCACGGAGTGAAGAGTGGTCTGCCTGTAGCAGACACCGGGTGTACAGAAACACTCGCGTGGCCTCCAGACCAGGCACTCAAGAGCACATGATCATACTTACTTGGCCAGCTTCCACTGGGGAAGCAGTGGCCCCTCAATATTAGAACTCTCCCTGAAACTAAAGCCCAGTAACCTCTGCCTGCACTTCAGCAACTTCGCACAGTGGCCTGCTCCGGCCTGTCCTGCCTTGACAAACGTGGGCGCCCGAAGCCCAGCAGCCATATCCAAGGGCAGCTGTCACACTGAGTGATGGTCCCCTGGCTGCCTTTCCCATTAGCCAGTTCCTTGAGAAGAGAGACTGGGCTTTTTATCTCTATGTCTCTGCCACTTAGTCCACAGTCAGGCTTCGCAATGTCTCCGGTGAGTGAAAGCTCAAGGGGATTTCAGGGAACAACAGGATCTTAAGCTGGTGCTTGGACACACTGTCCTTTCTACCCCAGGTCATCCTAATTCCAGCAATAATGCACCCCACCACTCTCCAGCACTTGCTCTGCTCATCTCCTCACCACCCACTCCTACACGTTTACATGACACAACCAAAACAAAAAGGGGTAAGTAGGCAGCAGTCCGAATGCTGACCAGAACATCTTCCTCTCCTTATGGCTCTGTTCTCCCCGGACCACATGGATGCTTCTTTTCGACTCATATTAATTATGATTCTGAACATCCCTCCTCACACACACATATATACAAGTTTTCTCTTTGTAGCTTCTAATTTCCTAGTTGTTAAGCAACTAGGAAACACACTGAGTTGTACTCAGAGTGTGCTAAGTGGTTTTAATTCTGCTGAGCGTTATTATTTTCAGTGTTCTCCCCCTTAAAAACAATGAATTTTAAAAAATCAGCTTCAGATGATCTCCTTCAAAGGAGTAGAAAGGGGAAAGGTTTTCTTTTTTTCTCTTACACTTCAAATCTTCACTAATTTAGTTCCACTAAGGTCTAAATGGGATGCATTTAAATACTCATCAAAGAATGTTCCTTCTGGCAGGTAAAATGGGTGCCTTGTAACTGGATCAGCACAGCTCATGAAAAAGAAGGGTAACAGCGACAGCATTGGGAGCTTTTGCTCGGGAAAGTGGGCAATGGCTTAATGAAACAGTTCTCATCACCCAACCAAATGAACTAATTTGCAGTCTTGCCTGATTTTCACTGGGTATTTACATGTCAGGGGGAGAATTACCTGAAATCTAATGCCTGTCCTAGAGAAAACATTCCTAAGGAGCCAGACAGAGCTGGATCCATTTTTTGTTTTCTTTTGGTTTGTTTTTGGATGTATTTCTCTCAATATGTCAATTTCAGGAAAAGCTCCTTAATTTTGCTTGATCAAGTGGGGATCTTAGCTCTAATCCAGCTAATCAAAATGTATTACCGGAGACATAATAACTAAAACATGTTTGGAGAGAGAAAGGTGATTTAAACAAGGGTTTTCAGAGGAGCCCTTTAAGAGGGGAGAGTCACGGGGTCCCCACCTGTGTCCTCATTGGCTCCATTCAAGCTGAACTATCCGGAGTCTCTCCATACTAGGCATTGTACTTTTCCTGCAAGAGTTTTGGGGAAAATTGGTTTAGAGCCACTGATTCACCAGACGTGAAAGCAAGCGAAAGCTGGTGCTACAGACTGCCAGATCCACCAGCTTGGGGAATGGCCTGGCTGGCTCGCTGCTTCATTCCCAGGACCCATACGAGGCCTCACACATACCAGAGGCTGTAACCACTTGTTGAATGAAGGAATGTTAGGATGGATGAATGGAGGGAGGCAACAGTGAGACCTAAAAGTGGGCAGAGAGCTCCCATTTTGATTAAGCTCTGAAACATTTTCTCACATCCGATTGCAGACTAAATGCATGGTGAGTCAACAAAGGAGGCACAAAAATAATTTGCAAGAGCTAAAACAAAGTAGCTCAGAATGCTGGTGGTTTTAACGGAGACGTGCAAACCTTCACTGACAGGATCTAAGAATGAGATTCTATACCTAAACTGTGACATCTGTCAGTCACCGTTATCCCCCTGAATCTGATGTGGTTTTAGCTTGGTAAGTCTGGGCCACAGTCTCTGGGTCTTGGTAAGACAGACTGGGCCTTTCTAGAAAGAATAGACTTCTGTCTCAGAATTATGAGGGGCAACTTACTCACTGAAATCCCCTAACATTCAAACAAGGAATACACACTGAAGTTATAGGAGACAGTTTCAAGGAAAATAAAAGTACATGGCCCAGTGGATAGTAAACTTAAGGATAAACTGGTATTTTGTTACTTGAATACCCCCAAGATAGAAATATGAACTCAGTCTGTCACCGTGCCATCAAGAGAAATAAAATGTGAGCCATATATGTAATTTTAAATGTTTAGTAGCCACAATAAAAAACGTAAGACAATGAAGGTAATTTTGACAATATATGTTGTCGAACCTGATGTATACAAAATACTATCTTTTGACATGTGATACATTTTTCAAAATTATTCATAGGGTAATTTACATTCTCTCTTTCCTATTAAATCTTGAAATCCAGTTTGTAGTTTAGTTACAGCACATCACAGTTTGGGCTTACCATGTTTCAGGTGCTCAACAGCCACAGGTGGCTAACGGCCTCACCATGTCAGCACAGGTCTGGTGCTGACAGTCTGGTAAGACTGATGAATGGACATATTCACAATGAGCATCATCAAAAAAGCAGCAGGTCTGGAGTGTACCTCTTTGTGGGCTCCAGTTATTCCAGCCCACTCTTACTTCCTTTAGGTTCTTGTCACATTGTTTTAACACAGCTGTCACTCATAGAACCTATCACCAGACTCCAAGCGTGAGCACGACCCGGGCCTTTACGGTCATGACTTAGGCCACTGCAGCAGCCCAAGAAGAGAAAATGTGACCAAGCAGAGCCAATCAGAATCTGGCCCTAGGACTGGACTATAGAAGCCAGGGGAAAAGGCTTTCTCTTTCCCCTCTGGGTGTTAGGGTGTGATTTGGGGGCTTTTCCCATCATAGGGAGAGCCTGTCTTAGGATGGGGCCTTGATGCAGCAAAGGAAAACCCTAGTCCATTTGTTGGCCCTGGTATGATCTTCCCTCCATGGATTCTGCACCTACTCTGTATCCTCCCGGCACGTTCTCTCGTTTGCTTAGGCTAATTTGAAGTGTGTTTCATCCACTCTCATTAGACAGAGTCATGATTTGGCCCAAGCCACAGGCCTGGCCAGTTGCCACGATCTCCCACAACATGCCTCGGTGCTGTCTCTGAGACAACATACCAGGCCACAGAGGGCCCACCGGCCACCCTCAAATGGCAGGGCTTACAGCTTTTAAATTTCTTCAGTGCTGTGTTAGTTCTTGTTCCCTCCCCGGGTCACCACTTGCCTTGCAGACCTTGGCCCTTACACCTCCATCTGGTGGACAGATGTGCCAGAAAGGTGAGCTGCTCCACCTTGCTGCTAGAGCCTGTGGTTCCCCCTTGTTCTCCCCACGTGTCTGCTGTCTTATTTTATTTCCCCTTTCATGCATCCTGCCTTGAGAAGCAGAATGGTACCACGAGTTTGTCTTGGCACTACAGGGTCTCACTGGCCTCCTTCTGAAATGTATGAAAGACCTATTCTGAAGCACTGACCTTTTAGAAGCAAGTGAACACAAAAGGACACTGTTCCTGGCCTGAGGTTATAAACGCAAAAATGACAACCACGTCCTCTGCATTTGCATGGGATCCACACTGATATCCCCAGCATGACTGCAAATACGTTCACCCAGGACATAGCTACCAACGGCCCTGGTGAGCAACCCCTTGGAGGACTGTGGAGATAAAACCCAACCTGTCCTACACTCCATCATAGAGGATTGACTGACTGAGAGAGAATTCTGAGAAATGTCCATTTAAATTTACATATTATGCTATTTTTTGAGAAACAAATCGAAGATTCGTCACTAAGTGAAGTAGTTATCACTTCTGCCTCTAGCTTCAGTCTTGGTCTCGCCTGAGCAAGTTCCAGACAGATGCTGACAGCGTTCCCTTCAGGTGCCTGTGATCAATATATTCCCACAACAACACTTTACTGACTGTAGTTCTAATGGAGAGTCTTATGAAATCTGAAGGAGTCCCCTTGAAAGTCTATGGGGAAGTAGACAGGCCTTCTTTACCTCGAAGGAGTTTACAAGATAGGTAATTAAAATTCACAGTTCCAATTATTCTTGCTCCTCTCAGGAAGTTCAGCACGCTAATTAATGCTTCAGTGTGCTTAATGTTTTAAGTGATCTGGAAAAATGATGAGCGAAATTCATATGGAGACTTTAGCAGGCTTTTTTTTTCTTCCCACTGAACTAACTCCCTTGCCAGGGAACTAGTGCGAACCGACCAGGTCTGATGCTTCTGGAGACTGCAGGTCGTAGAGGTTTGCTCTTTTATTTTGCGCATTCTCTTCCTTCAGCTGTGAAGAGTGAGGTGCTCACAAGCAGGGAGCAGCCCCGCCCATCTCTCTGCAGCTACACCAGTTTGGGTGCCTTCCCCAAACTGCCCCATCACACATTCCCTTCTTCCCTACCTCAGCAAGAGGACAGGTTTGTGGGTCTGAACGGGTCACCCTGAGTCTGCTGAAGATGTAAACATCTGTCAAATTAGGACCAGCTCTAAGACTGGTAGGTTGAGTCCCACGGGGAAAATTCTTACCTCAAAATGGCCACAGTATCCATCCCTGGAGTTTCCAAAAACTTTTTTTTCAATGGTTATTTATTTTTAAGAGAGCACAAGTGGGGGAGGGGAAGTGAGAGGGGGGCAGAGGATCTGAAACAGGCTTTGGGCTCCCAGCAGTGAGCCCAACGTGGGGCTTGAACTCACAACTGCAAGATCATGACCTGAGCTGAAGTTGGATGCTCAACCGACTGAGCCATCCAGGCGCCCCTCCAAAAACTCTTACTTACTAAGGAATCCAAGTCAAGTTATCTACCCTACCCAAGCCTCAGTGCCTTATCTTCAAAATGGGAGCACAACAACACCTACCTAGCCAGCACCACCTGAGGTAATGCAGGACTCTCTGAGCCTCCTCCCCCAGAGCCTACCTGTAGCAGGACATCACTTTCTTTTCTTCTCCTTCACTGAAGATCACCTTTGAGTGTATTCCCACCTCCCCTCATGTATTTATTTTATTTATTATTTTATTTTTTAAGAGAGAGAGTGAAAGCACAAGCAAGGGAGAAGGGCAGAGGGAGACACAGAAAGAATACCAAACAGGCTCCACGCTCAGCACAGAGCCTGACATAGGGCTCGATCCCATGACCCTGAGATCATGACCTGAGCCAAAATCAAGAGTCGGACGCTCAACAGACTAAGCCAAGTGGGCACCCCCTTCCCTTCATATACATTAAAATACTTAGTCATTCAAAAACATGGAGGACCCAGAAAAGAAAGAAAGTAAGTAAATAAATAAATAAATAAACAAACAAATAAATAAATGCCTTTAAAATCTTCCATGGACTCATGACCCAAGGCAACCACCACTAACATTTTGCATTTCCTTTCCTAAGTACAGGTGCATTTTATGTAGTTGAGATCATGCTATAGACACAACTTTGATCCTTCTTCCACTTAACATTATACGCATTTTCCTGTGTTACTCTGTATAGTCTCCAGAAATAATACTTTCAATAGTTGTAGACTATTCCAGCCAGTGACTGCTCAAGGTTTATTCAACCACACCAAGCTTTTCAGATATCACTGTGTCCAACTTTTTGCCAATACAAACAGCACTGTGGTTAGCATTCCCTTAGGAGAGGTCCCGAAGGTAGAATTCTGGGGCTCTTGACACATGCTGCAGTTGGCTTTCCTTATACACACCGCCACAAGCAATGCCGTGGAAAGCACGCTTCACATCTCTAGGAATTACCACTTAAGATTTTTTTTAATAACTTGATTGATGAAAAATGATCTTATTTACACTTCCTCAACTTCTCAAGAGACCAACCATTTTCGTGTTAACCATATGTCATTCCTCTTTTGTGCCTTCACAGGAAGGAAGGCTCTCTCTGCCAGAGTGGGGCAATGGATCCCAACCTTCAGCATGCTGAAGAACTGGTGGGAAAGTTCAGCGGAGGATGGGGATCTACCTTTTTAACTAATTCTAATGCAAGTGATTCTTGGGGCAGAATTGGAGAAATTCTGGGTAAGAGTGTTAGTTATAAGACCTGTTTCTAGAGTTTTCCTTACATTGAAGATTTCATTCTTTTCAGCAAATATCCTCTCCAGTGAACAATCCTCACATTTGGATTACCTTTTTTTTCTTTTAATTTTTTTTAACATTTATTTATTTTTGAGACAGAGAGAGACAGAGCATGAACAGGGGAGGGTCAGAGACAGAAGGACACACAGAATCTGAAACAGGCTCCAGGCTCTGAGCTGTCAGCACAGAGCCTGACGCGGGGCTCGAACTCATGGATCGCGAGATCATGACCTGAGCCGAAGTCAGATGTTCAACCGACTGAGCCACCCAGGCGCCCCTGGATTGCCTTTTTATGAAGCACAGGAACTTAAGTCAAATCTGCCAATATTTTCTTTTGCAACTTCTTTTCATTCTTCTACAGAAAATTTTTTACTTAAGGGTAAAGCTTTACAAATGTTGCTTTTTTAATTTTCTCCTTCTTTAAAAACAAAAATCACTGCTAAATCTATCTGGAATTTAAGTTGGCTATCTGGCATAAAGTAAAGATGTAAAATTTTAGATTTTGTTTTTCAAAATGACTAACCACCTTCCACCAACCATTACAATGCAATTTCTCCCTCCGTCACCAACTCTTGCTGCCTCTTTTAGCTTACATCGAATACTTACAGATGGTGGGGCCTCTGATGGACAGAACCTTGCCATGTCCTCTCTCCAGTTTTTCAAAACCTTTTCCTCACAAACTTTAGCCTTGAGAAAACTCCTGGTCCCTGAAACCTTCCACGGTGTGGCTTTAGGCAAAGTTAAGAATTCAACAGTTTTAATTTCTTCCTAAAGATGACTAGGAAAAGCATTATAGCTTTTTGTAAATACGATAAATTCATGTTTATAGGAATTTTACAATAATGTTGTGACTCAAATATCGTCGAGGCAGAAATTTTAAAGCTGAAGAGACTCTAAGGAACAGTTACCTCTAGTTCAGTCCTGTGAAGAAACAAACTGAAACAGAGAGTCCTAAAACCGGGTGCCCAAATTTCTGCAGCTAATGGGCAACAGGGCTAGAATTCATGGTGTGTATCTGCTGGAAACTCCAAAGTGCTTTGGCCACCATCCTCTCTAGGATTTATTGGTGGTCATAATTAAGCAGGGAGGTGACAGTTGACTTAAAGACCCCATTTAGGGTCTGTTAAATACGTTCGTTCTTACACCCAACGACCATCCAAACCAGAGAAAGGAAGCTGACTTTAGGCCGATGTGCCACATAGGCTAAAATAAATACTTCCAGAGGATTGTTTGGAAGAAGTGCATCTTGCTCATGGAACAGCACTTAGGGGAGAAAATGGACTATCTTTCTCTCCCCACTGAGTCTCTAAACTCAGGTTACACCTAGATTCAAACGTAAGGGGAATCCCATACTCCTGAGACTGACATGCGGACGATGTTGTCAGTGACCCGCCACAGCGGGCCCCGGGTACTGACGTGTGCCAGTCACACACTGGCTATACCTCAGTGCAGGAGACTGGGGGCTCCTGGTGAAGCGGCTCAAAGCAGAGAGCAGGTGTCAGGGCAATTCAGGACAAACAACAACAACAAGCCTTTCTCCCAAATAGAATTATTTTTGCCAGTCTGAAGTTAAATAGAAAGCCTTGTTGGACATATGGGAAAGTTTCTTGACAACGTAAATGTCAAATCTAAAATAATTTCCAGCTCTAGATTTATGTATTCTCCGACTAGAGGGAAATGTGCTCTTTAGGTATCTCCAGCCCTAGGTTTTCTGGTCATGCAGGTAATGCTCTTAAACACCCACACATTTAAGCAAAAGATTGTTTTTTCCACCTTGTGATGGCATGTGTCTATTCCCATCATTCAGTGGGATGCTTCTGAGAAAGAGTGTATGCTTTAGGTGTGGAGGTGACCATTTTAAGGTGGCCTGGCTTAGCTCTATGCCAAATTGTGCAGGACATTTGAGGCTCTGTGAATTCTCTCTTGACTATCCATCTCTTCCTTCTTTAAATCCTTTATGAGTGAGCCCAGAGTGGCAAAACTCAAGCTCTGATCCAGATCTTGACCTGCCCCTGTACCTATAAGAACTTTTCAGGGCATCACCCTCCCAAGTATGATGCAGGTATTTCTTCTAGAACATAAGACCCTCAAAAATTGCACCCTATAAATCACAGCTTATGGAAAACAGGGATGGAACAGACCACCAAGAACCCATGGAACTTTGTAATCAAGATTCTCGCAAAACCTGTAACAACCCTCCTAAAATCATGAACATGGCTGAATCTTCCCTGGCCTAGCCACACACCCTGGCATCAGTGCCACACAGCCTCCTTCCCTGGGCTTGTGCTTCCTCCTTGCAGAGAAAAGTCCTTGAAGACATTCACTTCTAAAAGAGACTAGATCCATCAAACTTAAACATATGTGCCAGGGACCCCCTTCTTCATTAATTCTTTGTTTTCTTCTCTCAAGCACAGGAAGGCCTGTCTTCACAGTGTCTTTATCTGCACTTGTCACTCCCCAAACACAGCAGGAACTGAAGTGGTTCTTGAAATCACTAAATCAGCCACTTTTTGCACCAAAAGGAGGCACTTCTACACTATTTTTGGCTTCTTTCTGAAGGTCTTCATATCCTGCTGAGGCTTTCTGGTTCCTTGTGAGATCAATGTTAATATGTCAGGGAAAGGCTCACTCCGTTCCAGCCAATGCAACCCATGCATCCCACAGACATCACACCTTGCTGAAGAGCTGACCGTCAGCTCACTGGATTTTTAAATTTTTGTCTTCTTGTGATTGACTGATTGGTAAAATATGTATAACATCAGGCTGACTGTTTTAACCATCCTTAAGTGGAGAGTTCAGTGGTACTAAATATTTTACTGCAATTAAAAAAAAGGGGGGGGGGTTCTAAAAACCTATTTAACCAAAAGATAAAATAACAAGATCAGAAGATAATCAGAAATTACTTTTACCAGCACCCTCCTCCTTGTTTTTCCACTTGTCTTTTCTTGAGGTATCACTATGGATAGCAAGCCAGCAGTGGCAGCCATATCTGCAACAGCTTAGGCCAAATTCTAGGGAAGAGCATAATGATCATCATTACTTCTTGGACAGCAAAGGTCTGAAGGGTTCTGAGACAAAAGCATGTACAGCAAATGTTTATTTTTCTTTCCAAGTTTATGTTTTGGGAGGAAATAAGAGAGAAACTAAATTCCTCAACAGCATGCACGTGGAACCTTTTAGAGTCAATGCAGACATAAGGTGGATGTCTGATGGCCCACGTCCAAATCGTGCCAATATGTGACCTTGGGCAAATGACTGAACCTTTCTGGGCCTCAATTTGCAAGCTATAAAGCGAGGATAATGTGAAAAGTAGTCGGGTTAATATAATTACAGCATTCCTAACAGGGTAAGGCACATAAAAGTCCTCACTAAATGTTAGTTACTATTATTGAAAGGCCAAGATCACCAACTGAAATATTTCAGGTGGAGGGCCTACTAATAAAGCATTTTTATTTTGTGTGGTTGAACTTCAAAATGGCTTATTCTTAGAATTCATAAAAAATACCTTAAATAACTTAAGGACATGAATAATTGTTCTTTCAGCGACAAAAATACTCTTTTTTAGCTTAAAAAAATGCTCATTGTTATTCTTGGTAGTCAATGGCACAAGGGTTGTTATTAGAATGGAAAAAAAATCTTTTGACAGCTTTGACTTAACTCCTACGCTCAGAGGATGTCATTTAATGTAAAAGCGCAAACACACACAAAGGCAAGAGAAGAAATGCCTGCTTAAAACCATCCCCTCTTCAAAACTTGCAGATGTCTTTCAAAAACCCTACATAATGTTTTTAGAGTTTATTTATAAACTTAGATACTTTAGACACATTTTGTGTAGAACTTACTGTTTTAAACTCTGAAAACTTTTTTTTTTCTTGAATTCTAGAAAAGTGAAGGTTTCCAGTGTCTCCTTTGACTATCAGTGATGTTAAACACACAATAAAAACACAAACAATAAACTAGGGGGCAGGGGGACCGCCTTTAGAAGGACCCCAGGGGCCTGTCAGGACCACAGGGATGGGCACCACGGTCTGGCACAAACACCACCAAGCCATCTGGCTGCGGCCTCCATTGGCCTCAGGCCAGACGCCGTGCCCTGGGTAGGAAGGTCATGACATCGATCTTCCAGGGGTGTTGAGAAACTGACTGAAGAAGGAGATTACCACAGAAATTTCAGAGCCATGTGGAAGACTCCATTCCTGGCCAGAAAATCCTCTGCCATGTCAAGGCTAAGAGCAGAGGTGAGACGAAGAAGGCAGACGAGAATCTTCCACTGTCAAGGAGTCCTCAGATGATGAAGACAGTCAGTCACTACCAAAAATGGACTAAAAACCAGGCTGGGGCTTCCCTGACCAATAAAACAGTATGTCCCTCAGGGAAGTAGTTCACTAACGTGAAGTCCAAGTTGAAGGAAGGCAGTCGGAAGCTCCCTGCACACAAACACTACGGTGTCTATGAGCCTCATGACCAAATGCACAGCTGATCTCAGATGGTCACGGGTGGGCCCTGCCGGTGACCACCAGAGCACTCTCAGTGCCCACTACCTGACTGGGAGCTAAACAGCCTGAGTAGCTCCCAGGCTAATGGGTGCTGGCCCTCTTGTTTACTCTCGGACAGCACTATGTTGGTACTATGGTACTAAGCCTACAAACAAACAACGGCCGGACAGTATGTAAAAGCAGAACTCTGACCCACAACCTGCAGCAACCTGGCCAGGAGACCAAGCATTTATCTACAGCAACCAGCCCGGGTAGCCAGCCTGCTATCTTTACATCATGCTTGTAAACAGTCAGGCCACTGCCTCTAGCAATAATCCAAAATGCCAACCAATAACTTCTGCAGTGATCAGCTACAAATGGCCAGGACTTGATTAAAAATTGAGAACTTCCCTAATTTCCAACACCTCCCACTTACAACTGAGGAACTACTAGAGAAAGCCAAACACGCACCTTTAAACGATCACAGATGCCCACCTTCCTGAGCCCACCTCCAGCTTCCCCACGCCAATGGCCTCCCATCAGGGCACACCAGGAACCTTCTCTGCTCCCACGTACAGCTCTCTCCCTCCTCTGCCTGCCTCTGAGTCTCTGCCGAAATGCAAGAGATGGTGGCTGACTCCCTTGCTATATAGTCAGTTCTGCATAAATAGCCTTTGCTGGTTCTCTTCTGGCTGGTCTCCATTTATTTCCTCAGCCCTGCGTTGCTCAGGCCTCCCTTATCCTTGCCTCTCTCTCTCCTTCCCAAACCAAAGTAGCATGAAGAAAATGAATTTCAATGAGAGAGTCAACCATTGCTCTGGGAAAAGGTAGACCTACATAGGACCAATACGTACAATCATGAAACATTCTTCTTATGTTCAATTGGCATAAGTGACTTATCTGGATAGCATCAAGAGTGAATACTCACTGATCCAGAACTGGAACAACAGAAAGTTCCCCTACACTCATCAAATATAATAAATCAATAGAAAGGCAATATGTTATTAAGGATTTGTTGCAAAATGCACCCTTGGACCTATGCATGTCAGCCTTGTACCCTAAATCTTCTATACCCGTAGAGCCAATGGGAATCATGTGGAAACCAGTTCATAATCATGGGCTCCTCAGCATTGCTTGAGACTGAATAAGCAACGAAAGGTGAATTTTCCAGTAGAGTTTATGTATTATTTCTTCTAATTCTCTGGAAATTGGTGCTCTGAGTACGAAATACATGGTTAAAGAGAATCATCAAAATGCTCATTGATGTGAGCCCCTGGTCTCCAAATATCCTGGGTAAAAGTCTTCAGGGCCCTTTCAAGCACCAAACTCCATCCCCCTCCACTGGCATGGGATCCTTAGCGACAGCCCCGCACACTGGGGCTGGAATTCCTTAGTTCTGGCTTGGGATCTCACACACCATCTTCCCATCTTCCAACCCATCTGAACAATTCATTGATAGGTAAGGTGAAGGAAGTCCTGTGTAGGGTTCCCGTGTGCACGAGTCCTTTACAAGCCTCACCCACTCTCCTTTATAAAGGGATCCTTCAGTCACCTTCAAAAATATCATCTACTTTCTTAAAGGAAATGGAAACTTTTTTTTTAATCAAAAAGAAGTGAAAGTTCATACTGGAGTCTGGAAAGCATTTGAATTTATTTTTCTTCTTTTGCTCAGCAGAAATGTTAAAAAATAACAGAAAACATGGGCCACGGCCCTTTCAACAATTCACATATAGAATTCAGCATACAGAATAAAATATTCCCAACATTCTGGAAACATTAACTTTTACCTGAGATTGCCAAAACATCTGCCCATAATGAAGGTACTGATTGCCTATTTATCTGGATGTGTACTCCCTACCCAACCCCCCCAACCCTCAAAACTAAATCACTGTTTGCCTGTAACCTGATTTGAATGTGTGTGTGTGTGTGTGTGTGTGTGTGTGTGTGTGTGTGTGTGTGAGAGAGAGAGAGAGAGAGAGAGAGAGAGAGAGAGAGAGAGAGACAGAGAGAGAGAGAGAGACAGAGAGAGAGAGAGAGAGAGAAATAGCAGGGAGTCTTTACAGCCAACGATTAAAGCTGGAGCAAAACAGAGACTTTGGACTTTGATCAGAAAATGGATTAAATTCCCAGATGAGGCTGATCAGACACAGAAATGCCAGGAGACGCCAGCATTCTCTACTTCTTTCAGGAACAGCTTGGGACAGAGCCCTTTCATTAGGACTGTACTCTTCTGTAAAAGAATCCAGCAACAATTTGTAAAAATTGGCTGCTTATTCATGTACAGGGTGGCTCTTCTAAAAGAAGGAGTACTGGTGAGGCCACCTGGAGCTTCCTGGTCCTGCCCATGTCCCCAGTGGGCTGTGCTGACCTAGTTCCCTCATTCCTTAAATGTGTCCCAGAGAGAGGACATGAATTTCTCTGGGTCAGTGGTGTGCCCAGTGCCCAGTTATATGGCCTGTTTGTCAAACTGGTGCAGGGTCTGAGATGTTACCCGCTTGCACGGTTATATACTTTATATATGTGAATGTTGCATAAACACAAGACAGCTCTTTCCTGACACTCATGTCTAGACCAATAGCTAGTGATGCTACAGCATCAGCCCCCACACCTTGACCCCAGGCAAGGTGATGAGAGACTATGGGGACATTCTGCATAGGTACAGATTACATGCCAGAGATGAGGGATGGAATACAAAAGGATTTCTCTGCTTACATACGGGAAAGAAGTAACTGCCCCTCTCTCTGTCAAGAAAGGAGGAAGAGAAACCTTTGCTCCTTGGAGATGAGATGGAAAGGGCCCTGGATTCTTACCTTGACCTTTGTGGATATGAAATCACTCGAGGGGTCAGAGAGTCCCATGTGTCTGGGCTTCTATAACCCAGAGATGTCTCCAAGGTCTGGGATTTATCCCTTTGGACAGTAAATACTTAGGGAGACAGCACTCTAGTCTTTCTGGCACCTGGGGCTTAACTGTGTGTGTGTCTTTCTGCAGGATCACTCTGGCTATGGAACGTTCCAACCCTTAGTCAATGGACACAGCAGCCCATCCTGGCCATTCCCCTACCCAGTCCTCCAGCAAGATCCCAGCCACACAGATAGGGATCTGTTTGCTTTCTTTCTCTTAACTTTTAACACTTTCTCCACAATTTTCTTAGGTACAATTGGCATGAACATAAATGTTCACTGAAGAAAACTTAATAGTGACAACTAATAGGTACTGCCTACTTACTGAATATCAGGCGCAATCCTAGATGATATACCATCTCAGGGAATCCTCAGATCAACACCATGAAGCTGGCACTATCACACCCCTATTTGACAGGGGAAGAAATGGAGGTACCATGTTCCAGCAACTTTCCAAAGCTGCAGAGCTGGACGGAGTAGAGCAGGGGCCTGACCCCAAGCCCCTGAATTGTAACAGATAGCTTAGTCCTTCCATTTATCCATTTTTGTAATTAAAATGGAATCAGGCTGTCATTTGTCACGTGTTCTTTTCACTTATCACATGTGACCTTCTTTGATGGACATGGTTGACAGTGTTCTGTGCCCCACCACTATGGGACATGTGCTTTCACAGGCATCCAATGTTCTCTGAGATATCATATCTGGGATGCCAGATTCTAAACCCCAAAGCCTTAGGAACATCAGGCTGTAGCAGCTTAAGATGAGAAGACAGCAAGGTGTGTGGGTTGGTTAAGAGTCTGACTCTTGATTTCGCCTGATGTCATGATCTCACGGTTAGTGAGATCAAGCCCCGTGTAGGGCTCTGCACTGACGGCATAGAGCCTGCTTGCGATTCTCTCTCCCCCTTCCCTGCTTATTCTCTCTCTCTCTCTCTCTCTCTCAAAACAAATAAACATTTTAAAAAAAAAAGGACAAGAAGAGAGGCCATCGAGAGAAGGTTGTCTGGGGTATGAAGCAGCCACCAGCAGGAAGCATTAGAAGGTTTTGAGGACCCAGGGCCTCTGAACACAAGAATTAGCCCTTGGTCGAGAAGAGAACTTTAATACACTGGAATATCTCAAGAACATAAAAGCAACTGAATGATGCAACTTTTTAAAAGTTGGTCTTGGTTCAAATGACAGAGGCTTCCTGTCCTTTGGTTCAGTTCAATGAACGCTGATGGAGGATGTCTCTTATACAGCAGCTCTTAAAAGACAAAACAAACAAGATTTGATCTCCACTCCCGGGAACCTGACAAGTGGGGAGTAAGCCGCAGAAGCTGGTAACTTTGAAACTTTAAGGTGCTGCCGTGAGAACACAAGACATTATATGGGACCCCAGAGGACAGACATCAGGCTCTTAGAAACCAGAGCTGAGTCTTAAAGCGTGAACCAGAGTCAGCAGGTGAGGAGGACAGAGTGTTCCAGACAGAGGTAACAGCATGGGTAAAGAGCCAGGATATACTCCCAGGATATAGATGAAACCAGTTTTCATTAATATACTCTATAGCTACCAAGCATGACTTTTTAATCAATCCTTAATTTGGCCCCAAAGCAAAAAAGTGGTAAGTATATATTCCTTTAACTACTGTTCAAAGATTGTTTACAGTCAAGCACAAACATTCTTTTTTTTTTTTTTTAATTTTTTTTTTCAACGTTTATTCATTTTTGGGACAGAGAGAGACAGAGCATGAACGGGTGAGGGGCAGAGAGAGAGGGAGACACAGAATCGGAAACAGGCTCCAGGCTCTGAGCCATCAGCCCAGAGCCCGACGCGGGGCTCGAACTCACGGACCGCGAGATCGTGACCTGGCTGAAGTCGGACGCTTAACCGACTGCGCCACCCAGGCGCCCCTCAAGCACAAACATTCTTAAAGGATATAAAACAAAAGTTCTAGACACACTTGGTGTCGATCTTGGATAAAAGGAAATGGAAGGAGATCTCTGTTATTGGAAGGACCATAAAAATAATCTGCATTAAACCACAAAAACAAATCTAAAACTTAATTTTTTTTTTTTTGCATATTAAAAAATAACATCTCCAAAGCAGTGGATAGAGGCATCCCTTACATTTCTCAGGCACTAACTATTTTTAGAATGTGTTCACCCTTGGGGTGCCTGGGTGGCTCAGTTGGTTCATGGGTTCATGGTTTCAAGCCCCGCATGGGACTGTGCTGACAGCTCAGAGCCTGGAGCCTGCTTCAGATTCTGTCTCTCTCTCTCTCTGCCCCTCCTCTACTTATGCTCTTTCTCTCTCTCTCTCAAAAATAAATAAATATTAAAAAAAAAAAAGAATGTGTTCACCATCAATTGATTCATTTGATCACCACACAAATGCTTTTTGGAAGATGGGCCTCATATTCTCAACTTCTCAGAAATGAAGTACTCCCCCATGGCTGCAAGGGGCTAGAGCAGGGGTCTCCTGGCCCTGCACTGGTCTGTCCATCTCAACCCACTGACTATGCAAATTCATCTTCAAGGCAAAGAAGTGAAATCAGTGCATACAACCATGAAAAGCAAATTTTAAATGTTTACCATTACAACTTATGGGAATCATAATAATAAGGTAAGCCAATGGTGGCATTCTGGGGACTTGAAATATACTGTATATTTGTCTTTTATTTCACTACAATCCTGTTCCTATTTGTAAAATGGTCAGCACCTGCATGGAAAGACTGGTAAAGTGAGGCATGGGATAGGGTGGATGATGACCTTGTGCCAGGAGGCTGAAGACCTATTTCTGTGCTGGGCTCTGCCATCACCAAACCCCAGCCTCAGTTTCCCCTTCTCTAAAATGATGGTCCTGGTGGCCTGACCTCTGAGCTCTCTTTCAGCTCCACAACCCTGACTCTCCTCTTGGGGAGACTGCCATAAGATTCAAAGCTGGGGATAAGACTGTTCTAGCAGATTAGAAGCTAACCCCACAGATTTCCCAGAAGTTTCCTGATAGTTACGGAAAGAGGAAATTGCAAAAGCAAAATGCAAATTGTTTATATTAAGGCTGGAAACCTGTGGTTAGGTATAATATAGAGAATAGGACATTGGGGTAAATATGGCATTTTACAGCCTAACTTTTAGACAGAATATAAAATAGATCCAGTATGGGCCCCAAGGTATTGGAATCAATTATCTCCTCTGCCTGAATTCAGGTGAATTCATGCTTCTACTTTGGGTGGAAAGAATCTCCTTGGGATACGAGGTTTGCCCTAGAACACTAATAACTTCTGGAAGGATGAGGGGGGCCTAGCCAAATGACTCAGGTGTCTGTGAGCATCATAATTTACTAGAATTAGCAATACAAGTGCTGCCACCAGTTAAGCTATACTAAAATGCTCAAAGGTACTGTTGTTTTTAATTGGAAAATTAAAAATCTGAAAAATCTGCCCCAGAACTAAGAGGAATACCACATTTCAGAATTTACAGACCTCACCTCATATTCTTTCTAAAGTTCTTCCATAGTTCCAACCCCACTCTCCCCCATCTGAGAAAGATGGAAAGAACTATTCCTCCCAAACCCCATACCTCTCTTTCTTCTGACACTGCTCTTGTGGCCTGGGGACGTGACTTCATGTTAGGAGCAAAAGGAAACACCGAAGAACCAGAGAAATGTTGAAACCGAGACACCAAAATTCTGCATATGTGGAATGGATGAAGGAGGAAATTGACCTGTACAACCTACCTGTGTGATCAGAATTCAAGTGCCCCTTCAATAAGAGTTAACTCCCACTCATATAAATTCACGGCCAGACATGAAAAGAAGCAATCCCAACCCCTCCATCCCCGGTCGTCATCATCCAAGGCACAAATTTAACTCTCCATAACTGAAAAACCATCCTAAATCAGTTTGTTTTAGAGCTCTCTGAAATAATACGCAGCCCAGAATAAATCAGATAGATGTTATGAAAGGATTCTGGTGACAAAAGAAACATTTATCACATCAGCATAATAACACTCATTGCGAGAAGGTCCTGGATGGCTAATCCTGCCTCTTTGGTGTGGGTGTGGTACAAACAGGGACTAGAATGAATCTGATTTCGTGTGTGTGCCCACGTATGCCAATCATGGGATAGACTGAATGACCTTACTGATGTTCATTTGGGCTTCTGCTTCTGATTCTATCGGTGGTGGGAGCAGCAAGACAGAGACCCAAGTGATCTGACAGGGCTCCTCGAGGCTCCACCCCCAAGACGAGCCCAACACCTGGGCCCACAGCCACCCAAAGCTGGCAGAGGGAGGGGAGCCGCTTCACAGATGCCCCCGCCAGGAGTTAAACCCTGTTATTCAAAACTCTTCAATACCTTGGGGGTGTCTGGGTGGCTCAGTTAAGCAGCTGACTCTAGATTTGGGCTCAGGTCAGGATCTCACAGTTCAAGAGTTCAAGCCCCAGATTGGGCTCTGTGCTAACAGCGTGGAGCCTGCCTCCGATACTCCCTCTCTCTGCCCCTTCCCCACTCGTTCTCTCTCACTCTCTCTCTCTTTCAAAAATAAATAAATGTTAAAAATTAAAAAAAAAAAAAAAAACTCTTCAATACCTTGCCTGCATGTATTTTCCTTCACATTCACTGAGTGCTGAGGTTCACACTTCCATGTGGAGGGGAAGCATGTGGGAAAACACACTCTGGGTGAACCCTGGGTGATTTGGGGGAGGCTTCTCCACCAACCAGTCAGCTGCTGGTTCTCTAGGCCCCGGGGTTGATGAGACTCAGGTGAAATGATGTTTCACAAAAGTGCTAGCTGGCCCTGACCTTTTCATGCTGACTTCTCTGTTGCTCTCAGCTAAAGAAAGACATACCTGACTCCAGAGAAAATGAGGAAAGACACAAGGAGTGTCCTGATTTAACAGTACTTATTACAGCTAAAGAAATAATTTTGAAAAGCAGGTTAGCTACTAAAAGATGGCAAAGAACAGAATAACGATTTTGCCCTAAAAACGCTTTTCCTGCCAGCTTTCCTTCTTTATGGCCTTTGACACGCAGTCTCCTCTTCCTGAGGGCCGGGTTGAACTCGGACAACAAATCGGAGTTGTTGTCAAACCACAGGGTGAACCCAGCCACCGCACAACAACCTCACGCTCAGGACAGCCGCGTAAGCTACAGAAGTCATGTTCAAGATGCTCGCTTTGTTTTAGACACATCCTATCTTCTTAGAAGTGGCGTTTCAGAAAAAGTAAACAAAAACTGGACGTTCTATTTTTGGTCCTTCTTTAAAGGGCTACATTCAAGTGCTTGCTCTGAATGGCCCCGAGCACATCACTTAACATCTCTGTGCCTTGGTATCATAGTTGTAAAATGGGAATAAAATAGTGCTCCCTCCAGAGACGGTTGTCGAATCAAAGGAGCTAATGTGTGGGACGGTGACAGTTGGGTGTAGCCCCTCCCTAACCCCTAGGCCTAATGATAGTTTATGCTGCCTAATTTATTATGGAAAAAATGACAATGAGATGCCCATGGGGTGGCAGTGACAAAGCTTTGGGATACAAAATGTGCAGGGGGAAGCTCCTACTGTTGACCCTGCGCCCCCATGCATGAGAAGCACTATCAGAAGTTGTTCAAGGGGCATCTCATTCTTCATCACAGACACCAGTGAGCTTTGTGCTTTTATTCTGCTTATCTGGAAGGAAGTTGGATGTCAGTGCCTACAAGAGTGAGTGGGTTCCAGAAGGCAAAGTGGACAGTCTGTGTCCAGCCTTGTGTTTGTTTCTCCCTGTTCCAGGCTGCCCCAGGACGCTGGCTTCCTTATCTTATTGTGCTCATGTCAGAGAGCGGGCTGCACAGCACACAGGGAGAGATAAGACAATGGTTGGGGGGAAGCCGGCTGGTCATTTGGACTACCATGTTCCCTCCCAGGATTTCAGGGCGGTGAGTGCACTGGCTGAGGCCAGGGGGAGCCTCATTCTTGCTGACTGACTGGATTTCAGCCAGAGAGGCATCATGCTCAGGCCTCAGCAGAGAAAGGGAAGCACTGAACCTTCTGGAATGGGTCAGCAGGCCTGCCTGGCTGCAGGACCTGCGAGTTCTGGGAGCAGGGAAAGGACCCTTGGCTTTTGCAACCTCTCATTTTCATCTGGAAAACATGAGGATCGCTGAGGTCCTGTCTTAGTCTATTCTGGCTACTGTAACAAATTACCATATACTGAGTGGCTTAAACAACAGACATTTATTTCCCACAGTTCTGGAGGCTGCAAGTCCAAGATCAGGATGCCAGGACAGTCAGTTCTGGTGAGAATCTTCTTCCTGGTTGCAGATGGGGGCCTTTTCTTGTCTCCTCACACGGCATGGCCAGGGCTAGCTAGCTCTCCAGCCTCTTCTTATAAGGACGTGACTCTCATCCATGAGGACTCCACCCTCATGACCTAATCACCTTCCAAAGGCCCCACCTCCTAATACCGTCACACTGGGACTTGGGGTTCAACATATGAATTTTAGGGGGACACAAACATTCAGTCCATTGTAGGTCCTCTCCTTCCATTGCAAAAGCAGCTTATTAACCAAAATCAGGGTGTGTATGTATCTTTGTGTGTGTCTGTGCGTCCAATCCAAAGAGTAAACTCCCATTTGCATTGAAAATCAGGTGGTTTCTTGCTCCTTAGGGGATTGTGACATAGGAGAAAAGTAACGGGATCCTTCCAGGTGGTCAGAGCTAAGCCCTACGGCTGCAGGCCAACCCTCTTTAGAAAAAACAGGAGGTCAGAAGAAACAGCACATGTCACATTTATCATGGTGAGATGCCCCATACATCCCATAAGATCTTAGAATCCACGGGAATCCACAGAGTCTATTTGACTTAGACCAAATTTTCAGACACAAAAGGTTATCAGGCTACTTTGTTCTTAGAAACGGGAAAAGCTTTTGAAAGCAAAGTGTGCAACCCCAAGCATCTGCCAAGACACTGTGTTTGGCTTCTATAGTTTGAGTATTTCATTTTTTCCCATGACATTAGCTTTTAAGAGAACACTGGGATATACTGTGTCTTTAATTGCTAGCGTGTACCTTGTCTGAAAAAAGCAAGGACTTCGTTCATTAAGAAATTACCTTGAGGCTGGCATTTACTGGGGGCAGTGGTGGTGTGTGGGCAGTCTGAGGGATGAGCTGGTCCCAGCAGGGAGTGATAAAAAGATGACTACTACTTCTCATTGTTATGGACATCTCTCCTCTTGATATCGACTGTTTAGTATGAATACCTCCTTTTTATGGATGAAGAGGCTCTGTTTTGGGGTGTCTGTGACTTGCCAAGTTCACTTGGCCACAGTGACCATGTCAGGCTGCCAAGGCTTCCTGCTACGGGCCACAAGCTGCATTCATCAAACCATTTAAAATGCTGCCCGCCTCCATGGCGATGGCCACTCACATGCTCTGATTTAAAGTCAGGTCATAGGTCAACACTGCCATAGCCAAGGAAAAGGCTGAATGTTTTTATAGGTATCTCCTATAAACAGGCTGCAATACACACAAGAGCTGTCAAACCCAAGCTGCCAGAAAACACAAACACAGCCTCAAGTAGGTTCATCCTAATGATACTACCCCAAGTGGCACAAACTAGGAAATGAGACTCTGGTGCTTAATAGAGCTACATACATACTTAGACACACAGCAAAAAGGAAACAGGAGATTTTGTACACAGGGGTTAAACAGCTGGCCACTGGGAACAGCCAACTCATGCCAACACAGTACAACTTCACAGAAACGGGGAACACAAAAGGAACTATTCTTCTTTTAAAAATTTAAGCAAGGGTGGGGCACCTGGGTGGCTCAGTCGGTTGAGCCTCCGACTTCAGCTCAGGCCATGATCTCGAGGTCATGAGTTCGAGCCCCGCATTGGGCTCACTGCTTTCAGCGCAGGGGCCACTTCAGATCCTCTGTCCCTCTCTCTTTCTGCCCCTCTCCCCAACCCACCCCCACTTAAACTCTCTCAAAAATAAATAGACATTAAAAAAAATCTGAAGCATGATGTCTTTTTCGTTAGGCACCCCCACTATTTTCCAGGTCTTAGCCAGTAAGGGGCCAGTGCAGGTCTCTGGAGCAGGTTAGCTGGAACAGTCTCATCACGTGCTTAGAGAATGCCACTAGCCCAGCCATGGAGAGACAAAAGAGAGAAGAAACCCACCGTACAGTGGGAAGAGTAACAGACTCTTCCCACCTCGTAACTCCACATACACCAAACAGCAGGAATCCAAACAAATGTGGCGCACACTGGGGCCACACTGGCTGCTAAGCATGGCTATTTTCACGGCACAAGGGAGAATGAATGGTGCCCCTGAAGTTGTGTGGCCAGCGCAACAGGCCCTGGCCAAGCAAGAGCAAACAAGTGCCAGGGCAGGAACAGCCAGGAAACTGCCCCGGTGAGTGTGTGGAGCAGGTTTCCAAAGAACTCAGGGGCCAGGGTGACTGAGGAGTTGCCCCCAGGTGGGGAGGCAGACATGGATTGCTCTGAGGCCCCATGGAAGGAGCAGGGCGCTGTCATGTTTCCTTAGACGCTGTTGAGTGGGTCACATCTGTCGTGTGTGGCAGTCAGGAGCCAGTACAGGTTCTTCCCTCACCCTGTCCACAGCACACTTTGCACACCTACCCACCCTCCTCCTATGAGGTGCTAGGCATCCTGGGGGGCTCACGAACCCAGCCTGAGCCCAGGCCCAGGATGACACACACACGTATGGACAGGGGTGGTGATGTTGGTGGCTGTGTCCAAGACCGGACTGACACAGAGTAGCAGCTGGGGGCCCTGCCAGGGAGTACCCCATGGCTCACTAGAGAGTGAGTGAGGGACAAGGGGGGCCAGGAGCTAAGAGTCTGCTTGCTTGGGGAAGGGGGTGGGGCATGGGGAGAGTGGTGAATGACAGCAAAGAAGGTGGAAGTTGAGAATGGGATGTGTAATTCAGGGGAGGGCACTGTTTCCATCGAGGCCGTGTATAACGCTAAATCGAGGGGTACTGGGCTTCTTCAGACACAATCTCAAGCAGTGCCTTTCTTGATCAGATATAAGTACAGAAGACAGTCCAAGGGTAGAGGTCTTTTATGAGCTGTGTCCCCCACCGTCACCCCAGCTCCACTTAGTAAACCCGGTGTGTGCTAAGCGAACCATCAATTCCGGAAGTGCTTCCATAACAAGTGTGGCAAGTGCTCCCATGATCCCAGGACCACATGGTATGAGACCACCCGGCCATCCAGGATAGGGAACTGAGAGACAGAGGCCAAGAGTGGAAGCATTGAGGGAAAGCCCCAGAAGCAGCTCCAACGCAAGAAGCTTCCTTACCTCACATGAAATCAGTTTGTCCTGAGCCAGAAATCCTAGAGATTATTACCAGCCAAGGACTGCATTATGATTGGAAATAGAAACAAGTTCTCTAACTCGAGAGATCATAAAACCTCTTCAAAACTGCCACGCAAATCTGCTGTGAATGCATCTCTCTCTCCAACAACCGCTGTGAAGGGGAAGGGAGGCGAAGCCATAAAAATAAAATCCTCCCCGACCATTAAAGCCTTGGCGAGCTCAGCAACGATCTCTGTTTTGGGTCTTAAGATGAACGGATATTCCAGAGCTATACAGCAATCGTTCTTGGTACCATTCCACCTAACATGCCTGCCCCCACTCCAACCACAAACACACACCAAAACTGGGATTTTAAAGTTTTCCTCAGTTTTATTAGATCACCATCTGCAGAAAATCAGGCATCTCATGTAGTGAGTGATGACTGAACTGCAGGCTGTGTCTTTCATTGACGGCATGAAGGGAAGCGCTGATGCGGCAAACACCCCATTTGGATGGGCTCCTCCCTGCCCCGCAAACCCACATCCTCCAAAACTCTTCTCCCGCTACAAAGCAATGCCCACCCACCTCCCTCACAGCATCAGCAGGCAGGCTGAACACTCACACTGCACTGTGTACATCTATCCTGCTGCCTATTTCCAAATAGGCCTTAATCTTGTGAAACGGAACAGTGGAAAATTGAAGCTATCTAGTTCTGAAATTGAAAAAATACTGGACTTTTCTAAGCACTAAAGACAAATCTGAACTGCTCCCCAAAGCACTGTAGGCCTACAAAGAGGACCAAGACTGGAAATGCAATTGTCCTATCCCCAGGAACTTCCTGGAAACATTAGATTTTCCTCTCTGAATTAAGAAGAGGAAAAAACATGATGAACATCTTTTATGAATTTCATCTATCCCATTTGCTTTCCTGTCTTCCCTGGCAGAAGAGGAAAATTTCAAAGACTACAACAAACTCACATTTCAGCTATGCGTCAGGCACAAAGTATTTGTTTAAGTGACTCCTGTACATTCAGAGAAAGAATGTCGGTCAGGGTGTAAACCCTTTGATCCCAGAAACAGTAAAGCTTCTTAGAAATGCTTGAGGCAGCCTGCTGTCTTATGGAAAGCCATCTCCTCAAGAGTTTTCTTGGAAACAGATCACTGAAGGGGTATGTCTCCTAATACCATTTTCAGGGCTCTTTTGAGATGACTGCAAGGTTGATCAGGTCTCCTTATTTTTTATGGAAAGCCTCAACTTCCACTATTCTCTTTTGTGTCCTCACAAACCACTGGAATACTTCAAAAATGACTATCATGAACTATCATGCAGCCATTAAAATTATATTTGCATGGAATATTTAATGACATGGGGAAATGCCTATGCTCAGATTAAGGCAAGCAACCAGAATAGAAAACCAGCATTACGTCAAGCATGGGAAAATGCATAAAAGAAATTCAAGAGACTGGTAATGTGTGGTGTTGGTTAAGACATGGGTGGGTGGGTGGGAAAGGGCATGGATACAGCTATTTGAGTCATCCACTTGGCAGCATCTATCCATATTTCCAACAGATGCGCCCCTCTACTCAGGAATCCCCTCCTAGTAACCCCTTGACTTAGAAAAACTTGAAATGTACCCAAAGATATACAGATAAGGAAGTTAAGACAACATGGAATGTAATAGTAAAGAGGTGGAAACAAAGCACAGTAAGTGTTTAACAACGAGTTAAATTATGTGTCGGCCGTACTCCTCGGTATGACTATGTAGCCTTTAAAAAGAATGAAGTAGATATAAGAAATGACCCAAAAAATTCTCATGCCAAAAAAAGTCGCTACATAAAAGTCATGGGATAAGTTCTGTTTAAAAAGAAGACATACATATATGGGTATATATGTAAATGCACCGGAAAATGACTAGCAGACTACACCCCCAAGTTCATCTCCTGAGAAGGGTGGAGAGGTATGTGGTGCATCGGTTATGATGCTTCTGGCTACAACTAACAAAAACCTAACTTGACCTGCTTTACGTGGTCAGGACAGTTTCAGGATCTCCCAAACATCGCAAAGCAGAGACTCCTCGTTGGGTAATTCAGAAGGCTAAGGGCACTATGGAGTCCAATTCTTCACCTTTGCATTCTTTGGCAGGTCAGCTGGGACCTGGCCTAGCCTGCTCTGGGGGCTGATGGTTGCCCCACTTACAGGCATTGCATATCCAGAAGAAAAGGGCTGCTTCCCTCCTTGCCTGATTTGAAGGCCCAGTAGCCCACCCTCACGCTTCATTGGCCAGGACAAAGTCCACATGCTTGTGCTGAGCCAATCACTGGCAAGAATGGTAGGCTCACTTGGGTAGCTTTGGCCAATCAGGATTTACTCCTGAGACATATGGACCAGGGAGGGTAGACTCAGGAGCAAAACCAGGTTTCTGCTAGGCAGAAAAAGGGGAATGACACTTACATAGGACACAGACTGTGAAGGTCATCTTTTTACTAGAAATGGTCCTGGATTATTTGAAATTTTTATGAGATTATTCATACATATTTTTAAAATATCTAACTTTAAAAAAATTTAATGTGTAGAAAAAAAAGACTGAAAGGAAATACACCTTGAGGTTGCAGGTAATCTCCATCTTCTTCACTCTTTGCTAGGCTTTCCAAAAATTAAATATACTTTTATGACATAAAAATGATAATTTAAACACATTCTCCTCCATATCTTGATGATCAAGGGGCACAAATATTCTTCATGAAATTGTGCACTACCATTTTTGGTTCAGAAGAGGCTGGAAGAATAATGCTGCTTAGCTCTGTCATTCACCTTCCTTTTCTTTTCTTAAAGTTTCTTTACTTATTTTTAATGTTTATTTTTGAGAGAGAGAGACAGAGAGAGACAAAGACACAGAATCCGAAGCAGGTTCCAGTCTCCAAGTTGTCAGCACACAGCCCTACGTGGGGCTCAAACTCACAAACTGTGAGATCATGACCTGAGCCAAAGTTGGACACTTAACCAACTGAGCCATGCAGGCACCCCTAAAGTTTATTTATTTTGAGAGAGAGAGCAGACATGCAAGGGGCAGAGAAGCAGAGACAGCAAGAGAGAGGATTCCCAAGCAGGCTCAGCACTGTCAGTGCAGAGCCTGATGCAGGACTTGAATCCACAAACTGTGAAATCATGACCTGAGTGGAAATCAGGAGTCCAATGGTTAACCAAATGAGCCACCCAGGCACCCCTTACCTTCCTTTAGATGGGCTTGTGTCTACTGGAAGCCTGGATGATTTTCAAAGACCCAGGGGCATAATCCTCCACAGCTTTCTGCACAGCAGCAGAGTCTACAAAGTTGGGTCCCTGGCTCCTACCTCCCACCCTCTGCCCCTGCCACTGCTCTAACCTCCATTCTGGGTGCTCAGATGCTTGCTGCCCTCCTTTCCCTCCTTGTTACCCCTCTACCCCACCCCCAGGACTGCCTTGGCTCCAGTCATTCCTCTGCTTTTCCTCCCCCCACACATCAAAAGGCCATTGGCATTCTCTTACAACTTGGTTTTCAAGGTTTATTTTAGGTGGGGAGGCACGGAGCTGGAATGATAGCAGTAAAATCTCCTTTGCAAATAATAAATGGAACTCTAATACATATACTACATATATCTTATATATTATATATATCTTACATAGTATATATCTTACATATTATATATATCTTATATATTATATATATATAAAAGTAGAGCAATGTTGAAGTATTTTGAGGGCCACCCAGATTACCCCTCCTAAAATCAGAGTGATAGAGATCACTGCCTTGGAATATCCATCTTCCCTGGATGTCAAGAGGAAACAATCATCTCATAGCCTAAAGTATAAAACATCTGCCTGATGAACTCGGACACACCCTGCACTAATTTCAGCTAACTCAGCTAGATGGGAAAGGTCTCTCCCTCTCCCTCCCTCTCTCTCCCTCTCATTCTCTCCTCTCTCTCCCCCCCCCCACCCCCCGCAAGTCTGCTCATGGCTTAATCCTTCCTTAAAAGTGCTTTGCCAGGGAATGCACCAGTGCCCCTCAAAGAGGGGAGGCACTTGCCCTTCCCTCTGAATCAGATTTTTAAAGGAGTGCCTGACTGTACAAACACCAGTTGGTCTTGATCACTGGAACCTAAAGGCTAGGCTCCAGGAACACCCTCAGGTAAATATATTGCTAGCAGGGTGTCACCAAGGCTAACCAGAAGCCAGGGCACTGCAGGAGAAGAGTGGAGATGTGCGTGCTCCTGATAATTCCGTTTTGCCTCTGATTAACTTCCACAGCTGCCCACCCTCCAGCCCTAGCCTGGTTCTCTACTGCTTGCCTGGGGTTTGCTGGTTGACCAAATCGAATTTCTAATTGGTGAACTACATAGAAAAATATTTTAGGAACCTCTCCTTTCTCTTGCCTACCAGCCCCCCCTTTCCCACTGACAGTAATGAAAGCAATCATTCTGGTAATCCTAGCAACCTGACCAGTGAAGCATTATTCCCACCCTTTTTCTGACCAGGACACTGAGGCTCAAAGAGGTTAAAAAAAGGTTGCTCCAGGTCACACGATAGCTGAGCAGGGAGGCTATCCCAGGTCTGTCTGATTTCAACATTTGCAGGTTATTTTCTGCCAGATCACAAAGCTTTCCATTCCAAGAAGACTAGATAGAGGTCAAGGTCAGCAAAGTAGAAGCCCTATCAGAAAACCCCCTTTTCTGGGCCCATTCTCTGGTCCAGGACCTCATTTTTGGTCTAGAAAGAATCCTTCTCTCTTCCTCATCTAGTCAGCTGCTTGATGAGAGGGGAGAGAGGACCCACGTTCTTTATTTTTCCATTGCCTGGACCTACCATGTAGTAGATGTTCAGTAAACATATGCTGAACTGAATTAAGTATATTCCAGAACTTTGCTGGTGTTTCAACAGCATCAAGAGTGCATGGTAGCTTGTGAGAAATGCAGCATCTTGGGTCCCGACCCAGATGTGCTGGGTTAGCATGTACTAACAAGGTCCCCAGGAAACTGCACGCACTATGAAGTTTGAGGCGTGATCCTTGACACCTCCCACCCTCTTTAATACACTGTTTTTCTCACACCAGTGTAGAAGTTAAGCTCTCTCCTTTCTATTCTGAATCATCAAATGGAAACCACACATTGTTTTAGGACCCGCAGAAGTTCAAGTGATCTTTGGGGGAACTTTACCTAAGAGATTACTTTGTTTGCAATGCCAAGTGGTCCCCATTGCCAGAGAATTCAAAAAAAATTCCCCTTTTAAAACAAGTGTTCACATTTAGCAAGTGTTTATTCAGTGCTCTCAGGTACTACTGATCATCATCAGATTTAAACTAGAGTTACTGCTAGTTAAGTATCCTATTAGCACTCACAAATTTCTAACCTTTGGATAACTCTCATCAGTGGTTCAGCTCATTTCCTACACCTCTTTATTGAGCATCTATTATGAACAAGGCCTCATAGGGATGAGATGCTGCAGGGAATATGAATGAGCAGTCCCTGACCTCCCATCTTTGCTACAAATAGAATGAAGATCAGGAGCATGCTAATTAAACATTTGTGTAAGCAAACAATGCATCAAGTATCATTGCCACTATTTAAATGTGAAACTCAATTAGATGCTTCTCTGATGCAGCCAATTAAACCGTTGGTGTGCAGCAGCCAAGAATACTGAGTCACTGGGCTATTTTCAACACCTTGTAATTTGACCTCTCTTGGGAAAGAGATGTCACCGCTTACATGGGACCAGCATGGGACAATCAGTGTCCAGATCACAATGGAAAAACTGACTTTTCACGTGAAGAACAAGATAGCTACTTGTTTTAAAAAGGAAGAAAAAAGGGGCGCCTGGGTGGCGCAGTCGGTTAAGCGTCCAACTTCAGCCATGTCACGGATCTCGCGGTCTGTGAGTTCGAGCCCCGCGTCAGGCTCTGGGCTGATGGCTCAGAGCCTGGAGCCTGTTTCCGATTCTGTGTCTCCCTCTCTCTCTGACCCTCCCCCGTTCATGCTCTGTCTCTCTCTGTCCCAAAAATAAATAAACGTTGAAAAAAAAATTTAAAAAGGAAGAAAAAGGACTTAGCCCTTTCGGTCCTTCAGGCTCAAGAGCAAGACTTTGAAAAAGTTAACATATACAGATGGCGATATGAAATGTGTATGCAGGCATTATTATTGTCATCTGAACAAATCATTAATTTTGAATTTACAATCTGAAAACAAGTGGCAGGGTTAAGAGCCACCTATAAAGATCACCAAGAATTAAGAAAGATTGTTTAAAAACTGGGATAAATTCAACTTCATAATGATATACATCAGATGATGTAATTTCTTTTTTTTTTTTTTTACCATTTTTGTTATCTTTAGAGTTTTCATTATTAAACATCCAGAAACACTAAAAAGGACCCAAACTCCAAAAAGGACCAAAGAAGCTCAAAAACAATTGTTATTTGCTACATAAAGATGAAGTTTTTAGTCACCATCTGAACACTGTCATCATATCAGGGAATTTTTTTCATCACACTAATTAGTAAAACCTCACTTGGTTCTTTTCTTGGCATGGTTAACTCTTTGGGGGGTAACGTTTTATTAATAACATATTTCCTCTAGAATGTAGTCCCTTCTCTCACCTCCGCAGGAGTCACTCTGGGGAATAGTAGGAATAAAACCAATTCTATGACCATGCACAGTGGGACAGATCAGCAAATAAATAGAGGCATCGATTTCCAAGAAGAATATGGCTAAAAGCAGCACATTTACGATTGTTTTAAGCCACACTCCGCATCTCTCTGGGAGATGGAAGACAATTATTGAATGTCTTTATGTTGCACACTTTATTTTTAACTAAATCTTTAAGTAGACTGCTGAGAAATGCCAATACTTCTATGGGTCCTGGGCTAGCTGTGTAATGAAACAGATTTTTTTTTTCTCTTTTGCAAAATAGTGGCCCTGGTCAGAATAATGCTTTTAAACATTTCATTTATTCGATGGTTATTTTAAAAGACATTTTGGGATTATTTTTGCCAAACACTCCCGTTAAGGAAATCTTTGTGATAGAAAGAGCTAGAACTTGCCCTTGAATTTTGAACCGGCGCCTCCCACCCAAGAAGGGCAGTTGTGCTTTAATGCAAGCCATAATTAGTCAGTCAATTCACTGGTCAGGTACTAAGTTAGTGTTAGAGGTTCGTGGACAGAGTGTACCTTGCCAGGAACTGCTTTAAAGCTAATTATCTGGCAAGTCCAAACGGGGAGAACCCTCCTATTAAGGAAAAGAAGGTTTGGGTTCTAAATGATCATAAATGATGAGTTCATCTTTGCTATTTAAGTTAATAACTACTCAATACCTGTAAAGAATCAAGCCAACAAATTCAACGAATTTGGGGCACGATACCAAAGGAGCATGTACTAAAGACAAACACGCAGAGCTCTCCCCTCTCGGACCCCTTCTGAACACCTGTTGAGTCCCGAGGCTTTTAACTTCCTGAACTAAAGACTCCCGGATACAACCTTGGGAGTTTTTAGACTTTCTGGAAGTGCGTATGTATTTTTAAGGTTTCCATCTTGCTTAATCTACGAAACTGGTTACTAATTATTTATGAATCACAAGGCTGAAAACAAACTTTCTTACCTTGAGCAGTTAAAGAGTGGCAGGCAGAGGAGCGGGTTAGTTTTTAATTTAGCACCTTGGCACCTGTCCCTACCCTCTGGTTAACGACCCTGCGCAGCTCTATAGAAAGGTCAAAGGTGTGCCTTCCTCCTCGGCCCGGGGAGGGGGCACACCTATCAAATCAACTCGACGGCATCTAACCTGGGAAGCAGTGGCAAGGCTACGCTCTCTAAACACGCTGGGTCAGACTAGGTACCCAATCGGGCCCGGAAACAATTCCGACCTAGGGACCCAGAGAGATCGCGAGCCCGGGACGCGCACGCCGCACCCTCCAGGGCTACCCGGCTCCCCACTCTTCGCGAAGGCGCGCAGTGGGGCCCAGAGAGGCCACTGGGCAAGCCTCCAGGCTGCTACCTGGGCACGGCTTCTACCCACCCTGACAGTATCCTCTGAGCTCCCCCAAATCCTGAGGTTCGGGGTGCCTCGTCCTCTGCTTCCTATGGCGAGAGGCACACGGAGCACACCAGCCCGGCCGCCGCTGCAGTCCTGCAAGACGCGGTGTCCCGGGCGGCGGGACCCGGGGTGGGGGTGGGGCCCCAACATTCTACGCCCCTGACCCCCGCGCCGCGCAGCCCCGTGTCGGAGCGCCCCTCCCCGCCCCGCGCGTTCACCGCGCCGACTAGCAGGTGACCGAGTCCCGCGACCCCGCGCTCACGGACTTCCAACCCGGGTTCCCCGCGTCCCCGGGCGCGGCCCCTTACCTCGGAGCTGGCCGGGGCGACCCCGCGGGGCCGGGCGCGGACTGGGCCGGGGAGACGCACCTCCCGCCGCCGCCGCCGCCGCCGCCGCCGCCGCTGGGAGCCGAGGCGGCGAGCGGGCGCGGCGAGCTCCTCCCGGGCGGCGGCGGGAGGCGCTGCTCTCGCTGCCGCCGCCGCCGCCGCCACCGCGGCTGCGGGTCTCCGAGCTACGCGGCCGCTGCTCCCTGGCCGCCGTCGCGCGGGTCCCTCGGCTCCTGCAGGAGGCCGGCTGCTCGCGCGGCAAACTCTTCCGCACGTAGAGCCGGTGGGGAGAGCTGCCGTCGCCTCTTCCTCCTCCCCCTCCCTTCTCCCTCCTCCCTCCTCCTCTCTCCTCCTCCTCCACCCTCGCCTCCTCCTCCTTCCCTCCGCTCCTGCTGCCGGGTCTCTTCTGGCCGCACGCCGGGCCTTGGCCCCGACCCAGCCTGGGATACGCATCCTGCGACCCCCGGACCCCCAGCTCCTCTGGGCGGCCTAGACACCCGCGCGCCCGAGACCGCCCCCGCCCCTTCTGGGCTGCCAGGGACGCGCGGCGAAGTCCGGCCTGGGGCGCGGGGTCGGAACTGAGCGCGCGGTGGGGGTGTGTGTGCTTAGAAGTGAACTGGTCGAGAGGGGAGATAGGCGGACGCGGGGCTGCCAGCTGAAGTCCCGTTAAAGTTGTCGCTGGGGGTGGCAAGCAATCTTCCCTTCCTGCCTAGTGTAGACCCTCGCCAAGCCCGCTGCCACCCCGCTGTCCCGTGCGTTGGGGGGAAAGGGGGACGAGCACACGACTGTCGTCCCCTCCACACCGTCCTTGCGGGGCAGGTCTGAGCGCGGAGCCAGAGCCCGGGCACAGGGCGCGTCTCCGCGAGCGGACCACTGCGATTTCTCAATGAGCGTTGGCGGCGGGGCGGGGAGGGAGGGGGCAGTTGGACACTGGGGTTGGGGGAGAAGCTGGAGAGTGCTGTTCTAGGGAGGACTGCAGCGCCTGCTGGGGAGAAATAATCGGTGTCGCTTCCAAGGCTAACATAGCCGGTCTGGAAAATGGGTCAAGGATGGAAAGGAACGGCTAATTGCAGCACCCCCCCCCCCCCCCCCCGCAGAGGCACGTGGGGTAGGGGGCTGTGGCCAGGAGCGCGCCCTCGGAGCTCCGCTCTGCCTCTCCCTCCCCTCCCTCCCTGCCCTCCTCTCCTTTTGCACCAGTGCAGGAAATGTTCCACTGACCTACATATTTTTCCAAACATACGTGACCTTTTTTTTTTCCCTCTGTGGGAGGAGACAGGCGAGAATCCAAGAAAAGGAGAAGCTGGAGCGGCGCGCGCGCGAGAAAACAGGGAGGCTTTCACCGAGGCTCCCGCAGCAAACGCCCAATAGAGACAGATGCACATAAATAGTCCCCGGAGCCAGGAGCTGTGGTTTGATACGCTGCGGGGCCCCGAGACAGCGTTGGGTGAAAAGGGGAGATCCTGTGCCTCGATGAGGCCTGGAACAGTGACCAGGTTCCTCTGGGCTCGCAGACCTCCCTCCACGGCGTGGTATAGACGCCCCCGGGGGGAGAAACCAAAGGAGGGGAGAGGCCCACTAGCCCCGGGAAGTCACCTCTTCCCCTAACATCACCGAAGTACAGCGCCTGGCGCGGTGCTGTGCACCCAGCAGGCTTTTTCAGATGTCCCTCGGTCCCTCGCATATTCCAGCAAGTAGCCCTTGAAAAGAAAGGCGCCCCCACCGGTCCTTTTCTATCATACTTGGTTTTGTGGCCAGAAGGAATCTCCTAGGGAACTTCCTCTGAACACCAGTCGGTCCAGTGTACTGGGGTTCCCTGCCCACCAGTTCCAGGGCCCTTGTTTTATCCTCTCCTAGGCTCGAGTTTGAGATAGGCCCTCTCCCGCGCAGACTCGACCAACAGCGCCTTATTTGGGCATGCAACCCCACACCGTCAATTAGATCAAAACGCTCACACAGAGCTCCTTTTTCCCCCCTGTAAAGTAGGTCACTCTCTTTATTTCCCACTTGTATTATTTTTGTCTAATTCTCCTCCTGAAAAATAATCAGCTGCAAGGAACTTTGAGCATCCTAAGAGAAGCCGTTTTTCTTAGGCTTGCTTCTAACTTGGAGGGCTTTTCAAGAAGGAGGAGGAGGCATTTGGCACATTACGGTTTTGAAAAAAGAAAACAATTTTTTTGATTGATTGATTGATTGATTGATTTGCTTTTTTTTCTTCTTCACGCAAGTAGGTTTTGCCCTGCCTTTAAAGCATGGGCCTGACTAATATCTACTAAAGGATAAAGTTATGTGCTTTTAAGCTGATTCAATGCAGACTTTAAAGCCACCTCCCTTCCTTTCTTGCTTTGAAAGAGATTCCAACTCCCTCCTCCTCCCTTTTGGGAACTAGTTGAACAATCCTTAAATGATCTTTTAGGAAACAAATGAACTACAGTAATAATGCATCAAATAATTCTGCAGTGCAACAAATGTGTTTGCTATGGTCTGTTTTTACCTGTTGCCCAGTAAGGTATCCTACCAAATGTGTGGTTTCTGCCTTTTAATTGTGGAGATGATGTGTATGTAGTTGTTGCACTCATTCCAGACTCCATCTCATCTCCTAGTATTAATCCGACTGGTTAGGACATCTGTCTGACCATAATGGGAAGTGGAGTCTGCAGCACAGAACCCAATCAGGACTAGAGCACAGTGTCCTCAGAAGAATGTGCCCTTCCCCCAAAACATAGAGAATCAAAGAGGAAAGTTTACCTGCAATTCATTCTATGCATTTGACTGTTCAGTGCCTTTTATCGGCATTTGTTGACAGCTTGCATGAATCAGGCTGGACTTGGCCTGTGAGGGATCAAGGGAAACTTTACAGCAGTTTCTGTACAAGAAGTATTTACAGGGTAGAGGCCAGGATAAAGATGAGGCCAGGGGCGCCTGGGTGCCTCAATCAGTTAGGCATTCGACTTAAGCTTAGGTCATGACCTTGCAGTTAGTGAGTTTGAGCCCTGTGTCAGGGGCTAGAGACTGCTACACATTCTGTGTCTCCCTCCCTCCGCCCCTCCCCCATTTGCACTCTGTCTCTCTCTGTCTCTGTCTCTCTCTCTCAAAAATAAATAAACATTAAAAAAAAAAAAAAAAGATGAGGCCAAATAAGGCTAATGGCAGAAGACAAAATGCCCTGTGTATTCAAAGGAAGGAATCAGGATGGGCTTCTTAGAGGAGATGACACTGATACCAGGACTTTCCATCAACTAGATATCAAGTCAAACTAGATCATAATCTATACATTGTTAAGAGGGGCAGCGTGGAGTAAAAGAACCACTCAAAACTGCATTGCCAATTTGGGGAAATTCTCAAGTCTGATGTAGTTAGTTCTTTAAAAGAACATGGCTTTCTTCATTGAATGTTGCAATAGTGTATCCAGGAACCTCAGATAAGTCTCAAAGAATCAAACTTTATGGGGAGGGGATCAAATTTTTAAATTGCAATTATATCAATCTTTGAAGATCAGCGAAACAATTCAGTTTTTGCAATCTAATTGGATGTTCTTTTCCATCATGGAAGTTGAATCTGGGGCCTACCCTAATTTAAAACATTTATCCAATTAAATTCTCAAAATATGTACACTATAGGTGTCCATATGTGCTGCTACATACAGGCAAGAATGCGTGGGCTATTACAATAATAATAGCACCAGCTCAAGGCTTGGGGCCCACGTTAGGTATGGATAGTCAGTAAATTCAACAGAAACTTTAGGGTAGACAATAAGGCCAGAGTTCTATGCCAGATGACATCACCACAGTTTTTCTGAATAATCATGATAGAGGGCCTTCTTTTTTAAATGGGTGTCCAGAAGTCCCTTTATGGATTCTTATCTCTGAGTAGCAGATTTCACTCTACAATTAAAAAGAAAAAGAAAACACAATACTATGTGGCATTATGTAGAATCACATCATGCTGAGGGAAGGAAACGGAAGCAGCCAAGGCAGAAGGGAAAGTGAGGTCAGTGTAAAGATGAAGAGGCCTCAGAGCCCAATCATCAGAGACTCAATGATGGGCACCCATAGCAGAAAGATTCAAGAATATACACTTTGCAATGGAAATGTCAGGGTTAGAATTCGAACACTTTGGTTTGCAGAAGCTTCACAGCAATAGAAAAGTGCAGAGTGGTGATTCATTCACTGCAGCAGGCTCTCTTGTGGGCCTGAGGATGCTACCAGGAGACAATCAAGGCCTTGTGCAGCCCGCCTGGTAGAGTGAAGACTTGGCACCTGTGCCTATTAGATCATGTGGTTGGCAAACTCAAGAATGAAGTAAGATTTCCTTACAAAACTGGTGTGGAGGACCCAGGGAGGAAATCTGGGCTGGAGGAGTCTGGAGGTGACAAAGCTCCAAAGCTTCAGCCAATTGCCGCCAGTTAATTGCATTGCCTCTGAGGACCACGGGAGGAAATCATACATGTGTATGTGCATGCATGCAAACACGCAAAACACACACACACACACACACACACACACACACACACACACACACATCCCAAGAAGAGATGGTAAGATTACTGGTGATATGGGCACTTGAGCATGATCTTTCCTTATAGTTAAGTCCCTAGAGGAAGTCCCTTCATGTGCATTTTCTCTAATAATAAATTTTGATTTTAGATCCTATTCATTTCTCTTCTAAAGAGAATCTTTAAAAAAATAGTCTTTATTTTTTAGAGAAGTTTTAGGTTCACAACAAAATTCATCAGTAAGTACTAAGTTCCCATATATTCCCTGACTCCCTCTCTCCAGCCTCCCCCACTATCAACATCCCCTATCAGAGTGGGACATTTGTCCCAATTAGTGAACCTACACTGACCTGTCATTATCACCCAAAGTCCATAGTTTACATTAGGGCTCACGCTTGGTGTTGAACCCTCAGTAGGTTTGGACAAATGTATAGTGATATGCATCTTCCATTATGGTATCATACAGCATTTTTCACTGCCCTAAATATCCTCTGCACTCCACCTATTCATCCTTCCATCCCCACTAAACCCTGTCAATCACTGATCTTTTTACTGTCTCCACAGTTTTGCCTTTTGAAGAATGTCATAGACTCACATAGTAGGTGGGCTTTCAGATTGGCTTCTTTCACTTAGTAAAATGCAGTTAAATTTTCTCCATGTCTTTTCATGGTTTAGGAGCTCATTTCCTTTTAGCCCTGGATAATATTCCATTGTCTGGATAAGAGATTGTTGTTTTTTTTTAATGATATTTTAGTAAATCATGTTTGCAAGTACTAAAAGGTAACATTTATCTAATGCTTACGTGCCAGGTATTTGCATTACCTCATTTCATCTTCATAAGGCCCTGTAAAAAAAAAAAAGTGATTTATGATTTCCAGGTAACAGATAAAGAATCTGACCGAGAGAGGCTCAAGGTGCCCTCAGTCACTTGGCAAATACGTGGCAGGCAGGGTCTGATCCTGGCTCGAAGACTGCCAGGCCCCCACTCCCTCCCACCCAATCCAGCACTCAGCTGTGTGGGATGCCAACACAAAGCTTATCAGAGGCATCATTCACTGTCCGTGAGCTCTTGCTGGATAACGATGCTGAAGCAGCATGTGCTGCTAACATCACCGAATACTTCTTGTCTCCATTTTCTCTGGTCCTCTCAGGACATCGGTTATTAATATCTTTATTCCACTCTTGAGGCGGCTATCTTCCAAGTGTTTGAAACAGCACTTCAGGATGCAGGGTTAGAGTTGGCAAAAGAGCAACACTTGGTCCTGATGATTCATAGAAGGAGATAAAGTCAGTGGGTCACTACGTGTGTTATTGGCATATTGGCACCTCTCCCAGGGCTCTGTTTGGACTTTGGTGATAGCGGGACGGGCATGTCCTTTTGTAAACATATGTTATGTTCAGACCAGCTCTAGGCTGCAGGTTGGGAAAGGGAGACAGTTCCTGTGGGGAAAGGAAAGTTTGGGTGCTGGTCAAGCCTCCCTCTCTTGGCCTGTGAGAGTAGGACTGGTGAAGGTTTGCCCAGGGAAGAAGCTCATACCTCTGGTCACCCTTCTGGTTAATGTAGTGGCTGGGGGTATTAGCCTTTCTCACTGGAACCAGATTGTCTTCTTGGGGAAATACTCAGCTCAAATGGTGAGTGTTTCAAAGAGGTATTTAAACCACTTCACCTTAAATAAACAGCCATCTCGGGTGAGCCTGTGCAACATGGAAGAAACACTGGCCCTGAAATAAGTAGAAAATTGGAATGGAAGAGAAGTCTTTTGTGTACAGGGTTCTGGGAGCAGGGGAAGGAAGGTTCCAGGGATGCAAATGTGGGTGAGCTGTAAATGTGCCAGAAGGATGGGAGGGGTTTTTCAGCTCCTGCAATTAGCTGAGAGGATTTCAGAGCAACTGTAGAGTCAGGGCTAAAGCACATACAAGGGTGGAAGAAATCACATCAGCTCTGTAAGGTGTTTGCTCTCAGCCTCATTCATGAAGGCACACAGGCAAGCTGTGGAGACACGCGTTTCTCCAACAAGTGTGAGGAATACACTTTAAGCACAGGGCAGAAACACAGCCGGATTGACACAGAAGTGACCATTGTCTTTGGCTGTTCTCAGCTCATGTCCCATGTAAGAATGAAGAAGAGGCAATTTACTGCGTTTACATGTGTCTGTTTGTAAGAGCACATCAACCTTATGTGGGCATTTTCAGTTTGTTTTCCAGAGTGGTTTCCATTTCTGTCTCATTTTTTTGAAATCTCTGACTTCCTGCTCAGTGCTGTTTGAATAGTTGTTTCTATACTAACAAATACATAACCTACCATGTCCTTTGCCCAGGAAGAACATTTAGTGATATGAAATTTATTACACCTAGTTCACTTGAAGTGAAAAGCTAATTATGGAAAAATGTTCTACAAGGAGCTATTTATAGCCCCTCCCAAGAAGGCAACAGATTATGAATTTCCTCGTATGGGCAAGCATTATTTTATTAGTATGCTTTCCTGTGAGGGTTTGGTGATAAAGAAGCTTTTCTCAGTGACTCCAGCGTAACACTGGCATTGACGGTGAACATGATTCTGTAATACGGACAACCTCACTTGATGTTTTTAGCATGCATGTGCTACTACATATCACTCTAGATTTCTTTGTTTTGAAGCAAGTGAGGGGTTACCTTAAGGTGAAAGATGCTTTCATAATGGTGACTGGGCTGGATTGTATTTTACATTCCAGAAATTTATAATTAAAGTCACTTTTCTTTTTGATGATATTAGTGAGGTTCAAATGGTGCACAGTGTCTATGTTGGGGATGACTGAGTCACAGAGCCTTTATTTGAAGGCTTTTCACTTGAGAATTTAAGATGACAATGGGTGACATTTTGTTTTCTTGACCCTTAAAAATTCGGACAAGTGATTCTCAATATGGGTTCCCCTGACCTACAGAGCCAGGATGGAGACATGAGTCTCTCTGCTGCCCAAACCTACACTTTGGCCACTCTGCACTTATGCTGGCTTATGGGCACACTCAACCAAGTGATTGCTAAGATTTTTAATAAGCTCCCTTCCTCAATTCTTCACCCCATTGTACTTTCCTTTATTCCTTCCCTTTCTCTCAGCACCTTCTAGTCCTTTCTGCTCTCTCCTGTCTCCTTCTCTCCTTTCCCACTTGCCCTGCTCCATGGAAAATGAGCTGCTGTAAAATATTATCCTCCTATCTTTTACCTAGTTCTCATTTAGCTCTTCATGAGTCCAGTTTGGCCAAGTGTAAGTCATAGTGCTGAGCCAAAACCTGGTGACTTCAGTTTGTGGGGAGCCAGTATGCTTAAGTGTGGCCTTCAGATAAGAGGAAGCTGGCAGGGAGGGACATTAAGTTAAAAGGCCACTGTACGAGGTTGGTAGGCATTGTTTGGATGCAGGGTAGCTAGTTGTCTAAGGGAAATGACACTGGCCCGGGTCAACAAGTCAAGAAGAAGACATTTATACTTTAACATAAAAATAAAAATATTAGGGGCACCCAGGTAGCTCAGTTAGTTAAGCATCTGACTCGACTTCAGCTCAGGTCATGGTCTCACATTTCATGAGTTTGAACCCTGAATCGGGCTCCATGCTGACAGTGCAGAGCCTGCTTGGGATTCTCTCTCTCCCTGTCTCTCTGCCCCTCCCCTGCTTGCTTGTGCACATGCTCTATCTCTCTCTCTCTCTCAAAAATAAATAAACTTTAAAAATAAATAAACAAGCATTTAAACAAATAAATACAAATATTTGAATAGTGCATGGATGGCAAGCATTAAGAAAACAGAATTGAGAGCTTATAAATAAACCCTCAAATTTATGGCCAATTGATTTGGAGGAGGATACCCAAGACAATTCAATGGGAAAGAACAGACTTCAGCTGATGGTACTGGGACAATGGGATATCAACACACATGATGGTAAAATTGGACCCCTACCTCACACTATATAAAATATTAATTCAAAATGGATCAAATGCATGAACATAAAAATTAAAACTAAAAAACTCGGGGTGCCTGGGTGGCTCAGTCAGTTAAGTGTCCAACTTTGGCCCAGGTCACGATCTCACGGTTTATGAGTTCGAGCACCATGTCAGGCTCTGTGTTGACAGCTCGGAGCCTGGAGCTTGCTTCGGATTCTATGTCTTCCTCTCTCTCTGCCTCATCCTCTCTCTCTCTCTCTCTCTCTCTCTCTCTCTCAAAAACAAATAAACATTAATTTAAAAAAAACTATAAAATTCTTAGAAGAAAGCATAGGGGTAAATCTTCATGACATTGGATTTGGCAAAGGATTCTTAAATATGACACCAAAAGGGCAAACAATGAAAAGGGAAAAATAGATAAACTGGACTTTATCAAAAGTAAAAACTTGCTATGACACCATCAAGAAAGTGAAAAGACAACCCACAGAATGGGAGAAGATATTTGCAAGTCTTATATTTGGTAAGGGCCTTATATCCGGAATACACAAAGAATTCTTACAACTCAATTAGAAAAGACAAGTAACACAATTTAAAAAACAGTCAAAGGATCTGAATAGATTCTTCTCTGAATAAGATGTATGCATGGCCAATAAATACATGAAAAGATACTCAACATAAGGAGTCATTAAGAAAATGCAAATTAGAGCCACAATGAGATACCTCATCACATTCACTAGGTTGGCTATTATTAAAAAAAAAAAATAAAAGCCAAACCAAAAAAAAAAAAAAAATAACAAGTGTTGGTGAGGATGTGGAAAAATTAGAACCCTCATACACTGGGGGTGGGTGGGAATATAAAATGGTGCAATCATTTTGAAAAACAGACTAGCAGTTCCTTAAAAAAGTTAAAAATAGTGTTACCATTCAATCCAGCAATTTCACTGCTAAGTATATACCCAAGAGAAATGAAAACAAATGTGCACACGAAAACTTGTACATGAATGTTTATAGTAGCATGATTCATAAGAGCCAAAATTGGGAACAACACAAATGTCCATCAACTGATGAATGAACTACACAAAAATGTGGCATATGCATACAATGGAATATTATTTGGCCACAACAAGGCATGAACTATTAGTAAATGCTACAACATGGTTGGACTTTGAAAACATTATGCTAATGCAAGAAGGCAGTTAGAAAAGACCAATAACTGAGATTTCATTTATATGAAAGTCCAGAGGAGGTAAATCTATAGAGACAGAAAGTAGATTATAGTTGCCTACAATAAGGGGCATGGCAGTTTGAGATATGATAGATAAATAGTATAGGGTTTTTTGGAGTGATGAAATGCTCTAAAATTGGTTGTGGTGATGACTATATAACTCTGTCAATATACTAGAAACCATTGAATTGTGTACTACCAATGGGTTAATTATATGTGAGTTACATCTGAATAAATTTTTTTTTTAAGTGGGGAAAAAAGCCCATTACTGTATCTGTCCAGTTCTTCCCTCTTGGTGCCTCATTCATTCATTCATTTCATTTGTTCATTCAGCATCATGCTTCTTTCATGCCAAGGCCCTGACCTACCTTCCCTCCACACCATGCCCTTCCTCCTTCCATCTTCCTTCATTTCTTCCTGCTGCCACCCGGTAAGCAAGCAGGTCCCCAAGTTTCTATCTTGAGCTTCTTGCTCATCTCCTTCTTTCTGCACAATTTCAGTCCTGTGGTTCTCAGTGTAACGTCTTTCAAATCTTTATCTCTGGTTCTGACAGCTCCTCCCGGCTGTCTTCCACATTCCCAACTGCCTGCTGATATTTCCATTTGGAGTCCTCCAACTTAACTTGTTTAAAATGAATTTGATTTTTCCTTTTCCTTTCCCTCCACCCCAGCTCATTCTCCCATCTTTCCTAGTGCTATTAATGCTGCTACTTTTTTTTCCAGTTACCTGAGCTTAATAGCTGAACTCTGCCTTGAAATGCTCTCTCTCTCTCTCTCTCTCTCTCTCTCCCCCCCCCCACTCTCTCTCTCTCACTTCCGTCTTCCCTTGCCATTCAGTAACTGAATCCTATTGGATCCTTGCTTCCTAATGTTGCTTTCACTCATCTCTTCCTTCCCATTCCATGGTCTCTCTCTTCTGTAGTTCAGCCCTAACTAGGAATGGTCACCAGCATTCTAACTGACCATACACAATCCCAGGATATGAACTGTGGAACAAAAAGAAGGCAGTGTTGCAGCCTAAGGAAGGACTTCACAACTCCCTGCTATGAAGTTCATTAAAGAGATTTCACAAAAGAGTTGTACAAAAGAAGATGAAACCCAAGGACCTGGAAATTTCATTCATTAATGAAACAGGTCATCTTGACCATATGAAACATATGCCAAAGGGAGTGGGTTTAGAGAGCCCACTGACAGGCCCAGTATTGAGCCAGCGAACACTGGTACAGCTAGACCAGTGATTGATGTACTAAAATATTTCTATGCTAATTGGTAAACAGCCACTGTCCTCAGCCCCTCAAACGCCCCTCACCTCCTTGCTGCTCCCCCATGACTCCTTGAAAGTGATTAGAAACCCTGCCAGGAGCTGTGCTATCATATGGCTCTGACTCTATAACCACCCTGGTCTCAACATAGGAGTTTTTCCAGTGGTTGCCAAACCAAATCCACACTCCTTGGCATCCTCAGGATCCTTCTTAATCTGACCATAACCTAGCTTTCTGGTCTATTTTCCATTACTCCTACAGTGCATTCCTTGTATGTGACTTATGCTATCCCAACATCAGTTTTTTGCTTTTGCTTTTCTCTTCCTGCTCTGTCTGCTCAAATTCTTCTGGTCCCCCAAGGCCTTGCTCATCTGCTACCACTTCCAAGAAGTTGCCTCTGCACCCTTCTGCCAGAAGTGATCTTTCCATCCTCACTGTTCTTTGTTGTCTATGTCTCTCTTCCTTTCTCTCTCTCCCTTTCCTATCTATCATCTGTCTATCTATCTATCTATCTATCTATCTATCTATCTATCTATCTAATCTAATCTAATCTATCATCTATCATCTATATCTACCCACACATATATGTATCTGTATATGCTTATGTATATTTTATGGACATATTATTTTATACATATAATTGAATATATTCTTATTTCAATTTTTATGGACTAGTATTTTAAAGTTGTTGTATCAACTTAAGATTATTTTGGGAAGTAGGAAAAAAAACCAACTCTGCTTGGACAGCTGGGGTCTCATGTCTCCCCTCTGACTACCACACAGCCTCATGGCTCTGAGTCCCATCCTCCCCATCGACCAATGACTGGCTAGCTCCAGCCTTATATACCCCATTTGCCTACTTGGCAAAGGGAACTTCCTGCATCCTTAACTTAAGCAGTGAGAGAATGGCATCCAACACATGCAAAATTCACAGCCTTTCCCTGCTGCACCTTATACTTAAATGTCTTGCCTTAAATTAAACCTCATGTGCTTTGGGTTGTAAGCTATACTGTGTCCTGGAGTGAAGTATTTTACTTAACAACTTCCTTTAAAAAAATAAGTACTGACTGTTCTAGCTTTCATGAACCAGTTAGCAGAAAGGACATTTTGTGTATAAGTCAATGCCATGTTGGAAGAAGAGTGAAAAAAAAAATCAATGTCCTCTCGGGGGCTTCTGAGTGGACCAGAGCTTACATTTTGTATCCCAGATACCGAGCTGAGGTTTCTGGAGTTTGTTCAGTTTCAACACCCTCTTCTAGCATTCTCAGGGGCAGATGTGTCATGGGCTGTACTCCCTCTGTAGCACAGTAGTCGGTACTCAGCCTTGAATACTACTCACATGATTATTGGTTGTATGAAGGAGACCTGGAGCTCATTTTAAGAACTACAGAGTTCTCACTATGTGCCAGAGTTATATTCTCATGGAATGCTCATTGAACAACCTCCTGAGGCACCTATTGCCCCGTTGTGTTGATGAGGGAAGTGGCTCAGGGAGGCTAAGTGATATTCCCAGTGTATGCAGTCAACCAGAAGGTGTCAAGAGATGTACATGGCTTAGCCTCCCCCCACCATGTTCTGGTCCCCGATTGCCTCAGGGACAACTTCCCACCGTAGACTCCTCATTCCATTCTCCTTCTCTTGCCCCTGTGGTTGGGGGGTTTGGTAGCATCAGCCCACATGATCCTCCCAGCCCATGAACCTCCACAGGCACCTGTCCCCTTTGTCTCCAGGGAAGTTCATTTTTCTTTTAAGAGGAGCTGTGGTCCAGCCATGTCCCCTTCATGTCTGGTTCCATGGAGGTCACCACTAGGATCATTTGGCATCATAGAGGCTGTATACGTGCAGATTTGGTAACGTTAGGACTTTGGGAGAGGCATCCTGTGAACTTTTGGAAATTGTGTTGAAATCAAATGAATGAACTGAGAAATCCCTGAAGCAGCAATTAAATTCTGTATTTATTATTGAGCAAATGAAAAGCAAGTGGAAGGTGCAGGTAGGGCAAAGGGGCCACTCAGGGCATTTCATGTCAAATATAAATGAGGTGTGGATGCCAGGGAGCATTCCATTACTGAACAGCACATCTGTGTAGACACACACAGTGGCATTGCTTGTTTCGGCATCTTCTCAAACCTTCCTCCTGACCTTTGTCACCCAATCCTGTCTGTCATATGTCTTAGCCACTTAAAACAGGACCTGTTTTCTACCAGAGAAGTATCTGCAGTAAAGGAATCCTGTTAATATGTTAGTGAACTATTGTATTACCTTTCTTTAAGTAACATAAAATGTTAACGAGAGCTCTGGCATTCAGCTGTGCAGGTTGTGTACTGCACAATGTGGGGCCTGTAGTCACACAGACTACTGATCCACTTGAACTCAGGAATCCCTTAGGGGGATGATGCAGATGGTGGGGAGTGGATACCTTTTGCAAGAAGATTCAAAAGGGGCTGATATATTTTGCAGGAGGGGACAAGTATAGCTTGTGGCAGGATCAAGAGCTTCAGAAGCAGGCCAACCTGGCCTCAGGTCCTATAGTCACCATATCACTACTTAGTTCCTAGCTCACATGGGCAGGTGACTTAACTTCTCTGAGTCTGTAAAAAGGAGGATGGAGAGGCTCTCTTCCTTTACTCTCTGTGCGGGGGCAGGCGGCGGTCCTTGGACTGGTTGTCAGGCTTCTGGCTTCCTGTATTCTTCCATTCCTCCTGGTCAGTGACCCAGCTAAAGATTTCCTACTGCCCAAATCCAAATGCAAAGGGCTTAAGGCAGTTGCATACATACATATATGTACCATTTAACCATCTTTAAGTATACAGTTCACCATCAGCACCATCCATCTCCAGAACTTTTTCCATCTTCCCAAATTGAACAGCTCCTCATTCATCCCTGCCCCCAGGCCCTGGCACCCTCCAGTCTACTTTCTGTCTCTATGAATCTGACAATTCTAGCTATCTCATATCTCACAGTATTTGTCCTTTTATGACTAGTTTATTTCACTTAATGTAATGTCTTCATGGTTCATCCAAGTTGCAGCACGTGTCAGAAATGCATTATTTTTTAGAGCTGAATAATATTCCAGTGTATGGTTAGACCATATTGTATTTATCCATTCATCCATCGATGGACACGGGTTGCTTTCACCTTTTGGCTGTTGTGAATAATGCTACTATGAACACGGATGTACAAGTCTCTCTTTGTGAATTTGTTTTCACTTCTTTTGAGTATATACCCAGAAATGTAATTGCTGGATCATATGGCAATTCTATGGTTAGTGTTTTGAGGAGCCTCCATACTGTTTTCCATTTTACATTCCCACCAGCAGCGCACAAGGGCTCTAATTTCTCCACATCCTCATCAACATTTATTATTTTCCGTTTTTTTTTTAAATAGCTATCCTAGTGGGTGTTGCACACGCGTTTTTAAAACTCATGCTGAACACCTTCTTTTAGTTTCCTTGAATTTTTTGTGGCAATCTCCTCAGATTGCTGTGGGCAGAAAGATGTGAATTCCTCCATCTGCTCAGAAGTGATGGGACCAGAGGAGTCACTGCTGGTCCACCACTGAGGTGCACAGGTGACTCAGCCTGTGGTAAGGCAGGGGACAGGTGCTGGTGGAGAGGGGGAGCAGGGAGTCGGCTTGGACGTTTCTCCTGAGTAAGGCATCAAGAAGAGCTCTGAGAAGGGCCTGGCTTCTGGCTCCGATCCCAGAAGACAGTGGTTTCATCTGGGGATGTGTGGTTTGTTTGTGTTTTTTTTTTTAAAGTTTATTTTATTCATTTTGACGGGGTTAGGGGGAAGAGCAGAGAGTGAGGGAGAGAGAGAATCCCAAACAGGCTCAGCACGGTCAGTATGGAGCCCGATGCAGGGCTCGAACTCAGAAACCAGGAGATCATGACCTGAGCTGAAATCAAGAGTCAGATACTTAACTGACTGAGCCACCCAGGAACCTGAGGGATGTGTGTTTAATATCCCCATAACAGCAACAAATGTTTTTTCTTCTTTCTTTTTGTTTTTTGTTTTTGTTGTTTTTGTTTTTGATGTAGGCACAGTTTTGATCCCCTGATCTCAAAAAACAAGATTGCTCTTTCATCTGAAGCAATCATGGGCAACCTAGTTCTGGGCATTTTCCTTCCCAACTGTCTCCTTCCTTTGCCTCTCCCTCCCCTTCCTTTTTTTTCATAAAATGGAATCTGAAGCCTCACCAGAAAGAAAGAAAGGGCAAAAAGCAGCCTGTATTCAGCTCAGAGAATCCTCAGTGCACTGTGACTAAGGAATCAATGACCTAGAACATCAGAGTTTTGTGTGGGCTGCAGGGAAGACAGGGGTTCCCGGCCCTGGGAAGAGGTGTTGTTGGTGAACTGCAGCTCAGGCTTTGTTCTGGGCTCCAAGCACAGCAGCCCCCAGCTGGTACCTATGGTTGGGACACTCACTGTTGGGACAGGACTACTTTGCCACCAGATGTCAGTTACCTTCTATCCATTTGGAGCTACCAGCTGGAGAGCTTTTCCACTTGGAACCCCACTATCACACCCTCCTGTCTCTGTCCCCGGATTTGCCCCACAACCCTCTCTCTGAGCCACCACCCTCCCCAGGCCCTGTGGGGTAAAGAACAGGGAAATTTTGCACACTTTCTTTTCAACAACTGAAATGTAGACTCATGCAAGGATCAAGAGGAGCAGAGCAGCTGCTGCTGGCCATCATGGCCACATCCCTGCCGAGAACCCGGAACACCCGCCTGTTCTCTGGGCACTGGATACTGGGTGGATGGTGGAGGTGGGGTGTGGACCTTCCTCACCTGGCCCGTCATCACAGCCAGCATCTGTCTTCTGACTGATGTCCCATGAAGCAATTAGTAACTATCACACCTGGACTCTCAACCTATGATAGTTGCAAAGATCGATGAAAGCAATCTTCAGTGTGCTGTAGTCATAGAAAGAGAAGAAAAGGCCAATTAAAAAAAAAAATAAAGTTTGACTTAAATCCCGACACACACCCCACAACTGCCTGCACCTCTTACTCCCTCACAGTCGGATCAAGGAGGAGGTTGCAGTAATGGCTGGAAAATAAGAGTTATCCAGACCCTTCATGTGTGGGGCCTTGGCTTCCTGCTAGGGCTTCCGGAAGAAAAAAGTACTGCTTCCATCTGAGTGCCTGAACCAAAGGAGCGGGCCCCTGTGAGGGTGTGGGAGCCGTGCCCGGGCTCTTGAGCAGAATTTATGTCCTTCATCTGCAATTAGCCCATTGCTACTTCTGAGAACATGAATAGTTCACTCTGCTGTTAATGGGAATGCTGTTCTCACCCCAAGGGGAGGAAAAATGCCCAGAAACATGTTTAATGGATTTTTTTTGATACTTAAAAACATTGCAGTGATTTTCTGCTTCCTTCCAAAGGACATGTTGATAACTTTTCCATATGGTAATTTTCTGTTATGATTGTTAGTGGTTTGGCAATTTTTAATATTAAAATTCCTAATGGTAAGCAGAATTTCATCCAGTTTTCAATCCATAAGACCAGTTTAAGTTTTCAGAGAGGAAGTCATTATTTCCTTTTTCTTCCTTCATATTGAAAAGACATGTCTCTTTCCCCAACCCCACGGTTTGCCTCATCTTTTGTACATGGCTTCGGGTTCACGAGGAACGTAGGGAATGGGTGCAAAGGCACCCTAATGAGCATGTCGTTCTCGTGGTTCAGACACGCCAGCACTGAGTTTCCCCAAGTTACCTTTTCCAATTCCAATAACATTCTGTGCGTCAGCGTTGCCAGGGTAGACGCAGCCAGGCCCGGGATAGAAACCCTGTTTTCCATGCAGAGATGACTCTCATGCAAACAGGCTCTCTTCCCTGCCCGACAACAGGCTGTCTCACACAACTTAAAAATTCAAAATGTCTTTTCCTAAAAATATCAGAGAAGAATCTTACCAAAAATTATTTAATATCACTTGTTTTTTCCCCCCACTGTGGGTGGTATTCACAGAAGTTATATTTATGAACCTAATAGAAATCATGTAGATGATCCTAAGAATGGTATTAGCTCTGGAAATAACCCAAATGCGGATGATGTTTGACACAAGAGAGTGAAATGATTTGCCACCTCCTCCCCATTAGAACTGTGAGTTTTCGTTCGTAAAAGGCAGTGAATGTATGCGTGCCAAGCCTGAATGACTACCTGAAGTAAGAGGTAAATGAAAACCAGCCTTTTCAGATGCCATTTTTGTGCAACCCTTCCCTTTGTTGATCTTTTTCTTTCCTACCTGCCTCTGTCAATTAAACTATGGAGGGCTTGAGGGCTGAGGCAAAATGATGCTTTCTTTTTTTTTTTTTTGGAGGCTTGGTTATATTTATTTACACTGGGCACTGGACATATCAGAATGTATCAACCTGCTGATGCCAGGTTATAAGAAAACTGCTTCACAGAAACATTCCTAGGGTACCTCTTTAAGCAAGAGCTTCCCTGGCACACCGAAGGGTGTGTTTTTCTCTCGGGGAATGGCAAAATGTAACTGACTGCGTTGGTCCAGGCTCTCAGTTGTAGACAACAGAATCTACTCTGTCTAAGCAGAATGATATTTCCATAGGGATGTAGCTTGCCTTCAGAATTCAGGGACAGACGAAGAAAGGCTATATAATAATCTCAGGAGAACAATGTCCAAAATCATCCCGCAGAGTCAGGCTGCTGAGGAGGCTGATGCCTTTCCCCTGACCAGGAAGATGCCACCTCAGTTAGGGTCATGGCACCTGGGCCTCGTGTGGCACTTTGCAGGTAGGCATACCCTTTCCCTGGGTAACTCCATTCAGAATCAGAGTCGTCAGTATCTCCATCTGATGTGTAGGTACCAAGTCTCACCCTGAAGCCGAGCTGCCAAGAAGTGTGGGACATGTCAACTGTGGTTTTCCAGCTCCTTCCCTGTGGGAAGACGCATCAGAATAGGGAGGACTGGAGGTTGAGGAAGTCAACCCATAATAACTACCACATGTGAAACAGACCAGCACACCATGGGGAGGGTGGGTGGGAAAGGGGGATGAGCCAAATGAAACAACTTTCCGCTGTTTGGCAGCACACAGACCCTGGTTTAGAGAGCTCAGTATGAACTGGTTGGTGGAGAAGGCGGGATCGGCCAGTGGTCATGGCATCCTGAAGGCGTCTAGCTAGCACAGCATCTACCTAGCCACCCAGCGTCCCTCATGAGCAGTGCTGGAGGGAGGTCAGAGGACAGCCTTGCCCGTAGGGTCTTCTGTCTGGAGAGGGCTCTTCTCCCCCTCTCAAGGGATCCAGAGGTTTCTGGAGTGCCTTTCTTTTCATCTTCTCCTCCTCCCCTGTTCCCAGGTCTTCTTCTGGGTGGCCTTGGCCCTGGGGAGGTAGCAGCTACTTCTATTCAAAGCTGGAGGCTCGTCTGAACCTCCTCAAGGTCTGAAGTAGGATGGAAAGACCATCTTGTTTATTTCCATGTGGAGCTTGAGAGAGCCATCTTGTGATGGCATAGCTATTTCTTTCGTAGTTTCTTTACTTACCTTATTTGGCTTTCATAACAATCACCAGGTTTTAAAAAAATCATCAGGTTTGAAGATAATTATAGATATGTTGAAAGAGGAAAATGATAGTGATGATTTATTTTTACTATGCTTCTGCATCTGTGATACATATATAACCATCCTGTGAGCTAGGTCTAATTACCATCAGTGTGTAGATGGACAGTCATAGATTTATAGATGGAATTTACAGGTGGAAACTGAAGTTCAGAGAGGTATAGTGACTTGTTTAAAGTAACACAGGAGCTTAGAGCCCAACTTTGGTCTTGTGACTGTTGAGTAGGAGGTTCTATTTCCACATATTGTATTCTCTTGGCATAAAGATGAACAAGAGTGGATGCAGGTGGGAGGTTTGATACTGAGGTAAGGGATGTGTGTGTGTGTGTGTGTGTGTGTGTGTGTGCGCGCATCTGTGTGTCTGTGTGTGTGTCTGTGTGTGTCTGTGTGTGTCTGTTCTGTGAAGGGATCATGCAGATTTTATTAATTTTTACATGAACATATATGTGTTAATTCAACTACAGTGCGTGTCTGGTAGGATGTTGCAGTTTTCAATTGAGATCTTACAAATCCGCATCGTTATCCCATTGTTCTTCCTTAACAAAGCCAGGGTAGCTGGAAGAATCAGGCCAGGATTGCACACATGCTTTTTATTTGCCACATGGGGCCAATTGGCAAGATGCCTGTAGGGAGTTGACGCTCCAGGGAACTAGAAAACACTGATTGGTCCACGACGAGGTCAGACACTACAAAGCATCTGTCTGGAAGAATGAATATCCCCTGACATTGCCTCCACCAGCCCTCACCCTGGGCTGGCATTTCTGTCTGTCTCTTCATGGAATGGGTGGATAAAATGAAGAAGGTGATGGTGTGGCTTGCCCAAGGTCCTTTAGTGAGCAGGTGGCCCCTGGTGGATCTACATCCCATGTTGCTGTCCTCAGATGGCCAGACTTCAGCCAGGGGCCAAGGTTCCTGAGAAGGGCTAGGTCCTGAGCAGAGGAGCCAAGGGCAGCAAGAGAAGATCCAGTTGGCAGGCATGGTGAGAGGCTGTGCAGTGGGAGTTCAGGAAGTTGATCCTTGAGAAAAATTCATTCATTTGTGCAGCAGCATCTTGTGTATTGAGTGCCAGCAACACGCAGAACACAGCACTGGCCCCTGCACCAAGCCCATTGCAAACTATTCCTGCCTTTGAGGAGCTTCTACTATTTAACGGATGGGCAACAATGATGATAACAGCTCACAACTAACCCTTGTATATCCTCCCACACCTACAAAGCACTTTTCACCTGCAGTGCCTGGTTTTGCCTGCACAGTTTCTGGAGGCACAAAGAGCAAGTCGATGATCATTTTCTAGTGAGAATGTCTAAAGCTCAGAGTAGTTAGACTTAAGCTCATTTTTTCTGCTCTGCATCCCAGCACTCTTTATTTCAATAATGATGGTTTCAGGCCAGAAGTAGATTGTATTAATGGGAGGGAGAGAAAAACAGTGCAAACAGTGTGAGATGCAGAGTCTTCTCCCCTACAATTACCAGGAGTTCACTGTTCCTCGGTCATCAGCCTGACATAGCACACAGCACCCCTTCCTGGCCCACTTCCTGCATGGCCTGCTGCACTCCTACATCCCTGCGTCCAGCGGCACCAGCTTCCCTGTGCCAACCTCCCCACCCCCGACCCTTCTGCAAGGATTCTCCCCTGGCTTCCACTCCACCCTGGTTCTCTGTGGACTTGTGACAAAGCCACTGCATTGTGCCATGGGAGTGAGGGACAATACAACCACAGGCTCTGAGGGCACCAGGGGGAAGCAGGTCAAAAGGAAGGGCCACCGTAAGGCCCCATGCCCTGTGCAAAATGCCACTTTCCTGGCCCTGGGGCATGGTCCCCGCCCCCTGATGGCGGTCAAAAGGAGGGTAAATCTCTCCCCACTGCCAAGAAAAGGCAGCACAAGCTTGAGATCACCATTCTCATCTATGTTTTAGGTATCTAGGGAATGATGCAAGCTGATGAATCCCTGCTTCTCCAGAATACAAGGCCAACTTGGACAACTGTCAGGAAAATGGTAGGTACTGTGCTGAGTCTGGAAAATCAGTCAGGATTTGGAGAGCTGGGGCAAGGTGTGGTCAAGTATTTGAGAACTCTTTGTATTGTACATTAGGTTAGTTTATTACTTAATAATTAGTTTCCTAGAGCTGTTATAGTAAGTTGCCACAAACTGGGGTGTCCTAAAGCCACAGAAATCTATTCTCTCAAAGTTCTGGAAGCACAAGGTCCAATCAAGGCGTCAGCAATGCTCCCTCTGATGGCTCTGGCAGAGAATCCCCCCCACCCTTGCTTCTTCCAGCTTCTGGTGGCAGCCAGCAATCACTGGAGCTTTTTTGTTTGTAGAAGCATCAGTCCAATTTCTGCCTCTGCTGTCGTCTGGCATTCCCCCCAATGTCTCTGTGTCCAAATAACTCTCTTCTCTTATAAAGACACCAGTTGCTGGATTAGGCCCATCCTAATCCAGCATGACCTCATTTTAACTTGATTACAACTGCAAAGACCCTCCTTCCAAATAAGGTCACATTCACAGGTACTGGGGGTTAGGGCTTCCACATATCTTTTTAGGGAAGGCCATCCAGCCCACAACAAAATAGCAGGAAGATTTTTTAAAAATGTTTATTTATTTTTGAGAGAGAGAGAGACAGAGAGCGCAGGAGAGAGGTGAAGAGAGAGGTAGACACAGAATCTAAAGCAGGCTCCAGGCTCTGAGCTGTTAGCAAAGAGCCTGACACGGGGCTTGAACTCACAGACCATGAGATCATGATCTGAGCTGAAGTCGGACGCTTAACTGATTGAGCCACCCAAGTGCCCCATGGAAAATTTTATTAGTGCTCAAGCATAGTGAAGAGAGCAAAGGGGGGGGGGGTGTCAAATGTTGGAAATCATACCAAAGATTTTAGTGAATAAAAGGATACAAGTATTAGCATACTCAAGAAAAAGAAAAATACGCAGGAGGTTTATTTTAAGTTCAGGTATAGGTGAAGAGAAGACAACTTAAAAATTAGTAAATTATCTTTTATGACTTTTTATAGTTATCTAAAGCATGTCTAATGAAACTTTACATCTGTGGCAATATGATTATTGATTCAGGCAGGTAAACATAGGCTCACAAAAAAACAATTTGCTAGTGAGACAGTCCTTATCACTTGACGTCGAATGGAGAGTGTTATGCTAAGTGAAATAAGTCATACAGAGAAAGACAGATACCATATGTTTTCACTCCTATGTGGATCCTGAGAAACTTACCAGAAGACCATGGGGGAGGGAAAGGAAAAAATAAGGTTAGAGAGGAGGGAGCCAAAACATAAGAGACTCTTAAAAACTGAGAACAAACTGGGGGTTGATGGGGGGTGGGTGATAGGTATTGAGGAGGGCACCTTTTGGGATGAGCACTGGGTGTTGTATGGAAACCAATTTGACAATAAATTTCATATTTAAAAAAATACAACAGAGGAAAATCTGTCACTTACAATGGTGACTACAGCATTTAATCTGATTTGAAGTCTTCTGTTTCAAACTACTTTACTTGGCTAAACAAAGCTCTCTAATTCAGTAGGTTGTATAGCCAGCTTCCTTAAAAATAGGGTAAAGAAATTTAAGAGCATAGCATCCAAATAAATAAGGTGCTTTTTGGTTTAAGTGACTTATCTCATAATTTCCTTTTAATTTCCTTCTTCAGTGGAAACTCATATTTCTGACTTCAGATTTTCATTTTTTGAAAGGGGGAGCCTAAATTATTTTGTTTGCTCATGTGGACAGCATTCCTTTGAAAAGAAAAGAATAATCAAAGATGAGGAGGTATATTCTGAAAACAGTGGCTGGATCCCGCAGGACTTGGTGGCTGACTAGTTGTGAGGATCAGGAGGGGGACCAAAGGGAGCTCCTCCCAGGTTTCACAGAACGTATAGATGTTGGGTGAATGAATGAACAGTAATGGAGACAATGTAGGAACCTTACTAGAAATGAAGGTGACAGGAGAAACTGAGTGGAGAAGAAACGGGGTGTAAGATGTGAACTTCATTTTGGAGATACTCATCTTCTGCCTCTAGAAAGATGGCTCCAGGAGGGAGAAAAGAAAAACTGGGGCTTAGCAGTGAGGTTAGAATGGAACACCAGTTTAGGAGACATTCACATGGAAATAATTGTTGAAATAAGGGGATCTGGTGAAATTTTTAGTGGAGACTCTACACAGAGAAAAGAGGTGGGCTTAGTATAGAACAAAACATGGAAACTGTGCACATTTAGGGGATGGCAGAGAAAGGAGGCCTGGAGGAGAAGAACAAGGTGGGGCAGTGTGAAGGTCAGTGTCAGTCAGGACCGAGCTTGGGGATAGACCCAGCTACAGAGATGGCAGGGAGGACAGGGACGGCAGAGCAGAAGATTCCCAATATTCTGCAGTTGTAAAAGAGCAGAGTTAGAGGAGTTGTTGCTACCCCAGGCATAGCTGCTGCTGAGAGGTGTGAACCAGATGTCTTGGGATGATATGGGGAGGTCTCATGCTGGAAAATGGTGAAAGAAATGCATGTTGTCAGTCTTGGGAGAAATTTGAGTCTCATGGCTTTAAGAACCTGGGCTCTAGAATCAGATATATGTTGCCAAACCTGTTCTGCTATGTTTGTGACCTTGGGCAATTTACTTAAGGAAACTGATATTTAGTTTCCACATTGGCAATGTGGTCATAAAATATGAACTGGCATTGATCATGACAATGTGTGAAAGAGCCTATTCCAATATCAAGGGCATAGTAGATGCTCAATGTTAGCTATTAGGAATAGCAGCAGCAATAGCATTGCATGGCTGGGAAGGTAAGAACTCAGGCTTGGAGGTTGTACCAGTCAGGTTAGACAATGATATGCTGCAGTAACAAACAACCCTAAACCTCAGGGCCTTACAATAACAAAGGTCTATTTTTCATCCAAGTGGCATGCCATCATGTGTTGGTGGTGGCTCTACCATGTCATTTTCACTTTGAGACCCAAGCAGAGGAAAAAGCGCACATGGCAAAGAGCTCACATTTCACTGGCCACTCTCACACAGCAGGGCCCAAGTTCAATAGAGCAGAGAAGTATAATCTTCTCCCAGGTAGGGACACTTAATGTTGGTAAACAGTAATTCAGTTGACTGCAGTGGAGCTAGTCAGTGGAACTATGGCATAAACGAGGAGGTTGGCCAGCTGTGTAAATCAGTAATTCAGTTTCAAAGCCTGGCACATAGAATCAAAGCAAGGTGAGGAGGGTTTTTCCTGAGCCTGGGATGGGTTAAGCACAGCATGGGACAGGCATGGGGAGATGTGGACAGCTCTCTTCAGGAATAAAGAAAACCATAATGAAGAAACCAATAATACCAAAACAGGAAGAGAGAGTTGCTAAAAGTTACACAATAACCTGACCTAAACCATGGCAGGCCCAACAATGTGTACACATTCACAGACAGGTGAGCACTGTGTTCCCCTGCAGGCCAGGTTCCAGGTGGAAGAGAACCATGGAAAGAAGTGAGGCTCAGACACCTGCTTCTGTTCTCAGACTCATCCTTGTGTCCTCAGGGAAGTTCCATTCTTTGCTGGCCTGCCTCAAGTCAATACGTTCACATTTTCTACCATAGAGTAATGAGTGAAAAAGAAAGAAATGGAATGAGCGAGACAACATCAACATAAAACACAGGCACACAAAACATACAAAACATGCCTGGCCTTCAGGTGCCCCTGCAAACAAAGTGCACTTATTTTTTTATAAAGATTTTATTATTTCCTGATTCGAAGGGGCACATGCACCCTGATATTTATAGCAGCATTATCAAAAATAACAAAATTATAAAGAGTCCAAATGTCCATTGACTGATGAATGGATAAAGAAGATGTGGTATATATATATGTATGTGTATATATATATGTATGTATATATATATGTATATATATACACACACACACATACACACACATATACATATGTACAATGGAGTACTGCTCAGTGATCATAAAGAATGAAATCTTGTCATTTGCAATGATGTGGGAGGAGCTAGAGTGTGTTATGCTAAGCAAAATAAGTCAGTCAGAGAAAGACAAATACCACATGATTTCACTCATATGTGGAATTTAAGAAACAAAACAGATGAACGTAGGGGAAGGGAAAAAAGAGAAGGAAGTGAACTATAATAGAATCTTAATTATAGAGAACAAACTGAGGGTTGATGGAGGGGAGGTGGGTGGGGAATGGGCTAAATGGGGGATGGGCATTAAGGAAGAAATTCTACTCCTGAACCAATATTAACATTAACATGTTAGTTAACTAACTAGAATTTTTTTTTTAATTTGAAAAAAAAAAAACATTATTTTTAAGTAATCTCTACACCCAACATGGGGCTTGTCACATGTGCCACTGCCTGAACAAGGCAGGTGCTCCACAAAGTGCACACATTTTAAATAGAATGGTCATACAAAGAGGAAGCAAAGGATAGCAGTAGAAAAATGATAAAAGAGAATTAATAAAATAAACAAGAGTGGCACCTGACTCAGGCCAGTGGTGACAATGCTCCATGAGCTGAGGAGTAGAATTAACTCAACCCTTTGCACCCGAACTCTAAAAATGAATGTATGGATGAATGTATGGATGAATGAATGAATGAATGAATGAATGAATATCTTTGTCTCCTACTCATGTCTTCCAAAGTATTTTGTTTCACCAAAAAGATCTTGTTAGAGCTTCAAAAACTTGTTGGGCTACTTTTTGCTTTATTTTGTGACTAGGCTGTGCATAGCTCTCATCCATAGTGTGTGCTTAGATGTTCTCAGGCATTCTCTGTGGGGACTGGACAGAATCTGGAGCAAGGACCCCCTCTAGGTATAGTTCTGGGCCCATCTGACAGTCACTGAGCTCTCCAGTATAACTTCCTGTGATGATGGAAATGTTCTCCAATCTGTGCTGTTCAATATGGTGACTACTGAAAACTTGAAATGTGGTGAGTGCGATTTAGGAACTGAATTTTAAATTTTATTTAAATTTAAATGCAAATAGCCATGTGGCTGCCATTTGGATCAGCAGAGGCTAGATTCTAGGTCCCAGAGTGGATGTGCCATGCAGTACCTACCTTTGGGATGGGGCTGGAACCCTACAGTCTTGTCTGGCTGTTGTTATGTTACACAGCCCACAGCAAGTCCTGGATCCTTCTTAGGAATAGAAGATATTTAATTATGTGGCATGGGCTCACTGCAGGGAGGTAGTAGAGTGTAGGGCATCCTTTTTAACCAAGTTCTACAAGAGAATTAAGCCCTACAGAGCATAAGGGGAATGCCTACTCCTTCAGTGTTCTCAAGAATAACACTTATCTAGGACCATTCTAGATGCATGGGGAGAAGGGAATTATTTATGTTCAATGGATGTCCCAGGACCTTAGGGCTTACTTTTCTTCTGGAAGTGGGATTTAAAAAAACTCGTCTAAAGTGGGGCTCTAAAGGTAAAAATAGTGCAGTAGACATTCCCTCCAAGAACATTTTTCTTGGACCTACAAAAATTCACAAGTATCATAATGCAGTGAGCCTATGGTATGTCCAAGGTCTTGCCTGATGATTCTCTGGTATATAAGCAACAGCCTTGGTTTTGTCATCGAAGGGAGAAGTTCTAGGCAACTTCCAAGCTGTGACCCAACCGCGTTTTCTTCTCCATCATCATCACCATCACCCCTCTCCACCACTGCCTCCAAAACACCAAAAAGGATCCGACTTCCTGGCCAATTGCGCAAGGCACCACATATGTGGATAAGAACAAACATAACCTTTTAAGAGCTTACAAGTACAGACAGATACACAGAATGTATATCATGCTTGGCACATAAAACCCATTCCCAAGAACTTAGGTATAAATCAACTCGCATCTTTAATACAAGAAATAGCTTACATTTCTAATAGAATACAGAAAAGCATAAGAAAGAAGTGTATATATATATAGTGTGTATATATTTATACATGTATATATATATACACACACATATATACACATAAACGCACATAATATATGTATTTATACATACATGAGATTAAAACAACATAGATATAGAAACTCATTAAGGTACAAATGGAAAGTGAAAGTGTCTTTTCCTTCTTCAAATCTCTCTTCAAAAAGGTAACTTGCATGAACTTTTCTTGATTCCTTCCATAAGTTACAAAACCACCTCTATGTAGAACTGTTCATGTCAATGCATACACACTCGTGCACATGCATAATTCAGAGAGGGATCAGAATATACTGACATAAAGATTGGTTTTTTCACAAAACATGCATGGAGATTTTTACTCTCAGAACGTGCAGGCATACCACCTTCTTTGTCCTGGCTGCATAGTATTCCATTGTGTGGACTTGTGGGTTGAATTATGTTCCACCTCAAAAATATGTTGGAGTCCTAACCCCTAACACTTATTGTGATCTTATTTGGAGACAAGGTCTTTATAGAGATAATGAAGTGAAAATGAGGTCATTGGGTTAAAAAAATGACTATTGTCCTGGTAAAAGGGAGAAATTTGAACACAGAGACAGACACATATGGAGGAAGGATGTTAGGAAGAGGTACAGGGAGAAGACCACCATTTACAAACCAAGAACAGAGGTCTGGAAGAGTTCTTTCCCTCATGGCTCTAGGAAAGAACCTGGCAATACCTTCATCTTGAACTTCTAGCCTCCAAAACTGTGAGACAATAAATTTCTATTATTTAAGAATACCTAGTCTATGGTATTTTGATGTTTTTTTAATTTTAATTTTTTTATTTTTGAGAGACAGAGACAGAGTGAGAGAAGGGGAGGTGCAGAGACAGAGGGAGACACAGAATCCGAAGCAGGCTCTAGGCTCTGAATGATCAGCACAGAGCCCGATGCAGGGCTCAAACTCATGAACCGTGAGATCATGACCTGAGCTGAAGTCAGATGCTTAACCGACTGAGCCACCCAGGGGCCCCAATATATCAAACTTTCTTAAAGGAGCCCACCGGTAAAGAAGATGCTGATCTAGGTAGACCGAGTGCAGTTACAGAGATCTCATACCTCACAGTGAGGTCATGAATGAAAGAGAGTCATGTGACATTCTTAGGACTCTTTTGGTTGCAAGTGACAGAAGTCCCACTTGAACTAGCCTAATAGCAAAGGAAATTAATTTTGAGGGTATTCTGGTGTCTTTCAGGATTTAAGGATAGCTGGGTTTCAGAAAAAATTGAGACCAGGGACCCAGATACCAACAGAGTCCTCTCCTTCTGACTTGCATCCTCCTCCTCTCCACAAATTTTATCAGTTCTCCCTGTCTTCTTGAGATGAGTTTCCCTGTTTATGTGGCTCACAAGACAGAAAGCCTGGCTTTGAAAGGTCTCTGATGGGCTCATCCTAGGTCAGGTCAGGTTGTCAGGCCAGGACCTAGCATCTCCCAAGGGCACAGTCACCATGTACTAATCTAACTGCAACCTCGGGAATCATTTGGATGTAGGGAGTAGCTTGGTGGGTGGGGGACTATTGCTGTTAGAAGGATGTTCCCAGAAGACAGCTGCCTGGGGTCTCCTAATTGTTTTGATGCAAGATTCCTGGAAGAGATGGAATGTCGCTGATGTCACCATTTGTAGAAAACCCAAGGCTTTGTAATGCCCACCCCAAGGACCCCAGGCTCTGGGCCACAGAGAAGACCCCCTACCCAAGCAGAGGTGCTTTTGACAGTTTGGAGCCCACCAAGTGCACCCCTCCCTGGATCTCTGCAACTGTGCAATCCTTCTAGGCAGAAGCAGAGAGCAGCATAAATGATTATCAAAACAAGGCCGGGCTCTGCCTGCAGGAAAATCCGGGCTGTGGCAGCAGCTCAGTGCCCGCCAAGCGAAATACCAGTTAGGAGATATCGCTGGCATGCAATTTAAAGAATAACTTGACTAGCACTTGAGGTTATTTAGAAAAATACCTTCGGTCACGTGCTTTGCAGAATGCTATGTACTTGAAATGAATCATCCGTACCCAGCCCAGAGCAGATTTAATTACAATCCCCTCCCGTGTTGCTTCTTTTAAAACTTGACCTTCTTTTCTGGTTTCTATTCAAATTCAGCAAAATATCAACTTGATTCTTTTTTTTTTTTTTTTTTTTTTGAAGCCGAGGAGGAATCTTTCTATAGCTGAACAGTTCCGGATAGGAAGAAGGGACCAAGCTCACAGGCAGGAGCCTTGCAATATAGTGATGACAGCAGATTACCTTTCATTACCAAGAAAATGTTATTTACCTGTGAGGGCCATAAAATAATTTGCCTTAATGACTATACACAGCTTGTAAGCAAAAACCAACATCAAGATGACACAAACAGATGGTTTCTGAGTGACTTGACAAGATTATGCCAGCTGAACACACTAGACCTCTGTATTTCTAAAGGGGTGTGTGTCACTATTCATACTCAACCCTGGGTTTCTGTGGATGTGATTAACCCACGGGCGGTGCATGTGATTTAATAGAGTGGCCTTTATCATGAGGCCAGTAGACAGGAAAGAGCAAGGATAAAAGGCCCTGAAGAAAGAACTCAGGCAGGTTCATAAACCCTTCAGAGCCTCAGTTTCCTCCTCTGTAAAGAAGCTTTGATAATTCTCCTATCACAAGGTTTTGTGCAATGCAGGGAAAACAGATATAAAGTGACTGGCACATGATGGAAGGCTTAGTGACACTGGCTATTACTGTTCTTTTTCAGCCCATTTTTCAGTGTCTGGTAGTCATACCATTTGCACCTCTGAATGTTAAGCAAACATTGCCCGGCTCAATACAAAGTTGGACATTTTCTCGTTTTCGTTGTGTTCCAAATTAGTCATTAGATCTGATGAGAGGCTGACCCCAGAGGACCACACTGGTAGATGTCAGTTGGTGGCTGATCAAAACCTATTGTCCTCAGGGTTAGGTAAGTCAGAGGGTATGGCTGGCCTGACCTTCACAATGAGGGTAAACAGCTTCATGGCAGCACAAGAGAGAATGATAGTGAACAGGTGCCCAGCTCTGCCAGAAATCACATCTCCCCAGAGAGCTGCCATGGGCTTCTTGTGATCCAGACCCTTCCATCCTTTCCTGGGCCTACATCCTGGACCCTTTCTCATCAGGATGCCAGCTTCTCTCCCTCCCTCCCTTCCTTCCTTCCTCCCTTGCTCTCTCCAAGAATGGCGCCTATGAGGGTACACATGCTCACCTGGGGGTATATTTTTGGCTAAAGGACTGAAAGCTATTTAGGAAGTTGAGACAGGCTATGTGGAGAAACCAGATCATGAAGTCAGATGGACAAATCACGAGGGGGTCTGTTGGGTAGTGAGTGATTTTTACAGTCACAACCGAGGCAGGTCAATGACCACCAGCCCCACAGCCTCCCAACCGCTCCCTCTGCCTCTTGTCTCTCAGTTCAAACTTCCTTTCCACCAGCCCACCCCTGGGGGCAGAGGAAGAGCTCCCCAAGATGGTCTTAGCTGTCCTCCACCACCTACCCCTAAACTCCTTGAACACATGTAATTTTATTTCACACAATTCGTTAAAAATGAAGAAAGAGGGGAGGCTGATCAGGGAAGTCCTCTTTGAGGAGGTTATGTCTCTGTAAAGACCAAGTGGTGCGAATAAAGATGTGAGGGGTGCAGCCTCCAGGAAAAGGAGACAGACATGAGAGCGGACTACAGTGGGAGGGGCAGGTGGGACCATGCTTGGCAAAGCAGGCAGACTGCCAACACAGGCCCTCCAGGCTTTGGTTTTGCTCAAGGATTTTATTTCAGTTTTGATGAATGCATTTGGAGAGTTTATAAAATGTACTGTTTTAGTCATTTTTTAAGTATATAGTTCAATGGTATTAAGTGCATTCACATTGTTGGGCAGCCATCACAACATCCATCTCCAGAACCGTCTCATCTTGCAAAACTATAACTGTACTCATTGCACACTGAGTCCCACTCCCCCTCCCCCAGCCTGTGGCAACCACCATTCTGCTGTCTCTATGAATCTGACTACTCTAGCCAGGTTCCTCACACTCTAAGTCCATAAGTAGGTCCTAGAGTATCTGTCCATTTGTGACTGGCTTATTCCACTTAGCCATAATGTCCTCAAGATTCATCCATGTTGTAAGCAGAATATCCTCCCTTTTTAAGGCTGAATGATATTCCATTGTATGTATATACCACCTTTTGTTTATCTACTCATCCACTGATGGGCACTTGGATTGACTCCATCTCTTGGCTATTATGAATAATGCTGGAATGAACATGGGTGTGCAAATGTCTCTTCAAGATACTGCTTCCAGTTCTTTGGGGTGTATACCCAGAAGTGGCATTGCTGGATCATAAGGTAATTCTATATTATAATTTTTTGAGGAAACTCCATGCTGTTTTCCATAGCAGCAACACCATTTAATATTCTTACCAACAATGCACAAGTTTCTCAATTTTTCCACATACTCACCAACACTTATTATTTCCCTTTTTTTTTTTAATAGTAACCACCCTAATGGGTGTGTTTTGGGGGTTCTGAGCAGGGAGGGTGGCATGACCTGTTTGTGTTTTTAAAGGATCCCCCTGGCTGTTATGTGGGAAATGAAGTTTAAATTACCAGGGTAATTTTGAGGATGAAGAGGCTTCTGTGAGTAAGTATTCAGGGCCAGGGTACAAAGTATCATTGTCATAGTCAAACCAGACAGGAGTTTACCCACCTCTGTTTGGGAGGCAAGAGTAAAGCAACTCTGGATGCCAAGAGGAGGCAGAGGTGAGGGTGCATCTCATCCATCTGAAACAGAGAGGTATGAGGGCCCAGATTAATTATACTGGCAAAAAAGGAGAAGAGGCAAACAGGGTGGGGAGGTGGGAAGCCACTACCACTCCCACATGAGGAGGGGAAGTTGATGTCACTGAGTTCAGGGCCCCAGCAGGCCCATTCTCAGGATGCAAGAGGATGAGGGAGATTTGGCTACTGCCACTGACCCCAACTGTGCCCAAGACTTGTCACTGCTATCTCTACCCCATCTTCCACTGGCTGAGCCCATGTGGGAGATGAAGCCTGGAGCCCCCAAGCAGCCTGCAGGGCTCAGCCTCCTTCATTAGCAAGGAAAGTGGGGTGGGACCATGAGAATCTAACAGGCCCAGGCTTGGCTGCAGGGTCTGGGGGAGGGAGCAGAATGAAGAAAGAGGCCAGCATTTTTAGAGTTGTCCTTTCCTGAGGTGGGGAGATGGGAACGAAGCAGGGGGACGGTTGGTTGCAGGGGTTAATCCATTTAGCTGCACATTTGTTTTGTTTGTTTTTTTGTTTTTTGTTTGTTTTTGGTGTAACTCTTAATAATAAAATGGTTTAAGAAAAAGAAGGAAGAAAGAAAACTCTGGATACTTAAGGGGTCAAACGTTACATTTTTCTCCATGCTCCTTAGTGGATAAAAGAGAAATAAAAATCACTCCACTGAAGTTTCCCCTTCTTGGGAAAGGAGGGGCCCTGCCACTTTGACTCCCCTCTTTGTCTGGGACCTGGAGATAGGGGAGAGAGAGAAGACAGGAGCTTCGATACCCTGAGCTGAGGCAGACACAAAAAAGGCAAAAGGAGGCAAAAGAGAAGCCAGAAGCATTAGATTCAGCTAGATTTGGGGAAGAGGGAGACACTGGAGACCTGGCTGCAGGACCCAGTGGGATAAGGTGAGCGGGCTGGGTCAGCCAGGACTGGGGAAGCCGCCATATGGAAACCGCTCTGGTGGAGGTGGTCTGCTGTGGGCACTGCTGGTGGGCAGGGAACTGGCTGGTCCAGAGGGTCCTTGTATGAGGAAGATTTGTTTGTTTGTTTGTTTGTTTGTTTTTAGTAGAATTTATCACTAAGTCCTCACGTAAAGGGCATTGCATCATACACAGGACGCCCATCTAAATAAAGAGGTAAACTGAGGCAAGCTCAAAATTGTCAAAAAGATGAGTTTATTCAGAAATAGCAAAGGAATTGCAGTTTGGGACACACATGCTGTAGCGAGCCACAGGCGAGTCTGATGAAGGCTTAGGGTGGGCTCTGTTTGTTAGCACAAAATGTAAGGAGGGGTCTGTTAAAATAAAAAAACTGGAGATAAGCTTTGAAAACTCTCCAAGCAGACAAAACCATTGCAGACATACAAACAAAGCTCAATTCAGCTTATTTTGTGAGACCAGCCTGACCTGAGATGCTTCTGGGAACCATGCCTCTGAGAACCATAAGTAAAACTTCCCAAAGTTGATATGAGGCAATGCCTGACCAGTTCCTTATCATTTAAGAAAGTTCCAGTGTTATCAGTTTTCTGTATATCAGGCATTTTATGGGGACTATTGGTCTCTTAGTCCTTAAGTTTTGTTTTCCTGAGGGCATGTGCATAAACTTTTTCATTTTATATCCTCCGGTTCCATTTTAGATCAAAATTCTCTTACAAGGCAATCCCTTCCTCCCTCAGCAGTCCCGCAGAGGAACGTAAGGGTATTTAGTTTTATATTGTTTATTGTTTTCTTGTCTCCTCAACTAATAGTTCATATTTCTGTAGTACATAGCCCAGTGCTCAGTTCACCACTGACCTGCTGATGACTTGATTGATTATTTATTTATTTATTTATTTATATCGAAGTACAGTTGACACAGAATGTTGCATTATTAGTTTCAGGTCTACAACATAGTGGACTGACAATTCTATGTATGATGCAATGCTCACCACAGTAAATGTCATCATCTGTCCCCATACAAGGTTATCACGGTATCGATTATATTCCCTACGCTCTACTTTTCATTCCCATGACTTATTTATTTTATAACTGGAAGTTTGTACCTGGAAGTAATTCCCTTCACTTATTTTGCCCATCCCTACACCTTCTTATTTTTTTAAGTTTATTTATTTTGTGAGAGAGAGAGAGAGAGAGAGAGAGAGAGAGAGAGAGAGAGAAAGCACGAGCAGGGGAGGGGCAGAGACAGAGGGAGAGAGAGAATCCCAACCTCACAGCACAGAGCCCAACACGGGGCTCCATCTCACAAACTGTGAGATCATGATCTGAGCCAAAATCAAGAGTCTGATGCTTAACTGACTGAGCCACCCAGGTGCCCCTTCCACCCACCTTTTTAAACTTTTTACTTAGGATAATGACATTGCACTTGAGAAGATTGAAGCTCCCAAGATATGCTTCGTTTGGGGAGCAGGTACTCCCTGTATGGGAAGCTATTTTCTAATCCCCTGAAAGCAATCTATTTATACCCTGAAATCTGAGTTTTTAAGGAAATGTATCATTATTATAGCTTGCATAACTCCAGCTATGTCAAAGAACTATTTCTACTGCCCTAGAATCATTGCAGCTGTGTTCTGAGAGCTCCGTGAGAGGTAGAGTCGGGTACACTGTATTCTCTCCTCATTGCTGTGCACTGGCTTCCCTGTAATTCTGCAAGTGACCTCTTTGTTCTAGGATGGTGCACCTGGATAACAATGGGGAGTGATTACTGCTTGCTTTACCATCAAAAGATTGGGAATACTGCTTTTAAGCCTTGAAGTCATTTCCTCTCCTGGCTTTAACTGAGGGCAAGTCAACAACGACCTGGACAGAGAAGGATGGAGCCAGGACAAAGGTGTCCATGCCGGCCATGTTGCTGTCTGCCCTGCCAGTCCTGGGAGGCCCTGTGCTCACATTGAAGACAATGTAGAGACTGGTCAGTCCCAGCCTGTAGGAGTAGAGGGTTCTGAGCAGGTAGAAATTCAGGACAAGTTAAATTTGCCCAATGGGAGGAATAGGGCATCTGTCAGAGGAAGAAGTTAGGACAGAGAGAATGCTGAGGGCTGAGGCAACCTGGGAAAGAGGGGCTGGTGGGAAGGCCTTGGGAAGCAGGAGCAGAGGGTAGGGGAGTGGGGAGACAGAGCCGGAAGGTAAGGTGGGTGCGGGCAAGGTTGTGGAGAGCCCCATGCAGGGCTGAGTTTGGACATGGCCCCCAGTGGTCACCAGAGACTTTTCTGGATTTCACACACCATTTATTTTTCTTAAAGCATGGAAGATGGGAAGGAATGAAAGCAGGTTACCAACTTTGTCATGGAAGGACACACACACACACACACACACACACACACACAAACACACACAAATTCCTTCCCATCAATTATTCTAGTACTTTCATAAATGAAAAGATACTATAACACCCTTACGAAAAAAAATAGAACAAAGTGTCAAAATAAATACTCCTGAGAAGTGACAGCCAGCAAACTTATATCACAGGTTTGCCAAAGACTGGGAATATCATTGCAGGCTGGCAGGGTACACAGGCCTGCCCTGTCACCCCCAGTGGAAAGCCGTGGGGATTGTCTGGGAAGGGGGACTCAGCATGAGGTCTCAGGCAAGCCGGGAGCTGGACTGGGCTGAGCACTGGGTATCAGGGAGACAGCTAGCAGGCCACTGTCAGAAGCCATTGTCATAAAATGTCCTCTGAGCCCATTTTCTATCCATAGCTACCAGTCACCCTGTCTCACCTGGACCATGAATGGCCTCCCCACTGCTCTCCCTGCTTCCACTTTCATAATCTACTCTCCACATGGCAGCCAGAGTTATCTTTGAAAAAGTGACCTGATCATGTTTCTCACCTGCTACCATCCTTTAATAGTCTGCTAGCAGGCCTAGCATGGAGTCAAGTCTCCCTTGAGCAGTCTTTGTCTGTGGCTCTGACCCACCAGCCCTCCTGGTTTGCAGGGGTGCAGCCACAGTGGACCTTGTTCAATCCTTCCTCCTCTGTCTGGAACACGTTCTTCCTGCCCTTCACCTCCTTAACTCCATCAGGTCTCTGCTGAAAGAGAACATCCACAGGGGGTTTTTCCAACTGGGCTCCTGCTGTCTCCCATGTCACCTGTGTTGTTCTGTCTTCATAGCAGGTGTGTGCATAGTGTGTGTGTTGACTGCTCCTGCATTTGGAGATTTGCTAGAAGAACCCACGGGACCCACCATGTAGTTGTGCCCATGGCTAAGATTTGTAACAGTGACATAGTAAGGATACACACCTAGATCATCAGGGAAAAGACACAAGTGGAATCTGGAAGAATCTGTGTGTAGGCTTCCTCATGCTCTCTCTCTCCAGTGAGGGTCATGCAGAGCACTTCCTCTCCTAACAGCAAAAATGCAGCAATATGTGTGTAATGTTTCTGCCCAGGGAAGCCCGTTACAGACTCAGCACCTAGGATTTGTACTGGGGGCTGACTACATGCACACCCTCTGCCTAGCACATACCAAAATTCTAGACCTCTTGGAGGAAAGCAGGTGCATAAACCGCATCATGTGCACAAACACAGGAAGCACAGGGAGCCACCTTTAGCAGTTAACTATTGATCAGGGACACTTTGGAAGCCAGTTCTCAAAGGTCAGCCAAGGCCCAACACTGCAAGCTGGCTTTCTATGCAAAGGAGCCTCAGGCCTGCTTGGTTAACCCCTTTTCCACACAAGTTGTAGGTAAAACTTTATCTTTGTGTCTTTTTCAATGGGGACAAGACCCTGTCTACCATGTCCCCCACTATACCCAGCACTTGGCGTATCGTAGGCTCTCGGCTGAGTGTTTAAGAGCATAGAAGTGTCTGTTGGAAGCCCTGGTCTACTGCTTCTTAGCTGTGACTTGGACAAGGTCCTTCACTTCTCATGGCCTCAGTTTTCTCATCTATAATAAGGGGGCTCGAACAGTCCTTCCTCACAGAGTGGTTGCAGCGGTGCTATTCTGTGTTCAATGAATGTAACTTGAGGTACAGACCTGGATTTGCAACCAAGTGTGGACACCAGAGATATCTATTCGAGAGACTTGAAAAATAAACGTGATTAGCCTTGGAGGCCCAGGAAGACAGAGACTTGCAGTTGTAAGTCTAATTGGAAGAAAAGATGTAACAGAATGAGGTTGCTGTGTTTGGTGTATGGACTAGTGATAGATCTTCCTCAATAGCCGTGTTCCTAACCCTCTGTCACCCTGTCATCAATAGATCATGTAGTTTCTCAGTCTCCACGTCTTCTTGAGGAGGAGCCTGGATCCAGTAAGTGGGTCCTGATGAGGAATGCTCTGCCCTTCAGGTGTGCTCTAGAGACGCTGATCTTTGCTTGCCCTGCCCACTCTCTCCTTCTGGGGGCATCTGCCCTGCCCCACTGTAGCTGCTTGGGTGGCTCTGTTCTGCTCCACAGGGCCCTGCCTCGGCCTCACTGACTGGACTGGACCAGTTGCCACAAGGGCGATTAGCACTGGCTGGCCAGGGGCTTCTGACCTGTGAGCTTGGCTTGAGAGGATGAGATAAGCCGGACCTAGAAGATTCTTTTCACAGGAATTTGGAATCAGTTCCTGAGATACATGGCTGGCTAGCAATGGGGCTCCAATGATTTTGGGCCAGGGCGGGCTGGATCACTTGTGAAAGTGATGAAGGAGCAGAATTGCTAATGTACAGGGTGAGGACCGGATAGAAATGGAAAGGCCATGAGAAAGACATCCCTTAGCACTGCGTTGGGCCTGGGGAGCTTTCTTGTTCCAGATCCAGGGCACGTGCATCTGATAATTTGAGGCAATTTAACCAAGAGTTTGGGCTCCACACTTGGATCTGCATATAGACACTGCCTCGTGCAAACTGTATGACTAGTCCCTTAACCTCTCTGAACTTCCATCTCCCTAGTTATGTGATAAGGAGAGTAATATTGTCAACTGCATAGTGTCAATGTGAAGCCTACGTGATATCATACGGGGCTTTGCACAGTTTCTGGCATATGGTAAGCACCTAAAAATGTTAGATAGTATTATGATATTTTCATAACTCCTCTATTTCTCAAGGTCCTTCTGATGGCTCTCTGTTTCTGACCATCACAAATAAAAACATGTTATAATAAACGATCTTTTCCTCTTTGGAAGGATTCTTATAGAGAAATCATAGTTCCTAATGCTTTGTCTTCCAGTGTCCTGCAATCTCATCTGGAAAGAAAGAACATAGTTATTTTGCAGTATTTTTTTTTTTTCTGACAGCTGATTGCCTTTTTCAAAGCATTCAGAACTCCACCTCTGGGTTTAACTACAGGTAGAATGCTTCTGTTAATTCCCATAGGGCCCCATCAGTGAATTTACAATTCTCTGGAAGTAGGACTTTAATAAAAGATGACAATGTCTTTTTTATTTTGACCCCAACACTATCTTTTTGACCAATGGAAGTTTATTAATTCTCACGATGCTACTTAATATATATGACAAGTGTCCATGATTGATTTGGCATTTAGAAAATGTTAAAGAAATGAAGCCATTCAATAGGAACAACACAAACCATAGTCTTCTAGAGCCATCGGGCCTGCGGAAATTCATACTCACCCCCTTAATCACAGATACCAAGTCTCCTTCATCCGTTTGTCTAAGCATCTCCCTGCCTCTAAGATGAGCCTTTCCATTAAAGCAGTGATGAAAATGACATTTCTTTCCATCACAGAATTTAAACTTCTTTTAATGATAGAAATTTTAAATGTAACCAATGAAATATGACTCAGGGGATTTGGAGAAGTGCCTTCTCTCTCAGCTCATTATATTCCTATTACAGCTTCCACTCTCAAATCTTTTTATCAGAGGAATGATGCACTCTTTGGGTAACAGAATTGAACACCACCTTTTGACAGCCAGGACCACAGTCTTTTAGATTATACATGGATGCCTGTATTAAAAGAATGAATTTTTTTCTCATGCTGCCTTCTCATTAAGACCGACCAGCCACTTTCTCTCTCCTGGGCTATTACATCTGGCTTCTAGCAAGACTTTCTTAATCCTGTCTCTTCCCTCCTCCTCCACCCTTCCACTTTATCAGCTACTCTGAAGCCCAGATGAGCTTTCAAAAACCAGATCTGATGCTCTTGTTAAGAACTAGTGCTGACTGCTCTGAAACCAGGATAAAACTGAGCCTCCTCAGCACATCTCAGGACAACTCAGGGCTCCTCTCATATATATTACATTTTTATGTATTTTAAGCTCATCAACACAGTTTTGTAATTATTGTTTTATGGAGTTGTTTTTAAGTCAGGTAAGAGGAGAAAAAAGATACAAAATACTTTATTATCTATTATATATTTACCTTGCAGTTACCCTTACCAGTGCTTTTTATTTCTTTGCATAGATTCAAATAACCAATTATTATCCTTTATTTAAGCCTAAAGAACTCCCTTTACTGTTTCTTATAAGGCAGATCTGTCAACAGTGAATTTCTGTTTTTGCTTCTGTTAGAATTTCTTAATTTCTTTTTTATTTTTAAAGGCTAGTTTTGCTAGATACAGATTTCTTGACTCACAGTTCTCCTCCTTCCTTCCCACTGCCAGTATTTTGAATATGTCATCTCACTGCTTTAGGCTTCCATGGGCTCCAATGAGAAGTTGAGTTTTAATCTTATCGAGGAGCTCTTGTTCTCATGATTAAACATTTCTCTCTTGCTATTTTCAAGATTCTCTCTTTGTCTTTCAACAGTATGATTATGATGTGACTAGGCATGGATCTTTTTGAGTTTGTTTTATAGGAGTTCATTGAGTTTCTTGGATGAACAGATTCATGTCTTTCATCATATTTTGGAAGTTTTAGGCCATTATTTCTTTAAATATTCTTTCCATCTCTTTTTCTCTCTCTCTCCTGGGTGTTTCATTATACATATGCAAGAACACTTGGTGGTATCCCATACATTTTTGAGGCTCTGCTCATTTGTCTTTATTCTTTTTTCTTTCTGATTGGGTAATTTCAGTTGAACTTTATTCAAGTTCACTAAATCTTTCTTCCGTCAACTCAAATGTGTTGTTGAGCACCTCTAGTGAATTAACCATTTCCAGTTCTTATACTTTTAAACTCCAAAATTAGGTAGGATAATTTCTATCTCTTTATTGCTATTCTCAATTTGGTAAAACATCATTGTCTTACTTTCCTTTAATGCTTTAGACATGGTTTCATTTAGTTCTTTGGACATATTTATAATAGCTGATTTAAAGACTTTGACTAGTAGGTATAACACTGGGGCCTCCTCAGGGTCCATTTCTATTAACTGCTTCCACCCTCTCCCCACTCCTCACCCCACTTCCCACCCCATTCACGATCCATACTCTCTTATCTCCTGTGTTTTATAATCTTTCATTGAAAACTGTACATTTTAGGAAATATAATGTGGCAACATTGCCATTTCCCTACTTAATGACAATGTTTGAAGGCTAAAATAATTTCTAAATCATAATTTTATCTTCTCTATTTGGTCCAGTATGGGCATATAGCAGGTGTTCAATAAATGCTTGTTAAATAATAGTGGAGAAAATTCTTAAAAAGTACAGGTCCATTCAAAGCCTACATAGAGTTCCTTCACTAAGACCCAGAAGAATGGAGGCAAAATGAAACAGGTAAAGCTGATCTTTGATGTGGTGATAGCAAAAATCCAAGACATCTATTGGAAATTAATTACAAGAATTATAGAGTGCTATCAAATCTTACTTCAGGGTACTACCCACCAGCAGCATGTAAACTTCTTTTTGGCCCAACATAGAATTTTACATGACTAATGACACTTTAAAGATAACATTGTGCAACATATCCTATTTCAAATGAGAACTCAAGGTAACAGGAAATTAATGTGCTCAGAGTAAGACAGTTAATTTGATGGAGGGCCCAACTTTCATATCCTGTAGTTTAGTATTCTTCCCCAACTTCCTACTGTTCTTCAAGGTGGAAGACATGGGAACCCAACATGTGAATCTCCACTGGTGGTGGAATACCAAGAATAGAGGTGAATAAGCATGGGGCTTGGGTTTGGAAGATGAAAGTTCAAATCTGATTCTGCATTAATAATTGTGTGTTTTGTTCAAATACCTTCACTTGTTTGAGACTTGGCTTAGTGCAAAATATTAATGATAACAACTGGGCTATTGGGAGGATTAAGTGAAATGATATAAGTGAATCTTATGCTCTTAAAAGTTACAAGAGTGGGGGGAAAAACTTATAGAAGAAAATGACCCTTCTGGGTTCTCTCTCTTTCTCTCTCTCTCTTCTCTTTCTCCCTTTCTTTCTCCCTCCCTCCTTCCTTCTTTTTTTCCTTCCTTCATTGTTTTCTTTTTTCTTTTCTCTTTTCTTTTCTATTCTTTCCCTTTCCTTTCCTTTCCTTTCTTTTCTTTTCTGTCCGTAAAAACTAACCTCATATGTGGGGTGCCTGGGTGGCTCAGTTGGTTAAGCATCCGACTTTAGCTCAGGTCATGATCTCATGGTCCGTGAGTTCGAGCTCTGGGTGAAGCTCTGTGCTGATAGGTCAGAGCCTGGAGCCTGCTTCAGATTCTGTGTCTCCCTCTCTCTCTACCCCTCTCCCGCTCGCACTCTCTCTCTCAAAAATAAATAAACATTAAAAAAATTTAAAAAGACATTAATGTCATGTAAGAAGAAAATGTCTTTGAATGTACATATGAAAAGAGTAAAATATTCCCTCAAACTAAAAAAAGAGCTAGTATGTTTTAGTTCTGGACAAGTAAGTCACTGCTCATCTTCATAACTGGGGATAAAGTTAGGTGCTGAATTAGAAAATAAATACATGGAATTTTAACCACCTTCCTCTTTTAGTCTTTGAAGGCTGGAACAGACTGATAAAGTGTATTTGTTCTGTGCACTTAATTTCTTTCCCACTTTACTTCTCCTTTTTGTTACCAATTAAGTGTCAAACACTGTGGTGAGATCTGAGTAGCCAAGAGTGACATAAGCAACAGCCTCAGCTCTCAGGTATTCTAGATCTGCAGTTGACATCACTAAAAAGAAATGTATGCCTCTGTTAAAACAAAAACAAACAAACAAACTGACAGGTATAGTAGTATGGTCTCATAGATCCTTGTTAAGGGCTGAATTGTGTCCTCCCCTCAAATTCATATGGTGAATTGCTAATCCCTACTACCTCAGAATGTGACTATTTGGAGATAGGGTCTTTAAAAATGTAGGGGCGCCTGGGGGCGCAGTCGGTTAAGCATCCGACTTCAGCCAGGTCACGATCTCGCGGTCCAGGAGTTCGAGCCCCGCGTCAGGCTCTGGGCTGATGGCTCAGAGCCTGGAGCCTGTTTCTGATTCTGTGTCTCCCTCTCTCTCTGCCCCTCCCCCGTTCATGCTCTGTCTCTCTCTGTCGCAAAAATAAATTAAAAAAAAAGTTGAAAAAAAAAATTTAAAAAAAAATGTAATTAAGTTAATATCATGAGGGTGGACCTTAATCCAATACGACTGCTTTTGTTTTTTTGTTTTTTTAATAAGAAAAGGATATTAGGATACAGACACATCCAGAAGAAAAACCATGTGAAGACACAGAGAAGATGGCCATCTATAAGCCAAAGGGAGAGGCCCCAGGAGCAACCAAACCTACTGACACCTTGATCTTGGACTTCTAGCCTCCAGAACTGTGAGGAAACAAATTTCTGTTGTTTCAAGTCACCCAGTTTGTGGTACTTTGTTATGGTAGTCAGAGCTAATCAATATAATCCTCCACTGGGATTGAAAACTTTGGACATTAGTACTGGCACAGTTGGTTCAAAACAGTGTCAGCATGTATAATTTAACTCATATGTTGAGATGTTAATAAGTGAATTATGGTTCTGAGAACTTTAAGGATAAGATTTTATTAATATAGTTTTATTTTACCTACCCCCACCACCACACACGTATCTGGAGGATGGAGCTGGACTGCCTATTCATCTCTGAAGGAAAGATGAGGTCTTGATGCAGGATAGAACAGACACCACTAACTCCTGAGTTATGAGATAAGATGTGAAGCACAGTACTAACATGGAAAAATGCTTATTCTATAAGGTTAGAAGAAAAGAGGAAGATGATAAATCTTATATTTAACGTAATTCTTATGTAAAAACAATAGAAGTTGTCAATTATAAGAATGGAAAACATATTGGCAGGAAATACATCATAACATTTATAGTAATTGTTTTGGAAATTAGTACAAAAATTTATTTTTTCTTCTTTTCTATTGCCTACTTATCCGAGTTTCCCACATTTTCTGTAGTGGGCCTATTTCCTGTTCTTATGAAAAGAAAATCATTAAGGTATGTATTGTAAAAAGATCCCAAATTTGATGGTGATTTCTGGAGTGTATGGCTGTCCCTTCTCTGCTTCAAAATGTTTTCTCACATACAAACCAGGTAAAATAGGAATCTAACACATTTCTATTATTTAGACCCAGATGATGTGAACTTTTGATAATTCATCATACTTTTTATGAAGGGATAGATTTAATAAAGTAAATTTATACTCAAACCAGTTCAATGAATATTCTATTTTAAAAATAAAGTTGTTTCTAAAACCTTAAAAAAAAAAAAACTACGACTCCAATATAGGACTGTCATGTCTGCATATGAAAAAAGACCTTTCTTTGAGGTCTTCATTAAAAGAGGCTCTCAGAACACCCCTTCTTAGCAAATACCTGGTTATCTTAGGTTCTGTTCCTGTATACATAGAATACTAGCAAATACATACATGGTTTACTGGCAGCATTCTAACAGCTTCACATATATTAACTCAAGAAGTCCCCACAATAATCTTATGAAGGATACCATTACTGTCCTAATTTTTCCAAGGAAGAAACTGAATTACAAAGAGGTGAGTAATTTTCCCAGGGCCATACAGTAAGTGGTGGAGCTGGGATTTGAACCCTGTCAGTCTGGCTCTGGGGCTTCTGCTCTTAACTGCTTTTCTCTGTGGAGGAGATGTGACACAACAGCTCTGGTCTTAAGACATCATTGACAATGTGGCTTGACATCGATTCGGCCAGGACTTTACCTTCTCCTTTTCTCCTTACATGTGAATTAGTGAAGTTGACTGTCTGCCTGGTGGGGTATTATAGTAAGGAGGAATCTGTTTACTAATTGCATGTCCCTGAAGACAAAAACAAACAAACAAACAAACAAACAAAGAAAAACCACTCTGTTGGCAGCAGTATCATCTCATGCTCCATCTCCACTGTTCATTTATTCTTTTTTTTTTTTTTAAATTCTGGTGGACTTTATTATAAGTTTCCAATAATTCAAATGAACTCTGTTCACAGAGTGTGATCACATGCTTCTCTCTTCTATTCATTTTTAACAACTTTCTCAAGTTAGAGATGCCCAATTTAACAGAGAATAAATTAGTAGCCCTGTAATATATCTTGGGAAAGTGTAGAGAAAATACTCCCTTGCTGCATTTGGCAAATCAAATAAGCAAACTAGCGCATGTTCTTAGAAGAGACTCAATTCTTAGAAACTCTCCCCATCACAGAGCTGTGAGGACAATTGCAGATTAATTAATTTAAGTGAATTGGAAGTGATAAATACAAGAGAACATTTTCTGAAGATGGCTTTGTCTGTGTTTTAAATTGAAACTCCACAGATGGAAAAACCTATTTAAGTGACCAGTTCACTGAGCAGACTTCTTATTTGTATGCATGGAAAATCCAAGAGACCCATCCACAGTGCTGGCCAAGAGTCTGCCCATGGGAGACGTTCGTCACTGTTTGCTCTTTCTCTTCTGGCAGATGTCTGCACCACAAAGACAAGGTTCCTTGTTATTTACCTTTGATGAAGCTGGTTTCCATTTTCAGAAAAGTTCCCAGTTTAGTGTGAGGGTCAGTCAATTTTAGCCAAGAAAGATATCCAGGCAGCTGACTCTGGTGTCTCCAACTGTGGGCAGTTGTGGCTGCAGTCAGGTAGGCAGGGTTTCAGGGTCCTCACTGAGCTTTGTGGTGGAGGGTCTTTTGATTTTTCTATGCAGGGAAGTCAGAGGTTGGATTCAGGGACAGCATGTTAAAATGGGATAAGGTAAAAAAGCCAAAGAATGAACCGCCTTTGGAAAGAGAGGGAATAGGAAGCCAGGTTCAGGGTTGTCCTCCTTCCGCCTTGCCTGTGGCTAGTTTTTCTAGGGGAGCTGCCTGAATTGATCCCAGAGCATGGCCTGAAGTAAAAGGCCTCCTCCTGCCCATTGCTCTCTAGCCATAATGTGTTGGGGCCCAAATGTCAGCCTCTTCTGAAGCTCTCTCTCCTAAAGGAACCCAGTGTTGGAGCTTTGGTTGTGACTTAATTGTTTTATTATTTCCTTTTCATTCTCCTCTGTCTTCCAGCATCCACTGACTAGCAATGGAGAAAGGATTTCCTATGGGATCACAAGGTCTTCTTTTGTTTACTTTTTTATGTGTTTCCTTCAAACTTTAAAAGTTAGAAAGTGCTGAATCAATAGCAATCCGGGAGCTGTGGGCCAGAGATATGGACTGCAGCTCCCTGGTCATTGAAGAACTCTGTGGCTCCTTAGAGAACTCAGGGGACAAGGCTGACAGACACAGAGGCAGGAGGTTTACTATTATCCATTTAAACTTCTTGATGGTTAGTTTTGTTAGCTACAAAATGGAGACGAAATACATAGCCCACAGCTTTATTGAGTGGAATACAAAGATATAACAATTTTGTTTTTTTTAAACAATTTTGTTACATTTATTTATTTTTGAGAGAGAGAGAAAGTGGGAGAGGGACAGAGAAACAGGGAGACACAGAATCTGAAGCAGGCTCCAGGCTCCAAGCTGTCAGTACAGAGCCCGATGCAGGGCTCGACTCCACAAACCATGAGATCATGACCTGAGCCGAAGTCAGATGCTTAACCAACTGAACCACCCAGGTGCCCCAAGATATGACATATTTTAAAGCCTCTTTGAAACTATAGCCATTCAAATATAAGCAAGAGCTCACTGGAGCTGAAGACTGCTACCACCATATAACAAAGATGATGTAGTCCCTGTGTGTGGAAATCTGATTATTAAACCCGTTTCTTGAATTGTCATCATTCTCTGACAAGGCTCAGGATTTTACCCAGCCTATATTATACAGACTAAGAAATAATGCATCACGTGCCATATCATAGCACTTAAATGGTCACTTCCTTCCTTCTGTAATTGATGGAAAGTTGTATCCAGGGAATGTCATTCCTACCTTGACTCATTCCATAAATATTATGAATCACTTGCTCCGTGGCCCCATTAAATTTGATTTACAAAGTGAGCAGGTTCATTGAGCTCTCTGTCAGACTTCTAGTGGGGGATATGCAGGGAGGCTCTGTGGTGTCATTCTTTTGGCATATCCAGCACCCAGCACGCCTGTCTGACAAATAGCACATGCCAAGGGATCTGACAGATGAAAGGACAAATCAAACAGCAAGCAACTGTTGCTCTTTGTCTTTGCTAATGCTTACAAAGTCTTTTACATCCTTTTTGCTAAAGAGCCAGCAGAGTTCAAAGAGCTTTTAGAGAGGACTCCCAACACTGCCAAGGATATCTCGGTATGTTCACTTGGTACGTTTGCAGAATTTAATAGGCCAAATAATTTATATTCTGTTCCAATAACTTGAGAAGTGATAAATTGAAAAGGGTATTTTTTAGAGGGGGAGGGTGTAGAAAAAGTGAATTATACAACAGACTTGACTGTGGTATTATTTACATATTGGTTTTTTTATTTTCTTCAGTAATATGTAATTCAGTCTTGCAGCTACTCAAACAGAAGTTAGGAAGGTAGCACTGCACTTAAATGTTGACAAAATGATTGATTGCTCTTTAGGTCAGTGGAGAGAACAGAGTGCCGTGTTTATGGAATTTTGCCTCTCTTATTGTCATGGAGATGGGATGCCATATTAAAGTGAGTATGCCAGCACTATAATTTAGAGCCAGATTTGAAAGGAAGAGGGAACTGAATTCAAGTGTTGTTTTTGTTTTTTGGGTTTTTGTTTTTGCTACTGTCATGCTGATTTTTAAGTATAAAATGAGTTCAATGTCCATAATTGATATTACTAAAACTGAACTTGGGAGACCTTCATAGCTCCATGGCTCTGATTCCATAAATTGGCTGCAAAAGTTCAGTTTTACCACAGGTAGGTCATAGATGAGACTACTGATTGGAACAAGACAAATAAGAGCAGAAATGGGTTTGATGAGGAAGATAGTGTGGACTTGGATAAGAGATGTTAGTGGGGATCCATCCCATGGAAAGGTCCAGCAGTCAACTGAAATATGAGTCTGGAGAGCATGAGTAAAGACCAGTGAGCAAAGTGGATCTGGACATTGTTCAGAGTCTAGAGCATGTGTTGCCAAGGTTTTTCAGTAAAGGACCAGAGAGTAAATATTTTAGGCTTGTGAACCATAGGGTCACTGTAGCAGCTCTGTCATTGTAATGAAGAAGCAGCCTAAACAATATGTAAATGAGTCAGATATGTCTATGTCCCAATAAAACTTTATTTAAAAAACTAGAGTTGGAGTGGGAGTTGAGGGAAGGGCAAGAGAAGATGAAATTTGGCCAGAGGGATGGAGGCTCCTGACCTCTGCTCTAGACTATGAAATGAGTATGGGGGCGGGGGGAGGGGAAGATAAACAATGTCCAAAAGAGAACCTGAGAAATGCCTATGTCCTAGGCAAAAGCAGAGAAGGAGCCAGGGAAGGAGAAAGAAGCATTTCCAGAGGAAGGAGGGGAATCCAGAGAGCCAAGTGCTTCAGAGACAAAGAGCTGGAGCTTTAAGGAGGAGGAGTATTCAATGATGTTAAAATAACACCAGGGGGTTCAGTGGGAAGAGTACTGTGCAGAGATGATTGGAAAAAGTTTGTAGAATATGTCTGATTTTTGAGAATGCAGTCAGGGGAGAGATGGGCACTTAAGGCCATTAAATGCAGGTGGTTGTCAAGGTGATAAGGTGACAGTTTTAAAGATATGGATGTCTTTTGAGGTAGAAGGGGAGGAAGCTGAGAGTCTGTGGCAGAGGGCCTCAATCTTCTCAGGATTAAGGGAATGTTAGGATATTCACAGCCAGGGAGAATACTCACCTGCTGTATGCACAGTTGCTAAAGTAAAAGACCATGTCTGCCTTCAAGGAGTTCAAAGATAGTGCGGGGATTGTGACAGTGTTCAATAATTATAACACTATAAAGACTGCTATAGTAGAGTCTCTAGAATGATAGAACAGCATCCCATCCCCCATTCCCCACGCCACCTTCCAGCCTTTACTTCCCTTTGGAATTGTATTACACCAACAACTGTGACCACAATGCCCTAAGTTAAAACAAACACCACTGTTAGCTGGTTGATTTGGTCAGTGTTGAGACATGAGCTGGCCTGAAGTCAGGTCCAAACTGATGATCTTACTTTGAAATCACACTGAGCAAGTTAATGTGCACTTTACTTTGTAGGGGGCAGACACTACTCAGCACAGTCATTATTTTAACCTAGAGAAGAAAGAGGTGGGTTGTGAAGGGGCTCAGAAGAGGGTAAGATAGGAGACAAGGGGGTTGGACAAGGGGGTTGCTAAGTGCCACACGACCTCTTGAAGGAAGAGTAGTTTTTAAAAGCTTGTTTTTCAAAGAAACGGTATTGCAAGTGGCTGACCTCAAAATGGGTCCCAGTTCTCTGGGTTATGGCCTTTAAGTGCTTGAGTTTTATTCAACATTTATAGGAGAATGAACTTGTAAGTTTTCTGAGAGGTGAGGAGACTCATCTCAGTACGACGTCTCATTTAATAGATTATTGTTGATGGCATATTTAATTTAACCTCCCAGTTCATTTACTCAGCGGCAGGGGTTTGTGGCTATGTCAACATCTTGCTAAACAAATGACTGAAAAATGAAAACATTGAACCAGTGAGCTGAGTCTTGTTAGTGGTGTTTGTTTATATGCATGGCTGAAATAATAGGCTGCTTTTTGAGTCAATGACTCATTGTGTTAGAGGTGGACACAATCTAGGAAAGCTGGGAAGGGCAGTTGGAGCACAGTTACGTTCTCATATTTTGCATATTTTAGAAGGGAATGATGGCAATGTAGAGCCAACAAAGTGGGGAGAAAGCAAAGGTTTCTGGAGACAGGTGAAGATACTTGATACTCAGAGTAAATGATGCAGAAAATTCTCTTGATGGAGTTAAAAGTCTTACCTTTTAACAGTGGCTTTCAGTTCTCCCCCCCCCCCCCACACACACACCCAAACCTACAATAAGATAAACATTTTACAAAACAATCCAATTACAAGACACACACACACGCACACGAACACACAAATAAGGCAAGTTTCATCAAATGGTTACATCACTGTATGCCCTGATGCTTTCCTTCTATTTTCTTCCATTTCACTAAAAGAAATGGTGTAATCACTTACTCATGGGTTGGTACTCATGATTCGAAGACCACAGATTTAAAATCTCAAAATTGTCAATCTGTGCTACCACAGAGGATTCCAAGGGTCGTAGAGAAGGTGTAGCTTGCACATTGCCATTCTCAGTCAGAACCCATGAGACTGAATGAGTGATACTTTTTCTCCAGGCTTTTATCAGTGTTCATCATACAGGTAGAAATCATACAGGTAGAAAGTCATACAGGTAGAAATGGCCATCCAGGAACTGCCTAACCTACAGGGAGAAACTAACAGATACTGTATTTCTCTGAAGGAAGCCTGGAGATAGATTTGCAATGCTTGGAATTTAAATACTTCTGAAATAAATTTAAGAAACAAAATTCAGAATCCATATACAGCTTGGATAAAATTCTTCTCTCTGAACCTTTTCAACATCTTTTCTTCCTTGTGGACTTCAGGAAAAATAGCCAACTGCAGACAAAGGGTCAGATGGAGTTCTATGGTGACACGAACTAGGTTCTAGTAATAAGATGCATATGTTACATCTTTCCTTTCTACTACACAAAGAGATTTATTTTGCAATTAGTCAACAGGGCCACAAAGAATAAGGACTGCCAAGGCAAAATCTTGAAATGCTGACTTCTAGCTGATAAAGTTTATTTTATGGATGCTGCACCGGAGACAGCTAAAGAGCATGGAGTTTGATGACTGAAGACTTGGGTCTGAAGATTAGGGTTCACCTCCTAGCTCTGTAGTTTATGAACATTGTCATAGGTTGGCTTCCCTGGAAAGCAGACACTGAGATCAGGGTTTGAGTGCAATACTTTATGTGGGAAATGAGTGAACTAGGGAAGGCAGCTAATACAAAGTATATTTTTCCCTTGTTTTTTTTTTATTGTAAAATGTACCTAACATAAAATTTACCATTTTAACTCTTTTTGAGTGTACAATTCAGGGGTGGTAAGTGTATTCACATTGTTGTGAATTCATCACCACTATCCACAACATCTTCTATGTCCTGACATGAAACTCCGTACCTAGTTAAACAATATTGTTTAACCTAAACAATAACGCCCCCTCCCACCTCAGCGCCACTATTCTTTTTGTCTCCATGATTTTGATTATTCTAGGTTCCTCATGTAAGTGGAACCATACAGCATCCGTCATTTTGCATTTGATTTATTTCTCTTAGCATAATATCTACAATTCTCATCCAAGTTGTAGCGTGTGTCAGAATTTCTTTCCTTTTTAAGGCTGCATAATACTCCATTGTATGTATACGCCACATTTTGTCCATCCATTTGCCCGGTGAAGGACATTTGGATTGCTTCCATGCCTTAGCTGGAATAATGCTGCTATGAATATGGGTGTATAGGTATCTTTTGGGGCCTTTGCTTTTCACTTCTTTTGGGTACAAACCCAGAAGTGGGACTGCTGAATCACTTGATAACTATATGCTTAACTTATTGAGGAGCTGCCATACTGTGTTCCACCCTGGCTACACAATTTTACATTCCCACCAGCCATGCACAAGTGTCCCAATTTCTCTATACCCTTGCCAACACTTATTTTTTGTGTTTGTTTTTGTTTTTAATCAAGACAAGGTGTTTTGATTAGCAATTCACACTGTGGGGGAACTGGATTTCAGTCTACCTGGAGCCTCTGGGAGGCAGTACAGAGCACACTTTGGAATTGTCCCCATTTGGAAGCTGGGAGTATTCTTTTTTTTTTTTTTTTTTTAATAGTATCTTCACGAAATTATTATGCCATTTCTTTTTTTTAAAAAATATAATTTATTGTTAAATTGGTTTCCATACAATACCCAGTGCTTATCCCAACAAGTGCTCTCCTCAAGCTGGAGGCACTTGCATCAACTCCTATCCTATTGGCTGAGGGAGGCCTGGGGTAGTCCTCAGGCAGACAGCTAGAGACTCTCGCAGTAGAAGGCCTGGCCATGTGTGGGAGAACTTGGCCGGGATGAGGTGAATGTGAGAGGGCACTGACAATGCCTCCTGATGCCTCCTCAGTCCAGGTCAGTAAGCTTGCTTTGACTAGGTTTCCTCATCTGTAGCACAGGGGTGAAAACACCACGTTCATATCATAGGATGGCCATGAAAATACTTGTGGGGGCTTTGTGAACTGGAAAGTTCTAGCCACATGGGAAATAATCTGCTTCTGAGGAGGACTTCTGTGGAATTGATACATTTCCGAGATTGCTAGTAACTACAAGAAACTATAGATAGTCCCTTTAAATCTAAAATGGAAGCAAACCACTGTGGTCTTCACTGGACCAGCAATTCAATGCAGTATTCCTATGCTGGCTCTGTGGCCTGGATGGCTAAAGCTAGTTTTCCCATTAAGTAAGTATAACAACTACAACCTATTATTTATTCCTTATTCATTCAATTCATTGAAAATATTTCTTGTGTATCTATCATGTGACACACACTGTTCTTCCCCCTGGCTCTCATGTGGTTTATCATCTAGTAGAGAAGAAAGGCGTTGTAGTCATAACTATCTATAATTTAGAGTGGCCATATATCTCTGTTTGGGATAGTCCTGGTTTACTGATGTGGCCTGATATGAAGAGATCTTCCTTTCACTCTTGAATAACTACGTTTGAACAGGAAAGTGTATGGCCCCTCCACCCATATATCATCAGCAAGTCATCTTATTAACAAATTCTAGAGAGAGTTTCCACATGTCTCCAAAATACATGTACATGTGAGCAATAAGGAGGCAGTGGCCATGCCAAGATCTGGGGGAGCACGTTCTAAGTGGGGCCATGAAGACTACAAAGGCCCTGAGATGAAAGTGCAGAGAGGTCAGTGTGGCTAGAGCCTAGTGACTGATGAGAACAGTGGCCAGAAATGAGGTCAGAGCATCACCAGAGACCAGATGAACCCAGAAGGTCATCTTGAGATGGCTTGCTTTTTTCAATGCTTGCAATGGAAGTTATTGGAGGACTTCACACAGGACACTTTCTGACTGCTGATGGAGAATCGACTGTAGGAGTGAGGGTGGATGCATTGAGACCTGTTAAGAGCTAATGTGGTTGTTCTGGTGACAGTTGGTGGATGGATCAGGAGAGCAGCAATATTGGTTCTCTTTAGTTTAAATAGCTTTTTGTTAGCCCAAATACTGGCTTTTCATCTTCCCAGCCCAATCCCCAATGTGAAAGCCACAGAAATTAATTTTCTTGTATTAGTCAGAGTCTCTACTTAACCAAGAGTGTCAAGGAGGGTCAGGAAAAATCCAATAGAAGGTTCTTTCTCATAGAATCAAAAGCAGAGTGTCTGAGGCACAAAGAGCAGTGGAATATCATGGGTGACATCAATCTTGGCTTCGGATATTAGACACTGTTTCCTATGGCTCCCTTTGCAATAAAATGGTAAATTGTAGTCTGAATAACAGTACAGGTAAGTGGATTCATTGCTGGTGGACCACTCCACTGGAGAGTGTTGATTTATGGCTCTATGACATCTAGAGGGGCTTGCTGCAGATCTGTCCTAGTCAACGTTCTCCTCAGGGACTTGAGAGAAGGTGTGAAAGTTTGTTTATCCTTTTTGCAAATGCCATAAGCCAGGAAAGATGAGTCATGATTGGAAGACAGACTCACTATTCAAAGAGTCCCAGAAGTTTCAGTCCTCTCTTTGTGCCTCCCTATTCATGCAATATCTTAGTAGGTGTTCAGCATAATGTCCATGAGAATCAACCAGAATACTGTTTTAAATGATGCTGTTTAGATTCAACTCCTAGTACATTGGGGAAGGCAGGATTCCATGCTTTTAACAAGTGCCCATAGGATTCTGAGGTAGGCATTCTGGAGTCCATGCTTTGTGTAACCCTGCTTCATATCATAGCATTGTCACACTAGGTTTGTAATTACTTGTCCATGTGTCCATATCCCCAGTAGGATGTGAGCTCCTTAGTCATCTGTCTATCCCTAGTGCCTACTATAATACCTGTATACAATGGAGAGTTAATAAATGGTTGTTGAAAGATCAGGATGGAATGTTGTACTGAAACCAACAATACTACATTTATGGAGAGAGAAGTAAAGATGATTCAAGATAAACAAAAAAAAAGAGGCCTCAGTTGCATAAATACAGTATGGGGAATTCTTGGCTTAGAAACCATCCCTATGAAAAAGAGCCAGGGTTTTGGCTCAACACCAATGGGTGTTAAATAATGGAATGTGGTAGCCTCAGGAGGTTGAGAGGTCTCTATCTCTGGGGACAACCAAGCAGAGAATATCATAAATCCAGGGATCATATGTCATACAACAACAATAGGACTTTCCCAATTCTATAGAAGTGATCTCAGATTAAGCAATTATTCCTAGCTAGAATGGTGTCATAGCCTTCCAGCTGGTCTTATGCTTCAGATTCCTCCCTTATGGAACATGTATTAGGCCCCATTTATTGTCTCACCAGCATCCATCCCTCCCTTCTTCCATATTTACAGATTCCTAATTTTTTTGGAGAGTCACCTTTCATCATTTCTCAGGGGGATTTTTTTTTAAAAATTTTGTTTTATTTATTTTTGAGAGAGAGAGAGAAAGACAGACTGTGAGCTGAAAAGGTACAGAGAGAGAGGGAGACATAGGATCTGAAGCAGGCTCCAGGCTCTGAGCTGTCAGCACAGAGCCCGACGTGGGGCTCGAACCCACAAACTGGGAGATCATGACCTGAATCGAAGATGGATGGTTAACCAGCTGGGCCACCCAGGTGTTCCTCTCAGGGGGATTTAATAATTGGGTAAAGCCAGTCATGGTGGTCCCATTTTCCTTATCAGGAGATGTAAGAGAAAGACTTCTGCAAGTTCCGTCTTTCCTGAGAAGGACGGCAAGAAGGGATTGTCTCTTCTTCTTCTGGATGTTATTGTATATGATTGCAAACTGCAGAAGCCACTTTCTCAAGGGGAGCCCCACTGAGTACAATGTTGATATCCTGAGAATGGCAGGGAAGCAGGTTGGAAAGCTGCTGCTGAAATAACCAACCCTGGAACAACCCAACTTTCCAGGCATCTTTTAAATGACATAATAAATTTTCCTGTTGACAGGCCATATTGAGTTTGGTTTTCTATTGCTTGCACACCAAGAATTATCCACAAAGCATCCTACTATATGCACTGCCAGTTTAGTCTTTATAAGAGGCAATTTTGATCATGCCACAGCTGATCAAAAATCTTCATTTTTTTCTCAATTCTATAAACCAAAAATAAGCTCTTCAGTTCAAGATCAAGCCTTGCTTTACAAGGTAATTTGTTTCCTATCCTCTAACCAAATTTAACTTCTGATGTTTTGTCCACATGGCCTGTGGTTTACTGCTCCAGCACAGGGCTCCAATCCTGGGATCCACCTCCTTCCACCCATCCTTACTTATTGAAATGTCATCTCCAAGGTACCTTGCCAGAGCCCAACCTTTTATGGTCAACATTTCTTTCTTCTTTTTCTTTTTCTTTTCTTTCTTTTTTTTTTTTTGAACACTCCCCTAATGATTTTGTGTACTTCTCTCTTGACACTCACCATATTCTATTATATGGTATTGTTATTTGTATACCTTTCTCCTTCCTATCTGGCTGTGAGTCCTAGTGGTAGAAGCTACATCTTACTCATCATGGTATATCTAACAGCTCCCAATATGGCAGTTCACACAGGGTGCATGCTCTAAACCAATTGTTTGAATGCTGTAGGTGGAATATGAAAAATCCTTCCCAACTCTAAAGTTCTGTGGGGTTTGTGCCGTGAGCTTTCCACCTGGTGAGTACCTAACTTTCTCTTAATTATCAAAAACATTGTAACCCCCAAGTGGGAATATGAAATGGTTTCAACTGAGTTTGAATTCATTGGGAGAACAATTCTTGAATACTGGGTCTATTATATTCTATGTATGGATAATCAGGCAAAGGATTTGAAATTCCTAGGCTTCAGTTTCCTATCTCTAAAATGGGGATGACAATAGCTATCTCATAGGATTGTTGTGGGGACTAAGTGAAATAGGTTGTGTAGCAGTCCTTTCTGATTGTTCATTCACATCCATTTCCTTTCCTCCTGGTTTAGCTGAGAATCTTTTGCTGTTAGGAGGCTAGAACCATCCCAAACCTAAGTAGCTAGTCCCACTCCTCTTGCTGGTGGTGGGTTTAGGTTTGGAAGTGAATTGTGGCCAAATGTAATATGAGGGAATATTTCCTTAGAATATTGTTGGAGAGGTTTCCTTGTTTATAGGAATAGCTTCAGAGGAAGAATCAATCTCTTCTTCTATTGGGTGTTGTCCTCTTGAGAATAAGCCAGTTATATTATGACTGCAAGGGGTGGAGGATGGCAAAGAGGGAGGATGTCATTGATGTCATTGAGTCCCTGAATTGGCCAACTTGGAGTTACCCTACCTTAGGACTTCCAAGATTCAGGATAGTAAACTTTCTTTATTGTTTATGCCATTTAGAGTTGAGTTTTTTATTATTGCAATTGAAAGCATCTTTATTGCTACAGTGAGTGACTAGCACATGGTATGTACTCACAAATATAAAATTGTACTCCATTTAGTCCTTTCTTATAATTCCTAGATGAGAATATCTGAGAAAACTGGAAAGGATGATACTTAACTAAATTGAAATAGACTTGAGTAAAACAACTTTTATAACTTGACAATTTTTTCTTTCAGAGCTTGCTGATTATGAATTAAAAATTCAGTCAGAGACAACAGACAGAATAGGTAATAAATGCAGCCCATATGGTGCTATAAGAGATATGAAGAAAATCAAGAGAAATACAAAGAAATATGAAGTATAACTTCGCACCAATATTATATACTGGAAACTGATATCTTGTTAAAATTCCAGCATGTTTTATTTTCACAGGGCATAGTAAAAATAGAAAAAGCATAAAACCAGAACAAGAAAAATAAATGGAGGCTACTCTTGGGAATGAAGACTGGGGATTACTGAATGTTAACAAACTAGGTTTTATTTTTTGTTTGTTTTGTTTTAAAATCAATTGACAACCTTTGAATAAAAGTGGCTGCCAAACTATCTCTGGAGAAATCCCTAGGGTCAGTAGAGGAGACTCTCCTCCTCTTCAGCTTCTTGACAAACAGAAAATAGAAAATCCCTAGGGTCAGTAGAGGAAACTCTCCTCCTCTTCAGCTTCTTGACAAACAGAAAATAGAAGCAAATATGGTAGAATTGCTAAGCAAATCTACTGACATTGGAATCATGCCACAAAAATCATACACCAAATATCTGAAAGGCTGCCTTTTCATTTCAAAGGACCCTAAAAGTTGATTACAAGCTAGGCATAAACAGGTTTTTCCACAACACAAGCTTCCCTCTCTCTTTTGGCCTTAAATAAGTCTTGGAGGCAGCCCTCCTTCGTCTGGACCATGTAACACGTGGGCATTAAAACTCACTAATTTATCCCAAGGACTTGCAAATGGAAAGTCATGAGCCTCGTGGCTCTTTCTCTGGGGGAAATTGATGACTGTTTCTGATTCTTTACCTAAACACCAACAGATAATGCCTGAAGGATCCAAGAGGACCCAGAAGCCCAGCAAAGGACCCTCTGTACTTTGTATAAACCATGATAAAAACTTTATTTTGAGCAGTTCCTGGTTCAAGTCTGGGGGCAGAGGTCCAGGCACAGGTCATTTAACTGGTCTTAGGCAAGCTCTCCTCAACTACAAATGAGGATAACCCTTTTCTCACTGCCTTGGAGCACTAGTAGGCATAATAAAGACAAGATGCTCTTCAGACTTGCTCAGGAGTATGGGCCACTCTCCGTATCCTTCCTTCCTGCTAGACACACTTGTCCCTGGGGGAGGAACTGGTATCCTAGGTAACCATCTTTAAAGGGTTGGGAACATCTGGGAATCCTAAGGAGCAAAGCTTTTCTCTTGTGCCAAGCTTATTTGTAACTGGTTTGAGGGAAGAGTGTTTTGATCTGACATTATCTAAAACACAGAACAGCAACAGATCCAGTTTTGGCTCCTTTGGCACCATGGCCATGTCTCTGTTCTAACACTTACCATGCCATGAGTGTTGGAAAGAACTTAGGCTTTGTAGGTATGCCAATCTGTGCTTGAATTCTGACATTCACCAGCTGGGTAATTTTAGATGAGTTTCCTACCCTGTCTTAGCCTTGATTTCCTCAAGTCTAATACCTCAAGTCTAATCATAACTCCCACTAATGGGGGTATGTTAAAGATGAAATGAGATAAAGTACGTAAAATGGCTCACCTAGAGCTGGTGTATAATAGATCTGGAGAAATGAATGAATATTATGTCTTCCCCTTAATCATATTGTCTGTGCCTTGGTTATACACCATCTGCAGATGGTGTATATTTATTTTTGAGAGAGAGACAGAGGCAGAGACAGAGACAGAGTGTGAGCAGAGGAGGGGCAGGGAGAGAGAGGGAGACACTGACCGAAGCAGACTCCAGGCCCTGAGCTGTCAGCACAGAGCCCAGTGTGGGGCTCAAACTCATGGACTGTGAGATCATCACATGAGCTGAAGTCAGACGCTTAACTGACTGAGCCACCCAGGTGCCCCGAACAGGAGCTATATCTTATTTATCTTTCTATTTCTTGTATCTACACTTGGATTTGACTCACAAGTGTTGCATAAGAAATACTTTTTGAATGAAAGAAGAAAAAAAGTTCACAAATCTGAAACCTCCAATCTTCCAAATATAGACAGTTGAGAAATTGTGGTGTTTTTGCTTTTGTTGCTGCTGTTTTTAGCAGACATACAAATTCTCTTTCAGTTTTTTCATTCAAGCTGTAATTTAAATTATATGCCATCTTCAAACAGTATAATAACCACACAGTGAAGTGAAATGTCTGCACTAAGGTCTTGGCCTATCTCTATATTTATTGTTTCTGTATCAGTCAGGATAGGCAAAGTTATGTTGTGATCACATCTCAGTGACATGTCACATTTACTTCTCACTTGTGTTACATGTCCAGTGATGATCAGAGGTGTAGGTGTGGATGACATAGACTCCATCAGGACATGTAGAGGGAAAGGCACATGGTGAACTCTGCAGTTCCTCTTAGAGCTTCTTGGAATGTTCATATACCCTTTCCCTCACATTTGAATGGGCAACACAAATTGCATGGCCATGCAATACTTCCTTGAGCCCAGAAGGAAGAAATACAGAAACGTTTAGTGAATGGAACCAGTAAGTCCACAGGTCAGGAAAGCAGAAGCCACAGATGCAAAATGATGAGTTTTAACACAGAACTGGGGCTTTTACAATCACTGTAAAAGTTAGAAGAGCAAAGGACAGTGAAACCACTCTTATAAAGGTCTCAGACTGCACCTCTGCAGCCAGAGCCTCTTAGGAGCTCAAGTGGAAGTTTCTAAGTGTCCCCCAAAAACCCCAGAAAGTTCCTGACAACCTTCTTAGCCACCTACTAGGTCTACTGCCTACACTTTTAGGCATGTGATATTCACCTGGAAGCTTCTGTGGACCTCACACTCGCTGGCTGCCTACCACTTCCTCCTGAGAATGCCTCTTTCACCTCTATTTCATCTCATTGGCAAGACTCCACCTGTAGCTACAGGAAGGACAGTTCCAGGAAATCAGAGTCCCACATCTCCTCTGCAACCCAGAGACTATAGAGGGCTGGTGGTGACACCATGTTGACATCACACAATGAGGCAGAAAGATGGTCAGCTGTTTCAATTTGAAGCCTGTCACATGAGGACTGTCACCCTTGAAGTGGTCTAAGGGATTACAGGGGCAGAGTTATGGACTGAGGAAGGGTGTGGATCCAACACGGCAGTATGATACCAGTGAGAAAAATATTTCTAGGAAGGAATACTCCAGGATGATCCTAGGGAGCTGCAGCCAAGTCATTCAGTGTGACATTCGTCTACTTCAATTCTCATTAAAGGTAAAGGACCACTCCCACCGCCTACCTGACATGCCATGAGAAGTGTGCCTCAAGAATAAAGACAAGAGGGACAACTAGGTGAACTGAGCAGGGACTCTGAGCTTGGGGCAGGGGGGCAGGGGCAACAGAGACCTAGATCCTAGTCCCTCCTCTGCCACCAACTGGTTCTGTGACTCAAAGCAAGTCCCTTCCACACTCTCAACTTTGTTTCCTCCTACAATGAATTTAAAGTAAGTTTCTTGTCAGCTGTATATACTTGGGTCATGACTTTTTATTCACTTTGCCAATCTATTTTCATTGGTGCATTTAGATTATTTACATTTAAAGTAATCATTGACATGTTAGCACTTAAATCTGCCATTTTATTATTTGTTATCTGTTTTCTGTGGTTCTTGTTTCTGTTTTCCCTTTCTTTCTTCCCTGTGATTACTTGAATTTTTTACATATTCCATGTTTATTTGGTTTTATTGTGTTTTTGAGTGTGTCTTTTTGTATTGTTCTCACAGTGACCACTGTGGTTATTATCACAGATTACTATACCAAAATCTTCCCATTTCACTTGATATTAGAGAACTTTCAGGTGTTTCTGATCTAAGGGGAGGAATGAGCCTACCTGGACTGCCTTTTGTTGTTAGGTTAGACTTATGTCTCCAAGAAGACTTTCTGATCCACTCTCCTCACCCTATCAGCTTCCCTAGTGCACTCCTCCTGCTTCACAGGGGCTACTATTGCTTATTTTCTTGCCTCTACCTCCTTTCCTACTATAAGTTCCTTGGATCAGAGGCAGAACCTCAACCACTTCTATGTTGCAGTGTCCAGAAAAATGTCCATCACCAAGGGAAGCAAGATAAATATGACTGGATAAGAATAATAGAAAAAAAATCAATGTTTTAACAGAGCTTTTTGTAGATAAAAGATTGAGAGCAGGGATTTAAGATACTTGAGAAACTGATAGAAGGAATATTTTCAAGAAGCTGGCCTCTTGTAGCCCCTGTAATCTAGCCGAGTTTGTGACTGCCAGCTCCAGGACACTTAGGTTAGGGGGGCCAGCTCATCACAGGCTTTTACGTATGCCTAATAGAGGTAGTAGGCGGCCAGAATTGGTCTTTGTAAGGAAACTGGCTTTCACTTCATTTAATTAAAAGTAACTTTTTTTCAGCTTGCTCTGTATTCAGCCTCTCTGGCAAGCGTACAGCATGTCTCTGCCTAGGAACCATGTGCTTCAGAGGAGCTTGGAGCTGGAGAGGACTTCCAGAGGTCTGCTTCTAGCCAATCCTGTTGTTTCATATGTGAGGGGAAGGAATTTGCCTAGATTCCCAGCCAGCTGGAGGTGGAGCAGGGACCAGGACTAAGGTACCCTTCCCCAGCTCAAGATTTCAGCTCAAGATTCTACCCACCTTATCATTTTAGCATGAATGTAGCCAGAAGCTATTTATTGTAGAAAACAGAAAACACAGAAAAGCACTAAAAGAAAAAAGTTTCTTGTAACTCTGCCACCCAGAGATAACCATTGTTGGTTGCCATATACATTACCCTAGTTCTAAAAGCTACATTTTAGAACTTAAAATTAGTGCTATGTTCAACATATGCTTTTGTATCCCGTTTTAGAAAAATTAATTATATATTTGTGAAAATTTTATCTCATTAAACTTTTACAATATGACTTTAAATGGTAGGAAAATAATCATAGAGCTAACCTGTATCAAAAGTCCATATTCCTCATTTTATCCCCACTTTACAGATGAGGATATAGAGGCACAGAAATGTTAATTGCTTGTTCAGGATTGCATAGCTCGTAAGTGGCAGGACAGAAGGGAATCTGGCTTCAGGACCTGTGTTCTCAGTCACTCTGCTATATAGCTCCTCTTCCTGGGCTTTTATTTAACCACCAGTCCCTATGGATAGTTAGGCTATTTATAATTCTCACTCTGATTAGCAACAGACACTGTTATTAACAACCTGTGATTAAAACTTGTGTAAATGTTTGTATAAATCTCTGATAATTTCCTTAGCATAAATTCCTAGAAATGCAACTGTTGAATTGGCTATTTTGAAGGGCTTTGTTATACATGTTCCAAATTGCTCTTTACTTTTAGATATAGGGAGCATCAGAATGTCCTTGTTAGCTCATCCCTCTGAGCTGAAAGGGCACAACCAGTCACTTCTACAGTTTCCCTAAATTGCCAAGAGAATGCTCTCAATGACCAATTCTAGAAGCAGTCAAACCCTCATCTTTCTAGTACACTTCATTCATTCAACAAACATCTCAGTGCCAGGCACTAGGAATATAAGAACCAAAGAATAAAGGCTTGTAAACAAATGGATATACTAGAGTGTTTACATCAGTTAAGGGTTTACCTGTGTCACTCTCTATGCAGATGTGTTGTCTTACATGTTAGGGAGATATTATAATTCCCATTGTCAAGATGAGGAAATTGAGGCTTGAAGAGTCTAATTTGCCCAACTGCCCACTGGAAAGAAACAATATAGAAAACTCCATGTATCTGACTCCCACACCCTGTGCTCTTAACCGCTGACCCTTAGCACCTCCCAGGGCATGGTGGACACAGTGATGGAGGCAGAGGTAGAGGGAAAGGTGGGGACAGAAACAAAGTGGATGTCTGAAGAAGAGTTGGCAGGACAGGCAGAGGATGCCATATAAGCAAATCTCTGGAGGTCCAGAATGATCTGGCTCTGGGACTAAAATGTGGGTGTGGAAGGTAGAGTGACAGTAACACTAAGGGGAATTGGGGGTGGAGATATGTAGCTCAGGCCACCAGGACAGACTGTGTGCTAGACCTGTTGTGAGAAAGTGATCGTTCTACAGCTACCACCAGGAGCCTATTTTATCTGGACAAATAAAATTTATGAAATTGCACTCCATTGTGTTTGTGTGTGAACACAGGTATTGTGGGAGGAAAGCCATGCCTGTGTGAGTTGTAAGGTAGTCCAGGTGAGAAACTGCTTTGAGTTTTTACTTCTACTTTCCTTCTTTACAAGGTGATGTTTCATTTTGAAGAAGGGTGATCAACTCAGCCTGGTTTGCCCTGACATTCTGCTTTTAGCACTACAAGTCTTGCATCCTGGGAAACCTCTCAGTACTGTACTACATGGAGGACAACCATTTGGGGGGTCAGGGAACAGAGCAGCCTGTTTCAGAGGCATGTGGGTCTGGGTTGTAACCAAGAACAAAAGGGTTAGTCTTGATTCAGTCAAATTTGAATTGAATGGGTGTGGGAGTGGGTAGAGTTTGACTTTGAAATCCCATTGTTAAGCTTCCTGAGGGCAGGACTGGGTCTGTCTGTCCTATGCAGTCTCAGCAGTGCTTGGCATAGTGCCTGGCACAGACTAGTTGCCTGACAAATGTGGAGGCTGAAAGAAAAAAGAGATCATTGCGTTCCAGTTGACGCTGATTTTGACAGCTGCTTAACCATCTGCTTGTTGGGTCTAGAGAATCCCAGGAAAGGGTTTTCAGTTTTCAGTGGCTGTTGTGGTGCCTTAAGTGACTCCCTCCTTTGCCCTGAGTTCTACAAAGGTATAACGTGTCTTGCAGCAGATTAAGGGAGTCAAGTAGCAAGTCAACAGAAAAGCACATTTTTGGCCAGTCTGGTGCCCTTATGGTAGATGGGAACACACACATCCTAACCTGAATTGAGCTCTGGGAGAGATGTGCAGAATTTATTAAAATTGTGTGAGGCATGACTGGATCCAGTGTTGTTGTTTGCATGTACCAAGGCTGTCCTGGTTGATGACCCAAGGAAGGAAAAAGGATCGACAGCAGTATTTGTTCCTGCGCCCCCGCCCCCAATCTTCACATCCTCACTAAGCTGCTTTGTCACTCCCAGACAAGAGCCACACAGACCTGTGGCATCCCCAAAGCAGCTCCTATTCTTACTGTGCTCTAAAATCACAGAAGAAGAAAATATATGGATGTCTCTGAAAGAAAAATAACATTTCATCTCAGAATGGAGGAAGGGGCCAGACCAGCCATGTGGTGCTGTTGTTCAGGGATCAGAAGAAAATGGGGAAGATGGAAATCTTATTTAACCATTTAAAACACAAAAGTGATTGACATTTACATTGGTTTTAAACTTTCATATTGTGTTGAAAATAAAACATTAGATTGTTAATTCTTGCTTCTCCATTCACCTGTAACTTTAGGGTCTGTGGATGAATGGACATTCAGACTTTCACACCTGCTCTTCTGTATGCAGAAATACCTGGAGAAAGCCTGACAATGTGCTGCTCCCTTATTTGGCCAATGTGTGAACAGTAAGAAGCTGGGGGAGTGGAAAAGCAGTTAGCTTTTCTTTATTTTGCCACACTTGGATTTCCCAGGAAAGCATGGACTGGTAGAAATATGTGAATGGGTTTATTTTATGTACCATTTTTATAAGCCTGCTTATGTGGGCTGTTCATAAAACTCCTTCCAACCAAGACATACTGTGTGGGGCTGAGCTGCCAGTAATCCCTCAGTCTTCCTTTTATCCTTCTATTTTAGTAGAACCCCTGATTTGTGTCTGGATATACAGCTGCTCAAAAAAGAGATTCACTTCCCAGCCTCCTTTGCAGCTGGGGACGGCCATGTGACCAGGTTCTAGCCAATGGGATGTGAGCAGAGGTAGTGTGTGCATTCTGCAGGGAGTGCCGCCTGCCCCACCCTCTTCTTCTTTCCAAGGTCTGAGTTGGTGGTGAGTCCTCTCTGACCCTTGCAGGGAGGGCAATGCTCTAGGAATGGCAGAAAAACAAGGTAGGAGGAGGCTGGGTCCCTAATGCCTCCGCAGAGTACAACCATCATATCAATTCAGAATTCTTTAGGCCACTGGTATTTGGGGTCTGTTACATACTGCTGAACCTTTAACTCAACTAATAGACTATGTGAAGCTATAGGTTCTAAATGAAACTTTGTGTACCTCAGAGTCCTCTGTGTATTTTGTCCCCTTGGTGGTGCTACTTCCCCTTAGATAACCAAGGTTCTCACATTCTATCTATCCCACACTCCTTAAAAACTGGTCTCAGAAAACAATATTATAAATGGATTATTACTGACATTTAAATAACTTAAGACAGTCCAAAGAACTATATAGGCTAGTATCTAAGTACCACTAGGTGTTACAAAATGGTTTATACAAATTAGACCTAAAAGAAATAGCTCCATTTTGGCACATAATACTTTTTTTGAGATATAGAAAAGGATGTGTTAAAACAGCAAGCCAAGTAGGGATGAGCGAAAGCAGAGCAACAGCTGCTCCAGGGAGAAGGCTTTTCATGTTCAGTCTTGCTCAATCAATCAACAAGTGGCCAACAAATAGTCATGTGCACTGTTTCAAGTTCTGGGATACAGTGACAAATAGAGTAAATAAAGTGACTTGTCAAATGTCCTTTCAGTTGGTGTGAGTGGCAGAGACAATAAATAAATACATAAATGAGAAAATATCATGCAGGGCTATTTTACACATCAAGAAAGCCCTTGGTGGGAGGGTGACATGTAAACCTGAAGCCTGAGCTACAAGGGGGAGCCAGTCACATGAAGATCTGAGGGAAGAGCATTCCAGGCTACGGGATATCCAGTGCAAAATCCCTGAGGTGGAAATGGGTTTAAAGCATTGTGCATGAGAGAGAGAAAGAGAGAGAGCGAGCGAGAGAGAGCGCGCGCGCGAGAGTACGCATGCAAGGGAGTCAGTGTGGCTGGAGCTATGTGAACAAGGGGAGGATGTTGGAAAAAGGCAGAGTGCTGATCATGCAGAGCTTTGTGGTTCTGGTGAAGGATGGTGTCCTAAGTATAGCAGGATGACATTTACAGCAACAGTTAGATGTCAACCTGTCATAATGTATGTCTCTCTTTTCTCCTCTGCCATCTACAGAATTTTTTTCCTCATTTGCACACACTTCAGGTTGCAGAGCACCTTCCAGACTTGAGTGGAAGTCTCTGTAATTGCATTAACTTAAAAACTTACAATTCTTAGGTCAAAGAGGAAAGGTCTAAAGGTGGAATTCAAGCATTACTACTGGCTGAGTGTTGTCCTTTTAGAAACCCAAAATAACAACGGCTATAACAATTACAGAAGTTTATTTTCATCTAATATGAATAAAGTATGGACATGGCATGTCCAAGGCTGTCAAGAAAGTTACACTAAGTCCTCAGAAACCAGGCTCCTTCCAGATCACCAGTCTACTATTTCCAAAGTTTGACTTCCTCATGGTCCAGAAAGGCTGCTAGAATTCCAATGATCATATCTTTACTCCAGGTAGTAGCTGGGTAAGAGTGAAGAAGGGAATGCTCATTCCCTTTAAAGAGATCTTGAAATTTTTTTTATCACTATACTTTACAAATTTAATTACCATATGTCTTGGTGTAAGTCTGTTTTTGTTGATTTTGATGGGAGTTCTCTGTGCCTCCTGGATCTGGATATCTGTTTTCTTCCCCAACTTAGGGAAGTTTTCAGCTATAGTTTCTTCAAATAAATTTTCTGCCCAAGTGTCCATCAATTGATGAATGGATGAAGAAGATGTGATACACACACACACACACACACACACACACACACACACACACACACACGAATATTATTCAGCCAGAAAGAAGAGTGAAATCTTGTCATTTGCAACAACATGGATGAAGCTAGAGAGTATTATGCTAAGTGAAATAAGTCAGACAGAGAAAGACAAATACTATATGATGGTATGGAATTCCATGTGGAATTTGAGAAAGAAAACAAGCAAAGAAAAAAAATAAGAGAGAGAGAGAGAAATCAATGGTTATCAGAGAACGAATAGATGGTTATCAGAGGGGAGGTGGGTGAAAGGATCAGTTTAATAGGTGATGAGGGGCATCTGGGTGGCTCAGTTGGTTGAGCATCTGACTCTGATTTCGACTCAGGTCATGATTTCACAGTTTGTGGGATTGAGCACTGTGTCAGGCTCTGTGCAGACAGTGCGGAGCCTGCTTGGGATTCTCTCTCTCCCTCTCTCTCTGCCTCACCCCTGTGCACATGTGCACACCTTAAATAAATAAATAAATAAATAAATAAATAAATAAATAAATAGTAAACATTAAAAAAATTTTAAATAGGTGATAGGGATTAAGTAGTGCACTTGTGATGAGCACAGGGTGATGTATTGAAGTGTTGAATTACTATATTGTACACCTGAAACTAATATAACACTGTATGTTAACTAACTGGAATTCAAAATAAAAACTTTAAAAAAAGAAAATCAACATAAATAGGGAAAAAATAAATAAATGGACATAGAATTTTTGTTTACATTTCATTTGCCAATATAATCACACGGCTACATGTAGCTTCAAGAGTCTGGGGAAAAACAGTCTTTCAGATAGGTGGCAATGTGCCCTAGTAAAAATCCAGGTTCCATTATTAAGGAAGAAGGAGAGGAAGATTTTCAGAAAGGAGTTTGTTGTTTCTGCTACAGGGTCTTCTTTTTCATTCTTTAAAAATCACTGCATTATATTTAGTTGTAAGGTCACCTTGGGCAGACCGGGAGAGACTGTTGTTCTGAAAGGTACCAACCTTGATTTCCAATGGACTGGGGAATACTACCAACAGAGACACAGAGACTAATAGCAGCACATGTTTATTGAAGGTCCACTATGTGATCAATAAACTATACTAGGCATGTCTCTAGCTCAATCCAAGACACTCAGCAGATACTCAGAAATGTTGAAATGAATGAAAAAATGGGTACTAAAATGATGGATTTGACTCTCCCTTTACAGAGATCAGGCTTGACTAGAGAGTCAGATACACAAGCAATAATGACAATCAAATAGTCTGAATGTTCGAACAGAAGTAAGAACAAAGAGCTCTGGGGGGGGGGACGGTTGTGAGGGGGGAGGGTTGGGGTGATGGTGATCACACAAGAAGAGATTACCAATCCTTCCTGCAACAACTGGTAAGAACCTTCCTCAATTCCCTAAAACTGGAAAATGTGCAAAGAAGCTCAGTCCAGCTGTTCTTAATCAGGGCTGAGAGTTGTCAAGTGTGATGAGTAGCCTGCCCCAACAGAAGTGAGCTGGGGATATGGTTTTCTTAATTTAGTTTAACCCACTTCTGGCATCACAATTTTATCACAGCTGTCCAAGAAACCTGCCTGTGGACAACTCAGAGTGGAATGTAGTCTTTAATGGAGAATTTTATGAAGACCACACAATGGCTTGGTACAGACTGTCTGACCCTACACGATGACAGAAGAACTTAAGACAGTTTCAATTAATTCCACAAAATTTTATAAAAATTGTTATACTTATTCCACAACTATCTGTTCTGGGCTAGGCACTGTGTAAGTACCAAGGAGGTCTGTGCTTAGAGAGCTTATATTATAGACAGGAAGACCCACAGTTGAACAATCCATGACACAAGTGTATGAAAAGTGCTGTGGAAAGGGAAATCCAGGGTCCCAGGGTTGTGCAGCCAAGGTGCACCTACTGAGTCTAGGTTCAGGAGTAGATACAGCTTGGGCAAATTGTCTGTTTGAAGATGTATTTTTCTCTCTCTCTTTTAAATTAAGTTTTTTTATGTTGAGAGAGCGAGAGAGATGGAGAGTGCAAGTGGGGGAGGGGAAGAGAGAGAGGAGAGAGAGAGGAGAGAGAGAGAGAGAGAGAGAGAGAGAGAGAGAGAGAGAGAGAGAGAGAGAGAAATCCCTAGCAGGCTCTACATTGTTAGCACAAGCCTGATGCGGGGCTAAAACCCACAAGATCATGACCTGAGCCAAAGTTGGATGCTTAACTGATTGAGCCGCCCAGGCACCCAGAAGATCTATTTTTTTTTTAAAAATTGTGGTAAGAACAATTAACATAAAGTCCACTCTCTTAAAATTTTTCTTGAGGGTACAATATTGTTAAATATAGGAACAATGTTATACAGTAGACTTCTAGAATTTATTCATCTTGCATAACTGAAACTTTAAAACTGTTGATTATCAACTCCCCATTTCCCCTTCCTACCTAAGCCCCTGGCAATCACCATTTTATTCTTTGCTTCTATGAGTTTGACTACTTTAGATACCTCATATAAGTGGAATCATGCAGTATTTTTGTCTTTCTGTGACTAGCTTATTTCACTTAGCACAATATTACCTCACCGTTTATGCATTTTGTAGCAGAAGATCAAATTTCCTTTTTTTCCCCCTAAAGGTTGTTTCCCCCTAAAGGTTGAATAATACTCTCATGTGTGTGTGTGTGTGTGTGTGTGTGTGTATATATATATATATATATATATATATATATATATATATATATATCACCTGTCCATGGACATTTAGGTTGTTTCCACATCTTGGATATTGTGAATAAGGCTGCAATGAACAAGGGAGTGCAAATATCTCTTCAAGATTCCTGATTTCAATTCTCTTGGAAAAACACCCAGATGTGGGATTGTTGGATCATATGGTATTACTATTTTTAAATTTTGGGGAAACCTCCATACTGTTTTCCATAGTGGCTGTACCATCTACATCCTCACCAACAGCATACAAGAATTCCAATTTCTCCACAGACTCATGAATACTTACCATTTGTTTGTTTTCTGTTTTTTTCTTTTTCTTTTCTTTTTTTTAATAATATCCATCCTAACAGGTGTTTGAAGATTATTGGTGTTGAGCAACTTTTTATGTACCTGTTGGCAATTTGTATGTTGTCTTTGGAGAAATGTCTATTTAAACCCTTTCTGCATTTTATTTTTTTTTAAGTTTGTTTGTTTGTTTGTTTATAGTGCATGCAAGTGAGGGAGGGGCAGAGAGAGAGGGAGAGACAGAATCCCAAGCAGGCTCCACACTGTCAATGTAGAGCCTGACACAGGGATCAACCTCACAAATTTCAAGATCATGACCTGAGCCAAAATCAAGAGATGGATGCTTAACCGACTTTGCCACCCAGATGCCCCTTTGTCCTATTATGTCCTATTTTGAAAACTGGTTTGTCCTATTTTGAAAACTGGTTTATTTGGTTGTTTTGCTATTACATTGTAGGAGTTTTTTATTCTGGGTATCAACCCTTTATCAGATACATGGTTCACGTATATATTTTCTCCCATTCTGGACGTTGCTTTTTCATTGTTAATTATTCATTTTGCTGTGTAGAAACTTCTCAGTTTGATGCAGTCCCATCTGCCTATTTTTGCTTTTTTTGCCTGTGCTTTTGGTGTCATATCCAAGAAATCATTGCCAAGACCAATGTCATGGAGCTTTGACCCTCTGCTTTCTTCTAGGAGTTTTACAGTTTCAGGTCTGATGTTTCAGTCTTTAATCCATTTTGAGTTATATTTCTTTAAAAACCAACTTTATCAAGGAATAGTTTATATACAAATCATGTGCCAATTTTAAGTGAACAGCTCAATGAATTATGACAACTCATTGTAACTACTGTTGTACCAAGATCTAGAATATGGCAACAGCCCTAAAAGTCAGTCTTGCAAGCTTTTGCTATCCTAACTGCACACCTCTAGGTGTAGATAACCACTGATCTGTTTCTATTGTCATAAATTAGATTTGTGCTTTCTAGAATTAATATAAATGGCATCATATATAATATATTCTTTTATGTCTAGTCTCTTTCTCTGAACATGATATGTTGAGATTCATCAACATTTTTACATATATTAATCAGTTCATTCTCCTTTACTGCTGAGTATTATTCCATTGTATGGATATTCCATACTTTATTCATTCATCTATGGATTGGCATTCAGGTTGTTTCTACTTGTGGGCTATTATGTGTAAAGCTGCTAGGAATATTCATGTATGAATCTTTGTTTGGACATATACTTTTATTTTTCATGGGTAAATACCTAGAGTGCAATTGCTGGGTCTTAGGGTAAGTTCGGTGCATGTTTATCTTTATAAGAAATTGCCAAACGGTTTTACAAGATGGTTATGCCACCATAAATGTAGGACAGTTCCAGTTGTTCCATCTATTAATTATCTACTGATGCATACAAAACTACTACAAATGTAGAGGGTTAAAACAACCCATATTTATTATCACACAGTTGATGCAGGTCAGGAATTTGGGCAGTGTTTAGCTGGGTCCTTTGTTTCATGGTCTCTCAAGAGGCTGCAATCAAGGTCTTTTCAGGGCTGTGGCTCATACAAGGCTCAACTGGGTAAGGATCCATTTCCAAGTTCATGTGGTTGTTGGCAGGATTCATTTCCATGTGGGCTGTTAGGCTGCAGCAACTTGTTGGATGTTGGCCAGTGGCCACACTCAGTTCTTTGCCCCATGGGCTTCTTCACATGGCAGCTTACTTCATCAAATATAGCAAGGGAGATAGCCATTAGAGACGGTTGGCTAGCAAGATAGAAGCTGTAATCTTATGTAAACACAGAAGTGACATTCCATCACTTTTGCCATGTTCTGTTGGCTCACCCACATAAGTCTCCCCCACATTCAAGGAAGGGATTACATAAGGGCATGAACATCAAGAAGCAGGGGTCATTGGGAGCCATGTTAGAGTCTGTCTGCCACACTCCACATCCTTGTCAACATTTGGTATTAATCTTTTTTATTTTAGCCTTTCTAGTGTATGTATACTGCTATATCATTGTGATATTAATTCACATTTCTCTGATTACTGAAATGTTGAACATCTTTTCATAAACTTACCTGCCATTTGTGTATCTTTTTTGATAAAATGTGTGTTCATATCTTTTGCTTCCACCATTTAAAACGGAGTTCTTTTTTATTTCTGAATTGCAGAATTTTTTATTTATTTTGGATATAAGCCCTTTGTCAGATAAAGGTTAAGATTTTATCATAATCTGTGGTTTGCCTATTTATTTTCTTCATGGTGACTTGGTGAAAAATTTTAGATTTTGATTAAGTGTAATGTATAATTTTTCCCTATTTGGTTATTTATTTCTATGTTCTAAGAAATCACTGTCTTCTCTCAAATGACTAAGATATGCTGCAATATTTTCTTCTAAAGACTCTATGATTTTAGTTTTTATATTTAGGTCTGTGATACACCTTGAGTTTTAATTTACTTGTTTATGCTAGAAGGAAGGTAATGAGTTTCCTTCCCGCCCCCTCCCCCCCAATATGAATATCCAGTTGTTCTAGTACCATATGTTAGAAAAATTCTTTTGGGGCACCTGGGTGGCTCAGTCGGTTAAGCGTCCGACTTCGGCTCAGGTCACGATCTCGCGGTCCGTGAGTTCGAGCCCCGCGTCGGGCTCTGGGCTGATGGCCCAGAGGCTGGAGCCAGCTTCCGATTCTGTGTCTCCCTCTCTCTCTGCCCCTCCCCCGTTCATGCTCTGTCTCTCTCTGTCTCAAAAGTAAATAAACGTTAAAAAAAAAAAGAAAAAAAAAAAAGAAAAATTCTTTGTCCTATTAAATTACTCTGGACTCTTTGTTAAAAATCCATTGCTATATGGGTCTATATCTACTCATGTTTTGATTCTATTGGCCTATATAGTTATTCTTGCACCAATACCCACATTGTCTTGATCACTGTAAATTTTATGGTAAGTCTTTAAATCAGGTAATATAAGTATTTTAACTTTGGCATTCTTTTTCAAAATTCTTGGGGTAATCTAGATTCTTTAAATTTCTATATAAATTTCAGAATTCTCTAATTTTTACAGAAGTAGTCTGTTGAGAATTTGATTTGGATTGCATTAGGTCTATCCATCAATTTGAGAATTGCCGTTGTAATAATATTGAGTCTTTTTTAGGCTCCTGGGTGGCTCAGTCAATTGAGCCTCTGACTCTTGATTTTGGCTCAGGTCATGATCACAGGGTCATGGGATCGAGCCCCACAAGGGGCTTCACGCTGCGCATGGACCCTGCTTGGAATTTTTTTCCCTCTCTCTCTCAAATAAAATGAATAAATAAAAATATTGAGTCTTTTGGGGTGCATGGGTGGTTCAGTCAGTTAAGCATTGGACTTCAGCTCAGGTCATGATCTGACAGTTCACGGGTTCGAGCCCCCATCCGGTTCTGTGCTGACAGCTCAGATTCTGCGTCTCCCTCTCTCTCTGCAACTCCCCTGCTCACACACTGTCTCTTACTGTCTGTCAAAAATAAATGAACACTAAAATTTTTTTTTAAATATTGAGACTTTTTTCTCATGGATATGGTACAACTGTCCATTTATTTAGGTGTTGTTTAATTTCTGTCAGCAATGTTTTATAATGTACACTGTATGTTTCTTTGACATATTTTCCTTAAATTTATCCCTAACTGTGTCTGTTTTTTGGTGATACTGTAAATGGTATTGTTTTAAAATTTCAGTTTCCAATTGTTTGTTGTTAGTATATGTTTTTTTTTGACCTGTGAATCAGTTACTCAGTTCCAATAACTATTTTTTTTGCAGATTCTAATGATTTTCTCTGTATACAAATATATTGTCTCCAAATAATGAGAATTATATTTCTTCTTTTCCAATATGTATGTCTTTTGTATCTTTTTTTCTTTGCCTTATTACATTGACTATGACCTCCAGTATGATGTTGAATAAAAGCAGTGAACTAGGATACATTATCCTATTCCTGAATTTAGGAATGAAACATACTCTTTACCTGTCACTACTCTAAAGATATTAGTTGTAAGTTTTTCATAGATGCATTTTACCAAGTTTAGGAAATTCTCTTCTATTTCTAGCTCGCTGAGAGATTTTTCATAAGTGGATTTTCAATTTTGTCAAATGATTTTCCTAAATCTGTTTTTCATTAATTTTTAATTTGTTGATATAGTGAGTTACATTAATAGATTTTCCAATGTTAAATGAAACTTGCTTTCATGATGTGTTCCTATTTTTATATATTGCTGGAATTGATTTTCTAAGATTCTTTAACGATTTTTGAATCCATGTTCATGAATGATGTTGGTCTGCAATTTTCTTTTCTTGTAATGTCTTTGACTGGCCCCATGAAATAAGTTGGAAAGTGTCTCCTCTTCTAATTTCTGGGGGAAAAAAATTGAATAGTATTGGTATATTTCTTCCTTAAATGTTTCAGAAAGTTTGCCAATGAAGTCATCTGTGCCTATAATTTTCTTTGTGAGCATACTGCAATTATGCAATTGCAATTACTTAAATACATATACAATTCTTCAGTTGTCTATTTCTTCTTGAGACAGTTTTGGTATTTGTGTTTTTCAAGGAATTTTTCCATTTTATCTATGTTGTTTGAATATATTGGCATAAAATTGCTCAGATATGTCCTTATCTTTTTTAAAGGGGCTTTATTGAACTATAATTAACATGCAGCAATTGTGCATATTTAAGTTACAGTTTTTAAAGTTTTGACATATGTGTAGCTCTGTGATCTCTGGAATTCTCTCTTCATACAACTCTCTCTTCTCTGGCATTCTGTCCTATAATCTCTAGCTGCTTTCATCTCCCTCAATCATCAGCTCTGTGTCTTCCATTCAGCAAGCCACCAAGCTCCACTTGTGCTCCCCAGCCCTGCATCAGTGCCTGTAGATGAAACAATTACAGGGTTCACCCTCTTTGTTTCCTGTCTCTAAGGGAACCACCATTCTTTGTTGCCTGCTAATTCCTTGAAGACCATTGTTTCACATATTTTATCCAACTTTTCATATTGTTTCATGCAGGAAGGTATATGCAGTGCAATTTTGAATCTCTTACTGGATACAAACATGTTTAGTATTGTTAAATCTTCTTAGTATTAAAGGTTGTTAAATAGAATGAATCATTTGTCATTTTGAAATGTTCTCTTCCATCCTTGGTTGTGTGATTTTTCAGAAGTCTGCTTTGTGTAACATTAATAGAACCACTCCAAATTTCTTATAATTAGTGTTTGCATGGTATATTTTTTTCCATCCTTTAACTTTTGACCCTCCCCATCTTTATGCTTGTGTGCACATGTGTTTTATTTTGGGTGATACATCTTGCTTTCTTTATTCAGTTTCATAATTTTGCTTTTAATTGGAATATTTATACCAGTTTTCCAATAGACCTTTCTCTGATGATGGAAATGTTATAGATTATCTATTTAATATGCTAGCCACTAATTAGGTGGCTACTGAGCACTTGAAATATTGCTAGTGTGACTGAGGAGCTGAATAGTTTATCTTAGTAAATTTTTAATTAATTTAAAGAGCTCCATGTGGCCAATGGTTAGTGTATTGGATAGCATATGTTTAAACCATTTGCATTTAAGGTAATTACTGATATATTTGGGCTTAAGTTTACCAACTTGTATTTGTTTTCTATATTTTGTATTTTCTATTTCTCCTTTGTTCCTTTTTTTTTTATCTTTCCCTCCTCATTTTTTATTGAATACATTTTATTTTTCCCTTTTTGTTACCTCCACCATTGGCTTATTATTCTTATTTTGTTTTAATGTGTATGTTTGTTCTAGAGTTTATCATATTCATCTCTAATGATCAAAATCTATCTTCAGATGATATATTTCCTCACACATAAGAACAATCAAATATACTTTGAATTCTTCCTTCCATCTTTTGTGCTACTGTTATGTATTTTATTTCTAGTTATATTACAAACTGTGCTGTATGTTGTCATTATGTCTGCTTTAAACAGTTAACTATCTTCTAAGGAGTTTATTTTTTTAAATAATAAAAAGTATGTAAGGGGCGCCTGGGTGGCGCAGTCGGTTAAGCGTCCGACTGCAGCCAGGTCACTATCTCGCGCTCCGTGAGTTCGAGCCCCGCGTCGGGCTCTGGGCTGATGGCTCAGAGCCTGGAGCCTGCTTCCGATTCTGTGTCTCCCTCTCTCTCTGCCCCTCCCCCGTTCATGCTCTGTCTCTCTCTGTCCCAAAAATAAATAAACGTTGGAAAAAAAAAAAAGTATTTAAAAGAAATTTTTGAGTGTTTATTTTTGAGAGAGCAAGAGAGACAGGGCGTGAGCCAGGGAGGGGCAGAGAGAGAGGGAGACACAGAATCTGAAGCAGGCTCCAGGCTCTGAGCTGCCAGCACAGATCCTGGTGCAGGGCTTAAACCCAAGAACTGTGAGATCATGACCTGAGCCAAAGTCGGATCCCTTAAACGACTGATCCACCCAGGCATCCCAAGAAAAAAATATTTTATAGTTACCCAGATATTTAAAATCTCTGTTGCTTCTCATTTCTTTGTGGAGATCTGAGTTCCCATCTGGAATCATGTTCCTTCACCTTTACCACTTCTCATAATACAAGTCTGCTTATGAAGAATTATCTTAGCTTTTTTTTATTTGTCTGGAAAGTCTCCAATTTTTCTTCATTTTAATGATATTTACTTGGTATTCAATTCTAGGATGGCCCTTTTTTATTTTGCTATGTTAAACATTTTGTTGCATTCTCTTATGGTTTTTTTTTTTTATAATTTCTTACAAGAAATCTACAGTCATTCTTGGTTTCTTTGTACATGAAGCATCATTTTTGTCCAGCTTTTAAGACAATCTTTTTATGACTGGGGTTCAGGAATTTAATTATGGTGTGATTTGGTGTGGCTCACTTTGTATTTATCTTCCTTAGGGTTTCTAATCTTTATGGATCTCTGGGTTTATAAAGCTTTTATAAAATTTGGAAAATAAGTATTTCTTCATATATATTTTTTCATCTCCCCTTTCCCCCTTTTCTGGGAGTTCCAACTGCATGTAAGTTAGACTGCCTGATTTGTCCTACAAGTCACTGATGTTTGATTCACTTTTTAAAGTTTTCCCCTCTCTGTTCTACATTTGGGTAATTTATTTTGCTATGCCTTCATCTCCCAGTTCATACATCTTTTCTTCTGCAGTGCCTAATCCATGGCTATTCCCATCTGGGTGTAGGGGAGAGACTGCAAAGGCACAGAGGTGTGAGGTAGCTGTGGGGGGGCTTTGGCAACTGTAGGGGTCCAGTGTGGTCTTGCCATGCTCAGTTTCAGCTCAGCCCTTGGAGAAAAGAAGGCCTATATTTTGGTCCACTGCGTGGATCCTTTGCAGGAACCTGAGTGAAGATGCAGCCATGTCCAATACACTGTGAAATCTCTCCTCCAGAGGGCCAAATTCTCTTCCCTTTCACAGTGTAAACGGAGTAGTCATCTTCCTATCTCTCTTGGAGGCAGCCTCCCACTCTTGTCTAATTGGAAAGATCTCCAGATCCACACAATGCTGCAGCTGGCAGCCCACCAGTTCCCTATAAGCAGTAGAGCTGCTAAACATGACTGCTGTGAATGATGAAGAAATCTGAGCTGTGTGAGAGGAGAATCGCAAATGTCCCTTGCCAAATCTATTGTGTTGGTGTCTTTGGGATTTGAATGAAATTAACTGAGTCCTGATCATTTCTTTCAATGCACTTTAAAGAGATGGGTCCTAAAAATTCATCTGAGGATGAGACAAAAGGCAATGCTTTTTATTCAATGTACACATCATCTGAATATATCTTCCAGATGACTCTGTACTTCAATTAATCATTTGTAATTTTCCCACAAGAGAATGTGATGTTGATGGGGCTGATGACCTTCCAGAAAAAAGTGCCATGTTGCTACCTTGAGACCTTTTAGTACCTATATTAAACAAATGCCCACGCACTAACCTGTGTGGGGAAAAATGTGACCCCATGAAGGGCGATGTTACAGATAAAACAGCACCTAAACCCTCATGATTCCTGAAACTCCTGTGATCACAGCAAACCAACAGGGAAAGAGCAACTCAGCCCAGCCCACGTCCATGTTTGGCTCTCTAAATTAGAACTTAGAACTAAAGCTAGAAATATGTGCTTATTCTATGCAACCAATTTTTTTCCAGAAAATGAATTTCAATTTTGTTTTTGTAAATAGTATCATTTTCAATTAGGTGCAAGGTGAACAATATATATGTTTAACAAATTCAATCAAATTGGGATACCTGGGTGGCTCAGTCAGTCAAGCATCCAACTCTTGATTTCGGTTCAGGTCATGATTTTGCCATTCGTATGTTCGAGTCCCACCCCAGGCTCTGTGCTGACAGCATGCAGTCTGCTTGGGATCCTCTCTCTCTCTCCCTCTCTCTCTGCCATTCCCCTGCTTGTTCTCTCTCTCAAAAATAAATAAATTTCAAAAAAAAATTCATTAAAATTGGTACTATCATGAATGAACCATTTTAACACAACAGAGAAGGAAAAAAATGTAATTTTTAGGATCGAGTACTTGGGAAGATTAAACTAACCACACTGACAGCTGTAGAAATGAAATGGTCAGGTACCAGGACACTGCAGAAGGCAATCTGCCAGGTAGGGTAGGAATTGAGAGCACTTTGGAGGAAGGAGACCTGGTCTCTAGACCTGTTGGTTACAGGTTAAGGGGTCTTTGCACATCATTCAATATCCTAAATTTGTGGCTTCTCCTTTTGTAACATGGCTATAATAATATTTGTCTCATAGGGTGCTGAAAATATTAAACGACATAATATATGCAATGGTACTTTATAAATTGCAAAACCCTGTTACTACTCATGGACAGATTTTTTTAAAAAGCAGAGGCTCTCATGGGCTGTTGTCACCAGAGAGGAGGTTTGGAAGTATAAAGTCTGCAGGTTATTAGAACTAGAGAAGCCATGAAGAGTAGAAGAGCAAGTGTTCTAGGCTAGAAGGATAAGCATGACCAGTGAACTCTGCACCACTGGGAAGGAGACTGCTTCTTCTGTGGGAATGTTCTAGTTCCCATTCTAGTTCCTATTCTAGTTCTAGTCCTTTCTCCATCGTTGTCACCCTTCTCTAAACTCCAGGGACAGAAGTGATAAGCTGGCCTTACAAAGGCACAGCATCTAGACCATTCCTGCCTGGAGGCAAGAAGTGGTCTGTGATTTGGTTTGAGGATGGAAGTTCTATCTAGAGCCAGTGGTTTTGAACACTGAGGGCACACCTAAATCACTTAGGAACAAGAGTGCCTGGTCCCCATCCCTGAGTTGCATTGAAACAGACTTTCTGGGAATGTGAGGGCTTGGGTGTTTTTGTTTGTTTGTTTGTTTTTAATCTAGAAGGGATTCTGATGAACAGCAGAGTTAAGAACCGCTGTTTAGCTTTTGATCCATGGACAAGGAAATTCTTTCTCAATAGAAACAACCTGCCATCCATTAGGTTGGAAAATTTAACTCTATTTGCTAGTGGCCCCAGCTACCTGTGCTCTCCCAAGAGAAGGCCAGAAGATCCGAAGCCTTGTTGGTGTGCTAGAGACTTCTGTCTCCTACCCATATCCTTAGAACTCCAGGCTCATCTTTCTGCCCTGTAACTGCTCTGACAGTGAAAGCTCAGCCATGCTCAGCAGTGGAGAACACTTCACACAGAGAGCAGGGTGACTTCTGTGGCCCACAAAGTTATGCACTGCATGAGCTCTTCCATGTATATCTTTTAATGCCCTCACTGTTCAGCTCACCCTGACCAGCTTTTTGTGCCTTCACCCTGCCCCACTTTCTACACAGACCCCACAGAACTGAGGGAAGAAACTGGAGCCAAATATCCCCACACATGTCCGAGCTATTAGCATTACTAACAATAAGTCACTCTATCTTAATTTCATCAGATCTATTGTTACTTAAAAAATAATTTATTTATTCTCTGTCTCCGTCACTAGAAGGTAAGATTCAAGAAAGCAAGAATCTTTTTTTGTGTCACTCACTGCTATCTCCCCAGTGCCTAGAAATGTGCCTGGCATGTTGTAGGTCCTCAACATGTGGTATATGAATAATCAAATAGCACCCCATTTCTGAGAACTTATTATGTGCTAGGCCTATGCTATACCTTTCTGTCTACTATCACATTTAATTCTCACAACAACCCCATACGGGAGGTGCCATTATACATTCCCATCTTAGAGCAGAGGAAACTGAAGTTCTGAGAAGTTAAGACATCTGCTGAAGGTTACACAGGCAAAAAAGAAATGGAACTAGGCCTTAAGCCCATGGCTTTCCAGCTCCAAAGACCAACTTCTTAAGGATATGGTACTAATTCCTCTCACTCCAGACGCTACAGGAGCATGTCCTCCACAAGAACTGGTTACAAACCTGGTTTCCCTCTGGCCCTGAGTGGTAGTGTGTTAGTGGTCTCCAGAGAGTGGTATTTCCTGGGAAGGGGTTGGGTGGGTGGGTATTGCAATCTAAGGAGGAATTCTATTCCTATATCCCACCCAAATCGAGGATTCTTTCAGAAATCTACACAACACCAGATAAGTTCATACTTTTTGGAAGATTTCTTTTTTTTAATGTTACCCTACTAGCATATTGAAAGGGCCAAGGTGAGATTAAAGTCTGTCTCTCTTGGATGGAGAGACTCTGGATAACTTTTATTTCACCCTTTCTATTTTTGTACAATGAATATGTATACAATTCTTATGGTAAGGATTAGGCTGGTGTAACAAAGAGACTGCAAAATGCATTAGCCTACATATAAGTTCAAAGTTTCTTTTTCTTCACCTACCAGTCCAGGGCAGAAAGTTGGGCTCTGCTCTGAGGTTCCCCAGGTTCCCAGCTGGCTGGGAACTAAGGCATCTTGGTCTAAGATGCCTTCTCCAGTTATTCTGTTCCTTGTAGTTGAGAGTAGCTCATCAGCACCATCTCCAGGAGAAGAGGAAGAAGTATAGGGAGGGTATACATAGCCTCTTTTTCAAGGTGGTACTCCTATCTCACTAGCCAAAATCTAGTTACATGACTACATCTAGCTGCAAGGGAGGCTGGGAAACCAGTCCCTGGTTGGGCATGTGTCCTACCAACACTCACACAGAGTGAATCCCATTATTAAAAGGAAGAAAGGGAAAATGGATATTAAGGGGGACAATAAGGGTTACTATAATGTGTATTTTTTTTCTGATTAATTTTTAAATTAATTTTTAAAATTAATATACATAAAAATTAGCTTTTTTTTTTGGTATGGGTAGTTCCATGAGTTTAAACACACTGATGGATTAGTGTAACCTCCACCACAATCAAAATACAGAACAGTTCCATCATCCAAAAAGCTCTCTTATACTGCCTTGCTCTAGTCACACCCTCTTCCCTACTCCTGACCCCTGACAAACACTTTTTTGCTGTCACTCTACTACTACCTTTTTGAGAATCTCATATAAATGGAATCATATAGTATGTAACCTTTCCAGACTGGCTCCTTTCACTCAACATGCTTTTGAAATTCATCCCACTGTTACGTGTATCAATAGTTTCTTGCTTTTTAATGTAGAGATGCCCCATTTTGTTTATCCACCTACCCACTGAAGGACAGAAATTGTTTCCAGTTTTTGGTAGTTACTTATAGAAAAGCTTTAAACAGTTCTGGACAGGGTTTTGAATGAATGTACATTGTCATTTCTCCAGGGCAAATACCTAGAAATGGGTTTGCTGGGTAAGATGACATGTGAATATTTATTTTTGTAAGAAACTGCCAAACTGTTCTGGAGTGGCTGCACCAATTTACATTTCCCTTAGCAATGTACACAAGAGTTCCATACTGCTGAATCCTCACCAGGTCCTGGTACTGTCCTTCTGCCAATACCACACAGCCTTGATTATTTTAAACTAAATCTTAAGGTTGAATAATGGAATACTTCTGAGGTCAATATTCTTCCACTATTCTAGTTTCTTTTCCTTTCATATTGACCTTAGAATCAGCTTATCAAATATTTATAGAAATTCTGGTAGGATTTTGATTGAAATTGCATCCAATCATCCCATAGGTCAATTTGGGGGAAAATTGACTTTTTTTTACCTATGTTGAATCTTCCAATCCATGAGCATGGTATGACTTTACATATATTTAGGTATTCTCTGATTTCTTTCATCAGCATTTCAGTTTCAGAAGATAGATTCTATGTATATGTAGTTAGAATTATACCAACATATTTCCTTTTGAGGGAAATTCTTGTATGTGGTACCTTTTTTGTTTTCAATTCTTCAATACTAGTATTTAGAAATATGACAGATTTTTGTGTTTTGATCTTGTATTCTAGAATGTGACTAAGCTCATTGTTATGGACTGAATTCTATCCCTTCAAAATTCCTATGCTGAAGCCCTAAGCCCCAGTGTGACTGTATTTGGAGATAGGGCCTCTTAGACAGTAATTAAGGTTAAATGAGGTCATAAGAGTAGAGCCCTAATGCAGTAAGAATGGTATCCTTATAAGAAAGGGAAGAGAAAGGCACACAGGAACATATACACAGAGGAAAGGCCATGTGAGGACATAGTGAGGCAGACAGTCTGCAACCCAAGGAAGAGAGGCCTTACCAGAAATCAAATTTCTCAGCATTAAGATCTTGGAATTCTAGCCTCCAGAACTTTGAGAAAATAAATTTCTGTTGTTTAAGCCACCCAGACTGTGGTATTTTGTTATGGCAGCACTAGTAGACTAATGCACTCACTTATTATTTATAGGAATTTTTGGTAGATTACTTGGGATGTTCCATGTAGACAATCATGTTATCTGCAAATAGGGAACGTTTTATGTCTTCCTTTCTAATATGTATGCTTTTTATTTTTATTTCTCATCTTACTGAAGAGCCTAGAACTTCCAGTAGTATGTTGAATAAGTGTGGTGAAAGTAGACATTGTTGCCTTGACTTGTTCCCAATTTTAGGGCATTCAGTCTTTCCCTGTTAAGTATGATGTTACCTGAAAGCTTTGCTGATGCTCTTTATCAGGTTGAAGTGATTCCTTTCTATTCCTAACCTGCTGAAAGTTTTTTTCATGAACTGGGTTTTGAGTATGTCAAATGCTTTTTCTATTTCAATTTACATAATCATAGATTTCTTTTAATTTACTGATATAGTAGATACATTTAAATTATTTTTCTGAATGATAAACCAGCCTTTATATCTAGTATAAATCCCACTTGGTCATGGTGTATGATTCCTTTTGATATTCCTGATCCAATTTACTAATATTTTGATTGAGTATTTCGGCATCTAAATCCATGAGAGATATTTGTCTATAGTTTCAATCTTTTGTACTCTTTGTCTGATTTTGATATCAAGGTAAATATGACCTCATAAAACTAGTTATGATATTTTCCTTCCTCTTCTATATTCTGGAAGAGATTGCGTATATTTTACTTTATTATATGTTTGGTAGGATTTGCCAGTAAATCTATCTTGGCCTGAAGATTTCTTTTGCAGAAAGTTTTCACTATACATTAACTGGGTTTTATAGTTACAGGACTACTCAGATAACTATTTCATCTTGGGTGAGTTAGATTCTTCATGTATTTCAAAGGATTGGCCCATTCCACCTATTGTTGAACTTATGTATGTGGATTTGTTCATAGTATTTCTTTATTATCCTTTCAATGACTCTGGGGTCTGTAGTTGATTCTTTTTTAAACACATTCCACAAGGAGGCATGTTATATTGATGCTTACAATTTCTCAATTTGCTAATAACATTCTTTTATGGTCTTTGGATTTTGCATGTCTTTAGGGATTGTAAAATGCATTTGCAACAGGAATATCTTTAGTCTATATATCAAACATAAGGTGATGGTTGATTTCTTTGGTACGTGAGCTTTTTGCTGCTGTCAGGCCTCCATTCCCCAGCCTTCTATTAGCTAGCTCCCAGGAAAAGATTGATATAAGCTCAACCACCTATTTTCAGTTCTTCCTCCAGTCCTTCCTCTTTTTTGAACCTCCCCCTCCTACCACAGGAAAGAGATGCAAGCACAATACTTCTCTCTTAGAAAATCTTCAACCCTGCCTTAACAATGTTTTCAAGTCCTCATTTAGTAATTTAGAGAGAAGCTTGGAAGAAATTAGTAACTTGGTTATCTGCTGGTTATCTGGAGTTGATTATCAGAGTAGTTAAGCCCACTTCCTACAGTGAGGAAAGGCCTCAGGGATTGCCTTCCTGTTACAGATCAAGAAGATGTGCTCCCTGTTGGTGGGAATGCAAACTGGTGCAGCCACTCTGGAAAACAGTGTGGAGGTTCCTCAAAAAATTAAAGATAGATCTACCCTATGACCCAGCAATAGCACTGCTAGGAATTTACCCAAGGGATACAGGTTTGCTGGCGCATAGGGGCATTTGTACCCCAATGTTTATAGCAGCACTTTCAACAAGAGCCAAATTATGGAAAGAGCCTAAATGTCCATCAATTGACAAATGGATAAAGAAGATGTGGCAATGAGAAAGAATGAAATCTGGACATTTGCAGCAACGTGGATGGAACTGGAAGGTATTATGCTAAGCGAAATAAGTCAGTCAGAGAAAGACAGATACCATATGTTTGCACTCATTAGGTGGATCTTGAGAAACTTGACAGAAGACCATGGGGGAGGGGAAGGGGAAAAAAACATTACAGAGAGGGAGGGAGGGGGCAAACCATAAGAGACTCTTGGATACTAAGAACAAACTGAAGGTTGATGGGGGGTGGGGGAGAGGGGAAAGTGGGTGATGGGCATTGAGGAGAGCACTTTTTGGGATGAGCACTGGGTGTTATATGGAAACCAATTTGTCAATAAATTATATTAAAAAAATAAAAAATAAAAAATAAAGAAACTGTGCTCCTTTAAAGTAGGAATTATTTATAAATAATGTACAATATACCTGGCTGTTACAGACATTATCTTTATCAGTAATAATATCAGGATGGAGTTGATTATATTCATGTCATAGACAAAAACAACAAGGCTAAGAAATGTTCAGTTCCAGAATGTTTCATGTTTCTGGCTGGCTGCCTGACACTGAGTAAGTTGCTTAATTAGTAATTAAGCCTCAGTTTCTTTGTTTGTAACTCATAGTATTGGTTGAAGATTAAGTATATCTGGAATATACTAAGCATTCAACAAATTTTGTCATCCTTGCTGTTATCACTATACCATATAGTATTTCTTTGAAGCTTTTCTATAAAAAACTATGTACTGAATTTGTACTAAGTATTCTTTAAAATTTATAACATTAAATTAAAATAATAAAGTTAATTGGTATTCAATTATGAAAATCTTGACTAACCAGATCATGCAAATTATTCCCTAAGTTAACTATTTTTTTTTCTGCCTTCAGATCAGGTTCATAAGAAATGAGCATGTTATATTTGAAATAACAGCCTCAGAATTCTGTGGAGAAACAGCCATCTCTGTGCCTGCTTACATTCTTGGTCCTGGAGAGACCCAGGCTGATCAGAGCATTCAGCATCCCAGACAGCCTTACACGGGTTCATTAGGTTTACCAAGGCAGGAAAATGGGCTAATGTATTGTGCAAAATTGGATTTCTGTTCTCATTTCTTCCCCCTGGCTTCTTTTGCCATGTGACCTTGCATTGCTTCTCAATAAAGTAGGTGGAAGATACTTCCTCACCTACCTGGACTTGGCCATGTGACTTGCTTCAGCCAATAAAAGGTGAGCAAATGTGATGCTAAGCAGAGGCTTTATATGTCTGCACGGTTTGGCTTGGATGCTTTGTTCCTGCCATCTGCCATCTGCAATGAGAGTAATGTGTATTGGGGAGCTGCTGGTACTGCAATGAGGAGACACGTGGAACAGACGTAAGCTCACACTGTGGCTTGGGGTCAAGTCCAACTGATTCCTGCAGAGCCACAGAGAGCCTAAGGTCCATGAGCAGGGAAAAGAACATTTGTTATAAGCCACTAAGATTTTGAGTTTGTTATACAGCAAAAGCTGACTAATTATACATATTTTGGTGACTTTTCAATAATAAGAATTAATAGATATTGTGTGTAGTGATGATAGGAAGTAGGTATTTCAGACACAGCTTGTCAGGAAATCCATTTAACCAGATAAAGGACATAAATTTCCTCCACAGCACTCAGGTGAAAGATATATTTGGTTGCTTTATTTGTTATACGTTTTGAATTTAATAGTTACTTGGGGAATAACTTTGCAAGCATGTATTTGCAGTGCCTATTCTTATATATCTCATTTTTTCCAATGACCTTACAACATTTTTCAAATATTGGTTTAAGCACCTAACTCATGAATAAGGTAAAATATCCTTCTGCCAAGTCAATGTGACTGGTTTGCATGAGAATCCCAAGAAGGTAGCAGCCTTATTTTACCAAAACATTACAGAGAATTTATCTTGGTGGGATGGTGAGGCTGCTAAGTCCTAGACCCATGGAGGAGACCCAGTGGTGGTCTCTCAAAGGGGGTAGGAAGTGTTGTGGAGATATCAAGAGATGTCAGATGATCAGGCTAAAGTACAGACCCTCAAATAGCAAAGGTACCCTTTGTCTCTTTTATGCCTCTTTCCTTTTTTTTTTTTTTTTTTTTTTGTCTTCTGTTGGCTCCCCTTGAGAGCAGATTTTCAAAGACCCAAGGCTGCTCACTGGGGCTCCAGATGGGGGGCAGTGAGCTGAGTGCTACAACAAATCATCTGAGCATAAGAAGGCTATTCTGTGAAAGTGGCCTCTTTAGTCTGGAAAGGGGTGGGAGGTGAGGAGTGCAATGGGGAAGTTGGAGATTACAGGCCTCAGTGGACATTATGGGAACTCCATCAGTGTTGTATAACCCCCCGTTCCAATTTGCCTGCGGTGAACCCCCAAAAAGGTGTTCTTGTGCCTGAAGGAATGTGTGGCAGAGAAGTAACATATTGGGGTGATACTTTGGACATATCCAGGCTTGGGGAGATGAAGGAAGAAGCCAGGGAGTCCAGGGTGTGGTGGAGAAGCTGAGGGAAGATATGAAAGCTTGGAGCAGGAGGCAGAGGGTCACAGGAAGCTGGCTGGGCCTGATCAAGGTTTCTGGGGCTGAGAAGTAGAAAGGCCAGTGTCTTCAACCCACAGCTTCTCAGCCCAGAGTCTGTGCTCACAAGAAGTTTTCATGGGCAAAAACTCACCCTGCCTGTTAGCTCTCTGCTAACCAACTTGCCTCATGTTAGTCAAGCCAGGACATGAGTCAGTGTGTTCTAGACACATGAGTGTGGGGGGCTGGTAGCCATTCTTTAGTACACCTTCACTTGTTGGGGAGGAAACTGAAGCCCACTGGAAGTTCTCTTTGCATTTACTGAGCTCTGACACATTCTAGGTACCAGGGTTACAGAGGGGAATTAGGCACCAACTCAGCCACAGAGTGTTCAGTCTAATGGCTTAGTTTATGTAACTTACTCTGAGTCACACAATAGTGAGTGAGGAGGGTTAACCCAGAGGGTCTGGTTTCAGTCTCATGGCCTTTCCAACCCCTACACTTCTACTTCTAAAGAGTATTTGTGCCACTCCTCTTAGCAAATTCTCTGTGTTTTAGCAGGGGAAGTAACCCAGTGCTTCTCAAAGCTCATTTTGCATGTGGATCACCTAGAAACTTGTAAAAATGCAGATTCTGATTTGGTAGCTCTGGAGTGAGGCTGATGCTCTGTATTGCTAACCAACTCCAGGGTGATGTCACTGCTGCTGTTTCACAGATCACTCTTTGATGTCCAATACCTTAACTGTCTGTAATCAATTGGTAGAGCTCTTGGTTGAAAAGGATTCGGAACCAGTTCCTTCTTAGCAGTGATGGGAATAGAGAAAAGTGGAGCAAAGGATCTGGGAAGAATCAGCCTACTTGCAGAGGTGTGGGAGGGAAATGCATGGTAGAGTGCTGTGTGTTTGCCATTTCATAAGAAGATGGTCTCCAAGTTCCCTTCCATGTCAAGGACTGTAAGAATGTAGCCAGACTCTAAGGTGGTATGGTGGGTGAATTATTATGCAATTTGAGCCTATTAGGTAAGCAGCTGAGCTGATGGCCTACGTGGTATGAACTAAGGAGAACCAAGAATGTTTTCCTTTAATTCCTAATTTTAAGTCACCCTCTTATGCCCTCCGTGGCTAGTGGTTGACAGTTTCCTTTCTCAGTAAAACTTGAGTTACTCCAGGATGGCAGGATTAAACTATTATCAGTCACTAACAATACAATGTGAATGGATCAGCTCTTCTCCACAAGGAGAACTTGTAGTGAACCTAGGAGTGAGGTCATCTGAGTTCTAATCCTAGCTGTGCCACCAACAGTGGTGCAACCTTACATAATTTATAGAGCTTCCTTGGGCCTCAGCTTTCTCTCATGTACAATGAAGGGAGTAGACCTGGTGAGCACTAAGGTCCTCTGGGCTTAAAGAACTCAGTATTTTGTCAGAAACAGCAAGAAGGGAACTAACATGGGCCTCTGAGGTAGACAGAGGTGTGAATCACTAGCTTGCATGTCCCTTCTCCAGGCCTGTAGAGTGGGACTCTTCATTCCTAAATGAGATGATAGATGTTAAGCCCTCAGGAGAGCACCAGACACATGGTAAAAGCACAATGACTGTTGGATATCATCACCTCGCAGTATCATGGTAAGGAGAGTATCATGGTAAGGAATAATACATGAGCAACCCCTGCCCACAGCAGGTCCTCAATGAGGGGGCGTGGGGCACCCAGTGGGAAGGTCAGCTGCAGACAGTGGCTCTGAGCACAGGGGCTGGTGGAGAAGGTCAGAGAAAGACAGATGCCTGAGAGGAGCTGCCAACTTCCAGTGTTGCCTCAGGCCAGTCCGGCTGTCTAGAATTCCTACTCCAGGTTTTTACTTTTCTCTCTTTTCCAATCACATTTTACCTCAGGTTAGAGCTACTCAAACAAGTTATTCAGATAATTGAGGCTAAAAATATACAACTTTCACCAGGAACATCCAGATAATAACAGTCTAGCACCTCCACGTTGGCCCCAGTTAAGTGGCCACCTTCACATGGCCCTAATCACCAGGGCTCTGAATGTCACATCTCCAGCTCATTCTCTCTCCTATTCTTCCTGAGACCAGAACCAGAATTTACTGCTGCTGTGGGTCATCACCTTCTCTCCCCTCCTCCTCTATAGCTCCTCCCCCTTCCTCACCAACCCCCCTCTTTCCCTCTCCCCAGACTTGTGGGCAATGAGTCTTCTCCCAAACCTTTGTCTCCTCCATGGTTCCCCAAACCCCTTTGGGTCTTTGCGATGGAAGCTCATTAGAGAAGAACAAAGAGGCCACTTTTCTACTTTACACAGTGCTCTAACATTTCCCATGGTTTCAAAGTGCCTGACTTGCCTGTTGGACTTGTCCCAGCTCTTCTGTCACACTCCTAGGACCAGGGCCCTAGGGGATCAGGTTGGCTGAATGCACAACCATTAAAGTGCAGACCAATACAGAACTCGGGTCACTCCAAGGCTCCTTGTGGGTCTCTTTGGGAGTCAATGTGTGTTCACCTGTGTGCTGGCAGTGTTACTGGGAGGATGGGGTGTGTGGTGTTTGGGGCAGGGTGTGCTTTATGGAGTAACACAGCTGTCAGCAGGGCCACCTCCTCTCATATCTGCAGCAAAAACCCAGTTTGCTCAAACACAGTTGGAAGGAATCAGGGCTCTCCCCAGGAAACCACACCAGTTATTGATCCTGACTCTGCCAGAGGCCAGAAGCAAGAGTACTATGGCTGTACCACTGTGCTGTTTTCGTCACATCAAGTCCAGCTCAGCAACAAACCTGTTTGTAAACACAGATCCCCACCCCCACCTCTGGATACTTCCCTGCCCAGCTGTGACAGTTAATTTTATGTGTCAACTTGGCTAGGACATGGTACCCAATTTTTAGACAAACATGAGACTAGATGTGCTTGTGAAGGCATTTTTAGATGAGATTAACATTCACATCGGTAGACTTTGAGTAAAGCAGATTACCTTCCATAATGGGTGTGGACCTCATCCAGTCCTGTATGTCCTGGAGGTCCTCCAGGAAGAGGAAATTCTGCCAGCTGACTGCCTTCAGAATCAAACTGCAACATTGGCTCTTCCATGGGTCTCCAGCCAGCCGGCGTGCCTTGCTGAATTTGGACTTGTCAGACCCCACAATTGTGTGAGCCAATCTCTTAAATCTCTCTCTCTCTCTCTCTCTCTCTGTTTCTCTCTCTCCCCCTACCTACCTACCTACCTACCCACCCACCTACCTGCCCGCCCATCCATCCATCCATCTATCATCTATAGAGAGACAATAATACACACACACATCCTATTGGTTCTGTTTCTCTTGACAACCTGATAGGCCATCTGAAGTGACCACAGAGTCCTGAGGAACAACCCCACACATAGGGCCAATGACAAACTGATGAGGATTATTCTCTTCATCAGTCTGAAGTGTGACTGGATTCTGGCATTGAAAATTCTGAACAGACTGGCACAGGGTGCATCCTTGTTGTCCTAATAGCATTTTTCTGCATCTGAAAGTGGTCAGGGTGGGGACTGTACCCTCACAAATTCCTAGCTGGGTGTATGTCCTGGGTGTCATTTTTCATGTCAAGGTTAAAGACTTAGTTTATCTTTTTTTTTTTTTAATTTTTTTTTAACGTTTATTTATTTTTGAGACAGAGAGAGACAGAGCATGAACGGGGGAGGGGCAGAGAGAGAGGGAGACACAGAATGTGAAGCAGGCTCCAGGCTCTGAGCCATCAGCCCAGAGCCCGACGCGGGGCTCGAACTCACGGACCGCGAGATCGTGACCTGAGCTGAAGTCCGACGCTTAACCGACTGAGCCACCCAGGCGCCCCAAGACTTAGTTTATCTTAAAAGTGAGGTAATTTCTTACTTTTCCTTCAGAGGAGACCATCAATATCTTTTCCAGGGTTCTAAAGAATCACACCAAATCAAAGCAATCTGGGAACTGCTCTTTGTTAAATGGCCATTTTCCAAGAGGAGGCCCAAAGGGACAGGATATAGGTCTCCATTAGGAGGTATGGGTAAGCCTCTGTGAGTCTTTGTTTCTCCAACTGTAAAATGGGCACAGTGATGGCTCCCATCATCACCATCATCATTATCCACTAGGCTACTAGGAAGCACCTATGGAGAGAGCGAAATGACCATAGAAATGTTCTCCTTCCTCCTTATTCTTTATCCTTTCTTGCTGTCTTTTCATTGCTTGCTTCTCAAGGGATGGATAAAGCTCTCCCAGGACTAAGCCCTCCCAGGACTAAGCCAGATGTCAACAACCAATACAATACATCAATTTAAGCTACAGTGTGAGGCTTTTAGGCCAGCAGGTTTTAACATGTTTGTCCCCATTCCCCATGTCCCCATCCTCACCAGTGCCTGAGTAATTCTAGCCCTCTTACAAAGTTTAGAAGAAGCGGAGTGATCTTGCTGATACTGCAGAGGAAACCAAGAATGATTGACGGGAGGTTCAGGTACTGCAGCAAGCCCCAGGAGGGTGGTTTCTAAAGGGAGTGGGGGCTCTCTGCACCTCTCAAACCACACCTCAAAGGTCAAGGGCCAAGAGACTTGGGCACTAATCTCAGCCTTGCAATTAATCTTCTGTGTGAACTTGGACAGGCCACTAAACATTTCTAAGGCTTAGAGCTTACTTTCTTTTTGTAAAATAGAAACGATACTACTGCTTTACACACAGACACATACATGTACACACAATTTTTTGATACCAGCATTAAAAAATCTTTTCCAGTTTTAGTAAGAAATATCTTATGTACATCACTGTATAAGCTTAAGGCCTATAGCCTGATGGTTTGATATACATATGTGAGATGATTATCACAATAGGTTCAGCTACCATCCATCTTCTCATATAGCCTCAATAAAAAGAAAGGAAAGAATTAAAGAAAAAAAAAATTTCTCCTTGTGGTGAGAACTCTTAGGAGCTATCCTCTTAACAACTTTATCATATATCATACAGCAGTGTTAGCTGCAGTCATCACGTTGTGCATTGCATCCCGATTTTTGTTTGTCTTATAACCAGACATTTGAACCTTTTGCCCACCTTCCTACAATCCCCCCTCCCCCTGGGATCCCACCTCCAGTAACCACAAGTCCTCTTTTCCTACAAGTTTGATTTTTTTATGGTATTTTGTTTTATATTCCAGATATAAGTAAGATTATATAATATTTGCCTTTTTCTGTCTGACATATTTCACTTAGCATAATGCCCTCAAGCTCCATCCATGTTGTCGCAAATATAGGATTTCCTTTTTTTTAATGGCTGAACAATATTCCATTCTGTGTGTACACACATATATATATATATATATGTACACACACACATATATATATACACATATATACATATATATACATATATACACACACATATGGATATAGAAGCTATATATATATATATATATATATATATATACACACACACATATATGTATATGTATATATAGAGAGAGAGAGTGAGATCGATCACATCTTCTTTATTCATTGACCCATTGATGGACACGTAGGTTGTTTCCATGTCTTAGCTGTTGTAAATAATGCTGCAGTGAACATGGGACACCAGCATTTTTCAAAGTGAGGTTGTTGGAATCACCTGCACCAAATCCCCTAGGGAGCTTGCTAGCATGCAGACTCTTGGACCTTACTTTGAGCTTTACTGAATTAGATTTTCTGGGGCCAGGAATCTGCATTTTAACAAGTGTACTAGGTAATACCTGTGCCATATTTTGTCCCAATTGTTCATGTTTATGTTATTCCACTGAGATCATGGAATTCCATCCAATTCTAGCCTTATTAGAATAGTTGAACTGTCCACAAACAGGCCACCTTTTCTTTTTCTTTTTTTAATTTAAAATATACATATCTTTATTATGTAAATGGAGAAAAATGTGTTTTAGATCATTTACTCTTTTGAGCAAACAAATATTGTGGTAGAGGGACTAGGAAGTGTCTGTATTTCTCCACCATTCTTTGTATCCACATCACTTGCAATGTGACATCGCCATACTTTATATTAAAAGGTAGAGTTTATTTCTTTGCCCCCATGAACCTGGGCTGCTCTGCGACTTGCTTCAGTCAACAGGGTGCAAGGAAAGTGATGTGTGTCCATTCTATTGGAGGCCTGAAGAGGTCCCGCCCACTTCTACTCTCCTAGATCCCTACCACTACCCTGTGACAAGCCCAGGCCAGCTTGCTGGTGAGTGAGAGACCACAGGAGAGGAGAGGCTGCCCAGTCATGGACATCCTAGAAGTTTATAGCCATAAAGCAGCTACCACCAAACAAATAAGGCAGCACACTGAAGACTGACAGAGCTGCCTACTAGACTGATAGCTGACCACGGATGTCCTAAGTCCAGAAGAGCTGCCTGGCTGACCTGTAGACTATAATTTTTAGACACAGGTTTTATGGGGTGCCTGGGTGGCTCAGTCGGTAAGTGTCTCACTTCTGCTCAGGTCACAATCTCACGATTCATGAGTTCGAGCCCCGCGTCAGGCTCTGTGCTGACATTTGGAGCCAGGAGCCTGCTTTGAATTCTGTATCTCCCTTTCTCTCTGCTTCTGCTCCCCCACTCTCAAAAATAAGTAGCCATGAAAAAAAATTTTTTTAAGATACACGTTTTATTAAAATTAGAGTATGGTAAGGACAAGAGATCAGGAGATGACTGCCACTGAAAAGATAGTTTATTCTACCAAACATTTAACGAAGAGTTAACACCTATTCTCTTGAAGCTGTACCAAAAATAGAAATGGAAGGAAAACTTCCAAACTCTTTCTATGAAGCCAGCATTACCTTGATTCCAAAACCAGACGAAGACCCCACTAAAAAGGTAAACTATAGACCAATTTCCCTGATGAGCATGGAAGCAAAAATCCTCAACAAGATATTAGTCAACCAGATACAACAATACATTAAAAAAAGTATTCACCATGACCAAGTGGGATTTATACCTGGGAGGCAGGGCTGGTTCAATATCTGGAAACAATCAATGTGATTTAACACATCAATAAAAGAAAGGACAAGAACCACATGATCCTCTCAATAGACACAGAGAAAGCATTTGACAAAATACAGCATCCTTTCTTGATAAAAACTCTCAAGAAAGTAGGGATAGAAGGATCAGACCTCGAGATCATAAAAGCCATATATGAAAGACCCAATGCTAATATCATCCTCAATGGGGAAAAACTAAGAGCTTTACCCCTAAGGTCAGGAACAAGACAGGGATGTCCACTCTTGCCACTGTTATTCAACATAATATTGGAAGTCTTAGACTCTGCAATCAGACAACACAAAGAAATAAAAGGCATCTAAATTGGCCAGGAGGAGGTAAAAATTTCCACTCTTCGCACATGACATGATACTTTATATGGAAAACCCAAAAGATTCCACCAAAAAACTGCTAGAACTGATTCATGAATTCAGCAAAGTTGCAGGATGTAAAATCAATGCACAGAAATCTGTTGCACTCCTATACACCAATAATGAAGCAACAGAAAGAGAAATCAAGGAACTGATCCCATTTATAAATGCACCAAAAACCATAAAATACCTACGAATAAATCTAATCAAAGAGGTGAAAAATCCATATGCTGAAAACTATAGAAAGCTTATGAAAGAAATTGAAGAAGACACCAAAAAAATGGAAAAAGATTCCATGCTCCTGGATAAGAAGAACAAATATTGTTAAAATGTCAATACTACCCAAAGCAATCTACATATTAAATGCAATCCCTATCAAAACCACACCATCATTCTTCATAGACCAGAACAATCTTAAAATTTATATGGTACCAGAAAAGACCCCAAATAGCCAAAGCAATCTTGAAAAAGAAAACCAAAGCAGGAGGCATCACAACCCTGGACTTCAAGTTGTATTACAAAGCTATAATCATCAAGACAGTATGGTACTGGCACAAAAACAGACACTCAGATCAATGGAACAGAATAGAGAACCCAGAAATGAACTCACAAACATATGACCAACTAATCTTTGACAAAGCAGGAAAGAATATCCAATGGAATAAAGACAGTCTCTTTAGCAAGTGGTGCTGGGAAAGCTGGACACCGACATGCAGAAGAATGAACCTGGACCACTTTCTTACACCATACTCAAAAATAAACTCAAAATGGATGAGACCTAAGTGTAAGGAAGCCATCAAAATCCTTGAGGTGAAATCAGGCAAAAACCTCTTTGACGTTGGCTGCAGCAACTTCTTACTCAACACATCTCTGGAGGCAAGGGAAACAAAACCAAAAATGAACTATTGGGACCTCATCAAAATAAAAACTTCTGCATGGTGAAGGAAACAATCAGTAAAACTAAAAGGCAACCAACAGAATGGGAGAAGATATTTGCAAATGACATATCAGATAAAGGGTTAGTATCCAAAATCTATAAAGAACTTATCAAACTCAGCACCCAAAAAACAAATAATCCAGTGAAGAAATGGGCAGAAGACATTAATAGACACCCTTCCAAAGAAGACATTCAGATGGCCAACAGACACATGAAAAGATGCTCAACATCACTCATCATCCAGGAAATATAAATCAAACCACAATGAGATACCACCTGACACCTGTCAGAATGGCTAACATTAACAACTCAGGCAACAACAGATGTTGGCGAGGATGCGGAGGAAGAGGATCTCTTTTGCCCTGCTGGTGGGAATGCAAACTGGTGCAGCCACTCTGGAAAACAGTATGGATGTTTCTGAAAAAATTAAAAATAGAACTGCCCTATGAGCCAGCAATTGTACTAGTAGGTATTTTTCCAAGGGATACAGGGATGCTGTTTTGAAGGGGCATGTGCACCCCAATGTTTATAGCAGCACTATCAACAATAGCAAAAGTATGGCAAGAGCCCAAGTGTCCATCAATGGATGAATGGATAAAGAAGAGGTGGTATATATAGACAACGGAGTATTACTCAGCAATCAAAAAGGATGAAATCTTGCCATTTGCAACTACATGGATAGAACTAGATGGTATTATGCTAAGTGAAATTAGTCAGAGAAAGACAAATATATGACTTCACTCATATGAGGACTTTAAGATACAAAGCAGATGAACATAAGGGAAGGGAAGCAAAAATAATATAAAAACAGGCAGGGGGACAAAACATAAGAGACTCTTAAATATGGAGGGTTATGGAGGGGTTGTGGGAGGGGGGATGGGCTAAATGGATAAGGGGCATTAAGGAATCTACTCCTGAAATCATTGTTGCACTATATAATAACTAACTTGAATGTAAATTAAAAAAAATAAATTAAATAATTTAAATTACATAAATTAAAAAAAAAAAAGAAAAGATAGTTTGTTATTCTTACAGACCCCAAGAGAAGGGGGCACACCACACCACACCACACCACACCATAGAGGGCCTCCTGGGGAAGACCAGGGTCAGTCAGGAGACAGAGGGAGAGGAGAGAAAAGTGAGCAAGAGCCTCTATTGTGATTTCCATTTGGCTGAGGCAGGGTAAGTAGGCTTAAAGTAGGGTAGTTTGAAATTTGGTAATTTCGGCAGGCTTTGGGTTATAAGGACTGCCTCTAGTTATTTGATCCTGGCCCTGGGGTGGTTAGGACCAGTGGGAAGTGGCTCAAGTGAAAAACCCAGAGAGGTAAGCCAGGAGGAGGTTAAGGTGTGAACTCTGGAGTAGTTAGTTTGCATATGAAAGGTGTGATCCTAGGTGAGTCACTTACTCTCTCTAGGAAATAGATGACCTTGGGAGGAGCAGTCCCTCCAGGATCAGCAAGGCCCCACAATGTCAAGACATCAGAAAAGAAAAGGCATGGCTAGTTCAACTGTGAGTAATAGTAAATAGATATTGTTTTAAGCCACTGAGTTTTGAGGTAGTTAGTGATGCAGCAACAGCTGATTCTTGCAAATGTCAATGACAACATGGACAATGAAAAGGTTGCTACTAAAACATCAACATCTGGGCATATTTTCTGAAATTGAAACCCAGGTGGCAGGAAGCAGTCAGGCTGGCTTCAGTGGCTCTGGCCATGTGTAACTCGCTTCTGTTCTAATATACCTAATTTGCTGATGATTTTCCCAACTTGATTGTTCCAGTCAATTCCGGGTGGAGCTGTCATGGCTACTTCCCCATGTGCAACCCTACTACCTCCTCAACCTCTTTTCTCCCTGCAGAACGTGGAGCTAGTTAAGGCTTAAGTGTTTGCAAAACCAACAGTAAAAACACTAAGCACTTCACTCTCAGGAAGTTATTTCTTAGAACAATGATTCTCTAGAAGGTGGGGGCTACCCAAATATTTCACTTCCAATCAAGGACACTTAAGGAGCCACACGTGGTACAAAAAAAAAAGCATATTCAACTATTCAACATTACAAAAACATTTGGTATTATAAAGTGAAAAAAAGCTATTAGTTTTTTGCAGTACCCAAAGTTCAACAGAATTTTTTTTGGGCAAAGGAAATATGCAAAAGATATAGAGATTTTCAACTGGGGATGTTTTAGGATTTGAGGTTGAGGTGAGAACAGTGTAAGATTAGTGCATTCACAAGAAGGGGCTTGGGTAATAAAAGTTTAGATGCTCTGTCTTAGAGGAGTCAACAGTACCCTGTATCTCTTCACAGTAAAGTCTGAGTGCTCTCCCAATGAGGACACTGAGTGGGATCTTAATAATGGAAATAACTGCTTCATATAGAGCATGTGGTTTCTGTGAATCAAAGCTCTTGCCTGAATAATATCCATGAAATGCACTGAAATCCATTAAAAATCCCTTCTGCAGATTCCTAACTAAGAACATTTATTTCAAGGCATGAGATTTAATGGAACTTAAAGCAAATACCAAACTTGGTCAAAATTAATCAAGTCCTCTGAATGTTACTGGCAGTTCTCTGTGAAATGAATACATCATGCAAATGACAAATGAATCTATAAAGGAAAAACTCAGTTCAGTCTCCCAAGTAGGGAAAAATCCAGTCCTCCACCTCCTTCTGTGTTTCTCTTTCCTGTGTGTCTCCTTTACTACTCACACAAAACGCTCACAATACTTCTGACACCAGATTTGCGGGGTTTTCCTGCACACCAAACAACTCTCTTTGACACCAGCTGGGTATCCTACAATGTAACTGACATAATTCTGATGCCATTTACCTGGAGATAGCATCACATCCCAAAGGTTAAGAGCTCAGTCCCATAAGACTGTTCCCACCACATTTCAGATGCCAATTGCAAGTAGTATATCCCCAGGTTACCCACAACTCCTGTCCTATTGGCTACAAATCAGGGGTTCCCATGGACCCTCCTCAGGTTCAAGTAATTTGCTAAAGCAGCTCACAGAGCTCAGGGAAAAACACTTACTTATATTTACCAGTTTATTAAAGGTTAGAATAAAGGATACAGGTGTACAGCCTGATAAAGAGATCCATAGGGTCAGGTCTGAAAGTGTCCCAAGTGCAAGAGCTAATGTCCACATGGAAACGGGTGCGTCACCCTCCTGGTGTGGATGTGTACATCCACCTGGATGCCTCTGAACCTCCTATTGTGATTTTACAGAGACTTCCTCATATAGGCATGATCAGTATTAACTCCATTTCTAGATCCTGTCCCCTCTCTGAAAGGGTGGGGGTAGAGCTGCAAAGTCCAAGCTTCTAATCATGGCTTGATCTTTCTGGTAACCAGTCCCCATCCAGGAGCCCACCCAGAGTGCAGAGTTGTCTCAATAGAACAAGAGTTCCTCCTACCGTTCCTATCACTTAGGAATTTACAAGTGTTTGGGGAGCTTTGTGCTGGGGGCCCAGGGCAGGACCAGTATATGTTTTCTATTATCTAACAGCATCTCACCCAGAGTTAACACTGCTTCCCTGGGGACTGTAGTGGCTCAGGCAGTAAAAAGTTTGTCTCTGGTTTTCCACAACTAGTTGGGAAGCAACTCCCTGTACCTGCAGAGTTTCATATTATATACCAAAGGTATATAATCCATCCCATGAACCACTTCTTAACAAGTAGCAAGGAAGTGACTAGGACTGCGTCAGGGGAGGGAAAAGTGATTGCTGGAGCACAGAAGGGAAGTGTAAATGAGTCAAACTGCTCCAAGAGGGTGAGAGCAAGGAGGGCAGATATCCCCCAGCTGTGCTTCCTGGTGGGTGTTTCCACCAGCAAAAATGCCAGATGCCCAAATGATGCAGCTGCTAGGCTGAGGGGGCAGGGGGCAGAATGTGATGGTAGGGATGGGGCTGCTGAAGGACAGAAGATACCATATGCCACTGAGGATCTTCATGTTAATCAGATGATCTTAGGGTATCAGGGTTCTTTGGGGCCTGTGTTGCTATATTCTGGGGAAAAAATCCAATTCCACGGCAATGCCTAGGGACAAAGAAGCTATGTTCTACACCAATGGTCCTGGGTCCCCTCCCTTCTTCCTTACCTGTGTGTGAGACAGTACACAGCACCTCCTTTCCCTGGATTTAGTCAATTCAACCCTACAGTGCCTTCAGTGACATTCAAGTGGTCCATTTGCAGAAGCAATGAATGAGAATTTGAGGGTCATAAGAAAGCGAGTATGTGAAAGTAAAAAACACATGGTGTGGTCCACTCCCAATGACTTACCAGAGGTTAGATGCAGACAATCTCCCCCTATAGCACTTTCTAGACCACTTGCCCTCTATGATGATTTCACTGTAAAAGTGACTTATCTTCCTAACTAAATCCACATTGTTCAGGCTGTTTCTAATATCTGCCAATGTCCCTAGAGTAAACCTGATACAGTTGTTTTTCTAGTAGAGGGAAGAGTTGGGAAGGTTATCCAGTCGTTCCCATTAGTCCTCCCTAAGGTTGTTGACAGCCTTCTGGTGGGTGGAAAAGTTGGGAGGAAATGTATATGGAAACTATATGGGAACAAATCTGACCTTTTGGGGTCAGCTTTTCAAAGAGTCAATTACAGTTGAAATTAGGAGACGGGAAGGAAGTTAAAGACTGGAAGCAATAGCAAGGCATGAGATTCATCCAGCCTCCAGATATATACTGAGCACCAACCCGAGCCAAGCACTATTCTAGGTCTCGAGATTACAGAATCTAAATTGGAATCTGAAACTGGATTCAAATGTACATAAAAACGGGCCAACGTAGATAATTGGTGAAGGGACTAAAGATATTTCTGCAGACTTTGAAGACCCCACTGTGGGTGGGGGCAGTCATGAAGGTGGGTGTGGCAGTCCTTAATATGGATGTTGCCTTGGTCACTGGGAATGCCCTAAGTGCCCTTGTCCTGAAGCGCCCAGAGAAAGACCTGTACCATCTATTTTCAGATCACGAGGACATTTGGTGGGCTGCTCTGACGAATTTCCTCTGCTGTAGAAGGAGAGGGGCTGTTTATGGATTTCTGGAGGAGGGACTGCTGCCTGATTCTCTTTGCTTGCCCTACTCAGAAAAATGTTCAGATTTCTTTTTAAGGCGATGCATGCAGGATCATTCTATTGCAAGCTATGCATATGTATCTGTTTAATTTTAACTCAAGCTCTTTACCAAAAAGCAAGTTCATTTACTCAGAGCCTAGACAGAAGGCTTTCCCAGTCCTGACACCTTGCTTATTTGCTACTTAAAGTCTTTTGGAAGAAAAGAACAGATTTTTGCATTTTGTTCCCTTTCTTACTTCAGAAAAAAAATTTTTTTTAAAAAAACCCACACAACTGTCCTAATTGGAAAGGATTCTTGATCTATTTCATTGCAGTCTGTTTATTTCTGGTAAGTGTCCAGAACACTTGGCCCCTACCCCTGCCAAGGCTGCTCTCCAACAACATTTCAACTTTGTTCCAGAGCACTTGGAGTTTCACAGCAGCCCAGAAATCTCCGCACAGAGCCCCAGGTGACATGCTGGGGTATAGGTCTCCCCTCCCGGGACTATCTTCAGCTACTTTTTAGGCCCACCCAAGTTGCTCACTCACAATGGCACTCCTGTCTTCTCCTTTCTGCTCACCTCTCCACACAGGGCTGCCCCACCCAGCTGTTGCCACACTCTGTGCGCAGGAATGGGAATAGGGAGGTTGTAGGGATCAAAATCTAATTCTGGAATCAACTAGAGTCCCTTGTGTATTGCATGAGCCCAGGACAATTCCAGCCTCCACAGAGCTGTGTTGGGTTAAGGCCTTGCATGGTAGGAAGGTACCTGTTAAAAGCAAAGAGATCAGATTGCAACAGGCCAAGGTGGGGTTGTAAGATACAGGAAAAAAAAAAAAAAAAACAAGGCTTCTCCATAAACACATTGTGATACAGATGAAGTCAGCATGAAGAACAGCCTTAGGGATTGGTGGAGGGTTGGAAAAGCCACCAAGAAAATAGGCAGTCATAGTGAGGATCCTTACCACAGGGGCCAGAGAAGGACCCTGGAGATGATCTAGAATGGAGGTGGTGCACCAGAGACCTGCAGATACATTCTATTTTGCCCACACAGTGTGTATTTATATATGTGCGTGTGTGTGTGTGTGTGTGTGTGTGTGTGTGTGTGTGTGTGTGTGTTTTCCCCTTAGTTGACATAGAATGCTTTTAGATGACACATGTACTCCCTACCTTGCTTCACTAATATGTATTACCACATTACCTGCTGGGCCAGAGAGAGGGGTGGAAGTTTATGAAAGAAGAACATACCTCCATCATGCCTCAAATTGCACCTGCTGAATGCTTTTCAAAGGAGAGCATACAAGCTTAGTATTGACTCCCCCAAATTTTCAGACTTGTAAGTGAGTGTGGTGGTAGTGCTTCCTTCTCCTCATGGAAATCATCCACAGCTTCAAAGAGTTTCATTTGCTATACAGATTCCAAAACATGTGTAGGGGCTATCAGGAGCAGATATCTCAAGGGAAAAGGTGCAGGAGGGTCTAGGGGCCAGTGGCAGCCAGGGTTTAGAAAGCACAAACAAAACTACACTTCCTGAAGGTGAGTTGCTCATCTGCCCCTTGTTGCACTGCTGGTGAAGGAACTAGAGGGTCTAGAACTGGTAGCAGAAGCCCTTTGGACCCAATTTGATTCAGAGAAGCTGAGGAGGCAGAGCTCTACAAAGAATCATGCAGTGATTTTGGGAAGCAGTCCGTCTCTGTGGAAACAGAGAAAGAGAGGTCCTTTGGGATCAAGAATTCTAGAAGCCTGCTCTTCCACCCCTACTTCAAGCCTTCTGCAGGGAGCTTTATTTAGGAAAAGTCCAATCCATACACTCTATAAGTAATGAAAAAGAAAATAAGATAGCTTTGATGCAAGCACACTTGAAGACGCAAAGAGCAGCAAGTCATGTCAACAGAAGAGCACACACCAGAAAAATATGGCCTGGAAGAGGTGAAATTATGATCAAACATTCCTCCATGAATTAAAAACAAAGCACAACCAAAAATACCTTAGTAAAACAATTTGATCTCTAGAGGGAAACCACAGAGCACAAATGTAAGAACTCAAATACAAGATGACAAGACAATGAGAGGTGATGAGATAGGACAAGAAGACTCAGGAAAGATAGGAAAAAAACAAAGCCATCATCACACAGGCGAAGACAAAATCAGATGGAGAATAAAAGGAGAAAAGTTGCTCCATCAAATACTGTACTGGAAGCCAAGGGTAGAAATATGAATTGTGAACTAAATGAAATAGAGATAGGAGTTTAAAATGACTGATAGGGAAATGACAGGGTTAGCAGAAAGTAAAAAGAAAGCCAACATATGCAAAATTGGGGTCCCAGAAGAAACCAGACAATAGAAAGTAACAAATATTTTTAAATATAATTCAAAGCATTTCCTAAAATGAAACGAGAGTTGAATCTACTTATTGGATGTTCACACCACCTCCCAGGGAAACGTGCTCCAGGACAGTCACTGTAGGAATCATGGCCTAGTCCAGTTATGGACTTAAAGAGAGTATCCATTGCGCAGTAAAGCATTAAAAAATCAAATTACTTACAAAGAGAAAAAAAAAAAAAAAATCAGATTGAACTCAGACTTCACCCAACAGCGTCTAACATTAGAAGAGAATGGAGAAACACTTAGAAGATATTTAAGGAAAGTGCAAACCAAGAAGTTTATATCATCCAAGCTGTTCGACAATTATAACGCCTATTGCAAACCATTTAAATATGCAGGAACTCAGAAAGTATTGTTTCCACGAACCTTTCTTGAGGAAACAACCAGAAAATGAACTTCGTCCAACTGAGACTCAACTGTGGAGACTTTAGCCAAGAGTGTGACTGTAAGCCTTGATTATATTTAGGTTTGGATCTAAAAGTAAACGTGAAGTGGGGATTGGAGTAACAAAATAGAATGTAAGTGTCTTATGCTCTGACAATGTAGAAATAATACAACTGGCAAATACTGGGGTGGGAAAGGGTAAAGATGGCAGGAAGCTCAGTGATGGCCTTATCTATAGAATTAGGGACACAGGGGAAAGAATTTAAAGACTCAAATAGTAGACATACATTTTTAAGAGTTCAAAGTAAAAACTAATCAAGATAATATTATTGACTAAAGTAGGAAGCGGAGGAGAGGTAGGAGAAAGCAAAGAACATACATATGAATTTTATTTTTGCTTAAAATGATTTAAAAAGCAGATGACTGAGGATTTTGTATAATAATTATAAAGATAATTATTAAAATATTACAATTCCTCTTAAGTATCAGAAACTGTTTCTCGTCTTTTCTCTTGAAACTTTTCTCCTCTCTTCTCTTTCCCTCCCTTCCTTTCTCTCTATTTTTCACTCTATGCCATCCACCCAAGAAAACAAAGCAAACAGACCCAATATTGAAAGATTTAAAACACTGTATTCAGAGGGGCACCTGGGTGGCTTAGTTGTTTAAATGTCCAACTGCAGCTCAGGTCATGATCTCACAGTCTGTGGGTTTGAGCCTGTGTTGGGCTCTGTGCTGACAGCTCAGAGCCTGCTTCAGATTCTGTGTCTCCCTCTGTCTTTGCCCCTCCCCTGCTTGCTCTCTCTCTCAAGAATAAACATTAAATTTTTTTTAAAAAAAAACACTGTATTCAGAGAACAAAATACAGATCTTCCAACAAATATTGTTAAATGTCTATACTACCCAAAGCGATCTACACATTTATTGCAATTCCTATTAAAGTACCAACAGCATTTATCACAGAACTGGAACAGACAATCCTAATATTCATATGGAACAATAAAAGACACTGAGTAGCCAAAGCCATCTTGAAAAAGCAAAGCAAAGATGGAGGTATCACAATTCCAGACTTCAAGTTATATTACAAAGCTGTAGTGATCAAAACAGTTCAGTACTGGCATAGTACATTTATACAGTACAGTGTATATACAGTACAGTATAAATGGACACATAGATCAATGGAACAGAATAGAAAACCCATAAATGAACCCACAATTATATGGTTAATTAATCTTCGACAAAGCAGAAAAGAATATGCATTGGGAAAAAGAATGTCTCTTCAACAATTGTGTTGGGAAAACTAGACAGCTACATGGAGAAGAATGAAACTGGACCACTTTCTTATACCATACACAAAAATAAATTCAAAATGGATTAAAGACCTAAATGTGAGACCTGAAACCATAAAATTCCTAGAAAAGAATGCAGAAAAGAATGACCTCAGCTATAGCAACTTCTTTCTAGATATGTCTCCTGAGACAAGGGAAACGAAATAAAAAATAAACTACTGGGATTACCTCAAAATAAAAAACTTTGGCACAGTGAAGAAAACAATAAACAAAACTAAAAGGCAACCTCTGGAATGGGAGAAGATGTTTGCAAATTGTATATCTGATAAATATATCAAGAACCGATAAAACTCATCACCCAAAGGAACAAATAATCCAATTAAAAAATGGGCAGAAGACATGAATAGGCATTTTTCCAAATGAGACATACAGATGGCCAAGAGACACATGAAAAGATGCTCAACATCACTCAGCAACAGGGAAATATAAATCAAAGCTGCAGTGAGATATTACCTCAAACCTTTCAGAATGACTAAAATCAACTACACAAGAAACAACAGGTGTTGGCCAGCATGTGCAGAAAGTGGAACTCTCTTGCACTGTTGGTAGGAAGGCAAACTAGTGTAGCCACTCTGGAAAACAGTATGGAGGTTCCTTAAAAGGTTAAAAATAGAACTATCCTATGATCCAGCAATTGCACTACTAGGTATTTACCCAAAGAATACAAAAATACTAATTCAAAGGCACACATGCACCCTGGTGTTTATAGCAGAATTATCTACAATGGCCAACTTATGGAAACAGCCCAAGTGTCCATCAACTGATGAATGGATAAAGAAGATGTGGTATATATATATAATGGAACATTACTCAGCCATGAAAAAGAATGAAATCTTTCCATTTGCAACAATATGATGAAGCTAGAGAGTATAATGCTAAGCAAAATAAGCCACAGAAAGACAAATACCATATGATTTCACTAATATGTGGAATTTAAGAAACAAATGATCAAGTGAGGGTGGAGAGAGAGAGAGAGAGAGAGAGAGAGAGAGCACGCCAAACCAAGAAACAGACTCTTAACCATAGAGAACAAAGAGATGGTTACCAGAGGGAGGGAAGGGGATGGGTTAAATATGTAAATGGGAATAAAGAGTGCACTTGTGATGAGTGATGAATGGAAGTGTTGAATCACTATATTGTACACCTGAAACTAATATTACACTGTATGTCAACTAACTGTAATTTAAATAAAAACTATTAAAAATACAGATCTTCCTTGACTTACTACAGGGCTATGTCCCAATAAATCCATTATAAATTGAAAATAATGAAAGTTGAAAATGCATTGAAGGCACCTACCCTCCCAAACATCACAGCTTAGCCCAGCCTACCTTAAATGTGCTAAGAACACTTATGCCTCCTAGAGTTGGGAAAAATAACCTATTTTATAAGAAAGTGCTGAATAACTCATGTAATTTGTAGAATCCTATACTGAAAGTACATGGTCTTATGGGTACAGAATGGTTGTAAGTGTGTTGTTTGTTGACCTCATGATCATGATGCTGACCCAGATCTGGGGCTCAGTGCCCCTGCCCAGCATTGAGAGAGGATCGGACCACAAATCACTAGCTCAGACACGATTCGAATTCAAAGTTTGAAGCATGGTTTCTACTGAATGTGTATAACTTTTGCAACATCTTAAAGCAAAAAAATCACTAAGTGTAAGCATTGTAAGTCAAAGACCATCTGTAATGTGACAGATCTAAGATCAAACACATAAAAAAATATAAATGTGGGGGGCACCTGGGTGGCTCAGTCAGTTAAGTGTCCGACTTCGGCTCAGGTCATGATCTTGTGGTTCATGGGTTCAAGCCCCGCATCAGGCTCTGTGCTGACAGCTCAGAGCCTGGAAACTGCTTCAGATTCTGTGTCTTCCTCTCTCTCTGTCCCTCCCCCACTTATGCTCTGTCTCTCTCTCTCTCCCTCTCTCTCTCAATAAATGAATAAACATTAAAAAAATTTTAATATAAATGGGATTCACTCAACTATTAAAATAAATGATTTTCACATTATATCATAAAGCACAACCAAATGTTTTGCTGTTTAAAAGCAACATATCTCAGGCAGTTAATCAAAGGTTGGCAATGGAAATGATGGACAAGGGGTACCAGACAAGCACAACCCAAAGAAAACAAGTGTTGCCAGTTTACCTTCAAAGAAGAGGAAATTCAGGACAAAAACTATTAAATAAGACAAAGAAGGCGATGCTATAATGCTAGAGAATACATTGTACAATGAAGACAGAATAGTTAATGAATATCTACACATAAAATCACATGACAGCAATATTCACAAGGAAGAAATTAGAGAAGATATAAGGAGAAATAGAAACATGCTTAAAGGAAACTTTTCAATTCTATTAATTCCTTTTAAGATTAATGTCAAATAACAAAAAGAAGTAAAACTTAAGAAAGTTGATCTGATTAATATATGTCAAAATCTATATACTGAAAATGGAGAATTTACGTTCTTTTCAAGGGGCAAGGAAACACACATGAAAACTGACTGCCTGATAGACCACAATGAACATCTCAACCAATCCCCAAAAGTAGAAATAGTACAGGCAAAATCCTCTGATCATAAAATGGCTAACCTAGACACTGATAACAGAATAGAGAAACAGAAAAAGATTCTTCTATCTGAAATTGTTAAAAAGATAAACAACTCTTTCCTAAATGTCTCTTAGGCCAAAAGAGACATGTATATTGGATTGTAGAGATTTTAGGAAATAACAATTGAAAACACTACATAACACAACCTGTGAGTCATAGCTGAAGCAGTGCATATCCTTAAAAATTTGTGTCAATAAAAACAGAAAGAATAAAATTATTTGAACATATAATTCAACTTTTAAAACCCTCACTGTTTTTAAACCCAATCTTCAACCTTAATGTGTTGTTAAAGTAGACTTACAGATAATTAATGTACCATAAACTGTGTATTTAAACTGTGTAATTTGGTGAATTGTGACCTACATATCCACCTGTGAAATCATCACCACAATCAAGATAATGAACCTATTACCCCCAAATGTCTGATGTTCTTTTGTGATTCAATTTTTTGTTTCTCCTACAACAGCCCCAATCACTGATTTAATTTCGGTCAATATAGATTCACTTGCACATTCTAAAATTTTTTAAAAATAGAATTATAAAGTATTATGTAGCTCCTTTCACTCAGCATAATTATTTTTAGATTCACTGAAATATTTACATGTAAGGATATGATGCCTGGGATATGCCTCAAAATTACCTGGCAGTGGGTGGGGGCAGTGGGTAGAGGTGAAAATGAACTAAGACTGGCTATAAGTGGATAATTACTGAAGCTGAATCATGGACACCAGAGAGTTCATTTTACTATTCTGGCTACTTACATAAATGTTTCAAACTTTCTGTAAGAAAACGTTTTTAAAAATTACTTCTTCCGCTCCACCTTGCTATTCTTGTGCTATTTAATGTTACTGCATATTTTGAATCCTTGTCTATTATTGTCATTCAAAATAACTGTTCTTGAATCTACTTTTTGAGGTTTGAAAATCCAAACTTTATATCTGCAGGACTCCAGAACAGTGAATGAGTTTTATTTAAAAACAAAACAAAACAAATCTTCCACTGATTTTTTTTAAATGCCAGCTACTAGACATCATGAATACTCATGTCCAAGGGGAGGGAACATTTGAGCCCACTGGATGTTTCGTGTCTTGTAGACATAGCAGGTGAGATCAGCATCTGATGGCCAAGATTTCTCTGAGGAAAGATATATTTGCAGGTTTGGGGAATTTGCCAGCAAATACAGTGTTCTGGTTTCTCAGGAGGGAAAGCATGAGTGAAGATTGTGGGCCAGAGGTGATGTAATTAGTTATTATCAATCAAATCCAGGGATCTGAAAAATGTAAACAATGAAACATGACGTGCACTATTATTTTTTTCAATTAAAATATTATCTTTAGGGGTACCTCGGTGGCTCAGTCGGTTAAGCGTCCAACTTAAGCTCAGGTCATGATCTCAGGGTTCGCAGATTTGAGCCCTGAGTCAGGCTCTGTGCTGACAGCTCAGAGCCTGGAGCCTGCTTCAGATTCTGTGTCTCCCTCTCTCTCTGCCCCTCCCCCGCTCGTGCTCTGTTTCTCTCTCTCTCTCTCTTTCAAAAATAAACATTAAAAAATTTTTTTAAAAATTATCTTTAAAAGTTAGGGGCGCCTGGGTGGCGCAGTCGGTTGGGCGTCCGACTTCAGCCAGGTCACGATCTCGCGGTCCGTGGGTTCGAGCCCCGCGTCGGGCTCTGGGCTGATGGCTCAGAGCCTGGAGCCTGTTTCCGATTCTGTGTCTCCCTCTCTCTCTGCCCCTCCCCCGTTCATGCTCTGTCTCTCTCTGTCCCAAAAATAAATGAACGTTGAAAAAAAAAAATTATCTTTAAAAGTTAGTAAAATGAAAATGGCAAAAAGAAACAGACCAAAACAGTGCTCCAACTTTCTCTGGCATTAACGAGAATTTGCCTGTTAAGTAGAGCTGGCTAGTCTTCCTCTTTTTCTGAAAGGCTCTATGTCTGCTCCAGTTTCCTGTCTGAGAAAAGCAAATACCACAATTTGCTTATGGCGTTTAATGTGTGTCAGACTCAGTTATCCCCAAGTGAGTTGCATTTGTGAAATTATTGGTGTGGTAGACTGTTAAACATTTGTAGCTCCCAAGGAGCCCTGCCTTCCAGTGTTGTTCACAGTGTCTCTGGGCTTGGCCATACGATGGCTTGGGGCAAATGGTTGTTAGCAAGAGGGGTGCAAGCAGAGGTTTGATCCTTGCTTGCACAGTGGGGCTTATCCTCTTGGTGTGCTCACTCTTGGAGCCAGCTGCCATGCTGTAACTCAGCTCGAGCTAGCCTTGTGGAAAGACCATGTGGATTGAACAAGAGGGCCCAGTCTTCCAGATGATCCCATCACGGCACCAGACATGTGAGCAGAGAACCATCCTCGATGTCCCAGCCATCTGATGGTAGGCCCAGTCAACCCAATGAATCATGAGAAATAATAAAATGGTTATTTAAGCCAGTAACTCTGAGTGGTTTCTTACACAGTAGTAGACAACTGAGTCAGTATTTACACAATTGTGTGTGTTTCTGGAAAGTTGATGAAAATGTGCACACATGAGCCACAGGTTAAGAGAATTAGTCATGAAAACAAAACTCGTACCACTCCTAAGACAATTATTTGTTTTCAGCACACGGCAAAATGTAGAAAATCCCCCTCACGCATAACTTTCCTGGAACACACCTATTGTGTGCTAGCAGCTACCTAAGAGATCACATACTCAGAGATGCCCAGAGCAGGTGATGCTGGAAAGGTCTCTGGATAATGGGCATTAACCCAGGTTAACACAGCTGACCACAGCTCCTGGGCATAATAAAACGTCACGGTGGAGTTGGTCTTATCCTGCTTAGCCCATTTCACAGAGCAGCTATGAGTTGCTCAGGGCAGTACCGCAGAGAAAAAAAACCAGGTCCAGATGAGCAAGCCCGTCGTGGCACTGGGATGTGCTGGCTTCCAGACACCAGGTTAGGGAATCGAGCCAATGACTGTTGGGGTGTTTCACATGAGTGGAGGCCAGAAACCCCTAATCTGTGGACCTGTGCCACTGCACTGGCAACAGCCACAGCATGGCCCCCATCATAGAAGGAAAAGCCAAAGAGAATGAAATCATTCCATGAGAGCCTTGCCCTCGCCTGCGTTGCTTTCATCTCCCATATATATTCCTTACAAAGTGAGTGAAATTGTTCTAGTTCACTGCAGTGGGTGAAAACAGACCCCACCCACCATTTCCTGGGTGTGGGTGCTGTGGGCAGATGCCAGGAGGAATTTGAAAGGAGTCATGCTATTTCAGGTATTATAATTTGCCATAATGCCAAAGCAGTAATACATCTGCCCGTGTGAAATTCCCACTCTTTAGACACCAAGCTTCAACCAGTGTTCACATTGTTCTAGCACACTCCTTTGTGAAGTCGCTCTGCGGCCTTCTCCCTTACAATTCCCATTTCAGCACTGGGACTTGTGCTCTGACCCCAGAGCAGCCTCCTGCCTTGCCCATCTACATTCAGATCTCCAAGTGCTTTTACCCAGTTGGCTAATGTGAGGGGTGGGCAGGACTGAGGTGGTATCATCACAGCTGCTAGCAAGTCTGAAGTTGGCCAAGAAGGTTCCAGATCAATTGGCACCAACCCCAAGGGTGACTGGATCGTGAATCAAAAGAGAAAACCCAAGAAGTGTGGCTTAAGGGGTCAGGCCAGGCCAGCCCTGCCCTGACCAGTGCAAATCAGGAAAAAGAGGTCATTCAGCAAAGAAGGGAAGGCTATTTTGGGGAAATAAAAGGCAAAACGGATGTCAGTAGATGACAGGACAGACCTCCAGTAATAGGTGTATATATATATTTCATTTTGGAGAATTTTGCGGAGCTTGGAGGCAGAGCCCTATTTTTAGTGTCTATTGTGTGAGGCTTTGGCAGGGATGTGCATAGCTGCAGTTTTCTTCTGACAATGATTACATTTTAAATAGAGAAAGAAGGTAATGAGGGCAAAAATAATAACTATTTTCAGGCCTCAAAATTCAGGGTGTTTGAAACAGGGTTTTCTAAAATGCCAGCCTTGGGAGAAGAACCATTTTTCCTTCTTGCCTTTTATCCAAGGCCTCTTAATAGATGATGTGCAGGGGGAGGCAAAGCAGTGTTCTTGTGCCCCCCTCCCCCACCATGTCCCGCTCAGGCCCAGTTGTCTGATTACCACTGTTTAACAAGGGAGCAGAGAAAGAGGAGGCAGGGATCCACCCACCATGGAGATTCCTCAACTTTGTGCCTCAGAGTGCCTGGAGGCTGCCAGAAGTGCAGATTCCTGGCCCTAGCTCCACTAGGGGATGATTCCACTGGTCTGGGAAAGGACTTGGAAACTGAATCTGCCCCCCACCCTGGCACACCCCTCCCAACTGGGTGTCTCCAGGGGACTGGGTGTGGATAGTCCTGGACCCCATTTTGAGAAAACTGCCCTTGCAGCCAGTACCCTGTAAATGGTACTCATGAGTTCATGAACTTGAAGGAGTCTGAGATGTTCAGAAGAAGGCACTGACCATAGAATTCGATGAGAATGAGAGATGGTGTGGTCAAGACCATTGTGATGTTGTGATTTATAATAAGAAATATATATTTGGTCTTTGTCCCCATTTCTGAACCAAGCTCCTAAGATGCTTGAAATTTCCTAAGTGAAAAGAGCCATAAACATGTCTTTTGTTATATTAATGAGGTGACTTTTGGAAGCACTTAAGGTTGGGGTCTGGTTGCCAGTGGAGACAAACCTGAGATCAGAGGGTTGGGCTTTCCAATCCCAACCCTGGACCACCAGGGAGGAAAGGGGCTGGAGACTGAGTTGAAACATCAACGGCCAATGATTTCATCAACCATGCCTGTGTAATGAGACCCCCATAAAAACCTAAAAGGACTAGCTGGGAGAGCTTCCAGATTAGTGAATTTGGAGACTCAGGGACAGTGGTGCACTCAGAGTGCACAGAAGCTCCATGCCTCTTCCCAAATATCTTGTCCTATGTATCTCTTCCACCTAGCTGTTCCTGAATTATGTCCTTTGTAATGAACTGGTAATCTAGTAAGTAAAATGTTTCTTTTGAGTTCTGTGAGTTGCTCTAGCAAATTAATTGAACCCAAGGAGGGAACCTTAGAACCTCCAATCTATAGCTGGACTGTCAGAAGTACAGGGACATACCTGAAATGGGGTGGGGAGGCAGTCTTAAGGGACTGAGCTCTTAACCTGTGGGATCTGATGCTATCTCCAGGTGATGTCAAAATTGGGTTAAATTGTAAGACATCCAGCTGGTGTGAGAAAATTGCTTGATGTGGAGGATGGAACCCCACACAGTGGAATTGGATGCAGAGTTATAATCATGGGTTCCAGAGTCCAGCTGATCTGGTTAGAATCTGGATAGCCGAGGCCACTATTCAGAGCACCAGCTAGTCAAAACAGGCCTGAACTGAAACAGTATACTGAGTCACAGAAAAGAGGACTTCCCTTCTTTCTCCTTCAAACATGGGAACAGTCTTGGCTAAACAAAGATGCTGTTGGAGTGCCCTTTGAAGAAGAGAGGAGCCCAGGTAGGGGTTGGGAAAAGTCTCCACTGGATGGAGGAAGGCAATTGGTTTAGTACGGGTTGGTCAATCTCTTCCAGTGGCTGAGTGTGGGAGCTCACAAAAAAGAACTGCCTGAAATTCTTGATATCTTTGTGGGGTGACCACATCAGTGGGAGAAAGTCACGACTGTCGCACTCAGCATGAACCTGAATTAAAGGTTGATGGAAATGGTTTCATAGTATTAAAATGCTATAAAGGAGCCTGGGTAGTTCAATCAGTGAAGCGTCCAGCTCTTGGTTTTGACTAAGTCATGATCTCATGGTTCATGGGTTTGAGCCCCACATGGGCTCCTTGCTGACAGTGTGGGGTGTGCTTTGGATTCTCTCTCCCTTTATTTGCCCCTCTCCTGGGCACACACACTCCCTGTCTCTCACTCTCAAAATAAATAAAAAAATAATATAATAAGATATCTGTTTACATCAAATGGAAGGTCATGATTATTACAAAAAGAGCCCAATTCTCACCAAATAAAACAAAGGTGATCTCTGACCACTTTACAGGACTCTGGGTGACATTCCTTATTCTGATGTCAGCCTGATAGCACCAAGCTTGAGGTACCTAGTTCCTCATTTCTTTAGTAAAACAGAAGGATGCCCAGACCCCCTCCAGTTGTATTGAATCAGAATCTCTGGGGATGATGGGATCTAGATTCTGTATTGTTTTAAAAGCCTTGTAGCTGATTTTGATGCACAATCAGTATTGACAACCAGTCATGTCATTGTCAGGTGCCCTTATTCGTGTTTTCCACCCTAAGTAGGAGGATGGTATGCACTTAATCAGGGCTTTTTAGTGGCAAAAGAGAGAAAACCAATGTAAGTAGCTTATGCCAAAAGGAAGGTCTAGTGGCTCCCATAATTGGAGTGTTTCAGTGGGTGGTGCTTGGCTAGATCCCAGGGTTCTAGAGGGGCCTTCCAGATTGTTTCCCTCCATCTTTCAGCTCTCATTTCTCCCTATTGTCTTCATCCTCAGACCAACTGTTTTAGGGAGAGGTAGAAATGACCCCTCAACATCATGTTACAGAGGATGATTCCAGAAACACACACACAAAAAAAAAAAAAACACTAAAGAGGGCTCTCATTGGCACATGTGACCCATGCCTGTGTTGCTAGAGAAGGAATGGGCTGATTGGCTAGAGTGGTCAGGTGTCAGATCTGAGTGGGTAACAGAGAGTCATTCACTCAAAGAAAAAGATCTGGAAAGGAAAAGAAGCAGAGACTAGGAACTGGTAGTATCTATCAGAGACCAGAAAGATCATGATAATGGCCATCTTTTTTCTGAGCACTGTGTATGTATATCAGACACGTTGAGATAAGCACTTTACACACTCTATGCTTTAAAATGCTATCAAAAATATCACAAGATGTATCCCTTGTCCTTTAAAAAAATTTAAATATTTATTTTTGAGAGAGGGAGTGTGATCAGGGGAGGGGCAGAGAGAGAGGGAGACACAGAATTCGAAGCAGGCTCCAGGCTCCAAGATGTCAGCACAGAGCCCAATGTGGGGCTCAAACTCAGGAACTGTGAGATCATGACCTGAGCCAAAGTCAGGCGCTTAACTGACTGAGCCACCCTTGTCATTTTCATTTTCTAGAGGAGAGGAGAAAGGCTTAGAGAGGTTATGTGCCTACACAGGCTTGCCAACTAGTTGTTGGCAGAGCTGGAGACTCAGCTCAGGACTGTCTGATGTCAGAATCAAGCAGTGACCAGAACGGTTCTCAGCCTCCAGGACCAGCATGAGCACATGGCTTCCCCTCTTCCCCTGGCTCATCCATGGGAATGTGGCTGATCCCTACCCCTTTCTTATTCTTTTGATTTAAATGATGCCCTCTCCCTCATTTTGAAGCATCCAGAAGAGTAATTATTGTTCTGCTGACAGCTTCTAGTGGTTCCTGAATTTGATGAACCACTGCACTGAAGAGTGCTCTCTCTCTCCAGTAGGTCCTGGTGGTTAGCCAGCTGTGGGCCCAGCACTGGATCTGTTCACAAACCTGAGGGTAGCAGAGGGCTACAGGCACTACCATGTCTACTCACAGACAAAATATCTCTGAAAAAATTGTTATAGGAGGCTTAAAAATTCTCTTTTCATTACAAACCCTATTTTACAGAAAAGGAAAGAGAATCAGTAGATCCAGTGAGAAATCAAGGGGGCTACAAGTTTAGAGACAGTCCCTCTCTGTCCCAATTCCTGATTTCCCCCTCTGGCACCCCTGCCAACCCTGGCATCCTTCTCTCCCCAACCCCCAATTCTTCCTTCATTCCCCGTGCAGCAGCTCTATTATTTCTAAAGTACATTATATACTTTTATGATTTGGTCTTCCTGCTGTGACATCAAGACTGAACTTTAATAGGGGTGTAAACACCACTTTAAAATTCTTTTGCAGGCTTTCACTTTTTATATTCTACTGGGTGCTTGTGTCTCCATGAATAAACAAATCATGCACCAACATGTAGGGTGAGAAAATGCATTTCCTTTGTTGTTACAGCAGTTCTTGCCAGAGGCACTGTGACTTGTAACACAGATATATTTCTACCTTCCTTCCCTCTCTGACACCAACAAGAAAACAAGAGCCTAATCCCAGCCATTCCTTTCTCCACAAGGATGCAGGACAGTAATGTCACCCATGCTGAAGCCTACCCATAATCTATCTGTGACTGACACTCTGGTCCATAAACCCCAAATCAAGTAACTGGGTTCTCCTCTGTGCTATCCATCAACAGTATCAGACAGGGAGAAGCAATGTGCCTGAAGTGTTTATATGGGCAAGTTGTTGTTGAACGTGGAAGAAGAGGGTTGTACAACATGGAGCTGGCATGCAACAGAGGCAACATTGCATCTAATCAATCCATCAGTTTTATAACTGGGATGTTATTTAGTGTTAATATAATATGTAGTTACCTAAAGAATGGACTAGTTTGAAAGCCTTTATCCACGGTATTTTTTTTCCATAAAAGCTAGCCGAATTCTGATCTTGTTTTGGCTGATCTGCATTGTGGCTCAACCCATCTGTGGTTAGGAAGCAGTACTGGTGCCCCAAACTGCACACTGGAGAGTCCCAGCCTCCAGAGAGACTGGGATGTCCAGTGGGTCCAGTGGGTAGTTGGAAATCTCGTGTCCAGAGCTCATCTGCATTTGAGAATGGAGATTCTGACTGTACTTCAAGCTGGAAGAGGGAAGAAACGTTCTCAAGTAGAGGTTGTAGGGAAAGAAGATGAGAGATTTTGTATGGAGTTTGGTGAGGGTAGTGTCATTTTCAGACCAGGCAGAAGAAGAACAAAAAAGGTAAAAAAAAAAAAAAAAAGAGGATCTAAATGAGGTGCCCTGGGGGAACAAAGGAGAGCAGAGTTGCAAGGAGTGGTCAGTCAAGTGCTGCTGAGGATTTGATTATAGTAAAAGCCCTGGAAAGAAGCCTGCATCCAAGAGTTCGGAGCTGGCTGTGATTTTGTTGAGGGTGTGTTACAGGGGGTGTGGTGTGGTCTGAGGTCAAAACCCAGACTGCAGCGGTTGGAGATGAGGAGAGAAGAAGTGCAGAAAACTTACAGGAAACATGTAGTGAAGAGAAGAGGGACAGCCAGTAGTTCATTGGAAAGGCAAAATGACAGGTGATTGCGACTGGATGGGAGTGCCTGGACTATGTGTACAGAAGAGACAACATAGCAGGGAGTGGGAAAGTCTAGAGGTACAAGAAGAGGCTGGCCACTGAGGGCACAGGGCATGTGTGAGATGTAGTGTGTACACGTGTATATTGGGGTGTGTGTGTGTGTGTGTGTGTGTGTGTGTGTAAAGTTTAAACATGGACAAAAGTGAAGGAAGCTGAGTGAGAATAAAGCGATGAAGCCTCTGCAGTGCTGGCAGCATCTACCTTCCTCCCAGACTCTAGTTCCTGTGGGTGTGTTTGCATCTCTCCAGCTGCTTGGGTAAGCCCCGCCAAGGCCAAGCCTGCCAGTGCCCTGCATGAAAATGCAGCATCACGATGACAATAATGTCCCCTGATGCTCCCAGAGCCTCCTATCCTCAGGTCCTCCTGGCATAAGGGCAGAAGGGGAGAGAATGGCCCTCTCTCCAAATCCATACCTCACTTTATTGCTGGCTTAGACCCCTTTGAAAACAATTTTTTTAAGTTTATTTATTTATTTTGAGAGAGAGCAAATGAGCATGAGTGAGGGAGGGCAGAGAGAGAGGGAGAGAGAGAATCCCAAGCAGGCTCTGAGCTGTAAGCACAGAGCCCAACGTGGGGCTCGATCTCATGAACTGTGAGATCATGACCTGAACTGAGATCAAGAGTCGGACGGTTAACTGACTGAACCACCCAGGTGCCCCAGAAAACAATTCTGATATTCACTGTGAACAATGCTAATAGAAATCTACATGCATTTCTTCCTCCTGACAGCAGGAGCCCATCTGCCACACCAAATCCCTTCTCGAGAAATTGTAGTCTTCAGAGATGTCTGTTGCTGGCCTCTGAGCCTACCTTTCATCTGCTCACCAGGCTTTACTGTCTCTGTTCTTCATGTGAAGGCTTAAATTCTTAGGCCAAAGTCCTAAGGCAGAGTTTAAGCTCAAGGCTTCTGGGCTCCCTCTCCCTGTAGCAGGGACTGTGAAAGTGAAACCCCCTTCCACCCCAATGCCTGCCTGGGAACGGAAACTCCTGCCAAAACTCAGGAAACTCCTGTGTGTCACACAGACACACAGGGGTTCCCACTCTCACAAATGCATAAGAGACAGCTACACATTTTCCCTGGTTTTATAGTAAGGGCTGCTATCTTCTGTGAGAGAGGGGTGTGTTAAGGGTTGGAGCAGTAGTTGGGAGGAAGGGGAAAGCAAGACAATTAAAGATGGTGTGGGAAGTAACGTAATGAGAACCTGCTAAGGGAGCTACAAATGAGAGGTTAAGGGATTAGGGTCCTTGGGACACAGAAGAGTAGGTTTTGCTTGATTCCACCCTGCAGGAGAGGCCAGCCATGCAGACCATCAGGGCTGGGCTGGGGCCAAATGGGAAAGCTTGCTAATGAGTGGGATGTGGGCATGAACAGAGCCTGAGGATGCATGCAAAAAAAAAAACCATATGGGTTTAAAGGATCAAAGGCAAGCCAAAAGAAAAAAGAGAGAGAGAGAAAATCTGTGTTCTTATTCAAGAGTGAGGGACAGTCAAGACTGAGGTGAGAAACCAAGTGGACATTAGGATGAAGTGGTGGATATGAAGTAATGTCTGGCAAGGAAAGTAGGATAAAGAATTGTAAAGTGGACTTCAAATTCTCAGAGCTTCTTCTCCTAATATAATCATGTTAATAGTTTACTAGTATTTAGGAGGGCTAAAGGTAGTAAGGTAGACAGGTTCAGTGGGACTTGGAGGAAGAAGGCAAAGAGGTTGTGGTTACAGAAGAAATGCCAGAAGAGGGTAGCTCCTGGTGAACAAAGCTCCAGGGTATGACCATACTTATGGGAGCTGAAGTCAGGGGAATGAATTTTGGAGTCAAGATCTCAAGGCATTATCAGCCTCGGTGTTGGAGGGACCATGGGTGTGGACACTAATTATATAAAGAAGAAGACTTGGAACCAAGGACAAAAACCTTAAGGAACATGATGTAGTGGCATAGAGATGGTTAGGTGATGGGAATGAAACTGGAAAGGGACTGGATGCCAGAATGGGGCTGGTTTGAAGAAGAGATAGTTGAAGAAAAGAGAGTAGAGGAGAGATTGCCTGAATGGGGTTTCAAGGTGCCTGTCCATTGTGACCTCATTTTTATCTTTTATCATTGCCCACCTAATCACCTTTAAGGGTGTTCTTTGGGGTATGTGCGTGTGTGTGTGTGCGTGCGCACATGTGTGTGTGTGTGCATGTGTGAATTTGAATTACTGTATGGCATCACTTGCTTTCAGCCTAAGGAACTTCTTTAGTATTTCTTGTAGCATAGATTTGCTAGAAATGAATTTTCTGTTTTTACCTGGGAAAATGTCTTAATTTGCCTTCATTTTTGAAAAATAGTTTTGCTGGTTATAAGACTCCTGGTCAATGCTTTTCTTTTTCTTTTTGTATACTACCATCCGGACCTCAGTGGTTTCTGATAAGAAGTCAGATGTTAAGCTTACTGAAGATCCCTTGTATGTGATGAATCATTGTCCTCTTGCTGCCTTGAATACTTTTTATCTTTGGCTTTCAATAATTTGACTATCATGTGTCTGGGTGTGAATTTCTGCTTATTCTACTTACAGTTTGTTGAGATTTGTGCATGTGTACATTAGTGGTCTTAATCAAATTGGACATGTTTTTAGTAGCTGTTTTTCACAGTTAATAATCTCTATTAGTCTGTTCCCTATTTGTTGATTCTTTCTTCTTTCATCTCAAAATACTATTGAGCCTCCCCACCACTGAATTTTTCATTTCCATTATTGTACTTCTCAACTCCAGAATTTCCATAAAAAATAATTTCCATCTCTTTATGATAATCTCTTTTTGGTGAGACATTGTTGTCAAATTCTCCTTTAATATGTTAGACATGATTTACTTTCTTTCTTAGAAACAATATAATATTTTTCTTAGAAACATATTTATAATAGCTCATTTAAAATCTTTGTCTAGTAAGTTCAAATATGGGTCCTCTCAGTTTTATTGACTTGTAACTTTTTACAAGCCTCATAATTTTTTGTTGAAAACTTGGTATTTCAGATAATGTATTGTAGTGACTCTGGATACCAACTCCCTGTCACCTCTCCCTCCCTGGAGCTGAAGTTGTCATTGTTTGCTTGGTCATTTTTTCATTTGTTTAGGCACTTGGCTGAATTAACTTTGTGACATCTCTTTTCTATACACTAGGAAGCCTCTAGTGTCCCTGCTCTAACTTTTTGCCTTGCTTTTATCTCTTTAGCTTACCTGTCTAGGGGTTGCTCTGGGTCATCACAAAACATTTTATTGGTCAAAGACTGTGCTTAAGTTCTCTTTTATCTATTTTTTAATTCTTTACTATGTGTGTAGCATGGAGACTGCTATCACAGTTCAAGGAGTTTGTGGGTTTGCCCCTTGTTCAGCCAAAAAGTAGCAGCTTGGATGGTCCTTCCAAATCACAGCTGAGAGGGCAGATAGTCTTCTAGACTGCCAGAGGTATGTGTGATTTTATTTTATCTGACTTTCTAAACATTGCCCCTAGATCACAGAAGTTTGCTGTCCAGTCAATGTTTAGTTAGCAGCTGTGATCAAGCTTCTTGTGATGCTTGCACACTGGTTGGTTTATTGGCCACAGCTACCAGGAATAGAGCTGTTCCAACATGGGACTGGAGGAGATGAGAAATGAGAATGGTTTGTCCTACTCCCTGCCCGGGTAAGACTATAGCCCCAGACTGGGGATCTGGGGAGAGAAGACGCCTCCATCTCCTTGGTTGTGATGGTCTGGGTAGAGCATCTAAGAGGTAACTGGAGAGAGGATGGGGGAGGAGCAGGTAATGGCTCAAGTGCCATAGACTCTTACTTATTCTTGGGATTTAGTAGATTTTTTGAATGTTTTTTTTTTTTTTTCATTTTCTGTATGTCCTTTTGACAGTTTTCAGAGACTTTTAGGTAGCTGTTAAGGTTGTTTTAAAAGATTCTCCAGTTAGGGGCACATGGGTGGCTCAGTTAGTTAAGCATCCATCTTCAGCTCAGGTCATGATCTCACAGTTGGTAAGTTTAAGCCCCGCATGGGGCTCTGTGCTGACAGCTAGGAGCCTAGAGCCTGCTTCACATTCAGTGTGTGTGTGTCCCTCTCTCTGCCCCTTCCCTGCTTGCACTCTTTCTCCCTCTCAAAAAATAATAAGCATTGAAAAACATTTTTTTAAGTCTCTAGTTAAATGATGGCCTTGTTGGGAAGAGGGCTCAATGAGCTCCTCATTCTGCCATTCTGCCATTGCAAGTTCCTAGCTCATGCCTTTTGTATTATTTTCTTATTCAGACAATTTTCTCCCAGTTGGAACACAACCCTGTTCCCATGTAAAGGGCCCTCCTTAGGGTCAGGGCTGGGATAAATCAAATAACTCCTCTACAAGGGCCATATTGTCACATTCTGGAGCTGACACATTTACTGTCCTGTCTCCTTATATTTGCTTTGCTAATGAGACAAAAGAAAGGTCTGTGTGGCTCAGATTTTAGAGACAGATTTCTTATTTCCTTTTAAGTTCTCATAATAGTGAAGTGGTTAAGAGTAACTATTCAAGCCAGCTTGACAGGGTCCAATCCCTGGCTCTCCCATAGGCTCTCCGGGCCTTCATGTCCTTGCAATAAACATGTGAGGAGGGCAGAGCTAGATCCGAATTCATGCCTCTTTAATTCCAAAGCCTCCCGTGTTCAAACACCTCCCCTGAAGGAGGCTATTTCACAACTTTTCTCTACAGTGTCCTTTAATGGCTACAGTTCTCTCTTTCTAAGAACCTGGGGGTAATTGTTGGTCAAAGAAAACAAATGAAGTGGATTTTTTTAAATCAGAAACTATGCTTTTTCCTATGTTTATGTTTTAAATATGCTTCCTAACAGCATTTTTCATGATGTAAGGCTTTTAAAAATCAATGGGACTCGAAGTAGAGTAGTTTTACAAGATTTCCTGCCCTCAGTCCTAAGCAGTTGGATATCTGTAAAGGATCAAGTTCTGCTGAAGATCTCCCCTCCCTAACTTAAAATAATGAGCATAGGGTAAAAATGAAAGGGATGGCTGGTTGATTTTAGTAGGCATGCATAAGCAAAAAGAGATGCTAATGCAAAGCTAAGACTTAAAACAAAATGCTTGCCAGGTTAGGAAACTGGCTTTTGACAAGACTAAAAGTCTAACAAGGAGAATTCTCATGGGCTGAGACTGCTAACACCCTTTAGCCCTTGGGTATCCAGCTCTGCTCCTCTAAGCAGAGTTGCTTCCACAGTGGACTCTCTCATGGTAGTGCCTATCAGGCAGCATTCACACTGCCTGCACCACTAACCCACCCTACCCCTTTCCTCAGCAAGTGCTCTTACCTAGTGCTTCCTTAATTACAGAACAGAGACTAAAGGAGCTGGTAATTCATAACTTCATTGCTGACTTACATTTTAGTGAGATAAGGGGAAAAAATAACATAGCTAGAGGAAGGAAAGGTATTTATAGAACTGCATAGTGATTCAGAGATATTAATAACACCTGGGACTCACCAAGGGCTGTTGCCTCAAAATGCTTTCATAAACAAAACAACTCAGGCTTGCCATGTGCATGGAAAGAGATAGAACAGCGTTTGTTAGTTGCCAACCCCCAATTTACAGAATCTAATTGGGTTGGCTCACACAGAGCATGTCTCCATGCCAGACACAGTGCTGAGCTCTGAACATTTGATTACTGTACATCCCTCAAAAAGGTGAGTGGTTTTTGTCTTCTTCATATAGATAAGGAAATAAGGGATGGATGTGAAGACCTTTGGCTAAGGTCAATCAGTTTTTACATGGAAAATCTGATTGCAATCCAGGCCTACCAGATCTATAGCCTACCTGGTACACTTGGCCATCCAGTCTCCAAAAGACTGAAGCACTAGCACAGTACATACTAGGCACAATAACAGGGGCTTCCACGGCCTGAACTGATATGTTCCAATATAAGGTGAAATGTAGTAAAGAGATTTAAAAATAGAGGTAGAAATCAGGGATCTTGTAAGGATTCTGACACTTGCAGCTTGAGTGACCTTCATTGGGTAAATACATATGCAGCTTATTAGTGTGTATGCTCCCATCTGTAAAATGGGGACTAGTGGAGGCTTCTGGTTCAAGCCATGATGCAATTTTTGGTATCAGACTTATTTTCTTACCATAAGCCCTATGAAATCTGGGAAAAAAAAATGAAACAACTGCTTTCAGCCATTGGACAACAAATAGTGCAGAGCTGTAGCCCTTGAGAGAAAAAGAACATGTAACTTCACATTTATGCTAGTCTTCTGCCTGAGAACACTTTGTAAATCATGGCACGGAAATGGAACTGAAATAGAGAGTAGTGTTCTCATTGGATAGAGGAAGAAGATAAGAGTTCGGTGTTGATGAGGCAGATGGAATTTGAGAGATAGGATACCACGAAGAGGAAGCTATGCAGAAAAAAAAATTCCAGAAATCTGAATGATAGACCTCTTGAGTGCATGGACAAATGCTACCTATACACAGACCAGACTCCACAAGGTCTGGCAGAGAACAACTACTGGGGGTTGGGAACTTAGTGGAGATTTTAGAGATGGCACAGTGCTGGTAAATGCTGGAACTCCAACTTGCCAGAGGGGAGAAACTGCACTGAGTATCCTATGCATTCAGTTAAGATCCCAGAGAAGGCATGCCCTAAATTAAGAGCTACTCATTCTTATCCTACCAACTCTTAGTTTGTCATACCAAAGTCTAAAACTGAGCCATGCTGTTAGTAAATTAACTGCCTGACAAAAAAAACAAACAAACAAAACAACCCGCAACACACCTTAAAGAAAGAAAATATAATTTGGGCTCTCAGTAATATTGTATACATTTAATGTACAGCATGCAATCAAAAATCACTAGACAAATAAATAATAAATATGTCCTAATACTAGGAGAATAATATTCAATAGAAGCAAACATAGAGATGACACAGATAATGGGATTAGCAGACAAGAAATTTAACTGTTAAATATTTGTTCAAAGATTTGTAAGGAAAATGTAGATATAATAAGCAAACAGATGGGGCTTTCAACAAAGAAATGACATACATTTCCAACATACATAACTATAAACAGAGAAGGAGAGGCAGGAGATATTAGAGTCCCCAAAATGGAAAACACATAATCAGAAAACTTTCCAAATCTGATGAGATATATCATTTTATACATATGTATATATATACATGAAATATATCAACCCAACAGGTTCAAATTCAACAAGCTCAACAAATCCTGAGTATTATAAATAAAAAGAAGACTACATCATGGTGTAAGTTATTAAAACTTCTGAACACCAATGATAGAAAATTTTAAAACCAAGCAGATAAAAAAGACGCACTGACACAGAACAATAACTATAAATATAATGGCGTCTTTAAAATGCTGAAGAAAAATTGCCAACCTAGAATTCTATTTCTAGTAAATATAGCCTAAAAACAGTAAAACTGTTACATTTTCAAACTAAACAGAGACTGAAAGAATTCATTAACACAGTGCACCACCAGAAATGTTAAAGGAAGTTCATCTGATTAAAGGTAAATGAAAGCAGATGAGAATCCAAAATCTACACAAAATAATGAAAAGAAATGGTAAACGTAATTTTTTGTTTCTTAATTTCTTTGAAGAAAATGACTTTTGAAAACAAAAATATTAAGAATACATTATGGGGCATATAACATATTTAAAATTAAAATGTAGGGGTGCCTGGGTGCTCAGTGGGTTAAGTGTCTGACTTCGGCTCAGGTCATGATCTCACAGCTTATGAGTTTGAGCCCCGTGTCAGGCTCTGTGCTGATAGCTCAGAGCCTGAACAGCCTGCCTTAGATTGTGTCCTCCTCTCTCTCTGCCCCTCCTCTGCTTGAATGCGTGCGCTCTCTTTCTCTCAAAGAAATAAACATTAATTTTTTTAAATTAAATTAAATTAAATTAAATTAAATTAAATTAAAATCTAGTAGAAATAGCACAAGGGTGGAACAGAAATAAGGGAATATTACTGTAGGATTTTTATATATTACGTGAAGTCATATAATATTAACAAGATAGACTATGATGAATGAAGAACGCGTATTTTAATCACTAGAGTAACCACTACAAAACCCAAAGTCAATAGAGGAGATATATTAGTATACTAAAAATTGTTCAATTAATTAAAAAGAAAAGAATAAAGAACAAATGACCAGGGAACAGATAGGACAAATAGAAACCAAAAGCAAAGTTGGTTAAACATTTCAGTTAATACATAGAGCCTGTCAGACTAGCTAAAAATACAGAATTCAACTCTACGCTATTTATAAGATACACACTTTTAAAATAAAGACACAGAGGGGCACCTGAGTGGCTCAGTCAGTTAAGCATCTGACTTCAGCTCGGGTCATGATCTCACAGCCTGTGAGTTCCAGCCCCGTATCGGGGCTCTGTGCTGACAGCTCGGAGCCTGGAGCCTGCTTCGGATTCTGTGTCTCCCTCTCTCTCTCTCTCTCTCTCTCAAAAAATAAACATTAAAAAAATTTAAAAAAGACATAGAGAAGTTACAAGAAAGGGAAAGATATGCAAACGCTAACTATAAGAAAGCTTGAGTAGCTGTGTTAATGAGTCAAGATAGGTTTCAAGGGATATGACCACAGAGAATAAGGGACATTTCATAACGATAAAAGGTCAATTCATCAAGAAGATATAACAACTCATGTGCTTTTACTAAAAGAGCTTCAAAACATGTTCAGAGACCACACCAGTGACAGTGGCTAAAATGAACAAATCAGGAAACTACAGATGCTGGTGAGGATGTGGAGAAGTGGGAAACCTCTTGCACTGTTGGTGGAAATGCAACCTGGTGCAGCCGCTCTGGAAAACAGTGTAGAGGTTCCTCAAAAAATTAAAAATAGAGCTACCCTATGACCCAGAAACAGCACTAGTAGGAATTTACCCAAGGGATACAGGAGTGCTGATGCATATCTCTAAATATTTAGAAATCAGCTATACATTTCTAAGTATGCTATGAGTCAGAGAAGAAATCACAGAAAAAAATAAGAAATATTTTTAAGTGAATGACAAGAAACACTACATATTAAAATTCGTTAAATGCAACCAAAGGAGTGGTTAGAGGGAAATATATAGCTTTAAGTGATTATATAAGAAAAGAAGATTTAAAACTAATGATGTAAGATACTACCCTAAGGAGTTAAGAGGGGAAAAAACAAACTGACAGAGACAAAGTAGAAAGAAAAAGATAAGAAAGATAGAGGAAAATAATGAAAGAGAAAACAAACAATAGAGGAGATCAATGAAACCAAACATTATTTTTTAAAAAAATATTGATAAAATTGATAATTCTACTTCCATACTAAATAGAGAGGGAGAAATTGCAAATCTCAGAAATATAAGTGGAACTGTCACTACAAACATTACAGATAGTAATAACATTCTAATATAGGAATATCATGAAAATTTTATACCAATAAATTCAACAGCTTATATAAAATTAATAAATTCCTTGAAAGATATATTAAACTGAACAAAGAAGAAATAGAAAAATCTAAATTTTCCCTTATTTGCTAAAAAATTAAACTTATAACTAAAAACTTTCCTTCAAAGAACACTGGTAAACTATATGAAACATCTGAGGATACAATAATACCATTCTTACACAAGTTTTTTATTCCATAAAATAAAGGAGTAAACACTTCCTAGGTCAAATTATGTAGATACTAAAGCCTGACAAATATGCTACATAAATGGAAATTCCCAGAGAATGTTATTTGTACACATAGAAACAAAAATCCCTAAGAAAATATGAGCAAATAGAATTCAGCAATACACAAAATGATAATACATCATGACCAAGTGGGTTTTATCTGAGAAATTCAAGGTTAATTTGAACGTACTTCAACACATTAACACATTAACAGAAAAACAAACTCACTGAATAAATGCAGAAAAAGCACTTGACAATATTCAACATCCATTAATGATAAAAAAAAAAAAAAGAAAACTTTGAGCAAATTAGGAATAGAAGGGAACTTCTTAGCCTGATAAAAAGCATCTGTGGGAAACCTCTGGTTAACATCATACTTAATGGTGAAAGATTAAACACTTTCTCTAAAACCGGGAACAAGAAAAAATATGTGCTCTCCCTGTTTCTATTCAAACTTGCATTGGAAGGGATCTTTTAGCTAACAGAATGAAGCAAACAAACAAAAAAAGACAAAAATTGAAAGAGAAGAACTTAAGTTTGAACCGTCTTTATTTTGTGGATAGCATGATTATGTACATGGAAAATACAAAGAAATATTCAGAAAAGCTACCAGAATAAGTGTTTTTAGTGAGATCACAGGATAAACAGTCAATATATAAAAAACTATATTTATTTTTATGTACTAACAAACAATTGGAAAATGAAATTTAAATAAATTCATTTAACAATAGCATAAGAAATAAAAGTGCTTCAGCGTAAATTGAACAAAATATGCACAAGACCTCCACAATGAAATCTTCAAACATTACTGAGACAAATTAAAGTGGACCTAAATAGTGGGGTAAAATAACATGCTCATGGATAGGAAGACTCAAAAATATTGAGATGTCAATTATTCCTAATCCAGCAAGCTTTTGAGGTGGGGGGATGTAGAAACTGATAAACTAGTTCTATAATTTATACGGAAATAAGAAGGGCCTAAAATAGTCAAAGCAATTTTTAGAAAGAACAAGATGCAAGATGTGCATTACCTGATTTCAGTACATACTGTAAAGCTACAGAATCATAATGGTATGATATTTACATACAAATTGGCAAACATGTGAATGAGACAGAAATATAATCCAGATACTGACAGACACATATTTAGTTAACTGATTTGTAACAAAAGAACTAAAGCAACTCAATGAGGAAAGGAATTTTTTTTAATTAATGGTGCTGAAATTGAATATTCACACAGAAAAAAATAACCTTCATTCCTACCCCTATTGTATGCAAAAATAAATTCAAAATGGATTGCAGATCTAAAACTTCCAGAATAAAACATGGAAGAGCATCATCATGACCATGGGAGTAGACAAAAATATTTTTAAATTGAATTTCGTCAAAATCAAAAACTTCTCCTCCAAAAGTACCATAGATTAGAGAAAATATTCCCAATACTTATATCTGACAAAAGTGCTGTGTATATATTATATATACATATTAAAATTTTCTTATGACTCAGTATTTTTTTAAAAATGAACTCAGTTTAAAAAAAACAAGCAAAAGACTGAATACTTTACGAAGAAAGATATACAAATGGTCAACAATCACATGAAAAACTGTTCAACATCCTAAGTAATCACAGAAATGCAAATTAAACCATAGTGAGATACCACTACTACTCACTACAATGACTATAATGTTAAAAGTCTGACAATAATAAATATTTAGAGAGAATATAGTGAGAATATGGAGCAAATATGGTAGAATGTGGAGCAACCGGAACTTTCATTCGTAACTGGTAGAAGTGTAAAACAATAAAGCCCCTTTGGAAAATTCTTTGGCAGTTTCTTATAAAAATTAAGCATGTGTTTCTCTTATAACCCAGCATATTTCATTCCTAGGTATTATGTCAAGAGAAATAAAAAACATAGGTCCACAAAAAATACCTGCACAGAATGTTCATAATAGTTTTATTCATTATAGGCAAAAACTAGAAACAATTGAGATATCCATCTAATGGGTAAACAAATTATAGAATATCCATACAAAGAACACAACTCAGCATAAAAAGAAAAACTAGTCCACTTAGCAACAAGCATGAATTTCAAAAACATTATGCCAAACAAAAGAAGCCAAGCACAAAAGAGTACATCTTGTACGATTACATTTATATGAAGTTCTTGAACGAGCAAAACTAAAGTGCAGGGGTAAATGGTGCTGTTCCTTGTGGGTGGGGAAATGCATACTTGACTACAAAGACAAACCCAACGTTACTTAGGAGTGTAGTTACAGAATTATATGCTTCAAGTCATCTAACTGTGCACTTCAGATCTGTACATTTCATAGGAGATGAATTTAAAGTAACACAAATTGAATAAATAAGACTAAAAAAAATAGTAATTCCTTGTCTATCTTACATGAGAATGCATGTGAACACACTCTATTACTTATGAAGTATGGTACAAATGCACCTCCCTGCATAGTAATTTTGGTATCTAGGAAGAGGTTTGTGCTTTCAGAGGATTTTGAAACCATTTACGGCAATGTAACACTTAGAATTATTGTACATTTTTGAGACTCTGGTAGAAGATGGAACAGCTAAAGAGCACTGAGGTGTCAAAGTGATTACATGCAGAGGTGGGCATTTTGATGGCAGTTCTAGAAGCAACTCTCATCTTGCCCTGCCAGGTTGGTGACCCTGGCTCCACATATCACCACCCAACCCCCTTCTAATCTTCTTTGGTAAGCTTCAAGAGATGAACACAACAGCCTTCTAATCTTGGGAGGGGGGAATCACTTCATTTTATTGGAACTTCACAGAGGAAGTGAACCAGACGGTGTTTGGATTGTGTGGCTTTTGTCCTCCAATCAGAAAGTTGATATATCCTGCTTGAGCTCCATTCAGTGCATGAGGGCCAAGTTCTTGAACCCATGAAGGTCTGGCCCAATCACCTAAAGTAAATATTTAATGGCCTCCTCTTTCTAAGACTCCTTCCAATAAATACAGTTATATTGAAGTAATCTCACGTTCCCCTCTATCTTCATATGTTGTAACTAGGAGAAGCAGAAACACATACATGGCTATGACTTAGGGTAAGGATGATCCTAACAGATGTTAATGTTAAAGGTTTTTGGACGTGCATTCTTTTTTTCTGTTTTTGTTTTTTTTTTGGATGTGCATTCCTAAATGTACCCACCGTTCCTCTATTCCAAACATCCTACCCCCAAACTTCACTTAGACACACTTGCACAGGAAATGTGTATGGGGCACTAAATAAAATACAGTTCTCTTTTTTTTTTGCAGGGGGGTGGGGAGGGTCTAGGTTGACCAGCTGTTGTTCATAGCTAGAATTACTTATCTACAGGAGACATCATGCCTGATGCAAAAAAAAAAAAGTTTTTGCATTCAGGTCTGCAATGAAAGATCTCAGCCACCCTGGCTCATGCCCATCTCCCCACTCATCCAAAAGTGCCAGTGTATTAATTTCCTAGGGTTGTCATAACAAAGTGCCACAATCTGGTCACTTAAGCCTATAGAAATCTATTCTCTCACAGTTCAGGTGGCCACAGCTCCATAATAAAGGTGTCCACTGGCCAGCTCTTTCTTGTGGTCTAAAAGGAATATCTGCTCTGTGCCTCTCTGCTAGTATCTGGTGGTTGCAGGCAATCCCTAGTGCTCCTTGGCTTTCCATCTTTATCACTCCAATCCCTGCCTCCATAGCCACATGGCATTTTCTTCATAAGCCCTCACATCATCTTTTCTCTGTGTGTGTATGTCTCTGTGTCTCCCTCCTTTTCTTATAAGGACACCAGTCAAATTGCACTAAGGGCCCATCCTACTCCAGTATGACCTCATCTTAACTAATTATATCAACTATGACATCATCAGCAATGAGGATCTGGGAAGGACAAGAATTCTTAAGGGACCCTATTCAATCCAGTATGGCTAGTAATTTTGTTTTCCTATTCTGAGCCCATGGCCCACCAACCTCCCTGATAATGCAACCAGTGGCAATGGGCTAATGGAGACTCTTGGCAGAAGCGAGATGTGCATTTCAAAGTCATCTTCTGAGGCCTCCCCTCACCCTGGTTAGACTGAAATTTAAAGTTACAAATGTTGGAAAGCTCAGATCTTGGGAATTATTTAGGGGAAGGAGTTGAATGTGCACCCAGGTGACCACCCACTGAACCTGCTGATCTCAAAGGTGGAGGCAAAGCCCCTTCAGGCTGGAATTCACTCCCAGGAAATGCTGCAGAGTAGGCTTCTGCTGGAGCAGCAAGAAAAGCATAGTAATCAGCTGTCAGAGGATGAAAGACAAGCTGGAAGGGGCTTGTAGGGGATGAGATGCAGACCAATGGGTCAGGGCATGGGAGGAAGGCACTCAGCATTCTGGAGAAGGAGGGCTTCTAGCAAGAAAGTCTGATCAGCTGAGCAGACCACACACTCCTCTGCTAATTCTAAGAAAAAGCACAAGCCCATATCTTCAGGAGAGACAAATGAGTAGAATGTATCTGCAGGAACAGAGCTCTATAAAATAGGATTTACTCACCTATAACTCACAGAGCAGCCAAGTGCAAGGAAAGTGGCTAAAAGCTGAGAACCAGTGATGAAAAATTTATTGGAGTGCTTGTAAGACTATCTCAGGATACAAACCCATTTATTTTCCAATTTGTAAATCACAAATATTCTAGGTCAGGTAGGAGAGCTAAATCTGATGCTAAGGGCAGCACAGTATATAAATCAAGACAAAGTTTGCTGTCAGAAATGTAGAAAGCTCAAGTAGAAACTCAGTTCATTCCCTATTTCCTCCAACATTAAGGAACCTCCTCTCATGGCTTCCATGGCTCTGTTGCTCTGGGGATGGTCCCCACCAAGAGCCAACAGGGCCTCTGAGCTCTGGGTTGTTGCAAGTGTCCTAGTTTCTGTTCTGGGTTAGGAGAAACAGGCTACACGGTTGTCATTACAGATCCAGAGAAGGCTGAATCTATAGGATTTTTCCTACCCAGGGCTACTAGGGCTGGACCTGCTCAGATGAAGGCCACTGATTATCCCCCACAGGCTTCAGCCTAAGGAAGTTAATGGAAAGGAGAGGAAAAAGTGAAGGTTGGCAGCAACAACCACAGCAAAACCATAATACCATTAAAAACAGCAGCAATAATAATAGCATTTATCAGGCCCTTACTATCTGCCTGGCTCTCTTCTAAGCACTTCACATGTGTTAACTCATTTAATCTATAAAGCGACTCTTTGCAAGAGGCACTATTAGTCTTTTTTTTTTTTTTTTTTTTTTTACAGATGAGGAAACTAAACCACAGGGAGGAAAAGTCCAAAGGAATCCTCTCATTAATTCTGGGATCCCTCTCGAAGCCTTGGTCTTTGGGGGTTCCTTCTCCTTCATCAGACCCCAGTCTTGAGTCATTAGGCAACCTCAGAGCCAGGCCTAGGGAGGAGATAGGCTGAATTCAACTGGGTGTCTTGTGAATAACTACAGGAGGTATGCCCTGCCAGATCCATGGGTTTCTTTGATGTTCAGCTGCAACGACCATTTAAGAGCCACTTGCCACTGGAGTCCCCTCTGGTTGTAGATCCTCCAATAATTTAAGTAGGTCAGGCCCATGACCAAGCATGGGGACCCATGGCATTTGCTGTGGTTTCTCTCTCTCTCTCTCTCTCTCTCTCTCTCTCTCTCTCACACACACACACACACACACACACACACACACACACACACACACGCACACGCACACATACCTTAGAATGCCCCCTGACAGCTTCTTGAATGGATGCCTACAAGCCTCTCCTCTTAGACAGGAAGCTCTCTGAAGATGCTTTTCAAAGATAAAAATGCAGACAACCTGCCTGCAAGGAATGTGCAAATGAGGGAAGTCCTGACCTACACAGCCCACTTAGGAAAGTGCCAACTGGGCCTGCTACATCACATGGAACATCATTTATCCGTAATAAATAAAAATCCTTTGCTTTGTTGGCAACAGAAAACTCAGACACTTGAAAGCTTTGCCAGGAGTGGAATGTAAACCTCACTGGTGGGGCTGTTGAGACTGCTCTGTGTGAGCTCTGTACTTCTCTGAAGACAAGAGACCCCAGCTGGGCCCAGAACTGCTGAGGACCACCATCCTCCTTCCTCTCTGTGAACATACACCCAGTGCCTGGTTCTGCCTGCGTGGTGCTGTGTGCTTCTAGTCCCCACCTCTCCAAGGGCCCAGACTTGTCTTTCCCACCTCCCCTCAAACATCTGTGTCTCAGGGAGGCCTGTGCTGGGCTCCAGCCTGGGAAGGAAGTCGCACAGTATCCAACATTTTCCCTCTCATCACACTCACCATACTTGTATCTCACTTACTGAATGTCAGTGTTTCCCACCTGCCTTTCTAGCTGCTTTCCATGAGAGCATAGATCATGTCTGTCCTGACCCTTTCTGAATCTCCTGTGCTCTGACACAGCTCATGACACACAGTAGGTGCACAATATATGATTGCTGAATTGACCTCAACTAATCAGACGAGCTTACTTTCACTGGGCACATACTATATGCCAAACACTGTACTATCTCCATGTTGCAAGTTGCTGTTGATGCCAGCAGACTGGGTCTGGGAGAGCCAAAGGGGGTCCCCCAGGACCAGCCAAGATGGTCCTTGGCTTCATGTAGGATGGAAATCAAACATGAGCCAGCAGGCGGTGAGGTAAGAGTTTACTGAAGATCTATAGAGAGCAGATACAGATGGAGTGTCTGGGAGACTCAGAAAGGAAAGAAGCACGAGTCTTGTCTTTGTTTTGGAGTCTGGGGTTTTTATTGAGGATAGCGATATGGTGTATGTGTCCCCTCAGGCATCCAGGTTAGAACACAGACAAGGGCCCAGGTGTTATTCCTTAGAGCCAGGGGGTCTGGCGTTGAGATGTCTAGCATCTGTGGTCTGGAATACGCATATGATGGTCATCTCACCTGGTCCTTCCTTAGATGTTATCTATTCTTGAGAAATCATTAATTCCTGTCCCTTACATGGAGGACATACTCCATTTGCATTACAAGGTATGTGTAAAGTGGGGATACAGGTCCTAGCAAGGACAAAAACAGGAAAAGGAGCAAAAAGCAGATCTTTATGGAGTCATTCAGTTTCCCTGTCTCAATGTGAGGCACAGAAAGACCCAGTAATTTGTTTAAAATCACATAGCTGGAAAGGAGAAGAGGTGCAAGGAGGATGTAAATTCAACCAGTCTGAAACCAGAGCCCAAGAGCTAGACCATGACATTATACAGCCTCCCGTACCTCCTTGGCTATTAACTCAGGCCCTCCCCTTCCCAATAAAAGAAGACCTGTCCTAAGAAGGACTGCACATTCCAGCAGCATGTCCAGACTCATAGCCCCTCAGGCCTGGGAGACAATGCTCTTTTAATAGAGAATACCACACTCTGCCATCACAGGACCTGGCCTTGGACTGGCTCCAGCACCAGCTGCCTCAGGGTCTTCCACACAGAACCAGTACCTTCTCAGGGCATTCTTCAGAAGACCCAGCTGGATTCAGGCTCCACACGACTGGACTTAAATTCTCCCACACCACATACTAGCTCTGTGACTCTGAGGAGAGGCAAATGATATTTTGAGCCTCCACTCCATTAATGACTGAAACCTCAAATCTCTAGCTAAGCCCAGTTCAAAAGTTTTCATGAATTCAAAATGCTGCCTTTAAAATTGATATTTTTTCAACTAGAGTTGACCAATTTTGTTCTTGATACCTGTATAAATTTCCAGAGAGATAGATATGTACTTTTGAATGAAAGAAACATGACTATAATAGGAACAATAGCAACAAGACAACAGCAACACTAGCAAATAAAGAGCCTGCGGGAAAAGGATTGAAATGAAACCACCCCTCTCCCCTCCACCTCTCAGCCCCAATTTCTCACCCTGTAGGTGAAGTTCACTGGCATCTCTGTTCAAAAGACTGGGTAACTGACAAGATCAGTGCATTCTACCTATGATTTTAAGTTGTGGGAATTTCTTTACAACACAAATACATTTGCTAATTTTCTAACTGGGGTTTGATTTTTTCTGATTCTTACTGATTGAACCTTTTGGGCCAACTTATATTTTATTTCCTGAGGCAAGGTTCACTTGGTTATACTTTATGTCTTAATTCTCATCATATCTTAGATACAGATTTTAGTTTTATATTTGGAACCAGGGGAAAGGAGCTAACATTTATTGTGGACCTACCCTTTGCCCACACGTTACGTAAGTCATCTTATGTTCAGTGGCCATGTGAGGTAGACAGTCCTCATTTGATGGATGAGAAAACTGAGGTCCAGAGAGATTAATTAGCTAATATAAAGCAATGCTGGGATGAATATAGAATCTTTTCAGTTCTATGTGTCAGAAACCCAAGTAAGACTGGCTTAGCAAGGAAGTGGCTTTTTGATTTCCACCACTGAATGACACATGGTAGATTCACACACAGCTGGATCCAGACACACTGTTCTTAGGACTCAGTCCCGGCTCTGTCTCATGAGCAAACAATCTGGCCCTCACCTTGTGGAGTCAAGATGGCTGCCAGCATTCCAAATTTCCGCCTGATATTCTCAGCTATCCCAGCAGGAAGAACACTTCTGTTTTTAATCAATCCACAAAGGTCCAGAACTGAATCTCACTGGCCTGGCTCAGATACAATACTCACCTCTGGACAAATCTCATGGCCATGTCTAGGTCAAGTTCTTGCTTCCAGGGGGTCAGGAAGGAGGGTGGGTAACACATGTGAGCCACATGGCCTGAATAGGGAAGGGGTGTGTCTTCGAAGTAAAGCTGGGGGGTTATTTTCAATTCAAGGGGAATAGATGCTAGGAAGGCAGAAACACATTTGGTGCTCAGCCAAATACCCACAGCTATCTGTCCCTTGGTGTCCCCTGAAGGGAGAGATGCATGGTACTGGCCTCAGCAATCACTCTACCCAGGAGGCAAGAAAGATGGGGTTTTCAACCAAACAGCTCTTTCTCTGCCCTAAATCCTTAAGCTTTCCAAGTTATCAGGTGGGAAGAACAGAAAGCAGACTGTATTTCCTCCATGCCTACTCCTGTAGTAGAACTACAGCTCCAGAACTTCTCCCCTTTCTAGGATATGCTATGAAACCCTTGTTCAACTGCTGACCCAGAGGCTCTGACTCCAGATCAAGCTCCTCCTCTGAGGAAGTGAATTATGCAGCACACTGTTAGATCTCACCATCAGCACTGAGGACCTTTCTCTTAGTCCCTCACATACTCTAGGTCACTCATATTTTACCCAGGCTGTTGTAGACAAAGCCCTCAGGCTCTGGAGCAGGGTTATCTGGGTGAATGTCCAAACCCTTCACCTTCCTTGACCCCAGGCAAATTACTTAACCTCTCTGTGCCTCAGAGCTTGCCTCTTCTATAAATAAATCAATGCAGATAAAATGCTTAGCACAGTGCCTACAGCATACCCAGTGCTAATTAAGCATTAGCTATTATTATAATTATTACCTCACTCAGGTGTTGTAAAAATTAAATGGGTTAACACACGTGAACAGTGAAAGGCACAGAGTAAATGCTTAATAAATGTTTGTTGTTATTGTTACTTAGAGACCAGTAGGACATAGGGACCCTTACTTTGTGGCCAGTCTCACAACTTCAGCTAGCTATTAAGTCACTTTGAGAAGCTTTTAAAATGCCCATGTTTGAGATCTGAAAGCCTTCTGAGGTTCAGCTTTGGCTGCTATGAAACCACCTGGAGGAGCTTTAATAGCTAGAAGCCTGAGCACTACCCCAGACACTCTGATGTAAACAGTCTATAGTATGCTGGGCATTGAGACATTTCACAGCTTCCCAGGTGATTCCAATAGGTGGCCAGAGCCAAGAACTACTGCCTTTGAGGGACCTGATAGAGAGGACATCATAGGTAACACAATAGAGACAGAGTAGGTGAGAGAGGAAATGCCCAGTGGCTCTGGAGCTGCAGGACTGCAAGAAACTCTGAGAATCCTGAATATGGTCCCCTCAAGGACTTCCAGTGGGTGTCAAGCCAAGAAGCAACCAGTGGTGATCACAAACTCCAGTCAAAGGCTTGGCACCAGGGGTGCCTGGGTGGCTCAGTCAGACGTCCGACTTCAGCTCAGGTCACGATCTCGCGGTCCGTGAGTTCGAGCCCCGCGTCAGGCTCTGGGCTGATGGCTCAGAGCCTGGAGCCTGCTTCTGATTCTGTGTCTCCCTCTCTCTCTGCCCCTCCCCTGTTCATGCTCTGTCTCTCTCTGTCTCAAAAATAAATAAAAAACGTTAAATAAAAAACAAAATTAAAAAAAAAAAAGGCTTGGCACCTCAGTGAATAGGGCTCTGCTCAGCTGCCTCATGCAAACATCAGCCTTTCAAGGGAGGAAGAAGGTACTGTTCCAACCAACTGGCCTGCCTGATTGGGGAATCTAGAAATCCTACATCTGACTCTGGCCAAGATGAAAGTCTTCAAGGTTACTAGATGTTATTTCTTTGGTGAGAACTGTGTCTCTCATTCACTGATTTGCACCTACAAAATAATAATCAAGTGGTGGGTTTGTGCTGGGTGAACAAAATAAACATGGTCTTTGCCCTCTTCACAGCTTAGAGAGGGATGTGAGGTGGAAACAAGAAGGTCTCATAGAAGTGCCTTGTTTACATGGTGTAAATGCTGTTTGCTGAGACAGGGAGCAAAGCCAAAAAAATCACAGGTTTGGAAGAGGGTGTGTCTGGGGGGTGGGAATTTGAAGTACAAAGTCATTCATCTTTGCATCTAACATAATAGCTGTCATCCTTATCTACACATGCAAAACTTCCAGGGCCTTTACAAATGTCTGCAGTCCAATCCCTGCCCCTAGACATACTGCTTTACAGTTGATACTTGAACAACATGGGTTTGAAGAGCATGGGGTCCACTTATATGCAGATTTTTTGGATACAGTACAGTATTATATGTGTATTTTCTCTTCCTTATGACTTCTTGAATAACATTTTCTTTATTCTAGCTTCCTTTATTATAAGAATACATTATATAATACATATTACACAACATATGTGTTCACTGACTTTATGGTATCAGTAAGGCTTCCAGTGAACAATAGGCTATTAGTAGTTAAGTTTTAGGGGAGTCAAAAGTTATACACAGATTTTTGAATGCATGCATGAGGGGAGGGGTGTCAATGCCCCTAACCCCCAGGTTGTTCAAGGGCCCATCTATTTGGTCTGAGGGTGAGGCCTGGCCCTGAGAATTTAAACTCCTTGGCCAAACTTAAAACAACTGCTCAAATCCTTAATATAGAACACAATGGAAGGACTGGGTGTGGCAAGTGGCCTGACAGGGGGTCCTTGTTATGGGGAAATTCAGGGGCACAGGACGAGTCCCTCTGGCCTTTTGGGAACTTCCTGAAGGGCTCTGCTCTGGTGTTAAGTGCTGTGGGGAGGAGGGGAGGACACCTAAGGGCGGAGTTTGGAGCAGGAGGAAGGGCTCCTATTTTTGTGGGGTTGTGCATTTTGAACATATTTGCCAGGTGGGGTTCTGAACTCTTAGGTGAGAAAGGAAGAGAAGGACTAGAATCAGATGATATCTTCTACTATGAGCTCAGCTGGTGCTGCAGTTGCTGACCTAAGGATCCTGCACCAAATGACCCTCCCCTACAAACTATCCAAGGGCCCCCAAAGTGTCCTGACCCTTAGAAATAAAAGGCTGGTCTTGAGGGCCAGGGAAGATCCTGGATGAATAACTATGCAAATGGGCTCAGTCCTCAGGGGAAGGCAGGGCTGGGCAGAAGCTACAGGCTGCAGATGCATTTTTCCTGAAGCACCTCTCTGAAGATGCAGGCTGTTCCCATGGTAATTTGAGTCAAATCATGGGGGAAGTAGCTCATCAGTGCACGGTCAGTTCGACATAAAATGTGATTTTAAATAATTTTCTTTGACTGCATCTGTTATCAAAAATCATCCACCTCTGGAGTTTGCATTGCTATGTTTTAAAGAGAAAACTATGGAAAAGTGCATCCTTATCAAAACACCCCCCCCAACTTTCTATTCTGTTTCTCCCTCTCTCTCTCTTTCTTTCTCTCTCTCTCTGCTTTGAAGCCATCAAATTGATTCAGCTCAAGGCTAAATATAGGGATGACTAACAATGATTTCCACAAGAGCCTTAGAAATTGCTTGTAAGTGAGCAAACGGAAAATAGATTATCCAGCAACCACATCAACGAGCGTTTGAGACAACAGCCTAAATCCAGTCACTGAAGTGAAATGAGAAGTAATGCTCTTTCCTTAGACGGCCCATCAGCTGCATCGCCTGAGGAGGAAGAAGGGAATACATGGATGGTGTGCAATGCCCTCAAGACTGGGTCTGGCTTTTGTGATAGCTACTGGTTGGAGCTGTCCCCTGGGAGGGGGTGGGAGCTTGAGGGGAGTGTCCAGTTCTGCTCTTGGCACCACAGTGATTTTTTTAGAAATTAGGTAGTTTATGAAATGTGGCTATATTTGTCAGAAAGAAAGAGACCCTGTACGCTTTTCACATCCCTAAAGAGGCTTCGAATACTGAAAATACAGCAGATCAGAGAGGGCAAAGGTAAGTAGTGAGGGACGGTGTGAGGTTCAAGATGATGCCACTGAAGAGGCCTGGTCCAAATTGGGATCAAAATAACTCTTGTTGACTGTGGAAGCTTCCCTTAAACAACTTAGCTCATTAACCTGTGACTGCTCATACCTGGCAGGCTGCTTATTGCCACCTGGATACCTGGATAAGAGGGGTCCAGGATAAGAGGGGCTCCTGCCCTCAGCAGGAGGCCCTTGAGGGCCCTACTCTGCACCCCACAAGTAAGATGTCTGGGGCTCAATAGGATATGTCAACTTGGAGACCCCACCTCACTTCTCTAAAAAACAGTGCTCTCTAAAAGACTCTCTGAAAACAATGGTTTGCAAACTACAACTGTGGACCAAGTCACTTGTTTTCATACAATTCATGAGCTAAGAATGGTTTTCATATTTTTAAATGGTTGGAAAATAACCAAAAGAATAACATAAAATCACATAAGATTCAAATTTCAGTGTCCAGAGGTAACGTTTTATTGGAAAATAGTCATGTTCTTTCATCAACATAGTAGCTATGGCTGTTCTCACCCACAAAGGCAGATGTAAGTAGTAATGACAGAGACTGCATGGCCCACAAAGCCCAAAATATTTACTATGTGCCCATTTACAGAAAATTTTGCAAACCCTGAGTCTACACCATGCTCAGTGTACCTGGGACCCAACACTACCTGTCCATAGGGCCCTTAAGACTCTTCTGTCTACAGATGGAGCCTCTTCTTTGGGTTTTCTTCTTGAGGGTGGACCAGGCCTCCTGAGGGTGGCCAAGGGGTGATTCTTTGCAGAGAGCATAGATGGAGCTTAGCGCCATCAGTGCCAGGCTGCCTTGGCATGTAAGAAGCAGGGGTGGGAAGATAAAACCAGCAAATGGGGAATGGGGACCTCAAACTGGCCCTCTCTGGGTACAGTGTTCCAGGATTTGATACTAAAACTTGTCCTTTGGGTTTGTCAGGACAGAAGGACTATGTTCTATGTTAGAGTTAGCTTGATTTGTAACTTTTAAACGTTTAGCAGTATGGCATGTGGGCCTCCATTTGTGCTCACACCCTGGGTTCAGTGTTAGTCACACAGTGGTAGGGAGTGGAGGTCTCCAGACTACTCCTTTCTGTTCCCACCAGTGGGAGTCCTCTTCGTCCAGAGCCACAGGGATTCTTCCCAATCCCATTCTGGCTGGATGTACTTGCTATCGCATTTACATAATTTCTGGCAGTACTTACAAATTAATGAAACATGAGTATGAAAATCAAGAGCTTTGTTGTTGACGCAAGAAAGGCAAATTTCTAAAAAACAATGGTATTGAAATAAGTGCAGGCAAGACAAGCACACATGATTGGGAAAAAATTAAGTATTCAAAGGATTCTGCACTTTATTTGCTTCTTATATGCCTATAAATCTTTGCTCCATTTTTAGAACCCAAACTGAAAAGGACAGCCTATTTATTACACTTGTGATTTATAGAAGGGAGAGAATATGAAGTTCCAGTCAAAAGGACAAGACACAAGGCCAGGGCCTTGACCCTACATCAAAAGACAGGCAAATTAGTGCACATTGATGTGCTTTACATGAAATGAGTTTCATATTTTATCACTGCTTGCAATTCCCCACTTAACATTTTTGATTAACACTTCAGTGAACAAGTCCACATAAGATGCCACCTTGTACTATAATACTGGACACAAAACAGTATTGTATGGGGCATTGTACTAAAAGGTACTAAATGCTTTACAAGCATCATTTCATTTAATTCCCACAAAAGTCCAGTGTGACAGGTCACAGAAAGTGCACCAAAACTCGAGAGGGTGAGTCACTTGCCCAAAGTCATACAGCTAGTGAGGAGAGATTTGAACTCAAGTCCACCTGACTCACAGCTCAAGAACTCATGTTCTACACCATCACCCAATGGATGTGCAGTCTGTACAAACGGATGAATGATGAGCTGCAAGCCTGAAGCTCCCACTAACTGAGCACTGGTGCTTTGGGGAAGCCAGGGTGCCAGGCAGAAGCGCAAAACAGCCCACAGGCAATACATGGCACGGTAGCCTGGACCATCAATTCTACTTGATAGTGAACAATGGAAAACTTTAAAAAATGTTTAAGTGAATTTGTAAATAGTATAGAATGATGCAAAATACTGAATCACTTCCAAATGTAAAAGAGGGCCTTCAGAGAGCTCTGAGGCTCTGGGCTGTTTTGGCCTACACCCCCACACCCTGTGGGGTCCACATTGTTATGGGCTCTCAGGTGGAAATTGGAGGAAGCACAGTCCTGTAAAGTATTATAGAAAATTGCCTCCGGGTCAGGGAGGAGGAGCAAGCAAGAAGGCTTGCTTGAGCTTTGTCTAGCAAGGCCAGGCTTTATTGTGAAGGGACAGAGGGCTTGTGGAAGGGCGTGCTGAACTGCACCACCCCCAGGCCCCAGCATGGGCTCACAGTGAAACCTGGGGCATTCACAGTATATAGGAGGTTAAGAGGCCAGGGATGGCCAGAGCCCACAAGGAGCTAGAGAGAAAGAAAGGCTGCTGAGGCACAGACCTTCAGAGGCTGCTTCATGATTATGCTGAATGTGAAGTGTTCTCTGGCTAAGCTAACACCAACCACTTAAAGAAGTGAAATTAGGGGAAAGATGACTTTGAGACATGCCTGCCCAGTGTGAATCTCATTCTGCAAGGGCAGGCCATAAAATTCAGGATGCCTACGGCAGCCTTCCCCTTAGCCCCAGTCAGGGGTCAGAGTTCCCATGCTTCCCTCTAAAGCTCCACATCTACCTGGGTTATCATGAGGCTTTGGGGCAATTGGAAGTCCTGAAATTGTGCACTGTTCTAGGGAGTCAGTGCATCGGGGCACATGTTTCCCCAAAAGGTGAAGAGCCAGTGCCTTAAAGAGCCTTGGGGTGGAAAAGCCAGGCATGGGGGTTTTAGGCAAACCACACCAACAGCCAGGGTCCACTGTGTCCTGAACCTGCTGGGCCTATAGAAACCTTTCTAGAAATTTCTCTGATCTTCACATAGCATTGGCTCCAGTCTCTCCCACTGACAGAAGCTGTTGGATTTATGACTTATGTAAGTGTCCTGACCTCTGTCTCATTTAGTAGGCCCTGGCAATGCATGTCTGATGAATTGATCAAGGCAAAGGGGCACTGAGGAATGAAAGCTGAGCTGATCCTGGAAATGCGCCAGGAATAGTGATGTCTTCTACTTCTGTGCAGCTGTGGAATGCGTTAAATTATTCAGTGCATATCACAACATTGTGAAGTCTTGCATAAAGAGCCTGGGGCTCTGAGAACTTAGCTGTCCTGCCCAGAATCCTAGAACTGATGACCTCACACTCAAGCCACTTTCTAGCTAGGTGACCTTGGACAAGTCGGATTGTCTCCAGGCCTCAGTTTCCTCATTTATAGAATAGGATTAACAGGGCTGTTAGGAAGATTCCATAACACAGTGTGAAGAGTCAATGATACAAGGTGTGTAAAGTGCTTCCAGCATGAACAGGGACATCACTGCTTGATAGCTGTTGGTTATTATTACACAACTAATAGCTGCTCTCTTTATTAAATGCTTCTGAGAGAGGCGGCTGGGGTAAGGAGGAGATATACAGTACTACTGGATCTAATCCTACAAGGTGATTTGTAACATGGGTCTGACCATACTCAGTAGAGTTACTGACCAAAAGGATAACAATAATAATTCTACACAGAACTACCCAGTGCCACCCCTGACGTGCATTCATGGAATATTCCTCTTAATATCCCATCCTGTGAGAGAGGGCTGGGACTCAGAGAAATGAAGTAATTTTCCTAAAACTCATCAGCTTGAAAGAGTGGAGGTAGGACCATAAACTGCCTCTGTAAGGCTCTGGGCTCCACTGTGGGGGCAGTACTGGGTGGGCCTGGAGAGCACTGAGGGGTGGCCTAGGGCCACCAAGGATAAGCCAGCACCTGCCCACAGCCAACAACAACTGGAGGTGTGTCAAGTGAGGGACTCTGGGTATGGCAGGGATAGGGCCCACATCGCCAGACTCAATTTCCAAGTCCCCCCACCTTGTTCTTCATTTCAGTAGAAGCTTCCTCTAAAATCATGCACCTTTGCCAAGATGCAGGGCTAGAAAGTTCATAAATCAGAGAATTGCTGAGTGGCAAACAAGCTCATTTCAGAACTGCCAGAAAGGAAGTGACACTTCCCCAAGGGCTGCAAAAATGCTGTTTGTGAGAGAGAAGTGAGAGGACCTGGCATCATGCCTGTGAAGAGACAGGTACTTCTACAGAGGAGCCTGTGTCCCAGCCTAAGTCTGCAAGCATCTTAATCATCCACAGCTCCATGAGCCTCCACTTTGGCCCCCATGTCCACTCCTTACCAGCCACCTGGCCATATATCACATCCTGCTTTTGTCTACTCACCCCTGTCACACAGAGGATAAGTTAACACTTTGTGTCCACACTGCCCTCTCCCCCCTGCCTCTTCTCCAGCCACGCTGGCTTCCACACTTGCCTGGGAAATCCCAGGCTTGCTCCTGCCTCAAGGCTCTTCCCTGGTTGTTCACTCTGTCCATATCTCTCTTCCCCTACCTCTACAAATAGCTGATTCCTTTTGCTGTTCAGGTTTCAGTTCAACTGTTACCTCTTCAGAGAGTTCTTCCCTGACCTCTCAATTTAAATTACACTCTGCGGTTAATCACCATTTAAAATCTTCATGAAGCCTTCAAAATCACCACCTAAAATGATTTTATTTCTTCCTTTCTCTCTCTGAGGCAAAGGCCTTGCCTGTCCTCTTCACCGTGTGCTCCAGAGTTAGAAGAGTGCCTGGGACAGAGTAAGCACTCAATGAATCCTTGCTGAATCAGCAAACAAATCAGCACAGGAATTAAAGCTTCTTGTGCCAGCAGTGAGTGCACCTTGCTGGTGGGTGCCACATGGCTCTGAGTAGCTCTCATGGTTCTGGTTCATGCCCAAGGCATCCCATAGGATTACTGCTGGGGGCTGTAGGAAGATGGAATAAATGGGTAGGTGGGAGAGGACATCAGTGTTCCTTGTGCTTTGATATATTTTTAATTCTGAGGGACTAGATATTATCATTTTTAATTAACTGTGTATAACCAGTAGCCCGAATCCTAACCTTAACCTATTAGTCATGTGAGATGGGAAGTTATGCAGAATGGAAGGACAGTTGGCTTAAGAGCCAGTAGACCTGAGTCCATCCAGGTTCCAGATCCATCTTTAACGTGCTGGGTGACACCAAGTAACCACAGAGCATCTGGATCTCTTCTCTAGAAAACGTGGTTGAGGGTATGAATTTAGAAGTCTGTCCCATATGGCCTTAGGTCTGAATTTGAATTAGGCCACTTAATAAGTGAGTTAGGCAGGTTACTTAACCTATCTTTGTCCCAGTTTCCTTATCTATGACATGGAAATCTTAAAACCTCAGAGTGGGGGCATCAAGATTAAATAAGTTGGTGCTTGTAAAATGCACTGTTCTGTGACTGGCACATACTGCCTTCACTGCTGTGACCTCTGGATACCAAACAGAGGATGTGGCTGTCATCTCCTGAGCTGACAAGTAAACCCTCACTATTTACATAATCCTTTATCTGAGTAGTTCTCAAAGTGTAGTCTCTGGAGCAGCAGTATCAGTATCACCTGGGAACTTGATAGAAAAGCAAATTCTCAGGCCCCGTCCCAACCTAATGAACTAGAAACTCTGGGGGTGGTACCCAACAATCTGGGTTTTAACAAGCCCTTCCACATGATTCTGATACCCAAGCAAGCTGAAAACCACAGTTTCAGCCCCAATCTTAGAATCATCTGGTGTAGTTTAAGAACATGTACTGCCTGCCCCCACATGCAGTGATTCCTATTCAGTTGGTCTGGGAAAGGGCCTGGGCATTCGTATTTCTGAAAGCACCCTGAGTGATTCATAGGCAGCTGGGCCTGAACACCCCACCTGTCCCCCACCCAGTGGAGAAATGGAGCTTGTTCCCATCCCTGGAGGCAGATCGCTCTGTAACCACTGGAATTCCTTATGATGACAGACATCCAAATCTTTCAGCAAGAACTGGTTAATTCATACTATGAAAAATTATATGCCAACAAACTGCACAATGCAGAAAAAATGGATAAATTCCTGGAAACACATAACCTTCCAAAACTGAATCAGAATGATATAGAAAATTTGAACAGACCGATTACCAGCAATAAAATTGAATCTAACAAAAAAACTCCCAACAAACAAAATTCCAGGACTAAATGGCTTCACAGGTGAATTCTACCAAATAGTTTCTTCTGAAACTATTCCAAAAAACAGAATAGGTAGGAAAGCTTCCAAATGCATTCTATGAGGCCAGAATTACTCTGATACCAAGGCCAAAGACCCAACAAAAAAAAAAAGAAAACTAGAAACCACCTATCTCTGATGAACATAGATACAAAACTCCTCAATATTAGCACACCAAAATGCAACAATATATTTAAAAAATAATTCACCATGATCAAGTGGGATTTATTCCAGAGATGCAAGCATGGTTCAATATTCACAAATCAATGTGATACAGCCACAAACAAGAGAAAGGATAAAAACCACATAATCATCTCAATAGATGCAGAAAAAGCAAATGACGAAGTATAATATCCATTCATGATAAAAACTCCCAACAAAGTAGGTTTATAGGAAACCTACCTCAACATGATAAAGACCATATATGAAAAACCCACAGCTAACATCATACTCTATGGTGAAAAACCAAGAATGTTTCCTCTAAGATCAGGAACAACACAAGGATGTCCACTCTTGCCACTTTTATTCAATATAGAACTGGAAGTCCTAGCTAAGAGGCATCCTTACCAAATTGGTAAGGAAGAAGTACAACTTTCACTATTTCCAGATAACAAAATACTACATAGAGAAAGTTCTAAAGACTCCACCAAAAAACAACTAGAACTGATAAATAAATTCAGTAAAGTCACAGGATGCAAAATTAATACACAGAAATCTGTTGCACTTCTATGCACTTATAATGAAGTAGCAGAAAGAGAAATTAAGAAAACTATCCCAATTTCAATTGCACCAAAAAGAATAAAATACCTAGGAATAAACTTAACCAAGGAGGTGAAAGACCTGTACTCTGAAAACTATAAAACATTGATGAAAAAAATTGAAGTGACACAAACAAATGGAAAGATACTCCATGCTCATGGAATGGAAGAATATTGTTAAAATGTCCATATTACCCAAACCAATCTACAGATTTAATGCAATCTCTATCAAAATACCAACAATATTTTTCACAGAACTAGAAAAATCATAAAATTTGTATGGAACCACAAAAGACCCCAAATAGACAAAGCAATCTTGAGAAAGAAGAATAAACCTGGAAGTTTCATAATCGCAGATTTCAAGATACACTAGAAAGCTGTAGTGATCAAAACAGTATGGGTACTGGGACAAAAACAGGCACATAGATCTATAGAACAAAACAGAAAACCCAGAAATAAACCCATGATTATATGGTTAATTCATGTATGACAAAGGAAGTAAGAATATACAATGGGAAAAGACAGTCTCTTCAACAAATGCTACTGGGAAAACTGGACAGCTACATGCAAAAGAATAAAACTGGACCACTTTCTTATACCATTCACAAAAATAAATTCAAAATGAATTAAAGACCTAAACATGAGACATGAAATCATAAAACTCCTAGAAGAACACATAGGCAATAATTTCTTTGACACTGGCCATAGAAACATTTTTCTAGATATATCTCTCCAGGTAAGAGAAACAAAAGCAAAATTAAACTATCTGGACTATACCAAAGTGAAAAGCTCTTGCATAACAAAGGAAACCATCAACAAAACAAAAAGGCAGCCTATTGAATGGAAGAAGATACCTGCAAAAGATACATTCAATAAGAGGTAAATCTCCAAAATATATAAAGAATTTATGCAACTCAACACCAAAAACAACAACAAATAATCGAATTAAAAAGAGGCAGAAGACATGAATTGACATTTTCCCAAAGACGACACACACAGATAGCCAACAGACATGAAAAGATGATCAGCGTCGCTAATCATCAGGGAAATGCAAATCAAAACTACAATGAAGTATCACATTCTACCTGTCAGAATGGCTAAAATCAAAAACACAGGAAATAACAAGTGTTGACAAGGATATGGAGAAAAAGGAATCCTCATGCACTGTTGGTGGGAATGCAAACTGGTGTGGCCACGTGGAAAACAGTATGGAAGTTCCTCAAAAACTTAAAAACAGAATTACCATATGATCCAGTAATTCCAATACTAGGTATTTACCCACCCCCCCAAAAAACCCCAAAACAGTAACAAACACTAATTTGAAAAGACACACGCACCCCTATGTTTACTGCAGCATTATTTACAATAGCCAAGATACAGAAGCAGCCCAAGTGTCCATCCATAGATGAATGGATAAAGAAGATGTGCTACACACACACACACACACACACACACACACACTATGAAATATTACTCAGCCTTAAAAAAATGAATGATATCTTGCCATACACAACATGGATGAACCTAGAGGGTATGATGTTAAGTCAGACAGAGAAAAGAAGTATGACGTATTCACTCATATGTTGAATTTAAGAAACAAAACAAATGAACAAACAAACAAACAAAAAGAGATAAACAAAAACACTCTTAAATACAGAGAACAATATGGTGGTTGCCAGAGAGGAGGTGGGTTGGGGGAGGGTTAAACAACAAACAAAAAAAAACTGGTTAATTTAACTAATATTAATACAGGGCCCCTGACCCCAGAATTCTCCTGGATCTTGGAGGCATAGAAGATACTACCAGTTCTTTTAAGAACTATGTGATTTAGGTGTTCAATCAGAGAATAAAGAACTAACAGTAAAGAGTGATAATACTGCCCTTTCTGTTGTGCCCATGATTAACTGGGTAACCTAAAGCAGTTCACATGAGCTCCCTGGATCTGCACTGGGGATAGTCACACTGTACCCACTTCCTAAGGAAAGTGAAAGTATAGAATGAGAAAATGTTTGTGAAAAATACAAAGCATAGCATACATATAAGATAATACTATTATTTATTATTTACTGGCTTTATTTTTCTCTTCATAATCCTGAGCACTGACTACAGACAGCTAGTTAGAAACTCATGGCACTAGCTGGGGATTCATCTATATTCCAATCACTTTCTTTTACAGATAAGGAAATGAAGGCTCAGAGGGAGCATTTGCTTTGCCAGGGATACATACAGTGATTCACAGGGCCAAGGCATGAACCTCTGGCCAGAAGTTCTAAGTCTCCAAATAAATCACTACCAAGAGAGATCTATGAGAAGGATACTGATGAACTGAAGCCCACCAGACCCTGAATTCGTATGCCATCTGGAGGACTGCTGCAGGGAGAAGGCTCTGGATGCACAGTGTTTTAATATTTGAGGAACTGGCCTGAGGAAGAGAACAGAGATTGTTCTGCAGGACCCCAGAAAGTAGCAGAGTAGAAGAGATAGCTACAGGGACACAAGTACAACTCAACCTACAGAAGGCAACCAAAAATAGAACACGACTACCTTGGGGACTAGTGAGTTTCCTGGGAGAGGAGGTATTCCTATATGCTAGGCAACAAGCTCAGAAATTCTGTAATCTGAATCTCTTAAGGCACACCATAGCAAGCGGAAAGGTTAGACTGCACCAGTGCTTTTCAATCATGGCTGTCTATTAAAATCACCTGGGGAGCTTTTCAAACATAGGTGTCCAGGCCCCAACTGTGGTCATTTAAAAACAATTTCTGGGGTGGGGAACAGACATTGATATTTTTCACTGGTTCCCCCAAACGATCCTAATGTACGGCTGGAGTATAGAACAACTAGACTAGATGGTCTTGAAAGTAACTTCCAAATTTGAGATTCTATGATTCTAAGAAATTACCTTTAGACATAAAGGGAACACCACCACCCCCAACCAATATGTCATTTCCTTCAGTGGCTTTGATCTGGTGCTAAGAAATTCTTTTTTTCAGAGGACCAAAAAGGCCACTCATGCAGACAACCTGAGCTGGAAAAGATGGGTTTCACTTCCTAGCATGATGGTGATCTAGTCTATTCCTAAAATAGAATATTACGGAAATTCAGGGTCTTTGTCTTTAAACTTAAATCAAAGTCTGACTTCTCTGGAAATGTTATATGTAAAGGCTTACTGGGATTTCTTATGGAAACATTTTTGCAGACAAGCTTTCATCAAATCTAACCCACATCTACATCTAGATTGCTTGTTAAGAGGGGTCCCATGCTCAGCACATTCAACCCTATGCCTTTACTCCCCATATCCAGCCCAGTGACATCAAGGCTCACCTTCTCAATCATTCTATCATGTTCTGTAGCATCAGACCAGCACATTTCCCCTAAGTGTTTCCCATGCTCTTTGGTCTTTCTGCCATTCTCAACGTAAGAGAAAGAAGTTTCAGGGTATTTGTCTTGACTTTGGTACTTTTTAGGTGAGGAAACCCTGATGGCCATACCAATCTCTTTCTCACTGAAGATGAGTGCCTCTGCTTTACAAAATAAAACTCCCTCATTTCCTAGGGAGAAAATGCCTACAAAATAAGAGGCCTGTGGATAATGCTGCTGAAGGAGAGAAGGCTTGCTTCAGGGTAACCAAACATAAGGGTGTGCCAGAGGAGGCCTGGGTTTCAAAACAGGGGTGTTCACTCTGATCCTGGAACCCCTTCTCATGGCCCTTTGGAGTCTGAGGGTGAAGAGAGAACTCTCTTAGGAGATTAAACAGATGTAAGCTGGTATGTTAGAGTTCTCCAGAGAAACAGAACCAATAGGATGTGTATGTATATATATGTATACACACATATACATGCAATATATACATTTATACGTCTCCCATGACCACATGGAGTTTTTTCCACATATACAAGGCTGTTTCAATATTGGATAATCAGTCAATGTAATACATCATATCAACAGGCCAAAGAAGACAAATATGATCATATCAATTGACACAGGAAAACATTTGACATACCTCAACATCCACGCATGAAAAAAACTCCCAGTATATTGGGAATAAAAGGGAACTTCCTCAGTCTCATAGAACCATCTACAAAAAACCTAGAACTTACATCATACTTAATGGTGAAAGGCTGAATGCTTTCTCTCTGAGGTTGGGAATAAGGCAAGGATGTCTTCTTTCACCACTCTTACTCAAAACAGTACTGGAAGTTCTACCCATTGCAATAAGGCAAGAAAAAGAAATAAAAGGTAGGGGCACCTGGGTGGCTCAGTTGGTTAGGCATCCTGCTTCAACTCAGCTCATGATTTTACAGTCTGTGAGTTCGAGCCCCATGTCGGGCTCTGGGCTGACAACTCAGAGCCTGGAGCCTACTTCAGATTCTGTGTCTCCCTCTCTTTCTGCCCTCCCCCCATCACATATTCTCTCTCTCTTTCTCAAAATAAACATTAAAAATGAAAAAAAAGAAAGAAAATGCATTCTGAGTGGAAAAAAGAAATACAAGTGTCTTTATTTGCAGAAAACATGATTGTCTAGTGAGAAAATCCCAAGGAATTTACAAAAAAAAAATCTAGAACTAATAAGGGAGTTCAGTAAAGACACAGGATATAAGATCGACATAAAATATCAATTGCATTTCTACATACTGATAATGAACAAGTGGAAACCAAAATTTAAACAAATGAGGCACAACTCATAGTCCTTCAAATAAAATGAAATACTTATAAATCTAACAAGACATGTATAGGATAATTACATTTAAATTATGAAATAAAATGAAAGAAATCAAAGAAGACCTAAATACTTGGATAAATACACTGTATTCATGGACTGCAACACTCAACATAGCAAAGATGTCAACTCTCCCTAAACTGATCTATAGGTTTCATGCATTTGTTATCAAAATCCCAGTGACGTTTTCCAGCAAGATAAATGAGATAACATTAAGAGAGTCTTATTCTAAAATTTCTATGATAAAGTACAGGCCCTAGAATAGCTAAAACAATCCAGACAAAGAAGAATAAAGTGGCAGGAGTCATTCTACCCATTATTAAGGCCTGTGTATATAGTAATCAAAATAGCATGGCAGTGCCAGAGGGCTAGCCATATAGACCAATGAAACAATAGCAAATTCAGAAACAGACCCTCATAAACACGCCAGTTAATTTTTGACAAGATGCAAAGGCAATTCAATAATATTTAAACAAATAATGTTGGAGCAATTAGACATATGCAATTAAAAAAAAAAAAAAGAACCAGGAGATAAACCTCACATCTTACACAAAATTAACTCAAAATGGATCATGGATGTAAAAGTAAAACACAAAACTATAAACTTTTAGGAAAAAATGTAGGAAAAAAATCTTCAGGAACCAGAACTATGCAAACAGTTCTTAGACTTGACAGAAAAAGTGTGATGCATAGAAAGAAAAATCAACAAGTTGGACCTCATCAAAATTAAATACCTTTGCTCTGTGAGAGCTCATGTTCAAAGGATGAAAAACAAAGCTGCAGACTAAGAGGAAATATTTGCAAATCACAAATTTGACTAAAGATGAGTATCTAGAATATATAACAACTTTCAAAACTCAGCAATCCAATTATAAAATGGGCAGAAGACATGCACAGACATTTTACTGAAGAGAATATACAGATGGTAAATAAGCACATGAAAAATATTTAATTTTAAATATATCACCTGGAGAAGGCAATTAAAGTGAAAACCACTAACTAGTGGTGTTCCTGGGAACAGACAAAAGCACACACAGGAAATGGGATGGGTCTCTAGTACCTCCTCTGCATAAACAGAGCCATCCTCCCTAGCTCTTCAAGGAAAGCAGGCTCTAGAGGGCCACCAAGAAGGGCACCATGATTCTCCCACCTGACTCCTCTGTTCAAATAAATAAGGAGGAAACTGAGCAAACAGAAAGCATGCCATAATGGACCCCACAAGGACTCCTGGGTGAACTGGAGGTCTTCCTACAGAGGGGCTGGATAAAGAGTAGCACAACTTTCCTTGGACATTGGCCCCCTCTCCTGCTGACATTCCCTCCTCACACCCTTCTTACCACTTTTGCAGGAACTGAAGGGCTCTCTCTAAGCACACAGCAATCTGAGGATGGTACCAGGGGCTGGACTTCTAAGCTTCTCTAGAAAACCAACGAGCAGTCTTTGCCTGAAAACACCATACCCTTGCCTGCTTTCAAGGGTAGTAAGAAGACAAACGAGTTAATAAAGGCAAAGAGCTTTGCAACTTGCCTATAGATGACTGTATGTGATCATTAAGTGGCTCATGCTCCCCTTACTGTTATCTATGCCTCCCAAGGCCACTTAGGTGATACCAAGAGCCTTCAGTATTTCATCTCCAGTTTCTGCTATATCAGAGCAAACTCCTAATCACTGTAGAGTAATTGCCAGTTGACCAGACAGCATCAGACCTTGTCATGCAAGGAGCCCCTAATCCATGGCCCTCCAGAGCCTGTTCTCCTCACAGAGAGCAGCTCTGTTTCTGCAGAGGGCAGCTTTGTTTTTGCAGAGGAGCTACTGGGGACCCATCCCATTTCTTGTGTGTGCTTTTGTCTGTTTCCAGGAACACTACTCGTTAGTGATTCTCACTTTAATCACCTCCAGGTGACATATTTAAGATTAATGAGGAATTTGTTCTCATCCAACTAGTTAGGGCAACAGGCCTATTTTCCCCCTTCAAATGAATCTTGTAGGTAAAATAATGAAAAAAAAAAACCCCATGTTTTCCTCTCCCACCTTGGCTCCACTTTGAATGTTCTTAGGAGCTCTCAGCAGAGCCAATACGTGAAAATCAGATTCTTTATTGCTCATTAATTTGCCCATACTAGCCCTGGCAGATGGAGTCTGCTGGTGAAGAGAAGGGATGGGCATGGGAAGGATGCCCGGGGATGTGGTAGGTGCTTGTGTGTAATGAGCATGTGAACAAACAGCTTCTTGTGTTGGGTTTCCATGGCCAAGAGATGCCCCTGGGTAAGCTGGGCTGTTATTCTTGAAAATGTGGCCTTTTGAAAAAAGTATTTTCCCACAATCTCATGGCTTGAAATGACAGGTATTGACTGCTTCTTGGGGTCTGTGTCAGGGGAGATCTCACTCTCTGAGGCAGTGTGGAAAGCCCAGATGTATGTCCATAACCCACTGTCTGGGGCTCCCACAGTGCTTTGCACATATTGCTCTGGTAGCACACACCTCACAGGGCTGAAATGTCTTCTTTATTTGTCTCTGTCCCACAAGAGAATGTAGATTCCTTAAAGACAGAACATGCCTCTTTCTCAGCCTTATAGCGTGTGCCTAGCATTATACTTGGCATATAGCCAATGCTCAATAAAGAAGCTTTGAACTGATGCGGAGTGGATATTCAGATAATACATGATCATATGGACACTGCTCACATACAAGGCCAGGTGATCCTTGGGACAGGTATGCCTTCTGTGAGAGGTGAGGGGATAAACCGGAGGATCCCGCACCCTCTTTATCTGGAGCTGATGCATCTTGACCTGGTTTGGGAGGCTTCTGGACACTTGTACTTCTAGTGAGCCATGATAGGCTCCCAAGTGGGTCTCACTGTCCTCTCTCCTCCCTCCTTCATTTATGCTAACTCCTCCATTCTTCAAAGCCTGGTGCTCTATTGGTGGTTAAAGAGCCCATTTTCAAAAGGACTGTCCTAGTCTGGCTGATCTTCACCCAGTAGGGCCTGCAACTGGTAACCACTAGGGCCTGCATCTCCTCCACCTACCAGATGGAGTACACCAGGCCAGAGGGTTAATGTGTTTCACCTTGCCCATCTCACTCTGGCCTGGGAGGGATATGTACCCACAGGGGTCAATGGACAAACCTCTGATGGAAGCAAACACTACCTCCCAACCTCTGAAGGATAGAGAACAACTGATCTGAGCCCAAAGCTGACGCTGAGCCATGAGGATGAGGGAGGCAAGTAACAGTAGCAATTCTGAGGCTAAAGAAGACCAGTATGTGGAAGACACAAGCAATTAATCCTTTTAATTCTTGAAATGCACCAGCACCCCATTGCCCTACTTTCAGCAGAGGGAAAGCCAATCACATCCTGCTCTTCACAGAAATGAAATAAAGGGCTCCGCTGGTTAAAACTGCAGAGAGAAGCCCTCTAAGATGGGGTTGCCAGATTGAGCAAATAAAACACAGGAAACCCAGTTAAATTTGAATTTCAGATAAATGAGGACATTTTTTAGAATAAGTATGTCCTGTGAAATATTTTGGATATATTTATACTAAAAACCACTGCTTATTTATCCGGAATTCACATGTAACTTGGTGTCCCAGCAACTCTCTCTGAGAGGTACAGGCCACTACTCAATGTCCACAGTGTGTTCTGTTCACATGCATGTGGTAGCCCCTTGGAGGAGGATGTAGAGGTGGTGGATCTACCCCCAGTGGTGACCCAGAGAGGCTACAGAGAGTCCGGAGGGAAGGCCACTTCCATCATAGGAATGATCAGGGAGTCAACCACTGTGGAGGAGTGGGAAGGATCAGCAGAACACAATGTAAGCACAGACGTGTTCCTGTCCAAAATACTGAAAGCTCAGGAACAACATAAATGTTTCCCATTAGGAAAATGGTTTTTAAAAGATTATATTCATATGGTGGGAATCAGACAGACACTAGACAACATGTTTGGAAGGAGATTTTTACAACTTCAGAAAAAGGCCCACTGTCTCTGATTCTGAGAAGCCCCGAGCTTCTGCAGCGCAGGCCTCACGACTGCTTGGGAGCCACACTGCTGCATGATGAGGGCTTTTTGCTCCTGCAGTTACCCCTGAACTCCTCAGGCCCAAATCTCATCTCTGAGCCTTCCTATAATATGATTGGTGCTCATAGTGTATTCGAGAGAAAGAAGTCCCAGCTCTCTGACACCTCACCAGAGATGTCACTGAGAGCCTTTTCTAGCATAGCAAGGGGGGGAAATACACCAGCACTGCCAAGCACAGACTTCTAAAACTCACCCAAAGTTGCACTCCTCACGGTGCGTGCTCTCTCTCCACTCCCCACTTCTCCACTCCACTTACCCTTCCCCTGCCTTCAAGAATACTGTCTTCTTCCTGAGATCTCTGTGCCCTTTGCTCTGTAGATCAATGCAACCTGACATTCAGGCCTTTCTGAGTCTCTGCCCCACCCTCTTCTCTGTGCAGCACATTAGTGGTGTGAGGTAGGTTGGCAGAATTACACATCATAATAACATTGTTTTCCTGATAAACAACCATGCCATAGGTTGATGTGATGATTAAAGAAACCACAGATGCAAAACCACTAACAATAAGCTTAAAGCATGGAGCAAACTCAATAAATGTTAGTTTCCTTCCCCCTGCTTGAGACGCAAAGATCAAATGGGTCTGCAAGCATTTTCAAAGTAGAGCGCACGATAGGACTGTCTTCTGATGAAATCACTGTTCTGATGCTAAGATAAAAGGGGGCAAAGAAATGGTCTAACCCAGTTGGGTACGGGGGTCAACAGTCCTTACATGGGCTGACTTCCATCGTGGGATGGGGCCCACCCTGGAAGGGGAGGTCACCCCAAAGTAGAGGTGGTGGGGGGGGGAGCAGGGATGTTTTCAGGCTAAAAGGGTGAAAAATAGAAACTGTGTCTTGGTGGATAGGAGTGCAGACACTGATCTGTGGGCCAAAGAAATCCTTCTAGAAGAGTGGGTTAACAGGGCATTATCTTCATCTGTAACCGGAAAACATAATGGTTGGGACTGTTTCTTTGAAGTCTATTAAACAAACATATATATGACTCACTCTTTCTAGTGTTTGCGCTAATGATACAACTTAGAAGGAATGAAAAAAGGCAGCACTTTTGGGGCGCCAGGGTGGATCAGTAGGTTGAGCTTCCGACTTCAGCTCAGGTCATGATCTCACACTTCGTGAGTTTGAGCCCCGCATCAGGTTCTTTGCTGTCAGCACAGAGCCTGCTTCAGATCCTCTGTACCCCCTCTCTTTCTGCCTCTCCGCCACTCGTGCTTGCTCATGCTTTCTCTCCCTCTCTCTCAAAAATGAACAAACACACACACACAAAAGACAGCGTTTTCTTTCTAGAATGCCTGGATTCCCTCTCATGAAGAAAATGAAATCATGGAGCCCCCTGGGGTCTCAATCAGTGTTCTTGTTGTAGGCTGAGTTGTCCCCCTCTGAAATTCACATGGCCATGATGGTATCTTGCTCTGCTTGGATGAGACCTGCTATGCTTGCTTGGCCAGAACAGAGGCAGCAACTTCATTGTGTTTTCAGACAGTTGAAACCTGGAAAGCGGTCATTTTCCTTGAACTAGCTGTGACAAGCTGAGGACCACATAAGCCTCACTGCTGTGGACAAGACAGGAGCCCTGGGTCAGGAAGAGAACCTGGTCCCTTATGGAGGCTCAGGCTATAGAAGGAAGGTCTACTTCAGTGTTTCTAAAGCAAGTGAAATCTGGCTCAGAGGCCCCATCCTGCTGAGCAGGCCTAAAATCTACCTACCATCAATGGAACCACACCCCCACCCCCACCAGGGTTACACAAGAACCAGGAACCTTGTGGACTGCCAGGACACTGGGTGGGGGAGGGGCCTCATCCTTTCAACCCCAGGACAGCCCTGCTGTGCACATTATCCCATGTACGGTCCCTTGAAGGGGGCTCCACTGCTCCCTTGTCACATAGGATGAGTTAATGCTGAGAGCTGTGGGGCCTGCGGTCAATCCCCTGCAGGACACCACATTCTTTCTCCTCAGAGGTCCTGCCCTCCTGTCAGAGCATTTCCAAGGAGCAGGGCCTAGTCACCACTGATGAGAACCTTCCCAGACTTGGGACTTCCCAGACTTCCCAGACTTCCTTCCCAGACTTGGGAGTTAGTTCACATGCTTTTTCTCTCCCTCTCTATTCCCTTTGTCTCCAACTCTGCTCTCTCTCTCTTTCTCTCAGTTTGTTCTCTCTCTCCTTTCATCCCTCCATCTGTCTCTGTCTCTGCTGCTCCCTCCCTCCTCTTTCTTTCCCCTTTGGAAAAGCTCAGGATTCCAGAAAAACAAAAGCCAGGAGAGTAAGGTAAAGTCAAGTAGGCTGTCTGCTGGAAGGCAGGGGCGCAGGTGGGTAGTAAGAAAGTGGGGACAAAATGCAAATACAGACTCTAACAATCATCCCACCACATCTGCTACATTCAGCTTTGCTTCCTGGCCCTGGGATTGAGTCAAGAAAGCCTCAGGGTCCAATCAGGCCCAGCAGTCTTGCAGCTGCACTCAAAGTCACTGAACTGCATCTCCCTCCATGCATGGCCCATCTTACTCATTGTGACAGCCACTGTTTACTGAAGGCATTCCCTGTGCCGAGTGGTTTTCAATCAATTGTCTTTAACCCTAATGACATTTGAAAGTAGGTGTTATCATCTTTTAACAGATGGGAAAGTTGATTCGCAGGCAGGTGATGCCTTGAGGACCTCACAGGAGATAGCTGCCAGAAGTGGATTTGAAACCGGGTCTGAGTGGCTCTAAAGCTGCCCCTCTCAGCACCCAGCCCAGTGCCTGCTTCCGAAAGGTGCCCAGCAAATGCAGCTCCATACAATTTCTCCATGGGGGAAAATGCTGGGAAGGCAGGAGTCAGGACCAATACCACACAATGCCTCCCTCCTTGGTCTTCTTAGCTGAAGAAGTCCTGCTAAGAACAGGGATGAATGGTGTAGGGAGAAGAGAAGCTTATTCACATAATTTTCATGAACCCCCATCTCCTGTTAAATGGGCCCCTCCTTCCACTTCCAGGTCAAAGGTAGTGGCACGTGCTCACCGCCCGAAGCAGCAATGGCTTTCACTGAACACAGGCTGAGAGCACTGTGTGAGTGAATTCTAGGGGTGCTTCTCTCCTACTCCAAATCTTCTGGGGTTCAGCTTTATGGCTCCAGAGGTGGGGAAGTGTCCTTATTCTCTTTCTGCACAGATCACATTATGAATGGAATCTGTTTTATTTATTTTTTAATATACTTTATCGTCAAATTGGCTAACATACAATGTGTAAAGTGTGCTCTTGGTTTGGGGGATAGATTCCAGTGATTCATCACTTACATGCAACACCCAGTGCTCATCCCAACAAGTGCCCTCCTCAATGCCCATCACCCATTTTCCCCTCTCCCCCGCCCCCGCCCCCATCAACCCTCAGTTTGTTCTCTGTATTTAAAAGTCGTTTATGGTTTGTCTCCCTCCCTCTCTGTTTGTAACTATTTTTCCCCTTCCCTTCCCCCATGGACTTCTGTTAAGTTTCTTAAGATTCACATATGAGTGAAAACATATATCTGTCTTTCTCTGACTGACTTATTTCACTTAGCATAATACCTTCCAGTTCCATCCAAGTTGCTGCAAATGGCATGATTTCATTCTTTAGAAGAACATTTCTAGACATTAGTTGATATTTCAGACCCTGAAGCATTCTCCTTCTAGCACCGTATAGCTTGGGTGGCGGGGGTTGGATCTGTGAATGTGTATGTATGGGAGCATGTGTGTGAGAGAGACAGAAAGAGAGTTTATGCGTGTGTATGTCAGCCCCTCTGCCTGGCTCCACCATTAGCTACCTCTGCAATATCAAGACTATTTAACAGGGACACAGTCCAGCCATAGGAATCTTCAGCAAACCTGCCATTCACATGGACACCTTCATTTCTGCCCTAACAACAAAGCCCGTTGAGTTGGAGGGATCCAGAGCCATTCTCTTTAGGCATTCCTTCAACTTTGTTTCCTCTGGTGCTACCCTCTCTGAAGTCATTACTCATTAGGTATATTGCACACAGAGAAAAAGTAGGTCAAAGATTAAAAAGAAGGAAGGAAGGAAGGAAGGAAGGAAGGAAGGAAGGAAGGAAGGAAGGAAAAGAAAGAAAGAGAAAGAAAGAAAGAAAGAAAGAAAGAAAGAAAGAAAGAAAGTAAGAAAGAAAGAAAAAGAAAGGAAGAAAGAAAGAAATCACCTTCAGGAGAAGCGCTCATATTGTAAAAGCTATTTTGAACTTACATGAAATTTTTTCAAGGGAGAAATACTTTGCATAGGGATGGCTGCTGTTAAGGCTGACTTATGAATGAATGAGTGCCCCTCCAGAGCCTTTCATATGTTAAACATGTGATCTCAGAATTCTGTTTTTAAAAGATAATTCTGCCCAGTGGGATGAGCAACCTCTAAATCTAGGTTCTGAATGATATAGGCTACCTTGAGGATCCCCATCTAACAGAAAGAAGGGAATCCTGGGAACTCCTCCTTATAAGTGGACAAAAAGAATGAGAGAGAAAAATATGAGTCTGACCCACTGGACACATGCTGCTTGGGGTCTAAGTGAGGCCATTGGGCAGACTAGGCCCAGGGGAGCCTTAGAAAGTCAGAAGCTTTGGAAGGAAACATCCCAGATCATTCTGCTTTGCCATACACTTGCTCCTGCTGGAAGTTTTGCTGCTAAAATGGGTATATTTAGGAGGAATAAAAAGTGCTTTAGGATCAAGGTGACAGGTTGCCAAGTGTCTATAATCAAAGTTTCCTGGGTATGATGGTTAATTTTGTTAATTTGTTAATTTGATGGTTAATTTGGCTGGGCCATGGTGCTTAGCTATGTAGTAAAACATTCTGGTTGTTTCTGTGAAGGTGGTTTTAGATAAAATTAACATTTAAGTCAGTGGACTCTGAATAGAGCAGATTGCCCTCCGTAATGTAGAGGGGCCTCATCCAACTAGTGGAGGGCCTAAATGAAACAAAAACCTGACTTCCCCGAGAAGAAGGGAATGCTAAGGGCAGATAGCCTTCAGACCTGAACTGCAACACTGGCTCTTCTCTGGTCCAGCCCGCGAGCCTACCCTGCAGATTTTGGACTTGCCAGCCTCTATAATCATATAGATAATATAGTAGATATAATCTCTCTGCAGATAGATAGATAGATAAGTAGATAATGATATATAGCTCTCTGGAGAGCTCTCGCTCTCTCTGTAGTAAGAGAGACAAACAGACAGACAGACAGACAGACAGACAGACAGACAGACAGACATCCTATTGGTTCTGTTTTCCTCGAGAATCCTGACTAATACATTGGAGGAAGAGGGCCTTGACCTAGGACTTAATGGAAGGAGGAATGCAGTAGGGAGTGGGGAACAGCCATAGCATCTGGGTATGAATGTGAGACCCGGCCCTAGGCTGCCCTGAGTGGGGGTGTGCTCCACATGCCCAGGCTGCTGTGGCTCCTTGCTACTCTTGCTTTCCAGGGCATAACCCTGCTGGGCTGCCTTTCCATGCTGGGCTATTAAGATGGTCTACAGGCAGCATCCATAGGCATTATCTCATGCAATCTTGTTTTTCTCTCTTCCACAAAGGGAGTAAGGGAGAGAGGGAGGGAAGGAGCAAGAAAGCTGGACTAGCATTTAGCTCTGTTAAATGGTTCTTGCCTAGTTATGCTCCCCTGGAAAGGAGCCCATGGTGTTCTGCACATCCTTCACTCATAACCAGGTACTCCCATTGGGAACGCATAATCTGTAGTAGGCCATCACTGAGCCAGTTGGCTAAGAAAAGCACTCTTGCTTTTCTAGAAATATCCATACAATATAATTCTCTCTATATATAATTCTCAATATAATTGTTAAAGCATTAAACAATTGTGGGTTGTGACTCTGATCAAGAAGCATCTGATAAAACAGTAGCATGTGGTTAAAGGCAAAGACATACCAAATCTTTAATTATTTTAAATAGTGAAAATGTGTGAAAAGCCTTATAATATTAGAGATAAAATATACCACTAGGGAGAATTTAATCTATTTTTTTCAAATGAAGACCAGATTCAGCTAATTATGTGAAATATTTACAACCCATCTCGTTGGGCTGATCTGAGAATAGAACCTACATTTCCAAATAAACACACTTCATTTACCACACTTTAAGAAGGTCCTTGAAAAAGGATATTTGTACACTGTCTACAAGTTTGTGGTAATGGCTATATAGTCTTCAACCTGCATAAAATAAAAGTCTATTCTACTCATGTTGTTCTCACTAAAATCAATGTGTTCACTGTAAAATCCACTAATTGTAAAAACAATGATTGCCATTCTTTCTTAGTTTACCTGGGCTTTGGAGAGACAGTTTGGGTAGCCAATCTCTTAAAATTTCTGTCTAGGGGACACCTAATTGGTGACTTCTTTTTCTCTCAACAGAAGTTCCTATAATAGGCAGTGACCTTTAAAGTCATTCTGGAAAGGATTCCTTTCTAAAAGTAGCTATTATATTCTGTATTAACTGTATAAACTGATTGGTAAAATGGAAAATCAGTTAACTGTATTAACTGATTGGTAAAATGGAAACTTGACAGTTCAGGGGGGAAGGCAACCTAGAGAATGGAACAATATATGATCGAGTGGCAAATCCAGGGGCAGAGGGTGTAAGGGCTGTGGGGATGCCAGAAACGTGAAGACAACAGCAAGGGGTAGGGGAGGGTCGTCTCTGAGAACTGGAGAATGGAGTCAGGGCAGGGCCTGCAAAGATGACTGTAGAGGACTCTGGGGACTGGAGAGCATGCATATGTTAACTTTAATGCAAATGGATGCAGTCTCTTATTGTTCCTTTTCTCCTACAGTTGCATCAGCACTTCTTCCTATCTTCATGCAAAGAATTAACTCTGATTTCCAAGCATCATTCTCTTCTCACTTTCCATGCTGGAAGCCTTGCAATGCTACTGTGGCAACCTTAACTAGATGGAACATCAAAATCTTCAAACTCCTTTATTCTGGCCTCTACCTCATCACTCCATCCAAATTGCCCTAGCCAGTGACTGCCATTATATCTATACAGCCCAACCCAGTGAAAACTTTTCAGTATTCATTCTATATGACTTTTCAACAGCCTTTAGTATAGCTTGGTCACTCTCTCAATGAAACACTTTCCTCTCTTGTTTCTGGGATACTGGACTCCCAGCACTTCTATTCTATCCTTCCTTCTCCATTGCCAGAAGCTCTTCCACTACACAATATTTACATGTTGGGGTTCCTCAGGGCTTGGTCTGGGTAATCTTCCCTTTTCCCCACTCTCTTGCTCTCTAAGAGAAATACCTGCCCTGCGCAAAAATACCAGGGTATCTAGGAAGTACTTGTAGGCAGAACCCTCTCCATTAAAAGAAACCCAACATCCAGGCCTGGAAAAAGGCTTCCTACCCCCTTAGGCAGCAGAAGTAGCAGCAGGGACCAACTGGAGCCTGACAGCACCAGATAAGCCAGGCAAACCAAAGACTCAGAAAATTAAATTGTTATTGTAAGCAGAGCCTACAAAAGTAAGGCAAGACACACATACTAAACCTAAACAGGGTATCTTTCACTACTAACATGAAAGATAATAAAACCCAGTCTCCTAAAATAATAGACAAAGTTTCCAGGATAGAATAAAATAAAAATCTGCTGTCAGACCAAGAACAACAACAACAAGAAAAAATCACACCTTGAATGAAGAAACACAAGGAACTAACACCCACACTGAGATAAATCAGGTATTATTGCAATTACTGATAAGAGTTTTACACATGAAAAAATGCTCAACGTCACTCCTCATCAGGGAAACACAAATCAAAACCACACTGAGATACCACCTCACCCTGGTCAGAGTGGCTAAAATGAACAAATCAAGAGATTATAGATGCTGGCAAGGATGTGGAGAAACAGGAACACTCTTGCACTGTTGGTGGGAATGCAAACTGGTGCAGCTGCTCTGGAAAACAGTGTGGAGGTTCCTCACAAAATTAAAAATAGAGCTACCCTATGACCCAGCAATAGCACTGCTAGGAATTTACCCAAGGGATACAGGAGTGCTGATGCATAGGGGCACTTGTACCCTAATGTTTATAGCAGCACTTTCAACAAGAGCCAAATTATGGAAAGAGCCTAAATGTCCATCAACTGATAAATGGATAAAGAAATTGTGGTTTATATATACAATGGAATACTACCTGGCAATGAGAAAGAATGAAATCTGGCCATTTGCAGCAACGTGGATGGAAGTGGAGAGTGTTATGCTAAGTGAAATAAGTCAGGCAGAGAAAGACAGATACCATATGTTTTCACTCATAGGTGGATCTTGAGAAACTTAACAGAACACCATGGGGGAGGGGAAGGGGGAAAAAAGTTACAGAGAGGAAGGGAGGCAAACCATAAGAGACTCTTAAATACTGAGAACAAACTGAGGGTTGATGGGGGTGAGGGGAGAGGGGAAAGTGGGTGATGGGCATTGAGGAGGGCACCTGTTAGGATGAGCACTGAGTGTTGTATGGAAACCAATTTGACAATACATTATATTTAATATGAAAAAAATAAAAATAAATAAAATTAATTAAATAAAAAATAAAAAAGGAATTATTAATAAGAGTTTTAAAGTAGCTATCATAAAAATGCTTCAATAATCAATTATAAATTCTCTTGAAATAAATGAAAAATCTGAGTAAAGAAACAGAAGTTATAAAAAAAGAACAACATGACAATTACAGAACTGAAAACACAATGACAGAAGTTAGAAAAACCTTATTGGATGGGCTCAACAGCTGAATGGAGATGAAAAAAGAATCAGTTCACTTACAGAGAGACAAGTTATCCAATTTCAAAAACAGAGAAAGTAAACTGAAAATAAATGATGAGAGATTCAGAGAACTGGAAAATGACAAGAGAAGGCCCAACATTTATATCTTTGGAGTCCCAGAAGGAGAGAAGAAAGAGAGTACTGAAAGAGTATTTGAAGAAATGATTACTGAAAATGTCTTGAATTTAGCAAAATATAAACACCTACAGATCCAAGAAGCTACATGAACCCTAAACAGTATTAGCCCAAGCAATCCACATCAAAACACATCGTAATTTAAATGCTTAAAACTAAAATCAGAGAAAAACCTTGAAACCAGTCAAACAGAAACAATACCTTACCTACAAGGGAATGGCAATTTGAATTTTGATTTCTCATATGAAATCATGAAAGCCAGAAGAAAGTGGCACATTTTTCAAGTGCTAAGAGAGAAGAATTTCCAGCTGCCTATTCTGCACCTGGCAAAATTCTCTTTCAGGAGTAAAGAAGAAATAAAAAACATTCTCAAACAAAGGAAAACTAAAGGAGTTCATTGCTAGCAGACCTACACTGAAAGATTGGCTAAAGGAAGTTCTGCAAACAGAAAGGAAATAAGTAATCTTAGAGTACTGGGGAGAAAAAGAGAACAATGAAAAGATCAGAAATAAGGATCCTATAGACTGTCTTTTTCTTCATAAGCTTTTAGAAATCATAATTTGGTTATTGAAACAAAAACTGTAACACCATCTGAAGTGCAAGACAATGATACTTAAAAGTGAGGAAGGTAAAAAGACCTAATGGAACTGAGATTTCCATACCTCAATTAAAGGCAAAATATTGACATCAGTATACTGTAATAAGTCACATGTGTATATTGTGATACCCAGAGTAACCACTACAAAAACTATACAAAGAGATATATTCAAAAACACTATAAATAAGTCACTATAGAATCTTAAAATTATTCAAGTAACCTGCAAGAGTCAAGAAATGTGAAAACAGAGGAAAGAGAAGCAAAAGAAACAAACAGAAACCAAATAACAAAATGGCAGATTTAAGTACTAACATACAAATAATTACCTTAAATATAAATGGTTTAAATATTCCAAATGGCAGACTGGATTTAAAAAGAAAACAACCCAACTATTTACAAAAAACAATAACAACAACAACAACAACAACAACAACAACAACAAAAACTCATCTTAAATTCAGTGACACAGGTAGGTTAAAGTTAAAAGTAAAAGATGAGAAAAATAAACCATGGAAACATTAATTTTTTAAAAAATCAGGACCAGCAATATTAATATCTGATAAAATAAACTTCAGAGCAAAGAAAATCACTAGAGATGAAGAGGAACATAAATAAAGGTAAAAGGATCAGTCCATACAGATGATAGAACAGTCCTACATGTGAATGCACCAAACAACCTTGTCTCAAAATACATGGAGCAAAAACTGATAGAGCTAATAGGAAAAATAGAAAAATCCACAATTATAGCCAAAGACTTCAACACTCCCCTCTCAGCAAACAAAATAAACTGCTAGATGGAAAATCAGCAATGATACAGAAGATCCAAATAACACAATCAAACAGTAGGATCTACTTGACATATACAGTACACTCCACCAAACAGCATTAAACGAAACATTTTTTTTTCTAGTGCCCATGGAACATTCACCAAGATAGACTATATCATGAGCCATAAAACAAATCTCAACAAGTTTTAAAGAACTGAAATCACAGAGTGTGGTCTCTGGCCATAACGGAATCAAACAAGAAATCAACAACAGAAAAATAATAAAGCAAGTGGAAACTGAACAACACAATTATAAACAATTCATGGGTCAAAGAAACCTAAAAGGAAAAATTTTTTTAAATACGTAGAACTGAATGAAAACAAAATTATAGCATATCAAAGTTTGTGGGATGCAGCTAAAGGAATAATAAGAGGAAATTTATGGCCCTAAATGCTCAGATTAGGGAAGAGGAATATCTAAAATCAATAATCTAAGTTCCTACCTCAAGAAACTAACAGAGAAGAGCAAAATAAACCCAAAACAGGCAAAAGAAAGGAAGGAGTAGAGATTAATGAAAGTTAAAATGGGAAAAGAATAGAGAAAATTGATAAGAAAATAAAAACCAGTTTTTCAAAAGCAACCAATACAATTGATAAATCTCTAATGAGACTGACAAAAATAAAATTAAAGACATATCATCAATATTAGAAATGAAATGGGGAGAGGGACGCCTGGGTGGCTCAGTCAGTTAAGTGTCCAACTTCGGCTCAGGTCATGATCTCACAGTTCGTGAGTTGGAGCCCCACACCAGGCTCTGTGCTGACAGCTCAGGGCCTGGAGCCTGATTCGGATTCTGTGTCTCCCTCTCTCTCTGCCCCTACCCCACTCATGCTCTGTCTCTCTCTCTCTCTCTCTCAAAAATAAACATAAAAAAAAAGAGATTAAAAGAGGTATATCACTATAAATCCTGCATCCATTGAAAAGATAATAAGGGAATATTATGAATAACATTAAGCACATGTATTTGACAACTTCAAAGAAATGAACTAATTCCTCAAAAACCACAAACTAACACATCAACCAAGATGTAGTAATCAGAATAACTCTATAATTATTAAAGAAATAAAGTTAATAACTGAAAGTTTCTACAAAAGATCTCTAGGCCCACGTTTCCCTACAGAATTCTTTCAAACATTTAAAGAATTAACACCAACTTTACACAATCTCCTTCAGTAAACAGAACAAAGAGGATCGTGTCCCAGCTCATTTTTATGGGCCCAACATTACCTTACACTAAAATCAGAAAAAAACAACAACAACAAAAAAAAAACAGTACAAAGAAAACAACTGACCAAAAAGCGTCATGAAATTAGATGTTAAAATCCTCAACAAAATAGTCACAAACCACATCCAATAATGTATGAAAAGAATTATATACCACCACAACAAGTGGGATTTCTTTCAGGTGTGCAAATTTGGTTCAACATTCAAAAAAATCATTCAATGTTAGGCTTTGTATCAATAAGCTAATGTAGAAATATCATATAATGATGTCAGTTGGCACAAAAAAAAGCATTTGATAAAATCCAACACCATTCATAACAAAAATTTCAGCAAGTTAGGAATTGAAAGAAATCACCTCAACTTGAAAAGAATTTCTACAAAAAAAATACAACTAATATTATACTTAATAAGGAATGACTGAATGCTTTCCCTAGGAATTTATGAAAAACCTTCTAGAACTAGTAAGTGATCTCAGTGAGCTCACAAGTTACAAAATCAACAAAGAAAATGAATTGCATTTTTATATACTAATATGAACATGTGGAAACAAATAAAAAATATAATACCATTTATAATCACTCCAAAGAAAATGAAATACTTAGATGTACACATAACAAAACAGGTATAGGATCTCTATGCTGAAAATTGTAAAATGTCATAAAAGAAATAAAGAACTAAATATATGACAAGCCATACTGTGTTCATGGATTGGAACACTCAACATAGTAAAGATGTCAATTCTCCCTAAATTGATCTATGGGTTTAACTCAATTGCTTACAAAATCCAAGCAAGGTTTTCTGTAGGCATAGACAATCTTATTCTAAAATTTATATGGTAAAGCCCAGGCCCTAGAACAGCTAAAACAATCCTGACGAAGAAGCATAAAGTGGGAGGAATCAGTGACAGAGGACTGAACACATAGATCAATGGAAAAATAGCAAACTTAGAGCACCTGGGTGGCTCAGTCAGTTAAATATCTGACTCTTGATTTTGGTTCAGGTCATGATCCCAGAGTTGTGGGATCAAGCCCTGCATCCAGCTCTGCGCTGAGCATGGAGCCTGCTTAAGATTCTCTCTCTCTTTCCCTCCGTCCCTCTCCCTCAATCCCTCTCCCTTGCTTGTGTTCTCTATAAAATATATATATATATATATATATACATATATATATATATATATACACATATATATATATACACATACATACATATATATATATATACACACACACATATATAAATACATTTTGATAAGATGGAAAGGCAACTCCATAGAGAAAGGATAGCCATTTTTAAAATTAATTAATTAATTTTTTAAATTTACATCCAAGTTAGTTGGCATATAGTGCAACAATGATTTCAGGAGTAGATTCCTTAATGCCTCTTACCCATTTAGCCCATCCCCCCTCTGACACCCCCTCCAGTAACCTTCTGTTTGTTCTCCATATTTAAGAGTCTCTTATGTTTTGTCCCTCTCCCTGTTTTTATGTTATTTTTGCTTCCCTTCCCTTATGTTCATCTGTTTTGTATCTTAAAGTCCTCATACGAGTGAAGTCATATGATATTTGTCTTTCTCTGACTAATTTTGCTTAGGATAATACCCTCTAGTTCCATCCATGTAGTTGCGAATGGCAAGATTTCATTCTTTTTGATTGGTGAGTAATACTCCATTGTGTATGTATATATATATATATATACACATATATATATATACACACACACACATATATATATATATACATACACCACCTCTTCTCTATCCATTCATCCATTGATGGACATTTGGGCTCTTTCCATACTTCAGCTATTGTTGATTGTGCTACTATAACATGGAGGTGCATGTGTCCCTTCAAAACAGCATCTCTGTATCCCTTGGATAAATACCTACTAGTGCAATTGCTGGGTCATAGGGTAGTTCTATTTTTAATTTTTTTCAGAAACCTCCATACTGTTTTCCAGAGTGGCTGCACCAGTTTGCACTCCCACCAGCAATGCAAAAGAGATCCTCTTTCTCTGCATCCTCACCAACATCTATCGTTGCCTGAGTTAGTGTTAGCCATTCTGACAGGTGTCAGGTGGGATCTCATTGTGGTTTTGATTTGTATTTCCCTGATGATGAGTGCTGTTGAGCATGTTTTCATGTATCGGTTGGCCATCTGGATGTCTTCTTTGGACAAATGTCTACTCATGTCTTTTGCCCATTTCTTCACTGGGTTATTTGTTTTTGGGTGTTGAGTTTGATAAGTTCTTTACAAATTTTGGATACTAACCCTTTATCTGATATGTCATTTGCAAATATCTTCTCCCATTCTGTCGGTTGCCTTTTAGTTTTACTGATTGTTTCCTTCACTGTGAATAAGGTTTTTATTTTGATGAGGCCCCAATAGTTCATTTTTGGTTTTGTTTCCCTTGCCTCCAGAGATGTGTTGAGTAAGAAGTTGCTGCAGCCAACGTCAAAGAGGTTTTTGCCTGATTTTGCCTCGAGGATTTTGATGGCTTCCTTACACTTAGGTCTCATCCATTTTGAATTTATTTTTGTGTATGGTGTAAGAAAGTGGTCCAGGTTCATTTTTCTGCATGTTGCTGTCCAGTTTTCCCAGCACCACTTGCTAAAAAGACTGTCTTTATTCCATTGGATATTCTTTCCTGCTTTGTCAAAGATTAGTTGGCCATACGTTTGTGGGTCCATTTCTGGGTTCTCTATTCTGTTCCATTGATCTGAGTGTCTGTTTTTGTGCCAGTACCATACTGTCTTGATGATTACAGCTTTGTAATACAGCTTGAAGTCCAGGATTGTGATGCCTCCTGCTTTGGTTTACTTTTTCAAGATTGCTTTGGCTATTTGGGGTCTTTTCTAGTTCCATACAAATTTTAGGATTGTTTGTTCTAGCTCTGTGAAGAATGCTGGTGTTATTTTGATAGGGATTGCATTGAATATGTAGATTGCTATGGGTAGTATTGACATTTTAACAATATTTGTTCTTCTTATCCAGGAGCATGGAATCTTTTTCCATTTTTTGGTGTCTTCTTCAATTTCTTTCATAAGCTTTCTATAGTTTTCAGCATATAGATTTTTCACCTCTTTGGTTAGATATATTCCTAGGTATTTTATGGGTTTTTGTGCAATTGTAAATGGGATCGATTCCATGATTTCTCTTTGTTGCTTCATTATTGGTGTATAGGAATGCAACAGATTTCTGTGCATTGATTTTACATCCTGCAACTTTGCTGAATTCATGAATCAGTTCTAGCAGTTTTTTGGTGGAATCTTTTGGGTTTTCCATATAGAGTACCATGTCATCTGCGAAAAGTGAAAGTTTTACCTCCTCCTGGCCAATTTGGATGCCTTTTATTTCTTTGTGTTGTCTGATTGCAGAGGCTAAGACTTCCCATACTATGTTGAATAACAGTGGCGAGAGTGGACACCCCTGTCTTGTTCCTGACCTTAGAGGGAAAGCTCTCAGTTTTTCCCCATTGAGGATGATATTAGCATTGGGTCTTTCATATATAGCCTTTTTAATAAATGGTGTTGGAGCAACTGGACATTTGTAGGCCAAAAATATAAACCACGAGATAAACCTCATACCTTACACAAAATTAATTCAAAATGGATTATGGATTTAGAAGGTAAAATGCAAAACTATAAACTTTTAGAAAAAAAACTGTAGGAGAAAGTTTTCAGGAGCCAGAACTATGCAAACAGTTCTTAGACTTGACACCAAAAAAGTAATGTATAAAAGGCAAAATTGACAAGTTGGACCTCATCAAAATTAAACACCTTTACTCTGTGAGAGCTCATGCTCAAAGGATGAAAAGACAAGCTACAAACTGGAAGAAAATATTTACAGATCACAGATTTGACAAAAGACTATTACCTAGAATATAATAAAGATACATTATAAAGGAGTAGTATCTAGAATATAATAAAGATATATATCAATAGCAAATACCAACAAACCCAATTACAAAATGGGCAAGAGATATGCATGGACATATCACCAAAGAGGACTAAAGATAGTAAATAGGCACATGAAAAGATGTGCAACATCATTAGCCAGCAGGACAATGCCAATAAAAAACAAAATAAGATACCACTACACACGTATCATAATGACTGAAATAAAAAATAGTGACAATACCAAAAACAGGAAAGGATGAGGAAAAACTGGATCTCATATGCATTGCTTGTGGTAATGTCAAATGGTACAGCCATTCTGGAAAACAGTTTGACAGTTTCTTGTAAAACTAAACCTGCAACTACCATATGACTCAGCAATCAACACTCTTATCTTTTATGCCTGAGAAATGAAAACTTGTATCTGCACAAAAACCTGTTTATGAGTGTTCACAGCAGCTTTATTTGTTATGGCCCAGACTGAAATTCACCCCAATATCCTCTCATAGGTGAATGGTTAAACAAACTAGTACATCCATACCATAGAACACTACTCAGCAATATACAGGAATGAACTATTAGCACACTCAATAACTTAGGTGAATCACCGGTGATTCATGTTGAGTATAAAGAAGCCAATCTCAAAAAGTTACATTCAGTATGATTTCACTTACATAATAACATTTTTGAAATGACTAGTGGCTGCCAAGGATTAAGGATGGGATTGGGGGTAAATAGAGGAAGGTACGGTTGTACAAGGGCAACAAGAGGGATCCTTATGATGTTGAAACTATTTAACATCTTGACTGTGTGGTACATACATGAACCCACTCAGGCGATAAAACCGTGTAACTCCCAACACCCACACACACAAACACAGACACAAAGGCATACATACAAATACAAGGAACATTTTGGAAATCTGAATCAGCCAGTAGAGTAGAGCAGTGTCCATTCCTTGGTTGTGATATTATACTGTAGTTTTACAAAATGTTACTACTGGAAAAACTGGGAAATATACACAAAGGATCTATTCTCTGGATCAGAGTTCTCAACAGAACTAAAATTTTTCTCAATACCAAGGATATCTTCCCTGGCTTTTTGTTTCTCACACAACACTTAGCACTGAGCCCACCACATAGTAGCTTCTCAATAAAGCCTGAGAATTCCCTTATAATTGATTATCTCATCTGATGAAGTAGGGATGAAAGACTATCAATATATTTATCAACAGATACTTGGAAAAGTTTCAGGTGTGGATATTTACCTTTCCCAAAGACAATGTTACACATGAAGACCACTGGCATACGCTGTGCATTTGCTACTCCTGCACATTACATGCATGACTGCAAAGACTAGTATGACAGGACTCCCCAGCAGTGGTTCTCATAGCAACCAGCAAAGAGCCACTTCATGTGTGTACTTGTAAAATCACTGGACATGACTCATACTTGCAATCCAGCTTCTGCTAGGAGTATTTCTTTCTCGGTTTCACATTTTACTATGCTTATTATCAAGCACATTGTGGTTACAGATTTAATATTCAGTGATGTTCAGTCTCAAGGGGCTCTATACTGGGCCCATCTATAACCTTAGATGAGAGATGATTACATTCAATTCAATTAAACAATTGAGCATTTTCTATGTACAAGGCACAAACCTGGGATCTCTAGGGGCAACAGAGATGAATAAACAATGGTTTCTGTTCTCAGGCAGCTGACAGGTCACATGGAGGGTCTCTACCAATGCTGTCAGAAAAGATTGGGTTTGGTATGAGCTGTCAGTCAGTACTGATATGAGGACCTTGGAAGTGATGACTTCCTCCTGGACAGTGTGGGTGCACTGGAAACAGGCACAGGTTTACTGAAAGAGCTGTGGTCTACAATGGTTAGGAGCCTGCTTGCCAAATCAGCCTATCTAATCTGAATCCTTACATATCACTTACCAGCAGGTAATCTGAGGCCCATTCCCCATCTTTAGAATCAGGAAAATATTATCAACCACCTAGAGTTGGTGTGGGAAGTAAAAGAAATGCATGTGACCTACTTAGCACAGAGCCTGGCATAAAGTAAGTACTTCCTAAATGTTGTCTATTATTATTTAGCTGGTAGGGAAAAGAGATGAATAAGACATAAGTCTTCTTGAGCTGCTTTCCATCCAGTGGTGTGCTAGACATGCATACAGAGAGATTACAGGACAATAGGATCCATATTATTACAGACCAGAAAAGATGAGTGTGCCTCTCACTCAGGAGGCCAACAGATGGTTCATGGTCATCATGGTGCCATTCACAGCTGCCTAAAGCAAGTTTCATTTATACTCTGCCACCAGCTTTAGCACTCGCCATTTTGCAAGGACAAATAACGTGGGCTGAGCACACTGATTGCCTCTGCCCCCTCACCGTGTTCATCTCCTTGTTGCTAGATCACCACTGCACTTAGCTGTTTGCAACGCTGCAGAAGGAGAAGTGTTTTCTGTGGGTTCTCCTGTAGGATATTTCTCTCCTCAGTTCCCCAGGATACACATGGCCCCAAAAGAGAGAAGTACTGAGGACTCATCATTACTACATCCCCTTCAAGCACAGGCACATCCAGCTTGCTTATAGCTCACCACTTTTGGTGTGAGAACAGTATCAAAGCAGTCACTGTCCATTTCTTGAGGGGTGGCAGGAAGGTCAGGGTGGCAGAGAGATTGCATCTTGCAGCTCAAAGCATCTTTCTCCTCCTTGCTCTGAGTCAGTTTTTTGATACAGACTGTGCCTTCATGGACTCACTGTCCTGTGGTCCAAACCGCTTCAAGGTACAAATTCTCTCCATGCTCAGTAGCCCTATCTTACATCCTGGAACATGGCAGAGCTGGGCATATTCACTTCTAGTGTCCATCAGACACTGATTCATAGTCCTCTGTACAGAGAACTGTACAGAAATAGAGAATCGACCAGTCATAGTTTACGATCTGAGGTGGGAACTTTTAGAACTGTCAGTTTGAAGTCCTAGTAAATTTTGTCTGAACGTAGTGATAAAGAGTTCTTGTTTTAGAAGGAATAATAACAGAGTAGAAATGTGTGCCATTTATTTGCTTTCTTGATGAATATCAGTGTACAGGAAACCTGGGGGAGTCTGAGGCCTCCACACAGCCTGCCTATCCCTGGAGTTGTGGGCAGTAACTGCAGGTAAAACAGTCATGGGAAAATTGCAGCTTAAGGTTTGCAAGCTGAAATCTAGAAAAAGGGCAGAAACTGTGAAAGTGATCATTCAGAAAAGGATCATTATCAAGGGGAATCTGTTTGACAACCTGCCAAAGAAACACAAAGGTCAGAGTTTGAGTAACCACGGTGGGCACCAACGGCCCATAGTGCACGGGCCTGTGGACCAAATAGAGGCACTTCTGTGATCTCACAGAAAACTCCAGCATGTGATGGTGGGGTCCAGTGTGCTTAGACCAGGAACTGTGGGGTCCTTTTCTCTGAACTGGGGGCATGCAGGAGGTGAGCCCAGGGTCCCATCCTGCCCCATGCCACTAACATGGAGAGTACATTCTCATGAGGTCCCAGGATTTGAGACCCAGATATTTTCTCCAGGTGTAAAGGATGATTCCTGGTTTAGAGAGAACAGCTCCATTTTTCCCTTTAGCCAAAGTCCCCAGGTCTAGAAATTCTGTTGCTGATCAAAAAGTAGCCCTAAGGAGGATCAAAGTAGAGATCAAGGTTACAGCCTTCACACATGTAAGGTCTCCCTGCCCCTAAACAGCCTCTGGGGCCCAGGGTTGTTCCAGCCCTCCTGTGTCTTTCCACTGGTGTTGGCACCCAGGAGACCATCCTCCTCCTCTGAGCTCCTGGGACTCTGCCAGGCTTTCTCAATCTGTCCTGAAGAATCACCAAAACTGCTTACGTGTTTTAATTCAAACCCCATCCTGGAGCTTTAAATGTTCCCAATTTGTTTTATAAAATAAATATCCATGCTGCTAGGATTGAATAAATACTGATTATGTAAGGACAATGCTTCTGGGTCCTTTGGATGCACAAGGAACACTTGAAGAACTAAAAGGAGGCACAAACAGACCAGAAGGTGACCAGGATGGTGAAGGTGCTAGAAGCCATGTACAGGAGAAGCCACCAATGTTATTGAACAAGGGAAAAACCAAGGGGCATGTGGCAGGTAGACTTGGGATTGTCAGGTGGGAGGGGAAGGATACCAGTTCTTGTAGTTCCAAAGGCCAAAGCAGGACTAACAGGTGGCCATTTGGAGGGTGGAAGACAGATCTCAATGTCCCTAAGTGGGCCTTGAGCCCCTGCTGCTGGTTTCTAGAGGGGATGTCTATATGGAAAAGTTGTGCATGAGGCTGCAGCATGGAAGGCTCATGCAGAAAATGTGAGAAAGGAAGGGGGCATGAGCACCATCCACTCTGCAAGTGGGCAGACCCTGCAAGCCCCACCCACCTCAAACCATCAGCATGATAGAACCCACATACCCCTGAGCACCCATTAATCATTGAGTTTGGTGGAGCTGGATGTTCAGGTCCTCTGCTGGGGGTTCTGGGGAATGAATTCCTGCTCTGGGTGGGAGGTTGAGTTAAATAAACCCTAAAGCTCCCTTACAGCTCTGAAAGGCTGCATTAAATCATGATTCATCTCATTGTTCTTCAGTAAGCTCCAAGCAATGCACCTGGAGTCTAGATCTGTACAGGAAGGAGTGAGTCCTCCAAATTCGGGCACCCCACTATTCTGGGCACCAAACATACATGGCACTCTTTTCTTTTCTGTGCCTTAGATGTCTGGATTCTTTTAGCCCCATCTTTCACTCTCTCTGCATCTCTACCTAAACACTAGTTTTATTCTAGTTTTTCCTAGGGTATTCTTGCTCCCTGGGATGCAGCTGTCTTGTATCCAGCCCCCTTGATCCAGGGTTTCCAGCAGCTGCTGCCTGGGCTCTGGGAGCACTGGGCCTCACGAAGGTCAGACAAACTTTCCTTCTGTTCAGGTTTGCACAGGTGACCCACTGACCTACTTTTCTGTACTGCTTGGCATAACTCAGCATCCTTGCAATCAAAGGGCCCCTCCTCCACGGATTTGTGATGTTTAGATTCTATGACAGGAAACATGAGGGTAACGACCCTGCAGATAAAAATGTAATGCATTGAGGTGTTCACGGCCTCCAGGCTGGCTCTGTTTAATTGCACAAACATCATTTATCACGAGACACGTGACAAATTCATCTGCATTTTTTTCCAGCTTATAGCTCTGCATTCTCTCATGCATGTCCATTAGGTTTGCTTCTCCTACTTACATATTTAAATGAAAACAAATTGGCTCATTTACTCTGAGATGCTCAGCTTGACAGAGATTGAAAGTGTGTGTGTGTGTGTGTGTGTGTGTGTGTGTGTGTGTGTGTGTGTGTATGTCTGTGTGTACGCACACACATGTGTGTATGTTGTATTTGTTTTGCCTCAAAGGGTTGGGATGTCTGGGTGGAATGGATCATTCAAAAACGAAGAAATTTCCAGAATGTCTTCAATCATCTGCACAAAACAGAGTCTGAAATTGCTTAGGAAAAAGCTCATTGATAAAACCACAGCCACAGACAAAAGCAAATCAATGTGGCAGTCTGTTGCAAATGTCCCAGCGTCACGTATCATTTATACCTTCACAGAGAACCGCAACCAATTGTGGAATGACATTTTCCTGCCTGTGTGAACTGGTTTGGAAGAAGACAGCTGCCAGGGGAGCAAAGCCCAATACAATGCAGAACGGGGATGTGCTGAAACACAGAGTCAGCCCCAGGTCAAGGAGGAGGAGGGACGGCTGCCTGAAAATGGAAGGCAAGCTCTCCCACAGTGAGGGGAGAAAGTCAGACTGGGCACCTGGAGTCCTCCTTATAGAAGAGATGTACGAGGCAGGAGGCCCAAGCAGGAAGAGACCCTCTCCACTGGAGACATTCCCCCCCTTTTAGATGTATTGTTCTTTTTGAATGACACGAGTAATGGACAGACACCTGACAGAGGAGTGTGAAGAAATTCCCTTTACTTCCTCCTCCAATCCCAATCCTTAACTCTTTATCGTGTATTCTTCAGGAACTCTCCATGCGTTTAAATGTCTGGTGTTGAATATATATACATAAGATTATATGGATATAATCTTACATAGGTGGCATCAGCTGCATTTAGAATTGGTCACTCCCTCCTTTTTTAAGCTCTTTCTCCCCTTGGTTTCCAGGGCTTGACCTCTTCAGGCTCTCCTCCTACCTCACTGCTCACTCTTTGGTTCTTCTCCACCTCTCATGCTGGGTCTTCCTCACATGAGTGACCTCCTAATAAGGGAGGTCCCAGACAGAGTCAGGGACCACTTCTCTACCTCTTGGGTTTCTCCTAGTCCTATAGCACTGCATAGTGCTTACAAGATGATAGCTCTCAAGTATGTTTCTCCAGCCTGAAACTAGACCACCACCTGCCACACCTGACATCCCAGCTGGGACCTCTAATAGGCCCTGCAAACCAGTCCAAGGCAGAGCCCTTGATTTTGTCCTTCCTGAACCTGCTCCTCTCCCAGTCTACCCACCATTTACTGGCCACACACTGGGAATCCTCCTTGGTTCCTCTTTTCTTTCCGTAATCCAAACTGTCAACAAATCCCAGGGCCACTACCATTCAGGACCTGCTCACTTCTCACCCTGCCCCCACCACCATGGTAGGTCCACAACTGTACTTCACCTGAACTACTGCAGTGGCCTCCTAACCTGCTCTCCCTGCTTCAACCACCTCCAGAAGCAATGCTTTTCACAGTAGATAGACTGAGCTTTTAAAATGTAAAGGCAGAGGTGCCTGAGTGGCTCAATCAGTTGAGCATCTGACTTTGGCTGAAGTCATGATCTCACAGTTTGTGAGTTCGAGTCCCACGTTGGGCTCTCTGCTATCAGCACAGAACCTGCTTCAGATCCCCCCCACACACCTCCCCCGCTCATGCTCGCTGTCTCTCAAAAATAACCACTAAAAAAAAAAGGTAAAAGCAATAATGTCATGTCCCTGCTCAAAATACCCCCTGCCATCCTCAGAACTGAACCCAAAGGCCCTGTGTGGCTCATCCACTGCCATCTCTGGTCCAGTTTCCTACCATGGCTCCAGTGGTTTGGTTTTGTTCATTACTACAGCTCTGGCACATAGCAGATTCTCAATATATGTATTTTAATTAAATGAACTAATTTTTGTTTTCCTTTTCAAACTTGACTACCTTGGAAATTTTTCTACTTACTTCTGAATTTGCCCTGATTTACTTAACTATTCTCTTACTGATAACAATTTGAATTGACTCAATTTTATAGGTTCCATTTTCATGGAAAAATCTGGGAGAGGAGTCCCAGTCCTTACAGGGAACCCATGGATGGGTTGCAATGGGTCTAGGAATTTCCAAGAGTATATGTGGGACTCCCTAGGTATGTGAGTATGTAAGTCCTTGGATCAGCAGGAATATGGTTTCTTAATACAGGATGGATCAGGATATTTGATTAAACTAACCCAGGCAATCCACTATGCTGGCCCTGCCAACCCCTAGCAGGGGAAATTAAGCAACTTAGAAGAATGCTGTGGTCAGTCCTGAGACGTTGAGGCAGTGTGTTCTGGATGAAGGGGAAGAGTTGGGAAGGGTAGACCTGCCACTACTCCCTGGAGATCTATGGCTGCCTCTACACTTCCACCGACCTCCTCACACTCTTCTGACCATGGGCCTAATGAAATCTTCCTGCCTTCAGGTAGCACACAGGAAATGCCTTTATAACTATAAAATGCCGTTTTGCTTTTCTGACTTCCGAATTTCTCCATCTCCTAATTCTGTACCACTGATGGTGGACAAAGGTGAGAAAGAGAAATATAAAACAAAACCACAATGAGATGAAGTTGGTGAGTGTACCCATGAGCTCTTTAAGATGCAAAGAGTCTCTGAAAATTCTACCTAGGAGAGCGTTGCCTCCAGACCCCTGCCTTGCTGAAGGATTTGTTAATCATGCAGCTTTGGGCTGCTGTGGGTTCCTCTGTGCCCCTCAGCAGTTTCTGCTGCGGCAATGAAGTCACTTACTTAAAGCAACAGGAAGGAGTGCTGCTGGCCAGAGTTGAGGGAGAAGGAAGGGATGTTCCCTACAAAGCCTTGAGCAGCAGGCTCCCTCCCAGCTCTAGAGAAGCAAGTCTTGCCCACCTGCCAGTCTCTCAGGAGACCCTTGTCTATCTGCTCCCTATAGGCTCCTTAAGGCTCTGGATGCCACATCCTGGCTCTCGCTCTGGACTCAAGAGTATGGGTGATACATAGTTCTCCAATTCAATGTCAGATATCTCAAGGTACCTTCCTGACAAACGAGTGGCTTTGATGCCTTAGGGTAGAAGAATATAGTGAGGAGTTAAATTTGAAGACCTGTACTTTTAAAACTAATACTGTATTATAAATCTAATGTAGCATAATAATTAAAAGTATGGAATAAAAGACAGACAACCCAAGTATGAATCCCAGCTCCATACTGATTGTGCTCTCAGGAGGGTTTCTTCATTGTTCTGCCCCTCAGTTTCCTCTTCTGTAAAACGTCAACAAGATAGCAGTTCTCTGTGGTGGAAATCCTTGGCTACTCTCCCTTTGCTATAACAGCAGAATTGTGGAGTGGCAGGTGCTGGTGGATTCTACCACATTTCCCAGCCTCCCCTGCAGCGTGGCCATGTGAGTTCATCTCCCACTGAGTAAGTGGAAATGACTTGTGCTATTTCCAAGTTGGGCCTTAGAAGAGCAGGTGTCTGCCTCTTCACCCTTGTTCTCTGCTTCTGATGGCTCAAGTAGCAGTGACCAGAGCAACTTTAGAAGGCACATGGAGACAATGGTAGAGGAGCCATTAGCCTGACCATGTTGCCTTCCAATTTGGAATGCATGGTGTCACAAGAGGGAGAGATAATCTTCAAGCTGGGTAGAGCCACTTCATTTTTGTATCTCTTTCTTAAAGCAGCTATTGTTATCCACACTAAAGGCCTACTTCACAGAGGTGTTGGGAGCATTCAATATGTTAATAAATGCAAAGGAATAGGAGTCAGTGGTGTATATGTGTTAGCTAATAGTACTGGTGATGAAAATAATAATAAAACATCATCATGTAATTAGGAAGGAGTAGCATATGTAAAAATTATGTGGTGTATTTCAATGCTGTGTATCAATGAGACATGTCTGATGTAGAGTTTTCTACTGTCCGGCCCATAGATAGCTCAGCACCACTGCTCAGACAACCCACAATTGATTGGTAACACAAAACAGTAAAGCACGTGATATTCTGGATTATTTCTTTGTTTACAAAAGGTCTTTATGATAACTAAAATAGTGTACCCTTCTTAGAAAGTTCCCACGAAGAGTAATTAAAAACTTGTGCCAGGAAGAGGGGGACAGAGTGATACGGATCCTGCTGGATGGCTTTCAATTACTTAGGAATATAAATGCGAAGAAAACTGATACACCACCCCTTTTCTAAATCTGTGCTATTTCTTTGTGCCTTCTTTCCCGCTTGTCCACTCTTACGTGGGCACTTTGGGTAGGTGCATTTCCAGAAAAGGTAGGGTGTTCATAACCACTAACTATAGAGCTCACAGCCCCTACAGTGGTTGCCCTGGGACGCATGCTCCCCTGGTTGCCTGGTTACTAGTGGAGAGGAGAGCTGCAAACTGAGAGGAGCTGGGAGCAGGCTGTCCAGAGGAAAAGCAGACGGGCTGCAGAACTGTGGGGTTGCCAGGAGGCTTTTGTTCTGATAAGTGCATGGAGTTGCTGCAGCTTTACCGCATGGTGGTCCAGGCAGAGACAGCTGCCCCTGCTGCCAGTCAGTGTTAACATACACTCAGCGCCCACAGGGGGCCACTGTGTCAACTGTGTTGATCCCTGCTTTGGACAAGAATGAGAAACGCCTGAACTATTTCCAGCTCCCCTGGATGACAATGTTGACAAGGACCTCCCACTCCCCAGCCCCAGAACTGAGCTGGAGATGGATGGCACCCAGACGGAACCCAAGGAGGCAGGAAGGCTGCCGTGCCACAGTCACATCCTGCAGCCCAAGACCAGAGTACTTCTCACATCACAACGGCATTTGTGAATTAGCTCTGGAGGTCCATATAGAGCTAGATAAACAAAGGATACCGAGAGCTGTCTGACTCCCAGCCTGTCAAGGGATCCCAGATTTCTCCATTACCCACATAGCCCCTATACCCAGCCAAGTGTCTGTGTAATGTGGCTACTCCACACATTTGATACACCTGAGTGAAAGACTAAGTGAGCAGAAGGTAGGTCAGCAGGTGGTCACAGGCCCAGGCTCTGACTGCACATAGCCTGGTTCTGCCACTTACAGGTGATACAACATTGGCCTAGGTCATTTCCCCTCTCAGGTCTCAGTATTCTGATCCCTACAATGGCAACAGATAGAATTGCCTAACAAAACACTGGACAGATTCAACATAAGGAAGGCAAAGTGCTTAGCACAGAGTCTTTCAAATAGTATTTGTTCAATAAATGGAGTGACAGTCTCAGTTGTACCTTTCTGTTGTCCTGGAGTAATTATCAACAGCATCTGCTTTCACATTTAAAACTGTCCCAGTTTGAGTGATGAATGATATGTTCTATCAACAGATGATGATGATGTTGATGATGATGATGACAATGACTAACTGGGGCAGGAGGCCAGTCAGGGACTGAGAGGGGTCCCTGCACGCAAACCTGAGCTATGTGGCTTTCAGCCAACAACCAAGGCGTCTTCCCTCTCAGCTCCATTCGCCTGCACCATGCATAAGTGAAGTTATGTGGGTCATCACACATAGAGCAGATCAAATCAGAGACCACATATGGGATGTTTTGTTTGAAAGGTACCCTGATCTCAAGGAGCCACCAGCCCTACTGGACAAGGGCAGTGAGGAAAAAATAAGGCAGCCAAGAGTGGACATGAGCAGGACAGTGAGCAGAAAGAAGAGTGTGGTGAGTCCCCTGGGTGGGGAAGCTAGTGTGCTTGCTCACACAGATGCAGAAAGACTCCTGAGAGCTCAAGGTGGGACAGGGCTATGGAAAACCCTCCAAAGATAATTCCATGACTTTCTTCCTGATATTGGTTTCTCTCCAGGACTTCCCTTTGTTTTCTCCTCACAAGGAGCTTTACAGAGATCTTGCAGGTGACAACAATTACAAGCATGTGTAAGGCAAAGCCCCTGAATAACACAGAAGCAACAGCCATCAGTTGTGGAGTTGGAATTCAGCACTGCCCATGTTGCCAGTCATTTCTTTACAATTTCTTTACCTCAGCAATCAAAAAGACTAGTGCTGTTATCACCCTTTAAAGATGGGGGAATGGAACTTGGAAGATGAAGCCATTCCTCCAAGTTATCCCTGCTGGAAGGGGTGGGACTGGGATTTGAACTGGGTTTCTCCAGCTCCAGGGCTGTTCGGCCTACCAGCTCCCTGGACATTGAGAGTTATGTACCATGACACAGTCAGAATGGGAAGACTCCCTGCAATCCAGGCTGGCTGCTGCCCCTGGCAGTCCCCACAGCCATGGAATAAGCCAGAAAGTGAGGACTGAAAAGACCAGGAATGTCCCATGGATGGAAGTCTTGCCTTCAAAGTACAGCCCACAGAGATAGCACACGTGGAGTGTCAGCTTTGTGGGAGTGGCAATCTGAGTCTCACCCAAGTCCCCTCAGGGAAGTGGGTATTTACCTTAAGGATAATAATAGCAATATTCAACATTACCTGAGCACATATGATGTGCCAAGCTCTAGGCTTGATGCCCCCACTTGAGTTATTTCTTTTAATATTCACAGGGACCCCACGAGGTAAGTGTATGTAAGAATGGGTACAAACCCCCATCAACACCAGTCCTGGCTAGCTCTATTTCATAGACAGAAACCCAGTGCCCAGAAGTTTCTGGAAGGGAGAATGTTCTCTACTCAGGGCAACAATTTAACCCCCTCTGAACATGAAATGGGACAAGTTCCCATCTATGGGCCAGTGGGCCATGGGTGGTGGCAGGTGTGAATCCTGAGCAAGTATGAACCTTTCTGGTCAGTTGGCTTCCTGGCTCCATCACAAATTTTGTGTGTGTGTGTGTGTGTGTGTGTGTGTGTGCGCGCGCGCGCGCATGCGTGTGCCTGATGAACACTGAATTCTATCAAAGGAAATCACAAAATGTGAAAATTAATTTTTCTCTCCAGGAGAGAAACATCAGGGACTACAAAGTACATTAAAAGTATAATATGCAGAAAGGAGGTCAGGCTTTGACCTTGGCCAGCAAACTCTGGCCTTGGATCTTAGGAAGAAGCTGTAAGAATATACTGTGTCAGAACATCAATGTGTCATTGGGGTGAAAGACAAGGCCCCAAATGCAGAGGTATAGGAGTGGGCCTCCAGTTCCTGGGACCTGGGGCAGGAGGCATAGGCAAGGGCAGGGCCAGGAAAGTCTGGGGGAACAGATAGATTATCCAGGCAGGGGTTCAAGCACAAAGACTCAGTTACCCACTTGGCAGCAAGGTGGGGACTTAACAGGAGAAAGTTAGGAGCCCTGTTGCTAGGACTGGGCTCTGAGAGAAGAGCAAGATGAATTGGACACTGAATCCCATTTCCTTATGAGGAGTGTCCCTGGACTCAAGGTAAAAGAGCTAAGGGCTGCATTATAGGTGCAGGTCAGGTGTGGAGAAGTATGAGAACAGGGCTGGGAGAAGAGTGACCTGGTAGGTCGGTCCCACATGAGACCTCCAATGTTGGTCTGGACACTGTGCAGGCATAACCTGGCAAACAGTACAGCTGGACATGACTTTTCATGCACTGCTTTTCAGAGGGGCCCCCAGAGCACCTGGCTTCCAGCATGCTTCTGACAGCATGCTGTGTGAAACCTTTGGAAGCAGTTCCCTTGTTGGCACTTCCAATAAGAACTGGGTTCCCCAAAAGTAGGTCAGGAGCTCCCGGGAAACTTATGGATTCTGACTTTGATTTTTCCATCTTGAAGTTCAAAGAGCATGAGTAAGTTCACTGGAAGAAAAACAAATGCCTTTTTTTGAAATCCAAAACATGCTTGGCACGAAGGGAACTAAAAACTCAAAGAGTCAGGAAAATCCTAGTTGTGGCCTAGCAAATACTCACCCACTGTCTGACCCCAGTCTGTGGTCATGGCTGGTCCCCACTGAGGTGGGGCGGGTACAGCTCCGGATACAGAGAACATGACGCTGGATGACCCAGTATGTTCTTTGTGCTGCCACCCTCTGCCCAGTCCCGCTCATAGTGACCACAGAGTACACTGCCACTGACTCTCTTTCCACATGAGCCCTAAGGATGATTGGCCTCAGTGAACATCTGAAGCCTTTTGTATAGTGAACAGGTTTCTTTATCCCTCTTTGCTAGAAAGGGGAAATGGGGGGATCCCAGCAAGAGGAAGGGCATCATTTCACCCTTGGCTCATGGCTCATGATATGAATAGAAGTATGAGCCATACAAAGAACCCAGATCTTTAAGAACCAGGACCACATGCTGTTTATTTTGTATCCACAGCAGTATTTAGCCAGGATCTTGTCCAGAGTCAGTTCTCGATGAATAAATGAGCAAGGAGCAAAGCTTGTGTCCTCAGAGTCTGGCATAACAGTATCTACCTACTGGAAGATGGGCTTAACAGTAAGGCACAGGCAGTGAATCCTGCTCTGCCTCTTGCCAACTCCAGTGGGCTTCTATTGATTTGGCCTGACCAGCATCCCCTCCACCTTCTTCAGGTAATAAAATCCTGATTTTCCAGTGATACGCCATCTCTTCTCCATTCTCGATTCAATTAATCCAATTTGGGTGGACAGGACTACCCTAGGCTCTGGTGGCCATGTGACCTAACCCAGAAAATCACAGAAGCAAGTGAAGAATTTATAAATGATTTCAATTTTTGAAGGCAAATAACTCCTACATTAGAAAATGATTTTATTGGGGGGCACCTGGGTGGCTCAGTCGGTTAAGGTCCGACTTCAGCTCAGGTCATGATCTCACTGTTTGTGAGTTCAAGCCCCGTGTCAGGCTCTGTGCTGACAGCTCAGAGCCTGGAGCCTGTTTCAGATTCTGCATCTCCCTCTGTCTCTCTCTGCCCCTCTCCCACTCATACTTTGTCTCTCTCTCTCAAATATAAACAACCATTAAAAAAAATTTTTTTTAATGATTTTATCTAAGTAAGTCCAGATGGCAATATTCATAAATAAGCTGCTTTCAATGGCCCTGGCCTCTTGCCCTTGAAAACGTTAGATGACTATAGCAGTAGATACAGGTTACTTTGTCCTCAGACAGCAGAGAACATTTATACAAATGAATAAGTGGGAACAAATCAGATTTAATCTCATGTTGATAAAACTTCAACAGGAACAAGCACCCCTTGATCTAGTTGTTAGAGCCAGCTCAGCTACAACGAGATGTGTTTCAAAGTTTGTACAGAAATCAGGGTGGAATTTTTAATGCATCTTAAAGATTGTATTCTTCAAACACATATATTAATACAAAACAAAGAAAAAAAGCAGTCTCATTCACAGCTTGGTCAATTTGCTGACTTTGGAATGAGGGTTACAGAAAGTCTGTGATTTCCTCACCTGTGATCTTTTCATTTCTGGTCAGGTCCTAAGCTTTTTGGTTGGGGTGCTGCTAATAGTTCATTTCAATTCCTTCCCAACTGGACATGGTGTCTGTTGTCTTCACAGTCGAGAAGGCCCTGATCCATGACCATGAGGTGGTGTCATCATCTGCAATTGTCTATGAGGACATGCAATGTTGGCCACTCTTCGGTGGCAAGCCAAACACCAAACTCAGGGCCATCAGATTCTCAGTTTGGTCTATTAAGAGTCACTTTGTTCCAGGGCAAATGGCACTTGAGTAGTTCTTTTAATGGGCTGGGTGAAACAACGCCTGGTTTCAACAACAGCTTATGTGATTCATTAGGCCAACCCAAGGATCATGTAGGCTTTTCACATAACTACTAGAGAAGGGCGGCCTAACTCTGGGCTGGGACCCAAGGTCTGGGCTGTGCAGTGTCAGGATATAGGCACCTCAAGAGGGAGAGGGTCCCCAAAATGCCTACCAAACTGGAGCCTCCACAGAGAGGATTCCATGCAAAGGGGCTTCAGATAGCAGAAGACATAATAAAAGTCATCCTAATCCCTTGGAAATGTTCCAAAAATAAATATGGAGGCAGTATTAGGTTCCATCCTTCTCACTGGAGAACCAGTCCTTTGGATTTGCCAAACTTAGTTTCCAGGTGAAAGGTTGCCAGTTTTGGGACTTATTACTATTTATCCAAACCAAAAAATAACATAATTGGGGATTTGCCCTAGTATATTTTTTTCCTTCTATTATCACTCCAGTATTTTTTTAAATACTAATGTTAGTCATTCTCTAAACTGAAAATGGGGGATAATGGTGCCAGAATCACATTGCTTAACTATTGACAAAGCAGAGGACCAGAACTCATGGGAATTCTGACTTTCGGGCCGTCTGGATTTACCAGGGACACAGCCCACCTCGTGAACATACTACGTGTGCTCAGTAGAGATTTGAGTGGAAGGATGATGACAGGACTATCCCCTTTGCAGAGAGAAGAGTCTGAATGCTGCATGACTACGGCTATAGCTCTGGAGTTCATGAAGTTTACATCCTCTCTCCATTCATCCAAAACATCCCTTTCCAAAAGGAATTCCTTCTCTATGAAGCCTTTTTAACAAGTCCAATGCTCAGTTCAGGAGACTCTCCCAGAATTTACTGACTTGAAACTACAATTTTAGTCAAGGGACTCATAAGAACTAATCAACTCCAGTATGTGTGTGTCCCCTTCATTATAATCTTGTTTCTTTCCTCCCTGCTTTATTTTCAAAAGGTATTTGAAGCATCTTCCACCATTAGTTCCTTTCTATCTTGTGCTTGGATCTACATGGTTTGAGTTCCGCAGTGATTGATGGCCCGGCACAAAGTGCTTGTGAGAGCGACAGCAGGAGAGGAGGCACAGTGTTTGCAGTTTGGGTGTGGGTGACCTGCCTGGGGAAGAGTAGAGAGAGACCTGGGTGACCAGCAGAAGCCAGGAGTGTGAACACACAGTGGACAAGCTGCTAGCTGGTCTCATGGAGTCTGCTTCTTTCCATGCTTCTGCATTTACAGCATTTAAGTGCACACATCCCACCTAACTTTCTCTGACTCTATATTCAAAACTGTGTGAGGGCTCCTGCCTGCCTTCCCCTTCCAGGGAGAGTGAACCCCCTCAGTGAAGAGGCTGAGGGTACTCAGACACTACCCCATGCCAAGACCAACATGGCAATGACACATTCATCAGCACAGGAAGCATGGTGCCTGAGGCCTTCAATCCTGTGAGGAGCTCATGTAAATGTTTTAATTTATTTTAAAGTCAGAAGGAAAAATTAGTACAATGGATATAAGATGATGAATCCAGTCTGGATTATATTCATCTTTATATAATGCAGTCATAAAATATAATTTTTAATATTTCTTTTATAGAGGAAGGAGCCCACAAAGGCAAAAGTGCCCAGGGCGTATGAAGCCCTATGTGGCCTGAAATCTTCTGACTAGAGGAAATACTAAGGAAACTGGAAAGCTAGGGCACAGCAATGTCTGTTTCCTTCCTTCTTTCAATCATTTGACCCTTTCTTTTTCTTGCTTCCTTTTTTCCTCTCTCCTTCCTTCTATGTGCCCAAGAGGAAAAAAAAAAAAAAATGTGTGCTTGAAACAGTGGCCAGACAGCCTGCTCTGTCAGGGAAGACTCTGAGGGAGACATGCTACCCATATCAAACAACAAAGAAGCCTGTGGGACACAGTAGACAATGCTTGGCCTTCTACTGCAACAGCCCCCAAGGCCAGGCCTTACCCCAGGTCCTCATGCTAGTTCTGTCACTCCTCTGGGTGTTGAGCAACCTCCCCATGCCTGGCACAAGGATGAGAAGGGCCAGGCCCTCCCTGTTGGGAAGGGACACAGAACAAATGGGCAATGACAGAGCAGTGTGACACACACAGTACATGATGCCGTGGTCAGATGGGCTGGGCTGCAGAGGCAGTGCTGTTTTCCAGAGAGGAGCTCCTGGACCCCAGTGCCAAAAGGTGTGGAAGGCCGGAGTATGAGAGCAACGCAGTTGGGTTTGTATGTTAAAACACTCAACTCTGTGGCCTGTGGAGAATTGATTGCAAGGAGACAAAACTGGAAGCAGGAAGGCAGTTAGGGAAATGGAAGTCAACCAGAAAAGAAGGATATGGATCTGAATGAATTTGTAGGTGTCAGGATGTAGAGGAACCAAGCAAACGTGAGAGACTATGGAGTGAGATCTCTGAAATCAGAGGCGGGTGGGGTGGCTCAAACCTATTGGGTCATGGGGAGGATGTGGCATCTCCTGGGAAAGGAATAGAAAGGAGGCTGGGAGGCTGGGTTTGGAGTGTGTTGATTTTGAGAAGTATCTAGATAGGCTTCAGTGGGCACATGGAAACCTGGCAGACAGTCTAAGCCAGAGATAAGCAGTTTTCTCAAATGAAGGAAGGCTCTGGTTTGGATGAGCATATCTGTTCCTGTGGTTGCCTAGGGCAACCACCATGGATACTCTAAGCTCTAGGAATTGATGGCTTTTTACCATGTCAAGAGAGAGTTTGCACAAAATGCCTTCCTGGGTCCCGACAGAGAGTCTGTGGCTCTGAGGACCACTGGGAAACAGCAGTGGGCTGCTGCCCACAGGATGGCCATCTCCCCGTCTACTCAGTTGCCGCCTGGCCCTAGCACTTCAGGCCTCAGCCCCCACACCTACTGCCTGCTCTTTGCAGCCATCTGCTCCCATGCTGAAAAGTACTGAGCTCTGAGCTTAGTACCCACAGAGGCAACAGAGCATGAGGAGGGTGGGTGAGAAAGGCAGGGTGGGGTGAGGTGGGCAGTAGGAAGGGGAGTGGATAGGAAGTCAAGGAGACTTGATTTCTGGTGTTATAACCTTGGGTGACCTTGGACAAGTCACTACCCCTTTCTGAACCTCTGTCCTCAAGCATTAGAGGTTAGATTGCTCTATTGATTTCCACAGTGGTCTGCAGTTCCAGGGTACTGCAAGTCCAGGAACTCATGGATCTGGAGAGCCTGGGCTGTGAGCACTCACTGGCTCTCACATCTGTTATCTGTGTCTTCCCATACAGGATACGGTGTGATCAGAGCTTCCTGGCTGTGGGGTGAAAGGTTCCTTCCCTAACCATTCTCACCCTTTTCCTAGCCAGCTAGTCCAACAGAGAGAGCAGCTTAACTGCTCTCAGCTTCAGCCACACCCTCCCTTTGCCTGGTGGGGCAGCCCTGGAGTGCCCATAGAGTCCCTACTGGCCCAGAGAGGCAGGTGGACCCTACAGCTCAGTATCTCCTAACTGCCTGCCCTGGACCACCTTTCCCAGCCCATCAAGGGTTTCTGTCTTCCAGGAGCCTCTGTAGAGCTGAGGGGAGCATCCTCCAAACTCATGAGCCTGTATTACTGTCTAAATAAGACCCCAATCCTTATAGTGTGAGCCTCAGCCTGGGTCCTCCTCCTTGGGGTGCAGGGGTGTGACACACAGGGGTGGGCCTCCTGCTTCACTCCACATGCAGAGGTAACAAGGCTTAGAGTTCATAATGGCAGTCAGGAGAAATAAAGTCCTCCCATGCCAGCGATGGCCACCGAGATGTTGCCATGGTAAAGGGGAATCAGCAGACCAGCTGGTGCTGGAAGAACTGTCAGCACTTTGACAGTGATACTAAGGCCAGTGGAGTGCACAGGACAAAGCTTTGTTCTGCTCCAACAGCATAAGGGAAGAAAGGCCCTTTGACTCCTGACTAGGTTTTACCATAGCCTTGGTTCTAAGTTCAACACTAAGGATTCTTAGAGTCTACTGCTTATTTGTGAGCTTAGAAGACAGGATAAGAAACAAACAACACCTAGTGCTTGACAACCACACCCTACTATGTGAAATCATGTTCCCAAGCCCCAAGGAAGCAGAGAAGGGAAAGGCAGAGCTCCTCATTTCTAGGTATTTATTACCCGCTTGGGAGACAATGACAAAGAGATTTCAACGCCATGTGCCAGAAGAAGATGTGAGCAGTACAGCTATGGATGATGAGTCCCAGGTCCTCCTGGTGTCCACACCTGTGGTTTAGTTCTCTCCACCTGCTCTGTGCAGGGACAGAGTTGGGCTGATGTTGCCTCCCCAAACCTCAAAGCAGGCTCTGATCAGTAGGGGCTGGACAGCCCACCCGTTGACCACTCTATTGAGCATAACCCCCTCCAGGGTAGGCTTATCATCCCCATTTTCCATCAGGGGAGATGGAAGCTTGGAGAAGTCAGGCAACCCACACAGTTAAAGGGTAGGACCCAGATTCACAAGTAGGTTCCTCAGATTCCTAAACCCATGAGGGATGGGAGAGAAGAAACTGGCCTAAAAGATGTGGGCTCTGAGCAGGCAGAAGTTAGTGGACAAATGGGAGAGGAATATTCCAAGAAAGGGAACAGAGCAAAGAAAAAAATTAAAGGATTAAATTCAACATGAGAAACATTTTGCCATTTGTTTGAGTCAAGTAATTTATGCTCTAGACTTGCTATTGCTTAACTCCATGGAATGCTTAATCTTTCTGAAATTTAATTCCCTTTCTTGCAAAATGGGGTATACTTACAGGGTTGTAGGGATGCTGTGTTAAATGTAGGTGCTTTTAGATGGTTAGGCAGTGTATAAGTGCAGTGTTGTTAAATACATTCCATTTATAGGTGACCACCAAGTTAAGGGCAATATGTGTGAAAAAAGCCATGGGGTATCAAGAACTGCCAGGAAAGGATGCAAGCAGAAGCCTCTCACGATGCTGCCCCCTACTTCTGGTGTATCCCAAGTTTCTGTGAAGCTCTTCACTGCCCCCTTCTTCCACAAGATGAGTGGCTATAAGAGGAAACATCCCAGTGAGGAGGCAGGGGTAGTGTGCTGGTGGAGCTCACCTTCACTGGCCACCCTGCATGACAGTTCTGCCTGGGGTCTGGGCTGTGAGTGCAGAAAATGCAGTTCAGAACTGGTGCAGGGAACCCCCTGGTGAGCGATCCTAAGACTCAGTGATCCTGAGGCTCTACAAGCCAATGCCCACTGTCCCTGCTCCCCACGGCCACGTCCAAATCATGCCTATCCTAGACTCCCTTGACTGTGGGTCCCCAGGCCTCTCAGACTTGGCTGTTCCAGCTGCCTTGGCCTCCACAAGGAAAAGCCTTTTTTATTTCTATCTCTGTGTGTGTGTTTACTAAATTTAACCTTATTTCTGTAAAACTATTCAAAAAATAGGAAAAAAAAATAGAAAGTTGCAATCACCCCAGAGCCCACCACCTAAAAATAACTTAAAAATTTTGTGTGTGTATGAATGTTATTCCAGAATTTACCCAAACCTATATGCAGAAGAACAGATTTATGGAAATAATTATGTAAAATGGCATTTTAATACACAGCTTTTTTTTAAGAAGCAAAGGCATTAAATTCAGTTTTCACTGAATTTATCATGAAAAAAATGAAAAAGACTAGCAAATTTCAGCTGAATTTTTCTTTTGTTTGAGGCAGATAATTTGTACTCTATTATTTCAAAATATTATTTTCAAAACATATGGAAAAGTAGAGTGAACAATAAAATGACCTTACTGTCCACTTTTAACAAATCTGGACACGCGCCTAGGTTAAGAAGTTCTTCTTTCTTCTTTTCTTTTTCAATGAAAATGTTAATGTAAAAAGAATTCATTAACAGAAATATACCTATAAGCATGATTTCCCAACCAGTCAAATTCTGTTCCTGGATGCTGGACACTGGGTACTCAACACCTACCCACCCACCCCCACCCCCAACACCTCTGTAGTCAAACCAGTGCTTAAGTCAGACACCAGGCCCTGCAAGCATTTTACATTCATTGTCTTGTATGCTCACCCTTATCTAGAAAGTCTGCCCTGTTATTATCCCTGCTCTGGGCAAATGAGAGCTCAGAGGGCAAAGCAACCAGTTCAGGTCTAAATGACAGAGCTGGGATACAAATTCAGGTCTGTCAGACATCAGAGCCTGGTGCTAGAGATAATTTTTAAAGGATTTTGGACTCCATGTAAGCTGCTCAGGTACTTAAGCTGACAAGGAACAAAAATTCTGGATGAAAAAAGATTTCAAGAGCAGCCGGTAACATCAGAGCTCCACTACTCTAAGCAAAGTGAGAGGAAATTTCTGTCCAGAACATCATCTCCCTGGACTTCCTATAAGAAAAGTTTGTTTTGGAGTCCTCTCTTCTCCCTACTGTGTCAGGCAGTGAGACTGAGTAGAGCAGCATTCAAAAGATGATGGAACCTGAGCATGACAGGGCCACCCTTGCCGATGCTTCCTGAATTCAACCAATTGATCAAAATCCAGTGAGCTGTGACTCTCAGATATTAGCTACAGATGAAGCTATTTTTAAAAGTTCAAAATTCGGGGCGCCTGGGTGGCGCAGTCGGTTAGGCGTCCGACTTCAGCCAGGTCACGATCTCGCGGTCTGTGGGTTCGAGCCCCGCGTCAGGCTCTGGGCTGATGGCTCAGAGCCTGGAGCCTGTTTCCGATTCTGTGTCTCCCTCTCTCTCTGACCCTCCCCCGTTCATGCTCTGTCTCTCTCTGTCCCAAAAATAAAGAAAGGGTGAAAAAAAAAAAAAAAAATTAAAAAAAAAAAAAAAAGTTCAAAATTCAAAAATGATCACTTTTGGGGGGATCATTTTGCAATAATGACCGAGGCTTAAAAAAAAAACAAACAGTAAAAATGTATCTCTTGAGAACTTTGGAGCTCAAAGCCAGCCTGATGTGCCAGCCACCAGCTCCAAGGGCACAGAGACAGTGAGACGAGCCAGTCTGACACCATGTACACTGGGGCCACCGCAGCCGCCACCTCCAGCTGCAGTTTCAGTTCCTCAGTCCTGCCTAATCAACAGGGCACCAAAGGACCTATGTATGAACTGCACCAGTCAGGGTGCATACAGGAGGCCGAAATCACACCAGTAATTTGAACAGGAAAAAATGTAACATAGAAGTGTACTAAGTAGTAACAAGAGATTCACTACTGAGAGGAGATAAAAGAGCTCTAAGAAATACTGTAGGGCTAAGGGGGAGCTCCAAGGAAGTCTCAGCCAACTTGGCTGAGACTCAGACCTCAGGGAGAGGGTGTTCATGGGGTTTTCGGAGCCACCTCTGGTCTGTACCCAGGGCCCAGACTGGTGATCAGGGAGCCTCTCCAGGGTATTAGCAAATCTCAGTGGAAGGTGAAAGCCCCTGGGTGTCACACATACCACTGGCAACCATGCCATAAGAACCAGAAAGGGGAAACACCTGCAACCAAGCAAGAGGAGAAGCGCTTTCCTTCTGCAATGTCTTTCCAGAACCTCCTAGTGACAAATCTAACAACAACAACAAAATGTTTACGGGGTCCGGCTCCAGCATCACAAAGCAGGGCAGAGAAGCTTGATTTGGAGTTCAGAAGCAATAAATGAGTATCTAGCTGCAGCACTGTTTGCAACAGCCCCAAACTAGAAATAACCCACATGCTCATCTATAAAAAAGGATAAGTGGGGCGCCTGGGTGGCGCAGTCGGTTAAGCGTCCGACTTCAGCCAGGTCACGATCTCGCGGTCCGTGAGTTCGAGCCCCGCGTCAGGCTCTGGGCTGATGGCTCGGAGCCTGGAGCCTGTTTCCGATTCTGTGTCTCCCTCTCTCTCTGCCCCTCCCCCGTTCATGCTCTGTCTCTCTCTGTCCCAAAAATAAATAAATGTTAAATAAATAAATAAATAAATAAATAAATAAATAAATAAATAAAAAAGGATAAGTAAGCAAAATGTGGTAGAAACATACAAAGGAATAGGACATTGCAGTAAAAATGAGTGAATTCTAGCCACACACAATTACATGGCTGAACCTTAGAAACATAAAGTTGAGTGGGTAAAGAAGCTGCAAAAGACAACATACTTATAAAGCTTAAAAACCAAAGAGGTTAGAGTGGGAGAGAGCCAAAGCATAAGAGACTCTTAAAAACTGAGAACAGGGGCGCCTGGGTGGCGCAGTCGGTTAAGCGTCCGACTTCAGCCAGGTCACGATCTCGCGGTCCGTGAGTTCGAGCCCCGCGTCAGGCTCTGGGCTGATGGCTTGGAGCCTGGAGCCTGTTTCCGATTCTGTGTCTCCCTCTCTCTCTGCCCCTCCCCCGTTCATGCTCTGTCTGTCCCATAAATAAATAAAAACGTTGAAAAAAAAAATTAAAAAAAAAAAAAAAAAAACTGAGAACAAACTGAGGGTTGATGGGGGGTGGGAGGGAGGGAGGGGAGGGTGGGTGATGGGTATTGAGGAGGGCACCTTTTGGGATGAGCACTGGGTGTTATATGGAAACCAATTTGACAATAAATTTCATATATTGAAAAAAAATAAAATAAAAATTTAAAAAAAAACAATAAAATGACTGACATGTAATTTAGCTATACATATAGACATAGAGGAAGCTATTTTTAAATGAGCAAAATAGAGGCACCTGGGTGGCTCAGTCAAGTGTCCAACTTTGGCTCAGGTCATGATCCTGTGGTTTGTGGGTTCGAGCCCCGCATTGGGCTCTGTGCTGACACCCCAGAGCCTGGAGCCTGCTTCAGATTCTGTGTCTCCATCTCTCTCTACCCCTCCCCCCTCTCTTAAAAATGAATAAAAATTTTTAAAAAAATTTTTAAAAAAATTTTTAATGAGCAAAATAATGAAAAAAATATCCAGAGGAGTGATTACCTCTAGGAGCGAGATGGATATAGGACTAGGGAGAAGCACATGGTAGTTTCAAATATATTAGTAATATTCTAGTTCTTATATTGATGGCAAGTTCATGAGCATTTAGTCACTATGCCTCATAATTTACATGAATATAACACTTGTTACACATATACTTCTGTACACGTCAAATACTGCTTAATAAAGTAAAAGGAATCAAATCGTATGAGGTGAGTTGGGAGTTACCTGGTCTAACAACAGCTCCTGTTCAAAAAGCCTGGATATCTTAATTGATACAGCTCCATATAAACCAGCACGTGCCAGACTATTGGCAAAACAAATGCAAGCCTTGCAGAAACATAAGCAAAGTGCCCAGGACAAAGGAAGCTGTGGTCCCTGCTCTATCACTCTGTGAGGATCAGATTACATTGGGCTATCTGTCCCCAGTCCTGAGGGACCTTCCAGGAACACAGACCATCTGGAGCACTTTCCAGTAACACACAAATGGCTTTCTTGTAGAATGAAGACCAGATTTAGCCCAGGTAGTTCACAACCTGGAACAATAGTAGGAGAAGTTGGAGGGAATTGGATCTTGGCTCAATTAAAAGAACCATGTGTAAAACTGAATATGACAAGTGTTGGTGAAGATATGAAGAAAAAATGTAATCCTTGTTTCTTGCTGATGGAGATGTAAAATGGTACAACCATTGTGGAAAATGGTATGGCATTTCTTCAGAAAATTAGACATTACAATGTAATCCAGCAATTCTACTTCTGGGTATCTATCCAAAAGAATTGAAAACAGAGACCCAAACAGATAATGTTCGTGACAGCATTATTCCCAGCAGCCAAACATGAAAGCAACCCAAGTACCTATTGACAAATGAATGGATACAGAAAATGTGGTCTGTACGTACAGTGAAATATTATTCAATCTTAAAAAGTAAGGAAATCCTGTCACATGCTACAACATGGATGAACCTTGAGGACATTACGCTAAGTGAAATAAGCCAGGCACAAAAGAACAAAACTCTGTAGGATTCTACTTACACGGGGTACTAGAAGAGTCAAACGCATAGAGACAAGAAGCAGAATGGTGGTTACCAGGAGCTACGTGGAGGGGCTGGGGGAGGTAGTGGTTAATGGACACAGAGTTCTAATTTGGGAAAACAAAAAAGTTCTGGAGATGGATGGTGGGGATGCTTGCACAACAATGAGAATGTACTTAATGCCACTAAACTGTGCACTTAAAAAATAGTAAATTTTAGGGGTGCCTGGGTGGCTCAGTCGGTTAAGTGTCTGACTCTTGACTTTGGCTCAGGTCATGATCTCATGGTTTGTGAGTTCAAGCCCCAAGTCATCCCTGTGCTGACAGCATGGAGCCTGCTCAAGATTCTCTCTCTCTCCTCCTGTTTCTGCCCCTCACTCCCTCTCAAAATAAATAAACATTTTTTTAAATAGTAAATTTTATGTTATGTATATCTTACCACAATTTTAAAAAAAGAACCATGTGTATTGGCTAGAATGGGCTGTCTTGGCAAGTTCCCTGTTACTGAGAAGGTTCACACAGAGCCTGGTGACCATCTTGTTGGGAATCGTCTAGCTTTGGAGCTGTCAGGGCTCTCGTCAAAGGCTCTGCCTGCAGGAACCCTGTGTGGAGTTGCAGGGCATGGAACAAAAGCAGGCTCCCTCCATTGCAAAGGGCTCAGCCTCCACCTAGTTAAGGTAGATAGATGGGTCTCGCCAGTAGACTGAGCTATACCCCATCACAGACATGTGGGCCGATGAGAAGGCGCTGCCTCAGGAGGCTTGAGATCCACCTGGAGGAAGGTGGGTCTGAGGAGACCCATGGGATCTGTCTCCCCAGGAGTGAACCTGACTGCTTTGGGGTTCAGGCCCAAGCCTCAGGCCCTCAGTGTTACCAAGCACCCTCTGCATCCATCACAGTGTTGATCTCCAGCAGGACCAAGCCCCTGGGTAAATCCCACTGCAGGTTACCTGGTATTGGCCCCTGACCAGGATTCTGGCCTAGCCCAGCACTGACCACCAGGTTCTAACCTGAGCCAGGGCCCAATAAAGGGAACTTCAAGGTAGTCTTACTGATAGTATGAAAACTTAAAAGTCTAAACTTTGAACTGCAACATACATCCAGACAGGAAAAAAGAAACTAGAAGCAATCTCTGTCAAAACCTCTGTCAAAAACAGGTTTAAAAGCTCAGCCCTCAACAAGAATAAAACCTGGACCAGCTTTTAGGTCACTCTTCTGCCCTGACTTCCCCAAGAGAAAGTGTTTTTGAAATAATGAATCAAACTTCTTACCTGACCTTATCCTTCAAGACTCATTTTCAAAGGCACCTCTCTCAGAAGCCACTCATTTCACTCAACCATAATCAGGCGTTTGTCCTGTGTGTCTTCATAGGGCTTTTGCCCCCGTCTTCACACCTGCTGTGGTTTTCTTGCCAACTAGGTCCAGAAGCTCAGTGAGAGCATGATTTTGGATACCCAGCACAGTGCCTGGCATGCAGCAGACACTCAACACATGGTTGCTGGAAAAGTGAATGCACGCATGCATAAAAATGAACACAGTGAAAGCATAATTTTTAGCTAAGAGCCCAAATTTTGCTTGACTCATTATGACACCTAGTGGTGATTAATCTCCATTGCAGACCCCCCCAAAATCCACATAATTACCCTAGGCGCATTTCCCTTTGTTCCAGCAAAAGCCCTCTGAGTGCCAGCTATGTGGCAGGGACCATGTGAGTGCAGGGGACATTTAGATGAGTTGGTCAGTACCTATTCTCGAGGGGTTTTAGGCTAGAAGCACCGAGTGCTGCTCACCACCACAGAGAGTCAGTACTGGCATTAATGTTATATCATTGTAGGGAGAAATGAAGGACAAGAAGGCTCCAATGGGCATGATCTCACTGTGGAGAAGGGCAGCTTCCGAGGGAAGTGGAAACCCTATTACCTGAGCTACCTCATAACATCATCCTGTTTATCGTTCCCTTTAAAGCTAAGCTGGGTTCCAAGTTTTGAGGTATTATCCCAATATTGCTTCTAGCTTCTGCCAACATTCCTGGAAATGTAATGCCTAAAGCCACCCTGGTTTCCCTTATTCCTCCTCCTATGGAGAAAGGATGCTGGGGAAGGAGACTAAGAAAGAGAACCCAATCCTGCCTTTTAGTCTGTATTTTCTCCAGCCCTTTATTCCTCTACTTCTCCAACCAAGCTTTAAAAAATAAATCCCAACTGGATGACCATTTTGGAAGCAAAATTAGAGTTGGGCCTCTTATTCTAAAATATATATTTTAATACATTTTATTTATAATTTAATATATTTTTATATACGTACATATTATATACTCACACAAAATTGAAATCATTTGTCTTTCAATTATGTGAAGAAATATTTTTTAGCTATGGCCAAAATAATACTTGGCTCATTAAGACACCTAGGTGTCTTCATTAAATAAATAAGTTATGGTATACTGATGCTATGGAATACCAGTTAGCCACCAGTTTTCAAATGTAATGCTGTATTATCATTAAAATATGTTCAGGATATATTGCTAAGCTTTAACAACATCAACAAAAATTCTAGAGCTATCTCTAAATCCATAAAAACACTGTCACGTGAAAGGATGTTCATCAAAATGTTAACAGTGCCTTATCTATGTGTATTTAGGCTCACTTACTTTCTTTGTATATTTTTAATATTTTTATATGGCAAGAATGCATTGTTTTAAAATCAGAAAAACAAGAGCTATTTCCATGAGCAAACAATGAATCCCTGCCTTTCGCATTACTATACTTGGCTGCTGAGGCAGGAGATAGATAGATCTATAGAAACACATAAGTATATAGATTGATAGAAGCATTGCCTTATGAGAACAATGGAAAACCTACATTCTAAGACTCAAGATGAACTGTATGGTTCTTACTTTCTTTTGGAGTAACATAGTTCTTTCTGATACCCCTAACAAGGGTAACGGACAGTACAATCCATAACAATATACACTATAAAAATTCAAAACATAAAAGCAGTTGTGAGCAGAGGCCTTGGGTTTTCCAAGTCACAGGCTCGGGTAAAGCTTCTCTGCCTGGAACAGGCTCTTCCCAAGGCTCACATTTACAGTAAATGTAATTACACTTTAATGGCATTCATCTCATTCTGTCACTTTTTCCATAGCTCCTATTTTTAACCAGCACAATGGGAACATTTGTCCTCTGATTCACTGACGAGTTTTCAGGCCAGGAGTCTAGCTTTTAAAATGACAGTACCCTTAATCCTATCGCTGATTTTTTAAATGAAATAACAGCCTGTAATTAAAACAATGGAGCACAGGCAACCTCAGTGGGTTAAGAATAGCAACTCAGCACCAAATTCAGGTAATGGGATATATCAGCCACTGTGCTGGAAGGCAGGAAAGGGAGAACAAGGTTCTGATCCCAGCTTTTTGGCCTCGCAAATCACTTCAGAGTCCTGCACCACAATTGTTATGAAAAGGGGCACTGATTCTTAGATTCCATCAGTCAAGCCCACCCAGTGGGAATGACAAAAGTCAACCCAGGGTTTCTGCTCCTCTGGAAGAGTCCCAGGTGAGTTCTGCCCACTCGAGCAATGCACTTGGGACTACCAGAGTTGATGGGGCAGTTGAGGTTCTCCTGTCCCATCATATACCATGGAGAGGTGAAGTCTATGTCAGCTCCCCTTAATTCTGTAACCCCACATTGTGGTGGGAGTGACTCCCTGTGATGTCTGGGGCTAGGTCACAAAAGGCTACATGGCTTCTTGCTAGCTGTCTTCACATGCTCTTGGGACACTCCATCTCAGAACCCAGCTATCAGGATGTACAAAGCTGGGTTATCAAGACACAAGTAGGTGCTTCAAGCCTGGCCCCAGACATGGGAGTGCAGAAGCTCCAATCACCGGAATCCCTCCTAGCATCTTGAGTCTTCCTCACTGATCAGCACTGTGGAGCAAAGGCAAGCCATGACCACTGGGTCTTGATCATGGAATTTGTGAGCACAATAAAAGGGTGGTTGCTTATGTCACTAGATTTGTGGTGGGTCCGTGGGCAGCAGTAGTAATTGGAACTCCATATCAGATGTAGGAGTTCAGATGTAAACACTGACATAGTGCTTACTGTGTGGAGGCCCTGTCTTAAGCAAGATACTAATACTAATTTGCTTTATATTTACCTTCATCATAGCTCTGTGAGGCCTATACTATTATTGTCTATGTTTTACAGTTGAGGCAACTGAAGCTCAGAAAAATTAAGTAACTTGCCCAAAGTTGCACAGCTACCAAGTAGCGTTCAAATTGAAATGATCTAGCTCTAGAATGCATACTCTTAGACCACTTAGTAGGTACTTAGGTTCTGTCCAAATCTTTGGTACTAAACTTTATGTAACAACTCTACCTAGGCCCCAGCATCCACTCAGCATCCTTTTTTCCTTTCTACCTTCCTTGCCTTGCTAAGATATGATCAGACACTCCAGGGAAACCCACCTATATTGCACACCTCAAGAAAACACTAATAGAAAGATGCTTTCTCCCAAGAAAAGGGCAAGTTCATTATGCACCTTTCAGACCAGCCTCATGGTGACTCCTGGTCCTGACCTGATTTTTCCCAGGCTCCAGGCAGGGGCTAGTTTACATTGCTGCAGCCACGCATGCAGCTTGAGATTGCTTCCTGACCTGCAAGCCCTTGCTTAGCAGTCATTTTGTTTGGGGACATGTTGAGTTCCTCGAGTTCTTGTGTGCTTACTCAGCAGGCCTGCTGTCTCCAAAAGAGGACGCTGCATGACAGTGGCCTTCAAGAGCCCTCAGGAGCTCTTAAGTGTTGGCTTTGTTTGCTTCTGTAAACATTTAACATTTATGCACACCCACTAGCAAATCCTGATCAATAAAGGATAATGTTTTGTGGTCTTTTAGCAGAAACTCTTTCTTGAAGTTCACTTCTGCCATTTAAAAGTTTTTCCTAAAACCACAGGGTCAAACTCTGATTGTGGTGCCATTAGATCATGCAAAAATCCTACGTAGATGTCTCCTCTATTCTAGGTATCAATCAAAAATGAACAAAACATTTCCTTTGGTTGATCCTTTCCAAACAAATAAAAGCCCTGAGTAAAAAGCCCTAGCTTCTTACCCACCTACTATTTTATTTGCTACTTACGTAATTGCCAGAGGGGCGCCCAGATGGCTCATTTGGTTAAATGTCCTATTCTTCGTTTCTGCTCAGGTCATGATCTCATGGTTTGTGAGTCTGAGCCCCAATCAAGCTCTGAACTGACAGCATGAAGCCTGCTTGGAGCTCTCTCTCCCTCTCTCTCTCTGCCCCTTTCCACTTTCTCTCTCTCTTTCAAAATAAACAAACTTTTAAAAACTTTTTAAAAAGGAATTTCCAGCAAACATCACTGATTCTTCCCTCCATCCCCTCCCTCCCTCTCTTTCCACCCCTCTCTTTCAACTTTCCTTTCCTCCTTCCCTCTCTCCTTCTCCATCCTCTCTCCTTTCCTTTTTGCTTTCCTTAAACTATGCACCTATTGGGTTTAGGGTAAGACCTACAGGAGGTCACAGATACAAGCGGACACTAGGAGAAGGCTGGTATAGCACCTGTTTGATGTAAGCCACAGCATGTTACAAAATCATTAGTGGCAGATCCTATACACCTCAGAATTCATTTCAAAGAGATTCCCCCACTCCTCCACTATTCACTGACCAGGATACAAATGTACCCACTAACACTGATGTTCATTCTCCCAAGACCTCTCACTGCCAGGAATATTAGCAGCAGGATCTGCTGTGGCAAGCTAGGACAGATTAAACAAGACGTCTGGGAGAGAGTACTCAAGTTCAGAGCACTTTCACTCTGCTTCATGTCTTATTCCTGTTTGATTCTATTTTCTCTCTCATACTCACTCTAACACAATGAAAAACGGAGAATGTGCCTTCAACCCCAGTGATCTTCATCCTATCGTCTCTGAACATGGTTCTGTGCTGCTATGAGCTGTATATTATTCTAAAAGAATTCACATTTTAGAATCCCAAAAGGGAAGAGGAATGGCCTAAATGCTACATAGCCCAGTACATGGCCTGACGTGGCTCAAAACTCCTCGTGTTAATGCCATTCCTGTAATTTACAGGGCACATCCATCAAAAGGGCTGATGAATAGTATGAGATAACCCAATCAACCAATATGCAGTAGAGACTTGATAGAGAAAAGTCAGTCCAAAAGACAGCATTTAATCTACATGGAGGAAATTTGTCTTGGGAAGTGACAAATATCACACTGTAAGCATATAAAATCCTCTTATGCTTTATACTGAGACTTTTACTTGCTAGGACACCAAGAAAATAAATGATCACCTAGAGTGAGAGAGGTATTACTTAACACACTAAAAAAATGTAAAAGTGCGCAGAAAAAAAATAGACTCTACAAGGAGGATTATGTAATGGTGGAAATGTAAAAGGGAAGCAAATTTCCCAAAGTTCCCCAAAGGTCAAAAGATATAATTTCAAGTTCTTCCCAAATTGCACTGACAAACTTTACCCTAAGAGTTTCCGAGTCATGGGAGGCCCAGTTTAGAATTGCAAGTATTAAGGCCTACCAATCAATCTCAAATGAGCAAATTTATCAGGATGCCAAACCCTAAATGCTTTCAAAAAAACAGGATGCTGGTGAGGATGACCATAATGACATCACTGATAACTACTATTATTACTACATCTACAACAATAAAACCTCAACAAACTGTGCTAAGTACTTTATAAATCTTAGTCCATTTAATCCTCAAGATAACCGTATTTGTTGGATCCTTTTTACAAGGGAGAAAACCCAAGGCACAGGAAGGTTAAACACACTCTACTGACAACATGACAAGCTACCAGCTCTGCTGCAGGTGATGATAAAGAGAAAGCTGTCTGCCCCATGAAGATTGGTCCTTTGGGGAGTAATTGGGAGTCACCCAGGTTTTAGGGTGTAGTACTCAGCCTGACATAGTCAAGAATATCCTGTGTTGACTCTGAGGTAATCAAGTCTGAAGGATGGATTTGAATCAACGTAATTTCACTTTCAGTTACAAACCAGAATACCAATTTATTAATGGAGATTCCTAAACTTCCACTGGTTCATGGCTTAGTAATTTTTTCACTGTGCTCCTAAGAAAAAGAGGAAACATTGGGGCACCTGGGTGGCTCAGCTGGTTAAGCTTCTGACTCTTAGTTTCAGCTCAGGTCATGATCTCATGATTGAGCCCTGCATCTGTCTCTGCCCTGGGGCCTGCTTAGGATTCTCTCTCTCCCTCTCTCTGTCCCTCCCCTGCTCATGCACACTCATGCTCTCTCAAATAAACTTTAAAAAAAGAAAGAAAGAAAGATCTAATAATTTCTTTTATGAAGTACTTAGGGCCAAACAACTTAATGAGAATTTATGTTCTAAAAACTTTTAGCTGTTTGAAAAAATTTGAAAATTGAATGAAAATATACTTACTTCATTAATTACTAATGTGATGTGAGTGCCTGTTGGGCTCTGCACTTTCTCCAACCTTGAAATTTGATCAGACACTGTCACCTTCATTCCCTGCTCCATGTTGATTTTTGAGCTGTACCTGCTTTTATCACACCAACTGCCAAAAACCCTGCTTTGGAAAGATATGACATCATCAAAAGGAATGTAGTGCAAGCTAACACTTAATGTGACTACTTGGAGCTGGTATTTCCTGCAGTGTTTGATAAATTGCAGCATGGCTGTGTTTCCCTTGAAAACAGAATATCCCATTCCTGTGAGCTTGCTGTGGGAAACTGGGGCACCTCAGTGCGGTTTGGGAACTGTATTAATTTACACTACAAAACATAACTGCCAAGTGTACTGAACTTCTCACATTTTCTCCCCAGTAACATTGGGAAACCAAAATAGAAAGCCTTTGGGACCCAGAGTCAGTAAGGGGGACAACCTGGGGCTCACTAATCTGCTCTTTGATTTAGTTACTGCAATTACAGTATAGTCCAAGTACAGCTTGCATTAGTGGGCGTGTGTTTATTGTACTATTTCACTTGGATATCTCAAACCCCAGGATAAAACAAAAAGTTGCAAGTTATTCTTTTCTATAACATTTGCTAAAAGGCAAAGGATTGATTATTACTAACTACAACTCTTTATGAAATATATATGCATTTTTAAATATCTTTAAAAATTTTTCATCACCATCTTACAAAAAGTATTGGGTTTTAAGTTTATTTATCTTGAGAGAGAGAGAGAAAGTGGGGCAGAGACAGAAGGAGAGAGTGATTCCCAAGCAGGCTCCCTGCTGTCAGCAAAGAGACCAAGGCAGGGCTTGAACCCACGAACTGTGAGATCATGACCTGAGCAGAAGAGTCGAACACTTAACCGATTGAGCCACCAAGGTGCCCCAACAGTATTGTTTTTTTAATTTAAAAACAAAACTGTAGTCATTTTAATAAGTAGGTAAGGAACAGTAGCAGCATTTTTCCTATTAGGAAGCTTGTATTTTCAGTATTTTAAACGTCAATAAACAGAAATGAGCTACAATGGTCAAGTTAAAATAAGCCACTGTGAGATACCTCATTTGACCAATGCTAAACACGTTTCCCCTCATTTTAACATCCCTGAGGTCAGGGTGCATCTTGCAGTCGCTGTTGGCCTGGGGGAACAACACTGTTACTGCTCGCCACCTTCTGGCTGGATCAAGAAGTGCCAGCATCAAACCTAGCAGAAGATGGTGTCAGAGTTGCACTCTTAAGAGCCCATTTTAGGAATGTTTTAACCAATGTGTTTGCTTCTATTTCCCTTCTTACGTATGCAGCAGAGTGATATCCAACAAGAATTTATTTTTGAATGTCTAAGTTCTTTCAAATATATAAAATAGGACTAATTTCCATGCAAGTTCAGACTCACCTTGTACCACCAGCATCCCACCTAAAAGGCCACACTGTATCTGTCTGCCCAAGTTTTTCTCCCAGGCACAGACATTTGCTCAGTCTTTGTGCAGGCATGACCAGAAGTGCAGGGGAGTTAACTCCTCTGGAAGCAGCCTTTGAGGGTTGGAGGGCAGGACTGGTAAATAAATAACTCAGGCTTTTGTCAGTGGATAGACTGTGCTGCTTCAAAGTCCTAAAGGGATTGAGTTCCTACTGTCTACCTATGGCACTGACCTGTCTCAGACTTATACTTGCCTTTTCCCTTCCCTGCCACTCTCTCTCAGCTCCCTCCCTCCTGCTCCCTGGAATCGCCTCTCAAACTCTGCACCCAAGTCCTTGGCTCAGGCTCTGCATTTGGATAGATCCAAACTAAGACTTGTGCCTTTTATTACAGACATATGACAGACAAGAACTGAAAACCACCTTTCTTCGTTACAATTTCCATTTTGCCACCATATTTTTAAAATAAACTTTATTTTTTGGGTACAGTTTTAAATTTACAGAAAAATTAAGAATATAGTACAGATTTACCATATACCCCCTACCCAGTTTCCCCATTACATTTTACAATAGTATGGTACATTTGTTACAATTACCAAATCAATATTATCATGCATAATCATTGATGAAGTCTACACTTTATTCAGAATTCTTCTGTTTTTAGCTACTATTCTTTTCCTGTTCTAGGATCTCATCCAGGACATATTACATCTAGTAGTCCTGTTTCCATAGGCACCTCTTGGCTGTCACAGTTTTTCGCATTTTTCTTGTTTTTAATAACCTTGACAATTTTGAGTTCTGGTAAGCTGTTTTGTAGAATGCTCCTCAATTGGGATTTGTCAGATGTTTGTAAAGAAGACCAAAGAGGTGAAGTATTATTTTCATGACATCATATCCAGGGTCCATACTAATAAATGACTTACCACTGTTGACTTTGACCATGATCACCTGCCTGAGACAGTTTGTCAGGTCTCTGTACTGCAAAGTTACTCTTCCCAGCCACCTTTCCACATTATAAACTTTGGAAGGAAATCATTACATGCAACCCACGCTTAAAGGTGGAATCTCTTAAGTCCAGAGTATCTACATAAATTATTTAGGATTCTGAATGAGAGATGGTTTCTTCTCCAATTATTTATCTACTCAATCATTTATCAGCATGGACTCATGGATTATACTTTGGGTTATAATACATTATTTATTTTGTTGCTCAAAGGGTTCCAGCTTTAGCCACTAGATCTTTTAGTTGCCTCCTTCATCCTTTTGACATATTCTTATCATTGTGAGTTTTTTGTTTTTGTTTTAATATTTCTTTCCTTTCTGGTGCTACAAGATGCTTCAGGCTAATCTTGTATATTTCCTGCTCCAGTTTTAGAATCAGCCATTTCTCTAGAGCCCTAGCTCCTTTTTTGGAGAACAGTATTAGAAGCCAGTATCTACAGGTCAGGTGTGGTCTTTGATACTAGAGTGTCATTGCTTTTAGGGTCACCTTAGCTGATAGAACAATGAAAAAAAATGTGTTTACTAGCCTATGTATGTTCACTATCTAAATATATAATCATCTGTATCTATATTAAGTAAACAGTTTATACCAATGTCTGCAACTTGAATCCATTACGCCATAGATCATTTTAACCTCCTCTCCTTGCTATCTGTATCCCCACACTTGAGCAGTGAAACTGGACTCTTGCCATCTGCTATTCATTTAATTGTTCAAACCTAGTACATAGTCTAGCACTAAAAGGATTATTAACCCGTACTACTGTGAGAAATAACTATCAACTAGAGTACAGTGCTTATACAGATTCTTTTGCCTTTCACCTTACAGATTCATTTCCAAGGTTACTTAGATCAGAACCCTTCCCTTGAAACCTCTTCTATTAGGTGGTTTCACACATTTGTAATACAGTTAGATTATTTTATCACATCCTGGATTCCATCCAGGGATCTCCTCTCTAAATGAAATTTTTAAATATGCATACATTAAGACTCACTCTCTGTACTATAAGTTTATGAGCTTTGGCATATTGTCCTATCTCCACCATTATTGTATCATTCAGAATAGTTTCACTGCCCTAAAAATTCCATGTGCTTTACCTATTTCACCCTTCCACCCTCCCTCAATCCTCTGGCAACCTCTTTTTAGCCTCTCCATAGCTCCACCTTCTCCAGAATGACATATAATGGGAATAATATAGTATACAGCTTTTTCAGAATGGTTTAATTCAGTTAGCATCCATGTTTTCTGTGGCTTGATAGCTCATTTCTTTGTAATGCTGAACATTCCATTCTGTTAACATAGCACAGTTGGTTTATCCATTCATCTATTGATAGACATTTTGGTTGTTTTGGTGATTATAAATTAGCTGTTAGCAAATCTGTGTGCAGGTCTCTGTATGCATATGTTTCACATCAGTTGGTTAAGTACCTACAAGCATGACTTCTGGATAAGACTATTATAGTTCATTTACATTTATTGTGATTACTGTGTTAGGTTTCCAGCATTTTGGACTTCCTATGGTTTTGCCTTTTGGTTTTTTGTTTTGTTTTTGGTCTTCTTTTAAATTAAGAGGTTCCCACCCTCCATGCCCCCACTACTTTAAAAGTTACACACTCATTTTCTTTTATTGTTACCTTGAATGAAATATTTCTTACATGTGTATCTTTGCCAACCTCCTAAATCTACTTTTTAAGGGTCTAAGAACATTTGAACTCCAATTAAGCCTTCGACGTGTACCCTATTTTGTCTTGTTTTTTAGATCCATCTTGCTTTTAATATCACAAATAAGGCATTATTTGTACTGTTGTAAGTCAATTTTCATTCAGATTTACCCATATTTTTTTGGTCACGATCCTTTCTTGAACTTCAGACCTTTCAACAGATGGTGGTCCTTCTGCATCACTCATCTTCTAAACTGAGAGTCTACTGATGACAAAACTACTCATTCTGTTGGAAATGTCTATTAATCCTTACTTCCAAAAATATAGATTCACTGGGTATTGATTCTTGGTTAGTAGTTTTTGTTTTTCTTCAACCACTGACACTGGCCATCTTTCTGGCTTTCCTTGCTGCTGAGAAGTCAGTAAGCCCTACCATTACTCCGTTTTGGGTAATGACTTTTCTGACTACTTGCACAAATTCAACATTCTGCAGTTTTACACACACACACACACACACACACACACACAGAGTCTGTAACTCGCTTAGGACTTATACAGCTTTCTGAATCTGAAGGCTCATGTCTTTCATTGGTTCTAGAAAATGTCTTTATCTTCTCAAATATTACCAATTTCCAATTCTTTCTAAAACTCTTTTTAAGATTATGCTAGAACTTCTCAGTCTCTCCTCCACATTGCTTTCCTAATTTTTATATTTCTATCTATTTATCTTTGTGTGTTATCTACTGAGTAATCATTTGGCTCTATTTTCTGGTTCGTTCTCTCTTCCATAGGTTGACAAGGGATTTATTTATATAAAGAATTCTTATTCCTTACTCTTATTAAACACATATTAAATATATTCATTTTATATCTTATATCTGAAAATTCCACTATCCTAAGTTTTTGCAGGTCTGACTGTACTATCTGTTTTCCACTGGCTCTCATTCAGGATACCTTATTTGAGGCATCCCGTGATTTTGTGGGTTTGTGATTTAGGACTATGAGCTCACGTTCCTTTGGAGCTTTATCTATAAAGAGTGTCTGAGGACTACATTAAAGCTCTGTTCTTACAGCGTGGATATGCAGTTGCTTTAGCCATGAGCTCAGGGGCATTACCAGCTTAAGATGACTTTAAGAACTTGCTTTGAGAAGTTTTTAGACATCATGTAACATGAGAATTCAAACTGCTTTTGACCTCTGAGAATGCTTTCCTTTCTTGCCAGTTCAGCAACAATTTAAGAACATTAAAAAAAATTATCCAACATTTTGAGTTATTATCAGGTTATTCAGAGTATCTACTTCACACACTGGAAATGCAAAGTCCCTAAAGTCTAATTCATGACATCACTGAAAGGCAACATTGATAAAGTAGAGGTAGAGCATCTAGATTGTTCTTCTGTTTTATCAAGCAAGGTGAAAGTGGTGAGTAGAAAGCTAGAATGGTTGAGGTTTTCTTTGGCGATGGCCAGGTGACATTATCAGGAAATGTGTCAGCTGCTCCTAAGAGAGACCAAGACGGAAGTTACTTCTTTCCCAGTAACCAAAGTCCAGAGAAGGCAGTCAAGAGCTGGATTATACTGTTTCCACAAGGTCATCAGGAATATTATCCTTACAGCTTTTCCTCTATAAAGATGCCCTATAGCCCAAGTAGTCTTCAACCATATCTACACTCCTGTCAGAAAGTAAGGGGTTAAGTCCAAAAAGGGCACATGCCAATCATCTGTCCCTCTAAAGAGGCTTGTCCAGCCAACTTCCCCACCTCCATCTGGCAATCCATGGCTCCAAGGAGACTGGAAGTTTAATCTTTTGGCTGGTCCCATTGCTGCTGGAGTAGAACTGGAGATTCCTGGATACTTGATAGGCAAATAGCAGTCTCTGCCACAGAACCTGAACATTTTCACTGTGTGAGGCTCCACATCAAGGGAGAGACTAAAATCAAGATGGTAATTTACTGCTGGAACAAGTCCTTAAGAACGTGGGAGAGAATACAGTCAAAAGCACAAAGGGAGGGTTTAAACTTGGAGACTAGACACATCTTCACTTGAGACTAAACGGAACAGAAAGAGAAGACAGGACACTGCGCAAGTATGGGATGGTTAAGACTAGAAACCAAGGGGATTCCTTGTAGCATGCAAATGACAAGGTCTCCTGTGGAGGTCACTGAATTGTGGTGGGAGGGGGATGCAGAAGGCAGAAAGCCTGGACCACCTGCTATGGGAATGTAAACAGTATAAAAAAATGCTGTTATGTTTATATTTATATAAAATATAGAGAGAGATTATTCGCACTTGTCACTTCTGGTCTCACTACATAAGAAAACTGAATTTAAAGCTGGAGGTAATAAATGACAAAAACAATTTAGGCATTGATGACAGAGGACACTCTTCTTAACATTCCTTTCATAACTCTCAAAAAGTGCCTTTCATGTCTAGGGTTTTGTTTTTGTTTTTTTTAATTAAGAGAGAGAGAGGGTGCAAGTGAACAAGGGTGAAGAGAGAGAATCCCACAAGGGGCAGACAGAGAGAGAGCAGGGCTCACCAGGAGTGGGGCTTGTGCTCACCCGAAACAGGGCTTGAGCTCACCCGATGCAGGACTCCAACTCATGAACTGTGAGATCATGACCTGAGCTGAAGTCATAACCGACTGAGCCACCCAGGCAACCTCTAGTACAACTTTTCTGAAGTACTTCTGAGCCACCCACCCCGGAAGCTCTGTGTCAGGTATGTGCCAAAGCAATGGTCTGCAACCTTGGGGAGTGAGGATATAAATTTAGGTTTGCAATGAGATAAGCATATACAATTCATTCACATCCTCTTCTTCCTCTAGAGATGAGGAAAATAAGGAAGAATCAATTTGATTTGATTATATAGTCTTAACTCCATTTCACTTCTCCCAATTATCATCCCAACTTTCCAGAACCATTTCTTACCACTGAATAAAGGGCTATCTAGCACTTGCTTAACACCCTTTCCCAAAATCCCTTCCTCTGAACACTGAAAGACAGCCTCTAGGTAGCCTTCTTGTTTGCTTTCCCTGTGTGGAATTAGATGAACTCAATGCTTAAGGATCCAATTGTATCCCCTCTGTCATGTCACAAATGCCTCACATGAAACAGAAAATTAGTGGTAAATATTACGGCAAAGTCTCCCCAAATTAACTAACCTGTAGAAATTTGCAGGTCGCGTTCTAAATCACAACACTCATGTTAGGAGAGAGATGTTTCTCTGTTTAAATCAAGTTCAGTCAGCATGACTAAATAGCTGCCTGGGGCCTGGGTGCCATGTGGCCAGACAGCACTCATCAGCCAAGTCCAGAGGCACCTGAGCTCTCCTTGAGCTCCCACTAAGAGCATTAGCCGGGCATGGAGGCAAGATGATGAAGCAGTTTTCACACTTCCACAGATCAAAGTGGCATAGTGAGTATCTAGAACTACATCCTGCATGGGCTCCAAAGCGGAATAAAGCCTGCTATTTTCCATCACAGTAGGTATTACCCCCCATCATGCTCAAGCACTGTTCTCTCAAGAGTTGTGAGCGTTGCAGTGCTCAGGCAAATGCAGCACTCAAGCTTTTCACCTTTATTCTTCCCACAGCATTTCATTTTAATGTCAGCTAACAATAGAAAATCCAAGAAGGCAGCTCTCCCACAAAACCCATGGAACTGGCATGTGAGTGATAGAACTGACCACGCTTATATCAACCCTGCAATTAAAATTTCATGAAAAATCATTCAAAGTACATTGTTACATAGAACACATTTTTAAAAGCAGCACTGGCTCTTATGTGTGTAGAAAAATAAATATTCACTAACACGGACACTTCTGACAGATCAAAATGGGTCACAGCTGTTGTTACTCTTTGAATTATAGCAAAAATAAATTTTGCAATATAATCTGAAGGAAGTCCAGGCCCTCTAGAATTCATATTTTTAATATTCAAACCCACATTGAGTACTACATCATTCAACACAAATATTAGAGAAAAATATTACCCCTAATTTTTCTGTTAATGTCAATTTGACAAGGGTTAAGTGCTAAGATTCTAGTTCAGAAAACACCTTGCCATTTTTTTTACTGACTGAGATACAGTTTATCATTTTATGTGTTTATTATCTGTTTACAAAAAAGAATTTAAGGTGGACTTTTACAGTAATTGGGATTAACTGACATCTCAACAGTCTGAGACAAAAATTATTTTAACTAGAAAAAAACATTTAAGCAAAAATGGCAATAAACTGGAATCATTTAGTTATTGCTTTCATAGGACAACGTTTTATAAAAATTATTGCCTATTTCTTCTAAATAGGACAAATACTAGGATTTTTCCTATCAATCATTCCTTTAATAATTCTATTGCTAGCCTTATAAAATAAAAATAAATGATAATGTGACTACAAAACTTAGTTTGCAATTATCCACTATAAAACCTCCTCACATTATTAAAAGACACTCCACATTTCCTCTTATATAGTTAAATGTGGACAAATAGTGAATAGACAGTTTTATAGCTTAAAATACAAGTGAGGAAAACATAGACGTCTGTCATACCAGCAGCTGGTTTTTATTTTTATTTTTTTAAGGAAATGCTATTAATTTAAAAAGGGAGTTCCAAGAAATGTAATAGGATTCCCAGTAATGATTTCTGAGATCTATGAGATTTGAAACGTAATTATAAAAGGCTAAAAGCCAAACACATTTCTACTTTAACCTTCTTCAAAAAATCCAGATGATCTGTCACATCAAGGAAGTTTGGCACATTACCGAGGCCATAGTCTTAGTCATCCTCAGAATCACTGTTCCTTCTTGTGGGGATAGAGCACCGCACCGAGGATAGCAAAGTGTCTTCAATTGGTTTCTTAGGGTTTTCCTCCAGATCTGTCTTGATTGCTCCAGATTCTGACAGTTTCCACTCCAACTCTACATGACAAAGAAAAGCCAAATCACCTAAGACAGTCAGCACAAGACCCTTGTCCTCAAGCCCATCAAGCCAGTTTTTTTCTAAGCAGAAACTATGATCATCAACATTTGATGACAATTTTAGTGCTACAGTTATAAGGTGCCTAGAAGAAAAAAAAATCAGACCCTTAAGGAGGAAAACAAAATACTTTCAAATGCTTTTTCAGAAGATGAGATCAAATGAGATATTACATACACAGTAAAACCTTGGTTTGCAAGCATAATTCATTCCAGAAACATGCTTGTAATCCAAATCACTTGTATATCAAAGTTAATTTCCCCATAAGAAATAATGGAAACTCAGATGATTCATTCCACAACGCAAAAACACTCATATAAAAATGATTACAATACTGTAATGTAATATAAAATAAAATACAAAATATAAAGAAAAATAAACAAATTAACCTGCACTTAACCTTTCAAAACCTTCATGGCTGATGTGAAGGAGACAAGAGAGGAGGGTTATGTATAGGACGACTTTCACTATCACTAATGGAATCACTGCTATCTATTGGCTCAATGGACTCTCTGCATGGGAACCATTATATATGCTGGCATGGATGTTGGCTACAGTACACTATTAATAAACTCTTGTCATCTACCGTATTTAATGTAACTGGTAATAAAGCAGCAGAGGAAAGGGTCTATATCTGCAGGCAGCCTGACCTAGAATGAAACAAAGCATTCCCAAGCTTACTCGTGTATGGAAAAGCAAAGGACAGTTCATTGGTGCTTTGAAGTGACAAAAAATACACTAGTGCCAGTTGTGGTTCTGAAAAAACACTGATTTCTGCTAAACAGTGTAGCCTGAGACCAAGCATCTGAAATGATCACCCACAATCCCTCAGATTGAGAGAGAGAGAGAGAAAGAACTACCACTGGCTCAGTTTGATTGTGTGACATTCAGCATCATGTACTACTCATATTGCAAGACACTGCTCGTTTACCAAGTTAAAATTTATTAGAAATCCTTGCTCATCTTGCACAACACTTGCAGAATAACTTACTCGCAATCCAAGGTTTTACTGTATTTGAACCTACATGGTAATTAAAAACCAAAGACTAAACCTGTTTTCTAATGACTACCGCTTCTCAACTTGCACAGTTTTCCAGGAAAGAAATCATCATGAAACATTCAAAGGAAATACTTTTCACAGTCCTTCTGGCAATCTAATCATTAAGTCTAATTTTAGTTAACAAAAGGAAATTCTTAGGCCTCATGCCCGGCATCTCAGTCTACTAGAGTCAAAGGATAAATGTATGATGACATCCCAGAACTTACACATTTGTCTGAAGTAATAAAAGCAGTACCAAGAAAATAAATCAGTGACTAAAACCTCAGTTCCTGTATTTCACTTGTTTATTTATTTTGGGAGAGAGGGGAGCACATGTCCATGCAAGCAGGGGAGGAGCAGAGAGAGGGAGAGAGAATCCCAAATAGGCTCCACACTGTTAGTGCAGAGCACAACACAGGGCTTGATCTCGTGAACCATGAGATCAGAACGTCAGCCAAAATCAAGTCAGACGCTCAACTGAGCCACCCAGGTGCCCCTCACTCTCTTGTAATCAATGAAACTACACAAGGATGTGAGGCCTCGTGAAGTGAAATCAAGGGATACATTTTGCATTTGCAGAAAAGACTCCAAGCAGAACTAAGGACTACATGAGAGACTACAGCAAACAGCAAATAGGTTTAAGTGATGCTCTGCCAATTAGATAACTCCATTAAAATATGACAACCACTTTATTTAAGTCATTATTAATTTAAAATGCTCCATGGAGATCATTAACACCAGTGTTTACAACTTCTAGGTACCTCAGTTGAATGTTATGAAAATTCAACAAATTTCTTAAAAAAAAAAATCTTAATTCTGATTCTTGACTCAAGAATATATTTAAATCCACCTATACATATATACATACATATATGTATAGGTGTACGTATTAATGTTATCATTCACTTCCATGCAATAATTATAAGTTCACTAATCCTCAAATTATTTCTACAAATAAAGACTGTAACTACTATCATATACCCCTCTCTGTCCCCTCATGGTAAGATTCAAAACACCAGAGGGGCACCTGGGTGGCTCAGTCAGTTGAGCAACCAACTTCAGCCCAGGTCATGATCTTATGGTTCATAGGTTCAAGCCCCATGTCTGGCTCTGTGCTGACAACCAGAACCTGGAGCCTGCTTCGGATTCTGTGTCTCCCTGTCTCTCTGCCTCTCTTCCACTCATGCTGTCTCTCTCTCCAAAAAATGAATAAACATTAAAAAAAAAAAAAAAAGAAGATGAAAACATATAGTTTAGAAATATTTAGAAATGCTGTATGCCTTTGAAGATTTGAATAATGTATAACTGATGTAATGTGTGTATGTATGTACACATGCTATACTTATCTCACAAGTATCTTACATAAAATAGTTACATAAAATAGTATGTAAAGTCACATTTGAACATTTTTTTATTTTATTTTTTTATTTTTTTTTTAAAGTTATTTATTTTGAGAGAGAGACAGAGAGCACGAGTAGAGGAGGGACAGAGAGAGAGACACAGAATCCAAAGCAGGCTCCAGGCTCTGAACTGCCAGTATGGAGCCCGATACAGGGCTTGAATCCATGAAACGTGAGATCATCATGACCTGAGCTAAAGCCAGATGCTTAACCCAATTTGCCACCCAGGCACCCCTAATGTTTTTTTTAAAGCACAGGTGGACACATTATTTCAATGAGTGACTTAGGTGGAAACCCTTGGGCCTCAGGTTCTCTCTTTCATGCTACGAGTATGTACATAGTTCAACACCTCGTGTAACAGGTAGAAAGGAATAAAAGACACGTCCTTCAGGAATAAAAGGATATATCCTTCAGGAGTTAAGAGGCAGAATTCAATAAACTTCTAATTTAACTTAAAAGCCACTAAGACATTCAACTGAGAAAATATTCTTAAACATTTTTATGCATGTCAGTATAAAAAAGTATAAATACCAGTAATATGTTCATGTGAATTAAAGAAAAAATGAATGCTGAGATCTTTAGTTGTAACTTAAAATATACCCAACTATAGGGGCAAATAAAACCTATTAGACATAAGTATTAAATATACATATTTTAAAGTCCATTGTGTCCTCTTTTAATAGAATTATTAGAGCCCAGTTGTAACTGCCCCCAGTGACTCATCTAATGAGAGATTAAATGTGCTTCTTTCCTTTTGACAACACACAGGGGCAAAGATGACTTTGACAAATCATCTAACACATGTCTGTTCAACAGAAACATCCCCTCATCATCTCTAACATGCACTGGTCATCGCTCACATGCTCTAGACCACCTCAAAGAAGCCCTTACCATCTATTGTCAGGTTCATGCCACCAAACACCAGAGGTCCAATAAATTGAGCCTTGATATCTCCTTCAAGGTAAACAAATATCGTAGGTAGATTCCTATCAGGATAATTAGGTATGCAGGTTGTTGAAATGGCTTTGATAAATTTGACATCAGGAAACTTCCTGGCAAGTCCACTGAAGTGCTGATTTATGAGGGCACAGAGGGGAATCCTGTAAAGTAGAAATGGGAAACAACAGTGAGCGAGAAAACCTATAAAACAGAAATAGAAGCAACTGTGATTCTGCATTTATATTGGGCAAAGCTCAACTACCCTTCTACCCTATGTAAACCCTAATAGCTTCACAAATGATTCTGCTACTCCAGTCAAGATGATTAAACATTTTTTAAAAAACCTTTCTGATAAGTTCAGGGAAAATAAAGAACTCAAAATCTAAAATGCAATTTAATTTGACTCAGTAGTAACTCAAAAAAACAGCTTCAATGTAAAAGATAATTATTATGCCCACCTATATGAGAGAACATTCAAGATTCAGAAGGAGTGAAAAAGGTCAGAAAGTATTTCCTGCTTTTCAAAAAATTTCTACACAAGTACACAGTAGGAGAATGCAGCTGGAAGTGAGGCACAGAGGAACACCACTGCGTCACTTGCCTGGAACAATTATTATAAAGGTCACCCCCGACATCTACGAGAATGATTCACTACATGCAATTTTGAAATGCCAGAGTTTCTCTAGAAGGATAAATAAGGAATTCTTTTTCAATAAAAACAATCTTCATTGCTATGATGTAATAAAAAGCATTCTTATTAGTCACAAATATTACTTTGAAAGTCTAAAGACAAAAATTAGGCATTAGGTTTGGGCAAATCAGCAAAAACAAAATACTAGTTTAAAAAACAAAGAAACAAAACCTCCAATGTGGATTAAGCCTGGGATATCCAAGGCATAAATTCAAATTAACATTTAAGGATAGTGCGTAAGGTCAGCTCACCCTTGTTTGTAAAGGTGCAAGATTACCCACAAGCCCTCACCAGCTTTAGTAACTTCTTGAACATAATCCTTTCCTGAGATCTCCAAAACTTCTCCAAATTTATTCTTTAGTTGAGTTGCTTTCCACTCAGCCAGTCTTTGCTGCCTGTACCGCAGAAGGAGGAGAAAGACATCTTACACATCCAGCCCACACGTCCCACACACCTTTCACACAGCAACCTTTATAAAGATCCATGTTTATTTATTTGCCACATGGCAGATGTCCAAGACTAGTTCACTGAAATCTGCAAATTACTATTTAATTATATAATCCTTTCCAAATGTTATCTCGGTCAGAAAGTTAACTTTTCAAAAGACACACATTTTAGTGCCACACAAAAAAACAAACAGTCCCTCTGGGTGGCACTAACCTGTACATTTCAATAGCACGTTCATCTTCCTCATTAAACTCGTCTTCATTTTCTTCCAGCTCTTCCAAAGTCATATCTTCATATGTTTTCACTGAATGTAGTTAAGTTAGCAAAAACCAAAATATTTAAAAGATGAACAAACTTGCATTTTGTTTTTCCTCCTTTTCTTTTCTCCTAAAGATGTGCATGCAACACCAATAAAACTCACTCGGCAAAACCAAAATAAAAAATACTGAAGGTATTACACTAGTAAATAAGAACTTAAGTGTGTTTTAAAAAAGATAGGCCTATGTTGACATATGCAGCAGAACTGACTCTCCTACCTCCATGCAATTGTAGGGATATGAATGAGAAGTTTCCCAAGTTTATAAAACAAGAGAGTTGTATTTGCCTAAACTCACCTGGTCTGCTCTTCAAGCACACACACCCATGACCTGGAGTATTAACAATTCTGTCTCTGAGCACATGGGGGATACCAGTGGGTGTCCTCCCTGGCACACCTGCCCTAGAGTTAAAGGGATTATTACAGGACTTCTGGTTCTTCTCTTGTGAGTGGTAGGTAGGCAGCTCTCTTTCCTTTTAACCAACTGCTACAAAATCTCTATTTCGTTTTTACTGCCATATTCTTGCTTCTTGACATCAAATTAGATTTTTATCCTCCAACCCCAACTCCAACACTAAACAAATTGCTCTTATCAAGATCAACAATGACCTCCACTTCCTGATGGATGAGCAGCATTAATCCAACCCCCCACTGCCTTCTCTTTGAAAGATGGTCCTCCTCTGGCTTGCAGGATGCCTTCCCTCGTCCTACTTCTTTCTATGACCGCCCTTCCTTTGAACCTCTGCTGATTTGACTCCTTTTTTTATCTATACCCACTCCCTTGGTGACTGCAACTCATGACTTTATGCCTCCAGCCCATACTTCTCTGATTTGGAGAAAAACATGGCCAACAGCCTACCTATCATCTCTACTGGACTAATAAAAATCTCAATGTTACTGTGTTCCAAAGAGAGCTCCTGATCCTAGCTCCAAACTGCTACTCACCAAGCCTTCCTCATCTCAGTTGGTGGTCACTCCATCCCTCAGGCTGCTCAAGCCCAACACCCTGCAGTCATCTTTCGCTTACTTTTCCTCACGCCCCTCACAGGATCCACCAGAAAAGCCTATTGGCCCTACCTTCAAATTATTTCCAGATCCAACCTCTTCTCACCACTTCCACCAACACCATGCAGGCTGGTCCAAGCCAATCATACCTCCTGCCTGAATTAGTGCAGTAGTTTCTATACTAAACTGTCTACTTCCTGACTTTCTGCCCATCTTGCATGCTCAGTAAGGCAGCAGCAGGAGGGTGCTGCCAACATGTCAATCCTCTGTTCAAACCTCTAGTGATTCCCACCCCACTAGACATAAAAGCCAAGGCCTTTATTAAAAGATACAAGGTCCTCAATGGTTGGACCCCTAGCTGCCTCTCTGAACTTACTACTCTTTCCCAGTCATACTGGCTTCCCAGATGATTCTCTAACATGCTCTTCACTTACTTAAGTAGCTTGATTCAACTCTTAGGTCTACTCAAAGTCATTCCTACTGAGGCTCTTTCTGACCCTATCTAGAATTACACTCACCCCTCCCCCCACCCTTTTGAGGCCTTTCCCTGCTTTATTTTCCTATATTTACTTATGTATTGCTTATTGTCTATCTCTCCCAATAGAATGTGAGTGCCATGAGGACAGGGATTTTTGTCTGGCCTGCACACAACTAAAGCCCCAATGCTTAGAATTACACCTGGCAGATGATCATTTAATAAACATTCACTGGACAAACGCTTTCTAATGAACCCATCTCTAAATTAGCTCTAATGTATAAACAGAAGACAGAAGTACTAGCCCCTGTGATCAATGGGACAAAAAGTACAACTCAAGTATTTTCTTCAGGTTTATCACGTGCCCATCTGACACAGACCAGAAATTATGGAAAAGAAGGAGGCCTCTGAAGTCCCATTTCTAAAGCCCAGGAAGTTGAAGGTTAGAGAAAGCCTGTGACTCGCCTGAGGTCCCAGAGTTAGTGCCCATTCCAGCACTCCAATCTCTGGCTCCCAATTCCTGCTCAGAGCATCCTTCCACCAAACCACTTAGAGACCTAGAAAGTTGTTTCTTATCCCAGAGAGAGACAGAACAAAAATGAATGTAAGCAAGCTCACCAACTGACTGCTGAAGGACTCGCTGTTCCTCCTCTTCTGCCTCCTTTTCCAGGTCTTTCAAACTTTCCTTTGAGGGCAAGATGCCCTTTTTGCGTAAGATGTCATTCCACTCAGTGTCTGCATTGGGGTCCTAGTGCAAGTGGACCAAGGATACCATGAGTGCAAAGTCCACCATGGAGGGTGTCATACTGAGGAAAGGGTTGAATGCGAAAGGTGGAGGGAAGAGGAATTCAAACCAAATTATACTGTGACCTATTTCTGAGAAAGTGTCACATGACCCACAGCCCCTGTTCTTTTTCCTGTCCTTCACTGCACCTTCACTCTGCACCCCCCTAAACATACACACCCAGGAATTAGTCTTGGGTAAATATCAGGATATGATGCACAGATCAGTATCAATGCTGTACCAAGGCTGAGATGGTTTCTCAGTAATTTAATTACTGACTTGGAGTGATTCATTCAACAGGTATTAAGTACCCACTATATGTAAATTATTGTAATACATAGTAGGGAAGGATGGTGTCACCTATTTTACAGTTGAGAGAAAGAGGCAGGCAATAAACAAATAAATATACAGATATATATATTACACATTGTGGCAAGTGCAATGATCAACAGGCTGCTGACCTAGAGGGTTGCAAGAGGTCTGCATTCCACTGGATAGGCAAGTAAGAAATTACTTTCCAGGCAGAGGGACCAGCATGTGCAAACGGCCCAAGAGCAGAGATACGGAGTATCTCAAAGTTCTTAGTGACTGCAATACAATCAGGAGAGCCTGATGCTAGGCGGCTTCATTTTCTTTCACTTTAAGTTTTAGGCCAATTTCATTAGAAAATTCCAGATACGGGGGGGGGGAAAGGAGGCCAATTTGACTCTATTTTAAGACTGAAGAGAGAGACCCCAGGGCTGAGCTCTGAAAGCCAGGGAATCTGAAAGGGAGCACACTTCAACCTAAACACCAACGTTAGGGAGAAAGAGGATGTAACTATCCTCTCAACCAGCTCTAAGTGGTTTCAGGAACACAGGTTCCGCCACTGTTTCAAGTTACCGGACCTCCAGGTCGGCCCCTTCCCTTCTCCGAGCCTCAGCTTCCACATCCACACAAGGAGCCTATAACACCCCCGCTCAGGTGCTACGGAAATTAACAAATAGGAAGTAACCCTGCCAGGTGGGATGCGATGAGTCCTTCACAGGCTTTGCAGGATCTGACCTCAAGAAGAGAGAGCCCCCAAAGACTGAGATTTGGAGGGGTTACAACTGCGGGAGTGTGGAGGCCCAGCCCGCAGTTCCTCGAAGGGACCACGCCCGCCCTCTCGCACTGCGCGTGCGCCGGGCCTAGACTCGTGTGACCTCCCCGGCGTCGGTGGCGCCCAAGCGCTTCCCACAGTCCCAGCCCGGACGGTCCGCCGATGACACGCGGGGCAAACGAACTGCGACAGTCTCCAGGACTCGGCACCCCAGGTTCTTTACCTGCATCTTGTCTGAAATCGCTTAAGCCAGGCCCGCCACGGTGCCCCTGCCCCTCAGCTCTTTTCGGCGCACGCGCGCAGCCACCGCCCAGCCTCTTCCCCCACCGCCGCCCTTCGTCCCGCCCCCTAGGAGTGAGCTGGGCGGAGCCAGGGTGTAAGCGAGGCCTCTGAGCCTGCGTACGCTCCTCAAGAAACCGGCGCAGAAGCTGTGCGCAGGAGCGAGGGAGGGTCTGCCTTCTGTCTGCCGGTGCCACTCGCTTCACGTGACCCGGAACCAGGTTTCGGTGCTACCTTATTAGGGCAGGTTTTCATCTTTGGAGAGTTGGGGGTGGACGGAGGAGGTTAATTCGAGGTATGCGCTATATATTGCCGCAGACCCAGTCATTATAAAAGAGGTCATGGCTTTTTCAGTCAGAAATAGAAATGTGTTTCAGTGATCCGATGTTAGAATTAAAAATGATGCAGGGTCGGGGGCGCCTGGGTGGCGCAGTCGGTTAAGCGTCCGACTTCAGCCAGGTCACGATCTCGCGGTCCGTGAGTTCGAGCCCCGCGTCAGGCTCTGGGCTGATGGCTCAGAGCCTGGAGCCTGTTTCCGATTCTGTGTCTCCCTCTCTCTCTGCCCCTCCCCCGTTCATGCTCTGTCTCTCTCCCAAAAATAAAAAATAAACGTTGAAAAAAAAATTTTAATAAAAAAAAAAAATGATGCCGGGTCATCCGGTATTCACTGGCTGTCATTTCAGCGCAGGACTATGCAATTAATTCATATGGCACGTATTTATCGAGAGCCTGCTATGTACCAGGAACTATTCTAGGCTCTGTGGATAGAGCAGTGATCACAAGAGACAAAAACAGAAAGGTGAAAGTCATTTCACCTGGTTAAGCGTGGTACAACTTTGCAAAAGTGCTTAAGCCGGTATCAGCAGAATCTTATTGTAAAATGCAGGTGCTGGGCTCCAGAGTTCTGCCTACACAGCACTCACAATTTGAGTTAAGAAAGCAATAGCCCTTTTGGGACACCTGGACTAACTTGCTGCCTCTCGGCAACCAAACAGACACAAATAATGTGTATCCACATACCTGTGGACTAGGCGTATGACTCCCAACTTTGGCTGTTCATTAGAACCACCTGGGAGTCTTCAAACATTGCAGCTATTTGGGGGTCCATCCCCAGTCAAATTAAATTCCTGGAGAAGAAACCAGGAACTGGTATTTTCTTCAAGATACTCAGGTGTTGCTAATATGCAAAACCATTGCTATACAGAGATGTCCATTTTCTCCCAAGTTCATGTGTAAAATTTAACACAATCTTAATTTTAAAAACCAATTATTTTCTGAGGCTAGACAGGTTGATTCTCAAAAGTTTTTATGATGAAATAAACAGCAAGAATGGTAGACTGGGGGGACAGCTAGCCCCTATCAGATATTAAAATAGTGTGCTATTGGTGCATGAATAGGCAAGTAGGTCAATGGAGCAGCAAGTTCAGAATTTATCTACAAATAGAGCCAAGTACATACAAACGTTAGTGTATGCTTAAGATGGCATCTCAATCACTGGGGGAAGGGGTGGACTTTTTAATAAATGGTGTTAGGACAATCAGACAGCCACTTGAAAATAGATAAAATTGGACATGTACTTTATGGTTTATATCAAATTAAAAATTGAAAACTAAAAGTACTAGAAGAAAATATTGACAATTTCTTTATAACCCAAAAATGGAAAAAGTCTTTGATGACTATTACTAAAAATCCAGAAAATCAAGTGAAAATGATATACTTGACAACTTAAAGAATTTTTGTTTGCATAAGAATAATGAACACAAGCATGCCGCCTTTGGTGTAAAATAAAAGGTTAAATAAGAATACATATATGTGTATATTCATATTTGCTTAATTTTGCAAAAATCACAGAGGAAATCAGAAATTAATGAAATGGCTAACTAGCAGTGAGGCAGGGTGCGGTGGAGATGAGGTGGTAGAGACAAAATTAGGAGAATCCTCTGATAAACTTTTATTTGGGAGGAGGTATGTTTTATGGGGCCTGAAACACTCAATCTTGGAGGTTCTCTTTAAGAATATGTCACTTAGGGGCACCTGGGTGGCTCAGTCGGTTAAGTCAGCTCAGGTCATGTTCTTGCGGTTCGTGAGTTCAAGCCCACATAAGGCTCTGTGCTGGCAGCTCAGAGCCTGGAGCCTGCTTCAGATTCTGCGTCTCCCTCGCTCTCTGCCCCTCCCCCGCTCATGCCCTGTCTCTCTCAAAAATAAATAAACATTAAAAAAAAATTTTTTAAACAATGTCACTTACATGTGGAATTTAAAAAATAAGCCAAAAAATTAATAGCAAAAGATATACGATCTTTCTTACCTTAAGGAGAATTTTTTTTTCTTTTTTCTTTTCTTCTTTCTTTTTGTTGTATTTATGAGAGGATGGATGTTAGCTGAACCTATTATGGTAATCATTTCACAGCATATGTAAATCAAACCATTGTATGCCTTAAACTTATACAGTAATGTATGTCAATTATTTTTCAACAAAACTAGAAAAAAATTATAGGGAAAAAAAGAGTGTGAAGCGGTCCTAAGACCCCATTTGAGAGACTTTGCAAATTTTTGTTTAGGGATTAAATGAGATATCTCCTAGAATAATGCCTACACAGAATCGGCATTCAACAAATGTTTTTTAAAATGTCATTGACTATGATATGGCAGGAAGAGTAAGTTTATTCTACTATCTTTCCTGTCCTCATAATTTGCTAAGTAATACAATATAAACCTACAAAAAAGGAAGAAATAAAGTATAATTTCTGTGTTGAGTAGAGATTGGCCTGTATAAATATTATGATGACATTTTGACCAAATATAAAGTTTAAAAAATACAAAATTATGAATATAAAAGTGGGCATGAAAGTAGACATTTAATTAGAATGGACAAGTAGTAACAAATTATGAATTTTATATTTTATCTATCTTTAATTTTTTGCAAATTACCAATTTTAAAAAGCTGACAACTACCACAAGCATCACAAAATCCAGAAAAATAACATAATATTTCTATTAATTAACACTCTGACATGTCTATATGATATCATAGACTAACTTCTGGCTTGTATGTATTGTTGAGGAGGAAGAAATTTCCTTCTTTATCCCACTTCCGAGCATTATTCTCCCTGGTTTAGGAATTAAACTGACACGAGACAAATTAACAGGAAAAAAATCCAAAGTTATACTAAGTGTACATGGAGGCCCAATACTGAAATTGAAGCCTAAGGAAATGACCAAGGCAGGCAGATTTTATACACTGTAGACCAAAAGACAATACGTTTATAAGAAATTGACAGGATAAAGAAAATAGATGTTTGGGAGCTTTTAGTAAGAAATTCTAAATGGAATTCCGGCTAAGGTAGAAATTTAGAATAAAAAGTAACAAGGTTTATTTCCACAGCTTTATCAGCTTTAAAGTCTTCATCTCTAGTGATAAGGATGCCGTTTTACTTGTTAGCATAGGGAGGGTATTTTTCTTCTTTCTTTCTTTCTTTCTTTCTTTCTTTCTTTCTTTCTTTCTTTTTTGATTTTGGAAAGAACAGTCTTTATTATCTCTGAATCTGATTGTCTCTGATTAAAAAAATTTTTTTTTTTTAATTTACATCCAAATTAGCATATAGTGCAACAATGATTTCAGGAGCAGATTCCTTAATGCCTCTTACCCATTTAGCCCATCCCCCCTCCGACACCCCCTCCAGTAACCTTCTGTTTGTTCTCCATATTTAAGAGTCTCTTATGTTTTGTCCCCCTCCCTGTTTTTATATTATTTTTGTTTTCCTTCCCTTATGTTCATTTTTTTTGTCTCTTAAAGTCCTCATATGAGTGAAGTCATATGATATTTGTCTTTCTCTGACTAATTTCACTTAGCATAATACCCTCCAGTTCCATCCACATAGTTGCAAATGGCAAGATTTCATTCTTTTTGATTGTTGAGTAATACTCCATTGTATATATATACCATCTCTTCTTTGTCCATTCATCCATCGATGGACATTTGGGCCCTTTCCATACTTTGGCTATTATTGATAGTGCTGCTATAAACATGGGGGTGCATGTGTCCCTTTGAAACAGCACACCTGTATCCTTGGTTAATACCTAGTAGTGCAATTGCTGGATCATAGGGTAGTTCTATTTTTAGTTTTTTGAGGGACCTCCATACTGTTTTCCAGAGTGGCTGCACAAGCTTGCATTCCCAGGGAGGGTATTTTTCACATGAGAGATTTATTTCCTGCTTTCAGGGGGACAGAGGAGGTTTGAATGTCTTTATACTGGCTGTTTTCTAAGTAACTTTTACTTCAAATAATCAATATGCCAAAGGGGCATAATTTGGGGCAGGCTGCCCTTGGCCCCTACAATATTAAGTTCTGTTTCTTCCAGAACTACTTAAATACCTCATTCAAGGATAGACTCCATATGTAACATTCATATCATATTATGTTCTCTGGCCCTGCAACTTCACATCACATCACTGGGCGAGAGGCCAGTATTCACACAGGTCCTCTGTCTCCTGGATAGACAACCATAACTGTGGATGGAAATAACTGCAGGTATATAAATGTATACCAGTAAATATATCCCCAATTCAACTTTCCCTTAGCCAGATTCCAAAAATATGTGAGACTTCTCTAATAACATCTGACAAAGAGGTGTCACGGTGAATACAACTGGTACATAGTATACTAATACTGTATGTTGCCTTGGTAACTGAAATACTACAGGCAGAGTGAGGATTTTCTAAAATAGTGAACAACTTGGTAAAATTCCAATCAAAGCAAAGTACAATATTCCCTCAGTTTAAAAAAGAATTGCTCTTCTAGTAAATTTGGTGTATTACTAGAAAACCTCAGCTAAAACTGGACAAAAGTGTATGCTTAAATTTAAGTAGGTTTCACAGCTACATGAAAGCCCTCTGCCTTGTAGAATATCTAGCTTTCCTGAACCCCATGGATGCCAGCAGTATTCCTCTCCTTATTTAGTCATTGAGGTAACCAAAAAATTCTCAGTAATTTCTGAGATGTCCTATAGGGTCTGTCCCTGCCCTCCTTGGAAATCATTGCCGTAACCCAACCTTGTCAAGCTGATCTATTCTAAATCAACTTCACAAATCCTAAGGTGAACAAAGAGGACATTTCTTAAAACATAAGCAAAAGCTAAGAAGAATGTGGTGTTTCCCAAAGCCCAGGATCCTTATCTCATTAGTATAATATTCCCCAAAATGAACAGCTCACGCTTTCCATAAGTCCCTTTCTACTACACACAAGGAGATAGTTTTGTGAAGTATCAACACCATACAACTACTTCCAACAAACAATGATCGTGGCTTGTATATTAGAGTTCACACATTGAAAAGGCCAGTTAATCTCTTTTACCAGTCTTCTTAACTGCAAAATGAGAACAACAATCGCATGAGGCTCTTGTAAAGATTCATTGATTTAGTACTCAAAACAAGGCTGTTCCATGAAAAGGATGTGCAAAATGACCTCCAAAGGCCAAAGTATCCATAAGACTGAAGGAAAAGGCCAAGTCCAGTTTGATGAGAAATGGTTTTTAAGGAGACCAGTGAACAGAAGCATGTCTTGGGAGGCTATGGGACCAGTAGATCTCTACAATGTCCCCTCTTGTAAAACCTGCTTTTATGTAGTCATGCAAGAGTCATGGAAGATCGGTGGGGAGGGAATATTTGAGAATCATAGACATATCTCCAGAGCAGATCAAGGACTTTATTTTCCCAGGGTGTACTTGATGGTGTGGTTAAACAAAAAGAGAGAATGGGGGGATGCTGTGCTCAAGAACGCTTCAGGTCATGGAGCAGTCATCATGGCAGATTTGTCCAAGATGGCATCAGTCAGGTTCACTCAAATGCCTAGCACGTGGTAGGTGCTCAGTGTTAAATGTTTTTATTATGCTTTATTACAAGGCTTTCATTACTATAAAATAAGTTTAGTACTTCTTAAACATGAAGTGGAACATCTCATGGAATGCTCTTGGCTTCACATTGTCTGACAGGATTGAAGAGCACCGCTTTACCTGCTCATTGTAAAATGGACCCCCTCACCCACACCTCACCCCAAATTCAAGTAGGATCTAAGTTGACCCACAGAGCTCTACTCCCTGAACACCAACTCTTATTTTTCCCTTTTGTTAAACAGCAAATATTCAGCCAAGTAAATTCGAAGATATAATTGGCTTTATTAAAACAACTCATGAATCAGTGGCATCCCATCTAGCAAGTAGAGGAGAACTCTGAGGTGTCTAAAATGGAAGGTCTTTCTAGAAGGATAGGACAAGAAAGTTATTAGCAGAAGAAAAGAATAATTCCAGACAAAGTCACTTTCCCTCATGATAAGAGCAGAGGGTCTTATCATGCCGATTACCTTATTTTTGTTTGGGGGATGGAGAGGACCCATGTGGCAGATTCATTGGTGCCTATCAGAAAATTCCTGACTGGCCTATTAAAACTACATTTATGGGGGAGGTTGAAACTGCAACTGGATTATGTATTAAGCCCCAATTTGGGAGTTTGGACTAAGTGATGCCATTTTGGGCTTGTGGTTTCCTTTTTAACACTCTGATATCTGCTCACCAACCATTTGGGGCTCATTGACCTTTTCACTGTTTCTCAGGCCATTCAAGCTGCAAGGAGAGAAGTGAGGATTCATGTTTCATGACCCTCCATTCTGATCACTCTAGACTCCCTTCGCTTTTTTATCAAACTTGCACACCATACCCCAGGACTAGTTACATTCCATCCCTTGCCCACTTGGGGCCCAAACACCACCAATCTGACTCACTTTGGTTTACAATTATAACCACACACTCCCAGTGGGCTTCCAGGACTTCATCTACTGGTCTATCCACTCTTCCCTTTATTAAAAAGGAAACCATAGGCTCAAAATGGCATCAGTTAGGTTCAGGCCCCAACTCAGCAAACCAAGACAGTACTGAACCTGACTACAGTTTCCACCTCCTGTGAATGTAACCTTTAGCCAGTCAATGTAGAATTTCCAGGTCAATACTAGGAAAATTTACTGATACACCCCTTCTGCTCCCCTTTGAAGGACAAACCTTGCCTAAACAATGCATTCCTTGCTAATAAATTCCTTTCTTTTTTTTTTATGCCCTCTCTCTGCCTTTAAAAATCTTCATTTTGTTTTGCTCAGAGGGGCTCCCCTCTACTTGCTAGATGGGATGCTGCTGATTCATGAGTTGTTTTAATAAAGCCAATTCGATCTTCAAATTCACTTAGTTGAATTTTGGTTTTAACACCCTATCCTAGAGAACTATTTCATACTTTCTCTTTTCTCAAAATCCAATTGCCTTGTTCCTCTCCTGATTCTCAGAAGATGATCTTGAATCTATTATACCTAAATAAGAAAAGCAATCAGAAAAGACTCTCCCATGCTCCTGCTGGCAGCTCTACCCATCAACATGCACTTGAACCCATTGACTCTACTGTCCTTCCTTCTGATTGTCCTGTCTGTGCTACTGAGAAAGGAGAGCATTGCCACACCCCTTTGTGCAGTGGAGCCCCTAGCCATCTTTTATCCACAGTTGGACTTTGTTCCAGCAGGCAGACTCCTCCCGCTCCCCTACCTACTGTGTGTTTTATCCTCTCTAGTGGCTCATTACATCAACACATAAACGTGCTGAAATATTTCCAGTGTTAAAGACAAAAAACCCTCTTTGACCCCACATTACCCTCCAGCTACAGAGCTTTCCAGCAAAGCTCCTGGAAGACTGTGTTCATTGTGTCCACCCCCCCCCCCTTCTATTCAACTCACTTCTGTCAGGCATTTGTTCACCCATTAAATAGGCTTTTGTTGAGGTCACCCTTGACCCCCATGTTGGGAAATCCAATAGCTCATTCTCTATGGACTTCTTCCTCTGATCTCAGTAGACTTGACTCCATTGCTCACTCTCTCCTTCATGAATCCCATTCTTTGCTTGGCTACTCCTACTCTCCTTGATTCTCCTATCTGCTGCTCCCCTCGCTGGGTCCTCTTTTCTTCCTAAGCTCAAGGCTGGGATTTCACAAAGACTCTGTCCTCAGCTCTCTTCTCTATCTATAGAGATGGGGGATCTCAACTGATGCATGGTTATAAGTATAAATGCCATCTATATGCTGAAGTCTTCAGAAATGAACTCCCCCTTGGTCCTCCCCTGAACTCCAGGCTCATAGATCCATGGTGTACCTGGATGTCTGTTGGGTTCTCAAATTTAACAAGTCAGCCCCAGAACTTGGGGTACCCCACCCCCAGTCTTCTCCCTCCAGTGTTCATATCATGGTAGCATTAGGCTCAGCCCCGATGCCTCAGTTTCTCTTGTATCCCACATGTAATCCAGCCTTAAATTCTACCACCCCCTCTCCCTTCCTTCACCCCCTCACTCCTATGAAGCAACCTTCATGCTCTCCTGGACACTGCAATGTCCCAATGGATCTTCCTCCTGCCTTCACTCTACTTCCCACTCCATGGTCAAGTCTCCTCAGAGAAGAAAGGGACCTGCCCAGTTATGAGGTCAGATCATATAATTTTGGCAACCTTCCTTTGGCTCCATATCATAATTAGAGTAAAGTCCAGAGTCTCTATATGCTCAGACCCCTGGCCCTCCCTGAGTTCCCTGCCATTTTCCCCATCTTCATGCTCCAGCAACACTAGCCTCTTGCTGGTCTGTGTCCATACCAAGCATGATTCTGTCTGGACTTTCGCATTTGCTGTTTCCTCTTCCTGAAAAACCTGGCCCCAGATCTCTGTGGGGGTCACTTTTTCACTTCTTTCAGTTCTGTGCTCAGATATTAACCTACAGAAGCCTTCTCTGTGACTCTTTCTACAATTGCATTCTCCCCATTCCCTGTCACTCCTGACCCTTTTTTTACTTGTCTTCATAGAACTTATTTGCCACGATGTTTTAGAGTAATTGATTTAATGATTATCTGTGTCTCACATCTGTCTTTTTTTTACTATGTCTCTGAAGCCTAAAACAGTACTTGTCACATCACAGTCTGTTAGTAGATGGGGATTCAAAGTGATAGTGGCTTTCAAGCTGGGTTCTAACAACGAAATCCTTTCTCTTTCACATCAAGGCTGTATTTTGTGGTGATAAGGGGATGGGGTGAGGGTTCCAGTAAGCAGACTAGGGGTTGTGTGGTTTGAACTGCCTGCTGGTACCAAAGGAGAGAGCACTCACCCTTCCTTATCAGCTTACAAAGTTGAGAGGCAGAAGGGGGAGAGGATGTGGCTTAAGTTAGCATAACATGATTTTCTTCTCCAATCATACTGCTTGGGAAGACTCATGCCAGAAGGCACAGGAACCTACTTCTGGGATGCTGGCCTTCTTTCAGGTCGATCAGCAACTGATGAACAAAGTATAAAGGAAGATATATTATTGTAATGTGAAATAAAAACCAAAAAACGTGTTTTGATTTTGGTGTGTTATTGCAGTCATTTGTGATTAAGCAATTGCTTATGCATACCTGAATGTGCACTGTGATGGAAAGCAGGCAGAGCTGGAAGGCAAGAGACCTTTCTCACCTTCTGGATTCAAGCTGCTTCATAGTAAAAGTTACATGATAATTTAAGCACTCTGCAAATGTCAGAAGGCCATGCATGTCTGGGTCGTTGACCATTGTCTGGTAATAACATGTGTGACCATTTTTCAATTTTATACAGAATTTGCTTTTAAAGCCTTTTCAATATATAATAAATATGATATGATCTATTAGCGCAGAAACCACGTGAAATAGCAGGTATTTCATTTTATTGGGTTACCGGTCAATGTCTCACAGCTGAGGACAGGGGAGTGGGGAAGAATATAACATCAAGGTCTTCTGAAACTAAATCCAGGGCTATTCTCACCGTGTGATTATGTCACTAAAGTTCCCCGTGAAATTTTTATTGACTCGAATTCATACAGGAACAGGGGCAGGACTTATCTGGGGTGTTTGTTTGTTTGTTTGTTTGTTTGTTTTTTGAGACTCTAGAATCCATCTTGTAATAATAAAGCTCCTTTGTTGTGTCAAATCATTCTCAAGCCTCACAAGTGCTTAAGATTCCATCACCAAGGCTTGGGAATTGAGTGCAAAGTCTTTGTTATAACTTAAAGTATCAAGATGAGTCATGGTACGATAGAAGGAAGGAAGGTAGAGATTCAGAGATTGTTACTGTAAGTCAGTCTCAAAATATAGTTCGGACCTTACCATATTGAACTCATCCCCAGTACTGATCCCTTGTTAACTCACTTCTCTAGACTCCCAAGGAGACTTCCTCACAGCAAGGATAAGCCATGCTAGATTCTGACTGCTCCCCTGGCAGTGATGGTTTCAGTGCAAGGATAAGCAGAGTAGGGCTTTTCTCAGTGCATAGAGATTGGTGCTGAAAGCCCAGACAAAGGCCAGAGGGAAATAAACTCCTCTTATTTTAATGAGCGATCAGTTGGGGCTAGACACCTCCCTTGGACCTTCTAAGATGTGGGTTACCTGCCTTTGCATTTTATTAACTAGTGAGATGTCTGCTGACACTATGGACAAACACGTTTACCCCTGTGCCACTCTGAACAGGGAACTGGAGAAGCCTGCATGGCCATCATGGGTCGCCAAGGAAACACAGTTTCTAGGAGCTTGGAGATGACCAGGCTCAAATCCCTGTGCTGGATGGAGTCAAGGAAGGCTGCATATATGGTGAGGCATCTCTGGCACTTGAGAGGTGTTGAGGCTTCTGGGAGGTGTAGAGACCAGTGGGGATAGAAGTTGAGCCAGCTCTCGGGGAGCTGTTCGGAAAGGCTGCTCACCATAGACCTCTGAAGAGCTCTTGTGGATGCCAGGGAGTACTAGCAGGAAAAGCAGCGGAGGACACCAACTGCTGGCTGTTAGATAAAAAGATACTTACCCTTCCCCCATTGTTATTCCCAAACCCAAATGCCAGAGGAGTTAGGTGCCATTAAAGAGCAAGTGGTGGTGTCCAGACCCAGGCCACCTTCTCCCCTTTCCCAAGGCACCTCCTCATGCATGCACTTGGAAAAGAAAGAATGGTATTATAGGCCGCACTGTGTCCCCACCCCCCCCAAATTCATATGTTGAAGTCATAAACCCTGGTACCTCAGAATGTAACTGGATGTGGGCACAGGGTCTTTCAAGAAGTAATTAAAGTTAAATAAGGTCATGAGAGGGAGCCCTAATACTGTATGACTGTAAGCCTTATAACTAGAGGAGATTAGGACACAGACACAAAGAAGGAAGACCATGTGAAGACTCAAGGATAAGATGGCCATCTACAAGCCAATGAGAGCAGCACCACAAGAAACCAATCCTGCCAGCACCTTGAGCTCAGACTCCCAGCTTCCATGATCGTGGGAGAGCAAAGTTCTGTTGTTTAAGCCTTTCAGTCTGTACTTTGTTACAGCAGCCCCAGCAAACTCATACAGAGGGTGTGAGATCTAAATTAGAAGGGCAAGGGTTTAATCCAGGCTGGACTTAAATAACTTGGTATATTTAGGAAACGTATATCTGCCCAAGAGATAGGGAAGGGGAATTTGAAAGAGCACAGTTAAAATCGGGTAACTGACATGTAGCAGTTTGAGTCTTTTCAACCCCCCATGCGTTTGGACTATTCACTCCCAACCCCACGTCTGCCATCCTCCTGTGAATTGAAGCAAACACTGCTTTCTTTAAGGCTGGAGGGGAAACTGGGTCTCTGTTCTCTGCTAGTTCCCTTGTGAGAGGGCCCTGATGTCCAACCTGGGCTGGCTTGGGTGTCGGAGGTGCAAGGCGAGAGGGCCAGCAGTACAATGTCTCGAGCTCTTGGGTGATCCCCTGCTTTTTCTCTTGTCTGCTTTGAGAGCTGACCCTGGCCACTAAGGCACTTGAGTCTTTGGACCAGCAGCCTCTAGGTAGGTAAGGAAGCAGCTGTCACCTGCCCTGTCACCAGCTTACATAACTGCATAACAGACAGAAAGGGCTCTGCACCCTGAAATAAACTACCCACATTACCATGCAAGCACCAGTCCCCTAAATAGATTAAACATCGAATGTTATCTTGTAAGTTACCGACTTCTTCCTTGACTTTCTTTATGCTGACAACTACAGATATGTGATGGCTTTTGCAGAGATGTTCATTTTTTGGGGAAACCACAGTTTTATTAGTTTATTTTTTATTGAAGTATAGTTGACACACAGTATTACATTAGTTTCAGGTCACAATCTGGTGACTTGACAAATCTATTCACTAAGCTAGAGAAAACCACAGTTTTTGCAACATAAGCAGAACGTGGTGTGGTGTGTGCGTGCGTGCGCGCGTGTGTGTGTGTGTGTGTGTGTGTGTGTGTGTGTGTGTGTGTGTGTGTGTGTATAAAACCTGCATACTGCTCTCTGGGCTTCCCAGATCTGTCATTAATTCTGGAAAATCCTAGTCTCTTTTTTTCTCTCTGTTTCATTCTGGGTAGTTTCTCTCACTGTGTCTTTCGATTTACTAATCTTTTATTCTGCAGCATTGATCTATTAATCTCATCCAGTGCAATTTTCTTCTTAGGTATTATAGTTTTTTATCTCTAAAATTTGACTTCAGTCTTTTTATCCCTTCTGGGTCACTCCACTTCTCTGCATATGATGCTCAATCTCTCCCCTTTCCTCATGGTTTATCCTCATTTATTAGTCCTTTACAGTCCTTAGAGGAAGTGGCACTAAATTATACATCTTCAAATTGCCATGTTTGCCAAGAGCCCAGACCTTCTGATTTTGAATTAGGAGACAACTGATTGATTCGCTGATTTCTTGGCCAATGATAGAACGAAGAAGGGAGGTTGCTGACATTGCCACGAAAGTGATCCAGTGAGTAGAAGGGATTGTTTCCTCCTTCATGCAACTATGAATGACGCAGTCAAGACTGGCCTCCTGCTCCAAACCCTGCCACTTCTACAGTAAAATCACTTGGTCTTTAGTTGCATGGTGTCATTGCCACTTTTATAAAGTCACCCAGGTGGCCCAGTCTTGGAGAAGTGTCAAAATCCAAGAAGCACAGTCAATATATCTACAAGGAAATCCAAAATGACTTTGCCCTGTCTTGTATTTCTTAAATACCAGACAGAAACATGTTGACCACAGGGACACTTATGAAAAACTCACTTTCTAGCCCATTAATTGCTATACTTTTGTAGCTACACCCACAATTCTCTTTTCAAAGTAGCACGGAAAACACACCACCTGGTACCACTTTTAGACTTTTTGTCTTTTTTATACCCATTTCTTTCCAATTATGTACACCACCACCACTCCCCCCCCCCCCCAAAAAAAAACCAAGAGAATAAGTTGAGCAAGGCAGGAGCCTCCTCAGGCTGGTTAACTCAGAACCCTCTTCATGGTAAGGGCTGGGTGGAAGACCAGGGAATCAGAATCAGAACACAATTACATTTTCCCAGCCACATAAATATTCACAGTGGCGTGGTCAACTTCCTCTAATTCTGGTCCTTTGGAAGTTTCCTTCAGTCCTTTCATGATGATCTTTCTCCTGGGGCCTTCATGTTTTCATATTTTGTGCCCCATCCCAAATAAAATCCTTTTTAGTAAGTTAAATGTGAAGGGTAAGGCTAATTATCTTCCAGAGGTATTTGCATTTTTAGGGGCAAACCTTTAATTCAAGGTCCTCTATGCCCCAGCAAGCCTAGGAATGGGGCTGAGATATTATCCATCTCTAGAAGAAATTAGTCCATGGAAATAACCATCCACCAAGAGGCATATGGAGAACTCTGGCTGAGGTGCCCCAGGGATACATAAACTGGAATTAGAAAATTGTGTTAAAGGAGCAATGGTTGAGTTCCTTCTTCTTCTTCTTCTCCAGAGAAATACAGCTCCTGAACTCAAAAAAGCATGACATAACTTGGAAAGGGCCGCTCAGCATTATGCTTGGAGAGACAGCTTCTGCAAGTTGCTAACTGGTCAAATTTATGCACCATTTATTTTCATTTTCCTCTCATCCTACAGCCCTAGTGAGGTCATTTGATTCTCTAAAATAAATGAGGGATGAAGATTCATTTTGTCTTAATGTACAGAGAACCTGGATAAAAAACCTCCTAGGAATTAATATAAGGCAACCTGTTTATTGTTGAAGACACCATAGGGAATTAGATGCAACTAAGGGTAAAATGAAAGTTCAGAACTCATATCTTCAAGACAGCAATGAGCGGGAGACATAGCTATTTCACAAGTCAATTTAAAAGTAATTACATACATTAGATGCTTAGGGATGGAATCCTAACTGAGGCATGAGCTGCTCCTTATTTAAGAATGAGTATCTGCCAAGTATTATTCTGTGTTTTACAAGTATCTTTAACCATCAAAGTTATTGTACAAAAACAGGTGATCTTATCCTTCCTTTATCTATGAAGAACCTGAGGCACAGAGAGGTCAAATGACACCCCTAGGTCATATTATGGCTAAGTAGATCTCTGTTCCAATCCATGTTTTCTGATGTTAAAACATGGGTTCATTTGTCCCACTTCATTAATCCCACGTAATGAAATAACTGTTTTGAAGAGATAGTTATACTCTCATATTCAATGCGGCATTATTCACAATAGCCAAAACATGGAAACAACCTAAGTGGCCATCAAAAAATGAATGGCTAAAGGAAATGTGGTATATATAATGGAACATTATTCAGCCATAAAATATCCTGCCATTTGCAGCAATATGGATGGGCCTTGAGGGCACTATGCTAAGTGAAATAAATCTGACAAGGAAAGACAAATACTGTATGATCTCACTTATATGTGGAATCTAAAGGCACAGAACTCATAGAAGCAGAGTAGAATGGTTGCCAGGGGCTTAGGGGTGGAGGCAGTAGGGAGATGTTGGTCAAAGGGTATAAACTTTCAGCTATACAATGATTAAGTTCCAGGGACCTAATGCACAGCATGGTGACTATAGTTGATAATACTGTATTGTGTATTTGAAAGTTGCTATGAGAATGTTGCTTTCACCTTCTCACTATAATGACAACAAAATAGCAATTATGCCAGGTGAAGGATGTTACCTAACCTTATTTTGGTAAACATTTCAGATATATACAGGTATCAAATCATCACACTGAACATCTTAAACTTACACAGTGTCATATATTGAGTATATCTCAATAAAGTTAAGAAAACAGAAAACAAAATCTATGGGCTTTTGCCATTTTACCATCCCACTTTTTCTCTGGCACCTAAAGGTGGTATATTAATTTGATTCATGTTTTCATAATTTATATGAAATATATATATATTTCATTAATTTGAATCAAATATATTAATTTGATTCATGTTTATCAGAAAGGACTTCTAATTTCCTGTACCACCATTTAAAATTGTAGATTGCAGGATTTGGGGCTACGATTGATTATCCATGTTTTATTTCTGTTTTTGCAGCACATAGACTCAGATCTATGCTGTGTCCAACAATTTCTCAGGATTATGATAAGAATTACAATTCTATTAGTATCACCCAAAAAGAATATGATTCTTAATAAGAAACTTGACCTCTCAGGGGGAGAGTTGTTCTTCCTTAAGAATACTGGTGAAAACACAGGGCCAGTGCTTACCACTTAACATCTGAAAAGATGAAGTGTATTAACTCTTCTTCGACTACTGTGGAAGGAATATTTCATTGCACAGTATTTCCTGAATTTGTAGAAGCATTTTTCAGGCTTCTGGACTCACTTTAGTAATGGAGGCACCTTGATTCATCTCAAGCATATGGCCCTGAAAAATGACACTGTTGTTCCTAACTGCTGAAATGAGACTTTCTCCTGAGTGTTAACCATGGAAGAGGTCTGAACTCGTTTCTGAGGCTTCATTAATCGGTAAGTGGAATAGGAAAAAAATCTATCACAAGACCTGAGATCTTGCACAACTGCAAGATTGTGATTATTTCTTGATAGTTAAGATCCAGAAAAGAGAGATGGGCAACAGAAGATAATGCAATGGTGGGGGACCATCTCTCTACTTCCAGCCTTTCCTTAAAAGTGTGTAGATGTGTGGGAGCTGGTAAATGGTTTACTAACGCTGAATGATTCTATATGTACTCTGTTTTATTTTTCACCTCCGCACTGGGCTCATTTTGACCCTTCTACCAGGAATCCCTTCCTCAGCTCCCACGCCCCCTATACTCACCTTCCCCACCTTTGCTTGGCCAACTATTATCCAACTGGCCCACTCTTCCAGAAGCCTCCACCCATGTTGAGATGGTGCTTCCTTCTGTTTCAGTGCCCATCTTATCTGTGCACCATTGCAATATAGTATGTATGTGTTTCCCACACTGAAATGGGAACTAATTTGGGGCAAAGTCTGGGCTTCTGCTTGTTCTTTAAACACAAAGCATAGAGCTTAGCATGAAATAGGTGGTCAGTAAATATTATGAATAAATGACTAAATATATGAGTAAATCCATTACAAAGCTAAACACCAAAGGTCATTCAAAAATGTCAATCAAGAAAAAACCAACACAGTTTTATTTCTGGATGGGAAAGTGCCTGACCTGCAGGACACATGAGGCAGGGGCAATCTAAGGCTCTGAAGATGTGTCTTCTCAGGGACTGAGACCCAGGGAAACAGTTAGGGGCCAGTGCTCCAGCTGTTCTTCTAGGAAAAACTGAGACTAAGTGAGTGAACATGAAATCATCCAATGAGTTTCAACTGGGACAAGAATAACTTATAATAGATTTAGAATAAGCTAAATGTTGAGCGTGCCCTTAAAGCTTTTCTGGTTTCCTTCCCCAGCAATTTGTTCACCTCATCTCACTGCTTGCCACAGGCAGACTGACCTGCTGCCTTCTGCTGCTCTACAACACGCACTCTGTCCCTTGGCACATCCTGGACCCCACCTTGTCTAGGTGCATCGCACTCTGGGGACAAATGAGTCAGGGCACCAGGGATGACGGAGAGTTGTAGCTGGAGATTCATGTTGCCCAATGACCTTGATCCCAAGTGTGCAACTTCCCCCAAAAGGTCAATAGTTAACACCATGCCCATCACCCAGAAAGATATTAAAATCAGAGATAACTGTCATCCTAGCTTTGTCATAAACCTTAATAACAGAAATGCCTAATGGGGCTCGGGGTACTCCCCTTCAGAGAAAAAACATGGAAATGAAGTGAATCCAGAAAAGGGAAAAAAAAAAAAAAAAAAACAACTGACAATATAAGTATGCTGTCAAGCCACGCTTCTAAAACACATTCCAGAATGCACTGGTCCTTTGAGAGGTTGTATGAAAAATAATCCCAAATCAAATACATTTCGAACCCTGTGGATCATGTTCCTTTTTTGACTATTTATAATGTATTTCAGTTCGTTAAAGGTGTCAAGCTCTTTAATAAAAATTACTCTTGTTCTATGCAGTGTTTGCCAAACTGATTTAGCCATGGAATCTTGATTTCACATAAAAATCTAGTAGGACCCCAAAAATTACACTTTGAGAAATGATGCATCACCGAGACTAGTTTCTTCACACTGTAATAATGACTGCAAATAACAACTTGCAGTTAAAATCATGGACTTTGGGGCAAGTATATCTGGGTTCAGGTCAGTTTCTGCTGCTTAATAGCAGTGTGTCCTCAGGAATAAATACACAAATAAATGATAGTAGCTTTCATTTAAAACTGTATGATGTTAAGGGGCACCTGGCTGGCTCAGTAGGTTAAGCAGCCAACTCTTGATTTCAGCTCAGGCCATGATCTCACAGTTGATGAATTCAAGCCCCACGTTGGGCTCTGCACTGACTGTGGAGCCTGCTTGGGATTCTCTGTCTCCCTTTCTCTATGCTCTTCCTCTCCTCATGTTCTCTCTCTCTCTCTCCCTCTCTCTCCTCTCTCTCTGTCAAAAATAAATAAAACCTTAAAAAAAACCTGTAGGATATAAAGACAAATGTTTACACATCAGTAAGCAAAGGAATAGGGAGAGTATAGGTGTGTTCATCAAATCCACATCAAATCCTGATCCTGAGTTTGGAGAGACTAGTTTTTAGGTAATTAACAAGCAAGCAATCAGGGATCTCTCAGTCACTCTCCACAATGGGCTTGTGCAATGGGGAATATAGAAATTTCACAAGATGTAGTCTCTATTCTTAGAGATTTACTGGGGGAGAAAAGAAACAGTGAGTGATAAATGATGGCACAAAGAGGCTAATATGTTTCTCAGAGTAAAAACTTGCCATTTGGGTTTAAAGGAGGAGGAAATCAATGGACTAGAGCTGAATTTGCAGAGACCGGGAAGGTGTGGAAGTTCGAGAAAAGAGGCTGTCTCAGGGAGAAGTGTGAGTGGAACAGGTTTAAAGTGGGGATCAGCTCAGTGAGTGAGAATGAAGAGCAGAGGGGCAGGTGAGCAAGACTCAAGTGTGGGTTAAGACAGATGACAGAGAGCTTTGAAGGGGCAGGAAGAATTGAGATGTGAAGAACTGAAAACAGGGAGCCATTGAAGGTTTTTGAGGAGGGGAGTGGTGTTGTTGAAACAAGGCTTAGGGCAGATGGGGCTGACAACAGTGTGCAGAGTGGGCAAGAAGAAGAGAGATCAGGGGGTTTGGACTACAGACTAAAATAGAGCAAAACCACCGTTAACGAACTAATGAGGATGATAATCCTAAGAGATGGCCGGAGCACAAAATAACTTTTGAAGGATTTGGTTTTAAAGTTAAAATGTCAGATCCATAGTGTGTTGTTTCAGAAATCAGTCCCTTGGATTCACACCTTCAACATCCCCATCCGAACACAGAATTGTAAATGCTAAGTGTGTGTTCAAGATGATTATTTTGACCTCCATCTTCCTAAGTTCTGTGTATCTCTCTCAACTGGTTCAGAACTTATAAGGGAAATAACAGGTTGTATACGTTAACCCAATTCTCCCCAGACCTCATCAGGAAGCATCATGCCCTTGACCATTTTGAGGGCCTGGGTCTGAAGCATCACTGGAAGCCCAATGTGGTCCCCAATCTTGGGGGCCTTTGTCATGATGATGCCTCAAAGGCAGACAGGAGGGATGTCACATTGAAAGACTCTACAGACCTTCCATTTCATAGCTTCAAGCTATTAGCGGCAGTTACCTCAGTGCCTCAGCAGTAGATAGTACTATTATAATGTACTATAATGGCTATGCTGGGTACTAGGATCATGAAGGAAGGAAAGGAATTTGGTTAAGTGAAAATAACCAGCACCCATCACATTCTGCTAGAGAAAAACGGGTTGTGAAATAGGGTTTCCAGATAAAAATATAGGATACTCATTTAAATTGGAATTTCAGATAAATAATAAATAAATGTTTGGAATGTCTCTCAAATATTTCATGTGACATACTTATACTAAAAAATATTCATTGAAATTAGAATTTAACTGGGTTTCCTGTATTTTATCTGGAAATCCTGGTTTGTGGTCAAAAGTCCTGGTTCTCAGAGCCAAACTTAGCACACACTGAGATGTATGGACTTGAACAACCAGGTAACTTCTTTAAGCCTGTTTTTGCAAGGACCATGTAGAAATAAAATCATCTTGTAGGTTTAAAGTTCTGTAAATGTACTTATTGTTGTCATATTTTTGTTATTTGGCCCTTCTACTTTGCAAGCTTGGCAAGAAAGTCCATGCATTATTCAATTTTGACTCCTCAAAGCACCCCAGAAGGGCCTTGACCTATTGAAGGAAGTGTCACATATTTATCAAGACTGTAACAAAGTATTCTCACCTGAAGTCTATCACCTGGTGGAGTCTCACCCTAGATGCTCTAAAGACTCAGTCAGTCTATCTGGCAAAGCGAGATGGGGTGCTGTATGTTCCCAGGTAGCAAGACATTGGAAGTCATGATTACATGAACCCAGGGAAAAGCTGGGGGTAAGATTAGAAACAGTTGGAGACGGAGCTGCAGGTTTGAGACAGGGAGATCATGCAGAGGTGTCTTTTACACCAGCACTTCTCACACTTACCTGGTCATCAGACTCACCTGGGGATCGTGTTAAAATGCAGACTATGAGGGGCGCCTGGGTGGCTCGGTCGGTTAAGCGTCCGACTTCGGCTCAGGTCATGATCTCGCGGTCCGTGAGTTCGAGCCCCGCGTCGGGCTCTGTGCTGACAGCTCAGAGCCTGGAGCCTGTTTCAGATTCTGTGTCTCCCTCTCTCTGACCATCTCCCGTTCATGCTCTGTCTCTCTCTGTCTCAAAAATAAATAAACGTTAAAAAAAAATTAAAAAAAAATGCAGACTATGATTGCAAAGCCAATCACCACTCCTTCGGAAATGGAGGGTCTAACACAAAGAGACTGTGGCAACCAGTATGGGCTATTCACGGCAGTTTCTCTCGTTAAATGGATGACGACATTATTCACAGGAGAGCCAAAGCCAGTGATTCTCAGGAATGACTGCACGTTGGGAGTTATCTTGAAGCTTTGAAAATCCACCTGTGCTCAGGCTCATCCCCAATTTACTCAATCTCTGGGAGTGGGATCTGGGCACCCTTTTTTTTTTTTTTTTTTTTGTATTTGTTTTTATTTTTAAAACTCTCCCTTTTCTAAGCTGTTTATGGCAATGTTATCCTTTCTGAGGCATTGATTTGGACATAAGGTATGATTCCATTCTGGCCCATGAGACACAAAGAGCTGGGTGGTTTGGGGTAGTATTTTGGTGTTGACAACACAGGGGAGGAAAGACTGTTCTTCAGCTCAACATTGTCCCATCTGCTTTTGAGGCCATCTTGTAAACCCAAAAGGTAAGTCTCAATACAGTGGATGCAAGAGCCCAAAGATCCTGTGTCCTTGAGATTAACCTTTAGGACCACTCTTTTGTGAGACAATAAATGTCCTTGTGTTGGGTTTTCTGTTACTTGATAGCCAAAACGGTTATCTGTCAAGCACTGGACTGGACACTTTGTACACATCATATAATTTAATCTTCACACTAGTCCTTCAAGATAAGTACTATTATCTCCATTTCACAGCAAGGAAATGGAGACCCAGAGAGGACTGAGCTGTAAGCATATCTCAGAATTTAACTGGAATCATGGTCATGGAGAAGGCTTGGTGTTTTAGCAAGGATGCACCTTGGATATGTAGAGGAGCTGTTGGATACATGGAGCATTTTCCCTGCACCCCAAACTCTTCTCTCATCAGCCCGAGGAACCAGCACAAGCTGACCTGAAATCCTTTACCTGTGGCTTTGAACCCTGGGTGCACATTGACTCCCCTGGGATGTTTTTAAAAATCTCAGTTCCCAGGCTAGAATTTTTTTTCACTAATTCTAAAAGTGCATCAATGACAATGATTTGTTTTAAAGAACCCGCTTTTTGTCTCATTAATTTTCTCTGTTTTTCTGTTTTCAATTCCATGATACCTATTCTTATCTTTATAATTTTCTTTCTGCTTGATTTGGGCTTATTTTTCTCTTCTTTTGCTATTTTTCTGTTTTCTTGAAGTAGAAACTTAAATTATTGATTTGAGGCCTTTTCTCTCTTCTAATCTGAATGTTCAGTGCTATAAATTTTCCTTTTAGCTTTGCTTAATTGCATCTCAGAAATTTTGATATGTTTTCATTGTCATTCAGTTCTATTTACTTTTTTTAAATCTCTTTTGAGACTTCCTCTTTGACCCATGACAATTCTTTTTTTTTTAAGTAGGCTCCAAGCCCAACATGGGGCCTGAGCTCACAACCCTGAGATTGAGAGTTGCATGCTCCACTATCCAAGCCCCACACATTGATGATTAAGAAGTGTTGAGGCTGGATGCTTGGTTCATGGACCTGTTTTGAAAGCATGAACAGAACTATGGTTTTATTAGTTTGATTGTTAACTTAGCTCCATGTTCTGTTTAGCTCCCTACTTAATTATGCTCTTTGCACCTCTTGACATCATGCTTGACCAATCATTACCCCTATTCCTTACTTACCCAGTGATTGTAGAAACCTAATGGGGACAGGATGGTAAAATTTGTCTTGACATATCTGATTGTACCAGGTCCTAAATAGTGTCCCATTTTTCAAAAGAATGCTTACCTCCAGACTGTTTCAAGCCTCCCCATCCCTGGTTTCAAGAAACCCCTTACCTTCCTCTTATGTGGATAAGCGATCTGTAGGCTCAACAGAGCAAGGCTGCTTTGGGGAATGATTCTCTGCCTTCTCATTGGACTGCTCTTCTGACAATAAAGCTTTCTTTGCTTCAAAACCAATATTTCAGACATTGGCTTACTATGCATCAGGTGCACAGACAAGTTTGAATTTTGTAACCACGTGCTGCTAATTTTTCAAATGTTTGAAGATTTTTAAGTGCCGTTTTATTATTTATTTTTAGTTTGATTCCACTATGGACAGAATATACTCTATATGGTTTCACACTTTTAAAATTTGTTAAGATTTGTTTTATGATTCAGGATATGGTCAATATTGGTGAATATTCTATGGGGACTTTAAAAAGGTGTTTCAGGTTCTGCTACTAAGGAGCTCACTCTTGACTGATTGCTCCACCTGGGTCCTCCTTACAGAGTAGGAGCTGTACGTACTGATAGTGGGGAGTGGGTGCTGGAAGGTGGTCCCATGCCAGGCTGCTGCCACTCCCAAGTTTGTCCCCAGTATGGATCTTCTGCAACACAGACCCAAAGAGGATGAGATCTGAAATTTCCTGGTTGCCAGAATAGGTCTTCATCCCTGGGGAAGAAGGGAACTGCCATTCATTTGCTGAGCCCACCACAGCATCTCTTCTGCAACACAGAGCTGTATTAGAGAGGCGGGTTCTATTCTTCAGTGGCTTCCTAATGAAGGATCTTCTCTATGTAGTAGAAGTTGTGAGTAAGGAAACGAATGCCACCTAACTGCTCCCACTTACTTGTTATAGGTCTTCTACAGCATAGAGATATGGAAAATGGAATCTGCTCATGTTCGCTGTCTGACAAAACCAGCAGGAATACCTGTTCCACCCCCAGAGATCTGGAAGAGACGTGAACTGCCACTTGGTTGCCAAGTTCACTGAAACAGTTCTTCCAGAAGGCAGAGCTGTGGGAAGATGGCTACAATCCCTGGCTTGAATATCATGGATTTCTACTCTTCTTGTTACGTGTCCACACATTTTGCAGGATTAAGGTTTCTCAATTTGTTGTAAACCCCTCAATCAATCTCCAGAGATTTTGAACAATTGACTTTATTAATTTTGACCAGTTTAATAAGGGTCTTTGTTGGGGAATGGTTGCCCTGAACACCTCAAACCACCATTCTGGGGGTCCTCCTTGGGGTCCTTCGTCATGCAGCAGTAACTAGCTAATACAATGGCCACAAAGGAGGCATACCAAATTAAGACAAGCCATCAGTTAGATGGAGAGCAGGGAAGGCATTTCAAGCAGGAAGAACAGAAAGTGCAAACGTGTAGAAGGTGGCAGTACTAAGAGTTACAGAAGTGGCTCTCAAATGTGGTCCCTGCACCAGCACCATCAGTATCTCCTGGGAACTTGTTAACGATGTGAATTCTTGGAGCCTACTGAAGCAGAATCTCCACAGTCTGGTGTTCAGCAAGACCTACAGGTGTTTCTGCAGCACATTAAAGTCTGAGGACCACTAGAGTATAGGAATTATTTTTCATTAGCCACGATAGCTTGGCTCCTCATGTGTCCAAACTCTAAGTGGTTTTCCTTTTTTTTCTCTTTTTTTAAGAAGTGAGAGATAAGGAACTAATAAGCACTTTCTCTTAGTGAATGCTTTGGGCCTCATTAGAGATAAAGGTTCTCTGATACCAGTCACAAGAAGTTGGTCATGCTACAGCAAGCAGAGGTTGGCTCCACTTTTGCCAGGAAGAAGTCACTTCTGAGTTTTATTTGACTCCAATTGTTTTAATGAGGCATCCTGCAGTTGCCCTGCATATGGCCCCATTGAACTTGGCGGGGCCTCTGATCCCATGTGTGGTGGGTGGTCACGTTACCGTAGCAGAGGAAATGTAGACATATGACATTAGCATGATTTAAAAGAGAGTGTTTAAATGGGCAAAAGTTATTTGAAAGAGTTAAAACTTATCCAGGCCTGAAAGAATGAAAGTAAGCTCAGATTGAAAGGGAGTAAAAGCAGCCCTGCTGTTCCCCGGGCTGGCAGAACAGACCCAGGTAAAGCCAAGAGCAAAGTCACAGAAAATCACGTTTCTTCCAAAGTCTGGCTTGTGGTTATAAAATGCCAGAACAACCCCTGCTTTGAATGGCCACTGCTTTCTTACCAGTGATTCCCCTAGATCTGCTTTACTACACCCATCTTTTACTACGAATATCCACAGGCAGAATCATCCCTGCTCTCAATGGTATGCAACCCCTGATTCATTGTAGTTTCTCCTCATTCTGCCTCAGAAACTTCAACCAGCCCAGACATGACCCCCACTTCATTTTTTCCCTATTTATTAAAAAATTTTTTTAATATTTATTTTTGAGAGAGACAGAGACAGAATGCAAGCAGGGGACGGGCAGAGAGAGAGACACAGAATCTGAAACAGGCTGTGGGCTCTGAGTTGTCAGCACAGAGCCTGGTGGGGGCTCGAACTCACAAACCACGAGATCACGCCCTGAGCCAAAGTCAGATACTCAATGGATTGAGCCACCCAGGTGGCCCTGTTTATTTTTTTCTTTGAAGTTAACTCATTTTCAGAGAGAGGGAGAGAGAAAGAAAGAGAATGGGGGAGGGGCAGACAGAGAGAGATACAGAAAGCAGGCTCCAGGCTCTGAGCTGTCAGCACAGAGCCAGAAGGGGGGGGCTCAAGCCTGCAAACCGCAGGATCGTGACCTGAGCTGAAGTCAGACGCTTAACTGACTGAGCCACCCAGGTGCTTCGGTCCCCACTTCCTTTAGACTCTCTTCAGATCATTCTGCTGGAGCCTTGACTTTACAGACTTCCTCCCTCCTACTGAGCAGCACTTCACAGCTGCTTTGATGTCACTAAGCTCACATCAATAAATCTGATTTTGTTGGACTACAGTCTCGTCCCTGGAGGTCCTTGTCTGATGAAACTTTAATAGGAAAATGGTCCCTTGGCCCTGTATTTGGGTGAAGGGGTAGTAGTGATTTTTGTTTGTTGTTTGTTTTTATTTGACTTCATTACCAGTTTTACATCCCAGAAAGGAAGCCAGAGGACTGAAATTTTCAATGATGACTTATCACATTTCAGATCAGACCCTATTTCTGCCTCCGCATATCATTAGGTATTTTCTTATAATAGCCCTACACAAAGATCTGAAATTATCAGTCATGAATCAAGTATGGCAATCTTTCATTTAATCAAATCACTAAAGTTATTAATAATACGAGCATTCTCCACCTAAGGAACTTGCACTGATAATTACAACAAACCAAAGCTAAGAGCTTTGTGACTTGATTAATGCAGTGTCTCTGAATTATAAATCTAGTATATTACTTCTGTATCTCAAATACAGGCTAGGCACTTATCTTTGACATGTTCATTCTTCCATTCATGCAAACATTTTTTGAGAACCTTCTGTAAGCTGAATACTGTCCTAGGTCTCAGATCTTAAAAGGAATTAAACAGAGCCTCTGCTCTTAGGAAGCTTGCTAAACTAAGGTTGGGGAGAGAACCAGAGGGCAGCTGAAGTGAAAAGATGAAAAGTTCTGTGGATGAGGTCAAGAAATCCAAGTCCTGATGTCCACAGGGGCTGTGAGGCCAATCCAGATGACACAGGACATGAGATACAGATGGAGATCATGAACAAATTACTATATCCCTCAAGGGAAGAGAAAAGTACAGTCAGGATGTCTGTAGATGACAGAACTGAAGCGGGGATAAGATGGCTTAGCTGGAAGAAATGAGCTGCCCAGAAGTGCAGAGCTTTAGGGAAGGGTAGAGTACAATTGGTCTGGAATTCTTAAGGTGGTGAGGAGGACCCCTCCCCTGAAGGCATTCTGGAATACCTGGTACTGGACACTGAGCATCTTCTCCCACCCCACCCCCTTCCCAGAAAGAGAAAGGAAATGGAGGTACAGATTTCAGGAAGAGATTGTGGATAAAGAAGGTTTTTCATCCTGGTGCAAAGGTTGAGAGAGCCCAGATAGAGGAGTGGCCCTGGAGGACAGGGAGGCAATGGGAGGATGGCTGGGAGATAATTCTGGGGCAGAGTGATGCTTATCTCTTCTTTTGTGGGGGCTGTAGCAGCCAGCAGCATATGCTGTGACCATGGGTGTGGGGAGTAAATGGGTCCATTGGGTTGGGCTGCTTTGAGGAATCCTGAGGCACTGGGCTGAGCAGTCATGAGCAGCTATCAGGGACTGGCCTGGGTGGGTGCTCAAGCACCCTGTCTAAGGTCCTAAGGTTGATGCAAGCAGATGCCAGAGGTGGCTTTGAATCCCTGGGAGGGATCCCAACTGCATTAGATTGCAGTCCCTCCATTTGCATTGTCACAAGCCTTTCCCCTGTTTGGCAGCAAGCCATAGGGCCTGGAAGAAATTCAATTCAGTTATTAATTGAGCACCTACTATGTGCTGAGCATGTGTTAGAAACTGTATATATAGCATATACCTAGACAGCTGGGGTCCATGCCCTCAGGCCCTCGTGCCCTTTTGGTGTTTTAATATCTGGGCAGGAAGACATATTAAATCAGAAATTATGAGTAAGGAGTGGTTCAGGGGTGAAGCACAGCTCCCTAGAGGAGAATGTCAAGGAAAATCTTCCATGTGTGGGCCAACAGAGTCCCTGTGGAGAACCTTCTCACTAAGTTAGACCAGAGAAGCACTATGCTCCTCGCACCCCTGCCACAGTAGAAGAGAGTGGAACAGCCCATTCCTAAACAAGTCACTCATGATCCAGAAGGATTTCATACAGTGTTTTTACTTCAGGTTCCAGTCACGCCTTCTCATCCTTTGAGAGAATATTCACAGGAATGTTCAGGAACAGAGTCTCCTTACTATTCAATTTACCTTCTCTCACCCAGTAACTCTTCAAAAGACACAGCCTTCACTTCACTTCTGGGACAGCTCCTCCTAGCCAGCCCTTCTTGTAGCCACTGGGTCACCAACCCCTCCCTCTCTCTTTCCTCTTCTGGGTAGTCTGGTCCACAGAATCCTACCTCCTCTCAGCCTTCAATTTCAGTAGACGGCCATTAAGTTCATCAAAGTCCACTCAGATGAGGAGGACAAGGGGACACATTGGGTCCCACTGGTAGAGCATCTACTAGCCCCTGACAGGCTCTTGCACTGTTGATATCCTCTTCCCCCTCACATTTCATAGCATTAGTACTTTGCTAAAAGAATCCCTTCCCTGAAAACTTCCAGACTCATTCTATGAAGCCAGGATTACTTTGATTCCCAAACCAGACAGACACCCCACAAAAAAGGAGAACTACAGGCCAATATCCCTGACGAACATGGATGAAAAAATTCTCAACAAGATACTAGCAAATCGAATTCAACAGCATATAAAAAGAATTATTCACCATGATCAAGTGGATTCATTCCTGAGCTGCAGGGCTGGTTCAGTATTCGCAAATCAATCAATGTGATACATCACATTAATAAAAGAAAGGATAAGAACCATACGATCCTGTCAATAGATACAGAAAAAGCATTTGACAAAATACAACATCCTTTCTTAATAAAAACCCTCAAGAAAGTCGGGATAGAAGGAAACATACTTAAACATCATAAAAGCCATATATGAAAAGCCCATAGCTAATATCATCCTCAGTGAGGAAAAACTGAGAGATTTCCCCCTGAGATCAGGAACATGACAGGGATGTCCACTCTCACCACTTTTTTTTTTTAATTTTTAATGTTTATTTTTGAGAGAGAGAGAGCAGCAGCAGAGCATGAGCGGGGGAGGGGCAGAGAGAGAGAGGGAGACACAGGATCTGAAGCAGGCTCCAGGTTCTGAGCTGTCAGGACACAGCCCGATGTAGGGCTCAAACCCACAAACCGTGAGAACACGACCTGAGCCCAAGTCGAATGCTTAACCAACTGAGCCACCTAGGTGCCCCTCACCACTGTGGTTTAACATACTGGAAGTCCTAGCATCAGCAATCAGACAACAAAATGAAATAAAAGGCATCAAAATAGGCAAAGAAGAAGTCAAACTTTAACTTCTCGCAGATGACATGATACTCTACATAGAAAATCCAAAAGATTCCACCAGAAGATTCCTAGAACTGATACATGAATTCAGCAAAGTCACAGGGTACAAAATCAAAGTACAGAAATCAGTTGCATTTTTATACACCAATAATGAAGCAACAGAAAGAGGAATAAAGAAACGGATCCCATTTACAATTACAACAAGAACCATAAAATACCTAGGAATAAACCTAACCAAAGATATAAAAAGATCTGTATGCTGAAAACTATAGAAAGCTTATGAAGGAAATTGAAAAAGACACAAAGAAATGGAAAAACATTCCTTGCTCACGGATTGGAAGAATAAATATTGTTAAAATGTCAATACTACCCAAAGCAATCTACACATTCAATGCAATCCCAATCAAAATTGCACTGGCATTCTTCCTAAGCTAGAACAAACAATCCTAAAATTTTTATGGAACCACAAAAGACCCCGAATAGCCAAAGCAATCTTGGAAAAGAAAACCAAAGTGGGAGGCATCACAATCCCAGACTTTAGCCTCTACTACAAAGCTGTAATCATCAAGATAGTCTGGTATTGGCACAAAAACAGACACATCAACCAATGGAATAGAATAGAGAACCCAGAATTGGACCCACAAATGTAGGGCCAACTAATCTTTGACAAAGCAGGAAAGAGTATCCAATGGAAAAAAGTCTCTTTAACAAATGGTGCTGGGAGAACTGGACAGCAACACGCAGAAGAATGAAACTAGATCATTTTCTTACACCATTCACAAAAATAAACTCAAAATGGATGAAAGACCTAAATGTGAGACAGGAAACCATCAAAACCCTAGACGAGAAAGCAGGAAAAAACCTCTCTGACCTCAGCTGCAGCAATTTCTTACTTGACACATCTCCAAAGGCAAGAGAATTAAAAGCCAAAATGAACTATTGGGACCTCATCAAGATAAAAAGCTTCTGCACTGCAAAGGAAACAATCAACAAAACTAAAAGGTAACGGACAGAATGGGAAAAGATATTTGCAAATGACATATTGGATAAAGGGCTAGTATCCAAAATCTATAAAGAATTTTCCAAACCCCACACCCGAAAAACAAATAATTCAGTGAAGAAATGGCAGAAGACATGAATAGACACTTTTCCAAAGAAGACATCCAGATGGCCAACAGACACATGAAAAGATGCTTAATGTTACTCATCATCAGGGAAATACAAATCAAAGCCATGCTTAGATACCATCCCACCCCAGTCAGAGTGGCTAAAATGAACAAATCAGGAAACTACAGATGATGGCAAGGATGTGGAGAAATGGGAACCCTCTTGCACTGCTGGTAGGAATGCAAACTGGTGCAGTCGCTCTGGAAAAGTGTGGAGGTTCCTCAAAAAATTAAAAATAGATCTACCCTATGACCCAGCAATAGCACTGCTAGGAATTTACCCAAGGGATACAGGAGTGCTGATGCATGGGGGCACTTGTACCCCAATGTTTATAGCAGCACTTTCAACAATAGCCAAATTATGGAAAGAGCCTAAATGTCCATCAACTGATGAATGGATAAAGAAGACGTGGTTTATATATACGATGGAATACTACTTGGCAGTGGGAAAGAATGAAATATGGCCTTCTGTACCAACACAGATGGAAGTGGAGAGTGTTATGCTAAGTGAAATAAGTCAGTCAGAGGAGGACAGATATCATATGTTTTCACTCATGTGGATCTTGAGAAACTTAACATAAGCCCATAGGGGAAGGGAAGGGGGGAAAATAGTTACCAACAGAGAGGGAGGGAAGCAAACCACAAGAGACTCTTAAATACAGAGAACAAACTGAGGGTGGATGGGGGGTAAGGGAGAGGGGAAAATGGGTGATGGGCATTGAGGAGGGCACTTGTTGGGATGAGCACTGAGTGTTGTATGTAAGTCAATCTGACAATAAATTATATTAATAATAATAAAAAAAAGAATCCCTTCCCCTTCCTTGACATTGAATCCTGTGTTGCCCACTAGGCACCCTTCTCTTCTTCTAAATCTAAGGCAGCAGGGTTTAGTGGTACATGGCCACGCTAGGTACAGACTACATCCCCTGAGTGTGGCCTTGTTGCTGATTTCTCTCCAAGGGAGGGAAGCAATGTTTGCCATTTCCAGGCCCAGGACTTAACACACTGTGTGTGCACCTCATCAAGCTGGAGCATAGACTGGTGGAAACTCAGCATTGACAGCGCAGGGTATAGTGGGGCAGCGATTTTCAGGGTCCTGTATCTCTGAACGGCTCAAGGAACAGAGCTGCTCCATTGATCTGGTTCATCCACATTGGAACTGTAAGCTAGAGAGAAAAACTTACTTGTTCTTCAAATCACAATATTGTTGGGTCTCTCACTCTAAGTAAAACAAGTCTCATTACCCAGAGGTTTCTTTGTTTTCTAGTTCAGTGGGGGTAGACCCTATCCCCTGATAAAAAGGTACGTTTTACAGTGCTGTCCATCACTCAAGTGCCAATCAAGCATAAAATAACTCTCCCGCAAATGTTCCTCACGCTTCTTCCACTGTTTGAGGTCAGGATGAGTTTTCCCTGGGAAATGGTGACAAGTGGTAACTCTTCCCTTGGCCACCTCTCTTTCTGAGTGTGCAGCCACATAGTCTACTGCCCACTTCCCGGTGCTCCAGTGTCCCTATAGCTGCTATGCGGTGAAAGCCTCTTGTCCTGGGCTCTGCTTTATTACAGCAATTTCCTAAGTTCCATTTCACCAATGTCTGGAAGACAAAGACTGAGAGTATAAATAATGTAAGTCCTATTATCTTCTCCTTCAGGGTTTCTATTGATCGTGACTTAATCTCTTGAGGCAAATTGATGGTTTTAATATTAAACTGAAATGCTAGGAGTCAGCAAAGAGATCAGACAATTGAACAAAAAATAAAATTGTCCAGAGGTGGAACTTTTCCAACCCTCTGAAGGGGTTTGTTTGGGCCAGGCACATCTATTTCTTTCAGAGATTGAGATATATAGGAAAAATATCTTTATAAATACTAAGAAAGTCAAAGTGTCTAAACATGTTGAATTGGAAAAGAATTTGAGAGCCCAAGCAGAGGTGGGGGAGGTCCCTACTCAACCTCCCCCAATTTACCCAGAACCCTCTCTTGACCCCTAAATAAGAAGTGGTCCTGGCATTACTCGGCTGCAGCGAATTCTTGCTTCACTCTGTTCTTGTACTAGGTACATCATCTCTACCTAGCAAGTCCAGGACTGAGGTGACAGGCATTATAGCTTCGTAACTTCCTGTAGAACTCAACCCTCCACCCTCATCCCATCCCACTCCTGCACACAGCCAAGGGCTAATTCTGTGTCCCTGAGAGACAGCTGGCAATGGTGAGTCATGAGCTATAGATATTAGAGCCAGTTACACCTGGGTTTGAATTCTGACTCTGCCATTTACTGAAAGATCTTGGACAAGAATTTAATACCTATGAGTGTCAGTTTTCTCATGGCCTAGAGATAATACTTTTACTACAGTAGAAACTAACCAGCTGTTCACCAAATCTGCCTCTCCTTCTTCTAGGCTCTCACGAATAGTGAGAGGCAGAGGTGGAATTTGAACCCCTGGTAGTCTGGCTGCCAAGTCATGCACACTGTCCATATATCTCAATTATGGCTGGTCATGGCACCTCAACATGGGCCATAGCTTCATCTCCAAGTTACTTGAATCTAGCCTCACCCCAGTTTCAACAAGTGTTATCTAGCCCAGCAGGAAGGTTGTGTATGTGTGCAGGGGCTGGGGTGGGAAAGCAGGAGGAAACCACCCTGCAACGCACCCTGCCCTCTGGTCAGACTAGACTACTTGTAGTCAGTCTTTTGAACATGCCCTGAATCTTCCCACTTTCCCGCCTTTGTTATTCTGTCAGGGATGCTCTTTTCCATTGCCATCTATAGAAATCTTACAGATACTTCAAGAATCAATTCAAGGGGTGCCTGGGTAGTTGAGTCTGTTAAGCATCTGACTTCAGCTCAGGTCATGATTTCATGGTTCATGGGTTCAAGCTCTGCATCAGGCTCTGTGCCGACAGCTCAGAACCTGGAGCCTGCTTCAGATTCTGTGTCTCCCTCTCTCTCTGCCCCTCCCCTGCTCACATGCTGTCTCTCAAAAATAAATAAACATTAAAAAAAAAAGAATCAATTCAAGAACCACCTCTCTCTTTGATCTTCCTGGACACAATCTCTGTGCTTCCACATAAATTCATTTGTAAATTATTATTTTTTTACACAATTAACACCCACTGTAAAAATTACCAATATAGTTGAAGCCCTGCTGTGGCTCCCTGGTTTGTGTCAATTTTCCTACCTCAGGAATCACTGCTCTCCTAAATTTGGTATTTGTTCTCACAATAGTATTCAACTTATATCTTTCCATAAAAATCATCTTGCTTGTTTCACTCAACATCATGATTTTAAGACTCTTCTAACATCATGCAAATGTTCATTTATATGAATATTATATTTATTTCTTCTCTTCTCATGGACATCTTGGTTCTTTCCAATTCTTTTGCTCTAAGAAACTATGTGAACACTCTTGTACCTGTGTTCTCATGGATTTGCAAGAATTTCCTCTGGTAAATTGGTATCATGAAGGATAACTTGGCAGTTAAGACTTATAAGGCCATAATATGATTAAGATGTAAACCCAGAAAGGTAAAATAAACCTTTGGGGCTAGTATATTTCTTATAGGAATATCTGAAGGTCTCAGGAAGGCAGCTGTGAGACTGAAAAACTGGGCAGCAATCTTTGTCACCCTCTAGGACCAGGGGGCAAGAACTGGAGTGTAGGGTGTGCAATGGAGGAACCCATGAAAAACTCTCAACTATTTCATTAAGGCCCCCAAAGAACTATACTGTAAGAATAAGGGTACGTAATAAAAAACCAAGATAAATAGCAATCGTGAAACATACATAAAGGGAAGCTACATTGTTTACTTATCAGAAAGATTCTAAAAATATCTATTCTTAATAGGTTAAAGGAGAAAAATGACAAGATTGAGAATCTCACCAGAGAGCTAGAAAATATGAAATTAGCAAATGGAAATTCTGGCACTGAAAAATATAATAACCCTAATTAAGAACTCAACAGGTGGCTTTTAAAAGTTTTTTAAGGTTTTTTTTTTTTTTTTTTGAGATAGAATGCATGGGAGGGGCAGAGAAAGAGAGCGGGGGGGGGGGGAGGGAACCCCAAGCAGGCTCCACACAGTCATAGTGTGGAGCCCAATGTGGGGCTCAAACTCACTAACCATGAGATCTTGACCTGAGCTAAAATCAAGAGTCAGAAGCTTAGCTGACTGAGCCACCCTGGCACCCCTCAGCAGGTGGCTTTAATAACATAAGAGACACAGCTGAAAAGAGATTTAGTGAACTGGAAGACAGACTAAAAGATAATATCCATAATGAATATCAGAGAGACAAAACAATATGGGAGATATATAGATTGCAGTGAAAAGAACTAATATGGGGCCCCTGGGTGGCTATCAGTTAAGTATTTGACTCTCGATTTCGGGTCAGGTCATGATCTCATGGTTTGTGAGCTTGAGCCCTGCATTGGGTTCCATGTGCACTCTTTCTCTCTTTCAAAATACATAAACAATTAAAAAAAGAACTAATATAAATGTGATTGGAGAAAAAAGAGTGAGAAAGTATGTGTCACTATTATTTAAAGAGTAAGAGAAGATCTTCTGCGTCATCTACTCCTTCAAATGATCTTGGGAGGCCTGGAAGTCACATCCTGTTTACAGAGGAGGTGCCTAATAAGGTAAGGGGCCTAAGACTCATGGAATTGTTAGACATTAACTTAGTGCTATAACCTCAAGGCCCTGGTCAGCCACAGAGAAGCAGCTCTCATAAGGGCAAGTTGCTCTGGTACCATTTGTGTCATGAAAATCATCTTTGATTTAATCTTTGAAGTGTAATTAGAGCCAATGCTTACTGAGCGCTATGTACCACTATGCTAAGCCCCTTACTAAAACAGGTGGTCTCCCCAGTCATCACAAAAATTATGTGAAGGTACTATCATTACCAACTACACTTTACCATGGAGGAGAATGAGGCATAGAGAAGTGACCAGCCCATAGTCCTCCAGTTAAAAGGGGGAAGGGTCAGAATATGAAGCCAGACAGTCCTCTCAATTCTCAGTAATAACAAGATAGTTGAGGCACATGAAAACAATACCAAAACCAACACATTTAAAAAATATATATCCTGTTATTTTAAAAATATATCTTATCCCTCCCCCAAGACTTCCCAACAAGAAATGAAAATGTTATGCCTATGCTACTTTATTTTTTACACAACTGAATATTCTGGAGAATACAGAGCAAGAGAATTATCTTTAAGTATTGTTCACAGAAAGAAATTTGACATTTGTTCAAAATAATTGCTCGATTTCCTTATCTGATCCAGTTTGTCTTTGCCACTGAATTCTGCAAAAGAAGAGAAAAATGTACCACTTGGAACAAATCATTATCAGAATCAAGACGAGACCGGCGGGTATGTTATTATACAACATATTTTAAAATTATGCCTCATTGGACAAGTCATAAATGCCCCAAAACGGTACTTATTTATCTTTGCTGTATCTAATTAGGCCACTCGGTCTGTGTGAGTGCTATGGCCTCTGTGAACATCTTCCCCCACCTTCACCCGGAGAGCTCTGTTTCCCAGCATCTGGACAGCTTTCTCAGGCACCTAGGCCTGCCCAGGCTTTAGCTGCTGCCAGCAGGTCAGGATCAGGCTCTAGGAAGGAAACTGTGACACTCTGAAGGACAGCCACCTGATGCCCCTGGGACCACACAAGAGACAGAGGAGGCCCAGAGCTGCCCTCGTACATGGATTTCACTTCCACAGGCTTGGAGGCCAACGAATCTCCCCAGATTTAAACTGGGTCTCAGAACACGGCTGAATGGACAGAGTAGCCTTGCCTGGCTGTACTCAGAGATGTGCCCACTATAAGGTACCCCCCCTCCCCTGCCAAGCCTTCCAGGGTGGCTTTTCCCTCATCAGAAGAGTCAGGTGAGAAGTCCTGGGGATCAGCTGGGCCGTGTGGGGTTCTCACTCCCTCACAGCTACTGCTGGAGCCAACACACCTGCAAAGAGCTGGCAGGCAGCAAAGCCTGCATTGTGTGCTTGGGACAGCCTATCAGGCTGCAGTGGAGGTCTCTGCAGTGTGGAGAGCAGGGAAGGGAGGGAGGTGGGGGGCCCTCAGAGCTTCCATGTGGCCCGCCTCTTCTTGAACTACCACCGCTCTGGCTGCCTCTCACTCCCCTTCAGTCAGACACAACATTTGCTAGGAGGAGAAGACTGCAATGGGGCTGACCTTGGACTATCCTACTGGGTGTTGGCTTCAGTGTTTCTTCCATTCCTTGGCTGGAAAAAAAAATGGAGCAGCTTACAGATACTGAGACAAAACTGCCTAGAACCTGTTTCTGGGCTTCAGATCCTTCCTCAACTGGGCCTTATGGCCTTATTCTCCTAACTGGGATGTCAGCAGCCCCCTTGGGAGTTCACCTGGTAATCCCTAGCCCAGGGCTGGTAGTAGGTCACCTGTGGCAGTGCTCCAGGACCCTTGCTGATCCTACAGCCCACTGTCCCCGCCCCACCATTCCACCACCCCCAGCCTCTATTTATGTGGTGGGATGGTCTTCAAACCATTTATCACAGGACTTCTCACCCTAAAGACATCATAGAGACCCACTGTTTCTCAAAGCACTTTCTGGAGAATAACCACTAATAGGTCATGCAGGCAGCATGGAGGTGGAAGAACTTCCTTGATCAAACAAATTGGGAACTACAGGTTGTTTCCTGAAGGACACGCCTGTGTACACTGTAAACCTTTGAGAGTGTTGGGTGCCGTGTTTTCCAATCTTATCCGATCTTTGCAGAGTTACCTCTTGGCGAACCTCTTAGTGACCCACAGAAGGCAGTTTGAGGGCCATGGGTCTAGTCTGATTCATAGTCTGATTTTTTTGATGAAAACAATTGAGGATCTAAGGGATGAAGCATAGCTAGCCAGTGGAGGATCACAAACACAGTTTCTGACTCTGTGACCTTTGCAAGAGGTTCGGAGATCCCAGGGCAGGAGGAGAGGATGGAGATTATACTACTTCCAGTGCATTTGGGGGCCATGTATCCTGACCTTCGTGCTCAGGGCCACAGACTCCAATTCTGGTTGCCCCCATGTCTGTCCATCAGCAGTACTCTCGCCTCCCACCCACGGTCCCAGAGCCCTGGTTTCTCAGCCTGGGTCCTTCTGGACTCTTTCCTTTATAAACATCAAGCATCTAGGAGGAGACTTTGAGAGTTACCCCTAAGTAAAGGATGAGATAGTCCCCATAATTATTCACCAGCTTGCTGGGCTATGCTTATTCTGCAGGAACTCATAATTGGGTGACAGGGGGGAACTGGGGTTAAAAACAGAGAAAAAGAAATGTGTTATACCCTGAAAAGGAAAAATGGTCGTCCCAAGGTGGCAGTGTGATCCTGCAACATAAAAACACAAACCATTATGTAACCACTTTGTGCCAAAGGTCTTCTGAAGATGTCTATGACAGCAGTTTTCAAAGTGTGGTCCCCAGACCAGAAGCATCAACAACACCTGAGAATTCTTTAGAAATGTCTATTCTCAGGTCCCTACTGAATTTTAACAAAGTCCCAAGGTATCTACGATTCATGGTCAACCTTGAGAAGCGCTGGTTTGTGCCATCTGCAATACCTCTCCCCCAGTTTATACAACTGGTATGTGAGCCCCTGAGCCACATAAAGCAAATCCTCAGGAACAGATGGCTCTAGGTGACTCATCTGCAAGAATGGAGATGAAATATAAACAGCCAGAAGCATTGCCCCATGATTCCTATCTGCCTCAGGACAAGCTCAGGAAAACCTGAAATTAAATGCTCAGCCTCAGAGATGATTTTCAGGGGCATACTGTGAGACCAGTTCTTTCAGAAGAGATCTGAAGGGGCTATAAGACTGCCTAGCTCCAAGCACTTCCTGTCCTTCCCTTGTAGGTCTTTGGGAGTTTTGTTCTCCATGGGGGCTTACCTACCTTCTTGGTGAAATCTCCTGCATCAGTCCTCGAATCCTGTGAAGGAGGGAGGCACAGGTTACTTTAACAGGAACCACATCTCCCAGGCTTGCTGTTGTTCTGCTGTGACCCTGCACCTCCCTGGCTCCATCCTCACTAATCTTTAGGTAGCCAGAAATCAGGTGCAAAAAAGCAGTTCAGGGGAAGGGCTAACCATGGGTAGCCAATTGTAACTTCCTGTTCAGGAAGGCAAGCATGTTTTCTTGAGGTAACATTTGTGTCCAGGACACAATGTTAAGTTGGCTTGCTCTTCCCAATAGCCTCAACTTGAAACTGACCCTCGGTTTGGGCAAATTTTCAAGGTTAAGCCATGGCAGCTTCGTCAGCTGTCTCTACTTGTGGGTCTGGCATAACAAGGATCAGGCTCAGTCTGGAAGGCTGCAGTCAGCAGTGGATCAAACAAGACAAACTGTTGCCTGTGCATAAGATGACCAACCAATTTTCCAGGATCTGAGCAGCTTCCTGGGGATCTTGGGATTTTCAAAGCTAATACCAGGAAGGTCCTGGGCAAACTGGGATGAGTTTCAGCATTCAAAAGAAATGTTCTCGGGGAACCTGGCTGGCTCAGTCTGGCCAGTATGCGACCCTTGATGTCGGATCTCTGAGTTTGAGCCCCACCTTAGGGGTAGAGATTGCTTAAAAAAATATATTTTTAAAAAAGAAATTTTCTTTCTTTCTTTTCTTTTTTTTGCAGGGGGGGCTGCCATGCAACAAAATCTTGATTAGCATTTTGAACAATTATAGCTATTACTGAAACTGGTAATTTCTAAATTATAAAACACGATTTTTAAAGAAACAAAATTCTGAGATACGGATAAAAGGGCAGGTGGGGGCAACAATGGAAAGCAAGGGGATCACCAAGGCAAACTGTTCCCGTCAAGAGAAGAGGAAAGGTCAGGGAAAGTAAAAACAACATGGAAACTAAAAGGAAACATAGGGATGGCGAGAGCAGAAGAGAACTTTGCACTAGCCCCCCACCGACCCACCCCTGGGGGGCTCTGCAGCCACTGGGTCTGGTTCCAGGGTTGGGGACTGAGGCACAAGGTGGGCCAGCTCTCCTTCCCAAGGTGGAGGCTTAGATTCAAAGACAGCATGCAAGGGCGTGCCTCCCCACCCCCACTCCCCCAGCGACCACATGCATCTGCCATGGTTAAGTGAACTTTGGGTGGCCTAAAAGAGAAAGACACCTACGCGCTGCTGCTGAAATCTTTTCATCTTTCGGTTGGCGAGCTGCGTGGCCAGGCGCATTAACGGGCGCACCGGCGGAAACTGCAACAGAGGGCGCAGGGAGGGTGGGACACGGCCCTCTCCATTGCCCGCCTTACAGATAGTTTAATTTCCAGAATAAAGTCCATGTCAGAGCCTAAGCTTAAATTTTATGTTTTCAATAAAGAACTGCTTGCCTTTATAGCAGTCCACAATTCCAACACATCACTTACAAATATTCCCTGAGGGTAAATCAGACTTTTATCTGCCTTAATGCCAAGCGTTCTGCCCTAGTATGGCGTGCAGTGTCCCAAAGAAGCAACCCAGTGCCAATCTCTTTTCGCTCCAGGTGTGCGCTCCTAGTCTACGGAAGGAGGCAGAAGGGCAGCGTCCATAAGCCTCTCCCTAATGCCTTTGATTTTCCTGCACTTCTTGTCTGTGACCTTCCAGCACACACTCAGACATACATACCCGTGTCTTATATCTAGTTGTTGGGAATCCTCCCTGAACACTTTGGCTCAGAGTCAAGGTTCATTTGTCTCACAGAGTTTTCTTCTTCCAGTGTCCTTTCTCCCTTTGCAGTGCTCATGGCCCTTCCTGAGAATATCCCCATCCTCACTTATCCTCATTCCTAACCTATACTACAGCTGAGTCTTCGCCTCTTGGGGAAACAACACTTTGCTGTTTTGTTTGTTGTTGTTTTTTAAGGGTGTTCTTGAAGACTTGGAAAGCCTTGACTATATAAATAAGTGACTTTCTAATGGTAGAATTTCAGTTACTATGACAGAGCACCTGAATTAAGAATTTTATTCTATGACCTTCCTAATATTCCTCAAATCATACCCTGCAGAAATTCACTTACACAGCCTGCTTTTCAGGGTAACTCAAGTTTATAATAACAAAGTTAGAGGTAGTGCATGTTATTCCCATAGCACATACACATGGTGATGGTTATAGAAAGTGCAGCTCCATGGATCACTACTGGGGATATGGCACTTTACACTTCTCAAAGCATTTTTTTTAATTAAAAACAATAAGGCAGTATGATAAATGCAAATAGAGGTTAAGTATTTATGGGGCCTTTTAAAAACATGTATTGTAAGTGCATAATAAAAAGTTATTCCTCACTTATTTTTCCTTTTTGGTAATATATTCTCTAACTTTTCTGATGTGTCAGCCTCACATCACTTCCAGCCCAGACAGGGAGAGAGATAATATGCCGGAAGCCCCACGAAAAAGCTCTTTGAGAGCTATTATACAGACAGCGTCTGTAAGCCCCCTGCTTTTCTACTTATCTGCACATATTAGGTAGGGATAAAAGGCAAGCAGAGGAGAGTGACCTTTATAGAAAGAGGAGTATGGTAAAATACTGACCCCACTTTTAACTGGATGTGTTGGCTCCTGAGTTCTGGAGTAGTGAAATTAAAAAAAAAAAAAAAAAAACTGAATAAGACAGGTTTTAGTCCTATTTTAGTAAGTTGATTTTAGTACGAGTTGATTTTAGTACAAGTGTCACTTGCTATAAATGTGAAAGTTACATGCCTGTGTTGCCAGGCTGGGCAGTACTCACCCTTTTGTATATGTCTTGATTATCCTAGAAACAGAATTGTGAGGGTAAGTTACATGGCATTTTACTGGGGCAGGCAATTGACAAGGTTTTCAGTATAAGTTACACCAGGGACCTTATTGAATTTATCTGAATATTACAAAATAAATTGGCAATCTAAAAGGAAATCAATTAGACAAACTCAGTAAGACTAGAGTTGATGCAGGGCCTACAAAAAAGCAAGTTGTGGGGCGCCTGGGTGGCGCAGTCGGTTAAGCGTCCGACTTCAGCCAGGTCACGATCTCGCGGTCCGTGAGTTCGAGCCCCGCGTCGGGCTCTGGGCTGATGGCTCAGAGCCTGGAGCCTGTTTCCGATTCTGTGTCTCCCTCTCTCTCTGCCCCTCCCCCGTTCATGCTCTGTCTCTCTCTGTCCCAAAAATAAATAAACGTTGAAAAAAAAAAATTAAAAAAAAAAAAAAAAACAGGTTGTCAGCAATACATCATTATTTTAAAACTAAATCTTATTTCACCTTTCTTTGGGAGAAAAACATGGTCTGTAGTACACACAAGCAATCCCCTAATCATGTGCCAGATAACCATCGAAGATTGAAATAAAATTAATGATTGCAATTTTTAATTTGTTGCTGGGTGTACCCTGGAATTCAGCTTTTTTAGGGTTGGTTCAAATCAACCAAACTCTTCCTCACCCCCACCTCCCCAAATGCTTTCTACATGAACTTCCAATCTCTTGGCAGAAAGCCCAACTTTTCATTTCTAAGTCCTTGTTAGAGCACCACCTTGCCCTTGTTGGCGTGGATGACAGACAGGGATGGTTGCACAGGCAGCACACGCTACTCCAGGATACTGCTGTGAAGAAGACATCTTACAAAACAATAAATCAGGTTTCCATGCCCGCATTTTGTAAAATTGATTGAGAGGATTACTGTCAATGATATTGCAAATATGCTGATCTGGATAATATTGATCATTCACATTTCAATCACACTGAAATCTTCTTGAATCAACTCAAACTTCAATCCAGACAGAAATGAAAGTTGTTAACAATACTTCTAACTTGTTGCTGTTGATAAAATTACATCTTTCTGCAAACTGTGGAGAGTTTCTACATGGGAAGCAGCTGATACTTATGTATTCTACACACACACACACACACACACACACACACACACACCTGTCATGTATGTGTGAGTGTATGTGTGTTTTCTGGACACTTATTGGGCAAACAATCGTTTTTTTGTGCCATATTCATCAGCTTTATACTGTTATGTTTCAGGCCAAAAAATAACAAGGAACATGAAGATGCTTTTCCAGGTGCTAGAACTCCACTCTCAACATTTCATATGCACCTTCCTTGTTTTAATTTTGTCTTTTTACATAAAAAAAATTTCAAAATGTACTTACCTAATTTATGATTTTTTTCCTTAACTAGAACTTAAGTTTTTCTTTAAATTTTTTTTTTAACGTTTATTTATTTTTGAGACAGAGAGAGACAGAGCATGAATGGGGGAGGGGCAGAGAGAGAGGGAGACACAGAATCGGAAGCAGGCTCCAGGCTCTGAGCCATCAGCCCAGAGCCCAACGCGGGGCTTGAACTCACAGACCGTGAGATCGTGACCTGAGCTGAAGTCGGACGCTTAACCGACTGAGCCACCCAGGTGTCCCTAGAACTTAAGTTTCATGAGAGCAGGTAGTTTTGTTTATTTTGGCCACTACTGCACCTTTAGCACCTAACATATGGCATGCTTCCAATGAATGTATTTTTCTGAATGGATGGACGGTAGAGCTGTGTTCATACGAATGTATTGCCACCCTCCCATCTAATCTTCTGATCCCACCAGAAACACAAAACAGGAAGACTTTCCACAGGTGTCATTATTTGTAGAACATAACTCTGCTTTCTGAATTGCTTAAAGATAGAAATCCCCTAGAGACACACACCTGGCTTTTTTGGAGAGCAGGACTGGAAGTGGACTTAGAGCCCAGGTAGCTCATCCAGACATGGGATAGTTGAGGGAACCAGAGCCCCAGGAAAGGAAGTGACATGCCACAGGTCATATTTTAATGCAGGAGCAAGACCAGGAAGAGCCACAATCTCTCTATCCATAGATTTAAAAATATTGATAGTTCTGTTCACTGAACAAGCCCTTGCTCTTCTACAACTGGTGATGACGAACAGGATTGGCTTTGGGAAGATGGAGAAAGTGGAAGGAAATTCATTCCATGTGGCACCTTGCACTTGGGGAAACCTATAACCCAATTTAATACTGTAACTAGCACATGTGACTGCCACACTTCCACTTTTTCTGCTTATGTAGGGGACATCCTTGCAGTCTTCATTTGATGGGTAGGGAAGCCCATTTGGTGTGAAGTGAACAGGCAGTGGCAAGGAGATGGAAAACTGAGTTTTCACCCTAAATTTTTGCTCTGGATATCAAGGCTATAAGATTAGTTTTGAAGATAAGAGAGGACAGTTGTCTTCAAACATATGCATAAGATAAACTGAAAATAAGAAGAAATAGGCATGATATACTTATGAAGTGTAAGCGAGAAAGTGATGTTTGAATCTTGAAGGATGGCCATTAGTGGCATCAGAGATAATGGTAACAGCTGGCACTGAAGTGCTGTCATTTACTGTGTTACTGTTGTAAACACTTCACAAATATTAAAGCCCTCAATCTTCACAATAACATGAGGTTTATTCCCATATTACAGATGGGAAAACTGAGACACAGAGAGATTAACAAACTTGCCAAAGTTAAGTAGATCTGGGTGTTAAACCCAGGTACTTTGGTTTTAGAGTCTGAGCTGCGAATACAGCCTGCAAAGGCATTTTGGCTAAGGAAAAGCCTGTGCAAACAAACATATAAAGGCCTGGTGCACTTGGGGAATAGTGAGCAGCTCAATGTGGCCAGGATATGGTATGCTGTGGCTTGGGGGAAGTGAGGAAGAAAAGATGTGCCTCAAGGTGAAAATATTCAGTGTATGCTAAGAGTCATGGACTCCACCCTAACACCACCCTCTTGTACTTTCCACTGAATCAAAAGTGGTTCTGTCGTGGTTCCTATCGCCGTTAGGTTCTTTACATGAGATCTATTTACTTTGTATCCACTGAAACATTACTGTTGTGGTTCCTATCACTGTTAGGTCATTTACATGACATGATTGTTTTGAAGAACTATTATATCATAGTATATCAATTTGTAACATATACCATGATATGTCACAATATACATAATATAATTATATATGTATGTATTATAATAATTATAAGAATATACATGAACTACCAATATTTTATGGTATTTTATATATGACAGATTCACTTGTTATTTCCTAAAACTACATTCTTACACATGTATTTAGACATACACACAGATTTCTCCTGTAGGTACCAAAAAACTGTGCTTCTTACAGATATCAATTATGATATAAACATGTGAATTGTTATAACTTAAAGAATAATTATATGCATATAACTGTTTTACCTTAGTTTGCCAAGAAAGAGTTGCCCCATATGCCAGCCACTAAAGAAAAATATGAAAAATGAATCAAAGATAAGTCTAAATTCAAATCAAAGATAAGTCTAAATTCCTTAGTCAATAGAAATCTATTACAGCACATATAAAACTCTAAAACTGTCCCATTTATGAACCTTGCATTACCTTCTCGCACAGTGGCAGTGAATTTCAACACAACTCTCAGGATGCCTTAAATGAGGCTATGAAAATGGCAATATGAGTTCCTGCTGCAGCCAAGAATCTGATCTTAAAATAGTTTTAAGTGAACATTATCCACATGATATTTTCAAGGCCAAGATGAAATAAAAATCGCACATTACTGAATAGCAGCATACCTCAAGCTGCATGATATCCAAGTCATCTGGAGGATCAGCTAGAGGTCGAGGAAATCCTATTATGAGAAATCACAAAAATATTAATTAGAGAAAAAAGTTCATAGCATTAACTTTTAAATCTTTATGTTGAAAAACATAGAGATTCTAGAAATACAATATTTTAAAAAGGATTTACAAAGAAAACACATTTCTACCTACAACAGTAAATGTGAGATTTGTACTAAAATTAATTAAACACAATTCCTTTTTTAATTTACCAGGAGTTACCAACATAAGAGTTAGTAACTCAAGAGGGAAAAACTTAATTTGTATTTTTATGGAATTTATGGAGATAGCATATTAGGAGATGGTGTCAAGAAAGTGTGTGCATCAGAGTCAGTCTAGGGACTTTTAAGAAGTACAGATACTTGTTCTTCTGCTTCATCAGACTTTTCAGGGGTAGGTCTGGGCAAGGGTGTTACCAGCACACAGCTGCACCCTATGCCAGTCAGCCTTTACCGGGCCTAAATGAAGTCTCCATCTCATTTGTACACGATGCAATACTTGGGGGAATAGCTAATACAGAAATTGGAGGAATCAGTTGGAGAGGTGAAATTAATGGGATAAATGTAAAACCCTGAACTTAGATTTTTTTTAAATGTGGGACAGGGAATATTTAGTTCAAGAGTATATACATAATAACTCAGGCTAATGGTTACAAGTTACACGTGATCAGATTTCAGTTTAGTGTAAAGAAATTTTTGATGGTTGGAGCCATTCAAAAATGCAAAGTAATTTGAACTAATCCTATAAGGATTTATTAACAGGTTCTGTGTTAACAGTACAAATGATAAAGACCATAGGAACCTTATCCTCGGGAAACAAAAAAACTTAAATAGGAAAAAGGGGGAGGTGGATATAAATATATAGATAGATAAAAAAAAGGTAATAACAAATTCCCCAAAGTGTAATATAAACAAGATTCTACTGGACCCAAGAAGAGGCAGTTACTGGCTCTCTTAGGCTGGTAGTGAGTTGGGTGTCACTGAAAGTAATCAAACAGGGAAATCATAGATCCCTGCTTGCCATGAAAGGTTAAATTAGATGACCTCCAAGGTTCCTTGCAATGTCTAGGCTTTGTGATTATACTGTAAGACACAGCAAAACAAACATACTGTTTGAAATATATTTTCTGTTTGAATATATTTTCAAAACTTTTCTACACCCCTAAATCAAAATTCTAATGGAAAAGTCTGAAATTTTGAAATAGTCCACATTTCCAATTGGAGCTGCCACCACATGCATCCCTGTATCATTTGGTGAATTACCTTGAAATTGGTAATGCATTCCGACTACTGATCCCATATCCCACCCTTGGTTCCCTGTAAAGGTACTGGTTTCTCAGAAGCTGGTGAAGCAATAGCCTTGTCCAGTCAGATCTTCGGACAGCGCCCAAGCCCACTAAGACTTGGGGCCTCCGCAGCTCTGTCTGGGATCCTGCCTCCAGGGAGCCCACAGAAAGGCCAGGAAAATATTCCTTCTTCCTGTTTGCGTTCCTTTCCCGCCCCTCTCCAACTGTCCCTCAATCCCCAGTCCTCATGTCTGTAAACTCAATTTTACTGTATTCTCTCTTCAGAATTCCAGGAACACAGATGGCTAAGACATCGGGGTCTCCAACTCATATCCCTCACAGTTTTAGCAGCTCATCTTTGGGACAGCCCTAAGTCAGGAGCTGTTTAACGACAGTTCCACAAGGGAGTCATGTCCTTCGGTAAAAGGCTGCAGCATCTAGTTTTGTCTACCCTCTCTTAAAGGTTAGGGACAAATGGGAAGCCATTTCAAAAGGGTGGAAATGGAGGTAGGTGAGGGGATTATGTTGGACTCCTTCCAGGACCCAGGATCTGAAGGATGAAGGGTTAGAGCTCAGCCCAGCTGGGGGTCTGATGAAGGGATCTCCTTACCTGAGGAGGGAATCTGTAGCATGCAGAAGCAATAGATGGCCAAGATGGAAACGAATTGAGGAGGAAGTTGTTTCATTTTCAAAGCCAGGTTCCTCTTTGCTGGCCACAGATGTGTGCTGCCCAGATAGGAGCTGAGCATTTCCTGAAGTTCCAAAGGCAGAGGCAATACTCTGCCCTGCATCTGATAGGTCCCAGTGGAGAAGGTGCCTTTGTTTGCAACGCCCGGGAGCCCGTTGGCTGAGAACCAATCAATTTTGCACAGGAGGACCCTGGCTTTCTCATAAATGTCACGCTGGGCCCTTATTTGTGGAATAATTCTTCCTGGGGTAAGCATTGTAGAGAATCATCTTTTTCAATCCAGCAATAAAAATAAAAAGTGGAGAGTCATAATTGTTATTCTATAGTGGTTTGAGAAACATTTCTGACTCTAGAAAGGCGTTTTCTCTTTTTTTAATCAAAGAACTGGATATAAATCTATACACTCTTGTGTGACGAAGTCTTATTTCCTAAGAAGCTGTTTATTTTCCACCATTAACAAAGATGTTTTATAGTCTTTGGTGCATCTGAGAACAAAATTTGGAGTCCTGGATATAATATTACAAGAAACTCAAAAGTTCAAGTAGATATTTTAAAAAGCATAGTTAGAAATTAGACTCCTTAAGGTTTGTCCAGACTCCTTTCTATGAATAAGTTAAATATTTCAAATAAAACCAGCATATAAGAAAACATAAGTGTTTAATTACAATAATAATAACAACAATAATAACATGTCATCTACTGAGCTTCTATTTAGGATTTCACTTAGGTTATTTTATGTAGTTCTCACAGAAGATCCGTAAGGAGTGTATGATTATCCTAATTTTATGAATGGGAAAATTGAGGCTGAGAGAGAATAAGGAACTTGCCAAGGTTACCAAACCATAATGAATGCAGAGCAGGGATTTGGACTCAAGGATATCTGAATCCAGTCATGTCTGTAAAAGTGTGGGATTTTAGTCAATGTGTTCACTTTTTTCTAAAAAGACCTTCCTGGATAGGGAATATATTCAATCTGCAGATTGCTTTGCCTAGTATAGGCATCTTATAATAGGGTATTATGCTAAGTGATATAAGACGAAGACAAATACCATATGATTTCACTTACATGTGAAATCTTTAAAAATAAAACAAACAACCACCACAAAACCTAGAAACAGACAGACTTATAAATACAGAAAACAAACTGGTAGTTGCCAGAAAGGAAGAGGGTAAAAGAGTGGGAGAAATAGGGGAAGGGAATTAAGAGGTACAAACCTCCAGTTACAATATAAGTAAGTCATAGGATGAAAAGTATAGCAGAAGGAATATAATGAATAATATTATACTAATGTCATATGGTGACAAATGGTACTGTGGGGAACACTGTGTAAGGTATAGAGTTGTCAAGTCACTACGTTGTACACCTGAAATTAATATAATATTGTGTGTTAACTATATTTCAATAATAAAAAAAATTTATTGATCTATGCACAAACATACAGCCTCTTTGAGATTGGATATGGAATAGAAAGGAGAAAGAATGAAGTCTGCAGTCTTGCAAACAGCACAACCTGTATAAGGCATATATCACATAAATATCTTTTTTTCATTATGCATATCTTTAATTTTTTCTCTTTTAAGGATTAGGAGGCAACTAACAATTGTTGAATGTTTACAATGTATTTAAAACATGTTAATACTTTACCTAAGTCATATCATTTTTTTCAGTTAATGAAAGTTTTAAGAATAATTTTGTGTGGGAGTCACTCAGAATAAACACATAAACTGTTTAATTATGACTTAAAATGTGGTATTTTGCCAAAAAATTCTAATTCATAAGAGAGTGGGAATTATAAACTACTGTATAGCAATAATATTTTGCCTACTTCCTTAAGCCAGCAAGAAAATAGAGATTTCTATTTATTACAGTATTTACCACTTTAGTTCAAGGAGAATAAACTAAGGTCTTCAAACACCAGGAAGAGATGATATCTTTGTATTGAAATACACCCACTTCCCAACTGCAAGTCTTTACTAGGAACGAACAGGAAAAAAATGAATGATTGCTTTTTGAACATAAACCACTTATCTATATGATATTAAAACACAATTACTTATGGACATTTTAGACACAACACACACATACTAGCAAAGGTTTGTGGCAGTCCTACTATCAATCAATAAGTATTGTTTAAATATTTGGTCTATCTCTACCATGAACTAAGTGATCTATGCACAAACATACATTTTTCAAATAAACCTATGTGATAACTCTGGTTTATATCAAATTAATTTTATTTTGTACATTTTTCACACATTATTTCTCAGATATTTAGAATAAAAAATAGAAATATTTTTTAACTCATTATTTTTAAAAAGATTTTATTTCTAAGTAATCTCTACACCCAACATGGGGCTGGAACTCAAAACCCTGAGATCAAGAGTCACATGCTTCACCAACTGAGCCAGCCAGGTGCCCCTAAAAACATTATTTTTAATGCTAATTCAGAAATTGGATTATGCTGATATCCCAGAAATGGAATATGTTGAAGCCCTGATCCCCAGTGAGGCTATATTTGGAGATCGGACCTTTAAGGAGATAATTAAGGCCAAATGAAGCATAAAGATAGGGCTCTAATCTGATAGGACTGGTATCTTTATTTTTTATTCAAAAAAAAATTTTTTTTTTAATCTTTTATTTTTGAGAGAGAGAGAGATACAGAGTGCGAGTAGGGGAGGGGGAGCCTCCAGGCTCTGAGCTGTCAGCACAGAGCCCAACGTGGGGCTCAAACTCACGAACTGCGAGATCATGACCCAAGCCAAAGTCGAATGTTTAACTGACTGAGCCACCCAGGCACCCCAGGACTGGTGTCTTTATAAGAGGAGGGAGACACCAGAATCCTTTCTCTGAGAGCACACAAAGAAAGGGCTAGGAGAAGACACAGTGAGAAGGGACTGTCTGCAACCTGAGGAGTGAGGTCTCATCCGAAACATTTTGCTAGCACTTCATCCTGGACTTCCAGACTCCAAACTGTGAGAAAATAAATTTCTGGTGTTTAAGCTACCCAGACTGTAGTCTTCAGAATGGTAGCCTGAGCAGACTAATACAAACACATGGGGGAGTGGGAGGGTTAGTCAGTTCAGGAGCCCTCCAAAAGTAAAATAATGAAATGAAAAGTGTAATGAAAGTTAGAAACTCTCAGTTTCAAATGATACGATTATCTACCCAGAAAATCCAAAAGAAGCAACTGGCAAATTAGTAGAATGAATGAGTTTACCAAAATGGCCTAATTAACAAAACAAAACAAAACAAAACAAAACTATTTTCAGGAATAATTTTCTTGAACATAAACAAAAATAAATTTTAAAATGTATTAGGTGGGGCGCCAGAGTGGCTCAGTTGGTTAAGTGTCCTATTCTTGATCTCCACTCAGGTCATGATCTCGTGGTTTGTGAGTTCCAGCTCTGCATTGGGCTCCGTACTTACAGTGTGCAGACTGCTTGAGATTCTCCCTCTCTCTCTGCCCCTCCCACGTGCACTCACTCACACGTGCTCTCTGTCTCTCTAAATAAACTTAAAAAAATAAAAACACATTTAAAAATTTATTAGGAAATGTAAATAGCCTTAAAAACTATGCAATTCTGAGGACTAAGCCAAAAAATAAGTATGCAATATAATAAAAAAGAAAAATACAAAACTTTACTGAAGGACGTAAGGAAATATGTGAATAAAGAAAAGACATATCATGATCGTTGAGGACAAGAGTCAATGTTGTTAAAAGTTCAACTGATGGCAAATTAATCTATAAAGTTAGTGTAATCCTTATTAAAATTCCAAAACTCCTTTTTCATGGAATTTTAAAACTGACTCTCAAATCATTTCCAGAGAGAAAATATTCAAACTATACTTTGCCAAAAAGATACTCTGCCAATGTCAAAATGTACTATAAAGCCGTAGTAATTGTTATATTGTTGTAGTCATTTTGTTATTGATCTGGTAACAGACAATAAAAAATAGATAAATGGACTGGAACAGAGTCTTGAAGCAGATCATTTAAATACAGAGTAAAAGTGGTTATTTCAAATCAGTGCAAAATGACGAACTATGCTAAATGGTGTTTAGAACAACTGGCCATCCACGTGGCACCTGGTGGAGCATGTGATTCTTGATCTCAGGGTTGTAAGTTCGGGCTCTACATTGTATGCAGAGATTACTTAAAAATAAAATCTTTAAAAAAAACAATTAGCAATCTAGTTGGCAAAAAAAAAAATCCCTATTTCACACTATAAATTTAAATAAATTTCAGAGGATTAATGAATTAAGCCTAATATACCCATAAATACACAGGGGCGCTTATATAAAATTCTGTATTAGAAAGAAATAGAGTATATATTTGATTGGAATACTGTTCTTGAGCAAAATTTAGAATAGAGAAGCCATTAAGGAAAAGATTGATAAATTTTATTATATTTTAAAAATATCTATATGAAAAAGATAACCAATATTATCAAAGAAAAGACAGAGTGGGGGTAACTATACAACAACTATACAGATATAATACAGAAAAAGAAAGGGGAGGGAGAGAAAGGAGGCAGGCAGGCACAACTTAAATGTCTAACATAGAGAAAATATTAAACTGTAGAATATCATTTATATGGAAATGTATGCAACTTTTTTTTTTTTAATTTTTTTTTTCAACGTTTATTTATTTTTGGGACAGGGAGAGACAGAGCATGAACGGGGGAGGGGCAGAGAGAGAGGGAGACACAGAATCGGAAACAGGCTCCAGGCTCTGAGCCATCAGCCCAGAGCCTGACGCGGGGCTCGAACTCACGGACCGCGAGATCGTGACCTGGCTGAAGTTGGATGCTTAACCGACTGCGCCACCCAGGCGCCCCTGTATGCAACGCTTAAAAAGAATAAGATGGATCTATCTGTATTGACAAGTCAAACTCTTTGTAACATAGTGAGTAAAGAAAAACAGTTATAGAACTACAATACAACTATCTAGTATCAGTTTTCCTCAACCAATAACAGCCCAGTCTCCAAACTTAGTTGTTTAAAACAATTTATTTAGCTCAAAATTATGCAGGTCAGTAATTTGGGCTGCATTCAACTGGGCAATTCTTATGGTTTGGGCTGGGTCAACTAATCTCAGCTGGGCTCACTCAGACATTTGCATTCATCTGGTAAGCAGACTGGGTGTCTGGGACCCCTTTCCATGTGGTCTCTCTATCTCCAGATGGCTAGCCCAGGTTTTTTTTCCTATACTGGTTTCAGAGTTCCAAGGCAGTGAGTGTAGAAGCTACAGTCTTCTAGTTTGGAACTGGCACAACATCACTGGATTCACGGGGTGGGAAAATAAACTCCACTTCTCAATGAAAGGGGCTGAAAAGTATACAGCCAACTTTGTAATCGACTAACCTACACTTACATACAAGTTTTTTCAAAATGGCTCCTGCAGTCCCATGAGTGCGTATGTAGGTAACACAAAGAGAAAGGGTAGGATTCCACACAAACACACAAAGAGCAGTGATTCCAGACAAATGGGATTATGAGGGAATCATAAAAGCTTTTCCATTATCTGTACTTTTGAATGATCACGTTGGCTATTTATGAATTACTTGTATAACTAAAACTAAATTTTAAAACTTTATTCAACTCCAAACACTATTATGAGTATGTGGGTTCACATTTAAACATCTGAACTTACATACATGAAAACGCAGCTTCTTTCTTTATCTTATTACATTTATTTTTCCGAAGTGTTTCTTTTGTTAGGCATTACTGAAAAGACTGTAACCAGTGGATTTGTCAGTGTCAAGCGAATTTAATGAAATATCATTTTTTTTAAATACATGAACTCACAAGTGGAGCTCCCACACCATTTGAAACAGAAGTGAATGCTGAAAATTACACTAAAAATTCCTCCTCCTTTCCACATTAAATTAGCTCCCACTTTGTAAATGGTTATTATGAAAAAACTCAGCAGGCTTTTAAGGAACTGAACTTTAATCTGTAGGATATAAAAAATGTAATTTCAAAATTGATTATAAGTTTCTGTGTTCAAAGCATAGCTTTCTGAGATCTTCAGTGGCACCTAGTGTCCTTCAAGAACCTCTGAGTCTAAAGCAAATTAAGACGCAGGTATGAGAATTAATGTTTGAGGGCTTCTATCTCTCTAGCAGGGTTTCACAGAAAGTAATGACAGGTTTATTTCAGAGGCTGGCTGTTAAAGCCCCCAAAAAGCTGTTTGGTGGTAGAAAAGGCCAGCCTTTCCAATCTGCTAGCACTGTCCCCACTCACCTGAATACACTCTTTCTTTGCCTCCCACCTTCTATGCCTATATCCTGTGCTTTTCTCGTGGCCTTTACATCTGCTCTTATTTAGTGGGCTCTTAAATAGTGGGCTATTTAGTGGAGGCAGGGGATGGGAGAGCCATGTAATCTCAGGAGAACCAGGAAGTGCTAAGAGACAAGATCCACAAAAGTAAGAACCATGGCTTTACTCATTTTATATTTTCCTCTGCCAAGAGTAATATATCAGACAGTTGGGTGAGTTACTTGTCCATTGGCCTTCAGCTCCTTAAGTGCCTTTCCTTATTCCCCTCTGATCAGGGAGAGCTAGAAACCTGCAAAATAAACTTTCTTCCCAGCTAGCTTCCCCTTAGTTTCTATCATTGGTAGAAAAGGATGGGAGGAATTTGAAAGACAGAAGGGAGAGCCATTTTTTTTCTGCTTTAGGTGATGGCTCCTGCAGATGCAACTCTCCTAGACTCCATGAGCACTCCACAAGCAGCAGCATTTATACATGACTTCATACTCCCCAGGTCCTGTGGTGTAATGAGAGTGTGTGCTCCTGGATTCCTGGAGAGAAGTAGAGGTGGTAATTGAAACAGTAGCTCTTGTGGAGACCCCATTAGTCTTAGTGGTCAAGGAACACAGGCTCTGTGAACATCATTTTTCCTTATGATTCTCCAACCCTAGGGGTGGATGGGAGCTTTCTTCAGTTGCTAATCTCTGGGTAATGTCACCATTTACCATTTTTCAATTTTTCAATTCCAGACTCCTTTCAACTCCTTTACAGTTTTGTTGAGATATACCACATGTATTTATAATCTGATAAATTTTAACATAAGTATATGCTGTGATATCATCGTCACAATAAAAATAACAAATGTGATTTCTCATGCTACAAAAGTTTGTCATGCTCTTTTGTAATCTCTCCCTCTTCTTCCCTCACCACAGATCTGCTTCTTGTCATCATAGCTTGCATTTTCTAGAATTTTACATAAATGGAATCATACAATATTTTCTTCTTTAAAATCTGAGTTCTTTCACTCAGCACAATTAAAATGACCTATGTTACATATTTTAATCTTTTATTCCTTTTTTGTTGCTACATAGTATTCTATTGTTTATATGTATCACAGTTTGTTTTTCATTCACCTTTTGGCAGACATTTGTTTCTAGTGTTAAGCTATTACAAATAAAGCTGCTATGATCATTTGTGTACAAGTTTTTGTATGGGTATCTTCTTTCATTTCTCTTGGGTAAATACTTAAGCTTGGAATGACTGGATTATATGGTAGTTGTATATCTCACTCTTTAAGAAACAGCAAAGTAATTTTCCATAGTTGTATTATTTTACATTCCTACCAGCAGTACATGGGAATTCCAGTTGCTCCACATTCTTATCAACACTTGATATGTAATGTCTTTTTAAAAAAAATTTTTTTAATATTTATTTTTGACAGAGAGAGAGAGAGAGAGAGAGCGAGAGAGCGAGCACGCATGAGTGGGGGAGGGGCAGAGAGAGAGGGAGACACAGAATCTGAAGTAGGCTCCAGGCTCTGAGCTGTCAGCATGAAGCCCGACGCGGGGCTGGAACTCACGGACACGAGATCATGACCTGAGCCGAAGTCGGATGCTCAACCAATTGAGTCACCCAGGCGCCCCAATACGTCATGTTTTTAACTTTACCCACTCTACTCCTTCCAACACTTTTGTAACCAATTCCCTAAATTAAATTCCTCTGTTTAAGATACCTAGAGTTATTTCTTTTTCTTTTTTCCTAGTTGTATGCTGAGTCAATACAAAAATTAAGTAACTCAATACTCAATCTGTATTAGGCGAATGAATGAATAATTTATTGAAAGGAAAGCTCTCAGGGCTATGTAAGTATGAAAAATCAAGAATCCTGTCTAGGCAGGCAGAGACTATGATGAAATGAGAATATAAAGCCTCTATTGAAGTGTAGGCACAGGAGAGAAGCAAGAAGGAATCTCTAGGAAACACATAGGGGAAAGTTCAGAGGTATTAGATAGGAAACATTTAAAAGAGTAAATTGCTAGCGTTTGGAAATAGAGACTATATAATGGGAGAGTATAGATGAGAATCAGTATCTTTACTAATTACTAAATCAGTAATTTAGTAAATAGGAATGGCAATCAATAGAAAAGATAATGGCTTGCATCCAGTGGATTTTTTTTTTAATTAAAAAAATTTTCTTTAATGTTTATTTTTGGAGGAGAGAGAGACAGAGCATGAGGGTGGAGGGGCAGAGAGCAAGAGGGAGACACAGAATCTGAAATGGGCTCCAGGCTCTGAGCTGTCAGCACAGAACCCAATGTGGGACTCTTAACTCATGAGCCATAAGATTATGACCTGAGCCAAAGTCGGATGCATCCACTGAGCCACTCAGGCGCCCCTCAGTGGGTTTCTACATAAGGGTAAATTTGAATAAGAAGGAGGGGTTTCATGAAGCCCAATTAGAATAAGAACTTAACTGAGACAAGAAAACATAAACAAGCAACTCACATGCCCCAGGTCAGCCTGTTTGAGATGAGAACAGCCTATGTCTTCTAGACAGGTTACTGGGGTGTGTGGGTGGGATAAGTCAATTTGCTGTGGAGTCTTTCTAGCCTGATGATTCAGAAGCTGGAGAAGGAGGAAAAGAGGAATGGGGATGACTCTTGCTTGGAATGTGAAGCTGTTACGGAACCAGGCTGGAACACTGGCAGAAAAACCAAGCAGCACTCGGAGATCTTGGTGGATTGGAGATTTATGTAACACCGGCGGGCTCAGAGGAGACTGTTTCTCCAAAGATCTGAGCCCCGAATGCGAGTGGGAAGGGTAATTTATAGTTATCAGCCTCCATATTTGTGGGGGGGGGGGTTCATGCATGCAGCAAACAAAGGAAGAAGAACCCAGAGGAGGGGTCTCTAAGCTAGAGACCAGAGTTTATTTTAGCCCCATTAACCATCTTTGGTGTACTTTATCCACTTCTCCAGCAAAGCAACCTGAAACATTGCCTCCTCCTCTCAACAACACCATTTGCTAGTTGATTCTACTGCCCTCTCTGCCTTAAGGAGTTCCCCACATATTCACTTTGCATCATCTACTATTTTTAACCCTCAGAAGGATGGGGGCTCTGTGTCCCAGTCCTATTGCTCTGCCATGGCACTTGGAACAATGATAGTCTTTCACTCATTCATTCATTTCTTTATACATTTATTGAGCTCCAACTATCTGCCAGGCACCAGGGATAGGAAGATTAATAAGAAATAATCTCTGATCTCAAGGAGGTCATACTGTAGCAGGAAAAGCAAACACATCAGTAATTCCCTATGAGGGCATGAGAGCAGTATGTCCTTTATGGGGAAAGCAGGGAAGATTCTACAGTGGAGGTGGCTTCAACAGGGGGTTTGAAGACCAATTGAGTTTGCCCAGCAGAGCAGGAAGAGGAGGGGGAGTAGCCATATGAAAGGTACATAGATGGGAAAACATCAGAGAAAAGTGAAGTTTGGTGCTTCCAGAGGCGGGGGCAGAAGCATGGCTGATAGCTGGAGTAGGAGGAGAGAGGGTTGTGGCATCTTTTGGGAGATTCTTATGACTATGACAAAGATGTTAAGAGAAACAGAATGAAGGGGTAAAATGGAAGCAGGTTGTCAGGTTGCAGACTTTTAGAGACAGTGGGAAATGAGTGGTATCATTTTTATAAGCTTACTCTTGCCATCTGCAGATGGAGTGCTTGCCACCAGCTGGGTACCTCTGATATCAGAGTATCAGATATCAGAACTTGGCCTTACTTCTGATAGAGAAGGGAAGTGAGAGGGAAAGAATCATAGTGGTTAGAGACATGGAATGCTATCCTAAAGAGCCAATATGCCATTTCAGGAGTAGGATGTATTGTGTATCAGGAAGTCATCAAAGGTATTGGGGCCTGCCCACAGCTGTAGCTACAGAGAGCTTATGTGAGAAGTGAGACCTAAAATGGAAATCTATCAGAAAACATCTGCACGTGAAAACCAGTGAGGGCTAGACCCAAGGTAGCGTCAGCAGGAAGGGAAAGTGGGGGTGGACTGAGACATTTTAACCAGAGAATTGGCAAGAACTGGGGATGCCTATCTGGAGGCTGAAGGAAAGGAAGGAGCTGGAGAGGCCTCCAAGGAGTCAGGCCTGTGATGCAGAGCAGAGAGTGGCCTTCTTCACAGAGACCGGGAATGGAGAGAAAACAGTGGGTTGATGTGTGGTATAAGCGCCCGTGGAGGATGCAAACGGAGGTGTCCAGGATGTAGCTGGAGATGAGTGCCTCATGCTTAAGAAAGAGACTGAAGTCATGTGTGTAGACTTAATCATCAGGAGTATGTGTGCGGCAGCTGAAGTCACTAGAGAAATTGAGAACGCTTTGGGAGAATGAAGGGAGTGAAGGAGCATGAGACCCTGGTGAATATCAGTGCTCAAGGGCAGGGGAGGAACAGAAGCCAAGAAGCAATAGTCAGGGAAAATGCCCTGCAGGAGAGGAGTGGATTTAGCAGTTAGGGTCTCACTGGTGAGCAGTATCAGTAGGGTCTGGGGTGAGGGTGTGCAGAAGAGGCAGATACAGCCTTTCAGGAAGGATGGAAGGTGAAGGGCCAGGGAACCAGGGGAGATTTAAAATAAATGAAGGGTGAGGGAGACGCAAACATGCAGATAGGCAGAAGAGAGGAAATGGGGGAGGCAGAGAAATGAATGGAAATTGAGGAGCCAAAGTAATGGAGTAATCAAAAGGGATATAATCATAAGCCAAGAAGAAGGATAAGTCCTCTATTCCTGAAACAGGAGGGAGGGAGTGTAAAGACATACTCAGATCTGGAGGTGGTAGGAAGGAATCTGAGCAAGTCACATGATGGGGAACCTCTACCTTCTATGTAAAGAAGAGGCTGAGTTACCTAGTTGGAGGCTGGTGGGAAGAAGCAGGGAGTTAGAGAGGGCAATCAAGCTCCTCACACTCACGCTCCGTACCCAATTTGTTAAATTCTCTTCCTACTTTTTTCCTACTCTAAATTTTACGATTTTTAAGGATGTTAATACAGAGGTGTGCATTATTTCTCACCGTGCTAAGTCAAGGAAATCAAAATCCTGAAATAACAGACCCTCTACTTAGAGGTGAGAGAAATCTCAGCTAGTTAAGAAGAAAATATATCTTCTTCTAACTGAAATAAAACAAAATGAAAACACAAAGAAATATTCTTCTACATCTTTAACTATGCCTGTCAATGTTATTTCTAACTCAGGAGTAATAAAACATCTGAATTTCAGAGATTGTTGCTATAGCTTGTGGATGTAACTATAACTTCCATGAAGGTGGTAATCCTCCATTGGTCTTGTTTTAAAACGTGTTACTCTGGTAATATTCCCTACGAGATTTTTTTTTTCTGAAAAGCATACGTATTGTGAGTCCTCTAAGTCAGAAGAGGGTTATGGACACTTCTCTCATCTCATTTGTGCAAAGGTAATATTAATAATTATAATAAAACTAAATTCTATGACTCTTTTATCTTGCTTAAACAGTTTGAAAAAATAATTCATGGAAATTAACAATAATAAATGCTTGAGAAGTTATGTGGTAAATGAAAAAAAATGGCTAAGGGCAAAGTTAAGGTTAGCATGCTCAATGGGGATGCCCTTACACTGTAACTCCAGGCTGTTCTTCAGTTTTACACAGCCTGAGGGACAGGAGAGGAAGGTTCTGGAAGCTCAAGGCGCTGTGGGGGCTCTGGAACTGAAGCCAGAGGACTAGAAAGACCTTCTTCTAATCAGACCTTTGACTCTGAGGGTCCTTTCCCAGGCACTGACTGAGGAGAAGCAGCTCCTGGGGGAGCTCCATGCCCCTCTGGCTATCTTTGGGAGCCATTAGCAAGGCTTTCTAGTGCACAAAACAGCACTGCTATCTTTGTTTGCAGAGACAAGCTACCTATCCATCTCAGTAGGATGTCCCTTTGTGTTACTTTCCCAATACTGACAACTGAGTCACAGGGACCCAGACATTGTCTCCGACCAGAGCCTTCCTAGGGCCAAGAATGTTCATATTTGTGTGAGATGCTGGATGGATATGGGGCAGTAATCTGGAAGAGAAGTTAAACACCTGTGGCAATAGAGATCCGATCATTTGCTTTGTGGAGATTACATGCTATCATGGTTTGTAACTTCTGAGGGACATGGATCCTTCCAAGTATGTGAGGAAACGTATGGACTTTCTTTCTTTCCTTCTTTTTTGTTAATAAAGTTTGTTTATTTATTTTGATAGAGCGCGCAAGCGTGCACACACACATGAGGAGGGGCAGAGAGAGGACAGAGAGAATCCCCAAGCAGGCTCCACGCTATCAATACAGAGCTGGACATGTGGATCAATCTCATGACCCTGAAATCATAACCTGAGCCTAAATCAAGAGTTGGCTGCTTAACTGACTGAGCTACCCAGGTGCCCCTAGATTTTTATCTCTGAAAAATGTGATGAGGTTTTTGGGGTGATAGTGGGGTTTGTGGGGCCCAGAGCCAATGGCCAAGAAAGAATTGTTGAAGATGTCTTTGGTGTAAACAGGTAGATTCTACTGAAGCACGGGGACAAGACCCATGGGCAGGAAGAGCTGCCCTGGAACCATGAGGAGAGACTGGTTTTATACTATGGAGTTGTGGGGAGGTAAAGTCCAGGGGAAATCTTTAGCAAGATTTTCATAAACTAAAGACTCACAGGATACTGGAGGTCTAGCTATTGTCAAGCTAAGTTTGTTTTTTCCTCTAGCAAAGCATTAGTATTAAGACAGTAGGGAGTTCAGGGAGAAAGGTTTCACTCTGTCAGCCTCAAGTATTTGTCAATGGGATGCAGGTGATAAAGAAATTTAATTCTATCTGTCATTTCCTTCTGCCTTTGTTTCCCACATCACTATGGAGGGGTGATGGAGACTTAGGTCCTATAGAACTGTGATCTCTATCAGTTAACTATTTGTTTTCCACTTTCCTTTGTTCTTGGGCAGCCAGGAGTACCTGAGGAGTATCACACATATCCCATCTGGGTGTGGGGGGTATGGAGGGTGTTTGTGGCCTGTCAGCTTGCCTTATGCTCCCTCATCAAATGCACAGGCATGTCTGGATGTGCAATTTGTCATACTATGTTGGGGGTTCAGGTGCATGGTTCCTTTCCATAGTCTTTTTTCATGAACCCCCAACACATACAACTACTCACCAGCAGTAGAGGATTTCTTCTGAATATAGTTCCTAGACCACATACTTCAGAAACACCTCGGATGTGCACATTTGTGGGTCCATTCCAGACTCTGTAAATCTGAATTGGGGGTGAATCTGCATTGTAAACAAACTTCCCAGGGGATTCTGCAGAAATCTAAGTTTGAGAGCCCTAAGTTCAGTCCCTAGGTTGAGAATCTCAGTTCAGCAGAATTAAGCATTTTCTCTTATTTGCTCAACAGCTCACTCTCAGCCCTTTTGGGCTCTTTCTGCCTCTTGTCTCTAGCCAGCATGATCCTGGATTCTCCTCTCTACATCACCTTAGAGATACTCAGGACATGCAAAGGTTATTGGTGTATATTAATTCTGGAAAAACACTCACAAAGATAAATCTTATGCCCCAAATAAATAAATAATAGAGGACTCCCAAGAAGCCACATGGAATTTCTTGGGTGATCCGTGCCACAGTGGGGACCCATCACAGCTGCTGGCGTCTATATGATCCGTGCACAGCCATCTGTAAAAATATCACTCGTATACTAGCCTAAGCAGCCCTGGTGAATGGAAAGTTTTGAGAAGGCTTTGATGATTACAGTTTGTCACTTAGAGAAGCAATGTGCAAACAACACCCGAGTATTGCTGGCTGCTCTGCTCAATGTGCATCCCAGCCTTTTCATTGACCACTATGAATAATTCTCACTATCCTCCATCTCCCTATTAGTCAGATGTCACAAGCTCATTTTTTCATCCCAGAGCCATATTTTAATACCATTTAGCAATGTTCTTCTTCAGGATTCTGTGTTGTTGTTTTTTTTTTAATTTTTTTTATGTTTATTTATTTCTGAGACAGAGAGAGACAGAGCATGAGTGGGGGAGGGGCAGAGAGAGAGGGAGACACAGGATTCTGTGTTTTTATTATCCATCATAATACCATAGGAGCATGCTTCCCCAAAGGCACTGAGACACACATATTGACCACTACCAAGGAAGCAATCAGTTCACAGGAAATTAAACTGGACTATAACCACACATTTATTCCTCCACTTCTCACATTAGTAATTTCCTTTGGAGAGTTTGCTGACCAATTCACAGACTGACTTAGTTTCCTACTGTGAGAAGGCTACAGAATTATTGCAATTATAATCACCTGCTATGATATCTGACACCACCATATTTATCAGAAGGCACAAATCCAAGTCCTGAGCCCATGTCATACAATTAGGCATCAATATAAAAAGGCTCTGGATTGTGTTATGAATCTTTAAAAACTAGAATGTGTCATCAAAAGGAAAATAAGGATTTAGTTTTCTTTCACTTCAACTCTGAATCATTTGAACTTTGGACATTTAGAATCCACAAACCAAAATCAAGATGGACAACATTTGAAGTTGTCTGGTTTTTTTTTTAACTTTTTTTAATGTTTATTTATTTTTGAGAGAGAGACAGAGACAGAACATGAGAGAGGAAGGGGCAGAGAGAAAGGGAGACACAGAATCCGAAGCAGGCTCCAGGCTCCAAGCTATTAGCACAGAGCCTAATGTAGGACTTGAACCCACAGACCTTGAAATCATGACCTAAGGCAAAGTCATACGGTTAACCAACTGCGCCATGCAGGTGCCCCTGAAATTCTCTGTTTTACATAAATGATTATATTAGCTATTGTATTCATAGACAGACATTGGTTTTTGCAGGTCTCTGGTGTGGGACATGTTACCAATCATGGGGAGAACTGGTCAATAAATGGAGTTGGGACAACTGTGTCACCTCACATCTCACAGCACGAAAAAATCAAGGAGGCCCAATTAGAAATGGAATAGAAAGTATGCATTGTACCAACACCTTTAAGAGATCACAGGGTCATCCTCAAGTGTTGATGTAACACTTCACACCAAAACCCTCTTAAACTCCAAGATGATATAAAAGGCGGGTTGTCTTGATTCTGTAGCCTCTGGCACTTTTCTCTCCCAGGCTGCTGAGACCCCCAAGTATTTAGGGGCAATTCCACAGTGACAAAGAAATTTGGGAGAGCTGTTTCCTCGACAGCATGCTTTTACCCTCCTATGATCCTTTGCCCTGGTTGTTGACTGGGTCAACTATTAAACAACCAAGAAAGTAACCCAAGCTAAGTGAGGTCACCATTCTCAACAGACTTCTTACCTATACTAGCACTTGTGGTCTGACCTAGCTCAGCTTTCTATATGGAAAAAAAAAAAAAAATAGATATGTACTTCCTCATACCATATAAAAATAAACTCCAGGTAGATTAAATATCTAAATGTGAAATTCAAAATTTTAAAACTGGAAGAGAGGCGCCTGGGTAGCTCAGTCGGTTAAACATCCGACTTTGGCTCAGGTCATGACCTCACGGTCTGTAAGTTCGAGCCTTGCATCTGGCTCTGTGCTGACAGCTCAGAGCATACAGCCTGCTTCAGATTGTCTCTCTCTCTCTCTCTGCTCCTCTACCACTCACACTCTGTCTCTCTCTCTCAAAAATAAACGTTAAAAAGAATTTAAAACAACTGGAAGAAGGTATCTCATAATGTTTTATTGTTTGAGGGAAAGATGAGTTCTTTATAAAGATAGAAATCATTAAAGTACTGATATATATTATTATAAAAATGTTAAACTCCTATATGATAAAATATGTTATAAATTAAGTTTAAAGACAAGCCACTGTCAGGGAGAACATATTTATAACAGAGCAAATGGGAATTTATATCCAAATGCCAATTAACATATGTGCTATGAATTAATAATAGTTAATATACATGAATACACTTTATCCTAAAAATTACTCTACATTTATACAGTAATCCTTTATATGTATTTCTTTCTACAGATAAGGAAACTTAGATGCAAAGGATTTAAATAACTTGTTCAATTTTATACAGCTGGTAATGGCCTGGGCCAGGACTCAGCAAAGGATATAAATAAGCCATTCAGAGAAGAAGTAACCTAACGATCAGTAGACTAGTATTAGAGAAATATAAGTTAAAACAATTAAATACTATTTCACACACATTGGATTGGCAAAAATGCTTATCTTGCACAGTTAGTGAGAAAATTAGATATGATGTATTAAAAGCCATTTGGCCAGGACATGACACATAGCAGCGACTCGACACATGACAATGGGTAGTATTTAGGCTCAGTGGGCAGTATTATTATAAAAGACAGTATGCTTGCTATATATTTGCAACTTGATGGAAGAGAGAATAGTGAGTTATTGTTTTAGTACATAATTAAGAGACATACTATCATTGTTTCCCATTGGGGAGAAAACCTCAAAGTATTCATTTACTTGTTAGGAAGACTGACATACCTTATGGGTTACTGTTGGCTTATATATACGTTTTTCTATCAAATCTTCATATTCAATGTGTTTTGATAGTCGGCTTGACAGAAAGCAGCATTTCCAGAGGAAGGCCTATGTCACAGAACAATAAACATAAAACAACTTAAAATGATGATACGGAACTAATCCTAACATTCACCCAATAATTTTACAAATCTAGTCTTTCTCATCTTTACCCCATACATACAAAACAAAAAGTGGCTAGTGCTGTTTTTTTAATTATCTTGGAGAGGCTTGGGGAGCCATAGAAGATAGGCAACTTGTCTGTGGTCCTCCCATGGGTTAGTAGCAAATAAAGGCCATGGTAGCTTGTGCTGTATCAACTTAGTCAAGCTGTATGGCTAGAATTCCTCCTCCTGTGTGGCCACAAGACAGTCTTATGTGGGGCTTGAAAGGAACCAGAAGCCATGTTTATTTATACTCAGAAATATACTTCTACTCCATTTGGTTGTACCAGTTGACCCTTGAACAACACGGGTTAGGGACACCAACACCCCCACTCCCCACACAGTCAAAAATCCACATATAATTTTTTTAAGTTTATTTATTGAGAGAGAAAGAGAGAGAGAGAGAGAGAGTGAGCAAGTGGGGGAGGGGCAGAGAAAGAGGGAGAGAGAGAATCCCAAGCAGGCTCCGTGCTGTCAGCACAGAGCCTGATCTGGGGCTTGAACTCACAAATTATGAGATCACGACCTGAGCCAAAATCAAGAGCCAGACACTTAACCGACCGAGCCATCCAGCACTCCTATAATTTTTGACTCCCCCCAAACTTAACTACTAATAGCTTACTGTTGACCAGAAGCATTACAGATAATATAAACCGTCGATTAACATGCATTTTGCATGTTATGTGTTATTATATATACTGTATTCTTACAATTAAAGTAAGCTAGAGAAAAGAAAATGTTATTAAGAAAATCATAAGGGAGAGAGAATACATTTACAGTACTTTACTGTAAAATACCCAGGTATAAGTGGCCCCTCTGTTCAAGGGTCAACTGTGTATTTCTACCTGGTTTGTAGGTGTGGTTGCAGACCATGACTGATACCACAGATCTGCCTCCCACCTTGGTGTGAGACAGCAGCCAGACCCACAGCTGTTCTAGTTCCTGCTGGATTCCTCCTTGGGCTTCTGGGCTTTCTACCTCCTACCAGGTACACATTAGCTTTGTGACAACAGGCACAAGTATCTTCTTCAAGTTATCATTGAAGTCAGAGCAGTGAAGTCGGTGAGAAACTGATGTGGCTTTTAGTTCATCCTTGCAGATTCCAGCTTGTCTCTGCTCTCTCTCATTTCACGCCCTTTCTTTCCTGACTGCCTTCCCTACTGACATCAGGCCCAGCTCCGGATGCGGAGATAACCTCCGTGTATAAGCTATTTAACTAGCTCCCACAATTTTGTAAGGCCAAATCCCTGTAATACATCCCATTCCTACTGGTATGCTTCTCTGATTGAACTCAAGAAGGAAATACTCAGATTCTTCCATATTCAATAACCATAATCATGGTTAATATTCTATTGAATACCTTCCTATCTATGCTGCAGATGAGGTGATTCAAAAACAATTAAACAGTTTTTTAAATGTCATTCAAGTCAGATAGCTGGAAATTCTCACAGCAAGGGTCCATATTCACTCATCTTTCAATTGCTCTAATGCAATTTATAAAGCAATAGCTTCTATTTTTCAGTATTACAAACAAAAAGCATAGACTTTTTTTTAAGAAGTTGTTTTAAACTGCAGATAAGCCAAAAAATATAATCACCTATAATCCCCACTCCAAGAGACAACAACCGTCAACATCTGGTATTTATCCCTTCTGGTATTTTATCAAAGCATACAGTATATAATATACCATCTGCCCTTTAAAAAAATTGAATTACATCACATATAATATTTGTATCTTTAAAATATAGTAGGGGTGCCTGGGTGGCTCAGTTGATTAAGTGTCCGACTTCAGCTCACGTCATGATCTTGCATGAAATCTTTGTGTGTTCGAACCTCATGCTGGGCTCTGTGCTGACAGCTCAGAGCCTGGAGCCTGCTTTGGATTCTGTGTCTTCCTCTCTCTCCCCCTTCCCTGCTCATGCTCTGTCTCTCCCTCTCTCAAAAATAAATAAACATTAAAAAATCAAATTAAAATATAGTAGGAATGTTTTCTATAGAATGAAATATTCATCAGAAGCATCATTTTTGGCCTTATCATATTCCAATATAATAAACTTACATTACCTAATTGAGAATATTTAGGCTTTTTGTAGTTTTTATAGAACTCTAAGCAATATTATGATAGACATCCTTATAATTAAAGCTTCACAAATGTAAATAGTTATTTCCTTAGAGCAAATCCCTAGATATGGAAATGCTGCATCAAAGGACTGCAAAATGATGTCTTCTGAAGCAAATTTTCTGACTTCCAACAACCAAGACCATGTCCTGCTCCTTCCTAAAAATTTGGTACTGCAATTAACTAGGCCAGTTTTTATCCCACTGTGTGCCATGAGTCAAGCAATATCTACATCAGGAGGTTAAATTACTCTTTATAGGACATTTCATATGTGATAAAATGACTCAGAATTAGAGAGGCAAAACAACCCAGCTCCACATTCCATTTGTCAATAATTCTATTCTGCCCTCTTTTCATATTATAAATTTTGAGTCTCCAGGGCTTGGCTTTTTTCTTAGTGCTAATGCAATTCTAGTGCTGAGCTTTGAGAATGTAGGCCCTTCTAGCAGTGGGTGAGAGACATCCCATCCCAAAAAGAAAAGAGGAAAGCATCTTTGTTATCTCCATGCCTCTGGGAAAACAGACTATTTGGCATAATAAAGCTATTCTTACAGATGTAACTGGACTGCACAAACTTTTTTATTTATTTATTTTGAGAGAGACAGAGTCCGTGTGAGTGGGGGAGGGGCGGGGGGGGGGGGTGGGAATCCCAAGCAGGCTCTTTGCTGCCAGCTGTGGAGCCCTATGTGGGGCTCAAACCCATGAACTGTGAGATGATGACCTGAGCTGAAACCAAGAGTCAGAAGCTTAACCAACTGAGCCACCCAGGTGTCCTGAAAGTAAACTTTTATATCAAAAGTACATAATTCTAATTGGTTGTCTTAATGTTTTGCCATGATTATAATAGCATTTCAATTTTCTGGAAAGTTTTAATATATTGAGTTTTATTAAGACAAAAGAGGTTCATTGTCATGTCCTTATTTGCCCACAGACATTATGAATAAGCAACACTTAGTAGCTCATATCTTACAAGAAGAATTCGAGATGCCATTTCACAGTTCTTATGGAAGCAGGGAAGAATCAAAATGTGCTTCCACAAGGCTGCTTTTAGGCAATAGGCTTGAGCAATGGAAAACCGAGGAAGGTAAAAGGACCCACAAGCGACCACCAGGGCGAATGCAAACAGGCTTATTAAGTGATTCACTTCAGTATAGCCATAGGCCCCAGTTGACAAATGGGCTACTTACAACAGGGCATAGTTACCAAAAAAGGAAAATTCCATATGTTCCCATACTTCCTCACTCCCTCCCATAACTATAGAAACCACCTCTTCCTCCCCCCCCCCCCCCCCTCAACACTGCCTCCTGGCAGACTTTCCCTTGCTGTCCTGCCCACTACTCCCTTACAATGTATTCAATACATTGCTATCTCCTTTGTTCTGCCTTGGGCAAATTCTTTCACTGCCTGCATGGCCGCCTCCACCTGTTGGGGTCACACCACCATCTCCTGGTAAAAGCTATTTCATAAGATAATGCCAAAAGATGTTTTGTTAGATATATTTTAAATAAGAAATGATTTGGGAAATTGTGACTATTGTTCTGATAGTCACAAAATTATGCTGCCATACTCCTCAAGCTGAAAGAAATTAAATAGAACAAATCAAACAGAACCATTGAATTATTGACACCAGCAGGCCAGACCCAGATGGGGTCCTGCAGGAAGAGGGTCCTTGACTTTGCGAAGGATGGAAATCAAATGCAAACCAGCAGGAAGTGAGAGCAGAGTTTATTGAACATACAGAGAGAACAGATACAGATGAAGCATCCGGGAGACATGGAAAGGAGCATATGTCTGATCTTTGTTCAGGGTCTGGGGGTTTTTATTAAGGATTGTGATCCAATGAATTTGTCCTTTCAGGCATCCAAGAACAAGTTAGAACATAGTCGAGGGCCCAAGTGTTATTCCTTGGAGGCAGGGGGCCATGGTGCTGAGCCCTCTAGTATCTGTGGTCTGGAATATGCATATGACAGCTTCCTCTGATCATTCTCACCTGGTCCTTCCTTAGATGTTATCTATTCCAGAGAAATCATTAACTCCTGTCCCTTACAAGGAGGACATATGCTATTTGCATTACAAGGCATGTGTAAAGTGGGGGTGCAGGTCCTAGTAAGGAATAGAAGCAGGAAAAGGAGCAAAATGTAGGTTTTTATGGAGTCTTAAAACCATATGACTTAGGGGCGCCTGGGTGGCGCAGTCGGTTAAGCGTCCGACTTCAGCCAGGTCACGATCTCGCGGTCCGTGAGTTCGAGCCCCGCGTCGGGCTCTGGGCTGATGGCTCGGAGCCTGGAGCCTGTTTCCGATTCTGTGTCTCCCTCTCTCTCTGCCCCTCCCCCGTTCATGCTCTGTCTCTCTCTGTCCCAAAAATAAATAAATGTTAAAAAAAAAAAAATATTAAAAAAAAAACAAAACAAAAACCATATGACTTGGAATGACTTGACAGGTAAGTATTCTGTCAAAATTTATAGAAAGTAGCCAAAGTTGTACTTAAAGGGATATTTACAGCTTTAAATGTAAATATTAGAAAAGCTGAAAATAAATGATTTAAGCTTCTATCTTAAAAAGAACAGCACCTCGGGTGCCTGGGTGGCTTAGTTGGTTAAGCATCTGACTCACGATTTCGGCTCAGGTCATGATCTCACAGTTCATGAGTTCAAGCCCTGAATCAGGCTCTGTGCTGATGGCATGGAGCCTGCTTCGGATTCTCTCTCTCCCTCTCTCTCTGCCCCTCCCCTGCTTGCTCTCTATCTCTCTCTCAAAATAAATAAAAATAAACTTAAAAAAAAAGAACAGAAAATAATAAAAAGGAAGAAAAAAGATAAAGGCAGAAATCAATAAAATAGAGAGCAGACATGCAACAGAAGAAATCAATAAGATCAACAAATCAAAATTTTTTAAAAATAATAACAATAAAGTATAAACATTAGCAAGATTGGGCAGGAAAAAAAGAAAGAAAACACAAATGACCAGTATGAAATGAAAAGGGAGATGTTAATGTAGATTCCACAAATATTAAAAAAAGATAAGATACTATGAATAACTTTATGCAAATAAATTTGAAAAGTCAGATGAAATGGAAAATTTCCCCCCAAAACACAACTAACCAAAAGATAACTAACCAACTTATATAAAAAAAATTAAAATTCTAAATAGCCTTATATCTGTTAAAAAATTGAATCTGTAATTAACCCATTTTAATGCTTCTAGTAATAGTGTTCCAGATCAGTGACTTTAAAACTGTTTTGACCAGGGGTGCCTAAATGGCTCAGTCAGTTAAGTGTCCAACTTCAGCTCAGGTCACGATCTCCAGTTTGTGAGTTTGAGCCCCGTGTTGGGCTCTGTGCTGGCTGCTCAGAGCCTGGAGCCTGCTTCAGATTCTGTGTCTCCCTCTCTCTCTGTCCCTCCCCTGCTTGCACTCTTTCTCTGTCTCAAAAATAAAATAAACATTTTTTTAAACCATTTTGACCAAAACAATAGGAAATAAATTTTATATTGTGACCCACTGGACATAGATGTATGAGTATAGGTGTGTATGAAATAAAAGTTTTATGGAACAATTCTTACTGTTGTTGAAAATTTCCTATGCCCTTCAAGGCCCTTCTACCGGGTCTAAGATCAAGTTGACTAGACACAGATTAATAGGAAAAAGTCAAATTTAATAGCACACACACAGGGAATCCACACAGACATGGAAATTCCAAAGATAATGAGGCAACATGACACTTACATGAGCTAAGGAGACGGGTAGGACTCTGAGGATACAAAAGGGAGAAAGAACATTAGCAGGAAGGTATAAGGAGATGTTTGGAAAACAGAGGTACCCTATTATGCAGAAAAATTTCTTGGGTAAAGAAGAATCTCTATTAATAGCTCTCTTCCTTGTACTAGCAGACAGTTAATGGAGAGATAAAGAGCCTTTTCCTGAATCTGCTGGGTTTTGATTGTTTTAACTCAAAATAATGTCCATGCCAAAATGGCCTAATCTTAATACGAGGGAACCACTCTGTTACTTCATTTCTCTTCATTTTTCAAATGATGGTTGTGAAGCACTAAATTGATTCTTGTGACCCACTAAAAGGTTGCTGTGTGCAGTATGAAGAACGTTGCTTACATATAGTATTCATTATATAAACGTTTGCTATATATATTACTATTATTATTCATCTATGGCTCTCCAGCACTTGCATAATACTTGGCATGTAGTAAGCATTTGATAAATGTCTGTAGAATTAATCTCGTTATCAATGGCCTTTAAGAGAGTGGTCTCAATAGAAAGTTGTGAGTAGTATCCCCTCTTAAAACATTCTTTTCTTTAACTTCTACTAGGAACTAGGGTATCACCTACATCCATGTCTGTCTCTTATAATCAATAGCAAAAGAAATTTGCCAGCCACCAGAATGAAGAGAAGGCTGTCACGTAGTTGTCATTGGCTACACATGTATAAACTCACTCATTCAGGCAAGGCATCCGTTCACTCCACTGTCATCTCAGTTAAGCAAATTACTTTGGTGGCCCCAAATGTGGCTGAATTTTAACTTGAATTTGGATTACCAACTTTCATAAACAAAGAAAAGGCATACCACCATGATGCAGTATTGAAACTGGGTCTTTGGTATACAAAGCAAGTCAATTCAAGGCAGAGGAAGTTATCAAACCTCTCAAATCACAGAGTTTCCAAAGGTAGGTAAGGTTTTTGCAACCAGTGCATACATTGCAATAGTCTATTCCAGTGCATTGAACTACTGTCTGTCAAAAACCTCTGGCCAACATTGAAGAAGAGCTTTTGAACAACCTGTCACAAGTGATTCAATTAAGGCAAGGGAAAACAAAACAGATTTTGACCAAATGGAAAATACAAATAAAACACTAGTATTCTTCGGTGTGTTTCAAATCACTCAATCCTAAGACTTTTCAAGTAATCAAGATCAAGAGCATAGGTTAATAATGGCAGCCTATTTGCCAGAGACTCTTGAGACTCTGGAAACAAAGAGGGGTTAGGCCAAAACTTTGAATGTGGTGCTGAAAAAGAAAGCATACGTAATCAATCATATGGATGCATGATTACTATTTTCACTTTGTAAAAAGAGTTTTAGTACAATTAATGTAGCATTTCTCTGTCCTGTCCACAAAAGTAAATATAAATTAACATAGTGTAACTGGGGCACAGGGATACAACAGCATCTGGCTCCCAAACAGACCAGGTTCGGCCCACTCATTCCTGCTGACAAAATCCAAAGCCAGAGACATGAGTGGCAGTGAAACAAGAAAGGAACTTATTTCAGTAACACTAACAACACTGGGAAGACATCAGACTAACATCTCAAAGACCATCTCCAAAGTGCTGAAAATATTTCTAGGTTTACATAAGGGAAATGTGGGACAAAGGTCGGTAGTTCATGCAGCTTGGCAGTAAAGGTCAGGCCTAATATGTGGGGTCTTGCTGGCATCAGGGGGGTCTCTATTGCTTGAGGGAATAGTGTCAGTTCCCATCACAGGATGCTGTACACACACAGTCTTTTGCCTGAGTTAAGAGATAAGCTGGAAAGAACTTAATCAATTAGAAGGTACAGACTGAAGTCAAAATGGAGGGGGTTGAAGTCCTCTCTCAATAGCATTTTTCAGTCAGTGGCACCTAAGCACTAAGGCTATCCAGTAATTCAGGGCCTTAATTAGACAAGTATTCCCAAACTTGGCTGCTCACTGGAATCATCTGAGGAGATTTTAAATATTAGGGTCCAGGCTTTACCTAGTGAATGAGAATCTCTAGGGGACAGAGCCACTGATGTGAATTACTTTACACTGATCCCTGATGATTAGCCAGGTTTGAGAGTCAACAGTAGCTGGGAACCAAATAGTGCTCTCGTGGTTTGAAGAATCAATGCACCTCCCTAACTTATTACTAGCAGAAGATTTGGATGGTAAATAAAATAGAGCATATGCATGGTGAATTTCCAACCTTCCACCTGATGTAAGAGCTTTTCTGATAACGATCCTAAAACAATATTTAGTATAAGACATCAGGAGTTTGTTAATTCTCGATACTTACAGTCAATTCATGCTTTTTATTAACACATCTTGTCTGACCAAGATACATTTTTCCCATGCTTTATGAACTCAATACCAGAAGTGCAGGCCAATTTTTCAAAGTGCCACTCTAGCACTATGTTGCATTCTGAGTAGCATTGTATGAAAAAAGATAATAGTAACTTTAATTGGCAGTTTCCTTATCATAAGAGATGTAAAAGTAGGTCCCATCTTGCCATGATTGGAAAGAAAATAATAATTGTGTTTTCAACCAACTGGATGGGTAATTACCTAACCGTATGTCACATAGACAAAAAAATTTGTCTTTTTGTTTCTCCTTATGTCTCCATATTATTTTCTTCTTAGATGAATGCTTCTGACATTTTTCCTTCCACACTTTGCTATTTTCATTACAGGACTTAAACCCAGATATAAATGTACATCCCCCACAACAACTCTTTACAGATTCAGATCTAGCTTCCATAGAATAATTGACTATTAAAGCTGGAAGGGAACACAGCGGTTATTCAAAATAACATATTGGTTTCATATTAGAAAACTGGGGCTCAGAGGTTGATTTACCAGACTCTACATGAAAGCCAGATTGGAAATCACATCTCCTAACTATTAGCTGAGCATTTTTCCATCTACTATTCTGTTCAACAGATACATACAATGAGGTGAACTGCAATATAAGTGAGGGTATTTTTCTAAATCACTACACATTCACATTTTTAATTAACCTTTTTATTGAGATATAATTCACATGCCCTAAAACTCATCCACTTAAAGTTCAATGGCTTTTAGTATGTTCACAGAGTTGTAAAGCAATCACCACAATCTAATTCTAGAATATTTTCATCGCCCCCAAAAAGAAACCCTGTATCTAATAGTCACTTCCAATTCCTGACCTTCACTCCAGCCCCAGGCAACCACTATTCCACTTTCTGTCACTACAGATTTGCCTATTTCGGACATTTCATTTAAATGGAGTCATACAACATGTTGTCCTTTGTTTCTGGCTTCTTTCAATTTAACATGTTTTCAAGGTTCATCCATGTCATTCCTTCTTTTTTTTTTTTTTTCCCAAGTCATATTCCACTGTATGGATATACCACATTTTGTTAATTCATTCATCATTTGATGGAGATGTTTCCACTCTTAGGCTATTATAAATAGTGATGTGAACATTTATGTACAAGTTTTTCTGTAGGCTTGTTTTAATTTCTCTTGGGTACACACTCAGGAGTGAAATTGCTGGGTTATATGGGAACCCTATGTTTAACATTTGAGGAACCGCCAACTGGTTTCTGATGCAACAGCACCATTTTATATTCTTACCAGTAACGTATGAGTGTTGCATTTCTCCACAACTCATCAGCACTTGTTATTGTCTTTTCTGATTGTAGCCATTCCAGTTGGTGTTAAGTGGTAACTCCTTGTGATTTTGATTTTAAGTTCCCTACTGATTAGTGATGTTGAGCATCTTTTCATGCACTTATTGGTCATTTGCATATCTTCTTTGGAGAAATGTCTATTCAGATCCTTTGTGCATTTTTATTGAGTTTTTTTGTCTTTTTATTATGGAATTGTAGGAGTTCTGTACATATTCTAGACACTAGTCCCTTAACAGGTATATATGACTTGCAACAATTTTCTCCCATTATATGGACTGTCTTTTCATGTTCTTGATAGTGTTCTTTAAAGCACAACATTTTTAAAATTTTAATAAAAAAAATTCTTTTTTTGACCTTGTGCTCTTGGTGTCATATCTAAGAAACTATTGTCTAATTCAAGGTTACAAAGATTTATGCCTATTTTTCTGCTAGCTTTTTTTTTTTTTAAGTTTTAACTCTTGCAGTTATATCTATGGTCGATTTTGAGTGAAGTTTTGAATACGTTATGACAGAGGTGTTTAAATCCATTCTTCTTCATGTGGATATCCAGTCATCTGACACCATTTGTAGAAAATACAATTCTGTTTCCATTAACTGTCTTAGCAACCTTGTCATAAATCTATTGACCATAAATGTGAGGGTTTACTTCTGGACTCTCAATTCTACTCCATTGATCTATATGTCTATTCTTATGCTTGTACCACATTCTCTTGATTACTGTAGCTTTGTAGTAAGTTTTAAGATTGGGAAATGTGATTCCTCTAACTTTGATCTTATTTTTCAAGATTGTTTTGGCTACTCTGAGTTTCTTGAATATCCATGCAAACTTGAGGGTCACATTGGCAATTTTTGCAAAGAAGTCGTCTGAAATTTTGATGAGGACTGCAATGAATCTGCAGGTCATTTGGAGAGTACTACCATCTTAACAATATTAAATTTCCTGATACATGAACATGGGATGTCTCTGCACTTATTTAGGTGTTCTTTAATTCCTTTCAAAAATGTTTATAGTTTTCAGAGTATAAGTATTATACCTCTTTTGTTAAATATATCCCCAAGAATTGTATTCCTTTAGATGCTATTATAAACAGCATTGTTTTCTTAATTTCATTTTTGGATTGTTCATTGCTAGTCCATAAAAATAGAGTTGATTTTTGTAGGTTGGTCTCATATATTGTAACTTTGTTCAATTCATTTATTAGTTCTAATAGTTTAGTGGAGTCCTTAGGATTTTCTGTATGCAAGATCATGTCATCTAAAATAGAAATAGTTTTATTTATCCCTTTCCAGTATGGATACTATTTTTTTTTTTCTTGCCTAACTGTCCTACCTGGAACCTCCAGTAAAATGTTGAGTAGAAATAATAAAAGCAGACATCTTGTCTAGTTTCTGATCTTGGGGGAAAGCTTTCAGTCTTTCACTATTTTAAGTACGATGCTATCTGTGGGGTTTTGTAAATGTCACTTACCAAGTTAAGTAAGTTCCCTTCTATTCCAGTGTGTTGCATGCATTTCTCATAAAAGGGAGTTGCATTTTATCAAATGCTTTTTCTGCTTCTATTTAGTCATGTGACTTGTCTTTATTCTATTGACATGGTATATTACATCAATTGATTTTCAGATGCTAAAGCAATCTTGTATTCCTGAGATATATCCCACTTGGGCATGGGGTATAATCCTTTATATATGTTGCTGGATTCAATTTGTATGTTTTTGAGGATTTTTGTGTTTGTAGTCATAAGAATATTGGTCTGTAGTTTTCTTGTGATGACTATTTCTAGTTTTGGTTTCAGGGTAATATTGGCCTCACAGAATGAGTTGAGGTGTATTCCATCCTCTTCTATTTTTTTGAAGAAGCTGTGAAGGATTGGTATTAATTCTTCTTTAAATGTAGAATTCAATAGTAAAATTACCTGGGCTTAGACTTTTCCTTGTTGGAAGTTTTAAAACCATTAATTTGATCTCTTACTTGCTATTGGTCCATTCAGATTTTCTTCTTGAGTCAATTTTAGATAGTTTGTGTCTCTCTAGGAATTTGTCCATTATGTAAGGTTATATAATTGGTTGGCATACAAATGTTCAAGTATTCACTTATAATCCTTTTGATTTCTCCAACGATTATAGTCTTGGTAGTAATGTCTCCCCTCTCATTCCTGATTTTAGTAATTTTATTCCTCTCTCTTCTTTTTCTTAGTCAGTCTAGAAAAAGGTGTATCAATTCGGTTGATCTTTTCAAAGAACGAATTTTTTGTTATTCTCTCCATTGTTTTTCAATTTTCTCTTTCATTTATTTCCACTTCAATATTTGTTATTTCCTTCCTTTTTCTTGATTTGGGTTTAGCTGGCTGTTCTTTTGCTAGTTTCATAAAGTAAAACGTTAGGTTAAATTTTGAGATCTTTTTCTTTTGTAACGTTCCCATTTATAGCTATACATTTCTGAGTTCTGCTTTCAGTATATTCCATAAGTTCAGGTATGCTGTGCTTTTGTTTCCATTCATTTGAAAGTATTTTCTAATGTCTTGTGATTTCTTCTTTGACCCATTGGTTATTGTGTTGTTCAATTTAATTTGTATATTTCTCAAATTTCCTCATGTTACTGACTTCTAAATTCCATTATGGTTAGAGAACTTTCTTTGCATAATTTCGGCCCTTTTAAATGTATTGAGGCTTGTTTTACAGCTTAGCATATAGGATATAGATCCTGAAGAATGCTCCATGTATCCTTGAGACAAATGTGTATTCTGCTGTTAGTGGGTGGAATGTTCCACAGATGTCTAGGAGGTCTGATGTTTATAAATGAGAAAAATGAGAATACCTTTGGGATTGGTGGATTACTCAGTGTTGCATATCATTTGGTCACAGAAGTGTAACTATAAGGGTGAATCATGTAAAACTGACATTCTTGAACATCAAAAACTAATGATTATCAGCAATTTCTTATAGTTCAACTTCACAGAACCTAAGTCTCCTGACTTTCAGTCCAGTGTGCTTATCACTTAACTAGAATATTATATTAGGATAGGCTGTGCTTCATAAGGCACATACCATGAACTATTCCTGGCTTACCACAATGAATACTGATTTCATGTCTGTCTTATTCTATGCAGGTACTGTAATTTTCCTCCAAATGGTGACTTAGCAATCACAGCTGCTTCTATTCTGTGTGTTGCCTTCTAGGACATGTGTCAGGGGAAGAAAACTTCAGGATCATATGGCATGTTCCCAATGGTGAGCCCTATGGGTGGCTTAGATCACTTTTGTGTATATTCATTGGCTTAGTCATATGGCCCAATCTTACTCTGTGTGGTCACCTTACTTCCAATACAATTTTCTATCCCTAGGCAATTACATTGAGAATATAGTGTAACCTGACAGTAGGATGTGTCTTCCCATCTCAACAGCTCAGCACCTCTTTGGTTTTTCTCATTTTAATAATATTTAAAATGTGTTTTCAACAATTCAAAATGTAGGTCTTAAAGAGGTCTCAGAATTAAAATATGAGAGGAACCTGGGTGGCTCAGTCGGTTAAGTGTCCAACTCTTTTGATTTCAGCTCAGGTCATGATCTAACAGTTCCCGTGTCTGACTGTGCACTGACAGTGTGGAGCCTGCTTGGAATTTTCTCCCTCTGCTTGTTCTCTCTCTCTCTCTCTCTCAATAAATAAATAAACTTAAAAAAAGAATTAAAATATGAAAAAAATCTTCTGGTGACTTTTTCCTAATGTGAAGCTCTATCATATTTTACCTAGTTTAGGAGAAGCTATTAACAAGAAAAAACAACCCCCCATAAAGACCATAATAAACTCATTAGAGGTTTTCTGAGGGCCACAGCATAAAAGACAGGCTATTTCCCTCCACCATCTGCTGGTAAACAAACAAACAAACAAACAACTTTTGAATTACATGGCCCTCTATAAATTGGAAAGGGCCATCAACTTGGCGGGTCTGTATAATCCCTATCTCTACACGTCTCCTAAGAGCCCTCTTAGTAACCGAACAATTTCACAGTTCTAGAACTACTTAGAGATGCCTGGTTGTGGCCACTACAGCTCTCCTAAAGCCTTAACCTGGGAAAAATCTCATTTCAACTCTGTTTAAGTATCTCCTCATACACCCACCAAGGGAGTCAAGTGCAATTTTTCAGTAGGCTCGGGAATAGGAACTTGGATGTGTGCTTTCTATATGCAATTTTCCATGGCCTTTAAGTTCCAGGATGGCTGAAAAATAATTTCCAAACACATTCTTTTAAAGAAAACCCAAGGAGGTCTGTAAGTGGCTGATGTCAACTGTGAACACTGAGATGAGAACTCAGGAAGGGGCTAGCCAGTATTGTGGGAACCGTCTCTGGCCAGGGCCCTGACGTGGAAAAAGCAGGAGCCTCTCTGTGGTTTCGTGAGGAGCTCGGGAAGTCCAAAGAAGGAAAACAATTTCAATTTCTAGGATCTGACACTAACGGACCCCAAGTCTATTTTGTGCTTAACCCAAAATGAAGTATTGAGAGAAATTTATAAAATCTTAGTACCACAGAATGGTCAGAGGAACTGGCAAATTTTTACTCTCATAGGAGAATGGTTTTTCATGTAACCCATAACCCCGTAAGAGGCATCTAGGTTTCTCTAGATGCATCTATTTGTTTATTCCACTGGTTTGGTTCCAACAGGTGGCAATATTTTGGGCCAGTGGTTAACTTCTGTTATTCCCTAGTCTCACCTCTGGCCTTGACTTTAAAGATATACATTTTACAGTTGTGGAAGGTAAAAGAATCTGGTATATTTTTCTTTTATCATTAAGGACTTGAATTTCTTTTAAACAGCAGTTCTCAAACATTTGGATCTGAGGATTCATTTACACTCTTAAAAATGATCAAGGAACCCCAAAGAGCTTTTGTTAATCTGGATTATAACTATCCAAGTTTATGGTATTAGTAATAAAAACTGAGAAATTTAAAACATTTATTAATTCATTTGAAGATAATAATATTCCCATGTTATAGGGTACCATAAATAACAATCTTAAAGAAAAACAGCTATATTTTCCAAAACAAAAATTTAGCTTTTTTTTTTGCAAATCTCTTTAATGTCTCAGTTAGAAGATAGCTGGATTCATATACACTGTCCTTTCTACATTCAATCTGCTGCAATGTTATTTTGGTGAAAGAATATAAAGAAAATCCTTCCTCATGCAGAAAAGTAGACAAGGAAGAAGTATTTTCATAATCTTTTCAGATAATTTTGCATGTTTTTCTTTAACACTAAACCCAAACTCAGCTAGTGGTAGTTTCTTAAAGTTTAATGCAGTGTGGAATCTAAGACCCTATCAATGAACTTCTCATACTCTGTGACATTAAAATTCATCAGCCTGGATGTTCTCCAACATCAAAAATCAATTCTCTGATTCTCCAGACACTAACTGAATATCCTACAATTTAACTTTATTTTGACACTCCCTGGAGTTAGTGGCAAACTCCACAGGATTAAGGGCTCAGTCCTACAAGGACATTCCCACTTTATTTATTTATTTATTTTTAAATGTTTATTTATTTTTGAATGAGAGCGAGAGAGACCAAGTGCGAGTTGGGGAGGGGCAGACAGAGGGAGACAGAATCTGAAGCAGGCTCCATGCTCTGAGCTGTCAGCCCACAGCCTGATGCGGGGCTCAATCCTATGAACTGTGAGATCATGACCTGAGCCGGTCACACCCTTAACCAACTGACTGAGTCACCCAGGCGCCCCAGGACATTCCCACTTTAGATGCCAGTCACAAATATTGGGTCTCCAAGTTACCTGTATCTCTTTCTGACTTGGCTACAAATCAGAGGTTTCCATGACCCCCACTCCCACCCTCAGTTTTGATTATACTATGATGGCTCACAAAACTCAGGGCAACAGTTTACTTATTAGTGATTTATTATAAAGGATACAACTCAGGAACAGCCAAATGGAAGAGATTCCTAGGTCAAGGCTGTCTGTGTGCACAGAGCTTCCATGCCATCTCCACATGGCCACCCTTCCAGCACCTCGATAGCTTACCCACATGGAAGCTCTCCAAACCCTATGATTTAAGTGTTTTTATGGAGGCTTCATCACATAGGCAAGATGATTAAGTCATTCTCCAGCCCCACACCTCCCCCCAGAGGTTGGGGGAGGTGGGGCTGAAAGTCCCAGGTTTCTAATCAAGGTTTGGTCTTTGTGGTGACCAATCCCCATCTGAAGCTAGCTAGAGTTGACTGATTAGAACAAAAAATACTATCACCCAGGAAATTCCAAAAGATTTAGGAGCTTTGTGTCAGGAACCAGGAACAAAGGCTAAATATTAGAACAAAAGATGTTCCTGTCACCCCTATCTTTGTGGAAATTACAAAGTTTTAGGAGCTCTGTGTCAAGAAATCAGGGAAAAGGCCAAATATATAATATACAGATACTTCTTATTCAGCCACAATCTATCAATATTCAATATACCAAGAAAGAAAAAAAAGAGAGAAAGAAAGAAAGAAAGAAAGAAAGAAAGAAAGAAAGAAAAGGTTTTAGCATCACCACTGATTTCATCAGACAAAAATCTTTAAATATTGGGATACTGTCAAACTCCTAGTGGCAGATACAGGTTTTCCAAAAGCTTGAATTTTCACTTGAAAGCCTGAATTTTATCACTGGCAATAGATAGCATCAGTTGTTTTCCTGAAGTGACAGGCTCATTTCATTCATTTTGGAGAAAATGTCTGCCAAATACCCAAGTCTGTGTAACCACAGTTTGTCTGTCAGTTCTTCTTTCAAGTAAAAATGGTGTTCCATGAAAAAAAAAAGTATCACAAACCATCATGAAGAGCTTCGCCTGCAGACAACCACCAATCTCATTTTATTCCACTGCCAAGGTTCATGCTAAGTGGCATCAATTTTACCCACCATTACTTTTGTGTCATCAGAAAAAATGTCTAAATAGTGAAGACAACTAATGTCTTAGCATTAATGGGAAAACAGTCTTAGGCATTACAGACCCAGGGGTCCAAGAATCACACTTTGAGAACCACTGCATTAGAAACTATCCTTCTGTTATAGAGACTAAATAATGCTTTCCTGAAGTTCATTTATAGAAACAAAAAGAACTAGAATTACTTGCAAATACCCTAAGAAAAATACTCAGTCATTTTTGTCACCAATGTGTAAATCCCTAGAAAGAACTGTATCTTTTAATATTTGAACAGCACACTGGGAATGCAATAAATAATAACAATGAAAGTAGTTTATGTTTATTGTAATATTTACCACTGGGAGAGAATTGTACTATGTATTTTAAATGCATTATCTCCAATATTGTATAGTACCATATCCTCACTTTATAGATGAGGAACATGGGACACATATGGGAAAAGAACTTGACAGGGTCACAAGCTGTATGTGGTACAGTAAAGATCTGAACACACAAGGCCTAATTCCTAGAGTTTGGTTGGACCCATAAACCCTGGATTATGTTCTATGTCTCATCTAAACTCCAAATTTCTTATTGTGTATCTCCCACGTATGTATGTCCATTTAAATCTTCAAGGAGAAAGCACATGTCTCATGTCAATCACAGTGCCTAAAGTAAGGGCTTAATAAATACTGGGATGAGTGACCAAAGGACCAAGTAAACCACCTTGCTATCTTTAAGCCACGATGGTTGGTAATCATGTAAAAAGTGAAATTCTGATGTGGTAGGGTCCCCTTCCTAAGGAGAGACAAAAAGAGAGAAAAGGGAAAAAAAAACCCAAAAAACTTCAAGGTAAGCTGGCTATGCACCTAAGTGACAACATCCCTCATGACCTTGTAAACTGAGATTACTTAATCAGACTGTTACCAAAGAAATACAAAGTGTATTTAAAAACTATGCCACTGGACGTTGGGGGGCTCAGTTCTTTGGGTACACACCCAACTGAGCGGTGCCAGCAGGAATAAAGTTGCTTCCTGGAAAGAAATGCCTTGTTGTCACCGCTCTGTGTGAGAATCCTGCTACACTGAAATGGTGAGCTCCATCCATATTCTATTTAACTCATTAGGAAGGGCACCCACCAGGTAGGCCAAAAGAGGCTGGCTCCTTAAAAGCTTGATAAATTTTATGTGTTCATGTGTGTGCGGGTGTGTGCACACATATTTCTATTACCCCATTTGCTAAAAAGATACACATATAGTTAAGACAGTTAACAAACAGGTAAGTTAGACCAAAACAAAACTAGTTTATCTTTTCCAGGGCAATAAAACCCCCAACAGCTTTGGGGTTGACTTCTAGACCAGGCTCTAAACCCTAAAGTCCTATCCATTTCTGCAGATTAAGAAGTCACAGTGCTCTAGGGCTGTACACTGTTCTGGCCTTTATCAGTTGCGTATTAATCAACTACACCTAGACAACAAAATTACATCCCCCAGACTATCAGCAGAGTGAGGTCCGCGAAGAACTAAAGGTCAAGCTTTTACAAAGTAGACTGATCAGAAAATGCTGGGAAGTACCCCAAACTCAAGCAGTTTTGTCTTTTTCCAAGTTTGGCCTTTCTTCGTTTTCCCAGGTTTGGGATTTTTTTCGTTCTCAAACATTATACCTGTTTTCTGGATGTCGGCCGCACGTTTCTCTGTAATTTCCTGGGATGGAATTTCTTTCCGGGGGAGGACGGGAGGCGCAAGAGCTGGGCGCAGGATCCGGCGGCGGAGATGCGCAGGGGCTGACGGGGTCCCGGGGCCCCTTCGCCGCCCCGCGCCGTCCCGCGCCTCCCCGCGCGGCCCCAGGCGGCGCGCGCGGCCGGGGACGGAGGCGGGGGCGCGCACAGCGGGCTAGGCGGCGCGCGCGGGCGGGCGCCGCGTGGGGCGGCGACGAACTCGCCCCCAGGAGAGGGCCTCGGGCTCCCGGCTTCCTCCTTCCGGCGCGCCGCCTCATCCCGGGCCGGGCGGGCCGCGGCACGGAGGCCGCCGGTGGCGGCGCCGAGGCCTCCGGGCGGGGTGGGCCTCCCGCGCTCCCGGGACGCTGGGACCCCCGCGCGCTTCGCCCCCAGGCCCGCGAGGCCCGGGCAGAGCTTCGCCGCCAGCGCCGCGGAAGGGCCCGAGGACCCCGGCGAGCTCCGGCTCCGCGGAGGGTGAGCTAGGGGACCGGCGGGGTGTGGGTGTCGTAGACCCCGGGGCCCCGACCCCCACCCCGTCCCGAGTGGACAGGAAAACGGGGTGAACCGGTCTTTCTTTGTGAGCACCATCCCAGTGTGTTTTGGTGACTTGAAGACCTCTCTAGTTGGTGGGATTAATGGGAGGAACCTTCATCACGGTAATTATGCAATAAGGCGGCGTCCTTGTTGCGGGATGGTGTGACCGGTGGAATGGTTGATATTTGGTGATCTATAATTTACTTCTTTCATCTTTGGCTGAGAATTTGCATTTGTGATTGGGTGGAAAGAGAAAGAAAATGTTTAACTTGAGTGCAAGGAGCATGCAAAGAGAGAGAGAGAGCAAGGAAGAAGGAACATGTGCACCCTTTCCTAAGTGCACGATTATGCACGGTTTTGGTGGGTGAGAGGGGAAAGGATGGTTGGAAACGCATCTTTCCTGCCAAATAGGCTCCAGAATGCTCTCAGCCCTGATTTTGACAATGAAGGACTGGTCAGAAGTTGGAGGTTGAGGTATAAATTTCTGCACTTCTGGCTAGGGAGATGAACCAGGTTTTCCAAAAGCTGTCGTTTTTGTTTTCCAAGTCTCTAAAGGCAGGAAAGGGCCGGTCAGTGAATGAATAGAAGGCAGTGCAGCCAGGTTCTGTCTGGTTAGCTAAGCGGGAGGACTGTCATAAAGAGTTTTTTTGTCTGAAGCACCCAGAGGCTGGGGCTTTGGGCCATAAAGAGTTGGGTATTGGTCAGTTTTAACTGCCAGAGTGAGAAATGTCTCAGACATTCTTAAAATTAGCTCAATTTAGCTCGGGCTTGCTGATCTCCAGTACCTACTTATTCACTTTGAAATTTTCAGTGACTGGGTTAAAAAGAAAGGACACAAAGAGAAACTAACCTCCCCCCCCCTCCCATTTTGAGCCCATCTTGGCTCAAAATTGGAGTTTCCATCTTTGCTCTTGACCCTGAAAGAATAGAATCTCAAAGAAATACCTGAGAGGAAAATTCTTTCCTTACCCAAAGTGAAAACCAGAGTGCTTGCAAAACTGAACAAAGAAAGAAAAGAATCAGGAAATATCCCAGGCAATTTGCAGTTATATTCAGATCATTTTTCAAATGCTTGAGGTTGTACAATAAAAGGGTGGGAGAAAGCTAGAAATAGAAATGAGGGAGAGGTGAATTCAGGACCTTTGAGATTGCAGGAATGAAGAGTCTTTTTTCTTCTGATATAGGTCTGGAAGAATCTGGATGTGAGTACGTAAAGCTTCATCTTTCCATCTGCATAACGTGAAATTGCTTTTAATTTTAACATTGAACTCTTAAGAGTAAAAGGAAACACAGCTAGACTGTGCTACATGCATCCCAGGCAGTTGGGGCTGTATTATGTGTTAAATGAGTTGTATGTTTATTTTGTCAGCCAACTCTATTAAATCTGTAATCTCTAATTCCACGCGTTTGGCTTGTTTCCAGTTACTCATTCATGATGTGTCATTTGGCTAGAAATTGCCAGGATGTTAAAGCCTAAAGAAATACAAAACCCAGAGAACATCTTGCATTGGAAGATTTCATCATCCCATCATCGTCTACAGGAATTCTTTACCCAAAGAATTCTTTATGACATTCTTTATGTCAAACATAAAATAGATATAACAGGATTTAATTATTTTTTGCAACAGAACTTATTTCATTTTTTGTATGAATTTACATGAGTTTTTTAAACAGGTACTTCTTTTGGTACATTTAGAATATTTATTCATTTGTCAAAAATTCCATATACAACCCACCTCTGTAAGAAACCTGTTGTGCAAACTGTACTTGAATAATCAAAGTGGTTGACTGTTTCCAAAATATAAACCAAGTTGTGTTACATAAGATCTTATCATTTTTAATGGTGCTTATTGTTTGTTTGTTTGTTTTAATTATCCTATACGGTGACAGGAGGAACCAAGAACCTCAGGCAGAGCAAATACTTCAAGGAAATGTGGACCCCAGGCTTCAGAAGGTGCGTGAAGGAGAATGTGATCTCACTAGTTATTTGAGATTCCTGTCATTTAGTATTCTTACTGCCTCTTTTCTTGCTTGTATGGAAATTTTGGGAAATTTAAAAGCCTTAAGTAGGAGTATGTACACTTCTACTTAGAAATGTTTCCTGAAATATAATAATAGAAGCAACCTCTTCAGCCTGGGATTAAGTGAGTTTGGTACTGGCTGAGAGCAGTGCCTGAAGTGTAGATAGCCCCAGGCAGGCGTTTGCTGTTTGTTATTGTTATTCATGAGAATCTGTCTTAATCTCAGACACATTCTTCAGCTGGACAGAGTAAGGGGTTTGTTTTCATCCTGGTAACTAAGGCTGATCAGTCGTTCTGAGACTGTAAATTTTAGTAATGATTAATGGCCCAGTAGACAAAGGAAATTTCTGAACTTAGATTGAGAGAAGCCCTATGAATTTAGAAGTCACAGCGACTGTCATGGCACTTTATATATATTATAAATTCATACACAATATTTTATCTTACTACCTTGTCATTTTTAGTGATTTTATTGATTAGGTAATGACATTTTAGGTCCAAATACAAAGATATGGAATAGTTGATTGTTGAATGTCCCCAGTTGCTCCAGCCCTCAGCTACCTAATCTCCCTTCTTCCTATCAATCCCCCAAAGGCTACCAGTTCCTTGTGCATTACCAGGCTTTTTTGTTGAAGTTTCCCTTAGTGCCTGGTTATGTTTTGAATTACTGTTTTAAAAACTGAACACCGGACTCGTGATCCTTTCCCTGGGGTCTGTATGTGGTGGGGGTGGGGACTCAGGAGTTGCCAGCTCAGTAAAGGACCCTTGACAGGATGCTTTATCTGGGCCACTTCCTAGCCCTTTAGCTCACTCAGCATGAGGGACACTGTCTCCTTGCTGCTTTGGGGACACTGGGACACCGACCAAGCTGTTGGCTCAGGTGCTACATGATTTCCCTCACTCTATTCCATCTCTTCTCAACATTCCCCTTACCCTTCTCTCAATCGTGGCACTTAGCACTTGATGTGATTATATATATTAATAGCTCTATTTGTTTATGGCCTATCTGCCTCTGTAGAAGCACCATGAGAGCAGGGAGTATATGTTGTCATATTCCCGAGGCCTAGAACAGCTCCTGGCTCAAAGTGGGCACTTTGTCAATATTGCTGAATGAATAAATGAGATTTGGGAAAAAAGCTATTGTAAACAGAGTTAAATGGGCTTATTTACCACAGGACTTTTTCAGAACCTTCAATAAGCAAGCATGCATAGAAAAAGTAGAACAAGGCAGGTGGGAGTCAAGCTCTTCAGCACAAACCCAGAAAGGTTTTGTGTTTTTGGATGGCAGCTCAAACACAGGGAAAAGCCACTGGCAGGAATATTATTGGCAGCTGACCAAATGGATTTACAAGCATCTTTTTGCAAATGCAGGGGAGAGAGAATTTGCACCAGAAGATGGCAATAGAACCAAACCCATTGTTAGTCATTACAAACATGTACAATGTGCACTTTTAGTTTAGAGAGAGGGGGAAAAAAAAAAAGACTGGGATTTCTGGTAGGTTCAGCTGTGTTCTTGCTTAGCTCACCCTGTTTTCCACATAAGAGGGGAAACCACCTTATCCACTAGTTCTGACTTGTGGGTTTTCCGAGTCCAGCCCTCTGGCTAGGTTTCAGAACCTGAATCTTGAAGTGAAACTCTCATTTAATGACTGGAAATAAGAAAGCTCTGAAGATGGGTATGCTGACTCCTGGGGGCCCAGGGGCCCGTTCGGGGCAGCACACCATGACCACAGGGGGCCTGGGGCACGCTCAGGTTTGCCACCATTAGCTGCAAGAGGCAACTTGGGAGTTGTCTTGGCTCCTTGAACAAAGGAGAGTTAATTACAGAAAATGTCAGGCTTTTTAAAGGCCATTTGTCACCGGACTGCAGGGAGAGCCGTGGCCCTTGGCAGAGCCATGGAGGAAAGACTGTTCATTTTAAGCCCCAGTCTCTGCACACAGAAATAGTGAGTCTTGGGGGTGTCATCGTTGGACAGGAGGTAAACCCCATGGAGAATTTGTATATTCAGGGGAAGCAGTGCAGGTAGTGGCGTGGGCTTGGAGGAGTTGGGCCTAAGGGAATTTGGAATCCCTTTCTTTTTTCTTTAAACAAATGGGGTGAATTACTGTAATTTTTCCAAGGTCAGACCAAACCCAAATTCTACAGAGGCTAGTTACCTCTAGGCAGGAGGGCTAGAAAAGAAGAACAAATGGGAACAGTGATAGAGGTCTATGATTCTAATTAAACCTTGTTAAGCTGTTTTTTCAGGGTACATGTAATTCAGAGCATCAATAGATGCTAGTTGACAGATAATCTTTTGCTACTAGTTTTCATTCTTATAATGGAAAGAAGTGGTGGGAGGATGGCTATTATGTCAGAATGCCTAGAATCTGCATTTTAATAAGATCCCCAGGGATTCATGTGGGCATTAGAAGTTGAGGAGGGCTGGGGGCTTGGACCAGCAGTTCTCAGCCCTGGCTGCTCATTAGAATCCTGTGTGGAGCTTACAAAACAAGCCCTGGATCCATCTCCAGAGATTTGTGTTGTTTGGGCTCTAGTGTTCTTGGGGCCCAAGACATTGCTATATTATTTAAAAGCCCCCCAGGTGATACTAAAGTACAGCCAGGGCTGGAACACTGCCCTAAACATAAAGCCAAACACCATTAGGTAGATACCTAGATTGAGAATGCATGTAGTCTCAAAGCAGAAACATGCTATGGTTAACTGGAACCCCTAGTCTGTAGGATTTCTAAAAATCCAACCCGTCAGATACTGTGGATCTTACTAGTTGTGTGCTAGTTTTTAGAGACCTCAACTATGATGATGGTAAGCTAGTTTTTAGAGACCTTGACAACGATGACAATGATGATGGTGGTGGTGGTGGTGGTGGTCTAGGACGGTAGGTCTAGGTGGTGATGTGAACCGCTTAGCTGGGTTAGAACACTCCTGCTCCACTTACGGAAATGATGTTGAGCCTGCGGAATGGCCAGGTAGATGGTGCTTTACATTTTTGACTCTGTGCCTGAGAAACAGCTTCAAAATTTAAATCAGATCATGACACTACTACCTTTCTTCTCATGGAGAGCTCTCTTCAGTGGCTTTGCATTGCTCACAAGGTGAAACTAAATTCCATAACTGCTGTTTTAAGATACAGTGTTGTGTGACCATATCTGCTTTTGATCGTCTCTAACCGTGCTCTGGAAACTCCAGCCACAGGGGCTTCCTTTGGTTACTCAGGGGCCCCTGGCTTACTCCTGTGTACCCCCGGGCCGCTGTTCCTTGCTGGTCACCTGGTCTGGAATCTGTGCCTTTACCACCTTACGAAACTGCTATCTCTCATCTCTGCCTAGGTTCTGTCCCGTTGTATTTTCCTCTCACAGCATCATGTCTTTCTATCTCATACCACTTAGGGGATAGACTCTTTGATGCATGTGGGTGTCTCCGTTAGACTATAGGCTCCATAAGGACATAAACTGTGTATATGTGTTTGGTTTGGGACTCATTGTTGTATCCCTGGCATTTATTTTTTTGGATGGATGAATATGTTTTCATGATGAATTTGGCAAATAAGTATTTTTTAGGTTATTGTGTCCTTAAAACTATATGCAGATATACATCTACTCCTGTTTGTGTCTTATATGTTGTAAACTGTAGAGATACCAGCCCTGAGGGGAAGGGTATTTTGAGAGGGAACAGGCTTTAGTCTTACTGGTTCTGGTTGGTGCACATAGCACATGACTTGGAGAACAAGTCCTGGTTTATCTAAATTTTTGCCATGACAGCTTTTTCTCTTAAGTCTATGTGTGATTTGTGAACTGCCTCACTGTAGATGATGAAAAAGGTAAGTGCTTAAAAATAGTGCATCTCTCCACCTCAGGCTTTCTCCCCGCAGCGGGAGCCTCCCTAGAAAGCATCTGCATATAATGTAGTGTTTCCTTGCAGGCCCTGGGTGAACAAGCCTTCCCATCTTCTGCAGGAGGCCCTGCCTTTCTCTGTGCAGGGAAGACCACCCTCCCTAACCCCTGCTGCTGCTTCTGTCAGAGGAGTTGAGTCTTACAAAGTGTAACACCCCGATGGAGGAGTAGGTCTGGAGGAGTAGGTCTGGGGTACAGCGTGATTAGAGCCAGGCAGGGGCATAGGGGGCCTCCAGCCTTATTTGTAACACTTTCTTTCCTTTACAAACACTCAAGTAAGTACAGCAAAACTATTAGAGCCCAGAATCTGTTTTTGTTATTTTATTCTTTGTACTTTATGTTTTAAATATTAAATTATTTTTAAAAGCTAAACGAAAACTAGTGAAGACAGATATATTTACTAAATATTCAGACATATGTTCAATTTGTCACTTAACCACATTTTCTCCTGGCTGGAAAAGTGTTTACCATCCATTGCCAAGTTGTAAGGAAACTGCAGTTAGTAGAAGTCAGGTAGAAAAAATAAATAAAAACACCAGGGTGCATGTATGTGAGTGGCATTATTTGTATTTTGTCAGCTTTTATTATAAAATGGATACATGCTTGCTGCAAAAGTTTTTCTTTAATGTATAGATGTACAAAGCAAAAAATAACTGCTCTCATCCTCTCAAGATTGTATTGTATACATTACATGTATATATGTGTTTATATGTGTATATAATCACATACCTTCATATATGTAATTTTTTTACAGATAGGGTCACACATTCAGCTTTGCAACTTGCCCTTTCTGTTTACATATAAATTGACATTTTGAATCTGTGTTATTGGCTTGCCCTTCAGCACAGAGTTTTATTTAAAATTTAGAAAAAAATTTTGGACTTCAGGGACATTTATTAATCCCCCCTGGTCAGTATGTTTAAGTTGTATGTCTGTTCAAATGCATGTAATGCTGTGATTTATAAAATGTGATTTTATTTGCAAGTAATACTGAAGTCCTAGTAGCTTTTAATTGTTGTCTAGACTCAGGTAATAGATATTAAATATATAACTACTCTCACGTGGATATTGGAGAAATATTTTGAGGTTGAAATTGGGGGCCTCAATCCTTTAAAGAGTTTGGAAACTCTCAGATAAAGGGTTGGGCAAGGTGCCTTCAAAAGTACCTTTCAGCTCTCCAGAGTTTTCCTGGTAAGTTTCTAGGTGGATGTAGTCATTCAGCAAATAATGGTGGTTGACTTCCTGAGCGCCCGGCACTATTCTAGTCCTTGGTGTACTTAGGGGCGCTTACATTCCACTATGGGGGCACATAGTGAATGACTGAAACGTTCAGGCTATAGTGGGTGCAATGAGGGAAATGAAACAAGGCAGGATGATGGAGAGAGGCTTTTGGGGGGTTCCAACAGGGTGGGGGGTGAGGGAGAGCTGCCTTTTCCTCTGCTGTGCACTGGGAGGGGAGCAGGCCCTGCTTATTTCACATTTATAGAATCCCAGTGGCCAGTAGAGAGCGCTCCCTTTCACAGTGACTACCCTCAGGCTCTGTGGCCTCCAGGGAGGCCTGCAGCAGGGCAGAGGGTCATTGGCAGGCTTCAGCCTGGTCTGGGCAGCTCTACTCAACACATCGGTGAGGGCCTGTGGTTTTATACACCTCAAGAGTACATTTTTTGGCAGAGGCTATGGTTTATGCACTCTTATGCAGAGGCTATGGTTTATGCACCACTTATGCAGAGGTTATGGTTTATGGTTTAAACTCTCCATATCTGCAGCCCCCAATCAGAGTCCCCAAGTGTCTTGGGCTATCCCTGCCATTTCATCCTGACGGGGATGAGAAGGAGGTGGGGGCCTTAAAACTTCCCTTCTCCTGACCTGATGCAGCAGCCAGGCTTTGGGTAGGAGAGGGCACTCTATGTCTCATTCAGTAGGAGTCTAGTTGAAGTCACTTTTGGAGTTGAGCGGGTTTGAAGTAAAATTGCCATCTGGAAGAAGACATTGGCCGATGTAAGTTGTAGAGGAGGTCTGTTGGCACGCTCTGTCTCAGAGGGGTCTCACAACACACTGGCAGGAATACAGTGGTGGTTTTATCCTGACAGATAAGAAACTTGGGTAGACTCTGGGAGAAGAGAATAGACCTATCCCCTACCCCCACCAACCCTAGGCCTGGGTGAAAGAGTAAAGCACTCCTGGCTTGAAATTAAAATCCAGGACTTAGGAAGGCAGGCACGGCATCAGGATAATGCAGGTCTCACTATTCAGGTAGCCCAGATGTATAGAAATCTGAGCCACTTGGCTTCCTGGAGAGCAGGTAATATGACCCTTCATTTTCATGTAAGTCTGTTTATTCATTATCTCCCTACTTTTATATAGAGGTGAGCTCAGTGGGCTGACTCAAATTAGATCCCTTCAGAAGGTTAGTTCCCATTAGAAAGACTGAATTCTTAAGCCATAAAAACCTCCCAAGTGCTGGCTTGATGGCTGGGGAGGGTGCTCAGGGGCCAAAAGTATAGCTCTGATCAGAGTAGGACACCACGAGTGGGCAGTGCCAGGAGGTTCCCCTGCTCTGCAGAGCAAGCATGTGTATGAGGGAGGAGGCCCCGGTGGTTCCTCTCCTCTGTATTCACTTGTCCATAGCACTTGTCTTAGCAAAACATGGGTTGCAAGCCCCAGGCCACTCAGCCCCGGGACCTATTCCTCAGCCTCCAAGACTTCATGAAAACTGGTGTAAGGGAGCAAATGCCTCTCTGTTCTGGTTGCTTACCTCCTCTCTGGTACTTGTCTCCTTTCTTTTTACTCCCTCCCCAGCCCACACTGGCTCCTCTGCCTCTCTGCCATTCTGGAGTGCTCCCACTGTGACCCATGGGGATGGACCCCTCCGAGCATCACTGTCTTGGAGGGACAAGATCAATGGACTCGGGACTGCAGTGCCCTATGCTGCTGGGCACAGTCTGTGCCTCACTTGTTCCCGGAAGAGAAGGATTAGGAGCTCGAGTCCTCTGGAATGAGAATCTCACCTTTCTTTTCCTGTCTCCTTGAGGCAGACCATGTTGTTGCTTTCATTTCTGGCCACCAAGAAGGCTGTTTGCAGATCGAATTGGAAAGTCACAGAGGGTCAATTTATGTTTATAGAGGGCCTGTTAATCCTCATGACCACTCTGGAAGGAGGAGGACCCTGTCTCAGAGGTGGGAAGTCAAGGCTCAGGGAGGTTAAGTGACTTGCTGAGTCACAGAGCTGGATGAGTGGTGGAGCCACCTAGGGCTCTCTGCTTTGTACCATGCTGCCTCAGAAGAGAAGGACTAAAGGAGAAAGGAAGATTCAACCAAGGCAGGCCAGCTGGCTTTAGGTGATTAGAGAGGAGTTGGCATGCCCCATGTTGGGTAGTGTAGCCAAATAAAACACAGGACTACCAGTGAAATTCAAAACTCAGAGAGGCAACAAATAGCTTCTCGAAGTATAAGAACATCCCATATAATATTTGGGACATATTTCTACTAAAACATTATTCACAGTAGTGTCCCCTTATCTGCAGTTTCACCTTCCGTGGTTTCAGCTACCCACGGTCAGCTGCACTCTGAAAGCAGATGATCCTCCTTCTGACAAATGTTCAGAAGGTCAGTTAGTTGCCTACCGTTATGTCACTGTGCCTACATCATTCACCTCACTTCTTCTCCTCTCCTAGGCATTTTATCATCTCACATCATCACAAGAAGGGTGAATACAGCACAGTAAGATACTTTGAGAGAGAGTCCACATTCACATACTTTTGTTCTACTGTATTGTTATAATTCTTCCACTTTATTATTAGGTATTGTTGTTAATCTCTTACTGTGCCTAATTTATAAATTAAAGCTTCCTATAGGTATATATGTGTAGGAGGAACCATAGACTATCAAGGGTTCAGTACTATCTGTGGTTTCAGGCATCCACTGGGGGGCCTTGGAAAGTATCCCCCATGGATAAGGGGAGACTGCTGTATTCCTCATCTGAAATTCAGATATAACTGATTGTTCTCTATTTTTATTTATTTAATCCAGCGACCCTATTTGAAGACCTCAGGAAACACACTGACTGGGTCTAATGTGTGATGAGCACCTGAGGTTGACAGAGGGTAGCTCCTGAGCCACCCTGTAAAGACATGGGCTGCATGGCAGATGGTCAGTTCCCCATTGCAGGATGTATTCAAGTATAGGCTGGATAACCACTTGGTAGAGGGAATTCAGGTTTCAGATGCCTGGTTCCAGTGAAATTCTGGGAGGTAAGTGTTGAGATAAGCAGGAGAGTTGATTACCTGGGTCCTCACTGAGCTCTGTCCCAGCTGGCATTCAGAAGCTCTCTGAAATCGTATGTCATCAGCACCTTGTTGAGAGGACCTGTTCACCCTGATGGCCTCAGTCAGCTAGTGAAAACCAACCCAGCCCACCATGGTTTCTTTAAGTGGTTTGGTTTGGCCTGAAGAAGCACTGTGTTAAAGGTGAAATGAAACACCCTTTTTTTGTCTCTCTTGCCAAGAATTGACTGACTTCCCTGTTCTTTATGTGTTCCCTGCAGCAGAGTGTGACTTCTGTGACCTGCTAAGGATTGACATGCCCTGCATCACCCCTCAGGCAGTGATAGCATGAAAAACACCCACCCCCAAGGTTCTGCGCAGACTCTTGCAGGCAAGTGAATGGAGAGAGAGAGAAGCTCCAGTGTTCATTTTTACTGTTTTGGAGATTCTGTAGGTGTGGCTATGTTTATCTTGTCAGCATGTCCGGATTTTACACAAGGCCTGCTTGTAAGTGCCTTACTATGGCTTCTGCCCTCTGCAGATTACTACAGCAAAGGTCTGGCCCTTGGCAGACCTCCTTCTGCCCACCTACTTCCAGGCCTTGGCTGTCACTGGGCACCAGGAACATGTTCTGATGTTAGCTTGGGCCAGAAAGGAATCAAGAGGCAAATCTGCAAAAGCTTATCATGTTTTCCAAAAACAAACAGAAATGGCTCGTTTCCATTAGAGTGTTTTACATTTTTTTGAATTATCAAATCGATAAGTTCATATTATTAAGAGTAAAATTAAGTTAAATACTAAGTCAAAATACCCTTGTATCAATAGAAAAAGATTTTCAAATATTTGTATTGATGCTACTAACTAAAATCACCTGTTCTTTTTATTACCTTTTGTTCAATTTATTTATAAGTGCCAGGTGCATTTCACTTTTGTTTTCCAGAAAGAATTACTGAATGGCTGACATTTGACAACATGCACCACCAGTGGCTTCTGTTGGCCGCATGCTTTTGGGTGATTTTCATGTTCATGGTTGCTAGCAAATTTATCACGTTGACCTTTAAAGACCCCGATGGTAGGTATGCTTCCTTGTGGGATAGATTTCGGCTAATCCACACAATGCTGTGGTACTGTTCCTGGGTACATGCACAGATGACCTTTGTCACAGAATCAAAAGAACTTTAATGCCAGAGGTGACCTTGGAGGTCACAGCATCCAATTCCTTCATGTTACAGAAGTGCAGGACAGGAGGTGGAAATGGATGAAAGTCTCTTCCCCTGTATCTCCCCCGGGGCAGGTGGAGCATACTTTCTCTTTGGGCTTCCTTGGTGACCTCTTCCCAGCAATACCATTCTCCAGAGCATCTGGTAGGCTCCAGGCTTGGGACTTCCCCCTGCTTCGTGTTGTCATGAGATGCTACCATGACTGACCAGCATCTCTGTGTTCTAGTTGGTGCTGTGTGCTGGTAGCCATGTGTTTGAAAGTCACCTTCAGTGTACTAGAAGGAAGGTGATTTAAATATGTGTTGGGTAGTCTTTTTTTTTCTTTTAATCTTTATTTATTTTTGAGAGAGAGAGCTGGGGAGGGGAAGGGGTGGTGGGTACAGAGGATCCGAAGCAGGCTCTGTGCAGACAGCAACGAGCCCTATGAGGGGCTTAACTCATAAACTGTAGGATCATGATCTGAGTTGAAGTTGGACGCTTTAACTGACTGAGCCACCCAGGTGCCCCTGTGCTGGGTAGCCTTTGAGGACTTTTTGATTCCCCTTACTTGACGTAGGTGTTCAGATGAAGACATTAAGTGCACCAAATCCAGCCTCAGAAGAGCATATTTTAGTTTATGCCCTTGACCTTTGCTTACCTGGTCATCAGTGGTTTTTTTTCTACAAATTGGACATACTCTGACGGCTCCAAGATTGACCTGAGTACAGTGAGGCTCTCTCTGTGATCTGTGAGGTTGCTGGGTGTATGTAAGGAGGTGCACTGATGGTCATCTTGAACCCCAAGGTGACTCCTTCCATGGCAAAGTGAGGCAAGACAAACGGGAGATGTTGAAAAGACTCATGAGCAGATTCAGGGTGGCCTGACAACATCTGCCTAATGGGGAGGATGCTTGTGCACATGGGTGTATACGACATCTTCACTTTGCATAGCCCTTTACACATTATCCTGCAGACAGCAGCCCTTAGGAAAGGGAGATCAGGAAAGTATCCGTTCCAGCTGTTTTCCCCACTTACTCCTGGTGGCTGCATGAACTGTGCCATCTGTGTGGCCAGCAGCTTACAGGGCCCTGCTCCAGCCCACAGAGCTCCCGGCTATGCTGAGGGCTGCCCAGTGCCCCCTGCCCCCCCCATTCTCACTCACTTGCTCTCGCTCTCCCACTTGCTCTCGCTCTCTCACTCTGTCTGTAGGGGAACAAGGCTGGAGGCAGATGTGCAGGCCTAAGAGGATGGCCCTGAAATTGACCCTAAGAGGTGGTTCTCAGCTCCAGTGTTTGCACTCAGTAACTCAGCTCCTTCATGCTCGGGCCTGACAGGCTGTCATCATTACAGGTGCCACCTGCACCTTCCAGGACCTCTCGTGAGAACCTGAGAGGTTTTCACAGCCTCGGGAAGGCTGTGTTAACTGCAGATATCTGAGGCGGCCAAGAGCATCACATTGCATTGTGGATAATCACAGATAATCATGGTCCATACCACGGGCCTCTGTCAGAACAGCAGGTGCTGAATCTTGGGGCGTCATTGGAATCTGAGACAATGATCTCAGCTTGACCATTTGGATGTTTCTCCAGCTGCTCCAGTATAGTTAAATGTACCTGTGATGGAGAGCCCTCCTTCAGCATCAGAGGAGTGGTTCTCATCCTGTGGCACATTAGAACCATCTGTGGGACTTTGTAAACCTTTCTCTGCTGGCCCAACCAGAGACCAAGTCAGTTAGAGTCTCTAGGAGTGTGACCCAGGGGAGAACTGCAAATGTGGAAAGAGAGGCAGATGCTGAGGATGTGAGATCACTGTGAAAACGGGTCCACAACTACACATTTTACTCCTGATCCCCTTAAATGTCACCTAGTAAGTTAGAAGGCACTTTCAAAGGCAAGTCAGGAGGTTAAATTGTTTATGGTTTATTTTGTTTCAAAAAGTAGGAGTATAGGTAATATATTTTATGAGACACAAAAAATAAGTAAGTTGTGTGCCTCGAGTTGTAATATTCTCTGGTAGAATAGCCTCTGAAGGACATGTCATTCCTCAATGGTATCTGATGTGTCATTCCACTAGGATGTGACAGGTTTCATGCTGAATGCTTTCAGAAAATTGTAGAAGCTCTAGAGGGTTTTGTGAAGTGGAGCAAATAGTCAAAGGGATAGAAGGTGAAACCTAGAGGGAAGGATGAAAGGCTTGAGGATTTTAAACCTGAAGGAAAAATCTGTTTGGTGCTATTCACCAAGTATTTTTTGCACCCTTGGATGTTTGGTGTGGTTGCTGTGGTTAGTGAATGGGGGCACAGGGGTGCTGACCACTTCTAGTGGGGACCTTAGAGGCAGTGCACACTTGGCCCCACTGCCCCTCCCCCTTCCCCCGGGAAGCCTGGCGGACTGCCTGGGAGGACAGTGTCAGCCCCACAGTGTGCAGGGAACATAAAGTGAGAACCCTTTGTTTTCAGGCCCCAAACATAACCCAGCCTTTCTTGAGCACACAGAACCTTACCTGATTGTCCCTAAATGCCTGGGTGGGGTCACGAAGACAGATGTTCACCAGCTTTCTGAATGAAGGAAAGGAGCTCCCATGCTGGGTGTCTTCCAGTCTGGGTGATTGGGCAGGGATGGAGCACCCACGAGAAGTCAAATACACAGCCTCTTGGAGGCTGTCGGCAAGGGCATCTCCTGCCACTCTAGGGTTCCATGGGTACAGACAGAGCATTTGTCTGGGGAGGCATTTAAACCCCCTGGTGGATCTTGCGGCTGTATAGGAAACTGAATGAGGTTTGTGAACGTGTGACCGAAAGGGATTTTCTCATGTGCTGGAATTTGTTTCACTCATGTTCACAGTGTTGTGGCTTTTGAACCAAAAGCACAATGTGAAGTATCATCACAAAGAAATAACTGACAACACAGTGCTCTCCTATATGATGAGGTTCTATTTTCTGTAAAGCAGATGGCACATCCTTGGTGTCAGCGTTCAGGGAGCCAATTGTAACTCTGGTGTTTGTGGGGCTGTTCCTTCTGGCTCTGACCTCTGGGAAATGGGGCTCTGTTCCAGAATCTGCCAGGGGACGAGTGTGTTTTCTTTTTACTCTCCTGTTATTAATGATTTCCCTGCCACTTAAACTGATAGGAAGGGTGGATTTGTCTTGAAACACTGTTTAAAGTCTCACTTACCTTTTCAAAAAAATAGTTTTATGGTCTTTCTTCAGCTCAGCAAGGAAGCCATGGAAATATTTGTGGAAATGACTCATCCTTGGTTAAAAAATTTCAGCGTCATACTGATCTAAGTTCAGGTGTTCTAACTGGACCGTACCACAAGAAATAAATCCCATTCAGTGACGGGAATTTGATGGCATGGTACAGTGAGACTTGAAACAAAAAAACGACATCTTTGTGAATCCGGTGTGTGTGTGTAGACACTGATTTTTCTTCTCACTTCAATTTGACTTCCTCTTCCAATCTTTTGCCTCCACTCAGCCCTTCACCTTGGCTGTTAGTCGCTTAAGGGCAGGGTCCGTGACCTGAACATCTTTGCGTGCCTACTGCCTGCGTGTGATGGACAGGTGACTGACGCTGGGTGGCTGATGCCCAGTGTGGTCAGGGAGATGAGTGGATGTGATCACTTCTAGAAGAACAACAGGGTACATCACTTGGCATGTTTAAAGACATTTTATAAAATATTGTAAATATAACGATGCCTGTAACAAAAGTGATCTGATGCTTTATGAGAACACTTGGCCTTACCTACAGGATGAGAATCCTTGATTCTGGAGCTAGAGGCTTGTTCCTAACGGTCAGGGTGGAGAAGGAGACTGTCCCTTGATCTTAGTGGGGATAATAGCATCTGTGAAAACAAATGGTTGTTGACAGAGCAACAGAAATAAAACAAATCCAAATGTAAACTGTGCTATCAGTTTTATTTGAAGCAAATATCAAGAAGTTTAAAATCATAAAAATGATAAAAATTGGTGGATGACTGACTGGTGTTTGTGGTATTGGAAGGCAAGATGTTCCGCAGTTGCCAAAGCTTGTTCTGTATGCTTCCGAGTGTGTGGAACAGGTTGCTTCAGAGATTCATTGGCAAGTCAGCTGTTTAGAATTCAGGATGCATTGTCCCATCTGAAATGTTATTAAGGAAGCTTGGGATTCTGCAAAATCCATTCAACCTGTGGCAGAACTAAGCATTGCGGTGCTAATCTTAGAAGACACTGTCAGAACGCGAAGTGACCAGATAGGCATAGAATGTGAATTTTCTTGTCAGCGTGTCAGTGCCCAAAGATGACAGGTTGCAAAAGAGGAGGATGGGTAGAGGCTGGTCTCTTGGAGTCCTTGGAGTGCATTCAGGAGCTTTGGGGGCTGAAGGCACATAGACAGGGCTCTTTGACCTTACTGCAGGTACAGACGAGCTCCTGCACACAGCTTTGGTTAGGATTGCGTTTTAAATCACATGTAGACAAGAAAAAAGATTTTAGTAGCGTTCCTAAAGGTATGTGGCAAAGAGGTTTTTATTGGAGTCCGATAACTCAAAGGCGTGTAACAGATGGGGAGAAGGGATTATTATTTTTGTCAGGTACTTGTAAGATGTTTTTGCCCTCCCTGGGCGAGGAGGATGTCAGCCCATGGTGCATACCAGTAGCAGTGCTTGCCAGGGGCCTGGAGGAGGTGTAACAGCCAGACCAGTGCAGGTGGGAGCTGTAGTCCAGTGTGCACATGTTGCTATTAATGACCCAAGAGGAGTAGGTTTTGATTATTTTTTAAAAGTGAAATAAATGTCCCTTTGTTGATGCTGTGTTATGCTGATTTTGGTACTTTTTTGGTATCTACTTTTTCTCTCTAATTACGTTTTTAGGCTTTGCAAAATTTTTTTTAATGTTTACTTAGAGAGAAAGAGCATGCTTGCATGAACAGGGGAGAGGCAGAGAGAGGAATAGAGAGAATCCCAAGCAGGCTCCACACTCAGTGCAGAACCTGACTTGGAGGCTTGATCTCATGACCACGAGATCACGACCTGGGCTGTTACCAAGGGTTGGACACTTAACTGACTGAGCCACCCAGTGCACCTAGACTTTGCAAAATTTTGGAAGCAAATGTTTCTTTGATTGTAAAGATCTGAAAATTATCTTCAAATTCTACTCAAAGGTTTCCCCCAAATCAGTTTTTTTTGTAAATTATTACTCTGGACTAGCATTTTGTAAGATTCGTCTGGTCTAATCTCACTTTCCATGAATTTTTAAACTAATGTGTAAATACTGACTTGACTGCTAACTTGGTTTTTTTCTAATTACCCTTTAATTTTGAGATCACTGTAGAGTCATATGCAGTTGTAAGAATGCAGAGTTCTGTGTACCCTTTACTCAGTTTACCCCAGTGGTAACATTCCAGAACTACAGTGCAGAGTTACAGTCACAATGTTGACAGTGATACAGTCAAGATGCATAACATCGCCATCACCACAAGGATGCCTGGGTTGCCATTTTATAGCCACACCTCCCTCCCTCTCCCTGTCTCCCATCCCTGGCCCCCACCCCCCTTGAAAACCACTAATCTATTCTCCATAATTTAAGAATGTTATGTACAGTATGTGACCTTTTGGTTTTAGCTTTTTTTTATTCAACATAATTTTCTGGAGATTCATCCAACTTTAATTGGGTGTATCAATACTTTGTTCCTTTTTATTGATGAGTTATATTCCATGGTGTGGATGCACCACCGTTTGTTATCCATATACCTGTTGAAGGACATCTGGGTTTTTTTTTTCCATTTTGGGGCTTTACAAATGAAGTTTCTATAAACATTTGTATATAGGTTTTTGTGTGGATATAAATCTTCATTTCTCTGGGATAAATGCCCACGAATGCGATTGCTAGGTCACATGGTAGTTAAATGCCTAGGTTTTTTGTTTTTCTTTCTCTCTCTCTCTCTCTCTCTCTTTTTTTTTTTTTTTTTGTTTTGTTTTTTGTTTTAGGGGTAGGGAGGGGCAAAGGGAGAGAGAGAGTATTAAGCAGGCTCCATGCCCAGTGTGGAGTCTGACTCGGGGCTTGATCCCACAACCATGAAATCATGACCTGAGCCGAAATTAAGAGTTGGATGCTCAACCAACTGAGTTACCCAAGCACCGTGCTTAGTTTCTAAAGAAACTGCCAAACTGTTTTCTAGAGTTCCTATGCCATTTTACATTCCCACCAGCCATGTAAATTAGTCAGTGTCTCTATGGCCTCATTATCATTTGGAGTTTTCACTATTTTTTATTTTAGCCATTTTGATAGGTCTGTAGTGGTATCTCATCGTGGTTTTCATTTGTATTTGCCTGCTGGCTAATGACCTTGAGTAGCTCTTCATGTGTTTATTTGCCATTTGTAGATCCTCTTCAGTAAAATGCCAGTTCATGTCTTACCCATTTTCTAATTGGATTTTTTTTTTGTCTGCAGAGTTTTGAGAATTCTTTACATATTCCAGATACTAGTCCATCATCAGATATTTGATCTGCAAATATCTGCCCCCAGTATGTAGCTTGTCTTTCCATCCCCTTCATAGGGGTTTTGCAGAGCAAAAGTTTTTTTGGTGAGAGTCAGTTTATCAGGTTTTCCAAAGATTTTCTCCTATGTTTTCTTCAAAGTTTTATTACATTTAATTGCTGATGCATTTTGCATTCATTCTCGAGTAAAGTGTGAGGTTCAGGGAAAGGTTCATTTTTTTGGTCTATAGATGTCCAGTTGCCAGAGCATCGTTTGTTGAAAGGCCTCTCCTCCACCGAACTGATTTTGTACCTGTGTCCAATGTCAGTTGGCATATTTGTGGGGGCCTCTTTGTGGGGCCTCTGTTCTGTCTCACTGATGTGTGTGTCTGTTCCTCCATAAGAATATGCTTTAACCTCTCTGTCTTCTAGCATACAGTGCGAAACAGGAATTTCTGTTGCTGACAGCCGTGCCAGATGTGGGGAAGTTACCCGGAGAGAAGCACTTTCCTGAGGAACTGAAGGTGGGCACAGCAAGGCAGAGGGCAATGAGGAGCAGAGCTGCTTCTCTCCAGTTTCACTGTGGTGTCTTCTTTCCACCCGCTGTGGCCCCATTGGGTCCCCCTGTCACATGGGAACTAGCCTCCCCTCTGTGCTCATGTCAGCTGGTTTCCTCTAACCATCACTTTCTGCTTCATAGTTGTGACTTCTGTTACTTCTGCACCTTTCTGCTCATCTTTTTTAGCTTCTCTTTGGAGGTGGCATGGTCATATCTATTTTTATGTTCCTCACAGTGCTTTGTACATCATGGATCCTCTGTAAATGTTGATTGTGTTGAATTCCTGACCAGCTGAGAAGGAGCCTTGGCAGGGGAATGGAGGATGTTGGGCAAGGTCAGGAGAAAACCAAGACAATGGGAAAAGGTCTCTGACCCAGAATCCTGGAACTTTAAAGTTAGGAGGGGGTATTGGACCAAGGAGCAGCTAATCTTCCCTCCAAGCACTATGGATAAGAGAACCGAGTTTAGGGAAAAGGCTAATCATCCCGAATCATCTGGGCATTAGTGGCAGAGCCCAAGGCTGCCGACTTCTACTCAGCACTCTTCTTGCTTGACATTCTGACTCCCAAGTCTTTCTCCTCAAGCTCCTTTTACACAAAACTTCCTAATCGTTCCCCAGCCAAGATGAGGAGCATACTCTTGAGATCCCCTCTTACTTCCTAACACCCATTCCGTGGTTTGGTTTGCAGTTATGCCAAAAGAAATGAAATGGGTAGACCGAGCTAGAAGACATTTATCAGCCCAGAATTTAACCATAGAGAAGGAGACAGTTCCTGTCCTTGATTTGCACAAGAAGGACAACAGATTAGAACCTGACAAAGTCTAGAAAGTGTGCACTTGGTTAGAGTGAAGTACTTTTGGAGTTTACAGGTTGTAGGACACTGATTGATTCATCCAGTCTGCAGAACTCCCTGAAGCAGACCTGGAATATTGCTTTTAGGTTGAGGCATTTCCAGGGCAAGGGAAGAGAATGGATGGACCACAGAGACAGGAAACCAGAGAAACCTGAAGGAAATAGGAGAGTGGCCTTAATAGAAGGGGGTGAGGAAATAAATGTTTAGTTACTGGCATCAGTAATGACACAGAGGTGGGGTAAGAGTTTCACAAGAGAAATGCAGTGCTCTGAGACCAGGGTGCTGGTAGGATGCTGTGACTTGAAAAGAACAAAAGTGACCATCCTGGGGGGTGGCACTCTTAGGGGACAGAGGAACACACTTCCTGCAAAGGCTGTTGGTCTGCAGGACTAATTGTGGTTGGAAATACTGCACCAGAACATGCCTTGCAGTTCACAGAAGACTTTACTGAGTTTTAATCTTACCCGTCCTCAAAAACAGCCCTCTGAGCCATAAGTATTTTTATTCTCATTTTGCATTTGGAAAGTGTGAGGCTCAAGGAACAGAGCCAGTGTATCAGGGACAGCAGGTAGTGGGCGGGGACTTTCAGCTACATGTCCCCTGTCCCCTGCACTTTCTCGCATCAAGGGGTGTGAGGGAGTGGGGAACAGTGGTCAGACTCAGTGCTCTGAGACCAAGAGTTATTATGTTAAACTCAGCAATGTCTTCCCAAAAGACAGGTGACTTCTAAAGGTGATCAGGTTGTGTAGCTCACCTTTAAAAGTTTATTTTGCACAGTTGTCGAGTGAATATTTTGTACACCTGAAACTAATACAATGTTGTATGTTGGTTATACTTCCAATTTTTAAAAACTGCAAAAGAACGTTTATTTTGTGCTAAATATAGCTGAATATTTGAATGGAAAATAATGTCAGTCATTAAAATTGGTTTAGTATAGTTGCAAAGGAAGAAAACAGAAAACCATGCCAGTCCATAAGCACCATTGAATGAGCAGTTGTCTTCCTTTATATTTAATGCTTAAGCTTGAAGAAAAGCAAATTTGAAAAGGAGGAAGATTTTCTGCAGTTTCTTGAGAACTTGTTTGGAGGTGCTGCCCTGCGATGCATTGGTCTTGAGTGTCATCCGTGATCCAGGTTAGATCTGAGGTTTAAAGCAATTAGAATAGAGTGAGGAGAGGAGACAGAGACTGTGTCGATAAGTAAGCAAGAGTTGGGGTCAGGGAGGGAATGAGGTTAAATTAGACTCCATTTATGAAAGCACGAAGGCAAAGGCCAGGGTGGTGGGCTCGTGCCCGTGCTCCCTAGGGAGGAAGACAGGTCCCTGGGAAGGATCAGAGCTGGGTAAGTCTGCAGGTGCCCGCTCTCACTTCTAGAATGTCTTGACCTCAAGAAGTAGCCATTAGGAATTCCCAAGACACTCTTCCCTTCACCAGGGAAACCCAGGAAATTCAGTCAAACCTGTGAGAAGGGATATCAGGGAGTTTGGTTATGGCAGATCCATGAGGGAAAGCAGAGAACTGGTGTGGTGGGGTGGAGTCCTCTGTTACAGTCTTTCCAGTGTGTTCTCCTGTGTTTTGGAAGGCTATATCTCTCTCCCCCATTTTACACCTGACTTAGTCCCAGGGGAGGACTCGTTGTTACAGCAGCCTCATAAATGATTGCTTTGGAAACCTAGTGCATTTTAACAGATAAAAGGCCATTTTGGTCCATTCAATAAAGTTAATTTAGGGGACCATCTGATTTGAATTCTTGGAAGAAGTTCTGTGTAACTTAAAAGGAATGAATAGACAATAAACAGCAACAGAAACATTTCAAAATGCTGAGGAAAAGAGCCACAGTGGAGGCGGCCAAAGGAGTGGGGTTGGCAGAAACAGACTATTCAGAACTGCCTTTCAGAATGCTTCTTGGGAAGTCAGGAGATCTCTGTGGGCAGACATTCTACCGTGATGTGAACAGGGAGGGGGTAATAAGTCACTGAGGACAGGGTGTCACTGAACTGCTGGCATATTCCCTCTGCCTGCTCTGTCTTACTCATCTCCTACCCCCCAACACACACTCAGGGCGTGTACACCCTCATGTACACGGACAGTGCCATATATTCTTACTCAGCTGAGGCTTTCCCCGTGTCTCCACAGAGCACTGAAACCAGCCAAACACAGAGTAAAGACTCGATAAATACTTGTCAAACAGTTGACTCTCCTGAGTGACGGAGCAGTAGAATTTTGAATCGAGTGTTAACAAAAGCCATTTTCTGTTATAGATATTCTGTTAGGTTCTAAAGCGGTCCCCAAAAGTGTATGTCATAATTTGGAACTTGAGCTTTTTCATCTTTTTTGTTTTTTTAAGTCCACTTGCTCTTAAGAAGGAAAGTCAAATGAACCCATTTTGCGTCTGCTTTCCTTGCCAACCATACTGACTCATATCTGATTTATTGGGCAGTGGAAAGGCCCTGTGGCCAATTCAGGAAGTGTCTAGAAATAGTGGTTGTCATTCTGTAGAAAAGGGGAGGAAGGAAAGAAGAAAAGGGTTCATAGCTGGTAAGAAAGGGACAGGCCAGCCCTGGAAAGAAATTCAGGGGGATCTGGCAGAGTTGTGGCTTTTAGTTAGTGAAGATCATGCTGAAGAAAGACAAAAATGTGCTATGTTTGCAGAGCTACCTTTGGATACATAAAGTAACCCAGATGTGGTAGAAACCCAACCACAGAGGACTTGGACCAGTTTTCTAGAACCTCTTAGAAGTCTTTATAGGTGCTCCCCCCACCAGGCAATAGTTTTAATTCATCTTTTTTATGAAGAAATAAGTTATGTTCATTTTGTATTTTAAGGAAATAGCCAGCATTAAAAGGAAAAAACATCAGCTACGGTCCATCACAATCCATGGCTCTCTTTATCACTATCAGAAGTTTTATTAGGTTTCCTTTTTAAAAAACATTCATTGAGGTATAACACCTGTATGGTGTAAAACTACATTTCCTGAATGACAAGCACATGGTTATTCATGTGCTTAACCTGTGTTGAAGGAGAGGGGGCGGGCTCTGCACCCTAGTGGTGTGAGTAGTGTGGGAAGTGTAGCCTCTGTGAGCAAATGATGGAGCACACATCAGCACTAGTTTCTGCTCGAAGGAGTCCTCCCACCTGGTGGGAAGATCCATGTGAGCTGTGAGGCGAAGTCTGATCCCAAAACCCCTGCCCACCTCCTAACCTAGGCCTCCTAACCTAAAATGACTTTCTCCCTCTGTTGTACATGAGCCTAATCCCTGCCCCCCTGTCCTGAGGAAAAAAAGACATTTTCTGAACAGGATTACAGATGGCTCCCTGCCTTCCAGGCAAATCAGCCGCGAGACCCACGCTGACCTATCCTGGCAAAATTTGTAACGTGCTGAAACATGACAGAAAAAAAATCCTACAGGCACCCAGGTATTAAAAATGGGTTGCCTGCAAAGTGTGGCAGTCAGGTGGGCCGCACGTGCACCTCCCTGCAGCCGTCAGTGCCAGCCTGAGGTGTCGTAGGGACGGTTTTCACACTCTGTATGTGAAGGCTACAGAGGAACTGTCCTAGCTACACACAGACTGGGAATGATACTGTTTCTGAGAGGAGAAACTACTGAGAGACCTACTCCAGATAACTCGGAGGTGAACAAAACAAACGCTTCCGAATCCAGACGGCATACGATTAAAAAAAAAAAAAAAAAAAGAGTCTCTTAAGGGGCGCCTGGGTGGCGCAGTCGGTTAAGCGTCCGACTTCAGCCAGGTCACGATCTCGCGGTCCGTGAGTTCGAGCCCCGCGTCGGGCTCTGGGCTGATGGCTCGGAGCCTGGAGCCTGTTTCCAATTCTGTGTCTCCCTCTCTCTCTCTGCCCCTCCCCCGTTCATGCTCTGTCTCTCTCTGTCCCAAAAATAAATAAAAAACATTGAAAAAAAAAATTAAAAAAAAAAACAAAAAACAGCAGCCACAGCGTCCTGGTGCAGCTTGCACCCCAACCTCAGAGGCCCAGCTGGAGGCTGTGCCCGCAGCGGTTCCCGTGGTCCTGGGCTGGTCGTGGGCTGCCAGCGTGCCCACTTCCGCTTGCTCCCAGGCCCACTTTCCGGGCTGCCGGGGGGGATCTCTGGACCCATGCTCACGCGGATGTATTCACCGGGTGGGAGGACGTGCCCTGACACCTGCCCGCAGTGGCCACGCTTCGGGTACAGCTGACACCGCTACTGCGCAGAACTCGTCCCCTTTGTTTAAACCACGGTACAGGGAAGCTTAACCGCGTGCTTGTCACGGAGTTGGAGGTGGAGTAATGGCTTTTGCATTTTTAAAACACACTGAATGAGTTAATTTAGTTAATTTAATCATGAATTTTAAACTTTTACCAGTATACCAGAGGGTCTTCAAAACAGCCAGCACGTGTGTTGATGACTGGTCCTTAGGTACAGTTCACATACGTACACTCAGAATTGAGTGGAAGGAAGTGATAGGGAGCAGGAAGGGGGCAGAAACTGGCCTTCACTAAGATCCCTGAATGCAAAGTACCCTGCGTGTCCAAGAAGCTATGGGCCACAATCCCTGCCATCAGCTAAGTGTCGGCAGCTCACCCACTGCTACCTCCTAAGTCTGTCCAAGCTGAGGAGGAAGAAGCATCTTCATGTCTCTGCTGAGCTTTGGTCTGGCACATCCATGTAGTCTGAATCCCGTGAAAGTGAATGGTACCTACAGAGCTCTGCTCTTCCTATGAGGTCAGGGGGCAGGGCCTCCCCGGTGGCTTCTATTTTCTATTAACAAGGCCCTTGTGCCTCTTTTGCCTCCTTGTTACTTGCAGCCAACCGGGAAAGTGCTTTCAGACAGCCGGCTTGTTCAACCCCTGGTCTATATGGAGCGCCTGGAACTCATCAGAAATGTCTGCAGGGATGAAGCCCTGAAGAATCTCTCACACACTGCGGTATCCAAGTTTGTCCTGGACCGGATATTTGTCTGTGACAAGCACAAGATTCTTTTCTGCCAGACTCCTAAAGTGGGCAACACCCAGTGGAAGAAGGTGCTGATCGTGTTAAACGGTGCGTGCAGCGCCTGGTGGATGTGTGTGGTCAGTGGACAGCAGGGTTTGCCTGGGGAGGGGCACTGTGGCCTGGGCAGGGGAGACGGAGGAGGACTGCAGGAAGGAGCTAAGGGAAGGGACAGTTGTCCTGGAGGGGCTGGTAACCTTGTAGTCAGTTCTCTATTGTTTTCCCTGTTGAAGTTGTACTTTAAAAGTTGGTGGTTTAAAAGTTTTAGATACTGAGGTTTTCAAAGGGCCCTGCCTATGGCCAGAATCTCCTCACTTTCCACAGCGGAATCCCTGTCTCAGGCAGCCTGCCTACCCCCAGGTTGACCCCTTTTCTTCTCTTCAGATATGTTGCCTTGCTTCTCAGCTGTTGCTAGTTCTGTCCTGGTAAGTCGAGGCTCCACACTCACTGCCCTCCCAGCTGTCCCTCTGTAGTGGGAGGGCCTGCACCCATGCCTGGGAGGGCTGCCCCCTTCACCCACAGATGAGGTGTTCTGTGCCGCTTGGGTAGAAAGCAAGCATCTCCATTTTACACTGAGCTTCCATAGTCAGAGGATTCAATTGACTTGCTTCAGGAAATCGGATCTTTATTTGGAAACAAATCAGATCATTGAAAAGTGACCTCATACATTACAGGTTTTGATTACTCACTACTCTCTTCAGATATCACGTTTGCTTAAACTCCAATTACCTTGAGTAGGTCCAAGATAAATATGGGCTCTGTTAAATTCAGCTTCAAAAGGAAATCATTCCAGGACCAGGAATCAGCCCTCAGAGCACTGTGGGAGGTGGCCCTGGGGTCTCTGTCCTCTAGCCCACATCTCCTGCTGTCCTCAGAGTTGTTGGTCATTTGGCCTTTTCATGGTTGTTTGGGGGAGAAAAGGGAGGCACTTGCTTCAATTTTATAGTGTTTGATTAATGTGCTTCTTGAGTCGACAGAATGTTTGATTTTTGACATCAAAGATTGAGGTTACAAATCAAATTTAAAACAATAATTACACAAACGTCTCACAAATCTGCCAGCACAGTGCAAAGCATCAGACTCTAAAGAAGTAAACACCAATTTACAAGGGCAGGATAAAAATGGGGGCAGGTTTGCCAGGCCATAAGATAGAGGATGGTTCCAGTGGCTGTCTTCAGTGGTCCCTGGAGACACCTGCATGGGGACAAGTACTTGAGCAGGTCTCGGCACACATCCTCAGAGCTGGTTCTTTCATTGTCCCCTCAAGAGCAGACGTTCATCTTGCTCATTTTATGGTCATCCAAAGCACTTTGCGCAGAGTTCTGGACTGGCACTTACATATCTGGAGAAGGTATAAGTCAAACAGACAAAGCAGTGGCCACTGCCTAGATGGCCCGACAGATCCTTCCCTGCTGGACTCCAACACAAGAGGATTAACACAAATAAGGATGGAAGGTTTGCAGAGGCCTGGCTGGAACCTTCATGGATAATGACATTTTGTTTCCATTTGGCTAAATAGAGAAAAGAATGAAAAACCTACTCAGTCCACCAGGCTGAGGACGGAGTGTACCCAAGGTTCCTGCTCTGCCTTCTTAAACCCTCCTTGTCCTCCTTGTCCCTTGCTTCAGATATATCACACCGCTCCCACAACAGTGGCCAGGTTTTCCTAGCACCAGTCAGCTTTGCCACTTGCCAATCTGGGACATGGTGAGGTTGCCTAGGAACCACCTTAGGCCTGGGGATGTGGGACTGGGAGAGCCAAGCCCATTGGGAGTAATGGGCTCCGCCCCGCCCCCGCCAGGGCCTCAGGCACCAGTATGTTTCACAGTGCCACTCCTCTGGCTTTCCCCCCCAGTTTCAGAGTAGAATGAGTGTTGCTTGTTTTAGGAATTCTGTATGCATACAGGGATCTTTTTTAAATGTCAGATTTAACCTAATTTAGGTGTGCTGCCAGGAGTAGGTATTGGCAGTGTCCCTCCCCTTATCCCCCCCACCCCCAACTCATCTATTGGCTTATGGATTACCAGAAGCTTTTCTTCACTCTCTCCTCTTGGCACAGCAGTTGGAATTCAAAGACGTAAACTGAGATTTAGGGGATGGACTTGTGGGGAACATGGGGCCCAAGTTAAGAAACCAAGCATCCTCCTTTACAGGTAGCACTGAGGTGGCCAACCTGTACTCCCTTGTTTCCTTACCAGGGGCCTTTCCTTCCATTGAGGAGATCCCTGAAAATGTGGTTCATGACCACGAGAAGAATGGCCTCCCTCGTCTCTCTTCCTTCAGTGATGCAGAAATTCAGAAGCGGTAGGAGAGGTTCCTAAGGGGAGGGGGATTTTTGTAAAATCCAAGGCCCAGTTCCCTCCTTACCATGTGTATCAAACTGCTCTGAGGAATACTGGGGGCTTTTGGTTTACTTGGGTGAGAGGCCACTGAGCATATGCTCAGGGTTCAGTGCATTTAAAGTCACAAACCTTTATGAGAATTTCACAATGTTTTCTCCACTCTTACCTTCCTGCGGTCCATTAAAACAAAGGTTACACAATTTTCTTAGTAGAAATGAGTAGTTGTCTTTGTTCTGCTTCAGTCCTGTTAAATTTTATGGATTCCTTACTTAATAGAACCTTTATGTCACAGGAAAGGGATTTGCATTACAGGGATTCCCACTTAGTTTTTCATTTTCTTCCAAAGGTATTACACCTGCTTCTGTCGTAGCTGCCCTAAGGAGAGGGGTGGGGGATGGACCTGACATAGGCAGAGAGAGACAGACCTCACTGACCACAGCAAGGATGGAGACTGGGCATTTTAAAAATCACTTAGCTAGTGAATTGAAAATTTCTTTTTAGGGGCACCTGGGTGGCTCCGTCAGTTAAACGTCCAACTTCAGCTCAGGTCATGATCTCATGGTTCGGGAGTTCGAGCCTGGAGCCTACTTTGGATGCTGTGTCTCCCTCTCTCTCTCTGTCTCTCTCTCCCCCACTTGTGCTTGCTCTCTCTCTCAAAAGTAAATAAACATTAAAAAAAAAAATTTTTTTTAATTTCTTTTCATTAGCCAAGAAATGACCCCATAAAACAAAGCTTAAAAGGAATCAGAATGCGTAAGCAGCAAATAAATGTCAGGGCACCAAATGAACTCTGACCTCCCTTACTTTTCAGCCACTTGATTTTCATTGCTTCTGGCATTGTTTGGTCTTCCCAGTTTGCACAAAACCTGTAGAATGCAGGTGTTAAATGCCAGATCAGAGAGCCTCCTGGGTAAGGGTGTCTTGCTATCCACCTAAGCACTGATCTCACGGGAGCTTTTGTGAGAAAAGGAGTTCAAGTGTGCAGAGCACTGAGCACAGTTTCCGGCATGGAGTAAGCACCGTAATTACATCAGTGGCCGATGCTGTCATTGTTCCATCAGCACCATTACAGGCCCATCATGCTGCCACCACTGCACCACCCCCGTCACTATTGGCAGCTCCCCTGGGCCGCCTTCCTGCCAGCTGGAGCCTGCAGCCGTGTTCCCCACTTCTCTTACCTGTCCCCTGCTCTGGCTGTCCTTCCCCTGGCAGTTGTGAATTGACTCTATACAGATGGACCCTAAAGTAACTTTCTCTGGCCTCTGCTATTCCTATCTCTCTCAGGGTTCCTGGCCTTGTCAGTTCTCTGCCCAACAAGACTTAAATGTCCTTGAAGTTTTGGAATATTCAAATATCTATTCAGATAAATAGATGTCTTCACAGTGACCTTCTCAGGTGAGGAGTCCTGTGGCCTGGGACAGTTATGGTTTCTGAGCCCCCACTTCCTCACTGTAAGATGGGTCAGTAGCAAGATCTGCTTCCAAAGGTGGCTGAGTGAATTCAGAAATGCATGTCACTTGCTCCTCACAGGAGTGCGTTCTAGACATGGTGGCAGCGGCTGCAGTAGGGACCCTCCCCTTTCCCACCTCGCCCTGGTTACCATCAACAGCATTGGCCTAACTGCTTGTTTATCTTCATTTCCTTCCTTAGCTTGAAAACATACTTCAAGTTTTTTATCGTAAGAGATCCCTTCGAAAGGCTGATTTCTGCATTTAAGGATAAGTTTGTTCACAATCCCCGCTTTGAGCCTTGGTACAGGCATGAGATTGCCCCTGGCATCATTAGGAAATATAGGAGGAACCGGACAGAGACCAGGGGCATCCAGTTTGAAGATTTTGTACGTTACCTGGGTGATCCAAACCACAGATGGCTGGACCTTCAGTTTGGGGACCACATCATTCACTGGGTGACGTACGTTGAACTGTGTGCACCCTGTGAGATAAAGTACAGTGTGATCGGTCACCACGAGACCCTGGAGGATGATGCCCCATACATCTTAAAAGAAGCCGGCATAGACCACCTGGTATCTTACCCCACCATCCCTCCGGGCATTACCGTGTATAACAGAACCAAGGTGGAGCGTTACTTTCTGGGCATCAGCAAACGAGACATCCGGCGCCTGTATGCACGTTTTGAAGGGGACTTTAAGCTCTTTGGGTATCAGAAACCAGACTTTTTGCTAAACTAATGTGTAAAACTGTGAATTCACATCTTTGTTAGACCAGAGGCTAACCAGGTGGGAGATGTGGGCACAGAAATGACACATCCTCCATTCCATTCCTACTGGAGACACCGCAGTCCCCCATGGACCTGTGCATGCCTCGGCCGATGAAGCTGGACCCTGACCGTTATGACTTAGTTTGGACATAAGGTGCACTGAGGGCCCTGGCAGCTTCCCCCTCGGTCCTCTCCCCTGTCAATGCCATAAGGCCTTCGCTGTCCTCAGAAGGGGAAAGGGACTAAACATTTGTAGTCTGACAGTCTGGGAAGAAAAATTACATGGTGTAGGAGTCATTTCCATTTCCTTCAGTTGTGGAAGAGGTAGATACACAGCTCCCTGAAGGGTGGGGTCCCGCCTGTCACTGGAGGGTTGCAAGACTAGCACTTTTAGGAGAGAGGGAGAAGCTAATGGTCCACAAAAGTCACATGGGGCTGATACAGGATCAAATCTGAGTAATAAAATTACACCTCTGGCTTTCGTCCTAGTGCTGCTATAATCACAGGCAAACCATTTTTCCATGACTCTCTTGTTCCTGTGAAATTCAGAGGTGACCCAAAGGTACTTTTCAGCAGTTCATCTTTCCAAGATCTGTGCCTATGTCTTCTAGTCCATATTTCTGAACTGCCTGCCAAACACTTGTCTCACTCAGCCCAAGAGATACAACTTTGGAAAGTGAGGGGACTATACATTCTTTCCATCTGAGAAAGGGAACATCTCTGGGGGCCTTATAGGGCACATAGCATGGGGGAAGGGAGAGCTGCTTAGGTTTTGGCACTCCAGCTGCTGTGGATTTGAGCATGTCCATCCTCTTTGTCCCATCCCGATGGACAACACCCGTCTCTAGGGCCCCCCTCCGGGACCAGAGGCAAGTGTGGGAAACTTGCCAGCACTGCAGAATCAGTGCAGTTTACACATTGCTGTTTCCTTTCATCTCTGCAAAATGCTCACCACTGGACCCATTTCCGATAATGCCATCATCCTGAACTGTAAGTTGGATACTCAAGTTCACCAGCAATAAAATCCTGGGCCAAGGCAGCCTCCAGTAACGCATCTTCCAGGCACGGAGGAGCAAGCCACAGCTACTATTTCAGATGTCAACTGACAATGAGGGCTCTTGAGATTCAGGATAGTTTCCCTGTGAAAAGTCCTAAGTGCCCGACTCTGCACAGTGCCCATGAACCCTGCTTTTCTTCCAGGCAGCCTCAATCTTCCCTCTCTCAAAATGGCTTCTTGAGTTTGTAAATGTGAAAGTAAAAGAAAATAAAAAATATGTGCCAAATCTAACGTGCTGCGGTTCCAGGGGAGGTGCTCCATGGCCACACATGGTCCTTGAGACCTGGTGACAGTGATAGGCAGCTCAGGCCTGCTTAGATGGCTGCTAGGGACAGGACTGTGGAAGGGAAGCATGGCTAAAGTGTGACCATTGGCAACATTGATGACAGGCAGTGTGGTAGCCTTTCATCCTCAACTGAAACACAAAGGGTGTAACAGGAGTTATTTTTCTGTAAAGTTTTAGCAAAGTCTTGTTAAAGTCATTTGATACCTAATGAGCTGATTACCTCTTTTCTATTTGAAACGTTATAGTGTGAATAGTAATGTATGTGAATTTAAGGCCTTAAAGTTAGTCCTAATTTAAAAAGATAACGTTTTCTTTCTTAAACAAAAGGTTGGACACCTGGGTGCCATCCCCCACTTCTGGCATTTAGATTTAGGTCATTTTTCTCTAGCATTTGGTTCATTTTCCTAACATATTTTGCCAAACAGGTGGAGACCATTACCACAGCATCTCCTGGGCATTTCACAGTATATCCAAAACCTGCATTCCCACAACCATCCCTACCCTCCGGGGCTACTGACCCTGCAGGCCTCACTCTCCCGCCCCACTAAGGCCATCTGACTTCCTCTCACCTCCAGAGCCCACTGCCTCCCCTTCCAGGCCTAGAGCAGGTGCCCATGTCCCTGTCTCCTGAAGGAGTTTTTCCCTACACTGGTGCTCAGAGAGGACTTTACAGAAGCATCCTGGGGCAAACCTGGTTGCGTCTTTCCCGGCAGCGCCCAGCTCTTGCTCGGGACCTCCTTCCTCAGAAGTCCCAATCAGCCAGGTCCTCTTCCGCCAGTCACTACTGCCGCGGGCGGGGCGGGGTCAGTTGCCCATGTGGGGCAGGGCTGGGCAGGCCTGGATGCTTGTAGGGTGGGGCTATGGGCGGGGGCCAGGCCGGAGGGGTGCCACAACCGCCCTGGCGGGGGGGGGGGGGGGGGGGGGGGGGGGGGGGGGGGGGGGGGGGGGGGGGGGGGGCAAAAGCCAGCCCCTGGGAAACGTCTAGGTGAGAACACAGCAGTAACATTAAGCCTGGAGTTAAACAAGAAGCCACTGTGCCTCCCAGAAGTGGTCTTAAAACAGGGAGGGCAATTCCTAAATTTAAAAATTTAATCATAGTAGGTTGACTTAATAGGCTTTTATCTTCAATTACTTTCTCTTATTGGATTTCTCTCCTCACACTTTGTAGTTTTATTGGTCTTAGCCCTGAAAACCATTATAGTGATGTGTCTAGAGTCGAGATGAAATTTGATTTTCATGGTGGCTAACTGCACAGAAATCCGGCAGATTACCACATGCAAGGGACTCAGCCTGTAACTCAGAGGTTCCTCAGAGGAAGAGCCTCAGACCAGGGAGGGGTCCCAGCAGGTTCCCGGGGATGTTGGTCTCCCATCCCCCACATTTGACACCTCACCCTAACCACACCCTGCTTCCCCCCTCTAAACCCCAGCATGGCCTGTTCAGCTGGAATCTTCAGAAGCAGGACACAGCAGAAACCTGGATTAGAACAGGGGAATAATAAAGATGGCAGCTGCGTGAGAGGAAGCAAGTCTTGCCACCTATTGGATGAAGTTTAAGTTGTTCAAGGTATATTTCCCAAGCCCTGCACCAGGATTATGGGGTTCCAGAACTGAACCTGGTATAGTAGGCTCTCAAAAGAGCAGAGGTGTGGGAAGTTCTGGAACAGGGCCGCACAGGCCCCCCAGGTAAGTGGGGACAGTCTGGTGGAAGTGGCAGGTACATGGGGAGGATCAGGGAAGGTATAGAGAGCAGGAATTATATCTTTGCTTCCTTGCCCCCAAGACAATCTCCCTGTCAGAAGTTATCCTAAAGCCATCTTAAACAAGGCTTGGATGACAATATCACATCCATAATCTTTATTTTCCTCAAGGCTGAGTCCCTTTGTTTACCTGACAAATCTCAATGGTCCTTTGCTTCAGGTCTTTGACAGTCTTATTTCTTATTGTCTCAAATCTGTAAACACTCAATTTTTGTGACAGAACAGTCTCTGTTTTCTCTATGTCATCCATATCACAGGTGCCAGTTTTACTCATTACTGCACCACAGCATGACCCTAGTCTCAATCCTTCCAGTCTTTTTTTTTTTTTTTTTGTCACGCAGTCCCTAAAGTATTCTCATGTATTTTAGGTTTATGTAACTGTAGCCCCAATATCAAGGTATCAATTTCTTTATTATATAGGATAACATTAGCTGTTATAACAAATACCAAGATTTCAGTGACCTAAGACAATAAAATGATTTTTCTTGCACACATAACAACCCAACAAGTCTGTTCCTTGTAGGCAGAGATTTTTCCATCTTATGGTTCCTTCATTTCCAGGGTCTTGTCCTCTGCTTCTAGGAGAAGGATAAAAAGCATGGAGGAGCACTGGGGACATTATTATGGACCAGTTGTGGAATTGGGACACGTCCCCCCTACTTCATTGTTTTGGCCCAGGGCAATTTCAGGGGAGCTAGGAAATGTTATTCCTGGCTTAATAGATATTTCCTAGTGACAGCTCCACAAATTTGTGGTGGATGTTGGCAAATTGGTATTAATAACCCCTATGTAACTATAGTGCTTTACCATTTATAAAGCATTTTAATGTAAATAATGACACAAAGTAGGCCTAAAAGGTTTGTTGTCTCCATGTCATACAGGGAAAAATGGCCTCAGAGAAGTTAACTTGTGCAAGATCATAAAACTAGACTTTTGGGCACATCCAATGTGTAAAGAGCTTGGAAGTTATCACTCCTGTCCTTACAACAAAACAAACAAAACAAAAAAATTAGAAAAAAAAAAAAAAAACAAACCCTGAAAAGTAATGCCTTTTCTTGTACTCATCAGAGAATTGAGATTGCAAGACAAACTGTGTGCTGAAATCTGGAGACAAGGGTGAATACAGAGATTCCCAGCTAAGATCTGCTTACCTAGAGTGGAAGCTACTGAAGCCATGAACTGGTGGGATCACTCAGATGGTAATTTTGACAAATATTGGGTGCTGACTGTAGGCTGGCTTGAGAATAAGAAACTCCTGGAGGCTGCGTGCACAGGGGTTTTTCTAGATTTTCAAGGGTTTTACCTCCAGGAACCCCACCAGTTTCTTATGGTGAAGAGTCAAGAAACATCTCCTGCTGCTTCTGGCAGGTGGAAGAGAAAGGTGATCATTTTGAGATATGCCCAGACATTCTCCATAAGAAAGGACTACTTTCTAGGGGAAAAGACTGTACCAGAGGCTTGTCCCACATGGGAGAGGAACATTTACCCAGTTCCTGCCCTCCACCCCCATGCCTTCCTATCTTTATTGAAGGGGCAACAAAAATAATAAAAATGCTAAGAATCCCCTGTGAAGGTCACACCCGAGAGACACAAGTCCAGTAAAAGACTGGGATTTAATAATTAAAATTATAGAATGCTTCAGGGCACCTGGGTGGCTCAGTCGGTTAAGTGTCTGACTTTGGCTCAGGTCATGATCTCACAGTTCATGGGTTTGAGCCCCATGTCGGGCTCTGTGCTGACAGCTAAGAGCGTGGAGCCTGCTGCAGATTCTGTGTCTCCCTCTCTCTCTGCCCCTCCCCCGCTCGTACTCTGTCTCTCTCTCTCTCTCAAAAATGAATAAACATTAAAAAATTAAATGATAGAATACTTCCCCACACACACTTTGCCACCACATCAACAGGTATTAAATATAATTGAGTTACAGTTGAAAGAGCAGAAAGAGCAAGGCACACACTCTGTTTGAGGAGGACTTCTTAGGGAAGCCCCAAAACAGTAGAGGACGCAGAAGCAAGGACATTAGAGGGAGCTGAAGCCTCTGGCCCCTACAGTTACAAAAAAACATTAAATGCAGTCCAACACCTAGCCAGATTAACATAAATCCTCACTCACACCAAAAGCCTTTTACCTCAGGTCCAATTACCTGATAACATTATGTCTGGAATTTTAACAAAAAATTGCAAGTCATGCTAAAAGACAAGAAAAAAACCCCACAATCTGAAGAACATCAGAACCAGATTCAGATATGACACAAATGTTGGAATTATCAAACAAGGAATTTAAAATGACTGATTAATATGTTGAGTGCTCTATTAAAAAAGTAGACACCATGACAAGCAGATGGATAATGTAAGTGAAGAGATAGAGACTCTAAGAAAAATCCAAAGAAAATGCTGGAAATCCACAACAATGAAACCAACTAAGAATGCTTTTGGAGAGCTAATCAGTAGACTGGGCACTACATCTGAAGCAGGATGGTGCTATCTGAAGGTTAATTAAAAAAAAAAAAAGTGGATTTAGATTAGTTGTACATGTATATGCAAATTCGAGGGCAACTGCTAAACAATATAAAATGTAATTGATAATCTAAGAGAAGAGATAAAATGGAATCATATAAAATGTTCAAAACAAGAGAAAGCAAACAAAAAGAACAAGTACAGTGAAAGGAAAGTTATAAACATGACATTAACCCAATTACATCAATAATAACTTTAAATGGGAATGGTCAAAATCCACGAATTAAAAGAGATTGGCAGAGTGGATAACACTGTATGTGTTATACAACAACACACTTAGAATATAAAGATCGTACAAATAGTAGCAGAACCAAGAAAATCCTCACTCCTTAACTTCAATCCATTTCTCCTCTCTTCACAGTGCACACTATCAATTAATTACAGAGCCAAGTACAGTGTCTAGGAAAAACAGCCTTATCACGCCTCTAACATGTCAAGTTGGATAAACTAGGCCATCATTCTCCTGCTAGTCTTTGAGGGCTTGCAGTGATTGCCAACAAAATATTGGATTAAATAAAGCTAAATCCTGATCATCCTGTAAGGAAGCATTAGGTTATCTGTTATTGTAAAGAACTTTTTTTTTTTTTAAGATTTTAGTATTCTCTACACCCAACATAGGGCTTGAATTTACAACCCCAAGATGGAGTCATCACATGTTCCCTTGACTGAGCCAGCCAGGCACTCCAGAAAGAATTTTTATTTTTATTTATTTAAAAAAAAATTTTTTTTTCAACGTTTATTTATTTTTGGGACAGAGAGAGACACAGAGCATGAACGGGGGAGGGGCAGAGAGAGAGAGAGACACAGAATCGGAAACAGGCTCCAGGCTCTGAGCCATCAGCCCAGAGCCTGACGCGGGGCTCGAACTCACGGATCGCGAGATCGTGACCTGGCTGAAGTCGGACGCTTAACCGACTGCGCCACCCAGGCGCCCCCAGAAAGAATTTTTAAATAGATACACCTCCTTACATTTTCTACTCTCCTTTACCCCACCTCCCCTGCCCCAACCAAGACCATGTGATGTGACCTTCAAGGGCAGGCAGGGACATTTTTTTTTTTTAAGAGAGAGAAAGTACAAACAGGGGAGAGGGGCAGACAGAAAGAGAGGGAAAGAGAGAGAATTTTGAACAGGCTCCACACTCAGTGCAGAGGCTGATGTGGGGCTCCATCCCACGACTCTGGGATCATGACCTGAGCTGAAGCCAAGAGTCAGTAGAGACTGAAGCCATCTCTACACCCCCATTGCAAAGACCCATGAGCATCTTTTCTACTTCCCACCTGCCCTGACCCATAGCTTGAAGGCAGGGATGCTAAATGAAAGCACATACACATACAAACAAAGTTGCCAATTTCTAAATGTATGTCGAGTTCAAATCCTGCATTGGGTGAGCTCCAATGCCACCCCGGGTAAGCTTGAAACCCTCTTTGGGTAAACATGAGGCCCGCTTAGGGTGAGCCCCGCTTCTTTCCTTCTCTTTCTCTCCCTTTCTCTCTCTGCCCCTTGCTCATTTGCACCTTTTCTCTCCCAAATAACATGAGAGAATCTTGTCTGGAGCCAGGTAAGTTGGCTCTGCTCCACCTTAAGATCTAGAGGCCCATCTAAAGGCCCAGATAAGCTCCTTTATGGCCAGAAGCTTTAAGAAAGAGAGGTGGATAACACCTCCAAGATGAACCTGAGAGTGCTGAGTACAGGCAGAAGGAAGGAATTAGGGCCTCCTGTCCCAACATTGTTCCTAGTAATAACATCTGGCTGTATCACAGAGGTTACAATGGTGTTTTTTGGCTGGATGAGAATACTTATTAAAAAATCACTGTTGCTTCGAGGTCTTCACAAAAAACTGAAAATCCAGGTGGTAAGGAAAGAGTATTTCTTTTGCTTTCTTTCTATAATCCCTTATATGAGAAATACATTTGAAGCTTCTGGTTCACAAATCCTTTGGTTGTATCAATACAAGAGCTACATTTTCTAAATTCATAATTATGAGCCATGTCCCTGCATGAATAAGTACATTTACTTATATCCCAATAACAGACTATAATGTTGACACTGGGATACAAAGTCAACATAAGCCTAGAATCCCCCTAATTTCTCGCTGTTCCAGCCAGGACTCCTGCAGCTCTGTGCTGACCCCCTGACTTCATGTTGCTCAGACCCTGACCTGGGCACTGAACCCTGCATTTTTCAGAACGCCAAACCCAAAGATTTATTCTCAACCTCCATACCTGGGTTACAGATGGGGATAATGAAGTAGCATTAGCCACCTTTCCTGGGTCCCAGCCTTCTTCCACTCTAGACCTTGCTGCTTTCCATGGGGCTCTGTAGTACCTGCCATTCTCAACTTGCACCCCTCACCTCCATTTAGGCAGAATCCTAGCTGATGTACCCTAAACAATGGTGTTCTTTTGCCACCTAAATTTTGGCATGAATGACTTATAAATTCCTAAGGTCAATAACTCAATAGCCATGAAGTTTAATTATCAGAATATTTTTTTAAGGATACAGTCTTCATGAAGCTAGACATGATGTTTTCTTTTTTAATTTGGGGTTTTTGTATTTCAGCATGAGTTATAATTTACAAGCCATCAACTTTGCCTATTTTTTAAAAAATTTTTTTTAATGTTTATTTATTTTTGAGACAGAGAGAGACACAGCATGAGCAGGGAAGGGGCAGAGAGAGAGGGAGACACAGAATGTGAAGCAGGCTCCAGGCTCTGAGCTGTCAGCACAGAGCCCGACGCGGGGCTCGAACTCACGAACTGTGAGATCATGACCTGAGCCGAAGTTGGACGCTTAACTGACTGAGCCACCCAGGCGCCCCAACTTTGCCTATTTTAAGTCCACAGTTTGATGATTTTTAATAAATGAAGGTAGTTATGCAACTATTACAATCTAGTTTTAGAACACATCCATCACCCAAAAAAAATCCTGCATGCCTATTTGAGATCAATCACTCTGCCCACCTTCAGCCCCAAGCAACCACTGATCTTTGTCTCTATAGTTTTGCCCTTACCAGAAATTTTCCATAAATGGAATCATATGATACATAAACTCTTGAGTATGGCTTCTTTCCTTTAGCATAGCCTTTCAGTTTCATCCATATTGTCACATGTCTCAATGTTTAGTCCCTTTTTACTGCTGAATGGTATTCCTTCCTATGGAAATACCACATTTTGTTTATTTACCATTTCATTGATATTTGGATTGTTTAAAGCATTTAGCTCTTATAAATGAGGATTTAAAATGTTAATATGAACATTTGCATACAAGACTTTGTGTAGATATGTTTTAATTTCTCTTGGGTATATTCCTAACCATGGAATTGCTGGCTGTAGATAGTTTCCATTGGTCAGTTGGTTGGGGTTTTTTTTTGTTTGTTTTTTGGTTTTTTGGTTTGTTTTTTTTTTTTTTTTTTTTTGGTAAAAAAAAAAAAAAAAACCAAAAACAAAAGAAACCAATGTTATGACTTTAGGGAAGTATTTAAAGGGCAAAAAAAATAATAATAATAATACCAACCCCTATGTTACATAGAGAATAAAACTAAAGAATTAGCCATAAGCATATTGCTCAGAGAAACTATGTGGAAACCAGAAGGATAATAATAAAAATAGCGGTGGTGTATCCTTTAGTCTCCAGTGAGTCGGTAGATATTAGACAATTGTGACCAAAACCAGTGGACTTCTAGGCCAGGGACCACCCCATAGAAAGGCATGGTCACCTCTGCCTAAGCCAGGGAGTCTGGGAAACCCCAGGATCTCTAATCTCTATAACAGAAAGAAGTGACAGCCCATTTCCTTCTTCCCCAATATATATGCATGAAACCCCATGATTAATCAATTTCCTCATGTTTCACAATTTTCCCATTGATGGTATCTCTTACTGATTTTGAAAATAGCCAGATATAGGAACACATAAAGTTTTGGATAAATTGAAAGTGGTTCCTTTAGGAGGAAAATTTCAAGGACCTCTGATCTTCATGGCACTTTCAAGTATAAGAAGATGAACAGGAAAATTGATGTGAGAATACCCATTTCACAGTTGGGAACATCAAAGAAGAGCTGCACAAATTAAGGGAGCTTTAGGGTCACCCCTTATTCACTGGTTGTCTTGTACTGGCAGTTTTTCTTCCAGCTTTGTTTCACCGTCTTCCTCCAGGGGGCACTGTTTCCTATTCTAATACCTGCTAAACCTAGGTTCTCTTCATGTAAGCAGGGAAGTTCACTAAGATACTCTAAGTAGCTACAGTGGTGACAGTACAAAACACTAATGTACAGAAATTAGGCCCAGGATGTACATGGGTGGATTTTCTCTACTAAAGAGCATGTAGAGAATAGGAGATCAAACCAAGTCTACAGAGGGATCACTGAAAATCTCTGAGCCATGGAAATAGAAATCCTGTCTTTTTCATTAAATGGTAAGCTCTAAAAACAAACAGTGGAAAGCTTCCCTTCTGGGGAGGTAATTCCTAGTACAAGATGCTAAAGCATGCAGAGATTTTGTTGTTGTTGTTGTTGGGGATGGTGGTACTGGTTAGTTTTAAATCTGGAACCCCTTATTTTGGTCTTCATATGATTTCACCATGGTTTTCCCCTGCTTGTCCCACTTATAGTTGGGGCAAATTAAGCTAACTCTATGTCTTATTCTGAAAGGAATGAGGACGTACTGTGGGCCCAGAGTAGTCGTTCTGCTTGTGAAGGACTGTCTTCACCTGCAGCGAAGAAATTGACAGTCTGCAGTAGAGACCTCAGCCTGCCTCTGCCTGAACTCTCAAGGCTTTGGTGTGAGTTTCAGAAAAAGAAATCTTTCCCCATGCCTGTCAAGAATTGCACACTCATTAACATCTACAAAACCCAGGTAACAAAAACCAAACAACGGTTAGGCATGTGGCATTTGTGAGCCGTTTTTCTATTCAACAACTGCTCAAACTTGCAGGTAAATTAATTATTCTACAGAAAGACTTTCCTGCTTAGCAAGAGCCCAGCAAACAGTAAAATTAAGACATGCAGTAAAAGCTTTCTCTGTATGTGGTTTTATATGTATGTGCACGTGTGCCTATCTATACCCATTTATACATATATATCCGTATCTGTGTAATTTAGGTTCATTTCAGTAAGCCTACAGCTTCAATTCTTGGCAAACAGATATGAAATGTATACTTTACTTTCATGTGTTCACTGAGGTTTTCCTTCTTTAAAAGCTTTGTGCTCCATACATTGACTGGTGTTTTGCTTCCCCTGTTAGCATGTACACATTTTATTAACAACCTTCGACCTTTATCACCTAAGATCATTATCTTCTGTGCAGGGATGCCACAACATCCTGTTGATTTTGCCTTCCCAGTTTTAATGGAAGGTGGCTTTAAAAAATGTAGGTGGGAACCCTCATGTGCATACAGTCACCTGGGGAGTCCTTGGTGGGTACAGTCCTTTAATGCCCTGAGTAAAGAGCAGGGGGGTGTATAGTGAGGGAATCCAAGAAGTGGATACAGGGCCCTTTCAGAAACAGCTGTGAATGAAGACAATGCAGAATAGGTATGATTGTTTTATGTCTTTAATTTCTTCTTAGCCTACTTGCTTGCTTTTTTACCACATGATTCTGGAGAATGGAAACCAATTGCTAGGTGTATATGAAACAGTTAGATATTTAAGGATGACTTTGTGAAGAAGATTTACAGGGACATTGTGGAAAGGATTTGTGGAGAAAAATGTCTATTGTAATGCTGTGCATGCTGAGGCTCAGGGAGTTCCCAAAGAAGAAAAGACCACAGAGCTTTTGTCTGATCAATAGCCTCATTAACTCTCAGCCAATAACTCTATTAACACTAAGAGCTGGTTTCCACTTTTGGCAACAAGTTCCAAGCTTGAAGAATGACTAATGGTCACTTTCTACAGAAATCCACACCATCTCCTGCTCACTGTGCATCTGTGTCACAGATGGTTGGGATGTTTCCCATAGTTTATTTTTATACTCTATGAATCCTATAAAGTCTGTGCCTGATTTTAAAAAAACCCATCCACCAAGGGCCAGTATATCAGTGATGGGTGATGTTAACTATGTTGACCGCATCACCATCCTATAGGAATTCCTCATCCATCATTCAGCTTTAATACATAGAGAGTCCTACTCATTTAGGCATCAGCATGTTTTCTCAGTATAATTGTAGTGTAAGTACAGTTTAAGTAAGTATAGTTGCTCACAGAGCACTAAAGAGCTCACAGTTCTTACTGAGATTCCAACATTTATCTTGAACAAATGCATCCTGGATTGCTGAAAAACCTTTCCAAAGTTCTAAAGAAAAGTTGATTTTTAACAATTTTTGCCGGTTTTCTCATTGCTTTTATGGAGGAGATAATTTTGTAGGTCCTTACTCTGATATTTCCCATCATATCACCCTCTAATTAGCTGTTTAGTGGCTATAGGATCTGTAGTGATAATCCCTATTTAATTTCTGATGATAATATGTGTCTTCCTTCTTTTTATTGGTATCATTCTTGCTAAAGCTTTACTAATGTTAATGGCTTTTTTCAAAGAAACATCTTTTTGTTTCACTGATTTTTCTCCTGTTTTCCTATTTTCAATTTCATCATCATCTGCTCTGATCTTTATTTTTGTCTTCCTTATACTTTTTTTTGGAGTTATTTTTCTTTTCTTTTTTTGTCTTTCGTTTTGTTTTGAGATAAGAACTCAAATAATTTATGAGCCTTTACTCTTTTCTAATGTAACCGTTTAGTACTATGAGATTTCTTCTCAGAACTGCTTTCAATGCATCCCACATATTTTTATATATTTTTAATTTATATTCAGTTCTGTGTACTTATTTTAAATTTTCTTTGAGGCTTTCTCTTTGACCTATGGATATTTAGAAGTGTATTATTATTTCCTCATGTTTATAAATTTTTTCTGTTGTTTTTCTGTTACTAATTTGTAGTTTGATTCCATTATGGTCAGAAAATATACTGTTTATGATTCAATTTATTTTAAGTTTGTTGAAAAAATTTTTATGACGCAGATTATGGTCTGTCTTTGTGAATGTTCGTGGGTTTTTGGTGGTGGGTGGGGATGTGTATTCCGCTGTTATTGGGTGGAGTACTCAATATATAACAATTAGATTCATTGGTTGATTGTGTTATTCAGATCTTCTATATCCCTACTAATTTTTAGTCTGATAGTTCTATCAGTTGCTGAAGGAGGGTGTTGAAGTTTCCAACTATAACTGTGGATTTGTCAGTTTCTTTTCTTTTTTTCTTCTTCTTCTTCTTTTTTTTTTTTTTTGTGCATTAAGTTTTTGTTTCATATATTTTAAGGCTCTTAGGATAATTATGTCTTTTGGTGACTTCTTTTATCATTATGTAATGCCTCTTTATGTTCTAGTAATTTTCTTTGCCCTAAGTATACTTTATCACATATTAATAAAGTCTGCTGACTAAAAAATTAATATTCTGAATTAAAAATAAACAAATGTTAATCATTTTGACTTAATATCAAGAATGAAACAGGTGATATCACTATAAATATTTTTAAAATAACTTTAACTATTACATTTTTAATTTTTAAATGAATGTTTTCATGGTATATCTATTTGCATCCTTTTTCTGTTAACCTGCCTAATGTCATTGAAATTGAAGTGAATTTCTTTTAGACAGCATATAATTGGTCTTTTTTGCATACATTCTGCCAATTCCTGTCCTTTGCTGGTAGGTCTGCTAGTGACAAATTCCTTTAGTTTTCCTTCACCTGAGGTCTTTATTTCCCCTTTATTCCTCAGGAATAGTCTCACTAGATATCGAATTTGCAGTTGACTTTTTTTTTTCTTTCAGCACTTGAAAAATATGTGCCACTTTCTTCTGTTCTCCATGGTGGCAGATGAGACCCATTGTCATTTTAATTGATGTTCCCCTATAGGGACTGTATTTCAGTTAGACATATATTTTATTTTATTTTATTTTTTATTATTATTATATTTTTATTGGAGTTGTTTTTGTTTATGCTTGATAATATTTTTTTTTTCAATATATGAAATTTATTGTCAAAATGGTTTCCATACAACACCCAGGGCTCATCCCAAAAGGTGCCCTCCTCAATACCCATTACCCACCCTCCCCTCCCTCCCACCCCCCATCAACCCTCAGTTTGTTCTCAGTTTTTAAGAGTCTCTTATGCTTTGGCTCTCTCCCACTCTAACCTCTTTTTTTTTTTCCCTTCCCCTCCCCCATGGGTTTCTGTTAAGTTTCTCAGGATCCACATAAGAGTGAAAATATATGGTATCTGTCTTTCTCTGTATGGCTTATTTCACTTAGCATCACACTCTCCAGTTCCATCCACGTTGCTACAAAGGGCCATATTTTGTTCTTTCTCATTGCCCTGTAGTACTCCATTGTGTATATAAACCACAATTTCTTTATCCATTCATCAGTTGATGGACATTTAGGCTCTTTCCATGATTTGGCTATTGTTGAGAGTGCTGCTATAAACATTGGAGTACAAGTGCCCCTATGCATCAGTACTCCTGTATCCCTTGCGTAAATTCCTAGCAGTGCTATCGCTGGGTCATAGGGTAGGTCTATTTTTAATTTTGTGAGGAACCTCCACATTGTTTTCCAGAGTGGCTGCCCCAATTTGCATTCCCACCAACAGTGCAAGAGGGTTCCCGTTTCTCCACATCCTCTCCAGCATCTATAGTCTCCCGATTTGTTCATTTTGGCCACTCTGACTGGTGTGAGGTGATATCTGAGTGTGGTTTTGATTTGTATTTCCCTGATGAGGAGCGACGGTGAGCATCTTTTCATGTGCCTGTTGGCCATCCGGATGTCTTCTTTAGAGAAGTGTCTATTCATGTTTTCTGCCCATTTCTTCACTGGGTTATTTGTTTTTCGGGTGTTGAGTTTGGTGAGCTCTTTATAGATTTTGGATACTAGCCCTTTGTCCGATATGTCATTTGCAAATATCTTTTCCCATTCCGTTGGTTGCCTTTTAGTTTTGTTGGTTGTTTCCTTTGCTGTGCAGAAGCTTTTTATCTTCATAAGATCCCAGTAGTTCATTTTTGCTTTTAATTCCCTTGCCTTTGGGGTTGTGTCAAGTAAGAAATTGCTACGACTGAGGTCAGAGAGGTCTTTTCCTGCTTTCTCCTCTAGGGTTTTGATGGTTTCCTGGCTCACATTCAGGTCCTTTATCCATTTTGAGTTTGTTTTTGTGAATGGTGTAAGAAAGTGGTCTAGTTTCAATCTTCTGCATGTTGCTGTCCAGTTCTCCCAGCACCATTTGTTAAAGAGACTGTCTTTTTTCCATTGGATGTTCTTTCCTGCTTTGTCAAAGATGAGTTGGCCATACGTTTGTGGGTCTAGTTCTGGGGTTTCGATTCTATTCCATTGGTCTATGTGTGTATTTTTGTGCCAATACCATGCTGTCTTGATGATGACAGCTTTGTAGTAGAGGCTAAAGTCTGGGATTGTGATGCCTCCTGCTTTGGTCTTCTTCTTCAAAATTACTTTGGCTATTTGGGGCCTTTTGTGGTTCCATATGAATTTTAGGATTGCTTGTTCTAGTTTTGAGAAGAATGCTGGTGCAATTTTGATTGGGATTGCATTGAATGTGTAGATAGCTTTGGGTAGTATTGACATTTTGACAATATTTATTCTTCCAATCCATGAGCATGGAATGTTTTTCCATTTCTTTATATCTTCTTCAATTTCCTTCCTAAGCTTTCTATAGTTTTCAGCCTACAGATCTTTTACATCTTTGGTTAGATTTATTCCTAGGTATTTTATGCTTCTTGGTGCAATTGTGAATGGGATCAGTTTCTTTATTTGTCTTTCTGTTGCTTCATTGTTAGTGTATAAGAATGCAACTGATTTCTGTACACTGATTTTGTATCCTGTGACTTTGCTGAATTCATGTATCGGTTCTAGCAGACTTTTAGTGGAGTCTATCGGATTTTCCATGTATAGTGTCATGTCATCTGCAAAAAGTGAAAGCTTGACTTCATCTTTGCCAATTTTGATGCCTTTGATTTCCTTTTGTTGTCTGGTTGCTGATGCTAGAACTTCCAACGCTATGTTAAACAACAGCGGTGAGAGTGGGCATCCCTGTTGTGTTCCTGATCTCAGGGAAAAAGCTCTCAGTTTTTCCCCATTGAGGATGATGTTAGCTGTGGGCTTTTCATAAATGGCTTTTATGATGTTTAAGTATGTTCCTTCTATCCCGACTTTCTCAAGGGTTTTTATTAAGAAAAGGTGCTGAATTTTGTCAAAGGCCTTTTCTGCATCGATTGACAGGATCATATGGTTCTTTTCTTTTATTAATGTGATGTATCACATTGATTGATTTGCAAATGTTGAACCAGCCCTGCATCCCAGGAATGAATCCCACTTGATCATGGTGAATAATTCTTTTTATATGATGTTGAATTTGATATGCTAGTATCTTATTGAGAATTTTTGCATCCATATTCATCAGGGATATTGGCCTGTAGTTCTCTTTTTTTACTGGGTCTCTGTCTGGTTTAGGAATCAAAGTAGTGCTGGCTTCATAGAATGAGTCTGGAAGTTTTCCTTCCCTTTCTATTTTTTGGAATAGCTTGAGAAGGATAGGTATTATCTCTGCTTTAAACGTCTGGTAGAACTCCCCTGGGAAGCCATCTAGTCCTGGACTCTTATTTGTTGGGAGATTTTTGATAACCGATTCAATTTCTTCGCTGGTTATGGGTCTGTTCAAGCTTTCTATTTCCTCCTGATTGAGTTTTGGAAGAGTGTGGGTGTTTAGGAATTCATCCATTTCTTCCAGGTTGTCCAGTTTATTGGCATATAATTTTTCATAGTATTCCCTGATAATTGTTTGTATCTCTGAGGGATTGGTTGTAGTAATTCCATTTTCATTCATGATTTTATCTATTTGGGTCATCTCCCTTTTCTTTTTGAGAAGCCTGGCTAGAGGTTTATCAATTTTGTTTATTTTTTTCAAAAAACCAACTCTTGGTTTCGTTGATCTGCTCTACAGTTTTTTTAGATTCTATATTGTTTATTTCTGCTCTGATCTTTAGTATTTCTCTTCTTCTGCTGGGTTTAGGCTGCCTTTGCTGTTCTGCTTCTATTTCCTTTAGGTGTGCTGTTAGATTTTGTATTTGGGATTTTTCTTGTTTCTTGAGATAGGCCTGGATTGCAGTGTATTTTCCTCTCAGGACTGCCTTCGCTGCATCCCAAAGCGTTTGGATTGTTGTATTTTCATTTTTGTTTGTTTCCATATATTTTTTAATTTCTTCTCTAATTGTCTGGTTGACCCACTCATTCTTTAGTAGGGTGTTCTTTAACCTCTATGCTTTTGGAGGTTTTCCAGACTTTTTCCTGTGGTTGATTTCAAGCTTCATAGCATGGTGGTCTGAAAGTATGCATGGTATAATTTCAATTCTTGTATACTTATGAAGGGCTGTTTTGTGACCCAGTATATGATCTATCTTGGAGAATGTTCCATGTGCACTCGAGAAGAAAGTATATTCTGTTGCTTTGGGATGCAGAGTTCTAAATATATCTGTCAAGTCCATCTGATCCAATGTATCATTCAGGGCCCTTGTTTCTTTATTGACCATGTGTCTAGATGATCTATCCATTGTTGTAAGTGGAGTGTTAAAGTCCCCTGCAATTACCACATTCTTATCAATAAGGTTGCTTATGTTTATGAGTAATTGTTTTATATATTTGGGGCTCCCATATTCGGTGCATAGACATTTATAACTGTTAGCTCTTCCTGATGGATGAAGACCCCTTCTACATCTCTTGTTACAGCCTTTAATTTAAAGTCTAGTTTGTCTGATATAAGTATGGCTATTCCACCTTTCTTCTGGCTTCCAGTAGCATGATAAATAGTTCTCCATCCCCTCACTCTCAATTTAAAGGTGTCCTCAGGTCTAAAATGAGTCTCTTCTAGACAGCAAATAGATGGGTCTTGTTTTTTTATCCATTCTGATACCCTATGTCTTTTGGTTGGCGCATTTAGTCCATTTACATTCAGTGTTATTATAGAAAGATACGGGTTTAGGGTCATTGTGATGTCTGTATGTTTTATGCTTGCAGCGATGTCTCTGGTAATTTGTCTCACAGGATTCCCCTTAGGATCTCTTGTAGGGCTGGTTTAGTGGTGAGGAATTCCTTCAGTTTTTGTTTGTTTGGGAAGACCTTTATCTCTCCTTCTATTCTAAATGACAGACTTGCTGGATAAAGGATTCTCAGCTGCATATTTTTTCTGTTCATCACATTGAAGATCTCCTGCCATGCCTTTCTGGCCTGCCAAGTTTCAAAAGAGAGATCAGTCACGAGTCTTATAGGTCTCCCTTTATATGTTAGGGTATGTTTATCCCTTGCTGCTTTCAGAATTTTCTCTTTATCCTTGTATTTTGCCAGTTTCACTATGATATGTCGTGCAGAAGATCAATTCAAGTTCCGTCTGAAGGGAGTTCTCTGTGCCTCTTGGATTTCAATGCCTTTTTCCTTCCCCAGTTCAGGGAAGTTCTCAGCTATTATTTCTTCAAGTATACCTTCATCACCTTTCCCTCTCTCTTCCTCCTCTGGGATACCAATTATGCGTGTATTATTTCTTTTTAGTGTATCACTTAGTTCTCTAATTTTCCCCTCATACTCCTGGATTTTTTTTATCTCTCTTTTTCTCAGCTTCCTCTTTTTCCATAATTTTATCTTCTAGTTCACCTATTCTCTCCTCTGCCTCTTCAATCCGAGCCGTGGACGTTTCCATTTTATTTTGCATCTCGTTTAAAGCGGTTTTCAGCTCCGCCTGACTGTTCCTTAGTCCCTTGATCTCTCTAGCAAGAGATTCTCTGCTGTCCTCTATACTGTTTTCAAGCCCAGCGATTAATTTTATGACTATTATTCTAAATTCACTTTCTGTTATATCATTTAAATCCTTTTTGATCAGTTCATTAGCTGTTATTTCCTGGAGATTCTTCTGAGGGGAATTCTTCCGTTTGGTCATTTTGCATAGTCCCTGGAGTGGTGCGGACCTGCAGGGCACTTCCCCTGTGCTGTGGTGTATAACTGGAGTTGGTGGGCGGGGCTGCAGTCAGGCCCACCGCTGGGGCCACAGTCAGACTGGTGTGTGCCTTCTCTTCCCCTCTCCTAGGGGCGGGATTCACTGTGGGGTGGTGTGGCCCATCTGGGCTACTTGCACACTGCCAGGCTTGTGTTGCTGGGGATCTGGCGTCTTAGCTGGGGTGGGTAGGCAAGGTGCACAGGGGCAGGAGGGGCAGGTTTAGCTTGCTTCTCCTTAGGTGATCCACTTCAGGAGGGGCCCTGTGGCAGCGGGAGGGAGTCAGACCCGCTGCCAGAGGGGTGGCTCCGAAGAAGCACAGCATTGGGTGTTTGTGCGGAGCGAGCAAGTTCCCTGGCGGGAACTGGTTCCCTTTGGGATTTTGGCTGGGGGATGGGCGAGGGAGATGGCGCTGGCAAGCACCTTTGTTCCCCACCAAACTGAGCTCTGTCGTCCCGGGGCTCAGCAACTCTCCCTCCCTTTGTCTTCCAGCCTTCCCGCTTTCCGAGCAGAGCTGTTAACTTATGACCTCCCAGATGCTAAGTCGCGCTTGCTGTCAGAACACACTCCGTCCGGCCCCTCCGCTTTTGCCAGCCAGACTCAGGGCTCCGCTTGGCCGGCGGGCTGCCCCTCCACCCCGGCTCCCTCCCGCCCGTCCGTGGAGCGCACACCGCCTCACCGCCCTTCCTACCCTCTTCCATGGGCCTCTTGTCTGCACTTGGCTCTGGAGACTCAGTTCTGCTAATCCTCTGGTGGTTTTCTGGGTTATTTAGGCAGGTGTAGGTGGAATCTAAGTGATCAGCAGGACGCGCGGTGAGCCCAGCGTCCTCCTATGCTGCCATCTTCCTAGTAATTCTCCTAGACATATATTTTAAACTACCCAAGATATTTTTTTAATGTTTATTTTTGAGAGAGAGAGGGAGAGAGCCAGCACAAGCAGGGGAGGGGCAGAGAGAGGGAGACACAGAATCCAAAGCAGGCTCCAAGCTCCAAGTGTCAGCAAGAGCCCGACACGGAGCTTGAACCCACAATCTGTGAGATCATGACCTGAGCTGAAGTCAGATGCTTAACTGACTGAGCCACCCAGGTGCCCCAAACCTACACAAGATATTTATTATTTCAGTTCTGTCATATTATTTTAGGCTCTATTTTTATTCATAGGTCTTTATATAGAATTAAATCACAATTCTTTTTTTGTTGCTGATAATGTTTAAATAAGGAGCATTTTCCTGTACTTTAGGGAGAGTCCAGTGTACAAGGTGGGATGGTTTGTTGCATCCAACGACTCCTGAAACAGAATGCTACGGGCACCAGTGACAGTCACAACAAAGTTGATTTCAATGAGAGGCAAGGCCGACAGATCGGGACCAACACTCTTGATAAGAGTGAGGCCCTGAACAGCCGGGGTACAGAGTTTTTATAACCGATCACATCGTTTTATCATCACCTGGGAACAGAACAAAGAAACAGTTTCCAGATGAGTTAGAAACAGTTGCCGGATGAGGTGATTATTTTAGACTTTCTGCCTCTAAGTTGCAACCAGTGGATCTCCTTGACCCTGCCTCTGATGCTCTTTTCTTTGAACTTTTGTTTCCTTAATTGGTGAAGCCTAATTTACAAGAGTATGAGGCGTAGTTTACCAGAGCAAAGCAAGGCTGTTATCTCTTAACCTTCAGTGTCAACACAAAGCTGTTATTTTTCAAGCTAAGCGTTAGCCCTACTCTACAATTTAACCCTTACAGGTTCAGGGTAGTTTTCCTAGCTTCCTTGCTCAAAGCCTTTTTCCTTTGTTGTTACCAGGAAGCAACAAAAAATGGCCTCTTGATATCTGGCTTTTTTGCCTTTTTTCATATTTCAGTATCAGCGCCCTAGTTCTGACTCTGCCAATCTGAGTTACTACTAGCAGTTGCTTCATTGCACTTCTGGAAGGGAGATTTTGTCAAAGGTATGGGGCACTCTCTGATCTTCCCACTGCCGCTCAGCAGATTCCCGTGGCCTTCTGCACTCACACCCAAACAGGAACCTGCAGAGATTACTTCCATTTTGCCAGTTGCTTTCAGAAGCACTTGCAGAGGTTTCCATGCAAGTGGGGTCCCTCCTTGTGCTCTTCCCTCCCCTCTGCAAGCTGCACATCTCTTGCGGGACCTGCAAAGGTCTTTTTGTTGGCAGTTGCTTTGTCCTACTTATACATATTTTAGGTCTTGTGGGATATCTTGTCACTTAGTCTTATTAAAGATGTGATCCATGGGTTTTCTTTTGCTGGCCTGATTTTCCTGTCCATTTTAGGAGGGAATTTAAAGGAGAGAGAAAATTAGGATGACACCAGGATTTTGCTTCAATAAGAATTCCTCCCTCTTATTTATTTTTTTCAAACTGTATTACTCTGACTTTAAGTCTTGAGTTGGAATTTTTGACTCTGAGATCCAAACCTTAATTCTAGCTCAGACATGGCATTTATGTTGGCCTTTCCAGAGCCTGAATGTGGCCTTTTCAGGTAGATAGACTTGATTTGACCCTCGTTCTGGATACTTCACTTGATCATGGAATCTAGCAGTGACAGTGGCCATCCTGTCCCAACCCAGCTGTGCTCCCAGGTTCCCTCAGAGCCCCATGGAAGAGATTATTTTGTTTGTTCTCGTTGTTTTATAGATGAGGAAATTTAGGCTTAAATAAATTAGAAAAAATATCCAGATTCCCAGAGCTTTTTCATAGCAATATGAATGAACTTACTGGTTTATCTAATATGCACCAGTAATCTCTGGCAGAAATCAGTCCTGTACTACTTCCCACTGAGTCTTAACAGAACCATAGAATCTTTGTTAACACAATGTGCATGGCAGTCATTTCTAGTAACTCCTAATTCCAGTCCAATGCTCTTTCTAAAACACACTGTATTCTTGTTCTTAGCCACAACAGCAAATACACTAACATTTTATCTAAGTACACTGTAATACTGCCTTAATTTTGTGTGTGTGTGTGTGTGTGTGTGTGTGTGTGTGTGTGTGTATGTGGTTCTCTATGATCCCTAGATCCTTTTCTTTTGTTATCTCAAATAGAAAGAAATTCCCAATTGTATTTTTTATAGATTCTCTCTCCTCCATTCCTCCCTCTTTTTTGTGTTTTTTTTTAATGTTTATTTATTTTTGAGAGAGAGAGAAAGACAGAGCACAAGCAGGGGAGGGACACAGAGAGAGAGGGAGACACAGAATCTGAAGCGGGCTGCAGGCTCTGAGCTGTCAGCACAGAGCCCAATGCAGAGCTCGAACTCACGAATGGTGAAATCATGACCTGAGCCAAAGTCGGACACTTAACCGACTGAGCCACCCAGGCACCCCACTTTTGTGTGCTTTTTGTTTGGAGATTTCTCCCCCAACCCCCCCTTTTATTAAACAACAAATTGAAAGATTTAGAAGAGGAAAACTAATGTAGAACTATAAATGTGCACAAAATTGCCTACCAACATCCATGAGTAGATTGCCATATTTTTTTCCCAAGGCATTTCATAAAATCTTTTACAATATCTTCACGAGTTACACGGGTTTGAGTGTTTTTTCCACTCACTTGTTTCACCATACTATTTATGAAATTGCACATCTTTATGCTTCAGCACATCTTGTACTGACTATCCAGTGAGAAGAGGCTTTTAATGTTTCATTAATGCCTCATTCATTTGCGGCCTGCACCTTCCTTGCTCTCACTGCTGTTGCATGATGTGCTGCATGGCTGAATATTTATTTGGCTCAGCCTTTAGGTATATAAAATCTGCTACCTAAGTCTTATTGTATAATCAAAACTTCTCTCAATGATTTTGTTCACCTCTTTTCTTCTAGTTTATTTTTTCTCCTTTCTACTTCACTTAAGACTAAAAATAATTAATACATATGAATTTTCTATCTACCTGATATACTTGATATTTTTTCTTCTCTTTTCTGATTTTCTGCTGAGACTTGCTATATATCAGGATACCCTGAATTCCATTTATATGATCAGGTTGGCTTAAAATATAATTGAAAGGAATATTTCTAGGTCTCTTTGGGCTAAGACAAAGCAAGTTCTCCATATTAAGCAAAACTGTAGAAAAAATATAAATAAATACCTGGAGAAGACTGAGGGAGTTTCATGTTTTTCAAAATTGACTAGGAGAGATGAATCTCACTTTTGTGTTGCATCTTTCTGGCCAGTGCAAAGGCTGGAATGGGTTCCTAATCTTGGACACATGAACCAGAACTCCACTCAAAGACCTGAAAATGACTCCTTTATTAAAGAGAATGTTTGACGTTACAAGAGGGAGGAGTTTGCCCTGAAGCCTCCCATGCCCAGAAGTGCAGCCAAACTCAGGCCCTGCCAAGATCAACATCATCTTGGGTTGAGGAATGGAGGGATGAATAAAACACTGCGTAATGACACAGGTGCCGGGCGAGGTAGGTGTTTTCCAGCCATCCTAGCTGATGCCCACAACACCCCCTTGACACTTGTATTATGAGCCTTTTATCAAAGATTGTCAACAAAGTTTAAGGTTTGACACTATTACGTTTTAAGGTGGAAACAAAATTCAAATCCAGGTCTTCTAATTCCTTATCTCAACCTCTTTCCATGATTCCTCTGTGGTGCCATCTTCTTGTCTGTTCTCCCTGGTACCAAACAGGGCAAACACTTAACAGAATAGTGTGTAAGTGTCATTTATTTCAATGTATTCATGTCCGAAAATGTTGGTTGTTTGGGTTTGTTTTGTTTTTGGCTTTTTGGTATAAATTCCTTGCTTCATTCTATACTCTTGTTCATTTTGATTTTGTTTAAGTATATTAGATGAATGTTGCTGTTTTGAAATTAGATTTATTCAGAGATAAGAGTTTATTAATATATTTCTTTTAAATTTTTTTAAGCTTTATTTATTTTTGAGACAGAGAGAGAGAGAGCATGAGTGGGGGAGGAACAGAGAGAGAGGGCGACACAGAATCCAAAGCAGACTCCAGGCTCTGAGCTGTCAGCACAGCTCAACGTGGGGCACGAACCCATGAACTGCAAGATCATGAGCTGAAGCCGGACACTTAACCAACCGAGCCACCCAGGCGCCCCAAGAATTTATTCATATATTAATGTGTCTTTAGAGCTTACTTGGGCTCTTACTTGGGTGGGCTGCCCCACTCAAATTGTCACTTCCTCTATGCTGATAAGGCGAAATTTCCCAGTAAAGAGTCAGAATCCTCTGGTTCTCACCTTGAGAGCAATCCAATGCCTTCCCCTCCACACTGGTGGTAACAGACTTCCCCTTTATTCCTCCAATGTAGTCATTGTCCATTTCACACCATGGGAGATGCTGTCCCTGTATGCTTGCTGGTGCCTCTGGCAACTCCACACTGCTCTCTGAGGCTTATGGCTTAGTCTAGAATAGTGCTTCTCAAACTCAAGTCACTTGCAGCTCTGGCTAAAATGAGCATTATGATTCAATGTATCTGAGGCAGGACCTGAGATCTTTCATTTCTAAGTAGCTCCAGGTGATGCCAGTCCTGCTGGTTGGAAGACCACCTTCTAAGCAGCAAAGTTTGAGAAGCTGCGCCCTTCCCTATGGCATAGGCTGTTCCTAATTATCCAGATTACCAAGTGAAAGCCAATTTACAGATAGTCAAAAATCATGGTGAAAACAAGGCCATAGTCAGCTCTTGATTATCCAGGAACAAATTAACTGTGACAGCTACAGCAGGAACCTGGATCAGAGGGGCTGATCTCCCTAGCAGGTGCCTTAATTAGGTTGACAATTAAGCAACAGTTAATAAGAATTTCTGACTGTAACAGTCCAGAAGAATGCCAACTGGCTGGGTGGGCAGCCCAGGAATGGCACTTATTAATGGGGGAGGGACAACAGAGAGAAGACCTGAAGTCCAGCCAGTGCAGAATGTTCTGAGAGGGAGGGAGCTGGGACTGGCCATGAGCACTAAACAGGAAGGACAGAGCTTGCAGCAGTAGTGAATCCACAAAAGGAGACCCTAAAACAACACAGAGGTGATAACATTCAATAGAATGATATCTGAAGGTTGGCTTCTGGGGGTTCCCATCATGACAAAATAGGGGCTGCTGCAATCTGGCCGTGTGTTACTCACACACCACTCTGCTCAGACTCTATATGCATCTGAGGACTCTTATCAAGCCTACTGACCCCATCATATTCATGATGTATAATCTGACTGGATTCTCCTAATTAGGAGCATTACTATGGATGCCTTAAATCATTCCAAACATAATGTAATCTTAATCATTCTGATAATGATCTGACCTTTCATACTTTAGAAGCACTTTCATGTATACTAGCTTGTTTGATCCTGAAAACAACTTAGGATTGGGCAGAGCACCAGTCATTGGCTCATTTATAGATAAGGGAATTGAAGCCCCAAATCACAGAGTAACAGTTATAACCAAAACTTGAATCCATGTTTCTTTATTCCCAGGCTAGTCAGCTTTCCATCATGTTGCCCGGGTTGTCAATTGCTCTTAACATCCATGGCAGTACACCAGAATAGTTTTAAATTAGTCTTACTGAATGAAGATCCTGAGGAAAACTTAAAATATCAGTCCCACTCCCCATTTTCTTCTGGAATGCCTGGGGGAAGAAATACTGTTGGCTTTAGTAGTTTTCTTCCATGAATTTACTTCATCTGTTCATCAGATTAAGTTTAAATTTATATAAACTTAGATCCTAAGATAGCAGAGGGACTGTTTTTGTTTCAGTAGTAAAGATTGTATATGTGGGATAGTCTATTCTCTATTATTCCATGCATGCAAAAATTATATATATTTACCCCCATGATACTCTAACTATCCACTCCAGCTTTTTGTCTGGATACACAGTTTGGATCATGGAGCAAGGTGGGGATTCCAGAGAACAGAATTCTCATCGAGTTTAGGAGACAGAGATAGGAATACAGGCAACTGGAAGCTATGGGGGCAGGGTACAAGAGAAAAGAAAAAACAGAATGAAAGAGACAATGAGCCACAGAAATTTGTATGGGTGTCTCCTTGAGTCTTTCCTAAATAATAAGATATGCGTGTACAGGATGAAACTCTGTGACGTAAGACAAACAAAGGTCAAACAGTAAATGAGCTGAATGGATCCCAGAATTTACAGTCCTAGAAATTAGGTAAGTTCACCATTAGCCAGAGTGAGGAGTCCTCCTGAATCATTCAAGGCATTCAATAGAAACTTCAAAAAGAGCCACATCTTAGAAGTGGGGTTATTCTATACCTAAAATAAAGGCAACTCCAGATGAATTATAACAAAAGTTAAAAGAAACATCAAAAGAAGCTGATAATAACTTAACCTGCTTCCAGAAAAATGCTCTACACATTTAAGATCAAACAAAAATCCAGATACTTATCAGAATAAAATTTATAATTTATAGCATCCAATTAAGAATTACCAGACATGCCAGAAAACAGAAAAATGTGACCCATGACTAGGAGAAAAACTAGACAATAGAAATGATGGAGTTGACAGAAAAGTACATTAAAACAGTTATTATAATTCCTTTTAAGCTGATTAAAGGAAAATATCAATATAGGGAGGATAGAAGTGGAAAACATATAAAAGAAGCAAATGGAATTTCTAGAGATTAAAAACAATCTGTGAGGAGCGAGCGCCTGGGTGGCTCAGTCGGTTTAGCATCCAACTTCGGCTCAGGTCATGATCTCATGGTCCGTGAGTTCGAGCCTCGCATCGGGCTCTGTGCTGACAGCTCAGAGCCTGAGGCCTGTTTCGGATTCTGTGTCTCCCTCTCTCTCTGACCCTCCCCTGTTCATGCTCTGTCTCTCTCTGTCTCAAAAATAAATAAACTTAAAAAAAAAAAAAACAATCTGTGAGATTATTGAGGGTGAGAGACTGGGAAGGTTGCAGAGTAGGAGGACCCTAAACCCACCTCATCTCATAGATACAACTAGATAACATTCACATCAGCATAAATAACCCAGAAAATGATCTGAAAGGCTGACAGAACAAACTCCACAACTAAAGGTAGAGAAGAGGCCATATCAAAGAAGGTAGGAAGGGTGAAGACACAGTTGGGAATGAAATGGACCATGGCTGTCCATAGTTGGGAGGGAGCAGGTGGCACAGAAAAGGGCAAGAAAAACAGATTATCATACCAGGGAGCCTGCATGGGGAAAAGGAATCTGCATAACATTTGGCTTTGAAAATGAGAGGGTCCAAATCTCATGAGTTCTTACAACCAGCTGGACTTAAAGCCTGGAATTTTAAAAATTGGAGGGCTTGGCTCTGGGAGAACCTGGAAAGCATTAAGAAACTGAGACCCCACACTTAAAGAGACAGCATGACAAACAGCCAGCAGAGATACAGTAGGGAAGCAGCATTTTGAAAAACACGATGGACAGATGGGAGGGAGAGTTATTTACTCATCTCAGAGCATGGCCCAGAGAGGCAGGGATCACAGGGAGACCCCTCCAGGAGCAAAGGAGCTGGCAAGTGCCATTTCCCTCCCCTGTCCCCAATATAAACACACTACTACCTGCAGGAAACAGTGTGGCACCAATACTTGCTACCTAACTTGCTTACACCAAGTTCCACCTCCCACCACGTTTTAGCAGATTCACCCTTCCCAGTCATGCTTGCCTCAGTCCTGGTGCTGCAGGACACCCACCCCCACCCCCACCTCCCAGAAGACTAGCATAAACCTCACCATACCCTGTATCCTCACCTGTACCTTTTGCATGGCCTTGGTTCCAGGAGTGGTGGTAGCAGGTCTTATTTTGCAAGCAGGCCAGTGCACACCTTGTTAAAATGTACCCCATTTGGCCAGGAACCAAACACTGACCACAACAGGCAAAGAGAGCTTCTGAGGACAACTGGACTGAAGGGAAAAGAGGCTAGGACTGAAAAGAAGGGCATAGAAACACACATAGGAGTCACTCCCTGAAGTGCCAGGTCCTAGGAAAGAGGAGACACTGCACTCCAGGGCACTACAGGACATCTTCTTCATAAAGCTGTTACTTTCAAGAGCAAGAGACATAGCTGACTTTCCTAACACACAGAAAAAGACACAGAGTTAGACAAAATGGGGAGACAGAGGAATATCTCCCAAATTAAAGAACAGGACCAAACCATAACAAGAGACCAAAGTGAAAAGGATATAAGTAATGTGCCTGATAGAGATTTTAAAGTAATGATCATAAAGATACTCACTGGACTTGAGAAAAGAGTGGAGGACATCAGTGACCCCTTTACAAAGAGATAAAAAAAGACCAATCACAGATGAATAACATAATAAATGAAATTAAAATACACTTGATGGAATAAATACCAGGCTAGATAAAGCAAAGAAAGGAATTAATGGCCTGGAAGACAGAGTAATGGAAAGTAATCAAGCTGAGCAAATGAGAGGGGAAAAAATCATGCAAATGAGAATAGTCTTAGGAACTCACAACTCCATCAAATGGAATAACATTCAAAAAGGGAGAAGAAAATTTATTTGAAGAAATAATAGCTGAAAACTTCCCTAATCTGGGAAGTTTAATCTGGGGGAAGAAACAGATATCCAGATCCTAGAGGCACAGAGATCCCTGCCCCCAAATTCAACAAAAGTAGGTCCACAACAAGACACATATTAATTAAAAGTAGTGATAAAGACAAATTCTTAAAGGTAATAAGAGAAAAGAAGACAATTACATACATGGGAAACCCAAAAGGCTATCAACAGATTTTTCAGCAGAAACTTTGAAAGCCAGAAGGGACAGGCACAATATATTCAAAGTTCTGAGAGGGAAAACTCTACAGCCAAGAATACTCTATCCAGCAATGCTATCATTCAGAAGAGAAGGAGAGATAAAGAGTTTCCCAGACAAACAGAAACTAAAGGAGTTTATGACCACTAAACCAGCCCTATAAGAAATACTAAAGGGGACTTATGAGTGGAATAAAAAGACCACAAGTGAGAGTTTAAAAAGCAAAAAATACAAAAGCAGTAAAAATAAATATTCTTGTAAAAATCAGTCAAGGGACTCATAAAGGATGTTTGTTAGCTATGGCATCATATGCCTGAACATGGGGTGAAGGGAGAGGAGTAAAGAATAGGTTAAAACTTAAGCGACCATCATCTTAATATAGACTGCTATATGCACAAGATGTTATATACAAACTTAATGGAAACCACAAATCAAAAACAAATAATAGATATGCAAAGAATAAAGAGAAAGGAATCTGAGTATATCACTAAAGAAAGCCAAGGTGCCTGGGTGTCTCAGTTGGTTGAGCATCTCTTGTTCATGAGATTGAGCCCCATGTGGGGCTATGCACTGACAGCAGGGAGCCTACTTCAGATTCTCTCTCTCTCTTTCTCTCTCTCTGTCCCTCCCCCACTTATGCATTCATGCACTCTTTCAAAATGAATAAACTTAAAAAAAAGAAAGCCTATAAACCATGAAAGAAAGAGAAGATCAGAAAAAAAAACCTATAAAACAACCACAAAACAAGTAACAAAATGGCAACAAATACATATTAATAATTACTTTGAATGTAAATGGACTAAATGCTCCAATCAAAAGACATAAGGCAACAGAGTAGATCAAAAAAATAAGACACATCTATATTCTGCCTACAAGAGACTCATTTCAGACCTGCAAGTTGAAAACAAGGAGATGGAGATACATTTAACATGCAAATGGATGTCAAAAGAAAGCTGGGGTATCAACACTTATATTGGACAAAAAGACTCTAAAACAAAGACTGTAACAAGAGATAAAGAAAGACGCTATGTAATAATAAAGAGGAAAATCCAACAGCAAAACCTAACAATTGTAAATATATACTCAATATGAAGCACACAAATACATAAAGCAGTTAATAACAAACATAAAGGAGCTAATAGATAGTAATACAACAATAGTAGGGGACTTTAATAGCCCCGTCGCATTGATGGACAGATCATCCAAACAGAAAATCAATAAGGAAACAGTGGCTTTGAATGACACATTGGACCAGATGGACCTAACATATATTCAGAACATTCCATCCTTAAACAGCAGAATACACATTCTTTTCAAGTGCATGTGGAACATTATCTAGAATACATCACATGTTAGGCCACAAAACAAGTCTCAACAAATTTAAAAAGATCAAGGTCATACCATGCTTTGATACATACTTTTTTGACAAAAATACTATGGAACTAGAAATCAACCACAAGAAAAAAACCTGGAAAGAGCACAAATACATGGAGGTTAAATAGCATACCACTAAACAATGAATGGATCAACTAAGAAATCAAAGAAGAAATCAAAAGTTACATGGAAACAAATGAAAATGAAAACACAATGGTGCAAAATCTTTGGGATGTAGCAAAATTTGTTCTAAAAAGGAAGTTTATAGCAATACAGGCCTACCTCAAGAAGCAAGAAAAATCACAAATAGCAACTTAACCTTACATCTAAAAAACAAACAAAACCCCAAACCAGCATAAGGAAGGAAATAATAAACATAGAGCAGAAATAAATGATACAGAAACTAAAAAAAGAAGAAGAAGAATAACAGATCAATGAAACCAGGAGCTGGTTCCTTGAAAAGATCAACAAAATTAATACACCTCTAGCCAGACTCACCCAAATAAACAAAATCAGAAATCAAAGAGGAGAAATAGCAATAGACGTCACAGAAATGTATGAAAAGAGAATATTATGAAAAACTACATGCCCACAAATTGGACAACATAGAAGAAATGTGTAAATTCCTAGAAACATCACCTACCAAAACTGAAGCAGAAAGAGATAGAAAATTTGAACAGACTGATTACCAGCAATGAAATTGATTCAGTAATCAAAAAACTCCCAACAAACAAAAGTCCAGGACCAGATGGCTTCACAGGTGAATTCTACCAAACGTTTAAGTTAATTATTATTATTATTCTCAAACTATTCCAAAAACTAGAAGAAGAAAAACTTCCAAATTCATTCTTTGAGGCCAGCATCACCCTGATACCAAAACCAGAAGGACACCACACAAAAAAGAACTACAGGACAATATCTCTGCTGAACAAAGATGCAAAAATCCTCAACAAAATACTAGCAAGCCAAATCCAGCAATACATGAAAAAAAATCATTCACCATGATCAAGTGGGATTTATTCCCAGTTTACAAAGGTGGCTTAATATTTGCAAATCAATCAATGTGCTACATCATATCAATAAAAGAATAAAAACCTATTATCATTCAATAGACACAGAAAAAACATTTGACAAAGCACAACATCTATTCATGATAAAAACCCTTCACAAAGGAGGTTTAGAGGGAACATGCCTCAACATAGTAAAGGCCTTATATGAGAAATCCACAGCTAACATCATACTCCATGGGAAAAACTAAAAGCTGTTCCTCTAAGGTCAGCAACATGATGTTAACTCTGACCGCTTTTATTCAACATAGCCATGGCAATTAGACAACAAAAAGAAAAGGCACCCAAACTGGTAAAGAAGAAGTAAAATTTTTACTATTTGCAGATGGCATGCTACTATATACAGAAAACCCTAAAGACTCTAACAGAAAACTACTAGAACTGATCAATGAATTCAGTAAAGTCGCAGGATACAAAATCAATGTACAAAAATCTGTTGCATTCCTATACACTAATAATGAAGCACCAGAAAGTGAAATTAAGATAACATTCCCATTTACAATTGCACCAAAAAGGATAAAACATCTAGGAATAAACTTAACCAAAGAGGTGAAAGATCTGTACTCTGAAAATTATAAAATGCCAATGAAAGAAACTGGGAAACAACACAAAGAAATGGAAAGACATTCCATGCTTGTGGATTTAAAGAATAAATATTGTTAAAACGTCCATACTACCCCAAACAATCTACAGACTTAATGCAATCCCTATCAAACATCAACATCATTTTTCACAGAACTAGAACAAATAATCCTAAAATTTGTATAGAACCACAAAAGACCTCAAATAGCCAAAGCAATTTTGAAAAGAAAAACAAAACTGACGGTATCAAAATTTTAGACTTCAAGTGATATTATAAATCTGTAGTAATCAAAACAACATGATACTGGCATGAAAATAGACATATAGATCAATAGAATAGAAAACCTAGAAATATACCCACAATCACATGGTTAATTAATCTTTGACAAAGCAGGAAAGAATATCCAATGGGAAAAAGACAGTCTCTTCAACAAATGGTGTTGGAAAAACTGGACCACTTTCTTATACCATACACAAAAATAAACTCAAAACAGATTAAAGACCTAAATGTGAGGGGCACCTGGGTGGCTCAGTCGGTTAAGCATCCGACTTCAGCTAAGGTCATGATCTCATGGTTTGTGGGTTTGTGCCCCGTATCGGGTTCTGTGTTGATGGCTCAGAGCCTGGAGCCTGCTTCGGATTCTGTGTCTCCCTCTCTGTCTTCCCCTCCCCCACTCATGCTCTCTCTCTCTCTCTCTCTCTCTCTCTCTCTCTCTCTCAAAAATAAATAAACACTAAAAAAAAATTTTTTTTAAAGACCTAAATGTGAGACTTGAAACCATAAAAATTTTAGAAAAGAGCACAGACAGTAATTTCTCTAACATCAGCTATAGCAACATTTTAGATATGTCTCCTGAGGCAGTGGAAATAAAAGTAAAAATAAACTATTGGGACTACATAAAAATTAAGTTTCTGCACAGTGAAGGGAATACCAAAAGGCAACCTACTGAATGAGAGAAGATATTTGCAAATGACATATCTGATACAGGGTTAGTATCCAAAATATATAAAGAGTTTATGAAACTTAACACCCAAGAAACAGATAATCCAATTAAAAAATGGGCAGAAGACATGAACAAACATTTCTCCAAAAGACATCCAGATGGTCAACAGACACATGAAAAGATGCTCACATCACTCATCATCAGGGAATGCAAACAAAACTACAATGAGAAGTGACCTCACACCTATCAGAATAGCTAAAATTAACAACACAAGAAACAACCAGTATTGGCAAACAAGGATGTGGAGAAAAAGGAACCCTCATGCACTGTTGGTGGCAATGCAAACTGGTGCAGCCACTGTGGAAAACAGAATGGAGGTTCCTGAAACAGTTAAAAATAGAACTATCCTATGATCCAGTAATTGCATTACTGGGCATTTACCCCCAAAATACAAAAACATCAATTCAAAGAGATACATTCATCCCTATGTTTACGGCAGCATTATTTACGATAGCCAAACTATGGAAACAGCCCAAGTGTTCATCAATAGATGAATGGATAAAGAAAAGGTGGTATATATATACAATTGGATATTATTCAGCCATAAAAAAGAAGGAAATCTTGGATGGAGCCATAGGGTATAATGCTAAGAAAAATAAGTCAGAGAAAGATAAATATTATAGGATTTCACTTATATGTGGAATTTAAGAAAGAAAACAAATGAGCAAAGAAAAAGGAGAGAGAAAGAGAGAGAAACCTAGAAACCAACTAAATCAACTAAAGAGAACAAATGGATTGTTACCAGAGGAGAGGTGTGTGAGGGGATGGGTGAAATAGGTGATGGGGATTAAAAAGTATACTTATCATAATAAGCATTCGTCTTTATCCATTAATCCATGGATGGACATTTGGGCTCTTTCCATACTTTGGCTATTGTTGATAGTGCTGCTATAAACATTGGGGTGCATGTGTCCCTTCAAAATAGCATATAGCTGTATCCCTTGGATAAATACCTAGTAGTGCAATTGCTGGGCCATAGGGTAGTTCTATTTTTAATTTTTTGAGGAACCTCCATACTGTTTTCCAGAGTGGCTGCACCAGCTTGCATTCCCACCAGCAGCGCAAAAGAGATCCTCTTTCTTCACATCCTCGCCAACATCTGTTGTTGCCTGAGTTGTTAATGTTAGTCATTCTGACAGGTGTGAGGTGGTATCTCATTGTGGTTTGATTTGTATTTCCCTAATGATGAGTGAGTGATGTTGAGCATTTTTTCATGTGTCAGTTGGCCATCTGGATGTCTTCTTTGGAGAAGTGTCTATTTATGTCTTTTGCTCATTTCTTCACTGGATTATTTGGTTTTTTGGGTATTGAGTTTGATAAGTTCTTTATAGATTTTGGATACTAACCCTTTATCTGATATGTCATTTGCACATATCTTCTCCCATTCTGTCGGCTGCCTTTTAGTTCTGCTGATTGTTCCCTTCGCTGTGCAGAAGTTTTTATTTTGATGAGGTCCTAGTAGTTCATTTTTGGTTTTGTTTCCCTTGCCTCTGGAATCGTGTTGAGTAAAAACTTGCTGTGGCCAAGATCAAAGAGGTTTTTGCCTGCTTTCTCCTCGAGGATTTTGATGGCTTCCTGTTTTACATTGAGGTCTTTCATCCACTTTGAGTTTATTTTTATGTATGGTGTAGGAAAGTGGTCCAGGTTCATTCTTCTGCATATCGCTGTCCAGTTTTCCCAGCACCGCTTGATGAAGAGACTGTCTTTATTCCATGGGATATTCTTTCCTGCTTTGTCAAAGATTAGTTGGCCATACGTTTGTGGGTCCATTTCTGAGTTCTCTATTCTGTTTCATTGAGTGTCTGTTTTTGTGCCATATAATAATGCCTTCTTGATGTCCGTTTATGTTGTCAGAATCAACTTTTCATCCATAAAGCACTGTACACAAAAAAGATCATCTTAAAAGGAGCACACAGTTCAAGGCTTCTTTTAAAGTTCTGCACTACTTTTTAAAAAAGGATTGTCATTCTTACTTTGAGCCCAATATAATGCTCTCTGTAGAAGTTTTGGAAGAGAGCATAAAGAGATTCAAGAAACGGTTTAAGTACTCATATGATCCTGTCTCCTGGAAGCAACACACAATTTTATCCTGGCCATTTTCCTATGTATTGTATTGTATTGTATTGTATTGTATTGTATTGTATTGTATTGTAATTTATTGTATTTATTATTTTTTTTAGAAAGAGAGCAAGAGCAGGGGAGGGGGCAGAGGAAGAGAGAATCTTAAGCAGGTTCCACGCTCAGCATGAACTCGATGCAGGGGCTTGGTCCCACAACCCTAGGATCATGACCTGAGCCAAAATCAAAAGTGGATGCACAACCAACTGAGCCACCCAGGTGCCCTCTATGCTTTTCAAATTTGAGATCATACTGTATAATATTGTTTTATTTTTTTAATTTGTGCTTTTAATGAATATATTTTATTGTGCATCATCTCATACGCATCTGTCTATATCATAAAAAATCATTTGTAAGCCTCATTTCTAATAAATACATAGCATTCCTCTAAGGTGAAAAAAACAATCTCTAAAAAAAATCCACTGGATAGAGAAAAAAATGTAAAGATTAGATTCTGCAAAAGAAAAGTTTAGTGAACTTGTAGACATAGTAATATATAGTAATAGAAACTATCCAAAATGGACCATGGAGATACAAAGGACTGAAAATAAATAAATAGGTCCTCAGTGACCCATGGAACTATATCAAGTAGTCTAGGATACATGTAATTGAACAACCAAAAGGAGAAAAGGAGGGACGGAAACATGTATTTGATGGAATAATGGCTCCTAAATTTGATCTAAACTGTATTCATTGTATCTAAGCTCAATGAAAACATGAAGTGAAAACAAAACAAAACAAACTCATAAGATACATTAAATTCCTGAAAACAGAGTGTTAACAGAAAACCTTAACAGCAATCAGAAGAAAAAAGACATATTAATTACTTAAAGAACAACAAAGAATAATCATAGACTTCTTATCAGAAACTCTGCAAGCCAGAGCAATAGAATGACATCTTTATTTATTTATTTTTTTCGTGCAAATTTATTTTATTTTATTTTATTTTATTTTATTTTATTTTATTTTATTTTATTTTATTTTATTTATATATGAAATTTATTGTCAAATTGGTTTCCATACAACACCCAGTGCTCATCCCAAAACGTGCCCTCCTCAGTACCCATCACCCACCCTCTCCTCCCTCCCACCCCCCTTCAACCCTTAGTTTGTTCTCAGTTCTCAACAGTCTCTTATGCTTTGGCTCTCTCCCACTCTAACCTCTTTTTTTTTTTTTTTTGTTCCCCTCCCCCATGGGTTTCTCTTAAGTTTCTCAGGATCCACATAAGAGTGAAACCATATGGTATCTGTCTTTCTCTGTATGGCTTATTTCACTTAGCATCACACTCTCCAGTTCCATCCACGTTGCTACAAAAGGCCATATTTCATTCTTTCTCATTGCCACGTAGTACTCCATTGTGTATATAAACCACAATTTCTTTATCCATTCATCAGTTGATGGACATTTAGGCTCTTTCCATAATTTGGCTATTGTTGAGAGTGCTGCTATGAACATTGGGGTACAAGTGCCCCTATGCATCAGTACTCCTGTGTCCCTTGGATAAATTCCTAGCAGTGCTATTGCTGGGTCATAGGGTAGGTCTATTTTTAATTTTCTGAGGAACCTCCACACTGCTTTCCAGAGCGGCTGCACCAATTTGCATTCCCACCAACAGTGCAAGAGGGTTCCCGTTTCTCCACATCCTCGCCAGCATCTATAGTCTCCTGATTTGTTCATTTTGGCCACTCTGACTGGCGTGAGGTGATACCTGAGTGTGGTTTTGATTTGTATTTCCCTGATAAGGAGCGACGCTGAACATCTTTTCATGTGCCTGTTGGCCATCCGGATGTCTTCTTTAGAGAAGTGTCTATTCATGTTTTCTGCCCATTTCTTCACTGGGTTATTTGCTTTTCGGGTGTGGAGTTTGGTGAGCTCTTTATAGATTTTGGATACTAGCCCTTTGTCCGATATGTCATTGGCAAATATCTTTTCCCATTCCGTTGGTTGCCTTTTAGTTTTGTTGGTTGTTTCCTTTGCTGTGCAGAAGCTTTTTATCTTCATAAGGTCCCAGTAATTCACTTTTGCTTTTAATTCCCTTGCCTTTGGGGATGTGTCGAGTAAGAGATTGCTACGACTGAGGTCAGAGAGGTCTTTTCCTGCTTTCTCCTCTAAGGTTTTGATGGTTTCCTGTCTCACATTCAGGTCCTTTATCCATTTTGAGTTTATTTTTGTGAATGGTGTGAGAAAGTGGTCTAGTTTCAACCTTCTGCATGTTGCTGTCCAGTTCTCCCAGCACCATTTGTTAAAGAGACTGTCTTTTTTCCATTGGATGTTCTTTCCTGCTTTGTCAAAGATGAGTTGGCCATACGTTTGTGGGTCTAGTTCTGGGGTTTCTATTCTATTCCATTGGTCTATGTGTCTGTTTTTGTGCCAATACCATGCTGTCTTGATGATGACAGCTTTGTAGTAGAGGCTAAAGTCTGGGATTGTGATGCCTCCTGCTTTGGTCTTCTTCTTCAAAATTACTTTGGCTATTTGGGGCCTTTTGTGGTTCCATATGAATTTTAGGATTGCTTGTTCTAGTTTCGAGAAGAATGCTGGTGCAATTTTGATTGGGATTGCATTGAATGTGTAGATAGCTTTGGGTAGTATTGACATTTTGATAATATTTATTCTTCCAATCCATGAGCAGGGAATGTCTTTCCATTTCTTTAAATCTTCTTCAATTACCTTCATAAGCTTTCTATAGTTTTCAGCATACAGATCCTTTACATCTTTGGTTAGATTTATTCCTAGGTATTTTATGCTTCTTGGTGCAATTGTGAATGGGATCAGTTTCTTTATTTGTCTTTCTGTTGCTTCATTGTTAGTGTATAAGAATGCAACTGATTTCTGTACATTGATTTTGTATCCTGCGACTTTGCTGAATTCATGTATCAGTTCTAGCAGACTTTTGGTGGAGTCTATCGGATTTTCCATGTATAATATCATGTCATCTGTAAAGAGCGAAAGCTTGACTTCATCTTTGCCAATTTTGACGCCTTTGATTTCCTTTTGTTGTCTGATTGCTGATGCTAAAACTTCCAGCACTATGTTAAACAACAGCGGTGAGAGTGGGCATCCCTGTCGTGTTCCTGATCTCAGGGAAAAAGCTCTCAGTTTTTCCCCGTTGAGGATGATGTTAGCTGTGGGCTTTTCATAAATGGCTTTTATGATCTTTAAGTATGTTCCTTCTATCCCGACTTTCTCAAGAGTTTTTATTAAGAAAGGGTGCTGGATTTTATCAAAGGCCTTTTCTGCATCGATTGACAGGATCATATGGTTTTTCTCTTTTTTTTTGTTAATGTGATGTATCACGTTGATTGATTTGCGAATGTTGAACCAGCCCTGCATCCCAGGAATGAATCCCACTTGATCATGGTGAATAATTCTTTTTATATGCCGTTGAATTCGATTTGCTAGTATCTTATTGAGAATTTTTGCATCCATATTCATCAGGGATATTGGCCTGTAGTTCTCTTTTTTTACTGGGTCTCTGTCTGGTTTAGGAATCAAAGTAATACTGGCTTCATAGAATGAGTCTGGAAGTTTTCCTTCCCTTTCTATTTCTTGGAATAGCTGGAGAAGGATAGGTATTATCTCTGCTTTAAACGTCTGGTAGAACTCCCCTGGGAAGCCATCTGGTCCTGGACTCTTATTTGTTGGGAGATTTTTGATAACCAATTCAATTTCTTCGCTGGTGATGGGTCTGTTCAAGCTTTCTATTTCCTCCTGATTGAGTTTTGGAAGAGTGTGGGTGTTCAGGAATTTGTCCATTTCTTCCAGGTTGTCCAATTTGTTGGCATATAATTTTTCATAGTATTCCCTGATAATTGTTTGTATCTCTGAGGGATTGGTTGTAATAATTCCATTTTCATTCATGATTTTATCTATTTGGGTCATCTCCCTTTTCTTTTTGAGAAGCCTGGCTAGAGGTTTGTCAATTTTGTTTATTTTTTCAAAAAAACAACTCTTGGTTTCGTTGATCTTAGAATGACATCTTTAAAGTGCTGAAAGAAAGTAACTTTCAACTTAGAATTCTGTGATCACTAAAAATAATTTTCAAAATTAAATCAAAATTAAGAATTTTTTCAGAAAAAAATCTAGAACAAAGTAGCACAAAAGGTAAGGCAGAGAGTGGACATATAATATTGTAAGTTTCTTGAATTATTATTGAGGTTTTGTAATAACCAACTATAGGTTAATACAGCAACCAGTGTGAACATTTTCAAATGTAAGTCAATTCATGTCATCCCTCTGCTTAAAACCCTCCCATAGCATCTCACTTCATTCAAAGTAAAAGCCAAAGTCTACAACTTCCTGTGAGATTGGGTATAATCTGAATCCATCCCTAATTTCCACTACCACTGTGACCTCAATTAATAACACTTAGCAGAAATTCATGTTTGTGAGTCTTCTTTCTTTTATAAAATTTCATAATGAATTCTTTTCAATGGAAATTATAAAATGTACTTTTTAAGATATAAAGCTCATGACAAATAATGTCAACCTCTTTTTTCCTTGTTTATAATTCACTCTAATGTAACGAAGAATTTCTTGCAAATTCACGTCACTCCCACTTTGCCAAATAGTCCTTCCTCCTAGAATTGAGGTCACAGAAGAAGTTCCTGCTTGTTGCCTTAATTTTCAAAATGATTTTTAAAATTTTTTTTAACGTTTATTTATTTTTGAGACAGAGAGAGACAGAGCATGAACGGGGGAGGGGCAGAGAGAGAGGGAGACACAGAATCAGAAGCAGGCTCCAGGCTCTGAGCCATCAGCCCAGACAGAGCCCCACACGGGGCTCAAACTCACGGACCGTGATTGTTACCTGAGCTGAAGTCGGACGCTTAACCGACTGAGCCACCCAGGCGCCCCTCAAAATGATTTTTAAAAATAGAAACAAAATACCTTCAAATCAATCATATTCTACTTAAGCAGACTTCCACCAGCTGCCAAGATATTGAACCTGTGACAATTTTGAGTTGCCCTAACTTTATAATCTGTATTGGGGAACTATAATATATATAAAGAAACCAGAAAACAATAATGTAGAAATATAAGTATGCCTAGGCTTGGTATGTGGTAAGAAGTTTTTGATCAAAACAGGGCTTATTCTCTACCCAACCTCTTTTTTAAACTGTGTTTATTCAGAAACTCTCGAAACAAATCAAGTGTTTATGAATGATCAAGAAATGTCTGTAACATTCATGGAGCTGTTACTGATTCCTTAATCCCCATCAAGCTATTATTAAATAGTATCAATTAATGTATGGGTTGGTAAAAGTTATTTAGCAGATAGACTTTCTATCTTGTTTGGAATATATTTAAGTTGTGGTTTAAGAAATCTTGTAACTGGGAAGGAAATAGGGTTGCTTGATTTTGAGTATGGTATAACAACACAAGGGTTAGCACTAGCTATTCATGGAGGCAGATTATGGGGAAGACTAAAAACTCCCTTAATCTGAAGGAGTATAAAATGGAGCAGGCAAGATGGAAGAGAGCACAGCAGGAGCCTTATAGAAGAGGCTGATATTTAGACAAACCACCTGGCCCTGCCCTTTGGGGAAGGCAGTTTAGAGATAAGATAAATCCTTTGCAAGTCAGGTAAACCTGTCTTGTCCTTTAGGCCAGATTGCCAAATAAGGCCATGGAGTTATTCCTTCCCTTTGTTCAATAACTAATATAACCACTGATTATGTATAGAGTTGGAATATATTAAAACATAAAAGAAATCCAATTAAATCCAGTTAAATCCAATTAAGTTTTAAACTATTCCTCCGTATTAATATTTCATTACTATGGTTAATATTCAGGTAGAATTTAAAAAATTTATCCTCATCATTTGCCAGATTTACGATGAACACTATCTTGCCTCTTGAGGTTTATTATGACCTCTTTAAACTTTCCTGAAAGCCAGAAAGTAATAATACAGAATTCTGCTTTAGAGATTCTTATATTTCCAGGGAAAAAATATATCTTAATTATTCCAGAAAACAATTGAAAATAAATCTGTTTGAATAAAACCCACATTGGCCTATCTAAGGTGAAGGACCTAAGGACAGAGACCACTTGTCACATTTATGACTTAAACTCTCATCCCCATGTAACTGAAACTGTTCCCTTTGTCACTCCCTAGTCAATTTGCTCAAGTGAAGAGTGACTATAAAAACAACACCCACTATTTCCAGATAGTCTGGGGTTTTTCCTCTCCTCCTGAGCCTTTTGTTTTCTTTCTCTCTTATTCCTATTTTTGTTCAATGAAACAGTTGAGTGATTCTCTCCCTTATGCATGTCTCTGATCTATCTATCCATTACATGTTCCATTTTTTTAAATGTTTGTTTGTTTGTTTGTTTAGAGCTTGTGAGCAGGACAGGAGCAGAGAGAGAGAATCCCAAGCAGACTGTGCACTATCAGCGCAGAGCCCAACATAAGGCTTGATCTCATGAACTGTGAGATTATGAGTTGAGCCAAAATCAAGAATTGGATGCTCAACCGACTGAGCCACACAGGCTCCCCACATGTTCAATTTTTATTGAGTGAACGCGCCCATAAACCAAGCACCCATATTAAGAAACAGAGCATTTCTGGGGCGCCTGGGTGGCGCAGTCGGTTAAGCGTCCGACTTCAGCCAGGTCAGATCTCGCGGTCCGTGAGTTCGAGCCCCGCGTCGGGCTCTGGGCTGATGGCTCAGAGCCTGGAGCCTGTTTCCGATTCTGTGTCTCCCTCTCTCTCTGCCCCTCCCCCGTTCATGCTCTGTCTCTCTCTGTCCCAAAAATAAATAAACGTTAAAAAAAAAAAAAAAAAAAAAAAAAAAAAAGAAACAGAGCATTTCTGACATCTGAGAAGCTACCCTCATTTCTACTTCCAGAGGCTATATTCTGACTTCTAAGAGATCAGTTTTACTTGGTTTTGAACTGTTTACAAACAGCATTATACTGCATGTATTTATTTGCGTATGGTCTTATTTTTTTTCAATAGTATGTTTTCCAAGATTTGTCTATGTTGCCCTGTATGGTTGCAGATGCTTCTTTAGATTGCTCTATGGTATTCCACTGATTGAATATAACAAATGTATTCCATTTGGATCATTTCCAAGGTTTTGGCTTTTTTCCTATTAGAAATAGCGCCATTTATGAACACTTTTGAACATGTCACATGATGAACATGCATGCGTGCTTGGTGGGTGTATGGCTAGGAATAGAATTGCTTGACCACAGAGTTCACCTCAAGTCAATACTGACAAGCAGTTTTCCAAAGTGGCTGTACCAAGTTTTACTCCCAATTAACATGTAGACCTCTTGTAATATTACTAAATTCTGTGGGGTTTTTTTACTTTTTTATGGAAGTATGACGTAGGTGCAGAGCACTAATTTAATTAAAGCTATCTTCTTCAAGGTATGTTCATTCTGCTAAATAGTAAACTAAATCTCCCCTTTCTGCGGTCATTTCCAGAGGGATGCTGGTTTTAAAAAAGGTGAAATTCTAAGTATGCTATGTCAGCAGAATCCTGGGGTAGTCAGGCAGCATGATATATAGAAGAAACATAGGGTCTAGCACTAAAAACCCCATGTTCCTCTCTTAACTCTGGACTTCTCACATCATTCAGCCTATTTCTCAGTTTCCTCATCCATATAAAGGGAATTAAAGAAAAACTTTATAGAACTAAGTTTTTGTGAGGCTTCTCTGAATCACTTTTGACAACTTATGAATGCATGGAGTTAATTAAAACCTTGAATCTCTAAGTAGGAACAATTTAAAATTTGTTTGTAATGTAGCAAACTAAACATATTTCTTGCAGGGGAGCCTGCGTGGCTCAGACAGTTGAGCTCCTGACCTGGCTCAGGTCATGATCTTGCAGTTCACGGGTTCAAGCCCCGTGTTGGGCTCTATGCTGACAGCTCAGAGCCTGGAGCCTGTTTTGGATTCTGTGTCTACTTCTCTCTCTGCCCCTCCCCTGCTCATGCTCTGTCTCTCTCTGTCTCAAAAATAAACAAACATTAAAATAAAATTTATAAACCTATTTCTTGCAAGCTTCAGAGGGTACCACAATTCTAACATTCCAGGGGGTAGTAATTAATTCATAGATACCCTTTATTTCTACATAAATTTATACACATTGAACCAACTGACTTTTATTACTCATTTTATATTTCAGCAGAAAACTCTCATACCTAGTCGGAACACTTTAAAAAGCTGCTAAATTTTATAATAACTAATGTAATTCCCAGTATTATTTGAAAATATTCCAATGTAATATTTCTTTTTTTTAATATGAAATTTATTGTCAAATTGGTTTCCATACAAAACCCAGTGCTCATGCCAAAAGGTGCCCTCCTCAATACCCATCACCCCCCCTCCCTCCCACCCCCCATCAACCCTCAGTTTTTTCTCAGATTTTTAAGAGTCTCTTATGCTTTGGCTCTCTCCCTCTCTTACCTCTTTTTTTTTTCCTTCCTCTCCCCCATGGTCTTCTGTTAAGTTTCTCAGGATCCACATAAGAGTGAAAATATATGGTATCTGTCCTTCTCTGTATGGCTTATTTCACTTAGCATAACACTCTCCAGTTCCATCCATGTTGCTACAAAAGGCCATATTTCATTCTTTCTTATTGCCACGTAGTATTCCATTGTGTATATAAACCACAATTTCTTTATCCATTCATCAGTTGATGGACATTTAGGCTCTTTCCATGATTTGGCTATTGTTGAGAGTGCTGCTATAAACATTGGGGTACAAGTGCCCCTATGCATCAGTACTCTTGTATCCCTTGGGTAAATTCCTAGCAGTGCTACTGCTGGGTCATAGGGTAGGTCTATTTTTAATTTTGTGAGGAACCTCCACACTGTTTTCCAGAGCAGCTACACCAGTTTGCATTTCCACCAACAGTGCAAGAGGGATCCCATTTCTCCACATCTTCTCCAGCATTTATAGTCTCCTGATTTGTTCATTTTAGCCAGTCTAACTGGTGTGAAGTGATATCTGAGTGTGGTTTTGATTTATATTTCCCTGATGAGGAGCGACGTTGAGCATCTTTTCATGTGCCTGTTGGCCATCTGGATGTCTTCTTTAGAGAAGACATGTCTATTCATGTTTTCTGCCCATTTCTTCACTGGATTCTTTGTTTTTCGGCTGTGGAGTATAATGAGCTCTTTATAGATTTTGGATACTAGCCCATTGTCCAGTATGTCATTTGCAAATATCTTTCCCCATTCCATTGGTTGCCTTTTAGATTTGTTGACTGTTTCCTTTGCTGTGCAGAAGCTTTTTATCTTCATGAGGTCCCAATAGTTCATTTTTGCTTTTAATTTCCTTGCCTTCGGGGATGTGTCAAGTAAGAGATTGCTACGACTGAGGTCAGAGAGGTCTTTTCCTGCTTTCTCCTCTAGGGTTTTGATGGTTTCCTGTCTCACATTCAGGTCCTTTATCCATTTTGAGTTTATTTTTGTGAATGGTATCAGAAAGTGGTCTAGTTTCAACCTTCTGCATGATGCTGTCCAGTTCTCCCAGCATCATTTGTTAAAGAGACTGTCTTTTTTCCATTGGATGTTCTTTCCTGCTTTGTCAAAGATGAGTTGGCCATACGTTTGTGGGTCTAGTTCTGGGGTTTCTATTCTATTCCATTGGTCTATGTGTCTGTTTTTGTGCCAATACCATGCTGTCTTGATGATGACAGCTTTGTAGTAGAGGCTAAAGTCTGGGATTGTGATGCCTCCTGCTTTGGTCTTCTTCTTCAAAATTACTTTGGCTATTTGGGGCCTTTTGTGGTTCCATATGAATTTTAGGATTGCTTGTTCTAGTTTCGAGAAGAATGCTGGTGCAATTTTGATTGGGATTGCATTGAATGTGTAGATAGCTTTGGGTAGTATTGACATTTTGACAATATTTATTCTTCCAATCCATGAGCAGGGAATGTCTTTCCATTTCTTTAAATCTTCTTCAATTACCTTCATAAGCTTTCTATAGTTTTCAGCATACAGATCTTTTACATCTTTGGTTAGATTTATTCCTAGGTATTTTATGCTTCTTGGTGCAATTGTGAATGGGATCAGTTTCTTTATTTGTCTTTCTGTTGCTTCATTGTTAGTGTATAAGAATGCAACTGATTTCTGTACATTGATTTTGTATCCTGTGACTTTGCTGAATTCATGTATCAGTTCTAGCAGACTTTTGGTGGAGTCTATCGGATTTTCCATGTATAGTATCATGTCGTCTGCAAAAAGTGAAAGCTTGACTTCATCTTTGCCAATTTTGATGCCTTTGATTTCCTTTTGTTGTCTGATTGCTGATGCTAGAACTTCCAACACTATGTTAAATAACAGCGGTGAGAGTGAACATCCCTGTTGTGTTCCTGATCTCAGGGAGAAAGCTCTCAGTTTTTCCCCATTGAGGATGATATTAGCTGTGGGCTTTTCATAAATGGCTTTTATGATGTTTAAGTATGTTCCTTCTGTCCCGACTTTCTCGAGGGTTTTTATTAAGAAAGGATGGTGAATTTTGTCAAATGCTTTTTCTGCATCGATTGACAGGATCCTAAGGTTCTTATCTTTTCTTTTATTAATGTGATGTATCACATTGATTGATTTGCAAATGTTGAACCATCCCTGCAGCCCAGGAATGAATCCCACTTGATCATGGTGAATAATTCTTTTTATATGCTGTTGAATTTGATTTGCTAGTATCTTATTGAGAATGTTTGCATCTATATTCATCAGTGATATTGGCCTGTAGTTCTCTTTTTTTACTGGGTCTCTGTCTGGTTTAGGAATCAAAGTAGTGCTGGCTTCATAGAATGAGTCTGGAAGTTTTCCTTTCTGTTTTTTGGAATAGCTTGAGAAGGATAGGTATTATCTCTGCTTTGAATGTCTGGTAGAATTCCCCAGGGAAGCCATCTGGTCCTGGACTCTTATTTTTTAGGAGATTTTTGATAGCTGATTCAATTTCTTTGCTGGTTATAGGTCTGTTCAAGCTTTCTATTTCTTCCTGTTTGAGTTTTGGAAGCGTGTGGGTGTTTAGGAATTTGTCCATTTCTTCCGGGTTGTCCAGTTAGTTGGCCTATAATTTTTCATAGTATTCCCTAATAATTGCTTGTATTTCTGAGGGATTGGTTGTAATAGTTCCATTTTCATTCATGATTTTATCTATTTGGGTCATGTCCCTTTTCTTTTTGAGAAGCCTAGCTAGAAGTTTATCAATTTTGTTTATTTTTTTCAAAAAACCAACTCTTGGTTTCATTGATCTTCTCTACAGTGTTTTTAGATTCTATATTGTTTATTTCTGCTCTGATCTTTGTTATTTCTCTTCTTCTGCTGGGTTTGGGGTGTCTTTGCTGTTCTGTTTCTATTTCCTTTAGGTGTGCTGTTAGATTTGGTATTTGGAATTTTTCTTGTTTCTTGAGATAGGCCTGGGTTGCAATGTATTTTCCTCTCAGGACTGCCTTCGCTGCATCCCAAAGCATTTGGATTGTTGTATTTTCATTTTCATTTGTTTCCATATATTTTTAAATTTCTTGTCTAATTTCCTGGTTGACCCATTCATTCTGTACTAGGGTGTTCTTTAACCTCCATGCTTTTGTAGGTTTCCAGACTTTTTCCTGTGGTTGATTTCAAGCTTCATAGCATTGTGGTCTGAAAGTATGCATGGTATGATCTCAATTCTTGTATACTTATGAAGGGCTGTTTTGTGACCCAGTATGTGATCTATCTTGGAGAATGTTCCATGTGCACTCAAGAAGAAAGTATATTCTGTTGCTTGGGATGCAGAGTTCTAAATATATCTGTCAAGTCCATCTGATCCAATGTATCATTCAGGGCCCTTGTTTCTTTATTGATCTTGTGTCTCGATGATCTATCCATTGTTGTAAGTGGAGTGTTAAAGTCCCCTGCAATTACCACATTCTTATCAATAAGGTTGCTTATGTTTATGAGTAATTGTTTTATATATTTGGGGGGTCTCATATTTGGCACATAGACATTTTTAATTGTTAGCTCTTCCTGATGGATAGACCCTGTAATTATTATGTAATGCCCTTCTTCGTCTCTTGTTACAACCTTCAATTTAAAGTCTAGTTTGTCAGATATAAGTATGGCTACTCCAGCTTTCTTTTGGCTTCCAGTAGCATGATAGTTCTCCATCCACTCACTTACAATCTGGAGGTGTCCTCAGGTCTAAAATGAGTCTCTTCTAGACAGCAAATAGATGGGTCTTGTTTTTTTGTCCATTCTGATACCCTATAAATTTTGGTTGGAGCATTTAGTCCATTTACATTCAGTGTTATTATAGAAAGATACCGGTTTAGAGTCATTGTGATGTCTGTATGTTTTATGCTTGCAGCGATGTCTCTGGTAATTTGTCTCACAGGATTCCCCTTAGGATCTCTTGTAGGGCTGGTTTAGTGGTGAGGAATTCCTTCAGTTTTTGTTTGTTTGGGAAGACCTTTATGTCTCCTTCTATTCTAAATGACAGACTTGCGGGATAAAGGATTCTCAGCTGCATATTTTTTCTGTTCATCACATTGAAGATCTCCTGCCATTCCTTTCTGGCCTGCCAAGTTTCAGTAGATAGATCCGTCACTAGTCTTATCAGTCTCCCTTTATATATTAGAGCATGTTTATCCCTAGCTGCTTTCAGAATTTTCTCTTTATCCTTGTATTTTGCCAGTTTCACTATGATATGTCGTGCAGATCGATTAAAGTTCCGTCTGAAGGGAGTTCTCTGTGCCTCTTGGATTTCAATGCCTTTTTCCTTCCCCAGTTCAGGGAAGTTCTCAGCTATTATTTCTTTAAGGACACCTTCAGCACCTTTCTCTCTCTCTTCCTCCTCTGGAATCCCAATCATGCGTATGTTATTACGTTTTATCTCATCACTTATTTCTCTAATTCTCCCCTCATACTCCTAGATTTTTTTATCTTTTTCTCAGCTTCCTCTTTTTCCATAATTTTATCTTCTAATTCACCTATTCTCTCCTCTGCCTCTTCAATCTGAGCTGTGGTAGCCTCCATTTTATTTTGCAGCTCATTTATAGCATTTTTTATCTCCTCCTGACTGTTCCTTAGTCCCTTGATCTCTCTAGCAATAGATTCTCTGCTGTCCTCTATACTTTTTTCGAACCCAGCAATTAATTTTATGACTATTATTTTAAATTCATTTTTGGTTATATTGTTTAAATCATTTTTGATCAGTTCGTTAGCTGTTGCTACTTCCCAGAGTTTCTTTTGAGGAGAAGTCTTCCATTTCGTCATTTTCGATAGTCCATGGAGTGGCACAGAACTGTGGGGCTCTTCCTCTGTGCTGTCTGGAGTAACTCGCGTTGGTGGGCAGGCCACAGTCAGAACTGATGTGTGCCCCCAGCCCACCGCTGGGGTCACAGTCAGACTGCTGTGTACCTTATCTCCCCCTCTCCCAGAGGCAGGACTCACTGTGGAGTGGTGTGGCCCCTGTCTGGGCTACTTGCACACTGCCAGGCTTGTGGTGCTGCTTCCATGGGATCTGGCGTATTAGCCAGGTGGATCCACAAGGTGCACAGTGGCAGGAGGGGCAGACTCAGCTCGCTTTGCCTTCAGTGGTCTGCTTCAGGAGGGGCCCTGTGGCACCAGGAGGGTGGCAGACCCTTGGAGGGATGGATCCACAGAAGCACAGCGTTGGGTGTTTGAACTGTGCAAGCAAGTTCCATGACAGGAACTGGTTCCTTTTGGGATTTTGGCTGGGGGATGGGTGAGGGAGATGGCGCTTCCCAGCACCTTTGTTCCCCACCAAGCTGAGCTCTGTCCTCTGGGGCTCAACAACTCTCCCTCCCATTGTCCTCTAGCCCTCCCACTTTCTGAGCAGAGCTGTTGACTTATATAACATTCCAGATGTTAAATCCCGCTGGCTGTCAGAACACACTCCCTCCGGCCCCTCCGCTTTTGCAAGCCAGACTCAGGGGCTCTGCCTTTGCCGGGCAGGCTGCCTCTCCACCGCCCGGCTCCCTCCTGCCAGTCCGTGTAGCACGCACTGCCTCTCCGCCCTTCCTACCCTCTTCTGTGGGCCTCTCGTCTATATTTGGCTCCAGAGAGTGTGTTCTGCTAGTCTTCTGGCGGTTTTCTGGATTATTTAGGCAGATGTGGGTGGAATCTAAGTGATCAGCAGGATGTGGTGAGCCCAGCGTCCCCCTATGCTGCCATCTTCCCTCAAGAATGGTTTCTTCTCACCCCATCCAGAATACAGAATTGAGTGTGGCATAAGTAGGAGCAGAAAGAGACTGGGACTCTTGAGGACACTAAGAAGATACAGATCCAACTAACTACATCACATATTCCACTGAGAAGCCTGCCCAGGAAATTAAGTAGTGCACCTGTTGTGATGAGCACCAGGTGATGTATGGAATTGTTGAATCCCTGTATTATACACCTCTCACTTCCAGTCCGGCATTCACCAGCTCTATGCCGGTCATCACCGCCATCATTCTCTTCCTGCACTCCCCTTCCTATGCAGCCAGATCGCGGGGTGAGTGAGAAAGAATGTGACTTGGGAACGGCCAGGCAGGTGCATTACAAAGGAGGAGGTGTGCAGGATGGGCAGACAGCTTCTCTGCCATCACCAGGCTGCCACTCTCCCCGCAGCTCCACGTCTCCAATGCAATATTTCTTACCAATCCCCAATTTTATTTCTAGGTGAACATGAGATAACACGCTTTATTAAAAGCACTGGATTGATATTTCAGTCTTAGTGGCCCACTTGAAATCATTAACTAGGTCATCATTTTTCCATTTACAGTAACCACGTTGTTACCCCTTGTAAAAATAACTGTCATATGTGAAGATATGATCTAAATATTGCCAAAGGCAAATGAATTATTTTTGTAGATGATCATGAGATTAGACCCAAATAATGTGTAAAACAAAGCACTTATAAAAGTATTTTCACAGGAGTTACATTTCAGGCCCAAAGTTGAATGGTGGAAAGTTAGGGCCAGGGAGCAGTCTGAGAACTGGCGTGCCACAGTCCCAACTACAAGTGGAGCTGCACACATTTAGGTCCTGGGAATGAGAAGAGATGGCAGCAGAGCAAGAAGTGGTGGTGAAGAGCTGAGAACACCAGCATTCAAATCTCGGCACTGGCCTTTCTGGGGCCCAAACTCTCTCTGCCTGTTTCCTCATATTTATTTTCACCATAAACTAAGAGAAGAGAGACGTTGGGAGTTACTGACTTTTATCAATGGGGAACAGCAAGGATGTGCTCTTGACCTTTTGCTTTCATTAGGAGATGAAGCATCAAAGCACCTAAGTACAGGTGTGTATATAAATATTCTCCCTGTGGGGTGAGAGCCTGGAATTGGTCAGGAAGACCATGCAGATGCTGCAGTGTCCCACCTGCTAATTGCAGCATTTCAACTTCCTTTCTGTGGTCCCAGCTGTGGGGACAGCTCAGGCTGGCCCTTAGTGCACGGTTGCTTGTAGAGCTGGTGTGTGGATGTGCTGGCATGCTGGGCTCGCTCACAAAACTGACCTAGCATCTATGCTCTTAGGTCTGACTCCCCAGGCATCTAGTATTCCTCTTGACAACTGTCAAGGGGGATAGAGTCATGTTTCTTGGCTGGTGTGATCAAAGAGGCTCACCCTAGATCCCTTGGTGAGTGAGCAAGGTGGAGCTATTGGCTCCAGATGGTTTATGATGTTAAACATATCAGATGAAAAGCTAATGTTTTTGTCCAGATTACTGAACATAATGCACTTGGATAACAAATCCATTTTCTTACTGCCCTATAGATTTTCAAAGTCTAATGCGCAGCACATTCTGGTGTGTGTATGTGTGTGTGCATATGTGTGTATGGAGTTGGGTGTCAGGGGGTAGGCTGATAAGAAAATTCCTAGTAATGGACGCTCTTCAGGAGCAGGCATCTGAGCCACTCATCCGCTGGCTCCAATGTTCCACCAAGTGAAATCAGCCATAGGGCTCCAGGGTCACTCAGGCTTTCCAGGTTTAAGAAAAGTGAGACACTCATTCTGCAGAGGTTTACTGGGCACAAACCACAGTCCAGGCCCCATGCCAGGAGTTGTTGGGGAGAGATATCACTACCATACACAAACTCACCATTTCATGAAAGCAGACAGGCACACATGGAAGATGGTGGGGGGCCACGATGTCATCCGAGTTGTCCTCCCACTGCCCATTAAGTTGGCACCTGTGCAGATGGCTCATGGTTCATCTCACTTATATTTCTGAACTCTTTAACCAGTTTTAGAGTATTGACTTCTTCTAATTCATCCCCCCAAGTGAGATGGTTCAGGCTTCCATGCATTACGTGTTCAACCTCTACCAGCATATATGATTCTAGGATTAAACTGCAGAATTTACAGTGTTCCAGCTGAGCTTTGTTTGTAAAGCTGAGAGTGGGACAGGGCTGGCTATGGGCAGTGGGTCCAAAGTGTTTTTTTTATCTCTGACAAAATACATAAAAAGGGTGGACTGCAGAAGCCCAGTGACAAATGGGCTTCTAAATACTGGAGGAGCATGCATCCATTTGGGTTAACTAGTTGCACTTTAAAATATGAATAACCTCCTAGAGGATTAAGCCCTACTAAGCTTAGGTCATTGCAAGTAAATAATCATCCAGCACCTCTCAGAGAGTGGATATAAATACTTTAAAATTTGGAGATTTGAAGCAGATGCATTTTGGGAGGAGGTGGCTAGCAGTTCAAAAGTGAAATATTTTGAGCAGACAGAGGGAGTCATAAAAGCAGGGAATAAATATTTTCCAAATAATTCACCGAATAGTGGTGGTTCTGTTCCTTCCTTTCTCACAGGAGCCAAGTTTGGGAGTTTAATCAGTCCTGTCCTTCCCTTGCCATTCCCTAAAATCACACCGATTAGAAATGCAGTGAATTAATTATCAAATATCCCAGGGAAGGTTAGATAGGAAAGGAAAGGAAAGGAAAGGAAAGGAAAGGAAAGGAAAGGAAAGGAAAGGAAAGGAAAGGAAAGGAAAGGAAAGGAAAGGAAAGGAAGTGAGCATCAGTTGATTCCATCTGAATAGTCTACATCAAGAGAATGGCCATTTTGATTGGGTGAAAAAAAGTAGGGATTTGTACAATTATCAGTTGTAGTGTTTCTCAAACTATTTTTAAATTTACATTGCAGATAAATTAACTTTTGTAAATTACAATAAAACAAGTATCAGGAAAATGAAAGGAAATACTAAAGATACAAGTCTAGATTTTTATTAAGATTCAACAGATCCTACTTATTGTTAAGTACAACATAAAATTACATTTTGATAAATATAATCAGCACACACATAACACTGGAAAAAGAAAACAATTACAAAACTACACATTCACTGAAGGTATGTATTTGTGTAGGTAATTAATCTATACTCTTGTAACCTTCTGTGGTTCCACAAGTGCAACTAAATAAAAGTTGCAACTAAATAAAATAATTCATGAGTGAAGTGATGATTCCCTATTTCAAATTCCCCTGTGCATCCTTTGAATGAATACCACCATGTATGTTAATATGTGAAGTTTTTAGGGTGACAAACGAGCTTGTTTCTCAGTTGCTAAGTCATCTAAATTCCCAACAGTACTATTTGCAGGAGATAGTGTTTCTATCTTGTTCTATATTTTGTTTTCATAACACTAATAGTAGAGACACCATCTTGCAGAGAAATGTTGACAGTAATTTTAATTCAAACATTTTAAATTTTGAAGGAATTTCAGTGAATTGAGGATATTCATTTTGAAGCTTTTCCCAAAATGAATCAAGTGGTACTGTATCTTCAAAATTAATCTTCAATTTTTTATCAATAGCCTGTTCCAACTATTTGCCCTATGAACTCCTAATTGATTTTAAATTATCTTTTGATGAGGGGCACCTGAGTGGCTCAGTCGGTTAAGCATTCCACTCTAGATTTTGGCTCAGGTCATGATCTTGTGGTTCATGAGTTTGAGCCCCACATTGGTCTCTGCACTGACAGTGTGGAGCCTGCTTGGGATTCTCCCTTTCTCTCTCTCTCTCTCTCTCTCTCTCTCTCTCTCTCTCTCTCTCTCTCTCCTCCCTCCCTCCCTCCCTCCCTCCCTCTCTCCCTCTCTCTGCCCTTCCCCAGTTTGCTCTCTCTCTCTCAAAGTAAATAAACTTAAAAAAATAAATTATCTTTTGATGAAAGAAATTATTCCTAATCTGTGAATTTCTTATGAGAAATTCTCTTGATAAAACAAACTCCATATCTTTTCCAACACTTGGTCGATCTTTTTAATTGTTGACATTCTAGCAGGTATGCAGTGGTAGCTCATTTGGGTTTGATTTGGATATTCCTAATTAGTCTGAACATCTTTTCATGTACCTATTTTTCATCAATGTATCTTCAGTAGTTAAGTGGCCAAATATTTGGCCCACTTTTTAACTCAGTTATGTGTTTTTTTATTACTGACTTTCCGGTGTTCTTTATATACACTTGATAAAAAGTCCTTGACCAGATACATGATTTACAAATATTTTCTCCAAGTCTGAGGCATATCTTAACTGTCACTTTAGAAGAATAGAAGTTCTTAATTTTCATACATCCAATGTATCAATTCATCGATGCCCCAAACCATCAGGCACACTATATTTTATATCTTTATAATTTATATTTTGGTTTTTTACTTATTGCAATGAAGGAGAACACTCACCATGGGGAGCCATGGGGAGTTGGTGGGAGGGTGTTAGAAAGAACCTATTATAAGGGGGCTTTAGTTGGGTAATTTTGGCTTCAGTAGGTGCAATTCTGTGATAGAATCTCTCACTCAATCTTATTGAAAAGCAGAGCAAACCAGAGCAAGGATGAAGCTGTATTTGGTAAAGGAGTAGTAATCACTCATTTTAGCTGGAAGAGATGGAGATGGTGAATATTTTGTGGGTTACACAGTGAACTTGTTTTTGTATCACTTTATCATTGTCTCAGGGCGACTTTGTTTGATGTTGGTGTTTTATGAGATTGTTTAATGTCCAACATTAACTAGTTGTGAGCATCAGGCTAGCTTTGTAGTAATACTGAAGCCCCGCTGTGTCAGAGCTGTTCCCAGATGTAAGAATCTCTTTTTTTTTTTCTTGTTTCTCTTATGGATCGTAATTTTGCTATTAAATATAAGACCCAAGGTCACAAAGATTCTCTTCTATGATTTTTTCCTGTAGAAGTTCTATGGTTTTACTTTTAGGTCAATAAACTTTGAGTTAATTTTCATATATGATGATAGGTATAGATCAAAGTGTTTTTCCTCTTCTTTTCCTCCTCTCCCTTCTCATATTTTCCCCTTATCTCCTCATCCTTTTCCTCCTCCTTTTTGCCTATAGATATCCAATTAGTCCAGCATTGCTTATTGAAATGACTATCCTTTCTCCACTGAATGGACTTTGTCAAGAATCAATTGCCAGTACACACATGTGGGTCTGTTTTTGAAATCTCTATCTTATTTCATTGATCTACTTGTTTATTTTGATAACAAAACCACACTCTCTTGATTTCCATAGCTTTATAATGAGTCTTGAAGACTCAACTTTGTTGTTTTCTTTTTTTTTTTAAGTAGTTTTAGACATTTTAGGTACTATGCATTTCCATGTGAATTTCAGAGTCAGCCTGCCAGTTTCTACAAAAAGGCATGCTGGGATTTTGATTGAGATAGATTTGGATTTATAGATCAATTCATAGATCAAAGATCTGAATCTTCTGATCCTTCAACAGAGTGTGTCTCTCCATTTGTTTAGGTTTTCTCTGATTTCTCTCAGTGATGTTTGTAGTTTTAGTGTATAGGTCTTATACTTTTTTTCACATTGTCTTTAAGTTTTTCATACTTTTTGTAATATTGTAAATACTATTGTTTTTAAACTTCAATTTCCACTTGTTGCTAGTATATAGAAATGCAATTATTCATCCCTGGGTTACTTAAAGGTGTGTTAGTGTCCAAGCACTTGAGGATTTTCTAGATGCTTTTCTATTATTTTTATTTTCAATCTACTGTGGTCAGAGAACATACGTTGTATGACTTCACTCCTTGAATCTCTTAAAATTTATTGAGACTTGTTTTGTGGCTCAAATATGTAGTATATCAGTAAATGTTCCATGTGCATTTGAAAAGAACGCATATTATGCTGTTGGGTGGAATGTTCTATAAATGTCAATCAGGTCAAGCTGATTGGTAATACTGGTCAAGTCTTACTGATTTTCAGGATACATATTCTGTTGATTGTTGGGAGCAGGGTATTGAAATCTTCATCTACAATTATGAATTTATTTAATCTTATGGTTCTATCAGTTTTTGCTTCATATATTTTGAAATTCTGTTATTAGGTACATATGTGTTTAGCAGTGTTACATCTTCTTGACCAGTGTACTTCTTTATCATTATGAAATGGCCACCTTTTCTCCTAGTCATGTTGTTGGATATGATATCTACTTTGTCAGATATCAATATAGTCACTCTAGCTTTATTTTGACAAGGTTGAAGATGGTCTATCTCTTCTTATTTATATCTTTTTCTTTAAAGTGAATTTTTCTATAGGCAGTATATATCTGGGTCTTCTTTTGAAAATAAGTGGACTATGTTTGCCTTTTAAAAAATGTTTATTTATTATTTTGAGAGAGAGAGATAGAAAGAGAGAGCAGGGGAGGGGCAGAGAGAGAGAGGGAGACACAGAATCTGAAGCAGGATCCAGGCTCTGAGCTGTCAGCACAGAGCATGACACAGGGCTCGAACTCACGAAATATGAGATCATGCCCTGAGCAGAAGTTGGATGCTTAACCGATTAACCCACCAGGCGCTCCCACAATCTTTGCCTTTTAACCATGGTATTTAGATTATTAATATTTAATTAACATTAATTGATATGGTTGAGTTTAAACCTACCATCTGACTCTGTTTTGTATTTGTCTCATCTGTTTTCTGTTCCCTATTTTTTTCTTCTTTTGGATTAATAGAGTTTTTAAAAAGTTTTATCTCCTTTGTTGGCCACTTAGCTATATATAACTATTTGTGTTATTTAGGTGGCCACTTTGGGATTACATCTTTAGCTTATTAAAATTTTCCTTCAAGTGGTATTATACCATTTCACATGTAGTATTAGACCTTACAAAACTACCCTTTTGTTTCTCCTCTACTAGCCTTTGTAGATTTTCTTTCTACATACACTGTAAACCTCACAATAAAGTAATATTTTTGCTTTAAACATTTCTTGTTCTCATCACATATGCCTCCAACAAGTTTCTCTTTTCTGTTCTATTAGTGGAAATCTGTGTAAAATAAGAACAAACAGGATCTGAGATCCTTTGGTTTCATAATCTTTAGTGTATCGTCTTTTTAAAATTTTTTTAAGAAGTTTTTAAATGTTTTTTTTTTTTTAAATTTATTTTTGACAGAGAGACAGAGTATGAGGGTGGGAGGGGCAGAGAGAGGGAGACACAGAACATGAATCAGGCTCCAAGCTGTTAGCACAGAGCTTGTCGCAGGGCTCACAAACTGTGAGATCATGACCTGGGCTCAAACTCACCAACTGTGAAATCATGACATGAGCCGGAGCGAAGTCAGACACTCAAACAACAGTGTATCGTCTTTGTAGCACCAATGTAACTATTCAGAAGCTTTTTTCCTCCTAGTTTTCTTGTTGTTGGTTGTAAATTTGTGGAATAAGCAACTTTCAAGTGAATTGTTACTGTATAAAGAAAGTAGATAAAAAATTAAAAAATTAAAAAATAAAGTAGATAAAAAAGAGTTGGGAATAGTTGAGTGTTGAGAAACAGATCAAAACCTATTTTGACTACAACTGTTACAGTAAAAAATAGAGAGCTGGGGGTGGAAATCATTCATGGAATGATTCATGGGATGGGAGGTGGTGGGATGTTGCATTTGTATTATAGGACTTGAAGATTGGCTAATGTTGTCTCCTTTTCCCTTTGGTGAATTGACCTAGTTTTCTCTCCTTGCTTGATGAGGAAGCATTTCCCCTTCCCCAAAACCAGATTTGATTAAGGTATTTTATATTTTCTTTAGTCATCGTTTTAATGTTAAACCTCACAAACTTAAATTTAAACTTGACATAATGAACATATGGATTCTGGAATGTTGCGTTTTATTGCATTCAAATACAGAGCATAAAATAAATGGTGGAACAATAAGGAGACAATAGGCTATGTGCAGTGAGTACTCTAAAAACTGGCTAATGATCACAGAAGGAACATTTAGTCCTTGCTTATATACCAATACAGCTTTTAACTCCCTCCTTCCAGCAACTTCTGTCTGCGATACTCTACGTTAGGAGACATTTAAAAAAATTATATTTCTGCTTCCTAAATCAAGGGCACAGTACAACGTCCACTTGGAAAATCCCTCCTCTCCCAACACCTAGCACGGTATTCCTTTACGTTCTCTTTTAAAACTATTCTAAATTAGAGTTCTAAAATGTTTCAGTCTAAAATTCAGAGTTCCGTTAGGAAGCTTGCTGGAGATCTGTTCAGTACCCACTTCAGGCTTCCCTGTCACTTAAGACAATTTCCTAAATCAAATTCGTGACGTGCTCGGTAACTGCCTCGGTTCTCTTTTGAATCGCGGCCACAGGTTGTCTCGGCGGCCAGGCCTCTGGGAAAGCGGGAGAGAGCTGGGCGCCCAGCCGGCCGCAGACACCTGTTCCAGGCACGGCCGCGGCTGCGGGAAGAGAGCGCGCCGCGAAGGGCACGTGTAGGTGAACGCGCACGCACACACGCGCCCAGCCGCCCCGAGACGCGGAGGCGAGAGCGTTTGCAGGAGACGCGGCCGTGGGGAGGGGGTCGCCGCGTTCTCACAGGCGGCCTGGGTTACATAAGCGAGCGGGGCAAGAAAGGCGCTTCGCGTGCGCGGGGGCTCGGGCCGTGCCTGCCTCGCCCCCGCCCGGGTCCGGCTGTGGTCCTGCGGGACCGGCCGCCCACGCCGCGTGGGGACACCGCCGCATTCTTGCCCCTGCCCGTGCCAGTGGTCGCGGTGGCCCGTAGCGGCCGCCTCCAGACGCGCGTGGCTCTCGGAGAAGGCGGCGGCCGCGCTCCCGCCGCCGCGCCCCAGGCAGCAGAGCATCCGCTTGCCTAGGCTTCTCCCATCCGGGCCTACGGGGCCGCAGGCTCGAGGCTATGAGCCCCGAGCCGGTCCCGCCGCCGCCGCCCCAGTGCCCCGGCTGCGACTGCGGGGAGCCTTTCGCCAAGCGCCTGGAGAAGGGCGACGAAGCCTTCCGCGCCGGCGAGTATGAGATGGCCGCGGAGCTCTTCCGCTCGATGCTGGCCGGGCTGGCGCAGCCGGACCGCGGCCTGTGCCTGCGGCTGGGGGACGCGCTGGCCCGTGCCGGCCGGCTCCCCGAGGCCTTGGGTGCGTTCCGCGGGGCGGCGCGGCTCGGGGCGCTGCGGCCGGAGGAGCTGGGGGAGTTGGCGGGCGGCCTCGCGCGCGCCCTGGGCCAGAGAGAGTGGCGGCTGCCGGCTGCGGGGCCGGGCCGCGCCCCCGAGGAGCCGCGTGGGGAGCAGCCGGCCTCGGCGCCCGCCGCGCCCCGTGATCTGCTGGGCTGCCCGCGCTGCCAGCGGCTGCTCCACAAGCCGGTGACCCTGCCGTGCGGGCTGACGGTGTGCAAGCGCTGCGTGGAGTCCGGCCCTGTCCGGCCGCAGGCGCGGCGAGTCAACGTGGTGCTGAGCGGCCTGCTGGAGAAGTGCTTTCCGACCGAGTGCCGTGTGCGCAGGCTGGCGGGCCAGGCGCGGAGTCTGCAGCGCCAACAGCAGCCCGAGGCCGCGCTGCTCAGGTGCGACCAGGCTCTGGATCTAGGTAAGTCGGCCTTGGGAGTTGGCCCGCCGGCCTGCCCACCTGTCGACTGCAGGGGTGGGCGTGGAGAGCTTTGTTCAGGCGTAAGGGTTATTCTCTTGATAAAGGTGGTAAGATGAACCTGCACCCAGAGTGGCTGGTGTCAGAGGGCAGGTGCGCCCCGCTGGTTGCGTCTTTTACCTCCGCAGCCGGTACCTCCGCAGCCTTCCTGAGTAACCCTGTAAGGCCAGGACTGTCTTTTACTCCCATCTCAGCTGTCCAGGAGTGGGAGGATGACCTAGTGTTTTTACTTGTCCAGCAGGAATGTGCAAATAACCAGCACCCTAGAGGCGCACTAGGACCGTTGCCTTGTGATATGGAAGGATTTGCTCTGGGGGTTTCAGCTAATGAATCCAGGAAGGATCGCCTTCCATTCTGCTTTTGTTACTTGTACGTTCTCTCTCAAAGGGCATTAGAAGTCGTGTAATTAGCTTATTAATTACATTAACTAGTGTGTGTGTGTGTTTAAGTTTTAAAAAATAACTGATATCTGTGACCAGCACAAAGGATCTCTGATTTCCTACCCACCCCCCACTCCAGCCCACCTGTTAAGAATATGTAATTTAAAAGACCAAATTTCCTGTCATTGTATTTGATTCCCACTGCCATATGCTCTATTGACAGTTATTGGGGTGAAGTGTGTGTGGAGGGTGATTTGGCTTCACTGTTTTTTTACAGGTTGTATGTGATTTAAATCACTGGCCAAGAAGACTTGGTTTAATCTCCGTTACTAAGAGTCTTGTATGCTGTGCTCATCCATTTTATTTTTAATTCAGAGTTAAGGTTTTCCCTTTTTGAGAGCACACCTATATCTAAGTTGGGAGATGCTTTGTTGGAGTAGAACAGTTGAATTGCTTTATGTAAAAAAATATTGTGTACCATTTCTGCATCCAGTATATTCCATACCTTAATATGGCTGCATGTTTCTGAACTTTTGTCCATCTTGTTCATGCACGTGCAAGGTGGAACAGCACTATCCAGTGGAAATACTGTGTAAACCACATATATGCAATTTTAAATTTCTAGTAGTCACATGTAAAAGGTAAAAAGAAGCAGATGAGGGGCGCCTGGGTGGCGCAGTCGGTTAAGCGTCCGACTTCAGCCAGGTCACGATCTCGCGGTCCGTGGGTTCGAGCCCCGCGTCAGGCTCTGGGCTGATGGCTCGGAGCCTGGAGCCTGTTTCCGATTCTGTGTCTCCCTCTCTCTCTGCCCCTCCCCCGTTCATGCTCTGTCTCTCTCTGTCCCAAAAATAAATAAACGTTGAAAAAAAATTAAAAAAAAAAAGCAGATGAAATTTATCTTAACACTATTTTTTAAACCTATACATTCAGAATACTATTTCAGCATACCTTCAATATAAAAAATGATGGAGATTTTACTTTTTTTTTTTTAAACCAACCTTTCAAATGCATTATGTGTTTTACATGCACTGCCCACCCCAATTTGGGCACAAATTTTTCATCAGAAATACTTGCTTTATATTTAGATTTTTTAATATTTAGAGTTGAAAAACTAGGTTGGCATATTGAAGTTCCAAATTAAAAGTTTTCCACTAGTCAATAGGGTATCAGGTTTCAAATTTAAATTTCAATTAATTAAAAAGTTAATAACTTTGTTCCTCTAGTCCCATTTTAACTAAAATTTTAACATGTAGCTAGTGGCAACTGTATTAGTGGAAATCTAGAACTTTTAAAAACAGCTGCTGGAAATGTAGAAGATCACAATACCAACTGTTGGAGAAGATGGATAAAATGAGGATTATCATATATACTGCAGATCTGTGAATTGTACACCTGGAAAATTGCTTATAATATCTGAAAATATTAAATGTGACTTTTGGCCAAGCTGTTTCAACCAGGTGCATGTATATGTGCACTGAGAGAATTATAAGAATGTGCAAGAGTGTATATCCTTATTTAGAGATAGCCCTGAAGTAGAAGCAACCCACATGTCCAATAAGAACAGAATGAATGGCTAAGTAAGAAGAGAATAAATGCCTTTTCTAATACTGTATAGAAAGAAAGTAAACCGGCTACAGACACACACACTACAATGTGGACAAATCACAGACATAATGTTGGGTGAAAGAAGCCAAGACTCAAAGGCATTTTTATGATCTGATTCTATTTTTTTGTAAGTCCAAATACGCAAAACTATTATAGCATGTTGGAAGTAAGGGCAGTGGTTACCTCTGGGTGGGGGGGCAGGGGGGACAAAATATTGGCAGATTGAATCCAGTGATACACTTAACACATCATGGTCAAGTAAAATGTCATTATTCAATCATTGTCAAATGTTTTAATCATTATAAATCAACCAGTGTAATTCACTGCATCTACAGAATAGAGAATGGATCTCTCAGGAAAGTTGGAATAAAAGGGAATTTCTTAATATGTTAAGGAGTATATACAAAAATCTGTAGCAACCATTGTAATGATGAAATATTGACTGTTTTACTACTGAAGGAAAAGGTTGACAAGGGTGTTCACCTGCCATCACTGCCATTCATTCAGCATTGTATTAAGATTTTAGCTAGTACAATGAGAAAATAAAAGGTATTAAGATTGGAAAAATAAAACTTACTATTTGTAGATGACATGCTGGAGTACGTAGAAACTCCAGAGGAATATTTGAACTGTTAGAAATTATAAGCAAATTATTAAGATTGTTGACTATAAGGTTAATATAGAAAGATCACTGATATATATACCTAGTAAAAAAACAAACAGAAAGAAAGCCCATTTATATAACAAAAATTCTTTGGAGTAAATGTTGAAATATCTGAAAGTTGTTCAAGACCTCTACACTGAAAATACAAAATATTTCTGGGAGACATTACAATTGACTTAAGTAAATGGAAACATATGTTATTTTCACAGATTGAAAAACTCAGTATTGATGTCAGTTCTGTGCATATGGAACTATAGATTGAGTGCATTCTCAGTCAGAATTTTAGCTAGGGGTTTTGGTGGAAGTTGATGAATGGCCAAGGCAATAATGAAGAAAAATAACAAAGCTGGAGAACTGATACTGTAAGATACCGAGACTTACTATAATGTAGCTACAGTAACTAGCACAGAGTTGTATTGGCCCAAGTTTAGACACATAGAAACTGACTCTCACATACATGGTCACTTGGTTTGCTACAAAGATGCCAAAAGAATTCAATGAGGGAAAAAGGCTTTTAAATAGTCTAAGTCTGTTGCATATCCATTTGGTAAAAAAATGAACCTAGATGCCCACTACACACCATACATGGAAATTATAATCCCGTATCTAAAATCATACAATATTTTCATGATTGTTAGGCAGTTCTTTTTTTTTCTTAAGACACAAAAAACATATCCATACAGGAAAAGATAGATAAATTCAATTTAAAATTAATAACTTCTCTTCCTTAGAGACCCCCCAAAGAGTGAAAAGGTGATGTGTATTTGTAATATATCCAAATGAAAATGCGAATCCAGAATGTTGAAAGAATGCCTACAGTTCAAGAGGAAAATGGGAAGTCTATCTGAATAATAGGCAGATTGAACAGATGCTTTGTAAACTGGATCTCAAATGACAATAAATATATGAAAGGGTACCCAAAGTAATTACTGATCAATTGAAAGTTTAAACTAAAATATTACTACATGTCTTTCAGAATGATGAAAATGAAAGGGTCATGGTACCTAGTTCTGGCAAGTATTTGAAGTAATCGGGACTCTTAACATTGCTGTGGGAAGTGCAAATTGGTACAAGTTAAGTATGTTTGGGAGTACCAAGTAAGTTTAAACATAGATATAACCTCTGGCACATTTCCACTCTTGAGTATATATCAAGTAGAAATTAATGCTTATGTCCACTAAAAGTAATATACAAGAATGTTCATTTCTAGATATATGTGCCAAAAAAACATTTAGATAACAACATACAATAAGTATGTAAATCAAGTCATACAGTGTATTATGCAACAGTTTATTAAAAAGAAAAAAACTGAGACATACAGCAATGTGGAGGAATCTCACAGAATGATACTGAGTGACCTGTACAAAAGAGTACATTCTATTCATATAACCCCATGCTAAGTTCATAAACAGGCTCAAGTAATCTAATGATGATAGACGTCAGATGGTGGTTCCCCTCAGGAAAGGTGTACTACCCGAGAAAGTGCACAAAGTAGCCTTCTTAGGTCCTGATCTGGGTGGTGACCATTCAGGTGTGTAGGTATATAAAAGTTTAAGATACACACTTAAAATTTGTGGCCTTGACTTTTGAGTCCTACATCACTTTAAACAAATAACCTCTGAGGAGAATTGCCGTTTATTCTATTTATTGGGACCACTACATAGCTGTCCTTGCTTTATGTCTCCACTCACTCAGCTCTTTCTAAATAATACTTGGGATGCCTAGGTGGCTCAGTTGATTATGCATCCCACTCTTGATTTTGGCTCAGATCATGATCTCATTGTGAGATCGAGCCCTGAGTAGGAGTCTGTGCTGACAGTGCAGAGGCTGCTTGGGATTCTCTCTCTCTCTTTCTCTCTCTTTCTCTCTCTTTCTCTCTCTCTCTCTCTCTCTCTCTCTCTCCCCCTCTCCGCCCACCCCCCCCCACTTCCATGCACATGCTCTCTCTCTCAAAATAAACTTAAAAAAATAAATAACACTTGTACAGTTCTCTACTTCTCACCATTGTTCGCTCATTTGACACATTTTACACTGGTAACTAGCTCCCAACACTATGACAACTCTGGGTTGGAGTTGGAGGAAAACAGCCTTAGATTAACCCTAAACACAAATGTAGAGAGTAGATTATCTCTTCTCTTCCTCACAATGCCAGGTTCTCAGACTGTACTCTTTTTGACTCATTTCCCCATACAGGCGTTAATTGATAAACCCTTTGGATATTTGTGTCAGTTTCTTGGAAGGTGCACATGTGCATTTTTCTTCCATAAGCTGTCTTCATACAAAGAATTTTAAGTTGCTTTTCCTCTTCCATTTGTTTTTTTAGTGATTCTTCCATAAATTTTTCTCAGTTTTACTAAGCTTAAGGCTTAATGGTTGCGAAATGTGTAGAGATTTATTAGAAATATTTTATTTTAAAAAAAAAATTTTTTTTCAACGTTTATTTATTTTTGGGACAGAGAGAGACAGAGCATGAACGGGGGAGGGGCAGAGAGAGAGGGAGACACAGAATCGGAAACAGGCTCCAGGCTCTGAGCCATCAGCCCAGAGCCCGACGCGGGGCTTGAACTCACGGACCGCGAGATCGTGATCTGGCTGAAGTCGGACGCTTAACTGACTGCGCCACCCAGGCGCCCCTATTAGAAATATTTTAAAAGATTAAATTATGAAGCTCTGGCTTCATAAATGGTAGAAGTCAACAGAGAAAACAGCCTGATTCATTCAGTGTCTGGATGGGAAGTGACTTTTTTGGACTTCATTAAAAATAGCCTTTAGAATGTGTGGAGTAGAGGCTTAAATGCATTTATTAGAAAAGAATGATTAAAAACAAATGCAAATGAAGAGTGTTTTTCACTGCAAAAACTTTGTCAAAATCAATTAAGGTAACAAGTGTAAGCAAAGAGATCATGAAGAAAACATTAGTGAAACAAAAAGATTGAGTTGGTTAAGAAGTCAGAAGCTGGTTCATTACAAAGACCAACAAAAGAAACAAATGTTTGGCAAATGTAATGAAGAAGAAGCAAACCACAAACAGGAGGATCAGGAGTGAAGAAGTAACAGAATTGCAGATGTAAAGGAATATAACAGATTTTAAAGCCTATAAAAAAAGGACAGTTTTAAGGAAACTATAAATTATCAAAATTTACCCGGGAAGAAATAAAAGCCTAACACTGACCAAAAATAAATGAAATAGAAGTGCTACTTGGGGCTTTTCTTTTGACAAACAAAACAAAACACTAAGATCAAACAAGTTTTAACAAACTTTCAAGGAAGATAAACTTTCATTTCAGATCATGGAGAGATATGGAAGATTTTTCATTGTTTTATTTTAGAATGCATGAATGGGGTAGAGGGGTAGAGGGAGAGAGAGAGTTTTACGCAGGCCCACACTGACGTGGGGCTCAATCCCACGACCCTGGGTTCATGACCTGAGCTGAAATCAAGAGTCAGACACTCAACTGACTGAGCCACCCAGGTGCCCCACATTTAATTTTATAAGATTAATATAACCTTGATATTATAATCAGGTAAAGCCTAGGAAAAATTTTGTAGACTAGTCTTACATATATACATGGTTGCCAAAATCTTAAACTTGTCAGTATTTGAATCCAGCAATATAATAAGAGTTAAGGTCAAGATGTGCTTATTCTAAGAATATAAGGATAATTCAGTATTAGACAAATTGTTCAATGTAATTCACTGTAAGGACAGATTAAAGGAGATATATTTCATGTAATCTCCCACATGTTGAAAGAGCATTCTATAAAATTCAACAGCCACTTTTTATAATGCCTATATAGAAAACTAGGAATAGGAGGGAACTTACCTAATTTGATAAATATTCTCTGTCAAGAGTTTACAATAAGCATATTTCATGTTAAAACATTATACATATCCTTTTTCAAATTCAAGAACAAGAGCAAAATGTCTGCTGTTGCTGTCTCCCCTGTTACTGCAACGTGGGAGTGAAAAGAAACAAGAAATAAAATTTAGAATGCCACAGTCGAAGCTGATTGTTAGCATATGATATGGTTGTTTAGAAGATTCAAGTGGGAGCAAGGTGGGAGAACTTCATTCTCACACTTGCAGCAAGTGTATATCTCAAGCTTGAACTATAGTTCTAGAAGCATTTTTTTGTTTGAGATTTCCAAAATCTCCAAAGGTTATTTCTGTACTTGGTAATGCATTTAACTGTGCAGTTTGAGGAGATTTCACTTAATCTTTAGTTGGAAATGAATAATCTGTAACTACATTTACTGTATAATGACATACTAAAGATATAAGAAGAATCTAATAGAATTCTGCAAATAACTCCCAAGCAATCAAATGCTCAATTAAAAATTTTATGCTTGTGGATGGACATCCGTATTTTATAGTACCTATGTGTGTTTTCAAAGATGAAATATGAAAAATCTCATTACAGATCATAACCAACACATGAACATCTTCAATTTATTTTGATGATAGGGAACATTAACTTTGAATTTTAAGGAAAATGTTATCCCTTACCCAAATAATTCTGTTCCTGTACAATATCCTCAAGCTTCTAACTGGCCTGCAAAACCTAAAATATTTACTGTTTGATTTTAACAGAAAAAGTTGTCGATCCTTAACTCTCACCAATGTTATTTTAAAGGATTCAACTTTTATTGTTAGATTCTCCTTTCTTGCCATTTCTTTCCTCTTTTTCCCATTTTTTTCCTTGGCATACATTGCTCTATGAAACACATATGCAGCGATAACACAGTTACAAGCAGTGGCTGTGATATCTTTTTGTGTGATTTGTTATGCACACTTGCTCAGTTACCTACATAAACTAAGAGGAGATGTAGTAGCATTTGCAAAGTTCCAAGTGGCTAGTTTGAGAAAGAGCCAAGGTCAAGGATTTGGAGCAAACTGAAATGGGTATTAGGTAGAGAGATGAGAACATATTTTAGGTACTGAGAATATTTCTTATCAATTAAAATGAAATGCTATAGCTGTATTACAAAGATCCTGCAATGAGTATATAGAGTGAACCGGGTCCAGCAGCATGAAAAATGGCTTTCATGAGCTCTGTCACTTTTCCATGGTACCTTGCCAAGTCAATGACTTCATATACTACATATCGTAGTTCATAGAGTCACTCTTGGCCTTTGCATAGCTAGGCTCTGTCCATAGTCTCATATGAGCAGTTCTCAAGCTTGTATCTGTTTGAGGACTGTAGGGAAAAGGCAGTTATTTTTTCCCTCATTTTCCCACTTCACATACTATAGGTACAATTATGATGACAAGTCCACATCCATGCAGTTATATAGGAAAGCAAATTATGTGCTTTATTTTTTTTAGTTTCTTAAACTACTTTATAAAATGTTTATTTATTTTGAGAGGGAGAGAGAGAATCCCAAGCAGTCTCCATGTTAAGAGTGGAGCCCAATGCATGGAGCTTGATCTCGTGACTGTGAGATCATGACCTGAGCCGAAATCAAGAGTCAGACACTTAACTGACTGAGCCACCCAGCTGCCTGTTAGTTTCTTGAGCGTGAATTTCCTTGTGTAATTTCAAAAAATTATTTTCAATCTTTTCTTTTTAATATGTAGTTATAGCATTAGGATTCTTCAGCATTTACTCAGTATTATTGCAACTTATGTTGTTCCTAGTGTCTTTTTCTGGGTGCATTTCAACATTTATTTATTTTTGAGAGTCAGAAACAGCAAGCTGGGGATGGACAGAGAGAGAGGGAGACACAATCTGAAGCAGGCTCCGGGCTCTAAGCTGTCAGCACAAAGATCATGAACGGTGAGATCATGACACGAGCCAAAGTCAGACGCTTGACCGGCTGAGCCACTCAGGTGCCCCTCTGGCTGCATTTTGAAGTCTTGCCAATCATCTGTTTTCCCAAGAGAAGCTGTGTAAAATATATGTATCAAGTTACTAAACCACATTATAATTTGAGGGAGGAAGTATTTATTTTGCCTTTATATTTACTTTCCAGTTTATTATTTTTAGTGACTTAAAGATTTGTTTTTAAATGTAGTCATTTTAATTTTTTTCTATTCCCTGTGTCTTTCAGTTCCTAGAGATAATTCGTTATTGCTGCTGCGAGCAGAGTTGTATTTAACCATGAAGAACTATGAGCAGGCTCTACAGGATGCCAATGCAGTTTGTCAGAATGAACCTCTCTTGACTAAGGTATTTGTATTGGCTGGTTTTAGAGATAAGAAATGTAAGTTTATGGGATTTTCATAAGAATAAACTAAGATGACTGTGATGAGGTACCTACACACAGTATATATATCCATCAATAATAGCAATGTAGCAATTCACTTCATGATAAACCAACTCAGTTTAGAAGATCAAAATGTTCCCAGCTGGATTTAATTAAGAAACACTAATTTAGATTATTCTTAGGAGATATTTAGCCGAATGATATACCTTATATACTAAATAAATACATAAACACAATGATAAAATTGGATAAATTTGTAAGTTCAGGGGAAATGTTTAAAATTATACTTTAAATAGGAAGATTGTAAAATAATCATGAATAACAGGCCCTGCTATGCAGGGAACATATAAATGTTGTTAGTGAAAGGATGAATGTTTTGTATGTATTTTGGAATAATTTTAGTGTGTGTTGGAAAGGTCTAATATTTCTGTGATGACACAGAATAAGCTTTGTTAATGTAATAACAATAGCTTAAGTTGCCCTTGAAGATTAAGAAGCCACATAATTAAAGTTGTAGCTTTTTTCATGAATCTCTGGAATTTTAAACCCAAAAGGGGTTTTGAAGTTTTAAAGAATTTGTGATGAAATTAATACCAATTGCATACTCTATTAGCTAGTAATTAAAAATATTTTTGTCCCACTGTATTACTTTTTATCATTTTCATTTTAGAAACATTGAAGAGGCATTAACCCAGGTTAATAGAAAAGATGCCCTTTCCTTCCTTCCATCCAACCTTCCGTTCTTTAAAACAAAGTGTTTTCAGATTAGATTGAGTGTTAAATTGGAATTAGGGATGAGCCTTAGGATGGGAAACAAATGTTTATTGGACCAAGTCCAGAAATCTGTATTGTTGCTTGCTTGCTTTACTAAAGACATTTTCTCCTCCTTTTTTGATGACTTTTCTTCTATCCCTTGATCTGTTAATCTTCTGAGCTAATTTCATCATCAGTGACTGAGCCTTAATTGTTACGAATGATAAGCTTAGTATTTCTGACTGACAGTAGACCTGTAGTACCCTGTGAAGCTAGTTTCTTCTCCACAATATTGGCCTTTCAGCTAAAAACTTGGCAGTGTGTCTGTGACAAAAGACAGACTTCATTACTACAAAGTTACATAGATAATTTTAACTGTAAGAGACCCAGAAAATGCATCATTAGCTTTTGGGATTTTGGTCCTGTCTTTAGAATTTGTTGCAAATATGTGGGCCTCAATTCTTGATAAATGCTTAGTAAAGAACAGCTTTAGCAGAAATGTACCCTGATAAATAACTTTAAGATGTGAAGGATAGAAATTTGTTTCCAAGCTAACATCATAACTAAAAGATTAGGGCAGAAGCAACATTGTTAAGCATGTTGAAAGCACTGAGGGAAGGATGAGGTTGTCCAACTATGGCTGAGCTGAGATGGAAGCACTTGTAGAATCAACTGAGTTTTCTGTTGGGGGCTACCAGAGCAATGTGTTTTATCCAGGCAAAACTATCCTTTCAAGCTACCAGCCATGGCTGATACTGATTCACAACTTTTGGTACAAATGGAGGTAAGTTAGTGCTAACAAAATATTTGACCACATTCAGAAATATAAATAGACATGTGATGAGTTTGACCTTATCTAAATGGGTAAGCATACCTGTGCTTTTTAATGTTCATAGAATCCTATGCTGGTAAAACATGTCTCAGTAGATTTCAAATCATTGAAATCTTGAAGAATATACTGACAATAGAATGAAAAGAGTAATCAATGATAGTAAAATATCCAGCAAATCCTTAAATATCTATTTTTTAATTAGGTCACCTTTAAACAATCCATAGAACAAAGAAGAAATCACAAGGAAACCAGGAAATATTTTGAAATCATTGATAATAAAAGCACATTATATCTAATTTGTCATATGCAGCTAAAGCCACTTTTTGAGGGAAATTTGTAACATGAATAAATTATTAAAGAAGTAAGCTCTCAAATGAGTGATCTAAGTTTCCACCTTAAAAAAACTAAGAAAAGAGCAAATTAAAACAAAGGTAAGCAGAAAGAACAAAAAAAATACATAGAAGAGGTTGGAGTCGATAAATGGAAGACAAAAAACAATAAAGAAAAGTCAGTGAGGGGCGCCTGGGTGGCGCAGTCGGTTAAGCGTCCGACTTCAGCCAGGTCACGATCTCGCGGTCCGTGAGTTCGAGCCCCGCGTCGGGCTCTGGGCTGATGGCTCAGAGCCTGGAGCCTGTTTCCGATTCTGTGTCTCCCTCTCTCTGCCCCTCCCCCGTTCATGCTCTGTCTCTCTCTGTCCCAAAAATAAATAAACGTTGAAAAAAAAAAAAAAAAGTCAGTGAAACAAAAACCTGTCGTTTTTGAAAAGATCAATGAAATTGATATATCTCACCAGACTAATCAGGAAGAAAGAGAGAATGCACAGATTACTAATATCATGAATGAAAGTGGAGATATCACTATAGATCCCACAGACATTAAAAGGATAAAAAAGGAACAGTTTCATGAACAACTTTGTGTTAATACATTTAACAACATAGAAGAAGTTAACAAACTCCTTGAAAGACACAAACTGCCATTATCCATTCAAGAAGTAGATAACCTCAATAGCCCTATCTCTGTTTAGAGAAATTAAAGTTGTAGTTAATTACCTCCCCCTGCCCCATACCAAATATCAGGACTAGATAGAATTACTGTTGAATTCTATCATACATTTAAGAAAGAAATAATACCAGCCCTTCAAAAATTCTTCTGCAAAACAGAAAACGAGGGAGCAGTTATTTTATGAGAACAGCATTTTTGTAATAAAACCAAGCAAAAATGTTAAAAAACAAACTTCAAACCACTATCTCATTTGAAAATCAATTTGTATTGGCAGACTGAAAAAAAGCAATAAATGAAGCTGAAGCACTTGATAAAATTGAACATCCTTCATGTTAAAACTTTGAATGAAATAGGAAGAGCAAGGGATTTCCTCAATCTGGTAACGAGCATCTATGAAAAACCTTACAGCAAACGTCATACTTAATGGTAGGAAATGGAATGCCTTTCTACTGAGACCAAGAACAATAAATACATTTGCTTTTACCACTTACCAATATGGTACTTGAGTTCCTAACCAGGAAGGTAAAGCAAAAAAAAAAAAAAAAAAAAAAAGGAAGAAATAAAAGGCATACATAATGGAGAGAAAAATGTTATACTGTCTATTCACAGTTGACATAATTGTGAGGAAATCTCAAGAAATTTATAAAAAGCTTGCATTGTACAAGGTGAATATGCAAAAATGAAACCAATCATATTTCTACACACCAACAAGAAATAATTGTAAAAATGAAATTTTAAAAATAATATTGTTAAAATAGCTTAAAGAAACATGACATGTTTAGTGATAAAGTTAACGAAGTACCTAAAAGATCTATACACTGAAAACTATAAACCATTGCTGAGAGAAATTAAGTAGCACTTAAATAAGTATAAATACATACTAGGTTCATGGATCAGAAGACTCAATTTTAGTAAGATGACAAATTCCCCAAATAAATAGAGCTAATTTGCCAAATTCTGCAAAGAAGCCTATCAGAATTTTAATCGGGACTGTGTTGTTTTTATTTGGGGAATTTGTCCTCAATGTATATATGTATATATCTAATTATTCATTAGTACAAATTATATACATATGTATGTATGTGTGTATGTATGTATATGTCTGTGTGTATTTATGGAAATACAAGGGAAAGAATAGCCAAACAATTTTAAAATATAAGAATGGAGTTCCAGGAAATATACTACTTGATTCTAAGACTTCCTATAAAGCTAAAGTAATGAGAATTGTGTGATATTTGCTTAAGGAAAGACATAAGATCACTAAAAGAGAAGGCAGTCCAGAAATAGACCTACACATAAATGGCGAATTAGTTTTTTTACAATAGTGTAAAGATTTAGGGAAAAGATCATCTTTTCATAATTTGTAGTAAGGGGCAATTGCATATCTATTTGCAAAAGAAAAAATGAACCTCACCCCTCTCTTTACATCATATATAAAAATTAATTCAAAATGGAGTATAGCCTTAAATATATAGGCTATAACTATAGAATATCTGAAACAAAATGTAAAAATCTTTGTCACTTTTTGTTAAGCAAAGACTTCTTAGTCAAGACAAATTGTAAAAGAAAAAGTTAGTAAATTGGTCTTCATCAAAATTGAAAACTTCTGTTCTTCAAAAGATGCTGCTATAAAAATGAAAAGGCAGAATGGGAGAACATATTTGCAAGGTATATATCTGTATATAGCATATATAAAGAATACTTACCAACTCAATAATAATTTCAATAACTCAGTTAAGTAACAGGCAAGGATTTTAGCAGATACTTCACCAAAGAAGACCTAGGAATATCAAGTAAACACATGAAAAGATGTTCCACAGCATTAGTCATTAGGGAAATACAAATTAAAACCTCAAGGAGATACCACTCAGTACTCACTAAAATGGCTTAAATTTAAAATACTGACCATACTAAGTGTGGAGAAGGATGTCCAGCAAGTAAAACTCTCACACAGTGTGTGAATGCAAAATGGTACAGTCACAACAGAAGACAGTTTGGAAGTTTCTTTAATGTTAAGCATATACTTCCTATGTGATCCAACAGTCACTCTTAGATATTTCCCAAGAAAAGTAAAAGATATTAATACAGTATTCATAACAGCTTAATTCGTAATAGTCAAAGACTGAGTATAACCCATATGCTTGTCCATCAGCATGTAAATAGAGGCTATCACAAGATGGCAGACCAGGTGGTCCCAACACTTACCTCCCCCATGAAAACAACCAAAGCCATAAACAACTACAAAACAGTGAAAACTGTGGGAAAGCTCTGGACTACAGCAAAGCAGCAGCAGAAAACCTATAGAGCTCCAAAACTAAGGATGGTCACATAGAAAAGTGTAGGAAGTATTTTACTTGTATCACTACATCCCCCAGTTCAGACCAGCTCAGCACCAAGAAGGATCCCCTCAGAGGGATTTCACCGCATAGGGTAAAGAGAACAAGAGAATTCCAGCAGTTCTTGTTTTCACCAGGAACTTCTGCAGCCTTTACTACTGAGGACCCCAGAACTCTTAACCAATGCCGAACCCAGCTGATGGAGCTGTCCAGAATCCCGTCTCAGGGTCTCCTTCCCAGGGCTGGAGCCATTGCTATGGTGACATTTGCCCACTGGAGCCTGAGTTATTGCTGTGCCCAGTTCTGCAGGACTGGGATGCCACAGGGCCTCACCATCTACGGGGACCAGAGCTACCTCTGTGTTGTACCCCACCCCCCTCAGTCCTAAGCCCTGTCATTGGCCCACCATTACCAAAGCTGAGCTTCTGCTGCTCTATGCCCTGCATCCTGGGTCCTAAGTGACAGCTTTTACCTGCTTTCACTGGGTCATGTTGCCTTTGCTCTGTATCCCACCCCTTTGGTCCTGAGTTGGGGGCTGTGTAGCTGCTACTGTGCCATCACTAGGGCCACACAGCTGCTTCTGTGTGCCCTACCCCTCAGTCCTGAATAGGGATACCTCTGTGCCCTGTCATCCCTGGGCTGTGCTGCTGCTGCATCTTGCTTTCCCTTTATCCCCTTAAACTAATGTCATTGTATGAGTTTCCCAGATCCTGTTTCCATGGGTGATCTGCACACACTCTTCTTTTTTTTAATGTTTATTTAAATTTGAGAGAGAGAGAGAATGAGAGAAAGTGAGGGAGGGGCAGAGAGAGAGGGAGACCCACAGAATCTGAAGCAGTCTCCAGGCTCCGAGCTGTCAGCAAAGAGCCCAATATAGGGCTGAAACTCATGAGCGGTGAGATCATGACCTGAGCTGAAGTCAGACATTTAACTAACTGAGCCACCCAGGAACCCATGCACACACTCTTACATCTCAGATATTATCATCACAGCAAATAAGTCTGTGTCCCAGGCCATGGGCTCGGGTAGTTCTGCATGTCACTAAGCCCATGACTCCAGCTCCTTTGCTGTTCTGAATGCCAGCACATCAGAACTGTCACCAAGAGGGATCCACTTGGCAGGGCGGATGAAGCCTACTTAAAAAATAAATAAAGGGATCCTCTTGGCTAGAAGTTAACACCCACAAAGTAGAACATGAGGATCCCAGCAGCCTTTACCATCGAGGACACCAACAGCCCCAGCCACCACTGCCATCACAGACCCCCACAGAATGCCCACAGTCTTGGCCGCTGAGGATTCCCATTGCCTTTGCCAGCATTGGACTCAGTAGACAGATCTGCATGGAGACTATGCCACTGCACCTCAGTCAGCCAGTGCCCTTGCAGCCAGCTTTAGATGAAAATATTTCCCCATCAAATACGCATCATCCAGACAGAAAATCAGCAAGGAAATAATGGACTTGGACTATACTTTAGACCAATGACTCTGGCAAACATATACAGAATATTCCACCCAAGAGCAAAAAAAATATGTATTGTTTTGAAGACCACAGAGAACATTCTCCAGGATGGATCATATGTTAGGTCACAAAACAAGTCTTAACAAATTTAAGAAGATTAAAATCTTATCAAATATCCTTTCCAAACACAATGGTTACTAGAAAAAGTAACAGGAGGAAAGCTAAAAAAATTCACAAATACGTGGAAATGAAACAACGACTTCCAAACAACCAATGAGTCAAAGAAGAAATCAAAAGAGAAATTAAAAAAAAAAATCTCGAGACAAATGGAAATGGAAACACATATAACAAAATTTATGGGGGTGCAACAGAAGCAATTCTAATAGGGAGGTTTATAGGACACCTACATTAATTAAAAAAAAAAAAAGATCTCAAACAACTTAATCTTATTTCTCAAGTAACTATAAAAAGAACAAACTAAGCCCAAATTTAGCAGAAGGAATAAAGATTAGAGCAGAAATGAAATAGAGACTAGAAAGACAAAAAGATCAATGAAACTAAGAATTGGTTTCTTGAAAAGAAAAAATTGATAAACCTTTAGCTAGACTAAGAAAAAAAAGATGACTGAAAGAAATGAAATTATAAACGGAGGAAGCATTATAACTGATGCCACAGAAATACAAAGGATCGTAAAAGACTATGAATAATTATGTGCCAACAAGTTATATAACTTGGAAGAAATGGATAAATTTCTGGAAACATACAACTTATCAAGACTTAATCATGAATATCATGGTTTGTGAGATGAGCCCCGCATGAGGCTCTGCATTGACAGTGTAGAACCTGCTTGAGATTCTTGCTCTTTGCCCCACCCCTGCTCTCTCTTTCAGAATAAATAAACATTTTTTTAAAAAAAGAAATAAAACAAATAAGCAAAGAAAAAAAAGAGATAAAGTAAAAAATGGACTCTTGGGGGTGGCTCAGTCGGTTGAGTGCCTGACTCTTGATTTTGGCTCAGGTTGTGATACCAGTGTTGTGGGATCGAGCCCCACAACAGGCTCCAAGCTGAGCATGGAGCCTGCTTGAGATTCTCTCTCTCTCTCTCTCTCTCTCTCTCTCTGTCTCTCTGTCTCTCTCTCTCTACCTCTGTCTCTGATCCTCTCCCCTGCTAGCACTCTCTCTCTAAATAAATAAATAAAACAAATTTTAAAAATTGAAAAAAAAGTCTCTTAACTATAGAGAACAAACTGATGGTTAGTGGAAGGGAGATGGGGATGATGGATGGAAGTGATGGAGATTAAGGAATACGTTTGTTGTGATGAGTACCGGCTGATGAACTGCAGAATCACTGTATTGTATACCTGAAACTAAGCTTACACTGTATGTTAACTAACTGAAGTTTAAATAAAACCTTTTTTAAAAAAAGAAAAAAAAGACTTCATCATGAAGTAATAAAAAATCTGAACATACCAGTAATCAGCAAGGAGAACGAATCAGTAATCAAAATCTCCCAAAAAAAGCAAAGCCCAGGACAAATGGTTTCATAGATAAATTCTACCAAACATTTAAATAAGAATTAATACCAATCCTCAAAATTTTTAGAAAGAATTGAAAAAGAAGGAATACTTCCAAACTCATTTTATGGGGCCAACATTACCTTTATAGTGAATCCAGATAAGGACACTACAAGAAAATTATAGGCCAATATCCCTGATGAACATAGATGCAATAAATCCTCAACAAAATACTAGCAAAATCAAAATCAGGAACATGTTAAAAGAATATACCATGACCAAGTGGGATATATTGCTGGGATGCAAGTATGATTCCACTTCTGCACATCAATCAGTGTGATATACCACATTAACAGAATGAAAGATAAAAATCACATGATCATCTCAATGGATGCAGAAAAAATATTTGACAGAATTCAATATCCTGTCATGATAAAAATTCAACAAATTAGGTGTAAAAGGGATGTTTCTCAACATAGTATAGGTTATATGGGCAATCCCACAGCTAACATCATACTCAAGATTGAAAAGTTAAGTCTCTCCTCTAAGATCAGGAACAAGACAAAGATGCCCATTTTTACCACTTCTATTCAACATAATATTGGAAGTCCTCACCACAGCAATTTGGCAAGAAAAAGGTGGGAAAAAAAGGCATCCAATCAGAAAGGAAGAATTACCTGCTTGCAGATGACATGATTTTTTATATAGATAACCCTGAATATTCCACCAAAAAACTGTTGGAACTAACCAGGGAATTCTCTAAAGTTGCAGAACACAAATTAGCATTTCTATACAATAACAAGAAACTATTTGAAGAGAAATTAAGAAAGATATCCCATTGACAGTAGCATCTGGAATAAAAAAAAATAGTTAGGAATGAATTTAACCATGAAAGTGAAAGACCCTGAAAGCCATAAGATCTTAATGAAAGAAATTGAAGATTCAAATAAATGGAAAGATATTCTGTGTTCTTAGATTGGGAGAGTTGATATTGTCAAAATGTCCATACTACCCAAAGCAATCTACAGATTCAGTGCAATTCCTATCAAAATTCCAATGGGATTTTTGACAGAAATGGAAAAAACTATCCTAAAATTCATAGTGAAGCACAAAAGATCCCTAGTAGCCAAAACAATCTTGAGAAAGAACAAAGTGGGAAGCATCACACTTCCTGATTTCAAACTATATTACAAAGTTATAGCAAGCAAAACAGTGCAGTACTGGCATAAAAATAGCCACATAAACCAATGAAACAAAATTTAAAGCCCAGAAATATACCCATGCATATGTAGTCAACTAATCTTCTACCAGGGTGCCAAGAACACACAATGAGGAAAGGGTTTCTTCAATAAATGGTGTTAGGAAAAGCAGATCTCCATATGCAAACAAATGAAACGGGACTTCTATCTTACACCACTCACAAAAATGTACTTGAAATGGTTTAAAGACTTAAATGTAAAACCTGAAACTATGAAACTCCTAGCAAAACATAAGGAGAAAGTTCTTTGAGAGTGGTCTTGGCAATAATTTTTTTGGATATGATACCAAAAGTAGAGGTACCAAAAACTAAAATGAACAAGTTGGGAGTGTATCAAACTAGAAGTTTCTACACAGCAAAGGAAACAATAAATTGAAAAGTCAAACAGTGGAGTGGGAGACAATATTTGCAGACCATATATCTGATAATGGGCTAATATCCAAAATAGATGAAGAACTCCTACAACTCAATAGCAAAAATTGAATAGTGAGACTAAAAAATGGACAAAGGACCTGAATAGACATTTTTCCAAAGAAGATATACAAATAGTCAATAGGTACATGAAAAGGTGCTCAACATCACTCATCAAGGACATGCAAATCAAAACCACAATGAAATATCACCTTACACCTTGTTAGGATGGCAAGTATCAAAAAGACTAGAGATAACTAGCAAAGATGTGGAGAAAAGGAAACGCTTGTACACTGTTAGTGGTAATGTAAATTGGTACAGCCATTATAGAAAACTGTATGCAGGTTCCCCATATAAAAAATGGAACTGCTGTGTGATTCAGCTGTCCTACTTCTGGGTATATAAAGGAAATGAAGTCAGTATCTTGAACAGATACCTACACTCTCATGTTCACTGCAGCATTATTCACAGTAGCCAAGATACGGAAACAACCTAAGTGTGGGTGAGTAACGAAGGTGAGAGACACACCTGTGTGTGTGTGCACGCACACACACACAGGAATATTCAGCCTTAAAACAGAAGGAAATTGTGTTATTTGTAACAATGTGGATGACTTGGAGGGCACTGCGCTAAGTGAAGTAAACCAGATAGAGAAGACAGATACTGTGTGCTACCAGTATATGTGGAACCTAAAAAAAATAAAATCTGATTTCATAGAATAGAGTGGTGATTCGCTGTTGTTTAACATAGTGTTGGAAGTTCTAGCATCAGCAATCAGACAACAAAAGGAAATCAAAGGCATCAAAATTGGCAAAGATGAAGTCAAGCTTTCACTTTTTGCAGATGACATGATACTATACATGGAAAATCCGATAGACTCCACCAAAAGTCTGCTAGAACTGATACATGAATTCAGCAAAGTCACAGGATACAAAATCAATGTACAGAAATCAGTTGCATTCTTATACACTAACAATGAATCAACAGAAAGACAAATAAAGAAACTGATCCCATTCACAATTGCACCAAGAAGCATAAAATACCTAGGAATAAATCTAACCAAAGATGTAAAAGATCTGTAGGCTGAAAACTATAGAAAGCTTAGGAAGGAAATTGAAGAAGATATAAAGAAATGGAAAAACATTCCATGCTCATGGATTGGAAGAATAAATATTGTCAAAATGTCAATACTACCCAAAGCTATCTACACATTCAATGCAATCCCAATCAAAATTGCACCAGCATTCTTCTCGAAGCTAGAACAAGCAATCCTAAAATTCATATGGAACCACAAAAGGCCCCGAATAGCCAAAGTAATTTTGAAGAAGACGACCAAAGCAGGAGGCATCACAATCCCAGACTTTAGCCTCTACTACAAAGCTGTCATCATCAAGACAGCATGGTATTGGCACAAAAACAGACACATAGACCAATGGAATAGAATAGAAACCCCAGAACTAGACCCACAAACGTATGGCCAACTCATCTTTGACAAAGCAGGAAAGAACATCCAATGGAAAAAAGACAGTCTCTTTAACAAATGGTGCTGGGAGAACTGGACAGCAACATGCAGAACGTTGAAACTAGACCACTTTCTCACACCATTCACAAAAACAAACTCAAAATGGATAAAGGACCTGAATGTGAGACAGGAAACCATCAAAACCCTAGAGGAGAAAGCAGGAAAAGACCTCTCTGACCTCAGCCGTAGCAATCTCTTACTTGACACATCCCCAAAGGCAAGGAAATTAAAAGCAAAAATGAACTACTGGGATCTTATGAAGATAAAAAGCTTCTGCACAGCAAAGGAAACAACCAACAAAACTAAAAGGCAACCAACGGAATGGGAAAAGATATTTGCAAATGACATATCGGACAAAGGGCTGGTATCCAGAATCTATAAAGAGCTCACCAAACTCCACACCCGAAAAGCAAATAACCCAGTGAAGAAATGGGCAGAAAACATGAATAGACACTTCTCTAAAGAAGACATCCGGATGGCCAACAGGCACATGAAAAGATGCTCAACGTCGCTCCTCATCAGGGAAATACAAATCAAAACCACACTCAGATATCACCTCACACCAGTCAGAGTGGCCAAAATGAACAAATCAGGAGACTATAGATGCTGGAGAGGATGTGGAGAAACGGGATCCCTCTTGCACTGTTGGTGGGAATGCAAATTGGTGCAGCCACTCTGGAAAACAGTGTGGAGGTTCCTCACAAAATTAAAAATAGACCTACCCTATGACCCAGCAATAGCACTGCTAGGAATTTACCCAAGGGATACAGGAGTACTGATGCATAGGGGCACCTGTACCCCAATGTTTATAGCAGCACTCTCAACAATAGCCAAATCATGGAAAGAGCCTAAATGTCCATCAACTGATGAATGGATAAAGAAATTGTGGTTTATATACACAATGGAGTACTATGTGGCAATGAGAAAGAATGAAATATGGCCTTTTGTAGCAACGTGGATGGAACTGGAGAGTGTGATGCTAAGTGAAATAAGCCATACAGAGAAGGACAGATACCATATGGTTTCACTCTTACGTGGATCCTGAGAAACTTAACAGAAACCCATGGGGGAGGGGAAGGAAAAAAAAAAAAGAGGTTAGAGTGGGAGAGAGCCAAAGCATAAGAGACTCTTAAAAACTGAGAACAAACTAAGGGTTGATGGGGGGTGGGAGGGAGGGGAGGGTGGGTGATGGGTATTGAGGAGGGCACCTTTTGGGATGAGCACTGGGTGTTGTATGGAAACCAATTTGACAATAAATTTCATATATTGAAAAAAAAAAAAGAATAGAGTGGTGATTGCCAGTGCCTGGAGGGAGGGGAAAATGGGGAGATGTAAGTCAAAGGTACAACTATAAGAAGAGCAGGTTCTGAGGATCTAATATACAGCATGGTGACTATAGTTAGTAATACAGGATTACATACTTGAAATTTGTTAAAAGTAGATGTTAAGTGTCCTTGCTGCAAAAAAAAAGAAAGAAGAAAAGGAAGAGAGAATGAAAAGAGTTAACTATGTGAGGTGGTAGATGTGTTAATTACCTTGATTGTGGGAATCATTTCACAGTGTATGTGTGTATCAAATCATCCTGTTGGGTGCTACATTTTATATGTTATATTTGTTAATTGTTCTTCAATAAATTTGGATTGAAAAAACTGGATTCAGCTATCATCTGGAGGAGTTCAAATTCTTAGTTTTGGGCTATGTGACAGTATTTTTTTGTGTTTGTTTGCTTTAACTCCCACAACCTGTCATTCCTGAGACTTTTCAAGGAGATAAACGAGATGAGTTGTACTGTGCATATGACCTATCATAACTGTCCATTTGAGTAAGGTTACTTGTCAGCAAATTTCTGGTAACTTAAAATTTTCTGGTTTATTGTGCGTGATTCACTTATCTGAATGAAGTACTATGAAATTAATAAAATTTCTTTTTAAAAATTAAAAAATTCAAATAAGCAGATTGTAGTATAATCATTCAGTGGAACCCTACATGGTGATAGGGAATAATGAAGTATCTGTCTATTCAACAATGCGGGTGAACCTCAGAAGCATCACGTTAAGTGAAGGAAGGAACACAAAAACATGTGTGATTACATTTATATGAAATTGTCAAAAAGGCAAAACTGTAGTGACAGATCAGTTGTTCCTGAACTTGGAGAGAGGAGAGGGTAGACTTCAAAGGGCATGAGGGAACTTTCTGGGGTGATGTAAATGTGCTACATCATGATTGTGGTTGTAGTTACACAGTGTATACATTTGTCAAATGTCATACATTGCACATTTAAAATTGGTAACCCCCTAGCCAGACTTCTCAAAATGCAAAAAGATAGGAACCAAATAGATAGATAAAATCACCAATTAAAGAGGACAGATCACAACCAACACCATAGAAATAAAACAATTATAAGAGAATACTATGAAAAATTATATGCCAACAGACTGGGCAATCTGGAAGAAGGCAATCTGGAAGAAATGAACAAATTCCTAGAATATCACAAACTACCAAAACTGGAACAGGAAGAAATAGAAAATTTGAATAGACCCATAACAAGCAAAGAAATTGAATCAGTAATCAAAAATCTCCCAACAAATGCAAACTGGTGCAGCCACTCTGGAAAACAGTGGGGAGGTTCCTCAAAAAATTAAAACTAGAACTACCCTATGACCCAGAAATAGCACTACTAGGAATTTATCCAAAGGATACAGGAGTGCTGATTTATAGGGGCACATGTACCCCAATGTTTATAGCAGCACTTTCAACAATAGCCAAATTATGGAAAGAGCCCAAATGTCCATCAACTGATGAATGGATGAAGAAGATGTGGTTTATATATATAATGGAATACTACTTGGCAATGAGAAAGAATGAAATCCTGCCATTTGCAACAACTTGGATGGAACCGGAGGATATTATGCTAAGTGAAATAAATCAGAGAAAGATATCATATGTTTTCACTCATATGTGGAACTTGAGAAACTTAACAGAAGACCATGGGAGAAAGGAAGGGAAAAAATAGTTTCAAACAGAGAGGGAGGCAAACCATCAGAGACTCTTAAATACAGAGAAAAACCTGAGGGTTGATGGGGTGGGGGGTGTGGGGGAAAGGGGAAAATTGGTGATGGGCATTGAGGAGGGCACTTGTTGGGATGAGCACTGGGTGTTGCATATAAGTGATAAATCACGGGAATCTACCCCCAAAACCAAGAGCACACTGTATACGCTGTATATTAGCCAACTTGACAATAAATTACATTTTTTAAAAATCTCCCAACAAACAAGAGTCCTGGATCAGATGGCTTCCCAGGGGAGTTCTACCAGACATTTAAAGAAGAGTTAATACTTATTCTTCTCAAACTGTTCCAAAAAAAAAAAAAAATAGAAATGGAAGGAAAGCTTCCAAACTCATTCTACGAAGCCAGCATTACCTTGATTCCAATACCTGGCAAAGGAGAATTACAGGCCAATATCTGTCCCTGATGGACCTGGATGCAAAAATTCTCAACAAGATACTAGCAAATTGAATTCAGCAGTACATTAAAAGAGTTATTCACTATGATCAAGTGGGATTTATTCCTGGGCTTCAGGGATGGCTTAATATTCATAAATCAATCAACGTGATACATCACATTAATAAAAGAAAGGATATGGGGCACCTAGGTGGCTCAGTAGGTTGAGCATTGGACTTTGGCTCAGGTCATGATCTCATGGTTTGTGAGTTTGAGTCCCACATCGGGCTGTCTGCTGAACCTGCTTTAGATCCTCTGTCCTCCTCTCTCTCTGCCCCTCCCCTTCTCATGCTCTCTCTCTGAAAAATAAATGAAAACATTAAAAAAATAAAAGAATAAGAGCCGTATGATCCGGTCAATAGATGCAGAAAGACCATTTGACAAAATACAGCACCTATTATTGGTAAAAAGTCTTAACAAAATAGGAATAGATGGAACATACCTCAACATCATAAAGGCCATATAGGAAAGGCCCGTAGCTAATATCATGCTCAGTGGGGAAAAACTCCTTTCCCTTATGGTCAGGAACAAGACAAGGATGCCCACTTTCAGCATTACCATTTAACATAGTCCTGGAAGTCCTAGCCTCAGCAATCAGACAACAAAAAGAAAGGGTATACAAATCAAGGAAGAAGGCAAACTTTCACTGTTTGCAGATGACACTGTCCCCATGTAGAAAATCTGAAAGACTCCACCAAAAAATTGTTAGAACTGATACATGAATTCAGCAAAATTTTAGAATATAAAAATGTGCAGGAATCTGTTGCATTTCTATACACAAATAACAAAACAGAAAAATCAAGGAATTATTCCTATTTACAATTGCACCCAAACCAATAAGATACCTAAGAATAAACCTAATTAAGAGACAAAAGATCTGTACTCCAAAAACTACAGAAGACTTATTAAAGAAATTGAAGAGGACACAAAGAAATGGAAAAGCATTCCATGCTCACGTATTGGAAGAACAAACATTGTTCTCGTCGCTTGCTACCCAAAGCAACCTATGCATTTAATGCAATCAAAATACCATCAGCATTCTTTGCAGAACTAGAACAAACAATACATTTCTATGTAAAATTTGTATGGAACCAGAAAAGACCCTGAATAGCTAAAGCAATCCTGGAAAAGAAAAAACTGGAGGCATCACAATTCTAGATTTTAAGCTATATGATAAAGCTGTAGTCATCGAGACCATATGGTATTGGCACAAAAACAGATCAATAGAACAGAATAGAAAACCCAAAAATGGACCCACAGCTATATGGTCAAGTAATCGTTGACAAAGCAGGAAAGAATATCTAATGGAAAAAAGACAGTCTCTTCAACAAATGGTGCTGGGAAAACTGGACAGCAACATGCAGAAGAATGAAACTGGACCACTTTCTTACACCATACACAAAAATGAATTCAAAATGGATGAAAGACCTAAATGTGAGATAGGAAACCATCAAAATCCTAGAGAACATAGGCAGCAACCTCTTTGACCTTGGCTGGAGCAACTTACTGGACACATCGCCAAAGGCAAAGGAAACAAAAACAAACATGAACTATTGGGACCTCATTAAGATAAAAAAAAAAAAACTTCTGCACAATGAAGGAAACAATAAACAAAACTAAAAGGAAGCCTACAGATTGGGAAAAGATATTTGCAAATGACACATCTGGTAATGGGTTGGTATCCAAAATCAAACTCAACACTCCAAATAACCCAGTTAAGAAATGGGCAGAAGACATGAATAGGAACTTTCCCAAAGAAGGCATCCAGATGGCTAACATACACATGAAAAGATGCTCAACATCATGAGGCAAATACAAATCAAAACCACAATTAGGTATCACCTCACACTGGTCAAAATGGCTAAAATTAACAACACAAGAAACAACAGGTGTTGGTGAGGATGCAGAGAAAGGGGAACCCTCTTGTACTGCTGGTAGGAATGCACATTGGTGCAGCCACTCTGGAGAACAGTATGGGGGTTCCTCAAAAAACTAAAAATAGACCTACCCTGCGATCCAGCAATTGCACTATTAGGTATTTACCCAAAGGATACAAAAATACAGATTCAGAGGAATATATGCACCCCAGTGTTTATAGCAGCATTATCAACAATAGCCAAACTATGAAGAGAGCCCAAAGGTCCATCAACTGATGAATGGATAAAGAAGATGTGGTATACATCATAAACACACACACACACACAATGGAATTGTATCCATACATACAGTTGTATACATACAATGGGATATTACTCAGCCATCAAAAAGATTGAAATCTTGCCATTTGCAACAACATGCATGGAGCTAGAATGTATTTTGCTAAGTGAAATAAATCAATCAGATAATGACAAATACCATATGATTGCACTCACATGTGGAATTAAAAAACCAAACAGAACATGCGGTAAGGTAGAGGAAGAGAAGAGAGGGGAACAAACCACAAGAGACTCTGAGAGAACAAACCGACGGTTTATGGAGGTAGGTGGGTGGGAGATAAGCTAGATGGGTGATGGGTATTAATGAGGGCACTTATGAGCATTGAGCGTTGTATGTAAGTGATGAACGATTAAATTTACTCCTGAAGCCAATATTGCACTGTATATTAACTAAAATTTAAATTTTAAAAGTATTCATAAAAATTTGTGGATTTTATTATATATAAATTATATGTCCCTAAAACTGTGGTGGCAAGAATGTATAAGCAAGTATAAGTCTATAGCTGAAGAGAATGAGGAACATTCATGAGATTAGAAAGCTCAGAAAATGTTTGGAATGCAGGTTAATGGATGAAAGAGCAGAGGATGTTATAATTCAATGGGAGCCGAGTTCACATCATAATATAAACTCCAGGAAGGATTTGATTTCAGCGCTTAGGAAAGGAATAAGAGAGAAGGTTTGCTTGATGGTGCCAGTTCACTCTGCCATGCAGATCAGTTGTGGAGAAAGAAAAGTCCTGGTGCCTCACCCCGACGTCCTGCAAAGAATTGCACAAACTGCCTGGGGAAAATTGTGGCTGCCAATGCATGTGACAGGTCCTTCCCCCACCCCCCACCCCCCAAGTAAGCCCCTCTAAATCCTGGTACATGGGGCTCCCAGCATAAGGCCTGGCTTCCCTGTCACACACCCGAAAATAAAATCTCTCAAATAGATCTCTTTTATGTAGACAAAGGACCCAAAAAAGCTTCCATTCAGCAGTGAAGACTATGGAGGACGAGGGTCTGACTCAACATAAGAGAAAAACAGTTGGAAACAGTACATCTTTCTTAAATATGAACAAAGAACCAGAGAGTAACAAGAAAAAATAAATAAGAAAAAGACTAAAGATAATATATGAACTGATAAATTACAGTATTTACAATGATTTGAGAAAATACTGCAATTACCAAAAAAAAAAAATGCTGGTGGAAAATTCTGATCCATATTACACTTTGTTTATTTCTGTTGTAGTATTTTGTAGGCTATGCTTTGTGTTATAGATATTTCTGCTCATGTCTGTCTTACCTCACAAGTCTATATGCTCCATGAAGACAGGAACATGGTTGTGATCTGTGATTGCTGAGAGTATTTAAAGTTGGTAGATAGCCAGTTCTCTCTTAGCATGTACCTTGGAACTGCCTTGGGCTCAAATTCCTAGTCTGGTGACCCCTGTTGGCTGATTGTGGATTGTGTTTATGAGACATTTGGGTTTGCTTGGTTTCCAAGGCAGAAGAGCTAGAGCCAACCTTGATGGGTTTTTGTTTATTCTAGCTAATTTGAAAATTAAATAGTTCTAATGGTTTTTTTCAGGTCTCCTTGTATACAAGAATATAATCACACCATTTTTTAAAATGTATATCTTGTTTTTTGATGAATCCAGGGGCATCATGTGAAAGCTCAGGCTCTTTCTGGATTGGGAAGAAGTAAAGAAGTGTTGAAGGAGTTTCTCTACTGCCTTGCTTTAAATCCTGAGTGTAACTCTGCAAAGAAAGAAGCACAGAAGGTGTGATTTTCTTTAAATGACTTTCTTCTTTAAGTCTCATTTATATAGCCCTTGTGTCCATGCTAGTGACTTCTGTCACATAAACAAGAAATATAATTCTGAATATTCATAACAATATGATTAAAAACACATAGGAATAATGATGAGTTTCATGCACTTGATAACTTTCATCCAGGGATAAAGCACAGTGAGATGGCTTTCGTATAGCTCTGTTCTGCTGAAATAATGGCACGTGCTAGTGAGGGAGGATCCATGTGTGAAACTGGAGAGGCAAAGTGAGTTTTCTTAGAGTGGTAATTTCAAGCATTATCGTTTGTATAGGAGCCCTATAAAAGACATTGTGATAATACGCAAAATATACCAGTCTAGCTGCATAGGTTGACTTGAAAGTTTTAGCAAAGCTTCACCAGAACAAGGCAGAAATATCTTCTCTCTTATTCAGGTCTTTAACCCAGTCTTCTTAGAAGTCACTGAGTCACACTTACTGTAAAAGAGCCTGTACAATAGTTACAGTCTTAGCAGGTGCAGTGACCAGCAGTTCTGGTTTTTATGTCAGTGTTTCCCTATTTTAACACTATCGCTGACTTCTACCACACATTTACCTTGTAATTTCCACTTTCCAGTCTAGTTTTATTTTTGGCAGCAAGGAATAATGAATCTATTCTTCCTTCTCCATTTTAAAGCACCTTAGATATTTGAGATGGATTGTTATCTTTGTCTCAAGTCTTTCTTTGGCCTGAACATCCTTATAAGGTAGTAAGGTTTCCTTCTTTGGATACATTTAGTGTACCCCAGCATCCAAATCTGACAACTATAGGGGGCACCTTTCACCTTCCCTTGTGTTCATTTCATGAGGCGTGTTTATTTTTAGCCTAATACCATCACACCATTGGCTCATAGTTAGACAAAACACCTACATCTTTTTTGTTTGTTTTCAGTGAGAACCTTGTAGCAATATTTTTTTTATCCTTTTATTATGCAGTCTATCCGTCTTCGCTAATGCTGTCAAGTCATCACTTACTGGTTTTGGCCGTTGTTTCAACTTGTCAAAATAACATTGAATCTTAACATTGGCTTTTCTAACTATCCCTGCCTGCTTTGTTCCACCTGCACATTTCACAAGAATGTTAAAATGCGTCTCAACTGCTTTTTACAACAGCATCATAGGAAATTCAGCTTGAGCTCAAAATTAAGCAGATGTATAAAGGTCCCAGGACCAGAATCTAGATCTTGTGGTGCTTCTTGTCAGTCTGGTGCTATTTCAGATACGATGTTTTTCCCTGTAGCATTCTGTGAGTGGTAGATGTCTTCTGTCTCACACAGTCCCAAAACAGTGCCTGGTGGTGCCCGTGAAACATGGTATCCTCCCAGGCAGCCTTCTGCTGCTCTAGTGGAGCCCCTCAGAGCCAGTGCTGAGGACATTGATGTCCATGCTGAGTGCTGTTTCTTCTTGATACAGCAGTTATGGGTGTGGTGCACTGACCTGTGACATGAAGAACCATGGAGGACTCTTTATTAGGCTTCAGTCACTGCTTTGTACTTCTCTTAAGCCCTTGGATTTCAGCTGAGTCCATGAGGATTGGCAGGACCATCGAGTGATCGGCAGTTACTTCCCCCTACCGCCAAAGTGGTCTGTGGCTCTTGAACTAGAGTTACGGCCCTTCACCTTGTCTTCCTTTTATAGTTCTTTACTAGGTGGCTCTTCCAGTTCTCTTGTAAGTTGAGCAGTCCTCTAGAAATGTCTCAGTCCTGTGGGTGATCACGACTTGGATTTAATTTAGGATCCCTGCAACCTCTAGACCCCACTTTTCTCTCTTAACCCTGAGACTTTAGGGGCGATTTTCTGTAGCAGATGTGTAAGGGCCAGACAGAAATAGTGATGCTCATATTTTGTAGTTGGTTAGACTAAAGTGGAAAGGTACTGCTAGCCAGAATGCTTAAAGCATCGATTATGGTTTCAGAAACTTGAGTTTTAAAACATTGGCAATTGGAATATGGTAACTATTCTTTTCAATGTCTTGGATCAGTTTGCCCCGTAGTTTCCTTTGGATCTTTAAGGCATACTGTGTATTTTTCAAAAGTGTTTTAAAATATATTTTTTTCTTCTTGGAAATTTTACAGGTAATGTGTGAGGTGTTGTTCCCAGCTTCAGAAAATGTGCATCAAAATTTAACACCTTCCATCCAAAGCAGAATATTGAACAGCAGGTTGAAGGCTCAGTGTGCCAGTGATATAAACACCCAGCCTCTGGAAGAAGGTGACAATGCAGGGAGTTCTAAGGTACAAAGTGCATGTGTTTGTCAATTTTATCTTGATTAAACTTTATGTAATTCCTTAGTTTTCAACGTTTACAAGTTATTCAAACTGTGGTGTTATATTAGTTGGAAGTACTTCTCAAGACAGGTTCTAGCTCCTCAACCTGAGAGTTGAACCTTTTAAAGGAAATTGATGGAAGTAACGAAAACAATGCAAAGAAACATGTAGAAAGAAAGATTTAGGACAGCACACATTGGGAACCCCAAGCATCAGGAGACCTGAACTTATTTTGGCTTGGAGAAAAGAAAGCAGAGGGATGATTTGAATATATGAAGACTGATATTCAGTTGATCTGTCTCAAGGAGAATTATTCTGTATTTTACTACCGGAAGTGCAAAGCTCATCTTAGAAGTTAATAGATGAAACCAGTCATGAATGAAGAGTACAATCCTGTTTTTTCCAAAGATGTCTAAGAAAGGCTACTGCATGAATACTGTTTTCTCTTATTTTGTGATTTCTTTAATATTTTGGATTCTTTTTTCTTAACCAGAATCCATCTGAGAAATCCGATGTGTTCAGAAATACAAATTCTTCGGTTTTGTATTTTATACTGGGTCTGCACTTTGAGGAGGATAAAGAAGTGTTAGAAAGTATCCTTCCAGGAGCACCCAGCACCAGTTTAAAGAGACAGTTTCCAAATGATATGGAGGATGTGCATGACCTGAATGGTCCTGGGAAAATTCCCAAAAAAGGTCAGTAAACTATTTTATCATGGAGTTGTGTGACTCCAGAGTGATAGAATGTTAGCTAATATTCAATGCATTTTTTTTTATTTTTTTTTTAAATTTTTCTTAATCTTTATTTATTTTTGAGAGAGAGAGAGAGAGAGAGAGCAAGTGGGGGAGGAACAGAGAGAGAGGGAGACACAGAATCCAAAGCAGCCTCCAGGCTCTGAGCTGTTAGCATAGAGCCTGACGCGGGGCTCGAACTCACAAACCGTGAGATCATGACACGAGCCAATGTTGGACACTTAACTGACTGAGCCACCCAGGCACCCCCAATGTTTTCTTTTTTTTTTATTTTTACACAGATAGTTTAAAATTAATAATGAAAGGAATATGTCAGCTTTAAGATTATAGAACAATTTGAACGGTTAATCCCACAAGGATTTCATAGTCAAAACGAGGGAAAATTTAGTTATAACTTTAACTTTTATTCAAGTCCACTGTCCAGATAAATTATTGCTGTATATTGTTAATCAGGTTAGGAACTATTCCTTCCTAGCATGATTTGTTACATTGATGTAACACTTTTAGCCAGAGGAAATACAATTATTGCATGCTGGTATCCATATAAGCAGTGTTAATTTTAGCATTTTAAACTCTTTCAGAGGCAGATTCCTCACCTCAAAGGAATATGACCTCTAATGTAGGAGAAGGTCCAGAGCTCTCCATAGATGTAACGGACTTTGAGTGTGCCCTTTGCATGAGGTAGGATGACGTAGAATCTGTGCAACTCTTTGAAATATCCATCCTTCCTGAATTTGATATCATAAACATAATAGGCTTTTCATTATCAGAGAAATTATATATACCTTAGCAATAAATGATTTATTTTCTAAAATTTGATAAGGAAGCTATAAATGGAAATAGATATAATTGATTTCTACAACAGTAGGGAAATTGTCTTAAGGAATTCTTAGAAAATAGATTATTTGAAAATCTCTTCTGGACAATTTTTGGCTAAAAACTCAGATATATTTTCCAGGTTGCTCTTTGAGCCTGTGACTACGCCATGTGGACATACATTTTGCCTAAAATGCCTTGAGCGCTGCCTTGACCATGCCCCACATTGTCCGTTGTGCAAAGAAAAACTTTCAGAAGTAAGTATTTCTTCTGAAATAAGAAGACTGTTCGGCCCCTCTTCTTACCCCTCAGCAGGTGCTCATTTCTTGGGTTGGCTTTGTTTTGACTACCCATTTATTAAAGAAAGTTGGATTTCTTCCATCAAAGATAGGTCTTTTTTCCTATTGGATTTCTCAAAAGATACACAGAGGAAGTTTAGATACAGAACCCATTAAACTTCAGGGAAATTTTCAGGCATGAGTATCGAAAACAGGTAACATAATTGGAGCTCTTACTATGCGTTAATTATAAATAACTTGAGATAATATTGCTGAGTCCTTACCCTATGTTAATCATAAAGGGTTGAGGTAACATAATGGCATACTTAATATGTGCCAAGGATTCGGTCCTTTACTTCATCTCAAGGTGAAGTCATATTATAGTACTTAGTTTTTCTTAGGATCGAAGACTTGATCATTTTTGATACTGGGAAATACCTTTGGTGCCCTGTCAGTTGCATCTTTTGTCTGAAATCAAAGCCAGTAATACATAAGTTTCCATGAAGGGAAGCTGCTTAGTTATGTCTAACTCAAAAATAAACTGTTTAAATCCATACCATAGGTATGGTAAATACAGTAAACAACACTTAAAAGCTTTTAAAAGCTTTCTGAACAACTTTGCACATCATGACTCTGTCAACTATGTGGGCTCTGGTACTTTTGGTGCCACTAACCTTCCACGAAGCAAGTTATTTAACTTCTGGGAGGGCAGTTACCTGTAAAATGATACTACAAATATTTGCCTTAATTACTTCTAGAGATCAAACTCACTAAATGCATTTTAAATACGATCAAGTGTTTTTTTAAAAAAGCAAATATACAGTACAATTTATTTTTGAATTTGATATGGTACAGGAGATATCATACTTACATGAGTTTTTAAATAATTGTGACTTAGTTTACTGCCAAAACTATAATTGAGACCTTTCTAGAGCATTATCTGTACATAGTTTCTTTTAATTGCATACATCCTGAATCCTTCTAAGTTACTCAGGGAGAGCCTGAATAATCATGAATATCATTCATTGTACCATGCACCATGTGTCCTGATGGTAGATGCTTTTTGAGTCTTTGTAGTAGTTTCCTTCAGCTGTTCCTGTGCAGGTCTACTCCACAGTATTTGCTCTCTCTTCTTGCTAACAGTGGGTAGCATCTGGCCCACTGCCTTGTTGTACCCATGCTTGTCTGGACCGGTGGACCTGGAGGCAGCTTTCTTATTCTCAGAGAGTAAGATGCATGTCTTTATGACCACTGTCTGTAACACAGACCCTTCATTCATGTCTGCGTTCAGTGCTATTTGGTTAGGGGGCTGTGTGATGAACCAGTGCATTGAGGTTGGCACTATAATATAAGCTCCTTAGGGACAGAGATGACTTCTGTCTTGTTTTCACTCTACCTCCAGAGACCAGAACGTGTACTAAAGGTTCAGCAAGTCCATGTTGAATCAATGATTAAATGAGTGAATGAATGAATGGCTAAGTGCAAGTTCTGTGTAGATTGCTGGTGTTCCAGAAATTAGAATATAATAAAACAAACTAAAATAATAATAATTTGATCTTTCTTCAATGCAGAAATACCTTCATGAGGTTAGACTTTTTCACATGCGTTATTATAAACACGAATTGTCAATTATCTGTGTATGTGCCGAAGTCTTGGTTGACATAAAGCCAAGTGAAGCAAATTTTATTGTATTACTCTTCAATAAAATGATACCCTAAAAGAACAGTATAAAATACTGATGTCATTAATAATACTAGTTGTGAATTAAGTGAAACTTGTTTCTGCTAGTTACTCCGTTACTGAGGGTCTCAAACACAGTTGTTGTTTCCCAAAGTTGAACTTCTAGTTCTTAGTGGGTTATAGCAACACATGTAGCTTGCTTCATATACTTTGTTTCATGTAGCTTGCAGCCCAGAAATGCAGCAAGTTAACAAAGAAACAATAGGACATTGAAACCTACCGGCCCTGGGGTCCTAGCTGTGCCACTGTGACTCTACACTAGTCCCTTAACCTTTCTGAGACCCATGTTCTGTATTAGTGCATTGTAGATGGTGCCTGTGGGACAGTGCTGTTTTAAGGCCTAACTTAATTTATATGAAGCATCTTCAGCTGGTACCTGATACGTATTCAAATGTTGTTGAAAAAGAACTGTTATTTGCAAATTCATGTGTCTAAGATAAAAGCAGTGCACGCACAGACACAGAATGATAGATCTTCAGCTACGTGTAACTCTTTCACCCACTGATCCTAGCACATTTTAATTCAATTTCCACCTATTTTCCTTCATATCCAGCTGTAATTCCTTGGTCTGTCAGTTCCTTTCCCAATCCAAATAAAGTCAACTCTGCTTCTTGCACATGTCCATATAAATAACAAAGCAGAGCTAGAGAAAAGCCACAAAATTGGTAAGATTGGTTTCAGTTTAAATTCACAATCTTAAATCTTAGACTGAAAACATTACTACTCATCCTTACTATGCTTCTCTAGTAGCTTCAATTTTCTACTTTCCTGGATGAGTATTTCCTGTTTCTCTTCTTTGGCAACATATCTACTCACTTCCTCTCCCCTCCCTGACATTATGATATGTGATTGAGAATACAGAAGCCAACTCACTAATCCTTCCTCTGGGTGAACACCTTCTCCTGCCCTTTTCTCAGAGGGGAGGAACTGCCCTGCCCCTCTCCATATCCCAGACTGGCTGACCTCCAAGCTCTGTATCCCCATCCTTTTGTCTTCCCAAAGACTGCACCCCTCTACCTTGTTGTCGACCTTTCCTACTGGGAGAAGAGTGCTTTGTCCTTTGGAATTAATTGCCATGTGGTATTAATATTGCCTTTTGTTACAGTTGTTGGCAAGCAGAAATTTTAATATAACTAGTCTGGCCGAAGAATTAATATTTCGATATTTGTCAGATGAACTCTCTGATAGAAAGAGAATTTATGATGAAGAAATGACAGAATTGTCAAAGTAAGTCCTCATGTTGTATATACTTGGTCTTGAGTTCAGATTAAAGAAGGAAATCCTTGTTAACTTAATAGCTTTATCTCAGGTGTTTTTTTTTTCCTCCTTGGCAGAGAAATTAGAAATCCCACAAATAGAAAAAAATTAATTACAGAGACTTATAGAAATTTAATTGGGATTATAAGAACCACTTCAAAGGTGTGGCTTCATGAAAAGTATGTAGTTGCTTTTTGTATCTAAATAAGTGGTACTGAATTTTTCAGAATTGAAAGATACGGTATATAGAAACAGAAGGGAGAGCAGGATTACCACTCAAAATAGGCTTGACAGTTGTTTTTATCTTTTAAAGTGAGCAGAGTTCTGTGTTGTAGCAACTTTTAACTATTGAGGTCTTAAAATTCTGCTACTCTTTTTTATTTAGAACTCACTACTTTTGACTACTATGTAGTTTATGCTTTCATCAGAACTTTTTTCTCTTTTTCTTATTTGTTTTTATTGAGGTGTAATTGGCACATAACATTACATTAATTTCAGGTATGTAACATAATGCTTTGATATTTATGTATATTGCAAAATGATCACCACAGTAAGGCTTAATGTCTATCGCTATACATAGTTAATTTTTTTTCTTGTGGTGAGCACTTTTAAGATCGATTTTCTTAGCAACTTTCAAATATACAATGCAGTATTATTAACTGTAGTCACAATGCTTGGCATTACATCCCCAGGACTTACTTATTATACAACTGGAAACTTGTATCTTTGACCCCTTCACCCATTGCCCACCTCCCCCCCGCCATCCCAGCCTCTGGCAACCACCAATCTTTTGTCTGTATCTATGAACTTGGTGTTGTTTGTTTGTTTGTTTTTAAGATTCCACGTGTATGTGAGGTCTTGTGGTATTCATTTTTCTCTGACTTCTGTTTTTCTGTTTAAAATGTTTACTTATTTATTTTGAAAGAGAGAAAGAGGAAGAGAGAGAACCCCAAGCAGGCTCTTTGCTGTCAGCGTAGAGCCTGACATGGGGCTTGATCTCACAAACGATGAGATCGTGACCTGAGCTGAAATCAAGAGTTGGACACTTATTTCACTTATGATGGTACCCTCAAGGTCATCAGAATTTTTTTATAGGAGTTATAAGCTATATATTTTTTATAGGAGTTATAAGCTATAACTTTTCTAAGAAAACTAATACAATATAGTATGTTCTAGCTCATCAAATTAAGTAAGAAAGGCTTGGCAGGAAGCCTGGTGAGTTGAAAACTTTCTCATGTGGTGGGCTTTCTTTTCCCACTAAAGACTGAGGAAGGGAGTGCCTGGGTGGCTCAGTCAGTTAAGCATCCGACTTCAGTTCAGGTCATGATCTCGTGGTTCATGTGTTTGAGCCCCACTTTGGATTCCGTGCTGACAGCTCAGAGGCTGGAGCTTGCTGCGGATTCTGTGTCTCCCTCTCTGCCCCTCTCCCACTCATGTTCTCATTCTCTCTCTCTTTCTCCCCCTCCCTCCTTCTCTCTCTCTCCTTCCCTCTCTCTCAAAAATAAATAAGCATTAAGAAAATTTTTACAAATATAATAGAGACAGAAGCAGGCTTCAGGGTTTTATTTTGTAAATGAGAGAATTGAGGTTAGCTAGCTTTTGCTATTTTACAGTGACTAATACTCCCTTCTGTTTCTGACAGCTCCCACTTCTAAGTTAACATTTTTTCTCACCCCACAGTCTGACCAGAGATGTCCCCATCTTTGTGTGTGCCATGGCCTTCCCCACCGTCCCATGTCCACTGCATGTGTTTGAGCCCCGCTATCGGCTTATGATAAGAAGATGCATGGAAACCGGCACCAAACGGTTTGGCATGTGTTTATCTGCTGAACACGCAGGGTAAGAATTGCCAACGTCCAGAGGGTCCTGAATAAATGCATAACCTGTTATTTTTCTTGAAGAACAATTTAAGGTGATGTTGAAAAATTCTGGTGGCTTCCATCACATAACAAAGTATAAATCCAAGGCCATCCATGATGTGATCCCAGCTTTCCTTCTAGCCTCATCTCCTACTTCTTTCTTTCAGACATAATATTTGCTAGTCCATTACCCATATTATTTGCTTTTCTGTAAATATACTTCATATCCATACTTCCATGCTTCTGCCTGTAAGTCTTTTGTAGTTCATCATCATACAAACAAATCCAGTCTAACTTTTAAAGATCCAGAAATTTGCTATGTAGGAGCACCTGGGTGGTTTAGTCGGTTGAGTGTCCAACTCTTGATCTCAGCTTAGGTCTTGACCTCAGGGTTGTGAGTTCAAGCCTGCATTGAGCTCTGCATGGGCATGAAGCCTACTTATAGGCAGGTAGTTAGGAGATAGATAGATACATACGTACATACATGCATACTTACATACATATGTACATGGATCTTCCGTGAAACCTCCACCTATACAGCCAGACAAATTTCAGTCTTATAAAAACCCACAGCTCTTAGTTTTGACCTCTCCTCATTTTACATCATTTGTGTAGGGAAGGTGTTCCAAATCGACAGGCAGCTCCTTTCCATGGGCTGCTCTGAGGACTCTGGGAAGGAGACTCCCAACAAATGGGAAGGAATCCCATCTGTTGGCTTCCTTATCCCCTAAGACTTTGTCATTACTGCATGGTCATGATGAGGTCTCTACATGTAAGTTCTAGCTGGTAGAAGAGGCACAGGTGCTCTGAAAGGATTTGAAGAAAAGGGGTACTCATTACTATTGTTCATACCTACTGCAAAGGAGGCTGGGAAATGTAGCCCATCCATGTGCCCAGGGAGAAAAGGAGAGCGGATACATAGGACCATCCACTAGCTTCCATAATATATACCTAGGAACAGATCTTTTTAAAGATATGTGTAGCACCTTTATGGAAAAAATTCTACAGCTTTATTGAAAAATATTCAAGAAGGCCTAAATAAACAGAAGTACCATATCCATGGATGGATGCATAGATTCAATGTCATAGTAGAAATGCCAGTTTTACTCAAATTAGTCTCTAAATCTAAAGTAGTTTCAGTCAACATTCCAAGAGGACTTTTTCATGGACTTGTTCAAGCTGACTTTAGAATTATTATGGAAAATCAAAAGACCAATACCATGATAGTTTTGAGGAAATCAGCTGAGCAAGATGGGAGAACCCTTCCATCTTGTAAATCCTAGTGAGTAGACCATTACAGTATATGGAGATAAGAAACAGATCATTCATATTTGGACCCATATTTAGATATAATTATGTGAGAAAAAGCAAGCCGCTCATTTTTAAAAGGTGCTCAGAAAATTAGTGGGCAGTCCAAATGTGGAAAATAATCTCTTCTCTGCCTTGCACTGTACACACAAAGTAACACATGTTATTTACATTCTCAATGTGAAAAACAACATATAAAAATTTTAAGAGAAAATGTTGGAGACTATGATTAGCAAAAGACCTTTTTTTACACAAGATGCTGAGAGCACATAACATAAAGGAAGAGATTAATAAATTTGAATATGTTAAAATTCATCAAAATCAGCAAAAGCAAAGTGATAAAACATCCAGAAGTTCTGCTTCCACTGAGGATATAGAACACTAAGAAGTGAATTATTCCATATAAAGTATAGGACATGAGTCTCTTGAACCTTGCTCTGGTGAGCAGAAGTTGCTCAGGGGAAGTGAGGAAAGGTAAGTCTATCCAGGGAGAGAGTAAACAAAAGTGTGGCTCATCTGTGGCAGAGCCTAGAAGGAGACCTGCAGGTGTGTAGGAGGAATTCAGCTAGATTTTTGGGACCAACTTCTAATGGCCTCATGTGGACAAGCACGAGAGTCCAGAAAACCCTGGGAGTTTCAGGTGCAAGGGGAGTTTGCATCCACTCACAAATTCTTGTCCACATACAAGACAGGATGGCTCATTGGAGAGACAGGTTCTGCAGCTGAGACGAGCTTTGGAAGAGCTGGTATTGGAAGACATTTGTCTGCTGATAGTTGGGGCAGCAAGTCCTCTCTTGAAAGGGATCTTCAGGGCACCTCCGTCCATGCCACAGCTATGGATAAGATAGCCCTGTTAGATAAGCAAGAAGAGATCGTTTTATTAGAGATTCAAGTAGAGGTGTCCAGCCTTACAGGCATGTGACTTGGGAACCATCACTCATTGTTAGTTTGAAGGCATGTAGTGAAGTTGTTCGTTCACTTTAGAATTGGGTAGCCTTGGGTTCAAATCTCAGGTCTGAATCTTACTGTGGCCTTATAGAAGTTGTTTGATTTTTCTAAGCCTTTTCTAAGCCTTTCTGTTTTTGTGCTTGAATGAGCGCATATTATAAACTGCTCCTAATAGTGCATGACACATAGTAGGCACAATCAGTATCCTCAGGATACAGATGATAGTTCAAAAGGGTGAGAGTGGGTAAGGTCACACAGGAGAGCTTTGGAGCGAAGATGCCATTGTGGTTGACCCTGGTGTTTAAGGGACATGTGGAGGAACCAAGCTGTGAAGGGGTGCACTGGTCGGGGAGGGCAACTGAGAGCAGCAGTGGGTGTTAGGTCAGTGACAGATCAGTAGAGGATATAAGTAACAGATGGGGTCATGCCAGAGTCATTTGTGACTTCCACTGGGGTTGTTTCGGTGAAACGGACGCCTGATGGGGAGGTAGGAGATGGAAGGCAGTGACTGTAGATGACTTCCCATAGTAGTTTGTTGGGGACGATAGAGTTGGCCAGCATCAGTGGAAATGAGAGAGGAGGGAGCAGAATCTGTGAGTAGCGTGGGGGCCCAGGCTTACTTTGTGCTCTCTGTACCCCCTGCTGGTGCCCTGGCCAAGGGGACTGAGGATCCTGTCTCTCCCCACCTCTTAGGTCCTTCCAAAGCACTAGCTTATTTCAACTACTGAGGCACAAGGGCCCTTTTCCCTCCACCTCTCCCTCAGTGGCCTTGCACACCAGTGTGTTTTGCATTTAACAGAAGGAATCATCTGCAGGTATCTCTTAGAGAAAACAAGCTTGCTTGTCCCATGCAGAGACACCATTTGTTTTGTTTGGACCTCCTGCGTTTTTAAAATCACGGTTTTTTCTCCCGCCTGTCCTGTCAGAATTTCAGAGTACGGCTGCATGCTGGAGATTAAGGATGTCAGAACATTTCCTGATGGGAGTTCAGTTGTGGATGCCATTGGAATTAGTCGGTTCAGAGTTCTAAGCCATCGTCACAGAGATGGCTATAACACAGCCGACATTGAATATCTCGAAGATGAAAAGGTGAGGTTTATTTTCCTGGCGTGTGTTTAGAGGGCCATCGAGTCAATACTGTAGACTTGTCCAGGCCATGCAGTCTTGGTTGCAACTCCTCAGCTATGCTCTTATAGCCCAGAAGCAGCCATAGACAATATGTAAATGAGTTGGCATGACTGGTTTCCAATAAAATGCTGCTTACATATGGAGTGAATAGGATTTAATTTGTGAGTAGTAGTCCATCCCTGTTCTAGATACTGGTATTAGTTCAGAATGAGATCTAAAAAGTAGCATTTAAAAATACCTTCTAAAAGCAGTGTGGAAGTTCCTCAGAAAATTAAAAATAGACCTACCCTATGACCCAGCAATAGCACTGCTAGGAATTTACCCAAGGGATACAGGAGTACTGATGCATAGGGGCACCTGTACCCCAATGTTTATAGCAGCACTCTCAACAATAGCCAAATCATGGAAAGAGCCTAAATGTCCATCAACTGATGAACGGATAAAGAAATTGTGGTTTATATACACAATGGAATACTACGTGGCAATGAGAAAGAATGAAATATGGCCTTGTGTAGCAACGTGGATGGAACTGGAGAGTATGATGCTAAGTGAAATAAGCCATACAGAGAAAGACAGATACCATATGGTTTCACTCTTATGTGGATCCTGAGAAACTTAACAGAAACCCATGGGGGAGGGGAAGGAAAAAAAAAAAAAAAGAGGTTAGAGTGGGAGAGAGCCAAAGCATAAGAGACTCTTAAAAACAGAACAAACTGAGGGTTGATGGGGGGTGGGAGGGAGGGGAGGGTGGGTGGTGGGTATTGAGGAAGGCACCTTTTGGGATGAGCACTGGGTGTTGTATGGAAACCAATTTGACAATAAATTTCATATATTGAAAAAAATAAAAATAAAAAAAACTGATGTCTTTATAAAAAAAATAAAAAATAAATAAAAATACCTTCTAAAGCTAAATATAAAAGGTTTGGCTCTCTTACCCCTTAAGAATTATTTATATGCCTAAAAGAAATAACAGAACCCATGTTTTGACAAATTAACAAAATGTTTTGAAGGGATTCTCAAAAGATGTGTACAGAGATGTCTCTAGCAGTCTTACTCATTAATGGCCACAAACAAGAAATAGTGCAGATACTCATCAACAGGGGAATGGATAAACAAATTGTAGTACATTTATACAATGGAATACTACTTGGCAATAAAAAGGAAGGAGCTAATGATACACAAAACCATATGAAAGAATCTCCTAGATCTCTCAACAAACACATCTCTCAACATCCTGCTAAGCCGGGGAAGCCAGATGCACAACCACGTGTGCTGTGTGGCTCCATTTCTATGCTTCCAAGACCAGGCATCACCTGTCTCTGGTTTTGGAGGGCAGAGACAGGCGGGGGTGGGTTTGTAACTGACCAGGGGAGGGTGTAGGGCCATTGTGGGCCATGGAAATGTTCTCTGTCCTGTTTAGGATGGTGATTCCACTGGTGTGTGTGGCTGGCAAAACTCTGAGCCAGCCAGTGAGATCTGTGCATTTTCTGTACGTAAATTATCCTGCAACAAAAACATTACAACTGTTTAGAAGGAGGGAATCCTTGGAATTACTGTATCCCTCTTTTGAATTCTGTCCTTCACATTTAGAACCACACCATGGTTCTCACCGTGGCGAGTGAGAGTCTTTAGCTGTCTGACATCACACTGGAAGTCGCTTTGGGGACAGTGTTGTGCATTTGTGACGCCCATCAGGAGACCCACACCCACACTGCCAGCACTGCCCCCTTTCCAGCTGTTTCTGGTCATCCTAGGCACAGGGCTATACAGCTCAGAGGAGCCAAGGGCAGCAAGTCAACCCCAGCATCTCAGGAGCAGGGAGTGGGTTTAAAGGATGGGACTGAATGTGATTGTTCTCTGCTGCCTGGGTAACAAATCTGATGGAAGAGTTTACTGACTGTTGTGGATGGCAGTTTTTAGTGGTGTTTGTATTTATTTCAAAACAAGAGCTTACCTAACTACAAATAAAATAATTTTTGTGTTTTTTTAAAGAAAACCCTCTACTACATAGGAATATTTGATTTGTATAAATCAAATTGAGAATGGTTGCATGCATTATAATCTAATTCCTCAGTTTACCCTAGTTTTCAGAGATCCTTGAATTTTATAACCAGAAAGGACCTGAATGGTTTATTCCCATTTTGTAGATGAGAAAACTCTACCCTCAGGAGGCTGTGTGACTGGCTCATGAGAATCAGCAGTGAAGCCAGAACAAACCTGGGTCCCTCGGTCCCCAGCCCAAGCTTTTCCCACTCAGGTGTTCCTCAATAGGGGTTGGATATACTTAAAATAGTAACTTGGCTGTGAGATAGGCACCCAGCAGTAAAGCATGATATATCTAAGGTATCAGGGCTTACTGCTGCTTAAGGCTAATACAGTGATACAGGGTAGCTGTCATGTTTTCTGGAATATAGTTTGGTGATATGGAATATAATTTTTTAAATGTCTCACTCTTTGACTTGGCAATTCTGCTTCTAGGAAACTATCCTGAGGGAATGACAGCCCCTTCTATCACCACCACTGACAAAAAACAAACCACTTTTGCATAAATATTTATATTACTGTGTAATATTAAAGTCTATTTTATCTTAATGGTGGAGTAAGTTATAGTATATCTCTACCTGTAGCCATTGAAAATGATTCATAGTAACATGGCATATATGTTTATGTTGTTAAGAGAAAAATCGGGATGTTATGGATAGACAGGATAGGTAGATCTTCACTGTATAAAAAAAGTACAAATTTCTATGTTGAGCACATATCATGTTTATAAAACACTGATGAATTATCTGAATACTAAATGTCCCAGCTCCACTTACCAAATACGGCAGATGATCACTATATTTCGTGTGCTAATAATGAATTGCTAAAATGGTCATTCCTCTTTCCTTGATCAGGTGGAAGGAACAGAGTATGAAGAACTTACCAGTCTTCATGATTCAGTATATCAGCAGTCAGTTTCCTGGTTTACTTCACTTCAGGATCACATGAAAGAACAAATCTTAAGCCATTTTGGGTTGATGCCAGACAGGGAGTCTGAGCCTCAGGTATATTCTCCTTATTTCTTTTAGAATGCTATTATTATTTCCTGCTATATGTTAAGACACATTATTCTGAAGGAAAATTTGCCCGCTGTGCTGTGTACTCCATTGTGATCACTTATGAACGGGTTCATTTGTCAACAGCCCAAAGGATCACCTAATGTAGTAGCATGTGCCTTTTGGAGCAAAACAACCAATGCTTTTTGATTCATAATGTGTGAAGGTCATTTCTTTTCTATCAAAAATCAGTTTATTCTGACTGGCTGTTGGCTTTGGTACTTTTACTTCTCTCACCCACTGTTTAAATCAGCTGTTTCAATCTTATGACTTAGAGAGTAATAATTTGTGTGTATTGGCATGAACAGTCCATATTTTGCACATACTGTTGCCTTGTGCCTAATCAACAGATGTTGAATAAATGCAGAGAAAATCTAACTCCTGTTAAATTAGGAGTCTTCCTTGCCCTCTATATCCAGTCAGGCTTTCTCTGTGTTCCGCCAGCGTGCTTTCAGTGAACTTGGCTCTGCAAGCAGGGCGTGGCTTCGGGCTGTGAAGCGCTTCTAAGTGTACATGAATCCTTTCTTCCTCCTCCGGGTGACAGAGCCAGGCAGGGATGGCTTAGGCCTATGACAGAGTATAAAGTTCCTTCTGTACAAACTCACCTGTCTTGTGGAGAAAGCAGCATCCGGGACCAGCTCTCAGCAGGTTTGGGGAAAGATGAAATGTACTTTGTATTTTTCCCATCCACTGTTACACTCTTTTTCTATCTCTGGCCGACTTCTGTCTTTTACCCCCACCTGAGTTATGTCTTTTCCAAACTCAAGACCAGCCTTTAAGCCAAAAACTGCCTCAGTGTTACTCCTAATCTTCCAATAGAAGCTTCCACATCCTAAGCTAAAGTGACTTCAGAGTCCACCCTCTTTAGTTCCCAGTTGGATTCTGTATTCCTTTAGGGGTAGGATTGGAGGAGAATCCAAGATGGGAAGCCAGGCGGCCTAGATATCTTGGTTCTTAATGCAAGGAATACTGAGAACAACTTTATGACTAGCTTTTGCTTAGATCTCAGTCCAGAAGTGTGTGTTGGGTTATGTGAAATATAAGCTATCAGGTAGCAGAATAATTCTTATCTATTTAATTCATGATGACTCCAATCTATATATAATTGACAATAATTCATATATAGATGTTTTGTATACATGTGCATATTTATCACACAGATATTGTTAAAAGATTTATAATACTCAGACTTGTACACCTACTTTTAGCCTTCCTAATATTGAGCTTTCTATAGTATATTTAAAACTTAAAAAATAATAACACAGAACATTGGAAAGTAGAGGTAAAATTTATGGTCCCCTCTTCTGACTGGTATATACTCATAACAAGAGCTTTGAGAGAACAGAAGCAATTAATTCATGGAATTTCCCTATAAAAGATGCTTCTCTTTGCAGGCTTTACGTTTTGTGAATTCTCCCACATTTAAATTTGTAACAGAAAAGTAAACTTTGTATCTCAAGGGTTGAATGGATGGAAAGTAGATCTAAAATAGAAGGTGGCATTTAATCCTTGCCCACGCCTTGTTGGTGAAACAAAGAGAAGAGACTTGCATTTTAGGTGCTGATTTTCCTTCCCTTTCATGTCCCTTGCAGAGTAACCCTAGTGGTCCTGCGTGGTCCTGGTGGATCCTGGCAGTGCTGCCTCTGGAGCGCAAGGCTCAGCTGGCTATTCTTGGCATGATCTCATTGAAAGAACGTCTGCTCGCCATTCGGCGGATATTAGTCATCATTACGCGTAAGATGAATACTCGGCAGGAGCTGGTTAATAGCAGGGAGAGAAATAATTGATTTTTTTTCTCTCTGTCAAGGTTTCTGGAAGCCCTTGTACTTTTATGAGGAGCGCTAGACGTGGACAAGTAGCATCCCATTCGTCGTGCTTTGTAAAATGCTTGTTGAGGGTTACAAAACGGAACACTTAGCAAACATTGACTCCTGCTCAAAAGTTAAAAGTTGGTGCCTGGCGGAACCTGACTGGGTACCAGGTTAGCCTGAAGTTTGCATGGAGCCCACAGTTGGAAACCAACCTAAGAAAATCTCCTTGAAGCAGATGCTTTAATGTGCAGTTCACTGACAGCAGGGAACACCACAGATGGTTGGCAAGTGGTTTAGGTTTTGCGAGAAAGAAGGACTCCCTCCCTGGTAAAGTATCTCACTACACCAGATGGGAACAGCATGCTTTGGTGGCTAGAGAGTAAGAGGGAAACCACATTTTTATCTGGAAGCAGATTTCTCAGAGCACAGGCTAACTGAAAATGCGCTTCGGCTTTGTGTGTCGCTGTGAAGTTGTGTGCGAAATTGAGGGATCGAACTGTTGTCCAGTACAGGAGCCAAAATTAGTCCTCACCCAAGAAGTAGTAGCTACCAGATAGAACTATGTTGTGTGTCCCGTAGTAGTTCAGATATCATACATTGCATGTTGTAATCAGATGAACATCAGAATACACGAAGGTGTACCTTGGATATAGAAAAATCTGACAACAGTCTACTTGATTTGAGGATATATATTTATATGCACTCAATAAAGAGTGAGCAAAAGTTCACTAAAACTGTATGTGTATTGGAATGTCAAACATGCAACCAAACTAGTACAAAAACCCCCTTGAAAGCATAAGCCTGTCTCATTCATAAGCCTGAACACTAAACATCCACTCATCCATCCACTCATATATGAGGACATTAACGTCTGCTCTGGAATGGGACTCTATCTCTTCCAGGAAAATATATCAGGACAGTGTGCAAGAAGGGGGGGGGTGCATATGGGGTGTAAATATTCAGCAATCTAAAAATTGTTTTCCATCCTCAACCTAAAAATTGTCTCTGTGTCTTTTGAAAAGAAGTTTTAAAAGTGATCAGACCCAGTGTTATCTATTACAGAACAATACATTACAACTTCGACCTCTAATGCATATTGGTAGTATTAATTGGAATAACCGTGTGAACTAAGATACTGGATCATTAGCACTGGCCTAACCAGCTGGTGCACGGAGTTGGCTTCTTGGGCTGTGCCATGGATGCTCTTAACTAAAAGATGATGAGAACCAGACTGGAGAATAAATCACAGCTTTAAGTTTTGCTTTTTTCATTCAAGGTGTATCATATTTGAGGTTTTTGTTTGTTTGTTTGTTTGTTTGTTTTTTGTTTTCTTTCCAGGTAATTTATTTTTTTTTCAATAAATGAAATTTGTTGTCAAATTGGTTTCCATACAACACCCAGTGCTCATCCCAAAAGGTGCCCTCCTCAATACCCATCACCCACCCTCCCTTCCCTCCCACCCCCCATCAACCCTCAGTTTGTTCTCAGCTTTATTTAAGAGTCTCTTTGAGTTTTAACAGAATATTTCATAATGTCAGAAGTTGGTTGTTTATCAATCCATCAAACATTTTATTAGAAACTTTATAATTGTATTTTTTTTAATTTTATGGGTTTTCAATAGCTAATGCTCGGTTTCATTATGGGAGTGAGAAAATCCTCTTCTTGTATAACTTAGTCATAAAGAGAAAATGTGAAAGTATTTCCAATCAGATGTTTCTGGTACCTCACTTATTGCAAATCTCATATCTCATCTTGAATATGGTTTAAAGGCAATTTGGCCATGTGATTTCTAAAATATTTTATTGATTCATGTGTTAATGATAGTATTCAACATTCTTAGGCATTGTATCCTAATCTGATCATCTAAAAGAAAGCAAAACTGTATCTAGTATGCCAGAGGACCTTTCTTAGAAATGGCTCCTAAAAATGGGTATGCATTGACCATTTTCTTTTTTTTGGAGAATCTTTCCTATGTTAAAATCATATCATTGCTGTTTCCATTTGGGAGTGTGTAAAATAGCCACAGTGTGATCCTAGTTTCTGCAGGAGCCTTCCTGAAATTAAGTCTCTGTGCTCGGAGTACCAGGGCTTTTCCTGTCCCCATCACATGCTGTGGCTTTCTCACCCTTATGCCTGAAATGTCATAACTGGCACAGGTCTCTGATCGGAATCATTAATTATCGCTTCCTGATTCTGTCTGCCTCTTTCTCAATTGTCACCTTGTTCCTAGTGCTCTTATGTAAAAGACTATTCAAACAAGTAATGATGTAGATAAAACAGCCAAAGTTTTGGTTGTTTTTGTCTCTTGACACCCAAGGGAATGGACTGCGACTGCTTCATGCTGTGTCCAGTATCTCACCTCTCTGCCCAGAGCAGAGCAGGAGTAGATGGGTATTTCCTGAGCACTTAAATGACAGGAAGTCGGATCAAGGAAAGAATATTTCAAGTCATATTATGAAGGAAGCTTCCTTTCAAAAACTTAAAGAAGGACACCTAAATTCTGGTTTGTTACAAATTTAGCTAACGCAGAATAGCTTTGCCCCTGCCCCTGCCCTCTTTGCTGTCATGGGGATGTTGTTTCTAATATTTCTCAGAAAAATAAGCTCTTATTCAGAGTCAGAACATTCAAGTTTAATTTTACTGAAAATGTTCCAGCACTAATGGTCTAGTTAGTTCTGCATCAGAATAAAAGCAGAATCTACTTAGAGTAATAATAACAGTGTGGGGGAGTAATTTTTCTTCTTTAAATATAGTAATTGAAGTACATTCTATACACTTTGTTAGGTATTTTCCATTTCACTCTCCTAAGTGGCTTGACTCATAATTCCATCCCTGCATTCCTATGTCTCTGAAATAGAACTGATATCCTGACAGGCAGTATTCTGAAAGCTTAGATTTTTAGGGTACCACATTCCCTATGTGTCCTCATCTTCAGAATTGAAAGAATACTTTTTAAAGTTCCAAATTAAAAAATTTTAAATTTTAAGGTCTATCCATGGAACCACAATAAGTATTAGCTGATTCATGTGCCAAATTTTGGAGTGTTATCCCATTTTTACAACCACAACAAAGTCTTTCTCTTAAGCATCACCCTCCTTAACCTCCCAAACCAAAAAGCACCAAGACTGTTTAGTAAGTTGTATCTCAACTATTAACATACATTAAGCCTTACCACAGGACGTTTAAATCATCAAGGAACAAAACAGATGGTAGAGTTACCATGAACTATGATATTATCATTTTGTCATAAAATTATTTGAAAATTGGCAGTTCGTACAATCAAAGTACTCCATTGCCTGACCTAGCTGTATAAGTCATTATGCTTTTTAAGTTGCTTTTTAAAAGTACTCATCTGTTTCTTCTTTTCTCCTTTTGTGTTTTCTCCCACTTCTTAAATTACTTCGGTAGATACCACTCTTTAAAATTTAGATGCTTTTAACGTGGATGGAACTGGAGAGTGTGATGCTAAGTGAAATAAGCCATACAGAGAAAGACAGATACCGTATGTTTTCACTCTTATGTGGATCCTGAGAAACTTAACAGAAACCCATGGGGGAGGGGAAGGAAAAAAAAAAGAGGTTAGAGTGGGAGAGAGCCAAAGCATAAGAGACTCTTAAAAACTGAGAACAGGGGTGCCTGGGTGGCGCAGTCGGTTAAGCGTCCGACTTCAGCCAGGTCACGATCTCGCGGTCCATGAGTTCGAGCCCCGCGTCGGGCTCTGGGCTGATGGCTCAGAGACTGGAGCCTGTTTCCGATTCTGTGTCTCCCTCTCTCTCTGCCCCTCCCCCGTTCATGCTCTGTCTCTCTCTGTCCCAAAAATAAATAAACGTTTAAAAAAAAAAATTAAAAAAAAAAAAACTGAGAACAAACTGAGGGTTCATGGGGGGTGGGAGGGAGGGGAGGGGAGGTGATGGGCATTGAAGAGGGCATCTTCAATGAAGATATGAAGAAGAAAGAGCCATTAGGAGGGAAAATAAATGTGGGTGGGTGATTTTTGTTTGTTCAACAGGCATGGGGTTTTATTTTTTTCTAAATACCCTTATGAAACAGGGTAGAGAGGCTCCCATCTCCCATTTTCAACCTGGATAGCAGCGGCAGCTTGAAGAAAGAAACTCTTCCTCTGTAGCTCTACCCCTGCTAAAAGACCCTGTTATGATTCTATGTTTCATCAAAACCCGGGAGGCTAGATCTGGATGAGTAGGGTGAGCTGTATCAACCACACATGGGAAAAATTGAACCCTTCATGTTTCCCAGTATCACCTTGTCCCTACTGGCACTGCTTCATTCTGAGCCATTGACTTCTGACTTGTAGCAGAAGGTCTTTCCGCCTTTGCAACTCCTCACCTTAACTTCACCTTAATTTTGGCTTCTTGACTGATAAAAAAAATTACCAATATCTGCTGAATCCTGCCAAGTAGCTTTTAGTAGTAGGTCTGCTTTTAGGTGAGTATTAGCATATTGACTATTAGAATATTGAAGTAGCATAAACTATTGAGGAAATTAGAGTGCTGCTACCCCAGGTGGACCATTTGGGGGACACTAGTTCTGACTTGTGGCCAAGTCTTAATTTCTAAAGGTGACTGGGTGACAATGCAGACAGGACCGTGCCACTGAAAGGCAAGGTTGTTGTTACTCATAGTTCCACTAGAAATGAGAGGCATGAACTTAAGACCACACGGGGAAGCACCAGAGCTAGAAGGCAGAAGCAGGAGTGAAGGCAAAACGTGGGGAGGGCCTTTATTGTGTTTCTGTGGGAAACACCAGACAGGACAGGGGAAACAGCTTAGGATTGTCTAGTTTGGATGATCATGATTGGCTCTGGGCTATAAGAGTGGGATCTACTTGTCTGGTATTGAGTCCTGGGTGATTAAGGCCAGGACTCTTTTCTCCTAGACTGTAAGAGCCAGACAAAGGAGGTGGCTCCGAATATGGGCTCTGGGTTGTTTAGTTCTCATATGAAAGGCATGCTTCCTTGTGGACCCTTTGCTGTCTCTGACTGGCCAGCCCAGGAGGGTCAATCTCCCCAGCCAGTGAGGCCCTGGAGATGTCAAATGCATGATTTTTAAACGCATGATTAGTACAATTGGTCCTCCAATATTCTGACATCATATTAAGGAAACTTCGGGGTGATGACAATGGAGACATTAAAGAGTAAGGCGTAAGTTACCTTAAACACATAGAAAGCATTTTATTATGAGAGTAAAAAGGAGAAGCATAAGGAGTCCTTGAGGCCAGTCTATAACTAAGGTTCCCACTTATAGGCCTTAGTCAAGATCATAGATCTGGAACTCTGGGGGGTCTTCAACACTATCTTGGTGGAATTGTAAAGTGTATAAGAAGTATGAGTGTGATAATATCTCAATGTATTTCTCGAGTTAAGATGGCAGGCCCAGCAGTTACGCTATTGGAGGGTATGATAACTTAGCAAATACATTAACGATTAAGCAGTTATGTGTGTGTAACCAAGGAAAAGGAGTGTTACAATTAGAGACACAGGGCAGGAGAGGTGGTGGAAAGCTGGAGAGGGCAGTAGAAGGCGGCAGTGGAGAGTGAGTAGTCCTCTCCCAGACACTGGAGGGGTTGGCAGAGACAAGGCAGGCTCTTCCTGGGGAAAGTAATAATCACCATTGATTTTTGGAATAGTGTACGGATAGTAAACTCCATAAGATTTCACTTTAGGCAGGGGAGTGTAGGGGTGTGTGTTTTGGCAGAGAGCAAGGAATATACCAGAGTAATGCACTAAACAGGCAGCAAGCTCAGAAACATAATAGAATCCCTGGTATTGAAGGAAGAGAAGTAGGGGCGCCTGGGTGGTGCAGTCGGTTAAGCGTCCGACTTCAGCCAGGTCACGATCTCGCGGTCCGTGAGTTCGAGCCCCGCATCATGCTCTGGGCTGATGGCTCGGAGCCTGGAGCCTGTTTCCGATTCTGTGTCTCCCTCTCTCTCTGCCCCTCCCCCGTTCATGCTCTGTCTCTCTCTGTCCCAAAAATAAATAAACGTTGAAAAAAAAATTAAAAAAAAAAAAAAAGGAAGAGAAGTAAAAATGTCCTGGGTTTACTTTGTGACTTAGCAAAGGTAGTCTGTGGGCATAAGTTCTAGTGTCCAGTGTAGAGTTATCTCCAGTGGCAAGCTTGGGGTCTGGGCAGTGAGCTTCCAGGCCAGAGTGATGTGGTATGGGGTTTGGGACTTGGGGTATCCATTTTAAGTAGGTACCCACTCAGGTCGATGTGGGTCCCAATGTTTGCTATGTTTGCTTGAAACAGTGGTTTACTTCAGGTGTTCGCAAACCAATGAAAACATCCAGATCAACAGTGATAAGACCAACAGTCAGCAGAATGGTGGGCAGCTACACCTGGCAGAGTTTTTGGTTTTGATTTTTGGTTCAGGTTCACTTGGGTCCCTTATCAGCTGCGCAGCTGCCTGACCTATGGGAATGTCCATGATTAATGCGTCCCAAGAAAGCATGTGCCCTCAATCTGGCCGCTAGCCCTTGTTAGATGGGGGAAAGATAGAAACATTTATAAAGGGAGGGGGAAACATTGTTAAAGGGCCTAACATATATAATGAGTTTTTAATATACATGAAGGCAACACATATCCCCCTTTATTTTATTTTGTTTTCTTTTTTTTATTTTTGAGAGTGTGTGTGTGTGTGTGTGTGTGTGTGCGCGCGCATGTGCATGCGCACGTGCGTGAGTAGGGGAGGGGGAAGAGGGAGAGAAAGAGAGAATCTTAACCTCCACACTCAGTGCGGAGCTTGATGCAGGGCTGTGATAAAAATGCTTAAGATCTACTGTCAGCAACTTTTAAGAACACAATACTGTATAATTTAGTCCCTGTGCTGTACATTAGAGCCTCAGAACTTATTCTTCTTATAACTGAAAGTGTGTACCCTTTGACCTACATCCCCCATTTCCCCCTCTCCTCAGCCCCTAGCAACTCTGCAATTCTATTCTTTATTTCTATGAAATCAGCTTTTTCAAGATCCCATATATAGTGATATCATAAGTATTTATCTTTTTGTGTCTGGTTTATTTTCACTTAGCATAATGTCCTTTGTGTTCATCCTATTTGTGACAAATACCAAGATCTCCTTCCTTTTAAGACAAAATCATACTCTACTGTATGTATATAAATATGTGTGTGTATGTATCAGATTATCTTTTTCCAGTCATCCCTTGAAAGACATTTAGGTTGTTTCCATATCTTGGCTATTGTGTGAATAAGCCGCAGTGAACCTGGGAATGAAGATATTTCTTCAAAATACTGATTTCTTTCCTTATAGGATTTCATTTTATTTCATAAATGGTTTACAAATATTTGTTTCCCATTCTATAGGTGCATTTCCAAATTATTAATTGCTTTCTTGCTATGCAGAAGTACTTTAGTTTTACGTGGTCCTACTTGTTTGTTTCATTGCCTGGGCTTTGGGCATCTTATCCAAAAAGAAAGCATTGCTAATACCAGTATCAAGGAGCTTTTTTCTAGGAGTTTTACAGTTTCAGCTCTTACATTTAAGTCTTTAATCCATTTTGAATTAATTTTTTTAAATTTTTTTTAAGAGAGAGAGAGAGTGTGCACAAGTAAGGGAAGGGCAGAGAGAGAGAAGGAGAGAGAGAATCCCAAGCAGGCTCCACACTGTCAGTGCAGAGCCCAATGTGGGGCTTGAACCCACAAAGCATGAGATCATGACCTGAGCTGAAGTCAGGAGTTGGGTGCTTAACTGACAGTCACCCAGGTGCCCCTTTTTTGAGGTGATTTTTATAGGTATAAGGTAGCTTTCAATTTCATTATTTTGCATGTAGATATCCAGTTTTTCCAAAACCCATTTTTTGAAGAGCCCATCATTTACTCATTGTGTTTTCTTGGTACCCTTGTCAGGATTAGTGGACCATATCTGCACAGGTTTATTTGGGGGCTGTCTGTTCTGTTCTACTGGTCTGTGTGCCTTTTTAGGCCAGTATGAAACTCTCTTGATTATTATAACTTTGTAATGTAGGTTGAAATCAGGAAGTGTGATGCTCCCAATTTTATTCATCTTTCTCAAGATTGCTTTGGCTTTTGGGGTCTTTTGCGGTTCCATATGAATTTTAGGACTTTTTTTTTTTCTATCTCTGTAAAAAATACCATTGGAGGGGCGCCTGGGTGGCGCAGTCGGTTAAGCGTCCGACTTCAGCCAGGTCACGATCTCGCGGTCCGTGAGTTCGAGCCCCGCGTCAGGCTCTGGGCTGATGGCTCAGAGCCTGGAGCCTGTTTCCGATTCTGTGTCTCCCTCTCTCTCTGCCCCTCCCCCGTTCATGCTCTGTCTCTCTCTGTCCCAAAAATAAATAAACGTTGGAAAAAAAAAAATTTAAAAAAAAAATACCATTGGAATTTTGATAGGGACCACATTGAACTTGTAGATCACTTTGGATAGTACGGACATTGTAACAGTATCAGTTCTTCCAATCTAGGAACATAGGCTATCTTTCCATTTATCTGTGTCTTCAATTTCTTTCATCAGTGTCTCTTAGTTTTCAGTGTACGGGTCTTTCATCTCCTGGGGTAAACTTATTTCTGTGTATTTTTGATGCAATTATAAATGGGATTTTTAAAAATTTTTCTTTCTGATAGTTTGTTAGTGTATAAAAATGCAACCAATCTTTATATATTGATTTCATATCCTGCAACTTTACTGAATTCATTGATTAGTTCTTAGTTTTTTGGTGGGATCTTTGGGGTTTTCTATTTATAAGAGATAATTTTTCTTCTTCCTTTCCAGTTTGAATGCCTTTTATTTCTAGGATTTCCAGCACTGTCTTTAATAAAAATGGGGAGTACTTGGCTTGTTTACGACCTTAGAGGAAAGGCTTTTAACTTTTTGCTGTTGAGTGTAATGTTAGCTATGGGCTTATGATTCATAGCCTTTATGACATTGAGAAACATTGATTCTACGCCTAATTTATTGAGAGTTTTTGTCATGAAGTGGTTTTGAATTTTGTCATATACTTTTTCTGCACTATTGAAAAGATCATAGACATTTTATCCTTCATTCTGTTAATGTGGGGATCACACTGTTCGATTTGTATATGTTGATTTTTCTTTGCATCCCAGGGATAAATCCATCATGATCATGTTGTATAATCTTTTAAATATGCTCTTGAATTTGGTTTATGAGTATTTAGTTGAGGATTTTGTGAATCTGTCTTCATCATAGATATTGACCTGTAATTTTTTTCTTATAGTGTCCTTGCCTGTTTTTGTGTCATAGTAATGATGGCCTTGTAAAGTAAGCTTGGAAGTGCTCCCTCTTCTTCGATTTTTGAGATGGTTTGAGAAAGATTAGTATTAGTTGTTTAAATCATTGGTAGAATTCACGTGTGAGGCCATCTGTTTCTAGGCTTTTCCTTTTAAGAAATTTTCGATTACTGATTCAGTCTCCTTGCTTGTTATTGACACTCATATTATCTATTACTTCATGAGTCTGTCTTGGTAAATTGTATATTTCTTTGAATATATCCATTTCTTCTAAGTCATCTCATTTGTTGACATAAATGTTCAGAGAATTCTCTTAAGAGCCTTTGTGTTTTTGTGGTATCATTTGTAATGTCTCCCATTTTGTTTATCACATACTTGAATCATCTCACTTTTTTCTTAGTCTGGCTGAAGGATTGTCAGTTTTATTTTTTAAAAAAACAATTCTTCATTGATCTTTTCTGTTGTCTTTCTAGTGTCTATTTTATTTACTTTCTGCTCTAATTTTTATTATTTCCTTCCTTTTGCAAACTTGGACTTAGTTCCTCTTTTCCTAGTTCGTTAAAGTTTAAGGTTAGGTTTATTTCTTTGTACACATTTACTAGGCATTAATGTAAACTTCCCTCTTTAGAGCTGCTTTTGCTACATCCCATAAGTTTTGGTATGCTATGTTTCCATTTTCATTTGTCTCAAGATAAACCCTTTTGATTTCTTTTTTGATTCATTGATTGTTCAGAAGTATGTTATTTAACTCCTACATATTTGTGAATATTGTAGCTTTCCTTCTGTTATTGATTTCTAGCTTCATATCATTGTGCTTGGAAAAGATACTTGATAAAATTTCATCTTTTGAATTTATTAAGACTTGTTTTGTGACCTTTATATGATCTATCCTAGAGAATGTTCCATGTGCACATGAGAGGAATGTATATTTTGCTGCTGTTGGGTAGAATATTCAGTATATATCTGTTAGACCCATTTGGTATAAAGTGTAGTTCAAGTCCATTATTTTCTAATTGATTTTCTCTCTGGATGATATCCTTGCTGAAAGTGGGGTTGAAGACGCCTGCTGTTCACATGAAAAGATGTTCAGCGTCGCTCCTTATCAGGGAAATACAAATCAAAACCACACTCAGGTATCACATCACGCCAGTCAGAGTGGCCAAAATGAACAAATCAGGAGACTATAGATGCTGGAGAGGATGTGGAGAAACGGGAACCCTCTTGCACTGTTGGTGGGAATGCAAATTGGTGCAGCCGCTCTGGAAAGCAGTGTGGAGGTTCCTCAGAAAATTAAAAATAGACCTACCCTATGACCCAGCAATAGCACTGCTAGGAATTTATCCAAGGGACACAGGAGTACTGATGCATAGGGGCACTTGTACCCCAATGTTCATAGCAGCACTCTCAACAATAGCCAAATTATGGAAAGAGCCTAAATGTCCATCAACTGATGAATGGATAAAGAAATTGTGGTTTATATACACAATGGAATACTACGTGGCAATGAGAAAAAATGAAATATGGCCTTTTGTAGCAACGTGGATGGAACTGGAGAGTGTGATGCTAAGTGAAATAAGCCATACAGAGAAAGACAGATACCATATGGTTTCACTCTTATGTGGATCCTGAGAAACTTAACAGGAACCCATGGGGGAGGGGAAGAAAAAAAAAAAAAAGAGGTTAGAGTGGGAGAGAGCCAAAGCATTTGAGACTGTTGAGAACTGAGAACAAACTAAGGGTTGATGGGGGGTGGGAGGGAGGAGAGGGTGGGTGATGGGTATTGAGGAGGGCACCTTTTGGGATGAGCACTGGGTGTTGTATGGAAACCAATTTGACAATAAATTTCATATATAAATTTAAAAAAATAAAAAAAAAAAAAGAAGACGCCTGCTGTTAACTGCTTTGCTGTCTGTTTCTGACTTCAGATCTGTTAATAATTGTTCATTTTATTTAGGTGCCCGATATGTGTTATCTGTATATGTGCAGTTATTATATCCTCTTGATGAATCGATTCCTTTATCTTTTTATAATGATCTTCTTTGTCTCTTGTTACAGCTTTTGACTTAAAGTCTATTTTGTTTGACTTTAAGTATAGCTACCTCTGTTCTCTTTTGGTTTCCATTTGCATGGAATATATTTTTCTGTGTCTTGACTTTTAGCTTATGAGTATGGCTAAAGCTTAATTGAGTCCCAGCATATATTTGGGTCTTATTTTTTTTTAATCCTTAGCCACTTTATGTCATTTAACTGAAGAATTTAAACCATTTACCTTAGAATAATTATTGATAGGCAGTGACTTACTATCACCATTTTGTGAATTGTTTTCTGACTGTTTTGTAGTTCATTTGTTCCTTTTTTCTTCTGTTGTCTGACTTTCTAAATTAATGATTTTTGTAGCGATATGCCTTGAGTTTTTTTCTCTTTATCATTGATGTATCTGTTAATAGGTTTTTGCTTTATGATTTCCACGAGGCTTTCATAATGCATTTGTAGTTTCAATAGTCTATTTTAAGCTAATAAAAAGTTAATTTTAATTGCGTAAAAAGTTCTACACATTTACTTGTCCTCTACATTTTATGTTGTTGATGTCACAATTTCCATCTTTTTATATTGTGTGTCCATTAACAAAATATTGTAGCTATAGGTATTTTTAACACTTTTGTCTTTTAATGTAGATGCTAGAGTTGAAAGTACTTTGCACACTACCATTACAGTATTAGGGTATTTTGATCTTGCCTGTATGTTTATCTTTACCAGTGGTTTTATATTTTTATATGTTTTCATGTTACTAATTAGCATCCTTTGGTTTTATCCTGAAGAACTTCCTTTGGCATTTCTTGTAAGGCAGGTCCAGTGGAGATGAATTCCCTCAGCTTTTGTGTATCTGGGAAAGTCTTTATCTCTCCTTCCTCACGGAGGGACAACTTTGCTGGGCAAAGCATTCTTGTTTGGCAGGTTTTTTCTTAGAGAACTCTAAATATATCATCTCATTCTCTCCTGGTCTACAAGGTTTCTGCAGAGAAATCTGCTGATAGCCTTATGAGGTTTCCGTGTATGTGATGTGATGAGTCTTTTTTTTTTTTTTCTCTTTGGCTTTTTTCAAAATTCTCTCTGCCTTTGATTTTTGAGAGTCTCATTATAATGTGTCTCAGTGAAGATCTTTTCAAGTTGAATCTGTTTGAGCTTCATATGCCTGAATGATCCATATCTCTCCCCCAATTTGGGAAGTTTTCTTCCATTATTTCTTTAAATGGTTTTCTGTCTCTCTTCTTTTTCTGTGACATTCATAATATGGATATTTTTTTGCTTGATGGTGTCCCATAACATAGGTTTTCTTCACTCTTTTTTTTTGGCCTCTGATTGGATAATATCAATGCTCTGTCTTTAAGTTTGCAGATTCTTTCTTCAGCTTGTTGAGGCTGCTGTTGAAGCTCTCTGTTGCATTTTTTCATTTACTTTATTATATTCTTCACAGTATTATATTCTAGAACTTCTATGTGGTTCTTTTTAATGATTTCTGAATGTTGAACTTTTTGTTTTGTTCATGCATTATTTTTTCTTGAGTTCATTGAGTTGTTTATCTCTGTTTTCTTGAATTTCACTGAGCTTTTTAAAAATAATTATTCTGAATTATTTTTCAGGTAACTCCTAGAGTTCCAATTCTTTGGGGTCAGTTGCCGGAAAGTTAATTGTGTTCCTTTTGTCATGTCATGTCTCCTTGCTTTTTTTGTATTTCTAGTGGGTTTCACATTGATGCCTGAGCATTTGAGGGAGAATTAACCTCCTCTAGGTTTTTCAGACTGGCTATGGTGGGGAATGACTTTCACCTGACTTTCACCTGGTGGGCTGTGAGGGCCCTGGCTTAGTAGGATGCATTTCTTGTTCTGGGGAGGGTACAGTGGCATAGTTTCCATGCAGGTCTGTTAATTTTTTTCAGGTTTTTAAAAAATTGTAATGTTTATTCATTTTTGAGACTGAGAGAGCACAAACAGGGAAGGGGCAAAGAGAAAGAGGGAGACAGAGAACCCAAAGCAGGCTATGTGCTGTCAGTGCAAAACCCGACGTGGGGCTCGAACCTAAGAACTGTGAGATCATGACCTGAGCCGAAGTCAGATGCTCACCTGACTGAGCCACCCAGGCACCCCATACAGGTCTGTTAGATGAGGTCAGTGTTATTGAGGACTGTGGGGATCTTTAGTGGCCAAGACTGTGCAGGGCTTGCTGGTGGCAGTGGCAGCTAGGTCTACTGGAGTCCTTGGTGGTGAAGGTTGCTAGAGTTCTCCTGTTCTCTTTTGTTGCCCATGGAAGGAAGTTCTAGCTGAGAGCATCCCTCCCGGCACCAAGTCAGTACACTGATACTCAGTGGAGCTGTGGTCCAGGTCAGTTGCACATGGAACTACCATGGTGCCTGGGTCTTGAGGCACAGGTGCGCCTGCTGCAGCTGTGGCACCCATGTCTGAGGTACTGGCATTTGCAGATCTACAATGAGACCAGGGTTGGGAGCTTGCTGCATGATTTGGGTCCCGGGAGCAGGGGATGCAGTAGTGGCACAGACCCTAGGATGACAGAGTGTAGCAGTGGCCTGGGCCTAGGGGGCAGTGGCCGGCATCCATCAGCACACCCTGGGGGTAGTGTGTCAAAGTTCCAACTCTGAGTCCAGGGGGCAGGAGACAGAGCAACAGCAGTTTCGCCAGTAGTTACGCTGGATCAAGGCTCCAACTGAGGAACTGGGGGGGAACACAGAACTACAGTGGCATGGCCTGATGATGGCAGGGCAGAACTGTGACTTAGGACCTGGGGAAGAGGTGTGGAGCAGCAGCACCTCTGCCCCAGTAATGGTGGGTTGAAGCCCTGACTAGAACCTTGGAGTCAGACACAGAGCTGCAACAGCACAAGCTTGTGATGGCGGGTCAAAACTGTGACTTAGGACCCTGGGGGCAGGTCTCACCGCAGGGACCACTCCAGCCTCAGGAAGAAGACCCTGCAGGACTCTGAGCAGCTCTGTTAGCTGGGTTCAGCGCTGATAAAGAATGTCAGGGTCCTCAGTAATAAAGGCTGCAAATGTCTACTGCTGGGGGGCCCTGCTCTCCTTTCCCTGTGGGGTGACATCCCTCTGAGGGGATCGCTCTTGGTGCTGAGCTGCTCTGGACTGAGTTGGGGTCTTGCATGTAAAATGCTTCCTGCACTTTTGTAAGTGGCCATCCTCAGGTTTTGAGCTCTACAGGGTTGTGGCTGCTGCTTTTTTGTCGTCCAGAGCTGTTTCTACTTGGTGTGGAGTTATTTATTTGTTGCTTTTGCTATTTTTGGCAGGGAGAGAAGAGCACTAGGACTACCTACCCCATCAACCGCCAGATATTTTGGGGGGAAGTTTTTAAAAGTTTGTATGAGGAGTGAGGCAGCCAAAAGGTCCTGAATTAAGAGACATTAAGGCCTAGGGCACAATTGGGGCCATCGAAGGGTCTGTTTGCTAGACTCGACTTTGAAAAGGAAATGTTTGAGGACATCATTATTTTTCAAACTGGTTATCTGGGACCTAACAGGGACATGAAAGGTCTGTTGAACATCTTTTCCAAATGCCCGGCATTGCATATTCTGAGAAGTGACATGTATGTCTTGATTACTATTGAAAATGCCTGCAACCCCAGAGGAGTAAGAAGTGTCCTGGCAAAGGCTTGTGTTGTGGGTCTAGTATGTATATGAGTTTGATTTGTGTTTTAGATAGCTGTGAGGGATAAGATTCCCAGCCATTTTTATCCCAAAAGGGACAACGCTTAGACAATGGCAACAGTTGTGATATTTGCCAAGGAGAGCATCCAGTGCTAATATGACTGTCTGAAGTTTGGCCATTTGTGCTGACACTTGGGGTCCAATCCTTTTAGAGACATCCTAGCTGAGAGACAGAACGTTTCAGTGTTCCATTGAGCTCCATCATTTTCATGATGGTGGACAAGGTCATTCATGTGGTCCGTGAATTTTACCTCCTGTTCACTCATTTAATCCCAAGGGCTTCTCAGGTAGCCAGGGAGTCTGGGGAGGGTGACCTCCTCCAGCACAGTGGCATCTGGAAAAGGACTAAGGACAGGAGAGACCACCCTCTCTTGTAGCTGAACTGTGTCAGGTTTGGCTCCATCCTATATCAGGGAAGCCTCAGTACCCATGCAGACCTTGTGGGGTGCTACTTCCATGGCCCAGGGGCATCTGGATGCAGAGATATAGCCCAGGGTCTGTGAGAGCCTATGTTTTCAGGAGAGTCTGGTATGTGGTCAGTCATTTGTTGTTTTAATGGTACATAGCATGAGACCGAGAGGCTCAATTTTTGCATCTACAGCCTTTTGGCCACTTACAGCCACATCGGTGGTCCAGAGATGCTGGGAGACCTGAGAAGAGGTTGCCAACATCTCTTGAATGAGGGAGTCTCTGAGGGCAGTGCCTGTTGGTGTTAATTTGATCAGATTTCAGATGTTTTTCCGAGGCAGCCCCATTTAAGGGGGCTGATTTGTAAGTAGCAGCATCCATGAGATTAAGGGCAATTTGTAAATGAGGACTATTACAGAATATTTCAGAGGACTACTTTCAGAACCCCCAAAATACTGAAAGATGTTGGGCTTGTATGTCACTTGGGGAGTGTGTGAGGTGAGTCTCCTTGGAGCAAGGGTGGTATTACTGTGATGTCATGCCTGTTCTCCTGGAGAAGATGGGTGCAGCAAAGATCTTGTCTGAAAAGCTGCTGAGGTACCCCACAGGGAGCTGGAGAAGATGGGTCCATCCCTTTGAGGTGAAGGCAAAGTGTGCCTGAGAGACTGTTGAAGTAGATGCTGAGCTGAGTGTACTAGCCAAGTCTGTAAGAGCAAAATATTCACCAGTTACTGATTGAATAGAATTAGTAATTTTAAGAATATTGGATATTGGTTATGGGGGCCCTAACGCAATAGGACCGTAGCAACAAGGCTGCAGTAATCCACCATGAGGGACCCTTTATGTTCCCCGGGTTTAAGAACAGGCACATTTGAGCTATAAAAATGGAGAGGCATTTGGGATAATCACCCCTTTGTGAATTAGGTTTTATGGAATACATCTTAATTTTTTTTATGTTTGTTTATTTTTGAGAGAGAGTGAGCAGGGGAGGGGCAGAGAGAGAGGGAGACAGAGGATCCCAAGCTGACTCTGCGCTGACAGCAATGAGCCACATGTGGGGCTCAAACTCATGAACCATGAGACCATCACCTAAGCCAAAGTCGGACACTAAACTGACTGAGCCACCCAGCAGCCAGCCCCTAGAATAAATGTAATAAATTTATGTCTTGAAAGGCCTTCTTCACTTACATTGGGCCAGATAAACTATTTTAATGGGGGGAGGGGGATCATGGAGTCCCATTTTTATCGATCTAATTTGTAAGTGACAAAGACTTACTGTAACTTAATTTATTATTCATTATGTTAGAGTGTCTATACTCAACATGGGGTATTTTAAGGGAATTGGTACCATCACTACAGGAGATTGAGACAAGGCTACACTTACAGTGGACCTATGTTTTTTTCTATTTTCTATGTGGTTACTTTATTTCAGATTATAGGAGGTACAATGTCTAAACTTAGTAGAATCCTCAGCTATAACTATAATTTGAGCCCCAGTATTCAGTCTAAAAGTTTTGTTAATTGGTGCATTTTAGTAAAATGTTTGAGGTAACGTAGAACCTAGGTTGTAGAGGCACAAAAACCAATGAAAACTTTTTTAAAAAATCTTTTGGCTATATAAATCTTCTAGTAAATAAATTTTATTATATATTTGCTGCATATATAATTATTCTACATAATTTGTTATATAAAATGTTGTATCCTGGGGCGCCTGGGTGGCTCAGTTGGTTAAGCGTCCGACTTCGGCTCAGGTCATGATCTCGCGGTCCGTGAGTTCGAGCCCCGCGTCGGGCTCTGTGCTGACAGCTCAGAGCCTGGAGCCTGTTTCAGATTCTGTGTCTCCCTCTCTCTCTGACCCTCCCCCGTTCATGCTCTCTCTCTGTCTCAAAAATAAATAAACGTTAAAAAAAAAATTTTAAAAAAAATGTTGTATCCAAGAGAGCAGTGGTGGCAGCATCCTGAGTGTGTGAGCATGTAGTTTGTTTGTCTTTTTAAAGTTTATTTATTTACTTAGAGAGAGAGTGGGAGAGGAGCAGAGAGAGAGGGAAAGATAGAATCCCAAGCAGGCTCCACGCTACCAGTGCAGAGCCTGATGTGGGGCTTGAACCCAAGAACCATGAGATCTTGACCTGAGCCAAAACCGAGAGTCAGAGGCTTAAGTGACTGAACCACCCAGGCACCCCCCCACCTCCCCCGGCACGTAGTTTTAAGGAGGAAGCTTGAAGCACAACCTTGAGCTACCAGTCTCCACGGAAGGGATTTCCTATATCACTCTGGGTCTCGGGACAAATTGCAATAGCAGAAAGGCAAGTGACAACAGAGAGATCTGCCATTGAAGCAACTTTCTAAGCCTTTTGGGGGCCATGGTTTCCATGAGGAGGGCGCTCAGCACTGTGTTACAAGTGGATCCTGATAGCATACTTGAGACTAACACCCAGACTTCTGCCAGAGACACTTTCTAAAAGGGAGACAATCTGGAGGAAGTTGGCATCAGTGTGATGGCATCAGTTCACTGAATGAGGAGGGAGGTGACTCAGTCATGCAGCCCCCACTGACGTGAGCTTTGCTGGCCCAGTCAGTCAGGCTTACATCCCAACACAGTCTGTCGGAGAAGATTACTCCTCACTACTTGTTGCAAAAAGCCTCTGCCTTGTATGTTGGCCAGTTATCCTAGTCACTGAGGGGTCATCAGTCCAGAAACGAAGCATATCAGGGTAGAGAATCACATGTGACCCACGGATCCAATTATTTATCCCAGAAGGTGTCCACTAGGGAACGTGGATTACCATCAGCCTAGGCTACAGAACCTAAGGTAAATGAGGACCATGGATGTGCACGCCTTTGAGGTCCTCCTGCAAGTTAGGCTGGAGCACCGTGTCAGCCTATGGCAGCTGCAGCGTAAGTGGTAGCTGCCAGAGTCCAGGTGTGTCAGCATCAGGCTATCCTTTCATAGGCAGTGTGGGCCACTTAGTGGAATCTGTTCAGTAAGTCAAGAGCAATTAAGAGGCATGCCCCTCTGTCAAAACCAGTCACCCTTCTGCACTGTTAAAATATACCCATGGGACTCTAATTTATGGAGGTGACTGAGGAGCCGACATGGAGAAGCTAATGCCATGCCACAAAAGCTTGCAAGGGGGCACACCAGAGCTAGTCAGGAGGCAGGAACAGGCTTGCTGGGAAAATATGGGGGAGAAGAGAAGTGTGAGTGTTTTTGCAAGAAAGGCCAGGCAGGGCAGAGGAACAGTTGAGGATTGGCTAGTTTGGATAAGGTCAGCTGGCTCTGGGCTATAGGGCGGATTGATCTCTAGTTGTGTGGTGCTGACCCTGGGTGATTAGGACAGAGGAATATTGCCTCCTGGAGGGTAAGAGCTAGGTAGAGGAAGTGGCTCAGAATTTGGCTCTGGATTGGTTTTCCTATGAAAGGTGTGTTCCCTGGTGGGCCTTTTGCTGTCTCTAAGAATTGGCCAGTCCGTGAGGAGCAGGCTCTCCACAGTCAGGGAGTCCACCAAGTTGCCAAAATGTCACAAAATATTTTTAAAGCATGCTCATTCTAGCATTTCTGGCTTCAGCTTCAGTAAGAGACATGAAACTCTCCAGTGAGTAGGTATTTCTCTTCAGAGGGGCCTGGGCCTGCAGGCACAGACCTTTGTGCAGAGCTCAGCAGCAGAACCACTGTCATAGTCGTGCAGCAAAGGAACAGGTCTGCGGAGCGGAGAGGCTCCTCAGCATGAGCCAGTGTCCAGGTTAAGAGCTCGAACCTAGGTAACAGCAGACTACACAGAGCACGTCTGCCTAAGTCATGATGCTGAGTTGGCATACGTGGCCCTTAAGGACACAAATGGCATTTGCAACATGGAATACCTCTAACCTTTTATTTTTAGGGATCACTTGAAGCATTGCATTGGGACTTTTGTTACTTCCCGTAGTCTTTTAACTTGAATGGCTTGGTCAAGTTTTGGATGCTAACAGTTGGATCAGTGACTGGCTTATCTTGCTTCTCAAACTACTCACTCCCCAGTCCCCCTCCCCCCTAACCTATACACACAATTTTCCACTGAACTCTGGAAAAAAAAAAAAAACTGTGGATAGGTTGGGCAGCTCTATTTGTATATTGTTCTGTGCTAGTAGAGAGTGGTGTCATTAGCATTTTTTATATCTGTGAAATGATTTTACCAGTTTAAAATTTGATGTGTATTTTTTTCCTTTTAATTAGAAACACAGGTTTGAACCAATAAGTCAATGTAGATAAACTTATAAGTTATGCTTTCACCTGTTCAGAAATAGGCAATGTGTTCTCACATTCATGTAATGTATGTTATTCTTCTTGCCTTTTATTTTTTAAGTTCAAGTCAGGGTTAAAGCTGGAGCAACGATATTTGGCATTTCCTGTTGCTTGAGTGAGACCAGTCTTAAATGTTGCAATATTTACTTTATGTATTCTTGTACTGTTCATTTTCATTCCTTGGAATTTGATATCTGAGATGTGATACTTGGAGTAAATAAAACTTACGGTGTTGTAAATGATCTTTAATAAATAATTGCACCCAAGTGATAGGGTACAGTGACCAGAAGTTAGATCAGCTCAATGTGTAGCATATCATATTTGTTTCCTGTGGCTGCTCCAACCAATCACCACAAACTCAGTGGCCTAAAACAACAGAAATTTATTCTCTCACAGTTTTGGATGGAGGTTAGAAGTCCCAAATCAGGGCACCAGCAGGATCACACTTTCTCCAAAGGCCCCAGAAAGAATCCTTCCCTGGCTCTTCTAGTTAATGGTGGTCTAGCCAGCAGGCCTTGGCTTGTGGCACCTAACTGCATGTCTGTCTTGGCCATCACATGGCCCTCCCTATGTGTGTCTATGTCTCACCTTTCTTCTATAAGAACACCAGTCATTGGATTTAGGGCCCACCCTAATCCAGCATGATCTTAACTTGATTACATTTGCAAAGACCCTGTCCCAAAGAACACTATTCAACCCAGTGCAGATGTGAAACTATTCCAGCTTAATTCGGTAATAGAAAAATAAGAGAAGAAACTGTAAATGGCTTTGTCTTAGAAACAAAAGTTACCTTTTTATTAATTTGATTTTTTAATTTACATCTAAATTAGCATACAGTGCAACAATGATTTCAGGAGTAGATTCCTTATTGCCCCTTACCCATTTAGCCCATCCCCCCTCCCACCCCTCCCAGTACCCCTCTGTTCTCCATGTCAAAGAGTCTCTTATGAAAAATTACTTTTTAAGAACAGTTCTGTCCAAGTCATAGAAGATTTTATAGGAACTGAGTGGGGGTAGGTCTTCATCAAAAAAAGAATATAAAATTTCAAATACAGAGCTAGGTTATGAAACTGTATATTTATTTAGAATATTAAAAGGAGTAAGTGAAAAAATTTTAAAGCTGGCATACCACACTTACTGCAAAATACTAGAAACTATTTTCATTAAACTTCTGACACCTTTATGATACATTCCTTCCTTCCTTTTTTTTTTTTTTTTTTTTGGTTGCATTTACTTTGATCACCTCTTCCTATGACAATTTTGTATTAGTTTCCCAAGAGAGGATGATATTTAAATTCTTCCTCTCATGTGGTTGTTGAAAAAGTTTTATGATTTGGAAGTTTCTTTTAATTTTCACAAGTTGTTGGTTATGTGATTTAAATTATTAGGATTGTTGACAAATTATGGAAAACCTAAAGTGATATTCCTTTGTATATCAGCTATAAGATACATTTTTAAAGGTATCTCATGTAGTGCCTAATCTTAAATCCTTTAGTACTATCCAACAAAATTTTCTGGGATCATGGAAATATTTATTTGTGTTGTCCATTATGGTAGCTACTAGCCATAGGTGGCTTTTGAACACTTAGTGTGGTTAATGTGGCTGAGAAACTGAATTTTTTATTTAATTCAGTTTTAACCTTGGATTTTTGTCCATATATCTGTCCACTCCCAGCCCTGTGGCCCACCTCAGTGCCCTCTTCTGGGCCTCCCTTCAGGCCTGGTGACTGTGTTATCAAACTGGGACCCAAGCCAGTAAATTTGGTGAAACTAATTAAGAACATGGAGGTATGAAAAAAATTGTCTACCTCACTTACCTATGTGCTCACAATGACTATTGAATCAGCGTGTTTAAAAAAGAAAAGACATAGCGTTCTGGGAAAATGTTCTTTTAATGTTCTTGAGACTTGAAAGATCTTTTTCCTTCTTTCAGCATGAAGTCAGATGTATCAGTCAGGACAGACTACATGGTGCCACAATAACAAACATTCCCCCAATCTCATTGTCTTCAAATGGCAAAGATTTATTTTTCATTTATGTGACCTATTCAAAGAAGTAGCTTAGAGATGATGTACATCTCCTTCATATAAGGGATAACACCTTGTACTCCTCAAGACCTATGCCCACCTACCCTCCTGGTCACTAAGTCTATAATAGGATTAAATCATAGTGAACCCACCCAGGGATATTCTGAGCCTGATAAAGGGGTTGGGGAGAGTACTATATCCCAAAGAACAGCAAAACCTAGCCCATATGTACCAGCAGAAGGCAGGAGACTGTGTGGGATGGGATTGTGGGGTGTTCCATCAAAGGAATTGGAATATAACTTGCTTAAAAGAAAGCTGACCAATTTGGGAGCAATCTCCTAAGATTCAGGATTTATTTAACACACTAGTAAGGACCCCAGGAGACGGGAGAGTGCCCGAGTGAAAGGAGTCCCAGCAGCCCTAAAATCCAACCCAGAGCTGATGATAGGAAAGGGCATTGCAGAACCCAGCCCATTGATGGCAACTGGGATTATGGACTTACAAAGGAATAGAAGCCACATGACAGCATGGAATTGCCAGATGAACAGTTACTATAATGTGCACCAATGCCTTAGGTGTGGAGGGAGGTGTGCTGTTGACCCATAGATAGAATACTAAGGTGGATATTAAAATAAGGTATCCCTGGGGCAAAATAAGTGGACAGCCAACAAGAGAGCTACCCAGTCTGTACTAACAAAAGAAATCAAGAGGTGAAGAAGAGTTACTCCAGTAACAATTCACCTTCCTTTGCCTGCCTTCCATATCTGAGTCAGTTTCAGGCCCAGAACCTGTTGAAGGAAGAGGATAACCAGCTTCCCAAGAGGGAAGGGAACTATAGCACCATGGTAAGTTTCCCTGATCCTTCTCCAAAGACACCTTCAACCATTCATTCAGCTAACAACATACCAGGGAAGCAGATTACTTCACATTTCAAGGACCCCTGAACACAGGATCCAAGTCCATATCATTATCCAGGTACATGAAGCACCATCATGGCACTCTTACTAGAGTGGAGCATATGAGGACCAAGTAATAAATGCAGTCCCAGCCAGAATCCAAGTCACTATGTGTCAGTTGGTTCACAGACCCCCCCCTGGTGGTCATTTCCCTGGTGACTGAATGTATAAACAGAATAGACCTACGTTAGTGTCCTTGGCCTGAGAGGTAAGAGCTATCCTAGTGGGGAGGGGCAAGTAGAAGCCTCTGAAACTATTCTCCCTCTTCCTCAGCCAAGATAGTAAATTAAAACAATATCCTGTCCCAGTGGGATGGCAGAAATTTTTGTCACAGTTAAATATCTAAAGGATGCAGAGATAGTGATCCCATCATTTCTCCACTTACTAATCTAGCCCCTGAAAAACCCTGTTCCGGGCGCCTGGGTGGCTGAATTGGTTAAGCAACTGACTCCTGATTTCAGCTCAGGTAATGATCTCAAGGTTGTGGGATCAAGCCACGCCCAGTGTGGAGCCTACTTAGGATTCCCTTCCTCTCCCTCTGCCCCTCCCCTGCTCGCATTCTCTCTCTCTGTCTCTCTATCTCAAAAAGAAAACAAACAAACAAACTCCTGGTGGATTTTGGCAAGTGAGAGCAGACTTCTCTAAATTCAACTGAGTACTGGCCCTGATTGTAGTCAGCCATACCAGATGATCGATCTTTGCTAAGACATATAACTTAGGCCGCGGCAAACGGTGTGCAGATACTAATTTAGCAAATGCATTTCCTATCAGAAAAGAGGCACTTTGCATTTACATGCAACAAATAATGTACACATTTACAGTCTTTCCTCTGGACTAATGTTGATCCTTCTGCCCTCTGTCATGACATAGTCTAAAGAGATCTGGACCATCTGGGAGTTCTGCAGAACATCACATTAATCCACTGCATCACTGATCTGATTCTAATCAAACCAGACAAGCATGAAGTGGCTAGCACATGGAAGGCCCAGGTAAAACATATACATTCCAGAAGATGGGAGATAAACCCTAGAAAAACACAGGGCTTGTGTTTCAAGAGGGTCCAGTTATGAGAGGCATACAAGACATCCCACCCAAAGTAAAGGACACATTATTGCACCTCCTATAGTGAAGAAAAAAGTGCAGCATCTTGAAAGCCTCTTGAGATTTTGGAGGCACCGTGTTACATGTTTGGGGGTGCTGATGCAGTTCTAACCCATATGCAAGCTGAAACAAGAGCTGCCGACTTCCGGTGGGGCCCAGAATGCAGAGGAAGGCCTGGCTGTGGTGGAAGGATCCCTGACATTTAGACCATATAACCTGGCACATGTATCATTGGCGGGCAAGGAGCCAGGCAGAATTTATGGCAAACCACAATAAGGCAGTCGCAGCACATGCACATCTTTGGCCTCAGGAGAGCAGGTGTACGCCATTTCCAGGAGAAAATGATACAGCTTTTAAAAACACTCCCGGTATGCTAGTGGGGCCCTGGCAGAGACAGAACCCTTGACCATGGGGCGTAAAGTGGCCCTGCAGCCACAACTGCCCATACGATGAGCTGGGTTCTGACCCAAGTCATAAGGTAGGGTGGGCTGGCAAGAATCCATTTTAAGACGGAAGTGGTATATCTACAGTCACATGCAAACAAGAGCAGAGGGTGCAGCATATGACACAGCCTGTGGCCAAAACCCCCTCCCCCCCCTCGATCCCCCAGTCTTGCCCCAGTGCGGCTGGGCAGCTCCTACTTATGTCTGTTTGGGAATTCTGTACGACCAGATGAAGGATGAAGAAAAAGTCCAACCTTTGTCCATAGTCAGGTGGGCTTGATATGGATATGGAAGCCGAGAAAAGGTGACAGGTGTCTACAGCTCCTTCAAGGGTGGTCTTACATGAGTAGGGAGGGGAAAACCTCCCAATGGGCAGAACTTTGAGCAGAGCACCTGGCTGTCCATTTGGAGTAGAAAGAAAAGGAGGAGGAAATTAGAATATATGTGGACTCATGGGCAGTGACAAGTGGCTTGTCTGGCTGCAGGATTCCGGAAGGAAGATGATGGGCAGATGCGGGACAGGAGGGATGGCGTATGGGAATGGTAGGCAGAGTGTGAGGAGACTCGTGTCATGTGTTGGTGATAACTGGAGACCCTTCACTAGAGAAGAGGCACTGAGCAATCAGGGGGACGAGATGATTCAGCCAGACTCTGTCACTGATCATCCATGTGCTGACACGGTGGTGACAGGATGAAAGCTATGAATGGGCCCAGCAGCATGGGCTTCCGCTTATCAAAGGCGATGTAGCCACTGCTACCACCAAATGTCTAATCTGCTGTTAACAGACACACACACCAAGTCTCTGACACGGCCTAGTCCTTCAGGAGACTTGGTAGCACACTGACTTGCATTGGACCCCCTCCAGCCTGAAAAGGGCCAGTAACTCATTCTGACAGCAATAGACCCTCCAGGTATCAATTTACCTTTCCTGACAACAGGGCCTCTGTCAGAAGCACTCTGACATGCTCATGGAGTGTTTCATTTGCATCAGAGGCAAATATTACTGTCACACATCACACAAGCTCAAGAGATCCTCTTCCTGGCAAAAGGGCAAGAACGGGCCTGTGGCCCTGGACTCCTGTCACAGACTGAACCCCTGATGGCAAGAAGGAGTGGCCTGTTACAGGAATAGTGCCACCTTGGGGGCACTGCCGTACAAGAATGGGATGCCAGCCTCCATGATGCGGACACATGTTGGAGCTGGCACCTTTACGTGGTGCTATGTCCCCAGTAGGAAGAAGACACAGATCTGAGAGCTTAGGGCTGGTTCTTGTAACCCCCAGTGACCCACCTGGATGGAGCACCTGTACTTCCCAAAGCCTCGTTTCCCAGCTCTGCAGGTTGAGAGGTCTTCGTTCCCAAAGGCAGATTTCTGCCTGCGAACACCCTCAGACTCACTGGGTTACAAGCTGCAGTTTTCACCTGGACACGTCCAAGCAGCCAGCAAGCAGGAAGAGTGTCCCCATCCTGATGGGGGGTAGTTGACTCTGATCAGGAGGAAGAGGCAGGGCTGTTGCACCCTGGGGAAGAGAGGAATGTGTGAAACCCAGGTGACCCACGTGGGTGCCTCCTAGAACTCCCTTGCTCAGTTTTGATGGAAAATGAACACGTGCAGCACCCCGGCCTAAGATGGGTGTGTAGACCAGGGTGCACATTTCTCAGAGAGGAGGCTCTGAGTCAGTTAAGGCACCGAGACCAGCAGAGGTGCAAGCTGAGGCGAGGGAGTCTGCAATGGATGGTGTGGGAAGGAGATAGCGCTCATCAGTTACGGCCGTGAGACCAGCAAGAGACGTGGGAGCTATAGAGCACCCTACCTGTCTTGTTTTGTTTCCTCCAGGAAGAGGCCAACCGGTATCTTGAAGGAGCTGCTTCCCGAACCGAGTATGAAGAAACGTCTGAGAGGCACAAGGAGTGGGGTGTAGTGAGCATATGGTGTCCTGCCCAGACCCCTTCCAGTGGAGGGCTGGTTGCTCAAGCGGCTGGGTACACAACCTTCAGCCCCCTGCCCCTTCTGGAACGGTCTCCAGTGCAGAGCTTCCAGGTAGCTCACATCCCATGACTGACCAATGCAAGAGTACAAAGGCCTGGCCCTCTCTGCCAAACTTGGACATCTCGGAAGGGTCATTCCCGTTCCAGAGCTTTCCAGGGCTGGCGAAAGGAGGGTCAGCCCAGTCCACTGTTGGGCTTGTGCTGCCATTTGGCTTCTCTCTCTGTCCACTTCTGCCTCCTTCCTTTCCCTTCCATAGGTGCTGATTCCAGGTGCATTCCTTAATAAACACTCTGCATGCCAAACTCCGTCTCAGTCGGGTTTCTCAGAACCCAACCTACAACATCACATCAGGGAAACCTACAGGCTGCAGAATGTGTTAACAACCATAACCTGTGTCTGATGACCAAATCAGAAGTACGGGGTTGTTAGCAACCAGGGACAGACCAGGAGCACAAGGCAAGGATTGGATGGACTTCTTTTGGCCAACGATAATTCCAAATCCAGAATGCTGCCTGAGCCATGCAGGAAAACCTTACTTAGTTAGGTTCCCATGCTCCTCATTACTTGCAGCCTAAGAGCCCAGTGCCCGGCTAAGTGCCCACAGGCTGACTGTTGAGGCCCCGTGGAGTAGGCAAAATAATATCTCCCTGAAGATGCCCATTTCAAGACCTGTGAACATGATAACTTACATGGCAAAAGGGACTCTGTGGATTGGAATGAATTAAGCATTTTGAGATGAGATTATCCTGGATTGTCTGGGTGGGTCCAATGTAATCACGAAGGTCCTTAAGAGTGAATGAGGGAGATAGGAAAGTCAGGCAGAGATGGGATGGCAGAAGCCGAGGTCAGAGCAATGCAGGTGCTGGCTTTGAAAATGGAAGAGAGTCATGAGACACAGAATGTAGAACCTGGCAAGGGCAAAGCCGGAAACTGAAAAAACAGATTTCCCCCCTAGGTGCTCCAGAAGGAAGGCAGGCCTGGACACCTTGATTTGGGCCCAGTGAGACCTGTGTTAGACTTCTGACCACCAGAACTGAAAGAGAACTAATTTGTGGTGATCTGTGCCAGCCCCCAGGGAAACGCATGCATTCCAGAATGGCTGTCTTTCCAGGACCTGACCCATCTCCTAGGCCCTCTCTTGGCAGGATGGGTGAGACAGCTCTGTTGAAAGAAAAAGAGACCTCTTACTCCTTGGCTCTTCAAACCTAAGACTGCCATGGAGATGCACAGCCCGGCACTTGTAAGAGGTCAGTATTCCGTATGAAACCTCGGAAGCTGACTTCGGAACAAAGTGATGGGCCCTGTTTCAGAAGGAAGGGGGAAAAACCCAGGGGCTTGGACAGGAAACAGGTAGCAGATTTCTTCCTCTTGAGGTAACAGTGTCACCGACTCCTCCCAGACAGACCATAAGCTGTAGGTCAGCTGCTAAGTGCATGGGCTTCCCCGGGACAGACGGCCACCCCATGGGCAGCAGCACGGGAGAGCAAGTCAGTGCTGTGTTCCAGATCCCTTTTCCTGTGGTTCTTTGCCACTTCAAGACTCTTTCAGAAATTCATTTTTGAGAAAAGTGCTTATTTCCGTTAGAAGCCTGAGAAGCAGAGCCTAGCAATTAGCATAAACACAGCCCTAAAATAAATAGCTGACCTTTAAAAGCTCAGCTCATGGGGCGCCTGGGTGGCTCAGTTGGTTAAGTGTCTGACTTCAGCTCAGGTCATGATCTCGCGGCCCATGAGTTCAAGCCCCGCGGTGCGCTCTGTGCTGACAGCTCAGAGCCTGGAGCCTGCTTTGAATTCCGTGTCTCCCTCTCTTTCTGCTCCTCTCCCACTCACACTCTGTTTCTCTCTCAAAAATAAATAAACATTAAAAAAAAAAAAAAAAAACTCAGCTCGCAACTGAGGTCACCAGATTGCTGCTGGGGAATGTAATTTTCCTGGTGTTTTGTTTACTGGAAGAGTACAACCAATGTGGCTGGAGCCAGGGCCTTGGAGCTAGAGAAAGGGAAGGGGTACTTAGGTTTGGGGATACTTCGTTTGTACCCAGAGCTGATTCTATGGTGCTTTCTTCCTGCCACCCACCTCCACACGGGGCAGGGCCCCTGCCCCGCCCCAGCTGCTGTTTACAGGCTCTGAGAGGCCCAGAGGCTAGGTTCCTGTTGCAGTTGAAATCAACACATGAATAAAGCCACATAAAAAAAGCAAACTGTAGCACCCGAATGAGTTATGATGTTACTGGACCATTCCTCAACATGTGGCGTTTTGAGCCGGTTTCTGTGCATGTTACTGCTGCGAGAGCCGCTGAGCCCATAGCAGGTGAGCAAGCAAAGCACAGCCGATGGATGTCTCAACCAGAGTCAGCACAAGGTGCATCAGCAAAGCCAAGAAGGAGCTCAGGACAAGTCATCTCCTGGGCGTCTGCCCAGATGAATGACCAACCCAGGGCCAGTGGTGTCTAGGCCCCCATATCCCACTGTGGGGAGGAGAGCCTTAGGCTGGGCAGAAAGAGAGCCCCCTCAGCCTGAAGCTCTGCTGAAACCACTTGAGCATCCTGAGTGTTCCACCCTCGGGCATTGCCACACCCAGTCAGTGGGAAGAGAAGGACCCTAAGTCCCCATGTAGCCAAATGTGCCCCTCCTTGAGCTCCCCTGGATGTGGGGGCACTTTAGCCCATGGAAACGTGGAACCGTTGGCACTAGGCAGCCACCAGTTCACTGTAGAGCATCACTGACAACTAGCCTGGGGTCACTGGTGCGTTGTGATGTCTGTTTAGTGGATTGTGACCATCACTTCCAAGCCATGAACCAGAATAGAATAAAAAACTGCAGAATGCATTGAACACAGTAAGAACATGTTGGGCTACAGTCCCGAGCATCTATGGTATGGTGTGGCTTGTAACGTAAAATGTATCTCTTAATGGCAGAGGGGGGCCACAACTCAAAATTTAAAATCCTGTGGAGCCCAACACCACTCTTGAACCCAAAGTAGTGGAGTGAAATGCTGTGGTCACAGGCTGATTCAGGCCTTCGGGATCCCTGCCTCTGGCCTGACCTCAGTTTCAGCAAGATCACTTCATCGGATTAACATTGGTCCCTGCTCTTAACAGACAGCCAGAGAGCATGTCTCCAAAGGGCAAAGCATAGGCTATGCTGTGCAGGCAGCTTCTAGGAGATTGAGAATAGCTTCCGTGGAATGAGCACCTGGCATACAGGTGGCACTCAATAAATGGACAGCAGGAGAGGGAGGTTGCTCAAGAGTCTTCACAGTGCCAGGCCTGGAGGAGGAGGAGAGGGGCAAGGGTGTGCATATGGGGGGCCCACACATTTCATCACACGATATGTCCTCCTGGATACTCAGCCGATATTTCCTTTCCCAGGACCCACTTTTCTTCTTCCTCCCAGTCCTGAAATGGGGACTCTGACCCCAGCACCACGCATGCTGTGCTCTTCTTCTAGAAGAGGGGACTGAGGGCCCCACAGCCCGTCCGACCAGGGAGGAGCTGCAACTCTCACCCCTCCATACTCAAGGAGAGTGAAGGCCCTGGTATCCTGTAGGCCGATGTACCCTAACCCAGCACTGTGGACACTCTCTGTGGCCCAGAAGGACAGTGAGCACTGCCTGGCACCTGGCAAACAACCGAGTCACCAGTCACTGAGCCAAACCCAGCAGCCCCATGGACCTGCAAAGAGCCAGACCCATTTGTTGGTCCAGATCCCAGAAATGGAACACTGGGGTCCCTCAGACCCATGTTTAAGACTGCACAGGTGTCACCTGCCCCAGAGCCCACTCTCCCTGGTGGATCGCCCTAATGCCACTGGGCCTGGAGAGAATTGTCACAGGCCTAGGGGATGGGGAGTGCAGGGACTGGCCCAAGGCATCTGTGCCGCCATCTTGAGCGAGCACAATTCCTAGCCCAAGGATGCTCCTGGAAGAAGTGAGTGAATCTCGTTTTTAGAGGCACACCCTGTAGTCTGACAAAATCCAATATATTGCCTGGGAGGACACTCAGGATGAGCCATGGCACACTGCTCAGTGAGAAGGAGGCCAGAAGACTCTCTTGGAAGACGCAGGCTGCCCCTGCAGGGTGTGAGGAGGGCCTGGGGGAAATGGGTCAGTGGTGTGCTGGCTGCTGTTTCTGGGGCAGGAGCAGGAGATGTGCATTAGGATTAGCTCAGAGTAGGGTGCCCTCCCAAGCAACATTGGTTCTGTGTTTGGATGTCCCTAGTAAAGGAGAAGAGGAGCAAAGCGAGTGTGGGGAGTCAGGGGTTAGAAGGCACTGGTCGCTCAAAGAGGTGGTCATTGAGGCATTTTTCTGCTGTGGCTCACCTTGGGAGAAATTCTATTTTCTGGGAACAGTGCAGCTGGCTCTCTGAGTTTGCTCCTCCCTGCCTGGCTAACACCGGGGCTGCTCTTTTCTCATTATAGTCTAAGCTGATTTTACAACTTCAGTTGTGATAGATTTTTACACTTTCACCAGAAAAGGTATTGAGAAATATACTGAACAAGTATTCATGCTGAGCATAGCTCCCTAGAGCACAGGAAGTTTCCTTATATTTATAAGTGTGCCTCTCAAAACAAGGAGGCACCCTATGTGCTATGTGCTATGTGCTATGTGCTAGGTTTCGTGTGGTTAGATACAACAAATACCTATGGAATGAATGCTTGCATGAAAGAATGAATGAGTTACATGGTTTAAATAACACTTTGAGGATTTTTATGTGCTACATGCTTTATGTATATTAACTCATCTATTCCAACGTTATGAAAATCTCACGGGGTGATCTGTATCCCCATTCTGCAGATGAGAAAACTGAGGCTTTGAGAGATTAAAGCACTTGCGCAAGGTCACAGTAAGTGCGCAGTTGGGACCTGAAGATAGACAAGACGGGTCTAACTCCCAAACCCATAGGCTGAGCTCATGGGGCTCAAGAATGATACTATTCCCTTAGCAACCTGCCAGCCTCATTTGTCTATTGTATTTCTCTTTGTATGCTCTGGGCTCCTCTATGGCAAGGACCTCGTCCTAACTCATTTCTCCACTATCTTGCACAGAGCTCAGCTTTAGGCTTTCACAGACATTTGGTGAATCAATGAATAAAAGAAGAAAGGGAGGGACAGAGAGAAGAGAGAGAGAAAAGAGCAGGGAGGAAAAGGAGGAAGGGAATGAGGGAGGAAGCAGCCATTTTTGGTGAACATCTCTTCCAAAGGACAAGAGATGTTTTGCGCCATCTTCTGGACATGCTCCAGTACTGCAGGGGCTTGAGGCACAGTATGTGAGCAGGGATTCCCATCAGGACTTCAGCCTGTGCCTGATGGTTTTCCAAAGAACTCCACCAAAATAATAAGTCTTAAATGAGATCCCATGATAAATGGCTTTAAGACAACAAAGTACAAAAGCCATTGCCCAGGCAATTGATGGTGGAGCCCAGTGCTTCCAGAGGCCCAGCTGTCAATATTTCTGTTCTTTATCAGAACAGATAAACCTTCCCTCAGGTTCTGGGTTAAGGGAGTAAGTTTTTAAAAGGGGAAATTCAGGGGCACCTGGGTGGCGAGTTGAGTGTCCAACTCTGGGTTTCGGCTCAGGTCATGATCTCACGTTTTGTGGGATCGAGTCCCAAACTGAACTTTGTACTGACATTTGAGCCTGCATGTAATTATCTCTCTCTCTCTCTCTCTCTCTCTCTCTCTCTCTCGCTCTCTCTTCTTCTTCTTCTTCTTCTTCTTCTTCTTCTTCTTCTTCTCCTTTTCCTCCCCTCCTCCTCTTCCTCCTCCTTCTTCCTTTTCTTCTTCTTCTTCTTCTTCTTCTTCTTCTTCTTCTTCTTCTTCTCCTCCTCCTCCTCCTCCTCCTCCTCCTCCTTCTTCTCCTCCTCCTCCTCTTCCTCCTCCTTCTTCCTTTTCTTCTTCTTCTTCTTCTTCTTCTTCTTCTTCTTCTTCTTCTTCTTCCCCTCCCCTGCTCATGCATGCTATTTCTCCCTCAAAATAAATAAAATAAACTTAAAAAAATAAATAAAGGGAATAAATAAATACATGAGAAATTCAGGGTAGGAGATTACATACATATTAATGAAAAGAGCAGGGAAACTTATGACTACTCATGAGTAAAGATGGAGGACGCCATTGAGCAAACGTATATGTAACATACGTCCCATGTTCACTTGGGGTGTAGACTTAACACCAGAAAGAGTCAGAATTCAGCCCCTGACATCAGGAGGTTCTCTTAGGAGAAGGAGAGGGACTATGAGCATGCTCCAAGAACTAGTATAAACTGGATGTGGTCTTGGGCTCCTTATCTTTTTCTTTTAATTTTTTTGTATTTATTTATTTTTGAGAAACAGAGTGAGACAAAGCCTGAGTGGGGGAGGGGGGGAAGAGAGAGAAGGAGACACAGAATCTGAAGCAGGCTCCAGGCTCTGAGCAAGCTGTCAGCACAGAGCCTGCTGTGGGACTTGAACCCACAAACTGTGAGATCATGACCTGAGCCGAAGTTGGACGCTCAACCGACTGAGCCACCCAGGTGCCCCTTGGGCTCCTTATCTTGAGTAAGGAATGCAGGGCCTTGCTTGTTCCTAGGCTGGAACCATATCAATTGACTTTGAGTCCAGGCTTCTGCAGAGACAGCTAGTGGATTTGTTAGTGGGGTCTGGAAAGACACAGTAGCTGATTAGGGGGAAACCGTTCTCTGAAAGACAAGCTTTCAACTTTCTGCTACCTTCAATCTCATTAACCCAATGGGGCACAGTTTTCAGACCATGGAATTTGGAGTAAGATCTAGGTTCAGATTTTTCTCCATCACTCATGGGCTGTAGTGCTGGTTACAACCTTATGAGGCTTCATTTTTCTCACCTGTGAAGTAGAAAAACAGACTCTGGCAGGTTATTATGAGGATAAATGAGACAATGCATATAAACATAGTAGGTGCTGAAGAACTAGTGGCCATTATAATCACCACTAGTTACAGAGGAGGCTTCTAGTTGTCTATATTTTCATTCTCTCGCTTCCTTCTTAGCAATGTGCCCAGCTTACAAAACCGCAATTCCAAGCCTCTTTTTTTTTTTTAATTTTTTTCATGTTTATTTATTTTTGACAGAGAGAGAGAGAGAGAGAGAGAGAGAGAGCGCGTGCGCGCGAGAGCGCGCATGAGTGGGGGAGGGGCAGAGAGAGAGGGAGACACAGAATCCAAAGCATTTTTTTTTTAATTTTTTTCATGTTTATTTATTTTTGACAGATCCAAGCCTCTTTTTATAGGTAGGGATGGCCAATAAGAAATGAGGTAAGGTATTGGAAAATAGGAAAAGCTATTTAAAAGGAAGCTTACATCTCTGGCAAATTCGCTTTTGCTCTTGCTCTTTCTTTCTTTTTTCTGCCTGGAACTCAGAATTGTTGGGTGGGTCTCTAGCAACCATATTGTGCTCATGATATAACCTTGTAGCTAGGCTTTATTCTTCAGAGCTGATGAAGCAGAGGGCAGAGGAGTTGGGGTCTCAGATGACATTTTGGAGCCAGGAAAGGAGCCCTGGGCCACCTACCTCTGAGGGACTTTAGTTAATATTGATGCAGACAGGCTGGGTCTGAAGACCCAAAGGCGGGTCCTGCAGGACCAGCCAAGAGGGTCCTTGGCTGCAAGCAGGATAGAAATCAAATGTGAACTGGAGAAAGCAAAAGCAGAATTTACCGAATAGCGACCGATTATAGCAGATGGAATGTCTGGGAGACTCAGAAAGGAAAGGAGAATGAGTTTCCTGGTCACTTGGGGTTAGGGGATTCTATTGAAATGAGGTCCAGGATACCTGTTCCTTCAGGAATCCAGGGTGGGGTCCAATCAAAGGTGAGTGACAGGTGAATAATAGGTGTTATTTCGTAAATGACAAAAGGTAGGGGTACAGATGCCCGTGTCAGCTGAGGGTGGTTCCAAGCTAATGTCCTGGAATGTGTTTGGGATCTTCTTAGATGTTATCAGGTGTTTGGGAGTCTAGGACAAAACTCAGAAAATGATTGACTTTCTTGCTTCCCCCTTGAAGTGTTGGTTTATTCACATGCAAAATATAGACCTTGAGTAAATGGGGCCTGGAAGAAAAACAGCACAGTCAGAGTCTTTCTAAAAATGGAGTCCTTTTCAGTTTCCCTATCTCAATATGAAAGAAAAGGACCCCTACCTAGTTTAAGCCATCAGGACTTGACAGGTTAGTGGCAGTCATATGCAAATCCTTGCTGGGTGGCTTTAAGGAGAGATTTCTAACACTTCTGGCCTTTACTTTTATTTATAAAATAAAGAGTGGCTTAGATCAGTCCCATGAACCTTCCCAGCTCTTGCATGACAGGCCCCCATTTCTACTTTCTGAGTCTGGAGTTTACACCACAGGAGAATTTCCCTGGTGCAGTAGCTTAGTCTGGGATGGGCTGGTGGGGGGGGGGGGGGGGGGGCAGGGGTGTCACAGAGGAAGAAGCCAGGGAGAGGGGTGCATAAAGGGCAGAAATGGACCTTAAGATTAGCTGTCCCAATCACCATAGCACAACATTGCTGTCCCTCAAATGCTGCCTCAAGGGGACTCCCTCATCCCACTTCCTGAGCTGGAGGGTTCCTGTTGTCAGCATGCTGGAAGGATATTTGTCCCGGAAAGTTCAACATGCCTCTTCCCAGTCAAAGCTGCTTCTTTCACCTGCCTCCTCAGTGGAATGAAAGCAAAACTTCTAACAAAAGACATCAACCTGCTGATCTTTTTTTTTAATGATGAACTAGCAGCAAGTGGCTGCTCTGGGAAATGGCCACGTGGGGTCACTGCACACTCAGGAATAGAAGGGACACCAGCTGGGTTCCTGTCAGGCAGTTGGGATTTGTGAAAGGAGCTGCCTGTGGAAGGGATAAAGATGCTCCTCTTCTGCAAAGCTGATCTGACCAGGACACCATCGAGTCCCTCCCTAAAGTCAGGAGGGAAGAGTCTTAGTTTAGAAGACAGGCTTCTGGAATATTACTGTTATTATTGTTTTCACTGTTATAGGATTTTGGAATGCCTACCTAATCTTTTTTTGACACACAGCTGATGAAAGTTATCAATCTTTTCTCTAAAAAGGTCAAATACCTACTATAATAAAATCAAGGCCAAAGCCTTTGACTCAAAGGGTCCTGCTGGTAAGTGACAGTCCAGCTTTGTGCTGGGTGGATGGTTTTGTGTAAAAGAACATGTGGTTGTAAAGCAATTGCTTTACATGGGTTTGAATCCCATGCTGGCTTGGTGACCTTGGTTGAGGTGCTTCAGTTCCCGGAGTCTTGATTTTTTTATTTGTAAAGTGGGAAACCTATTATCTACCTTGATTTAGAGTTAATGTGCAAAGAGCACCAGTCAGTGCCAGGTACATGGTGAGCAATAAACATGACCATGTTGCTCCCAGGATAGGGAGAACAGGAAGAAGACGGGCCTGGGGGAGAGGAGGGTGGGCGCAGACATAAGTTCGGATGTGTTTGCACTATTCTGGGAGAGGGAGGTGGAGAAGCAGGAGACAGGGAGCTCAGGAGAGCTGGGGCTCTTGTCTGAGATGGTGCAGAGGTGGGGCCATCCCCACATAACTGAAGTCACAGCAAGTGGGATGGACCAAGCCGTTCTCAAACTTGAACAAGCTCAGAAGCATCTGGAGGGCTGTTAAAACACAGGTTGTTGAGACAGGTGGCCCCAAATGCTGTGCAATTTGTAATCAGGTCTTTCAGGGTCCATAACACAAGGCCTGGACTGGCCACTTTCTGGTGGTTGGTCAAAAGCCAAAGTGAACTGGACAATTTCTGGTCAGTTTGTAATTGTGCCTTAGGTACTGTCCAGCAAGGAACCCCTGACCCCACACTATCATCTTATTCCTTTATTTTTGCCTCCAAGACATTTCATTTGACCAAAGGGTTCCCTGGCTTTAAAACATTTGAAGAACAGTGGTCTAAAGCATTGTTCTCTAAGTCCATTGCCCAATCAGCAACACCAGCATTGCCTGCAACCTGCCAGACATGCAAAATCTTGGGCTCCACCCCCACCTACGTATCAGAAACTGAGGTGGGAACCAGCAAGCTGGGGCTTAACAAGCCCTGCAGGTGATGCTGATGGAACTAAAACCTGAGAAGCAAGGATGTAAAGGAAGTGTGGGCCCTGTGCCCATGCTCCAGCCACCCTGCTGGCAGTGTGCTTCCAGTGTCATTCTCCTTAGTAGCTCGTCCCTCTTTGGCGCCCCCCCTCCCCCCCCTAAGCAGACTCCAGGCCCTGCTCTTCCATCCCTCAGCTCCCCACTCTGGCACCCGGCAGTGGACAGTGAGGGGCTCGCCAGGCACACTCATTTCTGCTGGTCCCATAATGTGAGTATTGAAGTTCCCTCTCAGATTTCCACCTGCAACAATGCACGCTTCCTTAAGGGTCCAAAGTAAGATCCACAGGGTTAGATGTGGATGCTGGCAATTTTGTGGCCTTCAGACACCCTTCATTCAGATGGCTAATGATGATGGCCACTGTTGGTGGTGCAAGTAATAATAGCAGTGATGATAACAATGACAACAAAAACGGCCACGGCGGCTGACATTAGTGGGCACTTTCCAGATGCCAGCCACAGTTCTGTACTACCTCACTCTCCTCACAATGAACCACGAGGCTCTCAGGACTGTTATCCTATTGTAAGGAGGAGGGAAGGTAGGCTCAGAGAAGTGTTCTGGACTGCATTCACACATCTGGTAAGTGGGGAGCAGTGGCAGCTCAGCTAAGGTAAACCCTGCCCCACCCTGAGGCCCCCCCACCCCCCCCAACCCAAGTTTCTGCCCACTAGGCTGCATGGAAGTCTCTGACGAGCCAGTATTAAGAGGACAACTCATTTGGACTGATCAGGTCTACACCTCTTAAATTATCCAGGTACTCCTGGACATCCTCCCCAAATTCTAAGATTGAGGAAGGAGACTGCGGGTTCTGAATTTCTCCGCCATTTTGGGAGGTGGTAGACATGGCAAATCCAAGCACGGGCTTGAGTGTTTCACTTATAGGAGGCACCCTCAGGACAGCTTCTTAGCCTCCCGGTGCCTCAGTTTTCCCCTGTAAAATGGGGATGAGAATAGTGCCTGGGGTGTGGCCATGTGAAGCCAGGGCCCCACCACCCTCCATTAGCTAGATTGAGAGAGTCTTGCCAGACACGACCCTGGGGACAGGTAGGTCTGACCAGGTACAGGTGCTGGTGAGTATCTCAAGAGTTCTGGATGAATACATATTGAGCACAATCTGATGGGGCTTACAAGTGCTATGTTTTTCCTAAACATAGCAGAGAGTATGTCTACTCGAGATAAATGATACAGCAGTTCATGCAAACCATGGCTCTGTAAATGCCGTAAAAATATGTCCCATGACGACCAAGTGTTCCTGTGACTTTTCCAAATGCTAGGAGGGTGTTTACTGCAGAATAAATAAATAAGAAAAAATAGAGACAATGACACATGCATGGAAAAGAGAAAAAAGAGGGATAAAAAAGAAAAATAGAAAATATATTATAAATAAAACATAATAAATATTGTACAATATAGTCATATATAATTATATATTATGTATAATATATGTAATTATATTATATTAGTTACATATAATTATATATTAATACACACACACACTTTCAAAGGAAAAATAGGCCTTTATTCTATTTTAGAAAATCCTTAGTACATTTTAGTATTGAAAATGTCCTTTCTTGGGGTGCCTGGGTGGCTCAGTTGGTTAAGCATACGACTTCAGCTCAAGTCATGATCTCACAGTTTTTGAGTCCAAACCCCGAATGGAGCCCCTCATCAGCCTCTTCATTATTAGTGCTTGGGATTCTCTCTCTCTGCCCCTCCCCCATGCACTTTTTCTCTCTTCTTTGCTCTATCTCAAAAAAATAAGTAAAAACTTTTTTTAAAAAATTTTTTTTTCAACGTTTTTTATTTATTTTTGGGACAGAGAGAAACAGAGCATGAACGGGGGAGGGGCAGAGAGAGAGGGAGACACAGCATCGGAAACAGGCTCCAGGCTCCGAGCCATCAGCCCAGAACCTGACGCGGGGCTCGAACTCACGGACCGCGAGATCGTGACCTGGCTGAAGTCGGACGCTTAACCGATTGCGCCACCCAGGCGCCCCAAGTAAAAACTTTTAAAACAGTCATTACTCTTATGAAGTGTTGCTGACAATTGATGGTAGTTTTCTCTTTTAACATCTTTAGTTGGTGAAATTAAAAAGTTAGCAACCCGAGAACAACCTCCCGAGATATTTCTGAGCCTTGACCAGTCTGAAATCTCTGAGTGCCTGCCCCAGCACACCCTTCCTCCTTCCAAATTGTCTCCCACAGTCCCTGTGCCCACTGACCAGGGTCTGAGCTGCTCCTGCACCAGCTACTGCAAGGGGTCTGCCAGACCCCAGCAAAGAAGCTGCCCTGATCTGAGGGCTGGGGACCCTGTGTGGGCCCCGCTGGAGCTCCACAGTCAGTGCGACCACCTGAACATTTCAGTTCCATCACACCACCCATCCTCCTCCAGAAGGAGCTCAGGGTTGGGAACAGGGAGGTGAATCATTTTCAGTATCCTCTGCATAAAATTCAGCCCCAAGCACACATGTCACATCTGCCTCATGGCACTTGCCACCTCCTCACTAGATTGAGTGCAAGGTCCTAGGTGAGGTTCCTAAGCCAGGGCCACACATTGCTGAGATGGGCTTCTGTCCGGGTCACATTTTGCTCCCTGAGAGTGTTCAACACAGGGTCTGGGGTTACAATCAACTGTGCCTGACCCCCAGAGCTTCGACTGGAGGACATAAATACAGGCCTTAAGAGCCATTCTGGGAACAAAGCACTGATTTTGTTATAGTTACCACGCTGGAGTGCAGGATACTGCCTTCTCCTGTGCCCCTCTGAATCTGTCTCTTTCATCCCCAAACCCCAGAGAGGTGTTTCACCACAACAATGTGGGGTGCTAACAATCAGAAGCACCCCGGTGCCAGAGAAAGACCATGGCAGGCAGCAAGAGAGAGGGGGTTGGTTCCATACGTGCATTAAAGCCATCACATTTGCCAGCTCTGTTTCCTGGACCACACTGCCACATGGGTGGAAGGACCACTGAGAGGGAAATGACAGTTCTTCTCCTCTGCAGGGAAAACTGGCCCTGGGTCCCTGAGGGCATAATGAGCATGGATCCAAAAGTAGGAGATGGGAAGGGAGCTGGGTTCTCACTGGTGGGTAGGACCCAGTGGATGTCAAATTCTCACCATTCCGCGGTGTGAGGGAGGATGAGAGATTCCTTCCTCTCTGAGCCATGAGAAAAGAGCATAGCATCCCCCATACCCTGTGTGCAGTAGGTACTCAATAAATACATACGGGACCTATGACTGCTCATCTACCCAAGGTCACTCCTTTGGTTCCCCCTGCCACCAACCCCAGGGTTGTAACCCCATGGTTACTAAGGACTCTGCTTCCTCCTTCTCTGAAAAGGTGCCTATTTTTAGCTTCAGTCCTCCCATGCATCAGTGCTATTGAATCACTTCAAACACTCAGCTAGGACGAGTTCAGGTTAGAGAGCAAGGAGATGAACCAGGTTCAGCATCCCGGGCATAAATGCAGGGTTTGGAAGAACCTGGGACCCAGGAGGTGCAGGAGTGTAAGGAATGCCTGCGCCCTCCACAGGAAGCAATTCCAGGCCTCCTGGGTATTTGACCCACATGTGGGTATTCAAACTAGGCAAAAGCAGGTTTGAGACACATTTTCACAAGCTGATGAAATTCTACCTTCAAAAGCACCTGGATCCAAAAGCTAAAATGCAATGAAAGAAATAAGCCATGAAGTCACAGGAAGTGATTTTGAGTTTAATCAGAATCTCCCCCTTCCCCTGAGGGACCTACCCGGGCATACCCCTCATTCTTTCTTTGCTCCCAATTTCTCACCTCCTCTGGTCACAGTCCCAGCTGCACTGTAAAACTAACAGTGGTGGCACTTAGGTGCCTGGGATGGTCCTGAGCACTCTACATATGTTACCTCCGGCCCTTGTAACCACTGTCCCCACTGTATGGAAGGGGACACTGGCACAGAGGGGCCAAATGGCCTGCTCAGGACTGTGCAGCTAAGAACGTGAGCCCCTTCAACAGCCTCTTCCTTTTCTCACCTCTTCCCTGGCAGAGGGAAGCCCGTGCGTGAGGAGTTGTGAGGATCAATTTTATGTGTCAACTTGGCCGGGCCATGGTGCCCAGATATTTAGTCAAATATTATTTTGGGTGAGTCTGTGAGGGTGTTTTGGTTAAGATTAGTGTTTGAATCGGTAGACTTTGAGTCTACCTCCATAATGTGAGTAGGCCTCATCCAGTCAGTGGCAGGTCTGAATAGAAGGAAAGACTGACCTTCAGATAAAAGAGAATTCCTCCAACCTGCTGGCCTTTGAAACAGGCTCTTCATGGTTCTACACAGCTTCCGGCTTTTGGACTTGAACAGGGACATTGGGTCTGCAGATTTGGGAACTGCCAGTTTCTATAATTGCATGAGCCAATTCCTTATAATAAATCCTTTTCTCTTTCTATTTATACACATCCTATTGGTTCTGTTTCTCTGGAGAACCCTAATACAGGAGCCTTTCCTAAATTCTATGCTTTTTGCAGCCTGAGGGCACATAGCACAGCCCCAAGCCCATGGTGGGGACAACAAAGGCATTTTGAACTAGAGGCCCCTGTCCGGCAGATTCTCATCCCTGAGAAGGGCATTCGCTTTCTCTGCCCCATGGAGGACTGTAGGAAGAGGTGTAGGGAGAGGTGGACAGTGTGGAAGGGTGAGCAGGGTCAGGACTGCAGAACTGTGAGGGCCCATGTGAAAGCAAAGGGGATGTCAGCACGCGGCCCCCAAGCAGGCCAAAGATTCAATGCCACCCCTTGTCACTGTCAGCCAAAGCAGGGTCATGTGGGGTGGGACGCAGGGGAGGCATCCTACCTCGGTGTCCCAAAGCTGAGTCTTAGGCACATCAGACTCGGTGCAACATCCTTTCCTTATCATTTATCCAGAAAACAACTTACTAACGCAGAAGACAATTAAGCACCTCCCTTGTTGAGGACGGTGTTGTGTAGTGGGAACAGCAAGATGAACAAAGCACAGGTCTGCCCTCAAGGAAGATGCACATATAACAGCTATGAATAGTATTTCTATAGTATTAATATTACTCTTAATGCCCTCACATGGTGATTAGTATGCCAGGCACTGCTTTCAGTATTAGAGTAGTTACATGTATCGTATTAATTCTTTTAAGCTTCCCAACAGCCCAGGGAAGAAGCTATAACTACCCCCCCTCTTTTACATATGAGGAAACTAGAGCACAGAGAGGTTAAGTGACAGGCTCAAGGTCACACAGCTATTTAGTGGCGGAGCTGGGGTTCATACTCAGGTAGTCTGGTTCTATTTGTTGATAGAAAATTATAATGTAGTACCAGCCTAATGTATGCACCAGGCACAGCACGCACCAGGCACTCTGCTTGAGTGGGCACTGAGGGTTTCACCCAAGGGGAGAAGCCTGGCAGGGAGGGCCCTGAGGCAAGGGCCAGAGTTTTCCACAGATGGTACAGACGGACAGAGCCCTGATTCCAAGCAGAAGTGAGAAATGTTGCATCAAAGAGAGGCCCCCCTCCCTAGCAGGAAGAAAATTGGGAGACGTACAGATAGCTGAGTTGTAGGAGGGAAAAATATTCATGGCCTATTGGACCCAGAGGGGGCTACCTGTTCAGAGCTGAGAAGACATCACCAGGAGCCATGCCGTGAGACATGGCCTGTGTTTCCTGGGGCAGAAGGGAATGGAGAAGGGGACAAGCATGTCGCAATTCTGCCCCATACTCCTCTTTGGGTCTGATGTCAGTGGGCATCTGAGTTGGGGGGGATTCAATGAGAAGCTAAGGTGGGGGGGGTGTCAGTACGCATCTGAGGGGTGAGGTGCTGTAGGAGCCATTCAGTCAGCCAGGAAGGAGCCATTTGGCCCTGATGATGATTTAAAAAAAAAAAAAGACTGACCTTTGTTTGAGTTTTATTATTGTTTTTAATTTTTCTACAGACAACACATCCCTTATTGCCCACACCAGGCAGCCACTCCCACCACCCTGGCTAGGAAACCTTTGGAATATCTTGGTGGTGGAAGCGAAGTGTTTGGTTTAGTTGTTGTGATTTTAGTTATTTTTTTTTAAAGTCTGGATTCCCTTGGAATATATAGGTAAATATTCCCTTAAAACAACTGAAGTATAATCTTAGCCACATATGCAACTCGTATGGGTAATCTAGTAGTCCTATTTTAAAAAATGAAAAGAAACAGCTGAGATATAAACGTTAACAATCTATTTTATTTAATCTAGTCTGTTAATTAAAGATGTAATCCATATAAAATTATTAATGAGCTATTTTACTTTTTTTTTCTTTCTTTGAAATCCAGTGTGGGTTTTGAACTCAGTACCTGTCTCAGTCCAGATGCCACCCTTCACGTGCTCAACAGCCATAGATATGGAGTGGCTCCCCAACGGGACAGCACAGCCTGAGAGCCTTGACCCCTTGAGAAAATCAATCTACAGAGAGGTGGCCACTCAGAACGTGTTAGTTGCTTGGCGGTGCTTTGTTTGCTTTATTTATTTATTTATTTATTTATTTATTTATTTATTTATTTATTTAATGTTTATTTGTTTTTGAGAGAGAGACAGAGCGAAGTAGGGGAGGGGCAGAGAGAGAGAGAGAGAAGGAGACACAGAACTCAAAGCAGGCTCCAGGCGCTGAGCTGCCAGCACAGCTGACAACTGTGAGCACAGTTCACAGGCTGGAATTCGTGAACTTCGAGACCATGACCTGAGTTGAAGTCCGGCACTTAACCCACTGAGCCAACCAGGCGCCCCTGCTTTTAATTTTCTTAATAGGACTGTTCCCCAGGCAGCATGCAGGTGTCATTTAGCTCTAAATATTAACTACACACGGCCATCTGTCCCGGGCGGAGGGGAGGGCAAATTCTCCAGATTTCTACAGCACAAGGGGGAAGCGGGCCTTGGGAAGGCGGAGAGGAGATGTCGAGGGAAGAAGTGCTTCGCCCACTGGCTCCTCCGCACCTGTTAATCACAAGGCGTGATTCTGCTTGCAACCAAGCAGTCGGAAGAGGAAGGCGGAGACAAGGGTCAGGGGTCAAGGTGGGGCGCCCGCTGCTGGGCTGCTCACCAGAGACTCTGCTTTTGTTTCTACCCTGGCACGGTTCATTTGAAAGCGTACACTGCTTGGTTTTGGTAAAAGAACCGGTCTGAAGGTCGGCCCAGAAGTCGGCCCCGGGGATCTGAGGTCCCCAGGCTCTGAGGTTCCACAGGAAAGGGCTGCGTGTCCCTAGGATGGTGACGGGGCCACCGCCAGGTCATGACAGTATGTGCGTGACCTCAGCGCTTCTCCGTGGCCAGCACAAGAAGAAAGCTTTGTTTATGGCTACAACACAGACCTGACCACATGGGGCGCCCAGACCACGGCCTCCAAGCCTCACCTCATGGGGAGCGAGGGCTCAGCCTGTGCCCGGCCAGACCACCCCTCTGACGACATGCTGTTTTCCGAAGAGAAAGTGCAGGGTCATCCGTGATGCTTCCTTCCTGGAGTCCTCTGCCATGGAAAGGGAGGATCAGAGTGAGTTCCTGTGATCATTTCCCTGGCTGTGGTGGGCCCCCCCACAAACCCTGACTTCGGCTGGGAATCTCCTTGCAAAACATGAACGGGGTGTAAGAGCTGAGTGGGAGCCCGGGGAGCCTACACGCACACCTCACCTGGAGGGCCCAGCAAGCTTGCCCTCACCACATGGCCACTGTGGGCAGATGAGTGAAGCCTGAGCTTAGGCTCAGCCCACCTCAGCCCATTTCCCCTCCTCTTCCCTTCCTCATTCTGTCCCTACTCCCCCTTCCCCCTCCTCCCTCCCCCCTCCTCCCTCCCCCTCCCCCTTCCCCCTCCTCCTCCCCTCCCCCTTCCCCTTCCCCTCCTCCTCGCCTAGCCACAGTGATGCCTGCCCTGGCTATGGGAACGAACCTGCAGGGCAGCCCCGAAGAGCCGAGCCACTGTAAACTGTCTGTCACCCTGCACCCGGGAGAGGGCCTTGTATTCTTTAGTGAGAACCCTTAAGAGAGGCAGGTAAGGTTTAAATTATCATACAATCAAATAATCATGGAGAATCCACTCTTCTGTGTTTGGTTTCTGATGGGGTTTGGGGGCAATGGGTGTTCAGAGCTGACCGCCAAGAAAGAATTCTTGAAGACATCTTTGGTGCAAAAAGGTGATTTTATTAAAGCATGGGGACAGGACCCCTGGGCAGAAAGAGCTGCACTGGGGTTGTGAAGAGTGACTCCTTATATACTATGGGGCTGGGGGAGGTAAAATCAAAAGGGAAGTTTCCAAGGTGATTTTCATATGCTAAAGAAGACTCACGGATTACAGGAGACCTAGCTATTGTCAAGTTAAGGCTGTTTTTCCTCTAGCAAAGCATTAACTTAAGACAGTAAGGTGTTCCTGGAGAAATGTTTTACTCTGCCTGCCTCAAGTATTTGTCAATGGGCTGCAGGTTATAAGAAAATTTAATTGTATCTGTCATTTCCTTCTTGTCTTTGTTCCCCCACATCATTATGAAGGGGGTGGTGATGTTGGGGCTCCAGGAAACTGAGTCTATAGGTTTCTAGAAATTTCCAGGCTATTGTTAAGATTGCCTTTTTCTTGTAATTTACTAAGATATTAGTAAACCCCATGGAGACTCTATCAGTTTAACCATTTGTTTTCTGTCCTTTCCTTTGTACTTGGGCAGCTAGGAGTGCCTGAGGAATGTCACACATATCCCACCTGGGGGGTGGGAGTGGTAATGCTAGCTTATGCTTGGCCCTCAGCTTGCCTGAGGTCCCTCATCCCTTTCTATCATCACTACACTATCTGTGAGATTCCTCCTTGAGGTCCTTGTGCCAGGGGTTCATTTCTATTCAGTTGGTCCATAATATTCCATTGTATGAATAGACATACACATTGAGGAATACACTTACAAGCAGTGAACTTTATGTACTTTGCTGTATGTCCATTTTTCATCAATTTACAAAGTCTAAAAAGGCACATGAGGAACATGAACTATGAACAAAGCCTGGCAATTGCACATGGCTGAAATAATGTCTCACTCATTTGAATTCTAGCAGCAAACATCTCTACATGTCTGTGTAACCTACTGGTTTCACTTCCTGTTAGAATTCTGTACTGTGAGATCCTAAAGGGCAGAAGACTTAGAAGGTTAGCACCAGTGGTGTGCCGGTAAATGATCAATTATGGACTCTTCAAAAAAAGTGTACATAAATATATACAAATAAGTTGACCACACAGTTTACTGACATAAAGGAGATATATATATATATATATATATATATATATATATATATATATATATATGATAAAACAAAATAATATTCTTTATTGTAAATTATATATAGCCAGTTGATTTTCACAGATTTAAAATTTTGTTTTCTTGAACCCTGTATCCTCAACCATCCTATGGTTACATTTCTACCATGAGGTGACAAATGAAGTTGCTCTGCTACCTCCCATGATGTTTGTTTTTATTTTCTGTACCTGTCTTCATCTTACATTTTGGAAACTTAGCAGATTACTCTGCATTTTAGTGTTTTAAGAGTCAGAATCCAGAAAAGAATTTTACATTTACAGTGAAATTTATACCCCTTGAAGATTAAAATAAATTTTTCTATTAGTGATGTTAGTCCTTTAAGTTTGGAAATGACATAAATATTAAGGTAGATACTTATTTTTCAGTTTATATGTATAACTTCTGTGTGATTTGCTATTTCTTGCAAAATCTACTAGTCTTTACAGTTCAATCGCCAGTAGTGTAACAAAATCAGACTACAAATAAATGCTTGACGCTGTTTGATTTGGCAGAGAAGTCACTCATGTCATTGTAAATGAGTGTACTGTCAGCATAAATGTTGGTTGATATTTTTGTTTATATTAATAAGATGAAAGTGAAACAACAAAGATGTATATTGGAACTTTACTCATTTGTCAATGATGTGAGCAACTTCTTTGCTAAATTGGATACTGGTTTTCAAATACTAGAAGAACAGATTTGCAATTGTAGTAGCTATAGGCACAACACACTTTTAAATTTAATCTTCATTATTAACTTTTCTCCACCACTTTGTCAAGTCTAGACAATCATCAGAATGATAAACCAAGCCCGTGTTTGCAGTATTTGCCAATTTCCTCAGTGTAAATGCTCCCACCACGGTCGGTTTCAAGTTACTGACATGTCACAAAGAAGTGACACCTAAGTTCAGTTTTGGAGAATAAGCATGGGTGGTCGACTGGATGGACAAAGGAGGGGGTGCATCCCAGGCATGAGAAAATGCATGGGGCACAGACGGAGCATGAAAGGCTGTGTCCAGCGCATAGAAGGTCTTGTCTACCCACCAGAATTGATAGTAACTGAGAGCTAATATGTACTGAATCAGTACATTGTGCCAGGCACTGTACTAAGCATGATCTCATTTAATCTTCATAAGAAGCCTATGAGATAGATGTTTTTGTTACCCCTTTTTGTGCAGAAGGAAACTATTATGGCTTAGAGCAGGTGAATGACTCACCTGAAGGCACACAGCTAATAAATAGCAGAGTTGGGATTTGAATGTACGTTAGTCTGACTCTAGAACTCTAAATTTCCCTACAATGTCTGAAAAACCTCTCCTTTCTTATAGAAGCCCAGGCAGAAAGTGATGGGGCTTGAACTGAGGCAGGCTGTGATGGGGGACAGGGAGGAGGAAAGCAGTAATGAGGAAATAGCTCAGACAAAATTCATAACCAACTGGTTGTGGGAAGTAAGAGGGGGGGTAGGGAGGGAGTATGACAGCAGAATTTTTAACTTGGACAGTTAGATGAACACTATTGCCACTAACCAAAGTAAGGAATAGGGAGGAGGAAGTAAGGAGAGGAAGTGGGGAGAGAGATGATCAAGTGGTTTTGGATATGCTGAGTGAAAGGCAGCCTGAGGCATCCAGGTGGAGAATATCTAGGAGGCATTATAAATATGGCCTGGACATTAGGGAAAACCTAGCCTGTTGGTCTGGATGTGGCTATCATAAACTTGTGGGTTTGGTGGTCTCACCTGTGTGAAATCATTCAAGAGAAGTGACAACATTTACCTTCAGTAAACCAAACACTAAGAACCAACATGGAAGGATATTCTTCACATTTTGATATGTTACTACTTGGTTGAGCATTCCTAGAAGGCTGATTTTAATTACTGCAGATTCTATTAAACAATAAGAAAGCGGTCTTTCTGGGAGTTGCTGCAATACTTTATTTTTGAGATAAACCATCAGTTACCTTCCACTGGAGAGGCCCCACTTGAATTTAAGGCCTGCTCTACAGACCCAGACTGGGGGGTTCCCTGCCCAGACCAGCCCAGAAGCTGTTTTCCTGGAGGTTCCCATCCCACTCTCTTTGGGGGGGGGGGGGGAAGGAATATAAGGGAATGGGGGAACTTATGATCTTGCTGGCCAAAAAAGGGAAGATACTACCAATCCATGAAAGCTCTCTGCTGGCAACAAATCTCAGAGAAGAGCAGGTGTTCTCATGCACATGAGAATAAGAACCCTCCCATGGTGCCTATAAGATGAGGATTCGTGGGCTCCTCCAAAAATTCTGATTCACTGGACCTGGGACGGGGCCGAAGAATCCACATTGTATTGATTACCTCTATTAGTCAGTGTTCTCCAGAGAAACATATGTGTAAAAATATTTATTTTAAGGAATTGGCTCATGCAATTTATGGAAGCTGAGAAGTACCCTAATCTGCTGTCTGTAAGCCAGAGGTCCAAGATATCTTGTGGTATAATTCAATAAGTCCAAAGACCTGAGACCCAGGGTTGCTGATGGTGTAAGTCTCAGTCCAAGACCAGAAGACTGATGTCTCAGCTGAACCAGTCAGGTAGAGCAGGGACAAATTCTCCCTTCCTCTGTTTTCTGTTTTATACAGAAATGTTTGGATGATGCCCACCCACACTGGCGTGGGCCATCTGCTTTACTCAGTCTACAGATTCAGATGGTAATCTCATCCAGAAACACCCTCACAGACACACCCAGAATAATGTTTGACCAAATGCCTGGACACTTTGTGTCCCAGTCATGTTGACACACACAACTCATCATCACATTATGTCAGGTGAGTCTGAGGCTTGGCAGTCCTGAGAGGATGGCACTGGGAGAGAAGAGAGGAGAGGAGAGGAGAGAGGAGATGGGAGGGGAGAGGAGAGGAGAGGAGAGGAGAGGAGAGGAGGAGAGAGAAGAGGAGAGAAGGAAACTAGGAAGGAGATTGAAGAAGGGCAAACTGAGAGCCTGAGGAATGGTTGAATCCTCAAAACCTCAGGAGGGTTTCAGGAAGGAGGAAGGGTCAACTGTTCAGAGGACTGAGGTCCAGCACTAGAGAGGGTCTCTGGACTCTTGCCACAGATGGTCACTGAAGGCTTACATCAGAGCAGCCTTCATTGTGTGGTGGGAAGAGCCTGACTGCTGGACTGAAGCCTGACATGGGGTGAAGAGTTGGCCAGCAGGAACAGTTCGTTTCTGGAGGCTAGCTGGAAGGAAGAAGAGACTCAGGGCTGTGGCTTGTGCTATCACCAAATGACGCAGCAACTGAGGAGTTTCTACTCTTTTGGCTCCAGCCTGCTCCCTGGCTGGGGTGGGTGTATGGGTCTCTGTTCCTCTCCCTTCTTCTGACCCCCAAAGCATATAGACAGGACTCTAATGTGTCCCAAACTGCTTTGGTAATCCAATCCCTTCAACAAGAGACAGGGTTAACTTGTACTCCGGTTAACAAATAGAGAGTCTTAGCAGCAGAATGGCCCCAGAAAAGGAAACATTGCATAAAGGTGTGAACTACCCCAACAGCCGGAGGGGTTTGTCCAGTGAGTTCCCCGGGCACCTCTTCCTTTTACTGGAAATAATTTTTGGGTGTTCTAACAGATTGGGGCTAATCTTGATTTCAGTCACAGTAATTCCACTGAATAGTTCCTTTTAGAAACATTTACAAATGAAGCCAACTTGTGTTTTAAAAGTGAACATGGGTATCACCACGTTGTGGTCATATAAAACTATTTATATTTGTTTCCTGAATGGATACTATAACAAATGACCACAAAATGGGTGGCTTAAAACAACAGGAATTTATTCTCTCATGGTTCTGGATGCCAGGAGTGCAAATTCAGGGGGCTGCAGGGGTGGGCTCCTTTCAGAGGCAGTAGGAGTGAATCTGTTCTTGGCCTCTTCCAGCTTCTGGTGGTTGTTGCATTCCTGGACTTGTGGCCAAATCACTCCAGTCTCTCTGCCTCTGTCCTCACGTGGACTTCTCTGATATGTGTCTACATCTCTCCTCTGTGTGTCTCCTAAAAGACACTTGTCATTAGATTTAGGGCCCACTCGGATAATCCAGAACGATCTCAGCTCAAGATCCCTAAATTAATTTCATCTGCAAAGACCTTTAAAAATATTTTTTTAATGTTTATTTACTTTTGAGACAGAGAGAGACAGAGCATGAACAGGGGGAGGGTCAGAGAGAAAGGGAGACACAGAATCTGAAGCAGGCTCCAGGCTATGAGCTGTCAGCACAGAGCCCGACGCAGGGCTGGAACTCACCAACCACGAGATCATGACCTGAGCCAAGGTAGGAAGCTTAACCGACTGAGCCACCCAGGCGTCCCTGAAAAGACCTTTTTAAAAAAATAACGTCATATAAATAGGCTCTGGGGATTAGGATGTGGCCATCCTAATGGGCATCCTAGGATGGGGGCCACCATTAAATCCACTCTACTACTTGCTCAGGCAAACTTTCTAGAAAGCAGATATAACCTAAGCAGCATATGTGACTCAGGGACCCCCGCAAAATAAGAGTTGTTGGGGTCCTAGAGAAGACCTCATACAGTCCCACTGTATGGAGGAGAATGTTGAGGCCCCAAGAGGTGAAGTGGCAGAGCCCAGGAGGTGCTAGTGATAGTTTCTCTTTTCAGAAGTAAATCCTTGTACCTGGAAACAACATTCATTGCTCTGTCTGAAAATGGCAAACCTTGTTTGAACATCTTGCTTTCAATCCAGAAGTCAAGGCCATCAGCAGATGCAATGGCACATATTTGGGGTGGAGTATGGGGAACACTAACATATTGATTTTGGCTAAAGCTCCTAATACTGCTTGGCCTGTGTACATGACTGTCCTTCTCTTAAATTGATGCCTGGAATCCATTTGATTTTTCTTGAAGAGCACTACCGATTTTAAGTGTCATCTGTTGTAAACCTCCATAGCTAAACTGCAATGTATGTCAGCACAAAGGCTTATTTGTCATCATGAGGTTTGTGTGGAGGGAGATGGGGAGGTAGTGTGATAAGTTGGAGAAAGGACCTGTGTTCTAAATCATCTCTGATCTTTTAATTACTAAGCTGTGTGTTCTGGGCTAATTAATTAACCTCTCTGAACCTTTTCTTCTCCACCTGTGAAAGGGGGCCAGTGACCCCCCCCCACCCCAGCTCTCAGAGTTGGCTCTAGGATTGGTGAGACAGTGGTTGTTAAAGCACCTGGTATGTAGTCATTACTCAGCAAATCATTTTGAATTTTGCTTTTGAACAAATGTTCATTTACTTTGAGAGAGAGAGAGAGAGAGAGAGAGAGAGAGAGAGAGTGTGAGTGTGTGTGTGCATGTGTGCCGGCAGGGGAGGGGCGGAGAGAGAATCCCAAGCAAGCTGCATGCTCAGTACAAAGCCTGATGTGTGGCTTGATCTCACAGCTGTCAGATCGAGACCTGAGCTGATATCAAGAGTGAGACACTTAACTGACTGAGCCACCTAGATGCCCTGAATTTTGCTTTTTTTAAAAATTTAAATTCAAGTTAGTTAACATACAGTATAGTATTGGTTTCAGCAGTAGAACCCAGTGATTCCTGAATTTTGCTTTTTAAGGAAGAACACTTACAATCTAGGAAGGAAGGTAACATGTAGTACTTAATAGCTAATACTTCCAGGTGTTAGACTCTGTTCCAAGTGCATCCCGTGTATTCACCCATTTAACCCCCTCTGTGCGGCAGCCTCTGTCCCTCTCATTCTACAGATGGGGAAACTGAGGCTTGTGGCAGTAAAGGGACTCGCCCACAGTCATAGAGCTACTCTGTGATAGAGCTGAGACTTGAGCTGAGGCTCATGTAATCCTGAGCCTTGCTCTATGCTGCCTCTCCAACATTTCAGGAGGAATATGTTAAAGGAGGTGAAAGAAGCTTGGGGTGGACTTGAGGGTTCAAAGCAAGAGGATACCTGTGGTTGAAGACATGCAGAAAGGCAGAAAGGATGCTAGGCATTTAAGGAGTTGGGCTGAGTTTTAACAGACATGGGTGCGCAGCACCAGCCACTTAGGTCTCTGCGCGTGGGCAGGGAGCAGTACCCGTGTTCACCCTACCTCACTTTCTGCTGGCTTTCCCAGAGCTTTGGGAAGCAAGCTCACCCCTCTCCAACAGGGGAGCTTCAGAGTGGCTTCGGAGTGGCCAGATTTCGGAGGCCAAGGAGATGGTGCTGGCCCTCAGATCTCTCCCACACAGGGTGACCATAGTTATTGTCCAAATCAAGACCGTCTGGGGAGTTATTAGGCCATTAGTCCAGGACAAGAGGTGTCACCTGAGACTGTCCCAGCAAGCCAGGCCATGTAGTCACGCTGTCCCTGAGCAGCCAGGTGCCTGGGCCTGTAGTCTATTGAACCACGGCCCAGCACAGCCCCTCATGACACAGTGTGCTTCGGCTCAGGGTGGCGGGGCTCGCTGGTGAAAGCGTCCAAACCAAACAGGATGAGGCAGACAAGGCGCTGTCACAAGGCCCTGTGCTGGGGGCGGCTGGGGAGAGGTGAAGGCACCTGACCTGCCTGGATGTGCCATAACAACACCGTGCAGCCTGCTCTGTGTTCGGGGAATTGAGAAGAAGCCCCAGGTATGAGATCTCAAGCCTAAACTTTCCACCAAGAAGGGACTTTCTCACGTATGAAAGGAAGGCACCACTCGGGTTGTTATTTGAGTAGATACAGGCAAAGGAACCCAATGTCTGCCTCCATCAATAGAATAACAGGCAAAAATAGCTTTGTGGGTTTCTTTACTTCTTTTCACTAAGCGAGCCTTTGAGAGGTTTGTGGCGTGTTCCACGTAATGATGTACCCCCAGGACTCCCAGTTCTCTTTTTCAGTGTCCCTGGAGAGGAGAAGTGGCGGCTGCTCCCGTGCCCAAGGAGCCACAGCTGTGCCGACCCCCTTCTCTTTGTTGCCTCTCAGCATCTCACACCCCTCTGGGAAACCCTGCCTGCAGAAGGGCTCAGGCAACCTTGTTAAGTACTTATGTGTCCCCAAGGGGAAAAGCAGACACAAAGCAGGGCCCTAAGGGTGGGATGCAGACAGGTTAGTTTTGCTGGAACACAGAAAGGGTGCGTGACACTGGGGTGCATAGGCAGCTTGAGGAGGGTGGGGATGACAAACTGCCTTCTTCACACCAGGGCCCCAAGCTGGGCTGTGGTGGGCAGGTCATAATATCGGTGAAGGACAGGAGAAGAGCAGGTTCCCAAATTTTCCGGTGTTTGTGAGGTGGAGGGGGAGCGGGGCAGGTGGACACCACTGTGATGATGAGGCCTTGCTGCGGTCCTCACCTGTGGCCCTGCTCCAGGTCACTGAGCCCTTTCTGAGACCACACTGCAGTGTGACTAACACACACATGCTTGAGCTGCTCTTCAGAGAAGAATTTATCCACTTACCCTCGGCATCCCATGAATTTGCTTTGTCTCTGAGGGAATAATTAACCAGTGTTAGTATGATATCAGAAAATTGCTAATTATGGCAATGAGCTAGCACAGCGATCTGAGAACTTGTGGAGCTATAGTTAGTAATGACAGGAGAGGAAAATATTTGACTGTTTTGTGCTGCACCCAGGTTCTCAGGAGGGGGCGAGAGATGAGGCTTGGCACTGTGCCACACGTGGCACCCATGGCATGAATTTGGAGCAGAGACAGTCGCCTAGGAGTTCAAGACGGTGTGAGGAATGAGGATGGCTATGGGGGCTAATGCCCACAAAGGGTCATGGTGACCTGTCCCCACCCCAAATGCTCACAGTGTTTCATGCACACTCACACACAATTTCAGTTTATATCCCACATTCACACACGTTTGCACACACACTGCCAACCATACACATTCACTTAGACTTACACACACTTACAGTTCACACACACACATACACACATACTTTCACATGCTCATAGGTGCTCATACATTCTCTCTCTCTCTCTCTCTCACACACACACACACACACACACACACACACACGCACTTCAAATCATTTGAGCTCTCTTCCTAGTCCTGGAAAGAAGATGGTCACCTCAGTGTTTTGGGCTTATATCCCTTGGGGTTACATCCTTGGTGCCTTGAGAGTAATTTTTCCCCCTTTCATATTCTCTGGGTGTTGAGAGAAGGACTGAGCTCCAGCGGAGGGGCGGGGGGCGGGGGGGGGGGGGAAGAATTCTAGCAGCACCAGATGTAAATTATGCTAAGATACTTAAGCTCCAGGAAATGTTGGTATAAACAGTACTTGCAAATTACTGCACAAACAACAAAAAACAAACAAACAAAAACACCCTTCATTTGAATGGGTATCTTATCTGGTAAATAATTTGTGATATGTGATTAATTCTGTATGCTATGGAGCCTCATGAACCTATGAAGAACTACCTACCATGCCATACTCAACATTCAAGGTGCTTCTCAGGTGCAGCCAAGATTGAGAATCACTATGTGTTTAGCCAGTGGGTCCCCAACTTTGCTGCACATTAAAATTACAATCCTGATGCCCAACCAAGCACCTGGATGTTGGCTTCTAATATCATCCTCCAATGAAAGGAACCATGGTTTGTTGAAGAAATGATTGATCCTGGGGCTTAGGCAGGAAGGATTCAAGATAAGCCTGGAGCATGTTGTAGTACCAGAGAATAAGGAAGTGCTCACCACAATGATGGGGATATGTCAAAGGGACACAGGAACCAACTGAAAGAGCTCCCAGTAGCCAAAGCTGAATGATTTGAGCAATGAAATATTAGACCATAAGCAGTTTATAAAATAAATATCCACAAGTCCATACTGATATAAATTATTGAATAAATAAACAAATGGAGGAGAGTAGACAAATCTCTCATACAGAAGAATTCCAAATGATTTATGTTGATACTCCTCCTTCAAGGAGGTGGAACATAACTCCTACCCCTTAAGTGTGGGCTATGCATAATGACTTCCAAAGAGTATAAGGTGAAAACAGGAAAAGAGTAACTTTACCATGGAGAAACCTACCAAACCCAACCTCAGGTGATCAGGGTCAACATGAACAGTGATAAGTCACGTGCCCGTGATTGGTGCCCATCTCTGGGGTTGTCCTCCCCAAAGCCCATTACCCTGTCTAACCATGAGAAAAACATCAAACAAATCTAGTTGAAGGACAGTCTACAAAACACCAGACCAGTACTCCTCAAAACTGTTAAGATGATCAAAAACAAGGGAAGTCTGAGACTCTATCACAGTCTAAAGGAGCATAAGGAGACAAGATGACTAAATGTAATGTAGCAGGAGGTATCCTGGGACACCAAAAAGACATTAGGTAAAAACTAAGGGCTTCTGTATGATGAATGAACCTTTATAGTAATAATGTGTCAGTATTGGTTCATGAGTAGTGACAAAGGACCATAGTAATGTGTTTAATTTTTGTTTTAGAGAGTGAGTGCAGGCAGAGAGAGGGGCAGAGGTAGAGAGAGAAAAAGAGAGAGAATTGCAGGTAGGCTCCACACTCAGCACAGAACCTGACACAGGTCTCGATCCCGTGACCCCAAGGTCACCACCCAAGCTAAAACCAAGAGTCAGACATTCAACCAATTGAACCACCCAGGTGCCCCACATAAGATGTTAACAATAGGGGGATAGGGGAAACTCGGTGAGAAGCATATGGGAACTCCCTGGACTACTTCCTCAACTTTCCTGTAAATCTAAAAGTATTCTAAAACAAAAAGTTCAGTTTAAAAACGTCCTGATTCCCAGAATACTCATACCAATGAAACCAGGGTTTCTGGTGTGGGAGTGGGCATCAGGACTTTGTAAAGCCCCTGGATGATTTTGATGTATAGCCAAAGTGAGAGCCTTCAAGGCCAGTTTGTGCTACAGCAACAAACAACTATAAAGTCTCAGATACTTAAAAACAACACAGATTTTTATGCCCCTCCAGCTACACAGATATTATGGGAGGCAAGGCCCTGCTGTTCATCATAAGTGACTCAGAGACTCAGCCTGGCTGGGCCAGCCATCTCCAGTGTTGCTGGGCATGGGGCCAGGGAAAAGGAGGTCTCCCAGGGTCTTGCACCAGTAATTACAGGCTCTAGCAGAAGGGACACGTGCCCCTGGATCTCATAACTCATTAGACTAGTCACATGCCCCATCAGACCACAAGGGGGCCAGGAAATGCAGCCCTACCATGTCCTCAGAGGTGGAGAGCAAATATATTTGGCAAATGCTCCAATGGCTACCACAAATGTGCAGCCAGAGCTTAACAAGAGGGATTTAAACAGAAAAGTTGTTCCTCCTGACTTGTGGTATTGACCACTGAGGGCCTGGATCTGCCTCATGCCCAAGTACTACCTCATACCTTGATGGTAGAAAATGGCTGCCTGTCTTGTATCTTGTGCGCCTGTCTCTACCTTAGTGCCCTGTCTAGAGTTCCAGTCTCTCTAAGAGTAGGGACTCCCAGAGACTGGAGTTCATGGAGCCACCCCCTGGCCCAGCAACTGGAGGATGAGGTCTCACCATCTGCTGACCTTAAGGCCCCTTGAGAGTTGATTTCTGGTAAGGGTCTGCTCTGAATTCCCTGTCTTTGGGCCTTTCCAGCTGTCAAGACACTTGTGACTGCACAGAGCTTCCTGACCTGACAGCTGGGCTGAATGACTGGCCACCTCTTGTCTGTGCCCACACATCAACTGCCACATTCAGCTTGTGAGACCAGATTCCTTCCAGCCATAGACTCATCCCCACAATCTGCCTCATCTCAAAGTTCTGAGTTCCCCCGTATTCCAGGTGTCAGACTACATGACTGACAGGCTTCTGAAACATGAAGACCTTTCTTGCAGAGAGCTCAAAGAGGGTCATAATCAGATGGATGACAAGTAAGGCTACAGTGAGAGGGAGCTGCATGAGAACACACCCTAAATTAGTTTCAGCTCTCCTGCAAATCCTTATATATTCCTTCTGTTGATCAACTGAAAACCCAAAATCAATCTAATTCAATTCTGAAACTGAACATGGAGCCAGACGTTGTATAGGTGCCTGGGACCGGTAGTGAATAAAAGACATTGCCTATGTCCTTGAGAGATTTAGTCTTTGGGGAAGATAAATATTAAACAAATGTGAAAATACGAAAAGCCTCTTTGTGTGTGTGTGCACGCGCGCATGAGACAGAGATGGCAAGAGCATGAGCACGAGAGCACTATAGGAGCATGTACAAAAAAATATGATTAACCTAGTCTAGGATGAGAAAAGACCTCCCTAAGAAAATGGCATTTAATATGAAACTGAAAGCATCCAATGGTGCTTGGCCAAACAGGTTGTATGGCTTAAAGATGGTTAAAAATTCTTTGCTCCTCCTCCCACTGAAATATGGAGTCTAATTCTTCTTTCCTTGGATCTGGGCTGGCCTTTACTTGACCTATAGAATGTGGCAGAAGTGATGTTCTGGATCTTCTGAGGCTAGGTCATAAGAAGCCTTCAGCTTCTGCCTAGACCTTTTAGAACATTTGTTCAGGGGAAAGCAGATGCCATGTAAGAGGCACACTTACTCTGAGACCACCATGCTGTTAGGAAGCCCAGCTAGCCTCATAGAAGGGCAACATGGTGGGGAGAGACACCCAATCAGCCCTGGCTTTTCCAGCCCTAGACATGTGAGTAAAGAAGCCTTTTGATAATTTCAGCCCCAGCCGTTATCTGACTGTAACAGAATGAGAAGTGCCCACATGAACGCAGTCAGCCCACAGAATTGTGAAAAATAGTAACAAGCTATTGACTTAAACCACTGAGTTTTGGGGTAATTTGTTATGCAGCTATGGATAGCTGGATACTGGGAGTGGTATAGAGTTTCATGCAAAGGGAATAGCATATACAAAGGCCAAGACTCTGCCCTTAGACTTTGTTTAGAGAATAAGGCATTAAAAAACATTTTAGAACCAGTTCTGTGGGACCAGTTGCAGTATGCGGTATGTCTTCAGGACTTCTGCAGAATGTTCTCAGATACAGAGGGATTTTTAATCCATCCATGGATTGACTGAGGAGAGGAATGATTCACAAACGCCTTGAGACCATGGCTAAATTAGTTTGGATATGGGTGCATTAAATCTCTTCAGGTCAAAGGGTCTGTGAGATTTAAAAGGAGTCTGGGAACTCTAAGAATCAGGGGCAGTGTTTTAGATTTTAAAAATGGGGCACCTGGGTGGCTCAGTCGGTTAAGCATCCTACTTCAGCTCAGGTCATGATCTCGTGGTCCCTGAGTCTGAGCCCCGTGTCAGGCTCCATGCTAACAGCTAAGAGCCTGGAGCCTGCTTCAGATTCTGTGTCTCCCTCTCTGTCTCTTCCCCTCCCCTGCTCACATTCTGTCTCTCACTTTCTCTCAAAAATAACCATTAAAAAATTTTTTAAATAGTGTTTTTTAAGCCAGCCATAATTACAGTGGGAACTAATAAGACACACTCTTAGCTGGGTACAAAGTAGATTCTTTTTGTTTTTAATGAATATTTATTTATTTATTTATTTAGTGCACGTGCAAGCAGGAGAAGGGGGGGGGAGGGGGTTGGGGGAAGAGAGAATCCCAAGCAGGCTCCGCACATGGTCAGCACAGAGCCCATTGCGGGGCTCAGTCCCACAAACTGTGAGCCACTCAGATGTCCCCAAAGTAGATTCTTTAAAGGAAGAATCAAGGGAAGCAACAGTGTTTGGGTCAGGAAATATGGATTTTACACTTATTCTGTGTCGATTTAGTTTATAAAAATAAACATTCCTTCTCTGAGTTCTAAGAGTCTATAGGGCTAGAATACATTTGCTAAGAGTAAATGTGAAGAAAAGAACAAAAACCAAAAATCTGGAGGAAGCTGACAGAACTCTGGGGTCTGTCTGCTGACTTCTCTCCCTGTGTTCAGTGTGCACTCAGGCTGTGCCTGAGCCTGTCCAGGGCTGGGAGCTGGGGGCATGAGGCTGGGCTTCCTAGGCCTCCCTAAAGTAAATGAAGGTGGGAAAAGCAGACAGGATCTACTACCGTGCTTGTTATCTTCCTGAGTCCATCTGAATATTTAGCCACTTCTGCCTCTAGGTGGCACTCTGTAGCCACCATTCTGTTTCTACATTGACAACAGCCTGGTGACCCCCATCAGGCCTCAGACAGTCTCTCCCAGAGAACCTGGGGGGCTGAGCCTGTCCTGTGGCAATTAGGAAACTCCATGCAGTGCTTTCCAGAAGTGACGGGGAGAGGAGGGTAGGAAAGCATCTTGCCTCCTCCAGACAAAGGTCGTGACTGAAGCTTTGCCTTGGGGTTTTCTCTTCCTGAAGTAAAGTAATTCACATCTTATACTCTTTCTAGCCATCAGCACTAGAACAGTTATAAAAGGGCCAAGCCAGCGTTTGCTTTCCTTTGCTCACCTTGTCACATTTTCTAACACTTGGGCAAAAGGCTGTCTCCAGAGCCAGGAGGGATTGCCAGCTTCCGTCTTTCCCCACCCCCCTTTCTATCAGCACCTCACGTCCTTTCCAACAGGTCGCACTGACCCGCTTCCAAGAGGTCTGAGCACCCAACTTCACACAGCCAGGATGTCTGTCTCCACCTGCTAGTGGCTCACGCTGCTTCAGACAGGAAGTAGTCAGTGAACCCACATCACTCCTGGAGGAAGGATGTTTTGAGTGCAGAATGAGAGAGGACTCTCTTTCTGCTCTGTGAACCCCTTTTCAGTGCAGACCCCAGTCAGAAAGTGACTCTTTTCTGCAGAGGAAAAGGATGGATCTCCCCTCTTGTCTCGGCAACAGGCCAGTGTGCAGAGCAGGGACCAGAGATCATCAGACCCAGGCCAACCTCAGAGCTGTGCAGGCTGCAGTGAGTACTACCATGGGCACTCCAAATACAGGAAGGCACCTTCCAGAGCCTGCTGGAGGGAACCAGGCCTTTTCCACAGTTCTGCCAATAAAACCTCTGGGGCTCAGCTTTGAACCTGATCCTAGGAATGACATCTTCGCACAAACTTTGTAGGACAAGTCAAATCCAAAGAAGAGAAAATGCAGGACTGGCCAATGAAAAAAAGCCAAGAAATCTGGACCAGCCCAGAGCAAATGCAGTATTTTCTCCACATGGGTTGAAAGAGGTTCTCATGTGTGAGGAATTGAAAATTTAAGTTAATTGTGTGATAAACTATCTTTTGTCTTCATTCTAGAGCAAGGAGCAGCTGTTCCTTTAGAGTCTTTATGGAACCCGTGTTCATTGAAGCTCTTCTGGGATTTGTCACAAATATATTTTTGGTTCGGGTGCCCAGAGTAGCAAAACGAGCCAAGAGCGATGCTTCCAGATTGTTGCTGTAAGAAGACCACATCCCTGTCTGGTTCTCCAGGTAATCCATGTGCACAGTAGGGGACATTTAGAAACAGCCTGTCCCTTCATGTTTTTTCCAAAAGTACATCCTGAGACAAGGGTTAATTTGCAGGGATGTGGTCCCAGCGAGCAAGAGTGAAGGACAGGGGAGCAAACAGGGGGCAGATGTGTTATCGAACTGGGCACTACCAGGGGTCACCGCATGATTGCTCTTTGGTACTCTGAAGAATTTTCTGGAGCAAGACTCAGAACTGTCCACCTGAGCAATGAAGGAGGCGTCCTGACTCCACCTCCCATGCCTCACAGGTCAGAGGGCCCCTCACAGGGCATTAAGTCTCCACACTTCTAGGTGATGACTGAGTGAAACAGTTCTCCCAGGTGGCCCATATCTCAGCATCAGAGAGACGACCTGAAGCAGGTGTGGCGAGGGAAGTAGCTGGTGGTTCACACCTGTGGGAAACTGGTTGCAACCTGCAGGGACCTGGGTTTCTGCAGCAGTGGCTACAAGAGGTGAAGCTGACAGGAGGTGAGGTGATGCACAAAAGGTGTCTCCCTCACAGGCACGGGCCTAAGCAGAGTGTAGGGTGACCGAACGGTTGATGTGCAGACCACACTTCTCCATGGAAAGCATTACAAATAAGTAATGACTAGCTTGCTCTGTGGGCCGGCTCACAAACAAACCGCAATCTGGATGGATTAACTGCATAGGGAAATACAACAGCATCAAGGCTTTCACTATGGAAGACAACAGAAAAACAAACATAGTGAGTAAAATAGTATTTTTAAAGTTCATCTTGAATGCTAGTGCTTGAGGAAAGCAGGTGTCCTTGGAGAAATGGAATGAGGTAGTTAGGGTCTCGAGATTGAAAGGCACTTCTGGATACTTTTCAGAGCTTTAGCAACAGCACCGGAGCATAATTGTATTTACCTCCATGGCAGATGCAGGCACGTCCCTTTCCTGGATGCACTTGGATTACCAACACCACTTTTATGTCATTCAGCCCTAATTTTGGTTAATATTTTGTTCCCAGATGGAAGGGAGAGAGGATTATAAAGTGGACAGAGATTTTCCAATAGAGAATGGGGGAATTGCAAGGGAATGAAGAGGAGGAGGTTAGAGAGAATATGGGTGGGCATATGAGAGGGAGAATGTCCATGGGGGAATTACTAGTTCTAGATAATTATTTACTGTGTACCAAACAACTCAAGGACCACAGCACGGGGGTGGGGGGGGGGTGGCAAGGATGAGGGCTGGGGAGAGGCGTATGGCATAGAAGCACCCTCCCTTCAGAAGTAAGCGGGGGAAGCAATGAGGAGCCAGCTGCAGTAACCTGTACTAGGAGGCGCTGTGGACCCAGGAAAGCTTGGCTGGTTCCTGCCAGATGGGGCTAGCAGGACTTGGGATGGGGGGCAGGGGCAAGTGCAGTAATTGCTCACATGAATGGGAACATGTTTCTTAGGGTGATGGTGGAGGGCGTGTGAATCTCAAAGGTTAATTTGCATTTTAAAAAATGTTATGCTGATATCTCACTGCAATGGAGGAAAAGCTTTGGGTGTTCCGTCGAGTCTAGATTCTCTCTCTGAAATGTTCTCACAGGTAAAGATTTATATAAAATGCCCAGAGGAGGCTGTAATAGATCTTGATGCATATTTCATATTTTCAAGCATACCACTTGATCTCACAAACAGATTGATGAAAATGCAGTCTTTATTGTACAATATTCATGTTTTATTAAATGTGATTACATAGCAAGTAAGGGAGAACTGCGGTAGCAGCCATGCTTCAGAGCTGGAGCCATGGCTGTTTCCCAGAGGCCCAGATGGGACCTCCCTCTTTGGGTTTATAACCTTGGGGTCATCCTGCCTTGGGGAAGTCACTGTCTCTTCTAACTCTCACTCTGCAGGAAAAGAACAGCACTTGCTCTTTTTGAACCAAGCAGAGTATTAATAACACATTCAGAGACAGAGGCCTCAATCTTATCTGAGGTAGAAAGGAGTCTGGCTCCTTACCCAGTCTGCCGCCCTTGACTTCTCTAAGGAAGCACATAGCCCGGAATTCGTTGTTCAGTACACACTCCCAGCTTCCCAGCAAACCTTCCCTCCTTGGAAACCTGAGAGGGTTCGCTTCAAACACGACTTTCTGGGCCTGGAATCAAATTGGCCTGGCTCCCCTCTGATCTCCCCAGTCTGTAAGCAGGGGTCCAGGCAGCTGTAGTAACTCTACCCTGCACAACCCAGCTTCTTTTCTTTTCTTGGACAAGATTTATATGGCGGGTGTAGTCTTACCGCAGACATTCCCAAGAGAGGCCCAGAACACCCGCGTCACCCCAGCCCCTCAACTCCCTGCAAGTTAACTTTAAGATGGGTTTTTAGATAAAGTTGGGTTGATACTTAAGGAAAATCAAATTTGTGTGTGATTGAGAAACCACTTTATACAACTTGATGGATTACCTGAAACCTTCCTATGAGAGAGGGGGTGAAGGAGAGCTGAAAGAGTCCAACCTGCAGTCTGCAGTTTAAGATGCTTTGTCCTCCCCGATGCTGGAGGAGTGACAGGCTTGGGCTTGGAGTCAGAAACAAACCAGACTTGAGTCCTGGTGACCCCACTTACTGGCTGTGTGACGTGGAGTAGGTGAATTACCCTCCCTGTGCTCAGGTTCCTTTCCTGGAAAATGAAGATACTAATGTCATGGGGTTGTTGTAAAATAATGAATATTAAGCACAGCCACTGGCACAGAGAAAGATGTCAATACATGTTAGCTATTATTATGAAGTCATTAATTCATTTAAGCCACAGAGACAATGGCTTTGCTATTGTTGTTTGATACATGTCCTTTTTGACAAGTGGATAGTGTCACATGCTGGGATATGAGTAGGGGAACCAAGAATGAAACCCCAGGCTGTTGCCAATCCCCACCTAATGCTAGAGTCGAAATGGGCCACGTGTTTTACTACTATGTTGGTGGAGGAAGTGCTAAGTGGCACAAAATAGTAAATTACATTGTGCGCAAAGCATACCCCTGCATCTGGGGGCTGGAGACAGTTTTCACAAGATGGCCATGAATGCTGTGGGTACAGGCATACGCTTTCCCATGACGGGACATAAGAACATGCGCAGTCTCCAGTGAATGCCCTTTTATTTACCTGGCGATGTCAGTTCCAGACAGCCCGGGCCTCGCTGCTGATCTGAATAGTAATCAGATTCTCACATGTCTCCCTGTCTTTCCAAGAAGCCCAGACACTAATAGCATCCCCGGGGAGGGGCTGCCGTTTTCTGAGTGTCCGCCACAGATGTACAGCTTGCCTTGCTCTTCCTCATAGGCAGGAGCCAGGGATAGAAAGGATTTTTTCAACTTGGCTGGCAGTTTCATTTGGGAAAACAAAACAGTATAAGCACTTGTTTCTGTTGGACATAGTGCAGAGATGTTTGTATTTTTAAGCAATTACTCAAAATTACTTTCTATGGAATTTCCATTTTATTTGGTTTATTTCTGAAGTCACCCCAGATAATGCCTACCCTCTACTGATCTGTAACTCGGTGCCCCAAGAAACTGTGACAACAACCCTGTACTCCACTCTAGGTCTTCTACACAAAGGGCGTTGCGTCGGAGGAAACTCCAGTGTGTGCAGACACCCAGAGAAGGGACCTGAGCTGTTTTAAGAATGGCTGTATTTTAATGTCCATGAAATTTGATGTAGCCATTCTTTCCCTCAGTATATATTTGCTGTGTGCACATGTGGATGGATTGAGGCCCTGTGTCAGGGCTTTCATTCAAGGCAAGAGTCTGGAAGCTTCAGCCTGAAGATCGTTTGGGCCCTTCTTGCTGCCCAGGTCCTGGCATTCAGTAACCCCTATTAAGCTCCACCCCCAGCAGGTTGTGCTGGGGGTGCAGTGCAGGAAAGGAGGTGAAATGCCCAGTGAGGAGTTTGGTGGACAAAGAGGCCCTCTACTTAGCGAAGCTTGGGCCTCCCTGTGGACTTCAGGCCCACACCATGCCTGTCTCCCAGCCCCTGGGAGAATACAGATAATTACTGCAGGGACTTCTGGAGAGGCTTCCATTCCCATAACTAAATTTATTCCATCAGAGTTTTTTCTTTGCCTAAGTCTAATTGGTACAGTCATTATGTCAGAGTGAATGTTATTATTTTAGTCAAAAGCAGTAAACTAGGAAAGACATTCTATATTACAGTTCGCCTCTCTGTCCTGGGGTTAGGAGCCTTACGAAAGAATCAACAAGACCTGATTGTGTACCATGGCCAGCATACCAGACCTTCCAGGGACCTCAAAGAACAAAGAGAAAACTGGTCTGTGGGGTTTGCCCCAAATCATCATAAACGAGGTTGTGAATCTACACATAGGTGGACTACTTCTGCATAGATAGAAAAATATCTCTGCACCACTTTCCTTCTTTGATTTGTTTATTCTGTTCTGCAGAATTCCTCATTGTACAGACTGCTGAGCACAGTAACAGAGAGCAGTGTGTGTTTGTTGAATGAATGAATGAATGAATGAATGAATGAAATATGCATGTGGCTCCGTGCCATGGTCGTGCTTCATGAAGCAAATTAAACCCTAGCCTCAGCTCTTAGTGAGCTTGTGTCCTGACAGCCTGTCAGGTGTTGGATAACATGTACCAATGATGGAAAAAATACAAAAAGGAATTCATGTTTATCCTTCCAACCAGCAACATGCATATCAGATTACAGAAGAATTAAAATGTCTGTGGGTAAAATTACAGTGCAAAGTTTTATGAAGTCATCAAGGTAAATCCTATTTTGCAAAATTGCCGCAAGATTGTGAATGTTCTCATGGCCTTAATTCAGGATACATTCCTTAGACAAAGAACATCTTGGTTTGATTCCATTTGTTTTGAAGCCCATATTCTACAGAATTATTTTTTCTGTGTAGTATAAAAATGTAAGAATGGTAACTGGAAAAATTAGATCATTTTTCCAGATGTATAGATTTTCAATTGGCAGTTGTATGGAGGACTGAAACATGGTTAAATGTAACCAATATTCATTTAATGTAATTTTCATCTAATGTTTGGGCCTTTATGCTTCAGGTATCAGCTCCCTATTTTCTTGTTTTTATTTAAAATCTGTCACTTAAGACTCAAATCTCTTGTTTAAGCATCTGACTCTTGATTTTGGCTCAGGTTGTGGTCTCATAGTTTATGAGTTTCAGCTCCACATTGGGCTCTGTCAGTGCAGAGCCTGCTTGGGATTCTATCTCCCTCTCTCTCCACCCCCTCCCCTACTTGCTCTCTGTCTCTCAAAAATAAAAAACAAACTAAAAAAAAAGAGACTCAAATCTCTCTTACAATGCTGCCCTCAATGTATAGTTGTTCAAAGCCTTCCTAAGAAGTGAGGGAAATGTCATGGAAAGCCCATGGTCCTGTTTGGGGTTGAAAGCACATAACTCTGCCTCTGCTGTATTTTAAGGTGTAGCTTTACACCTGAGAACTGTTGTTTACCATCTAGGTTTCTCTTAGCAGAACTTTGAGACTGAGCTGTTGTATCTGGTTTGCTAGGGCTGCCGTAACAAAGTACCACAAACTGGGCTGCTCAAACAAGAGAAATGTATTGTTTCACAGTTCTGGAAACTGGAAGTCTGAAATCTAGGTGTTTGTAGGGTTGATTCTTTCTGAGGCTATGAGGGAAGGATCTCCTCCAGGCTTCTCCTTGGCTTATAGATGACTGTCTTCTTGTTCACATGATGTTCTCCTTGAATCTTCTGTGTCCAAACTGCCTTTTTTTAAAATAAGGACATCAGTCATATTAGATTCAGGCCAACTGTACTGCAATATGACCTCATCTTAAGTAATTATGTCATCAAGGACTCTATTTCCAAATAGAGTCCATATTCTTAGGTACTGGGGGCTTTCATATGAATGGGGAAGGCACACTCAACCTGTAATAGTTATGAAGAGCTCTGCCTATGCTACAGGATTTAAGTGACTGAGAAGGCCCTATCCACTGACCCGCCCTTCTTCTCCATGTCCCTGCCCTGCTTGTTTCCAGGCCTTTTCCCATAGGTATCTGAGACTCCCTTAGAGACTTGTCCCTTTGCTTCCAGAAGATGACTTCATCTTCGGGGATCTCACCCAGATTGCAGTCATGCCCAGGAGAGATAGCAAGAAGCCATTTTCAGTTAATTCTTTAGCACATTGGCTCTCAAACTGTGTGCCTCAAACCTGTACTGCCAAATGCTGATCAGTGTGTGGATCATTCTGTCACCCTACCATCTCTCAAAAGGGACATTGGGTTGGTGGGACCATGAGCAGTAGTGAGAGCCAGCATAATCTGCAGCGAGTAAGAGCTGAGAGGTGGGATGTAGAGTTAGTCACACTCCACTTTCTCAGTGTAGACAGCGGGAGCTTGGAGTGTGGATGGTCCCACTGACACAGGGGTGTAGGGCTGAGACTGAAATGACCAGAGATGCTCTTTTAGGCTCTAGAAAACAGCATGACATTGTAGGAGTGATTGCTTTGTAATTACTGCTGAGGTTTCGAATTGCTTTTTGAATATCAATTAAGATTAGTCTTCTAATGTGTGCAAAAGGACATCATAAACAGATAGATGGAGAAAGTCTGCTTTTGGCAGGTCCAGCTTTCCCAGTGATTGGCTCCCAAATGTGAGAGAAAGTTGTGAGGCACAGGAAGGGATGGGAGATATGCCTGGAAAAAAACAAAAACCAAAGGCAGCATTATCAGAGCAAGAGGAACCAGGCAGACCTGGGTTTGAACCCCGACCCACTTTCTTTCTGGCTGGATGACTTTGGACGTCTGACCTCTCTCACCAGCTGTGACCTCCTCATCTATTCAGTGCACATAGTGATGCCTGCCTCGTGGAGTTGTGATGAGCATCAGGCTGGCAGAGAATGCCTACAACATCCATTAAAATGGCTCTAATTGTCATTGACTACATCATTCTTTCTGGGCCCAGCCCTGGCTGGCAGTGAAAGTGTAAGCTCTGCAAGACTGTCACAGGTTCACTCAATGGCTGTGAACTTGTCTTTTCTACAAAAGCTGCTCTTATAGTGAGAATGGGCCTGGAGCCCCCTACTTCCAGGCTCCTGACCTGCTGTGGAGTTCTGCATGCACAACCAGGACCGCACAGCTTCCTGAGCAGCAGGGGGGCCTTGGGCAGGAAGGGGAAATGAGAGTGGCCAAGGCTGTGCACACCTGGGCTGCATCAATGGCCACGTTGTGGAGCAGGCCCTCTGGGGTGGCCTGGAACGTGGGGCTCTGGAGCTGTGTGTCAGTCATCACCTCGTTGGGCCTTGGTTTGTTTTGCAAACTTTTGTTTGTGTAATTTATGTTTCTAGTAACTCATCTTTAACTGCCCTCCCTCCTGATGACTCTATTCCCTTCTCCATTTATATTTTCTTTTTCCTAACACACTCTTCTCTCTCCCACCCCCACCCCGTCTTTAATTTTCTTTAGTCAAAATAGATAGGGAAGCAGAAGGCCTGGGATGAATGTGGGAAAGGCCACTTAGGTTATTCTAGAAAACTCTATGTTTTGCTAATTCAGAGGAGGTCTGTCAGCTCTTGTGGCACTGGTCCTAGCTGATGTGAGCGGCACACAGCTGCCATTGCTAGGAGAAATCATTTGCCCACCCCCCACTTACCTGTCTGCCGAGCCCCTCTCAACTAGACCTTAAAAGGACCCCTTGCCCATCTGCAAGTTACAGAGAAAGAAACTAAGACTTCAAAAGACTGAAGGAATAATTTTTAAGACCAGCAACAGGTTGTAATTCTTGATGTGGGGAGCTAAATAAACCTTGCCATGTAGACCTGCCCCTATCTTTCCTTGTTTACTCACACTGGAAATTAATGTCCTTTTTTTAAAAGTTTTTTTTAACGTTTGTTTATTTTTGAGAAACAGAAATAGGGTGCAAGTTGGAGAGGGGCAGAGAGAGAGGGAGACACAGAAAGTGAAGTAGGCTCCAGGCTCCAATGCCGGGCTCAAACTCACGACCAGTGAAATCATGACCTGAACCAAAGTCAGACACTTAACCGACTGAGCCACTCAGGCACCCCTGGAAATTAATGTCCTAAAGCCTCTATGAAGTATCACTTCATATTCCCACATGTTTACAAATGTCATGAATAATTCCTGCAAATATTCATTGAATGGAAATATGTTTGAGAACTACACTAAGATGGACTTTACCTCTTTTTTCTGATTAAATGGTGCAAATTTATGTAAAATTCCAAACTGTACAGGAACGTACATAATCTCACTTCTAGAGACACACTGCCAAAAATTGCTGCAAAATTCTCCATATTATTTTTTTACATTGATATTAACTCTTGCTTTTGATTGTTTTGGTTATGAACTCATGCCATGAATGCTACCCTGAGCTTGCATGTTTTACTCCACAGTAGTGCAAAGAAGTCTACCTCATTCTTAAGTCACGTACAGTATTCCATTGTGTGGATGTCTCAACATTTATTTAATATTCTTCAGAGTTCATTTGGGTTAATTATATGTTTGTAATACTTTTAAGTTTTTAAACAAAGCCACAAGGAACATATTTGAGTCTTTGAGCACTTTTAGAAGGGTTTTGGAGGCATAAATCTTAAAGTTAGAAATACTGGTTCAAAGGGTATCAACTTTAAACTTAGTAGATACTGCTAAGTTACAAGCCAAAAAGATAATATGGGTTTACCCTTGTACCACCAAAGTACTCAAGCACCCATTTATTTCCTTATACCCTCACCAATGCTGAAATTCACTAGCCCATATTTAGCTGTGCCAATCTAATAAATGAAACAATACATCACTGTAGTTTAATTTGCATATCTTGATTATCTCCTCAGAAAATCTGTGGCAGGGGCTTCCCAGCCATGGGCTGGTTTCTTCTTCCTGGCCTGTCCCTATTTCTTGACTCTTTTCTCATCCTTTAACATATATGTGAATGGGAAGTGCCTGTGAATTTTTAATAGACGCCTAGCAAAACCAGAAAGGCAAATCTGATTCAAATTGACACTCTACAGTCCAGAGCAGAGGTTAAGTGACTTACAGAATAGAGGTACCACCTCCTGCTTCTGTTAGCCCAGCTAAGAGACAGTAAACCATCTTTAAAACTCATCCCTGAGACACTTTCTGGTGCCTTGCCACAATGGGAATGACAGTACAGGAGATGGGAGCACCAACGGTGGTTCTATTTCATATGAAGGGGTCTTTTCTCCAGCCAGTCAAGCACCATTCCAGCAAGGATTCAGAGCATAATGTCCCCTATCAGGTCAAACTGGTGGGGACAGACACACCATGGAAACTCAGCCCTGCTAGACTGCTGCCACCCCAGTCCTTTCCAGTCTGTTTCCACCTCTAACCTGTTGAATGACTTCTCATCTCAGCACAGGGCATATGCTGCCTGATTGTTTCCTTTGTCAGCTGTAGGTCTTACTTCCCCAAGAAATTCTTGAGGGCAGAGACCAGATCTTATCCTCATTCAGCACCTAACTGACCTCAGCAAACCTCACCTATGGCAAGTGCCAGTGGTGATGGGGAGGAAGTTGAGGAATGGATGAGTTCTGACTCCACCTTGCATCTGAAGCCTCTGAGGCATCTGAAGGAAAGCCTCTGATGGGGGCACACTCTGCCCAGATTCCCTAGACAGTTTGACCTGCCCTCCCTCTCACTGGCTCTAATTTAATCTCATCTAATGAGGCCTGGAAATGAGCCAGTTCCAGAACTGGCAAGAAATCTGACATATCCAGGTGGCCAGAAGACCACCCCCAAAACCAGCTTGCCCCCAACAGGAACATGTCCTGTGTTTCTCTTCTGACACATATTCCTGAAATTAGCATGTCACCACCTTGTTGGGGTCACTGCCTGATGGAAGACAAAACTATATATATTCATGTACCTGCAACTATATCTGATTTTTTTTTTAAAGAAAAATGTTCACATTTGTAGCACTCCATATATTTCTTTAATTTCTGAAGATCAGTTTTTAAGTTCCATATTGCTTTCATAGTACTTGGCCTAAGCATAATTAAACCTACTTTAGCTAAGATTCACACTTGAAAAGTGTGAATAACATAACTCATTCAATCCCACTTATAAAAAGAGGAAACATATGCAAAGCTCATTAGAGTTTCTCAGGCATTCTTTCAGGAATTAATTGCCAGATTTTATAACCCATTAGAACCATTCCAGCTCTCTTTAGAAGCCATTGCTAAAATCAGGACTTTATTAACATTTTTGGGCACACTTGCTCTATGACACCTCCTAGGAAAGGAAAAATTCCTTTCCTTAAAATTTCATACCTACAGAAAAAGATTGTGGATTATAATATAAATGAAAACTTGTCAAGGGGTGTGATTGGTGAGGAGAGATTGTATTGCAAAGGGCCCAAAAGATGATTGAGGGGTAAGAGGATAAAATGGTGAGACACTGAATAACTCAGCCTGAAGAAGAAAGACTCCAATGAGTGACTAGAAGAAATAAAGTTCATTTAAGTTCTCTCCATTATAAAATTATTCATGCTAATTTTAGAGAAGAAAATTTAGAAGGAAGGAAGAAGGAAAGCATCCATAAACCCACCACTTAAAGATGACATTTTGGGGCGCCTGGGTGGCGCAGTCGGTTAAGCGTCCAACTTCAGCCAGGTCACGATCTCGCGGTCCGTGAGTTCGAGCCCCGCGTCGGGCTCTGGGCTGATGGCTCGGAGCCTGGAGCCTGTTTCCGATTCTGTGTCTCCCTCTCTCTCTGCCCCTCCCCCGTTCATGCTCTGTCTCTCTCTGTCCCAAAAATAAATAAACGTTGAAAAAAAAATTAAAAAAAAAAATAAAGATGACATTTTAACATTTTCTTTATTTTCATCCACTCCTTCTGTACACACATGCTTTTTACATTGTCGTGATCAGATAATATGTATGTATAATAGTCACATTAATGTACTCTGATCTAGATTCCAAAGACAATTTGTTTCATGGTCATGGTTGCTGTTACCCTCCTCACACTGTGTTCATTTACTTGTTTATTATTCAACAGATATTTATGGAATCCCTTGGTAAGAATCAGGTCTTGAGAATACTAGAATGCACCAGACAGAAAGATGTTTGTCTCTCAGAAAATACATATTCTACTTGGACATGACACAATAGACAAACAAACAAATGTTGAGTGTGATGGGAAGTCACTAGAAATTTGTGAGCAGGGAGTAGCATAATCTGATTTATATTTTTAAAAATGGTTTTCTTCCATGTGGAAAATGCATCATAGGGAGAGAAGACTCGAAGCAAGGAGAGCAGGCAGGAAGTTGTTGCAGTCATCTAGATGAGCAAGATGGTGGCAGAAATAGGGAAGAAAGGAATGTTTAGGCAGTTGGGTCTGTGGAGCTCGCTGATGTGTGTCATGGATGTGTTACAGGTGTGAGTGAAAAAGAGGAACCAAGACTGCAAGGTGCCAATCCAGGTGGACATGGCAGGTTTGCAGTTTGCTGCATGAGTCAGGAGTCCAGAGCCAGAGTTCCCTAATCGAGAATTATTGACATAGGGACAATATTTATAGCTGTGGAAGTGAAGGAGGTCACGTGGGGAGAGAGTATGAATGGAGAAGAGAAAGGCCCTGCACGAAGACACCTTAACTTCTAAAAACTGAGAAGAAGAGGAGGAGCATGCTTCTTTCTCCAACCACATGCTCCCTGGCCCCCATTGACAGTCTAGGGGATATGTGAAGTGGGAGACAGCCTCCTTTATCAAACTGTTATCCTATTTTTTATGAAGAAATATGTTGCAAAGCCATTCTAGAACCTCTTAAAATTGTGGGAGTCAAAGCAGCATTCTACAATTTTGATTTACGAAGATCATGGAGTATGTATTGACAATCCAGTATTTAAATCACATAATAAAATATATTGAAATTATTTTATAATTATATATAATGAAAAAATTTTATTTTCAAGAGATACTTTTAAAGTTGGTGAGCAGGGCACCAGGGTGGCTCAGTTGATTAAGCATTTTACCCTTGATTTTGGCTCGGGTAATGATCTCATGGTTCATGTGTTTGAGCCCCATGTTGGGCTCTGCACTGACAGCATGAAGCCTGCTTGGGATTCTCTCTCTCTCTCCCTCTCTCTGCCCCTCTCCAGATCGTGCTCTCTCTCTTTCAAAATAAGTAGATAAATTTGAAAACAAGTTGGTGAGCATTTTCATGCAGTTCTATGTATATTTTAAATTTTCCTTTGAGGTTTTCTTTATGATCAATAGATTGTTAAAAAAATATGTTGTTTAATTTTCAACTCTTTAGGTATTTTTCCTGTTGTCTTTATCTTATTGAGTTCTAATTTGATTCTGTTATGGTCAGAGAACATAACTTGTGTGGTTTTAATGCCTTTACATTTTTTGAGATTTGTTTTATGGCCCAGAATATGGTAGGTCTTGGTGAATGTTCCATGAGCACTTGGGGGAAAAAAAAAAAGGATATTATGCTGTCGTGGAATGAAGTATTCTGTATGTGTCAATTAGATCCCATTGGTTGACTACATTGTTTAGATCTTCTCTATTCTCACTGATTTGCATTCTAGAAATTCTATCAGTTGCTGAGAGGGAAGTATTAAAACACCTAACTATAGATGTGGATTTGTCTGTTTTTCCTTTCAGCTGTATTAATTGTGCTTCATGGATTTTTAGGCGCTGTCATTTGGTGTCATTTGATCTTTAGGATCATTATTTTTTTTCCCAGTAGGTTGATCTTTTTGTTGTAATGCAATCTCCTTCTTAGCTTCTAGTGGTTTTCTTTGCTCTGAAATATTTTTTATCAGATAGCAATATAGCTATCCCTATTTCCATAATACCATTTGTATGTTATATATATTTCCAAGGCTTGCTTTCAACCTACTTATGTCATTGAATTTGAAGTGAGTTTTTTTGTAAGCAGCATATAGTAAGAGATTTTCTATCCGCTAACACAAGCTCTTTCTTTTAATTACTGTATTTAAACTATGCACATTTAAAGTTACTGGTATATTAGAGCTAAGTCTGACATTTTCTTATTTGTTTATTTCTTCTGTCTCTCATCTCTTTTCTTGCCTTCTTGAAGATGGTTTGCATAAATTTTAGAATTTCATCTTTATTTGCTTATAATGTTTTTGAGTACATATCTTTTAATAACCTTTTTAGTACTCTTGTTAATTATAATATATATAATACTGTGTGTGTGTGTGTGTGTATAAAACAAAATGTAGGGGTGCCTTTGGGGGCAGAGAGCACTGTATATGCATATGTGACTTGGCGACTTGACACAGTGTACTATTATCAACATTTACCACTTAAAGTACAGTGTGGAAACCTTACTTCCATTGAGGTCTCTTTATCCCCCCAACATTGACTTAAGTATCAGATGGTGTTATTTTTATTTCCATATTCAAATATGATTTATGAAGCTTATAAGGAGGATAGTCTGTTTTATGTGCCCATATAAGTTCTCTTTCCATTGCTTTTTCTTCCTCCTGATATTCCAAGATTCTTTTATTATTACTTTTCTGTTTAAAGAAATTGCTTTAGTCATTCTTTAAGGGTAGGTATGCTAACTGCAAATTCTTTTTGTGTCCTAGTGTCTGACATCATGTTTATTTCCTCTTTATTCCTGAAGGATAGTTTTTCCAGATATAGAATTTGTGGTTGGAAATTCTTTTTTTCAGCACTTGAAAAATATGCCACTTCCTTCTGGCATCTGTGGTTTCAGATGATGACCAATCCACAATTGTGTACAAATTGGTTCCCCTGCAGGTAACATGTCATTTCTCTGTGGCTGCTTTCAAGTTTTTTTTATTTTGTCTTTATTTTTCAGAAGCTTAATTATAATATGTCTTAGCATGGATTTATTTGGATTTTTCCTATTCAGAAGTTCACTCAGCTTTTTGAACTTGTAGGTTGATGTCCTTTGCCAAATTTGGGGAGTTTTCATCCATTATTTCTTTGAATTATCTCTCAGTCACAGTCTTTCTCCTTGTCTCTAGGACTCTGATGTTAAAAATTTTGGATCTTTTGTTAATGTTATACAGGTTTTGAAGCTTTGTTCTTTCTCTTCTCTTTCTTTCTTTCTCAGATTATTTTCTCTCTGTTGTTCAGATTGGGTAAAATCTATTAATATTTCTTCAAGTTTACTGATTATATCTCTTGCATCTCTGCTCTACTATTAAGCCCATCCAGTACTTAAAAATTTTTGGTTATTGGATTTTTCAGTTCTGTAATTTCCCATTGGTTCTCTTTTAGAACTTCTATTTATTTGTTGAGATATTTTTATTTTTTAATTTGTGTCAATAGAATTTGTAATTGATTGCTGAAGTTCTGTAATTTCCCATTGGTTCTCTTTTAGAACTTCTATTTCTTTGTTGAGATATTTTTATTTTTTAATTTGTGTCAATAAAATTTGTAATTGATTATTGAAGCATTTTTATAATGATTGCTTTAAAATCCTTGTTAAATAGGAGCGCCTGGGTGGCTCAGTCAGTTAAGTGTCTGACTTCGGCTCAGATCATGATCACACAGTTCTTGGGTTTGAGCCCCGTGTTGGGCTCAGTGCTGACAGCTCAGAGCCTGGAGCGTCCTTCAGATTCTGCGTCTCCCTCTTTCTCTGTCCCTCCCCCACTTGTGCTCTCTCTCTGTCTCTGTCTCTCTCTCTCTCTCTCAAAAATAAATAAATAAAATAAATAAATAAATACACATTAAAAAAAAAAATCCTTGTTAAATAATTCCAGCATCTGATTCATCTTAGTATTGGCATTAGTTGATCTTCTCTTTTCATTCAGGCTGTGAGGTTTGCAGCATGCCTGGTAATTTTTTATTATATCTTGGACTTTTTAGGTGTTATGTTAGCAGACTATCATTTTAGGTTTAACACCCAGGCTACTTTTTGTGCTTTATGGTTACAAAGACAGTTTAATTTTTGCAGGCTTCATGGTGCTGGTTTGATCTGCTTGGTTCTCTGGAGCTGCTAAGGCTCCCAGTGGTCCCTCTTGGTGCTGCCACAGGGAAATTTTTGCTAGGCTGGTGCCTCTAGATACGGGAAGGAACCCTCCAAACTCTGGAAATAAAGAGTGCTTCCTGGGCAGGATCCTGCTTGCTAATGCCACCCTGCCACCTGGTGTTTCTGGGTAGGAGAAAAGAGTCTCAAGCCTTGGAGACAAAGAAACTTCTTGGACTCAGGCCTTCCTATAACCAAGATCTCCCTTGCCATTACTGTTAACCTTCCTGGTGTCTTTCAATAAGGAGGAGATTCTCAAGCCACTAGGGAAAAACAGCCCTTCTTCTGGTCACTTTTTGTCACCAGGTCTCCTGATCCATCTCTCTTGGCACAGTTGGGTGGATTTTTTCTTCATCCAGGGAAAGAGTGGACTATGTGGGCCATTTTCTATTATAGAGTTGGGACCAGAAACATGGGGCCTGAGTCACTTTCTCCTAGTTGGGTAGAGGGTTGTGGAGAAAAACACAACACACAGCCTATTGTTCTTCCAGTTCTTAGTCTCTAATCAGTTCATCTTTCTCTTTCCACCTTTCAGTTCACTTTTCCCCTTTCCATACTCTTCTTTGGTTGCCTCTGACATTAAAGATAAAATATTTGGAACCTAGGCCAGGCAGAGTTCTTGGACTTAACACCAAAAGTACAGTCCAATTGATAAGTTGGACTTCATAAAAATTAAACAATTTTGCTCTATGAAAGACCTTGTGAAGAGGATGAAAAGACAAGCTATAGACAGTGAGAAAGTATTTGCAAAAGTACCATCTGATAAAAGACTATTATCCAAAATATACAAAGACCTCTTAAAGCCTAACAATAAGAAAACAAGCAACCTGAATAGAAAATGGGCAAAGACCTGAACAGACACCTCACCAAAGAGAATGTACACATGGCAAGTAAGCATATGAAAAGATGCTCTATATCATATGTTATCAGGGAATTACAAATTAAAACAACCATGAGATATTATCACACACCTATAGAATGGCCAAAATCAAAATCATTGACAACATCAAATGCTGGTGAGGAGGTAGAATGACAGAACGATTATTTATTGTTGGTGGGAATGCAAAATGGTACAGCCACCTTGGAAGACAGTTTGGTAACTTCTTAGAAAACTAAACTTACCATATGTTCCAGCAATCCTACTCCTTGGTATTTACCCAAGTGAATTGGAAACTTATGTCCACACAAAAACTTGCATGCGAATGTTTACAGCAGCTTTATTCATAATTGCCAAAACTTGGAAGCAACCAAACTGTTCCTTAGTAGGTGAATAGATAAATAAACTGTGGCACATTCAGACAATAGAATATTATTCAGCATTAAAAAGAAATGAGCTATCAAATCATGAAAAACATACAGGAACCTCTAGAAAGTCAACCGTTCACTTAGTAAAAGGAGCCAATTTGGAAAGGCTACATACTGTATGATTTCAACTATATGATGTTCTGGAAAAGTTACAAATATGGAGACAGTAAAAAGATCAGTAGTTGGCAGAAATTTAGGGGGATGAGGGTTGGAGAGGCAGAGCTCAGAAGAGTTTAGGGCAGTGAAATTTTTCTGTATGATACTACAGTGGTAGACATATATCAGTATACATTTATCCAAATGCATAGAAAGTACAACACCAAGAGTGAACCCTGATGTAAACCATGGACTTTGGATGATGATGTGTTGGTATAGGTTCATGGATTGTAACAAATGTGCCAATCCAGTGGAGGGTGCTGATAGAGGGGGAGACTGTGAGTATGTAGGGACAGAGGCATATAGGAGCTTTGTACTTTCTGCTCAAATTTTCTATGAACCTAAAACTGCTCTGACAAAAATAAAGTCTACCAAAAACCCCAAAATAGTAATAAATAAATAAATTCAATCAGAACATGAGTAAAATACATGAATAGACATTTCACTAAAAGGTATATAGATGGCAAATAAACACATGAAAAGATGTTCAACATCATTGACCTCTAGGAAGATTCAAACTAAAACCTCTACAAACCTATCAAAATGGCTAAAATAAAAAATAGTGACACCACCAAATGCTCGTGAGGATGTGAAGAAACTGGGTCACTCATATGTTGCTGGTGGGAATAGAAAATGGTCCAGCCATTCTGAAAAATAATTTTGCAGTTTCTTATAAAACTAAACATACAGTTATCATATGACCCAGAAGTTGCACTCAGGCATTTATCCCACTGAAATGAAAATTTATGTTCATAGAGGAACCTTCTCATGGATGTTTGTAGCAACTTTCTTTGCAATAGCCAAGAACTGGAAATAACTCAGTGTCCTTAGTGGGTGAGTGGTTAAGCAAACTGTGGTGCATCCATGCCAGGAAATACTACTCAGCAATAAACAGGAACCAAATATTGATATATGCAACTACTCAGATGAATCCCTTGCATGGATTTAGAAGGAATTATGTTGAGTGAAAAAAACAAATCCCAAAAGGTTACACATTATATAATTCCATTTATATAATTTTGTTGAAATGAAAAAAAAATTAGAAATGGAAAACAGTGACTAGAGGTTAGGGACAGTTCGGGCAGGAGAAGGACATGAGTGTGTCTACAAAAGGTCAATAATGGGATCCTTGTGGTGAGGGGTCCTTGACTGTGGTGGTGGAAATATGAACCTACAGTGTGATAAAACTGTATAGGATTCAACACACACACACACACACACACACACACACACACACACACACGTCCAAGTAAAACTGGGCAATCTGAATAAGGTCAGCATGTATAAACCTCAATATCCTGATCGTGGCATTGTACTATAGTATTGCGGAATGTAACCAGTGGAGGAAACTCCATGAAGGCATCTCTCTGTGTTATTCTGAATGTGAATCTACAACTATGTTAAAATTTGTAAATTGTTCTCAAAAAAGTCAGTGAGCCATTCACTTTTTTGGGTGAACTGAAATTGGGCTCTGTATGCAGGCCACACATGCGCGACAGAGAACAAAGCTTCATGTTTAGTATTTATGATTTGGGTTTTCCTTGTGGCTACCTGGCAACTCTGCTGTCCCTTCACTTCCTTCTAGATTCCAAGTGGTAGGAAATGAGAACACATGATGAAACATGTCTTTGTCACTTCTCTTCCAAATACCATAGATTCCAGCAATGTATGCACACAGCAATCAGTTATCAATCTTAAAAAGAGAGAACTTGTTCTAGGTGAGGCTTTTCCTGTAGGTCATACTTTTCTGTTGTTGTTTGCCTTAATGAGAAAAATGAATGCATTAATGGTAGAAAAAAATCAAATTTTATATACTTTATATTCATATATAGATGTGAAATATTACTATTACTAAAATTATAGTAATTATTTACAGTTTAAAAATTAAACATAAAACCTCTGACATGACAAATAATTGTATGTAGTACTAATGGAAGAGGAGAGCAGTAGGGAAATGCATAGTGGAATCTGTATCTTTTATTTGTAACTGAAAAGAGCTCAGCCAAAACATTATATGAATATAGACTTAGTTAAGCTTTTGGAAATACAGATACAAAACATCAGGTCAATAATTTTGAGCAAAAGTCAAAATTTTCCAGGTTCCTATAGGAACTCTGTGGATGCTTTTGTTCCTTATGTAGATAACCTGGTATTTTCTCTAGGGCTGATGTTTTAAAATTTAGTAACATATTACAAACATTTCTCCAAGTCAACAAAATCCTTAATAAACATAATTTTAGCAACTTTATAATGTTCAATAGAGTGCATACATCATTTTCTTAACTCTGAGACCTGCAGATTATCTGATACATATATATCTGATTATTTGACATTATCTGATATATATTATCTGATAAATACATATATTTCTATAGTATTTATTATGTTCTTATGTAATATTCCCAGCAGAATTACCAGATGAAAAAGAATAAACATCTTGATGTAATATTATGCATATTTGTACAAGTTTTTTTCCAAAGGTGTTCTTTAAATTTATATTCCCTAGAAGAGAGTTCACCACCGGAAAGCCTTTCCAGGATCTGGTGGTGTTAGTTTAAAGAGAAACATGTGTTAATTTAGTAACAGGAAAAATGGTATCCCGTAGTTCTTTTAAATTGCTTTTCCTTGCTTGCTAGGTGGGTAATACTTTTCCCCTGTGTGTCTGTTAACAATTTGGAGTCTTTCTGAAAATTGTTCATGTCCCTTGAGTAATACCTATGAGTGATTTCATCAATTTTATTGACTATGTAAAATTCCATTGAGAAGTGAAGCTTTAATTTACTTAATCATTTTTCTGCTGTTAGACAAAAGTTGTTTATGAATTCTATTATAAATTATTTTATTCATACAGAAGATGTTAAAGGGGTGGCTTTTATGTGTTAGTCACTGTTTCTATAGCAGTGCACCAGTCAGACAAAGGGATTGCTTTCAAGGAGCTTACATTCCCCTGCAGGTAGGTAAGAGAGACTCTAAACAAATAAGCATATGATATGTCAGCACGACCGAAGTGCTGTGAAGAAAAGTAAACAGGGTAAGTAGAATAGAGGGGAGTTAGGTGGGTGGTATCTATGCTGTTTTACAGAATATTCAAAGGTCTGACTAATGAGACAGGAAGAAGTAGGGGAGCAGCCTGGTAGATGTCTGGCAGAAAGTATTCCAGGCAGAGGGTATAGCAAACGCAAAGGTCTTGAGGCACACAGGTATTAGAAAAAGGTCAAGGAGGCCAGCATGGCTGGTGTGCAGCATGTTAGGAGAAGATGAGGGGACATGAAGTCTTAAAGGGTCCCAGCAACTAGATTTTACTGGAAATGAGATGGAAAGGCATTGTAGGACTTGGGGCATAGAAGTGGAATGATATGGATGATATGACTTATATATATTTTAAAGACCCACTCTGGCTACTGAATAGATAATATATTATAGACAGGCGAAGAGGAAGCAGGCAAAGAGGAGAGATGTCAGGCCATTGCAATATTCCTGGTAAGGTTATGGTTTAGGTGGTGAAAAAAAATGGTTGGATTTTAGACAGTTTAAAGCATTGGCTGATGGTTGATTATGGCATGTGAGAGAAAGAAGTCAAGGATGACTCAAAAGATTGTCAGAATTATATTTGGATGTAAGTTTGAGACAATACTTCATCTGGGTACAGCTGTCAAGTAGGCAGTTGACTATGAGTCTGCCACTCCTGGAAGAGTCCTGGGCTGGAAGTGTAAACTCAGTAGTCATGAGTGATTGGAGTAGTCATAGTAGTGGTTGTAGAGAGGGGACCAGAGATCTGAGAACCAAGCTCTGGGCATTCCAGATTGGATAGATAAAAAGGAACCAACAAAAGAGTCTGAAAATGCACACTGAAGTGAAAGGAGAGAGGACAGAGGGTGGTGTTCTGGGAACCAGGTAAATAAAATGTTTCAAGGAAGAGGTGTTGAGTAAGATGAGGGCTGGGTACTGAGAGGTTCAGATGGGGTATCAGCAGGGGCCTTAACTAGAGCTGTCAGTGGAGTGGTATAGGCAAAGGAATGATGGATCCCATTGGAATCTAAGCCTGGTAAAGAAGGATACAAGAATATAAATAATCTGTTGTGATCTTCTTCATGAACATAGCCTCTTTCATATTCCCATCTTTAGGTGAGTCACGGCAATGCCTTTAAAGAGGCTTACACTTAAGCCTAGGAAAGTTTAAGAAGGGATATAATTTGGAAAATTAATGACCTTAACAGTTAACTCCTAGGTAACTTGTTAACTTGATTGAGAAAAGTTTGAACTTTGCTAAGGCATCTCCCAGGAATACTGCTTTTTAAAAGGAAAGGTAGTAATACTCTGGGCATGGAACTTTGATTATTTCTCTACTTTTGAAAAGAAGGAGAAAAAATTTCCCTTGAAGTTGCCTAACCAATATGGCCCTGGCCTAACCCAGCTGGTTAAATGGATCCAGGAGAAACACTGTTATAGTGTTAACCAGGTCTTTAGGTGTGACTGGTAGCTGCTTGAGTGGTAGGATGTTACCATCTTGATAAAAGATGTTACTCAATGCCTGATCCCTTCAGTGAACAAATAGCAAAAATTTTGCCTTCCTGTAGTCACAGTCTAAAGGGGAGAAAAACAATAACAGAACGATAAGTAAAATGTGAAGAAATTAAGACTACAGAAGTTTTAGAGGTAGGAGTGAAAATAAAATTTTAAATAGAGTGGTCAAGAACAGACTCACTTTGGGGCATCTGGGTGGCTCAGTCGGTTAAGCGTCCGACTTCAGCTCAGGTCACGATCTCGCGGTCCGTGAGTTCGAGCCCCGCGTCGGGCTCTGGGCTGATGGCTCAGAGCCTGGAGCCTGCTTCCAGTTCTGTGTCTCCCTCTCTCTCTGCCCCTCCCCCGTTCATGCTCTGTCTCTCTCTGTCTCAAAAATAAATAAAACATTAAAAAAATTAAAAAAAAAAAAAAAAGAACAGACTCACTTTGAATGCGGTATCTGTGTAAAAACTTGGAGACATGGTAAACCTGTGACTATCTGGCGGGGGGTGGGGTGGGGAGACTGTTCCAGGCAAAGGGAACAGCAAATGAGTAATATGTTTAGGGAGAAATTGAAGCAGGTGGAGATGTTAGAGAGTGGAAAGATATGAAAACAGAAAGATGGGCAGGGAGCCACATCAGGGAGGGCCTTGTAGGACACAGTAAGGATTGGCTTTTACTTTGAAATAGGAAGCCATTGGGCTAATCTTAGCAGAGGAATGACATGTTTTTTTTTTTAATTTTTTAATGTTTATTTATGGGAGAGAGAGACAGACAGATAGAGCATGAGCAGGGGAAAGGCAGAGAGAGAGGGCAACACAGACTCTGAAGCAGGCTTCAGGCTCTGAGCTGTCAGCACAGAGCCCAATGAGGGGCTTGAACTCATGAGCTGTGAGATCATGACCTGAGCCAAAGTCTGATGCCCAACGCACTGAGACACCCAGCCACCTGGGAGGAATGACTTATGTTTTAATGAGCACTGCTTCCTGTGATTTAGATGGACTGTAGGGGTGAAGCCAGAAGCAGGTTAAGCAGCAAGAAGGTTTCTGGAGTCCCCCAGACAAGAGGTGATGGTGGCTTTGCTCAGGGTGGAAGGCATGATAGTTGTTCACTTATGTTGTTCAGTGTTCTCATTCTACCTTTGCAGATTCCATGGAGGAAGAGACCATTATGTCTGAAAGACAAGGAGAGTCTCATTATTTGGTTCAGTTTGACAAGTTCTCTCAGGAATAAAGGAGAACAAGTAAAAACTAAGAGCCTCTGGGTTCCATGAAAGAAGGAAGTCAATCCAACTTGGTTGGATTTCTTGAATCTTGCAACTTCTTCATATTTATTAGCTTTATGCTCTCATTCCATTTCCAGGTAATGATTAGTAATAAAAATGAAAATGAAAATGCCTCTCAGATATAGCAAAAATTAAGAAGTCAAGCAAACTGTAACTTTCTTGTATCCAGGCATGGAATGGAAAAAAAATCACAATGAACTGGGTCCACAGTGACTACTCTGAAGGGCTCTGGAGCTATGAATTAGGAGACATTGTTGGTGGTGATGATAACTCTCCAGAGGCTTCTAAGCTATCCAAGAGGAATAGAAAACAAGAACATTTCTATATGCTTTTCCTGAAGGCTGACCACCTTTAAGAAACCATGTTATGTCATCTAACCTTCTCCAGATATAAGAAGAGCTATTAGGGCATCTCATTTAATACCCAACATACATTTCATGTTGGGCTGCAAAATGATGGGAATTAATTTCCTCATGCTTTAGCTCACCCACAAGCCCATATTTTGGACCAAATGGTTCCAGGAATTAAAGTTGCTGAAAAGGGACGCCTGGGTGGCTCAGTTGGTTGGGCGTCTGACTTCGGCTCAGGTCATGATCTCACAGTCCGTGAGATAGACTCTCTTCTCCCCAAATAAGTAAGGAAAAATGGTCACTGGATACCAATACTATTGTCTTACTCTGTGTATTACTCCTTGAGGTTGTTAGAATTAGGAAACTTTCTCCTGAACTTTGCCTAAAAATTTGTCCTAAAACATTCCCATACTGTCTTAGGCTCTTTAAAGTGAAAGTGGAGGGTGGGGCGCCTGGGTGGCTGAGGCAAGTGTCTGACTTCGGCTCAGGTCATGATCTCATGGCTTGTGAGTTCGAGCCCCGTGTCGGGCTCTGTGCTGACAGCTCGGAGCCTGGAGCCTGCTTCAGATTCTGTGTCTCCCTCTCTCTCTGCCCCTCCCCCACTCACACTCTGTCTCTCTATCAAAAAATGAATAAATGTTAAAAAAAAATTTTAAAGTTGCTGAAGAAAAGCTTCTAGATTTTGAGATTTCAGGCTAGTTACTTTGAAGAAGGAAATGGGCTCAGTTGCAAGTGTCAACTTTGTGGGGTCTCTGAGTGGTGACTTGATTTTTTTAAGAGCTCCGAAATTGAGATAAAAAAAAAAAGAAAAAGAAAATCTGACTATTCAGACCAATAACCGGCAGAAGGATTGTATCAGTAAAGAGAAAACTACCCACTGAGAACAGCCCATGCCCAAATGGCTTCACTGGTAAATGCTACCAGTGAAGAGGAAGAATTAATGCTGATTCTTAACAAACTCTTCCAAAAAGCAGAAAAGTAAGGAACAGTTCCCAACTCATTCTATAAGGCTTGTATAATCCTAATACCAAAACCAGACCAATATATTACAAGAAAAGACAGTTACAGATCAATATGACTTATGAATATAGATGCAAAAATCTTTAACGAACACTAGCTGACCAAATCAAGCAAAATATAAAGAGGATTATATACCATGACTTATCACAGGAATGCAAGGTTAACTTACACAAACTTTTATCAATGTCATACACTGTATTAATAAAGGACAAAAACCACATGATCATATCAATAGAGGTGAGGAATACCTTTGACAAAATTCAATACCCTTTTATTGTAAAAATATTTAACAAACTAGAGTAAGAGGGGAACTTCCTCAACCTGATGAAGGGCATCCGTGAGAAACCCCCATTGACATTATACCTAATGATAAAAGACTGGATGATCCCCTCCTAATATCAGGAAGAAAGGCAAGGATGTCTGTTTACACTGCTTCTCTTCAATATTGTACTGGAGGTTCTAGTCAAGGCAATTAGGCAAGAAAAAGAAAAGGCATCAGATTGGAAAAGAAGAAGTAAAACATATCTATTTGTAGATTACATGACCTTGAATATAGAAAACCCGAAGAAGTCCACTAAAAGACCATGAGAGGGGAGCCTGGGTGGCTCAGTTTGTTAAGCATACGATTATTGATTTCAGCTCAGGTCATGATCTCATGGTTCATGGGATTGACCCCCTCACTGGGCTCTGTGCCAACAGCACGGAGCCTGCTTGGGATTTTCCCTCTCTCTCCCTCAAAATGAATAAATAAACTTAAAAAAAAAAAAGACCACAAGAGCTAATAAATGAGTTTGGCAAGGTCGCAGGATAAATATCAATCTGTAAAAAATCAGTTGTTATTTCAATTGCAATAAGCAATCTAAAACTAAAATTCAGAAAATAATTCCATTTACAGTAGTATCAAAAAGAAAAGCTTCCCACTGTTTTCTCAGAGTTCATATGTTAACCTTAGAGTGAGAAGCCTCAGTCAAGGCCACAGCTGCAAGTGGCCCTAATAAGGTGATTATTCTCAGCAGGTGTGTGATAGGACAGGTTCAAAGATTGGTGAGTTACTTTGCATTCTTGTGAAAACCTTGCCACCCATAGGTGTGTCCTTAAATATCCACAAGCAGGCAATTACCTATTGGCAGAATTTGGGGAATCCAGTTTGCCTCCCTACCCCCAAATTAGTCCTTCAGTCTCTCACTCAAAGAATTTTAGAAGTTTAAATTTTTGGTTCCTGTGACTAAGAAAAATGTTTGTGCAAGAGACATATCTTGTTATGAGTGAATTTATGATCCATTTTATACAATACACAGAATAAAAATGGAAAGAGATTGGGTACCTCTGAGGACAAAAAGACAAACTGGAGAGCAAGGTATGATACAAATAAACTTGATTCTTAGTGTTGACTCTGACCTTTCTACTAGTGAATAAAAAGTAAAGGAAGATCCCTTATCTTTGGATAAAAATTTATACCTGGTAAAATATGTGCATGATCTTATTCGGTCTCTTTATAAATAAGTCAGTGAAGTAAGCACAGATGTGATTCCCATTTTCAGGGGAGGAAAGTAGAACATAAAAGATAATGGCCAGGGCGCCTGGGTGGCTCAGTCAGTTAAGTGACTGACTTCGGCTCAGGTCATGATCTCACAGTCTGTGGGTTCGAGCCCCACGTCAGGCTCTGCGCTGGCAGCTCGGAGCCTGGAGCCTGCTTCAGATTCTGTCTCCCTCTCTCTCTGCCCCTCCCCTGCTTGCACTCTGTCTCTCTCTCTCAAAAATAAATAAACATTAAAAAAATTTAAAAGAAAAAAAAGATAATGGCCACCCAAGGCCACCCTTCCATTAAATGGCAGAGCCAGGACTTAAGCCCAGGTCTCTGAACTTCAAATCATGTACTCTTTCAAACACACTAATGTGGAAAGAGTCTACTCTGTCTACTTTCCCCCAAAGATTTTAAATTATAGCTAGTACTGTTTAACATAATTCAATAATTCGGGGCGCTTGGGTGGCGCAGTCGGTTAAGCGTCCGACTTCAGCCAGGTCACGATCTCGCGGTCCCTGAGTTCGAGCCCCGCGTCAGGCTCTGGGCTGATGGCTCGGAGCCTGGAGCCTGTTTCCGATTCTGTGTCTCCCTCTCTCTCTGCCCCTCCCCCGTTCATGCTCTGTCTCTCTCTGTCCCCCAAAAAATAAATAAACGTTGAAAAAATAAATAAATTATTAACATAATTCAATAATTCTTTTAAAAATAATTTTAAAGGAGTGTTTTAGATCAACTGAAAAATGAAGGGAAGAAAAACGGCAACACTCCTTTTACAAATTCATAAGTAGAATGCTTCAGCTCCTTTTTTGCCCCAAAAGGCCACATCCTGTAGAGGATGTATAAAATTGTTATGCCATGAGCCTGTGTCTGAGAATTTGCTGTTTTAATTCAGGCCCTTGATGCAGCAGCCATGTTCCGTCAAATGATTTAAGACGTGTTTCAGAACTGGCCCTTGCTGGGAGGGGCTTTGATTGAATTACTATAAGTCCTAGGAGAAATGCTAATGATCTTAGCATTTGTGCTGTTCAGAGTCAACAGGAATCTGCCTTACCCAGGAGTACCTGTGTTGGTGGCCTGAAAGTGGGTCAGGGATTTTTTTTAAGATAAAGTTTCTTATATTTCCATATTAAACACTATGTAGGTCATTGCCTACCTAAGGGCTTGGTTGATATTGAAGCTGCAAGAATCAGAATTGTGTGTGCTTCTGTTACACAGGGGTCTGGTGGCTGAGCAAGTGGCTGTATTTGTTGCAGGGAATGAGGTGCAGTGGAGAACGATGGAAGGAATAAAAGAAGGAAGTGCATGCTTGTCCCAGGCCCTCCTCCTGATAAGCAACAGCCTTGAGAGACACACACTGTCCCCACTGTAGGGCACTTGATAAAAGAGAACCTCCCAAGGCTTCATGAGCAAATATGAACCACACCCCAATATCAGCAGTCCTTGATCACCTCCATCCTTTTCCTTTGGCTTGTAAGAGGGCCTGTTGGGGGGCCTACAGTGGGCCCACTGAACCTAGAGAGTAGTGCTAGTGAAGGGTGGTACAAAAGGATGAGCTGAGCACTGTGTTCATTTAGCAATGCAATTTGGAATCTTTATATCTCTGTACATTGGAGCCCTAGGTGAAACCTGGGATCCTCCACCTAGACTGTGGTGATGAGGACACCAGATGGAGGGGAAGGATGTCACCTCCATGCCTGCTAATTAGTTGTTCTGTGATCTTGGGGTTTCCTGTCTTCCTTTATTAAAATATTCAAGTTAGAGCAAAGCCTTTCTGGAAAACAAAGGGATGTGTGTGGCATTGTTTTTACTGAAGCATCTGGGTGTTTTTTTAAACATACACCTTAAAAGAGTCAGACTTCCAATGAGTGGAAAAGAACAAATCATATAAAGTAACCTTGGCCATGTGACTTCATTTCCTCAGTTTCTTCATCAGTAAAATGAGGAAGATTTAGGTCTGTTGAACTAATATCTCAGAGATTCCCTGAAGACCCTCTTCTGCTTAGGAAAGCCTGGAGTATAAGGATGTTAGGGGGAGAATGGCCAAGATCTTGCACTGAAGCTGTATGTAAGATTACAGAGAGGGTGGGCTGTCTGACATCCTGGGTGGCCAAGACAGGGTTCCTCTAATTCCAGTTCCAAAAAAAGTGCTTGGTTCTCTGCACCTGGTTTCCTTTTCATAGATGGGACCCATCACCCAGCTTTCAAAGTGAATACCTCTAACACTGGTGAGCAGCAGGTCAGAGGGACCTGTATTTGTATTCTGCCTGCATTTATTGGTAGCTGACTACCAACTGTATGGGGACATCAGGCAACTTACTTCATTTCTCCGAGCATCTCAAAATCTCTTTATCTGTAAAAGGGGAATAATGATTTTATAGATTCTACTTCATGGCTTTGTTGTGAGGGTTAAATACATGGGAACTTTCTAAGCAGAGGGCCTGGTATATAGAAATTTTTTCAGTGAATGATGGTCATAACCGCAACCTTAGAAGAACCCACAGGACTACATCTGGCACATCGTAGCTTTGGCCCTGTAGGAGGGTCACTGCCTTCAAACATTTGCAAGACCATTATGGAAGAACCTTGAGGATGGGTGTTGTGCTGTTGGCCCCAGCAATAAGTAAAAGAAAGTTTTGAGTCATCTGAGACCAGTGTGGGATTTGGAGCTTGCATTTGTGGGCATAAAGGAAAATGACAGGGACCAGCCTGGACATCTGTATGCCTTCAGTGGCAGAATATGACCCTGGGGGAAGGGCTATAGGTTTCCTCAGCTGAATGGTCCCTCGCACATGGAAAAGGTTATAGTGTTTAGTTGTGAAGAGTTGTGGAAGGAGATGAGAGCTGGTAGTCATGAGAACTTTGGGGAATGCTGCGAGGAGCCAACAAGATCCCCTTCAGGAATAAATGACTTAGTCCCTCAAATGGCAGAGTGCTGCTGGAAGACAGCCCTTGGCTGTCAGCCTTCTTCAGGAATAACTAATCAGGGCAGGGCTACCAAGTCCCAGGTCTATTCACTCACTGGGCCTGGACACCTCTGAGCAGGTCACCCCTGCTCCAGGGCTTCCTGTGTGGTTGGCTAAGGACATCAGGGAGACTGTATTACAGCCTAGTTTCCCACCCTGCCCAGTCCTCCTCCTTGCCCTGTCATGTTCCACCCCACCCTGCCCTTCCACAGGTATTGATCCTGGGAGCCCAGAGAAGAACATAGAGGATCCTTGATAGTGGGGCTGGGGTGGGGGATCAGACAAAAAGGAGGAGGCTGGGCTGAACGACTTTTGAGGTATCCTAAATCTGTGATGGTAAGTCTACATTTCACAAAATGTGGTTCAAAGCCCCAAGTAGTGTGGGATACTTACTAATATGGCAGGTTCCTGAGCCCTACCTTGGCCCCTGCCCAGACCCACTGAACCAGACCCATGGGGCTTTTTAAACAAGTCCCAGGATTATCCTTCCAACTACTGAGAGATAACAGAACATATCCCTTAGAAGGTAGACCTTGGGGTGCCTGGGTTGCTTAGTTGGTTGAGCATCAGACTTCGGCTCAGGCCATGATCTCATGGTTCATGGGTTCAGGCCTTGCGTCGGGCTCTGTGCTGACAGCTTGGAGCCTGGAGCCTGCTTTGGATTCTGTGTTTCCCTCTCCCTCCCTCCCTCTCTCTCTCTCTCTCTCTCTGCGCCCCTCCCCCACTCATGCTCTGTCCCTCTGTCTCTCAAAAATACATAAATATTGGGGGGCGAGGGGGACATAGACCTTGTGCTCTTGGTTCCAGCAACAGGTACAAAAGGTCTGAGTTGTCTGAAGCTGGATGGGATTTGGAGATTGCTTTTCTGGGCATAAAGGAAAATGACAGGGACCAGCCTAGACATAAATCTTTCGCAAATTCAACCCTCATTTAAAAGAATATCAGCACCCAAAGCTTGCCTCTTTTGGGCTCAGCAGGCTATCCTCACACCATCAGAATGAAATGACCTCCAGGTTTGAATGGTTTTGCTGTTCATATTTCCTGCCAGACCTTTTACTCCAAATAGATTTTTTTGAAGAGGTAATTTACACAGGTTATACTGAAAAGCATGGGGGTCAGAGATTATTTGCAACATTTAAATGCAATTATCAAAGGATGTTGATTCCGATCCAAAAAAGGAAAAACCACTAATCGACTATTAAATATTTATAGGTCACTTTATTATTAATTTATTTCAGCAGGAACTCAGGAAAGCACCCAAATTTTATAGCTGAGCTAGTCATTCAGTTCAAAGCCTGGCCACACAAAATGAGTATGAATCATATCAGGAACTTGAACAGTGAAAAATTCAAATGTCAGTTTTACAGTTCTCTTAGTCACCTCTTGAGCTGGCCTGCAGCCTTATACCCAAACATTTTCTCTCTGATCAGTCCTTGCCTCAATGAGACCATACTCAGGGCAGCATGCTCAGAGAAAAGCATATGCTTTGGACCACACAGACCAGTGTAGGCATCTGGGTCCAGCACTGGGTAGTCCTGTGACCTCAAGCAAGATGCCCCTCCTCTCTGAGCCTCACCCCCGTCACCTGTAAAACGGGACAAAAAAACTCTTTCCCCGGCAGATTTCTTAGGGGGCTCCTAGCATGGAAGCTCCTAGCACATAAAAGGAAAACAAGTGGTGGCTACTCTCTTGTCCTCCGGTGGGATTAGTTGTACCTGAGTGCACAGTAGGTAGTTAGCTATCTGCTCCTGGTCACAAGTTGCTTAAATGCCCAGAGCCAGAGGAGTGCTGGTTGGGGTAGACAGAGACGTTGTGAAGGTACTCACCACCTACCCTGGGAAAGAGAAACAAAGTTACAAGTGGCAGAACAAGAAAGCAAATGCTTAGCACCAAATGAATGGCAAAGATTAGTATTCCAGAATTAATATTCTAGAAGCACAAGACCTGGGAGGCCCAGGATGGCTTTCTAAGGCAGTGTTTCCCACAATAGCATCATCTGAGGAATGTAAAAAGAGTGCCAATGCCTGAGTCTCACTCCCAGGGACTCTTGGCTTGGGGTAGATAGAGCCCAAACACTTGTATTTCTCCAAACCTCTTCCTTGATTCCAGTGTGTGCCAGGTGGAGATCTGCTGTGCTAAGGAACAAGGTCTGAAAAGGGCAGGACTTATCTACCCCTGACATTTGAACAGTGCTTTGCCATCCCAAGCACTTTCACTACATGGTTTTAAGAGACCCAGACAGGTGTACAGAAAGGGAGGAGCTGGAGCATAGACCTGAGGGCCAGTATGTCAGTGATGTTTCCATTTCATAGAATCTGGCGCTACGCCTTGGGCTCCATGCTCCTGAACGCTTTCAGTTGCAATACCAGCACTTATTCCTTGGGGAGGAAGGATTGTCCCTTCAAAGAGGTAACTAGCCCGTAGAAAAGAGCAGAAATGAAGCTACATCTTTGAACCGTCTGCAATCTGGGAGTGCTCTCTCAACAAATGATGCAAAATTGCAACTACAAAAACCTTAAGCTTTACTAATTTAGGATACACTAGTCCCTGGGAGGGGATCACATAGGTTTTGTTTCTCATCAGGTTAAGTAACTGCCCAAGGTCCTAGGTCTAGTAACTGGTAGAAATGGCACTGGAATCCAGGTCCAACTCTACAACCTCTTAATCACTATTGGAAATACTGGTGTCTGCCTTATTTTGAATCAATGAAATGTTCTTATTTGAATGTTGGTCCCACAAGTGGAAATTATTGCTTATTCACAGTGTTTCAGCTGAACCTCCCTGAGTCGAGTCCTGAGTTGTAGTTTCTATTTCCACCCTAGGTACAGTCCCAGAAGTGTTTCCCAGGAAAGATGCCAGAAAACATCTGCTACAGCACAAAGCTCATGTCTACACTCTAAAGTCCTCCCTTAGAAAGCAGCCCCAGGCAAAACTCCAAAGCAAAGCGTGCAGAGGGAAACCTCTGGTGTAGCTTACTGTTGCCTCCAGCCAAGCTAGGGACATTTATGGGCTAGCCCTGCCAGAAGATTTTCTGGGATTTAAAAGCTGAGAACTGGAACTAAGTCCTTTTAGGGAGGCAAGAAGCCAATGAAGATGCCTCTGCTGGCCAGCGGGGATCCCAAGGCTGCGCCTGAGGAGCCTGCCCAGGGCTGGCTGATGGGGGATGAGAGAAGCCTGTGAAGGGGCAAGGGGGGCAGGGCCTGGAAGATGCCCCTGCTCTAAGAACACGGGCTAACCCGGGTGATGAGAGCAAGAGAATGAGTGCACAACCCCCTTTCCCTCAGCCTTTTGGTCTATAAATGTCCTTGGCATCCCTGCAGAGGACATTTATGATTCCTGCTTCATTCAGAGTCTGTGGGTCAAGGTGAAGCTCTCAGCTCTCTCTCTTCCACACTCTTAGTGAGATTTTAGGTGAGGCTGTTTATCCCCTTTGCTCCACGTTTTTCCACTGAAAATGGGAGATAATTATAGCTTCTTTGCAAGGTGGTTGTGATGATTACAGAGGAAGTATGCAAGAGACTGGGCATTGGGCAAGGTCTCAGTCTCCCCCAGCAACTAGCTCTTTAGGAAATTGTATTTATTATTTTTTAACGAGCAAGGAGTAAGACTGCTTACATTACTGTGAAATAGACACTGAAGTCCTCTTCGGGGCAGAGATGGGAACCTTGCCCCTCCCTGAATCACTGCAGCCTCTAGAACTTAGTGCCTTGCAGATGGTTTTAATGCTCAAGAAACTTTTACAGATTGGCTTGGAGTCAGTAGTGTGCAGGCTCAGAACTTGCAGAGCCTGTAGCAGGGTATGACTCTGCTAACCTAGAGCCATCATCTGGTGATGTGCAGCTGATGGCTTGTAGTAAAACATGTGAGCTGTGGTACTGGGAAAGCGTGCCAGTGTGGGCTTGGGCAGAATGCATGGCCAAGCCATACTAGCAAAATCACGGGTAAGACTTTGGAAAACCTCTTCTGTTAAAAGGCAAGGATTCATTTTGGCATCTTAGTATGAACGGTCCTGGTGAAAGGTGTATGATGTTCAGGGCTCTGAGCTTCAAGGGGTGGGGTCCAGGCCTGGCTCTGCTGCTGGCCAAGTGCATGACCTTGGGATGGCATGCCCCTCACTGAGGTCCAAGAGGCTTCATTAATCAATTGGAGGGGTGGCCTGTATAATCTCCAAGCTGCTCATGCACTTTATTTTACCTATTACAAAAGTCCATGAAAAGCATCTAGTGAACTAACTTTGGCTTTATGTGACCAACAAATATAGTCAATGAGTGAATGAATCAACCAACCCGGTATTTATAGTGGAACTATAAAGAGTCTAGTGTGGTGTTAAACACTTGGGACATTCAGGAGAAACATTGCTTCCAGCTGGCCTCTCAGCCCCTAAAGGATCTATAGTACAGCTGCTATCCGTTGTCCTAGCCACTGCAGTGTCCTTTTCGAGTTATGTTGCCCATGTCTTTATTTGAAACCCTCTCATGCACACTGATCTTGGTTTCTAATGCCATTGTCTGATCCAAGGAACCAGGGCTCCTTGGGAAAATGACTGATTCCAGGGCTGAGGCAGGGAACTACACAGTGGATCTGGATCATCTTGTTATGCCAGAAAGTAAGGAGACATGTTAAAAGGACTCAGGAGACAGGTGTCACCTCAGAAGTGTCCTTACTGACTAAATCTGGGACAGTTTGAGCATCAGAATAAATAAGGACAGTAATTTTAAACCATTAAAATAATAGGAACCCACGAGCCCATACCTGTATAAATACATACCCACATACAAACATGCATACATACAGAGAAGAGGGAAAGTTCTTTCTTATGGCAGAATACCAACTAATAAAAGTGGAAAGAATGATGGAATTTACAAAGCCACTATTTTGCAAAAATCATGGTAATTGCATACAGGCAAAGAATCATCAATTTTGTTAAAATTATTGGGTGAGAATTTGATGGATAATAGGCTGACTTAATAATTACAGAGGGAACATTGGTACATTTACTACAGATGGGAAATCTAGTATGCATTCTTCACCAAATGACCAGAGTTCCTATCACCACTAATTGGACAAACTGACAGCAGGTGTTGATACACTGAGAAGGATAGTATCAATATTAAATTTCCTGAATTTGGTAATTGTATGTTACGTCAGACACATAAGGTGGCCCCCATGATCCTTACTTGTCGATGTTTTTGCCTTGTATGATCCTCTCCCCTTGAGACTGAGCAGGATCTATGACCTATTTCTAAACACAAGAGTATGATAGAAGTGACTGGAGGTACATGATTATATGCCCCTCATTACATGGTTGCATTACATAGGATTGCAGCCCCATCTTGCTGGAGTCTGTCACTCCCTTGCTGGTTTTGAGGAAGCAAGCCGCCATGGTTTTGAAAAGCTTGCCTTTGATTTTATCATTTCTTATCCTTTCCTGCAATTAATTGTATCCTGCTTTCCTATTTTCTGACATTTTGAATTTGAGTTTGCCTTGACTGTCCATGCTACTATTCATTTGTGTTTAAGAATCATGGGTCGATGGGGCGCCTGGGTGGCGCAGTCGGTTAAGCGTCCGACTTCAGCCAGGTCACGATCTCGCGGTCCGTGGGTTCGAGCCCCGCGTCAGGCTCTGGGCTGATGGCTCAGAGCCTGGAGCCTGTTTCCGATTCTGTGTCTCCCTCTCTCTCTGCCCCTCCCCGTTCATGCTCTGTCTCTCTCTGTCCCAAAAATAAATAAACGTTGAAAAAAAAAAAATAAGAATCATGGGTTGAAAGTTTATCTGAGGCATTGTGGTGAAACTGGAACGCCCCATTGTTTTCAATGTTTCAAAGAGAAGAGAATACATTCATTGTTTTTAAATGCATGATTTTTGTAAACAGTCAGTTGGGTTTTACAGAATTAGGCTATGTAATGCAGGGGCCTGTGATTGTGGTGAAGGTTCAGGCCACCAACTGGCTTGGGTCTTCCAGGGTTAGTCATCCCATGTCAGACTTGCTCTGGACGGTCCCCAAACACCAGAGTATTTTTGATACACTACTTATGCAAATTTTGCTCTTGAAGACTTCTTAGAGCCATTCTAATAGGAAAGCTATACTGGCAAGATTATGATATCATCAGAGGTCATTTGAAACAGCTGAGAAGTGAAAGGTTAGAGAAGAATCCCCTTTGTCATGGAAATTGAGGCAGAGAGAACTGAGCCCAGATGTGGAGTTTCCTGACCAGTAGACAGAATGCCACAGGCACTTACAAGCCTTTCAAAAAGAAGTCTAGTCAAAAAACTTAAGATGGCAGCTAGGGAAGGAGGGACTTTGGAGAGCTGGATACAGCAGGATTTGTGGTAAATTCGCTCGCCCAAGATTACCTGTGCATTGGTGGGTCCATATGTGCATGGGTCTCTTTCCTAGGAAGGCAATGAAAATGAACTGAATCTGTGTCACTCCCAAGTGATGCAGAGCAGAGCTGGTTGACATTGCCCAGCCTTACCTCTGCCCTCTGATCTGCACCATGCTGACTCAGCTGCAGCTGTGGGTCCTGGACACCAGGGCTTGGGAGTCTCTGAGAAAGGGTCATTGGCCTTTTAGCCCATTATGAGCCAATGTCTGGTTGTGCTTTTCTCATGGAAATAATTCCTTTATTCCCAATGCTCCAGTTTTCTGATAACTTTTACACATGGATGGGTGTTCCTTTCTTTTCCTGGACAGATGATGGCATCATAACACTTCTGTGGGAAACAAAACCCGGCAGCATCTTCCCTTGTTTAATTGAATCCAACATTCTGGAAAAGCCTAAGATTCACTGTTTTGCCTTTCATGTCCTGGGTGAAACAGATGAATGCCATAATTTGTGTGTTTTCTGAAAGGGAGACTTGAAAATCTTGCATTTATACTAAAAAGTATTCCCACCTCATTGAAATTCCGGCTTGAACTATCCACCCTGAACACATCCAGAAGCCCTTTTCTCTAATTTTGGAAGCAGCGATCTCAGGAGAGAAGTTTTCCATCTGCCTCCTTATGATACTAAGCTGTTAATGCAGTTCATTATTTATTACATCTCCCACTTTATGTTAAACTATGATTTTCTTTTTTGCTGGGCTTTAAGAATTCAGCCGGGTTGGTATAAAAATAGGGTTGGCATCTACTTCTGCAGACTGATTTTCTGAACACATATTTTGGAGGAGGTTTGTAATTATTCCCAAACTGCTTACTTTCTTAGCTAGTACTTGATATCTACTCTGCCTGGTCACACTCATGCCACCTCATATGAGATGTGTCTGTGTGATATGTGTGCTCAAAGCCAGCAGTAAAGAGATAATGTCTTCTGAGGCTTTGCACAGGTGCTGGGGGCTGGGTTGTCTGTCCCCGGAAGCAACAGAGTGACATGGGAGCATGTCCACATAGCAGGGTCTCACACTGACAGCAAATTCATAGCTTCTGAGTAGGCAGTTGGTGGCATGTGCTTTTGAAAACAAAGACATTAGGGGCACCTGGCTGGCTCACTCGGTTAAGTATCCAACTTTGGCTCAGGTCATGATCTCACAGTTCAAGCTCCGCATGGGGCTCTGTGCTGACAGCTCAGTCGAAACGGAAATTAGGCTTGTCGGGCCTGGGGCCTTCAGCAGGCTAGCACTCCCCAGGGCATCCTGCCCTTCCAGCCTGGCAAGGAGACAGATGAGAGGACCATGGGACAAGAGTAGAGTCCCGTACATTCCAGTCACTTGAGTGACAGTCCTCTAGGGGTCTGGGAAACAGAACTAGAACCGTACAACAATCTTGCAGTTAATCATTACTATTGCATTACAACTGCCAACAATCTTGCAGTTAATCATTACTATTCACTCCTGACAAGCTTGAGAGTTCTTTTTGTGGCTAACCCTGGCCACTCATCTCATGCTAACAGAGGCTCAGGATTGGTGAAATAGCCAAAAAGGTGAAAAAGCCAAAATATTTCATTGCAACAATGTTGGATCATTTCCCACCCAGCATCTTGTTTACAGAAATATCCTATCAGACACAGAAAGGAAAAGGTTGGTATCTTTTGCACCATAATTCAAGTATCACTTTTCTCGATGAAACATTGTCTATAGATTATTCCTCAAAAACAAACAAAAAAACCCACGATGTTTACAACAGCGACTATAAATGTAACATTGCCAGCTTGAATAGTATAGAAAATGTGACTTACTGCACCAGCTCCCCACAGTTGTTCTTTTGATGTGCTAGTTCAGAATAAACAGACTTATCTTTCCTGTCATACAACACTGTCTTTAATTTAATGGAGATGCTATTAAGATAACATCTCTATTCAATTCCATATTGTACCATATTAACACACACAATTAGTAATGCTTTATCAGTTATGAAGAAAGATGATGACTGCTTTTAAGCTAAATTACCTTTATCATGGTAGCACATGAAGGAAACTACAAATATTTACCCGAGTGTATGTTAATTCTTATTTAATTTTAACGCTGCTTTTATCAACCAAATTAACCAATGAATTTTATTAAAGGGAATGTTACTGTAGAAGAGAGCTTCCAATACTGCATTCCATCTGCTTTTATTTATATAATTTTGATGGTTTCTTTTTCTCTTTCATTTCATTTTTAATTAAGAGGAACACATGGAGAATTGAACACTTGGGCTTTATTTTAGCAGAATTTGGAATAATTAGACCCACGTTCTTGTTAAGATAAAGGTTGTGGGTGTTGGGACTATAGGGTGTATGTCGGTTCAACTGAACCCTTGCCAAAGACACCCAATAAATATGATGGCGGGGACATTTGCCACAGTCTTTATACTTCCAGAGACAACATGTGGCAAGAAAGAACTCCTCTTAGTGATTTTACCTGTAAGGAAGCCAAGCAGTTCCTGTATATAGGTTAAGAAGTAAGGATTGCAGTCTAAAGGAGGAGAATATCATGGTAGAAAGCATCTTGGAATTCAGGTTGAGAACATTCTTCCCAGAAATATATAAACAAATTTTGCTTCCTTTGGCTCCGGATCTGCCTGGGGACTTACAGTTTTACGATTCTAATTGTAAGGTATATAGATAGATGGGAGAGACTGCAATAAAAGAAAAACTCTTATATTTCGTTTTCTTGATCTTCTTGGACTAGAACCTTTTTGACCTAAATTTTCTTGACCTTCCCCCTCCCCCCCAATAAAATATCAAGTGTAGGAGCAGCATGTTGGTGGGAATCAATATGCCCTCGGGGTAGCGGTTTGTAATCAGAAGATAGGAGCTCAGATCTTAGTGTTCTTTAGATTTTGAATTATTCTACATTTTTTATTTGCTTTTGGGAAATCTTCTGGGGGACAGAACTTAGGTCCACTTCTGATTGCTTTCAGGAAAGAAAACCAGAGTGACCGAACTCCTTGAAAGGTGCCTCTCAGCTCCAGACTCAGAATGGGTAGATGGCCTTCCAGGTCCTCGGAGGGCAGGGGTACAGCTGGTGGCCCTGCAGCCACTTCAGGGCTGCCTCACTCCACAAGCTTTAGGGCAGTGCTGTTTGCCTGTCTCAGACATCTCTTCACATTCATCAGACAGTAACTATACAAAAAATAGATACCAGGCCAGGCCCTTTGCACTGGCCCAACCTGACCAGATCTGGCACTAAACATTGTATGCTTATGTGAGACTGATTCTCAGAGAGATTGTGAAGAAAGTGTATATTTTTTAAAAAGTGAACAGAGTGATGTACATTTTCCATCATGGTCATTCATGCTTATGGTTGAAACACTGTTGTCCAGGACACCTGGATCCTTCTGATCTTATTGTAGACACTTGTGTGACTTTGAGCAAGCCACATGGTCTCTCTAAGCCTCACTTTCTCACTGTAATATGGGGCAAATAGCTGCCTAATCTACAGCATGTAACAACACATGGTCTCCTAATCTCCTACAAAGAAAGAAAATAAAATTGTTTTTAAATAGTTGAAAACACTGCACAGAGCAAACTATCATTGTCATTTTTTTTTCACTGAAATCAGAATTATTTCTTATTCCCCTTAAGCTAAAAAGAGCTGAGCACATTACTGAAAAATAGGTTTAAAAATGTCGATGAAGGGAATAAAATAGTGTTTGGTTCCAGAAGAACCAAAACGGACAGCTCTAACAATCCAGCTCTCATTTGGATGCTCAGGGCATTAATACTGTTACAAACTTGAAAATAACCCATGATTGCTTTATCAACTGGAAGCAAATAATTTGAATATACTTGATATATGTCAATATTCAAGTAGCAAGTTGCTAATAGTTGCAGTAGGAGTAAGGGTAGCAGTAGAATAGTAGCATCAGTATTTCTATTGAGTTATGACAGCCACCTGAAAGCCAGTGTTGTAATGGACAGCCTTACAAAACTTTATAGGAGCCTTAAATAATAATACAATATAGCCAAAGCTTCTCTACCCCTTACTTAAACTAGCATTCCACGGCTATGGAAGACTCATAAAATTCAGAGCCTGGCAATTTATACTTAATCTCTATAAAGCTCTGTGTTTGGAGGAGATCGCCACTCCATGAGATGGCGTTTGAGCATCATCATGTTCAGCTGTATAAAATAGCTTATCCATAGTAAACATGTTAATTTGACCCCAAGGGAGAGAAGGTGAGAGTAAATCAACTAGAGCGAGCCATTTGCATTCCTTATTTCTGAAGATGAACCCTTCATTTAGGTTCATTTTATCATCAGGCACTTGCCAAATACACAAAAATCTCATTTTCTATTTCTACAGCCTGTGTGTCTCCTTACTTTGATATGTCTTGTTTTTAGGAAATAGTGATGTTACAAAATTACATTTTAAACAGGAAAAAAAAAATCAGTCTCCCTGTAATTAGTGAATGTAACCAGATTACTTGCAATCAACATCTACTTAATGCCTTATTACCCTAATGGAAGTTATTGTAAGTGATGATAAAATTGTCAGAAAGGAGTTATGCTAAGTGATGATAAAATTGGCATTATTAAGTGAAGAAAATCTTTTACATTCTCCTTGGCTTTTTTTTTTTTTTTTTTATTTAATCTCTAATCTGCCCAAATTCATCCCTAATGAGAGAACCTGGAAGGCCCATTTATGTCACTTTGGCCAACAAAGGTGCTATGGCTGAATGTCTGTGTCCTTCTAAAATTCATGTCAAAGCCCTCATACCCAGTGTGATGGTATTTGGAGATGGGTCTTTGGGAGGTGAGTAGGTCATGAGGGTGGAGTGCCCTTGATGGGATTCATGCTTTGTAAGGGAGAGCCGATCTCCCTCTCTGTCACATGAGGACACACAATAAGAAGGCAGCCATCTGCAAGCCAGAAAATAGGTTCTCACCAGGAATCAAATTGGCCGGCACCTTGATCTTGGACTTGCCAGCTTCTCAAGCTGTGAGAAATAAATGTCTGTTGTTGAAGCTGCCATTTGTTAGAGCAGCCCAGGCTGACTAAGGCACATGGGAATACAGCAGTTTTTATCCACAGCCGGGAGAAGTCAGAAGGCAGAGGTGAGACGGGCAGTTGGAAGAGCTTTCATGCTCCTGTCAGCATGCTTTGCGTGGTTTTGCCCATTGGTGCATTTCTCTTTGTTCCTAATCTGTGGTTTTGCTGTGGTTGATCTGTGACTACTAGGCTCTGGGTCAGAGAAGGAACTGGAAACAAAATGATTATTCCATAGGCAGAAGGAAAAGAAAAACAACAGTGTGCGCCATGTGAATGGGGGGGGGTCCTCGGGTCAGGTGAGGCGGCCCCTAGCCAGGAACAGACAACAACCAAAGGGCTTGCTCTCCCAGTGCCAGGCAACTCACTCACATGCATCTGGCAGTCGCGTACTCGTTTCCTTTGATTGACCAAAGGAAAAAATAAATAAATATGGATTTCTAAGCTAGTTGTATCTGACTCCAGCTTGTCCACTAATAGTCCTAATGCCATCTTCATGTCAGCGTGAATGAGGTGCGTGAGGAAGGTGAGCATGTTTTCAAGGGTGAACTGACAGCAAGCACCCAGAGAAGGGCTTGTGGGTAAGTCTTTGGCCTGCAAGTCCTGAGTTCTTTTTTTTTTTTTCAACGTTTTTTTTTTAATTTATTTTTGGGACAGAGAGAGACAGAGCATGAACGGGCGAGGGGCAGAGAGAGAGGTAGACACAGAATGGGAAGCAGGCTCCAGGCTCTGAGCCGTCAGCCCAGAGCCCGACGCGGGGCTCGAACTCACGGACCGCGAGATCGTGACCTGGCTGAAGTCGGACGCTTAACCGACTGCACCACCCAGGCGCCCCTGTAAGTCCTGAGTTCTAATGCTCTTTAAAGAAAAAGCAATGCGATTTGAAACCTCTTCCCCACTAGATTATAAGTGCTGTGCAGGTGGCCACTCTTGTTTATGTGTTTGCTACTTTCTTCTCAGCACTCAGGACAGGGCGTGGCAGGTCCTCAGCAAATAAAGGCTTGCTGAGTGAAGGCATCCGTGATTACTAGCACCCTGTTTGAGAATCAGGAGCGGAGAAGCCAATTATCTCCTACTCGCAAACTTTAAATCTTTGCATCACTCTTCCTTCTGCTTTTGTCACCTTCTGTTTTCTGAGAGGCCAGCTTTTGGAAGCTCTGGGTCATTTCACTCTTCTGCTCACCACGTTTCATTAGCAGGGAAATCTTGCCTTTTCTGATAGACAGTGTCCTTTTATTCCCTGCGCAATAACCCTGGGCCCAGCCCTCTTGCCCAGGCCACTGCTCCAGCATCCTCACTGCTCTCCCTGCCTCCACGGTGCATCCTACAGTCTGAGGCCAGATTGATCTCCCTCAGCTATAGCTGTGATAATTCCCCTTTGCTCAGGAGTTGACAGAGATTCCCCGCCTATCATGGAACGAAGTCCAGTTACTCATGCAGGCGTGTGACGCCCTGCATGATGAAGCTCAAACTCACTTTCTCAGCCTTGCCTTTTGTGGGTATGTGACATTTCTGTGGGGTTACTTTGATGCCAGGGATATTTGATGGGACTGTTCTAAAATGTAAGTTTTATTATTATTCCCGTATGGTGAGGCCAACATGTTAGGAGACCCATTGAAAAGATAGTTCATGACTCACTGTTCTTAAGAGGAGGGGGCATGCCATGCTCTGCAGGGCCACATGGGGAAGCACCACATGGGTCAGAAGGAAGAGGGAGCGAGGGGAGATATAGGTGGGAAAGAGCCTTTATTGTGGGTCTTGTAGGAAGGAAAGACAAAGCAGCATAAATTCAATAAGCAAATTTAAGATTGGTTGTTTAAAGGATTTCAGGGCACTCTGAGCCACAGGGGCTGTACCCTAGCTGTCTGCTACCTCACCCTGGGATTATTCTTAGGGCAAGGATACAGCAGTCCTGAGTGTAAGAGCCTATAGAGGAGGTGGTTGGGGCTGAAGGCTCTGTACAGGTTAGGTTCCATGTGAAAGGCATGCTCACAGGCCCAGGAATTGATTAGCCCTAAGGATGAGCATTCTTTCCAGGCTCGTCCAGGCCTCAAGATGTCAAAGCGTCAGGAAATACAGGGGGAAAAAAAACCAACAAAAACATGATTAATACAGTGGTCTGGAAAAAACCCTTACATCATCAAACTATTGAATAATGCCTAAAATAGTCAGCCTTCTCCTATTAATGGGATTCTCCCATTCCTCAGACCCACTCCAATGCAGAAACCCCCATTCCCACCCCCAATTCCATCCAGACTTATCCTTAATTTGCTAGAAAATGCTCAGCAATTGGTGGGAAATATGACTTGGCTTTCCCTGTTTGCTCCCTGGGGAACTGCTAATCCTTACACTTACATGGACCCCATGCCTCGGTCTCTGTACTGACTGCTACTTCTGTGTCTGAGAGCCTGTTGTGGTCCATTTCCTTTACAATTGGCTATTAAGAATCAAAACCAGTCATCTGTTCAGCTAGGTATTTGCCATTTGCCAAATCATAACGCTTAAAATAGTAATCGCAAACTATTTTGTTAATTTTTAATAGGCTCTGTCTGTGAACTGGTTGCTGATTCCTGAGAGCAGCTACTCTGCTCAGCCTCCTGATTATTTAAGGACTTGGCCAAGCCCCCAAAGGCTTTTTTTTTCCATGCCATAGACTTTTATTCCAGCTTTAGAATAACATAAATTCCACCTGATTACTCACTTCCCTATATTGCTCACACTTAGTCATTAATCAGTTTTATTGAAAATGGTGACTAACCTAACTTGCCATTGCACGTAAAAGTAGTTTACCTTCAGTGTTTGTTTGAGAGCACCCACTTATGGATATCTTTTTCCTTTAGTTTTTCCTTTAAGAAAATATGTATGGATAATAAAATGATGAGAGTGAGAGATTGTCATTCCTTAGATATTCTTCTAAATCTTTCTTAAAAGGGGTATGTCATTCTACCTTCTTAATCTATTTTATTGTGTTTTAGTAGCTTTATAAAACTTCCTAGATATGCATATGAAACAGAGGTCAAGCATACTTATTAAAAACTATAATTAAAGTCTATTCGCTAATCTGACATTTAAATAAAATAGTAGATGTAAAAAAAAAAAAAAAGGAATTGTGATTGAATTTTTCTTGCCCGAATTTTTTCTGTGGCTGAGGTTGAGAAACATTCTCAGAGTATAATTTTGATATCTGCCATTCATCATGATGGTGTTTTTAGTGCTCTGTAGATTTCTAGTCTGCATACAGATGTATATAAAAAAAAAATAAAGGACATCCAGCGCTGAGCAGTGAATTGCAGTTAATCCCATAGGACACAATAATTGCACAAAACATAGGATCACCTAATGTCGAATTTGCCTATTACTGCAGTGTGGGGCAGAGTTTGCTTGAGATGATAATAATGATAATTTTGGTCACTGCACTAAATATCTTTCATAGATCTTCTCATTTAATTTTTAAAATAATGCCATGAAATAGGTACTCTGATGATCCCCATTTGACAGATGAGGAAACTGAGCTGAAACTTAGAGAGACTGGTCCCCTGACTCTGCTAAGAACCCAGGGTCCTCTCCACGGGGCTCCTTCCCTTATCTCACTCAGAGTCAGCCATAGCCTCCTTCTCACTGCAGACATATGGGTGCTCACCAGAGGGACAGCTTGTCATCACAATATGCCCTTGAAGAAGATAAAATAATTCATTACAAGATACCCTGGAGATTTGAGGAATACATGTCTGTGACCATTTAAGACTGGGAACTGCAGCAGTTTGTCCCCATGCAGACTGTAAGCTCCCTGGGGCAGGACATATGTGGCTTTTCCTTTTATTATTCCACCAATCATCAGCCCCTTGCTGGCCACGTGGCAGTGCTCCACTGAAGAAGACCTTGGTTTTGTGGATAGAGCTCCTATGTGGGATATCACATGGGAATCAGAATGCCTGCTTTTGACTCCTGGCTCTACTCTTTGCCATGTGACAATAGGCAAGTCACCTAACCTCTTTGAATCTCAGCTTTCTCGTCTCTAAAGATGGGGAGGAAATCTGCTTCCTGTGGTGGTTGTGAAAACAAGTGAGAAAATTATTGTGGAAGTGTTTTGTAAACTGTAATTAATACAAATATAAGCAAGGAAATTACAGTTGAGTTGTAAACCACTTTCGCCTAGGCACGGAGGCCTCAAGCCTCCTACCGTCCAGGCATCTTTGCAGTCCCAGGAACCCCGATTTCTGAGCTCACATTAGGCAGGTTCTCTGGGAATGTTGAGAATAAAGGTGGATATATTTGGAATACTGCAGGGACACCAAGCTCAAACTCCACACAACTAAGTCTGCTGGCCATACTCTGAGGTGGCATGAAAAATAATCTCTCACATTAACTGTCACTGTCATTGTATGCTGGCCACTTCTCATGACATAGCACACTTGTGATGGCCAGATGAGGCAAGTACAGTTATGATCCCCATTTACAGGTGAAGGTTCTAAAATGCAGAGACCAAGGGGTCACCCAAGGCCATGGAGCAAGGAAGAGGCAGTCTGCTGACCAGTATAGTCTAGTTCCACAGCCCCTGCACCTGACCACTGGGCTACGGGTGGCCTATCTCTACTCTCTCAAATCTTGAGAAGTTATATAGGGCAGGGAGGCCTGTGTATCCTACCCCTGGGGGCCCAGTTATATGGGGGATGGAATGCCACAGTTGATACTAGCTCATTAAAATATAAACCTTCCAGGACACCTGGGTGGCTCAGTCAGTTAAGCATCTGACTTTAGCTCAGGTCATGATCTCGCGATTTGTGAGTTCAAGCCCATGTTGAGCTCTGTGCTGACAGCTCAGAGCCTGGAGCCTGCTTTGGATTCTGTATCTCCCTCTCTCTCTGCCCCTCCCCCACTCTCACACGCACGTGCTCTCTCTCTCTCTCTCAAAAATAAACATTAGAAAAATATATACACATATAAACTTTCCTATGCATGTCATCTATTCCTCACCTGAGCCCATGGAACAGAGAGAAATGTCACACTTTTCTTCTGTCCAACCTTCATAGAAGGTGTATCAGTTTATGGCCAGTCCCATAAAGCGAAAGCCCTTGAGGTATTTGTGAAGGCAAGTGTGGGCACCATAGACAGAGGGAAGGCTGGCCGGCCTGGGAGAGGGCAGAGGACCAAGGGAGGGGAGTCTGAGCTCTTCCTGAGGGGAAGCCTGGATGGGAGGTGTTGGGTTTTTGTTTTATATTGGGGTGAAATTCACATAACATGCCATGAACCGCTTTAAAGTCACATTTAGTACACAGAGTTGTGCAACCGTTGCCTGTGTCTAGTTCCAAAACATTTTTATCACCCCCGAAGGAGATCTTGTAAGGGGAGGTTTTAAAATTTTGAGCAATGAAGTGCATGGTATAACCCCCACTGTGCCCCAACCTCTATCTCCAGTCAGGCCCTCTTGGCCAGCTCGTGCTGCTTCTGTGTAAGTGGATTCCAGTGGGACCCCCGCAGGGAGCTCCCATCTGACCCCACATAATGGCTGAGAACACGGAGATGAGGCATTTAGGATCCAGACTGCAGGTAAATCTGGGGGTTTTCAGGAGTCAGCAGGAGGATTTGGGAAGCTAAGTTTCCCTCAACTCCCAGGTTAGTGAGGCCCTAGTTGACATCTGGGTTATATAAGCAATTTGTGTGCTTTTCACACTAGGCACAGAACATCTCTAGTACATAAAATGCCTTCCTCAGAGCTGTACCCATTGTACCTTGCATCACAGAAGCAACTGTGCTCCAGACAGCTGCTGTAAATTGTCCATGAAGCAAAGGCCGTTTTCCTATTGGCTCTAGGATCATCTGCAGGCATACTCTCATCTCGCACTGTTTTTGCCTTGGGCTGATAATGGTGCAAAGCAGACAGAGAGGGAGGAGGGGGAAGGAGCCGAGAGCTCCTGGCCTTGCTGGCAGTGGCCCCCTTGGGCAGGCATGGTCTCGGGCTTCCTGGAGTCACAGACAGTTCCAGCGACAGAGTAGCAGACTTCCCTGCACAGCCAGGCTGAGGCCAAGCTGTGCCCATCCCCCAGGCTGCTTCTCCTGCCTCCCGCCAGCCCCCGCTCCCACTCCCTCCTTGTCTGGAGTCTGAGCCACATTTTTTATTTCCCTTCTGGTGCATTTCTGGTATTTCTTAGTTGCTTTACCGAAAAGTCACTTTGAAGAACATCTCTATTCTTTAAAGCAAGGCATACCTATGTCCTCCTGAGCTAAAACTGTATTTTATTGAGGATTCCCTTACATTGTGATTATTTAATGGACAATCTGCCCTGCTGGGAACAGCAGCAAATATAACTATTGACATTAAAAAAAAAAAGAAAAGAAAAGAAAACATGCACTTTCTGAGACACATTTGGCAAAGTAAATCCAACTTCTTACAAGAAAAGAATGTAATGAATTTTTCTCTATTTTTAGTCACGCATAAATCCCTTTAATACATTTGAGCTCAAAACTCCATATTTTTCTTGGTCTGAAGTGAAATCTACAGGATAAGTTTAAAGGACAGCATATTTGTTCAATGCTATGTATTGAGGTTCCCCAAGTGGAAAGGGAGGTTTATAGGGGCCTGGGTATCATGGCAACCCCAGAACTGGGATCCTCAAACACATATAGGGTAAGAAGGAAAGGGCTTCCTCTCAGAAGGAACAGACAGGATAGGATGGGGACAAAGTGTGCATTGAGGGCCGGAGAACTCCAATTTTGAACTTGGCCCTAAAGAATTTAAAGGAAGGCCTAAGTGGCCAGGAAAGGGAGATAACTATATTGAAATGGAAGATAGAGAAGAACAGTAGTAGTAGGATCACTGTAAGTCTCTAAGTCTTCCTATTTAAGAATTAAAGTTTTTTTAATTAGTCACAGTTACATGGAGAGCCCTTTCCTTACTAAATGGTATGGCCATGATCATGCAGAGTAAAGGAGGTGTGTGCAACATTGACAATCACAGACATGACTACATGGGCTTCATTAACAGGGGAGGTCAAGTCATGGCAAAACCTAAAGTTGGACAAGAGCTACACCATGTCGCTGGCCCCACAGTGGATAGAGGCTTGGGGCTGGGAAGAAGAAGGGAAGAGGAAGGTTCCTGACTTCAGAGGTGAAAGTCTCCAAAGGACGCACATATGCGGAACCACAGAACCCTGCCAAGAATCTAGAAAGACTTTGTATGTTGGAGAAAAGAAGGGGAAATAGCAGACAAAAGATTCAGCAGACCCACATCCCCTTGACAATACCTTCAGATTGTTATGGTTTAAGAGCTCCACCCATAAATTTTTTACATCAGGGAACCAAAATTGGAATGGTAGAAAAGCATTGCAGCTCATGCTGTCTGTAGTCCAGATGTCTCCCCAGTTTTCACATGTGCTGTCTTTAGTGGATAAGCAGAGTTCAGAGTGTCTCAGACCCAGAGGACCCTGACATCACTAGGTGGAGAGCATGCCTGTGGCTTACTTCCCCTAACATCCAGCCTAACAGGCTGTGGTAAATGCAGCAAATGCTCCTTGCTATGACAGCCCCACCCCACTCCTCTCCCTCCCCAGGAACCAAATCATGTTATACCCCTGTATGCCTGGGAAACAGACGAATGGTACTGTACCCTTGTGTGATGCTCTGTGCTGCTTTAAGCACCTGAACCTGTTGTCATTCTGTCCCTGTTGGCTCTGGATGAGGTAGGTGAGGCAGAGATGTTCATCTTAGTTTATTTACTGAGCAGTCAAGCCACAAAGAGGCTCAACCACTTGCCCAGGGTCAAAAGTCCTTCAGTAGAGCACAGATTTCTCACTCCCTTTCTGATGGATTTTCCATGGCCCCAAGCCAACCGCTGGGATATAGGTATTTTGGTATAGTGATTTTTAAGAATACCCTTTTGAAATGTACCTGGCAAGGATACAAAAACTAATTAAAAAAAAAAAAAACCTCCACAAAGGTAAAGAGTACAAAATACAGAGAATATCCTCCATGAGACTGCCTGGTATTGACAGCACAAACCAGTAGAGAATTGGAAATCAATCAATTTGCCAGGTCAGAACACTTTAGCATAAGCTCCCATTAAAGCCTTTTAAAAAGGACCTTCAAGATCTTTAAATGCCTTTTTGTCTTCTCACTGCACTTTAAGGATAAAAAGCACCACCCTGAGCCCTTTTGATGTGATCACCAGATGTGTCTGCCAGGGTCCAGCCATAGCTGGCAAGCTACACAACACCCGACCCCTGGATTCTTACTGGGGAGGCAACACAGTGCACAACTGTTGTCTGGTCTCGTTATCAGCCAGATGTTTGGGTCCATGCAGAGTAGACATAGGCTGTGAGATTTTTCTAACTGAATCACAGCAAGGACTATGCTCCACATTTTACATCTAAACTTGCACAATTTAAATAATAATGAGCACCTGCATCCTTCCCAAGCTACCACCGTCTTCATTCCTTTAAGGGCATCAATTGATCATCCGTTCTTCCTATAAGGATGGAAAAACCACATCCTTCACAAATGTCCTTCTTTTATGAGCAAATAGAAGAACCAAACCAATCCAAATTTCACTGTTTATGGAATTAAATTTTGAGATGAGGACATTTAGGCAAGTTTTCTGTTTAATTCAGAGCTACAGAGAAATCTAGATTGATCATGAAAGTAGTTTCCAATCTTACCTATAGTATTAAAAACAACACATGCTACATATGCCATTGCTGATGCCTGGACTCTAGCTAATGTACCTGGTACCTGAAGAAACATGACAAAACCCCACAATTACTGAGTACTTTTGTTTAGATTTTTATTCCCAAGATGAATTGTTTAAATGGAGATCTTCTGTCTTAGTGAACGAACATGTGGCTGTGGTCTACAAAAGGTAGCTGACTCAGCAAACACATTTACATGTGGTAATAACTGCAAACAAGGCAGAAGTGTGTGTGTGTGTGTGTGTGTGTGTGTGTATTAAAACCAACAAATAAACCAAACCAACAACAACAACAACAAAAACCCTAAACTAAATGAAACCAAAAATCTTGAAAACAATATTTTTTCACCTGACTTCAGCCTCACCTCCAGGGTGACCTCTTCTTGGAAAGACTCTTGCATTAGCTACCCTCTGTTTAACCCTTACCACCCAGACCTCTTCTCTCCCCTCCTCTGCCCTGTTCTGTGTCACAAGAGGCTAACCTCTGCAGAATAAATCATCCTGATACCCTACCTGGTGGGTTTCTGGTTGGATTCAGCCAGTGAGAGAGACAGGAAGGAAATTGGAAGGCAGGAAGAAAGAAAGAGGTTGGGGTATTTCTTCTTGCTTACTCCATACATTGGTGACAGCTCTCTAATTTTGGCCAGGCTCCCCAATTCTGGCTCTCATTTGCTCTAACAGCACTGTTTCCTTTCCTAGCCTTTTAGCCCCAGGAGAGGTAATGGCTTCCCAGTGTCACAAACAGCCCTTCTTGGTTCCTTAACTTGCCTCCAACTCTGTGTCTGGGCCCTTCACCAACTCATTGCTTGAACCTTCTGGCATGAATTCTGTTTCCTCCTGGGACCCAGACATAGATTCTCTCTTTTTTTTTTTAATTCTTGATTTTTTTTTATTTTAATTTTTTTTATTTATATATGAAATTTATTGTCAAATTGGTTCCCAAGATTCTCTTTACCACCAAGATAAATCAGTCATCTACCCTCCAGTGCCCCTTCACATTCTTCTCTGATCCCATTTATCACCTCCACTGTAATCATTGTGTTTTAGACTATGGCCTCACTGAGAGCTGAGGCTGACTTATTTGCCTTTTACCTTCAACATCTAGCACACTATCAGGCCTATAATGGGCAGTTAATTGATATTGCTTCAATGAACATGTAATTGTAGGTTAAACAAATAGGGCCTAAATACTCCTCTGAGACAAACAACATACATTTTACTTTTCACTTTTGTCTGTACATGCACTAAGCACCTGCTACATGCCAGGCCCTGGGCTGGGTGGTAGGGACAGAACCATGAACAAGACAGAAACATTTATGACCTTCAAGGACTTTGTAATCTAGGAGAGTGTTGAGGTAGCTGACCAGAAAATGAGTGGTTACAATAATGTGAGAAGCGTTTTAACTGAGGGAGGAAAGGGCTTTAGAAACAGCCAAGAAAAACCCAATACATGTTGGGAGCAGGCCATCGGGGGCAGTCTAAACCAGGGTTGGCAACCTCAAATGCCTGCAGGGCCAGGCAGGCTACATAAATGAGTTAATCCAGCCAGGTAAGAGCTGAATGAACTGGAGAGAGCACGCCCTGTTTATAGTGTGCCACTGCCCTCAGCTTGAGCGAATGGAGTCTGTGGCTATGTGGAGCTAGTGTCTCTTCCCATTTTTGAAGGGAAATCAGAAAGCTGGATTTTTATTTTTAAATGTCCAGACCTCATCCAAAAATATAAAAATACTAAGGGAAGCAAATAAAATATGTCAATAGACCAGGTGTTGCCAGCTTTCCACTCCTGGCCTACGCTGCTGGTCAAAAGAATGAGCAAGAGTTAACCAGGTGAAAATCTGTGTGTATGTATGTGTGTGTGTGTGTGTGTGTGTGTGTGTGTGTGTGTGTACGTGCATGTTGGGGGCAGGTGCTTCAGTAGAAAGAGGGTTATAGGAAAAGAAGAACATGATGAGTGGATACCCAAAACAGTCAGTCTGGTAGGTTGAGAAATTTAATGTAGCTGAAGAATAGAATGTGAGAGAGGATATGGCAATAGATGAAGCCAGATACATAAGCATCCTCAGGCCTGGTGGGTGGGCACTGCTTACTGCCTTACCACTAGCCATCCTTCTTTGCTATGGAGATCTCCAAGTTGTTTAGCTACTAGGCAGCATGAGATTGAGAGGGGAGAAAGCCCCTCCCCAGATCACGGTAATTCCATTACCTTTCGAAGGATTGGTTTAGCACTGGCAAGACTACAATTCTTGCCAATGAGATAGTGGGGGAAGCAGAGAGTCACATAGAAGCAAATGTAGCACATCCCCCCTTTCCCCCTGTGGATATATACCAGTTCAAAAGGAAAACCAACCCCAGAAGACAAACCAATATGCTGGAAAGACAGTATAGGCAGATGGAGAGATCCCGCATTCATGATAAGATCATTGGGCTGATGAATAAAGCAGGTCTAAAGCTTTTCTGCCTGGGACTTTTGGTTATGTGAAGTGGTACATTTTCTTATCGTTAGCCCCTTCTGAGTTGTATTGTTTAACAATTACTGCAGAAAGTGTATGAAGTGAATCACCAAGTCAGTCAATTTGAACGTTATTCTGCGGGCAGTAGGAAACCGCTGAAGGATTTTAAGGAGACGTGTGTCATATTCAGATCTGAGTTTTAGAAGGATCCCCCCGGCTGCAGTGAAGATAAATGATTGGAGTCAGGCAATAGTAGAGTAGGGGAGGAACACGTATGTTTCATCTTATCCAGGAAACTCTAGATTCCTTGAGGGTAGTCATCGGGTTTCATTAGTCTGTCACAGTGCTTTTCATATGGTTGGCTCTCAATGTTTGTTAAGTGAACTAGGTCAGTTACTGAGTGGTGTATCCCTTTCTTTACTGTGAGAACAGCTGGAGGCTGACTTCCAGCTGTGTCACATATAAAATGCCTATAGGTTTCTGGCCAAAAATTGCCAGTTAACTTTTTAAATTTGTTTTCTTTCTTTCTTTCTTTCTTTCTTTCTTTCTTTCTTTCTTTCTTTCTTTCTTTCTTTCATTTTTGGTATTTCCTTTTTTTAAATTTAATGTAATTTTATTATTTAAATTATTTTTATTTGAGTATGGTTGTCTCTCTCTCGTTTTCCTTTTAAGGTATGTGGTATTCTTATAGCCTAAAGCAGCTACGTAATTTATGAAGCCCAACGCAACTGAATATTGTAGCGCCCTTTGCGGAAAAAGAGGGGGAAAAGTATCATTAAAAGTACTAAAATATACAGGTTTTTCCTTTCTTACATATATTTGCTCTGCTCATGCATATGTACTATTGGACTCTACTTTTAAAACACAACTTCAGGGGCGCCTGGGTGGCGCAGTCGGTTAAGCGTCCGACTTCAGCCAGGTCACGATCTCGCGGTCCGTGAGTTCGAGCCCCGCGTCAGGCTCTGGGCTGATGGCTCAGAGCCTGGAGCCTGTTTCCGATTCTGTGTCTCCCTCTCTCTCTGCCCCTCCCCCATTCATGCTCTGTCTCTCTCTGTCCCCAAAATAAATAAACGTTGAAAAAAAAAAATTTAAAACACAACTTCAAAAATTACTAAGAATTTAAAGATGATGAGGGCAGAGCATTAGATCGCAAGCCTGGGACCTGGGTGAGTGTGGGGGCTCTGTGAGATTGCTCAGGTCTTGCACCCATCAAGCCAGGGCTGCCTCAGCTGCGAGGTGCATAGTGAAATAAGGGGGGAGGCAATGGAGAAGGGCATACAGGGGTGGGTCTCTAGGGTGCTAACTACCTTCTAGCTAGTGACTAAAGTGGCTTTATAATTACAAATTTATTTTCCATGCACTTCTATTTATCTACGTGCATTATATTTCCAATTATAAAAATTTTAAGTGAATAACAAAGATAAATTCATTCTGAGTCTAATGAATTTCTTGAATTTCCCTCTCCTGGGATCTTTCTCTTTGTCTTCATGATTGTTTTTGGGTCTTTCTACCTTCTCATTCATTCCTTTCTAACTTCTCAGGAGTAATTTAGACTGATAAGTCCCAGGTTGCACACTTCTTTATGATCCTGCCCCACAATAAATAAATCCAGAAGAGAGTATAGGGAGGAATTAGGGGGTTAACCTTTTCCAGAAGCACTGCCAGAGCAAGGAAGAACTGTATCACACATCAGAGAGCACAACCAAATCTCTTCAATGCACAATGTCCATTCTGCCCTCTCATGGCCCAAAGAGACTTTCTGTGTTTCTTCCATATAGGACTTGTTTTTCAGTGAAGGACTAGAATGATCTCCCTGTCTTAAGAGTGACAGGATGGGTGGTCATTCAACAGAAGGATTGTGTATCCTCACTCCCACCCTGCTGGTGTGAACCCAGGGCACCTCCTCTGTTTGTGGGGATGACACTATTAGTTTTTACTTATGGGTCCAGGATGAAAAGGTCTCTAGTCTTATTTGGTGCGGAGCTGAAGCTGGTGTGCTTCTTGCCCACTTGTGTTATTAAATGACAATTTCAAAATGAGGGGGCTAGACTTACAGCAGAGTCTTCATATCAAATGATTCATATACCAATACTTATCTGTCACACTTGATCACTATTTGTCATCATTTGGACAACACACATTAATTTTTTTTTTAATTTTAGTCTTTCTGGAATTAAGCCTTGCAGTCGGTGACATCTCACATTCTTTGGCAAATGACATAGTTGCCATTGCCTGGACAGGCATTGATTGAAATCACCAGCATCAGAACTTTCAGAATGGGGATCAGTGGCCTGGAGGAAAATCCCCAGATCACAGTGGAGCACTGCACTCCTAGGAACCAAGTGGCTACCAGGACATGGTTGGGGAGGTGGTAAACCAGGCTATTTAGCAACATCCTCAAAGCAGGAGTCACAAATAGGCTGACTCTACAGAAAAGCAATATCAGTTGAGGAGTTCAGTACCAGTTGTTTTTAGGGCCTGTTTAAAAAAATGCTGTATTACCAATGAACTTGATGGTCCTACAGTGGTCCTACAGTACAGAGTGTGACATTGGGTGGGAAAGCATCATCTTCTTTGAGTGACTCAGGAAAGTCAGGCAATATGGAAGAGTTTTAAGAATGTCTGAAACTATTGATTTCACCTATATTTTCCTTTTTGTGGATGTACAAGAGTAATATATGACAAAAATCTATGTCCAATTAGGGTGGCTCCTCAAAAAAATCAACCATAGGCTCGCTTGGGTAGCTCAGTCAGTTGAGCGTCTCACTCTTGATTTCAGCTCAGGTCATGATTGCACCATTTCTGGGTTTAAGCGCCATCTTGGGCTCTGTGCTGATGGTGTGGAGCCTGCTTAGGATTCTCTTTCTCTCCCTCTCTCTCTGCCCCTCTCCCCACTCATGCTCTGTCTCTGTCTCTCAAAAATAAATAAAAATGTTAAAAAAATTTTTTTAATCGTTGAAATGGTAACTTTTATGTTATATATATTTACCACAATAAAACATCTATGTCTTAATAAATGTATACAAATTCTATTAATAAGTATAAAATAATAGTTTTAAATGATAAGAAGGTATTTTGCCAGAGGTAATTAACCAGCATTTTTTCCCCTTTTTTGTAGTAAATAAAATAATGGTACATCTTTCATCATTGGCATCCTACATTTGTGAAATACGGCTGTGTGCTCTCCTTCCTCTCCTCCTTCCATGTCATAAAGGCCCATCTGAGAGGGTCAGCTTTGAAGAGGAAAAATTGTGCCCAGCAACTTTACCTCTGATCAATTGTTAGGATTTTCTCCATGTTCAGCCCCATTCAAGGAGCTGGGACTAGAGACCTGTTCTTGACCCCGATGAGTATATGTATTTGTCAGGTAAAAATAATGCAAAATACTTAGCAGGATTGTAAGCTCTGGGGCAGGAATCAGAAGAGCAGAGTTCTAGTCTAAACTCTGCACCAGGCAAGTCACTTTGTGTCTCTGGGCCTCTTCTGTAAAAGGAGATGTTCAAGTTAAACCTCTGAGGTTCCTTATTACTTCTCTACATCTATGGGAATAATTAGAAAAAACATAATCAAAATGAGGCGTCAAAGAATGTAGCAGAGACTGTGCTTATGTGCCCCCTGAATGGGTCCTTTTTCCTCTCGGGCAGGTGGCACAACAACATCTCCCAGTGTCCCAGCAGATAAGTAGGGCCATGTGACTCATTTCTGGCCAAGGGAGCATGGTCAGAAATTACTTATGCCCCTCCCGGCTTGGCCTCTGAGACATCCCAGTGAGACCCTCCATTCTCAGTGTCCTACTGTGGTGCCTTCAGAATCCATGTGTTGAAGATGGCTCTGCATTGATGGAAGGTGCTTCATTCTTGGTCATTATCTGAAGAGATGCTACCCAACCCACATGGACTGTACTGCAAGCAGGAATTACATCATCATTTTAAGCTACTCAGATTTTATTTTGTTTTGGTTATTTGAATAATTAACCTACTTTGAATAAACAAAAAACAAAGGATGAGTTCAATAAAAATTCTTGAGATTTAGGAAAGATCAGAGGAGCATCATTGCTACTGGCCCTGAAGCCCTAAAGGCACAGTCAAAAAGGAAAAGGGAGACGTTCCAGTCCTGGCAGTAACAGGATTCAGAATTTGGAGATTTGGATGTGATTTGTTCTGAGAGCTAGAGAAGAATGGTTGATGTACTAATCTACCTCCATGTCCCTTCCCCCCCACCCCACACACACACACATCTCCATCATCCAGTAGTATCACGAGAAAATATGCAAACAACTCTGAATGGATCCAGTAATGCGGAAACAAAGTATGAATCACCATAAAGAAGCCAAGGCAATGTACAGCCTGGTGTATTAACTGTGCAGGTGGTAACAGTGCTCACCTGAGATCAATCTTCAATAGCATAGGCCAGCAATCCCAGACTGAGAAGAGGAAGCCAAGCAGGGACTAGATGGGGTAGATGAAATGCCCAAGGTGTATCTTGCTAGAATGAGATGAGAAGGAACTCTAAGACCCCCCATGTGCAATTAACAGGCAGCATTAGCATTGAAGAGAAGCCACATCTACCAAGACTTGCCATGAGGACCCACCACCCCAATGTTGGATCACTGGGTTCATCCTGGGGCACCAGATAAGGAGTGGGAGGAGAGATAAAGATGGAGAGAAGGAGTAGGGATGAAGTGAGGGAGAGAAGGAATGCAGGGGGAGGAATAAGGGAAGGAAGTGGAAGTTAGTCAACCAAAAAGTTGGCTTGGTAGAAGAAAGCTTGTTAAGAGTGTTAAATAAGGGGGACAAGGTTGCTAAATGGTTCAAGAGAAAATATCCAAAAGGTTTTTTGGCCCCTTCTCCATGACCAGTCAATCTCCTTGCATTAGTAAGAAGGGTTAACATTTAGACCGAAAGCAACAAAACTGGTTTCTCTTAATCTGCATACAAGCTTTTGAATTCCTATGACTTCTGGGAGGGATTTCAGTCATCTAAACACTTTATTGTAACCTCAGACCCAGAGATGATGGTGAGAATTAACAACACTTGCATAGGTGAGCCATGATTATGCAGTGACTGGCTTTGCTCAAGAGTGGAAAAGTGATGGGGCAATAGATTGGGATCAGGCTGGGGGGTGGGATGACAGACAGATCCCTAGCATCCTTCTACCTCAGGGCCTTTGCACTTGCTATTCCGTTTGTCTGGATGAATCTTCTCCATTGGTATATGGATGGCTGGCTCCTTCATTTATTTCCTTTCTCTACTCTATGACCACCATTAGGCCATCTCCTCACTCTGCTTTAATTTTCCTTCATGCCATTGTTTCCCCTATCTGACATTAAATCATATCTATTTATCTGCCTTTAATTTGGGCCTGGACTTTGTTGTGTTTTTTGCTGTGTCCCTAGCGCCTAGAAGAGGTTCTTGGCACATGACAGGGTTCAACGTATTCTTACTCGCAGACTAATCTTGCTTGCTAACTCACATTGGTAATTGGTGACCATTTGGAGGGCTGTGTTGACAAAGATTAGGAGAATCAGAGAATGGTACTCAACAATTGATATTTTGCCTGGCTATAGAGAAGTGGAGCCAGAGGGCAGTTTGGCAACACTGAAGTCTGTATTAGGGTTGAAAATGGTGTTGAGTTTAGACTTTCCTAACATGCTAGCCAATAAGCCAACATTCTGGGGTTTTGAGTGGGAGAAGTATCAATGAAATGTGGCAAGGGAAGAGATTTCAGCTGACAAGGTACAAGGTCAGGACAGAATGGGGGGAATTAACATGGAACTGGGAGACTGCAGTGGGAACTAAGCCAGGTCTGGGGTGATGAATCCCTGTGCAGAGAGTATGCTCAGAGGCTGCATTAGAGTAGGGCTTATTTGAGATCTTGCCCAGGTTTTGGGAGGGAGGATTGCAATAAGCAGGGAGCATTCCATTCTCTTCGCCCCTGGTCTCCACAGCATCCTCATGTCAGCCAGAGCTATCCCAGGACCTTGCCATTCAAAGCAGAGCTATGAAGAGTTAAAGAAAGAGGAGTAAACAGGGACTAAATAAACCCACAGGTTAATACATCATTAAGTAATATCCTTTAAATACTCCTTAAATTTGGACCCGTGGCCTGATTTCTCTTGGTCCATTAAGCAAAACTTGACAGAAAGGATATTTCCCTCTCCTTTTCAGATTGGGGAGTCTGCCAAGCCAGTCAGTGCCAGGATTCTTTTTCATCATATTTTTAATGATAAATTAATTGTGACCTCTTAAATTATTGTCCTCAGTGCTATGCCAGGACTCAGCACAATAGTGCTGGCTTCTCAGGGCTGAGCGTCCTTCTCTCTCTGTCTCTTTCTGTCTCTGTTTCTGACTGTCTCTTTCTCTCCAGAGCAAATTAGTGAACATCACTGAGCATTTTGGAACTGCATCACCCAATTTCTGGGACAGGACACAGAATCAATGGGCACATCTTTTTTTCTCCCTACAATATGCATTCTTGTGTAATAATCTCCTTCCCATTTCCTACAGTCTCTACCAGCCAAACAATGACAAACATAATACAAACACCACTTGCAGAAGAGATGGTCTTTTATTCGTTCTTAGAAAGGCCTTAATTTCCTTCCAGGCTCATCTTTATAACTGGGAACCAGCTGATGGTTGGGAGTGAAGCAAATAGATCAGAACAGTAAACACCGAGTTTTAGAAATATGGTTATGCTTCTAATGGTAAAATAATTATAAGCAGGGACCTTGAAGCAGGCTTTAGTTTACCCCCAGGAAGAATTATACTATTATGGTTTTATGCTAGATTAAGATTGGAGTTTTAAATGATTTGTGTCTCTCTTGAAATAGTGCCACTTTATCTTTAGGAATAGGGAGAAAATAATACTTAGTTTCACATTTATAATTTTTTTTGCTGAGTTGTTTGGATTTCAGAACTGATTTCTTGTATAAAAGACACATGAAAATGTCAGGAAATTATGCAGAATTGCATTTTAGTGATCACCACTTGGGATGATTTAGTCAGCTATAATGACCAGAGTTTCTGGTTCTGGTACATAGGTTCTTTTTATGCAAATAGAATTTTACACAAATGATCTCAAATCCCAGGTTGTTCATTTCTCAATTGTTTATTGTTCACTCTTAAGCAATTGAGTTCAAAACCATCCTAGTTATAGACTGTACATACAATTCGTGCCACCTGCATACCCTTTCTGCCTGAGTGACTTTGTTGATGCCACTTGAAATTAGCAGCCATTAGGGTTTATTTCTGCAAATCTACATGCCTCAGCCCAGATATTGCAGATCATTAGCGGGTGCAAATTGAGGCTCAGGAAATGAGCACCCTCGAGCACTTGTCACTTCACTTCGACTGTTGCCTGGTCTGATAAAATGGAACAAGCCAGCAAGTGGGGCTTTTCTTCCAGCCGAGACATTGAACATGAGACAGTACACTGGACTAAGGCAGTAAGATCTCACTAGAGAGACTGGCATAAATGTGCCTTCCCCCAGTCACTCAAGGAAAAGATTCTAGTGGATGGCAGGAGGCCAAGTAACAAAGAAAGCTAAAGGCATGCTGGGAAATACCCTCTGAAGCCACACTGTGAAGAGGTGAGAAAGACATTGACAATGGACCAATTACTAAAAAGAAATCAAAGGTGCTGGCTGTGTACCTGGCATTGAATTTTTTAGTGACTTGCAGAACAGAAATGTTAGCACAGTATGCATTGTCTGATGGATACAGGTGGTGCATGTGGGCATCTTCTGGGCTTGAGTGATCTGGTCTCTGCCAGACCTGTACTGAGAGAGCCACAGGGGAAGTTCCTGCGAGGTCAGAGAGGTAGGGCCTTCTGGACAATGCCTGCCATTCCTAAAGACCTTTTGCTTCCATGGGAGAACTCTGTATCCACCCAGCTTTGCCTACATGCCGCCACCTGCAGTGGGTTAGAGAGCTTGGTTATCTGCTTGCCTACACCCTCCACTCAACATCAAAACAAAACCAACCCAGGATGCCTGGGAGGAAAGCCAATGCTTAATGAAAAATGAGTGAGGGCCATTTTACTTATATGATAGTTATTAATTAATGCCAGAGACAAAATGTAGAAATTACTCTGGTTATGTTTTCATTGCCAAAGCAAAGTAAACTGGTGGAAGTCCATAGAGGTAAATTTATTCATTTTAAATAGGGTTCCTTTTAGGATGACCAGCCATCCTTGTTTGCCTGGGATTGTTCCCAGTGTTATCTCCTGGGCAATCCAGAGTGGTTGGCCACCTCCTACTTTTCTTTAATATCAGAGTAGCTGGTTTAGGACAGTGTAATATAAACAAAAATCTAACAGTTCACTCCCTTAGCGTTATACACAGAAATAAGCGTAACTTAGCATGTAGACCCCAGTGACTCTGGAGTCAGACTGCAGGGACTTGAATCTTGGCTCCAACACTTACCAGCTATATGAACACTGGCTAGTTACCATTCAATCCCTTTGTGCCTCAGTTGATTTATCTGCAAAGTGGGAATAATAGAGCATATTTCAGAGGGTTTTTATTTGAATTAAATGAGCTAATACATGTAGGAGGCTTAGAACAGCACCTGGCACATAGTCAGTGCTTAATACATCTTGGTTATCATTATCATTATTACTATTATCTCTTTTTTCATAAGCCCTGAATTACCACCACGTACAGCAAGCATTAAAATAAATAACTCCTAAGTACATATTAAGCCTTCATGTTATTACTTAACTGTTGTAGTCCCTGTCATTAAACATTGTCTTCTTTGAAACCTAAGAATGTGATTTTTTTTCTTCTTGACTCTACATTGGCCTGGAACCTTTTCATATTCTTTGGCCATCTGCTTTATCCTGCTCAGAGAAATTCATCAATTAGCTTCCTAACAGCCCCTCTGACAAAGCTCACTCCATCACCTGCAGTTCAAACATCTTTAGCCCTGCTGTCTTCCATCTCTGCTCTAGAGTTCTAGCTGCCTCTTCTACACACACACACACCACATACACATGTATACATATACCCACACATACCACATATATACATATTTACACACATATACACACCCCATACATGCCCATACATGCAAACCCATTCACATATACACACATTACATGCACATATACACATGCATACATATATATACATACAACAGTGTACACTATATTCCTAGTGAGCTGTGGACTCCAGCTCATTCCCAGAGAGCATGGCAGAATGTTTTCACCATTTCCACATATTTAAAGACAGGCCTTTACCTCATGAACCTTTAGGAAGAAACAATAATGATACTTACAAAAGGAAACTATATGTGGTTTTCTTCACTGTCACTTTACAAATATCAATTATATAAAAGAATATTGAACATACCAAACTTTTGTGTACATGCTGGTCATTTAATTTAGTCAACAAATAATCACAATTGCATTGTTTGTCTCTAGCACTTTATAGTTTACAAATTGCTTCCTGATGTGTTATTTCTTTAGTGAGGAATTTCTATATGCAAGGCACTTCATGTACTGTTATGAAATTGTCTGGCCTTGGAGTTTGTGTGTGTGTGTTGGGGGTGCAACTCAAATGTGAAATATTTGGGGCTAGGTAGAGACCAAGCAATATCACCTGGAAGTAGAAAGAATGGAAACTGAGGTAGCTCAAAATTACAACTGGCAGTCAGGCACCATGTAGGCCTGGGTACAGTGGTTCTGATTTTAGAAATGATGTAACTCGAAGTGACCAATCAGGCAGCTGAGGGAATGCAGAGAAAGACTGATTCCTGGATCCTTTAGATCTGCCATGACATCTAGGGATGGAGATATGAGGACCTTGAGCCTTGAAGATGGAATGCTGAGGGGTAGGCAGAATCTAATAGCCAGGTGGTCTAGATCTCAGAGCAAGACACTAGTTATAGAGAGAAATCAAGGAAGGAGAGAACTGCAAAGAAGAAGCTCCAGGCCAGATGGCAGGTAGGGGATATGCAGGCTGGATGGATATTTCTGGTTCTTTGGATCTTTGAAAGGAAAGAAAGGAGGGAAGCACAGAGGATGGCAATGGCATTGGTTGCTGCAGCCACCATATACTTTATCTCAGGCTCAAGTAACCCCAGATAGAGGCTGGAAATGGTTAATCTATAGATTTGTCAGGGTCCTGGCAGGACAGAGATAGCACATGCAATCTGGTAGTTAGTTTAATAAAAAAGCTACTTGCAGTGAAAAATTGAGAGCTTTCCCTGTAAGTTCTGGAACAAGGATGTCCACCTTTGCCACTTTTGTTCAACATAGTACTGGAAGCCCTAGCATAGCAATCAGACAAGAAAAAGAAATGAGGCATCAATATTGGTAAAGAAGAAATTAAATTGTCACTATCTGCAGATGACATGATGTTATACATAGAAAATCCTAAAGATTCTACCAAAAAACTACTAGCAGTTATAACTGAATTCAATAAAGTGACAGAATATAAAATTAATACTCAGAAACCAGTAGTATTTCTATAAACTAACAACAAAGTTGTAGAAAGAGAAAGTTAAAAAATAATTCCATTTATAATTATACCAAAAAGAATAAAATATGTAGGAATAAACTTAACCAAGAAGGTGAAAGACTTGTACTCTGAAAACTACAAAACATTTATCAAAGAGATTGCAGATGACACAAATGGAAAGATAATTCCATGCTCATGGATTAGAAGAATCAATATTGTTAGAATGTCCATATTACCTAAAACAATCTGCAGATTCAATGCAGTCCCTGTCAAACTACCAACAGAATTTTTCACAAAACTAGACCAATGATACTAAAATTTGTATGGAATCACAGAAGACCCCATATAGTCAAAGCAATTCTGAGAAAGAGGAAGAGAACTGGAGTATCACAATTCCAGATTTCAAGATATATTGAAGTTGTAGCACATTACAAGGTAATATGTCACTGGGCACAAAAATAGAGACATAGATCAATGGAACAGACCCCAGAAATAAACCCATAAACATTTATATGGTCAATTAATCTATGACAAAGAATAAGAACATACAATGGGGAACGGACAGTCTTTTCAGTAAATGGTTCTGGGAAAACTGGACAGCTACATATAAAAGAATGCAACTGTACTACTTTCTTATGCCATACACAAAAATAAACTTAAAATGGATTAAAGACCTAAACATGAGACATGAAACCATAAAAATCCTAGAAAAGCAAACAGGCAGTAATTTCTCTGACATCAGCCATAGCAACATTTTTCCTTTTTTTTTTTAATGTTTATTTATTTTTGAGAGAGAGAGAGAGACAGAGCACGAGTAGGAGGGGGCAGAGAGAGAGGGAGACACAAAATCCAAAGCAGGATCCAGGCTCTAATCTGTCAGCACAAAAGCCCGATGTGGTCACTGACCGTGAGATCATGACCTGAGCCAAAGTCAGACGCTTAACTGACTGAACCACCCAGGTACCCTACAACATTTTTCTAGATATGCCTCTTAAGGCAAAGGAAACAAAGCAAAAATAAACTATGGGGACTGTATCATAATAAAAAGCTTTTGCACAGTACAGCAAAGGATGCCATTAAGAAAATAAAAAGACAACCTACTGAATGGGAGAAGATATTTGCAAATGATAAATTCCATAAGGGGTTAAGATAAAAAATATAGAATGAACTTGTACAACTCAACACCAAAAAACCAAACAATCCAATTAAAAAATGAACACAGGACCTGAATAGACATTTTTCCAAATAAGAGCTACAGGTGGCCAACAGACATATGAAAAGATGGTTAACATCACCAATCATCAGGGAAATGCAAATCAAAACCACAATGAGATATCACTTTACACCTATTAGAATGGCTAAAATCAGAAGACAAGAAACAGCAAGTGTTGGCAAGGATGTGAAGAAAAAGAAATTCTCATGCACCATTGGTAGAAATGTAAATTGGTACAGCCACTGTAGAAAACAGTATGGAGGTTCCTCAAAAAATTTTAAAAAGAAATACCATATGATCCAATAATTCCACTATTCGGTATTTGCCCAGGAAAAACAAAAATACTTGCTTGAAAAAATATATGCACCCCTATGTTTATTGCAGCATTATTTACAATAGCCAAGGCATGGAAGCAACCTAGTGTCCATCAATAGATGAATGGATAAGGAAACTGTGGTACATATAAATATAAATATATACCATGGAATATTACACAGCCCTAAAAAGGATGAGATCATGCCATTTGAGACAACATGGATGGACCAAGAGTGTATTATGCTAAGTGAAATAAGACTGAGAAAGATAAATACCATATGATTCAACTCATAAATGGCATCTTAAAAAATGAATAAACAAAAAGCAGAATCAGAACTATAAATACAGAGAACAAACTGCTGGTTGCCAGAAGGGAGGGGGTTTGGGGATTGGGCAGGATGTGTGAAGGGAGTGGGGAGGAGACCTCCAGTTAAGGAATGAAGAGCAAAACATTGGGAGTACAGTCAGTGATATTGTGATAGCAGTGTAACGGGACAGATGGTGGCTATACTTGTGGTCAACATAGCATAATGTGTAAACTTGTCAAATCACTGAGTTTTCCACCTGAAGTTAGTGTAACATTATGTGCCAAATATACTTTAAAAAAAGTTAAAAAAAAAAGCATTACTTATAAAGATATGGGCAGAGTTTAGAGAACTCAACAAAGAAGAGAGCAGTACCTAGCACTAAACATAGCCATTATCAACCCTAAGCCTGAGTAGAGCCCAGAGAGAGCAGTGGTATATGGAGAGAGCTTCCTGATAAGAACTGTGGCCTTCCATGGAGGGATGCAACCGATCCAAGACAATCTAGTATGGCAGAAAAAACCTCCACCTCACTTTTCTACCATCCACTGATCCTTTGCTGATGCTTCCCATTGGCCAAATCAACTAAAAGGCAGAAGGCAAGTACAAACGTATAACCCATATAGGCCAGCCTCCCCAGGCACAGAGTAGGGGGGAGAAGGATGGAGAGTGGATCTGAAGGGACAATGAGAAATATCCAGAAGACTTCTCCCCGCTTGCCTCTTAGCTTCCTTACTGTCTTTTATTTGGAAAATAATTGGTATCCACAACACAGAAATCTGTCAGGGACTATAATTTGATTGGGAACTGGGGGACCTGGCATAGCACTTAGGCAGGACAGTGATGTGACTACTTTGTATATGCACACTGATTCTGATTATCTTGTTGATGTAAATGAGAAAAGGATTTGCTGGGAGTGTACCTACATACCAGATACCAGGGACCATGTTGATTTGTTTTAGTAATTATACCACAACTGGAACCACAGCTGTGATCATCATCACCATCTGGATAAGTTTGTGATCATCTCAGTTGTTTTCCAGGAGCTATCAGGCTGTTTCAACAGGTGATTTAAATAGAGATATGGCTGGAGTCTGCAGTCTTGACTGTGTCAGATCTTTGATAGCAGCATTAATCTTTGCATTTCCCAAAAACGTGGCATTCCTTTAGTTTACTTTCTTAATGATGAGGTTGGGGGCAATTTCAGGGACATCTACTTGGCTCTTCCTGTCATAATAGTTTTCACAGCATAGGTCAGGGAACCAATGTCAAGATTTGGCTAGTTACTGAGTATATCTAGTCTCACTCTAATTCTGATGGTGGGGAAATTAACCACAAGATGGGTGGACGCCTTGTGAGACAGATTAAAGACTTCATCTATTAGTTAACTCACAATGTCCCAGGCTTTTTGGTTCTCCAGGGATTAGCATCATATCAGAACTAGTATCTAAAAACTCCTATAAAGTCTGGTTATTTGGGGGGCACATCCTGGAAAATGGCCTCAGGTCTCTCTGGGAAAGGCTTGAGGAATATTCACAGTATGCTGGACCTCTGTGCACATATTGCTAGACCCTTCTTCAAAGGGATCCAGTCATCCCTCCTGAATTGAGAAGTTCTTGACCTGTGTGTGACTCGGCCTATGTCTGAGACCTGTGTAAGAGACCTTTAATTCCCACTCTGGCAACTCAGGTTAGGTTTCTACTCATCAGAGCCTAGAATTTTCTCACCTCTATATGTCAAGCAGTACCCTAGAAAATGATGGGTACCCAATCATTTGTACCCAAGGGACCCACTTCTTATATATGCAGGTGAAAATATTCTGATAACAGCCCCGTCTCTGTTGTTTATTGTAATGTTTGCACCTACCTTGCTCAAAGCTAAACAACACTACCTGACTTCTAAATCTTCAAGTTCTCATTGAGATCAGAAAACCCAGTAAATTGCCACACCTACCAATACCTCCAACCTTTAGAAGTTCCAAGAATGATCACCTTCAGTGTGTCCTATTGGTTACCATCTTAAGGTTTCACCAAGTCGCCTAAGAGAATGAAATAACTTGGCTCTGTTGGAGCCTGGAAATAGAAGTATCCTTGAGAAGCATTCATGAAATCTCTATTACTGGAATGTGGATTAAAAATGCTTGCTGGGGTAAGCTGCTAAATCTTTACAAATGTTTAGGATAAAGCACAAATGAGAAAACCATGTTCAGCCAGGCTCTTTTATTTTGGCCAACTGTGTTCTTCTTTTCTGCTGAAATATGAGTGTTATGAGCACGATGAATGACTGCAAGACAGATGGTGAAACTATTGTCCTGCTGTACTTGGGGTGACTTCTCCTCAAGGTACTATGCTGTTTCTCTATGACTCTGTCTCATTTTCTCTCTCTCTGTCTCTCCCCTTCCCCCTCACTCATGACAAGGAAAGTCAATATTTTGAGTACTCTTATTTAGTAACTTTACAGTGACTATAAGTCACAACACAATCTTATGGGCATGGGCTAAGGTTTTTACTAATTAGGATAGCTGAAAAGAAGCTGGTATGAAACAGCAGTGAGAAGAAAATAACTCAATTGTTAGGGGGAAAACTGGACTTCACGATTTTTAAGTAAAATTATTTTTGAAGTATAATATACATATAGAAAATTATGCAAATAATAAGTATCTAAATCAATGAGTTTTCACTGAATGAATCATGTGTAACCATCATCCAGATCAAGAAATAATATTGGTGGCCCTTAGGTGCTCTGTTTCTGCCCCCTTCATCACTGCTATTACCCACAAAAACTCCACAATCAAGGCAATTCTAATTTTTTTAGTTTTGCCTAGAATTATGTGTGCGCTTTTTTTTTTTTTTACAAATAGTTCCCCTCATGCAGAATTATGTTAGTGAAATTCATTCATGCTATTGCATGTAGCAGTAATCTATTTGTTACTATTGGTCTAGAGCAGGGAGTAACAGACTGCAGTCCACTACAGCCATTCTTGTATGGCCCGCCAGCTAAGAATGGCTTTTACGTTTCTAAAGAGTTGTGGAAAAATGACAAGAATATGCAACAAAAACACCATGTGACATGTAAAACCTAAAATACTTACTCTCCAACCCTTGACAGAAAAGTTTGCTGACCCCTGCTGTAGACTATTGTGTTGTATGGATACGCTACAATTTATTGATTCATTCCACTGCCAAGGGATATTTGGCTTGTTTTCAGTTTTTAGCTATCATGAAGAGTGCTGCCATAAACATTCTTGCACGTGCATTTTGGTGTACATGTATACACATGTATGTTGAGCATAAAACTGGAGGTGGAATTATTGAAGCATAAGGTATGAAGATATTCAGTGTTTGCAAGTACTGCCAAACACTTGTACAAATCAACACATTCAGCAGCAGTGATTAAGAATTCCAATTGTTCTACATCCTTGCCAATACTTGGTATTGTTTGTCTTTTAACTTTCATCATTTCAGTGTATGTATAGTAATATTTCCTTGTGGTTTTGGTTTGTACCTCACTTGATGCCTCATGACATAAGCACTTTTTTCATGTGTTTATTGAACATTTGCTTATTCTTTTTGTGACATAACTGCTCACATGTTTTGTCCACGGTTTGTATTTTCCTTATTGATTGGTTAGAATATTAAATTCTTTGCTAGATATGAGTTGCAAATACCTTGTTCTACTCGGTGATTTGTATTTCAACTTCTTAAGGATTCCCTGACAAACAGAAATTCTTACTTTTAACATAGTTTAATTTACCAGTTTTCCATTGTGGTCAGTGCTTTTGGAATCCTGTTTAAGAAACCTTTGCCTACCCTGTGTCACTGAAATACTCTCCAGGGTTCTTTCTCTTCTACAAGTGTTATTGTTTACCTTTTATGTGTAGATCTAAAATTTATCTTGAGTATTCTTTGCATGGTGTGAGGTAGATGTCAAGATTAGTTTTAGTCCTTGTGATATCCAATTGGTTCAGCACTACTTTTGGAAAAAATGATCATTTCTTCATTATACTACAGTGTCACCTTCATCATAAATCAGGTACAGAGGATATGCAGATCTAGTTCTGAATGTATTAGCATGTTCCATACGAATTCATCTATGGTGCAGTAAGAACTTAAGCTTTCTTCTTCAAGATTGTCTTGACTCTTCTTGGTCCTTTCCATTCCCATATAAATTCATTGAATTGAAGAGGAAAAATGAAATTTTATATTATAAAATGAATATGATATATCCTTCCATTTATTTAGGCCTTCTTTAATTTCTCTATATGCTACTTTGTAATTTGCAATGGAAAGGAAGTATATAACTTTTATTAAACTTATTTTTAGTTATATGATGTTTGTTGATGTCATCTTAAATGTTATCTTCTTAAAGTTTTATTTTGTGATGTTTCCTGATGCTTAGAAATATATTTGATTGTTTTATGTTGACCCTCTATTCAGTGATATGGCTAAATTCATTAATTCTAATACTTTGTAGAATCATTCAGCTTTTCTACAAACACAACCGTGTTGCTGTTAATAATAACAGTTTTATTTTTTTCTTTCCTATTCTTCAACCTTTTTCTTAGCTTGTTGTACTAGCCATTTTATACTGTACAATATTGAATAGAAATAGTGATACCAAGCATCCTTGTTTTATTCCTGATTACAGCAGGAAAGCTTTTACTATTTCACCATTAAGTATGTTTACTACAGAATTTTTATAAATTCACTATTGTATTAAGGAAGTTCCCTTTTACTTTTAGTTTGCTAAGTGTGGTTTTTAAAATAAATACCTATAGAATTTGGTCAAATACTTTTTATAGATCTGTTCAAATAATAATAATATTCACATTTATTCTAATAATTGGTGAATTACACTGAATGATTTTTCAGAATCATTACTGGAATAAACCTAACTTCTTTGTGATAAGTTATACTTTTTATTCATTGCAGGATATGGTTTGCTAAAAAAATTTTTAGGGTTTTGCATTATAAGAGAGATTTGGATGGCAATTTATTTTTTTGTATTGCCTTATTTTGTCTGATTTTGATATTAGGGATATGCTGGCCTCGTAGAACAAGTTGAGAAGCATTTCCTTTTTTATGTGTTCTCTAAAAGTTTGCTTAAGATTGGTGCTATTTCTCCCTTAATGTTTAGAAGTATTCAACAGTGAATACAACTGGGTCTGAATATTTCTTTGCAGGAAAACTTTTTAATTAAATCTTAAAGCAGGTTTTTTGAGGTATAATTGACAGACAAGGAGCTGTATGTACTTGAAGTGAATAATTTGATACACCTGAATATAGGTTCATGTGCATGAAACTGTCATCAATCACAACAATAAGATAATGGAAATATCCATTATTTCCAAAAGATTCCTCAAACTCTTTTGTATTACCTCCTTTTTGCCACTCCCCATCCCTATCCTCCAGCAACTACTGATCAGCTTTCTGTCACTTTAGATTATTTGCCTTATCTCAAATTTTATGGAAGTAATTCATACAGTCTTCTCTCCTCTTTTTGTCTTTCTTCTTATGCTAAGCATAATAATTTTGAGAATTATCCATGTTGTGCTATGTATTAATTCATTTTTTTAAAAAAAACTGAGCAGTATTCCACTGTATGTATGTACCACAATTCATTTAACCAACCACCTATTGATGTACATTTAGGTTGTTTCCAGTCTGGGACTATTAGAAATAAAGCTGCTATAAATATTTGTGTACAAGTCTTGGCATGGCCATATGCTTTCCTTCCTACCTAGGAGCAGAATGACAAGGCCATAGGGTGGGTATAGGTTTGCTTACCTTTTTAAGAGTCTGCCAAACTGTTTAACAGAGTAGTTGTGCCATTTTACATTCTTACCAGCAGTGTACAGAATTGCTGTCGCCACCCATCTTCTCCAGCACTTGGTATAATCAGACATTTTAATTTTAGAAATTCTAATCCCTGGATGGTCGTATTTCATTGCAATTCTAATTCATTTCCCTGACGATTTAATAGTGCGTATGCGTGTTTGCCATTTGTATATCATCATTGGTAAAGTGTCCATGAAAATATTTTGCCTACTTTATATTGGGTTGTTCATTGTCTTATTATTGAGTTTGAGGAGTTCTTTATTCTGGATCCAAGTCCTTAATCAAATATGGGGTTTGCAAATATTTTTCCCCAAACTGTCTTTTCTTAAACTGTATCTCGAAAAGTGAAGGTTTTCAATTTTGATGTACAATTTCTCAATATTTCCTTTCAATACATCTTTTAATGTTGTATCTAAAAAATTACTGCCCAGCCCAAGGTCACAAACACCTTCTCTATGTTTCCCTCCATAAATTTATAGTTTTAGGTTTTACATTTAAGTGTATGATCCATTTTGTGTTATGATTTTGGCAGTTTGGCAGTTACTTATAGAAGTAAACCTGCAACTACCACATGGCCCGGCCTTTGCACTCTTGGACCTTTATCCCAGAGAAATGAGAACTTATGTCCCCGAAAAACATGTCCATACAAAATTCTGTACATGAATGTGTGTAGCAACTTTATCCACAATGACCAAAAACTGGAAGGAGTCCAGCCATGTATACGTCAGCAGGTGAATATTTTAACAAACTGTGGTACACTCATTTCATAAATACTACACAACAATAAATAGTAATGAACTATTAAATGTGCAACAACTTGGATAAGTATCAAGGGAATTGTGCAAAGTGAAAAAAAAATGAATCTCTGCCTGATTCCCTTTATAAAATTTTGTTGAAATAACAAGATTATAGAGTAGTACAGAATAGTTGTTGTCAAGGGTTATATGGGAGCAGGGGGTAGTACTAAGAGAGACGTGGCTATGGTTATATAAGAGTAGCATGCAGGTTCTTTGCAAGTGAACTGTTTTGTATCTTGATTGTAGCAGTGGTCACAGAAATCTACCCATGTAAAATTGCACAGAACTAAATACACACACACACACACACACACACAAATACAAATGAGTACATGTAAAATTTATAAAATCCGAATAAGGTCTTAGGACTGTATCAGTGTCAATGTCTTAGCTATGATTTCAAAAAACACCAGTTAAGCTGTTTTAATGAAGTAATTAAGATCTTGGACAAGAATGAGGACAGAGGGGTGAGAAAGGAAGCTATGTATGTAACACACATACAATAAAGGATGATAATCTGGAAAAAATGTTTGGTAAAAATGATAGTGAAGTAATTTGACTAGAAGTTCATCAGTTTTATTGATCTTGTCAAAGATCTAGCTTTTTCTTTCATAAATATTTATTATTTTTCTGTTTTTCATTTCATTGATTTCTGCTTTGATCTTTACTATTTTCTTTCTTCTGATTATTTTAGGTTTTATTAGCTCCTCTTATATTTTGGGCTCTTAAGGTTTAGTCTTTGATTTGAAATATGTTTTCTTTTCTAATATAGGTGTTTAGTGCTATAAATTTCCTTTTAAGTATAGCTTTAGCTACATTCCACAAATTTTTATATGATGTGTTTTCATTTTCATTCAGTTCAAAACACTTTGTAACTTCCCTTTGCATTTTTTTTTTCTGAGATCCACAAGTTATTTGAAAGTTTCATAATTTCCAAATATTTGGGGATCTCCTAGGGACTTTGTTATTTATTTCTAATTTAGTGCCATTGTAGATAATATACTTTGGATGACTTCATACCTTTAAAAATTATTAAGGAATAATTTTATGGCCTAGAACATGATGTGTCTTGGTAAATGTACTTGAAAAAAATGTGCATTCTGCTGTTAATTGGTGGAGTTAGTGTACATTGATAGGGTTGTTCAAATCTTCTATATCCATTTGGATGCTCTGTATACTTTTCTCTCAATTATAGACAAATAGGTGGTGAAATCTGTAATTGTGAATTTGTCTATTTCACCTTGTAGTTTTTTCAGTTTTTGCTTCATATATCATGAAGGTCTGTTTTAGAAACATAAATGTTAAAATTGTATATACTCTTGATGAACTGATCTTTTTGTCATTAAAAAAATTTTTTTTAATGTTTGTTTATTTTTGAGAGAGAGACAGGTATGAGTGGGGGAGGAGCAGAGAGAGAGGAAGACACAGAATCCAAAGCAGGGTCCAGGCTCTGAGCTGTCAGCACAGAGCCAGATGTGGGGCTTGAACCCACAAACCATGAGACCATGACCTGAGCTGAAGTGGGACACTTAACTGAATGAGCCACCCAGGTGCCCCTGACCTTTTTGTCATTTTAAATGACCCTCTGTGTGCTTGGTAATTTTTTCTCTGAAATTGACTTCAACTGATATTAACATAACGATTCAAGCTTTCTTTTGACTAATGTTAATGTAGTGTATCTTTTTCCTTTCTTTTATTTTTTTACCTGTTTATGTCTTTACATTTCTATTTTTTGTAGGCACATTACTTGGGTCTTGATTGATTTATCCTATTTGAACTGTGCCTTTAAATTAAGGTGTTTGGACCACTGAATATGATTATTGATATGATTGGATTTCATTCTGTCTTCTCATTATTTGTTTTCTATTTGTCCGTCAGTATTTTGTCCATTTCCCTCTTTTTCTGCTTTTTTGGGATTAAGTGTATGTATTTTATGCTTTAATTTTATCTTTTTAATTGGTTATTAGCTAGACCACTTTGTTATGTTATTTTAATGGTTGCTTTAGGATTTATAGTATGCAACTTTTAATTATCATAATCTGTCTTCAAATGATATTATATAGCATTTTAGATGACTATTTAAGAGCCTTTCGAGAGATTACTTTCATTCCTCCCTTCCTGGCCTTTGTACTGTTGCTGTCATATATTTTTCTTCTACATGTGTTATAAAACCCATAATACACTGTTATTACTTTTCTTTTATAGATATTCCAATAATAGGAAAATGTCTATGTTTACCCATATACTTACTTTTACTGGTGCTTTTCATTCCTTTGATCTAGATTTCCAACTCCTATAATTTTCCTTCTGCTTGAATAATTTCCTCTATCATTTGTTGTGCAGATCTGATCGTGATGAATTCTTTCAGCTTTTGTATGTCTGAATATTTCTTTATTTTTGATGAGTAAAGAATTCTACACTGACAGATTTTTTTTTTAATCTCAGCACTTTAAAGATTTTGCTCCACCGTCTTCCAATTTGCATTGCTTCCACAAAGAAATCTGCAATCAGCTTTATCTCATTTCCTCTGTCCATAATTTGTCTTTTTTTCCCCCTAATCTGGAAGCTTTTAGGATTTTTTTCTTTTTCACTGGTTTCAAGCAATAATTAATAGTCATTTGTTTTTGTTGCTGTTGTTGTCCAGAGGTTACTAATATTTTGCCCAGAGTTTATAATTTTTATCTGTAGGAGGGTTAATCCAGTAGAAGCTCTCCACCATTACTGGAAATAGAACCTCTTATCATGCACTTCAAAATATTTACTGATTTCCATTTCATTTCTTCTTTGACCCATAAATTATTTAGAAATTTTAAAATTTCCAAACATTTGAGAATTTTTGTGTTCTCTTTCATTATTGATTTATGGATTAATTTTACTGACAGATAACATACTTTGAGTGATTTCACTCCTTGTTTTATATCAGGTCCAAAATATGTTAAATTTTGGTAAATATTCCATGTGCATTTGAAAAGGAGAGCTATCCCATCATTTTTGGATACAGTGTACTATATAGAACAATGAGGTCAAGTTTCTTAATCATGTTGTTCAAGTCTTTTATGCTCTTACTGAATTTCTGGTTGGCTTGTTCCGTCATTTACAGAGAAATGCATGTTTAAATGTCCCAGTAGCGTTGTGGATATGTTTATGTCCACCTGTAGTTCTGTCACATTTTGTTTTATATATTTTGTAACTATGTAATTACGTGCATACAAATTTATAACTTTCGTATGTTTCTTGAAGACTGACCTTTTTATTATTATCAAAGTCTCTCCTCATTTCTAGTGCTGTTTCTTACCTTAAAGTTTACCTTGTCAGTTCACTAGTACTTGGTACAGCTGTACCAGCTTTCTTCTGCTTCGTGTTTGCATGGTACATTTTTCTTTATCTTCTAATTTCCACCCCTTTGGTTTTGTCCTTATAATAAAATGTGTGTCTGGCTGGCCACATATAGTTGGTGTTTGTTTTTTCAAATTCAGCCTAATACTAATTTGCTTGGGTAGCTGCCATCCTGCCTATTTTGTAGACTATTTATTTATTTATTTTTAAATTTCTTTTAGATAATTAAAAATATTTTTATTATTCCACAGTTTTTATCTTGCTTTTAGTTATGTATTCCTATACTATTCTTTAAATTGCCACCCTACAGACTACAGTCTGTGCTTTTTACTTCCTTTTTTTTTTAAGATTTTATTTTTTGTTAACTAACTAGAATTAAAAAAAAACCTTTGAAAAGAAAGACAAAAAGATTTTATTTTTAAGTAGTATCGATACTCAACATGGGGCTCGAATTCACCACCCCACGATCTAGAGATGCATGCTCTACTGACCCAGCCAGCCAGGCATCCCTGTGCTTTTTACTTCTTAAGTTTCATTATAAATTAGTTCTTTGGCCACTTCTCATGCTAGAAGTTTTAACTCCATTTACTCATTCTCTGCTTTTTGTGATACAGTTGTCTTGAACTTTAACTGTACATACATTACATGAGTTGTTGTTAGCATGTTATTCATTTGTGTGTATCTCCTTTCTTTATTCCTTTCTGTATTTCAATGTGGGATCATTTTTTTTCTGCCTGGAAAGCCTGATTTAGTGTTTCTTGTTTGGGAATCCCTGGCAATAAATTCTCTGTTTGTTTAAAAGTATCTTTATTTTTCTTAATTTTAATTAATTAAAAACATTTTTTAACATTTTTATTTATTTTTGAGAGACAGAGACAGAGTGTGAGTGAAGGAGGGGCAGAGAGAGAGGGAGACACAGAATCCGAAGCAGGCTTCACGCTCTGAGCTGTCAGCACAGAGCCTGATGAGGGGCTCCAACCCACCAACTGTGAGATCGTGATCTGAGCAGAAGTTGGATACTCAAGTGACTGAGTCACCCAAGCACCCCAATTTTTCCTTAATTTTTAAAGAATATATTTATTGAGCATAAAATTCTAATTTGGAAATTACTTCCTTTCAATACCTAAGGATACCTTTCCATTGTTTTCTGGCTTCTGAAGTTTTCATTGAGAAGTCAGATATTAGCCTAGTTGTTCATTGACCATTTGAAAGTGTTGTGTCTTTTTTCTTTGACTGCTTTTAATATTTCCCCGTTATCTTTAAGTCTCTTCATTTTTACACTGGTGTATGTAGATATATGGGTTGTTATTTCCTTTAGTTTATTTATAATTCTTGAGGGTCAGAGTGATCCTTGTATCTGTAGCATGATGTCTTTTATAAGTCTTGGAAAACTGTCAGACATTACCTCTTTTAAATATTGCTTTTGGGGCAACTGGGTGGCTCAGTCCGTTGGGCGTCTGACTTCAGCTCAGGTCATGATCTCATGGTTTGTGAGTTCAAGCCCTGCGTCAAGCTCTGTGCAGACAGCTCAGAGCCTGAAGCCTGCTTCGGATTCTGTGTCTCCCTCTCTCTCTGCCCCTCCCCCACTCACATTTTGTCTCTCAAAAATAAACATTAAAAAAAATTAAATATTGCTTTTGCCTAATCTATCTTCTTCTGAAATCGCAGATATACATATTTTGGACCTTTTCATTATAATTCTTATGTTCCTAACACTTTTTTTCTCTCCATTTTTTCTCATTGGGTTAATGTGTATATTTTTCAATTGACCTATCTTTAAATATATTAATCCTGTCAGTTGTTTTCAATCTGCTGATGTACCTATTTATTGAGCTCTTTCTTAGTTTCTCTGTTCTCTGTTGAAATTCTTCATCTTACCATCTAGTTTCACAAATATATTAATTAGATACATGAATGTTTATGATAACTGAAATATCTTGATCACTTTTCTGTCTATTTTTATTGCCTATTTATCTCTTGACCCTGTTTTCCATATACTTGATATGTTTAATTGAATGTCAAACATTATGTATAAAAAATTGGAGAGGGTGAGAGGATTAATGCTACCCTCTGCCAGACAGCTTACATATGGGCAGTTTACCTTAATCCTTGCTTCAAAGCTATGTTACAGCCTTTGTAAGACTGAATCTGTCTCTGATTTAAACCTACCCTTAATACATATTCCAGACTCCCACTGAGAGCTTGGGTGTTTTCTAGATTTTAGAGGGTACTAGGTTCTAATTTTCCTTTCCCCACATATACATGACCAGTAAAAACTTTTGCTATGTTTTCCTATTGTTTTTTCAGTGGTTTCTGAGCCTTTTTTTTTCAATTTATTATTTAAATTCTAGATAGTTGGCATATAGTGCAATTTGGTTTCAGGAGTACAATTCAGTGATTCATCACTTACATACAACACCTAGTGCTCATCATAACAAATGCCCTCTTTAATAACCATCACCCATCTAGCCCATCCTCCATCCACCTCCCTCCATCAACCCTCAGTTTGTTCTCTACCTTCAAGAGTCTCTCATGGTTTGTTTCCCTCTCTTCCCCCCTCCTCCCATATGTTCATCTGTTTTGTTTCTTAAATTCCACATGTGACCGAAATATGGTATTTGTCTTTCTCTGATTTATTTTGTTTAAAATAATACACTCTAGTTCTTCCATATCATTGCAAATAGCAAGATTTCATTATTCTGAAGACTGAGTAATATTCCATTGTGTGTGTGTGTGTATATATATATATATATATATATATATATATATATCCAATCTTTATCCATTCTTTATTCATTCTTTATTCCATCCATGAAGTCGATGGACCTTCATGTTCTGTCCATAGTTTGGCTAATGTTGATATTGCTTCTGTAAACATCAGGATGCATGCACCCTTTCAATATGTATTTTATTATCCTTTGGGTAAATACCTAGGAGTGCAATTGCTGGATCATATTGCTGGTTCTATTTTTAGTTTTTTGAGGAACCTCCATACTCTTCTCCAGAGTGACTGCTCTAGTTTGTGTTCCCACCAACAGTGCAAGAAGATTCCCCTTTCTCCACATCATCACCAATACCTGTTGTTTCTTGCATTGTTAATTTCAGCCATTCTGGCCAGTGTGAGGTGGTATCTCATCGTGGTTTTGATTTTGATTTTGATTTGTATTTCCTGATGATGAGTGATATTGAGCATCTTTTCATATGTTGGCAGCCATCTGGATGTATTCTTTGGAAAAGTGTCTATTCATATCTTCTGCCCATTTCTTTTTTTTTTTTTTTTAATTTTTTTTTTCAACGTTTATTTATTTTTGGGACAGAGAGAGACAGAGCATGAACGGGGGAGGGGCAGAGAGAGAGGGAGACACAGAATCGGAAACAGGCTCCAGGCTCTGAGCCATCAGCCCAGAGCCTGACGCGGGGCTCGAACTCATGGACCGCGAGATCGTGACCTGGCTGAAGTCGGACGCTTAACCGACTGCGCCACCCAGGCGCCCCTTCTGCCCATTTCTTAATTGGGTTATTTGTTTTTTGGGTGTTGAGTTTGATAGGTTCTTTACAGATTTTGGATACTAACCCTTTATCAGATCTGTCACTTGCAAATATCTTCTCCCGTTCCATAGGCTGCCTTTTAGTTTTGTTGATTGTTTCCTTCACTGTGCTGTAGTTTTTATTTTGATGAAATCCCAATAGTTCATTTTTGCTTTTGTTTCCCTTGCCTCTGGTGACGTGTCTAGTAAGAACATCAAAGAGGTTGATGTCAAAGAGGTTGCTGCCTGTGTTCTCCTCTAGGATTTTGATGTCTTCCTGTTTCATATTTAGGTCTTTCATCCATTTTGAATTCATTTTTGTGTACAGTATAAGAAAGTGATCCAGTTTTGTTGTTCTGCATGTTGCTGTCCAATTTTCCCAACACCATTTGTTGAAGAGACTGTCTTTTTTCCATTGGATATTCCTTCCTGCTCTGTCAATGATTAGTTGACCATATAGTTGTGGGTCCATTTCTTTTTTTTTTTAATTCTGTTTTTATTCAGTTCCATTGATCTGATCTATGTGTCTGTTTTTGTACCATAATGTCTTGATGACTACAGCTTTACAATACAGCATGAAATCCGGAATTGTGAGGCCTCCAGTTTTGTTTTTCTTTTTCAGGATTGCTTTGGCTATTCAGGATCTTTTATGGTCCCAAACAAATTTTAGGATTGTTTGTTGTAGCGCTTTGAAAAATGTGGTGGTATTTTCATGGGGATTGCATTAAATGTGGAGATTGCTTTGAATAGTATAGACATATTAACAATGTTTGTTCTTCTAATCCATAAGCATGGAATGCTTTTCCATTTATTTGTGTCCTCTTCAATTTTTTTCCCAAGTCTTCTATAGTTTTCAGAGTATAGATATTTTACCTCTTTGGTTAGGTTTATTTCTAGGTATCTAATTGTTTTTTGTGCGATTGCAAATGGGACTTATTCTTTGATTTCTTTTTCTATTGCTTCATTATTGGTGTATAGAAATGCAACAGATTTCTGTACATTGATATTATATCCTGTGACTTTACTGGATTTATGTATTAGTTCTAGCAATTTTTTGGTGGAGTCATTTGGCTTTGCTACAGAGTATCATGCCATCTGAAAATAGTGAAAGTTTGACTTCTTCCTTGCCAATCTGGATGCCTTTTATTTATTTTTGTTGTCTGATTACTGAGGCTAAGGCTTGCAGTACTATGTTAAATAGTAATGGTGAGAGTGGACATCCTTGTTTTGTTCCTGACCATAGGGAAAAGGCTCTGAGTTTTCTTCCATTGAGGATGATATTAGCTGTGGGTCTTTAATATATGGCCTTTATGATATTGAGGTATGCTCCTTCTATCCCTACTTTGTTAAGGTTTTTTATCAATAATGGATGCTGTATTCTGTCAAATGCTTTTTCTGCATCTATTGACAGGATCATATGGTTCTTATCCTTTCTTTTATTAATGTGGTGTATCATGTTGATTGATTTGTGAATGTTATACCAGCCTGCAGGCCAGGAATAAATCCCACCTGATTGTGGTGAATAATTCTTTAAATGTACTGTTGAATTCAACTTGCTAGTATATTGAGAATTTTTGCATCCATGTTCATCAGGGATATTGACCTGTAATTCTCCTTTATAATGGGGTCTTTGGTTTTGGAATCAAGGTAATGCTAGCCTTGTAGAATGAGTTTGGAAGACCAATGTCTTTAGGTGTAAAATGAGTCTCCCATAGGCAGCATATAGATGGGTCTTGTTTTTGTTTTTGTTTTTGTTTTATCCGTTCTGATACCCTATGTCGTTCAATTGGAGCATTTAGTCCATTTACACTCAGAGTGATTATTGAAAGATATGAGTTTAACGCTATTGTGTTACCTGTTAAGTTTGTGTTTCTGGTGATGTTCTCTGTTCCTTTCTAGTCTTTGTTGCTGTTGGTCTTTTTTTCCCTTACTCAGAGAGTCCCCCTTAATATTTCTTGCAGGGCTGGTTTAGTGGACTTGAAGTCCTTCAGTTTTTGTTTGTCTGGGAAACTCTATCTCTCCTTCTATTCTGAGTGGCAGCCATGCTGGATAGAGTATTCTTGGCTGCATATTTTTCCCATTTAGCAAGTTGAATGTATCCTGCAACTCTTTTCTGGCCTTCCAAGTTTCTGTGGACAGATAGGCTGCAGTTTAAGGACTCTTTTCCCTTGCTGCTTTCAGGATTCTTTCCTTGTATGTGTATTTTGTGAATTTGACTATAATATACCTTGATGATGGCCAACTTTTGTTGAATTTAATGGGAGTTCTCTGTGCTTCTTGATTTTTGATGTCTATACCCTTCCCTAGTTTAGGGAAGTTTTCAGTTATAATTTGCTCACATAAACTTTCTGCTCCCTTTTCTCTCTTTTCATCTTCTAGGGCACCTATGATACAAATGTTATTCCATTTTAATAAGTCACTGAGTTCCCTAACTCTACCTTTGTGATCCATTACCCTTGTTTCCTCTTCTTTTTAGCTTTGTTATTTTCCATAATTTTATCTTCTATATCACTAACTCTTTACTTTGTCCATCTTTGCTGTCAAAGCAATAATTCAGGTTTGCATTTTAGTTATAGCATTTTTAATTTTGGCTTGACTAGATTTTAGCTCTTTTATCTCTGCAGTAAGGGATTCTCTAGTGTCTTGTATGCTTTTTTCAAGCCCAGCTAGAATCCTTATAATTGTTGTTTTAAATTCTAGTTCAGACATCGTACTTGTATCTCTATTGATTAAATCCCTGGTCATCATTTCTTTCTGTTCTTTCTTTTGGGTTGAATTCCTCCATCTTGTCATTTTTGTGGGAAAAAATTATAATAAAATAAAATTTAAGAATTAAAAATAAATAAATAAAGGAAGCTAGGTCCTAGGTGTGTTTTGGTCTTCTTATTAAGAGAAGCTTGATAGAGGGGTGCTTGGGTGGCTTAAGTGGCTCAGTTGGGTAAGCATCTGACTTTCACTCAGGTCATGATCTCACAGTTTGTGGGTTTAAGCTCCACTTTGGGTCCTGTGCTTACAGGGCAGAGCCTGCTTCAGATCCTCTGTCTCCCCCTCTCTCTGCCCCTCCCCTGCTCATGCTCACTCCCTCTCTCTCAAAAATAAAATAAACATTAAAAAACCTGTATATTAGAACAAAGAGAGAGAAGTTTGATAGAAAAAAGGAAAGAGAAAAAAGATAAAAAATTAAAAATAAAATTAATAAAATAAAATTAAAAATTACTTTTTCTGTATCATAGAAGAAAAATAAAAACAAGCAAAATAAATACACACACACACACACACACACACACACACACACACACGCACGAGCGCAAAAGGAAGCTAGATCCAGTTTCCCCTAGAGCTGAAGCTTTGCAGCACTTTATGATCAGCAGACTTAGTGCATAGAAGGGGTTTGTGCTTGTGCTTGTCTTCTGGGGTAAGGGCCTGCTGCTCTGATTCTCAGGCAGACTTGCTCTATTGAAGTGCTTGGAGGCACAGCAGGGTGGGGGCTTGTTGTAATGGTTTCTTTCTCCATTCGGTGGTGCCCTTTAGCTCACTGAGGTCCATCAGTGCTGGTGGGCTGCAGGTGAAAACAAATTTGAAGCAACACATGTAAACAATCATGGGAAATACAAAATGCTACATAGTGAAAGGGTGCCTGGGTAGCTCAGTTGGTTAAGCATCTGACTTCGACTCAGATCTTGATCTCAAGGCTCATGAGTTCAAGCCGTGTGTTGGGTTCTGTGTTGACAGCTCAGAGTCTGGTGCCTGCTTTAGATTCTGTGTCTCCTCTCTGTCCCTCCCCTGCTCACGCTCTGCCTCTCTCTCCTTCAAAAATAAATAAACAGAAAAAAATTTAAATAATTTTCCAACAGTAGTGGGAATGGGCATGTGTGTATGTGTGCACACTTGCCATGTATATGTGTGGTTTGCATATTAAAATTATATCATGTATACTTTAATAAAAAAAGAAAAAGAAAATGGATTCACCCCACTCTCTAGTCTCCAGAGTGGGTGTTTGGCCCTCACAGATATGGGATCAGTCACACCTCTTGTGTTCCCAGCTTCTGTCAACTCCCTGCTTTGACCCTGTTTGTGTCTGATCTGTCTGCCTGGCAGGTGGTGTGACCCTTCTGGGTTTTATTTCGGTCACGGCTATGTTTCAAAAGCCCGCACTTTCAGAGACCCCCACTGCTTAGAACCACGTTGGTCTCTGGGAGAGGGTCTTACCACATTGTGGCTGGAGCCAATTTGTCCCAGAAAATGTTCATTCGACCACGCAGTTGCAGCAGCTTGGAGTTTATAGTAAATCACAACACATAGCAGGCACCAGGGTTTGCTGCCCTCAGCCAGCATCTTTGTTCCTATAGTGGTGAACAGGGCAGCTCTATGGTGTCTGCCAGGTCTTTTGCCCTAGGAGAAGCCATATGGCCTCTACCAAATGTACTCCAAACTGCTTCTCCCCAAGTGACCCAGGGGATTCTGCCTGCTCCTGGGACTCTGCCCTGCTTCCTTTGCTGGAGCACCACCAGGTGACCTCCAGAACTTGAGACCGAGTCTGTGCTCCACTGTTTATTGAAACCCTCTTCTTTCCCCCCCATCAATGATTTCGGGGAAGTTTTCTCCTGCAGTCCTCTGCACGTGTTTTCACTTTTTTTTTTCACTTGTTCTCTCTTTCTCTCTAGCTACTTTCAGAGGGAGTGCAGTGCAAATCCATGTGCTGCTCTCTCCCCCTCTCTTTCTAATTTCTCTGAAAACAGCTCCCTCCTCTCTGCAGTACTGTGGCTTTTCTGTCTCCCAGTTCCCCTCTCTGCATCATTTACCTGCCATGTTCTCACCCTCAAATTATGCCAATTGTTCTCTTAATCCTCAGATCAATTACCTAGGTGTTCAAAATGATTTGATGTTGGTCTAGCTGTGTTCAAGGGACAAGACCAGAGAAGGGTGCCCCTGCTACTTCACCATATTAACTCCTCCCCTGATTTCTGAGCCTTTTATATCACACAAATTAAGAAAGAGCAAATGCTGGGGCATCTAGGTGACTCAGTTGGTTAAGTGTCCAACTCTTGATTTCAACTCAGGTCATGATCTCATAGGTTGTGAGATCAAGCCTTGCATTGGGCTCTGTGCTAACAGCATGGAGCCTGGTTGGGATTCTCTCTCTCCCTCTCTCTTTCTGCCCCTCCCCCATTCTTGCACACACATGTGCACACTATCTCTCGGTCTGTCTCTCTCTCTAAAAATAAATAAATAATAATTTTAAAAAATCAGCAAAGGCCTCAAGGGAAAAACTGCTATGGAGCATCAGACTCACTTTTCTGAACTCTTCTCTTTGAGTACTTGGCCCTTCATGTTTTAGCTGTCTTGGCAACCTCAAACCCCTATTTTGCTTCTCCATTCCTATGAGATTATCAGAAGTTCTTCTGGTTTATCTGATTCTTAGTAGTTTTCTTTTGCCCAGTTAAAGTTTTCTCTCTCCATGTCAGGAATCAGCAAATGTCCTAAGAAGAAGAATGGAATAAAAATGGTAGAGTTCTCCTCGGTGAGTTTCCCTTTTCTCTAGGACCTTGGCCCTTCAAGACCTGCCAACTCTCCCAGCATTTCTGCAATGCCCTCAGACAAATTTACTTTGTATTTGCTTTTCCACTTGTTTTCAGCTAAAGCATTGGTCTACTACAAGTAATTCCATCATAGCCTGAAGAGAAATATTTTATAGGATTTTAATAAAACTACATTTGAATTGTGAACACACAGATGCCAAAGATTATATGTTACTTTTAATTTGATTATAGTTTTTCACATTTTACTAGTACTATTGTTCATGAATGTTCTCACAATAATATTTTCTGTTGTGCCCTCAGTAATAAAATAACTAATGCTGGTGTTGATCAAAAGTAGTGGTAGATTCTTAGAAGAATAAAATTTTGAGATAATAGCCCTCCCAATATTTTCATCCTTTGCTTTGATCCATTTATAGAGATGGTTTGCTCTATGTTCATTGTCCCATGTGAAAATATGATAGCATAGAGAGCCAATTAATCCTGTAACAGACTTTAGGCCACAGGCCATTTTCTAGTTTCCTGGTAGGGTGGGTAGTGGTAAGCTACATTTTAAAATAAGTGAATGACTCACCAGTTAAAAAGAAGTGATTTCTGCAACTGTAGCCTGGACTCAGATTTTTGTCAGGATGATGTTTTCTGTTCCTTTTGCCCTTATTTGTCCTGCTTTAACCATTAGAATGTTCAAAACCAGGGAAATTATCCTGAACGTATCAAAGCAAATACATTTTAGTGATTATTCTGGATGACATTCATTTCAGGTCTTCTGAAAGGCTTCAGTATGGAGCCAGAAGTAACTTTGTCTTTAAAAAATTTTCCTAAGCCATTGTAAATATAATACAAAATGGAATGATTTCCAACTTAATTTCTTTCTGAAACTTTCCTTTTTACTCATTAAACCTTGTAAGTCAGGTGAGATTATGAAACTAGTGGTTAAGTGAAGGCTTGAAAGCTTAGATTTGGCCTCTGGATTCAAAATGCCAGAAAGCATTTTCTAGCTATTGACATGTCCGTTATTGCTAGGTGACTCAATAAATCTACCCAAGGTATATGGCGACATTTTTGTGTATGTATATACAAATATGTCCTCAAAACACATGTGTTCAATATACCCCTTATTTGATTTCTTCTCTCTTCAAAGAAAGGAAACTGTCTTCTGCATTCCTTTAGAAAGGAACTTCAGATCACATTAACCCAATATTTGTCATGCAGATTGCTCCAGTTATGATGTAATATAGCCAAGACAGTTATAAAACTAGAAGATCCATAGTGAACTGAGCACCTGTAGGGTTCGTTCTCATTCAGATATAACTAACTCTCCACTTAACACCAGAATCTACCGAGTAAACAAATCAACATATTTTTGGTCAGTATGATAGGTATTAATTTATGCCCCTAGATCCAATTTCTCCCTTTCCACCTCCCTTTCTCCTGAGAGTCTGAACTCTATAAATGTCACCAATAGGCTCCCTTCCTCTCTGGATTCCATTTGGGTTTAGCCAATGAGGTCACTGGCGAGAGACCAGAAGACAATAGAAATGTGATGTCATGATAATTGTTTTCCCACCTCCTTCTTAAATAGATTACTGTGAATGCCCTGTGTCCTTCTACCTCTATCAAAGCTTCTTTGTGGCAGCCCTCCCCTCTGGCTATGGCTATGTGCTTTGGGTCACAGGTGGGGGTTTGGGGAATGTGGGTGACTGGCAATGACTTCCTGCTATTGCTAACCCACGTATCCTTCAGTATCCTTTACTGGTTTCTCCAACCCTGCCCAACAACATTTTTAAAGGTTTCTTTATTAAACTCCCCTCAGTTACACAGTCTGATTGAGTATGCTATCTGCTTCCTGTAGGGACCAAGACTGGTACAGTTTGCCCCTCCCCATTTGTCATATGTAAGCAGGACAACGCAGTGCAATACAATGGGTATGCAATGTAAGTCCAATGCAAAATGAAATTATATATTTTGCAAAAGATGCTGACATTTCATGGAACAGATGAAAGTGGTGCTGGAGAACTATTTGAATCACATGTAAAACTATTATCTAATGTAGGTTAGCAAAGTTTCTCCAGTAAAAAATTGAAGAGAAAATTAACAGCCACTTAGAGTGATTTTAATGTCAAAGGATTAAAAGAGGCATTAGGCAAACATTTGAATTCTTTGCTGCCGCTGCTTCTTAAATAAAAGAGATACTTTTCTTTATGTTTGTGCCATAAAACTATGTGAGGTGAAGGATGTCCTTAGGTACTACCCTAAGGTAGTTTTCTCAGGAATGTTGCACCCAAATAGAAAAGGCCACCCAAATAGTACCAAATAGTACTCAGTTTATATCTTTTTTGTCTTAAGAATTAGCACATAATTACAATTATAACCTACATTTTAATAAATGTAAAAGAAACTTACTTTCACAATTTTTCACATCATTTTATATTTGTTTTTATCTTTTTTCATTTTGTTTTTTAAAGATGAAGTCATAATGAAACTTCTTCTCTACTGAGTATCAAATATTGGTCCCCACTTTAAATGGATTCACCCTACATGGCTTTTTTTCCAGACCAGTTTGGCTAAGAGGCCCTCTGAACATCCTTGGAGGAACTGCAGCAGGCCACTGGGGGGAAAGAGGACATCCGTTCCTTAAAAGATTTCTGAGGCATCATTGTGAATTTGGGGTTGGCCTCTGTAATCACTCTGCCAAGGGTTTAGATTCCAGCTCCAGCTCCTGCTAACCCTTTGGCCTTGGCTAGGCCCTCAACCTTGGGAACCACACCACTGAGTTTCATCTTTGAAACATTTAACATAGGCTTCTGGCACATGGTAAGCACTCAGTTAAATCCATTCCTACCAGAATTACTAAAATTATTGTGCCAGTAGTAGTTCTATTCAATATGCTGCTCTATTACACATTTTATCCATCTTATTAAAATTAAAACAGTAAATAATGCTTATGTTTTTGTCAATTTCAAAATGACTAGAATTAAAGAATAAAAGACCAGTGAAATTAAAGCAGGATTTTCACCTTTCAAAGACAGTAATATATAATTTATTATACATTAAATAATATAGTATGTTCAAACTAATCAAAATAAGAGAAGTAGCAAGAAATATAAAAAAGGGAAAGCATGAAAAATCAAAGAAGAAAAGATACATAAATTGAGACATAGAAGTAAATGTGGGAAAAACTCTTATTATTTATTTTTAAATATTTATTATTTTCAGGAGAGAGAGAGCAGGCAGGCAAGGAGGTGGGGGGTGGGCAGAGAGAGAGGAAGACACAGAATCTGAAGCAGGCTCCAGGCTCTGAGCTGTCAGCACAGAGCCCAACGTGGGGCTCAAACCCATGAACTGTGAGATCATGACCTGAGCTGAAGTTGGATGCTTAGCCAACTGAGCTACCCAGGCACCCTGGAAAGAACCTTTTCTAAAGGGCAAATACCAAATGAAACATAAACTATAATAAACTATGAGTCCTAATATATGAATCAAGATGACAAATAAATATTAAAATTAAAAGAATAAAGACTCTTAGGAAAATGCTTAATAAAAGGAGGCAGGGAATATGGTATTTCTATTCATACAAAGTCAAATTCGGGATGATATGCGTTATAATTATAATGAAGAATGGAATCATCATATTAATAAAATTAAAGCAACAGGAATATTTATGTGGCCCAAAACACAGCATCAACCTATAGAAAGCAAAACCTAAGTGTCCATCAGTAGATGAATGGATAAAGAAATGACAACACACACACACACACACACACACAAATATGGTGGAATATTACTCAGCCATAAAAAACAATGAGATCTTCCCATGTGCAATGACATGGATGGAGCTAGAGAGTCTTATGCTAAGTGAAATAAGTCAGACAAAGACAAATACCATGTGATTTCACTTATATATGAAATTTGAGGAAGAAAACAAATGAACAAACAAAGAAAAAGAGGCAGAAAAGCAGATTATTACATACAGAGAATAAACTGGTGGTTTCCAGAGGGGAGAATTGTGGGAAGTAAGTAAAATGGGTGAAGGAGAGTGGGAGGTATTCTCACTCATTCCAATTATGGAATGAGTAAGTTTTGGGGGTAAGGTACAGCAGAGGGAATGTAGTCGATTGTTTTATAATGTTGTATGGTCAAAGATGGTAACTATACTTTGGTGAGCATAGCATAGTGTATAGAGTTGTCAAATAACTATGTTACATACCTTAAACTCACATTGTATGTCAACTATATGTCAATAAAAATATATAGAAAGCAAATATTTTAAGATGATCAAAGAATGATTGACAAAATTCAAATGCAGAGATAAGAGTAGCATGCAGCGTTATCATTAAAAATAAAAGTTATTTTGCCAGCAAAAAAGTGGATTAATTTAGGAGTAAGAGAATTGCAATTAAGGACATGTAAGCTGTGGCAAAACCATAGTCAAGTCCATCAAACAAAGGAGGAGAACGTTACTTTATGGAGAAGAAGGAGGAAGTTTGGAGAGGGGGTATTTTGAACAAAAATCCAACGGAAGAATCATAGGTTCAGGATGATGATGGTTTCTCGTTGGCTGAGTGAAAGGGTAGTTGTTCTCTTATAGGAAATGCACTGTACAATTGTCCCTGGTGGGGCTTGTAACCCGATAATTTTTTCCTGTTGATGATTCTTCCATTGGGGTCTGTAGTTGATAATTCTTCCTGTAATTGATGTTGAATATTAAGAGTCCCCCTTCTAGCCTCCCAACTTTACTTTAGTGAGATGTCCCTTTATTAATTTCCACAACATGTACCAGCCAGTGGCATATTGAGTATGGAAGTAATAACCCACTCATAGCATCCAAATTTTAGAACAGAGTTTCCCGACCCATAACTACTCTTGTGCCATAGGACTTCCTGAGCCCTTAAGTCATCTACAGAGATTAGGGAAGCTGAAAACTTCAGGTTAGCTACCACTAGCCTTCAGCAATTTTTTCTGGTACTCTGAGGAGGATTGCTGGAGTAGGTGGGAGTCTGATGGCATGACCCACAGTACCTAAGACCAGAGAGGGAATACAGTGAGCCATATCTGGCTCCCTCCAGTGCACAGCAGTACACTGTGCTTGGGCAAGGAAGTGTCTGCCACCTGGGCATCTGATTCCACAGCCACCTGCAGAGAGCTCTGCAGCTGCCTGTCAGGGAGCAATAAGTTCAGGTAGGGTACCCACGCAGCAAGGAGCAAGTTGCACAACAAGGACATGGCTGGTAATCAGGGAGGATGAACAGGACCGCATCCAGGCCTCAGCCCTAACTTTACTCTGTCATAGGTTTTGAATCCTTCTGTCCCTTTTGGTAGATGTGCCTTCCGATGCTAGCAGGAGAGTGACTCTTCTAACAATGTATGCACAAACTGAAAATAAGAACTTCATCTCTATTTTAAAATAATAATATGAAGTTTAATTTGATACAAAATTCATTCCCATGTCACAATTTATTTCAACAAAGCATTTTTCAAGAAAAGCAAAGGAAGACTGTTAGACTTCTTAAATATTGTTTTAACTGTTGTAGAAGTTTGAATGGTTCTTTATAAAAGTTTAAATTTTTCTTACCTATTCATGTAAACAAAGTTTGCATCAATGGTAATGATGAAGTATTTGAAGAAATTATCCTTAAAAAGTCTTGTCTAGGAATTGTATGCAGCATATAACAAAAGAATAAATAATAATGCTCATGAAAGTTAAAAAAAAGAATGAGTGTATTTAACCTGCAGAACTAGTAATTTAGTATTATTTTACAATATTTGTTTCTAAAATAATAAGGCCAAGCAACACAAATAATGAGATAGACACACACAAAATATCAGTTAACTTTCTGAATTGAAAGCCACATACCTGTTTTAAAGCTCAGGAGGCCATTTGAAATTTATTTCAGTAATGTAATGTAGTTAAACCTACATGGTATCAATTTAATGACTTTTTTCCCACTGACATGCTTTAATAGCATGTATGAGGTCTTATCACTGTCCTGTTCCTGTGCTTTCAGCATCTCATTTGTATGTAAATTCTCTTGCACACAACTTACTCTCTGGTAAATGCAACCAGCGGATTGAGTGTCTTCGTAATTATGTTCCATCCTTGTCTACCCTATTTGTTTCTTATTATATCACTGCAGAAGTCCCTGCTTCGTGTTCCAGTCATGAATTACAGAGTGGCTCCGGCACTGATTTTTCTTATGGGTGATGGGCTTCTCTACCTCCTTTTCCTTAACACGTTACCCACTTACCTATAATTTTTAGACAGAATATGTGAGACTTGTTCCATCTTCCTTCTGATTGTTTGCTTCTGTTTCTTGTTTATTTTTTAACTAGAATTGTTTTGGTTCTAATAGAGATAAGTTGTTCAACTAACTTACTTAGCCCCCTCCCACCCCCTCCCTTGGTTTGATCTGGGTGATACTGAAATATGATGTAAAATCACTTTATGTACATATGGATGTTCTGGGTTGCTCAGTAGGGCTGAGAAATCTAATGAAAATTTCACATGGGATAGTCATGCTAAGGATAAACATTATGTATATAGATTTACATACAAATACAAGCACAATGTATTTTCCTGTCTTTACACATGCATATAAATGTATGTGAACAAAGTGTGTGTGTGTGTGTGTGTGTGTGTGTGTGTGTGTGTGTGTGTGTGAAGAGAGAGGGAGAAAGAGACTATATGTGCCCTGAAACAGTAATACCTGTGTTTGAACTCTACATCAATCATTAATCATCTATGTGACCTTGGGCAATTTCTTAAACTTCTGGGCTTCATTTTCCTCATTGGTAAAATAAAAATAAGAATAGGGGTGCCTGGGTGGCTCAGTCAGTTGGGCGTCCGACTTTGGCTCAGGTCATGATCTCACAGTTTGTGAGTTCAAGCCCTGCGTCGGGCTCTATGCTGTCAGCTCAGAGCCTGGAGCCTGCTTCCGATTCTGTGTCTCCTTCTCTCTCTGCCCCTCCCCCACTTGTGCTCTGTCTCTCTCTGTCTTTCAAAAATAAGTAAATGTAAAAAAAAAATTAAAAAAAATAAGGATAGTATGTACCTCACAGGGTTTTGTCAACTATTTTATTATCATGTAGGATAAATAATATAGGTATACACGTAACAGACATTAATTAGATTAGATCTTCCCTATTCACTCAGCCAAAATTCACAGCACTGAGTGCCAGACACTATGCTAGAGAACTTGGGGTTATGAAGATGGAGAGTCTTTGCTCTCAGATGTGCATCCATGATCCTGCACAGTCCTCCCAGAAGGAGGGCCTCCTCCCTCTGTACCTAGCACCTGGTCACCTAGTTAGAATAGGCTGCCAGCTCCCACTCTGGCTAGGAATTATGATAAAGACCCCAGCCAGCACTAACCAGTCCTTCCTCACCCACTACCACCTTAGCTGTTGCATTTGCCCAAAAAGGAATTGTAGGATTTCCAAACATATTTCTCCATCCCAGCTTCATGGAGAGACTCACTCATGAGGCCTCTCAGTGTCCAGTGACTGCAGCGAGTGTGGGTTTATTTCCAGGTTCTCGTGGACAGGATAAGCTGTGTTTCCTGTGCTCTCGTTCCCTATCACAGGGCACGAGACATTGTGCCATTTCCCTCCAGGGAGGCCTCCGGAATTTTGCATAGTAAATAGGGAGTGGGCTCAGGGGGATGGCAGCCCCACAAACACAGCCCTTCCAGGGGTCAGATGTGAAGCCCCACCTTTCTCATCCTGGAGAAACAGGGTATGTTTGGAGTAGGGCATTCTGCCGCTAACCTGCTTAGGCTCAGTGCATTTGTCCCTGTCTCTTCTGCCCCCTTCTCTAATCGGTTCTTGCTCCCAGCTCCAAACACACCCAGTGGCGTCTGTCTTGTAAAGGGCTTTGCAGTTTATGACCTACTTAGGTAACTGCCCTGTTCCTATGGGAGGGTGTGTATTATGGTTCCAATTTTATGAGGGAACAGAAGCTCTGACATATTACAACTTGCTCAAGGCCACACACCATGACAAGGTTAATACATGATAGAATTTGAGGTCAACATTAGTTTTGCCCAACTTCAATATATTTTCATTCGTATGCTCACTCAACAAATTTACTGAGGGCCTACTATGGGTGACAGAGACAGGCATGGACAGAGCCAGTGCAATCCCCACCTGGCAAAGCCTCTGGTCTCCTGGAGAAGATGCACGACCAAGTAATTGATTGTAATTAAGTGTGGTGGGTGTTGTGGCAGAGGAAGTATATTTATTAAACATCGTACCAGAGATTTTGCCAGAGGCTGGAAATAAGTTTACATGAATGCATCTGGACCAGCTGTTCAACCACTGTGGGGCTGTCTGTAGGGGGCACACAGAAATGCTCTGTAAGAGGAACATGGACAGGCTCCCAGAGTGCTCCCTGCCAGGGTTGGGGCAGCAAAGGCCTCCTGAAAAAGGACAGTGGCAGGAGCAGCCTGGAGTGTTCAGCAACAAGCAAGTGGTGGGTTATTGCTGAGTGGGCTGTGGGAGGGGCCTGGAGGGACAAGTGGAGGACGCGTGGCTGGGGAATCCTCATAAAACAGCTGGGAAAAAAATGCATTCTTTGAATTTCTGTTACAAATGAACACCAAAGATTTAATCTTTTTTTTCCTCTTTTTAAAATAATGGCATTCTGCCTCATCAGGAGTAGCTCTCCTTGGTATGAAATTTACAAATTGTTCGAGCTTTCATAATAGTAAGGGAAACAAATAAAATGGCTATGCTCTTCCCTACTACTTACTTGATGTTGTTTAATTTATGCAGTCACTCTGACGTGGGTATTGTATAGACGAGGAGGTTGAACTTAAGTAATGTACCCAAGATTCCACAACTAGTAAATGGTAGAGGAAGGATTCAAACCCAAGTCTTTCTGATGTCAGAGCCCACCCTCTTAACCGCCAAATTGCTGTGGTACCATCCAACATGGAGACAAATGGCTATAGTGGTAGCTGGCCTGTGTCATGAATTATGACTCAGAGAGGAGTAATGAGGAAGGATTTTTAGTGTCTGTGGGGACTTGCCCGATAGCCAGTAGAAGCAAAGGCATCCCCTAAAGAGGAAATAGCATGAGAAAAGAGTGACCTAAAGTAGCCTGGATGTTCATAAAATCACCAGTGGTGTGGTATTGTTGGGTGGTGAGGAGGGAGGGAGGTAGTGAGCATGACAAGAGATGTTGTTGCAGAGGGCAGAGGCTACTGCATCAAACACCTTGTCTACCCAGTGGTGGAAATTTGGGATTTTCCTGTAGATGATGGGGAGCCATTAAAGAGTTTAAACACTGGGTTTGAGGTGAGGGGATTGTAATGTTATCCTTTTTGAAGTCACTTCCAAAGAAAATTTGGAGGCAGTTTGGAAAATACTCTAGAGCCTGTTACCTGGGAGATGAGTTTGGAGACTATGTGTGTCCACATTTCTGATCATACATCCTCCTTGGTAAAGAATTCTTCATAACAGATTCTCAGTGGATATATGATTATTCACAAATGATCATAATACAAGTGTATTCATACACTACCTGCATTAAAATGTCCACAAGAAGTAAACACCAAAAGTATGACATAAAAATAAACGTGAGTCTTGGGACTAGATGGAGCTGGTAGGTTGCACAATATCGTGAATATATTCAGTGCCACTGAATTCTGCATTTTAAAATGGTAAATGGTTAATTTCATGTTATGTGAATCTACCCTCAATACAAATAAACAAAACAAGTAATCACAGTATTCAAGACTTTCCTTCCCCCAACTCAGTGAATTTTCTTGCATGCCTTGGGTCCACATGCCCCTTTTAGGACTGGGGCATTGCTGATGAAGCCTGGAGTAAGGGCCTGGCTCTAGGAAAGGAGAAGAGAGAACAAATTTAGGTGTGGTTTAAGAGGTAGAATTGACAGGGCTTGAGGATTAAATGTTGAGGAGTATATGAGAAAGGAAAGAAGGTAGGAGGACTCCCCATTTCTGTTTTGAATATTTGAATATAAGAGAAAGAAATGTTTTCCCCTTGCCAGGGACTTGATGTGGTCAATGCTTGGATAATTTCCCAGTGGTTGGCATAGGCTTGCATGGAGCATTTTCTAGGTATGTCCAGAAGTAAATATAGCCTGAGGATCAGGTGAGTGGTCCTGTGTGGACAAGGATAATTGAGGATCAAACCCAAAGAAGCTATATTAGCCAAGGACAAAGCAAGAGGTCAGAAGTAGGCAAACTCAGGAGTGGAAAACAGGAGCAAGTTGGTAACAAGGCAGGAAGGATTTTACAGGTTTCATGGAAAGGTAGATGAGTTACAGACTAGGGTTTCATTTTGGCCAGTTGAGCCAGAGTGTCTGGGGGACGTCATGGGAGAGCAGCAGAGACTTGTGAATATATGGATGTGGGCTTGGGAAGAGGCCACCCGTGGAGAACATGAACCACTAGATTAATAGCCCTGGAGGGGGTGGGAACTTTGGCAGAGGAATGGAAGCCTGACAATAAGAGAGATTACCTGATCCCAACCAGGAGAATGCAGAGTATGGAGGACAAGAGAGAAGTTCCAGAAGGAAAGACATGGTCACTGGTATCAAACACTGCAGGAGGACAGATAAGACAGGAACTGAAAAAAGTATCCATCAGTAAGCTCCCTGGTGACATTAGTGAAAGTAATTCCAGAGATGAATGGGGTAGAAAGGAAGTAAGCGTGTGAGGCAAGAAGCCCTAATGTTGTGGGTTGACTAGTGAATGGAGATGAGGTGATAGAAATGCTACAAATAGAGCAGACTTGGGTCATCTGATTACTCACTTAGTGCACCTTCTCTCCCACTGAAAATGTATTCTAGAAAGTTCTAGAAGACTTATTATAGACCAGAGGCAAGATAAAGCTTTTCATTATGGTCTCTTGTGTGTGAGAAGTTTGGGGAGCCAGCAGAACTTCAGACAAGTTAAGTAGGCCATTTAAATCCATGTACTTGATGATAAGAATGTATTTAAGGGATTCCAAAAATGTTCCTGGGATTCTTTTAAGGAGTCTATATAGAGTTAGGGAGAGGCAGAGCAGTAGAGTTCACCCTTGGCCAATATACCAACCATATTCTTCTGGTTTGTGTCAGGTGGTCCTCCAGAGTGGGGTCCAGGCTCTTGCTTTCAGCCTTCTGGTAGCCCTTGCCCTGCAGTGGGTAACAGGAGGGCAGTTGGGTGTCTGGTGGGGAAATGACACTGGTTGGTTTAGTCACTCGCCTCCACACTTTCACATCCTCTATCAGCACCTGCATACTTCAGTCGCGACCACACACACTCTTCCTGTTTATATAGAAAGTGCCATTCAGAAAGCTTTGCCAGTGAGACGGGAGCTCTACACACAGCCTCAGAAGAAAGAAGTCGAACGACTTATTTGGGAGGGAAAGAAAAGGAGCCTGTAAGTTGAGAGGTAAGATCAAGCCAGAGAGCGTCTGGGTCCTCTGGGCTGCCTTGGGTGGAGAAGAAGTAACTACTGCTTTGTATGTTCCCTTTTGGGGGATGCATCAGGGTAGCCTGGCCCTCCTCCTCAGGACTGGGCAGCCAGGAGCACCTCCATTGCACCCTATAGAGATAATGCAACCTTGGGTGAATGGCTGGACAGACTGTGGAGGCAGACTTGGAACATGATCAGAAAAGGTCACAGAATTCATGTGAGTGAATCATGTGAAGAATATACAATCTTGATGTGGACATGCTGACACCATTTGTGATGATAGCTGGGCCTACGAGCCTTATGAACAGTATGTCTGAACTTCATTTAGGCCAAAAAAGAGCCTACGACATAGCCACAGCATAGACTCCCGTGAATGGTCACAGAGAATGATTTCCTAGAGGCCTGGTTACAGGAAGGAGGGAGTATGTATGGTTTACCCTAAGGCCGTCACTGTTTCTTAAGTAACTCAGAACACACGGCCTTCTCATCAGCAGGGTCTGATAACACTATCTCGTATTCTTTAGACAGCACATTATATACTATGTACGCATGTATGCTTGGATGTACACATATCATGCATATATATTTATATATGGTACATTATATGTATATATACACCCATATATATACACACACAGACACACCTAGAATACAGAATAGCAATAGTGACAATATTTTTGCAGGCAGAGAACTAATGGTGTGACAAAGGATTTTTTTCCTAATATGTGAATTCCTTGCTATTCAGGCTCTTACAAATGTAAAAATGAAACCATATTTAAATATGCAGTTCATAATCCCTTTTATTCAAAGGGTTGTAAATTCCATGAGGTAGAGACCGTTCGGGTATTCTGTGACCTGATATCGCAACAAAAATAGCTCAAGCCAACTGTTAACCAGTACCCACGGCAGCACCCACAGCAGCAAAGAAGTGGCAGTAAGCTCATTCTTTAGTCTTGAGTGTACACACTAATCAAGTAAAAAAATTATGGTGTCTGCTTTTCTCAAAAGCATTTGCCCCTTAGTGTGAAGTGGGAAGAGTTCCCTCCTCTACCTAGGTCTGTCAAGGTTTCTCATCTCACTGCTGATGTGAAATTACTACAGTGAAAGTAACACAAACAATGTGCTAAGGTTTTTGTTCAACTGTGGTTCTCTTCCTCTGGGCATCACCTGCATTTAGTGTTTAGTCATTTTTGTTCATTTTGCATTTAGAAAATGGAAAAATATACGTTGCTCATTCACTGGATATCTGAGTTCCAATCTTAACTCTAACACTTGCTGTGACTTTGGGCAAGTCATTCATTATACCAGTCTGCATCAGAGTCCTGATGTCTATAAAATGGGTACAATAGTCTCTACCTCTTAAGTAAGGTTTAGTGTAGCTAATAGATGTCAAGTGCTTAGGAGAGTGCCTGGCCCATTGAAAGGGCTCAATAAGTGTTAGTGACCATCATCATCATCATCCTCCTCCTCTTTTTCACAATTAAGCTGTCAGACTTGAAGGGAAATGGCAAAAGAGTGGGAAAGATTGAAGGTAGGATGTGGGGTAGGTAAATGAGCATAGAAGGAGACACAGATGAGGCCAGAACAAGGACACCCGACACGCAAAGTGTAAACCTTGCAAAGGTGCAGTGAGCGGGAGGCTGGGAAAGGAGCTTGGGGCAGACTTCCCTAGGAGTCCCACTGGCGGGAGGAGCAAGGCTCCGGAGCTTGGCAGGTTTGATTACACAAGCTCTTATACCTCTTGTGTACCCACGTGCACAGCAACCTGGGAAGTAGATGTGTGTAACTGGCATCCAAAGAACAGTACATAGCATGCATTCAGTGTCTCTCACGTGTGCTCCCCTGTTACATGCCTTCTCATGTTATCGCATCAGATCCCTTGATGGTGCCTTTTTAGACCATAGCTGATAGCTGGCCTAAGGGTGCAAAGCTGGGTGGGATTGGGGAGAGTTGCGGTCTGACCATCTCCAGGCTGTGTTCCTAGTGCCAGTACTATACTCTACAGTACTAAGCGGTGTTGAAATGTGACTGATGAGGAAGCCAGGTCCTAGAGAATTAAGAAACAAGTTCAAAGTCATGCTGGGATTTAAAGGTATGGGGAGGAGCTGGATGCTGGTCTCTGATTTCTAGACCCTTTATTCTACATATCAGTTCAGAGGAAGGACTTTTATCCTTGCATCCTGCCTCCTGAGGTTGAGAGCTATGGGTCTCCTTCAGTAAATCACTTTCTCTTCCATGCTTCAGTTTCTTTACCTGTAGAGTGGGTATAATAACCTGTCCTACATATTCACAGGGTTTTAGAAGATTCCAGTGAGGGAGCATTTATAAAGTACTATTCTTTCTTATTCATGTAGGAGAAAAATGTTGAAAGCGACTTTCAGTACAGGCAGTTAAAAGAAAAGGGAAAGGAAAAGGATAAATGATGTTGGTTCTTAATGATGTGTTATTAGGTGGGATTTAGCTCATTCTTTGAAATAGCTATTTTGCACTTCCTGGCACCAGTGTTCCATAATCTGTTGAATCATTCCCCATATATGGGAAGTTAATTTATTGCCAACTTTTATAATATTACAAATCAAACTACAGCGACTGTTCTTCTATAAATCCTGTGCTACATTTTACCAGTTCTTTTATTTTTTGTGAATCTGATCAGCAAATGGTGTTCTCATTTTTGTTTTCATTGGCTTTTCTGTGATTATCAATGTGTTGATTCCCAATGTTTTAAAACATAACTGCAAGAAAATAAAAACATTATCCCTCATCCAAAAAACAGCCTAAATCCATGTTCCTTTTAAAGTGAAGTAGCACCATTTTTCTCGTGATTAAAATACAAGCAAGTATTTGTGTACATATGTGAGCCTACTGAGAAGCGCCTTGCCAAAGATTCCTCTTTATACCTTTTATCGGTGCTAAAAATGGGGGGCTATCATGAATACAAGACAACTAGACTCCCGTGATAACTAATAAACATGACAATTTGATTTATTAATGGTCCTCTGCTGTAGTCTGTTGACAGATTTTTCTTTATGGAAAAACTACCATGGTTTAAATCTCTATCATATGGCACTTAATTCAATCGACAATATGTTACCAATTAGATCCTGCTTAAACTACCATCAGCCAGCAGACCACGGAACGTGTTAAGTAGGACAGCAATCAGGTAACTAGTAAAATGCTTTGTGGCAGCTTTCTCATCACCAAGGAGCAATGCTGAAACAGTGGAAAATGAAGAGACAAAGGGCAAATACAGCATTTCCTTTTCCCCATTCTGAAAAAAAGAAATTGTTTCACATTCTCCTAAAAGTGTACGAAGAGTTTGTGTTTGAGTTGAGAGTTGCAGGATATTCACTACCCCTGTTCTCTCCAACCTCTTGCCACCTTTGATGCTAAATTTGCAAGCTGAAAGACCATTCTACTCCAAAATCCTCTCTAGTGTGATAATATAGAACTTCAACTCAGTCATGATGTCCCATTTAGTCATGTTTTCTAAGAGTTCACCTTTCTCTCAAGCAACAGGGGTTGACTGTGGTAAGAAAATTCTTGTTAAGTGGGATGAGCTTCTTTTCTTATTTTTGTCTTGGAATTTGGCTGTTATGAGCCAGTGTGCTGTTACAAGAGAGAGAAACCAAATCAAGCTGTGTTAAACAAAAAGACAATCTTCTGGAACAATTTTGGGGGCTGACCAGACGTAAAGTAGAGCAGCAAGAGAGGGGCTCTGAAGGCCAGGCAGTAAGAACACCATCAGGAACCACAGTAATGAAAATGTGAACACAGCCTGGGCCATGTAATGTGGGGACCACTGTGACAGATGTGACCTCAAGTGTCCCCACTTTGGGGCCATTATTTATGTAAAATACAGAATCCCAGAAAGAAGGGAGAGTGTGATGAGCTGCATCTAGGTCACGTACCTGCCCCTAGGGAAAGGTCAGTCTGTCCATTTGACTTTAGGTCCTACCTCCCAAAGCTATGCACTAGGAAGCATCCTCAAAAGGAAGAATGGAGTGGTATAGGAAGGGGTGGACAGTTGGAAGGTGACAGCCAAAAATGCAAATGTCTGCCCCATGGTTACCACACTGCAGCCTCTGGGTGGAGGCTGATTAGTTATAAATGTGAGAGATCAGCCATTGGTGGTTTGTTTCTATAGATAAGTGTACAAAAGGAGGAATTAGGAGACTGAGGTCCCACTGCTTCCTATATTCTCATTCTGGTCACTTTGCATCTCCAGCTTTGCTTCCCTTCCACAGCATGAGACCAAGGGATTTTCGTAAGGACCTGAGCAATAAATGGAACTTCCTTCTAAATCAAAGTAATAAGTACTGTTTCCTCAGCTCTTACCTACACCGAGCATTTTTTAGTCATTTCTGGAGTCCCCATAACAGCCCTACTATGTAGATATTCACATATAGAGAATAGAGGCTCTAGGGTTAAGTGACCTGCCCAAGCACACACGGTTAGATGTGAGCTTCAAACCCAGACTTCCCAGCTCTGAAACCTTCCACCTGAGCCAGCCTTAAGGCGACCCCGAGTCCAGGCTGAACAGCAGCAACACATGTGGTATTGTTTGAATGAAAAACCCCTTTTCCTCCAGGACACCACTGTGTGTGTGTGTGTGTGCGCACGCGCGCGCGTGTGCGCACATGCACACACGCACGCATGTGTGTGCTCTAGGCACACATAACCAGGAAAAATGCTGAGGAGAGAGGGGCTCAGAGGAAAAACATCCCATATGTTACAACTTTGCCTCAGCTGTCCCTGTTTCTAAATACCGTGACAATATTTTCTGAAGCAAAGATCAAAGGACATATGGTCTGACTCATGGGTTAACAAAAGGAAAAATATTTGAAATTGGAAATATCTGGGACAATTTGAAATGGGTAGCTACAGTCATTCTCAGAGCACCTGGAAATCATGGAGATCTTTGTGAAACACTTTGAAATATTGGCATATTAAATCCTATTCTCCAAACAAGGAATAATTTTATCAGCAGAAATTAGGACAGCCTTGTACATTGGCTATCTGATTCCATAGCTGTGAAACCTCATGCCCATGAAAATAACAAAGGTGTTGAAATCTGTTTGCATCACCTGTAAAATCATTAGAAATAATAAGAGAGTTCTTTATACAAAAATAGATTTCTTATAAAAAAATAGCGAGTAAGAAAATATGAGAAAAAGGGATATAATTCACAAAAGCACCTACAATTTAAATACCTAGAAAAGAACTTAAGAGAAAACACATGAGACTATATGAAAAAAATCTACTTAGGTTTGTGAAACATAAATGGAAACACATAACGTGTGGAGACTACATAAGCAGACTCAGTATTAACTCTCACCAAACTAATTTGTATGCAAAAATACATATATAAAATAAAGTTTTCAGTGCATTTGGGGAAGAAGGGGACTCGATAAAATTCCAATATAAAATTCTGATGAATTTTAGTTTAGAACAACGAGGATATTCTTGGGGGGGGGGTGGAGAAGAAAAAGTGGTAGGGGGGCAGACTTGGTGCTTGCCTTGTGGGGTATGAAAGTTACAGTGGGGGCACCTGGGTGGCTCAGTCATTAAGCATCTGACTTTGGCTTGGGTCATGATCTCACGGTTTGTGAGTTTGAGTCCCACATCGGGTGAGCTTATGCCCTGCTTCGGGTGAGCCCCGCTTCGGGTGAGCCCTGCTTCCCTCTCCCTCTCTCTCCCTCCCTCCCTCTCATTCTCTCTCTGCGCCTTGTGACATTCTCTCTCTTTCCCTCTCTTTCTGCCCCTCACTTAATTGTGCCCTCTCTCTCGAAAAGAAAAGAAAAGAGAAAGAAAGAAAGAAAGAAAAATTTTCAGTGGTCATATGGTTCCAGATGGATAAGTGAGAGAGAGGAGAAAGTTCACACACACATACACTCACGCATATGCAAATTTAGTGTATGATAAATGTATTGAATCAATAATATCAAGAATGAGGACAGTAATATAACGAATGGTCAGTCTTCATTTGGTTTGATTCTTTGGCAGATCTGACACCATTATTCATTCTTTTCTTACCAAAGCAACTTCCCCCTCTGCCTCTAGAACATTACTCTCTTACTTCCTATCCCAGTGGTGGCTCCTTCGCCACCTCCTTTTGAGGTTCCTTCTCCAATTCTTCCAAGTATCTAGATGGTGGAGTGCCCAATGTCCAGTCCTCCAACTTCTCTGCTCTGTCTCCATTCACTCCCTAGGGCATCTGGTCTGATATGACCATAGAAACACTAATGATGCCCAGACTTACTGCCCAGCCCTGACCTCTCTTCTGACTAGACACCTGGCTGTCTGACAACACTCAGCATCTCTACTTGAATGTATATTCCGCCTCATAATCTTAACGTGTCCAAAACAGAATTCCTGATTTCCCTGCCTCCAGCCCTGCTCCTCCTGCAGCTTCCTTTCGTGTCAATAAAAGCTTTCTCTATTCTTCCAGTGTTAGGCTAGCACCTCAAAGCCATCCTTCACGACTTTCTTTCACAACACACATCTAATCCATCAGCAAATCCCATCTATGTGTCCTTTGAAATATATCCAGAATTGAATCACTTCTCACCACTCTAGCCTCTACTGTCTGGTTTCTTACCTGCTCTGCACAGTTTCCTTTCTACACTCTGTTCTCAGCACAGACCCAGAGGAATTCTTGTACAACAAGTCAAATCATATGATTGCTCAAACCCCTTCAAGGGCCTCCTTCCTTGCTGTTCCAGTTTTCTATTGCTGGATGACCAACGATCCCAAAACATAGTGGCTTAAAACAACCTTTCAATTTTGCTCAGGATACTGTGGATCAGGAATTAAGGCATTTGGGTGGTGGCTGGACTGGAGGATCCCCTTCTGAGATGGCTTCTTCATCCACATGCCTTGTGCCTTGTGGCTCCTTGGCCTGTCTGTCTATTTATGTGGCATCTCATGTTCCAGGGCTCTCTATGTGGCTTGGGCTTCTGGTGGTCTTGGGGTAGTTGTAGTTTTTCCATCGTGATGGTCCACTAAGAGGCAGTGGGGGCTACTCCCAGGACAGTTACAGCACCTTTTCTTATCGGTCTAAGCAGTTACCAGGCCTGCCCAGATCCAAAGAGGTTGAGGTCAATGCCACATTGCAAACAAGCACATGGGATATATCTGTGGCCATGGTTGGGAAATGTAATCTGCTATGCTTATCCAGTCTCCAAATCCAAAGTACTTAGATAACCTATCAGGTTCTACATGATCTGACTCCTGCTACCCTTCTGACTTCTTCTGACACCCTTGTGATGTCTCCACTAATTTGTGGCACTGCTTCAGTCAGAGTGGTCTCTTTGCCAATCTTTGAACACACCAAGCATAATCTGACCTCATGTTTCCTCTGCCTGGAATGCCCTTCCCTGGGTACATAGGTTGCTTCTCACTTCCTCTAGGTCTCTGCCCTACCATCACCATTTCAGAGAGAACTTCCTTGACCACTCTGTGTAAAATAGCCATTCCAGCCCCTCTTTGTCCACCACATTTAGCACCACCTAACATACTACATGTTTAGTTGCCCTTATCTGTCTCTCCCTATTGTAATGTAATGTATCCCCAGGACCTAGAAAAACACCTGCTCATCATAGGTTCTGGATAAAGATTTGTTGAATAAATGAATTATAGGATAATGAGCTTTCCAGTAAATGATGTTAAGACACTGTCTAACTGTTAGGGATCATGGGGAATAGAGTAAAATTAGATGCATTCTAAACTAAAATAGGTTCTAGAAAGATTTTAACATATTATAATAAAGCTTGAAAGTTACTAGAGAAAATTCAGATGAAGATTAAATAATCTTGGGGTGAGAAAAGTTTTTGTAAGTCTGATACTAAATAAATGAAATATAAATAAAAATAAGACTGTCAAAAACACCACACACACAAAAAAGATGAACAGCAAACTTGGAAAAATCCTTCAATATATAATGAGTGCATGCTATCCTTAATATATGAAAAAACTCTGTAAAATAAACTAATAAAAGAAATGTGTGTGTGTGTGTGTGTGTGTGTGTGTGTGTATGCCTAATTATGCATTTGGGAAGAAAAATTCCACTAGCTGTATGGTAGTGGGCAAGCTACTCAATTGTGTAAAAGTGGATGCCGTGTGGCCTCAGTGAGCAAATATATGTACCTTTCTTAGAATAGTACCTGTCATGTGGTAGGTGCTGAATAACCATTGTCTTTTAATGTTATTATTATCTCCTAGTGCCATGCGTGACACATAGGTGGAACTTTTAAGTGTTTATTAATTATTTCATTCCTTCATTCCCTGGGGCATACCTGTCATGTGACTTCAGAGGCAGCACCCTGCTTTTTCCCCCCTTGACTCATAAATACAATGAAGAGAAGGTGAGGTAGAAGCTCTTTAATTCTTAAGAACTCTATTTTAAAAAGCAACCTCTCCCAAGAAAACTGCATTTATATCATATCAATAATACTGACCTGAAAATCATACTCATTCGAGTAGTTAAGGGCTAAGAAATTAGTCTGTTATGCACTCAACCAACACTTCCTCTGTTTGGTAAAAAAAAAAAATATATATACATATATGTGTGTGTGTGTGTGTGTGTGTGTGTGTGTGTGTGTGTGTGTGTATACACACACACATATATATATTATATATATAATATATATATATATATACATAAAATAAAGTATGTCCATGGAGTCTGAGTGTCACAGGAATAGTGGGCTGTCCTGTTCTTAAAGATATTGGGTGTCTTGGGGAACTGAAATATTGAGTCCATCTTTGTTTTTCAAATGGCATATTTGCAGTTTGAAGTCAGAGAAACTCTGGGCTGAAAATGTTGCTGTGGAATTTCTGGCCATTAATTTTATGAGTCTGTTATTCAATCTTTATTGTTGCTTGGCCTGCAATTATATTTTTGTGCTTTAGGAGATGCTCAGCAATCTTTGTTTAGAAATAAAGAGTGAGTGTCTAACCTTCCTGACTGGCAAATGCCCTTCTGTTGACTCAATGGAGATCTTTGAGTATTGATGGTGCTTCAGTTGGGTTGTCCTGTGAGACAGCACATGCTCAAGGAAGCTGTGAGGCAGCCCAGAGGTCTCTTCATCCCAAACTGCATGAAATGGTTTTGCTCACAAACCTTCTAAAAGAACCCCAGAAAACTTTGTATTTCAAGCCTTCTTGGAAGTCAATATTTGAAACTGCCCCTTAAAAAAAAAAGCCACGGGGCTTTTATTTTTGAGACAGTGAACATTCGATGCACAGTAGTAAGACTGGTATGGGCAATGACCTGCACAGGGGCACATTGCTGAGTGTGTGAATGAATAGGGATTAATATCCACCCTACACTCCATGCACCTGGAGGAAGAGATGATTTTTCTCAAATTCTCACAAAGCTACCAGCATCCCATCAAGCCCTGTGCCCATAGGGCTGAACCCTTCAGAATGCGTGTCTCATATGCGTGTACACAGGACAGGCCTGGGAGAAGAGAGTGTCCTGTGTGGTAGAAATCTGTGGGGTAGAGGAGTCAGGAATGGAGAGCTGGCATGAAGCCTTGCCCACAGAGCAGTCTTGGGCATATCAGTTTTAGAAAGGATAATATTTGCAAATAGAATCTAGTCATAGATTCCATTAGCCCTGAATGTATCATTCAGCTTCTAGAAACTTCTAGAAAGTTCTTTGTGTACCCTACCCAAGTTTGGAGACTTCTCTGTTAATCATTGTTTCACATGTCACATGCTCTTAACTAATAGGGAGCTACTGAAAGTGTGACATATGTAGTATGTCTCCCTTAGGACAAGGATTCCTGCCAGTGATATTTGGCCATGACCCACCTCCTTCTCATGGACAATGCAATTTGTATGAGGCAGAACCACATAGAGGCCGTTGTAAAGGCTTTGATGAGTGTTAGATCTCAACTCAAATTCTAGCTGTGCCTCCTAGTATAAACTAACATTAATGATCACTCATCCAGCACTTGCTATGTACCAGGCACAAGTAACTGTACAACTATGGGTAAATTACTTTTCTCTCTGAGTCTCAGTTAACTCTTCAGTTCAATTAGGGATAATAATACATCCGGGTTGTTGTGAGGATTTAATGAGATTGTATGTAATGCATTCAGAGTACCTGCAACATACTAAGCACTCAGTAAAAAGTAGCTATTTTTTATTATTTAGACACTGGACCCGCATCAACTTTAACATGCCTATTATTTGAAGAAGAAGTAAATTAGACATGTTGGGAAGAGGGTTAATTTCTCAGACTGGTGGAGCATTCTGTGAATAACAATAGTAATTTTCTAAATGGCTCTGAGCAACTTGGAAAAGAGCGTGCATGTAGCACAGACCCTGTTGGTTTCCTGGAGAGTAAATTGCCCTTTGGAATGGCCTGACCATTACTTGCTCATAATGTAGACTGCTTTATATATATACTTAGTTATAGCACATTTGCCAGGAAAACTACTAGTCTGATGTTTTTGCCTAAATAGCCAGTCTTTTTTTTTGCCTCAAATAAAGTGTCAAATAACTGTATATGGTTTAGATTTTATGTTCAGCTGATTATTTACATCAGGAAGCATCAATCCAGAGTAATTGGCAAGTGGGTACACATTCAAATGATATGATGATATCCCTGCTACATTTTCCTGTGATTCTGGGGAGAAAATCATTAGGGATTCTTGTTTCAGAATCTCATCAAAATAGATCCTTTGGTTTAGTTAAGTGGTTGCTGCTGTGAAGTTTGCCAATGGTAGGAATGTAGCTGAAATCAGGGAGATTCTGACCCATTAGCTACGGGCCTGTATTCTGCCCAGCTGCTCTCCTGGTGCCGCTGTCCATACATTCCTCACTGGACTTAGCGGATGAGCAGCTTGGACAAAGGCGACAGATGGACTGAAGGTGCCTGACCGTTGATCCTGACCTCTGACCAATCCCCTCTCTCTGTACTCTAGAAATGTGTCTATGGGAAGGATAAACAAATTAAATATCTCAATGTTGAACCTTAGAGGTCATCTATTCTAACCATACTCCCCTTTTCCAACACATTTTGATAAGTAGTCATCAATTTAGTTTAACTACCTCTGGCAGCAACAAAAGCCTCACGGCCCCTTGGTAGGGCCATTTCTTTTCCAGAGAGTTCCAATTACTTGAAAGTCCTTCATTTCAAAGCGAAATCAGCCTCTTTGTAATTTTGACTCTTGTTTCCCATTTTGCCTTTCTGGTGTCACAGTGAATATAAGAATATGAGATTGACTTAGACAAACAGATCATAAATTCTCTGTATTCCAGGCATCCTCTGAGCCAAATAACAATAACCAACATTTATTAATCTCCAGTGGCATGGGTTGGAAGAAGCAGGCTCTGGAAAACTCATTGCTTGAACTCTGAAATTAACCTTTCTTGAGTGGGTCACTCTGGTCATCCTTAACTGACCACAAAAAAACATCAGAAGCCTCTTGAGAGTTTTTCCTATGAGAATAGGCATGGAAGGGAGGGGGAGAGAGAGAGAGAGTGCAACTAGGGGTGGTACTGTTCATACTTGTTACAAAGGAGCTGACAGCTGAGAATGGGGACTAGCAAGAGAGGGTCAAAGATCTACCTGCTCCATGACTGTTTTACGACTAATGTTGACTCCTGCATCAGATGTACACCATCTCAAGAGTTCTCCATGCCTCTAGGTAACTCATCAGGATCTATTTTGGGAGCAGGAACTTCCTAGGGGTTGCTCTTCTCAGGTTGTGTTTACTCAGACATTCAGAGTTCTTGTGTGGCAGGGGTGGTTGTAATAGTTGAAGCTCAGGGGTCAGGCAAAGTAGAGCCTGGGGCCACCTGGGGTCCAGGAATCAGCACAAGAAGTGCCTGAAAGGAATCAAAAGGCCTCCAGTCTGGTTCTGACTCTACCACCCAGCAGCTGTATGACCCTGGGCAGATATCCTCAACCTTTTTTAACCTGGTGTCCCTTACCAGCTGTTAAAGGGGAATAACCACCACCACCATTCCACCTACACCATAGTGATGATGTGAGAATTAGATGAGACAATGGAAGTAAGTGACAATGAGCTCCTAGCTGAGATCACTGAGGGATCAGGACTGAACATTCTGATTGAAATGTGAGAAATGCGGGTCAGTAATCCTGGATTTTCTAAATAATGAGTCATGGGCACTAAACACCTGTCTGCATAATTTTACTTTTTCTCTGTCTGGATGAACTGTGATTGCAGAATTACCTCCTAGAGAGGACGGGATAATGCACCACCGTGCCACCACCCAAGATTACAGACAGTATTCCTAGAACCTCACAAAGCAGCTGGCAGCTCATTGAAGCAAATTTATATGCATCAGCACTGTTTTCATCTTATACTTTAAACAACTTTAATTAATGACACCCTCCTTTCCCAGTGTGTCAACACAACTCCACCTTTTCATTTTGAAAGAACTTAAATAAATATAGAAATAAAATATTCAATTATTGGAACCAGAAATGAGAAAATATAATTGATTTGAGAGGTTTTTGCTACAGAAATTCCCCAGGGGCACTGACTACATTTTATTAAAAAAATATCACACACTTATATTTCTACATTTCTTATGTAATAATTTTTAGTTTCTCATGGGGAAAATAGTATTATTGAAGGAAAAATAATTATGACAAGTGTTAAAGATTAGTGAGCCAGATTCCCCTGGTGTGCAACCAACATCCTGGGAGTAAGTTAAGTGCCTTAGGAAGTGACATGAACTCTTGTCATTGAGTAAATTACTGCTTCGATGCACTAACAAGGACCCTAGTGGATTGGAAGAGTTCATTCAGCTTCCCAGAGCACCCAGCCTAATCCCTGTGCAGCATTTGTGCTCTGAGAGAATCTGGATCTGTGTTCATCCACATCTATTTCTGTCTTCTAAGAATAGGCACTTCTTCAGGGTAGAGCCTGTATCTTTACAATTATCATTGGCATCTGGCCTGGCCCCATGCTCCTGAGAGCCCAGTAAACACTCGTCTGGCTTCTTGAATAGGATGTGCTTTGCCACTGATCAATGCCTAAATTGCCCTGATAATGTTTCTCTGCCTTCCTGCTAAAACAGTATCACAACTTCCTGACAAGCACCAAAACCTTGATGATAAAATTCAGCTCTTCCCCGCCCCCACAAGCATTCTCTGCACATCTTGTTCAACTTATGCAACAGATACACAAAGTATGCAATAAGTTGACCATATTCTACTCAGTCATCTAATACGTAGTATTTCCTTCTTCTTTGAGAGTTCAAAATTATTAGATACTGAAAATCAAACCCAGAAGCCTAAACCATTCCTGATAGGCCAAGAACAGAGTTATATGCAAGCTATGGTCCCAAGTGTAAGCACAGAGCTAGGAAAACCTAGCCTCACTGGTGATAATGAAATAAAAAGAAGTCATAGGTCTCACTTCATGTTTCTTGAGCAATTCATCAGCATCCCCACATGGCCTGCAAAACTGTTAGAAGTGGCCTGTGCCTACTTCCACAGTCTCGCACAGAGCACTCTGCGCAGCTCACCCCTACATCGCACTCTGCCCCAGCCACCTGCATCTTCTCTCCACCTGAAGTCTTCACATGTGTTTCTCAGTCTGGAACTCTCTTTCCTCACCTGGCTGATTCCTTTCCTCACCTGGCTGGTTCTCATCTTACCTGTCACTTCCTCAAGGAGACCATCCGCATTCATGGCATGCTGTATTTTCCTGTGTACTTTCACTATTGTAATTGTTTTCATCAAAATAATACCTTTATCTGGTAACCATTCAATGTTGGGAAGAGACAGCCCCTGGCCCTTCTCCCCCGCACTCCCAGTACTGTTTCCCAGAAGTCACCTTCTTTTCATTCACCATTTATCAGCAGGTGTGCCATTCTAGGCACAAGGGATACAATGTCAGACAGATGAGACAGACAAGGTTACTGTTCTAAGAGATTGTTTCCATTTTCATTTCTTCTGTTCTTTCCTCCATACAGACAATATACCTATAACTCTATTTTTAAAAGTGTATCAGTACAGGATATTATTTACAGACTCTTCAATATGAAAGTTGATAATTTAGCTCAGTCCTACCACCCTTCCCCCACAACCCAATCCTAGACATTCCCAGTGTCTGACATTTATATTGTCATCTTTTGTTATATTTGTTATCTATTGTTCTTCCTGTGTTCATATTTATAATTTCTAGTATTATATTACATCTATATTTCTCATTTCATTAACTTTTTATAATATTGTATCTCTTTATAATATTGTATTCTCTTTGGGGCACCTGGGTGGCGCAGTCGGTTAAGCGTCCGACTTCAGCCAGGTCAGATCTCGCGGTCCGTGAGTTCGAGCCCCGCGTCGGGCTCTGGGCTGATGGCTCAGAGTCTGGAGCCTGTTTCCGATTCTGTGTCTCCCTCTCTCTCTCTGCCCCTCCCCCGTTCATGCTCTGTCTCTCTCTGTCCCAAAAATAAATAAACGTTGAAAAAAAAATTAAAAAAAATATTGTATTCTCTTTTATAATATTGTATATCTCTTTTATAATATTTATCTCTTTATAATATTGTATTCTCACTTTAAAAGATAAAATTGTTGATGCCCCCACCATTTTATCTACCTTCCAAGTCTCATTTTGTCAGATAAACATATACCTTACATTTTGTCCTAAAGTTGCAACCATGTCTCCATGATTCATCCATAGATTGATCAAGTCATGTGTTATAAGTATATTCTTTTTAATAAGTCTAATTAACTAAGGAGTTAATAAGTCATAACTCCTGGGCCAATTGGGAGAGCATCAAGGTTCAATAGAATTTCTCTCTTTGTTTTTATCCTCCAATATTGACGTGTTTTAGTTTGCTTCATATTTGAATTATGGTTTTACTAAACATTCAGATTTATTATACACTCCTTACCCTACCAATGATCCCTCAAGTTTCCAGTGGGTGCTGTTGGAGTTCTTTTTGCACTATGTGTCTGTGTGATTAGTTTTCCCCAACCCTGTCTTTTCTGTCAAGTCCTCCTTTTCTCCTGGAAACCTCCATCCCCTATCTCCCCTCCATCCTTCTATTCCAATCTGTACTGGTTGTCTTCTGCATCTGTGATTCAATTGTCATGTTGCAAAATTTTCCCACTGCTATCAGGAGTTTGGATTGGCACTACTGATTCCTGGACCACACAAACGTCTTCTTGTTCTACTTTTGTTCCTCTGGGTATATCTTCAAATGCCTTTAAAGGAAAGGATGTATGGCAGATAAACTTTCTGAGATCTTTTTGTCTGAAAACATTATTCTGCTCTCATATGTGATTGACATCTGGCTGGGTATAGAAGCCTTTAGAAGTTTCTTTTTATCCTTGGTACTCTGAACATCAAAGATGTTACTAGGTATGGCTCTCTTTTCTTTAATTGTTGTGGGCATTCAGAAGCTCTTTTAATTCTGAAGGATTTTGTCCTTCAGCTTTGGAAATTTTTTCTTCAAGTATTTTTTGATACTTTTTTTCATCTCCAACACCACATGTGAGACCTCCTAGATGGATTTTCTGGTTTCTAGACTGATCTTCCCTCTCATAGTTTTCAATTCTTTCTCTTTCTCCCTATATTCTAAGAGAATAGAAACTTTGGGTTTATTTTCTAGGCTTTCTGTAATTAAATTTTTTTTTCTCAACCAGTATTATTTTTTTTAATCTGCAAGCACTCTCTTTAATTCTCCAATTTTTTTCTTTAGCATTTTGTCCCAATTTTAAGGATATTATATTTTCTCCAGAATGCCCCCCACCAAATTAATTAGAGTACTTTTTGTGTTGTCTTCTGTTCCCTAATTGTCTTTTTTTCCTCCTTTCTGGGTCAGTTTTTTTTTTTTATTTTTTATTGTTGTTGTTATGTGTGTGTGTGTGGTTTGTTTTTGTTCTTGTCTCTATCTTTCTTTTTCATGCTGCAGTTCTCCTTGTATGTCTGGTAATCCTTAATTTTGCATTTCCATTTAAGGGAATAGGATGAAATGACTGTGTACTTCAAGTGTTTATTGTTTGTAGGTCTGTTTTCTGGCTGACTCTCTCTTCTTTAGAACTGTGAGTAGAGTGGAGTAGGGTGCTTTAGGGTAGGAGAATGGTGAGAAATAATCATCCTGAAGACTTCTAAATGCTAAAATGAGGAAGGCTTTAGTCTAGTACTCTGAATATTAATGCCATTTTACACAGAGGAAACTGAAGCTCAGAGACCTGCCTGTGCTTAAATAGCTCATAAGTGATAAAGCCAAAATTTGAACTGCAGTTTGCCTGATGAACACATATAGTCTCATTTGACAAAACCAAACAAATTTCTGTGTAAATTGAAAATTAGTGTTAAATGAATAATTAGTTCTGTCTTTGGTGTGAATATCTGCTTTCATGTGCTATCTAGTTCAAGCTTCTGCCTTGATGGTCATATCTACAGTGGCACACCAGGGACTCTGCACCTTTCCACTCATATAACAAGCCATCTTTTTCTCTTAACAATTAATCTACTCTCTGCTATTAAAGAAAATGAGATAATTAAATTTCACTCACACTCAGAAGGCATCTAAGCAGAATTAACAGTTTCAGAGGAACTATGTGCTATGGAACTGGAGGGAATAATTTATTTCTGAATTGGGCAGGTCCTGAGATGGTAGAAATTTCCTTAATTATTTTTAGTAGATGTTAACAAAGCCACATTCTTTCTAATTCTAAGGTTCATGTCTACTTCACTCTTTTTAAATCCCTTTTATGAAAAAACTGTCGACAACAGATAATGATTGTGTTATTAGAAAATTACTTCTAGAAATTCAAAAATAAGCATTTATCACCTAGTATATACCAGACACTATGAAATTAAACATTGTTTTCCTAACTCAACATTTTCCACACCTTCCTGGGAGGTGGTACTAGATGTTGCATGAAGAATGCATTCCAAGGTCAAATAAGTTTGATCAAGTTTGGGTTAAATAAAGTTAGTTTTCCTTTCATTGCTAATATTTGGAATCTCTTGGAGATTCACAATTTGGGAAATGCACATTTTTGAAAATGCTTAATTTAGAAAACACACATTTTGTTAGACATTGACTTAATTTATTAAAGAGCCATTTTGCTTTCCTCTCCTTTCCAGAGACAAGTTCTCAATTACTCATGCTTGGGCCATCTCTCCCAGCCACGTGGCTTTTCATTTCAGAGTAATATTCAATTTTTACTACTTTGGGTTGGGTAACCTCACTATTATATTCATCTTTATTCTCTGCTTTTGTATTATGACCATCTCTTAATTCGCAATCACCTCCACCCCTGCGTTCTTGAATAATGCTGTATTTTAATACAGTTTCCTCATCTATAAAATATCGACACACAAACACATGAGGGTTTAGTGAGAAATGAAAAAGAAAAATAACAGCCTATTCTAATACATGAGGTGACAATAAAACCATTAAAATAAAATTTCTGATTTTGGAGAGTTCTTTATGACCATCTCAACCTTTAGTAAATAATACCCCATTGTGGTAAACAGCAAAATCAAAACTCTACAGACTCAGGGCGCATGGCTGCTCAGTAAGTGGAGTGCGCGATTCTTAATCTCAGGGTTGTGGGTTCGAGCCCCACATTGGGTGTAGAGATTACTTAAAAATAAAAATCTTGGGGCGCCTGGGTGGCGCAGTTGGTTAAGCGTCCGACTTCAGCCAGGTCACGATCTCGTGGTCCGGGAGTTCGAGCCCCGCGTCGGGCTCTGGGCTGATGGCTCAGAGCCTGGAGCCTGTTTCCGATTCTGTGTCTCCCTCTCTCTCTGCCCCTCCCCCGTTCATGCTCTGTCTCTCTCTGTCCCAAAAATAAATAAAAACGTTGGAAAAAAAAAATTTAAAATAAAAAAAAATAAATAAAAATAAAATAAAATAAAATAAAATAAAATAAAATAAAATAAAATAAAATAAAAAAAATAAAAATCTTAACAATGACAACTATACAGACTCAAGCTCTAATGACAGAGAATGACCAATTAAAAAAGGCTATAAGAGGATTCCAGTCGTGTAAATATGGAGAAGGTAATTTGAGACCATAACACTCAGCAAAATTCACCAATCTCTTGAACGTGAATTTCCCCAATTTGTGACAAAATATCATGTGTTTGTTATTACTTTGATGCCTCCTCCTCTGTCCATCACCTTGTTTAGTTTATGGCATCACTGCCCATCCATCTGCCTGAGTGAGAACGTCAGAGTCATCCTCATTGCTTTGCTTGCCTTTCTGATTTGAACTAATCTCTTGTCACTGGCCAAACTCATTTAAGATCCAGCTCAAAGTCTTCACCAGCTCAGGCACTTTTCTAACTAAATGTATTCACCCAATAAGCATTCTTTGAGCATTTAGTGTGCCAGGCATTGTCCACGATTGCTGACTGGTACTATACAGAGCAAATATACGGGAAATTCATTTATATACCTTCACTGTGGGCAGCCACTGCTGTAGCTGACATGACCCCTCCTCCTTCATCACCATCATCTTTGGAATAGATATTTTATACCATTTTACCTTCACACCTAAACCTTGATATTAGTAGTCCTTGAATCTATTTCTACACAGACTGGTAAGATTAGATTAAAAGGCTAGAATAAAGTGTAGGACTGTTCAGTCTCACAATATGTTCTGAAAACATTTTAATTGTTTCCAGAAGTTAAAGGGGGGATTTATTTCCACTACTCAGGTAAGTGAGGGTAACCAGAACTATATGCGTAAATGTGGGCCTAACCCTCAGACCTCAGGCTTCTAGTTGGTTAAGTATTCACAGGGAATAACCAGAACCAAAATCAAAACCAAAACCTTGTCTTAGTAGGCAAGGCAGCAGGACCTTTAAGTAACTTAATACATTTTATTCTTATTATAATTTCATTTCTCCTCCATAAAAGAACTTTAAGTGAAATGACTACTGTGGAAGGCCTTGGGTTGGGCTGTTAGAATCCTTAATGAGGGGGTACTTGGGTGGCTCAGTCGATTAAGCATCCAACTTCAGCTCAGGTCATGATCTCACAGCTTGTGGGTTCAAGCCTCACATTGGACTCTGTGCTGACCTCTCAGAGCCTGGAGCCTTCTTCGGATTCTGGGTCTCTGTCTCTTTCTCTACCCCTCCCCTGCTCACACTCTGTCTCTCTCTCTCAAAAGTAAGTAAACATTTAAAAAAATTTTTATTAAAGAATCCTTAATGAGGGTCAATTCTGTAACATGGTTCCCACCAAATGTGTCCAGTCAGAGTTCTTGTGGCAACACATACTCCATTTGGGCTGAGAAGGTTAACTTTTCACAGTCTTATACTTGAAAAAGTGTTACTTTCCATTTTGTCAATTAAAAGTTTCTCTAAGGAGCTTCTCAAGACCTGATAATGCCTCTTCTTATGGATTATTTATTAAACATCATCACTTACATGACCAGGTGATACCTCTTTGCTGCCAGACTCTTTTCTCCATGTTCTTATGGGTTGGTTTTGATGCTTGCTAACCTGATTGTTTTAATTAGATCCTCAGCCTTTATTCTTAGCAGGATAGTCTTTAAAACATAATCTGTCCCATTCTAACAGAGCAGTTCTGTAGAACAACTACAGACCTATTAATATGGTAGGTGTTCCTTCAAATTGTCACAATAGCTTCTTCCATAATAAGCTGAATCTGAGTTTCTCTACGTAATACTCTACACAGGGGGCATATATATAGGAATGACTGACATAAACCCTGCTGCTGGTTTGTGGCCTAAGGTTAAATACTTTGCCCCTGTAAACCACAGTTCCTCCCCTTTAAAACAGGGTAATGACAGTGCCTACCTCATTTGGCTGTTATGTGAATCAAATGAGAGCATGCATGCATATTGCCTGCTACATTGTAAACACTCAATACTTGTTAGCGACTATTAAACCATAATTAACTATTGTTAAACCCTCTTATTGTTGTGCAAAGTATGCCAAGAATAATATGGCATTGTTTGCTACTTTTATTGACTTTTCACAAGGTTTTGACTCTAGGGTCAAGACTAGGTTAGGACTTACCCGCAAGAGGTCAATGAAGACTCCTAGTTATTGATGTTTAAATGAACCTGCTTTCAAGTGCCCAACAGGCAAAATTGGCAGGGATAGTCTCCTGAAGGATAGATAATCTCTAGATGTATAAAAACAGGGCCAAGTGGTTTAAAGTAGGACCATAACAATACGGCCCCTGAGGGTAATCATAGGGACTTTTTGCTAGTGCCCCTTTGGCCTTACCTGTGGGTAAAGAAGGAGCTAGTATAAACATTAAAAACAGTTAGGGGAATTGTAGAAACTCAGACACATGAAGGCTTACACATCCATGCATGGAAGCATGCTCTAGGACTACATGTGGGCAAAGCCAGAATTTTCCTTAATTGGAGTTTTTAATTGACCCCAGAATGCAAGGAAGTATTCCACTGGGTCCCTGAATTCTACAGCATAAACACTGCTAAGATTTGGGTATGGGAAAATTACAAAGCAAGTATTGCCAGGACCCCAAAGCCATGACCTAAGGGTTCTTTTCTGAAATACAACACCAGAAAAAAAAAAATCATAATTATAATCATTTTAAAGCTAAAATAGTTGTCTTTGGCAGATATTATTAAATATTTAAATAGTTTATATTCAATAACAACAGTTGCCATTTGAGTGTGCTTACACTAGGTGCCAACTCTGTATTATATGTTTGCAATATTATTCTATTTATTTGTCAACAAAGAATCTATAATCATCATTCACATTTTACCAGTGAGAGAAGTGGGAATCAGAAAGTTTAAGTAAACTGCCAAAAACCATACTGCTAATAGAAGCAAAACAAGGATTTGAACCAGATTTGCTGGCCCCAAATCCTGTGCTCTTAACCAATACACAGGGTAGCTTACATCTATCCTATGAAGGTCATTGTCCAAGCAAATTACCCAAATCCAAATAAAACTTTGTTTTTCATAGCACATACACATCTATTCAATTTATCTAAAAAGTTTTAAAATAATTATGATATAAAGGCATTAGAGATATACGAGTTGAGTGAACAATTGCAGAGCCAACCTCCAGAAGAAAAAAGAGATTAAAGAAAGTGAGTGTGGTGTTTAGGGTCACTTTTCCCTGGAGGTCAAATTCAATTTTGGAGGCAATCGTTGAGAGGCTAACACAAGATGTTGACAGCCTTCTGGGGCTCAAGTGATAATAATGAAGTCAGCATCCACAAGAAAAAACAGCATAGCAAATTCCCATCATTTGGATTGGAATCATGAAGAGTATACCCTAAAAGAAATGGAGACTTGAAAGTAGACATGCCCCTAAAGGATCTTCAAAATAAATTCCCCTCAACTCATGAAACTATACAAAGATATTCCTTAATTGCTAATGCTTCTATGAACCTGGCAGAAATGGATATCTTTCTCTGGAGAAAGATAACATTATTGTAATCCTCAAATTATTTCTGAAAATCATTTTGAAAATGCAATGTCCACCATATAATTCAAGAGAATAACTGGATGTAAGAAGGTAAGACAATATGAATGAAGTGTTTTCAGTAGAAAAAATAGACCATGTAAATACACTCATAAGGGCTCCAGATAAAGGAGTCATGAGACACAAATTTTAAGATAACTATGTTTACAGCATCTAAATTGAAAAAAAGACTGAGAATTTTAGCAGAAGGTGAGAAACTATAAAATGGAATCAAATAGGAATTCTATAATAAAAAAAGTGATACTCCAAATTAAGAACTCAGTGAATGGGTTTTATAGTGGTTTACATATAGCTCAAGAAAGAATTAGTTAACTGGAAGATCTATTAGAAGAAAATATTCAGAAAGAAGCCTTAGAAGGGCAAGAGAATTAAACTTTCAAAAGATGGAGTAAAAGACAGAAATTCTAACGTGTAAAAATTGGAGTCTCTGGAGAGGAAACAGAGAATGAGTCAAACTCAGTAACTAAGGAGATAATGGCTAAGAACTTACCAAAACTGGTGAAAGATATCAAACTCAGATAAGAAGCCCTATGGACCTCAAGTAGGATAAAGAAAAAACTACATCTATGCACATGATAGTAAAACCTCTGAAAGCTGAAAACTGAAAAGAAAATCTTAAAAGCAGCCAGAGGAAAAAGACTTTACCTACACAGGAGCGACAATATAACTGACAACCGACTTTTTAATAGATATGACAGAAGCCAGAAGACAGTGATATAATATCTTTAAATTGCTGGGGAAAATTCCCTGTCAACCTGGAATTTTAAACTTAGCAAAAATATCCTTTAATTATAAAAGTAAAATCGAGAGGTAGATAATGATGGATACATCGAAGGCTGCTTCCCTCTTCCCATGGCACCACCAAATGTACAGTTATACACAGCAATTACCTCTCAAAGAAATACAGAAACTATCTGAGAACCTCCTATACATCGGACAAATGAGAAAATACTCGCATTGGAATGGTAGGAAATGCCGAGACACAGTCTTGCCATAAACCCCACCCCTGACACAGCATCATATAGTTGGGAGGGAACTCCAAATTCCCAGATTCTTCCTGGGGAGTGAAGGTTTGAACCCTACTTTTAGCACCCCAACTTTTTAAGACTCCCACTTGAAGGATGGACCCACAAAGCACCTAGATCTGAAAACCATTGGGCCTTGTGTTCAAGATACCCACAAGACAGTAGCAAACAAAGAAGCAGTTATTAATGGGCATGCAAGCAGTTACTGTGCTATCCCCCTCAGACTCAGTACAGAAGGAGCAGGAAAAATCATCCATCTTCCAGTCTCTCTGAAGGGGTCTATATGCAAACTTTGAAAGCTTTTGACTCAGGATCATATTTCTAATTCAGCATACATCTTGAGGCTGGCTGTGATCTGTTCTTGAAACTAGAGGAACCAGCAGACATGTCCCTTTTGCTCTGTCTTTCTAGTATGCTCCAACTTGCCAGTATCTCCCTGAAAGGAGTTTACACTCACATTTGCATCCAGCTTTTGCACTGCTACCCTAAGGGATGACTCCCCAGATCACCCAGCTTTGATAGGCAACTAGGCTTCCATTCACAAGCCTCAAAGACACCCCACTGCAGTTATATACCTGGGCCCTGTGCAAAAGGAGCTGATAGAAGCACCATTCCAGATGCTGTTTGAGGGCCTGGCGTCCAATTATACTGCATCTAGGTGCTGAATACAATTCTTCCTTTAATGCACTGACAGGTCTTGGTACACCCTCAAACACAGAGAATCACTTAGAATATAGAAAGCATCTTGGATGATTACAAAGGTTTGAAAATCAACCAGGAGCTCAGGCCAGGCTGATTGACAAGTTTGATCTTCTAAAAAGACTACTCTGTCAAGGCTGGGAGAGGTGGTTTTATCTAATGACCAAAACCAACATAAAAGATCAAGAAAAATTAATAGAGGAAAGTCCTTCAAACAAAAGATCAAGGTAAGGAGTGAAGGTTTGAACCCTACTTTTAGTACCCCAACTTTTTAAGACTCTAAGCAAATCCCCAGAAGTAGATTTACTGAAGTGGAGATAAGTGATTTACCCAACAGAGAGTTGAAAATAATAGTAAAAGATACTGTCTGAGGTCAGGAAAACAATGTATGAACAAACTGAGAATTTCAACAAAGAAACAGAAAATATAAACAATTACCAAACAGAAATCACATTGCTAAAGAATACAATAACTGAGCTGAAAAAAAATCAATAAAGGAGTTCAACAACAAACAAGATTATGTAGAAGAAAAGATAAGAGAGCATGAAAACAGACAGTAGAATTCAAAAGACCAAAATGAAAAAAGAATGAAAAGCATTGAAGATAGCTTAAAGGATGCATAGGAAACCATGAAAAATATATATACACATTATAGAGGTTTCAGAAGAAGGGCAGAAAGAGAATGGATCAGGAAGTTTAGTCAAAGAAATAATGGCTGAAAACTTCCCCAGCCTGAGGAAAGAAACAGATATCCGGATAAAAGAAGGCTAAGCAGTACAAAATAAAATGAATTAAAAAAATCTTTTTTCACTAACACATTATAAATAAAGTGACAAAAGTTAAAGATAAGGAGAACATCTTAAAAACAGCAAGAAAAAACAACTTGTTACATACAAGGGAACCCCCATAAAACTATAAGCAGATTTTTCAGCAGAAATCCTGGAGGCCAGATGGAAGTAGGAGGATATATTCAAGTGCTGAAAGGAAAACACTGTCAACCAAAAATACTCTACCCAGCAAAGTTGTTCCTCAGAATTAAGGAGAGATAAAGAGTTTTTCAGGCAAACAGAAGCTGAAGGAGTTCACCATCACTAGATTGGTACTACAAGAAATGTTCAATGGAGTTCTTGAAGCTGAAATGGAAGGGCACTAAATAGTAACAGAAAAACTTAAGAAAGTATAAAACTCACTAGTAAAGAAATATACAGTTAAATTGAGAGTACTCTAATGTTGTAATGGTGGTGGGTAAATCAGTTATAACTCTACTCTGAAGATTAAAATGCAAAAGTATTAAAGATACCTGTAACTACAGTAATTCATTAATGGATATACAATGTAAAAAGATATAAATTGTGTTATCAAATATGTAAAATGGGGGGAGGAGAGTTTGAAAATGTAGAGCTTTTGTTTGCATCCAAACTTACCAACAATTACTTCAAATGTAAATGAACTAAATTCTTCAGTCAAAAGATGTAGAGTGGGAAAAAAAGATATACAGTGGCCGAATGGATTTACAAAAAAAAGACCCAACTATATGCTATCTATTAGAGGCTTACTTTAGCTTTAAGGACTAAATGAACTGAAATAAAGGTATGAGAAAAGGTATTCCATACAAATAAAAATAAAAAGAAAATAGGGATAGCTATACTTATGTCAGACACAATAGACTTTAAGCCAAAAAGTGACAAGAGACAAAGAAGGTCGTTATATAACGATAGAGGGGTTGACTCATCAGGATGATGTAACAGTAAATATTTATGTACCCAACATAGAAACATCTAAGTATATAAAGCAAACATTAGTAGATTTTAAAGGAGGAAAAACAATACAATAATAGCACAGGACTTCAATACTACTCTTTCAACAAGGGATAAATCATCGGGACAGAAAATCAATATGGAAAAATCTGATTGAAGCTACACATTGGATCAGGTGGACCTAACAGACATTTATAGAACATTTTATCAAACAGCAACAGAATATATATTTTTCTCAAGTACACTTGGAACATTCCCCAGGATAGATCAATTGTGAAGCCACAAAACAAGTCTTAAATAAATTTAAGGAAATTGGAAGTACCAAGGATCTTTTCCAACCCCAATGGTATGAAACTAGAAATCAATCAAAACAAGAAGAAAGCTGGAAAATTCACATATATGTGGAGAGTAACACATGCTACAAAACAACCAGTGGGTCAAAGAAGAAATAAAAAGGGACATTAAAAGATATCTTGAGGCAAATAAAATTGAAATACAACATACCAAAACTGATGAGATGCAGCAATTGAGAAAAATACATTAAGATGAAAGATCTCAAATAAACAACCTAACTTTATACCACAAGGAACTAGTAAAAGAAAAACAAATAGAGCCCAAAGTCAGTAGAATGACAGAAATAACAAAGAATGGCAATAAATGATGGAGACCAAAAAGAGAATAGAAAAGAATGATGAAAGTAAGAACTATGTTTTTTTAAAAGATAAGCAAAACAGACAAATCTTTAGCTAGACTTACCAAGAAAAAGAGAGAGGACTCAAATAAACTATAAAGGAAACCGGAAACATAATGAATACCATTTAATACAAATGATTGTAAGAGACATATATACAATTATATGCCAACAAATTAGATAACGTTGAAGAAATGTACAAATTCCTAGAAATGTACAACCTAACAAGATTGAATCATGAATAAATAGAAGATCTGAATAGACAAATTACTAGTAATCAAAAATCTCCCAACGAAGAAAAACTAGCTCAGTCTTCACTGGTGGATTATACCAAACACTTGAAGATTTAATACCAATCCTTCTCAAATTCTTCCAAAAAATAGAAGAGGAAGGAACACTTTTAAACTCATTTTATGAGGCCAGCATTATGCTGATACCAAAGCCAGACGAGGACACTACAAGAAAATTATAGACCAATATCCCTGATGAGCACAGATTCAAAAATTCTCAACAAAATGTTAGCAAACCAAATGCAGGCACACTAACGAGATCATACCATGGTCAAGTGAGAATTTATTCCCAGGATGCAAGTCACAAATCAGTGTGATAACCATATTAATAACATGAAGGATAAAAATCATATCATTATCCCAATAGATGTAAAAAAATCATTTGACAAAATCCAACATCTTTTCATGATAAAAACTCTCAACAAACTGGTTATAGTGGGAATGTACCTCAAAATAATAAAGGCCATATATGAGAAGCCCACAGCATCACAATAGTGAAATGCTGAAAATTTTTCCTCTAACATCATGAAGAAGACAAGGATGCCCACTCTCACCACTTTTCTAGAAGTGCTGGCCACAACAGTTAGGCAAGAAAAAGAAAGAAAGGCATACAAATTAAAAAAGATGTAAAATCATTTCTGTTTGCAGATGACATGATCTTATATGTAGAAAATCCTAAAGACTCCACCAAAAAACTGTTATAACTAATAATGAATTTAGTAAAGTTGCAGGATACAAAATTAACATACAAAATCAGTTATGTTTCTGTACACTTACAATAGTCTATCAGATAAAGAGATTAAGAAAACAATTCTGGACTGCCTGGGTGGCTCAGTTGGTTAAGTGTCCAACTTCGGCTCAGGTCATGATCTCATGGTTCATGGGTTTGAGCCCCACATCAGGCTCTGTGCTGACAACTCAGATCCTGGAGCCTGCTTCAGATTCTGTGTTTCCCTCTCTCTGCCCTTCCCTGCTTGCACTCTGTCTCTGTCTTTCTTTCTTTTTTTTTTTTTTCCAACATTTATTTATTTTTGGGACAGAGAGAGACAGAGCATGAACGGGCGAGGGGCAGAGAGAGAGGGAGACACAGAATCGGAAACAGGCTCCAGGCTCTGAGTCATCAGCCCAGAGCCCGACGCGGGGCTCGAACTCACGGACCGTGAGATCGTGACCTGGTTGAAGTCGGACGCTCAACCGACTGCGCCACCCAGGCGCCCCATGTCTCTGTCTTTCTAAAAAATAAATAAAAACATTTAAAAATTTTTAAAAAAGAAAGCAATCCTATTTACAGTAGCATCAAAAGAATAAAATATCACATTGTAGGCACTTAATAAATATTTGTTTAGTGACTGAAGTATGAAAAATAAATGATGCTAATGTGGAAAGATTACAAGTTAGTCAATGATTGGTAATTAGTATCTGTGTATGCTTTAGAGAATTATTAGGAACACCAGTATATAGTTTATCATAATTTTGTTGGGAGTTTCTTTAATAATTTTGTTGTGTTCCATAACCTTCATTAACTAATCTTCTTAGATTTTGTAAAAAAAAAAAAAAAAAAAGACCGCAATACTTGTGAATACATTTAACCAAAGAGATGAAAAATCTGTACACTGAAAAAGCACATAACACTGATGAGATAAATTGAAGTAGACACTAATAAGTGGAAAGATTTTGTGCTCATGGATTGGCAGAATTAATACTGTTAAAATGTTCATAGTATTTAAAGGGTTCTGTAGATTCAACACAATATCTATAAGAATTCCAATGATATTTTTCATAGACATAGAAAAAACAGTCCTAAAATTTGTATGTAACCACAAAAGACCCCAAATAGCCAGAGCAATCTTGAGAAAGAACAAAGTTAGAAGCATCACACTTGCTGATCTCAACTATATTACAAAGTTTTAGTTATCAAAACAATGGTATTGGCATAAACACAGACACATAGATCAATAGAGTAGAATAGGGAGCCCAGAAGTAAACCCACGCATGTAGTCATTTAATTTTTGACAAAAGAGCCAAGAATATATAATGGGGAAAAGATAGTCTCTTTAATAAATGGTATTGGGAAAACTGGATAGCCATTGCAAAAGAATGAAACTGGACCCTTATCTTACACCATATGCAAAAATCAGCTCAAAATTTATTAAAAACATTAACATAAGATCTGAAACTGTAAAACTCCTAGAATAAAACAGAGAGAGTGCACTTTTTGACAATGATTTTTTGGATTTGGCACCAAAAGCAAAAGCAACAAAAGCAAAAATGAACAAGTGGGACCACATCAAACTAAAAAGCTTTTGCTCAACAAAGAAACCTATCATCAAAACGGAAAGGCAATATTTCAAAGGTAGGAAAATATTTGCAAACCATATTTCCAATAAGAGCATATCCAAAAAAGAGAAAGAACTCATACAACTCCATAGGATGGCTGTTATCAAAAAGACAAGAGATAACAAATGCTTGCAAAGATAGGTAGAATAGGGATCCTATAAGCTGTTGGTGGGAATATAAACTGGTATTATCCATTATGGAAAACAGTATGGAGGTCTTCAGAAATTAAAAGTTGAACTACCATATGATCTAGCAATCCCATTTCTGGCTATATATCCAAAGGAAATGAAACCATTATCTCAAAGAGATATCTGTATTCCCATATTATTCACAACAGCCAAGGTATGAAAACAATCATGTCTACCAAAAGATGATTGGATCAAGAAAATGTGATATATGCATACAATGGAATATTATTCAGACTTAAAAAAGAAGGAAATTCAGGGCACCTGACTGGGTGGCTCAGTCGGTTAAGTGTCCAATTCTTGATTTCAACTCAGATTATGATCTCAGTTTATGAGTTCATGCCCTGCACTGACAGCACAGAGTCTGCTTGGATTCTCTCTCCCTCACTCTGCCCCTCCCCTGCTCACTCTCTCTCTCTCAAAAATAAATACTAAAAAAAGAAGGAAATTCTGTCATTTGTAGTAAAATAGGTAAACATGAAAGGCATATGCTGAGTGAAATAAGATAAAGACAAATAGTGCTTGATGTCACTTATCTGTAGAAAATAAACAAAAAACTCCATAGAAATGGGTAATAGAAAAGTAGTTCCCTGGGTTTAGGAAGTAGGGGAAAGAGGAGTTTGGTAAAAGCATACAAACTTTCAGTTATAAGAGGAAGAAGGTCAGATGATTTGATGTATAACATGGTAAATATTGTTGATAACACTGTTATATAATTGATATTTGCTGAGAGTAGATTTTAGACATTTTCATAGGCACACACAAAAAGGTAAATATGTGAGATGATAGATATGTTAATTAACTCAATGGGGGAAATTCTTTAACAATGTGTATGTATATCACGTCATCATGTTGTACACTTGAAATATCTTAAAATTTTTTGTCAATTAAACCTCAGCGAAGTTGAAAAACTCAAAATAATAATAATAATTATAATATAGGTAGAATAGATATTTTCAGACAAAATAAACTGAGAGCATTTATCACTGGTAGAAACACAATAAAGACCAAGGGATATTCTTTAAACAAGAAAATGATCCTGAATGGATCATTAGGTGCAAGAAGGAATGAAGGACAAGCATAATGCTAATAAAAATTCAGTGTTAAGATAATAATGTTTTGGAGTATGTAAAACACAACTAAATATATGATAACAATGTTACAAAAGTTAGGAGAGGGGTAAATAGACTTAAAGTGTTCTAAGATACTTGTATTTTCATGGATGAAGATAAAAACAAATATTAGACTTTAATAAATCAAAGATGCATATTTTGCTATCAAATGCAAGCATTAAAGAATACTAAAAAAAGAAAAACATAACTTCTAAACTAATAGAGAAGAAAAAAGAATAATAAAAATGTATTCAGATAATTCAAATGAAGATAATACAAAAAAGTAAAAGAAACAGAACAATCAAAACAATTAGAAAGCTTCTTGCCAGATAGTAGATTTAAACCTCAATACAAATGTAATTATATTAAATGTAAATGTATTAAAAACCCAAAAAATCAAATTTTGTCAAACTGTGCTGAAAACAAAAAAAAGAAAAAAACAGCTACGTGCTATTTACAAGAGATTCATCTAAAACATAAAGAAAGATTAAAAATGGTAGAGTGGAAAAATATTTTTTCTATAGAAACACTAACTCACGGAAACTAAATGCAGTTATATTTATATTAGGCAAAGTAGATTTAAAAGCAAAAATCATCATTAGAAATTAAGGGGAACATGCCATCTTTTTAACAAGGTTCATTTACCAGTATAATATAACTATTCTAAATTTTTACGTACCTAATAACATGACCTCAAAATATGTAGCGCAAAATGGGATTAGAAGAATACATAAATTCCTAATTATAGTGGAAAATGTTAACATATCTCTTAGAAATGAAAACAGACAAAATATCAGTAAGGGTAAATAGCTTTGAACAACGTAATTAGAAAACATGAACAATTAGGGGTGCCTGGGTGGTTCAATTAATTAAGCATCCAACTCTTGTTTTCTGCTCAGGTCATAATCTCACGGTTCATGAGTTCAAGCCCTGCTTCGGGGTGGGCACTGACAATGCAGAACCTGCTTGGGATTCTCTCTCTACTCCTCTTTCTCTGCCCCTCCTACATTCTCTCTCTCTCTCTCTCTCTTTCTCAAAATAAATAAATAAACTTACAAAAATAAAATGCAGCATCAATTCATGATTTCAATAAACAAATAAAAAGTATCTATGAAGTTAACTAATTAGGAGCAGAAAGTAAATTCCTTAATCTAATGAAAGGTCTACAAAGAATCCTGAGTTTTGAAACCAGAATAGGACAAGAGTGCCCATCATTACTTCTTCTACTCAACATTGTATGTAAAGTTCTAGCTGATAAGTTAAGGTGTCAGGATTGCAGAGAGGGGAAGAAAACAGCCATCATTCACATGATGATATTGTTGAATTATTGTGTACATTGGAAATAATAAAACTACATTGGAAATAATAAAACTACAGAACAATTATTAGAATGAATAAATTAGCTTAACCAGACATTTAGAGAAAATAAAAGCCTAACGAGTGATATGCATGATCTCTACAGAAGGATTTGAAAAATTAATGTAAGTAAAGGGAAATCTAAATAAACAGAGGGACATAGCATGTTCAGATATAGAAGATGAAACATTGTTGGGATATTAGTTCTCCCCAAACTGATCTACATATTCAAAAGTATTTCTGTCAAAATGCTAACATGTTTTTTTCTGTGGGTGAGTGTGAATGTGTGTGTGTGTGTGTGTGTTTGTGTGTAACCTGACAAGCTGATTCCAAAATATTACTGAAAAACAAAGGGCTAGGAATAGAAGATTATCTTTTTTAAGTTTTTATTTATTTGAGCCCCAGTGTGGGGCTCAAACTCATGACCCCAAGATCAAGAGTCTCATGCTCTTCCAACTATGCCAACCACGCACCCTGAAGATTATCCTAAAGAAGAACAAGGTGGGAGTAACTGGCTCTATCAGCCATCAGAGTCTTTTATAAAGCAATAGTAGTTAAAGTGCAGATCTGACCCAAGGAAAGACAAATGGACCAATGGAAATGAGAGGGTCGCTAGAGAAAAAGACCTGGACTAGAGCCAAAAGAGACACCTTATCCTGACCAGTTGTGTGATAGCTTCCCCTGAGTCAGGGACTCTCCCGACTACTTCACACCAGTTAATCTTCACACTGTCTTGGGATGGGACAGGCCATTGGAATTTTCCCCCCAGATAATTCTAATCTTTAGCTGTATGAAAACCGCCTCCCCCAACACACACACACACACACACACACACACACACACACACCTCTCTCTCTCTCTCTCTCTCCTAAATTTCAATGAACAATGCAGTTTTTGTTGGTTTTTTTTTTTTTTTACTTATTTAAGGCTCATTAGGATGCTGGAGAATGCGATTACATCATATTCCAAAACGTTTTGAAATCCCATTTAGATATTTCTCTTTCCCCAAATTTCTACTCCTTTCCCTTTCTCTTCTAGCTAAGTTATTCTTTTCTTCCTGTACTCCTGTTATTTTTTGTTTTATTTTGCAGAAAAATTTTCCCCTTCCCTGTTTACTTCTCCTACATCTCTATCATCACCTAGCTTAGCAAACAAAAGTTTTTTTTGAGGACTTACTGTTATAAAGGGGAGAGAAAGAATGAAAGTACTTCTAGTTTAATGTTTTCCCCTGCCACATACAGCTGTGCATGGCTTGCATTATCTTCTTTTGTGTATATTTTCAATACTATCAGGACAAAAAGAAAAAGAACCTTTTCATTTTGGAATGAACTCAAGTGCTGGAGACTAGCACGGTGCAGACTGAATGAGTGCAAGTGCTGGGCTCTAGATGTGCTGCTCAGCCAGTCTTGCAACAGGCCTCAAGGAGCCAGCATCCACCTACCCAATTAGTGAAAAGGTGCCTCATAGCATAAAAGTACTTTGGCAGCCCCAGCTTCGTGAATGTGACCCAGACAGCCACACAGGACCCCACACTTAGAAGGGTCCTGTGCTTCTCATTATTTGAAATTCTTACTAATTTATGCACAAGGGGCTCAACATTTTCATTTTGCTCTGGGCTCTGCAAATGATGTGGTCAGCCCTGTGCTGAGGGAAAGGGTTTATAGTGTTGCTTGATTTTACAACAACAAAAAAGAAAAACCTCTGGGCTGAGTGCTTTGTGAAATACTTTCTCTGGTTTCTCAGAAACCATTTCCTCTTTTCAGCTCTTAGTTGTCCCCCTGGGTTTGGCAGCTGCTGTTCACTTGCTGCTTTACTGAATCTCTGATGTTCGTTTCCTGCTCACTTAAGATGTTTTCACAACGGCAAAACAGGTTGGGTTCTTTTTTTTTTTTTTTTTTACCACCTGACTCCAGTCTCTTGCCCTGTCCTTGCCTCCTTTTCCCTTTTCCCTTCTCCCTTCATTCTGCTTCTGCTCCCAAATGAACATGACCCACTGATTGCCAAAACCCCCCATCCCAAGGCAAGGCTTTGACCACACAGAATCTTCTCTGTCATTGGAAAATGACATGCTTTTTGTCTTTGTGCTCAGTTGTGTGCTTTTCCTTCTGCCTGGAATGCTCTTCCATCACTACCACCTACCCTACTTTGGCTTTCATTCTTTTAGATCCAACCTACATGTTCTTTTCTGTATTAAGCCCATTAAGAGTGCCTCAGGCAGAAGTTGTCACTCATCTGCTCTTGTTCTGATAGCTTTGGAGACACACCTCTGTCATAGCAGGTAACACAGAATGGCATACAGAGGTTGTTCTTCTCTTTCATCCTTTCCCACCCACCTTATTCTGGAGAAGCCCATTCAGGACTTGGAATACAACTCAGTCATTCTTTCTAGAAAGTTCTTCCTGAGTACCTGAACTTCTCTCATCATAGCACTAATCAATGTTATAAGATAATCAGTGACACCATGTCTGTTTCACTTAGGGTGGCAACCTGAGTGCCTAGCATAGTTCTGAGCACGTAACTGTCTCAATAAATATTTGTTCAATTCAAGAATGAGTAAGTGAATGGTGTATGTGCATTATTGTCTAGACTGTGGGCTTTGCAACTTTTTTTTTAACTTCTCCCCCTCTTTTCTTATTTCTTTTTTTTTTTTTTTTTTAATTTTTTTTTTCAACATTTATTTATTTTTGGGGGGACAGAGAGAGACAGAGCATGAACGGGGGAGGGGCAGAGAGAGAGGGAGACACAGAATCGGAAACAGGCTCCAGGCTCCGAGCCATCAGCCCAGAGCCTGACGCGGGGCTCGAACTCACGGACCGCGAGATCGTGACCTGGCTGAAGTCGGACGCTTAACCGACTGCGCCACCCAGGCGCCCCTCTTTTCTTATTTCTTAACCCACTGATTGGCATGTACTAGGTATTCAGTAATTTTGTTCAGCAAATAAATATCTGAAAGGACTTATGTGACCATGGAGCCTGAGCCCAAGGCCTGGGCTTGGGTAAGTATCCCCAGTGACTTCATCCTTGACTTGGGGTTGTATTCTTTAGAGGAGGATGATAGGGATGACAGCATGGGGATCTGGGCTGACGCTCACTCAGGACCAAGAGGATGAATCTCCCTTTATGTTGCAATAAACCTCATATTGTTGTCTAGAGAGTGACAGAAAGTAATGCTACATTCATAAAAATGTAACTGTCTGTGCTAAGTATATAGAATTATAATAAGCATCACAGGAAGAGTTGGAGCTTTGGAAAAGCAGTGGGAACCATCCCTTGAAGAAGCTGCTGTCTTTATTTAAGGGTGAGCCTGACCCTTAGACTCATAGCTTTAATCAGGGCTCCTTCCTGTCCTCACTGTCATCTTCCTCCTCTGATCTTGGGCTCCCGTTTTCTACCTCCCAAAGTGCAACTTCTTCTTTGAGACCCAGCAGGGAGGTATCTTTCTTTTGAGGAGTTTCCTGCCCCCCTGTCTTGTGACAGGCATTTTCCTTCTTGTGGCCAGTTCAAGTTCTTTTTGAAGCTCCCTTTTTCCAAGAAACCAATGATCGGTTGGAAGAAGGTGGGGTTTTTCTCATTCCCCTGTCCACGTGCTGCTTTTAAGAGACTGGCTCTCCTTCTCTGTACAGTATTCCCAACTGGATAGGGAACTCCCTGTTGCAAAGGTGCCAAAAAAATTATGTGAGCCCGCAAGTCTCAGCATATGGAGCACCAAGAGAAGGAATTCAGTGAATCTGAGCTCTAATTGAGTACTTACTGCAAGTTAGTAATGTGCTAGAAAGTTACGGGGAAATCAATTTGGGATTCATAAATATAAGGAAGAATGTTGCTCCCGTCAGAGCTGAGCTCTTTTAAAATGGAATAGGAAGCCTTTCAAGAGAGTGAGTTACCTATCATTAGAAATGTTCATGTGTAGGCTGAGCATACCAGGGCTGATCTGGAAGGAATTCCTGCATGGGGTAGAAGGTTGGCTAGAGAGAGCCTCTATGGTTTCTTCCAAATTTCAAGCTTCTGCAATTTTATTATGGGGTTCTAACCTTGTAATGCAGTTTATATTTCAAAATACTGTACTTAATTAGTTGTTTTGCTAAACTCCTTCTGAAGTAAATCAGCTTCATACAGTGGTAATTAGTTTATTGGTAGAAACAATGACTGAGTCTGAAGCATGCATATTTTTATGTATGTGACAAGGACACAAGAAAGGCTGAGTGTTATTATTCATACACTGTTTTCCAGAAATGAGATTTTCTAGTATCCCTGTGAGGATTTAACAGTAACTTAACTAAGTTAATAAATAACATGAAAATAAAGAAACAATCATTAATATGGAATATTAAAAAAATGCTGAAGCCAGATTAATCGATCTTCAGACAATTGAGCATAGTTTCTTACACTTGGAGTGAACCCAGAAGATTCTGGCAAGATTATACTTAAGAAGGCACATGTAGCCTTCTCCAAATCGCAGTTCATCCTCTTGCAGTGCTGTCCCTGCTGAGGCACATAGTATGAGACATCTGGAAGACCTGAATTTATGGGCAGAGTGTTGGGCACACTGGAGAGACCATGACTTCTCCATCAGTTAGCTATAATGATAAAATAAAATGACTACAGTGGCTCAGCCAGAGAGTCTTACTTTGTCCCCAAAAGTCCAGAGACAGGTAGGTGGTTCAAAAATGGTATAACTGTGTGAAGAAACCATCAAGGGTGTAACCTCCTTTTAACTTCAGATCTGCCAACTCTAGTTTGTGGTTGTTGCCCTTTATGTTCAGGATGGCTGCTCTGCCTCAGGCCTTCAAGTATATTCTAGACAAGAAGCAAGTGACCTAGAGGAAGCAATGGTGCCTATTTCAGGAAAGCAAAACTTTCTAAGAAATTCCAGTGAACTTGAACTTATGTCTCATTGGCCCAAACTGTTATATGCTTAGTTCTTGCTGTAGTAGAGCCAAGAAAATATAGTTCTTTCAGTTGGGCTTAGTACTTCCCCAAACCAAACTTAGGTTTTGTTAGTAAATAAGAGGAGGATACATACTGGAGAGGCAACCATTGTCTGTATCCTGATGAGGTAGACTCTGCTCTCTATTTCGTTTTTTCTGGATGGAGGACCTTTGCTAGACTTTTGAGCAACTGGAGATGCCACTACCTGAAAGACCTTGTGAGGATCTTATACTGCTGCCCTTTGCACATGTCAATATTTAACCCATCAACACATAATTTTGAAATTTTTCTGTCTTCAGGCTGTGAGCCATAGTTGGTCCATTTGCAACCTCAGTGTCCTCCAGGGTCTTCATGGGGACAATCAGCCCCATGCTTGAATACTTTCTGGTGCTATAGAGAAAAGAGTCTGGCACCTAAAGTCATGTTATGAGTTCTTTCTCACATTTCCCCCCCAGACCTAAACCAAGTCTCTTCCTCTTGGACGTGCTGGTCTTGCTGTCTGTTAACAGAACAGCAAGCACTCCTGTTTGGAACAGACCAACACCTTGAGATTTGTTTAAGCCAAGGAGGAGGTCCTACCTTTAAACAAAAAAGATTTATGGCTTTCCTGATGTACTCCAGGGATTCCTGTCTGACAGTGCTCAGGAGAAACCACTGAAAACAGAATTCTAACATTTTAGAGCTGTCAGAGACAAAAATTGACAAAGACAAAAAATGTCCAACTCAGCCTCTCATGTGGCAAAGGAGGGCACTGAGACTTGAGAGGATGCGTGTCTTACTCCAGGTGTGGTACAGCAGAACTCAGAGGTCAAAAACTAGGGGAAGGAAGATTGCATGGGGAGAGGTAGAGTGCTCTCACCTTCTGAGTAGATTTGTATTACATTTATTATTTAAGCACCTACAGGCATGGGAATACTTCAATGCTATAGACAATTAAGGCAGAAATTATGGGAGGTGGTATAGTGTTGTGCCTGCTTAAATCTAATCCCCTCTCTTTTATGCTCTGGTTTGTGATGCTTATCTGCTTCTTAAGTTTACTCCCCTGTAAAATAAAAGCAATGATAACACACCTCATGTGGTTTTAGGAGGAATAAATGGAGTTGCCACTTAGAACAGTACTCAGTTATAATATAGAAATATTATAATATAGAAATGTTTGCTATCATTATGATTAGTCATCTCCTCTTCTCAACAGATTAAGAGTCTTTGAATCTTGCACGATGGCCATTGCACACCTTGCAGAAGCACAACAAAAAGCCAGTGGGGATATTAATTTTAAGTCAGGATGGTTGGTCCTTGTTACCAGCACCAAGGGATTCTCCTATCACAAATAATGGGATTATCCCCCAAGTAGGTCAGGATGGCACAAAATACATGATCTGTGATAAGAAATACTTTTTTGATCTACTTTTATGACTATCCTATGCCTTTTCTGCCAGTATTTTAATTTTCAGTAGATATGGCTGCTTTGTTTCTTTTCTTTTTTAAAATGTGGTCAGCTTCACACACTAACTAGTCTTTTGTATCAGCTATATAAGAAGCAACTAACACTAAAGACGTTTGCATGGAATTCTTACACCAAATCAGCTTTTTCTTAAAGATCTCTTTAATTGGACAATACTTTAATTCTCTCAACAATGTTATGGTAGTTGACCACATTTTGAAATTATCTTTGTCTTGTTTGGTACTTGAGTGGCATGAAAAATTTCCCTCTGCTTCCTTACCCCTCTCCCAAGGGGTCATTTTCCCCGCTCTTTTCTCTGCCCTGCCTGGCCTCTGACCCTGCCCAACTCTGCTGTTTCCATGGGCTTCTGAATCTAATTAATGTCTCAGTGGCTGTATAAGTGAATTATGTAGGCAGGAGGATGTTGGAAAGTTTGAGGAAGGTACGTACATTCCTTAGGGAAAACCTGGTTTTGTAAAAAAAAAAAAAAAAAAAAAAAAATATATATATATATATATATATATATATATATATATGGAATGCACTTGGAGGAGGTAGAATGTTAGTAACATACTTATACTCATTAAGTATCTCTTGCTTGATGAGCAGATGCAAACTTAGGAGCTTCTCTTTTGACATGTGGGCAATAATCAGTCATTATAGAATCTGGCTGAGGGGACAGATAATCCAAATATTGCCACCATTGCAACACAAGTGCCACGCAACTAGGGTATTGGCACCCCTTCCCCTCCCCCTCCATTTTGCAGCCAGTTCACAACCACTTGTGGGAAGCATGTCCTTAGATAATCTCTGAAATAACCCTGGCTACTAGGGCCACAAGTCCTTCTCAAACTCTCCAGGGTGTGAGCAGGCAAGGGGGAGGGGCCAGAGTGCTGAAGTTCTCTGCCAGAGGATACTGTCAGAGAGCCCAAGGCAGAGATGGTCCCTATGCCCCATGTTTCCATGGAAACATAGGAGGAGTGATGACAGCCAGCACAGCCACACCATCTGCTCAGGACCTGGTGAACGATGAGAAAAATAGAAAAAGAAAGGCACCTCAGATCCTAGGTTAGAACCACTCTGAGATACCAGTACAGAGGGAAAGGCACTAGAACTCCTAGTGGATTAAAACCCAAGCTGTCCTGGGGCTCAACATATTAGCATGTAATTTGCAAGCAGAAAGCCTAGGGGGCTTATCCTGCGATCCCTAGATACAGTTACAAACACTCAAGAAGCCTCTGGAAGGAGAAGCAGACTGTGATGCCTCTGCAGCCTAGCTGGAACTGGAGAGAAGGTGCAGTGACAGTCAGTGACAAGCAATGCTGCAGGAGGTGGGTTGGGGGCTCCCCTGACCTTCCAACAGGAACACCTGCACGGCTGGCTTTTAGCCAGGCATATTTTTCTGGGGGAAGGGTGGGAATTATACAAGGAAAATTTCTACCTGGTCACTCACAATCGTGACCTTCTGAGTCGTAGCCACATCTTCAGAATCAGACATGAATTAACATAGCCATGCAAAGTTTCTCTTCTCTCAAATTGTACCCAAAGAGAGATCTTTGTTAGACGCCACAGATTTACTTCTGGGTCCGTTTTGGAGGCTTTCAGTTCTAGGTTGGTGGAATGTGAGTGGGGTCCTTGCTGGGTGCACTCGTCGGCCTGCCCCAAGACTGATCAGGGTTCATTTCTCAACCCTTTCTGTTCATAGATCTAGCTTACAAAAAAGCCAACCCTGACTCAGGGAGCCAATAGCTCCTCCCTTAGCTAACTCCCCCAGCGGTTCTTCAGAGCTGGGTGGTTTCATTCAGCTCTCTGTAGTGTTATCTGCATCTATCCAGGGAAGGGGGGAGGGAGTCCCTCAAGTCTGAAGGTCTTTAGTATGCATGGAAGCTACATCTGCTTTATAGGAAACACCAGTTCTTATTTTTAATTTAGGGAGTCTCTTACTCCTTTGCAATACAAAACAAAAACAAAACCCCCAAAACCTCCCTTTTAGTTCTGGCATTCTAATCCCAGGAAGTCCAAACTTTTTTTGCTTCTTATTAAGGATTTAAAGTTTTGACAGCTAGATTGCGCACTTGTTTTGGTATGTGTATCTAGAGTCTAGAAGATAATGGGAACATCTTAATCCACCAGGTAAATAAAAATAATAAAAAGACCACCCTATAAAGGTTCTCATTAACCACTCTACATCTTACTCACAAGTGCTATTAATTTATTTCTATGACAACTTAGTAAAAATGCTACCTACAGGTATGATTTGGGTTTCTTCAAAAGACCATATTCTTGGGGTGCCTGGATGGCTCAGTCTGTTGGACGTCTGACTTCGTCTCAGGTCATGATCTCACTGCTTGTGAGTTGGAGCTCCGCATCGGGCTCTGTGCTGACAGCTCAGAGCCTGGAGCCTGCTTCAGATTCTGTGTCTCCCTCTCTCTCTGCCGCTCCCCTGTTCGTGCTCTCTCTCTCTCAAAAATAATAAACATTAAAAAAAAAAAAAGACCATATTCTCCAACTGGACACTATACACAAAAACATACACTGGAAATAAATGTATTAACATAACTTCCTCTATGTTACAGGCCCCAAACAGAAAATAAGGGCTATTCCTGAAGAAAGATAAATACCCACACTGAAATTGCTTTGGGCTCAAAGTACATTCATGTATTAACACGAGGCACTGTGTTTAAATGCAAATATAAATCTACCTATTACTATGTGACTTTTGAGGAGAGGCCTTTTTTGAGTAAACCACTCCACCAGCTCTATACCCCCCAGCGCTTTCTCTTTTTCCTTTTCTGGGACCATCTATTTATCATCAATCTCTGTGGTGGTGAGGGCCAATCTGTATCTTAAGCTTCAAGCCCAGGATGGGACTCCCAGTAAACATGGTTCTGTTTGTTCTCCAGCAGCCCCTCTTTGTATAAACAGATGTGGTGGGAAGGGAAGGAAAGCCAGATCTCTGTGAGGGGTGGGAGGTCTCCTTTCTGGAGAAGCTTCCAGGCTGCAGCCCTGAGCACAGGGACAGGATGCATTTCTTGTTCAGGCAGGGGAACTTGCAGTTCTTCCAGAGAGGGGCTGTTCTTCTCACTCTCCTCCACCCTCCACCCTCTTCCTTTGTTCCTGGGAATGCTGTCTGGATGTCTCAGGCATCTCACTTTTGCCAGAGCAAACATTTCCAACAAGGCTTATGCTAAGGAGATATTAGGAAGACAGATTTTTTTTTCTTCTCTTCAAATGCACTGTAGATTGGGATTTGGGAAGTTAGCCCTTCACACCTGTACTTTCTCCCCTATTCACATTCTCTTTGTTCTTTTGTAGCCATGTTACTACCTTCAACTAATGAGGGAGGATTTTAGGGGCTGAGAGTTGTCGGCTTGTAAAATAAAAATTCCATTTTCTCAAACTATGTTGATACTCACTCTATCTTAATTGTTTTGCATTTTGCACATTAGTTGTGGATGCTAATAAAGGAAGGACTACTTCAGAGCTGGGGGAAGACAAGGGGGCTGAACATTTTGTAATCCAACCCAGATAGGTAAGAATTCTTATTGGTCTTTTCTTCTTCCACATGTTGTCCAGACTTAGTTGGTTAATCCTCATTCAGAGGTCAGGGAGGTGAGGAGGACTGATGGAGGGATCCTGTTACTTCTCTCCAAGGGTCTAGATTTCTGGTGGCTCCAGTCAGTGGTCCTTCTTGTTGAGAATGAACAAAGGGGAGAGTATGGGAAAGGCCTCTGGAACCACAGGGAATTGGGGGTTTGGTGCAAGTGATGGAGTATAACCACACTGCTCTGTACCGTTCTCTCCAGGAATTCTCTGGAATCCTCAGTGAGGCTCCCAGAGCTGTGGCCAAGAGGACAGGAAAGTCAGGCAACTGAGGGAGGGTTCTGGTTTCGGCCAGCTGTGGTGGAAAAACAGGGCCATGGTCCTGATCTAGGCACGGGCTTCTCAGCACGTTTGTAAAAGTAAGGGAAGGGGGGAGGACTGTTCTTTACAATCAAGGAAGTCATAATAAAAAGGACCTGATTTTTAGCAGCCACAAGGATACTCTGTCGTCCTTCCAGCTGACAATATGCCACTCTCCAGACAGGAGATGGGGCGAGAAGTTAACAGTCTACACCCAGAGGCCTGTCCCCTCTCCCAGTAAGAAATAAAAAGAAAGAAGGTTAGTTTCCAGGGACGGCCAGCTGGAGGATGCTGGGACCCCCGCTGTAGGCCAAACTGCAGGTCCTGTCAGAAGAGGTTTCCTCCCTTTCACTTAACTTACTGACTCCAGATATTTTAAACGATTTGTTTACAGCGCGGCTGCAGGCAGCTCAGTTAACTCTCCCGGTGCCTGGGGCGGCCAGGGAATTTCCCAGCACGCCCTCCAGTTCTGCAGCCTGCACTCCGCCCGCGGGAGCGCCTGGCAGGGTCCGGGGAATTCTGGGCCCCCAGAGAAGTGCGTGCTGCCCGGGCAGGGCCGGGTGGGGCCGGGCAAGGGCGAGAGGCAGAAGATGCGGCAGGCCGGGCCCAGCTCAGCATCCCGCTGCGCTCGGCACCGCCGCCTTTCCCTTCTCCCCGGCTCGCAGGACCGCCCCGGACGGCCCCGGGCGGCGGCGGGTCAGACGGGCCTCGGGGTCTCAGGGCGAGGGGGTGGCGCGGCCTGCGAGCGCCGCGGGACCCCGGTGAGCGGCGCGGGGAGCGCAGGGGCGCGCGGGGCGGGCGCGGCGCGGGGCTCACGGCGCGCGCGCGCCTCGGCCTCGCCCGCGCACACGCGCCTCCCCGAGGAGAAAGAGGCGGGCGGGCGGGCGCAGAGCTCCGCGGCGGCGGCGGCAGCGGCGGCGGCGGCTGCAGCGGGCCGGGCCGCCGCGAGGGAGGGGAGGAGGGGCGGGCGCGGGGAGGGAGGGGGGCGAGGCGGCGGCGGCGGCGGCGCGGCGAGCTCGCCGCTCTCTCCTGAGTGTGCCTGCGCGCGAGCCGGAGAGCGGGTGAGTGCGCCGGCCGCTGCCGCCCGCCCGGCGGACCGGGAGTCGGGGGCGGGGGGCGCCGGGAAGCCCGACCCGGGGGCGGGCAGCGGGCGGGCGGCGGCCGCTCCGGCTCGGCCGGGATGCACCTTGAGCGGCGCCTTTCGTTGCAGCGCGCTGGCAGCCCGAGCCTCGGCGGCGGCGGCGGCGACGGCGGCGGCGCTGACACCTCCCACCATGGACAGCTTCGACTTAGCCCTGCTCCAGGAATGGGACCTCGAGTCGCTGTGGTGAGTCCCGGTGCCCGCCGCCTGGGCAGGCGGGAGTGGCGAGGGGCGGCCGCGGCGGCCCGCGCGCCCTTACCTGGGCCGGGGGCTCCGGGCGGCCGGCCGCCGTGGGGGTGGGGTGGGTCAGGGGCGCCCGCCCCGCCGGCTCCTTCCTGCCTCCCCGGGATGGATGCACGGCCGCCTTCCCGTCTTCTTGCCCCCCTTTCCTGTCCTCTCCCCCGGTGCTGCCCGCCCCAGCCCAAGGGCTGGTGATCTGGGGAGCCAGGGGCAGAGCGCAGCCATGGAGAGAAAAGGACCCGATTTCTAGAACGTGTCACTAGTGCCTGGGGATCCACCCCTCGGCCCCTAGCCCCTCTCACCTCCCTTGTCTTAATCTGCGCCCTCCCTCATCTCCGAGAGCCTCTGGTTCACACCACCGACCCCCTGGAGTTGGTGCTGCTGCGAAGTGCCCTTAGAGGATGCTCCAGCCTCCTGCCTGGAGGCGCCGGGTCTGGGCGGCTACATCTTTTCTGTCTTCTACCGACTCCCACCCGAGATGGAAAGTGAAGACCGGGGGCAGGGGGCGAGTGCGGGAATTCCAGAGGCCTTGGCCCGGGGGGACTCGATTCCTCGAGGTTCACAATCCCTTTGGGCCCTTTCTTCACACCTCACTACAGTTGTACTCCTCCTCCTCCTCCTCCTCCTCCTCCTCCTCCTCCTCCTCCTCCTCCTCCCCCCCACCCCGGCGCCCCGCGTGTCCCTTTATTCCACGCTCACAGCTCGTAGCCTGGGGAGCGGGCGGCCGGGGGAGCACTCCGGGATCTGTTGCTCCGTGTTCTCACGTTGAAGAGCTGCTGTAGGTAAATCGCCGCTAGAAGCAGTTTAATTCTCGTTGCGGGTTTCTTAAAAATCCCATTGGCTGCTTCAGCATCCCTCTATCCCCCCACCCCCCTGGCTCCTAAATGTTTTCACCCAGCCCTATTCAGGTGGTAAAATTACTGCCCGCATATTCCTGGAGGAACTTGTGTTATGTTTAATATTTACGGGAATGAACAGCTGCTGGAACAAGCATATTAACTGCACTCTGTTCTGCCTCTGGTAATTTTTTTTTTTTTTTTTTGCTTTAATTCAGTAAAGAGTTCACATGTGTCTAAAACTGCAAGTGGTGTGCACATGAATATGCAATGTACAATTTTAAAGCTAAGCTGCTTTAAGATTTATAGATTGTATAGATGATATGTGGATTATTTCAGTGATTCGGGCTTCTGGTGACTTTTATCTTTCTGAAGCCAGGTGTAACAAACTAAACTGGACACAAAGCAAGTGCATTATCGAGCAGTTTCTTATAAAAGATCCGGTGGAGGATGAGTAGCTCTGCATAATGCTGCTGCTTATAAAATACACAAGGATGGGCCCTATTGTAATAAAACTTTTATATATTACACTGGAAACTTCAAAGAGCCAGTGCAGAAAGAATATGAAACATGTTATTACTCTATAAAAGTTGCTAATTACTGTCTTGTTGCTCCTGGGGTTATTTCAGCCTTTCATTTACAGATACCTATTATTTTACAGGTTTACATTTAGAAATGTTGGTTTCTGGCACAAATTCATTAGGTTTCTAGATAGAAACTGTGCTTTAAATGACTTTTGCTTTTAAAAGACAGTTTTTCAGTCAAAGGGAAGAACTTACTGTTTTGGCATGTTTTTATGGTGCTTGTCAGCTTGCTGACTCAAATTGAAGCCCCCTCATGACTTTCATAAGTACTGTTGTGAAATTACCAGCTATACTCTGTGGGCTTTTCCAGTACGGGGTCTAAGCTTTATTTCTCTTTGCATCCTTAGTTTCCAGCTGGGTTACCTGGAGCACAGTTACATGTTGCATGTCTATTGCATTGACTTGAAATTTACATTAGCTAGGGTACATTTATTCTTTTTAAAAATGAAAAAACTAAGCATTTTTTAAAAGTTGCTGTACATACAATCAGAATTTAATCAGTGCACGGGTTTATCTTTGGCTTATGAAAACGTGCAGGTTGTCTTGCTTACAATATAGTAAGACAGTTTGGCTTAACTGAAAGAGTGTCTCAAGTTTGCAAATGTAAAGTTTACATTTGATAAAGGCTAACATATTTATGATATTTATGATTTATTTATGATAAAGATCAATCAAACTACTTGAGTATGCATTTCTAACACAGACCTTTTCTCAGTCATGGATGAATTTTTGCATGGTATTTTCTAACTCAGTGTTATGGTTTATTTTTAAGTTTATAAGTTTTTAAGCTAATGGTTTATTCTTAAGCTTGTAAGTAATCCAAAATAACTAACATCGAGTACTTTCTGTGTGTTAAATGTTTTTGCATCCATTGTTTTCTTATTTGAATCTCATAACAATCCTGGAGGTGGTAAGTGGTAGGAGTCCCATTTAATAGACAAGGAAATGGAGGCTTTGAATGGTAAAATGACTCCACTGAGACCATAAAGCAAATGACAGTAGAAATTTTAAGTTAACATTGACTGAATGCTTACCATTTACCAGGCTGTAAGTACATTACATGTTTTAGCTCATTTAGCCCTCACAGCCACCTTAGTAACAGCATATACTGTTACTATTCCCATTTTACAGGTTGGGAAATTGAGGATGAGAAAGATCAGAGGTAACCTGCCCAAGGTCACACATCTAGAAGTGGAGCAGCCATATTCGAACCAACCATTAACTTCTCAAAACTCAGTTTTCTGACCTTAAATCCAGTGTATTTTCTACAGAGCTGCAGATGTCTCCCAGTTCATGAGGGCGGTTCTGAAGTTAATTACAAAACAAAACCTTGATGGACTGGAAGTTAAGGTTCTGTCAAAATATCAAAGAAAGAGAAGGTCAGAGCCCTAAAAGATATTGATCTAAAATTAAAAATCTAAAAACAGAATACCATGATTTGGGAAATTATGCCTGCCCTATGTGAATTAACCTATAAATATCTATAAGTTTAAAATGAATACCACTGAAAACTTCTTTTTTTAATTCATCTTAGAAAAACACCTGTTTTCTTTGGAGAGGCTGGGGGAAAGTACAGGTTAATGGCAAAGGAGAATGGTATTTTAATCCCTAACAATTCTTTCTAACTGGTAGACATTGTTTACCAATAAAACAGATTGCAGTTTGTTAGTTGTGACTGTAGCTTTGAACCTGTCTAGTCGTGGCAGAAATTGTCCCCAAATGCCTGTATACACAGTATAAAGAAAAATGTTCAGTATTGTTGAAAAAAATCAATATAGACAATCTCTGTTCAATATTCAAGAACCATCTCCTCAGCCTCTTTGCACCCACTCCCCATACTGTCAAAACACCCATAATTATTTTTCAAAGAGGCCTTTAGAGTCTCAATTATCCAGATAGCTGTTTCAACTTTTCCTTTCAGCCTTACTTAAAGTTGAAAAGGGTAGCCCTAATTTCTACTTCTAATTTCACTTCCCGTGTCTGGTTTGAAGCAGAATCTAACCAAGAGAGAGCTTGGAACAAGGTGAAGGCACTCATTCTGCAGTGGCTCCATAAATTCACTGGGTAGAATTGGACCCCTGAAGAGTTGGGGATTCAGGAAGTTTGTAGGGGCAGAAATTCTGAGGAATAGCACCTCTTTCCAACCTCGCACTCTCTTTCCCTCTTCCTGTCTGCTCCTTCCTGTTCTCCGCCAGCTTTTGATCAGTCACTGGACATGTAAGCCATTCCTCAGGGCCTTTAAAATAATGACCATCCTTTTTACTAGGTTAACCATTACTTTCACTGCTGTAAGGGATACAAAGATGAGTAAACTGGGTTGTACATGTGATTATCTAATAGGGGAATGATACGAGTATATAAAGGAAAAGGAGGTTTTCAGCACTGGCGATTCAGAAGAGAGAAAGACCATATTTGGGACTGGGGTGGGTGGTAGAGGAGGGAAAGAGGAAAGATTGAGTTTAAAAAAAAAAAAAAAGGCTTCCATGGAAAAGGTGGCCTTTGAACTAAGCCTTGGAAGATGAATGGGATTTTTACAGATGGTGGGGGTGGGGGTATTGAGAGGACATAGAGGCATCTTGAGCAAAGAAAGAACTTGAACAAAGGCTTTCATGGTGTCTCTGAAAGATCCTTTTATGAATCATGGTGGAATTACCTATACCAAGTATTTTAAAGATGCCAAACTTTTGTAATTATGAGGTAGTTTCAGTGAATGGGAAAGTGTTCCAAATGAACTTAGTAAAAAAATTGTATTTAATCTTCCTTTAAATATAAAACGTTTTAGTTATTGGGGAGAAAGTGTCAAGATATAATAGAAATACTCAGATTTCTCTCTAGTACTCCCCTCGCCGTATCCCTCCCCACCCCACCATAGGTTCACATAGGCCAGAATCCATTTACTTTTATTCAAATAGGCATTATACTTTATATTCTTTCAGATTGGAACCTTTGAAGTTGTGATAAATGGATTGTTTCATACTCATCAATTTGTTTGTTCAGTAAGCATTCACAGAGTATTAGACATTACTATATGATAGGTACTATAGAACAGTGGCTTTCAAACGTTTTACACCATGATGACTCACAGTAATAAACACATTTAACATTGCAACCCTTTGTGCGTACACATACACATAACTGAAATAAATAATTGTCACAAAATAACACTTATCCTTACTATGTGTGATGCACTTTGATATTTTCTATTTTATTTCCATTCTATTAAAAAAAATTTTTTTCCATCTGCCCATGGGTTGAAAACCTCTTGCACCCCCATGTTCCAGTGGGGGAGGGGAGTGAAGCAGAGCTCCTAACAACATAGGGATGCTTCCCAGTCGAACCTACTGACATATTTGGTTCTCTTCAAATCAACTGCCAGCCGACATGCCCAAGCCATGGCTTCATCTATGCCTCCTTTAGTTAGGCTTCCCAGGCCCTGTATAGTGTCAGAAAACTGCTCCAGATTCCTGATCTTGACCCTCAGGTACCTTGACCCTTTCTTACCTTCCTGGAAAAGCAAACATTTTAAGGCCTACCGCTATCCCTGTTGTTGGCTCTTAGTGTCAAAGCAGTTCACCAGAACACAAAAGGCAGGAGAGGTGCACACAGGGACCCTCCACATTCTGTCTGCAGGGTGATGGGTAGAGAGCAGGCCAGTTGGTTGTGCTCATTGTCCATGGCCCTAAGCGGCTGTATGGTTGGCAGCAGTGCTTGTCTTTAGTTGAAAGCCCAGAGCATACCCACAGCTTGGGACAGGTCTCAGCACGTGAGGGGATGAAAATATTTCCCAAAGTGGCTTTCAGGGCTAGGGCCTGTGGGCTGCAGCCTCGAAGGGGGCTGGTTGCCTGGGTGCAGGAGGTAGAGAGGTGTTGATGGGAAGCAGTAGAGCACTGGGGGCAGGGAGCTGAGTGCTGCATCCATTTGTGAGAAGCATCAACCTGGCTGTGGGTAGGTGTGTTTTGGAGAAAACCAGGTGGGAAGACTGGTTGATGCCTGGTGTTGGAGTTGAGGACTCAGGCTTGGCTGGGGGCCACACTGTTACCAGAGAGGATGTGAACCGGGTGTGCGGATGAATTTTAACCAAATGTCTTTTGATGACGATGAAGATGAGTATTGTGTGTGGGGAAATGATTCCTTCCTGTGTTCCAGATTCTCTTTTGTGAAAATGTAGGAGGGTTATAAAATGCTAGGAATCTATTTTGGGAAAATGTCCCTGTGAACCAGAATGGGTCTAATCAATGACACTTCAGATGTAGCAACTTGTACAAAGCCCTTTGGCATATTGTTGGTTAGCATTGGAGTCAAATTAAGAAAAAAAATAACCTCAAAAGGAATGCAAGATTTTTTGTGTATAAATGGAATTTTTAACCTGGAAGAAGTTTGCCTGTTTAAATTTTCTTTATTTTGAAAATGAAGCCTTGGTAGCAAAATCAAGGCCATAAAAGACAATTTTAATATCATTTAATGGTAACATAATGTTTCCTTGTTTTATTTCAAAGTGAAATCCATAAAACTTATTTTAAATGTTGCCTGTTCTCTTTTGTCTGGGAATTTAATTGAGGTTTCTGAATTCAGCTGGCTCCAACCTTGCTTTCTGTTTGGCCCTGGGCAGCTCACGATTTTTCTCATTTCCTATTCTCAGTCTTGGTTTAATCACTTATAAAATGACAGCACTTATACTGGCCTACCTCATAAGGTTGTGATGTTAAGTAATAAAAGTGTCAATTGCTTTGTGAATGCCAAATGTAGTTCTTTTAATACCCTTCGCTTCCTTAAAAAGTCTCTTTATCATAAACAAGGAAGGATACAGAAAGGCCACATTGGGTCAGGTCATCCATCTGGTACAGAGTTCTCTCTCCAGCAGTGGGATCCAGGGACATTTTAGAGTGGAGGCTAGTTGGTAGTTTTTTCTTAGTTGTATATCATAGTCTAGCAGACAAATACACCCTTACTTGTGGTTGTACTAACATATGTAGATATATTAACCATTACATAATCTTTGATGTTTCACTGAGAATGTATTGAATTACCACCCATTACATCAAATGACTTCATTTGGCACTGTGGGTCTCATTAAATTATGTCAGGCTAATCATAATTTAGTTTCAATAGAAACAAAATACACAGTTATTACCAGGGTAAGAGGACACCGCACCATCCAAGAAACTAAATGGGTTTAGTCTGCATAAACTAACCCCTGGGGACATGACAGGGGCCCTGGAGTGGTTGAGGGAGTTTTACTGGGAAGCGGGCATAGAGTTGTTCTGGGTTATTTAAGGGCACCAGTAAGTTCAGGGGGTATGAGAGTATCTAAAGGGGATGTGACCCGGCTGTCTTAGGGTAACAATTACCTGTCTGTAGGAGGCTTATAGATGCTCTGCCCTCTACTCTATAGAAAAGATTCCTGGGTATGTGGACCAGCAGCAGTAAGTTGTCTGAGTTCTTCCAACTTCAGAATCTGTGATCATTTCCATCATAGGAGAGTGGGAATCAAAGTATAGAAGTCATTAATTTTCCCTTGTGTATTTTCCCTTTGTAATTTCTCCACTCACATGTGGAGGATGGCATAGAGGGTACTTAAACTTCTTCACATAATTTCTTCCCAGGGGGCTCATTGTTAGCTGAGGTAAACAAAAAGGACTGTAATTTGAAGACCACTCTAACATAACAACTCAGCTTAGAGTTATGTGTTAACTTGACGCTGAAAATAAGTTTAATTTTACTTTTTTATGGACAGGAAATTAGTTTTCAGAAATCCTCTGGAGTGCTGTAATATGAATCTGTTAGTCTTGGTTAAATCTTTGTTGTCATACCTGTACTGTTTACCTGAGTTATGAAGTGACAGAACATATTTTCTGTCAATGTTCATTGAAATGTTAATTAGTTACCTGGCAGTTTAGATAGAAAAAGCCTTTACTCTAGTGGATCATCACCAGTTCTGGGAAATAATCTGGTTTTGTTTTCCAATTTCAAGATATATTTGTTTTTCTATAAAATATATCTTGAGGAAGAAAAGACCCAGCGCTTAGAAAACTATTTTGAGAACACAGGTCAGCGTACTTAACTGTCACCCAGGCCAGTGCTTCTCAGACATTAATGTGCCTTCAAATAGCTTAGGGATCTTGGTAAAATATTTATTATGACTTAATAGGTCCAGGGTGAAGCTATGATTCTGCATTTAAAAAGAATCTCTTTTAACATACTACATATTCTTTTTATTTGAGGGGAGGGGTTGTATAATAACAGTACAATTCCATAATGCCAGGAAGTTACATTCAGATGCAGCATTTATTTTATTTTTGTGGGTCTTTATAATACAATTTTGATGAGTGAGGGGGTGGTTAATTGTATCCTAGTGGGAATAAAGTGGTAAATAAACATAAAAGCCTAAGTAAACAAAGTTTGTAATAAATAGGCTAATCACTTTTTGTAGCATTACAGTTGTTGGTAGTCCTTCGAAGGCTGGGTCCTTCTGCATCAAGAGTGAATGCTCAGAGTAGCTGGATACACAATCTTACACTTCTGGATTTGTCAGGGAATCTCAGTCCTTCCTGTGGGTGCCCAGGACTCAGACCACATGTCTGCCTTCTCTCCCAAGCCATTCTCTCTTTGGGAGGGAATTAGGGATGCAGGGTGCAGATGGGAGGCGGGTTGGCCGTGGTGGGGGAGAGGGGAATGACTGCACAACCCTGTGGCCAGCATTACAAATTGCAACTTTCCTAGTGTCCTGGGAGAAATCAAAACTCAAGCTCCAAGTGGAACCAAGGGTAAGTCTCAGACACCTCACATGGGAACCTTCTATCCCATTGCTGCCAACTACTGTCTCCCTCAGCCCTGACCAGAGTGCCCTCCTGAGTCCATCCAGTGGGCAGGCATAGCTGCCATTCCTAGGCTTAATTTTCCAATCCTATTTCATTAGAAAAATAAGTGCAGATAGGAATGATTATGTGAGCAAATATAACACAGTTGACTTTGAATGTGCTGTCAGGTTGGCAGGAAATTTATTTACTTTATCTTCTTAATGAGAGAGAGAGAGAGAGAGAGAGAGAGAGAGAGAGAGAGAGAGAGAGAATGTGTGTGTGTGTGTGCGCGCGCGCGCGTGTGCATGCCATTCTCTGAAATGGTGCAGAAGACTGTTGCTGATTAAGAGCAAGCCACATTGGGTGTAAACAATTGTGACTATTTCAGATTTGGAAAAGAAAGCTGACTTTAAGGAATGGTAGTGACCAGTTCAAATCTTGCAGCCTTGGGACACATGTGAACCCACAGAGGAAGTGCTCACAATAGCTTTTAGCCCATTGTTTGTGGCAAGACTCCTCATTTCTACTTTTAGTGGCCATGATGCTGCCTTATACATCATAATCCAGTATGCTGACGAATTGTGTTTAATAATTTCTTTTAATTACGCAACATTATATTCCTCTAATTTAACTTTTCTTTCAGGTTGGGGGGAGGTGAGGGAAACTATTTCCCTCAAGCATGAAGATAGGTCAGGCCCATAATAAGGAAGGCAAGTGTTTGGTTATTGCTTTGGTTTGTACTAGTATTACCAAATTAATGTATTTTCTTTTACACGAGAGAAAACACTGTTTATTGGCTATCAGTATATGGTACAAATCACAGAATAGTCAGGTGATTTAGACAACTCTCAACAAAACAAAACAAAAACAAAAAGGACTCAGAGTCAGCCGTTTGCTCTGTTGGGTCCTAAGAAGAAATACCCAGGAGTTCCTTAAGAACAAAAAAGCAGCTGATGATGGTTAGGTAAATTCTGAACTTTGGTTACATTATTCAGGCTTTTGGCCTTGACTGAGAAGATAGCCATCAGCATGGCCTTCCCTACTTGCTCCCTTTCTTACCAACCGTATTCCATGGCGGAGAGCATACTGGTGTCATTTTTCAGAACTGAGCAGGAAAATGCTGTTGGAATTTGAGGACTTTACCTCAGGCTGAGAGGCCTGTATCTTCAAGGGCCATGGACTCTGCAGCTCACTGAAATAGAGGCTCAGGATCCATAGTGTTTTGGTCCATCCACTTTCTGAAATGTCCTGCCAGGTCCTCTCCTGGTCTGCAGCAGTGGTGAAAATGAGGATTCACCTTGTGGGAGGGTGGGACCCTTTGAGCAAACTCTCTGAGCTGTCTGTTTTCCTGAGGAAATAGGTAGCAGCATCAGCAGTAATGGGAAAACCATATTATTCCAACCGACATCCATATGGAAGAGCCTTCTCTTTTTGATGTAAAATCAAATGGTGTAATATTTTCCTGTGGTATACCAGTTGTACCTCTGGCTGTGTAACTCTGTAGGATGAAGCCTTTGACCTACCCTGCGTTGTCCGGGCTCAGGTTAGGGTGATGCAGATAAAGTCCATGCTGTGTCTGAGCACCAGACACATCTGCTGCTGCAGGGTATTCGGAGCGTGGGACAGATGTTGCGTGCAGAGCCTGCTGCGTCCTCAGAAGTGTGTCCATGTGCAGTGCAGGGCTGCTTAGCTGGTACCACATGGACTCTCCTATTTCTGTTCCTTTCATTGAAGATAGGTCCTTCTCCAGAATATGGCATGACTTCTTCTGAGAACTAAATCTTTAAGGTGACTTTCCTTTAGAGTGTTTTGTTCTGTTTTTGATAAGTAGATTTTAATCTTTTAGTATGAGCAGAATACCTGAGAAAATTCTCTTGTGGGAGAGCTGGCGTATTTTACCTGCTACCTAGCCACCTTCTCCCTCCCTCCCTTCAGCTTGAATGAATACTCCAAGGCTGAGTTAACAAGTTCTCAGTATGGAAATTAAATATTTATAGTCTAAAAAGGAAGTATGGTATTTTAGTTTCTAATATTTAGGTAGGTAATTAGTTACATAAATTAGTTTCTATTCTTTTCCTTACTCTTATCCCTCACCACGACAAAAGTAATATTTTAAAGTCCTAGAATATCATATACAATAATGTAACACAGTATAGATACTTCAAGCTGCTCTTTGTAACTTTCTTCCTCTAGATTTATAGGTTTCTGGGTTGAGATGAGCAGCCATTTATTGAACCATACACAGAAGTGAAGAGACCACTTTTCTAGCCCTTGATGTGTTTATACTTTAGCCTGGAACAGATTATTTCAAATAATCTCAGTAGAGTTTTTATATGCTCTAATCGGGAATCCTGTGGAATACATAAAAGGGTACCCTACTCAGTGTGGAGTTTTAGGGAAGATTCCTGGAGAAAATGACATCTAATTTGAGTTTTATAGGATGAATAGGAATTAGGCTGGGAGTAGGGTGAATGTGGGTGGGTACAGTGGTGCAAAGAGTGAGCAAAGGCACAAAGGTGGAAAGTAGCATGTTGTGAACAGCAGTGAATGCAGATAAGTTACAGGTCTGAAGCATTCAAGATGAGGAGTAGCAGGAGAGGAACTGGGGGAGAGGAGCCCGGGAGCCAGGCCTTTGAGGGCCTTGCTTGGCATTCAGAGAGTTTGAACATTTTCTATTAGATGATAGTCTGCTATTGAGGGTTTTGAGCAGGAGAACAAAATGGTCACATGTTCTTTTTGTTTTTATTTCTAGAAGGCATTGTCCATGGATGAGTCTGGTGCCTCTGAGGGGCCACATCTGAAGGATCAGGAGGTCAGTCAGGGAGTGCTGGCTGCCAAGGCGCAGCCAATGAGGATGGTGGGGAGGAGGCAGCGGAGAGGTGTTTAGGAGATTACATTGGCAGAATTTGCTGACTGACTAGACAGATGAATCAGGGAGGATGAAGGACCAAAGATACTTTTAGAATACTTAGCTTGTGTGATGAGGTAGGGAATAGAAGAGGAGGAGCAAGCTGAATGGAGAAAGATGAAGTGGTTGGATTTAAATATGTTGCATTTGAAATGCCTTTGGGCCATCCAGGTAGAATTGCCTGTAGAAAGTTTGCGGTTCAGAAGGTTAGGACAGAAATAAAGATTCGGGAGTTATCAGCATACAGGTATAGATGACATCTGTGGTTTGGGCAAGGTTATCCAGGGAGAGAGGAGAAAATGAGAATTAAGTTGAGGACCCAGAGGGGTAGTGGGAGGGAAAGCAGCCCTTGAAGGAGGTTGAAAAGAAATGGTTGGAAAGGTAGGAGACCATGAGAAAGTGGCGTCCCAGGTCAACTGCTTTAGAGTAGTCATTTAACATGAGAAGGTTGAGGTGGTTTATGGAGTTGGCAGTGGGGGTGCAAAAAGGAATGAGAGATGTGTAAGGGGTGATTATGAATGGTCTCCTCTTGAAAGGAAAGATGGGGCAAATGAATGGAGGCATGTCTCAGAGAAGGAACAGGGCAGGCTGGGCCAGGCCCAGAATAAGAGGAAGAACGTGTGGGTGGTTATAGATGTAGATACAATGGGGGTGGTGGGTGGAGACTTTTTAAAAACGTATCTGTGAGAAAAGGAAGTTTCAGGGCATGGAACCATAGAGAAGAAGATAGTATTAAATATTAGACTCTTAAATGTAAATAATAAATGTTTCATAGATAGTTTTGAACACATGACTAATGAATGAAAAGTCTGCATAAGCCACTTTAGCATAAATCTATGTCATACCATCTGTAATTTAATTAGAATGTTTTTTTAAGTAATTTTGATTCAGAAGTAATTGGATGAAGCTACATAGCCAGGAAAAAAATTGTAGATTTTTTCTAATTGAAGACTGTTTAAAATGGATTTTTAAAAATTGTTTTCAAACACACAAGACTGACAGAGTCCGATGCCCTAGGATGTTGTTCTGACATAAAATGGCTGTATCTCCTTAGAAAGGTACCTTGACCTCCTATCTCAACTTTAACCCATACCCATATGATTGCTGCCCAGTTTTGGACTTAGAATGACCTCAGATTCTCCAGCTGGATGACAGCCCACTGTGGTCTGTACAGTGAACCTAAGTGATGTAGTAATTGTTTCTACAGACTTCAGATTTGGGTACTTTTTATTCTTTTGATTCCCTTCTATTATCACTGCATTAATTGCTGCTACAGAACATAGGATAGTTTTACATCAAATTGCCTGATTCTGGCAAACCAAGAGATGAGTCATTACATATTTCTTTCATACTGAATTGTGAAATCAACATTCCCTAAAGGTTGTTTATGACATCTATCAGGTTTGTCTACTTACAGATAAATTAAAATGACAAAGTGGGTTAGATGCTAGGGTTGTAGTTTGTTTTAGTCAGCTTTTGTCAGGCGATGCTGTGGTAATAACCCCTGGATCTCAGTGGTTTACAATCTCAAAGTGTAATTCTTAGCCGTATTACGTGGCAGTTGAAGGTCAGCTGTGCCCTAGTGTGTTTTCTTCATTCTGGGACTTAGGCTGACAGAGTGCACCTTTTTGGAACATGCCATCCGCTGGGTGGAGGGAATAAAGGAGCTTTTGCTGGATGTGGAATACTGTCATATGGCTCCCATTTCATTGGCCTAATCAGTCATAAGCCCAAGCATGACATTGGTAGGGAGGGCAAAGGTTCTCTCTTCATAAAACAGCACTGCCAGTCACATGGCAGCCAGCAGGAAGGCATAGCCTTGTAAAGGGAGGCAATGAAAAATTGAAAACAATGATATAGTCTATTATGCAATTCATCAGTATTTTTTGTTGTTGACACTGTTAATTAGTATTTTTAAATTAAAGGAAAATAGCAAGATTCAGAAAAGAGCTCCCAGAATTGTCTGGTAGCATGTTATAAAAGTTTTCTGTCTTTTGGCCTATGGTTTTCTTTTCATTGGAATTTATCACCTTTTTTGAATTTACATTGCAAAAAGAGTACCTGATGAAAAAAAGTTAGTGAAATGCTTTTATCCAAAGAGGCAAAGTTTCCATGTTACTGGCTTTACAATATTAGGGAAATTATTTTTGAAAGCATGTGTGTAATATTTTATTTTTAAGCAATTTGCCTTTATCATGTATGGTGTAAAATATTATTATTCGATTATTATGTCCAGGTTCTTAATAACTTGACTTTGCTTGCCACTTACTAATTAGAATCAAATTGTGAATGAAGAGTAAAATCCATGTATAAATTGAAAGGGAATCAGGCAATAAACTATCTGATTTACAGAAAAGGAAAGTTGCATCCATGTTTTCTTTAACTAAAGCTTTGCTTATAACTTGAGCCTGGTTTTGATTTTTTTTTTTTAAACAAATTTAGACAACAAAAGAAGATGTCGTAACCTACAAATATAGAGGGGATGAGAATTGTCCATTGATGTGAGTGAATGAATGTTTCTTTATTGAGGTTCTGAGGGTAAAGGGTATGAAAGAAATTTCTTGGAACCTAGCAGGACCTCTCAGGGCTTAGGCTTATTCTTGGTTCAATTTATGCCTTGCAGATTTTAGAGTAGTCTAGGTCTGTATTCAAATCTTCAAACAAGAAATAAAGGTAATGCTTTTCTGCAACACAGACCAATTTTCCTTTCTGTATATGTTTGATTATGTTACCTAAGAAGCATGTTCAATACTGTTGGAATAAATACCACTTCTATGTTAATTTTAATGAAGTTGAAGAAGGAAACAGTCTACACCAATATTGTGAAGTACTTGATGGTGTTTAAAATCTCTGGGAGACTGGGCCAAAGTAAGAATATAAACTAAATAAGAGAAAATGTAGTCATTACTTTCTAGTTTGTATGAGCACCAAGATGCAATATTTTGAACTAATTGCAACTGCTATAAAGTGCTTTGAAGAAAACCCATTAGAAGAAAAGTAAAACTTGAATAGATTAGTATTTTTTAGTGAGCCTGGCAGAATTTCTTTCATTGCTTCAAAATCTTTTCTGTTTCTTATCACTTAACTTTCTTGGCCTACAAACAAAAGTATCTTTCCCTTCATATTTTCCATAATTGTGTGTATACCAGGAAATGCTTCTGTTAACCAAATATTATGTATAGTTTTAAAAGCGAAAGATAGGGGTGCCTGGATGGCTCAGTTGATTAAACATTCCACTCTTGATTTCCGCTCTCATGGTGGGAGGATGGAACCCCATGTGGGGCTCTGGACTGAGCATGGAGCCTGCTTGGGATTCTCTCTCTCCCTCTCTCTCTGCTCCTTTCCCACTTTCAGGAGTGTGGGTGCACTTGCGTTTCTCTCTCTCTCTCTCTCTCTCTCTCTCTCTTTCTCTCAAATAAATAAACTTTAAAAAGAAAAGCCAAAATAAATTCTGAATTTTATATTTATATATCTCAGGTTGAGATTAATGAAATTAAAAGAGCAAGCTTCTTAGTTGCTAGTATTTAGTGGGGGGATCATAAGTTATTGATACTTTTACTTTCTTTTTCGTCTATGTGCGTGTGTATATGTGCGTGTGTGTATTCCTTTGGGTTTTGGATTTTATATGTGTAAGATCATGTCATCCTTGAGTAGAGATAGGTTTGCTTCTTCCTTTCCAATCTGGATATCTTTTTTTTTTTCTTGCCTAGTTGGCATGTTAGAATGTTTATTTTTTTGAGAGAGAGAGAGAGAAAATGCACATGCACATATAAGTGGGGGAGGGACAGAGATAGAGGGAGAGAGAGAATCCCAAGCAGGCTCCGTGTCCAGCCCAGAGTCTGACACAGGGCTTGATCTCACAACCTTGATCTCACAATGGTGAGATCATGACCTGAGCTGAAATCAAGAGTCAGACACGTAACCAACTGAGCCACCCAGGTGCCCTTAGAATGTTTAGTACAATGTTGAATAGCAGTGGCAATAGAAGACATTCATGGCTTGTTCTTGGTCTTAGGGGGAAAGCACTCAATCACTATTAAGTATGATTCGTTTGTGGGTTTTCATAGATGACTTTTATTAGGTTGAAGAAGTTCCTCTGTTTTTAGTTTGTTAAGCATTTTTATCATGAAACAGTGATTTTGTCAAGGCTTTAGACATTCTATGGAGGCGACTGTGTGGGTTTTGTTCTTTATTCTATTTATGTGGTCTATTATGTTGACTGATTCTGATATGTTGTAACAACCTTGCATGCCTGGAATATTTCACTTGGTCATGGTATATAATGCTTTAGTATGTTGCTGGATTCATTTTGCCAGTATTTTGATGAATAACTTACTTTTTTGAAAACAGACTTTCTGTCAGTTTGTTCTTCAATAGTGGAAGTTCATGAGCACTGGAGAGAAAAATAAAGGAATATGACTTTCTTAGGACTTGGCCCCATGGAAATATGGAAACTTCATTTCTACACATACTCTGAATGGCTGCCCTTTAAGTGATAATCAAATTTCAAAATATGCCAGCCTGAGTACTCAAGTTCAGAAGCTTACATAATTGTTGTCTAAAGAACTTTACCTGGACATATGCTTAAAATCCCACATAGTGTTTTTTCTTATATGACACATTCAGATTTTAGGTCCTGACCCTGTGGCAGTCACTTAAATTTTTCTTTTTAGCTGAGTTTCCTGATCAGTAAAACAGGATTATGAAGAGCAAATAAAATATGGTATGTGAATGTGCTCATAAGATATTATATAATGGTAAAATTCAATTATTTATATTTATATAACCAGGTAAATATAACTATTTAGCGCCGGGCACAAATTCAAACAACTTCAAGGGCCAAACAGACCAAGTTAATGTTTGAAGCAGTTACGTAATTGGATGTGATGGGGCCTGTGGCCAGTTGGAAACTTTGCAACTTTGCTTTAGTACATTCAAATTCAATGGAAAACAAACAAAATAGAATGAAGAAAGCAAACTCAAATTCCTACTGTCCTGGCCAGACATCACACATCTGCCTGCTCTGTGAGACCCTATTTGGTGACACCCTATTCAGGGATGGAATGTAAAGACCTGGGGTCTAGTTTCATTTCCACCATTGAGGAAATTCTTTTTTATTTTATGTTTATTTTTGAGAGAGAGAGGGAGGGTGGGGAGGGGCAGACACAGCATCTGAAGCAGGCTCCAGGCTCTGAGCTGTCAGCACAGAGCCTGATCTGGGGCTTGAACTCATGAATTGTGAGATCATGACCTGAGTCGAAGTTGGATACTTAACCGAATGAGCCACCCAGGCGCCCCTTACCATTGAGGGAATTCTTAACCTCTCCTAGGCTTCATTTTCTCATTTGTAAAATGCAGATGATGTATGCCTTGCTGACCTCCAAGGGCTGCTGTGAGAGGCTTAAGTAGAATCAATGTGAAAGTGACTCAAAAACTATTCAAGCCTGTATAAATGTAAGGAAAATTGTTGTTTCTCAGTTTCTAGAAATCTTAACTTTCAGATGATGATACTTGTTGAGAAGGTTTCATAGATAAACGTTGGAAAAACTCCAAAAGGCCAGCTAGAAAAGTCCCCTTTCTATAGAATGAGCTTGGTAATAGATGTAAACCCATTTAATGTATTTTCTAGACTTGAATTGTTACCTGGATCTTGCCATTATTATAGTGAAAAGAACCATTGTCTTGTTTTTCTCACCATTACCTTCTATTAGATATGTGAATTATTATGACAGTAAAATAGGCTTCATAATTCTCACAAACCAGATATGTTATTTATAAGGGCTTTCTGTGGTTTCCTTAACAAATAGAGTCAAAACTGGTACCTTTTTTGGTGCCCAAGATTAGAAAAAGTGATTTCTGCAGTTTTCTGGCTGAAGTCAATCAAATGCTAATATCTTGAAGTCTCTAAGAGGTTCTTTTGGAGCAAGATGTAAACCAGCATCTGTATAAAATTGCCAAATAGACCTTCAGCAGTATTTGTGGCTCAGCCTACCAGTTCTCAGTCAGCAGGATATAGTCCTAGAAACTCGTGGTCCTAAGTTTATTGAGGTCCTATTAAGTGTGAAGCACTGTGCCAGCTTGGGAACACAGAAAAGTAATGTGGTCCCTGTTCCAAAGAAGCATGAAGTCTGGTTGGAGAAGCAGTCTCCATGAAGTAGCTCTAGAATCTGGACTCATAGACTATTAGCTTGTCTCGAAGGAGCCCTGGAGGTCATCTCTTCAGCCATTTCCTTCAGTTTACAGCAGAAAAAACTGATGCCTATAATTAAATGCTAATATCTGTGGGATAGTCCAGGTGTTCTCAAATCTAGGTGCTTCCCAGAATCACCTGGGTCTACAGACTCTCTGGGGTGGGGAACCAAGAGTTCACACTGAAGTGCAAAAATCCACAGTCCTGGGGAATTCTGGCAGAGCTAGTTTGCTTAGTGGATTTGGGAATGGTACCAGCCAGGTTGTTAGTGGTTTTGGAATTGAGAGTTTAGGGAGTTCATTGAGAGGCCAAGAAAGGGCCTGATGGGGAGTTTGCATGTTCCAGTAATGGGTGGGTAAGATTGAGGTGACCAAGATGTTGGGTGAGGGCATGGCGTTGGGGATTGCAATGACCAAGGTGATGAGCAAGATGTTTTACATCATGAGTCTGTCTTGGATAGCAAGGTGCTGTAGGAGATTTCATACATTTGCTTCGAAAAAGAGCTATGACACGTGCAAGACATCCTAAGAGTCACTTTTTTGTTTGTTTGTTTGTTTGTTTTGGTCAAGGTTTTAAGAACATACTTGATTACATTACAGGTAACTACAATCCTAAATTCATTGTATTTGACTAAGCATTTTTTTCTAGTTTGTTACTAATATATGGTTAGTATCTTCATTGGCTTTCCCAAATTGTTTTGAGACAGACATTGATAATTTTGTAAGCTCAATTCCTATATTTTTTGGTAATAAAGTATTTAATATGCAGTGTGCTAATAAATATGTCTGGATAAAGAAGTGTACTATAGACAACCAGTAAAAACGCTAACACTTACAAACTATTCTTTGTTGAAAATAATTCTATTTTCTCAAGAAAGTGATATTTGTGATATTTTAAATATTATTAAGATACATGAAGTTGGACACAGTCTTCATAATAAATAAATGTACTTAACCAGTATGTATAAGATACCACACAATTTCCTTTTTATAAAATGTCCACTTTATATTTACATATATAGTAATTTCATAGTTATGCATTCTGTATGCATTTTATAATTATGTTGATTCCACTGTCAAAATGAAACAGTTTGTTTTTGTACTGGAACAGTTCTCCCTAGTCTGTGAGTTGGTTGAAGGCAATAACCACATAGTAATGATTAAGAGCACAGACTCTGAATCAGATGACCTGGGTTCTTATCACCCCGCTTTGTTGCTTGCTAGCTATGGGTAACTATTTTGTCAACTGTGAACTCTGGGAAAAAATAATACCTATCACAAAGGATTGGTGTCCGGACTAAGTGAGTTAATCTGTGTAAAGTGCTTTAAAGCTATTTAGTTAATGCCTCTCATTTTATACATTGAGGAATCAAGGGTTTATTCTAAGAACTTGCTCAAGATCATTAAAAAATGAGAACCCAGACCAGAACCCAGACCTACCTGATTCCCAGGCTAGGCAAGAAGGGAAGAAAGTTGCTTCTCTCTGAAGCACTTTCTTCAGTGTTTTGTCACTTGGTCTGGCTCTCTCTCAGTCCTTCTGGCCCTCCCCCCCCACCCCATACCAAACTCTCTTCTCTCTTCTCAATCCCATTCTTCCTCTCTTAGCCTTGTAAAGCCGTATTATTACCCTGGAGGTCAGGGAAACCCCAACATCATATGCACATTTTTCTTTTTGTCTTTTCTGAGAAGAGAGCCTACAGCTTTAATTAGGCTCCCCAAAGCATCTGTGACCCCACTTCCTTGAGAGTGGAAGTGGCTCTAGCAGCAGCAGGTTTCCATTATGAGCAGAAGCTGAGGTGGCTGGAGAAGTATAAGAACTGCATTCCTTTGTTAGTGTTTCCAGCTGCAGAGGAAGGAGTGGGTACTAATAGGGATGCTGGGCAGAGCCATTCTGCCAGGCTACAGGGATTTTATCATGAATACACTGTCAAATCTCTTCTTGGCTATGTGAACAAGTAGGAGGCTTGGAGCTCTACAGCCAGAGCATAAAGACAATGCAGGCCATGGTTTGGAAAGCAAGCCTGTAAGAACTCAGAGCCTACAGGGCCCTCTCTTCCTCTGTCACTTCCTTATGGCATCGTGGGAGTCCAGTGGCTTACATTTGCCTTCATTACAAATGAGCTGATTGACCTGAACTTTCTCACAGTGGTGTATAACTGCTAAAAGAAAAATTCTGCTGTTCTGTGTTTAAAATAAAATTAAGGGACCAATGTTGTGTATAAGGACTTAGGAGTTCAAATGCATTTTGATATTGTAAGAACCATTTTACAAGAATGCATATCACCTTACATGCCAAAGGCTTTTCAAGTTAATTGTAGTTTGAGTTACCCTACAGGTTACTACTCAGTGCTAAAATTGTGACCAAATAGCTTCAAATGTCCCTTTTGCTGTTACAAGGTAGCCCAACATTTTTTCCTTCATTATGCAATATTTATTTATTTTTATTTATTTTTAATTTTTTTTCAACGTTTTTTATTTATTTTTGGGACAGAGAGAGACAGAGCATGAAAGGGGGAGGGGCAGAGAGAGAGGGAGACACAGAATCGGAAACAGGCTCCAGGCTCCGAGCCATTAGCCCAGAGCCTGACGCGGGGCTCGAACTCACGGACCGTGAGATCGTGACCTGGCTGAAGTCGGACGCTTAACCGACTGCGCCACCCAGGCGCCTCTCATTATGAAATATTTAAATGTATCACCCAGCAGCTTTACCATAACTGATGGCAACGCACTTTTTATAGCAGTGGCAGGATCAAGGACTTTTTAATATAGTCTGGCCAGACACCAAGAGTACAGAAGTGATCCATTTCTTCCCTGGCAGTTAGGTGGAAAACAGGGCATGTTGGGGGCATTTAGTTAAGCATGGCCAGACAGGAGGGCTTTATCAGGATGAAAGTCTTTTGCCAAGTATGTGTGATAATGCCAGGGTTAGCTTTGGGACTTTGGACCTGGTCTGTATTTAGCATCCAGAAACCACCATGGGGCTGTCATTGGTTAGGAGTTTCCAGTCACAGTTCTTTGTTAAAGTTAGGTAATTTAGTTCATGTAGGACAGTGGTGCACTGTTTGTTCTAAAGTTTGTTAGTTCACTCATTAATTTATTGATATTTCAACATATCTGTTTTTCCTGACAATAGGTTTACTTCTAGGACATTTTTAGAAGGACCTGAATCATTTTTGATGAGAGAAACTCATAATGAAAACATAAGAGCAAGGAAACATTAGAGAGCTTATAAAGTTTCGCAAACCTTCTTAAAGAGCTTTCCAAGGAAACAGTTATTAAACATTACTAAATCAAGGAAAGAAATGTCAATAGGAATTTCTTTATTTAAATGAATTTTCAAAAAACCCCTCACATACACAAGATCTTTCTGTTATGTTACATTTCGTTTCCCCCCCAGTAGACATATTTATGTCTTACACAAGTTGCCGGTTGACTGGTATGGGAGAGCTGCTGAGCACTGGAAGTCAAATGTGGGCTTACCTTCTGACCATGCCACTCACTACAATCTGGTTTTTTGTTTCTGTATCCATAAAGTTGGGGTGATGATTCTCTCCTGTCTACCTCATGGGGTTGTGTAAATATTAAATGAATGAACAGTGCCTTACTCTCGGCACCCAATAAATTATGACTATTTTTCCCCCAAAGATTCTGTGCTTCTGAAGGTGAATCAATCGACTGTGTGGAGGTCCTATTCCTAATCAAAGTTTTCTCTCCTCTCCTTTTGTCTGTGAATTTAGAACATGGGTGGGAGATGGGCCAACAGTAAGAGAGGTGAGAGAGGCAGTGGAGGCCAGTGGAAATTTAGGCAGGTGGAACGAAATGTGAGGACTCAACAGAACCTATCCGTTGGAGGAACTCACTAGGTAAGCAGGTGGTCACTGAAGTTGTGGGGATTTTTTTTTTTTGTTTTTGTTTTTCTAGCTCTGTTTGATGTGGCCACCCAGGGACTTTCCTGTCTCTAGATCTGAATAAAGGGGAGAAAATTGCTTTTAGGCAGAATCTACTTGCTATAATATGGAGACCACCTCATGGCTAGAGAGAAAACAGGCCTCAGAATCAGGATCTTTTCTTGCATAGAAACCTAATCATGCCCCTTCCTGAAGCAGTTTACCTGATTGTACTTGTGGATTGTGGGCTTGACTCACTCTTTCGTTGGCTCTGCCTCCTGCAGTAAACTTAGGCGTATAAGGTCCATTCTTTCTGTGCTTTTGGACTGCCATTCAGGCTGCATTGCTGGTTTCTGCAGGTGTCTGCTGTTACCTGACTTTTTAGCTGCCTGCTCAATCCTCATTATAGCTTCTGGATAACCACTCAATCTGCTCCTAGCCCAGAAAAGGCCCCACCTTTGGTTCCCAGCCTTGTGTTGATCATCACCCTGGGTTTCTGTAGAGCTCTTCCCTTTTGGAGAAGTACAGACTTCAACGTCCAGGCCCTTTGGCAGCACCCTGGGGCAGGGAGCAGCATTTATGTGTTTTGCTAGAGGAGGAAGTGAGTGACCCAGCTGATAGGATACAGGTTAACCTGAATGATTATCATAGAAAGTTAGCTCTGTACAGTAGGCATTCTATGTCCCACTTGACAAATGGGGTCAGTGTGACTCTGAGGAGTCAAATACATGTGTAAGTGTTGTGGCCAATGAATGGTGGAGTCAGGGTTGCATCCTTGTTCTGTCTGATAGGCAGAGGGTTTTTTCTTTTGTTTGTTCCCAGAAGAGGACAATGCCTGCGTGCTCGAAAGTAGAAATTTGCCTGAGAAGCCTCCAAAATGAACTGATTCTTTAAGTTTATTTATTTTTAGAGAGAGAGAGGGAGAGAGCAAGAATCCCAAGTAGGCTCTGTGCTTGCAGCGCACAGCCTGATGTGGGACTTAAACTCACAAACCGTGAGATCATGACCTGAGCCAAAATCAAGAGTCGGGCACTTAACCGACAGCCATCCACGCGCCGCCCCCCCCTCCCCAAAATGAACTGGTTCTTAATCTTTATGTATAAATTGGTCATTTAGCCCACACAACACAAATTATTTCCTTCAAGGAGAACATCTGAGGCAAACTGGTTAGAACTTGGTGCGTGACTGTGCTTTTTTTTTTTTTTTTTGCATCATCTTTCCTCCCTCCCTGCTTTCCTCTCTTCCTTTCTTAATTTATGTAGCCAAGATGGTGGGCTTTACTTTTGCCTCTAGTCTCTAGATTTCAGGACAAAAATTTATTGAGAAATCTGCATATGGCTTTTTTTCCCCAGCTTTAGCCAAGGCCTTGGATAAAAATGTAAAGGAAAGCCTTCCAGATGAACTATATTAATGTTTTAATTAGAAGTAATATATTCTTCGACACAGCTAAGCAAAATTGCAATAAACATCCATGTAATAGTGTACAAATAGCGATAATGGTTAAGAGCTACTAATAATAATAACATCCTATCTACATTCTCTCTAGTCATCACAATAACCTACCATAGCAGGGAGAACAGGTGAGGAAACCAAGGCACAGTTGGGCTTATGTGCAATTGTGACATTGGACATAATGTCATTGTACTATGCAATGCTGATTATAAAGCAAAGCAGGCACTCTGTCTCATTTTTCAAAGGATATTGCAGCTCTTGTAACCCTTTTTTTTAAATTGTGATCCTTAGTCACTTTCCTGTGCCTGAGTGCTCGAGTATTAGCACAGAATGTTATATGCTACTTAAGTGATAATGACAAGAGTAACAGTGAAGTGTGTGGTTAGAGCAGGGAATACTGAAACCAAGATGTTCTGTCTTCATGGCCAGGAGCTCAGGAGCACCAGACTCGAGGGAGGCTGACTTCTTACTCTTACAGTGAATCTGGTAGCACCCCATTCACCCAGCACTCAGACACAGCACATGCATCTGTCAGACTAGCCTGGTAAGCTTCAGATCAAGGTATGGCGACCACCAAAAGTTTAGATAGTGTTTATGAAGCTGGGGAACTTCAGTTTCTGTTGAAGGGCCAGAGAAAGTACAGTTCACATTGTGGAGTTCTCCCCATTTCTGAGAGTGAAGCAGGGACCAGTCAATTCCAGTTGAATTCAATGCACACTGATTGTGTGTCCATCATAAAGTAAGTGTGACAGGCAAGAAGAAGTGTGTCCAGATGGTGGCTGCCCAGGGGAGTTGACAAGTTAGTTGAGAAACTTGAATTCTGCTAGTTTGCTTATTTCTAGCGGGCTTTTTTTTTTTTTTTTTTAGGTTAAGTATACTTTCCTATATACAGTACCTAATGCCATTTGACATAGTATTATTCTCAAGTTTTTATTCTTTCATTGGGAGGTGTTTAGAAGTCCATGTGACTCAGTTCTTTGTGCAGCCGAGTGAGCCTGTTCTCTGTGTTGTCATTTACACCACTGCTTAAAAGCAAGACTTAATGCTGCAGGTGGGAGCAGAGCCTCCTGAGACATTGTTTGATTTGTGCTTCTGGGTCAAGACCAAGTCATATATGTGTACTCTTGTGGACTGGATTCTTTGACTAAATGAAAGATAGAACTAGCAGTCTGTAAGTCTCTTCCCTCTCTTCCCTTTTGATTTTGATTCAAAATAATAAAAACAAACAAGCCTTATAAAAAGCTGTGAGTTTGAAGTGGCAAAAAATCTCTTTAGTGTTTCAGATGGTGTTTGTAGAATCCACAACTTGACATTATATGGGTATTATAGTATCTTCTGCGTTTCAGCGGAAGCTGAGTTCACCTGGCTCCAAGATGTCCATCTCTGGCAATCTAGCACTCCGTCTCAGTGTATGAGCTGACATACTTTCAGTCGGTTTGGTTTGTCATGGATTTGCTGGCCAATCTGTACTGCTTCCTAGCTGGAATATGCAAAATATGTACATTTTACTAATTGACATTTATTTCAAGGAAAAAATTGCCAAAGGAATCGGGGTGGGGGAAAAGAATGTGTTTCTGTGGGATGGAATTGCTCACAATATAGGCATGAGACAGGAAATTTAGAGAACTGGGTTAGAAAGTCAGCAGAAGTCAGCAGTTGACTGGGTGTCCACGGGAGTTCCTTGAACCCTTCTGAATTCTAGAGGTTTAGCATATTAATTGACTTCTAGTGCAGCTAGCCTTAAGAATTCTGAAATTCTCCAAATAAAGGCAACTATACCTGGTTAGTGTCTATTAATGGAACAGATAATCCAGAGTTGAAGTAGTAGAGAAAGAGTTTGGAGATTAGCTGGCTGTCCCTGCAAGCCACTTACCCCAAAATTCCTGGAGTGGATTAGTCAGGAGGGAAGAAGTAAATCCTATATTAATTTCTATTGCTGCTGGAATGGATTACCACAAACTTACTGGTGTAAAACAACACACATTTATTATAGTGCTGAAGGTCTGAAGTCTAAAACAGATGTCAATGGCCTAAAATGAATGTGTCCTTCTGGGGGATCTAGGGGAGAATCTGTTTCCTTGATTTCTCCAACTTTTAGAGGCTTTCCACATTCCTTGACTTGTGGTCCCTTCCTCCATCTTCAAAGCCAGCAATCATCTCACATTGACCTCTGCTTCTCTGACTCTCCTGCCTCCCTCTTATAAGAATCTTTGTGATTAGATTGGGCTCTCTGGGATAATCCAGGATAATCTCCTCAGCTCAAGATCCTTAACTTAATCACACCTACAAAGCCCCTTTTGCCATGTAAGGTAACATATTCACAGGTTCTCGGATTAGGAGGTGGACATCTTTGGGGGGCCATTATTCTACCTACCACACATACATAATGTTGATAGCATTGCACTGGCCCAGGAGACCATGCTTCTCTCCCTTGAAAGAGATATTGCTAGCAGATTAAATCATTTTTAGCATTCATGAGGGACCTTCAGCTGCACTGCTCCAGCCTCTTGTGCCTCAGCAGGAAGTTTATTAAAAGGAAAAAGGGGAGAAAATGGGAACAGAACTACACAGCTGGGAGGCAGTTTTATCAACTCAAATGGAGTCAACATCAAGGCCTTCATAAGGAGAGTGTGTGTTATGCACTGATTCAGTTGTGCAGAGAAAAAGGCAAACAGGTTCCAAGGGTCAGAACCACAGGTATTTTGCGACTTGCCTCTTAGGAAATTTGGTGAGATAGTTCAGTTTTAGGTTTGCATTCCACATGGAGGTAACATGTATTTGCTTTTCAGTGGTGAGGCTTTTTCTGGGAAGGTTTTTTTTTTTTTTTTCTGGGAAGATATCAAATCCTCAGTGGGAAAGAAGTTCCTGCATAGAGTCTGAATGTGACACCAACAGTGTTTATAGTTCTCTACAGCAGAAACCACGATGAATCTGTGTTCTTAGTGTCTCAGGGGTGACATTTTAATTGTCATTGCATTAGATAAGGAGTTATCTCAGTTTGTAGTTACAGACATAATTGAGGACAAGTTAGAGTGTGGGAGAACAAATGAGTGACGCTGAAGTCACATCTTTTTCCTCGTAAACTCCAGCTACGTTGCATTCATACTCTGATTTGACAGAGACATTCATGTCATCAGAAGGAAATTGTTTGGTTCCCAAAGAATTATATATTTCTCCAGTCCATTTTGACTTTCTGATTTGCTTTGATAGAAGCATGCTAACCTGCCTCCAAACACTACTTGGTAAGTGGTGAAGAAGTGCTGACTGATGTATTGAAGAAGAATCTGGGCTGTGTTCAGGTATTGGTATGGGCTCTGTAACGGGAGTCCCAGGGCATTCTGGCAGCACAGTGCCTTCAAGGCATAAAGCATCTTACAGAGGAGGGAGCCACAGAGACACTAGCAGCAGGAACAACTGGAATATGATATTCTGTTTCTGCCATCATTTGAAACATCATCAGGTAAATGTATGCTGGGAATTTAGCCAGAACCTCTAGGGAAAAGTGAAAGCTGGAAACATTTATAAAATACCACAGTTTTAGATTTTCCCTAATTATAGTGAAATTTCCTTAGTTATTTCCCAACTTAACAGGGTTTTTTTTTTTTTTTATCATAGAAGTAAATGTAATCATTGAAACCACAAACAAAAAGGTCTTTATTTTATTTCTTTTTGGTTTATTTATTTATTTTCCTTTATTGAAGTATAACATACATTGTTATATTAGTTTCAGGTGTAGAATATAGTGATTCATCAGTTCTATACATTTCTCAATGCTCATCACGATAAGTGTATTTTTAATCCCCTTCATCTATTTCACCACCCCCCCCCCACCATTAACAGTGTTTTGCTACTGTTGTGGTGGTGTCTAGAAATAGGATTCTTCTGATCTGACAATTTCTAGGAAACAGAGGTGCTTATTTTTCAAGCTCTCTTGGTTGTGCTCTGTGAAAGGGTGTTTTCAGTGAAAAATCTTGAACTGGGGATTCTGAGAAAGAGAAGCAAACATCCTTGGCCATCATTTGTTGCTGTGACTGTGTATTGTTTTCCTTCAGTTCTCAGAACTCTAGTATAAAGACGGAGTACCTGTTTGCTAGAGGGGCATAACTATTGCTCTAAACTTTCTTGTGCTTCTTGTGGACTTGTTTACTGAATGAAGCATTGATCATGGTGTTTCTTTTTTTAATGTTTATTTTAGAGAGAGAGAGCACAAGCAGGGGAAGGGCAGAGAGAGAGGGAGACACAGAATCTGAAGCAGGCTTCAGGGTCTAAGCTGTTAGCACAGAGCCTGATGTGGGGCTCGAACCCATGAACTGTGAGATCATGACCTGAGCTGAAGTCAGATGCTCACCGACTGAGCCACGCAGGCACCCCGATCATGGTGTTTCTTAAGAGGGTTTTAGAAGAAGTGGATTTAGATGTTTACCATATTTTACCTGGGAGCCTTGACATTTAAATTAATGCATGGCCAGCTTCTGTGTGTTTGCTGTTCCCCTAAATGGGTCTGCTGTAAACTTATCTGATCACCCACCAAGAAACATGAGCAGTTAGCTCAAGTTATTCTTTTGAAAGCAAAGGATACTCCCTGGAGCAGAGAACTCTATTCTGTGTTTCCTTTCTAGAGGGGTTGTATTTATAGCTCATTGTCATATAATTAAATGCTCTATTTACTGGCAGGAATTAAGATCCTATAACGGTCCTTTTGAACATTTAAATTAGAATATTTTTTTAACCTATCTAGGCTTCCTGCTGCCTCCCCTTACCTCCCTCTCTACCAGTGCTCCAGGGTGGACTTTAATTTGCCTCCAAGTGGCAGTGACTGTCTCCAAAATATTCCTTAATTTCCCAAGGTCAGAGTTTGTGTTCTCAGGATAAACAAGGCTAACGAGCCCTCCACTGGGCCTCTGCCCTTTAGTTCTTCCCAGTCATTCCATCTCAGGGAGGATCTGCAGATCCTCATGTTGGACACTAGTAAAAAGCACGCTGCATTTTTCATACTCTTCTGATTCAGAGTTCAGAGGCAAATTGGGCTTTAACTTTTTACCAGGTAAAGTGAGATAAAGCCATCTGCTACATAAAAGAATACTATAAACAAGGTGCTGGGATGTGTTAGCCATCTTTGAGAGACTAATCTATTCACAGGCCATTTTCCAAGTCACCTTATCACTTTAGGTTGTGTTGATCCTGTGGTGGATCAGCTGTAAAAACACAGTGTTTAGCAAAAGTGCACATCTAAGTATATGTGGGTACTTGGGAGCTGTGAGTGGTTGGGAATGGGAATACGGGCATGGAGACGGCATGGCTACGGGGTACAGGAAGGAGAGTGACAAGGATGCAAGAGAGTGAGAGGCAGATGAAGGAGGAACAGACACAGAGGCAGGAGGAGAGCCAGGAGGTGGCAAAGTCCAGAAGCCCAGGAAGTGGGAAATTTCAAGGGTGGGGGTCAACAGAGTCACCAGCTGTCAGATCTGGGAAGATTGCATTGGGTTCGGTGGCCATACCTGAAATATTTGAAACACATGAAACCAGTGCTCAGAATGAGTAAGTGTCTGATCCCTGGCCTGGCCGTGACAGGACCTGGTAGGGGTCTTCCTTCTGGAAATTTCTACCCAGTCACTTTCATATTTACCAGACTGGCGCCTCTGATTTGACTCGTTTACAGTGCCCCATTATAGGGGCCACATGTTCTCATGTTTCATAATTTAAGCATTTCTCATTTCATTAGTCTTATTAGGTATATATCATGGATGGAGTAAAGTGCTACTTGTTGCACAATAAGCTGCTTATTTACAATTTTAAACTTAGATGTAATACTTTAAGTGAGAAAAAAAAAAGATCTGATTTCCATGAAATAGCCATCTGAAAGCTCTTGACATCAACTTTTGAATTGTAGGTGGCAACAATTATTCTTTTAATTTTTAACTTCTGACTGTGATGTATGAACTTGCCTTCATTTGAGAAAGAGGTCGGTGTCTTATTTATCTGGCTCTGTGTTATATTTTATTTGGCAAAAGAACACATTTTGTTGAGATGCTTGGGTGAACGGAAAATGTGTGGCATGTGTATTAGTTTGTGAGAGCTGTTTTTTTTTTTTTTTTAATTTTCTTTTTTTGAACGTTTATTTATTTTTGAGACAGAGAGAGACACAGCATGAACGGGGGAGGGAGAGAGAGAGGGAGACACAGAATCGGAAACAGGCTCCAGGCTCCGAGCCACCAGCCCAGAGCCCGACGCGGGGCTCGAACTCACGGACAGCGAGATCGTGACCTGGCTGAAGTCGGACGCTTAACCGACTGCGCCACCCAGGCGCCCCTGTGAGAGCTGTTTTAACAAAGCACCACAGACTGGAAGGCTTTATCAACAGAAATCTATTGTCTCACAGTTCTGCAGGCTGGAACTCTAGACCAAGGTGTTGGCAGAGTAAGTTCCTTCTGAAGACTGTGGAGGAGAAGCTCTTCCTGCCTCTCTCCTAGATTCTTTTGGCTTGCTGGCAATATTTGGTGTTCCTGGGCATGTGGAAAAAATCACACTGATCTCCACTTTCATGCCCACCTGGCAATTTTTCCTTTTCATGAAGCCATTACTCAAAATGGATCAGGGGCCCATTCTACTCCAGGATGACCTCATCTTAGCTAATTACATCTGCAGTGACCCTGTTTCCAAATAAGATTGCATTCTGCGGTACTAGGGTTAGGAACTTCAACCTACAAATTTGGGGGGACATAGTTCAACTCATAACAGACTATATACAGCAAGTAAGATTCTCTGAGTCTGAGGTTGGGGAATCTGTACTCAACATTGGCCTACAGGTGTAGTACTTTGCCTTATACTTCATTGAAAAATGACATTTCAGAGAAGTCCGACAATAATTTTTTTCATATTTAAATCTGCAAATTAATTAGTCAAATCAGTTAATATGCGAACAGAAATAGGGAACAGAAGGACTCAGGTAAAGTAAGAGGGATGGCAGGAAATAGGAAATGAAGACAAAAAGGCAAAGATAAAGAAAATACATACATTTATCTTGATGAGCAGTGAGAAATGTATAGAATTGTTGAATCATTATATTGTACACCTGAAACAGATATAACTAATTATACTTCAATAAGAAAATAAAGAAAATACAGATAAGAGACAGCAATGGTGGTTATGTTGGGAGCATATTTCAGATAAGGTGGGTTCTTAACATTTGTGATGTTAATCCCACACTTAATAAGAAAAACAAAGGTACAGCTATCAGTATTACTTTAGAGTTGTTTTAGTTCATTAATACCTAGTCTGAGGCTAGCACTTTCCTGGAGTTGGGGGTCCAGCCTTTACCAATAGGACAGGTCCAGACAGCAAGCCAGGCCTAGCCCAGCTCAGGACTCACCTCTCCACAGCTCCTGTGCTTCAGGGTCCACAGCATATTCCCTTAAAGGCTAAGGGGTCATTTAGAGGACAGCCTGAGCACATGGACACACGGAGGCCAAAATATCTCATTTTGTGGTTAAAAGAGAGGTGATTTTTCTAGCCATCCTATCCCATAGATTAGAAATCTCCAGTTGTCAGTGACTCTTCCCTTGTTTATATTTAGTAACAGACGTCAGAAGGCATAAAAATATATGATAAATGCTGTTTAGTTGAGCAAGCTGGATTTACAGACTGTACTACCTGCAGATAACCACATCTGCTGTGCAGTATGTGCCTGGAATATATACTCACTGAGACTCTGAAAGGGGGAGGGTGTCTTCACAGGAAAGAGGCAGCTGATTCACAGGCAGAAAAAGGGAAAATAAGACACAATTATGGTTTCTTAAGGAAAGTGCCAACCTATTTACTCCATCATTTGTTATTTATTGACAGTTCTGCTCAAAGCACTTTTAGGGGTGTTCTTTTCAGTTCCTTCTAATGTGCATGCCAACACCAACCCCTTTAAAAGAAGACACTAATATCGAGCCACCTCATTTGTCCAGTTTTAGGCTGGAGTTGAAGGTTGGAGGTTTCTTTATTCAGACGAGGGGCCTCGCAGAACCACATTTCCTCTGTCCAGATGTGTTTCAGGGGTGGATAAAGGATACGTGTGTTTTATTGCACTGTGACTGTTTCTTCAAACCCAAATCCACATTTGTAGACTATGGCATCATGGAGTCACCTCATTCACACATGGTCTAGTGTATATTTCAAAATTCACATTTTGTATACTATTAACATAAAACTTGGAACTTTGAAACCCTCCTATATCTTTTATACTTTCATTACAGTTGACCCTTGAACTGCGTGGGTCTACTTATACATGGATTTCTTCCAATAAATACTGTACAGTACTGTAAATGTATTTTGTCTTCTTTATGATTTTTCAGTAACATTTTCTTTTCTCTAGCTTGATTTTTTTTTGGTAAGAATACTGTATATAGTACATGTAACATACAAGATATGTGTCAATTGACTGTTTATGTTATTGGTGAGGCTTCTGGTCAAGAGTAGGTTATTAATGAAGTTTTGGGGGAATCCAACATAATATGTGGATTTTCAACTGTGTAGGGGACTGGTGCCCCAAACTCCTGTGTTATTCAAGTGTCAACTGTAAAAGATACCCCAGGCCAGGCTTTTCTCCTGTCATCCATTTTTATTTTTAAAAGGGTTCTCTATTTTATTTTATTTTATTTTATTTTTAAATGTTTTTTTAATTTATTTTTGAGACAGAGACAGAGCGTGAACCGGGGAGGGTCAGAGAGAGAGAGAGAGACACAGAATCTGAAGCAGGCTCCAGGCTCTGAGCTGTCAGCACAGAGCCCGACACGGGGCTCGAACTCACGACTGTGAGATCATGACCTGAGCCGAAGTCGGACACTCAACCAACTGAGCCACCCAGGTGCCCCAAGGGTTCTCTATTTTATATGACATTTCCAGAATTAAAAGCTTTTGCAAACACATGCTTTTTTTTTTTTCTTTTGGGGATAGGTCTTATACTATTAGACCATTGTTGATAAGAAGAAATTTATGTTATTAAATTGCAACATGCTTCAAGTCAAGTGTTTCAATGCTATAACTTATACAATGTCAATCCTTTAAAAAATTTTTTTTGAACGTTTATTTAGTTTTGAGAAAGAGAGAGACAGAGACAGAGCATGAGAGAGAGAGGGAGACTCAGAATCCCAAGCAGGGCCCAGGCTCTGAGCTGTCAGCACAGAGCCTGACGCAGAGCTCATACCCACGAACCATGAAATCATGGCCTGAGCCAAAGTTAGACGCCCAACTGACTGAGCCTCCCAGGCACCCCAAAATGTCAATTCTTTTCAAAATATTTGAGCACCTATGTTGTGCTAGACAAGAATATGTACTTTCATATGTTATAAAATGTTCATTCTTGCTAGCAACTTTAAAACCGAAAACCAGAAACAATATATTCCATTTAAAAAAAAAAAAACCTCATTGGGGAGCCTGGGTGGCTCAGTCGGTTGGGCGTCCGACTTCGGCTCAGGTCATGATCTTGTGGTTCGTGAGTTCAAGTCCCGTGTTAGGCTCTGTGCTGACAGCTCGGAGCCTGGAGCCTGCTTCAGATTCTGTGTCTCCCTCTCTCTGCTTCTCTGTCTCTCTCAAAAATAAATAAAGCTTAAAATTTTTTTTTAAAAAACCTCGTTTATTAAAATTAAAAACCATCAAACCCAGGTCATTAGAGATGGCGACTTCCAATACAAAAAGAGTTTACCAAAAACTGTCCTTTGGGAGTAGATCTTAGAGGTGTTATAGATAATTGCTTCATTCAACAAATCTTGATCAAGCATCTCCTATGAGCCTGACACTTGTAATTAAGTGGTGGAAGTGGGCACAGAGAAGTGGAAGGGAGCAGAGAATCCTAGTTGCTGAGGCCAATTAGGAGCAGTCCGAAATGAAGATAACGCATTTCCAAAATTATCATGTATGGAACAATGTGAAAATATAACTGATGATTAGAATTCAATTTATAACTTTTCAAGAATACATCTGTAGAATAACGATGAACACCGTATAGTAATTCAGGGTAACCAGAGTATGAGCATTAATGAAAGGCAGTGATTCCGTCTCAGTCATGAACAGGAAAGTTGACCCGAGGCAGAAAATGACTGCTCCAAAAGTGATATATCTTCTAAAAATGCTCAGATTTCTACTTATAACAATTACAACAACAATGATTTCACATCTGTTAGTCAGAGGGTTTTAATCTGCAAAAGGTGAAGTGTTTGACAGTTCCTTGTTCTCACATACAGATGAGCTGCCTGAAGTTTAACCTTTGGATGTGCTTAAGCAACCACGCTTTACAGTTTTTGTACAAAACCACCCAAACAGAAACAGTCTAGTAACTTGCAAACAGGAATACAGAAATCTGGAGACATTTTTTTTATTTGATATAAATGGCTTCAATTACCTCCTTTTTTTCTGTCTGGGGGTATTTTTAACACTCACCCTAGTGTCTAGAAGCAACTTTACAATTAAAGAATTGAAGCTATTTGTGCAGATATAAATGTCAGAACAGGATAATTCTTCCATTTCAGTGCCTTACAGGATTTTAAATGGGTGAGTGTGGCTTTTTGATATGGGAGGATAAGAAATGCGGTCTTCTATCTTTACCTGAGTATGCTGGAATAAATATGAGTTTTAAACTCCTATATGTAGAGAATTTCTATCTTGAGCTTCTAATTGTTATAAATGAGCAAAAATTCATTGGCTTTATATAGTACTGCATTCAGTTTTTAAATGTAACTTTATGTTAAAATTGATTTTAAGGTGATTTTTGCAAAGGTAAGATGTTTTATTCAACTAATTCAAATTATATTGCATTAGGTTTTGTTCATGTTGCCTGAAGAACACAGGATGAAAAAACAGACAAGAAAATAGAAGATGGTCAAACACTAACTGTACATAAACCACATTGTCCTTGTTTTTAATCAGTGAATGCTCTTAAGCTTGATCATGTACTGTGGAGAACACATTTTTTAAAGAGACTCTGGTCATTTACTAGAGATGGGCACCATACTAAGTATTTTACATATGTTATCTTACTTAACTATTTCTATGACTCATTTAGACTCATTTAGTCTATTTTACAAATGAAGATGTAGCCTGAAAAGATCTAACAGTGGTCCACAAATTGGTCTGCTAGCAAGTCATGTGGGAACTTTTTAAAAATAGAGATTCATGGGGGCACCTGGGTGGCTCAGTTGGCTAAGCATCCGACTTTAGCTCAGGTCGTGATCTCGCAATCTGTGAATTCCAGCCCCGCATCAGGCTCTGTGCTGACAGGTCGGAGCTTGGAGCCTGCTTTGGATTCTGTGTCTCCCTCTCTCTCTACCCTTCCCCCACTTGTGCTCTGTCTCTCTCTGTCTCTTAAAAACAAATGTTAAAAAAAAAAAATAGAGAGATTCCTAGACCGACTTCTGGTGGGTAGGATTTAGAAGTTCTAGAGTATAGATCTGAGTGTCTTTATGGTTAAACAGTTTCTCCAGTTGATTGTTATGAGCCCTGCCAGGTTTGGAGGCCATACTTGGTTGGAAGAGCCACCTTGTGTCACACAGTTGTGAAATGATAGTGCTGAGACTGGCACTCAGGTCTTTGTGATTCCAGAGTTGACATAATCTGGAAGTGACCATCATAGGTACCTGAGCAGAGACATTTAAAAACCACTGTTGAGTCCTAAGCATTTGAAAGAACCCTAACTTTCATTTTGTCTGACATCTTACCCAGTATGGAATTCCCCTCCCAACATCCTCTGATGGTGGGCTTCTGAGCCTCTGTGGCAGGCATTTCAGAGATGAGGCTCCAGTTTTTCCAGGCAGGCCCTGCTGTTGCTGGGCAGTTCTGATTATTCTCAAGTTCCGTTGAGTTCTGGGCACATATGTTCCTGCCTTTCACTTACTGGATTTGCCCTCTGGAGCTCTCTAGACTAAATCCAGTCCTTCTTTTGCATGAGAGCCTTTGTGCTATTCAAAGAAACACAGCTTCTCCATACTGTGGCTTTCCTACTCCAGGCTCCTGTGTCATGTGCCAAATTCAGATCCCCTCTGAAAAGAGACCACCGCAGCCTCCATCAACAACTATGATATCAACCGTGGAATCTCCGCAGCTCTTGAGGAAGCATGTGCTATGCTGTTGCTCCTAAGTATCACATAATTTTGTAGCTTCCCTAGATTCCAGTTCATTTTCTTTTCCTTTTTTAATACTTAGCTCTTGTCAGAATTAGGAGACTGGGTCATGGTTTATAACACAAATCTAAGTTTTGCTTGTTGAAAAAGATCACTTGCATTCCAAATCAAAGATGTAGAGGAATTAGAAGCATGGGAATTTGGGACAGTAAGAGAGGAGTTAGTTGTGCTGTAGCAGCAGGTGTCTCCATTCCTTGTAGCCCGTGAGCCTGTGGCCCCTCTGCAGCACCAGCCAGCCTTTGCCGGAGGACAGGCTGTTCCTGAACAGCTCCTCCACTGTAGTAAAAGCAAACATATTTTTCTCCTATACTGAACCCTTCAGCCCTTTGTGTTTAAACTATTTCCCATCTTGTTTGAACTATTTTTTCTGGAACAAATATTTACTGTAGGCAGTGTAAATAACAGCTGACACTGTTTGTGTTGACTTTTCTATGACTCTTCTGGGCCTTTATTTAGTTAGCAGAGAGTTTGGAGACCTGAATTCATGTCTCTACCTTGTCACCAGTTTATGGCTTGCATGAGTCTTTTAATTTTCTGTGCCAAAGTTCTTTTGTGAAATAGGGTTAATAAGTACCTTTGACCTATCTTGTGGAGAGAGGTGTTAAATGTTGTAGCCATCTAGAGACCTGAGATGTCCAGAGAAATGAGTTCCATAAAACGATGCGATGCTATTGTGAATATTTATTTGCCATTAATATAAATGAAATTATCAGCTTATCAGTGGAATTTAGATTCTTTTTCAAGCACGCTGTTTAGTTTTTTGTTTTTTTTTTTTTTTTAATTTTGCTGTTAGTTTAGACAGGGTGGGGTTATCAAAAATATTTACCAGAAAATTCTGGCCTTTCAGGGAACAGACTGATCACTCAGAAACAACTCCCTTAATTGATCTCAGATGCGCTTGGAGAGGGGTGTGCGAATGTGCATGCATGCACACTCAGATTTGTGTGCTTGCTCCATTTGTTCTCAGGAAGGAAACAGATGAGAGGTGCTTCCCCCTGCTCATCATCTAGCTCTTTCCTTTTTTTTCCCCCCAGCTCTTTCCTTAACTGTAGGTTGGACTGTAGGTTGGAAGAAGTAAACTTTTTACATCTCCCTTGGGGGCAGGGGGTTTAAGGTTATCTGTCTGGCCTTTTGAGCAACACCTTTTTTTAGCATGTGTGAAAGTATGAGCAGATCTTCAAGTTTGCTAGTTAAGAAGAAATAATTATGAGTAGGATGGTTTAGATGAAGATACAAGTCAGTGAATTGCAGTTGCCCAGGCTCACGAGTAGTATTTCCTTCAGGGCATAACACTGGAGTTGAAGATGTGAATAAAAGTGGTATCTTCTCCTTTTGTAGAAGCCCTCAGTCTCTTGTCAACTTTTCTGAATATCTGTCCCCAGTTTTCCCCTCTGTAAAATGTCAGTTTCGAACAATATTTCCTCTGGCTTTCCTTGCAGAGATACTTGTGGGGGTTAAATAGGACACTAGCAAATGCTTTGAAAATCAGATGGTACTTCAGAAATGATAAACATTGTTTGGTTCTCATTTGGAGTGGGCAGAAAAGATACCTCATTTCTTCAAAGTAATTTAAAGAAGATGGAAGAGAGAATGTTCCTCTTCTTGTAGTGATACAAACCACTTTGTTTCGATGCACTAAGGTTGATTTATCATGTGCAAGCTCTATAAGAAATAAAGGAGACCTCACTGGGTCTGCCAGAACCCTTATACCACAGGCCATTACAAACACATTCAAGTGTGGCTGACATCTAGTAGCTGTAGGTCTACCATGTGCCAATTAGAATATTTCACTATGCAATAAAAGAGAAGTTAATAAAACACATCTAAGAAATGAAAAGTAAGATTAGAAGTGGTGTTTTGGCCCTTACTCAAGTGGCACAGAGCAGAAGAGAGTATGGAAATCATGCTCAGTTCACTTCTTTTGTTTTTATTCACCACCGGCTTATGCATTACTAAGTGTCTGTAGATATCTAGATATCACCCCCTCACCCCAAACACTCTGCTCTTGGTTTTAATTCAGTACTATTTTATTGTTTAGCAACATATGGAAATTTTAGAATTTAAATTCAAAATAATAAAATGAATTGAAATCATAATCAATTGGTGTCTTTGTTGGCTTTTCTGCTTATAAGACAGATTGCAGAGATTTTTCTATTTTGTTCCTCTCAAGAGATACTATGGACCCCCCGAAATACCTGGAGGTGGTTTAAAAAAAATTTTTTTAACCACAAGTGAACTGCTGTTTAGCAACATTGACTACAACTGTGCTTCTTGGGAATTTCGCCACTATATAATTGGCTTCTTCATTTCTTTTCTTGCTTAACTAGTGTATATAATCACTGATTTATAAGTGTGAGCTATAATAATGTCAGCTGTCTGCTGGTATGATTGGAGAGCGTATTATGAAATGAAGTTAATTTTCTATCTTCTTTTCTTGGAAACTCTTTTACACTTAATTTTGAGCAGATAAGTGACATAAAAGACCAAGCCACTTGAAGATAATGCATTTAGAAATTGCTGATTGATGAGCTTATGCTTATCTAATTTTGTTTTAAAAAGATCCTAATATATCTTTTGAGAATAGATTTTTGAATGGAAGAACAAAAGTACTCTAGCATAGGTGGATGACATACCAGTAAAAGGAACATTGAAGGGCTCCGACTGTGTTTTTCTCTGTCCAAAAATTATCTTAATATTAATCCTGGAAAATTCATGTTTTAGTTATGGTTGTCAGTGGTGGAAAATATTATTTAGCTTAATAATTTTAATTAAAATAAATGTTTGTGTTTTAAGCAACAGTCTACGTTGTAATAGGATAATAGCAACATTTTATGCATCTCTTTCTTTGTTGGATTTTCTTTTGGAGATAATGATCTTTTCGGCTGTTTTCCATAAATATGCATATCATACTTGTGTTTCCCTTTAAATGCATGCATGAGTAAGAAGCACTGAATTTGATTAACTTTATTAACCATAAATAATGAAGTGTACTCTTTTATGTTAACCCTTATTTTATTGTGTATCAGCTTTAGACATTTGGCTATCTGGACAAGCAATCATTTATATCCTTTTAAAAAATATTTATTGCTTCTTTGACTAATTGCTTCTTATGCGACTTAAAGCCTTTTGCAGTGGTACCATTTGTTAAAACACAGCCAGAAGCAGGCAGAGCAGTGTCATTTTTCAAAAATTTAGTGTCATTTTTATAGACAAATAACACTTGTAAATGATGGATAATAGCTAGCAGGATGCTGCATGGTATAAAATGTGCATGAATTATATTTTCTGGGAGCTAGAAGGTTAACTTGCCTATGAACTAATTGAAGAGCTTTATGGTAAATGCAAAATGCTGTATGCACATTATCGGCAAGACTTAAACCAGCTGAAAAAGGGATTTCCTTCCCTTGGGTGTTATTCATTATCTCATCCCCTTTCCTGGCTAGCTGGTGTGTAAGGAGAACATCTAATCATAATGCATCTATAGAATTTATAAAAGAGCATAGCATAGATACTTTTCAGAGCGATTGGCAGATTAATACTTTGCACATTAGAAATGGGAGTGGAGGTGAGTGTGGGCACTGAAATTATCACTGCATAATGATATATCTTTGTGTTTACACAGACCATGTTTATCAGGCCAACTGTGGTTTCTGGCCCTCAGAAAACAAATGGTGGAAGATACTCCTGGTCTCTTTGGCAGCTTGCAGTATAGAAGTAACAGGAACTTATCACCTACTTTTTGTTGAGGAAGGCTAACTCCCCATTCTGTTTTTTTATACTCTTTACACTGGACAGTTGAAAACACACTGTCTCACTTTGCTAGCAATCAGAATGCTCAATAAACTATAGTATTATGTTAATGAAAACCTCAGAAACTTCACTCATTCAGAGGTGACACTTTCCCTGCCTATCTTGGTTGTAGGCATCCATCCATCCTGACCATGGGAGAAGAGGTACGTTTGGTGTCTTTTTCATTTTCTTCTGCATTTTAACTGCTCTTTCTCTTTGGGTTCATGTTGGGGAAGAAAAGAAGTTGAGGGAAGGAAGGTAATTGTAAGAAATAGGATTTCTTACTTGACTGGTCTGGTCACAAGCTGGCTTTGTGTTTTCTGGGCTAAGTTGCCTTTTAGCATCTCTTTGTCTTTGGGGCTTTTCCATTTCACTACAATAGTGAAAACAGTCTAGGCTGTATTTCCTTTTATTTACCCTGATTAGTATATCCATGGATTCATGTCTTACCACCTTCGGGAAAGTCTCAGTTATTATAGCCTTAAATATTCCCTGTCCTCCATTCTTTCTCTTCTTTTCTTCTAAGACTGTGATTAGACTTATTTTAGACCTTCTCATTGTATTCTCCATGTAGCTTAACATCTCTTCTATATTTTTCATTGCATTGTCTCCCTGGATTGCCTTTTAGGCGATTTCTTTAGCTCTTCCTTCCAGCTCATTAATTCCCTTTTCAGCTTTGATTAATATCCTGTGTAATCTTGCTAGTGAATTTTTTTTCCAAAAATTATCATTTTTATTTTTAAATGTCTTATTTGGTTCTTAAGTCTGGTTATTAAAAAAAACTATGGTCATATACATATAAGATTTACAATCTTAATCATTGTTAAGTGGTACAGTTCAGTTAAGTTCAGTTAAGATTAAGTACATTCACATTGTTGTGCAACCAAATTCCAGGTCTCTTTTCATCTTGCAGAACTGAAACTGCCTGGTCATTTTTGATAGTCACTTTCTCTGTTTATTTTTGTGATTCTATCATTTTGCTTCTTTAATATTACATATGTAATTATTTTATAGGCTCTCTCTGGTAATTGAAACTTCTGAAGTCCATGGCAGTCTAAATCTGTTGTTTGTTATCTCTTCTGACTCTCATGCATGGTGTTTTGTTTCCATGTGTGCTTAGTAAACCTTGATTGCTAGTTCCTATTTGATTTGATTGATCTTAATCTGCAGATGAAGCCTTGGGACCTAAATCAAGGAAGCTTTTCTGGGAGAGTGTTTGCTTTTCCTTCTGCAAGTAGTCATGGGATGCTGCTGTCCTGAGACAATTTCACCACCTTCCAGATGTCCCAGAGCTTTAGTTTATTGCCCCCGCCCAACCACACGTATAAAGCCCTCCCAAATGTCACTTTGAAAACACCACTGTCCCTCATAGGACCCTCTCCTTTCTTGTGCTCATTGCCTAGGGTTTCGTTTGTTTGCTTTTTCCTTTGTGCCTGTGGTGAGTTTTCTTGCTTCCTCTGAACCTAAGAAAACAAGAATGATTGCTTTTTACTTAGGATCTGATTGCTTTACTGGTAGACCCCAGGGTATTTGGTCTGCCATACTTGTGGAAGCCTTAGCTGATTTTAAAGCATCTTTCCCATGGGTACTCTTTTAGCTCCTGTGCTGGGCCCCTCAGACTGTAGTGCCCTTGTTAGGGAAAGCTTCTCCTGCAGTTGCATCCGAGCTTCTGATTTTATAGAGAGTTCTGCTCTATCTAGACCCTGTCAGGATCACCTTATCCCCTGGAAGAAGTCTGTTGCGCAGGATGACCTCTGGTCATCCCACCATAAATTCTACATTTGGCTCCCTAGGTCGAGTCACCTTTGTTCCACTTCAGGGTGGATAATGGGATGCAGGTATTTCCCTCTGCAATTTTTATTTTTATTTTTTTGCTAGCCTGGGTACCTCTAGGTATGTGTCAGCTGCAAGTCTACTATGCCTTCCAGATTCTAGGGAAACCTTCTCAAGTGCTGGTTCTTTTCTATTCTGGAGCCTCTCTCAGTAAACTTGAAGTGAGAGTAGGCACCCAACCCCACCACGCTACCTCTGGTTTTTTTTTTTTTTTCACTCTCAGTGGGCAAAGGGTATACAAAATAATGAAATCAGTTTGACCACATTAACCTTAAAAAGCTCCTTTAAAAAGCCTGATGCCCCACTTTGTAAACTTATATCTGGCTTTGTAGCTCATTTGAAACTTCCAATTTACTATCTGCCCATACAAACATGTATAGCATGTTTCATTTCTTCTATTACAGGGTATTTTTCCTCTTCCTTTGCCCTATTGTTCATTAACATCTTCTAAAATGGACTGTATTTCCTACTTCGTCTGTAAGTTAGTTGGTTCGCTTTTTTATTACCTTGCAGAAAGTGTATTTTACCCGCTGTGATTTTGGGACATAAGAGTATAAGACACAGAAGAGCTGTGAGCCCCCAGAACCACAACAGGGTCACTAAAAGTAGGGCAGGGCAGTACGTTTTCATTTGGAATCTTTTATTATTTTTTTTAATGTCATGACAGATTAACTCCATTAAAAATAAGATTATGTTTATATAGGCCCCCACTGCCTCCCTAGGAAGTGGAGCTTAACTCCCCATCCCTGGAGTATAGGCTGCATTTTGTGTGGAGACACCTGACAAACACTTCCTCAGCCAGGTGATCAGGGTTGATATCAACAAGGGCAAGTCACGCTGATAGTATGTACCCTTGATAAGATGTGATGACAATGACACTTCACCTCTGTGGTCTTCTCCTAAAAACCCATAATCACAGTATAATGATGAGAGAAAACACCAGCAAAATCCACAGTGAGGGACATTCTACACAGTGCCTAACTAGCACTCCTCAAACTGTCAAGATCATCAAAAACAAGGAAAGTGTGAGAAACTGTCACAGATGAGAGGAGGCAAAGGAACCATGACTATCAACTGTAATGTTATGGGATCTGGGAGCAGAGGAAGGATATCAGGAAAAAAAAAAGCTGTGAAATCCAAAGAAAGTATGGCATTTAGTTGATAGTGTACTAATCTTGGTTCCTTAGTTATAACAGATGCACAGAGTAATGTGAGATGTTAACAATAGGGTAGACTGGGTGATGGAGTATGTAGAGATTCTTTGCACTGTCTTTGCAACTTTTCTGTACATCTAAAATGATTGTAAAGTAAAAGTGTTATTCAAATTAAAAATCTAAATATCATTAAATAAAAATAGGTATTAAACACTTTTCCTTATGCACTGGGAAATATTATGTATATGTGGTGTTATCTGTACTTCAGCAGAACCTTTGACCATTTTCCAGAAGAGGTGAGAAATTGTGGTGGCAAGGCACATAGCACAGTTGAGCAGACAGCAGTTAGCATAGTGATGAAGAGCATCTCTGGAGCCAGACTGACTGGGTTTGAAACCCAATTTCATTCCTCCTAGTTGGGTGACCTTAGGCAAGTTAACATTTCCATGCCTCAGTATACCCACACGTAATATCATTATCCCACGTTGGGTGGTTGAGGACTAATGATGTAACACACATAAAGCTCCCTGGCATAATCCACATCCCTGCTGAATGCCAGGACTTTCACTCATTTTTCCAGCATCTTTACACCTACTCAAATGACTCAGACACGTTGGTGGATAACCTGATGCCAGGCAAGTTAATGTGAAAATGTCTGTTCTCAGAGGCCAGTGTTGAACTGAACGAGGATAGAGGGTGTGTTTCCCACATTGTTTAGTAATAACATCATCACTTGTGTATCCTGGATCATCCTTTGGATACTCTCTAAATGTTAAGGAATGGATCAGATTAATACATGTAGTCCTATGCGTTTTGCGGTTGTGGTTTTGCAGAACTTAATTTATTTATGATTTTGAGGAAACACATCATATGGCTGGGATCATAAAGCTTGTTCTGTGGATAGTGCTGTGTTTCATGCCAGATAAGCTTTCATTGTCTGCTTTCAAAGGCACTTGCAAGGCATCAGTGCCAGATTCTGGGTTATCTTCTTCTAGTCCTGACATCTGGCTTCTTGGCTGACTCTTTAGCCAGATGGAAGCACTGATGTGGCCTCTGGATCAGAATTAGCCCTCTTTTTCTCATTGTCCTTTTGCTAATTTGTCATCGATTAGAAGAAATGAGGACATAGAATTTTCTTAAAAAAAAAAATAGCTTTATTGAGATATAATTCACATACCATAAAATTTATCCACATAGAATGTACAATTCATTGGTTTCAGTGTATTCACAGAGTTGTGCAACCCTCACTGCACTCAATTTTGGAACATCTTCATGACCCCCAAAGAAATCACATACCCATTAGTTCCCATGCCCGGACTCCCCACCACTCCTGGCCCTAGAAAATCAATCTACTTTCTATCTCTATAGATTTTCCTGTTCTGGACCTTTCATATAAATGGCATCATATAATATGTGGCCTCTGTATCTGGCTTATTTTGTGTAGCATAACATTTTTAGGGTTTATCGTATTCTGGTATGTATCAGTACTTCTTTCCTTTTTATTGCTGAGTAGTATTCCATTGAATATATAGACAGCATCTTATGTATCTGCTCATGAATTGATGAACATTTGAGTTGTTTTTACACTTTTTGGCTACTACAGTAATGCTGCTTTGAACATTTGTATACAAGTTGTTGTGTGGATGAGTGTTTTCAGTTTTCTTGGGTACATACCTAGGAGTGGAATTGCTGGTTTATATGTTGTAACTGTGTGTTTCATTGGTTGAGGAACCACTATACTGTTTTCCATCATCTGATATTTTCATCAGTAGCAAATGAGCGTTCTAATTTTTCTACATCCTTGTCACTACTTGTTATCTGTCTTTTTGGTTATAGACATGCCAATACTTGTGCAGTAGTATCTCATTGTGGTTTTGATTGGCATTTCCCTACTGATTAAGGATGATAACCGCCTTTTCATATGCTTATTGGCTATTTGTTTATCTTGTTTGAATAAATGCCTATTCATATCCTTTCCCCATTTTTAAATAGGTTATTTTCTTCTTCTTACTGAGTTGTAAGAGTTCTTCATATATTCTAGGTCAAACTCCCTTATCAGAAATATGATTTGCACATACTTTGTACCATTCTGTGTGTAGAATGATAGTCTTTGAAACACAAAAGGTTTTGATGTTGATGAAATCCACTTTATTTTTTGCTGTTGTTACTTGTACTTTGGGTCATATCTAAGAAAGTTTTGCTAATCAAAGTCATGAATATTTACTCCTATATTTTCAAAGATTTTTATAGTTTTAGATCTTATGTTTAGGCCTATGATCTATTTAAAATTAATTTTTGTGTATGGTATGAGGAAGGGATCTCTTGCCTTTTTTTTTTTTTTTTTTTCCAGTGGATCTGTAATTTTGGTTTGGGCTAGCAAAAGGTGCCTACGGGCCCAGCTTCCAATAAAAATTCTTGGGTGCCTAGTCTATAATGGGCTTCCCTGGGTACAAACATTGTACAAATGCTGTTGCATTTTTTAAAACGTGTATTTACTATTTTGAGAGAGAGTGTGTGTGTGTGAGCAAGCAGGGGAGGGCGGAGAGAGAATCCCAAGCAGGCTCTGCACTGTCAGCGTAGAGCCCAATGTGAGGCTTGAACTGATGAACCGTGAGATCCTGAGCTGAGATCAAAAGTCGGATGTTTAACTGACTGAGCCACCCAGGCACCCCACGTGTTGTTGTATTTTTATTGCTGGGAGAAAAGTGTGCTCTGTGTGACCCCTCCTGGGAGGGAGAGAACATAGGAAGTTTGCACATAGGTCCCTCCAGACTAGTGTCTTTTCCCCTTATGATCTAGCTTTGTATGTCTGCTACATAGCTATAACAAATCTTAGTTATGTGTGTAAGTATGTACTGAATCTGTGTCCTTCTAGCAACCATCTGAACATGGTGGTGGTCTTAGGGCTGCATAAAACAGGGTCCAAATTCATTCTTTTGCATTTAGGTATCAGGTTGTCCTAGCATTATTTCGTGAAAGAGGATGTACATTTTCAAAGAGAGATTTAACTCCTGAAAGCTTAGGAGCACCACCTGTCTTACACAAGGTCATACAAGTAGCAAGTATATGGACTGGGATAGGAGCCTATCTTATTTTAGGCTGCTATAACAAAAGTATCCATAGACTGGGTAGCTTAAACAACAGACATCTGTTCCTCACAGTCCTAGGTCTAGGAAGTCTGAGATCAAGTGGCAGCTGATTCATTTCGTGAGGAGGCCCCTCTTCCTGTTTTGTGAACAGACACCTTCTTGCTGTATCCTCCTATGGTGTAGAGAGGGAGAGGTTCTGGACTCTTCTTTCCTCTTCTTGTAGGGGGCATGAATCAAAATGATACCTTTCTTGAGTCTGCTGGAATTTTACTTCATTGTAGTTATCTGCTTCAAACTACTGGCCCTATGTGTATTATGTAAGCCTTATGTAAAAAGCACCCTTGGGATACCTGACTTTCATCATCCACAATTGTTGATTCAAGGTCAGCTACCCACTTCATCAACAAGGTTTATATATTTCTCTTAAATATATGTAAGTCTTATTAATTTTGCTTTTCTCATGGCGGCTTTTTGGTTTTTAACTGTGTCTAAAAACAAGTTTGGATTGTCTTCATAAAAGACAGCCTAGTGTATCAGAGAAAGCATGAACTTTGGGTGCAGAGGACCTGGGGTGAATGCTGTTCCTGCCATTTACCAGTTATACACCTTGGGTGACTGAGTCCTATGAGCCTCATTTTCCTGCAGAGCTGTTGAGAGGAATACATAAGGTAACATTTATAAAATGCCTAGGATATTATGTCTTGGCATCTAGTAGTCACTCAATAAATGGTTGCTATTCTTGTAGTTGACACTGAAACCCCAGCTATCACCAACTTTTGTCTGTGTGGTCCTTTTGCTAATACCCTTATTTGAATATGGCTTAGGTCAGTCTTTTTCTCAGAAAGTTAATGTAGTCATTTTATTTTCTAGCTTTTGTGATTTACTCTAGCTATTTGAGAGTTGAAATCTCTCAAGTTTTCAGGGTGTGTTCCCAAGGGAACCATGAAGGATCGTAGTTCATCTTGTCCCAGGAAATATAGATGCTGAGGTATTCATGGAATATGTGTTTGCATTCCTGCTAGAGCAGCTCACGAATTATGTAGGTTAGAGGATGCAGGGTGCTTCTTTGCCAGAGGAGAAACTTTCTCTGAGTATTGTGATTTTCTAGTGGAGACAAAGATTTCTTCAACAAGATGGGAGAGATTTTACAACACTGAGGAGGTAGAGTTCATTTTTAAAAATATTTTTGTAAATATTTTACTTATTTTTGAGAGAGAGAGAGAGAGAGAGAGAGCAAGGGAGGGGCAGAGAGACAGGGATAGAGCATCTGAAGCAGGTTCTCTGGCTCTGCACTGATGGCAGAGAGCCTGAAGCAGGGCTCGACTTACAAACTGTGAGATCGTGACCTGAGCCGAAGTCAGACTGAGCCACCCAGGTGCCCCAAGGAGGCAGAGTTTAAATGAGTAGCAAGAGGTTGGTGAGAAGAAAAAAATATGAATAATTGAAAAGGAAAGACAAACCACCAATAGAGAGCTACACATACTGTGACCCCGTTGAGAGAGTTAATAACATTGGTAGTGATACTAGTATTAATAATAGGTAACATGTATGGAGTGTTTACTCCAAGACGTGTACAGTGCTAAGTGCCTTGATCATGTATTTCGTTGTATAATAGATAAAAGGTTCTACAGAGTCCAGTCGGGAGTTAAAGAGAGTAAAGAACTTATTCTGAGATCACACAGCTAGGAAATGGCAGATCCAGGAAATGAATCCAGTGTGGCTAGGAACAACAGAGATCTTTTTTTTTTTCTTGAGTGTGTGAGTGACCTGAGACCTCATCAAGCCTGTGAAATGCTGTCTACCTCCATTTCCGCAGCTTTTCCTATGGAGCCAGCTGCTCAGACTGGATCCTTTTCAGAGTAAAGAGAGCTCTATTAACATTTACCTCAGGGCAAAAGATATGTACCAGACTGTCCCAAGCATATGGTCACCTGAGTGTAGGGGTTTTAGAACAATTCTATTTGAAGCCAAAAAGAAAAAATAAAAAAGACATAGCCTTATTTAGAACAGATGATGGTATAGTATAAACAGATGATATGGAGAAAGCAGAACTGCTTGACTCCTATTTTGATTATATCGTATTTATCAGGAAAAATGATCTTGAAATTGGTATGGGTAGAATAAAGATGGTTACGAGAAATTAAAGCCCAAGATAGAAGAGATAATGAGAGCTGCTAAAAATGCATTTAGGTCTCCTGGGCACTGAAAGAACTTGCAGATGTGATTGTGGAACCACTTTAGATAATATTTTGTGAATCAAGGCAAATAGGATGCCAGAAGATTGTAAATGATTTCAGTGAACATGTACCAGTTTTCAAGGGCGGGGGGAAAGCATAGTTTAGAAACTACAGATGGGTGAGCTTAAGTCAGTTTCTGATGAAATTCTAAAAGCAATATTAAACAGATGTTTGTGAAGATATAAAAAGGCAGCAGTGATTACTGGGAGACACAAAGGATTCTCTAAGAACAAGTTTGTTCCTGTTTGGATGGGATCATTACTGTGACACAGGAAGAGGATGCCAGATAGTGAATATTGATTTTAACAAGACATTTGAGAGTCTCTTGTGACATGGCAACATGGAGAAATGTGAGGTGGGTGATAATACAGTTCGATGAATTTCTGTTTGGTGCAAGAGGGAACAACAGCCATTTTAAAAGTAGGTGATAAATGGATGAATTGACAAACTCTGGCCAATGGGCCAGAATGGCCCCCTGCTTGTTTTTGTAAATAAAGTTTTATTGGAACACAGTGAAGCCATTCATTTCTATGGCTGCTTTTCTGCTAACTGGAATGATTGAGCAGTTGTGATAGAGATCATATGGCTTACATAGCCTAAAATATTTGCTCTCTGGCTCTTTATGGAAAAAATTTGCTGGCCCCTGTACATAATGCTGGTTTTCAGACAAGCTGCATATTAGAATTGCATAGTTTCTCATTAATGCCCTAGCTTGTGTTCCCCACACTCCCTAGCTGAATAAGAATCTCTGAGGCTAGATCTAGCTTTTTTTTTTTTTTTTTAAGATTCCTGGGTGATTGTAATGTGTAGTCAGTCAGGCCTGGAGACCTCTGACCCAGAGGTAGGGTGCTAATGAGAAGTGCTGCAGGGGGCCAGGAACCATCTCATGTTTTCTATTAGAGCTAATGATATATAATTAATCTCTGGATGACACAGAAGGGAGAGGAAGAGATAGTTCTCTAGATGACAGGATAAGAATTACAAACTTTCTGCCCCTAGGGTAACAAAATGATGGTGGTTATAGTAATAAATGCAAAGTCTTGCATTTATGTACTATGTGTCCCTGTGTAAGTATTGGGTGATGATTTAACGTCATTGAAATTCATGTGAAAATAACTAAGGGTTAACTGCCAACATTATGATATAACCCGGAAAACCAAAATAAAACAAAAGTAACAATAACAACCAAGGCAGCCTCAGCCTGTGTTAACCTAATTATAATGAAAAGCAAAGATACTATACTCTGTTTAGGTCAGATCACATCTGTTAGATCTAAGGTCCTTATGGCTGAAAATATGGCTGATTCAGCTTTCGATTCTCACCCAGGAGTGGGACTTACAGGGCCCACCCTCCTTAAAGCAGGATGAGCTGCCATGGGAGGCAAGGAGGTCTCATCTCTGGGCAGTGTTCAAGGAGAGATTGTATGACCATTTGGCATGGGTTAGAATTGAACATATTCTTGGTGATTATGTTGGGGGGTCTCCAGAGAAACAGAACCAATAGAATTTATGTGTGTGTCTGTGTGTTAATACATTTATGAAGAGATTTATTGCTCATGTGATTATGGAAGCCAGTAAGCCCCAAGATCTGCAGGGTCAGTCAGCAAACTGGAGACCTAGAAGAACCAAAGATGTTTATTCTAGTCTGAATCCTTAAGGCCTGTGGGCAAGAAGAGCCAATAGTGTAAGTTCCAGTCAGAAGGCCTGCAGGTTTGAAAACCCAGGAAGAGGTGATGTTTCAGTTCAAATCTGAAGGCAGAAAGGAGTCCTTGTCCCAGTTTGAAGGTGGTTGGGCAGAAAGAATTCTCTCTTCCTCAGAGGAAGTCTGCTTTTGTTCTGCTTGGGCTTTCATTGGATTGTAGGAGGCTCACCCACACTGGGAAGAGCAATCTGCTTTACTCAGTCTACTGATTCAAATGCTAATCCAATGTAGAAACACCCTGAGACACACGCAGAAGGATGTTTCACCTAATGTCTGTGCACCCATAGCCTAGTCAGAGACACATAAAATTAGCCACTATCACAGGGACCATCTAATGCAATGTCTTCACTTAGTGCAAGAGGAAACAGTCTCAGAGGATGTGGCTTGCTCAAGGTGCTCCAGTGGCCAAAGCAGCTGTAGGATTTGGGTCTCCTGCATCCACAGACCTGTGCTTTTCTGGCCAGACTGTTCAGTACATGTGGATGGTGTGCCAGTGACCTCTAGGGTCCTCTCCAATCCTCAGGATTAAACCAACTCTGTTAAAAGAAATGAAGAAGTGATGCCTCGGGGTGAGAAAGCTTAACCAGAGCAGAGCACTGCAGCCATCGGAAAGTCGTGTGCAATTTTGAGGCGCAGACCTGTCCACGAGATACAGAGGTGGTCAGCGCATACCCAGGTGACAGCCACAGGCTTATTTACTTGGATTTTATACATAAACACCCTTCAGGCCTCTCCGGGAGCCCCAAGGCTAGTTAATCTTCTAATGCTCTGAAGAGCAGGAGGAAGAGGGATCTGCAGGTAGGATTTCAGGCTGGCGTGCATAATTAGGTGAGTGGCAGGCCACCTTGGGGAGCTCCCTGGTCCTCTCAGCATCTGACCTCCTTGTGTAGAACCAGCAGATAATTGGCCAGAAAGATGCAGGGCACCCAAAGGGAAGCTCTTCCTCTAGGATATTGCTCCTGACAGCCATCAAAATAGGCTAAGCATCTACCTGGTATCAAATACTAGGTCCTTCACATACATTATTTTCCTAGTTCAGAAATGGCTCTTCAAGTTACACATTATTATCCCCATGCCACAGATAAGAAGACTGAGCTCCAGATGCATTTTCTTCATTTTGGAGGAAGATTATTTGAATTGACAGCATAGATTCAAGCTTCTAATGGAATGTCCCTGCATGTTTCCACGCTGCTGGCACTGAGCCCATCTGATTTTAGGGAATGATAATAATGCAGTTATTCAGAAGATTGCTCTCAGAATCATCTCTCAGTTACTGTCAAACAGCAGAATTTGAAATTCCGCGGCGGCTAACATGCTGACACCCAACACAGTTCAGGTGTTGTATAAATAAAGTCAACAGGCTGACTTTTGAGTAAAACATAATTTTTCAACTGCTGCCAAGAGGAAGATAATTGATGATAAAAGGCAAATAGAAATGACTTTTTGATTACCTGTTGTTTTAGATTACCTCAGCTTCTCTTCATCATTGCTACAGAGACTTAAAAGCTATGCAAAAAAGCCTCTTAGTATAAATTTCTCCTCTTCCACTTCCCCTCCTATTACATTTCCCCACACCTTTTAATAGAAGTCCTCCTCTTGGGGAAGTCAGGAATTAGTTGCTTAACTTTCTAATTATTACAAGTGTGTTAAACAAATCACTGTAAGAGCCTTGCGTGTTGCAGGTGTCCATGCCTAAGTAGATAGTCAAGAGGGCTGCTGGAGAAAGTACTAGCGGGTGCTGCTGCCCCGTTCCCTCCAGGAAATCTAATTTAGGATGATAGTGGATGGACTTAGACTGCTTTGAGGAGTGTTCTGTCTAAATGCACAAATATATTATTTTTAGGCTCTAAACCATATGAATTGGTAAGTGGACCCACCAAGCTCAAGGAGTCTCTAAACCCAGCTCTTGTACATGAGTAGGCAGTTGGAAAGTTTGGTGGTAACATGAGGCTCTTCTGGACCTGTTCTCATCAAGAATATTCCTAGAAGGCATTTCTAGGTAGTCCCCAAACAAATTGGGCACGACAGCCCCATTGCCCTTCCCATACTCATTTGGGGGGGGGGGGAGATGCGGGGAGGTAGGAGATCTGGGGTTGCTTCTGCCATTTTACTTCAAAACTTCACAATTCAAGTTTTTTCAGTTTCGTAAACCACAAATAGAAATCTTACTCTTCTTGTTTCCCCCATCATGTTAGATTCAAGGCTGAAATTTTAAACAGAAACTGAATGGCATGGCTGCTCATCCCTGGATTAAGGCTTTATGGTAAAACAAACTTAATTGGTATAAACTACAAGACAAACAAACATGAACAAAGCACACAAAGGAGGGAAGGAAAGGAAGACTGCATATAGCAAGCTTAAAACTTGGTTTCCTTCCTTCTCCCCACCCGCTCCAGTCCCCTTCCTCAGTCTGTGATTGAACATCCTAAGGCCCTTTGAAAATCCATTTGTGTTTTTGTTGAATGCATCTCAGGTCTTGAGGACTCACAGCCTGGAGAAGTATTGATTGCATTTAAGGGTCCATTACTTAGGTAAACCAAATAATGTAACTGATCTTGGCTCTAATTGATCAAATCTCTCCTACAGTGTTGGAAAGATTGTAATCTAATCACTCCAGTTCCTGGTTTCTAAGGGGAAGGTTACATTTTGCTGAAATTTACCCTGCTTTGGCAACCTCTCCTTATCCGGGTTCCCCTTCTTGAAACACACAGTGTAGGTTGTAGATCTATAAACTGGGAGGTACGGACACACACAGATAATCTATGCCTGTAAAACTCCCTCAGTTTCAATTTCAACTCTCCATATAAATGGTAGACAAGAAATGTTAAGCCATGTTAGTTTTTCCCTTTTAACTTTTCACAGCTTGGTAAAGGGGAGTTGGAAGATACTTGTACCTAATCTGGGTCACTATTGGCCTCTCGTTTCTCCTAATGAGCTTTGCCTCATCCCCATACTTCCCATGCTGTGTTTTCAGTTTCAGAACATGTAAGTGCAGTGTGTTTGAAGACTGTTGTTAAAAGCTGCTGAGATGCCGATTTATCCGTGGATTGGCTTCCCTGGCTTTAACTTGTTCTTCACTAGCAGCCCCCTGCACCTTCCTGAGAGGCATTACATTGGCTCAGCTTGGATTTTCCAGGTCTTTTTACTTCCTTAGTTAGGCCTGGTCTATCCCACAGGTGAAAACCCAGGGCTGAGCTGGGAGTAGACAGAAACTTAGCAAAGCAGCTTGTTATTTACCCTAACCAGCAGGATAACCATATTTAATGAAGAATGCCAGAATGACTGAGTTGGAAGAAAAAGGCCCTGCCATGGAGAGAAATCAGAAATTTAATTAAAAGGTAACTTCCCTAGCATTCCTAAAGATGCCATAGGTTATTGGTCTCCCTCCCTTTCTCTCTGCCCTGCTCGTGCTCTCTCTCTCTCTCTCTTAAAAAAAAAAAAAAAAAAGTGTTTCTACAAATGTAGAAACTGTGGTTAGGAACTATAGTAACTCTCTTAAAATTAAATAAAACATACTCTAAATATACCTCTTTTCTAACAAAACTAAGTACAATACTAGACTTCTCACTGGAGCTGGTGGGATGGACATCTTTAATGAGAAGTGCTTGGCTGCTCCATAGCATGGATTCTTTCTGGTATCTAAAAATGTAAGGTGACTAGAATGTGCTTCACAGCAATGTTTGAGTCAATATATATTGAGACATGGCTGTGAAGCCATTTCCAAGTGTAATTCTTGCCATTTTTTTTTTCAACGTTTATTTATTTTTTGGGGACAGAGAGAGACAGAGCATGAACGGGGGAGGGGCAGAGAGAGAGGGAGACACAGAATCGGAAATAGGCTCCAGGCTCCGAGCCATCAGCCCAGAGCCTGACGCGGGGCTCGAACTCACGGACCACGAGATCGTGACCTGGCTGAAGTCGGACGCTCAACCGACTGCGCCACCCAGGCGCCCCAATTCTTGCCATTTTAATGCGTTTAATATTCATGCTAAACAGCTTAAATTCAGAGTAGCACAATAATGTTTCTTGCAAGTTTGTATCTAAGAAGTTGTATAGAGAGTATTTCTAGTTTGACCTCTAATTCTGCCTGTTGGAGTACTCATATTTTCTGAGCTTTTGATTTCAAGTTTACAGAAAATTTGAAACAAGGGTAATGAACATGGGGAATTCATTAGCCCTCTACCCCCACCCTCTCTGCCATCTACTTTGCTACACTTGTTCTCTGAACATTCGAAAGAATGTTGCAGACCATGACAATTCATCCCCACAGATTTCAGGTGTATCTCCTAAGAATTAGGTTTTCTTTTATACAATCTGTTACCATTATAACACCAGAAAAAATTAACTTCAATATAGATACAATAATATTATCTAGTATAAGTTCATATTTAAATTAACCCAGTTGTTATTTTCCTTATAGCTATGTTTTTAATGTTTATTTATTTTTGAGAGAGAGAGAGAGTGCGAGTGGGGGAGAGCCAGAGAGAAAGGGAGACACCGAATCCCAAGCAGGCTCCGGGCTCTGAGCTGTCAGCACAGAGCCCAATGAGAGGCTTGAACTCAGGAACAATAAGATCATGACCTGAGCCAAAGTTAGGCACTGAACCGACTGAGCCACACAGGTGTCTCTGCTTAAAGCTATTTTTTTTTTTAAATCCAGGATCCAATCAAGGATCACATATTGTACTTAGTTGTCATATCTCCTTAGTCTCTTTTCAATAAGTCCCTCAGTTTTTTCAAACTCTATTGTGACATTGACAGTTTTGAAAAGTCAATGCCAGTTCTTATGGACTGTCTCACAGTCTGTATCTGCTCCGTTGTTTCCTCTTATAAGATTAAAAAATGCTACCTTGGGAGGGTTGCCTTCCTGTGGCAGGGCCTCAGGAAGCACAGAAAGTCAATCTGTTCCCTTGGTGGTACTGTTGGCTTTGATCATGTGGTCACAGTGGTGTCCACCAGATCTCTCCCCTGTAAAGGCACCTTCTTCTTCCTGTGATTAAGTAGCTTTTGGGGGTATTTTGAGACCAGGTGAATGAATATCCCATTCTCCAACAATCTTTACTGGGAGTTTTAACATCTACTGATGGTCTTTGCCTAAATCAGTTATTGAATTGGTGGTTACCATACCCCAGTTTGGGGAAAGAAGAAGTCAATTGTACTTTGGGTACCAGAGAAATGGCTCTAGGGAGAAAAAAAAATGCATGTCCCTTTTATTAAAAACAAAAGAATTTGTTTTGTCCGTATTTAAAATAAAGTTTTAAGTGAAAATTTGAGTGTGAATATCAATAAATAAAAACCTGTGTTAATTTTGAGTGCAGATCATAAAATTGTGAGCTTATAAATTTCTAAAAGTTTTACACCAAATCTTAAAATTTGCATCAAAAATTATAGGGTTGAATCTTGTTATTGCAGTTTTTGGAACAAAAGTGGGAAGTGTTCTGTGTGCATGAGTGAAAGATCTCCATATAGCTCTGTCACTGTAGAAATATCATCTAAGGAATCTATGAAACTCTGAACGAATCTGTTGTATTTTTTAAGCAGTACTCATTTGAGAAATTGCTTGTGATAAATAGGTTTCACTAATTAAATCATACACTTCCATAGTACATTACATATAAAACTAGACTAGAAAATAAATATAATTAAAGTAAACATGCCCTTCTAATTAGTAATTGTTTCTGCCATTTTAAGCAAATTTCAGAGTCACAGAGAGCTTCTCCACTATAAACCTAATAATGAAGCTTGTGATAACAGGTGTAAATTAACACAATGGAAAACATTTACACTGTAACATGCTAAATTAAAAATGACATTAACAAGTCTCATTTTCAAATTCTGTATAATTAACATTTGTTCAACCCAGAGATGAATAAGTGCACTACAATGGTAGATGTCTTTATTTATAGCTTATAATATTTGTCATAGCTTTATCTTTGTTAAATTGTAAACAGAGTTGCATTCCTTCTTAAAATATATCATGTTTATGTAATCTTAGACAGTTCTGACAAAGGGTAAAATGTGATATTTACTGGTGTCATTACTGTGGGTAATATGCAGGTGTGCCACCAGAACAGCTTTGGTCCAGGATACAGATAGACATGAAATACTGAGAGTGGCTTGACTATGGAGATATGCAGGTACAGCGGTAATAATATACACGACATGATAAAATATTAGGATTCCCTCGAGTGTTTCCGTTCAATGCACATATGTGCTTCTAAGTGCTTTGAATCGATGTTTGTTTCTGCAAATAAATATTATCTTAAAGGCTTTCTTTTATGGCACTCGTTAATACAGGCTAGAAACCAGAGAACAGAGGAAACAGCTTTGTAGCTTAATTTGTCACAAAGGACATGATGTTTTACTCCTTACAGAGAGTTTCATCAGTACACTAATGATTGAACGAAGAATTAAGCATTATTGCATTACAGTGGCTTAGATCTTGTCATTGACTTCTTTGTTTTTTTTATAGTTGACATTAAAAAAACTTAATATTTTAATTACTGCAACTGAATTTAAAAAATTGTCAAGGACATGTACTCTGAATTATTTTTTTGAGATTTAAAAAAAATTTTCTGTTTATTTAGGTTGCTTTTGGGTTTATTCTAGAGAATAGGGGATGGAAAGGTTTATAAGGGCAGGGTCTGTGTTGTGTCATTAAGCCTGGTTCATAGGGGATACTCGCTAATACTTGGAGAATTCTAAGATTCAGTACCTACAAGTTCTGGAACTTACTGTCTTGTCGAGGAGGTGGAAAAGTGAAGCAGTGATTGCTTTATACCATCTGCTCTCCTGGTCCTCAGGTCTTCAGACTCAGACTGGAATGAAACCATTGGCTTCTCTGGATCTCCATCTTGCCAGCTCACCCTGCAGATCTGGAGACTTGTCAGCCTTCATAATTCCATGAGCCAAATCCTTAAAATAAATCTGTTTACACACACACACACACACACACACACACACGCACGCACGCACACACACATACATACACTCCTTGTTGGTTCTATTTCTCTGGAGAAACCTAATAACCAATATAACATTCTAGAGTAGGTTAGGTATTATATTATATATATGTGTGTGTGTGTGTGTGTGTGTGTGTGTGTGTGTGTGTGTGTGTGTATGGCAGAATAGTAAATTTTTGTTGGTACACTTAAAGGGAAGATTTAAGGCAGTTCCTAGCAGAGTACCGATATACAGTGAGAACTCAGTAATGATAGCTGTTCTTCTTATTAAGAAGTAAATTTGTCTGCAATTGCTTGGCCATTTTCTGTGCTTCTTAGAGGCAGAACAAGAACACTGGTGAAAATGTGATTGCTGCTGGTCGGTAGTAGCTGCTCCAGAACTCATCAATTGCTTGCTTTTCTGAGGTGATTTCAGTCTTCTCTGGCTACCACTGCCCACTTGGTTAAAGAAAATAGCCAGTTTCCCACCTTCTCTCATTCTTGCCCCACCCCCATTACCATGGCTTGTTCCTTCCCTTCCCTTTTCTCTCTATTCAGACCAGATTATTATAGCCCTATTTTATGAGATGGCTGGTTAGGCTGCAGAGGTGCTTAGCCCCCGTGCGAGGCTCTTTCTCCCACAGCAGATTACCATCCTGTACTTGTTGCCTTCCACTACCTTGCCCCTATCCATCTCTTCAGGTTTGCTTCACTGCTTAATGTTGTCTGACCTGCAGGACAGAGAGACAGCAATGGGATAGAAGGGTTCATCGGGCCCCTGAATGGACAGTCCCGTTTTCTTTATTCCTGTTTGGCACATCTACAGATTATCCTTTTAATGTTTATTTTTTGTTTTTTAGAGAGAGGGAGAGAGAAAACAGGGGGAAAGGCAGAGAGAGAGAGAGAGAGGGGAAGAAAGAATCCCAAGCAGGGCAGAGCCAAATGTGGGACTTGAACTCATAATCCACAAGATCGTGACCTGAGCCGAAATCAAGAGTCAGACACTTAACCAACAGAGCCACCCAGGTGCTCCATTTATAGATTATTTTTGAAGGAATATAAACATATCAACTTTCCCCAAACTAAATCTCAGAGATCGACTCAAACTGTATACCACGTCAAACATGTATTATCCAGGAAACTGGCAAACAGTAGGCCAACCCACAGAGAAAAAAAGATGAGATAGTATGCATTTCTGTTTGTTACTTAGGGGATTCTCTTTAGTTGTGGGCTACTGCATTGGGTCAGCAAAGTGAACTTATGTTGGGTGTTGTGAATGAAAAAATATCTTGAGCAAAGACGTTGAGGTTCATTGCAGTCTCTAATTCATATAGACAGATTTAAGGGAAGAGAGAGGGGTAATTCTGATTGAATTCAATATTCACATCTAGAGATTTTCTCTTTGTACCATCCCCAATATTTAGAGGACAGGGGCAAGTAAATACAGAAAGAGCTGTTACGCTCAAAACACGTAACAGTCTAGAATACTTAGATATTACTGCTGGGAAGTGAATGTTTATAAACTGTCTTCCTTGAGAGAGGATTCTGCTAGGTGCCAAGAGAGAGCAGAAATGGAAGATGCATTCCTGCCCTCCAGGCACTGACCATGTAATTGAGAACCCAGCCATCTTGAGACAGAGGAGGGTTGGGAGAAAAGGCAAGACAGCAATGCTGCCCACAGTCACAGCTCTTAAATATGTTCAGTCCTGGCCCAGTGGCCGGATGGGAAGGAAAGTGCCGCCCTGAGATCTAATTACCAGAGACAGAGATGCTCAGGTGTGAGCTGCCTAATTATGAAAGCCCAGGGCACAGAAGCTCTCATGAGACCGACCAGTGTTAAAGATACTGAAAAAATAATTTTGACAGCAAATTTAAACTCAGATGAACTCCACTAGGAGCTGCAAATGTAGGAATGGAGCCTAGGTTCTCTTAAAAGCAAAAAATCCTCAGCAACAACTACAAAAACTTTGGATTCATTTTTTTCAAGCCAGATCATCATGCTAGTTTCACAGAAGTGTGTGAAAAATGAATGCACATGAATAGGGCCTTTTAAATGCTCATAATTAAGGCAAAAGATCACATAGTTGATAGTTTGGTTGGTGACGGTAGTAAAAACAGTTGCTCTTTGTGGAATGTATTGGTTGAAAAGAAAAGTTGTATTTTCTAGTTTCCTGCATCGTGAAACTTTTTTTGAATGCAGCTATTTTTTTCTTCAACTATGTTTAATTTCTCTGAAAATAAAAATCTACAGTGCAGTGAAGCTACTTTGCATCTTTTTCAATATGACATTCTCCCCATGTGATTGTACAGAATTCATTTTGCATGGCCCCATACCAAATCCCTCCAATTCCTGTCCTCATATACAGCAGAGCCATGTGGTTCACACATGACGCCAAGCCTGGTAGGCACATAGTGTTGCTGTCAGGAGAAGATGCTTGCTGAGGGGGCTGGGATGCACATTGCACACCATATCATCCCACCTGCCCTTCCTGTTTGGGGCTAAGGCCACAGGTTCTTTCAGAGCCAAATTGATACTCTTTTGAGAGAAGCATCTGGCTTTTTGGCAGCTCTGTGGAAGTTACCTTGGTCATGTGAGAGTTTCTTCTGCATTTATCACATGTTTTAGATATTAAAAGGATTCCTGGCATTTTAATGTCCCAATTTCCAGGCATGAGGAACATGAAAAAGCTGAAGTCTGTTTGTACTTGCAAGGCCTCTTTGAAATTTGTAGGGAAACAACAACAACAACAACAACAACAACAACAACAACAAAAACTTCCAAGTTGTACCTTACCTACATTCATGGATGGTTTTCGACTGCCTAATTTTACACTTGATCTTAGCCAAAAGGCTGAGAAGCAATGTACTGCCTAATTTTAATATCCCCAAATCTGGTATTTATGCTGGAGAGAAACATCAGTAGGGATTAGAGAGAAGTGGTCTTTAAAAATATTCACTGAGAAAACTAAAATGACATTTTTTCTTAGTTTAAATGTTTCAGAATTCACTAATATTTATTGAACAGCTATGATGTTCCATGCAGTAGGTACCATACCAGACACAATGTGTATTAGCTTGAGTTGCTATAACAAATAGACCATGGACTGGGGTATTTCAGCAAGAGACAGTATTTCTCACAGTTCTAATGGCTGAAGTCCAAGATCAAGGTATCAGGAGATTTGATATCTGGTGAGGTCCCTCTTCCTGGCTCACAGAAGGCTGCCTTCTGGCTGTCCTTACATGGACAGGTGGGAGACAGGGGAGGAGGAGAGGGAGATGTGTCTGGTCTCTCTTCTTATTCTTAAATTTTTTTTTTTCAACGTTTATTTATTTTTGGGACAGAGAGAGACAGAGCATGAACGGGCGAGGGGCAGAGAGAGAGGGAGACACAGAATCGGAAACAGGCTCCAGGCTCTGAGCCATCAGCCCAGAGCCCGACGCGGGGCTCGAACTCACGGACCGCGAGATCGTGACCTGGCTGAAGTCGGACGCTTAACCGACTGCGCCACCCAGGCGCCCCTCTCTTCTTATTCTTAAAAGGACACTACAGGAGCTTCACTCTCATGACCTCTTCTAAGCCTAATTACTTCCCAAAGGCCCTACCTACAGACACCATCATGTTGGAGGTTAAGTCTTCAACATAGAATTTGGGGAAGACACAAATATTCAACCCATAAGATCATGTTAGAAAGTTCATCAAGTTTTTCATTATCAAATTTCAGAAAGCCTTCCCAGTCTATACTGCTCACATTTCCATGTGACCTTTCTTTATTTTGTTGAATAATTTATTCATGTTGCTTATTTTCTTAAATGTTGTATATTCATGTAGTATACCTTCAGCTAACTTTGATTACTTAATCATAATTTAGTATCCAACTGCTAAATATTTTTCTATGTTTCCATTCATTTCTCAGTCATTAGATAGTTTTTCAGGGGTGTGGATTGTCACATCTGTAACTTGCTTTATCCAGCTCCCAGCCCAGCATTTCTTTATGTTACAAACACCTATTGTGGACCTATTTGTGCCAAGCACAGATTCCAGACACTGCACTGAAAGAGAATTGCTTGCCTACTGGAGCTCACATTTTAGTGGGCCAAATAGCAGCTTTCAGATTGAAATATATTTGTGCTATAGAGAAAATAAAATGGGTGATAAGGGACATGGCAGAGGGCGCTTGCAGGTGGAGGGCAGCAGTCATTAGGATGGCCAAGGAAGCCCCACTGATGAGGTGACATTTGACCTGAGATCCGAGAAGTTAACCACATAGAGGTCTTGGCGAAAAGATTTTCAAACAAAGGAAACAGCAGGGATAGGAGCTTTTCTCTTAGCTCATTCATGGGACAAAAAAACAAAGAAAGGCCACGTGCCAGGGGTGGGATGAGTGATGGTGAGACAGGGCCGAGGGGTTGGCAAGGGTGTGGGATGGTGTGGGGGTGGCATGAGGTGGGCTCAGAGAGTGGGCATGGGCTGGAGCTTTGGAGGCAATGGTGAGGAATTGGACATTTATTCCAAATGCAGAGGGAAGCTGTGGGAGAGTTGGAAGCAGGAGAAAAATAGGATTTTATTAATGCTGCAGGCTTATTCAGGAAATACCATGATGATAGTAGTATTCATAGTTAGTATGTAATTACATGTAATAACATGTGTACTTCCTATGATGTGAACACTCCTTCTGTGTTTGGTTGAAAACTAAAATGAATGAATAAGTGAATTATATCCCTCTGTGTTTCTAACAGTTTAATATTCATTATTTGCAGAAGATACAGTTTTATCCATGTGTAAGCATAAATTGTTCATTCGAGTAGGGCATGCCAATTTTAGCTAGGGTCTCCTCTTAATTTTGATTGTGTATCCCTTGTGGCTACGTGTCAAAATATGACATATCAACATAAGCCAACCTGGATTTAATGAATAGGAAACCATGGAATTTATATGATTTGGGGGCACATGGGTGCTTTTTTAATGCCAATTCCAAGGATAAGTGGCATGGAGGTTATTTGATTAATTGGGCAAGCATAAACTCTAGGTTTGACTGCCTGCCTGTCATCTGAACACAAAACATTGAATATTAGTTGACTTAGCACTCCAGAATTAAAATCATGATACTTCTTTTACTGTGAACAGAATATTTTGCTTAGCTTTACACTGTCCTTTAAATTAGCACTGACAGTACCCTGAATATATAGTTTTTACTTACTAGTGAGATATTTTCCAAGGTGTATTTCAAGAATACTCTGCTCCCTGAAGTTCAAGGGTAGTCATAGTACATAGTACATAGTACATAGGTTGAACCTATGTACTGCTTTTGTGGAACTGGAGAATACCCTATGTTCTGGAGGCGCTTCCTGAATTTCTTTGCTGACATCTTGCTTGGTAGAGCCATCAATCACATATGACTTTTATCCTCATTTGCATTTTGTGCACATTTGCACATAGTTTTAGCTCTGTGTTGGCCTTATTTTGGAAGACCCAGAAACCTGAATTGGTTTAACCATCAAGGTGATAAAGAGGGAGGCAGTAACCCTGATTAGAACCTGACCAGGCTGATGTGATCCTGAGTGCTACCCAGATCCCCTGGGATGATGCGGCTCTTGACCTGATGAGCTGGTGTTGGGTCCGTCCACTTCTCACCTCTAGGGACTAAAAGAAAGACTCTGAGACTTTCCCAATTGGTAATCCAGACCCTTTCACCACCATTAGGAAGATACACCATTAAGACACTCCTAACACATTCAGACTTAATTCCTATGTGTTTTTAAATTCTGAAAGTTCGTGACTTTTTTTTTAAAGTAAACTCTACCCCCAGTGTGGGACTCGAACTCACAACCACAAGATCGAGATTTGCATGCTCTATCAACTGAGCCAGTCAGGCGCCCCCATGAAAGTTGGTGACTTTTTGGGGCGCCTGGGTGGCTCAGTTGGTTAAGCGTCCGACTTCGGCTCAGGTCATGATCTTGCGGTCCCTGAGTTCAAGCCCCGCATCAGGCTCTGTGCTGACAGCTCAGAGCCTGGAGCCTATTTCAGATTCTGTGTCTCCCTCTCTCTCTGACCCTCCCCCGTTCATGCTTTGTCTCTCTCTGTCTCAAAAATAAAAATAAACGTTAAAAAAATAAATAAAAGAAAGTTGGTGACTTTTTAAGAAGCTCAAAAATAAAATTTAGTAGTTGTGACAAATACTCATAGCCCTTGATAGAACCTATCCTGCAGATTTTAATGTTTTGTTATTAATACCAGTTTTTCTTTCCTTGCTTGATTGTATTCTCTTATTTGAATAATGTTTTACAGTGCAGGAGCAATTTCTTATTTTGTCTTTTCAAAAATACAAAAAGCATACAGAGTATAGCATTATTATGGCCACCTGTAGATAAAGACACTCATAGTATTTCTGAGGTAGATATCCAGCAGGCTGTGGGACTAGGTGCCATCCCAGATGTGCAGCCATTGAGCATTGTGTTCCTACCACCATTCCATGCTGCCTTTGCTAAAGGCCAAAGTCAATGAAGTTTAACTCTTTCCAGTTTAGAAGAAGGCATAGGATAGTAAATATTAATCTGTAGTGTTTTAAGATTTCTTTCAGAGTGCTTTATTAGGAAGTTCACGAGATCGGAAGGATACAGTCCTCTTCAGGATTAGGAACTATTTTTGTTGAGTTTGAAGTTTGTCTTTTTTAGAATTCATAGACTAGAATTTGATCTGATTTGGTTCTTGCTGTATTCTGTTGAATTGAGGCCACATAGAAAGATTGTTGAATCAGATGGAATAGTAGTAGGAGGAAAAGGTAAAGAGAGGTTGAACACTTTTTTTCTTATACATCTTTATTTTGTATTTCTCACTGAGAGAAATACACTGAGCTCTCACTGAGAGCTCCCCACTTTTCTATTTACAAATCGTAATAACAGGGGGAAAAAGACAAGGTTAAGAAACTTGCCACAGTATGAGACAGACTGCAATCAGAACACAGTTCTGACTCCATCATAAAGCATATTTCCCAACTGATTGAGGTTTTCACCCGTTAGTACTCCTTGTTCTCCTTCGAGGGTTTATCCAAGTGGGGCTCTTTCATCTGAGGGGATCTGTCCCATCATCACTCAGTCCAGCTTCCCAGCTGGCCTGGCAAAACACTTTCCCAAGCCCTGAAACTGTGTTTTCTAACACTGCTTTCACTTGTGATTGTCCATGAGAAAATCCTTTGAAGACAAGGCAGGCCTGTAAGTACCAGGTGAATGAAGCAGGTGCTTCAGCACCCCAGCTCTGCGTGCTCTTGCCAGGCAGGTGTGTCAGACCTGGTGATGCTGACACCAGTTTTAAGCACTGCCTCAACATCCTGCTCTCATCAGGGGTTCATGGTGGTCCTCTGGTGTAACTGATAAAGATGTAAAACTAGGACATTTTCTCCTGCTGTGACTAGAAAAGGGACTGTAATATATTGTTTTCCCTTACTTGTAAGAGGGAGGTCTCCAAGAGCATTTGGAGCATTTGCAACTCAGTGATGTATATTGGCCGAATTAGGAAAGTGATTGCATCTCAGCTAGATTGGAGTCTTTCTCGGAGCAAAGGAATGCTGTGATCATTGGGGTGGAGCTCTTTGTGTGGAGTACAGTATCAGGGACACAGGGAAAATGGCACTCCAAGTAATTTGTTGAGTTTTCTTTCTTTGAGGATGTTATAGTTAATGAAAGAGGTTGAAAGCAACAATTGTCATAGTGCTTAATGACACTAGCACACAGGGTCCAAATGGCTACAGATTTAGAAAAGTTCAGCAGAGAAAATGAGGACAGAGGAGCATGTAGGGGAGGTCAAGAGAGTGTGGTCAGGAAGCGGAAGGTTTCTGTGAAAGAATGACAGGGTTGTGAGGAAAGGGGAAGGTTATGGGTGATGCAGGTAGATGAAATTCTGCTTAGGAAGCATGGCATATACAGTTCCTGGGGCTGAAATGGTCAGTAGCACTGAGGCAGATGTTTGCTAGGCTGAAGTATTATAAATCTCCATGTTTGAGATTTCTGTGAAATAGAACAGTTGAAATGAAAACTGAATTTAACAAACATTTATTCAGTGCCCCTTTGAACTAGGTATCGAGGCAGATTCTGGGGAGAACAAAGAGGAGTACCTGCCCCAGAATTCACACTCTCCTGGGGGAGAGAGAAAATGAAAACTAATCTGTGCTGGATGTGAGCCCAAGGCACCTGGAACAAGGAGGAGGCAGCAGTCAGCCATGTTAGAGACTGCTTCCTAGAGTAGGGGAATCTTCCAGCAGAACTAACATCGAATAGGATGTGGGGAGAGACAGAAGAGGAATTTCAAGTTAAGCAAGAAGGTTAGCAAAGGTATGTGTGTGAAAAGGAACACGATGCATTGGGGAGCAGTCCCAGGTATCTACAGTGTGGACACACACAGGTAACTTACGTAGAGCTAAGGAGGGAGGCAGGTAGGTCATCACCAATGGGGAGAGCCTTTTATGTCATGCTAAGGCTTCTGGACATCCTCAGGTCTCATAGACAATATTTGAAGGAGTGTGAATTTGATAGGATAGCTACTGGTTGCTAGGAAGCCATTGTGGATTTTTGAGCAAGAAAGTGATGTAATGAAGGTGGTGTTTCATTTAGTTAATTTAAAATGTAAACACTGTTATAATAGTTTTCTCTCATAAAAGTAAGATAGATTAATTTCAGAAAAATTCAAATGTAGAAAAGCTATAAAGTAGACATGTTGCATAATCCCATGACCCATTGATAAAAATTAAACTATTTGAATGCTTTGTTACATTACAGTCTTTTCTATGCATAGATGTGGCATTGGTAAAATCATGGGAAGAGTTTAGACCGGTATCTAGCCTCCTTTTCCCCCAACCGCAAGCCGCATGATGTCTTTCACTTGCTCTTTCCAATGCTTATAAAATACATGAGAAATAACATCAAAGCTCCCTTTGTATTATTAATCCACAAAATGGTTGAGATTGTTTACTCTTTTGTGCCTTTCTGTAAGTCACTTTCTGCTTTTTGCAGCTCTTTTCCTTTTGATGTGTACACACTTGTAAATTGTTTTTGTGGGGGTGTTTTTGATATCTCCAGATTGTTTTCAATTCAAGGAAAATTTAAGTCAATTTGACTGATGCTGGAAGGCTGGAATCCTGGAAGGAATGAAATAAGGTGCTACATTGTCTCTTTGGCTGAAATCTGTGGGAATAAGACTATATGACACCCCTAGTGTGGTGGGAGAGCAGGCAGGGCGTAGGTAGCCTCACCCAGCCGAAGTGTCCATGGGTGGGTCTGCTGTGTCCTGTGTCCTCTGGAGGCTGGTGATCTTTCTCCACTTCAGTCTTGGACTTCACTGCAGAAGAATTATTCCTGTCTTGTATTTGCCTTTCTCTCTCTCTGTCTCTCTCTCTCTCTCTCTCTCTCTTTCATTTTTCTCTTCCCTTAATGACTTGATGAAGAACTTTTTGGGGTGAGGAGAAATATAGCCTAGAGTTTTATAATTGAAATGCTGACTTTGAAAGTATTTCTTCTGCCCAAGCCATTTCAGAGTCTACAGAGGCCCAGATCAAACAATTACAAAACAAAACAAAAAACTGAAAACACTCAGAGTTGAAGTTGAGAATGCCGTTCTTGACTTTCTCACCAAGTTATATTTATAAAATGTGTACATTCAATATATTTGCCCCTTTCCCTCATCTTTGAATCATAGTGAGTAGAGTTTTGAATCTTCCATTTTTGCTAATATTGTAAGCATTTATCATGATATATCTTTATATTTTCCTTGAAAATAGATGCATAATATCCAGTTACATGAATGAACCATAACTTGTGTAAACATCCTTCTATTGGACATATAGGGTTTTTTTTCCTCTTAATATTTTCTCTTAATTTAGAAGTGTTCACTATTGATACTAATATTTCTCTTAACATGAACATGTGCAATGGTGAACATTCTTTTATAGAAGTCACTGTACATATTGCCAATAATTCCTGATTGGAGGATGTGAGCTTTAATATAGTTCTTGATATCTTGCCAAATTTCCCGTTAGAGAGATTTGACCTGTTTTGCTAGCAGCAGGAACATACGAAACCTCCTGCTGTCCTGTACAGTTGTCTGCATTGAGGGTTATACTTTTTAGTTCTTTGCCTCTTTGGTAGGAAAAAATCGTATTTCTTTATTGTTTATTTTTTCTTTTCTTTTTTCCTTTTTAAAAATTACTGACAATTTTCAATTTTTTTTACATGTTTAGTTATTTTTATTTCTCACCATCTTTTATATTTTTTGGCCACTTATTGTTCATGCCCTAACTCACTTTTATCTGATTTTTAAGAAACCATTTCCTATATTTATAAAAAAATCTTTGTCTGTAGGCTAAAACTATTACCCCCTTTTCTTATATGTTTTATATCTTTTCCCAGTTTATCTTTAATCTTTTGCAGATAAATTTGTGGAGATTTTATGATGTGTAGAAGTGTATAATTCTACATGATCAAATCTGTCCTTTTTTTTTTTTTTTTGCATTCTCTTTCATTGCTTTAATGATTAGGAATGCCAGCCCCTTCTAAGATCACATAAATGTTTATTTATATTTTCTTTTTGTTTTATTGTTGCTTCATTTTATTTTTATTTTAATTAATTAATTAATTTATTTATTTATTTTAAGAGAGAGAGAGCTCGCATGTGCAAGAGTGCGTGAGCAGGGGAGAGGCAGAGAGAGAGGGAGAAAGAGAATCCCAAGCAGGCTCCACGCTGTCAGTGGAGAGTTGGACGTGGGGCTTGATCTCACAACCTGTGAGATCTGACCTGAGCTGAAATCAAGAGTCTGACACTTAACCGACTAAGCCACCCAGCTGCCACTATCGTTGATTCATTTTAAAACAATTATTCTTCAAACTGTTAAAAATTTATTTTTGAATATGTTATGAGTAAGATAAAACACTTTCTTTCCCAAATACTGTCCTTGTTATCCTCAAACCCCAAAGTGGATCTATAATGATACATTGTTAAGTTTTTACAAAGCTGGTAAGATCATAATGGCCTAGGGCAATATGTGGGAAAATCCTAGAATTATTAAATAGAAGGAATTGAATGTAGCTGGTGAACAGCAGGCACTTCAAGCCTAAGGCATTGTGAGAATGGAGGCGCCATCCGTGTTAATGGGGAATTCATGGTGGGGGAGACCATCGTCAGGAAAGAGTGATAAATTTTCTTCAGCACTTTATTTTTCAGAGCCCTCATACACACGTTCATTTGTTTTTAATGTTTATTTATTTTGAAAGAGAGAGAGAGAGAGAGAGAGAGAGAGAGAGAGAGAGAGAGCGTGAGTAGAGGAGGAGCAGGGAGAGAAGGAGAGAGAGAGAATCCTAAGCAGACTTGGTTCTGTCAGCACAGAGCCCCTTGCAGGACTTGATCTCACGAACCATGAGATCGTGACCTGAGCGGAAACCAAGAGTCAGATGCTTAACCAACTGAGCCACCCAGGCTCCTTATACATATGTTCAGTTTTGATTAGAACCATATCAGTGGTCTCTCTCAGTGGACTGCACATCTTCTTGAGCAAAGATGTAGTAGATTAAGTGGATCAAGGGACAGAGGAAAAATCTGGGTTTTTAAAACTGTGTGCCTTGAAGTTCCCTCCACATTCCAAGTATGCTTTACTCACAACTCACCTTTGTAACATACTTTATGAGTAACAGATAACTTTCATACCTATTAGTTCACTTGGTTCTCAGAACAACCCAGTGTCGAAGGCATGCATATTATGTCTTTGTTTCTAAAGATCTGAAAACTTATTAGACATTAGGTGCCTAAGGTCACACAAAGAATATATGTTTTCCTGCTCTTTCAGTGAGTAAATGCTCATCAAGCGCCCGTGGTATGCCAAGCATTGTCAGGTACTGAGGATACATAGAAAGAAGAGTTCTTAATTGAAACAAGGAAGAATCAGACTCTTTTCCTTAGACCTCATTTTTTTAGAGCCAGGACTTGGTGCTTGGCAATACCCATCCATTAAAGTAAAAGAAAACTCACATAAGACAATTAATGTGACTGACACTGAATACTTCATACATGGTGAACTTGAGTGATCTGGATGGAATGGGGGAACTTGAGTGATAATTAGATCAACGTATTATGCTGTTTTCTGCTGTGGTATGCAACGTATACCTTTTTGAAGCTCTTTTTATTGGTACTAGATCAAAAGCCAGATAATTTGTTGGTTATTTATTATGTAAAGTGTAATTCAGAGTCACTCAGGCTCTTCCTTTAAAGAGAAATGTTTTTTTCTTCGTTGATATTCATGATATAAGTGTCCAACACTACCATCTCTAGAAAGTTTAGTGTTTGCAGTGTAAAAAATAAAAAGAAAATGGGGCGCCTGGGTGGCTCAGTCGGTTGAGTGTCCGACTTCGACTCAGGCCATGATCTTGTGATCTGTGAGTTCGAGCCCCGTGTCGGGCTCTGTGCTGACAGCTCAGAGCCTGGAGCCTGCTTCAGATTCTGTGTCTCCCTCTCTCTCTCCGCCCCTCCCCTGCTCATGCTCTGTCTCTCTCTCTCTGTCAAAAATAAATAAACATTAAAAAAATTTTTTAAAAGCAAAAGAAATAAGAAAAACTGGATTTCTGTGGCCTTTCATTGTAAGAGGAAAAACTAGTTACTCTAATGATTTTATTTTTTTGAATTCTAAATTGAAAAAAAAAATATTGCTGTATTGGAAAACCAAAGGTGGGAATGAGTTTGTTCAGCTGATGTTTCTCAGTTTAAATTTCTATATTTAATTCTTTTTTTTTGCATTTAAGTCTATATATGTATATTAATTCTATTGTTACATATGTATATTTTGTATGTAATGCCACTTTATATTTCCATTTCATCTTACATTGTTACTCTTGTTTTTATGTGCTCCAATAAAGTCATTGTTTCTATATGTGTTTTCTGATTGACAAGTTGAATAAAGAAATTGATTTTCTTTGGCGTAAAACTAAGTATCGAGTCACGCAGGAAAGCCTTTGGAAAACAAATAGAGCAATCCTTTTGTCAATGCTAATATTTCAGTTTTTCAAGCTACTTGCATGACTAGAGTGATAACCGATCTTAGAACAAGCATTTGATATTGATTTGCCAGTCTAAAGTAACAAGTTACTGCTTCACTTCTTATCAAGAATTAAATCAAAAATAATTCGGTGCCTTATAGAATATGTACCTTGAGAATTCTCTTGCATGATTTATGTGCTGCAGTGTAGCAAGGATAAATGTTGAAGAATCATATGACTTTAGATAAAGGTTGTATATTATTACTACATAACTTTATTATATAGTAAATCTTAATTTGATATACACAAAAAGCTATTGCAGAGGTTCTTAAAAAGTTGGGCACATTATATTATAAGAATTTGCATCTTTTTTTATTAATCCTGATGAATTCATAGCCCATAAGGCTTTTATTGTCCAATAAAAATCCCAAATGGGAAATACTGATTTGCTTACAAAACATAGACTTTTTTGCAAATCAGAATTGATTATCATTCAAAGCTGATATTAGAAATAAAAATTCTATATTGTTTCCTCTTCTCAAAATTAAAAAATGAGGTTATAATTAGGTACTCTGTGTTTCATATGAAAGTCAGATAGTATTTTTTTTTTGCATATTTTAAATTTATTTCCAGAATTTACCATCTGGTAAAATGGTTTGAGTTAATTTCAGATAGTTGCAAGTAACTCAGATGTTTCATACAGAATTAACAATTCATGTATCCCATATTTGCGTGAGTATATATGCAATATGCTTGTTGTATCTCAGATATTTAAAATAAATCCAGAGTTAATATTGGATCTTTTTATTCTAACTCCTCATCCTGCCCCAAGGCCATAGAATTTTTTTTTTTTTTATAATTTAGGTCTGTTTTTTGCTTATGTTTCATGTTCATAATGTGTAAATGGGAATGGGGGCTTTTTGTGACAATGACCCCACTCAAGCACCCAAGTGAAGGAAAACTACATCTTTATGCTTCCAGATTTGGTAGGGGAGGAGATATGGATATGTTATATGTGAGGATATGCATACCTGTTCCTAAACAAACTCCTACCAATTGTGTGTGGATTTGGCAAGTTGGTTCCAAAATATGTCTGACAAATACAGAAGGTCAAGAATATCAAGACAATCTTGAAAAAGAGTAAGGTTGTAGGACTTACAGAGCTGTAGGAATTAAGACATACAGTGTTGGCACAGGGATAGGCAAATAGACAAGTGAAATTGAAAAAGGAGTCCCAGGAACAGAACCACACCTGTGTGAAGACCTGATTTATGGCAAAAGTTGGCACTGCATAGCAATGGGAAAATAATGGTCTTTTCAACTAATAGAGCTGGGTCATTTGGCTTGCTGTATGGAACCAAAATGAAACTGATCACTACATTACATCAAAATCAATTTCAAGTATTTTTTTCCCCCTGAGTTGACATTGGTTTCATGCATAGTATGAGGTAGTGGTCAAGTTTTAATTAATTGAGTTGATTAAATCATTGACAGAACAAAGATCATTAAAAGCTTAATAGAATATTGCCAGAATCTCAGAAATCTCTCCTGGGCATCCTTCTGCACATTATTCTTTCCCTTTTTTCCAGAGAAAACTATTGTCCTGAATTCTAACACTAAAGTTTATGCTTACTTGTTTTTGTACATCATACAAATAGAATTATATAGTAAGATATTCTTCTCTGTATTGCTTCTTTCAGTCAATATTGTGTTCATGAGGTTTATTTATGTTGCTGGATATAGCTGTAATTCTTAAGAAGTGTGGAATTATGCTGTACCTTCCTAAAGGTAGAGTTGCTATATAAAATATTTGGATTTATTTATTTATTTAGAATTAGACTCATAAGTATTTCTTTTATACTTTAGGTTATATTCCAATACTATTTTATTTATTTTCTCATTCAAATTGCTCCAGCTTTGGCTAATGGAAACTCTTTCAGTTGGCTCCTATATCTCTTTGACATATGTCCATTATTGGTGGTAGTGTTCTTGCTTTCTAGTGATACAAGTTGGTTCTGCCCTATCTTGTGTATTTTGTGTGCTAGTCCAAAAATGAGCCATTTCTTCAAGTAGCCCTGGTTCCTTTCTTTGGACAATGGTGTTGGAAACCAAGATCTGAATGCTAGCCATGCTTGTTGCCACTGGGGTATTGATGTTTCTGGGCCCACTCAGCTGACAGAGCAAGGTACGCATGCACACACACACACACACACACACACACACACACACACACACATACACATATATACATATATATACACACATATTTATAAATATCTCTATATGTTTCCATTTGCATATATATTAATTTGAAGCTAAGTTCAGTCTGTTGCCTCCAGCTCTAACCCATCATCACATGGATTGCATAGGTCATTCTAGCTTCCTCCCCTTTCTTATATGAGGGAGATTCCAAGGGTTTTTGGCCAATTGGAAGAATGCAGTTGCTATTTACTGCAGATGGGAAGGACTGCATGGGAGCAAGATTAGGGTGAACTTCTAAAATACTGTTATTCTACTATCAATAACTGGTGACGTGAATTAAATAGATAATATTTTGTTATCTTAAATGTTAATAAAATATGTATAATATCTATAATTGTGAAATAATTTTTAAAAGTCAGATTGCTACTTTCTTTTGTCTTAGATTATGTAGTAAAATACATGTAACATAAATCTACCATTTTTACCATTTTTAAGTGTACAGTTCGGTAATGTTAAGTGCAGCAGATCTCCAGAACTGTTTCTATCTTGGAAAACTGAAACTATATCCATTGAACAGTTCACCATTTGTCCCTCCCCCAGCCTTTGGCAACTACCCTCTGCTTTCTATCTCTGAATTTGACTACTCTAGGTACTTCATACAAGTGGAATCATACAGTATTTGTCTTTTTGTGATTGGCTCATTCACTTAGCATAACATCCTCAAGGGCTTCCATGTTGTATGTATTACTTTGCTAGGATCATGTAACAAAACACCACAGACTGGGTGGCTTAGCGGAAATTTGTTTTCTCACAGTCCTGAAGGCTGGAATTCCAAGATCAAAACGTCAGCAGGTTGGTTTGTTCTGAGGCCTCTCTCCTCAGCTTGCAAATGGTTTCTGTTTTACGGCCTCTTCACGTGGTCTTTTCCCTATGCACAGTCATCCCTGGTGTCCCTCTTGTGAATCCAAATTTCCTTCTCTTATAAGAACACGAGTCAAATTGAATTAGGACCCATGCTAATGACTCATTTTAATTGAATCACCTCCTTAAAGGCCCTGCCTTCAAATATAGTCACATTTTGAGGTACTAGACATTAAGGCTTCAGTGTATGAATTTAGGAGGGACACAGTTTAGATGATAACATTGTTGTATATGTCGAGTGTCAGAATTGCTTCCTTATAAGGCTGGATAAACTCCATGATATGTATACACCACATCGTTTATCCAGTCATTTGTCATTTGGGTTGTTTCCACCTCTCGGGTGTTATGACTAATGCTGCTACGAACATGGGTATACAGATATCTCTTTGAGACCTTGCTTTCAATTACAAAATATTGTAATTCTATTTTCAACTTTTTGAGGAACTGCCATACTATTTTTTTTCAGTATCACAACTGTGTACCTTCATTTTTAAATTTTTTTTTATTTTTTAATATAATTTATTGTCAGACTGGCTTCCATACAACATCCAGTGCTCATCCCAACAAGTGCCCTTCTCAATGCCCATCACCCACTTTCGCCTCTCCCCCACCCTCCCATCAGCCGTCACCTTTTTCTCTGTATTTAAGAGGCCTTTATGGTTTGCCTCCCTCCCTCTCTGTTTGTAACTTTTTTTTCCCCCATCCCTTCCCCCATGGTCTTCTGTTAAGTTTCTCAAGATCCACTGGGGGGTAAAATGCCGTACTGTTTTCTAATGAAGCTGTACCCATTTTACATTCCCATCAACAACATGCACGGGGTTCCAGTTTCTCCACACCCTCACCAACATTTGTTATTTTCTTTTTTTTAGAGTAGCCATCCTAATGTGTATGAAGAGTGTGAAGAGTCAAACATACCAACTAAAAACAAAGGAAAAAGAACATTTTATTTCTTCTGTTTCTCAGGAATAACCAACATTAACATCTTGGTATTCTTTTAGATTTTTTTCTACGTATATATGTATGTGTGTGCGCGTACACACACACACTTTTGTATAATTTAAGAAAACTTTGATCATTTGCTTATGTAATTTTTATCCTGGTTTTTTTTCCCATTTAACATTACATTATGAGTATTTCCTGCATCACTAAGTATTATTGAAATACAGGAGTTTTAATGGCTACAGTAAATTATGATTTAATTATTTTCTGACTTTTGCACATCAGGTTGTTTCTAGTTCCCCATCTTGTATACAATTCTCTGATGAAAATTCATCTACGTAAATCTCTGCGTTTCTGACAGTTTCCTTTGGACATATTCCTAGGGAGATATTAGCAAGGTTCTGAATATGTGTTACAAAATGCAGAATTGTTTTCTGGAACTTGGTTCTGATCTAGGCTTCCTCCAGCCACATGTCACCCAACACTTACCAGAATTGAATATTAATTTTTAACTCACTTAAAATTATTTTTCTAATTGGATAGGTAAAAATTGTTTCACTTTGGCTTTCTTTGCATTTCTTTAATTATTAACGATGATGTGCAATTGTTATGTATTTATTGTTTATCCTCTTGTGAGTTTAATGAGCCTGATAAAATAATTGACAGTGATAGAAAATGGCACATTGAATTTGCAGAATTACCAATATTTTCCTAGTATAAGAAGATGCTATTAGTCATAGCCTTTAATGTTTAAGAATACATAATATGCCTAATATTAATATTAAGAGATATTACATTTATTAATGATAATTTCCTTGTTTTATAAGATGTAAATACTAGCCAGAGATGACTGCTTAAAATATAAATGCTTGAAAGAAATGAGTATTATAATCTGAAGAACAATTCGTTTTTATCTAAAATTCCAACGTTATTACTAGCTTGAAAAAAATAGTTAATAAATACTATTTCTCAAACAGCAAGCAAAGTTAGACTAGATGAGAGATGAGGAGACAGTTCTGACACAAAAAGTCAAGAGAGTGCTAATGCAAGTATAAGAGAGGAGAGATTTGGAGGGGAATGGAGTGGACAAGGGAGCAGGATGGACAATTAATCAAATTGTAGCCAGGAGAGTGGAATTCAGAGTTCTTGGGAGGGCTTTGGCAATTCAGCAGATTGCCTCTACCTTTTTTTTATTTTTATTTTTATTTTTATTTATTTTTTTTAATGTTTATTTATTTTTGAGACAGAGAGAGACAGAGCATGAATGGGGGAGGGGCAGAGAGAGAGGGAGACAGAATCAGAAGCAGGCTCCAGGCTCTGAGCCATCAGCCCAGAGCCTGACGCGGGGCTCGAACTCACGAACCGTGAGATCGTGACCTGAGCTGAAGTCGGACGCTCAACTGACTGAGCCACCCAGGCACCCCTATTGCCTCTACCTTTGAGGTAAATTGTTATTCTCCTATAAATTGAAAGTCTCAGACACCTCTGTACTCAGATTTGTCGTATTGAGGTTCTGTATCTCTCTGGAGCTGTGGGCAAGTTGAGTTCATAAAGAAATGTTTCCATACCTGGTATCAAATGACCTGGTGTTTCTGAGTTATCCCTGGGGATTATGCAGATTATTTGTCTGAAACTGTAAATGCAGGTAGATGCTAGCAGGATGACTATGGTGATTTGTTTGTCTGTTTGTTTGGTATGTGTAAGTCCAGGGTAATTGTTGACAGATTCAGAAAGTCCTTGATCAATGTGGAGTTTGGTTGAATTAAAGTCTACAGGTTAGGTTTGTGGAGAGATCTATTTAGTTCATCCTTGGGGAGGAGGTGTGGGGGGTGTGTGTGGAGAAAATACGCTTGGACTGGTAAGGGGGCCCGGATCCTTGGAGAGAGTCGCATATAAACCTGTGCTATATTTACTAATCATTGCCTTAACTTTACATTTTGCATGTTTATAGATCAGAAAGGGAAAGCAAATTAAAACTGTCAATATTTTAAAAATATAATGCTTTGTATTAAAAAAGTAATGTGCTTGTAAAACATCCAAACTATACAGAAGTCTTCCTACCCCCTGCCACTTCATTCACTTCAGAGATAACTATTTTAAGATTTTCAAATGTCTTTAAAAGCACACATGTTATTTTATGTAAAAGAGATATCATCCATGTTCTTCTACAGCTTATTCTTTTCACTTAATATGTATGTCTTAGATATTTTTCCATGTCTTTTCATTAGATCCCCTCCATCCAATGGTGGCATAGTCTTCCATTGTATGAAATACCATAAATTTTAACCAGTCTCTAAAGAATGATACTTAATTGACTTTAAATTTGTTTTGCAGTTTAAATAATGCTGCAGTGACATCCTAAATATGAATGGTATATTCCTAAATATGAAATCCTTGGGTCAAAGTCAATATTTAATGACAGCCTGTGATGGATAAGGAGTGGTGTTTCTTTCTGTATAGTGGGTATTTTAATCACCTTCTTTCCAGGCATTAATAATATTTCACCTTGGCAGAGCACTTTAACATTTTTAAGGAATTCTTCGTTCGTGACTTCATTTGCTTCTTACAACCAGTGAACAGTGTATGTATTGGTTTTATTAATCCTGCTAAGGCATAAAATAGGTCTTAACCTGTCTATGGCTGGACGTTACCTGGGTCTCCTCATTCTTGGCCCAATATTAATATCTTTGAAAGTAGTGGAGGATCCTTGGAAGTTGTAGCCCCAGTGGTAGGAAGTATTCTTCTTGTTCAATGGGAGGTTTTGCTATGTCTTCCCTTTTCTTTCTTTCTTTCTTTCTTTCTTTCTTTCTTTCTTTCTTTCTTTCTTTCTTTCTTTCTTTCTTTCTTTCTGTTTATTTTTGAGAGACAAAGCATGAGCAGGGAGGGGTAGAGAGAGAAGAGGACAGAGGATCTGAAGCTGGCTCTGTGCTGACAGCAGCGAGCCCAACTTGGGGCTCAAACTCATGAATTGTGAGATCATGATCTGAGCTGAAGTTGGACACTCAACTGAGTGAGCCACCCAGGTGCCCCATGTCTTCCCTTTACTATCATTCCAAGTTGACTCTGAATCATTAGCTTTTTAGTCAAGAAAGCTTTAAGTTCAATAACTTTCAGGTAGATTTCCCATTGAGATATTACAGTATCTTATATTAATGCATGTAGACTTTTAATTCCAAAGGGATAATATGACACTTCCATGTTTCTTTATGCCAGTCATTTAAAAAATTATTTGATAAAAAACCTAGCTTTATTAACTCTTTGAGGCTGCTGCTTTCAGAATGTACCTGAAAGGCCTTTATGTATCATAGCATATGTTTACTGTCCTGAGAAGACCAGATAAGTCTACTTACAGTATTGTTTTTTCTTATTGGTTACTCAGTGAAAGAGGGGTTGAGTGAAAATGAACACTGGTGATTCAGCCATCCATCCCTTCAAGCAACAAATGGTAGCTGAGTGCCTATTGTAAGTCAGGTATTGTTCTCAGCTAATTCTGAGAGGTGTGGACCCTAATATTTAGTGGAAAGAGACCCCTAGGGACTCAGAAAGCTGGACAATCAAGATGGAAACCCACAGAATAGAATCCTCCTGACACAGCAGGAGGCTAATTGATTTTGAATTTTCAGAGAACCAAGATGAGGAGAGAAGTCAAATGCTTATTCTCCAGTCTTTTCTTCTATTATGTGCCACAAACTGCCCAACCTTGTTCTGGGCACATTTTGAGGAAGAAGAACCTTCTTCCTAGGCTTTCTTCACAATAAATTTATCTTAATACCACAGAGTTGCCTATATTTCCTGTGACGTTGGATTTACTCTCTTGTTTACGGTTGTATATTGGAAACATTAAAAGAGATAGAAACAGTAAGGAGTGAGGGAAGAGAGGAAAGGAGAAGGGGAGGAGGGATAAAGACATTTTAAGATAACATGAAGCAAATATGTTGTCAGAATATGTATGAGTGTCCCCTTTACAACATTTCTTAAAGAATGGTGATAATTATCATCATGTGTAGGCAGCTCCATAATATATAATATGCCTAATCTTCTAGGGATCTAATAAAATATTTGTATGATAGATTACATGTCTAATTAAAATTGGGAACTTGTGAATGATACATCAACCATAGGAAGACCCCCTGGTTTTCTGACACTGTGTTATATGGATATTTAGAATTAATCATCTTTACTGTCACTAGCACCTAATGAATTATAGAACTATAGAGTTCAAATAATTCAAAATTCTTAACATCTTCCTCTAACTCAAGCTTAATTGACTATAGAACTTTCACGGTGGTAAGTTAGAGAAATGTCCCTGAGAGTCTCTGTCGAGGCAGGGCCATGGATATATTTTTGTGTCTAGCTGGTGTTTTGTTTATAGTAAGTGTTAATTAAATTTTTTGAATAAAAAAATATATTTTTAAAACACTTCAGTTTTTTAATATCCAGGACTTCTGTGGAACTTAGAATTTGATTCTAACAGTTACTATTTAGGCAAGTCATTTAAATTTTCCAAGTCTCATTTCTCCATTGAAGACAGGCATCTATCTGTAAAATGAAGAGAAAAATGTTTATGGCACACAGATTTTGTTTCATTTTTATATTTGCATGTTCATTTATTACAATTCTGTGTTTTTCATAAATAAGGGTTACATAGCAGGTTTGTTGAGAGGGATAATAAAATACCACCACTTTCCAGCACCAAACAGTTGCCCACTATTACTATTAATATGATTCCCATTGTTATGCTCTACAAACAGAAGGAACATTTTAAGACCCAGAATCTGAATGGATTTGTATTCTGTTTTTTCAAATTGTGGTATGTATACAGATTAATTTTGATGAGGAATAAGGAAAATTTTTTTAAAATCATTTATTGTGTATTTTTACAGTCATTTAAAGTCATTTTTACAGTATTATTTTCAGTGCCTACCCTGTGCTAGGTAGGGTTCTAGGTTCTGGGAATACAGTTTTACAGAAAGTAGACACAGTTCCTCCTCTGTGGAGCTAACCATGTAATGGAGGATTTAGATAATTCGTGTAAGAAATGTGATTGGGGGCAGAATGTAGGGTTCTATGTAGGACACATGAAGGTCAGGACTGGTCAGGACTTGGGTCTGTTGAAGGCATCAGGGAATGTTTCTGAGAAGGAAACATCACTAAATTGAGAGCTTCAGGATCAGGAGGTAGGCAGGCAGGTGGCAAACATATCCCTGGGCTCAAAGAGAGGCCATAGTATAGAGATTAGGGGAGATTTCGGCCAACACTGGAGAGAGAAACAGGGACCAAGCCCTGCAGGGCATGGATGCCAGATTTGGATTCTGTCCAAGGGAGGGTGGAGCAGAACAGTGACTGATCAAACTGCTATTTTAGGGAACACCACTTTAGTGTGGAGGAACAGATGACAGGAAGAACAACCAGGAGACCCTTTGGGATGCACTCTGTGGGCTAGGAGAGAGAGCCAGTGGTGGCCTAGACTGGGGAGGCAGCTTGGAGGAGAACTTTGGACAAATTTGAGTGATATTGACAGGACCTGGGGATTGACTAGATGCTCATATTTCTGACCCAAACAGCTATGTGGGTAGTGGTGCCATCCACCAACACAAGCAACAGAATGGAGGCAGAGGCTGGGTTCAGGGAGTGGCAATGACCCATGTGTAGACTTTCTGGGCTCTGTGTAACTGTGGGAAACATGACTTGAGAAAGTCTGGTGGATGGTTGCATAATTGGTTCTGGAGCTGAGAAGAGAGATATAGATAAGTTTTAGAGCCTTGCATGTCACCAGTATAAAGATGGCACCTGAAGGGAAGGATATGAATGATATCACCAGGAAGACTGTCACATGAGAAGAGACCAGGCCTAGACACAAGGTCTTACCCACAACCCTGAGTGGCAACAAATTCTAAAGGAGTGGCAGAGGAGTAGAAACATGCACAGCACACTCAGGAGTAGCCCAGGAGGTGAATCACGAGTATACATTTCCACAGATCATAGGGAACAAAGTTTCTCTAAAGCAGTGGTGACTGTGTGGGAGGTTGGGGAGTGGATGCCTAGTGGGGGAGTTGTGACCTTGCTGTGAAGAGCAGAGCCAGATCACATGGGTTTAGAAAAACCAGGAATTGGAGAGAGACAAGTGTGGATGGCTCTGCAGAAAATGGTTGCTGATGGAGAGCAACAGCAAAAAGAGGACAGAAGGTCAGGGAGAACTTGTCATTTTCTTTTTTAGAAGATAGGAGGACCTTGAATGGGTTTATTAGCTGATGAAAAAAAAAACAAAACCCAGTGGAAACCAAGATGGTGACTAAGTAGGAGAAAATGGTATCTGTGGGAAGGTGGGGAGGGGGCAGTAGGCTTCAGAGTCCAAGTGGGAGAGTCAGCCTGGGGAGGAGAAAGGACTCACCTTTGAGAGCAGTGAGGAGGAAAGGGTGTAAGGTCTGAAGTGGCCGGTGAGGTGAGAAAGGTTGGAGGATGGGAAGTTGAGGGAGCATTTGCCTGTTGCCTTCTGTTTCTCTTTGACCGAGGAACTGAGCCCAGGTCTCATGCCCCGGATCTGATTTCCTCGTGACATAGAGGCTCCATCCTCTCAGTGGTTTTGTGTTCTCATTCAGATACTGAGGGTCTCTGTCATACATTCCTCTTCCCTCCTCCCTTTACCCACCAAGACTTCTAGCTAAGCCCATAAACTGCCCTGTACTAGAATAGGTCCTTCTTATCTTCAAAACAGGTCTCTTTCCCTCTCAGATAAATTAATAGGTCTATTATAGTGGTTGCCATTTGTGTTTCCTACATGGAAGACTCTAATGGTTGATCTGTCAGATTGCTTAGACATCAGAAGGTATTTGAGGACATGCATATCCCTTTAATTCTTCCTTTCCTTAAAGTTAGCTCTGTTTGTTTTCATTCTAGCCTGGGGCTAGTTCTGTACCTCACAGGTAAATTAATTCAGCTCAACAGATGGAAGTGGCTCAAGTTAACTCTTGCTCCTTTTCAGAAATCCCATTTCAACCAGATAGTGTATGTCATTGGTGGTTCTGGGAAGAAAAGAAGTTGAGCAGGAAGAACAGGGGCCATTTTTTAATGGCTGATGTACAGGGTCTCAGGACTTTCTATGTCCAAAAGCCTGACCCAACTGATAGTAAGAAGTTATATAAGAGGACTTGGCCACCCTTCTGCCCTCTGATCACATCCATGACCGTGAGTGGCTACACAGAGATTGTATGGAAGGGCATCATGGTTAAAACATAGGCATGGTGTGAAATATGACTCTTCCTTATAGATGGCATTAAAATTCCTAGGTGGGGCGCCTGGGTGGCTCAGTCGGTTGAGCGTCCGACTTCAGCTCAGGTCACGATCTCGCGGTCCGTGAGTTCGAGCCCCGCGTCGGGCTCTGGGCTGATGGCTCAGAGCCTGGAGCCTGCTTCCGATTCTGTGTCTCCCTCTCTCTCTGCCCCTCCCCGTTCATGCTCTGTCTCTCTCTGTCTCAAAAATAAATAAAACGTTAAAAAATTAAAAAAATAAAATAAAATAAAATTCCTAGGAGTGGAAGTTTAGAAACTTATACTGTACAGTGAAAATGAAAAGTAACGGTATTTTGTGGAGGAAAAGTAATTTATTGGCTCTGACATGAAAAGCCCTGGGAGTAAGCATCCTTCTAATAATGGACACCCATGATTGATGGCTGTTCTGTGCTGCTGCTGTCTAGAAGTGAGCTCTTTGAAATAGCATAGTAGGGACTTTGCAGGTGAGTCTCATTTGGTTAAGTTACTGCTGCTTTTGTGAAGCTCTGCTGCATCTTTATATTCTAACAAGGAGAAGATGGTAAATCAGAGTAATTGCTTCATCTCAAGGCACTTTTATATTGTAAAGGAAAAAGGTCCTGTTAAGAAACTCAGATTAACTTCTCTGTTTATCCTATATGGAAAGCCTCTTTGAAAGCTGCTTATCATACAACCTGCTGGTTTATTTATAATGGAACGATTCCATTAGAACCTGACACTTGTTCTCATGGCAGCAAGACTTAAGATCCCTCAGGAAAAGCATTTAACCCTTGGAAATGCAAAGCTGTCATTTATCTGTCATCTCTCTAAAAACTCACTGGAGGGTATTTACAAGAGAGATTTGGAACAGTTATCATTTCCACCGAGTTAGAAATGGAGTTAGGACTCACTAAATGGTCAGTAGAGAACAGATGAGCGTCCAGTACCGTAGTGCAGAAGCGGCTTGTCTTTGTTAGTGCCATTACAATGCACTAATTATGGTGTTCCACAGTTTTTAAGTAATTCACTGTACAGAGTTCAGGGACTGGTGTATTAGTTAATTGCTAGTTGTAACTCATTTGAATTGCTTATCTCACTTATATTTTATAAGTTTTACAAGAGTTCTGAAAGTTGATGCTTATCAACCAAGGAAACTTAGCAGATCTTAGAAGAATGAACTCAAATTGTCATGATATGAAAATTAACACCCTTCTGCCTGGCAGTTACTAGCAAAAGATGGGGATACCATTTGTCAAAGTCTGTCAGTAAGTAGGTTCCCTGGGGAGCCAGTGGAGCATAGTGTAAGAATTCATTCTCTGGTGCCAGACTGCCTGGCTTCAGACCCCAACATTGTCGCTCACTGGCTATGGGACTTGTACAAGTTAGTTAAACTTAGAGCCTCATGTTTCTTCAGTGGTTGATGGGGATAATGTCTCTTGGGGTTTTGAAGACTACTCAGTGAAATAATGTATGTAAAGTGCTTCATGCAGTGGCTGCATGTAGTATTAAAGGGTAGTTGTTGTTATTAGCAAAATTTAATATGGGCCTGGTGGGTTTGGTAAGATGTTATAGATTATCCCAAAAGGATATTTTTCTTTGGAATATTTGTCGGCTACATTTGTCTGTGGGTGTTCATTATTTTTGTGACTCCCTTCTCTTTCCTAGTTTCACCAAAGCTGTCGTATAGGACAAGTGATTATGGCACAAACCATCCTCAATTCTTCTCCCATTCTTGTAGAACAGATTGGCAGCCCTGAGGAAGAGATCTATAAATGCTCTCAAAGAGAGTCTCTGAATCACCTTTGTGATCAGAGACAAACAAGTAAGGTTGGACTGACCTTTTCAAGGTACCTATGGTAGAAATAATATTGCGGGTCATACTTACAAAGCTGATGGCAAGTTAGTGGTGTAATGCTGTTGGGGAAAATGGAGGGAACAGGTGTGAGAACTGAAATTACTTGAGTCAAAAAGAAGCCTAGTATAAGTGAGCAGGCCAGAGTGATGTTCTTCAGGATTTAAGGGTTTATTGTATGCACCGTTGACCAGTCCTCTCTCCTCAGCAGATCTTTAACTGCCCACCTCCCACAATTCTCACCACCACTACCCTCTGCCACCCCACCCCACCCCTTCCCACCACCCTCCAGCCCATCTTCCCAGCACACCACCTCTACCACTCTTACCACCACCATCACCACCCTGCTCCCCATTACTGCTCCCTCAACACCCCATCCCTTCCCATTTCCCCCACCCCTTCTTACTACGATCACCCCGATCCACACCCCCATCATTATTATTACCACCCCCAACACCTCACCCCCCTCCTCTTCCCCCACAGCCCTTCTTACTACCACCGCCCCCACCACCCCCATCATCACCACCCCCACCCCCATTATCACCATCACCATCATTCCCCCCACCACCTCATCATCACCACTCACCCCATTGTCACTACCACTACCACCATCACCCTTTCACCCCCTACCACCTCCTCATCACCACCCCAACCCCATCATCACCACCACTACCACCATCATCCTCCCCACCCCCCACCTCCTGGCGCCAGCACCACAGCTACAACAGTTCAAGGCCTTGAAGAACTCTCATTGGAGGATCCTTGCCTCTTCACCAAGCTCTGATTCTAACCCACCTTTTCTCCGCCTGACTTGCTTCTCTCACCTGCGCACTCTCTGACTACCTTCCTGTCTTTCAGTCTCCCAGCTCTGTCTATAGATTAAGGAAGGAATTTGCAAGTATACTTCTGTAATCTTGCTTTTCTCTGACTTAAGGGATTACTAATCTTCTATCATTTGCTTTATAAATAACAAGAGATGATAATTAGTTTGACTCGTTAAGTGTAAAGCAGTTATTATTTTGCAGCATTTGATTAAGTTTCTTTAATTATGCACCGTTGTATATGCTACTGCTCCAAAGATCAGGAGAGTTTCTGTGAAACATTCTTCTCTCCACTTAATGCCTTTTCTTCTTCCTATTTGCCCCTGTGCCTGCCAGTGCACACCCCAGGGGCAGGTTAGCGTGTTTTCCAAGGACTTTAAGCGTCCCACGATTGAAAAGGTTGTCTTCTCTGTGGTCAGGGTGTTCAAGGCCAACCCTGATACAAACTGTATTCTTCCCTTTATCCACCCTTCATTTATTCACTCCAAACCAAACCTGCTTCAGGAAGGGATCAGATAAACTTGTTTGGGGTAAGGTAGAAATGACAGAGTAGCAGTGGAGCAAACCAAACAAATGAAACTTTAAATGTGGAATTCCAGCTGGATAAAGAAGTAGGATGGTGTTGGGAGGGCAAGAGTCACCTCTTCCAAACCCTCTCAAAGGCCACTTAGTAGTAATTTATGTACCTTGTACTTTTAAGCCCTTCTTCCCTTCACTGTCCTCCACCTGCCCTTTTCTCAAGACCCAACTCAAAGGAGTCTCTTTCAGGAAGCACTCCAGATTCCCTGTGCTCCCTTCTGCAGTGCCCTAGCCACATGATGTCAGCATTCTCTGCTTAGAATAGACCCCTGCCCAGCACTGAGTGTGGAGCCTGCATAAAATTCTCTCTTTCTCTCTCTCTCTCTCCCGCTCCCTTCTCTCTCTCCCCCTCTGCCCCTCTCCCCCACTCATCCATGCTCCCTTTCTCTCTCTCTAAAAAAAAAAAAAACTTATAGAATGGGGCCCTTCCCTCTTCTCCCCCTTGTGTTCTGAACCATTAGCTTCTCAGCAGCAGGAAAGGCCAGTCACAGCCCTAATTGTCTCCCCTGCATCTAACACCATGGCATTCAGGAAATGCTTTTGGACTGAAGTGAATTGTATTTCTGCTGTATGAAGAGGAGAATATTTTTTAACCATGGAGAACATGATAACTTTCTTCAGATCGGTGAGAGATTGTTCCCTCTCTTCCCCTTGAATGTACTTGTTTCCCAGACCGCAACTCTGGAGACATACCAGTAGGTAGGATAATGTTTTTTGTTTTTTTGTTTTTTTTTTTTAAAGAAGAAAACACTATGATGATTCCAGCCAAGGGGTGTAATTAGCTACATATCCCCTTGGCTGAAAGCCTCGTCCATGGGAAATGCAGTTTGTTTGCAGTGATTGTTCGAATGTGAACAGGCTGCATATGGATCAGTGCTACAGGGAAGAGAGTCAGTCCCTCCTGGCCAGCTGCGCCTTCTGGGTCAAACTTGAGCTCAGCAGAGGGGGCAGCTCCCCCAGCTCCAGCACCTTTCTCTCTAATAAGGCTGCAGAGACCAGAGCAGGCTGAAGGATGGGTAGGATCTGAGGAAAATGATGAGCAGCCTTTGCTGGCTTACTTTTGAGTCTATAATTTTTAAATTCACTCACCTGTTCTTTATTCCACTCTTCTGTATTACATGGATATCCTTTTGGCATGTGTACTGTGGAAAGAAACTGATTTTTGTCTTTCGTTTTTTGGGACTATAAAAAATTATAACAACCCAGCCTTTATTCCAGAATTCTCATTTTAGTTCTTTCTGAATGGAAAGTAGCTTCCCTATGTTTCATTGTCCTGTTTTGCTTTTGTGAGGGAAACATTCAGTGTTTTCTAATACTGGGCTTGTAGACATTAGGGTTTAGGAAGTGTGTCCACCTCTTGGCTCCCGGGTAGCCCCTCCTCTACGGATTGACATTGCTGTCCCTTCTACATGATGTCTTCTTTATGACATTGTTTTGGTGATTGAACTCTTATCCTGAGTCCCTTGATCTTTAAAAAAGGTAGCCTAGTAATAATATCTACCATCCTTGTCTTTCTCCAGGGGACATTGTAAGGATAATTAGGGGACATATGTGTGAAATGTTTTGAGCCCAGTGGAAGGGAGAAACTATCAGACACAAAGGTATTGCTGTTATTCAGTTTCATACTGTTACCATATGATCAAGGATACATTAATTTTGGAAATGGTGATAATTTCATGTTTGGACTTCTATTCCTCCCTAATCAGCGTAATTGGCTTTGCCCTGAACCCTATACGTACCTCATTTTATAGATTAAAAACAAATAAGGGGCAATGATCAGAAATGTTTTTACTATGTTTTTCACTGGCTATTTTTTTTATTCTAAAAATAAGTTAGTCTTTTAAAGGTAGTTGATTAAAAAGCTTCATTTTCTGGGAATGTTATGCATTTGCAATATATAATAAATAATACTGTAGCAGTTGGCTGCCTCCACTTTCATACAAAATAAATAAATACATTTGGTGACATACATTTGAGGAATGTGATTCTTACAATTTTCACAGAAATAAGGAATAACTTTACAGATGATAGAGATTTTACCATCTGCTAGTAACAACAACAATAACAAAACATAGCTCATGATACGAAGCTCTTACTGAGTCTAATGTATTTATTGGCATGCCAGGAATAAGAATTCTCTACAACTTTAGTCGACCATCCCCAGGGAAGATGACCTGACTTTCAGCATGTCAGGGGAAAGGTTCCTTTGCTTCTAAAGCAAATGACATGGGCTTTACATCGTTTGAATGGCAGAGGAGGGAAGAGGGATAAGTTTTAATGGTGAGAAATCAAGAGAAAAGCACTCTCCAGAATTGTAAGTACCTACAGAGATTTCACTGGTAATTAGTGGAATGGTGGACTTACTGTCAAGAAGATACTGTCTTTATGAGTTAAACATTTAGTGTTGACCAAAGAGATAAAATTTCAGACACTTAGAGAAAGATGGGGCATGTAAGTCCAGACTTTCTCTACAATGACATTTGCATTAAGCAGGTGACATTTTCCTAGGCCTGACATGACAGGTAAGGGTTGTGGTTCTAGTTAAGGATGAGGAACCAGGAGGGTCACCATTAGGAAGGGATAAATGTTCAGTGGAGGCTGGGGAAGAGAAACCAAAGGGAAAGCATTGAAGACGTATTAGCTCTCTTTTTGGGTTTCCTTTGCTCTCTTCCGGAGAAGGTGGGGATGATTGTCATTTTTGATCATTCTGGTTTCATCTGGTGGCATGGAGGATATTGCATGGCACAAGCATCATGGCTATCCTGTGAAAGATGGCCAGTGCATTTTTAAAAAACTGTTTATTTGTTTATTTTGAGAGTGAGGGGAAGGGCAGAGAGAGGGAGAGAGAGAAAGAGAGAGAGAATGAATCCCAAGCAGGCTCCATGTTACCAGCACAGAGCCTGATGTGAGGCTCAACCTCATGAACTATGAGAACATGCCCTAAGCTGAAATCAAGAGTCAGACAGAGACTCAACCAACTGAGTCACCCACACACTCCAATGGCCAGTGCATTTTTATTAGTAGACTATGTGTAGGTGGTCCTGAGGGTGTTCAGTCTTTCTTAGTAGTAGAAGCTATAGGCTGGGTATGCAGGTAGAACCTCATTAGAGAACTTTAGCCAGCACTGGTGTGCATGTTGGAGTGCTTTTGGTTATCTTTAAATGGATTGGGGAATGAAGCAGGTTTAAAGAGGAGCAGCTTGCCTCTCACCTCCCAACTTCTCCATATTTTTAAGTGATGTTTACTCCCTGACCCTGGAAAATACAGTAAGTCTGATATCTGCCTAATTGATTTTTGCTTTCAGCCTAATGCTAAACATCTAAGCCATGTTGCAAAGTAGGCAGTGTTTTATAAATTTGTTTTCATTGCTATATTCTACATCATCCCTCCTTTTTTTTTTTTTTGTCATGCCTCATATTTGGACCCTGATGTCCTGTGCCCTTTCCCATTGGCCTTTGGCAAAAATGCTGACAAACTCATACACATTCAGATACCAAGGGCTGATCAGGTTAAAGTGTTTCCCCTTCTTGTGGTGTCTACATTTTTTACAGGGGTGAAGACATCTTAAGCCAGAGGAATGACTCTCTAGTTGTGGAATTTCAGTCGTCAGCCAGCAGATGTAGGAGGTATTATTTTGGGTATGGGGGCCTCTCAGAAGTCCTGAAATCATCCTAAATGACCACCTGCCTGCTCCATGTTACATAAGGCCACTTCATGCATCATACCAGTCTTGTGTGTTTGGTTGGTTTGACCTTGCCTGAGGGCAGCAAGCATGTTTATGGAAGTCTCTGTGCATGGAGTCCTGCATAGTTGGTGCTTCGCAGATACCTGTGTGTGCTGGAGAGGGGAAGAAGTACGGTGCATGGTATGCAAGCTTATTTTTCTGATTGCCAAATGCTGGTTTGGGTCCTAAAGTTAGCAAGTTCATAGTAAAACTCGATTTGTCCCCTTGGTTAAAGCTCACTTCATGCCCATCTACAGCATGAGTCATGTGTTGTCAGAGCAGTCTCCATTTGAAATCCATGGAATGTTTGTGAAAGCTGCAGTCTCATATTGCGAATGTCCACAAGCAGGGCAGGGCAATCATAGCCTCTTCTTTGAACTTGAAGCCTGGTTCTGTGAATAAGAGTGTCATTTTCATCTTATGCCTTCCTTATGCCAGTCACTATCACTATAGCCATCCAGAGAGTTCTTAGTGATCGCAGTGTCAGAGCTGTGAGCCTCTCATTTGGTAAGGCTGTGGCTGCAGCCTCCATTTATGTGAAGGTCACTGATTGGACTCCCCAATCTAATAACTTTGGGTAACGTACGAAAGATGAATTAAAATGCTAATAGGTGATATGTTCTGGGTATTTTAACATTTCCTAATCTTAAATTTAAATAAAATTCCTTAGGTGTTCTCCCAGCCTTGCTGAAAGCATATTTAGCATTGCCCCTTAGCGAATTTAAAGTATATTCTATCCACCCGGGCAGAGCTAGAAGGATAAGCAATATGTATTTTATGATCATTTTATTTGTGTCCTCTATAGCTACATGACACAAATATTCTCTTATACTCAAGATAGCAATTCAGCTAAAACAAAACCAAACAAAACAGGATCTCACTCTTTCATATATTTCTATGAACCCACAGATCCTTTCATTATTAACAACATTTAAAAGCAGTACATTGGAGTTTGGGCACCTAAAGCTATTCCAAAGCCATTTTGTAGATTACCTTCACGTTTAAACCTTACAACGCCATGAAACATCCCTGTTTTATAATGAAGACACTGGGGTGCAGAGAGGTTGTGTGGCTTTCCCATCATCATGTCGCTGGTTATGGGAGAACCACAGTCAGTAGGTGGTTGTCCTTGCTCCCAGCTCAGGCATCTGTGCATTAGATCAAGTGGGAGCTCTAAGCAGAACAAGATCACTTAAAATGCTTCTGCTAGGAAATGAAGACAGTGCTCATTCTGAGGGACATGTCAGGTATGTTGTCTCCACTGAGCCAGATTTACTTTATGTACCAAGCTGAAAAAAACATGTGTATTTCCTTCCTTCAGTAAACGGGTCACTTCCTTATTATTAGTTGAATTAGCCCCTTTATTTCCTCCTTATGAGGGGGAAGGAACACTCCCTTCGTCCTCCCAGTTATCTGGTGTCTGGTCACTTCATAATTGTATTTTGGGAGAATAGATATTAATTTTCTTTAACAAAAAGGCTGAGATCCTTGATGACACACCATAATTCAATTTCCGTTCTCTCCCTTCGTTGCCTGCACCCCTTCCTCCTGGCACATTTTTCATAGTTAGGAGTGATAGTGTCAAATATATCAGAAGGAAGAATTGATTCAGTAGTAGTTTGACGACTTGACTGATTAGCAGAGATCAGAAGAAGGCTCATAACTGTGAAAACCACTGCAGCATGGAGTTTTAACAGCTCTTTAGGGAGCTAGTTAATGAAAGAATCACTACAGAAACACAGCCATGCAAAAAAAAAAAAAAAAAAAAAAAAGAAAAAGAAAGAAAGACAAGAACAGAAGCATTCCCATATAACACTCAGAGGCTATGTCTTAAGAGGAAATATGCTCATAATTTCTATTTACACATCACTGTAATTACTGTCTGCCTTAAGATTACTTTCAGTCTTCTCCTGTCAAAATTGCTTAGATATTTCCTGTTTTACATATCAGGCAGAGAGGTCTAGTACTGGTTGGAACTTGTCCTAAGGATTTTCTTTTGCTCCTAAAGAATGTAATTATCAGACACCCAAGCTCATACTGCTTGATTAGACTGGCTTTAATCTGATCCATGTTCTTATCATCACCATTTGTCCATGACCCAGACTTCTGCACTCAGGGGAATGTTTGACTGGGCTTTAGCCTTTAACTTTTTCCTATGTGGTTGTTCTCTTTTCTTTCTCCTGATGCAGCGTCTATGAACCAGATAGAAATGTGTTACGGAGGAAAGAACGAGAAAGAAGAAATCAGGAAACTCAGCAGGATGATGGCGCATTTAATTCGAGTTACTCCCTTTTCAGTGAACCCTACAAGGTAGATGGTTTTCTGTTGTTCATCTTCACCTTCACTTGTACCTCTACTTTCAGTCTGTATTGGAAGAGTCGACCAACCAAACTTCAGCTGGCTCTCTGCCTGGTCAGCCCAGGAAGACAGCTCAGCCGCTCAAAATGAGGTCTTCTCAGATCACAGATCTTGGTGTTGAGTTCACACGACTTGACTGCCTGCTCCCTCAGTAAAATATAACTTTTGCTTAATAGTGAGAGCTGTTTGCTGTGATTTTTATCAATAGTATAGACTTCATTTCTGCATTGATTTTCAAAGTCAATGACACTTGTTATGTTTTTTTCTCAGCTATTAGGAAATATAAAGAGGTTTGGTAACATTTGCCACACATGGGTCATGCTGCAATCAGGGTACCTGATAGGGTGATGAGAAAAAAGCTGCTGGATTGCTTCTCATTTATACCAAAGGTCAGAGATACAGCTTCTCTTCCAAAATGAAAGGTCTTCCAAGATTTCACTAATATCTGAGGCTGCACAGAACTATGGATAGTTTAGGCTGGTGGCTTCTTGCACATTTAGCCCCATGTTCATTTTAAGCTTTACTCTGACTTCTTTTGCCTGTCCCTCTGGGTTTCTGACAAGAATAATTATATATTTAGAAATTGGCAGCAGAACAATTTGAGCCAAATTTGAATTTTCAAGAAAAGCTTCCAAAGGGACTATAAAAAAGAAAAGAAAACCTAATCCTGGAAAGTCTTAATTGAGACTGTTTTGTGCAGCTACAGTGGTAATTTTCTGATTTCCTTAGCTGTAGCACACCACCAAGGATAGATTCCTTTTTGATGTAGTCTAAGGCTCTTAACAGCTTCCTGGTTCTGGCATGATACAGAGTGTGGATGGACTTCTTTAGCAAAGGACAGGTTTTTTTTTTTTTTTTTTTTTTTTTTTTTTTTTTTTTTTAATGTTTATTCATTTTTGAAAGACTGAGACAGAGCACAAGCAGGGGTGGGGCGGAGAGAGAGGGGGACACAGAATCTGAAGCAGGCTCCAGGCTCTGAGCTGTCAGCACAGAGCCCAACGCGGGGCTCGAACTCACGAACCGTGAGATCATGATCTGAGCCGAAGTCGGACGCTCAACCGACTGAGCCACCCAGGCGCCCCAGCAAAGGACAGTTTTGATGTCATCCCCCAACTCTTATTCTGAATGTGACAAGCCTACTGTGATCAATAATGGCACCTCTCCGTTGTTTCCTGTGTTTCTGTTGTCTCTAACAAGAGGGTACGTGTGTTTCTCTTTCTCCAGACGAACAAGGGAGATGAGCTCTCCAACCGGATCCAGAATACTTTAGGCAATTACGATGAAATGAAAGACTTTTTAACTGATAGATCTAATCAGAGTCATCTCGTTGGCGTTCCCAAACCTGGGGTTCCTCAGGCTCCTGTGAACAAGATCGATGAACATTTTGTTGCAGATTCAAGAGCCCAGACCCAGCCCTCATCTGTCTGTAGCACTGCATCTTCCACACCAGCAGCTGTCCCCGTGCAGCAGAGTAAGAGGGGCACCATGGGCTGGCAGAAGGCTGGGCACCCACCATCAGATGGCCAACAGAGAGCAAGTAAGCACGGACCCAGGTTGCTTGATTTGAACAGATCTGCTAACCCAAAGAACCATAATAAAAAACCTAACCACTCTGTGTCGAGCCCCTCATCCTCATCTTCCTCTTCTTCTTCTTCTTCCAACTCAGCACAAGGCTCTCTCAGGACCTTGCTTGGAGATGGTGTTGGCAGACAGCAGCCACGAGCCAAGCAAGTGTGCAATGTAGAGGTGGGTCTTCAGACCCAGGAAAGGCCACCTGCTATGGCAGCCAAGCACAGCAGCAGCGGACACTGTGTTCAGAACTTTCCTCCATCCCTGGCTTCAAAACCCAGCCTGGTTCAGCAGAAACCAACTGCATATGTGCGGCCGATGGACGGCCAAGATCAGGCTCCTGATGAGTCTCCAAAGCTTAAGTCATCCACAGAAACCAGTGTGCACTGTACGTCATACAGGGGAGTCCCGGCCACCAAGCCAGAGTCCACCAGAGCCAAGGCCAAGCTGTCCAAGTTCAGCATCCCCAAGCAAGGAGAGGTAAGTTTTCTCAATACCACCTACATACATCTGAGCAGTTCTAAGTGACCACTGGACGATTACAAATTAAACTCCCATGCTTCTTTATTTCAGTGTGTGAACAACTCCATATGGTAGGATTTGTAGCAATCACTAAAGGAGGATGTACACATAAATAATGGTTTCCTATCAACTTTCTCAAATTGATTATCACCAAATTATTTTTAAGTTCCAACACATGCAGTTATGTGTCTACATTCATTCAGGAAAGGAATGTCTCCTTCAATATAGTTCAAGGGATTTTTTTTGTATTGTTAATGAGTCAGTGTTGACACAGATACTATATATTAGAAATAAAAGTATTGTAAAGGCTATATATAAAGAGGTTAATTTTTATGTAAAAGAGTTCAGAAGTTTGACGCTTTTGTCAGTTTTGGAATGTTCCAGCACAGACTTCACAAAGTAAACCTCATAATGATTTTTAAAGTAACTATTAAATGACTCAATATTGAGGGGCACCTGGGTGGCTCGGTTGGTGGAGTATCTGACTCTTGATATCAGGTCTTCATCTCAGGGTTGTGACTTCGAGCCCCATGTTGGACATGGAGCCTACTTAAAAAAAAGACTTAATATTAAGTATGGTGCATATTCAAATGTATCAAAGTCTTGTCCATATTATAATATTTAAAATCCAGGTTAATTGATTTGAATCAAGTAAGAACTCTCCTTGTCCTATAAAAATGATCTTAGGTTATATGAAGAGAATGAAATCTTTTAGTTCAGATTGTTCTGGTTTGCATCTTGAATTTATTTATTTGAAATTATTTATTTATTTATCTTGAAAGTATTTATTTATTGCATTATAAAATATGTATATTGGATGTATAGAATATTAGAATTCAAGAAGGCAAATCACATAATCACAGGGGTAGCAAAGAAGCCATGATTACTCACTTGAACAGTAAATCTGGATGGAAAATGAAGTTTTGTTTTAAAGAACCACATTTCAGACTATATTACAAATTGATGACAGTTGTCAAGAGCACATGAAAAAGTATGCCTGCGCATTTTTTTTTGTTTTGTTTTGCTGTGATGTGGTATATTATCAAACATAAAATGTGAATTCTGGAGCATTGGATTTAAGAACTGTCCATTTTTTTTTCTTTTTGACACAGTCATTTTTAAAGATGGAGTTAACACTGCAGGATATTCTGTATATTTTAATTTGATTTAATAACCAAATGAAACACGAATGATTTGATGTTTCTTGTTGGGAGTCTGACAAGGCTGAAGTTAATCATTTCTGAGCTGAGCTATCACTTCAGAAAGCACCATGCACCAGTTGGGAGATCAACATATTACCCTTGAAGGAGAAGATATATATTTTTTTACTCTAAGGTGTTTATACAGGTTCTAAAGAAGAAATTAAGTGACATGTATATTAGTAACTCCTTTTATTATTCATTTATGATGGATCCCATAAAGTATTCTTAGGAATTAATAGAAGCAACACATAATTTCTGCAAGCATTTATGTTTTTAAAAGTTTGTAAGAAACACACATTAATATCACTTTACAAAATGAATTTATCAAGCCCTTTGATTTTTGTTGTCATCAAATGACCTGGCAAATTAAACATGGCTTATCCTTGAACAGAGGTGGCTGCAACCACCAGGAATCCCTTATAATTGTAATCCCAATTGATTCCCTGTTAAAATGATTTTTATGTGCCAAAGAAACTTCAAATTTATTAGGTGGTAATTTATTTATTTACTTTGTAACTCAGTGAGTTGATAAAGCCCTGATTAAAAGCCAGTTTTTGATAGCCAGTATAATCCTATGAAGATAACTATACAGTTTTCATTAGGCTTTGGGTATGTCATTAATAACATGGACACTTTCAGGACGCCCTTCCAAGACCCCAGATTGGGAATGACACATTGTACTACGATTCAGTAATCACAGAAAGAGGGAAATGCCTAGGATAGAAAGTCATACCAGGAGAAATTAGAGCTTTTAAAAAGGAAGTGTTTCATTTCCCCCATGTAATGACATCGAGCCAGTCAGCTTGCTTCCTTCCTAACATTCTATACTGAATACTCTAAAGAGGCCAATCAAGCGTGGTTAGGAAAAGGTAAGAAGTGTCATTCGTAAAACAAAGTTTTAATTGGTGGATTTGGTTTTTTTGTTTTTGGTATGAGAGATGTACAGTCCTTATTTTAGCAAAAAACTTTGCATATTATGGAAAATATGATAATTTGAATTTTGCAACACTTGTGTGTTTAATCGGTCTATTGTAATAAGAAAATGAATCTTTCCCAGTTAGCAGCAGAATAGTATCTATAAGTTACATTTTCCATCTTTCAGACTCAAAGAGTTTTTTTGTTTGTTTGTTTGTTTGTTTGTTTGTTTGTTTGTTTTAATAGTACTCCGAGAGACCCTTTTATATATACCCTTTTGCAGGTATATCATTATTTATAGGACATCTCTATAAAATCCATAATCATAGCACAGAAACTGAAGAATTTTATCAGCTAATCAGTTTGTACTTTTATGGGGATATTTACCTTTATTTTCTGGAGAGAATAAAACAAATGTGGCAAACAAGAAATATTAATGCGTATTTTTTTTTTATGCAGACAGTACCTATATAAAAATGTTCTCTTGATAGTACTGACATTAATTTTCAATGAGGTAAGGAATGCATTATCTTAGGGAAATTTACAGAGGCAGTGACCTGAAAGGAACTTTCCTGATTTGACTATACTTTCCCAGGGCATAAGTAGAATAAGACTTATGCCTGTGTGAAGGTTTTGGGGGCTGAAAGGAAGTGTTAGGTAAAAATGACGTAAAGACAAGGGAGATGCAAATATAGCTGTATGGCATTGTGTAGGTACAGTCCTCATAAGAAATCAAATCAATGACTAGGTGTAATGTGATGTGAGAAATTGAAAAAAAAAAAATCTAAGATGTGATCTCTATGTGCAAGAAATTTACATGAATTGAATAAATTAGACTCCAGCACTTAGCTTTTAATTTGCAATTTCTCTCACGTACAGTCCAAACTAAATTTAAAATTGGCCTTCTAGTCCTAGAAAATTTCCTCACCTTCATAATCCTTGTGGTAGAAAACTATTCAATGTTATTTTAAAAAATTGAGAATTTGTGAATCTCTTTTGCCTGATTTTACACTTCATGAAATTTTTCATTCTTTTTCTTACAACATCTGCACTCTATCTGCTGCCATGGCGAATTATTTGTTATAATTCTTTAGTCTTCAATAATAGGTAATTAGTGTGGAAAAATTCAGTGCAATTTGATGTGGAAGTTAAAGACCTCAAGGGAGTTCCTTAACTGATACACCTGTCTCCTGGCTGGTTTTCCCCAGCACAGTTTTGTGTTTAATGAAAAACATATTTTTGTTGTTATAGCTGAATTTTTGATTCTTGATGCCATCCCTCATTAAGTGAGCCTTCCCTGGAGTGCCACTCGGAAGGGTGACTAGTGTTAGGTGAGGGACATAAGAAATGACTGCAGCATGTGTTCTAGAACATTCTTGGGTAGGGCACACTAAATCTTATTTGCAGTTGAAGAAAATTTTTTGTTTCACATACACACACAAAATTGATGTTTTGCCCTTTACATGTAATTCAAGATCCAGACACTGGGGACTGTTAACCTAGGAGTAGATATAGGTTTTGTGGGACCTAAAATAAATACTGTCTTGGGAGTTTTCGTTAGGAAAAAAGGAGTAGAAAAATTATCTTATGCTTGAAATTTTTACAAAAACATGCTTTAACTCATTGCTAGAGCCCCTCCTGGGGCCTTGGAGGAATGTTCACTTAAGAGGCCCTGAAGCTCATGCGTCATTAGCTTCATGCTGTATCTATCCTTCATTATCATGGAATAATATCCATGATATGGATATCCATGATATCATGTTATCATGATTGTCATGATATCATGATATCATGGATATCCATATCCATATGAATATCATGGATATTCATTATCATGGAATAATACAAAATTATTATTAAAATGATAATTTTAGATTTGAAAAGAGTAGTTTATATTGGCCTCAAACTTGGTAGAATTTAAAAATACATATGTATATGCTAGATGATACAGGAAGACAGAAATGGGACAATCCTATAAAAAAGCCTAATATGCAGTGCCACTGAGACAAAGCACGGGAATATGGGCCTCATGGGCTATGAAATCAGTTTGTTCGGCAAGTTACAGCTTCACTGGTATTCCAAAACATACACATTTTAGTTTCTTTTTGTTATTAATTTAATAAGTAGTGGTGACTTAAGACCACTCTCACATAGGGCTCTGATGGCTGAGAATAGAACACATCTGAAAAGCCAGGGAAGGAAGGAGAGAACGCAGGACCTGCTGCTCTTAGTTTAATCAATGATGAGGAAAGAGATACCTCAATTTGAATATCAATTAATAGACTGTGTGTATATTAGGACTTTTCCTAGTGGTTGATAATTCATCCACAAGAACAGAGACACCATTTTTGGCTGGTCAGAATTTTGTTAAAATAAGTAAATAGTTGAAGATGTATTGATTAATCAGCATTTTCACAATGGGCATTTTTAAAATCACCATTTATACCATGAATAAGAACAGAAAGATAAAGCACCGTGATTCCACAAAATAGCTTCCTAGAAAAGCAATTAACTGATTTTTTTTTCTAAGTTCACAGAAGATAAATGATGTAGGCTTCCTATTTCCTGTCACTCTTGGTTACCTTTGTATGAAAATGGATTTCTTCCAAATTAAAGTCGGCACCAGCCTGTCGGACGGAAAAGGCATCTGCAGAGCAATGTGTACATTACATATTCATGCCAGTCTAAATTTCTTAATTACATTTGAGATGTATAATGTTTTCAAATGGAAGCATGCTATCTGATGGCTGGTTCATTGATGAAATGAGGGGATATGTCCAGATTGGAGACTCGGTTTCCCTGACTGTTGTAGTTTCATCCTCCCCATCGTCATCACTTCCATCCTCCTTCAAGAGGCCACATCTTGTGGGGCAGTGGGACAGCGGCGGGGGGAGCGGGGGGGTGGGCTTAGTACCAGCACAGATGGTTCTCCTCTGTGCTTCCTCCTCCCCATGTAATCCGTGCTATCTGTTCCCGGAGTGAGGACGTACACAACTTGTACCCTATAGACTTAAAAGAGGGAAGACCCACAACTTTGATCTCAGATATGAAAGGACTTGTTTTCCATCTTATAGATGGGTCATTTTGAAGGTCAAAATGAAGGCTGGCAAGTGGAAATGTTTCCATATTTTTTGGTACTTTTATGTTCAGCCAGCGAGGCCCTGAAAGGTAAAGCACTTAGTCACTTAAAAATAACTTCAGCTTCTATAACCCTTTATTGAAAACTTTGAAGAAAGCATATTAAAATGTGTCTTGTGTGAAGGTGCCGGTGTCCTTTTCCACCCCCTTTCCTCTCTGGGTTCATATTATAAAACCACATTTTCTAGCCATAAGGTAGTAAACTACTCCCAATGATGGAGGCATTGAGGGTGAGACCCGGAGGGAGGCTATTAGCAAGTCCCCTCTACTTTCCCTGTATATTTTCTCAGTTCTCATAAAGTTTCCTCTCCCGGAAAGCATCTGGACAGATTACGGGGCTGTTTTCTCTTAAACTGCAACCTTATGTGTGTTGACTCCAAACCTGGGGCTAATCAAGAGCCTGAGGCCTCTGTGTTTGGAGCCACTTGAAAAGATGGTATATAATCCAAGAACCTCTCCTACCCTGGAAAAAGTATCACTTAACAGTCCAATGACAAAAGCCTCTTCTTTTGTAGTTCGTTCGTTCTTGTTTGGAAATCCTGGGCAAGCTTTCAGATACATAGGATACATGGTGGAATCCTGATGGCTCTGCAAGGTGTAGGTTCAAATCCTGGCTCTCCCACTTATTAGACATGTGGCCCAGGGCAAGTGGTTTAACTTCTCTGGGCCTCAGTTTTCTTATGTGTGGAGAAAATGATAATATCTATGTGTCAGAGTTGCTGGAAAGAGGAGTCAATCGATGAGTTGAAGAATGTCATGTACTTAGCACAGTGACAATATAGTAAGCATTCAGTAAATATTGGCTATATTACTCTTCCTAGAAATACCTCTGAAATGACAAAAGCAAACAAGATAGAGAAATGATAGTATTGGAAGTGGTTGTGTGTGTGTGTGTGTGAGCTAAAGCGAGAGAGGCAGAGAGATGGGGGGAAGGGAAAAGAAGAATGAAGTTCCGGAAGTTTTTTGGTGTTTATTTGTTAGAAATAATGGAAATCTTGAAGACTGAGATTATCCTGGATTAATATCACAAAGCCTGAGTGACATGATTCTCTCTTATTTAATGCTTAGCCCCCTCCTGAGATTTTATTGCCAAGTCTGGGATCGAATTTTCTCTCTCTTCCTGTGCATTTGGCTTTCCTGAGCTATTATTACCTGTAGTGGAACATATCACACTTGAGCTTTATTTCTAGTTAAATGAAATATAAAATCAACAAGATATGGGCTGAGGAAAAGTGTTAAAATTTCCAGGTAGTATTTTTTTTTATTTTTATTTTTTAACGTTTATTTATTTTTGAGACAGAGAGAGACAGAGCATGAACAGAGGAAGGGCAGAGAGAGAGGGAGACAGAATCTGAAACGGGCTCCAGGCTCTGAGCTGTCAGCACAGAGCCCGACGTGGGGCTCGAACTCACGGATCGTGAGATCGTGACCTGAGCCAAAGTCGGCCGCTTAACCGACTGAGCCACCCAGGCACCCCTCCAGGTAGTATTTAGAATGACTCACTGAAATAGATCTCTTTGAAGCCACACAGTATTAAATAGCATGTTTAATTGGGCCGAGGAGGAGAATCACTTACCCACATGATTAACCAGCGTTACCAATACCTTTATGGTAGATGAGAGTGCAGTTTCCCTGCTGCCAGTCACACACTCTGTCCTGTGGCTGCAAGCGTGACAAGCAGCATGCCAGCCACCCCTGGACATCGCAGTTTTCCATTTTGGCCAAAGGTCAGGCTTTAGGATCAACAGAGGTGTTGAGAAGTGATACTGACTGGGACCTGTGTCTGCAGTAATTGGCCTGATTTTAGAACAGAATGAGGAGTGTGGTTTCTGGAGCTAGATTTTCTGACTTTGACTGTCAGTCCATTGGCTAGCCAGATGACCTTGTGTCTCAGTGGCTTTATCTGTGACACGGAATCATGACTAGTAGGCCAGGAATGCCTTAACAAAGTACCACAAATTGGTTGGTTTAGAACAACAAATTAATTGCCTCACAGGACTGGAGGCCAGAACCCTGAAATCAAGGTGTTGGCAGAGTTGGTTTCTTCTGAGGGCTGTGAGGGAGAATCTGTTGTAGCCTAGCTTTACTGGCTTGAAGATGGCTGTCTTCTCCCTGTGTCTTTATGTTGTTTTCTCTCTATGTGTGTGTCTTTCTAAATTTCCCCTTTTTGTAAGGACATCAGTCATACTGGATTAGGGTCCACCATAATGACCTCATTGTTAACTTGATTACTTTTGTACAGACCCTATCTCTATCTAAAATTTATAACTGTGAAGGACACAATTCGATAAACAGTACGTGATAGCATTTGATAGCGTTTTTATGACTATTTAATAAGTTAATACTTGTACAGTGTTTAGAATAGTGTGGCTGGCACATAGTAAGTTCTTAAAAATCCACAGTAACAATAACTCAATAATGATAATAATTATTATTATTTATAGTAGGTATGTTTACTTCACATTTACCTTCTAATATGCTCAGCCCTAGATGTTTTGAGAGTTCAGAATCTGGAAATTGAGGTGAGGTGGTGAATTTTACTAGAATATCCATGTGATAAAAGCAAGGATTTTGTTTTGTTTTTACTGGAGTTTGTTTACTGAAGTTTCCCTAACTGTGCCTGGCACATAGTTTGTGCTCAATAGGTATTTATTGAATTAGTTAATTAATTTAAGGATATGGGTGAAGGAAGTCACTCCCCTCCAAACACTGACCTCCTCTCCTTGGGGCCTCAGTAATTCCTGCAAAACCTTTTATGGGAGGAGAAAAGCCAAACACTTCCAACATATAATTTATAGCTGCCGTTACAAAGAGAAATGGAAACCATATTTACTGATGTATGTAAACACAGCCCATGTAAAATAAACCACAGAGCTATATGCTGGCCTCAGAAACAAAAGCCAAAGCAGGCGGTGTCTCTGCCAGGGATGTTATGTGCTCTGCCTCTTTTTCCTTGTTCTCCTTTGTTTGGTTTTCCTGAGCAGAAACTCTGGCCTCGGGGCAGTGTGTGCGGTGTTCTGTGTATGTGCTGCAGGCAGATGCTTGTTTCTCTGGCCACGTGATGCCAGCTGTAGCATGAGGACTTGGGAATGAGGAGGGTGGTGAGGGGGCCAAGGGACAGCGGGGAAGAGACCACATTTTCAAACTTTCTGCTATGTGAATTAAGTTTTAATGGATTTGAAATAACTTGGAATACATGGGGTTCTTAGAGGTACTGATTTCCAGAATGTCCCTTTGGCCCTTTTTCTCTATATGTCATTTTGTGCTTCATGGATCTTGTTTCTGTCATGATTCATGTTTGACTTGTTCATGGTAATGCGTTATTTCATAATTTATGTAAACATAGTCCACACATTTATCCAGAGCTCTGTTTATTTGTTGTCTTGGAGACATATCCTTCAGAAATATTGCTGGTTACATAGCATTTGGGTCCACATAGCTAGTGGCATGCCTATAATACACAGTAAATGGTTGACTCTTTATCTGTGTGACAGAAGGCTAAACAGTAGAAAATAGGAAAATGTGTGCATTCCGTTACTGATCTACATAAGCCCTGGAAACAAATATAGATCAGCCACTCCCTTCCCCCCCTCGTTCTTGGATGTCTTGAAAATCTCACAGAGAGAGCATGGGCGAGGGAAGGTCTACTCCAAACCTCCTGTGGGATGTTTGACTACTCTCTGTGACGTCCTTACTGAGGCTCATCCTGTTTGTGCTCAACCCCCACAGCTAAGAGGGAAATTACCACCTCCTGGGATAGGCTTCCCATCTTTGGACAGCTCTCACCCTTCCTTGGGTTGATGTATAAGTCAACCTTCCAATAGCTTATACTTCTTAGCATTAGGTGTGCCCACTGGGACTTCAAATTGCTGGATATTTCACCTATGTTTGTGTTTTATTATTAATTCCTGTAGGTTAGGTCCTCTGGACAGTCCCTCCCTCAGGGTCACGCCACCCTTTTCCAGATGCCATCAAAGTAATTTAAACACGAGTTTTCAGAGGAACCTTCCTTGCTTCAGCATAACCTATCTTGATTATTCCTTTACCATTTTGATAGTTTGTGGTTAGTATTACTGTTTCTTACCCTTTTATAATTTGTGGTTAGTATTTCAGAAAAGGGAGCAAGCACAGCATAGTAAACGGGGCTGGGTTTACACCTGTAGAGGGGTACAGATAGACAGGTTTGGAGGATAGGGAGCAGGTTGCAGTATTAAAAAGAGTAGATAAAGTAATCCACATTAAGAAATTGAAACGTGAACCACAAGAGGGTGAGGCAACGTTAGCAGGAGGTACCTGGAGAAAGAAGAAGTTAGCTGGAGTAGAGTGGGTAGCTAGGGCAAAGGTGCAAGTGGAAACGGAACACACCTCCTTGCCCTATAATACCAAGAGGACAGTGTGCTGGAGTGGAATATACAAGGAGGAAGGGAATGGGAGAGGAAACCACATCACATAAGGGCTTTAGGCCACAGGAAGGACCATGGTATTACTGTGAGTGAGAATTGGGAGCCCTTCAGGGGTTCTGAGCACAAAGTGTCATGATCTATCTTAAGTATTACAAGGATCAGTGTGGCTGTAATGTTGAGAATAAACTATAATGGGTAGAGATGGAAGCAGGAGATCACTTGGCAGATGATTTCTTTAATCTGGGGCAGAGAATGGGGGGAGATGATAATAGTTATAGGACCTAGGTTGTAGCAAAGATGATGAGAAGATTGGATTCTGGATATAATTTGGAGGAGAGTCAGGCAAGAATTGACTTGCTGGATGACAGATGGAGAGGAATTGGGGACAGATTTTTGACTTGGGCAACTGGAAGAAAGAAGTTACTTTAACTGAGATGGGAAAAGCTATAGAGGCAGGTTTTTGAGAAGAGCAGGAATTCATATGAGCTTATTGGAGTTTGACAAGTATCTGTTAGACATCCAGGTAGATATGAGTAGACACATACATTGGAGCCACAGGTGTGGAATTTGGTAGAGAAGGAATATGTATCTGGACTGAAGATACAGATTTGGAAGTCATTGGCATACATGTGATAATGCCTTGAGGCTGGATGAGGTCCCTCAGATTAGTGTGGCTAAAGAAGAGGGCTGAGCCCTCATGTACTCCTACATCAAGGGGTTAGTGAGAAGAGAAGGTGCTAGCAAAGGAGACAGAAAGGAAGGGATCAGTAGGCAGGAAGAAAACAGTGCAGTATCTAGAAGACAGGAGGAAAATGGTATCAACAAGGGAAGGAAATTAATCAGTTTCAATTCTTGGTGTTGGATTTAGTAACATGGAAGTCACCAGTTACCTCAATGAGCTTTTGGAGGCCAAAGTCTGAGTTTAAGAGAAAATCATGAGAAGGAATTAGACACATGACATATAGACAGCTCTTTCCAGAAATTTTGCTGTAAAGGGCAGCAAAGATTTTGGGAGTAATATGTCTTCATTATAAAAAATTTGGATAACATTAAGAACATAAAAGAGAAAAAAAATCACATGTAATCCTGCAATCTGGAAGTAGTTACAGTTAACATTTTGGTATAGATCCTTCTGGTCTTTTTCTATACTTAGACCTTCTTTATTGAACTGGGGTGAAGCTATCATATATGGTTATTTTCCCAACTATTTTCCTTACATACCAAAACCACTTTGCCATGTCATTGAACAGTCTTTGGCAACGTTCAGCATATGGTCTTTGCATCTCATTTAGTTGGGAACTTCAGTGGTTTTATCCTATGGAGATTCCATAATTTATTTACACAACCCTTTTGTTGGGCATTTAGGCTGTTTTTGTTTTTTTTTCACTATTCTAAATTATTCTGCAATAAATAGCCTTATAAGTAAATTTGTATAGATATCATATTTTCAAGGAAAAACTCTTGGACATCTAATTTACAATTCTAAAATGAAGAAAGGTTATCATATATAATCTTTTGTAATTTTCTTTTCACATTCTTTACCCATTTTTCCACTGAAGTGTTTGTATTTTTTCTTACTGAGTTAGGAGTTTCTTTAAAAATTAAGAAGATGAACCTTTTCTAAATATATTGGAAGCAATTCTCCCCTTTCTTGATTAACCTTTGTTTATAATGTAGAAATTAAATTTTGTATCTCGTTTCCTTTTGATCTCTTCCTTTGTAATTATGTTAAAAAGGCTATTTCCATAGATACATTAAAGAGTTAAGTCTAACATGTAAAACCATAAAGGAACTAGATGAAAAGTTATGCATCTGGAATTTATTTTGATACAAGATAAGACTTTACTTACTTGTTTATATTTCCCCACAGCCATATTCTAGCATAAGTGATTGTTCAGTCCATCTTTTCTTTATAATTCAGTATGAAACAAGTGGTAAACACTCCATCTTTATGGAATTGTGATGTAGCTGTAGGTAGGGATAAAATAATGTAATTTCTTGTGAGATGGAAATGTTAAATCAAAATGTTCGATCCTTTCTTCCAGAACCTGGCCTAAGTTGTGCCTTTCCATAGTCTGCTCCAATCACCAAAGAGCTTCCTTTCTTCTAAATTCCAATAAGGTCACTATGTGTTATATTACTATTTATTATTATTTATTGTTTTGTTTGTCTGTCTTGTCTCACAAATATATTGTAAGCACTTTGAGGACAGGCTCTGCTTCTCATCTGTCTTTGCACTATCACCTAGAATAGGATTCTGTTAGATCTAGTACTTATTTTGTTCCTGAAGTCTGGACTTTGAGATTTTGTACCTGATAAATAGAGACAAACATACTGTAACTGGTTTGAATGATGTTAGTTAGATCAAGGACAAAAATAAAGACTGGAAATGAATATATTCATATAAATGAATATTATAATAGCATATAATCTTACCCAGGCTTCATCCCTGTCTACTTACCAGACCTCTTGCTGTTTCCTAAGCATGCCATTTTCTTTCATAATAGTCTGGCTTTGCTTGTATGCCTGTAGTATTGTTCTTCCTTAGTTTGCCTGCCAAATTCCTCCTTCAAGTCCAGTTCATCTTACAGAAAATGATAATATATTTGTAAATTAGAAAGCCACCACCCAGAATTGATCACTATTAATATATTGGTATATTTGCTTTCTCTCTTATTCTTGATATTTTTCTGCTTACTTACTCATTGTTTTTGTTAACACATTACATGCTCATTCAAATTATCTAAATAATGAAGAAAATGAAATTTAAAAATCAACTCAAATCCTACCATCCAGAAAAAAGGGTCCCACAAACATAAGATGAATTTCATTCCAGATAACATTCTCTTTGTTCACCTCTATCTCTGTTTATATTTCTTTGGTTTTGCCAGTTTGGAGACTGTCTTGAGCATTGGTATATATATATTCTTCAAATATGGCTATCCTGTTACTTCTTGAAAATGGTTGGTTCTTTCTGCTTGAATACCTAAAGAATTATTTCTTTAAACTTCTGCAGTTTAATCAAAATATGTCTTAGCATTTCCCAAAACATGGATTGCTCTTTCAGTCTTGCCAGAATAGTTCATTCTTCCAGTTCAGGGAATTTTCCTGTATTAAGTGTTTACACACATTGTTTGCACACACTGTTTTTGATTTGCCTCTTAAAGGAATTAATTACTCTTGTGTTGAATCATCTTTATCTTTCATATCTGTTAGTTCCTTTCTTTTTTTTTCAACGTTTATTTATTTTGGGGACAGAGAGAGACAGAGCATGAACGGGCGGGGGGCAGAGAGAGAGGGAGACACAGAATCGGAAACAGGCTCCAGGCTCTGAGCCATCAGCCCAGAGCCCGACGCAGGGCTCGAACTCACGGACTGCGAGATTGTGACCTGGCTGAAGTCGGACGCTTAACCGACTGCGCCACCCAGGCGCCCCTGTTAGTTCCTTTCTAATTGCTTTGATCTTTATTATTTCACCTGTAATCACTACTGTTTTCCTAAGCCTTTCCTACATGTCAGTGATCAGTTTTTGGTACCTATTCTGTTTCTTACTATGTCAGTTTTTTTTTTCATTAACTCCATCACATACAATTTTGTTAACAAAAAATTATACCCCCCCCCCCCATTTCTTAAATCATTCTCCTCTAAGAATTTACACAATTTTAATTCTCACTTGTATTTTGTTCATGTACAATTTGTTTATTGTTATAATTCAGGGTTTTATTTTTCATGAAAAAGTTAGAAATCAAGCTGTCCTTTGCTTTTAATACCACATATTGGTTCTTCCTTTTAATGGACATTTTCTAGTACCAAACTCTCAGAAGAAGAAGCATATCTATTAGATCTTAATTGGAACATGGTGCCGCTTCATGTGATAGATTCCAAAAACGGCAGCTTAAATACAAAATAAAAGCTTATTTTTCTTTCATTATAAATTTGAGGTGGAATGCTGGTTCTGTTCTGTGACATCCTTTTATGGATGCAGGCTCCTTTTATTCTGTAGCTTTATAACCTAGAAGAGGGCTACACTTGTCCACCTGATCCAAGATGGCCCAGGTTCCTTCTGAGGGAAGAGGAAGGGGAATGGGGAGGGAATATCCAGTCATTTAAAGCTTTAACCTGGAAGGATCACAAAGCACAGACTTCTCTCTCTCTCTCGTATCCCATTGGCCTCAATTAGTCACCTGTCTTTCTTAGCTTCAAAGAAGGATGAGAAATGTGTTCATCCTTTACGCTGGGTCACCACATGTCCAGATATTTTTTATTATGGACAAAGGGATGAATAGATAGTGGGGGAAAACAAGCAACCTCAGCCCTATAGTAGTTACTTTATATCAGTGGTTATTTAAGGGTTTGTCTCATGATTTTGGGGAGCCCTTCAAAAAAAAAGAATCCTTTTCTCCATTCTCATTTCCCCAGTGCCTGAGTCCAACATATAATAGGTGTTCAGTAGTTTTTTGTTAGATAGTTGTTTTTTAATTACAGTGACCCAAGTCATATAATTTTTTGAATTTCTGAATGAATGGGGTCTATAAACTAATAAAGTGTTTTTAGAACATTATAAAAATTTTTGACAAAGAGGAAAGGGCTCCCTATTATATTATTCTAGTTTGATAATTGTCTCTGAAATCAATGATAGCTACAACATATATGAATTTGACTGAAGTATAAATATAACCAGTAATATAGGCTCTTCTTACTCAATATGAAAATGTCTTTGGATAATAAGTGGATTCCTATCTAAATTCATGAGTTCTCTTATGACATTTGGGTTAAGCCTGAAATGGATTAATCTTTTTCTGATAAAGTTTCATAAGCTGTGATTTCTCTGGTGACCACATTTAATTAGATATTAAATAAACTGCTTATCTTTATACCAACAGGTTTTATGACAGCATTTTTTCCCCTGAGCTGTACTTCACAGATTAAGTAGCTAGCAGTAGTAAAAAAAATAAAATAAAATAAATTGTTTTGGTAACCATAATATCCTTAGATTGGAAATTAAAACATGCCCATTTTTTAAATGAAAAATAAATATTCAAGCTTAGATTTAAAGAACAGAGACAGTAAGGTAGTCTAAATATATACATTCCAATGAAAATAAATTCATTTTGTTTTTCTAAGTACTATTTTATATATTTTACCCCTACAAATTGGCTATGCCTTTTTTAAGTGGAAAAAATTCCATTTAATTAGTAAAGGCAGAAATATTTTGTGATAAGGTTCTGAAGGTTTTAATTAAAAACTTGGATTTTCTTTTTTTTTTTTTTTTATTTTATAAATTACAGTAAGAGTCTCCAACCCCAGTATACTCATGGCATTCTGACTCACCTGTTTTTTTTTTTTTTTTTTAACCCCAAGTGTTGGTGTGGAGGGTAGAGACTTGCAGTTCTTGTGGATGCTAATTTAATCTGCTGTTTTAGCAACTGGAACACCACAGAGATTGATCTGGAAATACCAGATGACCTTTTGTACAGATCAGAGCAGGAGAGTTTCTGAGTTGCCTGCAGTACTGAGATCCAAAAGGAAAGGAAGATCAGCAGTTGTCAGATTGCCTAAAGGCATAAAATCTGTAAAGGGTTTAATTTTTCTCAGTTCTATACCGTTTCCTAGAGCACAGCAAATTTTTAGAAGAGACTCACTCTCCAGAAGTTTCTTTAGTTCCATCAAATTGAAAGTGAAATGATTTTTACTTTTCTCTATTAGTCCCTCCACCTTCCCAGGTAAACTTGAAGTGAAGAAGGCACAGGGAGAGGTGAGTAGCGTAGCCTCTCTGCGAAAGACCTGATGGCTGAACTGGTTATACAAAGGCTGGAGTTGGTTGGGCTTCATCTGAATTCCTGATTCAAGTTTCTGGCATGTATTTCAGATTGGTATCTTTGAGACCTTGGTGGTTAAGCAGCATTCAGGCCGAGGTCTTTTTTTTTTTTTTTTTGTAACAAATGCTTTCTGGGTATGAACCTCATGTGCTGGAATGATCTTGGATTCTCCTTCTTTATCCATACCATATCTTATTGATTATTCTTTTCATAAGTCTCTCATATTCTTCCAGATCTTAGTGTTACTCTCCTCTTTAACTATTTCACTTTGATACTAGCTTTTCAGTGTTTATCTTGTCAACATCTCTTTAATAAGCCCTGAACAGCATTGTCTGATCAATTAATCTCAGGTTCCACTTCTTTCTCACCAGCTGCGAATACTGGCCAGCTCCCTAGTCCTTGTAAGATATGGAACATTTTATGGACAAGAGTATGTGAAGTTAATTTCATAATTCCTTTAAAAATTTTTAACTGTGATAAAAAACACATAGCATACAATTTACCATCTTAACCATTTTTTAAATTAAAAAAATATTTATTTATTTTTGAGAGAGAGAGAGAGAGAGAGAACATATGCATACCTAGGCAGGGGAGGGGCAGAGAGAGGGAGACAGAGAATCCCAAGCAGTCTCTGCCACTGCTCAGCACAAACCCTGATGCAGGGCTTGAACTCACGAACCATGAGATCGTGACCTGAGCCAAAATCAAGAGTTGGATGCTTACCCAACTGAGCCACCCAGGCGACCCTTAACCAGTATACAGTTCAGTAGTGTTAAGTATATTCATGTTGTTGTGCAGCAATATTTCATAATTTTTGAAGGTTTTATTCTCCTCTCACTGAAGAGAATTGTAAATTCTGTTAAATCTAACATGGATTTTTTTTTTTTCAACGTTTATTTATTTTTGGGACAGAGAGAGACAGAGCATGAACGGGGGAGGGGCAGAGAGAGAGGGAGACACAGAATCGGAAACAGGCTCCAGGCTCCGAGCCATCAGCCCAGAGCCTGACGCGGGGCTCGAACTCACGGATCGCGAGATCGTGACCTGGCTGAAGTCGGACGCTTAACCGACTGCACCACCCAGGCGCCCCTCTAACGTGGATTTTAAAGGATTCTATATTTAAGTGTTTAAGAACTTCATGCCAGTCAATTGAAATCATTATGTGCAATTAAGTGGCGGCTGTTGGAATCTTCCTTGACTTCAGTTGTGATTTTGCTACTCTTCCTTTCTCTGGTGTCTCTTAACTGAGTAAGGATGTGCTTCAGTAATGTTAGGCACTTAGTAACTCTTTGTTGATTGGCCATGTGGGATGATAGAGCCATTGTTAATATAGGATATTGCTTTTCCTGACCATCCTTCCAGGAATACAGGCTAATCCCATGATGTTCCAGTGAAACATAATTCAGCTACATCAAGAAAAAATAGCTTATATTGTTAACATTCTTTAGCAATTGCAATTAAAAAGAGAACACGTGAAAGTTGCAAAATGCTTTTCTAATGTCTGTTAATGATTTTATTTGAGTGAATTATTTGATTTCATTTGCATTCTCACATGCCTTAGAAACAATAAAATGGAGGGGAATGAACTGATTTTTAAATAGTGGGCTAGTTGCAAACAGGACTAACTACCTGCAAGACTTTGATCAATTCTCTGATTCACTCTGGACTTCAGGTGTATTTAATTAGATCCTGTTCTGTTCCAACCATATTTTGATTCCTTTACATGATGTAGCAGTGACCAAAGTAACAATATAAAACACTGTCAGGCTCAGCACTATATTCTGTTTCTGGATAATATAAAACAGAACAATAATTACAATAATCCTTAAGATTACAATAAATTACAGTAAAAATACCTTCAGATGACAGTATAAAAAATGTCACATAAGACATTAATTAATTTTGTATTTTATACATTGAAATGTTGGTATCCAGGATTTTATACTCTTTTTGTTCTACACATTTTCCCCAGAGTTGGGGGAGGGGCTTTATCCATTCCAATGACTTCATATACCATTTGTATGATTACAATATGTATCTCTAGTTCTGACCTGCCTTCTAGGCTGAAAAGCCATATTTCTAATTGCTTGCTTTCTTTTCTTTTCTTTTTTAAAATTCAAAAAAATTGAGTATAGTTAACATACAATGCTACCTTAGTTTCAGGTATACAGCATAATAGTGATTCAACTTCTCTATACATTTCGCTATGCTCACTGTCTAACTGTTTTCTCGATGTGCCCCTATGGATGTTTTTGTAGGCACTCCATACTTAAAATGAACAGCACCCATCATACTGTCTTTCTGCAGAGCAGAGTTCTTTGAAATTCTCTGTCTTGGCTACAGGAGTGCCTTACACTGGGTCTCTAGGCTAACCTTTGAAGTCTTTCTCATTTGTTATGTTTCCGTCATTCCACATGTACCCCATCATGGATTACTTTTAATTTTATTCTGAGATAGTCTCTTGAGTGGGGTCCCACATCCCTATATTTTGTCACCTCTTGGCTTTTTGCCATTCATCTCTTCCAAATTTAGTGCAACATTCACATCTTACCAGACATGAACTGCTAAAAATTACATTTTTCTGATGAAGAGAAAATGGAAGACAAATCTGATCATGTTACATTCTTACTCCAGCAGTTCCTGTTTCCCTTCTTTCCTAGAACAACATTTAGTATTCCCATGTGTAATCTATAGAACATTAATTTTGAGGGATGTCAATAGTTATGTGAAAATGGCATTTAAGTTAAGATGGTTTTTACTGAGGTATTACACTCAGCCCAGTGTAATATACATTACACTAAATGTATATTATGAATCTCTGAAAGGAGACTTAAGGTTGTAGCATTTTCTAAACTTACTTGATCAAAAAATGTTTTGGGGGGCACCTGGGTGGTTCAGTAGGTTATATGCCTGACTTTTGATTTTGGCTCGGGTCATAATTTTGTGGTTTGTGGGATCAAGCCCTGCGTTGGGCTGACAGCACAGAGTCTGCTTGGGATTTTCTCTCTCCCTCTCTGTCTCTCCCCAGGTTGCATTCTGTCTCTCTCTCTCTCAAAATAAATGAACTTAAAAAAAAGTTTTGGTTTTGTGTGTGTGTGTGTGTGCGCGTGCAAAATAGCTCAGGGAATTAGTATTCTGAGAAACAAAATCTAGAAAATACTAACATAGAGATTAAAAAAATCTAATACTTGGACCTAGCATACAGCCTTCACAATCTTACGTCAACTCACCCTTCTAGCTTTGACCTCACAACACTAATCCAGGTACACTACACTTTAGCCACTCTGAACTTGATGGCTGTATTCCCACCCACACCCACCCCCAATATACCATGGCTTCCATGCCTTCATGCTTTTATTGTAGGTTTTTCCATACCAGACATTTTCTGCATCCACTCACTCCCACCCCATCAAGGCAACTGTCACTAAAGCACTTTTGTCATCTCCTATGTGAAACCTCTGCTCCTCATGGAATGGCTTGGTTTCTGTGTTTCTGCACAGAACTTCTTGTCTCTGCATGCCCCCGCCATCTATTATCCATCCATCCATCCATCCATCCACCCATCCACCCGTTCACCCGTCCGTCCGTCCATCCGTCCATCCGTCCATCCGTCCATCCATCCTACTATGTTTTCATTAGGCTCACATAGCTCTCTTTCACAGTCTGTGAGCCCCTAGTAAGGCTAGTGCCCTGTCTTATTCATGTTTACATCTTTGGCATCCAGTACAGTGTTTATCTTGAAGGTGCTTCATACATTAATGTCAAATTAAATAAAAAGCTTTAAAAAATCACATAGCAGTTCTTATAACAGGATTCATGGTGTTTTATAAGCAAGCATTATCCCAGCCTAGAGATTGAGAAAGTAATATACTTTACATCTTACATCCTGTCAGAATTCTGGCTGGACATTAAATTCTTAAATAACAGAATTTTTTAAGCGTATGGGTAGTGCAGGAGTAATCTTATGGATAAAAGCTTCATTTGGAGTAGCCAATGATCAGACAAGTGTCCACACTTTGAGAATAAATAGGAGTTTGAAATCACAATTTCATTAAGGGCACAGATCTAGTTTCCTTAAATTATGATTACAAAGGAGTTATTTAAAACAAATAAATGCTCATAGTTTGGCATAAGCAAAAGTTCAAGTAACATTGAGTATCCCAGCCAAAGATGAGAATAAATCAAAATTAAATGAGCCCTGCATGGTCCTGTGTCGTAAGCTGGATCTCAGAATGACAGTCTGAGAGCACCTGTGGATGGATCTAAACTAACATTAGCTGAACACACCAGCTCCAAATATGCTATTTGTGGAAGCATTGCATGGGAAAGTGAAACCTAATGTTCTTTTCCCTATTCAACATAACACCAATTTATGGAAAGTTTCATTATGTTACGTACAAGTTTTCTAGGGCTTTCACTTATGAACGTGGACCCCAAATAGATTAATGCCAAGCCCGTGGATAATGTTTCCCATATCCCTTTCTTTTAGGTATGGTTTAGCATTAATTGTTGCATAGGATCAAGCTATCAGAAAAGAATTCAGCCTTTGCAACAGTGTTGAGCTAGATGAACACACATGCGGAAAGAGGTCAGAGAGATCCTCCTCTTAGGCTAAGAAAGTGTCTTTCTGCCTTTGACCCCTGGTTCATGCACTGATGGTCACTGTTTGAGAAGTGCAGCTGTGAAGCCAGTTAAAGTAAAGGGCATGTGATTATGTTTGTAACGATCAGCTGTTTTGTTCACCAAAGACCTGGCTGGGATGAAAGTGTAGAAAACACCCCTCTCATCATCAGCCACCTCAACTTGTTTAGTAGGTTTACTTCTCCAGATACTCTGATGCCTTAATACTTGTTTGCAGATTAACTTGCATCTGTAAATTCTGAGATTTGCAATTCTGAATGAAAACTCTATTTAATCTACAAGTTACACATTCTTGAACCATGCACATTAAGTATTTTGATGGGGGTAGGGTTTTAAATCTAATTTTAAATATTCAGGATCTTAGAAAATATGAGGTAAACTTAAGTAGGCGTTATCTTGCACATTCTACCTTTGAATTAGTTTATTCACATCTGTGAATTTCTATTAGGATTATTGTTCCTTAGGTAAAACTGTAATAAAACGACATTTAAAAGATGCTCTTAGAACCACTTTTTTCTGAAAATCACATGTTTAGAACTTGTTTGCTTTAAATTATAGCACTGGTAATGAAATACACAAAAATTTGCTTAACGTCCATACCTTTTGGGAGGATAATCAGTTTAACATATTAGACAAGAGACTATCCTAGAATGTCGTACCATTAATTTAAGCTTAAACATTTGGCCAATTTAGTCCTTCAAAAAGTAAAACTTATGACTTGATAAATATTAATAAAGATACTACTGTAACTGTCAGAAGTTTGTGAACACTGCATGGGTTGGGTCATGTGAAGAGGTTGTGACTAACATTGGTGAGCAGGTACTTATTGTTGACACTGAAAATCATGAAATTCAGCATGCCTTACCTATCTTTATTTTATTTTATTTTATTTTATTTTATTTTATTTTATTTTATTTTATTTTATTCTACTCTATTGTATTGTATTCTATTCTATTCTATTTCTTGTGGAAGTATGATTTATATGTAGGACAAATGATCCTAAAATACAGCTTGAGGAATTTTTACAAATTGAACACATCTGTGTAACTGGCACCCACATTAAGAAATGAAGCATTACCAGACCACAGAAGCCCTCCTGTGCCCCTTCCCAGTAATACCCTACCTACCCATGGGGGACCACTATCTTGACTTCTAACAGCAAAATTATTTTTGCCTGTTTTTGTACTTTATATTATTGGCTTCTTTAGCATTTTGTTTGTAAGATTCATCAATGTTGTGTGAATTGGAGACTGTGCTTTCTTATTGCAGTGGAGTGGGATTCCATTAATTTGTCCTTACGTATCTGTTTTTATTATAATTTTATCATTTCATTAATTTTATTTCTCTGATTTAATGGCACACCAATTTACCTTTAAAAAGGTCAAATGCTATTCCTTTTACTGCATGTGCCATACAATCTTTTAAAACATGGATAAATGAGGCAGCAATAAATTTAGCAAATTTTATGAGTAAAAGAAACTGGTAGCACATTTTCATTATCTGAAAGAGGTCATGTCCATGGCAGTGCATTGCAATTTTGAATATGTAAAAAGAAAGTGAGTCTGGTAGAATGCCAAAATAAATTTAGTTGCAAGATGATGACAGAAATATAGTTGTACTTAAGATTTGGACATTGCCTTATCCTTTATCATTGACTAGATGATATTTTTAAGAGAATATCTTAAAGCAGAAAAGGTAAATTTGGTTTGGTTACCCAGTACAAAATATCCAGTATGTAAATGCCTTACATCTGTGTATTTGTTTTGCTGCAGACATAACCAGCAAGAGTTTAGTGATGAAATCTGTTCTTAATTATGAGAGCAGCTGTTGGAGTGGTAGCCATTTTTTTTTCCTCCTGATGTGAAGTTGCCTGATTTACTCATTTTTGCCTGCATTTTTCAGGGTTGCTAGTGCAGAAAAGGGCCCCTTTGTGAGAGGTTGCAATTTGTTTTCTGTATAAGAGCCAGTGCAAATGGACTAAATCTGCACAGCAGGGTGGTTTTATCTGTCCTCCTCGTGCACTGCAAGCTGTCTTACCTCTGCTCGGCACCAGAGACCTATAAAACCACCCAACAAATGAGGGGGCTGTTAAGTGTTCTGGCAAGAATCTCAGGCAGCAAGCAGTTCATGTGAATTAACTAGGTCCTTCTGATGGGGTGGGGGGTGGCAGAGTTGGACGATACGGAACTGGAACAGATGGTATTAACATACTATTTTGTTTTTAGTTTTGTAGATTTATTAACCTACGTCTTTCCAGTTCTATTCAGTTATTTTTACATCCGTAGGGCTATAGCATATTTATGATCATTGAGGTTACCAAAACAAAGCAAAAACACATTTTGATAATCTTTCAGATTATTTCATAAGCAATCTTCATGCAAAGCCCAGGCCTTCACAGAAGGGGCCTGTTTAATTTCTCTAGATATTCATGGCATACTAACATAAGGACTTTGGATGAAACTGAATATGGAAGCTGAGTGAAGAGAATCTTTCATTATTAAAATTTTCTACTCCGGTCTGAATTAAAAAGCTTCACAGATTCCTTTCATATACACAAAGTAAGGAGTTGTTTAGCTGGAAGTGACTGATACCTATATATCAATCTTAGTTGCCCTGAACATTTGTTTGCTGTCCATACTATTTCAACTCTTGTCACAATCACCTTAACACTTGAAGCCTGACATTTGAAATATTAGCAGCAACTTATACTGCATTGTACAATATAAAAATAAAAGACAAAAACAAAAATGCAAAAACAAAGCTTACTGTTAACAAACTGGGAGGGAAACACTTTTATATTTTATTTTATGTAAAAGAGTAAAGAGCCATTTCTCTCTCATACTTGAAAACCAGTGTTTTATAAGCTTTGTGAAGTGGATTTCTTCTGAAATTAGTGAAATTAAAACTAATGTTGTTTAGATGAATTTTTCTGCTCTGCTGGCACTTTCTGGAGTCATGTAGTCCTGTTGCAAAACCTTTGGAGTACTCAGTATTCTAAACCTTCTGAAAAAACTGCTTGCTTGGCAGGTTATTTCCTTTCTTATTTTAATTAAACACAGACCTTAACACTTGAATAATTATCTGAGTAACTCAGTCCTTTAGAGCTTCTTTTGCACAAAGAATTCAGGGAAAGGTGAGTTTTTCTCACCTGAATTGTCCAGATAATTTTGGTTTTGCTTTCTGGCACTTCTGAATTCAGTAGATAAAAAGACACAGGTCCTATTGCTTTTTCAGCCTCTCCCCTCAAATGGCAGACAACTCCAGAGCTTGAGGTCAAGTCCCTGCCTGGTTAGCAGAGATTTTGTTAAGTATTTGATGTTGTTTCCGGATATATTAACAGGAACAGTAGTGGTAATAACAAAGACATTTAAAAATAATTCGTATCATTTGTAAAAATGAATCGTATCATGTTGGATTAAGGAAAAAAACAGAAAGATAATCAAGAAAAATGGAGATCATCCTTTATGTGAATTATTGAAAATTTGTAAACCATTCAAAGCCAAGTGGAGGAAATGGGTCAGATGAAGAGTAGGCCCCACTCAGTTCTGCTTCTACTGCCATTGGGATACAAGGTGACTGTTGGCTTGATGAGACTGCCCTGTTCACGGAAAACTGGATTAATCTCACTCTTGTACGAGGCTCTTCTGATTAAGCAGAACTTAGATTTCATCTAATATATCTTAAATCTCCTCTGGTTGGGTTCTAATCAGCCACAGACACATGAATAATTCTTTAAGGGCTGAAACTCTTGTCTTTATTAACAATTTGTGGATTCTCCCATATATGCCTGGTTATGTCGTTGTATGAATTATACCTTGTGACAAAGATTATGTCCTATCCCTCAGGGAGATTACCTATATGTGGCAATAAACTGAGTAATTGTATGTGAGTGAACATAACTCATATAAACCCAGAATGTTCTCTGTTTCCTCCATTATTCAACCCTTCCCTTCTCTTTCATTAGAAAATATTTTTTCTGTCCTTCTTGATTTTCTGTATTATTTTTTATCTTAGCTCTCTACTTGATTGCTTGGTTTACAGTTTCATTTTGAGTTAAATGCTTCATGGTTTTTGTTTTCTGTTTATTTAATTTTTGAGAGAGAGAGACAGAGACAGAGACAGAGAGAGAGCGTGAGTGGGGGAAGGGCAGAGAGAGGGAGACACAGAATTCGAAGCAGGCTCTAGGCTCCTTGCTCCAGCACAGAGTCTGATGTGGGACCCGAACCCATAAACTGTGGGCTCATCACCTGAGCTGAAGTCGGATGCTTAACTGACTGAGCCACCCAGGCGCCCCAAATGCTCCATGTTTAATGTTTTCTGCAAATTTTTAGTAAATTAAATATCCTGGGCCCCCAGTGTGAGGGAAATTGAAACACCAGACCTGGAGAGTGACAAGGAATACTGCCAGTAGTTAATGTGCCAAAATGCGACTCAGAAATTCACGTAACTCAGTGAGTGTGGTTGCTTGGGCTGGACTGCATTTCTCTGTTATGTTTATGTTCCTCTGGTTAGATCACCTCAGAACTCCAGAAGTGAATCCCAAAGGATGGCGGTTTGGTCCTCGACTGCCTTTTCTTGCTTGTGTGTGTGGCTCTAGTGGCTTGAGGAAGAGCATTGTAGGGCTAGTATCTTTGAGGCATTGCTAGGTCCTGATATTGTGAACAGCAAAAAAAAGCAATGGAAATTACTGGCATTTTTTGTCTTCTGGTAGTTTTCAGTCAAAGATTCTCCTTTTCGAAAGATTTTAGTGATTTTACATTTTAGGTGTTTAACAGTCAGTGGAGAAGTTCAGTACATAAAATGCATCTGATTATTGTGAATATTGTAATTTTCAGTGACACTTTGAAGTTCACATGAGAAATGACAGCTCTAAGTTCCTATTCATTTGAGGTTTTAAAACATGATCTCAGATTTGAAGGTAAATGACAAACTGGGGAATATTTACAGCCTGTTAGTCTCCTGAAAACATAAAGGACTCTTAAATATTATTTTTAAAAAACCAAACACAATAAAAACCTTTGCTCTAAAAGAAAAATGGTCAAAGATCCTGAGCAGACTGCTCACAAAAAGAAGATATCCAGCTGTCAAAAGGAAAAATAAACATAAAGACAAGCAAAATGAAAATATCAGTGTCTTAACATGTTGCCCATCTAGTTAGCAAAAATTTGAAAACTGAAGAATTTGGAGTAGTCATTCTTGTAGTATCCTTATGGAAGTTTAAATTGTTAACTTTCTGAAGAACAACTGAGTAAGCATGAAGAAATTTAAAATATTATCTACAGGAATGTTTCTCACAGTTTCATTTAACGTATTAAGGAATTGGAAAAAATCCCTATGCCCTATGTCACATTAAAATATGATTTTGAAAAGAACTCAGTGTCATAAGAAACTTTTCATGCTATGTTAACAGAAAAACAAATATATAAACCAGTATATAGAGAATGATTCCAATTTTATCAATACACAGTCTGTTACCAGAAATTATTTTCATTGGTGGCACTATAGATTGTTAAAATGTTTTTCCTCTTCTTCAGTTTGTTCTTACAATGAACATGAATTACTTTTATAATTAGAAACAACTCATGCAATTAAAAAATAACTCTATGATTTAAAGTTCCCTTAGATTGACTGTAAAAATGTGTTATGCCAACAAATATTTTGTTTAAATAAAATACAGTGACAAAAAGACACATTTTTTTTTATAGTATTGATCTGGATAACAGAAAATTGATACATGTAATAGCTGCCCAGGGAGCACTAAATAAGAAGAAAATACCTAGCCCTGTGCTTAAGGTCAACAAACCTGGCATTAATGGAATCAGGAAAAGAAAAGCAATTGCCATAAATCAAATCCTTTCATAGAGTATGTCTGTTTTTCCTTTAAAATCTAAAAATTGCCACATACTGGGAAAGAGAAATCATTGCCTTTCTTCATGTCCTTGTGGTACAATTGTTCTGAGAGGTGCCCTGTCTCTAATTGCCACCCCATGCACATCGTGCCAGAGTGTCATTATATCTGCAGTTAGAGGAAAGAAAACATTGACATTGTGTCTGTTAGGGCTCATCTTGTTCTGTCCTGGCACAAGGGCCAAGTGTGCTAGACAGCCCTCGAGGCTGACATGAGACTGTGGAACAGCAGGGAAAGGCAAACAGCACAATATTTATTTCCATAAGTGACATTACAGCATTGAATATGAAACCCCAAATCCTCTATTAACTTAAGACAAGCAATAGCTGAAGTTGAATTGCATGCTATAACAGTAATGGGCTATAAACCCAAGGACGTTGTCATGAGTTTTTACATTACAAAAAAATTGGCCAGAAACTTATATTTAATTAAGGACACATGATTATGGCAAGAAATGTAGTTGAAAACCACAGATAGTGAGCAATATAGACAGTAAGATATTCAGAGCAGTGTTTGCTTATCTACATTGCTTGTACTTGATGGAATTCAAGTTCTTACTCCTACTCAGAGTTCAAATAGTGGATTTGCAGCAGGGAAGAAAATGTTTAATACAGAGATAGTAGAACTAGGGAGTGATTTTTTTTTAAAGGTAAAGTATATAATAAAGGAAAAAAAAGAAACCTAAGAAAAATGAGGTTTTTTTCCTCTGGTCTTTTTTCAGGGCTTATAAGACTTCTTCCTGAATCTAAATATTCTCACTCAGCCTTAGATTCATGGCTGTTCTGAGCTTATCAGCCATCTCACTCTTTTTCTACAAAGACTCCTTTAACAGAATGCCTCTTACTAAAATGAGCTAGTTCTCAGGCACTTTCTTTTCCCTTGAGAAAATGCAGACTAATTCAGTTTAAATGTGTGTTGAACACCTAGTATGTACAAGGCCCTTCAGGGTCTCTGGGTATTATGGGGATAACTTAGTCCCAGTCCTTGTCTTTGAAGATACTGGTAGGGAAGAAAAATGTATTTATTAATAAAATATTCCTTTTTTATGCCCTTCCAGATTTTGAACAGACTTAAATCATGTTCATTCCCTCCCTACGTTCAACTCTTCCAGTTGAAGAGCCCTATTTAGTTAAGTCCTCTTACCGCCTTAATCATGTGAACCTTTTCCTTCCCCTGTCATGCATACACATGGAACTTCAGCTTCATCCAGAAAGATGAGAATGCCCTCATTCTCTGATGATGTCCAGTGTTTCTATTTGTCATGTTGGCCGTTGGGCCTTGTGTTCTCAGAGAGAAGTCAATAATGACTTCCACTTTCATATTATTCGCATTGATGCTTTGAGGGGTTTCTTATTTACCAATAAGTAATTTTGACATTGGCAATATTAATAAAACTACAGTGCAAGTGTTTTCTAAATATTTTTCTCCATGTTGAGCTTATTAGCCTCTTCTGCTTTCTGCTGGGTTTTTAGCTATACAGTAGGCACCCCTACCATAATAGATTTTCCTGTGGACCACAGTTCTGTGAGCAGTCTTCACTTATAAAGTATATTCGGACATACTTTTCAGATTATTTTGCTTCCAGGAATTCTGTTCCTGAACCTCGGAAGGAATGTGCACTGCAGTTGTCTTTGAACTTTTACCGCCCAGGTGATTGTTCTGCATTTGGATGTTTGGATGTTCTGCATTTGGATGTTTGGATGAAGTTTCCCAAACTACTTATCTTATGTATAGATAAGGGGGAAGGTAGGTTCCAGCTGAGCTCTTTCTCTCATTTAGAGCAGGACAGCTTTGGGATGGGCTGATTGGAGATCATGAGCTCCTCCCTCCGGAGGAGCACTGGTAGGAATAGGGTGATCAGTTGGGGGCTGTGCCTGAAGAGCATGCACTGCAGATAAGGGTCGACCAGATGTTTTCCAGGATCCCTGAACAACTTAACATCTCAGAGTCTGTGAGGACAGGACCAGTGGGTGGTGGGAGAAGCTGAACGTTTAAGCTCCCTAAGTGTCCCTTGGGGTTCTGCTTTGGGACCCACACAAAACTTTTGAGGCCAATCTGAAGGTATGTGGCCATGGACATCTCCTCTACTCTAAGTTGGGGCAGGATTTTCCAGCAAAAAGGAAGGCAAAGACCAGCCCAATCTTGACAGTGTTTGTTTTGGAAGCAGAACTGAGCTATTACCTTTTCATCAAGAAAAGAAAAATGTGCTGCAAAGCTAGTAGGGATTTTTTTTTTAAATCTGGCATTCATGTAATTTCTGCTATATCACCTGAGATCTACTTTTTTTCTACATTTTTTTTCTTGAAAACTTAGGATTTCCATGGCATTGGTGGGGTCTGGGACTAGAATTAGGGAAGAGAGCTCTCCTTGCTGTTGAAAACCCCTTTCCAGCCTTAGAGAAGAACAGGCCTCCATTTACACTTTGGCAGTGGTGGCTAGTGGAGAGATGGTGAATCTGTGAGATATACTGGCTGGCTGCTGCCTCCCTCCCCGGTTAGAGGGATGACTGTGGACATCCTGGGCTAATGCAAAGTTTTGATAGGCCAGTCATGGCCTTAGATTCATTCATAGGCCAGGTAGGGACCACTGGTTGTAAATTTCATCTTCCAGACTATAGGCAGGGCCACAGTGAAGCCATCTCAGACATTTAAGAACCTATCCGGCTCTTAAACTGTGCAAAAATGATCCCTCAGTCTCTCAGTTTATCTTAGGAACTCTTTATGTTAGGAAATTTAGCTTTAGAACAAAGTCAGATTCTTCATACTTCAGTTCAAAGACCATGTCCTTTGGCTATCATCCTCTTTCTGAGTAGCCACAATGTATTTGAAAACCAATATGAAATTGGCTTTCAGCTTTCTCTTCTCCCCAGGTGAAATAACTTCAGTTTCAGTCACTTGAATTCAGAAGAAAAAGTTTCCTATGAAAATTTAAATCAAGTAAATATAAGTCTTTTTTTTTTAAGGGAAGGGGGATAGGAGAGAGAGAGAAAGAAAGGAAGAAATAGAGGGAAAGAAGAGAAAGAAATGGTTTTTATGCTGATAATGTCCCACCTGAAGTTCAGGCAACCTGAAATGAAGTAAGAGTTTTATATTAAGTTTGTATTACTGCAAAATTACTCATTGCTGTCCATTCCTCTCTTAATGGGAATGGAGTTTACTGTTCTTTTTAAGTCTTATGGATTTCCTTTGTGAATTTAAAAGCAATTGTATGAATTGAAGAGATTTAGGAGCTGTTGAGAGAAACAAGTTTGTGGAGTAAGGATTCCTTGCTTCTGCCAAAACCTCAGCTCTCTTTGGAACAAGAGTTATTAATCTTTGGGGAGTGTCATAGACCCATTTGAAAATCTGGTAAAAGTTAAAAATCCTTTCCTAGAAAAAAACAACATATGTATATACAGAAACGATGCCATATAATTTCATTGAGTTCCTGAACCTCAGATTCTAATCCCTAAATCTAAAATAGGCTTCATTTTAGTCAGAGGTAAAACTGAATCATTTTGCATAAAACTCTTAATTTATAACTAGAAAGAGAAAGTGATTTTTTCTTTTTATAAAAGGGTAAAGTAAAACAGATTCCTATTGAAGTATAGTTCTCTGTGACATAATTGGATATTTAATTTAATTTAAATTGAAAATGCTTTTTCATTTCTGAAGTATTCCCACCAGAAATCCATAATATCTAATAGAATTTAATTTTGAATAAGAGTTGGTGTTCACCTCCTCCTTACAATGCAGTGAACTGTGTAAAGAAACCCTGGACAGGCACCAGGATAATGGATTCTTCTCTTGCTTCCGCCACTGGCTGGTTGTATGGACCTGGGTACATCTGTCACCATCCTAGGGTTTCTTATCAGTAAAATGTCATTTTCAGAATCTCTTCCTGAGCTTTGTTTTTATGTGTTTTTAGTTTTCTATCTCCATGGCTGTGCTTTTTCAGAATTTAGTGAGATGTTCCTTGATGTAGCACTTTTATAATTTAGTAGGCAGCTTGGCAAAAATGAGTGGAGGAAAGGGTGTAATGAGGTCTCAGCACCAACGGCTGCCGCCATAATTGCTCATCAGAGCTCATGTGTCACTTATCCCATCTCAGTCAGCTGCATTCCGAACATTGTGCAATAAGATGGAAACTTCAATGTCTCCTCACTCCTAGCCCACATACACACTTTAAGAATACAGGATGTATGAGAATTCAGATTTCCTGAACAATTTTCTTCCTTTTGACGTACGCAGGCCTGGTCCAAGGACTTAGAGGGGGTCCTGCAGGACCAGCCAAGAGTATCCTTGGCTTTGCACAGGATGCTGGGAAATCAAACCTGAGCCAGGAGGAAGTAAGAGCAGAGTTTATTGAATAGCGTAAGCGATAGAGCATAGCAGACAGAGTGTCTGGGAGACTCAGGAAAAGAGAGTGAATCTCTCTGTCACTTGGGGTTAGGGGTTTATATTAGCAGGGGGTCAGGGTATGTGTTCCTTCAGGAATTCAGGGTAGGGTTTGCTCAAAGGCGAGTGACAGGGAACAATAGGTGTTATTTCGTAAGTCATTGAAGGTAGGGAGTATTGATGCTGGCCAGCTTCAGCCATGGTTTTATGCGAAGCTAATGTCTTGGAACATGTTGGGGATCCGGCTCTTTTTAAATGTTATCAGGTGTTTGGAGGCTTAGGACAAAACTCAGAGAAAGATGAACTTTTATTGTTTTCCCCTTGGAGTGGGAACATAGCTTCTTTGTTTTATTCAGATGCAAAATATAGAACTAGAGTAAATGGGGCCTAGCAGAAAAACAGAAGAGATGGAGCCTCTCTAAACATGGAATCACTTCATTTTCCCTATCTCAATTTCAGTCCCACTAAAATAGCAACATGTCATAGTAAGTGACTTGATTTATAGATAATTACTTCATACGTATATTTCCATGACTAATATTGGCACCCATAGATTTGAAATTGGAAGAGTCTCCTGTCATTGTTAGTATTTCATAAGTAAGTATACCCTGTGCAGGTAAAATTGTTTAGTCTAGATAGCTGGTCAATTTAGATAGATTGTTTAATGTTTTCTGTTTTGTGTGATACTTAAGAATAGCCAGTTCTACCCCAATTCATTTGTGTTAAAATGACGGATCACTGATTTGGTGGGCCTAGGTAGCTTTCAGCTTCAAGTCAGATGTGTATTGCTCACTAGCCTAAATAGCTGCTAAGAGAAAAACCCAAAGTGCTTGGTGCAACAAAACCAAGTTTCCGGGGAATAAGAGTAGGCAAATATGATTCCCAGGTTAAGGATGCCTTCCAGTTCAGCAGGCTTCTTGGTTGGACTTACATATTCTTGGTGAAATCAAGTGGAAAATTTTGATATTCCCTTAGTGATTGAAGTTATGTATTTCAGGAAGTACATTATAATTATCGTTACCTTGAACTGCAACCTGATGATATGATTCCTTAGTGTCACCTCACCATGGCAGGGCTGCATCATGATACCCGCCATCATTGCTCTGGAAGAGTTTGTTACATGTGTCACAACTTGGAAAGGCAATGTGTCTTTAGTCTCCGTTGGTACCAAAGGATGGACTGGGGAGAAGGTGTTCAAACAGATCTCATTAATTAGTCTTTCATTTCTGCAGTGCAATGACAAATGTCAGCTTTTGCATTTATTTTATACTCCATTGCTGAAAGAAATCTCCACACTTGGAAGAGATCCTTCACAGTTGTAGGAGCAGCAATGAAAAATCATTTCCATTTTTCACTGGTCAGAGAGACAAAAGATGGTCAGATTGGGTAGAGACAGGTTTCAGATAAATGCTGAAGTACCCTGCTAGTAAAGGAGAGCAGGTTATCTTTGAATCATGGCAGCGATTACTCATGCTTTTAGCGGTGTGCTTTTCATCCCTGCAATTAGCTTCTTGTCTGCCAGTGTTTGGATACAGAATCTGTGGTTGTCATGCAGTCAGTGTCAAAATCACTCAACACTGTGCTCACTTTTGTGCTTGAGTACACTTATTGATGAGCACACAGGTGTTAAATTAGATTGGTTTCTATCTATTGTATGAAGTGGCCAGATACCAACTAATCCTCCTCTTGCTAAGGTTTCTGAAGTCCAGGTTACAGGAAAACGAAGAATAATCAGATAGTTTTAATCAAATAGGAATTATAAAGATTCACTTAATTAAAAAAAAATCCCATCACATTTCACCTAAGGGAAAAAAATAAAAACAATTTGTGGTAGAAAATAGACATTTAGATAGAATGGATACATTTTACATGACAATGCATTTGACTTTCATTTACCTCCATGGTATTAACATAATTTGTACATATTCAACATCTAAACTCCCTTACTCCCCAGCTCAGAAAATCACAGGTGAAATTGTTCTTCAGGAGTTATGTTTAAATGCAAATTAGAAAGGCGGCTTCAGAAATTCATGAGCCTTTCTGCTCCTTGGGGCATCTCCGGTGCTCTGGCTCCTGGCTCAATACAGGGCTCTTATTATTGAAATGGCTCATTAATGCTTGCATTCCAGAAGAAGAACCCTCGCTGGCACCCCTGCCCCAGAGCAGACCACAACAAAGGGCCGACATACAAGCAGGCAAACTAATTAAAACAATAGCTACAGAGACAGAATAGAAATTGGAGACCTGTACCTGTAGCAATAATTTTCCATTAAAGGTCTCATTTTTTTTTTTTTTTTTTAATGAAGACTACCTAGAAAGGGGAAAACACTGAGAATTAGAATTAGGCAATTAGGGCTTATACAGTACAATTTTGAATACCCAAGTCTCAATAGAATTATTTTAGTGGATCTGAATTTGTGATTGCAATTCTATGCAGTACAGATTTGGGGGTATCAAACTTAGGAGAAATTTGGGTCCATTTTATGTGATTCCTCCCCCACCCCCATCCCTGGTTTTCATAGAGTGAAGTATAGCCATCTGTCTAAGGTGTCAGTCTGAATCTATGGGTGAAAAATAGGAAGTATTCTGCATTGATGTAGGTGCTGGGAAAGTGGAGCCCATGGAACAATGTGCTTATCTGCTTCCATTGTCTACCTTCTACTTAACAGAATTTCAGCAGACTAGAAGTCCTCAGGATCTATGTTTTCCCTCCTCATATCTCATCCTAACAAAGAAGGGTTTTTCTAATGAGCAGGTGGACTGCTTTTTAGTTACACCTGTGCCTTGATAACAAAACACAGGGCCTAAGTGAGTGAGAGGTAAGTGCTACTAGTGAGTGCTTAGAAGAACAACTGTATCTATAGTGAACATTCAATACAGAGCTAGGGTCCTGTGAATTTAAGTGTTTGGAAGTTCTACAGGGCATATCAGGAAAATAAATTAAAGGTGTCTTGTGTTGTTTTAGGGTCCATTTCTTGTCAGATCAAGTATGTCAAAAAGCATGCTAAATAAAATCACCAAAGGAAAAAAGCTTGCATGTCCATTTATACTTAACCATTGGTAAGTCTTGAGGCAGAGCTTTGTTATGATGGTGCTGGGCTTAACAAAGGAATAAAAGGGCAATGCAGTATTTCTGTTGGGCATAACTGGAGCCAGAGCTATAGCTAGAAGAGTAGCATCCACCTCTGGGAGCTGGGTGAGGAGTGGTGAGGAGTTTGGAACACAGCTTTGCCTCCTTCTGTTTTTTTATTGACTGTGCCTAAAGTCCTTACTACCCTATAGTTATTCACAATCCTTTTTAACCTGTTATAAGTTCTTTATATCACTTATCACTGTCTGCAATTATCTTACTCATTTCCTGGTTTATTGCCCTACTCAATATACTAAGGACTGGATCTGTCTTGTTTACTGCTGTATCCTAGGACCTAGAGGAGTGCCAAGCATACAGTGAAGGGCCAATAGCTATCTGTTGAGTGAATGAAAATACCATCCATAATGAAAAGCAAATATAGATATTCCATGAAACTCTGTGTATGGTGTCACTGTTTGTTTTTATCTGATACCTCCTCCCCACCACCCACCACGATTCCTATAAAATTATAGGAGAGGACACTGCTTGAAGCTTATCTGAATCAAGAGTTAACCAACTATAGCATCTCTGGATGTAAGTATTTATTGTGGACTTACTCCTGTTCAAATCTTCTTGCTAAACAGGATAGACATGAGGGTGACCAAGAAGCCAGCCTATGTCTTCTGAGCCTGGCACACTTTTTGTGGCCTTTGCACTAGACCCTCATTGACCCCAGCTCGAGGGTTTGGGGTATATTGTGGGTGACACCAGTATTGTAGCCTCACAGTCTTAGTGCCCAATGGGTTTATTAGTGCCACTAGCCTCTTGCAAATGGTCAGCTGGATTTAGGGTAGGACATTTCTGTGCCGCTGGAAAGGACACTAGCTTAATGTGGATCTAATTTGATTTTTTTCACCTGTTAATGGATTTAGGCTTCTTTTGTCTTTACAGTGCACAGACATGTCAAATTCTTTTGGTTTCCTGCTCATGATTTAGACAGTGGAAATCAATCCAAATCATTTTTTTTCCACCGTAAAGTTTTGTTAACAGAGCCTCAAGAGATTTTTCTAGATCAATCATACTGAGCTGAAACCTCCAACTAATATATTTTTGTTGCTCATTTTTTGGTTTGGCCCTGGGCCTGACTCTCCAGTGTAGGGCTAGATGATGAGTTATTATTTAAACCAAAATGGCCTTCAAATTATATTTTATGATCATATTACCCTGCTTAAAGTTTTCAGTACAAGATGGATCAAACACTACATGTTCAGTCAACAGTGGACTCCACAGTGTGGATTACACAAAATAAATTTAAGTCATGTTTTTTTAATATATATATTTCAAGGAGCTTTCAGCCTGAAGAGGAGACATGACATTTACATTTAGTAGTGGGTTGTGGTTTTGGATTAGCTGGAGATAATTTTGATTGGAGAGAAAAAGTTAGATTGTGGAGGGATTGAAAGTCAGCCAGAAGTTTGAGTCTGGATATTTTCCTGGACAGAGTGGGAACTGTAATCAGTTTAGGAAATGGGAAAAGATGTTGTAGAAGTTAAATCTATGGAACATTATTTTGGGGGTAGCGTAATGGAGTGAAGGGGGAAAAACAGGAGATGGACAAGAACAAAATGAAGGAATGGTGAGACATCTTGAAGGAAGTGATAGGCCCTGAATATGCTCTGCCTGGGTGAGGGGAAGGGACAACAAATTAGAGAAGATCTTGATCCTGTGACTTAGTAAAGTCTGTTCAGAGGAGTGTGTATGGTAGAGTTGATATGACAGCATGTTAGGTATTTATAGCAACACTCTGCATGTGAAAACCATTTGATTGTTGTTGTAACAACCCTCCGGACCAGGCAGGAAAGATCTTTTGACTCTCATAGATGTAGATGTTCAGAGAGCTCAGAAAATGCAAGGCACATGTTAATAAAGTGGAGAAGCTGGCATGAAGTCTGAGTTCTCAGGGACCTGGTCAAGAATGTGATAAATTCTCATTTGAATATGTGGAATTTGAGTTGGTAGTGGAAAATTCAAGTGGAATGCTGAGAAAACATTTGGAGATACAGTGTAGGTGCTTGAGACCAAAGTCCTCAATATGGTAATTAAATCAGTGAAACAATAATTGAATCTCTTTGGGAAGGAGATTTAGAGAAAGAAGAATAGGAGACCAAGAACTCCATCTTGAAGACCCTGCATCATTAGGAAGTAGCAGAAGACCCCAGTAGGGAGTGGCTCCAGGAGCAAGAAAAAAAGGATGTGTAGTATCTTGGAAGTGATGAAAGGGGAGCAGATTGAGAAAGAGAGGGGCAGTGTCACGATGCTTGAGGGGTTATGAAGAAGGCTCATTTCCTTGGCAAAAGAAGGTCATGGTTGATGTTCCTGAGAGTTAGTTTGGTAAGAACCTGAGCCAGGTGGTGAAATATTTCAAAGTGAGTGGGTGGGTGATGAGGAAATAGAGATTTTGATATTAAACCATCTTTAGTCATGAATAATGATAGAAGGAGGGAGATGGTTTCTAGAAAAACAACAGGACTGATCAGTGGGTTTTCAAGCTATGGAAGACCTATGGTTGTTTGAAAGGGAAAGGGAAGGAAATGTTGGTAGAAGAAAGTCAAGATGATGGGCAGGAAAGGGAAAGGGTAGTCTTTGGGTCACACGGGCAGGGTTACTGTTCAGAAAGTAGGAGCACTACTACCTTCAGGACTGTAAGGAGGTGACTCCAGTTTATTGTCAGCTGTACAGTAAATTCCCCAAGGAAAAAAGTGGAACACATCATTTCATGTCTGTGCCTTTGGCCACTTTCTTTCTTTTCATCCTTACCAGAAAATTTCTTCACCTCTTACACAGATGCACCATTTGTGCACTGTTATTCACTGTTATATATCTTCTCAGTCCAAAGATAAATACAACGAAAACTGAGATTGAGATAGGTAATACCTATAAATGTTTTGTGTTTCATGGGAGGAAAACATCACATAAATGTTTGGTGCTTTTGTGATACGTCTGTGTATGACGTCAAGGGTCACAATTATTTAAAAAATGATAAATAGAGATTCAGGCTTAGATATACTATTTTTTTTATTTGGTAGGTGTTTATTACTTTTTAAATATGGATCTAGATTTGGTAGAAATGATATGGATTTTCAGGTTAATAACACTGTTATAAAGCATAATCCATCTTCATAGAGAAGGGAGTTTAAGCTTCCCCTCTCCCCCTTCCATATACAGATGGAGTTGTCTAAGCATGGGTCTTCCCACCAGTTAGTACATTTGTTCAAGGTAAATTGAGGTCACTATTCAGCAAAAGAGAAAGTGTATGTCTGCATTGTCTCTGAAGGTGGTAAAGGGAGTAGAGTAGACCCTATGGGGGGAGTGGGGATCCTTGAATAAGAGATGTGGCATGCATAACTGAAGAGCGTCTGGTGGCCATCCTCTCACCTTTGTACCCTAGTGTAGGAGAGAACATTAGTCAGAAAGCTGCTCCCATATTCCCATACTCTTGTTCTGGATCTTAGGAAGACAGTGAGACTGTAGGGCGGGGAGCAGTTCATTCTGTTTAACTCCATCACCTGTGTTCTTCCTCCTGCCCCTCTCCCTTTGCTTCATTTTCATCTCATCTCACTTATGACCCTGAAGAGTCTGAATCTCTTCTTTTGCAATGACACATTGCTGAATTTTGATTCATAGTTAAGAGGATATTGCTTTAGGTGCCTTAGAAGTGGGGAACAAAGAGGTAGAGGGATGTAAAGGCTGAAAAGAAGGGTAATGCGAAAATTGTACAAACCTTTCACTGGTCAGAGCTTTCAGGACTTCCCATAGGTATTGTATGACAAACCAAACCTCTTCTAGGCCATTTACTTCCTTACTGCTCACTTCATGTTTTACTGTTACTCATGTATGTTGGGGACATTCCTGCTCCTTGTTTATTGATGTTACTGCATGCTAAATTATTCTAGAGTAGTCTCAAATCCAAGTTGTACCAAAGAAGAAATGTCAACTGAATTATCTTTAATGAAATCATTTTCTTTTTTAATCATAGAGTCAACCAAAGGGAAAAAAAGGATTTGCTTTAATTGCAGGCACTTGGAACACCAAGCCTGAGGTTAAATATCCTTTCATCTTGCATGATTGTGACAGACAGAGTAGGCATTCTTAACTCTGTAAATGCTTATGGTTTGGGAATAATTAAATTGGGTTAGGGAAGCAAAATGAAGGAAATACATGGTTGAAAGAAAAAGAATCTCCTTCAGTTAAAGGCAAAAGGAGGTTTTAAAAACTGATGGAAATGAAGTTGATTGCTTGCCAAGTTTGGTACGCATGAGACCCTGAAACGTAGAGCTAGAAGAATGAATAGTGATGCAAACAAAGGTTGTGTAGGCTAAAGGAAGGAAGAGTTAATTCTTACCGGGGTATCAGGAAAGGGTCTTCTCATCTGAGTGGGATTTGAGAGGAGGATGAGGGTAAGGACATTTAAGGTTAAAGGAATACAAGAGCAAACCACAGATGGGAATGTGTAGACATATATTGTGTTCAGTGAACACAGAATGATCTGCTGTGTTTTGTACTTCATTACCTAGGAAATGGTGAGATATTGAAGCAGAATTGAATGTACCAGGCTATATGTTAAAGGATAGAATCCTGTGGCCTTGTGAGGATGGATTGTGTAATCAGAAACAAGTCAAGTTAGGAAGACAGGAAATGGCTGCAAGGCTTAAGGCATGCAATGGTGATGGCTGGAATAAAGCAATGTTTTTGAGTGGAATGCTGAGAAACAATATAGAGAGATCCTGTTTGCCAGTGTCCATGATGTGGATACTCCCATCTACTGAATGTGGAGTTGAGAAGAGATGCACACAATCAGTGCACAAGATATGTATAAGGAGTGAGATGTGGAAGAAAAACCACCCAGAAGTGAAGGACTGAGAAAGGGAAAGTCATGGGGGTGAGAATCGGGAGAAGGCAGAATAGCAGCAGCATCGCAAAGAGTTCAAGCAACAGCATGATGTCATCAGGAGGACGGGATGTTTAGACTCCCAGTTTATGAACATAACATTTTAATCAGAATTGGCCCAGCGTGAATTAATTTTCATAAAGTTCCTGAGGGAACATCATTAAGCCAATTTAATTCCTTCCCATAATCAATTTTCCATAGAGTACTGTTAATCTGTTTCCAGTTTTTTTCTGTTTTCATATTTATCTTAATAAAATTATTTAAATCAGGGTGAGTTATTTTCCTCATAAACATCATGGTAAAGATTTGATTTATCAATACTTTTAAAAATCTCAGTTGAATTTTACTGATTATATCCTTTGGTGTTCATTTTCTTTTGAGGCCATCATTTGTGGATCCAGTTTCCCTGAGTCCTTTTTTTTTTTTTTTTTTTGGGGTAATCGTTATCAACAAACAGATGATCCTTTAAGCAATAGTATATCTATATAAATTTTAGGTTCCGATCATTATAGCCATGTAAGTTTTACTTTGTCTTTAAATATAAACCCATTAAGTTTTAGTTAGTTGCTTTTTCCTGACAGCTCACTTAAGCACAGAGCAATTAAAAACCTAGGTGGGAGTCCTAACAAAGAAAGATGGCATGGTTTGGAAAGCTCTTTCTCCAGTCTTCCATATCATACATTCAATGGACTTAATTAATAGAAGTCTTGAAATCTGGTATTGGGAGAAAGTAACTTCATTGCCTCTGTTCAAATAAGTTCAAAATCTTGAGTTTTTATACTGTTTTGAAATAAAAACATAAAATCATTTCATTTGCTAGTCAAAATATAATAAAAATCTCACATATATTTCCACTTACTATGTGGCAGTTGTGTTAATACAGTCAAAGAACAGAGCACTGTATCTAATTTGAGGCTGGTAGAAGAATGACTAATGGGTTCGAAAAGTTCACACTGGACCTTGAGACAAATAGAGGGAACTATCATCACCATGAGAATGAGCCCAATTCCAAAAAGGCCACTTGTGGTTGGTGCCATTTCAGTTATAAATTTGCCACAGCCCATAAGCTAGGTTTTGGGCTCAGAAGGCTGATTTTTCCCACCAAACTCTTAAGACTGGACTCATCTATATTAACCTAACAAGACTGATGTGCAAAACTAGAATGTCAGTTTATTCATTCAAATAGGAAAAGGACTAAAAATTTAGGAAAGAATATAGGATTGAAGTCTGGCTGGTTTAGAGGGGGAAAAGAAATGGGGAAAAGGAGATGTGTGTGCAACAATAGCTTTCAGCTAGTTGTCATCAGATGCAGGTTTACTGTAGATTTCTGAGTATTTTTATTTATTTACCATGTACCCCAGGAGGGAGAGCAGGACTGGAATATTTGAAGTCCAGTAAGTACAGTTCCATGCTTCCATCTCAATGCCTTCTAACAGGGTATTAGTAATAGATTTGGTTAAGGCTGCTTCTTCCTGGAAAGGTTTGGGATGGATGCTACACTGTGCTTTTTTCTTCTATGCTAGGCATGGTTGCTTTAACCACCCTTCTGAATCACATGGCCTTACTTTAGATAGGTATCTTCTGTCAAATTACATTATAGTTTTATAGGTCTAGCATTCATAGCAATTTTTTGAAAATTTATTTTTATATTTCATTCATTTTGTGTCATTCATAAAGTTGAAACCTCAGAGAACAATCTCAAATCCTAGTTTTGGGGGAGTCCAATCCCTAAGAACCAACAACCATAACACTTTCAGTCTTCCATAAGATAAGATCACTTAAAGATTAATGATTGAGTTGAATTGCATTCGGCATCCTCCACACGTTTTAATTACACTTTTTATTTTGAGGTAATTGTAGATTCACATGCAATTATAAGAAATAATACAGAAAGATCCCATGTACTTATCTGTTACCCATTTTTCCTCAATGGTAACATCTTGCAATACTATGGTATAATATCACAATCAGGGTATTGACATTGGCACAGTCAAGATACAGAAGAATTCTGTCACCACAAAGATCCTTTGTGTTGCCCTTGCATACCCAAAACAAATTCTTTTTTTAAAGTACTATCCTCTCTATTTTAAAGTTTTCCTTTTTATTAATTTTTAGACAGAGCATAAGTGGGATAGAGGGGCAGAGAGAGAGAGAGAGAGAGAGAGAGAGAGAGAGAGAGAATCCCAAGCAGGTTCCACGCTCAGTGTGGAGCCTGACATGTGGCTCAATCCCATGACCCTAGGATCATGACCTGAGCCGAAATCAAAAGTCAGATGCTCAACTGACTGAGTCATCCAGGCACCCTCCCCAAAATAAATTCTACTTGGTCATGGTGCATAATACTTTTTGTACATTGCTAGATTTGGTTTACTAATATTTTACTGAGGATTTTTGCATCTAATACTTGAGATCTTCCTTCTTTTCTTTTTTTTTAATTTTTTTTTTTATTTTTTTTTTTAAATTTTTTTTTTTCAACGTTTATTTATTTTTGGGACAGAGAGAGACAGAGCATGAACGGGGGAGGGGCAGAGAGAGAGGGAGACACAGAATCGGAAACAGGCTCCAGGCTCCGAGCCATCAGCCCAGAGCCTGATGCGAGCCTGACGCGGGGCTCGAACTCACGGACCGCGAGATCGTGACCTGGCTGAAGTCGGACGCTTAACCGACTGCGCCACCTAGGCGCCCCAAGATCTTCCTTCTTTTCTAATGTAGGCTTTTAGTACTATAAATTTTCCTCCCAGCACTACTTTAGCTGAGGACCAAATATTTTGGTATGTTGTATTTTCATATTCATTCAGTTCTATACATTTTTTTATTTCCTTTGAGATATTGTTTTTGATGCATGTAGTGTTTAGAAGAGTCTTGTACAAATAATCCAGTGAAGAAATGGGCAGAAGACATGAATAGACACTTTTCTAAAGAAGACATCCAGATGGCCAACAGACACATTAAAAGATGCTCAACATCACTCCTCATCAGGGAAATACAAATCAAAACCACACTGAGATACCACCTCACACCAGTCAGAGTGGCTAAAATGAACAAATCAGGAGACTATAGATGCTGGAGAGGATGTGGAGAAACGGGAACCCTCTTTCACTATTGGTGGGAATGCAAACTGGTGCAGCCACTCTGGAAAACAGTGTGGAAGTTGCTCGAAAAATTAAAAATAAATATACCCTATGACCCAGCGATAACACTGCTAGGAATTTACCTAAAGGATACAGGAGTGCTGATGCATATGGGCACTTGTACCCTAATGTTTATAGCAGCACTTTCAACAATGGCCAAATTATGGAAAGAGCCTAAATGCTCATCAACTGATGAATGGATAAAGAAGATGTGGTTTATATATACAATGGAATACTACCTGGCAATGAGAAAGAATGAAATATGGCCATTTGTAGCAATGTGGATGGAACTGGAGGGTATTATGCTAAGTGAAATCAGGCAGAGAAAGACAGATACCATGTTTTCACTCATATGTGGATCCTGAGAAACTTAACAGAAGACCATGGGGGAAGGGAAAGGGGGAAAAAAAGTTACAGAGAGGGAAGGAGGCAAACCATAAAAGACTCTTAAATACCAAGAACACACTGAGGGTTGATGGGGGGTGGGGGAGAGGGGAAAGTAGGTGATAGGCATTGAGGAGGGCACCTGTTGGGATGAGCACTGGGTGTTGTATGCAAACCAATTTGACAATAAATTATATTAATATAAAAAAATGAAAGAAAAAACTCTAAGTACCAAGTTATTTAAAGTAGGTTGGTTAATCATAGTTAAAAGAACTATAAACATCTGACATAATAGAGCAATACAAAAGATATACCCATCAAATGATAAATAAAAGGACAAGTCAAAATATATGGAATTGGTTATGAAATAAGTTTTAAAAGTAGAAACAGGAAATTATATCTACACAATCAAACCAATTGTGAAAAAATTATAAATACAGGTAAATGCTAGAAAGAATAAAAATTGCTTTTTTCAGAAAAAAAACATGGAAGTGTCTTGTATAATTTCCAGGGGCTTGGAGATTGTCCTCTTGTCTTTCTGTTATTGTTTTCTAGTATGATTCCATGATGGTCTATGTATGATTTTAATTCCTTTACATTTGTTGAACTTTTGGTTTGTGACATAGGAAATTCTCTGTCTTGATGAATGATCCATGAGCACTTGAAAAAAATGTTTATTCTGCTGTCGTTGAGTGTAATTTTCTGTATATGTCAGGTAGATCTTGTTGGTTGAATGTGTTGTTCAATTATTCTATATCCTTTTTGATTTTCTGTGTAGTAGTTCTAACTATTGCCAAAAGTGGGGTGTTTAAGTCCCCAGCTATTATTACATATTTATCTGTTTTGCCTTTCAGCTCTATCAGTTTTTGTTTCATGCATTTTGAGGTTGTTTGGTGCATGCATATACTTTTAGGTTTGTTATGCCTTCCCAGTGGATTGATTGTTTTAAAATCATGTAATACTCCTTTTCATCTTTGGTGTTTTCCTTTAACTCTATTTTATTAGTCTACTGATATTAATGTAGTCACTTCTGACCTTTTTTTCTTTGGTTGATATTTGCATGGTATATCCTTTTCCCTCTTATTTTGACCTACCTATAGTGTAGTACATGAAGTAAGTGTCATGTAGACAGTATATTGTTGGCTCATGTTATTCTAAAACTCTGACAGTTTGTTTTAATTGGTTTACTGAGACCATTTACATTTAAGGTAATTTTTTACACGTTTTGGCTTAAGTCTTCCATTTTATTATTTGTTTTCTGATTTGTTTTCACTGTGTCTCATTTCTCTGTTTCTCTTAGTTTTCTGTAGGTTACATGAAGAATTTTTAAATGATTCTATGTTGATTTATTTACAGTTTTTTTCTTTTGAGAGATAGAGCATGTGTTCAAGAAAGAGCAGGCAAGGGGTAGAGGGAGAGAGAGAGACAGACAGACAAAGAATCTTAAGCAGGCCCCACACCCAGCATGGAGCCCGATGTGGGGCTTGATCTTACAACTGTGAGATCATGACTTGAGCCGAATTCAACAGTCAGATGCTTAACCAACTGAGCCACCCAGGAGCCCCTATTTATAGTTTTTTTTTTTTTTTAAGTATATCACTTTGTATAGTTTTCTTAATGGTAGCTGTAAGTATTAACTTGCATTTATGAAACATCATAGTCTACTGATACCAATGTTGTACCATTTTGATAGAAATGTAGAAGATTTAGTCATTTGGGCATCTTTACCCCTCCTTTTCTTTAAATATGATTGTTTGAAGTGTTTCTTCTTTGTACATCATGCACCACATCAGATGGTGCAATAATTTTTGCTTTAACCATCAGTTTTACTCATTCTGATACTTTTTTTCTCTGAAGTTCCAGACTTTCTTTTGCTATTTCCTTTCCTAGCCATTCTTTAAGGGTAGATTTTCTAGTAAAAATTCTCTTAGTTTTTCTTTATCTGAGAATGTTTTTATTTCCTCTTTCATTTCTGAAGGATATTGTTGCCAGATATAGAATTCAAAGTTGACGCGTCTTTTCTTTGAAACATATTTGAAGACTTGTGCCATTTACACCTGGCCATCATGGTTTCAGATGAGAAATCTGTTTTCATATGAATTGTTATATCCTTATAAATAATGCAACTTTTCCCTCTAGCCACTTTCAAGACATTTTTCTTTGTCTTCAGTTTCAGAATCATGATGTGTCTTGGTATGAATTTCTTTGATTTTTCTCTTATTTAGAATTCACTTAGATTTTTGAATCTGTGAGTTATGTGTCTTTCACCAAATTTAAGACATTTTCAGCCATTATTTTGTTAATAGCTTTTTATCCATACTGACTTCTCCCCCTCTGATGATAAAAAATATTAGATCTTTTGTTACTGTCCCACAGGCCTCTAAGGCTCTATTTTTTTTTGTTTTGTTTTGTTTTCAGTCCATTTTCTTTCTATTGCTCAGATTGAGTAAATTCTATTGATACATCTTCTAAGTTTTATTGATTCTATTCTCTGTCATTCCCACTTTACTCCTGAGCTTATTTAGTGATTTTATATTTACTTTAGTATTTTTATTATACAATTTCAATTTTGTTCATTTTTATAATTTCTCATTTTTCACTGAGATTTTCTGTTTTTCATTTGTTTCAAGATATTTTATTGTTTATTAGATTGTTGAAGCATTTTTTTTTAAACGTTTATTTTTGAGACAGAGAGAGACAGAGTATGAACGGGGGAGGGGCAGAGAGAGGAAGACACAGAATCTGAAACAGTCTCCAGGCTCTGAGCTGTCAGCACAGAGCCCGATGCAGGGCTCGAACTCACGGACTGCGAGATCGTGACCTGAGCCGAAGTCGGCCGCTTAACCGACTGAGCCACCCAGGCGCCCCTGTTGAAGCATTTTCATGATAACTGCTTTAAAGTCCTGTCAGATAATGCTAACATATGATCATGCTAGTGTTAACATTAGTTGAGGGTCTTCTCTCCTTCAATTTTTTATTTTCCTGGCTCTTGGTATGATGGGTAATTTTTACAGTTATGTCCTGGACATTGTGACTATTAAGAGTCTCTGTTTTTAGGTTTAGTACCCAGGCTACTTTTGTGGATTGTGGTTACAATGACATTTAATGTTCAGAGCTTTTGCAGTACCATTTTGGTCTGTTTAGATTATCCTGTGCACCTGATGCTGCTTGAGGAAAAGGAAGGAGTTTTTGCAGGCTGGGTCCCCTGATGCCTTTGGATCAGAAAAAGGAGTGTTTGGCCCTAGGGAGGACATGGATGAAGAATGCTTCCCTGTCAGATGCTTTTTGTGGTGGAATGCCCTTTGCAGGGTGTGTCTGGGTGAGGGAGGACAATCTTAGGCCTGGAAGGTTAGGAGAACACTTCTTCTGGCTGATTTTTGTCAGTGGGGCACCTGATCTGTCCCCCTTTCCAGTTCTGCCTCACTTGGCATTGTTGGTAGGAGTATTATTCAAATCACAGAAGGAATGAGCCTATCTGAGCTGCCTCTGTTCCCACAGGTTGTGGGTTAGGAAACCCCAACTCTGAGATACCTTCTCCTATTGAGTGGGGTGGTCCTAAGGTGCCCTGTTGCTCTGTGGACCTCTGGACCCTAGGGTCTTTAGCCAATTCACTTTACTCTTGACACCTTTTAGATTTTTCCTTTTGCTGCCCTTTGTGTTATTTCCAGGGTTCGTTGTTTGCTTAGCAGGGATAGGAAGAAATAAGTCTGTATCATCCTGTCCACCCTTGGTGCCCAGAGGTCAGTCCACTAGTATTTCTGAGACCCAGTATGTGCAGTCTGTGGAAAATGTAGAAACACATAATCTATATAATCTTTGTGCACCAAGTGGATTGATCAGTTGGGAACAAAGAGCCTAAAGAAAATGGCAAAAGTGAAACCATAGGTGTCTCAAAGCAAAGTGTGATCGATTGGCCAAGTGAGTGATATGTGCAAGAAACACTGAAGGCTCAGAGGAAGGAGAGGTCAATATATCTCCTCATAGCCTGACCTGAGCAATTAATAACCACAGTTTTTCAGTGATTGTGACACCCATAGGATATGATCATCAGGTTAATGAGGTTTTCTAGCTGGTAATATAGAACTGCCAGCTAGAAAGCAACGTTTTAAAACAAGACACCTTCCCCCAAGTTATCCAGTCCCTGCTTTACCATATACAGGGGAGTGGGAAGCAGGGTAGTGAGCTATTAGTGGGAGACAGGCAATGGGGAGGACTTTGGGAGAGTGGCTCTCAAAATGCCTACACATGGTGACTAAGACCCTGAAGGCAGTGACTAAAATGCTAAAAAGGTGTGAGGCTGGCTCAGTGTGATCTCCAGTTTTAAGAGAACAGGTAGCAAGCCCACCACATGGAAGGGCATGTGACTATGGGGAAGCCAGAAGCACAGGGCTGTGTGAAAGTAGGTCACAGGTTTGGCAGCTTTATCAAGGCAGCTCTGAAGGAAACAGCACAGCATTCTGGTGACTGGCAAAAGGTGGAGGCCAGATCCTTAATTAGCATATCAGAGTGCTCAGAAGGGGACCTGGAAGGCCCACCTCTTGATGTGTGCTGCAATTGATACCCACTCCATTTTGGAACCTGCACATGCCCCTTCCCCAGCTGTTCCAAGCACCTGGTCCTATTTGGAGGGTCCCTGCACTAGGTAGTGTGCAGGCATAAAGGAGGGGAGAGGGAGGGAAGGCAGAGAATAAAAAAAATAATATGACATAGATGGCAAGCTTGATTTTTTCATAAGAAGTCTGTGGTATGAAATGCAGCACTTGAGAGAAGGGAAAATGTTTGGGGGTTATTATAAGGATAATAGCATTTAGCTTATTGTTTATAAAATGCAACTTCTCAGTAGGATATCTCGGAGTTAGTCCATATGGTGCTAGTGGTTTTTTTTCAGTGAACGTAAAAACTAATTGTAAATAGTGATATTAAATGAAATATCAGAATGACTACTTTCCCTGTAATAGCTAAGAAAATGTGAAATGGTATATGACCAGCAATTTCTAGTTGAGCCTAAAAATCACAGTAGAGAAACCTGTATTGTTGTTATTATTTAAATACAGTTAAAAATTTAAAGATGAGTGCTGGTGGAGCAGTGGCTCAGATGTTAACAACTCTAGTGCCTGTCAAAGAAGGAGGGGTTTACCCTTTTTTAAGCATAAGCGTCCACATTTCATTTAGTGTAAAATCTTGATTGTGCCACTCCTTTAGTATAATGGATAATCTTAAGAAGCAAGTAACCAACAGACAAACAACAAAACACATACTTTTATTTTGGCTTATTCTGCATAAGTTAAAAATCTGTTTGCTTTATCCAACAACAAAATATTTATTGATCACAGACTGCATTCCACATCCTGTTCTAGGCACTGGGAATATAACAGTGAATAAAACACACAAAAACCCCTGACCTTGTTTATTCTGTCTAGGACACTACTCAGATATCCATGGTCTTGCTTGGGCGTGGACATGATTGGGTGTGGTAGGGAGAAGCCATAAACTATGCTGTGTGACAAGAGAGAGCGAATATGGAGTTTAAAATGGGGCTTAAATCATGCATGGGAGTTGGAAGCAAGAGTGGACTGTTTACAAGCAGAAAGAAAAGGGAGAAATATATGAGTGATTTTAGGAGGAAAAATGCTAATAATCTCATATGTGTTAATACTATAAACTATCTTTAAAAATATAAATGTATTTTTTCATTTCGCTCAATGATCCATTATTGAGCATTTAAAAGGTGCTGGATTCAAAAGTATTACTTAGAACCGAGGGATCGTGAGGAAGAATTGTTTGCTTCATTTCCCTAACTATAAAGAAGAATATTGTAGTATTACAATAAAAATTTTCTTTAAGTACAAATATGCTTTGCAAATATGTATTTCACATACCAACCTTATATAACTTTCCTTATCATATCATATTTTCCAAGCAAAACTAGAGTTTTCCCTCCAACCTCATACATTTTATTTTTCTATTTCTCTCTGTTTATCCGCTTCCTGATAATGTCCTTATTCCTTTCCTGCTCCTCAAAAAGTCTCTGGCAATCAAAACTTTATACATCCCTCAAAAATGTCCTCTAGTAAAAAATGATCTTTTCCTCCCATAAGGACTGCATAGCATTTTGTGCTTCCTCAGGTTACCTGTTTATTTACAATTTTCCTCTGCCCGAGTTAGATTGCATACTCCCTAAGGACAGCAACTGTTTCTTACCAGTCTCTGCATATCCCTCCAGGGATCATCCACATGGAAGTTGCTCAGTAAATATTTATTGAGTTGTGTTGTATAGCTAGCCCTCCTAGTTTTTGAATATAACTATTCTGTTCCACCAATTTTTCCAGGCGGTGTATGTATACAGTTCTTGAGATGCAGTGTTTCCAGAGCCTTTGTCTTTCTGCTTGCTCTGGTTTGGACATTGTCCCTCTGTGTCAGACAGAAAACAGTATTCTTATTGGGGCCAAGTACAGCCCAACCACCTATTTCCTCAGTTGTGAGGGGGTGGGGGGGCCTGAGTGGGGAGCAACCTGCCGTTCTGAGAGTCATCTTATTTTAATTATTGTGGTAAAGTCAAGTGGACCAAAAATTCTTTGGCTGACATAACAGGTGTGAATCACACTGCCAGGCCTTGTGGCCAATCAGCCCCCATGCCTGCTTCTAAAGTGCTACTCCTTTCTACCCTCGAAAGACTCACCTGCCTCCCTCACTATAGACATTGAAAAAACATCAGACTGAGCTGGTACAACCCTTTATTTCCATGTACTGAGTGGATTTTTCCCCTGAGAAAGATTTAACATGTAGACTTTATCTTCTACGAATCTTGAGAGTTTGCTTTTTCTTTGCCCATTACATACTGCTTTATCTGAAAGGTCTCTCTAACCTGGATGATCCAGTTGGTTCTGTTAACACTTCATACCATCTTTGGAGACAGTGCTGTCTTTTGCACACCCTGCTGAGGCCGGCAACCAGAAAACTGATGTTTTGTGACTCTATGCTATATCTTTTTCTCTCTGTAAAGAAATATACCAGGTCACTTATGTTTTCTCCTGTCTCCCTTCTTCCACATCTCACACACGTACCTAAATGAATTTTCTTACTTGACAAGCTATGGAGATAAATTTAAGTGAGATATCACAGTGGATTATTGTCCTTTGATTTTAATCTATTTCTGCATGGAACCCTAAGGTGTTAAGTGTTACTGCCTTTCCTGTAAAGGAGTGATAAATTTTAAAAAATAACTCTGGAATGCCCTCCCAAATTTCTAGGGGTCAGCATTTAATTAAGTAAGGTGTCTGACAGGTCTGTAAGTAATGATCCAGGAACACACACACACACACACACACACACACACACACACACACACACACAGCTTGTGAGTGTGATGAGGCCTTTGCAGTTCATGGGTAATGGAGCCCTGTTCAGATTTTGTGGGCAGTAGAATGCATATTGTCTCTTTATCCCAAGGCTCTAATGTGGGAGCCTGGTATTTATTGGGCACCACTGTCAGCTGTTTCTGCTGAACTTTTCATATTGTAATTTCTGTGGGTAGGTACTTATATTATTTTTATACCTAACCTACCTTTATACTGTGGTTCTTAAGGCACGGAGCTCACATTTCCTCTTCAGTGAAAGGCAACAGGGAGAATTATCATATAATATCAATGAGTTCCTAATTTCCTGTTCTTCTCAGAAACTCCTTGCCAAAATTGCCTACTACCACACTCCAGGTATAATCTATTGCCTATTGTTCAGCAGTGCTGAAATGTACTGAATAGAGTACATCATGAATAGAGATGGATGATGAACTCATGTGCCTCTGAAATTCCTTTAGTGGCATAATCTTGGTCAAAATCAGATATATTGAAGGAATATTGCCAAATCATTCCAATTTATTTTAATGTTAAGTCAAAGCAGGTGAGGGATAACTTTTATATTCATTTAAAATCAGGTCCTCAAACCATAACTTGCTTATAAAAGCTAAATGTGAGGTTTTGCATCAATCAGCTTAAGCTAACTGATGCTACAGTAACAAACAGCCCCTGATCTTGTGGCTTCCAATGTAGTGGTTCACATTACTTGTCTGTCACAGTTTCATTTCAGTTCTGCTTTAGGATATATTCCTCGGAGACTCAGGCTTTTTCTCACATCAGTAAGGGAGGGCCCCAGTGCCTGCTAGCAGTGTCTTCCTCCTTCCTTTAACCTAATATCCCTAGTGTTACTGGACTAAAACAATATAGTTTCAAAAGCATCATTTCTGGACAAACAAAAAAGTATATGACGAGGACAAATGTGGTCAGATTTTTCAAGGCTGTTCTACATAATTGTACACCTACACACAGAATTCTCAAATTTACTGCTTTCATTTTGCCAATTGCTGTACCCGCACACACCTGTTTTGACTAGAACCATCTTCATTTTTCAGTGGTTACAAATTTTGTCAGTGTAAAAACTTGTGAAATCCTAGCCTCCCCCCCCCCCCCAAAGAATCCTCTGCAACAGTGTAGAGAAGTTTATGTGTACAGCTGCCTGTATGTAGAGAATTCTCTGGGCTCTTTGAATATGTTAAAAAAAATAAAAGGTCAAAAGGAGAGATTTTTATGCCCTTTTAAAAACCTAATGCTTCCCGTAAGGACATTGGAATGGTTTTATGGAATGGTGTCATACTTCCTTAAATGATAACGAAACAAACTGGTGTAAATATAAAAAATTTGGCTTGATAATTTTTAGTAAAAATCTATCCTGCCGGCATTTCTTCAGCATATTATTCTGGCACTAAAATTAAAAATTTCCTTAATTGTAAAATATACTCTGCCTTGGCTATAAGAGCATTAGGCATTTCTAATGGGAGCAAAAGTCTGTTCTGTGCACACCAGAAACATGACAAGTGCAGCAGGGTCTTAACTGCATTCGAATTCATTTCTGTTTGTTTACAACACACATCTTTGAGTTTATGGCAGTGTTTCCTATTAAGATGTTAAACAATCATAAGAATTTTTTGGAGGCAATGGCAATTCTCAGTCAAAATGTCTTGAGTTCACAGTAGTAAAGCGTCACAGAAGAAACTTAACAGTTTTCTATAAATTTAATTGCTGCCTTGAAGTAATTATGTCTAGAGAACAGAATACTGTATATATTTTATTATCCATCAGTTTCTTTTTTAATAGGAGTGCTGTGCTTTGTACAAGTCAATTATTTTTGATAGTTTCTGTAATTAATGTTTAATTATATTTTATTATCCTCATTTTACTACATCACCTTGGTGATAACTGAAGGATTTCTAAATACGTCCTCAGAGTGTTTTGTATGTGTATACTATTACCTTGTTAACATGTCCACAAAGTTTCAGGATGTGTGTGTGTGTGTGGGGGGCATACACACATACACAAATATACGTCACCATTTACTAGAAAATATTTGAAATCTATTTTCTTTATACTTATAAGTCAGTGTAGTCCCAAAATATGAATAAAGATAAGGGGGGAAAAGCCAGTGCATTACATTCTATTTGTATTTATCAGAACAACAGATTGTTAATTAAGTGGGGGGGGTTTTGGTACCACAGCATTTTAATATCCCCATGTTTATATTATGCTAAATGTATACAAAAAGACACCACTGACCTTCTGTCAGTAGAAGTTATTCTTTGAGAATTTTGGTTAGTTTGTGCACAGTAGTGGTAAAAAATCTGGATCATTCCATCACTCCACTTACACACATGCACAAAAAGTCCCTGGACTTTGTATACAAAGCAAGTTTTAAGCCATGACTTTGGCCAAGTAGTCACACCCGCAAGACCCTCTGTGTTCCTACTAATCCTTCATTATAATCCTTCATCCCAGTGACTCACTCAGTTGTCTGGGGCAGAGCTAGGTCTCTCCCACTGTGGGCTGTTCTCAAAGGGAGTGGAGGGTCATGGGAGTAGGAGCTGCAGCTGGTGAGGGGAGCCCAGTTCCTCACTTGAGTCCTTCCTGCACCATCATCCCTCTGTCTCCGTGTTTGGGCTCACTGTGTTGGTTCTGATTATTGTTATCCGTCACTTTGTGTTTTGTTTTCACATAATTTTCCTGCATATTTTTAACAACTGGCATTTTTCCTCCTCTTCTACATAAAACAGTCCAAGGAGGGATATTATAGAGCAACTTTCTCAGTTCATTGGTCAGCTACTCTGTACAGGATGAAATAATACATTTTGATGAATTTGAGGAGTTACAGCTATTACTGATCCTCAGTCTTCGAAGACTTATAGTTTGGACATAGGAGGATTTAAAATGACCCGGAGTGAACTTTTATTTTAATGGCTCATCTTCTTATAGGTATTGGCAAATTGAATTTATGGTCATTTTTCTAAAGAAGGACAGAGAAATGAGCATTTCTGGAGTATCTGTGTGAGTCTGTTTTAGATGCTTCCTCAAATATGTCTTATATATAATCGTTTCAGAACCTTTGTGAGTATTCCAAACCGTTTTGGGAGTATTGTCTCCATTTTTTTTTTTTTTTACAATGGAGGACAGAAGTCTAAAGGCATAAGATACTCCATCAAGAGGCACAGGTGGCCTTTAATGTCTGTCCCTGCTTCCCTATCCTGAATCACACAGCCTGTAAATGTGAGGGTGCCTTTGAAGTTCTTGTAATACAAGACTCCTTTTCAGATTTCAGGGCCCTGGGAATGCATACTGTCTCTGTATTCCAAGATTCTAGTATGGGGCCTGGTGTTAATTGAGCACTGGATGGGATGAAGATCCTAATAAGGACTAACACTTAGTTTTTACTAAATACCAGACCCTATTTTAAGGACTTTAATTAATTAATTCTCCTACTGAGTCTATGGAGTACAGCACTCTTCTACCTTCATTTTACAGGGAAGGAAATTGCAGCACAGAGAAGTTGAACAACCCGCCTGAGGTCACATAGTAAGTTAGAGCCAGGATTTGCACCCAGCTGTCTGCTTTCAACACCCACACTCTTAACCACTGGAGTGCATCTGCCTTGCATTAGTCAGTCCTTGGAATAAGGAAAAGAAGGGCCCTGGCAAAGAACATGTGTGGAATGAGAGGGCCTCTGCACATGCACCCTTTTCAATCATAAATAGTATAGTTCATATACTTTTTTAAAAAAAGGTTATTTATTTATTTGAGAGAGAGAGAGAGAGAAAGCATAAGCAGGGGTAGGGGAGAGAATCCCAAGCAGGCTCTTGGCTGTTAACACCAAGCCTGATATGGGGCTCAATCTCATGAACGGTGCGATCATGACTTGAGCTGAAATCAAGGATCAGACGCTTGACTAACTGAGCCACCCAGGCCCCCTAGTTATGTTTTTTATATTGGGTAGCTACCTTCCTAGTAAAGCTCAGAAACAATAATACACAGGATTGGAAAACCAAAGAAGGAGGAAAAGCAAGATGTTGGAGGGCAGGTCAGGTCAAGGTGAATGTTTTCAGGGTGAGATCAGTAGGACAGAGGGAACCAACCAAGTGAGAGTTTGGGTGTTTGAAAAACAAAGGACTTTTCTTTTTTTTTTTTTTTTTAATATTTTTTTTCAACGTTTTTTATTTATTTTTGGGACAGAGAGAGACAGAGCATGAACGGGGGAGGGCCAGAAGAGAGGGAGACACAGAATCGGAAACAGGCTCCAGGCTCCGAGCCATCAGCCCAGAGCCTGACGCGGGGCTCAAACTCACGGACCGCGAGATCGTGACCTGGCTGAAGTCGGACGCTTAACCGACTGCGCCACCCAGGCGCCCCACAAAGGACTTTTCTAAAGTGGAGGAGGAAAAGGTGAACTCAACTGGTGCCTCTTGTTTTCTAAATGAGAGAGTGTAGCACCTCACTTTACATCCTCCAAGCAGTCATTCTCAGAGAATTAAGTCAGTCTCAGCTTTGCAGAGAAAATCAAGTCAGTGTAATATGAAGTATTTACTGATGAACTGACCATTTGTAAAATGAGTTTTTACTCCTATCGCTTTCCTAACCTGGCATCTGTCTACTTGTTCCCCCCTAAGAAGTTGTAAACATCTGACGAAATACTGCAAATACAGTGCAATTTGGGACTGTGATGTCTATGTCTTACCAAAATATGGAATTTCAATGATGTCAATGAAACTGATGTTGGAGAACTGTTCAGATCGTAGGCAGAACCATTGGCAAATGGACATTTGGCATAGTTAGACAAGTTAGTAATTAAAGAGGAAGTCAACCAGGATGATGGCATGGTAGGTATTTTTTTTTTTTAAAGTTTTTTTTTTCAATGTTTATTTATTTTTGGGACAGAGAGAGACAGAGCATGAACGGGAGAGGGGCAGAGAGAGAGGGAGACTCAGAATCGGAAACAGGCTCCAGGCTCTGAGCCATCAGCCCAGAGCCTGACGCGGGGCTCGAACTCACGGACCGCGAGATCGTGACCTGGCTGAAGTCAGACGCTTAACCGACTGCACCACCCAGGCGCCCGTTTTTTTTTTTCAACGTTTATTTATTTTTGGGACAGAGAGAGACAGAGCATGAACGGGAGAGGGGCAGAGAGAGAGGGAGACTCAGAATCGGAAACAAGTAGGTATTTTTTTTAAAGAGATATCTTGGTAAGAACTACAGACTCTCAATTGTTTTTTGCAAAAAAAAAAAGTCAGTTTCAAAAATCAGAAAGATGTTCTCAAGGGAAGTTCACACATTTCACATTTTTTTTCAGAAAAATTATTTTGAATACTTATAATTTGATTTGTTCTTTAAGGCTGAGTGGCTAGTTACAATTAAAACATAAACATTATTAAGCTCTCAATAAATGAATTTTCTTTCTCAGTTTTTTAGGCTAAATAAAAGCTCTTTTTACTATTTAGCATATAACCTCAGCCCCCCATTTTCAGTGGCTTAATTTTACCTGCCCATTTGGGCATCATAGCAGATTATCAGGGACATTTGTACACACAGGCATATATGTTTGAATGGAGGCATATATATTCTCATTGTTATCTAATTTCTTGAACAGTAGTTCTCTATCAACAAATTAGATTGTATTTGCTGTCCCAACAGGAAGTATGTCTCAAACTTCTCAAGAATTTGTCACAGTACCAGTAGGGCACAGAGCACATAAATAACATATAGTTTTAAGTAACAGGTTGATGTAGGAGTCTGATTCTCCTGTCGTAATTATGCATAATAGGTGTTTTAGAAACATTTGCTGACTGGATGGATAAATTCTCCACCTAAGAGTTTGGAATGGTTAAACCTAGTTTTTAAATCTTTATTTTATTTTATTTTTTATATATTTTTTTTGTAAAATAAAGTGATTTCATGGATATGGCAGTTCATTGAGCACACACCAGAAAAACTCACCCAATTTTTTATTTGGCCATATTATTTTCATAATTATTAGTAGTAATGAATTGCCATGATCCTTCCTTCAAAGGAAAAACATTGAATTTCCTCCCATGTCCCAGGCACTGAGGCACAAGAATACAGTGACTTTATATCTCTTTTACCTAAGAGAATATTCAGATTTAGCAAATATTTCCATTCTTCCTCTGCTGGAATCTGTCACATACTCACCCACACACTGGCTCTTCTTAACTTGTTTCCCCCTTTTTATTATTATTTTTTGACAGGTTAAAAAAACAAAACAAAACTTAGAAACCTAACCACAAATGCAGAAATACTTGGCTGAGGAAGGAGGATGGAGATAATCTATTTAATCTTACTGTTATGTTACATTTAATGTTACTGCACGATTAATCATGTAATTATTTGTCCAAACTGAATTGATGCAGCTGCACATGTAATTAAGGTTTAGCTATAAAATCACTTTGTTAGTAATGCTTTCTTGTCTGTCTCTTATGAATCAAATTGCTGGGTAGAGAGTTGATTTTTAAAATCTCTTCGTAATGGCTAGGGAATATGTAAGAAATGAAGTGTTTTTTTTTAAGTACTTGGGAAGAGTAAAAAATATCATTTCATGGTTATTGTGTGAAAAGACATTCTATTCCATTCCATTTTTTGATATTTGAAATATTATTTCAGTAGCTGCAGAAGACATTTATCGCTGCCTGTGAGTGTTTTAGAACATTCGTACACCAGATGGAATTCACATACTTGCCCCAAAGTTCATCTTTTCTCCTGCCTTTAGGGGAACTAAAAGGAAATAAATGTTTCACTTGAGATGGAAACAGTTAAATAAATAAAACAGTTTAGATACATGAATGTTAGCAGCAATAAGATACCCTAAATGGATGGGTTAAGTACTTTTATATGCATTACTTCATTTAATTCTTGACCTCCCTAGTAGGTTGGTATTATTATTTTTCCCATTTTACAGATGAGAAATCTGAAATCTGAGTAATTTGCCAAGGCACCTTGAAAGTGACCTTTATTTTTCCAACTAAAATTTTATTTGGAGGAGTTAAATTGAGACTACGTCCAGAGGTTTTCCACCCATTTCTGTCCCAGGTTTCATATCACTCTAGTTGGGAGGATTGGATGTGGTCATGAGCTAATGGTAGGGAAGACACAGCTTTTTTTGCGTGTGTGTATGAATTTACATATTCTTTAGTTCATACAATACTGCATGTAACAATTTTTTTTTGATTAGACTAAAGAGCATATTAAGTATCAAATGCTCTGCCATAATGATTTTTAAAATCCTAATTCCAGGGTAGTTAACATACAGTGCTATATTAGTTTCAGGTGTACAATATAGTGATCCAACACTTCTGTACAACACCCGGAGCTCATCACAAGTGCACTCCTTCATCCCCATCACCTATTTCACCGCCCCGCCCCCCACCGCCTGCCTCCTTTCTGGTCACCATCTGTTTGTTCTCTAGAGTTAAGAGTCTGTTTTTCTGGTTTAACCGCCCCCCCCCTTTGTTCGTTTGTTTTGTTTCTTAAATTCCACATGTGAGTGAAATCATAGGTATTTGTCTTTCTCTGACTGGCTAATTTCACTTAGCCATTTTTATTTTCATTATTATTTTTTCTCTGACAAAGTGGTTTCAATCTCAGATGTTTTCCTTGTGGACTGCAGGTTTAGGATGAGAAGATGCTGCACGTGCTGTTCTGAGGGAGCTGTGTCCGTAGGACTTTCATTCTTTCTCAGAATGAGGCAGGGAGGTCCATCTGGGGACAGCAGGAGAAGGTGTCCTTTCAGCAGGGCCCTTGCTGTCCACTGTTCTCATTCATCATCCATCTTCCTTTGAGTTTTTCGATTCCAAATAAAATACGATAGACTAGGGCAGCAAAGAAAAATTCATGCTGTCTGCCTACAAAGCCAAGCAAGGCACTCAGACTGTGCTACAGAAGCTGAGATGTGAAAAGGAGCAGGTGGATGGAATGTGGGGCAACATGGGGAGTTGTCTCAGGACTCACTTAGTGTAAGATTCTCCCAAACCTACAGTTCCATAAAGAGGTGAGTTTTGTAGGAACTGAGCACTGCAGGCAGAAAATGGCCAAGACTTCCCTCGCCTGCTCACACTCTGTCTCCCTCTCTTTCAAAAGTAAATAAACATTAAAAAAAAATTTTTTTTTAAAAGGGGGCTCCTGGGTGGCTCAGTCAGTTAAGTGTCCGACTTCGGCTCAGGTCATGATCTCACAGTTCGTGGGTTCGAGCCCCGTGTCAGGCTCTGTGCTGGCAGCTCAGAGCCTGGAGCCTGCTTCGATTCTGTGTCTCCCTCTCTCTCTGCCCCTTGCCTGCTCACATTCTGTCTCCCTCTCTTTCAAAAATAAATAAATATAAAAAAATTTTTTTAAAAGAAAAGAAAATGGCCAGGCCTTCCTCATGGGAGGAGGTGGACACTGTAGTGACAGAGCTCTGAGTACCCCCAGACTGGTGACCTGTACAGTTGGGTCTTATTAATGCAGACTAGTATTGGGGAGAAAGGCAACCAACCTGAATGAGAGTCTCCTAAGTTATAGAGGATTGTGAAAGTAATTTAGTTTTACTGCTCTTCAGTACAAGTATCATGATCTCCCTTGCTTAAAAGAGTGCAGCCACTCACTTCTTGTGGCCAAAATCTTGGCTGCAGGATAATCCGTGTAAGTCCCCATTCTTTCTTCCCAGGGTTATCCCCCACCAGTACCTTCATTTATTTCATGCACTGAAAAACCTGGATATTTTAGTATTCCCTATGTACCCCATGCCATGCTTTCCACCTCTAGTGGGCTGAATTCTAACCCTCCCATCTCCATATGCCCACTTGTACATGTGTCCTAAGTTCCTTCCTTTGCTCTTCTTGGTCAGATGCAGCTCCCCCTTCCTATGAAAGCTCCATGCAGTTTGTCTACATATATCTACTTTTTGACTTTATATTCCATGAATGAGTTTAGATGTGTTGTTTATCCCTACATCCTGCTACAATACTTTATACAGGGCTTTGCAGGTAGGTATTGAGTAAAAATTTATGTAATGACTGACTAAAAGCAAAGAATACATTCACTTGCATGAGGAGAACAAAATGGTGCCAATTAGAAGCCCTGAGGTGACATATTTTAATAAGGATCATTTTATCTAGGATGTAGTGAGGGCAAGGACCTGTCTGTGATACACCAGTGAAAAGACCATAAGTCACTGCCCTAAAGATTTGATATTAGTTTGTTAGTCATTTGTATGTAATTGGGGATTAAATGTGCCTGAGGTACTCTAGTCTCCTAAATAAGTTACCTATGACCCACCCACACACCAGCTCTTGGTATTATTAGTTTCTTAAACAAACCATTATACTCAGGTATCAAAACATGTGAACTTTGGCCTAATTCCTATTCATCTGTTATTGATTTCTAGCTAGGGTGGCCCAAATGAATTTGCTTTCCTTTATTCTCGGTAACTGTCAGTCTGCAAGAGAAGGTCCATTTCTGAGTTTGGGGTGTGCTTTGGATAAATTCTGAAGACAGTGGTGCATCTTGAAGCTCCAGCAGGATGTCAGAGCCTCTCTCTGGACCATCACCATCTTTCAGGGACGGTTGCTGCATATGTTGTCTCCCAGCATGGGGTTGCCTCTTCATGGTTGAGGCTGTGTCTGTTAGGCAGAGCCTGGAGGAGGACAGCATGGGGTACACGTTTCTGGAAGTTAATTTCCTATGAAATAGAAAATCATTGAAATGGGTAACGGGGTAATTTCTATTTGTCAAAAATACGGTTCGTCAAAAATCTGGTTAAAAAAATTGGCTTTGCACATAGGTAGTCATTTGGACAAATTGTTTAGTAAGTATGTTTGCAATGCCACCTAGGCTGTTCTGGGGTGTGGCAGACCCCCTGTTACATGTCTCACAGTTTTCCTGAGTGTCTGGTAAGGTTTTTGTCAACAGCTTCTGCTTTCTAACCCCCAACGTGTCTTCCACATGTGTGGCTTATTTTCAGTGATTATTTATCCCATAATGCAGAGCTGAGCCATCTCTAAAAATACCTGTGGACTAGGTTTTAGAGTCAGCAAGAAGCTGTCTGAAGGAATCATTGTTGCATAACTTGGACCCCAGATAGTTCCCCAGTGAGGGTGGGATGGATGGAGAGTTTCTCATTTTTCCCGGCTAGACAGTGGGGTACAGAAATTGAACAATTGGGAAACCGGAAACTCACCATTCCCAGTTGTCTCCATGAAGAGGAGAAAGGGCCAGAACCGACCACACTGTGGCAGGGGCCACTAGCATGCCTGGCTGGGAAGTCTGACTTCTTGGTGAGAAGCTGTGGTGGGAACTGAGAAGGCTCAGTGTGCTTGTCAACAACAGCTCTTCACCCCATCTGTGGAAATGGAGAGGAGGTCCTGTTTGCCATGAGTCTTCAAGGAAAGTAGTGAAGTTTCCTTCAGAGTTCCATTAGACTAGAGGTGTTACCCAAAGAACTGTTTTCTTGCTCTGCATTTTGCTAACTAGACCGTGGAGACTTATGCATTTGTATCTTCTGCATACACGTATTAAAGTGATCCTGATAGTGTCTGAACCAAGAGGGAAAGAGCCACTGTTGTTTTGGAAGAGTAGAAATTCCAAAATAATTTTCAGTCAAAGTGTGCCAGGTCTTAGAAATCATGTTTATCTTTTGAGAACCAGCTAAAGGCCATTCTTTGATCACTGTTTCCTTCATGCTTAGTTTATATCTCTGCATCAGCCTGCAGACAGTAATAAGTCCTGCATTCTGAGTTATCTCTGTATATTCACTTATCTCTGAGGACAAGGTCATCTCAAGATCAGGGATCATGTCTTGCCTCTGTTACTCCGGCATTAACACAGTGCCTGTACATAGTGGGTATCCATTAACTGTGGAACACTTCAATGGGTGAATCAGGTTACTGCGTTTATGTCAGAGAATCACCTAAACTCCCTATTGACTCCATTTTCTCTAAGTCTGTTTTAAAAAAAAACAACAGATAACCAACCTCTTAAGGTCCATTCCCTTTCTTAATTAAATATAAGTGTATATATTTAGATTTTGATTATTACATTTTAGCTTCAAAAAAGAAAGCTCTTTCTGGACGTGGGTCTTGTGGGCCACTGATTATTTGTCACCCTGGCTACAGGAGAGCTTCTTCACAGCTGTCACTCACTGCCTTGTCTTTTCCTTCTTTGTACCTCTAGGGTCAAGCATGGTTCATAGCATATAAGTGCTGAAAAATTTAAAAAGCAGAGTTACAGAGCACGTTGGCTCTTCCTTAGAGTATAAACTTCTTGACCTCCAGTGAAAGAAGGGCTGTCTCCTGCTATGTTCCTTTCCATGCCAGAGCCCCCGACAGGTGGTGTAATTTGATGAAGATGGGAAGCTTTGACCAACCTCTGTACTTTGAAGAAGTTGGAGTTTAGGTTCCCTACCACCAACCTTTCACAGTCTGCTTTGCCTTAAGTTATGTTTTTGTCTAATTAATCCTACTCTGCTTATTAGGACATTCCTGCATATGGATGTTATTACTGATAGGGGAACAGATAATACACTTAAACAGCTTTAATTTTATAGTGAGAAATATCCACACTGGGACAGCATGGAAAGAGTATAATCAACTCCAACCCAAGGTCATCAACTCCAATCTCGCTTTTGGCCATTAAAACAAAAAGTCAATATAAGTAGGCTTATTTTAGACACAAAGAACTCATAGAAGACAGATGTAGGTTAGGTTGAAATCCAACATTCAATCTAATCTAGATGATCATCCAGACAAAAATTTCAAGTTGAGGCATTAGTGGGAAAAAGATCTACTAGTCCCAGTTTTAAATAAAGTACTAATCTGAGAGAAACATATAACAGGGAAATTAGCCAAAGACTCTGCAAAACTGTCATCAGCTCCACTATTAAATGGTAGACTGAACAATCGGCAGAGGGGTAATAGGGAACCAATGAGAAATTATTCTTCCACATTCAGCTTCTTTTTTAACCAAGTAGAGTTCATTAGAAATAGATCACCAGGTAATAACTTGACAATTATTGAGTGCAGTAAATCTGTGAAAAGAGAGAAAGAATCTTCATTAATATGAAGAAAAGCCTTTCATTTGATAACTTCTTTTTTTTTCAGAGGAAATGAGGTCTTTTTGGTTTGAGGACAGTGTCACATTTTCTTTTAATGATCAAAGAATCGTTCATTGTAGTAACATCATCATCTATTGAAAATTGGATGCATCACCTCTCTGAATCTGCTAAATTTCATGGACTGGTGTGTTTCTACACTTCCCAATGTTTAATATGGTGACTAAGACAGAAGATTAGGAATGTCATCGTCGCCTTCATAGTGTTAAGAAGCCATTGAAAGGTAGTCAGGACACAGGCACTATCCGGAGGGCTCATGCATATTTCTGGGGCCTCGTGCAGAACTAGACCAGGGTTTTGGAGTAAGGGCCATGAGTTTGTATCAGTTTCTCTTGCCTTTATGCTGTCTGTGGCTTTGAGGTCCTGGGCTGCTTTGTTCTTCATCGGCTTGGCATATGATCAGTAAAGATCCTGATCAGCCGACCCTTCTGAACTGAGGTACCTGGAAAACTCAGAATAGGAATGGTGTGTTAGTGGACTTTTATGTGGCTGTTGATCTGGGTACAAGCTGGGACTTAATCATAACAACTGCTTTTGAAGTGGCAGTGTTGCCAAAAATTATTTTCCTCTAATGCAGAAGGAGAATGATGGGTTTCTTCTGTTTTTTGTTTCTCCCACCACCCCAAGAGCCTCATGTGATTATTTCTCAGGGAAGGAAAATATGTTGGGAATGAAGCACAGGTAGTGGTGTCACTGAGTAGGGCATGAAGTAGGGCACAATTTAGTCACTGTGCTCTTTCGCTGCTGGGAATTCCTGTGCTCTAGAGAGGAGAAGGACTTGGCTTCAGCCAAGGCCAACTTGGGAAACCCCCCTCACTCTCCCCTTCCCCCCATTCAGGGCCAAGTGCTTCTCTCTAGGAGTTATTGGCAACATGCAAGGCCTATACATGCCCAGGACCTTTGCATTGGCTCTCCCTTCTGCCAGGAACTTTCCTCCCCCAGCTCTCCACAGGGTTCGTTTTCCCTCTTTGTTCAGGATCTTGGTTTAAATATTACCTTTACAGAGATGATTTTGCTGGCTACCAGCAGTCACTCACTATCTCTCAGCACCCTTATTTTCTGACATTGTCTTATTCATCAGTCTTCTTTTTGTTCCTCCAACTTGCTCTTCTCCATGCCATTTAGAATATAAACTCATTATCATGTTCCCTGGGAGAGTGTTTAGAACTTAGTAGGGGCTTAATAGACACCTTTTGAATGGATGAATAATGCACATCTTACTGTAATAACACATACTCTGCTACTTACTGAATGTTTCCCCCAGTAGATTAGTAGCTCCTTGAGGGCATGAAGTGTGTCTCACACTTCTTGTACCTTCAGCACTTGGCTCACATTAGGCACTAAGTAGATGCTGAATCATTGACTAGTGAAAAGGGTGAGGACAGCTACTTGGGAGATAAACTGTATGGATCTTTAAACAATTGATTGTTGATTGATCTCAACAGGCTGCTTAACAATATCATCAGTGCCTCAGGCTCATTTTTAAAATTTCCATCCTTAGTATGTAGCTTCTGTCCTCAATGTTCCTTCATTGTCACCGGTAGTTACTGCAGCTCCAGCCAACATTACCTCTATTCCTGACAGGATGGAGGAAGAAGGGGGGATGGGCAGAATGGAGGCTGTTAGCTGAATAAGTCCTCACTTAAGGAAGTTTCTCAGAGCCCCAACAGGTAACTTCTTACATCCCTTTCGGTAGGATTTAGCCACATGAGTAATCACAGCAGAAATTGGGAAATGTGGTTTGTAAAATGGGTACACTGCCTTGTCCAACAAAATTCAGGTGCTATTAGTAAAAGAGGAAGGGAAGAATGGACAGTGATAGGCAGCTAGCAGTCTCTGCTACCATATGTAATTGAGATTACGTAAAACTACTAGGCATACTGAACTTAGTGTGCTAGGCTGCTCTAATAAGCTTAACACATAACAATAGCATAGTAACTTGTTAGATTGCCCGTAAGACAAAAGTCCAAGGAAATCTTTCAAGCACAGCCTCTCATAGTATGAATGGCTACTGAATCTTCTAAGAAATTCCTCATAGTCCTTGTGAATTTAGAGCAGTGCTGGACCAGTTTCCTTTTCTCTGACCACCAAAGAAATTCCCCTCATGATCACTGTCCATACCCGAATGATGAATCCTCAGCACAACCCTCCTTGGTAGAGCCTGCTCCTCTCTGGTTTGCTCTCAGGAGCAGAAACTCATTTGTCTGTTCAGGGCTTCAGAAGCATGTCCTGGGGATGCTCTTCGTCTTTGCAGATTCCCTTTACAAATCCCTTGTTGATTTGATCCCTTTGCAGTCCTTTGTTGATTCTTAGAAATCTGGAGCTTGAAGAAAGGGAGTCAGGGGAGTGTGGTATGAAGCAGATAGGTGAGAACACGAGAGACAGAAAATGTGACAATTTAGAATTGCCTCCTGGTTCTAGTTCTAGTTTTGATTTCTGGAAGCAAATTATCTGGGAAGATAATTTGGAAAACTGGAAAATTCTGTCCACTTCAGAAGGATATTTTTTTAATGAGTATGTATAAAATGTTTGGTAATTGCAAAGGAAAGCCCATATAGAAGATTAAATGCAATAGCACACACAACCCCCCCATGCAAACATATGCAGAAGCTCTGGGGCATCAGGGTCTCCTGATTTAAGATCAGGAGTTTCCTGCCACATCAGACATTTAAATTTGGGGGTAAACTGTAGTGAGAAATCTAAGATATTGATGGTTGTGGAGGTCTATTCCACCCCTAAATTAGCTTTTAGCTTAATGCAATATAACACATCTAACTATAATCTCAGTGACGTGGGCCCCATCGGAACAATATAGTCATCATTTGGAGCAAGACTTAAATATGAAGCTCTTATGTACTCTTAAAAAATTTTTTTAACACTTACTTATATTTTGAGAGACAGAGAGAGACAGAGCATGAGCAGAGGAGGTGCAGAGAGAGGGAGACACAGAATCGGAAGCAGGCTCCAGGCTCTGAGCTGTTAGCACAGAGCCTGACGCGAGGCCCAAACTCATGAACCGAGAGATCATGTCCTGGGCCGGAGTCGGTCGCCCAACCGACTGAGCCACCCAGGTGCCCCAATTCTTACGTACTCTTAATACCTTAGATTTATCCCAACAGAAAACTGAGAAGAGAGTAATTAGCAAAGTGGTTCTTATTAATGCCATAAACCGATAATGAAAGAAATACAGATTTCACATTTTATATTTCAAGTGTTTCATTAATCTAGCAGGAGTAGTTAGAATGTCAAATGTTTCAGGAAGCTTAGTTATAACAAATAGCTACATTTGTCCCTGGAGTTCAGAGATGTTAAAGAAAATTGTTAGTTTCTTCTTTAGTATATCATAGCCCTTCTAAAGCTGCATGTAGTTGGATTTTTTTTCTTAGGTAATTCATTTGCATTTTTTGGAGATATTAAATGGTCCTTAGATAAATGTCAGTCTAAACTGATAGGAATTATTGTGTAGGAAGGGACTTAGGCGTTCTTTAACAAAGTGAAGACAGGAACTCTGGGAAGCCTTTTCCCTTCTAAATCAAAGAACTTAATCACATTTCTATGGTTAAGTGTGTGAGACCTTTGGTCCTGGTGCGATCAGGAAGGTTAAATGTTACTTGTTTGTTTTAATTAAACATTTGTATGTATTTTCTAATAGAAGGGAAACAACTAGGTATGCATTAAGTAAATTGTCCTTTTGACATTCTGCCAGTGTTCTCCGGGAACCAAGACCAAATAGGATGGTCCTTACAGAAAAAGTTAATCAAGTTGAAATCTTGTTTGTGATATTGATCCCTGGCATTTCTCTTATCTTTCTTGGCCATAAAATAATGATAAAAATATAACATTTGTATTAGGGTTCTCCAGAGAAACAGAGCCAATAGAGTATGTGTGTGTGTGTGCGTGCGTGTGTGTGTGTGTGTGTGTGTGTGTGTGTGCATACATATACCTACCTATGTATGTGTGTGTGTGTGTGTGTGTGTGTACATATTGAGTATAGTATATAGTAAGGATATATACACAAACACTGTGCAAAGGTATACACAGTGTATACTGAGAGAGAGATTGAGATTGAGAAGAAGAATTGGAACCATGAGTATGGAGGCTGACAAGTCTAAAATCTTCAGGGCAGTCCAGCAGCCAGCAGGCTGGAGAACCAAAGGAGACTTGATGTTGCAATCTGCCTAACTTTGAAGGCAGTCTGGAGGCAGAATCTCCTCTTCCTCAGGGACCCCTCATTTTTTCTTAAGGCCTTCAACTGATTGGATGAGGCCTACCCACATTATGGAGGGTAATCTGCTTTACTCAAAATCTCTTGACCTAGGTGTTAATCTCTTCTAAAAATACCTAAAAAACCTAAAAACAGCAATTTACTGACTGGTTTTTCACTAAATACCTGGGTATCATGGCTTAGCCAAGTTGACCCATATAATTAACCATTATATAATACAACATATATCAGCCATACTTCAATTAAAAAATTAAAAAAAATTAACCATAACAACAGTAACAACAACATCATCATCATCATCATCATCATCATCATCATCATCATCATTTACTGTGTGCCAGGTACTATTTTAAGTACTTTACATGTGTTAGCTCATTGGATCTCATCACAACTACATGAGATACATACTCTTGCTATATGTATTTTATAAATGGTAGAATTGCAGTGGGGTCAAGTAACATTCCCAAAGTTCTGTAGCTCATCTCACTTCATTGTATGCTTTTCTGCCTTGCCTATAAAGCTTCCTTGAAGAATCGGCTGATACTCTTCTTTTTTCTTCTCTCTCCCAGCCTTTCAAACCTGGACATCACTGATTCTTATGCCAGTCCATCATGGAATACATTGTACTTTTCTCCTCTTTTATTTCTGAATATAAATAATCACTCTAGAATGTTACTTTTTGGATTTGGGAACTCGTAAAATAGTCACAGATGTCCTTGGATTAAGCCTGAGTGTCTGAGGACTGCACATATTGAGGTGTCCTCTATTGACGTGGCTCATGGATGATGATGCCACAGATAAATCCAACTTGGGCTAGTGTCTGGACTGAGTCAGAGAATGCATGCAATAATTATTAAAAGAGGAAACCTCTTCCTGACAAAGGTCATTAGGAATTTAAAGAGTGTTTGCCTTTCCAACCAGTGTGTTTCCACTTCACCAGTCCAGTAATTTCTCACTGGGGCCAGCATCTTTAAGCCATATGAATGCACCCTAATTCCTTCTTCCTTCCTGGGGACTTCTGAGTTTTAAGTTGGACTTTGTTCCTTAATATTGTGTAACTTCTCCTTAGTGTTCTAAAAAAAAATTAGAAGATGAAGTTACAAGCTGTAAACTGCATAAGCACACAGCCCCAAATGGCATTTCCTTCTGCCTGTGTAGGAATGTATGTGGATTTGACAGATAACAACAATGCCTTTTTCTGTAATCCTCCTGTACCTTTTTGGACATGTCCCTGAAACTCGGCTGGCTTCCTTGTCCCTGCAGTTCCTGGGTGGTCTGATTAGGGTAAAACCCATCATCAAAGCAGGCCAGGTGTTGACACTCAGCATATGAAGCTGTCAGGAAATGATCCTCTCAATTTCCTAGGAACTCCTGCCCAGCAGGAGCACCAGGCCGTAACTGCTCCTGGTGCCTCAGGTGAGGGATTAGCCGAGCATCGTGTGGCTAGCTCTCACTCATCCTTCCGTACCAGCAAACTTAGATCCTTTAATTAATAGCCAGCTAATATGCAATTCCGTTTCTCTGAAGGCTGTAGTCTCTGAGGGATAGAAGCAAGAAGCAGAAGGGGAGGGGAAACAAAAATGAAAAACACGAGAGTGTTGGGTTATATTTTTTCCTTCCAAGCATCTTGGAAAATTCTCTCTCTAGCTCTTGCCATGGATACCTACCTACCTACCTATCTAGGTTCCAAGATCAAACAATTAGTATGGGTATTTTTCTTCTCCTGATTTTGGAATGTTAATAATAGAGGGACTTTGGTTTTGGTTTTGTTTGAATTCATATTCTTATTTCCCGTCTCCTTCCATTTCTTCCTTTTGCTTTTGTTGAATGATTCATCATGGAGCTCCCATGATTGAGGATGAATGACTGGGTTACTTACCAAGAAGCCTGTTTATTTGCAGTCGTACTGCTTCAAGTAGATGTTCTCAGTTCCTACTTTCATGTTGGTCAGTTCTCTCCTGACACCCTTAAGTGGAATGGAAAATAGTGAAGTGTATTCAAATTGTAGTGTATTCAAAATAGAGAAGTGGTGTTGGAGTTTTAGTACAGACCATTGGCTTTTTGTTATGGGGCTATTTGTAGAGTCCTAGAAATACCCATGATGGGGCTAAGGCTCAGGAAGTTGCTGATATATGGAACATAAGATTGTCACACTGATTCATGGGGGATGGCCTGCCATCTATGGGAACGTTTGAGTTTTTCAGTCTCTTCTAGATTGTACCCACTAGTGTAGTGAGAATACATCTTCTCAGTAAGGCTCATGGTACTTTATTTTCCTTAGTACTTTATTATTGTAAAGTTCCATAAAGACCAACACCTGTTTCCTTCTCCCCCATTTGAGTTATAAATTGCTCATTAAATATTTGTACAGTGAATGAATGCTGACCCATCTGGCTAAGTATAGTAAGAAGTTCTTCAGAAAGCAACATAGCCAGTGTCCAACATGCAAATGTCCGAGATAACAAGCTATATTTCATGTTGTGGTGGCAGTTTATTGGTGGTGACTGTCAGCATGGACACCATGTTGAGAGGGATACTTAAATGTCTCCATGGCTGAGGATAAAAGAATGCCACACATACCGGAGGTGACAGTGGACATTTGCCATACCCTTGCTAATGCTAAACATTAGGTAGCCTCCTTTTTTCAAACATAAAGGTGTTGGAGTGTTAAGAGGCACGTAAAGAGGTGTATAAACACACTCATTTTGTCCCCTTTTAAATCTAGAACTAATTGAGAAATAAGACACAAGTGACAGTCAAATGTATGTCAGAATATCAGCTGATAAAGTAGATTACAGAAGGTGACCTTTGATCTGTGTTTCTTCTCCACAGAATTAAACATTCAATCCCAGTAATCTTGGGAAGTGCTGGACAACTGCAGCTTCTCCTGAGAGGCAAGTCCTGCCTTGCTTAGTTTTCTGCATGGCAGGAGAACAGAAAAAATGTGATAACATTGTATGGTAGCAGAATGGTAACTATACTAATGGTAGTGAACTTAGCGTAATGTATAGAATTGTGGAATCAATATGTTATACACCTGAAACTAATATAACATTGTATGTCAACTGTACTTCAATAAATAAAAAGTGCAACATTTTCATAGAAAGATCCAAAGCACCAGACTGACCAACGTGCATTGATCCTTCTCCCTTAGGCAGTGATAGGAAGGGAGGGAGTGAGGCTGAGTGAAGTTGGAATTGCTCCTTCGCAACTGGCCCCTTCTCAGGAATGGAGTGCAAGCTTCTTCCCCTCTGGGGCAGATGAGAAGAGGGAATAGTATTCCCATCGCAGTGACAAGTTATATGTAAACATCTATTCTAATACAAGTTGTCTAGATACAAGTAGTATCTAGTACAATTAGTCCACCTGGATCTGTCTTTTTGTTCTGTCTAGGTCCAGTGCAGCCCTCACTATTGGATTAAGCCCCGTGGCATCCCTTTGTCCCATCCCAGGGGTGGAGGTCTGCAGGGCATCCTTCTCTGTCCTGCCCTGCACCTCTATTACCTGAGAAGTGATTCCCTTTGGCTGTATTTAGCTGCCTGTGAGACACTGAAGGGTACATACGCAGCCCTTTGTGTCTCTGTAGGTCCCTGTATTGTTTTAAGGAATTGCCTTTGTATCTTTTTATATGCTGGGTCACAGAGGAGTCTTCTCAGAAACTTTTGACATTCAGAACTTTATGAAAACTCACATAATGTATTCCTCTTCTAGACCTGAAAATGCCCAGTTGATAGTTTAGTGTGAAATGTCAAACCATAGAATTAAAGGAGACCACACACTTGATCTAGACAGCACTGTCTCTTATCATTATGGAGGGTATGTGGGGGCTGTGGTATAGAGAAGCTTCAGGAGTCCAGCTTCTAATATGGGGAGACTTTGGGCAAGGGTTGCATTCTTTACTCAGTGCATCATATTGTACACAGGGCCCCTTTCAATTCCTTGTGCTGTTTTTCTGAACCCATTTGTGGGGATTTCTGGCTGCCCTAGAGATGCTGGTGGCACCTCCCCAAGCTGCGAGTGGAAGGTGGGCATTTATGCAGAGGAAGTCAGAGGACCAAGGGAAGGTCATACTGCTTAGCTGGGGTTGACACTAGAGTTGAAGCTGCTTCCTTCCTGAGACTGTCCTATTCTGAAACACCTCCAGCCATCTTTAGTTATCTGTTCTGCCAGCTATCAGGTCTCGTGTTTTAAGAGTCTTTCAAATGCTTAACCTAAATACTGCCACCTCTGGTTTAAGCTTATTACTTTCTTGGTAGGTCCTCAAGGGAACTTCCAACTTACCTTAAACCTTTAATATTCAGAATGTTGTGTTTTTCTGATAAAGACCTCAGGTGAGATACATCACTAGTTGTATAGAACTCAGAATTTCTTTACCACCTTCTTTATTCCATTATTCTCCTTTCTGGAAAGATAAATCTCTTTTAATGATGAACATACATATATTTATTTTCTGACAACCAAATCTAGTTTGCCTTTCTATGAAATGACTTCATTGCAATGCAACTTCTAGGAGCTTGTTTAACATCAATTTAAAAACCTCACATTATTGCAGCTGTACATTATGATCAGGAGTAAAACAAGAAGATCTATGGAGCACTATGGAAAATTAATTGGAAAATATGATTAACTGATGAGTCCACAGGGCCCTATGGAAAATGTTGACCTTGCTGCTTCTCTATGTATGTAACCTTTTAAACTTAGAAATATATTCTCTGATCCTGAGAGTATGGAACTAACATTGAAGTTCATTTTGTACCTGCCAGACACAGATTAATGCAAGATGCAGTCCCTGCCCACCTAGTTTCTACAATTTAGCTGGGCAGATAGACATCTTGTAAGGTGACACAGTGTTCGAGGTACAATACTGTCCCCCAAGTAAGGAAAGTCAGCACTGTCTGACTAGCCCCTTCCCAGCAGTGCTGTGGTGGATGCCATGTGTGATAGGCCAATGACACAGGGGACACCTGTGGAGGAGAACAGTTCTCTTGTTGGTGGCTGTTACTTGCTTCATATAACTGGAAGGTGCTCTGCTTCCAAATCTTGTTTTCTTAAATCAGCATAAAATCTGGAATGAAGAAAGATATCTTCTGAAATATTCTTTCTTAGTGAAGAAAAATAAGCAGAGTGAGCTGCCTCATCTATACCCTGATTGTAGTGCTAACTTAGGAAAGATAAATGAACCTTACCTCTATGGTCACCAAGACTGTGCTGTTTAACATTTTTCTTTGGGGTTCCCATTGACTGAGGAGAGTACATAGCAAACCTTGCAATACAAATTATTTTTACTTATATATGTTTATATAATGAACATATGTTTATATAAATGAAACAATAACAAAATTATCATAGTGATCTTTAAACAGTGTTCCATGACTGTGATTTTAGGTACTCACTGAAATGAAAAAAGAAAAGAATCTATCAGTGTCTTTCCAACACCTTAACTCGTCCTCAAAGCTGGGATCCTTCTTGCTTTGTACCAGAAAGTTCCATTCTGTTTCTTGGCCATACAAGAAAAGGAACTATACACTTTCTTAACATCTCAGCAGGTACTATAAGCTTATGAGCTAGTCAATGAATATCACTCTTAGATCCTGACATGTCATATCCAGGGCATAAGCCAACCAAAAATAATGAGACAGGGAGTATGCCATTATTTTTATTTGATCATTTGGTTGATTTTGTTAAAAAGCAAACTGATCCCAAGGTCATGATAATCTATTATTCGGTGTCTTAAAACTATGAACCATCTATAATGTTGTGAAGTTTAAAAAAGCAAAGACTCATTTTGTGACTCTAAACCTTCTTTCATATGAATTTCAGTTCTAAATCTTAAACTGCTGGTTATATGTATATATGTATTATATGTATGTATATATATTTTAGTATTGTAAAGGCTTAGGCAAGTTACTAAATCATACCCAGGTGTGCTGTGAGAGCCATTATAAATGGATATCTCGTCTCATTAAAACTTCATAGAAATGGAACATGTCCTTGAGAACCATAGTTCGGAAAGTACATATATTTGAGCTTGTGTTTTGGGACTGGCTTCCTGGGTCCCATTGGCAAATTTAACCCATTAATGGCTAATGCATTAAAGAAATATAAAAGCCCTTAGGCTAGTCTCCCCATCTCATGGATTTGCATCACTGGTACAAGCATTAATCAACACATTTGAACCTCAGTCACAGATTGCCTTTGATCAGAAGCCTGGTTTGTCCCAGAGTGTAGTAATGTTGGAGTTAAATGAAAGAGAAAGAGAGAGAGAGAGAGAGAGAGAGAGAGGAAGAGAGAGAGAGAGAGAGAGAGAGAGAGAGAGAGAGAGAGAGAGGCTTGGATGGAGGGGAGAGTAGCCTCTCTCACCTACCAGACAATTTTCGTCTCCCTTCTCAAAGCGAGCTCCTGGCACATTCAGATGACCACATAGTATCCATGGCTGGGGCCAGGGCTTAGTCTGCACTCTGTAACAGAGGGGACCAGCCTGCAGAGGCCACACTGAAGACATAGCTGACAGTGCAGGCTCAGGGTCACCTATAACTTTGTACCTACATCTCTGCAACACTGCTAGGCTCTTCCTCGGGACCAGCTATTTGCTTAGCTCTGCTGATCTGTCTTGTCAACAGATTGTAATCCTTGGGAAAAGAAGTATGAAGTTTTATTTCTTTTTTCATATATGAACCATTCTTTTATCATTTCCTGGTGGGAAAACATGGGATTTGGGTAAACTGAACTTATCCTCTTGACCTCACCTGGGCTTCGAACACTCTCTTAGCCTAGAGTCAGCAGTTTCTTAAAGTTTAGAGAGATGCTCGTATGCAGGTCTGTGGCAGTCTTTATATAATCCAGGAAATACTTGGTTTTAATATCTTGGGATTTTCTGCTTTCCTGAATTTGAAACATAAAAAGAAGTCAGATGTTCATTTAAATAAAATAGAAATTCTAAATGCATGATAATGAATTTACCCCTGGTTCTCCTTCACCAGACATGTCACACTATATTTTAAAATGATGCTCATTCTCAGATATTTGTTGGCATTCCAGCCTTTTCATTTGCTTAGAAATGCTATTTTCAAGGTATTTTGGTTGTAAAATGTTATACTCAATACATGTTTATTTTAACATTTTTTATTTCTTTTTACTTTATTATACTATGAACTTAAATCAAGTAAGGCCAATGCAGTGTGATGTCAGAAAATGCTTTGTTCCAAGAAGGCATTTTTCTGCAAAAAGATATGCTTTAGGTGTTGTTTTTTTGTTTTTTGTTTTTTTGGTTTTTTCAGATGATTCATGTGAGAAGTCCTGGGGAACAAGAAACCAGATTTATTTTTTTAAAAAATAACAGAGGTTAACATAAAATTAACATGAAGTTATACTGAGGGAAGTAGGCAGTTAGACTTATGATGAAATGAAGGAATATATCCTTTTTTCTTCTTGAATGGAGTCGATCCATGGACTTAATTAATTTTTATTATGTAACCTAATTGGTTGAGTTTTTACTGACATTTACCCATGCCATTTCTTAAATCATAACCTGAAATGCATTGAACTGGTCTAAAATATTTTTGTGCTTTTGTAAAAAGCGGCTTTAATATGCAGCATTTAATCCACATCCTGAAAGTTTGGTTTCTGCGGCATATATGTGATTTTTGTGTAGACACTGCTGTGCAAGGTGTTTTGTGATCAGAGTTCTTATAGTTAAAGGCTGTGGCAACTGCAAGAGAGTTGATCTGAATGGGTCACACTAATTTGACAGGTCCTTTAGAGCCGGGTTGATGCAATTCTTTGTTTAAATGAATTGAAGTTGGGGCCATCACAAGCCACAGGGGTGGCTTTACTCAGCACATTGCCAAGGCCTGCCTCCATGACATGGTAAAAGAGTGATATGGTAAAAAGTTTATGCAGATACAGTTACTGAGCTTTTGAAGGAAGATTCTTTTATCAGTGGTAGCTTTCAAGTTCCACCTGATACTGGCAAACAAAGTCCAGCTTGTTCTCATTATATAAATATAATTAGGTGAGTATGTTCTGTGAAGATGACCTATAAATATCAGTCTCCACTTGCAAATATTTATAGGACACAGAACCTTCGGAAGCTTATATTCAAGGAAAGATCCTGTGCATATTAAAAAGACTTACATAATGCTATTTAGCTACCATTCTGAGGTTTTTGTGAGGTTATTTACCATTAAACTTTAATTTTCTTTCCCATATTAGTACATCTGTCCCACAATAGCTTTGCAGGCTCTGAAGCATGAAATAGCCTCCCACGTGCTCTGTAGTCTCTCAGTATACATTCATGGTGCTCTGATTAGAAAACTTTAGTATTTTTAAGGTTTAGAGCTCTGGAGAGGCTGTGGGGCTGGATTGCTTCTGGCTCATTTGTAAATCTTTGGAAAATGGTTTAATTACTCATCTTTCTGAGCTTCTGACTTTTCTAAGCAGGTATTGGCTTGTACATGTAGGGGCATGAAGAGAAGCAGGGAGATGAGTGATTCAGCTTTCACCTCTTTCCCCTCAAGGAGGCAGGGGTCCACTCTTAAGAGAATCCCAGTAGCCCCTTGCACATCAGCTTATGCACTGGAGCCTGTGTGAGACCAGGGGAGCTGCTAGGAGACTCAGTAGAAATTACCTGGGATTAGCATATAGGCTGTGATGCTTTTGTTTAGATTATTGGGAGATTTACATTTGTGGGCAATATTTCTGATTGGTTTGACTTCAGAAATTTCATTTTTTTTGTTGATTTGTTAATACATGCAGAGGAAAGAAATCAGGTTCTGAGAAAGAGATCAACGGAAACGTTGTTAGGTGTGTATGGTGTTTTTAGAGCAAGTTGTTGAATAATAAACAAGCATAAATCATGTGTAATCCCTTGCAACCCTGCAGGTGCATCAAGCTTGCCCCTTCATCCGGGTCCTGTGTGTCTGAAGCACTTTGCACAGCCAGTGGAGCCATTAGATTAGAAGTTGGGGTATGAGATAAAAATTGCACTTAATCAAAATTGTCCTTGAGATGCCCTAAATCTCCCACAAAAAAACAGTTGATACCTGTTCTAATGTATCCAGTACTCTATCCTGTGTATATATAAATTAATAATGTGTAAAGTGGGTGCTTTGACTTTCAAGATTTTGTTATATGAAAAAAATATGCATCCTTAAACAATAGAACCAGCTCAGAGTAGGGAAATGAGAAGCATGAAGAACTTGCACCTGAATGTGGAGCGGCAGGTCCCCAGCTGTCCCTCCAAGGGTCCTCTAGACATATGTGCTTCCGGCAGAGTGGCAGGTGGGCTCAGTAGTGCTCTTTCAGTTCCTTTTATGCTCTTGTACTCATGTGTTTGCACTTTGCTCGCTCGATCTCACTAGCTGTGTTTCTTTTCCAGGCATATATATACGTATGTGTGTATGTGTGTGTGTGTATGTGTATGTGTATATATATATATATATGCCTGGAAAAGAAAAAAAATATATATATATACGTATATATACATATATATACGTATATATATATATAGGTCTGATCTTGTACTTATTGGTTTATGTTATGACTGGAGTAACCTTATGGCAGGTTACTCCATGAAGACTGAGGCCCGCAAATTATTGGTTTTTGTATCCTCAGCTCCTCACACAGCTGAATTGGGACTCAATAAATATTTACTGAATGTACAAGTGGTGATTCCATTTTCCTATGAGCAGCCTTTGCAGATAATTTTTTTCAGGTTGCCTTTATTTTTATTTTAGTTTATTTTAATTCCAGTGTAGTTAACATGCAGTGTTGTATTAGCTTCAGGTGTACGATATAGTGATTCAGCAATTTCATACATCACCCAGCCTCTGCAGATATTAATTAAAAGGCTGCATGGTTGCCTATAGCTTAAAAGGGACATCATCTTACCCAACATTATCAGTTTCTCATCCATAGTTGTGAGACCTTGGTTTACTCCCTGATAATAAAGCAGCTCTCTGGGAGTGGAAGCTCAGCTTGTGAGCCTTGGGACAATATGTGCTGTTTACTGTGTGTCTTCTGTGTGCTAAGCTGACGTCGGGACCTGGGGTTTCCAGTCTTGTTCTGTGTGTACTCTCCACCTGTGCTTGACTTCTGAACTGCTCGGTCTACCAGGACAGCCTCAAGGATGGCAGGGAGTGGGCCCCTGGAGAAGCACAGAAAGGAAAGTTGAAGGTAGTGGAAGGCTGAGATTTCAGCATGCTTTCTTTCTTCATGTTTTAGTTGTCTTTTCATATGCCCAAGACTGAATGTAGGACATCCATTCTGTAAACGTTTATTGAGTTCCTACTAAGTACCAGTGCTATACTGTCTGCTGAGAACCCAAGACATTGATATGTGGTCCTTGGAGATCAAAAGCAACATACATAAGTTCCTAGAACATGCTCTGGGGGCAACAAGAATCATTCCTTGGAATAGCTTGTGTTTATCTATAATAAAAACATATTTTGTAGGAAAATATTATTGAGCTTAAAACAAATAGAGATTGATCAATCTGTGCCAAGCCTGAAGTAAGTTTGACTGAATCAGTATGAGCAAAAGGAAAGAAAATCTGTAATAACAATAATATTAATAATAAAAACCTTAGTCATTTGCATTTGATGGCATACTTCTAAAATAGAAATTCCCTTTTGGAGTGTATGGACACGGGAAAATTAAGTTGATGAAATAGCACTTTGGGTTTTATGTGTCAGTTTAATAGTTTCTAAATCTGAAACATAGCATGTGATGGAGTGACCTCCTGATGTTGCTATTTTTGCCAGATTAATGTTAAATTTATAGCGATAAGCAAAGGTAAAGTGAAGTTTGAGTTTGTTATATAATATGGCAGACTGAGGAAAGGTGATAGTAATTAAAGGATATTCACTCCTTCACCTTCTTGTTAATGACAGTCTTTTTACATATTCTAAACTTCAATGAAAAGATCAGGAATTCAACTTTTAGTGAGCACTAACTGTATACAAGTTGCTATAGTAAGCACTGTGGGAAGAATTCAAAGAAGAATAGAAATATACACTACACTGTGTGCATTAGACATAAACTATACATCATACTGGGATCAAATAAGAGCTATAATAGAGATATAAGTTGTGATGTGACTAAGAAGGTTGATTTCTTTGGGGACTATAAGAAAACATCTCAAAGGAAGTGATATACAAGTAGAACCTTGAAGAATGTGTAAGATTTGTGCCAGCTGAAGGAGGAGGAATTGCATTATTCTGTGGTGTGTGTATGTGTGTATGTTCTTTCCAAAAAACTTAAATCCCTGAGGCAGGGACCGTATCTTACAGGGAAAAAGAAATTTCCTCAATCCCCAATCTAATGTAGCACACAAAAGTTTGTTCAGTGGTACTTATTAATAGTGGAAGGACAGGATAGGGAAGCTCAAGGGAAGACTGTTATAACAAACCTACAGAGCATAGCTTGAATTGGGTAAGGGCCTGATCTTCTTATGAGGGTCATATCTAGCAAGGTGATTCATAGATAAGCTCATTCCCAGTAGACCTGCATTAAGCCATCTGCTGTAATTCTCTCTTGCCTATTCTGTAGTCTGAAAGCGGAGATGTTTCTTAAAGCAAGACATGCCTACCCTTTATATGTAGCTGTTATTGCATTTATTCTTTACTTTGGTTTCATTGGAACTGTAAGAATTGCAACATTAAAAGCGAATTCTATGGTGTGACTTTATAGAGGCAACAGACACATTTAATATGTTAACTACCTGCATACTGGGGTGGATCACAGCAGGTTCTCTTCCCCCAGGCCCCCATTTTTAAGCTATGTAAATCTCAGAAACCAAGGATGCTGAAATTTTCTATTTTGGGAATATTGTTTCCAAAGCAAAATTGAGTTTTCATTGCAAAAGAACTATGGAATAAGTCCTTTAAAATATATGATTCAAATGATTTCCACAGTCAGCGTTGTAGATATGTTTATATGCCATTGAACAACTACTGTCACTGTGCTTTATCTCTTTTGAATGAATTCATTGGGCTCACTTTCCACCCAGCTAGAATTCAGAAGATCCTAGTCATCTTTAATTGTCCCTTTTGCAAAAATACGAATTAACTTCTGAGTTTACAGAACTCATAATTACGGCTCTTAAGCATCCCTTGGTAGAATGTGAAATAAAGTAGTTGCTGATTCTTGAGGCCAAAGCATATTTCTTTGCAGATATTCCATATGCCTTTAGCACTGAAAGCTTATATCTAGAAATTGACAATCTGTACTCTGGTAAGCTTCACAAATGTTCAGACCAAAGTCCTTATCAACACTTGGTACACACAATCCCACAACTCCCTGAGGAGCCATTTAACTGAGCAACTTGGCATTTGGTTTGAAAAGATGGCAACTGTGAGAAGACCCTGGTAGACCAAGGTTAAAAAGAGACCCAGTTCTCTCTTATTTTCAGGTGTCCTCTATATTATCATATCTAAAATGGAGCTAGGTTACTGTCATGCTTCCTGTGGGGAAAGAAAGATTTGCTTAAAACACATTATATTTGGCATGGTGGTTTAAAACTCTTCCAAGGGAGGGGTGGTGGTGGAACTGTCTGTTCTTTTCTAAAGTTTGTAAAATGTGAGACATTTATGAGGTTGATGCTCTGGATGGGTGTGTTGGGAATGAATAGCACGTGCACAAATATACTATATTTCATTTGAGAAGCATTTCAGGGACAACTGGCAGAGCAGTAGCTTGCCCTCGCTGAAAGCTCCAGCAGTCTAGGCAAAAAAATATGACCACCATTCCAAAGAAGTGGCCAAAAGACTGAAACTATGAAAAAGGTTTCTTTCATCCCCAGAGACAGGAGAGACCCTAGGCATAAAGGGAAAAAAACACACAAAAAAACAACAAAAACATGTTAACTCAAGAACTGACCATTGTTCTCAATTCTTAGGAACTGTGTTCCCTTTTGTTAATTGAGGTATAGTTTGCATGCAGTGGCATGTTCAGTTACTAAATACACCTTCAGTCTGTTAGGATAAATGCAAAGGCTAAAGGCATCATCCCCCATGCCACCTTCCAGTCAGTTTCCCTGGCCCGCTTTGATCTGATTTTACCCACTCCAGAATTTTGTAGAAATGGGATCATACAGTATATTCTTTTTATTCCTGGCTTTTTTTTTTTTAACTTAACATAGCAGTTTTGAGATTCATCCATATTGTTGCCTGTATCAGTGGTTCCTTTTTTCACCCCATTGTTGGGGAGTAATCCACTGTATGAATGTATCACAGTAGATTGATTCCTTGATGGAAATCTAGGCTATTTGGAGGTTTGTGTTATTATGAATAAAATAGCTATGGACATTGTAGCACTGAGCTTTTTGTAGACCTATGGTTTGATTTTTGTATAAATACCTGGGAGTGGATTGGTAGGTTATAGAGTAGATCATATTTTACTTTAAGAAACTGCAAGAGATTTCCAAAATGCACCATCTTATACTTGACCAACAATATTGAGGAGTTCAGTTATTGCACATCCTCCTCAACATTTAGTGGTGTTAGTCTTTTTCATCTAATCATTTTAGTAGGTGACTGTTGGTATCTCATTGTGGTTTTAATTTGCATTCCCCAGATGGAAATGATGTTGAATGCTTTCCAATGTGCTTATTGGCAATTTGCTTAAACGTCATTTGTGAAGTGGCTCTTCAAGTCTTTTGCCTTTTTTGTGATGTTATTGTTGTATATTAGGTACCAGAGTGCTTCTTATGTTCTAGATGGAAGTTACTTTTCAGATTGGATTGCAGATATTACCTCCCATTCTGTGGCTGTTTATTATCTGTTTATTCTCTTGGTGGTACTTTAAAAAAATTTTTTTTAATGTTTATTTTAGAGAGAGAGAGAGAGAGAGAGAGCGAGTGCATGAGTGGGGGAGGGGCAGAGAGAGAGAGGGAGACACAGAATCTGAAGCAGGCTCCAGGCTCTAAGCTGTCAGCTCAGAGCCTCATGCAGGACTCGAACCGATGAATCATGACCTGAGCCGAGGTTGGATGCTTAACCTACTGAGCCACCCCGGTGCCCCTCTTGGTGGTACTTTTTTAGAAAGTTTTTTTATTTGAGAGGGAGAGTGGGTGAAGGGGCAGAGAGAGAGAGAGAGAGAAAGAGAGAGAGAGAGAGAGAGAGACCGACAGACAGAGACAGAGAGAATCCCAAGCAGGCTCCACACTGTCAGCACAGAGCCTGATGTGAGACTCAAACTCACAAACAATGGGATCATGACATGAGCCAAAATCAAGAGTAGGAAGCTTAACCAACTAAGCCACCCAGGTGCCCCTTGATGGTACTTTTTGATGAACATTTTAAATTGTGATGAGATCTGAGTTATCATTTTTGTTCTTTTAAAAAATTTTTTAATGTTTATTTCAGAGAGAGAGACACAGGGCATGAGCCGGGGAGGGGCGGAGAGGGAGGGAGACATGAAATCTGAAGCAGGCTCCATCCAGGCTCTGAGCTATCAGTATAGAGCCGACATGGGGCTTGAACCCACGAACTGTGAGATCATGACCTGAGCCAATGTCAGACACTTAACCAACTGAGCTACCCAGGCATCCCTCATTTTTGTTCTTTTATGTTTATTCCTTTCTAAGAAAAATTCCTACTCTCAGAAATCTTTCCCTACTTCACCTTCATGAAGGTGTTGTTCTAATAGTGTTTTAAAAACTTTTTTTATTTTGAAATGATTTTAGATTTATAGAAAGTTGCAAAGTAGTACATCAAGTGGCTGTATACCCTTCACCCAGCTGCTCCTGATGTTAACATCTTCCATGACCGTTGTACAATTATCATAATTAAGAAATCAACATCGGTACAATTCATGAAGTACAGACTCTGTTCAGATTTTACCAGTTTCTCCCTTAATGTCTTGTCATGTTCCAGGTTCCTATCCAGAACACCACATTGCCTTAGTTGTCATGACTCTTTAGTGTTCTCCAGTCTCTGATAGTTCCTCAGCCTTTCCTGGTCTTTTATAAACTTGACACTTTTGAAGACTACACCATAGGTTTTTGTAGAGTAACCCTCACTTTGGTTATGTCTGACATTTTCTTCATAATTAGACTAAGGTTATGGATTACTAGAAAGAATGAGTAGGAACAAAGGTGATGTATTCTTTTCACCATTTCTAATACCTTGTTTGTTATAGCTTTTATGTTGGGTCCATGATTGTCTCACATTGTATTTTTGCACATTTTCTTTTGAGAAAAGCCTGCTGGGATTTTGACTGGAATTGTATTGAATCTTTAGATCAGTTTGGGGAGAATTGACATCTTAATAATAGAGTGTTTCAATGCGTGCATTCATAGTGTATCTTTCTACTTATTTAGGTCTTCTTTAGTTTCTCTCAGCAATGTTTTAGAATTTTTAGGGCAAAGATCTTACATGACTTTTGTTAAATGAATCCCCAAGTACTTGATATTTTTGATACTTGTATAAATAGTATTTTTAGCCTTTCTGTTGCTAATATGTTGACTTTGTATCCTATAATGTTGCTCCGTTCATTTATAAGATCTAGCAGTTCTCTTGTAGATTCATTCTGACTTTTTATATACATAACATGTCATCACTGAATAAGGAGAGTTTTGCTGCTTCATTCTCAGTCTGTATGCCTTCTATTTCTCTTGCTTGTCTGACTGGACTGGCTAGGACCTCCATTAAAATGTTGAATAGAAGTGGTACAAGTACACATTATACATTTCTGCCTTGTTCCCAACCTTAGGGGGAAACATTTAATATTTTACTGTTAAGTGTTGTTAGCTATAGACTTTTCACTTTTTGACATCCATTACAGGCTGAGGAAGTGCTCTTCTGTTCCTAGTTTGCTGAAAGATTTTTGCATAAATGGGTGTTTCATAAATGGGTTATGTATTTAACATAAACTGATGTGTCAAAGACTTTCTCTGCATCTGCTGAAATGATATGAGTTTTCCCCCTTAATGTGTTAATATAATGAACTACATTAGTTTATTTCCAACCATTTATTCCTGGAATAACCTCTCCTTGATTATGGTACATTATCCTTTTTATATATTTCTGGGTAATTTAGTGATATTTTATTAAAGTTTTTTTTTAATGTTGATGTTTGTGAGGGATTCTGGTCTGTAACTTTCTTTTCTTATAATGTGTTTGGTTTTGATACCAGGATTATAATGAGTTCATATGATGAATTGGAAAGTATTTTCCCCCTTTGTCTTCTAAAAGATTGTGTCTGATTGATATTATCTCTTTCATTAATTCTGGGAAGAACTTAACAGTGGACACATTTAGTCCTGGAGTTTTCTTTTAGAAAAAATGTTTAATTACAAATTCAGTTTCTTTAACAGATACAGAATTCTTTAGATTTTCAATCTCTTCTTATGTCAGTTTTGGTAAGTTGTGTCTTTAAATGAATCTATTTCATCTACATTGTCAGATTTATTGGCTTAAATGGTTTATAATATCTCATTATGATTTTAATTTTTTGTACAATGTGTAGTATGTCCACTGTTTTATTCTTAAGATCGATCGTTCTGGTTTTCTTTCTTGCTTGCTTTCTTTTTTCAAAATCCTTATTGGTATTTCTAGGTGGTTATAATTTTATCTATCTTTTTAAAGAACCAACTTATGGCTTTCTTGATTTTTTTCTGTTTGTAGTTTTCTGTTTCATTAATTTTTATTATTTTCTGTGTTCCACTTACTTTGGTTTTAATTTGGGGAATTGTATTACTTTTAACCTTTGCCTTAAAGGAATTACTATGAGTAAGGGGAAAAAAGAGATTAATTAGTTTGAAACCTTTTTAAATAAGGAGTAATCATTTTATAAAAGGTATTATAGGTAAGTTGAACTTGATAGTAGTTTTCTAATATGAACAAAGTTCACCTGTTAGACCTAAAATGCTCTGAATAGGCATAGCTGCTCTGATCTTGACAGCAAGCATCCAGGGGATTGGCTTATTTCATAGAAGGAACCATCCCATATTCTACAGCCCATTCTAGAACTGGCAAAGGAATGCCTCTTGAAAGGTATATATAGTAGGAGGGCATACAACACATCTTCTCCACACAATTAAATTAATTTAAAACATGAAAATTATGCATCTAGTTTTAATTGATGTGTTCAACTGTGGGCATTGATGTGAGAAGTATGGTAATTATTCTTGAGATAAACATTAATAGCTTTATGCTCTTGGATCTTCCATAAAAGAATTTGGTGCCCCAAATGTTCTTCATCTATGTCCTTTATGAGGGAAGACATTGCAGTGCAGGAAAATGATTCTGCACTGCTCTTGGGGATTAATGATTATTGTCTATATTCATAAAAACCAGACAGCAATCTCTAATATACATCATAAAGCAATAACAATAATGATTAGGATTGATAGCACCTCCTGCTTTTCAAACCACAAGAGCCAGGCATTTTCACGCCCCATGTGAAAATCACCTTTTCTGTGATGCCACTGGGGGACTTAGTGGTTTTGTGTAAAAGTGGTTTTAGATTACAAAGTAGGGGTGAAGGTATCCAAGTTCAGTTTTCATACTAAACTTTTTCTACCAGATTCAGTATTTCCATTGCCGCTCTATTTTTTTTTTTTTATAACATTTAGAAACAAGACTAAAGTACGTGTAAAGTTTGTCATTGGAAGCCGCTTCTATTAGTTTTTGGTTTTAAGTAATCCTTGTACTTCTCCTTCATACTGCACTTAAATACCACTTTTATGAGGTAGGCTTTGGGTTAGCACTTCTTATGGCAGTCACCTAATGCTTATGTGTGTTATGTTTGTCCCTGTCACCTCATAAATATTTGTTGTTAGAATGAATGAATGAATGAATGAATGAGTGAATGTAACAACCAAAGTTGTAAGATTGATTTAAAGACCAGAGCAATTAATATTACAAACACTGATGCCAGAATAGATGCTTTTCTGATAGTGGCACCATTTTTGTGGAAAGCAGGGGTGGAACATTGTATATGGTGACTTTGTCCGTAATTCTGACCTCCAGAATGTCTAAAGAATGAGGAATGGGGCCAAGGGTATGTTCATTAGTAGATTTTTAAGGGTGTGACATGTGATGTAGAAGTAGTCTAATTTAAATTATTACAAATTATTTTAAATGCCCAAGATATTTCCAGGATGTTTCAAACTTTGATTGATTGCTTTTTCTTCATAGTCTCCAAAGCAAAATGATGGTGTTTCAAAAAACTTTTCTTTACGACTTCTGAGTTATCATGCTCATAATCAAAAGATATACAGCAATGTAATGGGCAAGTCAGAAAAAAATCGCTCTATATTTTGTTTTGTAACTGCAACCAGAATATATTTTTCAGATAATAGGAGACAATTGCGCGGTTGAAGGAACAGTAAATTATTTATTCCCTTTAGAAAAATACACTGAAAGAGAAAAGCTGGGGTTTTTTTTCTTTCCCCCTTTTTTATATCAGAATTGATTGTGCACTAGCGTATTACTATTCAGTCCTATAAGAATTTGTTAGGATATTTTCCTCCTCCTAAGGTTTTTATTTCTGTAATATTTTCATATAATGGCCAAGTAATAAATATCCAACAGAATTTTTTTCATGCTTTTTGTGGAGCAGATAATGCATTTTTCTTGTTAAATAGCAAACTACTTTCATCATTTACTTTTCTTACTAGGTTATGTTGCATCTTATGTAGAAATGTGTATGGGTTGCTACAGAATCCTGGCCTCTATTAATGAGATACTCACTGCTATCACATATAATCAGAGTATTGTAAATTCTGATGCTTTTAGGTAATTTTTAATATCAGAAAATCTGACAGACTGTTTTGTAATCTATCATATGATCACCAAATTATTATGATTATATGTTATGATATATGATCATATGATAATCTCTTTAGGGGATGCAGGAAAAATAAAATATTATTTCTTCCCCCTGAAGACTCTTGAGTGCAGCTGAAAGAGACAAGGCTGGCACACAGGAAACAAGTATTGAACTCTAACGAGAGGATATAATTGTGCATTCGCTGTTATAAGTGTTTAGAACACAGAGAGATAAATGTTAATATTTGGAGTTTCCTCTGTTTGCCTGTCCCTGATCCACTCTCACGTCTTCTTCCATCTGCTTCATGCCAGGGAAGTTCCTGTAAGAACCACATCAGGCTCTTCTACCCTCTGCTTCTGGTTGAGCTCAGCCAATGAGGAGATCAAAGGGAGGAAGGAGAGTCAGATCCCATCTCCTCCCTTCCCTGCTATGACCCCTGTTAGCACCCTCTGGGCTCTGACCTTTCAGGCCAAGAAGCAGTCATTACCCTTTCTGTGCTGTACTAGCTTATGGTTCCCAACCCCCTGCAATGGAGTATGTAAGCAGTCCTTCTCTTAAACTCTTCTCTTCCAGGTCCTTGCTTACCCGGTCTTCCAGGACCCTGACTATACAGTGGGCTTCAGTAGTTAGGGTGGGTTTTCTGAAAGGAAGCTCAAGTCAGGCCTTGGAGGCCAGGGATGTAAGAAACAGGATGTAGCCTGAACAAGAGCAGAGACACAGAAGTGCAAATCTTCTAGAGATCTCTGGTAATTCTAGTCTTACAGAGGTGGCATTAAATGTCAGGCCCTCATCTTTGCAGCTGTCTTTGCCTTGTGGGCTTGCAAGGATGAGATTCCCTCACAGTCTACCCTGCAATGAAGATTTGGGGTGACCAGAGTTGATGACCCAGAGAGGTTGCTGCACCTGAAGAGGTAGCTCATAATTCTGTTTAGGATTGTTGCCAGGGTATGTTTCCTAAGGGCATGATTGGAGAGGGTGATTTCCAAGGACCAGGGTATCACTAACTTCTTCCTAGTCTGGCTTTGCACTCTTAATGCATCCTGCAGGCTCTTGGAAAATCTTGCTCTGAGCTTGTTTCAAAAGGATGGACACTTTTAAGTCTCTGTCCATCTCTACAAATCTTTCTCTCTTTGTCTCTGTCTTTCATTCTAAGTTCATTTTTTTCCCTATGGACATTAGATACTTGCTGTGTGTCAAATCCTGTTTCAGGTGCTGGGAATATGGAAATAATAAGGAATCATAGAGCTTCTTACCTCTAGGGTTTATATTCTAATGAAGGAAAGAAAGTATAATATGTATACCTATACAGATAGATGATAGGATTTCAGAGAATAGTAAGTGCTGTGGTAGAAACAAAGTGAGGGGATGGAGTGATGGGCTAAGAAGGAAGGGAGGAATTGTAGATGGGATGGTTAAAGAAAATTTTTGAAGAGGTAATGTTTCAGAAGAGAAGTAAATACAAAGGATTCAGACAAAGGAAGAGTGCCCTAATCAGAGACCGTCTTATTTATTTATTTATTTATTTATTTATTTAAACATTTGTTTATTTTAAGAGAGAGTGTGCACACCTGTACATGCAGGCACACGTGGGGGTGGGGGGAGGCAGAGAGAGAGGGAGGGAGAGAATCCCTAATTGTCAGTGCAGAGCCCTGTGCAGGGCTTGATCTCACCAATCGTGAGATCATGACCTGAGCTGAAACCGAGAGTCAGACACTTAACCCACTGAACCACCCAGGTGCCCACGAACTTCTCTTTTAAACTCAACTCTAGTTTAGGGCAACCCAACTTTGCAGTGCTGAATATAGGATTGTATTGTTTCATTTTTCTAGTTTTAAGCACCACAAGCTATATTAGCATCTTAAGATGAACTTGTGAAAAGATCCTTTTTAACTTGAAAAAAATAATTGAAATACTGAAAAGTACATAGAATAACACAGTAAACACCTGGGTGTATGCTATCCAGAAATAGCTAATTTATTTCAGTTATTTTTTATAAAAAGAAGAAAGTGTGTTAACAACTTGTGGGGCTACATAATTTATGGGGCTCAGTGCAAAATTAAAATGTGGGTACCCATGTTTAAAAATTAAGAATTTCACTAAATAACATAGTAATGTTTCACCTTTATGTTGTAAATTACATAAATGATACTGTACTGTCCGTGACATTGTAACTTGACTTTCACTTCACACGTTTTCAGCATCTGTCCCTACTGATAGGTGTGGCTGTGTATTTTTTTCATGCTAACTGCTCTTAGAAGTTAATATATAATATTTTAATTAATCTGTTTCATTATTAAGCCAATATTTTTCATCTTTTCATATCTATATAATTTTAATACATTTATTTTATGCTGAAAAGTTGCAAGGAGAGTCAAAGTATTTCCCACACCTTTCACTTGGATTCCCCAAATATTAATACTTTATCACATTGCTTAATTTTTCTCTTTTCCTCTTCTCTTCGTTCTCTGTATGTGTGTATAGTATAAAATATATGGCTTTAGCATATGTGCATATAATTTTTTTCTGAACCATTTGAGAAAACAGTGCAGACATGATACTCACTTATTCCTAAATACTTCATTGTGTATTTCTCAAAAAAGCAAGAGCATTCTCTTACCTAATCACAGTACATTGATCAAAATTAGAAAATTAACATTAATACAATGCTATAATCTAAAAACCTTATTTTAAAAACCTTATTTTTAATTTCTCAAGTTGTCTTAGTGATGTCTCATTTCTTTTTTGGTCCAGGGTCCAATTCGAGATCATCCACTGCATTTAGTTGGCATACTTTTTCAGACTCCTTCAATATGCATTAGCTCTTCAGTCTTTTGTTTTTTTCTTTTTCTTTTTCTTTTTTTTTTTTTTTTTTTTTTTTGGTTTTTCACAGCCTTGACATTTTTGAGGACCATAGGCCTCTATTTTATAAACTGTTTCTCAATTTATGGTTGTTTTTTTTTAATGTTTCCCAATGATTAGATTCAAGTTTTGCATTTTTTGGTAGGAATGCCACAGGAGAGATGCTGATTCATCTGAAAACATCATGTTCAGAGAGTCTCATGATACTGACTTGTCTCATTACTGGTGATGTGAACATTCTCACTTGGTTAAGGTGATACCTGTCAGTTTTCTCCACTGAAGTTATTAAAAAATATTGTTAATAAGTATCTTTGAGACTGTAGACATTTTATTTCTTTTCATTTTTTTAAATGTTTATTCATTTTTTGAGAGAGAGAGACAGAGTGTGTGTGGGAGAGAGGCAGAGAGAGACAGAGGGAGACACAGAATCCGAAGCAGGCTCCAGGCTCTGAGCTGTCAGCACCGAACCCGATGCGGGGCTTGAACTCATGAGCCACAAGATCATGACCCGGCCGAAGTCAGACACTTAACCAACTGAGCCACCCAGGCACCCCGGCATTTTATTTCTTATGAGGCTTTCACTCAGTAGTTTTAGCATCCATTGAAGATTCTTGTCTGAGTCATTTATTGTAGTGGTGCTTGCCAAACAGTGGTTTTCTAATTGTATCATTACTTCTACATTTATTAGTTGGCATTCCTATATAAGGAAGAGCTTTCCCTTCTACTTCATTCATTAATTTAATCAGTATGAACTCATGGATTTTTATTTTATACAATAGGTTATGATTGATTATTCACATTATTTTTTCAATACATTTAAAAAAATATTTACTTATTTTTGAGAGAGAGAGAGAGAGAGAGAGAGAGAGGCAGAGAGAGAGGGAGACACAGAATTCAAAGCAGACTCCAGGCTCTGAGCTGTCAGCACAGAACTCGATCTGGGGCTCGAACCCACAAATCATGAGATCATGACTTGAGCTGAAGTCAGAGGCTTAACTGACTGAGCCACCCAGGTGCCCCATTATTCACATGATCTTAATGATAAAAATATCCCAGTAAGCTAAGATTTTGTTTTCCTGTGTTATCATTTGGGAAAAGATGACCCTGTGCAATTTGTCCCTCATTAAATTTACGGTTTTCTGAGTAAATATGTAGCTTCATGTCTGTTTCAGACCTTAGTGATCTTGAAATCATTCGGCGAGAAATACAACTATGTTTTTTTTGACTTAAAAATATGAACTTTGGAAACCTTTGTATGATTGAAAGTTACCCTAATGAAGAAAAATCTTCATAATCAGTGGTGTGGAGAAGTGATTTATTGGGTCTTAATGGGGACATCCAGCATAGTTATAAATATGAAGTCATGTTATAGCAAATTATGTGGCATTTGGAAGCATGTGTGCCCCAAGTGTGACTTTTGGCCAATAATTTTTACCAATGCAAATTACCAAATGACGTTTATGGACTGTGTTTGTCATCAAACATAAAACTTTAGGTAAATATAGTACTATTGATCAATGGTTTCCTGGGAAGGTTTTTTTCCCGTGACTCACAGTGGATTTTGCCCCTAAGCCTCTAATAATGCTAGGTTCTTACATTAATAAATAGAGCAGTCTTCCTTTTATAGGCTAATCACTTGGAGAAATCAAGACTCTCCATTCCTCACTAACATGAATGTGGCCTTGTTCTCCTCTGGGCTAAAAAGCAATATATTACTCCCATTGATCTCTGAATTACTTCCACATGCCAAGGAATACTGTGTCTGAGGCTTGGTATCCTGGCTATAGATGGATTCTGCCTCTCTCTTTCATTTGGGCACTTTCCCCTGCCAGCTATTATTTTGTGCTTGTAAATTCCGCCACTTTCAACAAGACAGTCCTGATGAATCATCAGGGAAGTTAACCTTTACCATCTAGAGCTTTTAAAATGTTAAATGGCTTTCAAATACTCTGGTTCTTGGAATTTCACATCACAGCTGTAAGTAACAACATGGGGTTCTTCACCACCCAGCACAGGTATTGGCTTTTGTCTCTGTGGTACATATCTTCATTTCTAGCCTCTTGGCTGCCATAACTCAGTCACCCCATTTATTACCACTAAGCATCCTTTCAGGCAGCTGTTGCTGGGTGCAGCAGCTTGTTTTTTTAAAGAAACGTTTTACATAATATTTACATTTACAATCTGTTTTCGTATGCAGTTCAAGTGTTGGTCAGTAAAATACAGTATGAATCGTGGGATACAGGAAACCTCCAATGACTATTCAACCTTTATGCTTGGAATTTTGCTCTGTTAGAGAGGTCAGTGCTTACCATAACAGCCAGACCTACATCCTTTGCCCTGCTTGTCTGAGTGAACATAAAAAGTGCAAATCTTTAAATGGGCACAAACGTTTGACAAAACCAGTTGGATCTATTGGGGCAGCTAGTTTGTAGTTTCCAGTTTCTACTGAGTTTTTGAGAGGAATCCTTTTCTTTAAAAAAAATCTTTTTGTACTAAATCTTGGTACATGCTTAGTCTTATAAAAAAAATAACAGAAATAATAGATCAAACGATGATTGAAAGAACTTGGGATGTGACAGTCACACACAAAACCACATAGACCCTTGATGCCATACTTCCTACAATACAGGCCAATCCACTGTGAAAGACAGAGCCTCAGACAGCTAGCAGAATAAATGGACTAATATGCTTCACCCCAGGAAGCCCACACCCCAGCAGCTCTGACTCAGACACTGTGCTTGGTTATTATACTGTACGCACAAATCAAAAGCATTTTTTATGCCTTCCTTAACATTTATGTAAAAGTGTTCTTTCAAGATTCTTCAGTAAACTTCACCGATCATCAAAGTAGCCTTGGATAGGGAGGAAGGAATTGTAGAGTCCCTAATTCAGTATTTGAAATAACATGTGATGTTAGTTCTAATTACGTGATTTGTGCAGCCAAACAACAAAGCCAGTGAGAGCTCTTTCAGTGATCATATCTAACTTAGTCCATTAAAAACCACAATACTTCTCATAGGTCTCTTATTCAGAATAGGATCTAAAGTAACTTATCAAAATTCATACAATTATTATATAGTAAATAAAAGTAGCCTGTAAATTGCCTCTGAGTTTCCTAGTGGCCAAAGTGAAAAGAGAAACTTGAAGGGCTTCAAGAGTCACATTGTCCTTAAATATAAACTTAGTCACTTAGGGCAAGCAGACACTTTGCTCCTATTGTGGTCTAAGAGACATTTTTCCTTATATAGCTCATGGACAGTGATATAGAAGAAAAGATTGTTTATAACATTCTTGCATTAGCTAGAAATTTTTATCCAGTTGTTTTTGTTGCATTCCTTCCTGTACATAGTGGCCAAAATGCTAGAATACAGTTCAGTGGTGATAGAGGATGAATACATTGCTGTTTTTCCTATCCCCTATCTAGATGTTTCCTTAAGGCTTTAATACAGTATCCAAATGCTACTGCATAGTATAATATTTTAAATTATTAATCAAGTCTAGTTTTTAAAATATGCTTGGGAATGAAAATAAATGAACAATAAAAATACTAACTGACAGTACTTATTGAGTAAATAATAGGAGGTTAGTTTTCTATCATTGCCTAAATAAAGGTATGTTTATTCCCAAATCAAGTATTACGAGTGCTTTCCTCCTAAATGGTCATCGTAATGCAATTAATATTTAGTGAGCAGTCTCTGTGACAGAGCATAGCATTGTGGTTGTGTTTCTTTCAGTCCAGATAGGAACATTTTATATTTCCGAGTTCATCTCAAACTGAACATAATGCTGTACATGAAATGGTGAATTTTAAACATCTTTTGATCAGTGACATGAGTAAAGGGTGGAAAATTATGTTCATAATAGATGACCTATTATTGGTTTTAGACCAATAAGCAGGCAGTAAAATAGCCAGCAAAGATTCAAAATTATTATGAGAAATGGGAGAAAATGGGCAGGTATAAGCCACCTGAATTAGACATAAGTATGGAGTAGACACTTTTGTTAAAGACAAAGGTAAGCTGTGAGAATCACATGGTCATAAGGCCAGGACTCATTCATTTGAATGAGAAGGGAGAGTAAAGCATCGAGATGCCTTGTACTTGGCAGGAAGAGAATGAGGGATGGACGGTAGCCGTGTGGAGACAGGCATGGTAAACCCAAGACTGAATATGGGTGGTGAATGTCTGTTTCATATTAAAAGCAGCATCCCTCAACAACTCAGACTCTTTCATTAGAAAACTGCATCTAGTGTTAGCTTCTTAGGATGAGAAAAAATAAACAGTAAAAGCTCCACAGGCAAGCAAGTGAAGTAATTGCAAGGCTGGGTACATGATTCACGGTGAAGCATGAAGGGGGGTGGGTGGGTTATTTAACCTGAAGAGAAGAATAGGCTTTTCTAAACTAGTGTCTAAGGAATAATATTTTGGTAATACTTGAAATACTTCACTTTAATCTTGCACATAGAATGACTGAGTTTTGCATGAACTTGTTAATTATGTAAAGTGGTAAAAATTATACACATTGCAACAGAATTGGACTAGTGTTAGGCAGCTTACACAGATTTTACATAATTTCAACATTCTTTATTTATTTATTTATTTATTTATTTATTTATTTATTTATTTATTTTTAACCTTTTTTAAGTTTATTTATTTATTTGGAGAGAGGATGAGTGATGCAGGCATGGAGAGAGGGAGAGAGAGAATTTCAAGCAGGCTCTGCACTGTCAGCACAGAGCCTGATGCAGGGCTCTGAGCCAAAATCAAGAGTCAGACACTTAACCAACTGAGCCACCCAGGAGCCCCCATAATTTTAACGTTCTTTTATCAATGACATGATAAATATCTGAGTGACTTCAAATAGATGACAACAAAAGGTTGTTTTCCACCTCCATTTAGGACAAAAGGAGCCCTAAATTACAAAAGGAAAAATATCTGTGCATATTGTTAGAATTCAGTTGCTTTACCATTAAGGGATTTAGGGGGTTGATCTTCAAGAATGTGATGCATCCAGTATTTACCTGGCATACCTGCTGTGTAGTAACAGGTGAGAGTGGTTAGCACAGTATTGACACATGATAGCTCTTTAACCATCAATACAGTTTTAGTTGGTGTATCAGTCATGGTTCCAGAAGAGAACCAGAAATAGTAGGAGATATATGGATGTGTGTGTATGTGTGTGTGTGTGTGTGTGTGTGTGTGTGTATATATATATATATATATATATATATATATATATATATATACACACATACATGTATGTATATATATACATGTATGTGTGTATATACATGTGTGTGTGTATATATATATATATATATATATATATGCACATAAAAGATAGGTAAGTAGGTAGATAGATAGGTACATAGCAAGGAGTTGGCTTATGGGTTGTGGGGAATGGTTTGGCAAGTACAAAACCTGTAGGGAAGAACAGGCTGGGAACTCTTGGCCAGGAGCTGATTCTGTAGTGCACTGGTGGGAGTGGTAGAATTTCTTCTTCAATGAAACCTCAGTTGGGCTGTTAAGGTCTTTCAGCTGATTGGATCAATCCCAGCTAGGCTATCTAGAATAATCTTATCTACATTACTGATTGTGGATGTTAACCACATCTACAAAATACTTTCACAACAACACCTGTTTTGGTGTTTGATTGAGTAACTGGGGCTGTAGCCTAGCCAAGTCGACACATAAACATGACCATTGCAGATGGATAAGGGGAGGCTTGTGTTTTGGGCTGACCAGCCAGTCCTAACACACCACTTAGTAGTTGGGAAGTCTAGGTCTGAAGCCCAGCTTTTGTCGCATCCTGGTTGCCTGCCAAGCATGTGTCCTGCTCCTTCCTTGTTTCAGTTTCCTCATATATAAAATGGGGTAGTAATGCCAACTTTTGGGGGGTTCTTAGGACAATCGAGTGAATATCTGATATGATAAAAGTACACAGTTGAATGTCGTTGTGGTTTGTAATGTAGTTTAAGTTGCAGTTTAGAGAGTTTTATCTTCACATTGTTTGGAATGGCATCCATAATTGTAAGAATGCCTAAAAATCTTCTGAATGGGTAGTAGGGAAGAATTTGGAGTATTTTGGTGTTGGGACTTACAAAAGTTTCTTTTTACATCTATAGTCACACATTAGTCAGGCCTGGTTTTAATATTCTTTTACTGTGTAGAGCAAAGATTATCAGCTTATTTATCAAACACAAGGAATAATAATAAAAAAACAGTGAACAGGAATGATTCTCTGATGGCAGTAGAGGGCATGATAAATGATAACATCTGTGTGAATACCAAATGGAGTCATTAGGATCTATGCCGCTGGTATGAGTACCAACTGAATTCGTAATGACGGGACTCTTAAAATAATGTATTACTTAGGATGTGAGGAAGTGGAGCGCTTAATTTTTCTGTTGGGTTATTGCAGCCCTTAACAAGCACGGCTGCTAGTAAGTAGACAGTTAAATTAAACTCATGAATATCTGTTATAGTTTTTAAAATATAAAATTGAAACAAAAGCCTTATATTGCTGTTTGTACCAATGCACCGAACTACATGAAGCAGCTCTCTTTGTGGGTTTGACGCTAGGAGTAAACACACGAGAGCAAAGGGGACAATTAATCCAAGTGATTTCTCCTTATCATTTACAATAATCAGTGTCTAAGAGGATAAGAGGAGAAACTGTAACTAATGACATGATCTTTATTTCTGAGAGAGAGGGAGGTTGATGGGGGACAGGCAAGAAGCATTTGGACTGAGATCGTGAGTCAGATGACTGTCCTTGCCTTTATTTGTGAAAAGTCACTGAGACCCAGAGGGCTGTTACAGAAGTTTTCATCAGAAGCTTTCCTCCAAACTAGTGGAGGTAGGCTGGCAGGAACTTAACAAGCATCTTCAGGGCAACCCTGTGAAGACTTGGGTGCCAGCAGAGAGAAAGGGCAGCAGAGATTTCTGGATGGCATACCATCATTGGATGTCCCGCAAAGTTAAGGCAACATAGTTCCATCCCTTGAAAACCGGCCTTGGGGCAGCAAGGTTTCTAGGCCACCCCAGTGCAGAGGCCAGTGTGGTCAGGGAGAGTGGGAGGGGGAAGTTCAGGAGAGTGACCACCCAGAGGAGGAAGCCAGGAGGTGTTGAGGGGATGGAAGAATCCAGCAGTGGCAGCAAAGGGGGAATGGAGGAAAGAGAAGGCAGGATAGCAGGGCCCTAGGCATCCATGCATCATCCTGAAGCATCTGGTTAGCATGGCCACAGGGAGGGTTGCAGGCACTAGAGATGTGGGAAGGGGTGTTATTCTAGACCCTAAAAGTCACCTGAGAAAGAGGACCAAACAGATTATGTTAGTGTTCCAGGCAGTTTTAAGATAGATGAGCTTATAGAACTGGTCATGCTCATTTGAGACTTTTCTTGTCCAAAGGGGAAAGAGGGATGTCTGGGGAATCTGGAGACAAAGGCAAAGGCAAACTCGATTATCAAAGAAACACAAAAGAACAAAACAATGAACAAGATAGGGAAACATTGTTACCGATATTGCTTGCACCAAACATGTATCAATGAAGAGAAAGTCCTCATTTAATTGAAAACCCTAAGGGGCAACTGAGAACACTAAAGTATTTCAGATTTCTGGGCCTGATATGGCTATATCAACTGGTGTTTGCCTCATAAGATAACTGAGAGGAAAGGGTGTAAGATAAATTCATTCAAAATAAAATGGAAAGGGCCCCAAGCCAGAGTGTATTTTTGGATGGGACTTTTTCTGCACTCTAAATTTAACTGAGTGGAATTCATTTATAAGTGCTATCCTATTCAACCTTTAGAAATGAAGGATTTGCCATTTAATGGGAGATGTGCATTTTATTGTACAGATAGAACATGATGTCCTTGCTTAGTTATTCTCCAGAGGTCCAGGCCCTGTTTTGCATTGTGTATTGAGCACAGAGGAGACACGGATTTATCTTAGACCTGACAGACCTGGCATTTCTACATGAAGATCAAGGCTTGGGGAGGCTGTAGTTTCCATTCCCAGTAGAGTGTCAGATGGCAGAACTATCAGAAGTGACCTGTTTCTGGCTTCATACTCAGAAGCCCATGAAGGCAGAACAAGTGAGGAAGAAAAAGCAAGTTTTCCAGTGAAGGATAAAATTTGTAAAGATATGTAAAGCAGTTGATTAAACCTTAGCAAATTTAAGCAGCAGATGAGAAGTTGTTGAATTCCTCTTTGTTTATAAATATGCTTTCTGTTGGGAACATCTAAAATGATGTCAGTAGAAGAAGGTCAATATAAGAAAGAGAGCTATTCATGAAATATATTTGGGAAGAAAGTTTGTAATCAGCATCAGCAGGTTGTCAGCAATTGTAAAATAGGGCATTTTCCCATTCATAGTGACATCATGGAAGACATAAGCCTAAGGTGTGTTTGCTGTGTCACATTAGGATATCCCAGACCTTTGATATAAGTAATGAGCCTAAAGTAAAACTCAGAGGAAACTCTATTACAAACTCTACCAGAAAGGCATAGCAGGACATTCATTTTAGAATCTAATTAAAAATAAGCTCGTCAAACTTATATATGATTTTGTGTATCTTAAACCTGATAGTTATCTACTTAATGGAAGTTTGTAAGGAGGTTATTATTTGTATTCTAATTTCCTGAGCTGCAATTTAAAAGAAGAGACAATTTGGCAATAAAACAACTGCTACCTTCTAAAACTTTTGATCAGTGCCCAGCATTTTTATCATCTTCTATATGTAAGGTATTTATTTATTTCCCTATGTTTTAAGTAGTCACTTATGTTTTTTCATCCACTCAACAAATATCTATATATTTTTTCAATATATGAAATTTATTGTCAAATTGGTTTCCATACAACACCCAGTGCTCATCCCAAAAGGTGCCCTCCTCAATACCCATCACCCACCCTCCCCTCCCTCCCACCCCTCATCAGCCCTCAGTTTGTTTCCAGTTTTTAAGAGTCTCTCATGCTTTCAACAAATATCTATAGAGCGTTTACTATTGCCAGACACTGTTCCAAACTCTGGACATAATTATGGCAGAAAAGAATGTGTTATTTCATACATTGACTTCAAGATTCACATTAGAAAATGTGGATATTTTAACATCTCTGAAATTGAAATGTGTCTTATAATCTATGAGGTGTCATAATTTGGTCGACATAAGTTATTCTTCCTAAATGGCACACAACATTGTGGTGCACCTCACCACATGGACAGCACCTTATAATGGTTGAAATAGAGTTTAATGATACAATTGCAATTCTATATGTTGGTGAACCTAAACCAACGATTTCATATTTATTTATTATGAAAATTGGGATTATCTTTCCAAGATGATTTCGTTGTGCCTCTGGAAAAAAAGAAATCACTCTGTTGTCCTTGGTAGTTGTAAATCTCAAGGGAAAAATTTAATTATAGATAAAATGGGATTCAGAAGAATATAAATACTAAACTTTCCTATATTTCTTCCCTCGTTATGTAGGCAAGTTTTCTAAGACAGCTTAATCATCTCAGTGTTTGTATTATATAGGATGTTGTCAGTGTGTGTGTACATATCTTATATTGCTGTTTTTTCTTTCTGTTTTATTCTGTGACTAAAATCAATTTAATTACTTTATAATATTGCTGTAAGTAAATCCAGTTATGGAAGTCCGGATAATTCAGGAAAGTTAAATTAGGAGGTGATTCTTCCCTTTGAACATGGAATTACCATAGAATTTGCTCAAATGGAACATTTAAAATCAACTTTGATTCACAGAAATTCAGTTTGCATGTAGTTTTAAAAGCATGTCTGTCAGGTAAAATGAGGTACACCTGCACCAATGTGGTACACCTGCATTGTCGCGCTGAGTCAACAATTGAATTCAGCAGAATATATTCAAACACATAGCATGCTAAGTATATATTTAAACATTATTCAGAAGAGTCACCCACTGGGAATTAGAATTTATCACTCATTGATTTTAGACAAATGTTCAATTTCTCTGACCATAAAAGAGAAATATTTCCTCCATTGTACATGTATAACAAGTCAGTATTAATTGTAGCATGTGACTTCCAGATTTTAAGAATTTATAGGGCTGTAAATTATTTATACTGTTTATTAAAGTTTATACTTTTTTTAGTGCATGAGCTTACAGTTTAAACAGTCGTGAGCAAATATACTTCCAAATACATCTAAAATGTATATTTCATGAGCAGTATTAATGACCATCACACATGGGGTTCTGTAGGAGCACCAAGGAGGGACCTGTCTTTCAGACTTGAGGAGAAAATTACATTGAAGCAGAGACTTACATGATGTACAGGGGCAGAGGGAAAACACTTCCAGTATCTAGAAGTATAGGTGAGAACAGAAAGAGGTTGAATGGGGAGTTGTGAAAGGAAGTGAAAGAGGTTAAGTTGAGCCAGATCCAGAAATTCCTTCTTAGCTGTGACAAGCAGTTGGCCTTTTCTTGTAAGGGCACAGACATCAAAGTGTCTCAAGCAGGAGAGCAGCATAATGCTGGAGATCCCTATGGCTGCGGTGAGAGAACCCACTGGAGCTGGACTGCATGCCAGGGGACTTGTCAGGAAGGTAACCCCAGTAATGTGAGAAGAAAGAATGGAGTGTGAGCTAGAGACGGTAGGGATGGAGAGGGGTGTCCAGAGAACAGAACTCTTCAGGAAGAGTTGGTAATTGTAATGGGTATGGGGTGAAACGTGGGCAGGAGTTGTGGCTGACTCTCAGATTCCCAGCTTGGGCAGCCAGAAGGATGGTGGTACCATTCTCTGAAAGAGTGAATGCATGAAGAAAAGCAGATTGCGAACAGGGGGTCAAGATGAGGAGGTCAGTCCAAGTGGAGATGTCCCATTGGCCATGGAGAGAGAGGGGAGAGCAAAGGTTTGGTAGAGCCAGCAGAGTTTGGCAGAATCTATTGGAGACCAGGAGAAAGCTGAATGGAGAAACACAGATTGCTGCACAGCCCAAGCACCAGGGCAAAGGCTGTGTCTACCAGGTTATGATTAGATTTTTTTCCAGCTATGCTATGTAATGCACACATAGATGACATCCTAATAAAGGAACAGAAGGCTCAATCTGACGTAATGCATTGGGAAGACAAATTCAGGATCCTCAGAATGATTGGCAGGAGGAAAAGAGAGAAGAAAACTCCCATTAAAGAGAATTTTGCCTTATTTCCTTAGTGCCATAATATTAGGGAGATTTTCTGCAATAAATTCAGAGCTGGTGGCGTGTATGCACACACATATGCATGCATGCATACACATATGCATCCAAACACATTCTTTTCCTTCAAGTGACAAGGAGGGATGCTGCCATTAGAAGGGGCATGCATTTCTACCGATCTGTGTGGCTAATCCTGTCCTTTCAACTCTTTAGGAGGAGGAAAATGAGTAGCATTGTACACTGTGGACATTGTACATTATCAGTTTTTTTTTTAGTGACCTGCCATTACGGGAATGTGCCAGACCTACTTCATGGAGATTGTCCAAGCCTGCCTGACAGCCTTTCGTCATGGGCATTTCCCCCTTTGACTGTACCCATGGCTACCGTTCTATTCCTGCCCAGGGTTGCTTTAGCAGCTGTTAGAACCACACTGCCAACATCCTGTGACCCCCAGAGAATCCCAGGCCTGATCTGGCCACCCAGACACTTTCAGTCAGTAAATGCCATTGTATCCAGTGCCCACTGTGTCCTGCTGGGCATCGCACCAACCCCCAGGAGATACACTCCTTTTAGCTGCCTCACCAAATGCCGAGTAGGCTTCCCTCCAACAGGACCCTGAAAAGCGTCTCTCTGGGCAGGGGTCTTTGAAGGCAGCAGTGGTCTGTGTGAAGGAAAGAAGAAAAATAAGGAACCCCTGAAAGGGCTCCTGGTAGTTAAGGAAAAGAAAACCAGGGCGGGCTTGGATCTAAGAGCTACATATTTGGATTGGAAAAGTTTTAAAGTTTGAAAGCCCTTTGAGAAGTTGCCTGAACCAAATTTATAGTCTTTAGCAGTCTCTGCATCCCGACAGCCGTGTGTCTCCCTAGGGTATGGTAATTTCCGAAGTCATTATTGGGCTCAAATTACAGTATCAACTTGTGTACTTTCCTCATCATCATTTTGTTCCATCGCAAGAGGAAAATGATGGTGCTGCCTTCACACAAGTGCAGTAAAATCTTCTTGCCAGTGTAATTTCTCAGGGTAAGTTATAGCCTTTTCACAGGGTTCCCGCTTTTCTTACACTTCAATTAAAATTCTTTAGGAGCCTTAATATCCTATCAGAGCCTTGATGTTGTGGGTTCTTCATGGCCTTGCATTGAAATCTTTATGGGATCGTCGTAGTGCAGTTAAGTGGTTATTGGTGCAGCAGGGTTTAACAATAAAGCCCTAAAAAACCACTTCAGAGTATGCCCCATTCTGATAAATTTTGAATAGCTCTGCCATTTCCAAACATACCTTCAAAATATCCAAGGACATGTGTGTCCCTTAGGGACTGTAACAACTACTTTCTGATAAACAGAAAAAAAAAATCTTTGTTTCCTTGCATTTCTATTTCATGAGGACTTGACTTGTGGCCTCTGTTTTCCTTGGCCATGTGGCTCAGAATTTTCCTCAGACCCACAAGGATTATGTAGAGTGAGCGAAAAAGAATGTTTCTTTGTGGGTAGCTATTATTAAAAGTGCTAAAATCTTAAGCCAATTGTGCATCTTTCAGGTAGCAAAATTGTCTGTTCTTTCTTCCTTCAGACCCTTATGTCAGCAATATTTCTTTCATGATAACATTTATTTATCAAAGTGTATGCTACTTTGACTTTTTATAAAATACCAGTGAAGATAAATGGATCGATTGACCCCAGGAGCAGTTTATTTATCCCCTTAGTCACACTTCAGTGGCAAAATCAATACCCTTCTGAAATATCTGATATTACAGCAGTTCCAGTAAATAGTGACATTCCTGAGCTATGTGCAAGGGGAACTAAAATTTATTATCAACTTAGATTTTTTAGTACCTGTATTGATTTTCCTGGAGATGCTTGTGAATTTTTATTTATCTGTAGCTGAGCAAGTGACCTTTGTTTCAGAAAACTGCAGTTTAAACTTGCCAAGATTAGGGGAGTTGGAAGGACTTGTGTATATTTGTGAATGTGGGGCGAAAGAAAAGAAACCATGGAGAGGGGTTTTTTTCTTCAAGAGTGGGCTTTTTTTGTTTTCTTAAATAGCCAACATTTTGCACTCTTTTTTGCGTCTCCAAATCCAGACATTCCAAGTCCACATCCTTGTGCCTAGCCCTGTGAGAAGGGTTCTGGACGAAATGGCATTTGAGCCAGTCTTCGTTCTGAAGATAACGTTAGCATAAGCAGGGGGTTGAGAGAAGGGAAGGCACTGAGAACTGGAAGCAGGAAGAAGGCTGGGATGCTGGTGTGGAAGGAGGAGTAAGGGAGGACAAGAGAGAGAGATGCACTGCTGTTGGGTAGGGACAGTAATGGGAGATGAAGTTGGCCGACATGAGGGCACCAGGCAGAAGGGCCTGGGATTTTAGGCCTGGAGGCAGTGGGAGCTGTTTCGGAATTTCATTTGTTTTTTTTATTATTAAAAAAATTTTTTTCTAGCTATTTATTTTTGAGAGGCAGAGTGAGACAGAGCATGAGTGGGGGAGGGACAGAGAGAGAGACACAGAATCCAAAGCAGGGTCCAGGCTCTGAGCTGTCAGCACAGAGCCCAACAGGGAGTTCGAACTCATGGACTGCAAGATCATGACCTGAGCCAAAGCCGGAGGCTCAACCTACTGAGCCACCCAGGCACCCCTGTTTCAGAATTTTAGACTGAGATCAAAATGTATTATTAAAAAACTGGTCTGGTCATAGGAGGTCACAGAATGGAAAAGGCTGTCTTGGGAGGCTTTCTTGAGAGAACATAGCTGCATCAGGAGCCAGGTACAGCCACAAAAGCTGGAGACAACATGTTGGGGACCAAAGCTTTGGCATAAGCAAGTACAGGACTGAGTAGAAGACAAGTTATACGTGGCCTGGGAGAGGATGGATAGATAGATAGATAGATAGATAGATAGATAGATAGATAAGTAAGTAAACAAATAAATAAATAAATAAATATAAATAAATAAATAAATAAATAAATAAATAAATAAATAAAATAACAGAAGAGAAGACGTGCAAGATTTGCTTGCTTACGGAATTGCACTTCCTGATTGTGAGCCTGTTCTTGAGGTTTGAGATGACAGTTTCTCCTGTGAGGGGGTCATGGCGTGCTGTGATCAGTGTCAAAAGCTAGGGCTTGGGAATCTGAAGGTGGTTTGAGCATGCTGGCCATGAACCAACCTCCTTGTGCCTCAGCATCCTCATCTGAGTGCCTGTCCACTGGGGCTAGAGGGATGATCCAGTGAGAGAATATGGTGTAAGCATTAGGCACCATGCTCGGCACATGGCAGGTAGGTGCTCCATATGTGTGAGTTATTATTATTCTGAAGATTATATAGGGGAAATGTTAACTCTCAGGAAAGTCAAAACAAAAGCTAGGGGGAATGACAGGATAGGCTTCTCTCACTCTGCAAACACATTTCTTAATTAACAGGAAAGGAGAGAAGAATCCACTTTTGTCTGTATTCTGCATATAACTTTGGAATATACTCAGTGGAAATTGTAGACACAATTGGAAATAGAAAAGTCTTAAGACTTATTGACCCAGATTATCAGATAAATTCTCCAGTATTTTTCAGAAGTTAATCATTTGAAGGGCTCTGCTTTTCTTATCAATTCACAACTAATGTGTTTTTATTAAACTGGTGCTTTGTGGTTTATGTGTAACATTCATTTGCTCTGCTTGTGTCATTTTTTTTCTTACTGAAATTTTCAATTCAGCATTTACTGAATTGCCCAACAAAATGTTCAGCACTATACTGGGCAAATAAAAAGGAATAAGATTTATATTTTACTCCTAAAGGGTGTCTCTTCAGAAAGACAGGATTATAAAATGATGTAAGAAAGTAAGTGAGTAGGATTAAAAGGAATGATATAGACAGTAAGCAGTCCAGAAATGAAGAGAAGTTAGAATTGTGAGCAAAAAAGGGAAATGAATTGAGCTCTGAGGAGGCAGTGCAGTGTGGGTGGTGGGAAGTAAATGTGAGGAGAGATGAACATCATCGGAAGACAATGCCTGTGGCCGGAGTCTTCACAGAATGATGAGCAGACCCATCTGGCCCAAGAGATCCTTTGGATCAGTTCAAAGGGTCTTTATTTCCATGGTCTCCTGGTACACTGTTTCATTCCTAAATCTGTTGGATTTGGGGGAATGGGAGTGGAGGTGATTTTTAAGGTAATTAAATTAATTGCACATAACTAAAAATTAAGTATATGTGATTATAATGCAACTTGTCCTATATTCATTGCCAGATAAAAACTTTTGAAATGCAGTTTAAAATGCTAGTCTTTGTTGTCCCAAAATGGAAATCATACCAATGGTAAATGAGTTGAGTTTACTTTTCTAGTGATTTTATAATAAACGACTGTTTCATGTAACTTTGGCAGATAAAATAACCACCTGTTATTCAGTTTTTTGAGTAAACCTTCACAATACAATTGAAAAAAAATAAATAATTTAAAAAATAAGTAAATCATTCCTTTAAAATTTATAGGATGTACTTGCAAAACAGTTTATTTACTCTTGGGGTAGAGAAGTATTGAATAAGAACGCATTTTTGACAGGGAGAAAAATGACCAAGTGAAATATCTTGACTAGCAATTTTAAGTACTTTGACTTAACTGTGCTTCACTTCAGATGGAAACTTCTGACAGGTTCTTGGGTAAAGCTCTGTGCAAAAGGCATTGGGTACTAACCCAGGCACCTGAGAAGCCTGCAGAGTAGCAGGAATGAGATTGCAGATGGGTGGTCAGGATGCGCTTTTCTATATTTCTGGAATTTGGATATGATAGATGAGTGCTTTGGATAGTGTTGATGGAAGTTCCTTGGCCACAAGGGTTTGGATCATTCCATTGTACAGTTTCATATCAACTTATAATACCATGTATATTCTGTGTTTATCATATAACCAACTCCCTCCTGAGTTGTTTATTCAGAATCTGAAGGTGAAGAGTGTTTTCTGTGGTCAGGTGATTTCTCAATTGAGATTTTACGTTTTAAAAAGGTGGGGGAAGGGGGGGTGCAGGCAAGGAGGAAGAAGAAAAAGAAGATAGAGAGGTGGAGGTGGAGGAGTTAGTGGAAGAGAAGAAAGACAAGAGACAGCTCTTTTTATATGGTAGAAGCAGCTGCTAAGGGCATACAGATATAGTTTATTACTTTAATCAGTTCACCTTAAATCCTTTCATCGGCATATATACAGTGCACAACCCAGGCCTTTATTGCAGATGGTACCACGGCCATGGGTGAGGGTTTCTGCATGCCACTGTCAGAGGTCAGGCTTTACCAGGAATAACGATCCTCTCTGCAGTGAGCATGGTGGCCCCTTTATAAAACCAGCTTCAAAAGGTTATGTGAATAGATGCAATTAAATAATATATAAGTGAAGGCTGGGATTCTTGTGCTGCAAGAATACCCCTGTGCATTTAGCACATCTGAATTTCAATATGTCATCTTTTTAGAATCAAAGGCTGTTTCTACCCTGTGTTGTTGAATTGGAGTTCAACTTCAAAAACACATTTAAAATTTCAAATTGGTTTTTATATTAATTTTCTCCTGAAGTATGGGGAAATGTTCTGTTGGTGGGATTATAAACTAGCATTGTCTTTTCAAAATGCAATTTGGCAATATCTGCAAGCGTTTGAAAATATGAGCCCTTCAGGCTGGCAGTTCCATTTCTAAGAACATTTCCAGCAGAAATACCCACATATGTGCACAAGGAACTTGTAATAGAGAAGTATCAACAACCCAAATGCCTTCCTATAGGGAAGAGTTTAAATTGTGGTGTAAAAATTGTGTGGATTGTCTTATGTCAGTTACATAAAATGAAAACAAATCAATGTGTGCTGAGCATCAAGAAATGTTAAATGAAAAGCAGTTGTAAAACCAATACATAGGATGATCCCACTTTTATTTTTAAATAATGATACACAAAACTATTAATAATTGGTTATTTTTTGGAGAGGGATACAAACTGGTCTAGAAGTAAAGAGGGTGGGGGTTACATTTTAAAATCTATGCACTTTGCACCATGTGAAGTTTTTAAAAGCACAGGCTTCTGTATTATGTAATTAAGCTTTTAAAAAATATTTTCCTGACATTCATCACACACACAAAAAAATGTCAGACAATCAAAATGCTTACTAAGTACCTGACACTGTCCTTCCTTCTTTCTTTCACAATTTATATTCTCAAGTTTGGAGGCTACAAGCCCAAGATCAGGGTGGCAGCATAGCTGGGTTTGGGTGAGAGCCCTCTTCTTGGCTTGCAGACAGATGCCTTCTTGCTGTGTCCTCACAAGATGGAGAGAGGGCAGGCAAGCTTTCCAGTGGCTCCTATAAAAGCACTAATCCTATGGTGAGGGCCCTACATTCAGGACCTCATCTAACCTAATACCTCCTCAAAGCCCCACCTCCAAACACCATCACACTGTAGGTTAAGGCTGCAACATATGAACTTGGGGGGACACGTTCAGTTCATAATACTGTCTAAAAAAAGATTGTCAAATTTCTGGTCAGTAACATTTGTTAAATATTTGCTTTGTGTAACACACTATGAAGTACCTCAGACATATTCATAAGAGAAAATAATTTCTGGTGTCGGGCGGGGGGCGGGGGTGGTGTTGAGAAGGTGTGACCATCATCGTCCAGAGCAGATATTCTGACCAGCACCAGGGGCCAGGCAGGCCCAGCCACGGGTAATAGAGATGGTTTATTTGAAATTTTTAAAAAAAATTTGGAGGGGGTACAAAACTGGTTCATCCTGTGTTGTCTGTCCGGGTAGTAAGAGTGCCGTTTCTCTTCTACACGGGTCATAGAGCCATCTGTGTAAGCATCAGGATGATGAGAATCAGGTGCCCACGATGGAGCAGCAGCTTGTCCTCAGCGACTCCCATCTGCTACCCCACAAGCCCACAACTTCCGTCTGTGCTGTTCTGGGATGGGAGAACCCAGTGCTGAGTGCTGAGCCCCGTGGCAGAGACTGGAGGCGATCCTCTAGCTGTCCTCCATCTTACTGACCTCACAAGATTCTCTTTCATGCTCTGGGTGTTGACATGGACATAAGGAACATACAGCCTTTAGGAAGAATCAGGGGAGGGAAAGGGGTCACGACAAATGCTTGTTGACTAAGCTAACGAGGGACAGATGGCAGCACCTATGACAGCCAGATAACATTTGGTTATTTCTCATGAGTACAGGGGTCTCTTCAAAGGAACTTACATAGATAATATGAAATGATACAGAATTTCCTTCTTTTCTTCCAAAAAAATTTACTATGAGAATGTGTTTAATAATAGTATCTATCCTATACCCTAGTTCTAAATTGTCTAGACTAATGTATTGTGCCCTAAATTTGTATTAAATTGCCCAGATAGCCAAGGAGTTATAGCAATAAAAGGAGCACTTGGGTCTTCTAACTCTCAGATGTTGATGCTCATGACAGATGTTCCAGAAACTCCCTTGGGAATCTACCCTGTATTTGAATATTCTTACTTCCTTTGTAATAGTTGGGTTTACATCCTATAGAGGTTAAGGTATCAAATGCTGCAGCAAGCCGTGGGCAGAGCCCTTAAACCATTCTCTGTAGTGAGCCCATACCCACAGGGACCTCTGGAGCCACGTTCTATGTCTTCTGTGGTCAAGGTGGGAATGCAAGTTGAAGGAGCCTGGATTTTTAAGCAAGGCTGAATCAGACAGGCTCTTTTAAGACTTTCAAGGCATTAGGCTTGCTTCCTTTTGGTGGCCCTACCCCTTTCCTATCAAGCATATTAAAATATACCCACATCCCACATTAAGTATAACATTTTGATATTTTATCTTAATGCTTTAACATTTTTGAGAGGCTTTTATAATTTTGCTTTTGAAGTTATTTGACTATAACTAATTCATTTAATTTACAATTGGCTCCTCTGTATTAATCAGACAAACTCAGGAATTCTTGGAAAATGAAAAAAAAATCTAAGCTATCCATTATTTTCAAGTATAATGGCTTTTTAAAAAAGAATACTAAATGTAACAATTTATAAAAGTGACTTAATATGTTTTTGGACATTACATAAACTTTTGTTAATTTTGACATTATAGTTTTCTCTTTATTTTCGAGCCCCTATAGTTAGTTCTTCAGGTCTCAAATATTTGTTTGGGACCTTAAAATTCTGGTAGGCTTTTAAACCCAGTGTATAACAGATAGAATGATCATGGTCCTGGATACAAATCCTGGTTCTACTGCTTACAAGCTGTGTGACATAGTGAAAGGCACTTTCAAACTCTCTGAACCTCAGTGTCTTCATTTGTAAAATGAGGGTAATATTGCCTCCCCTAGCGAGGTCATGTCTGCTCCTTTGGTGTTGGATGAAACTTCCACCAGTGACTGTCATCTGTTTGTCACAGGGACCAGATGGAAGGTTCGGTAGCCCTCCTGGCCTGCACCTGAAGCAGAGTCAAGGGTAGTCTTTCTTCCTCAGCCTCAGAATCCCGAAACCTAAATGGGACTCTGGCTGCCTTTGCGATAGGCAGGGACATTCTTACCTGCCTGGTGTTCCTTCCCTCCTGTATTAATCATATCTTTTTATTCTGTAATTTTGATGCTTTGACATCTTGGGGCCTGGCTGATCCTGGAGAGACCGCCTTTTCCAGGAGTAGCTGATTCTTAGAGATACAAGTGACTACTCGATTGGATTTTTAAAAAATCCATTATACTTGAAAATAATGTATAGCTTAGATTTTTTTTTTTCATTTTCCAAGAATTCCTGAGTTTGTCTGATTAATACAGAGGAACCAATTGTACGCCTTTTGATAAAAACTAACCAATCCAGAGCCCACACCCACAAACACCTCCTTTATCAGGCCACTGTCCCTCTGTCCTAATCATCCCAGGTACCAGACCACAAGGGACAACCTCTGTACTGTAGAACTCACTACAGTTATTCAAACTGGCCCCTCCTAATCCTGCTCTCCCTGCCTCAACCATTCCTTCCCTTGGAAACTCCGATAACGGCTCTTGCCCGCATTTTCCCCTTGCTCCCTCTGCCTCCCGACTAACCCTGGTACTTCCCCATGTGGCTCCCGTGGTGCGGTATGCCGCCTCCACTGGGAACCTGTGCATAACAAGTTATCTTTTCAATGGCAGTTGTCTTCTGACCATTTGTCTCCTGTCATCATTCCTGAATAGTAATAAAACCTACATCTATAGGATACCAGCCCTGGGGAGGGCAAGTCCCACTGAGCAAGGAAACTGACTCTCAGGAGTGCTTGGGTCCCACGACAGAGGTGAGGGAGAGCCAGCTGACCTTCCTCCTGCATCTGGTAGGCCAGGGGCATGCAGAGGTCACTTCTACCCAGACAGAACTGAGCAGCAAAGCCTATCTCTGATGCCTTGCTGTTTGAAGGAGCCAGGGAGGGGCAGCTAGGGTGCTGTGTGTGGGAACAGTGTAAGAAAGTGCAAAATTCTTAGAAGTAATATGCCTCCTCCTGTTCCAGATCTTCTCCCCCCTCTGACCCAGGAGCATTCTGTTTGCTTGGCCAGGCATCATGGATATCCTAGATAGGGCTTGCTTTGTTTTGTTTTTTTGTTTTTTTGTTTTTTTGGTTTTTTTTTTTTTTTTTGTCTCAATTAAAAATGAGGTGCCAAAGCATGTATCTTAATCAAGTGTTAAAAGTCTTGGTATTTCTTCTGGCTTCTGCTTCCTCTCTATTCTTTATTTTTTCTGACGAATTTTCCATTGAAAATTAATGCTAGAAATACATGACTAGAGACAAAACATGGAAACATATAAAGCTAGTTCTGAAAACTCAGGACATATACCTGATGACAGTCTCGTCGATCGCCCAAATTGTGTGGAAATCAGAAAACACCCCTTCACCTGCTGTGACATTTCCCTCACCACTGCCTCATTGGGTGCAAGTAGCTGCCTGCAGTTTTCTGGGATGTTCACAGAAGCCTGTGGGCTGGGCTGATATCCCACGCCTTCTCTCTCAAGGCATACTCTGCTACACTAACACAGAATATCTGGGGGAGGTCGGGGAGGCTGCTGTGGAGAAAAGACCAAATGAAAAACCCAGCTCATTCAGAACTTGCCAATGTACAAGCAAAATGATACTCGTGTATTCAGTGGATGAGACAGGGGTAGATTTACCACTAAATTAACCAAGCTTAAATTTCAGGGCTCCTGGGTTGCATGATCCTCTTACAAGGCCCTGTACCTAATTTTATATTCACAATTTCACATTCTTTTTGTTCTTTTTTGAAGGAGAGCTCGATAGCATTTAGGGCTTGCAAAATCTGCGTCTGTCCCTGGGAAGGGGTTATATGGTTATGTGGGTGTTATGTGATGCTTTTACTCCTTCTCATATAAATCTGTCATGATGAAAGCACATGTTGGAACGACATGTGTCAACATCATTCAAAAACAATGGCATTGGTACCACAGATAATGAATGTATTTCAAATATATTGTTCATTACATCTTAACAGACTTGTATTGAAATCTTTTGCTTTTCTTTACAACATTCGGATCTGTAGAAAGCTGGGTTATGAGAAAAAGAAAGAATTGACAAATCAGTGCTTTTATTTCTCAGCAATATGTCTGTCCCTCTGGGTTTTAAACCTAAAAACGAATTTTTAAAGACTGAAAGCACACAATTACATCGTTATTTTTATGACCGTCAAATTAATTCTTTCATCTACCACTTGAAACCAGTGGGGATTGACGGTCCTGTTTCCTTACTTTAATGATGTAAAACTTCATTGATAATGAAGATTCTGGAGGATAAAAAATGGTTCTGTGACTACTATTGATTAACTGTCTTGTTGGCTTCATTGTTCAGCCCTCATTGGCCTCTTGGGCAGAGGGAGGCCCAAGAATAACATTGCTGACATTTCCTTGAAAAGATGCAATGCTTTGACAAAGACAGCTGCATGCTTTAAAAAGATACAGTTTTGATGTACATGCTTTAGTCTTTTCAGAAGTATGAGTGATTGATTACAATGCATAATAGAGACCTCTGAAAGTTGCATCGGGTTAAATGTTTATCTGAAATACTTAAGAATGAAAGTCTTTGTAAGATGATGATTTGCAAAAAAAAATTCATACAGTTTTTAGAAAGAAATTGATGAAGTGGGAAGAAATCAAGGAAATGATAATATACTTTTCTGCAAGCAATAGAGTAATTATAACATTTAATTTAATAAACATCTCTAGTCTAGTAGCTATGAAATCCTGAATGCAGTTTTTAATACAATACAGAGAATGAAATGCTGTCTTAAAATGGCAGTACTCAAATATTATACACATGATGAAGCTTCTGCTTAATTGACAGTTTTTATTCACTTGAAATTACATATAATGTCCTTGATGTCTATGCCTTATAGGTGAGATCTGTTTAATTTATCCCAATACTTCCATCACCTATTTTCTTCATTTGTTCTCAAATTACAGTGAAGTTTTACTATATTTTATTTTTAGAGTTACATCTTCTGATCCGAGTATTTTATTGGGAATATACTTTTTTCATCCCTTGCTTTGGAATTATCTAAAATATTTATATTAGGTTCATTACTAAAACATTTGATGCAAAGTTTTGACTGTGTATGACAGTGTTTGTTATTAATATAACACTTGCTGAGTTTCATTATGGGTAATAATTGCAGAGAGGTAGCTCTTAGAATCATGTATGCTCATGGATGTTTGGTGCAGCCTGTAGTAATGTGCCTGTTTGGAGTCAAACAGACACTGACTGAAGTGTCACTTCACCTTATGGTAGGGTGGTCTGGAGGAAGTTATACCTATCTTACTAAGCCTTGTTAACTCATCTGTGAATGAGGGGAAGTAATACTATCTCACAGGGATGTGATGCAGGGTCAAATCAGATAAAGGATAGAAAGGGTTTAGCCCAATACTAAGTACTTGTCATCAAGTACAACAATAATAAAGATGTATATTTATTAAATGCTGATTATGTTCCAGATACTGAATTATGAAGTGGGATTTTTTAAAAAAGAAGAATAACAGAATAATTTCTAACATTAAAGAGCTTATATTTTTTGGTAAAACTACATATATTTAAGTAACAATTATAATGTGATAACTACACTACTGTGAGTATATACTATGATATTTTGCAAGCAGGGATGATGTGTTGCTTAAGAAAATAGTCCATCAGGCAAACGCTGAATTAACAAGCACAATGCCCACACTACCGTGACTAATCAGTTATAAGAAAGTCTCAGAGTCCAAGAAGAATTCATTGTCTTTCTTACCTAAAGATGATTCTAGTAACAACAGCGTTTTTCCTCTCTAATTTTATGCTTTCAAAAACCAAAAACATGAATTTTTACCTTTTCTGGACTCAGAGACAGCTTCTCTGGCCTAGGGGGCTACATTTGTAGTTGCTATTTGCCTTAGACCTCTTCCATTCTGAGGCTGAGGCTGAATTGAACATGACAGGGAGGGTCAGGTGAACAGATGAGCTCAGCTGCCTTCCACCAGCACACTTGCTGCTTTTAGGGTCCCTGCCTCATCAGACCAGGGAGGCAGCTGTGACCTGTGAAGGCCAACATTTCCACCATTTCTGTTTCAAACACTGACTGGTACTATGGGTTTAGATACCTGAGCTGGTTCAGCCATCCCATTGAGGATGACAGTTGGTAAGTGATGAAATTTTAAAAATTAGGTGCCACTGGAAATCAAATTAAGGAAATTAAATTTCGTGATTTCCTATAGCACTGGGGACAAGTTGAAGTTGATATTGTAAAGGTAGTTTTTCTAAATTTTAAGAAAAATTCAAATTAATATAGTAAAATGCTTTCATGAATATTGTTGTTCTTTTGTCATTCAAGAAATCTGCAAATCAAATGTTATAATGGAATTTCTTACACAGCAGTCATTTTGGTATAATAAATGTCTGCCTTACTGTCGTTTTTTTTTTACTTTGGGTAATATTTCTTCCATGGAGTGTGGCATACAGACCTTTTTTAAAGGACCTTAATCCAATGGACTTGAAGTTAAAATAGTCCAAAATCAATTAGAGATTTTTCTAATGTCAAACTTGCATCCTTTGCATTTCCTAGCAGGGAGAGGAGACAGCAAGAGGCTATAGATGCTTTTAGCTCTGCCCCCAGGCCTGACATTATGGGAATGCATCCATCCTGTGTTACAGAGGCTTTCTGACCTTGCATGTCCCTCCTTTGTCTGGAAAATAATTTTTTTGTGACTCCAGTGTATTAGTTTTAATTTAGCAATGGGCATCTTGGAGTATCCACGTGTTGGAGTAGGCCAAGGCCAACCTGAAGAAGGAGATCCCCAGCAAGAGCTGGCCAGGGATAAGATGAATGATCTCCCGGTTTGGGAATATGGGTGGCAGATAATAAGACCTAGCTAGTGTGAAGCTGAGCACCCATCTTTAGGGTTATGGAAACCTTTCTGAAGTGGGAGAGAGACATTAAATCTAAAAGGCACAATGTAAGTGAACAAGATTTGAACAGGTTTGCATATCAGGGAGAAGATGCATAAGAGGTATGTTTAAAGGATATTTTTTAATGTATTTGCAGGGTTTAGGAAAGAAGTCTACACATGGTTCAGCCTTGTTTTGCCTTCTCCAGATCAATCACTAAGAGTAAACTGGATCAATAAACGTCCACTGTCTACATGTTCCCTATTCCATCTGTAGACAGTAGGGGATGAAATAAAACTGGTTAAAAGCAGGTAATTCCCCCTTGCCTATAATGTAGCCAGAGAGGGTAGATGGAGAAGCCTTATCACATAATAGATTCTAAAACCTGTCCTGTAGGTATGGTCTGCCCTCCAAATGAGCTTGTTCAAATGGCCCAAGTGAGGGGTTGAGTTTCTCTCCTAACCAGGAGTAAGACAGAGTGAATGAGCAGATCTGCTATAGACAAGTTAGTGGTCATAGAACAGGAAAAGAGTTCCGTATCTCTTACTACCTCTAAAACTTACAAGGTGCTAGGAGTGGTATTTTGAGGCCTTAAATAGTCCCTGTACCTTCATCCCTGGAGCCAGCAGCCACTGGGCATAAATACACAAATTTAGAGGCCTGGAATTTCTCTCTGAGACTCATATTTCCTCAAATTGAAGGCAGAAGCATGAAAATAATCTTCAGGTGATCATGATGATTATATTTTCATTTAATCTTTACTGTGGATAAGGCACTATGTTATATGTAGGTTATATGCATGGGAGTCCAGACACAATTCTTCCTATCAGAGAGATGTTGGTGACTTAAGTGGAACATTAAAACTGCTCACTAAGACAGAAGGGAATAAATATCAAGCAAAAGGGTTGTAGACATTGGGTTTTAAGCAAGAAGATGAGAGAAAGCCTTTATATTGTGAGGTATGGTTTGAGCAGACCTTCAGAGGAAGAATTTGAGGAGGAGGAGAAAGGAGGGGCTCCCAGCAGGAATGCACAGACTGTTTAAAAGGAAATGCCCAAATGAGCCAGACAGGAGGGCTTAGTTAGGGGCTGCACTTGGCTCTATGGATTGCAGATTTATCCTCTAGGTGATGGGAACCATTAAAGCTCGGAGCATGGAGCATGGAGCATGGAGAACTGAATGGTGAGAGCTATATTTTAAGATTAACCTAGTAGTGGAGGATGGTGTTGTTTGGAAGGGGTGGGCGGCAGGCAAGCTTTTAGGGATTTGTTTCTGGCCAAAGAACACCAAAAATGAAGAACATGGGTTATTGCGATGAATACCTCTGATAGAGAGGAGAACAGGTTCTGGGATGGTAGGAGAAGCAAATAGGATGAGTCCCACAATCCCTAAGCGGACAGTGGGTCTGCTCTGGTACCTGCCTTGGGTAGTCTTCACAGTGAAAGTTGATAGACAGTACAGACTCATCCTGCTTTAACTAAATTTCTAACTTTAAACATCTAGATTAATAAATAAGCAAATAAAGGAATAACTATTTGCTTTTCAAAATGGTTCTTTGCTAAAGAAGGAATTATAGTGGAATTACTTTATAGACCAAGCTTGCAAGTATTTAAAACGTGATGTCTATATCTTTAGTGCCATACCCATTGGGTAAAACAAGGCAACATTTATCTTTACTGCACACAGACCTCATCTCTTCATTTGGCCTATTAAATAAATCAACATTATTAATGTTGCTCTGTCTACTGATAAATAAGGCCTCCTGCAATGAAGAACAAAATTCCAACCATTTTTAATTTAGCAAAATGATATTACTACAATGCTTCCTTCTTCCTGAAATTTATAGTAATTCCATCTCGCCTTGTTTTTATTTTCACATATACTTAAAACTAAATTTTTGTCCCTTCCTGATTTAGTAGATGGCTCTCTGTTGATTTTAGATGTAGGATGTTTCAGTTGGGAAGGACAAAGAAGCCACCTTGAGGGCGAGACTGGAGAAATGATAAAAGAAAACGCATGTTATTTTCCTTCTCTCCATGAAATCATGGTTTGCTGAAAGAAAAAAGACCTTTGTGAAACACGGTGGTTCTCTTCCAAATGAAATTGGAGGGTCACTCCAAAGATTAATGATTCTGAGATGTAAATTCAGCAGAGAATTTATTTTTAAAGGCTGAGATTTATTCTGAGCCAGAGGATCCTGAGTTCAGCTGGGAGACTAATGAAGCATGTATTTTATGTTGTGGAGCTCCTAGTGGTGCTGTCAGTCATTTAACATGGGGCCTCTTCGCAGGGATTTCACATCCGGTTAAAAGTTTATGCATTCAAACGGCGAGATTCTTCTTCATTGGGAATTTTCTCAGAAAACATTTAGGGGGTAGCTTATTTCTTTTATACTTGAAAGGTTTTCCGTGTGAGAGTTCCGTGTTTCTATGGAGGTGCCACATGGGTGGGAATTTATATTATTAACATATTGAAAAGGTTAAAAGGCACATTCTTCACAGTAGGGCACCTTCCAGTCCCTGGGTTGTACATTGTTTTTCCTGCGTAGGGTCAAAACTAAAATAATTTATTGATACCCTAACCATTTATCTTCCCAGACTCCAGGTGAGGCTTAAATTTCATTTAAAAATATTCTCTGAACATACAGTGCTTTTTCAGCATTAAAAACTGCATAGAATAATACCTTGTTTTTCCTTGTCAGAAGTAATTTTTAGTTAATCTCTCAGACTGCACCCCTTCACTGTCTTCTCGCCCCTTTTCACCCGTACTTCTCAAGGCCTCACTGACACATGGCATTACCTTCTCCCTCACTGATTACTGTTGTTCTTAGATCATGAAGCAATCAATGTGCCCCATCAAAATGTACATTATTAGGAAATTGATGGGCAGAAATAAAGTGGCCATTTGGACTCAGACTACAGAGTTTCTTCATGAGGCCAGCCATCATTCTGACAGTCTTGAGCCTTGCACTGAATTAAGCATAGTCATGTTATAAAGAAAATTCTTCATTAGAAATAACCAAATAAATGAACTAAAACAGAATGTTCAGTAGAGTCACCTGGCTTTACTGTGATCTCCCATTTTTCATGATGCATTCTTTCATTAGCCAGACCTTCAAAGAGAGATGCTACTCATCTAGAGATGGGCCATCATTGGACACTGTCACAAGGGGATGGGTGCTTCCCAAAGGCAACAAATCACAGTGAATCAGACAGGCTTTGGGGGTATACCTCAAGCCAGGTTAGCAGGTGGACACTAGCCATTAAAGAACCCAGGCTTCCACGTTATGCTGTTTACTAGCTTACATTTTCCTAGCTGGATGATTTCAGTCTCTCCTCTGAGATATTTCTCTAGCATTTTGACCTCATAAAATATAATATCTCTAGAAAACCTAGATTGGTTAATTATAGTTTAATCCTGCAGACTGGGGCTGTGGAAACCCCCTTGTGCAGATTAATGGCTATTCCCTGGACATTAGGTAAACCTCAACAGTGCATTTATCTGTATCTTCATTTTATATACAGTCACTCACACACATACATACACAGAACTGAAATGAGCTCTCACATAAGCAGGGATAGACAAAGAATGCAAATAATGATTTACATGTTGCAACAAGAGAAGATGGGTTGGGGAGGGAAGATCTATATATCTATATCTGTATCTATACATCTATATCTATACATCTATATCTATATCTATATCTATATCTATATCTATATCTATATCTATATCTATATATCTGTATGTGGAGAGGGAGAGGGAGAGCGGGAGGGAGGGGGACAGGGAGAGACAGAGAGAGACAGAGGGAGGAAAATGAGGACCAATCATGCCAGCATGAGGCATGATTTGCTGCTATTTTCCTTTCTCAGTGTATTTTTCCTGAATGCCTCCCTAGCAGTGCTGTTCAGTTACTACTGTCGTGTGTGTGCTTGTGCATAAATTCAGGTCAAGCACAAAACCCTGATTTCTCTATTCATCATAAAAACAGGTAATGTTCTTATCAATACATAATAAGAAATCACAACTAATTTGGCTCATGACCTTATTCTTTTATCATTAATGGTTGAAATGGTGTTTGCCTAGCCATTAATGCATTCGGTTCAGTAAACTGAAGCTGTTTGAAATTTTCACTAATCCTTTCCCATTGAGGGCTTCCCTGGACCAAATTACTTCTGAATAAAACAACAAAGCAAATGCATGCACAGGTTTCTAAGATTTTCCGGATCAAACGTAATTTACAGGGCACAGCATTTTAAAATGGGATTTCTTCATTTTGAAATCACAGAATCCAAAGCACTGGAGAATGAATGAACTGTTTCCTGAAAATATGAATTGCATGAACTTATCCCATAAAGTGTTCAAGTATTGAGGGCTTATTTTTTTCCCATTGAAAACATGAACCAATATATAGCATAAAAGTAGAAAAATGGTTTAACACCCAGCACAAAGATGCTTTTCGAAGGAATCCGTCTTTGCTATTTAATTTACATTTTGAGGGCTCATTAGGATGATGAATGACACGGCTGGAGAATAAAACATACTTCCTGAACAAAAGACGATCTCTGTAGCCTAATAACATTTTATGCCAGCACTTACATTTGTCAGAAGTGGATGCTATTTATCCCTATGATTATTTAAAAATCATTTTTATTGTCCTTTGTGCTGTGTCCTCTTCTGGGAATTTTAATTCAGAGTTTGACACCTACTTATTAAGTTCGGTGAAGTATGGAGTACAAAGGCCTATACTCTATAAAGAATTCTGAACAGCCATGTTTATATTGCCTGCAGCTGTACACAAATTAGCTCAGTTTGGATTTGTTTCGATCAGAAACAGAAAGCCTGTTGGAATCGCATGTAACCTCTGCTTCCCGGGCAAAGCAAGTGCTCTCTCCGTCTGAACCAAGCAGGGCTTACAGAGTCAACAGAAGGGGCATTTTCCTAATTATGCTGCAGCCCTATGCATTACTTCCATTTCCCTGGCCTCCTCCAACTGCTCCTCCCAAACAACACACTGTCATCTGTCGCCACATACTGATGCCCGTTCTCTCCTCTCTGATCTCCTCACCCAGCCTGCACTTCGACTCCCACACCCTCACTATTATTCCAGATTGCTTCTTCCTAAGCCATCTGTTTCCCTGGCGGTGTATTTTCACATCTCCTCAGTGGGCTAGGTTTTTTTCCAGGGTGGATAGCACCCTTTTGAAATTGAGTGGGAGTCCTATCTGCATGATGAGATCCACACCAGGAATCCTAGAGCGAGGGATTCTCCATGTGGCACTGTCATTAAAGCCCAGCCCTCACTCCTGGGAGGCAGTCCATGGGATCATCCAGCTCATCGCATGGCCTTGTTGCAAACCCTGATTCCACCCGCCACCTCAAAATGCCAACTCATTTTACCGGTGACTCATCATAGAGGTTTTTGTAAAGGGTGAGTGTCTGGTCTTTCCCAAGAGGAAAAACGGCCCCAGCTCTGTGACTCAGAACCTCAGGCTGAGCTGTGTCCCAGGAGATACCTTGGCAGGCCCGGGAGTGCCATGGTGGGGCTCTCCCAGGGCATGTGACATGCAACCAGACAGCGTGTGGTGTGCTTCTATCTGCCTTAATATGATGTACAAATGTTTCATCATGATTCCATTCCTCCAGCTAGACTCAGGCCTGTTGGCATCAGGTGATCTTATGTTTCTTAGCAGGCTAGAAATAAAACACCTAGCCACAAAATTTCAAAGATGAATTCTTGGAAGGTAGAATCCTGATACTAATTTTACATCTCTCTTATCAAATGATTTTGGCTGATGATACTTCAAATCGATATTCTGCAGGGAACCCAGCTTTGAGTTATTGGTCGGGCTTCATTAGCAATTTAATGAACATATAACCATCTTACCACTTTCATTGTTATTTTAAATGATATTAATAAAAGAAACTATTTCTATTTGGTTCTTAACTACTTTAATATTTTAATGAAAGTTACAATGATAATTGGTGATAGCTCATACCTAAAAGACTAATAACTTTATCTGTTCCCATGGACATTAATAATAATTGAAAAGGGCATAAAAAAACTCAAGAAGACATGAAGGCATGAAGATCAGGTTTTCCATTTTTCCACAGGAACACAGATGTGGCCCTTGGGCACATTGGCAAGACCTGAGTGCTTGTGAACCTGGCCACGTGTGAAATGATGACCAATTACTTTTGCTTCCTTTTACAAATATAAGAAATTATAAAGACCAATTATTTATGCCTAGTTGACTCCAAGTAAACTATCCAGAAGCTCAGAATTACCTTCACAGGGAAACTCTGACTGTTCTCCTACCTCAAATTAAGAGAGAAATTTTACAAAAGTGGCTTACTGTACCTCAAGGAAATGGAAGAAATACTGATATACATTCTGTGTAGTTTTTATGAAATGCTTCATTACTATTATTAATATTGTTGTTATATAGACATTTATGGAGCTACTAGGAAGTTGATGAGCATGTCTCAGAAGATATAATCATGGTCCCTGTTCGCAATCTGAATTTAAATGAGCTTAGAGATGGATAGTATAAACATAAAAATTCAGGTAAAGGAAATGATTTCAAGAAAGGAATTCCATGAATCTGCAGAACTCATTATGGACTGCATGGGGAAGTCAGTGACTTTTTTCAAAGCATAAATAATAGGTATCTTTGTTAAAGAATACAATCTGGAAAACAGTTTTAGAACTGCATGCTTTGCGTTTCCATCCCCATGACCAGTTCTGGGACTTTTTTCAACCCCTGTGAGTTATTACTTCATTGCTTCTGTCCAGCAGATTCCTGGGCTGCCCTGTGCATGGACTTTGCACACAAAAAGAAACCTGACATCTCTGAAGTGACCTAATTTTGTGGCCTTTGGTTGTCTAGTTTCCTCAACCTCTGTCCACATTTAATTCAGATATTTGAAAGATACTCCACAGGCTTACAGAATCAAGGTGTGTGAAAAAGATTGCTGCTTAAATCTATACGAAGTGTGCTGACCAAGATGCCGTGGAATAGCAGTGCAAAAACAAGACATGTTGGCAGGCAGCAGGAATCACCCATCCACCCACTCTTTCACTTGAGAGAACTCATGTTGCCAAATCAAGAGTTTAGTGACAGCTTTCTTAAGTAATTGATCGAATGTCTTACATGTTCTTAAATTCACACTTATCATTGATTATTTTTAGATTGTATCAGTTTTCATAGTAGTACAGTCCCAGAGAACATGATGAGAATTGGAAGAAATACGTCAGTGCCTACTGACAGAACAAAATTCTATTTCCTTTTTTACTGAAATCTACTTATTATAAAATAACACGTTAAAGGGAGAGATCGTAAGACTTGAGATTAATTTGGAAGCCTCTGAGTGTTTAAAAATCCACCATGGACGGGTAAAAAATACTCTTAGTGTGTTCCAATAAAGAAGTGATTATTGGGTGGAATTTTCCCTTCACTCTGAAGCACAAAAAGGCAAACAAATAAACACTGAGACTGAGTCTAATCACAGGAAAGGAGGAGGGAAGCTAGGAGACAGGTTGAGAGACAAGAGGTAAAGCTAGGAGACAGGTTGAGAGAGGTAAGGGAAGACCGTTCCATGGCAAGAACAATCTCTCCCAAAAGCTGTGTTTTAGCCACTTAAAATTCAACCAAAGAGTTTTATTCCAAGGTCAGATCACCCTGCCTTGATTTTTCTTCTCAACTTAAGCTAAGCTCTTGTTGACCTGGAGAATTACTATAGATGTTATGCGAACTTCCTCTTCCTGCTTTTGTTTTCTATGTATTACTTCAAAAATGCATTTTATTGGATGTCTATTTCAACATAGAACTTAACTGTTAGGTACTTTTGCAATGTTTAATGCTAAATAATCAAGGTAGGTTGACCTATAGCATCACATCTGTGGCATTGGGAAGAAATGTGCAGGATGTACTATAAGAATGTTGTCATTTGATTTGGCACATTCATTTAGCACACATTTTGTAAATACATATCTTTCTTACCACTTTGTCTCCAGCACCTGGATAGTGTCTGGCACACAGTGGAACTCAGTGAATACTTGTTGAATGAATGAAGAGTGCACTCTTTTGTGAATTACAGTGTTTTTGAATGGAAGCAAATTAACACCTAGCATCTAGATAATAGTGCTTACTCTGTATTTAGCAACATCTATACTAGCGGCAAACAAAAGTTTAAGTTGCTTCTAAATAAACTAGTATATCATGCTTGCAAAATAGTTTTATGTTTCACTTAATATTTTCATTGCATTCTAAAAATAGTCATGCTGGCTTCATGTGTTCTATGAATATGGAATGAATGTATGGCTACAGAATAATGGTCTTTGATAAAGTGCTGATGGCAATTTCCATTTAAAGGAGGTTCCCTGTCTATGATGCCAACAACTGTAATGGCTCCCAACACCCATGGACTCTCAATGTCTCCTTCTTCATGTTTTTAGTCGGCTCCCTTTCTCATTTCTCACTGTGGTGGTTGCAACCTGCTAGCACCCTCCAAAGCCCCCATCATAGAAGGTGATGGATATTTCTACCTGATGTCCCATTGACAGGCCAAATGTATGTCCCAGACATCCCAGTTAGACTGTGTTAAGGATTTGGTTCCTCTCCTGAAGGCCATAAAAAGCCATTGGATGGTTTCAAGCAAAGAAACCTCATGGCATGATCCCTCTTTTGCAAAGCATACTCTGGCTGCTGTGTAAAGAATGGAGGGGGGTGAGGAGCAAGGAGGGAAGCTAGGAGACAGGTTAAGAGAGGTAAGAAGTGATAATCTTGGGCTAACATGGTGGCATTGGAGTTGGGTCACAATACACAGATGTAAATATCTCTTGGAGGTAGCGGAATTGACATGACATTGATGAAGCGGGTGTGACAGTAAGATAGCAAGTGGGTTTGTAGGGTAGACATTCCCTGAGGTGACCAGGATGGAAAAAGTTCAGTAGAAAAGACCAGGGGTTCAGTTATAGATATTTTGAGATTTCTGTGAGATATTCAAGTGGATATACCAACCAGGCAGTTGGATAAATGAGCTTGGGATTACAGCAATAGATCTGAGCTGGACGTGAATGTTTGGGAGTTAACATACGAATGGTATTTGGAGCCATAGGAGTACGTGGAATGGCCTAGGGAATGGGTGTGGCATGAGAAATAAAAGAGGTTCAAGACCAAGTCCTTTGGAACCACCAGGAATAGTAAATGATTGGGGAGGAGCTGGCAAGGAAAACGAGAGTCAGGGAGAAACCAGAAGTCACCCGTGCCCTGTAAGCGGAAAGATTGGAGGCGGTGAAGGAGAACATCCTGAGCAACAGGGCTCAGGGCTCTGGGCCTGCTTCCCGTTTCAGGGTCAGAGAGGAGGGCCTAGGCTGCAGTGCTCTGAGCAGGACAGGAAGATGCTGAAGAGATGCGCATAGAGAAAATTGCCTGTGAGCAACATCTTTGATAAGTGCTCACAACAAAAGCAAAAAAATGCATCTTAAAAATTCATGCAAGTTTTATTTTACATTATACATCTGTGTCTGCTTTCATTTTAAAACACCACATTGGCACCATCAGGAATAAACAAACCCATATCAGTTACCTATCTTGTTGGCTGAAGGGACAGATGTTTTTGTCCTGAGTCTGTTCATTTTTAACAACCATGCTAAACTGCAGAGAGCTGACATGGCACAGCAGGTTTAGGGGCCAGGCAATTTCTCATCTCTCTCTTGTGTCACAATATTTTGAGAACCTAGACACATATAAAAACATAAATATAAATGTCAGCTTTTTTTCTCCAGTGCTTCCAGTGATTCCCTGGCAACCCCTAAGAAGAGATGCTCAGAAAACTACACAGAGGTGGGGTAGGTAATGTTCTGAGGCCACATCAAGGGCAATTACACGATTAGAGCTTTTTAAAGAGTGGTCTAGTTCATGGAGCAATTGAAGGAGTCTCTGACCAGTTGATCTTTTTTAACAATCTCTGGGAAATACTCAACGAAGAACTTTTTCAGTAGAGGTGACTGATAGATGTTCTTTTTGCTTTAATCACTGAGATGATTATTTTTATCACACCTGAATGAGCCAAGGGTCTCAAGTGATCCCCAGGCCCCTTTTACCCAATCTTACATGCCATTTACCATAGGCCAGCTTTGTTCTTTGGTCTGTACCAGATTTGTTCCATTTAGTCCTCGTAACAACCCTATAGGATATATGTCATGAATTATCTCCATTTTAAAGATAGGAAAACTGAGGCATAAGAGGTATAGGAATCTACCAAAGGCAGCAGTTCTCAAATATGTAGTTTCTAATGGCCCGAGACCCTTACGATGGGTACACAAGATCAAAACTATCTTCACAGTAATATAAAAATGCTGTTTGTCTTTTTTCACAATGTCTTTTTTAATGTCTAGTTGACATTAAACTAGGTTGAAAAACAATTGAGGGTAAAACTCAGGTGCCTTAGCATGAATCAAAGCAACGCCACCAAATTTTGTTAGTAGTCATTGTATTCTTCACTGTCGGGTACTCACAGTTAAAATCAAAACAAAAACTGTCAGTTTCATTTAAGAATGTACTTGATAAAGAAGCAAAGAATTATTAAGTAGATCTTAACAGCTGAGTACATGTCTTTCTAACACTCTGTAAGTGGGAAATGTGTGTAAGATACTTCTGCCTGCCTACCTGAGTAGAGTGGTTGTCTTGAGAAAAGCCACTTAGTGGCACTAATGTAAAATGGAACACTGTTTTACTTTAAAGAATGGCTGAGAAATGAATTACGATTCTCAAACCTGGGTATTTGGCAGACATTTTCTTGAATGTGAATGGAGCGAAAGTCACTTCAAGGAAAACTGACAGTATTTGTTGCTAATGATTAAACTTGAGCTTTCAAGCAAAAATTAAAATTTTAGAAAACTTGTATCTGCCACCAGGAGCTTGACAACTACTTTAATGTAGAACTGGAGAACTTTTTTGACGAGACTGTTGGTGATACGATTTTTTGATGTTCTATAATGAAATGTGTTACTGTACGGAAGATCTGTATAACTTAATGAACCAATATTTTCCAATGACAGTGCATAAGGTCACATAATTGTACATGTACAAAAAATTCATCCAAAGTGCCAGATAGACCAATGAATTTTAACATAACAAAGTTTGGAAAGTTCATTACTGTGATTTCAGAGTTCACATTACACCTAACCTTTGCCATTTATTTCTCAAAACATTTTTGTCATGCAAAATGAAAATATTCAAAACACTGCCTTCATGTAATTACTGATTGAGAGTCAGCCCTGAAGAAACATCTGTAAAATAAGACAGATTTTATGAGCATTTCCTCACATTAAGGAATTTTATTCAATTTATCCAGGTTTTTAATCTGTTTTCATGATGGGGCATAGAGAATTCATTAAGGTGAGAAATAGAACAATGCATTGTGTTGTAGTGTAAATATATATTTAATAATAATATCAATAGCTAATATGTATTGAGAGTGGGTGCCCACTATGGGCCTCATGCTTTGCTGTGCCCCTGATACTTGTAGAATCCCACTGAGGCAGGTAATCTTATATTCCTCATTATATAAGTGAAGAAACTGAAATACAGAGTGGTTAGGTTAGTATTAAGTGATGGAGCCAGCTTCTGAACCCTGCAGTCTACTTCCAGAGTCCAGCTTCTTAATTATATTTTATGGAATTTAAACCACTTTGAGGGACAGAGTGGTTTCTTTATGTAATTGATGATTTTTCAAACACTCCTTCTTATGGTTGCTAATTCTTTTTTTTTATTTTTTGGAAAAGCTTTACTGTCTTCCTCATCCCACAGCTTGGCTAGAAGGCTCCCAGAGGTTAAAAAGCTCCCTCAAAGGCCCAGGAGGGCCCTAGTCATTGAGGGCTAGCCTTTCTCAGGGTTCCTTGCATAGCCCACTTGGGGACCTGCCAGCCTGTAGAAAAGGGTCAGGCAATTACCCGTCTCATCTAGGAAGTGTTTTCTAGGAAGCCACAAGGATGGGGTCTGTGTGGGCACATTCAGGGGGGCTGGTGAAGGTTCTCTGCACTGTCAGAATGCCCAGGGTGGGATCCCATTCATCCTGGACAGCTTTTTGAGGAGAGAGCAGGAGTGTCCTCTACCAACCAGAAGGAAGAGACCCACACCACACTCTCCAAGGCCACATCCTCAGGGTGGAAATCTAGGTCCAGAGGAAAGGAGATGTTGGAGGCTGATGCAGGTTGACTGGACAGCTGGCTGTGATCTCACCCTGAAGGAAGAAGTCTGTTGGATCTGGATGCTCATGGCTGATCAGCAACAAGATGCCAACTCTGGACAAACAGTGTTCGCTGTTCCCAGAGGCAGAGGAGAGCTGAGAAGATGGTCTATAGGGTGAGGCCAGGGAGGAGCTTGGAGGGGTTTCAGAGGCTGGTCAGCTCTGTTTGGGCCCAAGCACTGGCCTTGAAGTAAGAGACAGACCCATAGGACCACCAAGCTCACATTTCTAAATTCTAAGTTCATTTTCTATAAAACTTCCTAATGGGATCCCTGCAGATATGCTGAGGAATCATGAGTTCACAGCCCTGGCTGATGTCATGTCCACTAGCTCCTTTGTGCCCAGCTCACCTTGGCATGGTGAACTCCATAATGCAGTTCTCCATTATCCAACCAATCTCTCACAGAACATAAGATTATTATTCTTTATGAGCTTTCAGGAAAGGGGGGAAGTTAGCTTACAAAAAAGAGCAAGATTTTGAGTGCATGCCCTAGTAACAACTTTCAAAGAATATATAATTCCCCCCGCCCCCCATATTATATCTTCCCATAAAAGAAACTCTCTGGGACAGGGTTCTGTTACTCTGCTGTGGCTTTAATTGCAGTCTGGCACATCACTGTGTACATTGGGGTGCTACTTGGGGTAACCCAGGATAATCTATATTCCCCTGATGTTTCTTTTTTTTTTAAATTTTTTTTTTCAATGTTTATTTATTTTTGGGACAGAGAGAGACAGAGCATGAACGGGGGAGGGGCAGAGAGAGAGGGAGACACAGAATCGGAAACAGGCTCCAGGCTCTGAGCCATCAGCCCAGAGCCCGACGCGGGGCTCGAACTCATGAACCGCGAGATCGTGACCTGGCTGAAGTCGGCCGCTTAACCGACTGCGCCACCCAGGCGCCCCTCCCCTGATGTTTCTTAAAAGGGCACAGCGGTGGCCCTGCTGGCTGGAGATAAACTGACACACTTGAATACTCCTTGTTCAACATTTCTTATTAGTCAATAAAGTCCTGTGTCAGTCCCAACACTTCCTCAGGACAGATGTCATAATTTTCAAGGTTGTATTGCTGACATTTTAAAGTATGGAATTTTATGAGTAGGAGATCTATCCTCGTTATATTTAACAGCCTCCCTCCCCCTCCTTTTTTTTTTTTAGCCCTGAACCTGACACATGAGCATAGTAGGTGCTGAGTAAATATTTATTAAGTGCCCTCTTTTTATGGAAGGCCCTTTGTGAGATGTAAAAAGTACTATGCTATTAGCTAAGTCATTACAAATATATTGTTGGGTATTTTATGGGAAGGTTGCTAATATCATCTGTTCCAAATCCTGGGCATGTGTTAAATAGACTACAGCCCTCTCTGTACAGGCTACCAGGGGGCCCACTTTGCTTGGGGTCAGTTTAGTAAGACCCTGAGCTGGCTGGGGCCAGGTGGGTGTGGCAGGGGCCACCTAGAAGTCCAGAACTAAGAACTTCAATTAAAAATAGGACTGTTGGATCTTCGCATAGCTGCCTTTCTTCTTTATACAAAGAGATAGCCTCATACAAAGAGAACACAGTGTCCATCCAGAGAATAGTGACTTTATCCTCTTTGGCTCTTTGATTTTGTTCAGGGGATCATGGATGAAACTGATTAAAATGCTCAGGAAGCCACAGGGTCATCTAAGACAGACTCATGGTTCTCAGTACTCTTCCTTCATTCCTCATTATCTTGCTGTTTCCATACAAAAACTCCCAACCCCTTCTCTAGAACTTTCATAACAAGATAAAAGACCCCTCCCCCAAGTCCCTCCTGCTTCAGGATGCATCTCCCCTCAGGGCACCACCTGTCAGACGCTCCTCTTGCTTGCCCTGCTGTCTCCCCTTCTGGCCCGACATTGAATTTCAGTAGGTTGCGGCTAATGTTGAATATATTTCAAATGCTGTGCCCTCTCTGTGAACTATGAAGACAAGATTAGCAGATACAATTAGCTGCTTTCAGATTAAAAAACAAATCAGAAGAACTAGATTTTAATTATTGCCCTATTGGTTATTACTATTTGGAACATTGTCTTCTGTAATAGTCTATTTCTGAAGCAGGAAGAGAGTGGGAAATGGTAGAAATTAGAATACAGGATTTTTTTTTCTTCTTAAGGAAAGAAACCCAGCACACTTTCAAAAGCTGTGAAAGCGTTCTCATGATCTGGTAGATCCCATCTGTGCATTTTTCAATGACATACTTCAAGTACACAAGCTACAGTCAAAGGACCTAAAAAAAAAAAAAAAAAAGAAAGAAAGAAAGACAGAGAAACGTGGGTGTTAATGAGAGGCCCCAGCCTGACAGCTGTGGGGAAAGCTAATCTCTCCCTCCACGTGCCCACCTGTCCCAGGGGCACGATTAGCATGCTTACACTTCCTGGAGGAAGTCTGGCGTTCTGAAGTGTCACCCAGTGTCCGGAATGCCCCAGTGGATGCATCACGGTGGTATGAGGTTACTCTGGCTCTGACCCCCAGCACTGTCCTTTGGAAACCACAATGAAATTGATGGAAGAGATGGTGAGCCCCTCCTCTCTGTTTTCATTATGGGGGTGGGGGTGGGGTATGGATGGAAAGAACATTATCAAAGAACATTCTGACCATGAGATATAAGACATCTGCAATTCTCGCTTATCTGGGGAGGTTATCAAATGACCTTCTCCAGAGGCTTTTAGAGAAAGAGGGCTGCCAGCCATCTTTTTGGAAATGCAGGCCCTCGGGACACTGGGTGATGGATTCTTGACTGCTAGAGGTTTCTTCCAGTCCTGTGATACTAGTGAGTTATTCTTGGTCACTGCTGTGGTGATTAGTTTTCCAACAGGCTGACTTAAAAACTCATCTGCCATAATATAACCTGAAACTCCCTAGTTTCTCTTGGGTTTTGCTCCTGTTATCAGTTCCATTCAAACCCACTATGACAAGTTTATGAGTGACCATGACCATCAGCATTCTTCCTAAAAAGGGATTCAGAGAAACAAATACTCCCTGTAATATTAGGGAAGTTAATTTGCCAACTTCAATTTTCTCATCTTTTGGTCTCTGCTTCAGTTTTTGGCTTGGTTAAAGAAAGTATCATTGGGAGAAGAATTGCTATAACTCCCTTTGAGTGTTTTGACATCGTTATTAGATTTTGGGGACTTTTAGCATCTGAATACCCTCACAGAATCCCCTGTCTTATGGGGCAGAGCCCACCTATCAAAGCTGAAAATGCCAGATATTTGATTCTCCCTCCTCCCTTAAAGCTGGGACTTAGGCCCATGATCCAGGCTAAGTCCACATCACCAGAGGCAGATGAGGTGAGGATGTAGGAAATACAAGGAATCTGTTCCAGTGAGGGTGGCACCATGGTGGCAGTTCACTCTGGTTTTCAGGCTGCTGTTTTCTTATAGTACTGTCCAGTGCCCATTGATGTGAGCTCATCTTTCACAGAAGAGGTGTGCCCCAGACCAGCTTTGCAGGTTTCCTGGAGAGTCTGTGAGAAACCCAGTATCCTCTTTAATAAATGCCATTTTTATTTAAATTCACCAGTGTTGTTTTTTTTGTTACTTTTTGCTGAAAACAATGTCAAGTGAGTTAGCCTCTTTCTTACCATGTGGAAGCACTGAAAATGATACACAGTGTAGCACATGGATGATCATAAGCCACTCTGAGGTAGGGAGCTTAAAATTCATCTCTTCCACTTCCAACCAGTCCAAGACTGAAATGTAGCTTCCAACTTTGCCTTAATATCTTCAGAAGGTACTCTCTGTCTTCAGAAGGTAGCCCAGTTAGTTTGTTTCTGGAAAGCTCTGAATATTGGGAGAATTTCTCTTATCTTGCAATTCTGCTGCCTAATACAATGCATGACACATGATAGGAGCTCAACAAATAGTTATTGAATGAATGATTGAAGTGTAATATCCATCACTGGCTCTAATTTTGCCCATAATAGCCTCATAGAGTAACTCTAATCTCTTATCTGTATCATAACCCTTCAAGAATATAAGGGCTTTCTGATGTCGTTGAGTTCTCACATCCTCTGAGTGAGCATTTTCAGTGACTTCATGTGTTCCTCTCCTTTGGGCACCTTCCTCATGTGTGCATCCAGAACTCAACACAGTACACTACGTTTGGTCCATAAATTAGGTTATCCTTCTCTTTTTATGCCTAATTAATCAAATTAATTTGTAGGTTAACTTTACTTCACTATCAACTCCTGACTCCCAACTCTTCTACCTTATCCACATGAGGCTGCTAAGCTACAACTCATATATTCTTGGAGTTGTATCTTTGGGTCTAAATATACTTAATTCTCATGTATCTCTATTAAATTCCATTTTGTTGGAATGACCCATCCAGCTTAGTGAGATCATTCTGAATCTAAATCTGTCTTCAAACTTATGAAGTATGTGTGGCTAAAATAAGCAGTTTGACAGCCAGGACCTTCCCTGCTCTTGTAAATAATACTTTGGTTTACTCTTTAACCACTCTCTGTTTCCAGAGTCTATTGCTCATAGACCAAAGCTGCCCACATTTTTCCTTGAAGTGTTCCAAAGAGTCTACTCAAAAAAGCTGTCCCATTTCCACTGCTCAGGATGGTCCCCTGTTTCTTTCTCCCCCAGCACTTGATGGCTGGGCCATCGCAACTTAAGCTATGCCATTGTACCCTTAGAGAACATTTTATCTACCCATACAGATTATATTCACTTCCATTCAGCATCTAACATAGTTGTTGCTTAACTGTCTGGTTTCCATCCAATGTGTTCTCAGCGGCGTGAGCTCAGCAAATATTATTGTAGTGTTATCAGATTGACTCTATTTAAGAATCTCTTTTCTTTCTGTTAATGCTAAAGAAAGTTCAGAGGGGATACTAAATTCCTAAGAAGCAACATGTGGCATTAATGTCACCTCTAAGTCTCCAGCTGCAAAGAAGTCACGATTCTTTTCCCTTTTGTTTGATTCGGAGTTTTGTGGGGCCTTGATGGTGCTGGACTCTGTCTGCCACACTCCCAAAGAACATATCAGCCCTTAATATGTCATGTTCAGTGAACACATTGGATTATGAAGCAGAATTCAAATAAAGCTTTCAGTTTTTTCATGGATGAAGTTCTTTGGTCACTTGGAGGATTCCCTGACATTGGCTAACATGTTAACCTCAGGCTTCTCAGTGCTCACTGGAGGTGCATTTGCAATAGAGTGGTCATAGTGTCTGGGAAGTGGCTTCATTCAGAATAGTCATGAATAGACAGCCTTTGAATAACTGGTCATATGGCTGGTCAAGTGACTGGTCATAAGGACTTTTCATGGCATTTGTAACCTATTAACTTCAGGGATTCCACCAGAGGAATAGATGCATAGTTATACCAGTCTACAGATCTGTGTTTATGCTTTTAAATATAGCTGTATAAAAGACATTGAACGAAATGGAAGCCACCATGGAATCTGCTCTACTCCAGGCTTAATGGGGACAATATTTGTGTACATTTTTGCTATACCTGGCCTTCTCATCGTGGAAAAGACTAGATAGATTTTTAAAGACACGTATAGACTTTTATCAGTAGACAAACTTATCAAGACCCCAGAATCCAAATCCGGCAGTGATAACAGACACCCTTGTCTGTTTTCAGTCTATTATGCAGCCATCATTTGGTTCTTTGTATCATAAAGCAAGGAAATACTATATGAATGAATTCTCCAAGACCAAAAGTAGGTCAGTTTAGGAAATAGCTAAGCTAGTCAGATGTTGCCAGCAGTAGTGAACTGTCAGGACCGTGGCAACAACTAACTTCCTTGCTTCCCCTCGGTAAGGTGATTCTGTGGAATTGAAGTACCAAGCAGATAATTGATGTGTACCCTACTTCCTGATACTCTGATGGCTTACAAGGCCCTCATAATATCTTTCTTTTGTCTCTTTTTTGTCATTTCTAACATGGAGTTTGATCCACAATTGTGAAAGAAGCAACATCTTTGTGGCATGTGGGTTTCAAATGAACATTGATCATAAACCTATCACATTCTCCCATCTGATGCTTCCATCCTTATCTGCCTCCGAGCTGCTCAGTTAGGATATTATCAGCTGACTTACATGCTCACACGACACTCGTCCGAATAATTTCTGCATAACCTTGTTAAAAAATGTCTGCTCTGTGGATAAACTAGTATCATTAAATAATATTTTTGTATCTTGGGACCAAAGCATAATATATACATTAATAGTTGATTTTTTAAAATGTTCTCTACAAGATTGCATGTAAAAAACATAAATCAATACAGGAATTCAAATATTTTCCAGTGTCTCTAAGTCATACTTATATTTATCTAAGATATTTTATTTGATGGCTAAAGGATTAGGGTTGGGGTTATGTGAACTCCTTTATGAAATTTTTCTTAAAAGAGGAGACAAAATAAATAGAGCAGTCTGACTCTAATGTTTATATGGTTTAAATCAGTCATCATCTGACTTCATAGCCCATGAGAAAGTGGTGTATTTACACTGAAATAGTTATCTTCATAGCACAGAAGTGTTTTTTTAACTCTGAAATAGTTATGCTTTTTACAGAAGATAAATTTTGACTTTTTTGTCTGAAATAGGCAGTGTGGAGGCTTCTTTGTGAATGACAAAAACATCCACCTTTAAAAGAGCTTACTTCTCAACCTCTGCTATTACCTGCAAAAATCAATGGCTATAGCAAATGAACAGTAGAGCCTTTATTGAGCAAGGTAGATGGATTAGTTTTGAATTTCTGTGGTTCCATTTCCTTTGCAGGAAAAACATCTGTTGAGATATTTTATTGAGTGTTCCCATTTAAAGGTATCTTTATTTTAATAAAAAAATCTTTGTAATATTAGTTTGCCAAAATAGCATCATTAGATGATAGGAGGTGGGTGGAATAGAGCATAGTGTAGAGTGACCAAAGTAGTCTTTTTAATTGCAGAAGAAGGACAGAGAGAGGAGACCTTTTCGTGTCTGGCACTAGATTTTAATTTAGAAGAGAAAACTGAGTAAGTTCAATGACAATCTCATTCATTTCCCTTTTGCAATGCCTTAGCCTTTGGCATACTGACACATCAAATAGGTTTCAAAGATCCCTTTTATGTTTGTAAAATATTAATTGTTTTTTACTCAGCTCTTACACAGGGTAAAGATCATAAGGAATGAGATGACACTGGAAATTTCCCACCTCAATCATTCAGTCCAGTGTTAGGACCACACCCATGGAGCATTGGACCACACTGATGATGCTGGGCATTATCCATAAATATGACCATAGATACTGGACAATTGGGGGAAGGAGTTTGGTGAAGGGCAGAGGAAGCCTTCAAAAACTAACCAGTGAAGAAAAAATTGGTGATCACGGGGAATAAGACATTTTTCATAATCTATGACAATCTCCCAATTGAGAACAGGAAAGCCTTAAAAAATGTGGCAGATGGAGAGTGTTAACAAGAAAATAGACCATAAAAGAATTTATGAACTTGCAAACCTTTTTTAAAAATTGTAATAAACAGGTAGTAAATGTATAAAGGAAAGCAAGGAAATGACAAACACACCATTTGAGAATAGTGAAGAGAAGGTGATAAGTAAGGAACACAGTGGTCCAAAAACTTATTTTTATAATTCTGTGTCTTAAGCTGTTTGGGTACACAAATATGTATTTTGCTGTTCTTTAAAATGTGCATGCACATTATGGACACTCTTCTGTATGTATGATATATTTTGAAATAAAGCCTTTAAGAGGCACCTGGCTGGCTCAGTCAGTAGAGCATGTGACTCTTGATCTCAAGGTTGTAGGTTTGAGCCCCACATTGGGTGTAGAGATTCCTTAAAAATAGAAGCTTAAAAACAAACACACAACTTTAGGAAAGCAGAAAGAAGTAGTTAATCAAAAAGGAGCTCAACTAAAGACTTATAATGGTGCCAAAGATATACTCAATGATTTCAAAGTAGTAATAACAACTTGCACATCTTGAGTTCTTATGAAGCAAGTACTATTCAAGAACTTTTAAATGTAATCATGTAATGCACAGTCTTGTGTAGTACATCACTGTTATCTCCATTTATGTAGTGGGGAAACTGAGACACAGAGTGTGACCAGGATACAAATCCAGGGACTTTGGCTCTAAAGTCCATGCTCTTAGCCACTTTTCTACACACCCATTTAGCATTTAAAAGACCAAATAAAATTTTGCATCAGTTCTTACACAAAATAAAAATTTGCATCAGCTCTTATACAGAAAAGATTAAATTTTCTTTTGAATCTGAAAGGCTGGAAACCACAGATGGAATGAAATCGGCAACACCAATTTTGGAGCTATTGGCCAAAACCATTGTGTAACTGGCAGATTGCTGAAAACTTGATTGGCTACCACTCTGACTTGTTTCCATAAGGAATTCAATGAATTAAGATTTGTGAGTCACTTCCTTATGAGGCCAGCCAGTGAACTCCATCAAAGAGGAGGGTCACTTAATACAAAATGCATGGGCTATGGTTTGAGGAGTAGGAAGTGTGGTTTCTATGGGGAAAATATCCAACGAGCCCAAGTACCACATTTTTGAGAGAAAATATAAATTTGTTAACAGAAAGAAGCTATTGACATAACTTATTTAAATTATCAAAAGTCCTTTGAAAATATTCTGTATCAAGGTTACTAAAAAAAATTGAGCTTCATATGGTTGAAAGTGGAGAGAAGAAAAAGTAACATTTTGAAATAGAAAATGAACATATAGAAAACAAAAACAAAGGATAAACAGGTATATTTCTGAATAATGATAGATAATCATTTAAATCCTTTAGGATAAGGTATTGGCTTGAGATCTGGTTAGTTAACAAATTCACAGTATTCAAGTGTTTTGCAAACTTCATTGTAATATAAGAATTTCCTAGGGAGCTTGTTAAAAATATAAATTCCTGGATTCTACCCCAGAGATTCTGACTCAGTGGGTTTGGAGCTGGCCCAGAAATTGTTAATTTTAACAAGAGTTCTAGGTAATTGTGCTGTACATGGTTCCTGACCCCTCTCAAAAAAACTAAAATCCTTACTAAAAATGATGCGATTCTGGAAGACAGGGTGCAGAGTGACATGTTTATAGACGACCCCCAACTCTTCTGAGGAACAGTGTACCAAAGTGGTAAGGATAAATCACAAAATGATCTTGAAAGACTGAGTGGGCAGAAAAGAAAAACCGCAGCTTTAATGTAAGCAAATGTAAGATAATGCCATTAGTGGAAAGCAGTCCAAACTCAATTTAGCACTGTCTTAGGAGATAGGAAAAGCAGAGCTATTTTATTTTGGATCTCATAGACATATTCATAAAGGATGAAAACCATGCATTAACAAGTGTTTGGTCAGTTATTACTAAGGAGCAAACCATCCCAAAACTCAGTGGGTTAAAACAAAAATCACTTATTCTTGCTCCCGTGTTCAGCCTAGGCTAGAACTGGCTGAAACCAGCTCCATGTTGAAGATTGGGTTCAGATCTGTTCTAGAAGTTAATTCTTCTAGAATGTACTTTTCACGGTGATAGCAGAAGTTCAGAAGGACAAGCCCTGCTGAGCAAGCACATTTGAAGCTTGTGTCATGTCGAGTCCAATGGACCAAAGCAAGTTGCTCAGCCAACCAAAATCAAGGGGTAGGGAAAAATATTCCTCCCACAATGGGAGAGAAATGGGAGTGAATATTTTCTGAAAAATAACTTGAAAGAGCACAGTAGAGATGCTCTTCTTTAGTTTCTGTCAGAGAAAAAAAGCTATTAATGAGATGTCTATAGATGCAAGGCCAAGTTGTGGGTTGGAAGCCACTTGGGAAGACTTACCCAAGTTAAAGGTAGGCTAAGGAGAAATGTGACAATGCAGGCCCACGCAGAGTTCTTTGGGAGAACATAAAAGAATAATTAATTATAGGACCATCCAGGAAGGTTGAATTGACTGGGGATTTTAGGATGGATGGGATCTTTCACCATCAGAAACAGAAAGTTGATCTGATCCAGGTGGGGATTTACAGGTATATGTGTTCCAGTGTTACATTTCTCTATCTTACTGTGCATTGCATGTAAAAATCACGACATATATTCCCCTTAGCTTACTTTCTAATGAGCTAATTAAAGAATGACTTGGAAAACCTCTAAATTTTTGGAAATAAAGTAAAAAGGATGAAATCAAAAAGCCTTGTATTTCAACACCCAAAAATGCAATGATTATATTAAACATTTTATAAATGTTAAAAAAAAACAACTAAATAATACAGAACCATTTGATAATCAGCATAATTATTTTAGGATTAAAAATTATTCAGTCTTATAAACAAATTGTGACAATTGATCACAATTAATGCTAATAAGTAGGGTGCAGTATTATGTTCTGATTCACTCAGTTGTGCCTCTAAATGAGTGGTACAATTATAGGAACAGTTTGCAAATGAGCTCCCAAACATAGATGCCAATTATGATTATTCATTTATTTAGAATAAAAGAAGATCAGTTTTATAGATGTTTTCCTTTTGAGAAAATAAGTATTCTTTAGGGCAGTCTTCTTGAAACCTAAACCATGTCCCTTGCCTAATAGTTTAGTGATAAGTGAAGATGAAAATTAGAACACTATTTGTCTCCATGGTTCTTTCTAGGAAAAGACTGAAGGATTTAATGAAAGGTACTCTATAAAAGCAGAATTCTTGGGGCGCCTGGGTGGTGCAGTCAGTTAAGCGTCCGACTTCAGCCAGGTCACGATCTCGCGGTCCATGAGTTCGAGCCCCGCGTCAGGCTCTGGGCTGATGGCTCAGAGCCTGGAGCCTGTTTCCGATTCTGTGTCTCCCTCTCTCTCTGCCCCTCCCCCGTTCATGCTCTGTCTCTCTCTGTCCCAAAAATAAATAAACGTTGAAAAAAAAATTAAAAAAAAAAAAAAAAGCAGAATTCTTTAATTTCTAACAGAATTTCAGTGCCAGAAGAAGGGAGTGAGTTTAATAGTTCCCTCCTACATGTCCCGTATCAGGACACCAGCTGAGTCATCATTTGAGAATTTTCTGAAAGACTACCCTTGCTCCAAATGTGCTATCTCCAAAATCCTTTGAGACATGTTAATAGCATTAAGATATGCTTATGTATAATTTGATACCCAAGTAATCAAAAGTCTCACATTCTTGGGTTGAAGATGGCATCTGTACCACATTTTCTAAAATGTTTGGTTCTCCCGATTCTGTGTCTCCCTCTCTCTCTGCCCCTCCCCCGTTCATGCTCTGTCTCTCTCTGTCCCAAAAATAAATAATAAAAAAAAAAAAAAAAAAAAAAACGTTTAAAATGTTTGGTTCTCAACCTAAGAAAGGACCAGGTGCCAAAGGTTTTTGTTTGTTTTAGTTTTTGTTTGTTTGTTTTTACAAGCTGATTATTTGAAACTTAGGACATAATTTTCTCAAAGAAATAATGTTATGAATAGTGATTTAGTTCCAGGATAGTCTATAGGAATCAATGTATCCCACAGTGTAACTAAATACTAACATAAGATTTCAACTATGTCAGTCCTCCTTTTAAAACTTAACTCTTGTTTTGTTCATTTTGTGTGGAATAATTTGTACATAATAAAATCCACCAATTTTAAATGAACAGCTCAATGAATTTTGATAATTTCAACATGTGTCATCTCACCATTGGCATCTACGTCTTTTCCTATGTGAATTGAGGTTTTTTTGCTTCTTCAGACACTCAGTAACTTTGGATTGTATCTTGGAAATTTTGAATATTACACAGTTAAGACTCTGGTTTTTGTTTAAATCATGTGGAGAATATCGGTATTTTTTGTTTTAGCAAGCAATCAGCCTGGTTGGATTCAGGCTGTAGGTTCTGATGTACCTTCTGTGAGCTTTAATTTCAATGCCATTTCTGTTTTCAAATCTTTGGCATGCTATTATTCAGGCCATTCCTATGTATGTGCCATCCAATGGCTGCCTGGACCCAGCCTATCCAGTGGTTTGGATCCCAAAGTCTGTGCTTTGCTGTTTAGAGTTAGATCCAAACGTGTTCTGCTCAGGAGTGAGCCAAGAAGATTATTTAAAAAAACAAAAACAAAACAAAAACCCTTATGGGGTTAATTTCCCAATCTTTTTCCTCTCTGTAACCTCTCCAGAGCTTTCTAGTTCACTGGGGCTCTCTTTTTAGACACTCTACCAGAAATCTGGGAGTTTATACCACGTTGTCACATACTTCCTGCAACTCTACCCAGGAGTTTGCCCTGCCCTCTTAGCAAGATTGATCTGATGAAAGCTGTGATTTATGTGTGTGTGCGCTCCATTGTTACATTTACGTAGTTCATGTTTGATTGGGCATTCTTCTAACCAGAGAAGAAGGTCCCTCTTCATCACAACCCTAGGCTCTTGTTGGCACCCATTTGCTGCCACTGCACCACCAAGAGATATTTTTGGAGACTGAGGTGTGACAAAGTGGAGAAATGGAGGATTCCCTGCATGTTCTCTGGACACTGGTAGCATCTTCAGCTTCCTTTTGAGCCATATTAGCAGGCTTCTCCTACTTCTCTTTGTCTCCCTGTGTCAACAATAATGCCCACTTGTAGGTTTCACACTTTGTGGAGTACAGCCTGGGAGATATAGGAGAAAAAAGAAAATTGTTCACTGGCACTTCAGATTCTGGTCTTCTTTGCCAGTCAGCCTGCTGCTGTTTAATTTTTACTCCACACATTTTGTCCAGGTTCTTGAGCTGCATTCAGTGTGAGAGGATAAAGTAGGCTTACTCCCTCTCACCTTGAACTAGAAGTGAACATGTCAGTCTATTTAACTTCAGTCTTTCTAGTAGACATATAACATTACCTCATTGTGGCTTTCATTGGCTTTCCCATTTTTAGCCAATGATACTGAGCATCTTTTCATAGGCTTACTTACCACTCCTATATTTTCTTTGGCAAAAAAAGATTTTTCCCAAATCTTCCATTTTTTTTAAGAAAATTAAGTTTTCCTTTCAGTATAGTTTAATATTTACAAAATGTTGCGGAGAGTACTGACAGTTCCCTATACCCTACATCCAGTTTCAACTATTGTTAATATCTTATATTTGTGTGAAACATTCATCACAACTAATGAGTCAATACTGATACATTATTATTACCTAAATAATACTTTATTCAGATTTATTTAGTTTTTATCTAACATCCCTTTTCTGTTCTAGGGTCCCATGTAGGATACTGTACGTTTAGTGTCATGTCTCCTTAGGCTTCTCTAAACTGTGAGAGTTCCTCAGACTACCCTTATTTTTCATAACCTTGACAGTTCTGAGAAACACTAGTCCAGCATTTGTAGGAAACCCTCAGTTTGGGTTTGTCTGATCTCTTTCTCATCATTAAACTGAAGTTATGGATTTAGAGGAGGAAGATTCCAGAGGGAAAATGCCAGTTTTATCACATGGTATAAAGGGTACATACTATCAACATGACTTATCAGTGTTGATGTTGACCTTAATCATTTCACTGGAGTGGTGTTTGCCAGGTTTCTTCCCTGTAAAATTATTTTTTCTCCCCCTCCTCAATATTGTACTTTTGGGAGAGAAGTCCCTGTGTGCAGCCCACACTTAAGAAGTAGGAATTTAAACTCCACCTCCTTGAGGGCATATTAACTACATAATTTAATTCTTATACACAGAAGATTTATCTGCTCTTCTCCATTTATCTTTTTCAGTCATTTTTTAATAATCAGTGTGGAATCATGGATATTTATCTCATACTTTGAGTTATAATCCAACACTACTTTGTTGTTCCAGCTCTGGCTATTAGGAACTCTTCCAGTTGGCCCCTATGTCCCTTTGACATACCTCCATCATTGTGTTTTTGCCCATGTTTTATTGAGTTTTCTTTTCATTACTGAGTTGTAAACATTCTTTATTTTGGTCATATGTCTTCTATCTGATATATGTTTTATAAGTATTTTCTCCCAGATTGTGGTTTCTCTCTTCTTCTTTTGGTAACAGCTTTATTGATATATAACTCATACACCATACAATTTGCTCATTAAACATGTACAATTTTTAATATATTCAGAATTATGTAACTATCATCACAATTTTTGAACATTTTCATTATTCCCAAAAGAAACCTTGTACCCTTTATCTCTTCATTTTTTCCAATGTCTTTTGAAGAAGGAAAGCTTTAATTTTAACCAAGGAAGTTATATTTTTCTCTTGAAGCTTGTGCTTTTTGTGTCTTAGTTAAGAAATATTTGCCTCATCTAAGGTCATTATGATTTTCACTTATGTTCTTAGAAATTATGTATTTTAGCCCTTACATTTAGGTCTAAGATCCTTTTTGAGACAATTTATGAGGTGTGAGGCAAGGCTCAGGTTTATCTGTTTGTATATGGATATGCAGTTGTTCTAACACCATTTTTGAAAAGATTCTTTTCTTCCTTAAATTACCTTTTAACAAATTACCTTACCTTCCTGGGGCATGTGGGTGGCTCATCAGTTGAGCTTCCGACTCTTGGTTTTGGCTCAGGTCATGATCTCACAGGTTGTGGGATCAGCCCCGCATTGGGCTCTGTGCTGACAGCATGGATCATGCTTGGGATTCTCTCTCTCTCTCTCTCTCTCTCTGCCCTTCCCCAACTCGTGCATTCACTGTCTCTTAACCCCTCTCAAAATAAATAAATAAACCTAAAACTTTATCTCACCTTCCTAAACACAAATTGACAATTTATATGCCAGTCTAGTTATTAACCATCATTTAAAATTTTTTGTTAGCATTGTAAAATGCCTGAAAACATACAACCTACCAAGACTGAATCATGAGGGAGTAGAATATCTGAACAGACCAATAACAAGTAAGGAGATTGAATCAATGATCAAAATCTCCCAACAAACAAAGATGGCTTCAATGGTAATTTTTACCAAACATTTAAATAAGAATTAATGCCAATCTTTCTCATTCTCCTTCAGAAAAAATGGAGAGGAGGGTCCAGTACCAAACTCATTTTACAAAGCCAGCGTTACCCTGATACCAAAGCCAGATTACAAGGACACTACAAGAAAAGAAAATTACAGGTCAATATCCCTGATGAACATAGGTGCAAAAATCCTCAACAAAATATTAGCAAACCTAATTCAACAGTACATGAAGAGGATCACACACCATGATCAAGTGGGATTTTATCCCTGGGATACAGGGATAGTTCAACATACATATATCAATAAATGTGATATGCTACATTAATACAGTAAAGAGTAAAGATCATATGATCACCCCAATAGATGCAGAAAAAGCATTTGACAAAATTCAACATTTTTTCATGATAAAAACTCTCAACAAATTAGGTATAGAAGAAATGTATCTCAACATAATGAGGGCCGTATATGACAACCCCATGGCTAACACTATACTCAATAGTGAAAAAAAGCTGAAAGTTTTACCTCTAAGATTAGGAACAGGACAAGGATATCTACCCTTGCCACTTCTATTCAACACTGTACTGAAAGTCCTAGCCAGAGTAATTAGGCAAGAAAAATAAATATATTTCCAATTCTGGAACCCCAAACCTTACTGTTTTTATTGTAAGGACTTCCTTTCCTGATGAGTGGAGAAGAAAGGGGCCAAACTCTATCTACAGGCAACTATATTCTGGTTATAGATCTTCAATTTTTGCAAAAATAAAATGCCACTGTAGGCCAAAGCTTTACCAGGTGTCCTGAATTAGGGAACAGAAGGCAAAAGTGATAGGAGGTTGTGAGCTGTACCTAACGTTTATGTGTTTATATGAATTTGGTTGTGTGGATTTTCTGTAGTAAGTTTGTAACTCCACAGCTATTTGTCATGCTGACTTGTCTTGCCTAAGTTGTTTTTATTTATTATTTTTAATCTATTTGTTACTGTGGCTGCATGGGATTTAAAGAGTTGCTAAAGACAGTCAAGATTACTAACCAGTCAAGAGATAAAATCATTAGCCAAAAGTAATAGACAGATGAATATGAAGTAAAAATTTTGGGAAAAAGTTTTATAAGACCACATAACTTTCAGGGCACCTGGATGGCTCAGTCCGTTAAGCATCTGACTCTTAGTTTTGGCTCAGGTTGTGATCTCACAGTCATGGGATCAAGTCCTGCATTGGGCTCCACGCTGAGCATGGAGCCTGCCTGGGATTCTCTCTCTCCCTCTCTCTCTGCCTCTTCCCAACTTGCAGGTACATGCATGCTCTCTCAAAATAAATACATAAACATTAACCAAAAAACCACATAACTTTCTCCACTGACATTAATTCCTGTGACCACATGCATCAGGAACTCCTTTGCTGGCTGATTTGTAGACATAACCAAATAGCAGTATAGATTTGCAGATTATTGGAAATCACTCAATATATGCCAATCTACTCCTACTACAGGTTTTACAGTTTTTAGGGTTATATTTATAATTTATATAACTACATTTAGAGAACTTAAGTGTTTGGCAAATGTTCCTACTGCCTGACTTCCTTTGGGTTCTCTCTAAACTATTCGTCAAATTGTTTAAATATGCTTTGTTACTTTAAAAAGACTTTTATGTGTCAGATACAAAAACAACTTTAGCATTTAAAATATATCCACCAGACCCTGACCATTTGAGGTAATACTGATTTATATATATGAGTTAATACTATTCATCCAATAATCATGTACTGGAGTCTCACTATATCCATAAGACACTGTATAAAGCTGTTAAGTTGAATGAAGTTAGTTTTGAATTCATTTGAAACCCCAGGGATTGCCATTATAAATTTGTAATTCTCTATGTGTTTGTACATTTTGTAAATTTTACCAAACTTTGGAATTAGTTTATGAGACAAGTTGTGAGCTATAATACAACCAATGGGCTTCAGGTTGCTTTTCTATCTCATGGATTGAAATATTTATCACAAGTTCTTTCCTTGACTTCCAGTCACAGATCTGTAATGGTAGTCAGTCACTGTGTTAGGTGCAATTGGTCTGTCCTTGGACAAATATTGGAAAGTGTACTGTAACATAAACTCTGCTTCTGTGATTGAATAAACTCATTTTTCCGGTGGTGGGTGCTTTGGGTTATGCAGTGGGCATATCATCTGTTGTTGACAATGTAAATGATGGCTTTGTAAATGTCATTTTAAAAGTTAGCCTGAAATTTTAGATCTCTGGCCTATTGTGGGGCAGGCTAAGTTTTGCTGCTCTTAATCTTCTTATAACTGCTTTCTCAATAACCACGCTTGTGGTAATAACCAACTGACTGTCCTCCATTTGTTCATAGTTTTCCGAACTCTGTGACTGTCACTGTGTCTTGTGCTTCTGGGAGAGTTTGCCTTTATGCAACTACTCTGTTCTTTGGAGTTTAAGGCACTTCTCCAAGAATCTTTTCGTGATGACACAAGGGAGCTACTTCTACCCTATACAAATATTGTTCATTTCTTAACCTTGAAAGGTCAACTCAGGTGTTCCCACACAAATATCAGAACAACAAAGGGTTGCCTGTAATAGCAATTGAGGCCAAAGGCCTGGTCCATGAAGTTGGTTTTGGACTATGGCCCTACCACATGCTATTGTATGACTTGGAAGAAGTTCCTCTTCTACAAAATGGGGATAATAGTAGAATCCGCTTTGTAAAATTGTGATAATTGAATGATCTGATGAGTAAAGCACTTAGCACCATGCCTGGAAAACTGTGATACTCAATGAAATTAGCTATCAGTACTGAGACTGTGAGTGAGATTAGGCGGGATAAATCAATAAATCTAAAGCAACATGTGTTCAACAAGTTATATATAGTCACCTCCATGTCCCTTTTTCTGGAACAGTTAACTTTTGATCTTCCTCACTGCATCATCTCCTGCTTCAGGAAGGGTGAAATGAATATTATGGTTTGAGGTATAATTCAAGAAGCTGTAAACACCAAGAAATTTAACAGGAAAAAAAAAAGTACTCAAGTAGGAAAAAGAAACATGTTTTGGAAACCATTGGGTTGAAGTAGAAAATGCAAGCAGGGTGATTTTTTTTTTTAACCTGCTGTAGGGCCATATGGTTGCTGAATGTGTTGATGCTGGTTTTAAGATTCTCGAGTATTTTAAACTTGACATGTTATTTTTTTAATGATTTCAAACATCATTTCTTTCAGAGCCTTTTCCCAATGTTGCCGTAATATTGAACAGATGGCTCGGCAGCATTTACATTTGCATTTTGCAATACTGCCATGTTATTTGCACAATTTCTTATCAAAAACCTGTGATTCTTTCTCTACCTTTTCAGAATGGCTGCAATGCAACTGTAAATAGGTTCTTCCCAGATTCTTGGGGATGTAGGAGACATTGGGATTGCATATTGCTTCTTCTTTTCAATTTTATGTTGTTATATTTTGGGGTTTTATACCTACTGTTACTAGGATTCTCTCTCATCTTAAACAGCCCCTTTCTTCCAAATGACCAGAAGTCCTCATTATTACCTTTGTGAGATGAGCAAAAATGAGGTAATGTTAGTGCTAAAAGGAATCTTGAAGGTTATACCAGCCCTTTCACATCTCCCTGTTTACTGTTCTAGCAATTGCTTGTCACTGTCCAAAGTCATCCTGTTTATTTATTTGTCATCCAGCTCTACCATAAATGTGAGCTCCACCAGAGCTGGGTCCCTCTCTATTTTGTTTACCACCTTATCCCCAGCACTGGCACAGCATTGATGCCCAGTAATCATCTGTGAATGAATGAATGAGCTAATGAAGTAGTTAATAAGTAATTTTCTAGATGCTGAAATTCTTTCACAAGCAGAATATGAGTTCCCTGACATATAATTGCTTTCTCTCATCTTTTTACTTTTATTTTACTTAGCTATATTTTTAAGAGGGCATTTCCAGGAGTATTCTCTTGATAGTCTTTACTTCCTTGTTTTATACAGTTGTTGTTTTTTAATAAAAAATAAATATGTGCATATAAATAGATAGTCCCATAGGAGACTTTTTTTTCTTTGGGGGCACAATGGGATTAGTGCCAACATAAAGGCATTTTCTTGCTTAAAAGATTGAAAAGACACAGGAAGCAGGAGAAGTTGTATTGATCAGAGCTGACTGTAGACCTTTCGTTTTAAAGGCATGTGATGATGAAAAATAAGCACACCAATATCTCTATTAAGATTCTTTGATTTTCTCTTTTTGATTGAGGACTGCTAGGGTGCCTCCTCGGCTCAGAGGTGGTTAATGCAGCAGGCCATATTATGTCTGACTGCTGGCTTCCTGGTTCACATTTATCTGGGCTTGCCCTCGGTTATTGCTGTTCCCAGCCCATGACCTGCATTAAATATCTCTGTGACTTCAGGCTAGGAACTAGACTGAGATTTGTTCTGTGTTAGCTTTGCACATAGAACAAATAGAGGAAAATTTTAATATGGAAGGTTACACTATGCTATATCTAGAAAAGGATCATTTGCTCTAATTGTTGCGAAGTGTTGGCAGGTTATTAGTCAGTAGAGTAACAAATTCTGTCTTTCAGCTCAGAGGTACAGTGAGAGGTGAAGAAACACTTTTATTGGTACAACCATGTGTCTAGAAAGCATTTTAGGCTTCATCAAGTAAGTCTTTATAGATATTAGAGTTTCTGTGAAAAGGGACAGGAGCTTCATCTCTGCTGAATGAAAACTTTGATTTTTCTAAAGCCAGAATTACAAAAGGATTTTAAAGGTGAGGGTTTTTGTACTGTGGGTTGATATTTCCCACTTCTGAAGCTAGATTTTGCCACAGGCAAGCCCATGAGAAGCCTCCAACAGTGCTCAGAGTAGGAGATAAAGTGCTATAGAGAACAAACTCCAGCCCAAATGCAGAAATGAAAAAAAAAAAATTTATTATTTTTTTCTGGTCTTCACAATACACCAAATGTTTTTCATAAAACATTAATATAGGTAAGATTTGAGGAGACAGGGAGAGAACATAAAAGTCAGCAGCTGGAATGTAGTCCTTACCAATACGGTAGGATTAGTTAAGTCCAGTGGAGGTATGATATTTCATGGGCTCCCTATACTCACCACCAGACCTTGGAAAAATCTTACCTGTTTTAACATGAAGCTTTATTTATGATGTATATCCTAAGACAAGGCTCTGCATTATAGAGTTAACTGTATAATAAATACTGCCTAAGGATAGTATTTTCCTCAAAAATGAGTTTAACCCTTTGTTTGCTGTACCCTGTAGCGATGTAACCTTCCTGTCTGTGAAAATGAATACTAATTATCATTATAAACAGTTCTTCTCATTATGTTCCAATGGATGGCATCTTTTATAGCTTGCTAATTATAAGCACACAGAACTGAAGTGCTTGAAGTTAAATAATGTAAACAGGGTTGTAATAGATTTTCATGTTGAATTCTTTTATTGATTAATTGTTAATTAAAATTTCTCAAATCTCTACCCAATTCATCCATTTAATTTATTAGATACTGTAATAACTCTGATTCTATACTTACAGATTGTATTTATGGAATATTATTTTTATTCTCTTAAAAGGATTTCTTCATTAATCCTTCATACAGACTTACAGTGCTATGCTAAACCAGAAGGTATAGAAATTTACCATTCAACATGGTTAGAAATGACCATAAAATTGGTTAGAAATGACCATAAGGATAGTCTTAGAGAGAATCTCACACTTAGAGGTGTGAGTTAACAACTAACTTCTGTTCAGAGAATCATTTAACTTCTGGTTGAACATGTAGTCACTCAAAAAAACATACCCATTCTCTTTGGATGGTCCTAATTGTGAAAAAGAACTTTCAGGAAGCTAAAATGACCCCTGCACTTTACTCCCATTGTTCCATACTCCCATGTCTGGAATGACCTAACATATGTTTAAACTCTTTTTCATAACAATGCCCTTTAAATATATAAGGGTCTAGTGTGACCCATTTAACTCTTCTCTTTTCGTGACAGATTCTTTTATTTAACTATTCCACAAAGGCTCAGACCCCTCATCAGTCTTGATGTCTTTTTCTAGACTCATGGAGCTTTCAACTCAGCAATGAAAGGAAACATTTAAACATAATACTAGAAGTAATGAGATTCTCATAGTGGAAGGAAAAAATACTACAGGTTTATAGGTAGGAAAGGAGGTAGGGGAAGGGGTTAACCTAGCCCAGTGTTAAAACCTCTCTAGGTTGGTAGCTATAACAGCATGTACACCAGATGAGCAGATTATAAATATAATGCCCCATCCCACATCCCCATTCCCCTTACCTTGTTCTAGGTTTCCCCCATAACATTGCATTTTCTAGCATACTATATAATTTATTGATTTATTATTTTACTGTCTCCTTTCATTAGAATCTAAACTCCATGAGTGCAGGAATTTTTTTCTGCCATATACAGTTATGAATTCCTAGCATCTAGAACATGCTAGACACATAAAAATATTTACTCAACAGTATTTATTCCTTAGGTATGGCTATTCAGTTATCTACCAGTCCATCTAACTATACTGGCAACCAATTCTTATGTTTCCATCTCACCTACTGGGAGCTCTTGTAAGACCTTGACAGATGCCTTGCAGAATCCAGATACATTATATTTAAGACCAAGAAAAATTGTAGAAATAACATCATCTGGTCTTCGTGAACTCACGTTGGCTTCTGGTAATCATAGTTTTCTAAGTATGGAAATGCTCTCTTTATAATTCTAAAATAAAATAATTATTCATAATTATTTAGTGTTCAGCTCTCATGTGGAAAGAACCCTGCTCAATGCCCTGTATAAATGTATTGGCTCATATTTAGTATGTGCTGTTATCATCCCTGTTTTACGAATGAAATCCATGAAGTCTAGAGAAGTTAGGTAACTTCTGCGGAACAAGTGTAAAGTGGTTTAAAGCATTCTCGTAGTATTCCCACCTAACTGGCACTTAAACTCTGTCTTAGTTTGTTCTACTCTTTATCACTTTGAAGATCATTCTTGATGTGGAAGCAGAAAAAAGATAGATGTTGAATTATGTTTTTTTCTGGCATCTGTTGATGTTGGGCTATTTCACACAACCCCATCTACCTAAGCAGTCACCGCCCCTTTTTTTTAATTACTCAAGGATAATTGATGAACAATGTTATATTAGTTTCAGGTGTGTGCAGCATACTGATTCAACAGTTGTATACATTCCTGAGTGCTCACCACAATAAGTGTGGTCACCATCTGTCGCCACCTGTTCTTACTCTTTACACTGCCTTACAGGTTTTTCAAGTCCCTCTCTGGTTGCATGTTTCATTAAATAGTCTGTATCTTTTATTCCTTTATGATTGTTAAGTTTTGGGGTGTTCTTTTTTTGTAGCCTAAAGGAAAGTGGTTTCTAAATATCATCCACCTTCCCAGTGTTAGAGATCAAGTCCATAATCAAACATGGCACTTTATGTATTGGCATGATGTTAGAAAGGAGGGTTTAACTGAATGATTTGTTTCCTTTTGCTTTTCCTGTAGGCCTTTCAGCCATAGTGTTAGATAGAAAGTAACCTTGACAAATTTTCATTTATACTTGCTGACTTAATCTGACTGCTCTTGTTGGTATTTGTGACAAAATGATCATTTTTTGCTAAATTGCCAAGTTGTTCCAACATAATCTTGAGTGTGTTTTAATTAGATTTCAAGCCTTTATGTTATATATTTTATATTTGTATTTTATATAATCATTATATAAAATATAATATAATATATTATAAATATAAATTATATTGTATATTATATATTATAATTTTATTATTTTATTATATTATTTATTTGTATTATGTAATATTATATATAATATATAATTATATAATATAATATTACATTATATTATTTATATTGTATATTTTATATTTATATATTTTTTATAAATATGTATATATTTTATACACACACACACACACATACATACTGTTAAATTTTTCTCTGTTCAAAAGAGAGATTATTGGTACAGAAATTTGCCTTACAGATCAATTTCAGACTCTAACAATCTACTGAGAAAAGCCAAAGAAACCAAAGGTTTTTAAATCAAAAAGTGACCTAAGCAACATAGTCTTGTTCTCAATGTTTCCCAGTATCTGAAGGATCTCACACATGGTGTTAGCTAACATTGAAGAGGGAACATCTGCATTCTCTCCAAACAGAATCGTGTCATAATGATCTCAGCATATTTAAAATGTGGTATTTATTTCTTATTGAAATTTTTGTTTTTGAAAACTTTTGTTTTTCTCCCTCTGGATTACAACTCCAAGAGGCTGTGCTACCAGTGAGAGTGTGAAGATACAGAGAGATTGCCTTCTTACTGGGCTTTACACAGAAGCTTTGGAATAGGGATAGAAAACAGTTTGCCATCTTTTTGGTAGGGTCACAGGAACTGACGTGTCTCTTCTCTTCCTGAATTGCTCAGCAAGGACCTGGAGAGAATGCTTTATCTGGTGATGTTTTATTTGGAAATTCAGGAGTCAATGGGCATTTCCAGGGGCCTTCTGAGCCCTGCCCTGATAGCAGAAAGGCAGATGTGTGGATTAATACCCAGGTTCAGCCCCAGGTACGCCAAGTTCCACAGGCGAATAAACTCACTCTGTCTTACCTTGGGGCACAAATACAGGTTTTGAAGGAACTGAGTATTTTCTAGGAGTGGAAGGGAAAAGATAAAACCCATTGCCGTTATGACAGATCTCCTTCCAATAGCCTGCAAATATTTTCCAAGACTAACAGTTAAAGCCACATTAGCAGAATACAGAATAAAAATGCTGTAAATTCACGCAAGTGAAAAAAGAAAATCTTTTTTTTTTAATTTTTTTTCAACGTTTTTTATTTATTTTTGGGACAGAGAGAGACAGAGCATGAACGGGGGAGGGGCAGAGAGAGAGAGGGAGACACAGAATCGGAAACAGGCTCCAGGCTCTGAGCCATCAGCCCAGAGCCTGACGCGGGGCTCGAACTCACGGACCGCGAGATCGTGACCTGGCTGAAGTCGGACGCTTAACCGACTGCGCCACCCAGGCGCCCCAAAACTTTGAGTATTAAAAATTCCTCACCAGCCAATAGAAATATGTACCAGTTTCTCACTCATGCTTTTCAATGCTGCCTGCTCCCACCTCTCAGGTCAGCCTCATTTTCAGATGGATTTCTTCATTCAGCTTTTATTTACAGCATATCTCCTCAGACAGCATACACAGAAGCAGTTGACGTCAAGCACAGAAGTAATGAACTTTATTCTGGGGGTCAGCCAGACCTGAGACCTTGGGTAAAGATGAGATGATCATGGAGAAAGATTCATGAAGAAACGTGACATATTAAGAGTTACTTGTGAATCTGTCCTTTATTTCTTTTATCCAAGTACATAAGTAAACTTAATAGAATGTGCCAAACAGAATATTGTTAAATACATAAGGCCACTTCTGCCACTTACAGTAGTCCATAAGTATCTTTCATTGGCTAATTTCTTCAGCCATATCATATTACTCTCCATCTTATAAGCTTTTGTGTTCAGAATTCCATGATTGGAAAAGAAAACCATGTTCCAACCATAAATGACAGTCAAATGTGTCTTCTCCTGTATGTTTTCCTCCATCATTTAAGAAAACAAAAGAGAGGCGCCTGGGTGGCTCAGTTGGTTAAGCATCAATTTTGACTAAGGTCACGATCTCACGGTTCATGGGTTCAAGCCCCACCTCGGGCTCTGCTCTGACAGCTAGGAGCTGGGAGCGTGCTTCAGATTCTGTGTCTACCTCTCTCTGTCTGTCCCTCTCTCATTTATGCTCTCTCTCTCTCTCTCTCTCTCAAAAATAAATATTTTTTTTTAAAAAGGAGAACAGATATGTTATAGGGATGCCCTATCAGCAAACCTTCTTCTACCTACAGAAAACACATGGTTTGTTATTAGATTATATAGATAGGGTACAGGACAAGATTCAGAAAAATGTTGAAAAGGAAATGGCACATTTCCGAAATCTCACTGAAGTCTGCCTATTGTGTGAGGGTTAATAACGTCAGCACTGTCACTTGCCTGTGCCTGTGTGGTCTTCCTCTCGCTCAGAGTAATGACTGCACAATTTTAGATGAAAGAACACAGAGGTCTTGAAGTGTTCTTGTCAATGTCAGATTATAAGTGGAAAGCACGTGTTCACTACCAGTGTTATGTGGTTTCTTTACCCAGCTTTGACAGGACAGTGGAAGACAGCTTTGCTATACACTATTCAGGCACTTTATTGAGACATGACCCTGTGGAAAAGCACTCAATATCAATCAGTGATCAAGATGTAAAACTACCGTCTCTGGTTCTGATCTCTTTATGCCATCAATAGATATTTGACAAGGTCAGTGCACTGACAGACCATTTAACTTTCTGAAGACGAAATGCACGTTTCACTACAAGCTTTGATTGAGGTTACTAATTTTCATTATAAAAATAATATCATAATTGAAAGACCTTGTCCTATGTCTAAGAATTTGATAGAAAATCAATTATTAACTCTTTAATCATACTGCCTGTTGATAGGAGCCTAATACAGATACCAGTATGGAGATTAGGGAAGTCACATAACTTGCTAATGGTTTTTGCAGTAATGTGTATAAGCTTAATTTTAATGAAGTAAATACATGTTGATGTTCTAAGAATTTGTCTTTAAGATAACTCTGGCAATTTATTTGGGAGGGGTGAGACAGGTAAAGCAAAGACATCCCTTTGTAATGTAGATGACCAGCCCTATTACTTATAAAGTATGACACTTTAATTTTTAAGAGTCTCTTTTAAAAAATATATTGGCCTTTTATTTATTACTTCATTCAACAAACATCATCAAGCACCTACTACACATTGTACAAAGTACTCTGCTGGGAACTGGTCATAAACACATAAATGAGAGATACCATATCCACTGTAAAATCTACTTATTTATCAACAGTTTCCTCATTCTGTTCTTTTCAGTTAAGTAAAGTATTTGTTAGTACAATATAATCATATTTAAAAAGCTAATGTGGGGGCATCTGGGTGGCTCAGTCAGTTAAACATCCTACTCTTGATTTTGGCTCAGGTCATGATCTCACAGTTCGTGAGATCCAGTCCTGGGTAGGGCTCTGCACTGATAGTGCGGACCCTGCGCAGGATTCTCTCTTTCCCTCTCTCTCTGTCCCGCCCCTCCCTCTCTCTCTCAAAATAAATAAATAAACTTTAAAAAAAAAAAAATAAAAAATAATAAATAAATAAATAAATAAATAGCTAATGTGAAGGGGAATGGGGAGAAACTGCTTAGTTGGGTACAGCATTTTACTTTGTACTGATAGAAATGTTTTGGAAAAAGAGGTGATTGTGATTCACAATATTGTGTACTAGATGTATATACTAAATGCCACCAAATTGTATACTGTAATGCAGTTGATTTTATGTTATGTGACTTTCATCTCAATTTTCTTAAGTTTAATGCAGTTTGTGGTTTGTTTCTCTTGATATATTTATTTGGCTTTGTATTGGGTATTAGATTTGAGAGGTCTAGCTTGGTCCCTTTCAGGTCTTTTTTGTAAATTTTAGAATTCTGAAGATTTTTCTTATGGGTTTTAAACATTTCTTTGAAGGTTCTTCCTCATTTATTTTTCTTGATATTGTGGATGGGATTTTTTTCATACTGCTACACAGAAGAGCTATTGAGCTCCTTAGTTTATATCCAGCACTTTTTTTAAAGTTTGTTTATTTATTTATTTATTTATTTATTTATTTATTTATTTTGAGAGAGAGAGAGAGAGCAAGAGAACAAGCGAGCACACTAGGGAGGGGCAGAGAGAAAGAGAGAGAGAGAATCCCAAGCAGACTCCATGCTGTCAGCGTAGAGCTCAACTTGGGGCTGGATCTCACCAGCCATGCAATCATGTCCTGAACCGAAATCAGGAGTTGGCTGTTTAATTGACTGAGCCACCCAGGCGCCCCTGTACCCAATACTTTTTAACTTCCCTTTTTAATAAGATTCCCAGTAAACTCTTTTGGATTTTTCTAAGTATATGATCAAACATCTATAGGTGGAGATAATCCCAGTTTTACATATTTTCCTTACTGATACAGTACTTTAAAAGGGCCCTAATATTAAATATTAAACCATTTTGCATTCCCCAGAATCCCACTAATTATTGTGACATTTTATTGAATTATATTTACTAATAATCTGTTGAGAATTTTATATTTATCTTCATAAGAGATATTGATTATTCTCTTATATTAGGTTTTTATACTAATTTAATAAAATCACTCATAACTTTACATTACTGTCTACTCTGGAAAAGAAAATATATGGAATTAGTTTCCCTTGGAAGTTGGAAATACTTCACTTTAAAACTATCTGATTTGAAGCCATATTTGAAAATAATTTTAAATTTAATCTGCATTCTCAGGGTTATAAGTCCAGTCTCTTTTCTTTATTTAAATCCTTTTTTTCCCCGGAAAGTTGCTAATTTCATCAAAAATTTTCAGTTTTAGTATTGTATTCTTTTTTAATATCAATATCAATATCTTCTTATAATCCCTTCCATATATTTTATCTTCTTCTTATATCAAATTATGTTTATTTGGGCTTTCTTTTTATTTATTCAGTTTTTAAATGTTTTAAGCAAGGGAGGGGCAGAGAGAGAGGGAGACAAAGAATCTGAGGGAGGCTCCAGGCTCTGAGCTGTCAGCACAGAGCCTGACCCGGGGCTTGAACTCACAGACAACGAGATCATGACCTGAGCCGAAGTTGGAAGCTCAACTGACTGAGCCACCCAGGCGCCCCCTGGGCTTTCTTTTTATTGAACAGATTTTTAAGTGACTTTCTATTATTGTTTGGGTGGTATGTTTTATTTTTGTTTCAATAAATTATATTCTGGCTTTGTAAACTCTACTGATTTTTCATGTTATAAATATTTCATTGGTTTTCCCTATGTGTTATTTTCTCCCTTTTATATCTCTCTTGATTTTAAATTTTTAATTGATTGCCTAGCACCTAAATTTTCTCTCAAAACATAGTGTAATTTTGTTAGTGTGTGAATTTTTCTCTAAGAATATTTTGGGGTATCCCATAATTTTGTTTGGCAGTATTTTAATATTATTTTTCTGTAACTATAAAGACCTATTTATAAGTGTGTGATATTTGTTTTATTCTAAGAATTCTAGAAGGTTTTTATGCCTATACAGTGTTTAATTTATAGCTTCATTGTTTTTCTTTTAATTTTTTTTTTAACATTTATTTATTTTTGAGACAGAGAGAGACAGAGCATGAACAGGGGAGGGTCAGAGAGAGGGAGACACAGAATCTGAAACAGGTTCCAGGCTCTGAGCTGTCAGCACAGAGTCCGATGCGGGGCTCGAACTCACGGACTGCTAGATCATGACCCGAGCCGAATTTGGATGCCCAACCGACTGAGCCACCCAGGCGCCCCTATAGCTTCATTGTTTTGATAACTTGTGGTTAAAGAGTCTGGGCTATAAAACAACTACTTTTTTGGAATTTTTTTCATCCTATCGTAGCTCAATATATGACTACTACAGCAATTGCCGCTTTGGTAACTGTCTCATGTGTGCTTGAAACACTGGGATTCCTGTCTAAGTTCACAGTACCTAACAATTCAGCCTTATTCATTTTAGTTAATTTTTAAATTTTTCTATCCCTTTATATAGTTTCTTTTGGAGGAGGATACAGCATCCTTTGTCTATTTAGGAATGATAAGGGTGGATTAAACACTTCCAACCATAATAATTCTATTTCTCTGCCTTTTTCCTAGCATACCTTATTATGATGCTCTATTACTGCCTGGGCTATTTTTTTCCTCATTCTGTATTGTGCTCTTCAGTTATTTTATTTTATTTTATTTTCTATGAACCATCCTTTAGTTGATATTAGTATTGCCACCATCAACCCTCACTTTGTTTGCATTTTTATATATACCTTTGTACATCTTTCTTTTCTTATTTCTCTTTTTGCTTATATTTCCTCTCAGTATATAAATGTCTCAATGATGGTGTAACAGTAGAATCAGAGAGGAAGGGATGGATGTGAGTGGCAGAGCAAAAGAGCAGATTCAGGAGATAAAAAAGGACTGAAGAGGGATGAAGTGGGTTTTTAGTGTGGGTGGGAGCAGAGTGTAGCCCTCAAAAGGGAAGGAGTTAGGTTGGGTGTAAGACAGGTTGAATTCGAAAGAGAACTGGCCAGCTGCCTCCCTGTCCGCATGTGACACTGGCCTCAGGTGAGGCTGGGGTTACAGCCAGTGGATGAGCTTCCCATAGAATTATGATGATCCCTGAATTCGAGCTTACATCCTCGCCACTGCTTTGGTGGCATGGATGGCACACACCTAATTTCTTTGTAACTTAGTTTTTCTGTAAATCAAGAATAGTAAGGCTTATTTAAAAATACTTCTGTAGAAGTATTGAAGAGTGTGCATGTGATAAACAATTTCTAAATGCTTGAGGGCCTTTTGAGTGCTTGCAGACAAGCAAAGGCATCGTGACTTTAAAGTAGCTTTATTTTAGAATGAAAGTTCCATCTTAAATATGTCTGATGAAGAGTTAAACTATTTTTGAAAATAGGACGTGTGCAGCTTCATCTATGCAGCGAAATGCCATTTCCCACTGATTTGATCGAGCCTTTTCTCCTTAAGCCTTGCTTGCTTCTTCCAGGGCTCTGTGCTTGGCATGGTAATTAGGGACTTCTGCTCTCACTGATAGGATGCTCCTGGCTATTTCTCCAGCTCTACTTTCCCACAGCTTAGCTCCTTACATTTCCCTGGCAGAGTGTGTGGTGTGTATTTTTAAGTGGTAGGATTTGAGGAAAGCAGTTCTGTGAAAAAGGAACGTGATAGACAAGGCTGTAGAGCAGGAGAATCAGCTGGGGTTGCTAGCTTTTAATTGAAGTTTAGTTGGAGGTTCAGTGAGGTGAGACTGTTATGACAGATTTCAAAATGTAATGATAGGAAATGGGGTGGGTTCATCAAAGTCGCAGTAAATACGGAGCAACAGCTCAGCAACTCAGCATGAAACAACAGCTACAAACCCTTAAAAAAAAATAGAGAGTAATTAAAATGTGCATTGTGCAGTCCTTCTTCTCAGTGGGTACCTTTCCAGGGAAAGCAATAACTTTATTGTGAAAAATATAAACACAAATTTAGAGATGTAAATTACATGCATGTTTTAATCTAGTTCATAAACACTAAAAGTTTTGAAAACGTAAATATAATCAAAGTACCCAACTGCAGCTGAAACCAGATTTGAGAAAGACGTCAAGAAGGTGAAAGGCCCTCCAGTCTCCCCCAAACCCTCACCCTCTACTCACCCCAATCCTACCTGCTTACCCCCTTTTGTGTATTTGGAAAAGAAGAGGTGGGATTCTGTCCTTCAATTTCAGGAGACACAAAAGCTTGTCTCCAATCTGTCAATGTCACAGAAGGGTTTGTGGTTTTAACCCTTTCTGTCCACTTTCTCTTCTGTCTCTTCCCCCTTTGGTCTATGCAAGTGATGTTGGAGGTTAGTAAGCCACAGGGTGACTAAGTGTTGGATAATGTGCATCATGGGAATTTACCCAAATACTCTTCAGATTCTTTTATTTCTGTACTTCAAGCATGACAGTGACCTCAAATTGTACCAGTTTTAAGGATTGATCATACAGAGACAGATGACATAGTAGAAAATGCACTGAACTGGTGTTGAAGAAATGGGTGTGGCTCTATCTTGACTGCCCCTTCCTGCCAGAATGACTTTGGGCAAAGTCTTTCACTTCTCTGGGCCACAGTTTCTCCATCTGTTAAAATCACTGAGTTGGCCTAAAATGAGCTCTAAGGTTCCTCCCAATTCAAACTTTCTACAGTACTCTGCCTCACAGACCCATTCCAACCAAGATGGGATCCTAGAGATTCAGATTCAATGTGGTACTCTTCTTAGGTCCCTAGGTGTTTCCAGGAGTAATAAATGTTCCAGAGGAGGCCCAAGATTTCTGCCAAATACTCTCCATACTGTCATTTAAGCCCAGGGCTTCCTGACACTGTTATTTGAAGTTGTTTGTCCTGACTTCAGTCCTGGTAATTTCTCAGCTTTAATAAGGGTCTTTCCTAGTAGGGAAAGACCTGATGTCTGTCCAGACCATCAAAACTCATGGTTGGAGCAGTCATTGGGAGGACCCAGTGTAATAATCTTACATATTCCATCTACAGGGATGAAGGACGTATTTGAACAGGCATCTGTACTGTATTTCTCTCTCAGTGAATTCCCTTTTTAGAATAGGATAGTAGAAATTTATAGGATTACAGGGAGAAATATCCATAAGAGCAACCTGTCATTTATATAAGTCAACTTGAAATGAAATTAAAGTGTGGTATTCAGGGGAATTGTAGTTTAAGGAATCAACCCAAAGTTTAATTTGAAGAATGTTTTTAGTATGTTGTGTATCTGGGTGAGTCTATCAAGTGAACATGAAGTCAAGTTTTTCTTGATTGATCATTTTAAGGTGGAAAATAGAAAGTTACATGAGAACTTAGCATTTACTCTGCCAATATGTTATGCAGTAGAAAAGAGTTGGGACTTAGAAGTAGAATAAGAGAAATGGTTGTAAGTTTGAAGACAGGTTTTCCAGTTGAAATCATTTATCCCCACTGCTGAATTCCAAAGGAGATTGTTCCAAACACCATTGAGCCCTGGCTGGACTGAGACTGTTCCCTACAGACTCTATGATGATTGCCTGAGGCTGCCCTGGAAAGGAAGCAGGTTTGGGGCAGGTTCAAACAAGAGCTCTTTGATCCAGTTGGATTGGAGTGTTAGAATGGTGAAGTTTCCAGAGCAGTCCTAGGATAAGGCACTGGGGAGGGAGTTATTAGATGTGTGTCACCAAACTGGAACTTTTGGGTAAACAGGAGGGATGCGTATAGGAAAAGATAATGAAATATTATTAAAAGCATTTGGGTCTCCTAACCTGTCATGCTTTTTAAGACTATTTTTTCTTGATTTATAGTAATAGACATGTATGTTGTGTTCTTGCACTGTGAGCAACAGTGGCTGTGCCTTATGCTTTTTGTTATTAATCTTTTAGTGATGAACCAGCATGAAGTAATTTATACAAAGAGAATGTTCCTATTTTAACTAAAAATTACCAAATAACCCATAAGGAAATTAACCTTACCTAAAAGTTCTCAAACTATTAAAGACTTAAATATAAAAACTAACTGTAAAACTCTTAAAAATAACAGGGGTACATCTTTCAGAACCTTGGATTCAGCAGTGGTTTCTTATATATGACACCAAAAGCAAAGGAACAAAGGCAAGAAAGATAAAATGGACTTCATCAAAACTAAAAATTATGTACATCCATGAACTACCAAGAGAGTGAACATACACCCCATAGAATGCAAGAAAAGATGTGCAAATCATATATCTGATAAGGGTCCAGGATCCAGAATACATAAAGAACTCTTACAGCAAACAATAGGAAGACACACACACACACACACACACACACACACACACACACACAAACAGTTAAAAAGTGGGCAAAGGACATTTTTCCAAAGAAGATATGCAGATGATCAACATGCACATGTAAAGATGCTCAACACCAATAGTCATTAGGAAAATGCATATCAAACCTGTAATGAGATACCATTTTATACCCAGTAGGATGGGTCCTAACAAAAACAAAACAATGCAAAACCAGAAATAAACAAGTATTTGTGAGGAGTTGGAGAAATTAGAACCTTCATACATTGCTGGTGGGAATATAAAAGAGTACAGCTAGTATGGAAAACAATTTGGCAGTTCCTCAACAAGCTAAGCGTAGGATTGCCATATGACCTACTAATTCAATTCCTAATTATATACCCCAAAAAACTGAAAGCAGACATTGAAACAAAAATTTGTTCATGGATGTTTATAGAAGTGATATCACAATAGCCAAAGTGGAAATATCAAAATGTCCATCAATTTACAAATAGATAAACAAAATGTGGTATATCCATACAGTGGAATATTATTCAGCCATAAAAAAGAATGAAGTATGATACATGCTATAACACAGAGGAACCAGGGCGCCTGGGTGGCTCAGTCGGCTGTGCATCTGACTCTAGATTTTGGCTCAGGTCATGATCTCATGGTTTGTGGGATTGAGCCCCACATCAGGCTCCACACTGACAGCATGGAGCCTGCTTGTGATTTTCTCTCTCCTTCTCTCTCTGCCCCTCCCCAGCCAAATAAATAAATTAAAAAAAAAATGAGGAACCTTGAAAACTTGAAAACATTATTCTAAGTGAAACCAGCCAGACATAAAAGACTACATATTTTATGATTCCATTTACATGAAATATCCAGACTAGAAGGATCCATCAAGACAGAAAGTAGTAGTTATCAGGGGCTGGGGAGAGAAGAATGGGGAGTTCCTGTTCAAGAGGCATGGGGACTCCATTCAGGGTTATGAAAAACTTATAGAACTAGATAGTGGTGGCATTGTGACTGTATTGAATTCCAGTAAATTATACACTTTAAAATGGTTTAAAATGGGGGTGCCTGGATGGCTCAGTCAGTTAAGCCTCAGACTTCAGCTCAGGTCATGATCTCACAGTTCGTGAGTTCAAGCACTGCATCGGGCTCTGTGCTGACAGCTTAATGCCTGGAGCCTGCTCTGAGTTCTGTGTCTTCCTCTCTCTCTGCCCTTCCTCTGCTCATGCTCTGTCTCTCTCTCTCAAAAACAAATAAAAACTTTAAAACATGGTTTAAAATGGCAAATTTCATATTTTGCATATTTTACCACATGCATGTATGTGTGCACACACGCACGTGCACACACACACACAGACACACACACACACAAGAAATTTCTAAACTTATATAAACCTTGTAGAAACCCTGGTAATGAAATACCTTTGACAAATGAACTCAGATTTGCCAACAGATTATATTTCAAGCACAGCTTTGGGACTGGGGAAAGTTTCTGGAAGTGAAAATGTACGTGACTGAGAGTCAGGAGTCCTATGTCTGGTCCAGGCACTGCTGTTACGTGGCAAGGGGCAAGTCATGTAAACTTTATGGGCCTCCATTAGGGGACCTGGACAAATTCTCTCAATCATGTGTGGGACCTTTTCAAGCTTCGCATATCTTCATTCACTCTGCCTCCTTACCCAGTATGAAGGGTAGAATATTTCAAACAGAATGCTCTTCCACCAGGTGAAGGGGGTGAGGTGGCACACACAGGGGTGGTTAGGGTACAAAGCTGTGCTCTTTGGCAAGCCTTTGCAATATTCCCAAATCTTGGAGCCAATTATGGTACTCCTCATATTTCTAAGACTACAGGAAGTAGGTTCATTCATTTCTTCATACAATGTCCACTAGCCAACATTTACTGCGCATACTCAGGACAATGTGAAGCACAGCTGAAAGACCCAGAGCCCCTGAATTTGTGGAGTGTATGTTCTGTGGGGAGGAAGTATCATGAAATAGCTAGTTACTGAGTGTGATGAGTGCTCTGAAGAAGTAAATGCGGCTGAGGATGAGTACTCCAGGCTTAGCTACGGCTGCTCTGAGGAAGTCCTGGTTGACCTGTTATCTACAGGGCGACTTGGAATTAACCAGGAAACCCAGGAAGGGGCACATTTGCTTCCCTGATGGAGAGAGAACTGTGAAGAGGATGGGAGAGTGGGTTTGGAGAAGACTATGAAGACAGCCTCGTTCTAGAATGTCACGCTGAACTGTGGGCAGCCTTGTTGAATTAAAAGGCCAGGGGAAGTGGCTCCCTGAGACCACAGTGGGCACTTCTACCAGCAGATGCTGCTTTCATGTCCCCACCATACCACTTCCTGTGCTCTGAGCTATGGAACCAGCAGTAACCACACAGCATTTCTGGAACTTAAAATGCTCCCCAGTGTCGGCTCTGACCTGAAGCCACCATTCCTCAGAGTCCTTAACATCTCCACAGCACAGGGCAGTGTGGGTCACAGAACAAGTGGCTGTGGAGTATGACACCCAGCATGCTGTGCGAATGTTGAGAGGATATTTCTCCTTTTGGTCTTTCAGTTTTCTGCTCATCAAACCAGTAAATCTGGGCTTTGAGGATGGTGGAACTACCAGACTTTTACGTAAAAAGTGAGGACAGACTTTTACTTAAGCCTTAGCAAGCCACTGGACTCGGCAAAGCCATTGCATGTATTTGGTAGGTGAACTGGTTCCACTTTTGCAGTGGAGGCCACATTTCCACACATTGGTAGAGCCCAAGGTGAAGAGCTCACACCTGTCTGTCGACTGCTATCCTCCCAGAAGCCTGCCCTGCCAAGCATGGCCATGACTGGAGGGCCCCGAGCTAAAACTCAGGTGTATGCAGTGCTCCTGGCTGACCTGTCCACTGTGCCACAGAGGGGAGGGGAGCAGTCATAGCCATGACTCGTGCTGCCCCATAAAGGAAAGGAGCTCATCAGTAAGCCCCACTTCAGACATCCCCGGTCCAAGCTCAAGTTTAGAAGCTTATGTGTCATCTTTTCTTTGTAACCATAAATCTGTGCTCTCAGGCCTAATTCTGTTGTGTTTTTTTTTCCCCCTTTGCTTTCAGGAGAGTAGATCTGGAGACACAAACAGCTGTGTTGAAGAAATAATTCGGGTAAGGAGATTTTTTTTTTTCTTTTTACAAATCTTACCAATTGATTGGACTAGATCCCAAATAGAAGGAGGCATGTGGCTGTGTTGTCCAAGGAGCCTATTGTTTGCTTCTTGTTTGAGGTTTACCTTTTCTGAAGGCAACCATATAAGTTGTCCAAATGCCGCTTTACAAAAGCAATTCTTCTTTTAGAAATCTAGGAGTTACACATCAACCCAGTGCCTTTGTACAGGCTGAGGTGACACTGTATTAAAGTGATCAGCTGGGAGACAGAAGAACAGAGTTGAGATGAAAAATATAGTTGTGCTTACATTTGGATGCCCCCATTTGTCAGCCTACTATTTAAAAGCATCCTTTAATAGTCCTTACTTCCCAGTCAGGCAAGGGTTGCCTTGTTAGTTTTCTCCTAAACTTAATTAGAATCAGAAGCACTCTGACAAAGAGGTGATGCTCACTGTCTGAAAATTTATTTCCATATTGTTTTGCATCTTACCGTTTTTGCCTATTACTGTCTGACACTGTCCTTTTCATCATCATCATCATCATCATCATCATCATCATCATCTCTAGTATATACCCTCCATGAACCAGTTTCACACCCAGATTCACTTAAGCTGGGCTCTCCTGCCATATTAGTGTTTTCTTGAGTATTCAAACTTGTAATCAGGATGTCATCTTCAACCCATATTTTTTCTTCACTCATATTTATTCAGGGGAGTGACCTAATAATTTACATTCTCAAAAAGCTGATATTACACTGGGAAAAACACCAAGACAAATTAGACCAGATGGGATGGCAATTCCCTATAAAGAAAAAACCTTTATTTTAATACGTTTCTAACTTTTGGACATCCTACACACTTTTTCTTGAATTGCTAATGAATGACAATAATATAATTATTTGGTTTAAAAATTTACATTAATCATCACATTGTTTTCAGAGGCAGATTTTTTTCCTTCCTGGAAAGCATTATTTCATAAACCTTTTAATTCTCAAGTTAACCAAAATAATTAATTGAAGTTTGATCTGTTGAGTTCGTAATGATTTTTGTTTTTCTGGCAGAGATTAATATAGAAAACAGTTGTCAAAGTGGGTAGCTTCATTTCTGGCATTTAATATATGTTAAATAAAATACATATTGTATTTTATATCTGTATTATCTCTAACCTGGAGCTTTGTTTCAGATTAAACAACAAATAGTGTGAAGTGCTGATATACTTGTCCTATTTCTCTTTTGACATACTTTCACGTTTGGAATCCAAATATTCAGTGATAAAGCCATCTTCCTTTGATTGGTTATGGTATTTATGTCAGCAAAATGCTAATAGCAGTACACATCTCTCCTTTGATTTCACTATTTTTAAAATCCGACCCCTTCTTATCCTTTCTTATCTTTTCTGAGGTTATGGTAGAAATCTGTCATTTGACCTTTCTTTGCCACACTCCAAACAAGGCTTAAAGTGTGAATACAGGCTTGAGCAATTCAGACACCAAAACGGTATAGTTTAGGTAACATAAAATTCACTTAAACTGAATGCTGCCGTCAAGAGGTTTAAGGCATTTTTTTTTTCAGAAGAGGGCTGAAGAAAGCCTTATACCCCCTCATCCCACTCCTACTTCCTGATATTGCCCCTCATATTCCACTGGCACTGGCACTGCCACAGCCACAGCCTGCCTGGAATCAGTCATGGAACAAAAGGGAAAGTCTGGACCAACCAGATCATTGATTTGTAAGCATGTGCAAAGGGCAGTGGAGATGATGAACTCATCAGAAGATAGCTGAGCTCTCTTTAATGTTCTGATCTTCCTAGAGCCCATGATGAGTGGTCCAGGATGGGAGATAGTATAGGGTCAGAGGAAACAGAGGTGATAGTGGTGCTGGTGTTGTCCAGGTGGGCCTTTTCTCTGTCCTCACCTGTCAACCTGTGGTGTTAGTAGCCTTAGTTGTTGCTGAGGGAGCTCCTAGATGATCATGCCAGTATTCCCAGTTTTGCCTGGAATGTTTTCCTGGCTGTCCTCTGCCTCGCTCACACCAGTCATTCTTCAGGGCTGTCTTCCCCACTTGTCCTAAGCATGTCCTCTCTTCCAAACACAAGCACAGGAGGCCTTCTCTGTTACAGCCTATTGTATTTATTGTATCTGCCAGATGTCAGTATTCCTCCCACACCATGGCCCCGATGTCTGGAATTGAGAATCAGGATCTTGTTGAATGAATAAATAAATAAGTGAAGGAAGGAAAGAATCCTCCAAGGGAGAAGGAAGAATATCATTGTGATAGCTCACAAACAGATTCCATTTACTCTAAATCATGGGCATGACGTATTGGCTTAAAAGCAGTGGGTTCCCATGGATAGGTAGTCTTTATGGAGCCCAGTTTTCGTTGTCACTTTCTCTCCCCTTATGATCAGTGAGGTAAACCTAATGTGGTCCAGGTCACCAAGGTACTTGGTACTTATAGCCATCTCTGTCTCTTATTGTGGAGAATGAGCAGGTCATAAAGGCGCCTTAAAATAATGAAAATTGAGATATTCATTTAACAAGTGTTAGCATGTCCTTTCCATGTGGGAGGTACAGGGAGAACAATAGCAGGCCAAACAGACATGACCCTTTTGAAACCAGTGATGTGCTGGAAGATATAGATACTAAGTTTTATTTGTAATCTTATAAATAAATGTCTAATATTAATTGTGACGAATACTCAGCGTGACTCTAATTTTAGGTCTTTCATGAGGAAGCAACATTTGGAACAATAGTTGGAGTTTGAATAGAAAATTGGTATAGGAGAAAAATGTTGAGTCTGCCAGCAGAGGAACAGGAATAGTTTGGCTGGTTAGGGACCCACAAAGGACAGTGAGCCCAGAGTGGCTAGAGTGTAGGTGGGAAAACTAGGCAGGAGAAGCCAGGTAGGGCTGTTTCTTCTCAGTCATGTTTAAGATATGTGTAGGGGAGCCAGTGAAGGAGCTGAGCCAGAGTAACGTTATCAGATTAGCTGTTTGGACACTCTACTCTGACTGCTTTGTGGAATGGATTGAGAGGAGAAGGGGAAGAAGAAAGAGGAGAGGCTGTTGCAGCTGTCCAGATGAGAGACGCTTGGTGGGGCGCTCACGGGCATGGAAACATTGAAGGAGATGCTGGTTTGAGGGGGAGGGATGAAATAATTAATTTTCTGACATGTTGAGTTTGCACTACCTTTGAGGCAATCCAGTAAACATGGAGAATGTAGATGAGCATACATCCGTCTGGGGCTCAGAACAGAGGTCTAAAGCTGCAGGCTAATTTTGTTGGTAATAAAAGCACAGAAATGGGTTAATCTACCCAGAGAGAGGAGAGACCGAGAGGCAATGAAAGCTGAAATTCAAACGTGTAAGGGTCAGGGAGAGTAGGATCCCCTTGCAAATGAAAGTAAGAGGGCATGACTCAGGAAGTCGAGGAGTAATAATGGCCATGGGAAGTCCCAGAATCCAGGGAAAGAGAGTTTCAAGCTCAACAGTGTACAGGATTTCTGAGGGGAGAAGAGAGACAAGAATTGAAAACCACTCTATGGATTGGACAACAAAAAGCTCATCAGTGGTTTTATTGCATGCTGTTTCTGTGGAGTAGAGGGGGCAGCATCCAGACAAGAGAAAACTGAGAATATAGCATCAGTGAGTTGAAAGAACTTTTATGAGGAAAGGCCATGGTTCCCATTCAGGGCCTTTCCATCTGCAATCAATCCTATAGATAATAACAGGTACCAAATGATGAAGAGCTAACATTTGTGGAACATTTATTACAAACGAGGAACTGTTCTCAGTTTCTTGCTTGTGTTAACTCATTTAACCATCACAGATGCCCCATGAATCAGGCACTGTTAACATCCCCATTTTACAGAAGAAGGAAGTTAAACACAGCTTGCCCAAAGGCATACAACTAGAAAGTAGTAGAGCTGGGATTTTAACGAGCACAGTCTGGCACCAGCACCCTCTCTATCTTATCTATCAAGCTTTCTTATTTAAATGAAGAAGTCCCCCTGGCTCAATAATGAAACCACTCAGGCATTTTGCCATGAAAGGGAGGTTTCCCATTTCCACGTGTTTATGATTCGGAAGTGCCAGATCATGCATTTGTGCACTTGAACTCACAGAGGTTTTATGGCCAACGTTATCAACCTCATCTTTAAACTTCTTCTTCCTTTCCTCTCTCTTATTTTTGCTGAGGTGACTGTTTTCAAGCCATTTGAATATTACATTATATTCTAAAGTGTAATTATTTTTTACTCTTACTCAGAGAATTTTAACCCTGGGACCTAATAAATCTGTGTATTATTGCAAAATTCAGTTAACCGAGGGAGAAATTATAACTGAGTTCTATGAAGATGGGCGACACAAGCTAGGAACCCTCATGGCTGACATATGTTTGTAAGAGACAGTTTTTTAAGTTACACTATATTTCATTCTTAAAGGTTCCAGTGCTGTAATACTTAGGTGCTTTCTGTAGCATTATCCATTAACGTAGAATGGCATTAACATTTGTTCAGCAAATAAAATCCGTTTACAACTTAATGGGGTTGTGCAGGGCTGGAATCTAGGATGCACAAATTTTATGCAAGACAGCTTTAGATGGAGTTGTTGAGGAGTACTACTCATAGCGTGGTGAGCCTTCCTAATAAAGAAACCAATGATTGAGATTCTGGTTTGGGCTCAAAGGATGAATTTAGAGACAATTTCCACATAACATCAGAGCCGATTATCTTCTTAGTTTTCATCTTTAGTCACTAATTCAGTTCCAACTTCATAGAAATCTTTATAGTGAATATTTACATAGAGTTGCATTTCTGTTGGTAGGAAAAGGGTGACTGTTACTTGTTTGAATTCTGGAGACCCACATCAATTTCTTGACACTACAGTTGAACAACTTCTAGCCCAAAAGGAAACTCCTTTCCTAGAAAGTTAAGGAGCCTGCTGGACAAGATTTTTGGTTTTGATTCTGGGAGATCTGTGAGTGAGGAAAGCATTGAAAGCACCATCGTATGACGTGCACATTATTGTGGCCCCCTGACATGTTCAGACCCTCATGGTGGGCCAAGACAAACCTTGTGCTTAAAAGTCTACATTTAATGAAAATATGTTAGCCACTCTATAGAAAAAATAGAGAACAAACAGACAACTTGTTTTAAGTGACCTATTTGGGTCATTTGAAAAAATGGACCTCAGTCCAATCTCCCCTGCTTTAGACCAGATGGGCTTTTTTTTTTTTTTAAACGTTTATTTATTTTTGAGACAGAGAGAGACAGAGCATGATCGGGGGAGGGTCAGAGAGAGAGGGAGACACAGAATCTGAAACAGGCTCCAGGCTCTGAGCTGTCAGCACAGAGCCAGATGGGTTTTTTTTTTTTAACTCATGCTCTTTCCTTTATTAATTATTTCATTTGTTTCAAACAGTAAAGATTTTGTTAGTGACAAAATGAAGCCCACAAATGGCAAAATCAGTCCATGTATAGCTTTTCAGGAGCCCCATTAATACATCCCATTACTTGTTGTAGTGAAATAAAATCAAAGCAAAAGTAAACTTGATGTAGGCCTAGAGAAATTGACCAGACAAAACCTACAAGTCTTGTCCAAGATGAATTATTGTTTGGTAGTGTTTTGTTTTGATTTTTCTTTTCATATTTGATCATCTGAATGGATAGAGACAGAAATACCACAATTTATATTTTATTTTATAACCATAGATGCATTTTTAAGAGATGTTATTATGCTAGTCCTTTTGGCCAAAACCACAAACCCTACTTAAATGACTCCATTTCTGCTTGCCAAGGGCATTTTTGTACCTGTGAGGAGTATCCATTGGCCTGCTCCAATGTTTCAGGGCCATTTGGCTACACTCTGTAGACTTTGCAATGACTCTAGAGGTGTTCAGTTTCTAACAGACGTGAGGCAAGAGACCACTCTAAATCAGAATTTGCTCTGAACCCAGAGATTTTGGGGTGATGGCCAGAGGAACCTCAGAGGTCCAGAAGCTCCTGTTGGGCACAAAGGGCTTTGCCTTTCTGTGTTTACCTGTCTTGTTCTGATGCATACCATTAGAAATTACAAAGGCATTTACAGAATCATGGGGACAGAAGCCCAAAGGAATGTTAGCAGCCCATGTAGCTAGAGGCATGTGGGAATATACTTTCTGCTCTGACAGTCAAGAGTGAATTCTGATACTTCACCTGATATCTTTTCATGGGTGTTTGTCAATATTTTACTATGAAGGTGCTGACTGAAAAAAAGAGGAGATAACACAAATGGCATGTTAACAAAACCTAGATGCCATGGGTGTCATGGAAACTAATGGTGCTGTGTGCCTCCTGCTGTACCCAGGCTGGTAAAGACTAAGAGATGTGCAAGGGAAATGTGTCAGCCAGCCAGAATGCATGAAGAGCTGGGCTTCAGGCAAGGTCAAAGACCCAGTTTCAGTTTCTCAGGAAGATATTTGGAGAGTCTCAGCATTACATTAGAGGACCAGAAGATTAAAAATACTTGATTTTGTAAGTGTTCTGTTGCTCTTGCCTTATAAGGTACATCAAGAGATCAAAGAAATGAAGAGATTGAATGTCACTCAACAAGTGGTAGATTTACTCTGTGCTTTTAAACACTTGTAAGACATGCAAAAGGGACCAGATGCTTATAGAATAAGAGAGAGAATGTGGGGAAGAAAACAAACAGCTCCTCTGAAAGGTGCTTTGCAGAGTCCTACCCCAGCAACATGGGAGTGTAGGAGGGTGGGACAGAAGCAGAGACTGCGGTCGACTGTCAGAGTATATGTGGTCCATTGGATTATACGGTGTCACCCATCCATGCCACTCAGCTTTTCACAGCACCTCGCGGTATTTTGCTTCTTTGTATTTCAGCGAGTTATCATTTCCAGAAAAATAAGTGCTTAACCTTGGATCACATAGAGCAAAGCTTGCAAATTCTTATCTTTATCCAAGAATGAAGTTTACCATTGCAACATGTTTTTTGTTTTACTTACAGAAAATACCAAGACACAGATTATGATGTCTGATAATACTTTCAAATGTATAAGTTCCTAAAGAACATATTTATTTTTAATCTTTGGTTCCCTTAAGTGCTGTTGTTCAGCAGTACAGTGCTACTATTTAGTGCTAGCCATTTAATTTGCTTCATGTCCTTTGCTAAATTTACCTAACAGAACGAATGCAATTTTATTTTTTCTTTCCTATTTCTGTGCTTAAGTATAATATAAGCATATGTGTTCATTGGACTTTGAAAACCTTACCAAAAATCAAAACAGATAATTATTTATATAATTTTTATTTTAAGTCCTTTTATAAGGAATATTTCAGAGTGCTAATTAAAAAGCACAAAAACAGGGGCACCTGGGTGGCTCAGTTGGTTGAGCGTCCAACTTCAGCTGCAGTCATGATCGCACAGTTCGTGGGTTCGAGCCCCGTGTCGGGCTCAGTGCTGGCATCTCAGAGCCTGGAGGCTGCTTCAGATTCTGTGTCTCCCTCTCTCTCTTCCCCATCCCTGCTCATGCTCTGTCTCTCTCTCTCTCAAAAATAAATAAACATTAAGAAAAAAAATTTTTTAAAGCACAAAAACATTAAAATATTAGCCAAAGTGATATTAGTACTTAAAATGTGCAGACAAATAAGATTCTCCTTGTTTGTAAAAGTATTTTTGGAGGGTGATGTATGTATATATGCATGCGTGTAACCTTTGTGTCAGGAAATTTCTGGCATAAAGAGTCCTGTGACCTTCTTCACCTCTACCCTACATTTTATGCTTCTCTCTCTCTGACTTAGAAATTCTCTCAGGCAGCTGGTTGTTGCAAACATGTTCTTGAATACAAGTCACTGAAGACCTCTTCCTACTGTTTCCGCCCCATCAAGATTCCATAAGGGCATGGCCATCTTTCCCCCAGAGAGCTTGCCAATTTTAGCCTGTGACTGGCACAGCCATGTGTGAGGCATTGCCCTCCTTTGAGGAGGGTCCCTCTGTGGACGCGCCCCTCCATTAGCAGGGCACCATCGTGCTTGGTCCCTTGTCTGCTCTCAGAACCTACATCAGCCCTGAGTCCCTCCAGGACTTCTGGGATGGAGCAGTGAAACCTTTTCTCTAGCAGCCAAGTCTGGGGCTGGATCATGGACCCCTCTAGGCACCCAACCAGTTGTGACCTCTCATTTATGCTGCATCCTATTTCCAGGGCAGGATCACATTAGCTGGCCTGTGCTATTTCCCTTAAACAGTGACTTGCTCCCACTAGAGCTCACTGTCAATGTGGTCTTCACCAGGCATTGGTGCTCTAGGTGTCCTGCAGTCTCTCTACCTTTGCCCAGTCAGTGTTCCTCAATTTTTTCTCATTATCCTCTTCTAAGGAATCTTACAAGACACTCTTCCTAATTGCTACTCAACAAAATTCTAATACCACAAATATATTGTACATCTATGGATGGTACATGTATCTGTGATTTATACATAGAGAGTAAGACTTTTTCATCCCCAAGAATGAGGTTGATCTGGCTTAGCCGAGCCATTCCCCTTGCTCCACACCTCTGACATCTGCATCTCCTTCCTGCCTCAGCAGGAGCTCCACCTTCTCTGGAACTCAGGAAATAGATGCTATTAGCATGAAGCCCTCCTCCTGCTTGCTTCACTGGCCAATTTGCCAGCCTCTGTCCTAGGCACTGGGGGTACTGCAGTGAACAAAATAGGCCTAGACTCTGCCTTGCCAGACTTCCCACGTTCTGACCTTCTGACAGACCTGGAAACTTACCTGAATCTCACCTATCCATCCTTCCCTCTTTCCTGACTTCTGGCCAATCCCTCTGCCTGTGCTTTGGAGTCCCATTCACTACTGCAGCCAACTCAAGAGCTGACAAGTGCCCTCCAGCCCCCATCTATTGTAGTGTCTTGTCCTCAGGGTAAATATGTACACATTCTTTCCATCTTTGGAAAAGAGTTTCTTCAAATCTGTACTCCTTGTGGCTCTTCCCTTTTTCGGTAGACTCCCCTGGCAAAAGTCCCTATGTGCCTTCAGCTCCACTTTCTTATCAACCCACTGCTGTCCAGTTTCTCCCATCCACTCCTCTGAAACCATTATACCAGGGTCAACGGTCCAGGATAGCTTCCCACTAAGCTCAGAGACCATTCCCAGTATGATCTTTTGGGGGGTATTCAATGTGCTGACTGCACGTTCCACTTTAAAATGCGCAGGCCTTAGCATCTCTCACCACACCCTCTTGGGTTTATTCCCAATTGGTGGTCCATTTCTTCTTGGTCTCCATGGACCTCTCTTCCTGCAACTACCTTTATCCCATATGTGTTAGTATTCCTCGGACTTCTGTCCTAGCTCTTTTTTCTTCTCACAGGCTACAGTTTCTCCAGCTTCTGGTAATATTTGTGCCATGATGGGTGTTAAGTGTGTATCTCGAGCCCAGCTCTGTTTCCTGAGTTTCATACTCATCTGTCCAGCTCCACTTATATGTGTCATGGACCCCTCCACACTGATGCCACCCCATACCTCTGCTGACTCTTCCTCCAGCAGGGGTTATCCTCATCCACCTGGCTTCTCAAGCCATTGGATTCTCCTATCCACACTTGCCACATTCGGTTCTCTACCCAGTCTGTCAGTCTGTCTCATGAATCTCCCTCAAATAGGTCTGCTTCTTTCCATCCCTGTACTGCCCTCCTTGTTCCGTCCATCATCCTTTCCCACCTAGATTGTTCCATAGACCTCCTCCCTGGCCACCTGCCTACCAGCTGCCTCCAGTCAGCTTCCCCAGTGTAGGAAGAATCCGCTTTCCAAAGCATGTTTGCTTTAAAAACATTTTGGTGGCTCCCCTCTGGGTTCAGGACAGAGTCAGATTCCTGGATGTGGTCTGTAGAGCCACACAAATCCTAGTCCTGTATCACATTCCAGCCTTATCTTTGGCTACTGCCCATCCCACACTCTCTACCCCACTTCTGCTAGAGTAATGTCAGCACCTCTCCCTCACCTCTGGGCTTATCTCATGTTCTTCTGTACCCACAGAGCATGCTCTGTCTACCCCGCCCCCCAGATTCCACTGTTTTCCTGCTTATCTTCCAAGCCTACCTTGAGATGTCACTGCCTCCAGGAAGCCTTCCTGATTCCCAGAGTCTGAGTTAGAGGCTCCTATTCTGTATTCCCCAGGAAAGCTATCGTTTATTCTTATCACTTCACTTATTACCTTGAGTCACAATGGTCTTTCTTATCCCGCATTAGGCTGTTACTGTCTATCCCCGGGGGCTGTCAAAATGACTGTCACATAATGCATGTTTAATAAATACTGAATATATGGGTGGAGAATAATGAATGGATGACTTTGATGTTTTACTCAATGTCTGTTCCTGCCCTCCACCTTGTCCTTCCAATCCTGCAACAAAAAATGTTGAGGTGCTATGCCCCTAAAACATCAGTTCTCCAAGGACAGCCAAGACTGTTGTGTGACCTGGGAGCATTAGGATGCATTCTACAATTAGCACAAATGCAAGAGAGATGAAAACTCACCTCTTAACTCCCAAGGGTTGGAAGTGAAAAGGAGTCCGGCAGCTTTTGCTGGCATACACATCGGGAGAGCTCAGACCTTCGTATCTGCTGCTTATGTTCTGATTATCTTTCATGAGACTGAGTTTTTCATTTTGATAGATAATGAGTATAATGTACAAGTTGAAGAAATCAAGATAATAAATTTGCAGGGATAATTTGGTTAATTACCATGTTGCTGCTCATAGAATCAAGGGCTGAAAGTCAAAGCTATTTCCACTGCTAATGCTCTGTGGAAAGCAGTTCTTAGAACAATTAAAACACATCTACCCAAAGCGATCAACTCAAGATATACATTTTAAAATTGTATTTTTAATCATGAAAACTACACAGAGTGTTTTCTGTTACTTTTTCAAATTATGGGGTGTGAAATTAAAAATTTGCTACAAATTACTATTGTACCCACAGAGAGAAGTTGAAAATAACTTCTAAAATAGAAGATGATAATTTGCAGATTAAAGAGATAAGGGCCTTGAAAAATTAGACCATCTATCTAGATATTAATCATATATTTTACATAAGACATTTTCTATAGTTCTTTTATTCATAATTATTTAGATCAGCATAACCTGATAAAACTTAGAAACCTAATTTTTTTTCCATTTCATTTATATGTTGTTTTATAAGTTTGGAGAAATTGGATCTGTAGGTGTGCAATTATTTTGTTTTTATGGTAGTTGGATGCAATGCAATGTAAGTGTTTTTTAAATGTAGGAATTGGGGGCACTCCCACAGGTGGCTCAGTTGGTTAACCATCCGACACTTGATTTTAGCTAAGGTCATGATCTCATGGTCATGAGATTGTGTCCCACATCGGGCTCCACACTGAGTGAGAAGCCTGCTTGGATTCTCTCTCTCTCCCTCTCTCTCTGCCCCTCCCCCTGTTAAAATAAATAAGCATTTTAAATAAACAAACAAACAAACAAGCAAGCAAGCAAGCAAGCAAACAAATAAAAATCGAGACCGGAACTCAGATATTTTGCATAACTTTTAGAATGTGTTCCCATATTTATGGGCATCTTGTTTTGTTCAGATTTTCAAAGCTGTCCACACAGCCTGTAATTTCAGAATAGATGACCCAGCATCGACATTCTTTAGCCTCCTGCATTAACTAGGTTTTGCATGTGTATGTTGTCCCATTTGCACATAGTACCATTCCTGGGCCTACTTATATCTCAGAAGTTCTGGAGAAGTGCTGTGTTCAGTACCACTGCTCATACCTTCACCCTCCAGAAATCAGCCCTCTACCAAATACTGTTTTTCTAAACAATTTCAGTTTCTGATGATAAATCAGGAAACATACACCTCTTCCTGTGTCTCCAGTTATCAGGTTTGAGAACAATTGTCACATGCTAACAGTAGCGGCTTTATTTTCTTCCCTCTCCCTCTCCTCCCACTAAAAAGATGTGCCTGTTTTTGAGGATGTGTATCTTTTTCTCTCCCTGAATTTCTTAGGACATCATAGAAGTTATGACCAGTTATGGCAGTTCACTGTTTATTATTACAGGTTTTTCAGTACAAGGTTTTTATTTTAGTGGCTTATTTTTGTGTTGTAATTCTAAATAATTAGAGATCTGTGGTTGTGTGGAATTAAAAATGTTAAAGATTTCATGTTATTTTTTAAACAAAATATTTATGAACATTGATTAGGCTTCTGAGATTTGATCAAAAATCTTAAGATCAGCAGGCTTATTATTGATGTATTATACAATAATTTAAAACTCTATCCTCAGCTACTTGTAAATATCTTTTTAGTAGTCTCAAATAAAGATTTACTTCTGTATGTAGAGTACATATTTCTTTTTAAATTACCCTGAGATGCTTTATTATTATCAAAATACTTATATCCACACATTTTTATGAATCATTTTAGTCTTCCCTCCCCTGGCAATAACTTGTGACCTAACAGTATTTTTGGCCCATTTTTAAACATGTTTTTGAATTCAGTTTAGTGGTGTATATTGGGAGGTGGGCTGGAGGAGTGAAGAATAGGCTTTTCAAAATAGAACCTTTAAATATAGCTAAAAATGTTAGTAACAGCTACTAAAAACTGACCAATCCCTGAAAACCTACCCAGGCTGCTTCTCTGGAAACCAAATTACATATTAAGACCCTGGTAATTCTGAGACTCAGCTCAAACTACAAAAGCCATTTGAAAATCCCATTGCATATAACTAGGGAGAAAGAGGCAAGGAAGGTAAGAAAACCGAGCCACATGCAATGAAGAAGATGGTATTGCACAGGAAATGAAGTGCAACAGGTTCTTTCCAGACAGTGAGATAAAAACCTCTCCTCTAGTCTGCAAAATATGCACTTATCATTCTGACTTTTTAACTTCCTGTTTACTTGTTTCTTCACCGTCGTCTCTCACCAGCCTCTTCACACCCATCCCAATCCCAGACTCTGGAAAAAGACAAAAAATGAACACGGAGTTCTTTTGGAGGCTAGTTCATTATTGTTGTATGAAATGAGGAGCCCACTGTGATATGAATAAAGACTCCGAAGCAGATTCCTAACATGTTTAAAGTGGTGTAAATGGTGGGGGAGGAGGGGTCATTGTAGCTGGCATCATCAGAAAGATCATCAGCAACCCTTGAATAGTTGAAATGATTAATCACTTCAGCACAAAAGAACACAAAAGGAGATTTGTTAAGAATAAGCAGGGGACAGAGTGCTAGCTCCAGGGGTGACATGCTTGTCTGCTTAATAATGTATTTTTAAAGTGTGTGCCACATCAAAAGCAAAGCACATGCAAATGGAGGAAGATGAAAAGAAAAGGCAGTGAGCAAAGTATTTGGTGAATTAGAACAAATGTTTAGGAAATCAAATGAGCAGTAATTTTGATTTGAACATTTTAAAGATGCATTCCCTTCCCCTATCCTCTCCCCCACCCCCAGTGTGCTAGAAGCACTGGGAAAACTCATGGTTCCTCGAGGGACATGTGCTAGACCTTGGACACTGAAAATGATGAAGAGCTGATCAAATCAACATTGCATCATAGCCTCCCTGTATTTAAGGTGCAGGATTTGAATAGCTCCTTGGACTAGAGTGAATTCCATGGCTTAAAGCATCAGAAAGTATCATAACAGCAAAGCTTAACATGTATGGATGGTTAACCGTGCCCTTAATATCTATTACACCTTTTAATCGTCACAGTGATCCTATATGCTGTCATCCCCATTTTACAGAAGAGGCAGTGGAGATGTAGAGAGTAACTAGGAGACGTGGTTAGGATTTAAACTCAGGTCTCTGGAGCCCAAGCTTATAAATGTAATGCAGTGCAATTTTTTTTTAAACTATGAATATTTTCAAAACAGAAGACTGAGCAAATTCTTCTTGTGGGGATATATCAAGACTCTCGCATCTGTACCACTTTTTTCTTATAGTCTTGAGGAAACAAAGGGGTACATGATGGCTGCGTCTGTTGCCACAGTGGTAAGAAGCTGCAAAGAGTCTGTAAGGAGTTAGATTGAGGAATGGTACATGCCATGTGGCATGAGGGATGCACAGTGAGCATAGAAATACCGCTGATGGTTCTTTAGGGATTGATCTCAAGTGTATATTCATGTGTAAACTAGTTACGAGTAATATGCCTTCAAACTCTGGGTTCTTCTGCATCAGCCTTTGTTATATGCTGCCTTGTATGGAGCTGCACATGACTGCCCATATTACCCCTAGTAAAAGCAACATCAGTCAGTGCTGTCCTCTTCCTCACAAGGCAGGAGGGTAAAAAAGGAGAGTCCAGAGACACCCAGAATTCCAGGTGACAGAAGCCCAGCCTCCGCTGACCGCATGGGTATGCGTCGCACCAGAGCTCCAGCTTGTGCATCAGATACTGCTGTGTTCAACAACAGCACTGCCCCCAGACCGTCTGGGTAACACTGAGCCAATACAGATTTCAAGACAGTGCACATTTTGCCCAGAAAAAAAAGTCATTGTTCTCACTCACTATTTGATATGGTTGTAACACCCATTGCTGGATAAATTTGTGAATACACACATCTTAGTGAGTCAGCATCTAACAAAATATTTTCATTCATCAGAGGCAGTTCTGGAGGTAAACCAATTTTGTAAATCTGTGATTGAAATAAACATTTTATTTTGGAACTGATGACTGTTAGCTGCTGGTATACTTGTGGTTAGGGTAATCGAGTATTTTCAGATTCATTAGCGATGAATTTCAATCTATGATATCTAGCTGTAGAATATTTGTGAAATTATCTTTACTGCTGCGAAACGATTGCTTTGCTAAAGGCATCCTGGCTATAGGAAAAGATTGGCCTGGGATTAACAGCAAACTCCACTAAAGAACCTGCTTACAGTTTCTTTAAAACTTAGTGTTAATAGGAAAACAAAAGTGTTGGAAATCAACGAGTTTGACTGACAAACAATAAAGCTTGGAATAAAACCAAAGCCAGTGGGACATTATAAATTACTTTACAAAAATGGAGTTTTTTATACAAATGTTCAGGTGCATGTACTAAGTAAAGTGACTGCAGAGGGAATAAGTGCAGACTACACCCCCTGGTGGAACATTTGTTTGATAGGCAGTTGATAGCTTTTTATCTTGTTAATAAGTACAGTTAAAGTGCTTATTTAAATTTCTTTGCCTTTTTAGTTGATTGTAAAACTATGTCAACTTATGCCTATAAGTTGCTTTTCCATGTGTATGGTTATACTAAGTATGCCTAATTATAAATCCGATTACCCAGGCAAGGTAATTTTTATAATATGTGTTCTAGTCTGCTATGTTTCTAAAGATTCCTTTTGAGAGCTCACAAAGGATTAAAAATCATGCATAACTTCTAACTTATAGCAGTATTTTCATATTGAAATACACTTGGTACATTGCTTGGAACAGCTGGCAAATGACATAGAACCTTCCTACTTAAATATAAATCCTTTCCACATATACTTATTCAACCGAGGAGAGCAATGTAAAACTCGGAAATCTACTTGGACTTGAAAGGATAATGAATTAAAATAGTGGAAGTCTTCAAAGGGGTAGGTTCGGAAAATCCTCAGCTTTTATATAGACCCTTAAAAGAAGACACACAAAAAAGAAATGGGTTGGCATTTTTACACCATGTATGAAGGATTATTTCTTTTCAATATGGTATTTTTCAGTGATGTACAGACTTAATTTCAATTAGAATGAGATTGCCTACATTTCTGTATGATCTTGTGGCACCCAGCAATCATCTCGATAAGTGCTTGAATGGTTTATTGAAAATCTGACTTCATGAAAAAATGGACTTATTAAGTATTTAAAGACATCTTATATACTTTCAAGTATGGGACATATTACTTGTTAAATTATATTCAGTGCCTTAAGTTATTACTGTTAAGAAAGCCAGACTCCTAGAGTCTAGAAATGAATAAGAGCTAGAATTTTATATATAGATAATTTATGTCTTCATGGGGACTCAAGCATCTAAAATTATAAACTTAGGGTTGCCTCTGATAAGAATCTATTCTTCAGTAAATTAATTTATAATGATATGTATCAGTACTTGAAAATGAAGAACTGGGCCTACATATTCAGCATAGTAAATAATTTTTTTAATGCTTATTTATTTTTGAGAGCAAGTCAGAGTGCAAGCAGGGGAGGGGCAGAGAGAGAGGGAGACACAGAATCCAAAGCAGGCTCCAGGCTCTGAGCTGTCAGCACAGAGCTGGATGCAGGGTTCAAACCCATAAACTGTGAGATCATGACCACTGGGACGCTTAACTGACTGAGCCACCCAGGCACCCTAATAGTAAGTTTTCTAACTGATTGTCTTGTCTGCCTGTGGCCAGCAGTAACATGTGCTTGATCCAGGTTGGTTGTGTAGCTCAAAAGAGATTAAGGATTGCACACAGCTTGGTAAGTTACTATTAAAAACAGTAATGTCTCGGGGCGCCTGGGTGGCGCAGTCGGTTAAGCCTCCGACTTCAGCCTGGTCACGATCTCGCAGTCCGTGAGTTTGAGCCCCGCGTCAGGCTTTGGGCTGATGGCTCAGAGCCTGGAGCCTGTTTCCGATTCTGTGTCTCCCTCTCTCTCTGCCCCTCCCCCGTTCATGCTCTGTCTCTCTCTGTCCCAAAAATAAATAAATGTTGAAAAAAAAATTTTTTTTTAAAAAACAAAAAAAGAGTAATGTCTCAGCTCAGAGCTGCAGAAAGAAGGTAGAGAGCTAGAAGATGCACTGCTTCCACTCTTACAACAAGAAAAAAGCTAGAGAAACAGCAAATTAACTATTTAACCCATAAAAGAACTGGTATCACAGGGCAAATGATTAACATAAAATGAGATGAGAGAAAGTCACCTTCAGGAAGAAATAAGGCCTAAGCATTTGCTTATGTGGGACACCACCCAAGGCCATGTAAACCAGTAAGAAGATTCAGCTAGAAACTTGTAATGAATTGCTAAAGTTAAGTGCGGGCTCACAGGAGAGTGCCACAAACACAGGGAGGGTTTCACTCTCTTTTGGCTTTTCCTCCACCAGACACTCATGGGAAAGACCAGGGAGCATACTGAGAAGTCTCTCTTGTGGTGCTGGCTGGGGGACACAGGGGAGGGAACAGCAGTCATTTCCCAACCTCCATCCAGACCCAATTCCTCTATTTCTCTGACTGACTGGAAGTCTTCATCTGCACAAAACTGCAACCTGAGAGCACTGGTGGGGCAGGGGAATGGCAACCACCTCCAAAACTGAACTCAGACCCCTCTCCCTGTCATTTCTAAGAAACAAAAGCCTTAATCTCCAGAAGGAAGGACAACTAAAATGTATTCTGAGGTCCCTAGAGGAGGTCCATTGTACCTGGGGAAGAGAAAAGAAATAGCTCTACCCCTAGGGATGGTGCAGGAATATGTGCTACCTAACATTACATCTGGAGAGAGGCCTCACACGAAGACTCATGTTCACAGTGCCTACCTGAAACCAAGTCTTAATTAGAACATCAGAGACTGTCTTCCCTCCCCAATTCTCTAACCACCACACTAGCAAGCAGTGAGTAGAAATGACACTGGGATACCACTGGAAGAGTCATGCATAGGAAAGACCCAAAGTTGAGTGGGGAGATGCCTAGGCAAGCAGAGAGCAAACTTCACATCCAGACCAATTACTAACTAGATTAATACAAACCTTAACACTAAAGACCTAACAGAGGGACTCAGAGTGTAGTGCCCTATACAGTATGTATGGCTTTTAATACATACTTAGGAGACCTATGAAAAGGCAAGAAAAACACAATCTGAAGCAACAAAGCAATCATCAGAAAGGGAGTTTTATGTGACACAACATGAAAACAACAGAGAACTTAAATGGCTACAATTAATATGTTAATGGCTCTGAAGGAGGAGGCCTCTAAAATTATAAAGTTAGCTTTTACCTCTGCTAGGAATCTAAAATCATGCAAGCAGAATCATATAAGTAATTTAACTGGGGAGATAAGAACTGTAAACTATAAGAGAGAGAGCCGCATGAAAAAGAAACTGAGAAATGGAGAGCACAGAGAGATGGAGAATGCCTTTGATGGGTTAATCAGCAGACTGGACACTGCTGAGGGAAGAATCTAAGAGCATGAAGATAAGTCAATGGAAAATACTCAAAACGAAAACAAAGAGATAAAAATATGAGGAAAAAGAAGAGAGTATCTAAGATCTTTAGAATAATATTATTAATTAATTATAATTATTATATATAATATATATATTATATATGGTATATATAATATATATATTATTTTAATTATATAAATAATTATATAATTTATATAATTATATAAATATACATATATAATTATATATAATAATTATAATATAATTATTAATTAAATTATAAATGATGTGATATTCATATCATTGGAATCCCAGGGTGGGGGGGCGGGAAGAGAATAAGACAAAAGAAATAATGACCAAGAATTTTCAGAATTAGTGACAGACTCCCAAACCACATATCCCAGAAGCTCAGACTCAAAGAATACCCAGCAGTATGAATACCATCATATACACACACATACCCCTCAAGGTATATCATATTCAAACTTCTGAATACCAAAGACAAAGAGAAAATCTTGAAGTTAGTCCAAGAAAAAAGACACATTACCAACAGAGGAATTAAGAATGACCGAAGACTTCTCACCAGTAGCCAGGCAAGTGGTAAGACAATGGAGTGACATCTTTAAAGTGGTAAAAGAAGAAAAAGCTGTCAACCCAGACTTGTCAGCAAAAACAAACAAACAAACAAACAAAACCTTAAAAGTTAAAGAGGAGTAAAGAGTTTTGCAGATGAAAACTGCGGCAATTCATTTCCAGCAGACCTATAAGAAATGTTAAAGGAAATTCGGAAGCAGAAGGGATAATGATGTAGTCTGAAACTCAGATCTACACACACACAAATAAGAGCATCAGAAATGGAATAAGTAAAAGTAAAACAGCCACAGAAGCATGTAGTAAATTCCGAAGCCAAGAGCCAGGCCTTATGCAGAGTTCTTTTATTTACTGTTTAAAATGCAACTGTTATAGGGGCGCCCAGGTGGTTCAGTCAATTGAGCATCCAAGTCTTGATTTCAGCCCAGGTCAGGATTCCAGGGTCGTGGGATTGAGCCCCACACTCAGTGCAGAGCCTGCTTAAGATTCCCTCTGCCTCTCTCCCCTGCTTGCATGCTTGCTCGCACACACACTCTCTCTCTCAAATTAAAAAGTAAGTAAAATACAACTATTACATACTATTTAATGGAAATAGAGTTTCAATTTGGAACGATGAAGAGGTTTTGTGGATGGATGGTGGTGATGGTTACACAACAATACAAATGTACTTAATGCCACTGAACAGTACACTTAAAAACGGGTTAAAATGGTGAGTTTTATGTTATATATATTTTACCACAATAAAGAATGTAACTGTTCCACCCAAGGAGTACCCAATAGGATGCAGACATACAGCACCTCTGTGTTTGGTCACGTGGTCTCTCGCAACCCTTTTCATGGGCTACTTCTTCTCCTGCCCATAAATGAAATCTTAGTAGTTTCCATGACTTTACCATGCACTAGTAGATGATTCAAAAGTCCTTCAGTCATTCTTAGTGACAGAAAATCTCATTTCAATAATTAAAGTGCCCAGTAATAGGGCACCATCAAAGCTCTGAACTTCACTGAAAGTTAAAGATTTTTTCCCCCCAACTTGGGCTTCCTTCAGGCTGGAATCCCAGGAGGGAAAGAGGGACATGGGAGTACTTTCTCTATTTCACTGTCTTACATTGTTCTTTTTTCAGCTGGGGTTTCTAGCTTCCCCAGGGCTAGAACCAGGGTCACAAAAAATGCTAAGGAGCCAAACAAGTCATATTTGGCTGTCCCTGTGTGCTGACACTGGTACTCTGTGGTGTCGGTGGGTCTCTCCTTTGGGGAAAGAGCACTGGTTCTTTATGGGATGCTTTAGTAGTTCCAGAAAGATTTTTCCCCACTGTGAACATCCACTTGTAGCTCCTTTAATGAAGGTAATTCATCTGTAATCCATATGACTCCTTGTTCTCTCCATGTTCTTGTCCAACCCAGCTTCTGCATCCATGTATATCTTGTCTCTCTGTAGGTCCCAGTGCAGTCTGCATGTGACATAGCCTTCTGTGCTGCCTTATCAACCATTCAGTGGCTGCTCTCATTGATTTTTCTAGGCTTTAGTTAGGTATCCCCAAGCGCCCAGAGCAAATATAAAGTCCCCTGAAGGTGGTTGATGTGTGCACATGTATGTGTATTAAAGCCCTTTCATTTAGGTTTGAGGTGAGGAAGAACTGTCTCCCTTCCCCTCACTTACTTCAGATGAGAGAGGGAAACATTGTAATGTTACATAATATTACAGCATCTCTCTCCAAAGAAATTCTGGTTCTGGACCTCAGATGATATTGAGCAAAAAGTCATAAAACTCTCCTTGAGCCCATCTCTTACAAGCTTCACCTTGCCTTGGTATACTTTCCTTGGACGGTATGGCATCTGTTGTTTGTTCTAAATAAAAAACCAGGGGCGCCTGGGTGGCGCAGTCGGTTAAGCGTCTGACTTCAGCCAGGTCACGATCTCGCGGTCCGTGAGTTCGAGCCCCGCGTCGGGCTCTGGGCTGATGGCCCAGAGCCTGAAGCCTGTTTCCGGTTCTGTGTCTCCCTCTCTCTCTGCCCCTCCCCCGTTCATGCTCTCTCTCTGTCCCAAAAATAAAATAAAAAAAAACGTTGAAAAAAAAATAAATAAAAAACCAAACACGAGTTCCATTTTCATATCATGTTCAGGAGTACTCAATTTTACCATGATCTGGAGGTACGTGTTTAGCTAGAGGGTACACTTGGTAAGAGGTTTACCATTTTGTTCTATGCTACTGTAGTATCTACTATCTAGGTTACAAGTAAAGCACAGTTTTGTTCAGAAAACCTGACATCTCAGATAGACACAAGGCTTTTACCAGGTAGAAATAAGTATGTCTGCTCTCCTCTAATTTTCTCGCATCCTCAGCCTTCTTAATCCTTTCATAGTTTCCCCCTTACCTTTTAAAAAATTTGTATAATGAGTTTGGTCTCAGACGAGGTACACAGATCTCGCTGAAATCATGAGCCAACATCTGCAAGAAGGTCATAGTGCCTAGGCCTTATTAAATAGTCCAAGCCAGAATCTGGTTCTATAACTTCAGTAGGACCAGCCAAAGGACAAAATTAAGTCTTATTAAGAGCTAGTCAGTTTAGTAAATGTTTGTTATCCTGTGTTTCCCAACACTACTTAAAGAGCTATTTTTAAAAGGTGATTTTAGTTTTGGAATAAAACTAGGACAACAAGCCACTTACATAAATGGTATCTTTGTTTAAAATGATACCACATCACCATGTGATTGAGCTACAGATGGGAATGGTACGTTCTAATCTTTAGAGATGTCTCCAGTAAGCAATTCCACAGCCTCCCTCCTCGACACCCTTCCAACCAGGTCCAACAATGGCTGTCACGATACACAGATTAGCACTGGTACCTAAAGATACCCTTGAAATACTTGTTATTTAGACCATGTTATCACATGGCATGAAAATGTTGAAGAGAGGAAACACAGACTTTTAAAAATATGTCAGTATTTCCTGATTATCTTTTTTTTTAGGCCAAACCCTTCATTTTGACACTTAATGAATAAAATGCCCACATGGCAAGAAATGAGATAATGAATTGTAAAAAGACATAATCAGCAATGACTAAATAATTAAGGGAATTGAAATGCAGAGTCATTTGGGAATGCATTAATAATAACACGATTTGTTCCATATGCTGAAGAATTCTGTTTTTAGAAAATCAATCATCACACATGCTCCATAGCAAAAAGAAAAAAAAATTAATGTTGACTAATAGGAACTGTAATTAGATGTTCTGCTTTTAAACAGCTGAATAAAAGATGAAATCATATAGAAAGTATATTTAGACACAAGTCAGAAAGTAAACTGATTATTATTCATAGTGCTGTTAATAGGAACTATAATTTATGCATCTAGTGGGAATTGTGTTAGGCAATTAAGGTAGGGAATCACACTCGACTTCCCTTTATGCATTTACATTTATGTATTTTCCTCTATTGTACCGGGGACTCTCTTTTTTCTCATCTTTGACCAGCTTAACCATTAGAGTCACATCTTGAGGTAGTGCACAGTGAACATTTGGGGGTTCTGGGACTTAGAAGGTCTTCCCTCCAGAGGGTGCTGCACCAGGATTCTGCTCGGCCAGTGTGTACCATGCACATTTGTCAGGCATTGCCAGTGGGGGATTGTGACTTTTCAGCTTCTGTTAGTGTTTCACCTTCAGAGGTTTCTTCAAAGGTTCCTAGGAGGGAAAGAGTAATGTCTGACTTGGAAAGGCTGCTGTGGGCAGCCTCTAAAGTAGAGAGAGTGGGAGGTAGTGACCCAGCACAGTCACTGTGGACTGGCTCTGGCTGTCCAAGCCAGTCAGCAGGAGTGGCCACGTTTCACTAATCGTTGGCACCTCTCTTCAGCACAATACAAAAATCACTCCTTTTGTTTTTTTACGGTATGACATTAGAACAAATCTGTGAGATCATGGTTGAAATGAAGAAGTTCCTGATTTTCGGATTTTCCATTAAAATGATGTACCTTTTTGGAGAATAAAATAGCTTATAGTGGTTAATAGGAGTGCAAGATTTTAACAAAATTCCACAAGCTCCCTGGCTGTCTGTGTGTATATACATAGTTGCCAAGGCACAAAGGCTAAAGCTGCCCTGCAGGTGCATTCTTTTATTAATACAAAAAAAAAATTGAACTGTAAAGTGAGCAATTCCTTTTAACTATGGATGTGAGGTGTTCACATTGCTCTGCTATTCCTCAGCCCTACAGTGACTCTGCCTGTATGAGCAGTTCCTCCTGTCCCTCTCAGTCAATTATTGTGTCCCTGTCTACAGCATGGGTCGGGGACAAGCACTCAATTCTGGGGAGACAGTCTCCTCAGCTCTGCAAGAGGCATGCTTTGTGTTCTTCATTAAGTTTCTGAACAACCTCACATCTTTTTTTCCTTTCATAGAATAGAAACACGATCTCTTACTACTCTTTTGGGCAATATATGTTGATATGACACATACCATAAGGGTTTTGCAGTGTGGGTAATAGAAAGAACACTGGACTAGAACTCTGCATACCTGGGTTTGAATCTGATTTTGTGGCCTTAAGGAAATCCCTCTGTGCCTCAGTTTGCGCATCTATAAATCAGAGATAACAATGCTTTCCTTATCTGCCTTGCAAAGTAGTTATGAGGGTCTAATAAAAACTATACATGTCAAAGTGCTTTGAAAACTGTAAGTCATGTTATAAATGTCAGGGTTGTTTTGATTGTACTTAATATTTTATGCATATATTACCTTCCTTAGAACATAAAGTTCTGAAGGCGGTAGGCAGCCTTATACAAGTCCTTGAGCTATAACCATAAAATTCATAATCCACCATGGCTCTCAATAGAGAAATAATTACTCAGAAACATACACTATAGTAGGCAGAATAATGCCCCCCCCAAAAGATGTCCATATCCTTATCCCCAGAACACATGATCATGTTAGGTTATATGGCAAAGGGGAATTAAGGTTACAAATGGAATTGAGGTTGCTAATCAGCTGACCTGGAGATGGAGAGATTCTAGGTGGGTCCAGTGTAATCACTAAGGTCCTTCCTGAGTAGAGGAGAGAGGCAGAAGAGACCAGAGGATGAAAGACACCCGACATTGCTAGCTCAGAAGATGGAAGAAAGAGCCACAGCCAAAGAACAAGGACAGTCTCTAAAGGATGGAGGGGGCAAGGAACAGATTGTCCTCTAGAGCTTCAGAACACAGCCCTGCTCACACCTTTGTTTTAGCCCATTCCAGACTTCTAAGGTAATAAATTATGAGATCGTACATTTGTGTTGTTTTAAGCCTCAAATTTGAGGTGATTTGTTTACAGCAGCAATAGAAAACCAACACACACACAGATTCTGACTAAAGCCAGTCGACAGGATTATTCGGGTACTAATTTTAAAATGCCCCAAAGCCTTGACTACATATGGCAACAACCACCTGGAGGATTTCAGAGCCTAATACTTCTACTTGTGTCTGGTTTGCCCAGGCATTTGAGCTAATCCTCTACTTTGCTTTAGCTTTATTTCCTGGCTTACATAAGTAATAAGTTTATTGCCTTGTGCCTTGTGGTTATTCCATAAATGCTTATTGACTCCCTGACAGTGTGTGTGAGTACTGCCTAGGTGAGGCTAGAGAGGCCAGGTAAGACAAGGGATTTGTCTGGGGTTGCAGAGAGACCAGGAGGATGCTGAGCCTTCAAGTAGTCTTCACCTGTAAACATCTGCCCTTCCCACAGTACATTCCACTTCAGATTAGCGTCCAGTGATAATGAATCCTTTTGCTCATCTCAGGCTGTTTACAGGTACCAGTATTGATTCAAGCCCCAGAGGATCCTGAGTAAAAATCACTGATCAATCTGCCTACTAGGGAAAACTTGAAATTCATAAGGGCATACAGTTGACTTTATATATAGTTATTAAGCTCTTGCTATATATTCCAACACAAGTAATGGATAAAATAGATCCATTTCCCCCAAATATTTCATAAAACTGAGTGTCCTTTGTCCCACAAGTTGTCCAGCAATACTTACGAAAGATCTCCTAAATAAGTTCTATTCGACAGAAAATTGTTTGTTGGTTTGTTTTTAATATAACACATGGCCCCAAAGCAAGGAGTTAGTGATCCCACATAACAGTGAATAAGAAACATGCAAAAAAGCACGGGAGCATGTAAGTTAACAGGTATGCAAATAAACATAGTGCTGTGTGATATGCAGCTTACCAGGGACGTTTGTTTTTTGTTTGTTTGCTTCTTTTGAGAAAATAAGTTTCCTCCTTAGTACTTAGCACCTTGGTGCTAAGTAGCAGCAATCCCAGAACATCCCCCACAACTGGACTTCAGTAACAGCCAACTGAGGCAAAGATGGGCAGTGGCTTTGAAGACAGATCCTATTCTGAATCCCAGCTTTACCACTTACTAACTGAGTGATTCTAGGTAAATCACTTAATCTCATTGAGCCTATTTTCTGCTTCTGTTAAATGAAATCATAGGCGGATGAAAAGAGATAATATATGTAAAGCCCCAGCTCGGGCAGACCCACTCCCCTTCCTACCTGCCAGGGCAGCAGCTGCATGGGGGAGTGAGCATCTCCTGTATGGAGAGCTTGCCCATATGGCCTCTAAGAGCTCAGCCCCTCTGCTAAAGCTCTTTGCTGTGACTTTCCCTTCCTGTCACACCTTCACTCCCATATCCAAGCACATACCTTGGAACCTCAAGGGTTTTCTGCCTTCCAGAAACTTCTTTCATATGCCAAAGAAAGAATTTAAAAATCTTCAAGAAGAGCACTAATACTGCACTTTAACTTTATTTTTCTCTTTTCCCTTTAAAACACACACAAGACCACTCCTTGCCCTGTTCTCTACCCTTTTAAATGTGAATTCCAATGTTTTGATTCATTACCTTTGCTATCTGTTGACTTCCTCTGGCCAGAGAATGAACCTGTGAGCTTAAAATGGAAACAGAAAAACTCCTCCCTTTTCTGTAGCTGCTGCTTCACTGAGTAGTCATTAAGTAAATTCGGTGTTTTAATGCACTAAAACACATGATTGTTTAACAGAGTATATTATGGAAAATGGTAGCGTTAATAGTCTCTGTGGAGTTCTAGTTGGGGGAAAGTACATTATAGCATTGCCAAGGCAGGGGGCTGTTTTTGTAGGTGAAAATAAGTTACTGACATTGTACATCATTTTTATATCTTGTTGCTAGGCAACATTAAGACTGTGGTTATTGCCAATGTGTCTGCTTTTTTGTTTAAAAAAAAAAAAAGCCACTTCTTAATTCTGTTAAATTAGCCCTGTTATTGATTCTGTGGTCTTTCCTGAGTGTATTGATTGAGGTTCATCCATTAGCTGGGGGTGGGATGGGGGAGGAGAGACAGATTTGCGTCTGTAACTAGAGCACATACATTAGTACTAATCACTAGTTCTCTTGTTCATCACTCTTTGTTTTCATACAGATACAGGTAGAATTTGGGTACCCTGAGATGTGATATCCAGTGAACTAGAGTAAGATATGGACAGAAACTGCTGGTGAATTAAATGAATAATTACACATATTTTCTAGAATACACTGCCTGTCACCAATGGCCCTGAGACCCCAGGATATTTCTTTGTTTTCTTTTTCCTCAGTTGTGTCTCTTTTGTTTTCTGCGTCACTTCACTTGTTTGTTTCCCGACATTGTGCTACATCAGCAGCCATCCCCACAGTCACTTAAGAAAACTCACGAGTGGTATTTAGAGAAGATGGAAAGTGTGAGGACATGTGATTTTTAAATTCCCGTGAAATAGAGTTCTTCCAGCCTCTGTTACAGCCCCTCTTCCCAGGTACATAAGCCCTCCTACTCACATGCAGCTGCTCTGATTGTCCCTACTTCACACCATTGCTGAGGGAGGGATTCCCACCCCCAGAGTAATGGGGACAGCTGAACACATGACACCTGACACTGGACAGGTGAGCTTGACAGCAGTTTGTGGGTCACATATACTCACAGCCTGGCAGATGAGGATGCAGGGCCATACAGGGCTACACTCTGGAATAGAGTGAACCAGAAGGAGTGGTAAGAAGGAGGATCCATAGTAACAAGAGGGTGAGGTACTCCCTGGTCTCCACAATGGGGAGAATGGCTTGTTTGAATAATTCTGCAGGCTGGCAGGGATGAGCAGGAACTGTGCCTGTTTCTCTTGGTAAGGAGGGTTGTTTGGCTGGAGGACCTTATCCACGGGGGTGGGGGGCGGGGGGCAGGCGGTGGGGGGTGGTGGGAGGGGCTTGTGGTTAGGCCAGGTGAGGCCCTCCTGGTTTCAGACTTTAAGCTGTACTGCAAAGCTGTAATCATCAAGACAGTACGGTACTGGCACAAAAAAAGACACATAGATCAATGGAACAGAATAGAGAACCCAGAAATGGACCCACAAATGTATGGCCAACTAATCTTTAACAAAGCAAGAAAGAATCCCCAATAGGAAATATTCAAAACGATTTTTTTTTTCAACGTTTATTTATTTTTGGGACAGAGAGAGACAGAGCATGAACAGGGGAGGGGCAGAGAGAGAGGGAGACACAGAATCGGAAACAGGCTCCAGGCTCCGAGCCATCAGCCCAGAGCCTGACGCGGGGCTCGAACTCACAGACCGCGAGATCGTGACCTGGCTGAAGTCGGACGCTTAACCGACTGCGCCACCCAGGCGCCCCTCAAAACGATTTTTAAAAAAGAATAATGCTTGTGAATTTTTATCTGAAACAAGGGTGGGGTAGGTGGAAACAGGTGTATGTGGAGGGAAAGGGACTCTTCTGAGACTAGCAGATCCACTCCAGGTTCTGGGACGTCAGGGTTGTTCTGAGTTACTTGCTTTATCATATGTGTTTAACTTGGATTACCCTCATTAAATCTGGAGTGGCTAGCTAGAAGAAACAAACTAGGAACTAGATCCCTGGTGTGGTGCATCGAATCTGTCAAGGAATGCCCATCCTCCTCCACACACCTTGGGTCTCCACACTGACATTACAGGGCTGAGCACATGCACTGTTATGTTTGCTCATGTGTCTGCCCCATCCCTGGAAGATGAACTCCATGAGGTCAGGGGCTGTTATTTCTTGCCTTTTATTGCATCTTCTGTACTCAGCACACCACTCCACACACAGTAGACAGAAGCACAATAATGCTGATAGGAGTAATTAATTAATTAATTGGATAGTCACCTGATGCAGATGAATTCACAAGATGATCAGTGACAAAGCAGTTTGCAGAAACTGGGCTCCTCTTCAAACGAGCCTGTGGTTTACTATAACTATTCTGATTTTTTTCTGCCATTGCTGTGAGGCATGTTCTTTATTTTGTGCATATGTGGGTTTTTTGGTCCAAGAATAATTTATCGTTTGACAATGATCTTTAAGAATATTTGCAAGTTAGGGGCGCCTGGGTGGCTCAGTCGGTTAAGTGGCCAACTTCGGCTCAGGTCATGATCTCACGGTCCATGAGTTCGAGCCCCGTGTCGGGCTCTGTGCTGACAGCTCAGAGCCTGGAGCCTGTTTCAGATTCTGTGTCTCCCTCTCTCTGACCCTCCCCCGTTCATGCTCTGTCTCTCTCTTTCTCAAAAATAAACGTTAAAAAAAATTTTTTTTAAAGAATATTTGCAAGTTAAACTGTTGGGTTTTGAAAGATATGCTGGTTATGTGTGTTGCAAGAGACATTATATTCTGCTTCCATGAAAAAGGCAGACAAATATTCTTTCATACGTGTTTGTGTGTGCATGCATATGTGTGTATGCATGTGTGTGTGCATGTGTGTGTGTATCTGCATGCATGTGTGTACATAGAGGATACACCTGCAGGCATTAACACATGTGAGAAAATGTTTCTGGCACTGAGCAATTTCCCTCCTGGAATTTACATTCTAAAGAAGAGGCAGACATATACATAATTATGAGATAATAGGATAAGTGCTTTATTATTAAGTATGTACAAAATGTTGTGGGCCTGAAGAGGAGTAGGGATTTTCCTGCACAGAAAATAATCAACTATTGTGTTGATATGAATCAAAAAATCAAAAATCAGTTGCTGGTTTAGAGGATGAGGATTGTTTCCTCAGGCACCAAATTATTACTAGGTTTAAAAAAAGTTTTCAAAAGCTATTACTGCCTGTATTCTCTATGTTTTATTTGTGGCTGTGTGTCTGTCTGCACAACATAAAACCAGAGAACACATCTGATTCCTCTTTCCATCTCTGGAATCTAGTATAATTGAATTATTTTCATAATGCCACTGATATAAATATACTTCTTTTTTATTTTTATTTTTTTATTTAGGGAGTGAGCATACAAGCGGAGGAGGGGGCAGAGGGAGAGAGAGAGAATCTTAAGTAGGTTCCACACGCAGCGTGGATCCTGACATTGGGCTCAATCCCACGATGCTGGGATCAAGACTTGAGCCAAAATCAAGAGTTGGACAGACGCTCAACCAACTAAGCCATTCAGGCATCCCAATATGATATACTTCCAACTTTTAAAAATGTTTTATTCTTCAAATTGAAGTTAAATAAATAGAGGTAGATTTTTCTTATTGTGAAGCAGATGTATAATCAACATTTATTTTATAAGTAATATTATACCTTTGAACGTACAATGGCATACTACTTGGCAATGAGAAAAAATGAAATCATGCGATTTACAGCAACATGGATGGAACTGGAAGGTATTATGCTGAGTGAAATAAGTCAGAGAAAGACAGATATCATACGTTTTCACTCATATGTGGAATTTGAGAAACTTAACAGAAGACTATGCAGGAAGGGACGGGGAACAAAATAGTTACAGAGAGGGAGGGAGGCAAATCATAAGAGACTTAAATACAGAGAACAAACTGAGGGTTGATGGCGGGTGGGGGAGAGGGGAAAATGGGTGATGAGCATTGAGGAGGGCACTTGTTGGGATGAGCACTGGGTGTTGCATGTAAGCGATGAACCACAGAAATCTGCCTCCAAAACAAAGAGCACACTGTACACACTGTATGTCAGCCAATTTGACAATAAATTATATTTAAAAAGTAAAATACAAATAACAAAAGTAATATTATACCTTTGAGACCAAGCATAGATTCGGGGAGAGGGGTGGTTTGCAGAATGGAATACACTGTGTCCAGGATTCACCAAGATACCAGCTGGGTAATGACTTTCATATTAGCCATCACTACTTATTATTTGTAGTCAATTACATTAAGGAAACTCTTAATGTATCTATGGGAATAGGTTAATAATACAGTCAGATGGCAGGTACACTTAATGAGAGCTGCCTTTTTTTTTTTTTTTTTTTGATGTGTAGTTTTGAGAGAGAGAAAGAAAGACAGAGTATGAGTGGGAGAGGGGCAGAGAAAGAGAGAGGGAGACAGAGTCTGAAACAGGGTCCAGGCTCTGAGCTGTCAGCCCAGAGCCTGACGTGGGGCTCGAACTCATGAACCATGAGATCATGACCTCAGCTCAAGTCAAACACTTAACTGACTGAGCCACCCAGGCGCCCCATGAGAGATGCCTTTTTTGTCTCTTTATCCCGCACTCAGATACTGAGCTCTTAAAGGTTTTTAATACTTTCATAAGATAAAAAAACATTCAAAATTTTAAAGTATTCAACACATCAAGTGAAATAACTGGTTATTTTAAAATAACTGATTTTAAATTGTGTTTTCAATTAAAATGAGTCCTAAGTTGTGAACTTCAATAGTTGCCTACTCATACATGCATTATTCATTAGAAAAATAATTTCCATAACTTTTTAAACTTGGTAATTACATGTTTTAATTATGTAATTACACATTCTAATTATGCAGTTAAATCCGATTACAGTAATTATGTAATTATATGATAATTGATACATAATACACGTGTAAAAACCTGTATAAGCATATATTTAACAAAGGAAATAGTTCCGAGGAAGATAGTTATGGGAAGAGTCACAAAAGGATTGACTTACAGAATTTGGCTAATAATGACTTGAAATAATATAGAGACCCCTCATACAATTATATACAAGTAGTCATGCTATATAGGATCCTTTTTCATAATTTCTACTTTTCTGGTCACAGGTAAACCCATGAACTGAAGAGCTGGAACTCAGGGGGGGAGGGGATGAGTGAAAATGAGAAATCCTATAACTAGATGTTAGGATAGGAACACAGTTGGTGAAACCTTTGTAACAGAGCAGGCTCCTCCATCCAGTTTTTCCAGAAGGAAAGCAATACAGGTCCTGTGTTTTGATGACAAGAACTTGTTGCTCCCTGCACATGAATCCCCTGCTGGGTCAGTGGCTGCCTTACTTAGGGATCATCTTTACCTTTCCAATTAGCTGTGCCACTGGCTTCACTTTCTTGACTGTTAGTATCCACAATAACTAAAATCTTTGACATTGAAGACCAATTTAATGAAAACATGAAAAAATACCTTGTAGCCTATTTGCATGAAGGTTAGAAAAGAAAGTAAATCCATATAATTACAAGAAGTAATTGAAATTGACATACTTTGAAATTTCTGAAAAGTTTCTCAAAATTATGTAGCTGGTTTTGATGAAAGAAATCCTGCTGGGAGCTTACAGAAAGGATTACATGTATGAAGTCTAAATTGCATAGAATTGAGAGGCAATAGGAAATACTAGCTGTTCATTTCTTTATTGAAGTAAAATTGACATACGATAAAATGCACATATTTAGAATGGCAGTTCAATAAGTTTTCACATAGGTATATACCTGTGAAAACATCACCACAATCAAGATAATGAACATTTTCATCCCTCCACAGATTTTTCTCAGACTCGTTGGTCATTCATCTCTCTTACCCTTGAATGTCCCACCTATCCTGCCGGGCCACCACTCATCTGCTTTCTGTCATAAGAGTGTGCATTTTTTTACACTTTTATATAAATGGAATTATATATACTCTTTCTTATCTTCAGTCTGCATAAGTATTTTGAGATTCATCTGTGTTTCATGCTCATTCCTTTTTATCACTGAGCAGTATTCCATTGTGTGGATATACCACAACTTGTTTATCCATTCACTTTCAAAGGACATTCTATTTGTTTCCATTTCTTGGCTGGTACAAATAAGTCTGTTATAAACATTTGTGCACATGTTTAAAGCATACAAAAACTCTTTGTGTGGAATTATGCTTTCTTTTCTCTGGAGTAAATACCTAGTAGTGCAGTGTTTGAATCAAATGATAGAAGTATGTTTAACTTAAAAAAAAAAAAAAAAAAAAAAAAAACACTACCAAACTGTTCTCCAAAGTGCTTATGCAGTTTTTCATCTCCACCAACAATACAATGAGAATTTTGGTTCCTCTGCAATCTTGCAAATACCCGGTCTTTTTAATTCTAAACATCCTAATGCAATAGTATCTTATCATGGTTTTCATTTGTGTTGCCTTAATTACTAATTATCTTGAGCTTCTCTTCATGCACTTATTTTCCATCTATGCATCTTCTTTGGTGAAGTGTCCAAAACTTGTGTCCTTTTTTATTGTTTTTTTTTTATTGAGTTTGAGAGTTCTTTATACGTATTTTATACACAAGTCTTTATATACTTTGCAAATGTTTTTTGTTAGTATAGAGCTTGTCTTTACATTATCTTTAACAGTGTCTTTCAAAGGTGACACTGTTGGGTTTTCAAAAAATTAATTTTGATGAAGTCCAGTTTATTAATTGTTTTTCTTTATGGATCATGTTTTTAGTGGCATAGCTACAAAATCCTTCCATATTCCAAGATCACAAAGACTTTTTCCTACTTTTTGTTTTAAGGTTTGCAGCTTTAGGTTTTATATTTGGGGTTAAGATCCACTTTAAAGTCTGGATGGAAGTTCAGTTTTTGCACATGGATAATCCAATTGTTCTGGCACCATTGCTTGAAAACACTGTCCTTTCCCCATTGAATTGTCTTTGCACTTTTGCTCAAAATCAATTGTCCGTATATGTGTGATCTGTCCCTGGATTCTCTGTTTTGTCCCTATATATCAATCTTTACACCAATATCACACTCTCTTGGTCACTGTGGATCTATAATAAGATTTTCTAGCAGGTAGTGTTAGTTCTCCCATTTCAAATGTTCTTGTTTTTTACGTTGTTTTGGTTATTTTTACACCTTTGCATTTCTGTGTGGATTTTAGAATCAGCTCATCAATTTCTACCCCCCAAAAAATGCCTGCTGGGATTTTTATTGGGATTGTATTGAATCTGCAGATCAATTTGGAGAGAACTGGCATCTTAACAGTATTGATTCTTCTAAGCCATGAACACAGTATATATCTCCATTCATTTAAATCTCATTTAATTTTGGCCTTCATTGTTTGGAATTTTTAGTGTATAGGACAAGAACATCTTTTGTCAGAATTATCCCTAAGTATTTCATATTTTTTACACTACTGTACATGGCATTATTTTTTTAATTTCAATTTATATTTATTAGGTGCTACCAAATAGATATCAGGTTGATCTCAATTGATCTTACATCCTGAAGCATTATGAAACCAACTTACTAATTTTAGTAGCTTTTTTATAGATTCCACTGGATTTTCTACATAAACCCTCATGTCATAGTGTTGCTGTTCAAGGCTGCATTATGACTGATTTTCTTCATTCTTATTCTGTCAATTACTAAGGGAGTGATATTGAAATCTGACTATAATTATGGGTTTGCCTATTTCCTCTTACTGTTGTATCAGTTTTTGCTTCATACATTTGAAACTCTGTAATGGGAGGTGTCAGAATTTAGATTGCAATGCCCTATTGACAGATTGACTCCTTGGACATAATATAACCTCTTTATCCCTGGTTGCACTGAGATATACTTTGATATTAATATAGCCGTTCTAGCTTTTTTAAAATTCATATTAGTATGTAATACCTATTTCTATCATTTTGTTTTAATCTATTTTTTTATATTTTAAATGTGTTTTTTATAAGCAGCATATAATTGGGTCTTGATTTTTTTATGCAATCTCACCATTTTTGTCTTTTAATTGGGATTTGAAAATGTTTACATTTATTTTTTTTAATTTTTTTAATGTTTATTTATATTTGAGAGAGAGAGAGAGACAATGTGCGAGCAGGGGAGGGGAAGAGGGAGAAGGAGACAGAATCTGAAGCAGGCTGCAGGAGCTGTCAACACAGAGCCTGACACGGGGCTCTAACTCACAAGCCTTAAGATCATGACCTGAGCCAAAGTCAGATGCTTAACTGACTGAGCCACCCAGGTGCACTGTGAAAATGTTTACATTTAATGTGATTGTTGATATGGTTGAGATTAAGTCTATTGTCTTGCTATTTTCTATTCATCCTATCTTCTGTTTCTCTTCCCTCTTTTTCTGCTTTCTTTTGTATTAATTGAGTTGTTTCATTAATACACTTTATTTACTTGTTGACTTACTATCACTCTTTGTTATCTCAGTGGTTGCTTTTTTTACAGTAGACATCTTTAACTTACTGCAGTCTGCTTTCCAGTGATATTATACCACTTCACATGCAGTATGAGAACTTTGCAATAGGATACTTTCATTTTCCCCTCCTAGCCACCTACATACTATTGTTGACATATATATTTACTTATATATGTTATGAACTCCATATAAATTATTATTATTTAAATAGTCAATTATATTTTAAATGCATTTAAATTATAAAATATACTTTTATATATTTACCTCTGTAGGTACCATTTCCAGTTCTCTTTACTTCTTTGAATATATCTACATATCCATCTGGTATCATTTTCCTTCTGCCTAGAGGACTTCCTTTAACATTTCTTAAAGATCTGCTAATTATGAATTTTTCAGGATTTGCATATTTGAAAATGTCATTTATTTTACCCTTGTTTTTTACAGATGATTCTGCTGGTTATATATCACTGGGTTGGTATTTTCTTTCCATATTTTAAAGATGTTGCTCTGCTGTCTTCTCACTTGCATTTTTTTCCAACAAGAAATCCATTGTAATCTTTATCTTCATTTCATTTTACTCTGGCTGCTTTTAATATTTTCCCTTTATTGTTGATTTTGAGCAATTTAATTACACTGTGTTCTCACATAGCATTCTTTTTGGTTCCCATGTTTAGAGTTTATTGAGTTTCCTGAGTCTATAGATTTATAATTTTCATCCATTTCAAATTCTTTTCTTTTATTATTTTTCAAATCTATTCCCCCTCCCTCTTTTCTCCCTTAGGGACTCAAATTTCATGTACATTAGAACATACATTAAGTTATCTCACAGCTCAATAATCTTTTTTTTTTTTTTTTTTTGCTTTTTTTTCCTCTCGGTGTTTTGTTTTGTGTGGTTTCTGTTTTTGTATCTTCAAGTTCATTAGTCTTTCCTTCTGTAATCTTGATTCTGCCATTAATTGTTTTCAGTGTATATTTTCATCTCATACATTGTAGTTTTCATGCCTAGAAGTTTGATTTGGGTCTTCTGTGTATCTTCTATGTCTCTCCTTACCTTTTTGGACATATAAGTTCCAATTATGATAACTTTAATTTATCCTTATATACTTACTCTGACATCTTTGTCAGTCCTGAGTTGGTTTTGATTGATTATTCTCTTCACTATGGGTTACGTTTTCTTGCTTCTTTGCAGGTCTAGTAATCTCTGGTTGGTTGTCAGGCAGTGAGACAAAGAGGCAGAATTCTCTTTGTATTTCTATAAATCTTGAGGTTTGTTCTGGGGTGCATTTAGGTTGCTTGGAAACAACTTGATCATTTGGAGTCTTATTTTAACAATCTGTTAGGTGAGAAAAGAGCAGCATTTAGTCTGTTGCCCACTACTGAGGCAAGGTTCTTTTGACTGTTCTACCCAGTGTCCCATCATTTATGAGGTTTTCTACTCTAGTAATGAAAACAATTACTGTTCAGGCCTTGGGTGAGCACCTGATGTTTTCTTTCTAATCCTTTCAGATAATTCTTTTCCTGGCCTCAATTTCTTTCCTCTTACACTTGTGCTGCTCAGGAGTCTGTTGAATACTCAAGGAGGACCTTCTTCAGATTTCCAGTATTCTCTCTGTTCAGCAATCTCTCTGGCATTGTGTCCTGCGAACTCTAGTCAACTTGTTCTTCCAGACTCAGCTCAGAGTGTCTACTAGACTCTATCTGGATTTCCTTTTCTGTACCATAGTCTGGCAACTCTCTTGATGCAGTAAGCTGGGGTAATAGTACAGCTCACCTCATTAGTTGTCCCTCTCCTGAGACTCAGTGTTCTTGGTCTTGAAAATCTTTGTTTCATGTATTTGTCCAAATAGGAAACTTTTTGAATTAAAATATATCTAGGTTTTTTTCCCTTTTTTAGTGTGAAGTATAGTTGACACACAGAGTTACCTTAGTTTCAGGTATACAATATAGTGATTCAACAAGTCTGTAAATTCTACTATGCTTACCACAAGTATACCTACCATCTGTCATCATATTACTATTACAGTACCATTGACTATATTCCTTATGCTGTGCCTTTTATTCCCATGACATTCATTCCATAACTAGAAGCCTATATCTCCTTAAAAGGAGAAACAAATTGTGACACAGTATTAAACTGCAGAATTTTGTGCACACTCATATAACGTGATTGTGAGCACAATGTGATCATATATGTCAGTTGCAGCGGGTACTACAATAGGATATTAAATATAGTTAAGTGGGAAAATTGCAGGTATTTCCCCCAACATTGAAATTTACCCCATTTTGGCCAGTTTGCTTCGATCATAAAACATAGAGAACCTCCATACTGAGATGGTCACATTTAAAATTCTGATTTTCTGAATAGGTTTTGACTGTGATTGATAATCTAACAAGAAAAAGTAGGATGGTTTGGTGTTAAGAGGCCTTTGGACCTCTTTAGTTTTAAAGGTTGACATTAAATAAAACTATGGATACTGAACAACCTTCTAAATTATCACTTATCCTTTATCCAATTTTTAACAAATATTGCTTCTAGATTGATTTTTCTAAAACATGCTTCTTCATTTTGTACTTAAACACCTAGTTTATAAGAAGAGGTAAAATATAAACAAATTAACACAATTCCATGATGTACATGCCAAATGAGATGCAAAGCACTCCATAGACATGAGGAAGATAATGTTTTAACTACCTGAAGGGAAGAAGAGGAATCTACTAGATGGAGAAGACAGGAGAGGTGCCACAAGTGAATTGTCAGAATTGTCAGAATATGAAAGCTTAAGAAATAAAAGTTGGTGGATGGGGCACCTGGGTGGCTCAGTCGGTTAAGCATCCGACTTTGGCTCCGGCCATAATCTCATAGCTTGTGAGTTTGAGCCCCGTGTCAGGCTCTGTGCTGACAGCTCAGAGCCTGGAGCCTGCTTCGGATTCTGTGCCTCCCTCTCTCTCTGTCCCAACCCACTCGCATTCTGTCTCTTCCAAAAATAAATAAACATTAAAAAAGAAAGAAAGAGAGAGAGAGAGAGAGAGAGAGAGAGAGAAAGAAAGAAAGAAAGAAAGAAAGAAAGAAAGAAAGAAAGAAAAGTAAAGTTGGTGGAAAATGGGGGCACAAGGGTGTGTACGGAGACGCTAGAAGCTTAAGCCAAGATGTATGACAATGTCAGAGGTCCTGGTTTCCTGTGACCATCCTGCTTTATGTTCATTATCGTAGTATCCCCTTCTGATGAGCATTTTAGCTCTTTAAAAATATACCACATAGACGATAAAATATATAGTCAGCTTTGAAAGATTTTAAGCTAGAGAGTGACATCATCAGGTTTGTATTTTTGAATGATTATCTGGTTTCTCTGTTCTGCCATGAACAAATAGAAGACTGAACAAAATATGTGAAGTAACTATTTTCAAACATTGGAAAATAGTCAATACAGAATTGTGATTTTATAAGAAGGAAAATAAACTAGGTGACTACTGCATGTTCACTTCAGATTTATACTCACAGGTGCTTTCCAGACTGCAATGCAGAGAAGTAGCTTCAGGCAGAACCTAGAAGTCTCACTGAGATGAGGGGAAAGAGAACAGTGTTTGCAGAGGCCTAGGGAGCTGGAATTTGCAAAGCAGAATACAAAATTGGAGACATTCTGAGAAAGAGTTCCAGAAATCTGCATAGGGAGCCCCTTGAGTCTTTGGCTGAATACTAATCCTTGCATACATAATGTGAAACTCCACAAGGCCACGCAAATAAAAATTTCCATGGAGCTATAAACTGAACAATTCCCAGAGCTCTCATAGGGCAGAGGTACATTTGAATTCTCACAAGCCATAATGGAGAAATCTCATTAAAAAACCAGAACACTAAGTAGAGTCACCAGAAAAGTCATGCCTTAGTAATAAGGCTAAAACATCCCCAGAGTAAAGGCTGCTTTAGACCCACCCTAACAAACTTTAAAATTAAGCCTTATAAGGATAAACCTGATCCAGTAGTAACAAATTTCATCAATCTTTTAAGAAAGAAATTTAAAACAGATATCATACATATCCGTTAGAATGGCTGTGATAAAAAAGACAAGAAATAATGAGTGTTGACAAAGATGTGGAAAAAAAGAAACTCTTATGCACTATTGGTAGGAATGTAAATCAGTACAGCCACTATGGAAAACAGTATGGAGGTTCCTCAAAAAATTAAAACTAAAAATACCATATGATCCAGCAATTCCACTTCTGAGTATTTATTCAAAAGAAAACACTGAACTCAAAAAGATATATGTACCCCCATGTTCATTGCGGTATTGTTTATAATAGCCAAGATATGGAAACAACCTATATAATAGCCAAGATATGGAAACAACCATTCTTTGACAGATGAATGGATGAAGATATACATACACTATACATAAAGGAATATTACTCACCCATAAATAAAGAATTAAATCCTGCCATTTGCAACAACATGGATAGAACCTGAGGTCATTATGCTAACTGAAATAAGTCAGACAGAGAAAGACAAATACTGTATGATCTCAGTTATATGTGGAATTTTAAAAACAAACAAAAAACAGCTCACAGATGCAGACAACAGGTTAATGGCTGCCAGAGGTAAGATGGGAGTGGGTGAAATGGGTGAAGGGAATCAAAAGATAACAAACTTCCAGTTATAAAATGAATAAGTCATGTGGATATAACGTACAACCTTGTAACTATAGTTCATAGCACTGTATTGCATACTTAAAAGTTGTGAAGAGAGTAAATCTTAAAAGTTCTGTTCACAAAAAGAATTCTTTAAGTATGTATGGTGATGGATGGTGACTGGACTTATTGTGGTGATCATTTTGTAATATATACAGATATCAAATCATTATGTTGTAAGCCTGAAATTAATATAATGTTGTATGTTAATTCTGCCTCAATAAAAATTTGAAAAACAATACCAATGTAACACTCAGAGAGTTGAGAATCCAACACAAATTATTAGAGATACAGGGGCACCTGAGTGGCTCAGTCAGTTAAGCATCCCACTCTTGGTTTCGGCTGAGGTCATGATCTCACAGTTTTACGGGTTCAAGCCCCATGTCGGGCTGTATGCTGGCATTGCGGAGCCTGCTTGGGATTCTCTTTCTCTCTCTTCTTCTCCCTCTGACCCTCCCCCACTAGTGCTGTTTCTGTCTCTCTCAAAATAAATAAATAAATAATAAACTTTAAAGAAAAATTATTAGACATACAAAGAAACAGCAAAATATGACTCATAACAAGAGAAAAATCAGTTAATAAAAACATTCTCAGAAGTGAAAGACATTCTGGAATTATCAGACAGAAGCTTTATAACAGCTTATCTCAATGGTCTTGACGATTTAAAGGAAAAGATTAATATACTAAGGAAAGACATTGAAGATATAGAAATGGAACTTCCAGAGCTGAAAATACATTTTTTGAAATTTAAAATTCACTGGACAGATTTAACAGAAAACTTTGCAATAGAAACTATCCTAAATGAGGCCTAGAGAGAAAAAAACAGAACCCTACTGGTCTGTGTCACAATATCTCCGTATTGATCATATGTGTACTTGCCATTCCAGAAGGGAGGAGAAAAAAAAGAGCAGAAATAATACTTTGAAGAAATAATGGCTGAAAGTCTTTCACAGTTGATGAAAACTATAAACCTACAGATCTAGGAATTTCAACAAATCCCAAGTAGGATACACAGAAAGAACATTGCATCAGAGCAGATTATGCTAAAAATGAATAAGAAAGAAAATTTTAAAGCAACTAGAGAAAAGAAAAGGAACACTATACACAGGGGACCAAACATCAAAACATGACTGCAACCTTACTGTCAGTAGCAATACAAACCACAACACAATGGAGTGGCATTTTAAAAGTATTGAAAGAAAGAAACCATCAACCTAGAAATTAATATCCAATGAAAATATCTCAAAACTGAAGACAAAGTAGAGCTTTTCAAATAAACAAAAGGTGAAATAATTCATTTCCAACAAATTAGACAACTGTTAAAGAAAGTTTTCTAGGCTTAAGAAAAATAATGCCAGTTGGAAACTTGCTGCTACATAAAAGAATGAAAACCTCCAGGAATGGTAGATAAATTGTAAATATACTTTCCTGATTTACTTTTATTTTAAAGATAACTGGTAATCTAAAGCAAAGGACGACAATTTATTGAAGTGTTCATAACATATGTAAAAGGATAAGTGACAACAACAGTACAACAGACTGAAGGGGAAATAAAGCTTACTGTTGCAAAGCTCTTACATTAGAAGTAGAGTGATATATTACTTTATGACGGACCATGATGATAATGTATATGGTAAACTGAAGAACAGCTACTTAAAAATTAAATGAAGGTATAGCAAATAAGCCAATAATGGAGAAAAAAATACAAGATAGATTGAATTAATACAAAAGAAGGCTGGAAAAGAGAAGAAAAGGAACAAAGAATGGACAGGCCAATGTAGAAATCAACTATCAAGATGATAAAGGACTTAAACCAAAGCCTAATGTAATATACACTTAATATTAAATTAATGTAATTTTATAATCACATGAAATGAAATGGTCTAAACACTCTAATTAAAATGCTGAGATCATTAGAGTGGGTATAATAAAAGCAGAAAGGAACCATATGCTGTCTACATGCTTTATATTTAGAGAGATGGGCAAAGTAAAAGGATGAAAAATATATGGAAATATTAATCTAAAGAAAGATTGAAAAGCTGCATTCATATCAGCCAAAGTAGAATTCAGGATGAATAATATCACCAGGGATGTAGTGGTGTTTTTCAGATGATAAAAAAAAAAAAATGTGTAGAAAGTCATCAAAAGTACATAACAATCTTGTATGTATATGCCATTCACAGTAGCACTAAAATCATAAAGTACTTATTGATTATTGATAAATTTAGCAAAATGCATATAAGAATTATACTCTGAAAGCTATAAAAAACTACTAAGGGAAATTAAAGAAAACCTAAATAAATGGAGAACTAAACTATAGTGCTTAGGGAAGTAGACACTGACACTGAGACAAAAATGCAAGTGTAATAGAATCAAATGAAAGATCTACATATACAGTCAGTTCTCATTATTCATGGTAGTTATGTTCTTGAAAGTTGCCATGAATATGGAATTTGCAAATATTGAACCTAGGGGAAATAACAGTGTTAAGGTCCTGCAAGCCTCTCTGGTCACATTTTCATCAACCTGTCAATACATATAACCTTGTTTTATGTGTGTTTTTGTTTAAAGCCACCTTATTTAATATGTATTGTTGGTTCATTAACATTGAACTCATGGCCAACACGCTAACTCAGGACTGAATGAAGCTTATTTAACACGTGTATCTTCTCTGTAAGGCACATCAGAGCTTTCTTGCACCTAGGAACATTAGACAGCACTTGAGCTCTATGCTTGGAGCTATTTTAAACAGTGAAACCACCAACAAAAAGCATGCAAATGCAAAAAATATGGTGCTAATATACCATAGAAAGTACCTTTGTTTATATTATGGTATGAGAGCTGAAAGAAGGCAAAGCATTGCCTTATTGGACCTCAGCTGGCAACATGCACATTGAGCAATTCATGGGCAAGTCCTATCATATTGTAATTTATAATAAGATACACACACACACACACACACACACACACACACACACACACACAGTAAAACCTTGGATTGTGAGTAACTTGTTCTCCGAGAGTTCCACAAGACAAGCAAACATTTCTAATACATTTTAACTTGATAAATGAGTGATGTCTTGCAATATAAATAGTACATGGTGCCGAACATCACATGCTCACAACTGAGCCAATGGTTCTTGATATTTGCTTTGATAAACAGATGCTTTGGATTATAAGCATGTTGTGAATTATGCTCGCAAACCAAGGTTTTACTGTATTTGGTCTTCATCCCGATTCCTGGCACAAAGCTTCAAAAATCCTTGGAATTTCCTAAATGATAAGAGAGATAAAGGTTTCTCTTGTTATTCATAACAAATCTCTTTCAACCACATCTGTGTATGTTAATGAGGTGATTTTTGGAAAGTCCCTAGATTACTAAGGATGAAATCTAGTTGCCAGGAGAAACAGCTATATGATTAGAGGGTTGGAACTTTCAGCCTTACCTCCTGACTACCAGGGAGGGGAGAAAATTGAAGCAATCACCAGCAGCCAGTGAATTAATCATTCCTATGCAATGATGCCTCCAAAAAAACCCAAAAGGATGGGGTTCAGAGAGCATCCAGGTTGGTGAACAGGAACTCATCCATGTGCTGGGAGAGTAGCACACCCCAAACTCCATGGGGACAGGAGCTCCTATGCTCAGAATTTTATGGACCTCACCCTATGTGTCTCTTCATCTGGCTGTTCATTCATGGACATATGTTTTCATTTATCTTGAGTAAGTACCTACGAGTAGAGTTGCTGAATTGTATGTTGATCATGGTTTCTCAGACTTAGCACTATTGACATTTTGCACCGATACTTCTGTTTTGTGGGGGACTGTGCATCGGAGAGTGTTTAGCAGTCCTCTACCCACTAGATGCTAGTAACATCCTCTCACTTGTGACAACCAAAATTTGTCTCCCGACACTGACCGTGGTTGAAAACCACTATAGAATTTATGGTGGCCACTTAGTGGAGATTGATAATAAAATTGTAAAAACAGATAATGCTCAGTAAAGGAAATATTTTATCCTCAGATGCATGAATATATCTCACTTCTTACCAGGGAGAAGCAAATCTTAGATCTCTCATTCATTCACAGAAGATTCTATTTAGTGCATTTCATTCAAAAACTCCAAAACGTTAGTCCGATTGTGTTTAGATACCGAAAAGCACATGGTGGTTTTTATTAAGTTTTCAGTTGTTTTGTTATGTGTGCTACAGGTAGACACTGTGGTTACCTCAGTTACCTGCTTCTTAGTCTTGTTTCAGGCAGTTCTTGTGGCACTTCACTTACTGTATAGGCTTTTCAGACAGTTCATGAATCTGATGTTGCTGTCCCATTTCTTCCCTTATCTGTGCTGTATGTACATTTTTGGACAAGAAACATTAGCTTGCAGTATTTTCTAAAGCAGGTTGCTGAATGCTTGAGTAGTCATTTTGTTGGAAGAATTTATCATGGGCAAGAGAGTTTCACATAGGAACGTATGTATTTTCTGATGAGCAATCACTTCACATTTATTTTTTGCAGGAGCTGCCACCAAGAATCTAATTTTAGGTATCGTCACCAGCGTCCATGCATGTGTAATTTTGACTGGATCTACATTCCTTTCATTGTTGAAATTAGTTGAATGATTCTGTAATTTGCTTTAAAATGCAAAGAAGATAATTTTGTAGCTATATTTTAATTTGCAGAGCTTGCGCTTCTGCCACTGATGTTTATTTTCCTGACAAGACTTTAAAAAGTGTGGGAAGGACTCAGCACTGTAACTTACCCTTGGAAGCAGCCTGAATCCTTGGGCAGTACCTCCATCAGCTTCTCCGACACAACCCATTCTCAGTGCCGATTTTCAACATTTCCAAAATGAAAAAGTCTCTCTTAATGTTGGAGGCAAGAAGAAGCATGGCCGCCTTTCATTGCATGTTAATCCCACTGGTATCCAGAGGGAAAGATGGAAATTCTGAGAGCCCTATTGTCATTCTGGTCACATGTACCTGATTACTTGGGTCCCTAGAAAAGAAGTACCAGTGGCCCGAGTCCTTAGCAATGATGAGAAGTATCATATCAGCTCTGGGAGGCATTTTACAGATGAGAGAACAGACTCAGAGAATGGCTAGCCCTAAATCACAGAGTTGCTACATAACCCAGCAAACTCAAAGACAAGCCTCTGAGTAAAATCCAGGGTGTTTTTTTTTCTACTCTGCCAAAACTATCTCCATCAAAAGTTGAAACCCAGCCTAATGCTCTTTAGTCAGAAATGTTTAGACTTTCAGACCAGCAGACCCTGATCAAAGCTCTCCAGGATATACATCATAGGGAACTAATAATTTATTGGCTAGATGATGTGTTCCCAAGACAGAAATTTATGACCTGTCTGTGGCAAGGAGTGAGGAGTGGACAGGAGCTGACTGGGGATACCATGTTGCTTTGAATCCCTATAAACCAAAGAGCCAAACCCTGAGGCTTTCTTAGAAAGCAAAGTACACCACTTTACAGTGCCTGCGTGCAGGTGTGGTACCCAACGAGGTGGGAGTTGCAGCTAGACAGAGAAGACAGCCTCCAGAGGATACCTACATCATCATTTTTGTGTGTTTTCTACTCTCTGTGCTTTAGCCTGGCACTCACTGACCTCTGATTTAAAGAGTTGAGTTTGCAGCAGTTTGCTAATTATGACCCAATGAGGCACTTCTAGCTGTGGTCAGAGTGAGTGGGTGTTAGCCAGCATTCAGCCATGGCCTCCCATTGCCATCTGTGATTTAGAGCAAAATCTTTGAGAGAAGTATAACTGCCTGAATTACTGCTCTTTTATATGTTTTTAAATGAGAATGTAAAGGCCAAGGGCATTTTTTCCCATTTAATACTATTAAATCCATCATTAAATCTCTCGCTGAACACTGGCTGATTTTAATGATGCCCTCCAGTCCCCGATCCTGATGCTTGACTGTGTTAATATTGTTGTATATATAGATACAATAAATAATGCTTAGCTAAGATGGTATGAGAAGCATTGCTATGTGTATCAATAAAAATAGTCGTGCTAATGAGACCAAGTGTCAGGAACAGATGGTGTGGTGGGAATCCAGCCATTGGCACTAAAAGCACGGTAAAGGACAAAGCTCCATGGCACATTGAATCTATCACTAAAACCAGCCTGAATCCTCTAAATATTTTACAGCAACTTGGCATAAAAGGATTAATTTGAAGTTATCGTTTATATTTTTACTATCTTACTTTATAGCACTATGACATAAAAACCACAAATGCTTTCCACGGTCAGTTCTATTTACTGACTCCCACACCCCTGACTCCTGGGCAGAGTCAAAGCAAAGGTACTTACCTGCCTGATTCCTTACCACATTGCTGACTGACATGTTTCTATCATATAAGACCAAGCAACAGAATATGAGAACTCTCAGGGCACCTGGGTGGCTCAGTCAGTTAAGTGTACAACTCTTGATTTCAGCTTGGGTCATGATCTCATGGTTCATGAGATCCAGCTTCGCATCTGGCTCCGTGCTGAGTTTGCAGCCTGCTTGGGATTCTCTCTCTCACTCTCTCTTTGCCCCTTCTCCACTCTCTCTCTCTCTCTCAAAATAAATAAGCATTTTTTAAAAAGAATGTGGGGGGGGGCGCCTGGGTGGCTCAGTCGGTTAAGCTTCCAACTTCAGCTCAGGTCATGATCACGTGGTCTGTGAGTTCGAGCCCCATGTCGGGCTCTGTGCTGACAGCTCAGAGCCTGGAGCCTGCTTCGGATTCTGTGTCTCCTTCTCTCTCTCTACCTCCCCCACTCACATTCTGTCTCTCTCTCTCTTAATAAATAAACATTAAAAAAAATTTTTTTGAGAATGTGGGAAATCATGATTTTGATTTTTAAACATTTGCCATTTTGAAGATGAAACATTACATACCAAGTATTATCCAGTATTATATCCTTCACTTTATGACTACTTTGATAATAATTTCAGTGGCTACAACTAATATTTAAAGTCATACAAGGAGCTAGTGTGCTGGTGGCAGCTTTGGTGCTAACATCTCATTTGAGCCTCCAACTGACCCCATGAGTCAAGTACTATTATCATTTCCCATTTATAGATGAGGAAACAGGACCTGGAGGTTAAATAACCTTCCAAAAATTGGCAGAGCTTGCTTATATTCAAACTCCACCAGTCAGATTACAGGATCCACACTCTTTGCCTCCAATGCTGTTCATCTGCTTCACATACCAGACATTGTTAGGTGAATATAAAGTTTCAGAGCAGGCTCAGAGTAGGTCCTTAACAAATATGTGTGGATGGAGTGCAGAGAATATGTACACAGGGCATGTTGCAGTAGGTGAACTCAAGTTCTTAAATAACTCCTTAAAAGTTTATACTGACTCCAACTCCCAGAATTTCTGGAGTGTATGGAAATAGTTAGAAGTTTTCTAAAGAGTTCCACATATTCAATGGAAGAAGCTATAGCAGAGAAAGCTTTCATCTATGATATTTTTTAGAACTTTTATTTTAAGTATCTACCAGAAACCTGAAGTTAAATAAAATGTCCCTTTTTTATTGCCCTTATAGAACTTCTGGTAAGATTCAGTTGTAAAGAGAGAAAAGGAATAAGGAGAGAGTAAAGTTTTATTCTTTTTAAGCTAGTCTTCCTATCTTTAGCAGTTGTAACCTTTACAGGTAATTGTTAGAGATTTGGATATAATTTTTGAACTAGCTCTGTCCTTTTAAAGGCAGGTAGAATCCACCTCTGCGCTATTATTTTAGATTTAGAAATGGCCGCTTAATGTGAGTGTGGCACTAAGGTAGTGATATATAATTTCATTACTCGAAGACTCCATTACTGTAATTCTCTGTTCTCTGTTTTACTCTCTTCCTGTTATACAGGTCCACATAGATTAGAACCTGGAATGACTTAGCCAGGGTTTGATTAGGAACAGACAAACCAGTTCAAGCTGACCTGCAGTAACACTAACTCATTCTTCTGCCTCTTCCTACCCTGTGTCCTCTTGGCTGCCAGGACACAAGCAGGGATGAAGTGAATAAAACCTCAGAGGGTCCCAACATCACCTCTGTGCACAAACAGTAAATAAGATACAAACAGTTTAAGAAACTGCAGTTAGAATTTCCTCAGTAGATAATTTCAGAAGAGTAAGGAAACATGCAAAAGAGTATCAGGAACATATTTGCAAAAAGGAAAACTAATACATCCGTCTTATAGGGTCATTATGAATTTTTAAACTCTAATAACTTAGAATGACCTCATGACAGAAACAGCCTCTGAAGGTAATTGAAAGGATATGGACTAAATTTTAGGGCAGTACAATTACATTTGGCATATTCTTCAGATCCTGAAATGAAAAGTGGCTCAGAAAATTGAAGTCCACATATTCACTAAAAGAAAACTGCTCTTGTATTTAATGCCATGTAGATAAAGCTCGTTCCCCACGTGCCAACAGCCTGTGATTTTGAAGTTGAGAAGCAGAGTATCTTAATATTATATAAAGCATTATGTTACTCTAATATCATACTAATATACAGTATGTACTAGCATAAAATCTTAATACATAGTTTTGTTTGCCAGCCCACTTGCCTTTGGTCCTTCCTCTGCTCAGAGTCTGTTCCTGGCCCCTGTAGAGATATAAGTCCCAGGCCTTGTGCCTGTCATCTCTATTCTGTGGGCCCTTGGTGTGATCTCCTGAATTCTGTCAGATTTGCAACTTGCAGAGGTTTGACAGAATATTACTACACACACACACACACACACACACACACACACACACACACACACACACATACAACTCAGACCCTCTGGAAGGTGCTACAGACTGGAGCTCATCCACATCTTGCTTCTAGGCAGGGAAGTGTCCAAGAGGACAAAGTTCGGGAAAGTTTGGGCTGTGTGGGCCTGGTTGTGATCAACAAGTACTGCCTCCAGATTTCTCAGGGCTACCTCAGTTTCCCTGAGGGGCCTGACGCTTAAATAAACCCCTTGCTAATCATTGAGGCCAGAGTAGCTGCTGCGACAAATCCACGCTTCTCAAAAAGCCATCTGTGGAGGCTACCTTGAGTGTTTTCTTTGAGAACCATTGAGGAGTGCCTGGATATGCCTAAAAAGTAGACTTTCAATGTTAATGTAGCTTCCAAAAGTATTTGCAAAGGATGGCATATGATAGATGAAGTACAGTGTCTGTGCTTAGCACATTGTAAGTGCTCAAAAGAGAGTGTTGATTTGTTGCTTTGAAGAGCCTCTTGAATAACTTTCCCTTTCCATGAGGGCCCTGTCTTGACCTATCAGAGCAAGAATAGATTATCTTAGAAAAGAAGCTGGCTTTATATTTGCAGGGTGGTCTTTTGATCATTCTGTCCTTTTTCTCAAAATTTCTAAAAATGGCAGCATCTACATCACAAAGTGTGCCTGGATTCTAGAAGGACAGTCAGGCTAAGTGATTTATTACAAAGATGTTTGGTTGAGAAAAGAATACATGTTTTGTCAGTGACCAAACTTGCCTTAGTCCTTAGGACAGAGTAATCCTGTTAGGCTCCTTAATCCTTTGCTGTCACATGGTGTCATTCACCAGTAGATGCCAAGTGCCCTTGAAAGAGGCCTGAGTTGTACATCCTGAGATAGGGTGAGTTCTGTCACAAAGGGCAGCAGCATAGCTACTGGCACAAAAACTACAGAGTTTTAATCAATACCCTCCCCTTTTGCATTGTCTACCCAGAGTCCCTAGACTCTGACAACATACAGGCCCTCTCAGAACACACAGAACACGCTCCTTCTTCCATTGCTTTTTAGAAGCTCCATGGTTAGGTCCAAGGGTGGAGGGAATTTCTATCCCTCAAGTTTGGAGGGGAATATTAAAAAATATTTGGGAGGTGAGAGTTGGTAATACATGGCAATTTTCAAACTTTGAGAGCAAAAGCTTTATTGCCATTTTGAAATTGGGTCATTATGTGCATTTTCTCATTTAAATCTCTGCTCATTGTCTAATTTCCTTCTGTGAATGACAGATTTTATCTTCCACTGTCATCTGCAAAAAGAGATACCAAGAGACAAGCTAGCCAACCTGGGTTCAAGGTTCCAAGCAGCCATTCACTGTCTTTTTACCCTATTAAGCTCCCTAAAAAAACACCCTAGAAATTTGTCTAAAACAATAAGGCAAAACAAACTTTTGGATGTTGGAATGATTTGTCTGGAAAACATCCAAACTTAAGAAAACAGATCCTCCACGCACCCACAGGCCAAAATAAGCATTTGTGTCTTTTTTTGCTGCTGGATATATAAATGTCATTAGTTTAAAGTATTTAAGTCTTGTTATGGGGCTTTGTAGCACTAATTTTATTTTCAGAAGTCTTGTCTCTGAATTTGCCATGAGTACTCTGTGTGTGTGTGTGTGTGTGTGTGTGTGTGTGTGTGTGTGTGTGTGTAGGGGCAGGAGTATTGTAGTCCATAAATCTAACTGCCGGTTTAAATGGTCAAATGCTGGTAGAGGCCTGAGCCCTTGATGTTACAAAAAAAGGCAAAACACAGAAGGAAATAAGCAAATGCTTTTCAAGCTGGATCTTTTGAGAACCAGTGTTGCAGGTCAAGGTTTTAAAAAGTTTCAGGAGTACTTTCAAATGGATTACCATGAAAACATTTGCAGGGTCACTATAGGTCCCTTGTCCTACAGCGACAACAAAGGTCACAGCTCGGGCAGTGTGTCCCCTAAGTGTTCAGTGGGGGCTTTGTACTGTCTTTTAAAATTCTAACACTGACCTTTCCTTTTTGGGTTCTGTGTCTTCCTCTTTCTCATGCTGGCAGAATTGGGCCTTAAAAAAAAATAACATCATAAGTCTGGAATCCTGTTTCTTTATTTTATAATGTTCACTACTAAGGGGCGCCTGGGTGGCTCAGTAAGTTAAGCGTCCGACTTCAGCTCAGGTCGTGATCTCACGGTCCGTGAGTTCGAGCCCCGCATCGGGCTGTGTGCTGACAGCTCAGAGCCTGGAGCCTGTTTCAGATTCTGTGTCTCCCTCTTTCTCTCTCCTCCCCCGCTCATGCTCTGTCTCTCTCTTCTCAAAAATAAATAAACGTTAAAAAAATATATAATGTTCACTATTAGCATTTACATAATGTTTGAGCTACAGGGATTTTGGTAACATCTACTTTAAGCCTTTCAAGTGCACTCTGTGTACAGGTATTAGGGTGTGAGGACCCTAAATCCAAAAGACGACTGTCTTGAGGCCCAAAGGAAAATGGAAAATCAAAACATTGGCCAAAATAAAGAAGGAAATGAAGAAAAAAAAACCTTTCCTTCCAGGTTTCTGAAGCCATAGTTTTTGGTGTGTACCTATTTGTTTGGACTGAAGTCATGCACATAATAAAGCCCTACCTGGGCTTAAATGTCACCCAGGCCCGCAGTATCCACCTTAGCACTTCTCTCACATTACATCAGAGAAAATAGTTTATATTCCCAATTTACAGGAAACAGAATTAGAAAATATCTTTTGTATATATTTGGATTTTATTAAGTTCAAATCACTATCTGTATTTTGCTGTACTTGGTTAATGCAAATGGCACTACTTAACCCCACTTCTTTCCTTCTTTTTTCCATTCATTCATTCATTCATTCATTGAACAAGTGTGTTCAGTGCCTCTACCATATGCCAGCACAGACTTCTCAAAATAGGAGTCAACAAACTTTTTCCATAAAGGGCCATAAAGGTGGTAAATATTTTAGGTTTTGTGGGTTGTATAGCCTCTGGCAGCTACTCGGTTGTGCCTTTATAGCACAAAAGCAGCTGTACAGACATAATGAATGCATGGGTACAGGCATGTCCCAGTAAAACTTCATTTATAAAAACAGGTAATAGATCAGTCACTTTGGTCTGGAGGTCACTGTTTACTGACTCCACAATAGAGCAGTGAACTAAAAAGAGACAATTCTTTGTTCTTAAGAAATTTACATATCACTAGATGGAGGCAAGAACATCCGAAAACATATAAATGTCAGGTAGGTCATAAGAGCTAAGAAGGAGAAGGCAGGATGAGAGGACAGGGAGCAGTGGGGCAAGTGTTATTTAAGATAGGGCAGGCAAGGAGCCCTCTCTGTGGAAGTGACAATGGAGCAGAGACCTAACAAATGAGGGAATAAATAGTATTGCTATCATGGAGTAGGGTGGGAAGGCTAAGATTACAGCAAGTGCAAAGGCCCTGAGGCAGGAGCTGATTTGAAGAAACAGCAAGAAGGCCATTGTAGCTAGAGTAGAATAAGTAGGGAGACAATAATGGAAATTAGAGATAACCAGAGGCCAGATCATATAGGATGTTATAGGTTATTATAAGGACCTTGGGTTTATTCTCTATGAGATAGGCAGTAATTGGAAGGTTTTCATCAGAGGAGTTACAGGATAGGTTTTGTGTGTGTTTTTTTTTTAAAGATCACTCTGATTTGTTCCTGAAGTATAACTTAGTAAAGTATAACCTTAGTAAAATTGAAATAAGAAATGAGAGTGGCATATACCAGGATGGTGGCAGTGGACGGTACAAGTGATTAGATTCCAGGTACAAATTGAAGGTTGAGCTGACAGGATTTGCTAATAGACTAAATGTTCAGTGTGGGAGAAGAAGGGTCAAAATGATTCTAAGGTTTTGATCTGAGCAAGTGGAAGAATGAAGTTGCCACTAACTAAGATGGGGAAGGGTGTGGGGAAAGAAGGCCTGCAGTCAGTTTTAAATGTATTAAATTGAGGTGCTATTCTGATATCCAAGTGGAGGTAAATGGGAAACAGTTCAATCTACAAGTTTAGAATTCAGGAGAAAGAGATAGGTTAGCAGGATAAATTGGGCCAGGATGAGATCACCTAGAAATAAGTATACTTGGGAAAGAGAAGTGATTGAAGGGCTGAGCCCTGGTTCGCACAATCCTCTTGCAAGGGAAACTGGGAGGGAGTGCCTATTGGGGAAGAAGGAGAACTAAGAAAAGGTGATTCAGTGACCAGGTGGAGAGTGATTCACAAAGGAGAGAATTATCAACTGAAAGAGTGCTGAGAGGTCCGGTTAGATGGAGACTGAGAATCCGCACTGAGAATGCCAGCACGGTGCCAGCTCAGTGTGGCTGGAATTGGGAGATTAAGGGGAGAAAGTGGAGACAGAGTATAGATAGCTCCTCCAAGGAGTTTGGCTGTGAAAGGGAGGAGAAAAATGGAACCGTTGCTCAGGTGTGTGAGATTAAGGAAGAGTGGAGATGGGAGATACGTTTTGCTGTTATTACAGTGATAGGAATGACCCATAGACACGGAGTATGAACGGATGACCATTACATGCTCATCTTACCTTTTCTTATAATGATGCTGTGGCAGTCTTTTCAGTATAATTAAAAGAAACTTTCTATGTATGTGTGGCTGAATATATAGACTGGAAATGAAAAGGCCTGAAGCCTGGACCTGGCTTAACCATTTGCCAGTGTTATCCTTGGGAAAATTTCTGAGCTTCAGTTTCTTCACTTGTAGAATGAAGATTAATAATAATAATAATAATAATAACTGTGTGTCACTTTCCAGGTTTGTGTGTGTGTGTGTGTGTGTGTGTGTGTGTGTAAAGATGACGAAAACTGTGAATCACCACACTAGCATATGATTTTAAATGCATATTGATGATCTTCCTGTTGTTCTAAGAATTATTTTTTAGGGATTTATTTTAAGCAATTTCAAAGTTGGTTCAATATATAAAATAAAATAATATACAATAACTGTAGAATAAGTGATAAAACCACATAATTATCTCAATAGGTAAAGAAAAAGCATTTGATAAAATCCAGCACCTTTTCATGATAAAAATGCTCCCAACAAACTAGGAATAGAGACAAACTTCTTCAATCTAAAAAGGGATATCTATGGAAAACCCACAGCTTAACATCACATTAAGATTAAGAACTGGACAAGATGTATGCACTCATGGCTCCTATTGAACATTGTATTGGAAGTACTATGTGGGCAGTTAGGCAAGAAAAAAAATGCATCTAAATTGGAAAGGAAGAAGAAAAACTATCTCTATTCACTGATAACATCATTTTCTATATATCAATCTCTAAAGAACCCCCCTCGGCAACTCATACACAAAACTATTATAATTAACAAATAGGTCAACAAAGTTGCAGGATACAAGATTAATATACTAAAATAAGTATTGCTATATACTAACAATGAACAATCTAAAAATGAAATTTTTAAAAATCTGTTTACAATAGCATCAAAAGAATAAAACACTTAGAAATAAAATTAATTAAGGTAGATCTATTTTTAATTTTTTGAGGAACCTCCACACTGTTTTCTAGAGCGGCTGCACCAGTTTGCATTCCCACCAACAGTGCAAGAGGGTTCCCATTTCTCCACATCCTCTCCAGCATCTATAGTCTCCTAATTTGTTCATTTTAGCCACTCTGACCAGCGTGAGGTGGTATCTCAGTGTGGTTTTGATTTGTATTTCCCTGATGAGGAGTGATGTTGAGTGTCTTTTCATGTGTCTGTTGGCCATCTGGATGCTAGGAATTTACCCAAGGGATACAGGTGTGCTGATGCATAGGGGCACTTGTATCCCAATGTTTATAGCAGCACTTTCAGCAATAGCCAAATTATGGAAAGAGCCTATATGTCCATCAACTGACAAATGGATAAAGAAGATGTGGTTTATATATACAATGGAATACTACTTAACAATGAGAAAGAATGAAATCTGACCATTTGTAGCAATGTGGATGGAACTGGAGGGTGTTATGCTAAGTGAAATAAGCCAGGCAGAGAAAAACAGATACCATATGTTTTCACTCCTATGTGGATCCTGAGAAGCTTAACAGAAGACCATGGGGGAGGGGAAGGTGGGGAAAAAAAAGTTAAGAGAGGGAGGGAGGCAAACCATAAGAGACTCTTAAATACTGAGAACAAACTGTTGATGAGGGGTGGGGGAGAGGGGAAAGTGGGTGAGGGGCATTGAGGAGGGCACCTATTGGGATGAGCACTGGGTGTTGTGTGCAAACCAATTTGACAATAAATTATATTTAATATAAAAAAAAGAAATAAAATTAATTAAAGAAGTGCAGTACTTATACACTACAAACTACAAAACAATGTTGAAAGAAATTCAAGCCTAAATAAATGTAAAGACATTCGGTGTTCATGGATTGGAAGAATTAATATTGTTAGCGATATTAGCAATTGTTAGCTAATATTGTTAGCAATATTAGCAAAAAGATGGCAGTACTGCCCAAATTAACCTACAGATTCAGTGCAATCTCTATCAAAATTCCAATCACCTTTTTTTCCAAAGTGGACAAGCTGATCCAAAAATTCATATGGAAATTCAAGAGACCTCCAAAGCCCAAAAAAATTCTTGAAAAGAACAAAATTGAAGTACTCATACTTTCTGATTTCAAAACTTACTACAAAGCAGCAAAGTATAGTATTGGCATAAGGGTAGAGGTATAGACCAATGAAATAGAACTGAGAGTCCAAAGTTAAACCCATGATTTTATGGTCAGGTGATCTTTGATAAGGATATCAAGTCAATTCAATGGGAAAAGAAGAGTCTTGTCAACAGTTATTACTGGGACAACCAGATATCCACATGCAAAAGAATGAAGTCAGACCTTTACCTCACACCATATATAAAAATTAACGCAAGATGGATTAATAACCTAAATTTTAGAGGCAAAACTATAAAAATATTAGAAGAAAATATAAGATAAATATTTATGTTGTTGGGTTAAACTTATTTTTCTTAAATATAACGTGAAAAGCACAAGCAACAAAAGGAAAAATAGCTGAGTTAGAGCTCATCAAAATTTAAAACTTTTGTGCTTCAAAGGATGTTATCAAGAAAGTAGAAAGATCACCCACAGAATGGAAGAAAATATTTGCAAATCACGTATCTAGTAAGGGTTTATTATCCAGGATGTATTTTTTAAAACTCAACAATAAAAAAAAAAAAAAACTCAACTCAAAAAAGGGGCAAAGGATTTGAATAGACCTCTCTTTAAAGATACACAAATGGCCAAGAAGCACATGAAAGGATGTTTGCCATTAGTTATTAGAAAAATAGAGATCAAAACTATGAGCTTCCACTTCATACCACGAGGATGGCTAAAATGAACAAAGTATTGGTAATGATGTGTAGAAATTGGAACCCTCGTATGTTGCCAGTGTGAATGTAAAATGGTGCAGGGGCTATGGAAAACAGTTGGCAGTTCCTCAAAAAGTTAAGCATAGAGTTACCGTATGACACAGCACTTCCATTCTGAAGTACATACCCAAGAGAATTAAATGCGTATGTTCACACCAAACTTGTTACATGAATATTAGTAGCAGCATTATCCATAATAGCCAAAAAGTTGAGACAACCCAAATATTTATCAACTGATGAGTATATAAACAAATTGTGCTATAATGAAGTATTAGTTAGCCATAAATAGGGATGAAATACCAATACATGCTACAGCATGGTTGAACCTTGAAAACATTATGCTAAGTAAAAGAAGCCAGGCACAAAAGGCCACATATTGTATGATTCCATTTCTTTGAAATGTCCAGAGTAGGTAAATCCATCAAGACAACAAGTAGAGAGATAGTGGTTGCCAGGGGTGGGAGGAGAGTGGAATTGGAAGGTACAAAGTTTCTTTTTGACATGACAGAAATGTTCTGGAATTAGATGTGGATGGTAGTTGTACAACTTTGCGAATAACATAAACCCACTGAACTATGTATTTTTAAATGGTTAAAGTAGTGAATTTTTATCTCAGTTTTTAGAAAGTTATTTTGTAGTTCCTGGTAAACATAGCATAATAGGAATTTCAGACTTGGAGTTAGCATAAAACACAACTGCAATATATCCTTTATTGGGAAGGACCAAGTTCTCCGGGATGGGTCTCTCTTCAACACATACACGCTATACACACAAACCAAAAACACCTTTTCTTTCCTACTATTTTCCTTCTTTTGATCATGAAGGTAGACAGTTGAGACAAAAAAATAACAAAAAGAGCTTTTGCATAGGAAATACAGTTAAGTTTTGCAATAAGTGCCTATTGCCCTAACCATATGTGGTCAATTATGTCTTAGAGATTCGTTATCATCTTTTTCTTTCCCCCAAAGCCTACTTAAATTCCAAGTTCTGGGAGTCATGAATCAACATGTTTTTCTGTAGCAACCAGAATTGGAAATGACTTAAGATCCTTAACACCATCATTGCTGAACATGTGAAGTCAGCTACCAGTAGAGTCCCTAATTCATTCCACCATTTCATCAGTCAGAGTCCAGGGAGAATTTTCCTCAGTGCCTCCTTTGTCATCACTAAATTCAAGATGGTCCCTTAGGAGGGGCTATACTGTTTGAAATGTCATTTTTTCCTGATGATTAAAGTAATATGTTCATTTAAAGGAAGTACTGAGTTTAATTAAAAAAACAAAAATTTTTAGGCATTTCCTTGCCAAGAAATCCTAAAATATACACATTGACAATGTAAATTCTTGTACTGAAATGTTTGAGGAGAAACCGCTGAAATGGAGATGGCTTTTCTAAGTGTGTGTGTGTGTGTGTGTGTGTGTGTGTGTGTGTGTGTGTGACACACACAAAGATGTTTTCACAAAACACTCTTGATAGATACATACTTAAAGCCACATACTGTGTAAGATGCAGGAAAAAGCCATGGACCTGTAGGAGGTGAGAGCTGAGGAGGAAGAGAAGGAGCACACTAGATGGAGAGGAAGGAAGAGTGTGTCCAGGCAGCGGGGACACAGGAAAGCCCAACGGAGGACATGAGGCGAGCCCAGTGATCACTCTGGCAGTGGTACTTCAGACACTGCTCTGCCTTTGGCTCTTAGCTGTCGAACAAACCAATTGACACCTATCTTTCTTACACAGTCACACCTGCAGGGGCTGGGTCACATGGACATGTAGGCTGCCCATTTGCACGGGCAGTGCTGGAACTAATTTTTCCAGATTTTTGGTTTAGTCCTAAAGGAACCCTGGCCCTGCTTTGGTAATGCTGTGCAGGCTGCGCCTGTGCACCTAGGGCCAGATCGGGCAGGTCTCCATCTGCAGGTGTGTCTCTGTTGAAGGCTGACTTGTCTTTGTGCATGAAGGCCATGCCTGCAGGGAGTTTGTCTGATAGAGACCAGCTCTTCAGGGCACTTTCATGGCTGCAGAAAAGAAAGGAACAGAGCAGAAACCCTGCCAGATGCTGGAGGTGTCAAGCTAGAAATCCTTATCTAAGGTAATTTAAGAGAGTTATGAATGAGGAACCTTGTACTTTAATAGAGAAGCTTATAAGGGACACCTAGGTGACTCAGTTGGTTAAGCATCTGACTCTTGATTTTGCCTCAGGTCATGATCTCACAGTTCGTAGGTTCGAGCCCCACATCAGTCTTTGCACTGGCAGTGCAAACCCTGCTTGGAATTCTCTCTCTCCTTCTCTCTCTGCCTCTTCCCTGCTCTTTCTCTCTCAAAATAAATAAATAAGCTTTTAAAAAAAAATAGAGAAGCTTACAAGGCTAGACAGTAGGAATGCTTATCCCAACCATGGCAAAGCAAAAGCACAAGTATCCAGTGCCAGTGCCTTCCCTCCTTGAGGAAAAGCAGGCAAACCACTCCCCCATGACTCAGCATTCAGGCCCAGGGCCCAGCATGGTCAATCTGTGGACACCCCCTGTCGGGGGGCTCACTGCATTGACAGTCAGCCCTCAGAGTTGCATCAACCACTGTCTGTTGTCAGCTGGTTTAAGGCCCATAGAGAGAAACCTCGGATGTCAGACCTGAAGTCAGGTAGACCCAAGACAATGCTTTTGGAGGAATGGAAGGCTTTCTCTGTGCAGAAAGAACTAAGGACTCCTGGAGCACTTTCCTAAGACATTCGGGAAGAAAGCAGGTAAATGGGAGGACGTGTGACTTGTGTAGGAACTGAGTATGGACCTCACATGCATGAGGTCTCAATAAATGTTAGTGTAGAAACAGAGGCACCAAAGCTACAACTTACTTGAAACCCTGATTGTGTCAGAAAATCATAGACCCCTTGCTTTAGGCCAAAGCTGACTTTCTGCCCAGACTCCCCCTTACCATTACACACACCCCTTTTAACCAATGGTGTATATCTGAAAGTACCAAGATCCCTGCAGCTAGCTAGGCTTACAAAATTGTAATAGTGGAAAGTAGATTTCTCCTGAAAAGTCAAATTTTCCATGTTTCAGAGAATGAGTGACAAAATGGGGCCTGTGTCCCTTCTGGAAGCATACACTGTGGAACCGCAGCGATCCCCTGCTTGAGGGCAGTGGGAGCTGTTTCAGTAGGCACAGTCCCACCCCCACTGGAGAGGTAGGCACAGAAACAGGGTGGCTTAGAGACAGGTGGAGGCGTTGCTCCTTTACTTCCTGGTTTTGTAACCCTGGGCAAGTTCTTTAACCTCTCAAATCTTCATTTTCCTCATCTTTAACATAGTGCTTACCTCACAGTTGCTTTGAGATTGCATGAAATAAATGTAGAGGAAGTGCTTGGTGTGGTTCTTGGCACGCAGTGAGCATTCAGTACATGGCGCCTTTGAAAATATATTAGATGCTCATGCTCTGCTCAGTGGTAGCCCAGGGAGCTGAACTTGTTCATCTGTCCCTTGAATTGTGATTTTAGCTGTGATGAAAATTGCAGTTAAAGGTGACTCAGTGATTGCATTGGTCATTCCTTGTACTCTTTATACATCAATTCAGATACTTTCCCTCTTCCTCAGAGCCCAACACTTCCTCTGTTTTAAAGTCTTATTCTCAATAAGGGAAGAGCAAGAGTTCTTTAAGCAAGGCTGCTCTGCTCATTTTGGGGCTCTTTATGCCTTTTAAAATTATCTGGTCATAGATGTTAAACGTCTCTAACGTCTTATAGCCCCTATGATCTAAAATACATAAGATTGCCATGAATTACATGCCATTTTGTGACACTCAATAACTGATGTGTGTCCACTGGGCCTCCAGATTCTAAATGCAAGTCTTCTTAGGGGAAGGACTGTGTTTTATATTCCTTCTGTATGGCCAGAACCCAGGCAAAAACCATATTAAGCCTCTAATGCAGTTGAATAAATCAGGCTGGTTGGTATACCTTCTTGTTTGTTTAATTCAAATACAAATTGACCAGGCTCACTCCTGTCTGCAGTAATAACAGGAGAACATGGAAGAGCAAAGGGGAACTTGTTGTGCCCTGGCAGCACCTAGGGCAGGGCTGGGTCGGACTGAGCAGGGATCTAGGAGTTGGGGTGGGGCATGGTTGCCCCCTCACAGTCATCATCCAAGCCTGGATATAGTATGCTCTTAAAACTGCCCTTGAAGAAACGTGCTGTAAGATGAGAAGTTGGCCCTGCAGACTTTGTGTCCTCTAAAAGCAGTTCCTTGCTGTGCTGCTAAAACACCGGATTTTTTCTTTGTCACCTTCTCCTTCCTAGTCTATTGTAATTACATTTCTCAACTGTTTTTAAAAAGTTTCTTTTTCCCCAGAAGGCTGCCTTCTTTCCCACTGTCCCCCATCCAGACTGTCTGGCACACAATCACCAAGTTGCTTTGCCCAAAACAGCACCTGGCATGTCTGACCCTCCACGTTCAAACCCTCATAACCTACCACTGCCAACCCACCCTCCATGGCACACTCTGGCATTCGAAGCCCTGCGGAGACCGTTCTCATTACTCTCCTCAGCTCTCTACTCAAGCCCAGGTGACTTCCACTCATCCCCTTGCCCCAGCTCAAATACCCTACCAACTTATTCCTGGGATTACCTAGGTCTCAACTTCTGTTACTGGCTTACTTCACCTCCTTTACGGAGTCCTGAACGTGCCAGCTCACACTGAACACTGCTGCCTTGCTCAGCTCCAAGCATCACTGCCCATCCTACATTTGGAGTTTGCCACACATGCCCAAGGGACTGTATTACTAATGTCTGCATGTGTTTGTAGATTTCCACCTTCCCCCTTACTGTACTGTATTTCCCCTGCACTGTAAACCCCCTTACAGCAGAGTTCGTACTGTACTGTACTGTACTTCCCCTGCACTGTAAACCCCCTTACAGCAGAGTTCATGTTTCTTTTTACTATGCCCCTTAACACGGTCAGACTAGTGCCCTCCACTAGCCAACTCGCCACTGAATTCTGTAGAACATGATCATGACACTCCTGGTGTTCTGGTCTCTACCTTAGTTAGGGCTGCTATTAGATTCCTCAGAGCTGAGCCCTCTCATTTTGGCTGGAGCCTATCATTGAGCCCCAGACAAAGCTATTTGTTGTGCAGACAGGAATAATAAAAGATGATTTTAGCAGTTTTTCGTGGTTGAACCAGCCCTTCATCTGACAGCCTGCAGCCCACTGCAGGAATGGTGGGAAAAGTGTGCTTCCTTGTGCCAGTTCCCTCTCCATTGTAATTAGGAAGCTGGTTTGCTTGAAATATTGTTTCACAGGTGCAGGATTCATCCTCGACAGGTGATTATGTTTTGATTTTTATCATCACTTATAAAACAGAATGGGGAAAGAGATTTCAGACCATAAAGCATATTCCACTGCAAATGAGATATTAGTGTTAAAAATTCATCAATGTTGCTAAATATTTACCCAATACAGTGTTTCTACCTTCTGCCAACCTGAGGCATTCTCTTGGCAAATGTGCCTCATGGAACTTTGGAAGTCTTTCTGCATTACTAGTCTAACTACATAAATACAACCATCTGTCCATACTAGGTAAACAGACTGACCTCTATTCTTCTTCTTCTTTTTTTTAACCTTTGTTTTAATTTCTTGAAATTTGTCCAAAATAATCCTGACTCTACTGCTGGTTCTTTGTTAGGAGCCAAAAAGATACAATTATAAAGAACTCCAGAAACATCTAGTACATTCCTTTTCTTCTTAGTGTAATTTGAAACCCCCCTGAGAATTGTAATTTAAAAGTTCCCCACACTTTCCTTCCTCTCCAGAGGTAGCCATGCATTTTCTTGTGTTTCCTACTGTTGCGTCATTTTAAAGTTCTACTGTAGAAACTTGGTATTTTTAAAGCATCAAATTTGTTTTCAAGTTCATATTTGCACAGAACCAAACTACAGCCGTTAATAAGATTAGATTAGTGGGTGTTGATTTAGTTCCTACTATGTGCTTAGTTGCTACGTTCATCTTTTTTTTTAATGTTTTTAATTTTTATATCTGAAGGATAGAGATACAGAGCATGAGTGGGGAGAGGCAGAGAGAGAGAGACAGAATCCAAAGCAGGCTCTCCCAGCACAGAGCCCCACACGGGACTTGAACCCACAAACCATGAGATCATGACCTGAACTGAAGTCGGATGCCCAACCGACTGAGCCACCCAGGTGCCCTGCTAGGTTCATCTTTAAAGGAAATATTCATATGTGGGATATTTTTAATTCATTCAAAAAGTCATGTTGAGAAGTTAAACACTCATTCTCATGATGTCATCTCTCAAGCATTCCTAGAACTACTTTCTCCTTGAGAGCAAGGAAGATGAACAGGGAGGAACCAGCATCCTTACTTGGGTTTTGATCCAAAATAGCTCTCCTTAGCTTGATTGGGCAGTTTATTGAGGTTTGATTCTAAGTGACTTTTCACTCTCTCTGAATTCATATCCACTCTATACACTGAGATTCCCCCCCGACACACTCCTCCCCCAGGAATTCAAAGGACCATGATGTAGAACAGTTCCCAAAGAGAAATTTCAGAAATATTTTGAGCTGTCCCAGCACTATTGGAAGAAAAGACTTACCTGCTTGACAGCAAAAAATTATGAGTGTATGTTATAGCATGGTAGTTTAACAATCATTACCTCCTCACATCTCATATGCTAAGTAATCACTCATTCATTCAGGAGTTGTTTAGCAAGTACCTTCTATGGACACTGTGTTAGGGTAGGTCCTGGAGATGTAGCAGTGAACGAAAGAGGGGGTCTCTGCCCTCCGAAGGCTTACCTGTAATCTCATTCAGTGGCAGATTATGTGCTATAAATTGTTAGTGTTATAGACATTCAGAGGAGGGAAAGGTTGGGAAAAAGAAGACGGAAGCAGACGTTTCCTGAACAGTATGGGCTGTGAACTGATATGTGATGGAAGGGTAGGATGTGGACAGGGAAGTGAAGGCAGATGGGCAACATTTGAGCAAAGCCCTACAAGGTGAGATGCACAGAGCCCCCTTACTATGAGCAGCACGGAGAACCTGACTTGCCTAAATGACGGCTCCTGGAAGAAGCATGCTGGACATGTCAAAGTCAGGCAGGGCCTGAGACAAGATTGAGAAGTGGGACCTAGTCTAATGGGCAATCAGGGGCCCTCTCAATTAAGCAGACTCTTAAGGAGACAGGTGGCATGATAGAAAAGGTGTTTAGGGAAGATTAATCTGGCATCAGGATTAATGACCTTTCCCCTAGCTGCAGTTGCCCTAACTTCCTTGCGCTCAAATATATTTCATGATAGATGGTTTTAGAATTACATGTCAGAGACTTGGACATGAACTTCCCCAGGGTGGGGAAGCAATTTAAGAATTAGAGCGTGATTGTTTAACTCTGAAGTAAAAATGGTGCTTGGCTTAACCAGATGACTTGATGCTGATCAAAACAAATTGTTTTTAAAAATTGTCACCATGTCATCCTGAAGAGATACAAAAGAAATAACAAGAAAAGGGAAGAGGCAAATTCCAGAGAATCTGAGAACATTAAGACCTTGGCTGTGTATTGAGACCAGGTTTCCAGAGTAATTACTTTCCATTTCTGTCACTCAGAAGAGCTGAACGTAGCCAGGTAATTTCTGTGTAAACTTCAGCAAGAATCTTGCTATGTGTATACACAGTTGCTCTTGAGGTGGAGTTGGGTAGGCTCCATCTAAAAGTCTAAGAGTTCCTTTGGTAGGTCTTTGATTATTGCATTTTTCCTTACAATATTCACAGATGAGAAACCAAAGGCCCAGGTAAGTCAAGCACACATCCTGGTCAAGGACAGAGCAAGTATTCCTAGTATACTTGCCTTCACCTGCCCACTTCACCTAATTCTGATCTCTGCTTTTTTCTTTCCCTTCCCTTTTTTCTCTTTTGTCCCACTTCTTGTTTATTTTTGGTGAGAGGAAAGGTAGGGAAAGAAGGGTTGAAGACCAGGGTTGAGTAAGAAATGCTAAGAGAACCAATAATGCTAGAATAGTGTATAGATTACACTTACACTTAACTACTGCTGATGCTACTTGTTCTACATCATACTATTTATGAAATAATATGAAATATGGTATCTTATCTACTTCTCACCAAACCCCAGTTACAAACTGAAGGCAAATGCAAAGATGCAGAAGCCTTTGTTTCATATTCTAGGTGAGCCACAGAATGACTTGGTGGCCTTGGGTAGATAACTTCTCTGAGCCAGGTGCCCTCATCCCCCACCCTCCTGGTTCCATGGTTCCCTATGGCTCTGGGACCAGCCTCAGTCTCTCCTCATTCTCAGCCCAGTGCTTTTGTTCTCTTTGTCTCTAGGAACTCTGAAGCATTAAGTTTTAAAATATAAATATGCTTTAGGGGCGCCTGGGTGGCGCAGTCGGTTAAGCGTCCGACTTCAGCCAGGTCACGATCTCGCGGTCCGTGAGTTCGAGCCCCGCGTCGGGCTCTGGGCTGACGGCTCAGAGCCTGGAGCCTGTTTCTGATTCTGTGTCTCCCTCTCTCTCTGCCCCTCCCCCGTTCATGCTCTGTCTCTCTCTGTCCCAAAAATAAATAAACGTTGAAAAAAAAATTTTTTTTAAATATAAATATGCTTTAAACAAGGTAACATTTTTTAAATGTTTAGTTGGAATTTTGCATTTCTAGCAATTTCTTGATGCATCCCACTTGTGCCAACCTTCTTTCTTGTGAGAACCACTCTTGTCGTTACACCCAGGCTTAGATCTCTTCACTGGCTGAGTTGTTCCATTATACGCTTCCATTATCTGAGTGCATGTTACCCATTCCAGGTTCATCTCGGTCCCTGCCAGGGCACTCACTACCACCCAGCACCACCCTCCACGCTCCCCTCATCAAGCTAGCTTCCTTACTCCCACTACCATCAGGGACACGTTTATGTGGGTTCTGACCCTCCACCAAAAACCTGCTACTCCTCTGTGGCTCCTTCCCTAAGTCAAAAGGGTCCTTACCTTATCAGTACCACTATTCTACTCTAATCTGCAGGGCATAATTGAGCACTGCCTAGCTCTCCCTTTTAAATGACTTTATTGAGGCATAGTTTATATATCAAAAAACTAACCCATTTCCAGTGTACAATTCAGTGATTCATAGTAAATTTAGAGTGTGCAACCATCACCCTTATATAGTTTCAGATTTCATCACCCTGGTAAGGTCCCTCATACCCATTGTATAGCCAACAATCACACACAAACATACAAACACACCCACCTGCTGACTCACTCCCTTACATGTATATACTCACTCAAACATCTTTTGGTTCAATTGGAATAATACTGTCCTGTTCTATTTAGGCTTTTATTACAATAAATATTTTTTGTGATCAGGTTTCAATATTTAGACACGTTTGCTGCTATATAATAAAATTGTCACATATTGGTAATTATATTAAATATTTTTCAAAGATAAAATTTGTATTGTTCACCTTTTCTTCTAAAGAGTTGCTTTTCCTTCCAAGTTTTCTTGTCCATTTTTACTTCAGGAATTCTTTCCATAGATTCAAAAATGTATTTATGTGACAACCTGACAGATAAACAGAGCTAATTTCTAAATACTCTGATGTCAAAACGGGCAAAGATATAAAAAGGTATTTCAGGAATAGGAAAAGAAGATGCCTAATAAATATGCTACACTAATAATTAGAGATGCAATCAAAGCAACAGTTCAAGCATTTTTTTTTTCCTATAAAATTGGCAGTGGGGCCCCTGTGTGTCTTATTTGGTTAGGCATCCAACTCTTGATTTTGACTCAGGTCATGATCTCATGGTCCTGAGATCAAGCCTCTCTCCCTCTCCCTTTGCCCTTCCTCTACGCGCTCTCTCTCTCTTTCTCTCAAAAATAAATCAATAAACAATAAATAAATAAATAAATAAATAAATAAATAAATAAATAAATAAAGGTGATGAGGTAAAAAAATGTTGAGGTATAAATGATAAATAAAATTATAATATATTTAAAGAGTCCATCATGATGATGAGATATACATATACCTTGTGAAAATATTTCCACCATGAAGTTAATTAACACTTCTGTCATCTCACCTTTTTTTTAAGTTTTCAGCAAATTTCATTTATACAATACAGTATTTACATTACATGATTAACAACTATACATTTGGGTCTCAGGCTTTATTTCTCCTCTAAGTGAAAGTTTGTACTCTTTTACCAACCTCTCCCTATTTTTCCCAAACCCCAACCTCAGGCAACCACCATTCTATTCTCTGTTTCTATGAATTCAACTTTCTTTAGATTCCACCTGTAGTGATGCTGGACAGTATTTGTCTTTCTCTGTTTAGTATATTTTACTTGGAATAATTTCCTCAAGGTCCATCCATGTTATCACAAAAGGCAAGATTTTCTCTTTTGTAAAGCTGAATAATATTCCATTGTATATACATACCACAGTTTCTTTTTCCATTCATCCATCAGTGGGCACTTAGGTTGTTTCCGTTCTTTGGCTATTATGAATAATGCTGCAATGAACGTGGGAATACAAATACGTCTTTGAGATAATGATTATCTCCTTTAGATATAATACCCAAATGTGAGCCTATTAAATCATGTAGTAGTTCTACTTTAATTTCTTGAGGAACTTCCATACTGTTTTCCATAGTAGCTGTACCACTTTACATTCCCAGCAACAGTGTACAAGGGCTTAATCTTCTCCACATCCTTGCCAGCATTTTTCATCTCATATCTTTTTTATAACAGACATCCTAACAGATGCGAGGTGATAGTTCATTGTGGTTTTGATGTGCATTTCTCTGATCATTAGTGATTCTGAGCTCCTTTTCATATACCTGTTGTACATCTGTATGTCTTCTTGGGAAATGTCTGTTCAGATCTTTGGGTTACTTGTTTTTTGTTTTTTGTTTTTTTTTGCTTTTGGGTTGTATGAGTTCCTTATACATTTTGGATATTTATCAGATATGTGGTTTGCAAATCTCCTACGCCACAAGTTTTCTTTTCATTTTGTTGATGTTTCCTTTGCTGTGTAGAAGCTTTTAGTTTCATGGAGTCCTGCTTGTTTATTTTTGCATTTATTGCCTTTGCTTTTTGTGTCAAAACTGAGAGATCAATGTCAAGGAACTTACTCCCTGTGTTCTCTTCTAGGAATTTTTTTGTATCAGGTCTTTTATTCTGTTTCACAGTTTACATCTTCTTATATTGTGCATTTATTAACAAATTGTTGTAGTTATTTTTAATACTTTTGGCTTTTAGCCTTATACTACAGTTATAGGTAATTATATACTACCACTATAAGATTAGAGTATTCTGTATTTAACTACATATTTACCTTAACCAGTGAGTTTTATTCTCTCTTGTATTTTTATGTTACTAATTAGCATCCCTTCAGATTGAAGAACTCCCTTTAACATTTCTTAAAAGGCTGGTCTAGTGATGATGGAAGGATTTTTTCAAGTAGAGTATCCTCAGGTGGCAGGGTTTTTTTCTGTGACAGCATTTTGAATGTATCACCCCACTGCCTTCAGGCCTGCAAGGTTTCTCCTGAAAAATCTGTTGATAATATTGTGGTATTTCCCTCGTATGTAACAAGTTGCTTCTTTCTTGCTGCTTTTAAGATTCTCTCTTTGTCTTTAGCTTTTGACAGTTTAATTATAATATGTGTCAGCATGAGTTTCTTTGGAAACTTCTTCTTCTTTGGAACTTCATCTTCTTTGGCACTTTCTGGGATTCCTGGATCTGGGTGTTTGTTTCCTTTTTCAACTTAGAGAAGTTTTCAGCCATTATTTATCTGAGTAAATTTCAGCCCATTTTTCTCTTTTCTCTTTCTGGGATCCCCATAATGTATATTGGTACATGTAATGGTGTCCTATAAGTCCCTTAAGCTAGCTCACTCTTTTTTATTCTTTTTGTTTTCTTTTTGTACCTCTTATTGGATGAATTCCACTGCCCTGTTATCAGGTTCACTGATTTTTTTTTCCTTCCTCTTGATTTAGTGTGCTGTTCAATCCCTCTATTAAATTTTCCAACTCATTTATTACATTCATCAGCTTTGTGATTTTTTCATACCTTTTAATATTTTCTACATCTTTGTTGAAATTCTCACTTTGTTTATAAATTGATTTCCTGACCTCAGTGAGCATCTTTATAAATATTACTCTGGGGGCGCCTGGGTGGCGCAGTCGGTTAAGCTTCCGACTTCAGCCAGGTCACGATCTCACGGTCCGTGAGTTCGAGCCCCACGTCAGGCTCTGGGCTGATGGCTCAGAGCCTGGAGCCTGTTTCCGATTCTGTGTCTCCCTCTCTCTCTGCCCCTCGCCCGTTCATGCTCTGTCTCTCTCTGTCCCAAAAATAAATAAACGTCGAAAAAAATTAAAAAAAAATATTACTCTGAACCTTCAATTGGATAAATCACTTATCTCTGTTTCATTAGGATTGGTTTCTGGAGATTTATCTTTTTTTGTTTGGAACACAGTTCCCAATTTCTTCCTTTCTGAGATGTTCTGTCTCAGAGCCTAGAGCCTGTTTCCGATTCTGTGTCTCCCTCTCTCTCTGCCCCTCGCCCGTTCATGCTCTGTCTCTCTCTGTCCCAAAAATAAATAAACGTCGAAAAAAAAAATTAAAAAAAAAATATTACTCTGAACCTTCAATTGGATAAATCACTTATCTCTGTTTCATTAGGATTGGTTTCTGGAGATTTATCTTTTTTTGTTTGGAACACAGTTCCCAATTTCTTCCTTTCTGAGATGTTCTGTCTCAGAGCCTAGAGCCTGTTTCCGATTCTGTGTCTCCCTCTCTCTCTGCCCCTCGCCCGTTCATGCTCTGTCTCTCTCTGTCCCAAAAATAAATAAACGTCGAAAAAAAAATTAAAAAAAAAATATTACTCTGAACCTTCAATTGGATAAATCACTTATCTCTGTTTCATTAGGATTGGTTTCTGGAGATTTATCTTTTTTTGTTTGGAACACAGTTCCCAATTTCTTCCTTTCTGGGATGTTCTGTTTGTTTCTGCATATTAGATAAAATAGCCACCTCTCCCTGGCTTGAAAGACTGGTTTTGTATAGTTGAGTCCAGTCAACCCACCCAGTTTGAGCTCCTGGTTACCTCTCAAACATTTGTGATTGTCCAAGCTGCCATTTTGGCTCTGTGGTGGCTCCCAGTAGTTGAGAGTATGCCAAGACTTTTCAGTGTCCCAAAGGGGAGGATTGTAGTTAGCACTTAGATGCACATTGATCAGAAGCCAGCCCCTCTGGAACACATGCACTCTTATTCCATCCAGGGAGAAACTGGGAGATGGGAATCTTTGCCTGCTACCTCTGCACTTTGCCCAGGTGTATAGCCACAAACGCTCCTATATCCCTTAATGACTGCTTCTGTGTTTTTTGTAATCCTGTGGGACTCATGAATGTGAGCCTTGCTGGCTTTTGGAGCTAGGTGATTTGGGGGCCCATCCCTCAAATGGAAGCCTTCAAATTTGGGGTGCTAGCTATGTGACCCATACCCTTTGCTCTTCAGAGAGAAGCTGGGACTTAGGGGTTTCCTCCCAGTTATATGCTGTGCCAGGGATGGTATTTATGGCATGAGTCTCAGCCTTTTCTACCTGTTTCAATGTGGACATTTTCTCTGTCACCTGACATGTAGAATTCAGTCATGTAGTTCCTGGATTTCTCTCAGAGGAGATTACTCCATGTGTAGGTGTATATTCAGTGTGTCCATGAGAGGAGGGAAATTCAGTAGCCTCCTATGCCACCATCTTGGTCCAGTAGCCACTGCAAATAGGATTTTTAAGAAGAGTATTAATAAAAGTCTTTAGAAACTTTCATATACTTTTCATATGAAAAGGGCTTTCATATACTGTTACAGGATATGTAAATTAATAGACCATTTTGAGAGAACAATTTGACAATATATTAGCATTTGAAATATTTATGCCATTTGACCTAGAAATTCTATACAAGGAATTTATACTCTGGAAGTAATATAGAGCCATGAAAAGATCGATGTACAAGGATTTTTTTCCAAAGTATGGTTTATAGTCACGAAAAAAGGCAACAAACCAACTCTCCATCACTTGATTAAATAAACTATCATACTTCCAGTCAGATTAAATAAACTATAGTACTTCCAGGCAGTGGATTGCCTGTGTAGCCTTTCAAAAGAAGATACATTTATCAGTTGTATTGGCAAAGAAGAAATTAAAGATGAAAATGATTAAGTCACCGAACAGTATGACCTCATTAAAAATATATGGATAATCCCCATATTAGTATAAGTATATAAAAAATTGGATAAGTACCCAGTGCTTGAAACTGTTCACTCTGAGCATTCTCCATAATTGTTAGGATCCTGAGTGGCTTTCACTTTCCTGCATTTTATATTTTTACAATGTTTAACTTTTAACAAGAAGCATATATTATTTATGTAAACAGAAAGATGCAGTGAAGATAATTTTTCAATTAAATTAAAAATTAAATTGAAATCATGTGTCCTAGCCTAACAGAGATTACATGTGCAGTTAAGAACTTCACTGAGTCAGGAATAGATACAAACAGAGAGGGCAGGGATTGCCTCAAGTCCCCCCAACGCGGCCCCATCTAATCAGAAGAAAGTAGGTACTCCAAACTTGGGACTCCCAGAGACCTCTCGCTGTGATGATCTCAAATGCTTCCAAGATATGCAGGTCACCATTTTAAGAAATGGCTAGTTTACCACTGAGTAGTTTTAATGGTTATTATATTATATTATATTATATTATATTATATTATATTATATATTATATTACATTATATTATATTATACTAACTTAAACTGCATTGTGTTATGTTATATAATACTATATAAAGTTATGTACATGTTTACTGTCTATCTCATTTTTTCCAGAACGTAGCATCTGTGAGGATGGGGATCATATTTGCAGCTGTGTCTCCAGCACCTAAAACAGTACTTAGCACAAAGCACCTGTGGAATATTGTCAGAAATTGTTAGAAAGTTTATAGAAACCAAACTCTTCCTGAGAGCTTTAACAAGTTGCCTCTAATTATGTTGGGTGTCTCCATGAGCCACATGTAATGTTTTTTCCACAAGGTAGCCCCTTGGATGTCTGACACAGCAACTTATTCTTCTTTTTTGCCAAACTAATTAGACACATTAGACCAATGCAACAACCATGAGAACTATGATACCTCAACCAGCATCCATTATGGCCAGGATAGACGTTGGTGGCTGGGGTGGCTCCATGAGAAAACCAGAAGAAATAAAAACATAGCAGCCACGAGGAATATGGATGTATTGTGTTTACAGTGTTCACTGTTTGTTGCTTGTTGCCCCACTGGTGCTCACAATTCCACATGCGTTGTATTCTGTGTTGCATCCCCAGAACATAGTGTTGCACCTGGTACATAGTGGATGGTTAGAAATGAGTTCAGTTGAATGTACATCTGGATGCACTAGTAGAAACTGAATTGATTGGTCTAACTAGTCATAAACTATTCAGCATGATTGTAGACCTCTTCTCAAGACAGGAAACTATGTCTGGTGTTGTCAGCAAGGATCAAGGAATAGAAACATCTGTCTCAAATTTGTAGATTGTCCATTTGCTTTTGTGTATTCTGAACCTTCCTTCTCACTTTCTCCCCATGGAGACATCTGCAAGATCATCTTTGCTTCCTAATTTCCTTAAGGTCTTTTCTTTCCCCCTTTCAAGACACAGCATCTGAGTTCAGGATCTTATCTTCCTTAGACATCATTAATTTGGTGCCTTCGTCTTTTATCTTCATTTCTTTGTTCTCACAGAATATCTTTTCCCAAGGGATAAGCTCTTTACAGGCTATACTAACTCAGTCTTTTTTGTTGCCTTTTCTTCTAAGAAAAGTAGTTATCATTCTGTTTTTATTTTGGCCCTAACTTCTCTTTTCTCGCAGACCTATGAACTTCTGGTGGAAAGTATTTTAATCTTTTGCCTCCCCTTTTTCAGGATATATTAACCTCATGGTTTAAAAAGAAAAAAAAAAAGGATGGTCTCTCCAAAACTAATCAGCTTTCCTTCTTCCTCCCGATTTGGCTGTCTATATCTGGAATACTTCAGTAGACATTTCCTGTATTTTTTAAAGTCATCCTGCCTTTTACATCCATCCATAAGATGAGGAAATATCCCTGCTAGCTAGGGCGATGCCACTCAGTGATTTCTAAATTACCCCTCAAACTGAGAAGAAATACTTGGGTGAAGTTAATAGACAGAAACCTGCATGTTCGAAGGGAACTTAGCTGGGAAAGGACTTGAAAGGGAGAAAGGCGTGCACCATCAGCAAGGTTGGGCTAAGGGCAGCACAGCTGCTGAGACTTGCCTTCCCTCTGGGGAACCAGACATCCTACTGTACCAGGGACTTTTATCTTAGCCCCAGTGGCTCTCTGGTTCTCTTCTTACCCTGCCTGCCTGCCTTGCTCTGTGCCCTGCCTTGATGTCAACTCCTACCACCATGATCCAGTAGCTTTCTGTCTCTATATTCATGTTTCCCCATTGCCTCCTTCAGATCATTTTAGAAGAGCTCTCAGGTCAGTACTTGCAGTAGTAGTCTATAGGCATAAAAACAAAGCCTCTAATCTCTTAAGAACCCCAAACCCAATTCTGGAAAGAGAATGCATTCCACTTATTACTAATTGTCCCATTTCAGAAAAATACCAGACAATGAGACAGCACCCCCCTCTTTATGCACATGGTGCTTTAGTAGCAAAGGGAGTGAGGGAAGCAAATTATTGTTTAATAAGCACACTTTCATTATGCCTTCTATTTGACTATGAATAATTAACCAGTTAAATATTAAATAATTAACAGAGTGAAATAGATTAAAAAACAAACTCATAAATGCCTTCTCCTATAGCCATCCCCATCTCTTCACAAAGTCTAAGCCAAAAGCTGCCAACGCTAATTATAAAGGTAGTGATACAGCCATAATCACCTTCTTTGGAGCACCTACTTTTTGCCAGACACTATGCACTCTGTTTGTTTGTCACTAACCCTTTTAGTAATCCTACAAGATAGGGTTATTAACACCAATTTACAGATGAGGACATCAATAATCAGAAAAGCAAACTTGCCCAAGGTCATTCTGCTGGTTCACGGCAGGGACAAGATGACACGTGGTTTCTCAGATGCTGACTCCAAACCTGTTCTGCCATTCCACTTCTCTATAATTGAGAGATGGGTTTTGGCGAATGCACTTTTATTATTATCTGTCTGTGGAAGGGGGTTCAGGAACATAAGTAAGAGGAAAACATGGCCAAGAATGTAATTATCACCCTCTTCCCCCTCCTGGCCTCCACAGTCTTCCTCTCTGTCCCAAGTAATACCTTCTTTACCTTAGATACGTATGAAAGAGCAGTTTGATTATTGCAAACCACAGCTAGTTCTAGGATTAATTAGTCTATACATCTAGTAGGAGGGCTAATTTCTGGTTGTTTGTGCTGTCACAAAAAAGGTGTTATGTAGAGCAGAAGTAAGGTGACAGTGGCACCATTAATAACATGACCTTTCTTATGAGCTGGTTAGGAATTTGGTTCATTTCTCATAAACCTAGACTTAATATGACTTATTCTTAGAAATGATACAGGAAAGGGGTGCCTGGGTGGCTCAGTCGTTTGAATGTCCCAACTTCAGCTCAGGTCATGACTTCACAGTTTGTGGTTTCAAGCCCCACATTGGGCTCTATGCTGACAGTTCAGAGCCTGGAGCCTGTTTCGGATTCTGTGTCTCCCTCTTTATCTGCCCCTCACCCACTCTCACTCTGTCTGTCTCTCTCTCAAAAATAAATAAACATTAAAAATTTTTTCAAAAAAGAAATGGTACAGGAAAATACCAATCCCATATTCAGAATGTGGGAAATCCTCCTACTGCCCCGCCAAATGCTTTATTTTTTTTGTGAAAGCATCTTTTAAAATTACACTAATTAATGCTTCTCAACAGGAGCACAAGGTTTTTAAGAGTGCAGGAAACTAGCAGGTGTCTGTGTGTTGCAGCAGGAACTCTGGGGTGAAGTTGTCACCTGGGTTTAACAAGAGTCGTTAAGTTCCTACAGCTGTACACTCAACATCAAAACCCTCTTTAAATTCCAAGAACCCAAAGTGATTTTACTACTTTTAACATTTTAACACAATGTTTAGTTCTAGAGACAACCCACAATTAAAGAATAGAAATTATAATATTTTTAAGCCCGGGGGAAAAAATGAATGTTGAAAGCCAGGTGAATCTAAAAATGAATTATGGAATTGTATGGTTCTTATTTTTCCAGAAAGTCCCAGGGAAATAGATAAAACAAGGCTCTTAACACAGAGGGACAAGACAATAAAACAAGTTACATCCATCTTCCTGCCCCCAAAGAAACTGGAAAACAACAAAACTGCATCTAGAACAAGAAATCTTCAGAAAAGTCTAAAATGAAGGGATCTAGCATGAAATAAATTTTTGGAATGGCAGCTGTATTTTGACTTCAGTCAGTGCTCTTATCCTCAAGCTATCCTCTAATCCTTATTGGAGAGTCCAGAGTTTACAGGGTTGCTGAAGTCAGGGAGCTGAGACGTGGGTCTCTAGTGCACAGGATGGATTTCCTTACGAGAAATCACACTCTTTACATGTGAAGGAAATAATGAAAGGCCAGACACAGTGTGGTATCAGAGAACTGAAAATCTGATGGCCCAAGGAGCAAGTGTGATGCACCCACCTAAGACACCCTTGAAATTTCCAGGTTGAAGTCTTTTGTATTTTTCAGTCCCCAGTGCTTGCCTTCCCCGCATAGGCCCATGGGGGTCATACTGTTTTCTAACACAGGTGTTCTTGTCTTTCTCAATCTGTGAAAGCTGAATTGAAAACTGCTTCTCAAGTTGATGCCATTAATCTTGACCTACGTGGTGCGTCCTCCATTTTATCCATTGATGATTAACCTCATTGAGAACAAGAGGATAGCCTTACCTTAAAAGGCTCTGGCTTAGATTAGTTGGTGTTCCAAATCTGAGATTCTTCTCTCCAGGAGACATGTATAAGACCAGAAAATACAGCTCCTGGGAATCCCCTTCTCAGGCCAGTTTTAGTCCAAATTGGACATATTCCTGGGTTTTCTTTTTTTTTTTTTTTTTCAACGTTTATTTATTTTTGGGACAGAGAGAGACAGAGCATGAACGGGGGAGGGGCAGAGAGAGAGGGAGACACAGAATCTGAAACAGGCTCCAGGCTCTGAGCCATCAGCCCAGAGCCCGATGCGGGGCTCGAACTCACGGACCGCGAGATCGTGACCTGGCTGAAGTCGGACGCTTAACCGACTGCGCCACCCAGGCGCCCCTATTCCTGGGTTTTCAATATGAAGAAACAAGATTTCACTATGATTTTTGGTAATGCTACAATTATACGTTTTTATTGGTTATTTGCTTAGTTATAATTTTAGCAGCCTAGGCTGTACTGTAAAAAAAATAGAAGAAAGTACTTTCCTTTTTCAGCAGCTACTATTTTTCTAAAAGGTTTCCATGAGTAGTGTTTCCGTCAAGATAATGATTGTTGTTATTGTTAATGGACATGAATACATTATATTCACTATTATTTTTCATACTATAGGTCTTTTACTATAGTAACAAAATGAGGATGTTCTTGAATTTTTGTTGATTTAGGGTAAAACTTTAGCCTGCTTGTTCAGAGCCAAAATCTGCCCAGCCTTTGAGTTTGACCTTGAAGTCTATTTAAAGTCCAGGGATGGATTGACAATTAGAATATACTCTCTAGCCCCATTAGGGAAGGATTTGTGTGCTTCCCCCAGTTTTTCTTACTCAAGAGCTGCTGCTCTGAATCCCAGGTATGGGCCTTCCAGAGTGTTTCCCTTCACCAGATACAGTACTCTTGTTAGCTACCCGCATTTAAAGGATATGTAATTTTTATTACACTTTTCTGTTGTTGGAAGCACTTATCTGATAAGAGTGTCATAACACAAATAATTTGTGTGAAACTGAAAACAAAATAGTGCTCTGATCTGCAGCAGCCACCGCCATACATAAAAGTCGACTTTGGCAGTTTGTATTTTTGTTCCCAAGTGATGGAATTAAACCAGTGTTTTATTTTGAGAAGAGTGAGTTTCTAAGCACAAAGAATGCTGGAGTTAGCTATGGTCATCTGCCAGGCCTGTGGAGGTAGACACCCCGTTTTAGCAGACCTCTGAGTTGGCAGCAGATGTTGAAACATTGCTGAAAGAGAAAGAAGATATTCAGTCGCTCTCAATCCTGGCAACCATCATATGTGTTTCGTAGAACAAGTATAGCTTATTGGTGTTATCATTCTAGAAGGAGAGAAAAGAGAATCCTAGGGAAATTAAATGAATTCCTATTACTTTATCCATTGTGCTAGGCCTCCAGAGAGCTATAAGAGAGTTTAAAAGACATAATCCCTTCCCTCAAACAGGTTATACGGTAAGACCTTGGACTGTGAGTAACGTGTTCTGGGAGTGTTCCGCAAGATGAGTGAACATTTCTAGTAAATTTTAACTTGATAAATGAGCGATGTCTTGCAATATGTGTATGTGATGCCAAACATCACATGGTCACAACTGAGCCACCGGTTCTTGAATTTCGCTTTGATGTACAAGTGATTTGGATTACAAGCATGTTTTTGGAATGAATTATGCCCACAAACCGAGGTTTTACTCTAATCTAACAAGGGTTATAAATTCATAATCTGATAGTGGTAACACATGAAAGGTAAAGTCACAGCCCCAGGTAGCATGGAAATGTTAAGTAGGGGACACAGATCACAGTAATGGAGAGGTGGAGGGTGTGGCTCTCGCTAAGGATCACGCTGGTCAGTGACCTTCATAAAGAGACGAGGGATGAGAAAGAATGAAGAGATAAGTGAAGTTGGAAAAACATGAAAGGAAAAGCAAAAAAATGTCAGGATAGGAAAACCTAGGGCAGGACAAGAAGTAAACCCATCTGGCTTGTGGGGAGGACCGTACAGAAAAGTAACAAGCAGTAACACTGCAGTGTTTCTTGATGGCACCATATGACAGAGCATCTTGAATGCTTGGACCAGAGTCACTGGAAGCTTTTGAGCAAGTGTAGCATAGTAACTATTTTAAATAAAACACTTGGGTGACAGTGATCAGGATAGATTGTAGTGGGGAGACAGTAGGCAAGGAGAGAGACCAGGGAAAGTATTTCTCTATTTGCTGATTTTAATAGGGAAATTTAAATGTTGTTCAAAAATTTTCTGGTTTCCTCTGTTTGCAAACTAACTATACTTTACGGATCTTTATACTGTATATTTTGAACACTAAGATTTCAGGCTAAAATTCAACTGCCTTGAATAACAAAGAGCTACACTGCTTAATGAATGGATGCCCTAAGCCTCTGACCATTTGTCCTAGGACAGGCTGATGAAGGTGACACCAGAGTAAGTGGGGAGCTGCATGGAGGGAGAGGGTTGTGCAAAATGAGTACATGAAAGTCTGCTCACCTTTAAGCTCTGGACTCTTGGGACTCAAGGTCAATCTTACAGTAAAATAGATGTGAAAATGGACACTGGCCTGTATGCCCCATGGCCTTCAGAAAACCAGTATAAGGAGGATAGAAAAAAAAAGTTGGACAGTTAATGAAATGCAGTATTCTATACTGTTATCATTGAACCATCTGTTACTTCATTTAGCAGAAAAGTGAGTGTATTTACTATAAAGAGACTTGGCATTTTAAGCCTATATAAGAAATAAGAAGACACCCTGAAATACATCCTTTGGGTAACTAGACATCTGCTTGGAGAGATGGGACTAGTGAGGCTGTGTTAAGACAGATATGTCTTATTCTTAATCCTACCAGTTGGCTAAGGAACCTGAGCTCAAAACTGAGGCCCTCTCAGTTTGAGGAATAGGGTGTGACCTCATTCCTAAGTGGCAAGAAAATCAAAAAGGAAGGAAGGCAGACAAAGAAGTGGCAAGGGACATTAGAATTTCAGAAAGCAACTACCTAAACTCTGGAGTAATTGGCCTTACATTACTTCTGTGATCCAGGAAGTGGCTACAGGATAGCCACTGTGATGATGGGATGGTTGAGGAGAGGAAGTCAAGAGCATGAGTGGGGGTGGGGGACAATGGGCACAGTGGCATGGGATTGATGACCTTGCAATGGGTAGGAATCTTTTCCTGTGAAGAATATTTTGTGAGACAAACTAATTGAAATTTTAGAAGTTATCAAAAATTATACCTTTGTTTACATTTTAAACTACTAGAAACAGGTATAAATTAAACGCTTAAAAAAAAAGAAAACAAATCTCATTATTATTATGTCAAGGCTCTGTTCCCATGAGAAAACTTAGGGACAGTGTAAAGAATCATTATTATGATTCTTTCTTAGGAATCATGGTAATTGCTTTAAATAAGTTTCTGTTTTAGTACTCTATAGTTTGTGTTAATAATTGCTAGCTTAATTGCAGGTTACATTTGCATAATACTTCATTCTTTTATCAAAACACTTTCCCATGTATTCTCTCATCTCAGTATCCCAATATCTAAAGCTCAGAGAGAAATTCTGTTTCTCAGTTTAGAGACCCAGAATTCTGAAACTCAGTTTGATGTTAATCAGTACTGTCTTTTATAGAGTGATTAAACATAAAGGAACATGCTATGCTCCTTATATGTATTATCTCATTTAGTCTTCATGATTAAACCATGAGATTGTTAACATCTCTATTTCCTCTGGTTCTAAAATACTACAAGCTGAGATTTGATTGATTCCTAAGTCTGTGATTTTAAAATCACTACAATTTACTCAAGATGTCACTTACCTAAGCTCACTGAGCTAGTGTGACAGAAGAGGAAATAGGAATAATCTATTTGTTCTTAATTTTCCCATCCAACCCTAATGGAGAATTTTTACATAATAAATGATCAATCTTTTAAAAAATCATCGCACATTGATTTTTAAAGTATATATTTAAATAGTTTGTGTAAAGAATTCTTATGTTTTTTTTGGAAATTCTAAAGATTTAAATGTTTTAAGCAACCCATTTATCATTCCTTCATATATTTAGCAGAACTCATTAGGTTGAAAAATTACATAGAAATCGTTAGAATTAAAATAAAGTTAGTGAGCAGTTTTGCATTGAAATATGGGTGTTCAGTTCAATTCAGTGAGTTAATTTTGAGTGTTTAGTATTTATAATGTGCTTCAGTCTACACAAAGACATGTTGGCAGTATCCCTCTCTGAAGAAATTTTCAGTCCTTCTTTAAAGGATTATGTTTAATAGATCTGAATATTATTGAAACATATTATTGAGATTCCTAAGTATGATTTCTGTTCTTCTTTGGAGGAAGGAATGGGAGGGGAAAGAGGAAGAAATGGTTGTGTGCAGATTGAGGTATGTACTCATAAAACTGTAAGACAAAAAATAATCTAACAGGTACTACGAGAGAGAAAAACAAATACTTTTGGAGGAGCATGAGAAGGGAACCGTCTTATCATCTTGGAATGGAAGGGGAATCAGCAAAGGCCTCAAGACATAGATGATGTTTAAGATGAGCCTTAGTGGATGGATAGAAATCCAAAGTGCATATGAGGGCAGGACATTCACACACAAAAGTATAGTGTCAATGAAAACAGAGGTGTAGTTTTTCTTATACGTACTGTGCGTGTAGATTAATAAAAAGGCACAAGGCGGAAAACAGACTTTGTTGTAGAAGGTCTTGAATACTAGGATGAGGTCTTTAAGAGCAAATGCAGTGAAGTGAAAGACAAATAGTGGGCTGGAGGTAGGAGATATATGTGCAAATTTCAGCGGTGGCATTTATGAATTGAGTGAACTTGGGCAAATCAGTTAATCTCTTTGAGCAATATGGATGTAATAATAATTAGTAATAATTAAAGGTTGAGTGTAAATTTAAAATCTTGTGTGGAAATACTGTGAAAACTGTAAAGCACAACAGGAGTCATTGGGCCATGGTTGTCATCATATTGTTATGTATATAGTGGGATGTGAAAATTTTGGAGGAGTGAAGCTTTTCATCTGGATCTGTAGTCTAGAAGAATTAAGTTGGCAGGAGTGTAGCAGAAGGATTAATAACAGCAAAAGAAAGAACCAGTGAAGAAGCTATTAAAGTAATTCAGGTTAAAAGTAGTGAAGTTGTGATTAGTATGGTAGAGATATTGAAGAGATACTGTCCCAATTTGGCCTTCATCCAAAAATATACTGAGCACCCACTCTGTTCCTTGACACTAACTCAGCATTCCTGCATAACTACCTCAAAAGAGACAACATGGATAGATACAGGATAGAATTGGCCAAGACTTGGGGAGCAGAGTTAAGAGGAGAGAAGGACATAGAGGGTCACTGGATCTTCCTTTGCTTTCCACTGGAAACACCTTGGTAACAGCACAATGGAGAAGGGACATCTCAAATGCATATGAGCTTAACCCACCTACAGAACAGGTGTTAGGGTGGGTGAGAGATGTTAATAAGGTCAATAAATACTTCCCCGGGTGGGTTTGACTCTGTCTGCTCCCAGTGTGGGTCTGCACTATCTAAGGTATTGAAGGAGGAGAGTTACCAAAACAAAACAAAACAAAACAAAACGCACAAGACCATCCTTAAGAATGTCTTTGACTTGAAAAACCTGACAGAATCCCTTTTTCCCAAGCGAGGTGAGAAAATGTCTTCAACTAAAAAGAATTTCTCACTTTGCTTAAAACAGATCAACTACTGTTTCTATGCTTGCTTGGGTTTGAAGGTGGAAGGAAAAAAAAAACGGGTTAAAACCCTACTTGTAAACACCGAGTAAGTTTCCTGGTGATCAGAAATTGATTGAATTTAATTGTACAATCACTTAGTGACTGCACATCCCTTCCAGGAGGTGGAACTGGAGGAGAAAACTATAAGTGAATAAACAACCGTTCTCTCTCACACAGTGCAGTGTACGTGTGTGTCAAAACACATACCACAGAGGACTGTGCATTGAGCTGAAGTTGTATTCTTAACACTGTTATAAAAATGGCAAGATACTTACTTCTCTCTCTATTTCATACATGTGATACGTTTTTTTACTTCTCCATGAAGGAAATTTTTATGAAGACCAAAGTGATTTGTGGGGCTTATTGAAAACTCATACTAATATTAGTTTTGAACAAAATAAAAAAGTCCTCTAATAATGACCCTAAAGTCAGAAGTACTTTGTACATTCCTTCAGAAACACCCTGTGAAATTTTGTGGGATCAAGTCCAAGAGAAGCAGCCCCCTTTGTACAGCATTTTCCATAGAGCTTTTACTACTGGGTTGTCCCTTTACTCGGGAGCTTAAATGAAGTAAAAAATAGGACAGCCTTGCAGATCTTTTTAAGATATAAAGGGAGCATGGGGATAGCCATGGAACCAAGAATTGGTAAAATTAGGAAAAGAAATCATGAAAGTGGGTCTCACATCCTTTTTTAAAAAATCCCTTTCATTCTTTATTCATCTCTTGTTCATTCCTGTCCCTTCCATGTATTAAGGCAGGCTCATATAGCTGTTTTATATGCTACTGACTTTAAATAATCTCTGTATTACAAAGCTGTGTTTTTTCCCTCTCTTTAGGAGATGACCTGGCTCCCACCACTTTCTGCTGTTCAAGCACCTGGCAAAGTGGAACCAAGCAAATTTCCATTTCCAAATAAGGTGAGATCTTGCAACACTCAGGAGGAATATGCTTTACTCACACAGAGATTTTTAGTGGATAGTGGATTTTCCCTTGGTTGTTTTTTCCTCTGTAAATATTCCTGCCAGAGGCATATGGCTTTGATTTTCAACAATTTGCAAGCATGTATTTATTCATCAAAAGGAGAAAATTAAGCTTTGACTTCCATACTTTCTGCAAAATGTGATGCATATTATAATTGTCATTTTATCTAAAAACATTTGTGAAATTGAAATGCATCTTAACAATCATTTTATACATTCAGTGTGATTGTGTCTTTTTTTTCTCCTGAAAAGCTATTATTAAATTGATGATGTATCTTAAAATCAATGTCTTAGAATTGAAGACATGTAGTATATCATTGCTCTTGGGGATCTTTTGTAAACCTTAAAATATTTTCTAGGACTTTAAAAGACAAATTTCCATATTTTCTAAGGACAAGCACACACTCAAAAAATCAGCCACAATATATCTACTTAAATTACATGTGAGTCTAATAGGTTTTATTTTCTATTCTTCACCATACAACTAACACTTAACTACATATTCATAAATATAAAATTATGCAAGTAGAAGCAAAATATAAAAGTGTCCAATACCCTCATCCAGATTTTATTTCCCTACCCAGAGTTTACTCTCAAGAGTTTGGTGTGTACCCTTTTAGCCATCTTTGCTGTGCATTATATACATATATGTGCATATGCAGTTTTAAAAAACTCTTAAGTGGTATAGTTCTACAAACATTTCTTCTAAGAGTTTTTCAGATACCTTGAATGCATATCATTGCTAAATACCAACATTGCAACTTTTTACAGTGAATTATTAAAATAACATTTCATTATAATTATCACAGTGGTAAATTCCATTCTAAGAGCTGACTTTCATTTCCCTTAACAAAGTGTATTTGGAGATCTTTCCAAGTAAATACATGGAAATGTTCTTCATTATTTAATAGCAGCACAATCTTTTGTCATATGAACTGTAGTTTATTTGGTCAAGCTCCTTTTGATGGATATTGAAATTGTTTATGGTTTGTTGTTATCACAAGCATTAGCACAACCAACATTTTTTGTAATGTCTCTTGTATATCTCTTATTAAATATCTCTAGTACAGATATCTAGAATAGGAATTGGGTGCTGGAAAAATGAGAAACCATATTTAGCTTTGACTGTGTTTCAATAGTACTTTTTATGCATCTTGCCAACGTTTAACATTATCTGGTTTTATATCATTGTGTCTGTAGTGTGGGTGAAAAACTGATATCCCATTGTTTTAATTTGCATTTCTCCAATTACTTTGAAGTTTGAGCATTGACCGTTTTTCCTTTACAAATTGCCCATTTGTATCCATTACCAATTTTAAAAAATGATTTATAGGAACTCCTTATATCTTATTCATTTGTCTGTTATATATGATGCAACTATTTTCTTACAACCTTATTTATGTACCTTTTATACTAGTAAAGTGTTTAATTTTTATGTCAGAGAAAAGTTATTTCCTGCTCCAACATTCTAACAGTGTTCTCTGTTTTATTCTCATTTTTTATAGTTTCGTTTTTGGATTTTAAAAAAGTTTTTGTGGTTGGTATAACATAGGATTCTAGCTTTCTTCTTTTCAGTGGTTAGGAAATCATTGTTACACTACCAACTAATTAGTCCATGTCCCCCCTACCCCCACCACTGGTTTGAAATGCCACCTATGTCAACAATTGAATTTGTTTCAGGACTGTCCATTTGTTTTTGTTTTTGTTTTTGTTTTTCAGTATATTTCTTTAATTCTTTCCCAATAACTTATTTTTAAATCAGAGGTTGACAAGCTTTTTCTGTAAAGGATAACATTGTAAACAGTTTAGGCTTTGCAGACAATACCTAAATGAATGAATGTGGCTATGTTCAAATAAAATTTTATTTACTGAAACAGGTAGTGACACAATATATAAAGAACTCTTACAACCCACCAATGAAAAGATAACTCATTTTAAGAATGGGCAAAGGATTTAAATAGCCATTTCTCCCAAGAAGATCTACAAATGCCTGATTAAGTATATGAAAAGACACTATTGCTACTGTTAATCATTAGAGATACAAATCAGAACCATGGGAGATACTCTTTCGTGTCTACTTAAATGGCTAAAATCAGGGGCACCTTGGTGGCTCAGTTGGTTGAGTGTCTGACTTTGGCTCATGTCATTATTTCGCAGTTTGCGAGTTCAAGCCCTACATTGGGGTCGCTGCTGTCAGCGCAGAGCCCAATTTAGATCCTCTGTCCCCCTCTCTCTGCCCCTGTCCTGCTTGCTCTCGCTCTCTCTCTCTCTCTCCCTCTCTCTCAAAAATAAATAAAACATTAAAAAAAACTAAGAGCTACGGACACCTGGGTGGCTCAGTCAGTTGAGCATCCAGCTTCGGCTCCCGTCATGATCTCACAGGCTCTGTGCTAAGAGCTCAGAGCTTGGAGCCTGCTTCGGATTCTGTGTCTCCCTCTCTCTCTGCCCCTCCCCTGCTCACACTCTGTCTCTCTCGCTCTTAAAAATAAATAAAAAATAAAAAAATTAAGAGCCTATTAAATGGCTAAAATCAAAGGCAAACAAACAATAATCAGTGTTGGCAAGAGTATTGAGAAACTGGAACTCTGTTATCAATTGCTGGTAGGATCTAAAAAGAAGCAGCCTCTTTGAAAGACACTTTAACAGTTCCTCAAAAGTTTAACATCAGGTTATCATATGATCCAGCAATTCCACTCCTGGGTATCTATTCAAGAGAATTGAAAAGGAATGCTACTGGATTATATATATATCTGTTTACTGAACTCCTTTTCATTCTGCTAGATTTTTTTTTTTTTTGGTAGACTTATATTTTCCAAGTGGGGAGAAACAGAATATGTAGCAGTAAAATACATAACATGTTAGATTATGATGTATAGTGAAAGGAAGATAATGGATGCTGATGGTGAATGGGGGTGGATGAATATTAAATAGCTTAAGAGAGACCATCCTAAGGAGGTGACACTTGAGCTGAAGGAAGAGAAGGAGTGAGTCACACAGACAAGTCGAGGAAGGGAGTTCTGGGCAGATGGAAGTGAAAGTGCCTGCATGCTGGAGGGACCACAGGGCCACTGGGGTCAGGGCAGAGCAACCCAGGCAAGGAACAGTAAGTGACACAGTGAGGTAAATGCAGTCACATTATGCTGGGACAGTATGGCCACTAAAAGATTTGGGGCTTTACATGAAATAAAAAGCTGTTAAGAGTTTTGCAAATAACAAATGCGTTCCATTTTATCCTTCTTATTGTGTCGGCTGAAGTCTATACATTTTTTTGTCATATTCATGACATTAATAAGGATTATTCTAATCATTGAGTATAATTGTTAACAGTGAGTATAAGAATTGCGTATTATAGGTCCAGCTGAGGTAGCTTCCTTCTATTTCTAGCTTTCTGAACATTTAATTTTTTTTCATGTTTAAAACTTAAGGTACAATTCACAAGTAGCAAATTTACTCTTTTTTAGTATCCTGCAGGTTTTGAGACCACCACACTCAAGGTACAGAAGCATTTCATCGCCACCCAAAACTCCCCCTTGATACTCTCTAGTCAACACCTGCTGTACCCCAATCCCTAGCAATTGCTAATCTGTTTTCCAGAGTATATATGAATAGAACAAGTTTGAATTTAGTTGAAATTTATTCAGTATTTATTGAGATGTTCATAATTTTTTTTAATCTGCTAATATAGAAAATTACATTAATAGATTCTCTAATTTTTTTAATCACCTGTATATTCCTATTATTATCTTCCTTGACTATGGTGTATTGTTCATTTGATACACTTTTGGATTCAATATGCCAATATTTAATTTAGGAATGTTACTCCTGTGTTCATAAGTGATCTTGGTCTAGTTATCTTTTTGTGTATGTTTGTTCAGTTTTGACATCAGGAATATAACTGCCTTCTATAATGAATTCTTTAGCTTTCTACCTTTTTCTGTATTCTGGGATAGTTTAAATAACATGCCAGTTTCCCCCTCCTTAAAGGCGTGAAGTAACTCAACCGTAAGACATACTGTACATAATTTTCTTTTAAGAGTAGATCTCGAATTATATTTTCATTTTCTTGTATGCCTATTGGCTTTTTCAAATTTTCTACCTCTTCTTCGGTTAATCTTTCTTTGTTCCTTTTTTTTCCTCCTTTAGGGTTTTCAAACATATACATAATATCCTGTGTTTCTAGTAACTGCCTTTTAATGTTTAATACATTAACCTATTTAAACTTATTTTTATCAACACCTACAATTAACTTATATCCATATTCTACCCCCAAATATAAAACAATTAGTTTTAGTTTGGTCTTCCCTCACCATCATTTCTCAGTTTGAGATTACCGTATTTCAAATTGTCATTATTAGAACCATTTTCCAGCATTACACCTTAACAATTATTTGTTAGCTCCTTAATTGGTCCTTAATTGGTCATTGTTTCTTGTGTCTCAAGTCTTTTTTTTTTTTTAACATTTGCTTATTGTTTTGCTAGAGTGTATTTTTTAGCAGGTTTTTAGTCCAGACTTGATCTAAAGTCTCTGATAGTCCTTTTCTGCACTTAGCTTCAATCCTTACACTTCTCCTCTTTGTTTGATCATTCCATCAATAATATCGTCTAGGCCTCTTGCCTTAAATACTCTCCATGCCAAGCATATGACTTGTAAATTTATTTCTCTAGACCTTTCTCTGTGCCCCAAACTCCATACTTGTATTTGTACGAATTTACACAACATCTTCGCTTGGATACCTAACAAATAGCTTAAGCTTGATATATTAAAAACTGAGCTCTCAATCCCCCCCACAAACCTTTGATCCCAGTGCTTCTCAGTAAGTGATTTCTCCATTTTTGCAGCTGGCTCAAGCCAAAAACCTTAGAGTCATCTGTATTTGTTTTCTAAGACACCTGTAACAAAATACACAAAGTGAGCAGCTTAAAGTAAAAGAAATTTATTTCCTCAGAGTTCTGGAGCCTGGAAGTGTGAAATCAGGTGTCAGCAGGGCCTTGCTCATTCTGAAGGTTCTAGGGAAGAATCCTTCCTTGCCTCTTCCCAGCTTCTGATGACTGTCAGAAGTCTGCCATATTCTTTGGCTTGTAGCTACATGACTTTCATTTCTGCCTCTACAGTCACATGGCTGTCTTCCCTCTCTGTGTGTCTATGTCTCAATCTCCCTTCTGTTATAAGGACTGCAGTCATTAGATTTAGGGCCCACCCTAATCTAGTGTGTCCTTGATTTTACCTGTGAGAACCCTATATCCACATGAAGTCAAATTTACAGATTCTGAGTGGACATGAGCTTTTGGAGGATGCTATTCAGCTCAGTACACCATCCTTGACTCCTCTTTCTCTCATACCACACATCCAACCCATAATTAAATCATGTCTACTCTACTTTGAAGATATATCTTGAATCTAAATCCTTCCCCTACCATCACAGCTACCTCTGTAGCTGTGTACCTCCGGTCTACACTCTCTCACCTTTTGCATTAATTGTTGCAAAATGAGGTAGAGTGTACCTCCGGTCTACACTCTCTCACCTTTTGCATTAATTGTTGCAATAACTCCCTAACTAGTCTTCCTGTTTCCATACTTGCTCTACCTACCACTTTGTTCTGAGCCATGATCACATCTAGTTTGGACTCTTACAATTCTCCAACCATTTACCCTAGCCTCTAATACACAGCCTATTCTCCACACAGTAGCCTCAACAATACTTTCTTGAGTCTTGCTTTTTAATCCATTCAGCCACTCTGTGTCTTTAGATTGGAGAATTTAATTCATTTACATTTGAAGTAAGTACTGACACTGTCATTTTGTTAATTGTTTCCTAGCTGGTTTTTTTTTTTTTTTCAACGTTTATTTATTTTTGGGACAGAGAGAGACAGAGCATGAACGGGGGAGGGGCAGAGAGAGAGGGAGACACAGAATCGGAAACAGGCTCCAGGCTCCGAGCCATCAGCCCAGAGCCTGACGCGGGGCTCGAACTCACGGACTGCGAGATCGTGACCTGGCTGAAGTCGGACGCTTAACGGACTGCGCCACCCAGGCGCCCCTCCTAGCTGTTTTTGTAGTTCCTTTCTGTTTTCTCCTTCTCTCCCTCTCTTCCTTTGTGGTGTGATGACTTTCTTTAGTGGTATGCTTGTATTCCTGTATCTTTTCTGTATTTACTATAGGTTTTTGCTTTATGATTACCATGAGGCTTACGTATAACAATTTATATCCATAACAGTCTATTTTAAATTGATAACAACTTAACTTTGATCACATTAAAGCTGAACATTTTTTATTCTCTCCCTGCCGTGTTTTAGTTTTGGTGTCACACTTCACATGTTTTTGTCTTGTGTATACCCTAACTAATTATTGTAATCATGGCTATTTTTACCACTTCTATCTTTTAACCATCATTCTACCTTTATAATAATTAATCCACTACCTTAACTATATATTTACTTTTCCAGTAAGATTTACTCTTTCAGATGTTTTCTTGTTATTAATTAGACCACTTCTTTTCAGTTTCATGATGTTCCTTCAGCATTATCTCTTGCAAGGCTGGTTAGTATGATGAACTCCTTTAGTTTTTCCTTGTCTAGAAAACTCTTGATCTCTCCTCTCCTTCAATTCTTAATGATAACTTTGCTGGGTCGAGTATTCTTGGTTAGAAGATTTTTTTCTTCCAGTACTTGACATATATCCTGCCACTCCCTTCTGACCTGAAGAGTTTGTGCTGAAACTCTTATGGGAGTTCCCTTGTGTATAACAAGTTGCTGCTCTTACTGCTTTTAATATTCTCTTTTTGTCTTTAATTTTTGACATTGTAATCATAATGTGCCTTGGTGTGGGTCTCTTTGGATTCATCTTTTTGGAACTCTCTGGTATTCCTGGATCTGGATTTCTGTTTCTTTCTCCAAGGTAGGGAAATTTTCAGCCATTATTTCTTCAAATAAGATTTTTGTCTGTTTCTCTTTTTCTCTTCCTTCTGGGAGCCCTGTAATGCAAATCTTAGTCTGTTGTCCTATATGTCCCTTAAACTATCTTATTTCATTCCTTTTTTCTCTCTTTTTGCTCCTTTGTTTGGTAAGTTCCACTGCCTTGTCTTTGAGTAGACTGGTCCTTTCTTACGTGTATTTTTCAGTTCATCATTGCATTCTTCACCTCTGTGACTTCTGTTTTGTACCTTCTTATATTTTACATCTCTTTGTTGAAATTCTCACTATGTTCATCCATTCTTCTCACCAGTTCAGTAAGCATTATTATGACCATTTCTTTGAACTTTTTATCAGGTAAATTATCTCTTTCATTAAGGTTTTTGTTTCCGAAGTTTTGCTTTCATTTGGAACACATTCCTCTCTCTCTTCATTTTGCTTGATTCTCTGCTGGTTTCTATATAGTAGGTCTGACAACCACTTCAGCCAGTCTTGAAGGAGTGGCCCCATGTAGCAAATGAACCTTTTTATTCAGCCCTGCCCAGATCTTGGTCATCTCTCAAACCTCTGTGCTTGTCCAAGAGCCTATTATATTTTTAACAGCCCCCAGTAGTTGAGGATGTGCCAAAACATGTCAATGTCCCAAAGGAAAGGATCACAGCACCTAGATTCAAGCTGACTACAAACCAGAGCCTCAGGCAGCAGCTTTTAAGGATGCAAACTTATACAATCCTGAGGGACCACAGGCATAAGCACTGCTGACCCCCAGAGCCAGGCAATCTGGAAGTGTTCCCTGGGCAGCAAAAGCAAAAGTTTGGGCTCCAAGGGACTGTATTCTGGGAGATACCAGCAAGCTAGGGCAAGCCAGAAGGAGAATGCAAAGATGGTTTCCACAGCATATGTTCCTTGACAGCAGTTCCATAAGCCACTAAGATATGTGTCATTCCAAAAGCCTGCCTCTCAGTCTGGAGCTCCAAGACAAGCAAAGTGGCTTCCTTCACAGAAAGACTGGGGGCAAGAGGCTGTGCCTCAGTCTACTCTCTGTGCAGTGCCCTGGATGTGGTAGCCTGCTGAGAACCTTCCTCTGATTGCCACAGTCCTATGGGACCCTGGAACACAAGCTCCTCAGGCACCAGATCCAGGTGATCAAGAGGCATCCCCTGGGCATCTGCTCTAAACACCAGTAACCAAACACACGTGAAGCTCCCCTCCAAGAGACATGGCATTCTAGAACACAGTCAGGATGAGTGCAAAGATAGCACCCACCCTCTGAAATAGCTGGAAAGGATTGCAGTCAGCTCCTAGATGCATGTTTAATTAGTAGCCTGCCCTGGAAGCCATAGCCATGATCATTAGCTACTAGGCCTCCTTCACAGAAAGACTGAGCTCCTAGGCCTGTTGCTTCTTGCTGTGTCCTTTGAACTCTTCTCCATTGGTTACAGTCTGTTGAACCTGTGAGTTTAAGCCCAACTGGCTACCCCAACCAGGCAATGTAGAGATGTGCCCTGGCAGCAGTCACAGAAATCAGGGCATCAGACAGGGATATGAGCTCCTCTCTGGGTGACATCTATTATTACAGTCCCCTGTGACCAGGATCAAGTTTTTTTTTTTTTTTAGAGAAACTTATTCCATATATATCTGTGGACTCAGTGTGTCTGCAGGAGGAGGTAAGGTCAAGATCTTCCTATGTCACCATCTTTAACCAGAACCTGCATGTCCCTCTTGCATTCAGAATTTCTCAGTAGCATTCTCCCACACAAAATACCATGCAAAATCCTTATAATTTTTGTATATAATCCTGCCAAAATAATAGCTTGACCCAAAGTACAATCAAATAAGCATTTTTATTACCTAAACATATCCATGGTTTAAGTACAATTTCTGGTGTAATTGAGCACACATACCAAGGCACATTTGGTTGTGACTTTTCCAAAAGAATTGTAGAAATTTGTTTTGTTGAATGTACATGGTTAAGTTTAAGTAGTAATCTACTTCCTGTGGTAAAATTGAGCCCTTATCTCATTAGTACAAAAAAATTACTTTTCAAGGCAGAAATTAAGTTATAAGAATATTATCTTCTACCCAAAAAGATACTTATTAAATATCAGCTAGGGCACAGAATTTCAAATTTAAATTTTAAAATGTGTGTTATTTAGGGGTGCCTGGGTGGCTCAGTTGGTTAAACATCTGACTCTTGATTTCAGCTCAGGTCATGATCTCATGGTCCATTAGATTGAGCCCTGTGCCAGGCTCCTGCTGGGCTTGGAGCCTGCTTAAGATTTTCTCTCTGCTCCTCTCACCCCCTGCGTGGGTGCTCGCTCACTCTCTCTCTCTCTCTCTCTCTCTCTCAAAACAAAACAAAACAAAAACTAATTGTGTGTCATTTAGGACTTTCATAGGACTTTGGTGGAGTTATGTTACCCTAGATCTTTTTGCCTTGCCCGAGAAAGAAAGAATAAGTCATTTTACAAAGTGTAAGAACATTGCATAATTTTAATAATACTTCTCTTTCAAAAAGCTTATAATAAGTACTATTAACTTATCTTGTACAGATGAAATAAGATTGGATTAGTGTCCTATTTCTGCTGTTAACAAATTACCACAAACTTAGTGACTTAAGACCACACAAATTTATGATCTTACAACTCTGGAAGTCAGAAGTCTGAGCTAAAAGCAAGGTGTTGGTGGACTGCATTCCTTCTGAATGCTCTAAGCAAGACTTTGTTTTCTTGCCGTTCTCAGTTTCTACAAGCTGCCCTTGTGACTTAGCTCATCGCCCTCATCATTCTGACCTCTGACTTCCTTGTCACGTCTCCTTCTCTGACTCTCTTTCCTCCTTCCCGCTATTATAAAGGCCCTTGTAATTATATTGGGTCTACTTAGATAACCCAGGATAATCTCCTATCTCAAAATTGTTAATTTAATCATATCTGTGAATTCCTTTTGTCATAAGCAGCAGCATATTCACAGGGTCCAGGAAATAGGATACAGACATCTTTGAAGGAGCCCACTGTGCCTACTACAAAGATTGTTGCTAATTTTCACACACACAGTGTATCTCTCTTAACCTGTATCTCAACTAATTAGCATTTTGACAACTGGGGCTTGCAGTTCATTAATTAGATTATTAATGTTTGAGATTATCACTATTGCTAGTGTGCAGGAGCAAGAATTATTTATGGAATTTGAGGGGCAAAATCTCCAAAATGACTAATAAATAACAAAAGTAAGCCCTTATTAAGATTGAAGGGGTGATTTGACCTCACGAAGAAAATCTTTTTAACCGGGCATTGAGTAACCAGTACCACTAAATTAATTAGCTAAATACTTCCGAGAATTTCCCCAATTTGTCTGGGTATTGAAGGACATAATGTATAGTAAAGTCCATTGATAATGAACTTTGATATATTTTTTCTGTTCTCTGAAGACTTAATTTGGTGTTATAGTTCCCTAGACAAAAACTACCAGACATGTTTGCTTCATTCTTTAAATCTCAAAAGTAATTGAAGTCAGTTAAAAAAAAAAAAATGGTTTGCCATTATCAGGTATTTAAACCCAGGGAAAAAAAATTTAATTTGCCCTTTTCTCTTCATTTCTGTAGCAGTCTCCTAAATTTTGAAATGTAAGTAAAGGACTCAAAGTTGTAGAACCTTTTCCATTCTCAGAAGGCATATGTGCAAATTTTAATGATATTTCACAAACATCTGTGGCAATGGATGCTGACTTTGGTGGGTTCAAACATGGTCTGGAAATATTCTTACTGATCAGTGTGTAAAGCATTATACATAAGGATTCTAGAATCATCTTAGAAATAATCCTATTGCCCTTTTGTACCCTTGAAGGAGAATGAAGCCAGCAAGTATGAAGGAAAGGGCTTTAAAGTTCCAAAGTTCATTTTCTATGTCCCTCTTGTGGTTCCTAGCATGCTTTAAGGTTTACCACAACATGTTTGGACTAAAACTCCATATTTGGAGTTACCTTGAAACAAACATTTAAATTAATTATAAATTACATTATTTCAACTCTTCTGAGCTTTACTGAAAAGAATGAGAAGAAAGTGATAGGTGGGAGTGACGGGAGATCCCAAATCAGGTAATTCTTTTTCCTGTAGTGACTAGCTTTATGTGTGGGTCTGAAAATAAGAGAAGATATAGTTCTATTTCTTGCCTTTTATAATTCTAATGATTGATTGATAGACAAGCAAGGAGTGATATGAGTGGAGCAGTCCTCAAATGGTCCCCAAAAGCCATTTTTAAGTAGTATCTCACAGTATAAGGATCCTCCTTAAGCTACATGGCTTAAGAACTTCTGTGTTTTATTGATCTCAGGTAGATATTTTTTTTAGATTTTAAATTCCCTAAAATCAGGATTTGTTTTATAGTTGATGATGTCTTACAATTACTTGGCAGTAATTTTCTTTCATAGTAATACATGAGGGAATGTAGCCTCCTACAGTTTTGATGGCATGTTACATCTGATGAAATATAGTCTTTATTACAGTGCTTCATTGAAGGGCTTTCTCAGATACCAGGGTGCTTGGTTATTTCCATCTCCAGCAAAATGATTTATACGAACTTTACTTTCCAGATAAACACCACATGTAAAGAAGGTTTAGGATTCCCAATACCAAATGATACATACTTTAGATGTTGGGAATTCAGGACTCAGAGACAGAGAAGAATAAATTCCATCTGTAGATACCCTTGTAAGTAACCAGAAGAGGCTCTCCCCTTTGTGCAAGTGTCAGAATGATGCACACTTGATGAATGACACTGGCAAACCAGAAGCATTCAATTAACCTTAGCAATGTCCTGTTACAGGATTGCAGGCAACTTTTTTTTTAATACTTTACTCCTTTTCTGAATTTTCTTTAATGAATAGATATTACTTTTGTTTGTTTCTTTAAGTAAGTAAATGCTCCTTAATAAGATAAAGCCCCCCTTGGGTCAAGACAGTAATAATAGTAGCATTCTTTTGATGATATTTACTATCAAGTTGTACACTTCAAATATGTGCAATTTATGTCATGCAATTTGTACCTTAATAAAGCTGAGCTTGTCTTTTTTTTTTAAAGAGTCATAGTTGAAAAGATCATTTCTGTAGTGGCAGTATGACACAGTACAGTGAAAACATAAAGCAGATAAGTCCTTCTGAGATTCAGGAAGATTTCAAAGAGCACGTAACTCTTGAGCTTTTTTATTCTGAGCCTTGAAGAAAGAATGAAGTTTACCAAGCAGAAAACAGAAAATGGCAGGACATGCATCCCCAAGGACAAGGAAAGCCTGAAAAGGCTTGAAGCACTCTTGCAGAGCAGTCATGACATCCCTTTCAGCCCTAGGTTATAATATTTTGTATACACATCATCTCCACTACTAACTCACCAGACACCCAGGCCCTATAGGCAGGGATTTGGTGCACTCACTCTATAACTCTTAAGGTGCCTGACAGAACCTTGCAGCCCTTGTAGAGTGCTCCCAGAGGAGTCTAAAATAAAAATGCACAGATGGGGTTAGCAACTCCCTAAGCTACTTATGGAAAACTTAGTAAGAGCCTTTGAGAGAGAGGAGAGAGAGAGAGGCCTTTGAGACAGAAGCTATAGGTGTATGGGTGTCTGGGTGTCTGGGTGGGGTGGCAGGTAGTATAACATGGGAAGGATATAAGTGCCTGGGCCTTTGGGAGGGAGGAGCTTTGTTTCCCTCTACTCTGAACCCAGTCTGGCTCTGGCTTAGTGAAGGATGAAGGATCTGTACACTCTGTGGTAGCCGCAGGGTTTTGCAGCTACCTACGCAGGGCAGGATTCCTTCAAGAAGCAGCAGCCACAGGCCCTGTTGTTGGCCAGCAGAGACCTAATCAAAATGAGGACAGTGTCCTTGGGACCTAATCTTGGGAGAAGGCTCATAAGGTAACTCACACCCTCCACCAGCCAACTGGCTACATGCTAGCCCAATGTCGGTGAGGATGACAATGGGACATCATTCGTACCCACAGAGTGCCATGGTCAAGAAACACTGGGATTAGAGCCAGTATTTTCAAGCTAGTATTTGTTGGTTCAGTGCACCACCCAGAAGACCTCAGTTACGAACATGACATTACATATTAGAACAAAGCGTTTATTTTATTGTGCATCTCCAGAAGTTTCCTTCTTTCCAGAAGGGCAGACTTATATGGTGATTTTTTCTCACCAATTACTTTAATCATTTTCTACCTTTCTTCACTACCCACACAAAATAGAAACAATAATCATCATTAATTACACAAATGTTTTAGGTAAAATTCAAAGTTCATGATCTCTGAAATGTATGCTCTTACAGTATGTAATTATAATTCAGGTTATCTGTGAGCTTATTTTTGGTTCTCTGCTCAGAGTCTATGGTCTGTAGTCATCATCTGAGGTTTAGGGTATCTAACGTGTACCCAGAAATAAAATGAGCTATTTCCCAAGAGTGTCAGTAAACAGTCTTACAAAAATTCCTGCTTTTTCTTTTAAGAATAAACTTAATGCTGAAAACTATCTCAGTTACCATGTTTGTCTATTTGATGGTGAGTGAGTATTTACCTCTCTAGTACAAGACACCTTCAGTATGTCAAAATCTACCCATGGCTCAGAGGAGTCGATTACATAGAACTCAAAGTACTTTTCACATATCAAAGCTAACATTAATTTATGTTCAGATATAAACTCTAAATTAATTAGAAAAGATGGAAAACATACCAGTCCATTTGAAGGATTTAACTGTGGACATCTTCTTAGTACCAACTATCCAAAGTAGGGCCAAATCATTTATTTATGGGGATTATACTTTAGCCCATCAGTTCAGGACCAGCAGTGTATTTCATTTTAATACACTGTTTCCAAAACCTGAATCTCAGGTTAAGAGTTGAGCTTCTTCTTTTTCTGCAGATGAATAGCTCATTATTACCAACACTGATATAAAAAGCATCTGTGTGTGATTCAGTCAGCCTAGCAGAGTGGGAATCCCTTCCGCTCCTGACTTTCCCACCCAGCCCCCACCCAATAGTCTGGCTGGTTTTGTACTGTTCCAGTGGATTCCTTTTTAAAACATCACATAGGTTTGAATATGCAACAAGTCACATTAAAGGACATCTCCTGTCCCATGACAAACATATTCATGGAGCAAACTTCTAGTAAAATATTTTAAACTATATAATAGAAGTGAATTCCATTTCACTCAGTTTTTGTCCCATGCACTAAAATTATAAAGAAGTTCCACTGGATTTTATATGCTGTGCTTATTGTTTTACATTCCTACCATCTCAATTAATTCATTCTTTCGTAACTCTCCTTATATTTCATACTAAACGGGAATTTTGCAAGGAAGAAGGATGTGAATTCCCAAAACAAAATTTAGAATTCCACTTTAATGCAAATAAAATGAGATTCAATCACTATTTACCTAAACGGTAACTAAACTCAAAATACTATGGAGTACTGACTTTCCACCGTTTCAGGTAAGTGGAAATCTGTAGTAATCTTCCGTCCACCAATATGAGACTGATAACAATTGTTCAGTGGAGTGTCCCTGGGGGCCTGGATGCTGGCCTCATCTGCAGAAAGGTGATGAGAGTAGAGAATCAAAGGGATGTGGGTTAGATTAAAAGTCAGCAATATAATAAATATGAACTAAAACCATAAACCTCATGGAAGGAAACATATAGATAAATTTATGACTTTGGATTTGGCAGCAGATTCTCAGATATGACACCAAAAGCATGAACAATGACAACAAAAATTAAATAAACTGAACTTCATTAAAATTAAAAACTTCTGTACATTATGTGATGGGGTGAGGGTGAGGAAGCATTTGTTATTAAACTGTTGGAGTTTTGGAACGAGTGAAAAAAAAAAACTGTGCATTAAAGGACATTACCAATAAAGTGAAAAGACAGCTGACAGAATGGGAGGAAATATTTGTAAATCATATGTCTGATAAGAGTCTATTATCCAGAATATATAAAGAACTCTTTCAACTCAACAACAAAAAGGCAAACAACCCAGTTTAAAATGGGCAAAGTACTTAAATAGATATTTCTCCAAAGAAGATATAAGATGTCTAACAAAAATATGAAAATGTTAGGGAAATATATATATCAAAGCACACATACTAAGATTGCTATGATAAAGTTTCTAAAAATTAAAAGAAAATGACAAGTGTTGGTGAGGATGTGAAGAAACCAGAACCCTCATACATGGCTGGTAAAAATGAAAAATGATTCAGTCATTTTGAAAAACAGTTTGGTAGCTCCTCAAAAAGTTTCATATAGAATTACCATATGACCCTACAAATTCCATTTATAGGTCTATACCCAAAAGGACTGAAAACAGGGACTGAAACAGCTACATACACATGTGTGTACATAGCACTATTCACAATAGCCAAAAGGTGAAAACAGCCCAAATATCCATTAATGGATGAATGGCTAAATGAACTGTTGTATATACATAGAATGGAATATTACTTGGCCATAAAGAGGAATGAAGTATTGGATGAATTGCCAAAACGTTGTGCTAAGTGAAAGAAGCCAGACACCAAAGGTCACATATTTTGTGATTCCACTCCCCAAAATATCCAAAATAGATAAATTTAGGATGCAGATTGGTGGTTGTCAGGGCCTGAGGGGAGCCGGGGGAATGAAGAGATACTGCCTAACAGGCAAGGAGTTTTATTTAGGAATGATGGAAATATTTTGCAACCAAATAGAGGTAATTGTGGCACACCATGTGCCACTGAACTATTCACTTTAAGGTGGTTAATTTTGTTACACAAATTTCACCTCAATAAACAGAAGTCTACAACACAAAAGATAAATGGTTCTGAACTGTTTTACGAGAACTGCTTAGCCAGGACATTGAGATAAATGTTTCTCATTACAGTAGAGATCATGATTAGAGATTAGGGTCTGGGTGACTAGTAGTAGACCTCATATTCAACTTAGATTTTGAAAGTCAAAATGAGAAAATTAATTGATATTTCTTGTTCTTTTAGGACTCTCAGCTTGTTTCCTCTGGACACAATAATCCAAGTAAGAAAGACTTCTCTCTACAGCTTCATATATGGAGGGTGGGAGATGGAGGGGGTGAGGAAGGGAAGGTGCATGCAATAGACTGTAGGTTGAGAAGGAATTTCACCAAAAAACCAAAATCAAGTCGGGGAAAAGAGGACCATTTGTTCAAGTACTGCCCAAATGGATAAGATTCAAGGTGATCTTGAGTGCTCCTCCATCTTTATTCAAGGGAAGGAGGTGCCAAACATAAAATGGTGAATTTCAAAGGAATGCTAGGAGGAAGGAACACTATGCTCTATTATGGTTGGTCTCTGGTATATGAGGAGGGAAAAAAACCTTTAAAGACAACTAATGAGTTACCTAAATTGAAAAAAAATGAGTGGGCCAAGAGAACAAGTTAGAAGACCTCAAGATAAATGACCTTAGAATGCATGAAGATATCATGCCCTCTTCCAGAGATAGGCAGGCTGCAATATCTAAGAAGGAATTTTTTATTGAAACCAGTGTCCAATAAAACATACGGGCTTTATCGTCAAAGAGAGAATGTTATTGTTTCATGAAGTAGTGTTTTAGTTCTCTTCTTTGGCATGAAGTAATTGGTGTTACTATCTTCTTTTTTTTCAAAGTTTATTTATTTTTGGGACAGAGAGAGACAGAGCATGAACGGGGGAGGGGCAGAGAGAGAGGGAGGCACAGAATCGGAAACAGGCTCCAGGCTCTGAGCCATCAGCCCAGAGCCCGACGCAGGGCTCGAACTCAACGGACCGCGAGATCGTGACCTGGCTGAAGTCGGACGCTTAACCGACTGCGCCACCCAGGCGCCCCCTTGAGCATTAAAAATGCATAACCCGGGGCACCTGGGTGGCTCAGTTGGTTAAATGTCCAACTTCGGCTCAGGTCATGATCTCACGGTCAGTGAGTTCGAGCCCCACGTCGGGCTCTGTGCTGACAGCTCGGAGCCTGGAGCCTGCTTCGGATTCTGTGTCTCCCTCTCTTTCTGCCCCTCCCCCACTCACACTCTGTCTCTCTCTCTTTTTCTCAAAAATAAATAAAACATTAAAAAAAAATTTTTTAATTAAAAAATTGTCCATGTCATGAAAGCACACTCACAAAGACTGGGCATTGTTAGTCTCAAAACCAGCCATTCAGCTAAGAGCACCCCTTGCCAATTACAAAGCTATGTTTGAACATGAAAATCACTCTGAGCTAGTAAATGCATCTTTGGAACTGAGGCTCACCCACTGAGCGTCTGTGAGACAGAGGCTTGAGGAGAAAAGACATCCAGACAAATGTGTTAGGAAGCCCGGACTTTTAATGCACAGCTAGAGAAAGGTCAGGGAAGGGGAATGATGGCATAATGACACAAAGGCAATATCACTTAATTATCCCACCCTCTTTTGGGATTTGCTGTGAGCACAAGCACTGGTGAAGTGGCGAAAGGCCAAGGGACTTGAAATCTGAAGACTATAAATTCACTGGTAAGAAAAGAAATTAGAAGAAATGCCTGATTAAGTCCTTCATGAGATGTGCAGTATCAGCATCATATGCCTTATGAACATACTAAAAAACATGCTAGAGTATACAGAAGAGTTGCCATTACTTTCCTCACTGTTTCTTTCCATTTGAACTTAAACAGTTCAGAGTAAAGAGAACATAATCGATGAGTGAATGTACTTTCCCTGAGCTTAGAGTTTTTGACATAAAGAACAAAGGAAATAGCTGTTGAGTCTTTTCTATGTTCCAGTGCCTTGATGTGTTATTTCACTTAATCCTAACCATAGCCATATAAGGTAGGCGTTACCATCCCCATTTTACACATGATGAAAATGAGATTTTGAAGACAATAACTAACCCAGGATCACATGGCTAAATGAAAAATGACTGCCAGGATTTGTATTCCAGGATCTCTACCCCAAAGACAACAGACTGTATTTCACTACCTTGTCCCCTGTCATTTCACAGTGGATTTGAATTCTTGTCCAAGAACTATATACTTTGACTTTGTATGCATCTGGCATATTTTTATGGCATGTCATAAATCCTCATGCTTATACTACAGTTTAGATTACGTAAAGCAGACCCCATCTTGTATGAAATGTGAAGTGACACCTGCCTTGTGTGGTATACTCTCTGGCGTTTCGTTGTCAGGGAAATTTGTGATTGACTTCCTCTTTTCTAGGGGTAGGGAGTTTTTTTCCCCAAATAATCCCCCAAAAGCCAAGTACATCTATAAAAAGGTAATACCACTATTTAAAACTCTGAGCTTTTTCTTTCTTTTTTTTTTAATTTTTTTTTTAACGTTTATTTTTTTTTTTCAACGTTTATTTATTTTTGTGACAGAGAGAGACAGAGCATGAACGGGGGAGGGGCAGAGAGAGAGGGAGACACAGAATCGGAAACAGGCTCCAGGCTCTGAGCCATCAGCCCAGAGCCTGACGCGGGGCTCGAACTCCCGGACCGCGAGATCGTGACCTGGCTGAAGTCGGACGCTCAACCGACTGCGCCACCCAGGCGCCCCTAACGTTTATTTATTTTTGAGACAGAGAGAGACACAGCATGAACGCGGGAGGGTCAGAGAGAGGGAGACACAGAATCTGAAACAGGCTGCAGGCTCTGAGCTGTCAGCACAGAGCCCGACGTGGGGCTCGAACTCACAGACCGCGAGATCATGACCTGAGCCAAAATCGGCCGCTTAACCGACTGAGCCACCCAGGCGCCCCAAAAATCTGAGCTTTTTCTATAGATTATGGCATATTTAAAACTTTAGGAGAGCTGATGCCACCAGTAGTTCCAGTGCTGTGTTTTATTTTTGGTTTGGAATCATTATTGTTTGGAATATTTCTGGAATTCTGACTCCAGTAAATAGGTAGAAAATAGAAAAAAAAAAAAACTGAACTTCAGAGACACCAAACACAAATATGTATGTGTGGATTGACGGACTAAGCATCACCACTTTAGGTCAGTGCTTTTTTCCTTTTTTTTTTAAGCTTTTTTTTTGTTTTAATGTTTATTTTTGAGAGAGACAGAGAGAGAGAGAGAGAGAGAGGGACAGAGAGAGGGAGACCTAGTATCTGAAGCAGGGTCTAGGTTCTGAACTATCAGCACAGAGCCTGACATGGGGCTTGAATCCACGAACAGTGAGATCACGACCTGAACTGAAGTTGGACGCTTAACCGACTAAGCCACCCAGGCGCCCCAGGTCAATGCTTTTTTTCTTTTTGAAATTAGGAAAAGTATGTATGTCGATACTAAAGGGAAAGAGTGTGTGAATTAAACAGAAATTCTTTTAATCCAAATCCTTTAAAAGATGGATACTCTAGGGGCGCCTGGGTGGCTTGGTCGGTTAAGCATCTGACTTCGGGACTTCGGCTCAGGTCATGATCTCACGGTCCGTGAGTTCGAGCCCCGCATCAGGCTCTGTGCTGACCGCTCAGAGCCTGCAGCCTGTTTCAGATTCTGTGTCTCCCTCTGTCTCTGCCCCTCCCCTGTTCATGCTCTGTCTCTCTCTGTCTCAAAAATAAATAAACGTTGAAAAAAAAAAAAAAAGATGGATACTCTAGTCATTTTGTTGAATTACTGATTAATTTAATATTATAAAATATAAGCTTTTTAAGCATTGAGGAACTTAAATATTAAAATAGATGATATATGTCTGTGTTTTTTAAAAGTTATGAGAGTGTCCTGTTCAAGAGGAAGACTACGCATAAGCACCTCTTCCCCTTTCTTTAGAATCCCCATTTAGCTAACCAAAAGCTATAGTAATGGAAATAAATCCATAATAGCACTGAGAACACGAGGGGATGCAATCAACAAACCAGAAGTTCTGTTGAGTTTCTGGAAAACAGAAGCAGAAAGGACCATACTGTTTGATCATCCTGGCAGGGAAGATCATGACCCAGAAAAAGAAAGAAAGGAAAATGATGGAAAAAACAGGAACAAGTTCTAATAGTGGTGGAAACTATCCTAGGGAGCTCTAGGAGAGACTCCATATTGCCACTTATTCCCAAGAAAGAATAGATAGGCATGGATTGTGAGCAAGATAGGAAGACCTGGGTCATTCTTCTACCAATTACCTCAACCCCCATCCTAACTGTTTTCTTATACAGAGCATCCAGTCTGGTTTTTCTCCCCCAAAAATCCAAAAGACAAAAAAAAATTAGTTACATTTACTAAGAAAATGAAGAGCTGACCCAAAGTTCCACTTAACGACTGGAACTTTAATAAGAGAGAAGCAGAACAGATTCTGAGATGACACCAGACCTTAAAAATAGACATGTATGGTTGGCAAAAGAAGAGCCAAGTTTGCTGAAGATGGAAACAAAAAATACTAATACTCAGACTGAAGTACTTCCTACTTTTGTTGGAGTGTAGGGTTAGGGCTCCCAGCTTGCCTGAGGCCTCTCTTCTGAACCCTAAATAAAGCCTTTGAGTCACCAAACCCTATCCACTTACAAAGAGCTCTAAATCAGCCCTTCCCTCCAAGGCAAAGGAGTGTTAGGAAAAGAGATCAGTGTACCAGTACAGGAAATTCACATCATTTACCTTCATTAACCAACCCATTTTCATTCAAAAATGTGAATATATAACCAAGGAGCATCAAAGAGAAGGAATGGCCCTAAGGGAATCAATATATTAATTCAAAGAACAGAAGAAAAAAATTGCAAGTATCATTACAGCCTTCAGAAAAAAATTGAAATTATTTGTATTAAATATAAAGGGAACAGAATGGCATGAAAAAGAAGTCATTAGAGAATGAACTTGAGAATTTAAATATAGCCAATGAAACTTAAAAAATTAATATAAATACCTGAAGTCTGGAATCTAGAATGTAAGGTTGAAAACATTTTCTTTTTCTGGATATTAAGCAAAAGACAGAAGGAAATACAAAAGGAAGGTAAGATACATGGAAGATCAATCAGGGAGGAAAGGTCAAAATCCAACTAATAGGGATACCAGAAAGAGAAAAGAAAGAAAATGGAAAAGAAGAAAAAGAATAAAAATAGAATTCTAAAAGAAATGAAAAACTCACTATCAAAACAACTCATAAACAAGAAAACAAGAGACTATAAACAAAAGCAATGAAAAACAGATGACAGAGAATTAGACCGGCAAAGACTTGAGAGATTGGAATTACCAAGCCCAAAATACAAAACAAGAGTGCTTACTTTAATTTCTAGAAATAAAAGAGAAGATTGAAAATGTGGTAAAGAAAGAAAAGATTTGAAGACATACTAATCAGAACCTCTATAATTGAGAAAATAAAAATAGAAAATAAGAATTCCTTAGGCTTAACAGCAGACGATTGGACATCACTGAAGAAAAAAGTAATGAATTGCAAAATTGGACTTAAGCAATTATCTAGAATGCAGCCTAGAGAAATGGAAAATACAAAATGGAAGTTAAGAAACATGAGGGACAGGGGCACCCAGGTGATTCAGTTGGTTGAGTGTCTGACTTGGTTTTGGCTCAAGTCATGATCCAAGGGTCGTGGGATTGAGCCACATGTCAGGCTCTGCACTGAGTGTGGAGCCTGCTTAAGATTCTCTCTCTTCCTTTGCCCCTGTCCCCAGCTCTTGCACTTTCTCTGTCCTCCCCCTTGCCCCTGCTGCCAAAAAAAAAAAAAAAAAGTAAAAGAAAAGAACATAAGGGATAAAGTGAGAGGTCTAATGTATATTCAACTAGAATTCCAGAAGGAGCTAAGGGAACAGAGTAAATATTAAAGGAGAAAGTGGCTGAAAATTTTCCAGAATTGAAAGACACTACCACACAGATTGAAAGAACTCAATGAATATTAAACAGGATAAATAAAAAGAGGTCCACACTAGACACATTATAGTTAAACTGAAAATCACAAAGATAAAAAAAATCTTAAAATACCCTTTAATATCTTCAGAAAAGCAACAATTAGACTTCCAGTTGACTTCTCAATGGTAGCAATAGGATCCAGCAGACAGCAAATTTATAACTTCACTTTTGTGTATGTGGAAAACGACAGTTGATTCTCAAATGTATGTGATATATCAAAGGGCTAAGAATAGCTCAGACACGGGGCGCCTGTGTGGCTCAGTCGGTTGAGCATCCGACTTCGGCTCAGGTCACGATCTCGCGGTCCGTGAGTTCAAGCCCCGCATCAGGCTCTGGGCTGATGGCTCAGAGCCTGGAGCCTGCTTCCGATTCTGTGTCTCCCTCTCTCTGTGTCCCTCCCCCATTCATGCTCTGTCTCTCTCTGTCTCAAAAATAAGTAAACGTTAAAAAAAAAAAAAAAAAAAGAATAGCTCAGACACTCCTGAAGAAGAACAAGGTTGGAGCCTGGCCTTACTAGTATTAGAAATAAGTACATATTTTTTAGCTAAGTAATGAAGATAGTAATAGACAAATTGATCAATGAAACAGAAGACCCAGAAACAGACCCACAAATGTGTGAAAACCAGATTTATTACAGAGCTGATAATGTAGACCAATGGAGAAAGAATGGGCTTCTTAATAAATAGTACCAGAATAATTGATTATCTATAGGGATAAAAAATGAAATTAATATACCACACCATATACAAAAACTTTTCCAGGTATTTTTTAAAGACCTGAATGTTAATATTAAAATTCTATACTTTCAAAAGATAATATAGAACATCTTTATGATATATTTATTAAAATAAAAAAGATATCAAATAAAGGAAAATGTTGATAAATTCATGTACATTAATATTGAGAACTTATAATCATCCAAAGATACCAGAAAAGGAGTAAAAAGACTCCCACTGGGAGAAATTATTTAAGGAGAGTCTCTGTGTGTGCATGTATATATGTGACAGGAGATTTGTATCAAGAAAATAGTTATTTTCTTCTATGAATTAAAAAAAAGAATACTACAAAAAAATTTTAAGGGTTTAAAGAGAATGTCACAGAGAGCAAGCACAATATATCTCCTTATTGGTACTCAGATATGCAAACACCACAATGAAATTACATTTTACATAATTATGTTAGAAAAACCTTTTAAATCTTAACTATAAGTTAATTTAGAAACCAGTTTAAGATTCTCCAGTAAAGTTAAGAATATATAAGCCCCACGTCTCAGAACTCCTAACACATGCACAAAGAAGGAGGTTCGTGAATGTGTGTAATGACATCATTCTAATGAAAAAAACTTAAGTGTCCATCAAGAGTCAAATGAGTAAGGAAATGATGGTAGATTCTTATAAGGGGTTGCTGCACCACAGTGAGAATGATCAACACTACAATACATCATGATGGCTGACTCTCAAAATCATAATGTTGAGTGACAGAAGGAAGTCTCAAAAGAATGCATACAGTATGATTCCATTTATATAAAATTTAAAATCAGAAAAAACTGAAGAATATTTTATTTGCTAATGAATACATGGATGGTAAAAGCTATTAAGAAAAGAAAAGGAATGATTAACACAAGATTCCATTTCCAGATAGCTGGTGGGGATGGCAGAAATAGGAGGTTTCTGGGTTATTTCTTGGTAATACCCACTTCCTGGCCTGGAAGATGTTTTCAAAGTTAACTCATTTTAATTTTTTAAAACTTCATGTGTACACTTTCATATACATATACATTTTATGTACATTAAATGCATACTCTATTGAACATTTTTTTAAGGAAAAGTATAGCCTTTACTTGAGACAGATTAACACGTGGCAGGATGAAATGTAAGAATGGGAATACATTTGACTGAAATGCCAGGAACACTTGCCTTCATTTGGGTTTATGACATTCCTTTCTGTACACATCCAGTCTTACTTCTTGGTTCCTTAGTGACTAATATTTAATCATTATAATATTATAAATCCTATTATTCATTGGTTTGTAATTTTTCTAATTGGCCTATAGGCAATTCCAAAAATTAAATTATTAATTAAATTAATATTAATGAGGGTGACTCATTAATAATTACTGAACAGAATATAAATATTTTAAATCTTGGCTATGTAGAAGGAAACGTATAGCTGTGCAGAGTTGTGTACAGTGGAGAGAGGGAAGGCAGGAGGGAAGAATAGATGAATGAATTTCCACATTTCACATAGTATACAGGAAAAGATACTGTCAATAGTTGATTAATCAAGAAATAGAAGGTTAAACTTAAGGTTATAAATACCCAGTAGAGGCACTAAAAGTAATAATAGACTAGTAAGAATTGTAAGCAGAGATGGTAGTATATTAAGTACCTTAAGTCTCATCTTTGATAACAGAAATCGTTACACAGTCTAAAGTCATTACATCTAGAAACAAGTATATCACTGAGCATAGTGGTTGAAGGGCTAACATAACTAAAAACAAAAGCTAGCAAAGTCAACACTGCAAACATGGATTCCTTTCATTATAAAGAAAAGTCATAGGGGTGCCTGGGTGGCTCAGGTCCTGATCTCATGGTTCTTGGGTTGGAGCCCCATGTCAGACTCTGCACTACCAGCATGGAGATTCTTGGGATTCTTGCTCTCTCCTCTCTCTCTGCCCCTCCCCTGCTCGCGCTTTCTCCCTCTCTCTCAAAATAAATAAAATAAACTTAAAAAAAAAAAAGAAATAAAAGTTATAGTATAGCAACTTCTCTCTGCAGCAGAATACAGCTTAACGCAGGTGTATTTTTATTCCCTTTCAACAGTATGTAGTCCACCTTGTCGCACTGTTGATGGAGAGTACATACTCCAGGAGTGCAGTCATGTTCTGTGTTTAAAGAGCATGAATTAGGTATTATTTATCTTTATGCTTGCTAGAGTGCCCAGCGTTTAAGTCCTCGGTGCATTTATTGGATTAAAAGTGTAGCTACTGTCATTTTTTTTTTAAGTGGCCTATTGGGGCCATCAAGCTGTTTCATACCTCAAACTGTATATTCATCTCAGTGGTGAGTGTACCTTTCTCCTCTTCCTCCACTACTGTGACAGGGATTCTGTATTCATGACAGGTCATGAGACAGAAGACCTATATGAAGCATGTAGTATATGTTTAAGTACTGTGGAAGGCTCAAGTAGACAAATATGGAGCATCAAACTGAAAGTATGCATATAATATACGTATATACATACCTATGCATTTACATGTGTATGTAGATATATATATCCTATGGCTCATTTTTTGTGCCCTCTTCCTCTCTGTAATTATATTTCCACATGCAAAATAACCACAGTGCTCCTGAGCCATTCTTTTATGTCCAGTTTCTTAATGATCAATACAGAGACCAGTGTGGTATCTATCATGAAAACAGCTGAAATAACCAGGGTGACCCCAAAAAGTCTTCTTTGGTGGCTGCAGGGAAACACCTGAGCATCCAACTAAGAATTTTTTTTGTCAAGAGTTTTCTAGTATACATTTATTATCTTCCCTTGGGTCCTGAAAAAGAGACTATGATTCTTAATGGCTTATGTACTTAAACATTTCAAGTTAACTTCAGAAATTGCATCACCTAAAATTTCAAGATGTTGAGAATTTTATGTCTTATTCTTTGTGAATGACAAACACAGCTTTAATCCCTGTCTCCATTCTGAGCTTACTTTTCCCCCAGAAAGATTAATTCATTATCAGCACCCAAGTCAGAGAACACTCTCTCTAGGACCATCTGTAAATGCCCTGTTTGGCCCCATTGTATCCTTCCTATTCTGTTTTTCCCTGTTGCCACAACATAAGTGCTGCTAAGAGCAGAGATCATCAGCTGCAGCTTTGTCCCTGAGCTGATCCAGCCCACAATTCCTGCAGCCCCCAGATCCCATGTGCACTAAGGCCTGTACCCTATCAGCCTGCAGTTTATCTGACAGCATTGTTGCTCAAGGTAAAACATACTTATTCAAACATCCAAATAATCGTCTCTGTTTATATTATTGATTTTCTGGGTTTTTGACACAAGTTGTTTAGCAATGTTTACTATTGCCTGCTGCTCCTGAACCTGCTGTTTTACATTCTTGATTAAGATTTTATGTGGGGTTATTACCAGTGGCTATAAACGCAGGAAAGTAACCAATTTTCCCAAATTAAAGGGGAAAATATATCAATATGTTTCAGAAATTAAACCTCCATTTAGTTTTGTCTTACATAATGCAGGTGTTACAGCTCTTATTTGGCATTCTGGCAGGAAGCATGGTTACTTCGTGGAAAAGTGATCCTGGAAAGAACTAAATTAGGTTATTTTCCAGCACTAGAACCAGTTGATGAGGACTTACATGGCTCCTATATAAGTACACCACAGACTGGCCTGGAAGACAAAAATATAGTATCAAACTATGAGCTTGAAAGCAAGTTTGTTTATTTGCTGCCTCTACTTTTATTTCAAAATGGATTCCTTTGTACTGGGGCTTTGTCTAATCAATGTTTGTTATCAAGGCACCTAAATCAGTTTTGTGGCTTTTTAACAAAGTGACTGTCCCTCATGGTTTTTCTGGCACTGTGTAGACATATTAACAGAGTTATATCTGAGATAAATGTGTGAACTATATATGTAACTGTGCCTTTTTTCCCTCACAACTCTTTAATTTTCTATTTAAAAAAGGAGAAATTGTAAAGTTTCCTTTTTTTAAGTTTATTTTGAGAGAGAGAGAAAACCCGTGGGCGGGGTGGGGGGGGTGGGGGGGGTTGCGGGACAGAGAATGGACAGAGGATCCAAAGTAGGCTCTGTGCTGATGGTACAGAGCCCAACACAGGGCTTGAACTCATGAACCGTGAGATCATGACTTGAGCCAAAGTCAGACACCTAGCTGACTGAACCACCCAGGATCCCCTGTAAAATTTACTTTTGAGTTCAGTTTGGGTGATATCTTTGGAATGTGTTCATCATGAAAATAAGTTAAACATAATTACATCATGTTAATCATGGAATCATTCCTGAGACTAGGTGACCACAAGCTAATGTCATCTGCTGACAAGGGAGGCTCATCTAGTGCCATTGGCCTGAGGTTCTACAAGATGTTTAGGCCTGACTTGAAAGGGCAAAGCAAAAGCAAGTGGCCGCCATCAAGCCCATTTCTTACAACCCACAACCTTTTCTAGGCTTTACTCAACTGTTAGCACCACACAATCATCATAACTCTAGCCGACTCACACTTGCAAGTCATGACCCTTCCCCTTCCTTCCCCTAGCCTCAAGGAAATAAAAAGAAGCACCTTACAAAATAAGGATGCATGGTTCAAACCCTCAATGGCCAAGGATCGAAGAATTATATCTATTGCTAGAAGAATTTGCCATTTAAAACTACTAAAAGTGAACTGGTTCCAGACTCCCTTAATTAAAGCCTATTAAGTGTTTGATGACCACAAACCACAGAAACATTTCTTTAGCTAGACTTTCAAATGGTCTGGAAGGATTTCTGGTTTATACCTTATTCTCCATTAATTCAGGGGTCCCCAAAAGCTGCTGCCAGGACTTTCAGTGGGTATACATCTTGGGGATCTTGTAATCTATCAATGTTCTGTACGGTTCTCTCCACCTTCTTATGGAACCTGACCTGCTTGGATTAGCAAAAGGGATCAAAAGTCAAAATGGCTTGCATGTTAGAATGCTAATGGAGTTTATTTCCTTAAATTGTCTGTAAAATGAAATGGAAGGAAACAGGTTCCATCTGTAAGATATTCATCTTTTGGCAGGGTCTCCACTCTGAACCTCTGGTTGTTTGCAAACAGCTCCTAGTACCTACTCACAGATCCATGCCTGGGCAATTGTAATACATAGAAGAAATTACTTGACAATCCGGTTCTCAGACAATAAAAAGATGTTTTAAAAGCCTCCTGCTGCACATTTTGAAAGATTTTTAATAGGAGCATTGAAATATATTTAATTTCTCTTAAATCTTAAAGACCGTAACACTCACATGTTGACATTTTTTGTCTGCTTCCTTTTTAAGAGAAAGGTGATGCTGAGCCAGAGAGTCCTGACAATGGCACATCGAATACATCGTAAGTCTCTTTCCTGTTTCTATCCAGATAATATGTCTGTAGTATGAAACAGTGCAAATATCACGTAAGAGTAATACTAATAATGGAAGGAAGCCTGTGGTTCTCTTTCTCATGATGATGTCTTTCAATGCTTTTGGGTGCGGACACATTTTGAGGTCTTTCTTATGCTTTAGCACAGTAAGAGTAATCTTAAAAATGTAAATACTCCTCCTGATAAAATAGAAATGTAGTAAGATTTCAGGGTGTGTGTCATTGGGGAGAAAGGAGACAAACCCTTTAGAATTTGGCTGGAGATTTTCATCCCTGTCCTAAATAACTGTGTGACTTTTCACATATACTGGGAGGTATTCTGTCGTACACACGATGAAGTACCAATGTCATTTTAAAAGCCTGCCATCTCCAACCTCACCTTGGAATTGTGTGAAAAATATGATGATGAATATCTCTGGAATCTCAAATTTGTCATGTTTTTGAATTTACAAACGCAATTTTAAAAACATAAGAAAAGGCACTTAGAAAGCATGTGTTCCTCACTCTCTATTTTTTGTCTTTTTCCTCTCAGTACTCAAAGAATCCAAATGTGTTTTTTAATGATTAATTTGATACCAACTTTATATTCCAAAGTTTAAATAAAATAATTCACGAGCTAGCAAATTACTTTAGCTTCACAGGAACCAGTCACAGGTTGGCTCCTTAAGAATCTTTATTTTTATTACTCTGAGGGGCAAGATAAGTTTTCTTATTATGAGACAGCTTTGTGAATTTATCTTTGTGTGAGCCAGTGCTCATATTGCTCAGCATCTAAAATGCTATTCATTAGATACCACACCTCGTGATACAATATTATTGAATGTCTTATTTTGTCCAAGATCTGTTTCTCATTCTAGGAAGATCCTTTGGTGTGTATCAGAGGGCTATATATTTCACAAAAGATATAATTACATGTTTGTCTTTCTTAAAATATTGTCCTAAAAATTCTAAATAGTTCTACTGTCATGATTTCTGATGATATAATGAATGTGACTAGTCTTAAGTGGTTCAAATAGTACTAATTTTTAAATTTTTGTGCTGCAAAATATAATGGGAAAAGGGTTTTAATGCCATCTGGAGGCATTCTAGAGAACTGAAAAGGGTAGAATCATTTCAAATTTTGGTTCTTTTGAGTAACATTTGAAACTGGATAAGAATCAATATACTAGACTATAAGCTGTTTGGGAATAAGTTCTATAATTTTATAAAAATGCGTATTATTGTAGAAACAACAATTTTTCAAATTCTCATTAACAAAATCGTTTTAAAAACAAAGGAACATATAAAGTATGTTGAAGAACTGCCAACATCCCACATTTAATTTTACAAATTTTAAAATCACATTTAATACACATCCTAGTTTTGTTAATGCAGTTTGATGTGCCATTAGTTCTTCTTTTCTTATGCTTTCTAAAAAGCCTATTCTCTAAAAAAAATTGGTTTCCTTATGTTAGTTTCTTATTAAAATAAATATGTTGTTTGAGGAATTCTTTTAAACCCTCTCGAGATGCCAGAATGATAAAAACTTGAAGTATCATCCCACACTCATCATCTACCTCACATCTGCCTCTTGAACTAGAAGTAGCAAAATAAAGTCTTAGGTTGAAAGGGTTTTTCTTTAAAAAGTGGAGAATTCTGAACTTGAACCCTCTAACTAGTTCTCTCATAATTTGGCAAGAGGAAGAACATATTATGAACAAAGAGCAATGACTCGGGATGCCTGAGATTTGTGTAGCATTTTATATTTTCTGTGCACTACCTTATTTGAGCTTTACTTAGGTAGACGGGTAGGGCAGGAGCAATATCCTTATTTTATAATACAAGGAATCTAGGATCAGGAAAGTCATTTGAATTAAGTTAAAAAAAGACACAGATCCGTTATTTTGCTTTTTTGCCCATTTACCAAACTGAGGGGTGAGTAGATCAAAGGAGACAAAGGAAAGCCTTGAGTCAGAATCAAGTTGAAAAACTGTGATCAGATTATTTGTTAAGTGGTAAGTGTATTAGTTTGCTAAGGCTGCCATAACACAGTGCCGCAAACTGGATTCCTTAAACAACAGAAATTTGTTGTCTCATAGTTCTGCAGGCTGGAAGTCTAAGATCAGTCAGTAGGATTGGTTTCTTCTGTGAAGGAGGGATCTGCTGTCCCAGCCTTTGTTTTACAGATGGCCATATTCCCCCTGTGTTTCTTCACATAATCTTCCTTCTGTGTATGTCTCTGATCCAAATTTCTCCTTTTTATAAAAATACCAGTTATATTGGATTAGGGCCCACCCTAATGGTTTTGTGTTTACTTTATTACCCCTATAAAGACCCTCTCTCCATATAAGGTTACACTATGAAGTATTGGAGTCCAGGACTTCAACATAAGGATTTTGTGGGGAAACAGTTCAACCCATAACATTAAGGCTCAGAACAACCAGAAGGATACAGAAGTCAGGTCAGGAGAATGGGGAATGTATAGATGCCAGGATATTAAGTAAGGTGTAAGAACCCAAGTAAAACAGACCAGCAGTGATGAGTTCCTTTGTTGCTGAAGAGGTGAAGAAGCAAAGCAAAGAAAAGTGTAGATAACGTACACACAAAAACATGGGGAAAGATACCTCTTTAACATCCGTGGTTTAATGGGACAAACTCAGCTTCGGTAATGCTTATACATTCATCTGTCTGTATAATTCAGTGACCCTGTAATGAAGCTATTATATGAGTTTAAATTATAGCATTTAATTGGGAGTGTCCCGACAGGGAGCTCATTTCCTAAAGAAGCATCTTTCCTCCTCGGCCTCTTTTAAAGCAAGAGATCAGCATTATTTACAATGGCCAAGACATGGAAACAAACCAAGTGATCACTAATGGATGAACTGATAAAGAAAATGTGATGTACATACACACACACACATATACACACACAATAGAATATTATTTGACCATAAAAAATGAAGGAAATCCTGCCATTTTCAACAACAGTGATGGACCTTGAAGGCATTACGCCAAGCGAAATAAGTCAGACAAAGACAAATGCCATATGATCTCAGTATATATGCGGAATCCTAAAAAAAAAAACAAAAACAGATTTGTGGTTGCCAGAGATAGGAACCAGGGGAGTGAGGGATGAGCAAAATAGGGGAAGGTGGTTAAAACATACAAATTTCCAGTTGTAAAATAAGTCCTGGGGATACAATGTACACCTTGACGACTATAGTTGATAGTACTCTATTGTATATTTGAAAGTTGCTAAAAGGATAGTTCTTAGAAGTTCTCAAACCAAGAAAAAAAATTATAACTATGTGTGGTTGTGGATGTTAACTAGACATTGTGGTAATCATTTCACAGTATATACATATAGTTGACCCCTGAACAACATAGGTTTGTAATGCACAGATCTGCTTATATGTGGGGTTTTTTTCAATAAATACAGTACTGTAAATGTAATTTTTCTTCCTTATGACTTTCCCAGTAACATTTTCTTTTTTCTAGCTTACTTTATTGTACCAATACAGTATATAAGTCATATAACATACAATATATATGTTACTTGACTATTTATGCTATCAGTAAGGCTTCCAATCACCAGTACACTATTAGTTAAGTTTTGGGGGAGTCAAAAGTTATACATGGATTTTTGACTGCCTGTGGGTTGGGGCATCAACCACATTTTTCAAGGGTCAATGGTATGTCAAATCATTATGCTGTATACCTTAAACTAATACATGAATGAATAAAAGCAGGAGATTAATCATAAGTTTTAGATAGTCATTGCTTGGTAGGACAGAATAGTCTGGATAATACATGAGGATTCCCTCAGGATGTATTATTTAATGATCCTATGAGTATTCATAAAGATGAAAGGTATAATTTATTCTTAACACACACGCACACCGTAAGTTAAAATTTCTGTGAGAGAAATTTATGTCAATAAATTATGTCAATAATTGGGGCGCCTTGGTGGCTCAGTTAGTTAAGCATTTGACTTTGGCTCAGATCATGATCTCACAGTTGGTGGGTTTGAGCCCCACATCAGGCTCTGTGTTGACAGCTCAGAGCCTGGAGCCTGCTTCAGATTCTGTCTCCCTCTCTGCCCCTCCCCTGCTCATGCTCTGTCTCTGTCTCTCTCTCAAAAATGAATAAACATTTAAAATTTTTAAGTTATATCAGTAATAGAAGAGATTATATTGGATTACCTCTCCTGTGGATAACTGTTATAAACTCTGGACAAAATATTTTTTCAACTATTTGAAGGTATTATTATATGCTGACTAAAAGAAGGCAGATAATGTTGGAAATTTGTTCCTTGAAAGAAGGAAATTGGACTGAGTGAATTGAACTGGGTGAGATCTGCATTTATACAGCTTCTCCCTGAGGGTTCTTTCAATCCACAAAGAGCAACTAGAATTCAAGGAGAAAGCCACAGTCATATTTGCTTGAAGTGTCCGAAAATGGAGTTCAGGGCTGCCAGAGTAGATGGGCTTTAAGGGAGGAAGTTCCAAAAAGCAAAGAACCATATAAAATAGAGCTTCACTTCTTTATAAAAATTCCTCTCAATCCTTGGATGACCCCTAAACTGCATATATGTGGGGGAGATGCCAGTGAGCCCAGTGGAAAACAATAACTAGAAAGCTGAAAAACTGAGCAGAGATTTCAACTGCTGCCTAATGCCTACAACTACTGCCTGTAGAATTTGGAATTTGAATCCCATCCAATTATAAGAGCTTGGTAAATACCTTGAGGTTTTTTTTCAAAACCTCAGAGGGGCTATGCCTTAATAAAGGACTAATACTAAAACTAAAGACAAAACCAAAATGTCTTATAACAAAATGTAACACTAAGTACCCACAAGTTTCAGGCGATCAGCTAAGAATTTGAGAGAACAAAAAAAGTCTACGTTATTTAAAGGAAGAAAACAGACTCTAAAATCTCTATAATATATCATGACAACGTTCATTAACCAAAAATTAAAGGATATGTGAAGAAATAGGAAAATGTGATCCATAATCAAGAGAAAATGTTGTCTGTCGTAGACCTTGAGATGACCTAGGTGTTGGAATTTTCAGATAAGAACTTTCAAGCATCTATTATAATATGTTCAAGGACATAAAGGAGAAAAACATTTTCATAATGACTGAAAGAAAGGAAATGGAAGCAATAAAGAAAGACCAAATGAAAATTCTGGAACTGAAAAGAACAATATTTGAAATGAAAATTTCACTAGATAGCCAATAAGAATTATCCAGTATGAAAAACAATGAGAACAAAGATTTAAAAGCAATAAACAGAGCCTTAATGCATTATGGGACAATATCAGGTAGTCTAATATACATGTACTAAGGAAAGGGCAGAGAAAAGAGATCAGGAAAATATATGAAAAAATAATAACTGAATGCTTCCTAAACTGGGTAAAAAAAATTAACTTACAAATACAAGAAGTTCAGCTAACCCTAAGAAGGATAAATACACATAAAACCACATCTTGAAACATAATCATACAATTCCTAAAAGCTAAAGAAAGATGAAGAGAAACTCTTGAAAGTTGCCAAGGAAAAATGACATATTATGTGCAGGGAAACAGCATATAACTAACTGAAGGATTCCCATTAGAAACTTCAGAGGCTAGAATATAGGGCAAAAACATCTTTAAAGTGCCGAAAAAGAAAACCAAAAAGATAAATAACTGTCAAGCCATAATTCTAAATCTAACAAAAATATCCTTCAAAACAGAAGGTGAAATAAAGACTCTTGGATGCACAAATTCAGAGAGGAATTCATTCCATTAGGCCTGTGCCACAAATGATGAAGGAAATTTGTCAGGCTGAGAGGTAATAAAATCATATGGAAACTCAAACCTATAAGAAGGAAGTATATACAGGAGAAAATAAATATATATGTAAATATAAAAGATTATTTAATGTAAAAAATAAAATACTGTTTTGTGGGAGTTATGATGTATAGTTGACTGTTGAACAATGCAGGGGTTGGGGCACTAACCCCTCATGCATCAAAAATCCACATATAACTTTTGATTCCCCAGACTTAAGTACTAATACCTGCTGTTGACTGCAAGTCTTACGATGACATAGTTAACACATATTTTTATCTGTGTAATATACTGTATTCTTACAATAAAGTTAGCTAGAGAAAAAATTATTGTTAGAAAAATCATAAAGAAGAGAAAATATATTTACAGTATTTATTTTAAAAATCTCATATAAGTGGCTCTGTTCAGTTCAAACCCTTGTTGTTCAAGGGTCAACTGTATATAGATGTAAAATAAATGACAAAAATCACACAAAGAATAAGAAAGTACTAATGGAATTGCATGACTACAAGATTCTTACATTTTATGTGAATTAGTGTAATATTATATCTAAGTTTGGTGATAAGGATGCATAGTATAATACCTATAAAAAACACTAAAAACAAATACTTCCAAAAAAGCATAGCTAACATTAAGTCATTGGAGGAATTTTTTAAAAATACCAAAATCTTTGGTTAATACAATATATGAGAGGAAAGAAAGAATGGAAAGAAAAAACAGAAGGTGTCAATATAAAAGAAATAGGAAAATAGTAAACCTAATCCCAGCTGTATCAATTAATTGCATTAAATGTAAAATAGACTAAAAACTCCAGTTAAAGGGCAAAGACTGTCAAACTGGCATAAAATCAAGGCTTTCTGCTGTCTCTGAGATACACAATTTAAATCTAAAAACACAATTCGTTTGGGATGCCTGGGTGGTTCAGTCAGTTGAGCATCTGACTGTTGATTTTGACTCAGGTCATGATCCCAGGGTAATGGGATTGAGCCCACATCAGGCTCCGCATTGAGCATGGAGCCTGCCTAAGATTCTCTCTCTCTCTCTCTCTCTCTCTCTCTCTCAAAACAAAACACACACACACACAAAAAAAAAAACACAAATAGTTTGAAGCCAGACGATGGAAAAGATAGATTATATCAACAGTAAGCATAAGATAGCCAGTGCGACACCATTAATATTGCCAAGTAGACCTTTAGACAGAGTTTTATAGGACATGTAAAGGACATTTCATCATGCTAAAAAGGTCGTTAACAAGAAAACATAACAATCATAACTATGTATGTATTTACTAACAGATCTTTAAAGTATATACAATAATAGTTATAAGTTTTTAACATCCCTTTCTTCAGTAATCAGAAAAATTAAACAAAATATTAGCAAATATATAGAATATTTGGGCATATTAACCACTTTGACCTAATTGACATTTATAGAATACTACACCCAACAAGTGCAAGTTACAGAATCTTATCAAGTACACACAAAGCACTCACCAAGACAGACCTTATTGAGAGCAATAAAAGAAATACCAATAAATTCCATAGGATTAGAATCTTAGAGTATGTTTTATGATCACAGTATGAAACGGCAAAGAAATAATCTAGGTATTTGAGAGTTAAATAATATTTCTAAAAGTCTTTGAGTTAAAGAATAAATCATAAGGGAAATTAGAAAGTAATTTTAACTGAATGAAAATGAAAGTACAATTTATGAAAATTATAGGATTCACTAAAACAATAAACACACCAAAAAAGTTCACAGCTTCACATGCTTATATTTTAAAAAGAACAGCGTTGAACATCAATAACTTATGTTTCCACTTTCAGGAGCTAGAAAAAGAAGCATAAATTAAACCCAAGATAATTGTAAAGGTGTGCATAATAAATAGGAATAGAAGTTAACAAATAATAGAAAATTAATGAAGCCAAAATTGAGTTCTTTTAAAAGATTAATAAAATTAACAAACACTAATGATAATAATTAAGAAAAAAAAGAGTGAAAACACAAATTACCAACATCAGCAATGAGAAGAAGGGACATGAACACATATCCTGTAGAAATCTTAACAATAGTAACAATATTCTGAACTATTTCTAGCCAATCGATTTTACGGTTTAGATGAAATAGTCAATTTCCTTAGCCACTCTGTAGAACAGTATGGAAATCCCTCAAAACACTAAAAACAGAACTACCCTATGATCCAGCAATTGCACTATTAGATATTTATTCAAAGTATACAAAAATATACATCTGAAGGGGCACATCACCCCAATGTTTATAGTAGTATTGTCAACAATAGCCAAATTACGGAGAGAGTCCAAGTGTCCATCAACTGATGAATGGATAAAGATTGGTATGTATATACAATGGAATATTACTCAGCCATCAAGAAAGAAATCTTGCCATTTGCAACAATGTGAATGGAGCTAGACTGTATTATGTTAAGCAAAATAACAAAGAAGGACAAATACCATATGATTTCACTCATGTGGAATTTAAGAAACAAAACAGATGAACATATGAAAAGTGGGGAAGAGAAGAGAGGGAAATAAATCACAAGAGACTCTTAATGATAGAGAACAAACTGTGGGTTGACGGAGGGAAGTGGGTGGGGATGGGTTAGATGGATGATGGGTACTAAGGATAGCACTTGTGATTAGCACTGGGTGTTGTATGTAAGTGATGAATCACTGAACTCTACTCCTGAAACCAATATTGTACCATATGTTAACTAAAATTTAAATTAAAAAAAAGAAATAGTCCATTTCCTTGAAAATACACAATACCATAGCTGCCACAAGAAGATTTAGAAAATCTGAATGCCACTATGACTAATTTAAAAATTGAATTCATAATGAAAACTTTTCCACAAAGCAGACTCCTCCAGGGCTAGATCGTTTCATAGGTAAATTCTCTCAAAACTTTAAATGATGCCAATGAAATACCAACAAATAAACTGCCAGTCTTACAGAAACTTCTTCAGAAGGTAGGGGAAGAAAAACGACACAGTTATTATATAAAGCCAGTATAACCCTGATACCAACATCTGACATAAACCTTATAAGAAAAGAAAATAATAATCCAGTATCCCTCATAAACATTCCAAAATTCCTTATAAAATATTAGCATGTATAATCCAGTGATATATGAGAAAATATGATTAACTATGACTAAGTGGGTCATAGTTAAGTGGGGTTTATCACAGGCATGCATCATTGGTTTAACAGAAAAATTAATTAATGTATTTTACCATATCAATAGAATAAAGGAGACAAATCATTTATGATCCTCTAAATAGATGGAGATAAACCATTTGGCATAATTAACACCCATTTATGATTTTTTTAATCTCAGCAAACTAGGACTGGAAGGGAACTTAATCTAATAAAGGGCATATACAATAAAAAAACCTACCACTATCATATTTAATGATGAAACACCAAACACTTTCCTCCTAAGATCAGAAACATAGCAATGATGTCTGTGCTTATCACCTCTATTCAACATTGTACTGGAAGTTCTAGTCAGTGCAATAAGGCAAGAAAAGGAAATAACAGACATAAAGATTGAAAAGAATGATTGTTGATACAGAAAATCCTCAGAAATCTAATAAACAACTAATAAAATCAATGAACGAATTTGGCAAGGTCAGTATACAAAACTCAGTTGTGTTTTTACTTATTAGCAGTAAGCAATTAGAAAATGAAATTTTAAAAGGAATTTCATTTACAATGACAAAATAAATCATAAATTTAGCAAAAGACATGAGGCCTGTACACTGAAAACTATAAAACATCGATGAGGGAAATTTAAGACCTAAATAAATGGACAGATGTTCATGAATTGAAAGCTTTGATTATGTTAACATGTCAGTTCTTTTCATATTGTTCTATAGATTCAGCACAATCTTGATCAAAAGGCTAGCAGGACACTTTTCTAGAAAATGACAAGTTGACTCTAAATTTTTATAAAAAAGCAAAGGACCTAAGTAGCCAAAACCGTCTTGAAGAATAAGGTTGAAGGCCTTATAGTTCGTGATTTCACGACTTAAAAGCTGAAGTAATTTAATGTAATGTGGCATTGACATGAGGACAGACAAATCAATAGAGCAAAATACAGTCTCAAGTAGACCCATACCTATATGGTCTATTGATTTTTTACAGAATCACCAAGCAGTTCAGTGGGAAAAGCCAAATACTTTCAACAAATACTATTGGAACAACTGCTGGGGGAAAAATATGAATCTCACACCATATAAAATTGAGATGGATCATAAACTTCAATATAAAGGCTGAAGCTATAAAGCTTCTAGAGCAAAACATAGGAGAGTATCTTCACATGCTGGGATAGGCAAAGATGTCTCACAGAGGTCACAAAAAACATATGATATAAAAGAAAATCCTGATGAACTGGACTTCATCAAAATTAAAAATATATTCTCATCAAAATGACAAGGCAAGGCACAAACTGGGAGAATATATTTGCAATACATATATCTGACAAATAATTTGTATCCAGAATATATAAGGAACTCCAACAATTCAATAACAAAATGATAAGGAAACAGATGTTTTAAATGGGCAACCTCCTCAAATAGACAGAAGAAGATACACAGATGGCTAATAAGCAGCTAAAAGATGCATTTCATTTTAATGACTTAAAAGATGTCATTTCAATAACACTCATCTTCAGGGAAATACAAATTAAAGCCACAATGAGATACCACTACACAACTGCTAGAATGGCTAAAATTTAAAAGACTGATAACACCAAATAGTGGCAAAGATATGGAGCAGTTGGAAGTCTCATGCATTGCTGGTGGAAAAGTAAAATGGCATAATCATTTTTGAAAACCATGTTGCTATTTCTTATACACATTTATTTCATGACCCAGCAATTAAACACATACTTATTGTATGACCCAGCAATTCTATTTGTAGGCACTCATGCAGGAAAAATGGAAAACATGTATTCTTTAAAATATTTGTACATTTTAGTGGCTTTATTCATGGTAGTAAAAAACGGGAAACAACCACAATATCCATCAGCTGGTGAATGGATAAATAATCGTGGTATATTCACACAATTAAGTACTTCTAATCAAAAGTCAACAAACTTCCCAACTGGATCTGTAGATTCAATGTAATCCCAATCAAAATTGTAGCAAGTTATTTTGTGGGTATCAACAAACTGATCCTAATGTTTATATGGAGAGGCAGAAGACCCAGAAGAGCCAATGCAGGAGGAGAAGAACAAAGTTGGAGGACTTAAACTGCCCACTCCAAGACTTACTATAAAGCTACAGTAATCAAGACAGTGTGGTATTGGCAAAAGAAGAGAGAAATAGATCAATGGAACAACATAGACCCACATAAATATAGTCAACTGACCTTTGACAAAGGAGCAAAGACAGTACAATGGAGCAAAGTCTTTTCAACAATGGTGCTGGAACAGCTGGATATCCACATAGAAAAAAGTGAATCTAGATAGCCCCTCACAAAAATTAACTCTAAATGGGTTACAGACCTAAATATAAACCACAAAACTATAAAACTCCTAGAAGGTAATATAGGAGAAAACCTAGATGACCTTGGGTATGGTGACAATTTTTTTAGATACACCACCAAAGGCACAATCCATTAAAACAATAATTGATAAACTGGACTTCATTGAAATTAAAAATGCCTGGTCCCTGAAAAACAATATGAAAAGAATGAGAAGATGAGAATAAGAAGACAAGTCAATGTCAAGTGGATAAGACTGGGAGAAAATGCTTATAAAAGACACATCTGATAAAGGACTGGTACCCAAAATATATAAAGAATTTTTAAAACTCAACAATAAGAAAACAACCCAATTTAAAAATGGGCCAGGGATGCCTGGGTGGCTCAGTCGTTTGAATGTCTGACTCTTGATGTCAGCTCAGGTCATGATCTTACAGTTGTGAGATCAACCGTGTCAGGCTTCAGGCTGAGTATGGAGCCTGCTTGGGATTCTCTCTCTCTTTGTGTCTGCCTCTCTCTCTCTCTGAAAATAAGTAAATAAATATTTTTTAAATGGGACATAAAAAGATGAAAGATGAAAACATGCTCTTACACCATATGTCATCAGGGAAATACAAATTAAAACAATGAGATACCACTATTAGAATAGCCCAAACCCAGAACACTAACCAGACCAGATGCTGGTTGGGATATGGAGTAATAAGAACTCTCATTCTTTGCTGGTGGTTGTTAGGAGGGGCTGGGGAATGACTGGAAGGGGTCATGATGAAACTTCTGAAGTAATGGAAAGGTTCTATATCTTAATTTGGGCTGTGTAACAAGGATATACAGTTATCAAAACTCCAATGAATTTTACACTTAAGTTCTGTGCATTTCACTGTCTATAAATTTTACCCCAATTATTAAACAAATAGCAAAATTGACTTATTTTGAGCTTTTACCTTGACCAGATACTCGTCTTAACACTTTACATGTTTTATCGCCTCTAATTTTTAGCAAAAATCCAATAACACCCTCTTTAGGCAAATTGAGGTTTCTGCTTTATATAGCATAAAGTGGCAAAGCCAGGATTTAAACCCAAGATTCAGACCCTATAAGCCAAGCTCCTAACCATTGTCCCATTCTGCTGCTGTCTGAGAGCTCTTCTGAAGTTTCTCTGGAGACAATAACCAAGCCAGGAAAAGCAAGCAATTAAGGTAGTGCCTACAGAGGAAGAGCAGACTGAGACCCTGCCAGATTGTCATCTGTACTAGAAAAGTTCTAGGAGTCACAAGCAAGGGGAGATTCCCAAGATATTATGAAGGCCACAGTTTGGCAGGGTCACTGTGCTTGCTTAATCCAGAGTTGCCAACCCCTGACAAATATACTCTCAAATGAGAGGCCAATAGCATAGGCTTGTAAAAGAATCCTTAGACAGGACCCTTCTACATTTGTAGATGACCCTCATTGGACAAAGCATCTATAATGTTAAAGACTACATGAAGATTTGAAATTACCTTTATAAATTAAAGAAATGGGATCAAATACTAAGTCTTCACCTCCTAGGAGAAAAAAAATAAACAAATGAAGCAGAAAGAGAATGAATGGCCCATCACGTGTGCACATGGTACAGTAAAAGACTTGGAAATTATTATCTTGAATTAGAGTGACTCATGCAATGTTCTTTCTCCAAAGTTAGTGCAGTAGTTGAAATTAATATATAGAAAGTGCCAATTACCTAGTAAGCATCCAATAAACAGCTATTACTGCAATCATTACAGGATTCATGACTTAAAAAAGATGGAAAACAACCCTGTCTCAGCATGTGGTAATGATCAGGGCTCAGTTAGAATTTTAATCTTTCCTTAAAAAAGGTGGCGGGGGGGGTACTAAGAAAGGGTTAAGGGTGATTAAAAAAAAGTTTCAAAAGGTCTTCTAATGGAGCTGAGGTGATGCAGTCTACTGTCAGTCAGTCTATTCCAGAGATGTTAACCAGAATGAGCTCTTCTCCAAAGCTTTTGGATAATAGGACCATATGCAAGGAGTGCATGACTTTACCTCTCCCCTGTGAAGAATGTATGGCCTGAAGGAGGCTAAAGAAATCACCACTGACTTCTGTTTTTAAATGTTTTGGGAGATGTGACTGTTATTGATTGGTAGAACAAAGTGGTCCTAGATGATGTCCAAGATCCTTTCCAGGTATATAATGTCCAACACTGTGAGTCATTCATAAAGATGAAAGGTAAAATATGCTCATATCAATAAAAAATATTTGCCTTTGTCAGTTCAGGTTGCTATAACAAACTACCATAGACTGGGTGATTTATAAACAATGGAAATTTAATTCTCACCATTCTGGAGGCCAGGATCAAGGTGCTGGCAGATCCAGCATGTGGTGAGGGCCCACTTCCTGGTTTGCAGATGGCCATCTTCTTGCTGTGTCCTCACATGGAGGAGAGCAGAGAGATAGAGGAAGCAAGATTTGTTATATTCCTTCTTATGAGGGCATAAATTCTAATTACCTCCCAAAGGCCCTCCTAATACCATCACTTGGGGGTTAGAATTTCAACATACAAATTTTGGAGGGACATAAACTGTCCATGACCATATTCATTAAAAATTTCTTAACTTTGGAGGAAAATATGCAGAGAAACAATTATATGCCAAACACAAGGAAATCTATCATTTATACATGTGCATTTAATAATAAGGTTATACAAACCGATCGCTATAATAGGTTCTGGAAGTTGAGAGATCAAAGTTGATTTGAGAACTGTTACTGATAGATGGGGTTTTTGGGGGCGTGTGTGTGTGTGTGTGTGTGTGTGTGTGTGTGTGTGTGTGTCTGTTTAAGAGAAGTTTGAAACCTTCCTGATATTTATTTTGGCCATAGCAATCCATGTCCAAAATAATGAACTGTGACTGTTCTTTTAGTCTATGGGGTGTCTGTCCCCAGAGACTTCCTTTCTGTATCTGTTTAAGTAATTTGCCAGAATTCTGTCTACTGAGAAAATGAGAAACCTAGTGTACAGCCTTTGCTAGAAAAAAATTGGCCAGATTGTGTTTCTTCAAGTCTCAAACACTACGAATAAAAAATATAATAGGAAGAACCTTCAAGGTTCCTTGGGTGCCCTCATTATGTAGATGATCACACTAGGCTGAAGGCCTTCACAAGGTATGGTTTATTCAATAAAGAAGGAAAACCTTGACCCAACACTCAGATACCAATAAGTCCGAAGCTGGAAAGCCTTGTTAAAGGAGAAGAGATGTGTATATCAATTTTACCTGAGGGAGAAACTAGACATTGCTGTCATATTCGTTGTATTCTCAGATTAAAACTCCAAATGAACCCAAGAATGCAAGTTGGAAATTATGCCATCACAGAACAAGATTGCAAACTTTATTTTTTATGTTCTCACACCAGACTGGAAGGCCTCTGGTCCCAGATGTCACAAAAGAGAATTCTTCAGAACAACTAGAGAATGTGTTCCCTGACCCCTGCTTGGTTCCCCAGAGATTCACGCTTTCTCTTTCTTTTACGTTCAGGTCCCATCCAAATGCACCTGTGATAAAACACACATAACATAAAATTTACCATCTTAACCATTTTTAAGTGTACAATTTAGTAGCATTAAGTGTATTCACATCATTGTTTGACTGTCACCACCATCTATCCACAGAACTCTTTTGATCTTCCCAAATGGAAGCTCTGCTGATACACTGAATTGATAAATTGCCATAGCCAGTAACTCCCATTTCTCCCTCCCCCGGTCCCTGGCAATCACCACTCCACTTTCTGTTTCTATAAATGTGACTACTCTAGAGATCTCATATAAGTAGAATCATATAGTATTTGTCCTTTTGTGTCTGGTTTTTTTCACTTAGCATGTCTTCAAGTTTCATCCAGATTGTAGCCTGTGTCAGACTTTCCTTCCTTTTTAAGAAGGAATTTCTTTCCTTTTCATGCCTAACTGATATTCCACTGTGTGTGTGTGTGTGTGTGTGTGTATGTATATATATAAAATGAAATAATATTCCATGGTGTGTATATACATAATGAAGTAATATTCCATGGTGTGTATATATATTTTGTGCTTCCATTCATCCATCAGTGGACACCTAGGTTGCTTCTGCTTTTTAGCTGTTGTGAATAATGCCAATTATGAAGAGGAGTATACAAATACTGCTTCAGATTCCTGCTTTTGATTATTTGGGGTGTGTACTCACTTCATACTTTTTGAACATAACCTACACAGTCAGAAGTACATTTTACATCATATCCTATGAAAGTGTATATACTGAAAGAAAGATATCACAAAACATTACCCATGACTACTCTGACATCTTCAATTCTTATTTAATATTTTAAAGTACAAGTCAAACCACACAAATTCACCTTTGTCAGCCAACGCTCATAACACAATATAGGTTACCGACCAACTAATGAGATAGTCTGTGCCCAAGGAGTGAGGAAGGAGAAGGAAGTAACATACACTGGCCCTGCCATATTTCTAGCCCCTGCTCAGTCACCTTATGTAAACAGCCTCCACAGACTTCCCCATCGCCTCGAAAGGGAGTCCTTCCTTCCTCATTTTACAGATGAGGAAACTGAGACTGAAAGACTGTAAGAGGCCATCCAAAGATTTATATCCATTGAGTCTTCCCACTCAGCTCTGCTGCAGGCTTTCTCTCTGACCCCACTACCAGAATGTGACTAGTTTATACCCTGCAGTATTCCCCTCAGACAACCTGTAAGCATTCCCAGAGGGCCAAGGAAAGCTTGAACTCAAAGGCCTGACAACTCAGAAAATGTTAGGACCCGTTCATAGGCTCAAGAGGGTAGATAGTTGGAGTGTACAATATGTGAGAAGGGAAAGTTTTTCAGTGACCCCTGATCAGATCATATAAGCAACTGCTTCCTTCACTTAATAATTAAGGTGAATGCAGTTTCTGGAAGTGAGTTTGGCACCTCTGCAATGAGCTCTTACAGTCCACAGAGACGTTAATTAATAAACTTTAGGTACTCTGTATTCAGTGTGGTGTTAGCAGATGGCATCGTTTTTCTGAGGAGTAACTTGGGCCATGGGAGAGTGTGGTAAATCAATAAATATTACCATATGTATTGATTGCAGTGGGTAATCAATAAATATTGCCTGGTATTAACAGACTGATTATGCTTCCTCCAAATGTTTTCTTTTATACAGCTTCTGCATACTCTTATGCTGAAATTTTGCCCAGCCTCTAGAACATAATACTTACGCGATACAAAATTGTTAGTATGCATCAGTGAATGAATGCAGAGTAACTCAAAGGATGGTTGGAATACATTTGCTGTGCATTTTCTATATCTTAGTTCAGAAATACCACTAGTGAGATTTGTTCTTTCTCTTCTACAGATTTTAATCAGGATGTAAACCTCCAAAATGCAGAGCTTACATATTTACAAACTGAATTCTCCCTCCCCACACCACTGCCCCCAGATTGCAGATTCTCTTTGCCTCTAATGCTGATCCCTTCCCAGGCAGCCTGGTACCATTATGATACTTTCCAAGCATCAAATGCCTATTTTGTGCCAGACACTTTACTGGACATGTTATCTTAATTCTAAAGTAATCCGATGAAGTGTATTAGTACATTATTACATCCTATATTATAAAACAGAAAACCAAGGTCTCAGAGTTGGCGAGTTGGCTCAGGGAGGTTCTGCAGCTGGCAGTGGCCTAGATTTCAGCAGGGTTGGCCAGCTCCAGAAGCACTTGCAGGAACCACCTTCAGTTTGTGGCCTAGTGCAGAGGGCACATGAAGCAGAAGTGATTTTTAAGGGAGAAATCCTGTTTTCTGTATAGAGGGCTGGTATTTCCCTAAAAGCCCTCAATGTCTGCTCTCCCTCCATATCATCAAGAAGACTGTATCCCAAAGAGCTGGGGAGGAGGCCATGGGAGGAAGCCTGGCTGGTTCTACATGATGTGGAAAGGGTGGTGTTCCTGCACAAGTGATGGAGAGCTTGGAAATAGCAGAGGCTGGAGTCTGGAAGTCATCTGACCATCCAAATAGCTGGCAGAAGTAAAAGGACGGATTCCCAGCCCCGGCCCACCTGCTCACCTCACAGGGCCTTCTGTTGGCAGAGTAGATTTTGCCAAAGCAACAGTCGCATGATCCTACCAAAGCATGTAAAATATTTAAGCCTCTGCCCTCAAGGTTCTACCACAGAGAATTCCACCCCCACTTCTAGCTTCTTAAATAGCTGAAATACACAAAGACACAGGAAATGCAGGGACAAAGGGCAGGTGACCAAACGTTCACATATATGCACACACTCATCTTTCTATGTTAAAAAGGCCATTCCTGCTTTTAAAATGAAGACTTGGTGAGATTTAAAGCTTTAGAATAGTAAAGGTGTTGGTATGTCATGATTGAGAGGTAACAAATACCGAATAGTGACTGTATTCCAGGCTGTTGTGCTAAATGCCTTATAAAAATAGGATAACTTGGGGCGCCTGGGTGGCTCAGTCGGTTAAGCGTCTGACTTCAGCCAGGTCACGATCTCGCGGTCCGTGAGTTCGAGCCCCGCGTCAGGCTCTGTGCTGACAGCTCAGAGCCTGGAGCCTGTTTCAGATTCTGTGTCTCCCTCTCTCTGACTCTCCCCCGTTCATGCTCTGTCTCTCTCTGTCTCAAAAATAAATAAATGTTAAAAAAATTTAAAAAAAAAATAGGATAACTATATAATATCACAGTTACACAGGGAAGACATGTATAAACTGAAACATAGGATCACCCTATAGGTAAATCAACTCTTTGAATCTTCATAGCAACTCAAAAAAGTAGACAGTATTAGCTCTCTTTTTTTAAAGTTTACTTATTATTGTTTTTGAAAGTAAGAGAGCACATGGATGCACGTGTGAGCAGGGGAGGGGCAGAGAGAGAGGGGGACAGAGGATCCTAAGCGGGCTCTGTGCTGACAGCAGATAGCCAGACATGGGGCTCAAACTCATGAACCATGAGATCATGACCTGAGCCTAAGTTAGACACTTAACCGACTGAGCCCCCCAGGTGCCCCCAGAATCTTTTTATAGATAATTATAGAAAGCGAGTCTCAGGGAACTCACACAGGTAGCGTGGCCAAGCCAGGACGTTACCCTAGAGGTGTCTGACTTGAAAGCAGTCTTTCTTTAACACTGCCTCCAACTGCACACACCTGAGCTGCGTTGTAGCGTAGACCTAGCACTGCTGGACTCCATTCCTGGTTCAAAACACAAACAAATGAAGTTCAAAGTGACCAGATGGCAGGAAACCCAGTGACTGGGGACTGTTTCATTTGAAAGTCTGCTTAACACTAAAGCCTAGAAGATTGAGTTAGATTAATTGGCTTTTAGGAATGGAGGAAAAAGTGCTATTCATTTGCTTTTGGAGTTTGGGAGAGTAAAGAGAATAATAATCAGGATGAGACAAGAAAAGCAACCAATAGTTCGGTAGAACTGTTAACCATACAGCTTCACTTATTAAAACAATTAGATGCTAATTTCACACAACCCAAAAAGTTGTATACTGTGAAAACAAAAAGATTTTTTAATGGATAAGTACACAAAATGGTGTTATTTTTTATTTTGAAAAATATAAATATATTATCCATTTGGCCACAGGGGGAAAAAATCATTTTTCTCCTGGGCCAGTTGCAAAAATGAAGCCAATCTCTGATTTTGTGAGTTTTGTTTTCCTGTTGACAGTTTTAGCTATAATCCTCACCCCAAAAATTTACTGAGCCCTTTACTATGTGCTAGGAACTATTCTAAGCATCTTACTCATATCATTCTCACAGCTCTCTGGAATGGTTATCCCCATTTACAGATAAGGGAAATGATGCACAGAGAGGGTAAGTAACTTGCCCAGCATCACACAGCTAGTGTGTGACAGCTGGGATTTGAACTCACTCTGATTCCTGAGCCCATGCTTTTAACTATACTTCTATACAATCTCTATTCTGTCTAGTAGACTTCAACATATTTTCAAAATACTGAATATTAATATGTCTTTGAACAAGAGAACACCATTTCTGAATTATGTGTCACCCCTGGGTGTACTTAGATGTTGGAAAATGCAATTGAATTAATAATTAATGTAGTTAAGATCTTTATCTTATCTTTAAATGTCTGGACCATATCAGTACTTTCATCTTCCCTTTCAAAATGTCCAAGAAGTGATCATTTAATTGCATTTTGAAGTATAATTGAATTATATTGTTTTTCCTAATAATCACTGTTACTAACCATGCTAAATTGCCTCAGAGTGGGAACCACAGAGGGAAAATTCATTCAGTGCCTTTGAAAATATTAAATTTGATGTACAAATTTTGAAGGAGAATGATCAATTGAAACTTGAGTATTTGTATGGTTTTGTGGCTGGGCTGAGATCCCATGTTGTCTGAGGGGACCCACTTTGTAAATTCCGGACTTGGGTGATCCAAAGCTGAAACCCTATGGACTAATCTTCAGTATCAGGCTGTGGTATGCTCTGTGGGTCTGTTAGTAAAACTTGATGGGTCAAAAATAAACCAATGCCATGGAGAGTTATACCTAGACAAAAAGCATTCATGAGGATAGGAATGGAAATTTCTCTTCTTCCAGTTGTGAATACATGTCTTTGCTAGTTTTTTTTTAATCCCTTCCATTTAACCTCCAAACTAGGATTGCCAGATAAAATACAAGACATGCAGTTAAATTTGAATTTTAGAGTAACAGTGAGTAATCTTTAGCATTAGTATATCCCATGCGATATTTGGAAATAATTTTTTTAGTATAACTATGTATTCTATAATAATTGGGGCATATATTAAAAATTATTTGTTTTTTTTACCTGAACTTCAAATTTAACTGGACATCCTGTATTTTTTATTTGCTAATTCTAGCAACCCTACCAAACACCATGTAAATTTAGGTCCAACTGGACTTTAATTTAAATCCATAATTTATCAAAGCAAGATAAATTGAAGAAGGGAGAGAAAAAAGAAGGGAAAAGAGATAAAGTAACAGAAGGACGAGAGAAAGTAAGAATGAATTCTGGCAATCTGCCAAGTAAAATAACTAACATTTTGCAAGAAAGAAATCCTAAAACTGAGGTCATAGAATGGAAAAAGTCTGTTTCACAGACTCTTTAGCCTGAATACTGGCCAAAAGAAGGCAGGCATCCTATTAACATCTGAATACCAAAGCTCATCCAGGAATGGAAAGATTTGGAATTTGAAGATCCTTAGCTTCCAGCTTTGTTAGAATACCACAATTCTTTATTAATTGCAAGGAGGATTTTGTTTTTTCAGTGAGATGTGTCAGTAATTCTATATCAAAGAAAGCTAACTAACTTCAGTTTATGTTACTCCGATGCATTTGAAACTTCGCAGATAACCTTTTGTTTGCTTGCCTTGCGCTAAAATGAAAAAAAAAAAAACTTTCAGATACCTGATATGGAGAAGAATTTACTCTGTTTAAAAATCACACAGTTCTGCTGTGAAGCATGAAGATGGCTTTTTTTTAAGTTAAAAAATATTAACTGACAGCTTCAAGACAGATTTTTTTTTCTTTAATCTCTAACCAGACAAATTACTAGAAGCAAGAAACCTCTTGCCTTAATCTGGACACGTCACAGACGTGACCCTGTTCTGCAGGAGATGGCTTTTTAACTGTGGATGGGGGAAAATAACCTTTGGAATTTTTAGGATGTTATTACAAGCAAGTTTACTAGTTTTTGACTTACTAAGCCACAGCTGGAGCCAGCCTTCATCGGGGTAAGAATATTTTCATGCTACTATTATATCTTTCGTATTTCAAATGTAGGATTATTGCATTTTGGGGAATATGGCCTTTGAGGCTTGTACTGTCTGTTGAGTATGCAAATGTGAATGTCCTATAAAAGGGGAGAGAAGCTGACAGTTTCCTTCTGTGCCGTAAATTTAAAGACTCCAACAGATGAGAGTTGGGGCTGCTGGAGCAGGAATTGGATCACACCATCATGTGGGATAAAAGAAAATTTTGTATTTCTTTGAGAGGCATTAAAAGGGCTGGGCTTATGGCCTCCCTCAGAGCCAAGCAACTATGTGCCAGGCTCTCATTTCTGTAATTGTTATCTTGTTGCTGCTGCTTTAAAAAAAAAAAATTTGACCAAATGGTGCAAGGATTTTTTCTGACGAAATTAATTATGAATCTGCCTGATAGTATTTTCTTTCAGATTAGTGAAATAGGAACCATCATTGCTTTTTCTATCACCTTCCCTCCATTCTGCATTTTTGTTTCTTTTATAAGATACCTTGTATCATTAGTTCAGAGAAAGAACAATGTTATTCTGTATATTTTCCCTTAAAGAGACTTCAAAAAATTCAAAGCCAGGCTCTCTCCAAGGAGCCACAGATGGCATCCCTGCAGGCCTGGCTGCCTGTGGAAAGGCACTGAGAAGCCAGAGAGAAACACATCAGTCCACCTGTGACAGCCAGGTTAGGAGCAGATGCCATTTTGATACGAGAAATGTCCAAAGGAAATTGTCAGGTGACGTAAATAACATAACCAATTGATACGGTGAATTTCAGTGTTCTGTCCAATTAGTTTATTTTTTCAGTCCAATCTCCTTACCATGCTTCTTAACCAGGGTGTACCTCAGATCATCTGGGGAGCTCTTTGAAATATGAATAGCTGTGCTCTGCAGTCTCAATTAACCAGTACTTGCCCCTGTGATTCTGATATACATCCTTGGTTGAAAACCATACTCAGGAGGTCCCATACCCAGCTAACCTTCAGAGCACTGAAAGGGCTTTAAAATGCAGATTCCTGGGCCACTCCACCAGAGATTCTTATTTGGTGTGGCTGGGTTTGGGCCTACAAATATGTATGTTTGAAAAGTTTCACAATTCATTTTAATGATTAGGCAGATTTGGAAACCACCTTTGTCCTAACTGAATCATATTAATTTCATCAAAAAAGCAGTTTTTGATTAAAAAGAAAAATAATCTGATCATGTGTACAGTACCTTTGAAACAATACCTATGTTTCCATTGTTTTCACCTTCAACTTTTTTCTAGCTTTATCCCTGCCTGCTTCTCTCCCATCTCAGTAGAAGAAATGCCTGATCCTTTTCTCCTCTGGTGCCCCTGACCTCATCTCTTCCCTCCTATCGTGTTATTTTCTTAGATACTCTTCCTACTTGGGCCTATAGCCTGTTCATATTTTCCCAAACAAAACAAACATGGCCACAGCCATCAACCATTGTAGCTACTGAGCTCTCATGGGTTCTTCTCCCTGACTGCTTGTACTGCCACCTTTGGCAATGTCATTGTGGGCCACCATGTCACTTGTCACTTGTCACTGGGTGAAACCAGTGGCCCTTTTTGAGTCTATAATTTCCTTGATGTCTTTGCAGCCAGTGACCCACTGATCATGCCCTCTTTGAACCATCTATTCCTTGTCTGCGATCCTACTGTGTTCTCTTGGTTTTCCTAGCAGGGTTCAGGCTTTGATCTGTTTCTTTTTCTCTGCATCCTTCTTGTAGTGATCTTAATCCATTCCCATAGCTTTAACTCTCATCTCTGTCCAGATGCCTCTCACATCAAGATCCCTAACTCTGATGTCTTCCTTGAGCTTCTAACCAGTCTTTCCTTCCATCCACTGAGACCCCAAATCCTATATGTTCAGAATCTAATACTCTTCTCCATTCTTTCCCCAGCTCTTTCTCTTATATCACGTACTTTTGCGAGCAATGACCCCGAGACTCGAAACTTTGGTTTCTCTCCCATCCTTGGCACCAAAACTCGGTTACTTGCTATACCCACAGCTTCTCCTACATAATTCTTTTTCTATACGTCTCCATGCAACCTGAGTTTAGGCCTTCCCTTCTCCCTTCCCTGTCCTCTATAGAAGCCTGGTCTCCCTGCCCCCAGTTTCTTCATTCCATCTATATGATGCTGCCAGATTAATTTATCTAATATATAGTTCTAATCATCCACTTCTCTTCTCTAAAACCTTCGATAACTATGTACTACCAAAAACTAAGTTCAAATTCTAAACCTAGATTTTAGAATCCTGTGTGATCTTCCTTCCCTATTTATTTTTCTAGCTTCATTTTCCACAACCTACCCTTAGTCCCCACATACCCAATGCACCATCTAAACTGGCACTATCCCTCTCTCATGCCCTGGGATCTTTCTTCTACATGCCTTTGTTCATACCACTCTCTCTGCTGAGAGCGCTTTCTTCTAATTATCCTATGAGAGTCTCTCTTGGTTCTAACATGAGATCCTCTCCTACTTCTCCTGTGATAATGCTACACGAGTTTAAGTTCTAGCTTAGTTTCTATCTCTACCATTACACCAAATATGTTGGGTACCTGACTTTGCCTGTAATATATTTCCTTATACTATAATGAATTTATTAGTAATAAATATATGATACGCATGTAAAATCACTACAAAATGAAAATTCACCTTGGTTATTGCCTGAACATTTTGAAATATGGGTTAGTTGGGTATTAGCACACTGACATGGAAGCAGAGTGTATCCATGATCTAGAACTGTATACTTTTAATCCACTAACTAGGTGAACCCAGGGGCTAGAAAAGCAAGTAAAATACAGGAAACATGATTAGTTGCTTTGTTGGTTTGAATCCAAAGATAGTATAGGATCCAAATTCTGAAAGTCGAGTGGGTCTCCATTGTGAAATCCATACCTTCCAATTCCCAGTACTTCATTTTACCCAATTGCAACCAAAGACATAACACTATATACTGATGCTGACCTTCTGCCTAGGGCTTTTGTGTTACATCTGAGATCTACCAGAGTAGTTGGCTATATTCTTTTTTTTTTTTTTTTTAATTACACCTATGGGCATAAAGGAGGGTGTGTTATGTAAGATACAATAAGATATTACTGGATACAGTAATGGCTCTGAGACCTCAAAGTCACACTGGAAGGTCAGAGACCACAGACCTTGAATATTTCATACTTAAACTTCTAAAACTAGTATAATTCCAGGTGAACAGGTAAATATAGTTTTCATAGTAGAGAGTATAAAGGAACTTAAATAGAGTTAAGATTTCTACACTTCACTCTAAGTGGATACCAATAGGCTGTGATAAGTTATCTATGTGTATGGCAATACTGAGAGCAACCCCTAAGAAAACTATACAAGCATTATACTCAAAAACAAAAATCAAAATGGATCTCTAAAAAATGTTCAAGTAACCCACATGAAGGCAAGAAAAAAAAAGAAGAATGAGAAACAAAAGATAAAAGCAATGAATAACTAATAATATGGCAGACATAAACCCTAACGTATCAAAAATTACATTCAATGTAAATGGTCTAAATACACCAATTAAAATACAGAGATTGGTAGAGTGGATTTTTAAAAAATGACCCAAATACTTAGGGTCTACAAGAAACTCATTTCAAACACAGAAAGACACATCATGTAAAAATTAATTTTAAAATTTAGGAATGGCTATATTAATATTTTAAAGGTAGGGTTTAGAGCAAAGAAAATTGCAAGGGACAAAGAGGGAAGTTACATAATGATAAAAGGATTAATCCACCAAAAAGATATACCAACCTGAAATGTATATTTAGAAACAAAAGCACTTCAAAACACATGAAGCAAAACCTGATATTGCTGAAAAGATAAATAGACAAATCTACAATTATAGTTAGGGATTTCAAAACCCCACTTTCAGCAATTAATAGACTATTAGATAGGAAATCAACAATGATATAGAGGGATTGAACAATACCATCAAGCAATAAGGATCTAGTTGACATTAATAGAACATTTCATCCAACAACAGTTAGAATATACCTTCTTTTCAAGTAGTCATGGGACATTCACCAAGATAAGCCTTATTCTGGGTCATAAAACAAACCCTAACAAATTTAAAAGAACTGAAATTGGGGTGCCTGGGTGGCTCAGTCGGTTAAGCGTCCGACTTTGGCTCAGGTCATGATCTCATGGTCTGTGAGTTTGAGCCCCACATCAGGCTCTGTGCTGACAGCTCAGAGCCTGGAGCCTGATTTAGATTCTGTGTCTCCCTCTCTCTCTGCCCTCCCCTGCTCGCTCTCTCTCTTTCTCTCTCTCTCAAAAATAAATAAACATTAAAAATTTAAAAAAAAATAAAGTGTAAAAGAACTGAAATCATATATAGTATATTCTCTGACCATAACAGAATCAAACCAAAAATAAATAACAGAAAGACAATAGGAAAATCTCCAAACACTTGGAAATCAAACAGCTTACTTCTACATAGCTCATAGGCCAAAGAGGAAATTTCAAAGGAAATTTATAATACACATAAAAAATGACTGAAAATGAAAACACAACATATCAAAGTGTTGTGGGATGCAACTAAAACAGTATCAAGTTGGAAATTTGTATCACTGAATGCTTACATTAGAAATGAGCAAATATCTCAAGTCAATTATCTTAGTCCTACCTTAAGCTAGAAAAAGAAAAGCAAAATACACCCAAGACGAGCAGAAGAGAAGAAATAACAAAAATAAGAGCTAAAATCAATGGCATCGGGCACCTGGTTGGCCCAGTCAGTTTGGCATCTGACTTCAGGTCAGGTCATGGTTCACGGTTTGTGAGTTTGAGCCCCACATCGGGCTCTGTGCTGACAGCTCAGAGCCTGGAGCCTACTTCAGATTCTGTGTCTCCCTCTCTCTCTCTCTGCCCCTCCCCTGCTCACACTCTGTCTCTCTCTCTAAAAAATAAATAAACCTTAATTTTTTAAATAAAATCAATGATATCAAAAACAGGAAAACAATAGAAAAATTAATAAGCAAAAAGCCGGTCCTTTGAAGAAATTAATAAAATTCCAGCAAGATTGAAGATAAACAAGAGAGAAAATACAAATAACCAATATTAGGAACAAAACAAGGGGTATCACTGTAAGACCTTGCAGATGTCAGAAGAATAAGGCAATCCTAAGAACATAATTCTACACACATACATCTGACAATTTACACGAAATGGATCAATTCCTTGAAAACCCACAAATTATGAGAACTCAGCCAAGTTGAAATAGTTAACCTGAATAGCCCTATGACTGTTAAAGAAATTTACTTTGTCATTTAAAAGCTTCCCCCAAAAAAGAAATCTCTAGGCACAGGTGTTTTCACTGGAGAATTTTATCGTATATATAAAGAAGAATAAACATTAATTTTGTACAGTCCTTTCCAGAAAAAATTAGAAGGGAGCACTTCCCAAATCATATGAGGCCAATAGTATCCTGATGCCAAAACCAGACAAAAACAAAACAAAACAAAAGAATGTTATAGACCAATATCTCTCATGAACTTACAAATTAAAAAAAATTTTTTTAGGGAAATGTTAGCAAGTTGAATCCAACAATGTATAAAAGGAATAATATACCATGACCAAGTAGGATTTATCCCAGGTATGCAAGGCTGGTTCAATATGTGAAAATGAATCCATGTAATCTATTATATCAACAAGCTAAAGAGGAAAATGCATATGATCACATGAATTGACACAGAAAAAGTATTTTACAAAATGTAACAACTGTTCATCATAAAAACACTTGATACACTAGGAATAGAAAGGGGCTTCCTCCACCTCTTAAAGAACATGTGCAAAATAGTTAAAGCTAACAGTTAACTTCATACTTAGTAGTACAAGAATGAGTGCTTTTCTTCTAAGATCAAGAGCAAGGTCAGGTTCTTTGCTGTCATCACTCTTAATCAAAGTAACACTGAAAGTTCTAGCCACTGCAGGATGGCAAGAAACTGTCTCTACTTGGAGACAATATGCTTGTCTGTATAGAAAATCCTAAAGAACCTATCAAACAGAACTACCAAATGAGTTCTGGAAGGTTGTATGATATAAGATCAACATGCAAAAATCAATTGCATTGGGGCACCAGGGTGGCTCAGTCAGTTGGGCGTCCGACTTCAGCTAAGGTCATGATCTCACAGTTCGTGGGTTCGGGCCCACATCAGGCGCTGTGCTAACAGCTCAGAGCCTGGAGCCTGCTTCAGATTCTGTGTCTCCCTCTCTCTCTGCTCCTCCCCTGCTCACACTGTCTCTCTCTCTCTCTCTCTCTCTCAAAAATAAATAAATATAATTTTTTTTTTTAAAAATCAATAGCATTTCTGTATTCTAGTGACAAGTAGAAACCAAAAGAAATATGCAATACCATTTACCGTAGCTTCAAATAAAGGAAAATACTTGGGTGTAAATCTAACAAAATGTGTACAAGGTCTCTGATAAAAATTACAGCATACCGATGCCTAAATGCCTATAATGTTCTCACTTGGTGTCTATAAATGTGTGTTTATTAGCACTGTGAATCAGTCTTTCCTTGCAAAAGAGTGTTACCTCTGATCTGTGGTAAGACTCAGACATTTCTGGGTAAATATGTAAAAGATCAAGTGCTTAAATGGATAAAAATTATTGGTAGCATCTATACTGATACAAAGTTTTCCACTGTCTCAATATCAAAAGCTCAAGAATGCCCAGATTCCCAAAGTGAGTCAGTGCTTGGACTATTTTGCATGAATGTAGTTAGCCAGGATCAACAGTCTTGGAGTTGAGCTTGAGGTGGAATTTCCAAATTTTCAAATGTTTGGTGACAGCCATCCAGCACCCCAATGCTGGGCAGTCCAAGGCATGAGTCACAGGCAGACTCTTGGACAGTCAGTGTGCTGAAGAGATGCCCAGATTGGCCCCAAAACTCCATTGTTAACAGTACCAGAAGACACATAGCTACTCTGGGGGCTGGGAAATAAGCTTTAAAAAACAAACAAAAAACAAAAAACAAAAAAACACTGCTAAAACAGTGGTCCAAAGGCAAAGATTAGAGATGCCTGATTTAGAGATTGTTGTTGCATAGATCAAAGTTTTCAAACTGGGAAATGTAAAGATATTCTGGTTCCTAGAACTTTGGGTTAGTTCCAGGAACAAGATAGCAGTGTGCTACTGCCCAATCCTACCAATGATACACACTTGAAATTCTATTTTGAATGGCCTGGGAATATACAGAGAAGTTTTGGAAAAGGAAAAAGCAGACATAAACATCAGAGAATATCATAGATGAGGCCTCATGCTACAGGCAGTAGATAGATACATCAGGAAGTTGCAAGTACACAAAGTCTGTGTTTGTTTACTGCCTTATTAATGATCATAAAGTAGTGATTTTCAAAGCACTTTCAATTCTGTTACATCACACTGTCTTCAACAACAACCTGTAAAGAAGGCAGACTTGGTTTTATTATTCCTGTTTTAAGTATTTAACATCAGAACCAGGAGGACTCAGATCCTCACATTATCAGCTCTGAATACCCAGTAGAGCTGTCAGAGCCCGAAAAGAGTTATCAGAGCCGGGATCCTTGGCATGACCCATTTTTCTCTTGTTTTGATCACAAGGGCCTTTCTACAAGAACAGAATTATCTTGCTTATGAAAAGAAAAAAAAAAAAGAAAAAGAATTAGCCTTTACAACAGATGTACAAAAACCTAACTCATGATCTTACTTACTGCTCTTCTTACTACATTTGCTCTCTAGACCTGAAGCTTGCATATGTTTTCTCTGAAAAAAAAAAAATTCTAGGCTTTTACAGATAGTCTTGTGGTTGGAAAGTCTTTTTTAAGGTAGGATAGGTACAATCTCAAACACACACACACACACACACACACACACACACACGCCACTCCCCATACCCAGAGCAGGGGTGGACAAAAGGTCATCTCATTCACCTGCAGTGCTGCCCAGCTAAGTAGGTGGCAGGACCCTACATAGCATCGAGAATTCTCAAATCTTCAGGAAGCTGATCCAAAATTTTATGGAACTCCTCCTCTACAGCTTTCTCCTACTTCTGTTCTCTGCCTATGAAAAGCCAGATGAATGCCTTTCCCTTGGGGTGGGGAAGCAAAGTCAGGATAAGAGACCTAATGCCTTCAGATCTTACAGGTGTGACAAGGGCTTCACCCCCCCCCCCCCCTTAGGAGAGAGAGATCAAGGAAGAAGAGAGCAAAGGGAGCAGCAAGGCTGGCTGACTGCTTCTCCACCGTCATCAAGAATCCCCCTAGTCCATAGAAATCCCACAGTGTGCTGTGCAGAGCTTTCATTAGTCCAAATTCTGGGCTTCCAGAGACCACATGTCTAGAGCAATATAGTATCACAATAAGTATAATGATTCTCTTTTGTGGCAAACTAAATGTGGGCAGACTGGGGATGCATACCCTGGAATGGACCTTTTACATTAAATGTAATACAGAGTTTAAAGAATAGAATCATAAGGTAAACTGGCTTAAAATTGTATACTGTTCAGCTACGATGCAGTGATTTTCACTTCCTGGGCATGAACCACCTGCGTCTTGCCACTATAACATGCTGTGATGTTCGTATGAGGAGATGGAGGATGAAACCATATTAATGAAACTTTTTACAGTTCTTCCAAGCAGCCAAGATTTTATGTGATAATATGTCAAAGTGATTTCTTGGGCAATTCATTTGTGAATTTTATCTGCACACTCACACACAAAAAAATCAATTTTGTTTGAATGGGTTTGGACAGCTAACTGTTGTGTGAGGCCATCAGGCTGTGAAGAGTGAGTGTCCCCCATGGGATGGCGATGACTCATGTTCACTAAGTGCCCTGTTGGAGCAGCGTGGGGTGCTTCTCCCACGAGCAAGCTTTTCATAGATTCTAGGGAGTTCTTGGGCCAGGGAAAGAAACTCTGTGATTGATCATCTTTAGTTTTACAGATACTTTATTTCAGCTGCTTCATCAGTTCTCCTCTTTTATGGCATTCAGATGCTTGTAAGTGCCCATGAATTCTCAGAATTATACATTACAAATGTAATTTTGAAAAAGCGAAGACATAGTGCTGTTTTGTTAGTTTGAGAAATATTCTGCTTATTAAGGTTGTTGGAAGTAACCATGGTCATTTATAATGAAAAAAGTGGAAGCAGAGATAACCCTCCCTCCTGCATCCTGTGCAGGTATGGAGATGCACGTAAACTCATAGTTTTTACAGGAACATACATTACCTGGATTGTTTTTTCTTTGCAATTTAAAGGCGTACTTCCAGCCTACCTCAAGAGCTTTCACTAAAAAGAGTATATTTATGATCATAAAGGTAGGTAGGTACCTAGCATTAATCCCCTGGTTGTTGGTAAGCTAGTGAATTAAATGAGTCAAGCTGTATACAGGTAGAAGTATGGAGTGTACTAGGATCCCACCTGGGAGACTCACCCAGGGGGAAGCACAGTGTGGGGTCTGAGTCACCTGAGGTATGAGGCTGGCCCAGCTGTGACATCTAGAGCTGTGCTGCCCAGTCCAGGAGCCACCAGGCACAGGTGGCCACAGACACTGGAAATGTGGAGACCCCACCCTGAGATAGTGTAAAGTACACACCAGGTGTCAAACACTTGGTGCAAAAATACGTATATAAACGATCTCAGTAATTTTTATGTTGAAATGGCAATATTTGGTGTATATTGGGTTCAATAAATATATTATTAAAATTAAGTTCACCATTTTACTTTTTGTAACATAGCTACTAGCAAGTTTTAAATTCCATAGGTGACTCACATTCTATTTGTTAGCGCTGTTCGAGAGAATTGACTGGCATGTGGGGTGGGCAAGGAGAGGTCTTATGGAAAGCAATGCAAGCAATTTCAAACTGATTACTCTCATTCCTGTCCTAAAAGCCATTGGCTGCCCTATCCAGGGCTTCTCCCTGGCCTCCTTTGGTAGCTTTGGCACACACTCCATTACATCCTGTGGCCAGCTTCCCTCTCCTCCCCCATTGCCCACCACCCTCCTGCGCCTCTCCCTCCCTCCACCATGACCCCACACTACTGACAGCTCACATTCTATTGGCCTGAGCAGTTCCTCCTCTGACTTCTCACTCATTTGCCCCGAGGTACTGAAAAGAACTAGTCTTTGGTTAACAAGACCATCCTCCTTAGAAGACTTTCCTTTAAAACATCAATCCACAGTCTGTCCCTCAATTCGCATATTTTAAAAGCTCTAAAGGGTTGAAGTTTAAAAAAAAAAAAAAACTCATTTGGTAGAACTGGCTGCAAGCTGTTTTTAACTTTGGTCTCACTTCCTATGACTGTTCATGCAACCACCCCAGACCCTGCCCAGATGTTACAGAGTATGTGAGGGAGGCATCAGTTTGCCTTTCTAAAAGGAAGTTCTGGATCCCCAAAACACATCCAGACCTGAGGGTTTTAGATAAGGCATTATGGACCTGAAGCAGTTTTTCCCTCTTATAAGCTGGCTTCCCTCACCCATGTAGGCTGCCTTAAAGACCATCTTCCTTTAAGACAGGCTTAACCAGGTCATTGTGCTCCTAAGACTCCCCTGGCCTCCAGGGCCAGGTCCCAGCTCCGTTAACAGCTGCCGGGGCTCCTCATCAGTGGGTATTGATCACCTGCTACACGTAAGCCATCAGACAGGTGCTGAGGGGATTCCATAGACACTTGAAAGTTAGTCTGTGACCTTAAAGAAGGGACATGAAACACCAGGAACTGCAGTGAACAATGGAAGGATTAAACGCAAACATGAGGGAAACCAGCTACAAGTGCAGGCAGAAAAAAAGAAGAGAGCACAGCAGCATGGGCTCTCTAGTCTCAGGTGGGCTGGACAGCAGGATAGAGGCCGAGGGGTGGGTGGGTCTGGAGCGGAAGAAGTAACGAGAATGCGGTTTCCTGCTCCCACACCTGGATGTCTGTCTTCTCCCGATAGTTAATGGGGTTGGCCTGTTGCCTGCCTTTCCAGTGGGCCCAGGGGACAACCGAAGGATACTGCCTTCTAGAATCAAATGTGTTCCTTGTGTTTTGTCATTTGAACGGATTCCTTAGAAACACATAACCAGATGTTGAAGTTCATTGTTTTCATCCCCGTGTTGGTTAGGTAAGCTGATCGAAGCATGCTGAAATGGCAATATTTGTCATAATTTGAGCCCAAATTAATCTACCAACCCTTTTTTCCCACTCTCCCTCACCTCTGGATTACATGTCAAGTTGCCAGAGGAATTAGTTGTGGTTGCTGGTGGCCCTTCAATCCATTTCCCATTTATGGAGGGCCTACTGTATATAAGACTCTGAGCCTACACTATTAGAATCCCTCATACTTATTCTGTGCTTTAAAATTTGCAGAATGTTTTTGTCTACATTATCTTATTCAGTTGCCCAATAATCTTTTAAGTTGAGATGTATTTTATTCACTCTCAATTTACATTCAGAAGTAGAGGCCTGAAAAGGCCCAGTAATTTACTCAGGGCCATCACGCTGGTAGGTGACAAAGTTAGAAGTCAAAAATTAACTCCAAATCAGCACGTTTTCCAATACAGTAGTCACCCATTTCCTATATCTCACTGTAACTTGAGGGGTTAAAATGTGACATGTTGCACATTTGAAGGTCATTGAGTAGGTATGGATGCATGCCCACTACTGGCCCAGAAATGAAACTTTTCTTGCTAGTTCTCAAAACAGTGCTGGCAACTTTCAGCCACTTCATAAATCTTAACAGCTAAGCTAAAGAACACCCCAAATTGGTGAAAGAAATGTTGACCCAGACACATGAAACACCAGAATGGAACAGGGAAGGCAGCAAATAATTTATGAGTTTTGGGGGTGAATACGACCCAGGGTGCTGGCTGGATCAGTTAAAAGAGCTGCACTCTTGTGGGTTAATGAAAGGGAGATGTAAGGCTTTACTAGATAAATTCCATAGTTATGAAATTACGATATGTCATATAACCAAATGACAACTTCTGATAATGTCTTCCTGGCAGCACAAATGCTTTTGTGCACATATCGTGTTTTAGATAGTACAATAGTTTGGAGAGAGTGTTTTATTTTCTCTTTTATAGAGAAGGAAATTGAACGTCACTATTACCAGCAGGTCACCAAGCAAGTAAAGAACCCTGGGAAGTAAAGCCAGGACCTTGTCCGCCCACACTCAGAGCACCTGGACTCACTGTTCGTGGTTCACACCAACTATGCCCTGTCTTTACACCTGCCACCCAATCAGTGGGGCAAGAGTCACCAAATGGGTCTTCCTTCAGTCAAAATTTGACCTGAGTCCATAAAATCCTTTGAAAGTCTAAAGCACCCATCTCTAATGTCTGGTCTAGAGAGTTCTTAAAATCATCGAGAAGTAAGAAGTATGTATTTACACAGTGAAAAAGGCTGCTTTTATATAGGATCCCTTAACATTGGAAATAATGATGCAGCAGGAAACAGAAGAGGTGTTTTGAGTGTTTTTCTTACTGACCAACTTAAGAGTGTATAAATAAGGTACCAAAACTCACTGGCTTTTGAGTTCATTCTTTAATTCTTTAAAAAAAAAAAAAAGTAAATTAACAACTTTATCTTTGGGTAATAAGGGGGAAGATAGAAGTACCTGGTATCACAGGAGAAAGTCTTGTCTGGGAGCACATAATAGCCATTCCCTGGTTATCGCTGAACCAGCAACAAACCTAATATTTACAAATTGCAGGTTCTAGGAGGCAATGCCATTTCTGTAACGCCCACCAATGCTATAGTTTTTCTTTGGTTGAAATCACCTTAACGAATATAAAAAGTATAAGTGTTTTTCTCTAATAGAAAAGATTTAGAAGTACTGTAAGTGATGATAATAGATAAATTGTAGTGGCATGTAAACTGTTTCCATATGAAAATTAGGTTTGGGCACACCCAGTATTTGCAACATCTGGGGGATAGAAAGAAGGGTTGTTCCGAGAATCTAACTGAAACATACACAGAGAAAAAGAAAATTTTTCTTGCAGAATCCCATTTAAAGTTACCCATTCTGGGTAACAATGTTAATGTTACTCTCAGTTAATACTGACTTGAGTTGCAATCAGTAATGGAATTTCCATCTCACTGTTTTTGATCTCCCTTCTCCTCTCGTTCTATCACCCACCTGTTTTCTCTGTAACCCCATAGCAGTCTGTTCATTTCCATTTGGTTCACTTGGGGAATCTGTTAATTTGTTAAGCTCCTGCTCTGTTTGGGGCCCAGCACTGGAAATAAGAAACATGGAAATATGGCATGGCCCCTGCTCAAAAGAAGTTCATCCCGCAGGAGGTAAGGCTGGAGCATAAAGAAGGCATTTCAGTGTAAGGTGACAGCAGCTCTGATAAGAGATGTGCATCCTGACGGGCTCAGAGTCCCTTGCAGCTGCCAGAACAGCCCCAGCCCTAGAAGCTAAGCTGGCTGGACGCTTTCACACTTTCACACTCTTCTGCTGCATTTAACCTGGTACCAGATAACCTGACTCCCCAGAGGACACAAGAGTTTCAAGCACCATCTTGGTCTCACAAGTCTGGAGGAGGGAAGAGAACTACTGGCTCCCAACCAAGACAACTGATCCTTAATGGGGTTCAGAGAAGAGGGGACACGAGGGAAGGTGGATCATCTGGTGGACTTCCTAGAGGAGCAGTTCTTGGAATGGACCCTCAAAGATTGCAGACGAAGGAGGCCAGGCATTGCAGGTGAGGACACAACATGTGGCACTCCAGGATTTGGTCATGATCCCTCTTCTCTCACAGAAAACTCCTCCAAAGCCTTTATCTTATCAGCCAATCTTCCTCCTGGCTCTGCATATCCCAGTCAGACCACTGCCTCCAGCCTCCATAGCTTGGTAACCTCTTCCCAACTATTGCTGCTGTGGATCAGATAGAAGAGTAACAATAAGGAACAGTGATGCTTCAGAAGCAGCTACGAGCAAGGGACAAGCAGAATTCTTTGTCCTGCCTCCCTGGCCACAGGGGCCACCATGCAGATGGGAGACCTCAGCAAAGGCCAGAACCAGAGGTAGCAGTTAGGGCTTTTCTCTGCCTTGGGACTTAGTGCTGCAGGGAAAGAGTTAACAGTGGGATTTGGCAGGAGGAGGGCTCAACCCAGAGGAGGTGGTGGGGGCCAGGGCAGAGGCCACACCTTCCCTGTGTTCCAGCAAAGCCCTGACCTTGCCACTCTGTCAGGCTTAGCTGCCAACCCTGGAGGCTGACAACTAGTCACTGCTTCCAGAAGCTCTACCAAGAAGGGCAAGAAGGCTGTTCAGAAGAGTCCTTGACACCTTCCACATTTTAGATCATTTTAGTCAACTACATGAACTTAGCCCTTCCTGGGCCCTAATCACTAACTCAGTATCCTCCTGAAATAAGACATTCCCCAGAATGAATTTCTACCTTCTATCCAACAGCCCTCCTACTGGGGGAGCTTTTCCCTTAAGTTCATTTTTCTCTTGATCCTATCACCTGCTCACAGGCTCTCTCACTGATGGCACGGTGGCCATTTGCTTTTTCACAGTGCTATTTCCTGGCAGGAGGGAAAAGTGTCTGATGATACTTACCTGAGGCCCCTACCTCCTGCACAGGTTTTCCTCTGAAGAAAGAGTTGGGGTGCCACCACTACCACTGACAGTTTATAAACCACTGGTCTCGATTATCCCCAAAGCCTCTTCACCTCTAAAATCACTTTTAAGAGGATTTTCCTGACGCATAAGCTCATTTATGGTCTGATCCCTCTGACTGTGGTCCTGAGTGAAGGATTCCTTTGGGGAAGGCAGCTCAGAGAAAGCAGGGAAATGCCCCAGCTTGGACACCAGGTGGGGACAAGGGTACAGGAGCATCAGCTACACTGACGTGTTTGGATGCTCCAAAATAACACTGTCCCAAACTGCAGGCCACAGAAGTTCAACAGGTACATGCATTTTGGGCAGAGCTTTATTATGGTGTTTGTATTTTTCATGAAAATAATTTGGTCACAGATGCATTGAAAAATGCCGTATGGAGCTCTTGGTGCACAAATGAGACCAAATTTCCCCAGAACATCAACTCAGCATGGGAAAAGTGAGCAGTGACTAGACACAGCCTGGTTTGGAGACCAGCCTTGGTAATTAGGCAACCTGAGAATTTTCTAGAGCAGGGAGTGTGTTACAGGTGGGAGGTGAGGAAGTCCTGGTCAAGATTGGTTGGTGAAGAAAAAGAAAAGACAGGGAGGGAGTCTCTGATAGGGCTAGAAACTACCTGCTTGGCATCAGCTTCCTAAGGGACTGGTCCTCTAGGCCCCACACAACATCGAAGCAAAGTTAGGTAAGTCCCTTTAACACATATTCCTTACATACTGTTGTCATTGCCTCTTGTGCCCCACACCAAGACATTCAGACAGAATGTTCCCAGTTCACCTGACACTGCACCCACATTGGCCTCTTTCTCCTTCCCTATATGGCTCCTCCTGGCCCTCCCTGTCCTTCCTTTTCCATCAGGGAAACCAAAAGAAGGAAACTCCACTGTGCCTGCATAGAAACTCTTCAAAACACAATTTTAATCTTTTTTTAAAAAATATTACCTTGTATTAAGATAACTTTAACCAAAATACATTTGTCAAAAGCCAGATTTTGACTGGGAAAAGATCTGGATAAAAAGTAGCATACACTACCCAGTCATTTCCTGCAAGAATTTTAGCAGCAGCACATGGCCATTAGCCTTGCACTTTTTATTTCATAAACAGCTGCAGAGTCGTTTGAGGCCCTGGGATTCTCCAGTTTCTGAGCCCTTCCGTTGTTGGTCTGATCCTGGAGTAGACAAATTTGCCCAGCCATTTTCTGTTTTTGAAGTTAATAGACAATGAGCTCTAAAAAGTGTGGTTATTATAAATTCAAGAGCTTTTTAAAGTAAACTTTTATATAACTTATCTCAAGCTCATTTTTCAGCCCTCTAAAGATAGACTTTAAGATTTTAAGTGTATTCCATTCCATTTGTAGTCATGGATCAAGTTCTTCTGTGCAGTGTTGCAGGTTTTGTCTCTTCTTATGGAGGCATGTGTGCTTATGACTTTTCATTAAGTAAATATTTGTGTGCCTCAGGCACTGGGGACACAGAAAGGAGTGAGGCTGACACTTCCTTCAAGGAGCCCATGAGTCAGGTAGATGACAGTCTGAAGACAGATAATTACACTATAGTGTGGGCAAATGTGCTATTAGACGGTGTACAGAAGAGTGTAATTAACTAAGGTCATTGAGCATCAAGACGATATGCCCTTTGGGGTGGCATTTGAAGGGTGAATAATAGATGAAAACAGGGAATAGAAAGAAAGGCATTTCAGGCAGGAGAGGTGGAGGCTGAGATTCTGACAAGTGTAACTATATATAGTTTGCATTGTTCCAGTATTGATTATAAGGGCTGGGACAGGCTAACAACTGCAGAGAGCTGAGGCCAGGCCATGAAGTGCCTTGTCGTCCCTAACAAGCAGCAGGTACTATGGATTTAGATTTTAGGTGGATTGCAACAAGATGGGCAATAGAACCTGGAGGAAAAACTGGAGGGAGGAAGTTAGGAAGCTATTACAGGGGTACCAGAAGTGTGAATTAAAGCAGTACTGTGAGGGATGGAGGAAGATGGGTTCAAAAGAAAACTTAGGACATTGAACACATACCTCTAGGAGTTTTACTGTCTGTAAAGAGGGCAGGGAGAAGTCAACAACCATGTGCACATGACCTGGTGGGTAATAGTATCATGGACCTGGACATAGAATTCAGCAGTGCATGTTGGATTTTAGGTGGGGAGGTGAGAGGGTTCTGGTTTTAGGCAAATCATAGAGGCACATCCAAGTGGAGATTCATTTATTTTCTCAGCAAACATTTGTTATGTGGTTATTCTATGCCAGGCATTTTGTTGGATGCTAAAGATGCCCTATAGGATAAAATGTGGTCTCTGGCCTTCAGGAAGCCATAGTGTGGAAATGCGAGGGTGCACTTGAGCCTAGGGAACTGGCTCTTGGAGGATGAGGTCATAGATGTCATCCTCAGGAGTAGATGAGGTAAGAAGGGGTAGACGAGAATAGAAACTGAGGACAGGATCCTATGGTAACATCAACTTCTGAAGAGTGGCAAAAGGAAATGGGAAGTCAAAGGTAAAGAGAACCTTAAGGACCAGAGAAGCTGTGCAAGAAGCATTTCAAGGAAGGAGTGGTACATGAATGTGGCATAAATCAGTGTGAGCAAACAAGACAAACAGAGGTGTCTGGTTCATTTGACAATTGAATGTCCCTGATAGCCTTAGTGTATACATATGAATATGCAGATACCTGTCATTTGGAAAGAATTCTGCTCTTGCTGATCAAGAATCTGAATGCTTTATTAGGACTTAAAATGTCTATTTGGCCAGAATTTAACCAGTTTGCACAGGTAATGACAAGCCTTTGATTTATGCCTATAGCAATCACTGGCAACACATTGTGACTCTGTCCCTTGGTTCTATCTATAGAGTTTCTATAGGACTACTCAATCCAATACTTTTTATGTGATTAAGAAATAGTTTACTAGGGGCACATGGGTGGCTCAGTCAGCTAAGCGGCCAACACTTGATCTCAGCTCAGATCTTGATCTCAGGGCTGTGAATTAAAGCCCCATGTTGGGCTCCACACTAGGTGTGAAGCCTACTTAAAAAAAAAAAAAAAAGAAAGAAAATAAAAGAAAGAAAGAAAGGAAAGGAAATAGGAAAGAAAAGAAAAGAAAAAATATACATTAAAAAAAAAACAGTTGACTAATGTTGGATTATAACCCAATACAGAAAGTAAATATGTGAGAGTCCATGCTGATATAAGTAAATGATTGAATAAAGGAGTGAAGAAGCAAATTTCTTGTACAGAATAATACCAAATAATATCTGTAGATACTGCTCCTCAAGGAAGTGGAATGTAAATCTCTACCCCTTAAGCATGAATTTTCCTTAGGTACTTCCATGTGGAGTCTGGAAAGAGGGGGAAAAGAATAACTTTACAGTGGATAAATCTGACAAACACAATTTTAGCCAAGTGATGCCAAGCTTAACATCATAAGTGATAAATCATGTTGATAACATGCACCCTTGATATGATGGAACAAGAATGGCACTTTACCTCTGGACTCTTCCTCCCCAGAGCCCTAACCTCATCATAAGAAAAATATCAAACAATCCAAATTGTGGGACATTCTACAAAAAACATGGCCAACACTCCTCAAAGTGGTCAACATCATCAAAAACAAAGCAAGACTGAGAAATTGTCACAGCCGAGAAGAAGAACCTTAAGGAGACATGACAACTGAATGCCACATCTGTCTATCCCAGAGGGGATCCTGAACGTGCTGCATGAGAAAGGAGCCACGAGCCTTGGGATAGGGAGATGGTGCACCTAAAATGGTAGAGGTTTCCAAAGACAATAGTACATCTACTTCACAGTGTGTCTAGTACTGGTCCTGAGCTCAGTTGATTCTCTACCATTCTAATGAGAAACTGTGGACCAGGACTCTTGACCCATCTAAAATTGGAAAATCAGAAAGTCTACATTGGACTGCGGCCCTACTTCTCTTCATCCCTACTCCTGTGCTCTGTCAATGAATAGACCCACCTAGGCAGGATTTACACCATGACCTCTAGGATAGTGACTACATTTATCATGATCATTACTGGTCATTTTCATAAGTAGAACAAACATTACTCTACAGTCCCATTCTGTTTCAAAAATATGCACTACCACTTAAAATTTTTCACATGAATTATTTCCTTTGCACTTGAGATTCCTTTCTGCCACATGAAAGTCAAATAGATGAATATGTAAAAAGTTGGGTAGGCAACAACTTGATTCTGCAGTTTTACTCTTTTTTACTTAAACCCAAAATACACCTGACCTAAAACTATAAGGAAATGCTGAAACTTTTTTGTGGAGTGGCCCTGACTGATGCTTGTGACCCTGTTTCCAGTTCAGTAAATGGAACCATCCTCTACAATAGGTATGGCAGGGTTTAATGTGCATGGGTTGTTTGATACGTTCTGTATCACTATGAGCAGAACAACTCCCATAAGGATGTATTTGGTGGATAGAGATGCATGTTGAATGGGTAACTGTTTCCCATTGCAAAAACCAGTTGTGCATACCTGAAAATGAGTTTAGACAATTTAATATATTTGCCTTTCAACCCTATTCACTTTTTTTAAAAAGTAGTGTATTGGTCCTGGTGTATATGAGATCTGTTTTAATGAATAGCTAATAGGATGCTTTTTCTCTAATATGGAACATGGATGTCCTTTTCTTCTCTTTACATTTAAATGATCAGTTTATTGTTGTTTGTGGCATTTAGTGGATTTAGTGGGGGATTTAGTGTGGGTTAGTGGATTTAGTATAAAGGCTGCAGCCACCAATGAGCATCTGACTTCAACTCAGGTCATGTTCTCTCTCTTTGTGAATTCGAGCCCCACGTCAGGCTTGCTGCTCTCTGTGCAGGGCCTGTTTCGGATCCTCTGCTCCCACCCACCCTCCCTTCCCCTCACCCACTCATGCTTTCTCTTTTTTTTTTATTTTTATTTTTTTTAAATTTTTTTTTCAACGTTTATTTATTTTTGGGACAGAGAGAGACAGAGCATGAACGGGGGAGGGGCAGAGAGAGAGGGAGACACAGAATCTGAAACAGGCTCCAGGCTCTGAGCCATCAGCCCAGAGCCCGACGCGGGGCTCGAACTCACGGAGTGCGAGATCGTGACCTGGCTGAAGTCGGACGCTTAACCGACTGCGCCACCCAGGCGCCCCATCATGCTTTCTCTCTTTCAAAAATATATTTTTAAAACAAAGCCTGCATCTAGTCACAGGTAGCCAGAAGTCCTGAGGGCATATGTTCCAGGGACTGGACAACTTGGGGTGAGGGATTGGCTGGATCTCTGCAGTATCCAGGTCTGGCTTGGTTCCCTCCACAGTCACAGAAACCAGAATAGTCATCTAGGTCCACATAGCATAGGACAAGGTTGTTAAAATTTGGTGATGAATCTCAAATTACCTATGGGTATCCTGAACAAAGAGGCAGATGCACAGGGAGGAAGCAACTAAATGAACAAGGTGAAGAACAATTAGGAACTGTTGACTTCAGGCATAGGACAGGTGTCTCTCCCACTCCGGTTAATACCGATATAGCCTATACAGTGGACTGTGTCCCTCACATGAATGTACATTGGGAAGGACGTCGGAGAACTTGTAGTGGACACAAGAGAGAAATACAGAGATGCTTCAAAGCCTGGAGAATAAAACTTATGAGGAAAAATAAAAGGGGCCAGGATTGTCTGACAAAGAAAGAAGATGGTTATTTGTGCTCCCACTGCTTATCAGTTTCCTAGGTTTACTGATCTGACTTTCCCTCCAATAAGCAGTGAGCCACTTGAAAGCAAAGACTTTTTCAACTTTATATCACTAGCACCTAGAATACCCTTGGCTCTTTGGAGATGGTCAATAAATTAAGGAGTTTATGTTCTCTGTTAGAAGAAGGGAATGGACTTAAATTATCACATGCACATTGTTACAAGACGGAATGGGTAATAAAATACCAATAATAATACTGAATATGTATTAGTTATTGTGTATCAGGCACTGCAAAATGTTTTGTGCATTTTCCCCATATAATTCCCACAATATTCCTGGGAGGTAAACATTCTTATTTTTATGTTTTAAAGATAAGAAAACTGGGGCGCCTGGGTGGCTCATTCAGTTAAGTGTCCAACTCTTGGTTTCAGCTCAGGTCATGGTTGTACAGTTGTGGGATCAAGCCCCACATCAGGTTCCACACTGGCATGGAGCCTGCTTAAGATTCTCTCTCTCCCTCTCCCTCTGACCCTACCCCACTCATGCATGCTCTCAATCTTTCTCTCTCCCTTTCTCTCTCTCAATAAATAAATAAGTAAATAATAAAATTTAAAAATAAAGATGAAGAAGCTGAGACCGAGCAATTCTAGGTTCTCTGCACAAGGATGCACAGCTAGAATGTGGCAGGGCCTGAATGTACATCAATAAACCAGGCTTTCTGACTTCAGAGTTCATGCTCCTAATTACCATATGTTAAGTCAGAGTATGATCTGGGAAAGAGAAACCACTCTAGGTATTTTAAGTAGAAACGCACTTAAGATACAGCATTAGTGGCTTCCAAATGCATCAGGAGGGTTAGGGTAGTTATAGGCACGGAGCCACCAGGAAATCGGTAAAAGCCAGAGTTACGGAAAGGTGCTAACAATAACCTCAGATGTCTGCAGCACCTACAGGTGCCAGAATGCCTGGAAGCTACTGACAGCACATCTGCCATCTGCTGAAGCTTATGTACGGCTTTCACTGACCTGGGAGCATTAATGGCTTCCATTGCTCTTTAACCTTCCGAACCCTATTCGATGCTTCTCACTGGTGACATCAAACCCAAAACTTCTGCAGGCAGGGAATGTAGTTCCCAGGCCTCTAGCACCTGTGGTACTGGGTAGTGCTTTAAAGGGGAGCTGTCAACCAATAGACAACCCAGCGCACTATGTTATTTTGTCTTGGAGTTTGGGGACTCCTCCTGAGAACTTGAAAGGCAGGATAACCTATAACCTTCTTATTTCCTCCCAGGGGCTGAAGAAAAGGCCAGAAAATAATCTCAGGTGCCCCAGCATTGTCCATGGCTTCTGAAAACAACCACTGAAGAATTCTAAAACACTAACAATAATTCCTTAACTCATTAGTATTGATGGGTTTGTCCCTTGTTTTAGGCATTGAGGAAAACACACCTCTCCCTTGGAAGCTTTCTTATTCAAATGCAAGGGGAGGGGAAAGCTGGAGCCAGAAGAGTTGACAAGCAGCCCTATATAGTGCTTTAATTCTGTTCAGTTAGAGAGATGTGAAGAATTCCGTCCTGTGAATTGGAGATGGTCCCAATGAGAAGGTGATCGTTCACTTGGAGTTGAGGCCGTGGTTTTTAACCCTGACTGAACAGTAAATTCATCTGGGCTGTCTGTCAAAAACACTGATGCCCATGCCCAACCCAAGGCCAGTTAAATCAGATTCTCTGGGGATGAGGCCCATGAATCAGTTTTTTCTTTCCCCTGTATCTATCTATTTCACTCATCTTCTAACCCACCTCTTCCCCTCTACCACCAGTTTGTTCTCCATATATAAGTCTAATTTTTTGTCTCTTTTCTTCTTCAGTTGTTTTGTTAAATTTTGCATATGAGTGAAATCATGGTATTTGTCTTTCTCTGTCCAATTTATTTCATTTGCATTATATCCTTTAAATCCATCCATGTTATCACAATGGTAATATACCCTTCTTTTTATGACTGACTAATATTCCACTATATGCACCACATCTTTTCTATCCATTCATCTATCAGTGGACACTTGGATTACTTCCATATTGTAGCTATTATAAATAATGCTGCAATAAACATAGGGTGCATGTATCTTTTTGTATTAGTGTTTTCATTTTCTTTAAATAAATACCCAATAGTGAACTTACTAGATCATATGCTAGTTCTATTTTTAATTTTTTGAGGAACCTCCATACTGTTTTCCACAGTGGCTGCACCAGTTTGCATTTCCACCAACAGTTCATGAAGGTTCCTTTTTCTGTACATCCTTGCCGACACCTGTTATTTCTTATCTTTTTGATTCTAGCCTTTCTAACAGGTGTAGAGTAATATCTCATTTTGATTTTGATTTGCGTTTCCCTGATGATGAGTGATGTTCAGCATCCTTTCATGTGTCTGTTGGCCCTTTGTGTGTCTTCTTTGAAGAAATGTCTATTCAGGTCTTCTGCCCATTTTTTAATTGGATTATTTGTTTTTTGGTGTTGAGTTGTATAAGTTCTTTATATATTTTGTATATTAACTCCTTATCAGATATATCATTTGCAAATACCTTCTCCCATTCAGTAGGTTGCCTTATGATTTTGTTGATGACTTCCTTCACTGTGCAAAAAGAATCAGTATTTTTTAAAGCACCTAACGTAACATTAACCACATCATTGAGAAACCCTTACGAGGCTTTGCAATTGCCAGGGTGCTTTCACCTTATTTTCTCATTTGAATCAACTATCATCCCATTTTATTAATGGGTAAACTAAAACTTCAGAATTTAGGTCCAAAACTATTGAAGACATGCAGCTCTTCTGACTCTTGTCCAGGTGTGTGTTATATAGTGGTTCCCAAACTTTGCTATAAATCAGAATCACCTAGGAGGCTTTTAAAAACATGGCTGCCCAGATCACACCCCTGTTACATAAGAATGTGGGGGTGGTATTCTTCAAAGATCCCAAGTGATTCTGATGTGCAGTAAAGTTTAGAAACCACTATGTTATGCCATACACAGGCAACATGTGAGGTTGATATCACTTAAAGTGCACTCATTTGCTAATTAGGAGATTATGCTTGGTTCTCTTTTCTAATTCTAACAGTTTATCAGTTCAAATAAATCTCTCAATTAGGGACACTTAGCAGTTAACTTATTAATAACGATAGCCACAAAAATGCAAAAACTGGCATCATGAACCAAAGAACAAATCTTAACCTACTGGATGTGTAACCGTTTTAGGTTCAGTGTGTTCTTATTGTCAAAAGTTATCAATTAAATAAGCTAAACATTAGTTAGCAAACAGAATAGGCAACCAGCTTATTAATCTATTGACAACCAATTAATATTCAACATCACAAACATAAGCCATATATGTGCATATCTCATTTCTCCTCTGGTTATGTGTAAACATTCCCCTGCAAAGAGGGTTAAATAAAGAAATACCCATCATCGAATCTATGCAGCCAAGAAAACTTTATGTTCCCAGTCAGGGTCCTCTGACCTCTCTTCTGGTATCTACCTGGAAAAGGATCTTATTCTTTCACATGCTGTACTTGAATTTACTCAGCCTTAGAAATTGAATCCTCTAAAACCGAGGACACCAAGTTCAGAAACTAATTTTCTAGAAGTCCTTGTAACAAACAAGGATAGGAATTTTGAAACTGTCTTTGAGGAGAGAGCTTTTCTCTATTAAAGTGCTATTTCTAAAGCCACGGTTGTTTTTTGATAGAAACGATAGAGTCCACACGGCCCTTTTCTCCTGTACTTCTTTCAGGAAGGAGCAATTTTAAAATCTGATGTGTTCACAGAATGCTTCATTATAACTGTGGCGTACATTGCCCTAAATGGAAAAGATGGAGCATTTTCATACTTTCATGGTCACACGAACCGTGTGAACATCCATGAGATAGATGTTCAAGGAAAACGGGCCCAGCTTTCTATTTCTCCTAGACGGAGAATTCCCTCTGGGCCACTCAGCATCCCGAGCTAGAACTGCAATTCCAAGTGAAAAAAAAAAAAAAAAAAACAACCAGCACACTTTTAAAAATATACAACTTAAAAAAAAATCTAGAATTCTTTAACTTTTGGGAGCTGTGTCTTTACTATATCTAAGAGAAGCGGGTATGTCAGAGCAACAAGGGTAGACGTCCCTTGCACAGTCAGCCTTTGACAAGGTGTATTTGCAAAGCTGCCCACTGTTCTGGTTTCCTAGGCCATGGCTCCCAAACACATTGCCCTGAGCATACCCCTCTTGTGGGCCACCTGCAGCTTTGTGCAAGGTTCTGCTTTCCAGTTCTTCTGTGAAGCCAAAAGCTTACATGTAATTAGCATCATCAGAATTAGAAGCAGAATGGGTCACTGAAACATTTAACTGACACAAAATGGACCTCTGGGATTCCAGTCTCCACCAAGGGTAGTCAGTGGGGGCTACACATTCATGATGATTCTAACCAAAACCTTCCCTTTCTCCTCCCTCAGTTCCTTCACATGCTAAGTTACCAGGATCTTTGCCTTCATAGGCTTGTTCCGTGCACCCTGTCAGGTGCAGGCAAGAAGTGTTAGAGACTGACATTTGAAATAGGCAATGGGGGGCTGAGGGCTGAGTGGGGTGGGAAAAACAAAACCTCTAGAGATCTGACCATCCCTCACCTTCTATGAGCCTGCATTGTCCGGTGTAGGAGCCACTAGCCACATGTGGCTAGTGAGCATTTGAACTGTGTATATTATCATTGAAACGATATGTTGGCTTAAATAAAACATACTGTTGGTTGGTTTTACTCGTTTTTCACACCTTTTTTAACATGGCTTTTACAACTTTTTAATTACCCTTTAGGCCCACAGTATACTTCTGTTGAACGGCTTGAATAATGGCTGCTAATGCTTTTAGCTTAAGCAGCTGAGAGTGATCTTGAAAAGGGACACACTAAATATTTAAAATCATCTGCCAGCATATGAATTACTTATCAATGCCTAACGAATTACAGCAAAACTTAGCGGCTTCAAACAACATTTATTACCCTATAGTTTCTGTCAGTCAGGGATCTGAGTGTGGCTCACCTGGGTCCTCTGGCTAAGGACCTCTCACAAAGCAGCACGGGGTCAGTGGGTCTGCAGTCCCCTCAAGGCATACCTGGGAAAAGACCCACTTCCAAGTTCACTCATGTGGTTGCTGGCAAGATTCAGTTCTTCCTGGGTGGCTGGGCTGAGGACCTTAGTTCTTCCTTGGCTGTTGGCAGCAGGTTCCCCTCAGCTCCCTGCCATGGGGATTTCTCCGTACAGCAGCTCACAACCTGGCAGCTTTTTCCATCCAAGCAAGCAGGCATGAAGAGTAAGAGCATGCATGCCAACAAGCAGAGGTCACCTGAACTCGCAAGTGACACCCCATCCCTTTTGCCCTACTCCATTCACTAGAAGCAAGTCACTCGGTGCGGCCACACTCAGGGGAGGGGAGTGCATGAGGACATGAATACCAGGACGTGGGATCATTGGGAGCATCTTGGAAGCTGCCTACCACAGCCAGATAAAGAGGATCCAGTTGACATTATATTTGTCCACCTCATAGTTGTTCTTAAATGCCGTGTACTTACCCTGATGGGTCTAATGTGCTGCATTCATATTTGCTTGTTGATTCATAAAGAAAACCTGAAATAATAAGAAACTATTATTTCTTATAAGAAACTGTATAAGAAACTATAGACAATGGTGACTTTGGGGGACGAAAGTTAGAAGTAAGAGGATTGGAACAAGGCTGGGAGTGAGACATTTCACTGGACACCTTTTCCTTTTTTCAATTTTTTTTTAATGTTTTATTTATTTTTAAGACAGAGAGAGACAGAGCATGAGTGGGGATGGGGCAGAGAGAGAGGGAGACACAGAATCTGAAGTAGGCTCCAGGCTCTGAGCTGTGAGCACTGAGCCCGACGTGGGGCTCAAACCCAGGAACCCGTGAAATCATGACCTGAGCCAAAGTCGGACACTTAACCAACTGAACCACCCAGGCGCCCCTGAACACCTTTTCCTATTTGGAGAGTTCTGAACTATATGTATGTATTACTTTTTTTTTTTTTTAATTTTTTTTTCAACGTTTATTTATTTCTGGGACAGAGAGAGACAGAGCATGAACGGGGGAGGAGCAGAGAGAGAGGGAGACACAGAATCGGAAACAGGCTCCAGGCTCTGAGCCATCAGCCCAGAGCCTGACGCGGGGCTCGAACTCCTGGACCGTGAGATCGTGACCTGGCCAAAGTCGGACGCTTAACCGACTGCACCACCCAGGCGCCCCTGTATTACTTTTTTTAAAATATCATGAGAGTGAGGGAAATAAATACCTCTGTTCCCCCAAGCACTCTGTGCTTGGCTGTCACCCTTCCTTCATGGGGCAGGATAGAGTCCCTGATTTCAATCTGCCTCCTCTAGGACCTTGAAGCCCCTCAAGTACTCTCTCCTCCTCACAACTTTTCCTGAGCCCCCTGGTCTCCAGAACTCATCCCACCACTGACTGTGATTTTTTTTATTAGTGTTGATTTTCACTTTCCTTTGATTTCCATTTATTCTACATTAACATGCTAGATATGAGATTTCAAAGACATTCATCTCGTATCTCACCAGGGTTTAGCAGGTTTTCTAAATGAGGTTGATTTTTTGCGAGAGTCCTAAATAGTAGGAAATGAGATACTGGCCCCCAGGGAGGATGGGCCTGTGTAGAAGGTAGCAGGTGGACTCAGCTTGTACATGGGAGAAAAAGACCACTGGAATTTACCATCTGTAAGGAAAGGTAAGGTCACAAACAGAAAAGATACAATGCACCTTCACCCTCCAACCCAGGATGAGCGTGACAGAATCAGAGAGCTATTCGTGATTTCATTGACAACCAAAACAGTCCCAGGCAGAAGAGGTCCAGGAAGGAAATGTATGTGAACCAACTCTCTATGCATCAACATTGCTTCAAAAGATGTAAATATGAAACCCTGGATAGGAAGATATCAGAGTTGAAAACGCTTGGGTCATCTAGACCACACCCTTTGTCTTACTCCTGATTTCTCCATTTGTTTCCAGACTAAGTTACTTCATTTGTACCTTGGATGCATTAAATCACCAACCCCCAGTGTGAGCCTATCCTAGCCTTCCTGGCTCCCAGTCGACTGGAGTGATATGAGCTAAATTCTTCTGAACAAATGCAGAGGAAAAGTGGTTACCTATTTATGAAAATAAGCCCAGGCAGATGGTAGCACTGACCCTGACAGAGCAGTGGACTTCAGACAGAATGAAATGTGTTTTATAACTTCCTCCCCATGTTCTGAGCAGTAGAGATGATGGCTTGGGGAATACCTGCAGAGGGGTATACTTGCATAACGAGTAGGCTATCGTGCACTGCTAATTGCTAGAATAGATATTTGCATATATGAATATGTTTAATGGGGAGTCATAAACATTTGTCTTTGGCTTTAAATCTCAAATAGGTGGAGACCATAGTAGCACCAGATATAGAAGCAAATCTGAAAATCAAACAGCCCAATTAAAACTCAGATTTTTTAAAAGCCATTAAGATCAAGCAAAATGAAATGAACTTTAAAGGGCTAAAGGATTCAGGTCTGTTAAGGGCCCCAAATGGCAAGTAATTCCGGGGAAATCCTATTAATTAAAAACCACTGCTCTGTGAAATGGCTGCCGTTACATTTGAAGGCAGTTAATGTGCCCGTTTGCAATACCTGTGAAGAAATAGTGGAGCATTAGAAACAGTTGACCATCTGCTAAGGGTAGGCTACTGTTCCTGTTCCCTGGAAAGTGCCGTACCTCAAAAATGTAAGGACTAGCAACAACATAAATTTGTTGCCCAGTTAAAAAATACTACATGTGGGAAAGTTGCCACAAATATTAAAGTTGTAGGGGTTTTAAGTTCTCCCTTTTATGAGAGCTCCTGAAGATCCCATCAGAGGAGGCAGTTGGGTTCTGTGAGAACTGTGTGTGCCAGAGCTTCACAACTGCACGCAGTTTGTAAATGGCGAGAGTGATAGTGCCAATGCAAATGTAATAGCCCTGGGAGACAGGGTGCCAGCCCTCCCCCCACTCGCACACGGGCAGAAGAAGGAGTAGAAGGCTGAGAGACCGGATGCCAATCCTGCTGTTGGAGAGGCAGTGTTGCCATTCATCCCTCACTTGTGGAAGAGACCCCCAACACCCACCCGCAGAGGTAGTACTTGGCACACACACGGCAAAGTGGCTTCAGAGCTCCAAAGCCACTCTGTCACACCCTCTCCTGTACGCAGGCCGCACAAGGCCCCCTCCTGGGGCTCCAAACCTTTTGACCTGTACCAGGTACTCATAGGGCATGGCATAACATACCTGGGACAGTAATTTTAAGATACGAAACTGTTGTCTAATGCAGTTCCCCAGTGAAAAATAGATGGAATCTTAATCATCAATTGCATGTTTAAAACTCTTGCCCAAGTCCTTTAACATCTCAGTTGTTAGTTACCTGGTTCAGAGGGAAGTCACAAGGGGTACCACCCTGGAGTGCCTCTGACAGCAGTTTGACAGCCCCTCAGGTGTTCAGGGCACTGAGTCCAGGTTTCTGTTTACCTCTGGCCGCACCTCTGCTCCCTGCTCATCCTTCGAAAAGTTTCATTTTATTGTCTGTTTTATTTCAGCATCCCCGTTGTCATCACTTGGTGGCTCCTGCTGAGGGACCCTGGCCATGTGGCTGACCACTGGCCCTCAGAGCAGATCTCCTTGTGCACTGAGGGTGACGGGCATGTTTACTGTCCTCTCTTGCTGTGAAGCCACATCCGATCAATCAACCATGGCAGCAATTATACCCTAAAATACATTACCCCTCTAGAGAGCCTCATCTTTTCTTTTCAGAAAAGAAAAATAGTAAGGGGGGAAAAGGTATAAAAAAAGTAGAAAGCTCTATTCTGGTAAGTAGAGCTTAGATTTAAGGCATTATTATAGAAATATCTTTTCTCTCACATTGTTTACCCATGCAAATTCTTTAAATGCTCTAAGGCATATCCGTCAGAGATAAAAGAGGAATATTAGTGAAAATGAACATTTATTGAATGCTTGTTCCATGCCAGGTTCTGTACTAAGCACTTTCCAAGGGTTGTGTAATGATTTCTCCAGAAAACCCGTTAAGGCAGGTATTGGGTCACTCAGCTAGGTGAGTGGCAGCGCTAGGTTTCATCCTGGCAGCCTGACTGTCCCAGCAGCCTGCTGGGACCACCACAGCCTGCTGTCCCAGCAGCGCCCACCTCAGAGGAGTTGCTGTGGGACTGAATGAGGTAACGTAGAAAGTGCTTTTAGCCAGCCTGGCACAAAGATCCATTCAACGCTGAGATCTGCTCCTAATCAAGAGTTCTGGAAGGGGAGGGACTAAGGGAGCATGAAAGGGAGCTGCTTTCTCGCTGGGTGGGCATCATTGGCTGGAAGAAGGCTGGGTGGTGCTCAAATGTAAGGATGCAAGGGTGCGGCAGGTGCCCACATGAGCCACCATGACGCCGAAGCACAGGCTTCATGGGCTTATGTGTGTATGACCCATCCCAAACTCTGCCTTCAGCCCTTCAGAACATCAGAGGCTTTGCCTTCCTTTTTTGGAAATGGAGTCGGAGATCCCAAACCCCTGCCTTTTGGCCTGGCCAACACTTAATTTGGATTTTCTCTCACTTTTGGCTTACGCCTTTGTAGTTGTTTGTTCTTGTTTAATGTACGTATGCCAATCTGTTCCTTTCAGAAATAGACAGATGATAAAAATGTTCTCAAGTGGGTGGGATTAGAGTTGGGGATTGCAACAGTACCATTTGTGTGTTTAGCTGGAGGTAATCCCAGCCTGCAGTCTACCTGCCGCACACAAAACACTGACATTTCTTAGGATCTTGTGGGGGTTACAGCATTTTTCTTCTCTAACCACATTTCATTGTTCAGCTATAACCTCAAATACACACTTTGGCTCCTCTTCCCCAGGTCTGTTTAGCCAGACTTGAAGAACGCAGTGAATGGAAACAAGCACTCACTTTGAAAGTTGAGTCATGGGGATTCTGCTGTGACCATCAGAATAAAACAGAAGGGCTGGTCTGTATTCTTGGATGGCCTTGAGCATCAGTTTCCTCAGCGTGTCTGTTGGGGATTGGGCACAGGGTGGCGGCGACTGGCTGTTCCAGGTCTGTGGTTGCAAGTGTTGGTAATAGCGGTACCCCAGGATTGCTGTGGGATTATGTATGAGCTGTTTGACTTAGTGTTTCATTGCCATTTCTCCATATTTCAAGATTCTGAAGTTTCATTGGATTCTGACTTCTCTGGAAGTCTGTCTTGAATACGAGGTATTTTTACATTCGATCCTTTGTTTTTAGATCTCAACCAGAAACACAATAAATTCATTTTTTTCTCAGTATAAAAAATTCAGAAGGCAAGGTGGATCTCTGACTGCCTTTCTTCTGGAAGTGATGACAAAGTAGAAATGACAAGTATAGAAATGACAAAGCCAAGACCCAGAGGTGTGACTTACCAGGGATCAGAGGATATGAGAGACAGTATGAAACTCAAACAAACACGCATTGATGCATGTACACATTTTAGCACATGCTTAAAATAAACAAAAATAAGCTGTATTCCTACCTTAAAAGAGAACCTCACACACTGTTTTTACTGTTGTGGTTACTTTCAGCATTGCCAACCTCGCGTGGTGACCGAGTCACATGGCTGGTGTGCAGCCAAGCTATGATCTCTTGCTTTGGGGCATGTTGGGATTTCTTGCTGTGGTTGACAGTGGCCTTCAAGTCTGTGCACGCTATTGCCTATATAAAGATGAAACTTCTCAGTCACCCTTGATATGACCTCCATCCAACAACAAGGGGGTTGTTAATGATGATTGTGTGTGTCCTTCCCCCTCCTTTCCACCCACTGACAGGACCACCCACACTTAGAACACCCAATGCTTGCAGGGCAGTCCTTGAGATTAAACCAAATAGCTGTTGGCAGCTTACCTCTAAAGAGGGAGTGAGGGGTGGAGGCAAGAAACTATCCTGCTCCTCTGGGGTTTTTCATCAGAAAGGCATTTGTGCCTTTTGGTAGGAAAATAATCGTAGGGAAGGTGCCCCAGCCCAGCCAGCAAGCTGGTATTGTATTGTGTGCCATCACTGTGCTAGTCACTGGATACTCAAGGACAAAGAAAACACAGTCCCCTTCCTACATTCTTCCTAAACAGTGCTCTAATAAATTACCACCACGTCTCTTCTCTTTGAAGCCAAGGGTAGGAGTTTATAAGGTCAAAGGAAATGAATGGCAGCCAGGCGGATATAAAGGGCAGTTGTGGATGGAGCTCTGCAGTCTTTGCTGATGTTTTCTTGGTTTGCCTGTGGTTGAAATAATAAAAGAGTGATACTTCTCCATATTGGTAGAATAGCCATAGCCTGTGAAAAAGCAGATCTGGTGTCCTAATAGTTATGGTTTAAATGGTACACCAAAAATTGCTTAGAAATTTCTCAGTTTTCAGAGACTGAAAGTCTCAGTCTCACTCTATGACAAATAGAAGAGTTTTTCTACTTTACAAAGTAAGGGGTAATTTTATTCTCTATACTCATGGAATCTTAATCAGGATTGGGCCTTAGAGATTGCCCAGCATAACCTGTCATTTTACAAATCAGAAAATGGGACCAAGGGTAAGGGAGTTAAGTGATTTTCTCCAAACACATGGCCGGTTGGGACAAAACTAGGTCCACGCACTGCCCCAGCAAATCTTTACCCCAAGTTCACCCCAAAGGTCACTGAAATTACTTACAAAAAATATTCAGAGGAATATACTGATGATGGGCCCACAATTGGCCTTTAAAGAAATGAGGCACATTTTAGGGTAGAGTCTTTGGAAGGTGACTTCAAGGAGAACAATGAGGCCTGTCAAGTATATGGGTTCAGTGGCCTTCAGACTGATTCCTGGAGCCCCAGGATCTATCACAAATGGACCCTTCCCCACCCCCCACAGAACAGCTCTGCTTTCATTTGTGTTATAGAATGTCCTTCTGAGATTTCTTTTGAAATGAATTAATCTGAAAACTATTATTCTATAAACAGTTCAGCAATGGTACTAAGAATACAATTTTATCATCATTGGAAATAATAGGGTTTGATTTTTTTTGTTTGTATGTTTTTACTTTTAACTCTTACAGACCCAAAAGTATACTTCCCCACTGCCTCCGCCATGGCAAATCTGAGACACCAGGGAGCACTGGGGAGTTAGTTGCCTTCACAGAGGCTTTTCTAGAAAGTTCTCTCCTGTTGAGTTTTCCTCATCCGGCAGGATCTTCAGGCAGATGTCTTCTCCAGATCCTTGGCCGGTGGAAGATCTAAGCAGCCAATGCTCACAGCTCTAGTTTGTTGTGTTATTGCTGTCGGAAGAGTTCTACTTGCTCTCTCATTGTTTACCTTGAATAGTAAATGGAGACATAGCATAGCACCTGTCACATGGTAAACACTGAACAAATACTGTGGAATTAAAACTTCACAACCAAAAGGTATATTTGATTCTGTTTGTTTAAAACCTCATATTCTTGAAACAACCCATCTTACCCTATTAAGGACTGTTAAGAGGGTTAATTTTCATGATGGGGCAGTTTGTTATTTTCTAAGTACATCAGAAGAAAAAGCTTAAAAAAAAAGGGTTTTTTTTTTTTTAATTAATCAGGAAACAGACTTATGGTTAAATCATTACTCTAATAAAGATATTTTGGTACTGAATTATTTTGAATTTGCTAAGTATCTATACCTCTTTGTTCCTTTTTTCAGAATGCTAGAAGATGACCTTAAGCTAAGTAGTGATGAAGAGGAGAATGAACAGGTAAGATTTTCTTTTATGTTACTGTCTTTTGAATGTGACACAGCATTGCTAACTCGGTGGGTATTAACTGAGTCATACACACTCTAAATTGTGGTGCTCAAGGATGGTGGGTGCCTTCTGATAATTATGAGCTTCCATGCCATTGGGCCAGTCCATTCAACTATCTTAGCCTCAATTTCCCTTAAAACTGTGAAACTGTGATTTTTATGTCATTGAAACCAACAATGGGTACTTACGATGAAGCTAACTAGCATTAGACTTCAGTATAAAATAGGCCCTTTTGTCATTTTCTTTTTCTTTTATTTTTTTGGCAAAGCTCACTGGTCTTCTAGAGATCAAGCGTGTGACCTAACCTCATCAGCATGCAATAGGCAAGCTGTAATATTAAATATTGAGAAACCTTATACAGATATTATTAACATTGAGAAGAAGCAAATGTGGAGGTGAACTTCAATGATGAATAAAAAATAATCATGCTCTGAATAGGCTGTTTGTCTTAGATGATAAATGTGCTTAAAATGTTCTTCCCTGGTGTTGATTTACCAGCTCGAGACATCAGTCAGGGGTTTATAAATACTCTTCTGATCAGTCAGTTAAGGTGGAAAAATATCCACGTAACATTCACTACTTTCACTTCTGCGTTTCAGGAAATGTTTGTATTTTTTAAAGTAAGCTTGAAAACACAAAAGATAGATTTTCCTACACTTCTGTTTCCTTCTTCTTATTATCCATGTGGTATTTTGTTAAATTTGGACAAATGTGGTAGGTATAAAAACAATCCAGAGAGTTTTTTTCAGAGGTTATTTTTACATGTGATTTAAGACTGGGTGCAATTGATCTTGAAATAGTGAATTTTTATGAAGGTGTCATGGTGTGCTATACGGGTGATTCAGCTGTCTAACCATGCAAATGGAAATAATGTACAAAGAGAGTGTGCAGAGGTTAAATAAAATTCAAAAGAACATTTCCAGGAAGAGCATCTAAGCAGAATGTGGCTGTGAGGTCACAGAGTTTGCTCACCTTGAAGAAGAAAGTGAGGCACCAAAGAGGGGCCTGGGTGTGAAGTAGAACTTGAATTGAAACTAGAGTGGCAAGTGGAGAAAACCCCAAGTGAAGGAAGGTTAATTGAGCAAGGTGAGCTGCTAGTGTTTGGGTTTTGTAGACAGTGACTACCTTGTTTCTAGTGTGCATACCAGGAGAGTCAGGTATCTGTAACATGGCAATCTTGGCAGAACTGAGAATGACTTCACTCCTAATTTTGGTTCCTCATCTATGTGACTATTACCTAATGATTTCATCTTATCATGTTTTTTTCCCAGCGAGAGTTTCAGATAGGTACATTGTGGATTAAGTAATATCAGATGTGTAGATTATGTATACTTTATATTAGAAAGGGATTCACAGAGTATTGCATTCAGCAAGCTTTCTTAATTTGGAAAGAATTTTCCAGAGTTATTTCCAGGAAATATTTCCACTGGAAACTCGATTTTAAAAAAATTATTTATCAAGGATATACCAGACACATTCTGTAAGGCAGTAGAAAGTTTTCATTGAATCATTTTGCTTTATTAGCTACTCCTTTCTAATCTGTAGCCATTGATAGTATTATATTGTGAATATATAGGTTAGATCATTTATTCTTATATTTGGTGCCTGTGTGTGTACACTTTTTCTCGTTTGCAGTGAAAACGGCTGACAGAATGAATGATTTTTATACAGTAGTATAATTAAGACTCCAGACAGCAGTTTTGTATGTGGTAGTTTAAGTGATTGCTCTAACACTAATTATATTAAGTTATCTTGCTTTGGCCTATAATTATAGCCTGCCCTAATCACAAAATCATAATTTCCATGCTTTAGAGAAGACTAATGATATGGTATTATTTTCTTCCAAGACCAAAATATGATTGTGCCCCTAAAGACTAGAGCCTGTGCACACATGCAACACGCATACACACACTGCATTTCTCTGGCATTGGGAGATAATTAAACATTTAACATAAATGCTCTTGTGAGATGTAATCAGAGTTTGTCCCTTAACCCAAAATCTTTCAAAAATGTATGGTACATTTCCCTGCCTCAATAAATGCAGTATACTAACCTCCTTAGCCTTCTCTTACATGATATCTGGTTGTCCTTGTGAATATTGGTCACTTGCTCTGACAAAGAGATACCCACAAGAGCTTCAACTTGCTATGCCGGTTTACCCTTCCTAAAGTCACCTCAGACTCACATGCATTTGAGTACTCTATCTAATGCTTCCTTTATCCTCATTGCCTCTGTGTTCTCAAAAATGAAGACACAGGCTAGTTTAGTGAGTAAGCCCGGACTGAGCAGCCCTGCTCCCTGGGTTCAAATCTCTGCTAGTGACTCAGTAGCTTTGCAGCCTCAGCCCAGCCCCTAAACTGTTCTCTGCTCCAGGGTCACCATTTGTAAAGTGGGAATTAGTGGTAGATCCCCAAAGCCTGCTGCTTCCTCAGGACTTGTGCTCTACCTGTTATCTTCACATCACCAGATCCACTAAGCTTTTGGTGTTTTGCATTTTAGTCAACTTACAATTGAATATACCATACATAGAGAAAAGTACACATAATCTAAGAATACAATGTGATGAATATTCATAAACCACACAAACCCATGTATTCAGCACCCAGATCAAGATACAGACATGACCAGCCTCTCAGGTCTCCCATGTCCCTGTCCAGTCACCACCCTCCAGAAGAATAAGCACTCCTCTGTTTTTCTAATACCCAGAGGGTAATTTTGCTTCATTTTGAAATTTATATCAACGGAAACATACAGATTCGTTGTATCCGTTGTATCCGTTGTAACAACGGAATCTGTTGTTTCTAGCTTCTTTCACTCAGCATTATGTTTGTGAGACTCATCCATGTTGCATGTACTTGAAATTTGTTCATTTTCATTACTCATATTTCTTCATGTGCGTATAGCCTAATTTACTTACCCGTTCTACTACTGATGGGCATGAAGATATTTGAGGCTATTAAAATAGTGCTGTTGTTAACATTCTTGTACAGGTCTTTTGGTGAGCATATAGGAACATTTTTGTTAGGTCTACACCCAAGAGTAGAAATGCAGGGCCATGCCGTATGTGCGTGCACAAGATGAATTATATCATCCCAAACCATCTTCCAAAGTGGTTTCACCAGTTGGCATTCCCATGAGGAGTATAAGAGAATTGCAGTTGCTCCTCATCCTCACCACGTTTCTCTTTCAGGGTCATGAGCAGTGTTCTGAAGGTGTCTATTTTTGTATTGTCTTTGTCTGGTTTTGAAATAAGGACAGTACTGGCTTATAAAATGAATTGAATAGTGTTCCCTGTACTTGTTTGTTTTTTTTTTTTCCTGAAGAAATTATATAAAAGTAATGCTAATTTTTTTTTAAATGTTTGTCAGATTTCTCCAGTGAAACCACATGGGCCTGGAGATTTTTAACACTTAAAAATTCTGTTTTCTGAATAGTTAAAGAGCTATTTGGACTACTTCTCATTGGGTAGGTTATGGCACTATGTGCTCTTTAAGTAATTGGTTTATCATGTCATTTAAGTTGTCACATTTACATGTAAAAAGTTCTTTTATTGTCCCTTTAATGTCTGGGTCTATAGTGATATCCCATTTTATTCTTGATACTTATCTTATTTTTGTCTTTGTCAGTCTTGCTAGAAGTTTTTCAATGTCATTGATCTTTTCAAAAAAAAAGTTTTTCATTTTATTGATATTTGCTGTCAACTTTACTGTTTTCAGTTTCATTGATTTCTTGTCTTCATTATTTCCCTCCTTCTGTTGTTTTGAGTTCATTGTGCTCTTCTTTTTCTAGTTTCTTGAGGGAGCTTAGATTACTGATTTGAGACTTCCTCTTTTATAATATGAGAATTTAACACTATACATTTCCCTCTCAGCACGTTGTTGCTGCATCCCACAGATTTTGATATGTTGTATTTTCATTGTGGCTTCTTTCACTCAGCATTATGTTTGTGAGACTCAACCATGTTGCATGTAATTGAACACTTCAGTTCAGTGAGACTTCCCCTTTGATGCATGAATTGTTTAGAAGTGGGTTGTTTTCATTTCCAAATGTTTGGAGATTTCTTGTAGTCTTACTTTTATTGATTTCTAGTTTGGTTCCACTGTGGTCAAAGAACACATTTGCTGTGATTTCAGTTCTTGTGAATTTACTGAGTATTTTCTATGGCCCAAGATATGGTCTGCATTGGTATATGTTTTATGGGCACTTGAAAGAATGTGTATGCTGCTGCGGTTGGGTGGAATGTTCTATAAATGTCAGTTAGATCCTGTTCGTTGATGCTGTTGTGGAGTTCTTCTAGATCCTTGCTGACTTTCTCTTTAGTTGCTTTATCAGTTGTTGGGAGAGGAGTGTTGACATCTCCAACTATAATTGTGGATTTGTCTATTGCCCCTTCCCATTCTATCAGTTTTTGCTTCACATATTTTACAGCTCTGTTATTTGGTTCATAACATTTAGGATTGCTATGTCTTCTTCGTAGATTGACCTCTTATCATTAGGTAATGTTCCACTCTATCTCTAGTAATTTTCTTTTCTTTGCTCGGAAGTCTGCTTTATCTGACACTGATATAGCCACTGCTGCATTCTTTTGATTAATGTTTCCATAATATAACTTTTTCCATTCTTTTACCTGCAACCCACCTATGTTGTTGTATTTGAAATGAGTTTCTTACAGTGTATTATTATCATATCTTTTATTTTGCCAATCTCTGTCTTTTAATTGATGTATTTAGAACATTTGCATTTAATGTAATTACTGGTATATTATGGCTTAAGTCTATTGCTTTATTTTTTCCTTTTCTGTCACTTTCCTTTTATTTCTGTTTTCATCTTTCCGTTTTCTTTTTACTGACTTCCTATAGGTTTCTTGAACATTCTCCAGAATTCTGTCTTTATTTATCTATAGTATTTTTAGTGTATCTCTTTTTTTTTTTAATTTTTTTTTTCAACGTTTATTTATTTTTGGGACAGAGAGAGACAGAGCATGAACGGGGGAGGGGCAGAGAGAGGGAGACACAGAACCGGAAGCAGGCTCCAGGCTCTGAGCCATCAGCCCAGAGCCTGACGCGGGGCTCGAACTCACGGACCGCGAGATCGTGACCTGGCTGAAGTCGGACGCTTAACCGACTGCGCCACCCAGGCGCCCCAATTTAGTGTATCTCTTTGTATTGCTTTTTTAGTGGCTCTTCTAGGGATTATGTTTTGTGTGTGTGTGTGTGTGTGTGTGTGTGTGTATAACTTATTAACAGTTCATTGGTGATAGCATTTTAGAGGTTTTCTCCCTTAATATCCTCCATCACAGAACTGATAATATGTTGGATATATGTTGGATAATATGTGGCTAATAAAGAATTTCATTTTCTATATTCCTGATAGGCCTTGGGGCCTTCTTCTTTTGACTCCTTTCTGCACCACCTCCGCACCAGAACTACACAACTTGGTCACAGTGACCTCCACAGAACCAAACATACTGGGCTCTGTTCAGTGTCTTGTCTTACCAGAAGACTTACCACATTGAAAACTATTAATAACCCCACTTTTCTTGAGGTGTCAAATACTAAACTCCTGGTTTGTTTCCTGCCCTTTTGACTGTTTTTCCTTAGGCTCCTTTGCTGACTGCTCCTCCTCTGCCCAATTTTAAATAGTAGAATCTTTCAGCCTTTATTCATGATTTCTGTTCTCCACTTCCTTTCTTTCTCTGTCTCTCTGGATGATCTCATCCATTCCCATGACCTTCATTTTTTATATGCTTACAATTTCTAAAGTTATATCCTTACCTCAAACCCTCTTCTAAACTGTAGACCTACTTGACTTTTCCACTCGGATGTCTCACAAGCATTTTAAATTCAATTTGTGCCAAACTGGACTTCTGGTCTTTGCCATCCCTTATCCACCCACACACAAATATATTCTTCTTGTGATTATTTCCATTTCTAAAAGCGGCCTTGCCATACACCCAGTTATTCAAGTCTAGAAACACCAGGTTCATCCTCGACAACTCCCTGTTCCTCACTTAGATGTTAATTTTGTCTCTAAGGCCTATAAATTCAACCTCCAAAATTAAATATTAGTCTTTCCACCTCCTTCCATCCTGGCTAGTCTAAACCAATCAAGTAGACACTAGCCTATTTATATTCTTCCCTTTCTATAGTACAACCTCCTCACAGCAATCTTTGAAAAATATAAATCAGATCAACTCATTACCTGCTCTAAAGTCTTAAATACGTTTCCCATTTCACTTGAGATAAAATCCAGAGCCCATGGCATGACTAACACTACCCTACACAGTGTGGTTCACCCCTCTTCTTTCCCTTCACTTCACACTGTTCTCATTCATGGCACGTTAACTACATGAGCCTGCTTTCATCTCCTCCAACAAGCCACGCTCACCTGCCTCAGGGCCTCCAGAGGCCTCTCCTCCCTCATTTTTTTTTTTTTTATCTGATGAACCGCAACATAACTTTCACTTTCTCAGGGGCCTCCCCATTATCTAAATTGGACCACCCTCCCCCTCCCCAGTTAGTCCTTCTCACAATCATCCTAACCTTTTTTCTTAGGTCTCATCATAATTTTACTTATATTTTATCTTACTTTTTAAAGTATATGTCTCGGGGCGCCTGAGTGGCTCAGGTTAAGCATCCGACTTCAGCTCAGGTCATGATCTTACGGTTTGAGTTCAAAGCTCATGTCAGGCTCTGTGCTGACAGCTCAGAACCTGGAACCTGCTTCAGATTCTGTTTGTGTCTTTCTCTGTGCCCCTCCCCCTGCTCATGCTCTGTCTCTCTCTCTTTCTCAATAAATAAATAAATAAATGTTTTCAAAAAGAATTTAAAATATCTATCTCTACCAATTAGACTGGAAGTTTCCTGGGGGCAGGGACTGTTCTGGCACAGCAGAGGTGCTAAATACTTGCTGAATGAATACATGAATAAATGTACAATGTTGAGTTGAATTGAGAGTATTTCCTGCTCTTTGTTGTCCCGTATCAGAGATAACTTTTGCTCTACCTTTATTTCATGTATTGAACACTATGATTTTTCAAATTAGTTCTATGCAAAATCAAAGGTATTGACATAAAAGAACAAAAACATAAGACCCAAGATCATAAGGTGGCTGTAGATTATTGCAAAAACAATCTACCTATTTAGGAGGAAAGGTCCATCCAGTCTCCATGGAAATATCTATAGCCACTTCTTAAATGTACTTACTACCAAGCCATATTGAAGTTACAAATTTTCAGAATCTGTCTCTGCAGCAAGGGTTTCTTTGATATCTTCTATGCTTTTTTGAAGCCCGGCTAGTATTCTTATGACTTGTTCAGATATATTGCTTATATATGTTTTGAGAAAATCCATGGCTATGGTTGGTTTCTTCTTGATTTCTTTTAGGGAGAATTTCTCCATCTTGTCATGTTGTCTAAGTTTTTACCTTTTGCGTGTTAAGAAAGCTTGTTATGCTTCCTGCTCCTGAGAGAATGCTATATTAAGAAGAGGTCAAGGCACCCGGGTGGCTCAGTCAGTTAAGCGTTCAACTCTTGATCTCAGCTCAGGTCCTGATCTCAGGGTCATGAGTTCAAGCCCGGGCTGTGAGCATGAAGAATGCCATGTTCTCTCCCTCAAATTATGCAGATTGTTCTCTTAATCCTCAGATCAATTTCCTAGGTGTTCAAAATGATTGGATGTTGACATAGCTGTGTTGGAGGGACCCAGCAAGCCCAGGTTCCCCTTACTTATTCCTATATCTTAACTCCAATCCAAAATTTATCTCAAACAGAATCCTCTGAAACCAAAAGAATGGGTTTCTCTTATAGCCTTCCCTTTCAGGGATAGCAGAATTTTGACTGTAACCTCTAGAGCTGAGATTGTGACAGAGTTTACTTAGAAAATTTGGAGATATAATTAAAATAGAAGCATAGTTGCATGTTTGCTCCTATAATTTTCATACTTGATAAGGTTTGAACTGGGACTAAGACAAATGATATGAGAATCAGTTTTCTTGCTTGTCTGGACAAGTGAAAGATACTGATACATGTAGGAATTTGTTTGATCCCCTTTTCTGTAACTCTTGGTTTTAAAATTCCAAAGGCCAATGTTTTCATGTAAGAATACAAAGAAATTAGAAGATTTAAGACAAAATTATTCCTGAAGTCACTAAATACTGAAGGAATTTTTTTAATAGACTTGGAGAGATTAATTATATTCCGTATCTCCCAATTTGGCAAAAAGCGGAGCTGTGCCTCTCAAGTTAAGTTAAGCTTGGGAAGCTGGACACAGCAAATATCTAGATGAAATTATTATAGCTAAGGCTTAAGAAGAGGAACATATGATTAAGACTCTCAGCAAGGAGCAGCCGAGAGAGTGTCAGTGGCAGACAGTGTTTCAGAGATGACAAATATATAAGCTTAGGGAAAGTAAAGAAGCGGGATCCAGATTGAATGGCTGCATATGTGCCTGCAGCTTCCAGTAATTACATTATCCACACGTATCAGGCAGCCTTTTCATTTTAATTATGTAACTGCATTTTTTTCTTTAAATGAGCATGGTTTATCCACTCAAACTGACAATTTTAATTTTACAGGCACTGATCATTGGATGTAATCTGTAGAGGGAGATTTTCCTACTGGCATAATTTACTTCTTACAATGAAGAAAAGTTACCTTTTAATCCCCCAATCAATATTTGGAGAGCACAATTAATTTAATAGATATCTAGGTAGTTAACATAAATCTCCAAGTTAAAAAGCCAATTCTTTTTTTATTTTTAATGCATGGAGTACTAATCGTGTCTCTCAAAAAGAATCCCAGTCCTCTCGGAATAAGTCTAAAGCCTCCTTGCATCAAGATGTCAAGATTATAGGTGAAATTGCTCTGCGCACCGAACTGCAGGTCTCATTGCTTTTTGTTGCCTTTGGTTTCTTATGGGGAAGCACAGAAATATTCCTACTCAGTTCTCTGCTTTTTACTGTAGAGGCCACTGGGTAAAATAACTGACATCAGTTTGGGGTGTCATATTAAAAGCAGATTGCCAGTTGTAATGGGTGCTGTTCATTTTTTCCTTTGTTCCTTTTTTAATATGACAATTGCATAACAGAAAGCAGAGTTTTTGAAAAGAACCTCTGAAGCCATTGGCAGTGCATGTCTATCAGTGACCAAATGAATTAGCTAAATGATATGCAGACGTGGAATAAAAACATAGGAGGTTTGTGCAGCCCAGCACCACTTCCCTGGGTGCATTTTTCTTCTCAGGATCAGCTTGGTTGATGCTGGAGTTCTTGGCCTGTGAAAATTTATTACCCACAGAGTCGATCTGCATTCAGGCGGCCAAGTCTGAATAAATAGAGTCATTGTGCTTGTCTGGGATTTGTGGCCAGAGTTCATCCAGTCAGCCTGACATTCACATCCCAGGAGATTCATAAAAGCCAACACCCTGGTATGTGCTCTTGAATCCTGCCAAACTTGTGTGGAATTATATAAACAGGAGTTGAAGCAGTAATCAGGACCAGGTTTGAGGGGCAAGGCTCCAAAATCAAGTTTCTCCTACATTAGAAATGAACTGTATTGGAGATATTATTTGCAGTCAAACAAGAGCTAAAAAATTTTTACATAAGAGTCATTCTGAGAATAATCTTGAATGCCTACTAAGCGCCAAACATCGTGCAAGACACATTAGTAATATTCATTATGATAAATTAACCACAAAAATTTAAAGTAAATTTTAAATGCCAGGAAAAATTGTGCCCTCCGTGTACACACACATACACACACACACACACAAAAGCATATATTACACTTAATAGCAAAACAGAAGAAAAGGAAGAATAGTTTGGTTTTTTTCTGTTTAGTCTTGCATTAATGCTATCCCTAAGATAAATATCCAATTTAGTCATATTGATGAATTGGTATCTTTTTAATATAGAAACAGCAATAACTCACATTGATAACTACTTCCTGTCAGGTCTTTGTCATCTGTATTTAAAGTAATCATGTATTTGAAACTTCTGTCTTAGTCAGTGAAAACTCAAATGGTTGGCAGGAGGTTTTTATTGATATAATAGTCCTAAAACTTAGTTAAGTAATCATACTTTATAAATAAAATTTTATTGTCACCAGAAGCAAATGCAAAATTTCTTTAATATGGCCAATTTTATGGTATTTTTAAATCATGCCACTCTTCATAAACATTTGTGAAAATCATGAGCATAAGTAGAGATATCCAAAAATGTAATTGCTTTTGTTTCATGTTAATGAACAGTAGTTTCCAAAATTGAAATTATCAGCTGATTTAAATGTCCCTGAGCACAGATGTACAAAGGCCCACAACCCTATCTCCTAAAATATTTTCTCAGACCTCATGTGGGGGACCCAACTGAGATTTATGTAGGTTTAGTTGTGCCCAACCAACCTGGACCATAAGATGTGACTAATTTCAGTTGGAAGGCCCTGAACAGAAATGCAATAAAGGAGAAAATTACATAAAAATGAAAAGGTGATCCATTAAATTTGGGCAAACATACTATTAACACAAAAATAGAGAATCATTGCTTTGTTAAGTTCAAGAATTCATAGAGGAGCTACATTTTTGAAACTAAGCCAAGTTTTGTTAATGGCGGATATCAGTACCAACAAAATAGACTCTCTATTTGGAGAACAGAAGAAAGGCCATGCATCACGAGTTGATAGGCATGTTCTTCTCAAATACAGCTGCCGGCAGAGCTCCTGGTTGGCAGAGGAAGTGGAATTCTCCCTCCAGAGGATGCAGCTATTTAACTCAGAGGAATAGTCCTTTGTCCTGTGACTTTAATGGTTTTTATCTTAAATAGCTTCTTCAGAAGTATAACCATTCAAGAGTGGATGCTCCTTGGAGTATATGCTATCATTCATATCCAGGCTTGAGTAGTTTCATTTAGTAAAGGATTTACCTACAGTCATTCAGGTGTTTGGTCCAGATATGCACTTGGAAAGTTTTTTTTTTTGTTTGTATTTTTCCAAATCTTCTCCAAGTGGGGCTGGTTATCTCATAGCACAGCCTTTCTCAGGAGACTCTCTTAGCCTGTTGTTTCTACATGGAGCATAATCATTTGTGGTAATTCAGCACCCCTTGGCACTTGCCAGTTCCATCCTGACCAGATCTGCAGCCAACAGGTTGTGCTGAGTGAAAGAAGACCATCTTTAAGAAGCAGACCAGACAGTTCCAGAAATGCCAGGCCACCAGACAGTCCTTTCCACACTAGAAAAGAGCAAGTTAGCCCAATGTCACTCTGGGGAGGTTAATTCATCGTGTCTCTGGGTACCACTTCTTTCAACTTGGACTTCATTCTTAAAGGTCCAAAGCAGTTCAAGGAAGAGTATGTTGTAAGATTACAACATGTTAGATATGAAAGCACTTTCACATATAAACTCTAAAGCAGTGGTCTCTTGAGAGGTGAAAATCCTAATACTAATGGTAACACATTCAGAATCAATCTAGCTTTCTGATATGTTAAAAAATTGGTTTACAAAGTGCCATTATAAGACTCTTTCTTAACCATTACAAACCTATTTTTAACCTTCAAATATTGCTATTTTGTCTCAGTGAAAAAGATGTTTAAGTGAAACATAAAGCCAGATTTAAGATTTTGGTTCTTGAAATACAGGTCGCATTTATAACAAAACCATCAAAACATTTATGTGACTCTCATTTTGTCTTTATACAATAACAAAGTAACATTTATACCTCACACAACTTAGTCCCCAGTTGCATTCATAATAATCAAACACCTAGCAAGGCCAGTGGAAAATGAATGGGTCTCCACTAAAGCATTGTGTTGAGGTAGCATAAAGATTTTGTTAAAATCTTTAAAAGGTATTTGGCAAACCCAACAAAGTAGGAAGTAACTAAACCCAGTATCCACTTACTGTACCAAAGGTGAGAGTTATTAACAGGCCATCACCATCTTTCGCCATGCTCATGGTCTGGCCTGCACTGAAATTGTTCTGTGAGATGAGTTCTAGGAACATATAGATGACCAAAACTATGATAAGCAGGCCACAAAGCCATGGGAGAACGTGCAGGGCTTAGATTGCATCAACTCCATACTCCAAATTTAACTTTCCATTCCCAATAACCAGGCATTTAAATCCACATACTACCTGTAGAGTATCTCCAAGTTACTCAGATATGATGGTGATTCTTGTTTGTTTGCTTCCCCTTTGAAATTGTAGATGCTGCTAGATAAGCATGTACACACACACACTCACTCACTCGCTCACTCACTCTCACCATTATGAGAATTGACAGCCACACTTGGATATTCCACCATCATCCTGCACACTGGTAGGGCTGCCCTGTTTGCCTAATGAATCCTCAGTGATCTCTGCACCTACCTAGACCTGACCCAGGCAGGCACTTCCTTTATATATGCAGTCTGTCATGGTGAGCTCTGGAGGTCAAAAGAATTCTTCTCCAGAAGTTTCTGGCAAGCTCTGAGATAAACAATATGCTTCTATCTATAAACTTCTTGAGGAAAAGACTTCAGTCTCAGAAACCTAAAACCCTCCTATCTCCTTTGCAAGCACCTGTCTAAAAGATGACTCCTACACTTCCTCTTTGATAGCATCCCCGCAGGAAGCTTGTCCCTGTGTGTGTTAGTGTCCACTCAGCACCCCACCAGTTCTCTTCACACTGATACTGGCAGAATTCCAAACTCATCTGATCCCCTTCCCTTCACCCTCTGCCAGGAATAGTCTGCAGTGAGGCAGAAGCAGGACTGGGGTGCTCTGTGGTATTTCAGTGGCCTGGTTCCATTACTTACCACCTGTGACTGTGAGCAAGCCACCCTTACTGAACCCCTGTTTCAATATCTTAGTGTAACTGGACAAAAATTCTGAAGTGGATTAATAGAAAACATTTTATATTAATATATGTATTACTATAAAGCTACTAAAGTACACATTTTCACGTCCTTCCCCACCTTCTGCCTCTTCTCTCCCTTCTCCCCAGGAACATTCTTTTTTTGCATTGCTGGAACTTTTTAAAATGTCTATTTAGTTATGAAAGAACAGGAGTACAGGAAGAGGCCAGAAAAATTGGTTTATATCAGAAAAGGCGGTTATAGAAGAATAGAGCCAGAAGATAGGAGGAAGAAGAGAGGAGAAGGTCTGGATTTTTAGAAGAGAGTGTGAGGAGGCAGGAAGGAGGCAGAGAGAGGAGAAGAGAGACAGGGTCACTGCCACACCGTGTGGGACTTAGAAAAGATGACTGATAAAGTGGAATGGGGTTTAGAGTGTGTTACAGTCTAGCTCCCCAGCCCTCTCTTGTCAAGAGGCTTTGATATTTACCTTACTTTTCAAGACTGTCATGGAATATTCGTGTTTCTTTCCAGTGAAACACCATTCTTCGACTGGCCCCAAGACTGGCCCTGATGTATTTGGGTTACATGTAAAATAGGGATAGATTCACATTGAATTGCTAATGGTAACTATCATCCCAGTGGAGAAATGGAGGTTGTTTTTTATTTTGTTTTTATTATTGTTGTTTGTTGTTTTGCTTGTTACATACATGTAATTTTTTCTCCACTGCACACATACCACTTAAAACAGTTGAAAATTATAATAAAAATTAGAAGCCTGGAATTTAAACATACATCCTGATGTATGTATGGCATGCATACAATGAAGATGATATGTGAAATCTGAAGGTTTAGGGCTAGATATTACATGTTATTTGCGTGAGTCTATCACCTCTCTCCCAAGGCAACTGAAACATTGTGAGAACACAGGTAACAAGAGAACCAAGCCCCAGTTAATGGGATTAATTAAATTTGTGATTCTTTAGAGGAGAAAGATTCTTTAGGAGGAGAAAATACTTATGTTTGGAACAGAAGGGTAGAGACTGATAACTTACCACGTCTCCAGCAGGGGTCACAAATGGTCCCTTATTTAGTACCTTGATAGAAACTTTTACTGAAAAACACCACAAGGAAAAAGATTAATTTCTTATAAGGAAAGTGTTTTGTTTCTAACAAAATAATAGCACAGCAAAGATTTGTCAGATCCTTTTATTGAAGAGGGTAATTGACAATTGAAGGATGGTGGCTGTTTAAAAGCAAAATACTGCCTTGTTCATTACTTTAAAACAAAAACAAACAAAAAGGAACACTGAGTTTACAATTATACTAACAGAATCTTGAATAAATGTTAGAATCTGTGTTAAAGACTAAAGCTCAGTTGCCAATTTTGAGTCCTCATTCTCTGCACAAATGCTTCTGGAATGAGATGGAACTGAATGAAAGAGATGAAGACTAATCCCTCATCCCTTAGGCGTTCAGGAGAGGTACCAGTATGCTTGGTCATCTGGTGACATTATATTTGCCAAGCATTTGTGTGCCCTGTGCTGTTGGTTAGACATTGTACCATGGTTGTTCAATAATGTAACTGGGGCTTACTTCCTGTCCTCAAGGAGCTAGTGTCTAGCCTCCCTAAGTCTGGCCCTTTATGGGGTAAGTGTCCAGCTGCCCCCGGTGGATGCAAGTACTTGCCATGGGACAGCAATGCCACATCAGCTGAAGCGCAGGTTGTTCCTATGACCTCACTTGGGGCTGCGTATCAGTTCTGCAGCCGCCACCTTACCCCCAACATTGTGGTGAATGCTACTAGCCTCATGCATGGCCATGGGTCTTCCTACCATTATCCTTGCACTTCACACTGACCTCTTACCACTCCCACACCACACCTGTCCCACAGATCTCCTCCAGGAAGCCACTGACCCATAATGTTGCCCTTGTAGCAGTCAATATGGCACACTGTCTAGGGTGCCTTGTATCTTCCAGGCCCTCAGTGGAGCCACAACCCCTCTGGGAGGAGTCTGATGTCAGTCACTGTGAATGGGGGACAGCACCCATGGCATGTGCTCACATTGTCCCCACACCTTTCCCTTCTCTCTCCCAACTCCTAGCGGCTGCCCCAGAGTTTTCATTTGTGAAGGCAAAAGCCCCCAGGGCAGAGAGGCAAAAGGGGCTGCAAGTGGATGTCACAAATTGTTCAGTTTATCTCCAGTGAGTTTAACTCCAGCATTATGTCCAGGAAATGCTCAGTGAAAACAAGCATGTCTCTCTTAATCCCTCTCAGAAGATTCAAATAGCCAAATCAGGACTGTCACTGACAATCTGACCTCAGACAAGTCCCCCAAATCAGTCAGTTGGTAACAGGATCCAAATTATGAGATAACGTTATACAGCCCAACTTCACTGATATCGTCAACCCTAATCAGCCTTTTCCATGGGATAGAGTAGATGCTCAATAAATGTTTGTTGTTGTCTTTATGGAATTTCCAGTAGACATAAATAAATCTAAGCAATCCCGTGTGGAGGGAAAAAACTAGTCAAACTTTCTTCCAAGAGGAAAGTATACCCTAATTTTTAAAGAAAGTGAAATAGAGAAAGAATATAAAGTTAAGAAAAAAATGTATTTCAACAAGTCTCTTAGACTAGCGCTGTGGCAAATAGTGGCAATATGTCATCTCCAAAAGTTACCTTCTCACCCTGTGAATCCCACAGCAAGTGTTGTCAGTTGCCGGGAAGCCCTTTCAGATGGAGGAGGAATGGACTAGGGTCTCCACCTTCAGTGATCCTCAAGAAGCTGGAGGAGCCAAGATGAGAATTCTCACAAAACAAATGGCAAACTCCCCCAGAAAGAAAAGAACCCAGTGCTAATCCATGTTCTGGGCTAGGAGTTCAGAGAGAGGAAGGTCAACAAAAAGCATGAGTGGTCAAGGAGCACTTATAAAAAGGTTGAGCTAGACCTCAGATTAAAGGCAGAATCTAAACAGAGGAGCAGCTGGAAAGAGAATGGGAAAATGACAGAAGCATTGGCTTGATTTAAAGGAACAAGAATCCAAGTGATTTGTCTGCTACTGACCCCATTCTGCTGTCTGTTTTCTTTATTGACAAGTTCCTCAGCCCCTGAAATTCTGTCTTCTAATCCTGATCTCATTTATATTTGTGCAGACTCATGTTTATTAGAGCAGCCACACAGCCCAGTGTGCCCAGAAGAGCAGGGTTCTCTCCTGTTTCCCCTGCTCCTATCTGCAGAGCATCCCCTTTCATTCTCCAAAATGTTCTTATTTGGATCATAAATTACATTGTCATCCCTGACTCTGCCTGAGTCAAAGTCTATTGAACAAAATGCTTCCTAGACAGCATTTCTGAAAATGCACAATGCTCATTATTACAGAGGGAAAACTGAAGAGAGTAAGACTTTCCTTTGTCTTGCATATATTACCAAATGGGTTGAAAGCAACAAAGAAGCTCACAACATAAAAAGTTAAGAGACTCATCAACTAGGACTCAAATGGAAAGTCAACAGCGTAAAAGTTAAGTTAATGAAACATAAAATGTGTTAAGAGATGTAGAAGGAAATTAAGCAGTGAAACAAATTCATAAATACAAGTCTCAACTTGAAGAAAAATGGCAAGAAAAAAGTAAGGCCTTACTAGACAGAATTCCCATAAAGATACATGAATCCAGTCTAAAGTTCACAGCATGCATCAGTAACAGCAAAACACAGATGAACTAAGATTATCTGCTATGGTATTTTTTCAAGTAGCTGAATGTGGATACAACATCCTAACACAGGTGAAGCACAGTGATTAAAATCACTGCTGCACAGGTACCTGCTTTATTGTCAGTATAATAAACCTGACACTGTTCATAGAAAAGATGGAGGTCACTCACATGTGGATGGGGAAATAAAGATGTATTCTAACCAGTTGAATCCTCAACCTACTTCTCTTAGAAGGAGAGCAAATTGTAGACCAAAAAAATTCAGTCACATATCTCCTTTTGACTTATTTGCCAAAAAGCTATTGATATTTTATACTTTGTTGACATTTAAACAGCTTCAATCTCATGTATCCAGCTATCTACTCAGCCTCTCCACTGGAACATCCCAGAAGCACCTTGAATTTCACACACCCGAAATTAAAATCTACCTTTGCCCATATACCTGCACCAGTGGTGCCCATCCTGATCAGTGGCTCCTCATGCTTACCAGGTGCTCAAGGCAGAAGCCTGGGACTCTTTCCTGATGTCCTCCCCACCCCCCCCCCACCAAGTCTGCCACATCCCACCCATCACAAGTTCCCTCAGCTCCGCCTCCAGAACATAACACAAACTCTCTCTCTCTCCATCTCCAGTGCTACCCTGCCCTTCCCCTGCCTCCGTTGTTGCAACAACCTCAAACATTGTCCCTTCCTGCTCAAATCCATTCACCGCACAGAAGCCAGAGTGATATCTGAAAAATATCAGTTTTATTGCCTCACTCCCTGCTTTTTTTTTTCAATTATAGATTCACCAGAAGATGCAAAGAATGTACAAGCAGATACCATATATCCTTCACCCATCTTCCAATAATGTAAATCCTTCAATGACCTCCTATTGCCCTATGGATAATATCCAAAATCCTTAATTTGACCTCCAAAGCCCTTGGGATTTGCCCCTGTCCCCACTTCTCACTGAGCTCCCCCATGGTGTCCTTCATATAGTTCTGCAACTGAGCAAGGAACTAGGCCAGCCTCAAGCCTTTGCTCCCAAACTGTCCTCCCTGCCAGGAGCCCTTCCTTCCCCACCCACTCCCATGTCTCTGGCTCAGTAACTTCTTTATCCTGCAAGCATCAGATTTTTTGTGCTTTACTTGGTTAGCAGGCCCTCCCTGACCATTCCAAATGAGATCTTCATATTCTGTTTCATAGCACCTGTCCATTTCAGTCATAGCCCTTGTAATCTAGCATGTTTAAGTGTGTTTAATTTTTCATGTCTGACTCACGCTAGACCCTAACTACAATATGGTGAGGGTTTTGTCTGTTTTGCCTGTCACCTAAGCCGAGCCCAGTAACTGTACATCATAGGTACTTCAGACCAAATTACAGAGCTGTCCACGTGTTAGTTCTGTTTCTATCAAGTAAAAAAGAAATTGGATCATCCTGAGACCCTGCTGAATTTCAGCCTGTTCCTTTCATTCTCCTCCCCGCTTCAATATCCATAAACTTGTTCTATGCACAACCCAATTATAAGAAGGGCACTTAATTTCCTCTTTTGAGTTCCCTCAATAACAGATTTTGACTGGTAATTCATTTAGCATACATTGAAACCTGAATGTCTACTGATTATGTTCCAAAACACTGAACTTGCTGTAATAAAGACAGAGAAAAGATGTCATCTTTTGAGGAGAACCTGGAAAATTATTATTTCTGGTGGAAAGCTTGTTTTGTCTCATAGACTTATGCTTCAGAGTCATTCGTGAATGAGTAATGAACTCAGGAAAGATCAATGAAGTATTCTCTGAACCCTCTCAACCTATTTTGCTGAGAACAAAATAAGAGGAAAGTTACGAGAGGAGATGATGATTTAGGAAGAGAAATATATGGTCGCTGTAATGTACAACTCTTGAAAGAAGGAAATTGGGCAATTCATCTAGTTTACTATGAGTAGTTTTTCAGGCTTCAATCATGAGTCACCTAAGTAATTTTTTTTCTCTGCTCTTTAATTGCAATGTTTATTTATTTTATTATTTTCCAAGAGTGAAGTAAAACAGTATGCAAAAGCCAAACTACTTTTAAGAGAGGAGGCAGTAAAAAAAATTTTTTTTGTGGTCTTTGCCTTGGTATATGACATACAATTTCAATCTAATGCCATAAAGCTATGATTTTCTCAAGGAATTATTTAAAATGTTTAAAATACTCTCATCTCTTTTCTTGATGGATGATGAGTCATCCTCTGTAAAGTTTTTAATGATGTAGAATAAACTGCAAATTAAATAGCATAATCAAAACCAGGCATTGAAAATAATGGGACAGGCAATCAATGATGCTAAATACTGCAGTGTTAAGTGGGTGGTAACATGCATTGTGTGGACAGATTGGAGAGTGACGGTCACAGAAAGACACTGCTTAGTGACTTGGGATGACTGATGTCTAAGCCTTCATATGTCTGTGACATATGTCTAAACCTTTTGGCTCCACCATCACATCCATCTGGTAAAGGAAAGAAACCCCTGCTCCAAGCCGCCAATTCAGCTTCTGTTAGAGATCTCAGTCAACATCAGTCCTATGGACTTGCTCTCAACAGGTGCCAACCACCTGGGATGCATCACTCCAGTGATGGTTGAACAGCTGAGTTTCTCAGTTTTTGTGTTGCTTTTGCTTTTGCTCTCTAAATAACTTTCTTATAGGCTTCACATCAAAAAGCACTGTGTTTCCCTACCACAAAAGTCAGTAGGAAGTATTTGGAGGCAGGAGAAAAAAGAATCAATACACTTTTTTAAACATTGACTGCCATGGCTAGAGGAAACTTCAGATGCCATGTTAGAGATTTCTGTTGAACTTTTGGTCACATCCCTTATGATTTTTGTTATTCCAGGAAGAGTCAGTCTCCAGTGCCTCCTGCTGAGATGATGTTAAGAGACTGTACTAATAATGCATGCCATCTTTCCTTTGGGGAGTTCCAAATTCTTTTTGTGTATTTAGCCAGAGTCAAGAGTAGAGAGTTAAGTTCTTTTCAAGTACAGCTGCCAAAGGTGAAAGCCATCTTGATGAGTGATAAGGGAACCCTTTAGGAGACAAACGTGGGAACAGTGATGGCTGCCCATCACCTGCTGGGTGCTTTTTGTGGGCATGCTCCTGGGCTGGCCCTCTGGGAGAGCACCAAGAAAGGAGCATGAGAGAAGGAAATACCTGTCCTCTGAGGCTCCAAGTCTTCCTCAGGCTTCTCACCTCTTTCCCCATGCCTCTTTCTACTCCCTCAGTTGTCCTCGCCAAGACAAGCTGTGCAGATATTCTTCTTTTCTCTCTTGACTGATTATGTGACACTGGAATGCCAGGACATTTGGGCCCTAATTTGCTGGAATCCAGGGGAGAAGGGGGAGGCAATAACCCCTTAGACTGTCCTCAGTAGCCTGGACAGTGACTGACTGGCTCCCTCATCATTCCCTTCAGAGAAGGAGAGGGCAGTTTGGAAACAGACATAGGTTGAGGGCCAGACTCAAGGTTGCCATATAAATGAATAGCAAAACCTCTCCCAGAATGTAAGACTTTCAATTCCCAGTTTCACAGACCTTAAGTTTTTTTTTTTTTTTTTTTCTTAAATCAATGTGGTTATGTCATTTGTGGGAATTATCTAAGTTCCTCTTACTCATTTATTTTCAGTTCCTTTTGCCAGGCCCAGAGGCTAATGTTCCCTGTGTCACTTATTTCAAATCTGACTTTCATTCCTACTTTGCTACAGTGTTTCTCTGTAGAGATACCCTTGTCATTTTAAGGGGACATTTCCTCACCGTATAAGTGAACTTCCTGATCTTTAAAAGGTTTTAGCATCCCCGACCCCAGGCACTAAATGCCTGTAGTAATCCCCCTCATGAATATAATACAAAGAAACTCCCCTGCTCAATTCCAGACACTTCTGGGGTTGGGAGTAAGGGGTGTCCTGATTGAGAACCACTGCTAGAGGCTTGGATAGGCCTTTGCTCTACCTCCTACTCCAGTATGACCAACACATCTTCTCCCTGCCCACATCCCTCCTTGTCTTTAAAGTTCTGCTCAAGGGCACCTGGGTGGCTCAGTCAGTTAAGCATCTGACTCTTGATTTTGGCTCAGCTGTGATCTCACAGTTCATGGGATCGAGCCCCACTTCAGACTTCCATGCTGACAGAGCGAGCCTGCTTGGATTCTCTATCTCCCTCTCTCTCTGTCCCTCCCCTGCTTGCTCTCTCTTGCTCTCTCTCTCTCTCCCTCTTTCTCTTTCTCTCTCTCTCTCTCTCAAAATAAATAAACTAAAAAAAATAAAGTTTGGAGCACCTGGGTGGTTCAGTCGGTTGAGCGTCTGACTTCGGCTCAGGTCATGATCTCACAGTTTGTGAGTTCAAGCCCCGCATCAGGCTCTGTGCTGACAACTCAGAGCCTAGAGCCTGCTTTGTATTCATTCTCTCTCTCTCTCTCTCTCTCTCTCTCTCTGCCCCTCCCCCACTAGTGCTCTGTCTGTCAAAAATAAATAAATGTAAAACAATTTTTTTAATAAATAAATAAAGTTCTGCTTAAATATCAGTGAAAAGGATTCCCTGATTGAGTCATTCATTTAACATCTACTCAGCAGATATTTACTGAGCACTTGCTAACAGTTCCAGGCACTGTTTGAGGAGCTGCTGATCCACCAGCCATTAGCTGTCCCTCAGATGGGCACCTTCCTGATGCTGTCCTACCTTAACCTTTTCATTTGCATTTTATTTCCTAAGTGTCCTCAAGTCATCCCTGGACCCCCGAGTGACTTCCTACCTAGGGATTGAGCTTCCCTAAGACGATGACTACTTATTCTGCTTTTGTTTTTGTCCCTCCTGGAGGCCAGTATAATAGTTTCTACACAGTAGGAATTCAGTAAGTGTTGGACTGACTGATCCAGGGACATGCAGCTACTACCAAGGGTGTATTTCATTTCTGTAATAGGGATGATGATACTAATGTGTCAGATTTTTTTTCTAATCTGAAGATTCTATTTAGTCTGTTGTCTAAATGGAAAGAGGAATAACATGGGAAACGTTTTGGTGTCCCTGGTAATTAATAAACTTGACATATGTAGCATACATGGTGAAAATGAACTGTATGTACTCTTTATTTTCTAGTACACCCTGAGTGAGCCTTGGTCTAAGAGGCCATGCTTTGATCCCCTCCCAATTATAACTTCTGAGACAGAGAACAGAGTATGACCTTGGCCTTCTGAAGCCTCAGAGTATTAAGTGATAGAAAGCCAATGTACAAAAATTTAGAATAGCCAGACGAAAAGAAAGTGATTACAAACATGAGAGAATCTGATGGATAAATGGCAGCCTTTTTCTCTTAGTTTTTGTATTATGGAAAGTTTCAAAAACATACAAAGATGTACAGAATAATATACTAATCCCCCAGTGTGCTCATCACCTAGCTTCCACAGTTACCAACCCAAGGCCATCATGTCTCATTTATAAATGTCCATCCATTCTCCCTTCCTTCCAACTGTACTGTTTTAAAACAAATCCCAACAATATATAATTGTATCCATATTTCAAAATGGATCTCTAAAAGACACTTTTAAAAATCACCACAATATCATTACTATGCCTAAAACAAATCAGTAATCTCCTAATACTCTGACTCTTCCAACCAGTGTTCCAATTTCCAATTGTACTGACTTTTTCAATAAATCTAAAAACTGAGTAAAAAATTATACTTTCGGGGCACCTGGGTGGCACAGTTGGTTAAGTGTTCCAAACTCAGCTCAGGTGTTGATCTCACAGTTCGTGGGTTTGAGCCCCACGTTGGGCTGTCTGCTGTCAGTGCAGAGCCCGCCTTGGATCCTGTACTTCTTTCTCTCTGCACCTCTCCCACTCATGTGCGCGAGTGTGCTCTCTCTCGCTCTCTCTCTCTCTCTCTCTCTCTCAAAAATAAATAAAAAAATTATTTTAACTACACTTTCATTGAGGAAGAAGCTACAGGAAACAAAACATATTTTTTTCTTACAGGAAAGTAGAATAAAGCAATGGTAAAGGTGATTTCAGAGTGTAAAAATGAAATAGGTCTGAGCCTCTCAGGGTCTCTAGAGACTAGTCTAACCTCACCTAGAACTCCGTGCCTCCCCGTTCGCGCCCTCTGGTGGCAGGTGTGCGCTGTGGGTTTCAGTTAACTGAGTAGCGTCCATTTCATAACATGACGGGTCTCTACTATGTTGCTAGTAGTTTAATAGCTGGCCACATGGCAAAAACGTGTGTGACACAGGTTTTTTAAAAGTGTTGATTGAGTACATAATTTAAAGTCAGAATATTAAATAAACATCTCTGCCCTTCCTTCCAGCAGGCAGCCCAGAGAACTGCTCTCCACGCTCTGTCTGACAGGTACATTTTGTCATTTTTATGAACTATAAATTGCTTTATGAAACATTGAGCCCTATTTATTGTGGCATATAATTCATAATCGGATTTTGTCCCTAAAGTGTCTGTGAACTGGGATGTTAAACATTTTGCATGCTTGAATTTGTCATGCATGTGTGGAGTTTATTACTGCAAAAATCGCCTTGTTGTATTTCATAGAAAGTATGAAGAATCCCTTGTTGTGCAATGAAACAGGAGACAAGAAACTTAGAGGGAAAGATCTGAATGGTGCAGTAAATTCTGAACTTTGGAATTGGTTGCAATCTAAGCTCATTTTTCAGCAATAAGTACTTCATTCGTTTTGAGATGTTTTCTTCAGACTTTTTCCATATCATTTCACAAGAGCTGTCTGTCTTTTGATGAAATCCTCTCATGAAATATTTTGTGCACATAACCCAGTTCATGGTCCTGAGAGCCTGACTTTTCCCTCCTCACTTTGGCTTGTGTTTTTGGACTTGTGTTATTGCGTGAGATATATAAATCTAATCAGTAAACACACTTAAGCTGTATTTCACATCGTGCTCTGCCAGAAAGGCTTTATACAGATAGCTGAACAGGGATATATAAAGTTACTTTCAGGGATGGACCATGCCCTTTTTGTTTTGATTGGTTTTTAAGCTTTCATTTACTGAGGTTGCGGTGTGTGTGTGTGTGTCTCTTAAAGAACTGTCAGGAGGCGAAGATGAAGCCCCAGTTTCTCTCCACAAGTCAGGCTTTTACAGTATTAGAGCCAGCTGCAGGAGATGTTACCCTGGCTGGCTGGTGGGCACCTTAGCATTAGCTAGCTAACAGTCACCACCTTCCCCTTCCTTCTCAGTTCTTTTTTTTCTTTCTTTCTTTTTCTTTTTCTTTTTTTTTCTTTGTGTGTGTGTGTGGAATGAATAATAATTGACTGTGTCAACTAGCTCAGTTCACTGCTTCTCCAAGGTAAAACCTGTCACTGAGGCAAATTATCTGTGCACATGGGTGAAAAGCATTTCCTCTATGGTGGCAGGCTGAGCGTGAGTATTTTTATTTCATTTGAAAAGCCTTCCCCATGACAACCACACAAGCCTGTGTGCTGTAAGAGTGGCTGCCACAGGATTGTCTACAATTGCTCCTGGGATTTTCACAAAAGCTGATAAACTGTACTGCTTCGGAGTCTATTGGTACGAGACTCTGGATCAAAACATTTAAAATCTGACACATTAATTCCTTTCCTCTACATACTTCTTTTTTTCCTCTTTGACTTATTAAGTAAGAGCTTCCTTCAACAAAATGCACTGATAAGCAAGCAAAAGCCCTCAGATTACAAGATAATGTTATTGCCATGGTTAGATTTTTTTGGGGGTGTACTGACAATGTTATAAAATTAGATTATGGTGATGGTTTCACAACCTTGTAACTATACTGAAAACCATCAAACTGTGTTTTTTTAAATGCATGCACATTATGGTATATAAACTGTATTTCAATAAAGCTACATATATAGGCACAAAACATCACTATGAACTTTGGTAGAATGAATCAAAACCTATTTTAGGAAAATAATTGAATTCCTTTGAAGGCATGGCTGCAAATACAAAGACAAGTCATCAGAAACTAGAATTGATACATTCTAAGACTGCTTCCCAAAAGATACGTGACTCTGTCTTGGATAGAAAATGTACATGGATTTTAATGATAGCAACACTATTCCCCCTTGACTTTCTTCTGATATTCTAAAACCCCTCATCAAACCCAATAGTTAGTCAACCGGTAAGTTAGCATCTTAGCCTCTGTTGATTCTGTAACCGGTAAGATCAGAATACTGTGAGGAAAAAAAAAAAAAAAAAGCCCATTCCCTGGAAACAGAGAAACAGGTTCCCATTATAATTTCTCTTCTTTTGAATTTTCCATCTTTAAATATAATAGAGCATTACCCCCTTAAATCTAACGTTTTTTTCTGTTCAAAATTGGGGGAATTCGGCTCATTTTAAAGTAATGAGTTGACTTTGCCATTCTAACAATGCAATCGTGTAAAGCTACCTTCTCTGTGCTTTCTCTATTCTATGTTTTCCACTAATTTGGGGCCACACGAGTAATAGATGTGAAAGGTATGTGTAATCATTTAGAGATACAATTTTAAATCCTTTTTAAAATAAGAACTTAAAATACCTACTGAGTTAATTGGATTTATATTTTCTATTTTCTTAAATTAGGGAATGTTAACTTACCAGGTAATATGTCATTTTCTAGCACATTACTTATTCTGTTGAATAAACCAGTATTTTCTAGAAAATAATGAATATGATTCTGGGACATACTCCTGCGTGTCTTGCCTAATATTCTGTTTGTCAGAGGATCCACCTCAGGGTAGGAATAGAATTGAGTAAAGATTCCCCCCAAGTCATGACCTTCCCAAGATGGAGATCTAACCCCAATATCCCTGACTACTTAGAGCCTGGTATTAATCTATTTACAAAAACTCATCTGTTTTACTAAACAATTTTTTTCCAGCCTGTTGTCACTTCTTGATATAAAATTCCATAGCGATGGGGTACCTGGGTGGCTCAGTTAAGCATCTGACTCTTTTTTTTTTTAAATGTTTTGTTTTATTTTTTGAGAGACAGAGCATGAGCATAGGAGGGGCAGAGAGAGAGAGAGAGAGAGAGAGAGAGAGAATCAGAAGCAGGCTCCAGGCTCTGAGGTATCAGCACAGAGCCCAACGCAGGGCTTGAACCCAGGAACACAAGATCATGACCTGATCCAAAGTTGGACACTGAACTGACTGAGTCACCCAGGTGCCCCAAGCATCCAACTCTTGATTTTGGTTCAGGTCATGATCTCAGGATGATAATATCAAGCCCCATGTTAGGCTCTGCACTAATAGCACAGAAGCTGCTTGGGATTCTCTGTCCCTCTGTCTCGGCCCCTCCCCTGTTCTCTCTCTCTCAAAATAAATAAATAAACTTTAAAAAATAAATAAATAAAACTCCATAACGATGAACAAGCACTTTCATTTTTGTCCTAGAAAATGACAACACTTGTGAGACCCCACAAGGTGCTTCCTGTGTTCTGTAATTCTGCAGTTGGATAAAAAAGCCCATGTTGGCTTGGGCTGTGCCACCACAGACTTCTTGTCTCATGTCCCGATAGTTAGTTCATATGTGGCCCCTTTCTCTTCCATTTAGCCTTACAACCACCTTGAGTACCTGGCGAACACAGGACGTCTGATCCAGGAGTAGAGCCATTTTGTTTCAAGATATACACTTGATGATGACCTAGGGGTTTACTTGACGTGGGGTCATTGGAGGATGTGAGTGTATAATGAAGGAAGCCAACGGCTGTTCTCTGCTTCCCCAGGAGAAAACCTGCATCCAGGCCTTTTGAGACCTGACCTGATGAGACTAGTTATAAGGGAAAGGGTTGGCATTTCCCTTTCCTTCCTTCTAATGGCAAGCAGAAACTTTGTCCCTGTGGGGTGTCTGAGATGACAGTATCCAGATGTCTTCTGAAGGCCAATCTTGTCTATCTTTTCATTTCTCCAGTTTCCTGGTTTAAATAGGCATTCTAGCAGAAATCCAATATCTGACACTTAAGGCTGTGCTTTCAAGTTCAGTGAGTCCTAAGTAATCAGTACACAACCTCAATAAATTAAAACTATAGTATTTCCATTCTCTAAATTTAAAAATCTTCTGTGGTCACCTCCAGAGAGGTGGCCTTGTTTGGTCTTGCTTGAACAATGGGTTTAATTTATAGTTCATCCCAAATAGCCAGAGCATCAAGACTGGCTCACACTGGCAAGGCAAATTTGGGCCTCAGCCCAGCTAACTTGTGCCACCCTGCAGTGACAGGAAGGGTTGTGTGAGGGTAGAATGGCACGTCTTTTTGTTCTTTCCTACTGCTGACTGTGGAACTTTGCATCCGTTTTATGCCTTTGAAAGTCATCTGGCCTACCAGAGGCTTACCGATTCCCCAAATCGTGAAAAAACCAAGAGACCAAGGCAGGAAGAGGTGGCAAAATCCTCAACAAGGTAAAACAAGCCACTTACAAGAAAACTTCAATCTATAAAGGGACACTCTCCTTCTTACTTATTCACTCCTTATGATGTGCCTCCCAACTGTTTTTTTTCTCCTTATGGATTATTGTACTGGATAGGGTAGAGAGAGGCAGAGGAGAATCAGGATAAATGGGCACGAGGCTCATTTATAAAGGTGTGTCTTTGGTGTCGACTCGCCGCACTGTGAAAGCTGCCACATCGCCAGTAATGTGGAAAATATGCAAAGTGCTGTTCAGAGAAGGAAGGGTATGTGTGCCGCATATGAAGTGCCTTGGAATATGATTAACTTCCCTTCATAAGTAGTAAATAGTAGATAACTGTGATCAAAAACGGGATTCGTGTGATTTATCAAGCTGAGCAACTGTGCATTTGCAGAGAAGCTGGAGGTCAATCTTGAAATCTAGGGCAAGAGGAGCACTAGGAAATTGCCAGGGCTAAGAAGTTAATCATACCCTTGGACTGCTTCCATCTGTCTCAGAGCGACAGGGCTGCTGCAGAACGAGCAGGGATGCTTTATAGCAGCAGATCAGGAATTAATATTTTCTGTGAAACCTCAAGCATCATTTGCAGTAACTTGGGTTTTATAAAAATGGAGCATAATTTCATATGAATAAATCACATTCAGCTGGAAATAAGAGAAGCTGGGAAAAAAAAAACTGTGCTTGACTAAAAAAAAAAAAAAAAAAAAAAGGAATGAGCAGCAAGAAAGCCAACATGAAAACAGTTGTTGAAGCGATGGCACTTGGAGGGCACAAGTGGCCGTGTGGTTAAATTGTGCATATAATCATCTTCTGAAATGTCAGCGTGCGACTCCAGAAATGGCTACATTTTTATAGCCCTGGAGATGCATCACCAGACTGTAACCTGTCTGCCCATCTGGCAATATCTCAGGTCCAAGATCCATTTATATTGAAATCCAAACAACTGCCATTGATTGATTCACTTACGCCACAAGCATTTATTGAGCGCATCCCGCATGTTCAGCCAGGCGCAGAGCTGGGGCAGGCAGGGGTGCAGTGGTGAGGAGAAGCGGCCATGCCCCTATGCTCAGGGCTTTACCATCCAGGGGGTTGCTGGCTATGCAAAAAGAAAGGCCTCATACAGCTCATTCACGTGAATCACACCCCTAAAATCTCTACTTCCCATTAGGGAGAATGTAATGGAATTAAGTAAATGAGAATTAGACCAAAATGAAGGGGTTTTACTTCCACATGGGGCTGGTGTTCATCCAAAGACAGGACTGGAAATGGCCCCAACGCAAGGTGAGGAGCACCGGGTGGGCATCAGACTGTGGGGGGGGGGGGGGGGCGCGGGGTGCATTCAGCTTCATCTTCCTGATACCTTGCCAAGTGGACCAACTTCAGCCAAGCAAAGGGAACATGTTGGGGATGGCCACCAGCACAGAAGCACAACTTTCTGGGTAACATTTTACATAATGTCCCTGATGTCCTGAGAGGAGAGTCAAGTTGCCATGCACTACTAACAGTTGGTCTCTTCTGAAAGGGTCCAAAAAGGGGGCGATGCAGAACTTTTTAAGAAAGCTTTAAATTTCCAACTTTAAAGATGCTAATGTGGCATGCTAGACAGTATCTATCAGCCCTGCCCTTGAGACCCACAGCAGTCTCTCCAATGCAAAGGACTCCTTAGTTATAATGAAGTCTCTTTGGTGTACCATGTAAATTAAAAACTTTTTAATTAAAAAGAGCTTTAGAGTTTAGAAGCACTATCACATTTACTGTCTCATTTTGTGGCTCTCACAACAACCCCGTGAGATAGGAAGGACCCATTTTACAGGTAAGAAAACTGAGCCTGAGATAGGTGATGGGACTCATCCAGGGTCACAAAGTAGCAAGTAGCAGAGCTGGGACTAAACTCCAGGTCCTATGACTCCCAGTGAGTGTGATTTTCTCGTCCTCCATCACACAGCAACAAAGCAAGCTTGGAAGGGGTCAGAGACTGGTGGCTTGTGCCACGTTTTACATTCTAACAACTAGTTTACTCAGTCTGTACTAACACTTTGTTTCTGCTAATAGTTATAATAATCCTAACATTTCTGGCTTGATTATCTTTTTATCCCTAGCACCTAGCATAATTCCTAGCAATTAGGAGACACAGTAAGTCACTTGATAAATGAAAGAAAACAATGAGCAAATAAATGAATAAACTAGGACCAATGTTTTGTGGTTAAATGATGGCAACTTTGGGCTGAAAATAGAAAATACTTTTCTAAATGGGTAAGGGGCATTAAGGAATCTACTCCTGAAATCATTGATTCACTATATGCTAACTAATTTGGATGTCAGTTTTAAAAAAGAAAAGAAAAAAGAAAACAGAAAATACTTTTCTGAAACTTGCTGTGTGCCACTGCAGCAGACCATCCAGGAGATAGAGGTTGGTGGTCAGGGGCTCACCACTAAGGGCTTAGAGCAGATGTCTGTGCCTATAAGATGCTATAGAATTGAGAAACACTATTAACTGCCACACAGGTAAAGAAGGGGAAAAAATGGAATCGTTTTTTAAAAATCAGTCCAAAAGTAGCCAGGAAACTGATGAATGGATAAAGATGTGAGGCTTATATATAATGAAATATTATTCAGCCATAAAAAGAAAAGAATGAAATCTTGTCATCTGCTACAACATGGATGGAGCCAGAGAGTATTATACTAAGTGAAATACATCAATCAGAGAAAGACAAAAACCATATGATTTCACTCATATGTGGAGTTTAAGAAACAAAATAAGCAAAGGGAAAAAGAGAGAGGGAAACAAAGCAAGAAACAGACTCTTAATTATAGAGAACAAATTGATGGTTACCAGAAGGGGGAGGGGTGGAGGGATGGGTGAAACAGGTGATGGGGATTAAGGAGGGCACTTGTGATGAGCACAGGGTGATGTATGGACTTGTTGAATCACTGTATTGCACACCTGAAACTAATATTACACTGTTCACTAACTGAAATTAAAATTAAAACTTGAAAAACACTTCAAAAGATTAAAATCATCCAGTGCAATTAGAGTGGAATTAAATTAGGACTCAGTAACCAGTGGAGAACTCTATGATGCCATGGAGAGGTTTCCTGCATGGAGAGGGGGTTAGGCCAGATGACCTCTGGCCCTTCCCTGTCTCCCCTCCTCGCTCCTCATTTCTGTGATTCATACTGCTGCCACAACTTACAATGCTCTCTCATATTCTCTCCACCAATGATGCAGGCTCCTTTTTTTCCTGCATTCTTTTGTAGGATATTTACACTACTGAGCCCCTATAATGGGTAAGGCATTGTGCTGGTCTATATGGAAGATACCGAAATTTATTACCTGTGCATCCCACTCTCCGGGAGTTTACAATGTGATAGAAGAAACTTAGGCATATGTGTAACTACTATGTATATTAAATGTCAGCATGTGCATACCTGACCATAGGTCTTATTAGCACAGCAGTCATGTGGAGGTGCTGCACTCAGCATTTCATACGCATCACTTCATTTACTCCTCACAACAAGCCTCTCAGCTAGGAAGGAAGGATTCAACATAAGGGTCCTAAAGAGATGATATTTTCAATGAAGTTTTATTTCATTTCATTTCCCAAATACTCTCCCTAAAATCCTAGTGAATCTGGGTGACCAGAGACACATAACTTACCCAAAGTCTTATGGACATAAAGCCCCAGAGTGGTCTGTCAGACTCTGGTGGATGATGCTCTTAGCTGCTTCAGTAATCACCCTCGCCCCCCATCAATTTATAAAGAAATAACTTTACTGGAGGGGTGCGCAGTTAAAGCACTGAAGTACTCTCAGAGCACAGAGGAGGGGAGCAGGGAGGAGGGATTTGTAGAAAGAATGGCTTTGGTCTGAGCAAGCAAGCCTGTGGGGGTGAACAGGGAGCTGCAGGCCCTTCATTCTGCAGAGGTGTAGGCTTCTAAAGGGAAAGGCGTGTGAAAGCCAACTGTAGACAGCCACTGATGCAGAGGGGTGAGGCTCGCCTTTTGCTACACAGTGCTTCCTTCAAATGTGAGCTCAAGCTTCATCTTCTATGGAAACCCTGAATAACCCCCTTACCTGGCTCTCACACACCTATTCCATCAGCACCTCATATAATTGTGGACACAGTCCTGCTTCCATCCTCTGCTCACCTTATGTATTTATGTCTGGTCTCAACAACCACCTGGAGAACAGGATCCCCATCTTAAATACTAGGTAGTACTTTATACAGAATGACTGCTCAGTGAGACTTACTCAGTGCCTTTCAAACAATAAAGACCAGGAATTCAAATTATGCCTCTTATCTCTGCTCTCATGATAAAAAGGGAAAAAATACCAAACCTCTGGCCCAGCTCTCCCTAACCTCCCCTCATCATGAAGCAAGGATGGGATTTTGAATCCTTGAACTTGGACTAGAATTTTCTTTGGGCTAAGTGTTTACCCATCTGCGTCTGAACTTTCTCAGTTGCATAAACAAGATGATAATAATGCCCTCCTTGTTAGGTTTATGTCCAGATTAAATGAGGTGATAAATAGAAAAAATATCTATTATTCTATTCATATGGTAGTAATTACTGCATCACTGAGAAGAGTCATTCATCAAGATACCATGAGATATTCTCTGATTTAAGTCCTACCAAGATACTTAAAAACCAGGGGAGGAAAATATTATATTATGGACTTAATATATGAAACCCTGAATAGCTAATAGTGTGGGTCATGTTCTGACATTGACATTGTAGGAAAATAGGTACCAAGAAATCCCAAGAACTATGCCTGACTGTGGCTTATACCATCCCTATTTTGTAATCTATCCTAACCTAGCCTGTTCTCCCCTAAAAGCCAACTTGTGGGTCCATCGGTCCTAGATGAGGCTCACACATGCCTTCAAAGAGGCTCCAGCCAAGTCTCTTCCACATCACCTTCCTACTTGATTCCTGTAGAAAAGGCTATCTGGGCCATTTCCTGACACCTTTTTCGGCATATCTCCAAAGAATTGGTCTCATGTAATATTTCAAAGTAGGTAATCTTTATTTCAAAAGCAAACAGTGATTCTTAGATACCATGGGGATGGATCCCTGATAAGCTCTGTTCAGGGGAACCGTGTGGAGGGAGAAAAAAATGCCAAGTCCCTGAGCCAGCACTCTCCTCTCTAACAGGACCCAACGGTACCCATACGTATTCACAAAAGTGGGCCCCCTTGGCCTTACTGCTTCTTCTGGGGAGGCCATGTAAGTGTCCCCTACTGCCCTTTGGTGGTTGTTAGCTCAATTGACTGCGTTAACAATGTGAGCAAATGCAGGCTGTCAGGTCTAAAATTCAGCTTTTAAAAAGCCCCCCTAGTACTAATTTCCACAATAAAACTGAATGGCTCCAGAGAAGCCATTGAGTTCTATCAGGTAAATAACACACATTTTAAAAGGTCCCAAACTTGTATTTTACACAATAGAACAGAGCAGCCTGGAAGAAACTGTTATAGTCTTTTGAGTAAATAAACAATGAATTGTATGAAGCCACTAATTGCCCTTTCAAATGGTCTAGTGGGTTTTGGGACACCTGAGGGTTAGTATGGACCCGCTGCTGGATGTCTGGGCAAAGAAGATGCCACAGGAGGGGCCTCTGGGCCAAAGTGTGTTTTAACCCGTTTTATCACTGCCCATAATTGCCGTGTAGGAACACATGCGGCATTCTTAGGAGGGTACATCCTCTTTAAAAATGACTGATAGTGCTCTCAGCCACACAACGATGTGAATGTAGTTAATGCCACTGAATTGTACTCTTGAAAATGGTTAAAATGATAAATTTTATGTGATATGTGTATTTTACCACAATAAAAAAGAAAAAAATGAATGTACACACTAATATTCCAAGCTCTTCAGATGGTCCCCTTTCTCACATGTCTCCAGTGGGGAGTAGTTCTCTCTGTCCCAAGATTGAGGTGCTGGAGTTCTTGCCTGGAGATTCTTTCCTTCCTTCCCTCCTTCCATCCTTCCTTCCTTCCTTCCTTCCTTCTCTGCTTGTGGAGAAGGCCTCTCAAAGGTGAGCCTGGTCCCCTGGGGTGAGGAGACCCTATGGTCTGACCCTCTGCTCCTACAGCCAGGAAAGGATTTGTGATTACGGAAGAGCAGAGCGAATTGTTCACACCACCTGAGTTAACAAGCCCTGGGGAAGGGGTCAGAAGGAACCAGACACCCCTTAGAAGGCATGTTGTAACTTATTACTACCAAACTTTAAATTACCAACTTTGACCCATTACCATCCACACTGTGTTCCCCTCTTCTGGACCCATTTTCTCAGACTAAATTGATAAAACTACTGAAGGTGAAATATTTAAATAACAGAACTCTAAATTATTTTTACTAAAGTCTTTGTCACTATGTCCTACTCCTTTGAACCATGATATCGCTTTCACTTCTAGGCGAAGGTCGATGGTATAATGTATGCTTGTTAATTTAATTTTTGATACATCCAGAAAAGTTATTTATATATCCAGTATATAAGACATCTCAAACTTGGCATTAAAAGAAATAAAACTCTTGCATAATTAGCATAGTTTTCAATATTTGTCACTCTTGTCTACTCTTTTCCTTTTTTAACTGAAGTACAGTTGATGTGCAATGTTACATTAGTTTCAGACGTCCAACATAGTGACTTACTCGACAAGTCTATTCGTTATGCTATACTCACCACGAGGGTAGCTACCGTCTGTCACCCTACAACGCTATTACGGTACCATTGACTATATTCCCAAAGTCGTACTTTTCATCTCTATGACTTATTCATTCCATACCTGGAAGCCTGGACCTCGCACTCCCCTTCACCCATTTTGCCCATCTCCCTAACTCCCTCCTCTCTGGTAACCGCCAGTTTGTTCTCTGTATTTGTAAGTCTGATTCTGCTTTTTGTTTGTTTATTCATTTGTTTTATTTTTTAGATCCCACCTGTAAATGAAATCATATGATATTCATCTTTTTTCTGTCTTATTTCGCCTACCATAATAGCTTCCAGGTCCATCCATGTTGTTACAAATGGCAAGATCTCATTCTTTTTTATGGCTGAGTAGTATTTCAGTGTGTACACATAGCACATCTTCTTTATCCATCCGTTGATGAACACTTACATTGCTTCCATATCTTAGCTATTTTAAATGGTGCTGCAGTAAACATAGGGGTGCATATAGCTTTTCTAATTAGTCTTTGTGTTCTTCAGGTAAATACCCAGTATTGAAACTATTGGGTCATATATTATCTCTATTTTTAATTTTTTTAGAACCTTCCATGCTGTTTTCCACAGGGGCTGCACCAATTTACATTTTCACCAACAGTGCACAGGGTTGTCCTTTCTCCACATCCTTGCCAACACTTATAATTTCTTGTCTTTTTGATTCTAGCCATTCTGACAGGTGTAGGGTGATATCTCATTGTGGTTTTGACTTGCATTCCCCTGATGGTTAGTGATATTGAGCATCTTTTCATGTGTCGGTTGGCCCTTTGTGTGTCTTCTTTGGGAAAAAAAATGTCTATTCAGGTCTTCTGCCTATTTTTTAGTCAGATTATTTGGGGTTTTTTGCTATTGAGTTGTATACATTCCCTATATATTTTGGATATTAACCCTTTGTCAGATATGTCATTTGCAAATATCTTCTCCCATTCAGTAGGTTGCCTTTTAGTTTTGATGATGGTTTGCTGTGCAAAACCTTTTTATTTTTGCATAGTCCCAGTAGTTTGTTTTTGCTTTCTGTCTACTTTTTAAAAATATATATTTCTGAAATAAAATTACACCTGTACCTTCTTGAATGACTAGTTTTGATTAAGCACTTGCTGTCCTACACTGAATATATTGATGCTTTATTAATCAGCAGTCAGTCAGTTCTTTTAAAATGTTTAAACTGATTACACAGGAAGATACGATCTATAGTCACCCCCCACCTTTTTACATTTCGCCTGTGTGTTCACCATTCTCACTGACTCAGATCTGCGACACTGAACTGAACACAAAAGAAACCCAAGAGCAACACGTAACATATCTTACAGAGGGACAAAAAGATACAAAAAGATGAAGTACATTTTCATACACGTGTATATTTCTTAGCACTCTGATGCCACTGTCTTTAGATCTATCACTCATGTCTGTGCCCTTAATAAGTGGAGGGCCAGCTGGAGAAACATTTGTGGTGGGTGGATAGTTCTAAAGCCAATAGATAGATTGGGGAGGGGGGGGTTGTTTTGTTTTGTTTAAAACCAAACTACTTAGCCGCTTTTAATGGAAGTTTATTTACATTATGATACCACCATTGTTTTTTGTTTTGTTAAATCTCCTTTTAGTGGAGAAAATTAGCTAAAGGCCTGGAGGCTTCCTTCTCTGCTTTAAGAGCCTTTCAGGCCAACACCTCCCACCCATCCCCATCCCCCCCGTACATTCCCTCCCAGGCAGTCCCACCCCAGCCTTTTCACTCTGGACTCGAAGAGCCAGCTGGAAAGAGCTGCCCCTCCAGCTGCTCACTCTGGGCACCAGGCCTGCCCCTCCTCTCCTCTCCTCCACTCCCCAGTCGGCCTCCCCATGACCCACTCCTCTGACTGCCCTCCCGGACGCAGCCCTGGGCCAGCATTGGCTGAGCTGCCTGGCTGGCCTTTAATGACTGTGTTTTGGAGCCTGATGAGCTCCCCTGCTGCTGTTGAAAGGTTAATGTGCTCCCCATCAACTGGAGCAGCCTGACCTTTCCCGATTTCATCCAATTCCTTTCCCTGTTCTGGCTCCCGGGCAAGTGACCGGCAGGCCCGCTGCCACACCATATCCTCCTGATGTCCCCAAGAGTGCAGCACCCACCTCTGCCCTTGACAGCCAGCATCACAGCCTGGCCATCTGCACCCTGTTACTCTCACAGCCATCAGAGCTGCTGAATTCTGAGCCATATCCCCAGCCGTGCCTCCTCTCTCTGTAATTCTCCATGGCCTTGGAAGTGAGTCTTCATGCTGCCCTCTACCAATTGCTCCTCGCATCCTGAGAGTCAGTATTCAGTTGTCAGTGCTCATTATTTAATTGTAGGTCAGTTAGGTCAAAATATTGAAATCAAATCAGGGTTATGAAGGGAAAGTCCATGGCCCCTTTTCCATTTCACAGACCAGTTCTGCCTGCTTACTGGTCCTGATCCAGCTAATTGGACAGGACTTCCATGAAGCTAGTACAGCCCAAGAATATGTAGGCCCAGCAGCTCCCCAGGGGCTTCCCTGTGGCCCCATTTACCCTGTTCACAGCCAATGAGTCAGAAGGCCACTTTAGGCCATGATTCCTCATCTAACACTGGAGACAGTAACCCCTATTCAGCTAGCAGATCCTGGTGCTGGGAGGGAAGAAGGAAAATGATGTGTCTGAAGGCATGAATGCTACCCAAGCACAGAGAATTAAAGACATTTATTAGTTTGCTGAGGAAATATGTGAACGAGGTCCATATTTTCTTTGATTCATTGCCCCAGCCACTAAGCTATTTAATGTAATTTTTTTTAATTTTTTTAATGTTTATTTTTTGAGAGACAGAAAGAACACGAGTGGGGGAGGGGGAGAAAAAGAGGGAGACACAGAATCTAAAGCAGGCTCCAGGCTCTGAAGCTGTCAGCACAGAGGCTGACGCAGGGTTCAAACTCAGGAGCTGGGAGATCATGACCTGAGCTATAGTGGAATGCTTATCCGACTGAGCCACAGAGATGCCCCACTATTTAGTGTAATTCTAAAATGACAGTAGGTGTGGGCCTTTGCTATTGCTGGAAGATGAACACAAAGTTGAGTGATAAACCACCCCTCCTTGACAAAGGCATATGGTCATCAGGCCATCATGTTACCTTCCTTCCTCTTGGAGTGACATGCCTGCTGCAGCGGTCCCTGTGCTAGGGCTTAATGTCATTGTCCCATTTCATCTCCATGGCAACACTCTGGGTAGGCACCATTGTCCCCATTTTACATGTGGGGAAACTGACACCTAGAATGAATGATGGAGTCACTTGCCCAAGGTTGAAGAAGGGCTACAGCTGGCGAGAGTCCAGGTTTTCAGGTGGCAATGTGGCCGTGTGCAGGTAACGGCCTGGCACACTGAGCTAGTAACCAAGGCACAGTGCCCTGATTGCCCCAAGGGCCTCACCCTTGCCCCACCCCCGTTGCACGCCCTTAAAAAGGACAAAATCCCACCTGCCACAAGCTTACATTCACAGCACAGGCTCGAGTGCTGCACGCCAGACCAAGGGCTGCTCTTGCCCTTGCCTTTGTCAGTGCATCAAAACATAGTCACATTTAATCAGAGGAGCAGTCCGTGCCACATTTGAGCATAAAACAGGAATGAACCTGCTGCATCCCTGAAGGTTTCCACTGGGGTCTGACTTGGTAGAACATACCTCATCTGCTCCTGCTCTCTCCAAGAAAGTAGTTCTGAGGATTTCAGCCCTCCTTCTGTGTTCTGCCCTTAAAACAGATGACCCAAAAACCCCTGAAAAGTGCTGTAGTGGTGCTTAGATTTATATGGTGAGGAAAGGAGAGTCAAGCCAATATTATTTCCTAAGACTTATATTTCTTCAAGATTTTTTTTCCTTCCATCTGGCTGAAGAAATGTTAGTTATTCATTAACATTTCTAAATGAAGGCCAAATATTTTGCCCACAGCTCTACAGCAGTTCTGTACCCCATCAGTCTTTAAATGTGAACCCGGCCCGTATGTTGTTCCTCTGGGCACTAGTCATCAGTTATCCTCAGGTTTCCTCAGTCAGGTGAGGTGAAGCTCTGGGGTGGTGGATACCACACAGACTCTCTGAATATCAGAAGGTCCAGAACAGTAAGGGTTCAACCAACATGACCCCTCCTGTCCCCGTCAAGCCCTGGCTCTGTCACAGGCTCACCCTGTGACTCCAAATACAGAAATTGTACTTCTCCCACACGTGCACGCACTCTGTTTCTTCTGCCTGGAACAGTTTCCCCTCTCCCCTCCTCCCCTCCAAGTTGCCTGGCTTGCTCCTGCCCATACCAGGTCACAGCTTTAACATCCTGTACCCCATTAGACCTTCCTCCCTTTGCCATCTTCCCATAGCACCCTCCACTTGTCTCTTGGTGACACTCACCACTGTTGTAATGAACTGCTTAATTTCCTGCCTCCCCATGGGAGACAAGCTCCGTCTTATGCCTGTCAAATCTGGGTACCTCGTGTAGTGCCTGATGCATGGCCTTAATACTTGCTAACTGACTTTATTTCTTTGAGTCTTTTTTCTCGTCTGTTAAGTGGAGATGGTGATGCTTGCTCTATTTACCTTGAAACATTCATCAGGCCTTATGGGATTATTTTTTTTGCAAAAGAGCTATGGAAAACAAAAAACTTATTACAAATAGTGTAGGTTTTTAGTGCAACAGATACAAGGAAGGAAGGAAGGAAGGAAGGAAGGAAGGAAGGAAGGAAGGAAGGAAGGAAGAGAGGGAAGGAGGGAGGAAAGAACTTGAATAGCTTCTACCCTTGATGAGTAATGAAGGGTAAAGTAAAACACCACATTCTGTCCATTACGCTTAACCCTTTACCCCCAACCTAAGGGTGGCTGGCAACTTTTCTCCAACAGTAATTAATGAAATAAGTTATACAACAGCAATCGTAGTAAATATTATATAAAAGCAATTACTGAAGTGACAATTTTAATTCAAAATTATTTTATTTACATGAGACCCCCAACTTATTTAAAATCCTGGCTCCACAGAGCCTCCTTGAGCTTCCAAAACTGTCGCCACCACCTTGGCTACCTGGAGATAGTCTGCAAAATTTTATTCCACCTTTACATTAGTGAAAAACTGGGGGAATGCAAGCAGATAGGTAGCTGGGTAGATTACAGACAGGCAGGAACTGAGTCCCCTCAGAAGACTGTTGTGCCATTCTTCAACAAAGACTTGCATTCTGGCTTCTGTGCCAATAGATCTGAAGCCATAGAAGCAATGTTCCCCGTGTGACTCCCCAGGCTGATTATAGCTGCAGTGATTATACATCCCAGTGATTGCCTGGGCCCCATTATAATTACAGCTGGTGCCTCCTTCACTCTTAAAAGTGTCCTGGTTTAAACCACAATAAGATATCACATCACACCCACTAAGATGGCTACTATCAAAAATAAATAAATAAATAATAAAATAACAAAAAATAATAAGTGTTGGCAAAGATTTGGGGAATGGAACCCTCATGCACTGTTGGTGAGAATTCTATAATGGTATAGCCACTATAGAAAAAAATACAGTGCTTAAGAAAATTAAAAATAGAATTACCATGTGATTCAGTAATTCCATTTTGGGATATTATCTCAAAGAATCCAAAGCACAGTCTCAAAGAGATATTTGCACACCCATATTCATGGCATCACTGTTCACAATAGCCAAGAAATGGAAGCAACTCATAGATGGATAAAAGGATAAACAAAATATACCTACACTGGGGTATATTCAGAATTAAAAAGGAAGGAGATTCTGACGTGCTGTATAATATATTTTGAGGACATTTATGCTAAGTGACATAAGCCAGCTCCAAAAAGATAAATACTGTGTAATTCCACTCATGTGGGTTATCTAGAGTAATCAAATTCAGACAGAAAGTAGAATGGTTGCCAGAGGCTGAGAGGAGGGAGGAATGGAAAATTAGTATTTAAAGGGGATAGAGTTTCAGGCATGCCTGGGTGGCTCAGTCGGTTAAGCATCTGACTCTTGATTTTGACTCAGGTCATGATCTCAGCGTTCGTGCGTTTGAGCCCCACATTGGGCTCTGCGCTGCGGAGCCTGCTTGGAATTTTTTCTCTCTCGCTCTCTCTCTGCTCTCTCTCTCTCTCTCTCTCTCAAAATAAATAAATAAACTTTAGAAAATAGTATAGAGTTTCAGTTTTGTAAGATGAAAAGAGTTTTGGAGATGAATGGTGGTAATGGTATCAGAACAATGTGATATACTTAATGCTACCAAACAGTATGCTTAAAAATGATTAAGATTTATGTTATGTGTATTTTCACACAATTTTTTTAAATTAAAGTGTCCTGGTTCAGAATATAAATTATATGGCCACCCTGATTATAACTAATTTTGAATTCTTGTCAGTCAGTGTTACTCAAGGAAACATTTTCAGTGTAAGCCTTTTATTTCTGACTATAAAATAGAAAGCTCTTCTTATGGAGGAGTCAACCTGTCAGCAGGCAGACAGGGCGAAGTTTGAAGGACATTTGTTGGGGTTGGGTGCTTTGATAGGTAGCAGTTCTCAGAAGCACTGGGCCACCAGTGCAGGGGAGTCCAGCTTACTGCTTTCATTGTCTTGGGGCTGGGGTTCTCTGCAAAAGAAAGGCTTCTTGCAATTTCGAGAGTGCTTGTCCCACGGCCTAGGCAGGCCAAGGGAGAGCATCCCATGTGCAGTTCACTCCCAGGAGCTAGAACCCTCACTGTGCCTTCACAACAGCCCACAGCACTTGGGTCTAACAGACTTAGCTAGTAGCTGCCTCCTTCTGATAGGCCTTCTCCGCCCCTCTGCACTGAGAACCCCATGTCCTCTCAAAGGTTGACTCTTCCATGAGGTGAGCCCAAGACAGTCTTTTCTCCTAGATACAGCCCCTTAGCTGTATAACAGCTGTGTGAAAGTGTCCCCGTCGATTCTCCCCAGGATGGTGATCCTTCCTCCACTGGCCTCTTCTCCTTCATCAGCTGATAAACTTCCTGAGGGCAGTGTGAAGATGGTGTCATAAAGTCTTCCCTTTATTCTATGATATGTGTTCAGTAGCTATTGTAGACTATTTATTTTCTGTTTTCTAACACAATTGCCATGACTTTAGTTAGTATTTAACATTGCTGTCTTAACCTTCCTCCCTTTTCAAGCTTCGTGCAATGCATCCCCATCACGTTTCCAGTGTTATTTTTATCTCTGAACTTTCTGTTGAAGATTATCTGTTGCAAATCTTAATGCTAAAACCCTGGTAGAAGCAGAGCTAAAGGAAATGCAAGTCTTCATGAGCTCTTGCCTCCCTGATGCTCACATTCCTCAGGGATTGGGTCATTTGCCCCCATGAGCAGCCCCCAAGGAGGAGTCTAGAGTGAAACTTGGTACCTATAGTCAACCTCATCTATCTCTCCATCCTACTACCTGTTCCAAAAAGGGTTAGCTGCATCTAGTGCAGTAGGAAGGTCTAAATAACAGAGTCTAAAGGAAAAGACTTGCTTTCCAGAGGAAATTTCTACCTTTTATGTGCTATGAGAATAAAACTGGCAACAACAACAAACATGAACTCTGGGTTTGCAGATGCCACCGTCTTTCAGTGAAACACCCCAAGGACGGTCTGTCCTATTGACTCCCAACATTATGGCCAAGCCTGCTCTGCTGAATAAAATATTCTTCCAATATTCTGTTGTCCAAAAACAACAACACACAGCTTAGGATGGGTGGAGTTCGGCCAGTCTGGATGCACTAAAGATCCTTCAGTGTTGGCATTCTCTGTACCTGCCCTGGAAGGCAATCTGGTATATTTCTTTTTCTAGAAACTCTAATCTCTTCACATGGCCACTTTAGGATTCTCAACTGGCTGGTAGGTGTTGCAGTCGTGGAGATATAAACAAGTTTGGTTACACTAAGAAAATGCTTACATAAGGCTCACTTTTCATCTTTTCAACTTATTCAGAAGCTTTAAAGGCAATATTTTAACCCCGAATTTTGTGACTTTGAAACAGATTCATGATATTTTGATTACCCCTTTATTTTATCCTCTAACAGTTCCTCCATCACAATGTCTGTTGTATTACAATGCTCTTTTTTTTAATGTTTATTTATTTTAAGAGAGGGAGCACGTGAGCAGGGAAGGGGCAGAGAGAGGTGGGGAGGAGCAAGAGAGAATCCCAGGCAGGCTCCATGCTGTCAGTTCAGAGCCTGACACAGAGCTTGATCTCACGGACCATGAGATCATGACCTGAGCCAAAACCAAGAGTCGGGACGCTTAACCGACTGAGCCACCCAGGTGCACCTACACTGCTCTTAAAATATAGCTTTGGCAATCTCAAATGTGAATTCCCAGGTCCCCAGACTTCAGATCTGTGATTAATTGCAGTTAATCCTCTCACATGTCATTGCATCTAGGATCCTGTCAAATAACCCAGAAGACACTTTGCAAATTTTCAAGCAGGAAATCCCTGCACACTACTTCATGGTGGTGCTGTTTGCCAGGTGTCATGCAAATTTCTTAAGTAAGTCATCTACAGATGGTCCAAGAGCATCTCCTTAGTGCTTGGTACCATACATTCTCATGTTGGATGCATAAGAAAGATCACAAACCTAAGGTTTCCAGGTTTAGCAAATAAAAATACAGGAACAATGAATAATTCATTAGTAGTATAAGTATGTCCCCCATATTGCCTATTATTCATTGGTCATCTGAAATTCACATTTCACTGGGTACCCTCTACATAAACCATATTTTGGTCTGACAAAATATGACAACCCTACACAAACCATATTTTGGTCAAAAGACCATTATGAAAAAAAGTGTCCTATGAAAGTATTTGATCTTTGTTGGAAATTACATAAGAAAATGTCAAGATCTTGGAAGGCCATTTGTATACAAACCATGGATGTGATTTAAATCAAAATTCTATCTCATTCTTCAAGAGAGCTTCCTTGAAAACTAATTTTCTCTTTCCAGTAGCATAAGTTTCTCTCTTCCACCATGGTTCCTCTTGATTTTCCAAACAAGTGTGTATCTTGTGTGTGTGGAGTGAGTGTCATACTTGCTGCAAGTGTTGGGCTTGGGCTTGTTTGGAAATCCAGGTGGGAGGGGGACCGTTTGCAGGTCAGAGGCATCTGGCTGAACTCCTGCCCTCCAACCCCCACCATATGTGTTCTGATGGAAAACATCAGACCTCCACTTTCTATGAGACATGGGCTGCTGCACCAGCACTGTGCTGACTTTTTGGTGCCGTTTCTAATTTGTATTTTGCTGAGTTATTTGTGCCAAGGACTGTCTGTTTTGATAAAGTGGAGACTTTCTTGCTGCCACTGAAGAGAATTCCTGATCTGTTTCCACATCTGCAGTGAGGCCAGAGAGAGTTTTCTGTTGACCTCTGAGAACAGCAGCTTACGGGCTGAGCCATCACCTCAGAGCATGTGGCCGTCAGGCTGTGAGGCTCTCATTAACAGGACTGCATGTGGGTGATGCTTGCTTTCAAGCTCTGTTTTTTAACCACTATGACTCCCTTGGTTATCACATCATATTAATTATTCATTGCCTAACGTTTTTCCAAATGTAATTAATGACTTAAGTTACACAATGGCAATGGTAGTAAATATTACAATATAAAAGCAATTACTGAAGGGGCAATTTTAATTCAAAATTATTTTAATTACATGGGACTCCAGCTTCTATAAAAGGCTGTCTCCACAGAAACTCCTCTGAGCTTCCGAAACTGTCACCACCTTGGTTACCTAGAGACAGTCTGCGAAATCTTCTTCCACCTTCCTGTTAGTCAGGGAATGCAAGCAGAGAGGTAGGAGGGTGAATAATAGATAGGACCAGGGCCCTCTCAGAAGACCACAGTCCCAGGAGTCTGGATGACAACTTGCACATTGGGCATGTTGTTTTAGAGAAGGATGGAGGTACAAGAGGCCTGAGGCTCCAGGTGGGACCAGCTCCCTGGGCCAGTGAACCGCGCAGTCTCAAAGGGCCCTGTGATCAGATGGTCCACACTTAGTTTAATGCTGCGTGGTTGCCTTCCTGAAATCCTTCACAATTTGATCTTTGAATTTGTGTTTCATAAGCAAAGTACAGCGAAACAGTAGAGCTGCAGTAGAAGCTTAGAGTCTTGGCTCATGTGCCTCCCAGGGAGCCACCTGTTCCCCCGCCCAATGCCCTGGCCCCTCTGAGTTCTCACCCTATGCAGCACCTGCTGCCATCCTGCACCCCAGGGGAGATGTGGGTGCACTGGGGGTGGAGGGAGGGCACACATGCCTAGGCACCATGGTGGCCTTTTCCTCCCCATACTGGCAGCTCTGGGCCCATTCAGTGAGCAGTTCTTCCAGAGCAAGCCTCTCTCTACCCTGATTCGGGTGCCTAGTGTGTCCGGCTCAGGGATCACAATCCTCGAGGGGGTCTCCCCTTGCCCGTGGTGGTTGGGGCAGGAGGCTGTGGAAACAGGAGACGCCTGGCTCAACTTCACTACCCTCCAGCCAGAGCTCCACAAGACAAAGTTCCCCAGATGCCTGTGAGGGTCTATACTCACCCCACAAGTACCCTGGTACCCAGAAAGCACAACATGAAATAGCAGATTAAAAATGCCCTGACTGAGAGACCATAGAAGAAAGGAGGGAGATTTATATTTCAGTACTTGTAATGACACCTTTTTTCCTGCTTTTTGAACAAGGGGCTCACATACTCATTATGCAGTGGGCCCCACAAACCGTGTGACAGGACCTGGCTCCAGAGCTTAGGGAAGTTGGGCCACTGCCCTTTTTTAGCATCAGAAAAGGCCTATATTTTCAGGTTTTAAGATCCCAATGGAGCATTTTCTCTCACGGAACACTCTGAGGTCCCAAATGCATTTTGCTCCTTGGAATTAAGTGAGGCACACCCTGCCAGCTGTGCTCTGACACCTGCCCACACACCTTCCTTCTGTCCTCTCTTCCTCCCGCAAACTGTCTCATTTTTCCTTCACAATGAGACTACCTCGGAAGCAGAGTTCTGATCAAAGAGACAAGCCGCAGCTTCCACCGGGAGCTCCCTGTGGGCAAGGACTGTCTCTGGCACCCATTTCAGTGCTCCTGCCTTTTACCCAGAATTCAGTTGGGGCCTGACTGTGTTCCCCGACTCCATGGTTTGTGTTCAGTGGAGGAACAGGCTGCAGCCGCGCAGGCCGATGACGGGGACCATTCAGACCCCGCTGGGAGAACTCCATCAATTCAGGCTGGGCCTCGCCTGGGAGTTTTATTGACCTGCTGTATGATGCTTGGCGACGCTTCTCCTTTTCGTGAGAAACTCATTTCTGGGAGCAGGATTGCTCACATTTTCTGTGACGGTGGAGCTGGGGAGTCACAGAACTCAGACTTATTGGCGCCATTCACAGGAATAATAAAGCAAATAAAATTATATTGACCACATTTCAGTTTATTTCATGCCCCCTTCTTTTTCTTACCCCCTGCCCTTCCTTTCTCCCTCTTTGCTCAGCCTGCCCGTAAAACAACCTCTCTATTTTCAGCAAACCTTAAAGAAACAAAGACCTGGCTCCAAAGTTCCTTTCCTCGAATAAAATGTCATCCTTGTAATTTCCCTCTCAGGTTCAGCTCATTCTCAGCTTCTGCATGTGGGTGTCGCTTGCAATCATGAGCGTCTCCTGGGGGCACAGCCTCCACAGAGTTTGTTCGAGGGGCCTCAGTGGGTGAAGGAGAGCTCCGTCTCTGACTCACTTGCCCTCCACTCCAGTAGCGGCTGCACCAAAGAGGGGCTGGGGACCCCGCAATCCAGCATTTCTCCCACAAGCCTCCCACTCGGAATAGTCTTTCTATTTTAAATCACATATATTTGCTTACAGAGTTTCTGCTCCACGCAGTACAGGAAATCAATCAATCCCAATCTGTTTATTGAGCTCTTTTCATCACCACTTGTGTATCTATAGAAGAGCTACTTGGTGCAGGACTCTGTAAAATGGAAGGAGATAAATGGTTCTGCCCCCGATCTGAGCCATTTTGACTTCACCCTGCACAACTGCCCTCTGTGAATCTCTGTTTCCTGCTAGATTCTGGATTCCGACCCATAATCCACCCCTTTGCCTAGAGCTTGTCCCCTTCTCTATTCTCCTAGTAAATCCTACCTTACACTTAGCTCGGGCACCCCCACCTCCAGAGACACCTACCTGCAAACTCCAGCCCTCCTGGGGTTTCTCTGGAGTTATTCTCCTGGTCTTGAAACTCTTAAGAGTAGAATTTTATCACAGAATTTAGCCCTTGAAAAATACTGTCTTCTTTCAAACATTATTCTGGGCCCTCCAACTTTGAGGATGTGGATTAACATGGTGCTTGTGGCCCCCACCACACTCAGAACAGTGCCAGGCAGGTAGTGTGTACAGAGCAACAGTGTGAGGCAAGAAGCACTTAACAGATTCTTAATGGCAGAAAAATCCTCATTGACCTAAAACTAAAATGGAAAGTGCTCTGGATGTAACTGGCTTCAGGCAGATAATGCCTTTGGCTCATCCTTGAAGTCACTTACACACAGCAAGATAAGAAATCTCCAGCCCCCAGCACAGCACCTGGCATATCAGAGGCTCGGTACATAGTTGTCAGGGGAATGTTTGCGATTGCCTCGACTTCTTAGCGGTAGCAAAGCTAGGAATTTGGCACATGCTCAACTGTTCCATATAACCCTACATGCACATGCAGGAAGAAAACACAAGACAGCATGTTATAGTCAACTCAGGACTAACTACCAGTAGCGATTCATCTACAACTTCTGGCTCCGACGTCCTCTGGTGGTTTTCCTGGCCTCCCAGCTGCTCATCATCCTGAATGGGGGAAAAAGAAAGAATTAACATACAAATTACCATCACTTCTAGTTAGAAATTCTGATATTAGGCATTTCTAGGGATAAGTAACTAAAGTCAGGGTCATCAGGGTCTCCTTTGTAATTAACTATAGATTTACCAAAAGATATTGGAGATCAGAGTGACCTGAGACATTGTCTCATCCAGCCTGTCTGTTAACAAAGTGGCAGAGACGCACAGGTGTGACCAGAACCCCAGTGTGCAGGTGTCAAGGCTGCAAAGCTTTCTCCTTGAGTTTTAGCTGGGATGACCTATCAAGCTCACCTTGTATCTGGCTAGTGAGACTTGATGCCATTTGTTGCAGATGTTCCGTTAATGGAGCAGGCTTCCATGCTTCCTATGAGGAAGACACCATCAATTGCCCATCCCGCAGCCACTCTCCACTTTCTTACAAGACCACCTGTGGGTTCACCCCACGCTGAATGGCATGTTCTTCAGGCTTCAGTCCTAAGGGGTGACTATTGATTGCTCTAAGCCAATCTTAATGGTCTTAATGGACTTATTACCCATGCGGTGGAACTGGTTTAGTCATGGGCATGTGATGCAGTTGAAGCCGGCGAGGAGTGGTCTACTTAACAAGAGAACCCAGAGAGGAATATTCCTCTCTCCAAGCTTTGTTGCCTGCTTGTGATGACTAGCAGCCGCCTTCGGACAGTGAGGACAGTCAGCCTGCAGGCGAGCCAAGGGTGGCAGTGAGAAAAGATAGAGAGAACCTGTGTCCTTGAGGAGACCACCAGGCCTCTGAATTAGCCAGTCCTGGAAATGCCCCTTTGGGGCTTCTTACTAGGAGACGTGCATGTCCTTACTGTGTTTTTTTGTGTGTGGGTTTTTTTTTTTTTTTTTTTTTTTGGTTTTTTACTTTAGTTATGGTCCCTGTTCCCTGTTGCCAGGCACAGTCTATCAGCTATGCTGTATTACATAGCTTTTGAAAAGGCCCTTATGAAGAGCACTTCCCGCAGAAACACCTGAATAATATTTTACACATTTGTCCTGAGAGTCCTTATCCAAGGAACAAACCCGGCTCAGTTAACGACAGCTAACAAGATCACAGCTTGAGCTGATACGGCCACAAGTCTGTGTCTCCAATGTTGTAATTTGGTTTCCATAAAAATCCCTTTTGCTCATCATCCTTAAGTCTTGCATTCCTTGGTGAGATGCAAATTAAACACCACATGCTGCTGACATTCAGAAGCTTGCTTTATTTGCTTTAAACACAGGAGAGAATTGGTTTATTCAGATAGAGATTGGGTTAGAAGGACAGTTTTCAGGAGCCAAACATTATCCCAGACTAAGACTGGGGTTCTGCCGTCTCTCTGGGCCCCTCCAGCCCCCCAGCTGTGGGAGCTTTTCAAGCTTTGACCTTGTTCAAGATCATAGCTGCCTAGAACTCTGCACTAAAACAACCAGGTTTATGGAAAATTGGAGAAGAGAAGTAGTGTTGGGAAGCTCATTTGCCACATGATCTTGGTGACACCATGCTACACCCCTTTTCTGGAGAGTCAGATTAGCTGATCTCCCAGGCTCCTTCCTGATCAAATATTTTATAATCCTATGAAATGACCAGATGGGCAATGCAAGTTACGAATGCAGGTAAACTGGAAAAACTCCTACTTGTTTAGGCTACCACATTGAAAGAAGTTTTAGGTATCAAAAATTAAAGAATAATGTTAAACTGTATTTATTGAGCACTTACTCTGTGCTATGCACTGTGCTAATTAAGAACATTACATGCATTTTCTCATTTGGTCCACCTAGCAGTACTCTGAGATGGGCACTGTTATTACCCCCTTTAATGCCAATGAGGCAGCTGAAGGTCAGAAAAGTTCAGTAACTTCCCCGAGGTCACACAGCCAGCAAGCAGAGGAGGTAAAATGTCCATCAGGCCTGATTCTAAAACCATCCTGCCTCATGTGGCAAAATTATCTAAATGTGACTCACTGAGACCAAAAAGGGTGATAATTTAACCCACTTGCTGGGAAAGTTTGGCTCCTCAGAGAACACAGGTTAGCATTAGGAGCCCAAGACCTGGGTTTCAGCCTCTGTTACGTGATCTTGAGTAGGCAATTTAGCCTCTCCGTTTTCCCTTCTATAAAGTGGACATAATAATCTCTGACTTTCCTATTTTATAGGCTTACTGTGAGGCTTACAGAAGGGACTTGAAAATGCTTTGAAAACTCTTAAAAATTATTTTGCTACAGCAGTACCATCAAGACAGTGAGAAAATATTTGCAATTTGCATATCTGTTAAGGATATATTCTTTTATCTGGAATATATAAGGAACTATTACAACTCAGCAATGAAATTTTTTTTTAAGGCAAAGGATTGGAGTAGACATTCTCAAAAGAAGATATGCACATGGCCAATAAGCACATGAAAAGATGGTCAATAGTATTAATCATCAGGGAGATGCAAACCAAAGCCACAACAAGCTCCCACTTTACACCTACCACTATGGCTAGAATCAAAAAGATGGATGATAAGAAGTGTTAGCAAGCAGGTGGAGAGATTGGAGTCCTCATACACTCCTGGTGGGAACGCAAAATGGTGTGATTGCTTTGGAAAACAGTCTGGCAGTCCCTCAAAAGATTAAACATAGAGTTACCATAGGACCTAGTGATCCCACTCCTAGGTATAAACTCAAGAGAAATGAAAATGTGTGTCCACACAAAACTTGCACAGGAATGTTCATAACTTTATTCATAATAATAAGTGGAAACAACCCTGTGTTCATCAACCAATGGATGGGTAAACAAAATGTGGTAAACCCATACAATGGAATATTGTTCAACCACAATATTGTGCCAATACATGCTACAACATGGATGATCTGTGAAAACGTTATGCCAAACGGCAAAAGCCGGTCACCGAAGACCACACACTGGTTGCTTCCATTTATATGAAATGTCCCGAATAGGCAAATCTGTAGCAAGAGAGAGCAGATCAGTGGTTGCTGAGGGCTGGAACAAAGGGAACAATGGATGAGGGAGATGACAATTACTGACAACTGCTAGTGGGTACAGGGTTTCTTTAAAGGGGACAAAAATATAGGAAAATTAGATTGTGGTGATGGTTGCACAACCTTGTGAATATACTAAAACACATTGAATTATACACTTTAAATGGGTTAACTGTGTGGCATATAAATTATATCTCAGGGAAGCTGGTTTTAGCGTTTTTTTTTTTTTTTCTTAAGTTATCAGGGAGCTCGGGTAAATTTTTACTTCCACATGGATTATAGAGTTCCCTTGAGGGCAGCAGTGCAGGACTGCACTGTGTAAAGGCCTCCTTGAACTGAAAATACATACAAGAAAACTTAAGAACTGCATGAGCAAGTCCAAGGGTGGCAGGATCTATCATGTGCTATTGCTTTAAAAGTCTCTGAAGTGCTTGAAGGTACCAGAGGTGCCCTTCACAGTAGAACTTCTCTCTTCCAGGACTCATATTGAAGCTTGGAACTCAGTGGGGTGCAGTAGGCCTTGCATGTCCCCACAACATGATTTCACCTCTAGAAGCAGTCCCTACACAACCTGCCCGAGGATAGGATGAGAAAGAAGCTCAAGGGTAGCCTTAAATTATGGCAGCCAAGAATCTCTCCACATTCTGTTGTAGATCAGGTGGCTGAAAAACAGTCACGTGGGGAGGTTCCCTGCCCACATCCAGCAGCCGCAGGTCAGGGAAAAACAACACACTGAGGAAGTCACAAGAGCTACTTTTGTCTTGTGAGCAGATCACATGAGATACTGCTGAGGTCATTCATCTGGATGTCTGGCTCACTCTTAGCAGCTGGAGCACAAACACCCGCACCTGGCAGCACCCTCTGTACCCATCAGCCAGCTAGCTCAGCCTCTCAGAGGCCAGTGCCCTTCCATTCCCACCTTGTCTCCCCGTACTCCCACCCAGATGGCCTTCTTCTAACGCATGATTCAGCTCTTTCTGCCAGGGGAGTAGTTGTGTTAATGGGTCTTTCCAGCTCTCTGGCCTTTTGGTACAGGCCCTCGAGAGCCACTGCCACATTACAGCTCCCATCCCAATTGTCAAGAGAAGTATGTTGAATTCCCTGCTTTGAGGTATTCTCTGGGCCAGGAAGGGCTTTCCAACTCAGTGTCTCTAGTGGTACCACTCACCTGACTATAAAAGAAGCAAGTTTGTGTCGCCAGAAGGCAACTGCTTCCTGGCATGGTCTCTCAAACAGTGTTAACTACAGGATGGAAATGCACCTGGTCTTGCATATTGGTGCGGTACAGAGGTGGCCTGGCCAAAGCAGTGCAGGGATTTCTGAGAAGCATTCCACATGGGGACCAGCCAGCATCCTCTAGAGCCCTCACCCATCAGGACTTCCAGCTTAAATGCTTGTCTGTTACACAGGCAAAATGTGCAGATGTTTTTCTGCTTCCTAGTGATATTTACACAGACACACTCCACCCCCACCAAGAACACTTGCATCTGGAGAGGGACAAGAGGGTTCCACTCCATTCAAAGCCATTAGTCCAGAGAAGATAGTCAGCTGGAAAATGTTCTCTGAAGGGCCTTTATTTACAAATAAATAAATATTATTTTAGAAACAGACAAAAACTATCAACAAACCCAGGAATATTTAGCAACCAATGTATATGTGTACATTATTGTATTTTTTCTTTTTTTGTGTGAAATGCCTTTTTGCTTGCTTGGGCCACATGTGGGTCTGTATTCAACTGGAATTAAAACCTTGTCCCAAATACAACCCAGAGTTCAAAGCCATAGGGTTTTTTTGTTTGTTTATTTGTTTGTTTGTTTGTTTTTGGTCTTAGTGCATCTAGAACATTCTTCATCCATTCTAAAAAGAAAATATGATAAATCTAAAAGCAGGACCAATGTCATAACAAAAGAATTTATATTCCTTAGTAAATATTATTAGTCACATAGTAATCCTGTACACTCAAGAATCCTAAACTTAGGAATGTTGTAGTGCTATTCAGGCAGATTCTTCAAGCCAAAGCACACATCTAGGGGAAGCAGAGCATCAGACAGCTGGTTTAAGAATTAATGGCTTATTGTCATCTATAACATTTGATGTCATAAAATATGGAAATCCAGGAAATGACGCAGGCCCCATGAGGTGACATCTGTGCTCTCTGGTGTCTGAAACTGATGATCAAGCCCTATGGCCCAAAGCTTTTCAAAAAATTGGAATTTGGACATTAGTTCCTCATTCCCTTTAGGACTTTGTAAATGGTCCAGTTGGCTGATCAGGAAGATCTCTGGATTCTTTGGTTTGTAACAGAAGAATTCCATATGCTACAATAGCATCAGCAGTCAAATATGAGGTACAATTTATGTCCAAGTGTATTGGCCTCCTATATTACTGGATTTCTCTCTTGCTAAATGTGGCAAGTTCTGTTAACTTTTATCCTTCCCTAAGGCCAACAGAAGGTTTCAGAGACCTTTGGGATAGACACAGTTCTGTATAAGTCTTCTTTATGGCCATAATCCCTTCCCCAGGCCATTCCCTATTTACCATCCCATCCTAGTTCACAGTAAATGAGCTGTGCTGCCTGCCCCTTCCTTCTCACCTTCACCAGATTGTCTTAGTTGAACCCTAAGATTCCCCACTCAGACTGAAGCCATCCTACTCAAATTATTGACATATACTAAGCTACATCTGCCATTTTTATTTTTTTGGACCCAAATGTAATGTTTATCTTTCTTAAATGTCATTTTTTATGGGAAAGCAGTCTTCTAAATAGCTATTTGATCAAAGGGGAACTTTACTATAACAATCCATTTAGAAAGTGAAGAAAATAAAGGGGCACCTGGGTGGCTCAGTTGGTTGAGTGTCCAACTTTGTCTCAGTTCATGATCTCACGGTTCATGGGTTTGAGCCCCGCATTGGGCTCTATGCTGACAGCTCAGAGCCTGGAGCCTGCTTCAGATTCTATGTCTCCCCATCTCTCTGCTCCTCCCCAGCTCGCATTATGTCTCTCTTTCTCTCTCAAATATATAAATAAATAAATAAATAAATAAATAAATAAATAAATAAATAAAACATTAAAACTTTTTCAAAAAAAAAAGTAAAGAAAATAAAAACACAATGTAATGAGAATCATCACCTGCAACCATAGATACACTCAGAGGCAGAGTGATAACCCCAAGTGTTTCCATTATTGAGAAAGAATTAAAATACCTGAAACAAGCCCTCAACTCAAGAAGTGTGTAAAAGTATTATAAAATAGACCTGAAAAATATAGAAGGAAGCAAAGCCAGAAAATACTACAATTATTATACAGATCGAGCTGTTTCTTTGAAAATAAGATAGACAAACTTTTGACAAATATAATGAAGAAAAAGGGAAGAGAAAGCAAAATTTAGGTGAAGTTCTGTATTAGACACCATGGTGTTTAAGAGAATATTCTAAAATTTTGCGAAATAAATAAACTTGAAAACACAAACTGGGGCATCTGGATGGCTCAGTCCGTTAAGTATCCAACTCTTGATTTCAGCTCAGATCATGATCTTGTGGTTTGTGAGTTCAAGCCCCACATCAGGCTCCAACCTGACAGCATGGGTCCTGTTTGGGATTTTCTTTCTCCCTCTCTCTCTTCCCCTCCCCTGCTTGCTCTCTCTCAAAACAAACAAACATTTAAAAAAAAGAAAGAAAGAAAAGAAAAATTAAATAGAATTTTTTGGAAATTAACAAAAGCAACAATAGAATAAACAGAAGCAAGAACTAAATTATAAAAGATACCAAAGAATTGCATTCTGAAAAGCTCTGTGACTAGATGATTTAGTGCTGGCAAGTTCTAAACTTTGTAGGAACAGATAATTCTCATACTATTGAAACATTTTTAGAACACCATCCAATTTATTATTTCAAGCTAACCTCCCCATAATGCAAAACCTGCCAAAAATTGCCCCCAAATATAAAATAGTTGAATGTAGGTATATGTCAGGTTCACCTATAAATATAGATTCTCTCAGAATTCTAAATAAAATATTAGCAAGCTAATTTTGATGATATATTAAGAGAATCATCTTTCACAATCAAATAGACATGAAAAGGCCAGCATGTGTTCTATTGGTGAAATATTGAGAAATACAGAAAAGTTCAAAAAATATTTAAGCCTCAGGGCACCTGGGTGTCTCAGTCAGTTAAGCATCTGGGTCTTGATCTCAAGGTTGTGACTTCAAGCCCACAATGGGGTCCATGCTAGGCATGAAACTTATTTTTTTTTAAATTTAAACTTCATAATTCCACCATCCAAAACTATCCACAGTTAACATTTAAATATATATCCTTCCAGTGTTTTTTTCCGTGTGTGTGTGTGTATGTGTGTGTGTTTGTATGTGTGTGTGTATAATATATGTAATGTATTTGTGTACGTATATGTATAATGTATGTGTGTATCTATATAATGTATTTATGATCATGCTGCTTTGTAGCATAAATAGACTGTCTGGGAAAGACCACACACATATGCCCTCTGAGGTTAGATTAGGTCCTCATTTTATTTGCCAAAGGATATAAAAGCACAGCTGAGGCACCGGAGCCCCACAGAGCTGGAATAGGTACCTGTGCACCAGCACAGATCCCCAGGTACCCCTAGAGCTTCTAATAGGGTCCTCATACCTTGGTCCCTTTAAGCTTGAACCTCACATAACTAGTTAGTCAGGAAGATTTACACAATCTGAATGCTGAATAATCCCATTGAAGAGCCTGTTTGTAGACATTGGGAGCATCTGATAACCTTAAGTAAAACTCACAGTCGGCAAAACCCCATCCTCTCCCCCAGGAAAAAAAGCAGAGTCAACACTTAGGTGTTCCTGATGAGTCTCTCTGCCCTCAGATGACTAGCATACTTGGAAAGCCCATTTCCTCAAAAATATCCCTTGAGAAATTTTCATAAAGTAAGTATTCTGCTAATATATTAATGAGGACTGCATAACACTAAAAAATATTCCCTCATAAAGGTGTATCATTATTTATTTAACAATCTCCGATTGTTGGGCATTTGGGGTGTTTACAAAATCATTCCTATTGCAAATAATGTAAGAGCATATATTCTTTAGATAAGTGTTTTTAAACATCCCTGATTATTTTCATAGAACAAATTTCTAGAAACAGAATCTCAGCTCTGTCTCTTATTAGGAATCTTATTGTCCTCACCTACAAAGAGGCAGAATAGCATCTACCCTATAAGGAGGCAACAATGGTGTAGAGTAACAAAAAAAATACTTGAGGGAAGTATTTTCCAATTGCCCTGAGTCACTGTTTTATGTTGGGACGTGGATATTTCCCTCCACTTGGATACTGGGTAATCCATTCTGACTTATTTATAGAGCTTTTCTTTGATTTTCTAGATTAATGAAAAATGTGCAGTTTTTGCATTGTCAAAAAGTAGTATTATAACCTACTTTACAGTTTTCATAGCTGATTTCATCTACTTTTTATGACTCTATACTGTTTCTGATTGTTACAATTTTTCCTTGAAGAAGCCTGGAGCAGCTGACTCCTCTATTCCAGGCTCTGTGCAATATGGAATGTCTGTCAACTGCCTCCTCTTCAGACACACACACACACACACACACACACACACACACACACACACACATGCTATTACTTTGATGTGGAGCAAAGTAGGTTCTTTTTTTTTTCCTGAATCAAATATAGCATTATTTTTTTAGGTATAACTGATATACAATACCCTATTAGTTCAGGTGTACATAATAATGCGATAGTTTTATACATTACCAAATTATGTCCATGTTAAGTCTAGTTACCATCTGTCACCACACAAAGTTACTATAGTATTATTGGCTATATTCCCTATGCTGGACATTACATTCCTGTGATCTATTTATTTTATAACTGGAAGTTTGTACCTCCTAATCCTCTTCATCTATTTTGCCCACCAATGACTGCTCCCCTCTGCTGTTTTTATCCCCATCTTTTTTATACATTCATCTGTTGATAGACACAGGTTGCTTCCATATCTTGGCTATTGTAAATAATGCTGCAATGAACACAGAGGTGCATATAAATCTTCAAATTTGTGTCTTGGTTTTCTTCACATAACACCTAGAAGTGGTATTCCTGGATCATATGATAGTTCTTTTTTTTAGGAACCTCCATACTGTTTTCCATAGCAGCTTCATCAGTTTACATTCCCACCAACAGTGTATGAGAGTTCTCTTTTCTCTACATCCTTAAGAACACTTATTTCTTGTCCTTTTGATACTGGCTGTTGTGACAGGTGCAAGGTGATCTCTCATTGTGGTTTTGATTTGCATTTCCCTGATGAGGAGTGATGTTGAGCATCTTTTCATACACCTATTGCCATCCAGATATCTTCCTTGGAAAAGTGTTTATTCAAATTCTCTGTGCATTTTTTATCAGCTACTTTGTTTTTTATATTCAGTTGTGTACATTCTTTATATATTTTGGAAACTAACCCCTTATCGAATGCATGATTTGCAAATATCTCCTCCTATTCAGTGGGTTGCCTTTTAATTTTGTTGATGGTTTCCTTCACTGTGCAAAAGCTTTTTAGTTTGATGTAATCTCATTTGTTTATTTTAGCTTTTGTTGCTCTTGCCTGAAGATATTGGTCCAAAAAAACAAACAAACAAACAAACAAAACAAATACTGCAAAGACCAACGTCAAAGAGTTTACTGTCTGCATTTTCTTCTAGGAGTTTTATGGTTTCAGGTGTTATATTCAAGTCTTTAATCCATTTTAAGTTTATTTTTTATATATGGAGTGAGAAAGTTGTCCAGTTTCATTCTTTTCCATGTAGCTGTCCAGTTCCCCCAACACTATTGAAGAAACTGCCTTTTCCCCATTGTATATTCTTGCCTCCTTTGTTATAGATTAATTGACCATACATGTGCAGGTTTATTTCTGGACTCTGTATTCCAGTCCATTAATCTATGAGTCTGTTTTCATGCCAGTACCATACTGTTTTGGTTACTATAGCTTTGTAGTATAATTTGAAATCAGAGAGCATGATACTTCCAGCTTTGTTCTTCTTTCTCAAGATTGCTTTGGCAGGGCACCTGGGTGGCTTAGTTGGTTAAGCATCTGACTTTGGCTCAGGTCATGATCTCACAGTCCATGAGTTTGAGCCCCATGTCAGGCTCTGTGCTGACAGCTCAGAGCCTGGAGCCTGCTTTGGAGTCTGTGTCTCCCTCTCTGCCTGCCCCATCCACACTCATACTCTGTCTCTCACTCTCAAAAATAAATAAACATTTAAAAAATTTTAAAAAAAAGATTGCTTTGGCTATTAGGGTCTTTTGTGGTTCCATACAAATTTTCAAATTCTTTGTTCTAGTTCTGTAAAAATTGCTATTGGTATTTTGGTGGGGATTGCACTGAGTCTGTAGATTGCTTGGGGTAGTATAACCATTTTAACAATAGTAATTCTTCCATCTGTGAGCACAGTCTATCTTTCCGTCTATTTGTCTCATCTTCAGTTTCTTTCATCAGTGTCTTATACAGAGTACCTGTCTTCCACCTGCTTAGTTAAATTTATTCCTAGATATTTTATTCTTTTTGATGCCATTATAAATTGGATTATTTCCTTAATTTTTCTCTCTGGCTCCTTGTTATTAACATACAGAAACACAACCAATTTCAGTATGTTCGTTTTGTATTCTGCAACTTCACTGAATTCATTTCTTAGTTCTAATCGTTTTTTGGTGGAATCTTCAGGGTTTTCTATAAATATCTGCACATAGTGACAGTTTTATTTCTTCCTTTCTGATTTGGGAGCCTTTTATTTCTTTCTTGCATAATTATTGTGGCTAGGATTTCCAGTACTAAGTTGAATAAAGGTAGCGAGAGTGGGCATCCCTGTTTTCTTCCTGATCATAGAGGAAAAGCTTTCAACTTTTGACCATTGAGTGTGATATTAGCTATGGGTCTGCCATATATGGTCTTTATTGTGTTGAGGTATGTTCCATGCACACTTTGTTGAGAATTTTTATCATAAGTGGATGTTGAATTTTGTCAAATGCTTTATCTGTACTACTGAAGTGATCATAGGATTTTTATCCTTCATTTTGTTAATGTAGTGTACTGTATTGATTAATTTACAGATGCTAAACCACCTTTGCGTCCCTAAACTTGACTGTGGTGTGATTCTCTTAATGTATTGTTGAATTCTGTTTGCTAATATTTTGTTGAAGGTTTTTGCATCTGTCTTCATTATGGGTATTGGCTGTAATTTTCTTTTTGTGGTGTCTTTGGTTTTGGTATCAGGGTAATGCTGGCCTCATAAAATGAGTTTGGAAGCATTCCTTCTGCTTTTTTGAGTAATTTGAGGAGCAGTACTAACTCTTCTTTAAGTCATTGGTAGAATTCTCCTGTGAAGGCATCAGGTCCTTGACTTTTGGTTTTTGGGAATTTTTAAATTACTAATTCAGTTTTGCTACTTGTAATTGGTCTATTCAGATTTTCAATTCTTCATGATTCAATCTTAGAAGGTTGTATATTTCCAGTTGTCTATCTACCTCTTGTAGGTTTTTCAATTTGTTGGCTTACACTTGTTCATAGCACCCTCATGATCTTTTGTATTTCTGTAGTGTCAGCTGCAACTTACCCTCTTTAATCTCTGGTTTTATTTATTTGGGCCAACTCTCTTTTTTTTCTTGATGAGTCTGGCTAGAGGTTTATTGATTTTCTTTATCTTTTCAAAGAACGAGCTTTTAGTTTCATTGATCTTTCAATTTTTTTAAGTCTCAATTTTATTTACTTCCACTCTGATCTTTATTATTTCTTTCCTTCTACTAACTTTAGGCTTTATTTGTTTTTCTTTTTCTACTTCCTTTAAGTATAGGTTGGATTGTTTACTTGAGATTTTTCTTGTTTCTTGAGGTTGGCCTGTGTTGTCCTTAGGACTGCTTTTGCTTCATCCCATAGATTTGGGGAATTTGTGATTCCATTTCATTTATCTCAAGGTGTTTTTTTAATTTCCTCTTTGATTTCTTCATTGATCCATTGGTTGTTTAGTAGCATATTGTTTAGTCTCCAAATGTTTGTGTTTTTTCATTTTCTTCTTGTAATTGATTTCTAATTCATACAGTTCTGCTCACAAAAGATGCTTGATATGATTTCAGTCTTCTAGAATTTATTGAGATTTAGTCTGTGACTTAGCATGGAGATGAACGTTTGCAGATAAAATATTCTGTATGTGAGTTCATCTGGCCTAATGTGTTAAAAGGCCAGTGTTTCCTCATTAATTTTCTGCTATATGATCTATGCATTCATATAACTGGGGTTTTAAAGTCCCCTAATATTATTGTATTACTGTGAATTTGTTCTTTATTTCTGTTAATATTTTGTTTATATATTTAGATGCTCCTATGTTGGATGCACCCAAATAAATATATATTTATGAATGTTATATCCTCTTCTTGGATTGCCATCTTTATCATTATGTAATGCCCTTCTTTGTCTTTTGTTACAGTCTTTGTTTTGAAGTCTATTTAGTCTGATATGAGTATTGCTACTTCAGCTTTCTTTTTATTTTTATTTGCATGGAATATCTTTCTCCATTCCTTCATTTTCTGTCTGTGTGTGTTTTTAGATATGAAGTGAGTTGCTTGTAGACAGCATATAAATGGGTCTTGGTTTTTTTACCCTTTGAGCCACTCTGTGTATTTTGATTGGAGCATCTAGTCCATTTACATTTAAAGCAATTAATGATAGGTATGTATTTATTTTTTTTTCATTTTTTCATGGATTTTTTTGTAGTTCTCATTCTGTTCTTTTGCTTTCTTCCTCTGTGATTTGATAACTTTCTTTAGCTTTATGTTTGTGTTCCTTAATCTTTATTTTTTTGTGTATCTATTGTAGGATTTTGGTTTGTGGTTTCCATGAAGTTCATATATCTTAACCCATATTGTCCTATATATATAGCAGTGTATTTTATTTTTTTTAATGTTTGTTTATTCTTGAGAGAGAGATAGAGTGCGAGTGGGGAGGAACAGAGTGAGAGGGAGACACAGGATCAGAAGCAGGCTCCAGGCTCTGAGCTGTCAGCACAGAGCCCAATGTGGAGCTCGAACTCACAAACTGTGAGATTATGACCTGAGCCACAGTCAGATGCTCAACCGACTGAGCCACCCAAGCACCTCTGTAGCAATGTATTTTAAACTGATAATTACTTAAATTTGAATGCATTCTAAAATCCCTACACTACATTTTATGTTTTTGACATCATATTTTACATCTTTTTATTTTTTGTATCCCTTAACTATTTATTGTAGTTATAGTTGATTTACTATTTTTGTCTTTCAATCTTCATACTAGCTTTCTAAGTGGCTGATCCACTGCCTTTACTATATATTTGTCTTTACCAGTGAGGGTTTTTTTTTTTAACCAGTGAGTTTTTTTCTTTCATATATTTTCTTTTTTCTACTTGCAGCCTTTTCTTGTCTACTTAAAGAAGACCCTTTAACATTTCTTGTGAGGCGAGTTTAGTGGTGATGAACTCCTTTAGTTTTTACTTATCTGGGAAACTCTATCGTCAATTCTGAGTGATAATCTTGACAGGTAGTGTTTTTGTTTTTTTCCCCTTTTCAGAACTTTAAATATATCCTGCCATTCCCTTCTGAACAGCAAAGTTTCTGCTGAAAATCAGAGTTCTGATGGGGTGATTTCCACTATTCAGTCTTCCAGGTCACTAATTCATTTTTCTGTGTCATCTAATCTGCTGTTGATTCCCTCTAGTGTATTTTTCACTTCAGTTATTGTATTCTACAACTCTTATTGGTTCTTTCTTTCTTATATTTTCTAACTCTTTGTTGAAATTCTCACTGTGTTCCTTCGTTCTTCTCCCAAGTTTGATGAGTGTTTATATGACCATTACTTTGAACTCTTTACCAGGTAAATTACTTATCTCTGTTTCACCAGGGTCTTTTTATGGTTTTATGTTGTTCTTTCCTTTGAAACATGTTTCTCTGTCTCTTTATTTTGTCTTACCTTCTGTTCGTTTCTATTAATTAGGCAGAGTAGCTACCTCTCCCAGGTATGAAGGAGTGGCCTTGTATAGGAGTATCCCCTGTGTAGACTGCATGTGTCTGGTAGCTTTGGCAGGCCACTGGAACTGGAGCAGGTGCAGGCCAGGGGTTCCCAGAGCATTCTGCATCAAAACTGTCCTGATGGGATGGCTGCAGTTGGAGTGAGCACAGGCCAAGAAGTCCCACACTGGGAGCTAATGGAGGCCAGGGCATCCTGGGGCATGCTGCACCAGAGCTTCCCTGGCAGGACAGAGCAGGCATGAGCAGTGGTGTACAAGGGTGCACCATGCCTTGGCTGCCCTTATGGGATGGCTGGAGGAGAGCAAGTGTGAACCAGGACTTCTCTGGACTTATCATGCCAAGGCTACCTTGGCAGGATAGCTCAAACTGGAGCAAGCATGGGCTGGTGGGGTCCCAGGGCATGCTGCATGGGGCCACCTAAGCACGATGGCTGGCGCTGTAACAGGCATGAACCAGGGGCTCCCAGGGCATGTCACGCTGGGGACTTCCTGGGAGTACTGCTAAAGCTAGTATAGGCCAGGGACCTGGGACACAATGGGCAGCTCTAGCAATTTGACTAGAGTACATCCATCCTGCTCACCCATGCTATCAAGATGGAAGAGGAACATAAAATGTGGCACTTGCCATCACCCCCAACCCTGGAGAGATTTCCAGAGTTTCTACCCATTGACAGATGCTCTCCAGTTAGTAAGTGGGTTTCCTTCACTTTGGTCTAGTTGCCACTGGTAAACCACTATTGTTTTGCTGCCCCAGGTGGGTGAATCTGCCCTGTGGGCCCCTTAGGGATAACCCTCCCTACTGTAGGTCACCGTGCTAGGAATTGCATTCCATCATTACTGTGTTTCTGTCTCACCTACTCTTCTCTGTGTGGTCCTTCTACTGTTTCCTGTGAGGATTTCACTAGGCCCTCAGTTCTTCTTCAGGAAGAATTGCTGTATCTGTAGGTATAGAATGAGCAAGTCCATGGGAGGAGGTGAGTTCAGAGTCTTCCTACACTGCCATCTTGGTCCACTCTCTTCACAAAGTGGATTCTTAACAAATGTCACACGAATATCATGCCTTACTCTCATACAATTTACTCTGAACATAACTTTTAAGTACTCACCTTTTCAACCTTAACATTTTTACAACCGTTTGAGTCATTTTTCTCACAATGGTATATGCATTCTTTGTGATGGACCTTTCTAGCTTTGGTACATAAACTATTAAAATCTGAGCTCAATTTCCACTATAAATGGTTGTTAAATAGTGAACAGGGACTGCAGCAGACACCCGCATGTTTGTTTCATTCATCAGCTTTTGATACAATTAACCAGAACAGAGGTTGGAAGTATTGAGAGAGAGTTCCTTTCCACGTGGTAAATATCATATAGGCCATTCCCATTCTGGAACAAAATACTGACGTACTTTTCCCAATTCCTTCTGCTAAATACAGCTAAGATCTTTAGATATTATAAAACAAACATAAGTCTGTAAGAAAGAGAGAAAGCAGATCAGCTAGGGACTTACGGCCCAAGAAAGGCATGGTGGTTAGTTCACTAGGTCTTCATTTTTCCTCATATAGCCCAGAGCAGATACTGGAAAGGCCAGCAACCTGGAAATGCCAACAGGCACAAATTTAAAAAAATAAAAATAAAATCCCCAAGAAAGCCAGCTCTCTCTAGTAAGAGAACCAGGAAGCAGGTGTCCTAGCAAGAAGAAAACTTTTAGACAATAGCTGCTGTGTTCCAGTCAAACACCACAGGGGAAAGAAGTGACCACGTTTCCACCCTCATCAGGAAAAGGCAAAGTTAGGAGCCTCGAATTCCTTCCTCCCACCCTGCCCAACTGTAAAGAGATACCTCTCTGCCCCCTTGCTGGTATTGTGTTAGTGGATGCCTGCTAAACCAAGCACTTTTACTGAAATGCTAAGTCTTATAATACCAAAAATAGAACATCACTCATCATATCAAGAAACTGGAAGATCTCAACTTGAATGAGAAAAGACAATCAGCAGATGCCAATAGTGGATGATCTAAATATTACAACTGTCTGACAAGGATTTTAAAGGAACCATTATAAAATGCTTCAACAAGCAATTAGGAACACACTTGAAACAAATGAAAACATAGAGTCTCAGCAAAGAAATAAAAGATATAAAGAGAAATCAAATGGCAATTGTAAAACTGAAAAATTCAATAACTGAAATTTTAAAATTCAGTGAGTGAGCCCCAAAAGAGAATGAAGATAACAGAGAAAAGAAACTGTGGTCCTGAAGATAGAATGATAGACATTGCCAGTATGAACAACAGAGAAACTAGACTAAAGAAAAAGAGCAGAGCCTCAAGAACCTGAAGAACTATAACAAAAGATTTAGCATTTGCATCATTAGAGGCCCAGAAGGAGAGAAAGAGTGTGGAGCTGAAAATTTTTTCAAATAATGGCTGATATTTTTTCAAGTTTTGCAAACAGATTCCTGAAGCTAAGCAAACCCCAAACAGAATAAACCCAAATAAATGAATGCCAAGACACAACATAGTCAAGCTTCTGAAAACAAGTCAAACAAAAAAAAAAAATTCTTGAAAGCAGTGAGAAATAAAAACCTTACCTATTGGGGTGAAGTGATAAAAAAAATTTGAATGACCCTAGAGTCAGAAACCATGGAGGCCAAAAGGAATTATCACATCATTTTCTTAAGGGTCGAAAGAAAAAAAAAAAAAAAAAACCTGTCAACTTAAAATCCTGTATTCACTGAAAATTTCCTTCAGAAATGAAGGACAAGTGAAGACATTTTGAGATGAAAGAAATTGACAAGCATTTGTAGCCAGCAGACCTACCCAAAAAGAATGGCTGAAGGAAGTTCTTGAAAATGAAAGGAAATAGAAGGAGCCTCAATACAATAAATGGTATCAAGAAGGAAAGAAGAACAATGGAAACAGTAAAAATAGGGTCAATACTATAATTTTTTTTCTCTTCTTGGGGTTTCTAAATTATATTTGACAACTGAAGCAAAATTTGAAACATTGTCTGGTGTGGTTCTCCAATGTATATAGAAGAAATATTTAAAACAACAAAGAAGATAAGGTTTCTACACTTCACTCAAACTGGTCAAATGACAATACCAGTAGATTGTGATAGGTTATGTATAATGTAGCACCTAGAAAAACTAAAATTTAAAATCTGTACAAAGAAACGAATTCAAAAACACTGTAAGTAAATCAAAATATAATTCTATTTTTTATTTATTATAATTCTGTTCTACTCCAGTGGTTGCCAGAGGTAGGGGAAGGGAGGGTGGGAGAAATGGGTGAACTATTATTTTTTAGTTTAAAAAAATTTAAATATATATAAATATGTGAATTTATATATATTTATATATATACACATACACACATATATTTAGTTACATAATTATAGATATATGTAATTCTAAAACACTTAGAGATGGTCAAAATTATGAGAAATTTATTATGGCTGAGGTTTATGGATAGACCCATTGAGGTGAAGCAGAAGATCTGATTGAGGCCAGACTGTGAAGAGCTTCAAAAAGCCATGTTTACCAGAAGACTTGTTGCTGGTGGTATAGCAGAGCAAACAAAAACATTTTAAACAGAACCAGCAGTCCTATCAGTTTTGTATTTTGGAAGATAATTTCAGCAATGGTGAACCTCCTGTGCCGTCTTTTACCATTTTCACTTCTCATAATGTAGTTATAGTTTTAGACTAATTAATATGAATAAAGATGCTATCAGAAAAGGAATATTGTTGCCAGGGCACTGATCACACTTTGGAAATCAAGCATTTGGGAATCAGTACAGAGTGTTGAGTGGGAAAGAGCTGTCTCCTCTTCTAAAATACCATCATCTGGCCAGTACAAGTGGAGTGGTCACAGGAAGTGAGGCATCCTGCTAGGCATCACGGCTGTCCACACGGTGCCAACCAGGCAGAGAGCCTTTCACATGTGAGTTGAAAGCTTGTGACAACTTTGGGTATGTATCCAGGCCCCACAATACACTTGGCAGGCATGAGCACCCTTCACTGTGAGATCCGGGATTTGTCATTTAAGTTGCAGATCTTTTCTTTTACTGTCCTTCAGACTTCACCCAGGCCAGATTTGGAAAGGAATGTGTCACTGCAGGGAAAGGAGGGAACACAGCAACAGATCATTTAGAATCAAGCTGAGACTCTCTCAAAGGTGTCTTTGGTCTTGACTGTTCACAAACCAGCAAAACATTGCATAAAATCAAAATATAAAAAGGAAATAAACCATCCAAGAGAGAACTGTGCTTAAATTATAGCAGAAAAAATTTAGAGCACATTTAAAGCAATATTCTCTGAAAGGAAAAAGTGTTAAAATCAGAAGATCAAACAAATATCCATTGATAGATGAATGGATCAGGAATATATATATCTCAGGAAGATATGTATATACACACACACAGACATATATATATATATATATATATACCCACATACATACATATATATACATATACACACAATGGAATATTACTCAGCCATCAAAAAGAATGAAATCAGGGCACCTGGGTGGCTCAGTCGATTGAGCGTCCGACTTCAGCTCAGGTCATGATCTCGCAGTCTGTGAGTTCGAGCCCCACGTCGTGCTCTGTGCTGATGGCTCATAGCCTGGAGTCTGTTTCAGATTCTGTGTCTCCCTCTCTCTCTGACCCTCCCCCGTTCATTCTCTGTCTCTCTCTGTCTCAAAAATAAATAAACGTTAAAAAAAAAAAAAGAATGAAATCTTGCCATTTGCAATGGCAGAGCTAGAGTGTATTGTGCTAAGTGAAATAAATCAGTCAGAGAAAGACAAATACCACATGATTTCACTCATATGTGAAATTTAAGAAACAGATGAACATAGGGGAACAGAAAAAGAGAGGGGGGAAGCAAATCATAAGAGACTCATAACTATAGAAAACAAACTGAGGATTGCTGGAGGGGAAGTGGGCAGGGGACAGGCTAAATGGGTGATGGGTATTAAGGAAGCCACTTGTTGTGATGAGCATTGGGTATTATATTTAAGTGATGAATCACTAAATTCTACACCTGAAACCAATTTTGCCATATATGTTAACTAACTAGAATTTAAATACAAACTTGAAATTAAAAAAAAATCCTATGGTAAAAAAAAAAAAAAAGTTGGAGGATCACAAGAGGTGCTAAAATCCCTTTAAATATTTTCTTTTGGGGCGCCTTGGTGCCTTAGTTGGTTAAGCGTCTGATTTTGGCTCAGGTCATGATCTTACGGTTCGGGAGTTTGAGCACCACATCAGGCTCTGTGCTGACAGCTCAGAGCCTGGAGCCTGCCTCAGACTCTGTGTCTCCCTCTCTTTCTGCCCCTACCCTGTTCACACTCTGTCTCTCTCTCAAGCATTAAACATTAAAAAAAAAAAAAAAAAAAACTTTTTTTTTTTAATTTTCTTTATTGGAAAAGAGAGATTATAACCCTTTTGAAAGGTTAAATCCCTTTTTTAAACTCATTAACCCAATGATAGATTTTCTCTATTGATTTTTTCATTCAGTAATCACATGTAAATGCCCCATTATGTCCCAGGCACTGTGCTAAGTTTAATGATGCAAAGACTTTTATTCTATTATCTCAGTAATGTTGTCACATCTGCAGACTCAATGGCACTGTCTTCCTGAAATGACATAGAGGTCAAAAGCTCTCCTAAATATCGTCCAGGGCTGTGTCATCATGTCAACCGATCTGTGTTATCATTTTAGGAAAAAGTTAATTTTTAGTTAAGTTCATATTTTTTTTTTTTTTAATTTTTTTTTCAACGTTTATTTATTTTTGGGACAGAGAGAGACAGAGCATGAACGGGGGAGGGGCAGAGAAAGAGGAAGACACAGAATCGGAAACAGGCTCCAGGCTCTGAGCCATCAGCCCAGAGCCTGACGTGGGGCTCGAACTCACGGACCGCGAGATCGTGACCTGGCTGAAGTCGGACGCTTAACCGACTGCGCCAGCCAGGCGCCCCAAGTTCATATTTTTTTAATATCTTTGGTATGGAAACATGACAACTAGTTGGCACACTAACATGCTGAGTTTGCAACTTCAAATATGTTAAGCCTGAAGTCTTCTTTCCAGAAGGTCTTTCTGGTACGTCTTTTTCCATCTTCTCGATTCCATGACTCCCAAGAGCCCTCCTAGTTTAACTGCTCTCAGCCTTCTATCTTAATATTAGTCTGCAGTGATGACGGTCCCCAGCTTCCTCCTCTGTTGTGCCCCCTCCCCTCCCTGCTGCAGCAGCCCACAGAGACAAAGCAGCTTCCTGCATTCATGGCTGTAACATTCGTTATGCCAGGGCCAGATCGACTAACTGTCCCTCAAGGACCTGCACTAAGACTAGTTACTGGAGCAGCCTTCATGGAGGTTAGAATAGTTATCTTGATCCCTCAGCTGGAGCCATGACAGTCTTTCCAGGCTCCCATCCTTGACATGGATTGTTTCTGGTGACATATTCTCTACCCAGACCATTGAAACATGAATATATTTGATTCTGACCCCAGAAGCATGGTAAGCCTCACAGCCTCACAACCAAAGCACGAAGGAAAACCTAAAAGTCCTTGCTGTCTCAACTGTTTTCAAAACAAATAATAGTTATGCCAGTAAAACTGTCATTTTAAGTGAATTTCCTAATTTAAGGAAGGAAAACATAAAAGCATAAGGCTTTTCTGCCCGTCTTCTTCAGATCAGAGATTCTCTCTCCTTGGGCTAGTATGTCTCATTACTCCAGGACAGCAGTCATAAAAGGAAGGCAGCATGGTAACTGTTTAATGGACATTTTCTCAGAAATTAAAGTGCCGCTTTTCAAAAGACAGTCAATCACTTTGTGGTGCAGGCCCCAGGGAACTACACACACATTGCTGCTTCTGCCGCACACACAACGCCCAGGTACACACAGCACCAGCATCACATGTTTTTGTTGTTTGAATTAAAGCAAGTAGAATGTACTGCTCAGTGATCAAAGCCTTTGACCATCATATAAAATCAATCAAAATGCTCTTTATTCATCATAATTTCCCCATCTTCAGCAAATGCCATTCCAAAGTATGGCAGGGAGACCTATCTCTTTCTTCCAATATGTGTTGCTTTGGGGGTTTGGTTTTTGTTTTTGTTTTTGTTTTGAGTTTTAAGGTTGGGGGTTGTATTTTGGGGAAGTGGTATTGTTTAGTTGTTTGGAGTTTTTCCCCCAGTGTTTTGGGGGCCTACTGACAAACTATTATGGATCTCAGATGTTCATGTTTTGTCAGGATCTATAGCCTTTTTTGTTTGTTTGTTTTATGACCCCACTGATAGTAGCCATCTGTACAGGAAAAATGGATTTTGGTTCATAAAGAAAGAAAGAAATATTACAGCCCTTTGATCGTTAACTTTCCCTTCCCCACCTTTTTCTAAAGATCCAGGATTCCTCCCTCAGCACCAGACACGAACGATAGTCTGGTAAAGAAACCACTACAGCTCAGGCGAGGCATAAATGTGCCTATGTTGTCTGATGTTGAAGAATTTTGTCAGACAGTAGGTACAGACCATGACATTGGTGAAAGAAATAAAAACCACTAGGGAAGGTTATGTTCCAGCTCCATTTTCCTCGAACCCTGCAGTTCAAACCGATGCCTCTATTTTCCGCTGTATCCTACAAGATAGTTGCTTGTCATTCTTCTAAAGAAGCAAGGCTCCAGCGAATATTAACCCCCCTTCCTGCCCCCATGCTGAGGATTTATGAGAATCTGTCCTTGGGCAAAACACTAGTCCAGGATTTAAGGGGTGGGTGAAAGGGTCCTTCACCTTCTCCAGGCTGCTTTGCACTTAAGGCCATAAACGCTGACAAGTTCCCCCACCCCTGGCCTTCACTAATGTCCAGTCCTGATGAAACAGTATAGTCACAGTTGGAAGTGGCCAGCAAATATTTGCGGACTCAACATTCAAAAGTGATCACTGCATTTCCTGGGTTCAGAATTTGACCTCAAAAGAATAGATTCAGGCATGTTGCAATACAGTTAATAAAGGACTTTGAAGATGTTGAATATGATGTGAGTACTGAAACTTTCTTTTTGGCTCGAGCACTCCTTGGGTGCATATGTGCTCTTTGAATTTTTGTGGTTAATTACCATTAGAAAGTGTCAATTTTTCCTGTTGTCTTTGAGTATATAATGACTTCTGGCAAATTTCAGAATGGATATGAATATTGAGCATAAATTTGAAATGCTATTGCTATAAGCCACTGAACTGGGGTTACATTTTAAAATCTGGAATATATAAAAATGTGTAAGGGATGGATCTTTAGTTCTTTAACAAAGAGTTCAAAGGAAAGTTACTGTTTATAAAGTAAGCCAGCTCCTACAAAGACTCCAGCAGTCAACTCCATGGGCAGGAAGAGGTAGGAAACAGGACTATAACTTTGATGATCCCACAGTCTCCAGAACCTTCCAGCAGGCCATGAAAGCACAGAGAAGAATGCTGTGCCCTTCCTCATAGCCCACTTCCTAAAATAAAGCAAACAGACATTTTCAATCTTCACAAAATATTTCAAGCATTTGGGATTTCCTTGCGTTTTTGTAGACAATTGGATTCTAGAGGGTGCATTTGCAAAGCCATTCCCAGAAACAGTCATTCTGAAATGACAGCACCCTGCTTTCTAAAATGGCCACCAAATAACTAATGCCAGGCTATCATGGGGCACCAGCTTTCATTCCCAATTATATTTTTATATACATAATTTTTTTTTTTTTTTAACCATTAGGAGGCCATTGACCTGATGATGGCCCTTCATGTTCCAGGTGATGGTTGACAGACGTGCAGCCTGTGTGCTGCTTCTCTCCTTTGGTCGAATGACAGCTTGCTCGGTGGTGTTTCGTGTTTGCTCACTTGGTTTTCCTTCCCTCTCCTTCCCGGGGGCCTCGTGGGCTGGCAGCGCCGTGGTCCAGCAGGCCAACTGCAGAGCCTCTGTGCCTTCCAGCAAGGGCAGCAGCAGCGGCAGCAGCAGCGGCAGCAGCAGCTCCTCCAGTGACTCAGAGAGCAGCTCGGGATCTGACTCGGAGACGGAGAGCAGTTCCAGCGAGAGTGAGGGCAGCAAGCCTCCCCACTACTCCAGCCCCGAGGTAAGAGCCTGAGCCCCTCCCGCCCTCCGCGCCTCTCTCAGTGAGCACAATAAATCCCCTGGAGTCTGTTTCTCACACCTCCCGCCCTCCCCCACCCCACCCCTCTTCCTCAGAAAGCGGGACTGGCCTGGAGGCTACCACGGCTTGGCAGCCTGTCAGGGTTTGTTTGGGTTCATCATCTTACCCACTCTGTCCCCTCCTCACAGTTCTCCTAATTACAGAGCTCCCTTTGAAGTACAGACACTTCGTCTTTCATTGTCCAAAAATCTCTATCTCAACTTTCGGTATGCTGTACACATCACCGCCTGGAAATAACCTCTAGATCAGGTCTCCCTAATAACTAGGAGGCAATAACTAGGCAGGGCAGTTCACCACCTGGGAAGAGTGACCACCCATAAATCAGGGGCAAAGGAGTGTTATGGATTAGACATGCTTAGAATCCTACCTTTTTGCAGTTTGTCACGGATTAGAGGAACAAGGACTATAAATATTAATAAAACCTTCTTAACTGCATTTTCTTTGTGAAAATATAAAAAGAAAAATTAGCATCAACCTACAAATAATAATGAAACCTTTTATAGCTATGATGAGTATCTATGTGGAAAATTTAGGTGCCTCATATAAAAGCATTATAAGGTACCAATAAAAACCAGTGCTATTTCTACTTTAAAGGGGAAAGGGGGAAATTAAAGAGTAATTCAGTGCATGGAGATTCTCGAGAGAGGGTTGAAAGCAAACTTCTCAAGTCCCTGGAACTGTAAGGGTAGACTTTGATTGCTAAAGAAAGAATAAAATACAGTTTCTCCTTGGGTGTATAAACATTTGGCATTACCATGGATCATAGGATTGAAGTTTTTTTGCCTACAGCCCTCTGTACCACTTTGGGGCCCAAATTTCTAAATAGGCTCTGAAATAAAACCGAAGTCACTTTTGCAAACCCTGGCAGTGAAAGGGGAGCACCGCTAAGGGCCTGCACGATCTACGTTGCCAGCTTTGTACCTGTGACTCACGACATCATCACACCCAAAAGCAACTGTGTTTTTATCTGGAGTTCATAGACTGGCTCCTAAATTCCCTCAGGTTTTTCCCCTTCCAGTCTCCTCCTCTCAGGAGGCTAAGGCTTTTTGCAGAAGCATTGAGAATTTCCCCTAAGTGCTCATTTCCTATAGTACCTTTCTGCTCTTCACTGAGATCTCTCCATTCGTCCCAAAATAAACCATCTCTCCATCTCTCCTGCCTTTTTCTCTCCTTTTCATGATGCTTACCTCCTCCCCCATCTCTCTCTATTTCTGTCTCTGTCTCCCAATATAACAGGAAGGCCCTTAGCAACATCAACCTATAAATGCCACAGGTTGATATAACCCTGACTTTCCCAGAATCTAAATTGTTATTCCTTCTTCATAATTTCATTCATTCACTCACTCATTTTGTTCATTCCACAAATATTTACTGAGCACCTGCCAAGGGGCTTAGCTCTGGAATACAGCAATTATTTGACAGGAGAGGTCCCTGTCTTCAGGGAACTGGCATTCTAATGGGAATAACTTGAAACAAAAAAGTACAGGAGTGAAACAAAATAAGGAGTTGAGAAGCCATCCTAATGCTATAATTTGTTGAGAAATTCCAGAATATTTAGTTATAAGAAATAACTGGGTACCAGGGACATGGCAAAGGGCAGTGGAGATGCATAAAAAGTGTTAGTGTCCATGAACAACCCTTCCTCCAGTCTCTTTGTGACTTTGAAGGTTAAATTCATGAATGTTGGGTCTTATTTTCATGCTGAAATGTGAATCCTGGAGCTTCTGGATGAGGCTAAACCTCATCTAAGAGAAGTACAGTTATAAAGTGCTTGGAGGAAATTCTTTTTAAATGTCACTGAGATAATTACAAAGACTTGAACTTCTTGGTGATGAAAGGAAGCTCTCGTGGAGGAAGCTTCCAGCAGCTATCCAGGGCCCCTCACCAAGGAAGGGAGCACAAGTCTACTACAGCAGGCCTAAAAGTTTAAGTTGCCTAAAGCCACAGAGTTTCAACTCCCTGCTTCTCTGTGCAGAGGGAATGCAGAAGTGACAAGCTATGTATTAGCCACGATGCCTGTTACTGCTGTCTGCTGGAAAGGAATGTATCAGTTGGAGTAAAAGTAAGATTTAACATTTTCCCTGAGATGAATACAGACACACACCCTTTAAAAATAAAATGAGTCTGCAGAATGAAAATCACAAAGATAGGAGGTAGCATTCTATGGCTGACCCTCCCCAGCATCTCTGTTTTACTGTGACTTGGCTGGCCCACGTCATCTTAAGGAGGGCGGTGAGATTCCTTTTCCTGAACCCCACAAGACAATTGGACTCTGTATATCCACACGTCTCACATTCCACTGCACAGACAATTCATACGGCTGCTTTGAACAAAATGTTCCTGGCCATCACTTACCTGCTGGTACCATCCTGATGTGGGAGTACAAGGAGGCGTGCATGATGGTCCAAGGCACCTGCATGCTCCCCTTCTACGTGCCAGCACGGGAAACCCACTGGGCCCAGCTACGTTTCATCTGAACTGTTCTTCATGGCTGTGGTTGTAGAAAGGCACTTATTTTACATGAATCACCATAGGTAATGTCATATCTGCGGCTAGCACGGAAGAGCCGCTGTGAACAGTGTTTCCATACTACAGATCCCCTTTCGGTGGCCTGATATTTGCTTAGTTGTTCTCAGCCTAATTTCCTTCACTTGTGTTTTATCTTCTTTCCTGGCATGGTGCATCCTTTCATGTGTGAGCTTTCCAGGGGGAAGCACCTTCCCCCTCAGCTAGTACATGAGCTCCCTAGAGCGGTATTCCACAAGTAATAGGTGTCACATGGGAAAAAGAAACCCCGGTCACATGATTTTATGGAGTGTCAGGATAAAGTCGGTTTAACCCATCTCTTTAGGGCAACACCCAGCCCTTAAATATTGCTCATGTAAACTGTTTTCCATTGTGGCATTTCCCAAACTTATCTGACCCTGGAAACTTTTCTTCATGGAATATATGAACTGAATGCACATTTTGGAAAATGCTGCCTTAGCTTGTTCCTAAAAATCAACAGAAATGTGACACAAGTCACTCATTGATTAAACAGGCATTTCCTCAATTAGGCATCTGTGGGGTCCTTGGCAGCGGGTGCTATGAAGGATGTAGATGAAGCAGGAACTAAAATCCACAGTGGAGAGCTTGTGCATGAATCAGAAGGAAGATTAATCAGGAAGGAGAGTCATGACCGAAAATACAAAGCAACCAGCAAGCACACAGGCACCACCAGGCAAAAACCCTGAGGAAGTCGGCCCGCAGGAAGTTAACCATAGTCACCAGCAAACCAGTGGATGAGGGCCCTAAGCCCTGAGTTTTTCCTCCTCCACTGCCACTTAGCTCTTCACCATTGAAGCTTCCTTGGCCACAACTGCCTTATCCCAAAAATGGCAGGTATTCCTGTTCTGCCTAATCTGTAAACCTGTTCTGAGGAATAAATGATATAATTTGAGTGAAAGCTCATTGTAAGTGGTTCTTATTAGGAGCAAAGCACAGCAATTGGCCTGCCTAACCTGTTGTAGACACTGCAAACAATACAAAAAAAAAAAAAAAAAAAAAAAAAAAACAGAGTCCAGGTCCTCTGAAAGAAGTGTTTGGCTTTGTTGAAGACCCAAGATGCATACATGTGAAATCAATATGAACATCACAAGACTATGCAGTTAAAAAAAAAAGACAAAACAAAAACAACAACAACAACAACAAAAAAGACTATGTGGTTGAGGATAATAAAGGCCAACAGGTATTGCTTGGAGTGGTGTTCTCGAAAAATTAGATCTAATTCTGTCATTTTAGGTTGAAGACCAACATTTCTCAAAGGAATGAGGTCCCCCTTTCATGAGGCTATGCCAGTGAGTAATGGGAGATCAGGCAAAGCAGCGGATTAGGTCTAATAAATAAACACTAAAAGTTTTTATTTGAGTAGGTGACACACAATGTTACACTAGTTTCAGGTGCACAACATAGTGATTTGACAAGCTTAAACAGTATGCTATTGAGAATCTTTAAACTTAAGCAAATACGGGTTTAGTCTTGGTAGTGCCTGGTAGCTCTGCAGCCTTGGACATGTCTCTTAACCTCTCTGAGCCTCATCTACAAATTAGGGGTGATAATATTTCTTACTTGTATGGATTAGATTAGATGATATCTGTAAAGTGGGAGGTACATTGTAGTTGTTCAGCAATGAAAGATGACTGTGAGATAATAGATGCCCTTGAAAACCAGCCCAAGGCATTTGGATTTCCTTTGAAAGGCAATAGGAGGTCATTGTAGATCCTTAAGAAAGGAGGTGTGAGTTAGCGATGTGTTGAAAATGGTACTTTAGACTGATGTTTTCAGCTGTGGAGTGCAGGAAAAAAATGACGCTAAAGCACATCAGACAACGAGCCCATACTAAATTTATGAAATTCTCCCCTTCACTGTTAATGCTCCCATCAGGAAATTTTAGTGCAACTCTCCCCATGTGCAGCTGCGCTTTTGGCCATAGGCAGTTGTCTGTGTTCTCTGACATAAGACACGTGGGCTGTGGAAGGCTCAGGATGGCGGGGGTGAGGGTGAGGTAGACGTAGTGTTAAACATGGTGGCAGGACCAGTGTGAGTTCATGCTCAGCCATAAATGTTTTTACCTTCTCCCAAAATGTGTCCCCTTTCTGCCAGAGGCCCCTTCAGCATCCATTAGTATTGACCGTGTTCCATGACACTAGGGAAGCTGAGGCACACAAGTCACTGACTTGCCAGTGGTCACATAGTGAGGGAAATACGGGGCAAGGAGGAGACACTGTCAGAAGCCATAAATTGTTTGCCACCACATGAGCTTTCAGCCACACTCAGCTAAACCCAGGGAACGCGAGGGCTTCCCATTGGCCACAAAGCTGTTCTGTGTCCTGCTGTCCTGCTTTCTGTCTTGCATGCATCTCCCACAGTATGTACGAGGTGTGCTCTTAGGGTTCCTGTGTTCCCTTTCTCTGGAGAAGCCAAAATAAGGTGAGGTCAGAATTTATGCAGAACAACCCAGAGATGCAAAATGATAACTTTTTGTTCTTTTGCATCTTGCTGTAGAGCCCTGGTCCTTTTGGTACATGAAAACCAACAAAGCAAAAAGTCAAGGCGAAGGCCAGACTCCTCATTGAGGCCATGAGGGTTTCACCTCCCACACCTGTGTCCCAGGGCGAAGCCTCTCCATCCTCACTGCCCTGGGAGAGGGGCCCCAGATTCTCATGCTGGTCCCTACTGAAATATCACTTGTCCTTCCCAGTATCTGGAAACCTTGTGCTAGTGTTCCCCAAAGTGCAGTTAGTCTCATCTATTTTGGGGGAACCAGCAGGATGTGTATGGTCCCTGCCACAGCTCCAGTGCCTGGTGCCCACACTCTGTGTCCTCTCATCTTGGCCCCAGGCTCCTCTGGCCCATCGAAGGCATTCCATGTCCTAAGCTATGTCCCAGACTCCCCCAGCCCCAGCTGGGGACAAGACTGCCTGCCCCACTCCCCTCAGATCCTTGCAGCATGTGCTTATGCCCCAAGTTCCGCTCTCAATCTGGACCTCTCTGTTGAAAGACAAATTTTGACTCATAAAAGCAAGCTTTTAGAAATTATTATGTTAAAATTTTTTTTAAAAAAAGTTTTTCGCCTGCAAGGAAGCCTGACTTGCTCTGGACTTTAGCCAATCAAATTTGAAATGCAAAATTAAGCAATGTCTTCTTTTAGTCTGGGCTAGAAACTGGTCTCCTGAAACAATGGATGCCACAAATTCAGAGCATGGGAGGCCACAGGGAAGGAAAAATACATCACCTTAAATAGTGAAAATATTTTCCCATTTCACTTTTCACAAATTGAAAACACTCTGGCTAAAGCTTTACACTTACCAATACACCTATTTTCTATTAATAATCATAGATACTGGATATTGGACTTTTATTAGAAATCAACAGCATTGGGCGCCTGGGTGGCTCAGTCGGTTGAGCGTCCGACTTCGGCTCAGGTCATGATCTCACGGTCTGTGAGTTCGAGCCCCGCGTCGGGCTCTGTGCCAACAGCTCAGAACCTGGAGCCTGCTTCGGATTCTGTGTCTCCCTCTCTCTCTGACCCTCCCCCATTCATGCTCTGTCTCTCTGTCTCAAAAACTAAATAAATATTTAAAAAAATAATAATAATAATAAAAAAGAAATCAACAGCATTTATTCCCTTTTTATAAGCCATAACCTTTTCATGAGCCATAGATACCTAGAGACTTGAATGAAAACTGTAGACCTCTCTCAGAAAAATGTATCCACACAGCATTTCGCATTCTGTTTCAGGGCATTCATTGACTCCCTGGAACCAATCCATGTGGCAAAGTTTAAAATCTATAATGTCTGTGATTTGCTCTAAGTTAGCAAAACTGTGTGCAGAAGTTTCCACCGTCACTTCCGTGTCTGAAACACTTCCAGCAAAGTGGGACAGAAGCAAGCTGAAGATGGACTAACCAAGTCCAGCTGCCAAAGCATATGGGGCACACAGAGTTCCCTTTGAATCAGGAGCTCTCTACCACTAAACAAGCCATCTCCCCAAAGTTATAGCTTCTACTGTTAAATGACTGTGCCCTACTTGCCTTCACCACGTAAATCATATGTTAATTGCTTGGGATTATAGGTTCCACTTAGCCCCCTCTTTTTTTTTAATTTTTTAAAATGTTTATTTATTTTTGAGAGTGAGAGAAATAGAGCATGAATGGGGGAGGGGTAGAAAAGGAGGGAGGCACAAAATCTGAAGCAGGCTCCAGGCTCTGAGCTGTCAGCACAGAGCCTGATGTGGGCTCAGATCCACAAACCGTGAGATCATTACCTGAGCTGAAGTCGGACGCTTAACCGACTGAGCAATCCAGGCACCCCTAGCCCCCTTTTTTAATTTCCTCTAAATTTTTTAGTCTTAACAAAAAATGAGTGCTTTAATACTCAGGGCCCCCAAACTAATTCCCCAGTTAACTTTCCTTGAAATCTCAAGTCTAGGTATGTGTGTATAATTATAAGAAATATACATTGTGTAACACTCAAAAGTGCTGGAAAAGGGTTCTCATTAAGCACGGGGCTCTCTCCTTATTTTTTCCAAATACTCTTCATACTACTTCACTGACATATTCAGTGGGACAGAAAAGGGCCCCCACCCCCCCATCCTGTGTGCTGATGCAGCTTCACTACACACACCAACTGCTTCCGTTTTCCTTCTGCTCACAGCCCGTTGTTTTTCTGCGCACACACCTAGGGGGTAAGTGAAGATTAAAAACAGCCAAGCCCGTTTAAGTAAGTCTAATAAAAGATGTTCTGTTTGTTGCCGGTTTTCTGCTTTTAGGCCGAACCAGCGTCCTCTAACAAGTGGCAGCTGGATAAATGGCTGAACAAAGTTAATCCCCACAAGCCGCCTATCCTGATCCAAAATGAAAGCCACGGGCCAGAGAGCAATCAATACTACACCCCGGCCAAAGACGAAGTGCAGGACTGTGGGAAACTTCCCGACGGTTGCCAAACCAGCCTGAGAGAGAAGGACCTCAAGAGCACCTGCAAGGAGGAGCAGAGGCCAAGGACAGCGAACAAGGCCCCGGGGAGCAAAGGAGTGAAGCAGAAGTCTCCACCTGCGGCCGTGGCCGTGGCTGTGACCACAGCTGCCCAGCCGCCCGCTGTACCCGGCACACCCGCCGAGAGCGCACCCGCGCCTGCGCGGAGGTCTGCGGGCAAGAAGCCCACCAGGCGCACAGAGAGGACCTCTGCCGGCGACGGTGCCAACTGCCACCGGCCCGAGGAGCCAGCAGCCGCCGACTCGCTGGGGGCAAGCGTGGTGATTCCCCCGGAGCCCACCAAAACCAGGCCCTGCGGCAACAGCAGAACGAGCCACCGCAAGGAGCTGCGCTCCTCCGTGACGTGCGAGAAGCGCCGCACGCGGGGGCTGAGCCGCATCGTCCCCAAATCCAAGGAGTTCATAGAGACAGAGTCGTCATCTTCGTCCTCCTCCTCGGACTCAGACCTGGAATCGGAGCAGGAGGAATACCCTCTGTCCAAAGCGCAGGCCGTGGCCGCCGCAGCCACCGCCTCGGGGAGTGAGCAGAGACTAAAGGAGGCTGCCAACAGCATCAGCAGCGGTGGGGGCCCCCGGGCCCCCGTAGGCTCCATCAACGCCAGGACCACCAGTGACATTGCCAAGGAGCTGGAGGAGCAGTTCTACACACTGGTCCCTTTCGGCCGGAATGAACTTCTCTCCCCCTTGAAGGACAGTGATGAGGTCAGGTCTCTCTGGGTCAAAATTGACCTGACCCTCCTGTCCAGGATCCCAGAACACCTGCCCCAGGAGCCGGGGGTCTTGAATGCTCCTGCAGCCAAGGACGCTGAGAGTGCACAGCCCAGCCATCCATCTGACACTCCTGCCGAAAAGGCTTTGCCAAAATCCAAGAGGAAACGCAAGGTAGGCCTGGGGCTGAGGGCATGGCAGGCAGGGAGGGCTTTCCCTTGTGCTGTGAGTTGTGGGGAGGTGTTAAAGCCCACATGGGCTGCTGGCCTGCAATGTACAGGCAGCAGTTTTATGTGTGTCCTACTCAACAAACTTTCCTATAGTACTTTGTATATGCCACATACGTACTTGACACAGATTAACTCAGTTACATCCTTAGAACCACTTGATGAGGGAAACACCATTAATATCCCCATTTTATCATTATAATTAAGCCCTGTCCCACTGCATGGTGAAGTGGGCATACAGAAAATCTTTATCAAGCATGTGCAGAGGCAAGCTCGATGCTGGGCCAGTAGAAAAGCTGAACACATGGTGAATCCCACCCTTTGCTGGAAGTGATAGAGTGGCATTGATCAATCATGGACTATGAAGCCAAATAGCTTCATAGAATTTAACGCTGTGACTGGGGTGAAACATGAAACAGAAGTGCCAGACACCAGGCTGTGGGTGGATGTGCCCAGTGAGAGGAACATTAGTTTCAGAACCAGCAGCGGCTGCTCCCAGTAGCCTTGACCAAGGAGAACTCTGGGGGGGAAACGGTCTGGGAACAGGTCCCTGAAGAGGAGGAACACTGAGTAATCAGAGAGGATGATGTGGCACCAAAAAAGGGAAACAGGACGAACAAGGAAGGCATGGAGTAAGAAAGGTGGCTCGAGTGCAGGGAGAGCTGGATACACATCTGGAAGCAGACCCAGATATTCAGTAGTGTTTGCAGACTTTTGAGGGCAGGAATAACGTAATCACAAATTAAATTAGGACCAATTTTGAGGAGTTTTATCTCCTCCTGTTACTGTTACCTTCAAAAGTAACTTGAGCCACAGCGAAAAACAACATGGGTAACAAACCAAAGATTGCAATATCATGGATGGTTCCAAATTTAGGACAAAATCACTAACAATAGCTAATGTACATATGTCCCCACAAGAGATGCTATTCTAAGCACTTTGTACATATTAAATTATTTAGTCCTTGCAACTTTATAAACCAAATATTTTTATCATGCCCATTTTATAGGTGAGGAAACTGAAGCTCAGAAAGCCTAAAGCATCTTGCCCTAGGTTCACATAGGTGATAAGGGGAAGAGCTAGGAATGAACCCAGGCTGTCTGGCTCCAGGGTCTTCGAATAAAAAATTAGTCTGAGGTTTGTGTAGTAGTTTCCCCACAGGGCCCCTGCCCGGAAGGGCTCTATACATTTAATTCTTGCAGTTGCCATCTTGAAATTCATTTTATCTCTGAATTTGTGTTGTTAAGTGAAGTGCAATGGAACAGTAGAGCATGACTGGGGGCCCATGGAGCTGTGACTCACATGTGGTCCCCACCTCCTGCCTATTTCCCCAGGACAGGTTCTGCCCAGTCCTTTGGCCCCGTTGCATTCCAAAGTTAGCAAAACTGCATACAGGGAAAGTTTTCATCATCACTCCCATACTGAAATACTTCTGGCAACATGGTGAAGCATGTCCAGTCCCCATCTCCTTCCAGGACCTGTGCTGCACCCCAAGTCCCCAGAGGCCAAGGCCAGGTGCAGTGATAGGGTCAAGATAGGCATCTCACCCAACTCTAATCCAGGGCCTGAATGGTCTCAGGGGAGAACTACAATCTCCTAGTGGTTGCAGGTTCACCTTGGGTTTGGCGTTGGACTGTGGAAAGGGGAAATGCCTAACTGGACATCCCCATCCCTATGTAACTGGCAGGCAGGGGGAAACCTCTACTGTTGGGCCACGCACATGCATACAGTTGTAGGACCGGCCCCAGACACTTCAGGCGGCCTGCACCCCCTCAGATCCCCATGCCTCAAGGAACACAAGATGAAATGATAAATAAACACCACCATGATAGGTCAAGAGAGAGACTTTGACACCCAGGGAAATGTTTTCTACTTTGATACTTTATCACATTACTCTTTTCTTGCTTTTTTTTTCAGTTTTATTTTTGGAGGTATACTTGACATAACATTATATTAGTTTCAGGTGTATAATGCAACAATGCAGTTTTTCTAAATACTGCAAAATGATTATCCCAAGAAGTCCAGTTAATATCCATCACTATGCATAGCTACAATTTTTTTTCATGAAAATGTTCTTGTTAACTATAGTCACTGTGCTGTAGATTATATCTCCCTGACTTATTCATTTTATAACTGGAAATTTTTACATTTTGACCTCCTTCTCCCATTTTCCCACCTCTTACCCTCCACCTCAGGCAACTACCTATCTATTCTCTATATATAAACTCAGGCTGTTTTTAGTTTGGGTTTTTTTTTTTTTTTTTTTTTTTTTAGATTCTACATTTAAGTGAGATCATATGGTATTTATCTTTTTTTCTGTCTGACTTATCTCACTTAGTAAAATGCCCTCAAGTTCCATCCACATTGTTACAAATGGCAAGATTTCATTTTTTATGACTAAATAATATTCCATTGTACATATAGTTAACATATAGATACACACACACCCACACACACCCCACATCTTCTTTATCCATTCATCAATTGATAGACATTTATGTTGTTTTCATGTCTTGGCTGTTGTGAATAATACTGCAGTGAACGTGGGGTTGAATAATATCTTTCTGAGTTAGTATTTTTCCTTTTCTTCAGATAAATACGCAAGGTGGAATTACTGGGTCATATGGTAGTTCTAGTTTTAATTTTTTGAGGAAACTCCATACTGTTTTCCACAGTGGCTGTACCAATTTGCATTCCCACCTACAGTACAGGAGGATTCCCTTTTCTCCACATCCTTGCCAACACTTGAGTTTTTTATTTTAGCGATTCTGACAGGTATGAAGTGATCTTACTGTGGTTTTGATTTGCATTTGCCTGATGATTAGTGATATTGAGGATCTTTTCATTTCTTTGTTGGCCATCTGTATGGCTTCTTTGGAAAAATGTCTGTTCAGATTCTCTGCCCATTGTTTAATTGGGTTGCGTTTTAGCAATCAAGTTGTGTAAGTTCTTTATATGTTTTAGATATTAACTCCTTATCAGATATATATTTACAAATATCTTCTCCCATTCTGTAGGTTGCCTTTTTGTTTTGTTGATGGTTTTCTATGCTGTGCAGAAGCTTTGTCACAGTTTGATATAGTCCTACTTGTTTATTTTTGCTTTTGTTGTCTTTTTGATGTAGTCGGCACCAGCCTTCTGGGTAAAAATAATCAGGTGACCTTACCTTCTCGGTACTTCTACTTTCTTCGTTTATGAAGTAGTGATATCTTTGCAGAGGTGGTAAAGGTTCAGACCATATAATTCAGTGATGTAATCGTCAGATAATTCAGGCCATATAATTCATATAATATGAGTTAGCTCGCTACTTCCCTACCCCTCTTCCCTCCTGTTTCCCTCTAGATACTCCACCCTCCCATTACATGTTGGATTAATGGGTAAATGGATAGACTGATGGAAAGAGAGAGAGAGAGAGAGAGAAACATAGTTATATAAGAAATGTACACATCTAGATGGGGCGCCTGGGTGGCTCAGTCAGTTAAGCGGCTGACTTCGGCTCGGGTCATGATCTCGCAGTCCATGAGTTCAAGCCCTGCATCGGGCTCTGTGCTGACAGCTCAGAGCCTGGAGCCTGTTTCAGATTCTTTGTCTCCCTCTCTCTGACCCTCCCCCATTCATGCTTTGTCTCTCTCTGTCTCAAAAGTAAATAAACGTTAAAAAAAAAAAAAAGAAATGTACACATCTAGAAATTGATAAACATATATTGAAAATACATATAGCTGTATAAGCATACATAGAGATGTGCAGAAAGATACAAATTCTATAATATTCTATATTTAAGTAATTTTATTACTCATGGCCTTTTTAAAAATTCTTAACTTATGAAATTTCATTTACACTAAGCCTGACACCCATCTCTCCTCATAAAATCTAATGAACCATCATTAAATACAGATACAGAGAAGTGAAAGAACATTTTCATAGCAATCTTCCCTAAGCATTTGGGGTATTAAGACCCCAGTACTGGGACACTACAGACCCAGCTACCAAAGGTGCAGAGTCCAGCCCTGCTGGAACCCTGGAGCAGAAATGGAGATTCAGAGCTTTGGTTTGGGCCTTCCCTGGGTACAGTTTCAGTGTGAGCATCTGGGATCCTGTGACAGAGGCTGTGTGACAATCCCAGCTAGAAAGAGGTCAAAGTCTTTCTATCTTGGAAGCCAGTGCTTGTCTCCTGGAAAACACTGCTGAGAGCCCTAAATATACTGTTAACTGTGTTTCTACTTTCTCACCAGCAGTGGAGCTTTGTTGAGTGCATTTGCCATTGCACCCTAATACACATATAAACACGATTGTGGAAACAAGAATTCAATCAAAATACTATTTTCTAAAAGGGTACATTAAGGATTGTAAGATGTCATGGATAGTAATTGTTCACTAGAATTAAGACACCAAGAGGTAACAACCTTTGCTTGAAATTCATAAAAGCCATTATGGCATTAAGCCCAGGACACGGTTGTCATACTTTATTCAGATACCAAGAAATGCCAAAATGAGAGACACTGAAGGTGCAGTGTCAATTCAGAACAGGTCTTTTTTGGGGCACCTGGGTGTCTCAGTCGGTTAAGCATTCGACTTCGGCTCAGGTCATGATCTCACAGTTGGTGGGTTCGAGCCCCACATCAGGCTCTGTGTTGACAGCTCAGAGTCTGGAGCCTGCTTTGGATTCTGTGTCTCCCTCTCTCTCTGCTCCTCCCCCACTCATGCTCTGTCTCTCTCTCAAAAATAAACATTAAAAAAAATATTTAAAAAATAAAAATAAAAAAAGAACAGGTCTTTTTTGGAGAGCTGATTCAGATGTGTTGATGGTAGACCAATTTTCATCATTCACATTGTTCCCTCCCTAATGTTGACCATGGTGTCATGCTCTTCCTCTCAATAAACTGTCAACAGTAAAACTGACAGATTTCATCCTTGTTGGTGGAGGAGCTGACTGGGAACCTAGAACAGAGGCAAGAACGTTGCAACCATACTGCTGCTTGGGATACTCTTCCAGAGAAGCCGAGTAAGCTGGCCTCCCGGGAGCCCTCGCTGTGTGGAAGGTTGTGATGGGATCTATTATGATCCCTTGAAATCCAAAGCTGATTGGGTTTTGCTTATTCCCATGCAGTGTGACAACGAAGATGACTACAGGGAGGTCAAGAAGGCCCAGGGAGAGAAAGAGAGCTCTTCACGACTGACTGCCTCTGCCAATAATACTTTATCCACGAACCACTGCAGCATGAACATCAACAGGTATGCATGTTCCACTGGAGTTACAGTGAGCCGGAAGGATCTCTGGGTCTGAAAGTCATGTATCATATTGGAGGAGAGTCTGATTGTTCAATGACTGCTCTGGTCTGGGTCTTTAGACTTGATTCTCCTGATTTAAACTAAGGCTAATAATTATGCCTGAATGTGTGCTCATGTCACAGCCCCAGGTACAGAGTCAGTACTTCTCTGTAACAAAAGACCGGTTACTAGTTAACACTCAGTTCTGTACTCTCAAAGACACACTTTCCCTCTGAAAACCCAGTAACTAAATTTTCAAACCATGATTTTAATAGCCACTAAACCTGTAAGAACAGTAAGCTTATTATACAGAGGGACAAAGAAATATAAACTTGGGTGGAGTCTCTTGGATATAGACTAAAACTGTGGCATTAGACAGGATCTGTGTCTCCAAGGTTAAACGGCACCCAGTCACTCCTCTAAAGGGGTTCCAGATGGACCCACTTTGCACCAAATCCCCTCCATGACAAATGGCTTTCTAGCAAGGCAAGGTCCCTGATATTTATTAGAAGTGAGTAGCTTATCATCAGTCATAGAAGCTCTTTCCATTTAGAAATACCACACTCAGAAACCACTTTTCCTCTGCTAAGACACTCCTCACTCTCCCTGACTGTGTACATGGAATTTTTAAGGGGAGATTAATGTTTCAGCACAACACATAAAAATGTAAACTGAAAGGTTAGGAGAAGATGTAGAGCAGTACTAAAACTCGGAGAGGAAATTGGAGAGTGAGGGCACACAAGCACCGGCCCACTGCAGTGTCAGAGTCACCTTGGGAAGGAAGGCGAGGACTCTTGAAGGTCTGAGCAAGAGGGAGCATGCAGACGCGAGCTGGCCTAGTCCACAGTGCTCTGTGCCCAGCGGGTGGTATCCCAAAATACTGAGAAAATGCAAATGGGGGACGTGTGGTTCCAAAATGTCTTAAATGTGCGATATGGTTCTATACATGCTTCTTTCTTAATGCACTGAAAATCTTTCTAGCAGATCTAGTAACTGCCATGATTTCTAAGTAGTGATGAATATAAACAATATTTCAAGTTGTCTGCAACAACTGGAACATGACACAAAAATGTCTGTGATTTCTCCTGATGACACAATCACAGGCATTGCTAATAATACTCCTGCTAAACCACTACTCTGGAAATGTTCAGTTTCAGTGAGAAGTTAATGAAAATGAAGATGTAACTTTTTCCATCCAAGTTCACAAACCCCAGGAACTCTTGCTCTAGAGCCTTTGCCTGGCAGAGCCTGCTGGCTCTGATAGTTTTATTTATGATACATAATGACACTTGCATATAAAAGTGCTTTGAGTTCTTTCTAGGAAAGGTGGTCAATGTACCTCTGGAGTAAGGTGATCACCTATCCCAAAGAGGATATCCAAAGAAAGCTTTTTTGGTCAACTTGAATATGTAAACTTATAATGATGAAGAAATAATCCTATGTCCGTGACAACACTTAATGTAATAATTTAGTTTTCTATGAGCATTTAAAATCACATAATATGAAAAATAATAGAAATTTATAAACATGACTTTCTTCACTCACATGTCAAGACACAATTATATATAGACTGGTCACATCTATCTTCAGCGTCAGTGTCTTTGTCATCATCAACTGAGCCACTTTTGACTTGCCCGAGGGAGTTTTCCAGAACACATCTTCTCACTTCTGCCTTGTTAGATGCATGGTATTTTTTGTACCAGAAAGCTATCACCAGAAATTCTACCCTTACACAGATCTATTTGCATAACACTAAGAACCTCGTTACTTTAACATTAAGAACCTTGGCTTTATTATCTGTTCTAGAGGCCTGTGTTTGTAATTTCTACACTGTGACCACCAACTAAGGAAATTGCTTTTTGAAGTGACTTTAATGGCTTGTTTGCAGTGATAGCCAACACATGCAATTAAGAAGTAATGACTGCAGGAATAGTGACTAAGTCTTTGTTAAATGGATTTACCTTTTTTTTTTTTAAACTGGCTTTGTCAAGTGACTTCTGTGAGCATCCCAAATTAACAATGTTTGAGTTTATTTCAGGTTATTGTATCTTTCCTCAGTTTTTTGTTTGTTTTTTTTTCAGGGCAAAGTAATGGAGAGAGCCCTATCAATATAACATACATTGCAAAGATTCAAACACAAGTGACTCCCTTTTCTGATGGTTAATTTGGGGGGGGGGGGGGAGTTATATTCAGACATAGACAATAGTTTCATTTTTTTTTGTTTTAATTGAATTATAGTTGACATACAGTATTATGTTAGTTTTAGCTATATAACATAGTGATTCAACATTAATGAATGCTCATCATGATAAGTGTGGTCACCATCTGTCTCCATACAAAGCTATTAACAGTGTTACTGACTTTTTATCCCCGCAACTCATTTATTTTATAACTGAAAGTCTGTACCTCCTAATCCCCTTCGCCTATTTTACCCACACCTCCCTCCTGTCCAACAACCACCAGTTTGTTCTCTGTATTTATGAGTCTGTTTCAGTTTTTTGTTTGTTCATTTGTTTTGTTTTTTTAGATTCTACATGTAAGTGAAATTATATGTATTTGTCTTCCTCTGGCATAAACAATTAGTTCTGAAGATAAAATAAGGAGCTAGGAATCAGAGAATATAATTTTTAATAACAATTTTCTATTCTGTGTTTATTTGAATCAATGCGTGCTTATCCCAGAAGCCTAACAATTGAAAGTTGGCCTCATATGCTTTGCAGATTATTCTGTGATTCTGTTATTCTCCATATAATAATTAGTACAAGCTCAGGTGTTAGCAAAAGTCCTTTTAGAAGTAGACCGCTTGTACATCATTTGATTGCCTTTCCCATTACTTGCTGCTTAGGCTTGTCAGGAAAACAGTAAGTTGTTTGTTGTGTATTTTGAGATCCTTGGATGAAATACTCAGAAAATGAAAATCTTATTATTCTTAGTCATTTAGCACCAGAATTATTATTCATCCTGATAAGACAAGTAAAGAAACAATGAGTAAAATTTACTTATTGTCCATTATGGTCCTAATGCCATAAAATTGTTTCCTGGTATAATAATTCCCAATAAACACCTTCCTACCAGCAGGTTTTAAATGAGAGGTTTGGGTCATATATAAAACATTTACCTTTCCCTGTGCTGACTGTGTGACATTCCATTACTGTGATTTCCTTTTTCAGCTTGGCAATACCAATAAATAAAAATGAAAAAATGCTCCGGTCACCCATCTCGCCCCTGTCTGATGCATCTAAACACAAATACTCCAGCGAGGACTTAACTTCTTCCAGCAGATCAAATGGCAACGGTTTATTCACTTCCGCCTCCTCCAACAAAAAGCATAAGGCTGAGAACCAGCTGCAGTCTCATGCCGGAGACCTCACAGTATGTTCATTCTCTTCCTCTCCCAATAAAAATAAAAATGAAATTGAGCACACCCCTATACTCATCTGTCTTTAGCCCAGCACAGTCTAAACACATGCTTGAGGTCCCTCAAGAATTCCTAAATGCTGCTCTGGGAAGGCCTGGTGAATGAGCACACCCTTTTACCCCTTCCCACAGAGAACTACAGAAGAAGAAACCAAAGGAGGCATTTGAAGCCTCTTTTGCTTAAGAAACCTCTTTGCAAGATTTCATTTCCCACTCTAAAAAGAAACGGCCCCATAGTAATACTACTCCAGGACAATGTAAATTGGGAGTGTGAAACCAACCAACCTTATTATTTGGAAAGATTCCTTACCCCAGGACAGAGTGAAATCTGGGACTGAAACCCCAGGCCAAAACTGTGGGACTCCCACTCCACCCTTGGTAACTGGTAAAGTGGCTGCAGTATGGGACCCCTACCCCCACCCCTTTTCCAGTGACCTTCTCAAGGGTGATTCCAGCTGCCTGCACTCCCCTGGGGAATGGTGGGGACTTGGGTCCAAGTCTGTCTAACTTCGTATCTTAGTCAAAATGTGATTTGGGGCCAGTTGCATCATCTCTCTGAGCCAGTTTCATTTGCGAAATGGTGGGAGAAAGATTTAAATGAGCCAGTACTATCTGAAGAACCAGACACATACAGATACCTATGCAACTAACACTACATGTTAGTTCCTCTTTCCTGCTACTCCACTTAACAGCTGGTAGCCCTGGATCATGCATCCTCTGGGGCACATTATTTAACTCCAAACTCTTCCCCGAATTCTCTCAGGTCACCATGCTATGAAAACCAGTGGGGCTTTGTGAGGCAGGGAGAGAGATGAGACATGAGAATAGGGCTGTTCAAAAAAAGATGGGGGAGGCAGTATTTAATGTTCTATCTCATGAATTAAAAAGGTAAAAAAGTTGGTAGTAGGTCTGTCAAGAGCCAAAATCTTGTAACATCAGGAAATTAACCCACTTACACACCCTTATTTGGGAGCAATTATCTTCAATTCTAGGCTCAAAGAATCTGAGAAGACCCTACTAGAAAAACCTGGAATAAAAATAAACCATTTCAAATTAAGACACAAACTTATCTGCACCTCTAGATCCTAACATAAAAGCAACCATGTCTAGAGAATTGTAAAATAATTACAGACTTTTACCAAACAGACGTTTATTGAGCAAGTACTTTGTGCCAGGCACTGTGTCAAGCAACGGAGATCCAGTGGTGATCTAACAGATTCAGTCCGTGCCTGTGTGAAGTTCACAGTCTAGCTGTGGAGATTATACACATCTATAATTACTGTCACGAGTGCCACAAGGGAAATGCAGAGTCCTAGGTCCTCTGACAACAAAGACGCTTGCTCTACACATAAAATCAGTCCATATTTAAAGAAGCATTTGTACACACTCAACACATTTTCATTACTTCCATTCATCCATTCGTGTTGTGGGTATCTGTAGTTTGTTCCAGAAGAATCCACTTGAATTTCATAACCAAAGACAGTTGCTTTATTATCCGTGGGTCTAGCACACAATAGGTGTTCTATAAATATTGGAATCCCTAGGGAATATGATTTTTTTTAATTTTTCCACAAATCTATAGTGTTCCTTTTAAAAATACATTTTAAATAATTTCGAGTTATTCCCTTTGGCTTTTCGTGCTCTTCACAGACAGCTAATGAGAATCAGTCCATTTTGTGACCTGAATGACTTCTCTTTTGCAAGGGTATAGCTCAGCAGTTCTGAAACCTTGGTTCCTGGATTAGCATCACCTGGAACTTGCTAGAAATGAGATGTTCTCAGGCCCCACTCCACACATCTAAATTAGACTCAGGGTCAGAGGAGCAGCTGTCTGTGTGTTGATAGAACCCCCTGATGATTCTGATGCAGAGTCACCTTAGAGAACCACTGGTCTGGCCAACTGGGGAAAGAAGGGGCTTGAGTCCTAAGCCCTAGACCTCACCCATAGTAGTTATTTGAGCTTGAGCAAGTTACTTAACTTCAGCCAGCCACAGTTTCTGGATCTGTGAGAGTGGGCCACTAAGAACTTCCCTTTTGTAAGCTTCATGCCTAGCACAGAACCCAACACGGGGCTTGAACTCACAACCCTGAGATCAAGACCTGAGCTGAAATCAAGAGTCAGAAGTTCAACCAACTGAACCATCCAGGCTCCCCAAGAACTTCCCTTTTGATACTGTTATAAGAATGACATTTGAAGGATGCCTGGATGGCTCAGTCAGTTAAGCATCCGACTTTGGCTCATTGGCTCAGATCATGATCTTACAGTTCCTGAATTCAGGCCCTGCGTCCGGCTCTGCACTGACAGTTCAGAGCCTGGAGCCTGCTTCAGATTCTGTATCTCTGTCTCTCTGCCCCTCCCCTCCCCTCAAAAATAAATAAATGTTAAAAATTTAAAAAAAAAAAAAAAAGAATGACATTTGACAACACACATGAAAGCCCTCAGCATGAGAACTGGAATGCATGTATTTCTTCTTCTGTATTTAAACAAAGGGATCATCAGTTCTAACAGAGAACACAAAACAGTGGGTTGTTCTTTCAGCCAGGTGGCCAGTTTCTGAAAAGACTGGTGTGTTGTTTTTTGTTTAGAAAGCCGCTCACAACAATTCCGAAAACGTTCTCCACAAGTCACGGCCACAAACAGAGCCATGGTCTCCAGGTTCCAACGGCCACAGGGACTGCAAGAGGCAGAAACTTATCTTCGATGATATGTGAGTGTGGACTCTGTCGATGTAGTGAGGGGCAAAGTTAAAACAGAAACTCTGCGGGTAGAAGGGTTATATTCATGACTTGGTCAGGGAAATGTTGCCCTCTCAAAGAGAACTAGAGCTTACCTTTGAATGCACCCCTGAGTCCCGGGGAGATTTTTGAACAGCTAGAACAGCCAGAGCTCCTGGGGTTGCCTCTAAGATGTCAGGAAGCTAAGGCAAATGGCAGTCATGGGTCTTACATCTCTAAGCAACTTCATTTTGGGTTGTTGGCAGTTGTATGCTACCAGAAAGAGAAGCATTTTTGTTTTTGTAAATTAGAACGGGCAAAGAATAATAGTGGTTCACTCCTGGCTTGTTTCCTCTAAAATGCTACATTCTTTATAATAGCATAAACAGTTCACACAGGAAAAAAATATCCTGTCATCCTTCCCCCAGCCCTAGTGCTGAAACCCAAGTATTACTTCCACTCCCAGCATCAATTCATAAAAGGAGGAGAAACAAGAGAAGATGAATAAAAAGTAACATCCTGGAATGTTCTTCAGATGCTGAAAATGACAAAGGAGAAGTGATAAAGTGATACTGAAAACTATTTAGGCTCTTGGGGGGAAAAATATGTGTCAAGGACAAGCCTGGAAGACAGAAGATATGGTTTCAAGAGTTTGGCTTGAATCCTGTTTTCAACGTTAACTGTTCAACAAGCACCCAGTGCAGGTCTGTGTGAGGCACTCCATCAAATCCTGGGGGTGGGGACAGCATGCAGCACTGAGACATCCTGTCCTCTAACTGCTTACAGTCTGGCTGAGGAGACAAACTACAAACCCCTCACCCCACCTAAAACTGGAAAAGTTAGGGGTGCCAAATGTCTTCGAGTCCCAGCTTCTTTATTAGGAAAAACAACAGTCATGATACCTCTCTCCCGAAAGAAAGTTCTCCCAAGACCCAGTTAGATGAGATCACCCAAGGGGGACCATCCTTGCAGAAGTGATGACTATTGCATCCTCATCTTCCATCCATCCTCTCCTCCAGCCCTGGCTTCACGCAGAGTAAAGACAAGTTCTACTTATTCAACCCTACAGACTTCTCTGCGAAATGAGAATGTGCCGTTAGGGTCCTCAAATTATTCTTGGACTTCCGTGAGCTAATTAAGGGCACAGAATTGGGAAGTTAAAAGCCAAATCCACATTTTTTGTTTGTTCCACTTACTGAACACATTCCAAGATAATTGGATTTATGAAAGTTTAAGAGTAGCCCAGGAGGACAGGTATTTTTCTCTCCTTCCCATGGCTGCTGCAGCAGCATTTGGCCCCAGGCATGCTCTCCTGGCCCTAACCACCTCCCCTTCTCCTTGTCTTCTCCACTGCCCTAATCAAAGAGGGTGGCCATTAATCTCCGAGGTAGGGACATGTAGTGGGAGGACAGTCCCTTGGTGAACTGCATATATAATTAGTGTTTGGTAGTCTTACTTGTTCACGTGAACTCTAACCATTTGTAAAAATGAGAGATTAAAATTGTGTCTGATGACAACGTGGCAGTTTGCACTCAGAAGTCATAATCTAACAACATGATCAAACACAACGTGCGTTGGACACTAAGGTGCTTAAAACATCCAACATTTCCAACAGCTGATGTTAAGGGGCATGGTATTTAAGCACACGTAATACCATTATTACGTGTGTTAATACAATCATAATAAACATACATATAGAAAATTTAAATATAAGGAATTATCCAATGTATGGACCAAAAAGCTAAGTCAAAAATAGCAACAACTAAATGGCCGTACTTCGATCTGCAGTTTCTTGGACTGTTTACAAGAGGAAATGTTTCTCAATCTGCCAGCACTATTGCTAATATAATTTTTTCACGATCTGTGTCAACAAAGAAGCTGTTATCATTCGTTCCTCCCATTAGCAATATGTATAATTTTTCTGGCTGACAGCTACAATAAAACTGTTTCTCTTTTATGGATATAGATATAATAGAATAAAAAGGCACTTGTATGTATCCGTCATACGGAGAGATAGATGTCATGATCCAATTGCCATGTGTCCCAGTTGATTTGAGATCCGTAACAGTAAAATAAACATGCAACTCAAACAGCCACTCAACCACTGAACTAAGAAAGTCTCCGGAAGACCCTTGAAGCTTGAAAAACAAAACTAGGCATTGTCTTTTCCTTGAAACAATACAGATCACTGTCCCTTAAGAAATCGCTGCGCTAGGAAGTCACCTAAACTTGTATAAAATGTCTCCCAGGTCCAGTTGGTATGTGCTGAGCACTTACTAAGTGCCAGGTACATTGGTAGAAGCTAAGATATGCAATTCATGAATCCTCAGTTATTAATTCAGGGGAGAGGGAGGCACATGGGTGGCTCCCCTGGGAAGGTGCCTTGGGACCACAAAACTTCAGCCTCCTGCTCCTCTCTGTTCTTCACCAGCTTCCCCACCAGCAGGGTTGCTAACAGACGAGGACCTGGCTCCTGTCACTTTCCTTGACTTTTCCCCACTGAAGGTGTCAACAAGCAGTGAAACAACCAGAGAGGCTACCAGTAGAAAAAAAAGAAAGACCTGGAGAAATAGCTCAGGAGCAATTTAGAGTTGATGGAAATCCAGTTATAGTGATCCAAAAAGGAACAGATGCCATACTGTCATTTACTTTTTAAAGCTGCATCATGTAGCTTTTAGAAAAAAAAAAATAAACTCATCCTTTTGTATTATAAATACTCGTTAATGGTTGAATAAACATGCAATGCAGACAACAGCTGAATTCAGTGGGCGCTTAATAACAAGTGTTGAATGAACACAGCTGAATTAGAATAACAGCGCTAGGAGAGTAATGCCTGCAGTTTTTTCACCATGAATATAAGGAATCTACATGCAGGTAAATTGAAATTCATGGGTTCCTAAGCCCCTTTTCCTATGTTACTTACCAATTAACTAGGCACCAGTTTGTGTCTTTAGGATGCAGATGGAACTGAACAAAATAACACTTATTTTTTAAATGTGATCCAGGTCAGCTGGTTCTGCGTAATTTGCAGGCTCAGACTGGTGGCAATGTGATGGCACCTCCTCCCTGACATTTAGCCACACTCGACATCCACTACTTGACAGCCCCGGTTTTGAGGTGACACCGGTGTGATTGCCAAACTTTTGTTTAAAAAAAAAAAAATCTGTAAGAATTTATGTCAATGAGTGACAGCACTAGATTCAACTCAAAGCCCAGAAACTGATCTTATTAGTGTGAAGCCACGAGCTGTAAATTACTTTGTGTCATAATTAGTGACAGGGGAGTTCTTGGCCCTGGAAAATCGAGAGAGAACAACTGTGTCATGAAGGCCTCGGTACAGAAGTCCTGAGCAAAGCTAAGTGGTGAAACGCTTGGCTGGGAAATCAAGTCTCCTTTCCCACCAGCCATATTGCTGTGTTGGGAAGCCAGAGAATCCCTAGTGCCAGAACTGCCTGCTGCTCCCAGAAGGATGTACTGTCTCCTGCCCATATTTCACAAGGAAGAGTCAGTCACGATCATCACATTCAGCAAAACCACCAAACATTCCATCTGTCCCCGTGGCACCAGTAACTGGAGCCCAGCTACTTAACTCTCCCAACATTGAGAAGAGACTCCCTCAGCCACGTGTGCTGAAGGCCATGGCGTGTGAAATGTGACTGGCAGGGAAGGGAAAAGGATTTGGCATTTGTGATGTAATTATGCTCAGCAATCTCCTAGCTAAAAGGATTTAATTTTATAGAGGATGGGAAGAGTCTAGTATGTAAAAGGTCAGATCTCTTGTGGCATGATTTAGTCAAAGGACATCAACTGAAATCCTTGAGTAGGTGATGGTACAACGAGGCGAGGCACTCCCACGGGGGGCTTGCTGTGTCCATCGCTCCTTTCCTGAGGGGCTCCCCTTCCCCACCTTTCCCGGTAAGCCAGTAGTACGCCTTCCTGCTCTTCTGTATGGAATTTTCTCCTTTATGAGATCCCTCTCAGCCAAGTTTTTATTTTTTTCTTAACTGAAACCAAGAGTGAAAGAGAAAGAAAAAGACTAGGCTTGGGATGGGGACGTAGAGGCGATAAGATCTTTCAGATCTCCCTGACTAAAATCTTCATTCTCTGATCATTTTAAGGGTTTTGTAAAATTATTTTATTTTAAATGTCACACCCAGAGAAGAACAACAATCAAGCTGATGAGTTTCCATTTCAATAGAAAGTTGCTTTTGATTGAATGACAAAAACCTGCCACATTTAGTCTGTGCATCTTGGAAAGTGCACACTGTTTTCTGTGTGTGACCGAGAGAGAACACAGTCGTGTGCAAGAGCCTATGGTGTGTACAAGACACGATGCATGATCACCTGTGCTTCTGACAAGCCAGGTTCTAGAGACTCTGGGGTCCCAGCCAGCATCAAGTTCATGGAAACAAAAACTGCATTTGAATCTTTGCTGCTTAAATTCAGTCTACCTGCTTCCTTCAAGAAGCACTCATAAAGCCAACACTGGCACACCAGAGACGCTGACCCTCAAGTGCCTTCATCAGTAGTGTTCACTTTAGTAGATTAAAAAGAATTACAGGCTCCCCTGCTCTCTAAAGTAGAGCATTCCTCCGAAACCATTTGTAAGTCAGAATGGTGTAAAGCAAAGAGTATCCCCAGTTTTCTGAGAGTTCGCTTGGCATTACTTCACTTAAAGAAAGACCTACATTAGTACAGTTAAGGCTTTTTTCAGAAAAGTGAAAACCCTCTTCAGGTTAGTGAAAAACATTTCTAATCTAGGTCTTTCGTAAAAGTGAACTTTCAGAAAGCAGGGGGATGCCTGTACTTAACTTCTTACATGTCCTTCTTTGTGAAGAAAGTACTTCAAAGCTGAGGACACAGTAACGCCCGTGGGGCTTATCAGATGACAAGCTGACAGGGTATCGGATGATGAATTCATTTGGTATGCAGTTGCCTATTTGTCTCATTTGGACTTCATCTTCCCTAAGGAAATTATCCAGATTTCTGCTGTGCCAAGGAACCTGTTTGTTCAAACACATTGAGCTCCCATCCCTGCCAGTTTTCACAAAACAGGAGGCTCTGCTGTGGGGGGTGGGGGGTGCATTTCACAGAGGTAGGAATTACAGAAAGAAGGCTGCCAGCCTCTCCATGGGAGACCATTCAACTCCATCTCAGCCACAGAACAGAACAAAAAGCAAGGTTGCTTTAATACTCCTCTGCCAGAAGAAATATCAGGGTAGCTCAAATCCTGTTGCTGCCTCAGAACTGAGGTTGCGTGTTTATAGGGGCGATAGTGGGAGGGTGAGGAAAAGAAAAAAAAAACATTCTATTTGGATCAAGTGTTCAGATTGTTTTTGTTGCAAAGAGCTCTTACAACAAAGATACACATGGCCAAGGCTTGGCTTTGAAAAAGATCACTTGCAAGCCCCATTTCTGAAGAGCCCAAGATACATAGTTAGTTACACGTATGATGTTTAATTGAACTTTTATTAGGTTGGTTCATGTGTCATCGTAAGATACCATCACTTTGAAAGAACAGTATGAAGAATGCTGTTACTAAATGAAAACCGAAAACTCTAGGCTTTTCATGTAAAAAAAAACAAAAACAAAAACAAAAAAAACACCAAAGATTAGATCACAAATCTGTTGGAACACTGAGATAATTAGATTTTATTGTAGTACCTTGGCCAAGTTGTAGTCTATAACTGCCACAATGGCGACAATTTTACTTTCCTCCTGACTGGGACATTGCTGTCAGAGTGATGCCTTCATCATAGCATGTATCCACCGCCCTGTTGGACAGTCTCCAGTGGTATCCCATTAGCCCCACTGCCTTTATAATGTTCTAATCTAGGAACGTGGCACTAGAAATCACCTGAAAGGAGAAAATGAGCCAATCATCAGGCAATCTTCAGTGACTCAGTGTAGTGAGCCCTCCATTATATGCGAGGATGAGAATTGTGACTAATGTGTTTGTAAATGGCCTCTGGACGGTACATTTTTTTCAGCATCTCAGCTTAGTGTCAGCTGCGTGATACAGTCAGAAAATTAGATGTGTTACTTACCCGCGTACACTATTGTGAGAGTTTGTGACCCAGCCTCCATATCAGATTTAAAAATACATTCATATGCTTCAGATCAAAACAATGTTGATTAAGGAGCATATATTAAGAATCAGGAGGCACCACCATCCTTAAGGGCAACTTTGAAGGTTAGTAAAAACTAAGATGCCATAGCTTATTGCCAGAAGAATCCTTTCATGAAAACGAAATGCATTTGAAATGATGATCTGTTGGTGACAAGGTCTACAAAACCGGGCAAGAAAAAATTGACCAAACTCATATACTAGAGTGTGGAGCAGATAATGATGTGGAGAATTTCAAGTTGCCATGGAGACGTTCTCTGGCTCATTGGCTGCGATGCTGCACCCCATCAGAAGCCACCACTCTCCTCTAAGCTCAAAATGAATTCAATGCTATTCAAAGAGGATTCATGTACCTTCTACCATGTAGAAGCCTAAGACTATAGGGTGGGGAAGATCAAAGATGTCCCAGCACAGTCCCTGCTGAAAATGTACCAGCTGCAGAGCTGCCCACATGCAATAACTGTAGCCATACCCCTCCAAAGGTAATTAAATGCCTTATTAAATACCCTCCAAAGGTAAATTAAATAAGTAAGAAGTGGTATCTAGGAAAGACCCAGATGAGCATGGACCAGAGTTACCAAGAAGGTCTTATGGTACAAGAATTTGAGGGAGAGGTAGCATTTGGCTCATAGAAGGCACTCAGTGAATGTGCACTCAGAGAGCAGAATATTCTAAGTGAGAGGAAAAGGATGAGTAGAGAAGCCCTAAGACAGAGATGGCATGTGAGCAACACAGCAAGGAGACCACCCCTCGCCATGGCTGCAGTTGTGGGGTTACCAAGATCAGTGGGGGCCTGAACTGAGACTTGATCCCAGAGGATCTGGAGATTGACTTTAGATCTGGAAGTAGTATGGTGATTTAATGAAAGCCATGTTTTACAAACACTGGTTAAAGGTTAAAGCTCAGGATAGATCACAGGGGAGTGAAACAAGACGCCAAGAGAGGTGATGCAAGCCTAGGCCTGGGTAGTGGATGTGGTCACTGAGAAAAGGAAGGATGTTTAGGATGCACTCATAACATCTGATAAGAGGGAAGAGAAATCGATAAAGACCCCGGAACTCCTCTCTTGAGTGGATAGGCTCTGGGAACTCATCTGAAGCTCAGGTGTCAGGTCTGGGTCTGAGCTAGAGGTAGGGTCTGCTCTTCTACACTGAGGCATTCCACAAAAGGACAAACAATAATGCAGAGGATTTTTAGGGCAGTGCAACGATTCTCTATGATACTATGATAATGGTGGATAAATGTCATTATACATTTGTTAAAACCCACAGGATATACAAAACCAAGAATGAACCCTAATGTAAACTATGCACTTTGGGTGATAATGACGGGTCAGTGTGGGTGCATTGATTGTAACAAATGTCCCACGACTCTGGTCAGACCTGTTAAGGTAGGTAAGGGAGGCTGATGGGAGAGGGGCAGGAGGTATATGACAACTCTCTAAATTCTCTATACTTTCCATTCAGTTTTGCTGTGAACCTAAAATTGCTCTGAAAAATAAAGTTCATTAAAAAAACAAAGATAGCAACAACAAAATAATGTAAATTACCAGAACTGGAATCCAAGACCAGTATTCAGTGTGCATTCAAAGGTCAGTGTGTGGACAAAGAAGGGAAAGCCACCATGTAAAGGTGAAAACCCATTCAAATGGAAAAAGTGTGAACTTCTAGGAGATGGACTGGAGAAAGTAGAGCCAGTAGGAGAAGCATGGCCTTCCTATGAAGGAAACCTCAGGCCCCACCTGCCACAAAGACCCACCAAGATGAATAGAAGGTTTCAGGCCTGAGTGGCAAGAAGAATGATAGAGGGCTGATGAGCCAAAGACAGGGAACTTAATTGTACACATTAAGGGAATTCTGCAGCTCTGTTCCTCATTTCTTTGTTGGAAATGTTAAATATTCCCAGCACATTATCACAAGAATGACAATATTTTACAGGGGAATAAAAGACCAAACGAAAGTCCTTTTTGGCCTCTATGATTTGTACTTGAGACTAATTATTATAAAAAATAATAATAATTATTATTATTATTCATTATGATAATGGTTTGATTGATTAAAACCATTAAAATGAAGGTAAAACTTTGGGATTGCAATGTCATTGTCACGGTATGCATGGTTTTTCTAAGCATTTTGACCTCTTTGGATAAAAGGATGCTTTAACCACCTAATAATGTGGTAAGGAAAAAGACCCATTAGAATCTCAAAGAAGAGGGTTCAGATAAGCATATAACAATAGATGAGTCAGTCCATGATTAATATCACTACTTATGTCTTACTCTCATTCAGGGAGTCCTGGCTTATATTGGATATTCATGAGCAAGTCAAATTTATTGATTATATAAAGACCCATAATATAAAAAAGTTTATGCTGATGGCACCTAGAGTATGTAGATTTTTAAAAATCTATCAGACTAAGCATTTAAAGGTACTGTCTGATAAGTAGCTTCATGTAACTTGAGGTCATTACACACACTCAGATCAGTCTCTGTATTAATTACCTTCATCTCCCAGCAGAGTTAGTGCTGGCCAGGGTTATTGCTTTAATAATGCACATGTCTGCTGTTAATGTTTACCAGCTAGCTAATCAGAACTCTAGAGAATACATGCCACGTTTGCATTGTTACAAGGTAGACATCATTTTACAATTAACTTCATTACAACTGGAATATAATCATACAGTATTACCTCTTTTTGTGTTTCACTGTGAGGCCTTAAAATAATTAGATATAGATACATACAACTGTAGGTGCCATTTATGCACATAAATGACAACTTACCTTCATAAGAATACATAAATATACTCACCCAAACATATCTGTGCAAGTATTATGAGGTGTATTTATGATCTTTAAATTAAAAAGGGATTGTTTTATACAAATATCATGTAAAATAAGATTTTTTACTTGTTTTCTTAACCATGCAATAAGAAATCTGATTCACAAATTAGACACTGGGGACCCATGTTAAAACCACTGTAAATGTAGACTGTCTGCACATATTGAATGTGTTTTGAATAGTTAATTTAAGAGAAAAATAATTGTGATATTTTACATACAGGAAGTAATTTGGGAATGCAAAAATGCTTGATTCCATATTAAACAGACTTTTAAAATTGTGATTCAAGTTTGAGCAAAAAGAGAAGAATGTTTTCCAAAGATCTTGCACTTACACAATAATGACATTTAATATTCTTTCCTGTAGGCCACGCAGTGCAGATTATTTTATGCAGGAAGCTAAACGGATGAAGCATAAAGCAGATGCAATGGTAAGACCCTTTTCTTTCCAGATATGTTCTTCCAAATTATGTTTGTACTGCAGCTTCATCACTGGGGCAATATAGCTGGGGTAATTATAAAATCTATTACAAGGATGGCTGGGTCTGTTAAATGGAGAAATGTTTATATAATCAAGTGCTCATAGCCCAATAAATTATGACTTCAACCAATAATGTCTGACTGGGAGAAAGTCCCGGATAAATGAATATTTCAATTTAGTTCTAAGGTTTGAATAGTAACTAGAGGCAATGGAGTCAGTGGGTGGTAGTATTTTTTTTCCTTTAAGAAAAAAAAAATCTGGGTTTGCATTTTTCTCTCTTGTTAGCCTGGCCAGCCCTTGGCTTGGTCCCAGGATCAAATCCCTTTTCAAGAGGACTCATGTTCTGCCTGTGTATCTGCCAAAATTAATACTTCCTCTGAAACTGTACAACACAGAAACCATTATACTGCACATAAGACCCTAAAGTCACCATGATTTGATGTCTTCCAAAAAAATAACTTTTCTTACTTGGATAATCTCCTGTTTTGGAAAGTGTGAACCTTCCAGGCAAGAAATAGAAAACCTCTGGGTTTTTCTGAAAGAGATCACATGGTTGGTCCATCTTAGGTCTCATCCAAAGAGACTCCTTCCTACCCAGTAATTCCAGTTCTGTTCCCCTCCAGCATTCCCAACAGATTAGGGTGCTGGAGATGAATAAGACATTTCAGATGACCTTCAAGGTAGTATTCCAGTGCTGAAGGTGCTTACATCATAAATGTACCCCTCCCCAGTGTCGCTGATGTTGCCAAACATTTATTTGTCGGAAGATCACTGTCTAGGTACACTGATGTGCAAGGAAAATAGGCAGAGTTATCAGAAAGTAGACAAGAGAAGTGGGAGGTACAGTTCTTGTCCTCACAACCCCACGGTCTAGTGGAGAGTTCTGGTCACCTGAAGAAGCTGATGCATGATCGCCATTGGAGAAAAGCACAGAATTTTAAAGCGGAATGAAATTTTCTGCCTGAATCATGCAGTGTTTACCAGCAGTGTTTGTTCCATGTCGTGTTATCCCACCTGACCTTTCCTTTCAACATTCTGCTCCAAGCCACACTGGTGCCATCCCAGCCTCTGAGCACACCTCACTCATGCCAGCCACCGGGCCTTTTCAGCAGCAGAGCCTCACACGCGCGCGCACACACACACACACACACACACACACACACACACTCACTCACTCACACATACTCACACCTCCACTTCCTCCACAAATCCAGCCAAATCATACTATTCCTTCCTATGGCCATTTTCAGGTCTCTTCCCTGAGCCTCCCCAGCCTTTCTGCAGCCCCATGACTTGCTCCCTTCCTATCATCTCTTTGCATTGTACTCTCTGCTTTGCATTTTGTTAGTTAATCACAGACTGCCTTGCACTTTGAACTATCTTGTGGGTGCATGTTTTCTCTCTCCAGATGTATTCTGTGTTCCTGAAAGAAGCTTTTGTGTATCAAGTACACACTGCACAGAATCGAGTGCTGTAGAAAACACTTGTTGAATGAAATGACTTCCTTAATTTGAAAGCATTGCCAAGAAATATTTTTCTATAGCCTATTAGGATTATAAACTATTTGAAAACTTGATTTGCCAAAGAGGGAGTGTTGCTCTACATTGCTGTTTTCTAAGGTATCCGTTACTAATGAGAATTGGTTTCAGAGGCAAGGCTTAGATTAGTAATTTGTGTAGTTCTGTTCTGATTGATGAATAAATATGTGAAAGCGTGGAAGAGTATGCAATCCAAACTTAGAATATGTAATTATCACCGAAAGTGATACATGTATATGGAATATACACAATACATGTATATGGAACCAGGAACTTGATGTGTAAGTTCAGATTTATGAGAACCTGATAATATGAAGCTGATTCTTGGTTATCCTCACTGATGTGGAGAGAAACTAAATAAATTTAGACAACTTGAGGTAATCATCCCAAATAATTTTTTATTTGGCATAGCATAGAGGGACAAGGAGTGAGGTTGCCAAGCAATTAGGGGTTAGAAAGAAGGAAACAGAAATTAGAACAACCATGCAGTTCTGAGCAATTCTGATTGGCAGCTGTTGTATGGATCTGGTACAATTCTGTATATAACCGTTCACCCACTTACCCTAAACCAGTAGCAATTTGCAAAAGTAAATAGAGAAGGAAGCATCCTATTTCTTTCTTCTCTCGGCTCCATTCACAGGATTTTGGAACTCAGAAGTCAGGTTTCTCAAATAAAGCATATTGACTATGTGACAATGCCATTTTAAAAACTATACTTAAGGAAGACACTGTATTAATTCTGTTGATCAGGTGGAAAAGTTTGGAAAGGCTTTGAATTATGCTGAAGCAGCTTTGTCATTTATTGAGTGTGGAAATGCAATGGAACAAGGCCCAATGGAATCCAAATCTCCCTATACAATGTATTCAGAAACAGTAGAGCTCATCAGGTAAGCACCACGTCTTGCTGGGGGAGTGGAAGGGGTGAGGAATGTATGTCAGTACTATGAATACAGAGAAAAGAATTCCAACTGCACTATCAGCTACCAAGAACCAAGGTGCATCCTCACAAAGAACAACATAAGATTTTGCAAGGCTCTTTTACACACCCTGCCTCCCTTGATCTCTTGTGAGTGAGCAGGAAAGCTCCTATAACCCCTGATTACTTCAGAAAGGAAGCTGAGTCCAAGTGAGATGTGACATGTCTACTTCAGCCAGCTGAGAAGTGGCAGATTTTGAACTAATTTCACCTCAGTGCTGCTTTTTTTTTTTTTTTAACCTGATTCAGGTTAGTATAGTCTAAATCTTAACTCCATCAGTAGATGATTCAGGAGTATTTAACGAGAGGAAAGAAGATTCGGGGCGGGAGGGATTTTAGGAAGGGAAAGCCACCCTGTGATATGCTGTCTCAGAGGGTGCTGATGTTGTTTGGTCTTAAACCTGAATGTGAGCACCATCCGCCACCTGGGTTGAGACATTTAATGTGAGCAGATACAGGGTTTCTGACATGGGCATATCAAGGGTTGGATGGGAGACTCTTGGCTTCCATCATGGAGACCCAGAAAAGCACATCTTCAATGTCTTTTTTAGTGAACCATTAAGGAAATTTCATCCATGAGCCATACTGAGAATCTTGTCATATAGTTTTTGTCTCTATTTAGTCAACTGCTTAGAATAATATCTAATACCTATATGTAAAATTATTCTTCCCCAAAACTAACTTTAAGAGACTTTTCTAATTCTGGAATTCTTTGCAACCTAAGATTAGATATTTTTTAACATGCCCCACCATTCCAGATGAAAGATTTCTAGTCCCCTTGGGTTATAACCTTTTTGATCTGAATTGGCCCGAAGATACAATTTGGTATTTTATACCATTCTCCTTCAGTAAATAGGTTCCAGCCTTTGAAACTGTCATCCCAGCATCAGAGAATATATCATCTTCAAAAAGCACCTCTTAAGAACGTTTTAAAAGTCAATACTGTCCATTTTTCTTATTAAAATATTTCTACTACGTCAGTGTATTGGTGATTCCTTCATACTATTTACATGATATGTATGCTATTTTTGTCAGTGAAAAAAAGAAATCACCATAGTAAAATTACTGTATGAGATCCTAGATCGTCACATTCCTTCCTCAGAATAAGGCACAGACTCAGATACCCACAAGCAGTCAGGGAAGAACATGGTGAAAGTAGATGGGCACAAAATAGTAAGGTGTCCTAGAATGTGAGTGCTTTGAACCAGGGAATTTGGGAGGAGTCTGATTTGTTTACTGATGTATCCCTAATCCTTGGAACAGTTCCTGAACGTAGTATGTGTTCAATAAATACTTGAGGAATAAATAAATAAACCAGTCACAGGGCCTATGGTGAACTCCAGTGTGCACGGCCCCCTTTAAGGCATTCAAATTTTAAAAAACAATCCCAAACAACAATGAAAGCCTGAGGGCAGTCAAATACATCTGGAGGTGCTGATGTGCTACACCTGCCCTGCACCAGAGTTAGGACTCTAGTGTGTTCACTGATATAAGTATCATTGCATGATGGAGAACAAAATCTATTTTCTAGATAATTCAGACTGAGTAGAATCCCTTGAACTAGTCAGAAAACTAAGACAAAAGAAAGTTTTCTTATCTGAGTTAGAAAATAACATTAATTTATTACTTACATCTGCATGTTGCCCACCAGGCTTGAGACTCTTCTCCCCCACTGAGAGCCAGTGGGGGCTGGGAGCCCTGGCAAGGGAGGATCTCACCACAACTGTCCAGCTCAGGCTACATTCTTTGTCCCTATAAACAGAAGAATTCCTTTCTCCCCAAGGGATACCAAGTGACTGGGGACACTAGCAAGTGGACCCCTGCACCACGAATCAAAATGGTGCCACAAAAGCTCTGAAAATTAGATTGTAATTGGAACTACAGCCCAGAAGTAGGCCAGGACCTGCCTGCTAAACCTAAACAGGGTGCCTTCCTTTTAAAATAAAAGATTTAAATAGAACCCTGGGTCTCCTAACATAATAACCAAATGCCCAAGGTTCAATAGAAACTCACTCATCATACCAAGAAACCAGAAAATCACAACTGGAATGAAAAAACACAATCATTTGACACCAATCACCAAGGTAAATCAGATGTTGGAATTATCTGACAGGGATTTTAAAGCAGCCATCATAAAAATACTTCGATCAACAAATGGTGATAAATTCTCTTAAAAGAACAAAAAAAAAAAATAGAACATCTCAGCAAAGAAGTATAAATTTTCTTTAAAAAAAAAAAAAAAAGAACCAGGGGCGCCTGGGTGGCTCAGGTAGTTGGGCAACCGACTTCAGCTCAGGTCATGATCTCATGGTTTGTGAGTTCAAGACCCGCGTCAAACTCTGTGCTGACAGCTCAGAGCCTGGAACCTGCTTTGGATTCTGTGTCTCCCTCTCTCTCTGCCCCTCCCCCACTCATGCTCTATCTCTCTCTGTCTCAGAAATAAACATTAAAAAAATAAAAAGAACCAAATGTAAATTATAGAAATGGAAAATAGAAACAAAGATCTCACTGGATGGGCTCAGTAGTAGCATGGAGATATGCTGGTTCGTAACCCTCTCAGGAGATTCCCAGGTATAATCTGAAACCAGGCCCTGTACATGGGGGCCAAGAAGACACTGGGGAAGAGGCAGGCCACTCCAGGTTGGTAGGTGGTAGGTTTAATAAGCAAAGAGAACTTACGTATAAGACTTGTCTTGAGTGGCCATAAAATTAATGGATTCCCATACTTGCCCACCAATTCTTAAAGTTTATATGGAGGCCTTAATGAGTTCACTCAAGTATACTGTGAAGGTGTTCTTAACACCACACGCTGTCTCAAGGTTGTGTCCTTGGAGCAGCCTCTGGGAACAGAAAAGGCAAATAGAACCCACATTTCAAGGACAAGGGAGGAGATGAGGCTCTGATCATCCAGGTCCAGCTCACAGGTCAACTGGCAGTCACATTTTTTTGAAGACCTTCCCCAGCAAGACAACAGAGGATAGAATCAGTGAACTTGAGATAGAAAATAGAATTTACCCAATCTAAGCAACAAAAAGAAATAGACTGAAAAAAATGTATAAAGCCTCAAGCACAATGACAGAAGACCCAACATGTGTCTCATTGGAGTCTCAGGAGAGGAAGAGAGTGGGATTAAAAGAGTATTTGAAGAAGCAATGGCTGAAATTTGCCAAATTTGGCAAAAGATATAAACCTACAGGTACAAGAAGCTGAGAAAAACCCAAGTAGGATAAACCAAAATAAATGCATGCCAAGACACATCATAACTACGTTTCTGAAAACTAAAGACAAAGGAAAAAAATCCTGAAGACAACCAGAGAGAAATGTAGGGGAGCACCAGTTTGTGTGACAGCAGACTTCTCATCTGAAACCATGGAGGCCAAAAGGGAGTGGCATGACATTTTTCAAGTAGTAAAAGAAAAAAACCCATCAAAATGAATTTTAGATGCAGGGAAACTTCATTATACAGGAATGACTAGGAAATAAAAATATTCTCAGATATGAAAAACTAAAAGTATTTGTTTCTGACCTATAAAGATGGGCTAAAGGAAGTTCCTCAAACTAAAGGAGATGACAAATGAAGGAATATTGGAGTGTCGGGAAGGAAGGAAGAACAGTGGAAGAACAGAAATGTGGATACATGCAATAAACTATCCTCTTCGTGAGTTTTATAAATCATACTCAGTGGCTAAAAAAAACTGTACCACCATCTGATACTCAAGACAATGTTATTTAAAAGTGAGTAAAGGGACATAAATGGAAATAAGGTTTTCATGCTCCACTCAAAGTGGAACATGTTAATACCCATGAATTGTGATAACTCATGTACATTGTAAATACCCAGAACAACCACTAGGAAAACTGCAGAGATCTATTCAGAGGCACTGCAAATCTGCATGTTGTAGACCTAGTATAATAACAGCATCATATCTTGAGCAATTTACAATGACCTTCACAAATACTATCCTTGTAACAAGGCTGTGTAATCAGCAGTATTCATCATATTTTATCAATAAGGAAATTGAGGCTTAATGACATTCATTTGAGCTCTCACAACTAATAAGAGGCTGAACCAGGATTTGAACCCAGGACTCTGACCATTTCAGCTATGTGTTCGCTCTCTCAAAGAGTCTGTAAGTAACTTGGTATATTATTGGGAGAGTGAAATGGCCATTTTTCCCCTTGATTAGAGAAATAAATTGGAGTAAGTAAAGTTCAAAAGAGCCACCTTCTTTAGGACACTTACACAGCCATCAAAGTAAGAGTTCCATAACAATGAAAAAGGGGTGAATCCAAGCATTCATCTGAGTATAAGGAGTGAACATTTTTCTGAAGGTTGGTTTGGAAGGATTGAACTTCACTCAATCTTGTCAGCCACTCAGCCATAAGTCAAAATTTTATAAAAATGGATGTGTCACTATATTCATGGATAATATTTGAACTGGCCTCACTCTCAACCACCGGTAGCATTTGAACTTGTATTGTTAAGGGGGAGAAAGTAGCTGGACAATCATTAAAGTCATTTTGTTCTAGTCATCACAGTAGTTGTAATGCTTAGGGAAAATGGGGCAGCATTAGCTAGCTTTTAAGAATTAATAGCAAGTGCTATGAAAAACTAAGTTTTGGGGCAAAGGGAACCTCCATCATAGAAGATGTTCTGTTGTTAACAAGAAAGCTTTTTTTTTTTTCCTTTGGTTTTTCATTTCTTTTTTTCCCCTAGGTATGCTATGAGACTAAAAACCCATTCAGGCCCTAATGCCACACCAGAAGACAAACAACTGGCTGCATTATGGTAAGTGCATGATATCAACTTAAAATAGCCTCCACAGCCATGTATACCTTCATTGGCAAACCAACTGCTGAAATGTATACATTTTTCTACTACCTTCTATCATGCAAAAACAAATGCAGTTCTGATGGTGGCTGGGGTGAGCCCACACAATTTCTTGCTGGCCTACCAAGCATGATGTGAATTCACAGTGATTGAGAGTCAACAGGTTCATTACACAAGGATAATTTTATCTGTGTATTTGTATGTATGTGAGTGCATGCACAACTTTAAAATCAGGTAGGTCTGTGTTTTAATAATTTGAATGTGAGTTGTGCCAAATGTAATTTCTCTTGTGTTTGACACTTTAGACACGATCAAAATAATCCATTTGTTCGTTTACATGTGGGATTATTATGACTAAAACAAGATGGTGCCCTGAAGTTCTCAACACATCAAAGAAACAGCTTATTACACTGTAATAACAGAAGCATTTCTTTTAAACTGTTCACCAGCATGTAATAGATTTTTTTTTCTGTATCTGTGGTGATTACAATGGTAATGACTATGTGAATATAATAATAACAATTTTCCCCATTATATCTCCTTGGAACACCTCACCTCATTCTCCCAAATCATAGGCCACCTGTCTTGGTTCCTCCTATATAGGGATCCAACATTTTTTGCTCTCCAGTGGTTCATATTCTACTCTAGAACCTGATCTGCAAGTCAGAGAATCAAGTCTCAAAAAAAAATAACAGCAACATTCAGAAAAGAGAGGGTCTCAGGTAGTTTTGCACTGTCACACCATCTGCAATTTTTTGTGCTCAGAAGACACTAGTAAGTTGTAGTTGGTACATTGGCATTCTAGCATGTCAGCACCAGAACTCAGTTAGCAAATAATTGAGGGAAAAGCACCAGGGAAAAGCGGAGGGTATGTCTCAGTAAATGCTTTCTTCGTTGTTTTCAAACGTAAAGTTCCATTATTAGGATTAACAAATTAATGATGATTAATACCTAATATTATAGAAGATAGAATACTAATATGTAAATAATAAATGTAAAATAATAAAATAATGATACTCTCAGCCTTGAGTTTTTGCTGTTTATAAAGTATTCATATATATTAATTTGAACTACTTATACAGTCCAGTAAAGTAGTTTAAAAGTGAAGGGAATACAAACAGGTGGAAGAGCTGTTCTTTCAGCAAAGCCGAAGGTGCAGAAGTCAGGGCACCAGAGAAATCAAAGTAAGGTGGCTCTGCCCTGGAACTCCCCCAGTGAGTTTCCCCGTGACTGGGAAAGCCCTGTGCTAATGCTCCCTCACTCCTCCCATGGAGAGAGACTGTCCTCTAGTGGTGGAAGAAGAAAATGGCCTGTCCCTTGGCCCCAACAAAGAAGCAATAAAGCTATGATACAGTGGTAGATATGTTTATGGAATAACTCCTTGAAGTTTTGAATTCTATCTTTTGAACTAAAGGAAGGTCAGATACTTTTCAGACGTAAATGTAAGTTTAAAAATATTACATATATATAATCATGATATAAATGCTGAGTGCCTTAGAACAAGAGTTTTGTTTTGTTTTTTTTTAAGTCTTGTTTGCAAAGGACATACTCATGCTTTCAGGGCCCATTTCTCTCTTTCTGCTGCAGTTATCGATGCCTGGCTCTCCTGTACTGGCGGATGTTTCGACTCAAGAGGGACCACGCTGTGAAGTACTCAAAAGCACTTATCGACTATTTCAAGGTACTATCTGGCTAATGGGCAACATTATTGCTTGTATCCACTGGTCTCTCTGTCATGGACATTTTCGAGGAGCCTGGTAGAATTCATGGCTTTGGGGATAATACAGGAACCCTCTGATATCAACACTAACCCCCTTTATGACATACTCATGGTGTTCAAGGCTCAAAGAATGGCCTTGAGAGTCCATCTAATTTATCTCCCTGCCTTGTGTCCAAGTATTTTTATGGCCTCAAGAGAAAGAATATTAGTGTCCTAGGAAATTCCTCTTTATAGCTAACAAATTTCTCATGTTCCTTTAGAGCTTCTTCCTCTTAGAAGTAATTACTTAGAACTTCCTCATAGCTCTCTCCAGTAGCTAATTTAACTTTTAATCAAGGCATTGTTTTAAATGATAAGAAATGGCTTGTTAGAACTCAGAGGTAGTGGGTAAATATAAGGGTAGAATTGGAAAATATGCTAACTTTTCCCTATCTCAGTAAATGAAATCATTTTCATTGGGAGAATAAAAAAAGAAAACCTTCTCTGATGTACTTGTGAAGTAGACATGAAGTTATTCATTTGGGATTTCTCAGTCCCTTTGCTGTCCATTTGTCTATAGAAACAAGAAATTATAGCATTTCTATCTCCACCAACCTCATGTCAGATACACACCATCATTTTAGATCCTTTAATCCCCAACCTCCACTTCTTAGACATCATCTCAGATGACCAGGCTACGTTGGAGGTTCTGTGGGCTATGACCAGCATGCCATCTCCTTCCTGGTCACGTGTGTAAAGTAACCAGGTGCTAAGGCAAGGAGATAACTGTTTTGACACATTGACCGTTCTGTGTCATAATGACAAGAACAGACACTGAGTCTATTCCTTTACTTCCAGAAAGTCAGAATCTAAGAGCTAATACTGAAGAACATTACTACAGTCAAAAAAAGAAAAGAAAAGAAAATGCTTGAATAAAAAAGGAATCTGAACTCTGTAAGCTACAGAGATTACAACATAACTTTTAAGGGATATAAGAAGTTCTTAGCCTATGTATGCCATCCATGAATATGTACAGAATGGACAAAGAACACAACTTAAATATCAGAGTTTCCCCTCCAGGGGCTATTGGTGGCTACCCTTAATTAAAGGCCATTTAAATGCCTTTACAGTATTAAGTTCAGAGATTATGAGGGCACCTGGGTGGCTCAGTTGGTTGAACATCAGACTTTGGCTCAGATCATGATCTCATGGTTTGTGGGCTCAAGCCCCACATCAGGCTTTCTGCTGACAGCCTGCTTCAGATTCTCTGTCTCCCTCTCTCTCTGTCCCTCCCCTGCTCATGCATGTCTTTCAAAAATAAATAAGCATTAAAAAAAAGATATTTTATTAAAAATAGACCTACCCTATGACCCAGCAGTAGCACTTCTAGGAATTTACCCAAGGGATACAGGAGTACTGACACATAGGGGCACTTGTACCCCAATGTTTATAGCAGCACTCTCAACAATAGCCAGATTATGGAAAGAGCCTAAATGTCCATCAACTGATGAATGGATAAAGAAATTGTGGTTTATATACACAATGGAGTACTACGTGGCAATGAGAAAGAATGAAATATGGCCCTTTGTAGCAACGTGGATGGAACTGGAGAGTGTTATGCTAAGTGAAATAAGCCATACAGAGAAAGACAGATACCATATGTGTTCTTTCTTATGTGGATCTTATGTGGAGAAACTTAACAGGAACCCATGGGGAAGGGGAAGGGAAAAAAAAAAAAAAAAGAGGTTAGAGTGGGAGAGAGCCAAAGCATAAGAGACTCTTAAAAACTGAGAACAAACTGAGGGTTGATGAGGGGTGGGAGGGAGGGGAGGGTGGGTGATGGGTATTGAGGAGGGCACCTTTTGGGATGAGCACTGGGTGTTGTATGGAAACCAATTTGACAATAAATTTCATATATTAAAAAAAAGATATTTTAAGTTCAGAGATTATGAAACCTTCAGGTGGCAATGATAATTTGTCCATAAGCAAAGTGTTTTATCAATACAGAGCTGCCTCTCAATAAAGGACTTGATTCCCACTCATGCTTTTAGTCACAGGGCTTACTGGTAGTAGAAGAGGCGTGAAGGCAATAGTAGAATTTCCACCTGTAAGGCCATTTCTTACCATTCTGGTAACACCTCCGCTAAAAAACTAAAAATCACTCACCACTTCATAAAGTCCTTTTTAACCAAAGAAACACCTTGTCTCTGGGGTACCAGGCTGAGGCTGTTTTCTTCTCTCTGGAAGGCAAAATTCACATCAGTATCATAAATACCATTTTTTTCCGGGGCGCCTGGGTGGCTCAGTTGGTTGGGCGTCCGACTTCGGCTCAGGTCACGATCTCACGGTCCGTGAGTTCGAGCCCCGCGTCAGGCTCTGGGCTGATGGCTCAGAGCCTGGAGCCTGCTTCCGGTTCTGTGTCTCCCTCTCTCTCTGCCCCTCCCCTGTTCTTGCTCTGTCTCTCTCTGTCTCAAAAATAAATAAACATTAAAGACCATTTTTTTCCTTAATAGTCCCATAGACTTATGTCCAAGAACACATTATCAGACTCTCAGAGAGGAAATCTGTCTGTACATTTAGCAGCTTTCCTTGCCAAAGTCAAAACTTCTTTTCAATGCCTGATGCAAACAACTGGCTTATGTAACATAACATCCTAAGTCAAAATACTCAGATAAGTCAGTTTTTGAATACTCTGTTACGCACATATATTTTAATTTGTTCTTTAGAAAACTTCAACAGCACTTTCCTTTAAGACAAATACTTCTAAACTTCATAAGTCAAAACAATAGAATCTGATGTCTCATATATTTTCAGGCATTAAATGTATGGCAGTGGTTTCTGTAGATATGCCCTACATTTAAATATAAGGTGTTCCCCGTGGGTGTGGCAGGGGGAAGGTGCGGTCCTGCTCCTTTTTTCCTTTTCAGAAAAATTAAGCTAGTTGAAAAAACTTAGGCTGGTTTAGGATTCAACAGACCCTTAAGATTATGATTTAATTTGGTACACAGAATTTGGTGCATGAAAACCCAGCCTGTGGGTTGAGCTCTTCATTGTAGCCCATGGTGGATGCCTGCAGGCCATGCAGCTGCCCCCCACCAGCTTCCAGAAAAGAAACCAGTAGCCCAGTAATTGTAACTTCCCAGATCCAATTTCTGCGAATCTTTATTTTATCTGCAGCCTCTGCCATTACGTCTCTCAAAGGTCACCTGAGAACACGTTACCGTCAGCTGTTTAAACTTAAACAGATGGTACTCACTGTCAACGTTTTTCTTTTCCTGCAGAATTCATCTAAAGCTGCCCAAGCCCCATCTCCATGGGGAGCCAGTGGAAAGTAAGTTCATTTCTCCAAAGTAAAGGTGATAAATGAGGCACTGCATGATGCTGGGCCATGTGCTACTTTGCTTACAGCACCCTGGGGAGCTGTTCTACCCCACCTGGTACCAGCCCCCCTACTCTTGTTTTTTTCTACGCTCTCCCCTTCCAGGAGCACTGGAACCCCATCCCCCATGTCTCCCAACCCCTCTCCGACCAGCTCCGTGGGATCTCAGGGGAGCCTCTCCAATGCCAACACCCTGTCCCCTTCCACCATCGTCAGCATCCCACAGCGCATCCACCAGATGGCAGCCAACCACGTCAGCATCACCAACAGCATTCTCCACAGCTATGACTACTGGGAGATGGCGGACAACCTAGCCAAGGAAAACAGAGGTGTGTGAGCCTCTAGGAAGTGTGTGTGTGTGTGTGGTTCCAACCACAACCCAGGGAGCCAGCCTGACGCGGGACATCATTGAGCAAGTTTTCGTCATTTACCAGAGGAGACGGTAGAAGCTGTGCACAACTTTTCCTGACCTCCCACCCTCACTCAGGGTCTCTCGTGCCTTAACCTACCTTAATCTTGACTATAGGAGATTAGAGATGGAGGTGGACATAGATATGATACAGATACATAGAAATGGTGTAAATACAGATAGAGATATATACACATATGCTCTTCTTTGAGACTGTGAGCTCCATGAAGGTAGGGGTAACGTTCTATTCAGCTTAGTGTTCCCAAGACCTGCACGGTGCCTAGAATACAACTAGGGACCTGAAACATTTAACTATTAATTAATGAGGATGAATGTTTCTGGCTGCATAAGTGATAGCTGCTTGCCACTGAAAAGAAAGTGTTTTATAGGCAGCAGTAAGTTCTATTTCTCTTTAAGTAAGGTTTGTTTTCACAGATTATAAAACAAATGCATGTCTACTGTGGCTAAATTTGTAAAGTGTGGAAAACTACAGGGAAAAACATTTTTTAATTATCAGTAATCTTATCACCAAGAGATAATTACTGTTAACATTCTACCGAAGTTTCCTCTAGGCTTCTCCAAACATGCACAATTCTTGCCAAAATAAGATTATAGTTCATATACAGTTTTATATCCTGTTTCCATTTAACAATATCAGGCATTTTCCCATGCCACTAACTAGTTCAAAAACATCTTTTATGATGTTCTAGAAGACTGTCATAATAGTGGTTTTACAGTCATAAAGTATCATGATTTCTCAAAACCATTCCCTTCTTGTTGGACATTTATATCACTTCCAACTTTTGTTCTACTACGAATAATGTTATGACAAATCTCCTTATATAAATCATTGTCTATATTCTGATTATTTTCATACAAGGGAGAATTTGAAGGTCAACAGCTATAGATTCTTTTAAGATATATATTGTTATATATCTTAATATATATTAACTTTTCTCCCAAATGATTATACCGATTTACTACTCTCCCTCCCACAGCAGGAGAGCACAAATCTGAGTTCACTTTCAAGCCATTAAGTGCGAATTCTGTTCCCACAAAAGCATAAGCTTCTGAGGACAAGACCAGAATGTTCACAATGAGATGAGGAATTAATGGCATAGATAAGCACGTGGGTCCTGAGTACATGAAATTGGTAATAAAACCGGATAGTACATAACATGCATCCCAGAGGTGACACACCCTGAAAATCTAATGGGAATGCCAGGGAGGTCAATGCCAGGGGACTGAGGCCACCAGGAGAGGCCTTCTGGAGGAATTGACAGGGAACAGGGTTTGGAAAGGCAAATAGTCGTTGTGTAGCTGAGATGGAGTGGGGTGGGCATCCCCAGTGGACACAACAGAAGGGACAGGACATATAAAAATTGACATGGCCAGTTTGGGAGACCCTGAGCAGGCCACACTCCAGATGGCACTGCCAGCTGCCTACTGGATGTCTCCTACCAGAGGGCTCAATGCTACATGTCCAGTGTAAAGTCGGCATTTTTCCTGGACCTGCCCCCTCCTCCCCAGTTCTGCTCCTGGATTCCTGCCTTGGCTTCCCTCCCCACCACCTCAGAGTCTTCTCTAATCTCTCCCTCGCCTTCTCCGGCAGGACATCATTCAGCATGTATATGAGGAACTTTGAAAAACTCCCAGATTCTCACTTTCAAAGACTGTTGTTCAGTGATCCAGTTATGACAGTATAACAGCCATATGAGCCATTGTTTCTCTGAGCCACTATCCCGTGATCTCTGAGAGAGCAGAGCCTGCACCTTATTCGTCTTCTGTACCCCCTACCCCTACCCCCTGCACCCAGCACCGTGCCTCAGCACATAATAAATGTTAACGAAGGCACAGACCTAGAGAATGTCCCAGGACTAGAAGGTGACCTCAGTAGGGGTTTTTCAGAACCCATCTCTGACTTGCCCCCAAGGTCCTGGACCCTTCTGCCTTGGACTCACTGCAGGGGTTCAGCACATGCTACAGTTGAGTACAGTATTAAGGGGTGACAGAGCCATAAGCCACATCTAGGGCAGGATGCATTCGTGCACAAGGACAATGCAGTCTAAGGAAGTAAATTTTCTTTGCTATTTGGCTGAGTAAATGTTATTCATTTGAATGAGAAATAAGATAAAAAGAGAGAGGGAGGCGAACCATAAGAAACTCTTAAATACAGAGAACAAATTGAGGGTTGCCGGAGTGGAGGTGGGGGTGGGGTGGGCATTAAGGAGGACACTTGTTGGGATGAGTACTGGGTGTTATATGTAAGTGAGGAATCCCAAAATTCTACTCCTGAAGTCATTATTACGCTGTATGTTAACTAACTTGGATTTAAATAAAATTTTAAAATAAATAAATAAATGAGAAATGGCCAATAGAATTAATTGGATATAGGATGAGTTCTCTACCTTTGGGTTTTATTTTGTCCAGTGGAATGCTAAAGTTGCCTGATGGAATAGAGAGTGCATGATTTATATAGAGACTGTGGATGGAATTTCTTCTTAAGTCACTCAGGTCTCTCAGGGTAGCACGCTCAGCACGTGTGTCACTCAAACGACTCTCTCTGTCCTCTAGAATTCTTCAACGACCTGGATTTGCTCATGGGGCCTGTCACCCTGCACAGCAGCATGGAGCACCTGGTCCAATACTCACAGCAGGGCCTGCACTGGCTGCGGAACAGCACCCACCTGTCATAGGGAACTTGCCCCTGAGCTGGATTGTGCTCTCATCTCCATGGACGGCTCAATGTTTCTAGACACTGTGCTACTGAAATTCCCAGCCACAGCATTTATCGAACTGCGGTGAATATTTTCTCAGCATCGAACAATGGTCTTTTCCCAGGGCATGTGTGTTTGTATGTGTGGGCGTAAAAGAAGTTGCCTGTGTATGTGTGTAAGATATACAGCTCTTTAAAATACATTTTTGTCTAGTTTTCATAATCCCAAGCTAGACAAAGTGATCAGAGGTTTCTGATTAGAGAATATACACTTACACACATGCACGCACGCACAAAATCACACACACACACACACTTTCTATTTCAAAGCTAAACCATGACTTCTTAGAACATTCAACCAAAATCTCATGGGTTAGTTAACCAGGTGCAATACAGCACACCAAAAGCTTGACTGCCAGTTAAGATGAACCTAGTTCTTATACTGTTGATTACTTTCAGTATTAATATACTATTCCCCAATTAATTTTTGATTGTGTGTATTATGGATAATTGAATAACGAAAAAAGTCAGTTATTTTTGTGCTGGACGTTTACTAGATTGCATGTTACCAAATACCTTGCCTTTTGTCTAACACGCACCCTTCCATCCAACTTTATTATCAACTAAATGCGTTATAAGCAAATGGATCAAATCCCACAGGCCTTCCCTGCCCTGCCCCCAAAATCATATGAAAATGGCACTGGGATTTGGTAACAACAGTGTCATTGAAAGCTGACCAACAAGAACAGACAACTGAGCTTGGAGCTCAGTTGGGAATTGAAACCTTCTGCACGTGGAACAGTAAGCCTGCCCAGCCCACGTGTGTTTTCTTCCTGCCACTGTGACACAGCAGCCATAGAGCCACATGGCATTTGTCAGCCAATATGTTTCAAGTCTTTTCTTCCCACGATAGCTTTCTTGCAAATTTTCTTGGCCAAATGGGACATTACCTAGAACGTCTCTTCACTAGGAGTCTGTATCTGCTGCTTATCAGGCTGAGAAATATTTGCTATCGTGAGACTGTCTCACCCTCTCACTCTTTGTGCAGAATGCAGGCCTCTAATAGCATTTTGATCTGGGGGGATATGTTTCAGGCTTTGATTTGCAAGCTGCTTATTGTGCGGGGTGAGTTATTTTTGCAATGATCACAACCCTGTTTGGGGTAGCAACGACTAGAACATCATGTTTGCATCCTGTACGTCTGGTATGTTTACGTCTTGCCCTTGATTCTTTTCTTTTCAATTAAGTTTACATTTTAGTTTTTTGACATCTTGTTTACAGTCTTTGTATGAAACTTACTTCTTTTATAGTCTCTTGTCATGCCCTAGATTTAGTCTTCTTGTTAAATATATTTGAATATAAAAAATACTGGTAAGAAGAAAAACTTCTGCAAAAGAGGATATACCTTGCCATGTCCTTAAAAGCAAAAATAATGTGCTTGAAGCCTCTCACTTGACAGAATTGCACCAGGATGGTCTGAGAAAGAGTCAGGTGATGCAGTATGTGGAACGCTCCATTTTCCAAGGTGATGCTGGCACAAAACAGTTATAGTAGATTGTGATATATGCTTTCCCTGATGCTCTTACTGCTTTGGTTGTAATGTTAACATTTTTGTCACCTGATCTGTAGATGGGAAATAAGACTGCTGTCATTCTAAGCACTGATTCAAAACTGTACAAATGATTGAACAACTTAGGTGATTTGAAATGAATTTAAAGTGAAGGGTCTGAAGTGAAATGAAGCCAGTGAAGGGTTTGTGAAATTTGCATTTGGCTTTGGCCCTGAAATGTTACCAGTATTTCTATTTTACATTTGTCCAACTGTGGGGCGCCTCACATCCCTTTCACTAGCTATTGGCAGAGTTTGCGATCCCATCCTATGTTGGAAATTTGAGTCTAACTTGGGAAATTTTGGATTTTTTTTTTTTGGAGGACTAAAGCTTAGTTCTAGTCACCCTTGATGAATCCTGATGAAATGTTGAAACTCTCAAAGGGATGAACCTCAGGGTCCATCGTGCATCCCCTGGGTGCTTTCTGGCCCTGCCCATCCTCAAAGCCACGGGTCTTGTAGCGGCCCATAACGTGCTTACCCACAAAACCCCATGTAGACCCACAGGAGGCCCCTGGCTGATTGTGCCCACAGCATTTTATCAGCACTTACGTGGCCCGTGTTCTGCAAAAAAAAAACACTTGGAAGTCGTCATCTTGGAGATGGTCAGAGCATGCAGTTCCTCTCCCTGTCTTTGATCTCATCAACTGACCACGTGAGGGCAGCAGTTTTTGTTGGCTTTGGCATAGATGATTTTGGTAAGGAACCATCTTCTGACTGTTACTTGTGAAACAGTAACATTCATGACTTATTCCTTTTATTTAGCTTTGTTCAAAGTAGAAATACCTTTCTTGTGTTTTTGGATTATAAAAGTAATACATGCTCATTGTAAAGATTCAAACAATACAGCAATGTAGAAAGTAGAAGGTAGCAAGTCCCATCCCTGAAAGACAACCACTGTTGACGGTCTCATGTATATTTTTCCACAGATGCTCCCATTTAAACATACTATCATTTTTTTCTCTTTGAAGACATATAATTTCCTCAGAAGTTCAACATAAGTTCGACTGACCTTATCCTTCCATGACCTGGTTGGATGCCTTCCTTTATCACAATGTTAGAGTTACCTTTGAAATATATATTCCTGATCCAAATATATTCCTGATCAAAATTTGGGATTTGTTACTACTCTCTACAGAGATCAGACTTACGTGAAGGAGTGTGCCTAGAAAGTGAGGTTTGATTAAAACAGATATTTCTGGAAACTTGCAGATTGCAGACAGAAACTCGGACCCCCTATCTAAAGAAGAATGTACTGGAAAAATAATCTGAAGAGTTGACAAATTGTGTGCTAGATCAAACACATGGAATGCAATGCAATGAGATTTTCTGCACTAAAACTTATCCTAGTATGTAAAACAATGATGTGTGTATTATATAACAGTGATGTGTACATTTCTGACATCCCATACATGATATACACAGTTTGTATAAATGCATACATTTAAAAATATATATGTACAATACAGCTAACATAAAACTGTAGTATGCCTGAAGGATATTACTAGTGCCTAACATTGAGTATAAGTCGCTGCGTGTTCGCATCACCTTGGAAGTGAAGTAATTGTTAAAACTTAATCAGTGCAGCCAACATTATTTATGAATCACATCTTTGAAACTGTGCAGTAGTATATACATATATATTTTTAAATAACATTTTTCACAGTTTTCCAGAGTTACTGTTGAAACCTGTATCACCAAAAAAAAAGCAAAACAAACAAAAAAAAAAAAAGCAAGATTTTTTTAATGATGTAGACACTCTTCAGACCCAGTAATCTGTGTGTGATTTCCTGTTTGTAGATACCCAAGAGACTTTAGCAGTCACCAGCCTTAATGCATGTACAGGATATTATTGTGACTTAATTTATCTGCAGTTTTTAATCCATGTGAAATTGGAATTTATAAACTGACTTGGATTAAATATGTCTGCCTTTCTAAGGTTGCAAATGTTACATTAAATGACTTATGTTGTAAATGAGAGAAACCGAGTTGTATGTAAAAAAAAAAAAAAAAAAATGTCCACCAATTTCTGTGAATATTTTTACAAGGAAACTTCAGAATCAAAATACGTTCAAATAAGAATTCTGGTCCCTCGTTCATAATCTCTTCAGAAGCAACCTTGTTGTTTCATGAATCTTTTAAATGTAGCTTCCATGGATTTTCATTACTATAGGCCTGACATTTTTCACAGTCAAGATGGAAGCATGTTCTCCTGCATTATAACTAGTTTACAACTTGTCTTTTCCATTTCCCAGCACATATATGCACACATGCATGTGCAGAAGAACACCCCCCAGTGTCCCAGAAAATGCTGAATAGAGAGCTTGAGGAGTTCATATTGATGACTGCATTGATGCCTGTCTACCCAGTAGTCCTGGTATACTGTTTTACCTAATATTCCTTAATGACACAAGTTAACTTATATGTGCCAGGTTTTTTCAACTCAGACCAACAAGGTGGAATAATGTTTGCAATATTTGGTTGAGTAAAATAGGAGAATTTTGAACTAATGAAGACAGAAATATTAGAACAGTGGCTTGCCATTATATATCTCTCTGTGTGGGAGGGTTTTTTCTTAACCTTATTTTTACTCTTCTCCCCAAATTTTTTCAATCCATTCCTTCCCAAAGAAGCAGAAACAGCAACAAAAACAGAATGACTTTTTTACCTTACCCAGCCCCTACCCTTAGATTCAAATTGTCTTGTCTTGCAAGAGGACCCTAACTCGGGGCCACTATGGAGACCACCTCATCCCAGAAATGGCCAGGACAGGGGACTGGCTTTGCTTGCTCCAGAGACCTTGATACTCTTTTCAGAAGTGGTTTGGGCTAAGAAACACTCAACAGTCTTTCAAGAACTGTCTTTCTCTTACACAGTTTGCCTGCTATTGAAGTCTATACTAATCAGAATCATATTTTTAAGAAGTAACACATTTTCAATGAAACATGGACCAACTGGAGTCTTGAAAGACATTTTTTAATGAAAGAAAGAAAACCTAACAACATAAACTGCATTTCCAACAATTTTTCAAGCACAGTTTTCATTATTACAACTTCCTAACAAATAGCACAAGAAATGTTCAGATTTGAGATCTGTGTTCTCTTTGTCCAAACTGAATTATTCTGTATATGTCATCAGAGGGGTCAATTTGTTTGTGTGGCATGAGGGAAATTATAAAACTCTGTTCTCAAACTAATTACATCTGACCATAGTTTTGGTTTTTATTATTTAATTGGCATTCTGAGGCAGCAGGGGGTAATTTGCGGCTGGCTCCAAGGGGAGTCAGCTTCACAGCTCTTCGAGTAATGGGAATCAGGGGATTAAACCCCTATGTGTTGATTTGAAAATCCACCTCTTAACAGCCAGTTTTAAACACATTGATCCGAGGGATGAACTCAAGGTACTAACTGCAAGTCAAAACAATCATTGGCGTTTGTCTTGAAGCATCAGGAAGTAATGATGAGGCCTGGAAAGCTGAATCAAGGACGTGTTTTCTACTCATTTCTGACATAGGAAAAGCTCATCGGAAAATATATCCAAAGACAATGTCAAATAGTACCAGTGTTTAGGCTTTTCAAACAGTGGTGCTTGGTTAGAAAAATAATTACAATATTCTGGTTCCTGTATTGTTCTTCAACCCTTTTTCAGTTTTCCATAAAACAAAACTCACTTTTTCCCCAGCATTTATCATCTCTTGATTTCTAGATGTCCAGATGAGCAAAGAGAAAATACTTAACACTGAGGAATACACACTACCTGACTGAACAGCATTCTACTCACAGTAGTCAAAGATACATGACTTATATTAAAGTCTCCTCTGTTACCCCCATCCTACAAAATGAGAGATCACAAAGCCTAAAGTATGGCCATGTAGTTGAGATGTCAAAAATTCTAAGCACATAACACACTAATCTTTGGTGACAGACACGTTTGTGACCTCACCAGCTATCTCTGGGGCCTATTTGTGTGGTGAAATATCAATATTAACACTTTCCTTTGAGTAATTTGCAACCTGATTATTAATCTTCTGAAGTTCCTAGGGCTGCCAGCTCAACCCAAAAGTGTCCTGCCCTGTGAGCTGGGTTATTTTTTTGTTCCTTTGGTTTTTTGTTTCCCTTCTAAGTTCCATATGTCAGGTTTAGTATCTTGACTTTTTAGATGAACAGTTACTAGAGACAGTGGAAGCTTTAAGAAAACAAGGATTCAATATTAGAACTCAGTGATGTTGGGATGAGAACTCAGGAAAACACTCCCCTCCTTCACCTGCTGCACCTGATCTTTGAATAAAGCTCCCTTGTATACTTCAGTTTCCTCTATGTGAAATGTAACTCAGAACACCCACGACCTCAGACAGAGTGTGAGGATCAACAGATCTGGGCAAGCATTTTGAGATCCCCAGCTGTCACACTCAGCAAGAGTCACGCATTGTCAGCACAGAAGCAACAGAAATATACTGTATCTACAGGCACCAAGATACAAAGGTGTGTGATGCAGGGCATGGGACTCTGTCCCAGCCCTGACTAGATTCCAGAGGACCAGGAAGATGACAGTGGGATAACCACAGACCCTTTCATAAGACTCTTCAGCCTTTGTCATTACCACTTTGAGTCCATCCTGCCTGTAGGCAGAGCTCTAAGACCAATGATGGCGGCGGGGAGGGAGAGTCCTTGCCAAGAGCAGCAGGGCTACCAAATACCCCAGTTGGTGGTGCAATCGCCCCTCCCCTTTCTCATCCAGTCCCAGCCTTAAGAAATCAAGGGGTGTCCAGATGGAAAGGGGAAGAAGGAACATTGGGTCCAAGCTTCCAGTGTGCACCATCTTCCAGGAGAAAACTTACTTATTGAACACCATGTTTCAATATCTTCATAGAGCCAGAGAACACAGCACAGTCTCATTTTCCATACTCTCATGGTGTTTCTTTGAGTGCCAGGAGGCTGAGTTGCCTACATGTGCACCTTGTGCCTCTGATTGTTTGTTTGTTTGTCTGTCTGTCTGGGGCCAGGAGGTGGAAGATAAGCTTCTTTGGGAGGTTTATTCCTGAGAAAGGAGATCTGTCATAAGGGACTTGGGTATGTCATGAGCTTCAGGAAAAAGGAAACCTCTCTTGAGAGAAGGTAAATATTTTCTCTAGTGGGTTAGGTTGCCTCAACATAATCACTTAATTGTAGGCTACATTTTAGTCAGTGTACCAGGAGAGGGAAAAATCAACGTAAGACCTTAGTAATTTTTGTGATGCCCAACTAGTGACTGTATATTCTAGCCCCAAACATTGAAACGAAAGCTGGAAATCTGACTAATCTGAATGTTTCATACCACCGCGGTCAAGGTCCTCAATGTTGGATAGAAGTTTTTAGCTTTTATCTAATATTTCTATCATTTAGACACAGGGCTTCCTTGTATCCCCTAAATCAGTGCTTTGATGTAACCAAAATAATCATGAAATACCCATTGAAAAGGGCTTTTTTTTCTTTTCATCCCCATTGGAAAATCCCTAGGTTTTCTCCAGTACAAAAGAGCAATTGCTGAAGGTCTTACAAGATCCATCCTCATTTGGGCCCAAATCGATACTAACACCCTTTCCACAAAAGCACAACACCTTATCCAGTGTGAATTCTATTTAGGTAAAAAAAAAAAAAAATCTAGAATGGCAACATGGGGTTTATTAGCATGAGGAGGTGTCGATCCACTAGCTAGGCACTTGGATGCTATACTGCCTTTTCTCAGGCAGGATATTATGGAACTAACACTCCTACTACAGCATAATAAATAGCAGCTTACTCTATGGTTCTGTGGAATCAAGTTGAAAGTCACTCCCATGTAAGTTTGCCTCAGTCAGAGCAGGAATTTTAAATTCCACCCTTTTATCCTGGATCATCTTAGATGTTTATTCATGGAGTTGGCAACGCTAACTCAATATTCCTATATAGCATGTCACATCAAACACCGTTTCAAATTGTGTATCTCGGCCTTGGGAGAGCTGTCTGTCAGCAACCTGGGAACCTGCTTATGTCCCACGAGACTTTTCCACTGATCCAATTTTAGCAGCTGCAAAACCAGATTACAGGGCCTTTATCTTCTCCTCTTACAGGAATTGGTCTTACAACTGTTTCCAGAATTGAAGAGGATTTTAAGTAGGACAATTGTGTACAGTAATTTATGCTGTAAAAATGTACCCATTGTAGCATTGATTAAAGTGCTGTATTTATAAGGTCAAATACTATTTTCATTTGTGTCTAGTTATTCAATATTAAAATAGCTGAAGTTCATTTTTCTTAATGTGATATTTATTTGGGGCTTCTTGTTAGAGCATTCGGGTATGGTTATGGAGGAAGTCCAGAATCTGTGTTGATAGTCACTATTTTAATCCAAGTAGTTGTAATGGTCTATTAAGCACCAACATTACGAACACTATTACTGATGAAACCATGTGCTCTTGGCTGTGTCTTTAAGTACGTGATAAAAATCTAACCCAAGCAATTAATAAAGACCATTGGCTTTAATAAGGTTTACTTCCTCCAGCTTTTCTTCTCAAAATGCATTAACACTTTTTCCAACGAAATTCCAAAGCATCCTCACAAAATCCCACAAGATCTCTTACTCCTAGAGAGGGGTCTCATCTCCCAGGCTTCTTCTAAGATGTCTGCATGCCTGAAGCCTAAAGTGTTTCACTTTGGGGGTTGCTAATGTCTGTGTAAGGAAGTGCAAATATTAAATCCCCTTTCTACGTCTCTCTCTCCATGTAAGAAAAAGTTGCAGGGCACCTGGGTGGCTTAGTCGGTTAAGCGTCCAACTCTTGACTTTGGCTCAGGTCATGATCTCACAGTCCATAGGAAAAAGCCCTGCTTGGAATTCTCTCTCTCCTCTCTCTCTGCCCCTCCCCTGTTCATGTGCTCTCCCTCTCAATATAAATAAATAAACTTAAAAAAAAAGAAAAGAAAAGAGTTGCTCCCACATAGCTGTAATTATCATATGACAAATAAAACTCCACATTCAAATTGTGAATTATTCAATAGTGAATTATTTTGGCAAGGTGTTAGGAAGGAGTGGAGTGTGTGTCTAATATTAAGGAGTTGTCTAAGGAGATCTTATATTTTGTCTGAGTTTAAATTTACACGTACAGGGGTGCGTGGGTGGCTCAGTCAGTTAAGCATCCAACTTTGGCTTAGGTCATGATCCCACAGTTTGTGGGTTTAAGCCCCGCATCAGGCTCTGTGCTGACAGCTCAGAGCCTGGAGCCTGCTTTGGATTGTGCGTCTCCCTCTCTCTCTGCCCCTCTTCTGCTTGTGCTCTGTCTCACAAAAATAAAAATGTTAAAAAATGTTTAAAAAATTTTTACATGTACAAAAATTTTGGAATCATTGTCTCTTATTTTACTGTTTGAAAATTTTGCTGTGTCTATAAGTCACATAAAACTCATGCAGAACAGTTTCTGGAATAGATAAACATCTTGCTATAGTGTAACAGAATGAACCTCAAGGATTTATAAGTATAAGCACTTTTATATTTGAATGCATTTTATATTTTATATTTTATATTTAATGCATCAGTGAAGTTAATTTTTAATGTCTTGATAAACCTTGAAATCAACATCACTCTGTCTCACAAACATCCTACTGCTTCTTCTTAGAACTTCTGAGTAAAATATCCTTTCCTATGTGTTACAGTATTTTGTTTTAAGTAGAATCACCTAGTCACAAACTTATCTTTTCTCTGCAAAGATTTGAATCCACCTGAACTACTAAGCTGGATAATGCATTTGACAGAAAGGAACACCAATCTGAGAATGCTCTTGACAGGCAATGTTAAATGTCACTTTAGAGTGAAAAAGAAATAAAACAACCTATGAGAGATCCTGGAATATTCTTGCTAAGAGAGTTTTTTTTTATTTTGTTTCTTTGGTTTTATACATGCCAAGCTTTGTTTACTATAAAGCAATGTCTAAATGGAGGCTGTTACATTGTGACATAGTTCTAACACAACAGACAAAAATATTCCATGCTCACTGCACACTGAGCAGCATGGAGCCTGCTTGGGATTCTCCCTCTCGCTCTACACCGCTCCCCCACTCATGCTCTCTCTGTCTCTCTCAAAGTAAATAAAAAACTTAAAAAACTATATACATACATATACATACATACATATATATACATACATATATATACATATATGTATACATGTATATATACATATATGTATATGTATGTGATGGACTCGTGCCATTTTTGTTTCACTACATTTCTTTTTTCCAGTTTTGTAAACTCTATTTCAATCAAACAAGTAATATGAGAACACAATCTTATCTTTTAAAAATGTATGCAATTAAATAGTTAAGCATTGCTGTTGATTCATCCTTTTAAAATGTAGAATTTATTGGTTTTTAGCATGTCCACAAGGTTGTGCAACCATCACCATAGTCTAAATACAGAGCATTTGCACTACCCCAAAAAGACACCCCATACTCACTAGCAGTCACTCCCCATAGCGCCTTCCCCAGGCCCCTGGCAGCCATCAATCTGTTTACTGTCTCAATAGATTTGCCTATTCTGGACATTTCATATAAATGAAATGATACAACAAGTGGCCTTTTTTGTTGGCCTTCCTTCACTTAGCATAACGTTATCAAGGTTCATCCCTACTGTAACATGTATAAGCACTTCATTCTTTTCTAAGACTAAACAAGATTCCATTGTATAGACATACCATATTTTGTTTATTCATCAGTCAATAGGCACTGGGTTGTTCTCACTTTTTGGCTATTATGAATGATGATGCTATTAATATTCATAGCACAAGTTTGTGAGTATATGTGTCCAGTGCTCTTGTGTATATACCTTCTTGAGAAATTGCTGGTCATGGGATAACTCCATGTTTCATTTTTTGAGGGGAGAATGGGGAGTGACGGTTGATGGGGTACAGGATCCTTGTCGGGTAGTGAAAATGTTGTGGAATTAGAAAGTGGTTAAGGTTGCACATTGTGAATATACTGAAATCCACAGAGTTGTACACTTTGAAAGGAGGAATTTTATGGTATGTGAATTACATCTCAATTTCAAAAGTAGTCAGTATTTATTTAGACTTAGCATGAGAGCTTGCCAGTTGTTTTGTTGCTTCTTGTATCATACTTCCTGAGTTGATTCTTTTTTCAGATCAGATCTGAGATGTAAAATTTTTTAATCTTTGCATGTCTGAAAGTATCTCGCTTTGTGCCTTCACACTTGTGTCATAGTTTCACCTATTATGGAATGCTAATTCGAAAGGATTTTCCTTGGAAGTTTGAAGATACTGTTCCAGTCTCTTTTTGCATCTCATGTTGTCTTTGTAGTAACAGAGCCCCTCCTCTCCCCATCCCACTATTCCCAGAAAGCATTTAGAGTTTTCCCTCCATCCTTGATGTCTGAAATGTCACCACGACACAGCTTGGTAGGAGTCTTTCATTTTGTTTGTCCTTGACTCTGCACATCCACCATGGGCACTTGCACTCTGGGCTCCACACCTGTCCTCACTCTGGGACACTGTCTTCTATGCCTGGTGAGTGTACTCTGTCCTCCATGCCTTCTGTCCTTATCTCCTGAAGATCTGTTCAATGAATGCTGGGAACTTCTGGGTTCATCTTCTGATTCTCTTTTTTTTTTTTTTTTTTTTTTAAATTTTTTTTTTTCAACGTTTATTTATTTTTGGGACAGAGAGAGACAGAGCATGAACGGGGGAGGAGCAGAGAGAGAGGGAGACACAGAATCGGAAACAGGCTCCAGGCTCTGAGCCATCAGCCCAGAGCCTGACGCGGGGCTCAAACTCACGGACCGCGAGATCGTGACCTGGCTGAAGTCGGACGCTTAACCGACTGCGCCACCCAGGCGCCCCCATCTTCTGATTCTCTTGACCCTCTTTATACTTTGTCTCCCTGTCCGTTTTTGCTATTCTGAGAGAATTCCTTGGCTCACCCCTTCAACTTATTCTCTTGTCAGCGGCAATGCTTCTGCCCACTTACTGAGAGTTTTATTTTACTTCAGTCGTCAAATTCTTCATTTCCAACATCTCTAAAGCCTTCCTTTTTGTGGGCAATATCATTTTATTTCTCTCTGAGGATTCTAATTATATATGTGCCTGTTGGCTTGTTCTGTTTGCTCTATTAAGTCTGCTTCTTTGGATGTAAACTTTTGCATTTGTTGGGGTTGGTACAACTCTCTTGTATGGCTTTTTCCAACTGTTTAGAGGTTTTTGGCTGTGTGCTCCACTTCACATTTGAGCTCTCAGCCTTTCTGCCAATGTTCTATTTACTGCATCTAATCTCCTGGGCATAGAGGGCACCTTACCCCTCCTGGGGGTTGCCAGGGCCCCATCTCAACCTCCATCACAACCATTAGAACCCAGTGGTCCTTACTGGGTGACTAACACCCTTAGTGCTTGCTTCTTAACCTGAGGGTGGACAGGTGGTTGCTCCTATATGGCATCCCAAGTGATTAACGACCCCCGCTGGAAACCTCCCAATATTCTTGACCTCCAATCTCATCAAATCCTGGATCAGCCCTCTCTATGTTTTAGTACTGCACAACCTCAGGACTGTGATTTTCTTCTTCATGATGACCCTAGACTTTTCCCATCCTTAAGAGCTGCCTCAAAGTTCCTGGACCTTTCAATACACTGCCTCTTGTTTTTAGTGCAGTTGTGGTTTGTTTTTGCTGTTGTTGTTATATCTCTTTGGCCATCTTGATCCCCTCTCTCCTTTAATGAAATCAAGTCCCAGTGTTTGTCAGTGGCAGGAGAATTGCCCTATAGCAATCAGGCTTGATGCGACTCAGGCTTCCTTATGAGATGTTCTGCATGTTGCTGGTCTGCGTTCCTTCCTATTCCATCTAACATGCTTTCCGAGATGGCCTTGGACTTCTAGACTCTGCATTGCGGGGAGCCTTACCCCTCAGCTAACCAGCTCTGGTTATCCTGGCTTTTCTGATGTATTCACTGCTCAACTCCTTGAAAACCACTTTGCTGCCCGTTCCTGCAGCTGCTGCACCACACCTCTGGTGAATGTATCCAGCGGCAACCCTGAGAGGTCTCTCCCTGCTGGCTGGTTTTGGCCTTTGTTGCCTCTGCCACACCCATGAGTCCAGTGTGAAGTAGATTTTTGGCATCTATCCCAGATTTAACCTTAAAACTTCCCCCTTCTCCATCACAGAGCATGCTGAGGCCATTTCTACTCTGGCCTTGAAAGAGTCACATGCAGAAGCCAAGTCAGGTGGTTCCAACTCCACTGCTGGTCAACACAGCACATGAGTATAAACCAGGGACCTGTCTCAAGAGCAGTGGCAGAAATCAGTTAGTACTGAGACAGAAGAGCTGGGAGCAACAAGGAGACTTGACCGTGAGTTGCCTGGACACTGAGATGTGACTCCTGACATGGGGCTGGCTCAGAGTCCAGAGCCTGGGGTGGGTGACCTCCAGGTGGAGGTTCTGTGGCTTCAGTCATGAAGAGGAAAAGGCTGAGGGGTAGAGAGAAAATAAAGCAGTTCAATCCTTTTTACCAGACTAGTTCTAATTGAGCCTGCTGACCCAGAGAACGGTTCTACATTCAGCCATTCAGCCCAGGACATTTCTAAAGTGGGACTTGGAGGTTGACGTCATCTCAAAGCGAGTGAGCAAGGTAAGTGAGGCATGATCCATGAAAAGTGTCCAGGGTCTTGAGTGTGCAGATGGACACATGTGCCTTGCCACAGGACCAGTCCCTGGGGAGAAAGAGGCAGATGACAGCCGGCTAGTGGGATTCATGGAGCACTTGGAAGAATGTTCTACCTCCCTTGGTGACTGAAAACTCCCGGAAGACTACCTCCAGGCTCCTCTTTGTAAAAAACCCATATTCCCCCAAGGTGTCACAGACTAAGGCCCTCACACACCCATGACATCTTATCACACTCTTGCCACTGATAAGCAGGAGGAGACTGTGGGAGGCAGAGGTACCGGTGAGGAGGTGGCCAGGAAGGCTGAAGCAGAGAGAGGGAGACAGGCCTCCCTCGCCGGGGAACAAGGCTGCAACACTGCTCCTAACAGTTCATTTACCTGGGTCATTTGCTTTTAAAATGGGACCTTGATTCTAACGATGGTTGACTATGTGACCACTCCTGACCTGTCCTCCCCACGTAGACAGCACTGGAATTGAAGTGGAAATTCCCCAGTGGAGGAGCGTCACTGCCTTCCCAGGAGAGTTCGACATGTTTATCTTGAGCTCGAGGTTGTAATTATGATTTAGTAGAATGACACTTCGGAATGTCTTTTTCTTCATTTCATGTAAATTAAGTTGCTGGTGCATGTGGGAATGTGTGTGTCTATATTCCTAAAGGGAGTTGGGGAATCCATTAGTTATTGTCTAGGAAGTGCTCTGCAGATAAAAAGCTCTGCAGAAATGTGAGGTATTATTATTAGGTGCCTTCAATTTGTAAATCATCTTGAATGGGTTGTTTTGTTTTATAGTGTTTTGTTTTGGTAGGAAAATGATCGCTTCAAAATCTGAGTTCAGCAATGGCCAAGACACATGCCAAAGAACATGAGTAAGATATGAATACAGGTTTTTCAATGGTTTTGATTTATTCACTTCACAGGTTTGCAAGGCACTAAGAACTCCAGTGAAGGCACTGGACTTCTTTGAGAAGTCCCATGAACTGTCCTGACCTCCAAAACCAACATGAAGGGCGGTGGGGAGCTGTGCAGATAGTCTGCAAAGGGTGCAGAGAGTCTGGCTTTCATCATTGAATGAATGAGTGAGTAAATTTGGAGATAATTCCTACCCTGCAGATTCTTAGTATTCAGAAAAATAGTGTATTTTTCTTATGATGAACTGTTCTAGGTTCAACACAAAGAAATAAGACTTCAAACAGGCTGCATTTGCTCCAAACATTGAAAGGGGGAAGTTTACATAAAGCGAACAAAGACGTAGGGGCACCTGGGTGGCTCAGTTGGTTGAGCGTCCAACTTCGGCTTGGGCCATTATCTTGCAGTTGCAGTTCATGGGTTCAAGCCCCACATTGGGCTCGCTGTGCTGAAGCTGCTGTCTGTGCAGAGCCCACTTTGGATCCTCTGTCCCCCTCTCTCTGCCCCTCTCCTGCTGGTACTCTCTATCAAAAATAAATAAACAATTGTTTTTAAAAAGACACAAATAATTGGGCACTGGTATACCCATAGTCAAAGGAAACCCAGTGTATGTTAGGTCAAAAGCCATCTTCCTATCGGACCTTGCAAATTAAGTGGCCAACCCTGGGGAGGTGTCCTGTGTTTAGTGGTATCTATCACCTCTACCCACCAGACGTCAGTAGCACTCCTCTCCAAGTTGTAACAATGAAAATTGTCTCCACAGACATGCCAAGTGTCTCCTGAGGGACAAAATCTCCCCACATTGAGAGCCACTGCACTTGAAGAAAATCCAACCACTTTGGTACATGCAAAGCTCAGTGATCTGGCTTTTGCTTCTCTTATCTGAGCCACTCACTTCTCCCCATACAGGGATCCAGCCATGGTGAAACCACTTGAGGTCCTTGAACCAAGCCACGTGAATACCTCCATGCCTTTGTACACCTTTGTCCCACTTCCTAGACCACCACTTTCTGACTTCAATCAGCCAATTCCTTATTAGCTTTCAAAACACAAACAGGCATCAAATAACCCACTCATCCCCAAATCCAGCTTTCCTTTACTTGTCTCCCTCCCACCATATGGGGGAGGGGCCCTCCTTTGGAGTCCCAAAGCCCCTTGCTCAGAGCCCCAACTGCCCCTTCTGCACTACCTGGTAATAACCTGTGTGCAGACTTTAATGACACCAGCTTGTGAGCTAGACTGTGAGGCCAGGTGGGACTCTATCTTTTATCTCTGTACCTGCACAGTGTCTAGCACAGTGCAGATGCTGAGTAAATGGGTGTATGAGAAAGGAGGGTGGGAGAGAGAAGTGGAGGCAAGTGGGGAAAGGGGAGAAGGAAGGGCAGAAAGGAGGAGGAAGGCTGTTAGGGATTTTTCTAACGTTACATGAGTAGTAAATGCTCTCTCTATTCAATTTCTACTTCTAGAAGTCCATTAACTCAACCATAAAAATAAACGCTGGTCCCTCATAAAAACAATATATGTCAACAGATTGAGGCCTTTTAGCACTTAGATCAGTTGCTGGGCTTTTTTTTTTTTTTAATCCCGGGCAAAGTACTTTACCCTTTCTCTGATGATTACTGCTTATTCCAGATGGTCCTTGTTCAAACACTGGCCTTTCTCGGATTTCCCTCCTTCCTTGCTGTGCTCAGAGGCAGTGGCTGTCTCTGAGTGAATGGGGACAGACCCACTAGTGCCCAGCCACACCCACCAAGGCCAGGGGGAACCCACCCCACCCCTAGATTCGCCCTTTGCTCGCAGACTCCTCTGTTTATTCAATCATTTCTGAGCTGCACTGGCCATCTGCTGGCTCCATCAATTAAGTGATCGAATTCCCTTTGAATGCTACAAAGGACTTTCTCCTCTCTCTCCTGCTCTCCCCAGCCCCTGAAGTAGAAACTGCTGAGGAGGCTCCTAGAAGTGGCTGAACTGATGCATTTCTGAGCAGAAAATAGGCACTTAATCCCCTGACTTCCCTGAAGCTCGGGTCATCTTCCTATTGGAAGTGAAGTAGCACAAAGCAATATGAGGCCTTGTACTTGGGATGGGAAAGTCATCATGAATAAGCCAAAATAGAGAGTGAAAAAGAATTAGGTGAAGATCATACAGAAAATCAGCAGAGGACCTAAAATGAATGAGACGTTTCCTTTTCTGCTGGGCTAATACTTTTTGAGGTATCTGCCAGTTGTTTCCACTTTCTTTTCAAACTATCACCTGCCACACCTCAGAATTCGAGCATTCCAGGCTATTCTGTACTCACGGTCTCCAGGGAAGGATGTGTCAGGCAAAAAGGAGAGCCAGGGCACCGAGCACTTGAGCTGGGACTAGTCTGGGTTGAAATGTGCTAAGCAAAATACGCCCTCCAGATTTTGAAGCCTTAGTATAAAAAAGAAGTTAATTATACCAATAACAATTTTTTATTGACTATATGTTGAAATGATAATATTTGTGATATATTGGGTTAAAATATCATTTAAAATAATTTCATCTGCTCCTTTTTACTTTTTTTTTTCAATGTTTATTTATTTTTGAGAGAGGGAGAGAAAGTGTGTGCGTGGGGGAGGGGCAGAGAGACAGGGAGACAGAGGATCCAAAGCAGGCACTGTGCTGACAACAGAGCCCGATGCGGGGCTCGAACCCATGAACCCTGATATCATGACACTTAATCAACAGAGCCACCCAGGTGCTCCTCCTTTTCACTTTATTAATGTGGCTCCTAGAAAAATTTAGATTAGATATGTGGCTTGCATTATCCTCCACTGGGCAGTTCTCATCTGAGAGAAGAGGATAAAGGTGAGGACTTGCAGCCCTTTAGCAAACAGCAGTGTCTGCCATCTGCACATCTCCAGTATTCCACACCTTCATCTACACAGCATTCTTGATGTTTGAATGATCACACAAAGTCTTTCATTTCTTCTTTATTATTTATGTGATACACCTAAGGTTTTATTTCATGCTCTCAGGAGCAGCATAAATGGATAAAATGTTGGATGATGGGAGTCTGAACATATCTAGTTATTTTATATTAATTCTTAATGGAAATAATTCCCTCTTTCCGGTCTTTTGACTGAAAGTTGCATTTTCTTCCAATATACTATGTATATTGTGGATCCTCTATTTTAACTTTCTAATTCTCTTAAGATTAAATTAGAATAGAGTTTGCCAGTATGGACAACATGCGACCGACTCATCTCTCCTCGCTCCTCCAGTCAAGTGCAATTATAAACCCTGGAAACAGTGCAAGAGGCAAACAAAGGAGAGCTCTGAGAGGTAGAAAGAGGAAGGAGAACTTGCTAGGGACCCAGGCCTGGAAAACCAACATAGCAGCAGGATGTCTCCCAGCTGACCACCCAACAGAAGAAGGCAACCCAGGCCTGCTGTCTCCTGATCCCCAACCTAGCAACAGAAAGTGACCCAAGTGGGCTCATTCTCACTGATGGAACAGCAGACCTACTGCCAACACCAAATAAATCCTACAACAATGAGGCAGTGAGGATCATGCCACAGGTGCCTAGCGCAGAGGTGCTTTCCTTTTCTGCTGGTCTTGAGACTGCCCTCCCCCACCTAAGACAGGACACCACTAAGAAAAACCCTACTACAAGAAGCACCCAACCTGGAAGCCACACCACTAAAAAAAAAAAAAAAAAAAAACCCTACTACAAGAAGTACCCAACCTGGAAAACCTTTTTGTCCTCCCAAGCCTAAGACTCACCCAGAGACACCAACCAATGTCCCAAGTGGCACCATAGGGAAGAATCCCACCATAGCAAGCCTCTTGGACAGCCTAAATATATGGAAGAACATACTATATTCATGGACTAGAAGACTCAACATAGTAAAGATGTCAATTTCCCCCCAAATCTGTATAGATTTAATGTAACTCTTTTAAAAATCCCAGCAAAGGGGCGCCTGGGTGGCTCAGTCGGTTGAACGTCCGACTTCGGCTCAGGTCATGATCTCGCGTTCTGTGAGTTCAAGCCCCGCGTCGGGCTCTGGGCTGACAGCTCAAAGCCTGGAGCCTGCTTCATATTCTGGGTCTCCCCCTCTCTCTCTCTGCCCTCTCCCGCTCATGCTGTCTCTCTCTGTCTCTCAAAAATAAATAAACACTAAAAAAAAATTTTTTTTAAATCCCAGCAAAGATTTTCAGACATAGACAAGTTATCTAAAATTTACATTAAAAGGCACAGACTATAGAAGAGCTAAAACAATCTTTTTTTTTTTTAATTTTTTTTTCAACGTTTATTTATTTTTGGGACAGAGAGAGACAGAGCATGAACGGGGGAGGGGCAGAGAGAGAGGGAGACACAGAATCGGAAACAGGCTCCAGGCTCTGAGCCATCAGCCCAGAGCCTGACGCGGGGCTCGAACTCACAGACTGTGAGATCGTGACCTGGCTGAAGTCGGACGCTTAACCGACTGCGCCACCCAGGCACCCCAGAGCTAAAACAATCTTGACAAAGACGAATACAGTGAGAGGGATCACTCTGTCCGATATTAACATTTACTATATAATTATAGTAATAAACACAGTATGGTACTAACAGAGGGAGAGATATATAGATCAAAGGGACAAAATTGAGAATCCAGAAATAGATCCATATAAACATGTTTAACTGATTTTTTACAAAAGTGCAAAAGCAGTTCAATAAAGGAAGGATAGTCTTTTTAACAAGAAGTACTGAAGGAATTAGTATCCACAGACAAAAACAAACAAAAAAACTCAACCTAAACTTCACTCTTTATATAAAAATTAGCACAAAATGTATTGTAGACTTACATGTAAAATGAAAAACTAGAAATCTTTCAGAACCAAACATTGGAGAAAATCTTTGGGATCTAGGGCTTTATAAAGAGTTCTTACGTTTGACACCAAAAATACAATTTTAAGAGGACAAATTGGATCTTATCAAAATTAAAAACATTTTCTCTGCAAAGGCTTCTGTTAAGAGGATAAAAAGACAAGCTACAGGCTAGGAGCAAATATTTGCAAACTACACATATGACAATGGACTAGTACCTAGAATATATAAAGGTCTCAAAACTTGAGAGTAAAACAGACCAAAAAAAATTCCAATAAAATAAAATAAAAACTAATCAAAAATGGGCAAAAGACACAAACATTTCACTGAAATAAAATGCATACCAAATAAGAAAACAACTTCAACAACGTTAGCCATCAAAGATTTGCAAATGAAAATCAGGATATGCTGCTACACACCTGTCAGAATGGCTAAAACAGCACCCAACACAGAAGCACCTAAATAATGACAAATATGGGCAAGAACGTGGAGAAACTGGGTCACTCATGCATTGTTGGAGGGAATGTCAAATGGAACAGCCACTCTGGAAAACAGTTCAGTGGCAGTTTCTTATAAAACTAAACATGCAACTACCATGTGACCCAACACAGCAATTGCACTCTTGAGCATTTATTCCAGAAAAGTGAAAACATGTTTATACAAAAACCTGTACATAAATGCTCACATCAAACCTGGAAACAGCCTAGATGTCTTTCAATGGGTTAATGGGTGAAAGTGGAATACTAATCAGCAGTAAAAATGAATGATCCAGTGATACAAGCTACAACTGAATGAATCTCCAGAGAATTATACTGAAGAAAAAAAAATCTCCAAAAGTTGTGTGATTTTATTTATACAACATTTATGTAACATTTTGAAATGACAAAATTATAGAAAGGGGGAAGAGAGTACTGACTGCCAGGGGTTAGGAGCTCAGGAGAAAGTGATGGGAGGGAGGTGGATGTGGTTGTTAAGGGACAACAGGAGGGATCATTGCAATGATGGAACTGTTCTGTATCTTGGTTGTGGTGGTGAATGCATGAACCTACACATGGTATAGAATTGTATAGAATTACACACACATATCCACACAAATCAGCACAAGTAACACTGACGATGTCTGAACAAGGCAGCAGATTGCATCAAAGTCAATATCCTTGTGAAACTGTACTACAGTTTGCAAGGTGTTACCATGGGGAGAAACTGGGTAAAGGGTACCAGGATCTCTCTGAATTATTTTTACAAGTGCAGGTAAATCTATACTTTTCTCGGTAAAAATTAATACAAAATAATGGAATACATTTTACTCAGGACACTTTAAAGTACAAGAAAGGGGTGAGAACCTCTCAGAAATTGTAGCACAAGACTTTGTTACAAAAACAAACAAAACAAAAGCAAACAAACAAACAAACAACAAACCCTAAACCTTGAGTCAATCTTGCAAAAAGCAAAAGAATGAATACAAAGAGACATCATCAGGGCCCCTGGGAGTCTCAGTCGGTTGAGGGTTGGACTCTTGAATTCAACTCAGGTCATGATCCCAGGGTCATGGGATAGAGCCCCACTTAAGATTCATTCTCTCTCTCTCTCTCTCTCTCTCTGCCCTTCCCCCAACTCACACGTGCATACAAGCTATCTCTCTATAAAAACAAAACAAATCAAAGAGGCTTTGTCAACCAGCTAATCACATTTAGACAATATTCTGGTTTAGTTCCTGGTGTTCTGATTTCTAATGTCTTTTCCACCTTTCTTTGTTAGTGATTGAAAGGCATCAATTGCAGATATGATACATAAAATGTTGGTTTGCAAATACCCCGTTCTATGAACTTCAACATTTGGCTGGACGTTTTGAAGATGCTTTAGATACCCAAAAGGAAAACAAATAAATAAGCAAAGCACACAATGTTACAATTAAAGCAATTAAACCTATCCTCCTCTCCCTCAAGAGACCATATAAACGTTCCCTTTGACAAAGACATTTGCCAATACTATAAAAGAAATAAAAGGAGGGGGTTAGGCATTGGAAAAATAACTAACCCATCTTAACTAAAATGGAACAGAACTATGCTGCCTCGTTGTTATTCCAAACAGGAATAATGAAGGGACTCTGAGGGATATTGCAGTGCCCAATTTCCAATGATTCCTTTAATTCAATAAGGAGGATTATCGTCAATAACAGAAAGACGAAAGCAAACCTTTCTGACAGACACACTTGCTACTCTATCAACTGTCAGTTCTACCAAAATTTCTACCCATCTTCCTCAGAGTTATTCACTATTCAAGAATTTCAAGCAGTGCTCAAATGCCTCCCATTACCCAACCTGTGGCTGTAACTCTTAGCCCCCTCAATAGTGGGCATGCATTTCTTCTCTGCAACACCATACCGATAAATTTTATTGGGAGAAATCTTTTTTGTAAATTGAACTGCCAACTTAAATGTTCCTCGGATGGGCTTTTTCTAGAAACACCTGAAGACTCTCATGTATAATCCCTTAATAACATAACTTAGATGGCATTTTGCCTGTTCTTGAAAATGTAACCCAATCTCAGTTTTAGCAATTATTTGAAGTCTCTGATTCTCTCTGGGACAACAGTCATCCTGAAGAATTCTAGAAACCAAACCCATCAAAATAGAAATTGACTTTTCTAAATTCTTACCCATCCTTGTTCAATACAAGGCTTTAAAGCCTGCAACTAAGGAAGGATTGGAGCCTACTGTGGAAGATTTTATGAAGCAGGAGTCCATTATTCCTTGCATCAGCCCTCATAATACTCCAGATTTGCCTAGTAAAAAACCTCATGGGCATAGATATTGATTTATGGAAGACTGCAAGACTATAAATAAGATTGTGATTCCTCTTCTCTCACTGTTCCTTCACCCAAATTCTGTTTGATCCTCAATACTACTTGAAGGCACTCACTTCACTGTGATGGACTGATATTATTAAGCACCCCATTAGATCCAGGCAGTCAATATTTCTTTCCCTTATCATGGGAAAATCAACCATACCCTTGGACTATTTTATCTTGGGGATTTACTGATACTCTCCCCTTATTTCTTGCAGATTCTTAATTGGGGCCTTGAAGATTTGAGATTTCCTTGTGATTCTGTTCTAAGATAATATATAGATGATCTTTTACTATGTTCAAAAAAGGAGCAAAGCTTTAAAATTGATTCTGTGTATTTATTAAAGACCTTAGTTCAAAGGAGACATAAAGCCTTCAGGAAGAATTCTGTCACAATTCTGTGACAACAACAGCAAAAAGTTCATTCTTTAGGACATACAATATCACAAGAAGGCAAATATCTCACTTTGTATAAATTACAAATGATTCAGAATTTTCCAAGACCAACTACCGGGGATTCCTAGGTTGACTGTATATCACAGGCATGGGTACCAAACTGCCAAACTTGTGTAACACTGAAACCCTTTCCCTGAACTACATCCTTAGGTCCTGAACCTCTACCCTAGGAAGATAAATAAGTCTTTTGAAATCTAAAAAATGCTCTGCAACCACCCCCTAACTTGGGTGTGCCTAATTATCATAAACCCATTTCCCTTTTTGTTCAAGAGAGTCTTCTCAGATGGCTTATGTTCCAGTGAGGAAGGGCCATGATGGAGACCACGTGGGAATGCAATAAGAAAGGAAACAGACAACAGAGAGGAGGTGGTGAAGGAAAGTGAGCCAAAAAAGTGGTGGTGGCAACTTTAGACATGTTGTTCAAGGAAGGTCACTCTGCAGTGCTGAGCGGTGAGCTGAGATGGGACTGAGATGCAGGAGCTGGCCAAACAGAGAGCATTTCGGGCAGAGGGAACCATGAGGACCCAGAAGCAAAGTCAAGGAAAGGCACTAAGTTTGTTTGCAGAGTAGTGGGCGTAAGGAGGTGTGCAACAGAGGGACATTGAAGGAAGCAGGATCAGATACCACAGGGTCTTGGATGCCAAGCTAAGAATTTCACCAAGGACAGGGAGCCAAATTGTACAGACACTGTTCACCTCAAAAGCCCCTTTCTTCACCATTTTCCCCTTTCCTGCTGTCCTTCTCAGGTTTCCTCTTGATATCTGGGCTTCCTGAGCAGTGGTATCCTAGTCCCAGGACCATTGATAAGCCACCTTCCTACCTTTTCCTGGTTCTTAACTGGGGCAACTTCCTAGCCTCTGAATCAGCATTTGAAATTAATTTCCCATGCAGGAATTTACAAATAATCCTTACTAAAAATTAATGTGTGCACAACAGCCCAGGTATCAACTTTCCTTTATAATTATAGCAATAACCTCCAGAAATACCCAACATTTGGTTAAGTGTGACTAGCTTGTGTCTAAAAACAAGGCCAGGTTGTGCTTTTAATAATTCCAGTTACTTTCCCACAGCTTTCTTGTTGGCCATTTTCCCACAATAGATTTTTCATTTCCCTGAGCTGTTGTGTATTCTGATCTAGTCTTTCAGATTTTGTTTGTTTGCTGTTTGTTTCCTTCAAGATAATTGTGCTTTTCCCTACTTTGGGATCTTTCTTTCTTTCTTTCTTTCTTTCTTTCTTTCTTTCTTTCTTTTTAACTGGGCTCCTTGCCCAATGTGGGGCTTGAACTCATGACCTGGAGATCAAGAGTCATGTGCTCTAGTGGCTGAGCCAGCCAGGTGCCACTGGAATCTTTCTTTACATTGGTTATTGGGTGGGGGTGGGGGGATCCATAATTTGTTTTCAAGTTTCATCAGTATCTCTGCCTATTTGCTGAACACCTTTGAGACAATAATATCTGGGCTTGGTGCTTTGCTTAGCTGAAACGCATTCTGCCTGCTAATAATCCTTTCCAGCAACACCACCCTTTCACTCAGTCCCCTGAATATCAGCTGCGGTTCCTAGATATAAGGCTCTTCATTTTGGCAGTTCGCCACTCTCCCTCTGTCAGTAATGACATGGTCTGTTCAAAATCTAGTCTTCCTTTATCTCTTTTGTTCTCTGAACCCCTTTTTTCCCCCACGCGAAAATATTTGATGCCTTGTGTATGTGGTTTAAAAGCCTATGATTATGAATGCTGCTTGCAGTATTGAGCCTCTTGATTGTTTTAATCTCTCCCTGATTAAACTCATATAATGATTAATTCTAGTTGTCTTTTATAATTCCCTTATTTTTATTCTGGCTTCCTCATATCTTTAAAAAAAAAAAAATAAAAAGGCCGGAAGCAAAAAGCCTCTCCCATTGTTCTATCTTTAATTGAATATATTTCTGTGACCATTTAGCTTTTTAAAATTGTATTAAACACATTGTATTATTTTGAATATGTCAGTACTACATGATAAAAACAATAACCCTTGTTCCAATTTATTGTATTCAGTTTTTAAACCTTCAGAATTAAGGTTTCTTAGAATTTCAGAACTAGGGAAAACAGTGTTTACTGCAACCCTTTCATTTTGCAGACCAGGACTTTGAGGTCCAGAGAAGTTAAAACTATTGGCCCCAAATGAAGCAGCTCATTAGTGGCAGAGTCAGAACCCGAAACCAGTGCCGTTTCTACAATTGAGCTGTGTCTCCACTTAACGTGCCATTTACATTTGAATACCACCAATATAAATCATAATTCTCAGAATATGTGTATTAATCTTTTTTTCCCTTCAGTATTTGTATTTGGAACACCCACAAAAGTGAAACCTTCCAATAAAATCCAGAAACAAACTCCATCCTTTAGGGTCCTTGTAGGTCCCTGGAGTCGTTAATGACAGAGTGAGTAGTAAAAGTCCCTGGGTTTTATTTTCCGTTCTCCCGCTGATTTGGTGTCTAACTTTGCAAATATTTCCCCCTTGGGCTTTCCTAATGTGTTGGATTCTAGTTACAGACAGACGCTATGACAGACCTTGTCCAAGACAGTCGAAGAATAAGACATACAGCGTCATTTAGGATATTACATTTGGGGGCATATACTTACTTTTAGTCCAGAAATGTGATCCTCATGTCTCTCATCCTAGTTCAAAGTGCATTTCTAATGCTCTCTGGCCAAGCCCAAGATTCAGGGCAATTTAGAGTGTTCCTTGGGGGTTGCTTACTATTCCAGTGAAAGGGGGAGGGGAAGTGCTGATGAGTTAGGCCTGTGTTCTTACTCAACTTTCTCCATATGGTGGGATCAGTCCCTGAGATCAAGTTCTGCTAAATCCCTGGGAATGGCCCAAAGTCATGAGAATTTGCTAGCCCCTGGGAAAGTTAAGTTGAGAGCTGTTTGTCCTAAGCACTGGCCTCCTTCTTTGTGATGTCAGTAGATAGAGATGGACTGCTCTAACTCTCCATGGAAAGTTCGATCAACCTTCCAGGTTGGTAAAACACAGATCTTTAATCTTAGTAGGTGTCCCTTGGCTGCAAGTTACTGAAACCAACCTGAGTCAGCTTAAGCAGGAAAGAGAAATCCATTCCAAGGATACAGGCCTATGTCATTCTCTCCACTTGTGGTTGCTTTGCTACAGGAATCAATTGGCTGCAAGAGTCTGCAAGAATAAGCTTCCTGACTCCATCCTATAAATTCACTCAGAGTTCTTGAGGTTGCCTGCCATTTGAAGATTCTCTGTTCAGATTCCAAATTCTCCTGGAATTTTTATCTAGCTGAGACCTAAGATAAATGGAGATGGAATTATGTGTTAAATTATGTGTTATCACAGTTAAGTATGTGTGATTCTCTGTGACTCTCTAACCTAAGAATGTGTTCATACGAGCATACCCTCAAATTCAAAGATACAGACCCATGCAGACTCACACATGCTCACAGTGTCTAAGCAAAAGCTTGTTGTATTTTTAAATGGTTGTGGTATACTTTTTTCCAGGTTGGTGCCCGGTGGTAGTGTTCCCAGGCAACACATGAATAAAATACATTATTTCATGCAAGAGAAGAATTAGAGAAAGAGATGTGGGGAGGCAAAAAGAAAAGCTATCACTTAGATTATTGATCTATCTCACTCAGAAAGCACAGGCTCTGAAACATTATGAAGGACCAACTGACCTGACCAAACTAGAGAAATAATCCTTTGTTAATTTAAAGTAAACAAAGAGACTTTCTATTGAACTTTCAGTTGAGCACACATTATTTTCTCTGTCCTTTTCCAAATCTCACAAAAATGACTATAAAGCGTTTGTTTGTTTTTTGTTGTTGTTGTTGTTGTTGTTGTTTATAAAAGGGACTCAAATGCAACAAGGAAGAGGTGAATGGGAAAGGATAGTCATCAACAAAAGTGTAGAAGCTGGAAATCAGAAGGATGCATGGCAACTCATCTGGGAACCAGGAGAAGCTGAAAGCAAAGAGCTGCCAATGGAGAAGCAGGAGGAGCAATCAGAGAAATCTCAGGCGTTGGGAGCACCAAGTCCCTCTGAAGGTAGGAACGAGGTTGAGGAAACAGGAAGATTGGTTGAAAGTCTGATCCTCTCCTTCACTCCTATTCTTCTGGCTGAAAACCTACCTCATCTTTCACACCCTATACCCCACGTGCAATCCATCCACAAAACCTATTGGCTGCACCTTAAAACCATCTTCAAAGTCTGGCCATTTCTCACCACCTCCACCACAACTGACCTAGATCAGGCCACCATCACCTCTTGCCTGGATCCATCTTCTTCCTCTCCTCTCATTTTCTATTGCATCTTTGTCCCCATCTCTCCACAGCACTTTACAAGTCACTAGTAACCTCCAGATTGCCAAGTCCAATGTTCATTTTTGGTCTTGTCTTACTTGTATTATCAGCAATGTGTGACTCAGTGAATTCTTCTTTCATCCTTGGAATACTCCTCCTTCCTTTTTTTTTTTTTTTTTTTTTTTGGTCTTTCAGAAGATTACTTTCGTTTCCTTCTCCATCTATCTCACTGAAAGTTCATCCTTTTCAGCTTCCTTTGATGGATCCTCATCATCTTGACAACATCTTCATACGAGTGCTCCTAATCTCAGCCATCAAACATTTTATCTCTATATACTCATTCCCTAACTGATTGTATCCAGCTGCATGGATTTAAACATCATCCATTAACTAACAACTCCCAAATGTAGAGCCCTCAATCTGGACATCTTCCCAAACCCTACAGTTGAATATCTAACTGCCTATTCAACATCCCCATTTGGTTATCTGATGGATATCTCAAACCTAACATGACTAAAACAGAATTCCTGATTCCTGCTCCCACCCCTAAAATCTCTGATTTTCCTCTAATCTTCCTCACATGGAAGCCACAGGAATTCTTCTAAAAGTAACTCAGCTCATACCTCACGTTTCTGGTCAAAACCTTTCAGTGGCTCATCACACTCAGCATGTAGGTCCAGGGCCCAACATGATTGGCTTCCTGCCATCCCCTGACTTCATCTCCAACCATTCCCCTCTTTGTGGCTCTGATTAAGCTTCACTGTCCTTAAATACTGAAGTATATTCCCAACCCAGGGCCTCTGATTTCACTGTCCTTTGAATATGGAATGCCCTTCTCCAAAACACCTGCATGGTTTCTTTCCTCACTTCCTTCTGGCCTCTACTCAAAAGAGAATCTTTACCAAAGCAGGCTGTCCTTACCACCTCTCTAAATACACCCACCCTTCCCCAGTCTGGCCTTCTTCCCCATTTTACTTTCCACCACAGTACTTCCCACTACCTGATGGTAAACAAATAAAGAGACTTTCTATTGAACTTTGGGTTGAGCACACATTATTTTCTCTGTCCCTTTCCAAATCTCACAAAAATGACTGTAAACTGATGGTTTACTCACATAGCTTTTTATTTGTTTATTGATTACTTTTACCCACTAGGAAATAAGCACCACCAGCACAGGAAATTTGCCCAGGTTGTTGACTGCTGCAGCTCTCCAGGACCCAAAATGGAGTTGTAATGAATCTATAAAAAAGCAGTTAAACGCTTTAGTGAGCTTCCGAGCCTGTGTACCCAGATGACACCTGTTCCCTGACCACAGCATAACAGTAGAAGTTTGCTCCTGGAAAGGCTGATCTGAGAAGCTCTGGATTCAAGAATGCAGAGCAAGCTGAAGAAGGGATATCTTGATAAAAACAGGGGACTAAGTGAAAGTGTACACTTTAGAGGTTGAGACTCCCAAGTTCCTGCCCACCCACACTTCTACCCTACCTTCTCCATAGTACAGAGATTTTCAGCCAGGCTTAATCTCCCTTAACAGGACCAAGGACCTTCTTGTGCACAAAATAAACCATTCTTCCTAAAGACCAATAGTCACTGGTATGTCAGGGTCCCCAATCAAGCAGATAGCTGACCCTCTGATTATTTGGTAAGGAAACCCATCATTCAACAGGCCCTTCTATGCCATTTAGTTATTTTAAGGCTTTCTGCTTACATATGAACTGACAGTCATCATTATCTGTTATGGACGTGTCTGTTATGGACTAAAATTTTTGTCTCCCCTCCCCCCCAAATTTATAAGTTGAAGCCCCAACCCACAATGTGACTATATTTGGAGATAGGGCCTTTAAGGAGGTAATTAAGATTAAATGAAGCCATAGAGGTAGAGGATTAGCATCCTTATAAGTAGAGGAGGAGAAACCAGGAACACACATACCCAGAAAAAAGGCTGTGTGAGGACATAGCAAGAAGGTGGCTGTCTGCAAGCCAAGGAGAGAGGCCTTACCAGAAACCAACCCTTTTGGCACCTGGATCTTGGACTTCCAGCCTCCAGAAATTGAGAAAATAAATTTCTGTTGAAAGCCACCCCGTCTAAAAGTGGTATCTTTTATGAAAGCTTGAACAGATTAATACAGTGTCTAACGTGAAAGATAAGAACAAAACCAAGCAGTGAAGAGAAGATATAAAGTGATATAAGGAGATATAAGGAGCAGAAAAATTTTGAAATAATTAATATCATTAATATCCATAGAGAGGTAAAAGAAGATCTCTGCAATAAGAACAAAAATGTTATTTTAAAAAAATATTGCTTTTTGGAGAGCAAGAGAGAGAGCACAAGCAGGGGAGTGGGGTAGAGGGAGGGAGAGAAAGAGAGAGACAGAGAGAGAGAAAATCTTAAGCAGGCTCCATGCTCAGTGCAGAGCTTAAAATGGAGCTTGATCCCATGACCCTGGGATCATGACCCGAGCCAAAATCAAGAGTCAGATGCTCAACCGACTGAGCCACCCACATGCCTCCCAAAATGATAGTTTACACAAATAAGCAAACTTAATGGTACAAAAAGGAGCTCTTAGAAATATAGAATATAATATATGAAGGTTTAAAGTTAGTTGAGATTTAGAAAATAAAGTTGAATAAACTCCCAGAAGGTAGAACAAATGGACAGAAAACAGAGGAGACAATATTTTCCAGCTTTATTGAGGTGTAATTGACAAATGAAATTGTTTATATTTAAAGTAAACAATGTGATGATTTGATATATGTATACTTGTAAAATAGTTATCCCAATCAATTTAATTAATGCATCCATCACCTCACATAGTTTGCATTTGTGTGTGTGTGTGGTGGAACAATTAAGATCTACTTTCTTAGATCTATATTCATCAGCGGTATTGGCCTGTAATTTTCTTTTCTTATAGGGCCCTTGTCTGACTTTGGTATCAGGTAACGCTAGCCTCCTAAAATTAATTTGAAAGTGTTCCCTTCTCTTCAGTTCTTTGGAAGAGTTTGAGAAGGATTAGTATTAATTCTTTTTTGTTTCACAGAATTCATCAGTAAATGCAGTAGGCTTCTTTTTCTTGGGATGTTTTTGATTACTGATTCATTCTCCTTACTCATTATTGGTTTGCTCATATTTTCTATTTCTTCATGATCCAGTCTTGGTAGGTTGTATGTTTCTAGGAATTTGCCCATTTCTTTTAGGTTATCTGATTTGTTGATATATAACTGTTAATAGTAGTCTCTTACAATCCTTTGTATTTCTCTGGTATCAGTTGTAATGTTTCCTATTCTTTCACTTCTGATTTTATTTATTTGAACCTTCATTTTTTCCCTTAGTCCAGCTAAAGGTGTGTCAATTTTGTTTATCTTTTAAAAAATCAACTCTTTGGCACAAAACATTCTGATCAATGGAGGAACAGAATAGAGAACCCAGAAATGGACCCACAAACATATGGCCGACTAATCTTTGACAAAGCAGAAAAGAATATCCAATGGAATAAAGACAGTCTCTTCAGCAAATGGTGCTTGGAAAATGGGCAGCGACATGCAGAAAAATGAACCTGGGCCACTTTCTTACACCATACACAAAAATAAACTCAAAATGGATGAAAGACCTAAATGTGAGACAGGAAGCCATCCAAAATTCTAGAGCAGATAGCAGGCAAAAACCTCTTTGTCCTTGGCAGTGGCAACTTCTTACTCCACATGTCTCCAGAGGCAAGAGAAACAAAAGCAAAAATGAACTATTGAGACTCATCAAAATAAAAAGCTTCCGCATGGTGAAGGAAACAATCATCAAAACTAAAAGGCAACTGACAGAACAGGAGAAGATATTTGCAAACGACATATCAGATAAAGGGTTAGTATCCAAAATCTATAAAGAACTTATCAAATTCAACACCCAAAAAACAATCCAGTGAAGAAACGGGCAAAAGACATGAATAGACACTTCTCCAAAGAAGACATCCAGATGGCCAACCGACACATGAAAAAATGCTCAATGTCACTCATCATCAGGGAAATACAAATCAAAACCACAATGAGATAACACCTCATACCTCTTAGAGTGGCTAACATTACTCAGGCAACAACACATATTGGTGAGGATGCAGAGAGAGAGCATCTCTTTTACACTGCTGGTGGGAATGCAAACTGGTGCAGCCACTCTGGAAAACAGTACAGAGGTTCCTCAAAAAATTAAAAATAGAACTGCACTACAACCCAGCAATTGCACTAGGTATTTAGCCAAGGGATACAGGGATGCTGTTTCGAAGGGGCACATGCACCCCAATGTTTATAGCAGCGCTATCAACGATAACCAAAGTATGGAAAGAGCCCAAATGTCCATCGATGGATGAATGGATAAAGAAGAGGTGGTATATATATATATATATATATATATATATATACAACGGAGTATAACTCAGCGATCAAAAAGAATGAAATCTTGCCATTTGCAACTACATGGATGGAACCAGAGGGTATTATCCTAAGTGAAATTAGTCAGAGAAAGACAAAAATCATACGACTTCACTCATATGAGGACTTTAAGACAAAAAACAGATGAACATAAGGTAAGGGAAGCAAAAATAATATTAAAAACAGGGAGGGGGACAAAACATAACAGACTTAAATATGGAGAACAAACAGAGGGTTACTGGAGGGGTTGGAGGAGGGGGGATGGACTAAATGGGTAAGGGGCATTAAGAAATATACTCCTGAAATCATTGTTGCAATATATGCTAACTAACTTTGATGTAAATTAAAAAAATAAATTAAATTAAATGGTAAAAAAATCAACTCTTGATTTTTGTATCATTTTTGTATCATTTGTATCATTTTTCTGGTCTCTATTCCTTTTATTTCTGTTCTGATCTTTGTTATTTCTTTCCTTCTACTAACTTTAAGCTTAGGTTTTTTTTAAGTTCTTTGAGGTAAAGGAAAGAAAGAAATTATCAAAGAAATAGTATAAGACAAAAATTAAAATAGATGAACATGAGCTTCTAAATGGAAAGAGTCCATGAAGTACGCAACATAATGAACAGAAGTGCCACACTACAGAATATAACTGTGAATTTCTAGGACACCAGAAATAAATGGAAGATCTAGAGAAAAAAAAAGTGAGATCACAGGTCTAGAAATCAGAATGGCATCAGATTTTCAGTGGTAGAAGCCACAACATGGTTGAACAGCACCTTGAAATTTCTTAGGGAAATAATTTACAACTTTAAAACATTGCCATTATCTATCAAATATGAGAGTAGAATAGAGAAAAAATAACCTCTCTTGCACTGTTTCTCAGGAAGCTGTTAGAGGATATGCTAGATCAAAACAAGAGACTCAAGAAAGTAGAAATGGAATCAAGATGGATATAGAAGAAGAAAACTCTCAAAAGTCAAAAAGAACTCTCAGGAAAACAATTGTGCAGCAGAACTAGAGAGCCACCAGCCCTCATTGGAACAAGAAATGACCTCTAAATTATGGTGTCATGACTCCAAGAAAAAATGAAAACTGATAGTTTATCTGATTATTAAAAAAATTATGGTCATATAAACTATATAAGTCACCTCCGAATGTTAAGTTAAATAGTCATGATAATGTAAACACTAAGCACTGGCATAACCAACTTTTGTGACATACCTAAAATGAGAATATATGGGGTGGAAAATGTGTGTGTGTGTGTGTGTGTGTGTTGCACATAAATTTTCACTTAAGACAGCCAAATACACATATTTCATGGTAAGAAGTCAGTAAACAATATCTAAAATTGAAAGAGCGAGTACTAGCAATATAAACATGCCATTGGAAACATGAAGGTAAATCCCGGCATAAATTGCTACAAAAATTGACAGTATTGGCTTGGAAATCAGAAATTTAGGGGCAGGGAGAAGTTATAAGCTTTTGATAAAAGTAATATTAAGTTTAAAAATAATCAAAGAAGCTAGGAAACTGTTATTTATGCCACTAAAAATTGAAGGAGAGAATATAAATGTAAAATATGAGTTATATATGTATAACTCATTTGTTTGACAGGGAAATTCCCAACTTTCTTCTCTTGCTAAATTAAAAACAGCAAAGATTAAATTGTCCATTTGAATTGAGACAGGGTGATTTCAACATACATGCTACATTGATAATAATTAGCTATTATTGTTACATTTAAAATGCCATTGATGACTAGGAGTACCTGGGTGGCTCAGTCAGTTAAATGTCCAACTCTTGATTTCAGCTCAGGTCATGATCTCACAGTTTGTGAGATTGAGACCCACACCAGGCTCTGTGCTGACAGCATGGAGCCTGCTTGGGAATTCTCTCTCCCTGTCTCTCTGCCTCTCCCCAGGTTGTGTGCTCTCTCTCACTCTCTCTTTCTATTTATCAAAATAAATAAACATTTTAAAACAAACGCCACTGATGACTAGTCTTTTAGTAATGTCTACACTCAGCATGAGGCTAGAACTCATGCCCCCAAGATCAAGAGTCACATGCTCCACCAACTGAGCCAGCCAGGTGCCCCCATTGATAACTATTGATTTCTTCTCATTTTCATTTCAAATTCCAATTATTCTTTGCTGGTATATATAAAAGCAAATGACTTTTGTATATTGACCTTGTATTCTGTGACCTTGATATACTCCCTTATTCGTCCCAAGAGATTCTCTTTCAGGTTTTCTACATACACAATTACGTCATCTGCAAATAAAGACGGTTTCATTTCCTCCTTTCCAATTTGCATAATTTTATTTCCTTTTCTTGTCATATTGCATTGGCTAGGACTTCCAGTATGATGTTGAGTAACTGAGATGTAAAAGAATATACTTGCTTTGTTCCTATGCTTAGAGGAAAGCATTCAGTCTCTCATCATTAAGTATTATATAAGCTGTAGGTTTTTTATGTATACACTTCATTAGGCTAAAAAAACTTTTCTATTTCTAATTTGAAATTTTTTGTTGAATGGTTTTTCAGCAACTATTGCTATAACCATACAGGTTTTCATATTCCTTTAAAATGATTAATTACATTGAGTGATTTATGAGTATTGAACCAGTTTTGCATTCTTAGGGTAAACCCCATTTGGTTGTAATGTATCATCCTTTTTATATATTGTTGAATTCAATTTGCTAATATTTTGTTAAGGATTTCTGCATCTGAGTTAATGAGAGGCTAGTTTTTCTTAGCTGTTCCATCTTTAACTGGTTTTGATAATAGAACACGTTGGAAAATGTCTCTTTTTTCATTTTTTTGAAAGATACCAGGTAGAATTGATTTTTTTTTTCTTTGAACATTTGGTAGAATTCAACAGTGAAATCATCTTGGCCTGGCGTTTTCTTTGTTGGGAAGACTTTTAATTCAATTTTTAAAATAGATATAGGATTAGATCTTGAAAAGACTATATACTCTGAGTGAGTTTGGTAGGTTGTGTCTTTCAAACAATTGGTCCATTTAATCTAAGCTATCAAAATTGTTCATTGTATTACCTTATTTTATTTTTGATGCCCATGGGGAATTAAATCATTACCAATATCATTCCTGATACTGGTCATTTATGTCTTCTCTCCTTTTTCTTGGTTACCCTGGCTACAGGCTTATCAATTTTATGGATCTTTTCAAAAGAACCAAATTTTGTTTTCATTGATTTTCTTGTTCCCCTGTTTTCATTTTCATTGATATCTGCTCTAATTTTATTATATCCTTTCTTCTGCTGATTTAGTTTGTTCTTATTTCTCAAGTTTCCTAAGGTAGAAAATTATTCTCTCTAAGCACTGCTTTCACTATATCCCACACATTTTGGAAAGTTGTATTTTCATTTTCATTTAGTTCAAAATATTTTTAAATGCCTCTTGAGACTTCTTTGATCCTTGTGTTATTTAGAATAGTGTTGTTTAATCTCTAAATATTTAGAATAGTATTGTTTAATCTCTAAAGATTTTCCTAACTCTCTTTCTGTTACTGATTTCAGTTTTAATGTCATGGTCTGAGAACATACTTTGTATGATTTCTATTCTTTTGAATTTGTTAAGGTATATTTCATGGCCAAGAATGCAGTCTATCTTGGTGAATGTTTCATGTGCAGTTAAGAATGTGCACTCTGCTCTTGTTGGATGGATTATCCTATAAATGTCTATTAGATCAAGTTGTTTGATAGTCTTTTCAGGTCATCTATATCCTTACTGGCTCCTGCCTGCTTGATTTATGAATTACTGACAGAAAGGTGCTGAAGTCTTCAACTATAATTGTGGATTTGTCTATTTCTCTTTTCAGTCCCATCAGCTTTTGTTTCATGTATTTTGACACTTTGTTGTTAGGTACATATACAATAAGGATTATTATACCTTCTCGGAGAATTAACCCTTTTATCATTATGTAATTGCCCTTCTTTATTGCTGATAATATTCCACATTTGGAAGTCTTTTGGGTTGAAATTAAGATAGCTATTCCAACTTTCTTTGGTTAGTGCCAGCAAGGTATATCTTTCTCTATCCCATTACTTTTAACCTATCTGAGTCTTTATATTTAAAGTGGGTTTTCTTGTACACAGTATCTAGTCTTGTTTTGTTTTAAATCCAACCTGAAAACTTCTGTCTTTTAACTGGTGTGTTTAGACCATTCATATTTAAAGTGATTCTTGATCTAGCTGAATTAAAATCTATGGCTGTGGATCCCAAATTCCTCACTCTTACACTAGTCCAAGCAAACTCTAGCAATTCATCAAAATTTCCTTGCAAGTGTTCCTACCATTTTATGGCATCCAATAACTTCTGCTCTGGGTAAGCAGATCTATGCTATATATGGATATATATAGCATATATATCTGGATATATATATCTGGATATACTTGTCTCTAGATTTTTGGGGTGGTGGTTTGTCATGTGACCTCAGTTCTCTTTTTTATTATTATTTTTTTATTAAAATTTTTTTTAACATTTATTCATTCTTGAGACAGAGAGAGAGACAGAGCATGAATGGGGGAAGGTCAGAGAGAGACAGGGAGACACAGAATCTGAAACAGGCTCCAGGCTCTGAGCTGTCAGCACAGAGCCCGATGCGGGGCTCAGACTCACGGACCGTGAGATCATGACCTGAGCCGAAGTCGGATGCCCAACTGACTGAGCCACCCAGGCGCCCCTCAGTTCTCTGATACATCTAAAAAAAAAGTCACTGATTATTGTCGTGATCACTGATGGGAGTGATGACCTCTAATATCTTTACAGGTCAAATGTGGATCCCTTTTTATAATCAGGATCATACTTGATATATATCTTAGCCTTAAAACTACCATCTCACTTAATGTGAAACATTGGACCCACTCCCATTAAAATTAAAAACTGAGAGGGCGCCTGGGTAGCTCAATCGGTTGAGTGTCCAACTTCGGCTCAAGTCATGATCTAACAGTTCGAGAGTTCAAGCCCTGTGTTGGACTCTGTGCTGGCAGCTCAGAGCCTGGAGTCTGCTTCAGATTCTGTGTCTCCCTCTCTCTCTGTCCCTCCCCGGCTCACACTCTGTCTCTCTCTCTCAAAAATAAGTATTAAAAAAAATTAAAAATAAAAAAATTAAATTAAAAACTGAGAATAAACTGAGGGTTGATGGGAGGGTGGGAGGGAGGAGAAAGTGGGTGATGGGCATTGAGGAGCACACCAGTTGGGATGAGCACTGGGTGTTGTATGGAAACCAATGTGACAATAAATTTCATATTAAAAATAAATTAAATAAATAAAATTAGGAACAGTTTCCCACTATTTCAGCTATGATATATTGGAGGTATTAACTAAAGCAATCAAATAAGAGAAAAATGATTAAAGAAGTAAAAATAGTAAAAGAAGAATTAAAATGTTATCTGTATGCAGATGATATGATAGAATATTTGAAAAATACAAGAAAATCAATGAAAAATACCAATTCAAACAACAGACATTTTAATACAGTAGAATATAAAATTAACCTATAAAAAATCAATAGACTTCATTTAAACAATAGCCAGTATAAAAAGATAATAAATAAGAAGACTATTTACTATAGCAACAAAAACACATAGATAAAATTCATAAAAAGAGACACAAATGTGCATAAACTTATATAACCAAATTTTGGGAAGCTTCTGAAAGACTCTAATTTGGCAATGAAGAAATGGAAAGATGTCCCATGTCCTTGGATAAGATAATTCAGCATCAAAAATTATCCCTGTTTATACATATGTTTAATGAAGTCCCAATAAAAATATAAAGTTCCCTCTCCCCAGAGAACTATACAAGTTGATTCTAAAATGGAAAAATTAGCAAACAAGAATAGGTAAGAAAACTCTGAAAGAGAAGACTAATAGTGGTAGCCTTATTAGATTAATAAAACAGGGGCGCCTAGGTGGCTCGGTCGGTTGAGCGTCCAACTTTAGCTCAGGTCATGATTTCGCGGTTCGTGGGTTCGATCCCCACATCAGGCCCTGTGCTGCCAGATCAGAGCCTGGAGCCTACTTCAGATTCTGTGTCTCCTTCTCCCCCTCTCTCTCCCCCACTCGCACCCTGTCTCTCTCTTTCTCTCTCTTAAAAATAAACATTAAAAACAAACAAAACAACAAAAACAAACAGAAGGGGCACCTGGGTGGCTCAGTCAGTTAAGCATCTGACTTCGGCTCAGGTCATGATCTCATAGGTTGTGAGTTTGAGCCCCGCGTTGGACTCTGTGCTGACAGTTCAGAGCCTGGAGCATGCTTTGGATTCTATGTTTCCTTCTCTCTTTGCTCCTCCCCAGCTTGTGCTCTGTCTCTTTCTCTCTCTCTCTCTCTCTCTCTCTCTCTCTCGAAAATAAACATTAAACAAACAAACAAAAACAAAAACTACTTTAAACAACTACTGGGGTGGGTTACAGGACATAGGCACCAACTTGAAGGGGTTATGACTGGCCAACTTTGGAACAATTTACACATCAAAAAGAATGAATATAATCAACTGCAAGATTACAATAAATAAATAAATATTTATGAGTCCTTTCAATTTTTCAAGAAAAAGAAGGAAAAACAGAGAAAGAAAAGGCTCATTTACCAACACTGGAGGTAACTCTTAGATAATACTTTTCTATGAACATTGGTAATGAAAGGGAAGGAATTAAGCATTTGCCCTCCTTTTCAAGGAGAAATGAGAGTTTATCCCCAGTTGACAAAATGTCAGCTATTCAATGTGGGAGAAATTATGAAATTAGAAAATCACTTCTTTGCAACCTAATAAAACAACTGATTCAGTCCAGATCATCCATGAATGCTGAAACCGCTAAGTGAAAAGATTGTTAAAAAGAATATTCACTTGATAAAAAGTACTGCTCCACTGTGTGCACAGGGGAAAACATGGTTTTGCAAAGGAGAGATCTGGCTGTCACCACCTAGCCAAGGATTTAACTTAGTATCAGTGATAATGGGACAGAATGTACCTCTTGTTATAATGCAATATGAAGCAATACGTATGAAAGGTTTTTGCCAATGTGGAATGGGAGATGAGGTTGGCAGTATCCAACCTAATCGCTTAGTTTGAGAAGTTTTACATTGCCCAATGGGCACATAGTTCCCATTGGGAAGTAATGATGGTTATTTAAAAATGAAATTCAAATATTATTTTTGCTTTCACTTTATGTGTATTATTTTTTCAAATGCCTATTAAGTTGTTATGTCACAAATGCTTATTAAGTTGTTTGGCCCTACTTTCTTCATAAACTATTAAGTATTTCTTTTGGCCTAGGAATGCTGTGAAACAAAATTACTGAGACTCAGTGCCATGATCAATCAGTATAATCCCTCCCTTGAATACATCTTCAATTTCTTTGCCCGTTTCTCCATGCATTATACTTGCTTTGCAAAACCTCTACCATTGTCAGATCCAAACCACTCCCTCCTCTGTGCCTGCCTCTGGGCACCTAGACTAACACAAGCCTTCCTGACGGCCTCCACCCCTACTTACCATGCAGAGCCAGAGTGACTAGAAAATCACTTTATTCATTAAAACCCTTCAATGATTCATTGCCCTTAGAATACAGTCAAAACACATTCGTATACTCTAAAGGGCCTTTCATGATCTGACCCCTACTTGCCTCTCCAAACTTTTTTCAGCATACTCCCCACCCATGTCCTTCTGTGCTTTGCACTATGCAGTTTCTGGAATGTTCCTGGTTCTCCCTCCCTTCTGCCTTTGCACATGTTGCTTCCTCTGTGGGGAGTGGCATTTCCCTAGCCAAATTGACCAGTATCTCAGTTTTTACTGCGATGTCACCCTCTCTAGGAAGCCTTGCTGACATCCTTTTTATGTTCCCATAGAACACTCTTGGGTAGCATCTCTGAACCTGTACTGCAGGTGCCTGTTTACTGATTTGTCTCCTCCCTTCCTATACTGGAAACTTTTTGAGAGCGGGAAATGCATTTGTTCCCTGGTGACCCAAGAGTAACTGGCATTCAGAATGCTTATCACAACTAATTGTTAAATCATCCTGAATTTTGTGAACTATGTTTTTTAATTATAGATATATATACCTGTCCATGGTCTTTTTTTACTCTGTAAAAACAGATAATGTGTTTAGAAGAATTAAGTCTCAGTAATCCAATTCTGACTCCAACTTCCTTTCTAAGTTTCTGTAGGTTTGTGCCCATTCTTCCTTGTTATTATTTCATCTTTCAGCATAATGTGCTGAATGCCTTACAATGATCAGCATGTTCGTCTTTCCCATGAGTAAATCACAGGAGTCGCTGTGTGAGTAGATCACCCAAGGGACTTGAGTACAGATCTCTGTTTTTTAATGGTTTCATGTTCTTATTTTCTGCTTTTAGTATTTGAGAGACTAGATGTGGATGTTTTCAAGGAAAGTTGACTGCCAAATAAAGAGGTTAAAGGGTAACAGAGCTACATCCTTTCCCAGGGCTGTGCCTACAAGGGCCTGCACTTCTATAGGCCCCTTGAGATGTCAGTAATGATAGAAATCTCAAAAATAAATTTTAATGAAGCTCAGAAAAGAGGAATAAGGCAGAGTGTCCCAAGGCATCTCTCAAGTGTGGGAGTCCAGAGTGGCTCTCTCAGTTGCACTACCCAAAGGTCAAACCAGCTCCCCTTAGACTGGGAAAGGCAGTCCCCATGAGAATCAATGGAATGAATGTAGGTGACTGGACAAAATTGAAATAAAAGGCTCTTCAGACATTGTGTAATATATTATGGGATGGCATAACAGAATATTCTAGAATGGGCAAAAAAAAAAAAACCTGGAAAGGTTGTATGAAGGATTTTAGAGTTTGTATACATTTTATTCATGTACTCTTCATCTTTTTGTCCTTTTTTATCTAAAGAGGAATGGTATTTTTTTTCTTCCTTATCAGAGGCTTTCTAATAGCACTAAAATGCAGTCAAACTATCTTACTATATTCTATAGAGGTGTTGCCAAGGTCAGTTAGCTGCTCCATGTTTGTGTTTCTTTCTTGAGAAAATACAAAAAAAAAATCTTTTAATAGAGAAAATTGCAATTGAAATAAATGGTACATTTCCTGTAGAGTTTCCAGGTTATTTTCCAATTTGAAAATCGAGTTTTGTCATTTCTTGTTAACAGAATGCTGCCATTTAGAGATACACATTTAAAAAAAATTAATAAGGGCTTACCATTGTTTTTCTGTGGGATCTCAGCAGATGAGGATACCCTTAGTTGCAGTGAGCAACTAATTGTGAGCCCTCTGAAATTACGCCAATGTATTAAATTATGACGTCTCAAAAAACATGCACCCTGCTTTTGCTGGATCAGAGACAAGAATACCGAAGTTGAAGTGCATCTACAAGTCTATAAAATGGCAAAACCCAAAAAGGCTTGAATAAAAGAAACAAGTCATTCGAATATCCTCTGAACTACCAGTAAACAAGTCTCAGCTCTGCAAAATCAGTCTTCAAAAGAGTGCTGTTTCCTAAGTACATGCAAACTCTTCGAATTATCTGAGGTGAGGGAATAAGGAAAAAAAGTGTTGAGCCTTTGCACAGAGGTTCGCTTCATGTTTGTTCATTCCAACAATAAAGCCTATTATAATAGCAATGTGGGATCTCTTGGCAAAGCGACACAGCCAAAAGGAGGTGGGAAAATGGTCCTTATGGAACAATTGTCTTTTGCCGGAAGGCCCTCAATTAAAATTGTATTTAAGCATACAAAATGTACGATTTTTTTTTTTTTTTAACATTAGTAGAAAATTGCTTTCGCATATAACCCCAGCGCTGCACGTGGGATGGGATACCGCCGTTGGTTTACAAATATCCAGGTGCAATCCTGGGCGGGAACTCATGGGACAAGAAATGGTGTTTGCGTCTCTGTGGGAGCTGGCGCTGAATCACTTAAACCCCGTGGCGCAGTGTTCATTCCCCCTACGTGGGCCATGATTCTCGGTTGCTCCCTGACATAGGAAAGTGTCAGTTCGTGTGTGTCCCTTTCTCCGCTAGATGTCACTGTAAATCAATTGCTTGTGGAGGGGGACCGTGTGTTTCTCGCGTCTTCAGACAGTGCCAGGATTTTAAGCATGGTCAGTCCCCGCACTTGTCTCCTCCCAGAGTGGGAAGTCCATCGCGGGACCGGGGCGGTGGTGGGCACTCGCTGAAGCGAGAGCAGCGCCTCCTCGGGCGAGGCGACCCAGGCGTGACGACCCGAGCAGGAGACCCGCAGCTTGTGGGGTGTAGGGCAGGCTGCGCGCGGCGGAAGGCGGGCCCGCGCCGCACGCCTCTTCGCCCCCGCTAGCAAGACGGTCACGTGCCGCAGAGGCGCTGCCCCCTGCGGGCGGTGGCGGGAGGGCGGGGCGTGGCCAGGCAGGCAACCGCGGAGCTCCGAGGCGCTGCGCCCGCGGTTCCGGGTCGCCCGGGACAGGGCGCGGGCCAGGCGCGTGCGCCGCTCAGGGATGAATGCGAGCCGGGGCGGGGACAGTCGCTCGCCAGCCTTAGCGCGCCCCGCAGGCCAGCGCAGGAGGAGAGCGGAGGGGGCGGAGCCAGGGAGCGCGCAAGCAGTGGAGGGGGAGGGGCGGGGCGGAGTTGCGGCGCGCGCGCCCGCGGGAGTCGGGGAGGGGCGGGAGCAGCCGCGGAGCGCGCGCAGGGCCGGCCGCCGTGAGCGTGGGGCGAGCGTGGGCCGCGGCGCGGCGGTGTGACTCCTTCCCGCGACCCTCCCCCCCCGGCCCCCTGCAAGGGTACTGTGCGGCGGCGGTAGGGGCACCGGAGCCCTCGAGGCCGAGCAGGCAGCGGTGCCCGGGCATGGTGGTCCGGGGCAACGCGGAAGGTGAGCGACCCCCGGGCCGGCGGCGGGGGTGGGGGAGGGGTGGGACCGGACACGCGTCGCCCGGAGGCGCCGCAGACCCGCCCGAACGCGGACAGCCTGAGGCGGGGCCGGGGAGGGCGCGCCAGCCCTGGCACCGCAGGCCGTCCTGTCGCGGCCTGGGCGGCCCGCGGCGTCCCCAAGCGCGGCAGCTGCCGGGTTATGTAACGCGTGACCTCCCCTTCCCCCTCCGCCATGGCGCGGCCGGCCGGCGGCCGCCGACCCTCCCTCCCGCAAACGGCCGCCCCACAGACGCGCCGCGCCAGAGTCTCGCACGGCGGCCCTTTCCTCGGTTCTCCCTGCGTCCCGCCGACGGACGCCACCCCCGGCCCCGCTCACACCGCGCGGCAAACTCCTTCCTGCGTCGGCGCCTGGGCCGGCCATTCATCCCCGCGCCATTCATTCATGCGCGCGTTTGGTCGTCGGCTCTTAAGGCATCGCAGGATGTCTGCTGGGGCCGGACGCTTGTGTTCCCCGCCGCAGGCCATCCCCTCCCCCACCTCCCGTCACCCCTATATCAGACACCCCTCCCCCGCATTGGGGCCCGAAATCGGTGTTGGACTGTGTGAAGACAATTTTTATTCACTTAGTTTTCCTTGTTCCCTGTTTCCTTAATACGCAGGGCACCTTTCCCCAACTGTCCTTAACAAGTGCCCTTTTTCACACTTCCACTCACTATTAAAATGATTAAGTCCCTGTGTGGACCGAAAGGGCTTTTCCTTACATATTTAACTGCTCTTCCTACCTAAACACTCTGTGAGGAAATACCTTAATATACCACTCCTTGTTTAAAACAAAATACTTGCGGATGGTGGAAGTTTACTATTTCTGTTTCTCACGCCTTCTTAGGTCACGTATAGAGTAGAAATGGTATCATTTAGGTGAAAATAATGTAGACTACCACATCCCATAAAAGGACCTGTAACTAACTTCTAAGGACTTTTATGTAACAGTTCTCCATTCCGTGTGTCTGCCTGGTCTCTGTGGCCTCTCCACTTTAGTCTTGGGGAATTAGCCGTTTCTTTTTTAGGGTTGGGCACACCACAGCCTTGGTTCTTGCTGTGGAGCAGTACACCGCAGTCCATCCTGTGGGGGTACGGTCGACCTGCTTTCCAGACTTCCCATCTCTCCTTTCCCACATAGCCTTGTCTTAGCCGGTGCAAGTGCTGCTAGCAAGTGGTTCCCTCCCTGTTTCCTGTGGTGGACTCTGGGAGGTTCACCTAAAGTTCCATTTCCAGGAATTTTTTTCAGGTCTAGGAAGATCGCCATTCAATTCTTAGGCTGTTTATTTGCCACTCAGATTCTACATGTGTTGTGATTATCTTTTTATCCATATTCTCTTTTTCTCTTTCAGTCTGTACCAAACTCGTCTTTTGTCAGAATTTTACTCACATTTTATTGTAAACAATACATATCTTAAGATTTCCCCGCCCCCCCCAAAACGTAGGAATCACTCTTTTAGGGTTAATGTTTATGATACCTCAAGTGGAAAATAATTTTTCAAAATAATATTTGAGTAAGTGGGACGACTCCATCTTCCCCACCCCAACTTCAAAACTCAGTTCTCCATGAGAGAGAGAAACCCTGTCCTCACCAGCAACAAACTAGTCATTAATAATAAATTGGGAAGACTACATATGATACATCTGATAGTCCTTTCTTTGGCAGTTGTTGTGGTGGAAAGATAAGAACTTTAGAGTTAGATGTAGATTTAAATTCTGGCTTATTAGCTCTGTGACTTTGGACAGTTTAAGTTACTCTTATCTGATTTTTTCCCCTCGTATAGAATTTCCTCATGTTATTTCTTACCGTAGGTAGCTGAGGATTAAATGAGTCAATGTAAGGCATCTAGTGAGTACCTGGTATACAGTGCTGCTCAATAAATACATACATACTTGCTTGGTTTGGTATACTTCTTTATTGCAATTCACCATCTAGAATGAGCCAGGAAATGCTGGAAACAAAGCATGAGAGGAGAACTGATCAGAGGAGGGGATAGGTACTTCTTGTCTCTGAATAAATGAACCAACCCTTAGCTAAAGAGTAGTAAATCTCTTTCTGCTTCTCAAGAATGTACAAGTGTATGTGGCATATTATCCATAATAGACTACATTAAACAGTACTTCTAATTGAAGGAAATATGTATTAACCTTTTTTTCTTTTATATATAGCACCAACTGAAGCATTAACTTGGATATTAAAAAGGAATCTTCTAAGTTGTTAGGAATGAAGGATGAAGGGAGGAAGCATATTTTATTTATTATTTATTTCTTTATAAGTAGGTGTTTATTTTGAGAGAGAGACAGTGTGAGTGGAGGAGGGACAGAGAGAGAGAGAGAGAGAGAGAGAGAACCCAAAGCAGACTCCAGGCTCTGAGCTGTCAGTATAGAGTCCAACATGGGGCTCATACCCACCAACCGCAACACGAGATCATGACCTGAGCCGAAGTCGGAACCTTAACCCACTTAGCCACTCAGGTGCCCCTCGTATTTTAAACAGTCCTTTTTGGGAATGATTGGGGTTGTGTGCTCTTCCTTTAGTGTCTCATCTACTTACAAACAGTACTAAATCCACTATGAGTTCATTTCTTCCTTAGACTGTTTTAACAGTGCCCTCCCTGGTATCCCTGTTTTGTTTTTCTTCCTGACTGATCCCCGCATAAGAATCCATGGTCTTTTTAAAGACATAAATCCTATTGTCATCCTTAGGCTCAAAATCCTCTGAGAAAGCTTCCTGTTTACCCTTAGGGCATTACATGACTTGTCAGCTGCCACGACTTGACTCTTCATCACCGTGCCCCAGTTCCCTGGTCCTTTTGTCATTTTTTGAACTAACCAAACTGTTACTACCTTACTAGTGTTAAACTTGGTGTTCTCTTAGTTGGGCCACGCCTTGCTTCTGGTGGTTATCTTGCCTTTACATCTTCTGTTTGCTCGTCAAATGTCATTACCTCAGAAAGGCCTTCCCTGATCCCTAAAATACAAGCCAGCCCCGATCTTTCTTCCACTTTTTGATTCTTTCACTTTGCTTTTTCTTCATAGCATTTATTGTTTGGTGAAAGTCACACTGTTGACTTATTTATCAGTTTGCTCCAATGCCTCTCCCCCACTAGAGGGCAGGGACCTTGTCTTACTGTTCTCACAGCTCTGTTCCCAGTGCTCAGAAATGTGCCTGGCACATAGTAGGTGCTCAAAAGAACTTGTTAAATGAATGAATGGTATACTTAATTTAAACATGGCTCTGGAGTCAGACAGCTTGGGTCAGAATGCTGTCTCCTATCATTTACTGATTCTGTAGTCTTGGGCAAGTTAATATCCTTTGATGCCTCAGTTTGCTCATCTGTGAGATGGAGACTGTATATATCTTATAGGATTATGCTGAGTAATAATTGAGTTAATATATGTCAAGTACTTAGAACAAGCTTATTTTATAGTTTATAGGAACAGTATTTGATGTTAGCTTGGAACATTCACTCAGCATTTTGTTTTTGCATGAGACACGTGCAATCATTTAATTTTATATTTATGACTTTTGCTGGTATTTTTGGCTACCAAAGTTGTATTAATGGAACTCCTTTTTATTTTTTTTTATTTTTTAAGTTTATTTATTTGAGAGAGACAGCATGAGTAAGAGAGGGAAGAGAGAGGGAGAAAGAAGAATCCACAGAGCCTGACATGGGGCTCGAACTTATGAAACTGAGATCATGACCTTAGCTGAAACCAGGAGTTGGACGTGTAACTGACTGAGCCAACCAAAGTGCCCCTGTAAACTTATTTTTAAAATAAATACATCTTGTGAATGTCTAGAATGGATTAAAAAATAAACTGCTGAGGATGGTGACCAGTATTGGTCGTAATGTGTAAGTCAGCTTTTTCATTCTGTGATCTGTGGAAGATGCTAGGAGAGATTATCTCAGCAGCTGCCCACCAGAGTAGCTTTTACATATTTCCTTTTGAAGTTCTGCTGGAGATGGGACTGTGGTGATGAAAGGACTTGCTGGAGGCCCAAGACGGAAGATCCTGGAAGATCAAGTTGAAGGATGAGTCCTGTAGTATTTGGGAAAGAGGGGTGTTTATCATCTTTGGCATTCAATTTCTGTTATTTTTTGTTACGGATCCTCCCCTCCCCCATTGTGTTTGGCTCTTGACAAGAGCTGATAGTGACCCAACTCTACTTCTTATCTTTTTTTCCCCTTTCTGTTCATCTTTTCATAATGAGATTTTGTTTTTCCTTTAATATTTTACAGAAATGGAGAGGAAAGAATTAACAAACAGTAACTTTGTAATAATAGATGATTTGAGCTAATGCAACTTGAGTTCTTAGAAACTAAGATTCTGCCTGTAGTAACTGCACTTGCTTGATACCAGTTATTTTTACTCAGTCCACGTATCTTTATTAAGGTGCTTCTTTGTAGGAACATACTTCTTTCTTACTCTGAACTTTAACAAATAGGATCCTATTAGTGGGCCTTAAACTTAGGAAAAAAATTCAAAATACTGCTTCTCTGTGTAACATTTGTTCCAAAATTTAATAATAATTGCTAACTTATTGAACACTTACTATGTGTCAGGCTCTTTGCTGAGTGCATTGCCTCATTCGGTATTCACAACCACTCTGAGGTAGCACAGTTATAAAGAAACAGATTTAGATAATGTTCCTTGGGCCAGTCACACAGTTATGAAAGGAGCCAGGATTTCAGTCTACTACCTGAGTCCATAACTCAAGGTCATAACTACTTTTCTCTGAGGCACATAAAAATATGGTTTCTGGGGGTGCCTGGGTGGCTCAGTCAGTTGAGTGTCTGACTCTTTAATTCAGCTCAGGTCATGATTCCAGGGTCACGGGATCAAGTGCTGCATCAGGTTTTGTGCTGGGCATAGAGCCTGCTTAAGGTTCCCACCTGTGCTTACTTACTCTCTCTCTCAAACTAAAAACAACACCAAAAAAACCTCATGGTTTCTACTTGGAAACTTGCCATCATATTTTACCATGTTATTTCTGTGTGGTGTTCCTGTAACTGCAAGTAGTTTCATTGTTTGTGGCTAAGTTTTGTTTTTTGTTTTTGATTTAACTATTATACTTAAATGCCTAAATGTTCTGTAAGTGAGAAACGTTTTAATAGGTTGATGATAGGCAAAATTATTTTTTTTCTCATCTTATTACAGAGTCACAAATAAGTCAAAGCATGTCTGTCATGGAAGGTCACCTGTGTAAATAGTTTGAAAAAGTTTTGCTTGATAGATGCGAGGCATCAGATTTAAGAAAACATTGTACCTTTAAATTTGCTTACAGCTAAAATTTCAGGTAGCAAGTAAATAATAAAAATTAAAGATCTGTTTCTGCTGATTATGGAGCACATTTTCACCATCTTTGTGTTTTTTTTTTTTTTAAATTTTCAACGTTTTTTATTTATTTTTGGGACAGAGAGAGACAGAGCATGAACGGGGGAGGGGCAGAGAGAGAGGGAGACACAGAATCGGAAACAGGCTCCAGGCTCTGAGCCATCAGCCCAGAGCCTGACGCGGAGCTCGAACTCAGGGACCGCGAGATCGTGACCTGGCTGAAGTCGGACGCTTAACCGACTGCGCCACCCAGGCGCCCCGACCACCATCTTTGTTTTTAATAAGAGGGTATCATTCAGTCAATTAAAATGCCTTGAAACCTAAAAAAAAAAAAAAAAAAGGTAGGGACACATTGGTAGAATGTTTTTACACCATGGTAAACTTTTAAGTATTTTTGACATACTTGCAAGACTTTAAAATTTGAAGGGCACCTGGGTGACTCAGTCGGTTAAGCGTCTGCCTTCGGCTCAGGTCATGATCTCACAGTTCATGGGTTCAGGCCCTGCATTGGGCTCTGTGCTGACAGCTAGCTCAGCCTGGAGCTTGTCTTCGGATTCTGTGTCTCCCTCTCTCTCTGTCCCTCCCCTGCTTGCACTGTCTCTCTCTCAAAAATAAATTAAAAAACCATAAATTTTAAAAAAAGACTTTAAAATTTGAAGAATATCTAAATTATGAGTTTGTTGACTTCTCAACACTTAAGTAGAACTTAAGTAGATTCAGAATGCCGGTGCTAGAATGAACCTTGCAGCTTATATTTTCCTTATATTCTTCTGGAAGAAAATGAGACCCAAAGAGTCATTCAATTAAGAAATAGTACTAGAGGAGTGCCTGGCTGGTTTAGTCGGTTAAGCTTCGACTCTTGGTGTCTGCTCAGATCATGATCTAATGGTTGTGAAATCGAGCCCCTTGGGATTTTCTCTCCCCTTCTCTCTCTGCCTCTCTGACACTTGTGCACACACGTGCTCTCTCTCTCAAGTAAATAAACTTTTAAAAAATGTTTAAAAAGGAAGAAATAGTACTAGAACTTAGGGGTTTTGTTTTGCTGTTGTTTTTACTATAAGGCCATTTTTTAAATTATTCTGAACTGTTTAGACCAATGTATTTGAGACCAATGTATGCTTAATATCTTCTGTTCAAGAGAATAGAGAATTGAACAATATGTTCTGATAAATTTGTGATTTAATACCTTGAGGTTTTGTTTTTTTATCATTGGCTTTGAAGTAATAGAAAAAATACTTGTAGTCTATAGTGTGATAGAAAGTATGCTTTCTCAGGGCACCTGGGTGGCTTAGTCGGTTAAGCGTCTGACTCTTGGTTTTGGCTCAGGTCATGATCTCACGGTTCAGGAGTTCCAGCCCCACATTGGGCTCTGTGCTGATGGCTTAGAGCCTGGAGCCTGCTTCAGATTCTATCTCCTTCCCTCCCTCCCTCTCTCTCTCTCTCTCTCTCTCTGTCCCCCCCCCTTCCCTGCTTGCACTTTCTCTCAAAAATAATCATTAAAAAAATTTTTTTTAATTAAAAAAAAGAGAAGTATGCTTTCTCATGCCAGTAGGTAGGTGCCTATACATGTAGGATAGCTTGAGTAATACTTTAAAGACCATTCTGGTCTTGTGGCTTTATGCTTGAATGAAAGGTTAGAGGTAGGCAATAAAATTGATTGTGATGTGAATAATTTTTACTTGAATCCAGTGTCTGAGTAACCAAAATGTTGCTTATTGGCTTCAGTCATTCCTGATCATAACCAAGGCTAAAATGAGCTTTTGGAGATTTAGTCAGAAAATAATAGCTTGAATCTTACATTTTCTAAACTCCCATCATTTCTACACTAGAGATTACTAAAAACGGACTTAATACATTTTTATCATTTAGGCATTAGTCTTAATTATGTGTTTGAAATTATGATTCTCTTTTAAATGCTTTTCATCAGAGTTCTGAATTTTTTCTTATAATAAGTTCTATTTAAGTATTTAAAAAAATTAAATTGGACAATCCTGAATTTAAAAAAAATTTTTTTAATGGTTTCTTCTCCTTAAGTAGGCCTTACAAACAGCATGAAGCCCAATGTGGGGCTTGAACTCCCAACCCTGAGAGCAAGACCCAACCTGAGATCAAGAGTCAGGATACTCAACTGACTGAACCAGTCAGGCTCCCCTAACAGTTTGTTCTTTAGTATGTTTAAGAGCATAACCAAAAATGTCCTTTATTTTTTGTAATGCTTTATGCCTTAAAAAGTGCTTTCACTTGGCTTTTTCTCATTCAGTTCCTAAAAGAGAGAAGTGAGATGGTATGTCCTGTTGTATAGCTGTGTGATTCTGGCACTAACCACCAGGGTTAGGGTAGACATCACAGGTTAAGGGCATTGTCCATTGGATTTTCCTCACTTCAAATACCATTTGCAAGCTCCAGGGCTTCCAGGCCACTTGTATTTGTGACCAACTGGCTACAAATTTGGGAGTTCCTACTACCCCTTCAAATTTGATAATTTGCTGGAATGACTCAGAACTTAGGAAAGTGCTGTACTTAAAATTACAGTTTTATTATTAAGGATACAAATCAAGGCAAGACAAATGAAGACACAACCTAGAGAGAGGTCTACAAGTGTCCCAGATATGAAGCTTCCATTTCTTCAGGACATGTTATCCTCTTGCCACATTGACATGTGATTACCAACCAGGGAGACTCAACCAAGCCTCCATGTCCAGAGTTTTTATTGGAGTTTTATTACATAGGCATGATTGATTGAATTGGCCATACGGTGAATCAGTCTCCAGCCCCCTCCTCTTCCAGGATGTTAGGCTGATATCATATGCCTCAAAACCCCAATCCTTTAATCACTTGACTGGCCTTTCAAGTATGGCCAACCCTATTCCTGAAACTAGAGGCCCACTGGGAGTGTTCATAATAAAAGATGTCCTAGGGGCCCAACAAGGAAAACAAAGACACTTCTGTCAGTTGCGAAATTCCAAGGATTTAGAGTCTCCGTCCTATGAATCAGGGACAAAGGCAGCCAGAATTTGTATTATACAATAATAGCTGAAGAAGTGAGAACAGACATTTGTCTAATTTGTGACCATTGAAACTAGAACATATCTCTGTAGTAGTAGCCAGTAGCCCAGTGATCTCCATTACTAAAAAATTGTAACAGGTTACATTTGAATATATTCACATATGTAGAAAGATTGCTTTCTTTTAAAAAAATTTTTTTTAATGTTTGTTTATTTTTGAGAGAGAGAGCGCGCCAGAGTGTGAGCCAGGGAGGGGCAGAGAGACAGGGAGACCCCAGAATCCGAAGCAGGATGTAGGCTCCAGGGTTCAAACTCACCAACCACGAGATCACGACCACGAGATCACGACGTGAGTTGGATGCTTAACTGACTGAACCACCCAGGATCCCTGAAAGATTGCTCTCTATTGAAAATTAAAACATTCTTTTATCAATATAATTGTATTTAAAACCTGGCTCAATGTTCTTTTGAGTCTCATACTAACCTAAATTGTAGGTAAGTTTGTAAACTACATGCTTTTTGGTATTTATAAGCTCAGCAATTTTGGCTGTGAAAATAATTATTTTTGGTATTTTTGAATTTGTAATTTTAGACTTAGGTTGTTATTAGTGTTAAGTCAGAGAAAATCTAAACCTATGAGGTGAGATTTTTGTTAGGTGGAGGTGTTGCTAACGTATCCATTGGTTGTTAGTGTCATAAAGTGTTTTAGTAACTTAATTGCCATTTTGAATTTTAGCTCTTGAGTAGAAGTTACTAGCTGTTCAGGTACAGTGTTGAAGATTGATAATATTCTTTTGCATATTGTTTATGCCCAGTAGAAAATCTTATTTCTGATTGTCATTTAAAGATTATATTACAGGGGCGCCTGGGTGGCGCAGTCGGTTAAGCGTCCGACTTCAGCCAGGTCACGATCTCGCGGTCCGTGAGTTCGAGCCCCGCGTCAGGCTCTGGGCTGATGGCTCAGAGCCTGGAGCCTGTTTCCGATTCTGTGTCTCCCTCTCTCTCTGCCCCTCCCCCGTTCATGCTATGTCTCTCTCTGTCCCAAAAATAAATAAACATTGAAAAAAAAATTAAAAAAAAAAATAAAGATTATATTACATACTTGGACACCTGGGTGGCTCAGTAGCTTAAGTGTCCAACTCAGTTTAGGCTCAGGTCATGATCTCATGGTTTGTGAGATCAAGCCCCACGTCAGGCTCTGGGCAGACAGTGTAAAGCCTGCTTGGGATTCTCCCTCTCCCTGTCTCTCTCTCTCTTTCTCTCTCTCTCTCTCTCTCTCTCTCTCTCTCTCTCTGCCCCTCCCCTGTGCGTGTACATTCTCTCAAAACAAATAAACTTAAGGGGAAAAAAGGTTATATTACATTCTCTTGGAACTTACTGAATGTTCAGAAATAGTCTATTAAAGTAGGGAGTGTTATAAATTGTTTAATTGAATAAGAATTCTAGTGTTTTCTGAGGAATGCAGCATCTACTATTTGAAATGTCGTATTATCTTAAAAATTAGTGGGTTTTGTTGTTGTTTTTTATATATGATTGGGAATTCTTGGCATGAAGCAAAGGAAAAGAGGCCAGAAAGTACAGAAGGGGTGATTTCTTAAACATTCTACTCCCTTTATTTTATTTTCACTCACAGTTACATTTAATAGAAGGATTTGTGGGAAAAGAGATTTGTAACAGATGAAACTAGCAGATCTGGAAAAGAGTGAGTTTGACCACAATTTTGAATTACACTTATTCAGAGGAATTTGTTTTTAGTTGTATGTCATTATTGTATGCTGGCATATCTTCTGAGTTTGGACATCTAATACATTTAGGGATAGAAGACACAAGATGAGGACTTTTGCAAAGCCAGGTTTATAGATCTTGGTGTAGATTAGGCTCAGGAGGGAGAACCTCTCCCTGTCTGTGTGCAGTCATCCCTATCCTCCAGCATTTACATACACAAATTTGCTCTTTCTTTCCTAACTTTTACAAAGTAAGGTTCAAACTTGTTAGTATGATATTTAAAGCCTTCTGTTATATTTCTTCAACTACCTTATAAGTTATCACTACCTCTACCCATATATCAATCCAGAATGTTGCCGTAAACATCTTTTTTCTTTTGTGTTTTTGCTCATGAATTTCCTTCTTCCTGAAATACCCTCTCACCCTCTTCTGCCCATTAAAATCCTACTCACTGTTCTCAGTGCATATCTACCTCTTCAGTGAAGCCTTCTTGGATGTATTCTCCATCATGAGATTTATTGCTGTTTTCTCTGTGCATTTATTCCTTCTTGACATTCCCTCTAATGTGCGCTCCTGTATTGTAGTTTTACACAAGTCTTTTTTCTCTAATAGATAATGTTGGATTGCGGTTTATACTTTATTTATTTACCTTGAAAACTGTAAGCTATAGTAAATGTTCAATGAATGTAGAGTAAACTGTTAGATTAGACCTGGAATTTGGGGAGAGGAGGAGTGCAAGGAACAGGACAGGAGAGATCTTGTTACCTGTAATCTAAAAACCTTGATCTGGTGAGTTTACTGATTTAGTCCTCGGACTGTGATACTCTTTCTATTTAGTGTACATTATACCAACTTTCTACTTGGTATACTGTCTCATTTGAACTTGTCCTCTAGTTGTCTCTCTTTGCAGTTACCGCTCTAGATACACTGCAGGCAGAATCAGTGTTTCTCCTCTTGTGTGCCTCAGACCAGCCACATCAGCATTACCTGGGAACTTTTTAGAAATGGAGATTCCTGGCCCCACTTCAGACCTACTGAATGAGAAACTTTGGAGTGGGGGCCCAGCAGTTTGTGTTAACTGGGCCTTCAAAATATTCTGCTCCATGCTGAAGTATGAGAAATACTGAAGATGTAGTCCCTATTTCTTTGATATTATCTCCTCCATATCTGGAGAGGTTATGTTCTGTCCCTGTTACTGAGCTTCTACTCTGGCCTTTGATTTACTGCAACCTTGAACTTTTCTGTGGATAATTAATTGGCTTCCCTGTGAGAATATACCACTTCTCCTTAGAGAAGAAGGAAGATCACTGGCTTTTTATTCCTTCTTCTAGACTTTTTTAAAATTCTGTCATCTCCAGCAGTGCTGGTAGGTCAGTCGGTTGAGTGTCCGACTTCAGCTCAGGTTATGACCTTGTGGTCAGTGAGTTTGGGCCCTGTGTCAGGCTCTGTGCTGACAGCCCGGAGCCTGGAGCCTGCTTCGGATTCTGTGTCTCCGTCTCTGCTCCTCCCCTGCTCGTGCTCTATCTTTCTCTGTCTCAGAAGTGAATAAATGTTAAAAAAAAAAAAAAAATTTTTTTTAAGTCATGTTATCTCCAGAACTTCCTTTTGTTTTACTTTGTAGCTTGAGGCTGACTTTTGGACATGCTGACCTTGAAGTGCATGTGAGACATCCTAGTGGAGTTGTTTAATAAGCAATTGGGCCACATGATTTGGAGTTCAGAAAGTCAGAAAAATTGAGGGAAGGTGTTTACAAACCAGTTAATTTTGCTGCACTCTGGAAAGTCAGAGAAGGCAGTTCTTTGTGCTTTATTAAAATATCAGTCTTCATTTCTTTCCTTTCTGTGGAAATCTGTAATTACAGGGAGGAAAATTATTAGTAATTCTTCTAGAACACCTCCTTCAACTTGTGTTCAGATGACTGATTTTGTTAAATCATTCATCTTTTTGTATTTTTGTTATAACAAAGAGGATAAGAGAAAATTCTTTGTTATATTGAATTCTGTGGGATAGAAACTTTCCTTTTAATAAGATCAGTCTCAGAGTGGGATGTTACAAATATTTGTTATGCATTTTCAGTTTTAATATATCCAAATATTTTTCTTATATATCTTGTTTTTCTCTTTTTATCTCTGTCGTCTATTAAAGTATTGACTCTCAATCATAGTATGAAAATGTTAAAATGTATTTACATTAGGGTACAGGCTTAGCTGCTGTAACAGAAACTTACAAACACAATGATACAAACACAACACTAATGAAGTTTTTCTCTTTCCTGTAATAGTAGGTGGGCAGTCTGTAGTGGGTGAGGGACTGCCTTTTTTTTTTTTTTTTTAAAGGTTATTCATGGTCCCAGGTTCCTTCTGTTAGCTTAGCAATCCCCTTAAGTATTGTTCTCATTTCACATTGAAGCCAGATTACTTCATAGGGGCACACCAGAAAAAGAGTAAATACTTTCCTTTGAGAAGATGGCACATATTTTTTTATATATATTATTCTGCTTGTATCTCACTGGCCAGAACTTAGTCACATGGCCACTCCTGATTTTAAAGGAGCCTAGGAAATGTAGTCTCAATTGGTAACTCTGCTTCCCACTTAGGGGAATGGGAGAAGTGTTCTGTTACTAAAAGAAAGGATGAAAGAATGACTACTGAACATCATTCTGACACTCCAAACTTTAGGAGTTTCAAGACCACTCACTCTCCTTTCTGTTACCAACCACAATTTTGCGGAGCCCCAAGATCACCCTCAGGTTCAATAATTCACTAGAACTCTTGAAAGCTGTTGTACTCATGGTTATGATTTACTCAGTAAAAGATGTAGATCAAAACTAGCTGAGGGAGAAGGCACTTGGGGCACACAGGTGGAACTTCCAGTTGCCCTCTCTCACTGAAGCCTTAGGACAGCACTAACTTCTGGCAACAGTGAGTGGCAGTACACACAAAATACTGCCAACCAAGGAAGTTTACCCAAGCCTTAATGTCCAGAGTTTTTATTGGAGTTTGGTCATACAGATATGTTTGGCTACCCATGTGGCTGATCTTTAGTCTCCTGTCTCTGAAAGTTAATAATGCATGACCCAAAGTATCCATCATAAATCACTTTGTTAGACTATTTGAAGTGGCTCGTGGTTGGCTACTAAACAAAGACATTGATCATACAGGACATTCCAGTGGCTTAGAGATTACCTCCCAGGAACCAAGGTTAAAGGCTAGACCTCTTTTTGAGTAAGGTTAATTCTTTACTAGATAGCCACTTCTGCGGATAGGCACATCTTGTTTCTGGATATATAGACAGTTGCATAATATAAATGCTTTCATTTTGAAAGCTTTTTTTCTTAAATGAATAGACGTTTAAAATCATGTACCTTTTAAAAACTACAAGAGACTACGTTAGGTTCAACTATCCACAAATGAACTAGCATCTGACTGCTTGTGACCTAGATCAGAGAACCAGTTAACAAAGTTGATACTATATCTGAATCTCTACTTATGAATATGGGCTACTTACATTTGCAGTCTAGATGGAATCTGTTTGTTGTAGGACCTATTTTCCTCCTTTGTCCTTTACATATGTACCATACATGTCTGGGAGCTACTGTATCTGACCCAGACAGGTACTGGATTCGAAGCATCTATTTTGTTGAATTGTATTTGTCTGGTTCAGTTCATTATGAGTGGTTTTTTTTTCCAGTATGAGTGTTCTCTTCAGAAGCTTATTGTATTGGTAGTATTGTTCATTTTCCCCTTGAAGGTTGGATGACAGTTTTGTACAAGTGTGATTTCCATCACAAACCAGCAATGCAGCCTTTAGTCTTTCTACACTAGGAGGCAACTGTGCACAGAATAATTAGTATTTGGCCTACCTACTCCAGATTGTTGTGAAGATAAATAGTAAATGTAAAGGTCCCTTTGGAAAAAATATAAATACTATGGAATTGTAAAATATTACTAGTGGTATGTTTAAATTTAAAGAATTTAAAGTTAAATGTTAAAAATTTTAATAAAGGAAGGAAATAGAAGATACCAGTTGAGTGAATTTTTAAAAAGATGAGAATATAATTTTCTCTTCCCTTTATTTTCTCAGTTTTCTGCAGTAAACATGTAGTTCTTTTATCATGAGAGCACAGAAAACTTTTTGAAAAGGGACACCTAGCAAGACCAAATACTGGCAATGTAACAAAGCAGTGTATAAACACAAATCATGACTTGGATGAGTAATAGCAAATTTCTCAAGAAAAGGTGGAAAGATCAGACTCACTTCTGGAAAAAGTTTATGTACCCAAGTCTATAATTTGTTGTTTAGATAGTGCCTTTGTATGTTGTAGCCACTTTTATTTGATGGATTAAAGTTCTTTGATTTCTGTATTTTTTTGGTGTTTATCAAATGGTATCTCCTGGGGCACCTGGTTGGCTCATTCATTTAAGTGTCTAACTTTTGATTTTAGCTCAGGTCATGATACTATGGTTCATGAGATTGAGCCCCACATTGGGCTCTGTGCTGACAGCTTGGGGCCTGCTTGGGATCTCTCTCCCCCTTTCTCCCTGCCCCTCCCCCACTCATGCTTGTGTATGCTTTCAAAAATAAACATTTTTATTTTTAGAAATTTTTTTAATGTTTATTCTTGAGGGAGAGAGGGAGTGTGAGTGGGGGAGGGGCAGAGAGAGAGGAAGACACAGAATCTGAAGCAGGCTCCAGGCTCTGAGCTGTCAGCGCAGAGCCCAATGCAGGGCCTGAACCCACGAGCTGTGAGATCATGACCTGAGCTGAAGTCAGACATTTAACCAACTGAGCCGCCCAGGCGCCCCAACAAACATTTTTTAAAAAGAAAAAAATACTTTAAAAAACGTATCTCTTATAGAACAGGAATTGTTTTATTGTAGCAGAAAACAATTGGTAATAGGAAAATGTCTGTATAATGAAGGTGAGGGAGCCAGGTTAAAAAGTTTTTTAAAAGGGTCCTGTTAGGTTAGGAATAATACCTGGTTGAACTATCTTGACATTTTATTTTTATATATTTTCAAAGAGGTAATTTATACACACAGTGTTCTTAGGACATTAAACTGTCAGTTTGGTTTTGAATCCCTACAAGTGAGTATATGGTAAAGACTAGAGCCATTAGTTGTGCTTCTTGGAAATTATCACAAGGGTACAATGTCTGTCACCCAGGTGTCTGATTTTTGTTTTTAATAGCTTGATGAGTTTTTTCGAAGTCAAAAACATGGCTAGTGTGTTGGACAGGTCGAGAAGATTCTACTTCCTTGGTTTATGAAATTCAAGAATCTCTTTTGCCCTTGTAACTTGAGCAGGCTGAGAGCTGTAGACAGTGATGGTCTCTGGTTGAGTCAAACCAAAACCTCAAAACAGCTGTATTTTTCTGTTTAAGTATTATGTAAATAGCTGTTTATCTGGTATTAAAGCTTTTACCATTTAAAGACAAATAAGAGCACACTGAAGCAAGGCATTGTCAAGTCGTGTTAGTGACTGCGTGCTAGCACTTCATTTACTTAGTTACTCATTGTCCTTAGTTAAGGACAGTACTTGGTCCTAGTAAATTAGTTCTACAAATGCCTTCCCAGTGCCCTCTCTGAGGAAAAAGTTCCAGATACTGCTATATAGATTTCTTGGAGAAGTAGCCTCTCTCCCAGTGTTGTACTGCCCTCTTCCCTGTTAGCTTGCCGGTCTCTGTAATCCCAGCTGCCTATGGAATGTTTCCAATGTCAGAAGTCCTTTTTTTTTTCTTTGCTTATTCTTAGAAATTTCATTTAAAAATTTTTGATTGTGGGAAAATCATGTGTAAAATTTACCATTTTAACCATTTTTATGTGGACAGTTCAGTAGCACTAAGCACGTTCATGTTGTGTAATCATCACCACTATCCAGAATGCTTTTTGGTTTATAGCTGAAACTCTGTACCATTAAACTGTAGCTCTCTATTCCCATTCCCCCTAAGCCCCTGGAAACTCCCGTTTTACTTTCATTCTTTATGATTTTGACTATAGATACCTCATAAAAATGGAATCATACAGTGTTTCTCTTTTTATTACTGGCTTATGTCACTTAGCATAGTGTCCTCAAGGTTCATCCATGTTGCAGTGTTTGTAAGAATTCTCTTCCTTTTTAAGTCTGAATTATATTCCACTATGTGTATATACAACGTTTTGTTTATTCGTTCATCTATCAGTGGACATTTGGGTTGCTTTCACCTTTTGGCTGTGGTGAATAATGCTGCTATGAACATGGGTGTATAAATAACTCTTTGGGGCTGTGCTTTCAATTCTTTTGGGTATATACCCAGAAATGGAAATGCTGGATCCTAGAGTAATCCTATTTTTAATTTTTTGAGGAACCCACCATATTGTTTTCCATAATAGCTACACCATTGTATATTCTCACCAACAGACCAGCAGTGTACGAGTGTTTCAATTTCTCCACATCCTCACCAACACTTACTTTCTGGTTTTAAAAAAAAATTTTTTTTTAATGTTTGTTTATTTTTGAGAGAGAGAGACAGACAGAGTGTGGGCAGGGGAGGGGCAGAGAGAGAGGGAGACACACAAACCGAAGCAGGCTCCTGGCTCTGTGCTTATAGCACAGAGCTCAAACCCACGAAATGTGAGATCATGACCTGAGCCAAAGCCTGGCGCTTAACCGACTGAGCCACCCAGGTGCCCCTTCTGTTTTTTTTTTTTTTTTTTTTTAACGTTTGTTTATTTTTGACAGAGAGAGAGAGAGAGACAGAGCATGAGCGGGGGAGGGGCAGAGAGAGAGGGAGGCACAGAATCCGAAACAGGCTCCAGGCTCTGAGCTGTCAGCACAGAGCCTGACGCGGGGCTCGAACTCACAGACCGCGAGATCATGACCTGAGCCGAAGTCAGACACTCAACCGACTGAGCCACCCAGGCGCCCCAGCTTCTGTTTTTTAATAGTAGCCTTCCTAATAGATATGAGATAGTATCACATTGTGGTTTCGATTTGCATTTCCTTAATGAATAGTGATGCTGAGCATTTTTTCACATGCTTCTTGGCCATTGTATTTTTTTTTTTTTTCAGAAATGTGTGTTTAAATCCTTTGCCCCTTTTATTTTTTTCTTAATGTTTATTTTGAGAGTGTGCATGTGTGTGAGTGAATGGGGGAGGGACAGAGAGAGAGAGATGGAAAGAGAGAATCCCAAGCAGGCTCCGCACACAGTGCAGAGCCCAACACAGGGCTCGATCTCATGGCCACAAGATCATGACCTGAGTCGATATCAAGAGTTGGGCACTTAACTGACCGAATCATCCAGGTGCCCCTAAATCCTTTGCCCATTTTAAAATCAGTTTCTTTTTATTGTTAAATTGTAGAAATTCTTTATATATTCAGGATGTTAAATATCAGATTAGGTGATTTTAAAATATTTTCTCTTGTGTGGGTTACCCTTTTACTCAGTTGATTGTGTCCTTTGCTGCACAGTTTTTAATTTTGATATAGCCCAGTTTATTTTTCCTTTTGTTGGCTTTTTTTGGTCATATTTTGCCATGTTTAATGTTATGAAGCTTTTGTTCTGTGTTTTCTTTTTGAAGTTTTATTGTTCAGGTCTTTGATCCATTTTAACTTTTTATGTGTATAGGATAAGGGTCCATCTTAATTTTGTTGCATGTGGATATCCAGTTTTCCATTTCCTTTGGCAAAAAGACTGCTTTTCCCCATTTAATGGTCATGGAGAAGTCTTCTTAAATACATGTGTCCCTGGAATACCAGTTATTACCAATTTCTTAATTGTTAGCAGCGAATTGATAGCAGACTAAAGAAAGAGGCCTTGAAGAAGAGATGTTGAGTATTGATATGGTAGGGAGCCAAGGGTAAACTTGTTTTATTTCAGACTTGCCTAGTGATGGTCTGGGTGGCTACAGGCTGCTTTCTTTGCATTTGTGTCATATTCATGAATTAATATACTACTATAATATGCAGATTCATTCATCTATTGCATATTGATTTGTATATTCCAATTCATTCTGCACCTGTTTCTTAAATAACTATTGAATGAAGATAAACCCTTACATGTACATATGACTAGAGTAATGAGACTATGTAAAAACCACTCAGAGTCAGTTTCATTACTTAATAGCCTATGTATTTTAGAGTTACAGACCTATAACCAACAGATTAACACTAATAATGAATATGTATTTGGGCAGTTCCTTGATATGTTGTGGAGATTTTGCTGGTATGTGTTTAGAACCCTGTAATGTTAATAATTCTTCATGAAATAGATGAAATACCACTTTTGCATGAAAATGATTTTTTTTGGTGATGTGGGTAGATGTCAAAGTCCCAGTAATCCTAGTAAAGAAGACAGAATGAATTTTTGTATGTTTCTTGTTTTAGCAGGATTTGAGTAGCTTCTTAAATGCATATTGGAAGTCCAGAGTGAACTGTGTGCTCCAGCAAAAGATGAAATAAAGTTAGGAGAAAGGTATGAATAAGTAATTTTGATATATTTTTTCATAAATAGATCCTTCATGAGACTCTTCATAGGATTTTTTAATACCCCTGTTAAGAGAATGGAAGAGTCAGGAAATCTTTAGCATTGCAAGGCATTCAGGGTCCCAAAGCTCATTATAGATATAGCTGCTGTCCCATTTGCCTTAAACGTGCCTCACCTGGCTAGCTGTTAGTCTGTGTTGACACTGGGGGCTGGGCATGACTGCACTGACAGCCTCTCATTTTGTTGGTCTTTATAATTTTATTACTTGAGGTCTAATAGGTGAGTTTTAGCTTTTGAATCTTTCAGGGGGTGGAACATTTCCACCCTCTTTTGTAGTCACATATGGGAACACAGAACACAGCCAGAAGTCTTCAGACTTAGTTTTTAGTTCATTAGTTTTGGTTTTCAGTCTTTTTCAATTTGAGCTTTTTTCTTATTCAGACCTCAGATAATTTAAAACTTACAAAGCAGGGTTGCGAAAATTAAAGTGGTTTTAGAGAGTGGAACCTTACATGATTGTTGTTTTGCCCCAAACTTTTGTTTCTTCCCTACCACATTCATCCCATATATGCAGTGCATAGTTCCACAGGGATTCTACTGAGCACTTACTGGTCAAACTTTGTTTTATAGGTGAACGGATGTGAGGCTCAGTGCTCTTGGATTCATCCCAAGTCATACAGATAGGCAGTGGTGGAACTGGGATTAAAGCCCAGATCTTGTGTCACTAAATATATTGCTCTATTATGTTGTACACCGTGGATAGCACATTTAAAATAATGATATTGTGTACTTTATAATCTTCAAAGAGTTTCCATACATGTGGTCTCATTTGATTTTCACTTTGTGACTTGGTGCAGTAGATTAGTATAATAGCAGCTAATGTTTATTGAGGGCATACCCTAAATGCTAGGGATAAGGGTACTTTTGCATACATGAGTTCATTCTTTATCCATTTTTTAACTAGTTTTTAAAAACCCAGCAATTGACTTCGGTGTTGATGCTGTTGGATAAGGAGAAGTCCATAGGTTACATAGGTTATTTTAGGTTGTGTATTACAGTTTCAGAAACATTTATCACTTTCCTCAAGGTCGTGGGACTAGATTGGGAACGTAGTCGGCAAGAGTTTTATCTAGAAGGCCAATTTTTATTTATAAGTGTGACTTGATAATTGGATGACTTGTTGATAAAGGGCATTCTCTTCTTAGTGAGCAGGGTTAGTCAAGAGGACATGTTGTAAGTCAGAAGGATGCTTGGAACAGAGAAGATAAGAACAGAGCATGTGTGTTGTTTTTGAGGGTTATTTCTGTCAAGTTGTGGTGTCCTGACTTACTGTTCTCCATTCTAGGAGAAGTCCTATTTGAAGAAACAAATCAGTCATCTGGAGTGGAGAACTATTCCCCTGAATATGTCTTGAGAGGCATAGGTGCCTCTTTTTGAAGCTCTATACTGGTTAGCACAAACATAAGCCCTGACTTCATGGCATACCACTTTCCACAAATAGGTTTTTATGTTGTTTCCTGATTTCACACTACAAAGAAAGCACTGTAGTGTTTAGAACCCCCTAAATGACTTACATTTAATCCCACCTGTTGGATGGTTCTTGTTAGCATCAAAAGTGTGTATCATTTGCTAATCTGGTCTGTGTACCATTTTGCGGGGAGGGAGCATATCGTATTTCTATCTGTTAAACAGAATCTGACTGTGATTCTTTGGAAAGATGTTTTAAAATAAGAGAAATAGGGGTGCCTGGCTGGCTCAGTCAGTAGAGCATGTGACTCTTGATCTCAGGGTCATGAGTTTGAGCTCCACGTTGAGTATGGAGATTACTTAAAAATAAAAGCTTAAAAAAAAAGAATAAAAAACAGATACGATTAAATATACAAGGTACAGTTTTAAATATAGATACATTGGGGTACATTATACTAGAGACATTATTATTTCTACCTTGCTTTATCTCCTACATAGAAGTTTATTTTCTTTATTAAATAAGAACTTGTTGGCTTTCTATCATATGCAAGATTATTGATTATTTTATATACATAGTATGTTCATATTTTCATTCTGCAATGTTTTGAGTATGAGAAAGGAGAGGAGTGTGGGTCTAACTGAAGTAAGTGAAGTATGAACAATCTTTGATGCTGTGTACATATGAACAGAAGTCTGATAAGCCTACTTACTACTTGCTTCCTGTCACCTGTCTGTCACCTTCACCTGTCACCTTCCTGTCTCTTACTGACCTTACAGTTTAGGTTGTCAGGGAGCTTTGCTGCATGCCAGGTTGGTCTGTTACTGCTCTTTGCCAGCATCTTAGATGTGGGTTATGTAATTTTCTTTGTGTCCTGGTTTTGTTTTTGTTTTTGTTTTTTTGTCCTCCCTGCTCTTCTGCATGAAATCTTCCTCTTAAGTTCCTTTGTAGGGCTAGTTAGTATTTCCTTAATTGGTGCTCATTTCCTTTTAGATTGTAAAGTTTTAAAATTTATATAAAAATGTCTAATTTTATTTATCTCAGTACTGTTTAGTATAATATGGTGCTTTATACACAGTAATATTCCATTAGCTTTGATCTATAGGTAGTTTAATGTGGTCTCTCCTATACACATCTGAATTATTTCTTACATGCCATAATTACCTATGCTATGAGAAGTAATCTACAGCTGTCTACTGAACTATCTAGCATCTTTGTCTGACAAAAGAAGAGTTACATTACTGTTGTCTACAGCAGTGACAGGGCTGATAAATTGCCACTCCCAGTATGTAGCAAACACCAGATTTAGTTAGGTTTTTACCCCAATCCACTGTCACAGGCCATCTTGGTCTATACATATTATTTAAATGAATTTGATAGGACTGGTTGCCTTAAGTCTTTTCTGAATAAGTCTAGGAGGTCTGCATAAATAAATGTAGAGCATCAAAACTGTTACACAACGTAATTTCTAAAATTGAAGTATGTTGCTGAAGTATATGGATATAATGTTAATTTTTATATTTAATTTTTGAAAATATTTCTGTGTGTCTTGTATGGAGTACAAAAGGGAACTGTGGAAGAATTTTAATCTAAAATGGAACCAGAGGATTTGAAATGGAGAATCTCAGGCACGTGCCCTCAGAGGAATGAACTTAAGAACTGAGGCACTGATTTGCTGTAAATGCCTGATTTACAGAAGATGGAGACCTCTCCTGACCAATGAATGTCTGCCAAAAATCTCTCCCCATCCTCAAGCCAGTGAACTTACTGCTTGGATTCCACCTGGGCTTCCCCCTCTTTACAATCCTTGCCCATAAATACAGCCCGCCCCAAACCCTTAACAGGCTTGCCTATACCTTGCTACCACAGGAGTTTCCCAAATTGGAATTCCTCTGCTGTTCTCAGATGAATTCAATTTATGGTAAATCTAGTAGTCAACTACCCAAACCTCTTAAAGACCCGGCAATGTAATTGAGACCCAGAGAAATGGAGATGTACCAGAGATAAGTGAAACCAGTTAGTGGCACAGCCTGTACTAGAAACATTTCCTCTTCTACTCTTTTATTCATAATTCTTTGATCCACTGTGCTGTATATTCTACAAAAAATAACAGATTGACTGTCATTACTGTACTTTTATTTAGTCCGTATTTAACATTGATTAATCCAGATATTTATTGTTTTCCTTGCTACATTTTTCCTGTATTTTTGATCTTCCAAGCTAATATTTTCTTCTACCTGAGGGATATCTTTTAGGATTTCCTGTAGTACAAGTTTGCTGGTGGCATTAGCTTCTGTTTTTAATTTGCCCCAGATACCTTTATGTTCTCTTTCTTGACTGAATTTTTCTCTGGGTATAGAATTCTAAGTAATTATTTTCTTTCAGTGTAGTCTTCTGGCACCATTGTTTCTGTTGAAAAGACAGCCTTTATGTAATTGGTCCTCCTTTGAATATTTTGAATGAAATCTGTTTTCCCCACCCATGGCAGCTATTTATTTGTTTCCTTGAACATAGTAAGCATAGTTAATCTTTAACTGGGTTAAAATCAGTATCTGGAAACAAACTGAGGGCTGATGGGGGGTGGAAGGGAGGGGAGGGTGGGTGATGGGTATTGAAGAGAGCATCTTTTGGGATGAGCACTGGGTGTTGTATGGAAACCAATTTGACAATAAATTTCATATATTAAAAAAAAATCAGTATCTGGAGTCTGTGTAGGTCTGTTTACTTTGTTTCTGTTGGTTCTCACTTATGTGATCTTACTACTTTGTGTGCCTGGTTATTTTTATTTGTATGCCAGACTTTATATTTTCAAAATGGTTTTCAGAAACATGTGTTTAGGATGTTGTCATTCCCTGTACAGGGTTTACATTGCTTCTGCCAGATGGTTTAGAGCATTCCAGATCATCTTTTTTTTTTTTTAATTATCATTCCAGTGTAGTTCATGTACAATGTTATATTAGTTTCAGGTGTACAATATAGTGATTCAGGAATTCTATACATTACATGATAAGTATACTCTTTAATCCCCTTCACCTATTTCACCCATCCACCTCCCCTCTGGTTGGTAACCATCAGTTTGTTCTCAGAGTCTGTTTTTGGCTTGTCTCTTTTTGATTTGTTTCTTAAATTCCACATACGAATTGAAATCATGTGGTATTTATCTTTCTCTGACTGGCTTATTTCACTTAGCTTAATACTCTAGCTCCATTCATGTTATTGTAGGTGGCAAAATTTCGTTTTTCCTTATGGCTGAATAATATTACGTTGTGTATATATATCATTATCCATTCATCTGTTGATGGACACTTGGGCTGCTTCCATAATTTGGCTCTTCTAAGTAATGCAGTAAACATAGGGGTACATGTATCTTTTTGAATTAGTGTTTTCATATTCTTTGGGTAAATACCCACTAGTGGAATTACTGGATCATATAATTTATTGATTAAAAATCATATAATTTATTGTAAAAAATCATTTAACTTTTTAAGAAACTTCTATACTGTTTACCACAGTGGCTGCACCAGTGTGCATTCTCACCAACAGTTCACAAAGGATCCCTTTTCTCTACATCCTTGCCAATACTTGTTGTTTTTGTGTTTTTGATTTTAGTTATTCTGACAGGTGTGAATTGATACCTCATTGTGGTTTGGATTTACATTTCCCTAATGATAAGTGATGTTACGCATCTTCGTGTGTCTGTTGGCCATGTGTATATGTTTGTGGTTGGAGAAATGTCTGTTCATGTCTTCTGCCTGTTTCTAATTGGATTATTTGGGATTTTTTTGGTATTACTAATCCTTTATCAGGTATGTCATTTGCAAATATCTTCTTCCATTCAGTAGGTTGTCTTTAGTTTTGTTGATTGTTTCCTTTGCTTTGCAGAAGCTTTTTATTTTTGTTGTAGTCCCAATAGTTTATTTTTGCTTTTCTTTCCCTTGAGGCCGGAGACCTATCTAGAAAAATGTAGCTATGGCCATTGTTGGAAAAATTGCTGCCTGTGCTCTCTTCTAGGATTTTTATGGTTTGAGGTCACACATTTAGGTCTTTAATCCATTTTGAGTTTATTTTTGTATATGGGGTAAGAAACTGGTGCAGTTTAATTCTTCTGCATGTTGCTATTTTTCTCAACACTATTTGTTGAAAAGATTGTTTTTTCCCATTGCACATTCTTGCTTCCTTTGTCCAAGATTAATTGACCATGTAATCGTGGGTTTATTTCTGGGCTCTCTCTTCTGTTCCTTCATCTTTGTATCTGTTTTCATCCCACTACCATAGTGTTTTGATTACTACAGCTTTGTGTAGTGTATCTTGAAATCTGGAATTGTGATATCTACAGTTTTTCTTTTTCAAGATGGCTATGTCTATTCAGAGTCTTGTGGTTCCATACAAATTTTAGGATTATTTGTTGTCGTTCTGTGAAATATGCTGTTGGTATTTTACTAGGGATTATATTAAATCTGTAGATTGCTTTGGGTGGTATGGAAATTTAACAATATTGGTTCTCCCTTCCATGAGCATGGAATATCTTTCCATTTTTTTGTGTCATCTTCAGTTTCTTTCATTCATGTTTTATAGTTTTCAGAGTATAGGTTTTTCACCTCCTTGGTTAAGTTTATTCCTAGGTATTTTATTTTATTTTATTTTTTTTATTTTTTGGTGTTATTGTAAGTGGGATTATTTTACTAATTTCTCTCTTTGCTCCATGATTAGTATATAGAAATGCAATGTATTTCTGTATATTGATTTTGTATCCTGCAATCCTAATGTATTCATTTATCAGTTCTAGTAGTATTTTGGTGGAGTCTTTAGGGTTTTCCATATATAATATCATGTCATTTGCAAATAATGGAAGTTTTACTTGTTCTTTACCAATTTGGATGCCTCTTATTTTTTTCTGTTACCTAACTGCTGTGGTTAGGACTTCCAGTACTGTATTCAATAAAAGTGGTGGGAGTGGCATCCTTGTCTTGTTCTTGATCTTAGGGGAAAAGCTCTCAGGTTTTCACCATTGAGTATGAGGTTAACTGTGGGTTTTTCATATATGGCCTTTGTGTTGAGGTATGTTCTCTCTAAGCCTACTTTGTTGAGGATTTTTATCATGAGTGGGTGTTGTAACTGTGTCAGATGCTTTTTCTGCATCTGTTGAAATGATCATATGATTTTTTTCCCTTTTTTTGTTAATATGATGTGCTACATTGATTGATTTGTGAATATTGAACCACCCTTGCATACTTGGGATAAATCCCATTATGAATCATAGTTAATGATTTTTTTGAACATATTGTCAGATTCAGCTTGCTAATATTTTGTTGAGAAGTTTTGCATCTTTGCTTATCAGAGATACTGACCTGTAGTTCCCTTTTTTTGTAGTATCTTTATCTGGTTTTGGTTACCAGGGTAATGCCTGCCTCACAGAATGAATTTGGAGGCTTTTCTTCCTCTTCTGGCTTTTGGAATAGGTATCAACTCGTCCTTAAATGTTTTCTAGAATTCACCTGTGAAGCCATCTGATCCTGGACTTCAGTTTGTTGGGAGTTTTTTGAATACGGATTCAATTCCATTGCTGGCAATAGGTCTGTTCACATTTCCTATTTCTTCCTGATTCAGTTTTGAGAAGTTACTGTTTCTAGGAATTTATCTATTTCTTCTAGGTTGTCCCATTTGTTGGCTTATAATTAATTTTTCATAATCTTCTCTAACTATCCTTTATATTTCTGTAGTGTTATTTCTCCTCTTTCTTTAAAAATTTTTTTAATGTTTATTTATTTTTGAGAGAGAGTGTGAGTAGGGGAGGGGCAGAGAGAGTAGGAGACACAGAATCTGAAGCAGGCTCCAGGCTCTGAGCTGTCAGCACAAAGCCTGACACAGGGCTCAAACTCACGAACTGCGAGATGTGACCTGAGCTGAAGTCAGATGCTTAACTGACTGAGCCACCCATGCACCCCTCTCCTCTTTTATTTCTAATTTTGTTGATTTGAGTACCCCCCCTCTCTTTTTAATGTTTGTTTATTTAATTTTGAGAGTGATCAGGGGAGGGTCAGAGAGAGAGAGAGAGAGAGAGAGAGACAGAGAAAGAGATCTGAAGCAGGCCTGGAATTGTCTGCACAGAGCCTGACATGAGGCTTGAATTCACAAACTGTGAGATCATGACCTGAGCTGAAGTTGAATGCTTAACCAGCTGAGTCACCCAGGCACCCTCTTTTTTTTTAATGAGTCTGGGTAAACACTTGATTCCAAAGAATCAGCTCTTGGTTTCATTGATCTGTTCTGTTGTTTTTTTGGTTTCTATTTTATTTCTGCTCTAATTGTTATTTTTTCTTCTTTCTACTGGTTTTGGGTTTTTTCTTCTTTTTCTACCTCTTTTAGGTGTAAGGTTAGGTTGTTTATTTGAGTTTTTTTGCTTCTCGAGGTAGACCTGTATTGTTATAAACTTCCCTCTTAGAACTGCTTTTGGTGCATCCCGAAGATTTTGGACCATTGTGTTTTCATTTTCATGTGTCTATGTATTTTTTGATTTTTCCTCCTTGATTTCTTGGTTGACTCATTTCATTATTTAGTAGCATGTTATTTGACCTCCATGTATTTGTGTTCTTTAGGATCATCTAATTTACTTTCAGAGGTTGAAATAATCCAAGGCAGGCTACATTTTTGGCAAAATTTGGTTTGTCTACTTCCAGTTTACTTACCCCTAGGATTCTAATCCCAAGTGTGGAGATGTATATGCTTGGAGGACCCTTGAATTCCAACTGTTGTTCCCTTAGTGCTGTGTTTGTTCAGAAACATTGCCCAGACTGTTATAATTGCCACATGCTTTCAGAGGAAAAAGCTGTCTCAACCTGGGGAGGACAGGTGAGCTGGCAGGGTTTCTTTGTCATCTTCTAAATCTGGGCCCAGTAATTTTTCATTATTTTGTTTTTTAAAAAATAATGTTTTGTTTAGTTTTCTTCTTTCTCACCAGGAAGATTGATCCCAATAACCTAGTTAACTACTTGTTATGGGTTTTTCTCAAAAATAGAATTTGAATGTATAAAATGAAATGTTTCTTGTTTCTTTTTCCCTTTTTTCAGTCTATTTGAATCCTGAATCAATCAATAGGAGTTTGCTGTACTCAAATTAGTTGAAATGAAGAAATTACTAATTTCAGTCTTTTACTTTTTCAAAGCTTAAACATTTGTCTGGGATAGCTTTATTACTTTGAAATAGAAGAAGAAGCTTGAAAAAAATTTTTTTTAACTTACAACTTTATTTCATATTTTCCTACCCTCATGAAACCACTGATTAGGATTTCTCCTATTGGCCTTTTGCAGTAGTTACCCAGTAGATCTTAAATGAATAATATATTCTTTAACTTACTTTTCATTTAGCTGATTAATTGTTCCCTTTAATTTTTGTGAGCATTCCTAACATACAAGGGCCAGAACTCCCAGACTCTTTACTTATTAAGAGCAGATGTATAGATTCAAAGTTAATACGAAGTCACGAAGTTTGTGTTAGCACATTTTCCCTACTCCTTTAAGATAAGGGGAGAAGTCTTGAGGGACTGGACAAAGTGTACCTCTTGAAAATAGAAGTATTTAGCAGAGCAATATGGCAGTTCTAGGACTCATAATGAACACATTGGGTAGCCATGCCCCTACCTTTGTCAAACTGAAAACAACACCAACTCTTCTCTGCCAGCATCCACATCCCCTAATCTGGATTAATTACGTTGCCTCTTGTTCACAGAGCTCTTTGCTCATGCCCCTTGTCTCTCTATAGGACTTACTTACTTATTTATTTATTTATTTATTATTTATTTATTTACATTTATTTATTTTTGAGAAACAGAGTGAGACAAAGCGTGAGCGGGGGAGGGGCAGAGAGAGAAGGAGACACAGAATCTGAAGCAGGCTCCAGGCTCTTAGCAAGCGGTCAGCGCAGAGCCTGATGCGGGGCTTGATCCCACAAATTGTGAGATCATGACCTGAGCCGAAGTTGGACACTCAACCGACTGAACCACCCAGGCGCCCCCGGACTTACCTTTTTAAGAGAAGGTCTCTACATCTCTTTTAGGCCCCTTTTAAAAGCTGACAGTAAACATTCATAATATAAATGTCAGCAAGGAAAAACTATACATTGCACAATATATCAAGTATAGAAATATTTGAAATAAAATGCTTATGTGTGTGTCTAAAGTGTCATATTTTAAGGTTTCACCAGTAACAAATTCTTATAAACCATATCACAGCTAATTTGACTTGGATAATGTACACAGCTTCTTCTGTAACATATTAATTGATATTAACTTATGTAGTAGAAGAAAAATAACCTAAATAGAGGGCGAGTTAGTTTTGTGAAGAATAATGCAGTCGGGTCTCAAGATGTAGCCGTATAGCTAGACAAGTTTTATAAGGAGTTTCATTTAGTGCCTGCTTTGACTTCTGAACCATTTGATAACCTTGCTAGCTACTAAGGCACCTAACACTTGGGATAAGCCATTATTTGGTCATTTGGGTGGTTTAACAGCATAGTGGGTCAAGTGTAGCCTTAAGGAGAATGCCAGTTTAATAGTTTGTGATAAGTGATAATCCTTCTACATTATCTCCCTTAAGATGTGCTGTTTTAATTGACTTCTTTTAGGAGTTTTTGCATAATAGATGAATTACACTATAACTGTACTCTTAAGTGTCTAGTATGTAATAGTAAAGCCAGTTTAAGAGCCATATTAGAGGACAATTCATGAAGGAAAATGTTTTCTTGGGTTCTGTTAATACTAATTAATGTTAACAAGCATGGCCATGTTAGTCTAATGTGGTGATGTTTTACGCAAGTGTGTATTAGGTTTGGTGCATAGGAATGCATAAATGTTTTTGCTATAAAAAATTTATAATAGTTATAATTGAAACATGATATTTCTCTATAGAAGGGTGTTTTAGGTACAAATCTCACTTGTGAAGCAGGAGAATGTTATGCTTTGGGAAAAGTTTTAACTTTCACAAATTGAATACTTGAGTTTATTTTAAATTGTCGTTTTTCTTGACTTGAAATAAAATGTCAATTAGTATTACGTTATAAAATTGACAGTTTTTTTTTTCCCCCCTTAATACAGACGCTCCACCATGAGACGAGGTGGAGGGAGGAGGCGAGCTGAAAATGATGGCTGGGAAAAATGGGTGTGTTTTAAAAGAATAAAAATAATTATATTTAATTGTCTAGGTATTTTTTGTTCTTGTAGGTTGGAGTGTGGTTTAAGGCATTTTTTAAAATTGTAAATCACTCTAGATACCACCTCTTCTGAGTTTTCACAATGTATTGAAAGCTTGTTTAAACTTTTTAACACACGAACTTTATTTTATCCTGAGGAAATAAATGTGCTGGTGTACAAATATTTATTTGTGATAATTTTATTGCAACATTGCTAGTAATACTGAAAAACAGGAAAATACCAGATATACTGTAGTAGAGGATTGGTCAAGTTAATTATCACTATGCAGTAGAACACTGTTCAGCCATTATTTAGCTTTTTATTTCTTAACTCGAGATGGCCTTGACTAAAATCGTGTTTTATAAAGGATTATTCTCTGTGATCCTATTTATGTAAAATGTGCATATTCTGAGACATAGTAATAAATTTAAAAATAGATCCCAGAATGTTAACAGTGAATGGGATTATACCTAATTTACATTTTCTTTATATTTTCTGAAAAAAAAATTTTTTTCCACAATGAGCATGTAATATCTGAATAATCAAAACCAGCAAAATAATTTCCATTTTGGAGGAAATAAGTACTACTTTCAAGATTTCTATGACTGTATTTTCAAGATTTAATGGACAGTTCTTTATCAGTAAAGTAAAATCAAAAAACAATCGATAATTCACATAATTAAGCTTAATTATCACATAATTAAGTTTAATGTTCAGGAAAAGTGTAGCTAAGTTCATAGATTTGTATAGGTCTTTAGCAAAAATAATGTTTTTATGTTCTTTCCGAGGTTGATGTTCTCTAATGAAAATTATTACTGCTGTCAAGTAGATTGATTAGATCAGAATTTGGCCACTGAATCATTTATTGTATTATCTACATGTATGGAGAGCTGTACTCGTTTGTTGAACTGTTTCATTTTGCTTTAAATTACTAATTCTAAGTTTCCTGTATTCAGAAGATAGTGGAAACCAATTGAAAATACACTCTTACTGACGACTTGTCAAATTTTTAATTGGTTTAAACTTCTTGTGTAACTTCTGCTTGATTTTGTAGATAAGAACAATATTTTGTAGCATTAAATTCATTATTCTTGTCTTACCTTTTCCCACTTTTAAAGTAACTGTTATAAGAATGTGATAAAATAATTAAGAATTGAGTTGATAGAAAAACCTGTTTTATTGCCTTGCCTTATGGTGAATATTTATAATTATATCCTATGTCATTATACCTTGGTCACTAGCATAGAATAAGGTCCTTTTCTTTTTAATGTAAATTTCTGTTAAAATGGGGGGGGGGGGTAGAAAATACAACCTTTGTAATTGGTTTACTTTTTTTTTTTTTTTTAATTCCAGGGTGGGTATATGGCTGCCAAGGTCCAGAAATTGGAGGAACAGTTTCGGTCAGATTCTGCTCTACAAAAGGATGGAACTTCATCTACGATTTTTAGTGGAGTTGCCATTTATGTTAATGGATATACAGGTTGAGTACTTTTTACTTTTTAGGTATCCTGTTTTGGCATGTACTTTCATTAAGATTGAGTGTGATTTGCTTTAAATTCTGTTTTTAGTTATCCTGTATATAAAAATGATAAAATCCTCTGCTTATTGTCTTGGACATTTCCTTTTCATCCCACCTATACCTGCCATTGTGTTTTTTATTTTAATTTTTATCAAGTTTGAAAAAGCCAAATGAGGTTAAAAATAGTCTTCTTTCTTAACCACCTGATTGGAAGCTCATCACACATGTGTGGGACATGTACACTGTGAGCTTCAGTATAGTGGCATCTGGTAGGGCCATTTCATCGGTGGATTTGCATAGATCCTTTTGAGCTGATGGGGGAGGAGGGTGTGGTGTGTGTGTTAGATTTCCCAGAATTTTGCTTAGAGAAGGGTATATAAACCTAGCTTGGAGAAGAAAGAGGCCACAGTTCTCACAATTTAGAAAACAGAATTTCATTTAATCTTGTTCTTTTTTTTTCATCCCCTATATCCACTTCTCCCCTCCTGTATTCTTTTGTTATTGAGTCTGCTCCCTGGAAGGGACAGGATAGTTTTTTCTTTTTGGGTGGGAGAGGACATCTGGAATTCTAATTTGTCTCTTAAACAAAATTTAAACCATAAACTTCTTGTTTCAGAACCTATCCACATGACCACTTTTGGAGATACCCAGTGCCTCTTTTTCATGAGTTTCTCTTGCTTTCACTGGCACCAAACAGACTCTTGTGTGCTTCCACATAGCCAGCTTATGTTTTTCTCTTTCTCTGGTCTGTAAAGTCAGTTATCACTTGTCTGTTGGCTGTCAGCTTTTATTACTAAAGTTTTCATCTCTTGAGAATTCCTCTCTTAAGATCACTTTATTTTTTTTTTTTTAAGTGAATGGCTATAAATATTTGTGTCATTCTGTTATATGTCTCTCTCTTTGCTTCTCAGCGGGGTGTTACTTATCTTTAAGGTCTCTTTATAAATCACTTCCTCTAACTTGTTTGATTGTCTTCCTACTGGGATAGGTGACTTCTGCTTCTTTAGGGCTATGGCTTGTTAGCATTTATTGGATCTTTCTTTAGCTGTCTGTTTACTGGATAAGAGCGAGAGAAACACTTTCACATTTTCATTACTGTTGTATCCTGGTGTCTCTGGGCATTAACCACTTAGGAAATATTTATTGAATTAAAATTAAGTTTTAATTAACTGAAAACGTTTTCCTGGTTGAGTTTTATCAGGCATCTTTAGTCTAAGAATGTTACCTCACAATGAATGCTGGTGCAGCTCTGGGAAAGTTCACAACATGCAACTTTTCTGCTTAAGTATCCTGGAACATTCAGGTTCCACTGACTTTCCTGAGATGCATTATAAAGATTAAAAATGTTTTTTAAAAAAAGAAGAGGGGCGCCTGGGTGGCGCAGTCGGTTAAGCGTCCGACTCAGCCAGGTCACGATCTCACGGTCCGTGAGTTCGAGTCCCGCGTCGGGCTCTGGGCTGATGGCTCAGAGCCTGGAGCCTGTTTCCGATTCTGTGTCTCCCTCTCTCTCTGCCCCTCCCCCGTTCATGCTCTGTCTCTCTCTGTCCCAAAAATAAAAATAAACGTTGAAAAAAAAAAAAAAAAAAAGAAACATCGCTTGTTACATTAGCCAGTTACAGAAGTCCCCAGTTTACAAGGGTACCCTTATTCATTATTAAGAAAGAGATCCTTTGTGTGAGGGAGAAAATAAAAGCTATGGTAATCACTCCCATGGTTGAGAATCGGGAATTCTGATTCTATTTTTGTTACCAATTTTTGTGTGACCATAAGACATTTTCTCTTTGGACTCATTTTATTTGGACCCAGTTTTATCCCTATCCTTTTCATTATTTTTCCCTATCCTTTTCTTTAGGATAGGGATAATAATTTTTACTGTTGTTTGGATAACATTATTATAATTCTACAAGTAAAATTCCATTATGTTGAATTTCATAGGGACTTGCAAGTTGTGATGATACAATTTTTTTAGAAATATTTTCACTTTTAGTGAATACTCCGTAGATAAAAGAATCAACAGCCTCTGTGTAATGAATTAGCAGTATAGTCAATTAGTGCTTTAGCTGCAGTAAGAGAAGTAGGAAATGCTGTATTGTTGATTCTTAATCATGCTCCCCATAGACTAACATTCCAGGTTTTCTTTTTCTTTAATGTTTATTTGAGAGAGAGATAGAGAGCAAGCAGGGGAGGGGCAGAGAGAGGGAGAAAGAGAGAGAGAGATGCAGAGAATTCTTAAGCAGGCTCTGCATTGCCCGTGCGGAGCCCGACACGAGGCTCAAACTCATGAACCATGAGATCATGACCTGAGCTGAAACCAAGAGTCGGACGCTTGAGCCACGCAGGCACCCAACATTCCAAGTTTTCCTGACTCCTTTAAAGCTCCCAGGTGTGCCACCTGAACTTCTCTCTGTTGACTCCCATCCTTTGCAAACCAATTACTGTTGAATTTGAGATTAAAGAAAAGATTCTACATCTTTTGGCTATTGTGCTTCTGTCAACCCATTCTCTTTTTTTCCCAAAAAAGGATGCTTTGCCTGCCAAGGTTAACTTCTTCACCTTCCATCCTGTTTTTGTTTTTGTTTTTATTTTTGTTTTTTTAATTAAAATTTTTTTTGAGGTAATTGTAAATTTACATGCCATTATAAGAAGTACTACAGAGATACTATGAACCATTTGCCCAGTTTATCTCAATGGTAATATCTTGTAAACCATAGTACAGTATCAACCAGGAAATTGCCATTGATACATTCAAGATAGAGAATGTTTCCACACGACAAAGATTCTTCATGCTGCCCTTTTTTAGACAAAAGGCTCTCAGCCTCGTTTTAGTCCTTTTAACTACTAACCTAGTCTCCATTTCTATACTTTTTTCATTTCAAGAATGTTACATAAAAGAACATACTGTATACAACCTTTTAGTATTAGCTTTTAAAATTAAGATAATATTCTAGTGATTCATATACATTGTATATATCAGTAGTTTTTTCCCTTTTATTGTTGAGTTGTATTCCATTATATGGGTGTTCTACAGTTTGTTAAACATTTACCTGTTTAAGAACATCTGGATTATTGGGGCGCCTGGGTGGCTCATTCAGTTAGGTGTCTCATTTCAGCTAAAGTCATGAGCTTGCCGCTCTTGAGTTTAAACCAGGCGTCGGGCTCTGTGCTGAAAGCTCGGAGGCTGGGACCTACTTCAGATTCTGTGTCTCCCTCTCTCTCTGCCCCTCCCCTGCTCAGGCTCTGTCTGTCTCTTCCTCTCTCTCTCTTTCTCAAAAATAAACATTAAAAATAATTTAACATCTGGATTATTTTCTGGTTTTGGCTCTGAACATAAGTGTACAGATTTTGTGTGAACATAAGAGAGCTGTTGCTAAGTCATACATACAGTAGTTGCCTGTTTAGTTTTTTAAAGAAATTGCGAAATGGTTTCTCAGTGGCTGTGCTATTTTATTTTATATTCCCACTAGCAATTTATGAGTGACCCATTTCTCTGCATTCTTGTTAGCATTTAGTGTTTTTTAAGCGTTTTAATAGGTGTGTCCTGCTATCTCATTGTGGTTTTTATTTGTGTTGCAATTGCTCTGCATCCTCACCAGCATTTCGTAAAGACAATTTGGTTTTTTGTTTTTGTTTTTTAAATTAATTTACGCATTCTAATATGTGTAGTGGTGTCTCATTGTGCTTTTAATTTGTATTTGCCTGATGACTGATGGTGAACATCTTTTGATGCGTCTGTTTGCCATCTGTATGTCCTTGACAGTGAAACTCTGTACACATCTTTGTTCATTTTCTAATTTGTTTTATATTCTCTTCAGTTTTGAGAGTTCTTTGTATATTCCAGATACTACTCCTTTGTCAGATGTGTGCTTGCAGATATTTCTCTTAGTCTGTAGCTTGTCTTTCATCCTTTTCACATGGTCTTTTGCAGAGCAAAGTTTTTAATTTTCATAAGGTTGAGTTTATGGATCTTTACGTTTATGGATTGTGTTTTCAATTCAAAAGTCTTTGCTTAATACTAGATCCCAAAGATTTTCACCTGTTTTCTTCTAAAAATTTTCATAGTTTTATGTTTTAAGTTCATGATTCATTTTGAGTTAATTTTTACTTATTTTTTTGGTGGCCTATGGGTATCCCATTGCTCTAGTTCTGCTCGTTGAAATGTTATCTTTCCTCCATTAGATTACTTTCACACTTTTATCAAAAATTAGTTGGACGTATCTGGGTCTGTTTCTGGATTCTCTGTTTTATTATATTGATGCATGTCTCTCTTCACTGGTACCACCTGGTTTTTGATTATCTGTATTGTAAGCCTTAACATGAGGTAGAATGATACTTCCATTTTCTTCTTTGCTAAGATTGTTTTAGTTTTTCTTAGGGCCTATGCCTTTCCATATAAATTTTAGAATAAGGTTGTCTTTGTTTATAAAATAAGTACCTTGTTGTGATTGTGATAGGAATTACATTAAGCCTGTAGATCAGTTTAAGGAGAATTGACGTCTTTACTCTGTTGAGTTTTCTAGTCTGTGGACCTTCCATCCCATTTTATTCCACCTTAATTGATTGAACAAATGTATTTTCTATGCTGCTTGTGTGTTAGTAACTAGGTTTGAACAGAGATGGTGGTTGATGAATAATGTGGGTTTTGTGGTGATAATAATCTCTGAGAGATACAGAGGAAGGTGGATGGCAACACAGAAGAGAAGTTACTGCCTTTGAGAGTTAGTGAATCCTTCATAAAGGGATTGACTTTTTAAGCCCAGTCTGGATAAAGAGGCATTTTCTAAATGAGGAAGGGTAAAGGCATTCTTGTCATGATCGTAATGTACATTTTCACCTTTATATTCTCTAATTTTGGTCATTGGGCTTATTCTGATGTTTTAGGTTTTTTCTTTGTACTTTTGTTTCTGCGCTTCCATTTGTGCTTTTGCCTCTTGTGAAAAGCTGCTTTCCTCACTACTGTGAACTGGAATTATACTCATCCATTAAGACTCAGATTAAATTAGATTTTGCCTCCTTTCCTAAGCCAGTCCATAGTATTTAAATTTCATAGCAGCACTACTAGAAACATTTATTTTGATACCTGAGTCTTATATTGTCAGGTCTTTATGTTTTAAGTTTTTTTGGAGTCAGAAAGCCCATTTTATGTAGTAGCCCCTAGACAAACATGAGGGCTACAGAGGTAGCACTGTAGGGCCTTAAATTTGCTATTCCATCTGATGTCCCCAGGTCTTCATCATTCACATCTCTGATCAAATGTCATCTCCTTTGAGACTTTCCCTGACCACACTTACCCAAGATAGGTGTACCTTACCCTTCAATTGCTTTCGTGACCCCTTGTCCAGCTGTATTTCTCTTTATAGAATTTATTTGTACCTGAACTGGTATCATTTATTTGACTTGTTTTCTGTCTGCCCAGTGAAATAGAAGTACTACCATGGAGCACAGAGATGAGTTTTTATTGATCATTGCTATAGCCCAGTGGCCTAGAGCCGTTCCTGGTACATTGTAAGATGGCTAATAAATATTAGTTGAGTAAATGAGTGAATAACAGGGTTTTGTATTTGTACATCATACTGTTAAAATCTTTTCATTCATATGTTAATTCAACTCCGTCTTCTTGAATTTATAGCTTTTAATTAAGAAATAGGCTACATTGTAGGCTTTTACTGAATTGTAATCTCTGGGAGATAGGCCCTGAGCATGCTTATTTTGGTGAAAGCTCCCAGAGTGAGCTAGTACCAAATCTTGTGAACTGTAATTGCTATCTTCTGTTGAGTGGGATCAGGACAGTTAATATGGCAAGAGATGTTCTGGTTATTTTGTACTTTTTTCAATATGTAGATAAAAGACCAGGTCCAACAGCTTTGGCACTGCTGAGATTTGTGAAAAAATAGGTGGGCAGGCAAACATGTTGGCATGCATTGCAAAATGAACAAGGGAATATGCAAGTATGACAGGCTTACATTTCAAGTGATAAGGATTTGTTTGAAAACTTTAATGACCTTACTTTGGTGTTTTCTGAACCTTGTGATGTCTTAGGAAAAGAGCCCCATTTAGTGGTGAAAAATCTAATTTTTATTAAGAAACGTATGCTTTCCAGAAATTATTTTTTTGTAAATACATATCTTTCTTTCATTTTCTGTGAGACTCTGATCTTATAAATCAGAGATATAGGAATTTAACCTCTAACATGGGAGAGACTTACTGTATTATTTTATGCCACCCACTGTATTTTTGTCCAGTGTCTAATAGGTGTTTGCACCTGATAGTTACTCACGACTCTCTAGGCTTTTGAATCTTTTCTTCAATTTTTGTTTGGTTAAGTGTATGTGGCTTATAGTTGAATGTGGTAACTCTAAGGTAGTTAGGTAGGAAAGGAGTCAGGAGAGTAAGCATAGCTGCTGGAGGAAGAGTAACAGTTGGGAGTCAGAAGACAAAAAGGGTCTGCACAATAGCTAAGTGATTATGGACAAGTCACCTAATTTTTTTCTATTTCCTTATCAGTAACCGTGCTAAATTATCTTTTCTAATTTATAGGATTGTGAGACTCAAATGAAATAATGAAATAATGAAGGATATTACTACTGTAGGACCAAAGGAGGTGTAAGCAGCCATTTGGTTTACTTCTTTCTACCATGTATGTAGCACAACCAACATTAAATCAAGCTCTTTGGATATACAGAATGAAATGGTGCGCATGATGAATATTTTCTCATTAGAGATGTATCAAGGAAAGCTTTTGTGCAAGAAAATAAATTTTTTTTGAAATTTATTTATTTTGAGAGAGAGGGAACACGAGCAGGGGAGGGTAGAGAGAGAGAATTCGAAGCAGGCTCTGCACTGTAGTGCAGAGCCTGACACAAGGCTCAAACCCATGAACCGTGAGATCATGGCCTGTGTGAGCCGAAACCAAGAGTCAGATGCTTAATGGACTGAGCCACCCAGCCGTCCCTAAAGTTTGTTTTTAGAATTTATTTTAACCAGATAACCAAAACTGTTCTAAACTGAGCCTAGAGACATGAGAGTGGTCTTCATGTGTTTCTTTTTGCATTCTGTAGTGGTTATTTGCTGTGGTGGGATTTCACTTGCAGAACGTCAGGCCTAAGTTGTGGTCCTGTGATAGATGCCTTCTACTTTTACTGTGTGTAATTGTCTCTTACTAGGGTTGTCTTTAGTTCTGAACTTCAGTTGCATTCAAAACATTCTTATAGAATGTTCTGTAAAATTACAGGAGTATTGTGGAATATAATTTTAAACTTTGAGAAGATACTTTAGGATCCTAGAGTGCCTTCATTGTCATTAAGAACACCCATTATTATTTTACATAAGAAGTTCTGGTGAATAGTTTGGGTTTTTAGAATGCCAGAAATCCTTTTGTTGCAATAGCAATACTTCTTCAAACCCTTTTGTCCTTGTTATTAGTACTGTTAGCTATTAGCCAACCTGCTACAGCAAATTATCTGACTTATGTTTTGTTTCCCCCACAATAGCGTACCTTAAGGCAATGATGAAGAACAGTGAGGAGAGAACTAGCTCTGACACGTCAAAACCTATTATGGAAGGCTATAAGCATTTAAAACTTGACGTAACTGGTGTAAGAATAGGCAGATACATGGTTTAGAATTGCTCTGAAATAAATTCTCTGTATATAAATTTGGTATGTAAATTAGATATCATTTGTGTATATATATATGTACTTACTATAAATTACTGCGTTAATATTTATAAATCACTTAGAACAGCCTAGCACTTAAGCACTGCTTTAAATATTCTAAGTTGTAAAGAACCACAGATAAGTGGGGGAGAGGGTAGGATTATTCAGTATAATTTGTTGCAACAAATTGAATGACTGGAAAAAAGCTTATCCATCAAAATCATAAGAAATAAAACACTCAGATCCCAATAGATTAAAGGGCAGATTTCAGAAACCATTTATTTCAGGAAATAGACCTGAGTCACAAACATGTAAATATGTTCACCTTCACTATTAGAGAAATGTATAAGGAAGCAGGATAAATTTTGTGCAAAATTTATTTAATTTCAAAAAATTATTATGTGAATATACCTAATACATAAACAGATGGATGAGAATAGCCAACCCTTTCATTGATGGAGCAAGAGTGTAAGGTGGTATACTGGCTTTGGAAAATGGCATTATGAAATACATGAGGAGACTTTAATATGCTTATAACGTTTGGCTCAGTAATTCTTCTGAGAGTATATTCTAAGGCCATAAGCCTAACTGGCCTTCCATTATAAGTTAATATTAAAAATAATCATGTTGTTTTGTTTGAAAGCAAAGCACTGTATAAGAATAGAAACTTAGGTATAAATTATACCATCTATAAGGTGACCTAAAACTGAACCTGGGTGGTTCAGTTGGTTAAGCAGTTGACTCTTCATTTCGTCTCAGGTCATGACCTCACGGTTTTGTGAGATCAAGCCCCATGTGCTCTGCACTGATAGTAGAGCCTGCTTGGGATTCTCTCTTTCCTGGCTCTCTGCCTCTCCCCCTGTGCGCACACTCGATCGCACGCACTCTCTCTCAAAATAAATTAAACATTAAATAACAATTCAAAAGATAACAATGGATAATTTATAATAATATAGGAAAATTTTTGGTAAATGTGAAAGGGTAGAATGTAAAATGAAAAGTAGGGGACAATCAAACAGAAAAGTACAGGAAAAAACATGATAGAAGCAAATACATTACAGTGGTTTTTTGGGGCATAGAACTATGTATGAATGATGTATTTTATTCTATTTTCAGATTTTTTATTCTAGGCATGTTTTATAGTAGAGAGTAATCTTTAAGTAATTCTGAGTTTTAATATTTATCTTAGGAAGTATGAAATTACTAAGTTGTTTGCTTAGTAATTTTTGCTAAATTTTTTTGTTTGTTTTGCTTTTTTGTTTGTTTTTAGGCTGAACATCAGTATAGATCTACTGGTATAGGTTGTAGAAGTAGGGAAGACAAATTACTTACATAAATATTTCCAAATACACTCTGTGGTGGATTGTATTTTTGTTCACCAAAATCTGCTTCCCCTCCCGGGAAGGATTTTACTTCCTTACTTATTGAGGTCAGATTTGGCCATGTTCACAAAATGTAAGTGAAATGGTATATATCATTTTGGGGATAAAGCTTTAAAAGTCAGTTCGTGCTTCATTATACCCTCTTTTTCTTTTGCTACAATGACTGGCAGTGTTCTAGATTGAGGTTGCTCCATCGGTCTGGATGTCAATAAAGATAACATGGAGCCACAGCTCCATGGACATGATGGCAGAGGGTGGAAATGTTTCATGGGTGAAAAATAAACCTTTGTTTTAAGTCACTGCAATTTTGGGGTCATATGTTACTGCAGCATAACCTACCCTATCCTCTCTGAGTAGTATCTGAAATAGTGGATAATGGAAGTATTTAGAACAAATACTGTACTTTGTTTTCATAAAGTAGTAGTCTTTGGCTGTATTTTAGATCAAGGGTTAGCAAACTTTTTCTGTGAAGGACCAGAGCTTTGTGGGCCATGTACTCTCTGTTGCATCTGTTCAGCTCTGCTATTATAGCCCTCAGAGCAGCCATGGACAGTATGTAAATGAATGAGAGTAGTATTCCATAAAACTTTATTTACAAAAACAGGTGGGCCAGATTTGGCCCAAGGGCTTAGTTTGCTGACCCTTGTTTTAGATCACAGACTCAGAATCTTGGGATTAGGAGGGAATTTAAGTCTTCAAGTTAATCATTTTCTGTGTGTGAATTACGTCTTCAGTATTGCTGAGTTAGAGACAGGCCACCACTCAGCCTCTTGCAGTGACTCCAGTGATGGTATACTGTCTTGGGGTGCAAGCCAGTTCATTTTGGAGCAGGTATGATTGTTTTAGTGAGTTAAAATGTGCATGCATTCCTATAGCTTCCATCCAGTGGTCCTAGTTCTTTCTCGAAGACTCCACAGAGCATAAATTCAAACCCTGCCATGTCCTCTCAGTGTGGTCTTTAAGCTAATTCATCCTGTAGCTCTCAAACTAGATTATTCCTAGTTCTTTGAAAAGTGTGCTTTCAACTCTATGGCCACAGCTCTCCCCCATTCCTTAACAGCTTTGCTCACCAATTTTCCTCAGCTTATCTGAATGTAAAATCCTATGTAGTTTTCTGGGTTCAACTCAGTCAAATGTTTGTCAGCTCTCTGTTCCCACAGAAATTTTTATCTGATAGAGTATCTTGTGTTAAAAAAAAAAGCATTGGGGCGCCTGGGTGGCGCAGTCGGTTAAGCGTCCGACTTCAGCCAGGTCACGATCTCGCGGTCCGGGAGTTCGAGCCCCGCGTCAGGCTCTGGGCTGATGGCTCAGAGCCTGGAGCCTGTTTCCGATTCTGTGTCTCCCTCTCTCTCTGCCCCTCCCCCGTTCATGCTCTGTCTCTCTCTGTCGCAAAAATAAATAAATGTTGAAAAAAAAATTAAAAAAAAAAAGCATTTGTGAAATCCTTACTAAATTCTAAGTGAGATGCTTGAAATTGAGGGGGCACATGGGTGGCTAGGTCGGTTAAGCATCCGACTTCAGCTGAGGTCATGATCTTGTAGTTTGTGGGTTCGAACCCTGCATTGGGCTCTGTGTGGACTGTTTTCCTTTCTCTCTGCCTCTCTTCCACTTGCATTCTGTCTCTTTCTCTCACCTTCAAAAATAAACATTAAAAAAAAGAAGAAAAGAAAATATGGGTACTGAGGATACTATGACTCATTAAATAAGGTTCCTGTCTCCAGATATAATAAGTGCTGTTGCATGCCTGATTAAAACTGCTAGTTGTTTTAAATAGGTTATTAACTTCAGTTCCAAAACACTTGAAAGGTTTTACAGTCTTAAAATTGTATGTATTTTTAAGTACACTAAAAACACAAAACAAATATTCAAATATACTACTTACTAGAAATGTTTTGTACCTTTTGTTGTTAGGTTATGTACTTTTTACATAGACCTTGGAATATAACTTCTTTTAAATAGTTGAAAATATTAATAGTTCTAATGTGTGTGAATCAGGATTTTCTCACTACTATGCTAGAATGCAAAATAGTAAGTATATGTAAGTGTATGTAAGTATACTATGCTGGAATGCACAAAGTAGTAAGTATAAGTAAGTATATAGATTGAACTTTAAAAATAAAGTCTTATATTACTCTTATTTGTTTGGTATTTGGGTTTTGTTTTTTTTGTTTTTTTGTAAGGGTTCGTTTGAAATAGGGTTTTGCTCTTTAAAAAATTGGGGGGCACCTGGGTTTTTTCAGTTAAGCATCTGACTCTTGGTTTCAGTTCAGGTCATGATCTCACAATTTGTGAGATCAAGGCCCTCATGGGGCTCTGCACTGTCACATGGATTCTCTCTTCCTCCCTCCTTTGCTTTCTTTCTTGTTTGCTGGAGATAATGGTTAGTACATACAGTTATACAATAGCTTTGTAAGGAATCAAATGTCAACTAGTCTAGCCTCTCATTTTGTAATGAGGACACTGAAGCTAAATGGAATGAGTCAGTTGCCCAATATGTCATGACTTTTAAGTGTCACACTGCAGCTGGAAACCAGGCCTTTCTATCCAGTGTAGCAGCATGTTAAGGCTGATTAACTATGAGTTTTTGGAGACAGAAACCTGGACTTGAATTGTAGCTATTCCATTAGCTGTGTGTGACTTTGGAAAGTTACCTTAATCTCTCTTATCTTTTTTTTTTTTTAATTTTTTAATGTTTATATATTTTTGAGAGAGAGAGAGCACATGAGCTCTCTATGAGGGGCAGAGTGAGGGAGACACAGAATCTGAAGCAGGCTCCAGGCTCTGAGCTCTCAGCACAGAGCCAGACAGGGGGCTCAAACTCACCAACTGTGAGAACCTGACCTGAGCCAAAGTCGGACGCTTAACCCAGTGAGCCACCCAGGTGCCCCTCTCTTATCTTTTGTTTTTCTATAAATCTGCCTAAAGTTGATGCTATTTATAAGAAACTTCAGGTGCATTGATGAACAATAATTTGCTTGCTGAAAAATTCAGTATATCTTCAGGGAAATAATTTGTTTGGCATATGTACCTTTATAAAAAAATTTTTGGGTTCCTGTGTGAATCAGTCAGTAGTGCGTACATCTCTTGATGTGGGCTCAGATTATGATCTCATGGTTCATGGGATCGAGCCCCACATAGGATCTGTGCTGACAACACGGAACTTGTTTACAATTCCTTCTTCTCTCTCTCTCTCTCTCTCTCTCTCTCTCTCTCTCTCTGCCCCTTTCCTGCTTGCACATGCACTCAAATAAATACGTAATTAATTAAATCATTTGTTAGAACCAGTGCTTTTTTTTTTCCCCCTTCCTTTGGTAAAGTCATTTTTGGGAGCTGCTGAGCCTCAGAGACATGCTCTTTTATTTAATGGATCTTCACCCAAGATATCATTGGTAATCTGTGGTGATGATGTTTGTTAGTGATTATTTTTAAATACTCTAATGTATTTAAAAATAAAATGTTCAATGAAGATGCATAGGGAGGGTTGAGGGATAGTTTTATTTATTGTTTAAATTGGTCCCATTGAGGGGCGCCTGGGTGGCGCAGTCGGTTGAGCATCCGACTTCAGCCAGGTCACGATCTCTCGGTCCGTGAGTTCGAGCCCCGCGTCAGGCTCTGGGCTGATGGCTCAGAGCCTGGAGCCTGTTTCCGATTCTGTGTCTCCCTCTCTCTCTGCCCCTCCCCCGTTCATGCTCTGTCTCTCTCTGTCCCAAAAATAAATAAACGTTGAAAAAAAAAAAATTTAAATTGGTCCCGTTGGTTTAACTTGATTAAGTTTATTTAGACCAATGTGGAAAATGAAATGGTTATTAGATCTCTAAAAGGTCTTTTAGTTCTGAAATTCTCAAGAGGGTAACATCAGTTGTAAAGATTTGGGGGATAAAATTTCTCTGAATATACTTTGGTTTGGTTTGATTTTTCATTTTCTTTTCTTATTCTGGCCAGTACGTCAAGGTCTTTCTTGAAGGAAAAGGTACTGGAGGGTGGGCAACAAGAGAAGGATTTATAGGTGGGATTACAAATTGAAAAAAATTAGTGATTTATAGGTAGAGAGTGGCCTCAGCCATAAGAGTTTTTTTCCTTTCTGCTTTTGGGATAGAGATGGGAACAGTAATAATACTTGTAATAGCTGACACATAATTCTTACTGTGTGCATGGCATTTTTCTTAGCAGTTTATAATTTTTAGCTCTTAATTCCACAACAGCCTTCTGTGGCACTATTATTCCCAGTTTACATCTGAGAAAAGTGAGGCCCTGGGAAGTTAAGTAACTTGCTTGAGGTTCACACAGCTTAGCAGGTGATGGAGCTAGGATTTGAACACGTTCAGTCTTGCTTTGGACCTTGTGCTATTATGACCTAATTTGTTGAATTACTGAATAAATATTTTGAGAATTGAAGTGATAATACTGCTTACACTCCATTTTTGCTATTGAGGTAAAAACTCCAGGCAGGAGTCTTTGATGCTTGGGAGATGCCAATTTATTCAGTAAATGTGTAAAAAAATAATACCTGATACCTGCTTTGTGCCAGACATGTGAAAGTGAATAAAACAGACAAGGTTCCTGCCCTCAAGGAGCTTGTGCTCCACGGGGAAATCAGGTAAACAAATAGGGTAATTTCAGATTGTTATTAGTAGTCTGAAGAAAACTAACTGGTGTAGTAGATTGCAGGAATGGGGTTACACAAAACATAAGTGTCCTAGAGATTTCATGGGGTTGGATACTATCTCCCAAACATTTTTCTCTAATTAGCCCACATCTGAATTTAAAGAGAGTGTCAAGCACAAAAATGAATTTATTGTGCAAATCTTCAGAGCTGTTTATATTCTTTTGAACTTTTAATGTAGGAGTATGTTCTGCTGAAGAAACAAAGCCAGAGAGAAATACGGTTTTAAAAATATCAAAAAGCAATGAAAATGAGGGCAGCCACCATGCATGCCATGCTCTTTGGACTGGTGGAACGGTCCCTGGCTGCTTTCCTTAGTGCATTATTGTCAATTCTGTTTGTTTAAAATATTAGGGCTACTGAGTGTCAGCATATGTGTGTCTTCTATGATTTTTTGTAGGGTCTAGGGCAGGATCCTCAAGTCATACATTACTTGAAAGGAGTTCTGCTGTCATTATAGTTTACAATAACAGTTTTTATACCTAGTGCTTTCTATGTGCCAGACTTACTTATTTGTAAAGAGGAGAAAGCTTAAAGGAGTTAAGTCCTTGTCCAAAGTCATGCAGCTAAAGAATATTAAAGCCAAGATTAAACCCAGGTCATTCTGACACCAGAGTTCATGGGATCTTACCTTTTAACTAGATTGGTTTTAATGGTCCACTTCACACTGAAAAATATGCAAGAGTTTGCAAAATTGGACTTCAGGGAACCTCCTCAACTTTATCCAGTAGGTCCATGTTTTCCAGTTTCAAAATTCTGCAGTGGTTTGATTTCAGAGAGCAAGTAGTAGAGGGGGCATACTTCACAAGTATCTGTTTACAGAAGTAATGTGTTCTGTCAGCCTGTTTTCTGTTTAAATCATTTAATACAGTTAGAATTGGTTTAGATTAACCAAGTTAATTTACAAGATTAACTTGTAAGTACTTTTTTGCATTACCTTGCTTTTTATTGGGTTTGGTATTTGTCCATATGGTTACGTTGTACCTAGCCTTTAATTTGGTACTTTTTATTATTATTTTATATCAACCAAATTCTTTAATCTTAGGGAAATAAAGTAAGTAAACTGCAGATTTCTGACTGTTTAATTTTCACTGTTTCACATTAAGTTTTTGTGATGCTCTATTTTTTGTGATCCTTAAGCCCTATAAACCTTCCATTATGAATTTTGAATTAATTTTATTTAAAAGTTGTTTCATTTCTCTTTTTAGTGCACTGTTAAATTTGGGTAGCCCCTAGCCACATTTGTTAATAAGAACTTGAAATGTGGCTAGTCTAAATTGACATATGTTTTAAATGTAAATATGTGCTAGACACTTAGTCTAAAAAAAATATGAAATTATATTTTTTTATGTTGATTACATGTTGAAACGATAAAATTTTCTAGTAAGCCTCTTAAAGAGGCTTACTTACTAGTAAGTAAGCTTACTTTCTAGTAAGCCTCTTAAAGAGGACTTTTTACTAAAAGTAAAATTAATTTTAGTAATATTTTTAACCTAATAGATCCAAAATATTAAGTTATGTATGTGACTTGCATTTGTGGTTCACATTATATTTCTGTGGGACAGTAGTAGTATGTGCAATCAGTAGCATCATAGGAATTCTACACTATAAGAATTTACCAAGACTAGACAAAACCTGTCATATCTAAATGTCCTTTGTTAGTGTTTTTCTTCTTCTAAAGACTAAAACTCCCCTAATTACATAGTTATCATAATAAAAGTGTTTATTTAAATACTTTGACCTGTATTGTATTTATTTAAATACTTTGATCTGTATCATATGAATTTAAGAAAATCTGTTGCTTGAATAACAAGTAGATACATAAGCCTCCAGTGACATTTCCCCACTCTTCACACCCCCTCCCCCATACAGCTGTTTTGAGGAAGGTATGATTAGAGCTTTCATTAGGATAATAGGTGGAAGAAACAAGCTATTGAAAATAATTAGTTTAATGTGATGCTAGTAATACTGGTCATAACATAACTTTAGTGAGTTTGACTTTTTATGGGAAAGCATAGGTCACCCTGATTCTTGTTTAAGGTATTTTTCTATAGTTTAACAAACATTAATTTGAAACAAAATGGAAAAAAATGAAGTTTCTTTGTATTTTTTTTTTTTTTGTATTGGTTATTTTTTGGTTTTGGTAAAAGTTGATATTAAGAAACTGAATAATATTATTTTAACTTTTTTTATATTAAATAAAAAAAGGTTATTGGGGCTCCTGGTGGCTCAGTTGGTTGAGCATCTGACTCTTGATTTTAGTTTATCGTTCATGGGATCAAGCCCACCTCAGGTTCTGCTAATGTGCCCAGCCTGCTTGGACTTCTTTCTCTCTCCTTCTCTCTGCCCTTCCCCTGCTCGCTCGCGCGCTCGCTCTCTCTCTCTCTCTCTCTCTCTCTCTCAAAAAATAAATAAAAAAACTTTAAATAAATAAAAGTTATTAAGCTTCATAGGGGTAAAGTCTTTTAATAGCCCTATAGTAAGTCTGCTCATAGTAAGTATGAGTAATTTACCAGCTATTGTACTATTCTGAAGGAGGTAGGTGTAAGATTAATTGGAGTCTCTGTAAACTGATCTATAAATGATTTTACACTTGTTAATTTTTTAAAACCTAAGATAACCAATATCAAGGTCATGTAGCAAAATGTGATCAAAAGTTTTAAAATATCTGCTCTGTTATTAGTGTAGATTCATTACTTGAGGTCCCTATCTGCTCTGGGCACATCTTAGCAATAAGTGCTTTTTTATTGGTGGACTGTCTCCAGTAGCCAGGGAAGAGGATGTGCTAAAGCCAAATAGCCTTATCACTTTGTGACTTACCTCCCAATTTTGTTTACTGACAACACAGCCCAGGAGAAATCAGTGATATGTTCCTCAAATTGGGCTTTTTAAGGGATTATTCAGCTAGGGCTGTACTTATATAAAAAACTCTTTAACATATTTTAATACTAATTTTACAGATCCTTCTGCTGAGGAATTGCGAAAGCTAATGATGTTGCATGGAGGTCAATACCATGTGTATTATTCCAGATCCAAAACAACACACATTATTGCCACAAATCTTCCAAATGCCAAAATTAAAGAATTAAAGGGAGAAAAAGTAATTCGGCCAGAATGGATTGTGGAAAGGTAAGTTTAATTTTTAATTAATAAGTTTTTAAAATTGGAATACTTTATATTATAAACACACATTGCCTCTTAAGAGTGAAAAATAATGTCTTAACACCAGTGTACTCTTTAACCTCACATTGATAATTTAGGTAGCCTAGTATGTTAGTGTTCTTGCAACAACCTTAGCTACGAGGAATTAGGGGAGATGACTCAGGTAAGCAGCAGGAAGCAGTGATGGGAAGGGATTGGCTAAGCATGGTATTCATTCAGCAAATGCTTGTGCATCTCTCATGGGCTAGATGGTGCTCTGTGTATTTGGGAATTATCGATGAAGCAAACAAAGATCCCATCCCTACCTCTTGGAGCTTATGTGTTCTATTGAAGAAAACATAATAAACAGTATGCTGGGTATATGAGTAAATTCTATCCTGTGTTAAAAGTACATGCTAAGAGGTAAGAAGAAGACCAGGGTATTGTGGACCTGGAGTACTCAGGACAAAGAGGAAGAGCAGTTTGAGGTATTAATATCTTTTAGTTGTTACATTATGGTTCTTCTGTTGTTGATTTGGAATTGATGTTCTAAATCAGTGGCCATTCGTATTAATTTCCTAAGTTTAAATATGTCATCTGAACCTTGGCAATGAGCCATAACTTAAGTGAATTTATATTTTGAAATGGTATATATATATATATATATATATATATATATATATATATATGAGTAATTGTTAGATGAATGGAAATTAAAAGTGAAAATATTAAAATCCTCATTTGTAAAAGGCAGCTAATATTGACATGATATGATTATGTGAGAACTAGAAATAATTTGTGCAATTATCTAGCATAATGCCTGGCACATTGTTAGAGGCAAAATATAGAAGTTCCTTTGTTGTTTTATTTTTATTCTGTAAACATCAGCAATTGTTAAAAAATAAATTCCAAAATGTCAAAAGTATATATCTATTTATTTATTTGCTTATTCACTCATTTTTAAATTTTATTTATTTTGAGAGAGAGAGAGCATGCACTTGAGCAGGGGAGGGGCAGAGAGAGGGGAGAGAGAGAATCCGAAGCAGGCTGTTTGCTGTCAGCATGAAGCCTGATGCGGGGCTCGATCCCACTAACCATGAGATCATGACCAGAGCTGAACCAAGAATCAGACGCTTAACCAACTGAGCCACCCAAGTGCCCCAAAAGTGCATTTTTAGAAAGTGCATTTGGTTTTCAGAAAACCATATGTATCTTAGAGATTAAAATTTTTTTAAACCTTGGGGGATTAGGTTGATAGCCTATCCTTGGAATATGTCACCAGTGCCTTTTGCTGTTTTCTCATGACCTGACCCTTCTTTACATCAGATCAAAGAACGTGGCTTTTAGCTATGTGTCTCCTTAAAAAAGGAGCTGTGTGGTTTTCAGTATAAGAAGTTTGTATCACCACCTCATGCCAGTCAGAGTGGCTAAAATGAACAAATCAGGAGACTATAGATGCTGGCGAGGATGTGGAGAAACGGGAACTCTCTTGCACTGCTGGTGGGAATGCAAACTGGTGCAGCCATTCTGGAAAACAGTGTGGAGGTTCCTCAAAAAATTAAAAATAGAACCCTATGACCCAGCAATAGCACTGCTAGGAATTTATCCAAGGAATACAGGAGTGTTGATGCATTGGGGCACATGTACCCCAATGTTTATAGCAGCACTTTCAACAATAGCCAAATTATGGAAAGAGCCTAAGTGCCCATCAACTGACAAATGGATAAAGAAGATGTGGTTTATATATACATTGGAATACTACTTGGCAATGAGAAAGAATGAAATATGGCCTTTTGTAGCAACATGGATGGAACTGGAGAGTGTTATGCTAAGTGAAATAAGTCAGGCAGAGAAAGACAGATACCATATGTTTTCACTCATATGTGGATCCTGAGAAACTTAACAGAAAACCATGGGGGAGGGGATGGGGGAACAAAAAAAGTTACAGAGAGGGAAGGGGGCAAACCATAAGAGACTCTTAAATACTGAGAGCAAACTGAGGGTTGATGGGGTTGGTGGAGAGGGGAAAGTGGGTGATGGGCATTGAGGAGGGCACCTGTTGGGATGAGCACTGGGTGTTGTATGGAAACCAATTTGACAATAAATTATATTTAATATGAAAAAAGTTTGTATCATTCCACAGTTGTACTGTGTGTTGTCATGTGCAGACAATCCTATCATCGTGCTAGGGCTAGAATTTTGATCTGAGGATATTAGTTTGACTTTGGAGGGAATGGTGGAGATCCATAGATAGTAGGAAAGTGGGTTGAAAAGGGCACTTGCTGAGTGGAACTTGATTTGCTTAGAAAATGGGAGTTTACATTAGAGCTTTTTTTTCAAATACTTACTCTTCCTTCTTGCCCTGAATATAACTAGAGAGAATACAATCAAAAAAGCAACTTAAGGCAGTTACAAGTTTTAAAGTTCACCTGAGTGGATTTTATTTTGGTTTGAAGTCAGGCTTAATCATCTGTTTTTTAATAACTGAAGTTACTTTGGACATCCTTATCATATGGCCTGTTTGCTTCATTTTATATATGAGAAGGCAGAGCTAATAAGATATATCCAAGAACAGCAGGATTCCGAATTCAGATCTTTCTGACTCCTGATTGGGTCTGCTCTTTGCCGTTTAATTAAGTTTGATGTAGATGAGTTGGCCCTGTGGAAATGGATCAGTCTGGGCATATGTCTTAATATATAAAATAAATGCCCAGTGTCTGCATGTACTAGCATGGAATCCTTTTGCGCAATTACAGTACTCTTTCTTTCATACTCTAATCCCAGTCTTGTTCATCTCTTCTCAGTAGTGTTTTTATGAGATTTTATTGTACTTAAAATTTTAAACATTATTTTAGTTATTTAATGGATGATAAATGATACTCTTTTCTATAATTTTCCTGTTTTTAGTTTGAGCAGTTTAAACAGCAACTACCACTTCTAAGTGTTTGAGGTGATTGCTTTGCTTTGATTAGAATTCCCTGGTGTCTGTGTATGTGCCATTAAACCTGAGTTAATGTGGGCATGAATATAAGGCCACGACTTCTAAGAGGCAAGGGAGTCCTTTAATGGAGAAGTTTTAGGTATGAGATTATTTTACTGAAACCTTTGCCTTGCAAATCTTATACTTTTATATAGTATAAATTAGGGATTTTCAAATTTTTGTCCTCATCCTTTTCTTCAGACAATGTAATGTGGATATCTGAAGGGTAAGATAGTTAATGAGAAGCTGCTGTGATTCACCCCACTGCCTCCTCAAGCCTGACAAGTGCTGTGGAGCACAGTTTAAAAATGCTGTCCTTAGTTACTAAGGCTGATTTTGTTTTTGTTCTTCATTTTGTGTTGAGTCTCTTGTAGCAGGGGACCCTGCCTCCTATGGTTAGGTTCCCAGGTGGGTCTGCTGGCAGTGAGAGGTGGTGATTGTTGCAGTTTATGCCAGCTCATTGGGGTCTCCTGCTGGGGGTAACTGGCTCCCAGACAAACTCTGCCCTTTCTTTTTAAGCTCCCAAACTATAATATGTTAGCACATCTGCCACGTACGTACTTAAACGATACTCTGAAGAGCCCATACTTCACATGGGCTAAAATGTTTCTAATTACATTAACTGTATAGATTAGAGTGCTTATTCAGTTCACTTACATAAAAGTTGACAACAGTTTCACCTCATGATTTCTTTCGTTTCTCTTGTGTTTTTGTATCTTGCCTCAATTTATTCTTTATAGAAAATGTATACGACTAATTTCTGGTATAGATTTGGCTTTTTTTTTTTTTTTTAAATGGTGTCATTTACATTTTTTCTCACAGTATTACACAGTTCTTGTAAAATTATTTTTACTTGGCTAACAAACCAACAGACACATTTCAGACGATTCCCCAATGACTTGTAGGTAGTATTTTATCAGAAAATACATTCTTGGTTTCCAAGAGCTCAAAAACAAATAGCTTATTTTCAGTATCTGTAATAAAAAACCAATCTGGACCCTGTAGGAGAGAGGGCAAGAAGTTGTATACGTATTTTTATACCTTTTATTCCCCTTCCTGAGCTCATGGTGTGGAAATTGGGAATTCTCATCCATTTTAGTTATTCTGGAAAAGCTTGCTAGAGGAGATTTGAGAAAATCTTGATGATTCTATATGAATTGTTTGAAGGGGAGTTGTGGTAAAAATATTAAAGTCATGAGGATTAAAGTATTGACTAGTCGAACTCGTGCTTGCAGTTTTGTCATCTTACTCTATTTCTTTTTCCCCTCATGTAATGTTGTTGGCCATTGACTTTTAAAGGAATATCTTATTCTTAAGTGTTTAAGTAAGATTATGTTGCATTAGGGCCACTAAAACAGAGGGAGAAGAAATAAACTAGAATAGGTGGCTCATTGTTGGTGAAAAACTCCGTTGTTAACATTTATTTTTCATGAAACTTCTTTTCCTCAAGTATTAAACTCTTAAGTTGGTTTTACTTTTTTGTTTCAGCATCAAAGCTGGACGACTCCTGTCCTACATTCCCTATCAGCTGTACAGCAAGCAGTCCAACATGCAGAAGGGTCTCAACTTTAATCCTGTGTGCAAACCTGAGGATCCTGTGCCGGGTCCAAGCAGTGTATCCAAACAGCTGAACAACAGGGTGTAAGTTTCTCTAGATTGGGGAATGCTGCAAAGCTGGGTTTTAGCAGTGGGTGTGGGTACTGCTCCTGCTTTGCTGAAATAGAAACAAATACAAAACATGGCCATTTATCTATATTAAACATGTTAAAATATGTTTAAAGGTATCTTACCTAAAAATTATTTTGCGGGTGTCTACGTGGCTCAGTTAAGCATCCACTTTGGCTCAGGTCATGATCTCATGGTTTGTGAGTTTAAGCCCCACATTGGGCTCTGTGCTGACACTGTGGAGCCTGCTTGAGATTCTCGCTCTCTCCCCTTTTCTCTCTACTCCTCCCCCACTTTTACACGTGCCCTCCCAAAAAATAAACTTAAAAATTAAATTTATTTTTATCATGAAAGTTTCTTAAATAAAATGTAAATAAGGAAGCTTTCCCAGTCAGTGTAGATTCCCCTGTTATACTAATGGATCTTAAATTACTGGAAGTAAAATTTTCCATGGATTTGCCCAAAATTACTTCCACATAAGTAATTTGCTGTAGAATGTTGCTTTCTCAAAAACCAAGCTAATTGCACCAGTATGCTTTTGTTGTGTGCTATATACATAATAAATGTGTTAACATTTCTAGGTTATTTTTGAAAATTTCCAAATTCATAGCAGTTTTACATATGTAAATATATTTACATTGGTAAAAATTTAGTTGGTGACCCTCAGTGTTACAGCTAGAGGTAACTCTAGACTTTATTCCAATGTGGCAGATTTAAAAAAATATATTGATTAAGCTTTAATTGCAGTTATCTTGGGTAAATTGGTTTCATGATTAATTGGTGTGTTGCCTTAACTTGTATATCAGGTGGTTTATTATCGCTAGTGTTCTCCTTATTTATTAAATTGCTTGCTTTGGGAGTTGGATATATATATATATTTAAAGACCAGAAGTCCAATTAAGCTGGGAGGATCTGATATCACTACCTTCAGTAGTTTTTGTTGTTGTCATTTGTATTTTATCTTGTATTCACTTATAAGCATATTCATGTTTTTCACATTACCTAACCCTTTCAATTTTTTTAGCACCATCAAGGTGCACAACAAATAATATCAGAAAATCTTTCCAAATGTGCAACTTCGTATTTTTCTCTTACAGTAATAAAAATAGGAACTAGGTGGTTGTTATTTTTAATTCTCCCTTGTGTCAGTTTTAGCAGGAATTTACCTATTAGATTGTACTTTTTAATACATGTACACTTTTGCCTAATTAATGTATGTCTCCCAATGATGTATTTCCATTACAGCTACTTTATGAATATCCATTTGTGTAGGCTGAAAAACTGTAGTACAGAAAGAATGTATATTAGGAATGTGTTTCTTGTCAGTGTTTGTAATTCTGTTGCATATGTTGCTAGTATACATGAGAAGAATCTTATTGTCACACAGAAAACTAGATGTCAGGCTTTTCTGACTTAACTCACTTTTGTTGCTTTCCATAATATTTATTCTTTAGTATATTCAGTACGTTTTATAAATTTCTTTGAAGTTCTTTTATGTGACTTCTTGTTCCCTTGCTTCCTCTTTATCTCAAGGGCCAGACATGTAGCAAATGAGGTTTTCTTTCCTTCCTCTTTTATTTTAATTGCTCCCTGATCTTCTATTTTCCCTTTTCACTGGCATGATCATCTGTGAAGATTGGACCTAATCAGAATTGCCTGTCATATTCCATGAGATGGTTCAGCCAGAGCCAACCCAGAAATGGGTGGTAATGTTTTGCATCTGTCTCATGTGTGACTTTTCTGTTTATTCATACTGTTACTGCTAATCTCTTGTGTTGGTATTAGGATGAGAGACTTTAGATTAAACTTGGTAATACTGTGGCAGCCTCACCAATGCCTGGGTATCATGTATCAGGCAACCTTCTCTGGAGCCTGAACTGTAATTGGGTTAATGGTGTGGGTGTTTCTAAGTAGAATGAATTGCTGTTCTGTAATTCAGGTTTTTGTTTTTGTTACTTAGATCATTTTTGTGAATGCAAATGAAATTTGTCTTTATTATAGAGTATTAACAAGCAAATATCTAGAGGAGTCAGAATGTGAATTTAGCAAAACATTTGTCATAGGTCCTACATTTATAAACTTGTCCTCCAGAAACTTGGTCAAATTGCCTTGGACCACCCTGGTGTCTGAATATGCTTTTTTAAGAAATGAAATGCCATTTCCTTTGTTAATAAGCAGATGTCCTCATTTTACTAGGTATACATTTTACTGAATTACCCATACACATTAACCTAGTTCTTTTTACCTATTCATGACAGTGGGCCTATTAAGGGATTAGTAAATACAGTCTGTCAGTCTTCCTGAGTGAAACTAACTGGCCCTAGGATTGTAGCAGTATCATATTTAATGTGTTGAACAATGCCTTACATAAAACTAAAACTAGGAATATTAATTCAGATAAAGTTTCTTATCCATTTTTATGGGAGTTATTTATGTTAACTCCCATAATTTATTGACTCCCTAGTAAATGCCAGATACTGTGCTACTGTGGGTATTTAGGGATTACAGGTTCCATTTAAATTTTAGTGGGAAGAATAATTGAAAATAGTTTTTATTTTTCTTCAACCTGAGATTCTTTTGTGTTTCTTCTTTGGGAGTATTTGAAGTTTGAAAAAAAAAGAACAAAACTTACAAGACTTTATGTTCTAGGATTTTCGTAGTTACCTTGCTACTTTGGTTTAGCTAAGAATTATCTTAGTTGGAAGAGAAAGAATATAAAATTTATGGCTTAATTTTTCAATTTTTAGGGGGAGAAATATTGAAGGTGTGCATCACTTAAGACCATGTTTACATTAAAAATTGTTTTAGCCTGAAAGTCACATATCAATTTAAATCTTTTTTTCTGTCTGTAGAAATCACATAATTAAGAAGATTGAGACAGAAAATGAAGTCAAAGTCAATGGAATGAACAGTTGGAATGAAGAAGATGCCAATAATGATTTTAGTTTTGCGGAGCTGGAGCACATCCTTCCAGGAAGGAAACAAAACGGAATTCCGCATCACAGAGACAGCACTGCCATTTTTAATGGACATACTCCTAGCTCTAATGGTGCCTTACAGATGCAGGATTGCTTGGTGCCCATGGGCAACAGTGTTGCCAGCAGGCTTTCTCCAGACTTTGCCCAGGAGGAGGAGCAGGCTGAGAAGAGCAGCACTGACTTCAGAGACTGCATTTTGCATCAGTTGCAACAGAGCACTAGAAACACAGATGCTGTGCGGAATCCACACAGAACTCATTCCTTCTCCTTATCATCTTTGCACAGTAACACTAAGATAAATGGTGCTCACCACTCCGCTGTTCAGGGGCCTTCAAGCACAAAAAGCACTTCAGTACCTGCTCTTAGCAAGGCAGCACCTTCAGTGCCATCCAAACCTTCAGATTGCAATTTTATTTCAGACTTCTACTCCCACTCAAGACTGCATCACATATCAATGTGGAAGTGTGAATTGACTGAGTTTGTCAATACCCTACAAAGACAAAGTAGTGGTATCTTTCCAGGAAGGGAAAAGTTAAAAAAAATGAAAACAGGCAGGTCTGCACTTGTTGTAACTGACACAGGTAGATACTTACTAACATTGTTTTCTTAAGAAACAATAGTACTTGACCATTTTGTTCTTAAGGTGTCACTGGTATTCTGATCAGTACTAAGCTCTCATAAAAGTCTTTAGGAATATCGGGGCATGTAAGTTAACAGTAAGTATAGCAGATTATAGAAAGCTTTCTTCCTTATTAAAATATTTTTTACAAATTTAGATTTAAATGTTGGCTAGCTGAATATTTTCAGGTAACTTAAACAGTAACAAGGTTGGGATTCTGAGCATTCATTCCTCATGTAGACCTTGTCAGTTGTTGAAATTTTGAACTGTGTAAAATATAACATGTAATTCTATCCAGTGCTCAAATTCTTGTAAGAATAAATTGGTTTGGTAAGAGTAACTTAATTCTAGAAGCTGGCATCTGAATGACTTTTAAATTATTAAAGAACTGACTTAATAGCTACTGTAATTACAGTGGTAAACTTGTAGTGAGATTAAGTATTTTCACACAATAGTAGATTGGTTAATTGTATTTTGTTTTTTAATACTTTTCTTGTCTTCAAAAGCAAACAAAACCAACAATTACAGACTGTATTTCTATGCAGTCATTACTAATTAGTTTCTGGTTTGAGGTTTTAGATAACTGTTTATAGAATATATGGTTTTGTTTTGTTTTTTAGAGAGATATCTCAGATTATCTCATATTACCTTTTAACTTATAGCTATGGAAACTGAGGTACAGAGAGAGAAGCTCATGGTTCTGCCCTAGACAGTGATAGAGCTTCTCCCTGTGGGTTTTTTTCTATTATGTTTTGTTGTGTTTGATGTAGTCCTAAATACTTTGTGTTACTTATGAGATATTTCAGAATAATGTTACAGGTATTAGATTATCCATTCATCATCCCTTGGCCTCATATGGTAAAGGTCATTTAATTTTGAAAGCTGCAAAGAATTATTATGAATTAGTTTCATGAATGGAATAAAATGATAAATTTTTATATTGTATGAAAGCATTCAGTAGGTGTTTGGTATATGCATTCTGTACTACTTGAATATTTAAAGCAGTTATTTGGGGTTTATATTATGTTTATATAATATTTATATACAGCAAAATTATAATTGTTAAGATTTATTTTCTAAATCATTTCTTGAGATAATACAGAGGATAGCAAGGAAGTGCATGGCTTGAGTTCAATAATGTATTCTTAATCCAAATTCTGACTCTGCAGGGCCATGGGCCAGTTCACCTCTCTGGGTCTCAGTTTCCCCTTCATGGTGGAGTGATAGGTGGTCCATGGTGCTCACTTTGTGGGCTTCTGAACTTAAGGGAAGATAACATGAACAAAGGCTTGTTGCCTTGCACATAGTGAGAACTTGGTGCTTTCACACTGCTTTCACAGTCACAATTTGGTAAATGTAGTAGTCTGAACCATTGGGGAGTAAAAATGTAAGGTTTTGGAAGCTTATTCTGAAGACTTAACACCTTCAGTACTAGTATTCTTAAACCTATCAACAGAAAACTTTTTTATGAGATTAGAACTTTTTTTTTTTAACGTTTATTTAGTTTTTGAGAGAGACAGAGCGGGAGTGGGGGGGTGGGCAGAGAGAGAGGGAGACACAGAATCCAAAGCAGGTTCTGAGCTGTCAGCACAGAACCTGATGCAGCCCAACGCGGGCTTGAACTCGTGAACCACGAGGTCATGACCTGAGCCTAAGTCGGACGCCTAACCAACTGAGCCACCCAGGTGCCCTGAGATTAGAACTTTTTACAAGCTTGGAGTTCTTATTTCCAAGAATTCTATATTTTAGAGGACTAGGAAAAAGGTCTAAGGATGGAACTGATAAAGAACAAAGCTCTAGTTGTGGCTGGATTGGTTGCAATAACCCTGATAAACCAAAATACATAGCTCAAGGTGATTAGAAGGCAGAGTCCTTAGGAGAGGACACTACCCTTTTCTTGAAAGTGGCATATATGCTTCAGAGCTGATTTTTAATAGTGTTTAATGGCTAAAGGAGGAAAATTGTATATATTTACCTACAGATTTATATGTAGGTATTTGTTTTATAGACTTTTTCTAAATATATCTAGAGCAACAATGTGATGGTTCCAGGGCTCAAATCAGACTGCCTAGAGTTGAAATCCAGTTCAGCTTCTTCTTACTGGCTGCATAACACAGTCATTAACATAACATAATATTAATCTATCAAATGGACCTAATAAGATTATATATTTCATCGTATTGAGAATTTAAATAAATACATGTAAACCTCTTAAAACAGTGCATGACACCTACCAAGCACTCTATACTGGCAGTTTTTACTGTTTTTTTTTATCAAGGAATATTTGTAGACTGCATATGGAATACTGATCATCTAAAGTTACTTAGCTCCACGTAACTATATGAAAGTACTTTTATACATTTTAATAAAATATTCACACAGAAATAACTTTAAGTATTTAGACATAGTTTGGATGAAAGACTTAATAATTATTACAATATAGATTAGGAAAACATGCTATCTCCATAATTGATTTCAAATTATGTTTGCAAACTAAATTTATATCTCTGGATTATGTTTAGAGCCAAAGAAACTGACGTTTGACCTTGCTTGAAGTGATTGAAATATTCTGTAATAGATACTGTATTTTTTTGAGACTTCATTCAACTTATAGGCACTTAAAGTACAGTTTTTAAAATTAAATAGACCTGATTTTTTTTTTTTTGATATTAAAAATTAGCTTCAGGTTTGAACATTTTCTTTTTCCTTCTAGGAAATATGTCAGTATTGAGTTCACCCAGGCATCAGAGCTGTATAATGCATGTTGATATGGATTGCTTCTTTGTATCAGTGGGTATACGAAATAGACCAGATCTCAAAGGTCTGTATTCTTGTTCATATTTTAAGAAAACTTGATATTGTTATAAATATATATTCTAAGGGATCATAAAACCTTCAAGAAATATTATTTTCATTTTCCTTGGCAAAATAAATCCCTGCTTCCAAGTTTTCTGACTCAGTTATCAAGAAAGATAAAGGGAAATTAGAAACATTTTGTTCTCCCTGTGGAGGTTAGGTCTTTTAGGGAAGAATACTCCTCTTCAGCTGAAAGATCTCATCTAAGACTAATAAGACTGGTACCTGCATTGGGCATTTTCTATATTTTTACATATTTACTGTTACTTGGTTATTAAATAGAAATTTTATGGTAGCATCTTCCGCAGTTTGGGTCCATGTGCTTTCTTTCTCTTGGGTAAATAACTTGATTAACTGTTCTGATGATGCTAGTGCACATTCCAACTTTTTGGTTTGAGAATAATTTTGCATTATTGAATATTGCTGAGATATGCTGTCATCTTTGTTTTAATGGAATTTCAGATATTTGTGAGTTAATCAATACTTTTAAAAACATTTATTCTGGATTTTTCAGTAGTTCTGTCTGTGCTTGAAAGATGTAACTATTAGCATTTTCTTCTGAGAGTCTGTTCTTTTTCAGGAAAGCACAGAAACTGCTGGGTTAACACCAGGGCTTTATTTGTGTCATGAATAGCTACTGCTTCAGCTTTGAAGGGAGTTTAGAATGTTTAAAGAATTGAGTTTAGCCTGATGAGTCACTCTGATGGTAGTATTTTTTATCCTCACGACAAATGCATTCAGTAACATATATATGAATGATGCATGCTATTGCTTTAAGAAGTTACAGTTCTTTTGTAACTTAATGCATACACAAGGAAATGATACCTGAAAGATTTTATAACTAAACCAAAAACTGAGGCACTGTATTCTCAAGTTTATTATATAGTAGGTCAGATTGTGGTCCCTTTGCATATATATTTGTTTCTTTTGTTGTAAAATTGAAAGATTGGATGTTACCTTACTTTTCTGATACCAGAAATATAAAAAGTCCAGATGTAGTTGGTTTTCTTACCCTCTCCCACCATTCCACTTTGAATCTAGGATCTGAGTTGACTCTTCTCTACTGTAAGAAACCAAACAAAAATCATGGGAAAGGAAGTGATAGCGTTTTAACTTGAATAAATGTATCATATTGTCATAAATAGTTTACTTTTTGGAGGGTGTTGAGAAACTTAGATGATTTTTGTATGGTGATTGAGAATGTTTAAAGATACTAGCTCCTTATGGATTAATGTCTAAAGCTAAAGAAAATATGTCATATTTTTAAAACTTTTGAAAATGTTTCCTTTACATATTGCCATGTTAACATTCCTATATTTAGATTTAAAAATAATTTTTTTTTCCTCACAGGAAAACCAGTGGCTGTTACAAGTAACAGAGGCACAGGAAGGGCACCTTTACGTCCTGGCGCTAACCCCCAGTTGGAGTGGCAGTATTACCAGAATAAAATCCTGAAAGGCAAAGCAGGTACAAATGAGCTCTCTTTGAAGTCATAATGCTCCTGTTGAAGACGTCTGGATTTTGCTGCTGGTATTGTCATTACAGAAATGAAAGAGTTGAAATTAGCTTTTTCATTCAAGGGTTTTAAAGGTGCCAGTGACATCTTAAAGCAAAATCTGCATGCAATACAAATGACTGGTTTATGGTCCTGCTTTGTTGAATTGGATGATATTTTCCTGGGATAGAAAAGAATGTTTTATAGGGTGTGATTAGTTTGCTTTGTGTATATTTAGATTGGGATAAAAATAAAATCATGGACATCATTTTGTGGTGGTCTCTAGACTCAAGTTGATTACTAGTTGTTTGGTCACTGATCAACAGTAAAGACACTAAAGATTTGTGTGAGGCTGTGGAATAAGAAATAGTAGGACTTTATTTATTGGAATAAGAAGATAAATACTAGGAATCATTCCCCATATCTTTGTTGAACCTGTTTGAACATTTTCTTGCCTCACTGGCTTTTGAATTTTTTGCTATTAATAAAAATCATAAATTATACTGATCACAGTATTAACATTTTTATGTCTGTTTTTTCCCCCTGAGTAAATTCCCTGAGAAATATTTGATTAGAAATTAAATTCTTTGTCATTGATCAGTTTCCTCTTGAATGTCTGCAAAACCAAAAGTTTTTAAAAATTAATTTTCCAGAAGAATATTAATCAGAAAGTAGTCAGAAATATACAGTGGAATGGAAGGCAAGCAGTTAAATTTCATCCTGATTATTTCAGGTTCCTAGTTTTCAGTTATAAGAATTTGGGATTATTTTAGAAATGATCTCATAGAAATTAAGGCAGAAGGAAAGCCACTGGACATATCTGAGGAGTTTTTTGGAATTACAGTCTTCTTGTTGGTCGTGATTATCTGTTTACATGGTATGAATACAAAAGACAATAACTAGAGATAGAACTTTATGCTTCATGTGTACCTGTATTTTCCAGATTTCCTTTCTCTTGGTTATTTAAATCTTTTAAGAGATTTTTGACATTCCAACATTTTGTGTGTCATGAATAGATCTTGAAGTAGTCAGTATTGAGCTTAAGATTTAGTTGTATTGTGGTATGTGGCAATATGGGTAGTTTCTTAAGTATTGGTAGTATGGTTTTGTGCTAGGTTGGTTTCTAGAGAACAAGTAAGTAGCTTAAGGAAATGCATACTTGTCACATTGGGCAGTCAGTGAAAAACTTACTGAATGAGCGTTGAAAGAAGAAAAAATACCATGGACATACCGTTCAGTAATGTCTGTCAGTTATGCAGTACTCCGTTTCTCTGGTGGGTAGAATCTTGTGTTTGCTACACACATCTGTATTTCAGCAGTCTCTGCCTGGAAGTTTGGCCTTGGCAAGCACACATCCCTTAGGAGTAGCAGAGAACTAGTCCTCTTACATCTTTCCTTCCTTCACAAGTGATCTGACCACACACAGTTTATTAACAGAATACAGTTGTTGCTTACTTAATTATCTTTGTCAGTTTAGCCACTGGATTTTCATAACACTGTAATGACCTTTTATAATTCACATCCCCTCCACCTCTACATGTGGGTAGGAAATTGGAAGGTAAATATTAAGAGAAATATTGAAATTTCACTTGACATTGAAAACTGTCAAAAATAGTTTTTCTGTCACTAGAACAGGTGAATATAATACTTTGCATTTTATATTCTTTCTTTAACTTGATGTCATTCACTTTTATGTCCTAAGCCTTTGACCCATTAGGAGCTTACCAAAATATTTGTAACATAAAATGAACAGATTGTTCTTAAAGTTTGGTTGCAACTAACCTTGTACTTAGAACTTGTTTTTTCAGTGCCTTTGTTCTTCTTTCCTTGTTACTCCCTGATCTTTCTTTCTCTGTGTCCTTATAAGACATGACATCAAATTTTAAAATATCGAGGATCAATTTAGGAATTAGAATCTTTGGCTTCTGCACACTAGCTTTTAAAACAAAAAAATCAGTTCTGATTTTTCAGCTTGTACGTCTAGGCAAAGTATTAGAACAAATAGCATCTTTAGCCTTTTATAGATAGAAACTTTAGTTTCTTATTCGTCATATTAAAAAACTCTTTGTCTAAATACACCAGCATAACCAAGGGCTTTCCATCATGACTTCCTTTGGAAGCTGCTTCCTGAACAGTACTCAGCAGTGACGCTTCTCATTGAGGGGACCTCATTATTTGGAATCCATTTATACTCAAGATTTTGTGGTTGGGGCCTTTTACCCTTTCCTGGATTCCAGGATGCAGATGTTTTCTTACCCCTTCAACAACTTCAGTGTTCATTCTAAAGAACAACAGTTTTTAAAATCGTTTTAGTCATAGATTTATTCTCAGCGATTTCTTTTTCACAGACTTGGGTCCCGGCCTCTGATTTCTCCAACCGTTCCTCCACATTCTCCATGTGCCCGTCTAGTTTGTCAAGTTTTGATGAGCAGTTCTCTACTTTGCCCTCCAGTGAGGACAGTGTGTCCCTGAATTTCCCTGAATCTCCCTTGAAGCAACTCACTGCGCTCGTGGAGGGATCCCTGCACTCTGCTGCACTGTGGAAAAGGTCAGCCAGCCCAGTGAAGAGAAACCCGAGGTGCTGCCTCTCAGGCAGGGCATTGGGAGCACAGGGAGCACAGACACTGTTCTCACCTCCAGCATGACTTTCCTGTGATTTTCCAGACAAGTATCGTAGATTATTTAACTAGACTTTCAAATAGAAGTCACCTAACTCCCCAACTTTCAAGGCATACAGAATCATGGTTATACCTGTGAAAGGCAGCTGGTTGTGGCTCTTCAAGCTTCAGCTCTCTTTGTTGTTGTTGTTGGTTCAGTAGCAGTCTCTCTTGAACTATGATACTGACAATCCTGAAATTTCCTAAAGATTTTCAGCTTAGAATAATGGACTAAGCTGATAATATTTAGCCTTCTAAGATGCTTCAGAAAAATGGGGAAGTCTGCTCTGCACTCTGTTTTTAATGTATCATAGTATAGCATATGTGTATCATAATATATCAGAAATCATAGCTTAAATTTTATACTCTGCTGTTTTAATTTTTGAGGCAAGTGGGATTTGAGCCCATTAAGATACCAGTCCTTTCAGTTTGATTTGGGTTTATGCTTTGTGTGTTTGGGTGCCGGAATCCAGAAATACTTACGTGGGTTGCATAGTTGGGTAAAAGATGTTGACAGTTTCTGGAGTCAAATCAGGAAGACTTATTTTGGCCCATAAAGCCAGATACTTTGCCATGTGTTCCTGGGGGTGCTTTAACTTGGCTGATTTTTCATGGAACATTGTGTCTCTGAAATATGCAGAAGAGAAATCCTGGGTTTGCTAGTTATATATTATACTCAAAATAGGTTTGTCTAGAATTAATTGAAGTGGTATATCTTGGCTTGTTTTACTAACTACTGGTATTTTTGTTCATAATACTAGAACTATGGCTGAGATTGTGTTTCAAGAATATATGTTTTTAAAACATAGTCTTGGAACTTAATATCCCAAGAGACCAAGAACTGAAGTTGTGTTTTAATCTTTCTCAATTGCTAGTGAAGCTAAAGGTGCTAAAGGAGGTAAAATGGCGTGCAGTCAGTACTCTCCTGATAGGTGCTTTTATAATCTTGTGTGAAGCTGTAAATTGGGTTTGGATATTAAAAGATACTAGTGAGTGGTACTGTTTAGGCTAGAGTTGTATTGTGTAAAGCAATTGGTATTCTGATCACACCTGAATGTTTTTAATTGAACATGCATTGTTAAGCCATTGAGTAGAACTTACTGAAAGGTGGGCAGTGTTGTGAAGCTCTTTTACCCGATGTGTGTTCAAAAGAAAAACCTTAAATTTAGGATGAAACCTCTTTCTGGTATGCGACCTACTGAATTGGATCGAATGACTTACAGGAAATTGGTGTTTGTTGAGCATGTTGTTCAGTAGCTTTAAGCTTTGGAGGTAGTTTATTTAGGAAATAGCAAAGAACATTCAGAGAAATGTGTATTTTCCATTAACTTAAGTTTCCCATTACAGAGAGCTGTGTAATCCTTTCAAGGCTAAAAGAGGGATTCATCTTCCTGATAACTTTTCATCCTTTTCATCTCAAGAGACTGTTGAAGAATGTTTTATATTTATCTTTTGATACATTGTGTAAAAAAAGAAAAAAAACTAAAAAACTCAAAATCTTTACTAAAGTGAACACTTTCAATTTATTACACATTTTTGTCTGACCGCTGATGAAGTATAAATGGAAGCAAACCATTTTAGAGCTATAAGTTTTCTTTTATTAAGTAAGGAGACCAATACCAGTGGATATAACTATTTGGAATTTACTATGCATTTATATATGAAAGGAATGGAAAATACATTTCTTGAATGAAAGTTGAGGAAAATGAGTTTCCAATGTATAATCATTAAATTTTATTATTTTTAAAGCAAAGATACCAGATTCATCAATGTGGGAGAATCAAGATTCTGCACAAGCAAATGGGATTGATTCTGTTTTGTCAAAGGCTGAAATTGCCTCTTGTAGTTACGAAGCCAGGTATGTGGAGATTAAGTCTATTGTAATACTTACGGATAGTTAATCATTTTTACAGACTCTTTGAAGTGGATTCAGACGTGCCAGTCATCCCTGTATTACATGTTATGGAAAGAAATATTTCAAGGCTTAGTCCCTTCAGTTCCTTTTTTCCTTTCACAAATGCTAGATAAATTTAAATAAATACCTTACTTTCCTGATGAATCGGTAGGTCCTACAGTGGAAACCAAAAGAAATTGGGCGTTGTCACTTTCAGACCATTGTCTTTTGAAGGAAGGATAGAATTAAAGAATTAGATATTTTTTACTATTCATCTATTCTGATCACTCCTTTTTATAGCTAAGAAAAATCCCTTGCAATTTAAAACTCGTAATACATAACATTTTCTTAAAATTTTTTGTTAAAACTTGATTGTCTATTAAATTACAAGTAAATAATTGCGTATTGGCATACCCAATAATCTCCTCACTTAAAATTGCAGACTGTTGTCAACTTGTTAGTACCAACTTTGTGTGTAGGTCTTTATCTTACAGTAACCTTAAACTCTCATTACAATGGGCTCTGTTAGTACAGGAAGAAACAGACATTATGTATGTGTTCCTCACACTTAAATCATTTAAAACTAGAAGGAGTAATAATGATTAATTTGAAAGAGCTGCCTCTTTTTTTTTTCTTTCCCGATAACTGACACTTTCTACCTTTATAACATTTACATATCGTTGGCAAGCGTTAAAGTATTTAACAATTATAAAAACAAAGAGTCAGTCTTTTTTACTTATGCCTTTGTCATTCATACTTTTCTTTTTTATTGAGATATAATTGGCATGTAACGTTATATTAGTTGCAGGTGTATAGCATAATGATTTGATATATGTAACATTTTTCAGTCCTAATTAAAAGTTGGGGTTGTTCAAGCAAGTCTAATAGGAACAAAAGATATTTCAACATCATCTAACTGAAATAGTTTAAAATCTTGCCAGTTATTTTATAAAAAGAATACTTAAGAAAACTTTGAAATCAAACATACATAATTATAAAATATTTTAAATTATTTCCCAATTATGACCTGTGAAACTTTTACTCCTAGACTGACTTTGCCTTTGTTATTGACAGAATTATGTTTTAACCTTTTCATTGTTGATAATGCAGCCCAAGAGTTGAAAATTTACTTGAATAAAAATGATAAGTCTGATACAAATGCATTCTGGATTGTTATATTTTTATTAAGCCAGGCAGTTTAGAGCTGATTTTGTGTTGTGCTCAGTAAGTCTGGCTTTTTTCCCCACTGAGTTGTTGGATGATGACTTGTGCCTCTGGTGTCTGGACAGTTGTGTTCACATGTGGAGGGCATGGGGAAGCTCAGGAATACTCTCTTGGTGTTTGAGTTTTGCTCAGGGCTGAAGTGAAAGCCCCACCCTCTCTATTGCTTCTGAAGGGTGTCTCTTCTCATTCAGCACCCCAGACTGAGTGCTGGTCAGAGGGTAGCAAGGCTGCCTCGGGGGTAAAAGTGTTTCCTGTTCCTGATGGCTTTGGACACAAGTAGCCACAGCTGTAGGAGGAGCTCTAGGAGCTCTAGGCTTCTTTTGGTGTTTGGATGTTGCAGTCGTATTGCATCAAAGATAGTGATTGTCAAGCTGAATGTATTACAGAATAATTGGTGTTACGATAATATGGTCCAAATACTATGCAGCAAGCCAGTGAGGTGGTAATTGTTTAAGGAGAAACATAAGTGATGAAAATGAATTTGAGTATAAGTTGGGGGAAGAAAAACCCATAAGAGTGGGGTTTTATCTCTTATTGTGATTTTCCTTTTGTAGAAAGCTGTTGATAGAAAGTCTCTAGAAAACAATTCTTGGATACCCTTTTCTTGTCCAATAATTATATTTTCCTTAGGTGAGAAGATTTGTTAAAAATTTCTCACATTTGCATCAGAGAAATGTTTTTAGGGTTGGAGTAGGGACTGGATATAGGGATGGGCCTCCCAGTTTTATCCATTGTTGAGTTTCCAAAAGACACAGACTAATAATGAGGTCAGGAAGGGATGATATGTACACATGAGGGTAGAAATTATGGAAAGGTAGAATGTATATACGAAGGCTAGAATATACATTACTGTTAGTAGTTTTACTCATACTTAACAGAGCAAGATTTATACATAAGTGAGAAGGTAGATATATGGATGAATAGGAAGTGATCTATGAATATCCGAGAATCACATATTTTTTAAGATCAATCATTTTTAAATCTCTGTTTTCATGCACTTTTGTAAGGACGCTTTACTGTTCTTATAGTGATGTGGATACCTATTAGCATATTGAATGGGCAGTGACATACATGTGCAGTGTAAACCTGCAAATAAACAATTTTTGTGGCACACACTGATAAAGTATTGGTAGTTTATTCTCTGTGGGATCTAGTTGACAGGAATAGATAAACCACTTGTAGTGAAGGGTCACTATAATGTTTTGTATTTGCCTTTACTCATTTATTTTATATGAAACATATCCACTTTCCCAACTACCAACTCAAGAGAATTTTGCTTCCTTCCCTTAGTTATGGGAACCCTCTTAGGTTCCCTTAGGTTTTCCTTTTTTCTTTGTAACTTCCCTAGTGTTTAGTGGCTCCTAAACATTTCTCTCCAAGATGTATATGTGCACAAGTACATAAATAGATGTCTTTTGTTTTGCTAATAAGTAACATATCCCTGAAAATTTTTGAATAAGTGAAAAAATAGGAAAATACAATTTTTGTAAATATAAGAATACAGTATATAGCAGTTATGTAACACATTCTTTCAATAATGAATAATTACCTTTAATTTGTAAGCTTAGCTTTTGCATGCTGAACCTACACATGTAGCATTATTGAAAATGTCTTAAACTGTATGTGTTTGTATACAGACTTCAAAACTTTTACACACACACACACACACACACACGTCCTTGCTTTACTAAACAAGATCCATTGACTATGATCTATTATTTGGTGGGTGAGTGTAGGGAGGGTAATCCCTGTGAACGTCATGGGGTCTGTTTTGTTTACCATGGTTTTTTTTTTTTTTTTTTTTTTTCAACGTTTATTTATTTTTGGGACAGAGAGAGACAGAGCATGAACGGGGGAGGGGCAGAGAGAAAGGGAGGCACAGAATCGGAAACAGGCTCCAGGCTCTGAGCCATCAGCCCAGAGCCTGACGCGGGGCTCGAACTCACGGACCGCGAGATCGTGACCTGGCTGAAGTCGGACGCTTAACCGACTGCGCCACCCAGGCGCCCCTTGTTTACCATGTTTTACCTACCACCTCGCAAAATACCTCAGACATAAATTTTTGTTGAATGAATGAGAAAATTTTCGTTGCCATACTGTTTGTCAGTCAGCACTTCTTTTACTGTCATTTTTCCTTCCTATTCTTGTCTACTAGGAGCTTTGAAGTCAGATAATTTATTACTGTTTTTGTGTCCATCAGAAATGCATACGATTTTGCATTTACTTCTGAGTAGCTTGGAGGATTCTTTTCTTTCTTGGCTTTCGGTGGTGTGAGATGGGGAGGGTGCCAGAGATTTCTGAGTAACTGAAGCATAGTATTTGTATATTGTTTCTCAAAACAGGGCACACTACCATGCTGAGTAAGCACTTAGTAAATATTTATTGAAAAAATGTATAGAGTAACTGATGTATTTACACAGGAGTATGTAATCTGGTGAAACAGTGCTTATTATTTTGCTTGTGTTTTTATTTTAGTATTTTTTCTTGGTTTCATTACAGAGTGTTAAAATGGAATTTTACTAATTATATATAATTCCATAATTACAGTTTTGTGCTGAATGCTCCAAATATCAAAGGTAATGTGGGGCATTGAGACACGCAAAAGATTTAAAATTTACCATTTTCAATTAGGTCCCTCAAAGTTCTGGAACCCTGGCTCCTGCCCAGAGTGATGTCCTACCATATACAATGCTGTTGGCATCTCAACCACTGTGGAGCCACTTCAGGAGCATGGAATTGGTCAATTGGGAATTGGGTGGTAATAGGATGAGTACATTTTGTCTGTTTGTCACATAGCACTGTTTTGTGTAGTTCTTTCGTTTATATTCTTTGTCTTTGGGGGATGAACCCTGGCCAAACCGTGCCATGTGTTAGGGGAAGAAAACCTCTTTTTGACAGCACATTCCTGCTCTGTGGTGGTTGTGATATCACCAGCATATGGCATGCTGGCATCTCTGCAAAGGGGCCAGAGGTCTGAGTCTTAGGAGAAATCTTTAGATACAGACAAGAGCCAAACCTGGTCTTTTAATAACATATTTTGGCACATTTACACATGTCATTTACACTAATCAGTCAATTGTGCATTTTTCCTTTGGGGGGGAAACAAACTTGAAGTTTTCTTAATGCTTGTTGTTTATCCCTAATGAGAATTGAGTTAAACGAAAAGTATATATTACTGGCATGGGGGCATACTGTCAACATTTGATATTTGATTTTGCATTTGAAAGTTATTCCTAGTATAACATTCATTGTGTTTTATTCTTTCTCTAGACAAGTTGGCATTAAGAATGGAATGTTTTTTGGGCAAGCTAAACAACTTTGTCCTAATCTTCAAGCTGTTCCATATGATTTTCATGCATATAAGGAAGTTGCACGAACAATGTATGAAACTTTGGCAAGGTACAGCATATACCACAGTCACTTTCATGTCTGTTCTTTTACTTCTTATATTTAATAATGAAGAGAATCCAGCTTTCTTTAGGGTTGGCAGGGTCATATTTGCTAGACTCTTAACCTCTTTCAGTGTCCCATTCCTCAGCAATTCCAATAATCAGTAGCTCAATCTTAAGGGACATGTTTGCACTTCTCAAACTGTTCAGGTGCTTCCTGATAATAGGTATAAACAGGTTCTCTGCCTGCATAACTTTAGTTAAGTGGCTCTCGTTTTCTTCCCTTGGAACCCAGACAGATGAAAGATTGGCATTTTTTAACCTAATTATAGTTTCGTTTATGATTAGATAAATGGGTTAACAAGTGGAGACTCTAAAACCATTTATCTTCTAAAATCATTAACCCAGACAGATGAAAGATTGGCATTTTTTAACCTGGTTTTTTTCTTTTATTATGTTTGAATTATAGTTTCGTTTATGATTAGATAAATGGGTTAATAAGTGGAGACTCTAAAACCATTTATCTTCTAAAATCATTAGGTATGCCAAAAGTTAGTTTTTAAGTTTTTAGTATAGTTTCAGGGTGGTTGATTAGTTGGCTTGAGAAAAGGAGGTTAATTTTTAGTTGTAGTGTAGGTATATTTAATATTAATTCAAAACTCAAAATTTAAAATAAATATATTGCAGGCCATGCATGGTCTGAAGCAGCAGTCAGCATATTTTTTTCTATAAAGGGCTAGAAAAGGTCTGTCCCAGCTCCTCAACTGTGAAAGCAGCCACAGACAGAAGTATTAGTGAATGGGCATGGCTGTATTATCGATTTACCAAAACTATCTGGACAGTAGGCCAAGGTCTGTTGACCTTTGGAGTATATTAATGTTCTAAGAGATCCTTCTTGTACCTCTGTCTTCACCTCTTCCTCTCCTTTGTTACACATTATTTTGAATATCTATTTATTATCTATTAAATGCAAACAGTTGTTGATGGTGCTGGTCCTACAGAGAGGAATGAGATTCAGTCTCTGTTTGATCAAGAGAGAGAAAATAAAAGGAACAGATGACGGTATCTGGCATTAGTTTGTGGGTCTGAGTGCTGAATGATAAGCCATTTATAATCACAGCTGTCCTTAAGATCCCACATATGGGAATGTTGGTGTTACCAAGTTTTTAAATCCTGTTCTAGAGCTGGGGTCAATAGAAGCATCCAAATAAGGGCTGAGAATGGATGACTGAGCTGGGTAGTGGTACAACTGTGTTTTGAGTATCAAGGCATTCAAGCAACTGTCAGCCTGAATCTCACATCAGGAGGATTTGAGAGAGAGCCATGACACATACTAGTCCTGAGATAATTTTAGTTTGTGCAGACATTGTCAGTGACATGTGGCTTTGCTATGGGAAAAAATTCAGTGGTGTTCTCCTTTCACTCTTTGGAAATCCTGCCTCGACTTCATATTCTCCATGTTTCAAGTTAGCTTTCACTCTGAAGCAAAATTCTTCAGATCAGGTGCACCCTTCTGCTCTTACCTTTATTTAAGTGTAAACAAAACACTCATTTCTTAAATGAATACAGATATTCAATATTCATTAACCTGATTTGTAACCTGCAGTAAGATGTGGGTGAGATGAGGCATAGTATACCTTACCATGTAGATTATTAAAGACACATTTTTGACCTCGAGGCCTTTCCAGTTGCCTTACATTTGTGGTCCACATATTGGATTAGCTTTGGAGCCTTTCTTTTCCTCTTCTGTAGCTAATTAAAACAAGGCCTTTGTGTAGATCATAACCAAAACCCAAAGTATTTCTACATTCAGGGAATGTCATCTGTGTTCTTTTAGACAGGTATTTGGGGTGATTGACCTTTATATCCTTTATATCCTATCCTATATCCCTATCCCAGGTCTGCTACAATGAAAAGTATTTAATTATGGTGTTTTTGTTTAGGAAATCATCAGTTACTTAATTTGATTTGTGTAATTTTTCTGTCCGTTTGGGATTCTGATAAACCATGTTTGAAAATATTTTAGATGTTCTGACAGTTCTAATTCACCCACTAATTTTTAGATGTTCAGAGTTTTACAGTATAGAGAAACTGGAATAATAATTTCTGTTGTATTTTTGGTAGTTATAGGAAATGAGAAAATACTAATTCGTTTTACAGTTAAAAGTTAGGTGACTAAATAGTGGTACTTGGGTCAGTTTAATTAAAATGCTAATACTGTTTAGCATTTTAAGTCTTATTAGGAAATGTGAAGAAAGATGCCATAGGAAGGCTGGACTTGGTGCAACATTAGTGTCTCCTAGATGGCAGGCTGCGCCTGGTTCACTGCCTTTGCTCTTTTGTTGATAGCTACACACATAACATCGAAGCTGTGAGTTGTGATGAAGCACTGGTAGACATCACTGAGATCCTTGCAGAGACCAGACTTACTCCTGATGAATTTGCAAATGCTGTCCGCATGGAAATCAAAGACCAGACCAAATGTGCTGCCTCTGTTGGAATTGGTTAGTGTACAGCTTATCTCATATGATTCATTTTACTCAAAGTATTGTTTTGTGATCACTGAATATCGTTTAATATTTAAGAGTGATTTTTTTTTTTTTTTTTTTTTTTTAGATTTTGGTGTTGTTTTTTTTTTTTTATCATACCACATAGGCCCCTGACTTCTAAAACTGTTCTTAGTATCACTCATATTTGTGTAATACGTGAGATAAAAGTGTTAGAAACGTAAGTCAGTGATTGATAATGGTATCTTTCAGATAAACAAGTTGGAATATTTTAGTTTTTCAAAAAATGGGGAGAATTGAATTCAATATTTGTAAACATACTCTTTAAAAAACACTTTCTTTCTTACATGTGTGTTAAAAAACACATACTCTTTTTTAACACTTCCTGAGAGGAGGAGGGGGCATGCCACACCACACAGGGCCACATGGAGAAGCCCCCAGTTTTGGTCAGGAGGCAGAAGCAGGGTGAGAGGAAATCCTAGGCCACAGCCTGTATTGGGGTTTCTGTGGGAAAAGCTGGACAGAGCAAAGCAAACAGCCTTGAATTGGCTACTGTGGATAATCCTGTGGTTTTAGGGCTATATGCGGAGATCTCTAGTCCCCTGGTACCTTGGCCCTGGGATGATTTAGGGGAGGAAAACACTGTTTTTGTGTGTGAGCTTGATGAGATGGTTGGGGGTGGCTGGCTTGCATATGAGAGATGTTGATAGGTGTTGATATGACAGCTGTTTGCTGTCCTTAGGAACCAGCTAGCCCTCTCCCCAGCCAGCAAGATTTTAAAGGTGTCAGAACATGGTATCATAAGATACAGAAAATAAAAAACATGATTAATACATTCATAGCATTCTTCCTGTTACTAGCTGGCCTACCTTTATCCTCCCACGTTTGGCCCGCAGATCCTTCTCAATATTCATTTAGGGCTTATTTTCTGTATTCCAGTATCTGGCATGGGTTTTGTTTGTTTTAACTTGTACTTCTTTCTAATTTACAGGTGTGACAATGTGAGTACAGTACATTCTTTTAAGTTTAAGCACATAATTAAAACAAAAATCCCACATGATACTTCCATTCCTCAGCCCCCTCTCCACAACTCACCACTTTTATCGTTTTAGTATGACTTTGCAGAACTTTTCCTCTTAATGAATATCTACATATCTACCCTAGGAAAACCCATAGTTGTTATATAAGTCTTCCGTAAGACTGAGGCATATCCTTTTTATAAGTCTTCCATAAATTCTGGAGATTTTATTATTTACATAACAATTTACCTGACACCCTCTCACAGACCCCTGATACCATCTCTGTCCCTGGTAGCCTTTTCCTCTGCTCTGCATTACTTCTCCATGTCCATACCACACCTGGGACCTCACTGTCACTATCTGTCTTTGTTTTCAAGATGCTCATACCCTCAATTTCTCCTGCACATGGTTTTTTGTTTTTTTTTTTTTTAATTAAATATAGTTTGTTGTCAAATTGGTTTCCATACAACACCCAGTGCTCATCCCAACAGGTGCCCTCTTCAATGTCCATCACCCACTTTCCCTTCTCCCCCACCCCCATCAACCCTCAGTTTGTTCTCAGTATTTTAGAGTCTCTTATGGTTTGCCTCCCTCCCTCTCTGTAACTTTTTGTTTTTTCCCCTTCTCCTCCCCCATGGTTCTTTGTTAAGTTTCTCAGGATCCACATATGACTTAAAACATGTGGTATCTGTCTTTCTCTGCCTTACTTATTTCACTTAGCATAACACTCTCCAGTTCTATCCATGTTGCTACAAATGGCCATATTTTATTCTTTCTCATTGCCAAGTAGTATTCCATTGTATATATAAACCACATCTTCTTTATCCATTTGTCAGTTGATGGGCATTTAGGCTCTTTCCATAATTTGGCTATTGTTGAAAGTGCTGCTATAAACATTGGGGTACAAGTGCCCCTATCCTGCACATGTTCTGATTATATAGTGAGACTTCGGGTTCCTTGGGTTCCCTTCCCCCGCCTCTCCCTGCCCCCATAACCCCCCTTCCAATAGCACTCCTTTGGCTTTATTTCCCTGCCTAGCCTGGATGCATTGGTTGGTGGGATGATCTGATTTCTGATCATTGCCTTCAGTGCCTGTAAACTTCCAATCATAAGATTAGGACTATTTTTTCTGTTCCTTTACCAGGGGTAGGAGGTGTTGAAATGACACTCAGTTGGGAACAAAGGGAAACCCCTATCCAATAACCATGTGGATTATAATCTGTCATACTTAACAAAATTCTGCCAGTTTTGTACTGTGTTTGAAATGATCAGAAATGAAAATTGTTTTTCATTGTTTTTGAAAGAAATTGGATAGGTAATTTGTCTGTAGATGTCTTTTTTTAAGAAATTTAAAAATAATTATGAATATTTCTTGAACATTTTTTTTTAACTTTATAGGTTCTAATATTCTTCTTGCTAGAATGGCAACTAGAAAAGCAAAACCAGATGGGCAGTACCACCTAAAACCAGAAGAAGTAGATGATTTTATCAGAGGTCAGCTAGTTAGTAATCTACCAGGTAAATACAGATCTGTGCTTTTTAACTTTCATTTATTGTAAACATTTATTAGTGCTTTTCATAGTTTTGGAACATAATTCTTTTCCAAAACATGATTATATATTTTTTTATCCTTGATTAAGTGCCATGAAAACTAGAATTTGAAATTCTGCAATGAGTAATTCCTTACCAGGACCTGCATGTTACCTTTTACTTCTGTTTCTCGCATCTTTTAGTTTAAGTATTTCTCAAGTGACAAGATCAGGGGATGCTAAGAAGTCATTTTAAATATGATGAAATTGACGTTTCGCCCCTTAAATAAATCATAATTGAAATTGTGTACTTCTAGGCCACATACAAAGTTTGAGAATCGATACCCCTATTTATAAAATTATACTGCTGCACTTGTGACAGGTTTCTGAATTTAGTAAGAAAAGTAGAAAATGTATGAATCATATTAGGAAGAGTAAAGCCTAAAGATGAAGTGTTATGTTTTGTTAACTCAGAGGTTGAAGTAAAATGTCTATCTCCACCTTTCTCTGCTAAGGGCCAGGATGTTTAGTTATTTTATATTTTTGTGTGGTTACTGTGTGGCTAACAATCCTAGCATGTAAAAATCTTTCCATAGACAAATCATCAAATATAACTGAAAAACAGTTGCCCTTTTGAGGCCTGGAATAGATCTAATTTTTTTTGTGTGTAGGACAATTCCGGTGGGGCTCAAAACCATGAACTGTAAGATCATGATCTGAGCTGAAATCAAGGGTCAGATGCTTAACCGACTGAGCCACCCAGGCGCCCCAGTAGATAGATACCTCTTTCTAAGAAATGTCTCTAGGGGAAGTGTCAGACTCTTGATCTCAGCTCAGGTCTTGATCTCAGGGTCAAAAGTTCAAGCCCTTTGTTAGGGTCCATGCTGGATTTGAAGCCTACTTAGGAAAAAAAAAAAAAAAAATGGGAGTTTAAGCTTTTTTTATTAGCCATCTCTATTAGTTTGCTAAGGCTACCATAACAAGATACCATAGACTGCATGGCTTAAGTAACAGAAACTTATTTTCTCAGGATTCTGGGGGCTAGAAGTCCAAGATTGAGTTGTCAGCAGGGTGGTTTCTTCTGAGGCCTCTCTCCTTGGCTTGTAGACTGACCATCTTCTCCCTGTGTTGTCACATGGTCTTTTTTCTTTATGCGTCTGTGTCCTAACCTTTTGTTACAGGGACACCAGTCATGCTGGATTAGGACCCACTTGTATATGACCTTATTACTGCAATTACCTCTTTCAAGTTCCTGTCTCTAATTATAGTCACATTCTGAGGTATTGAGTGTTAGAAGGAGACACAGTTCAGTCTATCACACCATCTTCTTTAAACTGAATCATTTTTGTTAGTTTTGTTTGTTTGGGGTTTTTTGTTTTCTTTTGTTTGTTTATTTTTACAAGAAATAGAGTTTTTAGTTCCTGAAACTGGCAATTTTCCTTCTCACTTCCTTTTGTTTCCTGGCTGGAGGGACTTTATTTCTTGAAGGGCAAGTTTTTGAAGTTCCATGTCCTGGTTGAATTCTTAGCACAGCATTGAATTTCCTAGGGGATGTCTGAAATATAGTGAGGGGTGGCAAGATTGGCTCCCTCTGGCAAGCCATCTTCCCATGTGGCCTCCTGTCTTCAAAACCAGGTTGTATCCGCCCAAAATTCTTCATGTGATTTCCATGTGTCTATCAACTTTTAGCAAATTCCCAAATTCTTAATCAGATAAATTTAGAACATTTCAGGTATGCAAAATGTCACTTTGCTGTTGTTATGCCTGTCTTGAAGATGGCGTTATAATCATCTTTTTTCCAAAGTGTGCTCCACAGAATACAGGCTGTTCCTTTAAAAAAAGATTTCACATGTGTGTGGGTACCATCCCTGGTGGAGACACACATAGTAAAAGTTGAGAATTGTTGCAGTAACCATATTTTTGTTAGGAAGCAGTCATTTCCCAAAGATAGTTGAGGATGAATAGATAGTGCCTATTAACATCTTGTGGAAAATATGATATTTAATATGATAGCTCTCTGGCCAATAACCAGAAGAAACTCAGGATGAATGAACACACCTCCCCCATTGTCCTCTGCAACCTCTTTTTGGCCCTCTGTGCCCATAAATGTATACATGGCACACAGTTGTCTAGCACAATATATACAATTACTGTAGCTACTTCAGAAAGAGAAAACACACTTCCAATAAGTTTATGTTTTAGGGGACTCTACAGAAAAATGATTATATGTTACACTAACATTACCTAATGAGACCTGTTTTATTTAATTAAAGAAAGGATTGTCCCCAACAGCTATTTGAATACAATAGCCACTTCTTTGAGTTCTTTGGATCTTTGCAAGGCTTTTCACCTTATGTGTGCGCCCTTAACTGAAGGACCTGCTGCACCTGGGTTTGAGCACCCAGCCTGCGGTTGCCATCTCTTCATGCCATTCTTAGAGAAACACCATGAACATGTAGGTGTACATAAAGATGTGCGCTGTTCTGATACGGGAACCAGTAACTAAGTGAAGCTAGGAAGATTTAAGATTTAATTAATTATAGTCAAATAAAATTCATTTCCTCATCTGCACTAGTCACATTTCAGTGCTTAATAGCCACATGTGGCAAGTGCCTACTGTATTAGACAGCACAGATAATATTTTCATCATCACAAAAAGTTCTCCTAAACAGTGTTAATTTAGACGGTGAAAACTTTATTCTTCTATGGCACTGTCAGTGCCAAGTCTGGATGCCAGGGGAAGAGATACTACTGGCTGTTTTTAATCTAGAATAATAGTTACGCTTCAAGGACAGATAACAAGTCTTTGTCCCAGTGGCTGGACCGGGAGCTTCCACATCTCTTTTTTTTTTTTTTTTTTTTTTTTCCTCTTCTCACTTGGTTCTAGGCTAGCATATTTTCTTTCACTTTCCTTTCTAGGTGGCTGCACTCAGTTTGAGCCTCAAGACCCTATTACTTTGTCCTTAGAGGTGTCTCCTTTCCTTTCAAATACATGATGCAGTCACTTAAACTAGCAGTCCTCTTAGGGTTTTGGTGCTGATTAATTTTTCCTCCCCACGCAGTATGGTAGGGGTTAGAGGTGGGCTGCCGTCCCCACATGCTTCTCTCTCCTGTTCAACTTCAGGGCCATTCCATTTCATTAGGTAAGCTTGCAGCAGACTGGGTCTTTTGTTTTTCCCTAGAGGGACAGTGTACTTAGATTAGGTTGACTGTAGTTAATTTGGTGATATTTAATATGATAGCTTTTCTTTTGTACCTACTGGCTAATAATCTGTTCTGCTGTATTGAAGATACTGTTCAGAAACAGTAGGTTTTCCCACTGCCACACCCCAGCACACATAGAATTAATCCAGGATTATTGCCTCTTGCTGATTTTGCAAGTCAGAACATATCAACAACTCTCCAGTTCTCCGAGGGAACACGAATAGTGTGTCATGTGTGACTTTGGCCAGTTTAGTGTCTTTCTTGAGTTTCTCCTCCCCATCATGAAAAATACTCAGATAGGTTTCACTTAGAATTTCACCTTTTTGTGAATGATACTCCTCTGGTAGATTTTGTTGTTGTTAAAGCTGACTCTGGTATTCTTTCTTGTTCTCTGTTCTTACTTGAACTTTAAAATGGCACTGATGGGAGGCAGCACCCTTAACACCTTTCATCTAACTTCAGGAGGGAATAACTTTTCCCACCTCCATGGCCATAGATCTCTTGTAAAGTTGGCAGCCTCCTAACCGTGGTAACTGCTTCAAAGAAGTTCTCCTGGCAGAGCCTGGACTAGACCAGTTGTCCTTCTGCCAAAGACCATTGAGAGAATAGACACTGGAAGAATGATAAGTAATGAGCAGAACATAGCAGACTTCACTCTGAGCTCTCCGCCAAGCTCCTACAGAAGACCAGAAACAGTCTTTTTCTCATTGGTGGAAATTACTGATTTGATGGTGCAGAGCCATCGTGACAAGAATTTTAGTTTCCTAGGTTACTCTTAAATATCTCTCTTAGATATGTGTACCTTTGTTAAGATCTTGGGCAAATTGAGAGTGACAACTCATCAGTATCCTCCAGGTGAGGCTCAAACCTTGCATCTGGAAGAGAAGGAGACAGGGACTGTGCTGCATGCAGGAGAGCTGAGACCTTTTCAGGGAGATCGTCTTTGTTGACAGAAGAAATCTATCTTGTCCCCGCTGCCACTTTGTTTGCTTAGGAACCTTCATCCTCAGGTCACTTTGTCCAGTATGACAGCAATAATGTTTGTAGTTTTGGACCTACGTTGAAGGTTCTCGTTTTAGTTTCCATTCATAGCAAGTGAGGCTGAAAGTGTCGAGAGGTTTGGCCGTCACAGAAATCATGGTAGAATTCCTAACACTTGGAGTCCCACTAGGTCATACTGTAGGTCATACTGTAGACCTGTTTAAATAGGTCTGTAACTTCATTAGTTGATTCTGTGAATAGGAAATCCTAATATTACTCAGTAATAAAGATAGCATTCCTTTGAGAACTTACCTAGTTACACATATTTGAGAAGGTTCACCTATATGTAGAACTCAGATTGAGAAGTAGTTTCTAGAAATACCTTTACTAGCAGTTGCGCTAAAAAATTCTTGAATCTTTGAGATGCTTCAATTATGTCACTTAAAAATTTTAAGAGAAATTATTTTAAACTAGTTTTTTGGGTGAATAATAGTTCTTTAACATTGCTGAATTGTTTTTAATGGTTTATGTGCAGAATTATAGAACTATACATATCTCCTTTTCTAGGAGTTGGACGTTCAATGGAATCCAAGTTGACATCTTTGGGAATTAAAACTTGTGGAGACTTGCAGTATATGACAATGGCAAAACTCCAAAAAGAATTTGGTCCCAAAACAGGTCAGATGCTTTATAGGTTCTGCCGTGGTTTGGATGATAGACCAGTTCGAACTGAAAAGGAAAGAAAATCTATTTCAGCTGAGATCAACTATGGAATAAGGTTTACCCAGGTACTGATCTCTTAACGAGTTTTATCCATTTACTCTTATCTCTTCACATAGTCCCCCTCTCCAACTAGTCCGTAGACTCTTGATGCTTGAAGTGAAGACTTTACACTCTTGCTGCTTCCGTGGCTTGCAGAATATTTGTTTTTAACAGACACTTAGCAGGATATAAAGAGTATATATGTTTGGTTTTGAAAGTGAAAATACTTGAGAATTATTTGGTATGTAGGAAAATAACATGGGAGATCTGCTGTGTTTGTCTCTCCATAGCCAAAAGAAGCAGAAGCTTTTCTTCTGAATCTCTCAGAAGAAATTCAGCGACGACTTGAAGCTGCTGGCATGAAGGGTAAACGCCTGATGCTCAAAATCATGATACGAAAGCCTGGGGCCCCTGTAGAAACTGCAAAATTTGGAGGCCATGGAATTTGTGATAATATCACTAGGTAAGCTTATTTAAAAGAGTTTGGATAATTGATATTTTGGTGCAGGTTATTACAATTAATAGAAAATGAAGAAAACCAAGGAAGAGTATGAATAAAGATCTCTGAGTTCAGAGGATATCTGGTACTCTGCAGCGCTGGGCCTCAGCCCAAGGCCATTGCAGCTGTGTCACTGCCCTCAGGTTTGGCTACTCACATGCACCTGTGTGCCTGACCTTCAGCAGGGTCTTCAGGCTGTTGACTTCAGTGCACGGACAGAAGGAAAGGGAAAGGCTAAGACCTGCCACTGTGGCAACAGTTGTGACAGGGTCTTGGAGGGGTGAGGGTCAGTACAGTGATTCAGAAAGTGATTTTAATGAGACATTTTCTTTGTTTAGGGAGGTGTAGTTTCTGTGTCTGAAATGATTATTGTAGTCTCTCCAAACTGGTAGAAAGCATTTAAAACCCCCTTTTATTAAATATGAGGGCCACTAATATAAAACTTCCTGTGAAGTTTGTGACAAATATGAAAATACCTAATTTTGTGTGCCATTTTGTTAACACATGGTACACCATATTTTATCTGTCAGATCAACCAAAGCCTTGAGACTTCTGACCCTGAAAGCCACACATAAGGAATTGTTAAAAAAAAAAAAAAAAAAAGTTAAGGGTTAGTTCATGCCTGCCATAGAAATTATGTTTGCGTGTATAGTGATGTTGCCACAAGTCACAAGAGGACTGCTCTCCATTACAGGCAGATTCTAGCTTTATCATTCATGCATTTGTTCACCATGAAAACGGGTTATAAATTGTACTTTAAACAACACGTTTATAAAATACCTTTTTAGGTAGTTGGTAATCTTTATTATATTTACCTATTTTTTTAAATGTTTATTATTTTGAGAAAGAGAGCACAAGCGGGGCAGGGGCAGAGAGAGAGAGAAAGGGGGAATCCCAAGCAGGCCCTGCACTGTCAGCACAGAGCTTGACGTAGGACGGGAACTCAAACCGTGAGATTATGACCTGAGCCAAAACCAAGAGTTGGGTGCTTAACTAACTGAGCCACCAAGGCGCTCCTGTATTTAACCTATTTTAATCAACATTTTGATGTATCTGTATTTTAAATGCTGTATTAGTTAAATACAGTGTTAGTGGTCTTTTCTATAACAAGTTGGTTATGAGGCCCTAACTGGAATAGAGTGATCTTTTTACACATGGTTTCTATGAGAAAATCAGATCTAGTTTATTAATACCTTTCTTGGGAATGCAACCTAGAACTTGCTTTGTACAAGGTACATGAAAAGGATCATCCAAAAACTAATTTTTCTTTAGAAAGAGAACTGGCAGTAGAGTGTCCTTTTGTCATGTATGCATTTTTAAATGTCTTAGCATTGTATATTTTGGTGCATCAGCAGTACCTGGGGGCTCACTCTGTCTAATTTTAGTAAGAAAATCAGCCTTCATTTAATCCTTTTTGGAGAATCCAGGTACTCCAAAAATATAACAGTAAGAAAAACTAGGATTAATTATACTGAGCCCCCTGCCCCCCCAGTTGAAGGATAATATTCAGCCTTTTTTGTAAGCACATACCTCCTTGCTGTTGTTAGTATTTGTTCCATTTTTGTTCTGAACTTAAAAAGTTTTATTATGAAAATTTTAAACATATTTAAAAGTAGAAATAGTACAACTATTATGAACCCATTACCTGATCTCAACAGTTGCTGTCAGCTCCTCTGATACCATACTTCCTCCCCTTCTCCCAGTGATTTTGAAGTGAATTTCCTATACAGCCTTGTTTCTTCCATAGGTATCTCAGTGTTTGTCTCTAACAAGATGAGGACTCTTTGTTTGGTGACCACAGGACAGTTCAAAACCTGTGTAGAGGCACCTAGGTGGGTGGCTCAGTCGGTTAAGCATCCGACTTTGGCTCAGGTCACAATCTCATGGTTTGTCGTTTTGAGCCCCACATCGGGTTCTTTGCTAATAGCTCAGAGCCTGGAGGCTGATTCAGATTCTGTGTCTCCCTGTCTCTCTGCCCTTCCCCTGCTCGTCCTCTCTCTCTCTCTCCCTCCCTCCCTCCCTTCCACTCTCAAAAATAAACATTAAAAAAAAATTGGGGGGGGGGCCCTGAGTGGCTCAGTCGGTTAAGCATCTGACTTCACCTCAGGTCATGATCTCAGTTTGTGAGTTCAAGCTCAGAGCCTGAAGCCAGCTTCTGATTCTGTCTCCCTCTCTCTCTCTGCCCCTCCACTGCTCATGCTGTCTCTCTGTCTCTCTCAAAAATAAACATTTAAAAAAAAAATTAAAAAAAAATGTTTTAATGTTAAAAAAAAAAAAACACCTGTGTATAAAATGTACATTTTGCTGTGCCCTTAAAATACTAACTTTGGATAAGATGATAATGAAAAAGAACACATGATGAATCAGAACAAGTGTAATTTTATAAATGTTACCAAAATGCAGATCGGTTATAAACCATTAACTTAAACTTAACATTTTGGTAGTGTTCTAACTGCCCGAGGAAGGCTTTAGGTGTGGGATTATGAAATATTATAACACTGACCTTGTATTTCCTCTAATTCAGGGGTTGATACACTCTTTCCTGTGGGCCATATCCATCCTTGGGCCTGTTTTTATGTGGTCTTTGTGAGCCAAGAATGATTCTTATATGAAAGTTTGTAAAGAGTGAAGACCATGTGAGAGGAACCACAAAGCACAGGCGATTCATTCTCTGGTTCTTTACAGAAACAGGCTGTGGGCGCCTGCTGTAGTCCCCACTGAAGTAATGTTGGGCTGAGTTAAGCAGTGGTAGTCCACAGTCCATGATTCTGTTACCTCTTGTAATGGGCCCTGATCAAAAGATACATGGCAATCATGTGCCTTGCAGACTCTGATAGGTTATAATACTGTAAGAGAAAGGATTCCATTTTAAATTGCATGTCAAAGAGCCATATGTAGGTTGAGATCTTTGGCTTGATTATCACGCGGAAAAATTTTCTCTTAACAGTTTTCCTTTGGGCAAAGACTTTTTTCCCCCTTGGAGTTCTTCTGTGTATATGTATTTTTAATTTGAATTTTATACACACACACAGTCCCTTGCACTACTTCTCTTTCATTGCCTATTGCTGTTTCCCCTGTATGCACATTTCCTTTGCCCCCAGGCAGTGTTAACATTATTATGATCATGTGCACACTATGTGGATGAGCATATAGTCCACTGTGACCTCATTCCCTTTTTTGTTGAACTTGTTTTTCCTGGAGTTCTGAGCATCTTGTTTTGTTTGTTGGCTTTTTTTTGTGAATTTGCCATTGAGTTTATCTCCAAAGTCCCTCCTAGTGTGTTTCAGTACACCAGAATCAACTGGTTTGATCTTTTTACTTGGGGCCCTCCAGCAAGCTAAATGCAATCAGGATTAGTTTAAGACCTACTATAAAGTGGGAGTCTTGGGGTATCCCTTCTCTGTGATCTGTTGATCCCTGGTCTCCTCATCCTAGTGTCTATTGAGAAAGAGTTCATGGGCATAAATTGTTTTTGAACCTGTCTGTGCTAATGCTGAGTAGTTTTGTTGACTTAAAAGTTGTAACTTCTAGTTAGAAATTATTTCTCCTGATTTAAAGATTCCATTGTCCCCTTTTTTTCGTGATTACTTTGGAGAAGTCCAGTATTCTGATTGCCTGTTCTTTACAGATCTGTTCTTTCTGGAACTTTCAGGATTTTCTCTTTAACTCAGGTTCTGGAATTTTGTTTGGTCTTTATCTTTGTGCCAGGTACTTTGTCCATATTAATTTATTATTTCTACCAACATTTTAAACTTCTGAGTATTTTTTAAAAATTCTTTGGACATTTAAATATAGCATCTGTTATTTCACAGATGCAATATTATCTCTTATCTCTTAAATAGTCTTCTATTCCCTTTGTCACTTGTTTCTCCAGTTCCTTCTTTCTCTTTTGACTGCTTTTATATTGGAGGTTTTCTTCAACTATCTGTCTTATTTCATGCCCCACATGAAATCTTCCCATCTCCTGCCTACAGTGGGCGAGCACGTGTGAAGATGGCAGCCAGCATTCTGGTTCCTCCATAGGAAGAGCAGTCTAGGTGGGAAGGAAGAGTGTATGCTGCTTTTGAGCAAGGTGCCTCCCTCTCTTCGTGGCCATGCATGATGTCCCCTGGCTCTCAGCATCGACATTGGCGTGTACAAAATCCCAGAGGAGGGGCGATCTATGTGTCTGCTGCACGTGCACATTCTTGGTCCCTCCTCGCCCCCTTCACTGGTACCTGGCACCTCTAATCACTGAGTGTTTCTGAGGTTCTGTAGCATAAATTGGCTTATCTAAAGTTGGTGCCTTGCTTTAGGCATTTAGCAGGCATATTTGGTAACTTAATACTTACTGATACGCTTTTAGTGTTGTGAGTTACAGTTAACATTGGTCCTCTGTTCTTGTCTCCTCTCCTGTTTAGATTTTGTAGGAGTTTATGCCATTTAAAACTCATTTCAAAATAGTTAAGTGGTGTTCAGGAGAAATATGTGTTTAAACCACCAGTCCGCTAAAAACCTTGCTTTTAAGTTCTTCTGTATTTATTTGTGTTAAATAAATGTAATTAAGGTAACAAATCAATGTAAATATTTTCCTTAAAAAACTGGTACCTTTCATGGGTGTACATAATGTCCTCATGGTACTGAGAAAATAAATACAATAAAAGTAGTTTTTAGCACCTAATAATGCAGTCTCCTTTCTTCTAGAATTCTTAAAGATCTAAGAATTCTTAAAGATCTATTCTGGTCCTGCTGGGTTTTAGACAGGGTGCCACCATGTTTCCTTTGTCATTGTTGTTCATGCATTTCTTTATTGATTTCTAGAGCCTCTAAGAAATTGTTAATGCACATTCACATGTTGAAATTATGTAGTGGCTTTACTTGAGACATGATAAAAGTAGAATCAAGAACTAAAACACAGGGGATTCATCTTTTATACCTCAACATAGAGAATCTTGGAACCTAAGACTTCTCTTGGAATCTAAAACTTCATGTTTATATTCATGCTTTGGTTGCAACATAATGTTTGTATTTGTATATGCATTAACTAAAATACATCTTTTTAAAAAATGTTTTCCAGTTTATTTTTAGTTGGCCAGGTCTTCATTAGCCTGTAACTCAAAGTCCCAGTGTTCTATATGGTTTTTCTTTTACACCCTGGCTGTCAGTGTAATTAATTTGTTATACTGGCTTCCTTGAAGGGGGGGGGGGGGGGGACTCTTGTGTTCATTTTTAAGGATTATCTTTACTACTTAATTACTTAAACTGTTTTTGTAACTTTCTTTACAGCTTTCCTATATCTCTTTAAACTGTTCCATACTCGTGAGGTGCTAGTGAATATATATGGAATGTAGCTTTTGCTCCGTTAAAGTTAATTCTGTCATTTACAGGACTGTAACTCTTGACCAGGCAACAGATAGTGCAAAGATAATTGGAAAAGCTACACTAAACATGTTTCATACAATGAAACTAAATATATCGGATATGAGAGGGGTGAGTATATAACATTTTAAAATTCTGACTTTCTGTAATGTTTTTCTCACTTAAGGTTTGATCTGAGAATGGTCATGGCAGTGGGTAGTGGGTTTATGAGATTTTCAGCTTCTTTGATATGATACCAGAATAGAAAGTGAAAAACTCTGGACTTTCTCCTCTGACCTGATTTTGTTATTTTTCAGAGAAGAGTCAAATTTGTTCTGAAAGCTCTTCGTTTTGTTTTCTGCCTACAATAATTTTGTATCTTGAATTTTTACAAGTGTCTTTCAATTAACCAAGGGCTTATTTTACATACATTATCCTGCTTCTGGTTCTCATTGGTAGATGGGACTGTGAAGAGTGTGGAACTGCAAATAATACTTATATCATTGAGGTCCCTTTTAATCCAAAATTTATTCTGTGTCTGTTGATGCTCTAGAAGGGAGAATTTACCACCACAAACATGCCTTTGGGATGGATAGGTGAGAGGATATTAAAAAATGTAAAAACCTTAATTTTCTTAAGGATAAACCTTTGTAGGTTCTGTTGTGTGTGTGCTCATATGTGAGTGAAAGGCAGTTATTGGTGTGGTATCTGTGGAAGGATTAAAGAATTACTAAACCAGACATGATCAGAACTCCCTGAAATACTATTACAGTAAGGCTTTATGGTAGTGTGGGGCGGGGTGGGGGGTACAGTCTTCGAGAGCCCATGGTGTACCCAGAGCACTGCTCATCCCACTCCCCAAACCCACTTGTTTGAAAAGTTCTTCATTTAAAACAGAAAAATGGTAAGGAACTAAGGTTGCAAGTAGACTGTTCCTATAGAATCTTTTGTTTTTAATCTTAAAAATTTAGTTGATTAGAACTTCAGTGGGATATAGTATTATACTTTTTTTGGTTTTTTCTGATTCTGAAGAGATTACAGTATATTTAGATAGAAATGGATACTCCAAGATTGAGGTGAATAACTGCTCACTAGCTAGTATAGATACAGTTTTTGTAATAAATCATGTAGAAGGCTCTTTGAATACTTTAATTTTTTATTATAGAAATAGATCTAGAAGATCTTTCTAAAAAGGAATAGCTGAGAATTTTGCTTAGTTGAATTCATATTCTTGCTTTAGTTTTCCTGGAAACACATTTTCAACTCTGGTTCTAGGTTGGGATTCACGTGAATCAGTTGGTTCCGACCAACCCAGACCCTTCTTCATGCCCCACTCGTCCATCAGTTCTTCCTGGCGGGTCACACTCTGTCCTGGATCTCTTCCAGGTTCAGAAAGCGAAGAAATCCACAGAAGAGGAGCACAAAGAAGGTCAGTGGGCATCAGTGTGGTTCTTATTAATACAACAGTTGTCTGGCATGGCTCTGTGACTTTTTAAGAAACAAACGGACATTCTGGATTATGATGAATCGTTAAGTTTGTTTTACTTAAAATGGCTTAAAGTAATCCATGCCATCCTGTCTCCGATGATACGAAGAAGCTACTGTATGTATTTTCTATACTTTCAGTATTTCTGGCTGCTATGGATCTGGAAATATCATCTGCCTCTAGAAATTGCACTTTCTTGCCATCTTTTTCAACACATCTGACATCAAGTGTCAATCCTGTTACTAGCAAAGCTGAGTCTTCAGGGAAATGGAATGGTCTACATTCTCCCATCAGTTTAAAATCAAGACTTAACCTGAGTATTGAGGTTCCATCACCTTCCCAGGTATATTTTTATAGTTCTGAGTGTGATTTAAGTGCAACAGCAGTTTTAAAGTAGGGATGACATTTTTAGGTAACAGCATAGCCGAGAAGGGGAGAGGGTACTTGTCAGGGTAGATCACAGGCAGCTCATGGTGTTACAGAACTCCATATGGGAAATAATCAGGTTAGGGGAAAGGTGGTGCTTTTGCAAAGATCAGCAACTCTTGCAAGTTGTAGAACATGGATGAAAGCTAGTTCTGCAACTGCCCATCAGTAGCCACTCTACCTCTTTGTAGCGGCAATAATCACAGGGACTCCACTCTATTCAGCAGTATCGCTTTGTGATCATCAGTAGGGGCCCATGTCCAAGGTTTTTCTTGCAGCATTTGCAGACCATCCTTTCTGTAGAGTGAATGATTTTCCTAACGTAAGCGAGTAATTCCATTGGTATGGGCTGTAAACGTGGAATACTTTTGGAATTTTTGCTCCTTGTAAGGTTAAGATAGCACTTCAATATATATTGGGAAAGTCCATTTCTATGCTTCACTGAATAGTAGGAGGCTGAAGGAAACAGACATGCCAGCTGTGAGGCTGGGAAAGGGACAGCTCTAATCAGCTGGCATTGGGTCCCGGTTGCTGTTGAGTTATCCAAAAATAGTTGATCCTGGCAAAGTAGAAGATTGGCCTACCCAATTTATAGGATTCCATCTCTAAATGGAAGTGCACCGATGGGCAGAGGATTCTGGTATGTAGGCCAAAGAAAAGTTAGTTTCTACAATCCCTTTTTTCTAACTTGCTGTTGTCAGAACTAGAAGTTTTTGTATTTGGGGGCAGATAGTCTCCTGTCTGAAAGGTAAACTTCTGACCCAGGACTCCATTGTCCCATTCATTCCAAAAATGTGACGTACCCCATAGGCATTGTCCCTGCCCTTGGGAGGGGTCTGAGATCCAAGTTTGACAAAGGCTCTGTCTGCCCCTGTTGCAGTACAGATACAATGAGTATATTTGGACTTGCCTCATCCAGTGGTACTGCCCGTAGTTGTATGCTGGTCTCTCCAGACTCCACATTACTACTGAGGCCCCAATGGCAAAAAGCCAAAGACATTCCAAAAATGTGCTGCTTTGAGGGGTTACCTTTCCTATCCTGCTTCTCTGCGCCTCCTGTTGTCTGAGATGTTCAAATTGAAATTAAAGTGCTACATTAACACTCCTACCACTTCCTCTCTGAACACGCTTTAACTTCAGACTCATGTGGTATTTTATAGCTTGATCAGTCTGTTTTAGAAGCACTTCCACCTGATCTCCGGGAACAAGTAGAGCAAGTTTGTGCTGTTCAGCAAGGAGAGCTGCATGGCGACAAAAAGAAAGAGCCAGTAAATGGCTGTAATACAGGAATTTTGCCACAACCAGTTGGGACAGTTTTGTTACAAATACCAGAACCTCAAGAATCTAACAGTGATGCAGGAATCAATGTCATAGCCCTGCCAGCATTTTCACAGGTGAGTTAAATTAGGGACCTTTCACCCTACATATGCTCCGGGCAGATCTCATTTCTTTTCCTTTGGACCATAAACTCATGGTAGCTCTTGGGCCCCATATCCATTGGGGCCCAAGGCACTGGCTCATTTCTACATCATCTAAAGGACATGGACTCCCAGAGAAGGAGGACATGGTATGTAGGTGCTTAAAATTTCCACCCAGAAGTAAGAAACACATTCAGTTATTTTCTTGGCCAGGGAAGACCACTGGGCCACATTTTAAATAACTAGGTGGAGGCAGGCACCTGGGTGGTTCTGTCAGTTGAGGGTCCAACTTCAGCTCAGGTCATGATCTCACAGTTCATGAGTTTAAGCCCTGTGTTGGGCTCTCTGCCGTCAGCTCCAGACCCCGCTTCAGATCCTCTGTTATCCTCTCTCTCTGCCCCTCCTCCACTCACACTCTATCAAAAATAAACATTAAAAAATAAATAGCTAGGTGGAGATGTATAATCATAGACTAGAGACAATAACACAATCTAAGTTTGGTGTTTTTAAAAAAAAGTACTACACGTAAACCTATTTTCTTGGGTTTGCTTCTCTTTTTTTGGTGGGGGCGGGGGGAAGCATCTTTTTTAAAGTTCTTTTGAGAGAGTGAATTCGTGCAACCAAGGGAGGAGCACAGAGAAGAGGGCAAATCCCAACCAGACTCCATGCTGTCAGCGCTGAGCCTGATCTCACAACCTGTGAGCCGAAATCAAGAGTCAGAGGCGCAACTGACTGAGTCACTCTGGCGCCCCACTTCTCATTTCTTAGTGGTGTTTCTTGCCCTGGTGGTTCTGCAGTGGGTGTTTTTTTTTAAGTCAGTTATTCAGAATTTTCTTATTCTCACCCTAAAACCTTGTGAGGATTTAATGAGCTTTAATATTGAGGCCCTAGTAAGAATTTGTACAGATCAGAAAAGCATGATTTGAAAACAAAGTCTGTTTTGTGAAAAAATAGAGTCAACTCAAGTTTGACTCTGAACCTTCTCGTTTCCACTAGGTGGACCCTGAGGTGTTTGCTGCCCTTCCTGCTGAGCTTCAGAAGGAGCTGAAGGCAGCATATGATCAAAGACAAAGGCAGGGAGAGAATGCCGTTCACCAGCAGTCAGCTGCTGCATCTGGTAAGCATAAGCGTGGGAAGGGACATGTAACACAACTGATGAGGGAAATGAGGTCATTGGTAGGGTATGATTATTGTAGCAGATTAATGGCCAACATCTAAGCTGCTAATCATGTTAAGAGCTCTTTGTATTGGAGAAGAAGTATATGATGCAGGTAAGTGTTGCCCTAGACCTAGCTGGAGTTGTGTAACTTCTGACTTCCATACCTTTACTTTAAAAGTAGTCTGGGGGCACCTGGATGGCTCAGTCCTTTGAGCATCCGACTCTTGATTTCAACTCAGGTTATAATGTCAGGGTTGTGGGATTGAGCCTTGTGTGTAAGGCTTTGTGCTGAGCATGAAACCTGCTTAAGAGTCTCTCTCCCTGTACTGCTCACACTCTCAAATAAATAAAATGAATGAATGAATGAATGAATGAATTTAAATGTTTGAGTTACCACCAGAAGTCTTTTGACTACATGTCAAGACTGACAGATCAGAGTATAGGTTTAAAACTGAATGAAAGGGGCGCCTGGGTGGCTCAGTCAGTTAAGCATCCGACTTCAGCTCAGGTCATGATCTTGCAGTTTATGAGTTCGAGCCCCGTATCAGGCTCTGTGCTGACAGCTCAGAGCCTGGAGCCTGCTTCAGATTGTGTCCTCCCCTCTCTGCCCCTCCAATGCTCATGCTTGGTCCGTCTCTCAATAATAAATACATGTTAAAAAATAAAATCTGAAAGAAAGGTTCTGAACATGTATTGCAACAATGCCTGAACTGTTGAATTTTCATTTAATCTTTACAGCCCCCCCCCCTTTATAGATAAGCAATGCCCAAAAGATAAGATTTTTAGTGCCCCAAAGAAAGTGGGCACAGATAGTGGGTGTCCTACAGCCTGCGCTTTCATCCAGTTACTGCCTCCAATACTGTCTTGGTAAGAGGCCTGTGTTGGTGTGTGTGTGCGTGCACATGCAGCGTCTGTATTTAAAAGATTGCATGGTACTATCCAGACATATGTTGTTGAAGATACCACGTTCATACTTTTTTAGTGCCAAAGAATCCGTTACATCAACTAAAACCAGCAGCAATGAAAGAAAAGAAACGGAACAAGAAAAAAAATCCCGTCAGTTCCCCCAAAAAAATTCAGAGCCCTTTGAAAAACAAGTTGCTTAATAGCCCTGTGAAAACTCTTCCAGGGGCTTGTGGGAGTCCTCAGAAGTTAATCGATGGGTTTCTGAAACATGAAGGTCTTGCTTCTGAGAAACCTCTGGTAATATTTTTAATACTTTTTAAGCTTTGACCTTTTATCAGATCTTAATGTACTTGATGTTATGTAAATATAGCACTTTTTGTCATGTGTTTTCTTAACAGGGAGAACTCTCTGCTTCCACTTCAGGTGTGCCAGGCCCTTCTGGTTTGCAGCCTGAGCTGTCTGGCCACGTGAGACCCCCAGCACCCAACCTAGCGGGAGCTGTTGAATTCAGTGACGTGAAGACCTTGCTCAAAGAGTGGATAACTACCATTTCAGGTGGGCTTGGCTGGTGTGACAGCCACAGACTGAGAGGTAATGGTTCTAAAATTTTGGAACTTGAACTAGACTCAGCTATATAAATGCAACTCTTTTCTGAATCTGGTAAGCCAAAACCAGCCACCCTGTAACCTTTGAAACTCTCTATACTATAGACCACTGGTTGGATGGCTAGAAGTTGGGGGTAGTTGTAGAGATGCAGTTCTCCTTCATGCAAGCAGGCTGGTCCTTACTGAGGATTTTCCTCTCTAGATCCAATGGAGGAAGACATTCTGCAAGTTGTGAAATACTGTACTGACCTAATAGAGGAAAAAGATTTGGAAAAACTGGATCTAGTAATAAAGTACATGAAAAGGTAATTATTCAATACTTTTATCTAAAGGACAAAATGGGGCATCTCACACAGCTGCTTTTAAGGTGAGGCACAGAGCAAGTTTGACATTTGGGGGCAATCAGTTAACTAAAGTGAAAAGGGGGTAACCTTTGTTTTGAATCCCAAGCAACTGCCAGAAGATCAAAGATTGTTCCCCTTGAGGTTTATATAGTTTCAAACCATACTAAGTACTTTGAAGTGTTCTGAGGTTTGGGCCAAAATTGATTCTTACCTAAAAATGTTCACGACCCTAAGGAGATGTTAAACTGATTCTTGGAGGAGTCTTTTTACTTAAAGTTTTTTCTTAACCCACCTTTAGGTTGATGCAGCAGTCGGTGGAATCGGTTTGGAATATGGCATTTGACTTTATTCTTGACAATGTTCAGGTGGTTTTACAACAGACTTATGGAAGCACATTAAAAGTTACATAAATATTACCAGGGAGCCTGGTGCTCTCCACTAGCTGTGCCATAAGTGCTTGTGAGGTATTTGCAAAGTGCATGATAGTAATGCTCTGAGTTTTTATAATTTTAAATTTCTTTTTAAGCAAGTGTTTTGTACATTTCTTTTCAATAAGTGCCAAATTTGTCAGTATTGCATGTAAATAATTGTGTTCTTTTACTGTAGCATAGATTCTATTTACAAAATGTTTGTTTATAAAGTTTTATGGATTTTTACAGTGAAGTGTTTACAGTTGTTTAATAAAGAACTGTATGTATATTTTGTACAGGCTCCTTTTTGTGAATCCTTTAGGAAGCAAATCCTGAACTGTTTATTGTGTTTAAAGGCTGAGAAACCTACAAGCCGGACTGTTAGAGGCTCCATGCTAAGCTCTGAAATTCCCGAGAGGTCCCAGAATGGGATTCTACTTGTTCCGGGTAAAGCTTCTAAATAATTTTATCACTTTTGTCCCCAAGCATGAACACAGGAGCATGTTATGAAAACCTTCTTTACTTCTTCCAAGTGGAGGGATTTACATACTTTAAATTAGAACACACACATAATTATTAAATTTTTCTTGGGAAAATTATGTCCCACAGATGGCTTAGCAGTGGTGTCTCCACCTCTACCGTCCCTAGAGAAACTTCAGTAGTACTGAAGAATGGTACAGATTTTCAAATGTATATAAAGTATTTTTCTATGCTATGTTAGTTATGCTGTAATACTTCAAAAATATAGTTCATACATCTATGCCAGTGAACACTTGGGAACATTTTCTTTAAAACACACCCCACATTGACTTCAACACTGTGCTCTCTCTCTCTCAATAGTTACTAGAGATCTGTTAGAAGAATTAATTTGACACTAACAGATTTCTTATAATGGGGGAAGGAATAGATCTTCATGTGGACTTCCCACATGCTAAAATCCAGTAACTGATATGAACAAGTCAGTTTCTGCAACAACTTAGAAGCACTAAGCCCAAATAGTTCCCTACTTGATTGCCCCATCAGGAAATGTATGCATGGTAGAATTTTTATATCCATCTTGGTTCTAGTGTGGCTTAGAAAATCCTAATGTTAGCGTGTGCTGGTACACAAGGTAGTACACTGAGGCTGATGACTCACTCATGGAGAGAAGCTACGCTAGCATGGAAGCCTAAGGGATGTCTGTTTTCTTTATTGGTAGTTCAGAATTGTGCTGATTACAGTGGACTCTCAGGACTATACAAGCAGTAAATAGCAGCCAGCTAGGCTTTACACCATGGTTTCACACAAAGCAGATAAAGAAATAGCAGAGTGCCTAAATTTCTATTTTAAAAAATTCCTAAGGGCATATGGCAGAAGAATGCTGGGTTTGGAAAAAAAAAAATCACTGTGGGAAGGATATGCATAAATAAAGTATTTCTTACATCAAAAGAGTCCCAAGAATCACAAAATCTGCAGAAGCCTGGTTAATCAAATACTGCAGTACTGATTTAATCAGTATAAAATTGAAAGAGCTTTAGATCTGTAATAAAAATCCAAATTTGGGTTAGGGCAAACTTTAAAACAGCAGCCAGTAGAGAAGGATTGGGAAAGGAGTGGGCAGGTGAACAGGCACGTTGGAACTGTGGGGACATGTAATCGACCACTGTCAAACCAGTGTAAGTTTCTTGGTTTCTCATGGAAAACATTTTATACACCTATTTTTTTCCTTCCATACTTAAGTTCATCAGTGTCCAGATACATCCGTTCCATTTTTTTGTCGTTTTTTCTTGGTGGTATTATGACATAATATTTCATTTATTCCAATTCCTGCCCCATGTGGAAAAATTAGATGATTTCAAATACTTTCTTCAGCTCCACAATAAGCTGCCAATCACTCTTCTGCATCTCATCTCTGAACCAGTCTTTGAGGGCATCGATGGACTGCCGGCTGATCTGCAAGCCCGAGGCACAAACAGGGTCAACAACAGTGCAACCACCACATGCCAAAAAAAGCACGTGGCCCAAGGCTGACACCAGCTACTGCTCATTAAAAAGAAACCTTGGCCAAAATAACGAATGCCGTACCTGTCTGCCTTTCAGAGTAGTAAATCTCTGCAAGTCCTAGCAGGCACTCTAACTCTGTTAGGAGGCCCCTTCCTCAACACAGAGAAGGCCGCGTTATAGGTCATGCCCTGAAGAAGAATCCAGTCCTGCTGGACTGTAAAAGTTCAAACATCCAGCCCTGAGAGCTACTGTGCAAAGGTAACCAGAGAAGAGTTGACCCCCAATTTCTCTAAAATGGGCCACTTCTATGAAGACACTTACCTTACTGACAAGAATGTCTGTAGCTTCAAAATGTCTTCCATACATTTTGGGAGATTCACCAGGGATAGGTTCTATTTTGACACAGACTTCTTGCCCTTTTTTTGCAACATCCACTTGTTTATGGTTTATTTCAATACTCGTTACTATTCCAATGTCAACAAACTGTAAAATAAGAACTGCAATATAAGCAGAGGAATCATGCCAGTCACAGGCACTGCAACCTGGACAGCTAAAATAAAAACTGGAGCAAAAGAGCTAGTTTAAAAGCCTTGGCTCTGTGACCCTTCTTCATCCCTCATCACAGTGTGTTTCACTGGTAAAGTAGGGATGACCCCACCACACCCCCTGTACCCTTCACAAGATGACTGTAAGGACAAAAGGAGATCATTCATATGCTTTAAACAACTTTAAAAGTACCCTATCAATTCAATGTGGTTTATTATCTCTGCTCTACCCTTTCTCATTACAAGTGCCATAATAAGAACTGGCAGGCCTAAAACTTGAATCAGGAATGATGAGTTTGGAGTGGTCGGTATGGTGAGCAAAGGGATTATGTCAGAGCAGCAGCCAGGGATACATCTTGTGGGGCCAAGTGGGCCGAGGTTAGAGCCTTGGCATTTCATTCTGAGGATGAGAGCTGTGAACAACCTGATCTCAGTTACAGTACAGGAGAAAACCACTCTGCTGCCTGCTTATGAAGGGACAGAGGAGACAGAGAATGTGTGACCAAAGCCACAGAAGAGATAATCACTGCAAATAAATGTCCTTCCTCAGTCCACTGAACTGGTATAAAAGCAACAACTCCTAGAAGCAACAAATCCTAGTGCTCAGATGACTTCTAAGTGCCATCTCCCACTAAAGGAACCAGGTCTGGGGCAGGGAAAGTACTAGATGAGCCTAGAGCATCTCACTGCACCAGAAAGGAAGAAGATGCTCCAAGAGTTATGTGTCCAGGGCAGTCTGCAGTAGCTAGTTTGAATGGGCTCCCACTGACCAGAATGGACAAATGGGTGTGGGGGGGGGGGGGGGAATCTCAAAAATATTGGTAATGGATTAGAACATCAGATTTTTAAAAAAGCTAACTGAGTGTGTATGACATACTTAATGAAAAGCTCAGGGGAGAGACCGGTTCTTTACAGAAGTGTTAGTGGGGGGAATCAGTTTTATAAACTTAGGCAAGGATTACCAATTATTAAATCTACAGGAATAAAGGTTGTTGAAACAGGATATTCACAAGTACTCAAAGTGCCCCCAGAGATTACTTAATACTTAATAATCCAAAGGCAGAAAGACGTGGTTCTAATGGCTATCCTCAGCCAACAGCACCCTACTCAGTAAACGAAGGTGCTGCCACAGTAAGGAAGCCTGTGTGGTGAGGCTTGAGGCACACGGGAGCATCTTTGCATGCAGTATCTGTTGTAATTGTAACTTCCCTCTAATGAGGAGGAAACTGACAGATCCAAGTTGAGAAATGATCTGCAAAAGAACAGGGCTCTCCCCAAAGGATGGGGGGCTGTTCCTATTGAGACTAAAACCCATAATAACCAAATGCAGTGCACCTTGAAGGAATCCTGGACCAGGTCAGCAGATGGCATTATTAAAGACACTTGGGACAGAGCACCTGGGCGGCTCAGTCAAGTGTGTGATTCTTGATTTGGGCTCAGGCCATGATCTCATGGTTCATGAGATTGAGCCCTGCGTTGAGCTCTGTGCTGATGGAAGGAGGCTGCTTGGGATTCTCTCTCCCTGCCTCATGCGTGCATGCACATGCACTTTCTCTCTCAATGATGAAAAAAGGCCCTCAGGACAACTGGTGAAATGCAAATGAGGATATAAATTATAGGACATTATTGAGTTAATGTTAATTTTTCTTACGTATGATGCTAATTTAGGGGAAGGGAATGTGGGTGTTCATTACTCTGTTCTTTATTTTCCCCTAGGCTCGAAACTTCAAAAAGTTTTCAAAAGGGCAGTAAGTTAAAGTACCTTGCAACTTTCTTTTGCTGAAGCACCGATATCTGGTGCTAAGAATTAACACTGATTAAGGAACACTCGTAGTTAAGGGATAAATCACAGAAGGTGACAAACTCTTCTGCTTGTTGTCACCACTCCTGGCCTCCCCATTTTACTGCTTTTAAGAGACCATACTTGATTTGAAAGTACAACGAGAACTTACATTTTTGCTAGGGACGCACATGGGTGTCCCCTGTTTCACCTGACCTGCTTCCACAGTCACTCCCATCACTATTGGGTCTCGAGAATTAAAAATATACTGGGGGAGGATTTTCATCTTGCAGGGAAATACTGCTATGTGCCTAAAAGGAGGAGGAAAAAAAAAACACTAAATTTTGAAGCAGACAAAAATCACTTAAACCTAAAAACATGAATATGAGGCTTCCCCTGTCAGATAAAAGCACTTCCAGGTGGTGCCAGAAAAGCAGGAAGGACGCTGCAGAATGACCTTGGTGGTGTCCACAATGGTCCAGTCTCCGGTCCTGGGTGCATCATCCCCTCGCCATCCCCTTACCCTCCTTCCCTCTGTGCTGTCACTTCCCAAGTCTTGAAGAAGCTGCATCACCGGAGCATGCGAAGTCTCTGCCCCAAAATTTAGATGGAGCTGAGAACCTCAATAGGACCCACGGTTGGGCACACAGGCAGTTGGCTCTGGGGACCACACAGGCATCAAACCAGTCACCTTCTCTCTACCATGTTCCCAAACCAGGTGACCCAAAGGCCACTTACTGAGCATGAGCTTCAAGTCTTTCACAGTGTCTAGTAGTTTTCTTAACCAAAGTCTTTTCACTTGTGGTTTCATGATTTCAAGGGAGCATATCCCAGTCTAAATCCCAATACTCACCTGGCAGTACACTTTAAATATGTACCCCAAATTGAGCCATTCTCAGGTCTTGCCTGGAATACTGGGAGCCTGATAAAACTCCTTGCTGCCTCCCTAAAATCCTCCAAGGGGCCTACTGAGTCCCACAACTTCTCTGACCTCATCTCCTACTGTTCTCTGCCAGATTCGATGTGGCTGCCTCCCAGTGCTGTCCTTCTGCCTGGACAACTCCCTGGTCTGGGAGGCTCAGGTCATTCCCTTCAGATCTCTGCTTGAACAAGAGACCCTATGGAGGGAAGCTGTCCCCAACCACACTGCTTGCCACACTGCTCTTCCTCCTGATTTAGGCCTTCCCTGCTCTGTTCTGCTTTTCAGCACTTCACCCTACTTCTCATGAGTTCGTGGCTGTCTCCCCTGAGGTGCAAGAGGAGGGAACCTGGTCAAGGTTACTGCTGCCTCCTCAATCACCTGCAGCAATGCCACCTATACCAGGCAAGCTGTGAGGTCTGCTGGAGGAACAAGCTCTCTTCCCATGGAACACCTCACCTTATTTCATTTCCTCACCTCCCACGTTCTAATTTTGTTCCTTCCTTCCCATGTAATCCCAGATAAGGAACTCCAACAAGATAATTTTAGCAACTGCTAATCAATAATGAGACCCAGACCTGCCAATTTAAAAATTAAAAAATAAAAGGCTACACAGAGGATTTGTTAACACTGCTAGAATGCCTCAGATGGGCATTTATGGTTTATAACACATCATTTCAGGATGCTGCCTCTTCCAGATGAGCAAATGCCATGCTTCCACTGACCACACACCTTTCCGATACAGGTATCCCCTACATTTTGAAAGGTCACATGACACCACTTTGCTTTTATAAAGACTTATGTTAGTACCTGCTTTCCCTAACCAAAAAAGGAGGATTTGTGCTTTTATGAAAAAAGGCGAAAAGGAAAAATGTTTAGCGTTTTGCAGTGAACCGTTAAAGAGGCAGTGGGCACCCCAGAGTGGCCCCGCCAAACTTCCCAAGAACCACACTCAACATCTCAGTATCATGCTGCCAGGGCTGTGAGCAAGGTCTGTGAGCATCTGGGCTTCATTTTGATTTTATCTGTTATCAAGATGTGTCCTAAGGTATCAGAAGGGAGTGCTCAAAAAATTTTCCATATAAATTAACAGTAATTACTTCTTCACTATATGCCAATTCGGCTTACAGAAGGTTTCACAGGAATGCTCTACTTTTGGATAGTGGGAGAAACCTGTATTAGGCAATTCGAAGACCCAAAATAAGTAAAATCACGAACTTACTTAAATTCTTCTTGTTTCTGTTTCTTGTAGTCTTGTCTATATTTCGTAAAGGCATCAAATAAATGATAAATAATTTCTGCACTAAAAATTCTAACTCCTAAACTATCAGCCATTTCTTGTGCATCCCGTTCAATTCTCACATCAAAGGCCAAAATCACTGCGTACCTGAAAGGTTCAAACACAATAAAGACCATTCAATTAAACACAGAATATGTCAGGTAGGACAGGTTGAAGAAAATAGGTAATATTAAAGCCTTCACAGCAGGAGAGAAATTACTTACTGAGGATCATGTTCCAACATCACTGAGGCCTTCATGACATCTTTTTTATGGACTGGACCAATGTTAATTCCTGCATACTGTAGAAAGGGAGTTTCTGAGCTTAATGGCCTGTGTCAGGTAAAGGAAACAGCACTACAAACCATGACTACCACGGACTCCCGTGGAGTCAGGTAGGATTACTTACGGGCACTTCTGATGTTTTCAGAAATTCAAGTAGAGCTTCCAAAGATCCCAGTGTAGAGGCCTGGACATAGACTCCTTTTTCTTCCAACTTGATAGCATTTAGCGTCTGCTTCAACTCATGGATCAACTCATCCTTGAAAAGAAATTAGATTTGACAAGGTTGTAAATATATCTCTATTATCAGCAGCTTACAGTAAGGCTGTGTTTCTCTTTTTAATTAAGTATTTACCTGAAAACATGAAAGCAAGCCTAAGAAAAAGTAAGGCACAGCAGAACCTGTACTGGAATGGAGAAGGAGATTGGGCCCATATCTGCAATGTGTCCCATACATCTGTCTTTAGATTACTAATGTTGAAATCTATTTAACCTCTGCTGTACTTGGCAAATAAGGTAGATGGGTGAGCTGAATGAAATGAGAATCTTTTCAAAGTTAAAAAGCATTACATAAATGTAATGTGTTGCGCTAGCCTAAAGGGTCTGCTTGACTGCCTTAAGCCTTAACTGAAATACCCTAACCTCAGCACCCTTTTCCTCAGTCACTGCTCCTTTAGGGATGAAGACATTCTCCCCAGAAATAACTATAACAGCTATGTTCATGCCATAGTTGGTACTGGCCAAAGAGGAATGCGTGCCCTGTTCTTACTGGCTCTAAGGTGGCCACTTCCTTGATGGTGGTGACCTGGTGCTGCCTGAAGAATAACAGTGGTCTCAGTGTAGTAGATGAGCCGTGTGCTCGGAGCAGTGCCATTTTCTCTCTGGCAAGCGAGTACATAAACTCAAAGTTTGACTCTGTGTAACTATGCTAGACTCCGGTGGACATCTGCTCCTACAGATAGGCAAATTTTAAAATGACTTCAAGATTATCTTGAGTTCTGTCTGCATATTCTGGTATCTAAAGTTTGTTTATTTTTGAGAGAGCATGTGGGAGGGGCATAGAGAGAAAGTGCCAAGCAGGCTCTGTACTGTCAGCGTGGAGCCCAACGCAGGGCTCAGACTCGTGAACTGCAAGATCATGACTTGAGCCGGAATCCAGAGCTGGATGCTCAACTGACTGAGCCACCCAGGCACCCCTGCATATTCTGATCTTAAAAAACATGAATAGCTTCTAGCTTTTGTTTCATTTTTTATTTAAATAAAATGTGTACCTTAAAATTCTAGTCTATATAATATTAATGTTCATTCACAGGGCTGTGTAAACTGAAGTAATCTAAAAGCATCAACTGTTTGCTATGAGCCACCAGGTAAGGCTTCACAAAGACAAAGGTGCCCACTTCATTCATCATTACCAGCATGTGCCCTACTGACACACCAGCAGAACTCAAATAGCTTTGGAGGTTTAAAAAAGTAATTTACTTTAAGAACCGGGATTTCATCTTCTTTATAAGCCACCAGGAGGGGTAAGCCAGCCAATGTCTTCTCCAGGTCTTTTCCAAGAATCTTTACCCCCTGAGCTGCTTCTACTTCTTTATGCTTTTCATACTGGTTCTACAAAGATCAAAATATTTGTTACCACATTTATTGGAAAGTGGTTAATAGAAGATGATGTGAGAGACAGTATTTTCATGACACTGGGATAGGGAAATTTTTCTTAAAGTAAACATAAAAAGCAATAAACAAACATTTGTTTCATAAGATTCCACAGAAAAGGTAAAAAGACAAGTCACAGAGTAAAAGATGGTACAATACATAAAAGCCACTAACAGACTAGTATCCTGACTACATAGACAAATCCCATGACTCTGTAATAAAGACAGACAATGCTGGAACACAGGGACATTTCACAAAGGAGTGAATTTAAATGGCTAATAAACATACAAAATAATAGCCAACCATATTTCAATCAGGCAAGTACCAAATGAAACAACAATGAGCTACCAGACGGGAAAAAATTTTAAACTCTGACAGCATCAAAGAGCTGACAAGACGTGACATAATGAAAATTCTAATATACTGCAGTTGAAAGTATAACTTGTTAGACTTACTGTGGACAACAATATGGCCTTATCCAGTAAAACTGGAGCTAAGTGTAAGTGAGGACTCAGCAATTCACTCCTAGGCATACACCCTGGAGAAACTTGCACAACTACACCAAGAGATAATACAAGAATATTCGTAGGAATGACACTGCTGGTAATAATAAAAGTTTTAAAACTGGAGATCGCCTACACTTTCCATCAACAGAAGAACAGATAAACCATAATATATTCATTCAGTAGAATACTACACAACAACAAAAATCAACAATAGCTATAGGCAACAACATGGATAAATCTTAAAAGTATATTTTGACCAAAAGAAGCCAGATACAAAGGAATGGAAAAGGACTCCACATATATAAAGTCCATACAGATTTTTGAGAACCCCACACTCACGTATTGTTTAAAAAGGATATTAATTACTCTCATGGAAATGGAAGCAGTTAACTTTTAGGAATGTGGGGGACTGGGGGGGGAGGGGGGGGAGAGGGGAGGGACTAACATCAGTAAGAAGCACACAGGCTTCCGGGATATCAGCAATGTTCTGATTCTTTACCTGTTTGCTTCCTAAAAATTGGTTAAACTTGTCTTCTATGCTTATGGAATTTTGTGTTTTAATGTTTTATTTCATAATAAAAAATGTTAGTAAGAGACTACTTAGCAGTGTAGAACCAAAATAATACAGTTCAGTTTTCATGGAAAGCTTAGGTGGTAAATAAAAACTTGCACACATCTCCACTCTGACAGATGATCCTGTATGCGGGATTCAAAATAAGACAAGGAGCGAGAGCATATTAAGCCAACCAACTCTCGAAGTCAAGAAGGGACCTCAGCAGAACTTATACACAATGTACACATGCCCGTGTGTCAACACTTGCCACCCAGGCTTACCTTCACCCGTAATTCCTTCATAGGAGGAGGTAATAGGAGGCCTCGAATCTGAGTTACAATGGGCCCTTCTACTCCAGGAACGATAATCGTATCTCCTTCCTTCAAACGCCCGTTGATCAGTATCACATCTATGGTGGTGCCCATTCCTGGGAGAGCCTTAACCTAAGAGACATAATCGCAAAGGGAGTGAAATATATGCCGCACTATATTGACTGAATCTAAGAGTAGGAAACATCCCCATCCAAGACCTCCATGTTAAAAACAAAAGGGAAAATAAACTGAAAAGCTGATCATTACCTCCATAACCTGTGCTCTTAGCTCCTCACAATGTGCAAGTCTCTTGCTCAACATGGTCTGAGTTAACTCGACAAGAAGGTAGATCAAACTTCCCATGCCATCACCAGTATGTGCAGAGGTAGGTACCAAGGACACAAAAGTACGGGGATCCTTGTTCTCATAAAACAAAGCTGCATTCAAACCCTAGAGACAGGAAAAACAAAATCATTCCAAAAGGCCAAACTGGAAGGAAGTATCCAGAACAGCATGACTGGCTAGCTAATAGATAAGCAAATTACTCATCTTTCTGAAACTCCTCAAAAACACTCCAGATCATGTATAACCTGTAGGTATTAGTTGTATCACAGAAAAGCAGTGGCTTTCCCAGTCAACTTTATTTTTAAAATTTAAACATTCAGACTTTACAAAGACAGATCTTTGAAATATCAGCTTTCTAACTTAAAAAGGGATAAGGGAAAAGAATGGAGATCATTACTTGCCAGTGATAGGGGAACAGAACCAGTATTAGTGAAAATGCTAACTTTATTATAAGGACAATATAACAAAAGGAAAAGTATTCTATAATATAGGCTCTTCACTAAGAAGGGAAAGTTTTCTTACCTGCTGTGCAAATTCTACAATAATAGCCTTTGCTCGCTCCTCAAATTCATCTTTTGTATTCTTTTTCTGCTTCTTTAAAGTAGCAGCCACATCAGAGTCAGGGCTCTTTTTCCAATCATACAACCTATCAATCTGGACAAAAATTTTTCATAAGAAACATCTTGAAAACATTCAGAATGCTAAGGAACTTAATTAAGTTCCTAAAGTAAAGTTCCTAAAAACTCCTAGTGTATATTATACATATTCAGAAGAGTGTGAATTACTCAAATATTTTATTATACCAAAAAGCCCATACAACCCGCTTAAACTGCAGTCCCTTAATTTATTTTCATTTTTAAATTTTTTTTAATGTTTATTTATTTTTGAGAGAGAGAGAACATGAGTGGAGGAGGGGCAGAAAGTGAGAGGGAGACACAGAATCTGAAGCAGGCTCCAGGCTCGGAGCTGTCAACACAGCTCGAATATGGAGCTCAAACTCACAGACTGCGAGATCATAACCTGAGCTGAAGTCAGATGCTTAACTGACTGAGCCACCCAGGTGCCCCTAACTGCAGCCCTTCTTCAACTAGAAACTTCTGAGGTAACAAGCTGCCCATGAGCCTCCAAACCAGTTCATGAGAGGCTGTCATTTGTTTGCAAAAGATGAGATCCTAGAATTATCCTGGCACTATTAGCATATGTTGCTGGAATTCCAAAATGGTTTTGTTTAGTAAATAAAAATAAGAAATATAGCAAATATCATTACCAGGAAAATTACAGCAAAAAAAAAAAAAATAGTAATAATTGCATCCTATTTCAGAGAACAGTCCATTTTAATTGTTTTATTGCTCACATTAGATTTACTCTGTTAAATAAATCATGTACTTTCTTTCACTTTTCATAAGTGTGATGAATGGGTATAGACAGGAAAACTAATTAGTAGGAAAAAGAAACGAGCAAAATCCATCTCCTAAGTCTAGGGTTACAATATAAAGAAGCTTCCTCAATCTGAATGCTACAAAGGAGAAACATTAGTAAGTAGAAACAGATCCAGAAATGACAAAGTTGATATAATTAGCATACGAGATCCTTAAAACAATTATTATAAAATATGTGACTTTAAAGAAAAAATATGAAGAGCTTTAAAAAACACATAATATGAAATAAAAATTTACGAGATAAGCTTAACAGTAAATTACATATTACAAAAGAAAAGACTGCAGGCCTTGAAGATATAGCAATAAAAACTCCCAGCTGAAGCATACAAAGAAAAAAGAATGAAAGAAAACCTTAGTCACTCATGAAAAACCTCTGAATAACCTAATTTTTGTAAACAGACGAAGACTATAAATCCACAGATCTAAGAAAATCATTACAAAATCTCACTAATGAACCTTTAAAAGGAAAGTTCTTAAAAACAATCACAGAAAAGGATATATTATATACAAAGAAACGAAGGACTATTAGAGATAAAAGCCATAAAGCAATAATGATGAAGGAAAAAAATATTTTTTAAATCTGGAATTCCATATTCAGAAAATTATTTGATCTAAATAATAAAAGCATAAAATATGTAAGCAGCGCTTAGTGAGCTAAACTTACCCTCAAATATTTCTATTAGATAAGAAAAAAATATCTGAAATCAACAATCTAAGATTCCACCTTAAGAAGTTAGAAAGGAAGAGGACAGGAAAATCAAAGAAGAAAGAAGCAAATGATAAAATTAACACTGGAAATCAATGAGATATAAAATAAAACAATAGAGAATATCAATAGAATAAAGAGCTGGTTCTCTGAAATACAAATTTCTATACTGATAAAAGACAAATAAAAAACCTAAATAACCTGTACCTGTTTAAGAGATTCTATGCAGATATGGCTTCCTAGTGAATTCCATCAAACATTTAAAAAAATTCTATCATTTCTATACAAACTCTTTCAGATAATAAAGGACGAAATACCTTTCAACTCATCCTACAAAGCCAACATTACGCTAATATCAAAACCAGACAAAAGACAGTAAAGCAAAACTATAAAGCAAAGTCACTCATGAATACAGACACAAAAATCATCAACAAAAACTTATCAAATCAAATCAGGCAATACATGAAAAAGATAATGCATCATGACCAAGTAAGTGGGGTTTATTCTAGTAATGCAAGGCTGGTTTAACATTTAAAAATCCAAAAGTAATCAACAAATAGTGAACAACTGAACGTGCACATGTAAAAAAAACAACTTAGACACAATACAGGCCTTCCACTCTTCACAAAAATTAACTCAGAATAATCACAGACCAAAATGTAATACATAAAACTCTAAAACTCCTGGAAGATAAAACAGGAGAAAATGTGATGACCTTGGCTGTGGTGAGGACTATTTAGACACCACAACCAAAGGCATAATCCATGAAAGAAAGAATATGATAAGCTAAACTTCGTTAAAATGATAAGTTTCTGTGAAAGTGAGTCTAGGGAATCAAACAAGAAGCCAGACTGGGAGAAAACATTTGCCGAAGACCCATCTGATAAAGAACCTATATCCAAAATACAGAAAGAACTCTTAAAACTCAAAAATAAGAATATAAAGAATCCAATTTAACAATGGGCCAAAGAATTTGACAACTCAGAGATGGCAAATAAGCATATGAAAAGATGTTCCACATCTTATGGAAACACAAATTAAAACAACAACGAGATACCACTACATACCTACTAGAATGACTAAAATCCAAAACTCAACATCAAATGTTGGTAAAGATGTAGCAACTGTCATTCACTGCTGGCAGGATGGCAAACCGTTACAGCCACTTGGGCAGTTTGTTCCAAAACTTAAAACTCTTACCATAACAATCCACCATCACACTCTTTGATATTCACCCAGAGAACCAGAAAACATATGCTTACACACAAACCTGCACAAAGAGGTTCATGGCAGCTTTTATTCCTAACTGCAAAACTTGAAAGCAACCAAGATGTCCTTCAATGGGTAATGAATAAACAGTAGTGTATCCAGACAACGGAATGAATTATTAAGCAAAATAAATGATCTTAAAACTAAAAAATGAGGGGCGCCTGGGTGGCTCAGTCGGTTAAGCGTCCGACTTCGGCTCAGGTCACGATCTCGCAGTCCGTGAGTTCGAGCCCCGCGTCGGGCTCTGTGCTGACTGCTCAGAGCCTGGAGCCTGTTTCACATTCTGTGTCTCCCTCTCTCTCTGACCCTCCCCGTTCATGCTCTGTCTCTCTCTGTCTCAAAAATAAATAAACGTTAAAAAAAATTAAAAAAAAAAACAACTAAAAACTGAGCTACCAAGCCATGACAATACGTGGAGGAAACTTTAATTCTTATTTTTAAGTGAAAGAAGGCAATCTGAAAAAGCTTACTGTAAAATCCTATATGATTCCACCTATGACACTCCAGAGAAGGCAAAACTATGCAGACAGTACAAAGATCAGGGATCTTTTTGCCAGGGACTGAGAGATGGGGTAAGAAACAGGCAAAGTGGAAAGGATTTTTAAAGCAGTAAAAAGGGGGCGCCTGGGTGGCGCAGTCGGTTAAGCGGCCGACTTCAGCCAGGTCACGATCTTGCGGTCCGTGAGTTCGAGCCCCGCGTCAGGCTCCGGGCTGATGGCTCGGAGCCTGGAGCCTGTTTCCGATTCTGTGTCTCCCTCTCTCTCTGCTCCTCCCCCATTCATGCTCTGTCTCTCTCTGTCCCAAAAATAAATAAACGTTGAAAAAAAAAAAAAAAATTAAAGCAGTAAAAATAACATGATACCAAAATGTTGGATACATGTCATTATACATCTGTCCAAACCCACAGAATGTACAACACCAAGAATGAACCCTAAACTATACACTTTGGGTGATAATGATGTGTCAGTGTAAGTTCATCAATTACAACAAATGTACCACTCTGGTGTGGGAGGGTGCTGATATTGGGAGGCTATGCATACGTGTATGTGGGAAATCTCTACCTTCCTGTCAACACTGCTATGAAATCTTAAATGGCTGTATAAAAAAAAAAAAAAAGTCTTCATAATAAAATGTTAGTAAAGTCTCCTCAAAATATCAACAGTAACTCATGTTACAGAATAAAGAGGAAAAGCCACATGAATATCTTAAGAGAAGCAGAATAAGCCGTCTGACAAATTTTAACATCTCGTGACTTAAACAAGAGTAATACTTTAAGCAACCTACTGCTGACATCACATGTAATGGTGAAAGATCAAGTACTTCCCCCTAAGGTAGGGCAGAAAGCAAGAAGTCTGTCATTACTTCCATTCAACACTGTTCCAGAAGGTCTAGTTAGTGCAGTCAGGAAGAAGAAAATTTACAGAGCACACGCATGAAGGGAAAAAGTAAAACAAACCCTTTATTTGCAGATAACATAATCATATAGATGGAAAATCCCACATGATCTACAAAAGAAGCTTCTAGGCCTAATCAGTGAAATTAGTAACATCACAAGATTTAAAAATGAATACATAAAAATCAACTATATTCCTATATAAATTACAAACCCCAAAATTTTAAATATTTTTTATGTTATTCACATATGTTATTTTTTATTTTTATTCACATATGTTATATTTTATGTTATTCACAACAGCATCAAAACCATGAAAATACTATGGATAAATTTAGAAAAATATGTCCAACACATGGACAATAAAGGTACAAAATATCACCAAGAAGAAATAAAAAACTAAGTAAATAGAGATGTCATGTTCACTTATCAGACTCAATTTTGATAAAATGTCAACTCTCACAGAATTTACCTACAAATTAAATACAATCCCAAACAAAATTCCAAAAGTCCTTTTGTAAAAACTAAGCAGATTCTGAACTTCATATGAAAATTCAAGAACCCTAAAATAACCAGAACAATTATGAGAAACAAAAAGTTAAAATTACCAATACCTGCTTTCAAGACATTACTATAAATTATAATAACCAAAACAGGGTAGTAGTGGCATAAGGATAGATATACAGGTCAATGGAAGAGAAGATAAATACCAAAAAGGGACATATGTACATGGTCAATTAGTAGTCAACAAAGATTCAAAAGTAATTCAGTGCAGAACTGCTGGTCCAAGATGGCAATATATAGGGAGACACTGACCTCACCACCTCCAGGGACACACTAAAACTATACCTATTTACAGAACAATTCATCCTGAAGAAGAACGGAGAGCTAACAGCTTCTGTACAACAAAGACCATGTAGAGAATGGCAAGAGAGACAGAGACACAGAAACAAAGAGGACCCCCATCAACACTGCAAACTTCTGTGTGGAAGGACTGTGAGTAGATTCATCTGCCCTGGGGTGCAGAAAAAAAGCTGTGGTTTGCGAAGACATCTAGAATATAAAGGAACCAGCTCCAGGTCAAGAGGAACTGTCAAGTGCCTCCACCCTGGCAGCGCGGACAGGAGCAAGGTCCAGGCATTCTAGATGGCCTAACACCTCAGTCAGCCCTGAGTCCCTAGCCCACACCGGACCCAAGCCATTCCATCAAGATGGCTCTCGTGCGGTGCAGCATACCAGGACATGCCTAGCCAGCCTCACTACATGCCTCACTACAGCTGCAGCTGTCCGTCAAAGTGACACAAACACAAAGCACCCTAGAACACTCAGGCCCACACCACTGCAGCTCCAGACAACTTGCCAGGACTCCCCTGGCTTAGAGCATATTAGAACCTCCCAACCCATACCAGCTTATACTCCAGACAACTCGCCAGGGAATCTCCTTCATGGAGTGCCCAAGGCACCCCCAGTCTGTACCCACCTTGGTTCTAGCCGCCCTGCCAGGACACCCCTGTGTGCAGTGACCCAGAACAATCCTTGCCCATACCTGCCTTGGCTTTAGTCACCCTACCAGGGCATCCCTGCGTGGAGAGCCCCAGGAGCCCTAGCTCACATCCACTTCAGATTCAGCTGTACTCAGAGTGCATTCAATGCAGAGTGCCACAGTACTGCCCCAGCCTGTGTCCACTCAGTTTCAGCTATCCTGTCAGTGTTCTCTGCAAGGAGAGCCCCAGAATCCCCTCGGTTACACCCACTTCAGCTCTAGCTGTGATGCTAGGGTGCCCTCCATAAAGAGAGCCCTGGGACCCCCTGGCTTCCACCCATTTCAACTCCAGCTGTGCTGCCCTCTGGGTGAAGAGCCCCAGGAACACCTGGTTTGAACCCACTTCACTTCTGACTATCACACCAGGGTGGCCCTAGCATGGAGAATGCTAGGATCCACAGTCCATAAACACCACAGTCCAGATAGCCACCCCAACTCACCAAGCACATTCTACACAGGAACCCACACTCAAGATCATTCCCTCTAGTTAAGGAAAAATAGCCGTTCCACCTAATCCATAGAAATAAACAGAAGAAGTAAATCAAAATGACAAAAAGAATATACTCCAAACAAAGAAAAAGATAAAACTTCAGAAAAAGAATTAAATGAAATGGAGATCAGCAGTATGCCTGATCAAGAGTTCAAAGTAATAGTAATGAAGATGCTTACTGGACTGGAGAGAACCATGAATGAAGTCAGGCAGAACTTCAAAAAAGACATATAAAATATAAAAAAGAAGGAATCAGAGTTGAAGAATAGCAGATGAAAAACACATTAAAGGGATTCGATAGATCTGAGGATGAGAAGAATGGATCAGTGATTTGGAAAGCAGGGGAATGGAAAGCACCAAAGGGGGGAAAAAAGAATTTAAAAATAATTATAGAGTAAGGGATCTGTTGGATAACAGGGTAACATCAAGCAAACAAACATTCATGTTATAAAGGCCTGATAAGGAGAAGACTTAAAAAAAGGGGCAGAGAACTTATCCTAAGAAGTAACAGCTGAAAAACGTCCCTACCCCTGGAGAGGAAACACATTCAGATTCAGGAGGCACAGAAAGCTCCAAAGGAGATGAAGCCTCACAAGGCAATCAGCTGATACTTCAGCAGAAATTTGCTGGCCAGAAAGGAGTAGAAAAGAACCACAATCAAGAACACTACCCAGCAAGATTAGCATTCAGAAATGAAGGACAGCTAAAGAGTTTCCCAAACAAAAAGGAGTTCTTCGCCACTACAACAGCCTTATAAGAAATGTCAAAGAGACTTCTGTAAATGGAAAAGGCCATGAGAGAACAAAATTATGAAAGGAAAGAAGCCTGACAAAATAAAAAAGATGGAAAATATAACAATATATATTTAATATGTAGAGGAGGTAAATAAAAATGAAGTTCTTCTAGACGATGCTCAAACATAAGTGACCATTAACAGACTGCTATATACTTGGGATGTTATATACATGAACTTCATGATAACCACAAAACCATTAATAGACACACCAAAAAAATCCAATCATGACACTAAAGAAAATCATTAATCACAAAAAAAGAGAGCAAGAGAAGAAAGGAAGAGAGAATTACAAAAACAACCAGAGAACAATTGAAAAATGGCAATAAGCACATCCTTATCAATAATTACTTTAAAGGTAAATGGTCTGAATGTTCCAATCAAAAAACATAGGGTGACAGAATGGTTAAGAAAACAGAACCATTTGGGGCACCTACATGGCTCAGTCAGTTAAGTGTTCAAACTCTTGATCTTGGCTCAGGTCATCATGATCCCACAGTTCACTGAGTTGGAGCCCCACATGGGGCTCTGTGCTGATGGCACAGAGCCTGCTTAGGATTCTGTCTCTCCTTCTCTCTGCCCCTCCCCTGCCTGTGGAGTGCTTGCTCTATCTCTCAAAATATATAAATAAACTTAAAAAAAAAAAAAAAAGAAAAGAAAATAGAACCACTTGCTGTCTACACTTTAGCCCTGAACATATACAGAGTAAAAGAAAAGGGATAGAAAAAGCTATTCCACGTACATGAAAGTAGAAAGAAAACAATAGCCAGGGCAGCAATGCTAATATCAGACAAGAGACTTTAAAGCAAAGACTATTACAAGAGACAAAGAAGGACACTACAGAATAATGAAGAAATCAATCCAACAAGAAGATACCACAATTGTAAATATTTATGCACCTAAATAAATAAATAAAGCAATTATTAACAGATGTAAAAGGAGAAACTGCAAGTAATACAAGAATAGTAGGGGGCTTTAATACCCCACTTACCTGAATGGACAGATCATCCAGGTACAAATCAATAAAGAAACAGTATCCCTGAATGACACATTTGACTAAATGGACTTAACGGACATGTACAGTACATGCCATACACAAACAAAAGAATACATTCTTTTCAAGTGCACATGGAACATTCTTCAAGAAAGATGTTAGGCCACAAAATAAGTTTCAATAAATTTAAGAAGACTGAAATAATATCAATCTTTTAGAATCACAACAGTATAAAAATATAAATCAATTACATTTTTCTAGAAAAAAGAAAAAAAACTGAAAACAAACAAACATGTGGAAGCTAAACAACATGGTATTAAACAACCAGCAGGTCAATGAAGACATCAAAGAGGAAATTTTAAAAATAACTTGACAAGGGGCACCTGCGTGGCTCAGATGGTTCACTGCCCAACTTTGGCTCAGGTCATGATCTTGCTGGTTCAGAGTTCGAGCCCTGCCTGGAGCCTATTTCAGATTCTGTGTCTGCCTCCCCCTCTCTCTGCCCCTCCCCAGCTTGTGCTCTGTCTCTCTCTCAAAAATAACATTCAAAAAACTTTTTTTTTAATTAAAAAAAAATATCTTGAGACAAATGAAAACAAAAACACAACAGTCCAATATCTTTGTGATAACAGTGAAAGCAGTTCTAAGAGGAAAATTCATAGCAATACAGGCATATCTCAAGAAGCAGAAAAATCTCTGATGGGTACTGAGGAGGGCACCTTTTGGGATGAGCACTGGGTGTTGTATGGAGACCAATTTGACAATAAATTTCAAAAAAAGAAGAAGTAGAAAAACCTCAAGTAAACAATCTAACCTTATACCTAAAAATGGAAAAACAAAAACAAAAAAAGCCCCAAGTTAGTAGAAGGAAGGAAATAATAAACATCAGAGAAGAAGTGAATGAAAGAGACTATAAAAAAAAACAGGAAAAGTCAATGAAACCAACAGCTCATTTTTTGAAACGAAAAACAAAATTAATAAACCTTTAGCTAGACTCATTGAGAAAAAAGAAGACTCAAAATCAGAAATTAAAGAGAAGTAACTGACACCACAGAAATACAAAAGACTATGAGTTTATTACAAAAAAATTATATGCCAACAACTTTGACAACTTAGAAGAAATAATAATGGAAAACATACAATCTTCTAAGACAGAATCAGGAGGAAACAGAAAATCTAAACAGACCAATTACTAGTAACAAAATTGAACCAATAATGAAAACAGTCCCAATAAACAAAAGTCTAGGACTTCTGAAACCAAATGGCTTCAAAGGTGAATTCTACCTAACATTTAAAAAACGGTTAATAGCTATTCTGCTCAAACTATTTCAGAAAATAGAAGAGGAAGGAAAATTTCCAAATACATTCTATGATGCTAGGATTACCCCAATTCCAAAACCAGACAAAGACATTACAAAAAAAGAAAACTGCATGCCAAAGTCTAATGAACACAGATGAAAAAATCCTCAAAATATGAGCAAGTTGAATTCAACAATACACTGAAAAGGATCATTCACCACAACCAAGTGGGATGTATTCTAGGGATGCAAAGATGGTTCAATATCCACAAATCAATCAAGCTGATACACCACATTAACAAAATGAAGGACAAAAATCGTAAGATCATCTCAACAGATTCAGAAAAGGCATCTGACAAAAGCCAATATCCATTCATGATAAAAACTCAACAAAGTGGGTTTAGAGGGAACATACTGCAACATAATGAAGGCCATATATGACAAACCTTCAGCTAACATCATATTCAGTGGTGAAAAACAGAACTTTTCTCCTTAGAACAGGAACAGGGCAAGAATGTCTGCTTTTGCCACTTTTATTCAACATAGCATGGGAAGTCCCAGCAGTAGCAATCAGACAACAAAAGGCATCCAAATTGGTTAGGAAGAGGTAAAAGTGTCACTATCAGTACATGACAGGATAATACATACAGAAACCCCTAAAGACTCCACCAAAAATTTATTAAACTACATTAATTCAATAAAGTTGGAGGATACAAAATTAATATGCAAAAATCTCTTGCATTTCTATACACTAATAATGAAGTAGGAGAAAGGCAAGTTTAGAAAACCATTCCATTTACAGTTGTACCAGAAAGAATAAAATACCTAGGAACAAATTTAACCAAAACTGTGAAAAATCTGTACTCTGAAAACTCAAAGACACTGATATAAGAAATGGAAAATGACACAAACAAATACAAAGAAAGACCACACTCATGGACTGGAAGAATACTGTTAAAACGTCCATCCTACCCAAAGCAACCTACAGATTCAATGCAGTCCCAATCAAAATACCAAAAGCATTTTTCACAGAACTTTAACAAATAATCCTAAAATCTGTACAGAATCACAAAAGACTCTAAACAGCCAAAGCAATCTTGAGAAAAAATAACAAAGCTGGAAATAACACAATCCCAGATTTCAAGCTATAGTACAACACTAAAGTAATGAAAACAGAATGGTAGTGGCACAAAAACAGACACATAGATCATTGGAACAGAATAGAACAGAATAGAATGCTTTAGGGTCAATCTGTTACAAAGGAGAAAGGAATATACAATGGGGAAAAGTAGTCTCTTCAACAAATGATGCTGGGAAAACTGGACAAATATAAAACAATAAAACTGGACCACTTTCTAACACCATACACAAAAATAAACTTAAAATGTATTAAAGACCTAAAGGTAAGACCTAAAACCACAAAACTAGAAGAGAACAAAGGCAGTAATTTCCCTGACATCAGCTGTAGCAGCATTTTTCTATGTCTCCAAAGACAAGGGAAACAAAAATAAAAATAAGCTATTGAGACTACACCAAAATGAAAACCTTTTGTACAGTGAGGGAAAATTTCAACAAACAGAAAGGCAACCTATGGAATGAGAGAAGGTATTTGCAAATGATATAGCCAATAGAGTTAACATCAAACATAAAGACCATCTACCATGCTATACCCCCAAACACATATGATCCAAATTTAAAAAAGGGTAGAAAACCTAAATAAACATTTTTCCATCCATAAGACATCCAGATGGTCAAGAGACACCTGAAAAGATGCTCACCATCATTAATCATCAGGGAAACACAAACAAAACCACAATGAGATATCACCTTATTACAGAGTTAGAATGGCTAGTATCAAAAAGACAATAAATAACTAGTGTCAGTGAGGATGTGTAGAAAAGGGAGTCCTCCCACACTGTTGGTGGCAATGTAAATTGGAGCAACCAATGTGGAAAACAGTATGCAGTTTCCTCAAAAAATTAAAAATATAAATACCATTATAATCCAGCAATTCCACTACTGGGTGTTTACTCAAAGAAAATGAAAACCCTAATATAAAAACACAGAGGCACCCCATGTTTGCTGCAGTATTTACAATATCTGAGATATGGAAGCAACCTAAGTGTTCAATGACAGTTAAATGGATAAAGATGTGGTATGTACATGTACATACACACACACACACACACACACACACACACACTACACACAATGGAGTATTACTCAGCTATAAAAATGAATGACATCTTGCCATTTACAACGTGGACAGACCCAGAGGATATTATGCTAAGTGAAATAAGCCTAACAGAGAAAGACAAATACCATATGATTTCTTATATGTGTAATCTAAAAAGAAGAAGAAGAAGAAAAAAAAAAAACAAGCAAACAACCAAAAAGTAGAAACAGACCCATAAACATAACAATGTGATTGTCAGAGGCTGGAGGTGGAGAGGCATGGGTAAAATGGGTAAAGGGGAGTAAGAGGTATAGGACTCCAGTTATAGAATGTATAAATCACAAGAATGAACGATACAGCATAGGAATATAGTTGATGCTACTATAATAGTAGAATATACAGTGACAGTAGCTACATTTGTCAGCACAGCAAAACAATGTAGAATAATCACTATGTTGTACACCTGAAACTAATGTAACCTTGTGTCAACTATACATCATTATAAAAAGAAATCAAAAAAGAAAATATAATCTTTCCAACAAAAGGTTTTGAACTGGATATTCGTAGAAAAAAGTGTGCCCTGATCCTTAAATTATACTATACACAAAAATTAACTAAAAATAATCACAGACCTAAATGTTAACTATCTAGAAACACTTAAAAATTTTCTTCATAAACTTGGGGTGGTTAAAGATTACTTACAGAGAACATAAGAAACACAAATTATAAAGAATTCCCACACATCAGACTTCACCAAAATTAGAAACTTTTGCTTTTCAAAACACATCATCATGAAAATGAAAAACCAAGTCCTAGACTACAAGAACATACCGGCAATACGCATAACTGACAAAAGACTTATATCAACAATAAAGAACTCTAAAAATTCCACAAGACAACAATCTAATAAAAAATGAACCAAGATTTTAAAATAGTTACTTCACAAAGAGAGAGATGACAAATAAATACATGAAAAGATTCTTGATGCCATTAGTCATGACAGAAATGCAAATGAAACCATAATAATTTAGCATTACACACTTACTACAACAGCTGTAGGTAGAACAAATGTTGGCAAGAATTTGCAGAACTGAAATCCTAAAATATAAAGTGGTATGATCTCTTTGGGAAAATGTCACTTTCTAATTAAGTGAAACATATAAATACCACTTGACCCAGCAGTTCTCTTTTTAAATAGTTACCCAAAAGAAATGTCAACCCAAAGACCTGTGGAAATGTTCATAGCTGCTTCCTTAATAAGCTAGAAGTGGAATCAATGCAAATATTCTTCAATTTGTAAGTTGGATGAAGTGTGGTATTATTCAGATGATGAAATATTACTCATCAATGAAAAGGAACCACTAATGGTATATGCAACACAGATAAATGCAAAATAACAAGTGTGTGGAAAATGCCAGACTCAAAAGATTACACACTGTGTAATTCCATTAATATGAAACAGTCTGTTTTATAGACTGATCTGATGGGAGGATCAGTGTTTGGGCTTGACAAAGGGGGTAGGCTTACTGTAACAGAATATGAGGGAACATTCTGGGAATATGGAGATGGTCTATGTTCCGATGGTAGTGGTTTTATATGTGTGTATAAATCTGTCAAAATACATTTAACTTGGCATGAGTACATATTCTTATATGAAAGTTGTACTATGGCACATTTGTTTAATCACAAAAATTTAAGAACCATGTCTTCACATTTAATTTTTCAGGGGAGCTTACCTTATTGAGTGCAACAATGAAGGGACATTTTTTAGATTTCAGAAGGTTAATAGATTCAATTGTTTGGGGCTCCAAACCATGCATAATATCAACGACTAAAATAGCAATATCACAAAGAGAGCTTCCTCTGTTTCTTAGATTACTGTTGAAAAGAGGGGAAAAGATGAATAAGTAGAAATCTTAAAATTACTATTCTGCTTAAACAAATTTTTAATTTCTTTGTAAAACCTACAGAAAAAAAAACCAAAATGAAGCGCATGCATTAACATTCAAGTGCCATTAGCCCTTAACTTGCCAAATGCTTATCTGACACAGTGAATTGACATCAGCTGGAATGAGTTAGTTCCAGAAGTTACTCCAATATTTCTGCAAATTGTACTGGCCAAGTTTTTTGCGCTAAGGAATATGGCCAAGAGGCAACAGGATAAATTCCACCTATAATGGGTTTCACAGGAGACAGACCAAGTATGTATTAGGATTTGGTCTTTCAAAGTATAAAAGATCTCTACAAAATACAAGTATCCAAATAAAGTACTGCATATTCAGTAAGGCACAGATAAGGATCAATAGTGGGACCACATATCTTAAAATACAACCCAAAAATTGATTAATCAGATGTTCTGACTCACTGAACTTTTAGACTTAATCGTTTCAAGCAGTTTGGTTTCAAGTTGCTCTTACCTGAAAGACTCATGGCCGGGAGTATCAATAATCAGCATCCCTGGAATTCGTACATTCTCTCTATCAAACTAGAAAAGGTGAAGAAAAGTGGAGAGCTTCAGGAAGCCAAACTTTATAAAGTTTCTTATAAAAACAATTATTCTGCCATGAAAACTTAAAAATATCACCACTTCCTTTTCTAAAAAATGGTTTTAAAACAGTGAGTCAAGCAGCAAAGCACAACAGTATTTTCATTAATATCAAAAGGAGCTTTGTAAGTAAAAAAATAAGAAAACATTCTCTTTGTTAAGGTCATAAAAATTTTTGAGCAGATTATCAGTAAGTAATAAATGACAGCAGTCATCTTAGAGTGACTATCTATAAAAAGGTGACATGCAAGAAGAGGTTCTCGCTGTTTGAAAAATGTATCTGTTCCAACTTTAAAGCAATTCTAAGCTTTGAAAAATATCCTAAAATACATTTTAAAGAAAATTTACCTCATCAACCTGAAATATCTTTAAGAAAGACTTCATATGCTGCTTTATTTAAATAACATCATAAACACTTAATTTTCTGGACAAAAGTTCATTAATGAATGGAAAAAAATTACAACATGCCTGATATGCACATTCTCCTTTAACCTAAAGTGTGGCACTGACCAACAAATCTCTCTCTCACGCACACACAAAACTTTTACTTGTTTATCTATACTTTTTGTCAATCTTCAAATGATTTTTCAAAATCTTATCTCCTATGTCAAAATGTTTCATCATGTAAAAACTCTCATATTTGCATACTGGTGATCTTAAATCAACATTCACTGGGCACCATAATTATTTCTATTTTGTATTTCTGGAATACAAAAAAATAGAATTGTCATATAAAAGTTATCCTGAGAACTTTAATATACGTCTAATAAAAATCGTGCTCTTTAACGGTGTTCTAAAATAAAACGAGATTTCAAGTTCTGGCAACTAGTGGAATGAGCTGTTGAAAAATCTCCAATGACTAACATAGAAATACCAGATAAATTACAACCAAGATAAATTCTAAATTATGAATTTAAAAAACTATAATTGAAGAAAATGGTGCTCAAATATTTTAAACTACATACTGAGATGGAACTGGAAATTTTCCACATAACTGGAAAACTGACCTGGAACAATCAACACCAAGATGCAGAAAGGCCACATTACTTATAAAAGGATGAAAACCAGCTTGTGATCAAACTTGAAAGGCAATAATTTATGTGAGAAGAAACCAGCGTAACATTTAAGATATTTAAGGAAAGGAAATGAGAATCAAATATTTTATATGGAGCCAACTGACTTTCCAGGATGAAGGCCACAAAGTATACAATATTCAAAAACTCAAAGAATATTATTCCCATTATTCCTTCCTTAGGAATCTACCAGAAAACAAGCTTCATAAAACATAATCTCAACCAAACCTCCCTTCCCCAAACTGGAGACAAATTTGTAGACCCTTTCTATATACTAAACTAAGACAAAATAAGGAGTAGAGACACATTAGCATGTAATAATTTATCATGTGTGTCATTTATCAATTTTATTACTTCTCAGTTCCAAATTTACCCTTTTCACCTGCTCTAGGATAATGGAATTACGGATTCTTTCTGTTTTTTTTTATAAGGCCCAGTTCCAAGACTGGAGCATGGTATGTAGATGAGCCTGGAAGATTCTGCTACACCAAACAGCATGGATGCAACCAAACACTACTAAAAGCGAACCAAAAAGACTCAGTAGCCAATCAGTAGATGAAGATGAGGCTATCTCACCACAAGAATAAATGAATTAAAACACAGTAAATATGTTTCAATCCATGAGTTTATAGCAATACAAAACCAAACAAAATTAGTCACTCTTTATTTTTAAAGTTAGTAAATAAGGTAAAGGATTAGGCATTTATTCTGCCTTCACTATACATATTATCCTGAGTAACCAAACAGCAAACCAGGCAGTTTTTCTAAAGAAGTAATCCAATAAATAAACACAATAATAGGCTTAGAATAGCAACATTTTGCAACCTCTAACACATTAAAGGTAGAGATTACTTTAAAAGTTCCTCCTGAGTAGAAGAGTGTTTTGATTGGAAAGGGACATAAGAGAGGTCTTCTGAGGTAATTGCCAAGGTTCTATCTCCTAACATGGATTACACAAAGGTTTTGCTTTTTAATGATTAAGTTTTTACCTTAATCTTATGTGATTTTCTTTATTGTGTTATATTTTGGATAAATAAGCTGAATATCTCCAAAGTAGAGAATATAAGGGAGATAAAGAAAATACAATCAATTTGACAGAAGCTAAAAAGGGTGTGGGAGGAAACAGTTTTTAAACATGGAGATCTATGGTGAAAGTGTTAAAACATGTAGGCGAAACATACTCTAACTTCAAAATAGTGATTGCCTCTGGGAGCACGAGGAAAGGAAATGAAACTTGAGGGGTCTATTCATCTAATGTTTTCTTTTGGGGGGAAAAAAAAGATCTGAAGCAAAACAGAGCAAAGTGGCACAAGTGTTAATTATAAATAGTGAGCACGTGGGTCTTTATACTAACCTTTTTTCCTATATTTGAATTTTTGTTAGAGATTGAAACATGCAAAATACATTTACATTTGTACTTACATTTTTAATCATCTTAGTCTGTTCATTAATAGCTTCAAGGGGAACATTGGTGGCCCCAATTTGTTGCGTAATGCCACCTGCTTCACCATCTTGTACATGTGTGTGACGAAGCTGGGATAAGACAGCAGATTCAGATTTGTATTTCAAAATATAAAAAGAAGCAAAAGCAGTAAGAAGGTAGCAACCTATTTAACAGAACTGCCTATATATGCTATGGTTTCTATTAACTTTTTATATCATTCACTTAAGAAGTTGTATCAAAGCTAACAATATTTTCTTACTTTATCTAGAATTTTTGTCTTCCCTGTATCCACATGTCCAAGTACACAAATAACAGGAGCTCTTAGCTTTTCTGTATTTACATTTTTACTGTGTTCAAGTCGTCGTTTCTAGGAATGAAAAAAAAAATCACAAAATTATTTCAAACCTTGACTGCCATCATCCTTTACATTATGTTGCCTTAGCAAGAGAATGCCAGAACCTTCATCCAAGGTTCTCTGTTGATTTAACTACATGTAACTGCACTTTACAATGTAAACTTTACAATCTAATTCCCTTTACAGTACCTTTGGACAAAGGGAAGCCTGCTAAAATAGATTTCAGAGCAACATTATTAAATTAAGAGTAAAAATCATGTAAAATTTTGGCTCCAACTTTCTGAACACTTTTGTACATTGCTTATTTAATGGAATATAAGAAATTGATCTTCTATCATACTTAGTATACAGTACAACCTCTAACTTATGTGGGGATTTATATAAAAGGAGGTATATATACTCTTGCATTCACACAATTTCATTAGAACTTCAAAACTATAAAATAAAATATTTCAAAGCAATTTATTTGAAAACTTTGATAGTGTACAAACGCTATAAAACCTTTCAATTGAGGGGCACCTGGGTGGCTTAGTCAGTTAAGCGTCTCTTGACTTCAGCTGTGGTTTATTAATTTGAGCTCCACATCAAGCTCTGTGCTAAAAGCCTGGAGCCTGCATGGGAATCTGTTTCCCTCACTCTCTCCCACTTGCATGTGTGCGCTCTCTGTCTCTCAAAATAAGTTAAAATAAACTTTACCGAAAAACTTTCAATTAAGAGAGGGTATATTTAATCCTCAGCCTAAGAGTCTAATGACATTTCCTACCTTAAGATACCACTCATCAAGCCTGAGAGGCATGTTCTTGGATCATGTGTTTCTCTTGTAGCATACACCTAGCTACTTCAGCTGAAAACCAAACAAAAACACACATGCCAGCAGCTCCTTGAAAGGCCAACTTTTTGAGCATAGTAAACTGGGCATTTAAAGGAGATAAGACTTCTAACAAAATTTTGATGTAATTTATAAAACTATTTTCCATCTAAAAACCATTTTTGTAAAAATTATTTACTTTCTACCACTAGACACTGGATCTTTCTACAGAAAATGGAATGAAAAAACATTTTGGAACGTCAAAAGTCAGATGTATTTGCTAACAAGGAGTCATACACAAGAACCTTACACTCTGTAAGACTCAAATATAGACATCATGACCTTAGTTAGGATCTGATATGGTTGAAAATTTGCCTTTTCTCCCACACTTGGTGTAGCATTACAATTTTCTGGAAGGCAATGTAGTTTAGACTTTAACTCAGAAATTCTACCTGAAAGTATCTGTCCTGAAACAATGACATAAGCATACAGAAATGCATATGTACAACCGTGTTTGTTCACTGCAGTATTGTTTTATAACAGCAAAAATTAGTAACCACTTAATCATCTGTAGTTGGGGATTTCCTCAAACCCAAGGCTGAAACCTAGTGGTTGCATAGAATCATTTAGAGACTCCTTCCACAATGGAGATTCTTATCCAAAAGTCTAATATGCGTTTTAGAAAGTTATATGTGGCAAGGTTTTGGAATCATGAAATGTTATGGACTGAAGTGCATCTCTCCCAAATTTATACACTGAATTCTTTTTTTTTTTTTTTTTTAATTTTTTTTTTTTCCAACGTTTATTTATTTTTGGGACAGAGAGAGACAGAGCATGAACGGGGGAGGGGCAGAGAGAGAGGGAGACACAGAATCGGAAACAGGCTCCAGGCTCTGAGCCATCAGCCCAGAGCCCGACGCGGGGCTCGAACTCACGGACCGCGAGATCGTGACCTGGCTGAAGTCGGACGCTTAACCGACTGCGCCACCCAGGCGCCCCTATACACTGAATTCTTAACTCCTAATGTGACTGTATTTGGAGATGGGGCTTTTAACGAGGCAATTAAAGTTATATGAACTCATATGGGTGGGGCCGTAATCCAATAGGACAAGTGTCCTTAAGAGGAGAAGTTAAAAAAAAAAAAAAAAAAAAAATCTCTTTTTGAGCCTGCACAGGGTAAAGGTCATATGAGGACTCAGTGAGAAGGCAGGCATCTGCTAACCAGAGAGAGCCCTCATCAGAAAACCACCCTCTGACTCTTCAATCTTGAACTTTTAGCCTTAAAAGCTATCAGAATATAAATTTCTGTTGTTTAAAGCACCCAGTCTGAAAAATTTTGTTCTGGCAGCTGAAACAGACTAATTAGGATCTTTCCATAAGATGGAGTACAATTTGTAGCAGTAAAGGTACTGAGGCAGGACTTCTTCAATGATGAAATGAATGGCTCAGCAAATCCTCTCCCCCAAAAGGAAACAAAACTGAGCAAAATAACCAAAACAACAACCACTGAAAGACTCTAGAAACCAACCAAAGGCAACATAACAAACTGAGAAAACATTAATTCAAGAAAATCTATTGCCCACCTGTGAAAGTAACAGAAGCCTATGAAGTTTTAGTCTAGACTTGTTCCATCATACTCCCCACACTCCCACAGCTCCATGGGGTGAAGAGGTATGAGATAGAGGAGCAGGGGGTTTCATACGTGAAAGCACTGTCTAAAACAGGAGAGATGCGAATGGCAAAAAAAGAGAAAAGGCTAAAATCGCAACTAGACTAAGGTCTCAATAGTGGTGGGGCAAGCAATAACCTGGAAGGATCAATCAGAAATTTAACAGAGGAGTATATGGAACAAGACAGCCAAAGTAGGCACTGATAAGATCCTATCTATCACTGGTACTCTAGAAAGCTGTGTTCCTACAGAGGGCTGTCAGAAGAAACCAGACAGGTCCTTAGTAAATTACTCAGTACCGGCTCAACAAGAGGCTTACAAATGCATAAAGAGTGGACTAGTAAACTGCCATATCCATTGGGAAATGGTGGAATCCTTACCAGCTCCAGGTGTTTAAGCACAACCACTGACAAGTCACTTGGCTGACCACTAGGATTAGCAATCAGGAACAAGCCCTAAGAAGCCAGGCTTAAGAAACATACCAAAAACAAACAAATAACTGAGAAAAAACATCATCAGCATCATACTACAGAAGCAATCCACAAGACTCAATGATCAAGTAAACAAAAATAGCTAAAACCACTACATTTGTAAGGAGCTAAAAGAATTCATATATTCTCTAAATATACAGATATATCTAAATCTATAGATATATCTAAATTTATAGAATTGCTATATTCTCTAAAATGTCTACTTACAAATGAAAAATTACAAGACATACAAAGAAACAGGAAAATGTGACCTATAAAAGAAAAAGTGGTCTACAGAATGTCAGAAACCTTGGGGCGCCTGGGTGGCTCAGTTGGTTAAGCATCCAACTCTAGATTTCGGCTCAGGTCATGATCTCAGTCAGGGTTTATGAGTATGAGCCCTGCATCAGGCTTTTGCTGGCAGTGTGGAGCATGCTTGGGATTCTCTCTTCCTCTCTCTCTTTCTCTGTGCCCTTCCCCAGTTCATTCTCTCTCTCTCTCCCTCTCTCTCTCTCTCTCTCTCTCCAAGTAAGTAAATAAACTTAAAAAAAGGTGAGAAGCTCAGATATTAGACTTAGCAAAGACTTGAAAGCAGCTAATATAAATATGTTCAAAGGACTAAAGGGAACCATATTTAAAGAAATAAAGGAAAGTGTAATGATGACTAATCAACAGAAGACATCAACAAAGAGAAAACAAATCACTGTAAGTTAAAAAATTCATTAGCAAATTAAAAACAAATCACTAGAGGGGCTCAACAGTAGATGCAAACTGGCAGAAGAATCAAAAGTCATAGATTAAGTGAGGTTATATAATCTGAACAATAAAAAGAAAAGACAACTGGGAAAAGTGAAAAGACCTCAAGAGACCTGTGGGATACTCTCAAGTGCACCAATGTGCATATAATGGGAGTCCAGAAGGAAGGGAGAAAGAGAAATAGGCAGAAAAAATACCTGAAGAAATAATGGCAGAAAACTTTGCAAAACTGGATGAAAAACCTTCATCTACATATCTAAGACACTGAATAAACTCTAAGCAGAATAAATACAAATATATCCTCATCAACACACATTACAGTTAAGTTGTTAAAAATCAAGGTTAAAAAAAAATCTTCATATAGAAAAATCACTCATTGTGTACAAAGGCACCCAAGTAAGATTAATAGCTTAATTTTCATCAAAAAAAAAAAAAAAAGAGGCCAGAAGGCAATGGGATAACATATTCAAAGGGCTAAATAGAAAACCAAAAACTGGATCTCTGAGATGTTCAAAAAGGTGGAAAACCTTTCACTAGATTGACGGGGGGCAGGGGGTGAGGATGGGAGGAAAGACACTGGTCACCAAAATCAGAATCAAAAGAGACACCACTAACTTTACAGAAACTGAAAAGACTGTAAAAAGATACAATGAAGAACTTCATGCTCACAACCTAGATAAAACACAATAGCTATTAGAAAGACAAAAATTACTGAGCATGACTCAAGATGAAAAAGAAAATATGACAAAAAGATAACAAGAAATTGAATTAGAGATTTATAAATCTCCCCATAGAAAAAAGCTTTGTTAGTAAATTTTGCCTACCATTTAAAACAGAAAAAACAATGTTTCACAAACTCTTGCAGAAAAAAAGAGGAGGAAGACTTCCTGACCAATCCTAAGGAAGCTAATTTTAAATTGACACCAAAGCCAGACCAACATATGATAAGCAAAGCTACTGATCAATATCACTTATAAGTATAGACCACAAAAACCTCAGCAAAATATTGCCAAATCCAGTAACATATAAAGAGAATTACATACCAGGATCAAGTGGGATATATTCTAGTAATGCAAGTGTTAGCTTAGCATTTGAAAACTAATGTTAATACATCATATATTAACACACACACAAAAAAAAAAATCCACCTCAATACATATCATAGAAAAAGTACCCATCTCCATTTATGATATAAACTCTCACAAATTAGGAAAAGAAAGAAAGGAAGTTCCTCAAACGTATAAAGGGCACTATTGACATCATAGTTAATGGTGAAAATCTGAATGCTTTCCCCACAAAGAATGTGTTAGCTTAACACATAACACACATATTATTAGAATAAAAAACATTTCAGTATAGCTACAGGATACAAGACCAATCTATAAGACTCAACTGTATTTCTTTATACTGAAAAATGAAATGAAAAAATTTTTTCAATTGTGATCCCATTCAATAGTATCAAAAACAGTAAAATACCTAGTAATAAATTTAAAAGAATTACAAATCTCAAACTATGAAAACTATAAGACACTACTAGAAGAAACTGTAAAAGATCCAAGTGAATGTATAATCATCAGCCTATTTCAATAGTATTAAAATAGATAATTCTCCCTAAATTGATCTATAGATTCAACACAATCACCAGCTAAATCTAAGCAAGATTTTTGCAGAAACTGACAAACTGACCATAAAATTTATATGGAAAAGCAAGTGACCTATAATAGCCAAAATAATCTTGAAAAGGAATAACAATGGAAGATTTCCCTATCTCAAAACTTACTATAAAACTATAATAAAGACAGTGTGGTACTAGCAGAAGAACAGATAATACAGGTGAATGAAACAGAAATCAAAGTCCACAAATAAACCTTCATATTTCCGACCTATTGATTTGTCAAAGATGCCAAAGCAATGGGAAAAGGATAGCTTTTTCAAACAATGATGCTAGTTAAATTAATAAAAAATGAACTTTGTCTATGACCCCACATCATGCATAAAAGGTATCTTAAAACAGATAAGAGGGGCGCCTGGGTGGCTCAGTCGGTTAAGCATGCAACTTCAGCTTGGGTCATGATCTCGCGGTCCATGAGTTCAAGCCCCACATCGGGCTCTGTGCTGACAGCTCAGAGCCTGGAGCCTGCTTTGGATGCTGTGTTTCCCTCTCTCTGACCCTCCCCCACTCACATTCTGTCTCTCAAAAATGAATATTTAAAAAAATTTTTTTTTAATTTGTCAGAGGTAGAGCTAAAGACAGAAGAAACTAAAGGTATAAATTTAGAAATAAACAGGACAAAATATTCATGACATTAAGTTAGACAAAGATTTCTATACTACAACACTAGAAGCATGCTCTATAACAGCAAATTTTGATAAACTGACGTTAACAAAATTTAAAAAAACTAAAAGAACTCTTACAACTCAATAATAAAAAGACAAATAATTTGAATACGTGTTTTACCAATGAAGATACAGGAAGGGCCAATAAGCAAACTGAGAAATGCTCAACATGAGAGAAATGCAAATTAAAACCACAATAAGATGGGGCGCCTGGGTGGCGCAGTTGGTTAAGCGTCCGACTTCAGCCAGGTCACGATCTCGCGGTCTGTGAGTTCGAGCCCCGCGTCAGGCTCTGGGCTGATGGCTCGGAGCCTGGAGCCTGTTTCTGATTCTGTGTCTCCCTCTCTCTCTGCCCCTCCCCCATTCATGCTCTGTCTCTCTCTGTTCCAAAAATAAATAAATGTTGAAAAAAAAAAAATAATTAAAAAAAATAAATAAATAAATAAATAAAACCACAATAAGATATATACTATTTCATATCCACTAGAATGGCTATAATTGAAAAGACAAAGGTTAACAAGTATTAGTGAGGATACAGAGAACCTTCAAATGGTTGGTATCTATAATTGTGCAGCCACTTTGGAAAAGAGTTTAACAGTTTCTGAAAAAGTTAAACACAAATTTACCATATTATCCAGCAATTTCACTCTTAGGAGTACATACTCCCACCCTTCCCCCCCCAAATGAAAACACATTTCCATACAAAGATTCATATGCAAATGCATGTACATAACAGTACTATTCATAATAGCCAAAAAGTAGAAACAACTCTGTCCTCTAGTGAATAGATAATAATAAAATATGGTATATTTATACAACAAAACGCTATTTGGCAATAAAAATGAACAAAATTCTGATACAGCTACCACACAGATAACCAGGGTAAGTAAAATAAGCCAGACACAAAAAAACATATATTATATGACTGAATTTACAACGGTCCCTCCTTATCCAAGGGGTGGTGATACATTCCAAGACCCCCAGTGGATGCCTGATACTGCAGATAGTACCAAACCCTATATATACTCCATGTTTCTTCTATACATATCAATGATAAATTTGTAAACTAGGCACAGTAAAAGATTAATAATAACTAGTAATAAAATACGAGGATAACAATATACCACAATAAAAGTTCTGTACATATGGTCTCTCTCAAAGTATGTTATTGTACTGCACTCACCCTTCTTCTTATGATGATGTGAGATTATGAAATGCCTATGTACTGAGATGAAGTAAGGTGAATGACATAGTGTTAGGCAACTACTGACCCTCTGACAATACATCAAGAGGAGGATCATCTGCTTCCAGAATGCAACTGACCACACCATGGAAAACAAAACTGTAGATGAGGGGACAGGGAGGGTGGGCACAGGAACTGCTGTATATGTAGGACTAGGAATAGGGAATGATGCAAATTGGTGTAAGAAATCTTCCTGGGGTGATAAAAATACTCTAATGTTGAGTTGTAACAATAGATGAACAACTCTAATTTACAAAATTGTACTGAATTGTACACTTAAAATGGATCAATTCTTTGATATGTAGATATCTCAACAAAGCTGCTTAAAAAAACTATTGTGCTAAGAGGTCCATAGCATATTATGTGAAGAAAAGAATATGTACCTACAAAATTTATCATCTTTTTTTTAATGTTTATTATTTTGAGAGAGACAGTACAAGTTGGGGAGGGGTAGGGAGACAGGGAGGGAGAGGGGGAGAGAGAAAATCCTAAGCAGGCTCCACACCGTCAGCAGGCAGCCTGATGCGGGGCTCAGTCTCACAAACTGTGAGATCATGACCCAAGCTGAAATCAAGAGTCAGATGCTTAACTGATTAAGCTACCCAGGTGCCTCTTAGTTTTAACTAAACATTTTAAAAAACCTGAACATGTACAGAACTATGAACAGGTCTGGGAAGTGAGATAATGGGGAAACTTTTACTTTCTGCTTTATACCCATTGTTTTTAAATGATCACAGTACGAACTGTCTCTCACAAATGGGTACAGAGCAAGACAATTGGCTTGAGTTAAGTGCTATGGGAAGCTGCAGTTATAATGGGAAAGAGAAGGGAATGCCACTGGTATCTAGTGGGTGGGGGGAAGGGATGCTGTATAATGTCCTAAATGAAGAGGACTATCTTCCAAAACAGAATTATATTACCTAAAACTGTCAATAGTGATAGGGTGAGAAATCAAACTTAAATCAACAGACCTTCTTAAGAAATTCTGAAAATGTATCCCTTTGTAGGCTTCACAGAGCAAAGAGGCAAACACTGACATACAGGTTATCAAAACAAAAAAATTTAAAAATTAGGATTATAAATGAAAAAATATATATTATTATTATTATTGTTATTATTATAGAGACAGAGAGAACCTAAAACAGGCTCCATACTCAGAGCAGAGTCTGACACAGGACTCAATCCCACAACCCTGGGATCATGACCTGAGCCGAAATCAAAAGAGTTGGCCACTCAACTGACTGAGCCACTCAGGCACCCCTTTTAACAAAGAAAAGCTAAAATAATTTTTAGCTTTAAAACAGTTTAGCACCCTCAAGAAAACTAGTTTTTATTGTTATTATTTATACTAAGCTGACAGAATTGAAGAAAACTCTCAAGTCTACTGCATTACATAGGAAAAATATAGTAAGCCTGGTAGGTATGTACACTTTACTAAATAGAAAGATGCCTCAGTAACCCACCAGATTTAAACAACTAAAGTGATCAGATGCCTCACAGCAACTACCTAAAATATACAAGGCAAACACTAGCTTAGTGTTTATGACTAGAAGGTATGTGCTCAGAGTAAACCATCACTCCAAGAGCACATAAAAATTTAAAGAAAACAAGAAATATATGATGAAGCAGTATACCATTATGACTTAGGTCAGGGAGTAAGGTCCTTGGGTTAGATCAGTGTCAAAGACCTGTTGTCTAACCCAAAGTCATAAATATTTTCCTCTGCATTTTTTCTAAATTCATACCTTTAGTTTATTACATCTTTAGCTCTATCTCTGATCTAAGATTACTTTTAGGTATGATGTGGGGTCAGAGACTAAACTTTTTATTAATTTAACTAGCATCATTTGGTTGAGAAAGGTATCCTTTTCCCACTGAATTGCTTTGGTATCTTTGACAACAAATCAATAGGCCAGAAAGATGAGGGTTTATTCTTGGACTTTCAGTTGTTTCATTCACCTGTATTATCTGTTCTCATGCCAGTACCACATTGTCTTTAGTTCAGAGGATAGTTCTAATGATCCTAGAGGAGTGGGGAGGAAAGGAGTAAAGAGAAAGGCAAACGGGAAAATAAATACCTCAATCCTCCGTTTGGCTTTGTCATAAGCCCTTTCTTCTTTAGTTCGATCATCATCAGAGTCGTATTCAGATTCTGAACTCATTTCTTTACTTGGTTTTTTATCTAACATTTTCCCCGCTTCTTTCTCATCGGACACCTTTTCATCTTCTTCATCACCTTCACTGCCTTCACTTTCTCCTTCCTCTTCCTCTTCCTCTTCACTCTCTTCCTCTTCACTCTCTTCTTCCTCCTCCTCCTCCTCTTCTTCAGGGTTTTCTTTTACTTCTATATGCACCGTGTTTTCTTCTTTGAGTAAAAAAGATTTTAAAATAAATGAAAGTTAAAAATGGAGATTTCTGTCAAGATTAAGGGGAAATACTAAGGGTGCACTAAGTAAGGCAGTAACATTATAAAACATCATTAATGCTAAATTGTTTTCATGCATCATAAAAGTAAAGCATTGGTCAACATGTTACAATGAAGATTGCCATTTAACAATAAAAACTTAATATATTACTAAGACAACCTAAAGACAGAAAAGGAACACAGTGAGGGGAACAAAATGCTTACAATTTCTTTCCCTTGGAGTCATTTGCTGATTCTTCACTTGGTCTTAGCACAAAGGAAGAGAAGCAATGGTCATTTGCTGATTCTAGAGAAGGTGAGCTTAAGCAGTGCTTAGGGGTCCAGGTATTGGGCCTATTAAGGACTCAGGGGGGTAAGGTTGACTACTCTTTATTGTGGAGTAAAATCCTGGAGAACTGCACCCTAGCAGTTAGAATGAATAGAAAACAAACAGGACCTCCCTGTTATTGGCCAATCACCTCCAGATTCTATCAATTCTAAACTTGGAATAAGATGATTCCATATTGCTAGTTCATTCAGACTCCTGGTGGATTGTACACATAATTTTCTCTGGAGAAAGAAAACACCATCCTTGACCTCAAATTATTTTGCAGTTTTACAAGTATAATATCCAGCACAATATATGAAAATAATGAGTCACATGAAAAAACGAATCACAGGATGGAAGCCAGCATACAGAAAACCACAAAATGTCTATACATTGAGGTTATAAAACCAAAATTTAAAAATGACTATGTTTCTAACATCCAGGGAGCAAAAGATTAAAAACTTTAGAAAGTAAAGAACTATAAAAAATAGTTAAATGGAATATCTAAAACTAGAAAACACTGGAGACAAAACTAGGAACCCAAAAGATGGGTTTAACAGGAGAGGAGAAACAGCTGAAGAGAAAATTAGTGAACCAGAAGACAGATGAGAAGAAACAATCTAGAAAGAACCATGGAAATTCAATTATGTGAAAAACACAGAAAAGACGACACATTGATATAACAGGAAGGTATATCAAAGGCATAACTAGAATCCCTGAGAAGAAATAATGGTTCATAACATTGTAAAATGGATAAAAACATAAAACCATACATTGATAAAGCTCTATAGGCAGAATAAATAAAAGGAAACTGACCCTGGCCACATCATAATAAAACTGCTGAAAGCCAAAGACACATGAAAACTTTAGGCTGATATCTGACTTCTCAAAAGAAACCATGAAAGCTAACACAAGGGAATAGTATTTTTAAAATGTTAAAGAGAATTTCAACAAAGAGGTCCTCACCCAATAAATATACCCTTCAAGAACTAAGATGAGATAATGGTATTTTTAGAAAAGCAAAAATGGAATGCCTCACTAACAGATTCATACTAAAGGAAATTCTAAAAGGTGTTGTTCAGGCCAGAAGAAATAATCTCAAATGGAAGGTCAGAGACACAAAAAGAAATGAAACACAACAAAAAGCTTACAATGTGAATAAACTTAAGCTATTATGGGATTTAAAACAGAGAATTAAAACAAATGAGAATAATGATATATAAATTGAGAAGTAGATAAATGTTCTTCATGTATTCTGTGGTATGCATTGTCTGTCTGGAAAGAGGGTAACATTAAACACTAATAGTTCAAATATCTTTGTTAAAAAGGATACTTTTATCCTGGAGTAACCACTAAAAGTAAGTGGAGGAGTATACAACTTCCAAGCTCATGGAAGGAGGAAAATATGGAATTAAAAACAAAACAAAAAAACCCAATCCCAAAAACAGTTAGAAAGGAGAAAAAAAGAAACAGAATAAGGACTAAATAAGATAAAGATAGTAAGTATACTTCATTAATTACATCAAGGGTTAAATGTAATGGGCTAAGTGGTCTAGGTAAAATATAAAGACTGACACTCTGGATTTAAAAATCTCAAATATGTGCTATTTAAGGAGACAGAAAAATAAAAATAGAAAAATATCATGTGAATCAAAGCTGGTATAGCCATATCATGTATACTTTAAGGCAAAAGGCATTACTAGAAATAAAAAAATATAAATAAAACATAATAGAATAACAAATCAGTGCATCAATCCATCAAAAAATGAGTGTACTCACCTAATAATAAAGTACTAAAATATATTAAACAAAATTAACAGAACTCAAGGAGAAACAGACAATTTACAATTAGGGCAGGAGATTTTAACCCACCTCTCTCAGTAACAGAGAAAAAACGCACTCCAGAAAAAAAAGAATAAGAAACACTTGAACAAAATGATAAGCAAATCTGATTAAAAACAGTGTACCCTTGAACAATGTGGAAGTTAGAGATGTTTGTCGCCCTGCGTAGTCAAAAATTCATGTATAACTTTTGCCTCTTCAAAAACCTAACTACTAATAGCCTACCACTGACCGTAAGCCTTAGTAATAACATAAATAGTTGATTAGCACATATTTTCTATGCTATGTGTATTACATACTATATTCCTATAATAAAATAAACCAGAGAAATAATAATGTTATGAATAAAATCTAAAGGGAAATATATTTATAGCATTGTATTTATTAAAAAAAAAAAAATTTGCATGTGAGTGAACTCCTGGAGTTCAAATCCATGTTGTTCAAGGGTTAACTCTATAGAGAACAAGGCACACAGTACTGCAGAATATAAACTCCTTCCAATCACATATTAAACATTTACAATAATCAACCATGTATTACGTTGTAAATTAATTCTCAACATATTTCAATTTTTTTAATGTTTATTTATTTTTGAGAGAGAGAAAGAGAGACAGTGTGCAAGGAGAGAAGGGGCAGAGAGAAAGGGAGACACAGAATCTGAAGGAGGGTCCAGGCTCTGAGCTGTCAGCACAGAGCCTGATACAGGGCTCAAACTCACTAACTGCCAGATCATGACCTGAGCTGAAGTCAGATGCTTAACCTACTGAGCCACCCAGGCGCCCCTCTCAACATATTTCAAAAAGATACATTTATGTTCTGTGATCTCAATGAAGTAACAAGAAAATAATCAGAAAATCCCACTTTTGTAAATTAAAAACTACATTTCTATAAATCAGGTAAAATATATTAAAATGGAAATTACAAATATCATCAGAACTTGTGAAATAGGACTAAAGCTTAAAGAAAAATTTAGTTTTAAAAACATATATTAAGTGTTGGCCAGGATGTGGAAAAAAAGGAACCCTAGCGCACTGTTGGTGGGAATGCAAACTGGTGCAGCCACTGTGGAAAACAGTACGGAGATTCCTCAAAAAGTTAAAAATATAACTATCTTATGATCCAGTAATGACACTACTGGGCACTTACCCCCAAAAAATACAAAAACACTAATTCAAAGGGATACATGTACCCTTATGTTTATAACAGCATTACTTACAATAGCCAAAATATATAAGCAGCCAAAGTATGCACCGATAGATGAATGGATAAAGAAGATGTGGAATATATATATACAACAGAATATTATTCAGCCATAAGAAAGAATGACGTCTTGCCATTTTGCAACAACAACATGGATGGAGCTAGAGGGTCTAACACTAAGTGAAATACATCAGTCGGAGAAAGACAAATATCATGATTTTACTCATATGTGGAATTTAAGAAACAAAACAAATAAGCAAAGGGCATATGAAAGAGAGAACTAGAAAAACCAAGAAAAATACTCTTAACTACAGAGAGCAAACTGATGGTTACCAGAGGCTGGGGAGAGGGTAGGGGTGAATTCAATAGGTGATGGGGATTACGGAGTGCACTTGTTATGATGAGCACCAGGTGATACACAGGACTGTTGAAACATTATCATACACCTGAAACTAATATAACACTGTACATTAACTGTAATTAAAATGAAAACTTCCAAAAAAAAACCACCCACATATATTAAGGAAAAAAACTCTAAATAAACAAATATCCATTTTAAGAAGTTAGTGGGGCGCCTGGGTGGCTCAATCGGTTGAGCATCCGACTTCGGCTCGGGTCATGATCTCACCATTGGTGGGTTTGAGCCCCGCGTTGGGCTCTGTGCTAACAGCTCAGAGCCTGAGGCCTGCTTCTGATTCTGTCTCCCTCTCTCTGCCCCTCCCCTGCTCATGCTCTGTCTCTCTCTGTCTCTCAAAAATAAATAAATGTATAAAAAAAAAAAAATTTAAGAAGTTAGGGGGAAAAATCAGGAAATTAAAACCAAAGAAAGTAGACTTTAATAATAAATGACAGAAAGTAATGACAAAGAAAAATTGTTTATTCACATTGATTAGGTACCATTTACTTGCATTATCTTTGTATTATGTTTTAAGTTAAAGGGGCTTTTGGTAGGCTACCTTTAATAACCTAATCCCATTTATAACATCATACTGAAATATATATATATATGTATACATATTTTAAAGTTTATTTTTGAGAGGGAGAGTGTGCACACAGGGGAGGGGCACAGAGAGAGGCAGAGACAGGCACCCAACGTGGGGCTTGAACTCGTGAACCACGAGAACACGACCTGAGGTAAAATCAAGAGTCGGGACACAACCAAATGAGCCATCCAGGCGCCACTGAAAAAATGTATTTTAAATCCTAGGATCTTCTGAAAAACCATTTATTCATAAAATGAGGATCCACATAAGGATTTAGGAACCATGGCAATGGAGAAATCAAGACTGGTTTTTATTCTCAGAAATGTTCATATGGCTTTCATCATCAGAAGACTGACCATTCCTTTAAATATACACACCTCTAATTACCACGAGATTTATCAATGTGTACTTATAAGCTATTCACCTTTTTCTCTCTCCTCATCACTGGCCATAGCTTCCCAATCATCCAATCCAGCATCTTCAGTTTCTTCTTCCTCTTCTGTAAATAAAGATTTTTGTTAGAAATCATCTAGAAATAGGGAATTGCTTTTAGAAAAAAGTAGAAAATTATGCTGACATTAAAAATGTTTTCATTATGCAAAAACACATATACAATCTCATTATCTTTGAATTATTTTTTTCAATATAGCTAGCATGTTCTAATTTACTATTATCAAATGCTGCACAATTACCCAGAATTTTGAATACATGAAATTACACTTAATCCAGATTTCATATTTGACATAATTAAAATATTAGAAACTCAGACATTTAAATGTTTTGTTAGATTTTGAAAAGGGTAGATGGTCGTACTCCTAGGTTCTTGAGCAAAAATGAAATTTCACAAGAGTCCCCTCACCTTATCTAGTCTTGCTTTCTGCATTTTCAGTTACCCACAGTCAACTGTGGTCTGGAAGCAGACAATCCTCCTTCTTAACATGGTCAGGAGGTCAACAGTAGTTTAACATTACATCACAGTGCCTACATCACTCATCTCACTTCATCTCATCATGTGAGGGTTTTGTCATATCACATCATCACAAGAAGAGTACAGTACAATATTTTAAAAGAGAAAGACTACATTCACATAATTTTTCATACAGTATATCATTCTGATTGTTCATGTTATTACTCATTACTGTTCTTTTCTTACGTGCCTAATTTATAAGTTAAACTCTATCACATCTATGTATGTAAAGGAGAAAACATAGTATATACAGAATTCAGTACTATCTGTTTCAGGCATCCACTGGGTGTCTTGGAGCATATCCCCTGCAGATAAGAGGGGACTTACTGCATCTCCATTTTGATGTTTCAAACTTCTACTTCATACCTAAGAATTTACTACTTATTTTATTGCTTTAACCTCTACAGGTACATACAAATACTACTTAAATTATATAGCTGTAGGTACAAAGCTACACCTCTACTCCAGTTGAAAATAAGAATAGAATATCTGCTGACAATCCAAAAGTATCCAGAAAGGTATAATTTTGAATTCAAGATTTAATATTCTCAATATTAATGACTCTTTTTTATGAAATCCAATAAAGCAAAACTATTCTCAAATCATAGGACATGTGGTATTTGCTTCCCTGTAATAATTATTACTTGACAACAAGTTTGGTTGAGTCATCTTGAGGAAAAAGAAAATGAGTCTGGTACATGTACCCAAAACATCCTTCTAAATTAACAATTCTTTCTACTGCTACAAATGTCACCTAAAATAATGAACTGCTATTAAGTGTATCAACCTGAATTCCTCTAATGTCATCATGTTAAGCTGAGTTGTGCCAAGTAAATGATCCATTTTATACCAAGAACAGAAGGGGAGAAAGAAGGAAAGGAACCAGAAATGATATCTTTCACTAGTGTGGGTCAGTCTTGACATTCTCTTGCTTTTTATTCCCAATCAAACTTTACAATATGGAGCTTCTCTTGATATTATTACCACACATTTAGTTAACCTCTGGCTCTATCAATACGTAGTCTAATGAATTAGAACAATGTTTATCTTAAACAAAAAAAAAGCCAAAGATTTTTCTCCAACCTCAAAACACACACACACACACACACACACAATGAATAAACAATCCTCTTGTTGATTTAGTAAATAGAAGTTGACCTCCAAGGAGGTTTAAAAATGCCAACTTTTATGACTCTTAAATAGTTCTCATTAAAATGCTACCAATTTGTTTCCAAAGGATTAAATAAAGAACTTCAGGTCTTCTTGGCACCACCTAAGATTTCTGACCCAAAATGAAAACATCAGAAAAAATCTAAAAACTTCTATCCTCTCTACATTTTACTGACACTATTAAAAAGAAACTGACTCAAATCTCCTACACTTTTTCAAAATGGAAATGGAAAGGAATGGTTTAGAGAAAAGAAGTATGAAAAAGACCATCCTGTCAGATATTTGGTTTCCCCACACTAATAATGACTAGACAACTTCTGACACACCAATGCTATTTAATAGGAAGCAATTAGTCAGTGCTACTGGCCTGGTTCAACAGGAGGTGGTGTCTCTTCCTTTTCTGGTACTCCTTGTTCTACCACTTCTACAGCAGCATTTAATTCTATTGGTTCAGACACTGAAAACAAGGCAGAAACCAAGTTAACAATACTTTTTCAGTGCATAATTTCTGTTAGGATACTCTGTTAAGTACTGAATAAAAACCAATAGTACAAACTTGAATTCTTCAGCACATTTAGAAAATGTTTAAATATCAGTCATATATTTTACAGGAAACAGAGTTTCTTTCTATTCAAGGAATAGAATGGAAAATTACAAAAAGGTTGAGAAGGAAACAAAGAAAAAATAAGAATGATAATTAAGAATAGTTTTTGGGTACAATCTAGGTTTTTCGAACAAAAGCACTTTTCCATTAACCTGTCATTTAAATCAGCTGAGAATGATTAACAATAATAGGAAATAAGGTATAGTAAGTTTCAATATGTAATTCTGATTTCCAGTTTCTTTAAAAGACATTGTTTTGAATGTTGTAGGAGAAAGTCAAACAAAATTAAAAAAATTTTTTTTAACGTTTATTCAGTTTTTGGTAGAGAGAGACAGAGCCTGAGTGGGGGAAGGGCAGAGAGAGAGGGAGACACAGAATCCGAAGCAGGCTCTAGGTTCTGAACTGACAGCACAGAGCCCGACGCGGAGCTTGAACTCACAGACTGTGAGATCATGACCTGAGCCGAAGTCAGACGCTTAACCGACTTGAGCCACCAGGCACCCCCAAAATATTTTTAAGTCATAGGTCACTTTGTATACAAACCTTCTTTATTTTCTAGCTGCTGTAGTGTTTTTTTCTTCTTTTTATCTTCATAAATTGGCCTTTTCTTTGGCAAAGAGTCTTTTGATGGCACTTCAACACCTAAGTGATAAGAATGAAAAACTTTAGACTTATGCTATTTGCATATCATTTAAGAAATGCTACTTGAAAAGGTAACATTTTATTCACCCCAGAGATACATACCCTGAAATATAAAAGAACATTCATGGAAAAATCTTTTTTATATAAGATATTGTAAAATATACATACACTAAAATTCTACTTTCTTGGTGTCCAGTTCTGTGACTTTTGACAGATGAGCAGAGTTATTAAACACAAGATGAAGAACAATTCCATCACCCTAGGCTGTTCTGTGTAGTCAAACCCTACTTACATCCTTGCAACCACCTATCTGTTCTCTTTCCCAAAAGATTTTTTTCCAAAATATCACAGAAATTAAACCTTCTAGTCTGGGCTGTTGTCATCATAATGGATTTTAGAGTCATCCTCGTGTGTCCTAATACTTCATTTCTTTTTATTGCTGAATAGCATTCTATTGTTAAGTATATACTACAGTTCCGTTATCTTTTAGACAACTGATGGACATTTGAGTTGTTTCCAGTTTTTGACAATTACGAATAAAGCTGCTACAAACATTTGTATGCAGGTTTCTATGTGAACATTTCTTTGTGGTAAATATTTTGAAGTGGGAATGATGGGACATTATGTAAATAGGTATTTAATTTTGTAAGAAACTGCCAACTGTTTTCCAAATTGGCTTTACCGTTTTGCATTCCAACCAGTAAAGTAGGTGAGTTCCAACTGTTCTGTATACTTGCCAGAAAAAGATGTTTTAAATGTAAGTATTTCAATAAATATGTAGTGAAAGCTCATGGTGGTCTTAATTTGAATTTCCATAATGACTAATGTTAAACATTCTTTTCATTGCTTATAGTTTAAGTTTCTGTTCAAATCTTTTGCCCATTTTTAAATAGGGTTGTTGCTTTTCTTATTGTTGAATACAGAGTTATCTTCTCATATTCTGCATATTAATCCTTTGTCAGATACGTGATTTTGAGGTACTGTCTCTGAACTGTCTCAATGGTGTCTTTTGCAGAACAAGTTTTTAACTGGACTTCCTCATATTTGTTCCTTTTATGAATTATGCTTTTGAAGTTAAACTAATCACTAACACAAGGTCACAAAGACTTTCTACTATGTTTTCCCCTAAAGTTTTATAGTTGTACATTTTATATTTAGATTTATGACTTTTGTGTTAATTTTTATTTAATGAGAGTTACGACGAGGCTTTTGGGTTTTTGTTTTTGCATATAGATTCCCAATTGTATCAGTTGTTGCTAATACTGTATTTTACTTAATAAACTGCCTTTTACCTATGACAGAAAAAAACAAACTGACCATATACAGACTATTATATTGATCTATTTGTCTTTATTGCTGCTTTTGCCATTATCACACTGTACTGATGACTGCAGCTTTACAGTAAGTCTTGAAATCAGGTACAATATTCTGAGTCTTTCAAGTATATTCTTTTCAAAATTATTTTGGCCATTCTAACTCCTTCATCTCTTCATACACACTTTAGAAATAGCTTATAGATACTCATAAAATATCCTACTGCTGACTGGGATTGCACTGAATCTACAGATCATTTCGGAGAACTGATTATCTTAACAATATCGTTTTCCTATCCATGAATGCAACATTTCTCCATTTACAAAGTTCTCTGATTATTTTCGTCCGTGTTTTTTTTTTTTATAGTTTTCAGCATATAGGTCCCACAAATATTAGAATTATAACTGTTTCAATGTATTTTTGGGGTGGGGTGCTATTGTAAATAATACGGTTTTGATTTTCAGCTGTTAATGGCTAGCATACAGATATACAATTGGTATTTGCATGCTGGCCCTATCTATAACTTTGTTAATCTCACTTATTGGTTGTAGGGTTTCATGTTTTTTCAGTGGTATCTCACAGTAGTTTCTATGTAAACAATTGTCATCTGTAAATAGAGTTTTACTTCTTCCTTTCAATCTGTATGTCTTTTACTTTTTTTTCTTTCTTTCCCCTAATTACAACTCTAGGATGTTCCAGTACAATGTGGAATGATTGTGGTGAGAATGGACATCCTTGCCTTAATTACAATATTAGGGTTTAGCAGCCATAATTCATCATTAAGTGCAACAACTGTGTATTTTTTTTGTAGATCTCTTTTAGCAAAATAAGGAACTTTTCTATTTTGTGAATTTCTATCATATATGCTTACTGAATTTTGTCAAATGATTTTTCTGCATCCATGTAGTTTTGCTTCTTTAAACACATTTACTGATTTTCAAAATGGAACCAGCCTTCACTCCCAGGATAAAATCCACTTCATCATGATAGATTTTAAGTTTTGACAGTTTGTGTCTTTTAAGGAATGGCCCTATTTTATCTTAAGCTTTTCAATCTATTAGCACAGAGCTGTTCGTTATATTGTTTTATCATTTTAACACCTGGAAATCTGTAATGATGATATCCCTCCCCACTCTTTCCTCATGGTATCAGTAATTTGTGTCTTGTCTCTTTTTTCTTCTTAGCCAATCTAGAAGTTTATCATTTTTATTGATCTTTTCAAAGTACTAACTTTTGGTTTCAATGATTCTCTATTAAGTCTTGTTTTATACTACATTGTTTTCTGCATTTTTCTTTCTGCCTCTTTTTCTTTTTTAGTTTAAATGGGAAGCTTAGACTATTGATTTGAGACCTTCTTTTTCTAAAACAAGCATTTTAATACTACAAATTCCCCTCTAAGAACTGCTTTAGCTGCACCCCACAAATTTTAATATGCTGTGTTTTCCTTCTTTTTTTTTTTTCTTCTAATTCAAGATATTTTCTAATTTTCAATAAGAGTTTCTCCTGGGCTCAGGGGTTAATAAGAAATGTGGTTTAATTTCTAAATATTTACTGATTTTGTAGATATATTTCTATTATTCATTTCTAGTTTAATTCTGTTTTGGTCCCCCAGAAAACACTGTAAGATTTCAAATCTTTTAAATGTTTTAGGATTTATTTTATGGCTCCCCAAAAATGGTCTATTTTGGTGAATGTTTGTGAACTTGTAGTTAGGTACACATAAGATTGTTATAAAGTTATGAGGCATTCACTTTTTATCATATGCAATGTAGGTCTTTATTTTTGGTAATTTTACTTGTTCTGAAGTACTTCAGATTAATATAACAACTTCAGCTTTCTTTTGTATCTGTTTTTACCACTTTATCTATATCAGTACACTTAAAGTGGATTTACTGCAGACAGCACATAGCTAGCTGGCTCTTGGTTTCTGACAGTCTCTTTTAATTGGTATCTTTAGACTATTCATATTTTAATTATTAATGCAGTTGGTTTTAAGTCTATCATTTTATTATTTGATTTGTTACCTCTGTTTTCCATTTCCCTTTTCACCTTCTCCTGCTTTCTTGTGGATTATTTGAATATACTTTAGATTTCCTTTTTAATTTATCTACTAACTTTTAGTTTTAATCTTATTTAATGGCTGCTACAGAAATTAGAACATTTATAACAGACTTTCCACAGTATACTTAGAATCAGTATTTTACCTGGTACATACATGAGCCATAGAGGTAAATATGGGTCTTGGGCACTGGTTTATATCATGGATTAGTTCTTAAAGTTTTGACTATCCTTTTTTGGGTCTCTTCTAAACACACAGAACTATATAGTAAGCCTAGGATTTATGTCCATTCATCAACAGAATTATAGGATTCTTCTGTCACTTCTCCCCCACCCTGCAATTTCCCCTACACTCTCTGGCTCCCAGGAGCCCCTCTCGTCCCTCTGGCCAAAAAATATGAGGTACTCTCAGAACTTTACCCTTTATGTTTTGAAGTTCCATTTAAGTGGAGCTGCTATTTGGCCTCAAAAGTTAAAAAAAAAAAAAAGGGGGGGAGTCCCTTCAAACTCTTCAGACATCAGAGACCCCTTTCCCTGACTCCTCTCTTCAAAAAGAAGTAACCATGTGTGCACCACTCTGTTTTAAAAATAATGATCATTCGGAATGCCTGGGTGGCTCAGTTGGTTAAGCATCCGACTTCGGCTCAGGTCATGATCTCACAAGTTTGTGAATTTGAGCCCCACATCGGGCTCTGTGCTGATAGCTCAGAGCCTAGAGCCTGCTTCAGATTCTGTGTCTCCCTCTCTCTCTGCCCCTTCTTCACTTGTGTTCTCGTTCTCTCTCTCTCTCAAAATAAATAAATATTAAAAAAATTCTCACAAAAAAAAATAATGATCATTCAACAATGTATGCAATTCAAAGTGAACAAAGAAATTTAAGAATTTTACAGCGGTGCATGGATGGCCCAGTGGGTTAAGCATCCAACTCTTGATTTGGGCTCAGGTCATCTCATGGTTTGTGGGATCAAGCCCTGTGCAGGGCTCTGCGTTGACAATGCAGAGCCTGCTTGGGAGTCTCTCTCCCTGCCTCTCCCCCTACTTGTGCTCCCTAGCTCACTCTCTCTCAAAATAAATAAGCTTTAAAAATTTTGTAAAAATATATAAAGAATTTCACAGCTGAAAGGACAGAAATTCTACAACTCCTTTTCCCACATCTCCCACAAGGTCCACAAAAACCTTCACTAGCTCTACTTACTCCATAAATTTTGGACTATGAACTGAAACAGACAATAAAATTTAGAAAATCCAAAATGAAGCCACAGTTGAAAAAAAGGTAAATTCCACCTTTAATCTATCCTTTTCACTTCAGAATAAATGCCTCTAACAATCTGACAGAAACAAGAGAAATTAAAAGTAGATCCTAATTTTTTTTTTTAACGTTTATTTATTTTTGAGAGAGAGAGAGAGACAGAGCATGAATGGGGGAGGGTCAGAGAGAGGGAGACACAGAATCTGAAACAGGCTCCAGGATCTGAGCTGTCAGCACAGAGCCCAACGCGGGGCTCGAACTCATGGACCGCAAAATCATGACCCGACCCGAAGTCGGCCGCCCAACTGACTGAACCACCCAGGCGCCCCAGAGTAGATCCTAATTTAACACCTATTCTTCCAAATACTTTAGTAGTAATGAAAAATATGCTACTATTTATATGCCTTTTCATCATCAATATAATTAATCAGCCTTCTTTGTCTTGAATTCTCCAATTTAAGCACTAAAGTAACAAGACACGGCAAATAAATAGCATCAGGTAACCTCCAGCATGTTTCAGAGTAATATGGTCACTGATCTCTATTTAAACATTTAACATAAACATATTTAAAAATCTGTATTTTGGTCTTTGAAAGATACAGTGAAAACATGACACTCACAAAATGTTTTCTTTGTAATGAACTCACAAATAAGATGAAAATTAAGTGCATAGTAAATAGAATAATGCCTCCCCCTGCCCCAAAACATCCAGGTCTTAATCCCCAGGACATGTGAATATGTTACCTAACATGGCAAAAAAGACACTGCAGATGTGAATAAGCCTAAGGACTTGAGATGAGAGACATTATCCTGGATTATCCAAGTGAGCCCAACCTAATCAACTGCATGAGATCCTTTAAAAATGAAGAACCTTTCTCTGAGGTACAGGCTGAAGTCAGAGGATGATGTACCCATGGAAAAATAGTCAGCATTATGCAATACTGATGGCTCTGAAAATGAAAGAAGGGCATCATGAACCAAGTAATATGAATGCCTCTAGAAGACAACAAGGGAATTGGTTCTACCCTAGAAACTCCAGAAAGGAATGCAGGCCTGCCAACACCTTAAACCAGTGAGACCCACATCAGACATCTGATTTAGAGAATTTCAAAGTAATAAATTTTGTGCCTTTTTAAGCTACTAAATTTGTTACAATACAAATAAAAAACTAAGTATAACAGAAGTTTCATTACCATTACAAAACAAAGTCATTAAGTTTACTTTTTTTCAACTATGGCCAGCTTCACAGCTGGTCAAAAGCTGGTCAAAAGTAAGATTCAATGAGAAAGTGACTTATCCAAAATGAAAAGGTTAGTGTCAGATCACAAATCTGTTTTTATTTGAATTCATGGTTCTTACTATCCAGTTTTGAACACTTCATATTTTCTCTTAAATAGGGCAAACAAATAAATTTTGTCAAATTAAGACATGGCAGTACAAACCAATGTCAAATCTGATCTGCAAGTAACATTACTGAATCTGAGGAGAATACATCTTCATCAGTCAACAGTTACTAGTAAATCCCAGACATGGAATGGTTCTCTATTACAATCCTTCCTCTCCATTCCTATAACAAACTCCTAAGAGAGGTTACTTTCCATTTGCTGGATTACTGACACAGTCTCACATAGGGCAGAAATTTTATAAAACAATAAAAACTATTTACTGTGGGGTCTTGAATGAAGTCATTAACAGAAAGAAATCACTTAAAATGTTCTTAACTTTAAAGTACTGAATGAACGCATGTATGTAAGTAATGAGATTGGCCAGAATTATAAAATCAGAGCTATCATTTGGTAAGACAAACTAAAATAAAAGGATAAAGCCAGCTGACAATGTGGAGATAATCCAGTTGACCAGAGATATCCCTGCCCAGCAGCCTACCCCTAGTAAGTAAAAGCAGGGACCTGGGAGGGGAAACTGTAAGTTATATGAACTGAAGGGTGGTCACAACAACACTGCAGACTTAATCAACAGACTATTCTTCGAGTTAGGGAATGTTTAATAAACTGTTATATTTGTAGTCAACATCAACGTGTGTTCAGATATTCCATTCACCTTGCAAACTGAGATTATTACAATCAAATTCACACAGAAAGTCTTTGCCTGAAGTGAATTAATTTCAAATTATTTGTAAAGTACTTGCTATACGGTTAGTAGTTAATAGGCTAAAGGCTATAGAACTGACTGAAAATGCTATCTGCTACACGATTCAGAGTAATTATCAGAAAACACCGGCAGATACCTACACTCTCAAACACATTTTGGGCTCAATAAATAAGTTTTATATTGTTCTAGGTAATGAATGTGGTACCTGATCTTTACCCAACAAGGTAGCTTTGAAAGATACAGTGAAACAAAACACTATAGCTTCTTTTGAGATGACTCAATGAGCATACTATGGAGGCCTTTAATATCAAGCTAAGGAGCTTGGACTTTTTATCAATACATTGGGAATCAGTAAGAGGACAAATATTGAGCAACATTATGAAAAATAAGAGCCCAAGGGGAGAGATGCCACTCGAGAGACCATCTCTTCCAAACCCGTCCTAATGATCATCATATTAAATTACGGGGGGGGGGGGGGCGGTTCTTGGCTAGCTCTTGATCTTAGGGTCATGAGTTCAAGCCCCACATTGAGGGCAGTGTCTACTTAATTATAATTTTCATCTAATCTCATAAGTACAAGTCAAACTACTCCATAAAACATTTCTAAGAATGGAAAATTATTCCCTGCTTGGTCCCATCCCAATTTCTACATGAGTGCTTTTAGACATCCAAATAGTCACCAGTCAAATCTCGTATCTGGGTGCTAGTTGTACTCATATTTGTTCTCTAATTTCATCTTTAAAAAACTACATCCCCAATTAAGAATAAACTTTTTGATCCAAGTACTGTGTTTCTCTACATTTACTGCTGCCAGCTGAACATATAATGCATAATAAAGAGGTGGTCACACAGATCAGTTTAAATCTCAGCTCCATGACACTGGGCAAACAGTTTAAACCTGGAATTTGGGGGGCGGCTGGGTGGCGCAGTCGGTTAAGCGTCCGACTTCAGCCAGGTCACGATCTCGCGGTCCGGGAGTTCGAGCCCCGCGTCGGGCTCTGGGCTGATGGCTCAGAGCCTGGAGCCTGTTTCCGATTCTGTGTCTCCCTCTCTCTCTGCCCCTCCCCCATTCATGCTCTGTCTCTCTCTGTCCCAAAAATAAATAAACGTTGAAAAAAAAAAAATTTAAACTTGGAATTTGGGAATGAATGATGGGAATGAAAATACTTATTAGATTCTTATAAGGAAAGAGACAATGTCAAAGGTTTATGACAATATCAGTTACTTAATAAATACGCAATAAATGGTACCTATTACTGTAATTATAGCAAAAGCACCAAAATTAGTCATATAAAAATCTGTGAAATGTAAGAACAAGAAATTAAGAGAGGTCTTCTTCTCAATATTCTTCTCAATGGAGCAGAGAAACTATTTTAAATCATCTTATCTGTCAGAAACATAATTACACGTCCAGATTACGGTCTCTAAACTAAAAGAACTAGGGCTCCTTGTATAAACAGGTGATTTCAGGTCTAGGGCAGAAAATGTGTAAGATGTACCATAGATACCTTGTTGTGTTAGAAAGTGAGGTAGAGGTCAAAGAATACTGTGGTTGTGTGGAAAAAATCGGAGGGACCAAACTAAATGAGGTCCCGCTGGCCAAAGATGGGACAATTTTGAGTATTAAAAAATATAAATGATTTCATGAGATAAAAACATGTAAATTACATAAAACCCCATTAAAATAATACAGATCCAAAAAACAAAATTACACTCACTGATCACCTTTGGAAGTTGCTGAGACATCAATTTATTATCCTGAGGATTAATGAAGGAAAATAATTAAGCATTTATCCTGGCTTTCCTGAGTGAACTGTATTTCAGGGAAAGTTTTTCTTTAAACAAAGATTATAGCTAATAAATGCAAAAGGAATGACAGTATATCACAACTCTGCAATTCCTAATGAGCTCCTTGATACAGGCAATGATCACTAATTGGATATTAAATTATTAGGTGAAAAATCAGTGGATTACTTGTATAATGGACAAAGCTGCCAATACCTAACCCAATAATCAATCTTGGTATCACCAAAAGTAAGACAACCAGATCACATGCCTCCAGACATGAGGCAACAGGAAGTACATAGTACCACTTGGAAAAGCCAAGCTGCTATATATAGGAAATTTTAACAGATAGAGAAGTTTATTAGCCAAGACCAGGAGAACGCAATTAAACAAATTCAGAATATGAGAAATTCCAAATAACCCAGTATCTACAACTAATAAATGGCATACCAAAACCAAGAATGGGTAATAGTATCAGTGAGAGACAGACATATCAACCAAAGGCAACGTGTGGATCTAATCTGGATCCTGATTCAAACAAACAAATTATAAAAAACACTGTGGATATAAGAGGAAAAACTATACATATACAACCAGATGCTATTGAGAAATTAATTTTGTTATATGTAATACAAAATCTACTTAATGTAAAAAAAAAAAAGTCCTCATTTGTTAGTAAAATAGGAGTAAAATAATAAAGTAAAAAGGAGTAAAATAACATGGTGTTTAAAATTCACTTTAAAATACTTGAGGAAAAAAAGTCAGTGGAGAGCGAGAAAACAAGAACGGTTAAATACTGACAATTGTTGAAACTGAGTAACAGACACTTGGTGATTGATTTTACTGTATTCTCTTTGTTTATTGTGGGGGAAACAAAAACTTATTTACAGACATACTATCATTTACACATAAATTTTCATCATCATATAGAAGTCACCTCCCTAAATAATGTAATTATCTTACCTGTTCTTTACACTTTTCTTTAAGTAAGCTCTATACCCAACCTGGGGCTTGAATGCATGCCCTGAAACCAAGAGATGCATGCTCTACCAACTGAGCCAACCAGGTGTCCCTCTTCTTTACATTTTTATTTGACTTTTTCCACAGCATTTTCCTAGAAATTCTCTGACTTCTACTCTCCTTTTGACCATTACAGACCTATAACTGCATGACAGAAGCTTCTAGACTATTCAGTTAGTTAAAAATACTACTTACCCTGAGCTTGTAGAAGTTTAAGAGTAGCTTCAGCTCTGGCTCTGGCTTCTCTCTGGGATTTAGTTAAAAGTTTCCCTTCTTTTTTCAAGCGTTCTTTTCGTTCTTTTTCTTTTTGCTTTTTCCTTTCTCTCTTTTCTTGTTCTAGTCTTTCCTGCATAGGAGTACATATCAGACAAAAATTGTATTGACATAATTATGAAATTTAAATGTCAAGAACACAAATTCAAACAAAGCTCTTGAAATACATGCAAAGTATTACATTATGAATACCCAAATGAAAATAAATATTATTTTTTAAATGTTTACTTAATTATGTTTGCAACAACACGAGCAAAGAGGGGCAGAGAGAGAGGAAGAGAGAGAATCCCAATGCAGGGCTCGAACCCACAAACTGTAAGATCATGACCTGGGCTGAAATCAAGAGTTGGATGCTTAACTGACTGAAATACCCAGATGCCACAAATGAAAATACTTCAACAGTGTACATAATAATTATTAATTAACATCATATGAGAGTAGACCAAGTATTGGAGTGGATATATAACCAACTTCTGCACCTAAGTAAATAAAGGTAGAATTTTCTATATTGCTTCATCTTATTGTTTACATCTGAATAATAATGTAATTGAATTACCATACAACTATGACATTTTTTAGAATAAGAAGATTAAAGATATCTTACAGAGCACAGACTTTAAATTAAACACAACTTCATGAAAACATACCTCTTCTTTACGTTTAGCTTCTAACTCTTCAAGCCGTTTTATGCGTTCCTCCTCTTCTCTCTTTTGTCGTTCTTCTTCTTCTTTAAGCTTAGCCAGAGCTTCTTGCATAGCTTTAACTGTGGCTTTGCTAGGTCCTTTTTTCTTCTCCTTCTCTTTTTCTTCCTTTTCTCCTTTCTTTTTCTTCTTATCTTTTTTCTTTTTGTCTCCTTCATTGTCATCTACCAAAAAAGAACAGAGGCAAAGTGTTTTTTAAAAAGTGGTTTCCATGGGGCGCCTGGGTGGCGCAGTCGGTTAAGCGTCCGACTTCAGCCAGGTCACGATCTCGCGGTCCGTGGGTTCGAGCCCCGCGTCGGGCTCTGGGCTGATGGCTCAGAGCCTGGAGCCTGTTTCCGATTCTGTGTCTCCCTCTCTCTCTGCCCCTCCCCCGTTCATGCTCTGTCTCTCTCTGTCCCAAAAATAAATAAAAACGTTGAAAAAAAAAATTAAAAAAAAAAAAAAGTGGTTTCCTGGGGCGCCTGGGTGGCGCAGTCGGTTAAGCGTCCGACTTCAGCCAGGTCACGATCTCGCGGTCCGTGGGTTCGAGCCCCGCGTCGGGCTCTGGGCTGATGGCTCAGAGCCTGGAGCCTGTTTCCGATTCTGTGTCTCCCTCTCTCTCTGCCCCTCCCCCGTTCATGCTCTGTCTCTCTCTGTCCCAAAAATAAATAAACATGGAAAAAAAAAAAAATTAAAAAAAAAAAAAAAGTGGTTTCCTAACACAGTGATAAGCAGCCCCCAGAATTCAAAGACCATATTGGGCTGAGGTTGATGCCAGCAGCAGGGTAAGGTTTCTCGAGAGGTACAGAACAGCTCCAAAAAACTGAGTTGGCTTCAATTTAGTTGCTCTAAATTGTCCTGGGATATCCAATAAGACAGGAGGATTCAGTCAGCAGAAAGAAGACATACTGTATCTAATGTATCACTTAATCCATGGTATCTTAATTCCTGCCGAAATTTAGTAGATAGTTTTACTTCTAAAAGAGGATGGGGGCGCCTTGGTGGCTCAGCTGGTTAAGTGTCTGACTTCAGCTCAGGGCATGATCTCACAGTCGTGAGTTCAGCCCCACGTCAGGCTCTGTGCCAACAGCTCAGAGCCTGGGGCCTGCTTCAAATTGTGTCTCCCTGTCTCTCTGCCCCAACGCCGTTCACACTCTCTCTCAAAAATAAAATAAAAACATAAAAAAAAATTTTTTTTTAAAGAAGAGGAGGATAGGAATGATGCCTACCTTAAGGGGATATTAGAAAAATAAAATATAGGGGCACCTGGATGGCTCAGTCGGTTGAGCATCTGACTTCAGCTCAGGTCATGATCTCACACTCCGTGAGTTCGAGCCCTGCGTCGGGCTCTGTGCTGTCAGCTCAGAGCCTGGAGCCTGCTTCGGATTCTGTGTCTCCCTCTCTCTCTGTCCCTCCCCTGCTCATGCTCTGTCTCTCTCTGTCTCAAAAATAAATTAATAAAAACATTAAAAAAAAAAAAAGATAAAATATAAAAATATAGATAACTATCTTCCAAGAACTCTAGAGCATTATGCTAAAGAATTAAAGTTTATGAAGCTACTTTTGTGGTATTACTCTTCAAAGATGTCCAGATAATACAAATTTGGTTAAAAAAGACATGTCAATTTTTCCATTAAAAGTTTTCTAGTCTTAAAAAAAGCTGTATGAGGGGCACCTGGGTGGCTCAGTCGGCTAAGCGTCCGACTTCGGCTCAGGTCATGATCTCGCAGTTTGAGACTTCGAGCCTCACGTAGGGCTCTGTGCTGACAGCTCAGAGCCTGGAGCCTGCTTCAGATTCTCTGTCTCCCTCTCTCTCCGCCCCTCCCCTACTTGCACTCTCTCTTTCTCTCAAAAATAAATAAACATTGAAAAGAAAATTTTTTTTAAACAAGCTGTATGAATCATTTGATCTTTATTCTTCTGAAAAAGAAGAATTCTAGCTAGAAAGCTTACTTTTTATTAATTGGTTCTACCAAAAAAGAAAACAAAACTTGGCTCACAGTTGCTTAAAAAATGTTAATTAATTTTAGCATGTTTTTGCTTTTGTATTTCATAGATTAAATTGGGCTTTTAAAAACAGGAAAACAATTCATTATCTGATACTGAGACATCAAAAGGAATATATCACTTTAGACCTTCCAGTATTTGTCAGCACCGAAACTGTTTTCACAGTGAAATTCTATAAAAATCCTAGTCTGTACACAAACCATTTTAGACACTTTAAACTATATATATATATATATATATATATATATATATATATATATACACATATATATAAATGTTTAACAATGAAAATCAAAAGTACTTACTTACTTTCTTAATTAATTAAAGTAAGCTTCATGCCCAGCTTGGAGTCCAATATAGGGCTTGAACTAATGACCCTGAGATCAAGAGTTGGATGCTTAACCCAATGAGCCACGCAAGCATCCCTAGATGTAATTTTTAAAAGGCTTCTTCCCACCTGGGTGGTTCAGTCGGTTAAGTAACTGACTTCGGCTCAGGTCATGATCTCACAGTTCGTGGGTTTAAGCCTGGCATGGGGCTCTGTGCTGACAGCTCAGAGCCTGGAGCCTGCTTCAGTTTCTGTGTCTCCCTCTTTCTCTGCCCCTCCCATACTTACGCTGTTTGTCTCTCTCTCTGTCTCTCTCAAAATAAATAAACATTAAAAAAAAATTTTTTAACACTTCTTACAACTTAAGTCCCTTTACAACCAAGGACAAAAAACAAAATTTCTGGGGCCACCTGGGTGGCTCAGTTGGTTAAGTGTCCAACTCTTTTTTTTCAACGTTTATTTATTTTTGGGACAGAGAGAGACAGAGCGTGAACAGGGGAGGGGCAGAGAGAGAGAGGGAGACACAGAATCGGAAACAGGCTCCAGGCTCCGAACCATCAGCCCAGAGCCCGACGCGGGGCTCGAACCCACGGACCGCGAGATCGTGACCTGACTGAAGTCGGACGCTCAACCGACTGTGCCACCCAGACGCCCCACAACTCTTGATTTTCATTCGGCTCAGGTCATGATCTCACAAGTCGTGAGATCAAGCCCTGCAGTGGGCTCCACGCTTACAGCACAGAGCCTGCTTGGGATTCTCTCTCCCCTCCACTTCACCCCTGCTTGCGCACATGTGAGCACACACTCTCTCTCAGAATAAATACATAAACTTAAAAAAAAATGACCTTGGGGCGAAACTCAGACTGTGAGTCCAAGCCTACAGCCCTTTCCTTAATAATATTACCAACCTTCAGCAGCTGTGGGAGTCTCTCCTTTCTCTTCAGAAGTAGGGACTGCTCCAACATCAAGGGTCACTTTGGATTTTATAGTTTCTTCTTCAGGTTTCTTTTGAGATTGTTTACTCTGATCCTTTTTCCCAGTCTCTAGCTCTTCTTTTTCTTTCAGCTTCCGCAGTTTTGCTTTTTCTTCATCTCGCTTTTTTCTTTCCCGTTCTTTCTTTTCCGCCTTCTTTTGGGCCACTGTCTTAATTCTGAAGGAGGAGTCGTCATCTTCATTCCCACTCTCCACATTAGGACCTGGCTTATTTTTTTGATTTTTTTTCTGTCCTTTTCTAGACTGCAAAAATTCATCTGATTCATCACCACTTTCACCCGAAGAATTTACTCTGGAACGCTCTTTAATTCTTTTACTGTTATCTTCATCATCTTCTGAGCCATCCCCTTTTTTACTTGATTTCTGAGCTTTCCCTTTAGCTTTTTTAGAAAGTTTATTAAAATCATCATCATCATCATCACTCCCAGAGTACATTTCCACTTTTGGCTTTGCAGATTTTTTTGATTTTGAATCTTTATCTTCCCATTCTTCACTATCATTATCATCAAAACTTTGTTTTTTGCCTTTCTGTCCTTTCTTTTTTTTATCTTGTTTTGAGGTGGATTCTTCTTCATTATTTTCTGTTGGCTAAAACAATTCCATTGTTAAAAATATTAAGTTATATTTTATGTTTTAAAATAACTGAGACTCCTCAATCATGTACTTTATTAAGTATGCATAGAAAAAATTCTCCAAATAACTTCAAAATAAGGTCGTTTTTTTCAAGAATATAAAACTCAATCAAGTACCAGAAGCTAGCCTAGACCTCAGGCACATTTCACATTCACTGTAAATTTCAGAATCCAGGTGCTCTGAAACATGTACTAATCATCAGTCCACATTTACTACCTTCTTCAAATGGTATACAAAGCCTACAAGGAACCTGAATGAAAAAAAATATGTCTATCACTTTCCAATTACTTTAGGTTATCCAAATTCAAAGAATGAAAAAGAAAGATCAAAGAACACTGGAGACAGAGACAGGAACATTTTATCTCCAAATGTACCAATTGTGAACGAGCAACATATCACAAAATACCTCTGAAATCCCAAATAAAAGGTCTTTGTATCTGTGTTGGGTTTTACAACGTATTTCTTTCTTAAAAACTGTTTTCCCCCTTTGGCAGCAGAATCTATAGAAACTTTTAATTAACATATTCACACTGCTCGAAAGCTTCTAAAAGGCAGCTCCCTAAAACTGGCACTAGGATGCAGAATAGGTAACAAGGGTCTTTCACCTTTACTGCAGCACTTTCTCTGTCAGCTTTGATGCCTTGAGCTTCCCAAGACAATTCTTCCAGTTCTTTCAGGATATCATCTTCACTAGAAAGGATTAAAATATATTTTGAGGCAACAATTTAATAAGTGAATCTAATACCAAAGCTAATAAAAATCAAATATATTTAAAATATACTTACTCAAAGTCTTGCCTTTTTTTCTCCTTTTTCTTTTTCCCCTTTGACTTTTGAGGCTCCTGTTCCTTGGCAGCACCAGCTCCTTCTATTTCTGCAGCCAAGGCATCAAGATCAATGTCATCCTTGGCACTTAAATGAAAACAAAGAAGACCTAAATGTTACTCAAGAGCAAAATAATCTACCACATTAACAGAAACATATATCATTTTGACTTTTCTCATTAGCAGCCCAGTGACAAAAATCATTTGGCAAGTTCTTTCATGACAACACTTGAGTTGTATCTACTTATCAGCCTCCCGCATCTATTTCGAGAACACGCTCAAATCAGAAAGAACTATAATCAGGAGGTCCAGGAAAATCTAGGTAAACAAGAGAAAGAAATTAACTTTTGCTGATAACAAAGTTTATATGTGCCTAAAGGAATTATTTATAAAATGGAGAGAGCTTAAAAGATAAAATGAGTCTTATTACTTTATTTGTAATAGCAACAGCTAAATATTTGAACACCTATTCAATTTTTCCTTGGAATAGCAAAAATTTTAGAGCTGGAAGAAACTTTAGAGACCATCTAGTCTGTCACTTTACCAACAGGAAAACTAAGATGCACAAAGTTTGAATGCCTTGAGCAAGACAACCACACATCCAAATCTAAATGAATTAGAAATGATTCACTAAATAAAACACAAAAACATCTAAAACCCCAGAACCAAATCTCACAATGTTTTACATTCTTGATTTCGTTTCTGGTTCTATCCCACAATGTCCTCACCTACAAATACTGGAATAAATCAAACTAAGTTCCGGTTAAAAACTACAGAAAATCCAGGAGGTCAAAGATGTACAAATATGAAAGGTAGATGAATCCAAATAAATGATACAATAAGAAAACAAAGACTTGATGCATCATGACCCCCACTCTGCAGACCTTGTTATAAAGATGTTTCATTTCAGTAAAGAAAATTTCCTAAAAGAATAACTTTTAGATTTTAAGATTAATAATTTTAATACAATTTTAAGATTTACAAGACACTGAGGATATAAAATTTATTCCCAAGGATCTTAGAAGAGACATCAAATCAGTAAGCCAGAAATTTGCAAAATGCCAAATGCCAACCAGTGAAGAAATTTATGTTTTTATAATAGTTGTCTACAACAAATATATTACCTTTTTCCTATATTTTAGACAGTGTATTTGAGGAAAATTATAGAACACTGAGCACTAGAGATGACTTCCTAAAGCACGAAATCCACAATCAGAAAGTCAGACCCTTCCTGGTTGAGGACAGACCTGGAACCAAGTACTGAAGGAGGAACAAGAGTTAGCTGGACAAAGTAGGTGTGCCCATCAGACACAAGGAGTACAAAAACCTAAAGACAAAGTGCATGGTATCTTAGGAAGACTCATAAAGGGGTATCTGAACCAACTGAGATGTTTTTCATAAGTTATGGATTTCGTGATCCAACCCAAGATCAAGGGACCCAGTAATGGGCTAGGAGTTTAGCAGTGTATCTTTAGCCATCTTTCCAGGTGACTGTGGGTTCGATTTGAAATATTCTTCTTAATAAATGTAGAAACCAAGGTACAGAGAATTTAACTTAGGATCACACAAGGAAGAGATGGAATTTGAACCCAGAAGTTCTGATTCTACTGTCAGAGCTCTTAACTCTGCTTACAAAGTCAAATTTGCATTTTAGAAAGCTACCTTTGGTATGAGTAGCAGGGCAGAATCCCAACTAGTTAGGAAGCAGGAAAACCAGTTGGTAGGAGCTTTTATAGTTAATTATAATGAGAAATGATAAACACCTGACTTGTAGTAGCTGCAAGCAAGATGATAGAAGATAAATATTAAGGGGATCAATCAGTAGCACTTAAGTGACCAACTGGATGTATTGTATATAGAAGGGAAAGAATCAAGAACCATCCTTAGGTCTCATTAAGTAACAGAAACCAAAGCCTAGCCAAGCTCAACCAGCACTCTCCAAAGGCATTTCTGCCACTATGTCACACCACAGCAGCTTATAAAAACAGGGTGAGATGGGAAGATGGTTAATGATTGAAGCTTGTCACCTCACCTCCAAAAATTTGCCATCTCTTACCTGAACTATATTCATCTCATCAGAATAGCTTGTGACTGGATATATTTCCAGACCACTCATTAACAAACATCTCCAGAGTAACAATATACAGGACTACATCTGTATGCTGTTGAGTCTGAAAGGCTTCTTCTGGCCAGTTATAAAAGACTGACAATTTTTGAGTGCTTATCATATATCAAAGCACTGTGCTGTTCAACCACTAGACATACTATGTATCATTTACTCCTCACAACAACTCTATGAAGTTAAGCTTAAAGATGATAAAAAGAATTTACAAAAGGCTAGAAAATAGTATGCCAGGAACTCAAGCCCAAATCTGACACCAGAATTGTGCTGCCTTCTCTAAAAATGGGAAATAATCAAGTGTCTGACATTATTTGAAAAATTCAAACATAGCTACAAAATATATCAGTGATATATAACAAAACTTAAGTCTTAACCACAATGGTTTCTCAAGTGTTCCTTTGATACGTACTGAACTTGCTGCTCCAGACTCAGGAAAAGGTCCTAAAGAGTAAACCATATTACAATGTCAGGACATGAAAACAACATACGTATCATATTAGTGATTTAAGCCAAAACATTGAAATTTGGTTTTTAAAGCTTATTTATTTTGAGAGACAAAGAGAACGAGAGAGAGAGAGAGAGACAGACAGACAGACAGACAACACACCCCAAGCTGGTTCCGTGCTGTCAGCACAGAACCCAACGCGGGGCTTAATCTCACGAACCATGAGATCATGACCTGAGCCTAAATCAACAGTGGGACGCTTAACCAAATAAGCCACCCAGGCGCCCCTAAGCTGAAACTTTAGAGTATACCTACATTTTCAGTGCTACTCCTATACCTACCCACTATAAACTACAGCTTACGATTTCAATAAACTTAAGAGTCAAACCTAAAATGCAGCCATGGTGATAACAAAAGCTTTAAAAGCTTTAAGGAATCTGTAAAAAATATTTTTCTGTAGGTATGTCTTTCTGCAAACCACTTTTTCCTTTAATAAGGCTGTAACAGTCCTAATAATGTTTCCTGTGACAGCCCCCAATCCTTTATTCTAAACTTATTACCGATTTACAGAAATAAAAAGCAATTTCTATTGTACTCGACTCATGTTTTTACAAGCCACATTTTTCCATCAAGACCATAAAAATGTTATGACTTAATGGCCTTAAAAAATAAAGGTATTAAACATACTGTTATGTGTAGATTTTTAAGAACAGCAAAGCTACTTTCTAAAGTGGGTTTACCATTTAATATTCACACCAGCAACGTATGGAGATAACCATTTTTTTCACATCCTAGTCAGTATTTGATATTATGGCTACTTTCCCTTTAAGATACTCTAATAAATTAAGTGGTAATATCATAATAGTTTTTTCTTTTTTTAATTTATTAACATTTATTTATTTTTGAGAGACAAAGAGAGACAACGAACGAGCAGGGGAGGGGTAGAGAGAGGGAGACACAAAATCAGAAGCAGGCTCCAGGCTCTGAGCTGTCAGCAGAGGCAGATGTGGGGCCTGAGATCATGACCTGAAGTGAAGTCAGACACTTAACTGACTGAGCCACCCACGTGCCCCATAATTTTCATTTGCATTTTCTTAAAGGATAGGTTAATTACACATTTTTTCATGTGTTTGTCATTCATAGTACTACTCTGTGAAATGTCTGTTCATATTGTTTGCCCATTTTCTAATAGCACTGAATGTTGAATTTTGAGAACTCTTTTTATGTTCTCTATGAGTCATTGGTCAAATATGGTTTATACATATGTTCTTCCAGTCTGTAGCTCACTTTTTCATCCATTTAACAGCATTTTTATTAAAGGAAAAAAAATTAATTTTCATGTGGTACTCTTTACCAAGATTTTATGAATCATGCATTTGGTGTCATGACTAAGAACATTTCATCATGCCATAGGTCTTGAAAATAAAACCTTTGTTATCTTCTAAAAGTTGGGTGCTTTAATGTTTTATATTTAAATCTATGGTCTATTTTAATTTTTTTCACCTATGGGTACTCAACTGCTCCAGCAACATTTTACACTAATCATCTTACACCTTCACCAAAAATCACTCAGCTGTACTTGTATAGGGCTATTTCTGAGTCCTCCATTCTGCTTTACTGATCTATGTGTCTTTCCTTCAGACACTTACATTGTCATGATTAATGGAGCTACATAATAAGTTTTAAAATCAGGTGGAATGATTTCTTCCCCTTATTAATCATTATGAGAATTGTTTTATCTATTCTTAACTTTGACTTTTGAAATATATTTTAGAATAATCTTGTCTATATCTACGAAAAGTATCTTGCTAGAATTTGAATATAAATTGTGACTTCATTATGTTGTCTTTCAATCTATGAACACAGTAAGTTTTTCCATTTATTTAAATCAGATTTTTTTCATCAGTGTTTCAAAATTTTCACAAAACCTGTATTTAAAAAATTTTTTTAAAATATTTTTTAGAGAGATAGAGAGAGCATTAGTAAAGGAGGGGCAGAGAGAGAAAGAGAGAGAGACACACAGAATCTGAAGCAGGCTCTTCGGAGCTTCTTCTTCAAGCTGAAGAAGTTTCCCTCTATTTCTAGTTTTCTGAGTTTCATCATGAATGGGTGATGTATTCCTGTCAAAAGCCTTCTTTTTCACATAAAAATAACCAAAAGAATTTTTTTTAAGTTTTCTGCATCAATTGGTGTAATCATAAATAAGTTTTCTTCTTTCACCTGTTAATGTGGTAGATTACACTTACTGGTTTCTGAATCATGAATCAGTCTTGCATCACCTGAATTCATTCCATTTCTTTTTATTTGTCAAGATGTATGTGTATTCAATTCTATTTGTTAATATTTTTAAATTTTTTTAAGTACATTTACTTATTTTTGAGAGAGAGTGAGCACAAGCAGGGGAGGGCCAGTGGGGGGGGGGGGGGGGAAGACACAGAATCTGAAGCAGACACCAGGCTCTGAGCTGTCAAGCAGAGCTCAATGCAGGGCTCAAACCCATACATTATGAGATCATGACCTGAGCCAAAGTCAGATGCTTAACCAATTGAGCCACCCAGGCGCCCCATCTATTTGTTAATATTTCATTAACAATTTTTGCAATCTATATTTATGAGGATATCAGCTTGTAGTTTTCTTTTTTGTGTGTACCACTTTTGACTGGCTTTGACATCAGGGTAGTACCAGTTTCATAAAAAGATCTAGAAGATTCAGTCTCCTCTCCTATATTCCAGAAATGATTATAGAGCATTGGTGTTACTACTTCTTTAAATATTTGGTAGAAAACTCCAGTAAAACCATCAGAGTCTGCAGACTTATTTTTCAGGACTTCTTTTTTTTAGTAAAGGGGATGGCAGGGGTGGGGAGAAGGAGGGAGAGAGAATCCTAAGCAGGCTCCACACCCAGCACAGAGCCCAATGTGGAGCTCAATCTCATGACCTAGAACTGAAATCAAGAGTTGGACACTTAACTGAGCCACCCAGATGCTCCCATGACATTTTAAATTATGAATTCAATTTCCTTAATAGGAATAAGGCTCTTCAAATTATCTATTTCACCTTAGTGAGCTTTGATAGTTTAAGAAGTTAGCTCATTTCATTTAAGTTCTCAGATTCATGTGTATAGAGTTGTTCACAGTATCTCTTTTTTTCTTTTTGATACACATCTATAATAATATCCCCTATTTCCTCCTTAAAGGCCTGTATCTAGTCAACAAATTGAGTCAGTAATTTGTAACCTTCAAGCAATAGGTCCAGGTAATTTTACTAGTATAGCATTTAAGAAAGAAGTGATACCATTTCTCCACAATCTCTAGAAAATAAAAGCAGAGTTTTCCTAACTCATTCTGTGAAGCAAGTATCACCCCAGTACCAAAATGAAAACCAGTATAAGGAAACTACAAATATCACTCATAAACAAAGATGTCAAGATCCTCTAAAAAATATATTAGAAAGGCACCTGGGTGGCTCAGTCAGTTGAACATCCGACTTTGGCTCAGGTCACGATCTCATGGTTCATGAGTTCGAGCCTCACATCGGGCTCGCTGCTGTCAGCATGGAGCCTGCTTTGAATCCTCTGTCCCCGTCTCTCTCTGCCCCTCCCCAGCTCACATGCTCTCTCTCAAAAATAAATAAAACATTTCAGAAAATTAGCAAATTAAAGCCAACAATGTATAACATGAATTATACACTACAACCAATTAGAATTTATTTCAGATATGCAAGATTTGAATACAGGAAATACTGTGAAAATGCCAACAGATTAAATAACTTAGATGAAATGGACAAATTCCTAGAAAGACAAACTATTAGAACTGATTCAAGAAGAATTAGAAAATCTGAATACACCTTTAGTAAGTAATTGAGTTATTAATTAAAAAGTTTTCCACTAAGAAAAGCCTAGAGCCAGATGACTTCACTGGCGAATTCTATGATACATTTAAAGAAGTAACATCAATCCTTCACAAACTCTTTTGGGCGGGGGGAGGGGGGCAGGGAGAGAGAAGTGAACACCGAGACCAATATTACCCAGATAACAAAACTAGACAAAGACATTAGAAAGGTATAGAAGAGGCAGTTGTAGAACACTGTGAATATACTTAATGCCACTAAATTATGTGGTTAAAAGGGTAAATTTTATGTGTATTTTACAATAAACAGAAAACTATCCCCCAAAAAAGGTACAAATGAACATTTGTGTGTACAAATATTCTCAACAAAATACTATCAAACCAAATCCAGCCACAGATTAAAGAAATTATGCATCATAATCAAGTTGAATGCACTCCAGGAACACAAGGTTGGGTTTAACACACAACAAAGCAATGTTATCAGGGCACCTGGGTTAACAGGAAAATAAATAAATATATGTATATATATGATCATATTAACTGCCATAGAAAATACATTTTACAAACCCAACACCTATTCATATAAAACACTCAGCAAACAAGAAATAGACATCAAGACCTAAACAAATAGAAAGATGTTCCATGATCATGAACTGGAAAACAATATAGTTAAGATGTCAATTCTTCCCACCATGATCTACAGATTCAACCCCTTTGCAAACACCAACAAACTGATTCTACAGTTTAAAAGGAAAAACAAGACTTTGAATAGTCAACACAATACTGAAGAACAAAGCTGAAGGACTCTATCCTATTTCAAGACTTACTTAGGGGTGCCTGGCTGGCTAAGTTGGTTAAGCATCCAATTTCAGCTCAGGTCATGATCTCATGGTTCATGAGTTCAAGCCCCATCTTGGGCTCTGGGCTGAAAGCTTGGAGCCTGGAGCCTACTTCGGATTCTCTGTCTGCCTCTCTCTCTCTGCCCCACCCCCCTCTTAATACGCATGTGCACTCTCTCTCTCTCTGAAAAATAAACATTTTTTTAAAATGTGTTTAAAAAAAACACTTAAAGCTTACTATCAAGGCAGTAGAGTTAAAACAAAAAAAGATGCAGAATCTGTGGACCCTGGGTTTGGCAATGAGGTTTAAGATGAAATAAAAACCAAAAGCAGAATTTATCAGAGAAGAAATGATAATTTAGACTTTATTAAAATTTAAAATTTCTGCTTAGAAGGATACTGATAAAAAAATGAAAACACAAACCACACAATAACAGAAAATGCTGGCATGCCTTCCTTTATTGTACTTCACAGATACTCTGAACTTTCAAAGCAGCCCATGGATCAGAGTCATTTTGACTTTCAAGTCTCATGATGTAAGAAATACACTTTGTAAGGCTATAGCTGCCATAGACAGGGATTCCTCTGATGGATCTGAACAACAACAACAACAACAAAACTGAAAACCTTCTGAGGAGGATTCACTATTCTAGATGTCACAAACACATTTATGATTTATGGGGAGGGATCAAAATATCAACATTAACAGGAATTTGGAAGAAGTTGGTTCCAACCGTCATGGATTACTTTGCAGGGTTCAAGACTTCAGTGGAAGAAGTAACTGTAGATGTGGTGGAAACAGCAAGAGAACGAGAACTAGAAGTGGAACCTCAAGATGTAACTGAAATGCTACAATCTCATGATAAAACCTTTAACAGGAGCTGTGTCTTATGGATAAACAAAGAAATGATTTCTTGAGATGGAATTTACTCCAGGTGAAGGTGCTGTGAAAACTGTTGAAATGACAATGAAAGACTTAGAATATTACATAAACTTAGTTGATAAGCAGCAACAGGGCTTGCTGCAATTTCGAAAGTTCTATCATTGAGTAAAAATACGTTATCAAACAGCACTGCATGCCACAAAAATATCATTCATGAAAGAGTCAATTAACCAACTTTATTGTTGCCTTCTTTTAAGAAATTGCCACAGTCACCCCAAACTTCAGAAACCACCAATGTGATCAGTCAGCAGTCATTAACATCAAGGCAAGACTCTACTCCAACAACACAATTATGAATTGCTGAAAGCTCAGATGATGGTTAGCATTTTCTACCACTGCAGTATTTTTAAGTTAATGTTACATACATTCGTTTAGACATAATGCTATTATTTGCACACAGTAGACTACAGTATACTGTAACATAATTTTCATATGCACCGAGAAACCAGAAAATTGATCTGACTTGCCTTATCGCAGTGGTACAGAACCAAACATGCAGTATCTTTGAGGTATGCCTGTATTTGCAAAACACTACTGACTAAAGGACTTGTATCCAAAATATGGGAAAAGAAATTTAAACCTAATAATAATAATAACAATAATAATAACAGAGAACCCAATTAAAATATGAATAGGGGTGCCTGGGTGGCTCAGTTGGTTAAGGTTAAGCATCTGTCTCTTGATGTCAGCTCAGGGTTGTGATCTCATGGTGTGTGAGGTGGAGCCCCGTGTCCGGCTCTGTGCTAAAAGTGCAGGGCCTGCTTCGGATTCTCTCCCTCTCTCTCTGCCCCTCCCCTGCTCACACAAGCTATCAAAATAAATAAACTTAAAAAATAAAAATACGAATAAAGATTTTAACAGTCACTTGACCAAAAGATACATAAATGGCAAATACAAAAAGAGATAAAATGCTTATCATTTGTCATGAGGGTAATACAAATTAAAACAATGAGACAGCACTTCATATCTATCACAATCACTAGAATCAAAGAAACTGCCAATATCAATTGTTGGTGAGAATGCAAAATAGCAGATTCTGGGCTTGAGGTAAGTCTGGATCACTGTGTAATACTAGAAAGCAAGTGATTACCATCTTTCCCTACCCACCCCTGCCCAAAACAATGAGTGTATAACTAAGAACGTAGGGACCAAGCGAAAGAGCACTCAACTGGCAACAAGAGGAACAAATTAATTTCTTAATTAAAGCAACAAATTATGGGGCGCCTGGGTGGCTCAGTCGGTTAAAGTGTCCGACTTCGGCTCAGGTCACGATCTCGCGGTCCGTGAGTTTGAGCCCCGCGTCGGGCTCTGGGCTGATGGCTCAGAGCCTGGAGCCTGTTTCTGATTCTGTGTCTCCCTCTCTCTTTGCCCCTGCCCCGTTCATGCTCTGTCTCTCTCTGTCTCAAAAATAAATAAAAAAAAAAAAAACGTTAAAAAAAAAAATTTAAAAAAAAAAGCAACAAATTAACATAGTATGAGATTTTAAACTAAAATATAAAATACTGTCCCCAAGTCCACACTGATGGAGATGAATGAATGAATGAATGAATGGGGACGAGACAAGTCTCCAATGCAGAATTCTAAATAAGTTATTCAGACATGCCACCATTAAGGAAATGGATAATTTCCCACTTAAATGTGAGCAACACACAGTGATTTACTTCCAAAGAGTACAGTATGGAAAAAAGGAAGAGTAACTGTATAATGTAAAAGCCTGACAAATACAGCCAAATGATCTGGGTCAACATAAGTGAATTGTTGAAGTCTTCTCAAAGATAAGAGGAGTCCAAGGAAAAATGACAATCATTTACAATGACTCCAAAAAAAATGCTTTGCTATAAATCTAACAAAACATGTATAGAATTTGTAAGCTGAAAATCACAAAATGGTGATAAAAGAAATTCAAGACGAACTTAATAAAATGGAAATATACCATGTTCATGAACTAGGAGATTCAACACAGTAAAGATGTCAATTCTCCCCAAAAATGACATTCAAATTTAAGCAATTCCAATAAAAATCCCAGCAAGATTTTTGGGACATAGCCAATATATACAAGACTACTCCAAAATGCATATGGAAAACAAAACAAAAAAACCAAAAACCAGAATAACTAAAACATTCTAGAAAAAGACTTAAAAAAAAATGACTTTAGGGACACATGGGTGGTTCAATTGGTTAAGCTGACTTGATTTCAGCTCAGGTCATGATCTCACAGTTCGTGAGATTGAGCCTCGTGTGCTGTGCTGACAGCATGGAGCCTGCTTGAAATTCTCTCTGCTGCTCTCTCTCCTCCTCCCTGGCTTGTGTATGTGCTCTCTCTCTCAAAATAAATAAACAAACATAAAAAAAATTTTATAATGACTTTAGCAGATTTTGAGAATAACCAAAACTGTGGTTCTGGCAGATGGACAGACACAGATATCAACAGACACAGGTATCAACAAGAAGAGGGAATCTCAAATTAGCCCCTACAGAAGTATGGCCAACTGATTTTTGACAAAGGTGCAAAAAGTAATTCAAGAGAAGAAAGACAGTCTTTTCAACAAATGATGCTAGGGCAAATGGACATGTATTTGTACAAAAAAAATGAATTCCAATCTCATTACTTATGCAAAAATGAACTCAAGATACATGACAGACCTAAATGTAAAACACGAAAATATAACTTTTACAAAAAATTTTGGGGGATCTAGCATTAATCAGGTTTTAAGACTTCCTGAAATTAAAAGTACAATCCAAAATAAGTTGGACTTCATCAGAATTAAAAACTCTGGCTATGCAAAAGACCATTTGAAGGGAATGAAAAGGGGCACCTGGGTGGCTCAGCTGGTTAAGTGCCCAACTTCAGCTCAGGTCATGCTCTCTTGCACTTTGTGAGTTTGAACCCTGTGCTGGGCTCTGTGCTGACAGCTCAGAGCCTGGAGCCTGCTTCAGCTTCTGTCTCTCTCTCTCTCTCTCTCTCTCTCTCTCTCTCTCTTTCCCATTAAGTGCTCTCTCTCAAAAATAAGTAAACATTAAAAAAAATTAAAAAATACATCTTTGAAGGGAATGAGAAAACAAGCCACAAAGAGGGAGAGAATATTTGCAAATCACATTCTGAAAAGGACTAGTATCTAAAGTATACAAATAACTCTAAGAACTTAACATAAAAACCCAAATAATCTAAATTAGAAAATGGACAAAGGACGTTGAAAAAAAAAAATAAAGCAGAAAATGGACAAAGGCATAAGAAGACATTTCACTGAAGAGCATTTACATATGGAAAATAAAGGATATTCCACATCATTAAGGCATTTGGGAATATCACTACGCACAAATCAGAATGCCCTCTCTACAAAAAAAAAAAAAAAAAAAAAGTGATAATAACCAATGTTGGTAAGGATGTACAGGATCTGGATCATTCAAACATTGCTGGTGGGAATGTAAACTGGTATAGCCACTCTGAAAAACAGTCTGTCATGTTCTTCTAAGACTAAAAATGTACTTACCATTTGGCCCAGCAATTGCACTCTTACACATTTATCCCTGAATAATGAAATTGTTCTCATGCAGAAACTTGTACACAAATGTTTATAGTGGCTTCATTTGCCATAGCCAAAAACTGGAAACAACCCAACTGTCCTTAATGGGTGAATGGTTAAATAAACTGTGGTTCATCCCCATTCCATAGAATACTATTAAGCTATAAAATGGAAAGAACTATCAATTCATGCAACAAGTGGATGAATCACAAGAGAATTAAGGCTGACTGGAAAGAAGTCAATCCCAAAGATTACATATATACATGATTCCATTTATAAAACGTTTTGAAAAGAAAAAATTTTACAAACGTAGAACAGATTCAACGTTACCTGGAGTAAGGATGGGCAAGGAAGGGGAGGTGCACAGAAAGGAGATGAATATGGTCACACATGAACAACATGAGGGATTCCTACAGTGACGTTCTATACTTTGACTCTGGTAGTGAATACACAAATCAACACAGGTAATAATACTGTATAGTACTAAACACAAACACAAATGAAACTGGGCAAATCTGAATATGGTCAGTGAACTGTATCTAGGCCAATATCCAAGTTGTGATATTGCATAATTTTACAAGATGTTACCATGGTGGGGAAACTGGGTAAAGGTACAACAAGGATCTCTCTGTATTGTTTCTCACAACTGAATGTCTACAATTATCTTAAAAGTTTCATTTGAAAAACCAAACACTGTTAAAATAAAAAGGCAAGGCTGACTGAGTAGTTTCTTTTCAATGCATATATACCTGATGAAGAATTTGTGATATTAAGAACTCCTACAACCCAATATTAAATGATGTTATTTTTTAAATGGGCGAATGATCTGAACACTTAACCAAATGAGATTCAAGAATGACAAACACATAACAAGATAGTCAATGTCACAAATGTAAGAAAATATAAATTAAAGCCACAATGAGATGCCACTACACAGCCACCAGGATGACTAAAATTAAGGACTGATAATACTAAGTGTTGAGAGAGGATGTGGACCAACTGGAACACATCCCCAGAGGGAATGTAAAAATAGCACAGCCACTTTGGAAGAGACAGTTTGGCAGTTTCTTAAAGTTAAACATACACACTTACCATAGGACCCAGCAATCCCACTCCTAGGTATTTACCTAAGAGAAATGAAAACATATGTCCACACAAAGACTTGTACTCAAATATTCATAGCAGCTTTATTCATAATCACAAGAAGCTGGAAACAACCCAAACATCCATCTACCAGGTAATTTATAAACAAATTGTCATCTATCCACACACTGCACTACTAATCAATGATAAAAGAATTAATGTTACGTATACTGACATGGATAATCTCAAAAGTATTATATTAAGTGACTCAGCCAGCCAATAAAGGCTACAAACCCTATGATTCTACTTTTATGAATTTCTGGAAAAGGGAAAACTACAGTGACAAAAATAAAAAAATAAAAACAAAAAAACTAGTGATTTCTGGCCAAAAGCCAATTCATTGTAGGGAAAAAGTACTGACTACAAAGGGTCATAAAGGAACTTTTGGACTAATGGAAATATTCTAGATCATGACTGCAGTGAAGGATACACAACTATACACATTTATCAAAACTTATCAACTGCACCACTTAAAATCTGTTATATCAATACCTTGAAAAATGTTAATTTGAATTTCTAGTAATACTCTAACAATAGTTTAGAACTTAGAGTGCATTTATCAGTTTAAACAGTTATGGTTAAAAGCATGTAAACCTAATATAAATCATGTACCCGTTTTTATAAGTTATGAAAAATAAGAATAAAGCTATAATATCTTCTAATACTGTAATTTCTATTAACATGATATAATGTATAACTAAAATGATGTTAAAATAAAAGAATCTTTTAAAAACATGGTATTTATTGTGTGTGCAGGCATATACTCAACTTTGGTATTTGGCTTTTTGGAATTAAATAAAAATCATATATAAAATAAAGACATACTTCATTTTGAGATCAATATAGTAAAACATTTAACGATACAAAACACTATCCACAAAAAGTTCACTGAAAAAAAGTAAAAGGAAAATTAACCTTATATGCAAATCTCTCAATCCCACACTTGGCAAATTTCATTTAATAATGACAGGCATTTTCCACTAAAGTCTAATGTAAAGGTAGACAAGTATGTAGAAAATGCAACCCTTGCCAAACTATTTCAGAATTCAAAATCTTCAAGCTTCCTAAGACTTTCTCCTACCAGCCCCTCTTCACCCCCTGTAGAAGTTTTACAACCTGGCCCCAAATTTCTCTGACACTCAGAGACAGTGCTCTGTCACCTTCACTTTTAACTTGGGGCTACTGATCAACTGACTATGGTAAAAATGATGCTATAGTTCCTGGGCCCATAACCTTCCCTGGCAACATCTACTTCCTGACTTTTGAGATATTCACTGCCAAGCTAATAAGAATGTCCAGACTACAGAGAGATCAAATATAGATGTTCCAGCTAAAGTCCCAACCAAGAACCACCATGATGATCCACCAGAAGTGAGTGAGGTGCCAGGTAAGGTAGCCTTTAAGATGACTCCACCACAGCCACCATTTATCTGCAACCACATGAGAGACCCCAAGTGAGACCCACCTGAGTCGAGTCAACCCTAAGAACCAAAAGATAATGACTTTTATTACTTTAAGCCACTAAGTTTGGAATGACTTATTACAATGCAAAAATAATTGGAGCACCTATATATTTCTTCCTATTTCTAATCAACACCAAGACCTATAGAAAGGGTAAAATCCAAAACACAACATTTCTTCCTCTCTACTCATCCCTAAATTGAAAAACAAATTGATCGTAATCTTGAAGTACCAAGGGAAATGCTGGGGGAAGGAACAGTCATGCCTAACCCTGTTACTACTTTTCAATTTACTTTGGTTTCTGCTCATCTCTCCCAAAACTCTTATCAACAATTAGTGGAAAAGCATACCGAGGAATCCAATTCTTTACTCCTACTCCTAACTCTATCCTAGCAGCACCAATAGCAATAAGGAAAACAGAATCCTGCCTTCTCCATAGGATGCCTTTTAGCATTTCTCCAATCTTCATCTCTTCTTACCCAGCACTCCTTGATTATCAACAGTTACATATGCAAAAAGGAAAAATAAGACAAAAGAATGAAAAGCTCCATAGTCATAGCTCTCTCACTAGCTCCCATCACTACCACAACCACCAACACCCAAAAGTGCTCACTCTCCACTCCCCCAGTGGAGTTCTATCTTATGTACTACAACCACTTAATTCAGAGCTACCTATTCACATTTGGGGAGGAGGGAGCTCCCCCAGCTTACTATTTCCTTATAAACTAAGTTTTGACTCCTTTAAAAGGGATATGAAACCATATGAAATGCTACTTTCATTGCACAATGCAATGCAAACAGAACATATCTTACTACCTTCCACAAAATTCAGCCTAATTCACCACTTTCTAAATACCTGATACATTAAAGTGACAACACAAGAGCAACACAAGCATCATCTTGCAGACCCCAAAATACATATAATCTAAATTCATACATATTATCGATTCTAATGTGTCTAAATATAAAATCAGTCCAGGGCATTTTTTTCCAAACTGGAGTGTGTACCCTCGATGGGAAAGGGGGGGGGGGTGTCAGGAGTGGAAATCAGGATTGTGGGTTATTTCAGAAGCCTAAAAATTCTCCCTAGTGGCTTCTGTTTCAGCTGTTTCTAAATTAAAAAGAATTTTTTTTAAATGTTTGTTTATTTTTGAGAGAGAAAGACAGCACGTACACATACGGAGGAGGTGCAGAAAGAGAGGGAGACACAGAATCTGAGGCAGGCTCCAGGCTCTGAGCTGTCATCACAGAGCCTGATGTGGGGCTCAAACTCAGACCATGAAATCATGACCTGAGCAGAAGTCGGATGCTCAAACGACTGAGCCACCCAGGCACCCATTTTTAATTAAAAAAACATTTTTTTTTATGTTTATTTATTTTTGAGAGAGAGACAGAGTGTGAGCAGGGGAGGGGCAGAGAGAAAGGGAGACACAGAATCTGAAACAGGCATCAGTCTCTGAGCTGTCAGCACAGAGCCAGATGCAGGGCTCAAACTCACAAGCTGTGAGATCATGACCTAAGCCGAAGTCAGACGCTTAACTGACTGAGCCACTCAGGTGCCCCTTAATTTTAATTTGATAATAAAGATTTAAGATAAACATGTCATGAATCATCCAGATAGCCACCTTATCAGACTGTACTGTCACAGAATATCAACCCAAGCTTTTGTTTACAAACCTCCACTTGAAATTTGATGAAAAAGATCAGGAGCAGACGATGTAAACACTGTGCCAACAGAAGGTGCTATAACACAAAACTTAAAATCATTAGTTCAAATTGAAAAAATTATTAGAAAAATTGAGCCCTTGCTGAACTCAAAAGAAGTCTATTACAGGAGTCAATATAGTAACAATAAAATGGTCAATTTAGATACTGCCACTCAAAGAATTAATCCGGAATAAACAGCAACAATATCACCTTGTTAGAGATGCAAAATCTTAGGTCCCACCCCAGACTTACTAAATCAGTATCTCTTTTTTAACAAGATCCATAGGTTAATTACATGCACATTAAAGTTTGAGAAGCACTGATTTAGAATCGACAACACAGTAATATCATCTTTCATGTCAATGCTACAAATTTGAATGTAAAAAATCTTCTATTTCTTACTATTTGATAGAAGAGTATTTTGAGTCTCATACTTTCACAAGAAATACAAGTTTTATACTTAGTATTACCCCCGTAGATATGTATAGACACTATTGATAACTTAAGCCAATATTCTGAATTAATATCTTAAGAAAGGACACAATCTAAGCTCTAAAATAACTGATCAAATTGAGCACATTCAGAAAAAAACAATTTGAGTACATTCAGCACTCATTGAAAGTGAACCTGTAGTCTATATTCTGTACAAGTAACTCTGGTCCTTTAATCACTGTCAAAGGTATAATATCCACTGGGACCCCTGGGTGGCTCAGCTGGTTAAGCACCCAACTTCAGCTCAGGTCATGATCTCGCATTTCATGAGCCCCACGTCAGGCTCTGTGCTGACAGCTCAGAGCCTGGAGCCTGCTTCGGATTCTAAGTATCCCTCTCTCTCTGCCCCTCCCTAGCTCGCACTCTGTCTCTGTCTCTCTCTCAAAAATAAACACTAAAAAAAATTTTTTTTTTAAGTATTATTTCCACCTAATATACTTTGGTATAGTACCCTGAATAACCAAATAGACATTAATAAAATTTTTATGCAGGAAACTACTCTCAGGAGAGGATACTTGTCAATAACCAACTGGCTGGACAACACCATCAGTAGAAAGAGCTGGCTGCACCTGTGTACAGAATTACTAGGCAATAGAGAAGCAAATGAAGATCTAGGATATTCTTTGTCATCCACCCTGGTAACTCAAATATACAGCACACTCCTTTTCCTGTTCGTTCTGATCTGGCCTGCTCTGAGGGAAGTTTTAATTAGAAAGGGATCTGAAAGACACATATATAATAATTTTGGGAAGCAAAACTGCAATCTGAAGGGTGGCACTCCTATAAACTAAACTCCACATTCTCTCTGCATCTCCTCACTGTATTATCTGTGTGTAAGAATATTTGTTCCATTAAAATGTAAGATCCCTTTAAACTCCTTTTTTTATGCCCAATTCACCTCAATACCTTCTACAACTAATAATGACCAAGAAATTTAATACATTCCAAATAGGCATTATTAAATAAAGAAAAAACTCTATTCTGGAATAGCAACTACAACTTTCATACAATTGGGAAGGCAGGTTCATCACAGCAGCTTAATAAAAACCACACTACCGCAATAACAATTACTGAACTTTTATTTTGATCACAGAACTTCCAAATTGAATTTTCTGAAACAAATTCAAACAGAAAAAAAAAAATCCCATGAGAGAAAAGTACAATGACATTTCATTTACCCAAACACAGACAAGGATTCTACTGTATGTGAAATTTCCAAATGAATGAAAATGCACCCCTCTTTAAAATTTAAGATGTAAATCTTTCTTATGTTGATTATGTAACCTCCTGAAATACTATTTACAAATGTCTGAGGCTGGGGCGCCGGGGTGGCTCATTCGGTAAAGCATCTGACTTCGGCTCAGGTCACAATCTCCCAGTTCATGGATTTGAGCCGGGCATCCAGCTCTGTGCGGACAGCTCAGAGCCTGGAGCCTGCTTTGATTCTGTGTCTCCCTCTCTCTCTCTCTGCCCCTCCCCTGCCTGCACTTGGTCTCTATCTTAAAAATAAATATTAAAAAAAAATTTTTTAAATGTCTGAGGCTGTTTCAAAATGATGAGGAAATAAAAGAGTAGGTAGAATATAGATGAAACAAGATCATCCATGAATCTGTAATATTTGAAACTGAGTGATGGACACATGTGGATTCATTATTCTACTTCTGTATGTGTTTGAAAATTTTCATTTAAGAAAATTTATACTACAGCAGTCAAAACAATGTGGTACTGTTATAAGGCTAACCACAGACCAAAGGAATAAAAAATCCAGAAATAAATCCATTCATCCATGGTCAGTGGACTTGACAGCAGTGCTAACACCAATCAACAAAGAAATAGTCTCTTCAACAAACGGTACTAGGTCTAGATGTTCACATATAAAAGATGTTGAACCTCTAATTCACATCATATACAAAAATTGACTGAAAATGGGTTAAAGACATAAATTTAAGTGCTAAAACATAAAATTCTTAAGAAAACATAAAAGTGAATCTTGACCCTGGACTTGGCAATAAGATTCTTAGCTACAATACCAAAGGTACAAGCAACAACAGCCAAAAAAAGAAGTTGGACTTCATCAAAATTAAATTTTTGTAAAAGGGACACTATCAAGACAATGAAAACAGCCCATATAATGGAAGAAAATATTTACAAATCATACATCTGATAAAGGTCAAGTATCCAGAATATATACAGAATTCTTAAAACTCGACCTTAAAAAAACAATTTAAAAATGAGTAAAGGACTTACACAGACTTTTTCCAAGGACATGCAAATGGATAGTGAATACATATGTGAATACACTGTGAATACATGTGAATACATCATTAGTAACCAGGGAAATGCACATCAAAACTAGGATGGGACACCATTTCACAACTACTAGGGACACCATTTCACAACTACTAAGATGATTATTAAAAACAAAAATAAAAACAAAGGCCAAGATACGAAGAAATTAGAACCCTTTCACACTGCTGGCAGAAATGTAAAATGGTGCAGCCACTATAAAAAGTTTGGTGATTTCTCCAACATTTTTCACAAAACTAGAATTAATACTAAAATGTATATGGAACCACAAAAGACCACAAACAGCCAAAGCAAACTTGGGTGGGGGAGGGGGGAGAGGGGGCATGGGCAGGAGAGATATATCACAATCCCTGATTTCATGATATAGTACAAAGCTGTAGTAATAAAAACAGTATGAAACTGGCACAATAATAGACATAGGTCAATGGAACAGAATGGAAAGCCCAAAAGTAACATTTATATGGTCAATTAAATTATGACAAAGGAGGCAAGAATCTCTTCAATAAATGGTGCTAGGAAACCTGGACAGCTACATGTAAAAGAATGACACTGGACCAATTTTTTTTTTTTAAGTTTATGTATTTTGAGAGAGTGAGCGAGCAAACAAGGTAGGGGCAGAGAGAGATTTGGGGAGAGAGGGAGAATCCCAAGCAGGATTCTCTGAACTGTCAGAGTCAGCACGGAGCCCAAAGTGGGGCTTGAACTCATGAAGGATGAGATCATGACCTAAGCCAAAGTCAAGTCAGACGCTTAACCAACTGAGCCAACCAGGCACCCCTGGACTGCTTCCTAACACCATACACAAAAATAAACTCAAAATAGATTAAAGACCTAAATGTAAGACCTAAAAACATAAAATTCCTAGAAGATAACACAGGTAGTAACTTCTCTGACATAAGCTATAACAACATTTATCTAGATATGTCTCCTCTAAGGCAAAGAAAATAAAAGCAAAAATAAACTACTGGGACTATATCTAAATAAAAAAAACTTGTGTGCAGTGAAGGAAACCCATCAACAAAACCAAAAGAAAGCCTCCTGAATGAAAGAAGATATTTGCAAATAACATATCCAATAAGGGATTAATATCCAAAATAAACACAGAACCTCTACAACCCAACACCTCAAATAATCCGTTAAAAATGGGCAGAGAACCTGAATACACGTTCTTCCAAATACATTTAAAGGGTCATCAGAAACATGAAAATATGCTCAACATCACTCATCTGCAGGCAAATGCAAATCAAAACCACAATGAGTTATCACCTTACAACCGTTCAGAATGGCTAGTATCAAAAACAGTAGAAGTAAGTGTTGGCAAGGATGAGGAGAAAAAGGAACTTTTGTGCCCAGTTGGTAGGAACATAAATTGGTACAGCCACTGTGGAAAACAATATGGAGGTTCCTCAAAAAATTAAAAATAGAAATAAAATATGATCCAGTAATTTCACTACTGGATATTTACCCAAATAAAACGATTAACACTAATTCAAAAAGATACATTGCACCACAATGTTTACTGCAACATTACTTACAATGGCCAAGATATGGAAGCAATCCAAGTATCCATCGATAGACAAAGGGATAAGGAAGTTGTGGTGTACATATACAATGAAATTATGCAGCCATTAAAAAAAGGATGAGATCTTGCCATTTGTGACAACATGGATGGACCCAGAGGGTACTATGTTAAGTGCAAAAAGTTAGATTGAGAGACAAATACCATATGATTTCACTCATGTGGAATCTAAAATACATAAATAAACAAAACGCAGAATCAGGGGCACCTGGGTGGCTCAGTCGGTTAAGTATCAGACTTCAGCTCAGGTCATGATCTCGTGGTTTGTGGGTTTGAGCCCCACATTGGGCCCTGTGCTGACAGCTCAGAGCCTGGAGCCTGCTTCAGACTGTGTCTCCCTCTCTCTCTCTCTCCGCTCCTCCCCAGCTTGTGCTCTTTCTCTCAAAACTCAATGAACGTTAAAAAAAAAAAAAAAAAAAAATTTTTTTTAAAAAGCAGAATTAGACTTATAAATATGGAGAACTGATGCTTGCCAGAGGGGAGGGGATAGGCACAATGGATGAAGGGGAGTGGGAGATACAGGCTTTCAGTTATGGAATGAATAATATAGTCAGTGATATTGTAATAGCATTGTATGGTGTTGGACGGTAGCTACACCTCTGGTGAGCATAGCACAATGTATAAACTTCTCCAAACACTATGTTGTACACCCGAAACTAATGTATCATTGTGCATCAACTATACTCAAAAAAAAAAAAAAAAAGTTTGGTGGTTCCTCAAAACATTAAACATAGAATTACCATATACCCACCAATTCCACCCCTAGGTATATACTCAAGAGAACTGAATACAGGGACTCAAACACCTGTACATAAATGTTCATAGCAGCACTTTTCACAACAGCCAAAAGGTGCAAACAATCAAAAATGTTCATCACTGGATAAACGGATGAACATTATTTGGCATACATATACAAAATGAAATTATTCAGCTATAAAAACAAAATGAAGTACTGACACATTCTACGACATGGATGAACCTCCAAAACATTATGCTAAGTAAAAGAGTCCAGACACAAAAGGTCATATGTGGTATAATTCCATTACATGAAATATATATCCAGAACAGGTCAATTAAAAGACAAAGTGGATTAGTTCTTGGTTGCCAGGAGCTCAGAGGAGGGGGAAATGGGGAGTGACTGCTTAATGGGCACAGATTTCCTTTGGAAGTGCTAAAACATTTTGGAATTAGAAGAAATAGCAAAACGTTGTGAATGTATTAACTGCTACAGAATTACATTATTTAAAATGGTCAGGGTACCCAGGTAGCTCAGTTGGTTAAGCATCCAACTTTGGATCATGTCATGATCTCACTGTTCGTAAGTTCAAGCCCATGTTGGGCTCTGTGCTGACAGCTCAGAACCTGGAACCTGCTTGAGTTCTGTGCATGTGTGTCTCTCTGCCCCTCCCCCACTGGCTTGCTCTCGCTCGATCTCTCTCTCTCTCTCAAAAAAAAGAAATGAAACATTAAAAATAAAATTAAGTTAAAATGATCAGTTTCATGTTATGTTAATTTCACCTCAAAAAAACTTCACAATACTGATTACATATTTCATATTAACCCAACTAAGAGTGAATTAATAACAACACTCTATTCCTTTTTCAGTAGTAAGTTTGCAGGCTTTCAAAACGATTTTGTCCTTAAACCAAACAGGACAGAATGCAGTTACCACTTATCAGTTTAAAAATTCCTTTCAATTCTAATTACCAAGAGACTGAGATAACCAAATTTTGAGAATTCTAAATAAGTTCAAAATGAGAACATGAAGAGAAAATCTACACAAGAAAAAAAAAATTTTTAGCCAGATACCTATAACGCAAGTGTGAACTTAAAAAATTATGAGCTATACCACTATGAAATGCAGTGTAAACCTTGAACAAACTGTGAAAAGCCACTGTGCAGCTAGAAATTTGACATATGGACTGAATATTAAATATTAGAGGATTTGTGTTAATTGCACTAGGTGGGATAAGGGTATTGTGGTTATATTAAAAAAACATTCAGGGAGAAATGTCAAGATATTAATAAAATACATGACAAAAATGGAGACAAAATTCTATTTACGATTAAATCTAGGTGATAAGTATATGGGGTTCATTATATTATTCCTTCAACTTTTCTGTGTGCTTGCAATTTTTATATTAGAAGTTAAACTTCTATATTTAAAACAATTACAGGGGCACCTGAGTGGCTCAGTCGGTTAAGAGTCTGACTCTTGATTTAAGCTCAGGTCATGATCTGAGGGTCAAGAGATCAAGGGCCACATCAGGCTCATGCAGAGCATAGAGGTTGCTTAAGATTCTCTCTCCCCCTCTCTCTGCTCCTCCCCATCCCCACTCATGCGCCCTCCTTCCCACTCTCTTTCTAAAATAAGTAAAATAAAAATGAGTAAAAATAAAATTTAAAAATTACAAGCTTGCATAAACAAAAGGTAAACTTTGGAATGAATCGGGCACCTATTACTTTGTCTCATAATTTTTGGAGTTTGGAAAGGTCATGCCTTCCCAACATTTCATTCCTTTAAGACTTTGTTAATTATTAATGTGTCTAAAAAAAGAAATTAGTTTTCATTATTTTGAGTTTAGAGCAAATTAAATTCTTGAGAACTGAAAATCCACCAAGTACATACCTTTTTTTCTAGGTTCAGTCTTGACAAGTCATGCATTTAAGTAATATCTAACCTTAAGTAAAATGTCACTGACCTGGACTGAAGGATTATAAATTAAAATGAAAATATTAGATAACAGCACAACTGTCCCTGTACTGTTTTACACAGCATTAAATACTATCTTTATGCAAGGTAAAATTTCAAATCTAACCATGCAAAAAAAATAGAAATAGCATGTACAAGTTCCAACCTAGAATAAGAGGGAAAAAAATAGAAATAAAGCATGGCAGAAGTGGCACAAATGAAAACAAAATCGATGGCTGAAATAAAGTCAAATCTATCATTAATACAAGCAATATAAGTGACTTTAAATCCTTAAAGATAGGCTGTCAAATTCTATTATAAAAATTCAATGTTACGCTGTTTACCAAGACAGACCCAAAACAGCTACACAGAAAGGTTAAAAGGGAAAAGATGGAATACTCAACAAAACACTAGGAAACCAAATCCAAAAACATATAAAAGGGATTATACACCATGTGCAAGTGGGATCTATCCCAGGATTGCAAGATTGATTCAACATAGAAAAATCAATTAACATAATCCAACATATGTGAATAGAAAAAAAAACAAAACCACATGATCGTCTCAGTAAATGAAGTAACAGCATTCAACAAAATCCAACATTCTCATGGTAAAAACTTTCTACAAATTAGAAACAGAATGGAAATTCCTCAATCTGAAAAAGGGCATCTAGGAAAAACACAGTTAACATCATACCAAATGGGTAAATACTGAAAGCTTTTCCCCCTAAGATAAGAAACAAGACAAGGATATCCACTCTCCCCATTTCTAGTCAACATTATACTGGAGAATCTAGCCAGAGCTTTAAGCAAGACAAATAAGCCAAGAACATTTAGACTGGAAAAGGAGGAAACTATCTGAACTTGCAGATGACATGATCATGTCCACAGAATACACATACATACATACGTACACACACACACACACACGTCAAAATATCATTAGAGCTAGTAAATGAGTTCAGTAAGATTACAGGATAGATCACTATACAAAAATTGTATTTAAACTATGCACTAGTAATAATCTGAAAATGAACTTAAAATAATTCTACTTTCTGGGTGTTGTATGGAAACCAATTTGACAATAAATTTCATATATTGAAAAAAATAAAAAATAAAAAAAAAAAATAATTCTACTTGCAACAGTGTAAAAAAGAATTAGATGCTTAAGAATACTTTTTTAAAGAACTGCAAATGTTGAACTCTGAAAACTGTAAAAAAAAGAAAAAAATCACTGAGGGCATTCACTTTCGAATGTCCCCTCTCTGTAAAGAGAGCTTTCCTACTATTCTTCCTTTTAAAAAAAAACCTTTTTAATGTTTATTTTATTTTTAAGAGACACAGAGCATGAGTGGGGGAGGGGCAGAGAGAGAGAGGGAGACCCAGAATCTGAAGCAGGCTCCAGGCTCTGAGCTGGCAGCACAGAGCCTGACGTGGGGCTGGAACCCACAAACCGTGAGATCGTGACCTGGGCTGAAGTCAGACGCTCAACCGACTGAGTCACCCAAGCGCCCGTATTATTCTTCCTTTCTAATCTTATATTCTAATAAACATTTGCTTGCTGCTGGCAAAAAAAAAAAAAAAAAAAAAAAAATCACCGAAAGTAAAGACCTAAGTAAGTGGAAAGACATCCCACACTCATGGATCAAAAGGCATAATATTGACAATACTCCCAAAATTGATCTACAAATGAAATGCAATCCCACTCAAAATCCCAACTACCTTTCTTTCTTGTTGCAGAAATTGAGAAGTGACCCTAACATCTGTATGGAAATGTAAGGAACACACAATAGCTAAAACAATCTCAAAAACAAGTTAGAAACATCACACTTTCCAATTTCTAAACTTACTACAAAACTAATGCAATCAGGAGAGTGTGGTATTGCCGTAAGGACACAAAGATCGAGAGAACAGTATTGAGTCCAGAAATAAACCCCTACACATATGGCCAATTGATTTCAACAAGGAATTAGGAGAGAATAGTCTTTAACAAATGGTGCTGGGACAACCAAATATTCACAGGCAAAAAATTAAGCTGGACTCCCACCTCACACTTAATAAAATGTAACTCAAAATAACTCAAAAGCCTAAATGTAAGAGCTAAAACTACAAAGCTACAAGGAAAAAAAAAGAAACAGTAAATCTTCACGACTTTGGATTTGGTAACAGTTTCTTAGATCTAACACCAAAAGTACATGCAACCGAAGACAAAAGAGATAAATCAGACTTCATGAAAATTAGGAACTTTTTTGCTACAAAGGGCAACGTCAAGAAAATGAAACAACAGGGGCACCTGCTGGCTCGTCAGTAGAGCACGTGACTCTTGATCTCAGGGCTGTGAGTCTGAGACCCACATTGGGTGCAGACATTACTTAAAACTCAAAAAAAAAAAAAACAAACAAAAAAACCCAGAAAGTGAAACAACCACCTCCTAAGGCAGAAAATAACCCACAGAATGGGGACAAAATATTTGCAAATCATATCTCACTAAGGATTTGCATTTAGAATATATAAATAACTGATATTCCTCAACAATAAAGAAATCAATTTAAAAATAGGCAAAGGATCGGAATAGAAAGTTCTCCAAACAAGATATACAAAGATCCAAAAAGCACATGAGGACATACTCAACATCTTAAGCCATCATGGAATGCAAACCAAAATCCCAGTAAGACACCACTTCTCACACCTACTAGAATGGCTATAAATCAAAAAGTGAGAAGACAGAAAGTGCTGATGAAGAGATGTAGATTCTTTTGGAATTCTTTTCTTATAAACATTTTTTTAAATATTTGTTTATTTTTGGGGCGCCTGGGTGGCTCAGTCGGTTAAATGTCCAACTTTGGCTCAGGTCATGATCTCACAGTTCATGGGTTAGAGCCTGGCATTGGGTTCTGTGCTGACATGACATCTCAGAGCCTGGAGCCCGCTTTAGATTCTGTGTCTCCCACTGTCTCTGCCCCCTCCCCGGCTTGCACTCAATCTCTCTCTCTCTCTCTCTCTCAAAAATAAATAAATAAATAAATAAATAAATAAATAAATAAATAAATAAATAAATAAATTTTAGTGTTTATTTTTAAACACTCTCAAAAATAAACACTAAATATATATATATATATATATATATATATACACACACACACACACACACACACACTTATTTATTTTTGAGAGAGAGTGTGTGTGAGTGAGGTAGGGGCAGAGAAAGGGAGACAGAGAATCCCAAGCAGGCTCCTTCCTGTCAGCACAGAGCCCTCCCTACATGAGGCTCATATCCACGAACTGTGAGATCACAACCTGAGCCAAAATCAAGAGTCAGATGCCTAACTGAGCCACACAGAGACCCCAAGAAATTGGAAATCTTCTACATGGTTGATTGGAATGTAAAATGGAGCAGCAGCTTTGGCAGCTCCTGAAGAAGTTAAATACAGAGTCACCCTATGACCCAACAATTTAACTCCTAGGTATAAACACCAAAGAACTGAAAACATATGTCCACACAAAAACTTGTACAGGTATTTTTATAGCAGTATGATTCATAATAGCCAACAAGTAGCACCCCAAGGTCCATCAAGCAATGAATAGGAAAATAAAATGTAGTATATTCATATAATGGAATTTTAGAACACATGATTCTAGCCTTAGAAGAAATGCCAACCACAATGTCATCAGTCTTATCTATCAGCTTCACAAAAGCTCAGTACCTGAAACCTAATGACATAAATCTGAATTAAAACAGTACTCAATTTGGGGCGCCTAGATGGCTCAGTCAACTGAGCGTCAGACTCCTGACTTTGGCTCAGGTCATGATCCCAGGGTCATGGGATCCACGTTCAGCACAGAGCCTGCTTAAGATTCTCTCTCTCTCCCCTCTGCCCCTCTCCCTTGCTTATAAAATAACAACAACAACAACAAAACCAACAGTGCTCAATTGTATTTTTAGGGACTGCTATCCAAAGTTTATGGTTTGAATAAAGTTTCAGAAACAGAAAAGCCACATATTTTAGACCCCAGTGGAAAGTACATTTCTATCACCAAAAGGAGGACTGAAAAACAATTATTCTAAAAATGACTGCTACCTGGGTGAAAAATAGGGATTTCTCTTAAAGAACATACCTGAAATTTTACATACCATGTCTGAAACAGGAAGGACTGAAACATTAAATCATCATTGTTTTCACTTTAAACATACAGGTTAAGAGAAAAGCAATTATGTAATTAAATTGGTTGATAGACAAAGAAATTCTTTAAAGAAATTTTGGCACTGATTAACTTATAGACAATGGCTGTCATTCTCCTTTTTTGAGTTCTTAATCTTTAATAGTTGTTTCACCAATAAAGACCCTATGAAGATATTAATTTTTCATTGGAAAGTCTGTATTTTGGAATATCAAGATTTCTTAAATCAGCTAGGACAGCACAGTGAAAAGCCACAGGTTCTGGGATCAGAGTCTACCTACCAGCTGAAAGGCTCTAACCACAAACATATTTTTACGTTAAATCCCACTTTCCCCTTATCTGTATTTACATAATAGTTCTTGAATCTCTATACGTTTCCCTTCCTCCTAGATTCTCAAACTAGTTACAATGTGGTTATTGGTTCTAAATTAAGTTCTTTCGTTAAAGTTACATAAATATGTGGTTACTGCTAGGACAAGCTGGGTTACTATGATTATTTCAATACTGTTTTAATAAGGGTTCAAAATACCTGTGTATTTTGTACTATAATTTCTCAACAGTTCATATTTGTCACAGGGCATAAATTAGAATGGGAGAGGAAAAGAAGTCATTTGAATGCTGCTGCAATGTAATCCTCTCCCTGTTCTCCCCCTTTTCACTATTTACATATTATCACAAATTAATAACCTAACCACAACTTAGACCTCACCTTTTACACTATTTCTAGTAACAAAGTTCAGTGAGTTGGTCAGACACAAGATAACCATCTTAAAAGTTTTCTTATTAAACAAAAAAGAAAAATTACATAAACAGCAACCAAACTGTTAAGATATCTAGGAATAAGCCAAACGAGAAATATCCTAAAGACTCAAATAAAAAAAAATAAAATTTTACTCATCTACAATTAACCAAATAGAGAAGCATGTCTTATCAGCAATTTGTTTACCACGTTATTTCGATCACCTAGGACAATACCTGGCACTTAAGTGATTAGGCAAACAATACATTTCTTGAATGAGATAATTCAATATCATAAAGATGTCAAGTATACTAAATAATCCAAAAACTTAATGGGACTTAGAATTAAAACCAATTCCAACAGATTTGTAATAGACCTTGATAAGTTCACCTACTGCATTAAAAAAAAAAAAAAAATCATAAGAGCATGAACATGACCACAGATGTCGTAAGTGGTCCTTGAGCAGTTCTCAAGCATTTCTATCATCTGTTAGAAAAACACTAATGATGGTCCAACAGCTTAGAAAATGTCTCACACATGCCCAAATCTAGATTAGGAATCCCTAAATCAGCTGTTCTCAAAGTAGTCCCCAAGACCTGTTCAGGGGGGTCCAAACTAATTCAAGAGATCAAATCTATTTTCAAAATAATACTAAGAAGCTATTACACTTCTTTATTCTCATTTTCTTACAACTGTAAGGTGGAGTTTTCAGGAGGCCACATGATGTGCGATACTGCTCCAAGAATAAATGCACAAACATATGAGAATCAAGTTCTCTTCTAAGCCAGACAGTAAGGAAATTTGCAAATATGTTTGATACCTGTCCTTTCATTACTTTTTGAAAATGATTACTTAACAACGCTACTTATGTTAATATATAATGTGTTCATTAGTTTTTTAAGTAAACTCTTTGCCAAGGTGGGGCTCAACCTTATGACCTCAAAGATCAAGAGTATCATGCTTGGTGGCTCAGTCAGTTAAGCGTCTGGCTCTTGATTCTGCTCAGACTGGGCTCTGTGCTGACAGAGTGGATGGAGTTGGCTTGGATTCTCTGTCTCCCTCTTTGCCCTCCCCAGTTCACATTCTATAAAAATAAATAAACATTAAAAATAAAAAAGAGTCCTACCAACTGAACCAGCCAGGCACCCCGAGTTTTATTTTTAAATTAATAACAACTATTTTAAGAACTTTTAATTTGTAATACAGTTAAGTATTGATAGATATAACCCACATAAAAACGTTTTTAGTTCCTTAGGAAGTTAAGAATGTAAAGGGGTACTAGGACCAAAAAGTTTGAGAACTGCTGTTCTGACCTAACCACTGACACTCAGTTCTTCAGCTAAACAATGCTTTGCCTGCCTTACAGATCAAATCCAAATCTAAGGAAAGAAACTTAGATAAATAAAGCACAATTAGTAGGCAAGCAACATCAAAAATAGCTGCATCAGCTCTCCAGAGATCACCACTATAGAAGGTTAAAGTTATTACAAGCTAACAACAAAAGTTTATCATCTGCTTTCTCATTCACGTATGGCAAACTATGACAAATATCACGTATCAATTTCCTAAAGTATCAGTAAGGGAACAAGGTAAGCCAATAGAACTCTTGGATTATACATCTTTTTTATGATCGAAAATATGAAAACACAAGGTTTTTAAAAAATTTTTTTAATGTTTATTTATTTTTAAGAGGAGGGGGGAGGGGCAGAGAGAGGGAGACACAGAATCCCAAGCTGGCTACAGGTTCTGAGCTGTCAGCATAGCTGGACATAGTGCTGGAACCCACCAACTGTGAGATCATAACCTGAGCTGAAGTCAGACGATTAACCAACTGAGCCGCCCAGGAGATAAGAAGGTTTTGTTTTATTTTGTTTTGCTAATTTAAGTATATACAGATGAGAAATAAATGCCTTTGTTGAACTAGACTATTTGGACTACTTGTTACTTGGTTTACTCCCTCTCTAGGCAGCTCTAGAGTATCTGATATACTCGGAGCTCCTTCTGAGCAGGTTCCTTAAGCAGATAACCATGTTTTCTACCACAGGGGAGGTACCCTGCTACCCTGATCATACCTGATTGACTAGGATAAATGTCTGACATTAGAACATTCCTAAAGGTGAGGAAACTATCTCAAAGACAGCCAGAACTCCCATGAAAACAGGGAAATTGCCAGTAATAACAGGAATATTACCTGAGTTAAAACAACAAATAGTGGAGTCACTATACTGGCAAATTTACTGGTGTAGAGAATCACAGCAAGAAATAACCTGATGGTGAACATACCCTAGAACTCTACGGAATCCTGAAAGACTTTCTAGCTCCTGAATGACATCCCCACCGCCATGATATCTGATGCTGGGATACATGAAATAATTATCTTTCTTCTCTCTGTATGCCCCCCCTTTTTTTTTTTTTGCAGGGAAGGTAATTAATACTATTAATGTGACACATCAACTCCCTTATAATCTGCAATTTATAACCACCACACTTAAGGGGATCAAACAAACAAAAAAGGGACCAGAATGAAGAAACAGAGGCTAACTATGAAAAACTAAATAATTTAGATCCTTTTTCTTTACACACATCCATAAGAAAATCAATTGTATTATCTAAATGGAAAAAGTACGACGTCACTAGAACACACAAGATCCCATAAGGTCCCATTACATAAACTGAGGACTGTGAGAATTATGAGCATATTGGCCTTGGGACGCCTAGTAGCTCAGTCAGCTAAACGTCTAACTCTTGATTTTGGCCCAGGTAATGATCTCATGGTTTGTGAGTTCAAGCCCCTCATGGGACTCCGCTCTGACAGCAAGGAGCCTGCTTGGGATTCTGTCTCCCTCGCTCTCTGCCCCTCCCCCTCCCTCCCTCTCTCTTTCAAAAATAAATTAACATTAAAAAAAAAAATACTGGCCTTATGTTTTGTATGATTTATAGATATTGAATCCTAGCCCTTATCTCATCAAGAGTTTTTCCAGTTGGGGCACCTAGGTGGCTCAGTCAGTTAAGCATGCGCCTTCAGCCCAGGTCAATGTCTTGGGTTCACAAATTCAAACCCCGCATCAGGCTCTCTGCTGTCAGTGGAGCCCTCTTCAGATCCTCTGTCTCCCTCTCTCAGTCTGCCTCTTCCCCCATTGGCTCTCTCTCTCAAAAATAAACAAACATTACAGAAAATTTACATTAAAAATTTACATTAAATTTTAAAATTTACATAAAAAATTTACATTAAAAAAAAAAAAAGTTTATCCAGTCAACTGAAAAAAGGCAGGAAAACTTGAATACCTTAACAAAATCTCATTCTCAGAATTACCCAAGCTGTAAAATTTTAGAACTTAGTTTTTGAACAAAAGTCAGTCACGGGTAAGATAACATGCAACTCAAATAAAATCAGACACTCATATGAAATAAAACCTAATTTTAAATGAACATTGAGTGACTGAGAAATTAAAATAAGGATTAAACATAAGGAAGTAAGAATTAAAACAAGTATTTTCTCTGTTCTTTCCAAAACCTGAAAAGTGACTCAATGCCCTATCTTGATTAACTAGTAAGCAGCTGCTCATTTCTCACCCAGTTCTACCTGGCCAGAAACATTTTCAATTTAGCATAGCTTGAAAGGGAAGGGCAGGTGGAATGAATATAAAATCATTAAAAGTGGGGATTTTTATACAAGAGTAAAACCAGACAAATATCTTATTTTACACAAACAAGAACGTTAATCCTAACAGAGGGCTCTCTCCTTCTAGACCTTCTTCCCAGTCTGTTTTTCTCTCTTTTACAAATATTCAAAATATCCTTGAAAAAAACAGTATTCAACATACAGAAGGTCAAAGCAAACTAATTCACAAGTAGTGGAACTTCTCTGGTCCCCGCCTCCCCGCAAATATCTTCCCAGTTCCTCCTTTCCACTAAAATATCTTACGTGGAATGCCAAAGTAAAAAGGCCAAGCAGTTCTGGTCCAAGGGGGACCTCTGCAAAACTCTGGGATTTCTTACATTATTATCTGAAAGGCATTTAAGCAAAGGAGGCCATGAAACATTGCGGGGGGGGGGGGGGGGGTCTTAATACTAGCACATGAGAAAATAAAATTTTCAATTACATTGACTTCACTTTCCCTTCAAAATGAGCCAAAATATAAGACAACAGATTAGTCTGGGGCTGGGGGGGCGAGGAACCAGTAGTAGCATTTCTCCTATACTTCCAAACCAATCATTTAACAAGAGGCTCCAGTGTTTGCACTTTAAACTTTACATCACTCATGAAAATCTTTATAATCAGTAACAAACACTTTTTTTCTAAAAACACACAAACAAGAATAAGTGTCTCCCCTATGAATAGCTTTTTTCCATTATGAAAGAACTTAAAAAGTAAAGCATTAACATACATGTATTTTTTTTTTAATTTAAAGGACTTCTGTAATCCTGAACCAAGCAAACCAATTGAGAAAAAAAAAAAAAAACTTTTTAAATAAGACAGTGGACAGCTGAGTGGATACTCCATAATACTTAAGAAAGCCTTAATATTCCTTAGACTTGATGATAAAATTGGGGTTTTTTTCCCCTCAAGTATTTATCTTTCAGATACACTTGAAAGATTTACACATGAAAGGATTGAGATGGCTTTAAAATATCCAGCAGGTGGATAAAACAGAAATGGTCATGTAATAACCATGGGTAATTGGTACACAAAGCTTTATTATACTCATCTATTTCTTCCACACGGTTGAAGAAAAAATGCAGCCTATGCGTCAAAACATCCGGCCAAAAGCAAAGAAATTTTTGTCCCACGAAATCACCCAGAATTCTGCTTATTTTCTCTAATTTACCTGGTTTGATTAGCAAGTTCTAGTCTGCAAGCCAATTAACTTCCTCCAATTCCAAGATTCACCTTGATGTCTTTCAATTCCACTCATCAGCTAGGTGACTGCTAGGTAACTGTCAGGTGAGCACACAACCCAGAATTCCAAATTATAATTAGTAACCTTATTTTAACTTCAAGACCTGATATCCATTTTTGAGTCAAAATGACTATTACAGATGGTTGTCGTGGTTTTTGTTTTAATTTTACCTTACTCTCCCCCTAATCTCTGAACTAGTTTGGGGAGTAGAATACAAAGCTGAAATATAACAGATGTTTTTCCCTCCCTGGGAGTAAACTTTGAGAAGAGTGAAAGAATTCAATCGAATGTGACACACAGAAATGTTGCAAAAATGTCGGGGTAGGTAGCTTTATGATATATCCTTACACTCCCTCCCCCCAAAAACCTTTTAAGTGGTTAAAAAGGAGAGACCCGGGTTGGTTGGTTTTGTCTCCTCCCCAGTTTTTAGGGGGAGGTGCTTAGAGAGCAAAGAAATGACCAAAAGACAGGCCGGAAGAAGGAAAGCTTTGAAAAGCACGGAATCTGGACAACCAGCCCTTAAATAATTGAGACCTGTCCCCAAATACAATAAAGGTTAAGAGGGAGTTACCTGTTAAACACCTCCGGGTAATTCCAACGCACCTGAGCGGCTCAGAGTTTAAAAAAAAAAAAACAAAAAACAAAAAACAAAAAAACTAGGTCTAGGTGCACATATTCGAACTCTCCAAGTATTCATAGGTACAAAGGCACAGAAAGAACTCTTCCTCACCGTCGCTAACAGTAGCGCCGCAAAAACAACTCTCTTGCCCTGGCCACGATGGCCGGGCCGTGGCCGGCCCAAAGAAGCGTCCTGAGCCCCTACCCCTGAGAACCCCGAAACCACTGCCCTGCTCCTGTGGCGAGAGACCCCTCTTTCCAGGCCGGGAGAGAAGTAGCCACGGGACCAAGTATCGACTGGAAGAACGCCGCCGAGGCCCTCCGCGCCCGCCCGGAACCGGGGTCTTGGCCCCGCGCCGCCCCATTCTGGACTCAGGCCCGGGGCCCCGCGGTGCCGGTCGCGAGCCTCGCCCCCGGTCCACCCCGCGCCGGCGGAACCCGCGCGAACCCCTGAGCTGCGCCGGACGCCGCCGTGCAGACCCAGTCACTGGCTACCTGTCTTCGCTCTTGTTTTTCTGCTTCTTCCCCATCGTGTGTCAGCGGCGCTCGTAGCCCCAGCCCCTCTATTCGGTCTCTTACAGACCCAATGTCCCCCAGCCGACTTTGGTCTCTGTTCAGCTCCGTTCCCCTCGCGCTGCCGCCTCTCGCACCCGGCTCTCCACAGACCCGCGTACTGGGACAGGGCACATATGGTGTGAGCTCTGTGTGCGCAAGCGCATCGCCCAGCGCCTCGGCGTGAGGACGCAGGGCGCGGCTCATCGAGAGCTGCGCTTTGGGTAGAGCGTCTCCAGTTCACTCGCCCCTCAGGCGGGAGCCCGAGCGCCCCCTTTCCACAAGCGTCCTCCGCGCAGCGATAACCGCGGGGTTCTAGAACCCTGACACAGACAATGAGGCCGAAAATTCCCCTTGTCAGCTCCATCTGTAAGGGGGAACGCGGACTTGGATAGTTGGAGCTCATTTCAGAAATAAACCTTGGGCTTTCGGTCCACCTCTGTATCTTTGTATTCTCAGACGCACGAAGTTCAGTAAAGAACCATGATGAACAAACGACAGGCACTCTGCATGATAAATCCAGGACAAATTGTAACTTTCGGTAACATCCCTGAATTATGAAGTCTGTTGAGTCACTAAAAAAATAATTACAATAAAATAAGGACACACCCATTCCCCAAAATAAATCTTAATCTTTACATTCAAAGCGAGAGCAAGTTCTAAGAATTTGTGTTAGGGAAGGTAAAAGGAACCTACTAGGGTAGTAAGCATGTTCAATACCTGGATCTGGACGGTGATATTATGGGTGTTATCTATGTAAAAACTAATCATGCTGTGTAAGTTATACCTCAACTTTTTTTTTAAATTTACATCCAAGTTAGTTACCATGTAGTACAACAATAATTTGAGTTATACCTCAACTTTTTTTAAAAAATGTGTTCATTAAACACAATGCAAGGGAAGTTGGAGTGTCACTCTGGAGCAAGACCATAGCTGTCTCGTTTCTGATGTAACATTACGTGTCCTAAGGCTCAGAGCCTAAGAAAGTCCGACAATGCGAGGTTGAGCACTTATAAACTACAACTTCCAGCGTACTTTGCTCCCTCCTCCGTGGGCCGTTTACTCCGAAGGAGGCTAGTAATCGGAAACCTGGGGGTGGAGAAATGGGAGATGCGCACGCGCAGAAGCGCTCACCGCACGCACGCCCTCCTCCCCCGCCCAACTTCCTTGAGTGTCGCAGGTTGTGTCGCGGGAGGGCCGCAGCTAAAGGGGAGGCGGAAGTGACGGCCGGTTCGCAGCTACCGGCAGCTGCTGTGAGGGTGAAGGCACAGTGGACTGCCTTTCTGGAGCGACTGGTTCCTCACTTCTCAGGTATCCCCGAGAGCTCAGGTGAGGCAGCGGATTGTGAGAAAAAGCCGGCCACCGCCTCCCGGTGCTGATGGACACTTCACTGTACATCCGGCCAGGGCGGGGGATGGGCGCTGCCTAGATGTCGGTGTCAGTGAGGTGGAGGCGGCTTTGGCGCATGCGCCCCGGGAGGTGTGGAACTCGCGGCCACCTGAACTCGGCCTTCATCTGTTCCTGGGGGCTCAGGGAGTGGCGAGGATGCTTTTGGGAAGGTGCCTGGGGAGCATTTAAGGTTGTTCTGGCGGGTGCATGGAAGAGAGTCAAAGAAACACGTAATTTGAGGACAGACAAGCCCCTTCCCACCATTCTCGATGAACTGAAAAAGAGTCAGAGGTTTGTGGTTTGAAGAATGAAAAGTTATCAGAACCGCTACACCCCCTCCTTTCTTTCCCTTTTGTAAATGCGGTGACCACCGCCACCTGTCCCCTGAACAGCTTTTATTAATCACTTCTGTTCCCAATTATTCCAGAATTAAATTCTGAATTCATCATATAAAACTCTAGGAATAAGCATTTTCTATACCTCTAATAAAAACAGGTTCTGACATGTAGGTCAGTCTCTTAATAACCAATTTTCTTCTTATCCTGCCACAACCCTAAAGGAAACAATCTTACTGACATTTTTCTTTGGAGGTAGGAAGTGTGAAATTATTTTACCATATGTGAAATGCCGCTCCTTGAAAGATTATAGCATTTATGAGGAACTTACAGTTTGGTTTTTAAAACTCAAAGACTTGAAACTTAACGATAATTTGACCAGAAACTAGGCACATATTCATTCAGTATTAACACATTTTTTGAGCAGTTAGCCCTGCTAACTCTGGGATGAAATCAAGTGTGCTTTTCAACTGCTTTTCCTTGTGAAGAAAGATGAATCAAAAGTGAAGTTTGCAAGAAGATTACTTCTTTCCACTTCGGCAGTTTAGACGGTTTGTGTGGGCTAGGCTGTATATGTAAGTAAGGGGATCAGTGAGTTCATGGTTTATTAAGATGTTTTAAGGTTCTTCAGTAGTATTTTCAACTGTGTCGTAGTTAATTGGGATTCAACATATTTCTGCTTTGATAGGCAAATTATAAATTATATTTCTGTAGTAATAACCCAGGGATACACCTAAAATTTACATCTGATGTTGCTGGCAGAAAATACTACATTGTGTAAAATGTGTACTTGAGATAGAGCTTCCTTTCCTATCTGGATTAGATTTTGTTTTTAAACTCCTATTTTACATTAAGGAGTGATGGGAAAATCAATATTTTTAATATTTGTTGTGATACTGTTTTACGTCAAAGTTAAGAACACTGTCAGTAGATTAACACCAGTATCTTTGTAGCCTCATAGAGTTTGTTAGATTATAGGCGAATAGCAGTGAAAACTAAAGTTGAGAGAACACCAGGCCCTGTTCTTTACATAAATTGTAATGTGCTTTCTCAGGGATTAAATAAAAATCATTTATGTAGAGACCTTTGGCTCTCTATATCTTTGGCTCAACTCCACTCTGTATTGAAGCAAAGTTTGTTTTGTATATGTAAGTGTAAAACCTTAGTACAGTTAAACTTTACTGTTATTCACAGTCATTTCTGCTTTCTCTTTTCTTCTGGTTTAAAAAAAAAACCAACAGGGGCGCCTGGGTGGCGCAGTCGGTTAAGCGTCCGACTTCAACCAGGTCACGATCTCATGGTCCGTGAGTTCGAGCCCCGCGTCGGGCTCTGGGCTGATGGCTCAGAGCCTGGAGCCTGTTTCCGATTCTGTGTCTCCCTCTCTCTGCCCCTCGCCCGTTCATGCTCTGTCTCTCTCTGTCCCAAAAATAAATAAACGTTGAAAAAAAAATTTTTTAAAAATAAATAAATAAAAAAAAAACCAACAAAAAAAACCCCTGTCAATATATGTCACTAGGTATAACTCCCAACTACCCATTTCTCTCTGGTCTTAAAGACTTGTCTTTGCTTTATTGTAGTGAAACAATGTAAATCAGAAGCACCTAAATTTTGCTGTAAGTAATTTTTGAGTGGTTTGACTATAACCTATTGAAAATTCAATTTAAAAGCATTTAAGTAAAAATGTTGAAATGTAACATGAAATGCTGTGTTGTCAGAACACTTTGTAGACTACAAATTTTACACTTGCTAGAAGTTTTGAAAATGGGAGAGGAAACTTTGTCTCTCTCTTTTTTTTTTTTTCTCACAACTTTGCAAACTTTCTCCCTAGCACCAAGACTAAACTGTACCATTTAGAAGAATGGAAGCTAATACATCTGTTGACATGTTTTCAAAAGTCCTGGAGAATCAATTGCTTCAGACTACCAAACTAGTGGAAGAACATTTGGATTCTGAAATTCAGAAACTGGATCAGATGGATGAGGATGAATTGGAACGCCTCAAAGAAAAGAGACTTGAGGCACTAAGGAAAGCTCAACAGCAGAAACAAGTAACCTCTCTGCCCTGCTTTCTGAAATTACTTTAACAGTATGCTCCTAACAACTTATATATACATGTGCTGCAGTAGTTACATTTCAGGCCTCATTTTTAAGGTTTTTATTTTTGGGGGTTAACTTCAAAGTATGATCACTGTTAACAATCTTCTGGGAAAAAATTAGTTTTAAAGAGACATTAAAAATTAGCCTGCTCAGCATATTAATCCTCAGGCAAGTAAAAGAAACATGTGTCCAAGGTCATTTTTTGAGCTCAGATTTATTGGGTGAGGAGGAAGTAAACTAGGAAGAGCACTGGGAGTACAAGGAGCCAGTCATCCATTCCCCTTTTGGGTAGTTATAAAGCCAATTATACTTCAGTTGTGATCAGTGTAAGTGAGGTGAGAGCTGTAAGGCAATTTACATTGAAGAAATTTTCAGGCTTTGCCAGTGTAACAAATACATGACTTATTTATTCAAAAGAATGCATACTGGATCACAAAGAAGGGTGGCCACAACTCTATCCTTGTTGGTCTCTTTAGAGTGTGAGTGTGAAACCAACTTGTAGACTCTGGTCAAAACAAATTGGGTTAAATCCGTAAATTTAATTTGGATTGAAAATGTTTACATTGCTTTACATTGAAATAGATTATTACCAATTCTCGTTGCTCTTCAGTTGGCTGTGACTAAAACATGAGCTTTAAATTTTCTAGAGAAACAGTGAGTTTTGTTTGTGCTGCTACAGCATCTCTTTGATAATGTTTATCCCCTCACTATTTAGAAGAGTTGCTACAAAAGGAATCTTCTATAATGTGACTGAGTTTCTAGTTTTGTATTTTGAGTTTTCTACAATAGGATGTGTGTATATGTATGTGGATTTGAAACCAGGAGACTTTAATATAATGCTAATCATTATCTCAGGTAATACATGATGAGATTGTGCTACACATTCCTCTTTTTCATGACAACAGGTAAATAACACTACTAATTGCTAATGTTCAACTAACAAAAGTTGTCATAACCAGGATGTTTTTCTACAAAGACTGAATCTACCTGATTTGCAGTGAGGAATATACATAATGGCTTAAATGAAATTGTCAGCAGTTAAAAACAATATTCTGATATCATTAAAAATCATCTCAGGCATGCAGCCTTTATGGATTTTTTAATTAATATGCAAATCAATTTAAAATGAATTTGTCATAGAATAAGTGAGAGGGTCTTATTTTAGAGCTTTCATTGCATTTAATCTTTTTTTTTAATATGAAATTTATTGTCATATTGGTTTCCATACAACACCCAGTGCTCATCCCAATTGGTGCACTCCTCAATACCCCTCACCCACCCTCCACTCCCTCCCACCCCCCATCAACCCTCAGTTTGTTCTCAGTTTTTAAGAGTCTCTTATGTTTTGGCTCCCTACCTCTCTAACCTTTTTTTTTTTTTTCCCCTTTCCCTCCCCCATGGTCTTCTGTTAAGTTTCTCAGGATCCACATAAGAGTGAAAACATATGGTATCTGTCTTTCTCTGTATGACTTACTTCACTTAGCATAACACTCTCCAGTTCCAACCACATTGCTACAAAAGGCCATATTTCATTCTTTCTCATTGCCAAGTAGTATTCCATTGTGTATATAAACCACAATTTCTTTATCCATTCATCAGTTGATGGACATTTAGGCTCTTTCCATAATTTGGCTATTGTTGAAAGTGCTGCTGTAAACATTGGGGATACAGGTGCCCCTATGCATCAGCACTCCTGTATTCCTCGGGTAAATTCCTAGCAGTGCTATTGCTGGGTCATAAAGTAGATCTATTTTTAATTTTTTGAGGAACCTCCACACTGTTTTCCAGAGTGGCTGCACCAGTTTACATTCCCACCAACAGTACAAGAGGGTTCCCGTTTCTCCACATCCTCTCCAGCATCTATAGTCTCCTGATTTGTTCATTTTAGCCACTCTGTCTGGCATGAGGTGATATCTCAGTGTGGTTTTGATTTGTGTTTCCCTGATGAGGAGTGACGTTGAGCATCTTTTCATGTCCCTGTTGGATATCTGGATGTCTTCTTTAGAGAAGTGTCTGTTCATGTTTTCTGCCCATTTCTTCACTGGATTATTTGTTTTTCAGGTGTGGAGTTTGGTGAGCTCTTTATAGATTTTGGATACTAGCCTTTTGTCTGATTTGTCATTTGCAAATATCTTTTCCCATTCCGTTGGTTGCCTTTTAGCTTTGTTAATTGTTTCCTTTGCAGTGCAGAAGCTTTTTATCTTCATGAGGTCCCAATAGTTCAGTTTTGCTTTTAATTCCCTTGCCTTTGGAGATGTGTAAAGTAAAAAATTGCTGCGGCTGAGGTCACAGAGGGTTTTTTTCCTGCTTTCTCCTCTAGGGTTTTGATGGTTTCCTGTCTCACATTCAGGTCCTTTATCCATTTTCAGTTTATTTTTATGAATGGTATAAGAAAGTGTTCTAGTTTCATTCTTCTGCATGTTGGTGTCCAGATCTCCCAGCACCATTTGTTAAAAGACTGTTTTCCACTGGATATTCTTTCCTGCTTTGTCAAAGATTAGTTGGCCATACTTTTGTGGGTCCAATTCTGGGTTCTCTATTCTATTCCCTTGGTCTATGTGTCTGTTTTTGTGCCAATACCATGCTGTCTTGATGATTACAGCTTTGTAGTAGAGGCTAGTCTGGGATTGTGATGCCTCCTGCTTTGGTCTTCTTCAATATTACTTTGGCTATTCGGGGTCTTTTGTGGTTCCATACAAATTTTAGGAATGCTTGTTCTAGCTTCGAGAAGAATGCTGGTGCAATTTTGATTGGGATTGCATTGAATGATCGATTGTAGATTGCTTTGGGTGGCATTGACATTTTAACAATATTTATTCTTCCAATCCATGAGCATGGAATGTTTTTCCATTTCTTTATGTCTTCTTCAATTTCCTTCCTAAGCTTTCTATAGTTTTCAGCATACAGATCTTTTACATCTTTGGTTAGGTTTATTCCTAGGTATTTTATGCTTCTTGGTACAATTGTGAATGGGATCAGTTTATTTGTCTTTCTGTTGCTTCATTATTAGTGTATAAGAATGCAACTGATTTCTGTACATTAATTTTGTATCCTGTGACTTTGCTGAATTCATGTACCAGTTCTAGCAGACTTTTGGTGGAGTCTATCAGGTTTTCCATGTATAATATCATGTCATTTGCAAAAAGTGAAAGCTTGACTTCATCTTTGCCAGTTTTGATGCCTTTGATTTCCTTTTGTTGTCTGATTGCTGATGCTAGAACTTCCAACACTATGTTAAACAACAGCAGTGAGAGTGGACATCTCTGTTGTGTTTCTCAGGGGAAAGCTCTCAGTTTTTCCCCATTGAGGATGATATTAGCTGCGGGTTTTTCATAAATGGCTTTTATGATCTTTAAGTGTGTTCCTTCTACCCCGACTGTCTCGAGGTTTTTATTAAGAAAGGTTGCTGAATTTTGTCAAAGGCCTTTTCTGCATCGATTGACAGGATCATATGGTTCTTATCTTTTCTTTTGATAATGTGATGTATCACGTTGATTGATTTGTGATTGTTGAACCAGCCCTACATCCCAGGAATGAATCCCACTTGATCATGGTGAATAATTCTTTTTATATGCTGTTGAATTCGATTTGCTAGTATTTTATTGAGAATTTTTGCATCCATATTTATCAGGGATATTGGCCTGTAGTTCTGTTTTTTTACTGGGTCTCTGTCTGGTTTGGGAATCAAAGTAATGCTGGCTTCAAAGAGTGTTTCTGGAAGTTTTCCTTTCCTTTCTATTTTTTGGAATAGCTTGAGAAGGATAGGTATTATCTCTGCTTTAAATGTCTGGTAGAATTCCCCAGGGAAGCCATCTGGTCACGGATTCTTATTTGTTGGGAGATTTTTGATAACTGATTCAATTTCTTTGCTGGTTATGGGTCTGTTCAAGTTTTCTATTTCTTCCTGTTTGAGTTTTGGAAGTGGGTGGGTGCTTAGGAATTTGTCCATTTCTTCCAGGTTGTCCAGTTTTTTGGCATATAATTTTTCGTAGTATTCCCTGATAATTGCTTGTATTTCTGAGGGATTGGTTGTCATCTCCCTTTGGGTCATCTCCCTTTTCTTTTTGAGAAGCCTGGCTAGAAGTTTATCAATTTTATTTTTTCAAAAAACCAACTCTTGGTTTCATTGATCTTCTCTACAGTTTTTTTAGATTCTATATTGTTTGTTTATGTTCTGATCTTTATTATTTCTCTTCTTCTGCTGGGTTTGGGGTGTCTTTGCTATTCTGCTTCTATTTGCTTTAGGTATGCTGTTAAATTTTGTATTTGGGATTTTTCTTGTTTCTTGAGATAGGCCTGGATTGCAATGTATTTTCCTCTCAGGACTGCCTTCGCTTCATCCCAGAGTGTTTGGATTGTCGTATTTTCATTTTCATTTGTTTCCATATATTCTTTCATTTCTTCTCCAATTGCCTGGTTGACCCATTCATTCTTTAGTAGGGTGTTCTTTAACCTCCATGCTTTTGGAGGTTTTCCAGACTTTTTCCTATGGTTGATTTCAAGTTTCATAGCATTGTGGTCTGAAAGTGTGCGTGATATGATCTCAACTTGTCATAGGATAACTGAGAGGGTCTTATTTTAGAGTTTTCATTGCATTTTAATCTTTTTTATTAAAATGCTTCCTAAGGAAGTAGATAAGAAGCCTTAATAGATTTTATAGATACTCTTTTTCAAAGAGTAATATAGATTGCATAGTAATTTTGATTTACTGATCTATGTGGGTATCAGGAAATCTGTATAAGCAGTGACATAAGCACTTAATAGGCCTACGTGAATCAATATTCCTCAGTCAGCCAAGCACCCTCCTACTGTTATGACAGCTAGTGACATACGAGTTGGGTGGTGAAAAGGACAGGTGAGAAATAGGAAGAGCCCATCCAAAGGCTTGGGTTTTAGCCACTAAGTGAGAGTGAGATGCTGCCCACTGCCAGCCCTTGGGTAGGCTCAGCCTGCACCGTGATCTGTGCCCATCCTGCTTGATTCCATTCAGCAGATACTTGGGGAGCACATGCTCTGTGAAAGAAACTATGCTAAGAGCACAGGGGTGTGCTGAGTGTCTTGGGAGAGATGCCATGTGTTGGTAGAGGTTCAGAGTGGACTTGCCTCCCTCTTAAGAACTTGGACAGGTTCAGGTCTTTGGCCTATTGGTTAAACATATGGGAATTAATAATAAAAAGAGCTTTTTAAAAAAAAATTTTTTTTTTAATGTTTACTCATTTTTGAGAGACAGAGACAGAGTGTAAGCAGGGGAGGGGCAGAGAGAGAGGGAGACACAGAATCCAAAGCTGTGCTGACAGCTCAGAGCCCGATAGGGGGCTTGAACTCACAAACCATGAGATCATGACCTGAGCCAAAGTCAGATGCTTAACTAACTGAGCCACCCAGGCACCCCAATAAAAAGAGCTTTTTAAAAAATATTCTTTTTTTATTTATTTATTTATTTTTAATTTTTTTCAACGTTTTTTTATTTATTTTTGGGACAGAGAGAGACAGAGCATGAACAGGGGAGGGGCAGAGAGAGAGGGAGACACAGAATCGGAAACAGGCTCCAGGCTCTGAGCCATCAGCCCAGAGCCTGACGCGGGGCTCGAACTGAACTCACGGACCACGAGATCGTGACCTGGCTGAAGTCGGACGCTTAACCGACTGCGCCACCCAGGCGCCCCAATATTCTTTTTTTAAGGGCACATGTTATTGGTCAGTTAAGAAAAATCATGAAATGTGACATGCTATTAAGGAATTGTATTTGAGAGTTTAAATTGTTTATAGAAGCCTGATTGGGGGTGCCTGAGTGGCTCAGGCAGTTAAGTCTCCAACTCTTGATTTCAGATCAGGTCATGATCTCACAGTTGTGAGATAGAGCCTTGTGTCGGGATCTGTGCTGAGCATGGAGTCTGCTTAAGATTCTCTCTCTCCCTTCCTGTTCCTCCCCTGCTTGTGCAGGGGTGTGCATGCTCTATCAAAAAAAATTTTTTTTTAAATTTTCATTTATTTATTTTAAATGTTTTAGAGAGAGAATGCATGTGCACATGCACAATCATGGGAGGGACAGAGAGAGAGAGAGAGAGAGAGAGGAATAGAAGATCCGAAGCAGGCTCCATGCTGATAGCACAGACCATGATGCGGGGCTCCAACTCACGAACTGTGAAATCATGACCTGAGCTGAAGTCGGATGCTTAACCAACTGAGCTACCCAGGCACCACTAAAAAAAATTTTTTTTAAAAGAAGCTTACCAAAGAAATATCACATAAGGAGAAAACACCAGGGCCTCCTGTGAGTGTTAGCTCAGCATAAGTCAATGTGAAATGGAAACCAAAACTATTAATGCTGTCTGTATTAGCTTAAGTCCAGAAGAAGAAAAGAGATGGCACTCGTGCCCCTTTTCTAGGCAGACCACTTCTGGAGGGCTCTATTCACACCTCTGCCACTTTTTAAAAAGATGAGGAGGAATTAGTCTCTGATCAGAGGAGGATAACTAGAAGAGTAAGAAATGTAGAGATCATTTCATCTGAGAAACAGCCAAAAGGAAATGAAGGGGGAGGTAGAATAGAAAAGACATAGGTGAGATAGGACACCTGAAGGGCTGACATGTGAAAGATAACAACTTTTCTCTCTAATCTTCTGTCCAAGCTGGGACCCACAGACCAAAGTTACAGTTATACTGTAGTTCAGGGTGAGAAAACCCTTCTAAAAGTATAAATGCAGATGCTTTTTAAGGACATGTGCCAAACACTATTGCAGTTATTTTCATGTTGATGGTCTTATTTTCACAACTTAGTGAGATAGTTGCTTTGTGATCTCCACTTTACAAATAAGGAAATGGAGATTCAAAAAGGTTAATTAGAATTCTTAGACTAATAAATGGTAGAACAATTATTCAAGCCCATACCTTCTGCCTGCATGCCCAGTGGTCCTTTCTGTAAAAATCAGTTGCCTCAAAAAGGAAGCAAGCTTCCAGTTGAGATGATGAATCTTTGCTGTGGCAGGAAGCTTGAGAAACAAAAAGGTCTGTCAGGCATGGTTGATAAGGGTTGATATGTTGGGTTGAGAAGTTGGATTAGATGACTTGTGAGTGCTGTATTGTTTCTGGACACCATATGAGAAGACAACTTTTTCTATCTAGTAAACTACCCATTGGTGACCAGTATAGAAGTGGTTCCTGCCTCTCTGAGCCCACAGGGCTCCTAAGCTGCAAAGCTGCAATAACCACTGCCTGTGTCTTCCCCTCCCCTACAAAAACCAAGTAGCTTTATCTCATGAACATTATTTTTCAAAGCTTTGCAGTAACTTGGATCTAATGCTTTTGATTTTAGTAGTTTGAGCGCAGCGAAATTAAATGGATATTTACTTTCTTTTCATTTTATTTATTTTAGAAAGTGAGCATTAGTGGGGGAGGGGTAAGAGAGGGGGCAGAGGGAAAGAGAGAAGCAGGCTCCACACTGAGCATGGATCAAGGGGCTCAATCCCATGACACTGGAATCATGACTTGAGTTGAAATCAGGAGTTGGACACTCAATTGACTGAGCCACCCAGGCACCCCTTATGTCTCTTGAGTCTAAATTTTTATTTTTGAAGTTCTAACAAAACATTTGTGTGAAGGTACCAAGACAGACGATTGTTTTAAACACAAAGCATGCTGAAAGATAGTCATTGCCCACAGACTGTGTTTGCGCTGACACTGGAAACATATGAAAGTAAATCACTAAGAGGAATTCATTTCCTTCTACAAGGTAAAATCAACTTCATTACAGAATATTACAGTGATTTAGACCCAAAATGTGAAGTGGTACTGGAAGAGATATTTCAAGAGTGTAATATTTCCCTTTTCTCCAAATTAGGAATGGCTTTCAAAAGGACATGGAGAATACAGAGAAATACCTAGTGAGAGAGACTTTTTTCAAGAAGTTAAGGAGAGTAAAAAAGTGGTTTGCCATTTCTACAGGGACTCCACGTTCAGGTAACTTTGTTTCCATCAGTGACTTTTTAAAATTTTATTTATTTATTTTTGTTAATGTTTGTTTATTTTTGAGGGAGAGTGAACGCAAGTGGAGGGTGGGGAGAGCAAGAGAGAGGGGCACAGAGGATCCGAAGCAGACTGCACTGATAGCAGCGAGCCCAATGCAGGGCTTGAGCTCACGAACTGTGAGATCATGACCTAAGCTGAAGTTGGACACTCAACTGACTGATCACCTAGGTGCCCCAAGTGAATTTTTAAAAATATGATGAGATCTTTGAATAGAGATATACTACTAACATAATAGAGAAATTAAGAAAAATAAGAGGAACTGCTTCTTAAGTTCTTTGTACTTCTGTACAAGTCTCCATTAAACAGTTATTTTGAAGATTAATGTAAAACCTGTGATACAAAAAAGTATAAATGAACATTATTGAAATTCAAGATTATTTCCACAGAACTATTTTCTGAATTATATTTCCACTAGATAACTTTAAAAACATCTAAGAGGGGCGCCTGGGTGGCGCAGTTGGTTAAGCGTCCGACTTCAGCCAGGTCACGATCTCGCAGTCCGTGAGTTCGAGCCCCGCGTCGGGCTCTGGGCTGATTGCTCAGAGCCTGGAGCCTGTTTCCGATTCTGTGTCTCCCTCTCTCTCTGCCCCTCCCCCGTTCATGCTCTGTCTCTCTCTGTCCCAAAAATAAATAAACGTTGAAAAAAAAAAATTTAAAAACATCTAAGAAACATACATGTAAATTTTCTTTTTGTCAACACAAGAATTATTTATTTATTTATTTATTTATTTTGGTGCTGTTATGATACAGGTGTGATGTGGGAAGTGGGGGCCAACACTTTGAACACCAGCTTTGAATTCACTCCTCAGCTAGCAACTCATGGGGAGACAGTGGTTTGGCCTAGCCTTTCACTGGAAGCATCGCTGGGACTGCCAGCCTTGGCCGAAAGCAGAGGAAAGTGATTTATGTTAGAGAGGCCAGGTCTGCAAGCCTCTCTATGGAGGCAGAGTCCTTGTACAATGAAAATACCCCCAGAAGAGATTATATCTTAACTCAGAGGACTCATGCCTTTCTTTCTTTTAACCCCAAAATTTGATTCGTTGCCAACTTTTAGAAATTGAGAGATACAGTTTTTTTAATCCAGATTTCAGAATTTTAAAAAAATCGAATTAACTTAATAGCAAACCTAGAATTCAGTATGAAAGCAGTTTGCTAATACTGAAGATCAGCTGCCTCCCTCAGACAGATATACACTCCAGTGTAGAGTCTCCATCATTCACTGTTGTCTCAGCCCTGCCCTCTTCCCTCATTTCAGTAACCCACCCAACCCTTGTCTTAAACTCACCACCCAGTAACTTGGTTATTAATTAACATTTTTCATGGATTGATTGCCTGGGATTTGTGGACTAAGGTAATAAAAAGGAAAGAAAATGTTGAGATTGTGAAATCTGTAAGGGAAAGTGGGAAGGAATTAGGAAAGAAAAGAATATCAGAGAAACCTTCTGCCACCATGGTACTCTATCATTTCCCATTGGCACACATTTCTCAAGTTGCCAACTTCTGACATATATGATGAGGTGATGTGTTAATACCATATTACTCTCTAAGATTGATATTATATGATATTTATTAGATGTATTTGTCCACTAAATTGTTAGGTTTGTGAAAGCAGAGAGTTTGCCTCTATTGTGGTTAACTGTGCTCCCCAAGTTCCTAGCCTTAGAGCAGCAATGGCTGACAACACATAGTAGGTGCTCAGTAAATATATTTGATGGGGGTATAAACAGTGCAATACGAGGAGTACTTACCTTCAAAACAAATGAAAACTAAGGCGTGCCTGGCTGGGTTAGTCAGTAGAGCATCTAACTTGATCTTGGTGTCTTGAGTTCAAGTCCAACATTGGGTATAGAGATTGCTTTAAAAAAAATTAAAAAAAAAAAAGAGAGTGCCTGAGTAACTCAGTCAGTTAAGCATCCAACTCTTGATCTCAGTTCAAGTCTTAATCTTACAGTTCGTGAGATTGAGCCCTGCATCGGGCTCTGCTTTTAGCACAGAGATCTCTCTGTCTCTCCCTCTCTCTCAAATAAACTTTAAAAGAAAAGAAAAATCAAAGATCAAAGTGTTTTATATATAGATCTGATATAGGTATCAAAGTTCTTGGCACATAGTAGGCTGGATACTTGATGTGTAAAATCCTGGAACATTAACAATGACCCTTTCAGGTAAGTGGGTGTAATTCCAGTGCTTTATGTGTGGAGACCAAGACTTGGAGAAATTAAGTGACTCACCTAATGTCACTCATCTCCTAAATGATAGAAGAGGATTTAAACCCAGGATTTAAGCCTAATGCTGTTTTAACTACACCATGATTGCTGCTTCTGGGTTTAAAAAAAATGGATTAATTTAAAATAGGTTCCATATAACTCCAGTAAAACCATGGAGTTGATTTATCTACAAGTTTTCAAGAACATATTTCTCATATAATGGTTCATTTATCATTTGTGCTTCATTCAGAAACTAATTATTAATTTGTTCTCTCCTACTATTTTTCACTAGTCTCATTGCTATACTACATGGGTGATATATATGAAAAGATACTTTCAGAGGTAAAGTGATGAGGCATCCAGGTTACCAGAAACTTGCTGGACCCAATCCTAATTCAGGAATATGTACACCAAGAAGTGCCCAGAAAGCCTGCTAATAACAACTATGAAACATTTGATGTCTTCATCATCTAAAGCAGTAGTTCTCAAACTTTATGGGGCATGGGAGTCACCTGCCTCTTTCCCAGCTCCACTCCCAGAAAATTTTGGTTCGTCTATATGTTTTAAAAGTTAATTTTAATAAATACCTGTGGTTAAAAACTATTGCTCAAGGGGTCCCTGGGTGGCTCAGTCAGTTAAGTGTCTGACTGTGGCTCAGGTCATGATCTCATGAGTTCAAGTCCCACATCGGGCTCTCTACTGTCAGCACAGAGCCCACTTCAGATCCTCTTTCCCCATCTCTTTCTGCCCTTCTCCTGCCTCAAAAATAAACATTAAAAAAATTAAAAAAAAAAAAAAAAAGAACTACTGCTCAAGAAGATTATTATTAAGAGTAGTCTTTTTTAGGAACCCTAGAGGATTGACCAATTTAAAATGCATTTTAACTTACAGAAAATGTCATTTCCATTTTTCTTTTCAAAAGAAGGTGGCTTAATAAAAGTTACTCCTGATATTTTTCATTTCTTTAGAACCTTATGACCATATTTATAGCCCTTAACCTTATGCTTTTTTTTTTTAATTTTTTTAAATATTTATTTATTTTTGAGAGAGAGAGAGAGAGAGAGATGGCATGAGCAGGGGCAGGGCAGAGAGAGAGGGAGACAGAATCTGAAGCAGGCTCCAGGCTCTGAGCTGTCAGCACAGAGCCCGATGCAGGGCTCGAACTCACAAACTGAAATCATGACCTGAGCCGAAGTCAGACACTTAACCGACTGAGCCACCCAGGCGCCCCTTAACCTTATGCTTCTTAATGAAAGTTGCGCAATTGGGAGAGTTCTTTCTCAATGACACCATTCAGTCTTAGTGACTTCCAAATAAGGCACTGTATATACATTTCAGATTCTGAAAAGTCTCCTCTGAGTTCTGTCAAGTTCAGTTTTGTCATCTTTCAAGTTCCATGTATGAGACACCAGTAAACAAAGATAAATGACAATTTTTTGTTCTTACCAAGAACATGACAACTTCATGAACCACTTACAATTAAAGCATATATTTAATATTTTGTTTTTTATGAATATCATTAGAACACATCTGACTTCTAGAATACTGGATTCTTTTTCTCCCTCTTATATCATTTAGCTAACCTATGAAAGAGAAATGAGGTTATCCGACACAAGCATGCGTTGGCTGCCAAATTATATTCAAATAGAAAAACTATAAAATTAGATGTACCTTTATGATATTTATTTAGGGGCACCTAGGTGGCTCAGTCAGTTTAGCGTCCGACTTCGGCTCAGGTCGTGATCTCACAGCTCATGAGTTCGAGCCTCGCATCGGGCTCTGTGCTGACAGCTTGGAACCTGGAGCCTGCTTCAGATTCTCCCTCTCTCTCTGCCCCTAACCCACTTGCATCCTGTCTCCTGTCTCTCTCAAAAATAAATAAACATTAAAAAAAAATTTTTTTAAATAAGTATGTTTAAGCTTTTGATTTTCTACATGCTGTTGTTTGCAGGTGTAAAATATTAGACCGACATTTGGTAATATTATCCAAGAAACATCTGGAGACCAAATTTCTGAAGCTGAATGTGGAAAAAGCACCTTTCCTTTGTGAGAGACTGCGTATCAAAGTCATTCCCACACTAGCACTGGTAAAAGATGGAAAAACACAAGATTATGTTGTTGGATTTACTGACCTAGGAAATACAGATGACTTCACCACAGAAACTTTAGAATGGAGGCTGGGTTGTTCTGATATTCTCAATTACAGGTAACTTTTAGCAAAACAATTTTAATTCACATATTCAGTTGATGTTTTTAGAGAAGTTTCTTTATGTCAACATTTATGGAGCTAAGTTTTCTGAAACAAAAAGTTTCACAAATGAAAAATGTATTTCTTAAAGTACATTATTACTTTAAACAAAATCCATTAGATCTTAAAACAAAATCCATTAGAGATAAAATTGAGTCTTGGAGTATACCTAGCTATAAAAGTTTTCAACCTAACAGATCTTATTGTATTAGTCTAGAAACCCAAAATGACATTGAACATCAGATTTTTTAATGTAGCTATTCTTGTCTTGTAGAATCTGATAAAATGTATAATCTGGTATCTGTGATTAGCTTAAATGACTTACCATGAAGAACAGTCTCAATTTGAAAACAATCAAAAATGCAACTTCCATTTTTCATTCATCTCCTTGTCTGCTTCTCCAAGTAATTTATCTAATTCCATAAATCAGCATATCATCTAGTCTTCTGTGCCTGTTTTTGATTTGCAAAATTAACAGATAAAATTATATAATTATCATTCCACAGTCCTAGTGCCTTTCAGTAAGTAGAAAGTTCTCTCCTCTTTTTCCTCCCCCTTTTTCTCTGAATCTCCCCTACACATGCCTAAATTATCCCTACATTGGAATTTTAGGTTTTACTTTTCTTAATACTAAGTAAAACATTTTTTTGAAATGAATTTTGAAATGATTTCAAACTTTAAACAAGTTCGAAACTAGTACAAAGAATTCTCATAGACCTTTTGCCCATATTTCTCAAGTTTTAAAAATTTTACATTTGCTTTATCATTTTTCTGAATACATAAATACTGTTTTCAAAACCATTTGAGGAGGAGTTGGAGATGTATTGTCCCTATACTCCTAAATATTTCCTTGTGTATTTTCTAATAAAGACTTTTTCTTATATAACCACAGTACAGTAATTAAGACGAGAGGTGTTTTATAATATATGACCTTATTCAGATTCTACCTTTGTCCCATTAATGTCCTGCATACTAAAATGTTGCGTGTAGTTACTGTGTATTTTTAGTTCCATTAACCTGTGACAACTTGTTGTCATTTTTCAATACTTTGACATTTTTGAAGAGTACATGTTATTTATTTTGTAGAGCATCCCTCAATTTGGGTTTGTCTCATGTTTCAAGATTAGGTTTGGACTATGCATTTTTCATAGGTACATGATGGAAGGGATGTTATATTCCTTCTCAGTGTATTGTAGCAGGTGGTATAGGATGGTTTGTTTGTTTCATTTCTGGTGGTAATAACTGAGCACTGGTTAACCAGTTGTCTACCAACCCAAATGATGATTTAGGAAGAACTTTTCCATATTACACATTAATTCACTTTTTCATTTATTTATATTAGAAATGGGCAGTGGCTTATCTTATCCATTGGGTTATATTTGGTTACTAGTATTATTTACTTTGAAGCCCAGATTGCCCAGTGTGGTCAGTGAGAGCCCCTCTTATGGAGCCTTCTTTGTCTTTTCCATGTGTCTCAATAGTTCTTTAAGTACTTGCTTTCTGGTGCAAATAAGATGTCTTAGAGAGGGACTCATGTAGTACTTTCCCTAGAATTGGCTGTTTCTTCAGGGAACCATGGTTCCTCTCAGTGGCAAATGATATTTCAAAACCAGAATCTAGGTGCTAGACATCTTCCCAGATATTTTTGAAAGAAGTTGTTTTCTCATTTCATATATTTCTCAAGCATCATTGAAGTTTCATACCAATTACAGGTTAATGATAATGAATTCCATGAGTTTTCTTGATGTTTATCTAAACATTATAAGATATTAAACAGGATCAAACCAGCCGTAACAAGCTATCAGAAATAGAGCACCATTTTCCTGTGTCATTCTTACAGTGACAAGAATCTAATCCAAGTTCAGCATATCCAAAACAGATGGAAAAACAATTTCATTTCCTTCTATGCTTTTCAGTCAGAAATTCTATTGGTACATCCTCTGAGATGTTAATCAGTAATTAATGCTAAAAGAGAAAATAAAACATTGATATAAGAGACTTAGTAATACAAAATAAGGTTTACAACTTTTAACCATAATTGTGAATAATATACCTCTTCTGTAACACCAGCATTAAAGAAAACTTTATTCCATGTTAGGAAGAAAAGAATTTTTTGTGCAGGTTAGCATACCAACTGTACAAAATTGTAAAGAGTAAATGCTTTTCAAATTTGCTTTATTTTTAGTGGAAATTTAATGGAGCCACCATTTCAGAGCCAAAAGAAATTTGGAACAAACTTCACAAAGCTGGAAAAGAAAACTATCCGAGGGAAGAAATATGATTCAGACTCTGATGATGATTAGAAATTAATTATAATTCTTTGTAAATTGTCTTTTTATTTCTGCTTCAAAATTAGATGTGTTTTCTAAATTCAGTTGGTTTTGATACATTGGTCATCTATTGGTCATATTCTAGAGTTTTGTACAGTTTCATCACATTGAAAGACATCTTTAATATTTTCTGTGTGGCACTTGTGTTGAAGAAAACTGAGTTCTTAAATTATCCAGCAAGGGTCTGGATTCTCTATTTTTGAGATTGATTTTATCACAATATGATTCTTAGGTCTTTATACCATTCACAATTGTGTTTTTAATCTACTGGATTGGAAATAGGAATTCAAATTATTCCAGGACTAATTCTTACACAGCATCATTTCCTTTATACAACAGGTCAAATTACATTTACTGGTGTAACAGACTCACTTGTAAATGAATTATAAACACTCTTTACTTCTGGAATATATTTAACTATTAAAAAACTGCTTATTTATTCTGTAGGCTGTGTGTTGATGTTGAATGAACTGATGGCAGCAGAAAGTTTTTTCAGGTTTTGAACATTTTGCCTTAGAGTTCTGATTACTTGTATTTTAATACATGCATTAAAAATAATCAGGAAGCATGTTTGGAATGGCAACATGAGATCTGCACACTCCTCAGTGAAAACAACTAACTGGTAAATATATATATATATGTATATATTTTTTCACTTAAAGTCTCTGGGAATTGTCATAAAAGCATACAGCAAACAAAAACATTTGTTACAGAAACATATATTCAAGAAAACACTGAAGCTTGGTAAGAATAGTGAATCCCTCTGGTATTTGAGCCATGACCCCATACCCTTCTGCCCCTAGCTCCCCACTTCAGCCTACAGTTTCTCCCTAGGATGAGTAGACTCCTAGCATTTCTCATGCTACCCACCCCCACCCCCACCATGTCACAGTACCAAAGAGGTCTGGACCTTCCTTCTTCTACCCAGTCCCCACTTACAGCACTGAACATCTACACCAAGAATGGCAGACCAAGAATACTGTTTTCTAATCACTTGCCCCAGCTTATAAGTGGATCCATGCCAGGAGAGGCAAACACGACCAGGAGCTATCACCCACAGCTCTATTTATAGACCACAGGTATCACTCCTATAAAAGCAGGCTACTGTCCCCAGCCTTGACTCTGAGGGAGTAGCAAGCTATAAAAACAGCTTCCATAGCATCCTCTAATGAGAGGTTAGTTCAAACCTAAAGGTGCTACTGTAGACAAAGGAAATTTGGAGTGGGAGTAGACAGACAAGAGAAGACTATAACTCCATGATAGCTACAAGCAAAAGGGAAGACCGGTGATAAGTCTAACAGAGAATGAAAGGTAGCTAAGGGTAGTCCTAAGGCTAGAACAAGCCTCAAAGAGTCTACAAGGGCATGAATTTAATTAGATCAAACTCCGTAGCAATTTATGCCCCAGGGCATTGTCCAAAATAATAAGTCCACCAGTACTTTAGTGGATGTTAATTCACAGTGTGATAACAATAGAGGCAGACAAACTGGAGCTCTTAGAAGGAGATCAAGGAAAGAAACCGTAAAAACCCAAAAACTGTCCTTGGGTGTGGAGGGAGGAGTCAGGGTGATCCCACATACCCAGGCTGTACCCTTTGCAAAGGAGCATCAGAGGCTGTACAGTGCAAGGTAAATGGATTTAAATAGGCTAAGTCACTAAGCCCTGGGGAAGAGGGAAGGATGAGTTTCCAGAGCTGCTATATTATCTAAACTCTAGTTTTCAACAAAAAGTTACAAGATCTGTAGAGAAACAGTAAAGTGTGTGCCATAGACAAAGGGATTTCAAAAACAGTAAAAGGAAACTGCCCTTGAATGGGCCCAGATGTTGGAAGCAGACAAAAATTTCAAAGAAACCATGCTGGAGATAAAGGTATGATAATATTTCATCAACTAGAGAATGAAGAAAGTATTTTAAAACAACCAAATGGAGATCTCTGGACTTGAAAAGTATAACTGCAATGAAAAAAAAATCATTAAAAGGACTCAGTAGATTTTAGCTTACAGTAGACTCAGCAAATGTGGAGACTTATCAATGCAGATAATACAATCTGAAGAACAGGAGAAAAGGGAATGAAGAAAAATAGCTTCAGAGAAATGTATCAACATATGTGTAATGGGAGTGCCAGAAGGAGAAAAGGAAAACAGAAAACTTGTTAGAAGAAATTATGCTTAAAAATTCCAAATCTGGTATAAAAAAAAACTGAGAAAATCAGTAGTTTCTTACATAAAGTGGAATGGTCTGTACCCACATACATGTCAGACTAAAAATACTGAAAGACAATTCTTGAAAACGTACAAGAAAATCCCATTAACAGATCAGAAACAATGGAAGTCTGAAGGCAGTGGGATGACATGCAGAGTACTGGAGAGGAAAAAAACTGTCAACCAAGAATCTTTTAACAAAACTATCAGAAATCAAGGCAAAATGAGGACATTCTCAGATTTTAAGAATTCATTACTAGGAAACCAATCTTACAAGAAATGTTGAAATTTTTTAAGCTGAAAGGAAGTGAGACCACATAGTAATTCAAATCCTCACAGGAAAAAAAAAAGCCAGTAAAGGTGATTATGTAGGAAATTATAAAAAGACATTGTAATAACCTATTCCCCCTCCCTGAGCTGATTTAAAAAGCAATTCTGGGGAAACCTGGGTGGCTCAGCTGGTTGAATGTCAGACTCTTGGTTTTGGCCCAGGTCATGACCTCACGGTTCATGGGTTTCAGCCCCGCACTGGGCTTCATGCTGACAGTGCAGAGTCTGCTTGGGTTTTCTCTCTCTCTCTCTCTCTCTCTCCCCCCCCCCCACTCATTTTCTTGCTCTCTCTCAAAAAAAACACAATTCTATAAAACTATGTATATAATTGTGGTGTTACCTATAACAGAAATAACTGACACCTTAAAGCAGATGGGAGCAAAGCTATATTTCAATAATAAATCCACAAAAAGAAATGAGAATAAGAAATGGTAAATAAAAAGGCTAATGTAAAAAACTATAAGTGTATACTTGTTCTTTCAACTCTTAAAACAATCACAAAAATTACAGCATGTATTGAGATATTTTTAACATATTAGAGATGCAGTATGTATAACAAAAAAGGAGAGCTTTATAGGAGTAACATTTATATACTTCACTGGAATTAAATTATTATAAAGCTAGATTTTTTTTTTTTTTTGAAGTTTATTTTGAGAGAGCATGAGCAGGAGAAGGGCAGAGAGGGAGACACAGAATCTCCAGCAGGCTCCACATCATTAGTGCAGAGCCTGACATGGGGCTTAAACCCATGAACCGTGAAATCATGACCCAAGCTGAGATCAAGAGTTGATGCTTAACCAAGTGAACCACCCAGGTGCCCCACTAAAGCAAATTCTGACAAGATGTATACTTGTAAGGCCTAGAGTAACCACTGAGAAACTAATCCAAAAAAATACAAAAAGTTATTAAAAGCAGAATCAAAATACTACACTAGAAAGTAGTTGAGAAAGAAATGAGAAAAATAACAAAGGAAAAAAGATATGACATACAGAAAACAAAAAGCAAAATACATAAATCCAACCATATAAATAGCAACATTACATGTAAGTGAATTAAACAATCAAATATTAGACTGAATTACAAAAACAAAATCCAACTAAATGCTGTCCACAGGAGACACACTTTGGATTCCAAAATTAAAATGAACTATACCATTCAAATAACCATCAGAGAGCTGGAGTGGCCAGACAAAAAAGATTTGAAAATAAAAAGCCTTCTACAGAAAGATGCTCATTTTATAGTGATAAAAGAGACTCCATCAAAAGCCATTAACAATTTTAAACATCTGCACCTCACAACACAGCCCATAAATTCTCGACAATTTTATATTTTGCTGTCAGAATTCTGAAGCAAAACTTCACAGAATTGACAGGAAAATAGATAATTTAGCAGTAATAGAGATATGACTCACTTTTCAACAATGAATAGAAAAAGTATGCAGAGGATCAACAAGAAAATAGAAGATGAACAATACTGTAAACCAACTCTACCTAACATATTGTATCTATAGAACATTCCCACACCAACAGCACAATTCTCAAGATCACATGGAACATTCTCCAAGACAGATCAGCCCACAAACAAGCCTCAATAAATGCAAAAATATTAAAATAATAAAAGGTATGGTTCTCTGATCACAATGGAATGAAATTACAAATAAGTAACAAATCTGGAAAATTCAAAAATGTGTAGAAATTAATGCACTCCATAAATAACCAATGAGTCAGAGAAAAATCACAAGGTAGGAAATCCTTTGAGATTGTATGAAAATAAAAATGTAAAATTCCAAAGCTTACGGAATGCCACTAAAGTAGTACTTACAGGGAAATAGCAGTAAACATCAGTATGAAAGATACAAAGATCTCAAATCAATAAACCACCTTAAAACATTGGAAAAAGAACAAACTAAAAATGGTGAAAAATCTTAAAGCTGCAATAATTGAGACTGTGGTATAGCCAGGCATAAAGATAAACCTATAAACCAATGGAGTTGAATTGAGTGTCCAGAAATAAACTCTTAACAATTTTTAGTCAATTGATGTTTGGCAGAGGTGCCAAGACAATTCAAGTGGAAAAGAATAATCTCTTCAACCAGTGACATTGGGACTATTAAATATCTATAGGTGAAAGAATGAAGTTGAACCTCTTCCTCACACAATATACAAAATTTAACTTAAAATGGACCAAACACCTATATGGTACTGAATAAGGTACTGATGTGTACAACAATATGGATGAACCTTAAAAACATGCTAAGTTTAAAAAGCCAGTCACAAAAGACTACATGTATGATCCCATTTATATATGAAATGTCCAGGAAACTCGTATCTATAGGAACAGAAAATAAATGAGTAGTTGCATAAAACAAGAGGGTTGTCAGGGGATAGGCAGTGATGGATGTTGGTATGGGGTTTCTTTGGGGATGGTGAAAATCTCCTAAACTGATTTAGGTGATAGTTGTAAAACTCTGTGAATATACTAAATTGTATACTTTAATAGAATGAATTGTATCTTTTGTGAATTACATTTCAGTAAAGCATTTAAAGGTGATAGAAACTATAAAGGAGCAATGAATAAAAAAGTAACAACAGGAGGATATGAAAAAGAGCTAGGAAAGAAATAAAAACATTTCACAAATAAAGGAGAAGAAATAACAGGAGGAAATAGACAACAGTTAAAAGTACTCTAGGAAAAATGTTAAATATGGAAGCCAGGCAAAGAAGATCCACCATAATTATATATTAATTTGTGAAGAAGAAAACCAAAGGAATTGAATAGGAAGACATTCCCAAAATGATAATTTGATAAAACTCTACTGAAGTAAAAGATTCAAACTTACATGTTGGAAAGGCATCCCACATACTTGTAAAATTGAGAACAGCCACTACTGAGAAATACTCTTGTAAAAATTCCTGGCTTTTAAAGGAGGAGTAAAGTAAGGTTTTGGTCATTCAGGCAAAAAGGCCAGGTCACTTATATGAGAAAAAAAATGAGTTAGCACTGGAATTTTATCCACACTTTTGCCACAATACAATAAAATAAAATAATATATTTAGGGGAGGAAAATGTGAACCAAGGATTTTATGTATTTTTTAAAGTTTGTTTATTTATTTTGAGAGAGAGAGAATGGAGGAGAGGAAGAGAGAGGGGGAAAGAGAGAAAATCCCAAGCAGGTTCCATGCTGTCAGCATGAAGCCCGACGCAGGGCTCCAACTCACAATCCATAAGATCATGACCTGAGTCAAAGTCGGATGTTTAACTGAGAGAGCCACCCAGGTACCCCAAGGATTTTATATTCTTAAGAAATGAAACCATATGTAAAATTATGATTATGCAAGAAATTAGAGAATGTTGTAATGAGTAATCTAAACAAGCTTCAGACAACCAGGAAACGATTGGAGAAATTCCAATATAAGGCTTGGAAGTATTTAGTATATTTATCCTTAAAACTAAGTCTAATCCTGGTCAGCAAAAATTGTAGAGTAGGCAATTCCAAGGGCACACTTTCCCCTCCCCACCCCACCCCCCGACAACTGAAAAAAATCAAGCATAAACTGTCAATTAACTTTTACATAATTATGGAAAACTGTCAAAAGTTAACAACCAAGGAAATGCTGAATCAAGAAAAGAATTTAAAAACAGTAGGAAATCTTTTTGGCATTTTTTATTTGCCTTTGTCCCACCCCCTTTCTGAATGTTTCGTGGTCTTGAAGACAGCCTGCATTCACAGTGTGGGATCCTACTCTCTGATGCTGGAGAAAGCAGAGTAGACTTTATTCTCAAAGAATTGTTTGTTCTTACCTGTCTGGGCACTACTTGAAGGACTGACACAGGGAAACACATATTTGTTTTGCCTAACTCAGAACCCCAGGAAGAAAAGCAGCAGGCATTCCTCAAAAACTTCTTAAGGTAAATGGGCAACATGCAGCCACTTGGGACAAAAAATTATATAATTGAAGCATACAATAGAGCACCAAAGCCTGTGAAGAAAAGCTGATGAGAGAATTTCTTTGGGAATATTAAGACATTCAAAGTTGCACTTTTACACTGAAGAATTTCAGGAGTCTTGTGAATGTCCAAGATAGAGTGCATGGTCTGAAAGGACCAGAGAAGACTCTAAGCTTTCACTTCAGTGTAATCTCTATGTTCAGTTAAAGCAAGAAATAAAAGCTAAGGCAGAGATGTAGATATTCTGACCAAGCGTTGTACAAATACCCCAGTACAGAGTCCATCTGAAGAGTGGCATAGGCTTTTATTTGTGTCTTTTTACCCCCTCCTTCCTCTCTCCCTTAGGGTATTCAAGGAAAGTTCATTAAAACACTAGCTGAACACAAGCTAAAGGTATAGAAGCTTCAACTTCTTTATCCATTCATCTGTCAATTGACATTGGAGCTCTTTCCATACTTTGGCTATTGTTGATAGTGCTGCTATAAACATTGGGGTGCATGTGTCCCTTCAAAGCAGTACACCTGTATCCCTTAGATAAATGCCTAGTAGTGCAACTGCTGGGTCATAGGGTAATTCTATTTTTAATTTTATGAGGAACCTCCATACTGTTTTCCAGAGTGGCTGCACCAGTTTACGTTCTCACCAACAGTGCAAAAGAGATACTCTTTCTCTGCATCCTCGTTAACATCTGTTGTTGCCTGAGTTGTTAATGTTAGCCATTCTGACAGGTGTAAGGTGGTATCTCATTGTGGTTTTGATTTGTATTTCCCTGATGCTGAGGGATGTTGAGATTTTTTTCATGTGTCTGTTAGCCATCTGGATGTCTTCTCTGGAGAAGTGTCTGTTCATGTCTTTTGCCCATTTCTTCACTGGATTATTTGTTTTCTGGGTGTTGAGTTTGATAAGTTCTTTGTAGATTTTGGATACTAACCCTTTATCTGATATGTCATTTGCAAATATCTTCTCCCATTCTGTCGATTGCTTTTTAGTTTTGCTGATTGTTTCCTTCACCATGTAGAAGCTTTTTATTTTTATGAGGTCCCAGTAGTTCATTTTTGCTTTTGTTTCCCTTGCCTCTGGAGATGTGTTGAGTAAGAAGTTGCTGTGACCAAGATCAAAGAGGTTTTTGCCTGCTTTCTCCTTGAGGATTTTGATGGCCTCCTGTCTTACATTTAGGTCTTTCATCCATTTTGAGTTTATTTTGGCAATTTTTTATAAAACTAAACATGCTCTTACCATATAATCCAGAAATTACCCTCCTTGGTATTTACCAAAAGGAGTTGGAAACTTATTTCCATAACAAAATGTACACATGAATGTTTACAGCAGCTTTATTCATAATTGCTAAAACTTGGGCGCAGCTATGGATGTCTTCAGTAGGTGAATAAATAAACAAACTGTGGTACATCCAGCCAAAGAGTAGTATTCAGTGCCAAAAAGAAATGAACTATTAAGCAATGAAAAAACATGAAGGTAATGTAAGTGCATATTACAAAGTGAAAGAAAACAATTTGAAAAGGCTACATGCTACATAGTGTATGGTTTCAACTACATGACATTCTGGGGAAACAGTATGATGAAGACAGTAGAAAGATGAGGGATTGCCAGGGGTTAAAAGGGAGGGAGGCATGAAAAGGTAGAGCACATTTAGGGCAATGAAACGACTCTGTTTGATACTATAATAATGACTACATGTCATTATACATTTGTCCAAACCCATAGAAAAGTCAACACCAAGAACGAACCTTAATATAAATTATGGACTTTGGATAATAATGATGTGTCAATGTACGTCATCAGGTGTAACAAATGTATGACTCCAGTGGGGAATGATGATAATGAGGGAGGCTGTGCATAAGTGGGAACATGGAATATATGGGAGACCTCTATACCTTCCACTCAATTTTCCTGTATACCTAAAAGTGCTCTAGGGGCGCCTGGGTGGCTTGGTCGGTTGGGCGTCCGACTTTGGCTCAGGTCATGATCTCACGGTCCCTGAGTTCAAGCCCCGCATTGGGCTCTGTGCTGACAGCTCAGAGCCTGGAGCCTGTTTCAGATTCTGTGTCTCCCTCTCTCTCTGCTCCTCCCCTGTTCATGCTCTGTCTCTCTCTGTCTCAAAAATAAATAAACGTCAAAAAAAATTTTTTTTAATATAATAAAAGCGCTCTAAAAAAATAATTTCTATTTTTAAAAAGAGAGAATATCTCAAATTAAGCTAACATTACATCTTTTTTTTTTTTAATTTTTTTTCAATGTTTTTTATTTATTTTTGGGACAGAGAGAGACAGAGCATGAACGGGGGAGGGGCAGAGAGAGAGGGAGACACAGAATCGGAAAGAGGCTCCAGGCTCCGAGCCATCAGCCCAGAGCCTGACGCGGGGCTCGAACTCACGGACCGCGAGATCGTGACCTGGCTGAAGTCGGACGCTTAACCGACTGCGCCACCCAGGCGCCCCTAACATTACATCTTAATGAAGATTGCAAAGGAAGAGCAAATGAAACCCAAATCTACCAGAAGGAAATACACAAATGTGTGTACCTGCATGTTCACAGCAGCATTATTCATAATAGCTAAAAGATGGAAAGAACCCCAAAATCCATCAATGAATAAATGGATAAACATCGTGATTCGTGTATCCATTATAGTATTATTCAGCCACAAAAAAAATAATGAAATACTAATACAAACTATAACATGGATGAACCTCAAAAGCATTATTCCACATGGAAGTAGACACAAAGGTAACATATTGTAGGCTCCCATTTACAGGAATCCAGAATAGGTAAATCCATAGAGCACACAGGTGTTTGCAGGGGGCTGGGGGAAGAGAGAATGTGTAATGGGTATAGAGTTTCCTTTTGGGGTGATGAAAACATGAAACTAGATAGAGCTGTTGGTTGTGTAATATTTTGAATGTACTTAATGTCACTAACATGTACACTTCAAAATCATTTTTATGGGAAGCCGGAGTGGCTCAGTTGGTTAAGCATCCAACTCTTCATGTCAGCTCAGGTCATGGTTTCACAGTTCATGAGTTTAAGCCCCACATTGGCTCTTCACTGGTGGCAGAGAGCCTGCTTGGGATTCTCCCCCTCTCCGCCTCCCCTGCTCACACATGTGTGTGTGCGCACTCTCTCTCTCGCTCTCAAAATAAATAAATAAATAAATAAATAAATAAATAAATAAATATTTTTAAAAAAATAAAATCATTTTTATGTTATGTGAATTTCACCACAATTAAAAAAAAACTAAATTCAAGTTGTGGAAATAAGAGCTACAGAACAGTGTGTAATCATTATGTGCTCTGACAATATAGATACAATACACTTTTTAACATTTATTTACTTTTAAGAAGCAGAGAGAGACAGGGCATGAGTGGGGGATGGGCAGAGAGAGAGGGGGATACAGAAACTGAAGCAGGCTCCAGGCTCTGAACTGTCAGCACAGAGCCTGATGTGGGGCTTGAACTCACAAACTGTGATATCATGATCTGAGCCGAAGTTAGACACTCAACAAACTGAGCCACTCAGGCACCCTGATACAATACAATTTTTAAAATGTTTTATTTATTTCTGAGAGAGAGAGATTGCAATTGAGAGCACACATGAGCAGGGGAGGGCAGACAGAGACAGAGAGAGAGAAATCCAAGCAGGCTCCATGCTGTCAGCACAGAGCCTGACATGGGGCTTGATCTCACAAAGTGTGAAATCATGACTTGAGCTGAAATCAAGAGTCAGATGCTTAACTGACTGAGCCACCCACGTGCCCCATATTACCCTTTTTAAAATAAGGAAAGGATAAAGAGTATCTAGAATAAACTTACTAGTTGCCTTATAGGTGGGCATTAGTTCAAATTAGAGGCTCAGGGAAGGAAAGAAAAAAGATTATTACTGCCTAACTTCAATGTTGTTCAAATTAGGGAAACAACAGTCACTAAAAGAGAAGAATGAAAAGTTTTATATAAAGGTTTATACGAATAACCATGAGAACAAAAATACAAACATTTCTTTTAAAATGTTATATTTTAGGGGCGCCTGGGTGGCTCAGTCGGTTGAGCGTCCGACCTCAGGTCACGATCTCACGGTTCGTGAGTTCGAGCCCCGTGTCAGGCTCTGGGCTGGTGGCTCAGAGCCTGGAGCCTGCTTCCGATTCTGTGTCTCCCTCTCTCTCTGACCCTCCCCCATTCATGCTGTCTCTCTCTGTCTCAAAAATAAATAAACATTAAAAAATAAATAAATAAATAAATAAATAAATAAAATGTTATATTTTATTAGTTATTTTTATAATTGAAGTGTATTCAGGATTTCTCTTTAGGAATATTGCCATATATGAAAATCCCTTTGAGTTATATATTAAAAATTTCCTTCTCTTTCCATTGTCTTTATAGTCACTAATTATGCCTATGTATGTACTCTGTATCTATAATTTTCTCTCTAATCCTTTCTGTTTAATTCTGTTTAATACACTCCTCTTTCTCAATTTTGTCCTCCACAGTTCTTCCCAACTTTTCAGAATCTCTTTTTCTGAACCCAATATGCCATTATGGCAGGTTAAAGATAGCTAAATGTCTTTGCTTTGATACCCCTCCCTCTAAGAGGTGAAGGTCTCACTCTCTTAATCTTGAAGCTGGGTGAGCTTTGTAAACTACAGTTGACCCTTGAGTAAGGTGAGGACTAGGGGCACCAACTTCCCATGCAGAAGATTCACATATAACTATGTGAACTATATAACTATGTAACTATAACACATATAACTACTCCCAAACTTAACTACTAATAGCCTACTATTGACCAGAATCCTTACCAATAACATAAGCAATTGGTTAACACATATTTTGTATGTTATATGTACTATATCCTGTATTTCTATGATAAAGTAAGCTAGAGGAAAGATATTTTAAAAATCATGAGGAAGAGAAAATACATTTACAATACCACACTGTATTTATTAAAAAAAAAAAAAATCCACATGTAAGTGAACCCATGTAGTTCAAACCCATGTTGTTCAAAGGGTCAGCTGTATTTTGACCAATAGAAGATGAAGAAGTAACCCTGCAAGTTTCAGGTCTCAGCCTCTTTTAAGAGACCAACAGCTTCTACTTTCTAACTCTAAATGCTTGCTTGCTTGCTTTTAGAATATGGCTACCAAGTTGTGTGGACACCTGCAGGCCATAGGTCCCAGTAGTCCTGTGGAGAGACCCATGCAGCCAACAAACCTGGCTTAGTTTTCAGCCACCAGCTAGTAGCAAGTTGCCAGCCATGTGAGTGAGTGAGCCATTTCAGAAGTGGATTCTCCAGTTCAGTTGAACTGCCTGATCTGATGCCTCATAAAGAAGAGATAAGCCAACTCTGTTGAACCCAGAAAAATTGCAGATTTATAAAAGCATTATTTTGTTGTAGTTTTAAGCTTCAAAGATTTGGGATAACTTGTTATACTGTAACAGACAACCAAAACACCCTTCCTTTTATTTCACTCTTCAATGTGTTAACCTCATTTCTGACAGAGATCTCATTTTTTTTAAACCAGAATTTATTTTCCTAAGCCTGTCTCTGTTTTTGCCACTTGTTTTATAAGTGGTAACTTGTAACCAACTTCAAATAACTTATTAAAAGATTTAGAATATGTGAGGATAGGATCGTTCTAAGTTTTTATGGTTTTGATGACTTTAAAAAAATTTTTTTTTAATGTTTTACTTATTTTTGAGACAGAGACAGAGCATGAGCACTGGAGGGGCAGAGAGAGAGGGAGACACAGAATCCGAAGCAGGCTCCAGGCTCTGAGCTGTCAGCACAGAGCCGGACGCGGGGCTCAAACTCACAAACCATGAGATCATGACTTGAGCCGAAGTTGGACGCTTAACCAACTGAGCCACCCAGGCGCCCCTTGATGACTTTTTCTTTTTTTTTTTTTTTAATTTTTTTCAACATTTTTATTTATTTTTGGGACAGACAGAGACAGAGCATGAACGGGGGAGGGGCAGAGAGAGAGGGAGACACAGAATCGGAAACAGGCTCCAGGCTCCGAGCCATCAGCCCAGAGCTTGACGCGGGGCTCGAACTCACGGACCGCGAGATCGTGACCTGGCTGAAGTCGGACGCTTAACCGACTGCACCACCCAGGTGCCCCTTGATGACTTTTTCTGATGAAAGATCTTTATCTGTCATTTGTTTTTCCTATTTTTTCTTTTATTATTAATTTTTTTAGATAAAGAGAGAGAGCAGGAATAGGGGCAGAGAGAGAGAATCTTAAGCAGGCTCCACACTCAGCACAGAGCCTGAAAACAGGGCTCAATCCCACGACCCTGGGATCATGACCTGAACCGAAATCAAGAGTAGGACGCTCAACTGTCTGAGCCACCCAGGAGCCCCATTATCTTTTTCTTTTCTTTTCTTTTCTTTTCTTTTCTTTTCTTTTCTTTTCTTTTCTTTTCTTTTCAACCCTGTGTTGGTTCCTTTCTAACAATTCTAACAATCCTTTCTAACAATTCTAACAATTCCTTTCTAACAATTTCTAACAATCTTTAAATAGAGGAATTCTTGAAACTGTTCTTTGCAGGAGTTTTAGAAGAGACCGGTACTGGGTTCCAGGCTAGCAAGAATAGGATACAAGATTGTGTGTATCAATGACATATATTCACTTTCCCTTCTCCTAACCACAAGATTAGTATCTCTCACACTGTTTACAATGCAGAATCTCTGTTCCAGGCTGCTTTGCTTCCTGCACAAATGGTCTCAGTGTGTCATTTATCCTTGCCTCTTCCACGTCTTTTTGGTAATAGACTAAGTCGAGGGAGGCACATGACACCAGGGTGGTTGGGGTTTCCCACCAGGTGTTTTACCACACTTGCTGGGCCTTTTCCTGGAGCACATACTGAGGACTTGTGTGCAGGTCATTCCCAGAAGCCACTGCTGCACAATCTTCATTTCTTGGACATTTATATTAAAATTTTTAATGCATCTTAAATTCTTTACAATTTTGAATCATCTGTGTTTATCAAATACCCATTTATAATGTAATACTCTAGGGGCGCCTGAGTGGCTCAGTTGGTTAAGCATCCGACTTTGGCCTAAGTCATGATCTCATCATTCCCGAGTTCAAGCCCCATGTAGGTCTCTGTGTTGACAGCTCAGAGCCTGGAGCCTGTTTTGGATTCTGTGTCTCCCTCCCTCCCTCTCTCTCTCTCTCTGCCCCTCCACCACTCACACTGTCTCTCTCTCTCTCAAAAATAAACTCTAAAAAGAAAAAAGGAAAAAATTTATAATGTAATACTCTATTTGTATTGTAAATGAAGGGAAGCCAAAATATATTGGTTTTATGCTTAGTTCAGACTGTAAAAACCTAAGAATAAAAGAGTAATTGTACTAGGTAGATTAACTGGAACACTCATGAATCGGCTTGCCATAAGGACTAATACCTTCACAAGAGTTGAAGTCCCTTATTCACTCGTGCCAGTATCACCATCACCTAAATGGTGACCAGGCTGAATCCTGGTGCCAAGTGTACCTAGCCTTTCATTGTGCTGAAGTGCTTAGTAAGGAATGCAGACAGGAATAGTCCCAACTTCTTAACACAGACTACTATTCCAGACTTTTGCTTGATCTCAGTTGAAAAAGATAATGCTAACACCAAATTCTTTCTTATTTTTTTTCATATTCTTATTTTGTTATTTAAATTCAAGTTAGTTAATATACAGTGCAGTATTGGTTTCAGGAGAATTTAGTGATTCATCACTTACATATAACACCCGATGCTCATCCCAACAAGTGCCCTTCTTAATTACCATCACCCATTTAGCCCATCCCCCAGCCCACTGCCTCTCCAGCAACCCTCAGTTTATTCCGTGTATTTTTAAGTCTCTTAAGGTTTGCCCCCCCCTCTGTTTTTATCTTATTATACTTTTCCTTCTTTTATGTTTATCGAGTTCCATCCACATTGTTGCAAATGGCTAGATTTCATTCTTTTTGATTGCTGGGTAATATTTCATTGTGTGTGTGTGTGTGTGTGTGTGTGTGTATGTATATATATATATATATATATATATATATATATATACCACATCCTTAAAAATTTTTTTTCAATATTTATTTTTGAGAGAGAGAGAGTGTGAGCAGAGAAGGGACAGAGAGAGAGACAGGGAGTCACAGAATCTGAAGCAGGCTCCAGCCTCCGAGCTGTCAGCACAGAGCCCAACACGGGGCTTAAACCCACAAACTGTGAGATAATGACCTGAGCTGAAGTCGGACACTTAACTGACTGAGCCACCCAGGCACCCCAATATACCACAACTTCTTTATCCATTAATCAGTGGACATTTGGGCTCTTTCTATACTTTGGCTATTATCAATAGTGCTGCTATAAACATTGGGGTGCATGTACCTCTTTTAATCAGCATTTTTGTATCCTTTGGATAAATATAACTCAGTGAAATTGCTGGGTCATAAGGTAGTTCTATTTTAATTTTTTGAGGAACCTTCATACTTTTTTCCAGAGTGGCTGCACCAGTTTACATTCCCACCAGCAGTGCACAAGGGTTCCTTTTTCTCTGCATCCTTGCCAACATCTATTGTTGCCTGAGTTAATTTTAGCCATTCTGACAGGTGTAAGGTGGTATCTCATTGTGATTTGGATTCGTATTTCCCTGATGATGAGTGATGTTGAGCATCTTTTCACGTGTCTTTTATCCATCTTGATGTCTTCTTTGGAAAAGTGTCTATTCATGTCTTTTGCCCATTTCTTCATTGGATTATTTGTTTTTTGGGTGTTGAGTTTGATACATTCTTTATAGATTTTGGATACTATTTTTTCTTATTTTTAAGCTCCATTTTCCTTTAATAGCTGTAGGTCTCAACCCCAGCACACCTGAGGGATATGCCACATCTGTCAGTACATTTGCTAACTGTTACAGTGACTCTTAATCCCAAGTGCACGGTTTTTCAAAGTGTGTTCCACTGCTGTGTACATGCAACAGAATCTTAGACAATACTTAGGACAGTATTGTAGTCAACTGTTAAAGTCTTAAGACATCACCTCAGGTGTACTGGATCAATCTTTAGGGTTGAGATCAGGGAATGAGCCCCTTTAAAAAAGCCCGTGGTCATCAAGCTCCACTTTGAGAACCATTGGCTGGGACATTGTATTGGAGTTTGAGAAGTTGAGACTGAAAACTCTCACTAGGCAATTATTATCTTCACCCCATCTCCACTTCTATCAGCTGAGAATCAATGACAATCAAGGCTCTGACCAAGAGTTTCTCTTTTGATAGCTCTCAGTCATCTCCGAAAATCTCCACCAGTCTTCCATTTCCCCAGTTCATCTACTGCTCAGCAGTGTGTTCCCTTGTCAATTTGTGTGGAAGTTGAATATGTAGCCAAAACATGATTTTCTGAACTCAGCAGTGTCTGATTCTTAAGGTGCAAACTTGAGATTCTTCATCAATTCCTAAGAACAGAGTCCGCTGTGTTCTTGAAAGTTGTATTAATGTTATTTTGTAATGTAGCTAACCACTTACTCCTTAATAAAAAGTAAACTGAACTTTAAAAAGACAAATTGCTTAAGTACTGGCACTTTTATTTATCTTTGATAAAGAGCCTACGGGGACTTTCCCAGAGAAACTTAATCATCAAAAGGTTGATCCAACTCAAAGAAAAAAAGCAATGCAGAAACTACCTAAAAATTCAGAAATCTAACAGGTAATAAAATGAAGTTATAATACATCTAACATTTCACTGTAGCATTTAAAGGCCATGCTTCAGGTTTGCCACAGTTCAGTTCTATTTTAAGCTTCCTCATCTATTTTTATTTCTTAGGAAGGGACTCATTTGCTTTTGTTACAGGTTTTTGCTCTTTGCGGATAAATATTGCCATTCTGTTCCTTGGTAATTGCATTCTAAGAACATGATGTAATCAATTGCATTAGGTTTGGAACTATTTTTACACAATATTTGCATTTACCCTGGCTCTCTGATGTTGACAAGTGATATTTTGTTTACTTTTTGAGAAAGAATGAGAGGGGGAGGGGCAGAAAGGTTGCGGGTGACAGAGAATCCAAAGAGGGCATCAGCAGCAAGCCCCAATGCAGGGCTCAAACCATGAACCATGATAATCGTGGTCTGAGCTGAAGTCAGATGCTCAACTAAGTCACCAAGGGACCCCTTGTCAAGTGATTTAAATCAATGCTATTACTCAGTGTGGGCCAAGACAGGCAGCATCAGCATCACTTAGGAGCTTGGTAAAATTGCAAATTCTCAAGCCCCACCCCACACTTACTGAATCAGAATTTCAGGGAGGCAGCAGTCTGTGTTTCAACAAAGCTTCCAGGAGGTCCCAATACACGCCACAAGTGTGATTCTAGCAATTGTGAAAGGATTAAGCCTTGCACTAAGAGAAAGAATATCTACACTTTCCAGTTGATAGTGTATCTGTGTTTTGAAAATCTCATATTTGGGAGCACCAGGGTGGCTCAGATGGTTAAGTGTCCGACCCTTGATTTTTGTTCAGGTCATGATCTCATGGTTGGTGAGTTTGAGCCCTGCAACAGGTTCTGAGCTGACATCTTGGAACCTGCTTGGGATTCTCTCTCCACCTCGCTCTCTGCCCCTCCCTCACTCACGCTTGAGCACTCTCTCTCAAAATAAATAAATAAACTTTAAAAATCTTATGCTCGGCCAGACCAATAGGTTTCCACTTTAGTGCCAACTCCTTTTTTGGACAAATTTTTTGGGATGGGGGATACTGTTCAAAACACTTTATTCTTTTCCCCAGTGACCAGAAATTGGCAGCATTGAGATATAATTCATATACCATACAATCCACCTATTTAAAATGCACAGTTCAATGGTTTTTAGTGTATTCACAGATAATTGCACATGTGGATATGCAACCATCTCTATGGCCAACTCCCTTTAATTGGTAGGTAGTAGCTGACTAGAGCATGGTAATAAGATTCAGAGGTCATATCCAATCTTGGCCAGAAAGAGTGCTGTGATTAATGAGCCATGTCTGCTTTGGTTATGGAGTTGAAGAATTGTGGCATTTGGGACATTTATTTGCCATAACTACAAATACCCTCATTTCGAATGCATTTAAGAAGGCAGCAGAATTTGGTTTGGGTGAAGAAAAAACAACAAAAATCCTGAAACAATACCAATAACAGCAGCAAATACCTGTGCCTTCAGGCCACAAAAGGAGGCCAGCCCTAATGTTGATGATTCTTGAGGAAATCATAAATGAGATTGAGTTGACCCAGAACATGTGGTCAATGCTTATGCTAACCAAAGCTCTGATCTATTGTGTTTATATACCCTCAGTATCATTTGGCTTCATGAAAACAGATCTTGAACACAGAATGACACTGAATGAAATTTAAGACCCCAGTTGTTTTTGAAGTGTGTATAAGGTCCTCTAAATGCCTGTAGATCTATTGGAACAAGGGTCCTACCCCAAAAGCTATTTGTTAAACACATGGAAAGTGCCCTTACTTGGTGATTTCATTCTTCTCCTGACATATATATGCTCGAAGAATCAGGGGAAAAAAGATTTTAGGCAAAGAGTAGTGACTCGGAACTACTTTTACATATACCATCAGTGCAAGGGGAAATTGCCTGGGGAAATACTCCATTAAATTGCACAAAACAAGAAATATAATACAAAAGAATCTATTCTGAAAATGAGCTGATCCACATGTTTAATTCTTGGATTCCCATTTTCAACTATTTCAGAAGTCTGTAAATAGACTTTATACCAAAAATATACTGAACATTGCTTAGTGTTCACATTTATAATTCCAAGAGTTTTAGACTTTGCTCCTCTGGTCATTATTATAAACACCAATTATCTCTGCATATTATTAAAGAAAAACAATTGCTAATTGCTCATTTCAGATTGTGCAGATATAATCTATCTTCATATTTAAGAGTACTGTGATAAAAATTATTATCTATACGGTTGTAGAACTTTTACTTCAGAATAAACTTAATAAAATATATATATAACATATATATATATGTAATATATATTTTTAAGAGGGACAGAGAGAGTGTGTGCACATGGCTTGAGCACCAGTAGGGAAGAGGCAGAGGAAGAGAGGGAGAGAGAGAATCCCAAGCAGTGAATTTAATCTTGGCTTGGTATATGGCTATGTAGTCATAGCAATAAGCCCTATATATATGTAGATATCTTTTTAATTTTAAGTTTTCCCATTTGGGCCTCAAAAAGTGTGTTATGTAATTAGGGCAAAAATTATCACCCCTATTTTGCAAATGAGAAAACTGAAATGCCAAGAAATTAAATCTCTTATCCTGTAAGGTATCTACTTCTGGCCTCCAGTTTGCTCATCTGTAAACAGGTTGGTGTCGAGGTGGGAGTTAGATGGTCTATAAGCTTCTTTTTAATGTTTATTTTTGAGAGAGAGAAAGAGACAGAGCATGAATGGGGGAGGGGCAGAGAGAAAGGGAGACACAGAATCCAAAGCAGGCTCCAGGCTCTGAGCTGGAGCTCAGCTCAGCACAGAGCCTGAAGGAAGGCTCGAACTCAAGAGCTGTGAGATCATGACCTGAGCCAAAGTTCAGATGCTTAACCAACTGAGCCATCCAGGTGCCCCTGTAAGCTTCTTTCCTTTAAAGTAAGCTTATTTCCTTTAAATATGTTAGCGTTTAGTTATTCTATTTCAATATTCAAAGCAGCCCTGCAGAACACATTTTACTTGATGCCAGAGCAAACATAGCCAAAGTCTTCACGCTTTGGGTAAAGGTTCACTAATTATGCTAATAAAAGCAAAGTTGGTTTGAGTCAGGGTTTTTCAACCTCAGCACTTTTGACATTTTGGATTGGACAATCCTCTGTTATAGAGGAGTTGTCAGTCCTGTGTATTGTTGGATATAGGTGCACTGTAGGGCGTAGACATTACTCCCTATCCCCCTCAAGACCAACTTAATAAATAATGTGGCTGAATAAAAGAAAGTAACATGCTGAGAATGCAGACAACTGACCAGTGAACCTTTCAGAGACCAGATGAGGAAATACATCTTGTTCCCCTGCACCTGAGCCCTTGCCCCAACCATTTTATATTGTCTTATCTGAATTACACTAACAGAGACAGTTTGACAATGTTTGCCACAATTGTGAGGCAGTATGTATTGCCATTAAAATATTATTTTCCAAATAGGTTTCCTAAGAGTATTACCCAATTCTTAGTTAACAATGAAAAGAGTTCCTTCTCAGTCCAAACAAAAGCCACAGGAAAGTTCTAATACTGACTTAACTCTAACTTGTTCAGTCATATCCACTGAGACAAAAGGATACCCCTTTGGCCAGTCCAGTTAACACAGTGGAAAGGCTGGAGACTGTAGGGTTCTGGAACTGGCTCCTGAGAAACCTGTCATATATTCCTTAATACTCAAACCAGTTCTGCCCATTGACCCAGGTCTTCAGACTTTATATGATATTTGAGTTTGGATAACTCATCTGTCCATTTGACTGTTTTTCTACTTTTTCTGTTCAGCTCTAGAGGAGAGGTACCCCTTTATATGAGTGTGGTCAAATAACTACTCTGCTTTATTAAATGAAACCTCTTCTAGGCAGGACACAGTTTTAGTACTGATCAAAGAGAGACTAGAAGCACAGTAGCAAGGGATGTAGGTCTGAGTGAGGGCAGTACCAGAAAACATGGAAGACAACCAAGAAAGTTGCAGGAGATCTTTGGGAAAAGGGTGGGGTATGGGGATTGATTGGATGTGGTGCTCAGGTGATGGAGGTGGGAAGAAGGAAAGGGTAGTTTAAAATAACTCACCTGAGTACTTCTTAACCAATCTAGGAGATCCAAGGAAAGAAGTGGTCATGAGGTGGGGAGAGAAAAGAATACAAGAGGAATTTTTAAAAAATTAAGCACTTACAGAGGAAGGAGGGTGTAGATTTATGAAAACTAAGAAAATTTGAAAAAGGAGCATTTAATTAGCAGTTCTAAATGCTGCAAAGGAGTTAAGGTGGAAGAAGTCTAAGAAGAGGCAATGCAAAAGTCATCAGCAATTACCAAGGGAACCAATTCCACAGTGCCTATTTTCATTACCTGCAAATTGAAAAACATGGCCACATGATGGATTTTGATTGAGTTATGAACCTATTTATATGCAGTCTTTTCAAAGGTCCCAAAGCAAATCATATGTGTTTGATGAATCACTACTATTGAATAAAAATATGTAATAAAATGTAACTACCCTGGAAAACCCATATTGTACTGTCACAATTGTGACTGGGACAGAAACCAAATATTGAGGGATTATAGGAATGAACTCAGGCGCAAGAAGGGAATAAGTCAGAGATATGAATAATTTTAGAAAAATTTAAAAGGGACGGGAGAAGCCACTCCCCAGGTTGTCAGAGGCAGGCTGGAACTGCTCTTGCTGAGGGGGATCTGAGGTACCCTGCAGAGATCAGGATAGTCTCTGCACTTGTTCACAGCATATGCTGTTAATAGGCAACCTGCACACTTTTCATCAGACTAACAATGATTTTGATGGTTGATCTGCTGAGAGAAGATAGACATTTGAGGGTAACATTGAAATGATTGAATTTGCATGATCCAATTACTATATCTTAAATGCCTAAAGGAAAGTGGGGTGGGGGAAGACTTGATTGGTCATTTTTATTGTTAATTATTTTTCTGGTTACAAGAGCAAGAAGGTAAACAACAGTCAATCATAGAAATATGAAACATGACAAGGAGGAATGTCCTGTAATCTCCTCTTTGACTGATCACGTCTTTCAAGATTTGGTGCATTTTCCCCCAAATTTTCATTTTATAAACACATACTAACTTTTTATTAAAAATGGGATAATTCAGTACTTTCTGTTCTGCAACTTGCTTTCGCCCCATTCAACTATATAGTTTGTACATTTTCCCATATCAGTACATGTAGAGCTACCTTTCTTTAATGAATGCAAAATATTTTGTTGTATAGATACTGTATATGAAAATATTTCCTAATCAGTCCAGAATCTCTGGACTTTTCAACTTAATACCCCAAATTCCTTATTTATGAAGAACTTGTCCTGTGTCTTTGGCCCCACAGAAGTAAAATGTGGAGCTCTGAGCTGGCAAGATGGGCAGTGCTTTTCTTTCCTCTCTTTCACAAGAGAGGAAGGTGTAGCTAAGTCTCTAAATAAGACCTCTCCATAAAAAAAAAAAAAAAAAAAAAAAAAAAAAAAAATCTTGATCATAGTACCAGGTTTTGTGTGATTATAAAATGTAAAGCACATATTACACATTATGAAATAGACTGAATAGCTATCTTAAATTTAATTGTATGCTTAAAAAAGGAAAACACTGAATATACCACTTCCACTGAAAAGTCTGAGGGTGAGCATAAAAATTCTTCAGCACTTCCAGTTCTAAAGTATGTTCCAAGTAAAAGGATTGCTTGGGAAGCCATCCCACAGAATAAAGGATATGGATTAGCTTCGTGGGAAGGGGTTGGTGAGTTGAGAGAGCACATGTGGCTCCCTTTGATATTTCTTTGGTGGTACAGATCATTGAGGCGGCTTCCCTTCCCTCAGAGCTGACTGCCAGGGTCTTTCCTCACTACTTTCCACTCCTTCTCTGAGTGGCCCCACACTCTTTAGTCTCCTCCTCCTCCTCCCAGTTCCATCCAAGCAAACAGTTAAGATGTGCCCCTTTCATGAAACTACCTGATTTTCTAGTCTTTCTTCCATTAAATGTATTGTGCAGGGAGGAGGGGGGTGCTCTTTTGCCCTTTTTTTATTATACATAATATAAATTCTTACTTCATGTATTTTTAAAACAACTGACTTAAATTTGTACTAGTCCTTAGCATCCTTATGGAGAAACCCATTTTATTTAAAACTGTTTTCTAGGGGCGCCTGGGTGGCTCAGTCAGTTTAGCGTCTGACTTCTGCTCAGGTCATGATCTCATGGTTTGTGAGTTCCAGCCCTGCATCATGTTCTGTGCTGACAGTTCAGAACCTGGAACCTGCTTCGGATTCTGTGTCTCCTCCTCTCTTTGCCCATCCCATGGCTCATGCTCTGTCTCTCTCTGTCTCTCAATAATAAATAAACATTAAAAAAAATTTTAACTGTGTTTTCTAGGTTTTAAATTACACAATAAAAATAAGTTTAATCTTTTATAAAAACAAAAATACAATTAGAGCAGGCTGAATCTAATAAGGGGAAAATTCTCGTCAAGAAAACTGGAAACAGGGAGTGACATCAGCAACATAATGGGCATAAGATGTCCCCCAGTTACTTTCTATCTATCTATCTATCTATCTATCTATCTAGAGAGAGATAGAGAGAGATGGAGAGAGAGAGAAGAGAAGAGAGAGAGAGGGAATCCTAAGTAGGCTCCACACCCAGCCTGGATCCTGATGCGGGGCTCAATCTCCTGACCATGATATCATGACCAGCTGAAGCCAAGAGTCTAATGCTCAACTGCTCAACCAACTGAGCCATCCAGATACCCCTCTCCCCATTTAAACAACTAATTAGGTATCCATCCATGAACATAAGTGCCACTTGTAAATTGTGGTATCCAGCACCCCATACCAAGGGACTTGGGAGAAGTCGGTAATAGGCATTGCATTCAGTAATAGACAGACTGTCTATTTTCTACAGGTTGTGGAGCCAGCAGGAGCTGGAGAACCTGCCCCAACCCCTGTCACCTATGGTCAGGTAAAATTTGGAGGGTGCTGATGGGAAAGACACCCTCAGGCAAGACAGACTTTGTAGAAGTCCAGCCTTCCTGAGAGTTAGATTCTAACATATTGTTGGATAAATAAAATTTGCAGATTTGGATACACTCCAGAAGGTAAGAGGAATTTTGCCAGTGCTGTCCTCCCAAAGCAATACAGCATGGGGCTGAACTAGTTGGTAGTGAGCTCTCCCATCAAAGGTAAAGTAGAGTGTTGAGTGCCTAGCTACCCCAGCTGTGTAGCATACTGCTGGAAAACCCATTTCTCTACAACAGCACCAAGAATACAGAGGTGGGACCTCCAAAACTGGGGGGAAGCAAAGAGATCAAGAAGGCAGATAAGAATATCAAAGGGGGTTGAAAAGGGTATGAGCCCCTGGAAGAATCTCTCCTAGGATTTCCCACTCAGCCCATAGGCAACTGCCATCACCCAGAGTGCTGAACTTCACTCTGTATCCAGCTCTTAGTGTTTGTTCCTGAGTGTCACAGCCAGAGTGAGCTCCAGTATATAGAATGCTCTCAGAAAAATCAGGCCAATCTGTGGACTAGGGAGAAACCACAAACTTAGGCGGTAATGCCACCTTCTGGCAAATAAAGGAGAGGTTTCCAACAGCCAACCTGGTTAGTTCAAAGAACCAGAGAACATCAAAATGCTTAAGAATTCTGCCACAGTGGGAGTAAGAAGTATGGAGCAGGTGCATCCAAACAAAGTTAGAGAAAACCCAGATATAACAGGGCCAACAGACAGTATATCCCCTCTGAAACTAACTAGTAAAGGTTTGAAGAGTTCTGCTACTTCAAATGCAAAAGCAGCAATGCAAAACTCTTAAGGAGCATGATGAATGAAGCAAACATGTCATCATCTAAAGATAATAATCCTCTAGTAACAAATCAATTACATGGAATTTCACAATCAAGCTGATAAAGAATTCAGAGTCACTATTCTGAGATACTCTATGAGCTATAAGAAAACACACAACAACTTAATGAAATCAGGACTACATAAACAGAATGATAAATTTAACAAAAGAAGTCACAAAAAAGGATAAAACAAATTCTGGAGCTGAAAAATTCATTGAATGAATGAAATGGGAAAAAATGCCATGTAAACCAAGGGAAGATGGAATAAGTGAACAAGAGGATAGGAACTTGCAAATAACCCAATCAGAAGAGAATAAAGAAAAACAAATGAGAAAGAGCAAAGAAAGCCCAAATGATCTATGAAATCCATCAAACATATAAATATTAGAATAATTAGTATTCCGTAAGGAGAAAAGATGGAGAGAGCACAGAAGTTTATTTAAATAAAGAACTGAAAAGTTCTCAAACCTGGGAAAGACTTGGATGTCCAAGTTTACTAAGCTAATAGATCACCCTATTATCTCAATGAAAAAGAGATCTACCCCACAACTATACAGTCAACTAATCTTCAGCAAAGCAAGAAAGAATATCCAATGGAAAAAAAGACTGTCTCTTCAACAAAATTATGTTGGGAAAACTGGACAACATGCAAAAAAAAAAAAAAGAAACTATACCACTTTCTTATTCCATACACAAAAATAAATTCAAAATGAATGAAAGACCTAAATGTGAAACAGAAACTATCAAAATCTTGGAGGAGAATTGAGGCAGTAACCTCTTTGACATCAGCAATAGCAACTTCTTTCTAGATAGGTCTCCTGAGGGAAGGCGAAACAAAAGCAAAATAAACTATTGGGACTTCACCAAGATAAAAAGTTTCTGCACAGTGAAGGAAACAATCAACAAAACTAATGGACAACCTACACAATGGGAGAAGATGTTTGCCAATGACATATCTGATAAATAATCCAGTTTTTTTTTTAAAGGAAGACAACACAAATAGACATTTTTCCAAAGAAGACATCCAGATGGCCAACAGACACATGATGACTGACATTAAGCATCTTTTCATCAGGAAAAGAAAAATCAAAACTACAACGAGATATCACCTCACACCAGTCAGAATAGCTAAAATTAACAACACAGGAAACAACAGAGGTCGGTGAGGATTTGGAAAAAGGGGAATCCTCTTACACTGTTAGTGGGAATGAAAACTGGTGCAGCCACTCTGGAAAACAGTATGGAGATTCCTTAAAAAGTCAAAAATAGGGGACACCTGGGTGGCTTAGTCAGTTAAGTGTCTGACTTCAGGTCATAATCTTGCAATTTGTGGGTTCGAGCCCCATATCGGGCTCTGGGCTGACAGCTCAGAGCCTGGAGCCTGCTTTGGATTCTGTGTCTCCCTCTCTCTCTCTGCCCCTCTCCTGCTCATGCTCAGTCTCTATCTCTCAAAAATAACAAATATCCAAAAAAAATTTTAAGTTAAAAATAGAACTACCCAAGGATCCAGCAATTGCACTACTAGGTATTTACCCAAAGGATACAAAAATACTGATTCGCAGGGATACATGCACCCTGATGTTTATAGAAGCATTATTAATGGTAGCCAAATTATGGGAAGAGCCCCAATATCCACTGACTGATGAATGGATAAAGAAGATGTGATATGTATATACAATAGAATATTACTAAGTCATAAAAAAGAATGAAATCTTGCCATTTGCAATGATGTGGATAGAGATAGAGTATTATGCTAAGCAAAATAATCAGTCACAGAAAAACAAATACCATATAATCTCACTCATATGTGGAAATTAAGAAACAAAACTGATGAACATAGGGGGAAAAAAAGAGAGGCAAACTAGACAACAGACTCTCAACTACAGAGAACAAATGGAGTGTTACTGGAGGGGAAATGAGAAGTGGCATGGGTTAAATGGGTGATAGGTATTAAGGAGAGCAGTTGTGATGAGCATTAGGTGTTGTATGAAAGTGATGAATAGCTAAATTTTACACCTGAAACTAATATTACACTGCATGTTAATTGGAATTTAAATGAAAATTTGAAAAAAGAAAAAAAAAACAATCTCTAGGGCAGCATACTGAAAATTTTAGGGTAGCATACTTAAAGTTCAAAATGTGAAGGCACACCATGCCATTTCTTTGTCCTTGAAGGAAAAAACTCACAGACTAGTGTAATCTTGGCACTGAGCTGTGCTAGCAAGGGTGAGAGGCAAAGAACAGTAAAGTTTATCTGATCTTCTTATCCAATTCAATGTAGTTCTTCTCAGCTTTGTGCTTGTTTGGCATATTGCAACCTCTGACAAGGATTTTGACCTCTAGTAATGGCATTTTTGCCCTTAAAATATCATTAACTTAAACTGATGGTTATCCAAAGGGGTTATCCAAAGGGGTGGGTTGGGGAATGAGTTAAATAGGTGACGGAGATTAAAGAGTGCACTTGTGATGAGCACTTTAAAAAAAAATTTTTTTTAATGTTTATTTATTTTTGAGACAGAGACAGACAGACCATGAGTGGGTGAGGGGCAGAGAGAGAGGGAGACACAGAATCCAAAGCAGGCTCCAGGTTCTGAGCTGATAGCACAGAGCCCAATGCGGGGATCGAACCCACAAACAGTGAGATCATGACCTGAATCAAAGTCAGATGCTTAACTGACTGAGCCACCCAGGCACCCCTGTAATGAGCACTTTCTATGGAAGTTCAGTTGAATCACTATACTGTACACCTGAAACTAATATTACACTGTATACTAATTAGCTGGAATCTAAATAAAAACTTGAGAGACCTACTCTAACACACATTATAATGAACATGTCAAAAATCAAAGATAAGCAGAAAATCCTAAAAGCAGCCAGAGCCGGGGTTGGGGGCAGGGGGGCACTGGTCAGTGGGGGAGAAGGAGACAGAGGAGGAAGAAAAGATTGTAGCCTACAAAGGAACCCCCCAGTTGGGCTATCTGCTGATTTCTCAACAGAAACTCTACAGACCATGAGAGAGTGAAATGACATATTCAAAGTGTTGAAGGAAAATTGCCAACTAAGAATAACATGTCCAGCAGAGCTACCCTTCAAATATGGAGAAATAAAGGCTTTTCCTCAAGCATACTAACATTTGCATTATGGGGGTCACAGAAGAAGAGAGAAAGGGACAGTAAGCTTGTTTGAAGAAACAATAGCTGAAAACTCCCTTAACTTGGGAAGGAAACAGATATTCAGGTCCAGAAAGCAAAGAGAGCCCCAAACAAGATAAACTCAAGGAGGCTTATGCCAGAATATATAATAATTAAAATGTCAAAGATCAAAGATAAAGAGAATCTTAAAAACAGTAAGAGAAATGCAACTAGTTACATACAAGTGAAACTCCATAAGGCTATCTGCTGATTTTTCAGCAGAAACATTGCAAGTAGGAAGAGAGTGGCTGGATATATTCAAAGGAAAAATATGAAAAGGAAAAAGACTACAAACAAGAAGACTCTACCTGGCAAGATCATCATTCAGAACTGAAGGAGAGATAAAGATTTTGTCAGACAAACAAAAGTGAAAGGAGTTCATCACCATTAAACCAACCTTATAAGAAACATTAAATAAACATTATAAGAAACATTAAAGGCCTTTACAATATAGAGCTTACAATATAGTGATTCAACACTTCATAGAACACCCAGTGCTCATCACAAGTGCACTCTTCAATCCTTCTTTAAGCAGGAAAGGCTGTTATTAGAAGAAAATTAGGAAAGAAAAGAGGTTCACAGGTAAAAATAAACATATAGTAAAGGTAGTAGATCAATCATTTATAAAGCTAGTATGGAGACTAAAAGGCAAAAGTAGTAAAATCAATTATATCTAAAAATGAGTTAAGGGATTTACAAAATAAATATTGCAAAAGATGACGTATACATAAAAAGTGGAGGCAGCAGTAAAAATGTAGTATTTTTTTTAAGTTTATTTTGAGAGAGAGAATGAGCAGGGGAGGGGCAGCAAGAGAGGTGGAAAGAGGATCTGAAGTGGGCTCTGCGCTGACAGCAGAGAGCCCAATGCAGGGCTTGAACCCGTGAGCCATGAAATCATGACCTGAGCAGAAGTCAGATGCTTAACTGACTGAGCCACTCAGGTGCCCCAAAATGTAGTATCTTTGGAATGTGTTTGAACTTAAGTGACCATCAACTTAATACAGACTGCTGTATACTTAGGATATTATATATGAACCTTAAGTAACTAGAAATTGTGCAAAAAATAAAGAGAAAGGAATCCAAGCATAAACACCAAAGGAAGTCATCAATTTCAAGAGAACAGAGAATAATGAGAACTACAAAAACGACTAGAAAACAATGAACAAAATAGCAATAAGCATATATCTATAAATAATTTTCTTCAAATTTTTTATTTGGAGAGAAAGTGGGGAGGGGCAGAGAAAGAGGGAGACAGAGGGAGACTGCCAAGCAGGTTCCACACTGTCAGAGCAGAGCCTGATGCAGGACTTGAGCTCATGAACCATGAGATCATGACCTGAGCAGAAGTCAGATGCTTAACAGACTGAGCCACCCAGGTGCCCCTCAAAAATTTCTTTTTGTGGGACTTGAACTCATGACCTTGAGATCAAGACATGAGCTGAGATCAAGAGTCAGACGCTTAGGTCGGTTAAGCATCCGACTTCAGCTCAGGTCATGATCTCACAGTTTGTGAGCTCAAGTCCCATGTTGGGACTCTATGCTGACAGCTCAGAGACTGGAGCCTGTTTCAGAGTCTGTCTCACTCTCTCTGGCCCTCCCCCACTCGTGCTCTGTCTCTGTCTCTCTCTCTCGAAAATAATTACACATTAAAAAATTTTTAAAAAGAAAAGAGAGTCAGATGTTGAAACAACTGTGCCACCTGGCTCCCCTCAATAATTACTTTAAACGTGAGTAGACTAGGGGCGCCAGGGTAGCTCAGTCAGTTAAGCGTCCAACTTCAGCTTAGGCCATGATCTCATGGTTCGTGAGACAGGTCAGAGCCTGGAGCCTGCTTCAGATTCTGTATCTCCTTCTCTCTGCCCCTCCCCTGCTCGTACTCGGTCTCTCTCTCAAAAATAAATAAACATTAAAAAACTAATGAATGTGAATAGACTAAATGCTCCAGTCAAAAGACACAGGGCAACTGAATGGATTAAAAAGGAAAAAAAAAAAAAAGACAAGGGGTGCCTGGGTGGCTCAGTTGGTGAAGCAGATTCTTCGTTTTGGCTCAGGTCGTGATCTCACAGTTCATGAATTTGAGCCCCATGTCAGGCTCCAAGCTGACAGCGCGGAGCCTGCTTGGGATTCTCTCTCTCCTTCTCTCTCTCTCTCTCTCCGCACCTGTCCTGCTCACTCAGTCTCTCTCTCAAAATAAATAAGTAAACTTAAAAAAAAAAAAAAACCCAAGACCCACCTATATGCTGCTTACAAGAAACTCACTTCAGATCTAAGGACACATAACACACTAAAAGTGAAAGGATATAAAAAGACATTCCTTGCAAACGGAAGTAAAAAAAAAAGAAAAAGCCACAATAGCAATGCTTGTATCAGACAAAATAGACTTTAAAACAAAGGCTGCAACAAGAGACAAAAAGAGCATTACATAATGATAAAGGAATTAATCCAACAAGAGGGTGTAACAACTGTAAATATTTATGCACCCAGCATAGGAGGACCTACATATATAAAGCAAATATTAACAAACATAGAGGGAGACATTAACAATAACAGTAGGGAACTTTAACATCCCACTTACATCAATGGATAGATCATCCAGACAGAAAATCAATAAAGAAACAGTGTCTTTGAATAACACATTAGAGCAGACAGACTTTGCAGATACATACAGAACATTTTACCCAAACACAGAAAACACATTCTTTTCAAGTGCACATGGAACATTCTCCAAAACTGATCACATGTGAGACCACAAAACCAATCTCAATAAATTTAAGAAGACCAAAATCATATCAAGCATCTTTTCTGACCACAATGTTATGAAATCAATTACAGAGGACAAAATCAATTACAGAGGACAAAATTGGAAAAAACACTAACATGTGAAGACCAAATAACAGGCTACTAAAACAAAAACAAAAAACAAAAAACAGGCTGCTCAACAACAATTGAGTCAAAGAAGTCAAAGAGGAAGTTAAAAAATACCTGGAGAGGGGCGCCTGGGTGGCTCAGTCGGTTGAGCGTCTGACTTCGGCCCAGGTCATGATCTCGCTGTCCGTGAGTTCAAGCCCTGCGTCGGGCTCTGTGCTGACAGCTCAAAGCCTGGAGCCTGCTTCGGTTCTGTGTCTCCCTCTCTCTCTGACCCTCCCCCATTCATGCTCTGTCTCTCTCTGTCTCAAAAATAAATAAACATTAAAAAAAAAAATTAAAAATAAATAAATAAATAAATAAATAATACCTGGAGATAAATGAAAATGGAAACAACAGTCCAAAGTCTATGAGACACAGCAAAAGCAATACTAAAAAAGTTTATAATGATACAGGCCTACCTAAACAAACAAGAAAAACCTCAAACAATCTAACTCTCCACCTAAAGGAACTGGGAAAAGGACAAAGAAAGCCCAAAGTTAGTAGGAGGAAAAAAAAAAATCAAGATTGGAGTGGAAATTAATAAAATAAAGAGAAAAACAATAGAAAAGATCAGTGAAATCAAGAACTGGTTCTTTAAAAAAGAGAAACAAAATTGATAAACTTTTAGCAACAGAGAGGACTCAAATCAGAAATGAAAGAGGAAACAACCAATACCACAGAAATACAAAGGATTATAAAAGACTACTATAAAAAATTATATGCTAACAAATTGGACAAACTAGAAGAAATTAAGAAATTATTAGAAACCTATAATCTTCCAGTACAGAATGAAGAATAAATAGAAAATCAGAACAAAACTGAATTGGTAATAAGCTCTTAACAAATCGAAGTTCAGAACCAATGATGGTTGTTCAAATCCCAACTTCTCCACTCACTAGCTGCTCACCCCCGAAAAAGTTACTTAACCACCCTACTCTTCATCTCTCTCCTCTGTAACAGACGATGATAATAGACTTACACCATGAGGTTGCTATGGGGGATAAGCAAGTTAGTAGTCCTCTAGCACTTAGAATATTTGTCACTTATTAAGTACTGAAAAAGTGCTAGTGTAACAGGATATTAAATTGGAAAATTTGGGATTTCAAGATTTCATGTTCTAGAATATACAACACATATGACATTCTAAAGTGATTTGCTAATCTGAGATGAAATATTTCAAAAGAAAAAAAAGCCCCAAATAAATAAATAACGGGCATATCATTCTTAAACTCTATGCCCACATTAGGATTGTATACAATTGGCAGAGTTGTTGGAAATTAGAGGGAGAGAGGATTTCTTTGGAAAGAGATATGCTATCAGTTCTCCTCAAGGGCAAGTGGTGAGGGTGCCGCCTCCTTCATCTGAAGCCTAGAGAGAGGGACTCAAACATGTCTATTGACTGCTGCCTGAAAAATCAAAGAGGCAAGCTATGGGAAACCCAGCAGATGATTAGATGGACATGTGGCTGCATTGGAACTGGCCTGTGGATCAGATATGAACATGCCAAGGAGAGAAGCAGTGCCAGCTTATCTCATACCTTGCTTGATGGAATCCCCAATAGGAGTGAACAGGCTCCAAGGATTATTAAAAAAGAAAAAAAAAAATCCAGTTAGCAACTGTCAAGAAGATCAAATCACTTAAACTGTGAAGACTATCAAGCTGGACTTAAATGTCTCCCTAACAATGCTACGTGTTAGGAGACAGTGGAACAATGCTGCCAAGACCCACAGAGGCAGCATCTGGAACCCAGGGTCCCTCCAGCTCTCCTTCTTGAGGAGTTCAGGGTTGACTCTGGTCAAGACTCTGCAGTGGTGAGTTACGTTCTCACCCACCACCTGCTCGCTCAGCCTGACCCCTTCCTTCCTCTTAAGGGGACGCCGGCTGGAGCCATGGGGACAGGAATGGGTGTAGTCAAGTTTGAATACCTATCCTCCTCACACTCTCCCCTCCCCCATGCCCCTAAAATAGGAAAAAAAAATCTTCTAAGTTCATTCTATAAGGTCAGCATTACCCTGATACCAAAACCATACAAAGATACCACAAAAACAAAAACAAAACAAAACAAAACAAAAAACAGAAAACTACAGGCCAATATCCCTGATGAACATAGATGCAAAAGTTCTTAGCAAAATATTAGCAAATAGAATTCAACAATACATTAAAAGGACTATTCACTATAAACAAATGGAATTTATTCCAGGGATACAAGGATGGTTCAAATATCTGCAAATCAATCAATGTGATATACCATATTAAAACAAAGGGTAAAAACCATACCATTGGGGTGACTTGTGGCTCAGTTGATGAAGTGTCCAACTTCAGCTCAGGTCAGGATCTCATGGTTTGTGTGTTTGAGCCCCACATTGCATTATGCACTGACAGCTTGGAGCCAGGAGAATGCTTTGATTCTCTGTCTCCCTCTCTCTCTGCCCCTCTCCTGCTTGTGTTTGCTTTCTCTCTCAAAAATATATTTTAACGAAAGCCATATGATATCTCTATAGTTGCAAGGAAAGCATTTGACAAAATTAAACTTCCATTCATGACAAAAAAAAAAAAAAGAACTCTCAACAGAGTAGGTGTAAACAGAACATACCTCAACGTAATAAAAACCATATAAAACAAACCCACAATTAATATCATACTCATTAGTGAAACACTGATAGCTTTCCCTCTAACATCAAGAGCAAGACAAGAATGTGCACCCTTCTCACTTTTATTCAACATAGCATAGGGAGTCCTGGCCACAGCAATCAGACGAGATGAAAAGCATCCAAATTGGTAAATAAGAAGTGAAACTGTCACTATTTGTGCATAACAGGATGCTATATATAGAAAACTGTAAAGAATCCACCAAAAAATTATTAGAATAAATGAATTCAGTAAAGTTGGAGGACACAAAATTCATATACAAAAATCTCTTGCATTTTTTTTTTAAATTTTTTTTTCAACGTTTTTTATTTATTTTTGGGACAGAGAGAGACAGAGCATGAACGGGGGAGGGGCAGAGAGAGAGGGAGACACAGCATCGGAAACAGGCTCCAGGCTCCGAGCCATCAGCCCAGAGCCTGACACGGGGCTCGAACTCACGGACCGCGAGATCGTGACCTGGCTAAGTCGGACGCTTAACCGACTGCGCCACCCAGGCGCCCCAAAAATCTCTTGCATTTATATACACTAATGAAACAACAGAAAGAGAAATTAAGAAACCCATCCCATTTACAATGGTACCCTAAAGAATAAAATACCTAGAAATAAATTTAACCAAGAAGGTGAAAAACTTATACTCTGAAAATTCTAAGACATTGATGAAAGAAATGGAAGATGACACAAATAGATGGAAAGACATACCACACTCATGGATTGGAAGAATATTGTTAAAATGTCCATCCTACCCAAAGCAATCTATAACTTCAAAAGAATCCTTATCAAATAGGTTGATATAAAAAATACCATTTTTCAGACAACTAGAAAAAATAATCCTAAAATTTGTATGGAACCACAAAAGACCTCGAATAGCCAAAACAATCTTGAGAAAGAAGAACAAAGCTGGAGGTATCAAAATCCCTGACTTCAAGCTATTATACAAAGCTATAGTAATCAAAATAGTAAGGTGCTGGCACAAAAACACACATATCAATGAAACAGGATAGAGAGGCAAGAAATGGACCACACTTATATGATCAATCTATGACAAAGATAGAAAGCATATACAATGGGGGGAATGACAGGCTTAAATTTTTAAAAATGTTTATTAATTTTTGAGAGGGAGAGAGAGAGAGCAAGCAAGCAGGGAAGGGGCAAGAGAGAGGAAGACACAGAATCTGAAACAGGGTCCAGGCTCTGAGCTGTCAGCACAGAGCCCGACATGGGGCTTGAACTCAAGAACCATGAGATCATGGCCTGAGCTGAAGTTGGATGCTTAACTGACTGAGCCACCCAGGCGCCCCTAGATAGCCTTTTCAATAAATGGTGCTGGAAAGCTGGACAGCTACATGCAGAAGAACAAAACTGGACCACTTTCTTACACCATACACAAAAATAAACTAAAAAAAGGGGCGCGTGGGTGGCTCAGTCATTTGAGCATCCAACTTTGGTTGATGAGCTTTGGCTCAGGTCTGATGTCATGGTTCAGGAGTTTAAGCCCCACGTCTGGCTTGCTGGCTGCTGTCAGTGTGGAGCCTGCTTTGGATCCACTATCCTCTTTCTGCCCCATCCCTGTTACACTCTCTCTCAAATATAAATAAACATTAAAAAAAAAAAAAAAAACTAAAAAGGATTAAAGACCTAAACGTGAAACTTGAAACCATAAAACTCCTAGAAGAAAACAGACAGTAACCACTTGCACATTGCCAACATTTGCAACAACATGGATGGACCTAGAAGGTATTATGCTAAGTGAAATAACTCAAAGAACAAATACCATATGATTTCACTTATACATAGAATCTAAAAAACAAAACAAATCAACAAAAACAAAAACAGACTCATAGATACAGTGAACAAATGATTACCACAGGGGAGGGGGTGGGGAAATGGGCAAAACAGGTGAGAGAGTAAGAGATACAAACTTCCAGTTGTAAAATAAGTCACAGTGATGGAAAGTGTGGCACTGGGAATATAGTCAATAATATTGTAATAACTTTGTATGGTGACAGATGGTGGTGACTACAATTATTGGAGTGAGCACTGAGCAGTATATAGACTTGTCTAATCACTGTTGTATGCCTGAAACTAATGTAACATAGGTCAACTACTTCAATAAGTATTGAAAAAGCAATAGTCTTTCCCAAACAAAACTGATGTGGTTCATCACTATTAACCTACTTTACAAGGAATACTTGAATTTCTTTAAGCTGAAAAGATGTTAGGGACATAAAAACATATGAAAGTACACAACACACTGGTGACGGTAAAAATACAGTCAGATATATAAAACTATAATTCTGTAATAGGATCATGTGGTAACGAGTTACCATTATAGAGGTTAAAGGAAAGGAGTAATAAAAAATAACTATAGCTACTAGTCAACAAATACACAATACAAAAAGAAGTAAATTGTGATAAAAAATGTCAAATGGGAATAAAAGGGTAGACTTTTTTTTAGGTGATCAAAGTGAAGTTGCTATCAACATAAAATTGACAGTTACCAGGGCGCCTGGGTGGCGCAGTGGGTAAGCATCTGACTTTTGATATTTGGCTCACGTTGTACCAATCTTACACGTACCAATGCGAGATTGAGCCCTGCATTGGGCTCTCTGCCAAGTGTGGAGCCTCCTTGGGATTCTCTCTCTCTGCCCCTCTCTTTGCCTCTCCCCCACTTGCACATCTCTTTCAAAATAAATAAACATTTAAGAAAAAAATAAAATGGACAGTTACCTGTAACATGTTTTATGTGTGAAAATTAGTAGGGAGGCCAGGAGAGGCAGTTCTCACACCCTACCACTAATCATTGATTGGAGACCCCAGTGGAAGAGAGGAGACTTACAGTTGATTTCAGCTATTATTTTATCCAGCAGGAGGAAGAAAGGTTCTCCTCCCGCAGCAACAGCCCTGCGGATGAGAGCCTATCACAACTCAGCCAACAAAAACCACTATACCTCAACTCCCAGTTTACTTCAATGGGCTTTTCATTTATAATGGCCCTCCCAGCTTTCTCCTTATGTCTATAAAAGAGTGTTTTCTCTGGACTTGCCTATGGCTTGCTTATCCTAGACTACTCTCCAATAAACCCAGTTTTACTAGTAAAATAACTGGCAGTTTTATTTTTAAGGATAATAATGGCAACCACAATGCAAAAACCTAGAGTAGATTCATAAAAGACAAAGAAAGGGAAACATAGCATACCACCATGGAAGCACCAGTTTACAAAGGTAGGCAGAAACAAGGGGGAAAAAGATACAATGAAACTACGAAACACTCATAAATCAATAATATGGCATTCATAAGTTCTTGCATATCAATAATTACTCTAAGTGTAAATAGACTGAATTCACTAATCAAAAAAGAAAAACAGGGCACCTGAGTGACTTAGCGGGTTAAGCGTCCAACTTGGGCTTAGCTCATGGTCTCATGGTTTGTGTGTTTGAGCCCCATGTCTGGCTCTGTGCTGAAGCTCAGAGCCTGCTTCAGATTCTGTGTCTCCCTCTCTCTCTGCCCCTCCCCCACTCGTTCTCTCTCTCTCTCTCTCTCTCTCTCGAAAATAAACATTAAAAAAATAAAGATCATAACCTGAGCTGAAGTCAGATGCTCAACCAACTGAGCCATCCAGGTGCCCCAAGAGCTGTTTTTTTTTTTTTTTTTTAAGTTTATTTATTTGTTTTGAAAGAATGAGAAAGGAAGCACAAATCAGGGAGGGGCAGAGAGAGAGAGAGGGAGGGGGAGAGGGAGAAAGAGTGAGCGAACGAGCAAGCAAGAACCCCAAGCAGGCTCTGCACTGTCAGTGCATAGCCCAACATGGGGCTCAAACCCACAAGCTGTGAGATCATGACCTGAACCAAAATCCAGAGTCGGACACTTAACCGACTGAGACACCCAGGTGCACCAAGAGCTGTTTTTTTAAATTTTTTTTAATGTTTATTTATTTTTGAGAGAGACAGAGACAGAATGCAAGTGGGTTAGGGGCAGAGAGAGAAGGAGACACAGAATCCAATTCAGGCTCCAAGCCATCAGCACAGAGCCCAATGCGGGGCTCGAACTCACAGAGCTGTGAGATCATGACCTGAGCCACCCAGGCGCCCCGGTTTTTTTTTTTTAAGATAAACAAAATTGACAAGTCTTTAGCTAGACTAAGAAAAAAAAAGATTCAAATAAATAAAATCAGATATGAAAGAAGAGACATTACAAATACTACTGTAGAAATACATAGGATCATAAGATTTTTATGAACATATAAGCCAACAAATTGGGTCACCTAGAAAAAAAAAATGGATAAATTCTTAGAAACATAACAACTTACCAAGACAATCAGGAGAAATAAAAAAAAAATTGAACAGACCAATAAACAAGTAAAGAGAATGACTCAGTAATCAAAAACATTCCAACCAGAAAAGTCTTGCCCTAGATAGCTTCACTGGTGAATTGTAGCAAACATTTAAATATTAAAGCCAATCCTTTTCAAACTCTTCCAAAAACAAATTTAAGAGGAAAGAAAACTTCCAAACTCGTTTTATGAAGCCAGGATTACCCTGATGCCAAAGCCAAAAAAGGGCACTATAAGAAAACTATAGACCAACATCCTTGATGAATATGAATATAGGTGCAAAGATTCTCAACAAAACATTAACAAATAAAACTCAACAACACATTAAAAGGATCATAACCGTGATCAAGTGGGATTTACCTCTGGGATGTAAGGAGCATTCAACATAAGCAAATCAATAAACATGATACACCACATTAAGAGAAAGATAAAAATCATATGATCATTTCAATAGATGCAAAAAAGACATTTTACAAAACACAACATGCTTTCAAGATAAGAACTCAACAAACTGTATACAGAAGGAATGTATCACAACATAATAAAAGCCATATAGGACAAGCCTATGGCTAACATATTCAACAGTGAAAGATTAAATGTTTTTCTTAATAACATTAGGAACAAGACAAGGATGTCCACTATCACCACACTTATTCAACTTTGTATTGGAAATCCTACCTAGAGCAAGATAAAGAAATGAAAGATATACATTCAAAAAGAAAGGAGTAAAATTATTATCATTTATAGATGATACCCTCTCTTATTTAAAAAAAAATCCTGAAGTCAACCAAAAAACTGTTGGAACTATGCAATAAATTCCATAAAGTTTCAGGATATAAAAATCAGGGAGCCTGAATGGCTCAGTCAGTTAAAGGTCCAACTTCGGCTCAGGTCATGATCTCACAGTTCTTGAGCTCAAGCCCCATGTCTAGCTCTACTCTGACAGTAAGGAGCCTGGTTCAGATTCTCTGTCTCCCTCTCTCTCTGCTCCTCCCCTGTGCTCTGTCTCTCTCAAAAATAAATAAATAAATAAACAAACAAACAAACATTAAAAAAAAAAAAAAAGAACTACTATGTGATCCACCAGTTCCACTTCTGGGTATATACCAAAAGGAATAAAAGCAGGATGTCAAAAGATATATGCACTCCCATGCTTATTGCATCATTATTCACAATAGCCAAGATATGGAAAGTTCTGTCAATAGATTAGTGGATAAAGAAGATGTGATTCACACACACACACACACACACACACACACATATTTAGCCATGAGAAAGAAGGAAATTTTGTCATTTGGGCCAATGAATGATTTTGAGGGCTTTACGCTTACTGAGATAAGCCAGACAAAGACAAACATTGTATGATATCACTTACATGTGGAATCTAAAAAAAGTCAAAGATTGGGTGCCTGGGTGGCTCAGTCAGTTAAGCATCTGACTCTTGAGCTTAGCTCAAGTCTTGAGATCTCAAGGTTGTGAGTTCAAGCCTTGCATTGGGCTCTGTGCTGGGCATGAAGCCTACAAAATAAATAAAATAAATAAACAAATAAATAAAATAAAATAAAATAAAATAGCCAAACTCATAGAAACAGAGAATAGGGGATGTTGTTAAAGGGCACAATCTGCAACTACAAGATAAATAAATTCTGAAGATCTAATGCACAGCATAGCAATCATAGTCACTGATGCTGTATTATATACTTCAAAATTACTAAGAGACTAGATCTTAACTGTTCTCACCACAAAAAAGAAATGGTAAGTGTGTGACATCACAGAGGTTTTACCTAAAACTATGGTGGTAATCATATTGCAATAAATAAACCTATCAAATCAACAGATACACCCTAAGTTTGCACATGTTATATGTCAATTAGGTCTCAATTAAAAAAATTTAGAAACAACCAAACAAACAAAGAACTGGAAACAAGTGAGACAAGTCACTTCCTCTTGGGCAAAGCCACACCTAGAAAGATTTGAGAAAAGATTTTGGCGATGGATGGCCGAGAGACAACAGAAACTGCAGCTGTGGCTCTTAACCTTGGCTGCATGTATCAGTTTCTGTTGCTGCTGTAACAACTACCGCAAACCTGGTTGCCTAAAACAACAACAAGTTTATTACCTTACAGTTCTGGAGGTCAGAAGTTAGAAATGGGACTCACTGAGCTAAAATCAAAATGTCAACAAGGCTACTGTCCTTCCGGAGGTCCTATAATGAATCCATTTCCTTGCCTTTTCCATGTTCTTGAGGCCAAGTCATTCGTTGGCTTGTGGCCCCTTCCTCCATCTTCATAAAGCATCAGTGGCTGGTGGAGCCTCACACCACATTGCTCTGACACTGCTTCTTCTGCCTCTCTCTTCCACACTTAAGGGCCTTTTTGCTAACATTGGGCCCACCTGGATAATCCTATATAGTCTACCTGTTTTAAGGTCTGTTGATTAGCAACCTTAATTCCATCTGCTACCTCAATTCCCTTCTGCTGGGTAACACTCATGCAGAAAACAGGTCATAGGTTCCAGGGTTTAGGATGTGAACTTCTTTGGGAGGCCATTATTCTGCCTACCACAGCTGGGGAATCTCAAATGGTACTGAGGCCTGGGCTCACCCCCAGAGAGACTGATATCATTGGCCTAGAATGTGGCATAGGCATCCAGATGTTTTTAATGCTCCCCAGGTGATTCCTTTTTTTTAAAAATTTTTTTTTTCAACGTTTTTTTTTATTTATTTTTGGGACAGAGAGAAACAGAGCATGAACGGGGGAGGGGCAGAGAGAGAGGGAGACACAGCATCGGAAACAGGCTCCAGGCTCCGAGCCATCAGCCCAGAGCCCGACGCGATGCTCGAACTCACGGACCGCGAGATCGTGACCTGGCTGAAGTCGGACGCTTAACCGACTGCGCCACCGAGGCGCCCCTCCCCAGGTGATTCTAATGAGCAGGCACTGAAAACCACTGCTCCAAAGAAATAGAATATTTATTTTATTATTTACATACCATTTAACCTTTCCAAAAAAGCATTTATACTTAACAACTGTTAAAGTACCTACATTAGGTCCAAGATGGAATCCTTCATGCTAAACCCAATGTTAGCAAACCAAAACTTAACTAAATTTCTATGCTTGGCTTAGCCAAAAAAAGAAGGCCATGGTCAACCAAGCAGTGCTTGCCTCCTTGGAACAATTTACCTGACCTGGCTCTAAACTTCCCTTTGTCCCATATAAGGGATAACCTGCTTTAACCAGACAGCAAATGCTCCATATAACTTCCTTGTTTCTGCTCACTTTGGTCCATAAAAATCTCTCACCTGGTACAGCTCTCTGGAGCTCCTTTCTCTCTGCTAGATTGGAAGCTGCCTGATTCATGAATTGTTAAATAAAGCCAATTAGATCTTTGCAAAATTTATGATTAGATTCTTTTTTTTTAACCCAACTAACATTTATATTCCAGGCATTGTGGTAAGGTAATTGTGCTAATATTATGCTGACATTTTACAATATTTTCCCTCAAGAAATCCCCACAACAACCTTATAAAATAGGTACTTTTTTATTCCCATTTTACAGATGAGGAAAGAGACTCAGAAATTTGTCCAATTTAATATGGTGGAAGCTGTTGAGCAAAGATCCCAGTTCTGTCTGACTTGTAACCACTACACCAATTTACTTCTTGATAGTAGAGCTACAAGAGCATTTAGACTTTAGACTTAGAAGCAAAAAGGTGTTAATTAGATATTTAATGTCTAGGGGTGCCTGGGTGTCTCAGTTGGTTGAGCGTCCAACTTTGGCTCAGGTCATGATCTCATGGTTCTGGAGTTTGAGCCCCGTATCAGGCTCTGTGCTGATAGCTCAGAGCCCAGAGCCTGCTTTGGATTCTTTCTCTCTGTCTCTCTCTCTCTCTCTCTCTCTCTCTCTCTGTGCCCCTTCCCCACTCATGTTCTGTCTCTCAAAAAAAAAATGTTAAAAAAATTTTAAAAAGATATTTAATGTCTAAATTCTAGGAGGAATATAAACTATGATGAGTGTCAGAAGCTGTAGATTATGCCTGGGGAGTTCTGATACAGGGAATCAATGTTTAAAGAAGTAGTAATATGCTCATAACCAGGAACTTTAAAATGATCTTTAGTATGTAAGGGACAGGTTACATTTCATGACTTATAAGCCAATACTAAGGTTACCTAGCTTTTTTGTACATTTAAAACCATATAGGGAGAGGCTTCTGGGAAGATGGCGGTGTAGGAGGACGCTGGGCTTACCGCTTCCTGTGGATCACTTAGATTCCACCCACACCAGCCTAAATAACCCAGGAAATCACCAGAAGACTAGCAAAATGGATTCTCTGGAGCCAAGCGTAGATGAGAGGTCCACGGAGGAGGGTAGGAAGGCAGAGAGGCCGTGCGCGCTACACGGACTGGCGGGAGGGAGCCCACCAGCAAGGCAGAGCCCCTGAGTCTGGCTTGCAAAAGCAGAGGGGCCAGATGGAGTGTGTTTGGACAGCAAGCAGGACTTAACATCTGGAAGGTTATAAGTTAACAGCTCTGCTCAGAGAGTGGGAGGGCTGGACAACAACGGGAGGGAGAGTTGTTGAGCCCCGACAACAGAGCACAGCTTGGCGGGGAGCAAAGGCGCTCACCAGCGCCATCTCCCTTGCCCATCCCCCAGCCAAAATCCCAAAGGGAACCAGTTCCTGCCAGGGAACTTGCTTGCACCACGCAAACACTCAATGCTGTGCTTCTGCGGATCCATCCCTCGGGCGGGTCTGACTCCCTCCAGGTGCTGCAGGGCCCCTCCTGAAGCGGACCTCTGAAGGAAAAGCGAGCTGAGCCTAGCCCTCCCGCCCCTGTGCACCTTGCCGATCCACCCCAGCTGATACGCCAGATCCCCAGCACCACAAGCCTGGCAGTGTGCAAGTAGCCCAGATGGCCACCCCACCCCACAATGAATCCCGCCCCTAGGAGAGGGGAAGAGAAGGTACACACCAGTCTGACTGTGGCCCCAGCGGTGGGCTGGGGGCAGACATCAGGTCTCACTGTGGCCCCGCCCACCAGCGCAAGTTATTCAAGACAGCACAGGTGAAGTGCCCCGCAGTCCCGCACCACTCCAGGGACTATCCAAAATGACGAAACAGAAGAATTCCCCTCAAAAAAAAACCTCCAGGAAATAACAACAGCTAATGAATTGATCAAAAACGATTTAAACAATATAACCAAAGTGAATTTAGAATAATAGTCATAAAATTAATCACTGGGCTTGAAAACAGAATAAAGGGCAGCAGAGAATCTATTGCTACAGAGATCAAGGGAGTAAGGAACAGCCAGGAGGAGCTAAAATATGCTATTAATGAACTGCAAAATAAAATGGAGACGACCACAACTCGGATTGAAGAGGCAGAGGAGAGAATAGGTGAACTAGAAGATAAAATTATGGAAAAAGAAGAAGCTGAGAAAAAGATAGATTAAAAAATCCAGGGGTATGAGGGGAAAATTAGAGAAGTAAGTGATGCACTAAAGAGAAATAAGCTACGTATAATTGGTATTCCAGAGGAGGAAGAGAGAGGGAAAGGTGCTGAAGGTGTACTTGAAGAAATAATAGCTGAGAACTTCCTGGATCTGGAGAAGGAAAAAGGCATTGAAATCCAAGAGGCACAGAGAACTCCCTTCAGACGTAACTTGAATTGATCATCTGCACGACATATCATAGTGAAACTGGCAAAATACAAGGATAAAGAGAAAATTCTGAAAGCAGCTAGGGATAAACATGCTCTAACATATAAAGGGAGACCTATAAGACTTGTGACCAATCTATCTACTGAAACTTGGCAGGCCAGAAAGGAATGGCAGGAAATCTTCAATGTGATGAACAGAAAAAATATGCAGCCGAGAATCCTTTATCCAGCAAGTCTGTCATTTAGAATAGAAGGAGAGATAAAGGTCTTCCCAAGCAAACAAACGCTGAAGGAATTCATCACCACTAAACCAGCCCTACAAGAGATCCTAAGGGGGATCCTGTGAGACAAAGTACCAGAGACATTGCTACAAGCATGACCTACAGACATCACAATGACTCTAAACCCATATCTTTCAATAATAACACTGAATGTAAATGGATTAAATGTGCCAACCAAAAGACATAGGGTATCCGAATGGATAAAAAAACAAGACCCATCTATTTGCTGTCTACAAGAGACTCATTTTAGACCTGAGGACACCTTCAGATTGAAAGTGAGGGGATGGAGAACTATTTATCATGCTACTGGAAGTCAAAAGAAAGCTGGAGTAACCACACTTCTATCAGACAAACTAGACTTTAAATTAAAGGCTGTAACAAGAGATGAAGAAGGGCATTATATAATAATCACAGGGTCTATCCATCAAGAAGAACCAACAATTATAAATGTCTATGTGCCGAATACAGGAGCTCCCAAATATATAAAACAATTACTCACAAACACAAGCAACCTTATTGATAAGAATGTGGTAATTGCAGGGGCCTTTAACACTCCACTTACAGAAATGGATAGATCATCTAGACACACGGTCAATAAAGAAACAAGGGCCTGAATGATACATTGGATCAGATGGACTTGACAGATATATTTAGAACTCTGCATCCCAAAGCAACAGAATATAGTTTTTTCTCAAGTGCACATGGAACATTCTCCAAGATAGATCACAAACTGGGTCACAAAACAGCCCTTCATAAGTATACAAGAATTGAGATCATACCATGCATACTTTCAGACCACAATGCTATGAAGCTTGAAATCAACCACAGGAAAAAGTCTGGAAAACCTCCAAAAGCATTGAGGTTAAAGAACACCCTATTAAAGAATGAATGGGTCAACCAGGCAATTAGAGAAGAAATTTAAAAATATATGGAAACAAATGAAAATGAAAATACAACAATCCAAACGCTTTGGGATGCAGCGAAGGCAGTCCTGAGAGGAAAATACATTGCAATCCAGGCCTATCTCCAGAAACAAGGAAAATCCCAAATACAAAATCTAACAGCACACCTAAAGGAAATAGAAGCAGAGCAGCAAAGACACCCCAAACCCAGCAGAAGAAGATAAATAATAAAGATCAGAGCAGAAATAAACAATATAGAATCTAAAAACACTGTAGAGCAGATCAATGAAACCAAGAGTTGGTTTTTTGAAAAAATAAACAAAAGTGATAAACCTCTAGCCAGGCTTCTCAAAAAGAAAAGGGAGATGACCCAAATAGATAAAATCATGAATTAAAATGGAATTATTACAACCAATCCCTCAGAAATACAAACAATTATCAGGGAATACAATGAAAAATTATATGCCAACAAACTGGACAACCTGGAAGAAACGGACGAATTCCTAAACACCCACCCACTTCCAAAACTCAAACATGAGGAAATAGAAGGCTTGAACAGACCCATAACCAGTGAAGAAATTGAATCAGTTATCAAAATCTCCCAACAAATAGGAGTCCAGGGTCAGATGGCTTCCCAGGGGAATTCTACCAGACGTTTAAAGCAGAGATAATACCTATCCTTCTCAAGCTATTCCAAGAAATAGAAAGGGAAGGAAAACTTCCAGACTCATTCTATGAAGCCAGTTTTACTTTGATTCCCAAACCAGACAGAGACCCAGTAAAAAAGAACTGCAGGCCAATATCCCTGATGAATATGCATGCAAAAATTCTCAATAAGATACTAGCAAATCGAATTCAACAGCTTATAAAAAGAATTATTCACCATGATCAAGTGGGATTCATTCCTGGGATGCAGGGCTGGTTCAACATTTGCAAATCAATCAACGTGATACATCACATTAATAAAAGAAAAGAACCATATGATCATGTCAATCGATGCAGAAAAAGCATTTGACAAAATTCACTATCCTTTCTTAATAAAAACCCTCGAGAAAGTCGGGGTAGAAGGAACACACTTAAACATCATAAAAGCCATTTATGAAAAGCCCACAGCTAACATCATCCTCAATGAGGAAAAACTGAGAGCTTTTTCCCTGAGATCAGGAACACGACAGGGATGCCCACTCTCACCGCTGTTGTTTAACATACTGTTGGAAGTGCTAGCATCAGCAATCGGACAACAAAAGGAAATCAAAGGCATCAAAACTGGCAAAGATGAAGTCAAGCTTTCACCTTTTGCAGATGACATGATATTATACATGGAAAATTCGATAGACTCCACCAAAAGTCTGCTAGAACTGATACATGAATTCAGCAAAGTTGCAGGATACAAAAATCAATGTACAGAAATCAGTTGCATTCTTATACACTAACAATCAAGCAACAGAAAGACAAATAAAGAAACTGATCCCATTCACAATTTCACCAAGAAGCATAAAATACCTAGGAATAAATCTAACCAAAGATGTAAAAGATCTGTATGCTGAAAACTATAGAAATCTTATGAAGGTAATTGAAGAAGATATAAAGAAATGGAAAAACATTCCATGCTCATGGATTGGAAGAATAAATATTGTCAAAATGTCAATACTACCCAAAGCTATCTACACATTCAATGCAATCCCAATCAAAATTGCACCAGCATTCTTCTCAAAACTAGAACAAGCAATCCTAAAATTCATATGGAACCACAAAAGGCCCCAAATAGCCAAAGTAATTTTGAAGAAGAAGACCAAAGCGGGAGGCATCACAATCCCAGACTTTAGCCTCTACTACAAAGCTGTCATCATCAAGACAGCATGGTATTGGCACAAAAACAGACACATAGACCAATGGAATAGAATCGAAACCCCAGAACTAGACCCACAAACGTATGGCCAACTAATCTTTGACAAAGCAGAAAAGAATATCCAATGGAAAAAAGACAGTCTCTTTAACAAATGGTGCTGGGAGAACTGGACACCAACATGCAGAAGAATGAAACTAGACCACTTTCTTAGACCATTCACAAAAATAAACTCAAAATGGATAAAGGACTTGAATGTGAGACAGGAAACCATCAAAACACTAGAGGAGAAAGCAGACAAAGACCTCTCTGACCTCAGCCGTAGCAAGTTCTTACTTGACACTTCCCCAAAGGCAAGGGAATTAAAAGCAAAAATGAACTATTGGGACCTCATGAAAATAAAAAGCTTCTGTACAGCAAAGGAAACAATCAACAAAACCAAAAGGCAACCAACGGAATGGGAAAAGATATTTGCAAATGACTTATCGGACAAAGAGCTAGTATCCAAAATCTATAAAGAGCTCACCAAACTCCACACCCAAAAAACAAATAATCCAGGAAGAAATGGGCAGAAAACATGAATAGACACTTCTCTAAGGAAGACATCCAGATGGCCAACAGGCACATGAAAAGATGGTCAACGTCGCTCCTCATCAGGGAAATACAAATCAAAACCACACTCAGATATCACCTCATGCCAGTCAGAGTGGCTAAAATGAACAAATCAGGAGACTATAGATGCTGGAGAGGATGTGGAGAAACGGGAACCCTCTTGCACCGTTGGTGGGAATGCAAACTGGTGCAGCCACTCTGGAAAACAGTGTGGAGGTTCCTCAAAAAATTAAAAATAGATCTACTTTATGACCCAGCAATAGCACTGCTAGGAATTTACCCAAGGGATACAGGAGTACTGATGCATAGGGGCACTTGTACCCCAATGTTTATAGCAGCACTCTCAACAATAGCCAAATTGTGGAAAAAGCCTAAATGTCCATCAACTGATGAATGAATAAAGAAATCGTGGTTTATATACACAATGGAGTACTACATGGCAATGAGAAAGAATGAAATATGGCCCTTTGTAGCAACGTGGATGGAACTGGAGAGTGTGATGCTAAGTGAAATAAGCCATACAGAGAAAGACAGATACCATATGTTTTCACTCTTATGTGGATCCTGAGAAACTTAACAGAAACCCATGGGGGAGGGGAAAGAAAAAAAAGAGGTTAGAGTGGGAGAGAGAGCCAAAGCATAAGAGACTCTTAAAAACTGAGAACAAACTGAGGGTTGATGGGGGGTGGGAGGCAGGGGAGGGTGATGGTCATTGAAGAGGGCATCTTTTGGGATGAGCACTGGGTGTTGTATGGAAACTAATTTGACAATGAATTTCATATAATAAAAAATAAAAAAATAAAACCATATATACATATATTTTTAAGTTTATTTATTTTGAGAGAGAGAGAGACAGACAGACAGAGAGAGAGAGAGAGAGAGAGAGAGAGAATCCCAAGCAGGCTCCAAGCTGTCAGCCCCACCAGGGTTGGGTCTCATGACCTGAGCCAATATCAAGAGTTGGATGCCCCTCTATCTGCCCCTCCCCGCTCACACTCCCTGTCTCTGTCTCAAAAATAAATAAACATTAAAAAAAAAAAAAGAGTTGGATGCTTAGCTGACTGAGCCAGCCAGGTGCCCCTATATACATATTGTTTAAACAGAACATTTAAAAACAGAATGTCCCTGATTTTTTCTAGGAATCCATGTTATAAAGTCAGCGAAACTTAGCATAATTTCCCAGTAAAACACCATTCATGAACTTTTGGTGGCTCTTCTTGTAAGGAATTAGGACGTTTCTCTAGCCTTCCTGGGAAACCCCAACCCATTCACAGTGATTTCTAAACATCTCCATGACCACATTCATGGCTTACTTCAATCTTTATTTAACACTGTTGGCACCTAACTTTCCCTGGATCTCCATCTTTGAGAATAGAAGGGGAATGAGTGACTACACAAATACCACCAACGGGGAATGTGCTGTGTAGTTGTGGATCATCTCTAGATGGGTGTGAGGGCTGAGCAAGGTGGCTGGTTAACTGGGCCTAACAGCCTTTCACTGATAGTGCAGAACATTGACCACAAGTCTGTCACTGGAAACCATCTGAACTTTGAATGCATCTATATGTCATGTGCATGGGTCCTACCAATATAATATTAAGTGAGAAAATAAGCTAAAAACTACCTTTGGGAAATGATATTAATGTGAAAAAAATTTCCCTTCAAAAGCAAGGAAATGGAGGACTTTTCCTCAGGGAAGATTTAATAGATACACTTTTCCCTGTTTCCCTCCAAGTACAACTAAAAACCTTGGTATACACATATCAATCAGACTGGCTCAGGACCTGAAGAATAACATGGCAGTGAGTTTCTTGGGATTATTTTTGGTTTGGTTTTTGCTTACTGTATCCCCAACTTGAAGCTGAAGAAGCAGGCAAACTGGAAACACCTATGCATCCAGACATCCCTACCTGAGCACCCCCCCCCCCCAAAAAAAAGTTCTCAATAAAAGCCTGTCCCGTTAAACTTTAAGACCAGGAAAGGGACAGTCCAGTAAGAAAGACAATGTTTATACAATTACCACTCTACTGTAGCCCCACCTCTGCCAGCAGTGTGAATCCTAGCATAGACCTCCACCCTTGCCAAGCTGTAACAAGGTGCCCCACTTTCTCCTCATGTTGTGGTGTCAGAGGGCAAGCTGGGAATTTCATTCTAATGGGGCTAATAAATTTCTGTCCCCACTACAGTGTCACTGGGAACCAAGTGAGGAGCCTGGACTCCATCATCTGCAGTAATGAGCACTTTTTCTCCAAAAAAGGTGATCAGAGGAGATCTAGTAAAGAATCAGGACTTTAACCACCACCCAGTGCTAATGAGGCTTCCCTGCCTCCCCGCATCAATATCAGGGGAACAGCAGACAGGCACTCTTCCAGGGAGTGGATGATATCAGGGAGATGTCAGTGGAGGCCTTCTCTGGAACCGACATCCCATTTCTGCACAGCAGTAACGAGGCAGTAATGAGGACCCCTACCTCACTCAGTGTCAGTGGACATCAAGTGGGCAGCCTGAACTTCCATCCCCACCTAGTGGTAATAACATGACACTTCTCCCTTTGCCTTTTGGAGCAATGTCAGAGGAAGCCAGTTAAAACAGTTTTATTGGTGAGAATGCAAGCTGGTGCAGCCACTCTGCAAAACAGTATGGAGGTTCATTAAAAAACTAAAAAATAGAACTACCCTATGACCCAGCAATTGCATTACTAGGCATTTATCCACGGGATACAGGTATGCTGTTTCGAAGGGACACATGCACCCCAATGTTTATAGCAGCGCTATCAACAATAGCCAAAGTATGGAAAGAGCCCAAATGTCGATGGATGAATGGATAAAGAAGATGTGGTATATATATATACAATGGAGTATTACTTGGCAATCAAAAAGAATGAAATCTTGCCATTTGCAACTGTATGGGTGGAACTGGAGGGTATTATGCTAAGTGAAATTAGAGAAAGACAAAAATCATATGACTTCACTCATATGAGGACTTTAAGAGACAAAACAGATGAACATAAGGGAAGGGAAACAAAAATAATATAAAAACAGGGAGGGGGACAAAACAGAAGAGACTCAAATATAGAGAACAAACTGAGGGTTGTGGGAGGGGGTATGGGCTAAATGGGTAAGGGGGACTAAAGAATCTACTCCTGAAATCATTGTTGCACCATATGCTAACTAATTTGGATGTAAAATTAAAAAAATAAAAAATAAAATAAAATAAAACAGGTTTAAATAAGATCCAGAGTCTCATACATAGTACCTCAAATGTCCAGGCTTCAACTGAAAATCACTCACAATTCCAAGAACCAGTAATATTTCCAACTGAACGCAAAAAGACAATTGACAGATGCCAATATACAGATGACAGAGATGTTAGACTTAACTGAAGGATTTCTAAATGCTTCACCAATTACAAACACATCTAAAATGGTTGAAAATAGTCTCAGCAAAATAAAAAAGAAAAAAAAGATACAAAGAAGAACCAAATAGAAATTTTAGAACTGAACAATATAATTACACTCATTTCCACAAGTCTAGTGGATCCCATAATAAATTATTAATTTGGGGATCACAAGATGTAACAGCCAGTTGGCACATCTCATCCTAAATTAAAGTTAATTCCAAGCCAGGGGGATGGAAAGCCCTAGCCAGCCTTCAGTAGGATCCTGACATAGATAAATCAGGCAGTTATTTCTCAAAGGAGTATCTACAAACTATATAGGATTTGCTCACTCTCTTTGATTAGTCAAGTGGCTCCTATTATAGAATTCCTAAATGGCTTGGAATTACTGTCTGCCTAAGAGCTCCTGAGACTCAGACCTTTGCTTCCCAAGGCAACAAATCCTACTACTGAGAAAAGGCTTCATTTCAGAATTTCCAGGGTCAGCTGGTAGTAGTGACTCCATGATGTGGGCTTCCCGCATTACTGATTTCGGGTAATAACCACAGGAATTCCATGCTCTTCTACAGCAGCTATACAGAGCATCCAGTCTCCTCCATTCCTGAATGCAAATCCCCAAGATATGGGACACACAGCTCCATTTCCTGACCTGAGGCGATGGCAATCTCTCCAGCCTTGTTAGGGATGCATCCTATCCCTGGGATCCCAGTCACCATCTATCCAACCACCTCTAGAGGATAATCCTCTAGAGGACAATCACCTCTATCCAAACTTTTGTGGTCTTGACTGAAGCTGGTTCCCAAATCATGGTACTCCCCAGAGAGCCCACTTTATTTAAGAGAGGAACCCTATGTTCTCTAGGGAGTTACAGGACATAAGATTGAAGGCAAATAAGTCTACCTTACTCAACCATTGACCCCTTGCTAATTTGGTAACCTGGATAAGTCATTTAATCATTGAGTATCACAGTTTCCTCACCTGTAAAATATGGGTAATGGTAATGCCTCCACATGTGAAAGTACTTTATACCCTGGGAAGTAATCCACAACTGTGAGGTGTGACTGAATGATCCCTTGGGTAGGTTCCCATATTTGGGACGTTTCAGACAAATTGCGTGAGTCACAGCATCTAAGAGTTTATTGACTCCTGGATAAGAGTTTTATTTGTCTCACTCTCCCATGCCTGTGGACAATAAAGAATTTACTTAGCATTGCCTCATCAGTTTATTGCTGGCTGGCTGATGGATTCTATGGAGTTTTATGATCTGTACATGAAAGGTTTAATGTTGGCTTCAGGAAGAGCCTTCAATTTAGCCCCTTTGCACAACAGAAATCAGAAAAATGCACATATCCGGCAGTGAGCTTCATGAGGGCAAAGGCTGTCTTATTATTCCTGTCATAAAGCCCAGGGGTTGGTACATTGTAGACTAAGTACACATTACACTAAGTAAACATTTATTTAATGGGTGAACAGAATTATTTTGGAAGGAATAAGGTTGTTACTTGCTTCCTGGAATTGCCTATCTCTGTAACTAGTCTAGACATTTATTTTTTGCCTTGGTTTTGTGCTGTTATTTTGTTGTTGTTGCATGGAGTCAATATTTTTTTCACTTATTAGAGAAAAGATGTCATTTGAGTATAAACATAAAATACATAAAAAGCTTGTATCAGGTTCATAATTCAAGTGCCCATTCTTTTTCTTCATATAAACCAGAAGAAACCAAAAACACATTGAAGAGCCAGCCTTCATTCATAGATGATGTATCTCCCCAATGCTTTCAGGCAAAAGTAGTCTCAGACCCATGTTACTTGAAAAGTATTTCTCTTGGAGATTTTATTAGTTGTAAGGGGAAAGTCAATAAAAGATGTGTTTACATGTCTAAATGTATTTAATTACCCACACATTTATAAATTGGTATTAAATCATTGCTCTTAACACACAAGGGAATTTCACACTTTAGGGATGTGCCAAGCCAAAGATAAAAAGCAGGAATGTAAAATAAAGGATTTTTTTCCCCCAGAAAAAGACAAACATGGTAGACCCTCTCAATGAACTGGGGTTTTACTATTAAGAACAAATCAATTCTCTGAGCCCCAGAGCTACCAGGAGGTTTCTCTTGAGCAAGAGCAATCAATCTACTTCTCCTCCAGAAATCACACACAGAATCACAGCAAGGTTTTGAATGGTCTTTGCAGCAAACCGCAGTATATATAGACATGGCACCTTTTTCCATCTGAGAGTTTTAGGTTCTCTTATGAGAGAGGTTCATCTTAAGTTTAGGTTCTCAAACTTCTCTTATGCTGAAATTTCAACCATTGCTTTCCTTCATTGACTTTAAAGAAAACTGGATGATATGGTCTTTCACAGTGAGAATGCTTGGTGTGACATGTTGACTTTTTGTGACTTGTTCTCTAAGGATGGCATCATACAGTGTGAAAACAAATAGAAAAAAAGTCCCTAAGTTCCATGTTTGATGTATGAAAAGAAATTGCATAAATTTTATTGTTCCTGATGTTTTGGCTAATCTATGATAAAGATAATCTATGGATATCTATGAATAATCTATGATATGATCCTAGGGTTTCTTCAAATGAATATAAAGATACTATAGGTGCCCATCAGATCAGATAAACTTCATCCTTTTCTCTCAGAGAAATGCTGCAAAGATTTTTCTAAGATATACTAACAGAAAAGCCCTCTTGGGCCTACCTACCAAGCAAGTGCATGCCACACCCAGTATGTACTGGCTACGTATTGTGAGACTGTACCCCAAACCTGTGTGTAGGACCAGCCTCGGGGGAGGGCAAGAAGAGCTGCCAATTTTTCCCAAGGAAATGTCAGCAGAACACACCACAACATCTGCCCCATTCAGCTACTTCTTACAAAAGGCCACCAGGAGAATTCCTGGACTTGAATATGTATAATAGCATAGTCCTCAAAGGACTGGCACAGCGGAAGCTCCTACTGAATGAAATCAACAGCATTTCTCAAGGGGGCACTGAATGTCAGGAGCAACACCCTAGAACTGAGATAACTCAAAAAAATACCTGCCCATATTTCCAAATACCCCTACTTAAAAACTGTTACGTAAGTTAATAAATATTTACTGAGTCAAATTTTCAGTTACTTACAATGAAATGAATCCTGATACACCTATATCGAAATTGTTCTTGCATGGTATTGAGTGACCTCTATGTAGCTAAATGCAATAATCTCTTTTCAGTCTTCTCTTCTCAACAGCATTTAACAAAGATACCACTAAGTCCTTGGCCTCTGTGATATAATATTGTTAAAGAACAAAAATTCAACTGAGAAAACATAAAGATCTAATTGGCTTTATTATTCAACAATTCATGAATCTGGCAGCATTCCCTCTAACAAATAGAAGGCATGCTCTGAGGAGTTGCATAAAATGGAAGGCTTTTATAGGCCTAAAGAGGTAGGACAAGGAAATTATTACCAAAAGAAAAAAAAAAAAAGGCCAGGTCACCTTCCCTTAGGGAAAAGAGCAGGGGGTCTTATCATGCAGGCGACTTCTCACTGGGGTCATTCCAACCAGTCTGGGGACATTCCAAACTGGTTGGTTTAAAATTCCACTCCTGGGAGAGGTTGAAACTGCAATTAGGTTAGGTATTAAGTCTTGGTGGGGCCTAACATAAGTGACTCCATTTTGAACGTGCTGTTTCTTTTTAACAATACTCTACTAGTTTTCCCCTCCTGTATGGTCTCTCCTATTTGGGCTCCTTCTCCAGTTTTTTTTCCCCCTCTACTCAATCCCTAAATATTGGGGTTATTCAGGGACTGGTAAAGGGCATACTTCAATTCTCACTTGATGGTTTCTTCCCAAACAGCGTCTTCTAGTTCCCCACCCTTACTTCCCTCTATATAGCAATGACTCCCAAATTTATAGTTATCAATCCAGGCCTCACTTCTGAGCTCCAAATGCCATTGTGATATCTTTACTTGTATGTCTCACAGGCACTTGAAGCCTAACTCATTATATTAGAATATAAGCTTTACAAGGGCAGGTCATAGTTGTGTTCTTCACCAGCATCATGCCTGACACAGAATAAGCCCTTTATAAAATTTTAGAATGAATGAGTGAGAGACAAATAAGTGGGTAAATTAAATAATGGTATCCTTTAGTTGCAGCTATAATTATCCTAACTCAAATTACTTTATTTTATTTTTTTTTTTTTAAATTTTTTTTTTCAACGTTTATTTATTTTTGGGACAGAGAGAGACAGAGCATGAACGGGCGAGGGGCAGAGAGAGAGGGAGACACAGAATCGGAAACAGGCTCCAGGCTCTGAGCCATCAGCCCAGAGCCCGACGCGGGGCTCGAACTCACGGACCGCGAGATCGTGACCTGGCTGAAGTCGGACGCTCAACCGACTGCGCCACCCAGGCGCCCCAAACTCAAATTACTTTAAATAATAACAGGAATGTAGTATAACTCAACTGAGATGTCTCAACTGAACTTGAGAACAGGAATGTGGTTAGGCCTTTTGGAACCTGGCTTAGGATGTTGTCAGGATTCTCTTCAATTATTCCTCTTCATTCCTCCTGTGCAGCTACTTCATTTTTCTCTCTAGCTGCCTTTTTTTGGATTTAGCTCTTCAGACCAAATGGAAATTCTAGACCAATGGTTGGCAAGCTTTTTCTTAGAGGCTCAGGTAGACTTCTGGGCCATGTGGTACCTGTCACAAATACTCAAATCTACCGTTGTAGCACAAAAGCAGTCATAGACAATATGTAAATGAATGGCCATGGCTGTATTCTAATAAAATTTTATTTATAAAACAAGTGGTGGCCCTTGGGCTGCAGTTTGTCCATCCCTGTTCTAGACTACCAACAAATACCAAATCCACATGTCCTTGGTTTCAGCAATTTGGAGAGAAATTATCACATCTCTCTCTTGGTTCCAAGTTGCTTCTTGGTTCATCTCAGGTTATTTTCCCACCACTGATCCAAGAGACTGTGGACAAGAGGTAGGGTAAAGTTACAAATGGGTACTCTCATGGTACTCACCTGTGTTACAGGAAATTGAAGATAGGGGCAATTCCTGGTGTGAAAGGTAAGAGAGATGATTCATTTTCAGAAATACCAAATAAAAGCTGTTCTAATTAATAATAGGTTTACAACTTATTGGAAATATGTATGAACACCCCACCACCACCACCACACCAACAATGGAGTTTCAAACCCTTAGACACTTCACTTCCTGGTTCTTCTTCCCCTCTCCATTTTGCAGGCTTATTTTGGGGGGCTTTGCAATGAGCATGCGCCAAAGAACAAAGGGAGGAGGAACTGATAGTCTCTGTGGCACTTCAGGGAATGTACATTTTCCTGTTCCAATCAGGTTACTTTTTGCCTTACATGGGCATAGGCAACTTCTGGGTAAGGCTGTAATCTCTGTAGTACTCAGCCAATGAGGAACCAGGGGAGGGACTTGCATGCTAGGAGATAAATTGTCTGCTGTAACTGCCCCAAGTGTTCCTGTCCATCAGACACCCACTCATGCAAGAACGTTGATTAAAACCTCCCTTCACTATGTTCTGAGTCTCAGCATCCTTCCTTTGATTGGGTCAATGGGTTTATTTCTAACACCTGAGAAAAATCATGCTGCAAATTCCAATGTTTAAAACTCAATTCTTAGTCTTCTTTCACATTTAAGATTCAACACCATTCTGCTAGTTGCTCATGTCCCCTCTCTTTTCCTCGTCCTCTGCATCTAGTCCTCTCTGTTACCCATCATCCTAGTGCAACTATTATCTCTCACCTGGTCCTCTTCAATATCTCTCAACTCTTGTTCACCTCTAATCTAATTGACAGCCAGAGGGTCCTTTTAAAACATAAAGATATCATTTTTCTTCATGGACAACGCCCTCTTAGACCACTAGGATTTTTAGGGTTAGAGGACCCAGGTACATTGGAGAAGAATTGGAACTTATCACAGGCAGGGTCCATGAGAAGCCATTTCTCAGAGACATGAATAGCAGCAACCAAAGATGGTAGCTTCACTCAGGACTGAAGGTAGTTGAAATGTTAAACACTGAGCAGGGCAGGAGACTGAAAAAACAGGAGTCCAGGAAGCACCTGCCTAAAAGAGATGGTACAGAATTTAAGAGCTAAATGCTAAGGCAGCATCCAGGGGAAGAGAGAAGCTGGGTGCTTAACTCAATCTCTCCATTCCCAAGCAAGATACCTTCCTCCTCTGTCAACTCAGACGTTTAAGTGAGGAGTAATAGAAATGGCATTTGTAACAGATTCTGATATGTTGGCTTTTAGGCAACAGGCTTGAGAAGTGGAAACCTGAGCAAGGCAATAGGGCCCACAGTGACCATCCAGCTAACACAAACAGGCTCATTAAATGACCCACCTCAAAATAGCTATAGGCCCTAACTGACTAGTTACAACCAGGAATAGTTCCTAAGATTACTAAAAGACGGAAAATTCCATACATTCCCATACTCTCTTCTCTACCCTATAACTATAGCCCCTCACTACTGCCTCCAGGCAGACAATCTCTTCTTTGCTGTCCAGCCTGCTGCTCCCTTGCACTGTATTCAATAAACTATCTCCTTTGTTCTGCCTTGGGCAAATTCTTTCACCACTCAAGGCCACCAATCCCCATTCAATCTGGACACCCACAATATGTTCAGTAAATGCTTTCAATTTTAATGCAGAAGAATCTTGTAATACTACATTATTAGGGTATTAGAAAATGCCAAGAAGTACTGGGAGTAGAGAAGGATGGGTAAAAAGATATTGTTTAAGAGACATTTTATAGAAGAAATATGGTTGGGAGAAGACACTTTCTGAAACTTTGGAGAGATAGATGAAAAAAGAGGATTTTTAGGAAGTTTGGTGATGTGTAGAATGATTTTCTTTTTGGTACCTCTCAAGGTAATTTCCTGTAAAACTATCCATTTGTTTTGGGGGTTTTTGTCAATTGATTTATGTTCCTATGGAGGGATACCATGCAGAACCCAGCCTTAAGGTAAAAGTAAGAAAGCTAAATTCATTCCATACACAGACTCAAACTAAGAAGAAGATCCTGTGTCTGTGAAGTAAGGCTGGGGTGGGAGTGAGGTGAAGGAGTGCAATATTGTGATTTGTAATAAGAAATATACATTTGGGTTCGGACAACATAAATTTATTTTGTCACGTTTTTGGAGGGTGAAAGTCTAAGATTGAGGTATTGGCTAATTGGGATTCTTTCTCTTTTTTTAAGTTTTATTTATTTATTTTTTAAAGTAATCTCTACACCCAACAAGGGGCTCAAACTCATAATCCCGAGATCAAGAGTCACATCCTCTTCTAACTGAGCCACAGTTAGAATCCCAGGTTGGGATTTTCTTGAGCCTTCTCTTCCTGGCTTGCAGATGGGTACTCTCTTGCTGTGTCCTCATGCTGAGGGAGTGTGGGGCAAGCTGAGGGTAAAATACAGGCTGGCACCTCTCCCCTTCCCCCCAGGCAGAATATGTGTGATATTCCTTGGACACTCCTGGCTACCCAAGAACAAAGGAAAGGGGTTTGAGTGCTTGCCACGGTAATGTGGGAAGCCAAAGCAAATGAAAAATTAAATTCCCTTACTGCCTATAGCCCACTGACAAGTCCTTGTAACTGGCAGAATGACCTCCCTCCAGGAGCTCAGCTGCTTCAATGATAACACTTTGCTAGGGGCAAAAGAGAACCTTAGCTTAACATTATCCCAACCTTGAGAATCCTGTAAATCTACTTCCTTTATCTCAACTGCCCCAAGATATATGCTGGCAATCATACTCCAAGCTAATGGCCCCCAATATCCATCTTAAGGGTCTCATGACTAAGGTTTTATTAAATGGTAATAAATGGTGTTTCCCTAGCAATATCTACCTTCTCAAGGTCCTGGAAATCTTGCTTCCAAAATTCCTTAGAGACTTACTCTATCCCTGAACCCCTCCCAACCTGAGGAGCAGGTCATGACCCCAGTGCAGCTCTTCCTGCCCATGGGTCCTGTCCCCATGCTTTAATAAAATCACCTTTTTGCACCAAAGACAACTTCAAGAATTCTTTCTTGGTCATTGGCTCCAGGCCCCATGAACCCCCATCACCCCAAAACGTCATCACTCATATGGCCTTTTCTCTGTGTGTATGCATCTTGGTATCTCTTCTAGTGCTTATAAAGATACCATTGGATTATTTAAAAAAAAAGAAAAAAGAAATGAAATATATATTTGGTTTTCATCTCCATTCCTGGTACAGATCTCCTAAAATCCTTGGAATTTCCCAGGGGATGAGAACAATAAAGGTGCCTTTTATTATGTTAATGAGTGGGTTTTGGAAAGAAAGGTGGAGGGTGGGTGGGAGGAGGGACAAATGAGTGATTAAAAGGTTGGAATTTTCAGTTCCCTCATCCCTAACCCAACCTCTGGGAAGGGGGGAGTGGCTGGAGATTGAGTTCAATCTCCCTGGTCAATCAGTCATGGCTAAGTAATGCTGCCATAAGAACCCAAAACGAGGGGGTTGGGAGAGCTTCCAGGTTGGTGGAGATTCATGGACAGGAGTGTATCTGGAGACAGCATAGAAGCTCTATACCCTGTCCCCATATCTCACCCTACAAATCTTTTCCATCTGGCTATTCCTGAGTTATATCCTTTTATAAGAAACCAGTAATCTAGTCAGTAAAATGTTTCTTTGAGTTCTATGTGCCATTCTAGCAAATTAATTGACCCCAAGGATTCAGAACCTCAGATTTATAGTCTGTCTGTCTGTCAGAAGCACAGGTGACAACCTGGTCTTGTGATGGGTGTCTGAACTGGGGTGGGAGCATTCTTGTAAGACTGAACCCTTAATCTGAGATCTGATGCTGTCTCCAGGTACATAGTGTCAGAATTGAGTTAAATTGCAGACACCCAACTGGTGTCACAGAATTGCCTGTATGGAAAAGAAAAAAACAAAAAAACAAAAAACAACAACAAAAAACACATGAGAACTGGCATCAGAATTGTAGAGGCATTCATTGCTCTCCTGGCTCTGGGAGCATGACAGGGAATATTTTGCACTGTTCCTATTTAGTGTCACTTAAGATTAAGTGCAGCAAGCTTTTTTTTCCCATACCCACACCATCTCCCCTACTGTTTGTTGTACACCAGGTCTTTGGAAGGAATTTTTATCCATATGGGAACCAGCCAAGGGCTGAACAAGCCTGAAGCTTATATGGGCATCATTTCTGCAGAGCTGTTGTCAGGCAACATGCTGGCCTCCGACTAGGGAGAACCTTCCAGGATACTAATGTGGATACTGGGTTAGATCAGCCCTAGTGACATGGTCAGGGCAGGTGGGGTGAAGGCATTTCCATATTTCCTTACACTGTAATAAATTTTAGTTGTTGTTGTGTGCTAGACAAAATGAAAAGAAAGGGCTCCGTTTTTTTGTAAGGATACGGCTTCAGGGCACATTATTGCCCTGCTTTATATTCCAACTCTGCCAATAACAGAGAGGAGACAAGCATTCTCATATCCTCCTTCCCAAATTTAAAGTTCAGGAACTCCCTGGGTCTCTGGCTCTGGATCCAGTGGATCCAGGGTCCCTGGGTCTCTGGCTCTGGATCCAGACTCCCTGGGTCTCTGGGTCTGGGTCCTTGCTCACAGTGCCCTGCATTCTTGTGGCCTCATCATTTCAGCCACTGGTAGAGAGCAACAAAATCCTAATCCCCAAAATCTGAGCTGCAGTCTTAAATATCCTATCCATTAATTCATTCGCTTATTCTTTCCATAAACATTTATTGAATATTCCTTATGTGCTATTTAGGGGATACAGGAAAAAAGACCCAGTCTTTGCTCTCCAGTTGTTTTCAGACTGACAAAAAAAAAAAAAAAAAAAAAAAGTGTCACAGGTGCTGTGATAGAAATATCCACAGGGCTGCCTGCATGGGTCATGAGCAATGCAAGCTTACCCTGGGACCTGGCATTGGGAACCCAATCTGAATCTTGCTGGGTAAGGTTGTAGGAATTCTTCATGCCCTGACTGATTCAACATATATGTACCAAACACCCATAATATGTCAGACTCTGATCTGGGCTCTGAGGACTCGGTCATAATGAAGCAGCCAAGGTCACTGCTCAGAGCTTACATTCTAGTTGTGTCAGGGTGGAGGCAGGGGGAGAAGGCAGGAGATGCAGAGGAGACAGATTACAAACAAGTTAACAATGAGCAAGCCATTTATTCTAGGGATTTTATTGAGTATCTCCTATGTGTCAGGCAGGGTGTTAGGGTGGGGTTATAAAGACACATGAGACATAGTGCCTGTCCCTAAGGACATTTCAGGCAGGGGGAAGAGCCTGTGGGAAGGTATAGAGCAGATGATGGGGCTGTGTTGAGGGAAAATCAAGTCATTCAGTAGAGATGGGACAAAGGGTGTGGTTGGTAATAGAGAGGGTTCCTTCTTCTACTTATGAAACTCATCCCTTGGGCAATCTAGGGCAGAGTCCTTCCTGGAAACTTCATATAAAACTTCTCAAAGTATTTATTGAGGTAGGAATTTAGGAACAAAATGTATGAACTACCCGTATATAAAAACAATTCAGTTTGTCTAAGGTGTGGTTCTCCTTGCTTGAAACACCAACCAAGAATGAGTTTTTGACATTCCAAATTCAATTTCTTTCCCTCTTCTTTCCTTTCCTTTCCTTTCCTTTCCTTTCCTTTCCTTTCCTTTCCTTTCCTTTCCTTTCCTTTCTTTCCTTTCTTTTTTTCTCTTTCTTTCTTTCTTTCTTTGTTTCTTCCCCCTATCTTTCTTTTTTTCCTTTCCCTTTCCTTCTTTCCTTCTTTCCCTCCTTCCTTCCCTCCTTCTTCCTTCCTTCCTTCCTTCCTTCCTTCCTTCCTTCCTTCCTTCCTTCCTTCCTTCTTTCCTTCCTTTCTTCTTTTCTTACCTTCCCCAAATCCTAGAAACTGGTGCAAATAAAAGCAAATGTTGGACTGAAAGCATCAACATGAATCTACAAACTATGATCCACCTCTGAGGTGTGCTAGGAAAGTAATTGGTTAATGTTTGCATAATGCCAGGACATTCTTGAATAAAAGGCCCTATATAAGTTCAAAGTATTTGTAATTATTGTGATTATTACTATAACTTGTGAGAGTTAGCCATAACTCTTTTCATAAGAGGATGAAGTCAACACTTTTAAAAAGAGGAAGCAGGACAGGGACTCTATATAAAGCATTGGGGACTGACTTGCCTCTAAGGACAAGAGGTAACAGAAGACAGGTGAGTATAAGATGGACTGGGGAAACTTACTTTCAGGCTTATTTAGAATGAAAGATCCAGTCTATGGTGATCAATTGGTAATGATGGTGTCTTTGCTGCTAAGTAAACAAGAAAATTTGGAGTTGGATAAAACTTAAGGACCTTGCCAGGAAAGCCCAAGTTATAAAAGATTATGTAGATGATGGGATGATTTTTTTCTGTTCATTATAATACTTATAAAAAGATAGATTTCTGTTAATGCAAGTATAGAGTTACTTTTGGATTTGTGCAAAACAAAGAACAGAAATAGATGTACATTTAACAGAAGGTGTAATAGGCTGAATAGGATGTCTTTGCTGTGATTTCAAAGCCAAAGGATTGACTGGGGTGTCTGGGTGGCTCTTGATTTCAGCTCAGGTCATAATTTCATGGTTTGTGAGATCGAGCCCCAAGTTGGACTCTGTGCTGACAGCAGAGAGCCTGCTTGGGATTCTCTCTCTCCCTCCATCTCTGCCTCTCCCCCTGCTCTCTCTCTCTCTCTTTGAAAATAAATAAATAAAAATTAAACAACAACAACAACAACAACAACAACAACAACAACAAAGCCAAAGGATTGAGGTGTTGGTATTTTGCCAGATAGCAATCTCTCCCCCACCATCACATTCCTGACAACATTGCATTAACCTCATACACCTTACATAATGGCTCTATAATAGAATCCTATTTTCTCTGGAAACCTTGAAGGAGCTAAGGCCAACATGTTTAGCAGCTTAAGCCTGGCTAAGTAAAAGGAGAGACAAGCTTCAAGGAGATTAACAGAGAGACCATGGTCTCTTTCATTTGATCTTTGTTCAGAAAGAGATATGCCAGGGATAACTCCCAGGACAGGGAAAGGAGCCTTCCTGGAGTTCTCAACTCTGGGAAGAGTTTGCCCAGATGGGCAAAATGAGGAGAATAGGGCACAGAGGGCTTACAGAGAGAGAAGAAAGGATTTGCCTGCAGAGAATGAAGAGATGCCATCACACCTCCAAGCTCTTTGGGGCTGGTAAACTGCTCATAATCCAAATTCAGGAAACATACATATTCACAGACCATGCAATTCTGCAAAAAGTGAGTTCAGAAGGAGCCTTAAATTTTACTCTAAAAGTTATATTTTTCTCAAGAAAACGTGATCATAGTAGAAAACATTTGATATTTGTGACTGTCATTGCTATTATTTTAATTTATTCCTGTTGGTGGGTAGCCATCTGCAGAGCAATGGGCTGGGGTGTTGCTGTGAGGAGAGAGGGAAAAGACAGGTCAGCAAGAGTGTGGATGACTAAGACGAGATACTACTGGAAAGGCCTATCAGCCCACAGGGAGCAAGCAGACGGAAAGACAAGTTATCAGTAAAAGCAGGCGACAAGACTGTGGAGTGGGAGACCTGTCTAACATGCATGTGTAGGGCAGTCCTCAATTCTTCTAGCATCAAACAGGGGGCCACGATGCGGCAGGGTCAGCTTCCTCATCAGCACCTCAGGGAGCTGATACAACACATTTTCCAGGCTGGTTGGAGGGACCTAAGGACGTGTAGTGGCTATGATTTAAGGTTTCTGGTGAAGACCTGAGAGCACATTCATGGAAAAGGAACATGAGTTCTGTAGTGAGAGAATTACAAAGACCAAAAACTTTTATTTCCACATTTTTCAGAAAAATTGCTTAAGGGAGGAGAAGATGGTCTATTATGCCTTACAAACCTAACCAGTGCTTTGGGAATTATAAAGCATTCAGTGGAGGGAAGGTGGGTAGAGGCCATCAGGAACTTGAACTGGCCCCAAGGAATGCTCAGGTTGTCTGTTTCCAGTGTGCCCATCAGGCTACTGCTCCAGCTTGTTGACATCTTGTGGTGTGTGTCACTGTTTTGCTCTTCAGGAAGGAGGAAGAGGGATGCCACCAGAGATACTGTGCTTGGCATTAATTATGAGCACTGTGCTGTCTTGGCTTGACATTCTAATAATGGTTTCAAGTGCAGGGAGCCCCAGGGGATTAAGAAATTAGCCATAAGTAACCAGTGGACACTTGGTTACCCTGAGAACACTCCAGCAATGCCTCAACAGTCCCTTCTAAAACACAGAGTGCTTTTTGGCATCTGTAAGTTTGGGTCACAGAGTTTGAGTTATTTCAGTATGCTGTGTTTATTTCCATTGTCACTTGTTGCTCTTTCCTGATGCAGTTAAAACATAATAAAAGTAACTTTGTATTTCTAAGTAATTGACACACATAATTACATAGCCTCTTTTCATTCAAGTGCTTCATTCAAGTTCCATTCTTGGAATGTGAGGTAGCTTTCATGTTGCAATGAAAACTAAGTCCTTTTCCACTTGGGTTTCCAAGAGGAAGTATTTTTGTTCCCTGGAAAAGCAGCAACAAGAGTAAAATGCCCTGGGTTTAGCATCTGGATGCCAGCAGTGCTTTTTTCTTTAGGATTCTTTCCATAAAGCCAGTGAGAAGTCTCTGTGAAGACAAACTTTGATGAGACTGTATGAGCTTTTCCTATACCTAACTGGCTCTTTCTCCATTCTTTTTCCTGGGACTCAGTGTCCTCTCTCATTCAGTGTTGGAGGCTCAGTGGGTACATAATAAACAATTCCTGTTGAGTGTTTGAACCTGAGAAATTTTGCAGACCCAGCTAAAATTCCACGTTCCTGTAACTTTCTAAGCATGGCATTTTCCACTCAACTAAGGGAAATCAGGTAGACCATCTCAGTGTTGTGGGGAAGAAAAACAAAACAAAACAAATGGCCATGTCTGAGGAGCACACAATTGCTTGGTATAAGACTTAATTCAAATGACTTCTTTAATACCTCTCCTTTACCTTGAGACATAATCTTTTCCTGGGTGTTTGGAAGGAAACACCCATAAAGAGTAATCTCAAGGGACGCCAGGGTGGCTCAATTGGTTGTGTGTCTGACTTTGGCTCAAGTCATGATCTCATGGTTTGTGAGTTCAAGCCCTGCATTGGGCTTGCTGCTGTCAGCTTGGAGCCTGCTTTCGATCCCCTGTCTCCCTCTCTCTCTTTGCTCCTACCCTGCTCACTCTCTATCTCTCAAAAATAAATAAAACATTAAAAAAAAAAGAATAACCTCAAAACAAAAGAGATGAGAAAGTGCCAGGTGCTGTATTTTTATGCACACTCTTACTTACAATGATAGTAATATTTCAAAATGATAGGTAGTCAGGCTCAGCTGACCTAGGGAGAGGATGAGGAACACTCTGCAGTGGGAGGGGTTAGTGGGAGGTGGAGAATTTGGGGACAGAAGGCCAGCTCCTTCAGCATTGCCTGGAGTCAACTATGCTAGGTGGCATTTGTGTATTTGTTAGGTAGCTAGTGGGAGAACCAAGGCTCTTTGCACACATGGAGTTGGTTACAGAAATGGTTGGGATGAGAAAGAGAAAGTGGGTGAGTGCAAGTGCTTGATACTGACCATTTATCACTTCTCCCATCTAGTGAGCATCTTGTAAGTTCAATTCTGGCCCCCTGCCCATGACCTGACTTCATGGGATTTTGACTTTGCTGGTGGAATCAACCCGTGTCTCTATCTTCCCAGGTTCTGGCCCAGGTTTTCTCCTGTACAGGAGTCTTGCAGAAGGGGAATGGGGAGCATGGCTTAAGGTGGCCAAAGGGGTCTGAGATTCCCAGGCTGGGGGGTTAGAGCAGTGAGAAAGGTCTACCAATTCCTTCCTCCAATCAAAACAAAGTATGTTCCAAGACCCTGAAGGCACTATAACCTTTCCTCTACACTGAACAAAAAAGAACCCAAATGAAGAGAAACACAAATATAAGATTCTCCTTTTCACATTATCTTTTCATAAGGAGAGGGCTACAACTGAGATAAGGCTCACGCATCCAAAGTTTGTTTTTCAGCATCTGAACTCAGGTCACTATGTTTGATTCTGTGTTGAGAATCAAAGTATCTTGTCTTCTTGAAATAATTACTATCCAGTAACTTGGTGGTATGGTGAGTCCCTGTGGACCAAGCAGGAGTATCATCATTTTAAAGCTAATTAAAAGGATGGATGGAGCACATGTCTTACTTTTGCTTTTCTTATTATGATTCAAATAATTAATTTTCTTAGTTAAGATATGGGTGAAAAAGTTTTTCTTTTTTTTTTTTTTTTACCTCTTTCCATAGAAACATTACATATTGTTATGATAACGATTGATGTTTTCACATCTTTGAGTTAATTTTCATTCTAAAATCATTTTAGGACCAGTAGAATCAGCTCATCAATATGTCTGTGTTGTGGCTGCTTCTGGGTCTCCTTGCCCTTACTGGTGAGTAAGGGTCTCCTACATGACCTTGGAGATGGGAAGGGTAAGCATAGGAACAAAATGGTATTTCTGATACTTGAAACTGCAGTAGAAAATGTTTTTTTTTTCTAAGCTGTCCAAAAAATACTGGACTTAATAACAGCCACTGAAAAATAGCTTCTTTCCAGATGCCCCACAAAGGAGGGGGTTCCGCTGAATGTAGGCTTGGCTTAAGACAGCATTGCTGGAAGCTGGACGTTAAATATACATCATTGATAAGTACTTATTTATAAGTGCTATAGACTTTATACATCATTGATAAGTATTCATTGATAAGTACTCATTGATAAGTACTGTAGGCTTTAAATATACATCATTGATAAGTACTCATTGATAAGCACTGTAGAAGAATTGTGATGGCTTCCTGTAATAATTCAAATGCAATTTCAAATAGAAAACTAGCATGAAGGAGATCAAAAACATGTGACTAAGCTAACCACTGAGGCTGACATAGCTGCTATGCTTGAAATTTCAGATTTGGTCTTAAGTTTCCTTGCAGCTGGGGCAAAGGGAAAAGTACATATTTTTTGATAAATAAAAGGAGGAAGCATAGTTTCTCAGGAGAAGCAAATTTTATCATAGCTGTAACTTCTGATGATTACTCAGATAGGGTCTTACATTTATTCATTTATTGATTGATCCATTTATTTAACAAGTATTTTTAAATTTCAACAAGATATTTTGGGAATATAAGGAACTTAAAGGAGCATTTAATATGACTAGGGAGTGGCTATGGAGCAGGAGCAATGAATGACACAACCAATTACAATATTAAGGGTATTTGTCACCAATTATAAATATAAAAATGTACTGATTAAAAAATAAAAAAAGACACATCAGCTCATTTAGCTTTTACTACACTTATAAAAGACCAGGTCTTTTCATCTCCATATTTCTTTCAGATTACTTATCAAAAGTTTGTAAAGTAGAAGTATTTACTCCAAAATATTAATATTTTCAGATGTCAATCTCAAGAAGCTCTCAGTAAGAAAATAGAACTTTAAAAGGCATTTATATAAATATACAATACACATATGATGATGTGTAGTAGATTTATTTCCAAAGATTTGCAAATCATGAAGATTTGATGATATGAGCAAAGAAGAAAGTAAATAAAAAAGAGCAATCTAATGAGAAGTCTTTACTTCCCTCTGGTTCTCCAGAGCAACCATAAATATCTCACCTGACCAACCGGTCAGGAATATTTGAAGGTGAAGTACTGAGAGTTCCCCTAGGATACAGGATGAGGACTAGTTACAGGGAAGAGATCATCTGGTTTGATTCCAAGACACCAACTCAACAACATTGGACAGCCCAGGGCTTTGCAAAGAGTATAGCTGCTCCAACAGTTCCCCATGCCTGCAGGATAGGAGATGACAATTTTGTATCGAGGGGGTTTCTGTGATAATTTCCTAGTCACCATACTGTAAATTTCAAAAGTGTTTCAATTTAGAGTGAAGTTCTTGTAATTGGATTTTGGTAAAGTTCTTTTTATTAATGGTACTTCATTCATGGACAGATGATCAACATGAGTCTAGTTCAATGCCTTACATTGAAATTTTCTCAATTTGTAGATTTATCTGAAAGCAGCAACTGGGGATGCTATGGAAACATCCGAAACTTCAACACCCCTGGAGCATCTTGTGGGATTGGAAAACGTCAAGGCCTGAACTACTGTGGTATTTTATAATCCCAATGTCCACCTCACCCTCCACTTCCCTTTCTCTCGGAAGGCGCCTCCTTTTGGCAAGGGTGACTTTGACAGGATCTTGTCCCTTCTCCCGACACTTCAAACCCACGCCTCCCTGTCCTTCCTCACAAATTTTGGTCCTCTCAACATATCCTTTGGCTCCCACTATTTCCCACAGCCCCACACTACCAAGTAGTGGGAAGAGCACTAGACGTGGAGTCCAAAGACCTTGTCTAAGTGTGTGCTGTGGTTCTTCAATGAGTCATTTAGTTCCCCTCCATCTCTACTGAAAGGACTTTAAAGTACTTATTTTACAGTCTTGTTGTAAACTCTGGTCGGTAGAATGTAGATGAGAATACTTTTGAAACCACAAAAAATGCTTACAAGGTAAACGGGCCAGCCAGGTAAATCAGTATTAGTTTTAATTTTGCCCAACATCCTTGTTATTCTACAATGGTTTAAGATCATGCAATATCTGGATGTCCTTTTAGGAGGGAAAGGTGGGCAAGAGTGAGCAAACCTGTCAGGGAAACAAGGACTTCTTAAAGGGGTTGGGGGATTCTCTCTTTCACATCTGGTGCCCATTGTAGCTGATGGATAGGCATATATGTTTGGGGTACTTAGGATGGGGCCAGTGTGCCTGTGCCTAGAGAATTGTCTTGTGTGGGCCAGAGCATCCCCTGAGAGTCCAGCAAGAGGCACTGGAAGCCATAAAGGACCCTGCCTCAGTGGACACCAACTCAAGTCCAAAGAAGAATCATACTTTCAGGTCCACTAGGGATTCCAGACTGAAACATGGGCTTCTTGGTCCTAGACCACTGCCCAGATCCTTGGAGTGTGATTTCTGTCCTCTTGAGCTCCCATGTCAGCATAAGTCACACAAGCCACATCCTTCCTTCTGTGTTTGCTTTAGGAGTTCGTGCTTCTGAAAGGCTGGCTGAAATAGACATGCCATACATCCTGAGATATCAGCCTGTGATTCGTACTGTTGGCCAAAAGTACTGCATGGATCCTGCAGTGATCGCTGGTGTCTTGTCCAGGGAGTCTCATGGTGGCAACATTATGGTCAATGTGGGCAATGTGGGTGATGGAATCGGGGTTGTGCAGGTAACTCTCTGTCAGTTATGACATATGGCTGTTGTGTTGCATGGCATGATGCTAAGGGGACATCTTCACATTTGTTGTTGTGGACACCCTGAAGTGCAGTTCTATGGAACACAGAGTGAAAGGTGCTCCCTGGCACTGTGAGAGGCACATCTCTGCCTGATGCAGGTAGTAGCATCACTGTTTTGTTTTGAGCCATGGTTTCTTTTCAAAATCAACTACACTGTGTTTCCAGGATATCATCTGTGGTCCCCTAGTCTGGTTCCTTGTTCTGTTAGTTTGTAACCACATGACCTCATTTAATCTCCCTAGGCGTCAGTTTCCTCACCTATAAGACGCCATCCTCATAGAATTGTTATGAAGACTCAATGCAATAATGGGAAAATGTGCTTAGTTAGTATCTGGCAGATTCTCAGCAAATATTGAATTCCTTTTCCTTTTCTTTCTGCTACGCAATTCTTAGTTCTGAAGATCCAGTTTTATTTTTGCACTAATTCTGCCTGGTCTCAACTTGTCTCACAGAAACTCCCAGGGAACTGGGCATTAACCCCACTGATGAATTCATTGTGTCTGGTGGGATCAAGGATGGCAAGGAGACAATGGTGCTGTGATTTTTTTTTCTATTGCATTTGACATTATTATTGTAATTGTTGGGAAGCCTTTAAGTACTGTGGTCATCTTTTTAGCTTTTAGGAGCATGTGATCTCCTCAGTGATCTTTAAACTGGCTTCCTATTACTATTTGGAGTGACACTTTGCAATTTAAAAGTACTTTCAAATACTTTATCTCATTTTTTTTTTAATTTTTTTTTTCAACGTTTATTTATTTTTGGGACAGAGAGAGACAGAGCATGAACAGGGGAGGGGCAGAGAGAGAGGGAGACACAGAATCGGAAACAGGCTCCAGGCTCTGAGCCATCAGCCCAGAGCCCGACGCGGGGCTCGAACTCACGGACCGCGAGATCGTGACCTGGCTGAAGTCGGACGCTTAACCGACTGCGCCACCCAGGCGCCCCTATCTCATTTTGATTTAGGGACTCATCCAATAATCTGATGAGGATGGGGTGAAGGGGAAGGCATGCAATCCATCCTTTCCAAGCGAGGAGGTGTTTTTACAAGGATGGAGTCATTGCTGCAAAGTCACATGGCAGCTGGAAAATGCAAAACAGGGACCAATACCAACATGGGCGATGTTAGGGTCAGCATCATTTCTGATGCCTTGCTCTGCCTTTGTGAAATCTTGTCCTTGGGAAAAGGATGAGCCCATTTACTTTGAAGATGAAGGAATTGTCCCGAGTCAGAGATTACTCCTAAATATGTTGAAACTCATGTGGAATGGTAACCAAAGATGTATAAGAAAAATTAGAAGTACTTTTAGACATTCAGATTACCTGGAAGGAGAATTACAAGTACAGATAGAAAAAGCCGTTTCTGACCGGTTTGGAGGGCTTACATTTAAACACTGAAGGAGGGCATCAGACTGGGATGTTCACTACTTCTGTCACCTTAGGTTTTCAATTCTGCCTCTCACCATTATAATGAAGCAGTTGCAAAATGTCTGCTCATGCTTCACTTACCCAAACCTTGTAACTTTTACTGTTTATTCCCAGGGAGATTAAAGGTGGCATTAGCTCTGCCAGAGGAGGAGGAGAGAAAAAAGAAGGGAAATTAAAAAGCAACACTGATCCCATGAAGTCCTGTCACTCTCCCACCTAGCTTACTTAGCTTTTCCTCTGCCTCCCTCTAGGACCCTGGCCTTTATGCTCCCACATCCTGGATCAGCGAGTCCCAGGTTTCTCAGATAATCGAGGTCCTGACACTTAGGATCAAAGAAATCCAGACCAGGTTTCCAACCTGGACCCCTGACCAGTACCTGAGAGGTAAGTGTAACCCAGGGTTGGTGGTTTCACAGCATGAAGTAAGAAGAACAAATACAAGACATTACATCAGATTCCCCCAAACTTCAGTTGCCTCCTACGAAGCAATTAGGAAAGAGAATCTAAGCTAACTGCTGAGACCCTGAAGCAATGAGGGACTATAGGGTCAGCAATAACCCATCTCACAAATTCCAGGTGGACTCTGTGCCTATGCTGGAGGTCCTGGCTACATCAGAAGCAGCCAAGACCTGAACTGTGACTTCTGCAATGATGTCCTTGCACGAGCCAAATACTTCAAGAGACACGGCTTCTAATGCTTCAGACCAAACAGGAGGCCTCAAGTGCTACACAGATAAAACTAGCCAATGGAGCTTGTAACTGTGAATCTGAATTTGACTTGAAGGTCATCAAAATAACATGAATCACATTAAAGGAAGAGTTGTCTGCATTTTGTGGTGTGGTGTGTATGTAAATTAAGGGTTATGTCTCCTTAAAGGTATTTCCATGGAAGTTAGCTGCAATGTGGATTTCCACAAAATGAATCCTGTATTCATTGACTGGCATTGCCAGATATAGCAAATAAAAACAGGAAACCCAGTTAAATCTGAGTTCTGGGTAAATGATGATTGATTTTTTAGTATAAGTCCCATGCAATATTTAGAACACTTTTACCCTAAAAAATTATTCATAGTTTATCTGAAATTCAAATTTAACTGGGCATGTGGTATTCTATGTGGCAACTCTTATCACTGATTCCTTGATAAAAATCATAGTTTTTAATTTTAATTGAGGGGTGTCTAGGTGGCTCAGTTGGTTAAGCATCCCACTTCGGCTCAGGTCATGATCTCACAGCTCGTGAATTGGAGCCCCACATTGGGCTCTGTGTTGACAGCTCAGAGCATGGAGCCTGCTTCAGATTCTGTGTCTCCCTCTCTCTCTCTGCCCCTCCTCCACTTGTTCTCTCTCTCTCTTAAAAATAAACATTAAAAAATAAATTTTAATTGAAAACTTTCAAAGAGAAAAAGGGTGGGATAGTGGCCAGCCCCATCTTTTGGGCGGAGAAGTTTCAGGAGAGTTGCTCCTTTGCAGCATTAGCTTAACCCTAGGACAGTCTCTTTGTCATTTAATTTTACCTCTTCCTTTCCTTTCCTGGACCACATAACCTTCTCCTGTGCCCATACTCCCCAACTCACCTAGATTATTCCCTGTTTGGGGCACTTAAGACTAAAGAGCCAGGCCATAGGATAGTGATTCATCAGTCAGAACTGCCCTCAAGGATATTGACCAACACTATACTGGTAAATTATTTAATTCAAAGGGTTGTGTTCTATAAATGTAATAAATGTCCATTCCTCCCTACTACATGATATCAATACTCTGCAGTGTGTCATTCTAGAACAACTGTCGTCACTTCAAACAGTATTTTTTTTTTTTTTAAGCAACAACTGTGTGCTTAGCTCAACTAAATCAACTAAATCATACAGTATAGTTGGGGATAACAGCCAACGACACATGTGCACAAGGTACAAACTCAGGGCCTATACCAGGTAGCCGTGTGAAGTGCTCATCTTCTGTGTCAGGGGCCTGTGGAACCTGCCCATGACCACTGGTGCCCTTGACTTCCTCCAGGGCCACTTCCTTCTTTTTTTTTTTTAATGTTTTTATTTATTTTTGAGAGAGACAGAGACAGAGCATGAGCGGGGGAAGGGGGGAGAGAGAGAGAGAGAGAGAGAGAGAGAGAGAGAATCTGAAGGAGGCTTCAGGCTCTGAGCTGTCAACACAGAGCCCGATGTGGGGTTGCAACTCACGAGCTGTGATATCATGACCTGAGTCGAAGTCGGAAGCTCAACCGACTGAACAACCCAGGGCCACTTCCTTCTTAGCCTCTCCACCCACTGCTTTCCTAGACCTACTTTCAAGGCTGAATGCAGTTAAGGGGTTCCCACCAAGGAAAAATGACTAAGGAAGCCTCATGAATACACCCTCTTTGGGGATTTACATTTCATTAGTACAAAGGAAATAGATTCTGAGGCACTGGTTATCAGCCCACAGGTGAAATATTTGGGTGAATAAAATCCTCCTGAAATCACACCATTAGGGCAGCGTCATGCAGCTCCCACTACAGACACATATGCCCAGTAAGTAGGGGTAACTTGTGTACATGTTGGTAGAGTCCTTCCTGAGAAAATTTCCAGTCAAAGAAAGCCAATTAGGAGCACCAGGATATCACAATAGGAGCTCTGGAGAAGGCTCAGCTGCATCAGAGTTGGTAAAAGTATAGGGTATTAATTATACAGCTACTAACAAATCCTTACTTGTAGAGCAAAACCTTCTAACTGCCAACCACTGTATTAAAAACTGTAAAGGCAAAATTCATGCTCACAAAGTCTCCTGTTTTAATTGGGATACAGATATACCAACACTTGGGACACAATAAGAATTTCTTTAAAGAAGAGATAGCTAAAAATTGATGTGGGAACTTTGGTGAAGAATTGAGGCCTGAATTCAAGCCAGAGGCTAAGTAAGCTGTTTTACTAGGTAGGTGCTATATTCTCACACTTGCCCTGAGAGGATACACCATTTTTATGCAGTTGATCAGACCAAAGAACTGCCAACCAAAGCTGTTTTGGGACTTGCCTTAGTCACAGAAACAAAATCCAAACCCAGATTTCTTCCATTTAAAATCTTTTTATTTTTCCCTAAGTGAACACATGCACATAATTAGATGATTATTAATATGTATGGTGTGTGTGTGTATGTGTGTGTTTCTGTCTCTATGGTGTTAATAATATCCCTTTATGTGCTTGCTTCCTTAATTTTCTCTGTACTTAACACTAACTGAATTCTAAATCTCCTCTCTGAGGTAAATCAGAAGGGTCTGAGAGCACCCTGGGATCCCCTTCACCATCAGCCCTTCACAGCTGATGTTAGGGTGCCAACCATCCCAGTTTGTCCGGAGTTGATGGGTTTGCTGAGACATGGGATGTTCACTGCTATACCTGAGAAAGTTAAAGGGGAAAGGTCTCAGGCCAGTCCAGGTGAGCTTAGTGTTGTCCCTTGCAGGAGGTATTTGAAAATGTCGGAGAGGGGCGCCTGGGTGGCGCAGTCGGTTAAGCGTCCGACTTCAGCCAGGTCATGATCTCGCGGTCCGTGAGTTCGAGCCCCGCGTCGGGCTCTGGGCTGATGGCTCAGAGCCTGGAGCCTGTTTCCGATTCTGTGTCTCCCTCTCTCTCTGCCCCTCCCCCGTTCATGCTCTGTCTCTCTCTGTCCCAAAAATAAATAAACGTTGAAAAAAAAAATTTAAAAAAGAAAATGTCGGAGAGCAGTTTTCTTCTTTCCCTCCCTCCTCCTCACACTCCTTGTCTTGTTATTGCCACAATGCTTGGGGCAGGAGGTTGGCAGGGGAAATGGACATTACTGGTGTTTTGAGGTGATGCTAAGCATCTAGCAGTTTACACTGGGTAGGATGTTCTCATCCAGTGAAGGCCTTATATAAATGATGGGGTGTGTGTGTGTGTGCATGTACACATTTTTTTAACCTCTTCTTGAGTTAGCCTTTTGTCTACTTTATAACTCAGGATTTTTTTAAAAAAGGTCTGGGAGCCACCTCTTTGAAATGTAAACATCTAGGAAGATGGAGTATCTATGCTCCTGTCACTATGATAGTTGAGCTCTGGGCATCTCTGTGTCATAGAAACAAGAAAATTTTTATTACTTCTGATAAAGGTGAGTTTAGGATAAACTATTAAAGAATATACAGCCAATGGTGCTGTTAGGTCTTCTCATATGTATATAAAGGCTGAAAATAGAGCAGCATAAAAAGATTATAACTTCTTGGCTGTGTAAATAGAATAGAATTTATTTCTATATGTATAATTTCTTTGCAGATGATCAACCGTGTCCATGTTCTGGTTTATGCTTATTCAATAATAAAATTGCTCTTTCTTTTTGACATTTTGTTCAACTTTTAAGTCCCTAACAACACAAAAAGAAAAGAATATTTGGTTAAAGATCACTCAACACTAGGCTGACAGCCGGCTGTGTGAGGAACTGGTGTTCCAGAATAAATCTTAATCATGTCAAAGTTCTTTAGTTTTTCTCTTTTTCAAGTACAAGATTTTCATCAAGATGCTAGGAATTTCTTCCTAGAGATTGTGAATCTCGTCACACAAACGGTTCTGTCCCAGAGCAGACACTGTGCAATCAGTTCACAGAAAAGTTAGGTAGTAACCAAGGATTACCGTACTTTCCTGAATAATTTTTGTTTTCCATGGAGTTAATAATCACCCTTTATTTGCGTACTGCCTTAGTTTTCTCTGTACTTAACACCAATTCAATTCTAAATCTCCTCTCTGAGGTAAATCAGAAGGGTCTGAGAGCACCCTGGGATCCCTTTCACCATCAGCCCTTAGCAGCTGTCCTCTGTGGCTCCTTGCATTTTTTGCATCTTTCTTAGCTTACTCCTTTGTTTTGATAGAGCACATCTTCCAGCAGCTTCCTGAAGAAAAGTCAATGGGAGGTAAATTTTCCCAGACTTTTCTTGTACAAGTATCATTTTCATTTTTCCTACTGTCACATGAATTGGTCATTTGGCCTGTAACAAAATTATAGTTTGGAAATAATTTTTCTTTAAGATTTTGAAGACATTGTGCCCTTGGTCTTCTGGCTTCCAGGGTTAGTCTTGAGAAGCCTAATGTCATTTCAATTTTAATCCTTTATTTATGATGTATCCTGTCCTCCCGTCTAGAAGATTGTAGAATATTCTCTTGTCACATATTTGATATCTCACAATGATGTGCTTTAGTAAGATTCTGGTTTTATCCATTATGCTGGGCACTCAGTCAGTCCTTTTAAATTTAATTTCAAAATAAAAAAATTTGGCTGATAATTTCCTTCCCTCCATCTTTCTCTGTCCTATGTTATTAAGCATGGATCTCCTGGACTGGTCCTCTAAATTTCTGATTTTTTTCTCTCATATTTTTTACTTCAGTCCTTTTGTTTTCTAGAAAATTTCTTTGCCTCCTAAAGTTTCCAATAAGTTTTTCATTTCTGCTATCATGTTTTTATTTTCCAGGAGGTTTTTTTTTTTCCCTGCTGAGTACTTCTTTTACTTATTTATTTTATTTTTATATTTATTTTTATTTTTCAATATATGAAGTTTAGTGTCAAACCCAGTGCTCATCCCAAAAGGTGCCCTCCTCAATACCCATGACCCACCCTCCCCTCCCTACCACCCCCCATCAACCCTCAGTTTGTTCTCAGTTTTTAAGAGTCTCTTATGCTTTGGCTCTCTTCCACTCTAACCTCTTTTTTTTTCCTTCCCCTCCCCCATGGTCTTCTGTTAAGTTTCTCAGGATCCACATAAAAGTGAAACCATATGGTATCTGTCTTTCTCTGTATGGCTTATTTCACTTAGCATAACACTCTCCAGTTCCATCCATGTTGCTACAAAGGGCCATATTTCATTCTTTATCCTTGCCACGTAGTACTCCATTGTGTATATAAACCACAATTTCTTTTTTTTTTTTTTAATTTTTTTTTCAACGTTTATTTATTTTTGGGACAGAGAGAGACAGAGCATGAACGGGGGAGGGGCAGAGAGAGGGAGACACAGAATCGGAAACAGGCTCCAGGCTCTGAGCCATCAGCCCAGAGCCTGACGCGGGGCTCGAACTCACGGACCGCGAGATCGTGACCTGGCTGAAGTCGGACGCTTAACCGACTGCGCCACCCAGGCGCCCCAAAACCACAATTTCTTTATCCATTCATCAGTTGATGGACATTTAGGCTCTTTCCATAATTTGGCTATTGTTGAGAGTGCTGCTATAAACACTGGGGTACAAGTGCCCCTATGCATCAGTACTCCTGTATCCCTTGGGTAAATTCCTAGCAGTGCTATTGCTGGGCCATAGGGTAGGTCTATTTTTAATTTTCTGAGGAACCTCCACATTGTTTTCCAGAGTGGCTGCACCAATTTGCATTCCCACCAACAGTGCAAGAGGGTTCCTGTTTCTCCACATCCTCTCCAGCATCTATAGTCTCCTGATTTGTTCATTTTGGCCACTCTGACTGGTGTGAGGTGATATCTCAGTGTGGTTTTGGTTTGTATTTCCCTGATGAGGAGCGACGTTGAGCATCTTTTCATGTGCCTGTTGGCCATCTGGATGTCTTCTTTAGAGAAGTGTCTATTCATGTTTTCTGCCCATTCTTCACTGGATTATTTTTTTTTTTCAGGTGTGGAGTTTGGTGAGCTCTTTATAGATTTTGGATACTAGCCCTTTGTCCGATATGTCATTTGCAAATATCTTTTCCCATTCCGTTGGTTGCCTTTTAGTTTTGTTGGTTGTTTCCTTTGCTGTGCAGAAGCTTTTTATTTTCATGAGGTCCCAATACTTCATTTTTGCTTTTAATTCCCTTGCCTTTGGGGATGTGTCAAGTAAGAAATTGCTACGGCTGAGGTCAGAGAGGTCTTTGTCTGCTTTCTCCTCTAGTGTTTTGATGGTTTCCTGTCTCACATTCAGGTCCTTTATCCATTTTGAGTTTATTTTTGTGAATGGTGTGAGAAAGTGGTCTAGTTTCATTCTTTTGCATGTTGCTGTCCAGTTCTCCCAGCACCATTTGTTAAAGAGACTATCTTTTTTCCATTGGATATTCTTTTCTGCTTTGTCAAAGATTAGTTGGCCATACGTTTGTGGGTCTAGTTCTGGGGGTTCTATTCTATTCCATTGGTCTATATGTCTGTTTTTGTGCCAATACCATGTTGTCTTGATGATGACAGCTTTGCAGTAGAGGCTAAAGTCTGGGATTGTGATGCCTCCTGCTTTGGTTTTCTTCTTCAAAATTACTTTGGCTATTTGGGGCCTTTTGTGGTTCCATATGAATTTTAGGATTGCTTGTTCTAGCTTCGAGAAGAATGCTGGTGCAATTTTGATTGGGATTGCATTGAATGTGTAGATAGCTTTGGGTAGTATTGACATTTTGACAATATTTATTCTTCCAATCCATGAGCATGGAATGTTTTTCCATTTCTTTGTATCTTCTTCAATTTCCTTCATAAGCTTTCTATAGTTTTCAGCATACAGATCTTTTACATCTTTGGTTAGGTTTATTCCGAGGTTTTTTATGCTTCTTGGTGCAATTGTGAATGGGATCAGTTTCTTTATTTCTTTCTGTTGCTTCATTATTAGTGTATAAGAATGCAACTGATTTCTGTACATTGATTTTGTATCCTGCAACTTTGCTAAATTCATGTATCAGTTCTAGCACACTTCTGGTGGAGTCTATCGGATTTTCCATGTATAATATCATGTCATCTGCAAAAGGTGAAAGCTTAACTTCATCTTTGCCAGTTTTGATGCCTTTGATTTCCTTTTGTCTGATTGCTGATGCTAGCACTTCCAACACTATGTTAAACAACAGCAGTGAGAGTGGACATCCCTGTCGTGTTCTTGATCTCAGGGAAAAAGCTCTCAGTTTTTCCCCATTGAGGATGATGTTAGCTGTGATGTTAGATGATGTTAGCTGTTTCCCCATTGAGGATGATGTTAGCCATAAATGGCTTTTATGATCTTTAAGTATATTCCTTCTATCCCGACTTTCTCAAGGGTTTTTATTAAGAAAGGATGCTGAATTTTGTCAAAGGCCTTTCTGCATTGATTGACAGGATCATATGGTTCTTATCTTTTCTTTTATTAATGTGATGTATCACATTGATTGATTTGCGAATGTTGAACCAGCCCTGCAGCCCAGGAATGAATCCCACTTGATCATGGTGAATAATTCTTTTTATATGCTGTTGAATTCGATTTGCTAGTATCTTATTGAGAATTTTTGCATCCATATCCATCAGGGATATTGGCCTGTAGTTCTCTTTTTTTTTACTGGGTCTCTGTCTGGTTTAGGAATCAAAGTAATACTGGCTTCATAGAATGAGTCTGGAAGTTTTCTTTCCCTTTCTATTTTTTGGAATAGCTTGAGAAGGATAGGTATTATCTCTGCTTTAAACGTCTGGTAGAATTCCCCTGGGAAGCCATCTGGTCCTGGACTCTTATTTGTTGGGAGATTTTTGATGACTGATTCAATTTCTTCGCTGGTTATGGGTCTGTTCAAGCCTTCTATTTCCTCCTGATTGAGTTTTGGAAGCGTGTGGGTGTTTATGAATTCGTCCGTTTCTTCCAGGTTGTCCAGTTTGTTGGCATATAATTTTTCATAGTATTCCCAGATAATTGCTTGTATCTCTGAGGGATTGGTTGTAATAATTCCATTTTAATTCATGATTTTATCTCTTTGGGTCATCTCCCTTTTTTTTTGAGAAGCCTGGCTAGAGGTTTATCACTTTTGTTTATTTTTTCAAAAAACCAACTCTTGGTTTTGTTGACCTGCTCTACAGTGTTTTTAGATTCTATATTGTTTATTTCTGCTCTGATCTTTATTATTTATCTTCTTCTGCTGGGTTTGGGGTGTCTTTGCTGCTCTGCTTCTATTTCCTTTAGGTGTGCTGTTAGATTTTGTATTTGGGATTTTTCTTGTTTCTGGAGATAGGCCTGGATTGCAATGTATTTTCCTCTCAGGACTGCCTTCGCTGCATCCCAAAGCGTTTGGATTGTTGTATTTTCATTTTCATTTGTTTCCATATATTTTTTAATTTCTTCTCTAATTGCCTGGTTGACCCATTCATTCTTTAATAGGGTGTTCTTTAACCTCAATGCTTTTGGAGGTTTTCCAGACTTTTTCCTGTGGTTGATTTCAAGCTTCATAGCATTGTGGTCTGAAAGTATGCATGGTATGATCTCAATTCTTGTATACTTATGAAGGGCTGTTTTGTGACCCAGTTTGTGATCTATCTTGGAGAATGTTCCATGTGCACTTGAGAAAAAACTATATTCTGTTGCTTTGGGATGCAGAGTTCTAAATATATCTGTCAAGTCCATCTGATCCAATGTATCATTCAGGCCCTTGTTTCTTTATTGACCGTGTGTCTAGATGATCTATCCATTTCTGTAAGTGGAGTGTTAAAGGCCCCTGCAATTACCACATTCTTATCAATAAGGTTGCTTGTGTTTGTGAGTAATTGTTTTATATATTTGGGAGCTCCTGTATTCGGCACATAGACATTTATAATTGTTGGTTCTTCTTGATGGATAGACCCTGTGATTATTATATAATGCCCTTCTTCATCTCTTGTTACAGCCTTTAATTTAAAGTCTAGTTTGTCTGATAGAAGTGTGGTTACTCCAGCTTTCTTTTGACTTCCAGTAGCATGATAAATAGTTCTCCATCCCCTCACTTTCAATCTGAAGGTGTCCTCAGGTCTAAAATGAGTCTCTTGTAGACAGCAAATAGATGGGTCTTGTTTTTTTATCCATTCGGATACCCTATGTCTTTTGGTTGGCACATTTAATCCATTTACATTCAGTGTTATTATTGAAAGATATGGGTTTAGAGTCATTGTGATGTCTGTAGGTCATGCTTGTAGCAATGTCTCTGGTACTTTGTCTCACAGGATCCCCCTTAGGATCTCTTGTAGGGCTGGTTTAGTGGTGACGAATTCCTTCAGCATTTGTTTGCTTGGGAAGACCTTTATCTCTCCTTCTATTCTAAATGACAGACTTGCTGGATAAAGGATTCTCGGCTGCATATTTTTTCTGTTCATCACATTGAAGATTTCCTGCCATTCCTTTCTGGCCTGCCAAGTTTCAGTAGATAGATTGGTCACAAGTCTTATAGGTCTCCCTTTATATGTTAGAGCACGTTTATCCCTAGCTGCTTTCAGAATTTTCTCTTTATCCTTGTATTTTACCAGTTTCACTATGATATGTCGTGCAGATGATCAATTCAAGTTACGTCTGAAGGGAGTTCTCTGTGCCTCTTGGATTTCAATGCCTTTTTCCTTCTCCAGATCCAGGAAGTTCTCAGCTATTATTTCTTCAAGTACACCTTCAGCACCTTTCCCTCTCTCTTCCTCCTCTGGAATACCAATTATACGTAGCTTATTTCTCTTTAGTGCATCACTTACTTCTCTAATTTTCCCCTCATACCCCTGGATTTTTTAATCTATCTTTTTCTCAGCTTCTTCTTTTTCCATAATTTTATCTTCTAGTTCACCTATTCTCTCCTCTGCCTCTTCAATCCAAGCGGTAGTTGTCTCCATTTTATTTTGCAGTTCACTGATAGCATTTTTTAGCTCCTCCTGGCTGTTCCTTAGTCCCTTGATCTCTGTAGCAAGAGATTCTCTGCTCTCCTTTGTACTGTTTTCAAGCCCAGTGATTAATTTTATAACTATTATTCTAAATTCACTTTCTGTTATATTGTTTAAATCATTTTTGATCAGTTCGTTAGCTGTTGTTATTTCCTGGACGTTTTTCTCAGGGGAATTCTTCCATTTCGTTATTTTGGATAGTCCCTGGAGTGTTGCGGGACTGCAAGGCACTTCCCCTCTGCTGTCTTGAATAACTTGCATTGGTGGGCAGGGCCGCAGTCAGACCTGATGTCTGCCCGCAGCCCACCGCTGGGGCCACAGTCAGACTGGTGTGCACCTTCTCTTCCCCTCTCCTAGGGGCAGGATTCACTGTGGGGTGGCGTGGCCCTACTGGGGTACTTGCACACTGCCAGGCTTGTGGTACTGTGGATCTGGCGTTTTAGCTGGGGTGGATCAGCAAGGTGCACAGGGGCGGGAGGGGCAGGCTTAGCTCACTTTTCCTTCCGAGATCTGCTTCAGGAGGGGCCCTGCGGCACCTGGAGGGAGTCAGACTTGCTGGAGGGATGGATCTGCAGAAGCACAGCGTTGGGTGTTTGCGCGGTGCAAGCAAGTTCCCTGGCAGGAACTGGTTCCCTTGGGATTTTGGCTGGGGGATGGGTGAGGGAGATGGCGCTGGCGAGCGCCTTTGTTCCCCACCAAGCTGAGCTCTGTGTCCGGGCTCAACAACTCTCCCTCCCGTTTTCCTCCAGCCCTCCCGTTCTCCGAACAGAGCTGTTAGCTTATAACCTTCCAGATGTCAAGTCCCGCTTGCTGTCGGAACACACTCCGTTTGGCCCCTCCGCTCTTGCAAGCCAGACTCGGGGGCTCTGCTTGGCCTGCGGGCCACGCCTCCGCCCCGGCTCCTTCCCGCCAGTCCTTGTAGCGCGCCCCGCCTCGCCGCCCTTCCTACCCTCTTCCTTGGGCGTCTCGTCTCTGCTTGGCTCCAGAGACTCCATTCTGCTAGTCTTCTGATGATTTTCTGGGTTATTTAGGCAGGTGTAGGTGGAATGTAAGTGATCAGCAGGACGCGCTGTGAGCCCAGCGTCCTCCTACACCGCCAGCTTCCTAGGACCCTGAGTACTTCTTTTAATAGCATCTTGCTTTGGTTTCATCAATGCAATATTTTCTCTTATTTCTCTGGGTATTATTGAGAGTCCTCCCCACTCCTCCAAGTCTTCTTCCACAATCTCTATTTCTTTCTGGGTGCCTTTTTCTGTTTGTTCTGGCATCTATATTTCATATTGGAGGCTTTCTTCAAATGTCAGTAATTATTTGTTATCTGGACATATTACAAGTGCAGGAACTAGAAAGTTTATCAGAAACTTTGAGCACATGGATGGAGTTTATCATCTGTGAGCAATCCCATAAAGTGGTCCTGTTGGGCTATTTGTTAGGAAATCCTCTATGTCTGTATGTCTTTAGATATTTTCTTTTGACTATTCATACGCCTGAGAGAAAAAAACCCATATAGAGTCTGGTGGTATTCTGGAATCCAAGAGGAGGTAGCAGGCTGAGGAACTCAGCATTCAGCATGCATTTCACTTGGTCTCCCTCTTTTCTGTATGAATGCCTTCCCAAATTTGCCAGATATTATCCTGCCCTCTGTATTACCCTTTCCAGAAAGGAAAATCTCTGCCAGGATCAGGGAAGAGATCCAGGGTTTCAGCTGTTTCTTAATCACCTTTCAACCTTAAACATCTTTTCTTTACCTGAGTTCCCCTCAACTTCCAGAAGTGGCCAATGCCATTAATTTCTGAGTCTTCTGAAGGTTTCACAACATGAATTAAGTTGGTTCTTTGCTTTCCCACTGCCAAGCTAGGATTTCACTTCTTATGCCTGTTTTATCAGTGACCAACTTGTCCAAGTGTTTTCCAGCTTTCACAACTGTTGCTTTTATCTATCAGGGTCTAGAAATGTTTCCAAGGACGAGGAGTTTTCAACTAGAATTTCTGCTGTTTCTCTGTATCATACTTAGAGCAAAGTTGATAGCTTCCTCATGCTGTGGATTTATGCCTTGGTAGATCCAAGTAGATCACTGTAGCAGGAAGACTTCTAAGATGGCCTCTAGGGTCCCTTTCTCCTGGTGTTCATGCTCTTGTGGAATTCCCTCCCCTTCATTGTGGGTAGTAATTGGGACTTGCTTCTAAAAAATAAAGTATGGCATAGATGATGAGATGTTACTTCTGTGTTTACACTGCATAAGATTGTAACTTCTGTCTTGTTAGCAAACTCCCTGACTGGCTTTGATGAAGCAAGTTGCCATGTTAGGGAAGCCTATGTGGCAAAGAACTGAGGATGGCTTCCGACAGCAAGGAACTGAGGCCCTCATTCCACCGATTCAAAGGAACTGAATCCTCCCCAAAACCACATGAGTGAGCTTTGCATCAGGTCCTTCCATAGTTGAGCTTTGAGATGAGATTCTAGTCCTGGTTGATTGCAGCTGTATGAAAGACACTGAAGCAGAGGATCCAGCTGAGCTATGCCTGGATTCCACAGACACTGAGATAATAAATGCATTTAAGAAAACGTTTATTTATTCATTGTGAGAGAGAGAGAGAAGGAGAGAGTGTGTGCAAGTGGGGGAGGAGCAGAAGGACAGGAAGATAGAGAATCCCAAGCAGGGTCTGCACTGTCAGCATGGAGCCCAATGCAGGGCTCGAACCCATGAACCATGAGATCATGACCTGAACCGAGAACAAGAGTCAGTCTCGTAACCAACTGAGCCACCCAGGTACCCCAATAAATGCATTTTTTAAGCCATTAAATTTGTGGTAATTTGTTATGCAGCAATAGATAACCAATATCACCACTATCAAAGTAATGGCTGGTCTGTCCTACTGCCAAACAAAACCACTTTATATTTTGGAAGTGTATTCAGTGCAGAATCAAGTAGATTACCTAATTAGATAAATATTAGGGAAATATAATTGCTTCCCAAAAATCAATTATCTTTCATTATGAAAAGTTTCTGTATTGCTTTTATTTTTACCAAAGTAATATAAACACAGAAAAATAGAATTGTGCAAATAATAAAAAGCAGAAGTATTCCCATTCCATCCCTCCTCAGACATCCTTAAAGCAACAAAATTCTTTTATAATTATTTACTTCATTCCATTATGTGGATGTATCATTATTTAATAAATTTCCTAAAGAAAGTTTGGATCATTGACATTCTTCCCCACCCCTGCATTTTATTTTGGAAATTTTCAAACAAATCAGAGAGTTGAAAACTTTTACAGTGGGCACCCATGTCTGTACTACTTAGATTCTTCCCCTTAATGTGTTACTAAACTTGTTTTATTATATATACATTTACTCAACTATCCATCCTCTGTCTATCCATCAATCCATCAATTTTTTTGATGCATTTCAGACTAATTTAGAGACATTATTTCTACTTCCTCCCAGATACTTCAGTCTGTATATGATAACAGGAGTTCAATATTTGTCCATGATTCTTTTTTACTGTTATTCTTTTGAGGTAAGATTTGCACACACAAATCTTAAGTGTACCATTTGATGAGTTCTAGCAAATGTTACTCCCATACAGTCTAAATCCTGGTCCTGTTACAGAACACTGCCACCACTCCAAAAAATCCTCTACGATCTTGCCCAATCTCCTCCCATGGAGGCAACTACTGCTCAGTCTCCAGACCATAAATTTTCTTGTTCTAGAATTTCACTTACATGGAATAAATAGCATGCATTCTTTTTGTACAAGTCTTCTTTCATTCAGCAAAATGTTTTTGAAGTTCATCTACATTATTGTATTTGCTAGTAATTCGTATGTTTTCCTTGTTGACTAATACTTTGTGGTATAGCTATCCCATTCTGTTTATGCATGCTTCTGTTGACAGTCACCTAGGTTGTTTCTAGATTTGGGTTATTATAGAATAAAGTTGCTATGAATATTCTGGTACAACTCTTTCTGTGGACATATCTTTTTCACATCTCTTAGGTGAATACATAGAAGTGGAATTTTTGAGTAAAAGCAACCACTTTTAATTTTTTCCTTTATAGTCCTTCTTATGGTAAACTCCTTAATGCTAAATAATATCCAATTATCACTTTTATATTATAATTTTTCCCAGGCCTCAGGAATCAGAATTATATTAATCATAAATACTGGTTAATGACACTCTCTAGTCAAATAATCCAAATATGGCCTGATTTTATTGTTATAATTAGATATAGCTATATATAGTTAATTATACAATTAGGTATTTTTAGCAATGTAACAATCATGTGGATGCCCAAATAAAACCTAGGATGTTAACAATAAATAAGATACATTTAAATATATTGTTCCTTCCTCTTCACCATTATATCCCCTTGCAGCTTCTCCACCTATCAACATAAATCCTGTGTTCATCATTCCCTTGCTTTCCTCTCATTCTCATTTTAGTTTTTAGGATTATAAAAAAAATATATGATGAGGAAAAAAGCCACATGATTTTCTTAATTGGTACAGAAAAATAATTTGACAAAATTCAACATTCTTTCATGATAAAAACACTGATCAAGCTAAGAACAAAAGAAAATTAGCTCAACATAATTAAGTCCATATATGAAAAACCCACAGCTATCAACATACTGAATGATAAAAAATTGAAATCTTTTCCTCCAAGTTCAGGAACAAGACAAGGATGTCTGCTTTTGTCACTTATGTTCAAGTTAGTCACTTATGTTCAAGGGTATTAGCTGTAGCAAGCAAATAAGAAAAAGAGATAAAAGACACTGAAATTGTAAAGGAAGAAGTAAAATTACCTCTGCAGATAATATGATCTTATATGTGGATAACTAAAGATTACACATACACACACATGCACACTTACACACAAAACCTGTTAGGACTAGATATCAATACTACCCAAAGTGATCTACAGATTCAATGCAATTTTTATCAAAATCCCAGACTTTTTTTTTTTTTTTTTGGCAGAAATTAAAAACCCATTCTAAAAATCAAATGGAACCTCACAGGACCCTAGATAGTCAAAATAATATTGAAAAAGAACAAAGTTGAAGATCTCCTACTTCCTCATTTCAAAACTTACTGTAAAGCTACAGTAACTAAATCATGGTGCTACTGGGATAAAGGCAGACATAAAGACCAATGGAATCGAATAGAGATCTCAAAAATAAACTCTTACATACATGGTGAAATGATTTTTGACTAGGATACCAAGATGATTTGATGAGAGTAAGGATAGTCTTTTCAACAAATGATACAGGGAAAACTGGATAATGAAGCTGGACCCTTACCTTATACCAAATATAAAAATTAACTAAAAATGAAAAAAAATTAACTAAAAATGGATCAAAAACCTAAATATAAGAGATAAAACTATAAAACTCTCAGAAGATAGGGAGAAATCTTTATGATAATTGGATTTAGCAATAATTTCTTGATGAGAGAACAACAAAATAAAAATAAATTGGACTCCATCAAAATTTTTAAAATTGTGCATCAAAATACACTATCAATAGAGTAGAAATACAATCCATGGAATGGGAGAAAATGTTTGCAAATCACATATCTGATAAGGGATTAATATCCAGAACATTTAGAGAACTCCCAAAACTCAACAATAAAAAACCAAACAGCCCCACTAAGCATATGAAAAGGTGTTCATCTTCACTAGTCATTAGAGAAATGCAAAGCAAAATCACAATAAGATACCATCTCATACTCATTATGGTAACTTCTAAAATAAGCAACAATAAAAAATAAAAAAACAAATACCCAATTAAAAAATAGACCAAGGACTTGTATAGACATTTATCCAAAGAACATAACTAGGTGACTAACAAGACATTATTAAAAAGAAAACCGAGGCACTTGCATGGTTCAGTCATTTAAGCGCCCGACTTCAGCTCAGGTCATGATCTTGTGACTTGTGAGTTCGAGCCCCATGTCACGCTCTGTGTGACAGCTCAGAGCCGAGAGGCTGTTTCAGATTCTGTGTCTTCCTCTCTCTCTGCCCCTTCTCTGCTCATACTTTGTCTCTCTCTTTCTCTCTCTGAAAAATAAACATTAAAAAAATAAATTAATTAGTAAAAACAGAAGAAAAGAAAACTACAAGCCAAAACTGGCATCACATAGGTTAAAGCCTCCAGTCAGTAAACTAAGGCTTAATACCTAGCCTGCCATTTCAACGCCCTAGGAATGTAACCTTTAACCAGTCAACATGGAATTTCCTGGTCAATGCTGGGAAATTTACTGATAGAACCTTTCTGCTCCCTCTTAGGAGGATACCCTTGCCTAAAAAGTGCATTCCTTACTAATAAATTCCTGTCTTCTTTTTTAATGACCTTTCTCTGCCTTTAAAAACTCTTGTTTTGTTTAGAGCTGTCCTCTTCTTGCTAGATGGGAAGCTGCTCAATTCATGAATTGTTTAATAAAGTCAATTAGATCTTCAAATTTACTTGATTGAATTTTGTTTCTTAACAACAAAATATCAATAACCAAGGGAAGATACTATGCCAGTAGACCTATTAATTTCTTTCTGTAGTTCTATCAAATTTCATTTAATATATTTTGAGGCTATTCTATTAGATCCTTGCATGTTTAGCATTGCTACATCTTACTAATGAATTAAATCTTTGTCATTCATTTAATGTTTCTATCTTTAATAATGTGTTTTTATCTTAAGGCCTATTTTATTTGATACAATGTTGCCACACCAGTTTTATTTAGCCAATATTTGCCAGAAATGTCATTTCAGCCCTTTAACTTTAGCCTTTTATATCCTTAGATTTTAGATATATCTCTTATAAACAGAATATATCTGGATTTTTTAAAAAATTTAATTGCTCAATAAACTCAATGAATAGTGAATTTATTCTATTCACATTTATAAAAATTAATCATGAATTTGGATCTACCTCTTGCATCCAAACGACTCCTGAAACAGAATGCTACGGGCACCAGTGACAGTCATAACAAAATTTATTGCAATGAGAGGCAAGGCCAACCAATCGGGACGGACACTCTTGACCAGAGTGCGGTCTCGAACAGCCAGGGTACAGAGTTTTTATAGCCAACCATATCATCTTATCATCACCGGGGAACAGAACAAAGAAATAGTTCCCAGATGGGGGTGGAAACAGTTCAGACATGTCCTTACCCCAATCCAAAACATTAATCCAGTTGATTTTCCTTGACTTTTTGTTCCCTTGATTGACAGGACAAGGCTGTTATCTCTTATTATCTCTGTTATTTCTTAAGGCTACAGGTTAGCCCTACACTACAATTTAACCCTTACATACCTTTACCATTTTTTTAAATGTTTATTTTGAGGGAGAGAGAGAAAGAGAGCACACGTACAAGTGGGGGAAGGACAAAGAGAGATGAGAAAGAGAATCCCAACCAGGCTCCATGCTGCCAACATGGAGCCCAATGCAGGGTTCATCTCATGAACCATGAGATCATACCCTGAGCTGAAATCAAGAGTTAGTCACTCAACCGACTGAGCCATGGAGGCACCCCTACTTTTATCATCTTAATTTATTATTTTGATTTGCCTACTCATTTTGTGTTTTTTAAAAATTATTTCTTATAATTAAAAAAATTATTGATATTTTGTTCTCTCCCTAAATAACACAAGAAACTAGCAGGCTCTCACATTCATTGGTCTCTATTACAAACCTACCAAGTTGATGTTTTCTAGATTTTCAGTTTTCAGTTATGGATTTATTTCTATTCCTTTTTTTTTTTTTTTTTAAGGCAAAAACCACCAACCTAAATAGAGAGGTAAGCTGAGGCAAGCTCAAGTTACCAGAAATTGAGTTTATTCGGGAATGGCCACGCGACTACAATTCAGGAAACATGTAGCAAGTACAGGCAAGTCCATTGAGGGTTTGGGGCAGGCTCTTTGATGGGCAAAAAGCTCAGAGGGGGAAATCCAGCAGAGTCCAAGCAGTGAGTTCATTGGCTTGGGGATGCAGACAGATTCTTGGTGGATATTCACTGGTCAGGAGAGAAGTCTCCATCTTCTGTAAATTAGACGTTTACAGGAAATCAGTCCCTCAGTTCTTAAGTCCCTTCTTCTGAGGGTGCTCGCATGAGATTCTCCATTTCATATTCTCTGGCTCCATTTTAGGTTGAAATCCTTTCACACAACCAAGTTGACTAAAGCGTTTCATTCTCTTTCCTTCATTTACACGTTGGAATCTCTCCTGGATATATTACCCCTCTTTTTAAAATATTTCATCCAAAATTTTCCAATGTAGGTTTTTTGTGTGGCATCTCTTCAGAGGCCATATTTGCATAAGGATGTATTTTTTATCATACCCATCTTTGGCTGGGTATAAAATTGTATTTCCTAAGATAGTTTCTATCACTATTCTTTATTATTATCCTATTATTAATATTCTTAAATTATCCTATAATGTATAGATGTGAATTTGTTATTACCTTTCCTCTTTGCACTTTCTGGACGCTTTCAATCTGAGGCTTATCACCTTTTCTAAAATTCTAGGTAATTAATACCCAGTATTTCTTGAAATAAGCCCCCTTTTTCATTTTATTTTTTTCTCTTTCTGGGACACCTGCTTTATAGATTATTGTCGGATAATACTTGTTTCTATCCATCAAATTTTTCATTTCTCCCTAAATTTAAAATTAGGCTAATTTAAAATTATTTGTTGGTCTCTGCTAATATTTTTGCTTTTGATGGGATCTATATGTTATCTTCCTTTTGAAATGCTTCCTCAAAGGTCTAGTAACCCTGGACTGTGAATCCATTTGCCCTAGGGTATTCTCTCTGCAGGCTGCTTCAGAAGCATAGGCCTAGCAGAGAAGGCCCCAGTGATGCTGAGGCTGGGGGAGGGGAGGGGCAGGAATGGGCCCCAAGGGGGAGAGTCTTGGGCACCAGCCAATCATTTGTTCCAGGAGGGAAAGGGTAGGGGAAGTTTAGTTGGTACCCACCTGCTTCTCTTCGTCCAAAGCCCAGAGATTCTGTGCTTGCTTAATTTGACACCTGGGGACACCTGAACCAGGCTGCAAATATAAGCAGGCCCTGTTTTCCAAGGTAATGCAGAATGGTCATGAAACAAGATCTGAAGTTCCTTCCTATCTTACTCTCCAATCAGCCTGTTTGCTTCCAGTTACAGGCCCCATCTGAACACATAACACTTAAAAACAGCCCACCCCCTTCGGGGTGGCTCAGTCAATTAAGTATCAGACTCTTGATTTCAGCTCAGGTGTGGTCTCACGGTGGTGATATTGAGTCCCACCTCAGGCTCTGTGCTGGGCATGGAGCCTGCCTAAGATTTTCTCTCCCTTCCTCTGACCACACCTTGCACACTCTCTCCAAAACAAAAAAACCAAAAAACCTTATCCAGCCCCACCCCACCTTGGGGGATTGAACTTGATCCTGGAGAGGGATGTACCAGCATCTCTGTCATACTTCTTGTAGTCCCCACCCTTTAAAAAAAAAAAAAAAATCAAGTAATACACATATGTGGTTTAAAAAAAAAAAAAGAGAGGCTGAGTTTATAATGAAAGTGGAGACAACACACTCTACCCTACCCCTTTCCCAATCATACTTCCTTGGAGCAAATGTGTTAATTCTTTCTTTTTGTAGCTTTCCTGATGAATACCTGTAAGGCAAGAACTTTTTTTTCCCTCTTACTAGGGAAAACCCCACCTCTACCTTACTGTGTGTTTCTTCTCTGGGAGCCACCTTTACTACTCACACAAAACCTGGTCAAAGCATTATTGCTGGGATCTATGTGCAGCAAGTTTTTAAATCATAGTAACTTAATGCAGCAACTGTCAGTGGCCCTCTCCCTCCTTGCATGGCTAGCATTTCTAAGGAGATCAAGGCCTGCCACCTGGACACTCTTCATTACAAGGGAAATGCTCTGGGTTGCCCCTTTGCCCCAGAGCACCTCACCCTGCAACACATTCTGCTGCACATTCTGCTTGATGGGAATATGAAGGGAAGACAGGATCTCTTTCAAGATAGTCATTAACAGGTGCATGCGGGGTATGCTTGCACAAACTAGCTATCAGCCACATACCATACATCTGGTTGCCACATGTGTGGAAGTTTTCCCCCACACCAAGCAATTCTCAATTCTGCAAATTTGCTCAATTGAGCAAAACTCAATTGAGCTCAATTTGCTCAATTGAGCAAAACTCAATTCTGACACTCTTTGCCTGTCAGATTCCACAGGTCAGTCCCACAAGATTGCCCCCCTACTTCTGACAGCACCCACACACATCAGATACCAATCTGTTGTCACTCATGCTTCTGACCAACTGGCTATAGATCAGAGATTCCAATTACCCTCTCCTTAGGTTCAATTAATTTGCTAGAGCGGCTCACAGAACTCAGGGAAATACTTATGTTTACCTGTTTATTTAAGGATGAAGATGAACAGCCAGATGATGAGACCTGGGACGGTCCCAAGTAAAGGAGTTTCTGTCCCTGTGGAGGTGAGGTGCCTCACCCTCCTGGTGTGGAAGTGTTCACCCATCTGGAAGCTCTCTGCACCCTGTTCTATTGGGATTTTATAGAAGCTTCCTCACACAGGCACAATCAATCATTAACTACATTTCCAGCGCCTCTCCCGCCTCAGAAGGCTGGGGAGGCGGTGGAGCTGAAAATTCCAAGCTTCTAATTATGGCTTGGTCTTGTTGATGAGCAGCCCCCATCCAGGAGTCCACCCAGAGTCACCTCATTAGAACAAAAGATGCTCCTAGTGTTCTTATCACTTAGGAAATTATGAGGGTTTTAGGAACTCTATGTCAGGACCTGGGGACAGAGACCAAATATATATTTTCTGTTATACCACAGTACCTCTTTAACTTAAAAAAAAACAAAAAAAACAAAACAAAACAAAAAAAACAACTATGTTAATCCTGTTACTTCTCCTTTTCCGCTGCTGTTAGAAGAGTTAATTGTGAAAATAAAGGAAACCTCATTTAAAATGGAGCCAGGAAGCCCCGAAGGAGGAACTCCTACCTGTGCCACTCCTTGAGCCTGCATAGCCAGCAGAAAGAATGAAGAGAATTACCTTGACAAGAGAAAACATTTTCACGTGTGAATTTCATCTCCGGGTCTTAAAGAAGCAAGATCTTTCCCTGCTGTAGGGAGGCCAACAGCACACCAATTGCCACTTGCAGCCAATGAGAAACTGTTTCCTTCCTTCCTTCCCTCCTTCCTCCTTTCCTTCCTCCCTTCCTCCCTCCCTCCCTTTCTTTCTTCTTCCTTCCTTCCTTCCTTCCTTCCTTCCTTCCTTCCTTCCTTCCTTCCTCCCTCCCTCCCTCTCTCTCTCTCTCTCTCTCTCTCTCTCTCTCTCTTTCTCTCTTTCTCTCTTTCTCTCTTTCTCTCTTTCTCTCTTTCTCTCTTTCTCTCTTTCTCTCTTTCTTTCGAGAGAATATGAACAGGCTCCGCACTGTCAGTGCAAAGCCCGCAGGGCGCTCGATCTCACAAACTGTGACATGACGACTTGAGCTGAAATCACGAGTTGGATACTTAAATGATTGAGCCACCCAGGCACCTCCAGGGGCAACTAATTTTACCTATTCTTTTGTATTTTTTCAGACATATGTTATACATATGAATAAATATGCATGTAATATTCTTGGGCTTTACTATTTTCCCCACAACCAGAGGCATACTATATATACTTTTATGCACAGTGTTATATAAAGTGTTTATGTACAGTTTAAAGAACACCAAAATGAATACCCATATAGCCATCTGTCGGGTTAAGAACCAGAACACCACTGCTACTCTATCTCCAAGGTGCTTCTCTTCCATCACCACCAGGGGGAACCTGGACTGAATTTTTGTATTAACCAGACTTCTGCTTTGCTTTTCATGTTTACGGACTACATATGTATTCTCAGATGATATAGCATTTAGTTGGGCCTGCTTATGAACTTTATATCAGTGAGGTCATTTTGTAGATGTTAATCAGTAAGTTGTTCCTTTTACTCGATCTTGTTTGTGAGAAACAAACAAGTGGGTACTTATGGCTGTAATGTTATCTATTTTCACTAGTATCTGATATTCCATTTTGTATGCATGTGGCAGTTTATCAATTCCACAGTTGACGGACATTTGGGTGGTGACAGATTTTGCTACTGTGAACAATGCTGTTATAGACTTTGTTGTGCAAGCCTCCTGTTGCATGCTTCAAGTTTCTGGAGCCGTGCTATCCAGTACTGTAGCCATTAGCCATATGTGGCTATTGAGCACCTAACATATAGCCAGTCCAAGTGCAGCAAGTCTAGAATATCCATTGAATTGTGAAGACTTAGTATGAAAAAGAAATGTAAAATATCTCACTATTAATGTTTTTATATTAATTACATGTTGAAATGATAAAATTTTAGATACATTGGCTTAAGTTAAAATATTGTTAAAATTAATTTCAACTAAATCTTTTTATTTTTTTATTTTTTTAAATGTTTATTTATTTATTGAGAGAGAGAGAGAGAGAGTGCGTGAGCGAGCACAAGTGAGGGGAGGGGCAGAGAGAGAGGAGAGAGAGAATCCCAAGTGGCCTCCCTCCACACTGTCAGCACAGAGCCTGACATGGGGTTCCATCTCAGGAGCCGTGAGATCATGACCTGAGCTGAAAACAAGAGTTGGCTGTTTGAGCCAGCCAGGTGCCCCTCTTTTTATTTTTTTACACGAGTTATTAGAAAATTAAAAATTACATATATGGTTGGCATTCTATTTCTAGGACAGTGCTGTTCAATAAGGTATCTATCTTACTGTGGAATTGCTGGATCTAATTTTCAATGATACCCAAGTGTTTTGCAAAGTGGTTATAACCTTTACACTTTCATCAGCAATGTATGAATGCTCTTCTTGCCACATCCCCCAGCACTGTGCACATTTAAAATTTTTGCCAATCTGGTGGATGTGAAATGTTATTGGATTGTGCTTTAAATATGCATTTCCCTGATTACTCAAGATGTTGAGAAACTTTTTCAGGCACAAGACTAAGTGTTATACATACACTTTATTTTTTTTAAAGTTTACTTATTTTGAGACAGAGAGAGTGCACAGGTGGGGAAAGGACAGAGAGAGAGAGAGAGAGAGAGAGAGAGAGAATGCCAAGTAGGCTCTGCACCCAGTGCAAAGCCCAATGTAGGCCTTGAACTCACGAATGTGAAATCAGGACCTGAGCTGAGGTCTGGCACTTAGACAACTGAGTCATCTAGGTGCCCTGCCCCATTATACATACACTTAAAAAAAAAAATGTCAACATAGTTGACACACGATGTTACATTAGTTTCAGATGTACAACATAGCGATTCAGCATCTCTATACTTTATGCTATGCTCACCACAAGTGTAGCTCCCATCTGTCACTATACAGTGGTATTACAATGTCATTGACTATATTCCCTATGCTGTGCCTTTCACCCCTGTGACTTATGGGTTTCTATTATCTGTTTATTTAAAAAAATATCATGAGCACTTGAGGATCGATGCCAATCTAAAAAAATTGAATATTACCAATAAATGACCTCTACCTATATGGTTCTTCTCCTATTCCATCCTCTGCTTTCTGCAACCATTTTCCTGTATTTTATATTTATCATTCCCTTCTTATCAATATAATGTATATTGCTTAGTCTTATGCATAACATGTATATTACACATATTGCTTTGTCTTGTTTTTTAAAGATTTTTCATTTTTTTAAATGTTTATTTTTTTTTAATTTTTTTTAACCTTTATTTATTTTTGAGACAGAGAGAGACAGAGCATGAATGGGGGAGGGGCAGAGAGAGAGGGAGACACAGAATCAGAAGCAGGCTCCAGGCTCCGAGCCATCAGCCCAGAGCCCGACGCAGGGCTCGAACCCACGAACCGCGAGATCGTGACCTGAGCTGAAGTCGGACGCTTAACCGACTGAGCCACCCAGGCGCCCCAATGTTTGTTTATTTTTTAGAGAGAGATGAGAGTGTGTACGCACGCATGAGTGGGGGAGGGGCAGAGAGCAAGGGAGAGAGAGAATCCAAAGCCTGACACAGGGCTCGAACCCACAAACCATGAGATCATGACCTGAGCTGGAATCAAGAGTTTAATGCTCAGCTGACTGAGCCAGCCAGGTGCCTCCATAGCAGTTTAGTTAGATATAATTCATATATCATAGAATTTACCCTTTAAAGTATACAATTAGTATTTTTAGCATATTCATGCTGTTGTGCAACCATCATCACTGTCTAATTCCAGAACATTTTCTTTCTTTTTTTAAAAAATTTTTAAAATGTTTATTTATTTTTGAAAGAGAGAGAGACAGATCATGAAGGAGGGAGGGGCAGAGAGAGAGGGGGAAACAGAATCTAAAGCAGGCTCCAGTCTCTGAGCTGTCGGCACGACAGCCTGACATGGGGCTCAACCTCATGAACTGCAAGATCATGACCTGAGCTGAATTCCAACGCTTAATGGACTGAGCCACCCAGGTGCCCCAAGAACATTTTCATCATACCCCCAAATAAACCTTATATCTATTAAGTAGTCACTCCCCACTCCCCTCCAAATACCCAAATACCACTCCCAGCTGCCACTAATCTACTTTCTTTCCATGGATTTGCCTACTGGACATTTCACATAAATGAAATCAAATAATATGTGGCTTTTGGTGTCTGGATTTTTTCACTCAACGTAATGGTTTCAAGGTACATTCCTGTTGTAGTATGGGTCAGCACTGAATTCTTTTTATTCATGAATGATATTTCATTGTATGGATTTGTGCATTTTATCTATTCATCAGTTGATGGACATTTAGATTGTTTTCTACTTTTGGCTAATGTAAATAATAGTGTTATGAAAATTTGTGTACAGGCTTTTTGTGTTGCACATATATATTTTCATTTCTCCTTGGTGTACACCTAGAAGCAGAGTTGCTGGGTCATGTGGTTACTTTATGGATAACTTTTGGACGAAATGCCAAGCTGCTTTCTACAAGGGCTCTGCCATTTTACATTCCCACCAGCAATGAATGAGGGTTCCTATCTCCCATATCCTTGTCAATCCTTGTTATTGTCCATCTTTATAATTTTAGCCATCTAATGGGTGTGAAGTGGGAGCTCATTGTGGTTTTGATTTGCCTTTCCTGATGACTAATAATGTTGAGCATCCTTTTATTGGCTTTCTTGTATGTCTTCTTTTGGATATGTAATGTCTATTCAAATGCCTTGCTTACTTTTGAGTTACTTGTCTCATTTTTGAATTGTAAGAATTCTTAACACATTCTAGATACAAGTCCCTCATCAGGTTTATGTTTGTACATATTTTCTCCCGTTCTGTGGGTTGTCTTTTCAGTTTTTGATGGCATGGAGATGAACCAACTTGGACCATGAAGAAAAGGCAAACTTAGGGAAGGCAGAGCAGTATGTAGAAGAAGAATCTGACTCATGTTGAATAACTAATTTGTTGAATAACTGTGATTTTGGATCTTTGTTACATTAGCCAAACCCATATCTTAACAAAGAAAATACTCCTTAACTCACTTTTTGATAGTGATTATGTCATACATCCAACAGTACATTTCCCCTTTTTGAATGCCTTCATATCCATTATTGAACTATGTTTCCACAGAAGCTCTGTGAGATAGGTAGAATCATGTTATTTCCATTTTACAAAAGAGAAACCTGAGACCCAGAAAGCTCAGTGACTGACATGGTGTCACATAGCTTGTGGATGCCAAGGCAGGAATGAATTCTTAGCACCAAGGCTCCCTGCCTCCTGACATCCCTGAGTGCTTGGCTGGGGAGTAGAGGTAGGTATATTTTGTCTTAAGGGAAGAAGGTGGATTGTCACAGTACACGTTTGGTCAGAAGTCTAGACTCTGCTTCTGTTTATTGTGTATACTTTTATAGTAACTTAAGCTTTCTGAGCCTCAGTTTCCTTATCTAGAAATTAAGGGGTTGGACATGTTGATGCTCTGAATTTCCTACCAGGTGTAAATTTCTTTTAATATAATTATACTGCCTCTAGGTAGTTGTATTTATAATCTGTTTTGACTGCCTGTTATGCTAAATATTTGCTCATATGGCATATCCACTTCAGCTAATCTAAACATATATTGGAAAATTGTTTTGGATACCAGTTTAACAAAGGCAGCTCCCCTCATGCAGCAAGAGAGACGTGGCTTCACATCAGAACATATCTCTGCTTGAATTTCCCCATCTGTGGGATGAGAATTAAAGGAAATAATGTGTGGGGGCGCCTGGGTAGCTCAGTCAGTTAAGCATGCACCTCTTGATTTCAGCTCAGGGCATGATCTCACAGTTTGTGGGTTCGAGCCCCATGCTGGGCTCTGTGCTGACAGTGCAGAGCCTGCTTGGGATTCTCTCTCTCTACCTATCTCTGCCCCTCCCTCGCTAGCCTTCATGCTCTCGCTCTCTCTCAAAAATAAATAAATAAAAAACATTTTTAAAAAAGGAAACAATGTGTGTAAAATGCTGATTAGAGCCCCTGACACAGGTAGGAAGTCAATCAATGACAAAAATAAGTATTATTTTACAGGATAGATGTACAGTTAATTAACTTCCTCGTAACAAGGGGTCAAGATTTCATGTGATGGAATTCACATGTACTCACAGAGGATCCTGTCTAAGGAAGCCCTAGCAGGGCTCTTGGGGCAAATAGGATATTCTTAGGCTTTCATCTTGATGAGATCAATATGAATGCCCAAGGCTGTACTGATCAACTGTGGCAGTGGGACCCCAGACAGTCTCTCCTCTTGGGTTGAATGCTGACACACAAACATCATTACCTGGAAAAAAATGAAAGAGGGGCTTGGGATGTCCTTGTTTACTGATATAAGAGCTTAGAGGGGGAAAAAATCAGTTTAGAAAAATAAAGACAATTGTTCTTGCTAGCACTGGTATGATTTCATTTCCATGTTCTGAAAGAAGATAAAAACCCTAAGGTTGTATGTAGCAAAGAGCAAAATGCCTGCCCTGCTCTTGGGAAGGCTTTTTTTTTTTTTTCAGGGATATCTTCCAGCAGCCAGTCCAGCATTAGAGCTCAGACCCACAGCTGTGGTTTCAGTTTCCAGGGGAAGAGGGTGCATAATGTGTCGGTCCTGAAGGGAAGCCCTTTCTTGGCTCCTCAGATGAAAGATTGCCTCCACCATTCCCCACCCCCACCCACACTTTGCTCATTGGCATATGACTTCATCTTTTGTTCATTCATCTGCCTGAGACCACAGATGTCCATGACGCTGGAATTATGCAATCTAATCTTCCAAAAAAACCCACAGTGTTTATATGGTCTCACAGTCTGCTGCTGCCTTATTTGATGAATCTGCATTGGGACATCTTATGTGAAACATCTCAGGAGAGAAAGCTGGTTATAACTTTCCTTATAGCTTAGGGTAGCAACGTGATCACAGCATGCCAGGTAAATAGGACTCTGCTCAGAGTTGCTTCTATGATATGACCTTTAAATCTCAGCAGAGTGAAAATACAATGATGAAACATTCAAATTAAAACATTTTTATTTTTATTTATTTATTTACCAGGGTGTTTTTTTAGTTTATTTATTTTGAAAGAGAGAGAATGCGTGGACAAGTGTGTGAATGGGGAAGGGGCAAAGAGGGAAAGAGAGAGAGAATGAATTCCAAGCAGACTGCATGCTATCAGCCCAGAGCTCCATGCAGGGCTTGATCTCACAAACCATGAGATCATGATCTGAGCCAAAATCATGAGTTGGACACTTAACCGACTGAGCCACTCAGGCACCCCTAAATTAAAACATTTTTAAAATGGCCTTTGTTGGGGCACCTGGGTGGCTCAGTTGGTTAAGCAGCCAACTTCGGCTCAGGTCATGGTCTCGTGGTTTGTGAGTTCGAACCCCATGTCGGGCTCTGTGCTGACAGCTCAGAGCCTGGAGCCTGCTTCAGATTCTGTGTCTCCCTCTCTCTCTGCCCCTCCCCCACTTGCACTCTGTTTCTCTCTCAAAAATAAATAAACATTTAAAAAAATTTTTTAAAGGTCTTTGTTACTCTCATGTTCTCCTTGACTTCTGTGGGAAATAGTTTACAGTCTGTGATTTTTAAAAATTTATTCCTAAGAAAAACTGGGAATTTCTCTTCAAGCATTTCTTCCCTGTGGGTAACCTGCTGCCCTGCTGCCTCCACCCAAGCACCAACTACCCCCTAATGATTCTCACACAAACACCTACCTTATTCCATCAAAAGGTACTTCTCCTGTTGTCTGTCTTCTCTATCGTGCTCTATGCTTTCTGACTAACTTAAAGAGAGTAGGAAAGATAGCAAGAGAGAGGGGGGAAGGCGAGAGAGAGAAAGAACAAGATTTAAACCCATCAATGTACTAGGAGTGCCTGGGTGGCTCAGTGGGTTAAGCGTCCAATTCTTGATTTCAGTTCAGATCATGATCTCACGGTTCATGGGTTCGAGCCTGTGCTGACAGAACAGAGCCTGCTTGGGATTCTCTCTCTCCTTCTCCTCTCCTGCTCTCTCTCTCTCTTTCAAAATAAATAAATATATATATATATAAATATATATATATATATATATATATATATATATATATGATAAACCCACCAATGTGCTAATATAAGTTGCAATTTCTTCATCTGTAAAGTAAAAATAACATCAGAAGCAGTCAAATTGAATTAAAATATATTTAGGACTGGGGCACCTGGGTGGCTCAGTTTAAGCGTCTGACTTTGGCTCAGGTCACGATCTTACAGTTTGTGAGTTGGAGCCCCACATCTGATTCTCTACTGTCAGCCCAGAGCCTGCTTCGGATCCTCTGTCCCCCTCTCTCTCCTCCCTCCCCACCTCTCAAAAATAAACATTTTAAAATATATATATTTAGGTCTGCAGTGGAGGGAAATGCTCAGGTTACCTCAGATGATGGTGATCTATTGATCACCATCAGAAAGTAGAGGAAGCTGGTACAGCAGGGAATGAGCAGGTGGTATGGAGAAGCAGAATGTTCTTCAGAAGACCACAGCCCCATAAGTGGCCTAGGAGCAACTCCTAGTGATCTCTTCTTGGGATTCAGGAACGCTCCATCTCTGTATAAACAGCTACTACTTCTGACAGCCAAATGATTTTTCTGACTAATCTCTGGTCTCCTGTCTTCTCACTCAGGGCTTCTCTTGCCTCATGGCTTCCGCTTCCCACCTTCGTTCTGTGGACTTTTCTGCTTCTTGCTACTCTACTCTCTTTGTCTTACGTCAAAACTCTACAATCAGGAAAACTAAAACCAAAACCAAAAACATCTCCAGTCAGAGTTTCATGGATTGTTCTCCAGGATAGTAACCCACAGATTTTTCCAAGTGTGCTTTTTTCCTGGCTCATATTAATAGTTCTTAGAGATTTATCAGGAGTAGAATGACATCCTTACATGTTTATCAGAGTTGGTTTTCCCATGTGCTTTCTCACTTCAATTCTAGTCCACAAACATGTATAGAGCACCCATGATATGCCAAATACTATGCCAAGTACTAGGGATAGAAAGATGACAGGACATGAATCAACAGACTGTGAGAGAGACAACCCAGAAAGGAGACTATTGAAATTCAGTGGTGTATTTGGTTTCTAGGACTGCTGTAAGAAACTGCCACAAACTGGGTGGCTTAATACAACAGAAATTAATCGCTCACAGTTCTGGAGTCTAAAAGTTCAAAATCAAGGTGTCAGCAGGGCCATGCTCCTCTGGCTTTTGGTGGTTTCCTGCAATCTTTGGCATTCCTTGGCTTGTAAACACATCACTCCAATCTCTGCCTCAGGCTTCACATGTTTACTTCCTGTGTGTCCCCATGTGTCTTCACATTATCTTCCTTTAAGGGTACCAGTCATTGCATTTATGACCCACCCTAATCCAGTATGATCGCATCTTAACTTGATTACATCTGCAAAAATCCTATTTCTAAATAAGATCCCATTCATTCACTGGTTCCTGGTGGTTGTGAATTTTGAAGTGACCTTATTTGACCCAGCATGGGTGATAAAGAGTATGCTGGTGGGGGGGGGGGGGAGTACAGGGTGCTCCAACGAGGACATTTACTCCCCTCCTCCCTGTATAATGGCTGCCTACTGGCCTGATCTAGTCACGGAAAGTCCAGCACAACTGAGCAGCATAGGAGGATCAATACTGGTAACCAAGAGGTACTGTTTGTTGAATGGTTGCTGTGTATGACAAGCATCATAATAGGTACTTTATATATAAAATTAAATATGATTCTCACAATATCGTAAATAAATAATAGTATTCTGGTTAAGTTAGTTAATCAGGGAGGTTAAGTCAGTTTCTCCGCGTCAAATGGCCAGTTAAGAAGCAGGTTTTGAACTAAAGTCCAAGACTTTAGCACTACAAATACTTCAAGGGACACTGGGGCTGACAGGACCTGGTACAGTGCAACTTGAAATACCTAAAAATATCTCCTCCATAGATATAAAAATTCTATGTTAGATGAATCATTTGTCTTAGGGCAGGAAAATCTCATTTAAACAGTCATCATTTAAAAGTGTGTCACCCATGCTGGAGAGGATGCGGAGAAACAGGAACCCTCTTGCACTGCTGGTGGGAATACAAACTGGTGCATTCTAGAAAACAGTGTGGAAATTCCTCAAAAAATTAAAAATAGATCTACTCTATGACCCAGCAATAGCACTGCTAGGAAATTTACCCGAGAGATACAGGAGTGCTGACGCATTGGGGCACTTGTACCCCAATGTTTATAGCAGCACTTTCAACAGTAGCCAAATTATAGAAAAAGCCTAAGTGTCCATCAACTGATGAATGGATAAAGAAATTGTGGCTTATATACACAATGGAATACTACTTGGCAATGAGAAAGAATGAAATATGGCCTTTTGTAGCAACGTGGATGGAACTGGAGAGTGTTATGCTAAGTGAAATAAATCATACAGAGAAAGACAGATACCATATGTTTCACTCTTATGTGAATCCTGAGAAACTTAGCAGAAGACCATGGGGGAGGGGAAGGAAAAAAAAGTTAGAGAGGGAGGGAGCCAAACCATAAAAGACTCTTAAAAACTGAGAACAAACTGAGGGTTGATGGGGGCTTGGAGGGAGGGGAAAGTGGGTGATGGACATTGAGGAGGGCACCTATTGGGATGAGCACTGGGTGTTGTATGGAAACCAATTTGACAATAAATTTCGTATTAAAAAAATACATATACGATGGAGTATTACTCGGAAATCAAAAAGAATAAAATCTTGTCATTTGCAAGTACATGGATGGAACCAGAGAGTATTATGCTAAGCAAAATAAGTCAGTCAGAGAAAGACAAATATTATATGACTTCACTTATATGAGGAATTTAAGATACAAAACAGATGAACATAAGGGAAGGGAATCAAAAATAATATAAAAACAGGGAGGGAGACAAACCATGAAAGACTCTTAAATATAGAGAACAAATGGAGGGTTGCTGGAGAGGTTATGGGTGGGGAGTAAGGGATATTAAGAAAGACACTTGGGATGAGCACTGGGTGTTATACATAGGGGATGAATCACTGGAATCTACTCCTGAAATCATTATTGCACTATATATTAACTAACTTGGTTAAAAATAAATAAATAACAAAAAATAAATAAATAAAATAAAATAAAATAAAAGTGTGTCACCCAGTATGGTAGCCACTAGCCATACGTGACTACTGAGCACTTGAAACATGGTTAAGTTGAACTGAGCTGTGCTGTGATTCTAAAATACACAGACTGAGTATTAAAAAGAGGATTGTAAATATCTGTCTTTATACTGATTACATGTTGAAATAATATTTTGGATGTATTAGATTAAATAAAATACACTATTAAAATTAATCTTCATTTTCTTTTCCCCCTTCTCAATGTGGCTAATAGAAAATTTAAAATCAAATTTGTGGTTAATGTTATAGTTCCTTTGGACAGTGCTGGTCTGGAAAACCTCTGAACATAGAACTCTAAGAAGTATATTTTCCAATGGGAGTGAGTGTATATCAGAGAAGGAAGACAGATGCTGGGCCGTGTTGAAATTAAAGTGGACCTACATGGCTCGGAAAAGAGGTCTTTGTGCAGCCAAGTGGTAAGTGAGGGAATTAGTGTCTGGCTTTTGGAAATGAGAAAACAAGTCACTGAATCTTGGAATTTCATGATTTAAGAAATAAATGCCTTGTGGATCATCTGGTCCAGTAAATAATGTGAAGGAAATGCCTTGGACGCAGTGTTGGAATGTTTGAGTTCTAGTCTCAGCTTCACCATTTATTAGCTGGGACATCTTGGGAAAATCACTTAATCTCTTTTCTTCTATGTATAATGGAGGAGATAAATTTGCTTGACCTTTCTCAGAGGGTTATTTCAGGTATTTTAACTTATTCAAAAGTCCATTTGAAATTCTGAAACACTGTACAAATATAAGATATTAAAAAGACACTGCCTATGTTATAATCCTGGCTCAATCCAGCTGTACAGAGAGTTGTTGATAATTTTCTAAGTGAGTAATTACTGTATAGACAATTTGTCATTGAACATATTGGTGTCTTTGTGCTTACGTCTATGCAGAGAAGCAAAAGAAAGTGAAGATGAAGAAAGCCAGAAGCTCCCGTTTTCTTCTTTTTTCTATGGTAGTTACAATTTCCTTTGGATGAGAATTCTGGAACCTGACAAAATCAAGTAAATCAGGCTGAGATAATAAAATAGTATAAGAATTGCTGTAAGATGATGTTTCTGGGCTGAGCTGCTCACTCTGCCCAAGCTGGCATCTTCTTGGGTTGGCTCTTTTCAGAGGCAAAGGCAGCACAATGCTGCTCTCTGTTGTTAACAATGTGGCATGACCATCTGGGGCCACTTCCCTGTTTTTCTTGAACAGTGAGTTCTCCAGCCCCAGGGTTGTTAGAAGTTCCTACAAAGGAGCCAGGAGAAGCCAGTGATGCCTGAGGCATTCTCACCCCTTTGCCAGCCTCAGGAATACTGGCTGAGGTTGGGTCAACAGGTTGGGAGACAGACAGCTATGACTCCTCAGGCCTCTCCTCCTTGCCTGTTGCTGGACTGGACCCTCAGGGAGGCCAGTGTTTTCCTGGGCCTCTCTGTTCCTGTGCACATCTGGAGCTAAAACTCAGACTTCATTCCCTCAGCTCTCAATTTGACTCAAAGAAGAATGGGCAAATGTAAATGTCCTCTGACTATCCCACCTTCCCAGTCACCTACTGAGGTGAGGGCCAAGGGGCTAGAATTCTGGAAGGTGTCTTTGAAGTTTTTATAAAACTCTAGAGGCCAAGGGCCATCAAAAGGAAATCTCTACAGTGTCCACCTGTGGGATCAGACCTAGCTACACTCTGGAGAACACAGGATTCTTTAAAATTCCAAAGAATTTTGAAATAGCATTCCTTTTGATAACCAAATTAATACATATTCTTTGTAGAATATGTGAAAGATATGAAAGATACTGTGATTACACCCCCATAAATTATGTATTATTTTGCTTTATGTTCTGCAATTCCTTTCTTTATATTTCATATAATTAACAAAGGACTAGGACCCAGACTACAATGGATTAAGTATTCCTACTTTAAAAAATGAGAAATAAGCAAATGATCTAGTAAAAGATTATCAAAAGATATGAGTAAATAGTTTAGAGAAGCTGTAAGTGTAATGGTGAATATACATAGATGAAAAGACACCCAACCTCAATCCAGGAAATGAGACTTTTCCCACCCAATTTAAAAAGTCTGATAACAGCAAATGTTGGTGGAGATATGGGACATTGGGAACATTCATATCCCACTTTAGAGGGTAGGTGTGGTGTAGCTTCTTTGAAGAAAATTTTCTAACATCTAGTGCAGGTGAAGATGCAATTCAGCTTATTTTCCATGACTGTATATATACACACACTTAAAATAAAATTGGAACCATTCATTAATACTATTTAACAACCCGCTTAAGTAAAGAGCTTAACAGTATATCACGAACATTTTCCTGTTGTTAAACAAGAAAACTTATTATTAAAAAGCCTCCAGCAGAGGCTCCTAATCCATGCTTCCTCTCTCTGCACTCTGGGGGGCCTAGCATTTTGGTGCTTCTAAAACATTTATGGACTCTGACTTCAACTAGTCCATATCTGGACACTACTATCTTTTTGGCTTTCTTGTCAAGTCTCAAACCTCAAGAGTGGTTTTTCTACATTTTCTCCATTTCCATAAGCATCTAATTCTACATAATTTTTACACTTAGCACATGATTTGACCTTCTTTTTTTTTAATTTTTTTTTAACGTTTATTTATTTTTGAGACAGAGAGAGACAGAGCATGAACGGGGGAGGGTCAGAGAGAGAGAGACAGAATCTGAAACAGGCTCCAGGTTCTGAGCTGTCAGCACAGAGCCCAACGTGGGGCTTGAACTCACGAACCGCGAGATCATGACCTGAGCCGAAGTCGGATGCTTAACCGACTGAGCCACCCAGGCGCCCCATGACCTTCTATTTCATAGAAGAATTAGGGACCATTAGAGAACTCTGTTTTTTCCCATTGACTATACATTTAACTGCATTACTATCTGATTTTGTCTTCTTCTTCTTTCTGTTAACAATAAAAGAAGTGTTCCCATTCCTGCCTCATGCCAATCTCTATTCCTAGGCTTTTGAACTCATGACTTTAACCTTCTGTGATCACATAATGCTTCCATTTCCATATCCTCAATATCTTCTACAGCATTTAAATATTTCAAGTCATTCCCAGCATAAATCATGACAAAGTGGCTTTGACTCAAGTCTTCCTTCAGATACTGTCCTAGCTCTTCTCTCCAATACAGGTATAGTGAACAACTATGACACATTAAAAAAAAAAATCAGACTTCTCTTTTCTCCTTTTCAAACAAATCTATTCCTAGACATAGTTGAATAGTCCAGAAGTGGGCATTTGACCCAATCTAGGTTAATTGGAGTTCTTCCCTAATTTGTTTGTTTATTAACCTGGGTATTATTACATTATATGGCTAAACCACGATTGTTAATCCATTCCCCTGTTGGTGAGTTTTTGGTGTTTCTAGTATTTTCACTATTATAAATAAAGCTACTATGAACATTCTTGTGCAAGTCTTTTTGGAGGCATTTGTTTCCATTTATCTTAGATAAATACCCAGGAATGGAATTTCTGTGTCCTATGGTAGATATATGTATAAGTGACCAAATCAGACCACCCCACAAAGTGCTACTTTGGCATAGTAATTATTTTAAATTAAAGTTAGTTAAAAAAAAAAAACAAAAAACAGCCAGTGCAAGAACACTCCTACCCTGCTTTGTCTCCAGAAAGCAGGAAAGAAATCTCCTATATGAAAGTTATCCTCCCTGTACAAGAGGCATAGAGATATCCTTATCAACAGAGAGAGGGGATTCAGGGCCAAGAAGCCTTTATCAACAAACTTTGTACTTTTTACTAATTTACTACCCCAGCCCAAATTCTGTGCAGAATTTCATAGTAATTGAAGCTCCCAAACATAAGTCTTCTTTGTCTTGTCAGTTACCTGCAGAGTTATTGTCTCTTTATCTAAAAAATATAAAAACTGCCTGCCTTGGCCATTTCTTTAGATCTCAATCTCATTATTGGGCCTCCATGTGCACATAATTAAAATTTGTTTTTTTCTTCTGTGAATCTGTCTCATGTCATTTAATTCTTAGACTAGCTAGATTTGTGAAGGGTAGAGAAAAAATTTTCCTCCCCAACACATGTTTAACTTTATAAGAAACTGCTAAGCAGTTCTCCAAAGCAATTATTCCATTTTACACTCTAACTAGGAATGTACAAGAGTTCCATTTGCTTCATATTTCCACCAATATTTGTTATAACCAGTCTTTGATTTTAGCCTTTTTAGAGAGTGTGAAATGCTCAGTGTGATTTTAATTTGTATTTTCCTGATGCCCAATGATGTTGAGCATCTTTTTGTGAGTTTTTTGACCATTTGTGTCTCTTTTCTGAACTGTTGGTCAAATATTTGACACTGGAAGATCATGTACCTTCCGCAGGGTATGGCATTTTATTTACCATCGAGTATATTAAACTCAAGACAAGAAAAGAAAAGCACTAAGCAGTTCAAGCCAGGCATAGAAATATCTTGAGGTTAAATCAAGCTTTTTAGTGAAATTTTGTGCAAGGGCTCCTCTTCTGCCTTCCCACCAGCCCTCATTTCTAAAGTGCCTTTCCCATGTGTTCTTGGGCAGCCCCTTCATTCTTTAGTTTCTAAGCTGTGCAGTGGATGCTTAGGCTGCTTGTGACTGTTTCTGATATTACCATTCCTCCAGTCCCACCAGGCAGACTGCAGAGTCCCAGCAATAGCCCTTCTTGTCTTGTCATATGTCCTTCCTGGCTTCACTTGTTACTTCCTACCCTATTAGTCAACTCTTCATTATGTTTCCTGGTATCCCATGGACAAATAAACAAACAAATGAATAAATCAACTCATCAGGATCTGTGTGCAACTCCATCATAGTAATAACTGGCGTGTTATGAAGCATTGCAATTTATAACATGTTTTCACACATATAATTTATTTTTAACATCAAAACAGTCATGGGGCATCATTATCATCTCCATTTTACAGATGAGGCAAACTAAGGCTCAGAGAGGTTAAATGAGTTGCCATGGTAATCATCATTGGTTGTTCTTGAGAAAAGAGAGCTGTGACTGGGATCCACAAATGACAACATGGAAGAGGCAACCCAGTCTCTAAAACCACAGACCAGTGCTGAAAAGGAGGTAGATATGGATGAGAAAAGAAAGGGGACCAAGCAAGCTTCAGATACTGAGCTCTTATAACTCCAAAGGGTGCTGACCTAGGCTAGCTCAAGGCACAAGTGCATCTCTTTCTATGATATGTTTTGAGGAGTCCCTCAAGGAATTCCCACATTCCCTTCTTTGGGCACACACAGTACCTCCGATTCCATAATCATTTTTCTCCTTCTATTAATTAGGACAGTACTTCTTAAACTTTTCCACTGAAGCTTTCTCAATGGCAGAGGCACATAAAGGCCACTCTGGGTGGGTGGTGGTCTGGAGCAGAGTTTCAAGAGGGAGAGAGAGACATTTCTGAATCTGGTGTTTTATCTTAAACTTTAATGTAGAATTCACATTTTTCTCCACAATAAAGTTTAAAAATACATGGGTATTTTTAAAACACATGTATTTTATAATAAAAATAATGACCCTTTTGCAAAAGTGTGTGTGTGTGTGTGTGTGTGTGTGTGTATGTGCATGTGTGTGTTATCTTGTTTGTCCTCTGGTTTCTGTATTCTTTTGGCAGACTGACTTATTTCTCACTGTAAAAACAAGATTTCAGGAATTCAAAGCCCTGGTTAAAATTAAATTGTACCTGACATGATATTACTTTAAGTTTCTGTCACTAATTAATACAATTGTTATTAGATTAACCTAAGGGAGAGTAGGACATTGAGGTTAGGAAGTAGAGAGTCAACAGAAAGAAAAGTTGAAAAATTCTGTGGAATTGCCAGAGTATTTGAGTTTTGTCTTGGGTCTGAACATCACAGTGGTAGTGATTGTCCCAGACTGTGGCCTCCACCTAGCCCCAAACTATGAGCAGCAGTGATCAGAACCCAGATCTGAGACTTTCTTGGCAAAAAGAATCTTGATTTTTTCAATTTGTTATATTTTTCAGCCACTTACATTATTTTGGGCAATTTTGAGGCTACTTTGACATATGCAAAGTTGAAACTTTCATTGGCCTTACTCATATCTCCTGCAATTCACCAAGCCTGACGGGAAAAATCTGTAGCTATGATTGAGACCAACCAACCAACAAGCAAGCAAGCAAGCAAGCAAATAAACGACACCTCTTTCTTACTATCCTTGTCAATGAAAATGGTTGATGACTAGGATTCTGAATTCAATTCTGTGCCTATATATGACAAAGGAATTCTACGATTTGCCAATTGCAAGATAGAGAAGAAAATGTATTTTGAAAGCCACCCTAAAACACAGGATGACTTTCATGGAATTTGTGATTTTGATTAAAACTAAAATGAAGTTCAAGTTTTTCATGAAAAACACTAAAAACTGTAATGTAGACTTAATGCATATTTAATCCTCTCTGCTTGACCTCCCACAGTATTTTCTCTTTTGGATCCAGTAGATTGTTGGAGCCAGAGGAGAGCTTGGAGATCATCTGCTGTCATCCAGGTTTATAAATGGGAAAATGATGTCTAGACTGGTGACCTACCCAAGGGCCCTCAACTCAAGGGCCCAAGGGCCCTCAGCTGGTTGGAGTCAGATCTTAGACCACAAGCTGGATCTCTAGACTTCTGGGCCAGAGCTCTTCCTGCCACACCCTGTTTTGGTGGGACTGATGGAAAACAAGTTGTTTTTGTGGAACCTACATACGTCTTGGCTTAAGGTCTCTTGCTGAGGTCATTTAGATGTTAGGCATGACTGGAGTCCTCATCCCCAAGGCCAGGAACCACAAATGTATTATTTGGCTACCAGAGGCTATCAAAGAATTGCTATATTGAAAAGTCTTAGAGGTGGACAACTGACTGGGAGGGGAAGGAGATCAGGGAACTGGTCACAGAGTTCTATTTGTATAGCAAGGACATGTTTTGCATATAGATCATATTTTTATTTTGGGAACTCGGGGATGCTGATGGAGATTATACCAGGTAACTGGTCCCGCCAAGCTCCTCCTGGCAACATCAGTACAACTCATATGCAGAGTCACTGTTGTCACCCCCGGGAAGAGATGGGGAATCATTTAGTAAATTACTTTCTAAATATCAAAAATTTTCTCAGATCTTTATACAATAGTACCCACACTTAACCATTACTGGGTTGTAGATTATAGTAGTTAAAAGTTATACTTTAGAGCGCAACAAAGCTGGGTGCAGACCTTGGCCATGCACCTTATTACTGTTGTACCAGGCTTACTATACAAGCTCAATGCATGTTATTGGTGGAGAAGATATAAAGTGACAAAAAGCCACTGTGGATTCAGTTAACTCACATTTGTATTTAAAAATTACAACAGCATCTACAAACAAATAACTGTGAAATATCTGCAATTGGAATCATTTATTCAGACCATAGACAATGCTTTGAATTGATTGATTTGAACCTATTGTAATAATTACTGTGCAGGGTCATTGATGCATAGTGCTAGCACCTTGTACATAGTGGAAGAGCACAGATTTTGGAATCTTATAGACCTGGGTTCAAATCCCAGCTTTGCCATGTCCTGTTGTGCCATCTCTGACAAGTTGCTTAACTTCTCTGAGTCTCAGTTTCCTCATCTCTAAAATAAGGAATAATACCTACCTTACAGAGCTGTTGGAGGATTGGATGATATAATGCACATAGAAACCTGATGTATGATGAGTGTCAAATAAATGTTTATTTGTATTCTCACAACTTGAGCAAAGCTTAATAATCCGCATCAGTTTGAAAACATTTATTTAAATTGCAGAAGACCTGGGCATTAAGACCTTCATGCCCAGAAGGACTTATAACTCTACTATATGAAAACAGGGAGAAGAGTAAAATATGCTTCACGTTTAACAGTACAGTACTTTCAGTGTTTTATTTTTAAATAAAAAATACTCATGGGGGCCTTGAGCACAATGTCAATGTGATGTTGCCACTGTTAATGGTGATGGCTCATTTGTTCCTGAGGGAAATATTGGAGAAGCTGGACCCATGTAAAACCTCTTATTAAAGAGTGGCCTTGATTACAGCACCTGTGGTGATGGTAGAGCTGTCTCCCTTCCCCCACCACAAGTCATTTTCATGATAGTCAGGGCAGGAATCATCATTGGTTCAGAACATCCCTGCCCTCTCTCCTCCCCCCACCTTTTTTTTTTTTGGAATAGAAGACTGGAGGCCACTTAAAAGGAAATCTATTCTACAGACAGGAAGGCAGTCAGGGCAGAAGTGAATGTAATGAGATAGTGCAGAGATCAGCTTCATGAAGGCATGATCTCCTAGAAGTTGTGGTTTATTCATTGCCAGGGAGCCTGGCAAGTTGGTTGACTCAGGCCCTTCATCTTTCCCATCTCCTGCTCAGTCTCTCTCACACCTGTCTTCATCTTGTGGATTTATGGAAGGATTGTGTACAGTGTTAGAAACTTCTCATACATGTGAAAGGGACCCATATAAAACTTCCTCCCCTTTGGAAAATGTGCTTTGTCTATTTCAAGAATGTCTCTTCCATTTCCTGTTCCCAGCACTGCACAATGTGCTTTTATCTCTTCCTTTGGACATAAATGTGAAGAAAAATACTCCATCCTTGATAAAAATGTTCATACCTGGCCAAATCTTTTTTTCCCATTTCCTCAGATAGTTTGGGAAACCAGCACTCATATTGCTACTCCCTGGCTTTGTACTGATCTCCCAGAGCAGGTAGTCAATCTTGGCTCTGTTTGTCAGTGTAGAATTGGAACAAGAAGCCCTGTGGCATATTAGTATGTGGATCATGCGACAATGGAATGAGGAACAAAGAGCAGGAGGCTCAAACCTCAGGCAAACAACCAATCCAGGAATGAGAGCTGCTAGTAGTTCCTGTTTATCTTTTTTATGCTAATTATCTGCTTCTTGTTCTCAAATTTAGAAGCTGTTGACCTTCCTCAATTTTAGATACTGTCCACCAAATATATGCCTCCACTACAACTTGGGGGTTCATTAGATTAATTAATTAATAGTGGTTAATAAATGCTTTGAAATATTTTTATTAAAAGGGCCACCTAAGTCCAAAGTATTATTATAATCAGGTCTAATGAGGTCAGTGGCTTAAAGAGAGGGTTTTAAACCATATATAAACCTCCTCCAATGATCAGTGGTACAGGATGAAGGTAAGAAGAGGCAGGTGAGTCTACATGCTGGCATTTAAAACTTCCCTCCACCGTGGCAGATCCACACTGAAGTCTGCTTGGACTGAAGCCAGGTACTCACAGATCTACCAACTAATGGATTCTTAAATTTTTTAACCTTTTAGGACGAAGGCCACTGCTTTGTTAAAGCCTGGCGTGCAAGGTGGTGCTGAGAACGGGGAACCTTCCCAAACTCAGAGGGGAGACTTTCTCTGCAAGTTCACAAACCAGGTTAGTGCTAGCCTTCTTGTGTCTTGTAGAACACTTAAGCTGTCTTTTGAATGACACCAAGAATAGAGTCAATGGAGGAATGTAGGGAGCACAGCTAACCTCTTCTGAGTCATGATCTCTAATGCTCTTCTCGTGATTTCTTATGATTTTCTAAGGAGATTGGTATAAGAATTGGAACAAAATTATGATGTAAGCAATCTTGGAGATGGGATGGGAGTGTGTGTGTGTGTGTGTGTGTGTGTGTGTGTGTGTGTGTAACATTTCATAGACTCATGTCAATATGAAGTTGGATTAAAAAGAGTTGGGAGGTTATACTTAGACAAGAGAGTGATTCAGTGAACCATAATTCTGAGCCTATGAGAATACTATCTTGGAACTGGTGAAAAAGTATTATATTATAAATGACTCTAAACTTTTTAAAATCAAAACAAGTTTCCTTTAGGAACCTTTCAAGTTTTAAAATTAGCCAGTTTCTCTTTCAAATCATAACAGGTGCTGCAGGATAAGATTCACCACCATGCTATCCTCTATCCTGTTTTGGGGACTTGTTGCTCTCATTGGTAAGTCACTGATTGACATTTAGTATTGTTTTCAGGGTGTCCACAAAAATATGCAGCACAGTCATGAATCAGAAAAGACAATGATTACATGCAATGGAGGGGTGGGCACTCCTAATCAGCCTGGCCATCAATCAACTGCTTATATCTATAATCAAGAGTGTATTCTGCTTGCCAAGCAGGTGAAGGTGATCTCAGTGAGAATTTATGGAACAGTGCCTTAGGAGGCAAGACATATGAAGATAAAATTATCAATACCAGGCAGTAAATAAGAGTTAAATGAATATAGACACAAAAGACACTAGTCTTGGAGGAGTTTAGGATGAAGAGTTCACATCTAGTCAGGATGTTGATACCAAAAGGCTTTCCTAGGGGATGTGATACTTGAGGAACATTTTGTATTTTGATAAAAGAAGAAAGGAGTCACTGAATGGATAGAGTGACTTTAGTACAGAAAAGCAGAAATGGATGAAAAGTATTTGGGATGCAATAAACAGATCAGCGTGACAAGAACAGAAGTAACGATTTCTGAAGGGAAGGCTAAAAAGTTAGGCTGGTGAGATGGTGAGGGACTTTGAAAAAGAAAAAATTGAAATTTTGGCTTATGAAAAATAAAAAGACATTGTAAACAATGTCCAAATTGTCTTTATGAATAGAGTGAAGATTGAGAAGAAAGTGTTTCTAAAATGTTTAATTCTAAATTTGAAAAAGTAAGACTACAGAAAAGTGATGATTTCCAATTATTTATATGGTCAAAGGCAGGGGAACATAGTTTAGAATTTTTATTCCTTCTTTAATTCCCAGGTGACAGCAGAGTTACATAGCTAGTAGACTAATTATAAGCTACTATACTATGTTTAACTGAAAGGTGACTATAATTAAGAAGGCCTGTGTGTTTACGATGTCAATACAAGTAGCGTAAAGTCCATGGTCATATTATAATCCCCTTAAATCAAACTTTGGTATGCATGAATCTGTTGGGAATCCTGGTTAAAGTGGAGATTCTTTGACCTTAAACCTAAAAACTGGCTCAATAGACCTAGAATGAGGAGGCCATAGATATGTATTTTTAATTTTTTTTTTCAACGTTTATTTATTTTTGGGACAGAGAGAGATAGAGCATGAACGGGGGAGGGGCAGAGAGAGAGGGAGACACAGAATCGGAAACAGGCTCCAGGCTCCGAGCCATCAGCCCAGAGCCTGACGCGGGGCTCGAACTCCCGGACCGCGAGATCGTGACCTGGCTGAAGTCGGACGCTTAACCGACTGCGCCACCCAGGCGCCCCAGATATGCATTTTTAATAAGCATACAGATCACTTTGATACTTGTGGCCTTTGAGCCACATATCGAGCATGGCAAAGGCTGACTCTCTAGTGGAAAGAAATGGAAACTTTTGACATATGGACACTTGATACAGATAATCCCTTTACTTCTCATCCATCCATCTATCCATCCATCCATTCATGTATCTATTCACAAATATGTACTGAATGTCCACTTTATGTCAGGCATTGTTCTAGGTGCTGAGGAAGATGTAGTAGAAAAAAAATGTTCTAGTGAGAGAAACAGACAGAAAAAAGAGAGGAAGAAATAAAAGAAGAAAGGAAGGAAGACATGTCAGATGGTGATACGTGATATAAATAAAATAATGTAAGGTAGTGGGTGACAAGGAATGAGGCATGAGTATGTTGCCTTTTTAATGTAAGTAGGAAAAAAGGCTCTTTAATAAGGTAATTTTAAAAAGTTTGTTGTAGAATGTTTCAAACATATAAAATGGGGGAGGGAATAGCATAATTAACTCCCATGGACCCATAATTAACTCCCATCAAGCATCTATGGTTTTCAACACTTTGTATTCTTATTTTTATTTATCCCTCATCTCTACAAAAAAAAATTTTTTTTTTGGTGATGGGGAGGTTGAAATATTTTAAAGCAACCCAAAACATCAAAACATTTCACCTGTAAATGTTTTAGTATGTGTCTATAATGTGTAAGAAACAGTTCTGGTTCAAGTAGAGATCAAGTTCTGGTTCAGTCCAGATCAAGTAGGGCTTGGAAGCCAGAATTGAATGATTGGAAAGCTATTGGAAGGTTAAGAGAGAAGACTGATATGATTCCAGGCATGTTTCCATAGACTACTCTGGCTGCTGGGGATTAGACTGTAAGGGTGGAGGAGGGAGGTCAGTTAGGAGGCTATTACAATAATCAAGATTAGCAATGGTGATTTGGACCCTGGTGGTGGTAGCAGAGGTAGTGAGAAGTGGTTAGATTCTGGATATATGTTGTCAGTCTGCACCCTCACTCACAGCTTCCATGCCTCTATCTTACATATAATCTATGTCATGGAAATCTACTCATTCATTCATTAATTCATTCATGTATATTTCCTACACATATTGTAGGCACAAGGTATACCGAGGGCCATGGAGAGTGCCAATGTGATGGTTCCTGCTCTTTGCCATCACATGGAAATCCACACTGCTTTGAAAAGCTTTTCTAGTTTCTGCTGCTTTTATTATCTAAATAGGCTTTCTTACTATTCTGAGTTTACTTGATAGTTGCACTGTCTGACTTCCTTGTCCATTTACAAACTTTTGGTTTTTTTGCCTGTTTGTAGACAGGAGAGAGTAGATTGTGCCTGTATTTTTATTTGTTTAGATGAGTTTTGCTTTTTATTTTTTATTTTTTTAAAAAATTATTTATTTATTATTTTTGAGAGAGAGACAGAGTATGAGCAGGGTAGGGGCAGAGATAGAGGGAGACACAGAATCTGAAGCAGGCTCCAGGCTCTGAGCTGTCAGCACAGAGCCCAATGCAGGGCTCGGACTCACTAACCTGGAGATCACATGACCTGAGAGAAAGTGGGATGCTCAACCAACTGAGCCTCCCAGGTGCCCTGAGTTTTGCTTTTTAAACAAGTTAATCTTTAGAGTTGCTTTGTTTTCCTTTTAAAATAAATATTTTTAAGGAAGAGTTCCATTGGTTATGTGCCTAATTCTAAGAGAGTCTCTTTATACTGTCAAGTTAATCAGAACCAGATTAACTGTGGTGAATGGTCCTATTTAAAAACACCATTTACAACACTAAATGAAACAACAGCGTTTTTTTTAAGTTTATTTATTTATTTTTGAGAGAGAGAGGAAGCTAGAGCAAGCAGGGGAAGGGTACAGGGGTGGGGGCGGGGGAGAGAGGGAGAGCCTGACGTGGGGCTTGAACTCACTAACTGTGAGATCATGACTCGAGCTGAAATCAGGAGTTGAACGCTTAACTGACTCAGCCACCCAGGTGCCCCAACATAATTTTTTACATCAAGTGTTTTAACAAACATAATTTCTTACAACAAATATATGTAGTCTTAAGATATTAGTCAACAATCTTAGGAATTATTAGAACAAACTTTCCAACTTACAGAAAAGCTCTTTATCTCCTTTAGCAAATAGACTTGGACAGAAAGTCACTTCATAATGATAAAATAAAAAATAAGAATGAATTTAACTTAAATTTTTATGGTAAGTTAAATTTTATTTCCAAGGTTACTAACTATACTTAGACACTCAAATTTGTAGAAACATGATATAAAATGGATATTTTAAGGTAATGGCATCCTTCTTTTTTATCTTACATGGTATTTTTACCCTTCTTTCTTATATTCCTAAACAAAAGCAGTTGTTAATATAAGTGCTTATATCCCAGAAGTATTTGTGTCAGAAGCGTCTTAACATTTCTCTCAAAGTTCCTGCTTAAAACTCTAGTGTAGCAATTTTATTTATTTAAAAATTTTTAATTTTTTTTTTTTTTTTTTTTTTTTTTTTTTTTTGAGAGAGAGAGACAGAGTGTGAGCGGGGTAGGGGCAGAGAGAAAGGGAGACACAGAATTCAAAGCAGGCTCCAGACTCTGAGCTGTCAGCCCAGAGCCCGATATGCGGCTGGAACTCACAAACTGTGCGGTCATGACCCGACCTGAAGTCGGAGGCTTAACTGACTGAGCCAAACAGACTCCCCTCTAGCGGCAATTTTAATTCTGATCAAGATTACAGCAAATGTTTTTGAGACCTATAAAAATTTGATTTTCATAATACTTTCTACAATGTTTGGAATTAGTGCTTTATTAAAAATTTGGGGGGGGGATGCCTGGTGGCCCAGTCGGTAGAGCATGTAACTCTTGATCTCCAGATTATGTTGGGTGTGAAGACTACTTAAAAAAAAATTTTTTTAAGGTTCTGGTAAAGTGGGAAGGAGGAATCTTCTATTCTGTTTTGTCTAATGAACCATCCGAAGGGTCTTGGGAGGGACTTGGGGAGGAGTAAATCTATGGCTTCGCCTTTGGTTTAGTAACGCTAATTATAGCAACTCGAGTGATATTTCTCACAGGCTTCATGTGAATTATCATTCTATCCACCAGGCACTTCTAGGGGCTCATACCCTTTCACTCAGTCAATGAGCCCTCACTTGCATCCCCGCCTGTACCACGGCTGCTACGGTGATATCATGACCATGGAGACCTCTGGTGCTTCTTGTGATATAACCAGGTTGATTAACTGTGGTAAGTGAAAAGCAAAGCAAACATTTGGCTTTCCCATTTTCATCATTTCCAGATTCATTTTTAGGAAGTAGCTTCATTTTAAAAAGGTATAATCACTGTTACAACAATGATACCAAAATTAAAAATTAGAAGAAAGCAGAATCCTCACCAACCTAACAATCTGTTTCTTTTCATTTTCCCCCTATTCTTTCCAAACTTTGTCTTAATGGGTTTATTTCTACATATTGAAATGCCTGTTTACATAAAATATTACATTCTGGCTTTGTTTTATGTTTTTTTGTTGGTTTTTACTTCATGTTACAGCATGAGCATTTTAAGCACGCCTCTTGCTCTCTGTACATCTTGTCTTTTGAGAATCCTGTTCCAAAGTCTTCTTCATGTTATCCCAGTATTAGAAAATCAGTACTGGAAGCAACAACAAGGTCAATCTAATCCTACCTCCCCCGATTTATAGATCTGAAAACGGAGGCTCAGCAAGAAGAGACTTCCCATGGGTCTGGAACTAGGTAGTGGCAGAACCAGACTCAAATTTAGGCTGGCTGACTTCTAGTTCAAGAGTCTTCCCAATGCACCAATGTGGCGGGTAGCAGAAGATCAAGAAAGAGAGCAGAAGTGGTATCTGCCAGTGGTTGTGAACCTTTCAAGGTTTATGCAATTAGAGATCAGAAAATGTCCTAGAATAGTTCCAAGATGTGGTCAGGTGCCATGACTAACTTACTAAACTTTGAAAGCGGGTTTTCTTCTGGAGTAAACAGTTTATTTTCTATTGACTTAGGGATCCGTGGTTCTGAAATGTTTGCTGAGATGGATTTGAGGGCCTTAAAGCCTTACCAGATTCTGATTAAAGAAGTTGGGCTGAGGCATTGTGTGGACCCTGCTCTCATTGCAGCCATCATCTCCAGAGAAAGCCATGGTGGAGCAGTCCTGCAAGATGGCTGGGACCACAGAGGACTTAGATTTGGCTTGATGCAGGTACCTGGCAAGGACATTTTCAGTCAGTCCCACTTTATCCTTCCTTTTGGAAGCTCAATCCAATCTGGATACTCATTTGCAGTACTTCCAGTCTTCAAAACACCCTGGTACTTCAGCATCATTTGCACTTCTGTATTTCTCTAACTTATCTTTGGTTATTTCATTCAAGATTTATCAGTTATTGGCTGTCTTCAGAAAAAGTATTTAATGAGTTTTATAATTATAGTTTGCAACTAATAAAATGTAATACACTTAATTGAGAAAATCTTATAAAGGGTACTATTAAAGGTGTCCATTTGGGGTTCATAAAGTAGTAAATTTCATCCACGTAGATCAAAACACTATAATTAAGCTCTATTTGAACGAACTTGTTTTTTTAAGCAAATTGGAGAAGACAATCCAAATTATTTGGATGTTTGCTTCCAGTCTTTATTTTAAATTGTCTGTAGAAACCCAGACTTTAGCTGTCCCAGTTAGAAACAAATTTTTATTTTTGACTGCAAGTATCTAGACATTGAGTGCTAATTATTTGTTTTGAAACAACTTTTTCATATATTTATTTCTATTTGAGAGCTTAACTAAAACTATGCCACATTCACATCTCCTAAATCATACTTTGTTTCTCCAACTCTCTTTTCGTGAGAAAAAGGACTATAGAATTGATTCTGTGGAGATAAAGTAAGGGGGCCGAGGCCACTGTCTGTGTACTTGAATACAAGGAAGAGAAATCAGGAATAGCAGAAAAATGCATTGTTTCATCTAGATGCTGACATTATTATCTGATTTTTCTAGCTTGATAAAAAAATTCATCACCCTGTTGGTACCTGGGACAGCAAAGAACACCTATTGCAGGCTGTTGGGATTCTAACAGACAAAATAAAGGCAATCCAGAAAAAGTTCCCCACGTGGAGTGTGGCTCAACACCTCAAAGGTAGGCCATATTTGTGGAGCTTTGTTAAAAAGTTCAGTGAGTGAGACCCCTGAAGACCAGATGTGCCCTGGGCCTCCCTGAGGGCATTCTCATGGGGTCAACAGTGGGCATAGGAGGAGCTGCCGGATGACTGTACTAGTTTTCTCCAAACCACTGAGTTACTTTGAGTGGTCTTCCTTCCCAACTTCCATTTCCTCTTCTGCCAGACGTTGGCATTCTCATTACCTCTCTCCTTGGTTACTGAGCCACTGAGTGATGTCTTGAGTATTAATGCCATAGTTTAAAAGAATATGTTTACCTCCCTCTGATAGTTTTTTTTCTTGATGAAAGAAACTGTTAACCTCTTTATGAATTGTTTGAACAAATTTTTACTCTGTGAGCATTCTCAGTGACATCAGGGCTTTAGGTACCATGACATGTCCAAGTGGAGATTTCTGCTTGGTTGATCACAGATCTCCTCAAGTTCAGCATCTTCCAGACTGAATTAAGTCACTAGCTTCCCACTATAAACTTGCTCTTTCTTCTGCATTTTCTACCTCTGAAAGGTGTCAAAATATGTCTAGTCATTCCAGCCAGAAAAACAGATTGTTTTCTTAGGTTCTCTGGTTCTTTCTGTCTTCACATCCAACCACACCAAGTCCTATTAACTCTACCTTCTATGGACTCATGGTATGTATATACCTCTCTCCTCCTTTAACATCCTTAATTTAGAACAAACAATTTCTTTTTCCTTGAAATCAGGGATCAGGACCAGGGAGCTTTTCCTCTATACATCAGAGCAGAGCATAATTATGTTAAACACATAACTAGCTATTGAAGATCAAAATTCTTGGTAAAATACACCTACACACACATATCCCTACATAGAAATGATTATGTCTTGGATACCGTTGTGCACCCTGAACTCAGTGTGGCACCCATCCTGGCACATAGTAGGTGCTTAAAAACATTAACTGAATGCCTAAAAAAGTGAGTGAATAAGTAATTTTTTAAAAATTAGTAAGATATTTAATGGCTGAGAGAATGTTATAAGCATTCTCAGACTGATTTGCTGAGGATCTACTTTTGTCAGACCTGGACTGTATAAGAAGCAAATACAACTTTTGTAGCAAGAAATACAAAGGACTTTTAAAAGGAGAGAGAAGGAAAGCAATCTGGAATTTTCCCAGAGATTCTTGGGGTAGTTGATCCTTTTAGGAGGGGAGGAAAAGGGAAGGATCTGGGACTGCGTGCTTTGGATTTACCTAGGGGGCTTACATCCTGGGAATGCTCAAAGCTGATTTCTGCTGGAAGTTAATGTTTCATTCTGAACTTCTGTTTCATTTCAGGTGGTCTCTCGGCCTTTAAGTCAGGAATCGATGCTATTGCAACCCCAGTGGACATAGACAATGACTTGGTCAATGATCTTCTCGCCCGAGCTAAATTCTATAAAAGACATGGCTTCTAGGCAAAGCTCTATGGGTGGGCTGAGTTTGCAGGTATTCAGATGGCCCCCCTTTGAGAGTTTGAAATGGATGCGTTATACCCAACACTGGCAAAGAAATAGCTGCAATTATGACAGAAAATTCATATCTCAGTTTTCTTAATGCAAATAAGCATTAAAAAAGAAAAGGAGGGGCGCCTGGGTGGCTCAGTTGGTTGGGCGTCCGACTTTGGCTCAGGTCATGATCTCGCCATCCATGAGTTCGAGCCTCGCGTCGGGCTCTGTGCTGACAGCTCAGAGCCTGGAGCCTGTTTCAGATTCTGTGTCTCCCTCTCTCTCTGACCTTCCCCCATTCATGCTCTGTCTCTCTCTGTCTCAAAAATGAATAAACGTTAAAAAAAATTAAAAAGAAAAAAAGAAAAGGAAACCCACCCAGTTCATAGTACAGTTCCCATGAAACACACATAGACATATGCATAATTATTTTAAGTGTAAATATCATGGTGACTGACATCTACATATTCCAGTGAGGCCTTATTTTATCCCATGATTTCAATGGGATAAACTGACCCTTGTTTTACTGGAATTGTTAACAAGAGAGCCTGACCTGAGCTTTTGTCTTTCTCCAAGTATCTGTCTAAGCCACCAGGGTGTGATTGTGAGATATGCCTACTCATAAGCCAGTCAACCTGTGGGACAATGGAGAAGCTAGAGATGGAATTCTAGCTTCACAAGTAACTGAGAGCTGACTGTGGTAAAGCTGATCTGAAAGTGATATACTCCACATCCCTGACTCACATCAAGCTTCTTTGTCTTCTTCCTCTTATTTGCTGAAGATCCAGGGACTGGCTTATTTCAGTAACTCCTGCCACACACTTGTTGAACAAGTCCACTTCCCACAAAACATGACTGAAGATAAGCATATAGGACCTGACTGAGTTATGGTTCTTTAGTTTTAAGCAAAAGTAACCAATTCTGGAAAATTTAAGGAATGAATGGCCATTATGAGAAGGATATCAAAAGACTCCCAGAAACAACAAGGTCAAGGACATGAACAGAAACCAGGCAACTCTGGGCAGCAGGAACCAGTTGACCATAGTTGATAGCATTCCCACTGCATGAATAGATTAGCACTCTCCCTACATAAATAGACTCCAGAGACTTTCTCTCCCATCCTTTCATCATTTTGCTTCACTTTCATAGTCCCAGGAGAGAGGCTCTGACGGGCTTATCTTGGGGCATCTACATACCTATGCCTTGGCTACTTTGCTCTTTGGTCTTGCACAAACAATCCGTGATGGAAAAGAGACAGTTCTCTAGAATGAAACTTGGTGCAGTTTGTGGCTTTCCTTACATACTCAGGAGAGGACACAAATAATAATGCTGGAGTGTAAATCCCTCAAAGTCCCTGCCAACATGGCTCCTGCTTGGCCTTTAGCTTCCTTTGGGAATATTTGATAAAAGTTTCTACTCGTTATTTCTCTTTCTGAGGAGGAATAAAAATTAAACCCACCTACACTCCAGTGCACCCGGAGAAAGCCAAGTAAACCATTCTGCCCAACAACCTCTCAACCCAGTCTAAAGATCTGACCAAGGCAGAACCAGGCCCCTTGTGTTTCACTGGGCAGAGCCAATGGTCATCTAGTATGGCAGCCATGCAGCATACAGTCCATCTTTTATGATTGGTGAAGGACCATACTGTACCAGTTGTTAAATATTTTGATTATCATCCCTATATGTGGGCAATCCAGAATGTTCTTTAGATGTTCCCTTTGCTCAAGAATGATTTTTTCTGGACTTTCCTCCACAAGCATGTACTCCACCTAATTGCCAGCCCCTTCACTATTACTACTAAGCAGTAAAGTACATCTAGGTGAGATAATTTCCAAGTAATTTGAAAAATAAGAAATAGTATGCTGACTTAGACTCTGAATTGATTCCCCCAGTATTCTCTTTATGACTGGGATACCAAGAGATGTTCTATAGGAGAGTCCATATTTAAGGTGTCTTAGTTTGGTTCCCACCTGAGACAAAGGATTCAGATCCAGGTAGCTTATCTGAGAGGTGCAGAGAATACTGGTGTGAAGTGGCTTGGTGATACAGGGAAGGGAAAAAAGCCTGAAGTGTCATGAAGCCAGCTACCATGGTGCATACTGGGACTCTACCTTCCAAGCACACCTCAAGGAATGTACAACACACAGTTTAGAATTATTCTACCCAAAGGACAAGGGGCTGGGGTGTTTATATACAATTTTTCAGAGTCACTGATTGAGGGATTTTTCTGTTGGGGGCCAAGGGAGGGCATGTTAATTCTTTGCTCCTCTGGTCTGCCATGCAAGTAGGCAGCACACTTTTCTGCAGTTCCAAGGAAAAGAGATTGTAGGCATAGAGATGCAGATACTGGCAGATGGAAATCACCTGAGAATCCTGAACTATCTAGGGATGTGGGAAAGGCACTGGCACCATCTACTTCACAGATTAGAGATACGTGGGGGTTGGAAAAATCCCTCCAACACTGTTTGCTTTCCTCCATAACCTAACAACATAGTAAGAACAATATAAAATAAACATAAGCCTCATTATGCCTCATGATTTCCATGTCAAGCTTTTCCATAATCTATTACAATTACTAATTAGATATAATAAACTGTCCCACTCTTTTTTTCCTGTTGATTCTGAGAACAATATTAGAGATGTTAGACTCAAATGTGACTCCATTAAATATTCTTTCAGTCATTCTCAATTTTCTTTATATTTTTTGCCTGTACCCTCTTCAGAGATAATGAATGGCTCTATGTTTACATCCTAGTGTGCATAGTGTCACTTCTTTTTGTTGTCTAAGAACTAAGCTGTCTCTGGAAAATGAAGAAGATTCTCTTATAAATAGTTTTCAAAGCATAAAAAAGAAATATCTAAAACCATTTCCCTAGCTGGACTTGTTCATGGTTACCCTCTCATCCTATCTCTTTCTGGACGGTCAGTGCTGAGAACATTATTAGAGGTCACAGATATACTAAAAGAACATAGATGACAAATGGCCCTAATAAGAAGACCAGCCTCAGGGGCTGTGAAGACTATTGTGAAGACTGAAGGAAAAAATGTTTGAGAAATCACTAAATAATCATTGGTTATGTCGTGGTGGCAACATCCCCAGAGTGAGGGGTTTTGCAAGCCAGGGGGTCATAAGGACACAGGATTCCTGAGAGAGAGGGAGCTCTGAAAGTTAAAAGACCCTAAAAGTGACTGACTGAGATACCCCTCTTTGCCAGCCCCATTGGGTTTGGCCTGTGAAGCAGCCCTTAGTTTGTCTTCTTGGGGTGGAATTATCTACCAGTTACTTCTTTTTAGTTGCCATCTTGATGCTTATTTGTATTGAATTTAAAATCCTCTCTTTAAAAATGCCGTTTTACATTAACAACTCAGGCAACAACAGATGTTGACGAGGATGCGGAGAAAGAGGATCTCTTTTGCACTGCTGGTGGGAATGCAAACTGGTGCAGTGACTCTGGAAAACAGTATGGAGGTTCCTCAACAAATTAAAAATAGAACTACCCTACGACCCAGCAATTGCACTACTGGGTATTTATCCAAGGGATACAGGTATGCTGTTTTGAGAGGGCACATGCACCCCAATGTTTATAGCAGCACCATCAACAATAGCCAAAGTATGGAAAGAGCACAAATATCCATCGATGGATGAATGGATAAAGAAGATGTGGTGTATATATATACAATAGAGTATTACTCGGCAATCAAAAAGAATGAAATCTTGCCCTTTGCAACCGTGTGGGTGGAACTGGAGGGTATTATGCTAAGCGAAAGTAGTCAGTCGGAGAAAGACAAATACCATATAACTTCACTCATATGAGGGCTTTAAGATACAAAACAGATGAACATAAGGGAAGGGAAGCAAAAATAACATAAAAATAGGGAGGGGGACAAAAACATAAGAGACTCTTAAATATGGAGAACAAACAGAGAGTTACTGGAGGGGTTTTGGGAGGGGGGATGGGCTAAATGGGTAAGAGGCATTAAGGAATCTATTCCTGAAATCATTGTTGCACTATATGCTAACTAACTTGGATATAAATTTAAAAAAATAAATTAAAAAAATTAAAATGCTGTTTTAAATTGTGAAATAATACACATACAGAAGAGTACATGTAATAACAAAACTGTTTAGCAAAATAAACTATTAACAGTGTTAAAAAAGGCTAACCACAGAACAGGAGAAGACATTTCAACTAATAAGTAAATATTTTATTGTAGTCTAATACATCAATATATTTGCTTTTGGGAGGGCCCAAAGTGATATTTTAATTGGTTTTTATAAAGTGTTTTTATGTAGTTTCATTAATATTTTACTCCAAGTCTCATGAAGATAAAATACCCCACTGGATATTCATAGAATACTAAAGGGCATTGTTAAATTATGCATTTATTGTGCTGCTAAATTTTTCCCTTGATTTTTTTTCAATTTTTAAATTGTGGTAAAATAAATAACATAATATTTACCATTGTAACTATTTTAAGTGTACAGCTCAGTGGTATTAAATCCATTCATAATGTTGTGCAATCATCACCACCAGCCATTTCCATAAGTTGTTTCATCTGATAAAATCTATACTCATTAAACAATAGCCCCCTTTCCTCCCTACCCCTCAGCCACTGGCAACTACCATTCTGCTTTCTATCTCCATGATTTTGACAATTCTTTTTTTTTTTTTTAATTTTTAATGTTTATTTACTTAGAGAGAGACAGACACAGAGTATGAGCGGGGAGGCATAGAGAGAGAGGGAGACATAGAATCTGAAGCAGCCTCCAGGTTCTGAGCTGTCAGCACAGAGCCCCACATACGGCTGGAACTCAGGAAATGTGAGATCATGACCTGAGCAGAAGCTGAAAGCTTAACCAACTGAGTCACCCAGGCACTCCTGATTTTGACCAAGTACCCTATATAAATATTATCTTATTCTTCTTTTTTTAAGTTTATCCATTTATTTGAGAGAGAGAGAGAGTACGCACAAGTGAGGCAGCGGCAGAGGGAGAGGGAGACAGAGAATCCCAAGCAGGCTCCCCTCAGCACAGAGCCCGATGCAGCACTCGATTCCTGACAACAGGACCATGAGATGATATCAGAGTTCAACAATTAACTGATGGAGCCATCCAGGCACCCCTGCCTTATTATTAATGTTTCTCATGCCTTATTTAAGAAATATTTTTCATCATCAGATTATGAAGATATTCTCCTACATTACTTCTAAATGCCTTACTGTTTTATATTTCACATGTGGTTTTGTAAAGCACTGGATTTTTGGTGTGTTGTGATTTAAAGATCCAATTTAAATGTTTTTCCATGTGGATACCTAAAATTGTCTTAAAAACATTTACTGAAAAGACCATCTTTGCTTCACTGCCCTGCACTACCACCTCTATGTCTATTTTCTCTCTTCTGCTCATCAGTTTACTTACTTCTAGCAAGACCAACCTACTTGAGTTAGTATAGCTTTTTTGTAAGTCTTGATTCCTGTTCAAGCAAATCCTTCAACTTTGTTTTCTCCTTGCATTTTTATATAAATTTTATAATTAGCTGGTCAAGTTCCACAAAAATAACTGTTAGGACTTTTTTTAAATTAATAAGGTTTAGTTTTTTAAGGGAGTTTTAGATTCACAACAAAATTGAGCAGAAAAAGGACCAAGAGTTCCCAAATACCCTCAGTCCCCACACACGCACAGTCTCCCCCAGTATCGACATCCTAGACCACAGAAGTGCATTTGTTATAATCAATGAACCTACATGGACACATCATTATCATCTGAAGTCCATAGTTTATATTAGTGTTCATTCTTGGTGTTGTACATATTATGGGTTTTGACAAATGTATAATGACATGTATCCATTATTAGAGTATCATACAAAAGAGTTTCACTGCCCTAAAAATCCTCTGGGCTCAGCCTATTCATCCTTCCCTCCCTTCTTCCCCCCAACCACTGATCATTTTACTGTCTTGATAGTTTTGCCTTTTCCAGAATGTTATATACTTCTGGAATCATACAGTGTGTAGTCTTTTCAGATTGTCTTCTTTCACTTAATAATATGCATTTAAATTTCCTCCATATCCTCCATTTTTTTCAAGGCTTTGTAGCTCATTTCTTGTTGGCACTGAAAAATACTGCATTATCTAAACATACCACAATTTATTTATCCATTCATCTGCTGAAGTCATCTTCGGCTCCCAAATTTTGGCAATTATGAGTAAAGCTGCTATAAACACCTGTGTGCAGGTTTTTGTGTGGACATAATTTTCAATTCATTTGGGTAAATACCAGAAACATGATTGCTGGATCACATGGAAAGAGTATGTTAAGTTTTGTAAGAAACTGTCACACTGCCTTCTCAAGTGGCCATACCATTTTTTTCCCCAGTAGGAATAAATGAGAGTTTCTGATGCTCCATATCTTTGTCAGCATCTGGTAATGGCAGCGTTTTGGATTTGAACCATTCTAATATGTATGTAGAGATCCTGTTGTTTTAATTTGCCCCTTCCTAATGACATATGATGTTGAACACCTTTTCGGATGTTTACTTGCCATTGTATATCTTCTTTGGTGAAATGCTTATTAGGTCTTTGGCTCATCTTTTAATCAGGTTGTTTATTTTCTTGTTGTTGAGTTTTAAGAATTCTGTGTATATTTTGGATAATAGTCCTTTATCAGATGTGTATTTTGCAAATATTTTCTCCCAGTCTGCACTTCGTTTTATTATTCTCATAACACTATCTTTCACAGAGCAGAAGTGTTTCATTTTAATGAAATCCAGTATCAATTTTTTCTTTCATGGATCATGTCTTTGGTGTTGTCACCAAAGTGACTAAAAGTCATTAACAGGGGTGCCTGAGTGATTCAGTAGGTTGAGCATCCGACTTTGGCTCAGGTCATGATCTTGTAGATCGTGAGTTTGAGCCCTGCATTGGGTTCTGTGCTGACAGTTCAGAGCCTAAAGCCTGCTTTGGATACTGTGTTTCCCTTTATTTTTGCCCCTCCCCTTCTTGTGCTCTGTCTTTCTCAAAAATAATAAGTATTAAACATAAATAAATAAAGTCATCAACACACCTAAGGTCATGTAGGTCTTTTCCAATGTTATCTTCTAGGAGTATTAGCTTTACATTTTGCATTTAGGTATATATTCATGTGGATTTAATTTTTGTGAAGAGTATAAGGTCTGTGTCTAGATCCTTTTTTTTTTTTTTTTTTGGATGTGGATGTCCAATTGTTCCAGTATCATTTGTTGACATCATGATCTTTGCTCCATTGATTGTAATACCTTTGCTCCTTTGTCAAAGATCAGTTGACTATATTTATGTGTGTCTATTTCTGGGCTCTCTATTCTGTTCCATTAATCTATATGTCTATTCTTTCTCAAATACCACACTGTCTTGATTATTGTAGCTTTATAGTAAATCTTGAAGCCAGGTAGTATCAGTCCCTCCAATTTTGTTCTTCAATATTGAGTTGGCAATTCTGGATCTTTCCTTCCCCATATAGACTTTAGACTCAGTTGCTAAATAACTTGATGTTTTTGCTGAACTAATCCTAAACTGTTTGCTTGAGCTCATGGTTCTTCTTGTGGTATGAACATTACTTCTGGCTGAGAAAACACAACACTGTCCAGACAGCTGATCAACCTCTATTGAGATTCTGTTATTATTTTTTCTCACGTTTCTATTTACCACTGCAAACCCCTAAATCCTGCCACCCTTTTGCCCCTATCAGAAGAAGAATAATCTCATGATAGTCAACTCAGGGAACTTTCTCTCCCATTGAGAACCTTGACCTAATATGATTTGTTGATTGATCATACCTCAACCAAAACTGGAAGTTATAAGCAAAATATGTTATAAGTAATGTAAGCTCTCCTTTAGAAAATAGTTCTCCATCAGGTAAAATTAGCCTAGGTAGCAAAACTTACTGCATCAATGAGAGCATATCAACTATCCAAAGAGTAGAGGGTAAACATATACAGATAGCAAGTATATTTTTAGAGTAGTACATGGCTTTGAAATACTGTGGAGACAAAGGGTGTTTCTTACCCCTGCTGGAATTCCCATCCAAAATGGACAAGTCATAGAACATCAAGGTGCTCCTACTTCCAAGAGAGGTGGCTATTATAAGGATTGAGACCTGTCCAAAAGGAGGGAGAAGAGGTAGAGAAAGAAAATAGGTAAGACTAAAGAAATGCTCTAGGAGATTATTTTGCTAAACAAGCAACCCTAACCACAGTAATAACCATAATCAAACACTCAAAGGAAAAATCACTGGAGGGATTCAAATAGGCCATTATAAAATATTAATGTTTAGCTTCTTATTTTAAAAAGAGATAATGGGGGGGGGGAGGGAATCTGGTTTTACCTTTCACTCCTTCACTTAGACAATCTCAGGTACTCCCAAGATGGCTGATTGGTGACACCAGATGATTTCAAATGAATACTAATGAAGTTTCTTTATGAAACTTTACTAATTATGGCACAGTGGAATCACGTGTCACATGTCAACAACATAATCATGAAAAAAACTGTGAAGGTAAGACATGGCCAGCAACTGAAGACTTAAAGACCCTTTGACCACCTTCAGATAGATTTATATCCAGTTTCCACCATCAGTGGGATTTGACTATATTTTAGATATTCTATGCCTATTTTTAGGATATACTAAAGCATTTCCTTGCCAAAAAGCTGAAAAACTTACAGTTGCTTAAAAACTGCTTGATTTTATGTTTCCAACTTTTATATCAAACAACCAAGAGGATAAGTTGGAAGAAATACCCTTTTTTCCCCTCTCTCTACTCATGCTTCAAGACTCAGAATAAGTGCTGCCCTACTTTTGAAATCTTCATGGACCTCTCAAGCAGAATGAGTCTTTTTTTTTTCTTAAATGTTTATTTATTCTTGAGAGAGAGAAAGAGCATGAGTAGGGGAGGGGCAGAGAGAGAAGGAGGCACAAAAATCCAAAGCAGACTCCAGGCTCTGAGCTGTCAGCACAGAACCCAGTGCAGGGCTCGAACTCACACACCATGAGATCATGACCTGAGTCACAGTCAGACACTTAACTGACTGAGCCACCCAGGCACCCCAGAGAATGAGTCATTTTTAATGCTGGACTTCACTAGCACCTAACAAGACCTTTGAATGTGGAGTCAGACTGATGTAGATTAAAATCTTACTCTATCACTTAACAGATCTTCAGTCTTGGGCAAGTTTCTCCTCCACTCTGAGCATCAGATCACTATTCTATAAAAATGGATAAAATAGTTTATATCACATTGTACATTGTATCTGTGAAGTAAGTGAGATTTTCAATGTAATATAAGTGGCACAGTGAGATGATGGTTATAATGTACTCAGCAAAGTTAATGCAAGACATCCATTTATAGATTTTAGAAGCTCAATGGACCTCAAACAGCATAAATATAAAGAAAAGCAAAATAGCCATATAACTATCAATCTGCTGAAATCCAGAGATAAAGCAGACATTGAAGCAACCGGAGAAAAATGACACATCAGATACACGAGAACTACTTAAAGATTGTGAACTTTACATCAGAAATACTGGGAGCCAGTTAAAGACAGTTAAAAGGCACCTTTAAAGTGCTGAAGTAAAAACAAAAACAAAAACAAAAACCAGTGCAGGATGTTGTATCCAGGAAAACTAACTTCTGAAAAATAAGATAAAATAAAATACTAAATAAAAAAACATTTTAAGGTAAACAAAACCTGAGGAAATTCATCACCAGCTGACTTGTACTGAAGAAATCTTAAAGAAACTTCTTCAAGCTGAAGGGAAATGACACCAGGTGGTTACGCAAATTTACAGAAAAAAAATATTGCAAGAAATAGTGACTATATAAGACTATATATATATTTTTAGTTCTTTAAATGATATATGAAAAGTCAAAGCTAAATTTATAATGTTGTACTGTGCAGTTTATCATGTATGTAGTTATACATGACAAAAATATCAGTATGAATGGGGGGGTGAATGGAATTATACTATTGAAATATTTCTATATTTATTATGAAGTATTAACTCTGAGTAGTTTGGGGTAAATTAAAGTGCATTGTAATCCTAAGGCAAGCATTTAAAAATTATGCAAGAAATACAGTCAGTAGAAAAATAAAAACACAAAATGTTAAAACAAAAATTAACCAGAAAGTATAAAAACAGAGCTAAAAAAAGATTAAATATGAGAAAAATATAAAACAAATATGTAAAATGGCAGCTCTAAATCCAACCACATTAGCAATTATGCTAAATGTAAGTGAATAGAACACTATAATTAAAAGAATTATTAGATTGGAGTTTTAAAAGTAAGACTCAAATACATGCTATCTACAAAAGATTCACTTAAAAATTTTTTTTTTCAACGTTTATTTTATTTTTGGGACAGAGAGAGACAGAGCATGAATGGGGGAGGGGCAGAGAGAGAGGGAGACACAGAATCGGAAACAGGCTCCAGGCTCTGAGCCATCAGCCCAGAGCCTGACGCGGGGCTCGAACTCACGGACTGCGAGATCGTGACCTGGCTGAAGTCGGACGCTTAACCGATTGCGCCACCCAGGCGCCCCCAAAAGATTCACTTTAAATGGAAAGACACATATAAGTTGAAACTAAAATGATAGGAAAAGATATGCATATAGTCATAAAGAAGCTGGAATGGTTATATCTATATCAGACATAAAAGACAGCAAAACATCTCTCTTTATCAGAGATAAAAAGTAACATTTTATAGTGAAAAAGGAGCCAATCATCAGGAAAATATAAATGTGTCTGCACCTAACAACAAAACTTCAAAATAAATGGGACAAAACTGATAAAACTAAAGGGAGAAACAGACAAATCCATAATCATAGTTAACATCCTTTTTTTAAGCAATTGATAAAATAAGTAGAAAATAAGCAAGAATCTAGAACTCTGCTGTTAATACAATAGCTATTAGAATCACAGGTGGCTATTGAGTTCTTGAAATGTGGTTAGTCTAAATTAAGATGTACTGGGCAGTGTAAAATCCACACTGAATTTCAAAGACTTAATAGGAAACAAGAATGTAAAATATCCTGTTAATGATTTTATATGGGTTACATGTTAAATGATATTTAGATATTTCAGGTTAGATAAAATGTAGTTTAAAAATTAATTCCGGGGCGCCTGGGTGGCTCAGTCGGTTGAGCGTCCGACTTCGGCTCAGGTCATGATCTCGCTGTCCGTGAGTTCGAGCCCCGCGTCGGGCTCTGTGCTGACAGCTCAGAGCCTGGAGCCTGCTTCGGATTCTGTGTCTCCCTCTCTCTCTGACCCTCCCCCATTCATGCTCTGTCTCTCTCTGTCTCAAAAATAAATAAACATTAAAAAAAAAAAATTAAAAAAAAAATTAATTCCATCTGTTTTTTTTTCTTGAGTTAATGTGGCTACCAGAAAATTTAAAATTACATATGTGGCTCACATTATAATTTTTTTCTGGATAGTAAATTGATCTACAAGCTGTGTAAGATGCTGTCAAACACCTTGACCTAAATGATATTTATAGATACTCCAGCACACAATGGAAGAATAGATATTCTTTGCAAGTGCATATGAAAAGTTCCCCAAGATAGACCAAACTGTGCGCCATAAAACAAATCTCAATAAATGTCAAAGAAATCTTACAGAGGAGGTTCTATAACCACAATGGAATTCAATTAGAAAGCAAAAAGAGTAATACCCAAATATTTAGAAATTAAACAATGCTCTCCTAAATAACCTATGGTCAAGGAAGGAATCACAAAGCAAAGTAGAGAATATTTCAAATTGTATAATAACGAAACCATAACATCCAAATTAGAGGTAAGCAGCAAAATCAGGGTTTAGCGGGAAGTTTATAGCTTTAAATGCTTACATTAGGGGGCGCCTGGGTGGCCCAGTTGGTTAAGCAACCAACTTCGGCTCAGGTCATGAGCCCTGTGTTGGGTTCTGTACTGACAGTTCAGAGCCCAGAGCCTACTTCAGATTCTGTGTCTCCCCCTCTCGCTACCCCTCCCCTGCTCGCTCTGTGCCTCTCTGTCTCTCGATAATAATAAACATTAAAAAAATTAAAAAACAATAAATGCTTCCATTAGAAAAAAAAACGCTTAGAATCAATGATATAAATTTATGCCTTAAGAGACTGGAAAACAAGTAAACAAATTAAACCAAAATTAAGCAGAAGAAAGGAAATAACAATGATTATAGTGGAAATAAATGAGACAGAGCAGACAAAAAATAGAGAAAATTAACCAAACCAAAAGTTGGTTCCTTCAAAATATTAACAAATTTGATTACATTGATTACAAACTAATCAAGAAAGAAAACACAAACCACCAATATTAGAAATGAAGGAATGGAAAACAATTTTTTTTAATTAAAAAAAAGAAATGAAGGAATGGAGGGATATTGCTAGATTTTCTAAAAATAAAATGGTAATAGAATTTCTGAACAACTTTAAACAAATACACTTAGCAATTTATAAGAAACAGACAAGTTCTTGAAAAATTAGAATGAAATAAAAAACCTCAACCATTATATCTATCTGTATCTCTGTATCTATCTCTCTATCTCTGTATCAATCTCTGTATCTCTCTCTCTCCTATCTACTATCTACCTAAAACCCCCAGTATAAAAGATTTCAGGCATAAATGGTTTTACTGAGAATTTTTTATCAAATGTTTACAGAAGACTTAAAACAAGTATTACATAAACTCTCAGAAAATAGTAAGAATACTTTCCAACTTATTTTAAGAGTACACACTAACCCTAATACCAAACTCAGATAAAGAGACTGCAAGAAAAGAAAATTAAATGCCATAGTCCTTAATAAAATGTTAGCAAACCAAATCTGGCAATATGTAAGAAGGGTAATTAATCATGATATAGTGGAGTTTATTCCAGTACTTCACAGATGATTTAAAATTGAAAATCATCTAAGTAATCCACCATATTAACAGAATGAGAGAAATATATAAATTTCAGTAGCTGGCAGAATCCAACATGTATCCATGATAAAAATTTTCAGCAATCCAGTATTTAAGTAACTTCCTCTATCTGACTAAGGACATCAACAAAAAAAATCTATAGCTAACATCATACTTATTGGTGAAATTAAAGATTTTTTCCTTAAATCAGAAACAAGGCTAGTGTGTTATATATAAATTGGTACTTGTAAAAGGTATTTCACCCTATATTTTAATGTAGGTTATAAAGTCTTGACTGTGTTTGAAATTGGCTTTCCCATTTGGAATGCTCTCTTATTATTAAAGTTTCACCTCAAAGTTGTAGATAAGTTGTAATGAGCATGTTTTAGAAAGTACAGCCATGTTCTGGAACATACTGATAAAAAATTGCATAACTTGTAAGCACAATATGTAAACAGTTATGAAATTAGTTTGGTAATTTGAGGTGAAACCAATCAGAATATGAATGATATTCATATCTGCTGCGGACCATATACTGAGAGGTGCACTCCAAGTGCTGAGGGCCATTTTAGTTTGCATATTAAGCCCAGCTCACCACACCCCGCCCTCTCCGACAAACTTTTACTCTGAAGTGCACTGAACCAGCCATAAACTGCCACACACCATAAAAGGATTCCAGTCTTTTGTGAAGACATCCGCAGTAAAGGGCACTAGCCAGCAGTGAGCAGCCCGCAGTGTACCAGCCAGCAGTGAGCAGCAGCTAATGCAGACAGAAGGATGACCAATCTCTGGACCAAGCAGCCATCCATCCCATTCCCCTGGCTTGCAAGCAGGTACTGTTTAGTCTGTTGAAAGGAACAAATAAATGAAAGTCGTAGCAGTTTAGTGGTGTTTGTGTGAAGTTTTCCTGGTTCTGCCTACCTGCCTACTCCAAGCCCAAGTCTTCGTGTTGAGCTTGAGTTATTGTTGCTCAGAAAAATACAATGATATGTGATCTTATCATTTCTACTCAATAATTAGTGGTGGTCCTAGCCAGCATAACAAGGCAAAAATAAATAAATAAATAAATAAATAAATAAATAAATAAATAAATAAATGAAAGAAAGAAAGAAAGAAAGAAAGAAAGAAAGAAAGAAAGAAAGAAAGGGCCTCTTTAGCACAAACACTTTAGCTGCTTCAGACTCCTGCTAGCACACAGGAATCTGTAAAAGTCCTGTGTCTGGAGTGAGACCTGTTAGATGTCCCTCTCTGGGCTCTGTCACTCTGAGCCTCTACTTAGGTGTGGGGTGCAGAACTTCATTTCTCTCAACCCCCAAAATACCTCTCACCCCTCTCTCTGGTCTAATACCCCTTAATAATTTCATGCTTTCAAAAACAAATGCCTGGAATAGATGCTGACCTCAATCAAAAGAACACAAAGGCCTGGCAACTGAGAGAACAAAACAGAGATTAAAGTCTCAAACAAAATACAGTGCCACACGAACATCAGTGCTATTTGGGTTTATTTAATATGTTCCTTAAAAAAAGCCATGTTGTTTACTTTTAAGAAGATGAAAGGCTAAAACATGGCTGAAGCTTTGAAAGTGTGAAATACAGAAAGGGGTGGGAGAGGACATGGTTACTAATTGTGCCTTTGATGTCAGGGAATTAGAAAGCTTTATAAGGACCTGCAAGCTTCAGCATTCTGAGAAGAGCTGCACATACAGAGAGTGATTGAAGTCTGGGCATGGATGCATTTGCTCATTTCTGTTCTACTTGCTTCTCTTTCTTCGTGGGTTGTATGGGGGGTGAGTTCCTCATTAACTGACAAACTGTAATTTAATAGCCACAAAGAGTAACCACCCAAGTAGGGCTTAGCTTTGCCAAATCCATTCTGAATGTTAAAATGCCTTTTCTAATTTTTAAAGAATGAAATAAGTAACTGTAGGCTGTTCGCTGTAATTTGAAACTGGCAAAAACATGTGGAATGTTTTAGGGGTCATGGCTGTGAGCATCACGTCTTAGCCATTTGATCATCCCAAGTCAATTACATGGAAAGCTGGGGGTTTGGCTTCCCCAGTTCTCTACATGGCTCCATTCCTAAACACATCCTCTCCTATCCTGCATAATTCTCTTTCCCATCATGTCCTTCACTCTCTCACATACACGGCCTTCTCTCCCCAGAATCTATGCTCCTTCATCTGCTCCCCAGGTCATCTGCCCCTCCTGAATCCTTGGGTCTGCACCAATCTCCTCCCATTGCTAAGGGTCTGCCATGGGCTTGGAATCCCCCATCCTCCATTCCCCAGCTCTTCTGTCACTACTTCCTAGTTCTTTATTGCACTGGATTCTAAAATTAAAACAAAGACGTTTTACAAAGTGACCTCAGTGGAAGTATTTTTATTACCTCAAACTTAAGGAATTGGAGCCAGAGAGTCTGGATTAGCACTTTCACAGGTAAAGAACAAGTTAATTCTTTATCACTTACATCTCTGAGGATTTTTTGGAGTTTTATTAAAAAAAAAAAAAAGAGATCTCTGCTCAGATGTCCTTTGAGCTTGTGTCCATGCTGTCTAAAATTAAAACAATCAGATATGTGATCTGTTCCAATATGTGAACTTATACTTTATTAAAAAGTCCTAAAAGCATAAGTGTTAAAGTCAAATTTGAGTATGTACACATTTTTATGTTGATTTTTTTGTTAAGAGTATAATTAACTGAACTTGAGATTGCTGTGCATTATAGAATTTTGGTCAGAGTATCTTAAGGGAAGAAACAACTTAAACCCAATATAGTTTTGAATGTATTGTGTTGTTTATAATGTGAAGAAACACTGGTTTCCTCATAGCCGTTCAATACCATTCTTGCAAAGACTTGCTCTTATGTGTAGTGCATGAGTTGTTTTAAGCATATCTATATTTATAGAGTGGTGCTAAGAGATAGGTTCTATTCTCATTTTATCTCATATTCTCATGCATACTGAGGCTATGGATTTTACTGATGCTTCAGGGCCTTGGTGCTCCTGAGCTGAGTCTTGGGTCGAGCATCCATGTTGTGGAGATCTCAGGAGGTCTTCAATGTCTTTACCAGTGAAACCCGGTGTAAACATCCTGAGGCCAGGTCTTATCCCCACAGTAGGGGGTCAGAGAGGGAGGTTGTGAGAGCCTCAGATATCTTCAGAGTATGGTGGATGGTCTGAGAGGAGAGGAGCCTTCTGATTAAAGACGAGCAGAGAGATGAAGGTATACCTAAGAGTGAGCTCTGTATGGAAGGTGGCTCGGCATGAAGGTGTGTGTGTGTGTGTCAGGGGGGCGGGTAGGACAGTCAGAAGGGCATGGATTAGATCAGAGTATGGAGTATATTAATTAGAGAATAAGATTAATTTGCCAACATTGATCAATATTCAATGAGTAGATCTGTCTAAATACCTTTACTAATAAGATCCTTCTGCACACAAAGCTGTTTATTGAAGGAAGAATGATGGAAGATTTTCTTAATGTCAAAGTATATTCAATTATTAAAACTCATGATAATGAAGAAAACCGATACATAGTTGCTGTAGGTACAACGTAGACCTTTTCCCTTAGAAGCTCTTTGCTTTTTGTACGTTGCTTTTTCCCTTTTCCAGGTCTGGCCTTAACATCAGTTTAGCCCATTGCCTTCTGGTGCAAATGTGAAGATTGGGAGCTGGGCACAGAATTTCCAAAAGGCAAGTTCAGCCCTTGAGAATAGCAACTCTGCCTTGGCCAACATTGTCATTTCTCTGCCCCTCATCAACCCTCATTTTCAGATGGTTTTGAGAAGGAGGAAACTGCATGGGTGTTTTGTTGATCTACCTAAGTTCAAGACTAAGCTTCAGTGGTAACCTGCCAGAGGGTCTGATAATCTCAGGTAAGCAAACTAACTACCGTGTCTACACAGGGGCATAAACATTTTAGGCACCAGATACCCCAAATCAGCACATAAATAGCAGGCTCCTTTTAAAAACTTTCACATCAATTCTGTCCCATGAGCTCAAATTATTTAATGGTTTTATTTATTTTTGAAAGAGAGACACAGAGAGAGAGAGAGAGAGAGAGAGAGAGAGAGAGAGAGAGAGAGAAAGTGGGGGAGGGGCAAAGAGAGAGAGACACACACACAAATCTGAAGCAGGCTCCATGCTCTGATCTGTCAGCACAGTCACAGATCATGACCTGAGCTGAAGTCAGACACTCAACCAAGCCACGCAGGTGCCTCCTATGAGCTTAAATTCTTATGCACAGTGGCAGGATTATGGATAGAATTCAATTGCATAAATACTTAGGAAGTAACCCCTACTCTGGAGACAGGTGCAGTGCTAGCTGCTGCAGTCTATATTCCACATTCTAATTATCTGGAGAATGAGGATGCCCACTTACCAAGCTAGAACTTCAAAGAACCTTAAAATTCACTTTTCTCCTTCAAAACTTTGGCCAAAGGAGGGACCTGTCTAAGGTTCTCCCCACAGGCTGGTGTCACTGATAGCCTAGTCCTTAGCATGGGGGCAGAGGTGAAATATTTTTTTTTCAATATATGAAATTTATTGTCAAATTGGTTTCCATACAACACCCAGTGCTCATCCCAAAAGGTGCCCTCCTCAATACCCATCACCCACCCTCCCCTCCCTCCCACCCCCCATCAACCCTTAGTTTGTTCTCAGTTTTTAACAGTCTCTTATGCTTTGGCTCTCTCCCCAGAGGTGAAATATTAAAAGGGTCAATGACCAAGTTAATTTCTGAAGAAAACATATTACTACCATATTACTAACAAAAACAAGGACAGCTACTGTGTTCTAGGCAGTAAATCAGTAGCTTTATGTTTATTTCCTCATTCTATTCTTATGATATTTATCATCTTCAATGTAAGGATGAGAAAACTGAAACCCAGAGATTAAATTACTTTCTGAAGTTCCATAGCCAGTAACAGGGCTAGGATGTGCCCTTAATTTTGATGATGTTCTGTGTGTGCAGTAATGACATTCTGTCTATATCTTGGATTTGCCACTTCCAATGTCTCCTCCCACAATTTCTGGTTGACCTCATAAGGTATATAGCTGATTAAAATGTCTGCAAAAGGGCATCAATCAAATGTTGATTTGAAATTATCTCTCTGAAGCCTTCCCTCCCCCTAAGATGCCTCCTATACTTTGTGTATTAAACAAATAAACAAACAAACAAAAAACCCTACTCAGTTTCAGACATATAAAATGTGCCTAATTTTGAAATGCAAAATACAACACCTTAAAGGGGTGATGTATGGAATAGTTGAATTACTATACTGTACATTTGAAACTAATATAACACTGTAATGTAACAATTTTAACAAACTGGAATTAAAATAAAAACTTAAAAAATAGCTCCTATACTCTCCAAAACCTTGCTCCCCTACTTCATTCTGTTACCTTGAAAATTCTCAGCCTAATTTAAAACATTCTTAAAAGAAAATTTTAAATATCACCCATGAAGCCAGGTTACCTGGAAAGGTAGATGTGATATTTGGAAACCTCCAAAAGTTGTTTGGAGTCAGGTGTTGCAAAAAGCAAACACACAAACTAAGAATCATGTGATTAACCCTGGCAAGGTTGTTTTCATTCAAATGTAGAGGTTTAATGAGCCAGGTTTTTTTTTTTTTAATATGAAATTTATTGTCAAATTGGTTTCCATACAACACCCGGTGCTCATCCCAACAGGTGCCCTCCTCAATGCCCATCACCCACCCTCCCCTCCCTCCCACCCCCCATGAATTATTCTCAGTTTTTATAACTCTCTTATGGTTTGAATGAGCCAGGTTTAACTCATATGGACACCACACTAGTCCAAGGGAAGAATTTCCAACCTGGCAGACCAAGAGGAGTCCTTTCGAGGGTGATGCCTTTGAAAAAAACCTCAGAGACTTTAAAAAACTTTAGAGACACAGATGATCTCTTTAAAGTAGCTTACCTAAAGACATATATCAACAGTTTCTTGATTATACATACAATTATACATTTGCTCATTTTTCACATACACTTTATTCTGACATTATGAAATATACACAAAAACATAAATTTGAGGGATTAGATGAAAAAACAAATAGAAATAAAATTTCCAATACTTCTTTTCCTCACCCCAGTGGACTGTGCTCTCTCCCTCAGGAAGACATGTTCCATTTTAGAGACAGCACCTTCTCTCTCCTCCTGTCCTTAGAGATTATTGCTTCCAAAATGATTGCAGCAATGATCTTCAAAGGATATTAGCCTACAAAGCCAATATCCAAGAGGTTGCAAAATGGTTTCCTGTGGGCCCATCACTCATTGTGGCCATCATTTCATTGGAGGGTCTTGCTGGGAGAATTCTCAGAAACAGCTGGGGAGATACAGGAAATAGTTTTGGGCTGAGGCAGGTATGACAGCAAAGCAGTGAAGGTTGGTTCAGCTGGCTGTTGGGATTTTGGCTATAGAACTTTAGAGGAGATTAAGGTACTATTTTTATTTTATTAGCATGTAAATGATCCAAACTCATACTTTGCTATAAGGCAAAATGTGCCCTTCTGGGTCCCCTCTCTATCAGGGCTTCTGCCCTGAACCTCTACACTTCTTCTACCTAATTCTGGCTTCCTCCCTGGAGCTCCACCTGTCTGTGCTCCACTGAGGCTGTTGCTCCCTGATGGACCCCACTTTTCCACTTCCTTCCTCCATCACAGTGAAATGATGACTTGAGATCAGATAGCAGCTCAGAGGTAACTTTTCTGAACAGTTGCCCCTTCACTTGTATTCTTGAAGATGCAAGGAAATTAAAGGACTCCATTTCTTTCTCTTTTTAAAAAAATTTTATTTACCTTTTCCCCCAGTCTGAGATATAATTGACATACAGTACTGTGTAAGTTTAATGTGCACAACATAATTATTTGACTTATATATACTGTGAAGTGATGATCACAGTCAACATCCATCATGTTTTATAGAAAGAAAAACAATGTTATTTTTTTTAATTGGTGATGAGAACTCTTAGGATCTATCTTATTGATTTTTATTTTTTATTTAAATTCAAGTTGGATACCATACCGTGTAGTCTTGGCCTCAGTAGAACCCAGTGATTCATCTCTTACATATGACATCCAGTGCTCATCCTGAAAAGCGCCCTCCTTAATGCCCATTACCCATTTAACCCATCCCTCCCTCACCCTCCGACTCCAGCAACCCTCAGTTTGTTCTCTGTATTTAAGTGTCTCTTATGGTTTGCCTCTGTTTTTATCTCATTTTCCTTCCCTTCCCCTATGTTCATCTGTTGAGTTTCTCAAATTCCACATGAGTAAAATTATATGATATGTCTTTCTTTGACTGACTTATTTCACTTAGTATAATACACTCTAGCTCCATCCACATTGTTGCAAATGGCAAGATTCCATTCTTTTTGATTGCTGAGTAATATTCCATTGTGTGTGTGTGTGTGTGTATGTATGTATGTATGTATACCACATCTTATTTATCCATGCATCAGTCGATGGACATTTGCGTTCTTTCCATAATTTGGCTATTGTTGATAGCACTGCCATAAACATTGGGGTACACATGCCTCTTCGAATCAGCATTTTTGTATCCTTTCTAGTAGTACAATTGCTGGGTCATAGGGTAGTTCTATTTTTAACTTTTTGCAGAACCTCCATACTGTTGTCCAGAGTGGCCATATTCCCACCAACAGTGCAAAAGTGTTCCCCTTTCTCTGCATCCTTGCCAACATCTGTTGTTTACTGAGTTGTTAATTTTAGCAATTCTGACAGGTGTGAGGTGGTAACCACAATGAGATTTGTATTTCCCTGATGATAAGTGATGTTGAGCATCTTGTTATGTGTCTGTTAGTCATCTGGATGTCTTTGGGAAAGTGTCTATTCATGTCTTCTGCCTATTTCTTCACTGGATTATTTGTTTTTGGGGTGTTGAGTTTGGTAAGATTTTTATAGATTTTGGATACTAAACCTTTATCTGATATATCATTTGCAAATATCTTCTCCGATTCTGTCATTAGCCTTTTAGTTTTGTTTCCTTTGCTGTGCAGAAGCTTATCTTGATGAGGTCCCAATAGTTCATTTCTGTTTTTGTTTTCCTTGCCTCTGGAGACACGTCAAGCAAGAAGTTGCTGTGGCCTAGGTCAAAGAGGTTGCTGCCTGTTTTCTTCTCTAGGATTTTGATGATTTGTTGTCTCACGTTTAGGTCTTTCATCATTTTGTTTATTTTTGTATGGTGCAGTTTCATTCTTCTGCATGTCGCTGTCCAGTTCTCCTAGCACCAATTGCTAGAGACTGTCTTTTTTTCACTGGATACTCTCTCCTGTTTTGTCAAAGATTATTTAGCCATATGCTTGTGGGTCCATTTCTGGGTTCTCTATTTTCTTCCATTGATCTATGTATCTATTTTTGTGCCTATACCATACTGTCTTGATGATTACAGCTTTGCAATACAGTTTTAAGTCCGGAATTGTGATGCTTTCAGCTTTTTCTTTTTCAACATTACTCTGTCTATTCAGGGTCTTTTGTGGTTCCACACAAATTTTAGGATTGCTTGTTCTAGCTCTGTGAAGAATGCTGGTGTTATTTTGATAGGTATTACATTGAGTATGTAGATTGCTTTGGGGAGTATTGACATTTTATTTATTTTTTTATTATGAAATTTATTGTCAAATTGGTTTCCATACAACACCCAGTGCTCATCCCAACAGGTGGGGGAGTATTGACATTTTAACAATATTTGTTCTTCCAATCCATGAGCATGGGAATGTTTTTCCATTTCTTTGTGTCTTCAATTTCTTTCATAAGCTTTCTATAGTTTTCAGCGAACAGATCTTTTACCTCTTTGGCTAGGTTTATTCCTAGGTATTTTATGGGTTTTAGTGCAATCATAAATGGGATTGATTCCTTGATATCTCCTGCTGCTTCATTATTGGTGTATTAGAAATGCAACAGATTTCTGTACATTGATTTTATATCCTGTGACTTCGCTGAATTCATGTATCAGCTTTAGCAATTTTTTGGTGGAGTCTTTCAGGTTTTCCATGTAGAGTATCATGGCATCTGCGAAGAGTGAAAGTTTGACTTCTTCCTTGCCAATTTGGATGCCTTTTATTTCTTTTTGTTGTCTGATTGCCGAGGCTAGGACTTCCAGTACTGACTTTAAAATATATCTTACAGCAGTGTTAAGGATAGCCGCCCTGTATATTACAACCCTAGTACTTATAACTGGAATTTTATACCTTGAACCACCTTCATCCAATTCCCCATCCTACCACCTCCTACCCTTGGTAACCACAAATCTGATGTTTTCTTCTATGAATTTTTTTTTAAGATAAAAAGATTCCACATACAAGTGAGATCATATAGTATTTGTTTTTCTCTGACTACTCTCAGTATAATGCCATCAAGGCCCATCCATGTTGTTGCAAATGGCAGATTTCTTTTTAATGGCTGAATAATACTTGTTATACACATATACCCAATTCCTTTATCCATTCATTTGTTGATGTATACTTTCGTTGTTTCCATGTATTGACTATGTTAGTAATGCTGCTATAAACATTAGGATGTAGAATCTCTCTTCAACAATGTTTTCATTTACTTCAATTACATTCCCTGAAGTGGAATTACTGGATCATATGGTAGTTCAATTTTTAGTGTTTTGAGGAAACTGCATACTGTTTTCCATAGTGACTGTACAAATTTACATTCCCACCAACAATGTTCTGGACATCCTTGCCAGCATGTTATCTCTTATATTTCTGACGATAGCTTTTTTTTTAAATGTTTTATTTTTGAGAGGGAGAGAGACAGAGGAGAGAGAGAGAGAGAGAGAGAGAGAGAGAGTGTCAGGGAGGGGAAGAGAGGGAGACACAGAATCAAAGCAGGCTCCAGGCTCTGAGTGGTCAGCGCAGAGCCTGATGTGGGGCTTGAACTCACAAACTACAAGATCATGACCTGAGCCAAAGTTGGCACTTAACCACTGAGCCACCCCAGGCACCCCCTGAAGGTATATACTCTGAGATAACTCATTGTGGTTTTGATTTGCATTCCCTAATGATTAGTGATGTTGAGCACCTTTTCATGTACCTGCCATTCATAGAACCCCTTTGGAAAAATGTGTATTCAGGCCCTTGGCCCAGTTTTAAAATTGGACTATTTATTTTGCTATTGGGTTGTAGGACTCTTCATATATTTTGGATACTAACCCCTTCTCAGGTATATGGTTTGCAAATATTTTTTCCCATTCCACAGGTTGTCTTTTCATTTTGTTGATGGTTTCCTTTGCTGTGCAGAGGCTTTTTAATGTAGTCCCACTTGTTCATCGATTTTGTTGCATTTTAGGTATCATATCCAAGAAGTCATTGCCAAGACCTATGTCAAGGAGCTTTTTCCTGTTTTCTTCTAGTTTTATGGTTTCTAGTCTTACATTTAAGTCTTTAATCCCTTTTGAGTTAATTCTTTGCGAGTGGTATTAAGATAAAGATTTAGCTTCATTGTTTTACATGTGAATATCCAAGTTTCCCAGCACCATTTGTCTTTTCCCCATTGAGTGTTCTTGGCTCCCTTGTCAAATACAGTCGGCTGTATATGCATGGGCTTATTTCTATGCTCTCGATTCTGTTCTATTGGTTTATACATTTATTTTATGCCAGTACTATTCTGCTTGATTACTTTTGCTTTGTAATATAGCTTGAAATGAGTAAGTATGATGCCTCCCACTTTTCTTTCCCTCAGGATTGCTTTGGCTATTCTGGGTCTTTGGTGGTTCCATGTACATTTTAGGATTATTTTCTCTATATCTGTAAAAAAAAAAAAATGCCATTGGAATTTTGATATAGATTGCATTGAATCTACAGATGCCTTTGAATAGTGTGGACATTTTAACATTAATTCTTCCAGTCCATAAACACAGAATATCTTTCCATTTATGTCTTATTTGATTTTTTTTCATTAATGTTTTGTGGTTTTCAGAGCAGAGATATTTTACCTCTCTGGTTAAATTTATTCCTAAGTATTTTATTGTTTTTGACTATTGTAAACGAGATTGTAACAATTTCTTTTTCAGATAATTTAATAGAAACGCTGAGTTTTTTGTATGTTGACTTTGAATCCTGCAACTTTACTGTATTTGTTAATTAGATTTAACAGTTTTGGTGGGGGGGGTCTTTAGAATTTTTCTATGTGTAAAATTATGTCATCTGAAAATAAAGACAATTTTGCTTTTTCTTTAAATGACTGCATTTCTTTTTTTTTTTTTTTAATTTTCTTTTTTTTGAACGTTTATTTATTTTTGGGACAGAGAGAGACAGAGCATGAACGGGGGAGGGGCAGAGAGAGAGGGAGACACAGAATCGGAAACAGGCTCCAGGCTCTGAGCCATCAGCCCCAGAGCCTGACCCGGGGCTCGAACTCATGGACCGCGAGATCGTGACCTGGCTGAAGTCGGACGCTTAACCGACTGCGCCACCCAGGCGCCCCAAAATGGCTGCATTTCTAATAGAGGAATGTCAGACTCCCTAACAGTGATGGGAGGGAGTTTTTGGTTGAGGGGCCTTTCCAAGTCCTATTCTATATTTCATCCTATGGAAAGGAAGTTTCTTGCATTGTACTAAGTTGAAACATGGGATTCAGGCAGATTTTACCAAATTAGTATTGTAAATAAGAAAATGCCTTAATAAAAGTACCAGTCCCTGTCAGTGTCTCTGAGACCCTCTCTAAGAACTCCAGTATCTCTGAACCAGAGAACAAGGCAATAAATGAGATGTGGATCTTAGTGACAAAGTGTCATGGGGGACAAGTTTGAACAAAAGTAGTAACTCCTCAAACCTGAGATGAGAAAGAAAAACACAGGATTTCTTTAACCTCAGGGAAAAGAGTAGGACGAGCATGACTACAGACAGACTAAACAGACAGAGAATTTAATAAATACAATGGAAAAATAATTTAACATCCCAACAGGAATGTATTTAGGGTCCATGCTGTCAGAGGGCTGGTCCTTTTGTCTAAATTTCTTAGATTAATGCATGACACCACAGACTCATAGGAGAGAGGTAATAGGGTTTTGAGTGTTGCAGTATTGGACAGTGATGTATAAAGAGACAGAAACAACACTTCATACGTCAGGGGACTCGCCAAAAAATACCGAGTTAGTTGTCAATGGAAGAGTCTGTACTATTTAAGTGTAGTAGAGACCCTAGAACCAAATCAACTGAAGCTTTCACACTTTTGTTGCAGCTACAGTTCTTAACAAGGTGGATGTATATATCTTGGCTACTGATATAACAAGATTAAATATAGCAATGGGCCTCTGATGATTTCCATTTAATTAAATCAGTTCCCTAATGCTTGTTCAGATTTGTAATGAAAGGAAAGGGGGTGGAGACAGGGGAGCATTTGTGAATCTAGAATAATGGAAACAATCTTTTGGAAGGTAGTTATTGTATCGTTGTGTCCAATCATATTTCTTTTAACTTGAAAAAATGTATATTCATTAAAAGATACTTAATAGACTTTACTTATATGTAATTAATCTAGAGAGATCAACTCTTTCTAAGTTGTCAGATTTCTGTCAATACTAAGTTTGGTAGACAAAAATGCTCATAATCATTTTGAACTCAAGTTTGGAGAATTTTTAGACAGTCATCCCTACTGCTTTTACTTTTATGTGGTGAACAGCAAATCTCTGTTATCTGATGGCCACTTTAGAAAACCCATAGGCAGGGGCACCTGGGTGGCTCAGTTGGTTGAGTGCCCAACTTCAGCTCAGGTCACGATCTCGCAGTTCGTGAGTTTGAGCCCCACGTCAGGCTCTGTACTGACAGCTCAGAGCCTGGAGTGTGCTTCAGATTCTGTGTCCCCCCTCTCTCTGCCCACCCCTACTTGTGCTCTGTCTCTCTCTTTCAAAAATGAATAAACATAAAAAAAAATTAAAAAAAGAAAGAAAATCCATAGACAGTTTAAGAATAAAATACATCTTAATAATTATACTGTTTCAAATTTGGGTATGACTTTGGGAAAGGCAAAATCAAGAATAGTTTTGAGAGAGGTATGTGCTAAGTATCTAAAGATATGTGCTAAGTATCTAAAATAGGAAAAAGGGGTGCCTGGGTGGCTCAGTCAGTTTAGCAACAGACTCTTGGTTTCGGCTCTGGTCATGATCTTGCAGTTTTGTGAGTTCGAGCCCCACATTGGGCTCCGAGCTGGCAGTGCGAAACCTGCTTGGGATTCTCTCTCCCTCCCTCTCCCTACCCCTCCCCTACTTGTGCTATCTCTGCCTCTCTCAAAATAAATAAATTTATTTAAAAAATAAAAAAAAAAATAAAATAGGAAATAATGATTCTCTAGACAAAAATACCTTGGTTTACTCAAACTTGATTTTTACCTTTATTTTACATTATTCATGCACAGATTGCAATAATTTGTTAATATACCTTTATATGTATTTAGGCGTGGACATTTATATTTAATAAACCTAAGTTTATATCTATTGCTTTACAATAGAATTTGTCAGGGGCACCTGGCTGGCTCAGTCAGTTAAGTGTCCAACTCTTGGTATCAGCTCAGGTAATGATTTCATGGTCATGGGATCGAGCCCTGCCTCAGGCTCTATGCTGAGCTTAGAGCCTGCTTGGGATTCTTTCTCTGCTTCTCCTTTCTTTCTCTCAAAATAAATAAACTTAAAAAAAAAAAAGTATAATTTATAATTATATTAAATAAAAGATGTAGGAGTACCTGGGTGACTCAGTCAGTTGAACATGCAACTCTTGATTTCAGGCCATGATTTCATGATTTCACAGTTCATGATTTTCACGGTTCATTGAGCCCCAGTGTTGGGCTCTGTGCTGACAACACAGAGCCTGCTTGAGATTCTCTCTATCCCTCTCCTGCTCTCTCTTGTGTGAGCGCACACTCTCTCTCTCAAATACTTAAAAGAAAAAAAAAGTATACATATTAAATTTACCATCTTAATAAGGAGTAAATCATATTCATTATGCTACATACATATTTGTATTTCTCTGTAATTATTGTACTGATTTATATTGTTTATAATATATAAGTGTTAACAATTAGTATAACATATAACATTCTTAACACTTTATATTATCTTTAAGTGGCCAACAAATTTTTTCTCCATACAATGAAGAAAATTAGAGAACAGAATATGAAGAATTATTCATGTATTAAAAAAATTTTTTTTAATGTTTATTTATTTGAGAGAGACAGACAGCATGAGGGAGGGAGGGGCAGAGAGTGAGAGACACAGAATCTGAAGCTAGCTCCAGGGTCTGAGCTATCAGCACAGAACCTCTTGTGGGGCTCGAACTCATGAACCATGAGATCATGACCTGAGCCGAAGTCTGACACTTAACCCACTGAGCCACCCAGGAGCCCCAAGAGAGAAAAGTTTAGATGCAGAAAAGTTTTGATGTATATACATATATAAAGAGTGACAGATGGTTTAGACAGTAACTTGGACCCTTGAAAATTTTATCAAGCTGTGTGATCAAAAAACCAGTACTTGTTACTCCTGGAAGTTTGGGAAGGAGAGGATACCACCTATATTAAGCAAAATTATCTCTTTTTTAGAAAAACAGGACAAATAATCTCTTCATGGGATTTCTTCGTTTTTTTTGTTGTAAGGTACCTCCTAAATGCACCATCTTATTATTTGTGTCAAAAGCTCCTCAAAATGGCCAGTGCAATTCCACTTGGTGGAACTGCTCTTGGTGAAACTGTGCTAGCTAGGATGCTAAGTATTAGTATTGCGATGACAAAAGATGCCCCTGGAAGCGATGCACTTTTAGATTGAGAAGATGTCAAGAGAACTGGAATGGTCCTTAAAAGTAGTGCTAGCGCTCAGGTAACTTCTCGGAGACCCAAAGACAAAACTAAGCAAGAAGTCCTTAAAAGGTTTTGAAATGATATGAAGCAAAGGAATGACAATATGGGGATTTCCATGGGTCTACTTAGGGATGGACTTACCATGCTTGCAGGTAATCTTTAAGGAGGCCCCCAGGATCCTTGCCTCTTGGCAGTCATACATTTGTGTAATTCCCCTCTTCCTTGAGTTTGGCTGGACTTATGGCTTGCTTCTAACCAATGGAATGCAACAAAGGTGATGGAATGTACATGACTGCATTTGCATGATTACCTAAGAGTATAGCACATGATGAGGTTTTTGGAGGTGTTAGTGGGGTTCACAGGGTCCGGAGTCCATGGCCAAGAAAGAATTCTTGAAGACATCTTTGGTGCGAAAAGGTGATTTTATTTAAGCACCCTGCCCTGGACGATGAGGAAAGACTGATTATATACTATGGGGTTGGAGGAGGTAAAGTCCAGGGGAAGTTTCCAGGGAGATTTTCATATGCTAAAGACTCACAGGACACTGGAGGCCTAGCTACTGTCAAGCTAAGGCTGTTTTTCCTTCTAGCAAAACATTAAGACAGTAGGGTGTTCCTAAAAAAACATTTTACTCTGCCAGCCTCAAGTATTTGTCAATGGGCTGCATGTTACAAGGGAATGGAGTTCTATCTGCCATTTCCTTCTGCCTTTGTTTCCCACTGTGGAGGGCTAGTGGAGACCTAGGTCCTGAAGGACTATGATCTCTATCAGTTAACCTTTTGTTTTCCACTTTCCTTTGTTCTTGGGCAGCCAGGAGTGCCTGAGGAGTATCACATATATCCCACCTGGTTGGGTTGTGGGGGGTGTTTGTGGTCTGTCAGCTTGCCTTGTGCTCCCTCATTAGCACACATCTTGCTAGTTTCTCTCTTCAACACTGACTGCCTTTGAAGAAACAACTTGCCATGAATCCTACAATCACAAGCAAATGAAATGAGAGAGCTTGGAAGCAGATCCTTTCCCAGTCAAGGCTGAAGAGAACTCAGCCTTGTGAGACCGTAAGTGACTAAGCCCAGCTAAGCCCAGACTTCTGACCCACAGAAACAGTGGGATGATTAAGTGTGTGTTGCTTTAAGCAACTGGGTTTGTGGTAATTAGTTACACAGCAATAGAAAACTAATGCACTAGCTTATAGCCATGTGCGCCTTATACTTTTCTCCTTATAGACAATTTTATTTACAAATATTCAACAACATTTGGGTCCTTTTTTCTAGTCATGGACTGTTGAGGTTAAAATTACTTACCTAAACTTCATTAGAATCTTTGGGTAAAAATTAACCAATGTTCTTTTCCCCATTGTAAACATTAATATTAGTACAGTGAAAGAGATGGCAATAAATTAGCAGGGATCAGCTTTTATTAACACAGCTATCCTCAAACCACCTCCAGCAAGGACACATTTTGTTGTAGCATACAGGTTTCTCTCCAACTAGAATGAGCTCTCTGAAGTAAGTGTCCTCTGGCTTTAAGGTCTCCTCCAGGCCTTACATATACTAGATATTTCATAATTGTTGAATTGAAACTGTAATTGCATTCAAGCTTAGTAATTAATGATATCTGCCTCATTTCAGGTAGCAATTCTGAATGCTCTAAAACATCAAGACCTATGACAGGATGAATACTACATAATATGAATACTGTCATAATTATGAGTAGTATGCCAATGTTATTGTTGCCCAAACTAAACCTCACAAAAGACAAAGGGAAATAGGCAACTAGAATTCAGAGATTTTTCACCATCATCTTTGATTAGCTGCCACAAAACTTCCCACTATTGAACCTGTCCTACAATTCTTACTTCTCCCAACCCCTCCAGGTATCTGAAATAGGAAAAAAAAAAAAAAAAAAAAAGGAAATAAAACAATTCTCCCTAAAAGATTTCTCCCTTCTTTCTCATCTTTTAAATATTACCTCAACCGTTGGCAGAGGTTTCTTAGGAACATCAATAAAATTTGGGCCAATTTAGATTTATAATTAGAAGAAGATACTATTTTTGGTATTAAATTTAAGAATAAAATGCAGCCAACTCTACATATATACTTATAGACACTAAAGCACAAAGCAGTCAATCTAGCTACACCCAATGGTTAATGACTGTGGCCGAATCTCTGTTCTCTAGCAAGAGACTAAACTCCTGATGGGCAGGGACTGCTCATCTGGTCTGCTGTGCATTTCCCCAACACGTAACACACTGCTCACTCAAAGGGACACTCGAGGAATTTGTTGCGTTCAATTAAAAGAGAAAACAATATTTTAAACAAGTCAATGGTGACTGCTAAGGTGACATCTGAACCCAGATGTTTAAACAATACCACTCCAGCCCATTCTGCAGTGAAACTATCAGACAGAAAAGAGAGTTAAATCAAATACCAGCACTGAAACTTCCAAGCCTATACAAGGAAGAAATCACACCATGTTTAGCCAGTGAAAATGACTAGAATTTAAAATATATTTTAATGAGAACACTCTCTATCTTTAAATAAAAATGATTTACATTTTTAAATATGAAACTGCTCTGGCATTAGGACTTAACTGCTTCCTGATCTACAGGGTTTAGATGCCACCGCACCACTAATTCCCCAGTGCTCTTGAGGCATGTGTTAGACATGTCCTCTTCCGCTGGAAGTCCTTGTGGCAACTTCAGGGGCTGGATTCTGTGACATAAGAAAATGCTTTTAGAATTACACTAGGTAATACATTTTTTTAAATAGCTGAAGTAACAAACAACAAACCTTATCAAATGTTTAACCACTTTCAGTTTTGCATTCACTGAAGGTATATTCTTGTGAACTTGAGGAGTATGTGCCTATAAACAAAGGAAACAGGGTTATGGATCCATTTCAAAGCAGATGGTCCCATGTTACAGTGAAATGTTAAGGTGAAACTCATTTTGTCTGAATCAAATTTTCAAATAAATTACACTAAATAATACATTTAAATGAGTGAAGTAATAAAAATGTACCTTAAAGTTTAAAAATTATAAAATTTAAAGCAAATTTAAACAACTAACTTAAGAGGACTTAAACAGCTGCTTACTTTTTCTAATCCAAGCATCTTTATTATATCTTTTTCCCAATATGGACGTCTTTTTGTACTCTTTATTCTGGTAACAATATGTAGTTTATGAGGGTGCTGTGGATCCCCACCATATTTTTCATGATCTGCAGGTGAAGGCTGAAATACCTAGGAAAGAATTATAAATGGTAAGTTTTCAATTACACAGTTTCTAGGTATTTCCTTTTCCTTTCTTAACCACCCCCCAAAATCTACATAACGATCTCATCCCCAATCCTTCTGAAATCCTCATCTTCAAACTGATTATTCAGACAAAGTCTAAGGATTGCATACTCTGAAAAAAAAAAATCACACAGGCAAAGACTGTTTTGTTTTGTTTTAAGAGCAAAGCGGGAGTAACCAAAGAACATTAAAGAGTTCAAATGCCAGGAGACTGTATTAGCACCAGATAAGCAGGGCACAGTAGCATCCCTCCACCCCACTCAGGCAGGGCATCAAAGATAAGCTTACAATGACAACACATGAGTATGTGTTAGTACAAATGACTGCCTACAAAGGGTCAGAAACAGCTCAAGAGAGCTGACATTAATACTGATTCTCTAAAAAATCAAAAGGTTCTAGTAAGCTATCACACAAAAAACTTCCCTGAGTATATAAAATGTACTAAATAAAGAGGTACATGGTAATACTATTTGTAATAATGAAAAATTTAAAGGCCACATTCATGTTCCTCGTAGAATAACTAAATGGAATTACAAGGCATACATTTGAATTAAAACTAGTACAAAATAATAAAACCAGTAATATACGATACAACTGAATAAATTATGATGTATCCCATGGGATACAATGCTGCCATAAAAACCAATAAGGTTAACTATCTTAGCAGCTACTAACATTGAAGGATGGCCATAATACATTCTTGAGAAAAAAATAATTCCACACCACTATGTGTAGTAGGATCTCATATTTGTACCAAGTACCAAGTACATGAGTGTGTACACAGGATACACTACATAACGACTAATTCTAAGAATCATGTAATATACATATGTGCATATACATACACTTATATATGTATAAAGGTCTCAAAGACATTCGATCGAGTCATATCACCTCTGGGAAATCAGACCAAGGAAGGACATGGACACACGGACACACACACATGGTGGCACTTTGATCAAAAAGGGTATTATTTAATTATAAAATAATATTGTAGAAACTTATCTGCTGAGAGGCTCACATTATATTGCTAAATGAAGACAGCAGCTAAAGAAGCATTTTACATGAGATGATTCACATCTTTAAAAACATATAACAGAAAAGGATATGGAAGCTGTCTCCAGGTGGTGGGATTAAGGGTGTCTTTTTGCTCTTTTTGCTCATTTGTATTTTCTAGGGGTTTTGAAGAGATGCAGGGTGAGAAGAATGGTGGTAAACAGAGGATGGGGCAGGCATGCTGAAGAAAAACAAAGATTTAAAGAAACAGTGTAAAGAGCACAAAATATCTGGGAAAACCAAGGGTAAATGTGTGGCTCAAGTAGAAAAAAACATGAAAGCAATGTAGAGGATGAAGTTAAATTGCTCAACTGTGCTGAGCCTTCAGAAACTTCCAGAAGGGATACAGAGCTCTTGAAGACTTGAAGCAATATGACTACAATTTTAAGGGACTCAGAAAGAATATACTTGTAAGAGGACAAAATGAAGTGGGAATGGGAGACTGGTACCAGGAAACTTGCAGCCCTGGTTTAAGAGCCTGATCTACAGTAGCTGCAACAGAAAAGGGACTCATTTGGGGACTCTGGACAGTAAAATAGATGCATTTGTGGTGAATGGAGGAAATGGAGGGGTTGAGATGGACACATCTCCACCCTGATTTGGGAAATCAGGTAAAGGATGGTATCATTAACTGATATAACTAATACAGGACGAGCATCCTATTTCATTTGGTTGTTTGGAGGGAAAGTAAGACGAGTTTGATTCTAAATATGTTTAACCTGAAATACCTCTGCATTATCCACAAGGCAGGGTCTAGGAACATGTGAGAATATAGGAATAAGTTCAGAAGATAGGCATGGGCTGGAGATACACATCTCAGAATCATTTCCATGAAGTTTGAATTTTCATATTTGCTACAGCTGACAATCAAAATCAATGCCTTACACATTTTAAAGGAATGCTAACGTCTGTATCTATCCTTTTATTCTAGAACTTTACAGACTAAGAAACACGAAAAGATACAAGACAATACAGTTGTGGAAAGGATAGCAGCAGCAAAGCCATGACTTGAAAAATAAAGAGGTTTCTGATATAAGAACATCAAGCATATTAAAGGTGTCAAAATACTCAATGGTAACACTATTTTATCTTTAAAAAAAATCAAAGGAGAATGGTAGTTGTCAGGGGCTGGGGAAAAGAGATTGGGGAGTTATTATTTAATGGGTACAGAGTTCCAGTTTTGTAAGATGAAGAGTTCTGGAGATGGATGGTGTGAGGACTGGACAACAATATGAATGTATTTAATAACACTGTAACGTACACTTAAAAATGGTTGAGACAGTACACTGTATATATATTTTGCTGCAATACAAAAAACTGGGGGAAAAAAACACAAAAAAACCCAGACTTTAAAAACTAAATGTAGTCTTTTCCATATATTCCATCAACTGCATAACTGCATTCTTAGGTACTTACCTCAAATGAGTTGAAAACCTATGTCCCCACAAGAACTTGCACACAAATGTTTACAGCAGCTTTATTCACTACTGTCAAGAACTGGAAACAATTAAGATGTCCTTCAGGAGATGAATGGCTAAACAAACTACAGTACATCCATAAAACCAAATATTATTTGTAATAAAAAGAAATGAACTGCATAGCCACACAACTCAGGTTATAAAAATGCAACTTTCATTATTTCCAGAAACTTGTTTGATTTCTGAGTCCCCAGCCACTTTAATGGAAAATAACTTGATCTTTCAAATTCGTGTTTTTCCTTAACTCTATCCAGATATGTTTTAGCTAACTCACAATTTATCATTCTTTTGACTAAGTACAGTTAACAAAAAGCTAGCAATCCTGGTGGCAAGATGTCAAGAAACCTTAACTGCATATTGCTAAGTGAACGAAGCCAGTCTGAAAGATTACATGTGCATGATTCCAACGATAAGGAATTCTGGAAAAGGCAAAACTATAAAAACAGGAAAAATATCAGTGGTTTCCAGGGGTTGGGAAATGAGAGGGAGGGATGAACAGGTGAGAACAGAGGATTTTTAGGGCAATGAAACTAGTTGTATGATTCCCTAATGACCCAGGACATTGTGCATTTGTCAAAAGCCACAGAATGTGTAACACTGATAGTAAACCCCGATCCAATCTAAGGACTTTAGTTAATAATAATCTGTCAATTCTGGTCCATCAATTCTAACAAATATATACCAATACAAAATGTTAATTATAGGGTAACTATATATGTTGGGGAGGGAGTATATGGGAACTCTCTGTACTTTCTATTCAATTTTTCTATAAGCCAAAAACTGCTGTAAGAAATAAAGTCTATTCATTTAAACAAAATAAAACAGAAGTTAATAGGGGGCTTAGCCAGTGTTTTCCAAAAGTATGATATGTACACATAAGTATAGCAAAGAAAACGCAAAGATCCCAAGTTGCAATACTCAATATATAAAGTGAACACAAAGAAGCACAGAGACAGAGTCTGAGCCGGAGGAAGACCCACTGTTTTCCTGAGGATAATGGTGATATGAAAACACAAAATATTAAGGCAAAAATCATAAGCGGGAATAAACAGGTACTAAGATGATAAAACCCCACTACTTCAAAGGCCAGTGGCACATTAAAAAAAAAAAAAGAATCATTACCTAGATAAATTCTACCATGTGTTATTTAAACTCTATACTACCATGGACATCCACAAATAATTCAATGTAAAAGTTTTCAATATTACACAAATAGGTACCATTTGAAAACATAACATGCTTAAAAAAATAGTAACGCTAACCCCCACCCCACCAAACCCTTGTTCTTACTTTATCTGGAATTCTTGACTTGGTAAATTTGTGACGAATCCAATCTGTACAAATGAGAGACTCCACACCTCTTGTTACAGTCTAAACATGACAGAAAACATTTTTTAAAAAACTCTGGCTAGTGCAGAAATCTATACTCACCAATTTTTAGGTGACAAAAGTCTGTTTTTATTTAACCTATAATTATCAAACCTTTATCTCAGCTCCTTAGCTAAATGAATACATCTCACCACTAACATTATAAAGCAAAAAGCACATATAGACTTCTCTTTTTTTTTCAAGTTTTTATTTAAATTCCAGTTAACATTCAGTGTAATATCAGTTTCAGGTGTAGAATTTAGTGATTCCCACTTCCACAACACCCAGTGCTCATCACGACAGGTGCCCACCTTAGTACCCATCACCCATCTAGCCCATCCTCCCGCTCCCATCCCCTCCAGTAACCCTCAGTTTGTTCCCTATAGTTAAGAGTCTGTTTTCTGGTTTGCCTCTCTTTTTTTCTTTTTTCTCCTATGTTCATCTGTTTTGTTTCTTAAATTCCATATATGAGTCAAATATAGACTTCTTGACCAGGGTGGGCAATATTTTTCTATAAAGGACAAGACAGGAAATATTTCCAGCTTTAGGGCTGTATGGTTTCCATTGTCAAGTCTCAACTCTGCCACTGTAAGGTAAAAGCAGCCACAAACAATATGTAAACAAATAGGCATGGCTATGTTCTAATAAAACTTGATTTACAAAAATAGGTGGACTGAATTTGACTTGCAGGCCATAGTTTGCCAACGCCTGCTCTAGACAATGTGCAATAATTTACCTTCACCAATACAATGTAAAAGAAAAGGAGGTGCCAATTTTATTTCTAGTCCCTACAATGCCAACACTCCTAGTTTCTATTTCTTATTCCCTTTCTACAATCTTCCAGTCCTGTTGCTCTCAGTCTGCTAAAGAAAAAGGATTCACTGCCAATCCTTCCCATCAGGAAACTCCCCTCTGGATGGGCAATAATCATTCCTTTCATGCCCTCTCTGTCCTGCAGAGATCCACAAACAACTAGACAGTAAGTAGGAGTGAACGAGGGAGAGAGAGGAAAAACATGGGCTTCTAATCCTGGCTCTGTGCTCACCATTTGTGAGAAATGAGACACTTATCCTCTCAGAGAGTCAATTTCCTCAGCTATTTAAGAAGGAAATAATACTGATCACACAGGATTAATCTAAGGTTAAGGCAATGTACTGGCCAGCACCAATGTATGGCCAGCAGCAGGTCTGTATCTAGACTCTGGCCCTCATGAATGGGTTAGGCTGTACTGCTACAATTTCTGTAAGAAAGAATACAAGGAATTACATGAAAATACAAACATTAGTGATCTCTGGAAGAGGGCTTTTCTTCTTTCTGCTCTTCCATATTTTTCTATGATTGGAAATATACTCTTTTCATAATTGAAGGGAAAAACCTAAAACTTTAAAAAGATTAAGGGGAATCAACAGTGGCCATTTTTTACCAGCATGTTTTCCAGGAAAAGATCTTTTGTGTTTTTAAATTTTTAGTGATAAAACAGCAGATCATAAATCATAAATAAAACTGCTCTTCAACATTAAAAAACACTATATAAAAAAAGGAACTTGTACAGTTTAACTTGCCTGTTTGTTTTGTTAATTACAAAAGAGAGAGAAATCACTCTTAAAGAATAAAAAAAGTGGGGCGCCTGGGTGGCGCAGTCGGTTGAGCGTCCGACTTCAGCCAGGTCACGATCTCGCGGTCCGTGAGTTCGAGCCCCGCGTCGGGCTCTGGGCTGATGGCTCAGAGCCTGGAGCCTGTTTCTGATTCTGTGTCTCCCTCTCTCTCTGCCCCTCCCCCGTTCATGCTCTGTCTCTCTCTGTCCTCCCCCAAAAAAAATAAATAAACGTTAAAAAAAATTTAAAAAAAAAAAAAAAGAATAAAAAAAGAGAGAAAGATGATACTTGAAAAGAAATACTTACTTGGAGTCCACCTGGGGGCTTCTGAACTATTGAGCGCAAAATCCCTGCCATGAGTGTGGTGACTGTTCTTTTCAAAGGCTATGACAAGCATAAAACAGATCCATGGGTCAAATATGTATTGGAAATGGACAGGTGCCTACTTACATATTATTAAAAACCTAAAGAAGTTAATTATGAACTTGACTGAAGTTTAACAGTAAAATCCTAGTTATTTTAATGCAATAAGAGTAAGAAGTTATAATAAATGTTTTATTCAGAATTCAGCAAAACCATATGTAGCAATTATACATTAATCACATTCCATTTTTGCCAGATGAGTTAGCAACTAGGTTGATTCAACAAAAATGGGCAAAGAAATCACTACTACTTAATTTCTTCACCAAAGAGCACAGATAAAGAATGCTTTGTTATAAAATCACAAAATGAAAGGACTAGAAGGGACTGAAGAAATCTAGACTCCTAGAATGAGAATTGACAACCTTCTTTAAAAAAAAAGAAAAGAAAAGAAAAAAATGTTTATTTATGTATTTTGAGAGTGAGCAAGTAAGCTGGGGAGAGAGAGAGAGAGAATCACAAAAGCTCAACACGGAGCCCAGTGCGTGGCTGGATCCCAAAACCCTGGGATCATGACCTGAGCAATCAAGAGGTGGATGCTTCACTAACTGGGCCACCCAGGTGCCTCTAGAATTGACCACCTTAGCCTATGTATGTGGAAAATGAAAATTCATTCATATTGAAGGGCATCCACCTTCAATCCAATTCAATCCAATCAAAGGGCATCCAGCTTATCCAAGGAGCATATAGTTTGGAACCCAATTCTCGTAATTCCTACTCCAGTGCATTTTCACTAAATCATAATACCTTTCTGTTAAAAAGTAAACTATAACTTTCTTTCTTGAATACTTGTATTTTTAAACTATTCTTAATGAATATGCATTGCTTCTATGATGTAAAAAAGTCATGTTTATTTAGACAGGCAATAATTACAACCAATTATACTGATGTATACAAAAGCAGAAAGATAAGGTTTATGAACTACATGTACATTTTTCATAGGTTACTTAATTTGTGTGTTTCAATTCTTTTTCAAAAGGACAGAATATAATACCTACTTTCCAAATGAATCATTCTAAAAACACCTAAAACAGTTTTTAGTACATAGGAAGCCCTCAACAAATGGTAGCTTTTACTATTATGAAATTATTACAAAGTTGTAATAAGAATACCCTAACACACTAAAATTGGGTAAATGCTGTACTTCGGTGAATCCACCAGATTCTGGCTCACTCAAGCTCATCAAGTCTTTCCTGTGATGTGCACAAAACAATGAAGTTGTGGGAATCAACGCAAGATGTCCCATTAAAAGAGCCAAGACTTTTGAAAAATTCTCAGCAACTAAACCAGTCTCTCAAAATTAATTATGCATCAGTTTTAGAAGAGTCAACTACTAAATCCTTAATGCCATGAAAGCCAGAATTTTATCTTGTTCATTTTCTACTCTCAGCATCTAGCACAGTATCTGATGAACAGTAGGCACCCAGTGTTTGTTTATGAATGTTTGAATCAATTAATGGGTTAGAACTATGATCTGCTCAACTCAGAATTCAGAAGTATATCAAAATTTCATAACTCTCATTCAAACTTCAAAGATTACTATACAGCATAAGAATTTCTAGTTCAAATCAGTATCTAGTGCAAATCATCAGCCATTGCTTGGCTGGTTGTTTATATATATTTTGTATCGACGCTTCCTTAGAAAAGATGCTTATTTAATCCTCTGGCTCTGCAATCAAATAGGTAACGATAAATTATTTTCTCTACCATACTTCTTCCTCCTAAGTTAAACATTATATATTAACCCAATTCATTTGGCTTCACATTTTTTTACTTTTCTCTTATCATTTAGATTTCAGCAAAAGCCTCCTAAGGGGCCTTCCACTTTCCAGTCCAACTTCCATAAGCTCTCTTCTCCATAGCAGCAACCATTTCATTAAAATCCCAAATCAAATCATGTCAACTCCTCTTCCCCAAACATTCCAATCAATGAGCCAGGTTTCTCACTGTTGAAGTGAAAGGTAACATATAAGAGGAGAAAGCTAGAATAATCCATGTGATTCAATGACACAAGTTGAGAGTTTGAGCTCATGTTTAGCTTAATATAGATACTGATGGATATAGAAATAATCACAGGTATGAATGTATATATACATGGGTTAGCTCTGTTAGCTGAATGGCATCCCAGTAGCAACGAACACACTCAGCGCCTGATCTTAGCATTCTCTAATAAAAGGAACCAGGGCTCCTTTGAGAAATGGCTAATCATAGGGCTACTGCAGTGAATATATTAAGATGAACCTGGAGCACTTTGTAGCACTAGAAACGAACTACTTAAAAACTCAAAATGATGGGAGTATGTCTTCAAATACCTGACTGCCTTAAAACTGTCAAAATCACCAAAAACAAGGAAAGTGAGAAACTGCCATAGTCAAGAGGAGCCTAAGGAGACATGACTACTAAGTAAATGGGGTAAAAGGACATCTGGTAAACACTAAGAAAATTCGAATGAAATATGGACTTTAGTTAGCAGTGTAATAATGCTGGTTCATCAATTCTAACAAATGTACCATACTAATGTAAGATGTTAATAAAAAGGGAAATAGGATGTGGGGTATATAGGAACTTTACTATTTTCACAACTTTTCTGTAAACCTAAAGTTATCCTAAAATAAAAAGCTTATTTATTAAAAAACCAAAACCTCCAATGTCTCAGAGCAATAGCCAGTCCTTAACCCCTACCTCTAGGACTTCGTCTCCAACTGCTCCCTTGCTCACTGGATACACACATTGACACCCTTAGAGGTCCTAGAAGTTGCCAGGCAGACAAGCTCCTCTGGACTGACTGTTTTTTCTCCTGGAATGCTCCTGATATTTATATAGTTAGTTCCCTTATTGCTTCAATTTTTGGCTCAAATCTCTTCTTAGTGGGGTCTATCCTGATTCCATTGTTTAACATTTTGACCCCCCACAATTGTCAGCACTCCTCACTCCACTGGATTTTGTTTCCATAGCACTTCTCTTCTAACATAGTTTGTTAGGTTTGTTGCTTACTGTCTGTCTCCACCCAGTAACATGTTAACTCCGCAAGGACAATAAATTAAAAAAAAAAATTTTTTTCTTGGTGTGCCCTATCTATTCACAGATGTATCCCAAGCATCTACCAAGAGCAGCACCTGTTGTGTAGTAGGTACGTTATCAATTTCTGCTGAATTAAGTTTAATTTACAGACTTCAGAAGGTGTGACAGTGAAAAGTTGTAAGTTTTAATAAAAAATAAAGGTTAATGTTAACAATTATTCACACAACTCTTGGACCTTGAAGCAACTATACTGTCTTCTACTGTACAGTAGCTTTTCTCTTGCAAAAATAGGAAAACACATGCATCATGAGAAGTATGATCCCTTTTCCATTAAGAAAATGTCTGTGACTGTATACGTATACACAGAAAAACTCTGGAAAGCTATCAGTAAAATATAAACATACCCATGGGGGGAAGGCTACCAAGGTGATTTTCTACTTTTTGCCCCCAGTTAATATCCGAACAGTTTTAGACACCTACTTACTGACAAAAGGAAGGAAAACACTGAAAACGCACAACACAGAATTTTCCTTTCAATTAACCGATATCTCTGAACGCAAAAAATGTCTCTTTTAATTCCTAACGCCTAAAAAGTAACAGGCAGTCTTCATCCGCGCCTGTTGGCGAAAATATGCAAAACAGGCAGCTATGGGTAGGCGGCGATCAAAAACATGATTGCAAAATTACAGCTTTTAGTAAAATGGTAAATATTTTAACTGCAAACTCCCGAAGGTGTTGCCTTCAAAGATGCAATTAGCAAGCTTTTATCCTCATTAACAAAAAATTCAAGTTACGCGGATCCCCAGTGGGAAACCGAAATTAGTTATAAACAGAAGCACAAAAACTGCCAAAACAACCCTGAATTCCCTGCCCCACTAAACTATCTTGCCTAGGCGGGTCCAGAGCCGGGCTTAGCAAGCCGCGCGGCTCCGGAACTGGGAAACCGGATCCGCTCGACCACTGGCTTTTCGCGATCCCAAGGGACAGTGAACGGGCGCAAATTCATTTAGGTTATTACGACCCGCAAACTCAGAATCCAATAGGAAAATCAATCCACATCTCCACGGCGTTCCCAGGTACCCACTCCTGGCAAAAAATGCAATATTCCTAAATATTCTTCAGCCTGACCTTACTCACCGAGGGGAAGCAGAGCAGACGGGTGCCCACGAAGCGCAACACACAAACCTGGCCGTCATATAGCGTACTCATAGTCAACCCCGCCACTTTAGTTCCGGCCACGTCCCGCCCCTTCAAGGCCATAAAAAGAGAGCGCAGGCGCAGGTCTGTCACGTTATTCCCCCCTCCCACCTCACGTCCCCGGCGCGGCAGCGGTTGGCTCAGCTCTGGTTGTGTTTGAAGCAGAGAGGAGTTTCTGTTAACTATGGCGAGATCCGGACAGGAGCAGGAAGCCGAAAGCACAGCTGCATTCAAGGTGCTAAAGCGGGCGATGGAACTGGACTCGGAGTCCCGGTACCAGCAGGCTCTGGTGTGTTACCAGGAGGGGATTGACCTGCTCATGCAGGTCCTGAGAGGTGAGCAGGGAGCCGTGGAGAGGATACCAGAGGAAAGGAACTGGATCCGCAGTTTCTGGGGAGTGAAAGTTAAAAACCCTTCTTGTACACCACCAGGAAGCAGTCACAAACAGAAGGTTGATATTCTACAGGACAAGTGGACTGTTTTCTTTTAGATTGATGTCATCAAAAAAGACAGGGTCAGTACTCTAGATTTTGAAGAGACAGAATCAAATCTAAATATATAAGCCTTGATAGGACTCAGGTTCGAAAGAAATGTAAAAATACATTTTTGGATCCTTTTTGGAAAGTTTGAATATGGATTGGGTAACAAATTATTGACTTTGTTAGGTAGCATGTTTTTTTCTAAAACTGTCCTTGATTTTTAGAAATGCAGACCGAAGTGTCTTGGGAAGAATTTGTCATAATGTCTGAATTTAATTTTAAGGGGGGGGGGGAACCCGGAGCAAATGTGGCAGAATTCTAGCAATTCTTAAATCTATGTGATCGGTAATAAGGGTGTTCGTTACACTATTATCTTTGCTTTTATGTTTAGATATTTTCGTTAGAAGTAAACAAAAATAAAATCACATAGCAGTAGAATACCTTAAGTACCTTTAAGTACACCTTAAATAACGGGTGTACTGAAATTCGTTGTGAGAAATACATAGGATTGTGGGTGGGCACAGCGAAACTTGATCTGTTAATATAGTTATTCAATGTTGAGAAGTACCCAAATAACCATTAACAACCGGTACAATCTCTGGCACATAGTAGACACTCAGTGATTATGTATTAAACTGATTTAAGTTAAGTCTGGCCCCTGGTCCCCACGCCCTGTAGCTCCCAGTCTGGCCGAAGATCTCCCCTGTGTGCCTTTTAGCCTAAGTATTACAGAAGCTTTTGGACAGCAGAGGGCGCTTTTCAGGGTTGGGGGCTTTAGTAGTAAAACTACTTTGGGAAGGCCCAGATGATGATGAAGATGAAGATGATGATGATGGAGAAGAAGAAGGAGATGATGATGATGGAGGAAAGTAATTATCATTTATGAGTGCTGAGTGCTAGGCACTGTCAGAGCACATGAACATCATGATCTTGTTTCATCTTTACAATTGCCCTGAGAAGTAGGAGCTGATGTTATCCTCATTGTACAGCATAAAATTAAACTTTTCAGTTCCACCACAGTTAGTCAAAATTGGGAGCCCAAGGCTTGAAAGACTCTGGTATACTGACTGCCAAAAAAAGAGAGGGTGTACAGTGTTGGTCAGGTGGATCATTGCTTAAGTTCCAGTGCTCTAGGGTTGTCAGGTCAAGCACTACTCAAGTTCTGGCATTCTGGGAATCTGAATCAGGAGAACTATAGTTTTGCTCCTGTGTGCTCTACTGATTCTACAGAGGTTATATAGAGACAGTGACCTGATCTTACAGGTTAAGATACAAATGCAAATAACTCTAGTACAGGAAATAAGTGCCAGGAGAGAGAGATGGACAATGAGGATTTAAATAGTTAAAGGTCATTTGGGGGAGGAAAGGTGGAGGTGGCTTTTGAGGAATAAGTAGAATTTCAGAAATGAAATTCCGCAGAGTGTTTAAATTCTGTTTGTGCTATTTTTACCAAATAAGTGGTTCACTTTGGTTCATTGTGTGTCTCTAGAAGAAGAGTGAGAAGTAAAGTAGATTGAGGTGTGGTGTGGATGACCTTCACTGCCAGGAGATTTTAACTCCTTCCATAGACAAGGAGAAACCATTTAAAGTTTTTATAAAGGAGTGATGTAATTAGAGTTGCATGTCAGGGCTTGTCTCTATTAGGAATATGCTCTCCTCCCAAATATCTGCATAACATACTCCCTCTTCTCTTTCAGTTTTTTATATAAATAGTACCTTCACTGTGAGGCCTTTCCTGACGTCCTGTGTAAAGTTACAACCCCATCCCAGGACTCCCTTGTTTTCTTCCTTGTTTTATTTTATTTAATAGCACTTATCACAATCTAACATACATATTTTACCAACTTCCTTTTATTGTTGTCTTTCCTTCCACTTGAATGATAGGGGATAATCATGTCTGTTTTATTAACTGCTGTAGCCCCAGTGCTTAGAACAATGTCTGGCATGTGGTAAGTTCTCAGTAAATAATTCTTGAATAAATGAGTGAATATGGCAAGAGTGTGGGGGAGATACTAACCTGAAGAGACTGAAGTAAAGCAGACCAATCGAGGAGCTTCTGCAGGAATCAAGATGAGAGGTGAGAAGGGCCTGAAGGAACCAGAGGGGTGACACCAATATTAAGAAAGGAGGAGACAGTCTGGATATTGAATAATTGGCATTAGGACATGACTAGATGTGGGAGTGAGGTTCAGTGGAATCCAACCTGCTGTAAGTAAGCCTAGGAAACTGAGATGTGATGTTTGAGGAATGGGTCTACATTGTTAAATTCTGCCAGCTGATCGAGGGTGATCGTTAAGAAAGGACTACTTTATTTACAGAGGACAGAGAAAATAGAGTATATTTATAGGCAGTCGCAAAGTAATAGTGGAATTTAAGAAAAGAGATATTATAGTCTGGTTCTAAAGGAAGCCCAGAGTATGGTGAATGAAAAAAATTATGTAGGTGATAATGATATTAACAAAATTTATTATTTCCTACAAGCCAGTCTCTTTGATCATTAATCATCTCCCTGTCTAAGGAACAATTTCTCTTTGCGTGTTACAGTTGAGGATACAGACAGGTTGAATAACTGGCCATGGTCACACAGCAAAAGTGGCAGAGCAAGTTTTGAACTAAAACCATGTGACTCCAGATGCTTTGCTGTTAACCACTGTTCACACTGCCTCTTTGTAACAGAGACCATAAAATGCTTAATCCTGATAAAAAGACCAGTTCAAGGTTTTTGAGTTTAAAGAAATATATATAAACCTAGTAGAAGAATATGAGTTCTCATATCACCTTAGGAGCAAAAACAGGATTCCTCACAAGAGATTTATAGATTATAAATGGATAGATTAGGATTTTCTTAAGCTACTGAAGTATAGGCATGAGAAAGTAGGGATCTTGATACTAATTTTCAAGTAGAAGGACTTGAAAAGAATTCAGTAATTATATTGATATCAATAATTTTTTTTTAACATTTATTTATTTTTGAGAAGAGAGAGACAGAGCATGAGCGGGGAAGGAGAAAGAAAGGAGACACAGAATCTGAAACAGGCTCCAGGCTCTGAGCTGTCAGCACAGAGCCCCACGCGGGGCTTGAACTCACGGACCGCGAGATCATGACCTGAGCTGAAGTCGGACGCTGAACCGACTGAGCCATCCAGGCGCCCCATAGTGATATCAATAAAATGTTGGAAACAACCTGAATACCCTGGGAAGAAGAGAGGTTGAATAAAGTGTGGTACATCCACACAATGGAGTGCTATACTGCTGTAAAAAACAATGAGGATCTGTGGAAGCGATATGGAGTGATTTCCAGGATACACTGTTAGGTGAAAACTACAAAGGACAAAGAGATCCATGGTATGCTATCCTTCATGTAAAAAGGAAGATATTCATGTGTCTCCTCATTTGTTTGAAACAAAGGAAGGATAAAAACAGAAACTAATGAGGTTTGTGGGGTGGTGGAAAAGAGGTACAAAGAAGGAAGGAATGGGAATGGGGTAGCAAGATGAGGAAGGAATAATGCTGCTCTGAATTATTCAACTGTGATACAGAAGCAGGTGGACAAGAAAATAGGTAACTCAATTATCTCTGGAAAATAGTATTTTGACCATATTCTGTAAGGTTAAAGACAAAATGAATTATATACAAACATTGTGTTTTACTTGGTAAATGTTTTTCTCCCAGAGGTAGAAACTACTTTATATGAGTCTTGAATAAGCCAGTATATATATTGTGGATAATAAAAGAAGTTACACATAAGGAGATAAGGCTAGTATGAACCCTGTGGGATCCAAGTTATCATCATGAACTTATGGTTTTTAATATATATACAGATGTGTAGACACGGAAATAAAGGCAGATATATGTGTGTGTTAGTAACCCTATATATATTTACTTTCTAGCCACAAATTGAAAGGATCTGGAAGTAGTGACAGGACTCCCCTAGTGGCAGCAAGTATACTCAGCACCCAGAATTGGATTTCTTCATACCATTCTCCAATAAAAGGAACTTAGGGCTTTGGAAAAATGGTTGATTCCAGGGCTGGGGCAGGGAAAATACAAGATGAGTTTAGAACATTTTGCACCAGAAAGCAAGGAAGTGCTCAAAATATAATGGGTCATGTTGAAAGTACAGGGGTCAGCCAACATGCAGGAGCTCTCAAAGCCAAAGCTGATAAAGTTAGGGCAAGATAATAATATTGCATTTGCAGCAACATAGATGGAACTAGAGAGTATTACGCTAAGTGAAATAAGACAGAGAAAGCCAAATACCATATGATTTCACTTATATGTGGAATTTAAGAAACAAAACAAATGAGCAAAGGGAAGAAGAGAGATAGGCAAACCAAGAAACAAACAGACTCTTAACTATAGAGAACAAACTGATGGTTACCAGGGGAAGATGGGTAGGGGGATGGGAGAATAGGGGATAGAGATTAAGGAGTGCACTTGTGATGGCCATTGGGTGATGTATGGAAGTGCTGAATTACTATATCATACACCTGAAACTAATATTATACTGTAAACTAACTGGAATTTAAATAAAAACTTAAAAAAACAATAGTATTGGATTACAACCCATAAAATAAAATAAATATGCATGAGTCAATACTGATACAAATTGATCACTCAATAAATAAATAGATGGGGGAGAATGGACAGCTCTTCCTTATAGTAGCATTCCAGTTTATAAATTAATTAGGAATGATGGAAATAGAAAATCCCTGTTTGACAGACACTGCAGTGATAACTGTTGCAGGCAAGGACTATCAATGGATGCTAAAATTAGGGGGTGAAAGAGTGATGAGAAACAGGATATCTTCCCACAAGATACTTATCAATTATGAAGGACAAAATAGTGATTTTACAGTGGAGTGATCTTTGAACTCACCAGTAATGACATATATTGACATCATGTACCGAGAAGGGCATGCTTTCATGATTTTCTTCCCCAAAATGCATAACCTCAATCTAATCATGAGAAAACACCAACAGCCCCAAATGAGAGACATCCTACAAAATAACTGACCACTGCACTGTTTCCCCAAATGTCAAAATCATAAAAGGTAGAGAGGTTAAGGACCAATTTCAGATTGGAGGAGACTAAGGAAACATGACAATTAAATGCTGTGCAGGATTGTGGACCAGAAAATGAACTTTCTTTTTCTCTAGTGGGAACATTGGTGGAATACAAATAAGGTTTGTGGATGAGTTAGTAATGTTGTATCAATGTTAATTTCCTAACCTTGATAATTGTAGCATATTCACATGATATGTTAACATTAGGGGAGTTTGGGTGAAAGGATACTGTGTGCCATTATTGCAGCTTTTCCATAAATATAAAACTAATTCAAAGTAAAATGTTGTTAAAAAGTGGGAGTTTAAAAATGAAATTATTATGGAAAATATAAGTAATAGCAAAAAGAAGGAATGAGGGAACCAGAAGTGATTTAGGGGCGAGGGACTTGGGGTAAGGTTTTATTGATAATATGTATTCAAAAAATACCTTATATTTTTTGGGTGACTGGGAAAAAGACTGAGCATGAACTATAATGGGTAAGTCTGGAAGAGAAGCTGGTTTTGTGGAAGAAAGATAGGTATTGTTTCCTGTGTTTTGATTATGTTAAGATTTCAGACTTAAGGTTGATTAGGACGAAATGGTTCTCAGACTCAGGTTTGAAAATAAGCCACCTTTGTCATCACCTCATCAAATTTGGTATCCCCAGCAGTGAGACACAGTGTCAGAGTTCCCACTCCTAAATAAAGCTGTTTCAGATGCTTAGTGCAAAAATGAAGGTCTTGGTGATCAAACCAAATTTGAGCCCATTTGTGTATTTGAGGATTGAGGCAAACCATGCTAAATAGGACAGGAAATTTGTGGAAGAGTTGGGAAACTGGAAATAATGCCTGTTTAAATAGAAAAACTTTTTGGAAATTTGAGAGTGTATTTTTTTAATTTGTAGGCACCAAAGATGTTACAAAGAAATGTAATCTCAGAAAACAAATTTCTAGCTACATGGATAGAGCAGAAATAGTGAAGAAATACACGGATCAAGAAAAAGAAGGTAAAGAGGCTGTTTTATAGAATGTGTCCATAAGTAAGTGTGACAAAGCCCATTTCATCCAGTGTTTCTGGCTCTGCCTTTTGTAACTCTTTGTGGTCTGGACCATTTATCCCTGGGAGCCTATAGTTTTATTCTGCATTTCCATGTCCCTATATATAACCTATATTCTTAACCCTTTTAGGTGGGGAGGTGATTTTCACACACCCTCTTGAGAATATCTGATGAAAGCTATACATACTTTGCATGCCATTTTAAGGAATTCACTGCAGATCCTTATGAAGCTTATGTGTGGACTGGAGTTGAAATAATACTACGCAGAAATAGGAAATGTAAATCCTGTATTTTATTTCTGTTTCACTTTCTAAAATGACCAAAATGTTAAAGTAGCTAAGGAAACTCCTGGGACTTCTTTAGGATTTTGCTGTGAACCAAAACATTTCAGGAGTGAAGTATTCCTAATGACTAGAGATGCCACTAGTTGTCCTTCCCTACTTACTATTAATCTACTTATGAGCATCCAGTTTACAAACATATGTCTATAATTGGTCATTACCACCTTTGCCTGGCATAATCCTACTTTTTTTTAGCCAAAGTTACTACTGTCCTCAAAAAACCAGTGCCTCCAGACCTCAGCTGCTCTTCCTTGCTATCCTTATATGGCCCTCCCCTACCTCTTCCTAGTATTCCATATGAGCCCCTACCCTGGGTACCCCCCGCCCCAGCGAGCTCCTCTGTTGAGTGGGAATAAAATTGTATTTCCTTCACCCCAAATTGAAACTCACAATGAAATTTCCTTTTAAAACATTGATGAAATAGAGTACCATCAGCATTGTGGTTTGAATACATCGGGTTAAGTTAACCTTTGTGGGTAGCTTGGCTTGAAAACTGATGCATAGTTGCTAGTAACATCATATCTGTGGAAATACTAGGAAAAAAATCCAAACTACTGTTTTTTAAACAAACTTTAAATTGGCAACCATCACATAAATTAGGAACTACCATTAGGGGTCATGTTTTTAAAAAAATCTTAAAGATCTTTGATAACTTACTCAATAATCATTCGTTTTGAATGAACAAAAACTATGGAACTGTTTTACTGACCCTGTGCAATCCTAGTCTTGGGTTGTTAAGAAGTGCTAAAATTACTACTTAAAGTACTCTATGGGGCATCTGGGTGGCTCGGTTGTCTGTGTGTCCAACTTCGGGTCAGGTCATGATCTCACAGCTCATGAATTCGAGCCCCACATCAACTCTCTGCTGTCAGCATGGAGCTGGCTTTGGTTCCTGTCTCCTTGTCTTCCCCTCTCCAGCTCCTGGTTTCTCTCTGTCTAAAAAATAAATAAAAACATCAAAAAAAATTTAAATACTTTATAAGTTCTAAGAAAGCCTTCTAAATTCCATGTATTCATATGTTTAATACTTTAGCCGTTAAATTGCAGGACACAGAAGGACTTATATCTGAAGAGAAGGACCACATAGCCACCGAGTTATATAGCTTATGGTTCTACTCATGGTGACAGAATTATCAGCTTTCATTATACATATAGACTTCTCTTGAATAAACTGCCTGGTCTATAGGATTCAGCTCAAGAACCTCTTCCAAGAAATCTCTGGACTTTTCCCATTTGACCTCCATGAAGGCAGAACTCACTTATGGAATTCTTTGCCTTATTTATTTCTGTACATATAGCATCTTGCATTGTGCCTCGTATATATGTAGGAGGCATTCAGAAATGTTTGCTGAGTGGAGGAGTTAAAAAAATTAACTTGTATCTGATCCTGATTAATCACTATATGTAAATAGTATAAAAAGAAAATAAATTGTCACTGGTTTTATTATTGAAACTTGTGTTTTTTAGATGGAAAATATCATCGGCAGATTAAAATAGAAGAGAATGCAACAGGTTTCAGTTACGAGTCACTTTTTCAAGAATATCTTAATGAAACAGTCACAGAAGTTTGGATACAAGATCCTTATATTAGACAGATTCATCAGGTAGGTGAAATGCAGAAAAATATGATGAAATGTTACTTAAAATGTATGAGTTAGTAATAACCCATCATGATGTCTTTCAGCTGTATAACTTTCTTCGATTTTGTGAGATGCTTATTAAGAGACCATGTAAAGTAAAAACCATTCATCTTCTCACCTCTCTGGATGAAGTAGGTATCTGGAAGCATTTACTCTTTCTTCATGAATTTTGTTTAGCTAGGAGATGTAGTTTGAGCAAGGAAATGTGGACACAGTGCTTCAGCTAGAGCTATTTCTTTGGGAATTGTACAACAATAGGCCTAAAATACCTTCAGAAAAATGCTATTGACTTTTCTGATTTTGTTGTATCTTACATTTGGCTACTTTGCTAAACTATAATTCAAATAGTTTGTCAGTTTAGTTTCTTGGATGTTCTAGGAGATGATCACACTGTCTGCACTATTGACAATTTTGTCTCTTTACCAATGATTATATCTTTTTCTTGATTTACTGTATTGGCTTTCTGGTGGATCATAGCATGATAGTGAGCATCTCTATCTTGATTTTGATTTAAATAGGAATGCTTCTAAATAAACCAGAATTTTAAGATTAACTTGAAGAAAGCACCCCATCTTAATAACTAAATAGCATTACGAAAACACATTTTAGGAGATAGGATAGAATTGTGTTATGTGTACATTAGAAAAAAACAATTATTTTGATAAAAACAACTGCCATTAAACTGCTTAATACTTTTATTGCTTCTTTGAGATAATAGACATTGAAACTAGTATAGAATCTTTCCCATTTTATCTGATACACATTGTGTAGCTTAATGATAATTTAAAATAGTAATAACTGAACAGAAAATCATATTTTTCCTATTAACAGGGTAGTGGGAAAGAGCAGCAAAGTAGTGGCCTGCAAGAAATAAAAGAGTCACTCAAGAATCATGGAGTGCTGTTGGAATTAGAATATTCTTCTTCAGTACATGACCGAGAAATTAGGTTAGTTATAGCAGTATTTTAATTTTTATGCAGTTGAATATACTTACTTATTTTAACGCAATATAATTGCATATAAATATTCAGTTTATTAAAATTTTAAATAAAGCACAATTTTAGTATCTTTTCACTTTTTAGGAAAAAATCTGGCTTATTATATCTGAGTTTCATATCTCTTAATGGAATAGTTTACATGTTCTGTTTCACGTGAGAAGAGGAAGTACTTTTCTATTCAAGCATACATATAGTGTTGGGGTATTAGGATAATTTTCTGGTGGTAATATTTAATATTCTGATGATTTTAGTATTCACTTATATTTTATGAAATAATCTCATAGGCATGACAGTACGCAGCAGTGTCTACAAGGAGACAGTATATGCAGGTATTTTAGTAATATGTTCCTCTGTTTCGCACAGTAGCTTTCATATGTTTATAGTGAGTGCACCTTTAGTTTTAATGAAAACTTAAGCACAACCTACATGCAAAACAGCTGAAAATGCTGCTGCTGTGGTTGAAGCAGAGGTCGGGGTCCAGAGTTCATCCTGTGTATGTCCTCCATCTCTAGGTAGGGGAACCCCTGCAACGCACCATAGCCTGACCTGAATACATTTAGCAGAACAGGAAAGTTTTATCAGAGGTCTGAAATTCAAGAATAAGATATAATTTACTTGATAAACTTGTTACCATCTAATCAAACCAACTAATGGTTTCTTTGGACATTTTATTTCATTGTAGACACGGCCCATGAATAACTCCAAGTTTGGTTCAACTCATGCCACTGGAGAAAATGATTTTCTTTGTTAGGGGGAAATTTTGCTGACACTTACTACACTACATCTTTGATAACTGTCTGACTTAAATGTCTGGAATATAATACTGTATACTATTTCAATAGGTTTAACAATGGATGGATGATTAAGATTGGAAGGGGACTTGATTATTTTAAGAAACCACAGGTAAGATATAGTCTTATGAGTAAGTATGTTGTACTTTTTGTAACATTTTAACAAATGGCTTTGGACTTTTTTATTAAAAAAAACAAAACACCTCTTTTCTTCTCTTCTTAGAGTCGTTTTTCCCTTGGATATTGTGATTTTGATTTAAGACCATGTCATGAAACAACGGTGGACATTTTTCATAACAAGCACACAAAAAAAATATGATGGGCAGTAACTTAATTTGCATTATATATTTATATTTTAAGTGAATATTGATTTTGGGTTTTTTTTTTTTGTTTTTTTTTTACTTTGGACAGATCATTTCTATAATTATGTATTCAATAATAAATTTTTACATTTCTACTAATTTATGGATTCATTGTTCAGTTATGTAACCAATCCTAAATATTTTTTATAAATATATTATTTAGTGGATTTACAGGATTTCTAGTCATATGATTAATTTAAACATTTTACCAGCTTTTCTCTTAATTTGACTATTGGGGAATGAATCAATAAACAATGAGAACCTATTAGGAAGATAAATTGAATGTTAATCTTGCCCCTGGGTAAGATATAAAGAGTCCAGGAGGAAAAAATCATGGATTAGAGTACTCTTTTTTTTTTTTTAAAGTTTTTTTTTTTTTTAACGTTTATTTCCTTTTGAGACAGAGACAGAGAGAGACAGAGCATGAATGGGGGAGGGTCAGAGAGAGAGAGGGAGACACAGAATCCGAAACAGGCTCCAGGCTCTGAGCTGTCAGCACAGAGCCCGACGCAGGGCTCAAACTCACGAACCGTGAGATCATGACCTGAGCCAAAGTCAGACGCTTACCCGACTGAGCCACCCAGGCGCCCCTAGAGTACTCTTAAAAGACAGATGGGCTTGGGGCACTTGGGTGGCTCAGTCGGTTAGCATCTGACTTCAGCTCAGGTCATGGTCTTGCCCTTCCCGAGTTCAAGCCCCACATCAGGCTCTGTGCTGACAGCTCAGAGCCTGGAGCCTGTTTCAGATTCTGTGTCCTCCTTTCTCTCTGCCCCTCCCCAATTCACGCTCTGTCTCTCTCAAAAATAAACATTAAAAAAAAAATTTAAAAAAAAAGAGAGAGATGGGCTTGTAGTTCTAATAACCAAGGAAAAAATACTAATTTTATTACAATTAAGTGTTTTTGGCAGAAGTACACTAACCTTGATTTATCCAATATTACCTAACTTCATAAAGGCAAATCATCCCAATTATACAGATGCATTTTGCATCATTTAACCTTGGCTGGCACATTTGTAAAGCTTTGCGTCTTAGAATCAACTATTCTGGTTAAGCTCATCCATCCAGATGCCAGATGACTGGTTGGGGACAAAGACTAGGTTCCATGGAGATAGGCTGGGATTGCAGACTATCACATATGGAGAAGACAGAAGATTACATTCAAGATTAAATAGCATGGAGGACCTAAGCCAGGTAGAAGCCACGGGAATATGATTGGGCAGAGTGGTCCTGGGTGGCTTGGACACCAGATTTATGTTTTACCTGTGGGAACCAGCAGTCACCTGACTGACTTGGCACAAAAGACCAAGAAGGAATTCCAGAGAAGTTCCTAATATTTTTCTTTGATGTGTTCAGGTTCACATGCTGATAATGCTAAACCTGAAAAGACTCAAACCAGTTTGCCAAGTTTTATTATATTGGAATTCAGGGTCTCAGGACAGCACTTGGAACAAGTGTTGGACTTAATCAGAAGTTACTTTCTGCAAAGTATCGTAGCTTAGCTTGCCATCCTGTAGACATAGAGTGGCTTTTCATTCAGGTGAGAACATGTATTAGAACTCCTTATTTTCATGTTAAATAACAACTCTGATTTCTTCTAGAGCATGTGAACTTATCATTATAGAGACTCAGCAATCTATAACTCTGTGAAATTAACTTTTATCCAATCTACATAGGAATCCTGCCTAAGAGATACTGATACTTAAGGGAGAGCACCTAACAGACATGCTATCGATAATACTAGATATTTGAAATCCATCCCCATGTCCAATTAGGACATCAGAAGTCTACCAGATGCAAGTTACTTATTAAATACGTCAAGAAATGTGCAAGAGCTATATGAGAAAACTATAAACTTTATGGAAGAATATAAAAGAAAACTAGGGAAAAACAAATGATATTCTCAAAATGGGAAGGCTTAATAAGATGTCACTTCTCCCTAAGTTAATTTATAAACTAAATGACAAAGACACTTAACACTAGGAGACTTGCTTGACCAGCCAAAAAGACATAAAGCTACAACATATATATTTTTAACTGTATGGACATAAGAATGGACAAAACAGTAGCAAAGAATAAGGAGTCTGGAAACATCTGGGAGAGGAAGTGAATGTGTGTAAGAGCCCTCAACATACAATAAAGGTGTTGTTCATATTAGTGGGGGAAAGAGTAGACTATTCAATAAATGTTTGGAAAAAACATTAGATATCTACCCCACATAGAGGTTATTGTGTTAAAGAGCCAATTAATTAAAAAAAATTATTTTAGCTCCACTAAATGTACTAAGTATTAACATAAAACCCACGAATTATCAAGGAAAGAAAAAAGCAAAAGATGTGATCATGTAAATAGTTAAAACTTGACTAAAGAGACCATGAAAAGTTAAAATGAGATCAAATTTACAGCATACAGAGAAAAGGGTTAATAGTATTAATATATAAGAAAGATACCAGGGGTGCCTGGGTGGCTCAGTAGGTTGAGTGTCTGACTTCAGCTCAGGTCATGATCTCATGTCTCGTGAGTTCAAGCCCCATGTCGGGCTCTGTGCTGACAGCTCAGAGCCCAGAGCCTGCTTCGGATTCTGTGTCTCCCTCTCTCTCTGCCCCTAACCCACTTGCATTCTATCTTCATCTCTCAAAAATAAGTAAACACTAAAAAAAAAAAAAAAAAAAGAAAGAAACAAAGAAAGAAAAATAGCCAACTTTTCAGGAAGTAAGCTTAATCTTGCCTCTTTAACCTCACCAAGGACTTTGTCCTTTGAGCTATCTCCTTCTCTGCTCTATTGTTGCTGCCAGTACATATATCCCCAACTAGACACCAATTTCTTTGTTCTTCATGAACAAACTTCTTCAAGTTCTCTATTCAATTTTTTCCCATTTTCTACCCACATACTCATACTTAACTTACTTCAACCAGGCTACCCAGTCACTCCACTGAAAATGCTCTTGTCAAGGTCAACAGTGACTTCCATATTACCATATCCAGTGGCTACTTTCTTCCTGTTTCTTGGCCTTTCAGGAGTATTTGACCCAGTTGGCCACTCCCTTCTTGAAACTCTCAAATTCTAAGAAACACATTTTTTTTTTCCTCCTCCATTGGCTTTCTCCTAAATTACATACTAAGTAATAACCTCTTTTTTTAAATTTACACTCTCCCCCAAGTGATTATACCAGTAACTTCTTAGTGAAAAGCAACAGAAACTGCTCTTACCTGATGTAAGCAAAAAAGAGATTATAAAGAATAGTGGGTAGTTCAGTCTATCAACACAAGAGCTACAGACTTGGCCTTGGAGGTTCTGCAGTGGAAAAAAAAAAAAAAAAACACATCTAGAATCACAACACAGAACTAATCAGATGATACCACTGCTGACTCCAATGCAAGGCCTGGCCTGAGTAGCCTTATTATTACTTATATCATTTAAAGTACAGGGCAATACACTGTCAGCCTCAGCACCTTTGCTGCCCCCAGATATTCAAGCTCCTGTCACTACTGCCAGAGAAGGGTTTTCACCATCCCAGGTTCTCTGCATCATGATCCGTTCAGAATCTGAAGCAAGTGTATCTGATTTTCAGAGCCTAAGTCCTGTACCCTCACCCTAGATTCAAGAGAGGTTAGGAAAAGAGTACAGTGAAAATTTCAGTTTCCATAAAGGGGGTGGTGGTGTTGGTTTGCAACTTCTGGAGTTCAAGTGAAATTTCGAAACTGGCCTCCATACACTCAGGGTAAGGAGAGAGTGAAGAAAGAGGCAGACCTCTCCAAATTGGTAGGGGGGGTTAATAAGCAAGGGAACTTACATATGAGGCTTGTCTTGGGTGGCTACAAGATAAGTAATCTCCACACATGCCTTTAGAATCTCAAGAGTTCATGGAGGACCTGATGGGATTCAAGTCACATATACAGTCCAGATGGTCTCAGTAGCCCATTACTCTCTCAAGGCCGAGTCCTTGAGGTGGTTCCCAGTGTGGGAACAGTGGGAAGAACGTATATTCCAAGGACAGGGGGGACAGGAGCCTATGATTGCCCATATCCGGTCTGAGGGTCAACTGGCAGTCACATCCTTTTGATGACCTCTCCAACATCTGGGATCTACCTCCTGCCAAGGTTTATAAGGTGGACAATTCCCCAGACATATTAAGGGGACTGAGATGCTAAACACTTTAAGCTTCAGCTGAATTATAATAGTTCACAATTACCATTTACATGGCTTAAAATATTATTTGTATGCTGTCAACTCCTAAATCTATAAACTAAACCAAAACTTTTACTTGGAGTTGTGATCTCATATATTCAGCTGGCATTTCATCTGGCATCTCAGAAGCACAGGCATTTCAAATACAGTAAAACCTTGGATTGTAACTTGTTCTGTGAGCATTCTTCAAGATGAGTGAACATTCTGATAAGTTTTAACTCAATAAGCGTGTGATATCTTGCAATACAAGTACTACGTGATGCCGAACGTCACATGATCACTCTCTTGCTGTGGGGTTGTGGGTGATTGTCTCCTATGCTTGGATACTTGGTCTCAGGCCACGGTGTTGGGCAGAAATCAGTGATTTTTCAAAATGTTGGAAAGTGCCTACAACTGGCATTAGTTATTTTATGTCACCTCAAAGCACATGGACAGTCCTTTGCTTTTCCATACAGGAGTAAGCTTAGGAATGCTTTGCTTCATTCTAGGTCAGGCTGCCTGCAGATACAGACCCTTTCCTCTGCTGCCTTATTGCCAGTTACATTACATACAGTATGACAAGAGTTTATTAACACTGTACTGTAGCCAACAGCCGTGTGAAATGTATACAATGGCAGAAAGAGGTTGAAAAGAAAGATGGTAAGGAGGAGATGATTACAGTGGAAAAGGTTAAGAAGGAAATCATCAAGAAGTACGGACAAGGTATGTGAGTGGCCGAAATTGCAAGATTTTATAAGAAGTCTATGTCTGCATCTTGTCTGCAGAGGAAGAGGAGAAAAAGGCAGAGGAATTCTTCAAATGAGATGAGGGAGATGTGTAAAATGTGGGAGACCGTACACAATTTTGTAGAAAAATCACCACCCGAATAAGGCTGTAGCAGTACAAGCAATGAATCTGTTTAACGACAATGCAATGTCACATTTCTACAAAATCTTCAAAAGGCGGCAAGAGCAAGTGTCATTGGATAGGTTCTGTGTTAAAGTTGCATGAAAAGAGAAAGATTCCATTGAGCCAATAGATAACAGAGGTTCCGTTAGTGATAGTGAAAGTCGTCCTACACAATAACCCTACTCTCTCTTGTCTCCCTCACAGCAGCCACGAAGGTTTTCAGAGGTAAGTGCAGGTTAATTTATTTTTCTTTATATTTTGTATTTTATTATTTTACATTATGTTACAGTATTGTAATCATTTTTATATGAATATTTTTGGGTTGTGGAATGAATTACCTGAGTTTTCATTATTTCTTATGGGGAAATTTGGTATACAAATGCTTTGGATTACAAGCATGTTTCTGGAACGAATTATGCTCGCAAAACAAGGTTTTACTGTAAAGGATGTTGCAACTGAACTTTGGATACACACTCCTCTACTCCCTGTTTACTCCCATATATCCAATTGCTCAAATAAATCTAGAAGTCATTCTTGATTCCTCATTCTCTTTTATCTCCAGGTGGAAACGATCAGAAAGTTCTGTGGACTCTAGCTGCAAAACATACCTTTTCTATTCCAGGTGATACCTGTTAAATGTCCCTTTTGGAACTTGAAGCCCCTAAAAACTTTCACCTGATGATATCCTTGCTCTTGAGAAACAAATGGTATCAGAAAATCATGAGTGCTTTATTGCACCGAAGCACATCATATCAAGATTTTTGTACCTTTCTTAGAAAATAACTTTCACGGGGTGCCTGGATAGCTTAGTCGGTTGAGCGTCCGACTTTAGCTCAGGTCATGATCTCACCGTTCATGAGTTCAAGCCCCGCGTCGGGCTCTGTGCTGACAGCTCAGAGCCTGGAGCCTGCTTTGGATTCTGTGTCTCCCTCTCTCTCTGACCCTCTCCCACTCACACCCTGTCTGTCTCTCTCTCTCTCTCTCTCTCTCTCACTCTCTCTCTCAAAAATAAATAAACATTAAAAGAAAAGAACTTTCACATGTTGCAGCTTAAAAAATATGCCCAGAGAAATCTCTTCAAAATTGTTTACTTGCTATTTAATATTGCTGCAAAAGAACAGAAGGACCTGCCTATGAAACCTGCCTCAAATGAAGAACAGTTAGACTGCCAATTGTGTTTGTCCCAGGAGCCACTTGAAAAGTAAAATCCAGGACGCCTGGGTGGCTCAGTCCGTTGAGCGTTGGACTTCGGCTCAGGTCATGATCTTGCAGTTCAGGAGTTCGAGCCCTACATTGGGCTTGCTGCTGTCAGTGCATAGCCCACTTCGGATCTTCTGTCTCCCTCTCTCTTGTCCCTTCCCTGCTTCTGTGCTGTCTCTTAAAAATAAATAAAATAAAACATTAAAAATTAAAAAAAAAGAAAAGTAAAATCCCCTTCACTTACTCCACTTCCACTTTGAGAGAACCAGTTGCAGGAAAATCCCTGTGTCCACTCCTGCTCCTTCTCTTCTCGAGAGAGAGAGAGAAGAGAAAGAGAAAGAAGGAAAGAAGGAAAGATGAGATCTGGACCCACTCAGTTACATGAAGAGAACTCATAAGAGCTCAATTCACATTAAATCCTAACTTCTAGTACATCAGATTGTAACTGTATTTGGAGGTAAGGTCTTCAAAGAGTTACAAAGCTAAAATGATGTCGTTAGGGTGGACCCTCTTCCAGTAAGATTGGTGTCCTTATAAGAAGTGGAAATTTTGACACAGATATACACACTCAGAGGAAATGTAACAGCATTCCTATTGGTCTTAAGGGTTAACTTGCTTCAAGCTTATTCATTCCTTGCTTGCTGACCAAAATCTCTGTAGCAGTACTAACCTACTTCCCTTGAGATCCTGCAGACCGCTGACCTTGAGGAACAAAGAACCAGACTTTCTGGAAGATAAGACATGACTATACTCAAAAACAGCTGCCACTGACCATAGTATCCTCAGTAAGAGACATCTGGAAGCCTTGATTCCTGGTACAGGGATAGGAGTTGGGATTGCCTTGCCAGGATGTGGCTTGTTGGACTTCAGGGGCATCCTTTACTGAGAGACACCTAGGAGCCTTGATTATTGGTAAAGCAGAAGAATCAGGAAAACTTGCATGGACAGATGATTAACTGGTGAGCACCAACTTCTCTTGAACATAGTCCCCTTACCATTCCCTGTGCCTTCCCTTTTAAAAATTCTCCTGCTTCCCTTGGACAGGGAAGATGGGTCTTTGAGATGTTAGTCCGCCATTTTCCCAGGTTGCCAACTTTGTGAATAAAGCAGCCTTTCCTTTCCCACCAATGCCTGTCACTTGAGTGTTGGCTTTTGAGTGGTGACTTTGGAACTGGTCCTCTCTCTGGTAACAGAAAGGCTATGTGAGGACACAGCAAGAAGGCAGCCATCTGTGAGCCAAGGAGAGAGGCTCCAGGAGATACCAAACCCATCAACACCTTGATCTTGGACTTGCTAGCCTCCAGAACTATGAGAAAATATATTTCTATCGTTTAAGCCACCCAATCTGTGGTATTTTTTGTGGCCACCCTAGCAAACTAACATATACTGCTTTATTGTTTCCCTTTAAAAAGAATCCAAATTAAACCTTGCCCTGAAAATGGACATCATCCTTAATTTTTGACAAGTGTTGAACACTGTGTCAGTATCTTTCCATGGCCATTGCCAGCATCACCTCTGCTGGGATTCCTACAGTAGTCTTCCAAATGGCTTTCTGCTTCCTATCTTCCCTCACTCCAGTCCATTCTCCACAAAGTAGACAGAATAGTCTTTATAAGAACTGCAGTATCATTGCACTTAAAATCTTTCTCTACCTCGGGCTATCAGTCCCTACATAATCTGGTCTCTTTTTCTCTCCAGCTTTGTCTTGCTCCATTCTCCTCATGTTCCCACACTTCAATTTTTCTATACTTCCTTTGACACCATTAAAAACCTAGCTGTGGGGTGCCTGCATGGCTCAGTTGGTTAAGTGTCCAACTCTTGATTTTGGCTCAGGTCATGATCTCACAGTTCATGAGTTCAAGCCCTGCATCACTGCCAGCACAGAGCCTTCTTGGGATTCTTTTTCCCTCTTTCTGCCCTTCCCCTACTCATGCTCTCTCTCTCTTAAGTAAAACTTAAGAAAAATCTAGCTTTTACCTGCTTTAGGGCCTTCCTGTATACTGTTCTGTGTCGCAGATTATACTTTACAAAAATGGTTTCAGTAACATCTCCCAGACCCAGCAGTAATTTTTTAGAATGTTTGAGAGAAAGAGCACATATGCGTGCACAAGCGGGGTAGGGGCAGAGAGAGGGAGATAGAATCCCAAGCAGACTCTGTGCTGCCAGTGCTGAGCCTGATGCAAGGCTCCAGCTCACACACTGTGAGATTATAACCTGAGCTGAAATCAAGTCAGATGTTTAATTTACCAAGCAACCCAGGGGCTACCCTGCCTCCCCCCAGCTTTTTTTTTTCCTGCCTCCCCTTTTTTAATGCCAGCAGTGATTTTTAGAGTGACTTTGAGATTCCTCCCATGGAGAGGTGGTTATTGATGTTCTCTCCCCTTGAATTTGGATGCACATGGGACTACAGAAGTGATACTGTGTTACTTCCAAGACTAGGTCATAAAAGGAAAGAGTTTCTGTTGGGCTTGAGTCACTTGTTCTGGAAATCCAGCTACCATGTTGTGAGGAAGTCCAGGCAGGCTTGATTAGGCCCAAGTAGAAAGAAATTGAAGCCCTCAACTCACAGCCCCAGCTGAGCTCCCAGCCAACTGCCAGCACCAATTTGCCAGCCATGTGAGCCATCTTGAAGTAGGTATTTCCAGCCCCTTAAGCTGTCCTAGCTAATCCTACTGGATCATATGAGCTATCCCCATCAAAGCTCAGCTCAAATTGTAGATTTGTGAATAAAATAAATGTTTTTTTAAGACACTAAGTTTTGGAATGGTTTGTTAGTTAGCAATAGATAACTGATAAAACTTGGAATACTCTCCTCCCCACTCCCCTGTGCATGGCTGCTTTCTTCTCATTCTTCAGGTCTCTGTTTCAATGTCCTCTCCTTGATAGGTCTAGCTAGGTAGTCTCTATTATAGCTACCTGGGCTTTTGTTTGTTTTATAATTGTACACTGATTTGTCTGTCTACATTTCCTATTAGGCTTGAGTTTTTTACACTCAGGTCTTTAACTACTAATGGGTCATAAAATCAGTTTTTAAAAGCTGAAATAAAATTGAATATAAAATATCAAATAAATAGTATAGGATAAACATTGCATTGTAAAACTTGTTACGTATAGGTAATATCTGTGCTGGTACACAATATATATATTTTTTACTCTAGTTTTTAACAAGTTTGAAAAGCCATTACACTAAACTGTCAATTCTTGAGGTCGTATCTGTATCTTACTATGAACATCCAGCAACTACAAAGTACCTGGGACACAGTAGGCACTCAAAAAGCACACAGTAAATACTGTAGAAATAAGAGAAATATATGAATGAACTGTAGAGACACAAAGTGTTGGCAGTGATTTTACTCTGAAGAAGTTTGGCACTGAAGAGATAGAGACAGAACAAAACTTGAGCAGGGGTTTAGGGGAAAGAAGAGACATGAGCATGTTCATTCACTCTGGGTAAGGATCCAGTAAAAATGGAGAGAGAAAATGAAAGATAAAGAAGATAATTTTTTGATTGTACAAGGCCCAAACAGGTTGGAAAGGACAAAGATCCAGGTACAATTACAGGGGTTAGCCTTAAGGAAAAGGAGTTGAGAATGAAGGACAATTGTTGAGAAGACATGGGGTACTGAAGGAACTCATTTATGAAGGCTTCCACTGTCAAATTAGGAGTCAAGGTTTGTGACAAGAGCAGTGGAGCTCTGAACTTAAGAGGAAACATTTGTGATTAAGGCCTTTGAAGAATGAGGGAGTCAATGGAGAGGAATTGAATCTGACGCCAATAGAGAATAAATATAAGTTGGAAACTGCAAATATTAAATTGGGTTAATCTGCATGATTACGTGAATTTTCCTCCAGCTTTGCCTGCCATCTGGGTATCATAGGAGTAAAAAATCAGTTGTTAGAAGAAAAATAATTTTAAAAAATGGCCACATAGGTCAAGAGAGAAAAGCAAATGAGAATGCTGATAAGAAAGGACAGTATACATGAAAGAATTCAGGGTTGGGTAGGAAGGGAGAGGAAGCAAGAGATTTGGAGAGTTAAGGGGTTAGAGAAGTGCAGTGGGCTCCTCTTTAATGGGAGAGGATGGAGGATAAGACACTTGAATAACATGGGGGTTAGAGGTACTGACCGTGGCACAGTTGAAAATCCACATATAACTTCGGACTTCCCCAAAACTTAACTAGTAGCCTGCTGACTAGAAGCCTTATTAATAACCATCAACACATATTTTGTATTATGTACTGTATTCTTGAAGTAAGCTAGAAAAAATGTTATTTAAAAATCATAAGGCAGGTGCCTGGGTGGCTCAACTGGCTAAGCATCTGACTTCAGCTCAGGTCATGATCTCATTGTTCATGGGTTCAAGCCCCCCGTTAGGCTCTGTGCTGACAGCTCAGAGCCTAGACCTGCTTTGGATTTTGTCTCCCTCTTTCTCTGCCCCTCTCCTGCTCATGCTCTGTCTCTCTCAAATAAAAAAAAATAAATGCTAAAAAAAAATTTTTAAAAAAAATCGTAAGGGAAAGAAAGTATTTATAGCACTGTAAAAAAAAAAAAAATCTACATATAATTGGACCCATGCAGTTCAAACCCATTGTTCAAGGTCAACTGTATGATTAAAAGGAAGAAGTTTTTGGGGCGCCTGGGTGGCGCAGTCGGTTAAGCGTCCGACTTCAGCCAGGTCACGATCTTGCCGTCCGCAAGTTCGAGCCCCGCGTCAGGCTCTGGGCTGATGGCTCAGAGCCTGGAGCCTGTTTCCGATTCTGTGTCTCCCTCTCTCTCTGCCCCTCCCCCGTTCATGCTCTGTCTCTCTCTGTCGCAAAAATAAATAAACGTTGAAAAAAAAAAATTAAAAAAAAAAAAAAAAAAGGAAGAAGTTTAGAATTTAAGGTATCAGAGGTGACAGAAAGCCTGGGTTGTATTCCCTAGAGGTAAGAAAACTAATTCTGAGATCACTGTCAAATAAAGTATACATCTCCATGGTGGTAACAGGAAGGAGCAGAAATACATATCTGTGCTAGGTTAAAAAAAATAAATAAAAAGCAATGAAGAAAGAGATAACATATCTATAGGCCAGAAAATAGAAAATATGGACTAGGTGACACTTCCTAATGAGGAATAGTTACTGAAAGAGACTACGTTTTTTTTAAGAGACATACAATGAAGGTGCCTAGCTGGCTCAGTCGATAACAGCATGCGACTTGATCTCAGGGTTGTGAATTCAAGCCCCATGTTGGGTGTAGAGATTACTTTAAAAAAAAAAAAAAAAGACATACAAAGTAAACATTTTATTATCATTAAAACCATTAAGAAATTTATTTGGAATCACATTATTCCCTTAATTTTTTCACAGAGAATATTCCATTTACTGTGTAGTTCATCATCTTTAGGACATGTTTTATGTAATATACTTGTTAGCATAGTAGTTTCAATTGGGCAAAACTTACTGCCAATAAAACCTGCTTTTAATTTGTCACATATTTCCAGTGGCAACCAATGATCAGGTACTTCAATATTACAGATTTCAATTCTTCCATTCTTTATGTCTATGACTATTTTAATTTCCAAATATGACTGTCCATATAATACATTAAAGGAAGTGTTTACACTAAACTTTGGAGTTTTGCCATATATCCACTCCCAGGTCTGTAGTTCTTTGGCTTTATTATTTATTCCAGGAAACAGTGTCTCATCTGTTGGGTTTATTAGGTTAATATGATTATCAATTTGATGGTAAGCAGCATATTCTGCAGCAATAGCATTCATCAGTACTTCACAGGTCAGAGTGGGATCTTTTTCCAAAAGATTTTTTACTACAGAAGGTATGCTAGCAGTGGCATTGCTCTTGATCCCTTGGTAAGGGCTCTTCAGCAAAGATGACAAGAAGGTCCTATTGGTACTACATAATAAAGTGCAATGGTGATAAGCAGTAGTCCGGCCAATCTTAGAAGCTGTTCCTGAGATTTTAAACTGTCCATCAAGTAAAAGGTCACATCTTTTGGTGGCCTGCACATCCAGCTGGGGTTGGATAGCATTCAGAGCTCTCACAACTAATTTTAAATTCTCCATCCTATTGTACTTTTTTTTGGTTGTAAAAAAAGTCAAATTGATATTACCCATATCATGATAGACTGTTCCTCCTCCACTTCTTCTCCGAGCCAGTTTTATACCTTCTTCTCTCATCAGATTCAGGTTGCATTCCTGCCAAGGATTCTGATGTCTACCTATTACAACAGAGGGAGAATTTCTCCAAAGGAAAAGAACCGGCTTGCCCTCTAGATTCACATGGTCATGGATCCAGTCTTCTACAGCCAGATTTTGATAAACATCATTAGAAATCGATTGTAAAATAAGCCCACTTTTTACTGTGTTTTTAAAGCCAGCTGTTGGGACCTTGAGGTTACAAAGTAACTGGAAGCAATTCTTCATTGAAAATGGGATCAGCATGCTTTTAAAAATGGAAGAGAAACAAGTTAATTGAGAAAAAGAAAATTTAATTGCATTTTCTAGCTCTTGATTCTCGGTTATTTAATCAAAATTTTTCTAATGTATCAGTTGCTTTGCTTGCCTTTTAGCTTTATTGTTAGTCTTTAACAACTCTACAACAGAGTACTCAAAGGAAATAAATGAAGACAAACCTGAAGAAGAGTTTCAATGTCTGATGGAATGTGCCTTGTGGAAACCACCTTCCCAACTTCTGGGCTCTGGAGAGATCCTGTTAAAGCCAGGATATCCTCTTTCTCCTAGAGGAGGCTTGGATTCATCTGGGACCGGTGAATCTCTTTTTATTCAATGGTTCAGTAACAGATCAGCCTTGAAGGTCTGGTAAAATGTTTCTTTTCTTTTTTAAAAATGTTTGCTTATTTTTGAGATAGAGGGCGAGTGGGGGAGGGGCAGAGAGACGGAGACACAAGACTCCAAAGCAGGCTCCAGGCTCTGAGCTATCGGTACAGAGACCCAGGCTGGGCTCAAACTTACCAACTGTGCGATCATGACCTGAGCCAAAGTCGGAGAAGCCGACTGAGCCACCCAGGCCTCCCTAAAATGTTTCTTTACATTTTATAGTTTTCCCCCAGACAACAACCTTATTTCCATATTCTAGGGGGACGCTTTGATACCACCATTTTGCATTACAAACATGCTTTTCAACACTGAACAGAAAGCAAAAGATAACAATTCCATCTATCCTCCTATGTAGGCCCAGCTCCTTCAAAACACCTGTTATTTTGCCACATCTTTGACAGTACATAACTGACCCAGAGTCTCACGACGGTCGCATGTTTTATTTCGCTTTCTTGGCTCTCTGTGGGAACGCACACACCTGGCACCCAAACATTTTAGTTTTTTACCCTCCTGCGTTGGGGATAAGCTGTTCCTAACCGTGGAGTTAGGTCGTCCCAAGCGGTGAGCGAAAACCACGGGGTGTACAGCACCGGCCTCGGCGGCCTGGCCTCAGAGTCCCAGGTGTCCACCCACCACTCACACCCAAAGGGCCGCCCGCCCCAGCGCCCCCGAACCGCACTTACAGCTTAGCTCACCTGCTTCTTCCAGTCGCGCGCACGGCGCACGCCGGTTCCTACAGGAGAAAGACGCGTGCGAGGACCCACGGCCCGTCAGGCTGCGCGCGCGGCCAGCCCCGCCCACTGCCCACTGGGCCAGAGGAAGGCTGGGCGGCGGAAGCGCCGAGAGGAGGCGGGGCCATGCCGGGAGCCCTTCGTTCTCATTCTTTGGTGTCTGGCTGTGGGTGCCCGAGGGGCTCTCGACAGAGTGGACCAGCTGGCGCTAAACCAGATTAGAGATGGGGATACGTTCCAATGGAAAGTCACAGCGCCCGCAGTTCAGATGGAGTTCCCCACGTGACAGCGCAGAGCTAATGGTCACCCAGGGCGAAGGTAGGACAGGGCGGCTGTGTCAGGTTGGAGGGGGCATTCGCAGAGCGAGGCCAGAGAGAGGACGCCAGGAAGCCAGAGCAGTCAGGTCGCATGCCAGGCCAGGCCAGAGCACCAGCAGATGCCTACTGAATGTGCAGTCATTGCTCCAGGTCTTTCCGTATCTCCTCACAGTCCAAAGAGCACATAATTCCACTTGGAAGGCGAGAAAACTAAAATCAGTTTTAAAAGACAAATTGCATTTAAAGGAATAAACGCTGGTATTCCCAATACAGAGATGGAAACTGCTGGGAAGGAGTGGGTCAGAAAATACACACTTAGGCTAATGAATGTTACCTATCTGCGGTGACCCTAAGTGCAGTTGGCAAGAAAATTCTTGTGGCTCAGCCAGATGGGCAATTCCTCCGGCAAGCCAAAGTTTCATTTAACTATTGCTGCATAATAACTGACTCAAACATCAGTGGCTTAACACGATTTTTTATTTCTAACATTTATACGGTTTCACCAGAGCTTTATTCATCCAGGGTTGGCTGAACTGGGAGGTCCAGGATGGTCTTATTCACACCCTGGCAACTGGTGTTTACTGGCTGCTGGGGCACCTCAATTCACGCCTACCCTTGGAAGAGACACTTCAGCCGCCTTATGTTAGCCAAAGCAACAACAAAGACAGGCCAGAGACAAGGGATGGAGCAATGGACCTCACCTTTTCATAAGAGGAGCCCAAAGAATTTGTGGTCTTTTTCAATCTTCCACAGAAATGAAAATTTTCATTTAGAATAGAAACTGCCTAAGCCTGCATCTTGGAATAAGCAGCATCCAGGGTTCACAATTTGGTGATGCTTCACAGGGCTCCATAAAAAGCTACAATTTTTTTTAAAAAGCTACAATAAAGACAAATGGCTCATTTATCATTGCCCATTGTTGAAGTTCCTCTTTCTTGTATTACGCAGATGGAATGGATTTTGTTCAGTTAGTCCCTCTAGGAATTTTATTAAAAATAGCCACACAAGGGGCGCCTGGGTGGCGCAGTCGGTTAAGCGTCCGACTTCAGCCAGGTCACGATCTCGCGGTCCGTGAGTTCGAGCCCCGCGTCAGGCTCTGGGCTGATGGCTCAGAGCCTGGAGCCTGTTTCCGATTCTGGGTCTCCCTCTCTCTCTGCCCCTCCCCCGTTCATGCTCTGTCTCTCTCTGTCCCAAAAAAATAAATAAACGTTGAAAAAAAAAAAAAAAAAAATAGCCACACAATACTGTTTCCCTTTGCTTATATTACATCCTTCCTAAATTTCATTTCTCTCAAATCTGAGATGATAATTTTTTTCCCTTTATTTCCTACTGAGGTGGTTGTGTCCTTTGGTTATTCTTAACCCTTCTCCTACTTCACCTCCACTGGAACCTTCTTCCACTGACACCCAAACATGAACTCTGCTTCATCATAACAATCCTCCAGTGACCCCACTTCTTTTTCCACCTTTCATCCTGTCTACTTCCCTTTAAAAGAGCAGAGCTTCAAGGACTTGCTACATATCCAGTTGCTTACTTCCCATTCATAATCAACTTCCAATATTTCTTCTGTCCCCATTCTGTCAAAAGTGCTTTTGAGTGGGGGGTGGGGGGTGGTGAAATGGGTCAGGGTGGTCAAAGGTATAAACTTCCAGTTATAAGTAAGTCCTGGGGATCTAATGTACAGCATGGTGTCTATAGTTAACAATATTGTATTAATGTGTTTACAAGGTGCTGAGAGTAGATCTTAAAATTTTTCATCACAAGAAAAAAATTTGATGGATGTTAACTTATTGTGTTGTTTTGCGGTATATACATATATAAAATCATTATGTTGTATACTAAGCCAATGTCATATGCCAATTATATTTCTATTAAAACATAGAAATAAAGAATAAATAAATCTCTTTAAATCATTAAAAATGTATTCAGGGCTGATGAAGAATGAGGTCAGCTACTTATTTTCAAATGGTTGTGGGGAGACGGAAGGCCTTTGTGCTAGCAACTTTTCTGTAAATTTGAGATTGTTTCAAAATAAAAGGAAAATAATATATGTTAGGTGTCTGACACTGTACTAAAGACTGTTAGTGCCCCCATGCATTCTCCAGCTGCTGTGAGTGTAGGAGCTGTTGTGTCCAGAGACACGTTAGTGATTCATGCTACCTCCCTGCTCCTCCAGCCTCCCCCTTGGGCTTTGTGGTAGCAATCAAGGTCTGACTAGTATGGGGCACAATAGTGCCACCCTTTGCCTCAAAATGGGTAATGGAACAGCTGTACAGTCAGATCCTTCCAAAGCATCCTGTGGATCAGGCCAAGAATTTATCTGAGCCCTCATCCTCAGCTGACTCCTATTTCCCTGTCTTGCTTCCTTCACTCCCTTATATGCTTTTTCTAAAGAGCACACTCTCAAAAATCACATGCATCTGAATTCCTGTCTCAGGCAGTTTCTAGGGAATCCCAACTAAGAGATCACACACTAGCTCAATAAGTGAAAGCTTTTATTATTAGCATCCATGACAACATCATTAGATGCAATACATAATAGGTTTAGACACCTTATTTTATGGATATGTTGAATTTAAAGTCTCCTAAACATCCTTATTTCTGCTGAACTACGTTTTTTTTTTTTTTATGGGAAGTTTACTATCTTATTAGAAGTGGCAGAACTCTGAAAAGTACTCACTTTAGGATTCCACTTGTAGAATTCTCCCAAAACACCTAAGTGAGGTTGTTATCCTTATTAAGCTTGTTCCATTTTACCTCTTCCAGGAAGTCTTTGTGGATTTCCCTTGTCAAGTGTGCTGCTAAAACTATGGCTTAGGTTGGATTTGAGGATTCCAGTTTTTTGGTATCTTAGCAGCAGTGGTTCTCAATGAGGGTGATTAATGTTAGCATTTTTATTGTCTCAATGACTTGAGTGAGCTACTATATTTGATATCATGCAATGCATGAGGCATCATGCACAATGAAAAATCATCCCACATTCAGCATCACCATGACTATCAAATATCCTGTTGGACATTCATGGAGATGAAAAACAAGGCTGTAAATATCTGAGCCAAGCCCCTGTTAAAAAAAAAAAAAGTGATTTTGCTAAGGTCATTGTGACATTTCACGTTGCTAGATCCAATCCTTGTCTAACCTTGCAGTTGACTACCTCCACCTTAATGACTACTGTGGGCAATCTTGACATTACCTTGTCTTGGTTTTCCACCATCCTCAATGCCAGTTCCTCAGTTCCTTTGCTAGTTCCCTTGTGCTGACTAGCTCCTAAATGTTGGAGTTCTCAGGACTTTACTCACATTATACATTCACCTTAAGCAACTTCATTCATTCCCAAGGCTTTAAATGCCATTTCTGTGTACAACTTCAAAAGTTGTATTTTTAGTTTCATACATATAAATGACTACTTGCCTTGGAAGCTGAGTTATGTCCCCAAACCATGCTCCTGAGGTTTTCCCTAAGGAACCTCCATGCATGTAGTCTCTTTAGCTAGAAATCATTTCTTTTTCCTCCACTTTCAAACCATCACTCTTTCCTGCTAAACTTCATTTGGACTTTAACCCTTCTCAAGATTTCAACCATCACCATCATGTTACTTAGACAACCATGTCACTGCAAAAGCTATGAAAACTTCATAGTTCCAACAATTAAAAATCAAGTTTATGTGTTAAGTCTCCTGTCCTGAACATTTTACTTTTTCTTCATGGTACATCATAATATGCATCTTATAGAATTACTGTCTGATACTCTATCTTCCCTGGTAGACAGTAAGCACTATGAAGATGGTGGCTATTTTATTCACTACTATATCCCCACCAAGAAACATAATGCCAAGTTAGGTGAACAAATGAATGACTATGTTTTTTTCCTCTCCCAAAGAATTATGTTCTGTAAATGATAAAAAGCAGTGTCTTATTGGCTTATGTCCAATTCAACAATTTTATTTAACTCTAGGATCAATATTCCCTACAATATATTTGTATTTTTCTGATTTATAAAATAGTTTCCCCTGAAAGAAGATGGTTTTTCATCTTTGTTTTTATGAATATTAAGGAAATTTCTCACAATTAGCCATTAGAGATAGCCAGTAAATTTTAAAGTACAGGAAAATGTTCAAAACATACATACATACGTAATATAAATAGTTACAAGGTCACTATATGTCAACACAAAATGGTTTTACTTTCATCTAACAATACTTGGGACAATACTGCTGTCTCAAACTACTAGACATTTCTATAAGAATGGCAAACTGATGCATATAAAACAAGAATTTTTTTTATCAATATATTAGGTTTATTTATTTATTTATTTTTTCAGTATATGAAGTTTATTGTCAAATTGGTTTCCATACAACACCCAGTGCTCATCCCAAAAGGTGCCCTCCTCAATACCCATCACCCATCCTCCACTCCCTCCCACCCCCCATCAACCCTCAGTTTGTTTTCAGTTTTTAAGAGTCTCTTATGCTTTGGCTCTCTTTCACTCTAACCTTTTTTTTTTTTCTTCCTCTCCCCCATGGGTTTTTGTTAAGTTTCTCAGGATCCACATAAGAGTGAAACCATATGGTATCTGTCTTTCTCTGTATGGCTTATTTCACTTAGCATCACACTCTCCAGTTCCATCCAAAAACAAGAATTTTTTAACACAATACTATTTTTCTTACATTAAATATTGGTGGTATAAAATGGTAGTATCTATAAGATAAACCATTAGACTTGGAAATAACTATTTTGTAACTCTGAAATGAATTCAATGTGGGGAAAAATAGTTTTAAAAGGATGATTTAAAATGTGAAATGCTTCTCAAGATATGTAATTTACTGGTCTTTTGCAGGGTTTATGTGAAGTGATCTTTTACAGAACAGAAATGCAAAACTGCAGTAAGATAAAGTACCCTAAAGCAAAATCCCAAACTTGAAATATTAAAAAATTGGTACACTAGAAATAATATGAAATACAGATGTCAAATTGTTCAGGCACTGTTTTTTGATCACTTGTTAGAGAAACATTATAATTAAAATGTTTTAGTACCATTTAAATACTGTTAATCAAAAATTCTGATTTTTGACAAGGATAGAATACCAGAGAATTTTGCTTTGAATTTTGAAAAGTTTTTTTCCCCTAAAACAACTGTTTTGAATATGTATCAAAAAAGTGCAGTCTAAGGTGATTCATAAATAGTGAAAAATAAGCAATCATCATCCTTCATTTTGTTAGGTTTTCCTAATAAGGTTAAGTTCTCATTCAACATGCTCTCTTAGTAAAAGCAATTTCTTTGGCAGAATGTACAAATAACTTCATTCCACATCTGTCATTTCTATTCCATCATTTTCTTTAACATATACTACAGAACCCAAGATTTTCTCTGAAAGAGATCCTGTGCCAATCTCTTTACTTCTTGTAAAGTTTTCTTGGCTTGTGTTTTCTAATCTTATTTTCTTGATGTTTTGAAATAACTGAGTCACTGGTTCCAACTTGCTTTTCTCAGTCCCTTGCATTAAATGATCGTCCACTTTTGAATCCGCACGCATAGCAGATACCCGAGTAGCAGATTTACTAAGGGAAAATCCCATTGGGAGAGCTGAATAATATAGTTGGCAGGTATCTCTTTAAGCAGTGGAAATGTTTCTTCAACTTGATTGCTTGGAAAGAAATGATAACAGGTGAATACAGTGGTAATTTCAACTAACCTCATAGCAGTGCTTGTTTTCATGAAACATCATGGTGGTGACTCTAAAAATATAAAGTAAAATTGCCTTGGGGTGCCTGGGTGGCTCAGTCGGTTGAGTGTCCAACTTCAGCTCAGGTCAAGATATCATGGCTCGTGAGTTCAAGCCCCGCCCCCCCCCCCCCCCCCCCCCAGTCAGGCTGTATCCTGACAGCTCAGAGCCTGGAGCTTGCTTCAAATTCTGTGTGTCTCCCTCTCTCTTTGCCCCTCCCCAGCTTGCTCGTGTGTGTGTGTGTGTGTGTGTGTGTGTGTGTGTGTGTGTGTGTGCGCGCGCTCTCAAAATAAATATTAAAAAAACTTTAAAAGTAAAATTGCCTTCCACTTCGCAATGTTTACATTTTCTTTGTAGGAGGATTTGCAGTTCTACAGGTTCTGTGAAAGTCTTTTTAAAAAGGAATTTATCAGATTTTGTGCTTTATCACCTTTCAGAAATAAGAGAGCTTCTCTACTTAGTCCTTTATATCATTTTTCCTATCAAAAATTGTTAATAAGTTATTAATGGGGGGCGCCTGGGTGGCGCAGTCGGTTGGGCGTCCGACTTCGGCCAGGTCACGATCTCGCGGTCCGTGAGTTCGAGCCCCGTGTCAGGCTCTGGGCTGATGGCTCACAGCCTGGAGCCTGTTTCCGATTCTGTGTCTCCCTCTCTCTCTGCTCCTCCCCCGTTCATGCTGTCTCTCTCTGTCCCAAAAATAAATAAAAACGTGGAAAAAAAATATTTATAAAAAAAATTGTTAATAAATTATTAATGGATTAAAGAAATAATTACTGAAGGCCAAACACTCTGCTAGGTATTCTGCCAAAAATACAGATTCCCAAACAACTGTAAACATTTACCTATGAAGCAAACAGAATTAATGGGGGACGCCTGGATGGCCCAGTGGATTAAGTGTCTGGCTCTTGATCTCTTAGGTCATGATCTCACTGTTTGTGAGATCAAGCCCCACATCGGGCTCTGTAGCTGACAGCATGGAGATTGGGATTCTCTCTCTCCGCCCCTTCCCTGCTCATGCTCACACTGTCTCTTTGTCTCTCAAAATAAATAAACTTAAAAAGGAATTGAAGGGAGAAATAATTGTATAATAATAGTTGAAGATTTCAATATTCCACTCTCAATAATGGATAGAACAACTAGATAGAAATAAGAAAATAGAGGACTTAGTAAAGAAATAGAGCACTTAAACAACAAACCAACTAGATTTTTTAATTTTAATTTTTTTTAATGTTCATTTTTGAGAGAGAGAGAGAGAGATAGAGCATGAGTGGGGGAGGGGCAGAGAGAGAGAGGGAGACACATAATCTGAAGCAGGCTCCAGGCTCTGAGCTGTCAGCACAGAGCCCAACATGGGGCTAGAATTCACAAGCTATGAGATCATGACCTGGGCTGAAGTCAGACACTCAACTGACTGAGTCACCGAAGTGCCATTAATTTTATTATTTTTTTTAACGTTTATTTATTTTTGAGACAGAGAGAGACACAGCATGAACGGGGGAGGGGCAGAGAGAGAGGGAGACACAGAATTGGAAGCAAGCTCCAGGCTCTGAGCCATCAGCCCAGAGCCCCACGCGGGGCTCGAACCTGTGGACCGCGAGATCGTGACCTGAGCCGAAGTCGGACGCTCAACCGACTGAGCCACCCAGGCGCCCCATTAATTTTTTATTTAAGTAGGCTTCATGTCCAGCATGGAGCCCAGTGGGACTTGAACTCATGACCCTGAGATCAAGACCTCAGCTGAGATCAAGAGTCAGACACTTAACCAACTGGGCCACTCAGGTGTCCCTAAACCAACTACATTTAACAAACATTTGCAGAACACTCTACCCATCAACAGCATACACATTTTTCTCCAGTGCACTTGTGACATTTTCCGGGATAGACCACATGTTAGACCACAAATTGAGTCTCAACCAATTTTAAAAGGTCGATATCATATAAGGCATCTTCTCTGACCACAACAGAATGAAGTTGAAATCAATAACAGAAAACAGGAAAATTCATGAATTTGTGGAAATGAACACACTTTTTTTTTTTTTGAGAGCATGAGTAGGGAAAGGGCAGAGTAAGAGGGAGAGAGAGTAAGCAGGCTCCATACCCAGTGCGGTAGCTCAACCTCACTACTGTGAGATCATGACCTGAGCCGAAATCAAGAGTTGGATGCTTAACCTATTGAGCCACCCAGGCATCCTGAAATTAACACACTCTTAAACAACCAATGGATCAATGAAATCACAACGGAAATTAGAAAACACTTAGAGATGAACTTAAATTTATAGCATATCAAAACTTACTGGATACAGCTAAATCGGTGCTACAGTGGAAATTTATAGCTATTAACACATTAAAAAAACAAGAAAGATCTCAAATCATCAACCTAATTTTATAACATAAAGAAATAGAAAAAGGAGAAAAACTAAACTTACAGACAGCAAAAAGAAGAAAATAATAAAGATAGAAATAAAATAATAAAATAAATAATAAAACAGAAAATAGAAAAACAACAGAAAAAGCAATGAAACCAAAAGTAGTTCTTTGAAAAGATAAACAAGATTGACACAATTTCTTAGATGGATTAAGAAGAAAAGATTACTCAAATTATTAAAATCAGAAATGACAGCAGGACATTACTACTGATTCTACTGAAATAAAAAGGAATATAAGAGAGTGCTCTATTTTATATGTCAACAAATTGGATATTCTAGCTGAAATGGACAAGTTCCTAAAAACAGAAAACCTACCAAGACTAAATCATGAAGAAACAACATCTGAATAGTCATCAAAATTCTCTTGACAAACAAAAGCCCCGGACCAGATGGCTTCACTGGTGAATCCTACCAGACACATAAAGAAGAACTAATACCAATCTTTGTCAAACTTTTCTAAAAATTGAAAAGGAGGGAACCCCTTATGTTACCATGAGGCCAGCATTACCCTGATATAGAAGCCAGGCCAAGACACTGTAAGAAAACAAGCAAACAAACAAAAACCCCACAACAACCTGTAGACCAATATTCCTAAGGAACATTTATACAAAAATTAGCAACAAAGTACTAGCAAACCAAATTCAGCAGGATATTAAAAGGATTACACATCCTGATCAAGTGGGTTTATTCCTGGAATGCAAGAAAGGTTCAATATATAAAAATTGATCAATGTAATATATCACATTACAGAATGAAGGAAAAGAACCACACAATCAACTCAATGAAGCAGAAAAACATTTGACAAAATTCAACAAACTTTCATGATGAAACAGACAAACTAGGAAAAGATGGAAAATACCTCAACAAAATAAAAGCCATATGTGAAAACCCACAGCAAACATCATAATCAGAGAAAGCTTTTCCTTAAGATCAGGAATAAGGCAAGAATGCCCACTTTCACCACTTCTATTCAACATAGTACTGGAAGTTCTAGCCAGAGCAAAAAGAAATAAAAGGCATACAAATTGGAAAGGAAGAAGTAAAATTATCTCTATTCACAGATAATATGATCTTATATGTAGAAAATTCTAAAGATGGCGCGCGCACACACACACACACACACACACACACACACACACACACACAACTGTTGGAACAAATGAATTCAGCAAAGTGGCATGATACAGTCAACACACAAAAGTCAGCTGCAGGGGCGCCTGGGTGGCGCAGTCGGTTGAGTGTCCGACTTCAGCCAGGTCACGATCTCGCGGTCCGGGAGTTCGAGCCCCGCGTCAGGCTCTGGGCTGATGGCTCGGAGCCTGGAGCCTGTTTCCGATTCTGTGTCTCCCTCTCTCTCTGCCCCTCCCCTGCTCATGCTCTGTCTCTCTCTGTCCCAAAAATAAATAAACGTTGAAAAAAAAATTAAAAAAAAAAAAAAAAGTCAGCTGCATTTCTATATACTAACAATGAATAATCTGAAAAGGGAATTAAGAAAATATCCATTTACATTAGCATAAATGGAACAATAAGATACTTAGGAATTAACTTCACCAAGGTGAAAGACTTGTATGATGAAAAATACAAAACACTGCTGAAAGAAATTAAAGACATAAATAAAACACATCCCATGTTCACAGATTAGAAGACCTAATATTATTAAGATGTTCATATTACTCAAAGTGATCTACACATCCAAAGCAATCCTTATCAACATCCCAGTGGCATATTTTGCAGAAATAGAAAAATCCATCCAAAAATTCATATAGAATCTCGAATAACCAAAATAATCTTGAAAAAGAATAAAGCTGGAAGGCTTACATTTCTTGATTTCAGAACTTAATAGAAGGCTACAGTAATCAAAATAATGTGGTACTGGCCTAAAAACAGACGTACAGACCAATGTAACAGAGTCCAGAAATAAACCCTCACATATATGGTCAAATGATTTTTTTTAAGTTTATTTATTTATTTTGAAAGAGAATGTGCATGCAAATGGGGGAGGGATGGGGTGGGCAGAGAGAATCCCAAGCAGGCTCTGCACTGGGGCTTGATCTCAGGAAGGGTGAAATCATGACCTGAGCTAAGATCAAGAGTTGGATTCTTAACCAACTGAGCCACCCAGGCGCCCCAGCTCAAGTGATTTTTGATAAGGGTGCTTAGATCATTTCTTGGAGAAAAGGACAGTTTTTTCAACAAAAGGTGCTGGGGAAACTGGATATCCACCCGCAAAAAAAAAAAAAAAAAAAAAAAAAAAAAAAGTGGAACCCTTACCTAACACCATATGCAAAAATTAACTCAGAATGTATCAAAGACCTAAATGTAAGATCTAAAACTATAAAACACCTAGAAGAAAACATAAGGCAAAAGCTTTGCCATGGATTTGGAAGTAATTTCTTGATTATGATGCCAAAGGCATAGGCAACAAAAGAAAACAGACAACTTGGTCTTCATGAAAATTAAAAAAAAATTGTGTGTCAAAAGGCACTATCCAGAGTAAAAAGGCAACAGAAAAAATGGGAGAAAATATTTGTAAATCATATATCTGGTAAGTGACCAGTAGAATATACAGTGAACTCCTAAAATTCAACAACAAAAACCCAAAATTAAAAAATGGACAGAGGACTGAATTAGATATTTCCTCAAAGAAGATATATGAATGTCTAATAAGCACATGAAAAGATGTTCAGCATCACTAATAATTACAGAAATGCAAATCACAACAGTGAGACACTGCTTTGCACCCATTAGGACAGCTATTACAAAGAGAGAGAGACAGAGAGAGAGAGAGAAGAAAGAAAGAGAAAGAAAGAAAGAAAGAAAGAAAGAAAAAGAAAGAAAGAAAAAGAAAACAAGTGTTGGCAAAGATATGGAGAAATTGGAACCCTTATGTACTGTTGGTGGAAATGGAACAGCTGCTGTGGAAAATAATTTGGCAGTTCCCCCAAAAGCTAAAATTACCATATGATCCAGCAAACCAACTTCTGGGTATAGACCCAAAAGAATTGAAATCAGGGTCTCAAATAGTTGTACACCCATGTTCATAGTAGCCTTATTCGCAACAGCTAAAACATGGAAACAGTTCAAGTGTCCATTGATGGATAAGCAACATGTAATGCATATATATACAATAGAATATTATTTAATATTATAAAGGAAGAAATCCTGTAATATGCTACATGATGGACATTATGCTCAGTGAAATAAATTGGTCACAAATCGGTCACAATCGTCCACTGTATGATTCTTCTTGTGTAGTACTTAGAATACTCAAAATCAGAGAGAAAGAATGGTGGTTGCCATAGGGGGTTATTGTTTAATGGGTATAGAATTTCAGTTTACAAGATGAAAATAATTCTGGAGAGGGATGGTGGTAATGGATGCACAACATTATGAATGTATTTAATACACTGAACTGTACACACTAAATTGGTTAAGATGTTAAGTTATATGTATATCTTACCATAATATAAAAAAATGAAAAAAAAGAGTCCAATAAAGATACAGTACTTTTCAGTACAGATGCCCAATCTGTCAAGAGAGATGAACATGCAACATGAAGGAAGGGCCCAGAGAGGTTCTGAAAGGAGGGGAGCCTAGGTCAGGGTTGGGCTTTGAAAGATGGGCAGGAACTTGAAAGGCAGAATTGACCAGGTTGGAAGAAGGGACCAGCTTCCTGGCACAAGGAAGACAGTGAGGACTTCTGAAGTTTTGTCTAGTGCTTGTTAGAGAATAGTGATTGACCGACCAAAGTGCTTAAGCAGCAATGTGAGATCTGAAACAGACTCCAAGTTGTGAATGAGAGCACTTTGCCACTTTTTGGAATATTGTCCTTCTTTTCCTCCCTCCCTCCCTCCCTCCCTCCCTCCCTTCCTCCCTCCCTCTCCTCCCTCTCCCTCTTTCTTTTTCTCTCTCTCTTTCTTTCTTTTCCTTCCTTCCTTCCTTCCTTCCTTCCTTCCTTCCTTCCTTCCTCTCTCTCTCTTTTCTCTTTCCTTCCTTCCTCCCTCCCTCCCTCCCTCCCCCTCTCCCCCTCTCCCCCTCTCCCCCTCTCTCTCTTTCTTCTCTCTTTCTTCTCTCTTTCTCTCTCTCTCTCTCTCTCCTCTCTCTCTCTCTCTCTCTCTCTCTCTCTCTCTCTCTTTCTCTCTTTCTCTCTTCTCTCTCTCTCTCTCTCTCTCTCTCTCTCTCTCTCTCTCTCCCTTTCTCCCTTTCTCCCTTTCTCTCTTTCTTTCTCTCTTTCTTTCTCTCTTTCTTTCTTCTCTCTCTCTCTCTTTCTCTCTCTCTCTCTCTCTCTCTCTCTCTCTCTCTCTTTCTCTCTTTCTCTCTTTCTCTTTCTCTCTCTCTCTCTCTCTCTCTCTCTCTCTCTCTCTCTCTCTCTCTCTCTTCTTTCTTTCTTTCTTTCTTTCTTTCTTTCTTTCTTTCTTTCTTTCTTTCTTTCTTTCTTTCTTTCTTTCTTTCTTTCTTTCTTGGAGATAGAGAATCCCAGGCAGGCTCTGTGCTTTCAGTGCAGAGCCCAATGCTGGGCTGGAACTCACCAACTACGAGATCATGACCTGAGCCGAAATCAAGAGTTGGATGCTTAACCGACTGGACCAGGAATGTGTCCAGGCACCCAACAATGTATTATTTCTTTAATATTTAGGCACTGTGGTATCTGAGTTTAGAATTCCATCCCTATCAAGCTGTAATCATTTTATTGACAAAAGATCTCTAATGATATAATCTTGAAACCTTAATCCATATGTGTGATTGAATATCAGTATTTACAACAGAACAAAGTCCTGGGACTGTTGCAGTATCCTAAACATACTAGTTACTCAAATACTGTTAATATGAAAATTAGGAAATGGCTTTCTAGGAATCAGAGATAATTTAGCTAAAGTTTGAAAAGATCTCTCTGATGATATTCTAAAATGTTAGGTCTCCCTGTTTCTTAGATCTGGAAACTGAAGTGAATATTTTTTCTCATCAAACACATATATAATACTATCTTCAAATTAGTAAAATTGAACTTATTCTATTCTTTGGTCTGTCCTCTTTGATTATTTAAAAAGGAAGTACTCTGGGCATAAGACACGAATAAATGCTTTTCTAAAGAAGACACCCAGATGGCCAACAGGCACATGAAAAGATGCTCAACATTGCTCATCATCAGGGAAATACAAATCAAAACCACACTCAGATACCACCTCACGCCAGTCAGAGTGGCTAAAATGAACAAATCAAGAGACTACAGACTCTGGAGAGATGTGGAGAAACGGGAACCCGCTTGCACTGTTGGTGGGAATGTAAACTGGTGCAGCTGCTCTGGAAAACAGTGTGGAGGTTCCTCAAAAAATTAAAAATAGATCTACCCCTATGACCCAGCAAAAGCACTGCTAGGAATTTACCCAAGGGATACAGGAGTGCTGATGCATAGGGGCACTTACCCCAATGTTTGTAGCAGCACTTTCAACAATAGCCAAATTATGGAAAGAGCCTCAATGTCCATCAACTGATGAATGGATAAAGATGTGGTTTATATATACAATGGAATACTACTTGGCAGTGAGAAAGAATGAAATCTGGCCATTTGCAGCAACATGGATTGAACTGGAAGGCATTATGCTGAATGAAATAAGTCCGGCAGAGAAAGACAGATACCATATGTTTTCACTCATATGTGGATCCTGAGAAACTTAACAGAAGACAAGGGGGGAGTAGAAGGGGGAGAAAAAAAAGTTACAGAGAGGGAAGGAGGCAAACCATAAGAGACCCTTAAATATTGAGAACAAACTGAGGGTTGATGGGGGTGGGGGAGAGGGGAAAGTGGGTGATGGGCATTGAGGAGGGCACCTGTTGGGATGAGCACTGGGTGTTGTATGGAAACCAATTTGACAATAAATTATATTTAATATAAAAAAATAAAAAGGAAGTACTGTTGTCAAAAATGTTTAACTTGAATCTAATTTTGAGGACACAATCAGATAAACCCAAACTGAGAGATATTATATATATAAAAAAAAAAATAGCCTCTAGTCAAAAATGTCAATGTTTGAAAGACACAGGGAAACTGAAGAATTGTTCCAGATTAAAAGAGACTAAAGTTGGCACAAAAACAGACACATAGACCAATGGAATAGAATAGAAACCCCAGAACTAGACCCACAAACGTATGGCCAACTCATCTTTGACAAAGCAGGAAAGAACATCCAATGGAAAAAAGACAGTCTCTTTAACAAATGGTGCTGGGAGAACTGGACAGCAACATGCAGAAGGTTGAAACTAGACCACTTTCTCACACCATTCACAAAAATAAACTCAAAATGGATAAAGGACCTGAATGTGAGACAGGAAACCATCAAAACCTTAGAGGAGAAAGCAGGAAAAGACCTCTCTGACCTCAGCCGTAGCAATCTCTTACTCGACACATCCCCAAAGGCAAGGGAATTAAAAGCAAAAGTGAATTACTGGGACCTAATGAAGATAAAAAGCTTCTGCACAGCAAAGGAAACAACCAACAAAACTAAAAGGCAACCAACGGAATGGGAAAAGATATTTGCAAATGACATATCGGACAAAGGGCTAGTATCCAAAATCTATAAAGAGCTCACCAAACTCCACACCCGAAAAGCAAATAACCCAGTGAAGAAATGGGCAGAAAACATGAATAGACACTTCTCTAAAGAAGACATCCGGATGGCCAACAGGCACATGAAAAGATGTTCAGCGTCGCTCCTTATCAGAGAAATACAAATCAAAACCACACTCAGATATCACCTCACGCCAGTCAGAGTGGCCAAAATGAACAAATCAGGAGACTATAGATGCTGGAGAGGATGTGGAGAAACGGGAACCCTCTTGCACTGTTGGTGGGAATGCAAACTGGTGCAGCCGCTCTGGAAAGCAGTGTGGAGGTTCCTCAGAAAATTAAAAATAGACCTACCCTATGACCCAGCAATAGCACTGCTAGGAATTTATCCAAGGGACACAGGAGTACTGATGCATAGGGGCACTTGTACCCCAATGTTCATAGCAGCACTCTCAACAATAGCCAAATTATGGAAAGAGCCTAAATGTCCATCAACTGATGAATGGATAAAGAAATTGTGGTTTATATACACAATGGAGTACTACATGGCAATGAGAAAAAATGAAATATGGCCTTTTGTAGCAACGTGGATGGAACTGGAGAGTGTGATGCTAAGTGAAATAAGCCATACAGAGAAAGACAGATACCATATGGTTTCACTCTTATGTGGATCCTGAGAAACTTAAGAGAAACCCATGGGGGAGGGGAACAAAAAAAAAAAAAAAAAGAGGTTAGAGTGGGAGAGAGCCAAAGCATAAGAGACTGTTGAGAACTGAGAACAAACTAAGGGTTGATGGGGGGTGGGAGGGAGGAGAGGGTGGGTGATGGGTACTGAGGAGGGCACCTTTTGGGATGAGCACTGGGTGTTGTATGGAAACCAATTTGACAATAAATTTCATATATAAATAAAAAAAAAAAAGGAAAAAAAAAATAAAAGAGACTAAAGAAACATGATTTCCAAATGCAGTTAATGATCCTTTAGTTGTGGGGGAGGGAAATGTACTATAAAGGCCATTTCTTGGACCACTGGAAAATTTGAATATTGATGGTTTATTAGATAATAATATTGTATTAACGTTAAATGCCCCAAATGTAGTACCTACTATGGTTATATAAGTGAATGTCCTTATTCTTAGGAGATACATGCTGAAATTGGGGTAAAGGATCTTTCCACAACTTGTTTTCAAATATTCCAGCAATAGATACAAAGAGAAAGTAAAATATGAAAAATGTTAACAACTGTTGAATCTAGGTGGAAAGGGTTAAAAAAATTGTTCACTGTATTATTCTTGTTAAATTTCTGTATGTTTCAAACTTTTTCAAACTACAAAGTTGAAAAAACTTAAGAAGAATATACAGTTGACCCTTGAACAACACAGGTTTGAACTGCATACGTCCACTTATGTGTGAATATTTTGTCTTTTCTTTTTTTTTTTTTAAATTAATGTTTATTTATTTTTGAGAGAGAGAGAGAGTGCGCAAGCAGGGAGGGGCAGAGAGAGAGGGGGAGACACAGAATCTGAAGCAGGCTCCAGGCTCCAAGCTGTCAGCACAGAGCCCAATGCGGAGCTTGAACTGCACAAGCCATGAGATCATGACCTGAGCCGAAGTCAAACACTTAACCCACTGAGCCTCCCAGGCACCCCTGTGAATATTTTTTCAATACATACAGTATGGTACTGTAAATGTACTTTCTCTTATGATCTTCTTAACATTTTCTTTTCTCTAGTTTACTTCTCATAAGAATACAGTATATAATACATATATAAAATATGTGCTAATTATTTATATTATTGGTAAGGATTCCAGTCAACAGTAGGCCATTAGTAGTTAAGTTTTTGGGGGATCAATAGATACATGTAGATTTTCAACCACATGGGCAGGGGAGGTTGGCACCCCTTAACCCTGCATTGTTCAAGAGTCAACTATAGTAACAAAACTCTGTGAAACATTATACTGCATATGAAATCAACAATGGTAAGATAATGGTAATATATAGATTCTCAACAAGCACATTAAATTTCAGTTTAATAGCAAAATTGAGGAAGAACCAAATGCAATAGGGTATATTTGGCCCTCTGAGTGTCACCTTCACTTGTCTGGAATCTTGAGGACATAAAGAAAGAACAAGTATATTTGGGGCCTCTTTGGCCTGGCATTCAGATAGCCATTCAAGAAAATTTTTTTTAATGGTTATTTATTTTGAGAGAGCAAGCATGAGCAGGGGAGAGACAGAGAGAGGGGGTCAGAGGATCTGAAGCAGGCTCTGTGCTGACAGCAGCAAGCGTGATGTGGGGCTCAAACCCGCAAACCATGAGATCATGACCTGAGCCTAAGTCAGACACTCAAGTAAGAAACTAAATAAATTTGACATATACACACCACAGAGAGACTTGCCTTACCAGACATTAAGATATGCTACAAAGTCAAAATAAAAAAATAGTCTAGTACAGGCGCAGGAACAAATAAAGGACCAATGAAACATGACAGAGTTCTAATTTGGACCTAGTTGTGTGTAGGAACTTTATACATGGTAAAGGTGGCACCATACAACAGACTAAGTTTAGACAGAACAGACTAAGTTTAGTAGTATAGTACTGTCAATACTGGCTCACTATGTAGATGCAAATAAAGTAGGATCCCTATCTTATATATAAAAGTGAACTCCAAATGCAGTAAAGACCTAAATGTGAATTGCAGAACCATAAACACAGTTTTTAAAATGTAGGACAATATTTGTTACCTTGGGTGGAGAAAGAGTTCTTGAATAAAAACTAACAAGCTTAAACAGGAAGAAAACGGATGGATCTGAATACTCATAATTAAGAACTTCAATAAAGAAACTATAAACAGTTAAAAAGATGAAAATTGGAAGTTGTGCTGTACAAAGCGGACAAGGAATTTACAGCTAGAGTATAAGAATAACTACAAATCAACAAGAAAATGGGAAACCCAATAGAAAAGTGGACAAAGGATATAACGATGTAATTCACAGATTGGGGAATCCCAAATCGATAACAAGTACATAAAGAGATGTTTGATCTTACTAGGAGTCAGAACAATGCAAGTTTACCACCATCAGAATGACAGACTCTAGGAAGGTAGATAACATGGAGTATTAAGAATACAGGATGACGAGGGTAGCCTGGTTGGTTCAGTTGGCTGAGCATCTGACTTCAACTCAGGTCATGATCTCACAGTTTGTGAGTCTGAGCCCCGCATCAGGCTGTGCTGACAGCTCAGAGCCTGGAGCCTGCTTCGGATTCTGTGTCTCCCTCTCCCTCTGCCCCTCCCCTGCTCACTGTCTATCTCTCTCTCAAAAATAAATAAACATTAAAAAAAAAAAGAATACAGGATGACAGGAAACCTTGTACATTGCTGGTAGAGTAATTTTTAGCTCCAATTTCATATTCTACATCCAAACCTTCAGTGAATCCTGTTTCTATTTTTACCCTTGCCCAACCCTTCCTATTGTGTATTCTTCAAACTGTATTTGGAATGAGTTTTTTTTTTTTTTAAGTAGGCTCAATGCCCAATGTGCAGTTTGAACTCATGACCTTGGGATCAAAAATCCCATGATCTACCGACTGAGTCAGCTAGGCATCCCCTGGAATGAGCCTTTTTAATAAAGTGTTAAAAAAATTTTTTTTTTAATATTTATTCATTTTAGAGAGACAGTGTGAGTGGGGGAGGGGCAGAGAGAGAGGGAGACACAGAATCCAAAGCAGGCTTCATGATCATGACCTGAGCTGAAGTTGGGACACTTAACCAAGTGAGCCACCCAGCACACCCCTGGAATGAGCCTTTAAAAAAATTTTTTTTAATGTTTATTTATTTTTGAGAGAGAGAGCGAGCATGCATGAGTGCATATGCATGAGTGCATATGCATGAGTGCATATGCATGAGTGGGGGGAGGGGCAGAGAGGGAGGGAGACACAGAATCTGAAGCAGGCTCCAAGCTGTCAGCATAGGGTCTAACGTGGGGCTTGAACTCATGAACCACAAGATCATGGCCCGAGCCAAAGTCAGACACTCAACCAACTGAGCCACCCAGGTGCCCCTGGAATGAGCCTTTTAAAACATAAGCCAGATCTCATTAATACTCTGCTCACCACTCTGCTCTAGGTACTTTCCATGTCAGAGTAAAAGCCAAATTCTCTACATTTTGAGTCTCCAGCTGTGGTAAGGAGAATAATGGCCCTTAAAGATATATTCACATCCTAATTCCCAGAACCTGTGAATGTCACATGGCAAGGGGAAATTAAGGTTGCAGATGGAATTAAGGTTCCCAGCCAAATGACCTTGAGGTAGGAAGTTTATCCTGGACTCACTGGTCATTACCACTCTAACCACAATGGTCTTCACAAGTGAAAGAGGGGAGGAATGTCACTATTAGAATGATGCAATGTGGGAAGGACCTGACTGGCCATTGCTGGCTTTGAAGCTAGAAGGAGACCACAAGCCAAACAAAGTGGGCAGCCTGTGGAGGCTGGATTCTTAGATTCTCCCCAAGAACCCCCAACAGGAATACAGCTCTGCTGACACCTTGATTTTAGTCTAGTGAGATCCATTTTGGACTCCTGACCTCCAGAGCTGTAAGATAATAAATCTGTGTTGCTTACATAACCACTAAGTTTGTGGTAAATTGTTACAGCAGCAATTGGAGACTAATACAACCAGCTAACATTCTCAAATTCCTCTCTCACTCTGCCCCATGATCTTATTGCTATTCCTCAAGAATATGCTATGCCAAACCCTCTTCTGCTTTAAGGTTCATGCATTTACAGTTACCTCAGCCTGAAGCAATTATTGTGCAAAGCACTTCTGTTGGGGATGATTACTAACATGGGGTCTGAGGCTATCAATAGCTAGCTGACTTTGAGCCCTGAGGGAGGTAACAGGGACCAGATTTATCTTCATGTCTTCAACATCTAAAAAAAAAAAAGACAACACATGAAACAGTGGTTTTTAAATAACAGACAATAGGCAGTGCATCCCTAAGAGATCCCTAAGAGAAAGGAAATAAACGCTCACTGCCTGGAAATTATTATTATTGGTTAATAAAAATAACTGGTTATTTCAGTGAGTTGAGGAGATAGGAGTTCAGAGTCTGCAGAGACCAGGGTCACTAGAATTTGTGGAGAGAGGAGAGAGGTACAGTGAGAGAAAGAGCTCCAGAGATCTGCAGAGAATTCCCCACAATTCTTTGGCTGAGTACTGATCAGGAAACACATGTACAAGAAAACTACTGAAGCCTGGGAAAGAACCACCAAAAAGTAGAAGGCCAAAAAGTCCATAGATCTTACACAGGGCCAAAAATGCAGTTCCCACCAGCCTGAGTATAAAGAACTCCTAACACAGGGGACATTATACAGAGTCCTCAGAAAGGTATTGGCTTAGCAATGGGGCCAAATTAGCCCTGAGAGTATTTTGGACCTAACAAAGCTTAAAAGCAAGCTTCTAAAGCAGTGCTGTCTGACAGAACTTTCCTCAATGATTGAAATATTCTATATCTATTGTCCATTATACTAGCCACTAGCCACATGTGGCTTTTGGAGTTTGAAATGTACATAGTACAAATGAGGAACTGAATTTTAAGTTCTACCTAATTTTATTAATATAAATCCAAAATGCCACATGTAGCTAGCTAATGGTTACTGTTTTTTTTTTTTTTAATGTTTATTTATTTTTGAGAGAGAGAGCATGGACTGGGGAGGGGCAGACACACACACACACACACACACACACACACACACATACACACACACACACACACACACACACACACACAGAATCTCAAGCAGGCTCCAGGCTCTGAGCTGTCAGCACAGAGCCCGACATGGGGTTTGAACTCACGAACTGTGAGATCATGAGCTGAGTTGAAGTTGGATGCTCAACGAACTGAGCCACCCAGGTGCCCCTAATGGTTACTGGTTTTTTTTTTTAATTTTTTTCAATGTTTATTTATTTATTTATTTTTTAATTTTTAAAAAAAAAAATTTTTTTTCAATGTTTATTTATTTTTGGGACAGAGAGAGACAGAGCATGAACGGGGGAGGGGCAGAGAGAGAGGGAGGCACAGAAACGGAAACAGGCTCCAGGCTCTGAGCCATCAGCCCAGAGCCTGACGCGGGGCTCGAACTCACGGACCGTGAGATCGTGACCTGGCTGAAGTCGGACTCTTAACCGACTGCGCCACCCAGGCGCCCCAATGTTTATTTATTTTTGAGACAGAGAGAGACAGAGCATGAACGGGGGAGGATCAGAGAGAGAGGGAGATACAGAAACCGAAATAGGCTCCAGGCTCCAACCTATCAGCACAGAGCCCGACATGGGGCTTGAACTCACAGACCGTGAGATTATGACCTGAGCTGAAGTCGGACGCTCAAACAACTGAGGTACTCAGGTGCCCCAATGGTTACTGTTTTTAACAGTGCAGCTCTAAAGAGTCAAACTGTTTCCAAGTAACATTACTGCATTTCAGAACGCAGCCTAAATATATTTAAAGAAAAACAAAACCGAAAACCTCCAGCACCCAACAATGTAAAATCTGCAATGTCTGTTAGCCAAAAAAATTAACCAGGCATGAACACAAGCAGAAAAATATGACCCATAAACAGGAGGAAAAAAAATCAGTTAATAAAAACAAACCCAGAAATGACACAGGTGATGGAATTAGTACTCAAGGACTTTAAAAGTCATTTTAAATATATTCCATATTTTCAAGAAGGTAAAGCAAATCACAAGCACAATGAGGTTAGAAGTGGAAGATATTAAAAAAGAATTAAAATTCCAGGGATGAAAAATATAATTCTGACATAAAAAATATGGTGGATGGGATTAACACTGCCAAAGGAAAGAAAGTGACCTTGAAGATATCTCACAAGATGTATCGAAATGAACACAGCATCAGTTAGTTGTGGGACAACATCAAGAACCCAAACATATGTTTAATTGGAGTCCCCCATTTTTTTAGGGTACCAAGGAGGTACAGAAAAAAAGGCAAAACAGATTTTTTTGTAGTGAAGCTGTGAAATGATGGAGAAGCTAAGGGAACAGAAAACCCAGACCTTAGAATTACCCAGGAGTACCTGTCACAAGTGAGAGAGCATATGTACTATATAAAAGGATTAGTTGGGGCAGAATGGAGCACTTACCACTCTTTGGATTTCCATAGAGGAAAGAAAATGTTCACTTTCTTGGATTGGGGGACGGAGTCAACAGTCCTTGGTAGGAAAAGAAAGGAAAATCTTCATGCTCTGGTTTGGCCTTAAAATGTCCTTTTCCTTACATTCTTCCCAAAGAATCTTCAGAAACATCTAGGTGGTGTACACAAATGCTTAAGGTTTTCTTATTTTTTCCCTAAGGGAAGTACTTTCCTAACTTCCGTATTAATAAGCCCCTCATTCCTCCCAAGTCTTCAACTCAGACTTTTGAGGTTCATACATTTTCCCCTCTTTTCAATAATGCTAGATAATGAGAACATTTTATTCACCATAATCTTAGTATCTGAAAAGGAAATGAGATTATACATTGTTCTCCCTAAAATAACTTTTTAGGATGGTCTTTGAGAGTTCATGCTTTGTTTTTTAAAATTTTTTTATTAAAAAAAATTTTTTTAAGTAAGCTCTATGCCCAATGTGGAGCTTGAACTCATGACTCCTAAAGGAAGAGTTCCATGCTGTACCTACTGAGCTAGCCAGGTGCCCCAGTTCATGCTTCTTTGTAAATTATTTTTATCAGTTAGGTAATATTACACTTTAATACCTCTCGGGACCTCTGACTTTGTCTAAAATAACAAGGATCCTCAACTTAATTTTTTAGTGTCTAGCTATACTTACAAAGTATATGCTAGCTGAAAATAAATGCTACAAAATATGAGAAGATGTAATGGCACAAACAGGTGAAGAAATCAGAACAGAAATGGGAAAAACATGTCACATATTTAAATGTACTTCTACGAAGTAATTTGTTCTAACATAAAATGTGTTTATGGATGCCAATAATATATGGGTGGGGGGAATGAGTACTCACCTGGCAAAAACAGGAATTGTCTCTTCAAATGTGAAATTACTTTTGAAATACACAGGCGAAAACTTGATCATCAGAGAACAGCCCTAAAAACCTAGTTACCTATTTAATCTGTAGGAAAAGGCAGGGAGATACAGCCATTAGAGTTCTGAAGTTTTTTGGGTTATTTAAGACAAGTTATTTAATATTAAGAAATGTTAAAAAGATAGTATTTTTTTTCAAGCCGGGCTCCAAAACTTTGGCAGAGTAATGCAACCCTTATTCTTTTTCACTAAAAAGCCCTTTTTCCACTTTTAGGTAACGTGGCTAATTTTAACATAGTTGGATGGCCAAAAATATTACACCTGGTTAAGTTACAGTGTTCCAAGACTCAAGGCCCCTACTTGGGAGAACACAAATTTAAATGGTTTTACACAGGAAAATAATCGACACAACATTAAATATCAAGTGAGGTAGTATACCCTTTACTTTTTTGGTTAACGATCTGGTGGTTTTTCTGGAAAGGGGTTTTAGAGAACTGACATGTGGGGAAGGAATACCGGTCAGGAATCAGCGCCTGCCACTTCCCGATTCAACCATGACTGAATTGTGCAGGGCTGACCGGGTCGTGGGTCCGCTGGCTCCCCAGGCTGCAGGCTGCCGGTGCTCACCCGAACAGAACTGCTCTCTCCCGAGAGGCTGCAGCAGCAGAACCCCACCGGGGAGACTCCCCGAAAACCGGCCCCTGGCTGCGGCAGGAGAGCTAACCAACCTCCCAACCCTCAAAAGCAGCTCTGGGGAGTAACACGTTCCGAGTAACTCACTGAACGTGTGTCCAGAATGGTGTAGGATCCCTAAGAAAAATGGCACAAAGCTGCAGCAGCAAAGCAGCACGTAACCTAGAGCTGAGGGAAGAAGGCTGGAGGATACACAGCCCTACGCATGCGCGTTCCATCCAGGTGCGACACCGCAGGCAGAGAGTAAGAATTAAGTGGTGGAAAAGGGGGCTGCGGCTGGTTACTAGGAGACGGGACGCTCGGGTGGTACAACTAGGCTCTGCGTGGCCGTACGCCTGCGCGGCGCGGATGGACGAGGAAGAGGCCTCTGCTACGCGACTTGAAAGGCGGACAGGTGGACGTACGCGTCGCTACGTGCGTGGGTGCGCACGCACGGCTTGTAGTCCCCGCGAGAGGGAGGGTCGAGCCAGGTACGCGTGCGCACGGGAAATAGGGGCACGCGGAAAGGAAGCCGAGCGAAGGCTCCGGGGAAGTGGAGGACGAGCCCCCCTCAGGTACAGAGCGTGAGGGCGGGGCTGACGGCGGCTCCGACCGTCGCTAACCGCCTCCGCCTCCTTCCCTCAGGGTCCCGCCTTCCTCTGCCCCCCACCGGGGCGGGGCCACGTCGATTTAGGTGTGGGAGGGGAGGGGAAAGGGGCGGAGGATGGAGACGGGGAGGGACCTGGATCTCTGGGGCAGGCAAAGGCCCGTCAGTCGTCAGCATGAGCTCCAGGGAGGAAGCTGGGCCGAGAAGCCCAGGGAGGGACTCGGAGCTCCAGGTGGGAGCAGCAGGGATGCGCTGGGTCGGGATAAAGCAGCTCCTGGGCCGAAAGGCCCTGCAACAGGTCGGATGTGACGGGAATTAGGGGCTATGGGTGATCTCCGAGGTGGGTATTCACTGCTTGACCCGCTGTGAGGGACGGTGGAGAGCAGAGTCGCGGTCCAAGGAAGTCCTCCAGGAGCACACTTTTCCCCTGTTGTCGTTTCTTGGGCTCTTAGCGTTGAGCCGAGTTCCTATGGTGACCGCTTCGCTTCCTGCCACAGCTCTCCACTTGGTAGTTGTGGGGACTGTTCTGTTTAGAAACGCTTGGAGTGGAGCTGAGGAATTTGAAAGTCAGAGATTCGGGAGTTCAACCTGCTCTTCCTGACTCCCGGTGTCTCATTTTTTTTTTTTTAATTTTTTTTTTTCAAACGTTTATTTATTTTTGGGACAGAGAGAGACAGAGCATGAACGGGGGAGGGGCAGAGAGAGAGGGAGACACAGAATCAGAAACAGGCTCCAGGCTCTCAGCCATCAGCCCAGAGCCTGACGCGGGGCTCGAACTCACGGACCGCGAGATCATGACCTGGCTGAAGTCGGACGCTTAACCGACTGCGCCACCCAGGTGCCCCCCGGTGTCTCATTTTTAAGCCTCCTTATAGATTTTGGGAGGTGAAGGGCCGAGATTACGTAGGTATTTGCATGGAAATCTCCAATAATTTCACTGGAAATTATACGCAGGAAAGTCAAAGTGAATTGGGTTTTGTTTGAAAAAATATTTGAGACAAGCTGAGTAACTGTGGCATCTGTGGACCTGATACCTAAATACGTATAGGAATATGTTTTTTTTTTTCTTTAAATAAAGTCAAGCATCATGGCTTTAAGAAAGATTTGCATAGTGACAGAGTCCCAGTGTTTTCCTTCTTCCACTCCAGACCCTTATATCGCAAAATATTCGTTGTTTTAAAATTTCTCTTCTGGTTTTCTGCATTTGAAGAACACTGTTTTTTGTTTGTTTGTTTTTTAAACATGGAAGGAGATGAGTAGAAAAATAGTTTATAACTAGAAGAAAATAGGTTAGTTATAAACATAAGTGGAAAGTGTCACATTATTCAAATCTGCTTCCAGGATAAAACTGGTTGTTTGGAGTTTAATTGCTCAATGAACTTAAACCATTCAATTTTAATTAGTGAGAAATAACTAGGAACATATATTAATGAAATATTTATTGTAAACAATAAACTTTGGCATTATTTAATGGCAGCTTCCAAAATATATCTTATTTTGTTTACTGTCTGAAAAAAAAAAAAAAAAACCACTGCTTATTGTCCAGCATATAATCAGATGTAGAGATTCTGTTGGCTCCTTTGCTGTATTCTTTTCAGTTGCTTAGATCAGTTTTAGGGTAATTTGCTTTTAGAGTATTCCATATACAGAGGCAATTAGAGAAGTATTATCCATTCTCTTTTCCATCACATGTCCCCTTTTCTCCCCAGATGTAGCCACTATCCTGACTTATATGATAATCTCTTTCTTGCGTTTCCTTATAGTTTCTCCATCTTTGTGTATGAACAGACATTCTAGTTTGGCTTGTTTTTGAATTTTATATAAATGGAATTGTAGTAAGTATTCCTTTGTAGTTTGCTTCTTTAGTCAATGTTATGTTTTTTAGATTTATCCATGTTGCTTATAGTTTGTTGTTCAGTGCTCCATTTTAAGACTATACCACAATTTATTTACTCTAGTATTAGGGTTTTTATAGTTTTTGGTAACTATGAGCAACACTGCTGTGGACTTTACCTATACATGTCCCTCATGATAATCTTTTAAAGTGAGCTGATTAGTAAGGTAGTTTTGTCTTAATGAATGTGATTAACATCAGTCTGTTATTAATATTTTTTAGTTCAGAAAAGCCTCTTAAAAACAACTCTTTAACTTCTTATGTTTCTTAGAGGTCTTGATAAATGATACTTCTAAGGCCATGTTTTATGCTCCTTTAAAAAGACAAGTTATGGGGCGCCTGGGTGGCTCAGTCGGTTGAGCGACCGACTTCAGCTCAGGTCACGATCTCGCGGTCCGCGAGTTTGAGCCCCGCGTAGGGCTCTGGGCTGATGGCTCAGAGCCTGGAGCCTGCTTCTGATTCTGTGTCTCCCTCTCTCTCTGCCCCTCCCCCGTTCATGCTGTGTCTCTCTCTCTGTCTCAAAAATAAATAAACGTTAAAAAAAATTAAAAAAAATAAAAAGACAAGTTATTTCTTTACAGTATAGTCTGGATAGAAGAAAAGTCAGCTTGGGTTTGGATGCAATGACTAGAGAGATTATTTCTTTTTCCTAAGAAAGGTTAAACATTGTGGCTTTACTGTTTTGTTTGAAGTGAATTCCCAAAACCTTTATTCATTCATTTTTATGATCAAAATCTATCTCAAAATTTTTCATAAAACTGTGGTTTTCTTCATCCTTCTGTTAGTGAGGCTATTCCTTCCTACTTCAAAATGTTAATGTAAACTTTTGGAGACAACTTTATAAAAAGAAAACAAGTTGAACTTTTGTGGAAACAGATTTCAGAATCCCATATAAAGTACTCCAGTATTTTTAATTTTTCTACCAAAATATTGCGTAGATTTGTTGAGCTTGTAGTATATGCATGATCTTTTGCTCAAGACTGATGATATTTTTTGGCACATGATCTTACCTCCTATTTCATGAAAAATGAAAATTCTTCCAGGCAGGACCTTTTGCACATTTCTATCCGTTCTTACCTAAATCTTCACCTGACCTTGCTTTTCTCTTTCTTGTCTCAAATGACAGTGCACAGACCATTTCTTTGGGTTTACTTTTTTTTTATTTTAATGTTTATTCTTTGAAAGAGAGAGCTTGAGAGGGGGACAGGCAGAGAGAGAGAGGGAGACACAGAATCTGAAGCAGGCTCCAGGCTCTGAGATGTCAGCACAGAGCCCAACACGTGGCTTGAACCCACAAACCATGAGATCGTGACCTGAGCTGAACTCAGATGGTCAACTGACTGAGCCACCCAGGTGCCCCTCTTTGGGTTTACTTTTATTGGGTCAGTGGTCTTCCTTCATTAGTTAACATTAACCATGTTTTAAGTATCTTCACTGTGTTTATGCTTTAGGACTTCTTAAGCTAGAGTTTTGTAAAAGCTTCAGGGAGTTCTTGAACCCCCTGAAGTTGCTTGTAAAATTTTGTATGCGTTTTTATTTTCCTGAGGAGAGGACTCAGGGCTTTTGTTTAATTCTGAAGGGAGTCCTTGATACAAGGAGAATTAAGAAACAAATTCTTCTCTTTTGTAACAACCCTTCAACAACTGTGGTCTTCTAACTTTTGCTCATAGTTTTGGGGGAACATGGAAAATATATTCTAAGTCTTTTTGGGGGAAGTTGAAGTCAAAAATACTTTTTTGTACTCTTTTTCTCTATATTCCCTTGGCATACATTACATTCCACTGATATGGTGTTAATACTGACTATAATTTCTGATTTATTTTTTCTGGACTTCCCTAGATCCATCTAAAAATTGTAGGTTTTTGTTTTCCATCTTCCTATCCCCAGAATCTAATGTTGGTTCGTTCTTATTCTAGCTATTTATAAATTTGTTTTGTAAGTGAATAAATGTGGTTGTTAAAATCTTAAATTATAAATAGAAATGGTGACAATAGGGTTAGAAAAAAATGTATTTGAGAGAGGTTTTAGTGAAAAGACTAGTAGGACTTGATGGCCGATAATATATATAGCACTTCTTTTTGCCAGGCAGTGTTCTAAAATGCTTTATCGAATTCATTTAGTCTTCACACCTCTATCACGCAAGTATTATTATCATTCCTGTTTCAGAGATGGGGAAGCCGTGGCCAGAGATCTAACTTGCTCATAGGCAGCTAAGAAACAGCATAACTAGCATAATGAACATAAGCAGTCTGATGCTAAAGAACAAGCTCCTAACCACTATGCTGTGATGCTTCCTCATTGAGAATGGTTGTGATTTTAGCTTGAGTGTTTATCGTAACAATTTGCTGCTTCCAAAGTACTTTCACTTGTATTCTTTAAGATCTGTACAGGAACGCAAGTTCCATTTAGATAGAGATTATGGGAGTGTGGAGGATATTCAGTGGTCTGAGGTGGGGAAACTGGCAGGCCAGGCATGGGCATTTCAGATACACTGATTTCTCTCCCTTTTTACTGCCTCCAAAGATAGTGCAGAGAACGTAGCAACTCTAATATGATTGCCCACAATTGTCAGGTAGACTTTTGGCCTCTTGCTACTTTTAATTTCTAGTCTAACCTGATAGGTAATTTTATAGAATCCCTACCTGACTATTCAGTTTACCAAAGAGAAGAAAGAAAGTTCAATTTTATCTGCTTTTGTACACTGCTTCCTTATCAACCTATACAAATTTTTATTGGCACTTTCCTATTATGCAAAGAATTCTGTGCAGGTTGGTAGGACTACAGAGAACTCTAGGACACTGCTTGTTTGTAAGATTCTAATAATTGTGTGAGGAAGACATATCCAGAAAAATAAATAGCTACACAGATTATTGTATAACCAATACATACAGAAGTCTCAATAAAGAAGTAATCACTGTGGTGCCTGAGTGGCTAGTTGGTTAAGCGTCTGACTTTGCCTCAGGTCATGATCTCATGGTTCATGGGTTCGAGCCCTGCCTTGGGTTCTGTGCTGACAGCTTGGAGCCTGCAGCCTGCTTCAGATTCTGTGTCTCCCTTTCTCTCTCTCTGCCCCTCCCCAACTCACGTTCTGTCTCTCTCTTAAAAATAAGTAAACATTAAAAAAAAAAAAAAAAAGAAGTAATCACTGTCTGATGGAGAATACTGAGAACACCTACTAGAAAATATGGAATTCAAGCTGTGCCTCAGAAGTGTCTTTCGTTAAATGGAGAAAAGATAGTATGTTTCTATAATGATAATATGAACCTATGTGTAAAGAATGTAGAATAGTTTGTTTTTCATAAAGGGATTCTTGGAGATATCAATTAGGAAATAAGTTTGGAGAAGTGGGAGGCAACCACATTATGAAGAACTGTGAATGCATGGCAGGTTTCCACTTCATTTGAAGAGATCCTTGCTATTCAAAGTGTAGTCTCTGTACTAACCAAATAAGGAATTACTGAGCAGCATTTTTAGAAATGCAGTATTTCAAGCCTACCATGGATAAGAAAATTCCTAAATGATTTAGATGTTCAGAAGATTTGAAAAGTACTGTTAATTATAGTGAATAGTCTGAATCTGTTATTCTAAGTCAAATGTTTATAACTAGGAATACATTTTCAACAGAAACTATGTAAGCAATGGTACTTGGGATTTTGGCTTAACCTATAAAATCTTAAATGATTTATAAATTAGAATTAGTCTGTGAGGGATGTCTTGGTGGCTCAGTTGGTTAAGCATCCGACTCTTGATTTCAGCGGTGTCATGGTCTTGGAGTTGTGAGATTGAGCCCTATATCGGGCTCCATGGTGGGCATGGAGCCTGCTTAAGATTCTCTCTCTCTCTCTCTCTCTCTCTCTCTCTCTGCCCCCTCCCCTCCAAAAAAAAAAAAAAAAAGAAAGAAAAAGAAATACTCTGTGAGATCTAATGCTGAAATTCCAGGTGAGGCAGTAACTGTTGGAATGAAAAACAGAAAAGTAGATTTATGTCTAGTTTAGGGAAAGGAAAAAAGGAAAATAAGCCTGTCAGACTGCTAAGTGCTGGATTGCACAGGGTGTAACACAAGGTCAGGGACTGGGGGATCCTGATCCTGCATTTTCCCAAACACTAGATTTTGGACAATAGCATCTGTGTGGCTGGGAGAGATCTAGGATGCTTGTGGCAAATTCTTTCTTCCTTAACATAATGTTAGCTTTGGTTCAGGGAAAGAAAAAATTACTTTCCTAAATTACACAGTTTCTGAGATACATTCTCATGTAAAAAAATCACATTGTGATGGTACATGGGTGGCTCAGTAGGTTGAGCTTCCAACTCTTGATTCAGGTCAGGTCATGATCCCAGGTTCATGGGATCAAGCCCCTTGTCAGGCTCCAAGCTGAGTGTGGAGTCTGCTTGGGATTCTCTCTCTCCCTCTCCCTCCCTCCCTCCCTCTCTCCCTCTCTCTCCCCCTGCTCCTCTCCTTTGCTGGTGCATACGTGTTATCTCTCTCTTAAAAACAAACAAACAAACAAAAAAACACAGTGTGGAGTAGTATGTACAGTATACTAAAGTGAAAAATATTTTAACACGTTATTTTGCACTTGGGCAAATATATATGTAGGAATAATTCCTAGAAGTAGAATTATCTGTGCCGAAGCTACATGCGTTTATAGTGTTGCTAGATTTTACATAATTGTTCTCAAGAAATATTGTGTCAATTTAACCCACCACCAGTGATGTATAAGAATGTTAAATTATAGGGGCGCCTGGGTGGCTCAGTCAGTTGGACATCGATTTCGGCTCAGGGCATGATCTCATGGTTCATGGGTTTGAGCCCTGCTTTGGGCTCTATGCTGACAGCTCAGAGCCTGGAGTCTACTTCAGATTCTCTGTCTCCCTCTCTTTCTGTCCCTCCCCCGCTCAGCCCTGTCTCTGTCTCTCTCTCTCAAAAATAAACAAACATTAAAAAAAAAGTTACATTATATATCCAACTTTTTGATCTTCGCCAATATGAGATTAAAAAATGGTATCTCCGTGTTGTTTTAATTTGTATCCTTCTAAATGGTGAGATTGAGTATCTTTTAACCTATTTGAGAGCCATTTCTGTGAAATATCCATATTCTTCATCAACTTTTAGAGTATTTTCTGTTTTTATTTATAAGAATCATTTCTGTATTAGGGAAGTTAGCCCTTTGTGATATGTGTAGCAAAGCTTTTTGTTAATATACAAAAGCAGCAACAAATATGTAGCTAGTAGCTATTATATTGGACAACACAGGCCTAAAGGTAGACTACATAATTTGTTGCTGACCTGTATTTCCTTAGAACAATGATTACCAAATGGATAGGATGGGGTATGTCTTTTTTGAAAAGCATGTGTAATATTGTAGTTTTATATTTGGAAAACACAAAAAGTTTATAACATGAAATTTTAAGAAAGTAAAGCTTGATGAAAATCCTCTTAGCTGGTGGGACAAGGTTAAAAACAAATGAAAATGTATCTAAAAATATTGTTAATTTCCAAAATCATTAATTGTTGTAAGGAATCACAAAACTGTTTTAAACTAAAAAATCTCTGCATCATTCTCATTTTTTCCCACTAGGTTACCACCAAAGAACATGATTTTGGTCTAGGGGCTCCATTTTCTGAAGCTGAAAAATACCAGAATACTCTCCAGCTAGAGCAAGAAGTGAGAAATCAAGACAAATTCATCTCTGCACTGAAATTACAGGTTATATTTAATTTCTGTATTTCCCTGAATTAATTTGGGATGGAGGCCTATTTTAAAACAAAAAGATGGAGAATAAATACTAATTCAGTGCTCATTGACATCTTATGAGTCTAAAATCATTACATTTCTATCTTAACCATTTTGATACATGCAGATTCAGATACATATAATGAGTGCAAACTATGTGGCAAGTGTTGTATCCAGTATTTTTAAGTACATAATGTTACTTAATCATTTCCAACCTTGTGAAATAGTGATGTTATTTCCATTTTAAAGACATGGAAGCTGAGGTTCCAAGAGATTAGAGAATTAAGATATTTGAGTAATGAGTGACAGAGCTAAGTAGGATTTGTTTGAGTTTCCAAGTTAGCTAAGATTTGAACCCAGTTCTCTGTATTGTCTGTTCACCTGGTGCTTGATGTGCCGTATGGCTACTAATGAAGGCTATTAAAAGAAACTTCCTCTTTTAGGAAAATGGAGTAGACTTACTTTGCCCTATTTCTCCCACCAAGTACAGCTAAAAATGCTGAGCGTTTTGTTATAAAACAAATATAAGGACATCCTGAAAGGTGGGAAGGAGGAGGAAGACTGGCTAGGGACCTCAGCACACATTAAGTGACACATTGGTGAATTCCTGGGTTTTCCTTTTGCTCCATATATCTCAGAGTGCTGGAAAAACTGGCATCTAGAAATAGCAATGGATGCAGACAAAAACAGTTCTCAGAAGAGCCATTCTTCCAGACAAAAGAACTAGGAAGGCAGCAGCCTCACAATATGGTTTTTTTTCCTTTGTCCTCGGTTTTATTTTTTTTTTCCCCAAATTTATTTAGTTATTTTGAGGGAGAGAGAGAGTGTGAGCTGGGCAGGGACAGAGAGAGAGGGAGAGAGCGAGAGAGAGAGAGAATATCCCAAGCAGGCTCCACACTGTCCTGCAGAGCCTGATGTGGGGCTTGATTCCATGACCTTGAGATCATGACTTGAGCTGAAGTCAGATGCTTGACCAACTGAGCCAACCAGTGCCCCTCTGTCCTAGGTTTTTATAATTTATGTATTTTTTTAATTTGGAAGTAATATCAAACTTATGTAAGTCACAAGTACAGAACAAAGACTATTGTCCCTCAAACCATTTGAGAGTAAATTGCAGACCTGCTGTCCTGATCTCTCTAAAATATGAGTGGTTATTTCCTATAAATAAGAACACTTTCCTACAAGATCACAGTACAATCTAGTAAAATCAGGAAATGAATTTCAATACATCTCTGCCAGCTAAGCCTCTGGCTTAGTTTTTGCCAATTGTTCCATAATGTCCTCAGTTACAAAAAGATCTAGTCCAGCATTGCACATTGCACTTAATTATCATGTCCATTTATCTCCTTCATTCTGGAACAGTTCCCCATTCTTCCTTGATGTTCATGACTATGACACTTTAAAGAACACAGGTGAGGGACGCCTGGGTGGCTCAGTCAGTTGAGCATCTGACTTCAGCTCTGGTCACGATCTCGCGGTTTGTGAGTTGGAGCCCCATGTCAGGCTCTGTGCTGACAGCTTGGAGCCTGGAGCCTGCTTTCGATTCTGTGTCTGTCTGTCTGTCTCTCTCTCTCTGCCCTTCCCCTATTTGTGCTCTGTCTCTCAAAAATACATATATGTAAAAAAAAAGAAAAAAAAAATTAACACAGGTGAATTATTTTGTAGAATGGCCATTGATTTGGGTTTGTCATGATTATGTTAATGAACCTTTGGCTGTGTGGTAGCCTTCAAATTGGCCCCACCTCATGTTACTCCCATTCTTATGCGGTCTTTTCACACATTGTACCATAATTGATCTTTGTGACCAAGAGCATAGAGCAGAAGTGATTAAGTTATAGAGTGATCTCTTGGATCATTTGCTCTGAAGGAAGCAAACATCCATGATGTGAGTAGCCCTGTGAACAGGCCAGCATGGCAAGGTACTGAATCATCTAGCCAGTAACCAGTGAGAAACAGGCCTGCACACTGTGTTGGGTGAGCTTGGGAGTGGATTCTCCAGTCCCAGTTAAACCTTGCCATGGTGACTGTCACCCTGGCTGACTCTTCTGACCTTTTGAGAGACCTTAAACCAGAATTAGCAAATTAAGCCACTCCCAGATCCCTCACCCCCGGAAACTGTGACATAATAAATGTTGGCTTAAGGTACAACATGAATACAGACAGGAATAGTACAGAAATGGTGGTGGGTTCTTTTCACCCCAAGAGTAGTTGCCATCTATTACCATATGATGCTGTTACAATACCATTGACTATCCCCATGACTTATTCATTCCATGACTGGAAACCTATATATCCCCCACTCCCCTTCACTCATTTTTCCATTCCCTCCCCCACCATTTTGTTCTTTGTATTTATAGGTTTGTTTCTAATGCAGACTACTCTTAGCCAATACCTGTCCACTCAAATACCACGAAAAACACTCTGTAGCCCCACTCCTGCCAGCAAAGGCTGAGTTAAGAGCCTAGACTTCCACTTTTGCCATGCTGTAACAAGGAGTCCTGGCCATGCCTCATGCCCCAGTCCCCAACCCTCCATCGCACCAGTGTGCTATCAAAGAGGAATGCTGGCTGGGGAGCCAAGACTTTAGTGCCCACCAGGCAGTAAGTACATCCTCCAACCCCATAAAGTCAGCAAAGACCATGTGGGGCACCTAGATATCCACCCTCACTCAGAGTAAGAAGTGTCCCCTTTTTGCTAAGGTGGTGTCAGAGGAGACATAATGCAGAGTCAGGACTTTTGCCACCTCTTAGCATTAACCAGTTTACTCACCCGCAGTGGTGGTGGAGGACACATGGGAACAGTAACAAGTTGCCTCTGTTCTTCCTCACTGTGGTGGTGTCAGCAGGGGCCTGCCTGGTGGGGACCCTGAACTCCCATCCCTGCCTAGAGTAACAAGGAGAGCGCCCTCTCCAGGTGTCAAGAGAGGCCTAGTAGAGAAATTGGACTTCACCTACACCTAGCAGTAAGAAGGTAGTGTCCCACCTTTTTAGCTAGAACTAAAATACCAGGAAGTGTGACAGGAAGCCTACCATAACACAAGAGCAGATCTCAATGAAAAAAATCACTTCTTGGAGTGCCTGGGTGGCTCAGTCGGGTAAGCATCTGACTCTTGATTTCGGTTCACATCATGACCTCACAGTTTGTGAGTTCAAGCCTCGCATGGGGCTCTTTGATGACAGTGCAGAAACTGCTTGGAATTCTCTCTCTCTCTCCCCCTCTGTCTTTGCCCCTACCTCACTTGTGCTCTCTCTCTCTCAAAATAAATAAATAAATTTTAAAAATATTAAAAAAAAATTACCTTTTATCTCAAGAATCAGGAATATCTCAACCTCAGTGAGAAAAGACAACCAAGAGATGCCAACACAAAGATGAATTAGATACTACAATTATCTCACACAGATATTAAATCAGTTGCCATATAAATGCTCCAACAGGAATTCTGAGCATGTTTGAAATAAGTAAAAAATAGAAAATCTCATCTAAGAAAGAAAGGATATAAAGAAGAATCAAGTGGAAATTTTGGAATCAACCAAGATATTCTTCAAAAGGTGAATAGATAAGCAAATTGTGGTATATCTGTACAATGGAATATTAGTCGTTGATAAAAAGACATGAGCTATCAAGCCACAAAAAGCCATGAAAGAACCTTGAAAGCAAATTGCTAGGTGAAGAAAGCCAACTGAAAAAGGTTACATACTTTTATGATTCCAACTATATGACCTGAAAAATACAAAACATAGAGACATTAGAAAGATCACTGGTTGCCGGGGATTTGGTGGAAAGGAGAGTCGGAGGGGTAAATGGAGGACATGTATTTTTCAAGTAGTGAAACTATTCTATATGATATAGTAATGGTAGGTGCATGTTATTATGCATTTGTCAAAACCCATAGAATATACAACCCAAACAGTAAATCCTAATATAAACTCTGACTTTAATTAAATGTGTCAATGTTGTCATTAATTGTAACAAATGTACTGTACAAATACAAGATTTAAATAAGATGGGAAACTGTGTGTGGAGTGGGGAGAAGGGGTATATGGGAACTCTCTGTACTTCCTGATCAATTTTTCTGTAAACCTAAAACTGCTCTAAAGAAAAAAATAAAGTCTATTAAAAAATGCATAGGAGAAGTTATATCTAAATCATGCATTTGATACGGATTAATAATTGAGAATATACAAAGAACTCTACAACAATAAAAAAAAAACAATTCAAAAGTGAGCAAAGGACCTGAATAGTTATTTTTGAATAGACATTTTTCCAAAGACCTACAAATGGCAAGAAAGCACATGAGGGGCACCTGGGTGACTTTGTTGGTTGAACGTCTGACTTTGGTTTAGGTCATGATCTCATGGTTCGTGAGTTCGAGCCCCGCATCGGGCTTGCTGCTGTCACCACAGAGCCTGCTTTGGATCCAGAGACTGATCATGTTAATGGATTGGAAGCCTAAACATAATAAAAATGTCAGTTTTCTCCAAATTGATATACGGGTTTAATGCAGTTCCCATCAAAACCCCAGCAAAAACAGCTTTGAAAAAGAATAATAAAGTGGAAAGAGTCATTCTCTTTTGGTTTCAAAACTTTGTATATATCTACAGTAATTAAGACTGTATGGTGGGGGGGATAGACACAGATCAATGATACAGAATAGTGAATCCAGAAATAGCCTTATGCAAGTACAGCCAAAAGGTTTTTGACAGAAGTGCAAGTGCAGTTTAATGGAAGAAAGATAATCTTTTCAATAAAAGATGCTGGAACAATTGGATATCTTTTAGGGAAGAAAATGAACCTAAGCCTAAACTTCACACCTTATATAAAAATTAATTCAAAATGGATCATAGATTTAAATATAAAACACAAAACTATGAAACTTTTATAGGGTAACAGAAAACCTTCAGGGCTTTGGGCTTAGTGAAGAGTTCTTAGTGTGACACCAAAAGCATGATTCATAAAAGAAAAATTGATACTCAGACTTCACCAAAATTTGAATACTTTACTTTGTGAAAGACCCTGTTAACAGGATGAAAAAAAACGATAACCCATACTTCTTTTTTAAAAAAAAAAAATTTAATGTTTATTTTTGAGAGAGCGAGAGACAGAGCACAAGTAGGGGAGGGGCAGAGAGAGAGAGAGAGAGAGAGAGAGAGAGAGAGAGAGAGAGACGCAGAATCTGAAGCAGGCTTCAGGCTCTGAGCTGTCAGCACAGAGCCTGGTGCAGGGCTCAAACCCACAAACCGCAAGATCATGACCTGAGCCGAAGTCGGACGCTTAACCGACTGAGCCACCCAGGTGCCCCTACAAACCATATTTCTGCCAGAAGAATCATATGTAGGGTACATGAAGAATTCTTAAAACTCAGCAGTAAAAAGCAACAATTCAATTAGAAAATGAGCAAAAGACATGAAGAAGTATTTCATAGAAGGATATATGTTGAGCACATGAAAATGTTCAACCTTTCCAAACATCAGGGAAATGCAAATTAAGTCCAAGATAAAATAACAATGCACACCTATAAGAACAGTTAAAAATAGTGACAATACCCAATGCTGGCAAGGATGAGGAGAAACCAGATAGTTCTGGGTATTCCACAGACATGAAAACTTATGTCCACTCAAAAACTTGTATATGACGGTTCATAGCAGCATTGTTTGTCAAAGACTGGAAACAATTACAATTTCCCTTAATAGGTAAATGACTAAGCAAACTGTGGTAATCTATACCATGAAATATTACTCAGCAACAAAAAAGATTGAACTATTGGTCCATAGAACTTGGATAGATCTCAACGACATTGTGTTGTGTGAAAAAGCCAATGACGAGAGATCACATACTATGATCTTTATCACATGATTTTATTTATATAACATTCCTGAAAAGAGAATTATAGAGATTAGTGGTTGCTAAGAGTTAAGGATGGGCAGGGTAGTGGATGTGACTGTAAAGGGGTGTCAGTAGGGCAATCTTTGTGGTGATGGAATAATTCTGTATCTTATTGAGATGCTGATTACAGCAGTCTATACATGGGATAAAATGGAATAGAAAACAATATGCACATATCATATCAATGTCAAATCTCTGTGATATTGTGCTATAATTGTTTAAGATGTAACTATTGGGGAAAGTGGGTCAAGGGTATAGGAGACCTCTCTGTTCTCTTTACAACTTCCTGTGAATCTTTACTTATTTCAAAATAAATAGTTAAAAAAATTTTTTTAATGTTTATTTACTTTTGAGAGAGAGAGAGAGAGAGAGAGAGAGAGAGAGAGAGAGACAGCGTGAGTGGGGGAGGGGCAGAGAGAGAGAGAGAGAGAGACAATCTGAAGCAGGCTCCAGGCTCTGAGCTATTAGCCCAGAGCCAGATGCAGGGCTCAAGCCCATGAGCTGTGAGACCATGACCTGAGCTAAAGTCGGACACTTAACTGACTGAGCCACCCGGGTGCCCCCCAAAAGTTTTTTTTTTTTTTTACTTTTTTTTTTTTTTACTTTTTTTTTTTCAACGTTTATTTATTTTTGGGACAGAGAGAGACAGAGCATGAACAGGGGAGGGGCAGAGAGAGAGGGAGACACAGAATCGGAAACAGGCTCCAGGCTCTGAGCCATCAGCCCAGAGCCCGACGCGGGGCTCGAACTCACGGACCGCGAGATCGTGACCTGGCTGAAGTCGGACGCTTAACCGACTGCGCCACCCAGGCGCCCCTTAAGTTACTTTTTGATTACCTGTTACCAGCCAGAAATTTTAGTTGAACTTTTGTACCTGACTACACCCTACACATTGTAGATATTCTCTCCGTTTAGCAGATGAAAGTTAAGAGGCTTCCATTTATTTTTTCTGAAGTCAGATGTATCTCTTAGGATCAAGAAAATATGGTAAATTGCCCAGGGTTAAGTAACTGGTAAAGAACTACAACAGGATTTGAACCTTTCTGTCTAATTGCAAAGCCTACATCCTTTCTCCTACTTGAAACTATCTCTTCTAAAGTACTTGTGTCTTAGAATTGAGTAAAGTAGGGCTTGATGTTAAAGGTGAGAGGAATGAGTATTTATTTATAATGTATTTGTTTTTATTTAAAAATAATTTGAGCATTATATGCTAGATATATAATAAATGATAAATGAGAGGTGTGTTGATACAGAAGTTGGAGACAATCACTTAAAATTGTTTTTTAATGTTTATTTAAGGAGGGGGGAAGGGGCAAAGAGGGAGACACAGAAGCTGAGGCAAGCTCCAGGCTCTGAGCTGTCAGCACAGAGCCTGACTCAAGGCTCGAACCACAAACCACGAGATTGTGACTTGAGCCAAAATCAGACACTTTAACCGACTGAGCCACCCAGGCTTCCCTAGAATAGAGACTATCACTTTAAAGTTGCTTAGAATTTAGTGGGACAGGGAGGTAAACACATAATATACATTATAAAATACTAAGATTAAACTGTGTAAGAGGCTTTATGGATCACAGAAGGAGAGGCATTTAACCTGGTATAGTGGAAGGTTAGCAAACATTTTTAGTGTGCTCTTATTGCTCAGAAATATGACACTGTAGAAGCCATGAACAAAGACAAAAATATATATAAATAGATAAATTGAAGTTTATCTGTTTGTTTATCCCACATCCTATGGTGTTTTTTTAAATTTTTATTTATTTATTTTTTTTATTTTAAGAGAGAGAGGGTAGGGGAGGGGCAGACAGAGAATCCCAAGCAGGCTCCTCACTGATAGTGCAAAGCCTGACTAGGGGCCTGAACCCACAAACTGTGTGATAATGACCTAAGCTGAAATCAAGAGTCAGATGCTTAACCAACTGAGCCACCCAGGCACCCCCCACATCCTATAGTTTAAAAAATGATACAAGTAATGAAAATAGCTTAGGTAATAAGAACAGGGGAAAATAAACTTAGTGAAAGCATGGGACAGGAATAGCAAACAGGAGATCATTGTACACAGGTTCTGTGCTAGTTACTAGAGATGGGTTGCAGATTGTTTTAAAAATTTCTTGAGACAAGGGCAAAAAGGAAATTTTAGTTAAATAATTCACTGTCCCGAGGATAAGAACAAACCAGGTATCCAAGAGAAGCATGTTTTCCTGAAATTGAGACATGAGCCAAGTTTTCTTTGGGAATTCTTATAAAGAGGGTTGTAGGACATAATATATAACATCTTCAATAACTTAGTAAAGTTTTTAAAATGAGTCTAGCATCCTGGAACTTAGATACATAGGGGATGGTGGAAAGTTAAACTGGAGAGGTCAGTAGGGTTGGCATCACAACATTTTAAAAATCTTACTCTCAGTGTGATAAAGCACCATAAGGTTACAGGAGTTAACTCCAATTTGCACTTTCAAGGAATTTGTAGCTATATATGGTAAAACGCCGAAAGAGAAGAAAGTAGGAGGTATTGCTGAAATTCAGGCCAGTTGTGATAAAAGACTCAACTAAGGAAATAAGTGCATATACAGTTTCTGTTTTTGGTTTTTCTTTTTTTTTAATTTTTCAAAATTTTTCTTGTTTCCTGGATTTGATAATGTAAATTCTTTACTTCTATTTTTTAAAATTATTTATTTATTTATTTATTTATTTATTTATTTATTTATTTATTTATTTATTTATTTATTTATTTTCAACGTTTTTATTTATTTTTGGGACAGAGAGAGACAGAGCATGAATGGGCGAGGGGCAGAGAGAGAGGGAGACACAGAATCGGAAACAGGCTCCAGGCTCCGAGCCATCAGCCCAGAGCCTGACGCGGGGCTTGAACTCATGGACCACGAGATCGTGACCTGGCTGAAGTCGGACGCTTAACCGACTGCGCCACCCAGGCGCCCCTAAAATTATTTATTTTTAAATTTACATCCAAGTTAGTTAGCATATAGTGCAACAATGATTTCAGGAGTATATAAATTCTTTACCTCTAAATCTCTCAAGTTAGCGTGGCTTACAAAATGCCAAAGGAAGAGTTGAATTTATTGTGCTTCTTGGTATGTATTTATTGAGTATAATAAATGTCTTGGTAATATATTTAGCTAAATATAATTCATGACCTTTAGGGTATTTATATAGTGAAAAATTATAGATAAAGTTTGTATTTTTATTTTTATTTTTTTAAAAAATTTTTAATGTTTTTATTTATTTTTGAGACAGAGAGAGACAGAGCATGAGCAAAGGAGGGGCAGAGAGAGAGGGAAACACAGAATCTGAAGCAGGCTCCAGGCTCTGAGCTGTCAGCACAGAGCCTGACGCGATGCTCGAACTCACAGACTGTGAGATCATGACCTGAGCTGAAGTCAGACACTTAACTGACTGAGCCACCCAGGCGCCCCAAATTTGTATTTTTAAAGAAAACTTTGTTGCTTCTGATGGTTTGAAAAGAGTGATATCTATAGTTATTTGAAATGGGCAAGGTTGGAAGTTAGAACTAAGGATACCATTGGATGAGGGAATTTAGCAATTTTTGATGCTCCTCAAAGACTGAGTCTGTTTTTCCTTCTGTCTTTTTACATTTTTTATAGGTACCAACATGGTGCCATGAATATAATAGGTGCTCAGTAAATGTTTAAGTACACAGTGAGAGAAATGGAAAAGGACCTTTGTGCCATCCTTAATAGATATTTCTGTTATAGCACTTAACATATTCTTTTTGTGTTTTTTCAAGTAAACAAATTCCGTGAGGGCAGGTACCTAACCTATTTTTGTATCTATGGGGTTTAACATAGTTCCTGACATATAATCATTTTCAATGGGTCTAATATATATTTCTTCCTTTAAAGGCATTTGGATACCTTCGTGATAGAAAAGGCCATTTTCTTCATCCGTTGGTTTAATAGTGGGCTGGGAAGGAAAGCTGTGGTCCTCCACATTAGTTAGCAAATACTTGACTGATTTGGTATTTAGCTTAGTCAAGTAAGTTATTAATATGTTCAAAAGAACCTCTTTTGAAGAGTTAAAGTATTTTGGTAACAGTAATTAGAAATATAATTGATGATATGAGTTATTAAAATTAAATAATTTCAAGAGTGTGGTTTCTTTTATACAGATATAAATATTTGGCCAGTCTTCTAATAGTTTAAGAAATCATCGAGCCCCGCGTCAGGCTCTGGGCTGATGGCTCGGAGCCTGAAGCCTGTTTCCGATTCTGTGTCTCCCTCTCTCTCTGCCCCTCCCCTGTTCATGCTCTGTCTCTGTCTGTCCCATAAATAAATAAAAACGTTGAAAAAAAAATTAAAAAAAAAAAAGAAATCAATAGTAATTAAGTTTTTTATTAACTATAAATTATCTTGTAAGATGTAGCTATAAACCTTTAAATTTTCATTTAATATATTTTTTTCAGATAGGTATTATATTTATATGCTACAAAATTCAGAAAATGAAAAAAATATATATAGCTAAGTCTCTTTCCAGGGAAGCAAACCTCCCTTCCTGATTCCATTCACCTAGTTGTTCTCCTTGGAAGCAAAGGAAATATTTTAATACGATTATTTTCTTTCTCATTACAACAGGTTGAAGATCTCAAACAGACAAATCATGGCTTGGAAGAATATGTTAGGAAACTCTTGGATAGTAAGGAGGTGGTAAGCAGTCAAATAGACGATTTAACCAGCCACAATGAGCATCTTTGTAAAGAATTGATTAAAATTGACCAACTAGCGGAGCAACTAGAAAAAGAAAAAAATTTTGTGGTGGATACCGCTGACAAAGAACTTGAAGAAGCAAAGGTATTACATTTACCATTGATAGGATTTTTTATTGAGTTACAATTGACATGTATAGCATTATATTAGTTCTAGGTATATGACAAAATGATTCACTATTTGTACATATTGTGCAATAATCACTGCAATAATTTTAGTTAGCATCTAACTACTGATCAGGATTTTAATTCCTCTTTAAACATCATATAATTATTAGATGCAGTGTGGAAAAAGTGACATTCTCATTTATATCATTTGAAAGTTTTTTCGATTTGACATTACATTTAAATGTCTATTCTAAGGATTAAATTGTATTGCACACTTTATTTCTTTTAAAAATTCTTGCTCAGGGGCGCCTGGGTGGCGCAGTCGGTTAAGCGTCCGACTTCAGCCAGGTCACGATCTCGCGGTCAGTGAGTTTGAGCCCCGCGTCAGGCTCTGGGCTGATGGCTCAGAGCCTGGAGCCTGTTTCCGATTCTGTGTCTCCCTCTCTCTCTGCCCCTCCCCCGTTCATGCTCTGTCTCTCTCTGTCCCAAAAATAAATAAACGTTGAAAAAAAAAAAAAATTCTTGCTCAAAAAATTTCCTAAGTAATTGTAGTCATGGTAAAAACTTCAGACAATAGGAATGTTCCTTTTTTTTTTTTTTAAGTGTTTATTTTTATTTTGAAAGAGATAGAACAAGTGGGGGAGGAGCAGAGAGAGAGGGAGAGAGAGAATCCCAAGCAGGCTCTGCACTGTCAGCACAGAGCCCTATGCAGGGCTTAATCTCATGAACCCTGAGATCATGATCTGAGCTGAAATCATGAGTCAGATGCTCAACTGATTTAGCCACCCAGGTGCCCCAGGAATGTTCTGTATATAGGACAGTGCTCTCCCTTCCTAATCCTTCTCTCTTCTGTAGAGAGATCTCCCAGCAAATAGATGATGCATATATTTCCATCCTTTTTTTTCCTGTCTGTTTTCACACACACGATTTATTTCACATTTTGAAGCATTTTTTAAGTCAAAGTTTTAAATGTCTGTGTGATAAAATTCATCAATTTTTACTGACTTCTGAGTTTTGATTCTTTTATTTTTTGGAAGTTCTCCCACTTTTAAAAAATTTGAATAGACTTTATTTTATTTTTTTAAATTTTTTTTTTTCAACGTTTATTTATTTTTGGGACAGAGAGAGACAGAGCATGAACGGGGGAGGGGCAGAGAGAGGGAGACACAGAATCGGAAACAGGCTCCAGGCTCCGAGCCATCAGCCCAGAGCCCGATGCAGGGCTCGAACTCACAGACCGCGAGATCGTGACCTGGTTGAAGTCGGACGCTTAACCGACTGCGCCACCCAGGCGCCCCGAATAGACTTTATTTTAGAGCGATTTTGGGTTTATAACATAATTAAGCAGAAGGTACAGAGATTTCCCATATACCTCCTATCCCTATGTATGAACACCTTCCCTTTATCAATACTACCAATCAAAGTGGTACACTGGTTAAAATTGATGAACATACATTGACTCATCATTATCACCTAGAGTCCATAGGTTACATTCGGGTTTACACTTGGTGTTGTACATTCTAAGAGTTTGGACAAATGTAGGATGACATGTATCTACCATTATAGTATCATGCAGAGTAATGTCTAGCCTAAAAATCCTCTCTTCTCCACCTAGTTTTGATCCCTGTTTAGGAAGATCTTACCTCAAGAACTACAAGAATGTTTTCTACGGTTTCTTTTTAAAAAAAAAAATTTTTTTAACGTTTATTTATTCTTGAGACAGAGAGAGACAGAGCATGAATGGGGGAGGGGCAGAGAGAGAGGGAGACACAGAATTGGAAGCAGGCTCCAGGCTCTGAGCCATCAGCCCAGAGCCTGATGTGGGGCTCGAACTCACGGACCGCGAGATTGTGACCCGGGCTGAAGTCGGACGCTCAACTGACTGAGCCACCCAGGCGCCCCAACTTTTAATACTTCTTAAATAATTTTTTAAACTTTTAATCCTCCCAAGGGAGCCTGGGTGGCTCATTCAGTTAAGCGTCTGACTTCAGCTCTCACGTTGTGTGAGTTTGAGCCCCACATCACGCTCTCTGCTGTCAGTGTAGACCCTGCTTCAGATCCTCTGTCTCCATCTCTCTCTGCCTCTCACCTACTCATGCATGCTCGCTCGTGCGTGTGCTCGCTCTCTCTCACACTCTCAAAAATAAATAAATATTAAAAAAATAAAGTTTTTTGGGGTGCCTGAATGGCACAGTCTATTAAGCATCCGACTCTTGGTCTCTGCTCAGGTCATGATCTCACAGTTAGTGAGTTCAAGTCCCATATTGGGCTCTGGGCTGACAGTGTGGAGCCTGCTTGGGATTCTCCCTTCTCACCCTTTTTCTACCCCTCCTACTTTCTCTGTCTCTCTCTAAATAAATAAACTTTAATAAACAAATAAATAAAGTTTTAATCCTTCTGGAATTTTTATTCTGGCATGAGGTAGGGTTGGATAGTCCTTTCTTTAGTCACTGATTTGAAATGGCATTTTAATAGCTATTAAATTTTCATGTGCATGGATATGTTTCTGGACTCTTTTATTTCATGGATTCATTTGCTATTTTCTGTGCCACTACTGTATTATTTTAATTAGTGTAGCTTTATAATATTTTGATAAACATTTTCTTTCTTTTTTTTTTAAATATGAAATTTGTTGTCAAATTGGTTTCCATACAATACCCAGTGCTCATCCCAAAAGGTGCCCTCAATACCCATCACCCACTCTCCCCTCCCTCCCACCCACCATCAACCCTCAGTTTGTTCTCAGTTTTTAAGAGTCTCTTATGCTTTGGCTCCCTCCCTCCCTCTCTAACCTCTTTTTTTTTTTCTTCCCCTCCCGCCATGGACTTCTGTTAAGTTTCTCAGGATCCACATAAGAGTGAAACCATATGGTATCTGTCTTTCTCTGCCTGACTTATTTCACTTAGCATAACACTCTCCAGTTCCATCCGCGTTGCTACAAAAGGCCATATTTCATTCTTATTGCCACGTAGTATTCCATTGTGTATATAAACCACAATTTCTTTATCCATTCATCAGTTGATGGACATTTAGGCTCTTTCCATAATTTGGCTATTGTTGAAAATGCTGCTATAAACATTGGGGTACAAGTGCCCCTATGCATCAGCACTCCTGTATCCCTTGGGTAAATTCCTAGCAGTGCTATTGCTGGGTCATAGGGTAGGTCTATTTTTAATTTTTTGAGGAACCTCTACACTGTTTTCCAGAGAGGCTGCACCAGTTTGCATTCCCACCAATAGTGCAAGAGGGTTCCCAAACATTTTATTTCTTGACTGAGTTTAGTACCCTGCAATGAAATTTAGAAACTAGGAATGTAAACAGAATTCTAAAAATGAAGACAGTTTCATTTCTCATTGCTGCCTAATGGCTTATAAGCATGATATAGTGTATTTGAAAGCCAAAAGCAACCTATTGAGTTTTTAAAGGTGTGAATGTGCTCCATTGTCTTGGTTTTATTAATCACCACATTACTAATTGTTTGTAACAAGGTAGTTTCCTAAAGTTCGTTGTTGTTCCATGTTCTTTCTTCTTTTTTTTTTAATTAAAAAATTTTTTCTTAATGTGTATTTACTTTTGAGAGAGAGAGAGAGAGAGAGAGAGAGAGAGAGAGAGAGAGAGACAGAGCCTAAGCAGGGGAGGTCAGAGAGAGAGGGAGACACAGAATCAGAAGCAGGCTCCAGGCTCTGAGCTGTCAGCACAGAGCCCGACATGGGGCTCGAACTACAAACTGTGAGAACATGACCTGAGCCAAAGTTGGACACTTAACTGACTGAGCCACCCAGGTGCCCCTCCCCTGAGGGGGAGGGATTATTAAGCAGACTCCACTCCTAGCGTGGAGCCCAACTTGGGGCTTGATCTCACGAACTGGGAGATCATGACCTGAGCCTAAATCAAGAGTTGGATGCTTAACTGACTGAGCCACCCAGGTGCCCCTGTTCCGTGTTATTTCTTAAGCATCCTTTTAATGTACTCTTGGTAGCACATAATAAAGCATTATATGTTACTCTTGGTAGCATATGGTAAAGCACTTAAATGATCAGGCTGAGAACATAAGTGTTATTATAGGTATTATCTATTATAGTAATTTGAAATATAAGAGCCCAGTGAATAAACTCTAAGGTAGTATTTGTTTTTTTATGCAGTAATTTTGCTTATTAAAATGGTGTAAAGGATAAGTAAGCTTGAATTAATGAAAAATCTGAGTAATTGAATATTGAAACATATGAAGTTTCTTACTTTAACGTAAGGACACAGTCTTCTTTAACAGTTACCTGGAAGAGGTCCTTAGGAGAACTACTTGAGAGAGTAGATAAGAATGATGTTTTAACTTATGAATTAATCTTGTAATGGTTGCTACTAAAGTATTTGAGGGACATTTAAAAATAGCTTGAATATTTTAAACATTTCTCAATAAACTCTTGTTTGTATTGTTTCTTTAAGAACAGTTATCCTTCAATCACAGTTTATGATAAATTAAGTTCAGTCTTAATAATAAAAATTACCAAATTAAAGAACACTATATTAATGTTTTATTTTCTTCCTTGTTTTCTTCTTCAAATTAAAAATTAACTGCATCGCTTCCCAGTCTGGGAGGCCTAGTTGGCCAAATTCCCTTTAAGAGAGTGCCCGGTTTAGAAGTCATCAATTTTAAAGGATTGTTAGTGTCTGTGTTAGAGAGTGAGTACTCTGTCAGGGTGATCCTCTGCTATCAAAACGGAAATTTTAATGAGTGGGAAACATCTAAAATAAGAGCTAGGATTTACCTAAAACTGAAAATATTAAACCTACAGATGGAAATTCTGCCTGGTTCAGAAAAGAGTGTTTCTAGGAAATAGATATTCACATATTGATGTGGAACATTTGGTATATCTAAGAATTGGAAAGCTAGAGTAGAGATAGCATTGCTGATGCAGGAAAGACATTGGATAGTAAATACAGAGAGAGAAAAGTAGAAATAGGTCCTTTGGGTTGTTTTTTTTTTTTTTAATTTTTTTTTTCAACGTTTATTTATTTTTGGGACAGAGAGAGACAGAGCATGACCGGGGGAGGGGCAGAGAGAAAGGGAGACACAGAATCGGAAACAGGCTCCAGGCTCTGAGCCGTCAGCCCAGAGCCCGACGCGGGGCTCGAACTCACGAACCACGAGATCGTGACCTGGCCGAAGTCGGATGCTTAACCGACTGCGCCACCCAGGCGCCCCCTTTGGGTTGTTTAAATGTGTTGAAATGAAATCATCAACCTGAATAAGTGAATGTTATAGGTAGAATGTGGATAAGAAAGATGCACAACCAGTGTTGGGGATGTGAACACCAATGCATGTTGCCATCATCCTTAAATCAGGGGATGTGCAGTCTCAGTATTCAGTTACTGGGGAGAGAATCCTTGTCTGATTTGTGGGATGAGGATTGAAGCAAGAGAATTTCTAATTTGAGCTGAGAAAGAATGTTTATGTTCCTGCACTATTTGCAGTTATGCTCTAGTGAGGTAGAGTCAGGTTAAATCTGTTTATCTAGAATGGAGATATATAGTATTAAATTTATTTACTTGGAAGAGTTTACTTTTAGTCATATTTTTAAAGGTCAACAGAATAACTTCTTCCATCATTTATTACATTAAAATGTTTTGAGTATTTACTCTTTTATTATTTATCATGTAAAAAATTACCCTTCAACCTTAATGTCCTCAGATGAGAAACATGTGTATATCATAGATCCAATTATAGCGTAGGTGGGTAGTTCTATTTCATGGTTTCTCAGAAAATTGTAATCCAGATGATGGCCAGGCTGTAATCATGACTTGACTGGTAGTGGAGGATTTGCTTTTTTTTTTTTTAAATGTTTATTTATTTTTTGAGAGAGAGCATGTGTGGGGGGAGGAGCAGAGAAAGAGAGGAGAGAGAGAATCCCAAGCAGGCTCTGTGCTGTCAGTGCAGAGCCTGACTCCAGGCTCTATGAGATGCATGACTTGACCTGTAATCAACAGTTGGACACTTCACTGACTGAGCCACCCAGGCACCTCAGAGGATTTGCTTTTAAGAAAACTTACTCAGATGACTGTTGGCTTTTGGGGGGAAACCTCACTTCCTTGACAGGTGCACCTCTCCCTAAGGTTGTGTGATGTATTTATGTCAGCTGACTTCTCTCTGAGCCAGTCATCCAAGAGAGACAGAAAGGAGGAATCTGCAATGCCTATTATGAACTAATCTCAAAGGTTACATACCATCACATCCTGTTCATTAGAAATGAGTTACTAAGTATAATTAGGGGGGGAAGAAATTAAGCTCCATGTTTTGAAGGATGGAATATCAAAATTTGTAGACATATTTTAAAACCACCCCAATTACATGTCTCCTTTTATCTTCTCATCTTGAGGTTTTTTTAAATCATTTATATCTTAATAATACAGTGTTTCCTAGCTAATTGAACATAATTTTTTGAAATAAGCAGAATTGCAATTTTACCACTACTAGTTCCTTCACACAATTTATATTTTAATTAACCTAAGGGTTATTATTGGACTGGAACTTTGGTAGCTCTTGTCATTATTGTTACATTTATGTTTGATTCAATCAATCAAAAATATTTCACGATTGACCATGTGGAAGATGAAGTGTAAAGGCTATTAAGTTCTTTGTCCCTTCCCTGCATGCTTAGTTCTCCTCTTCCTCCCATGCTTTATTTTTCTCCACAGCATTGTCCAGCTACTTTCCCCTATCTACACTCTACTCCAGCCACACTAGCCTCCTTACTATTCCTTGGAATTTGGCAGACATTCTTTTGCTTTAGGACATTTGCTATAGTCGTATCTTCTGCCTGAAATGTTCTAGATTTTTATATGGTTGACCCCCTTTCTCTTTGCTCACAGGTCACTTTTCAATGAGGACTTATCTGCTAACCCTATTAAAATTCCAAACTATTCCTTCATAAAACTCCCAGTATCCTTAACTCTGCTCTTTTTTCCCCCTACATTACTACATAATTTATTTGTTAGGTTTATGTTTTATTGTCTACTCATCTAGAATGTAAGGTTGGCCCAAAGACAGGGATCTTTGTCTATTTTTTTTAACGTTTTTGTCTGAAGTGCCTAGAACAGATGTGAATGCTCATGTATTGTTTGAATAACACAGTAACTATCTATTTACATATTTATTTTTACATATTTTGTTTTTCTCTTTTCAACTAGAATGGAAGTTCCATGAGGGCAGAGGTTTTTGTCTATTTTATTCCTTACTGTCCCCAGCATATAACACATTGTCAGGCACATAGTAGGTCCTCATTAATCAATTGTCAAATAAATGAAAACACTGGGTCAGCATCTTTTCTCTTGGGCCAGTTATAATTTTGTTTTTATTTTTAAGTAATCTCTACACCCAATGTGGGCTCAAACTTAAAACCCCAAGATCAAGAGTCACATATTCTATCGACTGAGTCAGCTGGGTACCCCTAAATTAATTTTTCAGAGTGGAATCAGCATTATGTTTTTTATGTCTATAAAAGTAATATATGCTGCTTATAGAAATTTCAGTCCATATAGAAGAGTATAATGAAGAAAATAACATTTACTGGAATCACACCTTGCTATGATTAGACATAATCTTCAGTTTAAATATTACTGGTTTGCTCCATCTGTATCTAGGTTATGTGTATATAAATTTTCTTTTTACAGCAAACAAAATTTTTGGCTCTATGAGTTTTTATAGTTAATTTAATATGGATACCTTTATATGTAATATAGATCCATTTCTTTTTGGTGTCTACATAATAGTATAAATTAAAGCATTGAAAATTGTCTATCCAAAACTATATAAACTTATCCAAACTGTACATGAATTTTGTTTCATACCATAACAACCCTTAATATTTCATAAATTACAAAAATATGATTGCCAGAGAAATCAGAAAAGAACTTGGGCCTAAAGAACAAATGAGGAGCAATAATTACAGAAAAGTCAAATTTAAAATAAAACAAGAAACAGTTTAGAATAATGAGGGGGAGGTTTATGAATTGAGAAATAAATTTGTTAAACTAATAAGCTAATTTATAGCATATAGATTATAGCGAATGGATCTTTGAATAAAAACATAGTCACTGTCCTCCAGAAACCTACAATCTAGTCATATACTCAATATATGACTATGGATGACTATACTGTAAGACTGGGTATGTTCAATGTCCTAAAACTGATACCAAAAGTGTTTTATAGGTTTGATTGAACTAACCTATTAGAAGAGTTCAGAAGAGAAAGCAATCACTTATGACTTTAGTGATATCGGAAAACTTTTATCCTACTAATTCTTTTATCTCTTCCCTATTTTCATCTTCCGAATTATAAGTAGTATTAATATTTTGTTGTGGTTTATAGAGAGTAATTTGGTAAAATATAACCAATTAATATTTCATACCAAACTGGTAATATAAAAGAACTGCTATATTTCATGCTATGTTCTTTTACCATCTAAAGGTAGGTGAACAGAAAGGGGTAGATTATCTTTTATTTTGTAAAATATTCATTACATGTTTTTATTTTTAAGTGGCTTCCTTTTTAAAAACTTAAAGAAAATTTTTTTTGGTCATGATAAGTGTACTCTTTAATCCCCATCCTCTTTTTCACCCATCCCCACTCACTTCCCCTCTGCTAACCATCAGTTTGTTTTCTGTGGTTAAGAGTCTGTTTCTTGGTTTGTCTCTCTTTCTTTTTTTTCCCTTTGTTCATTTGTTTTGTATCTTAAATTCCACATACGAGCGAGATCATGTGGTATTTATCTTTCTCTGACTTACTTCACTTAGCATTATACTCTCTAGCTCCATCCATGTTGTTGCAAATGGGAAGACTTCATTTTTTATGGCTGAATAATATTCTTGTGTGTGTGTGTGTGTGTGTGTGTGTGTGTGTGTGTGTGTGTACACTACATCTTCTTTATCCATTCATCTATTGATGGACAATTTGGTTGCTTTCATCACTTGGCTATTGCAGGTAATGCTGCAAGAAATGGGTACATGTATCCCTTCGAATTAGTGTTTTTGTATTTTTTGGGTAAATACCCAGTAGTGCTATTATTGGATTGTAAGGTAGTTCTATTTTTAATTTTTTGGGGAACTTCCATCTGTTTGCCACAGTGGCTACACCAGTTTGCATTCCCAGCAACAGTGCAAGAGGGTTTCTTTTGCTCCACATTCTTACAACGCCTGTTATTACAAGTGGCTTCCCTTTTTGATGTTCTCTTTTTAGCTAAATCTGTTCAAATATTTTAAATTTAAATAACAATTTTTTCTGTCTTTTCAGATTGAACTCATTTGCCAGCAAAATAATATAATAGTATTGGAAGACACAATAAAAAGGCTTAGATCTGTAAGTGCATTTTTCATAAATGTGTGTTGAGGAATCATTTGTATTCTATTAGTAAGACTACAAACAAATGGTACATGTGTTTTAGCTCTCATGTATTTTGTGAACAATAAAAAATATCTGTTTTCTAAAATTAGTACTCTGCTTGATGCACAGGGGCATTTTCCATCTGTAAAAGTATCAGTGTTCTCACTCCATTTCATCATTGCACCTTTCTTTCCTAGAGGTGGAGAGAACTTTTGGTTGGTTCTATTAGTGCTCTTAGCTTTACATGATTTAAAATGATGACTGTGAGTAATTTGATTCTCAAAATATAAGGTGCATTTGTTTACACATTAGCTTATTCCCGTTAGTAATAAATATTAAGTCAAATATTAAAACTTAATTCTGAGTAATATGTTTTCTTTACCTAACAATGCAAAGTGAAACTGCACTGTTTAGATAGTTTGTCATCATTTGAAATATTTAAAACACTCTCTCTGAAAGTATATCTGTAATTTTCTCCCAATAAAGTATTAGTACAATAAAGATTATGAAAAGCAGACAAAAGCTTCTAAACTCATTAAAGTGAATGGGAATGTACTTGAAAGTGCCTACAAGTATACCATATATAGCATTCATTTAATTTATTCATTTATTGAAAAATTATTGAACATAGATGGTGTGAACAGATGCTTTAATGTTAGCATACAAGTTTTCTCAGCAAATTAATTCAATTTCTAGGACTTGTAATTAGATCTGTGGATATTTCTGGCTTTTCCAAAATTTCTTTACCATTTTTCTTAAAATTATTGACTAAATTTAAGGGTACTTTCGGTTAGACAAAAATATAATAAATTCAGAAATGCTGGAAAAAGAAGGTATCTAACTGCTTTTTAAAGAATATTGATGAATTATCTTTAAAATACCAACTTTATTATTTTTAAGGATCCTGTTTATTCAACTTGCATTTAGAAAATAATGCTATAGTTTTGCTTGAAATAATGACCTAATTTTTTCCTCCTTGGCAAGATAATTTTAGAGACAGAAAAAGCACAAAATAAATCTCCTTCTAGACTTGATTCCTTTGTCAAGACTTTAGAAGCAGACAGAGATTATTACAAGAGTGAAGCTCAAAATTTGAGAAAGATGATCAGAAGTAGATCTAAAAGTCCAAGACGCCCGTCTCCATCTTCTCGGGTAGGTTTTGGTAATTTGTAAGTATTTTGGAGTTCATTGTTTGAACACTGATTTTTATTCTTTGATTTACCTAATATGGAAATAATTTATTTTGATGTGGTATGAATTGGTGTATCAAAAAGTTGGGAGAGACAGCAGTCTCTTTGATAGCACAGTGGACCAGTGAAATTGGTTCTTTATCCCCAGTGTTAGTAGTGGTTGGGAAGTAATCAGGTAAATATGGACCAATTTGGGATGAAGCTGTTTAAAAGAGAAGTGATTTTTTTTAAACTTTTTTTTTCATCATTTCCTTTCATTATATAGTCATTTTTGCTTGAGTAGAGATCATGTACTGCTATTAGTGGCACCATTTCCTTAAAAGCACATGTCAAGAAGAATTTCAAATTTCTTGTATAATAATTGCAGGGTACAAACTGTGATGTAGAGCTTTTGAAGACAACAAGAGATCGTGAAGAACTTAAATGCATGCTGGAAAAATATGAGCGTCATTTGGCAGAAATTCAGGGTAATGTCAAGGTTCTTACATCTGAGAGAGACAAGACCTTTCTTCTTTATGAACAGGTACACTTATTTATAAAGAAAATACCTAAGTAAAAATATTCAGTTCTAAATATATGTAATTCTTTAAGTTCTATAAGAATGCTTAAATCTGGGGCGCCTGGGTGGCTCAGTCGGTTAAGTGTCCGACTTCAGCCAGGTCACGATCTCGCGGTCCATGAGTTCGAGCCCCGCGTCAGGCTCTGGGCTGATGGCTCAGAGCCTGGAGCCTGTTTCCGATTCTGTGTCTCCCTCTCTCTCTGCCCCTCCCCCGTTCATGCTCTGTCTCTCTCTGTCCCAAAAATAAATAAATGTTAAAAAAAAAAAAAAAAAAGAATGCTTAAATCTGCCAAATTGATCAACTAACATTTGGGAATTACCTTCGTTCTTAAGATATTCTTAATGAAACATAATATATTTCCAATACAATAAGTGTATGTGTACATACACACACACGCACACACATTATTCCCATATCCAAAAAAGATCATATATATGCATAGAAATAGTCTGATTTTGGGCATGGGAAATGAGAAACGTGTTAAATGATAGGGGATGGTGAGTTCAAGGTAAAAAGATTTTGATTTTAGGGTTAGAAAACGCTAACATCACTAGATGTACTGTCAGTCACTTTAGGAGCTGACATATAATTTGCTTAATTTAGGAGAGTAAGATCAGTTTGTAGTTTATCTCTATTTGTAGCTTAAAGTTATATACATACAGTCCTTATTAATCACATAGCTTATTTACTCAACAAATATTAAACCCCATAAATCACCAACATAATTTTAAGAATAAAATAAATAAAATATTAAAATAAATAAATAAAATTTTATTTTAATAAAACAAATTTTAAATTTAAATTTAAGTAAATAAATTTTAAATAAAAATACATTTTATTAAGAATTACTGCTTGCCACTCTAAGAGAGAAAAAAATGATAAAATACGAACACTGTTTTCTATGTTTGCAATTTATTGGGGGAGATAAAGTATATTGTCTTATATTTACTTTTTGTTACTTTAGCATAAGTAGTCCAGAAGATATTGTAAGAAATAAAAGAAGTGGGTATTTCTTAGTTGTTGTGATCAAGGAAATCTTTGCTAGATGATGTGGAATTTGAGTCCTGAAGGAAGAATGGAGTTCCTGTTATCTTGAAAGGGGTAAGAAGGAACATTCCAGACTAAAGGAATTGTGTGAGACAAAGAACAAAGGAAGGAAAATGAGTAGATAAATGGATCAATATAAGACTAATTTGTGCCATTGGAGTAAGAGGGAGCTAAGGCTTGAGAGGTAAATTGGACTAGAGCAGGGTCTGCAAACCTTTTCTGTAAAGGCCCAGAAAATAAATATCTTGGGCTCTGCAGGCCATGCAATTTATCACCGCTATTGAACTGTGTTGTAGTATGAAAGTAGCTTTGGACAATCTACAAATTTATGGCTGTGTTACAATATAACTTTTGCATATAACTATATACAGTATAACTTTTACTTTTGGACGCAGAAATTTGAATATCATTATTTTCACTTATTATACATATTTTGAAATCTTTTGCTTTTTTTTAATCATTAAAGAACATAAAAAACATTCTCAGCCCACAGACCTACAAAAACAGGAGGCGGGTTAGATTTGGCCTGTGAGCTTTATGTAGTTTGCCAACTTCTTGAGTACATGGTAGAAGCTCTTCAATGGGTCTTACACAGATTTATACTTTGCTTTATAAGCACCGGCAATCTGGTTATTTTTAGAGAAGAAATGACCAAAGCCACATTTTTACAATTTTAACCTGTTAACAATTTTATATTATTTTTTTTCATAATCTGTTATCTTTTTATATAACAATTTTTCTTTCAAGAGAATTGGAGGAAGGAGAAACTGTGGACTTTTTAGAAGGCTGTGAAAGCAGTCTGTTCATGAGGCATTAAGAACTAATCTGGCCAGTGGTGGTGGCAGGGGTGGGAGGTGCCTGGGTAGCTTAGCTGGTTGAGCGGCCATCTCTTGGTTTCAGCTCAGGTTATGATCTCACAGTTCATGAGTTCAAGCCCTGTGTTGGGCTCTGTGCTGATAGTGCGGAGCCTGCTTGGGATTCTCTGTCTCCCTCTCTCTCTGCCCCTCCCCGCTCATGCTCTTTGTCTCTCTCAAAATAAATAAACCTAAACAAAGAAACACAAAGTAAGTTAGGGTGCTATCTGTTGAAATAAGGATAGAGGCAGGTGTAAAAGACACTATAAAGGAAACCTTGAGAAGATTTGGTTTTAGCAAAAAGAGGGGATGAATGGAACTGACTGAAATTCTTTTTTGTTTTTTAATTTTTTTTTAACGTATTATTTTTACTTTTGAGAGAGAGACACAGAGTGCAAGCAGAAAAGGGGTAGAGAGACACACACACACACAGAATCTGAAGCAGGCTCTAGCCCCTGAGCTATCAGCACAGAGCCTGATGCGGAGCTCGAATTCACAAACTCTGAGATCATGACCTGAGCCAAGGTTGGACACTTAACTGACTGAGCCACCCAGGTGCCCCAAGACTGAAATTCTTTTTTGAATGACTGAAGAACTGTGGTAGTAGAAAAAGAAATAGTAAAGCCATTGGTGACTTGAGGGAAAAAATGTGTTGGTTTCAGACAGATGGAGTAAGATGATGGTTGTACATTCAGAAAGTAATTGCATTCAGGCAGAAAGAAACGTGGGACTGGAGTGGGGAGAGAGGTAAGAGCTGAATATCTAGATGGGTAATTCATCTGCTTAGAGGTAAGTTTTGGGCCTTCAGAGTGGATGAGGTCTCTGAATGAGAAAGCTATAGAGGAACAGAGAAGTCAAGATGTTATGTTTGGACATTTTATTTAATTGGTAGAGGAGCTTTGAAAGAGATAAAGACAGAAAACTAAGGTAGAACAATATTAAGCCCAAGAGAGGAAAGAATCTCAAAGAGTGTGTTAAAGACAATGTCAAATGTTGCCAAATATCAAAAACAGGAGCTGAGGAAATGCCATTTGGTGAGGTCATTAGATGAAATTCTGCAAAATGGTAGGTATAGGAGCCAGGTTACACTGGAATGGGAGAGTAGGTGCTGAAGAACAGGCAATGGGTACAGACCATGGTGCTTAAAAAAAATTATATGCCAATGCAAAAGAGATAACAGGATGGTAAGTGGGCAGCAAGATTTAGTGACAGTTTTTCGTGATATGGGAGCCTTGTGCCATGGCTGAAGGCAGGGGAGAAAGAGCTAGTGGAGAGGGTGCTATTCAAAGTGAGAGGAAATAATTAAATAGTTGTGTCTTGAACAAGGCAGGGCTAGGGATGTCAACCCTCCTGCACAGTTGGAGATCTAAGTTTTGACTTCCCCAAAACTTAATTACTAATAATCTACTGTTGACCAGAAGCTTTACCAATAACACAAAATCAACTAACATCTCTTATATATGTACATATATATATATATATGTATGTACATATTGTGTGTACATATATATATACACATACATTTATGTACATATATTGTGTATATATATACACACAATGTTATTAAGAAAATCATAAGGAGGAGAAAATACATTTATAGTACTATACTGTATTTATTGAAAAAAATCTGTGTATAAGTGGACCTTTGTATCAATTCAAACCCATGTTGTTCATGGGTTAACTGTAATTGAGTCAGGAGTATCTTAGAAGACATTTCAGGAGATGAGGTCCAGGATTCTGGTGAAGTCTTAGCTGTGGAAATTGGGAGGTAATACATCTTCCTCTGAGACTTGGAGACCAGCTGAATAGGTAGCAATCAAAATCAAGAGGAAGGAAGATTAGGGATTTGAGCAGCAAAGTAGGAGATGAAATTATCTTTAGGTGTGGAATAGGTTTGGGACCTGAGGGTGGTTGAACAAGTGTGTGAGAGTATGTCGGGTTGTTGGTAAGGATTGATGGGCCTTTCTTTCAGGGTAAAAGTAGCCAGAACATGGAAATGGCTTATATATTTTTGTAGAGAAAGACAGGAACACTAATATTTATTAAAATTGTATTCTACCTGGGAGTGCCTGGGTGGCTCACTCAGTTAAGCATCTGACTCTTGATTTTGGCTTAGGTCATGATCTCACAGTCATGAGATCAAGTCCAGAGTCAGGCTCTTCTCTGGGTGTAGAGTCTTCTTGACAGGCTCCCTCTCCCTCTGCCCCTTCCCCTCAAAACAAAAACAAAACCAAAAACAAATACAACTGTATTCTACCTGAATTTTGCTGAATTCAAATTTATATCACAAAATGGATGTAGTAATACATATCTATTTCTTAGTAAAACATTCTGTCTTGCATTGACTGCCTCTAAATTAATTTTAAAAAATTTTTGGCAAAAATATTATAAACCAAACTTCTAATTATACATTCACTTGCATTTTTGGACATCATTTGAGTTTATTTGTATAAATTCATTAAAAAACATTATCCTGTTGTATGCATTTTTATATATGGTTTGTATTTTAACTGGCTGGATATAAGATAGCTATATTTATGTCTATTCCAAAGCTTTGTTAAATAGAAGTCTTGCATTTAAATAATAGGCACAGGAAGAAATTGCCCGACTTCGACGAGAAATGATGAAAAACTGTAAGTCTCCTAAATCAACAACAGCACATGCCATCCTCCGACGGGTGGAGACTGAAAGAGATGTGGCCTTCACTGATTTACGGAGAATGACCACAGAACGAGATAGCCTGAGGGAAAGGCTAAAGGTTTGGACGAATTTTATCTGTGTGACCATTTGTGAAACATAGTGCAGCAACATTGAAAACATGTTTTGTTTTTTTTTTTAACAGATTGCCCAAGAGACAGCATTTAATGAGAAGGCTCACTTGGAACAAAGGATAGAGGAGCTGGAGTGTACAGTTCATAACGTAAAGAAACATCACTGTTGTGCTTTTGGCTATAAACTGTCAGTGGCTTCCCCCTTTCTCTTTTTTCCTATGTTCAGAGAGGTTCTTTCATTTTTCTAAGACAGTGTTTGTAGTCCTAAAATATTTAAGGTGGTATGTATGGTATAAATTATCACCTTCTCATTGTTTATTTTCTTCCAAAAAAATATGTAAGTAAAGTTTTTTGTGTTAGGTTGCAAAGTGTGTTCCTTAAAAAAAAAACAACAACCCATTAGGGATGCATTCTCAGGGATGTTAGCAACTTTCTCATCTCCCTATTTCATTAAAGATAACATTTCCAGATACAGAGAAACTGGCTTATTCTACCTAAAGAGTAGCTAAGGTAGAGAAAATTATTATGGAATGAAAATTAATGAGAATAATATATTTAAACAATTTAAATGTGAAGCATCACTTTTTTACTAGTCAAGGATTCGAGATGCTATGAATATATATTTGATATGTTATGACTATATAAACAATTAGAGAAAGTTGCTTTTCTGTTACCAGGTTTAATTGAATATATTTATAAATTTGTCAATGTTGTTATAAAGAGAAAGAAAAAGCATTACTCAGGAGAGGAAAACATTTTTTTTCATAATTCCACTTTATATGTGTATCTTATTAATGTTGAACAACAAATAAATCTTTTTGCAAATAAGATACATATGCTACATTCAAAATGAACCAGATTGAACATATAGATACATATACTGTGATAGGCATTATGCACAGGCCGTGCGGTGGCTTATTCTTGTTCCTGCTCCACAATACCTTGTCCATACAGCCTCCCACAATATTCAGGTCTCATCTGATCATCTCCTAGTGTAAATCTTGTCATATGCCACAGTTTGTACAAAGAGAGGATGTCTCTTTTGGAAGATTTTGTTAGTGATGGCAGTAACCTTGTCATTCTACTTGTATAGCTTGATGATGAACGTATGGAGCAAATGTCAAACATGACTTTGATGAAGGAAACCATAACCACTGTGGAAAAAGAAATGAAATCACTAGCAAGGAAGGCAATGGATACAGAAAGTGAACTTGGAAGACAAAAGGCAGAGAATAATTCTTTGAGGTAAACTAAATTACCTTTAAACAAGTAGTTTACTAGATCTGTTTTTATAGTGTATTTTATAATGATAATTAAGTTATTTGTTGACTTTAATTTCTGAGAGGATTATTATGAAGCAATTGTAGAAACCTCAGCACACATTAAATGATTTTTCCCAAGATCACTTACAGACTAGTAATGCCATATTTAACTAGGAATCAAACTTCCAGTAATCTTCATCTTACATTTGCATAAAGCCTTAATATTTAACTGACATAGCTTTTACAAAGTCCTTCTGGGTATAGAGCATATTTGACTTTGGTGTTTGAATGTGTAAGAACATGTATTGGAACTTCTGTTAATTGAAGTCCACGTGGGTACTTAGCCCTTCCTATATACTGACTGGTATGGTAGCAAAAGATATGCTAAAGTTGGTGATGGGCATCGAGGAGGGCACCTGTTGGGATGAGCACTGGGTGTTGTATGGAAACCAATTTGACAATAATTTCATATTAAAAATAAAAAAGGGGAATAAGTTTTTGAAGACCTCCATGTTAGGAATTTTACTTTTAGTATCTGCTGATGTGAAAAATAGAGTTTTACAGATTCAGTAATGTTGAATTGCAGTGTGTCTGTGAATATTTGAAAAATAGTTGTTCACAGGAGTGTGAAATATATTTTTAAGTCTACAGATAATTCTTGGTTCACATAAGAGTTCCAAGAGTCTCCTGTTTGATCTTTCAAGGGTCTGTGGTACATATTTTTACACCACTTGTCAGGATAGATAATCACTCAAATTTTTTCCATTCATTCATTCATTCATTCAATCATTCATTCATGGGTCTGTAGTACATATGTTGAAATCACTTGTCAGGATAGATAATCACTCAAATTTTTTTCATTCATTCATTCACTCATTCATTCATTTACTTTAAAGTTTATTTATTTATTTTGAGAGAGACAGAGAGCAAGCGGAGGAGGGGCAGAGAAAGGGGGATAGAGGATCCAAGGCAGGGTCTGTGCTGAGAGCAGGGAGACCAATGTGGGGCTTAAACTCACAAACCACGAGATTATGACCTGAGCCGAAGTCAGACACTTAACCAACTAAGCCACCCAGGTGCCCCTCGCTTCATTTATTTTTTAATTTCCTGTTTAAAAGGATATTGCAGACTTGGGTAAAATAAAAATAATAAAATAAGATGACAACAACAAAGAAAACCTTGGAAAATAGAGAAAAGGGTAAAGAAAATTTAAATCATCCATGATTCTGTAACTCATTGAAAACTATCATTAATATAGGTCTCTTTCTAATCAGAAATATTTCCATCCATATTATATAAAATTTCTGTGCAATTGATGTTGGCCAGTTTCATTTAATTGTATATCATAAGCATTTTCCTGTGTCATTAAAAGTTCCTTGAAAGTAGTTTATTAAAATATTCTAACAGATAGAAGTACAATACTTCTGAGGGTTTTTGCATACACTTGTTTTCTTTTAACAGTGTTATTAGAGTCTAATTGACATACATACAGTAAACTGCACATATTTTTAAAAGTGTTTAGCTTGTTTTGACATATGTATATACCTGTAGCACAGTCAAGATAGTGGCCTTATCCATCATTCCCAAAAGTTTCCTCCTGGCCCTCTGTAACCTCTAACTTATTCTGCCAATCTCTGGATGACCACTGATTTGTTTTCTGTTATAGAGATTTGTTTGGATTTTCTAAAATGGTATATAAATAAAATCATGTAGTATATATTCTTTTATTGGGCTGCCTTCCCTCAGCATAATTATTTTGAAATTTATGTTATATAATCAATAGTTTATTCCATTGTATGAATAAACCTCATGGACATTTTGGTTGGTTCCAGTTTTGGACTATAAAAAATAAAACTTTCATGTACAATCTTATACAAGTCTTTGTATGGACATAAGCTTTTATTTTTCTTGGATAAATACCTAAGAGTATAGTGACTGAGTCTTGTGATGTTTATATGTTTAACTTTTAAAGAAACCATTAAACTGCTTTCCAAAGTGGTTGTATTATTTTATTTTACATTTGTACCAGTAGTGTATAAGTGTTCCAGGTGTTACATAGCCTCACCAACACTTGGTGTGCATTATCTTTTTAATCTTTAACATTCTATTAGGTAGGTTTTATGGTTTTAATTTGCCTTCCGTAATAACCAATGATTTTGAGCATCTGTACATGTGCTTACATGCCATACATTTGTCTTCTTTAGTGTCTGTTCAATCTTTTGCACACTTTTATTGAATTTAAATTACTATCAAGTTGTAAAAGTCCTTTCTATATTGTAAGTCCTGCGTCACATGTATTTTGCAAATATTTTCTCCCAGCCTGTGGCTTGCCTTTTTATTAAGTGTCTTTTAATGAGCAAATGTTTTTCATTTTGATTAAGTGAAGTTTGTTGATTTTTTAAAAATTTTATCCAGCTTTTTGTATTCTTTTAAAGAAATTGTTATCAGGGCTAAGGTAATATTTTTCTTCTGTGTTTTATTCTAGCAGTTTAACAGTAAAATTTAACATTTAAATCTGTGATCCATTTCAAAGTTTTTATGTTTAGTACACAGGATATAAATCAAAGTTCACTTTTTTTTTTTGCATAATGATAACCAAATGTTCCAATACCACTTTTTTGTGCCTTTGTAGAAAGTCAGTTGTCCATATATGTGTAGGTCTGTTTCTTGAAGATCTGTTTTCCTTGATGGATCTGTTTATATATCTTGATTCCAATACTACCTGCCTGATTACTTTGGTTTTATTTTTAAAGTCTTCACATTAGGTAATGTTAGTCTTTAACTTTGTTCTTTCTCAAAGTAGTTTTGGCTATTCTAGTTCCTTTGTATTTTATTTTAATTTTAGAATCAGCTTCATAGTGTATACAAAAAAAGCCTGCTTGGGAATTTGATTGGAACTGGGGGACACTGACATCTAGAATATCAAGTGTTCCCACTCATAAATACAGTGTGTCTTTCCATTCTTTACATCTTTAATTTCCCTCAGCAATGTTTTATAGTTTTTAGAGTGTTACTTCTTTTTTTGTCAGATTTATCTCTGAGTATTTCCTATTTTTTGATGCTGTTATAAATGGAAATTTAAAATTTTACTTTCTGATTTTTATTGCTTGTATATGAAAATACAGTTGTTTTTAAAGATAAACTTTGTATTTTAGAGCAGTTTTAGATTTACAGAGCAATTGTGAAGATGGTAGAGTTCCTACTTACCTCACACCCAATTTCCTCTGTTATTAATATCTTACATTAGTACATTACATTTATTACGATTAAAGAATCTATTACTTGATGCATTATTATTAACTGAAGTCCATACTTTTATTCAGATTTCCTTAGTTTTCCCCTAATGTCCTTTTTCTGTTCCAGGGTCTCATCCAGGACACTACATTACATTTAGTTGTCATGTCTCCTTAGGCTTCTCTTGGCTATGACAGTCTCAGACTTTCCTTGTTTTTGATGACCTTGACAGTTTTGAAGAGTACTGATCAGGTATTTTGTGGAATGTCTCTCAATTGGGATTTGTCTTCTGTTTTTCTCATGATTAGACTGAGTAATATGTTTTTGAGAGAAAGGTCACAAAAGTAAAATGCCATTTTAGGGTACATATATATCCAGGGTATCATGGGTACATATTATCAATATGATTTATTCCTGTTGATTTTGATCTTTATCACCTCACTGAGGAATTGTGCGCCTTTTCAAGAATGTCATATAATTGAAATCATACAGTATACAACCTTTTCAGACCAGCTTCTTTCACTTAGCAATGTGCATTTTAGGTTCGTTTGTGTTTTTTCATAACTGGATAGCTCATTTCTTCTTATCATTGATGTAGGTACCACAGTGTGTTTATTCATGCACCTATTGAAGGATGTCTTGGTTGCTTTCAGTTTTTGGCAATTATGAATAAAGCTGCTGTAAACTTTCATGTGTAGGTTTTTGTGTGGACATAGGTTTTCAAATCAGTAAATACCTAGGGGAATAATTGCTGAATTGTTGAGTAAATCTGTATTTAGCTTTATAAGAAACTGCCCAACTCTTTCAAAGTGACTGTACTATTTTGTATTCTCACCAGCAATGAGTGAGAGTTTCTGTTGCTCCATATCCTTATCAGCATTTGATATTGTCAGATTTTTGTATGTTAGCCATTTAATAGGTATAATAACTATGTAGCAATATCTCATTGTTTTAATTTCCAATTCACTAATGACAAATGATGTGGAGCATCTTTTCATATTGTTACTTGCCATCTGTATCTTTTCTTTGATAAGGTATCTGTTTACGTATTTTGCCAATTTTTCAATTGTTTTGTTTGTTTGCTTACTATTGAATTTTAAGAATCCTTTGAATACATGTTGTTATCAGATATGTGATTTGCAAATATCTTCTCCCTATCTGTGCCTTGTCTTTTCATTCTTTTAAAAGTGTCTTTTGTAAAGCAGAAATTTTAAATTTTGATAAAGTTCAACTTACTTTTTTATTTCATGGATAGTATTTTTGGTGTTTAATGTGTTTAAAAACACATAACCAAACCCAAGTGCACATATTTTTCTCTTGTGTTTTCTTCTAGAAGTTGTATAGTTTTGCATTTCATGCTTAAAGTCAGTGATCTATGTTGAGTTAATTTTTGTGAAAGATATACTCAGTTCACTTAAATGGCATATGGATGTCTTAAAATTGTTCCAGCACCATTTGTTGAAAGACTGCCCTTTGTGTGTTGTCTTTGATCCTTTGTCAAAGATCAGTTGCTTATATTTGTGTGGACCTATTTCTGGGATCTCCATTGTGTTCCATTGATATATTTTGTTTATTTTGCCAAACCATGCTGTTTTGATTATTATTGCGTTATTGTAAGTCTTGAAACTAGGTATTGTGAATCCTCCAACTTTCTTGTCGCCAATAGTGTATTGACTATTCTTGGTCTTTTGCCTTTCCATGTAAAATTTAGAATCAGTTTCTCTGATTCTACAATAAATATTTATAAAATAGCTTTCTGAGATTTTAATTGGGTTTGCATTGAATCTGTAGATCAAGTTGGGGAAAACTGACATCTTTATTTTATTTTATTTTTATTTTTTAATTCTTTTGAGAGAGGGGAGTGAGGGAGGGGCAGAGAGAGTCAGGGAGAAAAAGAATCTTAAGCAGGCTCCATGCCCACCATGGAGCCCAGCACGGGGCTTGATCTCACGACTGTGAGATCATGACCTGAGCCGAAATCACAAGTTGAACACTCAACCCACTGAGCCACCCAGGTGCTCCACAACTGACATCTTAATATGGGATGTTTCAATCCATGAACATGGAATATTTATCCATGTGTTTAGATCTTTGATTTCTTTCATCATTGTTTTACAGTTCTCTGCCTATAGATACTGTACATTAATTTTGGAAAGTTCTAGGCTGTTATTACTGAAAACATTTTTTATTTAAAAATTTTTTTTAACATTTATTTATTTTTGAGACAGAGAGAGAGAGAGCATGAACAGGGGAGGGTCAGAGAAAGAGGGAGACACAGAATCTGAAACAGGCTCCAGGCTCTGAGCTGTCAGCACAGAGCCCGACACGGGGCTCAAACTCACAGACCGCGAGATCATGACCTGAGCCAAAGTCGGACGCTTAATTGACTGAGCCACCCAGGCGCCCTACTTAAAATATTTTTAAAATTGAAGTGTAGTTGATATGTATTAGTTTTAGGTGTGTAACAGTGATTCGACAATTTATATACATTATGAAATGTTCGCCACAACAAGTGTAGTTTCCATGGATCACTGTACAGTTATTACAGTATTATTGACTATATTCCCTATGCCGTACTTTTCATCCCCATGACTTATTTTATAATTATTTCAAATATTTCTTATGCTCTTATTCTCTTGTTTTTTCTCCTTTTGGTATTTCAATTATACCCACAGTTCTTGGATGTTCTGTTGTTTTGTTTTTTTTTTCTTTTTCATTTCGCATTTTAGTTTCGGAAGTTTTATTGACCTGTTTTCGAGCTCAATGATTTATGCTTGACTGTGTCTAATCTGCTGATGAGACCATCAAAGATATTCTTCATTTTTGTCACAATAATTTACTATCTAGCATTTCATTTTGTTTCTCTCAGGTTTTCATCTGTTTGTGTTACCCACCTATTACTACATATTGTCTACTTTTTCCATTAATCTCCTTAACTAATTAATCATAGTTATTTTAAATTTTCTGATAATTCCCATGTCTGTGCTATATCTGAGTCTGGTTTCATTCTTCAGGTTGTGTTTTTGCTTGACTTTTGGCATGCCTTGTAATTTTTTTTTGTTGAAGCCACATGTATTGGGTGTTAACTGAAGTAAATAAACCTTTAGTGTAAATGTTTATGTTAATTTGACTGGAAGTTGATCTAAGTTCAGTGTGTGTTGTAGATGCAGATGCCAGAGACTTCAAATTCCTATGTTCTGATTGTTTCTCTTTTTGACTTTAAGCTTTCTTAAGTATCCCTCCTAAGTGAGAGCTTGCATCTTGCAGCTCTTTTGCTTGTAATTCACTGTGATTATCATGGAGCACTATTAATGTGTTGGTTAGGTGAGAGGAGGGAACATGTTTTCTAATGGTATAACTTTTATTTTTTTATCCACTTATGTGAAACAGGAAGGCTAGAGAGGGTAAAGTGGGAGAAATGCCCTTCTCTAGCTGGGATAAGGCTCTGGTAAAGTCTTTTTACTTGAAGATTAAGCCTATTATGGAGAATGCTCTGGGCATATTTCATAATAATTCCTTTTCCCCTGTCAGAGTCATAAGGGGATCTTTCTCAGATCTTTACTGTGAGAACCTACTGGAATTCCTGGAGGTAAACACACTGAAGTATAGGGACCCTTCTAAGATTGTGGCCCCTAGGAGCTTCTCACTCTCATGTTAGTACAAACTCAGCTTCCAGCAATGCATCAAATTTATCATTTAAATTTCTTAACCATTTGTGATTCAGCTGGCTTTTGCTCCAGATGAGCAGATCTTGATTATTCTTTTCAGATTTTGAATTGGCAGTTTGCTCTGTAATTCACTCTTCTAATGTGTCAGAGCAAGTCTTTGATTTTCATTTTGTTCATCTTTTTGTTCTTATAACAATGGAAATGACAGTTTCTAAGCTCCTTATTTGTCAGAGTTGAAATCAGAAGTCCTACAATTGATTTTTGTATATTTATCTGGTATTTTACAACTTTGCTAAATTTACATTTTGGTTCGAGTGGCCTTTTTGTAGAATCTGGTTAATTTTCTACATAGACACTTAGAGCATCTGCAAATAAAGACAGTTTTACATGCTTAGTCTGCATGCTTTTTTGTTTGTTTGTTTTGTTTTCTGTTTCTTATTGCATTGGCTAGAATACTAACAGTGTTCAGTAGAAATGGTGAAGTAGACATCCTTGTCTTGTTCCACATCGTAGGGGGAAGCATTTAGACTCTCAACAGTTAGTATGATGTTAGCTGTATGTTTTTCATAGATGTCTTCTATCAGGTTGAAGAAGTTTCCTTTTATTCTCAGATTACTGAGAACTTTTTTTTCAGGAATAGATGTGCTTTGTCAAATCGGTCAGGATATATTATACTTTTTATAGATTACTGTTGTACATTAACTAATGTTTTGTTTGAGATATTTACATTTATTTTTATAATTGATTTTGGCCAATAACTTGCCTTTCTTAGGACTACTTAAAATCAATTTGTTATCAATGTCATGTAAACCTTATAATAATCTTCTCAATTCATTTTGTCTTCTTTTATTACCTTGAAGAATTTGAATAATATTAGAGTTTTAGTACTTAACCAATGAAGCCTTTTGGGCCCAACTTTTTTTTTTTTTGAGGGAAGGATTTATTTTATTTGTTTAATGGATAAAGAAACAATTAGAAGTTTCTTCTTATGCCATTCAATAGATACTTTTGAGGCATTAGTTCACTTTCTCTAAATTTTAAAACATTTTTTGAATAATTTTGTTTACAATATCCTATGAACATTTTAATGTCTACAGAATCTGTAGTGATTTCCTCTTTTTTAGTCTGTTGTCATTAGTCTTTTCAAAGGACTAACATTTGCTTTGGTGATCCTCATTAAGTTTTGTTCTTTATTGTCTCTATTTTCTTTAGATTTATTTTTAAGTTTTTCAGACAAATGCTTATATTATTACTTTTCAGCTTTATTTCTGATATAAACATTTAAAGCCATAAGTTTTCCTCAAGATACTTATTTGAATGTATCCTGTAAGTTTTGTTATGTACTTTTGAAATGTTTTCCAGTTTTCCATCATTACTTCTTGATCTATTGGTTGTTTAAAAGTGTGATTTTAAGTATCCAAAAACATAATGAATTTTCACTTATCTTTGATTGACTTCTTGCTAATTACATTGCTTCGCAGAACATACTGTTAGATTTCAAATTTCTTTCTTTTTTTTTTTAAACTCTTTTTTTTTTTCAACGTTTATTTATTTTTGGGACAGAGAGAGACAGAGCATGAACGGGGGAGGGGCAGAGAGAGAGGGAGACACAGAATCAGAAACATGCTCCAGGCTCTGAGCCGTCAGCCCAGAGCCCGACGCGGGGCTCGAACTCACGAACTGCAAGATCGTGACCTGGCTGAAGTCGGACGCTTAACTGACTGCGCCACCCAGGCGCCCCATCAAATTTCTGAAATTTGTTGCCCTCTACTTTTATGATCAGTTTTTGGTAATTATCTGTGTATACTTAAGAAATTTGTAAAATCTGAAATAGTCTATAAATTCTGCAATACTTTTGTATTTGTCCCTTAGTTCAGATTTGTAATCATGTTATTCAGATATTACAAATTTGGACTAAATTTTGTGTCTCATTTACAGGAATTTTACTGAAAGAGTTGTCTAAACTTCTGGCTCCAGAATCTTACATTTTATTCTCTTTTAAACCTACTGTAATCTGTCTTTTCTCCCACCATTCTATGAAAACTTTTTACAAGGCAATATTTACTTTCATGTTGCTCAATTCAGTGGTTGATCCTCAATCTTCATTTTGTTTCACCTATCAGCAACATTTGACAAATATAATCAGTTGTGTTTTTAGCTACTCCTTTGGCTTCTGAGGTACCATGCTCATTTGATTTTCTTTTCATCTCTTTGGCTGTCCTGTTTCAGGCTCTTCTAGTTCATCCTCCATGACCTTGATTATCCTCAAGCTCAGTCTTACACTGCTTCTCTTCTTGTATATGTACTCATCCATCAGTGAATTCATCTAGTCTTGTGTATTTACTCTTGACTCTCAAATGTGTATCTGTAGCATGGATTTCTGTCTTGAACTCTGGACTTGAATGTACAACCACCTCCTTTTCATCTTCACTAGGATGTCTCATTGACATCTCAAAACTTAACATTTCCAAACCTGAGTTCTGCTATCCACTATCCTTCACCCTCCGACACCCACAAATTTATTCTTTCAGTCTTCCCATCTCAGCAAATGGAAAGTCTGTTCATGCAATTCTTGGCCTGAAACCTTGAAGCAATCTATGGTTTCTCCTTTCATGTATCCATATCCAATCCAGTTTGTTCTGTCTTCAAAATATACTCAAAAGCAGAGCATTTCTCATAACTTTTGTTGCAACCATGCTGGTATTGAAAGATATTTTTGCAAGGTAGAGAATTCTAAAGGTTGGGAATTATTTTTAACACTTTGATACTTTCTTTCCAGTATCTTATGACTTGCATTATTTCTGCTGAGTAGTCAAGTGTCAGCTTATTTTTTATAGATCAATATTTTGTATTTTGTAATATATTCATATCATAGTTTCGTATTTGTATGTACAAAAGGCAAAGAATTACAGAGAATCTACATAGGAGTTATGTAATCCAACTACATTCAAGTATAGTTAAAATATTGTTCCTGTTCTTTTTTGTCAGTTGATGGGAAAATTATAAGTTTTGTCCCATGTGTGAACTCCACTCACTAGAAGTTGAGTCCTAAGCACAGGTTAGCACATGTCTGGATATCTATATGTCTAAACAGGTTCCATAGTGTTTTAAGTCAAATCAGCCACAAAGAAATGGATGCATTTCTGTTTGGGTTTACCTGCTGATGAAGAAGAAAATCTCCAGTGTTTCAAAACAAGTACTCATTATCTGTGTTTCTATACGGCTTAAATGAACTTTTCTTTCTAAATAGGTATGTTTTAGTAGCAGCAGTTCTTCTATTTGGGTTTCTATGTCAGATAAATCAACAATAGTAAAAAGTTGGATTGTTTTCAGAGTATTTCCTCAAAGGAAATTAAAAAAAAGAAAAAGATCTGTGTGTCTGCATCAGAGTATCAAACATTTCTAGGAAGAATTTCTCATATAGTTGAATGATTGATAGAGCTATCTGTTAACAAAAAGTTAGTTTGGGCCTTTATGTTCAGTGATTCCAAAGACTGGTTTAGTTTGAGTTTGGTTATTTGCAACCGAAAAGATTTCAGTATTAAAATCTATTCTAGGGGCTCCTGGGTGGCTCAGTTGGTTAAGTGTCTGACTCTTGATTTTGGCTCAGGTCATGATTCCAGGGTACTTAAATATAAATCTAACAAATTATGTGTAAAATCTATATGAGGAAAACTACAAAACTAGTGAAAGAAATCAAAGAGGAACTAAATACATTGAAAAATATTCAATGTTCATGGATAGGAAAACTTAATATTTTCAAGATGTCCATTCTTCCCAACTTGTTCTGTAGATTGAATAAGTTCAAATCAAAATTGCTGCAAGTTATTTGTGGATATCAATGAACAGCTTCTTTTTTTATTTATTTTTATTTTTTATTAAATTTTTTTTTAATGTTTATTTTTGAGAGAGAGAGAGAGAAACAGAGCATGAGCAGGGGAGGGGCAGAGAGAGAGGGAGACACAGAATCCAAAGCAGGCTCCAGGCTCTGAGCTGTTAGCACAGAGCCTGACACAGGGCCTGAACTCACAAGCTGTGAGTTCATGACTGAGCTGAAGTTGGACACTCAACTGGCTGAGCCACCCAGGCACCCCAATGAACAGATTCTAAAGGTTATATGGAGAGGCAAAAGAATGGGCAACAGAAATTGAAGAAAAACTAAGTTGGAACACTGACGCTACTTGACTTCAAGACTTACTAAAAAGCTACAGTAATCAAGACAGTGTGGTATTGGTAAAAGAATAGACAAATAGATCAATGGAACAGAATAGACAGTCCAGAAATAGGCCATGTAAACATAGGCAACTGATCTTTGACAAAGGAGCAAAGGCAATATAACAGGGCAGAGATAGTCTTCTCCACAAATGGTGCTGGAACAACTAATATCCACATGCCAAAAAAAAAAAAAAAAAAAAAGCAACACAGATATCACACCCTTCAAATTAACTCAAAATGGATTGTATACCTAAATGTAAAATGCAAAACTTCAAAACCTCTAGAAGACAACAGGAGAAAATCTAGTTTTTCTTGAGTATGTTGATGACTTTTTAGATACAACACTGAAGGCACAATCCATGCAAGAAATTATTATTTGGACTTCATTAAAATGAAATACTTCTGTTCTGCAAAAGACAATGTCAAGAAAATGAGAAGCCAAGCCACAGACTGGGAAAAAATGTTTGCCAAAGGCACATCTGATAAAGAGCTATTAACCAAAACCTACAAAGAACTGTTTAAAAATTCAACAATAAGAAAACAACCCAATTAAAAAAATGGGCCAAAGACCTTAGCAGACCTCACCAAAGAAGATATACAGATGGCACATAAGCGTATGAAAAGATGTTCCACATCATAGGTCATCAGCGAAATTCAAATTAAAACAACAATGAGATTCCATTATATACTTATTAGAATAGACAAAATCTGGATCACTGACAAAAATGCTGGTGAGGACGTGGATCAATAGGAGCTCCTATTCATTGCTGGTGGGAATTCAGAATGGTACAGCCACTTTATTTGACAGTCAGTTTCTACAAAGCTAAACACAGTCTTAACATACAGCACTCCATGGTATTTACTCAAAGTAATTGAGTCTTATGTGCACACAGAAATGTGGACATGATGTTTATAGCAGCTCTAATCATAATTGCCCAAACTTGGAAGCAACCAAAATCTAGTCTAGGACTCTGGGCATTTGAAAAAACTATATATAGATAGCTGTTTAAAGTTCTGGGGTACCTGGGTGCTCCTTTGGTTAAGTGTCTGACTTTGGCTCAGGTCATGATCTTGTGGTTTGTGGGTGCGAACCCTGCATCCGGCTCTGTGCTGACATCTCAGAGCCTGGAGCCTACTTCAATTCTGTGTCTCCCTCTCTATCTGCCCCTCCCTCGCTTGTGCTCTGTCTCTTAGTCTCTCTCCCTTTCAAAAATAAATAAACATTAGCAAAATTATGAAGTTCTAAATATTTCTTGGAGGAGTTGTAAGAGTCTTTTCTGACATTAGAGTTACAAGAGTCTGCAAAAGAAGCTACTGGCTTTATATCTAAAGTTTCTATTGCTTAAATGTGTTTTAGGTGTGGGTTTATTGATCAGTGATTTAAAGATCTGATTTGATAACTTCTGATTATGTGTGTAGTTTTCCATTTTGTTTTTTGTATTAGATGGATCTCTGTTGTACAGGGGCATATGGCTATTTTGGAAAATAGATGGCTGTAATGCAATTTAACAGCATAGAAATAGCCACAGTGTACACTGGAAGGTTTTGCCAATCCTCCCGTGTGTCTTTCAGGATTCATCATTATCATATGAATTGATAGGCTCATTACATTTATACTTCTGACTTTAGTATGCATTTTATTTAAGATTAAAAAGAATCCCTATATCCAGCGCGGGGCTCAAATCCACAACCCTGAGATCAAGAGTTGCGCACTCTACCAACTGAGCCAGCCAGGCATCACTTAGCATGCATTTTTTAATGATTTTTCTCTTTAAGTAGGATTCGTACTCAGCATGGAGCCCAACACAGGGATTGAGCTCAGGACCCTAAGATCAAGACCTGAGCTGAGATCAAGAATTGGGTGCTTAACCAATTGAGCCATCCAGGTGCTCCAGCATGTGTTCAAAAAAAGTTTTTTAAATCTTTTATTTATTTTAGAGAGAGAGTGTGTGTGTGATCTTTATTTTTGAAAGAGAGAGAAAGAGAGTGCTAATGGGGGAGGAACAGAGAGAGAGGGAGACACAGAATTTGAAGCAGGCTCCAAGCTGTCAGCACAGCCTGAGGTGGGGCTTGAACCTATGAACTGGGAGATCATGACCTGAACCAAAGTTGGACACTTAACCAACTGAGCCACCCAGGTACCCCCCCCAGCATGAATTTTTAAATACTGTTTTACAAGAAAAAAAACTAAGAAAATAATCTGTCAAGGCATTTGAAAAGATTCTTCAGTTGGACTAAAGTAGAACTTCACTATATTTTCAAATATTTTCTTATTGTTGATTTATTGTACCATTCTGCAGAAAATGTTTTGTTTGTTTTGTTTTCCCCCAAATGCATGCCAAATAAAAGGTAGGATTTTGTAATAGTCAGATATTGTACAGAGAATGTTTTGTCTTAATTGTCCATGGTAGTTCTCTGCCAAAAGCTAGGTAAGTTTTTGTAATAGCACCACTGAAACCCCTTGCTGCCTTCCATGAGCCAAGGGACACAGTGATAGCTTTCCTAATGTTTTCCCAGGCAGCCAGAGTGCCCATGGTCAGAGCACTCATAGTAATTATACCCATATCAGTCTATTTTTTATCTGATTCAAACTGTTGAATATAGTTTGTCTTTTTCCTTTCTACTTACAAGGTATTCTCTATATGGCTCCTTTTAATCCACTGTCTGTTCCTAGGGGTGTGTGTGTGTGTGTGTGTGTGTGTGTGTGTGTGTGTGTGTGTAACTTATCCTTGGGTTTGGAGGATTTTTTTATTCCTAGGTGTGTGTGTGTGTGTGTGTGTTTAACTTATCCTTGGGTTTGGAGGATTTTTTTACTTCGTTGCTTGATATCTTTCAGCAGTTTTAGAGAACTCTCCACTGTTTTCATTTCAGATGTTACTTTTGCCCATTCATACTGTATTCTGAATTCTTTTCTGACCTTTCTTCTAGTTCACTCATTTCCTCTTTGACTGTGGTTGAACTTGCTGTTAAACCTTATCAGTTGAATTAATTTTGGTTTTTGCATTTTTCATTTCTGGAATTTGTATTTGACACTTTTAAAATATATATTTTCAAGTCTCTTGAGAAATCTTCAATCTTGGCTTTTTTTCTCCTTTGATATATTAAGCATAGTTGTTTTTTTTAAAGTTCTGTTTCTGATAACTCCGTTATCTTGATTCTGCATGGTTCTATTTTTATTGAGTCTATTCTTGTTATCTTTTGTTTCTCTTATTTTTTCCAGTTATGTGATGTTGTCTTCTGTGTGTCTGGTTATTTTTGACTGAGTATATAATACTGAATATGAAAATGTATAGAAATCATTTGAGACCAGAATATTGTTTTCCTCTAGAGAGGATATATGTATTTGCTTTTGTCAGAACTGAGATAATTTGAGGGGTATGTATATATATAATTTGCTTTGTCAGAACTGAGACAATTTGAATCTGGGCTTAAATCTTTTGTTTTAACTATTCAGGGTCCCAAACAAATGTGTATGTGTAGGAGACAGTGGTTTACTCAGTATTTTACCCTTTCTTGGTGGGACTTGACTCCTGTTTTTGTACCCTAACTTCTTGAAATTGTCACAGTTGCTACTCAGCTTTTCAGCTTCTTATCTACCTTTCCCTGAGTCAGAGATTTCTTTAAGGGAAAACAATTATCATATTCCAGACTTACCTATTTCTTTTTCTCTTCTCTTGTCTTCTCTTCTCAAATCTTGCTCAAGTAATTCTTCACCCCCAGCTCTCTGCTGCCACCTGCTTCCCAGCTTTCCTAGTTTGTTCTCACTGAAAGCATTGATCTGAACAGTTGAAACTGTTACTAAGTGAAGCAGAAATTTAGTCAGCACAGAGCAGGACGCGGGGCTAGAATTCATCAACCACTAGATCATGACCTGAGTCGAAGTTGGACACTCACCCAACTGAGCCACCCAGGCACCCCTCCATTTTTTTTTCTTACTCCTTTTCTTTTTTTTTCCCTGCCTTTCTGTGGGTTACTTGAACATTTTTAGAACTCCATTTTAATGTATCTGTAATACTTTCTAGTATCTCTGTATAGATATTTTCTCTGTTGGTGTAGGTATTTCATTTTACATATGTAACTCATCACAGTCTATTCATCACAGTCTATTGGTGCCACATTTATCAGTTTAAGTGTAGAAATCTTCACTCCCATTAAATCTTTTCACCTCCCCCATTTGTAATTGTCTTAATGGATACAGATTTATTTTGTTCTTCCCAGGACTTATGTTCCTTTAATATTGGTGTTTGTATTTTTCACTGGTCATTCTTTATTCTAAGATTTTATATATTTTATTAGCCATTATTTCTTTGAATATTGTGTGTATTCTATCCTGGAATTAGATGAATATTGGACCTTCTTGTTCTTTTCTTTATATTGCTTAACCTCTTCTGTATTTTTCTCTCTTTTTTTTTTTAAATTTTGTTTTTTTTTAACGTTTATTTATTTATTTTTTATTTTTTTATTTTTTATAAATTTTTTTTTTCAACGTTTTTATTTTTATTTTTGGGACAGAGAGAGACAGAGCATGAACGGGGGAGGGGCAGAGAGAGAGGGAGACACAGAATCGGAAACAGGCTCCAGGCCCTGAGCCATCAGCCCAGAGCCCCACGCGGGGCTCGAACTCACGGACCGCGAGATCGTGACCTGGCTGAAGTCGGACGCTTAACCAACTGCGCCACCCAGGCGCCCCAAACGTTTATTTATTTTTGAGACAGAGAGAGACAGAGCATGAACGGGGGAGGGTCAGAGAGAGAGGGAGACACAGAATCTGAAACAGGCTCCAGGCTCTGAGCTGTCAGCACAGAGCCCGACGCGGGGCTCGAACTCACGGACTGCGAGATCATGACCTGAGCCGAAGTCGGCCGCTTAACCGACTGAGCCACCCAGGCGCCCCTATTTTTCTCTCTTTTTATCTGTACTCTATTATAGGTAATTTCCTCTGATCTGTTTTTTTCCAGCTTACTAATTGTCTCTTCAGCTGTGTTTATTTTGTTCTTAAACTTATCTGTTGATATTGTTTCTTTTTAAAAATTTCAATGATTTTAGTTTAATTTCCTGAAGTTCTTTTAGGTTCTTTTAAAAATCTAGACTTTTTTCTTATTATATATTCTTCTATGTCTTTGTATTTAAGCACATCTGTTTTTAAGTTTCTATTTGATAATGCTATAATATGAAGTTATAGGGCTCTAATTTTGGGTTTCTTGACTCACACTAAGTTTGGGTTATTCCTTAATATGATTTTGAAATTTGGATTGGGAGCTTGTTTTCAACAGGCCTTTATCTAAGGTTTAGTTCTGTGTCTGGGTTGAGAGTATATCTTGTCAGAGAAGTTATGTGTTTATTTCTACCAAGTGTTCTAGATTATATGACCATCCTAGAACCAGATTTTATTTAGATTTCTTATTTTGATGTTAAGAATTCCCAAGGAAGACTTTTAATTGTTACTGTTATCCTGTGCCTAGTAATGGTTGACAAGCTGATTTTGTCTAGTTTGACCTTTCCACTAATAGTGTAGCTCTCATTAGCTTTACGTGGAGGATCTTAGTTCTCATACTTGTGTTGCGGACATTTCTGTCCTGATCTTCTGTTTCTGATTTAAAACATAAGACCTTAGGCTAGTGAGACAGGGAAATCCCAACCACATATAATATAACATTAGTTCATAGTCCTACTGCTCTGATTTCTCTTACAAAATAAATTTTGCTATACATTTAAAGAGATGCTCATTTTATTCAGTATGTCTAAGTGTTTTGTGTTGAGGGAACTTTCAGATTATCTAGTTTCCGTATTGCCAGAAATTATAGTCTGTTTGTTTGTTTATTGACTATGTACTTCTTGAGGATAAAGCCAGTGCCCACCTACTTCACCCTAGCTTCCTAAATGTTTGTGGAATGAAATTCTGTTCATTAAAAATTCATTAGTAATAGTTAAAAACCAAAATGAACCTAAATGTCTAATAATAGAGGAGTACTTAAATAAATGATTGTATTTACTTAGAAGGAAATGGCTATTGCTCATATAATACTTTTCATCCTTAAAAGGGTGATTTGGTTTCCTTTGCAGTGCAGAAGTTTTATATCTTGATGAGGTCCCAATAGTTCATTTTTGCTTTTAATTCCCTTGCCTTTGGAGATGTGTCAAGTAAGAAATTGCTGCGTCTGAGGTCAAAGAGGTTTTTTCCTGCTTTCTCCTCTAGGGTTTTAATGGTTTCCTGTCTCACATTTCAGGTCCTTTATCCATTTTGAGTTTGTTTTTGTGAATGGTGTAAAAAAGTGGTCTAGTTTCATTCTTCTGCATGTTGCTGTCCAGTTCTCCCAGCACCATTTTTTAAAGACTGTCTTTTTCCATTGGATACTCTTTCCTGCTTTGTCAAAGATTAGTTGGCCATACATTTGTGGGTCCAATTCTGGAGTCTGTATTCTATTCATTGGTCTTTGTGTCTGTTTTTGTGCCAATACCATACTGTCTTGATGATTACAGCTTTGTAAGAGCTAAAGCTCTTGTAGAGCTTTGTAGAGGCTAAAGTCTGGAACTGTGATGCCTCCCTCTTTGGTTTTCTTCTTCAATATTACATTGGCTATTCCAGATCTTTTGTGGTTCCATGCAAATTTTAGGATTGCTTGTTCTAGCTTGGAGAAGAATTCTGGTGCAATTTTGATTGGCATTGCATTGAATGTGTAGATTGCTTTGGGTAGTATTGACATTTTAACAATATTTATTCTTTCAATCCATGAGCATGGAATGTTTTTCCATTTCTTTGTATCTTCTTCAATTTCCTTCATATAAACTTTCTATAGTTTTCAGCATACAGATCTTTTACATCTTTGATTAGGTTTATTCCTAAGTATTTTATGATTCTTGGTGCAATTGTGAATGGGATCAGTTTCTTTATTTCTCTTTCTGTTGCTTCATTATTTGTGTATAAAAATGTAACTGATTTCTGTACAAAGGCAACCAATGGAATGGGAAAAGATATTTGCAAATGACATATCGGATAAAGGGCTAGTATCCACAATCTATAAAGAACTCACCAAACTCCACGCCCAAAAAACAAATAATCCAGTGAAGAAATGGGCAGAAGACATGAATAGACATTTTTCTAAAGAAGACATCCAGATGGCCAACAGACACATGAAAAGATGCTCAACGTCACTCCTCATCAGGGAAATACAAATCAAAACCACACTGAGATATCACCTCACACCAGTCAGAGTGGCTAAAATTAACAAATCAGGAGACTACAGATGCTGGCGAGGATGTGGAGAAACAGGAACCCTCTTGCACTGTTGGTGGGAATGCAAACTGGTGTAGCCGCTCTAGAAAACAGTGTGGAGGTTCCTCAAAAAATTAAAAATAGATCTACCCTATGACCCAGCAATAGCACTGCTAGGAATTTACCCAAGGGATACAGGAGTGCTGATGCATAGGGGCACTTGTACCCCAATGTTTATAGCAGCACTTTCAACAATAGCCAAATTATGGAAAGAGCCTCAATGTCCATCAACTGATGAATGGATAAAGAAGATGTGGTTTATATATACAACAGAGTATTACTTGGCAATGAGAAAGAATGAAATCATGCCATTTGCAGCAACATGGATGGAACTGGAAGATATTATGCTAAGTGAAATAAGTCAGGCAGAGAAAGACAGATACCATATATTTTCACTCATGTGGATCCTGAGACACTTAACAGAAGACAAAGGGGGAGTAGAAGGGGGGAGAAAAAAAAAGTTACAGAGAGGGAGGGAGGCAAACCATAAGGGACTTAAAAACTGAGAATAAACTGAGGGTTTATGGAGGTGTGGGAGAAAGGGGAAAGTGGGTGATGGGCATTGAGGAGGGCACCTGTTGGGATGAGCACTGGGTGTTGTATGGAAAGCAACTTGAGAATAAATTATATTTAATATAAAAAATAAAAGAAAAAGGTGATTTGGAAGGCTGTGTTATAGGACTGAAAAATATTAAAGACTAAGTGTAAGTGAAAAAACTCAGGACTTAATTTTGAATTTATAGTATGGTAACTTTAAATATACACTGTAAAAAATACTGAAAAGTGAACACCAAAATGCTAATAGTAGCTGTCTATGGAGTGGTGGATTTGAGGGTCTCTTTTTCTCCAAACTTCCTACAATGTAGTATTATAAAGAAAATGCTAAAAAGAAAAAAATGTGTATTATTGTGCTTACCAGTTTTTAGATTTAAATACACTAAAAAGTTGATAAAGCATAAAAATTTCAGAATTAGTTTTATTATTAAAACGTTTACAGACTTTTATATGAAAACACAGAAAAAGATCTTTCTGATACTCAGCGACATCTTGCTAAGAAAAAATATGAACTACAGCTTACTCAGGAGAAAATTATGTGCTTGGATGAAAAAATTGGTGAGTTTTTTCCCTAATATATATATATATATATTTTTTTTAAAGTCTGATAGAAAATATGTTTTCTTCTTTTCAGTTATAACATAGAGAAACTTGGAAATAGGTCCATAAATTAAAAGTTTATGAATCAAAAATAGTGAAAAATGTGGGGGTTTTTTTGATAGTAAAAATTTTTCCTTATATTTAGGACCACAAATACTTAGACAGGGCATCATATTTTTGAATGAAGGAATAGCTAAACAAAGCAGTGACACTTTGTAAATTTATGATGAACGCTTATAAATTTACAACTCGTACCATTGTGGCTTGTCCATAGCTATTATAATGAAACATGGTACCTATCTGTGTATTACTTTTGGTGGAAAGCATACATATGTTTATTTGGCTATATCTGTTTTATCACTTGGGTTCAGAGAAAATTGTTTTTATAAAGTGACCTATTTATGTTTCTTACCAGGATCTCTATGTCATAACTTAATCTACTTATAACTGTAAAGTAAAATTTTTGTTAAGACTATAAAAAAGCCCATTTAAAAACAGGGAATATATTGTTTTTTGAGAGAGAGAGAGATAGAAGAGAGAGCATACCAGTGGAGAAGAGGGGGAGAGGGAGAGAGAATCTTAAGCAGGCTCCACACCCAGCATGGAGCCCTATGTGGGGCTTGATCCCATGACCTGAGCCAAAATCAAGAGTCAGATGCTTAATCAACTTAGCCACCCAGGCACCCCAAAATGGGCAATTTATTTAAAAAATTTTTTTAATGTTTATTATTTATTTTTGAGAGACAGAGTGCAAGCAGGGGAGGGGCAGAGAGAGAGGGAGACACAGGATCCGAAGCAGGCACTAGGCTCTGAGCAATCAGCACAGAGTCCAACATGGGATTCGAACTCACGGACTGTGAGATCATGAACTGAGCCAAAGTTGGATGCTTAACTGATTGAGCCACCCAGGTGCCCAGGTGCCCCGTAAATGGGCAATATTTTTAAGTTCCTATTTTGTAGTTCAAAAATGCCTGGCATAAACCATTAGATTAGTGGAGGTGCTTTTTATTGAGATAGGAAATATTACAACAGAACTATAAAAAAGAAATACTAAAGAACTCATTTTTGGATATTTTAAGTCTAAGTAAGAATGTAAGGTAAGCAGTTAAATAGGTAAGTTTTTATCTCAGAAGATACATCTAAATTAAAGATATACATTTGGGGCACATCAGTATATAAATGATATTTTAAAACCATGAAATTGCCTAGAGAAGATATAGAGAATGAGGAGAAGAGGATCCAGGACTGAGTAAGAAGAAGCCAAAGAAGTAGGAAGAAAACCCAGAAGTGAGTGTTATTTTGGGAGGCAAGAGAGCAAAATATTTTTACAAGGAGAGTAAGATCAATTGTCAGATATGTTTGAGAAGCAAAATAAGATGAAGATGAAAAATTATTGATTGGATTTGGCACATTGCAGGGTTTTGTCACATTGACAAAAAAGTGTGAATGGACTATTGGATGGGGAAGATGGAGTAGGTTGAGGAATAATTGGGAAATGAAGAAGTAGGGACAGGAGAGAATAGAAGTCTTTTAAAGCTTACCTATTAACAGAAGCAGAAAAATGGCGTGGTAGCTTGAGCAGGATGTGAAATTGAGATTTTTTTTTAAAGCTAGGAGATACTAGAGCTATTTTAGAGTTTTTAAATTTATTTATTTAATGCCAGTGGGAATGGACTCAAATATCTGAACACCCAAAACATGCATTTTGCCTTAATGACAGTGCTCTCTGGAAAAGGGACATGATGTATTCTCAAGTACTATATAGATCATCCTCTTAGTATATGGTGCTACCTCTCCTAGCACTGCACTGGACGTCTGTTGGAAGGATTTACATAGAGGTCTAGCAGAACTTCCCTTGTAGAGCTCTCGACAGTGGTTTTCAAACTTGGTGTGTGTTAGAATCACCTGGAGTGCTAATAAACATCACTGGAGCTAGGCTCTTTGAAGCAAGATATGGCCAAGGCTTTTGTATCTTAACTAATTTCCTCAAGTGCTTCTCAAACTTTGTTAGGCATTAAAGTCATTTGGGAGGGGTACTTGTTAAAACATAAATTGCTCTGCCCACTCAGAATTTCTGATTCAGTGGGTCTGGTGTGGGACCCAAGAATTTATATTTCTGACAAGTTCCCAGATGATGCCAATGGTGCTGGATGAGAACCCACAACTTGAAAACCATTATTTTATACCATTCAGTCAGGTCTTCAACATTGACATTGGTTTGCTGGTGTTGTCACAAATCGAATCAGACTTCCTGTGATGTTTTTTTCCCTAGGAATTTTTATAACCCTGTTTTAGAAAAATCAGAATATCAGGAGACATTTGATTCTGAAAATGACCTAATTAATTATTTATTAAGATCTTGTAGTTACCAACTTACATGCAACAGTGATTCTAGGCTAGAGGGAGGGGAAATTAGAGGGAGAAAAGTCAGTTTGTTTTAATATTCCACTCATTTTGTCCATTCACCCTCTCCTCCCCTACCACACATGTAAATCTACTTTGAGAACTTGTGATATAGAGCTTTCCTTTGCTGTTCTTTTTTTTTTTTAATTTTTTTTTTCAACGTTTATTTATTTTTGGGACAGAGAGAGACAGAGCATGAACGGGGGAGGGGCAGAGAGAGAGGGAGACACAGAATCGGAAACAGGCTCCAGGCTCTGAGCCATCAGCCCAGAGCCCGACGCGGGGCTCGAACTCACGGACCGCGAGATCGTGACCTGGCTGAAGTCGGACGCTTAACCGACTGAGCCACCCAGGCGCCCCTCCTTTGCTGTTCTAATTTAAATGTGTTAATTGTGCTTTTACATTTATGTGTCGTTTGGAATTTCATGATTCATCTTAGTTTTTAATCACTAACAACAAAAGCCATTTTTTATTTGGGATACAGTACTTATTTGCAGTCATTGAACATAGTACAGGAGAACTTACTTTGAAAAGTATTTCAATTTGCTTGAGTTGGAAAAAATTATCTTGATTAAAACAATGCCTTTATGATTACATATTTAGATAATTTTACCAGGCAAAGTATTGCCCAGAGAGAAGAAATCAGCATTCTTGGTGCAACCCTCAACGATCTGGCTAAAGAAAAGGAATGCCTACAAGCATGTTTGGATAAAAAATCTGAGAACATTGCATCCCTTGGAGAGAGTTTGGCAATGAAAGTATGTTCTGAGAACTGTGGTTTAAAAGAAATGTTTGGACTTGAGTCTGAATAAAATAATAGGATTTTCTCAAATTTTTTCCTAGAGAGCTGAAAGTATAAAATCTGATTTTGAAATTTTTCCAGATACTCTTAGGAACTTTGTGTTCAAATCCACTAACTAATATTTTTAAATTGATTTTCTCTCATTAATTGTGATTAACACTCACTACAACAACTATTTCAAGTATCAAAATGTGAAGCATGGTAATAAAGCAGTAAAACTGATTTCTTTGTAAAAGAACACCAGAACTTATATTTTCAGGTAGCCATCTTAGGAAGCAGTAAACATTAAGAACATTAAAACTGCCTTTGTAATTGTGCTCAAAACTAGGAGCACATTTTTACATCATCCTCAGCCTTTGAGAATAGATTATATGTAGCTGGTGAATAAAACTGGATGATAATCTCCATCCCACATTTTTTGTTGTTTAAACAATAATAGCAAAAGTGTTGCCAAAAAGGCAGGGAAATATTAATACCCTTTTCTATTTCATAAACCAGTTCTGAAGGTAATTCCTAAACTGTTTTCCACAGATGGTTTAAGCAAAGGCAGCATGATTGGAATAAGGTCTTTTCCCTCTCTAAGGGATCGAATTCATTCATTTATCCATCCATCCTTCCATCCATCCATCCATCCATCCATCCATCCATCCATCCATCCAACAAACACTTATTGACATGTTCCAGGTATAATGTTAGAAACTGAGGGTGAGTGGTCATGACTTCCAAAAGCCTATAATATGATTGGGAGAAAGATAAATTAAGATGTTATCATGATGGAGTGCGCTAAGTGCCATAGTGATGTGTGTACAATGTGCCATTAGAGTTAGGCATAAACACACCTAATTCACCCTGGGGATTGGACTGGGGAGAAGGAAGATCTCTAGAGAGCCTTCCAGGAAGTGATGGGGCCTGGACTGCCCTGTGATGACTAGGAATAGCCAGGACAAGACTTAGAGAATGGGAACAATGAGAAAAAGGATGATTCAGACAGACAAAGCAGCTTCAATGAAAGCCCAGTGGCTTTCATAAGAGAATTTAGGAAAGGTCAGTATGGGAGCAGGGCTGGGGGGTAAAAGTTGAGATGGGACAGATAAGCAACAAATCATAGAAATATGTATAATATTGAGTTTAGACTCTATCATCATGGATGTAGAGGATTATTGAAATAATGTAAATGAAATGTCACAATTAGATCCTTATTTTGAAACAAATATTCTGTTACTTGTTAGTCCATGTAAAGGATGGATTTATAGGGAAATGAGAATAATGACAAGGACAGTAGCTACAAGTAAAATAAGAATTGTATTAGGATAGTGGTAGTATCCATGAGAGAAATAGAGTTTTAAGGAAGATTGATGAGATGTGCTTTCTGACTTAGGGACTACATGGATAGTTCCTGTGCATGAAGCAGGAAACAGAAATATAACAGGCTTACAGAGGAAGATTATTGACATGTCTTTGGGACGTAGTTGAAATATTCATAGGCTCTTGGATTTTTAAGTTTGGAGAGTAAGTTGAAGTGAAGTTAATAGATTTGGGAATCATGAGCACAACTGAAATCTTGCTATCCATGGGATAGTAAATTTAATTTGTTGAAAACACTGACTTATTATTTTATAGTTATGCCTTAATAATTTAAAATTTTTTTTAAGTGTTTATTTATTTTTGAGAGAGAGACAGAGTGTGAGCAGGGGAGGGGCAGAAAGAGAGGGAGACACAGAATCTGAAGTAGGCTCCAGGCTCTGGGCTGTCAGCACAGAGCCTGACGTGGGGCTCAAACCCACGACTGTGAGATCATGACCTGAGCTGAAGTCGGATGCTTAACTGACTGAGCCACCTATGCGCCCCTTAATAATTTTTTTAATTTAATTTTATGGGGTTTTGGGTGGGTGGAGTTTCTTATTGTATTCAGACCAGTTTTTTAATAGTCAACATGATTTTCTTTAAAAACAATTAGAAACAAATTATTTAGAAATTTTTGAATCATTTACCTCTGTTATATCTAATATTTCATATTTCTTCAATTTTGCTAACATGTACTGACATTAATTTTTTCTTCACAAAGAATATTGAGTTGCAAGTCTATTTTCAATATCAAGAACTTCATATAAGATCATGAATATAAACACATCCATCCTCTGAAGGGAAAATAACTTTTAAAACAGTGTTAGACATTCAAAAGAGGAAATGTTCTCTACAGTGATATCTCAGAGCTGAATTTACAAATACCCTTAAGTGAAAAGCAGTAATGTTACAGTCTAATCTGGAGATTACAGAAATAAATTGCTGCGGGGAAAGTCTACATTATAATTAATAAGGGGAAATTTTTTTCTGGTAATCATAGTTTTAAAAGATGTTCTACTACTTGCTACCAATTAAAGTTAGAAAACTCAACAGCAAGTTCACATATTTTTGAATAATAAAACATAGAACTACTTGTGTAACATTTTAGTTTGTTTCTTTTACCATCCTGTTCAGATTGAATTTTTAATAATTAACTTGAGTCTTTATCTCTGGATAAGCATATTGAGGTTGTACGAGGAATATTAAATTGATAATGATGGGTTAGATTTCAGCAATTTGAGAAATGATGGTATTAGGGTCATAGTAAGAGAAAAATAGGCTAATAGGATATATTACTAGATTCTACACAGTAATTTTGTTGTCCTGGATGCTTTACAATGTTCTCAGAGCATCTTACTTTCAATATGAATTTCTACTGATAAAGAGAAGTCCTATATAGACTTATAAACCATATTTAAAGCTTAACCAAGTAATTGCTTTTAGAAACACTAGACGTTCAATTAGTTTTTCAGAGTTTATTTAGAAATGTATTGTTGTATTTTAAACCTTGTGTAAATATTCCATTTTAAGCAGAATTTCTCTTTTTTTGGCCTGTGCTTTTTAAAGCAGTTTAACTGCTTTACTAATAGCCATTTTAACCATACCCTGATATCCATTACTGCCCATTGTGGACTCTGCACCATTCTACCAGAAAGCAGAATGGGAAAATGGAGCTAAAAATAACCTGGAGAGGAGCACATGAATAAAGGAAGATAACACACACACACACACACACACACACACACACACACACACACACGACTAACTGTCTCTAAAGAACAGAAACAAGACTTGTTGGGAAATCTAGGTTTAGTTTATCTTGCTACTTGGTTACTAAGGATTTGAAAATTCAAAGGGCAAAATGAAATATAGTTATTTAGTGAAAGAATAACTTCATACTTTTTTTAGATCTAACGTTAGCCCTAAGTATCTGTGTATAGTTACCTATAACTAGTTCAGGATCAATGAAAGTTTTAAAAGGAGGAGGTGTAGGAGTGGTATTAATGACATTAAGATCATTTCAGCCTTAACTGACTCCATTAATTCTACTCTCACACACCCTTGAAAAAGGAGAATGTCAGTAGTTTATTTTTTTATACCTTTTCTCTAGGCTTAAGGTTTATGTCTTTATTAGCTCACATCTAAAATTAATAGTACACTTTTATAAGTAATTCAATTGGAACAGCTTTTTGAAGATATTGTCAATGACTAATATAAATAATTTACTTGATCAAAGTTATTATTCCTAAGAACTAAAATTAGTTTTATGTGCTCCACATTCCTGGGTTTTATATTCCCAGTATACAACACTCCAATGCCAAACCACTGGTTTGCCAACAAAAACAGGGTGCTTATGGGATCCTTGTGTAGTTGCATGACAACACAAAACATTTTAACAAAGTATTTGATATACTGATCCCATATTAGTGCGCGTAAGTGTAGTCTTTAGTCAACATAATCTTGTTTTTATCCAGTACAAATACTCAGACTGATGTATTAGGCTTTAGTTTTAAAGTATAGAAAAGAAGAATAGAACATAAATGTTTAAAACCAAATGGAAATCAAAAAGGGAGGAGAAATTTTTTTGTTCATTCAGTTTTAAGAGAAATAGTTTAAAATATTTTTTATTTAATACTTATATTACTTTTCAAGGAAAAGACCATTTCAGGCATGAAGAATATCATTGCTGAGATGGAACAGGCATCAAGGTAAATCATTCAACAAGAATTTGAGATCTATTGGGGACAAAATACTATGTTAGGTACAAAGATAGTAGGAGACAAGGGGGTTAGTGTTATGTATAAGGTGATAACTTTTTAAGTTTATTTTTTTATTTTGAGAGAGAGAGAGAGCATGCAAGCAAGGGAGGGACAGAGAGAAAATCCCAAGCAGGCTCTGCATAGACAATGTGTAACCTGATGCAGGGCTCGAACTCATGAACCGTGAGGTAATATAACCTGAGCCAAGATTAAGAGGCAGATGCTTAACCGACGGAGCCACCCAGGCACCTCAGGTGATAACTTTCTAATGTTTGAAAGGAGGCACAAGTCTGTGTACGGAAGTAAAAGAAAATATGGTGTTAGCCAAGTAAAGGAATGGGAAGGGCATTCAAGGTAAAGAGAATAGCAAAGAACCCCAGATCATGTTCAAGAGCCTCTTGAATGACAAGTAGTTGAGTGTGCTGGAACCCAAAGGGTAAGAGAAGTGATGGAAGGAAAGGCTAAATAGGCAGAGGCTTGTGGTATAGACAAATGAGTCTTAATGTTATCTTTTGGACATTAAGAAATCATTAAAGGAAATTAAGGAGATTTTTGTGCTAGATTACTGAGCCAAAGAGATGATGATAGATAGGATGGAGGGATTGGGAGACAGGAGTGATGGGCTTCTTGTGAGGAGGAGAATCTAGGAGAATGCCAGGTTTCTGGCTGGGGATGAATATTCAACATTATGAAAGTATGTGGAAACACATGATTTCCTCTGGATTTGAAGAGCCTTTGAGGCTTTCTTATAGATGTGTCTAGTAAGCAGTTAAGTATGAGTTTGCAGTGTTAAGGAAGAGGAAGAGGCTGGAAATAAGATTTCAGAATCATCTGAAGATGGGGCTAGGAGCCATGGCTATGAACAGGATTTTCTTTTTTTTTTTAATATGTATTTTTTAATGTTTACTTCTTTTTGAGAGAGGGAGAGCTAGAGTGCAAGCAGAAGAGGGGCAGGGAGAGAGGGAGACAGAGGATCCAAAGAAGGCTCTGTGCTGACAGCAGAGAACCCATTGCAGGGTGTGAACTCATGAACCGTGAGATCACAACCTGAGTCAAGTTGGACACTCAACCGATCAAACCACCCAGGTGCCCCTGAATAGGATTTTCTGAGATAAGGGTGAGAAGAATCAGGAGGCTAAGGGTTCAGCCCTGAGAACCATTAATTTTTAGGATGGCAGAGGACTGGGAACCTGCAAAGGAGACAAAGCTATAGCAGCCAGAGGTAGAATGAAGGCTTTCTTATACTGGAGTATTAGAAGTTTTGAAATACTTAGCAAATCATTGACTATTATGTATATTTAGCATCCTTTTTTAGAGTGAAATATGGGAAACATTGAGAAACTCCAATGGACTGTATTTAAAATTTAAATGTATTTAAAACATCGAACGTTTTCATGCTAACTGTCCAACTTCTGTCTTATGAGAATTTGTTATTCTGTTTTTGATAAAATGTCTCTTTTTATGTACTATCTGATTTGTGGAATAGACAGTCTACTGAAGCCCTAATTATGTGTGAACAAGACATTTCCAGAATGCGTCGGCAATTGGATGAAACAAATGATGAGCTGGCACAGATTGCCAGGGAAAGAGATATCTTGGCTCATGAGAATGATACTGTCCAAGAACAATTTTCTAAAGCCAAACAAGAAAACCAGGTATACTTGTTCCTAGAATCTTTCTTCTCCAAGAAAAATTTTTGTTTTATTCTGATTCTCAGTCCTCATTTTATTTTGTAGAAGACCTCAGGCTTTGGAATCAGCCATTTTTTTTTGCCTTTACTCTGCAGATTATGCCTCATATTTTATAAATGAAATTCTCAAACATGAAGTATTAAAGGAGAGAGTGGTGATATAATAGATTTGTATTAAATCTTAGGAAGTACTTCCTTACTGAAGGATAAATATTTGAACAAATCAACAAAGGAAGAGAAAAACCTTCAGAAACTTTTAAGAAAGGGGTAGATTTATTTGGTGAACTATTATTCTCTTTAAGGATGAATATATGTATGGACTATGCCACATATCCTTAGCACTGTGATTCTGCTTGGGAAATTTTCTTTTATAATTATTCTCTTTCTAAGACAATATATTTGTTTATCCACTCTTTTCATTTCTAATATCAGTATTTTAATTTGAACATTAAAAAACTCTATTTGGAAGCTTTTTTCCCCTCTTAAAATGATTCAGTCTAAATGACTCCCCCACTTGCTGTCACTCTCAGTGTGTTTAGTCTGCATCATAGAAGTCTGTATTTTTAATTGTTAAATATTTTTAATTTACATAATGAACTTTTTAATGTAAGTGGGATAAAACCACACACCACTTTATATCATGGTTTTTCCTACATGATAAGGCCTGGAGTAATTAAGACTCATGAATTTGAATACCCTGCTTGGCTGTGTGATCATACCATTAAACTTTCCTGAGTCTCAGTTTATATATGTAAAAATGGAGAGGAAATGAGAACATGCCTAGAAAGTACTCATCGGAGTGTCTAGCACAATCACTGGACAAATATCTTGTTGCTGTTACTTGCTTACTGTGACATCATAAGCACTCCCTTGCTTTGTTAAAACTTCATAAACATTTTTTATAATCAGAATAAATTGGTGTTATAACAATTTACATTTGTTCAAGAGTAGTTTTTTCCTTTGTTTGGGTTATAGGCCCAAGGGTAGAAGTTGGATCCCTTTGTGGACCACAAGTTAAAACCCAGATCACAGCAAATTTGGAAAACAGAAACCTTTAAAAAAAATCTCATCCTCAATACTACAATTTCTAACAAATTGGTATGAAGTATTTTTAGTGTTTTATCCTGACTTTTTCACTAAATATAGATGGATATTTTCCTCTGTTATTAAAAATTATTCTAAACAATTTCTCATAGGCAGATACATAATGTATGTGGTTATGCCACTGTGTAGATACTGTTATTTACTGCCTTCATTTACTTAACGTACATAGATATTGTCATCATAACAAATAATGCCTTAGTGAACATTCTTTTCATTATTTCATTCACTAGATTTAGTTTTAAATTAAATCAAAGCTTATGAGGTTTCTTTTTTAAATTAAAAAAAAAAGCCTTTCTAAGTGGACATTTTCAAATGTAGTGAATACTCATGAATCTATCTCCCACCTTCAACAAAAAGCAACATACTTGTCATTCCTGCTCTTATGAGCATTTAAAAATGTCTCCTGATGTAGATTGTAGATAGCAGATAACAGATTTGCTTTTGCAAATTTTGTTTATTTCAAGATACATGGAAATGCTCATTCCTGGGTTTAACAGAATAACTTTAATTCTTTGCTAATTTGATAGACAAAATAGTATTTCATTTTTAAAAAATTATTTAAAATTAGTAAAATTTTAAAAGTTTAGAAAATTAAAATGTTTTTTTATTACTTATAAATTTTAACTTTTTTCAAGTACTATGCCCTTGGGCTTCCTTTTTGTGAATTGTCTGTTGGGTTCTTTGCTCATTTACTATTTGGATTCATGTGTTTTCTGTTTTGTTTTATTTTTTTGCTAGTGGGGTGATGGGCCACATGTCTCCCATTATCTCACAGACTTGCCCAGACTTATTCACATGGTGATTGTTGCAGTATTTCCAAGAGCAACAAGCAGGAAGTCCCAATAAATAAACAATTTTCAAGCACAGATTTTCAATTTGTGTCCTGTTGTTTATTGTCCAATTAGCCAAAAAAAAAAAAAAAAAAAAAAAAAAAAAAAATTGTGAAGGCAAGATTAGATAGAAATGTGGTTAAATAGACTTCAACTCACTGGAAGGAGTTATTGCAAAGAATGTGATATTAGAAAGCATGAAGAGCTGAGGTGTTTTTGGTTTTTATGAGCTTTATATATTAGGTATACTAAATTTTATTTATCACATTTACTATAAATATTTAAAATTAATAGTGGTTTTGACACAGAGAAAGTTTCTATTTTTATTTTTTGTTGTCAAATCTAGCTATATTTTTCTTTATAGGCCCTGTCTAAAAAATTGAATGATACACATAATGAACTTAACGACATAAAACAGAAGGTCCAAGATACTAATTTGGAGGTTAACAAGCTGAAGAGTATATTAAAGTCTGAAGTATGTATACATTTTTTTTTCTGTTTGCTCATGATACTGATGAAATTTTGCTAGTTATTTCTCATAGGGACAGCTGAATCAAGGCTTTTTAAAATACATAGCATATTTTAGTGTTGACAATGATGGATTAATTGTATATTCAGCCATCCTAGATAAGTAGAATCCTCCTAATTGGCTGAAGGACAAGAGATCAGAATCAATTTCAGCTCACTTATATTTGAAAATGGTAATTTTCAGTTGTAAACCTTTGACAAAAGAGGCTCTGCCTGATTGTGTAGAAGATCAGAATTGATCACCCTGTTGTGGGGCCATCCTTTCTTTCTTTCTTTCCATATACACACACACACACACACACACACACACACACACACACACACACATATATATTTTAATATGAAATTTACTGTCATATTGGTTTCCATACAACACCCAGTGCTCATCCCAACAGGTGCCCTCCTCAATGCCCATCACCCACTTTCCCCTACCTCCCACCCCCCCATCAACCCTCAGTTTGTTCTCAGTTTTTAAGAGTCTTTTATGTTTTGGCTCTCTCCCTCTCTAAATTTTTTTTCCCTTCCCCTCCCCCATAGTCTTCTGTTAAGTTTCTCAGGATCCACATGTGAGTGAAAACATATGGTACCTGTCTTTCTCTGTATGACTTATTTCACTTAGCATAACACTCTCCAGTTCCATCCATGTTGCTACAAAAGGCCAGATTTCATTCTTTTTCATTGCCAAGTAGTATTCCATTATATATATAAACCACATCTTCTTTATCCATCAGTTAATGGACATTTAAGCTCTTTCCATAATTTGGCTATTGTTGAAAGAATTTACCCAAGGGATACAGGGGTGCTGATGCATAGGGGCACTTGTACCCCAATGTTTATAGGGATCATCTATTTCTTAGGACCAGAGTAGATGGCTCTGCTCTGTACTTCTGTGTTAGTGACCAAATAAATCTAGAGTATGTGTGGTCCCCCTGGAATAAACAGACAGCTTGACCAAGGATGTTAGGTATGCCCATTGGTAAAATATTATCTAAAATAATATAGTTGCCTTAATTAATATAATAGGTATAGTGTTTCCTACCTACCACTCAAACCATTAATAGGAACTTTCCACCCCCAAACTGTTTTCCTTGTTTTATTTAACATCTCATTTAAAATCAGTCTGTAAACATTTCTTGAGCGTTCATTTTTAGTGTGCATAAGACTGTTTAAGACTTTGAGAGAGAAGAGATTCTGAGGATTTCTAAATTGCAGGTAAGGCAGTAAGTCGGCAGCCTTACATTGGAAAAGCAGGTCGTTTCTTACATGTCTTGATTTTAAGGTGCCAGCAATGTAATACTATAATTGAATGGAAGCTTCAAAGTCAGATAGGTCTGACCCCCCTTCTCACTCATAACATGAACTTATGTAGGCTACTCAATCTGAGTCTCAGCATCCCATCTGTAATTGGAAAGAAAGCCCAAGTAAGTAAGATAGACCTAGCACAGTGAACCATTTAAGTATATTCTGGAACAGAACAGAATATAAATAAATGAATATCTAAGCATTTAATGTAGTAAGATTTCAGTCAGTGTTAGACACTTCCCTTTTTCTCCCTAGCTTGTCACATTGTCTGAAATTCCACCATTAGGGATCGGGGCTTTTAGAGTGTGGAATGGTATTTTCAGACATCACACATCAGGCTTCTCTCAGCTGTTGGTGTCCTTCTGTGAGTTCTTTTATTTTGTTTCACAACAAAACTGGGTGGATCCTGGCAGTCCCCTGAGAGAATAAACCACAGGCCCATTAAGAATTGTTGAGCACTTGATTCATTCACTCATTCAGCATGTAGTATGGTAGGTGCTGAGGTGCCAGAGATGAAAAGTAGGAAACAGAATGGCACCCCGGGCAATGAGGACAATCTGAACAAAGGTGTAAGGGGAAAAAAGTAGGTTCTGTAGCTAGAGGGGAGGGTATAGGTAGTGATAATACAGAGGTAGAAGGACTTGTTTGAACTCTGTTTTCAGGAAGCTTTTGTTACAACATGAGCCCAGAAGTTATTTGAAGAATTGCCTTTTAGAAAGATCATTCTGGTCATTTGGGGAGGAATAAATCAGAAGGGTAACAAAATCAGAAAGAGGGAGATCAATTAGGGGAGGCTGTATCCTTAATTCAGTCAAGTAGCACAAAGGATTACAGCTGAGGCAGCCAGTTTTGCTGTGGGGAAGTATAGTATTGAGCCCAATAATGGACCAGAGGTGGAGGGTACTGAGGTGGGGACAGCACCAGAAAGAGGTAAACAGATGCTGAAAGGGAATTGGAAAATACGAAAGAATAGTTTCACTTTTTTAAAAAATTCAAATTTGAGTTAGTTAACATACAGTGTAGTCTTGGCTTCAGGTGTAGAACCCAGTGATTGCTCTTTTATATATGACACCCAGTGCTCATCCCCAAAAATGCCCTCCTTAAAGCCCATCACTCATTTAACCCATCCCCCCACCAACCTCCCCTCCAGCAACCCTCAGCTTGTTCTTTGTCTTTAAGAGTCTCTTATGGTTTGCCTCCCTCTGTTTTTACCTTATTTTACCTTCCCTTCCCCTATGCTCATCTGTTGTTTTTCTCAGATTCCACATATAAGTGAAGTCATATATCTGCCTTTCTCTTATTTTGCTTAGCATAATAGACTCTAGTTCCATCCGCATTGTTGCAAATGGCAAGCAAGATTTCATTCTTTTTTAAAAAGTTTTTGACATTTATTTTTGAGAGACAGAGCATGAACAGGGGAGGGGGAGAGAGAGAGGGAGATACAGAATCCGAAGCAGGCTCCAGCCTCTGAGCTGTCAGCACAGACCCCAATATGGGTCTCAAACCCACAAACCATGAGATCATGACCTGAGCCAAAGTCTGATGCCTAACCGACTGAGCCACCCAAGTGTCCCAAGATTTCATTCTTTTTCATCGCTGAGTAGTATTCCATTGTGTGTGTGTGTGTGTGTGTGTGTGTGTGTGTGTGTGTGTGTGTACCACATCTTCTTTATCCATTCATCAGTTGATGGACATTTGGGCTCGTTCCATAATTTGGCTGTTGTTGATAGTGCTGCTATAAACATTGGGGTGCATGTGCCCCTTCAAATTCAGCATTTTTATATCCTCTGGATAAATACCTAATAGTGCAATTGCTGGGTTGTACAGTAGTTCTATTTTTAATTTTTTGAGGAACCTCCATACTCTTTTCCACTGTGGCTATACCAGTTTGCATTCCCACCAGCAGTGCAAAAGAGATCCTCTTTCTCTGCATCCTCATCAGCATCTGTTGTTTCCTAAGTTGTTAATTTTAGCCATTCTGAAAGGTATGAGGTGGTATCTCATTGTGGTTTTGATTTCTGTTGCCTATCTTGGGCTCCACACTGTTCTGGTTGCTTTGAGTAGATACAAAAAAAGGGAAAATATGGTTTCTGGTTGACCAGAGGGAGGTGCACCAGGTATTTGGTGACCAGGAGTAACACATTCATGCCAGTCCCTTTTTACTGCTTGAACCTTGAACCATGTGTTACCTGGGAGTCACAAAACTACATTTAATATAAGAAATGGTTCCTATTTTAGAAAACTTAATATAGTATAAAAAAGTGGTTTCTATCTTCAAGGAACTCAGAGTGTTACTGGGGAGACTGGACATCCACACCTAACAACATAAAACTCTCAGGCAGTGTTAAGAGAATGGCATAGACAGTGAGTGCCACAGAAAGTTAAAGAGGGTGAAGAGTGATGGGGGTAGAATTCAGTTTATAAATACTGTACCGTGTGTTTGCCAGGTACATACTAAGTGCACAGCTGTTGTTTTTAGTACAATAATGGAAAAACACATCCTACAGGCACATTGAGAATATCCAAATCTTGAAAGTCAGTGCAGTAGTTGAGCATGTTAACAAACTTGACAAGATTCTATATTAGTCATAGGTAACCAAACCACAAGGTGGCGATATTAACTGAATTTTAACCAGTCTCATGGTTAATCATATTTGTGAAAACTTAAATCTGATTTGAAAGCTTTCTTAGGGTGAGATATCATTTATTGCAATGTGATCATTTTATGGTTCTGATAGAAATTCACTGGTTATTAACAGGTATTAATGAGAGAGAGGTCTGGTACCTTTTTAATAATAACCAAAATTATAAATGACTTTGTAAGAATGAGTTAGCCAAACCATATTACTAAAACATGTTTTTAAAAACAGCCTCATAATGATTACTCAATATAGTATACTATTTGTGTATTTGTGGAGTTATTATATTCCTTTAGAAATAAGATCCCACTTTTTAGTCAGTCTCTCATGATAGAACTTTTAAGGTTTTAAACATATGGTTTGGGGCACCTGGATGGCTCAGTCAATTGAGCGTCCAACTCTTGATATCAGCTGGGGTTGTGATATAGCAGTTTATGGGTTCAGGCCCTGCATTGGACTCCGCACTTATAATGCAGAGCCTGCTTGGGATTCTCTGTCTCTCCCTCTCTTTCTGCTTCTCGCTTGTGTGCGCGTGTACTCTCTGTCTCTCTCAAAATAAATAAACCTACAAAAATTAAAAAGTTTTAAAAATGTGGTTCTATATTATATGCCCAATATGACTGTATAGTTATGAGTAGTGTTTGTTGGCATAGGTTTGTTGTTTTATTTCTTAGAAATTTTAGGTAAGTTACTAGAACAGTAAGCAAAAGTAAATCATAAATCATAGAACAGTCCATGATAGAGAAAATTAAGACTGAGGTTATGAATGAAAGGCAGGAACTAGACAGGTGATGTGCCAAATCAACAGAATTATCAGAGATTTATGCTTGAAATTTGTAATTAGTCAGAAGTTCTGTAGCCAGTACAATCTAGAAAAGCAGTCAGGAACGAAGGAATGCACAGGTATAGAAGGTTGGCCAAGGCAGAGACTCAAAAACCAGAGTAGCAATTAGTCACTAAACGGATATATAGGGAGAGGAGGCAATGAAGGATTTTGTTTGAACAAAAGCAAATATAGGAACCAACTTGACTTTACTAGATGGGTGAGTGTGACTCAGGAGGCAGGGCAGATCCTGGTCCCACTCCCTTTTGTTGATTACAGGATGACCAATTTTCTAAATGGAGAATATAGATACGATTTCTTGAGATTATGTTACAAATGGTTCTGTAGCAAATAAATTTCCCGTGACCTGGCAAATAATGTTTACTTTATATTGTATGTTGACCATTTTACATCTTTTAAAGTAAGTCCTAAAATTGCTTTTTAGGAATCTGAGAACCGGCAAATTATGGACCAACTCCGAAAAGCCAATGAAGATGCTGAAAACTGGGAAAATAAGGCCCGTCAAGCAGAGGCAGATAACAATACCCTCAAATTAGAACTTATTACTGCTGAGGCAGAAGGTAACAGATTAAAAGAAAAAGTAGATTCTCTCAACAGAGAGGTCGACCAGGTAAGTTTGGGAAAATGTATTTGTGGGACATTCTACATCATTTTGAAAGAGTTTTGTTTGGCATTCCATAAATTAAATATATAAACAAACACTTAAATTATTTAAATATACTATGAATTGTAGCCTAATTGTTCTCCAATACCCACTCTGGTTTTGCTCTAATCTATTATCTACCCTACAACTAGAATAATCTTTAGCATTTTTAAAAGTTAGGAACTATTTCAAACATACCAAAAAAGTGCAAAAAAAAGTAAATAAAACACATACACACATCTCACTGGTTGAAGGATGCTAATATTTTCCACTGTTGCTTCAAGTTTCTCTTTATGTAAAGAAACAAAATATTACAGATAGAACTCTTCCTTTTCCCTCTTGCCTCCCTCATGACTGGTGTGAATAACTTTCATGTCAGTTGTATAACTCTTTTGCATATGTTTATGCTTCTTCTACATATCTATCACCCACAAATGATATATAACGTTGTTTTGTGTGCTTTAGGTTTTTAAGTGATACTCTAGATATCCATTTGTAATTTGCCTTTTTTGCTCAATATTATAATTTTGAAATTTATCTATGTGATACACAAAGTATAGATCTAAACAGTTGCATCTTATAGTCATTGTGTAAATATTAAAATTCATTCCCATATTAAAGGAAATTTAATTGTCTTCACTTTTTCTTTAATAAAATGCTGCAACAAACATTCTTTTATGTTTCTCCTCGGGTATATATTTCTCTGGGTTTATGACTAGAAGTGGAATAACAGGGCAGGTTTAACTCTTCGAAGTATTGTATTGCTCTCTAAAATTTTACCATTTCATCAGAAATCATGGAGTTGGTATTTTCTCAAGTACTAAGCAATACTTGATATTATCAAACTTTAAAATGTTTTCTATACTTTTTGTTTTCTGTTTCCTTGATTACAAGTGAAATTGAGAATTTTTTCTTATTTCTTGGCCATTCAGAATTCCTCCTCTATAAATTTTCTCTTGAATGAATTTTTGTAAACTTTGCTCATTTTTCTATTGGGTTATTTATCTTTTTCATATTGACTTATCAGGATTATCTATATACTCTTGGTAATAATCCTTTGAAAGATATTATAGCTGGGATGCCTGGGTGGCTCAGTTAAGCGTCTGACTCTTGATTTCGGCTCAGGTCATGATCTCATGGTTTGAGTTCAAGCCCCAAATAGGGTTCTGTGCTGACATTGTGGAGCCTGCTTGGGATTCTCTCTCTCTGTCTCTCTCTCTCTCTCTCTGCCCCTCCCCTGCTTGTGCACACACACACATACTCTCTCTTTCTCACTCTCAAAAATAAATAAACTTAAAACAATTTAAAGGTATTATAGTTATCCTATTTTGCTGTTACTTGTCTTTTCATTGTGCTTGGAATATAAACAGAAGTTTTAAATTCTGATGCTGTCAGAATTATTGTCAATCTCTCCCAAATATGATTTATGTTTATATGTCTTCTTTAGGAAATCCTTTGCTATTCCAAGAATAGAAAGATATTTTCTTATATTTTCTTTTAAAGGTTCTTCTAAAATTCTAAAAGTATGTGGAAATTTTGCCCTTTACATTTAGATATTTAATCCACTTGAGGTTGAATTGTGTGTGGTTTGACATAGAGATGTAATTTTTTATTTTTGTAGATGGATATCCCCATTCTTTATTCACTGAATTATAAGTCTACTTTGTCATAAAAATAAATTTCCATTTGTTCTGCTCCATTCATAACTTTATCTGTTTGCCAACAATAAATTCTTGAAACTTCTATAGTTTTATGTTAAGTCTTGATATCTGGGATTAATGTTCCCCCAAATTATTTTGGCTATCCTTTGTCCTTATTAAACTCTTTCAAATACATTATAAAATAAATATATCAAATTCCATAATTTAACATCTTTCTTCTTTTGTATGAATTTCTTTCTAAATATTTCTTTGGCTGCATCCTACAAGTTTTGAGGTAATGCTTTTATTGCCATTCGTTTAAAAGTATCACCTAGTTCAATAATGATTTATTTTAATAACGATTTATTTTTGATCACTGAAGTTATTTTTTTCAAAAATTTTAACTACTTTATTTTCTTTTTTTAAGTTTTTATTTAAATTCCAGTTAGTTAACATATAGTGTAATATTAGTTTCAGGTGTACAATATAGTGATTCAAAACTTTCATACAACACTTAGTGCTTATCACAAATGCCCTCCTTAATCCCCATCCTCTATTTCCCTGAGTTCCCCACCAACCTCCCCTCTGGTAACCATCAGTTTGTTCTCTATAGTCAAGAATCTGTTTCTTGGTTTGCCTCCCTCTCTCTTTTTTTCCCTCTTGCTTATTTATTTTGTTTCTTAAATTCCACATGAGTGAAATCATATGGTATTTGTCTCCCTGACTGACTTACTTCACTTAGCGTAATACTCTCTAGCTCCTTCCATGTTGTTGCAAATGGCAAGATGTCATTCTTTTTGATGGCTGAGTAATATTTCATTGTATAAGTATACCACATCTTCTTTTATCCATTCATCAGCTGATGGACACGTGAGCTGTTTCCATAATTTGGCTATTGTAGTTAATGCTGCTATAAACACTGGGGTACATGTATCCCTTTGAATTAGTATTTTGTATTCTTTGGGTGAATACCTAGTAATGCAATTGCTGGATCATAGGGTAGTTCTTTTTTTAACTTTTTGAGGAACATCCATCTGTTTTTCAGAGTAGCTACACCAGTTTGCATTCCCACCAACAGTGCAGGAGGGGTTCCCCTTTCTCCACATCCTCGCCAACATCTACTGTTTCTTGTGTTTTTTATTTTAGCCCTTCTGACAGGAATGAGGTAATATTTCATTGTAATCTTGATTTTTATTCTCTGATGATGAGTGATGTTGAGCATTGTTTCACATGTCTGCTGCCCATCTGGATGTCTTCTTTGGAAAAGTATCTATTCGTGTCTTCTGTCCATTTTTAATTGGATTATTCATATTTTGGGTGTTGAGTTTGATAAGTTCTTTATAGATTTTGGATACTAACCCTTTATCATTCCTCATTTCTCATTTGCAAATATCTTCTCCCATCCCGTAGGTTACCTTTTAGTTTTGTTGATTGTTTCCTTTGCTGTGCAGAAGCTTTTTATTTTGATGAAATCCCAATAATTTATTTTTGCTTTTGTTTCCCTTGCCTCAGGAGACATATCTAGAAAGAAGTTGCTACAGCTGTTGTCAAAGAGGTTACTGTCTGTGTACTCCTCTAGGATTTTGATGTTTTGGGGTCTCAAAATTAGGTCTTTAATCCACTTTGAATTTAGTTTTGTGTTTGGTGTAAGAGATTGGCCCAGTTTCATTCTTTTGCATGTTGCTCTCCAGTTTTCCCAGCACCATTTGTTGAAGAGACTGCCTTTTTCCCATTGGACATTCTTTCCTGCTTTGTTGAAGATTAATTGACCATATAGCTGTGGGTTTATTTCTGGGTTTTCTATTCTGTTCCATTGATCTATGTGTCTATTTTTGGGCCAGTACCATACTGTTTTGATCACTACAGCTTTGTAGTGTAATTTAAAATTTGGAATTGTGATACCTCCAGCTTTACTTTTCTTTTTCAAGGTTGCTTTGGCTATTCAAGGTCTTTTGTGGTTCCATACAAATTTTAGGAATGTTTGTTCTCGGTCTGTGAAAAATGTGATTGGTATATTGATAGGAATTGCCTTTAATTTGTAGCTTACTTCGGGTAGTAGAGACATTTTAACAATATTTGTTCTTTAAATCCATGAACATGGAATGTCTTTCCATTTCTTTGTTCTTCAGTTTTTTTCAACAGTGTTTTATAGTTTTCAGAGTACAGGTCTTTCACCTCTTTGATTAGGTTTATTCCTAGGTTCCTTATGGTTTTTGGTGCACTTGCCAATGGGATTGATTCCTTAATTTCTTTTTCTGCTGCTTCATTATTGGTGTATAGAAAGGCAACAGATTTCTGTATGTTAATTTTGTATCCTTTACTGAACTTTTGCAACTTTACTGAATTTGTGTATCATTTCTAGCAGGTTTTGGCGGAGGCTTTTGGATTTTCTATATAAAGTATCATCTCATCTGAAAATAGTGAAACTTTTACATTCTCCTTGCCAATTTGGATGCCTTTTATTTCTTTTTGTTGTCTGATTGCTGTGTCTAGGACTTCCAGTACTAGTGGTACTAGTGGTGGTACAGTGGTGAAGGTGGACATCCTTGTCTTGTTCCTGACTCTAGAGGAAAAGCTCTCAGCTTTTCCCCACTGATGATGATGATATTATCTGTGGGTTTTTCATATATGGCCTTTATTATGTTGAGGTATATTCTCCCTAAACCTATTTTGTTGAGGGTTTTTATCATGAATAGATGTACTTTGTCAAATGTGTTTTCTGTTGAAATTATTGTATGGTTCTTATGCTTTCTTTTATCAATGTGGTGTATCACATTGTTTGATTTATGAATATTGAACTACCCTTGCAACCCAGGAATAAATCCCACTTGATTGTGGTGAATGATTTTTTTAATGTGTTATTGGATTCAGTTTTGCTAGTTTTTATTGAGGATTTTTACATTTTTGCATCCATGTTCATCAGGGGTATTAGCCTGTAGTTTTCTTTTTAGTGAAGTCTTTATCTACTTTTGGTATCAGGGTAATGCTGGCCTCATAGAATGAATTTGGAAGTTTTCCTTTCTTTTCTATGTTTTGGAATTGTTTGAGAAGAACAGGTATTAACTCTTCTTTAAATGTTTGGTAGAATTTGCCTGTGAAGCCATCTGGCTCTGGACTTTTGTTTGTTGGGAGTGTTTTTTTTTTTTTTTTTTTTTTTTTATCACTGATTGAATTTCTTTGCTGTTTATCAGTCTGTTCAAGTTTTGTTTTTTTTTTTCCTTCCTATTTCAGTTTTGGTGGTTTATATGTTTCTAGGAATTTATCTATTTCATCCAGGTTGTCCTTTGTTTGCATATAGTTTTTCATAGTATTCTCTTGTAATTGTTTGCATTTCTTTTTTTTTTTTTTTTTTTTGGTTGTTATTTCTCCTTTCTCATTCATGATTTTATTTATTTGGATCCTTTCTCTTTTGTTTTTGATAAGTCTGGCTAGAGGTTTATCAATTTTATGAATTTTTTTAAAGAACCAGCTCCTAGTTTCATTGATCTGTTCTATTGTTTTTTTTAGTGTCTATATCATTTATCTCTGTTCTAATCTTTATTATTTCCTTCATTCTGCTGGGATAGGCTTCATTTGTTCTTTTTCTAGCTCCTTTAGGTGTAAGGTTAGAATTGTATATTTGAGATTTTTCTTGCTTCATGAGGTAGGCCGTATTTCTATATATTTCCCTCTTAGGACCACTTTTGCTGCTTCCCCAAGGTTTTTGACCATTGTGTTTTCATTTTCATTTGTTTCCAGGTATTTTTAAATTTCTTCTTTGATTTCGTGGTTGACCCATTCATTATTTAGTAGCATGTTATCTAACCTCCATGTATTTGTGGTCTTTTGAACTTTTTCTTGTGGTTGACTTCTAGATTCATAGCATTATGGTCAGAAAAGGTGCATGATATGATTTCAATGTTTTTGTACTTGTTGGGGCCTGTTTTGTGACCTAAAATGTGATCTATTCTAGAGAATGTTCCATGTGCACTTGAAACGAATGAATATTCTGCTGTTTTAGGATGGAATATTCTGAATATATGTTAAGTCCATCTGGTCCAGTATGTCATTCAAAGTCATTGTTTTCTTGTTTATTTTCTGTTTAGATGATCTGTCCATTGATACAGGTGGGGTGTTAAAGTCCCCTACTATTATTATGTTATTATCAATGGGTTCTTTTATGTTTGTTATTAATTGTTTTATATATTGGGTGCTCTCATGTTGAGTGTAAAAATTTCCAATGCACAGGGGACTTGATATTATTATTCTATTTTTTATATCTAGTTTTGTTGTATATTATGATGAAATAATATGGCTTATATGATATTAACTTATTGATATCTGTTAAGGCTTGCTTAGTGGCAGGGTACACAATATTTGATAATACTCTAAATGAGCTTGAAAAGCAGGTGTATTCACTTATTTCGGGGGGCTTATGTATGTTATATGTATTTATATATAGCATATTTATATATACATGTGATTAGGCTTGTTAACAGTGTCATTCAGTTCTTAAAAACCCTTACCAAATTTGTATTTTTGATTTTTAGTTACTGAAAGAAATGTCTTAAGATCCTCCTCTATAATTATGGATTTGTCTATTTTTCTGTGAATGATTTTCTCAGTTTTTGCCATATTTTTAAGGCTGCTATTAGTTCAGCATTTTATATATTTATGATGAAAATATAAATGTGTAATGAGTCACCTGAATAACTCTCTACTTAAACTAATTTTTAACCATCTATACTGAAATGTAACTTACATACAATAAAAAATTCTCATTATGATCAGATGAGTTTTGACAAATGAATACGTTTTCACAGTCATCTGTATAATCATGTTACAGTATAGAACATTCTGTCACCTTCCTAACATTCCTTCAAGTCCTTTTGCAGTCAATCCATCCCAATCCCTAAGCAATTACTGGTTTTCTTTCTGTCACTATAGATAAGATTTGCTTTCTCTAAAATTTTATACAAATGGAATCAGACAGTAAGTATTCATTTGTGTCTTAACTTGTCTCACTCACCGTAATGATGTTGAAGTTCATACATGTTGTTGCATGTTAGTTCATTCATTAGTTCATATTGTTGAATAGTATTCCATTGCATAGCCATATCACAATCTGTTTATTCACCTATTAATGGACATTGAATGTGTGCATTAGTCTGCTAACTCTGGTGAAATAAAATACTGCAGATTGGGTGGCTTTAACAGTATAAATTTATGTTCTCTCAGTTCTGGAGTTTGGCAGTCCAAGATCAAGGTGATGGCAGTTTAAGTTTCTTCTGAGGCCTCTTAACTTGGTCTGCAGATTGGCCACCTTATTACTATGTCCTCACAAGGCCTTTCTTTTGTGCATGTGCATCCCTGGTGGTTCTGCTTGTAGGGGCACAGTCATATTTGATTAAATCCCCATTCTTATGGTCTCGTTTAGCCTTAGTCACCTTCATAAAGGCCCTGTCTCCAAGTACAGTCATCCTGGGGTGTTAGGGCTTCAACATATGCATTTTAAGGGGACACAATTTAGTTTATAACAGATTGTTTCTAGTTTTTGGCCATTATGAATAAACAGCTATGAACATCATGCACAAGTCTTTGTGCATAAATTTTCACTTTTTCTAGGGTAAAAAACTAGCAGCAGAATTGCTGGATCATATAACTAGGCTTAACTTTGTAAGAAACTGACAAACTATTTTGCAAACTGGTTGTATCACTTTACTCTCCCATTTGCATTGAATGAGAGTTCCAGTGGTTCTCCATTTTTCCTGACACATGTATTGTCACATTGTAGTTTTAGTTTGCATTTCCTTTTTAACTAATAATGTAGTGCAGCTTTCCACATTCTTAATGATCATGAAAATATCTTTTGCGAAGTGTCTGTTCAAATCTGTTGCCCATCTTTTTATTATGATTCCTGTTACTAAGTTGTAAGAATTTTTTGGAACACTCTAGATGTTTCTTTGTCATATTTGTATACTTTTAAATATTTTCTCCTAGTCATTGGCTTGCCTTTTTAAGTCTTTTGAAGAGCAGAGGTTTTAAATTTTTGGTCAAGTTCAGTTTATCAGTTTTTTTTTTTTCCTACTTGGTATTTCTGTGTCCTATCTCATAAATCTTTGCATACAACAAGATGCATCGGCTTTCTTCTTTTCTTCTTCCAGAAATCTTACACTTTTGTATTGTAGTCTATGATACATTTTGAATTAATAGTTATGTATGATGTAAGATAATGATCGAGGTTTATTTTTTTCCCCACATGATTTGAAGTTGTCCAGTGCTATTTGTTGAAAAGATGGTATTTCACCACTGAGTTATCTAAGAACTTTTAGCAAAAATAAAATAATCCTGTGTGTATGGATCTATTTCTTTTTTTTCTTTTTTTGGTATGGATCTATTTCTGAACTCTTCTGTCCATGGATATATATGTCTATTCTTAGCCAGTGTCATAGTAAGCCAGTATCGTATAAAGCTTCATTAATTAATATAGCCTTACAGAAAGTCTTCAAATGAATTAGTGTGAATCCTCCAAATGTGTTCTTTCTGAGAAGGTCTGCTGTTATGGGGCCTCTTCATTTCCATATAAATTTTAAAATGAGTTATTTTCTACAGAAAAAAACTTATATGGAGTTTGATAGCATGGTATTGAATGTACAGATCAATATGGAGCAAGTTGAAGATCTTAACAATAATGAATCTTTGGGGACATAAATATAGTCTATCCACATGTTTTATACTTTTAGTGTATAGATATTATATACATATATTGTTATTATCCTTATCTCATGGGTTTTTAAAATGCCATTGAAAATGATATTTCATTCCTAAATTTTGTATTGCAGTTTTTGATAGTCTATACACAGAAATAAGGTAGAATTTTGTTATCTTTTATTCTGTAATATTGCTTAAATTCAATTTTTTTAGTTCTAGTAGGGTTTTTTTTTTTTTTTGGTAGATTTTAAAGGATTTTCTACATAATACAGTCATGTCCTTTGCATATAAAGATAGTTTTACTTCTTTTTTTCCAATCTGAATGCCTTTCTTTTCTGTCTGGTATTGAACAAAGTGATGAGAGTGGACATCTTTGCCTCATTTGTCATCTTAAGGAAAAAGGATTCAGTATTTCTTTTTTGACTATGATATTAGCTGCATGTTTTTGTAGAAACATTTTATCAGGTTGAAGACCTTCTCTTCTAAGTTTACTTAGAATTTTTATCATGAATGGGTATAGAATTTCATCAAATGCCTTTTCTGCAAATATTGAGATGGTCATATTTTTATTTTTATATTTTTGGCTTGTTAAAATGGTTAATACATTGATTTTTTTAATTTTAATTTTAATTTTTTTCTTACCTTATTTATTTATTTATTAAAATATGAAATTTATTGTCAAATTGGTTTCCATATAACACCCAGTGCTCATTCCAACAGGTGCCCTCCTCAATGCCCATCACCCACTTTCCCCTCTTTCCCACCTCCCATCAACCCTCAGTTCTCAGTTTTTAAGAGTCTCTTATGTTTTGGCTCCCTCCCTCCCTAACATTTTTTTTTTCCTTCCCCTCCCCCATGGTCTTCTGTTAAGTTTCTCAGGATCCACATAAGAGTGAAAACATGGTATCTGTCTTCCTCTCTATGACTTATTTCACTTAGCATAACACTCTCCAGTTCCATCCACATTGCTACAAAAGGCCATATTTCATTCTTTCTGATTGCCACGTAGTATTCCATTCTGTATATGAACCACAATTTCTTTATCCATTCATCAGTTGATGGACATTGAGGATCTTTCCATAATTTGGCTATTGTTGAAAGTGCTGCTATAAACATTGGGGTACAAGTGCCCCTATGTATCAGCACTCCTGTATCCCTTGGGTAAATTCCTGGTAGTGCTATTGCTGGGTCATAGGGTAGATCTATTTTTAATTTTTTGAGGAACCTCCACACTGTTTTCCAGAGCGGCTGCACCAGTATGCATTCCCACCAACAGTGCAAGAGGGTTTCCATTTCTCCACATCCTCTCCAGCATCTATAGTCTCCTGATTTGTTCATATGACTGTTCACCTCACTCTGACTGGTGTGAGGTGGTATCTGAGTGTGGTTTTGACTTGTATTTCCCTGATGAGGAGCGACGTTGAGCATCTTTTCATGTGTCTGTTGGCCATCTGGATGTCTTCTTTCGAGAAGTGTCTATTCATGTTTTTTGCCCATTTCTTCACTGGATTATTTTTTTTTTCAGGTGTGGAGTTTGGTGAGCTCTTTATAGATTTTGGATACTAGCCCTTTGTCTGATATGTCATTTTCAAATATCTTTTCCCATTCCATTGGTTGCCTTTTAGTTTTGTTGATTGTTTCTTTTGCAGTGCAGAAGCTTTTTATCTTCATGAGGTCCCAATAGTTCATTTTTGCTTTTAATTCCCTTGCGTTTGGAAATGTGTCAAGTAAGAAATTGCTGCAGCTGAGGTCAGAGAGGTTTTTTTCCTGCTTTCTCCTCTAGGATTTTGATGGTTTCCTGTCTCACATTCAGGTCCTTTATCCATTTTGAGTTTATTTTTGTGAATGTTGTAAGAAAGTGGTCTAGTTTCATCCTTCTGCATGTTGCTGTCCAGTTCTCCCAGCACCATTTGTTAAAGAGACTTTTTTCCATTGGATGTTCTTTCCTGCTTTGTCAAAGATGAGTTGGCCACACGTTTGTGGGTCTAGTTCTGGGGTTTCTATTCTATTCCATTGGTCTATGTGTCTGTTTTTGTGCCAATACCATGCTGTCTTGATGATGACAGCTTTGTAGTAGAGGCTAAAGTCTGGGATTGTGATGCCTCCTGCTTTGGTCTTCTTCAAAATTACTTTGGCTATTTGGGGTCTTCTGTGGTTGCATACAAATTTTAGAATTGATTGTTCTATCTTTGAGAAGAATGCTCGTGCAGTTTTGATTGGGATAGCATTGAATGTGTAGATTGCTTTGGGTAGTGTTGACATTTTAATAATATTTATTCTTCCAATCCATGAGCATGGAATGTTTTTCCATTCTTTATGTCTTCTTCAATTTCCTTCATAAGCTTTCTATAGTTTTCAGCATATAGATCTTTTACATCTTTGGTTAGGTTTATTCCTAGGTATTTTATGCTTCTTGGTGCAATTGTGAATGGGATCAGTTTCTTTATTTGTCTTTCTGTTGCTTCATTGTTAGTGTATAAGAATGCAACTGATATCTGTACATTGATTTTGTATCCTGCGACTTTGCTGAATTCATGTATCAGTTCTAACAGACTTTTGGTGGAGTCTATTGGGTTTTCCATGTATAATATCATGTCATCTGCAAAAAGTGAAATCTTGACTTCATCTTTGCCAGTTTTGATGCCTTTGATTTCCTTTTGTTGTCTGATTGCTGATGCTAGCACTTCCAACACTATGTTAAACAACAGCAGTGAGAGTGGACATCCCTGCCGTGTTCCTGATCTCAGGGGGAAAGCTCTCAGTTTTTCCCCATTGAGGATGATGTTAGCTGTGGGGTTTTCATAAATGGCTTTTATGATCTTTAAGTATGTTCCTTCTATCCCGACTTTCTCAAGGGTTTTTATTAAGAAAGGATGCTGAATTTTGTCAAGTGCTTTTTCTGCATCGATTGACAGGATCCTAAGGTTCTTATATTTTCTTTTATTAATGTGATGTATCACATTGATTGATTTGCGAATGTTGAACCAGCCCTGCAGCCCAGGAATGAATCCCACTTGATCATGGTGTATAATTTTTATATGCTGTTGAATTCGATTTGCTAGTATCTTATTGAGAATTTTTGCATCCATATTCATCAGGGATATTGGCTTGTAGTTCTCTTTTTTTGCTGGGTCTCTGTCTGGTTTAGGAGTCTTAAGTGATGCTGACTTCATAGAATGAGTCTGGAAATTTTCCTTCCCTTTCTATTTTTTGGAACAGCTTGAGAAGGATAGGTATTATCTCTGCTTTAAATGTCTGGTAGAATTCCCCTGGGAAGCCATCTGGTCCTGGACTCTTATTTGTTGGGAGATTTTTGTTAACTGATTCAATTTCTTCACTGGTTATGGATCTGTTCAAGTTTTCTGTTTCTTCCTGTTTGAGTTTTGGAAGTGGGTGGGTGCTTAGGAATTTGTCCATTTCTTCCAGGTTGTCCAGTTTGTTGGCATATAATTTTTTATAGTATTCCCTGATAATTGCTTGTATTTCTGAGGGATTGGTTGTAATAATTCCATTTTCATTCATGATTTTATCTATTTGGGTCATCTCCCTTTTCTTTTTGAGAAGCCTGGCTAGAGGTTTATCAATTTTGTTTATTTTTTCAAAAAACCAGCTCTTGGTTTCATTGATCTGCTCTACAGTGTTTTTAGATTCTATATTGTTTATTTCTGCTCTGATCTTTATTATTTCTCTTCTTCTGCTGGGTTTGGGGTATCTTTACTGTTCTGCTTCTATTTCCTTTAGGTGTGCTGTTAGATTTTGTATTTGGGATTTTTCTTGTTTCTGGAGATAGGCCTGGATTGCAATGTATTTTCCTCTCAGGACTGCCTTCGCTGCATCCCAAAGCATTTGGATTGTTGTATTTTCATTTTCATTTGTTTCCATATATTCTTTAATTTCTTCTCTAATTGCTTGGTTGACCCATTCATTCTTTAGTAGGATGTTCTTTAACCTCCATGCTCTTTGGTTTTCCAGACTTTTTCCTATGGTTGATTTCAAGTTTCATAGCATTGTGGTCTGAAAGTATGCATGGTATGATCTCAGTTCTTGTATACTTATGAAGGGCTGTTTTGTGACTCAGTATGTGATCTCTCTTGGAGAATGTTCCATGTGCACTTGAGAAGAAAGTATATTCTGTTGCTTTGGGATGCAGAGTTCTAAATGTATCTGTCAAGTCCATCTGGTCCAATGTATCATTCAGGGCCCTTGTTTGTTTATTGATCCTGTGTCTAGATGATCAATCCATTGTTGTAATTGGAGTATTAAAGTCCCCTGCAATTACCACATTCTTATCAATAAGGTTGCTTATGTTTGTGATTAATTGTTTTATATATTTGGGGGCTCCCATATTCGGTGCATAGACATTTATAATTGTTAGCTCTTCCTGATGGATAGACCCTGTAATTATTATATAATGCCCTTCTTCATCTCTTGTTACAGCCTTTATTTTATTTATTTTTTTTTAAATTTTTTTCAACATTTATTTATTTTTGGGACAGAGAGAGACAGAGCATGAATGGGGGAGGTGCAGAGAGAGAGGGAGACACAGAATCGGAAACAGGCTCTAGGCTCTGAGCCATCAGCCCAGAGCCTGACGCGGGGCTCGAACTCACGGACCGTGAGATCGTGACCTGGCTGAAGTCGGACGCTTAACCGACTGCGCCACCCAGGCGCCCCTCTTGTTATAGCCTTTAAAGTCTAGTTTGTCTGATATAAGTATGGCTACTCCAGCTTTCTTTTGACTTCCAGTAGCATGATAAATAGTTCTCCATCCCCTCAGTTTCAATCTGAAGGTGTCCTCAGGTCTAAAATGAGTCTCTTGTAGACAGCAAATAGATGGGTCTTGTTTTTTTTTTTTTTTATCCATTCTGATACCCTGTGTCTTTTGGTTGGAACATTTAGTCCATTTACATTCAGCATTATCATAGAAAGATATGGGTTTAGAGTCATTGTGATGTCTGTAGGTTTCATGCTTATAGTGATGTCTCTGGTACTTTGTGGTCCTTGGAACATTTCAGTCACAGAATCCCCCTTAGGATCTCTTGTAGGTCTGGTTTAGTGGTGATGAATTCCTTCAGTTTTTGTTTGTTTGGGAAGACCTTTATCTCTCCTTCTATTCTGAATGACAGACTTGCTAGATAAAGGATTTTTGGCTGCATATTTTTTCTGTTCATCACATTGAAGATTTCCTGCCATTCCTTTCTGGCCTGCCAAGTTTCAGTAGATAGATCCATCACTAGTCTTATCGGTCTCCCTTTGTATGTTAGAGTGTGTTTATCCCTAGCTGCTTTCAGAAGTTTCTCTTTATCCTTGTATTTTGCCAGTTTCACTATGATATATCACGCAGAAGATTGATTCAAGTTACGTCTGAAGGGAGTTCTCTGTGCCTCTTGGATTTCAATGCCTGTTTCCTTCCCCAGATCAGGGAAGTTCTCAACTATGATTTGTTCAAGTACACCTTCAGCCCCTTTCTCTCTCTCTTCCTCTTCTGCAATCCCTATTATATGGATATTGTTATGCTTGATTGCATCGCTTAGTTCTCAAATTCTCCCCTCATACTCCTGGATGTTTTTTTTATCTCTCTTTTTCTCAGCTTCCTCTTTTTCCATAATTTTATCTTCTAATTCACCTATTCTCTCCTCTGCCTCTTCAATCCAAGCTGCGGTTGCCTCCATTGTATTTGGCAACTCATTTAGAGCATTTTTTACCTCCTCATGACTGTTTCTTAGTCCCTTGATCTCTGTAGTAATAGATTCTCTGCTGTCCTCTATACTTTTTTCAAGTCCAGCAATTAATTTTGTGACTATTAGAATAATTTAGAAATTATTCTAAATTTGGTGACAGGAACTGGTTCTCTTTTGAATTTTGGCTGGGGGATAGGAGAGGGAGATGGCGCTGGCCAGCACCTGTGTTCCTCCGCCGAGCTGAGCTATGTCTTCTGGGGCTCAACAACTCTCCCTCCCTGTGTCCTCTCGCCCTCCCCATTCTCCGAGAGCAGAGCTGTTGACTTTTAACATTCCAGATGTTATGTCCTGCTGGCTGTCAGAACTCACGGAGTCCGGCCCCTCCGCTATTGCAAGCCAGACTTCAGGGGTTCTGCCTTTCCTGGCAGGCTGCCCCTCCACTGCCCCGGCTCCCTCCTGCCAATCCGTGTAGTGCGCACTGCTTCTCCGCCCTTCCTAACTTCTTCTGTGGGCCTCTTGTGTACACTGGGCTCCAGGGAGTCCATTCTGTTAGTCTTCTGGTGGTTTTCTGGGTTATTTAGGCAGATATGGGTGGAATCTAAGTGATCAGCAGGACACGGTGAGCCCAGTATCCTCCTATGCTGCCATCTTCTCCTTATTGATTGATTTTTAAAAATCAATCATGGAGGGATGCCTGGCTGGCTCAGTCAGTGGAGCATATGACTCTTAACCTCGGGGTTGTGAGTTCAAGCTCTGTGTTGAGGGTAGAATTTACTCAATAAAAATTAAAAAATTTTAAAAATATATTCCTGTAATAAATCCAGTTGGTCATGATATATTACCCTTTAAAATAAATTATTAGATTGTTAATATTTTAATTTTTTTTTCAACGTGTTTTATTTATTTTTGGGACAGAGAGAGACAGAGCATGAGCGGGGGAGGGACAGAGAGAGAGGGAGACACAGAATCGGAAACAGGCTCCAGGCTCCAAGCCATCAGCCCAGAGCCTGACGCGGGGCTCGAACTCACGGTCCGCGAGATCGTGACCTGGCTGAAGCCGGATGCCCAACCGACTGCGCCACCCAGGCGCCCCTAGATTGTTAATATTTTAAATAAATTGTTAAATTATAATATTTTGTTGTATATTTTTGCATCTGTTTCATGAGGATATTGATCCATGATTGTCTTGTAATGTCATTGTCAGATATTGTTAATCTGCTTTATAAATTACTGAGGTATGTTAGCCAGGTTAATGCTGCCTCATAGAATAAATGGATGTGTTCCTTTCTCTATTCTAGTTAGTATATTGTTATTGTTTTTTCTTTAACTGTTGGTAGAATTCACAAATGAAACCATATGGGCCAGAAAATGTGGGCAGGGGTAGATTTTCAATTACTTGAAGTTTTAAATTGATTTGGAGCTATTCTGATTTTCTATTTCTTCTTAAATCACTTTTGGCAATTTGTGTTTTTCTAAGATATGTCCATTTCATCAAAGTTGCCAAATTTGTTGTCCAAAAGTTATTTGTAATTTTTAATGGCGTCCCTTTTGCATTCTTGGTATTGATAATTCATGACTTTTCTCAATTTGCTTTATCAGTTTACTTGGAAATTTATCATTATGTTAATCTTTTCAAAGTATCAGTATTAATTTCATTGATTTTTACTTATTCTTGGTTTTACATTTCATTTATTTCTTCTCAATATTATTTCTTTCCTTCTACATCATTTAAGTTTAATTTACTCTTATTTAAAAAATGTAAACAAATAAAAATAAAAAATTTTTAAGATGAATACTTAGATGGTTAGTTTTAGGCCATTTTTCTTTAATATAGTTGTTTAGAGTTTTACATTTTTCTCTACACACTGCTTTAGCTGTATCATACTACACATCTTTGTGGGATTTGGTAACAGCTTTTTTGAGTTATGATTCACATGCCATACAGGTCATCCATTGGAAGTGTACAATTCAGATGAGTTTAGTATATTCACAGAGTTATGCAGCCTTTATCACAGTTTTAGAAAATTTTTATCACCTCAAAAATTAGGCTCTGAGCCCCCATTTAGGTCCTTGCTTCATTTTGAGTTAATTTTTTGTACATAGTGTGAAGTGAGGGTCCAACTTCATTCTTTTGCATCTGGCTATCTAGTTGTCTAATCAACATTTGCTCTTGGCACCCTTATTGAAAACCAGTAGATTTTAGGCACATGATTTTATTTCTGTGTTCTTAATTCTATTCCATTGATGTATATGTCTATCCTTATAGCAGTACCCCAGTCTTAATTACCATTGCCTTGTAGTAAGTTTTGAAATGGGAAAGTGTGAGTCTTCCTTGGTTGTTGTTGTTGTTGTTGTTGTTGTTGTTGTTGTTGTTGTTTTCAAGATTGTTTTGGCTATTTTAGGTCTTTTGAGTTTCCATATGAATTTTAGAATCAACTTTGCAATTTCTATAAAGAAGCCACCTGAGGTTCTGATAGGAATTATTTTGAATCTGTAGATAATTTGGGAACTACAGCCATCCTAACATTATTAAGTCTTCTGATCAGTGAACACTGGCTCTAGTTTTATTTATTAAATCTTTAATTTCTTTCAATGGTATTTTGTTTTCAGAGTATAAGTTATGCCTTCTTTTGTGAAATTTATTCCTAAGTATTTTATTTTTTTGGATGCTATTGTAACAGGGTTGTTATTTTCATTTTGGTATTATTCAATGTGAATGCATAAAAACACAATTGATTTTTATACATTCATCTTGTATCCTACAACCTAGCTGAACTTATTCATTCTCATCATTTTTAGTGGATTCTTTGCAATTTTCTATATTCAAGACTGTGTAATTTGCAAACAGATAGTTTTTACTTTGTTTCCAATCTGAATGTTTTTATTTCTTTTTGGTCAGTTGCCCTACCTAGAACTTCTGGAGCAATGCGAATAGAAGTGGTAAGAGGAGAGGGACATCCTTGTCTTTTTCCTGATCTTAGGGGGAAAACATTTAGTGTTTCACCATTATTATGCTAGTTGAGGGATTTTTCCTCAAATGCCTTTTCTGTGTCTTTGGTCATGTGGTGTCTTTTTTATTTTATAAATACAGTATATTACATTAATTGGCTTTCAGATGTTAAACCAACTTTGTATTCCTGAGTAAATCCCACCTTAGTCATGGTGTATAATTAACTTTTATGTTGCTGGATTTTGTTTTCTAGTATTTTGTTGAGGATTTTGTGTCTATAGTCCTAAGAGATAATGGTCTATAGTTTTCTTTCCTTGTGATTAATGTCTTATCTTTTTTTTGGAGTAACAGAATAATACTGGCCTGATAAAATGAGTTGGGAAGTGTTTACACTTAAATGCAAATCTAACAAAATGTGTACAAGTTATATATAAGGAAAAGTTATAAATCTTTGATGAAAGAAATCAAAGATCCACATAAATGGAGAAAGAGTCCATGTTCATAGGTAGAAAGGCTTGTTATTGTTAAGATGTTAGTTTTCCCCAAATTGATGTATAGATTCATTCCATCTCAGCCAGAATTCCAGCATGTAGTTTTGTGGATGTTAACAAACTGATTATAAAGTTTATATGGAAAGGCAAAAGATACAAGATAGCAAATTCAATACTAAAGGAGAACACAACCTGACTCAAAGATTTGCTATAGTGCTGCAGTGTTTAAGATGGCACAGGATTGGTAAAAGAATAGACAAATCAATCAATGGAATAGAGACAAATAGATCAATGGAATAGCAGATGGAGGTAGCAGACAACAAAAATTGCTATGAGAAAAATCAGATGTCAAATTTGACAGGCAAAATTTCAAAATATCCACTATAAATATGTTTAAAGAATTAAATGAAAAATGTTTAAATAAGTGAAGGAGGATATGATGATAATGTCTCATTAAACAAAGAATATCAATAAACTTATAGAAATTATCTTTAAGAAAGAACAAAATGTACTTTTTAATTTCCTCCTTAACTTCTTGTTTAACCCATTAATTGTTTAGTTGGATGCTTTTTAGTCTCCAACTATTTGCTATCTTCCACATTTTTTCTTGTGGTTGATTTCAAGTTTCATAGCATTGTGGACTGAAAATATGCACAGTATGATCTCGATCTTTTTGTACTTGTTGAGGGCTGATTTGTGTCCGAGAATGTGATCTATTCTGAGGAATGTTCCATGTGCACTGGAGAAGAATTTGTATTCCACTGTTTTAGGATGAAATGTTCTGAATATATCTTTTAAGTCCATCCGGTCCAGTGTGTCATTCAAAGCCATTGTTTCCTTGTTGATTTTCTGTTTAGGTGGTCTGTCCGTTGCTCTAAGTGGGGTGTTGAAGTCCCCTACTATTATGCTATTATAACCAATGAGTTTCTTTATGTTTGTGATTGATTGGTTTATATACTTGGGTGCTTTCATATTTGGAGCATAAATGTTCACAATTGTTAGGTCTTGTTGGTGGATAGATCCCTTAATTATTATATAATGACCTTCTTCATCTCTTACTACAATCTTTATTTTGAAGTTTAGATGGTCTGATATAAGTATGGCTACTCTGGCTTTCTTTTGTTGACCATTAGCATGATAGATGGTTCTCTATCCCCTTACTTTCAATCTGAAGATGTCTTTAGGTCTAAAGTGGGTGTCTTGTTAACACCATATAGATGGATCTTGTTTTCTTATCCATTCTCTTACTCTATGTCTTTTGATTGGAGCATTTAATCCATTGATGTTTACATTGAGATACGAGTTTATTGAAAGATACGAGTTTATTGCCATTATGTTTCTTATAGAGTTGGGGTTTCTGGTGGTGTTCTCTGGTACTTTTTAGTCTTTGTTGCTTTTGGTCTCTCTCTCTCTCTCTCTCTCTCTCTCTGTTTCTCTTTTTTTTCCCCGTCTTTTCTCCCCTGAGAGAGTTCCCCTTAAATTTTCTTGCAGGGCTGATTTAGTGGCCATGAATTCCTTTAATATTTGTTTGGGAAATTTTTTATCTCTCCTATTTTGAATGACAGTCTTGCTGGATAAAGAATTCTTGGCTGCATATTTTTCTGATTCAGCACATTGAATATATCCTGCCACTCCTTTCTGGCCTGCCAGATTTCTGTGGATAGGTCTGCTGCAAACCTGATCTGTCTTCCCTTGTAGGTTAAGGACTTTTTTCCCTTGCTGCTTTCATGATTCTTTCCTTGCCTGAGTATTTTGTGAATTTGAATATGATATGCCTTGTTGATGGTTGTTTTTGGGTTGAATCTAATGGGAGTCCTCTGTGCCTCCTGGATTTTGATGTCTGTGACTTTCCCCAGGTTAGGAAAGTTTTCTGCAGTGATTTGCTTACATAACCCTTCTACCCCTTTTTCTCTCTCTTCATCTTCTGGGACCCCTATGATTCTGATGTTGTTCCTTTTTAATGAGTCACTGATTTCTCTAATTCTTAAACCATGCTCTTTTGCCTTAGTCTCACTGTTTTGTTTGCTTCATTATTCTCCATAAATTGTCCTCTGTATCGCTGATTCACTGCTCTGCCTCATCCATCCTTGCCACCATGGCCACTCCTCGAGATTCCTGCTCAGTTATAGTATTTTTTAATTTCATCCTGACTAGCTTTTATCTCCGCAGAAAAGGATTCTAATGTTTTAAACCCCAGCTAATTTTCTTATTATCGTGATTCTAAATTCTGATTCAGACATCTTGCTTATATCTGTTTATTAAGTTCCTGGCTGTCATCTCTTCCTGTTCTTTCTTTTGGGGTGATTTCCTTCGTTTTGTCATTTTGAAGGAAGAAAAGGAAATAATAATGTAATAAAAAATTTAAAAACCACAAAAAAAATCAAATAAAGGATGCTAGATCCTAGGTGTGTTCTGGTCTATCTGGTTGTTGAAAGGAGCTTGATAGATTAGAGGAAAGGGGGAAAGATAAGAAAAGAAAAAGGAAAATGTTTAAAAATTTGAAAAAATGAATACAGTGAGATAGAATAAAGTGAAATAATGGAAGTAAAAAATAGAGTTTAAAAAATTTACAAAAATGTAAAAAAAATAGTAGAAAACTAAAGAAAATATTTTTAATAGAAATGGAAAATAAAAATAAATTTTTTCTCTTTCTGTATTGAAGAATAAGAAAAGAAAAAAAAATTGAATAGATGGACCAGCAAACAAACTGTGGTATGATTGAAATTAAATCGATTTCCCCTAGAAGTTGAACTATGAAGTACTTTATAGTCTGTAAACTAAACAGGCAGAGAGACTTGTGTTGTTCCTGAAGAGTGAGGTTGGCCCAGTTGGGCAGGGCTTAGTGTAATGGCTCTGTTCTCGACTAGATGGTGCTGCTTAGCTTACTGGGGTGGATTGTTGTGGCGCCTGTAGGTGTGTATGTGCATGCGTGGGAGGGGTGAAAATGGTGTCACTCAGCTACCCAGTCTCTAGTATCAGAAGTCTTTGCTCTCCCCACCAGCAGTTGCGCACCCCTCCTTTGTCTCCAGCTTTCATCCACTCCCTGCTTTTACACTGTCCCTGACCAAGTCATCAGGTTGCCAGGCAGCACCTCCCTCCTGAGTTTTATCTCAGATGCAGCTGTGTTTCCCAACCCCTCACTTCTGAGGGTCTCCAGCTTTGACCTGCTCAGACCTTCTGAGGGAGGATCTCATTGAGCAATGGCCGGGTGCCAGCCTGTCCCCAGGAATGTTCGGAAGACCACGCTGCTGCCGGTGCCCAGAGACTGTGGCTCAGTGCCAGCCAGGAAAAGGTCATGCGATTGTGTAGCAGCAGCGTTTCAGGGATTATGGAAAATCACAACACACATCTGGTGCTAGGCCTCCGCTTGAATGTCCTTGTTCCAGCACCAGAAAATGTGGTTGTTCTCTGGCTTCCACTGGGACCTTTGCCTGTGGGGAGGCCATACAGCCTCTACCAAATGTCCTCCCAGCAGGGGACCACCTCTCCCTGTCTGGCCTGAGGACCCCGAGGACCTCGGTCTCTGCTCCTGGGGATTCACCCTTCCCACCAGAGCACCGCCAGGTATTGAGCTGAGGAGTTTCAGACTATGCGCTTCCTCTGTTTATAGAGTATTAATGGAATTTAAACCCTCTCCTTTCTCCTTTCTCCCTTTTTTGTTCAGTCCCTTGTGTACTCTTTCTTTTCTCTCCAGCTGCTTTCAGGCGGGGGGATTCTTTCTGTACTCTCCCCCCGCCCCATCTCTGTCTTCTCTCTGCAAGCAAAAACAGCTCTCTGCCCTCCACAGTTTTCTCCCCCAGTTCATCTCTCCACCCTGCAAACATGCTGAGTTCTCTGGTTCAGGTTGTGCAGATTGTTGTGTTAATCCTCAAATCAGTTTTCTAGGTGTACAAGATGGTTTAGTGTTTATCTGGCTATATTTCAGGAATGAGAGACACAAAAAATTCTTCTCTGCTGTTCTGCCATCTTGGCCTCTTCTCCTTTGGTATTAACTCTTCTTTAAATGTTTGGTAGAATTCACCTGTGAAGCTATCTGGTCCTGGATTTTGTATGATGGGAGTTTTTTGATTACCAATTCAATATCATTGCTAGTCTGTTCAAATTTTCTATTTCTTCTTGATGCAATTTTGGGTGATTATATGGTTCTAGGAATGCATTCATTTCTTCTAGGTTGTCCAATTTGTTGGCATATAATATTTCATAATATTTTTTCATAATCCTTTCTATGATATTGGTTGTTATTTCTCTTCCTTCATTTCTGATTTTATTTACTTGGGTTTTCTCTCTCTGTCTCTATGTCTGTCTCTCTAATGGGTGTGGCTAAAGGTATAGCAGTTTTGTTGATCTTTTCAAAGAACCAGCTCATTATTTCATTGATATATTATATCTCTTTTAGTCTCTATGTTATTTATTTTTGCTTGAATCTTTATTGTTTACTTCCTTCCACTGGTGTTGGGCCTTGTTCTTCTATTTCTAGCTCCTTTATGTGTAAGGTTCAATTGTATATTTGAAATTTTTTTTGCTTCTTGAGGTAGACCTATATTGCTGTAATCTTTCCTCTTAGAACATCATTTGCTGCATCTCAAAGATTGGGAGCTGTTATATTTTCATTTTCATGTGTCTGCATGCATTTTTTGATTTCCTCTTTGATTTCTTGGTTGACTTGTTCATTATTTAGTAGCATGATATTTAGTTTCCATGTATTTGTGTTCTTTCCTGATTTTTTTCTTCTGATTATTTTATAAAATTTTTAAAGTTCATTTATTTATTTATTTTGGAAGAGAGAGAGAGAGAGCAGGGGAGGGGCAGAGAGAAAGGGAGAGAGAGAATCCCAAGCAAGCTCCATGCTGTCATCACAGAGCCCATTGTGGGGCTCACACTTACAAACCATGAGATCATGACCTGAGCTAAAACCAAGAGTCAGATGCTTAACTGACTGAGCCACCCAGACACCCCTACCATTGTGGTTGGAAAAGATGAGATATGATTTCAATATTTTTAATTTATTGAGATTTGTTTTAGGCTTTAGGTGATCTCCTCTGGAGAATATTCCATGTACACTTGAAAAGAATGTATGTTCTTCTGGTTTTGAATAGAATGTTCTGAATATATCTGTTAAGTCCATTTGGTCCAATATATCATTCAAAGCTACTGTTTCCTCGATGATTTTCTGTCCGATCTATCCGTTAATGTAAGTGGGATATTAAAGTCTCCTCCTGTTGTTGTAATACTCTCAATTTCTTCCTTTTGTGTCTGTTAATAGTCGCCTTGTGTATGGACTGAACTCTCATATTGGATGCATAAATATTTACAATTGTTGTATCTTCTTGTTGGATTAATCTCTTTATGAATATGGTGTATCTTTCCTTGTCTCCTTTTATGGTCTTTGAAAAAGTCTATTTTGTTTGTTTTAAGTATTGCTATGCCAACTTTCTTTTCACTTCCATTTGCATGGTAAATGTTTTCCCACATCTTGCTTTCAGTCTGCATGTGCCTTTACATCTGAAGTAGGTCTCTTTTTGGCAGCATATAGGTGGATCTTGCTTTTTTAATCCATTCAATTACCTTATGTCTTTTTTTTTTTTTTTTGAGAGAGAGAGAGAGACAGCATGAGCAGGGCAGGGGCAGAAAGAGAGAGGGAGAGAGAAAGACAGAATCTGAAGCAGGCTCTGAGCTGTCAGCACAGAGCCTGACATGGGGCTTGAACTTGTGAACTGCGAGATCATGACCTGAGCTGAAGTTGGACACTTAACCAACTGAGCCACCCAGGTGCCCCTACCTTGTGTCTTTGAGAGAAGCATTTAGTTCATTTATAATCAAAGTAATTATTGATAAGTATGTACTTATTGCCATATTGTTACTTGTTATACAGAGGTTTGCTTTGTTTTTGTTTTTGCAGTTTTTCTCTGTTCTTTTCTCCTCCTCCTCCTCCTCCTGGTTCTTTCTCCTTTTGCTCTCTTCCCTTGTGGTTTGATGGCTTTCTTTATTGATATGCTTGGATTCCTTTCTCTTTATTTTTTATGTATCTATTATAGGTTTTTGATTTGTCATTACTGTTAGGTTCCTATATAATAGCTTATGCATAATGCTTTGGATTACAAGCATGTTTCTAGAACAAATTATGCTCACAAACCAAGGTTTTACTATAATATAATGTTATTATGCTTGATGATGTTGCTAACTTTGCTTGACTTATTCTCATTTTTTATTATTCTTTTTTATTTTTTGCTGTTCAGCTTGGTTGCTTTCCATTATTTTGCCTTCAAGGTCACTGATCTATTCTTCTGCCTCCTCTAATCTTCTATTGATTCACTTCTATTGTATTTTTAATTTCAGTTATTGAGTTCTTCATCTCTGATTGGTTCTTTATTATATTTTATATCTCTAATTTGAAAATATCACTAAGACCTTCACTCTTTTCTCAAGTCCAGTTACTAACTTTATGAACATTACTTTGAATTTTTCATTTAGTTATTTTGCTGTGATTGTGTCCTGTTCTTTCATTTGCAACATATTCCTCTGTCTCTTCATTTTGCCCCTCTGTTTTCTTCTTTGTATTTGGAAAGTCAGTTACATCTTCTGCTCTTGAAAGTAGTGGCCTTATGAAGAAGAGGTCCTGTGGTGCCCTGTAACACAGTGTTCCCTGTTCAGTAGAACCAGGTGTTTCAGGGGTATCTCCTTTATGGGTTGCATGTGCTCTACTGTTGTGGCTGAGCTACATTTGCCTTCGGTATATTTAACTGCAATAGCCCATTTTGCCCCTTGTGGGCAGGGTTTGGTCTCTGTGCTGATAAGGAGCCAATCTGAGGCCTCTTTGGGCTAGTATTTGGGAAGTGTCACCTTTATCAGTTAAGCCAGATGCCTGTCCTCAGCACATTTATTGAGGCTTTGGTCACACCAACCTGCAGAGTGTTCTCCCTGTGTTGTCTCCTTAAGAGCCTTTTGTTGGTGGGTGCAGCCTACAGTTAAACTGTATGTCTGCCCCCAGGTCTATCTGCAGGGGCTGCAGTGGAAATGGTATGTGTGGTTATTTTCCCTTCATCTCAAGGCAGGAGTCCCTTTGGTGTGGTACCAATCCCTGCATGGGCTGATTGTATGATATACGGCAGGAGCCATTTTGGAAAGGACTCCTGCTGATCAAGGTGATTGGATGGGGGGATCCATAAGAGAACTCTGGGGTGGGGTTGGGGGAGAAATGGTATCCACAGCTTTCTTGTTCTTGGAGAAGTCTAAAGATCCCTTCCCCTCCAGTGCATAATATAAACCACCTTCATGTACACCCTAGCTGCTTTTCAAACTATTCCTTCTATGTTGTATCTCTGCAGGATTTTTTGTTGTGCTCTTTTTAAAGGCAGGGACTCTGTCTCCTATTGCCCTCTGGCTTTTCTAGAACTTAGCCCACTGATTTTTAAATACCCACAGTTAAGCCCAACTGATTGTGAAAACTTGCAAAGTTAAGTCCCACTGGTTTTCAAAGCCAAATATTATCGGGATTTGTCTTCCCAGTGCAAGTCTTCTATGTCTGTGGTGCTTCTCTTCTTTCTCTGTGCTTGTGGTGCCCTCCTGTTTGTGGTTAGTCTTGCAGGGAGTCTAGTTCCTGACTCTCCATCCCTCCTACCCTTTTTGATGTAGCCTCCTCTCTATGATTAACTGTGTAAAGTCTGTTCTGCTTGTCTTCACATCGTTTCCTGGGTTAGCTGCTATTCCTGGATTAGCTATTATCTAGGTGTGTCTGTGGGATGAGTGAGCTTAGGATCCTACTACCCCACCGTCTTTAGTCTTACTTTTTATTTTCTCCCTCCAATGAGTTGCTAGAACTTCTCTCCTGGACTTCTGGACTCCCTCAAAGATCCTTTTTTCTATGGATAATTGTCTAATTCATTGTTCTCCCAGGGCTCCCAGACCTTGGCCAAGAGAGGCTGGAGCCATTCTCGGGCACTTCATTATCCACCGGTGGGTCAAATTTCTGTAAGCCTATTACCCAGCCCTTGATTGAGTGAGACAACTCCTGCATCCCTTGGAGTGTGGTGCTGGTGATAGCTGTAGCCCAGTCTTCAGAGGTATGGAATTATTTCTGGGTCTGTAGTTAAGGCCACAGCTATCGAGTCAGCTACCTAGGTATGGGCTTGTCTTCTCAAAATGACTCTCGTTGTTTGTAGACCACTGGGGTTTCACAGTCTCCTACCTGGGTTGCAAAGCTCCCACATAGGCACTTGTGACTGTGAACAGATATGAAGTTGTTGTGATTGAGTTGGGGAAACATGTGAGGAATATCTTGTTTAGCCATCTTGCTACATCACTTCTGCATCAATTGATTTTTGTATGTTGTAACAGCCTTTCATATTTGGAATAAATTTCACTTGGTTGTGGTGTACAATTCTTTTTACACCTTACTGGATTCAATGTGGTAATGTTGTGTCGAATATTTTTGCATATATATTTATGAGAGATATTAGTGTGTAATTTTCCTTTCTTGAAAAATCTCCTTCTGATTTTGGTACCAGATGCTGGCCTTGTAGAATGAGTTGGGAACTTTTCCATCTCCTTTGATCTTCTGGAAATGATTGTATAGAATTGGAGTAATTTCTTCCTTAAGTATTTGGTAGAATTAATCAGCAAAACCATGTAGGTTTGGTGATTTCTGTTTTGGAAGTTTATAAATTGTTGATTCAATTTCTTATAAGTTATAGACCTTTGAGATTATATCTCCTTGTATGAATTTTGGCAGATTTTATATTTCAAGGAATTGTTCTGTTTCATCTAAGTTATCAATTTTGTATGCTAAGAATTGTTCATAATTTTCTTTGTCCATTTGGACTGCTATAACAAAAATAACACAGACCTGGTGGATGGCTTAAACAATTCATTTCACAATTTTGAAGACGGGAAAGTCCAAGATCAGGACTCTTGCAGTTTCAGTGTCTGGTAAGGACCTACTTCTAGCTCTTCTCACTGTGGCCTTATATGCTGGAAGAGGGGAGGGAGTTCCTTGATGTCTTTTTTTTTCTTTAAATAATGGCACTAGTCCCATTCTAGAGGGCTGCACCCTCAGTTGTAACCACCTTCCAAAGGAACCACATCCAAATATGGACTGGGGATTAGGTTGCAACATTCAAAGTTTTAGAGGATATAAACATTAACAATAATATTGTTATTATCTTTTTATGTTCATATGATCAGTAGTTGTAGTCTCTCTTTCATTTTGATGTTAGTTATCTGTGTCTTCTCTTTTTTCGTTGGTTAGCCTGCCTAAAAGTTAATCAATTTTATTGATCTTTTCAAGGAACGAGCTTTGGGTTTCTTTGATACTTTCTGTTTAACTTCTTGTTTTAAATTTCATAGACTTCTGCTCTGGTTTTTATTAATTTTTTCTTTTGCTTACTTTGCATTTAATTTACTCTTTTGCTAGTTTACTTGAGGTAGAAGCTTATATTCTTAATTTTAGATCTTTTTTCTCTTCTAACATATGCATTCAGTGCTATAAATTTCATGTAAGCACTGCTTTCACAGCATGCCACAAATTTTGACAAGTTATATTTTTATTTTATGTTATTAAAATATTTAAAAATTTCTCTTAAGATTCTTCTTTGACTCATGTGTTATTTAGAAGTGTGTTATTTAATTTCCACATACTTTGGGATTTTCCAGCTATCCTTTTGTTAATAATTCCTGATTCAATTTTGTTGTGAGCAAAGAACATATTTGGTATGATTTTTATTTTTAAAAGTTTGTTAAAGTGTGTTTTATAGCCTATATGTGGTTTGCCTTAGTGAACGTTTGAGATTAAGAATGTGTATTATGCAGTTACTGAATTAAGTATTCTAGAAATGTCAGTTAAATCTAGGTGATTGGTGGTGTTTGGTTCAACTATATATTTAATGAGTTTCTGCCTACTAGATATGTCAGTTCCATATAGAAGGGTATTGCAGTCTCCAACTATAGGGGTGGATTTGTGTCTCTCTCCTTGTCATTCTATTATTTCTTGCCTTACATATGTTGACATATTCTCTTGTTAGGTGCATATACATTACAAATGGTTATTTTTTTTCTTCATTGCCAACTTTATTTTTTATTAACTTTTTAAAAAATTTAATTTCAGTACAGTTAACATACAGTTTTATGTTAGTTTCAGATGTACAATATAGTGATTCAACAATTGTATGCATTACTCAGTGCTCATCAAGATAAATGTACTTTTAATCCCTTCAACTGTTTTACCTATCCTCCCTCCTATCTCCCCTCTGGTAACCCTCGGTTTGTTCTCTATACTTAAGAGTCTGTTTTTTGGTTTGTCTCTTTTGTTGTTGTTCATTTGTTTTGTTTCATAAAGTCCACTTATGAGTGAAATCATATGGTATTTGTCTTTCTCTGACTGCCTTATTTTACTTAGCATTATACTTTCTATCTCCATCATGTTGTTGCAAATGACAAGATTTCATTCTTTTTTATGGCTAAGACTCCATTATATATGGAGAGAACTAGAAATAGAAGCAGAAAGAAAAGAAAGGAGACAGAGAAAGAAAGAAAAGAAAGAAAGAAAGAAATCATCTTCTTTATCCATTTATCCTTTAATGAACACTTGGGTTGCTTCCATAATTTGGCTATTGTCAATAATAGTTCAGTAAACATAGGGGTGCATGTATCTCTTTGAATTGGTGGTTTTGTATTCTTTGGGTAAATACCCAGTGGTGGAGTTACTGATCATATAGTAGTTCTATTTTAATTTTAATTTTAATTTTAATTTTAATTTTAATTTTAATTTTGAAGAAACTCCATACTATTTTCCATAGTGGCTGCACCAGTTTGCATTCTCACCAACAGTACACAAGGGTTCTTCCTCCAAATCCTCACTAGTATTTATTGTTTCTTGTGTTTTTGATTTCAGCTATTCCAACAGGTGTGAGGTAATAGTTCATGGTGATTTTGATTTGCATTTGCCTGATGATTACTGATGTTGAGCATCTTTTCATGTGTCTGTTGGTCATCTGTATGTCTTCTTTGGAGAAATTTCTATTCAGGTCCTCTGCCTATTTTAATTGGATTATTTGTTTTTTGTTGTTGAGTTGTATAAGTTCTTTATATATTTTGGATACTAACCCTTTATGGGATATGTCATTTCCAAATACCTTTTCCCATTCAGTAGGTAGTCATTTAGTTTGTTGATTATTTTGTTTGCTTTGCAGAAGCTTTTTATTTTTATGTAGTCCTAGTAGCTTAATTTTGCTTTTTGTTTAGTTTTCCCAAAACCATTTGTTGAAGAGATTGTCTTTTTCCCATCGTATATTCTTGCCTCATTTGTCAAAGATTAATTAACTACATAATTATTGGTTTATTTCTGGGTTCTCTATTCTGTTCCATTGATGTATGTGTCTATTTTGGTACTGGTACCATACTGTTTTGCTTACTATAGCTTTATAGTATATCTTGAAATATGGGGTTGTGATACTTCCAATTTTGTTCTTTTTCATAATTGCTTTGGCTATTCTTTTATGGTTCCCATAACATTTTACGATTGTTTGTTCTAGTTCTGTGGAAAATTATGTTGATATTTTGGTAGGATTGCTTTGGGTAGTATGGATATTTTAAAATATTGGTTCTTCCAGGAGAACCTGAGTGGCTCAGTCAGTTAGGCATCTGACTTTGGCTCAGATCAAGATCTCGTGGTCTGTGAGTTCAAGTCCCACATCAGGCTCTGTGCAGACAGCTCAGAGCCTGGAGCCTGCTTCGGATTCTGTGTGTGTGTGTGTGTGTGTGTATGTGTGTGTGTCTTTTTCTCTCTGCCCCTCCCCCTCTCCCTCTCTCTATCACAAAATTAAATAAACATTAAATATATATATTGGTTCTTCCAATCCGGGATAATGGAATATGTTTCTATTGGCTTATGTCCTCTTAAATTTCTCTCATCAGTGTTTTATAGTTTTCAGAGTACAAGTATTTCACCTTCGGGGTTAATTTTATTCCTAGGCATTTTATCATTTTTGGTGTAGTTGTAAATGGCATTCTTTTCTTTTCTTTTTTAAAACTTTATTTATTTAGAGAAAGAGAGCATGAATGGAGGAGGGACAGAGAGAGAGGGAGAGAGACAGAATCCCAAGCAGGCTCCACACTGTCAGCACAGAGCCTGACATGGGGCTTGAACTCATAAACCACAAGATCATGACCTGAACCGAAATGAAGAGTCAGATGCTTAACAACTGAGTCACCCATGCACCTGTAGAATTATTTTCTTAATTTCTCTTTCTGCTACTTGATTATTACTGTATAGAAAGTATATATATATAGTGTCATGTCATCTGAAAATAGTGAAAGTTTTACTTCTTCCTTACCAATTTGAATGCCTTTTATTCCTTTTTCTTGTCTCATTGCTGTGGCTAGGTCATCTAGTATTATGTTGAGTAAAAGTGGTAAGAGTGAAAATCCTTGTCTTGTTCCTGATCGTAGGTGAAAAGCTCTCAGTTTTCACCATTGTGTATGATGTTAGCTGTGGGTTTTTCACATATGGCCTTTAGTATGTTATATGTTCCTTCTGAACCTACTTTGTTGAGGGTTTTTATCATGATTAAATGTTGTATTTTGCCATTTGCTTTTTCTGCATCTATAAAGGTGATCCATATGTTTTTTTTTTTCTTTCTCTTGTAGAAGTGATATATCACATTGATTAATTTGCAAATATTGAACTACCCTTGCATCCCAGGAATAAATACCACTTGATCATGGTGAATGATTTTTTTCTATTGTATTTTTGGATTCAGTTTGGTAACACCTTGTTGCAGATTTTTGAATCCATGGTTATCAGATACATTGGCCTGAAGTATTCTTTTTGTAGTGTCTTTATCTGGTTTTGGCATCAGGGTCATGCTAGCCTCATAGAATGAATTTGGATGCTTTCGTTTTTCTATTTTTTAAAATAGAAGAATAGGTATTAACTCTTCCTTAAATGTTTGATAGAATTCACCTGGGAAGCCATCTGGTCCTAGACTTTTGTTACTTGGGAGTTTTTTGATTACTGAATCAATTTCATTGCTGGTAATTGGACTCTTCAAATTTTCTATTTCTTCCTGATTCAGTTTGGTAGTTTTTATGTTTCTGGGAATGATCCATTTCTTCTAGTTTGTTGAATTTGTTGGCTTATAATTTTTCATAATATTATGTCATGATGCTTTGTATTTCTGTGGTGTCAGTTGTTATTTCTCTTTCATTTCTGATTTTATTTAGTCCTCTTTTTCTTGGTGAGTTTGGCTTTCAGTTAGTTGGTTTTGGTGATCTTTCAAAGAACCAGTTCCAGGTTTCATTGCTCTATTGTTTTTTTAGTTTCTATTTCATGTATTTCTTGACTAATATTTATTTCCTTCCTTCTGGTTTAGGGAATTTTGTTTTTTCTTCTTTTTCTAGCTCCTTTATGTGTAAGGTTAGTTTGTTTATTTGAGATTTTTCTTGCTTCTTCAGGTAGGCCTGTATTGCTGTAAACTTCCCTTTTAAAACAACCTTTCTACATCCCAAAGATTTTGGACCATTTTTTTTTTCATTTTCCTTTTTCTCTATGTATTTTTTTATTTCCTCTTTAATTCCTTGGTTGACCCATTCATTGTTTGGTAGCATGTTATTTAAACTCCATGTATTTGTGTTTTTTCCAGATTTTTTTCTTATGGTTGATATTTAATTTCATAGTGTTGTGGTCAGAAAACATGCATGGTATGACTTCAATCTTTTTGAATTTGTTGAGACTTCTTTCATGGTCTCATATGTCATCTATTCTGGAGAATGTTCCATGTGCATTTGAAGGAATGTGTATTCTGCTGTTTTAGTATGGATTAATCTGAAGATATCTGTGAGGTCTATCTGGGCCGGTGTGTCATTCAAAGTCACTGTTTCCTTTTTGATTTTCTGTTTGGATGACCTATCCATTGGTTTAAGTGGGGTGTTAAAGTCCCCCACTATTACTGTTTTACTATCAATTACTTCCTTTGTGTTTTTTTATGTGCTGCCTTATATGTTTGAGTGCTCCATATTGGGTGCAATAATATTTACAATTGTTATATCTTTTTGTTGGATTGTTCCCTTTGATTATGTAGTGTCCTTCTTTGCCTCTTGTTATAGTCTGTTTTAACATCTATTTTCTCTGATGTAAATATTGCTACCCTAGCTTTCTTTTCACTTCCATTTGCATAATAAATGTTTTTCCATCCCCTCCCTTTCAATTTGCAGGTGTCTTTGGATTTGAAATGAGTCTCTTGTAGGCAGCATATAGATGAGTCTTACTTTTTTTATCCATTCTGTCACCCTTTGCCTTTGATTGGAATGTTTAGCTCATTCATATTCAGAGTAATTATTGATAGGTATGTACTTATTGCCATTTTATTACTTGTTTTACGGTTGTTTATGCCATTCTTCTCTGTTCCTTTCTTCTCTTGCTCTCTTTTCTCACAGTTTGTTCAGTTTCTTCAGTGATATACTTGGATTCCTTTGTCTTTATTTTTTGCATATCTGTTACTCATTTTTGTTTCATGGTTACCAATAGGTTTGTATATACCATCTTCTGTTTATAGCAGTCTACATTAAGTTGATGGTCACTTATGTTTGAACCCACTCTTTTCTCCCCTGCCCTGCAATGTTTTAGATATTTGGTGTCATACTTCAAAATCCTTTTATTTTGTGAATCCCTGACTGATTTGTATAGGTATACTTATTTTCACTCCTTTTGTGCTTCCTACTTTTCTTACTTCTGCTTATGGTCTTTCCTTTACCCTAAAGAGTCCTCTTTAACATTTTTTTGTAAAGCTGCTTTACTGGTCATGAATTCCTTTAACTTATTCTGGGAAACTCGTTATTTATCCTTCTATTCTCCTTCCTGGATAGAGTATTATTGGCTGAAGATTTTTTCCTTTCAGCAATTATATCGTGCCACTGCCTGCAGTTTCTGCTGAAGAATCAGATAGCTTTATGGAGTCTTCCTTGTATGTAACTATTTTCTCTTGTTGCTTTAAAAATTCTCTGTTTATCACTACTTCCTGCCATTTTAATGATTATGTGTCTTAGTGTGGAACTCCTTAGGTTGATTTTGTTGCAGGCTCTCTGTGCCTCCTGGATCTGGATTTCTGTTTCCTTCCCCAGATTTGGGAACTTTTTAACTATTATTTCTTCAAATAAAATTTTTGCCCTCTCTTCTCTCTCTCTTCTCTTCTGGGATTCCTACGATGTGAATGTTATTATTCTTGATGGTGTCACTGAGTTCCCTAAGTCTATTTTCATTTTTTATTATTATTTTTCTCTTTCTTGTTCAGCTTAATTGCTTTGCATTTCTCTGTCCTCCAGGTCACTGATCTGTTCTTCTGGTTCCTCTAGTCTATTATTTATTTCATCTAGTACATTTTAAGTTTTATTTATTGAGTTCTTCATCTCTGATTGGTTCTTTTTTAAGTTTTCTGTTTCTTTATTGAGAGTCTTACTGAGGTCCTCCACTTTTTTCTCAAGTCCAGTAAGTATCTTTATGACCATTATTTAAAATTCTTGATCAGGCATATTGCTTATCTCTGTTTTATGTAGGTGTTTTGCTGTGATTTTTGTCCTATTCTTCCATTTGGAACATTTTCTTGTCTCCTCATTGTGTATGTTTCCGTGTGTTAGTAAAGTCAGTTTTGTCTCCTGCTCTTGAAGAGGTCCTGTAGTGCCCTACAGTGCAGTGTCCACTGTTCACTAGAACCTGGTGCTTCAGGGGTGTCTCTTATGTGTGTTGCATGTACTCTGCTGTTGTGACTGAACCACTTTTATCTTCAGTCCTATTGTCTGCAACGGCTCACTTTACTGTGGACAGGGGTTAGTCCCTATATGTTGTTAGTGGGCCAATTGGGGCCATCTTGGACTTACGTTGAGTCAGACTAGGTGTTTGATAGAGATGCAGTAGCACCAAACTGCAGGGTGCTTTCCCTATTTTGTCCCCTGAGAAGCTTTTGTTAGTGGGTAAGGCCTGCCCTCAGACTAGATATCTGTCCCCAGCCTGTTGCTGGGGCCCCAGCTGGACTTGTGTGTTTGGTTATCTTTCTCTCTTTCCCAGGCAGGAGTCACTTGGGAGTAGTGGTGGCCCCTGTCAGGGATGCTTGCCCACTATCAGGCTTGTGGCACTGCTTTGGATCGGCTCTGGCCAAGAGTATATCAAAGTTGGCAGGACCACAGAGAAACAGGGGTCAGGGCGGGTGGTGGTAGCAAGGTTTGCATTGGAGGGGGTGGATTTTCAGAACTGCTCAAGTCAGAAGTATGGTATGGTGTTAGCAGCACTGGTTTCTACAAATGTCTGTGTGCCTAGGCTGGGGGCAGGGGAGGGAAATGGTGCCCACCAGCTCCTTTGTTCCTGGAGAAGTCTCCCAAAGATCTCCATCACATGTCCTTAGATTAGTAAACAATCTCCCATATACCCCAGGTGTTTTTCAAACTGCTGCTTCAGTGCTGTATTTCTGCTGGGCCATTTGTTGTGCTGTGTCTTTGAGGGCAGGGACTCAGTTTCTTTTTGCCCTTCCAGCTCTCCCAGATCCAAGCCTGCCGATTTTTAAAGTTCCAAGGGTTAAGTCCTGCTGATTGTAAGAACTTGAAAAATTTGGCCCTTCTGGTTTTCAGAGCCAAATGTTATGGGCTTCGTCTTTCCTGCATGGGCTCCCCAGTGTGAGAGTCTATTCCTCTCTCCTCTCTGCACTCACGGCATTCCTCCCTCTAACAGAGAGCCCCACAGGTCGTTTAGCTTCCGATCATGTCTCTGCCCTTCCTACACTCTTCCTTGTGGCCTCTTCTTTACATTTAGCTGTGGAGAGTCCATTATGCCAATCTTTGGGTCATTTTCTGGGTTATTTACACTGATGTGTGTGTTACCTAGTTGTATCTATGGAACAAGGTGTGCTTAGGGGCTTCTTACTCCTTTATTTTCCCCAGAAGTCACAGATTGTTAGGCCTTGATAAATTAAATTTTTATAGTTCTGTAATGCCTCCTTTTTATCTCTGATAAGTTTCCTTTCTCTGAAATCAGCTTTGTCTGAAATTAATATAGTTCTTCCAGCCTTCCTTTGATTAGTGTTATCTTTTTTTTGCATCTTTATATTAAAGTGAGTTTCTTGTAAATAAATATATATATAGTTGGCTTTTTCCCCCCTCACTCTGATGTTCTGCATTAAAAAATATATATATATATATATATTTGAGAGAGTGAGAACGTAAGTTGGGGAGGGGCAGAGGAAGAGGGAGAGAGAGAATCTTAGGCAGGTTCCATGCCCAGTGCAGTGGAGCCTAATGCAGGCTCAATCTCATGATCATGAGATCATGACCTGAGCTGAAATCAAGAGTTGGACACTTTACTGACTGAGCGAACCAGGTGCCTCTGACATTCTGTGTTTTAATTGTGTATATGTCCATTTGCATTTAAAGTGATTATTGATATGGTTGGATTAATATTTACCATATTTGTAACTATTTTCTATTCATTGTTCTATTCTTTGTTTCTTTTTTGTATTCAACTCATTTGTTAGCCTTTATGGTTTTAATAGAGCATTTTTTTTAATAGAGCATTTTATATGATTCTGTTTTATCTCTTGTTAGCATATCAATATAGTTCTTTTTCTTTTCTTTTCTTTTCTTTTTTTTTAAGTAGGCTTCACACCCAGCACTGAGCCCAGTGCAGGGCTTGAAATTTTGACTCTGACACCAAGACCTGAACTGAGATCAAGAGTTGGCTGTTTAGCCAACTGAGTCACCCAGGGACTCCAATATAGTTCTTTTTAAAAAACTTTTTTAAGTGGTGACCATAGATTTTTAATATACACTTAGAACTAAGTCCACTTTTAAACAACACTTTACAAGTGTAGGGATAATGCAGGTATCTTGAAATAGAGTGTTTGAAAATCTTTTCTCTTATTCTTTATAACATTGCTGTAAATCATTTTATTTATTCATAAGGTATAATTTTCCAATATATTGTTGCTATTATGTTGAACAAACTGTTATCTGCTAGGTCAGTTAAGAATAAGAAAAGTAAACGATTTTATTTCACTTTCGCTTATTCTTTTTCTGTTTTCTCTTCCTTAATTGACATAGATCTCAGTTCCTAACATATATCCTTTTCCTTCTCTGTGAAAATTTTCTTTCGACATTTCTTCTAAGGCACATCTACTAGCAACAAATTCATTTTGGTTTTGTTTGCCTTAGAAGGTCTATTTTTTCTTCACTTTGGAAGAATAGCTTTTCCAGATATAGAATTCTAGGTTGGTGGGATTTTTCCTTCAATACTTTATTTATTTATTTATTTATGTATTTATTTATTTATTTATTTATTTTATTATTTTTTTTAAAAACACATTTATTCAGCATCATGATCAGACTATTACATTTAGCAATCAACAGCATGGGTGCAAAAAAAAAAAATCTACATTAAAACCCTTTGTTGGAATGCTTTACACTTTCCACAGAACAGAAACTAACCTGTTATACAATTAATCACAAATACAGTCCTCGAGTTTTTTGCCCATACACATGAGTATTGTCTAAAACATGTCTTCTTTGTAGCAGCTAGGCCCTGCCACCACTGTGCTTGGCTGAGTTCACAAATCTGTTGTAACCTGTAGCTTCTCTGTCACTTCTCTGGCTCTCCTCTCCTGCTAAGCTTTGTTTCCTGGCAGTAATTAAAACCTTCTGCCACTGCCATAGCTACTGCTGCTGCTGGAACTGCCATAGCCACCTTGGTTTTGTGGTTTGGCAAAGTATTGGCCTCCACCACCATAGGGGCCAGAGCTTCTGCCTCCAAAATTTCCTCCTTTCATGGGTCCAAAATTTGAAGATTGATTGTTGTAATTGCCAAAATCATTATAGCTTCCACCACCTCCAAAGTTGCTTCCATCGTTACCAAATCCGTTATAGCCATCACCACTGCCACCATATCCACCACCACCTCCACTGCCGCCAAAGCCACCTCGCCCACTGAAGTTTCCTCCACGGCCAAAGTTGTCATTCCCACCAAAACCACCTCCACAACCACCACCGAAGTTCCCAGAACCACTTTGACCTCTTTGGCTGGAAGAAGCACTAGCCATCTCTTGCTTAGATAAAGCTTTCCTTACTTCACAGTTGTGGCCATTCACAGTGTGGCATTTTTGAATGACAATCTTGTCTACAGAGTCATGGTCGTCAAAGGTCACAAAAGGAAAGCCTCTCTTTTTGCCACTGCCTTGGTCAGTAATGATTTCAATCACTTCAATTTTCCCATACTGTTCAAAATAATCTCTTAGATGATGTTCCTCAGTGTCTTCTTTAATGCCACTGACAAAAATCTTTTTCACAGTTAAGTGGGCACCAGGTCTTTGAGAATCTTCTCTCGAGACAGCCCTCTTTGGTTCCACAACTCTTCCATCCACCTTGTGTGGCCTTGCATTCATGGCTGCATCCACCTCTTCCACAGTAGCATAGGTGACAAACCCAAAGCCTCTGGAGCGCTTGGTGTTTGGATCTCTCATTACCACACAGTCTATAATCGTTCCCCATTGCTCAGAATGGCTCCTCAGACTCTCATTGGTTGTTTCAAAGCTCAAACCTCCAATGAAAAGCTTCTGCAGCTGTTCAGGCTCTTTGGAAGACTCTGACTTAAACATGACGACGGTGGGAGGGGAGACTTTCACGATGCTTACTCAGCGGCGTCCACAGGCAGAAAGGACCTTCAATACTTTAAATATTTTACTCCTTTCTCTGCTTGTGTGCATGGTTTCTGAAGAGAAGTCCTGTAATTCTTATCCATGTTCATCTATAGGTAATGTGAGTTTTTCCCTTTGGCTTCTTCAGGATTTTATCTTTGCATTTTATTTTCTGCAATGTGAATACTATATGCTTACATGTAGACTTTTTGCCACTTGGTGTTCTCTGTGTTTCCTGGATTGTTGGTTTGGTGTCATTAATTTTTGCAATTTGTTATTATTTTTTTTTTAACATTTATTTATTATTGAGAGACAGACACAGAGTGTGAGCAGGGGAGGGGTAGAGAGATGGGGAGACACAGAATCTGAAGTACGCTCCAGGCTCTGAACTGTCAGCACAGAGCCAGATGCGGGGCTCGAACTCATGAACTGTGAGATCACGACCTGAGCTGAAGTCGGTCGCCCAACCAACTGAGCCACCCAGGCGCCCCTGTTATTATTACTTTAAATATTTCTTTTGTTCCTTTCTTTCTTATATTTCTGATAGTTTCATTATGTGTGTATTATACCTTTTTAAATTGCCTTAAAATTTTTGGGGGCCCCTGGGTGGTTCAGTCAGTTGGGCATCTGACTTTGGCTCAGGTCATGATCTTGCAATTCATGAGTTCAAGCCCTGCATCAGGCTCTGCGCTGACAGCTGAGAGCCTGGAGCCTGCTTCAGATTCTGTGTCTGCCTCCCTCTCTCTCTACCCTGCCCCCACTCACACTCTGTCTCTCTCTGTCTCTCAAAAAAACAAATAAAATGTCAAAAAAAATTAAAAACAAATTGTCTTACAATTTTTGAAGATTTTCTTCCTCTTTTTCCTTTATATTTTCTCTTTGAATTTCAGTTTGGGAATTTGTATTGGATTTTCAAGCTCACCAGTTTGTTCATAAGCTGGTTCCGGTCTGATGGTGACCCCATCAAAGGCCTTCTTCATTTCTGTTACAGTGCTTTTGATTACTAGCATTTCCTTTTAAGCTCTTAAGAGTTTCCACCTCTCTGTTTACATTACCCATCTGTTCTTGTATGTTGTCCAGTTTTTCCATTAGAGCCCACAGAATACTGATTGTAGTTATTTTATATTCCTTGTCTAATAATTTCCAAATCTCTGCATATACAAGTCTTATTCTGTTACTTTCTTTGTCTTCTTAGACTATGTTTTTTGCCTTTGAGTATGTCCTGTAACTTTTTTTTGAAACCAAATATGTTGTATTGGGTAAAAGTTACTGAGGTAAATAGGTCTTTAAGAGTGAAGTTTTATGTTTATCTGTGAGTTAGGTTGTGATTACCATTTGCTGTAACTGTACATGTCAAAGCTAAATTTTTCTCTTGTTCTTTTTGTTTTCTCTATTGTCTTCGGGTTCACTTAGAGACTTTTTTTTTTTTTTTTTTTTATATATGAAATTTATTGTCCAATTGGTTTCCATACAACACCCAGTGCTCATCCCAAAAGGTGCCCTCCTCAGTATCCATCACCCACCCTCTCCTCCCTCCCACCCCCCATCAACCCTTAGTTTGTTCTCAGTTCTCAACAGTCTCTTATGCTTTGGCTCTCTCCCACTCTAACCTCTTTTTTTTTTTTTTTTGTTCCCCTCCCCCATGGGTTTCCCCCAAGTTTCTCAGGATCCACATAAGAGTGAAACCATATGGTATCTGTCTTTCTCTGTATGGCTTATTTCACTTAGCATCACACTCTCCAGTTCCATCCACGTTGCTACAAAAGGCCATATTTCATTTTTTCTCATTGCCACGTAGTACTCCATTGTGTATATAAACCACAATTTCTTTATCCATTCATCAGTTGATGGACATTTAGGCTCTTTCCATAATTTGGCTATTGTTGAGAGTGCTGCTATGAACATTGGGGTACAAGTGCCCCTATGCATCAGTACTCCTGTGTCCCTTGGATAAATTCCTAGCAGTGCTATTGCTGGGTCATAGGGTAGGTCTATTTTTAATTTTCTGAGGAACCTCCACACTGCTTTCCAGAGCGGCTGCACCAATTTGCATTCCCACCAACAGTGCAAGAGGGTTCCCGTTTCTCCACATCCTCTCCAGCATCTATAGTCTCCTCATTTGTTCATTTTGGCCACTCTGACTGGCGTGAGGTGATACCTGAGTGTGGTTTTGATTTGTATTTCCCTGATAAGGAGCGACGCTGAACATCTTTTCATGTGCCTGTTGGCCATCCGGATGTCTTCTTTAGAGAAGTGTCTATTCATGTTTTCTGCCCATTTCTTCACTGGGTTATTTGCTTTTCGGGTGTGGAGTTTGGTGAGCTCTTTATAGATTTTGGATACTAGCCCTTTGTCCGATATGTCATTTGCAAATATCTTTTCCCATTCCGTTGGTTGCCTTTTAGTTTTGTTGGTTGTTTCCTTTGCTGTGCAGAAGCTTTTTATCTTCATAAGGTCCCAGTAATTCACTTTTGCTTTTAATTCCCTTGCCTTTGGGGATGTGTCGAGTAAGAGATTGCTACGGCTGAGGTCAGAGAGGTCTTTTCCTGCTTTCTCCTCTAAGGTTTTGATGGTTTCCTGTCTCACATTCAGGTCCTTTATCCATTTTGAGTTTATTTTTGTGAATGGTGTGAGAGAGTGGTCTAGTTTCAACCTTCTGCATGTTGCTGTCCAGTTCTCCCAGCACCATTTGTTAAAGAGATTGTCTTTTTTCCATTGGATGTTCTTCCCTGCTTTGTCAAAGATGAGTTGACCATACATTTGTGGGTCTAGTTCTGGGGTTTCTATTCTATTCCATTGGTCTATGTGTCTGTTTTTGTGCCAATACCATGCTGTCTTGATGATGACAGCTTTGTAGTAGAGGCTAAAGTCTGGGATTGTGATGCCTCCTGCTTTGGTCTTCTTCTTCAAAATTACTTTGGCTATTCGGGGCCTTTTGTGGTTCCATATGAATTTTAGGATTGCTTGTTCTAGTTTCGAGAAGAATGCTGGTGCAATTTTGATTGGGATTGCATTGAATGTGTAGATAGCTTTGGGTAGTATTGACATTTTGATAATATTTATTCTTCCAATCCATGAGCAGGGAATGTTTTTCCATTTCTTTAAATCTTCTTCAATTACCTTCATAAGCTTTCTATAGTTTTCAGCATACAGATCCTTTACATCTTTGGTTAGATTTATTCCTAGGTATTTTATGCTTCTTGGTGCAATTGTGAATGGGATCAGTTTCTTTATTTGTCTTTCTGTTGCTTCATTGTTAGTGTATAAGAATGCAACTGATATCTGTACATTGATTTTGTATCCTGCAACTTTGCTGAATTCATGTATCAGTTCTAGCAGACTTTTGGTGGAGTCTATCGGATTTTCCATGTATAATATCATGTCATCTGCAAAGAGCGAAAGCTTGACTTCATCTGTGCCAATTTTGACGCCTTTGATTTCCTTTTGTTGTCTGATTGCTGATGCTAGAACTTCCAGCACTATGTTAAACAACAGCGGTGAGAGTGGGCATCCCTGTCGTGTTCCTGATCTCAGGGAAAAAGCTCTCAGTTTTTCCCCGTTGAGGATGATGTTAGCTGTGGGCTTTTCATAAATGGCTTTTATGATCTTTAAGTATGTTCCTTCTATCCCGACTTTCTCAAGAGTTTTTATTAAGAAAGGGTGCTGGATTTTGTCAAAGGCCTTTTCTGCATCGATTGACAGGATCATATGGTTTTTCTCTTTTTTTTTGTTAATGTGATGTATCACGTTGATTGATTTGCGAATGTTGAACCAGCCCTGCATCCCAGGAATGAATCCCACTTGATCATGGTGAATAATTCTTTTTATATGCCGTTGAATTCGATTTGCTAGTATCTTATTGAGAATTTTTGCATCCATATTCATCAGGGATATTGGCCTGTAGTTCTCTTTTTTTACTGGGTCTCTGTCTGGTTTAGGAATCAAAGTAATACTGGCTTCATAGAATGAGTCTGGAAGTTTTCCTTCCCTTTCTATTTCTTGGAATAGCTTGAGAAGGATAGGTATTATCTCTGCTTTAAACGTCTGGTAGAACTCCCCTGGGAAGCCATCTGGTCCTGGACTCTTATTTGTTGGGAGATTTTTGATAACCGATTCAATTTCTTCGCTGGTTATGGGTCTGTTCAAGCTTTCTATTTCCTCCTGATTGAGTTTTGGAAGAGTATGGGTGTTCAGGAATTTGTGCATTTCTTCCAGGTTGTCCAATTTGTTGGCATATAATTTTTCATAGTATTCCCTGATATTTGTTTGTATCCACTTAGAGACTTCTTAAACAGAGTCTGAACCTTGTAGTTCTTTCAACTGTAATCCCTTGTTATTACACAGGAGGCTTGTCGATGTGGTAGTAAGTTGTGGGTGGAGGAGAAGTATTCTATAATCCTATGATTAGATCATAGTCTTTCAGTGGGCTTGTGTCTCTGGGATGCGACCTTCACAAGTATTTCTCAGCCTTTTTTTCTTCTTTTTTTAAATGTTTATTTATTTTTGAGAAAGAATCAGAGTACGAGCTGGGGAAGGGCAGAGAGAGAGGGAGACACAGAATCCGAAGCAGGCTCCAGGCTCTGAGCTGTCAGCATAGAACCCTATGTGGGGCTTGAACTCACAAACTATGAGATCATGACCTGAGCTAAAGTCAGACACTTAACTGACTGAGCCACCCAGGTGCCCCATCCTTTTTATTTTTCTTAGGTGATATGGGAAAGCTGAAGAGTATCTGAGTTAGGTATTCCATTCCTCCACATTGATTAGGCTCTGTTCAAATCATGGTTATGCTCTGAAGAAATCATCTCCCTTGAGGGCAGACCTTTGTCAAGGAGAACAGGATGCTCTAGGATTATTTCAAAATGGCTACTTTTCTCCTCACTTTGCCAAAAGCATGTGAGGGTTTTTCTCTGAAAATTTGTTGGGTTCTTAGAGATGAAAATAATGAAAATGTGGGGGCTTCCCTAAAGCTGGGACCCCAGGAGGTTTTATCTCTCAAGCTAGTCTATGCTCACTCTCCCAATAAATAGTCAGTTACTGCATGTGGCTAGCTTCAGTGTCACTTTCTGTTCCTGGTAAGCTGTGATTCTCTGTACTTACCTTTATCTGCATTTGGGGGAGTAGTGGTTTGTTCTATGTTCTTAATTCTTTGATCAAAGAAGAGTTTTTATTGTCAGATTTTCAGCTTTGTTTCATCTTGTGAGGTTGGGAGTCATGATTTCCAAGCTCTTTGCATGCTGGAACAGAAACCAAAATGCTATTTGTTTATATCTTTAGTGACTTGTTAGATTATTTTAGTGAAGTCTGTTCCTCCCCTTCTCCTTGCAATATGAAGCCTCTGATGTTTCTCAAAAGGGGCAGCCTTGGGTATGTTCACAGTTACCCTGGAATGACTATGGTTTTGGTGAGTCCTTTTTGATTATCTTGCTTCCAGACTACATTCAGCTGTTAAGCTCCATAAATTCTTGGCTGTTTGTTTTATTGTTTTCAACAGCGCCCTCAAGCATAAATTGATTCACATGCTGATTCAAGTAAATTTGGGTTCCATTATAGGGATAGGTTTTTAGTTCAGTATTTGAGTTTTTCTGACCTGAGAATGCTCTTCTTAGCAGCCTCGTTCCTTGATTCTCTCTGGTAAAGTAGCTGACCTATGGTTTATTTTATATCTATAAAGAGTTTACCACTGTTCTGAATTTCTTTTCGCCATACCCTCCAAATCTTTTCACCAGACCCTTCATTCTTGAGACTGTCCTGGGCTTGAACTTCCCCACAGTCTATTAAAAATGAAGGAAATCCCAGGGCACGTGGGTGGCTCAGTCAGTTAAGCATCCAACTCTTGATTTCAGCTCAGGTCATGACTTTAGGGTTTGTGAGTTTGGGCCCTGCATCTTGGGGTTCTCTCTGACTCCCTCTCTCTCTGCCCCTCCCCTGCTCACTCTCTCCTCTCAAAATGAATAAATAAACTTAAAAAAAGTTTTAAAAACAAATGAAGGAAGTCCCTTTGGAAGAACTTAGGAACTTCCTGTTTTATGGCCTCCCTCTCTTCACGGGCACAATCTCTGAGCCATGGCTCTCAAGCTTGTATGAAGACAGTGGTGCACTTCTCTTTGAGTGGCATGCCTACTTTAGGATCTAGGCACTTGGTAGGGATGGTGGAAAGTGTGGCTGTAGCCCCTGGTCTTATTGTCATGCATCTGTAAGTATGGAACCCCCTATTTATGAAAAACCTGTGTCAAGGAGAATCAGAGGCATAGTATTCTTACTAAGCCACAAATAAGATAGAACTGCGAGCCTGTGTGTAAAGAATGGGCATAAGAAGGGAGCCCCCATTTCCTAGAAATACTTTCCAGGAACTTAGCCTTTTAAACAAATAGCTTGAGATGGGATGAGAAAAGCTGATATCCTGTCTCTCCTGGAAAGATAGTTTAGTTCCTGACCGGGTACTGAGGGGAGAGGAAGCACTGTTCTTGGATGCATCCCATCTGTAGTGGATTTCCCTTTATGCTTAGCTGGGAGTAAGGAGGGAATAGGTCATAGTTCAGATGCCACAGACTTTCACTGTTCCTAGTTTTAGTTAGTTTTCTTGAAAATGTTACTTCATCTACTATATGTCCTTAGGACTCTTTCCAGAACCTATTTAAAGACAAGGTAAAGTTGGTTTTTTATAATTTTCACTAATTTCTCTAGGGAGTGATTCTGCCACACTGCCATGCCAGAAGTGGAATCTTTACCTTATACAGTTGATATGTTTTAATTTTATTTTATGTGAATATAATTTTCTAATTACTCTTATGTTATTTTGTACCATTTAATTTTCAATATTTGGAGATTAAGTAAATATCTTTCCAGTTATTGATTTTTCAGTCTTTTGTATTAATTGAGGCTTTGTTATGTACAATGTAATCATCTTACTGGATGTTCCGTGTACACTTAAAAGGAAAGTGCATTCTTTTCTTTAGGATGAAATGTTCTATAACTGTCAATTGGGTCAAGTTTTTCAATTCTTGTCCTACTGAATCTCTATTTACTTGTTCTACCACTTATTTAGAGAAGAGTATTGACATCTCCAACTGTATTTGTGCATTTGTATTTCTTCTTTTATTTATATCATGTTAGTTCATGTATTTGAAGGTATGTTTTTGATATATATAGATTTAGGGTTATTATTACTTCATATATATATATATATATATTTTTTTTTTTTTTTTTTTTTTTTAATTTTTGAGAGAGAGAGAAAGACACAGAGTATGAGCAGGGAGGGGCGGAGAGAGAGAAGGAGACACAGAATCCGAAGCAGGCTCTAGACTCTGAGCTGTCAGCAGAGAGCCTGATGCGGGACTCAAACTCATGAACCATGAGATCATGACCTGAGGTGAAGTTGGATGCTTAACTGACTGAGCCACTCAGGTGCCCCAGGGTTATTATTACTTCTTAATGAATTCATCCCTTTACCCATTATAATGTTTCCTATCCTGTAGTATAGTTTATGAAATATTAATATAACCACTTCAGCCTTCTTAAGATTATTTTTTGAATGGCATATCTCTTTCCATGCTTTTGTTTCTAATTTTTCTAGGTTTTTATGTTTAAAACATATTTCTTTAAACAGCATATGGTTGGATCTTGCTTTTTGTAGCCAATCTTACAATAGCTGTCTTTTAGTTGTAGTGTTTAGACCATTTACATTAATGTAATCATTAACATAGTTGTGTGTAAGTTTACCATGTTGTTATTTTCTATTTGTCCCATTTTTTGTTTCTTTTTTATTATTTTTCTGCCTTCTTTTTTCCCCCACATTTTGAGAAAAAAAAATTGACATACATTGCTGTATAAGTTTAAGGCATGGTGGTTTGATATACATGTGAAATGATTACCACAATAGGTTTAGCTAACATCCATCTTCTCATATAGATACAATAAAAAGAAAAAAGAAAAAAATCTCTTTGTGATCAGAACTCATAGGATTTACTCTCTTAACAGCTTTTCTATGTATCAGAATTACCTATAGTCATCATGTTGTACATTATATCCCTTGTACTTATTTATCTTATAACTAGAAGTTTATACCTTTTGACCACCTTCCTTCTATTTCCCTTCCCCCTAACCTCTGTTTCTGGTAACTGTAAGTCTAATTTTTTTGTGAGTTTGTTTGTTTTTATGTTCCATACATAAGTGAGATCACACAGTATTTGTCGTTATATGTCTGACTTAGTTCACTTAGCATAATTCTTTCAAGGTCTATCCATGTTGTTGCAAATGATAGGATTTTCTCATTTTTTTAAACATTTATTTATTTTTGAGAGAGAGAATGTGTGTGTGAGTCGGGGAGGGCCAGAAAGAGGGAGACAGAAGATCGCAAGCAGGCTCCATCCGATGAGTGCAAAGCCTGACACAGGGCTTGAACCCACAAACCATGAGATCACGACCTGAGCCGAAATCAAGAGTTGGCTACTCAACAAACCGAGCCACCCAGGTGCCCCATTTTCTCATTTTTTAAGTGGTTGAATAATATTTCTGTGTGTGGGTGTGCGTGTGTGTATATGTATGTATGTGTACCACATTTTCCTTCTTTATCTTCCCACAGACACTTAAGGCATTTCTATATCTGCACTATTGTGAGTAATGCTGCAGTGAACATGAAAGTACAGATATCTCTTCAAGATAGTGATTTTATTTCCTTCAGATATATACGCAGAAGTGGGATTGCTGGATTGTATGGTAGTTCTAATTTTTTGAGGAACCTCCAACTGTTTTCCATAGTGGCTGTACCAATTTACATTCCTACCAACAGTGCATGAGGGTTCCCTATATGTATATCACAACTTGTGATAAGACTATGTCTTAGCTATTGTAAATAATATTGCAATAAACATGGGGGTACAGATATCTTTTTGAGTTAGTGTTTTCATTTCCTTTGGATATATATTCAGAAGTGGTATTTCTGGATTATATGGTAGTTCTATTTTTAATTTTTTCCTCCATTAAAAAAAGTTGAACTATAGTTGACACACAATGCTACATTAGTTTCGAGTGTACAACATAGTGTTTTGACAACCTGTATGTTATGCTATGCTTACCACAAGTGTAGCTACTATCTGTCACCATCCAATGCTACTACAATACCATTGACTATATTCCTTGTGCTATAACTTTTAAACCCATGACTTGTTCATTCCATAACTAGAAACTTATGCCTCCCAGATCCCATTTTGCCTAGCCCTCCATCTCCTCCTCTGCCATGACAACCGCCAGTTTGTTTTTGGTATTTATGGGGCTGTTTAAGTCTTGTTTGTTCATTTGCTATGTTTTGTAGGTTCTACATGTAAGTGACATCATATGGTATTTGTCTTTTTCTGTCTGACTTATTCCACTTAGCATAATACCCTTTAGGTCCATCCATGTTGCAAATGTCAAGATTGTATTCCTTCTTATGGCTGGGTAATATTCCACTGTATTTATCTACCATATCATCTTTATCCATTCATCTATTGATGAATTTGTGGATTGCTTCCATATCTTGTCTATTGTGAATAATGCTGTACTAAATGTAAGGGTGCATATGTATTTCCAAATTAGTGTTTTTCTTTTCTTTGGGTAAATACCAAATAGTTGAATTACTAGATCATTTGGCATTTCTATTTTTAATTTTTTTGAAGAAACTTCATACTGTTTCCCACAGTGGCTGTACCAATTTAAATTCCTACCAACAGTGCATGAAGGTTCCTTTTTCGTCACATCCTCAGTAACACTTGTTGTTTTATTGTTTTTTTATTTTTTATTTTTTAATGTTTATTTTTGAGAGAGACAGAGTGTGAGTGGGGAAGGGGCAGAGAGAGAGAGGGAGACACAGAATCTCTGAGCTGTCAGGCTCTGAGCTGTCAGAACAGAGCCCGCTGCGGGGCTTGAACTCGGAATGGTGAGATCATGACCTAGGCTGAAGTCGGACGCTTACCGACTGAGCCACCCAGGCACCCCTGTTGTTTTATTGTTTTATGTTTTTTTTTATTTTAGCCATTCTGACAGGTGTGAGGTGATATCTTTATGGTTTTGATTTGTATTTCCCTGATGCTTAGTGACGTGCATATTTTCATGTCTGTTGGCCATCAATATGTCTTTTTTGGAAAAAGTTCTATTCAGATTCTGCCCATTTTTTAATTGGTTTATTTGTGGGTTTTGTTATTGTTGTTGTTGAGTTGTATAAGTTCTTTATATATTTGGGATATTAACCCCTTATCAGATATATATATATATATATATATATATAGATAGATAGATAGATATATAGATATATAGATATAGATATATAGATATAGATATAGATATATATATATGTGTGTGTGTATATATATATATATATATTATACATATATACATATATATATGTATATATATCTTTTGGAAAAGAAAACATTTAATTGTCATTTTTTCCCCTTTTATTTCTTTTTTCTATTTTTTTACTTTACATCCAAATTAGGTAGCATATAGTACAGCAGTGATTTCAGGAGTAGATTCCTTAGTGCCCCCTTACCCATTTAGCCCATCCCCCCTCCCACAACCCTGCCAATAACCCTCAGTTTGTTCTCCATATTTATGGGTCTCTAATGTTTTGTCCCTCTCCTTGTTTTTATATTATTTTTGTTTCCCTTCCCTTATGTTCATCTGTTTTGTCTGTTAAAGTCCTCATATGAGTGAAGTCATATGATATTTGTCTTTCTCTGACTGGCTAATTTCACTTAGCATAATACCCTCTAATTCCATCCATGTAGTTGCAAATGGTAAGATTTCTTCCTTTTTGATTACCGAGTAATGCTCTGTTGTATATATATACCACATCTTCTTTATCCATTTATCCATTGATGGACATTTGGGCTCTTTCCATACTTTGGCTATTGTTGATTGGTGCTGCTATAAACATTGGGGTACATGTGTCCCTTCGAAACAGTACACCTGTATCCCTTGGATAAATACCTAGTAGTGCAATTGCTGGGTCGTAGGATAGTTCTATTTTTAATTTTTTGAGGAACCTCCATACTGTTTTCCAGAGTGGCTGCACCAGCTTGCATTACCACTAGCAGTGCAAAAGAGATTCTCTTTCTCCACATCCTCCCAACATCTGTTGTTGCCTGAGTTGTTAATGTTAGCCATTCTGACTGGTGTGAGGCGGTATCTCATTGTGGTTTTGATTTGTGTTTCCCTGGTAATGAGTGATATTGAGCATTTTTTCATGTGTTTGTTGGCCATCTGGATGTCTTCTTTGGAGAAGTGTTTGTTCATGTCTTTTGCCCATTTCTTCACTGGATTATTTGTTTTTGGGGCATTGCGTTTCATAAGTTCTTTATAGATTTTGGATACTAACCCTTTATCTGATATGTCATTTGCAAATATCTTCTCCCATTCCATCGGTGGCCTTTTAGTTTTGCTGAATGTTTCCTTCGCTGTGCAGAAGCTTTTTATTTTGATGAGGTCCCAGTAGTTCATTTTTGCTTTTGTTTACTTTGCCTCCAGAGACATATTGGGTAAGAAGTTGCTGTGGCTAAGGTCAAAGAGGTTTTGCCTGCTTTCTCCTCGAGGATTTTGATGGCTTCCTGTCTTACATTTAGGTCTTTCATCCATTTTAAGTTTATTTTTGTGTATGGTGTAAGAAGGTGGTCTAGGTTCATTGTTCTGCATGTCGCTGTCCAGTTTTCCCAGCATCACTTGCTGAAGAGACTGTCTTTATTCCATTAGATGTTCTTTCCTGCTTTGTCAAAAATTAGTTGGCCATATGTCTGTGGGTCTATTTCTGGGTTCTCTATTATGTTCCATTGTTCTGAGTGTCTGTTTTTGTGACAGTACCATACTGTCTTTATGATTATAGCTTTGCAATACAGCTTGAAGTCCGGGGGTTTTCAGTATGTATAGTATCATGTCTTCTGTAAATAGTGAAAGTTTTACTTCTTCCTTACCAACTTGGTAACCTTTTATTTCTTTTCCTTATCTGATTGCAATAGCTAGGATTTCCAATACTGTATTGAATAAAAGTAGTGAGAGTGGACATCTTTTCTTATTTCCTATCTTAGAGAAAAAGGTCTCAATTGTTCACCATTGAGTATGATATTAGCTATGGGTTTGTCATATATAGTTTTATTATGTTGAGGTTTGTTACCTGTAGACCCACTTTATTGGGAGTTTTATCATGAATGGATGTTGAATTTTGTCAAATGCTTTTTCTACATCTATTGAGATGATCACATGGTTTTTCTCTTTCATTTTTTTAATGTGGTGTGTCACATTGATTGATTTATGAATATTGAACCATCCTGGTGTCCCCAGAGTACGTCATAATTGATTGTTGTGAAGGAGCCTTTAACGTATTGTTGAATGTGTTTTGGTAATATTTTGTTGAAGATTTTTGTATCTGTATTTATCAGGATATTGGCCCTTAGTTTTACTTATTTATTTACTTTTGTAGTGTCTTTGGGTTTCGTATGAGAGTAATGCTGGCTTTGTAAAATGTATTTGGAAGCTTACCTTCCTCTTCTACTTTTTGAAATAGTTTGATGACAATAGGTATTAACTGTTCTTTAATTGTTCAGTAGAATTCACCTGTGAAGCCATTGGTCATGGACTTTTTTTGTCGGAGTGTTCTGATTACCAATTCAGTTTTGTTAATAGTAGTTCTGTTCAGATTTTCTACTTCTTTCTGATTCAGTTTTGGAAATTATATATTTCTAAGAATTTATACATTTCTTCTAATTTGTGCAATTTGTTGACACATGGAGTATTTTATAACAGACTTATTATCCCTTGTATTTCTGTGGTGTCAGTTGTTACTTCTCTCTTTCATGTCTTGTTATTTACTTGGGTCTCCTTTTTTTCTTGAAGAGTCGGACTAAACGCTTTTCAAAATACCAGCTCTTAGTTTTATTGATCTTTTTATTGTTTTTTAGTTTCTATTTCATTCATTTCTGTTTTGATCTTTATTATTTCCTTCCTTCTAGTAACTTTGGGCTTTGTTTGTTCTTTTCCTAGTTCCTATAGATCAAAGGTTAGGTTGTTTATATGAAATTATTCTTGTTTCTTGAGGTAGGCCTGCATTACTGTAAATTTTCCTCTTAAAACTAATTTTCCTGTGTCCTGAAGATTTTGAACTGTTGTGCTTTCACTTTCATTTGTCTTGAGGTGTTTTAAAATCTCTTTGACTTTTTGTTGTTGTTGTTGTTGTTGACTCATTTGTTATTTAGTGGAATGTTGTTTAACACTCACATTTTTTGTGGGTTTGTGTTTTTGTTCGGTTGGGGTTTTTTTAATTTAGTTTTTTTTTTTTCTTGTAGTTACTTCTGGTTTCTTACCATTGTAGCCAGAAAAGATACTTGATATGTTTTCAGTCTTCTCAAATTCATTGAGAATTTTTTTTTTCATAGCCTAACATATGATCTGTCCTTGAGAATGTTCCATGTGCATTTGAATGTGTATTCTCTTGTTTTTGGATGGAATGTTCTATGTATAACTGTTGAGTTCATCTGGTCTAATATGTCATTCAAAGACCCTGCTTCCCTATTGATTTTCTCTCTTGATGATCTATCCATTGCTATAAGTGGGGTGTTCAAGTTCCTTCCTATTATCGTATTACTGTCAATCACTATCTGTATATCTGTTAATATTTGCTTTATGTATTTAGGTGTTCCAATGTTTGGTGCATAGATATTTATGACCGTTATATCCTCTTGTTGGATTGATTCCTTAATCATTATATAATATACTTCTTTGTCTCTTATTACAGTCCTTGTTTTAAAGTCTATTTTGTCTGATATAAATAAGGCTACCCTGGCTTTTTTTTTCCACTTCCATTTTCATGGAATATTATTTTTCCATCCCTTCACTTTCAGTCTGTATGTGTGTTTTAGGTTTGGACTGAGTATCTTACAGGCATCCTGTAGATAGGTCTTGTTTATTTATCCATGCCATCACCCTATGTCTTTTCATTGGAGCATTCAGACCATTTAGATTTAAAGTAATTATTGATAGGTATATACTTATTCGTTAATTGTTTTATTGTCGTTTTGTAGTTCTTTGTTTCTTCTCTTGCTCTCTTTCCTTGTGATTGGTGTTATGCTTGACTTTCCTTTTCTTTATTTTTTTTGTGTATCTATTATAGGTTTTTGGTTTGTGGTTTCCATGAGGTTCACATATAACATCATAAGTATGTAGCAGTCTATATTAAGTTGATGGTCACTTAACTTCTAATGCATTCTAAAAGAACTTTATTTTTATTCCCTCCTTCCCTTCATATTCGTATTTTATGAATATGTTGTCATGTTTTACATATTTTTATTTTGTGAGTTTCACTACCTTTTTTAGATATAATTGATTTTACTACTTTTCCCTTTTAACTTTCATACTAGCTTTGTAAGTGACTACTACTTTTACTGTATATTTTCTTTTACTCATGAAATTTTTCCTTTTATAATTTTCTTGTAATTATGGGATTTTCTACTTAAATTAAGTCCCTTTATCATTTCTTGTAAGGCTGGTTTAGTAGTGGTGAACTACTTTAACTTTCATTTGTTTCAGAAATTCTTTATCTCTCCTTCAATTCTGAATGATAACCTTGCTGAGTAGAGTAAATTCTTTATCTCTCCTTCAATTCTGAATGATAACCTTGCTGAGTAGAGTATTCTTGGTTGTAGGTTTTTTCTTTTCAGGACTTTGAATATACCATGCCACTCTCTTCTGGCCTGCAAAGTTTCTGCTGAAAATCAGCTGGTAGCTTTATGGGGTTTGCCTTGTATGTAACTAGTTTCTTCTCTGTTACTGTTTTTAAAATTCTCTTTACGGTGCCTGAGTGGCTCAGTTGGTTGAGTGTCTGAATCTTCATTTTGGTTCAGGTCATGATCCCAGGGTTGTGGGATTGAGCTCTATGTTGGGCACCATGCTGATCATGGAGCCTGCTTAAGATATTTTCTTTCTCTATTTCTCTCTCTCTCTTTCTTTCTCTCTCTTTCCTTCTCTCTCTCTCCTCCCCTCCCCTGCTCTTGCATGCACTCTCTTTCTTTCAAATAAATAAAAATAAATAAAAGTCTCTCTTTATCTTTAATCTTTGACATTTTAACTAAGTCATGATGTGGAACTCTTTGGGTTCATCTCATTTGGAACTTTCTGTGTTTCCTGAACCTGGATGTCTGTTTCCTTCCCAAGGTTAGGGAAGTTTTTAGATATTACTTCTTCCAATAAGCTTTCTATCCTTTTCTCCCTCTTCTCCCTTTGGAACCCCTATAAGGGGAATATTTTTTCACTGGATGTTGACTAAGAGATCCTTTAACCTATGCTCATTTTTAAAATTCCTTTTTCTTTTTGTTGTTTAGCTTGGGTACTTTCTATTACCCTGTTTTCCACATTGCTGATTCATTCTTCTCTGTCTTCTAATCTATTGTTGATTCCATCTAGTGTATTTTTTCATTTTGGTAATTATATTTTTCAACTCTAATTGGTTCTTTTTTAATATTTTCTATCTCTTTGCTGATGTTCTGAGTTCATCCAGTCTTCCCTCCAGTGTAATGAGCATGTTTATTATCATTACTTTGATATTTTTGTCAGGTAGGTTGGATATTTCCACTTCATTTAGTTTTTTTCTAAGGCTTTGTATGTTTTCTTTTATTTGGAGCATATTTCCTCTGTCTTAATTTTCCTTGACTTTCTATGTTTATTTCTATGAATTAGGCAAAACAACTACTTTTCCTAAACTTGAAGTAACTTTCTTGTGTATAATCTTTCCCTTTGTAGGCTAGGTGTGTCTGGTGAATTTCCTGGCTGGCTCAAGCTGTGGCTGGATGGGCTGGGGGATCTGGGACACTCAGTGCTGGGGCTGCCCTGGTGGGATGTCTGGAGCTAAAGTGAGCATGGTTTTGGGCAATCCTGGGATTCTCTGCACAGAGGGCATCTTGGTTGGACAGTTGAAGCTGAAGTGAGTGGAAGCTTAAGTGGTCCTGGGACTCCTTGTATGGAGGGCACTCTAGCAGGACAGCTGAAGCTGAAATGCTGAAATGGGTACAAGTCGGGGCAGGGGGGGAGGTGTCTTTCTATATAGAAGGCATTATGGTATGATGGCTGAAGTTGATATGGGTGCAAGCTGGGGCATTCCACGGGTGGGGCACCTTGGCAGGTTGCTGGAGCCAATGCAGGTGTGGGCCTGGAGTGTTCCAGGATGCTTTGTGCCTGTGCCACCTTGCCTGCCTTCTTTTATAGTGAGTTTTAAATATTATATTCTATCTTAATTATGGTCATATAAGCCATACATCTTTTTTTTAACTTCTTTTTCTACAGTATATACCATGCGTCTCTTAATTGTCATAGTCTACCTTCAAATAATATATTACTTCATAGTACACTTTCATTTCGTATGTCCTATCATTTATCCTAATGTTCTTACATTTTACTTCTTCATATATTGTGTTCCCCATAGTGCATTATTATTTTCACTTTAAACTCATCATTTCACTTTAAATAAATTAAAATGTGAGGTGAATGAAAGGCTTTTTTATTCATCCACATATTTACTTTTTTTTTTTTCTCTTCATTCCTTTGAGTGGATCCAAGTCTTCATTGACTCTCATTTTCTTTTTGCTAGAAGAATTTCTTTTAAACATTTCTTGCAGTTCTGTTGGCATCAACTCAGGTCTTATTTGTGTTAAAAAGTGTTTATTTCACCTTCATTTCTGAAGAATGTATTTGCTGAGTAGAGAATTATAAGTTGGTAGGAATTGTTTTTTGCTGTTGTGGTTTGTTTTTTTGAGCATTTTGGCAAAGTTGTTTCTTTTTTCTTAAAGTTTTAATTTAAATTCCAGTAGGTTAACATACAGTGTAAGATTAGTTTAAGGTGTACAATAAAGTGATTCAACAATTCTGTACAACACCTGGTGCTCATCACAGGTGAACTCCTTAATCCCTGTTACCTATCCCCACTGAACTTCCTTCTTGTAACTATCAGTTTGTTCTCTATAGGTAAAAGTCTGTTTCTTGGTTTGCCTCTCGCTCTTTTTCTTTTTCCTTATATTCTGCCTTGTGTAGTTTCTAGACAGAAATCTGAAGTCAAGTTCAGCTGGTTAAATTTTTTTTTCTCTTTACCCCTGGCTTTCAGCAATAGAATGTTCCACAGTTGAAATTAATGTTGTTTTCCTTATGTTTATAATATTTCATTATAAGTTTCATTGAATTTAGAAAATATTTGACTGTTATTTCTTAAGATATTTTTTGTTTCTTACTCTTTCTCATATTTTCCTGGAACTTGAATTGAAAGTACATTAGATACTTGATATTGCTCAACAGATCATTAATAATCTATACATTTTCCCCCTATCTTCTTATCTTTTTGCCTCACTTTGTATAGTTGCCATTTTTTGTGTCTTCACATTTAGTGATCTTCTGACGTATCTGATATGCTGTTAATTCCATTCAGTGAAGTTTTTATTTCAGAGATTATATTTTCATCTTCAGGTAGTCCATTTGGTTCTTTTGAATGTATTTTACTTTTCTTCTCCTTTTTTTCCCTTTAAGTGCTTAAATGCCTATTTAGTGCATTTATAGTATTTGTTTCAGTGTCCTTGTTTGCTAATTTCATTATGTCTGACACATTTGATTCTGTGTTGACTGACTTTTCTCTTGATTATGGATCTCATCTTCCTACTTCTGGCCCCACTTAGTGAGTTATGATTGTATTCTGGATGTTGTTAATTTTACATTGTTGAGAACTGGATTTTGAAAGTATTGGATTTATCTTGCCAAACTAAGTTACTTGACATTCACTTTATTTTTTTGAGGATTATTTATAAACTCCTTAGGATAGCTCTAGAATAGGGATAAGCTTTACCCTCTACTAAGATGTGACCTTCGTGGGTTCTCTATTGAGTTCCTACTTTTCTGTTGAATGCCTTGTATAGTCAGTGACATCAAAGTGTCTCCACTCTCGATGATGAGATTTTGAATGCATTCTGGCCCTATATCAGATGTGGGAATTGCCTAGCTCACAGTTTTCCTGATAATTGTTCTTTTCTAGGAAGTTCTTTTCCTGGCTTCATTCATGAGTTTCACTCATGTATGTGCAGATTTCTGGAACTCCATCTCTGCATAGCTCCCTTTTCTCTGGTGATCTGCTCCACAAATTCTAGACACCTTGGCTTCCCTGAATTCTGATATTTATCTTTCAAACTCATTGATATAATTAGACTGTGTTTTGGTTCCTTTTCCTTCATCATCCAGAATTTGCACCTAAGTAAGATGCTATGGCAACGATAGGGTTCACCTTGTTTGTTTTCTTTCCCTTAGAGATCATAGTTCTCTGTTACCTATCCATTGTGTGTAAACAAGTTTTTCTTCCTATATTTTGTCCATTTGTCTAGTTGTTTGTGACATTGGGTTAATTCAGACCATATTACTATCTCTTGTATCATGGATGATAGCTGTTTTAAAGCCCTTGTTAATACCATGACCTTTGTCAATTTTTAATCTATTTACATTGACTGATTTGTATCCTGCTGTAGGTTACATTTCTGCAACTTCACGTGTCTGGTATTTTTTAAATTGGGTGCTGGACATTGTGAATTTTACTTTGTTGAATGTTAGACTTTGTCGTTTTCCTTTTAAGAGTGTTATATTTTTCCTGGCAGGATGTTAAATTGCTTGCAGATCAACCGATACTTTCGAGATTATCTTTAAGCTTTGATGGGGCAGGTTTAAATTAGCTTTTTCTCTAAGACTAGTATAACCCTACCACTATGGTGTGACCCTTCTGTGTTCTCTATTAAGTGCCCAACCAGGGTGTTCATTAAGGACTCTTCATTTCAGCAGGTTCAAACACATTTTCCCAGCTGTGTATCAGCTGTGGTTTTGTTTACTTTAGAGCTCTCTGGGGGTTCTTTTCCAGCCTTCTAGAGTTTGACTCTATATATTCATGGCTGAGTATTCAGTATCAGACTCAAGGAAACTCCTGGGGAAATTTCTGGATGTCTTTTTGTGTGTGTAGACACTTCATTTCTGAAATTATACCCCACACATTTCACATGCTTATTTCTGTCTCCTCATATCAGCATATCAACGGTGCTTTGATTGAAATTTCTTTCCCTGAACTGAAGACTGGAAAATTGTCTCCTGATAGAAAGCTGGAATGATTGTAGGGCTCATCTTGTTTGTTTTCCTTCTCTCAGAGATCACAGCCCTGTGCTGCCTGTTGTCCTATATTTGGAAGCATTCCTTCCTTCCTTCCCTCCTTCCATCCTTCCTTCCTTCCTTCCTTCCTTCCTTCCTTCCTTCCTTCCTTCCTTCCTTCCTAGTTTTCCAGTTGTTAACAGTAGGAGATACATTCAGTCTCGGTTATTCTATGAAGGCTGGAATCAGAAGTATTATATATCTTTTCTTAGTCCTTTTCATCTGTCTCTAATAAACATCATATAGCCTAATTTATTTATTTTTTTTTTTTTTAATTTTTTTTTTAAATTTTTTTTTCAACGTTTATTTATTTTTGGGACAGAGAGAGACAGAGCATGAACGGGGGAGGGGCAGAGAGAGAGGGAGACACAGAATCGGAAACAGGCTCCAGGCTCTGAGCCATCAGCCCAGAGCCTGACGCGGGGCTCGAACCCACGGACCGCGAGATCGTGACCTGGCTGAAGTCGGACGCTTAACCGACTGCGCCACCCAGGCGCCCCAATATAGCCTAATTTAAAAAATTCAGTCTGAGAGTATCTTTCTATTAACTGATAAGTTTAATCCATTTGTTTTTGTTTGAATTACTGGCACATTTATATTTATCATTTCTAATTTATTTTGTATTTTGTACTTTCTACTTGTCATGATTCTTTTATGTTAATTCTTTCCTTCCTTTTATCTTATATATGTTTGTTTTCTTTATGCACTTTCTACCCCCACTATTTATTGGTTCAGAAGTTATATATTCTCTATTCTTTTAGTAGTTAAATTTGTAATATGCATATTTAACAAAATCTATTGTTAGTATTTCCAGCCCTTCTTCTAAACAGTATGTTGTCCTAGGAATATTTGAATATGGAGCACAACATCCTGCTTACTAGTGAGTGTCCTTTCTTATTCTCCCCCCCCCCCCACACCAATCTTTCATAAGGTTGTGTACTATTTTAGATCCACATTGATTTTTTATAGCCTTAAAAATAAATCACTACTTTCATGCAAAAATAAATAAATAAATCACTACTCTTGTTCTTATTCTTTCAGTCAATGCTTATTTATATTCACTTATATGTTTACAGAATTTTTCAACATTGCTTTTTGTGTTCTATTTCTTCCTTTGAAGTTTAATTTCCTTTCTTGAAACTACTACCTTTCTTTGACTTGTGAGTTAATTTTCTCAATCTTTGCCTAAAATGGATTCACTTTACCCTTATTCTTCTGTATTAGTTTAGCTGAGTATAGAATTCTAGGTTGACAGTTATTTTCTTTTGATAACTTTAAAAGTAATGAGAAGTCTGTTCTCATTCTAATTGATCTTCTTTCTAAGTCTACCTTTTGTCATTTTTTCTTTTAAGATCTTCTTTTTCTCTTTTTAGTTTGACTATCATGTGTATGTATTGTTTGAGGGAGGCTTTGGTTTGCAGTTTTTCAGAGTATTCATGCCTTTTAATAGTTCTGGAAAATTTCTCAGATGTTATTTATTTGAACATTACTGCCTTTAACTTTGCTCTACTGTTTCCCTCAACTTTTATAATATGCTTGTTGGATCTCCTAGTCCAAATTTTTATTAATCCTTCTTATCATAGTTTCCATATGTTTATCTCTCTGTACTGTGCTCTGTGCTTTTAGTATATTCATTCCTCTTCAGCTGTACCTGTTTTTTGATACATTCATTGTTTTTCATTTTCTTTACTACTTTTACCTTCTTTCCAGAAGTTCTATTTGGTTCGTCTTCAGATTTTCATGGTTTTTTTCCCCCTACATCTCATTCTTTTCAATTTTTTATTTAATATCTTTAAAACTTTTGAGCATATTTTTATGCCTTCTCCAATATTTTGTTCAATAGCTTGAAGTCCTAGAAGTCTGATCCTGGTGTGTGTTAGTTATGTTCCTCTGACTCTCACTGATGGTGGATGGGATCCCCCTGAGTTTTTAGGCTCCTTTGAAGCAGGAATTTCCCCCCTCTAAAGAATCTTACATGGCCAGGGAGATGAGTTTGCTTCTACAAAGGGACTCTGTGTTATCATTGGCGCGGGACAAATTTCATGTTAGAGTTGAGAATTGGGAATGGATAGTGTGAAGTCAAACTACAAAACTGAGTAAAGTCAGACCTAAGTTTTCTTACAGAAGACGTTTTTCCCTATCCAGAGGGTAGAAGAAGATAAACTTTTGCTTATATCTCTGTGAGGTTGAGTGGATTTTTCCTCTGGAGTCTCCTTTCAAAGATTCCAGATTATGTAGAGGTCCCAGAGGCAACTATCCATTAGTCCTACTTCTTATTTCCTGTCTTGCTTGAATTTTGAAACAAGCCTTTTACTGTCACTGGGTCTCCCTACCCCCAACTCTTAGTTTCAGGCCTTATTGTTTGTTTCATGCTCTGTCTTTGTTTTTGTTTGTTTGTTTGTTTGTTTTGTTTGTTTGTTAGTTTTTTGTTTTTGTCTTTGGTATATGAGACTGTTTCTTTCCTGCAAGCTCAGCTATGAATTGTGAAAATATTTTTTTCTATTTTATACAAAAAAAAAAAAACAAAACTATTTTCCTCTTAGCTGAATCAACTGTCTTACTAGAACCTGAAATTTTCAGTGTTATCTTTCTAAAACATAAAGCTAGTCATATCACCTCTCTCTTTTCATAAAGGCCATGTAGGAAAGACCCAAAGCTAATATCTTCAATGGGGAAAATCTGAGCGCTTTCCCCCTAATCATGTTAGGAACATGGCAGGGATGTCCACTCTCACCCCTGTTGTTCAACATAGTGTTGGAAGTCCTAGCCTCAGCAATTAGGCAACAATAAGAAGTAAAAGGCATTCAAATTGTCAAGGAAGAAGTCAAACTTTGACTCTTTGCAGATGACATGATACTCTACATGGAAAACCTGAAAGACTCTACCAAAAAACTGCTAGAACTGATACATGAATTCAGCAAAACCACAGTATATAAAATCAATGTACAGAAATCAGTTGTATTTCAAAAATCAATAATGAAGCAGTAGAAAGAGAAATCAAGGAAAAAATCCCATTTATAATTGCACCAAAACCATAAAATACTGATGAATGAACATAACCAAATAGGTAAAAAGATCTGTATGCTGAAAACTATAGAACACTTGCAAAAGAAATTGAAGAAGACACAAAGAAATGGAAAAACATTCCATGCTTATGGATTGGAAGAACAAATATTGTTAAAATGTCATTACTACCCAAAGCAATCTACACATTCAATGCCATCCCTATCAAAATTATACCAGCATTCTTCACAGAGCTAGAACAAACAATTCTAAAATTCGTATGGACCCAGAAAAGACCCTGAATAGCCAAAGTAATATTGAAAAGGAAAAACAAAGCTGGAGGCCTCATAATTCCAGACTTCAAGCTGTATTACAAAGCTGGTGCTGGCACAAAAACAGACACATAGATCAATGGATGGAACAGAATAGAGAACCCAGAAATGGACCCACAAATGTATGGCCAGCTACTCTTTAACAAAGCAGGAAAGAATATCCAATGGGAAAAAAACAATCTCTTCAGCAAATGGTGTTGGGAAAACTGGGCAGTGACATGCAGAAGACCACTTTCTTACACCATTCACAAAAATAGACTCAAAATGGATGAAAGACCTAAATGTAAGACAGGAAACCATCAAAATCCTAGAGGAGAAAACAGGCAACAACCTCTTTGACCTTGGCTGCAGCAACTTCTTACTAGACATGTATCCAGAGGCAAGGGAAACAAAAGCCAAAATGAACTATTGGGATCTCATCAAGATAAAAATGTTCTGCACAGTGAAGAAAACAGTCAACAAAACTAAAAGACAACCAACAGAATGGGAGAAGATATTTGCAAATGACATATTGGCTAAAGGGTTAGTATCCAAAATCTATAAAGAACATACCAAACTCAACACCCAAAAAAACAAATAGTCCAGTGAAGAAATGGGCAAAAGACATGAGCAAATTCTTTTCCGAAGAAGATATCCAGATGGCCAACCAACACATGAAAAGATGCTCAGCATCACTCATCAGAAGGGAAATACAAATCAAAAATGAGATACCACTTCACACCTGTCAGAATGGCTAACATTAACAACTCAGGCAACAACAGATGTTGGTGAGGATGCAGAGAAAGTGGAACCCTTTGCAGTGCTGATAGGAATGCAAACTGGTGCAGCCACTCTGGAAAACAGTATGGAGGTTCCTCAAAAAATTAAAAGTAGAGCTACCCTATGACTCAGCAATCACACTACTAGGTATTTATCTAAAGGATACAAAAATGCTTATTCAAAGGGGAAAATACACCCCAGTGTTTATAGCAGCACTATCAACAATAGCCATATTTTGGAAAGAGCTCAAATGTCCATTGACTGATGAATGGATAAAGATATGCAATAGAACATTACCTGGTGATCAAAAAGAATGAAATATTGCCATTTGCAACAATGTGGATGGACCTAGAATGTATTATGCTAAGTGAAATTAGAGAAAGACAAATATCATATGATTTTAGTCATATGTGGAATTTAAGAAACAGAACAGATGGACATAGGGGAAGGGAAGGAAAAATAGATAAAAACCAAGAGGGAGGCAAACCATAAGAGACTCTTAAATATAGAGAAAAAACTGAGGGTTCATGGAGGGGTGTTGGGTGTGGAGATGGGCTAAATGCGAGATGGGTATTAAGGAGGACACTTGTTGGGATGAGCACTGGCTGTTATATGTAAGTGATGAATCACCAAATTCTACTCCTGAAACCATTATGACACTGTAGCTTTGTGTTAAATAAAATTTAAAAAAGAAAAAAAATATTTCATTGGGTAAAAACCTAAATTTTAACCCAGCTTATCAGGCTGACTTGTGAGTTTTTTTTATACCTTTTCAGCTGCATCTCCTATCACTCTTCTCTGTGGCTTCTGAGTTCCAGTCATACTAGTCTTCTCTCTGTTGTTGGAGCATGTCATTTCCCCTCCTTCCACATGCTCCCTTTAGGGCCTTTGTACTTAGCATTCCTCCAATTCGAAAAACTCCCTTCCCCAACATACATTGTATATCTATTCACCATTCAGATCTCAGTTCATGTGTCATTTATCAGGGAACCTTTTCCTGACTTCTCTGATCCTCTTAGTTTAGGTCAATTTCCTTTGTCATACAGCTTTTTTCTCTAGAAGTATTTGCTTAATATGTATTTATATAGTCATTTCTGTGATTATTTGATTGATGCATGGCTCTCCCATAGTCTGGAATGTCATGAGAGCAAAGACTATTTTGCTTATCATTGGATATGCATCTAGGTGCATTGACTGGAACACAGAATATACTAAAAAAATGGAATGGATGGGCAGATGGATGGGTAGGTGGATGGATAGAAGGTTGTCTGAAAAATGAGTGAGAAATAGAGGGAGTGAAGAAGGAAGAAAGGGAAAATTGTGGCCAAACAACTTATTCCAGGAACAATTTTTTTGTGCTGTGTACTTATAAAAGCAGAAAAATTTCTTTATTTGTCAGTTCTGTCAGTTTCACACAATAGCAAAAACTTCTCTGCAGTGCACTTATTTAAGACATGTCTCTGAAACAGTAAAAAGGAGGGGTATTATCTTGAGCTTTTGAAAAAATTTATATGACTTGAATCTTATATTACAGTTTTTAGGGGCTCCTGGGTGGCCCAGTCAGTTAAGCTTCCAACTTTGGCCCAGGTCATGATCTTGTGGTTCGTGAGTTTGAGACCCCCATTGGGCTCTGTGCTGACAGCTCAGAGCCTGGAGTCTGCTTCTGATTCTGTCTTTGTCTCTTTCTGCCCCTTCCCTGCTCATGCACACGCGCGCGCTCTCTCTCTCTCTTTCTCAAGAATGAAAATAAACATTAAAAAAATATTTTAATATTGCAGTTTTAAAAATATGCTTATTTCCCATAATGTGGATGTATTTTTTTTTTTTTGAGAGAGAGAGAGAGTACAAGTGGAGGAGCAAGGCAGGGAGAGAGAGAGAGAGAGAGAGAGAGAGAGAGAGAATTTTAAGCAGGCTCCACACTCAGTGTGGAGCCCAATACAGGGCTCAATTTCATGACCCTGAGCCAAAATCAAGAGTTGCACACTCAACTGAATGAATCACCCAGGTGCCCCCCATGTGGCTGTATTCTCAATTTATACTTGCCCAGAGTCTTTTTTCTCTCAGAGTTATTACTAAGTGCTAGAGAGCTGTCAGTCCTCATTTTATGATATTATGATCTAGATAAACATTCCATTTAAGAATTGGAAAATGGGTATTGTGAGTGAAACAGTAGTGACTAAAGTTTTATCTTTTATTTTATTTTATTTTATTTTATTTTATTTTATTTTATTTTATTTATTTTTGAGACAGAGAGAGACAGAGCATGAGCAGGGAAGGGGCAGAGAGAGAGGGAGACACAGAATGTGAAGCAGGCTCCAGGCTCTGAGCTGTCAGCACAGAGCCTGATGCGGGACTCAAACTCATGAACTGTGAGATCATGACCTGCACCGAAGTTGGACGCTTAACCGACTGAGCCACCCAGGCGCCCCTAAAGTTTTGTCTTTAACAACAATAATATTTATCTTATAGAATAATTGAAACTGTGGCAAGAATAGAACTACAGACCAAACGTATATGTGTTGCAACTAGCTTTGGAGTTGAGACTTTTAAGTGGGAAAACTTGTTTTCTAAACACATTAAAAATAATGACCATTTGACCACCTTACCTCATGGATTTTATGTATAGACATTTGAAAGCTGTATTTATCTTTCCCAGGGTATTTTGTATGTACTATTATCACCTATATTGTGTAAAGTTCCTTATAATCTAAGTGTACTATCAAAAGATTTCCCTCATTTTGTCTTCCATATTGTTGTTTTTTTTCAAGTTAAAAAATATATGTATATATGTGTGTATATATATACACACACACACACACATATATATGTGTGTGTGTGTATATATATATACATATATATATACACATATATATATATAATAATTTTGTCCTTGCAGCACTTAAATGCAGAAAGGTCTTACAAGTCCCAGATTTCTACCTTACACAAGTCTGTTGTAAAGATGGAAGAGGAACTTCAGAAGGTTCAGTTTGAAAAAGTGTCTGCCCTTGCAGATTTATCTTCCACAAGGGAACTTTGTATTAAACTTGACTCAAGCAAAGAACTTCTTAATCGACAGCTGGTTGCTAAAGATCAAGAAATAGAAATGGTATGTAATACACTTTTAAGTGGTTCTTTTAATATTATTGCTACTATAAAATTACTATAATCTTAGAAAAACAAATTGTTTTTATAAAATATTACATCAAGCCATGTCTATTAAATTTAGATTTTATTTCTAAAGTCCAAGAGATAAATTTCTAACACAGCTGTGTTCCAACAATTCATGAAGTAACAGAAACTTTTCCTTTGATACATGAATGGATCTAGAGGATATTATGCTAAGTGAAATACACCAGACAGAGAAAGACAGATACAATATGATTTCACTTATATGTGGAATCTATAAAACAAAACAAATGAATAATCTGACCCATAAATACAGAGAACAAAATGATGGTTGCCAGAGGGGAGGAGTGGGGTGATAGGCAAAATGGGTGAAGGAAAGTAGGAGATACAGGCTTCCAGTTATGGATTAGTAAGTCATGTGGATAAAAGGTATAGCATAGGGAATACATTCAATGGTATTGTAATATTATTCATGATGATAGACGGTAACTGCACTTGTGGTGAGCATAGCCTAACATACAGAGTTATTGAACCACTATGTTGTACTCCTGAAACTAATATAACACATACTCAAAAGAAGAAGAAGAAGAGGAGGAGGAGGAGGAAGAGGAGGAGGAGGAGGAAGAAGAAGAGGAAGAGAAGGAAAAGGAAGAAAAAAGAATAGAAAAAGAGAGATAGGCCTTTTCTCCCGAGGACCTCCCAGTATTGATATGCAAATTATTTGTGTGAATGTTATACTAGTAAAAAATATTCAGGGTTTTAGAAAGGGAATTCCTAATTGGCCTACTGGTGTCAGGGAGGAGTTCACAAGGATGTACTACTGAGCTCAGAAGGAGTAAAGCACCCATTCAGAGGAAGCAGCAACATAGACAACAGTATGGAGTTATAAATGAATTCTTGGGGCACCTGGGTTGCTCAGTTGGTTAAGTGTCTGACTCTTGATTTCAGCTCAGGTCATCATCTTACGGCTTTGTGGATTTGAGCCCCACATTGGGCTCTGTGCTGACAGTGTGAAGCCTGCTTGGGATTCTTTCTCCCTCTCCCTCTATCTCTGCACTTCCCCCACTTGCACTGTCTCTGTCTCTCTCAAAATAAATAAATTTAAAAAAAATAAATGAATTCTTGAGTGAATAGTAAATGATTTGCAGTGGCCATTGTGGCATTCACAGGTCAATGTGGCTGGAGATGTATCTGGAGAGATAGTTGGAGCCCTGATCCTAAGGGGATATGTATACAAGTTGTATAATGTAATTGAATTTACCCAAAGAATACAAAAATACTAATTCAAAAGGATACATGTATCCTGATGTTTATAGCAGCATTATCTACAATAACCAAGTTTTGGAAACAGCCCAAGTGTCTACTGACTGATGAATGGATAAAGAAGATGTGGTATATTTACACAATGGAATATTACTCAGTCATAAAGAAGAATGAAATTTTGCCATTTGCAGTGACATGGATGGAGCTAGAGAGTATTGTACTAAGTGAAATAAGTCAGTAAGTAAAAGACAAATACCGTATTATTTCACTTACATGTGGAATTTAAGAAACAGATAAGCAAATGGAAAAAAAGAGAGAAACCAAGAAACATACTCTTAACTACAGAGAACAAACTGATGGTTACCAGAGAAGAGGTGGATGGGGGGGGGGTGGTTAAATAGGTGATGGGGATTAAGGAGTCCACTTGTTTTGATGAACACCAAGTGTTGTACAGAAGTGTTGAATCGCTATATCATACACCTGAAACTGATATTACATTGTATGTTAACTAACTGGAATTTAAATAAAAACTTTTAAAAAGTTGACAAACTGTGGTCATCTTTACAGTTCCCATTTAAAAATTTTTCTAATCTACTGTTTGTGAAGAGGATATGATGGATTTGAGAATCATGAGTCTGTTGGTTTCTCTAAGAATCCACTGTTGGGGCACCTGGGTGGCTCAGTCAGTTGAGTATTAGATTTCAGCTCAGGTCATGATCTCATAGTTCGTGGGTTTGAGCCCCACGTCAGGCTCTGTGCTGACCACCTGCTCAGAGCCTGGAGCCTGCTTCGGATTCTGTGTCTCCTTCTCTCTCTTCCCCTCCGCCGCTCACACTTTGTCTCACTCTGTTTCTCAAAAATAAATAAATGTAAAAAAAAATGTAAAAAAAGAATGCACTGTTAATATTTTATTAACTAAGTGGTATATGCAAGAATTTTCCAACTCTTCGTTTATTATTTCACCAAGAACTTTAAAAACAATTTTTTTTAATGTTTATTCATTTTTGAGAGACAGAGAGAGACAGAATGTGAGCGGAGTAGGGGCAAAGAGAGAGGGAGACACAGAATCCAAAGCAGGCTCCAGGCTCTCAGCTGTCAGCACGGGCTTAAACCCATGAACCGCGAGATCATGACCTGAGCTGAAGTCAAGATTTTTAACTGACTGAGCCACCCAGGCACCCCTCAGCAAGAATTTTTTAATGATGAAAGTAACTCATGAATAGATTCTCCCTGTAAAAATTCAAATGATATGTCCTTAAGTTTTTCTTTAAAAATATTTTTTACTTGCTGTTTTCAAATTGGGAAACTAACACATGTCGTTACAACTGAAACAATATTAAGATGAAATACCAGAAAATATTATCCCACAGTTTCTTAAAATGGTAATACATCATGACTAAGTAGTATATAGTCCAATAATTTTCTTTAAACTTTAAAATCATTACCCTTAGAGGTACAACAGTATATAAAGTTGAAAGTGGTTTATATTAATTTTTAAACATTTTGAGGATGGTTACTTCAAGTTTTGTAGCTTCTTTACTCTTCTCATAGTTTTTTCTATTTTTTCTTTTATTTTGTTAAAATACACATAACCTTTTCTGTCTTAACCATTTTTAAGTGTACAGTTCAGTGGTATTAAATACATTCATATTGTTGTGCAGCCTTCACCACTGTCCATGCCCATATCTTTTCATCTTGTAAATCTGAAACTCTATACCTATTAAATAATAACCTCTTATTCTCCCCTTTCCCAAGCCCCTGGCAACCATCATTATACTTTCTCTCTTTATGATTTTTACTACTCAAAGGGCCTCATATAAGTGGATTCATATAGTATTTGTCTTTTTGTGACTGGCTTATTTCACTTAGCATAATGTCCTCAAGGTGCATCAATGTTGTAGCATATTACAGGATTTATTTCCATTTTAAGGCTGAATAATATTCCATTGTATGAATATACTACATTTTGCTTATCCATTCATCATCCAGTAGACTCTTGCATGGCTTCCATGTTTTAGTTATTGTGAATAATGCTGCTTTGCCCATGAGTGTACAAATATCTCTTCAAGGCCTTTCTTTTAGTTCTTTTGTATTTATATCGAAAACTGGATTTCTGGATCTTATGGCAATTCTATTTTTAATTTTTTTGAGGAAATTTTGTTCTTTTTTCTACAGTGACTGTACCATTTTACATTCCCACCAACAGTGCACTTGGGTTCTGGTTTCTCTACATCCTTGCCAACACTGATTATGTTTTAGTTTTGTTTTTTCTGTTTATGATAATAGCTATCTTAATGGATGCAAAGTGGCCAGGCTAAGTCTAACAGTATTTTTTTTAATGTTTATTTATTTATTTGAGAGAAAAAGAGAGGGTGCACACTAACAGGGGAGGGGCAGAGAGAGAGGGAGAGAGAAAATCCCAAGCAGGCTCCATGCTGACAGCACAGGGCTCAAACTTGCGATCATGACCCGAGCCGAAATCAAGAGTCCAACGCTTAACCCACTGAGCCACCCAGGTGCCCCCTAACTGCATTTAAAATACTCCTGACATGTAACCAAAATCTATAAGGAACTTATCAAACTCAACACTTAAGAAACAAGCAACCCTGTTAAGAAATGTGCAGAAGATATGAACACTTTTCAAAGAAGACATCCAGATGGCTAACAGATGCACAAAAAGATGCTCACCATCACTCATCATCAGGGAAGTACAAATCAAAATTATGTTGAGATACCACCTCACTCCTTTCAAAATGACTAAAATTAACAACACAAGAAACAACAGCTGTTAGTGAGGATGTGGAAAAAGGGGAATTGTCTTGTACCGTTGGTGGGAATGCAAACTGGTGCAGCCACTCTGGAGAACATTATGGATTTCCTCAAAAAACTAAAAATGGAGCCACCCTATGATCCAGCAATTGCCCTGTTAGGTATTTACCCAAAGGAAAAATAATACAGATTAGAAGGGGTACATGCACCCCAATATTTATAGCAGCATCACAACAATAGCCAAACTATGGAGACAGCCCAAATGTCCATCAACTGATGAATGGATAAAGAAGATGTGGTATATATACACAATGGAATACTACTTAGCCATCAAAAGGAATGAAATCTTACCATTTGGAATGACATGGATGAAGCCAGAATGTATTATGCTAGGGGGAAATAAGTCAATCAGAGAAAGACAAATACTATATAATATCACTTGTGTGGAATTATGAAATGAAACAGATGCATGTATGGGAAGGGTGGAGGGGGAGAGAGAGGGAAACAAACCACAGAGAACAAAATAAGAGAACAAATTGAGGATTCATGGAGGGAGGCAGGTAGAAGATGGGTTAGATAGGTGATGATGAGTATTAAGGAGGGCACTTGTGATGAGCACTGGGTGTTGAATGTAAGTGACACATCAGTGAATTCTACTCCTGAAACCACTATTGCACACTATGTTAGCTAACTAAAATTAAAATTTTTTTTCCCTTGTGTTGCCTGGGTGGCTCAGTCGGTTAAGCATCCGACTTCAGCTCAGGTCATGATCTTGCAGTTTGAGAGTTTGAGCCCCACGTTGGGCTCTGTGCTGACATCTCAGAGCCTGGAGCCTGATTCTGATTCTGTGTCTCCCTCTCTCTTTTCTCCTCCCCACTCATGCTCTGTCTCTCTCTCAAAAATAAATGAACATTAAAAAATATTTAAGAATTTTTTGCCTTGAAATTTAGTTATTTACATATATGTGTTTATACATTACATAATAAACTGTAATTTCAAGTGTTAGAGCCATCTTATTTATCTTTGTATTTCTTTAGCTGTACTATGCATATAGGGGACACTCAAATAATTTTGTCTAAACTAAAATTTTATTTTGAGGTATTATAGATTCACATGCAATTGTAAGAAATAACACAAAGTATCCTTTACCTGGTCTCCCCAATGGTAACCTCTTGAAAAACTATTGTATAATATCACAACCAGGATGTTGACATTGAATCAGGCAGGGTATAGAACATTTCCATCACAGGATCCATCATGTTGCCCTTTGGTAACCCTGTCTACTTCCCTCCTATCCCCAGCCCCTCCTTAACTCATAGCAACCACTAATCTAGTCTCCATTTCTATAATTTTGTCACTTCAAGAATGTTATATGAATAGAATCATATGGTATGTAACGTTTTGGGATTGGATTTTTTCACTCAGCATGATTCTCTGAAGATTTATCTAGGTTGTTGTATATACTAGTAGTTCATTCCTTTTCATTGCTAAGCAGTATTCCATGCTATGGGTGTAACACAGTTTGTTTGATTATCCATTGAATAACACCTGGGCTATTTCCAGTTTTTGGATCTTACAAATAAAACAATTGTAAACATTGTCTTGATGTTTTTGTGTGAAACTAAGTCTTCATTTTTCTGTAAATGCCCAGGAATGCAGTTTTTAGATCATATGGTAGTTGTATGATTCATTTTTTAAGAAAGTGCCAAACTGTTTACCATTTTGCATTCCCACCAACAATGTGTGAGGGATCAGTTTTCCACATCTTTGTCAGCATTTGGTGGTGTCTTTTTTTTATTTTAACCATTCTGATATGTGTATATTGTATGTGTATTATGGTCTAATTGCACTTCCCTAAATTAATGAAGTGGAACATACTTTTATATGATTATTTGTCTTTATATATCTTCTTTGGTGAAACATCTCTTTTGTATCATTGGTTTGCTTTTTAAATGCTGAATATTAGGAGTTCTTTATATATTTTAGATACTGGTCCGTTATCAGATGTGTGGTTTGCAAATATTTTCTCACATAGTGTGAGAAGTTTTCATCTTCTTATCAGTGTCTTTCTCAGAGCGAAAGTTTAAGTTTTGATGATGTGGAGTTTATCAATTTTCCCTTTATGAATTGTGTTTTTGGTTTTAAGTGTAAAAATACTTTGCAAAGCTCTCAATCCCAAAGATTTTTCCTAGGATTTATTCTAAAAATGTGATAGTTTTATGTTTCACATTTAATGTCATGATCCATTTTGAGTCAATTGCTGCATAAGGTGTGAGGTTTTCATCAAGGTTTATTTTTTGCCTATGGGTGTCCAATTGTTTTGGTAATTTTGTTGAAAAAGAATTTCATCCTCCATTAAATGGATTTTTTTACATTTGTGAAAAATCATTTGGATGTATATGAGTGGGTATATTTCTTGGTTTTCTATGCTTTTACATTTGTCTATATATCTGTCTGACCCAATACCACACAGTTTTGGTTACTGTAGCTATATAATAAGTCTTTAGCTCAGGTAGACTGATTTTATCCACTTTATTCTGCTTTTTCAAAATTGTCTTAACTATTCTCATCTCCTTGCCTTTCCATATAAATTTTAGAATAGTCTATTTTCACAAACAAAAAAAAAAAATCTTGCTGGGGTTTTGATAGGAATCACATTAACCCTGGGAAGAACTGACATCCTTACCAGGTTGAGGCTTTGAATTGATGAACATGGTATATCTTATTTAGATCTTCTTTGATTTCTTTTATTAGCTGTGCATAGTTTTCAGCATGTAAGTTCTGTACCTGTTTTGTCAGATTTACAAATACAGAGCACAAAAAATTTTCCCTTTTTTTGAGCTACTGTAAATGGTACTGTAGTTTTAATTTTGCTGTCAATATGCTTATTACAAGTATATAGAAGTATTGATTTTTGAATATTTATCTTACATTCTCTGACCTTGCTGAACTCACTTCCGGGATCTAGGAATTTTTCTGTAGATTCCTTAAAATTTTTTATGTAGACAAGCATGTTATCTGAAAATGGGGATTTTATTTCTTCATGTTCAGTTTTTATCCCTTTTCTTGCCTTTTTACAGTGGTTTAGTGCTATGTTGAAGAAGAGTGGTGAAAGTCCTTTCTTCCAATCTTAGGGGAAAAGCAGTCAGTCTTTTACCATTAAGTAAAACTGTTATCTGTACAATTTTGTAGATGCTTTTTATCAAGTTGTGGAAGTTTCTTTCTTCCTATATTTCTGAGAACTTTTATTATGAATGAGTATTGAATTTTTGTCAATTGCTTTTTCTGCATCAATTAATATACTCGTGTGATTTTTTTTTCTTTAGCCTGTTATGTTTGGTTATGTTAATTGATTTTTGAACTCTGAACCAGGCTTGCATTCCTGTAATCACTCAGATAATTTTAAATGAGAAAGGAGAGGTTAAAGGAAAAAGATCTATATCTCCTTCTTCATTCTCCAATGGAAATTATTTAAAGCACTAGAATTAGGAATTTTAGAATCTTTTATAGTCTTAGTTTTCTTTGCTTTATGTTTTTAAAAAAATTTTTTAATGTTTATTTTTTGAGAGAGAGAGAGAGACAGTGTGTGAATTGGGGAGGGGCAGAGAGAGAGGGAGACACAGAATCTGAAGCAAGCTCCAGGCTCTGAGCTGTCAGCACAGAGCCCGACATGGGGCTCGAACTCATGGACTGTGAGATCATGACCTGAGCCAAAGTCAGCCCCGGTGCCCAGGTGCCCCGGTTTTCTTTGTTTTAAAAAATATATATTTATTGAGTGTTAGTTCATAACCCTCCTGGGAGCTTCCCAGGTGTAATTTGAAATTAGTCCCTGTACTCAAGAGGGCAGGAAGAGGCCAAAAATTGAGGCAGACCACTCCAGGTTGGGAGGTGGCAGTTTTATTTGCAAAAGGAGCTTATGTATGAAGTTTGTCTTGGGCAGCAGCAAGATGAATGGATCCTTGCATTCACCCACCAATACATAAAACCTTATAAAGCGGCCCAAAGTCGGCTCAGTCATGTATACTGTGTAGGTGTTTTCAATATCATATATTACTATCTCAAGGCTATGTCCTTGGAGCAGCCTCTGGGAGTGGGGGAGGCAAGTGGAACCCACATTTCAAGGACAGGGGAGGGAGTAAAGAGCTTTTGAGTGTCTAGGTCTAGTTAATAGGTGAATTAGTGGTCGCATCTTTTTGAAGATGTTCCACAAAACTAAGATATATATACCATACCAATTCACCTAGGTTGTAGTTTTCTATTTTCCAAATAAATATAGTATATCTTTCTCTTATCTAACTCTTTTCCAGAGGAGTGTTAAGAACAGGAATTCCAAATACCCTTCCTTTAATGTTCTTTAATTAATAGTTGTGTTATGGATGATTTCCTTCAGAATAATATGAGAAGTCTTTGGAGAATCTCATTTAATTTTTAATGAAACAAAAGATTTTTAAAAGTGTTATCATCATCTTAGGTTACGGTGGATTTCAGAACCATTCTCCTATAATAATTGTTTTGTTTTATTTCCTTTTAGCCCTTTTCTTTTCCTAGCCAGATTTTTATGTTGTTTTACATATTTGCAATAGTAGCATATTACAATTGACTATTCTACTTTTCACTACTTCCCTATTGCTGGGCAATAAAAAATTTCAGATTTTTAATTTGTATATAAAACAACCTTGTAATTATTTTGTTGCATAAAACTTTTGTCACATTTTGCATTTTATTCTTAAGATGTATTTCTAGAAGTGGGAATTTGAGCATATATAGCCAGAGAGCTTTCAAAAAGTGATGATACACAGTTAAGAAGAAACTAGTGGTTCTCTGCTGGGCAGAAGTTTCTGAATACTATGAAGCAGAAGTGCTTTCTCTTTGGTCTCCACCACAGAAGTGAGATGATGAAGGGAATGTCAGTCATCATTTGAAAAGCATGGCAAGAAGATGTACTTGTGCTGCTGCTGTGACTCTAAGGCCTACCACTTTTAGAAGTTGATGTGGCAAAGGTGGCTATCCTGCCAAGTAGAAGAGAAAGTATAGCTGTGGTGTAAAGGCTAAAAGTTGAAGTACCACTGGGACCAGTCCAGTGAGTCATGTAAAAGTTGTATACCACCGATTCAGGCATGGATTCCATGAACGAGCAACACCTGAACCCAGGAGGGCAGCTGTTGCATTATCCAGTTCATCCTAAGGATTTCAGCAGTTAGTCATGAAATGAAAGTTTTTTGAAGGAACTAGTAACTTCATGAAAACAAGAAGCAAAACAATAGGCTACTTAGAAGTTTAATAAAGAACCATGGAAAGTGATAGCTAAAAGGACCTCTCCTGGAGTCAGAGCAAGCCTTAAAGACTTACCCAAAACTGCCCTGGAAGGGATCCAAATTTAATTGCATCAGACTGTAAAGCAATTTGTACCCCTAGGCCATTGTCAAAATCAGTAGACTGGTCAGCTAGCAATTAATAGAGGCTAACATTTAGATGATACCAGTAGAGACAGGCCAGCTAGAAACTTAATACAAGATCAGGGACAGAGAAAGGTAGGCTGGCTAAATCCACTGTCATCCCAAGAGAATGGTTTAGAGAGACTATGAACATGCTGATGGTAAATGAATCAGAGTGATTGTGCACATACCTTGAGAAGCAACATCAGAAGCTGTACACTGCAAGGAAAATATACTTCATGGAAACTGTCCAGAGGAGGGAGGGTGGGAGGGCAGGAGGAAGTACAGACCACAATAAGCCCTGAGGTGAGGAGGATTATTCCTGAGTATTCAGAGTATTCAGGAGTATTCCGAGTTGTTACAATATGGTACCTTAAATGTCCAATTTTCAACAACAATTTGACTTTCAAAGAAACAGGAAAGTGTGACTCATCCACAGGTAAATAAAGCAAGTAAAAGAAACTGCCTTTGAGAACAATTTATAATTTCTATATCATTATTATTCTCTATTGATGAGACATTGTCATCATACATTCCTTTACTTCTTTAAACATGGTTTCCTTTAGTTCTTTGAACTAAAATATTTACTTATATATTAAAATATTTATAGTTATTTGAACTAAAATATTTAGAATAGCTGCTTTGAATCCTTTATCTGTTAAATTCGACTATTATATACTTGCTCTCTTTTATTCTATCAACTTATTTTAAAGATATATTAATTAAAAAGTAATTACAACAATATATTATGGGACTTATTTCATATAGATGTAACATGTAAAATTCTAATAGCACTAAAGAGGGGAGGAGGAAATAGAGCTATATAGTAATAATATTTCTGTATTTATCTGGAAGTAAACGGTTCAACAATAATAGTTGGAAACGTCAATACAGCACTCTCAGTAAGGAAGAGAGCAACTAGACAGAACATCAACAAGGAAATAGAAGACTCTAACAAAACTAAAATCAAACTAGAGTTAACATATCTATGTTAACAACAGTAGAATACACGGTTTTCTCAACTACATGAATGATCCTCTAGGATAGTCCAAATGTTAGGCCATAAAACAAGCCTCAATAAATTTAAAAGGATTCAAATCATATTCTCCCACCAGAATGCAATTATTAGGAATCAATAAAAGAAGGAAATTTGGGAAATTCACAAGTAAATGGAAATTGAACAACGCACTTCCCAATATCAGTAACTCAAAGAAGAAATCACAAAGAATAAAGAAAATGAGATTAATGAAAATGAAAAAATGTGCCCAAATTTATAAGATGCCAATTCAAGCAATACTTACAGGGAAATTATAGCTTTATAATTTATGTCTATATGTTTTTAAGAAAGAAAGATCTCATCTTCACTAATCTAAGCTGGAAAAAGAGAAGCAAACTAAGTCTAAAGGAAGTGGAATGAAAGAAATTATGAAGATTAGAGCATGAATTAATAGAAAACAAGATGGGAAACAGTAGAAAACATCAAAAAAACACAAAAGGTTGTTCTTTCACAATATCAACAAAATTGATAAAACTTTAGTTAGAATGAGTAAGTGTGTGTGTGTGTGTGTGAGAGAGAAGTCAAATTACTAAAACTAGGGATGAAAGGGGGACATCACTACCAATCATACAGAAAATAAAAGGATTATAAGGGAATATTATGAGCAACTAAATGCCAAAAATTACATAATTTAGGTGAAATCAATGTAAATTCCCAGAAAGACAGAAAGTACTGAAACTGTTAAGAAAAAATAGAAAATCTAAATATATCTATAACAAGTAATTAAATTGAGTTAGTAATTTCAAAACATCCATAAAGAAACGTTTAGACCCAGGTAGCTTTAGTTGTAAATTCTTCCAATGTTTAAAGAAGAATTTTGTTTTTGGTGAAAATCCCTGACTTAATATCATACTTAATGTTGAAAGACTGAATGCTTTCCCCTTTTCTTGTCAGTAGCAAGATAAGAATGCTGTCTGCACCCCTTCTAATTCACCACTGCACTAGAGGTGCTAACCTGGGCAATTAGGCAAGAAAAAGAAATAAATGGCATCAGATTGGTAAAGAAGTAGAACTATCTTTATTCATAGATGACATGATCTTGGATATGAAAAATCCTAAGGAGTCTGCTAAAAACCTAAAATTAATAAATGAGTTAATCAAGGTTGCAGGATATAAGATCAGTGTACAATAATCAATTACATTTCTATATATTAGCAATGAACAATCCAAAAATGAAATGAAAACAATTCCATCAGATGGGATTGCATCAAGAGGAGATAAAGTACTTAGGAATAAATTTAACAAAAGTAGTGCCAAACTTATACTTTACAAAACTAGAAAACATTGCTAAAAAAATTTAAAGAGGACCTAAATAAATGGAAAGACATCCCATATTCATGGATTAGAAGACTAAACACTGTTAAAAAGGTAATACTACCCTAAAGTGACCTACAGATTTAATACAATGCCTATCAGCATCCCAGCTTGTTTCTTTGTAGAAGTTAACAAGGTGATACAAAATTAATGTGGAAGTTCAAGTAAAACAATCTTGAAAAATAACAAAATTAGAGAACTAACACTTCCCATTTTCAAAACTGACTACAAAACTACAGTAATCAAGATAGTGCAATACTAGCATAAGAAAAGACATATAAGTCAGTAGAACAGAATTGAGAATCCAGAAACAAACTCTTACATTTGTGGCCAAATGATTTTCAAAAAATTGATGCCAGTACAATTTAATGGGGAAAGAATAGTCTTTTCAGTGAATGGTACTGGGACAACTGAACATCTGCATGGAAAAGAATGAACTTGGATTCCTATCACATACCATAAGATGGATTATAGTCCTGTAGGTAAAAGCTAAAATTATAAAACTTAATTAGGAAGTAGAAGTAAACCTTTGTGACTTTTGGTTAAGTAATCCACATCAAAAGCACAAGCAACACAAGAAAAAATAAAATAATTTTATCAAAATAAAAACTTTTGTGCTGCAAATAATATCATCAATAAATTAAAAATATAATGCACAGACTGGTTAAAAATTATAAAGCATACATGTAAGAGAATCGTATCTAGAAAATATAAAGAACTCTTACAACTTAATAACTAAAAAAATTGTCAAAAGATCTCAATAGACATTTCTCTATAGAAGAGACATAAATAGCCAATAAGTACATGAAAAAGTGCATAATATCATTAACAGAGAAATGCAAATCAAACTATACCATTTCACAACCACTAGAATGGCTGTAAAATAATTTTAAAAACAATAACAGGTATTGGCAAAGATGTAAAGAATTTGGAGCATTCAAAATTCAGACATTGCTATTGGAAATATAAGTTCACTTTGGAAAATATTTTGGCAGTTCTTCAAAATGTTAAAAATAGGATTACCATGAAGTCCAGAAACTTTACTCCTGTGTATCAAAGAGGAATGAAAATAGAGGTCCACTCTAAAACTAAGAACAAATGTTCTTAGCAGCATTATTTATACTAGCCAGAAGGTGTAAATAACTTATATGTTCCTACACCTATGCAACCAAATGTTATTTGTCAGTAAAAGCAATGAAATATGGATACGTGCTATAACATGGATGATCCTTGAAAACATTATGCTAGGTAAAGGAAACAAGTCACAAATGACCACATACAAATTATGTTATTCCATTTATTTGAAATGTCTAAAAGAAGACAGATTATAGAGCCAGATAATAGATTGGGAAATGCCTAGGGATGGTGCTGCAGCAGGTGGGGTGGGTGCAGAGTGACTGTTAATCGATACTGAACTTCATTTTGGGATGATGAAAAAGTTGTAACACTAGAGTATGAGATTGTGGCATGTTTGCACAACTCTGTTAATATATTAAAAACAATTATTTTTTCCATTGGATATAATTTCCTACTTTGTCAAAAATTAGTTGACCATATAGTTGTGGGTCCATTTATGGGTTTTCTATTTTGTTCCATTGATCTGTCTGTTTTTGTGCCAGTGCTGTACCATCCTGATGACTACAGCTTTGTAATATAGCTTGTAATACAGATTGTAATATAGCAATCCAGAGTTGTGATACCACCAGCTTTGCTTTACTTTTTCAAGATTGCTTTGGCAATCGAGGTCCTTTGTGGTTCCATACACATTTTAGGTTTGTTCTAGCTGTGTGAAAAATTCTGGTATTATTTTGATAGGGATTATGTAGATTTTGGGCAGTAGTATAGACATTTGGATAATATTTCTCTTATGATCCACAAGCATGGAATATTTTTCATTTCTTTGTGTCTTCTTCAGTTTCTTTCATGAGTGTTCTATAGTTTTCAGCGTACTCATCTTTTACCTCTTTGGTTATGTTTATTCCTAAGTATCTTATGGGTTTTGGTGCAGTTGTAAATGGGATCAGTTCCTTGATTTCTCTCTCTGCTGCTTCATTATTGGTGTATAGAAATGCAACTGATATCTGTACATTGATTTTGTATCCTATGATTTACTGAATTCATGGATCAGTTCTAGCAGTTTTGTTGGAGTCTTTTGGATTTTCTATATAGAGCATCCTGTCATCTGTGAATAGTGAAAGTTGGACTTCTTCCTTTCCAATTTGGATGTCTTTTATTTCTTTTTGTTGTCTGATTGCCAATGCTAGAACTTCAAGTACTGTGTTAAATAACAATAGTAAGAGTGGACATCTCTGTCTTGTTCCTGACCACATAGGAAAAGCTCTCAGTTTTTCCCTATTGAGGATAGTATTATCTGTGGGTCTTTTGTATATGGCCTGTATGATGTTGAGGTATGTTCCCTCTCTGTACTTTGTTGAGGCTTTTTATCAAGAACAGATGCTGCACTTTGGCCAATACTTTTTTTCTGCATCGATATTACTCAGCCATAAAAAAGAATGAAATCTTGCCATTTGCAATGATGTGGATGGAGCTAGAGTGTATTATGCTAACCAAAATAAATCAGAGAAAGACACCATAGAATTTCACTCATATGTGGAACTTAAGAAACAAAACAGATGAACATAGGGGAAAGAAAAAAGAGAGAGAGAGAGAAACAAACCATAAGGGACTCTTAACTATAGAAAACAAACTGAGGGTTGCTGGAGGGGAGGTGGGTGGGGGATGGGCTAAATGGGTGATGGGTTTTAAGGAGGGCGCTTGTTTGTAATGAGCATTGGGTGTTTAACTTAAGTGATGAATCACTAAATTCTACTCCTGAAACTAATATTACGCTATATGTTAACTAACTATAATTTAAATAAAAACTTGAAAAAAATCCAATTGAATTGTACCTTTTATTTATTTATTTGAATTGTACCTTTTAAATGGGTGAGTTGTATGGTACGTAAATTATATTCCAATAAAGCTGCTGCTGCTGCTGCTGCAAAAAAAGTCATGCTTCATTTTGTATTCTTGCTAGCAAAGTGTATGTACTTGCCATTGCCCATTAAAAATTTTTTTTTTCTTTTTAGAGAAAGAGAGAGTGCATGCGTGAGTGGGGGAGAGGGCCAGAGGGGAGAACAAGATGGGGGGGCGGAGAGAATCTCAAGCAGGCTCCATGCTCACTGCAGAGCCCGACGCAGGGTTCAATCCCATGACCCTGGGATAATGACCCAGGCTGAATTCAAAAGTCAGACGCTCAACCGACTGAGCCACCCAGGTGCCATGCCATTGCCCATTTTAATGTTAACCAATACACACTAAGAAATCTGCCAATTTGATAAACTAGAACGGTGGTTCAGCTGAGAGATAGTTTGCTCCCCTGTGGCCATTCAGCAATATCTGGAGACATTTTTGATTGTCACAACTGGGGTGGGGGAATGCTACCAGCCTCTAATAAGTAGAGGCCAAGGATGCTGCTAAATATCCTACAGTGCATAAGGCATCTCCCTACACCGAATAATTATCCACCCCAAAATGTCAGTAGTGTCAAGATTAAGAAACCCTGTACTAGAAATAGCATCTTATTTCAATTTATATTCACTTGAATATTAGTAAGGGTAGTTTTTTTTCCCCACATGTTTACTAATGAGCTTTATTTTATAAATCATCTGTTCATATCATTAGTTTGTATTTCTCATCAATTTGAGTTCCTTTTAGTAGTAAGATATTAGCCATTTTATTTATTGAGTTTCTTTTTAAAATTTTTTAAAAACTTGAGTATAGTTGAGACACAATGTTACATTAGTTTCAGGTGTACAACATAATGATTCAATAAGGGTATACTGATGCTGTGCTCACCTCTAGTATAGCTACCATTTGTCACGATACAAACAGTATATTTTTCCAGTTTCCTTATAAATTTCCGTTAGGTTTATAATCAATATGTTTATTTTTTAAATGGCTATACATCATTTTTAATTATATCTAGTCCAGACAGTTCTTCCCTACCTGCTCACCCCTCCCCCAATAATTTCATTTTTATTAAATTCTTTTTTCTTAGAGTTTTACTTTTGCATATTTAACTTAAAAAAAATTTTTTTTTTACGTTTATTTATTTTTGAGACAGAGAGAGACAGAGCATGAACGGGGGAGGGGCAGAGAGAGAGGGAGACAGAATCGGAAGCAGGCTCCAGGCTCCGAGCCATCAGCCCAGAGCCCGACGCGGGGCTCGAACTCACGGACCGCTAGATCGTGACCTGAAGTCGGATGCTCAACCGACTGAGCCACCCAGGCGCCCCGCATATTTAACTTTTTAAATACATGTATAATTTATTGTAATGTGTATTATGAGCTAAGGAATACTTTTTTTCTACATAATCAATGTCTGATCTTCTTTTGAAGAAACATTTGGCTTACAGAGCATTTTTGAGGCTCAAGATAACCTTCATAAAATGAAGCTTTCCACAGGTTTATACAAGAGAGAGAATGTGCAGTTATTCCTTATCTTCCTTAACTATGAAATGCAATAACATTCTATAAGGTAGTTAGGTGTTTGTAACTCACCTAACTCAGGACAAAGCAGTAGTCATGTATATCACCATGTCAATCTTGCAGATTATATAAAGAAATATCAACACTGGAAATGGAAATTATTTGCAGTTTGGGATTATTAATAAGTCTTTACTTAAATTAATTTTGATCCTATCAAAAAAATTGGAGTTGGAGAAAGTGATCCTGTGTGTATATTTGGTAAGAAGGAGGATATTTCTAATTAAGAAATTAAAAGGGGTTTTGAATTTATAACCTAATACAGAAATTTTATGAGTCTCTGATAATCAGTTCAATAAATGAATGGGAATAAGTATAGATATCTTCCTATTATTGTACAGATGGAGAATGAGTTAGATTCTGCTCGCTCTGAAATAGAACTCCTCAGGAGTCAGATGACAAATGAGAGAATCTCTATGCAGAATCTAGAAGCTTTGCTGGTGGCCAATCGAGACAAAGAATATCAGTCTCAGATAGCGCTTCAAGAAAAAGAATCTGAAATTCAGCTTCTCAAAGAACACCTTTGTTTGGCAGAAAGTAAAATGTGAGTTGGTTAGCAACATAATAGCATAAAGTCATATTTTAAATAATTTTTATACTTTATAGGGTAGTCGAATTTTAAAGCTGGAATTTAGACAATTTAGTGCCCATCTTCTGCCATCGGTTAAACTGAGGACCAGAAACATTGTGATTTGCCTAAGATTTATTATTCATTTCTATTATATATTTATCTAAATGCGTCTAAATTTAAATTTAACCATCTCTGTTGATTATTTCCAACAGAGCTTTGGATACAGTAGAATGTCTGACCTAAAATATTACCTTGTAGAAATATTATAACAAGTTCTTAGAAAAAAAGTTAAGCACTTAGGAAACCAGAAGAATTTTTCTATTTATAGACCCACCTGGTATTGTTACCTAGTCTTTAGACTTGTCACATAGTATTTCCTTATGTACCTGTAAGTATATACTGGGTACTTGGAAGAACTCCCACATTCATATAATACTGAAGACCTTGCTTAGAGTACTGATTTTAGCTTAAAATTTTTTTAAATTTATTTTTGAGAGAGAGAGACAGAGAGTGAGCAGGAGAGGGTCAGAGAGAGAGAGAGAGAGAGAGAGAGAGAGAGAGAGAGAGAGAGACATAGAATCTGAAGCAGGTTCCAGGCTCAGAGCCCAATGCGGGACTCAAACTCACGAACCGTGAGATCATGACCTGAGCGGAAGTCGGACCCTTATCAACTGAGCCACTCAGGCGCCCCTTGGCCTTTTTTTTTCCCCCAAGCATCCATATCACCATTAGCATCTTATTACAAGACTCTTAGCTGGAAGATTCAGTAGAAATGCCTGCCTATATAGTGAATGTTTTTATTACTAAACTTGGTGACCTCTCACAAAAACTGATGGGGACCCTCAGCCTCTATTCTTATGTCCCATCTATGACACTTTTTCATCCAGCCTCATCTGAGCATGGGACCTGGAAAAGATAGGAATCATGGTCTCAGTAATCAGTCACTCTGGAGCCCCTGACTGAGCAAAGGCTGCAAAGCCAGGGCCAGTTTCCTTGAGAAACTGTTGTCAGGTTATGGCAGCTGTGAGTCATTCTTTTCCGTCACCACAGCTGGGATTCAACCGGTTCAGCAGGATCATTTTCTCAAGCTGGTTTGTGGAAATTGGCCTTAGTAAATGTGCCCAAACCCCCACCTTCAGGGGTACATTCTGTTTTAGACTGGTTGATAAGTACTATCATTCAGAACTAGTAAGCATAATCAACATTAGTGTTCTTAGTCTCTAAAGTTTAGATTTTAGTAGTTAACATTGCAGTTCTGAAGGCAAGCAAAGAGGATAGAATGTTCTATGTAAGCAGCATTCATTGTTGTCATTGTCTTCCTTATGATAGTGTGCCTAATGACAGGGTTTTTGAGGCACTGTTTACCCCTAAAGAAAATCCTGCTAAATTGAAGAGATTTTATGTTTTTAACAGTTTGGATATCAAATTTCATTACAAATTGTGTAAATCAAATTTCATTATAAGTATATGTAAAGCACTTGGTTGATTTACTAAATATATATAATAGACTAAATTAATCATGGTGTTTTATTATTTGGTTATAGTACTACTTTACATATAATACCTTAAAGTACTTTAAAAATAGATAATATAGATAGATAATAGATAATATTATCCCATCTAAACATAGGGAAACTGACACAGAGGTTTAACTAATTGGATGGGACTGACACAGCTTAAGCTTTTCAAGTAGGCTATTTTCATATTTATTACATTTAAAATTGGCATATTTTAGGTGAACTAATATATCCATAAAATCACAGTTTGGCTTGGTTCCAGCTGAGAAGCCATTGCCAATATGGTTTAACGCACTCTAGAAGTCCTTGCCGTATTTTAAGCTTAATCAGCTGTCACTCCTATGTTTTTTTACACAGGGCCATCCAGAGTAGAGATGTGGCCCAGTTCAGAAATGTTGTAACACAATTGGAAGCTGATTTAGACATTACCAAACGACAACTAGGGACAGAGCGCTTCGAAAGGTAAGTTTGTCTCTCTGCAGTGTTCAGTCTGGAAGGCACTTTTTAAGATAACAACACATTTTGATAATTGCATGATGGTTAGCTTTTAAAGTGTGAACTGAACTACAGTTTTATGACACTATTAATAACATCACTGGATATAAAGTTTAAAAGCCCCTTATTTTGCTTTAGGGAGAGGGCCGTGCAGGAACTTCGCCGCCAGAATTACTCAAGTAATGCTTATCATTTGAATACTACCATGAAGCCAAATACAAAATGTCATTCACCAGAACGTGCTCACCATCGATCTCCTGACCGAGGCCTAGATCGATCGTTAGAAGAGTAAGTAATTTAAAGATCCTTTCTTTGGGTACCATATAGCAATACTTGAGGGAGTAAGGAAGCTCAAAAACAATCTATCATTAATAGTGCTATTTAAATACAATTACATAGGTAATATAGACATAATATATATACATAATAATATACATAGGTATATAGACATAAAAATAAAGTATTTTGATAATTTTATGTAAATTTGCTAAAATGAAAGATCTCCACTCTATCTAATGTTGACATAAATTATATTTTTAAATCTGATTTTCTTTTTGTTCTAAAACAAATTTTTTCATATACTTTCATTAATAAAATATTGGTTAATATAGCGCCATAAAATACTTATGCTTTAGGAAAGTAGTTTATTTTTCAGAAGAGAATATTTTAGATATATTCCTATGAGTCACAAATTTTGTAAAAACATTTGTATTTGGATATAAATTCAAACTTATAAGAAGTTATAAAAAGAAAATAATGCAGAGAACAGCTATATACCTTTTACCCATACTCGTTGTTAAAATTTTACCCCTTTTACTTTCGATGTGTTTGAGGCAACACATTTGCTGTCTCACGTACCCCCACTCTTGCATATATTCCTTCTCTCTCCATATATGCACACACACACACGCACAGTCACGCACACACGTTTTAAAAACATAAGCAATCTCTCCAGTTCCAAACCATCCTCTCAGGTGTTTTCCTTCCCTTTTTCCATTTTGTATGTGTATGTCCTTTCCTCTATAGTAAGGACCCTGGCTCAACATCAACATGTTTACTCAACAATATGCACATACTCATTTGCTCAATCCCAGAATGCATCTAAAATAGTTTCAAAATTTCTTCACCTGTGTCCCTACAACAAACAGACCAACTTAAAAGTTCAGGATCCATTTGTAATTCCTGTCTTCATACACTATTTTGCACAAATCTTAAGAGTATATAGTCAAATACTCAGTTGATAAATTACTTGGATTAACTTTTTTCCCCCTCTTTTCCTGAGATTATAGTATACAGTTGAAATAACATTAGATTCATTTATTTCACTTTGCTTTCGTTTTTTCATTTTTCCCCTTCCTAGTTTTTTCCTTGATTTAATTTTATGTTTGAATATGTAGACTAATAGGCTTTTAAAAGTCAAAACTCTGCAAATTCTGTATGCCTTCCATCCCATGTCCCCCATATTCCTTTATGGTCTTATGATAATGACATTCAGGTATATTTTTATTTTTCTTTTCATATGCAAAAGGTAGCATATTATATATGCTTCTTCACACTTTGCTTTTCTCTCTTTTAGAAGTCACTCCATATTAGTTCATAGTGATTTTCCTCATTCTTTTCTGTAGCTGCATAGTATTCTTTTGTATGGATATACCATTATTATGCAAACCTTCTACATTTGGACATTTAGGTGGTTTTCAGCAGTTTGAATTTACAAATAAAGCTGTAATGAATAATCTTATCCAAATGTATTTTCGTAATTGTGGAGGTGTATCTTCAGGATAAAATCCTAGAATCAGGATTTCTGGGTCAAGGGGTAAATGTGTTATGTATATAGTTTTCTTAAATAGTGCCAAATTCTCCTATATAGGGGTTGTACCATTTTGCACTCCCACTAGATATGGGTGAGAGTGCCTGTTTCCCCACAGCCTCACCAGCAGAGTATACTGTCAAGTTCTTGAATTTTTACCAGTATGGTGGGTAAGAAATGGTACTTAAGTGTAGTTTTAATTTGCATTTTTCTTTTTATGAGTGAATTTGAATATCTTTTCATATGTTTAAGGGCTGTTTTAATATCTCTTATTTTTGAATTATCTATTCCTTTGCCCATTTTTCTACTGGAATTTTTTTGTTAAAATTTTTTTTATAAATGTGAGAAATTAGCTCTTTATCAATGATAAATGTTGCAAATATTTTCTTCTACTTTGCCATTTTTCTTTTGATTTTGCATATACTATTTTTCCCATGGAAAAATGTTTATTTTTATGTAATCAAATTTTTAAATGTATTTTAATGCATCCATATTTCTGTTTATAGTTAGAAAAATCTTTCCTTATACTCAGATAGATAATAGATAATAGAGGAAATAATGTTTTACATACATTTACATACATTTACATTTAGATGTAAAACAAATAATGTTTTACATACATTTACATTTAGATTTATGATCCATTTAGAGCCTTTTTTTTTTTACATGGTATGAAGAATGGATCTAATTTTACCTTTTTCCAAATGACCAACCAGTAGTCCTAAGAAAAGATTTTGCTCCAGTGGTTCAAGTTTCTTTTTAGACTTTCTCTTTTATTCCTTTGGGTCTATTTATGTTCAAGTCCCACACTACTTTAATTATAGAGCCTTTGTAATATTTTTAGTTTTGGGGGGGCTAGTCTGATGGTTTGCTAGTAAACTGACTCTCCAAGGAAGGCGAGGGAGAAGCCCTGACTTGTAGCATTTGACAGTTTCAGTAGTGTAAATATGCCCACTGTGGGGGCATTCTTTCTTTCTTTTATTGAAGTGCAGTTGACATACAATGTTATGGTAGTGTCAGGTGTACAACATAGTGATTACACAATTCTATATGTTGCACAGTTTCAAGCAACCAAGCAGGTTTAACCACGAGCTCACAAAATTCCTGAATATTTACAATCAACTACGAGCCAGCTCCAGCATACCAAAGGGCTAGTGCTTGTAAGAGCTCTTCCTTTTAAGTGTTGACCTATATTTTCTTGTGAGTTTATTTTCCATATGAAATTTGGGGTCAATTTATCTAGTTCCATTTAAAAAAAAAAAACCTTGGGATTTTTATTAGAATCACATTAAACTTATAAATTAACATGTGGAGAAATGACATCTCAATAATGTTGAGATGTCCTAACCAAGAAGAGATATGTCTTTCCATTTGTTCAAACTCACTTTGTGTCATTCAAGAATGACTTGTAGTTTTCTTTATACAGGTTTTGAACACTTCTTGTTAAGTTTATTCCTAATTATTTTATCTTTAGATTTTTCCCTCATTCATTATATCTTCAAATATGCTGTTTTTACATGTAAATTTATCATCATGTTGCCTTGCTAAATTTTTTATTGTTTCATTAAGTTTTGTCATTGATTTTTTAGAAAATTCCAAGTATATTATCATGTCATCTGCAAAAAGAGATCATTTTGTTTCTTCTTCTATTTTTATCTCTTGAATTGTATTCTCCAGTTCATTGCATTACCTAGTATCTTCAGAATAGTGATAAATGGTAGTGAAGAAAATGGGCATCTTTGTTTTGATTCTGACCTTAAGTGGGAATACCTCTAGGGTTTGTCAAATAAGTATAAGATGCTGGCTTTAAGATTGAGATGTAAATGTTTTATAATATCCACTCATTTTTATCTTCTCAAGATTATTTTAATTAGGAATGGGTGTTTTTTCAGCATCTATGGAGATATGGTTTTTCTCTTTAGAACTATTAATATGAGAATTATATTAAAATATTTTCAAATATTGAACCATCTTTGAATTTGTGGTATAAACCCTGCTTTGTTTTAGTATATTCTTAATGTTCACTAATATTTTATTTTAGATTTGTGTATTAATATTTATAAACAACATTGGTCTGAATTTTTTTCTTTGCCCTATCTTACCAAGTTTAGATATCAACGTTATCTTTGCTTCAGAAAAGGAATTGGAGAGTTTTTCATTTACTATGCCTTGAAACAATTTATGTAGTTTGTGATTATCTGATCTCTAAGGATTTGGTTCTTTCTGTTTTGTGGGGTATATACTTCCTTGATAAATTTTTTTTTGTTTTTTGTTTTTGGAACTTGTTTTAAACTTTCCCTATATTCTGTTTATCTAAAAATTATCCATTTCCTTTCAGTTTTTTAATTGATTGCACAGAAGGAACCAATGCTATATCTTATGAATTTAAAAATTTTCTCTGTATCGGGGCGCCTGGGTGGCGCAGTCGGTTAAGCGTCCGACTTCAGCCAGGTCACGATCTCGCGGTCCGTGAGTTCGAGCCCCGCGTGGGGCTCTGGGCTGATGGCTCAGGGCCTGGAGCCTGTTTCCGATTCTGTGTCTCCCTCTCTCTCTGCCCCTCCCCCGTTCATGCTCTGTCTCTCTCTGTCCCAAAAATAAATAAACGTTGGAAAAAAAAATTAAAAAAAAAAAATTTTCTCTGTATCAATAGTTATATGCCATTGTCATTTCTTAATTGTGTATGTGTGCTTCCCTCTCCTATTTCTTGGTTACTTTAGCCAGTGTTTTGTTTACTTTGTTCATTGCTTCAAAGAACCAGCATTTTGACTTACTGATTTATTTTTCTTTATCTTATTAATTTATGGTTTTGCTTATATTATTTTCTTCCTGTGCTTTTTATTTACTTTGTTGGATTTTTTCCTTAGTATTTTTAAGTTAGGAACTCATTTATTGCCATTCTTTCATTCTTATTGATGTAAATATTTAGGGCTATGAATTTTCCAGTGACCATTGCTTTAAATATATCCCACAGATTCTGATATGTAATATTTCGTTACCATTATTTTTCAGAAATTCTCTAATTTCTATTTGTATTTTCACTTTTATCCAAAACTTATTTGACGGAAAATCTTTAACCTTCCAATAAGAAGGGCTTTTTGCATTTGTGTTTCATTTTTTAATTTCTGGTGTTATTTTGTGATTAGAGTATTTTCTATAATATTTCTATTTTGTGTAACTACTGAGACTTTCTTTAAAAATTTTTTTAAAATATTTATTTTTGAGAGAGAGAGACACAAAGTGTGAGTGAGGAAGGGGCAGAGACAGAGGGAGACAGAATCCCAATCAGGCTTCAGGCTCTGAGCTGTCAGCACAGAGCCCAACACAGGGCCCGAACTTACCAACCGCGAGATCATAACCTCAGCCGAAGTCAGATGCTCAACTGACTGAGCCCCCCAGGCACCCCTATTGATATTTTCTTTGTACTTTACTACATGATAAATTTTTGTGGGTAGCTCATGTGCACTTGAAAAGATATATTCTTTCTTATCAAGGTATATATTTCTAGTATATATATATATTTAAAAGATTTACCTTTTTTATTTTATTAGTTCTTTTGTTTTACTAAAAATCTTCAATTATTATTATATTTTTATTTCTTTTTGTATCTCCTATAAATTTTGTTTTATGTAGGTGGTGTACCACTTTATTTGTTGCATAGATATTATGAACATTATGTGTGTGCACTAATATCCTCATTGTGGGATGTGGATTTTATGAAGTGTACTTTTCTGATACATTTAATTTTTTGGATGTGGGAGGGGCTCGGTGTCTACCTTGTCTGGTATTAAGAGTTACAAGTACTTATTGTCTCCATCTGCCTGGCAAACCTTTGTCCATCTCTTTATTTTTAGCTTTTCTGAATCACTGCATTTTAGGTACCTCTCATGTTTATAGCATGGATTTAAGTTTTGCTTTATGGGCTGTTTTGAAATAATGGATGAGTTAAACTTTTTCACAATATTAATATGATTGAAAATTGGTATCAACTCTGTCATGTTATCTTATGATAACTTTGTTTATCATGTGACATTTATTGTATTTTTCAATTTGACTTTTCTTCTTTACTTTTTATAATTTCTTTGATATTTAAGACGTTTGTACTTTATTATGGTAGTCTCCTTTCTATTAATAATTTTAATAGTGCCCTTAATTCCCTTTTTTCTTATTTAAGCTTTGCTGGTAGTTTGAATGATATACTTTGACTACCACCTATTATCTAGACAATAGTCAATGTACTTCATTTACTTTCCCTAACCACTGATCTCTCTCCTATCCCTATAGTTTTGCCTTTTCAGTGTTATCATATAAATAAAATCATGTATGTAGCTTCCAATGCCTTTTACTCAGAATCATATATTAGAGATTTATCCAGATTATTGTGTGGATCAGATGTTGTCGTATGTTCCTTTTAACTGCTGAGTTGTATTTCCTTGTATGTTTATGTCACAGTTTTGTTTGCTTTGTTACACTATTTTGAAATGACTACAGTCTCACACATAGTTGCAAAAATAGTACAGATAATCCTTCCTCCCAGCATCCCTAATGGCAATATTTTACAAACCAGGAAATTGATATTGGTACAATATAATTAATTAGCCCATAGGCCTTTTAGATTTCATTCATTTTTACATGCACTCATATGTATGTGTGTGCACGGTTTTTTTACACACCATACATATACCACAATTACAAGCAACATACTCCACTATATTCTCTATCAGCACCAAGGAACTTGCTCCCTTATTATACCTTTTTATGGTCACAAGTCTCCCCTTCTCCGCCCTGACAAACACTAATTTGTTTTCTCTATCTTTAATTCTGTCATTTTGATAATGTTATATAAATGGAATTACACACAGTATGTAACTTTTTGAGATTGGATTTTTTCATTTAGCACAATGCCCATGAGATTGATCCAAGTTGTTGTATTTATCAATAGTTCATTTCTTTTTATTGTTGAATATTATTCCATGATAGCGATGTACCACAGTTTGTGAAAGCTGAATGAAAAAAATACATTGTATATGTTTTCCTTCACAGACGCTGGGGAAAAAAACCTTAAGAATTGCCAAAGTAATGTTACAATACATTTTTTATACATGGGTGAAATCATTGAGTTAAAAATATTAATCTGCATAATTTTTTTCTCTTTCATAGGAATCTTTGCTATAGAGATTTCTGACATGCGAAAAGATTCTTCACATCCTTGGGAAAGGTCAAAGTTACAAACGTTTTTTTTTTTTGCTATATGATTGCATTTATCTTTTGAATGCTTGACAATGTTAAATGTATTTATTAACTTTGTGCTTCTGAATCTGTGTTCTCATGTGCCATATCGCAGTGGTCTAAAATGATATATAGAAACAAAAATGCATATGGCTGTTTCTATCCATGCAATAATAGTGAGTGTAAAATCTGCTTACTTCACTATTGAACACTGTTATGTTAACTATCCAGAGTAAATAAAGAAGCTTCTAAAAAGAGGGAAAAGTTTTTTTTTTTTTTTTTTTTTTTTTTTTTACAGTTTTTACAAAACTGATTTCCTTTCCTTTCTTGATATCTCAAATAATTGGTTGGTTAAATTTTTTCTTTGTGATTTATGCTTTCATGGCTGGTGAAGTTGTGCCAAAATAGGCACAGTTTACCAATACTGGCCTGGGACCCAATATTCCATTTTGGAATCAACCTGACATAAATTCCAGGCCATATCTGATTTCAAAGCAGCAGATAGTAGGAGTGTGTCAGAGTTTTAAAATCCATAGTATTGTGCCACTAATTAACATACATTTTCTGCAATTGTGTTTATCTCTACTATTTTTAGAAAGGTAGGTGATGCTATATTTGTCAAGAATGTAAGATTTTTTAAAAATGTGTTTTAATAAGTTTTCTTTAAAACATTAAAGTACTGCAATCAACTTAATTGCCATTTTATTTATTTTTTTATTTTTTGCCTATGGCAGGTGTCTATAATGTAGAGTAATAAGTTTAATGATATTTTCCTATTTCTCCTAAAATCTCCTAAATCTCATCTTTTCTCTCCACAGGCTTTGGCTTAATGTTGATATTAAAGCCTGGACAGTACTGTATTTAACGTTTGATATAAGCTATTTGTATTCTTGCCATTTTAATAAAAAAAAACCCTAAGTCCTATCATTAATAATAGTCTTATTATCCACATAAGAGTGAAACCATATGGTATCTGTCTTTCTCTGTCTTTAACAGGAACCCATGGGGGAGGGGAAGGAAAAAAAAAAAAAAAAGAGGTTAGAGTGGGAGAGAGCCAAAGCATAAGAGACTGTTGAGAACTGAGAGCAAACTGAGGGTTGATGGGGGATGGGAGGGAGGAGAGGGTGGGTGATGGGTATTGAGGAGGGCACCTTTTGGGATGAGCACTGGGTGTTGTATGGAAACCAATTTGACAATAAATTTCATATATAAATAAAAAAAATACAAAAAAAAATACAAAAAAAAAATAAAAAAATAAAAAAAAAATAATAGTCTTATGAAGTAGACAATTTCTCATTTTATATAGCAACTATGCAGTATCACTGCAGTAGGATAGTGTCCTGATTTAGGTCTTGTCTAATAATTAGCACAGTGATATTTTACTATAAATTCATGCTACATATTCATTTTAGTTTGATTTTTGAAAACTTTGAGGTTTATTCATCTAGTTCAAGACAATCATTATAGATTCGTTTTAAAAATTGAATAATTTAAAATAAGATGCCCTTTTGGGGAGCGTGGGTGGCTTAGTCAGTTAAGCATCCCGCTGTCAACTTAAGCTGGGGTCATGATCTCACAGTTCATGGGTTTGAGCCCCACATCGGGTTCTTCTCTGGCAGTGCAGAGACTGCTTGGGATTCTCTCTCTCTCTCGCTCTCACTCTCTCTCTGCCTATCCCCCTCTCAAGTGTTCTGTCATTCTCTCAAAATAAATAAACTTAAAAAAAATAAGATGCCCTTTTATAAACATTTTAGAGAATAATACATAAAAAGTTGTTCTTGCTAATATTAATGTGCTGATAAATGTAAAAATTAATGTTTACCAGGTGATGCAATGACCTAAGCACTAGGTTACCACAACATTAATTTTGGTTTATGTACCTTCTAGAAAAACTGACAAGGAGCTGAGTGTCACCTGTCATTTGCACTTAATATATGTTGTATGTGGAGGGCAGTATGTGGGGAGGGGAACATGAGAGAGTAGGAATGAAGTATGAGAGAAAATATTTTCATACTTGATTAGAAGTATACTGTAGTTGACTTGTCCCATTAATTACAGAATATTTAAAGGAAAATTATATAGTGAATATAATGGGGTAAACGTTATCCAAAGTTTGGGAAACAGCAACTATATTCTTTGTTAAAACTCAAAGAAAGGATTTTTTCTTATGGTAATATTTTAAGAACACATATCATTTTAAATGAGATTCAAACCACTTGAGATAAGTACATGACAGCCAATTGATATGGTAGAGACTGTCTAAAGCAATAAAATACACAATGCAAAAACTATACAGACATATTCTTTTCTTGATGATAAAGAAATCTGAAAAAGAGCTCTCAGCTTTGAAATGTCACTTTCAATACAAAACATCTGCTCTTGCTGAAGTAAGGGTGTTTTGAAAGAAGATTGTTAACGCTTTGAGTTAAATATCTCATAGGTGCTGGGTCTTAATGCCCCTAAACTAAGTTCCAGCAATGTCTCCCCCTTGCATTCTCTGCCCTTGTTTCCCCTGGTAGAGTGTCACCAGGTACCATGTCAGATTCCTGAGCCCTGAGCCCACATGCCACCTCAGGTCAGTCCCTTCTGCTCTCATTCCACATTCACTCAACTTAAATATTAATTGGTACTACACAATACTGCTGAAAAAATTGAAGAAGACATAAATAAGTGAAAAGACATCTCATAATCATAGATTAGAAGGCTTAATATTGTTAAGATGGCAATATTCTCCCAAACCATCTTCAGATTAAACATAATTCTTATCAAAATACCAATGGAGGGTTTTTTTTTTTGCAGAAATGGAAAAGCCAATCCTAAAATTTATATGGAATTGCAAGGGACTCAGAATAGCCTAAACAATCTTGAAACAGAAGAACAAAGTTGGAGGATACACATTTTCTGGTTACAAAAAGTTACTACAAAGCTGCAGTAGTCAAAATAGTGTAGTACCAGCATAAGGATAGACATATGGATGAATGGAATAGAATTGAAAGTCCAGAAATAAACCCATACATTGATGTTTGACGAAGGTGCCAAGACCATTCAACGGAGAAAGAACAGTCTCTTCAGTAGTGATGTTGGGACAACTGGATAACCACAGGCAAAAGAATGAAGTTAGACCCTTATACACCACATGCAAAAATCAACTCAAAATGGATTATATATCTAAATACAAGTGCTAAAACTATAAAACTCTTTGAGGAAAACATAGAGGCAAATCTTCACAAACTTGGATTTTGCAATGGTTTTTTACATATGACTTAAATGACAAGCAACAACATGAATAGATAAATTGGACTTCATCAGAATTAAAAATATTTGTGCATCAAAAGACACTATCAAGAAAGTGAAAGAGCGCACCTGGGTGGCTCAGTAGGTTAAGCATCCGACTTTGGCTCAGGTCATGATCTCACTGTTTGTGTATTCAAGTCCCGTGTCAGGCTCTGTGTTGACAACTCAGAGCTTGGAGCCTGCTTCAGATTCTGTGTCTCCCTCTCTCTCTCTGCCCCTCCCTGGCTAGTGCTCTCTCTCTCTCTTTCTCTCTCTGTCTCTGTCTCTAAAAAGTAAATAAACATTAAAAGAAAAAAAAAAGTGAAAGATAACCCAATAATAGGAAAAAATATTTGCAAATCATGTATCTGATAAGGGTGTTAGTATCCAGAAAAATAAACAATTTTTACAACCTAACAACAAAAAAAACTCAATTTAAAAATGGGCAAAGGACTTGAATAGGCATTTCTCCAAAGAAGGTAAAGTCAATATGTAGATGAAAAAAGATACTCAACCTCATTAGTAATTAGGAAAATGGAAATTAAAACTACAAAACAAATCACTTCACATGCACTATGATGGCTATATAGAAAAGATAGACAATAACCAATATCAGTTAGAATGTGGAGAAATTGAAACTCATTGCTGGTGGAAATATAAAGTGGTACAGCCACTGTGGAAAACAGTTTGGCAGTTCCTCAATAAATTCAACATAGAACTACCATATGACCGAGAAATTCAACTCCTAGGTATGTATCCAAAGAATTAAAAAAGTATTCAAACAAAAATTTGTGCATGAATATTCATAGCAGCTCTAATTCACAATTAGCAAAAGATGGGAACAACCCAAATGTCCAACTGATGAATGAATAAACAGAATGTGATGTATCCCTACAATAGAATATTACTCAGCCATAAATATGAATGAATTACTCATACATGGTACAACATGGATAGCCCTTGAAAACTAAGTAAAAGAATCCAGACATAAAACTACATATTTTAAGATTTCATTCATATGAAATATCCACAATAGGCAAATCCAGAGAGACAGCAGATTAGTGACTGTCAAAGGACAATGGGGAAGGACTGCTTTGTGGGTACAGGGTTTCTGTTTAAGGTGATGAACAAGTTTTAGAACAGATAATGCTAATGGTTGTACAACATTGTAAATGTACTTAATGCCACTGAATTGTACAATTTTAAATGGTTAAAATGGTAAATATTAAATGTATTTACCACAATAAAAAAGTCATTTCCTCAAGGTTTCTCTGACTCCTAACATTGGTCTAACTGGCTCAGATTCTCCTGTAAAAACATCCAACATTTCTCCTTTTCTCCTTTAACTGCCCTTTAAAGGACAGTTGTAATTAATTGTATAATTATTTGTCTATTATCTGTCTTTCCTTCTGTACTATAAGATACATCAAGGCAAGGGATGGTATCTACCTTCACCACTATATCTGCTAGGGTGTAGCACAATGTTTGACATATTCTAGGTATTCTGTAAATTCTTCTGGAACAAATAAAGGAATGAATTATCCTCAATTCCTAGCAAGTCTGTCTCCTAAATATCTATGGAATAAATCTACTTTTCTCTTTTCTCACTGTAATTCAGACCATAATAAACTCTAAGTCTAGAATAATGGAACAGCTTCCTATTTAATCTCTCTTGTTTCAGTCATACTTCCATTTAATCCATTCTCCACACTGTCATCAAAGAAATAGTTTTAAAACACAAATACAATCACATTCCTCTCCACACATATACCCGATGAGTATCAGATTTGCCTTTAGACTAAAGTCCAAGCTCTTTAACATTGCCTTCATAGGTCTCTCTGATTTGGTTCTTCTTTTTTTAATCTCTTGAATGTCGTATCTCACTCTTCCTACCCTACACTGATATATTACTCTGAATTACTTTCAGCACTTGGAACTGTTTATGCTTTTTTATCTCTTGACCTTTGCACATGCTCTTTCCTCTGCCTGGATTGCTCATTTTCTTTCTCTCCCATTTCCCCCCTCAGCCTGGAAAATTCTTGTTTGGCTTAACATTGTGTCCACAGCACCTATCATAGTGCCTGGCACATAATATGTGCTTATCAAATAGTTGCTTTAAAAAATGAAAGTCTAACTGGATTTCTTGTCTAACTTCTATTTGTTATTAATTTTACTTATCCTTTGTGCTCCATTGCATTCTTATTGTGTGGTCTTCTTTGTATGTTATACCTGCTAAGACTGTGAGCTCCATGAAGGTAGAGTATAGGTAGTTAAGATCATAGGTTCTAGAGCCCCACTGCTTGACTTTACATCATGTCTCCACTTACTAGCTGTGTACTTGGGTAAGTTAAACTTAAGCTCTCTAAACTTTATTTCCCTTATTTGTAAAAGATATGTTTATAATAGTACCCAACTTAAGATAGTTATCATGTGGATTAACTGAGATAATAATATATCTCGAGTCTTAATATGTCTCAGTATAATGTCAGACAATATAGTAGGTGGTCAGTAGATGTTTTTATTATTTGTTGAATTAATAAAGAAATCTATAGGTTTGAGACTCAAGAGAGAAAACTTGGCTGGAGGAAAAGATTTGGTAGTTCTCAGCAGGTATGCAATATGAGATCAAACAAATGAAAAACAAGGTAGGGGAAACAAAAAGTAGTTCAGGAAGAGAAAGATTAACTATAGCTTACCAGATGGCTTAGTTGTAAATACTACTTCACAGTCATAACAATGTGAGCACTGAATATAAATCTAAGAAAAATTATAAAATTAATTAATGAGAGGATGAAGGAATGGGAAAGAAGCAACGTGTGATAAAAGGCTGAGAAGGAACTAAAGCTACATTTTCTTCTTTCATAGTGATAAGTCAATAGATATGCCTAAAACTGAAAAATCAAGAAATAGCAATATAAGTATGTTATTTAACGATAAGGATACCTAAGCAATCAGCTAAAGAGGTAAAAATGATTGTTTTTTGGAGGGAGAAATGTAGAGGTGAGAATGAGGCTGGCTGAAGACTTAATAACCTTGAAGAACTGTTTGAATCTTTTATAATATTGATTAAAATCAAAACAAAAATGCATAAAGATTAACTTTTTCTATTCTTTTGGTTTATAAGAGAAGATGAAAGATGGGTCAATAGTTAGAAGGCTTTTGAAGTCTTCTCTAACCCCATCAGCTCTCAATTATTTTACCCTTCTCTGACATCCTACTAAAATGCTTACCTTTTTAGGCATGTATCATGTAATGCCTTGTATTACACATATTTGTGTTCATGTACTCGTTTTCTAATAGACTTTGGATATTTTGAGGTGAAAGAATATATTTTTACCCAATTATATCTTTATCCCCAGACTTCTCCTTCATACATACATGACAGGTAGTCTTTATATGTATGTTGAATGGATGAAAGTATATTTAACTGTGTCCCCACTTTATGTGTTTTTGCTTTGTTTCATCAGATATATTTGGACTCAGTTTTTAAGTTTTTTTCATCTCTCACCATACTGAAAATGTAAGTGGTTATTTATGAATGCTAAGATGATTAAAAGATCTCTAAATTTTGAACAAGATAACTGAATTTATTAGCATACTAAAACTAGTTTTCCAAAACAACCTACATTATTCTAATGTTCTAGAGAAATAAAGTACATTTATATCTTTTATAGCTTTACAGCACTCTATTTCATTATCTTCATGTACTTCATAAATGTTCTTTCCCTTACTTGTACACATTGGGGCCTATTTATGGTGTTCTCTGGTAATGAGAATATATACATTTTGTTCCTGTCCCTCAAAACATTTCCTTTGAGTCAAAACTCCAGTTCTTCCCTCTCTCTGTCTTCCTTTTAATGGCTTTATTGAGATATAATTCACATGCCTATAATTCACCTATTTAAAGTATTTAACTCAATGGTTTTTAGTATATTCACAGAGTTGTGCAACCATCACCACAGTCTAATTTTAATTTTTTTTAACGTTTATTTATTTTTGAGACAGACAGAGACAGAGCATGAACAGGGGAGGGTCAGAGAGAGAGGGAGACACAGAATCTGAAACAGGCTCCAGGCTCTGAGTGGTCAGCACAGAGCCCTACGCGGGGCTTGAACTCACGGACCGTGAGATCATGACCTGAGCTGAAGTCGGACGTTTAACCGACCAAGCCACCCAGGCGCCCCCACCACAGTCTAATTTTAGAACATTTTTGTCATTCCAAAAGAAAAAACATACCCATTAGCCACTCACCCTCCATTCCCCTCTACACACTCAACCCCTTACCTTAGGCAACCACTAATCATATTCTGTTTCTCTTCTTTGCCTATTCTGGCCATTTCACATAAAAGGAACCATACAACATGTGGTCTTTTGTGACTGGCTTCTTTAATGTAACATAATGTTTTCAAGGGGTTTCTATTTTATAACAGGTATTGGTACTTCATTTTATAGCTAAATTACATTGCATTATATGGATATACTGCATCTTATTTATCCATTTAGAGGCTGATGAGCATTTGGATTCTTTCCACCTTTTGGCTATTATGAATAACCATTTACATACAAGTCTTTGTATGGATATATCTTTTCTAAATGTACCTAGGAGTGAATTTCCTGGGTCATATAGTAATATTTTTAGGAACTTCCAGTGTGTTTTCCAAACAGCAAATTGACTTGGATTCCTTGTTGAAAATAAACTGGCCATAAATATGAGTTTATTTTTGGACTCTCAGTTCTGTTCTATTGACCTACGTGTCTCTGTTTACGCCAGTACCAGTCTGTCTTGATTACTACAACTTCGTAGTAGATTTTGAAACCAGGAAGTATGGTTTCCTTCAACTTTGTTTTTCTTTTTCAATATAAATAATAAAACATTTAGCTACTCTGAGTGGCTTGCATTTCTGTATGAATTTAGGATCCATTTGTCAACGTCTACAAAAAGGCAGCTGGTTTTGATCGGAAGTGCACTGAATCTATTCAGACTAATTCAGGGAATATAGCCTTCTTAACAATATTGAGTCTTCTGACCCATGAATGTGTGATATGGGATATGTTTTCATTTATTTAGGTCTTTTTTTATTTCTTTAGATAATGTTTTATAGTTTTCATTGCATCTCTTTTGATAAATTTATTTCAAAGTGTTTTATTCTTTTATATGCTATTGTTCAGTTATTTTTAAATCTTATTTTCATATTATTTATTGCTACTCTATAGAAATATAACTGATATTTATATAATGATCTTAAATCCTGCAACCTTGCTGAACTTTTGATCTAATATGTTTTTAGTGCACTCCTTAGGACTTTCTGGATATAATATCATGTCATCTGCAAATAAAGTTTTACTTCTTCCTTTTCAATATGGAAGTTTTTTGTTTGTTTGTTTGTTTTATTTGTTTTGTTTTTTTTTTAGTCTGTTTCCCTGGTTAGAATCTTCAGTAAAATGTTGAATACAAGTGATGAGAGAAGATATCCTTGTTTTGTTCCGGATTTAAGAGTAACAGTATGTAGTCACAGTAAGTGTTGTTAGCTGTGGGTTTGTCATAAGTGCCCTTTGTCACATTGAGGAAGTTCCCTTTTATTCCTATTTTGCTCCTATTTTTTTCACGAAAAAGTGTCCTTTTACTTTTACTTTCCTTTTACTTTCATTCTATCTTTGAATCTAAAATGTATATTTTGTAGACAACATATAGTTGGATCTTGTTTCCACCTCCCCCACCCCCTGGCCTGGTCTATCACTGCCTTTTGATTAGATTGTTTAACATTCACATTTAATGTTATTATTGGTATGGTTAGATTTACCTCTACTGCTTAACATTTTGTTTTCTGTATATCTCATGTCTTCTTTTTCTGTTGCCATTTTAGTGTCTTCTTTTGTATTAAGTGAATATTTTCTAATATAACATTTTAATTGATGTAGTGACTTTTTAGCCCTAATTTTGAGTTATTTCCTTAGTGATTGTTCTATACATTATAATGTAGATCTTAACTTATTGGAAACTACTTCATATTTTTATTAACTTAATTACAATTATATATGAAAATGTTACTCCTATATAGCTCTATTCTCTCCCTTTTTGTCTGTATGTGTGTATATAAATAAGTATAAGATATATATTTTATTTATTTATAAAATGCAATATTACACTGTTATAGGTACTTCATGTAATTTTATAGTTTTTAAAAAGCTTAGAGAAGAAAAGAGAGAATAAGTATACAGAGAGAGTCAAAAAATATATTTGCCTTCTTATTTGCCATTTTTAGTTCTTCATTTCTTCTTGTGAATTCAAATTACCAACTGGTTTGATTTCCTTATGCCAATATAGTTCTGTTACCACAAATCCCCCTTGTGATGTTGCTGTCAAATGAATTACATTTCTTTATAGGCCCATTAGTATAATTATATACATATTGTTCTATATAATTGTTCATAAAAATTATTTATTTTTAAAATTGTGATAAAATACAGATAACAATATTTAATGTCTTACCCATTTTAAATGTACAGTTCAGTGGTATTAAATACTTTCATATTGTTGTGCAGCCATAACTATCATCTTCAGAACTCTTCATTTTGTAAAACTGAAACTCTGTGCACATTAAACAATAATTCTCCATTCCCCCTTTCTCCAGCCCTTGATGACTACCATTAAACTTTTTGTCTCTCTGAATTTGATTACCCTAGATACTTTGTATAAGCTGAATTATGCAATATTCGTCCCTTTGTACCTGGCTTATTTACTTAGCATAATGTCGTGAAGATTCATCTATGTTGTAGTCTGTGTCAGAATTTTCTTCTTTTTAAGGTTGGATAATAGTCCATTGTATGTATGTACCAAATTTTGTTTATCCATTTATCCATTGATGGACGTTTGCATTGCTTCTGTCTTTCAGCTGTTGGGAATAATGCTGCTATGAACATGTGTGTACAAATATCTCTTTGAAACCCTCCTTTCAAGTCTTTTGTGAACATACATAAAAGTGGAATTACTAGATCATATGATATTCTACTTTCAATTTATTGAGGAGCTGCCATAATGCTTTCTCTAGCTGCTGAACTATCTTATATTCCCCCCAAAAGCAAAAGGTTCCAATTTCTTTATGTTCTTACCAACACTTGTTATATTCTGGGGTTAACTGGAATGTCTTTATTTCACTTCTATTTCTGAGAGATAGTTTTGCTGGATATAGAAATCTTGAATGACAAGTTATTTTGCCTGGCATTTTGCATGTCATCCTACTGCTTTCTGGCCTGTATTGTTTCTCATGATAAATCAGCTGTCAGTCTTTTGGAATTCTCTTAGAATAGTTGAGAAGTCAGCTGTTAATCTTATTAAGGTACATACTGAGTGGTTTTTCTCTTGCTCCTTTCAAATTTTTTGTTTTGTTTTGTTTTTAGTTTCAACATCTTGAGTATGATATGTCTGGGTATTGATATTTTTGTGTTTATCCTAATTGCAGTTTGTTGTGCTTGTTAGATGTGTAGGTTAATGTTATGTCAAATTTGTGACTTTTCAGCCATTATTTCTGGAGGCATATTTCCTGCTTCTTTCTCTCCTGTTCTCTGTATTCCCAGTACATGTATATTACTGAGTTTAATAGTGTCTTACATTTCTCTGAGGCTCTGTTCATTTTTCTTCATTTTTTTTTCTTTTTGGCCTTCAGATTGCATACCCAAATTCATGGATGATAGTTTGTAATTTCTTTGGAATGTGGTTAGAGAGTGCATCTTTATTACTTTTAGTTGAGGTGGGCAGATATTTCATTTTGATTTTGATTTGCATTCCCTCATGATTAGTGATGTTGAGCACCTTTTTATGCAGCTATTGGCCATGTGTATGCCTTCTTTGGTAAAATATCTATTCAGATCCTCTGCCCATATTGTATTTGGGCAGGTTGCCTTTTTCCATTTGGTAGGTTGCCTTTTTATTCTGTTAAAGGTTTCCTTTTCTGTGCAGAAGCTTTTTGTGTTTTAAATTTTTGTTGCTATACTTAGAGGAAATTTTATAGCTTATATCTGTACATTTAGTAAAATGAAGACCAAATTTCATAAACAAGAAAAAGTGAAATTTATAAATATCTCATTTTTGTCCCTCAGGAAATTAAGAATTATTATTTTATGTTTATTTCACTTTTTGAGGTAATGTTAATTATGTATATGGTAACACTGAGATGGTATCTATTTAGGTATGACAAATATGGTGTCCTGTTTTAGTGATTTAAGGAAAAAATCCATCTTCTGGTTGCTACCTACTTAAATGTATTTTGTTGAGCTATATTTAAACCAGTTTTATCTCAGTATAATACACACACTATAGTAATTATTAATGCATTTGCATCATCCCTTAGGCTATAGCATCCTACATAATAGAGATACTATTTTGCAGTATTCTGAAACAGAAGTCTACCAACTCTTCAATGTGATAGAGATGTCTCCTGGGGTGCCTGGGTGGCTCAGTCGTTGTGTATCTGACTTTGGCTCAGGTCATGATCTCACTGCTCATGAATTCAGGCCCTGCATCGGGCTCTGTGCTGACAGTTCAGAGCCTGGAGCTTCCTTTGGATTCCATGTCTCTGTCTCTCTCTGTCCCTTCCCTGCTCATGCTTGCTTGCTCCTTCTCTCTCTCTCTCTCTCTCTCTCTCTCTCTCTCTCTCTCTGTCTCAAAAATAAACATTAAAAAAAAAGAAATATCTTCTGCTTCCTCAGTTTTCTTAAAAGGCCATGGAGTCTCAAGAATTGTTATTAAAGGATGAGTTTCTTTAATGGTTTCCATCAAAGTCAAGATAATTTGGAGTAAGCCTAGTGCAAGGACAGCTAATTAACTTCATCTGTGACTATCTGTACTTCAAGATAATGACCTCTAGACAAATAGGCCTACAGTTTGCTTTACTTCTGATGACAGTAATGGAGAGAATCAAGAACATGTCTCATGGTTATCTTGTTTCTGCTATTTTCAAAGGAAAATGGTTTTTTTGTAGGTATAATTGACATGACATTCTATTAGTTTCAGGTATACATTATGATTTGATATTTGTATATATTGCAAAGGAAAATGTTGTCTGTTTTTAAGTATAAGCTTAATTTGGTATTAATTTTGTATAGCTCTTCCTATTTTTCTTTCACTGGACTACTGCAACACTTTTCACCAATTTAGTCTTATGCACCAGTGGCTTTCATTTAATAGATGTCCAATAAATATTTGTTGAATGAGCACATGAGTGAAACCTATTTTTTTTACATTTATCGGGGAAAGGGTTTCTCTCAGTACTTTTCCGTAACTCCAGGAACTCACTGAAATTGCACTCCAGTGCATGCAGTCTTAACATGTTTCCCATACATGTGCCAAATGGCTGGTAAAGTACATGCCTATCCATTGGCAATATAGACTCTGCTCTACAGAAGGATTCTCTTCAATTGCATTTACATTTTTCAACATGGCCACTTATCTCCACTTTCTAAACATTTCTAACTAAACAAAACATAGCTTTAGTGAGTCTATGTAATGATTTCCATAATCATTTCTTCAGAAAGAAGCAGACAGCAGATCTTTGCAAAAGTGAGTGAAAGGCAAACTGAAGAAGGTGATCACAAGCAAGAAACAATTCAAGAAAACTTCCTCAGCATCCTGGAGTTGTTAAAATTTGGTAATGAAGTTAACCCATGATGAAAAAATGTGAATATTTTCAGGACTTCTATTTTGAAGAAGGCAATTAATTCTGGATTTTGTAGGCATTAATGTGAGGCCTGATTACCTCTTTTAGAGGAAAGCCATATTGAATGCCTTAAAGAAAAACGCCACTTAGTAACAACCACACAGACTGGTAAAAACTTTTTATAATAGGTGATTGAAAGTTCTGGGTTTATGTATAAACCCACATAAATGTATATGTATATATAATATGTCCACATAAACCCAGAACTTTCAATTTCCTATTGCAAAAGTTTTCTGTGTTATAAGTTCTAAACTATATTTGTGATCAGAATTTTACACTTGCTCTAGAAAAAGGGGAAGAGCTTTTTTTTCTTCAATTTTGTACCTTGATTGAATTATAGCTACTGCTGTAACTGATCTGCTATTGCATCCCCAGTGTGACATCTTTCAGGTCCCTCTGCTTATCTACAAACCTCAGTTATTTGTGAAATTTGAGTTGTTCAGAGACAAGGATTTTTAGCAAGTAGATGAAAAGATAAATGACTTCAGATTTTCAACAAGCTCCCATCTAACAATAGGTTAACCTTCAAAGGTTTTGAAACAAACATCTTCACTGGGGTAAGTGGGTAATTTGTACATGAAATAATAGAATGGTATCTCCCTTTATAGCAATGAATGGCAGGTTTATATAGGGTAGTTCTTGATGAGAGAGAATGAATAAAAATCATCTATTTGAGGAGTTTCCAGAGATCATCAAAACCAAACAAGGCAGACTATTGTCCCTCTGGGTGCTTCTTGCATTATCTTCTTGTGTATTAATGCTCATTGTTTTAAAGCTATCTGGGGCAAAATAAAACAGACATCTCTGAATTCTACAATGTGAAGTAAGAATTTTTCTTTTTCTGGCAAACAACGTCTTTGTGACCATGATCTCATAGGATCACAGACCTGACATCTGATATGCCAGATATTTTTGCTTCCTTTCCTTATGTTCATGTTTTGTATCTTAAATTCCTCAAAGGTGACCTTGAGAAAAAGTCACCCATAGGGATGAGAGAAATATTTGATCTCAGTTTTCTGTGTTTTATTATTAGAACCCAACATCTGTTGTTGCCTGAGTTGTTAATGTTAGCCATTCTGACTGGTGTGAGGTGGTATCTCAATGTGGTTTGATTTGTATTTTCCTGATGATGAGTGATGTTGAGCATTTTATCATGTGTTGGTTGGCCATCTGGATGCCTTTTTTGGAGAAGTGTTTGTTCATGTCTTTTGCCCATTTCTTCACTGGATTATTTGTTTTGGAGGCATTGCATTTCATAAGTTCTTTATAGATTTTGGATACTAACCCTTTATCGGATATGTCGTTTGCAAATATCTTCTCCCATTCCGTCAGTTGCCTTTTAGTTTTGCTGATTGTTTCCTTTGCTGTGCAGAAGCTTTTCATTTTTTTTAATTTTTTTTTTTCAATGTTTATTTATTTTTTTTGGGACAGAGAGAGACAGAGCATGAACGGGGGAGGGTCAGAGAGAGAGGGAGACACAGAATCGGAAACAGGCTCCAGGCTCCGAGCCATCAGCCCAGAGCCTGATGCGGGGCTCAAACTCACGGACCGCGAGATCGTGACCTGGCTGAAGTCAGACGCTCAACCGACTGTGCCACCCAGGCGCCCCCAGAAGCTTTTCATTTTGATGAGGTCCCAATAGTTCATTTTTGCTTTTGTTTTCCTTGCCTCTGGAGACATGTTGGGTAAGAAGTTGCTGCGGTCAAGGTCAAAGAGGTTTTTGCCTGCTTTCTCCTCGAGGATTTTGATGGCTTCCTGTCTTACATTGAGGTCTTTCATCCATTTTGAGTTTATTTTTGTGTATGGTGTAAGAAAGTGGCCCAGGTTCATTGTTCTGCATATCGCTGTCCAGTTTTCCCAGCACCACTTGCTGAAAAGACTATCTTTATTCCACTGGATATTTTTTCCTGCTTTGTCAAAGGTTAGTTGGCCATATGTTTGTAGGTCGATTTCTGGGTTCTCTACTCTGTTCCATTGATCTGAGTGTCTGTTTTTGTGCCCGTACCATACTGTTTTGATGATTACAGCTTTGTAATACAGCTTGAAGTCCGGGATTGTGATGCCTCCAGTTTGGTTTTCTTTTTCAGGATTTCTTTGACTATTCGGGATTCTTTCTGGTTCCATACAAATTTTAGGATTTTTGTTCTAGCTCTGTGAACAATGCTGGGGCTATTTTGATAGGTATTGCATTGAATATGTAGATTGCTTTGGGTGGTATTGAAATTTTAAAATACTTGTTCTTCCTATCCAGGAGCATGGAATATTTTTCCATTTTTTTTTGTGTCTTCTTCAATTTCTTTCATAAGCTTTCTATATTTTTCATGTGTAGATTATTCATCTCTTTGGTTAGGTTTATTCCTAGATATTTTATGGATTTTGGTGCAATTGTAAATGGTATCAATTCCTTGATTTCTCTTTCTGTTGCTTCATTATTGTTGTATAAGAATGCAACCGAAATCTGTACATTGATTTTATATCCTGTGACTTTGCTGAATTCAAGGATCAATTTTAGCAGTTTTTTGGTGGAATCTTTTGGGTTTTCCATAGAGTGTCATGTCATCTGTGAAGAGTGAAAGTTTGACTTCCTCCTGGCTGATTTGGATACCTTTTATTCCTTTGTGTTGTCAGATTGCTGAAGCTAAGACTTCCAATACTATGTTAGATAACAGTGGCAAGAGTGATCATCCCTGACCTGTTCCTGACTTGAAGGGGAAAGGTATCAGTTTTTCCCCATTGAGGATGATATTAGCAGTGGGTCTTTCATGTATGGCTTTTATGATCTCGAGGTATGCTCCTTCTATCCCTACTTTTTTGAGGGTTTTTATCAAGAAAGGATGCTGTACTTTGTCAAATGCTTTTGCTGCATCTATTGAGAGGATCGTGTGGCTCTTGTCCTTTTTTTTTATTGATGTGATATATCACATTTATTGTTTTGTGGATATTGAATGAGCCAGGCATCCCAGTTATAAATCCTACTTGGTCATGGTGAATAATTCTTGTAATGTATTGTTGGATCCAGTTGGCTAGTATCTTGTTGAGGATTTTTGCATCCATGTTCATCAGGGAAATTGGTCTGTAGTTCTCCTTTTTAGTGGGGTTTTTGTCTGGTTTTGGAATCAAGATAATGCTGGCTTCATAGAATGAGTTTTGACGTTTTCCTTCCATTTCTATTTTTTGGAACAGCTTCAAAAGAATAAGCGTTAATTCTTTAAATGTTTGGTAGAATTCCCCTGGAAAGCCATCTGGCCCTGGACTCTTGTTTTTGGAGGGATTTTTGATCGAATTAGTATTCGATATCTTTACTGGTTATGGGCCTGTTAAAATTTTCTATTTCTTCCTGTTTCAATTTTGGTAGTTTATATGTTTCTAGGAATTTGTCCATTTCTTCCAGATTGCCCATTTTATTGGCGTATAATTGCTCATAATATTCTCTTATTATTGTTTGTATTTCTGCTGTGTTGGTTGTGATCTCTTCTCTTTCATTCTTGAGTTTATTCATTTGGGTCCTTTCCTTTTTCTTTTTGAATAAAACTGGCTAGGGGGTTATCAATTTTGTGAATTCTTTCAAAGAACCAGCTGCTGGTTTCATTGATCTCTTCTGTTTCTTGTTTTTTGTGGGGTTTTTTTTGTTTGTTTGTTTGTTTGTTTTTTTTGGTTTAGATAGCATTGATTTCTGCTCTAATCTTTTTTATTTCCTGTCTTCTGCTGGTTTGGGGTTTTATTTGCTGCTCTTTCCAGCTCTTAAGGTGTAATGTTAGGGTGTGTATCTGAGACCTTTCTTCCTTCTTTAGGAAGGCCTGGATTGCTATATATTTTCTTCTTATGACCACCTTTGCTGTGTCCCAGAGGTTTTGGGTTGTTATGTTATCATTTTCATTGGCTTCTATGTACTTTTTAATTTCCTCTTTAACTTCTTGGTTAGCCCATTCATTCTTTAGTAGGATGTTCTTCAGTCTCCAAGTATTTGCTATCTTTACAAATTATTTCTAGTGGTTGATTTTGAGTTTCTGGTGGTCTGAAAATATGCACAGTATGATCCTAATCTTTTTGTACTTGTTGAGGGCTGATATGTGTTCCAATATGTGATCTATTCTGGAGAAAATTCCATGTACACTTGAGAAGAATTTGTATTTCGCTAGTTTAGGATGAAATATTGTGAATATATCTGTTAAGTCCATCTGGTCCAGTGTGTCATTCAAAGCCATTGTTTCCTTGTTGATTTCCTGTTTAGATGATCTGTCCATTGTTGTAAGTGGGATGTTGAAGTCCCCTACTATGTATTATTATCAATGAGTTTCTTTATGTTTGTGATTAATTGGTTTGTATATTTGGGTGTTTCACATTTGGAGCATAAATGTTTACAATTGGTAGATCTTCTTGGTGGATAGACCCCTTAATTATTATATAATGCCCTTCTTCATCTCTTGTTATAATTTTTTAAAAATCTAGATTGTCTGATATCAGTATGGCCACTCCAGCTTTCTTTTGTTGACCATTAGCATGATAGATGGTTCTCCATCCCCTTACTTTCAATCTGAAGGTGCCTTTAGGTCTAAAATGGGTCTCTTGTAATTAGCATATAGATGGATCTTGTTTTTTTTTTTTTTTTTTTATCAATTCTGTTACCCTGTGTCTTTTGATTGGAGCATTTAGTCCATTGACATTCAGAGTGAGTACTGAAAGATATGCATTTATTGCCATTATGTTGCCTGTAGCATTGGAGTTTCTGGTGGTGTTCTCTGGTCCTTTCTAGTCTTTGTTACTTTTGGTCTTTTTTTTTTTTATCTTTTCTCTCCTCAGAGAGTCCTCCTTAAAATTTCTTGCAGGGGTGGTTTAGTGGTCATGAACTCCTTTAATTTTTGTTTGGGAAACTTTTTATGTCTCCTTCTATTTTGAATGACAGCCTTGCTGGAGAAATAATTCTTGGTTGAATATTTTTCTGATTCAGCACATTGAACGTATCCTGCCACTCCTTTCTAGCCTGCTAGGTTTCTATGGATAGGTCTACTGCAAACCTGATATATCTTCCCTTGTAGGTTAAGGGCTTTTTTCCCTTGCTGCTTTCATGATTCTTTCCTTGCCTGAGTATTTTGCGAATTTGAATATAATATGCCTTGTTGGTGGTGCCTGGTTGGTTGGTGGTGCCTGGTTGGTTTTGTTGAGTCTACAGGGATTTCTCTGTGCTTTCTGGATTTTGATGTCTGTGTCTTTCCCCAGGTTGGGAGTATTTTCTGCTATGATTTGCTCACATAAATGGTCTACCCCTTTTTCTCTCTCTTCATCTTCTGGGACCCCTATGATTCTGATGTTATTCCTTTTTAATGAATCATGAGTTCTCTAATTCTTATATTGTGTTCTTTTGCCTTTGTCTCCCTCTTTTTTTTTCTGCTTCATATTCTCCATAAGTTTGTCCTCTATATCGCTGATACACTGCTCTGCTTCATTCATACTTGCCGCCATGGCATCCATTCGAGATTTCAGCTCAGTTATAGCATTTTTTTATTTCATCCCTACTTGCTTTTACTTCTTTTACCTTGTAGGAAGGGATTCTAATCAATTTTCAACCCCAGCTAGTATTCTTATTATAGTGATTCTAAATTCTGGGTCAGACATCTTGCCCATATCTGTGTTGATTAAGTCCCTGTCATTACTTCCTGTTCTTTCTTTTGTGGTGAATTCCTTCATTTTGTCATTTTGAAGGAAGAAAAGGAATTAATAAAGTAAAGAAAAATAAAAATTAATATTAAGAAATTAAAGGAGCACCTGGTTGGCTTAGTCAGTTGAGTGTCTGGCTTCAACTCAGGTCATGATCTCGCAGTTCGTGGGTTTGAGCCCCATGTTGAGCACTGTGCTAACAGCTCAGAGCCTGGAGCCTTCTTTAAATTCTGTGTGAATTTGCCCCTCCCTGCTCAGGTTCTGCCCCTCCCCACTCAGGTTCTGTGTCTCTGTCCCTCAAAAATAAATAAACAAAAAATTTTTTAAAAATTAAAAACAACAGAAAAAAATTAAATAAAGGATGCTAGATCCTAGGTGTGTTTTGAACTGGTTGTCGAAAGAAGCTTGATAGATTAGAGAAAAAAGAGAAAGATAAGAAAAGAAAAAAGGAAAAAAAGAAAAAAAGGGAAAATGTTTGAAAATTTGAAAAAATGAATATAATAGAATGGAATGAAATGATGGAAGTAAAATAGAATTTTAAAATATTTACAAAAAGGTAAAAAATATAGTAGAAAAAAGTAAAGAAAAATCTTTTTTTTTTTTTTTTAATTTTTTTTTTTTTCAACTTTTATTTATTTTTTTTGGGACAGAGAGAGACAGAGCATGAACGGAGGAGGGGCAGAGAGAGAGGGAGACACAGAATCAGAAACAGGCTCCAGGCTCTGAGCCATCATCCCAGAGCCCGACGCGGGGCTCGAACTCACAGACCGCGAGATCGTGACCTGGCTGAAGTCGGACGCTTAACCGACTGCGCCACCCAGGCGCCCCAAATCTTTTTAATAACAATGGAACATAAAAATAATTTTTTTTCCCTTCTGTATTCAAGAATAAGAAAAAAAAAAGAAAAAAGAATTGAATAGATAGACCAGTGAATAAAATGAAATATGATTGAAATTATATCCAGATTCCCCTGAAGTCAAACTGTGAAGCACTTTACAGTTTTGTAAACTAAGCAGGTGGAGAGACTTGTGGTTTTCTCAAGAGCGCAGTTGGCCCAGTTGGGTGGGGCTTAGTGTAATGGCTCTGTCCTCCACTAGATGGCGCTGCTTAGCTTACTGGGGTGGATTGTTGTGGCGCATGTAGGTGTGTATGCATATGCACAGGAGGGGTGAAAATGGCATCACCCAGCTACCTAGTCTCTAGTAGCAGAACTCTGTGCTCTCCTCAACTGACAATCTAGCACTCCTTTGTCTCCAGCTTCTGTCCACTCCCTGCCTCTACACTGTCTGTGACCACTCTGTCAGGCTGCCAGGCAGCACCTCCCTCCTCAGTTTTATCTCAGATGGGGCAGTGTTTCCCAATCCCTCACTTTTGAGGGACTTTGGCTTTGACTTGTTCTGACCCTTTGAGGGAGGGTCTTGCTCAGCAATGGCCGGGTGCCTGCCCACCTCCAGGAATGTTCGTGAGACCACGCCACTGCCACTACCCAGAGGCTATGGCTGGGGACCAGCCTGCCCCAGAAAAAATTATGTAGCAGCCACATTTCAGGGATTATGGAAAATCATAACACATCTGGCTCTAGGCTTCATCCTTAACTTCCTTGCTCCAATACCAGCAAATGTGGCCGTCCTCTGGGGTTTGCCTGTGGGGAAGCTGCACAGCCTCTACCAAATGTCCTCCCAGGAGGGAAACTGCCTCTCTCCATGTGGCCTGAGGACCCCTCAGACCTTGCTCTCTGCTCCCAGGGATTTGCCCTTCCCACTAGAGCACCACCAGGTATTGAATAAGGAGTTTCAGACTCTGCATTCCCCCGTTTACAGAATCTTAATGGAATTTAAACCGTCTTCTTTCTCCTTTCTCCCTTTTTTGTTCAGTCCCTTTTTATTCAGTGGCCATTTCCACTCTTCCTCTTTCTCTCCAGCTTCTTTGGGAGGTGCTGCTTTTCCCATATTCTCCCTGTCTCCATCCTTTCTCTGCAAGCAAAAACAGCTCCCTGACTTCTGCAGCTTCTGTCTCCCCCAGTTCACCTCTCCATGCCATGTGCCTCCTGAAGTTCTGTGGTTCATGTTGTGCAGATTGTTGTGTTAATTCTCAAGTCATTTTTCTAGGGGTGTAGGTTTAGTGTTGATCTGTCTGAATTTCGGGGACAAGAGTCTCAAAAAAAACTTGCATACTGTTCCTCCATTGGCCCCTCCCCCTGATTATTTTATTTTCTTACAATTTATTTTCTTATAAATTAATTTTGCCTACCTGGAGACTTATAAATAGAATCATAGTGTATGTATTCTTCTTTTATTTTTTTTATTTAATATTGTGTTTTTGAAATGTACCCCTATTGCTAAATTACTCCTGTAGTTTCATTTTGTTCATTTTCATTGCTCCATTGTACAAATATGACACAAGTTATTCATTCTTCTGGAAGTGGGCATTTGGATTGCTTCCTAATTTAGATTCTTAAGAATGATGCTACTATAACATTTGTGTGCATGTCTCTTGGTGCACACGATATATCTAGAAGTGGAATTACTGTGTTAAAGACTGTACACATTAATAAGAGTTTTCACATTAATAAATAATACCAAACTGTTTCCAAAGTACTTGCATTAATTTACACACCCACCAGCGCAATGGGAATCTAAGGGAGTGGAGTTCACAATGCCCCACAAGCTTGGTATGGTCTCTCTTTTTATTTTTTGTCACGGTGGTGGGTATAAAATGGTGTTTCACTGTGGCTATAATTTGCATTTTATTAATGTCTTAATGTGGTTGAACACCTTCTCAGATGCTTATTTCCTAATTGGTATAGTATTTGTGAAGTTTCTATTCATGTCTTTCACCTAATTTTCTGTTGAGTTTTCTGTCTTACTAATTTATAGTTCTTTATATATTCTATATACAAGCACAGTACCTTCTGCTGAGGCTTGCTTTTCACTCATTTAATGGTGTCTTTTAATAAACAAATTCTTAATTTTAATAATGTCCAATTTATCAATAATTTCCTTGATGAATATGCATTTTTTCTGTCCTGTTTAAGAAATTTTTCCATACCTTAATATCATAATGATGTCTCATATTCTCTTCTATAAACTTTTTTGGTTTTCTTGTTAATTTTGCAACTATTTTCCATCTGGAATTGATTTTTGTGTACAATTGAGGTAGACATTGAGATTTTTAAAAATTCCATTTAGGTTTCCAACTAATTCAGCACCATTTATTGAAAAGATGGTCTTTTCCCCATTGGTATGCATCACTACTTGTCCTATCACCTATCCAAATTTGTGTGGCTTTGTTTTGGGGCTCTATTCTATTCTATTGGTCTATTTTTCTATCTGACAAATACACCTCATTGTTTTAGATACTGTAGCTTTACCATGAAGTTTTGCTATCCACTAGAGTGTATTCCTTCAAGTTATTGTTCTTCAAAAGTATCTTGGCTGTTTTTGCTTTTGCATTCCTACATAATTTAAGAATCATTTAGTGAAATTCCGTTTGAAACCTGTTAGGATTTTTAAATGTATGGAGTGAAATCTATGAATACATTTGGAGAGAATTGGCATCTTTATCATATTGAGCCTTCTAGTTCATGAACATATATTCTTCTATTTATTTGATTTTTCTCAATAACATTCATAATTTTCTGTGTTGAGATTGATCCACAGATTTAAAAATATTTGTCACTAGGTATTTGAATTTTTTGGTGCTTTTGTTAATGGGTACATATCATTTAAAATTTTTTATTTTTTGATTCTTGCTGATGTATAAAATTCATTTGATTTTCATATTTTCACCATGTACTCTACTCAGCAACCTTGCTAAAAGTCACTGTCTTATTCTAATAATTTAGTGATAAATTCTTTTGAATTTCCTGCATATTTAATCATATCATCCATGGAAAATAATATTTTTTATTTTGTCACAATTCTTATACTTTTTATTTTTCCTTGAGTTATTAGTACACTGGATAGGATCACCCATTTGAAACTGAATAGAAGTGGTGATAATGGCACTATTGTCTTCTTTATCACTAAAGAGGGAAAGGTTTTAACATTCCACCATTAGGTATGTTTTCTATTAGTTAGTGTTCCTTTTTTTAAGGTGCTATTTAACAGATTAACAAAGTTAACTTTAATTTCTAATTCAAGAGGTTTAATCCTGAATGGATGTTGAAATTTATCAAAAGGTTCTGTAACTATTTTGATCATATTGCTTTTTCCTTTATTATGTTGATGCAGCTAATTTATGTTGATTGATTTTTAAGTTGTAATTTAACCTTGTACTCCTGAAATAAATTCAACTTGTTTTTTACATGTTAACCTTTTCATATATTGGTAGATTTGATTTGCTAATATTGTGTTTGATATTTTTGCTCATTAATTAAATTGAGTATAAATTTTCATTCTTGCAATGGCTTTATCGGGTTTTGGTATTAAGACTAAGCCAGCCTCCAAAAATGAATTAGGAACTATCTGTTTTCTGGGATAGTATTATAAGAGTGGTAAAGCCATCTGGGCCTGCAGTTTTCATTGTGGGAAGGTTTTCAATTACAAATTCATTTTTTAAAATAGTAATAGGACTATTCAAATATAATCCTTCTTAAATCAGTTTTAGTGTTTTGAAATTTTTAAAGGAATTTGTCCATTTAATCTAAACAAAATTTTAGACATAACATTATTCATAAAATCCTGCAATTATCTTTTTAATATAGCAGAATCTATAATGATGTCCCTTTCTTCATTCCTGATGTTGACTACTTTTGCCTTCTTTCTCTCATTTTTTTCTAAAAGTCAATCTCAACAGGAATATAACAATTTTATTAGTCTTTTCAAAGAATCAGTTTCTGGCATTGTTGATCATTTTCACTGTGCTTTTTGTTTTCTATTTTACTACTTTCTTCTCTTTTCTATTCTCCATTTTGAGGATAATTTGTTGTTATTTTGTCATATTCTTGAGGATGGATGTGTGTATCAGATTTTCAGTCTTCTTTTCTAATATATGTGGTTTTGAACAGAATAAATTTTCCACTGAGGCAAAGTATTTAGGTGCATCTCACAAGTTGTGATAGATCATATTTCATTGATGACTAGTAAAAATATTTTATAATCTCCATTGCAATTCCTCTTTGACTCATGGATTATTTTTTAATTATACTGCTTAGTTACCAAACTTCATTTTTTTTTCGTTATACCCGTTCTTGTGGGTGTGTAGTGGCTTTGATTTAAATTTCCCTGTTGAATAATGATGTTGAGCATCTTTTAATTAATTTAGTAGCCATTCATGTCTTTAGAGAGATGCCTGTTCTATATTTTGCCCACCTTTAGTGGGGTTATTTTTTTATTATTATTGAGTTATGAGAGTTTTTATATATTCTGCATACAAGTACCTTATCAAAATACAATTTGCAAATATTTTCATTGTCTTTTTACTTTCTTTTTCTTTAAAATAGTTTATGGTGATTCTAATGTCAGTTTGCTGAACAAAGGTTCTAGTGACATCTATGATATACTATGAAATTCTCACATGAATAGGTAGTTTTGGAGGCAAAAAACACTGGTCTAGCTGCTTACTGCCAACACAGAAAATTCATTTATGCTGTTATTTATGTAACATTTTGTCATACTTTATATGTATTCATACAGATCTATTAAAAGATATCTGCTATAATGATTTCTGTACAATATGGTACAATTAAAATGTATTTTATTTATTTATTTATTTATTTATTTATTTATTATTTTTTTTTTTAACATTTATTTATTTTTGAGACACAGAGAGACAGATCATGAACGGGGGAGGGGCAGAGAGAGAGGCAGACACAGAATCGGAAGCAGGCTCCAGGCTCTGAGCCATCAGCCCAGAGCCTGACGCGGGGCTCAAACTCACGGGCCGCGAGATCGTGACCTGAGCCGAAGTCGGACGCTTAACCGACTGAGCCACCCAGGCGCCCCTAAAATGTATTTTAAAAGAAGATTAAAGTTGTACCATTCATCACTCTTTTTTTTTTTTTATGTTTTTATTTATTTTTGAGACAGAGGTAGACAGAGCATGACCAAGGGAGGGGCAGAGAGAGAGGGAGACACAGAATCTGAAGCAGTCTCCAGGCTCTGAGCGGTCAGCACAGAGCCCTATGCGGAGCTCGAACTCACCAGGAGATCATGACCTGAGCTGGAGTTGGATGCTTAACTGACTGAGCCACCCAGGCGCCCCATTCATCACTCTTTTTACCTTCTTAATGATATACTTTGAAACACAAAAGATTATGATTTTGATGAATTCCAACGTATCTTCCTTTTTATCACTTGTGCTTTCAGGTGTTATATGTAAGAAATCAGTGCCTAACTCAAGGTCACAAAGATTTACTCCTGTGTTTCCTTCTAAGAGATTTATAGTTTTAGCTCTTACATTTATGTCTATGATCCACTGTGAGTTAATTTTTGCATATAATGGAAAGAAAAGATTTAAATTAATTCTTTAGCATATGGATATCCAGTTCTAATAACATTTGTTAAAAAGACTATTCTTTCCCCATTGAATCATCTGAGCGTTTTTGTCAAAAACCAATTATGAGTGTTTATTTCTGTATTGTCAATTCTATTGCCTTAATATATATGTCTCTCCTGTGCCAGTACCACACTGTCTTGATTTCTGTAGCTTTTCAATAATTTTTGAAACCAGGAAATGTGAGTCCTTCATCTTTGTTCTTCTTTTTCAAGATTATTTTGACCATTTTGGGTTTCTTGTATTTCCATGTGAATTTTAGCATCATGTGAATTTCTGGTCAGCATTGCATGAAATCTTTAAGTCAGTTTGGGAAGTATAGCCATATTAACAATATTTAGTTTTCTGATCCATGATCATGGGATAACTTTCTGTTTACTTAGGTCTTAATTAATTTCTTTCAATAACGTTTTCCAGTTTTCAGTGTACTACTCTTATGCTTATTTTGTTAAATTTATTTCTACATATTTCATTATTATTTTTCAGTGTTTATTTATTTTTGAGAGACAGAGACAGAGCGTGAGCAGGGGAGGGGCAGAGAGAGGGAGATACAGAATCTGTAGCAGGCTCCATGCTCTGAGCAGTCACAGAGCCTGACACGGGGCTCAAACTCACGAACTGTGAGATCATGACCCGAGCCAAAGTCGGATGCTTAACTGACTGAGCCACCCAGGCGTCCCAGTATTTCATTATTTTTTATGCTACTATGAAGTGGATTGCTTTCTTAATATGGTTTCAGATTATTTATTGCTAGTGTATGGAAATATAATAGATTTTTGTTTATTGGCCTTGTATACTTCAACCTTCTCTGACGTTTTTCTTATTGGTTCCAATAAGTCTTTAGCGGATTTCTTAGGATTTTCTGTCTGCAGAATCATGTCATCTGCAGATATACATTGTTTTACTCTTCCTTTCAAATGGATGTCTTTTTTTACTTCTACTGGCCAGTTTCCCTGGCTAGTACTTCCAGTACAATGTTGAATAGAAGTGGTGAGAGTATTTTTGTTCTGATCTTTTTTTTTTTTAACATTTATTTATTTTTGAAAGACAGAGAGAGACAGAGCACAAATGGGGGAGGGCTAGGGAGAGGGAGACACAGAATCCAAAGCAAGCTCCAGGCTCCAAGCTGTCAGCACAGAGCCTGATGTGGGGCTTGAACTCACGGACCATGAGATCATGACCTGGTCCGAAGTCGGCTGCTTAACCGGCTGAGCCACCCAGGTGCCCCTGTTCTGTTCCTGATCTTAAGGGGAAAGCATTTAGCATTTCATCATTTAATATGTTAGCTGTAAGTTTGTAACAGATTCCTTTTGTCAGGTTGAGAAATTTCCCTTTAATCCCTAGTTTGTTGAGTGTTCTTATCATGAAAAAGTGTTGGATTTTGTCAAATGCTATTTGTCCTTTATTCTATTAATATGATTTATTGCATTGATGGATTTTCCTATGTTAAACCAACCTTGCATTTCTGGATAAATTCCACTTATTCATGGTGTATAATCCTTTTTATATGTTGCTGTATTGATTTTACTAGTATTTCATTGAGAATTTTTGCATTATTCATAAGGGATATGGTCTTTAGTTTTCTTTTCTTTTGTCATTTCTGTTTTTGGTAACAAGGTATTATCAACCTCATAGATAGAGTTGGGAAGTGTATAGGAATGTTCCTTTTCATTAGGCATTTAGTTTGTTGGTGTTCAGTTGTTCATAGTATTCCTTTATAATCCTTTTTATTTCTGTAAGGTTGATCATGATGCCTTTTTTATTCCTAATTTTAGTCTTATTTTTTCTCAGTCAGTGTGGCTTAAGATTTATCAGTTGTAGGGCACCTGGGTGGCTCATTTGGTTAAGTGTCTAACTCTTGATTTTGGCTCAGGTCATGATCTCATGGTCATGAGTTCAAGCCCTGCATTGGGCTCCACACTGAACATGGGAGCCTGCTTGGGATTCTCTCTCTCTCTCTCTCTCTCTGCCTTTCTCCCCCACTAACATGTACATGCTCTCTCTCTCTTTCCCCCCAAATAAATAAATATTTAAAAAAATTGTCAGTTCTATTGATCTTTTCAAAGAACCAACTTTTTAAAATCAAATATAGAAAATTTGCATCCATTATTCCTTCAAATATTTTAAAATTTCTTCTCTCTATTCTCCACTGGGAGTCTAATAATATGTATGTTAGAACACTTGATATGCCTCACAGGTCACTAAGGCTCTGTTCAATTTTATTTTTAGTCTAATTTCTCTGTTTTATTTTAGTTAAATTCTATAGGTAGACCTTCAAATTCACTTGTTTTTTTTCTTCCACAATGTTTAGTCTGCTGTTAAGCCCATCTAGTGAATTTTTAATTTCAGATAATGTATTTTTCACTTTTAGAAGTTCCATATACACACCCACAATGAACAAAGGAATAGATGGGACAAACAGAAAACAAATAACAAGATGGTAAATCAATCTCTCATCTACCAAGAAGGAATGAAAGCTAGCCTGTTAGTCTTCTGCCAGAACCATTGGATGTCTGAATGTGAAATCAAATACATTCTAAATGGTTCCATCTTTTCATTTTACAGATAGGAAAACTAAAGTTTAGGAAGTTTTTGAAACTTGCCTACAGATAGGCAACTATTTCAGGGCTGAGCCAAGTCTAGGGCCAGAGCTCTTTTTACTAACACTAATACCACTTACATTTATTTTACCCTTCACAATTTAGGTAGCACCTTCTCATGCTTTTTGACCTTTTTTATTATGTCATACCACTCATCCTATGGAGATGGCATTTCCCACTTTTCTTTAGGAGAGAATCTTGGAAGATTTTTAAATATTTGTTTCTTAGAACGCCAGTGGTTCTGAAGCTGATTCTACCTTATGTTAAAAAAAATATAGGAAAAAAACCATAGCAAGTCTCCCTATGTTGTCCTACTGCAGGCCACACATTGGTAGTCACAAGAGAAATGGTCTGGTTTGAGAATTACCATTCTGCTTTTGTCACTTCAACACAAAAGGGCTCAGAAGTGATCTTATACTTTCAAAGGGGCCTGGGATTGTTGGTAGTTTACTCTTTAATGACTCTCACTTTGATAAGGAATAGAAAGGTTGGGTTGTCATTCTGCATGTAAGTTTTTGCAGTGATTCCTTCAGAGTAGGAAGACCTATTCATATTTCTTCCAAGAGTTTTTCCTTCTTTTTATTTTCCTTTTTTTTTGTAAGGTTACTATCTTAAAGTACATACACATTTGTAGATATAATAAAAGATGAAATTGTGTGAGGAAATCAAACAAAATATCTAAAACAACTCATCAGATATTAAAAATTTAAACTCAGGGATGGGGCATAAAATGATATATTCTTTTCAACCTGATGTAAAAGCTGTTACATACAGTCCAACTGTCTCAAAAATGGGAATGGAAAAGATAAGACACCAATTCAGTTGCAGAGCAAAGCTGTAGTCTTGGATTTACAGCTTTTATGATTTTTAAAAATTTTTTTTTCCACGTTTATTTATTTTTGGGACAGAGAGAGACAGAGCATGAATGGGGGAGGGGCAGAGAGAGAGGGAGACACAGAATCGGAAGCAGGCTCCAGGCTCTGAGCCATCAGCCCAGAGCCCGACGCGGGGCTCGAACTCACGGACCGCGAGATTGTGACCTGGCTGAAGTCGGACGCCTAACGACTGCACCACCCAGGCGCCCCAGGATTTACAGCTTTTAAAGTATTAAGAAATTCGCCGGCAATCTAATACCTTCTCCTGAGTAGGCCAAGGAGGATAATTTTAATTCAGTTGTTAATTCACCACACTGCTGTCTGGCTAGCAGTTCATAGAGAGACATGCTGTCATGTGAGTGTATCCAGTTTTTTCCAGTCCAGTCATAACATTTGAGCCTACTGGAAGGAGATGACAACCAGATTCGCTTTTGGTCTCCCTGTTGATCATGTAGGTCCTCAGATCACAAGTTAAACCACTGGATAAATATCTAGTCAAAACTCCCAAATGAAATATAATCCTTAAACATGTAAAGTTTGTCTGCAAAGTCTTTAAAGAACTCTCCTAAAAAGTCCAACATGTCTTCTGCCAGTCGTTCACAGGAGTATCACCTAGAGATACTTGATCTCTCAAAGTTTCTGTTTTCCTTAAATACATCAAATGGTCATTTGGCTTTTTGATGTTTAGAATCTGGTTGAGGCAGAACAGGTACCAATTGGACTAGCTGTGGATGTTTGCAGCATGCAGTATCCCTGCTGACCACACCCATCCTCATCCACTTTCGGGTTTTATATATTAGCTCATTAAGCCTGCTGTAACAAAGTACCACAAACTGAGTGGTTTAAACTATATAAATCTATTATCTCATAGTTTTGGAGGCTAGACATCTGAGGTCAAATGTGGGTGGTACTGGTTCCTTCTGAGGGCTGTGGGGCAAGAAATTATTCCCTGCCTCTTGCTTACCTTCTGGTGGTTTACTTCATTCCTTGGTTGGTAGAAGCATTGCCCTGATCTCTGCCTTTGTGTTCACATGGTGTTCTCCCTTTGGGTACATGTATGTGTGTCTGTGTTCAAATGTCCTCTTTGTATAAGGATAAAGACTGGGGTCCACCTGACTCCAGTATGATCTCATCTTAACTAATTATATCTGCAACGACCCTTTTCCAAATAAGGTCACATTCAGAGGTACAGGTGGTGGGGATTTCAACGTGTGAATTTTGGTGAGGACACAAGTCAACCCATAACTCTCTGCTGGGGTGGTTCTAGGGTATAGTTAATCCAGGGAAAGTTCAGCCCCACTACTAAGGGGTGCTACCCAGAATAAGCTGTATAATCTCCAAAGACGCTCCCTTCTGGTCGGTCAAATCTTGCCTATATGTTTGATCTGTGTGAGTACTGGGAATTTCTCAGCTTTTAACTCATATCATCCTTTGCTCAGCTTTGTGGAGCCCCACTCTATGCATGTATGGCCTGGTACAGAAGAGACTAGGTTTCTGGAGCTCTTTGACCCATGGCTCCCTCCTTTCCAGAACTCTGTCCTGAAAATTCCAGCGTCTTCAGCCTTTACTAATTCTAAGTTGCATTTCTCTTTTAAGCAAGGCTGCCACCTCTGTCTGGAGTCTTTCTGTCTGTACAGCCCCAAAATCACTTTCAGGCAAAGGCAAGGTGATCAAGGATCCTATGCTACCTATATTTAAATGTCTGAACATAATTGTCTTATATGTTTGTTCCAGTTTTTTAGTTATTAAGTCTGGTCCTTCTTACACCATTGTATTCCAGGGCAGAAATTCAGGGTGAACTTTTAAAAAAAATTTTTTTTAAACGTTTATTTATTTTTGAGAGACAGAGCATGAATGGGGGAGGAGCAGAGAGAGAGGGAGACACAGCATCTGAAGCAGGCTCCAGGCCCTGAGCTGTCAGCACAGAGCCTGATGCGGGGCCTGAGCCCACCAACCGTGAGATCATGACCAGAGCCGAAGTCGGATGCTTAATCGACTGAGCCACCCAGGCGCCCCTGGGGTGAACTTTTAAAAGCTTTTACTTTTATGGGGCACCTGGGTGGCACAGTTGGTTAAGCATCCGACTTTGGCTCAGGTCATGATCTCCCCCTCCGTGAGTTCGAGTCCTGCACCTGGCTCTGTGCTGACAGCTTAGAGCCTTGAGCCTGCTTTGGATTCTATGTCTCCCTCTCTCTCCACTCCTCCCCTGCTCACACCCTGTCTCTCTGTCAATATCTCTCAAAAATAAACATTTAACAATAAAAGCTTTTACTTTTAAATTTTTTTTTCAACGTTTTTATTTATTTTTGGGACAGAGAGAGACAGAGCATGAGCGGGGGAGGGGCAGAGAGAGAGGGAGACACAGAATCGGAAACAGGCTCCAGGCTCCGAGCCATCAGCCCAGAGCCTGACGCGGGGCTCGAACTCACGGAGCGCGAGATCGTGACCTGGCTGAAGTCGGACGCTTAACCGACTGAGCCACCCAAGCGCCCCAAAAGCTTTTACTTTTAAAGCTGAGCTATAAAGTCATCTGTGTTGTAAAATTCACAACTTTTAGAAGTCTTTGGAGCATCAAATACTGGGATGTGCTACTTGCTCAATATGGCCTAACTAAAAGGACTGCAGAGCCACCTTTGAGAAGCTCATTAATGACGTTAATCACAGATCTTCTCTCAGCCATAGCCTGTTTGTGTACGAGTAAGTAGGAATGTGTTAGTTTAGCTAAATTTGTTCTCAGGCCACAGGAGGAAGATACGTCATAGGAGACAAAGGGGTGGCATCGCTAAGCTTCAGGCAATCGCAGAGAAGCTTGGGACTCAGCTTCACCATATGAAGCTCACACAGCTGACTGGTTTGGTTTTGTGTTTGTTTTTTAATTTTTTTAAATGTTTATTTATTTTTGAGACAATGCGAGAGACAGAGTGTAAGCAGCAGAGGGGCAGACAGAGGGAGACACAGAATCTGAAGGGGGCTCCAGGCTCTCAGCTGTCAGCACAGAGCCTGACGCAGGGCTCAAACCCACAAACCGCAAGATCATGACCTGAGACTAAGTCGGATGCTTCACCGACTGAGCCTCTCAGGAGCCCCCAGCTGGCTGGTTTTAATATTATGCACCATAGGCTGAAAAGAAATACATTTAAGTTTCTACCAAACATTTGAGTTCAGAACCACCAAATCATCTTAACCCAATTATCAGAATCTCCAAAATCTTTATAATGGAAAGGAGGAGAGGCCCCATACTTACTTACTTACTTACTTACTTATTTATTTATTTATTTATTTATTTATTTATTTATTTATTTATTTATTTATTTATTTATCTAGCTTTAGAGCTAGACCAGGTTAGGTCTGAATTCTGTCTTCTTCAATCATTAGCTATGTGAACTTCGGCAATCCCCTCTGAGTTTCCTAACTCCTGAAATGGAGGTATTTATTTCATAGGTAGATTGTGAGAATTAAATAGGAACATGTGTCTACCATTAAAGCCTGATGTATGACTGGCTCATGGAAAAACAGCTTGGGCTTGGTGTTGTGGTGGGAAGTTACTAGAGACCTGCACCCCAGCATCTGCTCCCCCAATGCCGTCTGGTGGTTTTTACCCATAGGCATGTATTTTCTAGAGCCTTTACTTCAGAATTAAAAAAAATTACACATACCCTTATTAAACGGAGATAGAGGCAGGAATAGGGTAAGTCAATACTTGTCATTTACATCTTTGAAGGGATTGGTTTATTAGCATGTTGGTTTAACACAGGTGTAGGGCACCTGCAGAATAAGTCTCTGAACTGCAAGACGACTCTAAGTGCATCAAAAATGAGCTTCCCTTACATCACAACTTTGCATAGGGCCGGCGCTCCCTGTGCAATTTTGCATAGAATAAATGCAGATCAGGCCATAGGAAACTTACCTATAAAAATACAGTCAATAAGAACTTTGATATACACATGAAATAAATCAGACTCACAGACATTTGAAATGGGAAGAAATCATAGAGATGGCAGTGAAATGATTAGCAGTTGTTTGGAGAGCTATCATGTCAGCAGACACCATTCTATTTCTTTTATGGAAGTCTCCAAATCTACCTAAGGCGTCACAGGCACAGTCAGTGGATACATCATTTCCACTTTCCTGTTTTTCCATGGAAACAATGAAGAAATTATTCCTCATCCTACTTTCACTCCAAACACTATTTTTAGTGTTAGCATTTGCTATGGAAACATTCACTTAGTTCTTTCACCTAATGTCATATCATTTCACTGATAGAGACAAGGGGAGCCTCTCCAGCAGTTTCCAGAAGAGAGCATATGTTTTGGGTACCAAACAACTGCTTTATGAACATGTTTTTGTTTATAACTCAGTCAAAAATAAGGAACTGCCCAAATAGCGACAACGTTCCATGATTTTTAAAAAAAGTACATTTCCTTTTTTATATTTGTTTATATTTTATCTTTTATTTATAATCTGTCAAATGAATAACATCTATCAAATGTTGCTAATTTGTTCTACCAAGAAGATCAGCTTTCTGTCAGAATTTTACTGGTGATTACCAGAGACTAAGGAAGCTACGGAGTGAGAGGTGGGCAGGTGCATAATACAGCCTCTTTTAGAGGCAGGTGTGAGGTGTAGCTCAGTCATCACTGCATAACCTGTGGCTAGTTGCCCAACATGGCCCCCATACAGTGGGACTGAAAAACATGATTTCTAAGACCCTGGACAGACCTCGCCTTCCAAATTTGAATTTTAGTCACGTAGCACATCATGCTGAGGAGGCAAGACAAGCTCCAGGAAGCTCCATCTAAATGAAAATCGTGAACCGCATTGGGTACTCAGAAACACAGCAGTGTGTTCATTGGCAGAGATTATCACTCTTATTCAGTGCCTTACATTTATACTCCCACATTTGTTCTCCTTGCTTCTAAATTAGTCAGTGTAAAGACTTTTAAAAGATTAGCTGATTTAAAGCCACATTTGCAAAAGAAGCTATGTGGGCCAGCACATAAATCAGATATATGCTTGTTTTATCTCTCTGCCTAAAAGAAAAGTAGCAGTTTAGACTTTTTCTTCATAAGCTTAATTAAAGTTCTCATTTCTCTTATTTAAAGTATGATTGCATACAAACATAAAATGGGGACTGTTATGGGCATTGTGCCAAAATAATCTTTCAGAGTCATCCCCAGTCCCGGAAGCTGATAACTGGGCAAACAAATATTTGTTAGGTTAGAGTAAGACTTTTATGGAAAGTAACAATATTAATGTTAAAAACCAGCAAAACTATGATTCTTAGATGGCATAATGAACACACTTTGTTTTAGAGGGAAAGACTAAAAATAAGTCTTACAAAATTTGGCCAGGTTAAAATCAAAAGTATTTTTGAGTTACCAGAAGATACTGTTTGGACATTTCTGAAAGGTCTCTAAATTGCTGAAAGGTATTAAATGGCTGCCCAAGTATCCAAAATTTCAGACTATTAGTGTTTGGCATTTGTGGGGGAAAAAAGTGGGAATGCCTGGAAGAGATTCAGCTAAGAGTCTGAGTCCCTTTAGTGCAGTTTGAATGATAACCTCCATTTAAAATATTAAAGTTCTTCGGCTGGAATTCAGCCAAGGCGTGTTTAATGGGACCTCTGCTATAGACTGCGTCAGTAAGTAGGGATGGAGAAGTGGGGTTTCCAGTAATGAGTAAGGAATTCTAAAATAAATTTTGTATGAGTTTCCTATTGTTGCAGTAACAAATCACCATTAATTTAGTGGCTTAAAACAGCACAAATTAAAATTCTAGGGGTCAGAACTCTGATACGTGTCTCATTAAGCTAAAATCCAGGTGTCAGCAGGATTATGAATCCATTTCCTTGCCTTTTTGGGCTTATAAAGGCTGCCCACTTTCCTTGGCTTGTGGCCCCACACCTCCACCTTCAAAATCAGCAATACTGACCTGAGTCCTTCTCACACTACCATCTCTCTGGTCCTCATCCACCTCTCTCTTCCATTTTTAAGCACTCCTATGATTACATCGGGCCCACCCAGATAATCTAGGAAAATCTCCCTATTTTAAGGTCAGCTGATTAGCAAACTTATTTCCATGCTTGGTAACTTTAATTTTCTCTGAAGAAGGAAGCAAAACCATTTGTTCAAAGGAGTATGATGGGGACAGAGAACATACACCACATGAGAGCAGTCAGGGCTAGTTGCTCTGGAGAACAGGGGAAGAAGCCGCCCACAAACAAATGAAAGTATTGTCCAGTTGTGTCCTTTGGGTCTTCTTCTACCTCTGATTCAATCAGACTCTCAGACCCATTCATAGCCATTGACTCAGGAATTCCTCCTCTGGATCTCTCCTAAGGATATAATTATGAATGCAGACAAATTATGTACACAGATATTTGTCAAAGAATGGTTTGGAATACTTTGAAGTTGGAAGCTGCACCAGGGAAATGGTAAAACAAATTATGATATATCTACATAATGGACTATTAGCCGGTTATTAAAATTTATTTTTACTTGGTTATATACTTGATTAACATACTTAGCTATCACATGGAAGATACTTGTGTTATAATGTAGTTGCAAAAAAAAAAAAAAAATCGGGACTCAGAACTGTGTATTTGGCTTCATCTCAACTATGCAGAAGACATTTGGTTTTACAGGCTAACTCCAATGCCTTTTTTTTATAAAAGAGAAACTGGAAGGAAAACAATAAAATGGCAACAGTGATTCCTCTGGGGTTGGAATATTTCCTTCGTCCTTATTTTATGTATTGTCCCACTTGTTTTTCAGAGAATGCTTAAAGGTATTACGGCCCACATAAAACTGGAGACTATAAATGCTTGTGGTTTTGGATTGCATGGTTCTGTGATTTTCCTTGCATGGAAATTTCTGGCCATAGGAAGAGAGGAGGTTGATGCTGAAAAGCAAGGCAAGCCACAGACTAGGTGAAGGTATTTGGATATTTGTTCTCTCTCTCTCAATACATACATATATGTATATATATATATATATATATATATATATATATATATTTCAAATACATGAATTATATCTAGAATATATAAGGAGTTCCTACCAACCTATAAGTAAAAGATTGCTCAATAGAGAAGTGAAGGACATGAATAGGCACTTCACAAAAGAGGATATCAAAATAGCCAATGAAAAATGAAAAGATGCTTATCATTAGGTATCAGAGAAATGAATATTAAAACCAAAATGAGATACCACTACAATACCCATTGGAATGACTAAAATTAAAAGGCTGACAATACTGCAAATATATTGACAAGATATGAACAACAGAAATTTTACACTAATCATGGTAATGTAAATTGTTCCAACCACACCAGAAAAGTGTTTAGTAGTATTAACTAGTTACACATGCATGTGACCCAGGATTCCACTCTTGGGTAATACCCAGTAAAATTGCTTATGCCTACCAAAAACATGTATGAGAATGCTCATAGCAGATTTATTGTAGTAGCCCAAACATGGAAACAATCCAAATGCCCAGGAAGAGTAGAATGGGTAAAATGCAGGTATATCCATACAATGGAATACTGCACAGCAATAAAAAGGAATGAATACACACAATAAAGATGACTCTCACAGACATGTTGAGTAACAGAAGTTAGACACAAAAGGGGTGCCTGGCTGGTTCAGTCAGTTAAGCGTCTAACGCTTGATTTTGGCTCAGGTCATGGTCTCATGGTTTGTGAGTTTGAGCTCCACATTGGGCTCTGTGCTGACAGTGCAGGGCCTGCTTATCATTCTCTCTCTCTCTCTCTCTCTCTCTCTCTCTCTGCCCCTCCCCCACTCTCTCTTTCAAAAATAAACTTTATTTATTTTTTTTACAAGTTACTTTATTTTTTAATTTTTTTTAATATGAAATTTATTGTCAAATTGGTCTCCATACAACACTCAGTGCTCATCCCAACAGGTGCCCTCCTCAATGCCCATCACCCACTTTCCACTCTCCCCCACCCCCCATCAACCCTCAGTTTGTTCTCAGTATTTAAGAGTTTCTTATGGTTTGCCTCCTTCCCTCTCTGTAACTTCCGCCCCCCTACTCCTCCCCCCTGGTCTTCTGTTGAGTTTCTCAGGATCCACATAAGAGTGAAAACATATGGTATCTGTCTTTCTCTGCCTGACTTATTTCACTTAGCATAACACTCTCCAGTTCCATCCACATTGCTACAAATGGCCAGATTTCATTCTTTCTCATTGCCAAGTAGTATTCCATTGTATATATAAATCACATCTTCTTTATCCATTTGTCAGTTGATGGACATTTAGGCTCTTTCCATAATTTGGCTGTGCTGTTTGAAAGTGCTGTTATAAACAGTGGGGTACAAGTGCCCCAATGCATCAGAACTCCTGTATCCCTTGGGTAAATTCCTGGCAGTGCTATTGCTGGGTCATAGGGTAGATTTTTTTTTTTTTTTTTTTTTTTTTTGAGGAACCTCCACACTATTTTCCAGAGCGGCTGCACCAGTATGCATTTCCACCAACAGTGCAAGAGGGTTTCCGTTTCTCCAACTCCTCTCCAGCATCTAGAGTCTCCTGATTTGTTCATTTTAGCTACTCTGACTGGCGTGAGGTGGTATCTCAGTGTGGTTTTGATTTGTATTTCCTTGATGAAGAGTGACATTGAGCATCTTTTCATGTGCCTGTTGGCCATCTGGATGTCTTCTTTAGTAAAGTGCCTTTTCATGTCTTCTGCCCATTTCTTCACTGGATTGTTTGTTTCTCAGGTGTGGAGTTTGGTGAGTTCTTTATGGATTTTGGATACTAGCCCTTTGTCTGATATGTCATTTGCAAATATCTTTTCCCATTCCGTTGGTTGCCTTCTAGTTTTGTTGATTGTTTCCTTTGCAGTGCAGGAGCTTTTTATCTTCATGAGGTCCCAATAGTTCATTTTTGCTTTTAATTCCCTTGCCTTTGGAGATGTTTCAAGTAAGAAATTGCTGTGGCTGAGGTCAGAGAGGTTTTTTTTCCTGCTTTCTCCTCTAGGGTTTTGATGGTTTCCTGTCTCACATTCAGGTCCTTCATCCATTTTGAGTTTATTTTTGTGAATGATGTAAGAAAGTGGTCTAGTTTCATTCTTCTGCATGTTGCTTTCCAGTTTTCCCAGCACCATTTGTTAAAGAGACTGTCTTTTTTCCATTGGATATTCTTTCCTGCTTTGTTAAAGATTAGTTGGCCATACATTTGTGTCCAATTCTGGAGTCTCTATTCTATTCCATTGGTCTATGTATCTGTTTTTGTGCCAATACCATGCTGTCTTGATGATTACAGCTTTGTAGTAGAGGCTAAATTCTGGGATTCTGATGCCTCCCACTTTAGTTTTCTTCTTCAATATTACTTTGGCTATTTGGGGTCTTTTGTGGTTCCATACAAAATTTAGGATTGCTTGTCCTATCTTTGAGAAGAATGCTGGTGCAATTTTGATTGGGATTGCATTGAATGTGTAGATTGCTTTGGGTAGTATTGACATTTTAACAATATTTATTCTTCCAATCCATCGAAAGAGTAAGATTTTATGAAACTTAGCATCTGTGATAAATTTCTCACAACTGGAACTTCCCAGGCCCAGCCAACACTAAACCAGGATTATTGAGTATTCCTATTTCACTAACCTGAAATACCTAAGTACAGATCAATAAACTGGCCCCAAAGGATAAAAAGTATCTAAGGAAATGCATTCCACCAGGGAAAATATAGAATGCTCTGAACTTATTCTGAACATAAGTCCATTTGGTTTTATAATCTGCCACCTATTAAAAAATGTTGTAAAGATTTATGAGAAAACATTCAGAACCATGGAAATAAAGATATGATCTAAATGCAGAGCCTCATGACTGTTAGAATTGTCTTGAAAAGAGTTAATCACTAGTTAGAGCTGAAATGCACACTGCTGCTTGATTGTGTGAATAAAACTGTACCTGCCTGGATGTGTGGTGACAGATGATGCCATGTAAATAACAGGTAAGGAAGTAGGAAATATAAAAGAAAGCAAACAGGTGCTCAATGCCTGACTAAATGTTAATAGAATTTCTTAGAACAAAGCATCAACATCAAATAATGTAGATGAGAATCCCTGATCTCTAGACCACATTTCCAGACTCACATGAAAAATGGGATTATGATGGACCCCCTTTCAAATTTGTAAAAATTCAGCCCTGTATGTAGGAAATACTTAGAAATACTATGTAAATGTCAAGACTTTAGAGTCATATCTGGGCTCTGACACTTAGTCACAAGAGAAATTCAAATGGGGATCTTGGAAAGCAACTAGTATAGTACGATGTATAATAGGTACTCAGGAAATGATAGGTATCATGATCATATTTACATATTTGATCCATATTCCTAGGTGCTAATCTTGGAGGAAGGAGGTGCAAGCCAATCTTATTTAAAATTTAAGAGTCAGGGAGATACCATCTTACATCTTGGTACAGAGATAAGTGTTGTTGGGGTGGGGGTGGGACACTGAGAAAGTTCAGTCCTGATAACTTTAATTTTCTCTGAAGAAGGAAGCAAAACCATCTGTTCAAAAGAGTATGATGGGGACAGAGAACACACGCTGCATGAGAGCAGTCAGGGCTAGTTGCTCTGGAGAAAAGGGGAAAAAGCCGCCCACAAACAAATGAAAGTATTGTCCAATTGTGTCCTTTGGGTCTTCTACCTCTGATTCAATCAGACTCTCAGACCCATTCATAGCCATTGACTCAGGAATTCCTCCTCTGGATCTCTCCTAAGGATATAATTATGAATGCAGACAAATTATGTACACAGATATTTGTCAAAGAATGGTTTGGAATACTTTGGAGTTGGAAACTGCACCAGGGAAATGGTAAAACAAATTATGATATATCTACATAATGGACTATTAGCCGGTTATTAAAATTTATTTTTACTTGGTTATATACTTGATTAACATACTTAGCTATCACATGGAAGATACTTGTGTTATAATGTAGTTGCAAAAAAAAAAAATCGGGACTCAGAATTGTGTATTTGGCTTCATCTCAACTATGTAGAAGACATTTGGTTTTGCAGGCTAACTCCAATGCCTTTTTTTATAAAAGAGAAACTGGAAGGAAAACAATAAAATGGCAACAGTGATTCCTTTGGGATTGGAATTACTGAGGGGGGAGGGGCAGAGAAAGAGGGAGACACAGAATCCGAAGCAGGCTCCAGGCTCTGGGCTGTCAGCACAGAGCTCGATGCGAGGCTCAAACCCATGAACTGTGAGATCATGACCTGAGCCAAAGTCGGAGTCTTAACCAACTGAGCCACCCAGGCGTCCCAAATGTTTGTGGTTTTGGACTGCATGGTTCTGTGATTTTCCTTGGCAGCATGGAAAGGCCTTGCTGTAGGAACAGAGGAGTCTCATGTACAGGTGGGGTTTCAACCAGGAAGGCAGAGCAGGAGGACCAAGAGATGATAGCCCTGGGGGTGTGGAAGAGAATAGTTGGGGTAATATCCATGGGGATCAGGGCTGCAAAGGATACATGCTGTGCAGGTATGACTCTTAGGACAAGAGAACAAAGAGCAGAAGGTCCCTGGAAGGCGAAAGAGCAAAAGGTTCGGGAAACAGGGAGCAAGACCAGGGTGGGAAAGAGATGAAAAGAGAGTGGGTACTGTAGATTAATGCATTTGAGGTAGATAGAGCAATCCAAGGTTGTGACGAATCACGATGGGAGTTGATGGATTAAGATATTATCAAGCAACTACTATGTAGCAGCACTGTGCTAAATGCTGGATACGCAACAAAAATGTTCAAAACAGATACAGACTCTGCCCTCTGGGAGTCATGCTCTGCTGGGGCAGTTCAGTATGGAACCAAAAATGACCCCCTACAAAGTGTGATATGTGCTCTAAAGAAGAGGTGCAAGTGGGAAATACAGGCCAGAAAAAAAGACCAAAGGAACTGACACTCAAGTTAAAACCTGAAGGATGAAAGGGGTGAGGGTAACGTGAAGGGCAGGGGCAAAGCATTCCAGGAGAGGGGGCTGCTCAAGCAAGCACATGAAAGGAGGTAAGAAGTTGAGCTTTTTGGAAACTGGAAGAAGAGCAGTTTGGCTGCTGTGCGGTGAGCAGATGGTGGCACTGAAAGGAAGTCTATGAAAGACATGGGCAAGGAACAGACCAGACCCTCTTAAGGGATTTGGATTTTCTCCTGACTGGATGGAAGCTACAGAAGGCTTTTGAAAGAGGGAAATGACACGGTCACTCATTATTACTGGAGGAGATTGGGAGGGACAGGGGCTGGGATCTGGATACTGCTGGACAGCCTGCCAGTGGAGAAAGTCCCTCAGGAATAGGGTTCATGTGGCCTCTGATTGTGAGGTGGTTCAGTTTGACCCCTGTCACCAAGACTCACTGGGCAATAGGCCTCTTGTCATGAGAAGGATAGTATCGTTTTTTCCTAGATGGTTCCTGGCTGTTCCTTGGCTCTAATTCTCTGCCCAGGTAGGGATGCCTATACCTATGGGGTCTGAATTTTTGGGACCCGAAGAAAGACAGGCAGTTTGTCTTATGAAGATCCAAGAGCAGAATCCTGGGATGAAACACTAGACTTAAATACTCCTGTTTTCTGATAATTCCAAAGGATTCCTCTTCTGGAGTGTGGGAAGGGCTACTCCTCCTTTCTTTTCTAAACTAAAAGGCAGTTTTCAGTTTGCAAAATTAGTTGCCACTTTTAGAAAGGCAGCCTGTTTTGGTGCTGAGGGTGCAGACTGGGGGTTCAAATCCTAGTTCTGCCACTACTTCCTGCATGAGCACATTACTTGCCATTTTCATGCCTGAGTCTTCTCATCCACAACATGGAGATAATAGCAGAACCTCATGTGTAAAGTGGGGGTAATGGCTGGTCTCAGCTCAGGGTTCTTCTGGGAACTGAATGATTTAAACGAGTGATTAATTGCAAATGGCTTAGAACAGTGCTTGGCATTTGATAAAAATATGTCCCCAGATGAGGTGCAGTATACTTAGAAATAGTATAGTCTTTCTTTTGCCAGATCAGTGAGGTTCTCAGGGATAGCTGTGAAAGGTTTCCTGAGACTTGGAGAGGGAAGGAGGGAGGGACAGAAATAAAACAACAGCTATGCTCTTAGCTTTATGGTTGTCTGTACAGGCTTCTAGAAACTGTACATGGTTCTCATTTTCCTTTGAACCTTTAGGAAAGCCTTGCTAATATTTTTAGCTTTTTCTCCACCCAGCTTCAAGGTTTGGTCCAAGAAGCATTAAGGAGGGAAAGAATTCTCTTGGGGCGCCTGGGTGGCGCAGTCGGTTGGGCCTCCGACTTCAGCCAGGTCACGATCTCGCGGTCCGTGAGTTCGAGCCCCGCGTCGGGCTCTGGGCTGATGGCTCAGAGCCTGGAGCGTGCTTCCGATTCTGTGTCTCCCTCTCTCTCTGCCCCTCCCCCGTTCATGCTCTGTCTCTCTCTGTCCCCAAAATAAATAAAAAACGTTGAAAAAAAAATTTAAAAAAAAAAAAAAAAGGAGGGAAAGAATTCTCTTGAGCCACATGGCAGGGCCCTGGGGACTGGAGTTCTCAGCAAGAAGGTGCAAGTGCCTGGGAGGTGGGAGAGGGGACATTTTTAAAGGATGAAGGTGACTGCTCTACTAGGTAACAGATAATTTCCCATTTTCCTAACCTATTCACATAGTTCCCTACCACTTTTTAAAAAATGTTTACTTATTTTTGAGACAGTGCGAGTGGGGGAGGGTCAGAGAGCAAGAGAGACAGAGACAGAGACAGAGACAGAGGATCCAAAGTGGGCTCAGCAGCAGCAAGCCCAATGCAGGGCTCGAACTCACCAACCATGAGATCATGAGATCAACCAACTGAGCCACCCAGGCACCCTCCCTACCACTTTCTATTTTGGATGTTGACACCATGTTCTTTCTCAGCCTTAGCTAATCACCAAGAACTTTGGCTTTTGTTCTCTCAAAACCGACAGTAACTTCAAAAGCCACCCACAGTGCACACAAATAAAGCTAAAGGCTTAAGATAGTCTGGAACAAATAAAATTCTAAGGTGGAAAGGTGACTTACAGAGTCGATAAATATTTAGTAGTTACAACCCCCAAAAATGTGATTTTGAATAGGAAGGAGCAGAGACTTAAGATGAGAGAAGGGTGTGTAGATTTGCTTATAGTTGTTCAGTTTAGTTTGAGGATTTTGAAAAGAGGACACATACCAAAGTCATTGTCCTGAGGGTGATGAGTCATCTGTCTATTTCGAATGCAGGTGATTAACTTGGGGTCTGTAGACTGATTCCCAATATATATTTATTGCTTTCATGCAAGAAATTTATAAAGCTCTTAACCATCAAAACGGTGCCTTTAAGCAAATAGCTTGTGCTAAAAGGATTATAAAAAAATTTTAAAGGCAACTTCTCTTTATATGCTCAAGTGACTGGGATGTGTCTTTAGCCTTTTTCCCCTGTCTCCTCTTGTATTTGGGATTTTGATCCCACTTAAAGCCAAAGGTGTAGAATGCCTCTTCCAGGGTTCTACCCTGGCTCTTCTGCAACGAGTCGTGCAGACGTCGGCTTCTCGAGTCCTCAGTTGTCCGCCAGGATGTGGTGCAGATTCCGGGTGGTCCCCACATAACAGCACCGTCAATGATAATTCAGACGTCAGATAACACCCTCTGAACGTTAACTTTTTCTCTTCTAGCTGGAGTGTGAAAGTTTCTCGCGTGTAAGCTGTAGTGGCCTCGGTCTCTGCGGGGATACAGTTCACGTTCATCTTCCTCCTTGCAGGAAAAGCTCCCTGCTCTTGCTCCCTGCAATCAGCAGACCAAGACTTCCATGAGGGCTCTTTAGTTGATTAGCTGAGCGACCACCCGAGGCCAGCACGTTTCCTAAGACGATCTCCTTAAAAGGACCAGCCTGTCTTTAAAAGGAAAAAAAAGGGAGGGGGGCAGGGGGTAGCCAGCGAGCCTGAGAAGTCATCAGCAGCCTTTCTTCCCACACTTGTGGTATCACAACAATGATTCACCTCAACACAGGGCGGCAGCTTCCCTAATTAGCCTGGAGACGCTCCGGACCCACACGGTTATAAAAAAACAACTTTTACTTTTATTCAAATGTACAGTTCCCACCCACTGCGCCCACTCCCTCCAGCCCCAGGCCCGCGGGCCGCCTGCTTTGCCGGGCGGATCAGGAGCCCCCTAGGCCCCGCGCCGTCGGGCCGCGAAGCCCCCTGGTGACCTGGAAGTTGAGGCTTGGAGTTGGGGCCGAATCCCTCTCGAGGGTATTCAAGTGAGCCAGAACGTGGACGCCTCGTCCTCCAGGCCCGTCGGGGTCGCTGGTGGACCCCGGCCTCGCCAAGGTAGGGGTGGCCTGGCCCGGAGCCCCGACAGCGTCGCCGAGTGGGCCGGCCAAGGCGGGGCGGCGGGAGCAGCCGCGGGGTGCGCAGGGGTCCCCGCCCGACGCGTGGGGACAGCCTGGGCCCGCCGGCGCCTTCCCCCACGAGCTGTGGGCAGCGACTCCGGCTGTTGGGTGTCGGCGGCGGCGGCGGCGGCGGCGGGAGCGGCGCGCCGCGGGGGAGGTGCGCGCGGCGGCCGCGGGCGAGCGGAGCCGCGCGGCGTCCGCCCCCGCCGAGCCGAGAGGAGCCGAGCGGAGCCGGCGCGCCCGGGGCTGGGAGCGCGCGCCGAGGCAGGCTGAGGGCCGGCCGCGGGAGCGTCGCGCCCGCGCCCCGCTCTCAAGACCCCGACCCGGGCCGTGGCGAGGTCAGCTGACACCTGCTGCGTCGGGCCGCGGGCCGCAGCGTTCCCGCGCGGGTGCCGGAGCGGTTTCGGGCGGGGGCCGCCGGGCGCGCGCGCCCACGGCAGGAGCGTTCCCCGCACGCAGCGGATGGTGTTCCTCCAGCGCTTCGCCGAGCCCGGGCCACGCTCCTGAGCCAGGTACCCGGGCGGTCTGCGGCGGGCTGGCCGCGAAGCGTGCGTGGGCTTGCGACCGGTGGCGCGGGGAGACCTGGGCGGGGGCGGCGCGGACCCAGTAGCGCCCCGACGTCTGCCCAGGTGTGTGGCCGGCCAGGGCAGAGCCCACGCGGCCAGGTGCCCCTCGGACTGGGGGTTGGGGAGTGGGGTGGAGGGGGGCGCGATCCCGCGCGGCCGCCTCGTGGGGCAGCGCGGGCCTGGGCGGAGATGAGCCAGACACGCTCACGCAAGTGCCCAAAGTTTCCCTTTGCTCACTTTGCTGGACTTAACTTTGAATTGTGAGGTGAAGCATAGCAGTTTCAAGCTTTAAGAGGGAAGTCGATCTTGCTGGGTCTGGATCGTTAGTATACGAAGTATTTGTGCCTGCTGTCTCTAAAGGCCATTGCAGGAGAAATTAGTGGACAAAGTCACTAAATGCCTTTTTTATGTGTTAGTTAATGGTTTATTTGTAGGCAGGTTTTAGGCTTCGGTTACAAGCCACCAGTAAGGAATTCTGGGTTCCATGTAAGAAATATTCAAATTGGGGGGCGTTGTCTTAAAAAAATTATAGTTGACATGCAACGTTGTATGAGTTTCCAGGGTATGATTTGACAGTTCTATAAGTTACGCAGTACTCACCACAGTGTTCAAAATTTTAATCAACAAAATATATCTTGAACAGATGCTTCATATCTGGCAGGGCTTTAATTTGAGGTTAATAACAGCATAGGTAGTTACTCAAATGAGCCAACATTTGGCTTTGAAATGCAGGGAAAAAGGAATGCCACCGTTTGAATCGGACTTGTGTAGGTACAGGCTGACAGCTGGCATCGTGTCACTGCTGAACACTTAATTTTGAGCCAGGAAATCTCTCCAATGGGAGACAAGCAGCTGTGTGATCTTTTTAGAGGATCACCCCATACCTTCTCAAGCTATCTTAAAATATCCTCCCTTATTCAAGCCTGCAAGCTTTCTTCATTTACATAACGCAGGCAGTGGACCATGGAATAGAATCTATTTAGACCCCTGGTATTCAATCTGGAACTCGGTCACCTCATCCCCCACACACCTGGAATTATGGAGCAGGGTGGTCACTCCTGAGAGCCCTTTGAGGTTATAAAATTGTGAGGGGAAACATCTGGAGAGGGCCCCGCAGTGGTGTCTGGGATCCCTGCCTTTGGGAGCTGGTGGAGAAGGGTTGAACTGGCTGGTTTCCTGGCTCTGCCCCAGTCTTGTGCTGAGCCATGTTGGAGCCTGAGGCAAAAGGAAAAATCACTAATCTGGATCCTGTCTTTAGTTAAAATTGTAATATTTAGCACGACATAGATTTTGTGTTTATTTTGACGTTTTAAAACACTGCATTAAGACGTTTGCCTTGTGGAGCTTTTGTCTCCCTTTAAATTTTGCGTCTGAGGTGAATGCCTCACTTGCCTCACCCTAGTTCTAGACTTGCCTGTGAGTCCAGGTGCTTAACTTCTGCAAGCATCAGTTTCCTCACCTATAAAATAAAAAAAAAAGTAGACTCTCCATGGATGTTGTACAGCTAAAGCATAGCATCTGGCTGTTTACACAGGACTAGGCATATGGGGACCATGAAAGGGTGGCTGTCCTATTTGTATTTCCCCGAATCTTCCTGAGTCTTGGTTTGCACTCAGCAAAATGGGAGTAATATAGCCAGCTCACAGGGATGCTGTCAGGGTTAAATGAGAGAATGTGTGTGAAGGCGCTGGCCCTCCTGGAGGGTAAGTTTTCTGTGATGGCTTGGTGGACCCCGGATTTGCCTTGCAAGGTCACAACCACTTGCTTTCCCCTCTGGACGTTAGCCTTGTGCCTTGTCATGCACAGACACTCATAAATTCTGTTTGTGTTGCATTGAGACCCCACAGAAGCTTTTGAATCAAAGTAGAGATGTTTCTTGCCCAGGACTTATTTTGGAGTGGTGAAGTTCACCAGCCACAAGTTGTAGTTAGCAAAATGTTTTATAAATGAACTTAATTTTGCTACTCCAAACAAACAACTTTGGTTCCCTTTTGGTATATTTAGTCCTTGTTTATGATTGTGATTTTCCTGAGCCTAAGTCAAGTGATATTATCTCAGTCACTAGCTTAAGGCAACTTGGTCCCTTGAGAGTCAGTCTCTCAGTCTCTCTAGGTTACTCTTGGGGGCCCCTTCTCCCCACAGGTGGTCTCTGGGCACCAGGACAAGGTTGGCATCATGTAAAGGTGTGTGGGAGAGTGGCCTCTTGCTGGCCTTCTATTCCTCTTGCTGATGCATTTCCCATCACCACCACTGAGCCTTCTTTCCCTCCTCCACTGAGTGTGGTCCGGCTGGGTGTCACTGGGGTGAGCTACAGCTGGGACCTGGCTCCTGCAACTGGCTGTGAGGTCGGCACACTCTGGCTCTCTTCTAGGTCTCTCCTGGGCACCCGAGAAACTGCCCGGATCATGTGGCACTATGTTAGGCTTCCATTTCTGCCCCACTTGAGTGGTCCTCAGTGTTCCCAATAGGAAGCAGGACAAAAACTTCCCATGTTTTGTGTTCCCTTCAACCTTCCATGGATTTTTCTTCCCTCACCACCTCTTCTCTAGGTGGTGCAAAGCGGTGGGGGGGGGGGGGGGGGAGGGTGCTCAGTCCCTTCAGCTTCCCCTTTTCTTAGTACTGGAAGAGTGTTTTTTTTTTTTAAGATTTTATTTTTAAATAATCTCTACACCCAACATGGGCTCAGACTTACAACCCTGAGGTTGAGTTTCATGCTCCACTGACTGAGCCAGTCAGGCACCCCAAGAGCTTTTTTTTTTTTTAACCTGTGGGGCAAGAGTCTTAAGTCATATCTTCTGTTCTCTGTGCATTATGACTTAGAATAAAAAAAGAATTAAACATCATCTCACCTCCCCCCCCCCCAGCTTTGAAAAATCAGATGCATCCTGATGAGGTGGGAAGGAGGCAGGGAAGAACAAACTGGGAAAATAGGGAAAAAATTCCCTTCCTCTCCCTGCTCTCCATCTTTCTGGCCACACTGACCTGGGTTATGGGCACTGGGCTTCTTAATACATGGAAAAGACTGGGAAAGATATAGAACCTGCTGGAAATACCAGTCACAGGCTGGGAGGAAATGGGGAAAGAGCAGCTTTGAAGCTTTGTTGGTGGGTGGGAGAAGAGACTAGTTTTCTGCTACACATTACTGAGTCCAGCCCAGTAAACCAGTTTCAGGTGGATTAATGTCTTTCAACCCATTACCCCCTATTTATGCTGCTGTTTCTTCATCATCAGAATGATCCACTGTGTGCTTTGCATTTACTAAAAGCATAAGAGAAACAGAAAAATCCAAGTCATAATTAGTTGCTTCTTCAGGGTGCTTAGGAATTATTTGAAGAATAAGATTAGCCTTTAGGAAGCCTAAAGCTGTAAACCCAAGCTCTGGGTTTTGTTTTCACACTCAGTGGTTGGAAGGTGAAGTGGTCAGGGAAGGCTTCTTGGAGGGGGTGACTTTAAGTAACATTAAGACTTTGCCACATGGATGTGAGATGAAAGAGAGCTTTCCATGAGAAGGAGCTCTTGAGTGCCTAGAGACAGAAAGGCCTTCCCAGGGGTGGCCTTTCAGGATGTGCTCGTGGCTTGACCCTTCTTGGTGTCATGTTTATCCCTTTTGTTGTCTAGGTACCTGTAAACACTGGCACAGTTACTGTCATCTGTAGGTAGGACAACAGGAATGGTCAGCTCTCTAAATTCCTTGTGTTTTCCCAAACTAATGGAAATCAGATGTGTTTTCATCTACCCTGTTTTCTTAGATATTTGCATCTGGAAAATAATTTCAAACTTTTGGGTCAGGTCAGTGGTCCTTGAGATATGTTTGTGATTCTGATGAGTTAGTTACCTTGGAATTCTTTGTATTGCTTTAACGTGCTATAACCCATAATTCTGAGCTCAGTGGGTCATGAACCAGAAGATGCCATGTGAGTACTCATGGAATTTAGTGTCTAATAGACAGGGAACAGTGAGACAGGTGCGACCATGCACCCAGGGGCTCCTTGACAGGTGTCAACGCCTGATTCCATGCAGACACTTGTACTTTCCAGATGCAGATTCCTGGTAGGAAGGACTCTCAAATATTTTTCTTATGATTAAGGTATCTGTGAAAAGAAATTACAGAAGATCTTTTCGAAAGGTGAGGAGTAGACAGTTATTTAGTTGCTCAAGCCTCTTCCTATCCCTGGTGTGTGAGGCTGATTTGTAAATGTATGCAATTTGAGAACTTCTGGAATACTTGGCCTCACGTCTGAGGTCCATTCACCAGTCTCTGCATCCTTTCTGACCCCCAAATTCTCATGTTTGTGGGAGGCAATAGAAGCATTAGCTGTGGTGTGCGATTTTCCCAAGAAACTGCTCTCTGAATGTGGCATATGAAAATGTCAGAGGTGTTTTGCTTTCTTAAAGTAAGTGATCCAGCCAAGGGGGGCAGTCAGGGCGCTGGTTTCAGCTGTGGCACTTAAGAGTCCCTGTGACCTCAGGCACCCCAGAGAATGGGGGGGGGGGGGTTTACTCATATGCACACACACACACACACACACACACACACACAAGCATCACTTGAGGTATTGTATCAGCAGAAGAAATGCTTCATAAATTATTTATGACTATTCTTCCATTTCCTTTCTTAGAACGTGAAGGGTACTTATTATAATTCCCAATTAGGACCCCTAATAAAGTACCCTACAGCAATAAAGGGTCCTTCTGCATCTGAGATCTGATGGCATTTAAGGAAAATGAGCAAATGTGCTACAGAGTGCCCCTGAGAAAAGTTAGTGATAGATGTCATGTGGGGAAAGGCCTTGATGCAATTTAAAGCACACAGTGAGAAGCGAGGGGAAAGCGATGGGAAGGGTAGCACAGGTAGGATAGGGTGAAAGTGGGTGGAAGACCTTCAGCATCTGTGTCGTGGGGTACACTGTGGTCATGGGCTCCATCTCTCTCTACAGCATTAGCTGTCCCTGCTAATATGTGGTTACAAGGACCAGTTAAAGTACTAGCGGAAGGGCCATAGATGGGACACACACACACACTTGTTCTATTGGTGAGACTGAGACTCGTAGGGACAATTCTGCCCTGCCACATCTGTGGCTCCTCAGTGAGCCTGATGAACAGCCATGGATTAGAATGGGTGTCACCAATGGGTAACCAAATTGCAACCAATATTAGGTTCCTCTTATATATTTAATGTTATACATAAGAATATGTCATGAATATTTAGTATTTTTTCAGCATTTAGTGTATCATGAATATTTACTGCCCAGCTGCTTTGGGTATATTTAGTACGTCATGAATATTAGGTATCTCTTGTCCTTCCACACCTTTCTGTCTGTTTGATATACACATGTTCTCTTTACTGAGTTTTATCTATACTAAACATATAAGTCATCCATCCCCTTTGCTGTCTTTTCTTTAGAATTGAATATTCTCAAATAACATGACAAATGTACATTACACCAGCCTAGTCTCTTAAAATAAATTTCCAGGTTGTATATATTTTTGTGAAGCCATTGTCCTATCAGGATGGGTGTCTGAGGTGTGTGGGGGCCTCTGGGACCAGGTGTAGGTCTGTATAGGCTGATAAAGCTTGCTCATGTGCACTTCAGGTTTGCAGATGGACAGTGAACTGTGTGCTCGGGGCTGGTTTCTGCTCTTGGCTCCTCAGGAAAGAAGTGACCATGGGAGAATGTCCATCCGAGAGGCTATACCTGTTGTTTTGAGCCTTGCGCAAGCTGGTCTCAACTCTTAGCTCTTTTTGGTTGGATGCAGCTGTGTGGCCAGGCACAACATCTGCACCAGCAGGGACAGGGACAGGAGCATTGGATGTGGGGTCACAGTTCACCTGGGGCCTAGGCTCAGCCCTGGGCCTCTTGAGTTCTCCTCCCTGGTCTGCAGCTGATGTGGGCAATGCAGTGAGCTGCTCTGGAACACCACCCCCTCTCTGCACCTGCTGTTCCAACCTGTGTCTAATACCACAGTCCCGGTCCAGAGGTTCCATCATCTTGCTTTAATACATTAATTACTCCCCTTTTCTTCCCCTCTATGCCCTGAAAAGTGGTAGCAGGAACTTTTTCATGGGTCCTTTCTGCATGGACAATTTGTGACATGGAAGCGACAAGCGCGAACCCTGCTGATGGAAACGGGGAGGAGGATGGGATTTGGGGACGGGTCAGGCCCACACACTGGACATCGTACCACTTCACCTGGTGCTTTGTTCTCTGTGAACTGGGCTTATTTCCTCAGAAACTGAAGTGGTCACGTATGTTTGGATGGTTGCTGGGTGGCAGCTGCATGCTCCATTGGAAATCAGATCTTTAAATCACCATGTATTAGCGTTTCCAGTATACCGTCTGGGTGAAACAGGCTCTTCACGTACAAACACAAAACATTTTGCAGATCTGAGTCACTGTTTTCTGAGGCTTGGCCTGTGTCATCTTGTTTTCATCATGGCCTCCATGAGCAGAGATGGTTCTTTCAGCTGAGGTGTTCGTGCTAGCAAGGCTTCCCTGGTACCACATTTAGAGCTGAAATTACAGGTTGTGTTTCATGGGCCCTGGGGCAGCCCAGAGGCATCCCTCGATAGTGGAGGAACCACTGCAGGCAAGACTCTGCCAGGCCAGCAGGCAGGGAAGGCCCAGAAGGTCGTGAACTTGGCGTGGGGCAGGCCTGCCAGCCGCCCAGAATGCCGACCAGACGTGTGATTTGGCTCGTCGCAGTCAGGCTGCTCCTTGGCTGCTCCCTTGTGTGGCACAAGGCCAGGTGCGGCACAACAGACTGGCTCCACCATGAGGCAAAGCCGGGGGCGGAACATGAGTGGGCGTCTTGCTAGATCTGGGGGCACGTCCTCCCAAATTTTTGTCTGTGCTATACCAAATATTCATGTGTGTGTACATGTGTGTGTGTGCACGCAAAAGTACCTGTTTAATATGAAGAGGTAATATCTACATTGTTTCGTGCTGCCCTTTCTTTCTTTCTTTCTTTCTTTCTTTCTTGTATATGTCTTTATTTGAGAAAGACAGAGAGAGTGTGCACGCAAGTCAGGGAGGAGGAGAGAAAGAGAGAGGGAGAGAGTCCCAAGCAGGCTCTGCACTGTCAGTGTGCAAAGCCCCATGCAGGGCTTGAACTCACGAACTGCAAGATCATGACCTGAGCTGAAATCAAGAGTCGGATGCTTAACCAACTCAGCCACCCAGGCGCCCCTGCCTTTTCAAAATTAGTATTGTGTGTTGAGTCTCTTTTCCACATTGCTAGATATTCTTTCTTAGTATTGGTTGTGTGGCTGTGAGGAGCTCCCATAGGATGGGCAGGCCCAGCCTACTTAACCCAAGTCCTCTGTTGGATCAATGTCTACTTAAATTATTTTCAACCCTTAGCCACTTAGTAATGGTAGGACGGTGAACATCTTTGTCCACGCTCTTTTGCACATTTGTCTGGTTGGTTCCTTCCAACTACTATCTCATAAGTAGATTTCCTGTGTATGTACATGCCTCCTCCTTTAATATGCCCTGCCTGGAATAATTTTTTTTTTCACACCAAGGTGTATGTGTGTGTGTGTGTGTGTGTGTGTGTGTGCGCGTGCGCACGCGCGTGTGTGCATGTGTGTGTATTTATGAGAGAGAGAAATTTCCCTCCTCTTGGCCGACAGTGTCTTCAACATCTGTGTTATTCAGGATTTGCTCGAGTTAGTTTAGGCAGAAGAGGATTTAATGCAGGAAATTCAGGGCCAGCAGAATCGTTAGAAGCTTGGCCCTTGGCCAGACCTACAGGAGTGACCCCCAGAACAACACTGCAGGGCTGGCTGGACAGGAGCTGCTGCCTCCAACCCCAGACCCATTCCGTGGAGGGTCCCTCCTGCTCAGTGTACATCCATGAAGCTGGGGACAAGGCTGTGGGACTTCCACACCTTTCTCCCCCCATGGAAAAACTTGATGCTTCTGCGGAGGTGGTGGTGTCTGTTAGCAGAGATGCACAGGAGACTCTTCCACGTGGGGAGCCTGGCAGGGAGGGAGGCTAGGAAGTCAATTTATGAACTATATTTCTCCTTGGTTTTCTAGCCTCTAGCAGGCAGCGAACAAGCCAGGGAGTGTGAACAGAATCTCAGCCTTTATTTGTTTTTCTAATGTTGTCCTTTTAGTGTTGTATCTGAAGCAGGCAGAGGTGAGGTTCACAGAATGTAGCCACAGGTATGGTGATGGGCCTGGGTCCCTGTCTCACAGAATCAGTTGTTCTGCTCTCAGAGAAGGCCCAGAATCTTTCACGGATAAGGTTTTCATTTCAGTTGCCTTGGACATGAGCCCCAGTCCCCTTCCTACTCACTCTTAGAAACCAGATTAGAAGCTTCTCCAGCCTGAGCTTTGTTCAGATAGGTGACAAAACAACATGAAGCCATGTACCAATAGTTCCTGCAGACTTGCCTTGTCTATGAACCATGTATTTGAAAATCAGATCCCCGGAGACCTGCCTCAGTGGGAAGGGTGTGGGTTGTCTAGTTGTTTTCTCTTGACATTGGAGACCCTTTGCTCTCTCTCCCCCTTTCTTGGTGGTGTCGTGTTAATGTTGAACAGCCCTGTTATTAGGCATGGGGAGGAAGCAGGAGTTAGCGTACTGTCAAGTTAAGATTCAGATTTTTTTTTCATGAGCCATAATTGATCAGCAGTCAGTTTATGAACTATATTTCTCCTTGCCTCTCCAAACAGGCTTTTGTGCATAATTACTGTGAATTCAGGTGTTTGTATAGTGCCAAGTTCCCCCTCTGAGTGGATTGCTGCATTTTCAGTTGTTTAGGAAAAGCATTGCTGAGGAAGGGTTCCAGGAAAGACTGTGTCTTTAGCAACCCTCAGCCCATGGGTGGCCCAGGGTGTTTTGGTGACTGTGGGGGTCAGCTACCAACCTGATGTGCACACCTTTCTGGCCCTAAACAGGCCCTCCACCCCTTACAGTAAATGTTACCCTTCAGAGATTGACTATTTAAAGCAACCTGATGGTCCCTAACTCGAAGCTCTGAGGGAGATGCCGGGGGTGAGGAAAGAAGGAGCCCAGCTTCCTCCCAACTCCAGATGGGATGTGACAGCTTTTGGGACAAGTTCTTGGAGTGTCCAAAAGGTCATTATTTTAGAGACCCATCAGAGAAACCCATATCTTTTACAAAGGAGAATGTATTGGTGATTTGATATATCCCAAGTGATTCGCTTTGGGTTTCAACAGCACCTTCCTTCTGTAAATTAAAAATAGAACTTGACAGAGCCGGTCACTATATGGTAAAACCTTGGTTTGCGAACACAATTCATTCTGGAAAACATGCTTATAATCCAAAGCTCTTGGATATCAGAGCGAATTTCCCCATAAGAAATAATGGAAACTCAGATGATTCGTTCCACAACCCAAAAATATTCATGTAAAAATGATTACAATACTGTAATATAACATAAAGAAAATACAAAATATAAAGAAATAAACAAATTAAGCTGCTGTTACCTTTGAAAACCTTCGTGGCTGATGTGAGGGAGATGAGAGAGGAGGGTTATTGTGTAGGATGACTTTTACTATCACTAACGGAATCACTGCTGTCTGTTGGCTCAATGGAATCTTTTTCTGTATGGAGGCAATTGGATAGTCTCACATTGATAGTGACTACAGTACAATATTAATAAGCACTTGTCATATACTGTATTTAATGTAACTGGCAATAGGCAGTAGAGGAAAGGGTCTATATCTGCAGGAAGCCTGACCTAGAATGAAACAAAGCATCCCAAGCTTACTTGTGTATGGAAAAGCAAAGGACAGTTCATTGGTGCTTTGAAGTGACAAAAAATACACTAGTGCCAGTTGTGGGCACTCTCTAACGTTCTAAAAAGTCACTGATTTCTGCCAAACACTGGGGCCTGAGACAGAGCATCCTAGCATGGGAGATCACCTGTAATCCCACAGAGAGAGAGAGAGAGAGAGAGAGAGAGAGAGAGAGAGAGAAACCATTGGCTCAGTTGTGATCATGTGATGTTTGGCATCACATACTGCTCATATCACAAGACATTGCTCATTTATCAATTTAAAATTTATAGAAATATTTGCTCATCTTGCAGAACACTCTCAGAACAAGCGACTTGTAATCCAGTACTATACTTACTACCTGTTGAACACTGGGCACCATTTTGGGTATTTCCCCTTCATCATCTCACTGAAGCCTGTGATCACGCTGTGCATTTTATAAATAAGGAAACTGAGGCCCTGAGAGGTGAAGTAACTTGGCCAGGGTTCCTCAGCTAGTGAGTGAAAGAGCTGTGAACCCAGCTCCACTCACCGCTCCCCCTGTTTCTCTCAGAAGATGATTTCCCCTTGAAAATAGCCTCTGTTTCCAAGGATGTGGAGAAACAGGAGCCCTCTTGCACTGTTGGTGGGAATGCAAACTTGTGCAGCCACTCTGGAAAACAGTGTGGAGGTTCCTCAAAAAATTAAAAATAGAACTACCTTATGACCCAGCAATTGCACTACTAGGAATTTACCCCAGGGACACAGGAGTGCTGATGCATAGGGGCACATGTACCCCAATATTTATAGCAACACTGTCAACAGTAGCCAAATTATGGAAAGAGCCTAAATGTCCATCACCTAATGAATGGATAAAGATGTGGTTTGTATATACAATGGAATACTACTTGGCAATGAAAAAGAATGAAATCATGCCGTTTGCAGCAACATGGATGGAACTGGAAGGTAATATGCTGAGTGAAATAGAGAAGTACAGATATCATATTTGTCACTCATATGTAGATCTTGAGAAACTTAATGGAAGGCCATGGGGAAAGGGAAGGGGAAAAAATAGATACAAACAGAGAGAGAGGGAGGCAAACCACAAGAGACTATTAAATACAGAGAACAAACTGAGGGTGGATGGGATAGAGGGGAAAATGGGTGATGGGCATTGAGGAGGGCACTTGTTGGGATGAGCACTGGGTGTTGTATGTGAGCCAATTTGACAATAAATTATAGTAAAAAAAACCTGTTTCTCTAGTGTGCAACCGAGGTACTTACCCACACAAGCACTGTGTAGTTGTTGGCTTTATTGCTGTTACTATTTAGCGAACATGCCCAGATGCTGTCATGATTGCTTTACCCTCACTGTTTTTATCCCGATTTTACAGAGGAGCAAACTGAGGCACAGGGAGGTTATGGGACTTACCTAAATCACCAGTACACAGTGGAACGGGGATTTGAACCCAGCGTCCTTTCCTTGTTGCCCTGCTTTTAACCTATCTTGAACTGTTAACTTGCAATGACTGGGAAGTGTCCTTATAACTCCCCCAGGGTTTTACTTAATGGGAGGGAACACTCTTGGAAAATCATTCCTGTTGGTGTTCACAGAGCCTGGAGGGGCTCTTTACTCCCCAGTCAGATTCCTTCTGAGCCCACCTCCCTGACATTCCAGCCACAACTGGAGTCTAGGTGGAGACCTTTCTCCTGCCTCTCTCTCTCTCGGCTGCCTGCAGCAGATTTTGCAGGAAAGGAGAGGAGGGGAACGTCACGGATGGAGGTGGCAAGGGCACAGGCACAGGCTGAAGGCTGGGCTGACCACACCCTGGCAGACCCCTGGCTGTTTGGGTGACCTTGAGGACAGCCTTGGGCTTACTTTCCAACTGCACGCACTGGGAGATTGAGATATGTGCCTCCCAGGGTTGTTGGGAGAAGAAAAGGCAATAGTTTATGTGGAAATGGCAGACATGCTGTAACCAGTGTATAAGAGTGAGTTAGAAATGACATTTTATTTTAATTGTTATTATAATTTAGCCCTTTTTATTAATACATTTCTAGGAAGAGTAAGGCCTCGTGACTGGGGGCTCTGGGCACAAAGCCTAACTCTCCCGTTCTCCAGCCTCATGGTCTCTCAGTGCCTGGGTTCCCCATGGGGGTGGGACTAGCACCGGCCTTGGAGGATTCATGTGGGGACTGGCTGGAGTGCTAATGTCCCAGGGCAAGCACGTACTTAGCCCTAGCTCTTAAGTACTTGCTCACCTGAAGGCCTGCAAGTTAAATGGCTGCCATCTGTGAGAATAAAAACCGAAGTGGTACAGTGGGGGAGAACGGATTGGAGCCACCAATGGCTGAACAGGTTATGTCTTCCAGGCACTATTAGGCACTTATATGACCTCACTAATTCTGCGAATAACCTTTAAAAGTAGAAATGATTGTCACTCTTTTGAGGTGAGGAAACTAAAGCTCAGGGAGGTGAAGGTGATGTGCGGGTCCCCATCACAGGAGACCCAGGGGGCTGCATCCCGAGTCTTTCTGGCTCTATGGGGCTATTCTAAGTGAACTGTTCACCATGTACCAGCATGATTAACTGCAGGAACAAATACTTCCCCCCAAATCATCTGTTCTCGTTTCTCCCCCTTTCCCAGATAAACACTGCTGTTGTGGCATCGTGTTATGCTCTCCCAGTTCTTTGCTGTTCTGATGGACATAGACAGAGTCTTTTGTGCAAAGTGGCAGTTTAAACCCCTCATGGCCAACCAAACTGGAATTCCCATCTGAGCTCACGTCAAGGAGCAGTATCCAGGATGGCTGCCGTGGTGTTTGGTTTCTTAAAGGCTGTTGGTTCTCCCCTAAAGCTTGAGTGCCTGGTCTTTCTGAGAATGAGGGTCCCTTTGTAACATTGAACAATTTGGGAAACTTTTCACATGACAGTAACTGTATTTTCATGAGGCATCAAGAAGTGTCACTGCTCAGTGTAGCTTTAGTATTAGAAATATACAGGTCATCAGGGCGCCTGGGTGGCTCCATTGGTTTAGCATCTGAATCTTGATTATGGCTCAGGCCATGATCCCAGGGTTGTGGGATCCAGCTGATGCTCAGCATGGAGCCTGATTAAGATTCATTCTCTCTCTCTCTCTCTCTCTCTCTCTCTCTCTCTCTCTCTGCCTCACTCATGTGCTCTCGCTCTCTCTCTCTCTTAAAAAAAAAGGGAGGAGGGGCGCCTGGGTGGCTCAGTTGGCTAAGCGTCCGACTTCGGCTCAGGTCACGATCTCACAGCCCGTGAGTTCGAGCCCCGCGTCAGGCTCTGGGCTGATGGCTCAGAGCCTGGAGCCTGCTTCCGATTCTGTGTCTCCCTCTCTCTCTGCCCCTCCCCCGTTCATGCTCTGTCTCTCTCTGTCTCAAAAATAAATAAATGTTAAAAAAAAAAAAAAAAATTTAAAAAAAAAAAAAAAAGGGAGGAAAAAGAAAAGGAAAAAAAAAGAAATACACAGGTTGTCTTAGCCATGTAGGGACCATGAGGCACCCGAGACCCCTCTCTTCTACATGGACTCTAACAGAAGGCTCTGGGACTCTTGCAGCCATGTCTTTCCCTCAGTAACCCAGACTCAAAGGGTGCCTTGGCCTCCTGTCTACCTGTGAGAGATAGCCAGGTATTGAGCTAATTTGAATACGAAATCTATAGCCAGAAGAAAACCAGGCAAAAGTCCCTGAGACAAACTTATCAATTTAACCAGTCCCACTGGTTAAAGTCCTTGTCTGTTTATTCAGTGTTCCTTCAGGACATACTTATCAAGGCCCCTGTGAAGCTCACAGTCTATACAGTAGCTCTAGATATAAAGGCATAAGTGCAGTGAATGTGACAGGTGAGGGCAGTGGATTCCACTGAGGCAGGCTGTGCAGGGTCTGGGTTGTAGAGACACTGGCCAGGCTTGAGCTGGGTCTTCCACAGGGAGTTTACAGGGAATCCTGCTGGGCTCATGGTAGGATGGAGCTGACTGGCCCAGTAGGTGTGGGAGGCTGAGAGTCCATAATAGTTTTAGGGCCCACAAAATTGTTTTAATTTCCTTTAAAATCCAAAGGAAAACATGAACTTTAGGCTCAACAAAATGTGTTAATATATAATAACATCATCTTTATGCTGATGCAACTGTAACATGTACTTTTTAAATTTTTATTTAATAGAGGAAGGGGCCTATGTAGGCAAAGGTGCCTAGAGCCCAAAACAGTCATAATGTGGCAGGATGGCAGAGTGACCTCCTGACCCAGGGAACTGCCTGAGCTGAGTCACACAGGCAGGGATGACCCAGGTTAGGAAGGGACCGCTCAGAGGCTTGGCTTAGCAATGCAGTTGGGTTGGGGGAAAAGCAGGGACCCTGAAAAGACCGTCTCAACCTTGGCCACAGCCTGTTTATTGAAGGCAAACAGCCCTTGGTTTTGCAGGCTCAGGACCAAGTGTTTGGGTGCCTCAGCCTTAGGCATCACTGAGAGGTAGATGCGAGGGAATTTTAGGACCTTCAGAATATTAGCTAAACCCAGAAAAGGTTGTATTTCTCAAATGTGAGGTATTTGCGGTGGGGGGCGGGGTTCTAGTCCCACCCTGGTCATTTGGAGTTGAGGCTTACACCTTTGAAAACGTTTCCTCATATGAAAGCTGGGGCAGTAACTCATACAGTTTTGCTGAGGGAATTAGATAGCACATGTCGAGTGCCTTCCTTGCCCAGTGCCTGGCCCGTAGGCACTGTCAAATGCTGGTTTCTTTCTCCTTTCCTTGTATACTTGGCCTCATTCAGGACAGGCCAAGGAGATGGAGGTGCGCTTACCTGGGCCGTGCCTTGGCCTGGTACCAGCACCACTTGTGGCTGCCCTAGCCTTACCTACCAGGCTGACTCAGAAGGTCTGGGTGGGACCATAGTTTGTGTTTAACAAGCTTTACAGGTGAATCTGCTGTGTGGCCAGGGTTGAGGGCTTTGGCCTTCACCTGAGCACGTCTGTGCCACAGTTTGGTAGATTTGATTTCCAAGACCCAGGCTCCCACCTTTTTGAGGGAGGGAGGAGCCTGAGGCCTCGTGTGGGGAGAGTCCAAGAGCGCAAGGCTGGGCTGGCCTGGGTCCCATCCACCCTGAAGAGGCACAGGCACTCCTTTGTCCTCGGCCCCACGGGCCTCCCCTTCTTCCTGGAGTACTTCTTTCTTTTGGCTTGAGGAATGAGCAGAGCTGAGTGGCTTTTCTCCACACTGAAGTTTCCAGTTTCCCTCATCTACTTTGTCAACACACATTTGTTGCAGCCATGTGCATGGCACAGTGATTTGAGGCAGGACAGCTTAGATGTGGGCCAGGCCTTCATGGCACCACCTGATAGAACACAGATGTGTGCCTCTTATCATAAAGTAGACTAAAGTAAGGGCTACTCCACAAGGTGCACACCCTGTGGGGATTAATGAATTGAGATTATGGAGGCAGCGTTGATGGATCTGGAGGAGTGAATGCCACTTCTACGGTCAGGGTAGCATGTCCACTTGGAGGGAGAGTGTGGCATGTGTAGGAAAGGCCGTATCTGATGGTACAGGACACGGACGGTATGGAGGGCTGAAGAGGGCAGCAGAGTTTAAAGAAGTGGGCTGTGGCTGGACTAGGAAGGCTGGGCATCCCACAGGAAAGTGCTGGCACTCTTGAGTGGTCATGTCCCTGGGGGCTTGTGGAGGCGACCACTCAGTAAGGGCTTTGGAACCAGCTGTGCTTGGCTCAGGGGAAGTTGTAGAGACAGTGCTTACCCACAGAAGTGTGTGCCGTGAAGCCTCTCTGCCTGTAAAAAAAAAAAAAAGTCAGGAAATGTGATGGAGAAGCTGTTCCCTTCACTACAGAATCAAAGATGGAACACTTAGGAAAGGCACTCATAGGAAATGTGTAGAATCTGTATGCAGAACACGATAAGGTTGCCCTGGAGACACAAAAGAGCAATTGTATAAATAAAAATGTTCAGCATGCTTCTGGAAGGGAGGGGTCAATATTTTACATATTTAAGTTGTTCCCAAATTATGGATTTAATGCAACTCCCAGCCAGAACCTGGATGGATAACCTACCAGATATTAAAACATTATAAACTTAAATGAAACATTTTGATATTGGGATGATAATATCATGGTAAACATATCCATGAAACAGACTAGAAAGTCTGGAAAATAGAAGTTAATAGATTAGTTAATATTTAACCCCTTGGGAAACCATCAGGTCCTTTATTCATATCAAACCTCAAAATATAGTCCCTGAAATATATAAATTTTAAAATGAAATGATGAGGGGCGCCTGGGTGGCTCAGTCAGTTGAGCGTCCGACTTCGGCTCAGGTCATGATCTCACGGTCCGTGAGTTCGAGCCCCGCGTTGGGCTCTGTGCTGACAGCTCAGAACCTGGAGCCTGCTTCAGATTCTGTGTCTCCCTCTCTCTCTGACCCTCCCCCGTTCATGCTCTGTCTCTCTCTGTCTCAAAAATAAATAAACATTAAAAAAAATTTTAAATGAAATGATGAAATTCACTTTAGCTAAGTATTTGAGAAATTATCAGATGAGAAACATCTTTTTACATGTGATATCAGAGACAGGAGGCACAAGGCTAGAATTGTTTTTGTTTGTTCATTGGGGAGAATAAAAACTGTAGTACACCAATAGGAGAAACCCAAAAGCAAAATCAAAAGTCAATCGATAAACTAAGAAAAAATTCCTGCAATGTGTGTGACACATACCCTCTTACATGAACAAATCATCATTGATATGGAGAAGTGTTATTATGAATAAAGTTGCCAGTAGGAAAGTGGGTAAAGGATATGAATTTGTTTTAAATGGCAGCAAATGTGAGAAAGAAGGTCAATCTTACAGTAATTAAATAGGTACATATTAAAATTAGATACTAATTTTTTGCTATCAAATGAGCAAGTTTTGGGTATGTGTTTTTTTTTTGTTTTTGTGAATGATGGTGCTCAGCACAAGTGGAGATGTGTGGCAAGGGCTTTGTTCTGCCTTTAGGAGGGGAAAGTATAAGCGCTCTGCCAAGCAGCTTTGGCAGAATGTCCCAAAACCTGTAAAGGAATACATCCTTTATCCTGGTGATTCTACTTTTAGGAATTTTCCCCAAGAAAACAATGAAATATGTAGTCAAAAAGTTTCTATGCAAGGATGTTCCTCACAATGTTATTTATAAAGATGAAAATTTGGAAGCAATTTAAACATCCAATAATGGGGAATGAGTCATTCGCATGCCAGAGAGCAGTGGAGCCCTTGAGAGTGTTTCTGAGGATGTTTAGTCAAAGGAACTTCATGGTCTCAGGCTAAATGAAGAAGGCAGGAAAGATGGCAGCCAGAGCTGAGAGATGATGGGTGTGCAGGACCCCGGAGGGAGAGAGCCAGAACGAGGAAGGGAGAAGTTTGGGTGAATAGGCCAGCCTTCACATTTGTTTACATTCCCTTCAGCAACTTTTGATTGAACAGGTACTGGGTGCATGGCATTGTCATTTTGGTTCTATTTAGAGCACAAGAAAGTTTGGGTGGACTGATCGAAAGGAAGGGGTGGTGATACTCTCAGAGGCTCAGGCAGGCTCTCACTTAGGGTCACAGACCCGTGTCCACCCAGCCCCTCCAGACAGACTCTGCTGTTCTACCCCTCTCCTGGCTGCTCCCCCCTTCCCCAGGAGCTACTTTTTCCTACTTCCTCTTCTCAGTGTGCCTCAGGGATGGGAGTTTAAAACCAAAAAAAAAAAAAAAAAAAAAAAATCTGAAAAACCCAAACAAACAAAAACTCAGCAGGTACAATTTTAAATTAAAAAAAAAATCTTTCTGAAAAAGATATTGCCTTCTACATAAGAAAAAAATTTACGTGTTATTTATGTATGTGTGTAGGGAAAGTACTAGAAGCAAACATTATTAAAATGTTTCTGGTCAGCTCTGACAGAATTATGGGAGATTTAATAGTTTTTTTGTATTTTTTCTTATAATCAGCATGGATGACTTTCTTTTAAAAAAAAGTAGCTGTATGGAGAAATAATTGACGCACAATGTGCACACGTTTAAGTGCACAATCTGATAAGTTTTGACATATGTACACACCCATAAAACCAACACCACAGTCAAGACAGTGAACATATCCATCACCCCCAGAAGTGCCTCATGCCCTTTGTAATCTCCTCTCTCTACTCCTGCAAGACAACCACCCATCCACTCTCTGCCACTGTTATTCAATTAACATTCCCTGGAATTTTATGTAAATTGACTCTTGCAGTATGTAGTCTCCTTGTCTGGCTTCTTTGAGTCTCTAATTGTTTTGTAGTTCATCCATATTATTGTGGGTATCAGTGATTTAGTCTTTTTTATTGCTAAGTAATATTCCATTGTGTGGATACAACAGGTTTTTTTTTTTTTGTTTTTTTTTTTTTGTTTTTTTTTACAGCCCAGCGAATTACTTTTGTAATGAAGAAAAGCCCCATTTTTCTAAGCGTACCCTGAGATTGGATAGTGTTGTGGGAGTTTGGGTTCCTGCTATCCATCCCTCTCTGGAAGCTTGGGGCAGTTTTCCAGTCCTGACACAGTGACTTTAAGGGCAGCAATCTGGTAAGCCCCAAGGGGCCATATGCTATCATTTATCAAACAAAGGCTTGGCCAAGCCTTTGAACACTTGTGCTGTATATGGTCAGAGTTTGATTTGGGTTCTAAGGAGACTAAGTTCTGGTTAGCAAACATTTTAAAGACCTGCCTTTGTGCTTCACCTCAGTTGTAGAGTTGGAGAAAGCTTTGTTGAAGGAGCTTGACCTCTTGTCACAAATTGGCGTTGAGTTTGTAACTTTCACATGTCACGTAGACCCTGGCCGTGCCGCTACCCATCAATGACCGCTCTCCCCCGTCCCTGCAGCCCTTCTTTTTTTTTCAATATATGAAATTTATTGTCAAATTCGTTTCCATACAACACCCAGTGCTCATCCCAAAAGGTCCTGCAGCCCCTTCTGTGCCCCACCTGCTTAATGCAGCCCCCACCCCGTCTCCCTGCCGCTCCTGTCCTTCCCTCGGACAAAGCTGACAGCCCTCTTCCCTCTGCTCTCGGGTGATTTTTGCAAGGTCTCCCTGTCTCCTAGTTTAACACCAACCTACACAGCTCCTGTAGGACTCCAGACTCCCCGAGGTCTTGGGACAGTCATTTATTAGTCATCACTAGTCCCTGTGGGCACAGTGACAGACACTGGCATGCTCTCGCCCCATTCGTTGCTGTGCTCATCACTGGGGGTCCTGGAAGGGCCTCTAGAGTGCTTGGAAGCCAGTCTACTGTGATACTCTGCTCTGGCCTCCTCTAGACCCTTCTAGGCCCAAAGGAAGGACTTAGCTACCTCTGTTTCCATGCAAAAAGGAGACACAGCAAGGGGCAGCCCTTCTTCTACACTCTGTAAAGCTCCTTGTCCCTGGGCCTGAGTTTCCTAATGTCTGTCATGTGATATCCTTTTCTTTTCTTATCATTCTCAGTAAGGGTTAGACCCAGTCCCTGGGCTAGGCCAGGATGTGGACCCTCCCATCCTGCTGACCTCCTTCCCCCTATTATTACTCTACCCTGAGGGCCCCCTGTCAACTCCTTTACCAAAACCACCCACACTGAAAGAGACCTATGACCGACCAGGTAGCTGATGCCCAGATGCCTGGGTCCCTTGCTGTGGATTGCACCCCTTTGCCCACTGTGCACCTGCTAGTCAGCAGACATGTCTCAAGGGGCTGGGGCCCTGCTCTGGGAGCAGCATCAGCGGCTGAGGGTCACCCTCCCCTTCCTTCTCTCTCAGGGGTCTTACATTCCAGTCATGAGACTGGCAAACAAACACCAGGAGGATGGGTGGCTGGCTGTGCAGGGCCTCCTCTTGGAGGGGTGCTGGCTAATGGTCACACCTGCACTCAAGACCACCCTGCCTCCTCCCACAGGGGCCCTCCTGTTAGGAGACAACAAGGGGCCTGTTGGTGGCGAGGGCCCAGGTTTCCTCCTGGTGAACAGTTGCCTTTGTGAACTAGGCACAGCTCCCCAGAAGGTGGAGGAGGGGTGGGGGCAGGGCTCCCCTCTTTCTAGCAGGGACTCCTATTTTTTTTAAAGTCTCCTTCAAGAGGATGAAAACAAACAGTAGGTTTGCCTGGACCATGTCCAGCTCGTGTAATCTTAGAGCCACCGTGGGTGGCGGTGATAGGAGCCAGCCTCTGTAACCCGAGCCCGGAGCCACTCAGAGGCAGCTTGTTGGGGATGCTCCAGCAGGTTCCCGTGGATATCTTTGTCTCTACCGAGTAGTGATGCTGCTTGCCTACCTACACACTCAGGAGCCTTGTGGGCCAGGACATTCAGGGCATCTGGGGAGGTGGCCTGTGCATGGGGAAGCCAACCCAGTGGGCCAGGGGCTGCCCTTAGCCTCAGGGTGGGCAGGACCCTGCTAGGTTTCTCAGGGAGCCCTTCTTTGTGTCTGAAGATGCTCAGGTGTACCTTTTACGCATATTTATACCAGCAGTGCCCACATGCACATGGGTACCATGCCCTGTGTAGAGAGGGGACCTTCCCCCTGGAAATCTGGCTCTGTGACACTTTCTGCCTAGGGTGGAGGTTCAGAGGCCACCTTGAGTAAATTCCATGCTGCTGTTTGAACTGGCTGGGTTGCTGTGTGGTGCTGGAGGAGACCGGGGGAGGTGACCAACTTCTGAAGTGGAAGGTTCGTTAGAGGAATTCCAGGAACACAGTTACCAAGGCTCTTTGGCTTATGCTGCCTTCCCTCTGGCCTGTTCTTGACTTTGAGTCCTGGCTCCTGACCACGAGCAGGGCATGTGTACTAGCCTGTCAGCCCCACACTGGCCAGTGGGTCATGGGCAACAGGACGATAATAAAAGTCTGCAGTACAGAGATGATTTCTAAGCCTGTTAACAGGGCACATATTATTCCTATATTATTACTTAGTATGGCTCTGAGGTACTAAGTAATCTTCCCCAGGTTGTCCTGGTTAGTAATGGTGGAGCTGGGGTTTGGAGCCTGTCTGGCTCCTAACTGTGTATTCTGCCCATTGTGTCCTACTAGGTCACTGCAGGATCACTGGCCACAGGCCAGAAGTTTTGCCAGGGGCTTCTACATAGCTTATTTAATCCTCAAAACAGCTCTGCGAGGTAGGTTTTGTTCTGATGGTTTATTCTGATCATTGTGAGTCTCAGAGCATGTGAATTACTTGCCCTGCTGCAAACGTTGGGAGGGTCTTTCTGCTCCTGAAAGCCACATTCTCTGTGACACCTTAGATGCCCACACCTGCCTTTCGATAGGAGGTGCGGTCTTGTCTTTACCAAGAGGCTTGGCGTCTGGCCAGGTAACCACTTCTGATACCTGCCCCTCCCCTCACTGCCTGCAGATTGCAACTTTTATACTCCTCCAGACAGCCGCATATCCTGCTGCAGACATCAGAGTCTGCCCTTGCTGCCCACGGGCTCCCCACTTGGCCTACCCAGTGGCCTGGCCACAAGATCACTCTTTCTCCTCCCTCACCTCCTGCGCAGAAGTGACTGTTCCCTGTCACTTCCCCTCTGTCACTCTGTACATACCTCCATTACAGGCAGACCACAGAAATGGCTGTCTGCCTCCCTGACAGACAGATTTCTTGCGGGAAGAGACTGTGCCTTAGGTTCTGGAAACATGCGGAAGAATAACACATAATAGGTGTTCAGTAAATGGTTTATGAATTAGGTAGAATTAAGCTTTTAGATGTAAATGTTCTTCTTTTCTGATCTAATGCTTTTTATGTTTGATGTTTAATAGGGTGAGAATTTTCCATGTGCCAAAATGGGTCCTGGTGGTAAGCGTAGGACAGGTTTAATTTTTAACTCCAAATTTTAACTGCATGCTATGTGTACTATGAGTATATGGCTATGAGCATATGAGTGTATGAATGTCAAGAAATTCATGGAGTTTAAAATTTGGGCTCATTTACTACCAGTGTGATTTGGTTGGTGTGGTAAAAGGCCTCAGATCTGCCTCTGGGTCCCACTGCCAGGTTTGGGGACCCTGGCCCTAGACTGATGGGGTGCCCAGTGGATACCTTGCAGCCTTTCTCCTGGCCCCTGCTTCTGGGTGCCTCAGAAATGAGTCAGAACATGTGCAGCGTGGGCTTGTGCGGGTGGCAGGGAGCCCAGAATTAGCTCAGCTGTGTTTTAGCAGGGCTGCAGCAGGGAGGAGGTGGCTGTGCCAGGCTGGGGGCCGAGAGGCAGGCAGCCCTTAGCTACACAGAGGTCAGCTCTCAGGAGCCATCACAGGCCTCCAGGCAGTGGGGGGAAGCCTGCTTTGTGCTTGGCACACACCCAATTGCAGGTGAACAGTGGGTCAGAGAAGGAGGCCCGTGCAACCAACCACAACTAGTGCAGCCCCAGCACAGCTGAGACAAATGTGGATGCCGGGTGAGCATGGCCAGGTCATTCCTGAGGAGTGAGTGGCAGACAGGTGTGGGCATCACTGTGCTCGCTGGTCACATTCTGGTAGCTCAGTGCCTTTACCTGTCTGCAGCACACCTAGTCAGGCAGAGCCCCGCTGAACCTAAGCTGATCCACCACTAGAAGGGAAGGTCTCCTTCTCTGTCTAGCGTTCTTTTACTCTTCACAAGCACCCTTTTTGTTCAAAGGGCGGGAGTGGTTAGCATGGGTATTTTAATAGATTGCAAAATGCTTTGTTTTCCCTTGCCCCTTTTCCTGTTCTCTCCAATCTCTGGCATAGGTGTGTTGCCCAGGACGCCAGTGGTTGTCACCAGAGACAACAGGGCAGTAATACCGCTCCTACTGTTCAAGTGTAAAACACAAGGGCAGGCTTCAGGCTTCCCAGGAGCAGGGAGGGGCCTGGCACTTGTGTTGCCACCAAATGAATCAGCTAGGTGGAACGGTGGAGTATTTAATCACATGTCTGTCAGCACTGTTCTAGAAAAAATATTTTCAGAGATTCTGGTATGCAGTATGGGTACCCGATGTCACCTCTGTGGTTTCCCCACTGCCATGTGAAATGCACGCAAGCAGAATGATTGGTGTGCTTGAGATTTCAGTGGGCTTAATTAGGTGAGTTGTAGAACAGTTTGGGGAAGAAAGCAAAGCATCCGAAGGTTTTCAGGGTGGCCCAGCTTGGAAGCTCAGCAAGTGATTTCTGCCTCGGAGCCCAGGCCTGTGCTCGATTGCCTGTGTTTGTGTTCGGGAGGCCACAGTGGGCTGGTTCTGAGCATAGAGAGCCTGCTACCAGTGTCCTGTCCTGCAGAGGATCAGTGCTCCCATCCCTGAAGGTGCATCCCCCCTTCTGCCCTTGCACCAGCTTTGATCCAGCCAGCCTTATCAATGCTGGACATAGGAGGATCTCAGAAGGGATGTGATGGACCACACCCAGACCCAGCAGATGAATGGGCAAGTCTGAGAGCGGGGACCACGCTTCTGCAGCACACCTAGCTTTGTCCCATTAGTGCCTGATCTAGGACTCTCCACACAGAGGTCCAGGAGTCTTCCTACATGCTCGTGGGCTCACACCCTTTCCAATCCCTCTCCTGGTACCTGGGGCCAGTCCCTGGGGACATTTGTGCAAGGGTCCCACAAGTCTGAAGAAACTTTCCTCTTGATAGAGCCATATGTTTTTTTCAAGGTACAGTGTGTACCCAGAAGTCTTGTTTGGGCCCCATATCACCTGTGAGGTGGGTAGGTCCAGGGTTAATGTCCCTCTTTGAAGGACAAGGTACCTGAGGCCCAGAGAGTGGAAAGGGCGCGTGTGTGTGTTGGGAGCAGAATCACCAACATAGAGGCTCTCTCGCCTCTCACGTAAGCACCTTGCCTGGGGGCCTGCTGCCCACCTGCTGCCCGACATTGTCCCACCAGGATGTTCTGCCAGACCGCACCCAGAACTCTGGGGTGTAATGACCCCATTGGTGAGCCTCAAACTGGGGAGTCTTGGAGGAAAAATAAGATCCAGAGATCAGACAACTTCTGTATTTTCCAAATATGAACACCGAAGCCAAGAAGAGTGAAGTAATTTGCAGTAGGTTGAATGTTGGAAAGAATTCTTTTGGGAAGTTTTAAAGAAAAAAAAAATCCCAGTCAAGTTTCTAATTCTTGGCCAGCAACATCAGTATATTTGTGTCACAGCTCCTCTTAACATTGAGATGCCGCAGGCCTGGGATCTTAGCTGGATACTCCACTTGGTGGCAGCCATCTGGGTTTGAGGACAATTTCTCAACCTTTCTCGAAAAATAGAAGGTTTCTTAGATTGTTCTGATTGTCTGTGCCAAGTTTGTTGAAACCCGAGTCCTGAGCTGCCCCTTTCACTAAGAGGTGGCTGTGTACGATCTTGAGCTGACCAGCTGATCTGTATCACCATATTTAATCCTCCTGTTAACCCCAGTGAGTAGGTGCAGTAACGAGCTCTGCTTTGAACAAAAGGAAACATGGCCTTGCCAGGGTCACCCACGCAAACAGACCCAGGCCTGGCGTACTCTGAAGCCCACACCCTGACAGCGGGTGGACGTAGGAGGGAGGGACGCCCTAACTCTGACACACTAGGCTCTGAGGCTGTTCCTTGTCTGAGGGAAATGTTCGGTTTTCACTGTGAGCCAGAGCTGATTCTGCTTCTGAGGGGTCCTCAGAGCAGTAGTTTGGGAAATGAGGAACTTCTCAGAGTACATTTTCAGAGAAAACATGCTGACTGCTTTCCTCAAAAGGCATGTGGGATTTCCTGCCTGAGCTTTGGTCTGTCCCACAGCCCCCTTGGTGAGAGGTCTCTGAAATCTGCTTCCTGCCCATAGGAGCAGCTGGAGGAGGGGATGGAGCTTAGGCAGGGGGCAACGCTAGCCTGGGGGGACAGGGAATAGAATTCCCACAAGTGTGGTGTCGGGGAGAAAGGACCCAATGAGGAAGACTGCTTGGTGTTTTGTTAAGCTGGAGGGTTGAGATCTGTACAACATGCGGCAGTTTCCTCCTTCAGGATTAAATTACCCCTCTATGAAAGCGGCCAGAGCTCTGCTACCCATTTCTTTTGTTGTTGTCTTCCCTCAGCCCCTTTGCTGGCCCTTTGCCATGCCCTCTCATGGGCTTTGGACCTGGGGACAGGCTCTTTGAGATTACAGGTGGCACTGGAACAGGGTTCTTCTGGCCAAAAGGGAACAAGGCAAAAGGAGCAGCTGGCCAGGTGGCTTGGGGTGTGCTCCCCAGTGGAGTGTTCAGTGCCAGACCCCTGCTCCCTTGGGAGACCAGTCAGTCTGGGCATCAGATTTCACCTGGCCTTAGCAGAGCAGCAGCAGGAATGCGCGGGAGGGAGGAAATTCCACGTTGCATGGCCAGTGTTTGCTCATGTCGTGCAGTCTGATGGCTCCTTTAGCTTGCATTTGCCGTTTTCATGAATGGTAGTTTGATGGCACTTTCTTGGGTCCAAATTAAATGGAAACATTCTGAACCTCCTCTGGCATCCTTGGTCTAATAATCAGGACTGCCTTCTCAGACATTTCATAGGGATTTTTCCATGCCTGCCCTCCTCCTCTTATAATGCACAGCAGTTTACCTTGCACAGCTGTTACATGGAAATCAGAAGAAAATTGAACCCAGTACAGAAAATCATTTTATGAACAAACAAGGATCCCCTGAGAAGCACAGGGGCTCTAATGCAAATATCATGAAGGGGAATTTAAGAATTGGCTACTGCTGTCTAGGGCTCTGGAAGATATGAATTTCATAGTGTGCTCAGAAGCCTTACACAGAAATTGCCTGACAGCCCTCTGCCAGTCTCTCCTTAGTCTTCATTAGAGAATCCTCATGGGACTCTCTGAGGGACCAGGGTTTCTGAAATGCTGATTTGCTGTGTGAGGCTTAAAATCGGGACACATTTATGCAGCCTGTACTCTTAGAGTTCAGATTAAGCTTTTATTTCTTTTTATTTTTAAAAAATATTTATTTTGAGAGAGACAGAGAAAGTGCAAGCAGAGGAGGGGCAGAGGGAGAGAGAGAATCTCAAGCAGCCTCCATGCTCCACGCAGAGCCAGACATGGGGCTCGATCCCACGACCTCGAGATCAGTACCCCAGCCAATATCAAAAGTCAGACACTCAACCAACTGAGCCACCCAGGTGCCCCTCGGATTAGGCTTTTAAACACAGGGGTGGGAAGATAAGTTTCAGGTAGTGGGCTTTTACTGTTTCGACCTCTGAACCTTTAGGACTATTCTGCTAGTTGTACAGAAGAAAACAGGGACTCAGACCCAGCTGAGAGAAAATGGGTGAGGTGTAAATGAAATTAATTTCTGTGTAAATGGACTTTGAGTAAAAATTGTGAGGCTCAGTCCACTTCTCCAGGGCAGACCTTGGCCTTTCGTAGATTCTAAATACTTCATAATTCTGCTACTTCTCTGATGGAGGCAGTGCCAGAGGGAGAAGGTCATTGGATCTGTAAGCTGCCTTGGAAACCTGAGCCTTTGTCTGTTGTCTGGGACAAGCGGCAACTTGTACCAGGGAAGGGAGGGGACGGCTTTTTCAGGTATTTATCTGCCTGATAGACATTCATGGTGATAGGGTGAGTTTGAGTTTGAGTTTTTATTTGGGCTGATAAAATCTTTCTGTTCATGTTTAAACAGTTAGGTTGACAAGCCATCCGTAGGCTGTAAATGGGAGAAGCCGTGGAATCATCTAGCTGGGTGGTCGGGAAGGACTATTGGCCTCGCCCCTACTCAGACCCCTAACTGCTGTGCCAGGGCCAGGCATTTACTAGGAAAATAACTTTAGTTGGAGGATTGACTTTGTCCTGCGTTTATAGGAGAGATAGTGTGTGACCCATTCCTGCCCCTCAGCCAAGGATTTGGAAGTCTCTAGAAGAGACCTGATACTTGAGGTTGACCTCAGAGCTCCCCAGGCCATATATTTGGGTTCCTCTGCCCTCATGGCTAGTCTTCCAGATGATATGGCCAGTCAGTCCACTGGTTACAGCTTTGAACACAGGAGGAGCTCCTGCTACAGTTGTAGCTGGGCTTGTCTGGAAAACTGTGAGAGAAGGTCCTGTTACTCCAGCCTTCAAACTGCAGGTCTGCATCTGGTGTCAGACCTGAGAACTGGCCTCATGTTCCCATGGGTTTATCTGAAGGTATGTATTTTATTCCTGAAGTCTTGCTAGATTTGCACAGGTGTTTAACCAGTGTCAAAGCATTTGTATTTTCTGCTTCAAGAAAAACTTTATCATCAGTTCTTTTTATGTGGTCTCATGGTAGGTAATTTATTTTATAGTCTCTTCCACACAGCAGCCAGAGTCACCTTTTAAAATATAATCACACTTCCCATTCCAGCCATGATGGGGTAATAAATGTTAGATTTATTCTCCTTTCCTGAACAGTTATGATATCAGACAAAATAATATGAAACAACTGTTTCCAAGAATGGAACATCACTCAGTTCAAGTCTGTGATCCAGATGGAGTCAGGCTCCATGTTCATCCTGGCTTTCTGTTGGGGAGTACCTCTGCAGCCAAGGCATAGGGAAGTGGATACCAACAGAGAGCTGATCAGAGGAAACAGAAATCAGAATTTTGGGGTGCTGAGGCAGCTGGAGTTTGTGGAGCAGAGAGTGGAGAGTAGAGTTCCGAGCAGAGCAAGGACTTCAGAAACCTTCAGTGGCCCCCCAGACCCTTACATAATACTAATCCATGTTTACATAGGACAAGACTCTTTGAGGTTTTGAGCAAAGAACAACTCCTGGGGGCTGGGTATTGAGCTGAATGGGGATTCTGGAGGTCACATGGTGCTGGGATAGGTAGAGTTCTAACCTGCTGGAGTGAGGAGAACTTATGCACTCCCTGATCTTTTACCTGAGGCCACAAAAAAGCCACACCTTAAAAGTAGGGGTTCTCTAGCCTGGACTAAGGACCATACTAAACCCACTGTATCAAAACCTAAAAAGAAGCCTTATTAGGATAAGATGATATGCTAGTCAACTGCCTGGTAGAATAAAACTGAACACTACTTAAAGTATTATCTGTAATATCCAGCACATAATAAAAAGTCACTAGACATGCAGGATAGTGTGATTGATAACAAAGAGAAAAAGGTCAATAGATATAAACCCATCTAAGCATAATGGGAAACCAGGAGTTTCAGTAGAGAAATGGAAATTTAAGAAACAACCAAATAAAAATTCCAGAACTGAAAAATACAGTATCTGAAATGAAAAATTCACTGGGTGACTCTAATAGCAGTTTGGGCACTGTGGAAGAAAATATCCATGAACTTGAAAACAGATCTATAGAAACAATTCAAACTGAAGCACAGAGTGAAAAAAAAAACCATAGAAAAAAAATTAACAGAGCCTCAGTGACATGTAAGAGATAACATCAAGTAGTCTAGCATATGTGTAGTTGAAATTCTGTAGGAAGAGAGGTTGGGGCAGAAAAATATTTGAGGAAATTTCCTCAAATTTGATAGGAAAGAAATTCCAGTCTATAGACTCCCAAATATCAAGGAATCCCAAGCAGAGTACACCCAGAGAGAACCACACCTAGGTGCACTGGAATTAAATAGTCTCTTCCACACAGCAGCCAAGGAAAGAAGATGTATTACATGTAAGGGGACAAAAGTAAGGATATGGCTGACTTCTTATCAAAACAATTTTGTTTTGCTTTTTGTTTTGCTTTTTGTTTTGCTAAAAACAAAAGATAAAAAATAAAAGCAGCCAAAGGAAAGAAGATGTATTACATGTAAGGGGACAAAAGTAAGGATATGGCTGACTTCTTATCAAAACAATGCAAAGCAGAAGACAATAAGATATTGTCTTTAACATTCTGAAAAAAATACCTCTTTCAAAAATAAATGTGAAATAAAGACATTTTCAGATTGACAAAAGTTGAGAGAAGCTGTTCCCTGTGAATTCGCAGAATAAGGATCATTAAAGGAAAGTCTTCAGCCTGAAGGGAAGTGCCACCAGATAGACTGTGGATCCATAAGAAGGAATGAAAAGTGCCAGAAATGAGAGATATGTTGTAAACATAAAATAATTCATTTTCTTATTTTAAAATTTCCTTAAAACGCAATTTATGGTTTAAAGCAAACATTGTAGCAATTTATTGAGGAGTTTATAACATATGTGACAGTAAAAAGTGTGTACAAGGGACAAGAGGGTAAATGAAGAGTACAGACAAGCAATAGGAAATAATCAATAAAAACAGAAGTTGGCTTTTAAAAAGATGAATAAAATTGATAAACCCCTGAGAAGACTAATCAAGGAGAGGAAACCAAATTTGCCACTATTAGCAATGAAAGAGGGCCTATAACATACATTTTATAGATATAAAAAAAGATAATGGAGTATTATGAACCACTTTGTATCAGTAAATTCAGTAAATTAGATGAAATAGATAAATTCCACAAAAGGCACAAATTACTGAAATTGACACAAGAAGACTTTTTCACAAAGCAAATTCCAGGCCCAAATGGTTACACTAGTGAATTTTAGGAAACATTTAAGGAAGAGATAGCACCCATATTACACAACCTCTTTCAGAGACGAAAAGGAAAGAGGAAAACATTTTGCAAATAATTTCACAAGGCCAGCATAACCATGAGTTAAAAGGAAGGAAAAGAAGTTACTGACGGATATTTCTGGCGAACATAAGGTCTCACACACACACACACACACACACACACACACACACACACACAAAATAACAAAACACTAGCATGCTGAATACGACAGTATATAAAACGAATGATACCTCATGCCCAAGTGGGATTTCCTAGGAATGCAAGGTTGGTTTAACATCCGAAACTCAGTGAATGTAATTCACCACATTAACTGAACAAAAAAAATTATATGATATGTGCTGTGAGTAGATGCAGAAAAAAGCAATTGACAAAACTTAAAGCCTATTTATGATCAGAAACTCTCAGGAAACTCAGAATAAAAGGGAAATTCCACAATGTGTTAAAGGACATCTTTCAAAAGCCCACAGCTGAAATCCTTCCAAACTGTGAAACATTGAATGCTCTCCCCTCAATCAGGAGTAAGGCGATGAAGTCTGCATGTGCCACTCCATACAGCACAGTACTGGAAGTCCCAGTCCATGTAATCAGGCAACAGAAAGAAATAAAAGCCATAAGGGTTGGAAAGGAAGAAGTGAAATTATCTTTGTTTGCAGAAGACAGAATTCTATAAACATAACTAATAATTGAATTTAGCAAAGTCACAGGATATATGGTCAATTTGCAAAAATTGATTGTGTTTCTTCACATTAACAAGAGTGATTAGAAGATGAAATTGAAATGTGTCCCAGTGGTGCCAGCACTGTACTTGCAACCTTCTAATGACAACTTACTTCACTCAGAATAAAATTCAAAGTCTTGCCCGTGTGCAACAAGGCCCTCTTGCCATGTGTGCTCCTCTCCCTTGGCACCCACCATGTCTCTAATCTGTCTCTGTTACCTCCTGGCTCCCTCTGCTGTGTTCCCTCCTGGCTTCCTCTGCTGTGTCAGGGCTTTTGACTGTGTTCAGGGCTTTGCACTCCTCTGTGCCTGCATGCCCACCCCCTACATACACCCATGGCTCACTGCCTCACTCCACTCAGGTGTCTGCTCACCTGTCACCTTCTCATAGAATGCCTTCCTGGTCACCTTGTTTAAAATAGCACCTCCCTACCTCAGTTTGGTTTGTAAAACATTTGGTTTTTAAAGGAAGGTCTTTCCCTCATCACCATCTGGCATATTGGTTGTTTTGTTTATTGTGTCTCTTCCCCCCTTCGAACATTAGAACAAAGATTTCATCTTTTGTGGTTGTTTGTTGCTGAATCTGAAATGCCCAGCATGGTGCCTGGAACTTAACAGTAGTCAATAAATATTTGTTCCATGAGTTATTGAGAACAAAATGTGCTGGTAAGGATGGGGCTTGGGGGTAAACACAAAAATGAAAGTACTTGGTGTGGTAGGCTCTTGAGTTTGCCGTTATCTTTTTTTGAAAAATCTGTGATTTTAGTGTGAAAGAAAAAGTTTAAAATTGTGATGTCTTGCCGAGTCCTAAAGCAGGACAGGGCACATCTGTAGGGCAACTGTTGTGTACATGGCACTCCATCATTTGCAAAGTGCTTTCTGAATATTGCCACACCAGAGCCACACAGGGCCCAGTGATGCAGTGGGTAGGATGGTGAGGCAGAGAGATGTAGGTACCTGCTTAGGCTGTACAGAGCTGCTAAAACCAGAAGTCCTGGATTTCAATCCCATGTTCCTTTCCACTGCATCCTATCATGGGAAACAGTCCCTGAAACAAAGTTTTTGCGTTGTCACTTGTGAATAGGGCACCCCTGCCCCCGCCCCGCCCAGGTCCCATCTTCATGAGGTTAAATGTTCTGGTATGTCTGTTTTGTGCACATGTGCAGAAGGTGAGGCAGCAGGTGGAGCAAGAGAATTTTGCATATTTTTGTCGAGGTCTGTTTTGAAGACAGGATCTGTGAGAATGGAGGCTGGGTTCAACTCAGCAACAACGCAGATATTTTCATTGTGAAAAGAGGCACAGGAAGGGCCCTGATAGTCCTGGGGTTGAGTGAGGGCCTCCTAGATCCAAGCCCTAAGGACTCCAGAATGTGGGTTGGCTTCAGCTACAAGGTGGAGAGCCCAGGGAGACTTTTGGAGGAGTCTGTGGGTGTGAGCATTTCTGTTGGGACCTGGCCTTTGTCACATATGCTGCCTGAGCTCTCTGGGTACCAATGGGAAGAAATAAAGGTGGCCTTTTTCTTCTCTGATTGAAATTCGTGTCAATAGACATTCATGGGTACATTGCCAAATGAAGGGGGATTGGGCATTTGTGTGTGGTATCTCATTGGATCCTCAAGATAGACAAGAAAAATGCCTTCTCTGTCTTCTCAGATGAAGAAATAGGCAGTGTGAAATCACGTGGATTTCCCAAGGTCATTTCCATATTAGGTAGCACATCTGGGACAGGGATCCAGGTCTTAGAACTCCAAGTCAAATGCTCTCTCGGAGGGCTCCACCCAAGATGCCTCAAACTTTCAACAGATTGCCAAGAGTGACAGGGACAAAGAGCGTCATATCATGACTGTAATATCACAAAACTGCAGCAGAGAGGCTTCCCAAAGATTGTTCTCCAGGAAAGGATCAAGGAGTATGGACCCAAAATAAGGAAAGGGATTAAAATAAACTGGTGTGAGGCATGTGTGAGTAGGTAGGGACCTCAATACCTACTTATATATTCTATGCTAGCTTTCCTCAGTGGCCTCTCACTTTTTATAACTCTCTCTCTCTCTCTCTCTCTCTCTCTCTCTCTCTCTCTGGGGATCATTTTACCTTGTCCTCACCAGTATGAGGCTCTGGTCTGCACAGAGCTGACAGCTGACAGGAGCTTGGAGTATTGCTGACAGTCCTGATGGAGAGCGGCTGGGGCTCCCTTACATGAGCCTGCAGCCCTGGGTTTTGCAGATGTCACTCTTGGCCCCAGAGAATGGACAGAAGAGTGCCACCCAGGCTGAGGGCCGAAAAAGCTTTTAGCATTTCTGACTGCAGCAGCATTTCTAAGTGCAAGGCTACATACCTCTCTCTCTCTCTCTCTCTCTCTCTCTCTCTCTCTCTCTCTCCCCCCCCCCCTCTGTGTGTGTGTGTGTGTGTGTGTGTGTGTGTGTGTGTGTGTGTGTTTGTAAGGACAATGCTGGAAAGAATGTTTTTTTCCTTCATAACTTAGTGATGCATCAGAAATAAAAAAATTACTACTAAGATAAATTTCCTGAACAGTTATGGGGTGAGGCATGTTTAGGATGCTTAGCTCATTGTAGGAATTTGGGGTTAATCAAAATGCCAGTGTTTTTCATCATTGGTATATTGTTGCTTTAGAAAAAAATTTGTTCCTTGATTTAAGGGTTTGCAGTAGTTTAAAACTCCTCTTGGGTCCCCATGCCCACTGAGACGTGGCTTCTCACAGGCAGAATTATTTTATACAGTGAAGCATTATGTCCTCTCTTATACTTCATTGAGAAATCCTAAGAGGACTCCATTATGCTTTTGTTAGGTGAGCTTTTTGAAAGGAGAGGGAAAACTAAGTGGGTTTTCAAATCATGGAATTCTGGAAAGTAACGTGTCCCAGAGGTGGGCACCTGGCAGGTTAAGGAAAGCCGGTCCCTCTGCCTAGTCACTGCCAGGCACTTGCTGGCTTACTTGTCCTTGTGTGAATGTGCACAGTTCAGGGAGACAACGGGTGGGAGGGAGCTGCTTCTGCTTCAGGCTGTTTGGATTTGGGGTGTTGCCTCTGCTGGTTTGCAGGAAGCCTCGGAGAGCTCTTGCCTGCATCTGTGCTGTCCTGGAGATTGGGTTTCCAGAGGGAGGGAGGCTCAGCCCACCACAGAGAAGATAGGAGTAAGCACCCCTGTCTGTGAGCACAGTGTCCCTTATCTGCCGTGCATGAGGCGGGAGAGTGTGCCAGGGCAGCTGCAGAGGGACACCGCACGGGGAAGGGTTTTGTCATCTCAGGACACCAGACTTCCCAGAGGACACTGTGATAAAGCTGATTGTGGACACTGGGACATTTAGTACATTTTCCTAAATAGGTCTGGGAAACATGGAGCTTCTTTGCTTGTCTTAGAGAAATGACCTGCAGAGCAGCATGTGTCCTCTGAATGAAGAGGTGACAATTGACCCAGGAATACTGAACCCATAGGTTAGGGGGTGTCTTGGGGTTCCATGGTTTAGGAAGGCAGGCCATGGTAAGACCCTAGTGTTGGCCTTCTCAGGGTGCTTCTGCCCAGTGGGGAGACCCCTATCTAGTGCAAGACTCTTGGTCCTACAGAACCTTCCCTCCAAGTTGATGGATGATCGGGTCATGGCAGTAACCAGGGACCTCTCCCCCACCAAGCTCTTTCAAAACTGCTTTGAAAGCCCAAAGCCTGGTTTGCAAATTTGGGATGGCAGATATGTTTACTCTGAAGACCAGCACACCCATGTCTGTGGCTCCAGAGACACCTTCTCAGCACCCACACACTTGGGGAATCTATTTGGTATTCATAAGATAAACTGTGCATGAAGTTCTCCAGTGAGGGCTTTTCACCATATTATGGAAGGGATTTTTTTTTTCTGGCTGTGGGACATGGGGCATCATTTGCCTTCTCCCAGGCCTAACCCTGGGCCTTGCAGGCCAGAGCCTGTGTGAAGGCATCTGGGGACCTCCTTACCATAGGACGGGTGACATCCTGAGATGGGAGCCCACTCCCATTTGGGTGACTGCATCTGCCCTGACTCCTTTCAGTGATGCCCATGGGAACTGACATCCAAATCTCATTTGCATGGGTTTCCAAGTCACAGTTTTGGATCCTTGAGCCTCCAATGGCAAATTCCATCATTTGCAGATCTTCATACCTTTCTCTGTTGGTGTCCAGTCAGGTAACATTTTGCCAGGATTTGTTTCTTGGCTTCTCTGCTGTTCATGCCTTACTACTCTCAACTAGTTCTTGGGTTCCTTGCAAGGAGGGGCTGGATTTGATTTTGCCTTGTGCTGCTTGCTGGGTACAGCATGTTCTCAGCCAACTGTCGTTCATATGTGCTGATGCTGGATTACACTCGCTGATGATGTGCACCCACACAGGGTTCACCGATTTTGCCCGTTCTGGACTCTAGTAAAGACCTAGCCCCTAACTCTAAGTCAGAACCTCTAGACTGTGTCACTTTGGTGATTCAGGACTTTAAGAAAATATGGAAGAATTCCTCATGTGGTGTGGCGCCTGTGGTCTGATGTGATGGCTTTATGTGTGATTGCATCATACATAGGCAAGCACCTTGGATAAGATGCTCAGCAGATGTGACGTCAGCCTGCGGGCCCCCTGACTGAGGTGCCAGCGCTGTGTCAGGACCCCCAGGCCATGTGGGATGTCCACTTCACCCTCCAGGGCTCTGAGCTCTTGAGAAGGAGAGCCCTGGGACTGTTCTTTTGTAGATGCCCTGTGTACTGTATGTGTATGTAGCATCAGGGTCTCCCTGAGCATCCGGGATAGGCAAACCCTTCGTCAGGGGACTGCTTTCTCTGCTGTGTGGGAACCAAAGCAAAAAGCCATTTGTGTTGTGCTGGCAACTTTCCTGCTGCAGCAGAGGCTCCAAGGACTTCTCATGGTCAAAATGGTCCCCATTTACTGAGCTCTTTCTATGACCAAGCCCCATGTCAACACATCTTCATTTAATTCTCAGAGACCTTGCAAGGAGGCGTGGCCCCATTTCACAGATGAGACAGCAAAGAGAGGCCACCTTGTTCTAAGCGGCAGAGCCAAGATCGAAACTCAGGGCCTGCATTAAAGCCCTAACCCAATGCCTCCCCTCCCCATCCCACCCACCTCTTTCCTTGTTGAACCACTTCCTGTCCAAAGTGAGGAGAGGGGTGTGGTTCTTCTTCCTGGGGAACTTCATTCCTTCACCCAAGGACTGCTCCTGTCACAGAAGGTGGAGCTGGATGCCAGGCTCCTCCTCAGACGAAGCTCTGTCCTGGCAGCCACCATCACAGGTGAACCAAAACCATCTGATCATTTCCTTGGCTGCTTAGCTCCTCCCAGCAAGGTTTTGGGAGGAGGTTTGGATCTCTCTTTGGCTGGGCTTGAGCCTTTGTGTCATTTTCGGGGTGCCAGTCAGGATGGGACAGTGTGCGTGGTTCTCCTGGGAGGCCTGCCCTCCTCAGAACTTTGTTAACAGCCCACCTTCCCTACCCCACATGCACACAGTTGTCAGTCAGGCCCTGAGTCCCACCTCTGCTCTTTTTCTGTCCTGACTTTCTGCGACCTCTTTAGAAAGCCAAGGGGAAGTGACAGGCACTGGAAGAGTTGTTGCCGCCCGGGTTTTGTGGCCTGGCTCTGGCTGCCAAGGGGACCAGGGCACCCTATACACTGGGCCACCAGTCCAGCCCTTGCTTTCCCATTGGGCCAAGATTTTGCCAAACACATTTCGGGGGGTGGGGTGGGGGTCCCAGCCTCAGGCCCTCCGTCATCAGGCCTGCCCTGGCTTTTCAGCCTTTTTTCTTTCATTTCTTCCTTAGCCACACTTTTTCCTCCAGTCTGATTGGGACAGTCTGTCTGCTGACCACATCTTGCCCTTTGCTCTCAGGTGTTCCCCTGTGCTTGTACTGCCACCCCAACCCCCATTTCTTCACCCAGACACACCCTCACCTGTCCTCAGAGCACGGCTGTGGTGCACCTTAAGAGTGTCCCCCCAAGTGGTCCAGACTTAGAGCCATCTCAGCCACTGGACCATCCATTTGGCACCTGATTGCGTTCTGCCTTAAGGACATTTTTTCTTTCTCCTGGAGACTTGTTTTACTTGTTATGTCTGTCTTTTCCACAAAACTATAAGGTTGTACGAGGACTCCTGTTTTGTAATTTTTGTCATACTTGGGTGCTTACTAGAGATTTTTAACTTTGAAGAAAGGATTGAAGTCTTGTCTTACCCCTTTGCGTTGCTGAGTGGCCAGTGCCATGCTGGGCCCATGGCCATTTCTTGTCAGTGGACAGACGGGCTATGTGAAGAAGAGTGGCTGCATGGAGTTTTGATAGAATTGGAAAGTGGGCTGAACGGACTGGCTCATGTGGCAGCAGGTGCATTTAATGTTCTCTGCCACCACTCTGCCTGGAGCAAATGTTACCCCTTCTGTACTTGGCCCTCTCTTAGGTTTAGTGAAACAGAGGGCATATTTCTGGTGTCTTGGCTTTATGGGGGCCTGGTAGCCATGAACTTGCACAGGATTTTTCCACTTACCACAAGGGCCTGGATTGTGACTGCTTTCTGGATTTCAGCCTCTGTGTTCCTCCTTTTGGAAAAAAGCACCCTTTCTGGCAGAAATTAGTGCATTCTTCTATTTAAGAAGGAAAAAAAAGTGTGTAAAACAGACTTCTGCTGTCCTATACAGGAAAACAGTCTGCCCTTAAGCCATTTGAGCACCATGGTGGCATTTATGTAGCATTTGGTCTTTATGGTTTGTGGTGACAAGACACAAGGCCTCCCTTCCATGCATCCACAGAGGCTCCATGCTGTGCTGCTGGGGTGGAGGAGGCAGCAGGAGGGTGTTTGGTGTCTGGAGGGCCCTGCCGAGCTCTGGACAGTGTGGTGGCCACAGGCAGGTGCTGTGTCTGGGTAGACAAGGCCTGGCCCCAGGAAGTTAGGCCCTTGGCTGCAGCAAGCCCCTCTGAATAAGGTGCATGTGTCCTGGGCCCAGAGCATGCTCACTGTGGTGAGGTAAAAGGACTCCAGCTGTGCCCTACCTGATCAAGATCCTGGAAGAGCTGGTTGGCTTCCCTTTCCCAAACTTCATGACATTTATTATCTGAGCATCACATTGGCACTCATCACATGATGCCATGCTCTGATGCTTTTCTTGTGGGCACACCTTTTTTCCCTCATGATTGCAGGGAAGTGAGGACTTAATTCTCAAATCTCTTCAAGACCCCCATATTGCCTACCAAGTTAACTTGCACATGGCCCTTTAAATGAGTAGTGATTGTTGACTGTCTTTTTTCTTTTTTGTGTAAAAAGGTGCAGTAGAGCTCCAACAGCCAGCAATAAAACTCCACATTCCAGACAAGTGACCAATAGAGAATTTTCCTTCAGCTGATTCCGTGGTCTTTTTATCTTGATCTTTATAGATCAATTCTTCATCAGCTGTATGTGAATTCACCATTTGGGAAATATATGTGACAAATGGTACATCCCATATTAGCTTCCCCAAGTTGCTCAGCAAGTTTTGGGGCTCTGTGACCCACCTCGTTGATCATGAAAGCTTGAGGAGCACCGTGATTTAAATCACACCTAAGCAAGCTGCGGTGGGGGAAGTCTACTGGCTGAAGGAAACCTCACAGTGGGCTCCACAGTTTGGGGACCATCTGGAACCTTGTCCCTTGAGGGCAGAGAGATGCACCAGCTCTCTGTTCCCAGCACTGTGCTCTGTGCATGCAGGCACTCAGTAAAGTTTGGGGAATAGATTGTCAAACAAGCATGCCATTCCAGAGTTGCCTCGTAGCTCAGAATTCTATGAATAGCTGAAGACAAGAGTGCCCGTGCTCCTTCTCTCTCGTTTTGTAAGAATGGTAAGGAAAACTGGTAACTAATGCTTAACTGTATCTCCCAAGTTAGGTATGGAAGGAATCAAAGTAAAGGTTAATTGTTCTTCTTTTCACTGGGTTACAGGGATCATCCCTAACTTTAGGAGCTAAAAATGATCAAAAAAGTTATATCCAATGGAACCTTCAGGGCTTTAGTGTTTTACTAATCTTTTTCAGCAGAAGTCACTGATTTTCTGCGTACTCCATATTATGGTTTTGATTTGCTGCTATTGGGGCACCTGTGGCAGAGAGACGACATCTTTGGCATTTATGAAGGAGAAAATGCACGTGGTAAAAGGAGCAGAGCAAATATACATTTGCAGTGCTATCAGTGCTTTTGTGTTTAATACCAGAAGGGTAAAAGGAACGACTATTGATTTCTGCCTCATCTGGGATGAATCTCAAAAGCATCATGCTTAGTGAAAGAAGCCAGTCTCAAATTGTTATATACTGTACGACTCCATTTTTGTGACATTCTCGAAAAGACAGGACTACAGTGACGGAGAGCAGATCAGTGGTTGCCAGGGATGGGGGAAGGGGAGTGTGTGAGTGTAAAGGAGCAGCACGGGGAAGATTTTTGGGGGGTGATGGAACTGTTTTGTATCCTAGCTGTGGTGGTGGCTACATAAATCTATACATAAATCTATATATTGACATACCCATTGAACTGTGCCCCAAACCATATCAGATTTACTGTATGGTAATTTAAAAATAAAATAATAACAGAGGGGTGAGCAGTGCCTGAATTGTGTGGTCACTGACAGCAGGTTCAGGCCCCCGCTTCTCCCCCAGAAGTAACTACCTCTGTGCTGAGAAGTTTAGAAAGATCTCCATCCCAGGGCTCACGTCTGTGTCATGTCATTTGGCGGACAGTTGTCAGGGTGTTCCCAGGGTTATGATCTGTGTTTCTCTGTTGTGTGAAAGATGGTGGCGTTTGCACCTCAGCTCCAGACTTACCCCCCAGGGTGTATGTAGGGTGCGGATTTGAGTGAGTTTTTTGACCACTCCCAGGATTTCCTTTTGTAAGGGTTTATATGAACATTTACAGGAATGTGTTCATGTGAATCGACAGATTTAGAACAATTACTCTTTTTCGGCTGTTAATGTTTTTCTTTCTTTGCAAACATGCCTGTGTCCAGGACTGCATGCATCTTCATTTCTGTCTGTCCAGCACCACTGAGTCTCCTGTCTCAGGGAGTGATCTACCACCCACTCACTTGCCTGATTCTGAAATCTGGAATTGATCCTTATTATTCCTTAGCAGCCTTGCTTTACACCATGTAAAGCATGTCTTATATGTTCCGTCTTCCTAATAGCCTCCAAATCGGTCCATTGCTCTCCATGGACCTGTGCTGTCAACCCTTCCGCTCCTGGCTCAACCCTTCAACCAAGAGGATCTTTTTGACCCTCAAATATCATTCTCCTGCTGAAAATCTTGTCAAAATATAAACCAAACACCCCAATGTGGCTTAATACTCTAGAATCATCTAGCTTTACCCTGTTATTTTTCTTTTTTTTTTTTTCTTAACAGGTTGGTGTTCTTCCTGGTTCGCATTTTTATTTTTTTTTAACATTTTTATTTATTTTTGAGACAGAGAGAGACAGAGCACGAACAGGGGAGGGGCAGAGAGAGAGGGAGACACAGAATCCAAAGCAGGCTTCAGGCTCCGAGCTGTCAGCACAGAGCCCGACACGGGGCTCGAACTCATGGACCGCGAGATCATGACCTGGGCCGAAGTCGGACGCCCAACCAACTGAGCCACCCAGGCGCCCCTACCCTGCTTATTTTTCTAGCTCAACGTCCCTACCATTCCCTAGTCCAGAGCTCACACTTCTTACTGTGTCTTGAACAGGTTCTGTTCACTTGGGCCTCTGTGCAGAATGCCATTCCCTGTATTTGAATTGTGCCCCCCACCCCTGACCACACACAGTATTTGTCTGGCAAATTTTCTATTCATCTGTCCATCCTCAGCCTAGATCTGCTCTCTTCTGTGCTGAGCATCCTTCCTTCCTGGCCTCAGAGTTGCCTGTTCTGTCCTGCCTGCCACCTGCCAAACTGGATCATAATTGCCCTCAGATCTTTGCAGGCAGGGTCCTCCCTGTGCTGTCACTGTTGTGTCCCTGGTACTGAGCACAGTGCTTACAGCTGGAAGGAACATTTTTTACAGTGGTGGACAGAGTCATTTGTAAATCCCAGAATCGGCAGACCAGCAGAAATCTAATGACCTTGAGGAGCCAGTGCCTGTTTTCTGAATTGCTTATGGTCTGGTCAGGGAAAGAGTAACTGTTTGTTAATCCATGTGACACAGACTCCTGATGTCACTGCAGGAAAGCACAGGAACTGAAGGAGTTGAGGTGGCTGGGGACCTTCCCAGAGCTCCTCTCCCTACATCTCTCTGCCTGTTGTGCCTGCCTCTCACCATAGACTGACCCCCCCTCCTTCTCACGCTCACTAACACTGAGCCAAGAGGGCCTGCCCCTTGCCCCCTGTGTGTGGCTTTAGGGGTTTTTCTGTCACATTATAGGGGAAGTCCCATCCAGTATTCTGTTATGTGGCCACTTTGCCCAGCATCTCTCTCTCTCCTTCACACTGTGTTTACATGGTGTTCTTGTGGTGTTGCTTCTCTGCTCTAATCAATGTGGAAACACTTTGCATTTTGGCCTCTGGTGAGCTATCCCCCTCTTCTAGAGTGGTCCTGAGCCAAATTTCCATAGAGATGTGGTGGGGAGGGAGCATTCTCTGCCTTCTCCCTCTTCCTGCTCCTCTGTACTCATCCTACACCTAAAAGAATGGCTTTCCACTTGAGAAACACAGTGTCTTCAATCAGAGTTTGAGCACACGTATTGCTGGTTAGAATCCATGATGGGTTCCCAAAGCAGTCTCTGTCTTCTGATCTGTCCTGGAACTGTTGCTGGAAGTGCCTGTGTGTAGCTCTGTTTGTCAGGGATTTCTGGAAGCTCTGGGATTGGGTGTCTGGCTCATGTTCTCAGGCTTGAGACTGAGGTGATTGTGGGGAGCTAGGCTGGGTGAACCTGCTCAGTCCCCCTGTTGGGCCCCTAGGCAGGATGGTGGGTGTACCTTGTGCACAGGGCTGGCTCAGCCATCTCTGAAGTTGGATCCAGTGCTAAGCTGAGCCAGCCTGCCTTCCTGGTCTTAACATTCCTTTGAGGAAGTTTTGTTTTGCATCTCACAGCCATCAAGGGGAAGGGCAATCCACAGATTGCTGAGAAGCTCTGCTGGCTTCACAGTTCTGACAAGGCCAAGGGCATATACCTGTTCTTGTTAAAGCCTTGTCTGATTTCCTGATTCAAAACAGACCTCCAGGAACTGGGAACTTTCAAGGTCTTGGGTTATGACCACTGCATTTGTGGCAGGACCCTTGATTTGTCCTGGCTTCCCAGTGACCACCCAGTGGGGCACATGGACAAGTCACTGGCTTTCCCAAGTCTCTGTTTCCTCACCTCCCCAATGAGGGGTTTAGATGAGTTGACCACGGGTTCTCTCCAAAAGTTTGATGTAATAAAGGTATTGTTCCGGGGGTTATGAGTTTGGGGTGGTAGACTAGGCACACGCATCCACTTCCCTGCCTCCTTGGTCCCAATGAAACAATAAACAATGAGGCAAAGAGAAGTGGAGTCATAATACCCTCAGCAAAGTGGGAATGCAAAGGAATCCCTAAAAGGTAAAAACAGATTGGGTTGACAAGGAAACTGGAGCGGAAGACACCACAGCCCCAAACCCTAGACATGAGTCTTTCACGGGAGCCCTGGAGATGCTCCAAGCACCATAGTGTTAAATGGAATTAGAAGAGTCTTCACGGAAACACACTGCAGAGCAACCAGGGCAAATCTTGACCCCGGGGTAGAACCCTGAGAGTATTCTCTCCACAGTGCTGAAGAGACTGGGAAGTCTGCTTGGGTGGGCTCCTGGCAGTGGTGTTGGGGTCTGAGAGAGAATTGTTGCACAGCCTGAGGTGACTTCAGACCTCGAGGAGAATAAAAAAGTGAAAGATGATGCTGTCCAGGAGTAAAAGACATCACCTGCGTTCTGCCCAGGATCAAGCTGTCTTATTTTTGGCAGTTGTGAGAGAGTCCCAGGCTGCTAGCCTGTCCCATCTACCCAGCCAGAGCCTCCGGCCAGCCTCCCATTCAAAGGAGAGGCCTGAGGGAAATACACTCCAGCAAAACTTTAGGATTGTAAAGGTAAGGAATTTTGTTAAAACTTCTGGAGAGAAAAATAAGGTTGCCCACAAGAGCAGCCTCAAACTGGCAGCAGACTTCTTGTTGGCACCACTGGAAGCCACAGTGGCGTCACATCTGCCACGTTCTGGGGAAGATGGTCTCCAGCCTAGAGTGCTGTTTCCTACTAAACTGTTAATCAAGTGCAAGGACCAGTAAAGATATATTTTCATTCCTGGAGTAGCTCAGAACTTTACCTTTACGTTCCATTTTGTGGAAAAAAAAATTAGTCTTTTAAAAAACCCTCCAGATAAGCAAAAAACCCCCCCAAACACCAAAAGACAAATACAAGGATTACATGGTGTGCATGAAACAGTGGCAGCTGATGATTCAGAACAAGTGAAGAAAGCTGAAGAGAAATGGAAATGCTTTAATAGACTCTGATTCTTGAGGTTCTGAGGTCCAATTGAAGGGGTTTCCAGTGGGCTGTCCACACCATTTGGTGGACAGTGAGTGATACTGGGGCATAATGTCAGCCCTCCCACGCCTACCTGTTGGCTCCCATGTCTTCATCTCTTCACCAAATGCTGCTGCTTCTACCTCTGCAGTGTCTCTCCAGCTCTACTAGGTGAGAAGGAGGTGGTGCTAACACAGGTAGGAGAGCAAGAGATGGGTATGGGGATAGCTGGGGGTGGTTTGGGCCCTGATGAAAAGAGCAGGCCCATTGCTTCTTAACCCTGGCTGCACGTTGGAGTCACCTGAGGAGTTTTTAACACATTCTGATGCTGAAGCCCTTCCCGCCAATTACATCAGAACCTCTGGGAATGGTGCCCAGGTGACTCTGTGCAGTCCGTGAGAACTGAGGTAGATTCAGGTGGGCATGAGGATTCAGACCTTGGCCACCAGGCTCCTGCTGATGGCCTCGGTGTCCTCAGCAAAAGACCATCTGTTCAGACTAAGAATGTCATAAAAGTAGTCTCAGGAGACTTTTTCTTTTTAGTTATCTTCTAATTACATGAGTAATTAAAAAAAATCAAACACTACAGAAGCACATAGAGTAAAAAGCTATAATCTCTTTTCTAGAGATAAGCCATTGTGTATCCTTCCAGATCTTTTCTATACTTTTACACAACAGAATGTGAAAATAGAGCTTCTTCTGCATTCTTTTTTTTTTTTAATTTTTTTTTAACGTTTATTCACTTTTGAGACAGAGAGAGACAGATCATGAATTGGGGAAGGTCAGAGAGAGAAGGAGACACAGAATCTGAAACAGGCTCCAGGCTCTGAGCTGTCAGCACAGAGCCCGATGCGGGGCTCGAACTCACGGACCATGAGATCATGACCTGAGCCAAAGTCGGATGCCTAACCGACTGAGCCACCCAGGCGCCCCTCTTCTGCATTCTTAACTGAGGACAGTTTTGTGGTGCTGCACAGCCCTTATTTCTACAGCATGGTGAAGTGAGAGGCCACATTGACCCCAGCCACCTCCAGCCTGCCAAAGACCTAGAACATCAGGTGGGGAGAATTTTTTTGGAGACATTATCAGTGAGCCCATTTCCTTTCCTGAACCTTCCCACTGGAGAGGCAAGGTGCATTCCTGACACTGTGGGCCCAGAGGGAAGCACTCGGGAAGGATGTCTCTGAACTGATGGCACTTTTGCCAGGGGTGTGGCCAGATTGAAGGCTCCTGCAGAGCCAGAGGGGTTCCTGGAGAGTTTGGGAGCCAGTAGAGGGGAGATGGACCCAGGTCAGGGGCAATACTGCTGGAGGAAGGTGGAGAGGGGGATCTCAGACCACCTGGAGGGCCCTGGCCCTAGTTGGCCTGGGCCTGTCCTTGGGGGGGCCCTTTGTCCGGGTCCTAGCCAGGTTGTGGGCCATGCAGGGAAGTGCCCACACCGTATCCCCCATGAGCCGCTGGGCCTCCATTAGCCAGGGAGTGAAGACACTTTCTTGTGGAAAGGACTCTACCTTCTAGTCGACTGGAACTGGCAGTGCTTGATGCCAAAAATAGATGGTCTATTCATCTATTTCAGAAAGCCTGGAAAAGCTCTGGCTGAGATGTGTGGAGGTGGCAGGAACAGGTCCACAGAGTGCGTTTAGTAAGAGTGTGAGGAAGGATGCCGTAGGTTTCTGCTTTTACTCTGAGGAGTCCAGCTTGGTCTATAAGTAGTTACACTTAACACACACATACACATACACGTGCGTGCGTACACGTGCATGTATTGGGGTTCACATTTTTTGCAAAAATGAAATACTATGTGTATTTTCCTGCAGATCTTTATTTAAACTTCATAATATATTTTATAAATACTTCCATGTCAGCAAATAGATCTACTTCATTTCTTTTAACCATTTCTTTCCTTAGTATTCTAAATAATTCAGATAACCATTCCCATACCAAGGAAAATTTATAATATATGTAAATTTTAATACAGATCTGGCTGCAGGGAACATTGTTGCTCATTTATCTGTATGTTTTTCTGAATATTTCTATAGAATAAATTTCCAGAAGTAGAACTATTATGCTACATTTAATATTTTGATAAAAGCTGCCAAATGGCTTTTATTTTAAAAAGGTATATAATTTTTTAACCCCTACCAGCAGCATATGGGAATGCCATTTTTCATACTCTGCCAACAGTGAAGAATATTTACCTTTGAAAATTTCTGATAGTCTTGATTGTTACGTTTAGTTATTAGTGGAGTGGGCCATTTTAATACACTTACTGATTATTGCCTATCATGCCAGTTGCTTTTACATATCCTTTGCCCACTTTTCAATGGAATTGTTTGCATTTTCCATATTGCTTTATAAATCAGGAATATATATTCTCTTTCTCATAGATACTGTTTATATAGTTCTTCCTAATCTGACTCATATCTTTCAACTTTATAGAAAGCTTTCACAGAGTAGAAAAGGTTTGGAAGACATGAAATAGAATGTCACCTACTTTTAAGATGAAAGAAAAAGGTAGGGGCTTGTGATTCTCATTATAACCATTCAAACAATGTTCAACTTTACCAAATAAGAAAAAAGATCCAGGAATTACATTGTTACAAATGTACTAAATTGCTTTTGTTTCCCCCCCCCTTACTTTCTAAATAATTGAGATATAATTTACATATGCCAAAATGAACTTGTGAACCATCGCCACAGTCTAATTCCAAAACATTTTCATCATATCCCAAAAGAATTCACTGGAATTCACCAGTGAAGCCTTCTGAGCCTGGGATTTTCTTTGTGGAAGGTTTCAAAATTCCTCATTGTCTCTTTAGTTGTAATAGGTCAGTTCAGAATTTCTTTTGGAGTCATTTTTGGTATGTCTTTCTAGGAAAATGCCCATTTCATCTGGCTTATCTAGTTTGTTGGCATACAGTTGTTCATAGTATTCCCTTATAATCCATTTTATTTCTGTAAGGTCAGTAGTAATGGCCCTTTTTTCATTCTTGATTTTAGCAAGTTGAATCTTTTCTCCTCTTTTCTTGGTTAGTCTGGCTATAGTTTTGTCCATTTTTCTGATCTGCTCAAATAACTAACTTTTGTTTTTGTTGATTTTCTGTATTGTCTTTGTTCTCATTTCATTAATTTCTTTTCAAATCTTTATTATTTTTCCCCTGCTTTCAGTTTAGTTTGCTCTTTTTTTTAATTTCTGAAGGTGTATTATTAGACTATTGAGACCTGGAGATTGAGACCTTTTTTTCTTTTTAAATATAGGCATTTATACCTATAAATTGCCTTCTAAGCACTGCTTTAGCTGCATCCTATAAGTGTTTGTTTTTAGTAAACTCAAAGAATTTTCTAATGTTTCTTGTGATTTTTTTCTTTGACCTGTTGTTGCTTAGGAATATGTTATTTAATTTATTCCAGACATTTGTGAATTTCCCAACTTTCCTTCAGTTATTGATTTCTAACTTAATTCTGTTGTGGTTGGAGAACATAATTTGTATGATTTTAATCTTTTAAAATGTATTGAGTCTTGTTTTATGGCCTAAAAAATGGCCTATCTTGGAGAATGTTCCATATGTCCTTGAGAAGAACGTGCATGCTATTGTTACTGAGTGAGTGTTTTGGTCTTTTAGATCTAGTTGGCTTATCATGTGTTCAAGTCTTCTGTTTCCTTATTGGTCTTATGTCTAGGTTCCATATTTTTTTTATTAATTTTTTTAATGTTCATTTTTGAGAGACAGAGACAGAGCACAAGCAAGGGAGGGGCAGAGAGAGAGAGAGGGAGAATCCAAAGCAGGCTCCAGGCTCTGAGCTGTCAGCACAGAGTCCAGCGTAGGGCTTGAACTTAAGAACTGCAAGATCATGACCTGAGGCAAAGTCAGATACTTAACCAACTGAGCCACCCAGGCACCCCTAGTTGTTTCATAATTGTTGAAATGGAGCATTGAAGACCTCAACTATTACTGCCTAATCATCTGTTTTTTCCTTCAATTCTGTCGGTTTTGCTTCATGTATTTTGGAGCTCTGTTATTAGGTGCATATAGGTATATAATTGTTAAATTTTTATTAATTGACCCTATTATATAATTTCCCACATTGTCTCTAGTAATTTTTATCTTGGAGTCTATTTTGTCTTATATCAGTATAGCCATTCCAGCTCTGTTTTATTGTTTGCATGGTATCTTTTTTCCATCCTTTTGCTTTCAACTTATATGTGTCTTTGAATTTAAAGTGTGTCTTGGGCTTGGCTGCAGCACCTTACTTGACGTGTCTCCAGAGGCAAGGGAAACAAAAGTAAAAAATGAACTATTGGGACCTCATTAAGATAAAAAGCTTCACACAACAAAGGAAATAATCAGCAAAACTAAAAGGCAACTGATGTAATGGGAAAAGATATTTGCCAATGACATATCAGGTAAAGAATTAGTATTCAAAATCTATAAAGAACTCATCAAACTCAAAACCCAAAAAACAAATAATCAAGTGAAGAAATGGGCGAAAGACATCAATAGACACTTCTCCAAAGAAGACATCCAGATGGCTAACAGACACATTAAAAAACTGGTCAACATCACTCATCATCAGGGAAATATAAATCAAAACCACAATGAGATACCACCTCACACCTGTCAAAATGGCTAAAATTAGCATCTCGGGCAACAACAGATGTTGGCAATGATACAAAGAAAGAGGAACCCTTTTGTACTGCTGGTGGGAATGCAAACTGGTGCAGCCACTTTGGAAAACAGTTTGGAGGTTCCTCAAAAAATTACAAATAGAACTACCCTACGACTCAGCAATTGCACTAGTAGGTATTTATCCAAAGGATACAAAAATGCTATTTCAAAGTGGCACATGGACCCCAATGTTTATAGCAGCACTATTGAAAATAGCCAAAGTATGGAAAGAGCCCAAATGTCCATCAAATGATAAATGAATAAAGAAGATGTGGTATATATGTACAATGGAATACTACCCAGTGATCAAAAAGAATGAAATCTTGCCATTTGCAACAATGTGGATGGAACTAGAGTGTATTATGCTAAGCAAAATAAGAGAAAGACAAATATCATATGATTTCATTCATATGTGGAGTTTAGGATACAAAACAGTTGGTGAATGTAAGGGAAGGGAAAGGAAGCAAAAATAATATAAAAACAGGGAGACAAACCATAAGAGACTCTCAAATACAGAGAACAAATTGAGGGCTGCCGGAGGGGAGGTGGGTGAAGGGACGGGCTAAATGGTGATGGGCATTAAGGAGAGCACTTTTTGGGATGAGCACTGAGTGCTATATGTAAGTGGTGAATCACTAAATTCTATTCCTGAGATTATGTTAACTATCTTGGATTTTAATTAAAAAATAATTAAAAAAAGAAATTAAACAAAAGAAAAAATAAAGTGTGTCTTGGGGTGCCTGGGTGGCTCTGTCAGTTAAGCATCCAACTCTTAATTTGGGCTCAGGTCATAGTCTCACACGTGGTGAGTTCGAGCCCTGCATCAGGCTCTCCCTCTCTATCTGCCCCTTCTCTGCTGATGCTCTCTCTGTCTCTCTCAAAATAAATAAACTTTAAAAATAAATAAAGCGTGTCTTTTGTAGAAAGCATATATTTGGATCATTTGTTTATTTAAAAATTTTAACATTTTACTTTTTTGAGAGATAGAGACAGAGTGCAAGCAGGGTAGGGGCAGAGAGAGAGAGGGACACACAGAATCTGAAGCAGGCTCCAGGCTCTGAGCTGTCAGCACAGAGCCTGGCGCAGGGCTGGAACAGACGAATTCGAGATCATGATCTGAGCCGAAGCTGGATGCTCAAGCAACTGAGCCACCCAGGTGCCCCTATTTGGATCATTTAAACATCTCCATCCTGTCAGTCACTTTTATTTGAAATACTTAATCCAATTTTCTTTTAATGTAAATATGTGCCCTTAATTGTTTTAAATAAACACTTCAGTAGAGGGAAAAGGCTTTTCACACTGAGCAAGCTCTGACTCAGGTCAGATTGGGGTTTTCTAGGGAACCACTGGAGAGGTCAAATGACAGTTCTCTGGGGATGGAGCTTAGATGAAGTTCCATCATGGTTCTTCTAGTGGCTGCCAGGCTGCTGATCTACAGAGTGATTGTGAAGCTGTTGGCTTTCAAGGCTACCAAGGAGCTAGAGAGCAGGAGGGTGGAATAAGCTGCAAAACTCACTTCATACCAAGATTCAGTCATTTCTCTTGGTTAATGCTCCACAGAGTGCTGCAAGCCTTTAGTTCATTTCCAGAGTTGTGACAACGTTGATTCTATTTTTTTTTTCACAGTTTTCTCATTGCTTTTGTGGAGGACAGATTTTTGGGGGGAGGTCCTTATTCCACCATTTTTAGTGATGTCACTTGCTTATGGTTTTGTTATTAAGAAGTATTTTGAATCACATTGAATACTTGGCATCATCATATTTGGTTATCCAAGAGAACTCAGTTTTGGTACTAATTCACTGTGTCCCGAGGCGAGTTACAGTATAGAACCTGTCAGCCTCAGTTCCATTGCTTGAAAAATGATTAGTTGTCCAATGAAGATGCCAGTTTTGACCACCTTTGAAATTCTGAGCTTCTAAATTTTTTTTTCAACGTTTATTTATTTTTTTTGGGACAGAGAGAGACAGAGCATGAACGGGGGAGGGGCAGAGAGAGAGGGAGACACAGAATCGGAAACAGGCTTCAGGCTCTGAGCCATCAGCCCAGAGCCTGACGCGGGGCTCGAACTCACGGACCGCAAGATCGTGACCTGGCTGAAGTCGGACGCTTAACTGACTGCGCCACCCCGGTGCCCCTGAAATTCTGAGCTTCTAAGGGCCATATTTTCATTTACATTTTCGGTTCTGATGCAGCTTTACTGAGTTAATTTTTTTTAACTTTTATCACACTCTGTCAATCATATTTTTGTAATAATTATTTTATTCTGAATTGTAAATATTCTTCCAATAGCATCGCTGTTGCTTTTGGCTTTTATTCTTCCTGAGAAGCTACAATGCAGCTGCTATGAATTCTACTATAATATATATATGAAAAAAGCAGTTGTTCTTTCCACCAACATCATGGTTTAGCAGCTCCTTAGCGTGATGTTGAAGGAGAGGCCTTTAAATTGGCCCTGGTGTGAGGGGTGATGATGTTCAGGTCTAGAAGTAAGATGCCATGTTACCTGAGCCCTCTCTTACAGTTGCTGGAGAATTGTCACTGAGTTCACTGTCCAGCCACAGATTTTCTGTCACCACTTTGACTGAATCGTCTCCATAAAGTACAGCCCCTGTTCTTGGGCTTCAGCTCCCTTTTGTTGGTCCTGTGGTACAGATGCCTAATGGACATGGGCACATCCACCCTCCCCACCTCTTATGCCTTTCTTTGCCAGCACCCTCTCAGTGTCCTCCTTGTGAGGTGAAGTCAGCTCCATGGTCTCTTGTGTCTGGGATTCAAGGAAGGGGCACAGAGTTCGGCATTACTTTCTGGAAGGCCTAGTCCTCTCATTTTCCCCTGTGCAGGAGGCGATCAGATAATCACCCCTGTTTTTCTCTTCCCACTGAAGTGGACTGGGTGGCAGTGATGAGGCAGGGATATCCTGGTGGTGTGGCTGGGCAGGCTGGCTGTCAGTCACTGTGGGAGTGGGTGATGTTCATGTCCATCCTACATCTTTTTTCACCTGCTTCCAGCCCTGCATGTTTCTTTGTTTAAGCCCTGCACATGGGGTTGTGGTCGGTCCCTGGCTCCATCTGGCCATTGCCAGGTCCGTGTCCGTGTCTGTGCTGAGCCCCACCCTGGCTCTGTGAGCTGTGCAGGCCTCTGAGTCATCTGGCCAGTTGTGCAGGGGATTTGCTGCTGACCCGGTCTCTCTCTCCTCAGAGCTGCTTAGTGCCTGGCAGGCAGCAGCAGGTGTTCGGTTCCCCGCACGCCCTCTGCTGGCCTGTGTCTCCAGGTGGATCCTGCACCTGGGGAGCAGACTGCTCCCCGGCCACAGCCCATCTCCTGTGGGCGGCACTATTTCCACATCCCAGCAAGTTAGGGACGGGACAGCCAGAGCAGGCCTTGTGTGGAGGTGGTGTGGGTGGGCGCCCATGTGCTGCATTCTGAGAGATGTCAAAAATAACCGTGAGCAATGATCCCTCCCATTAGCTCCATACTTCCTTTATGCATTACATCATCTCATTCTGTCCTTCACAGCAGCCTGTGCGATGTCTTGTGATAAGTGAGAAACTGAGGCCAGGCTGGAAGGTGACAACCAGGACCCCAGTGCAGACAGCAACTTGGTGCTCTTTCTGTTCTACTCAAGCCCAAGTTCCTATGTCTGTTTTGTTGTTGTTGTTGTTGTTGTTGTTGTTGTTTTTTAGTTTTTACTTAAATTCCATTTAACATACAGTGTAATATTAGTTGCAGGTGTGCAATGTAGTGATTCACCACTTCCGTGCATTACCTGGTGCTCATCACAAGTGCTTCCCTCTGTTTCAAGGTAGAATTTTATTACTTCTGGTTCTTTGTGCAAGTTGCACTTGGTGTGAGCATTGAACAAATGTGCTGTCCCAAAGTGGTGCAGGACCAGTGGGAGCAATGTGCAGCTGCTTCTGCCCCAGGCTGGGCTCCCCAGGGGCATGTCTCAGCCCCCAGTGTAGGTGCCTGAGAAAAAAACTTGGTTTTCCCACAACTGTTTCTTTTCAGCTTTGAGCTCCTGGGGTGCATGGCCAACAATCTTAATTTCAGCCACTGGGATGTTTCTCCCAGCCGTTGGCACCCAGCGAGTAGCACCTGTGTTCTGGGAGGTTTCCTGTGGTGCTTGATATCTGGATGGGAGAAATGCTGCTTGGTGCTTGGCCTAGTACATTTGCCTGACCATCAAGACCTCTATCCTTCTGCTTCTGTGCTGGTCCCTGTGGGTGGGCATTGAGACTTCCCCTGTTGTAGTCCCTTTGAGTTTGGTGACCTGCCCCACCCCAGGCCACCCCTGAAGCACAGGGGTTATTCTGCCCTGCTCCTGCTGGGGCTCAGGATGCCACATGGCACATCTAAGCCTTGCTTTCCTAAACACCCCTCGTGGCTCTTTTCACCCAGAGATCTTGCTGCCGTTGCTTGGGTCCTGAGTCTGGGTCATTGTAAGGCCCTTGCCCTTCATTCTTTGCCAGATTGTTTTCCACCAGTTGGAAGAGGCAAGGCTATCACAACGCAGTGGGCATGTAGAGGGAATGGCACAGAGCTTAGAATTTGCTTTTGCTGGTGACTGAGCTGTTCACTGGTGACTCTGACACAGAGGGATCATGCACTTGCCCCATGCAAATCCACAATGAACACAGTCTCCAGTTTTTTTAATGTGTTTTTGTTTTGTTTTGTTTTGTTTTTTTTTAGAGAGAGAGAGAGCATGAGCAGGGGAGGGGCAGAGAGAGAGGGAGACAGAATCCAAAGCAGGCTCTAGGCTCCACGCTGTCAGCACAGAGCCCAATGTGGGGCTTGAACTCACAAACCACAAGATCTGAGCTGAAGTCGGACACTTAACCAACTGAGCCACGCAGGCGCCAAAACACAGTGTGTTTACTGGTACCTAGCATGTCGTTTGGCCCCACCTATCCTGGGTGCAGCTGTCTTGAAGTATACCAAATCCCTTTGTCTTATAGATCTAAGAGTAGAGCCAAACAAGGCATGTCCATGACTTCAGAGGGTTCAAATAGCTTGACATCATTCATCCAGCCCCTGTTTGCTCAGAGTATTAGTTGGGACTCTTTCTTTTGTAAATGAGGCTTGCAAAGGCTTGTCTGGCATTTAAAAATCAGACAGACTTTGTGGCCCCTGTAACTGGAACATCATGGATAGCTGCCTTTAGGAACAGCTGGATCCAGGCCTCTAAACAGAATTCCCAGGTGCATTTGCTTTTCTCTCTTCATGTCTTGGTGCTTCTTTCCTCTCTAGACTCACATCCTCCCAGACCCAACAGAAAAGAAATATTTTCAACAATTCCATAAAAGCCCTGAGCCTCACTCTCCTTCGCCTGAACTAAGTCATGTGCCTGTCCCTGCAGCAACCACTCTTGCCAGGGGCTAGAACTATATTCATTGATCAGCTTAGGCCTGCGCCATAGCTGTAGCTCCTGTCTTGGGCCACACCATGTATTAAGAGTCAGACCTTGGCAGGTTCTTACCAAGTCCCCGAGTGAACACAGTTTCCACCCCCTGAAGGAAGAGTAGCCCCCTCTGCTCAGTAGTGCCTGGGAATGGACTTGCTGCCTCAGCCGATCATTTGAAGTGGCGTGCAGCCTAAATGGTCTTAACCTTCCCCTGCTTGGGCTTCTGTTCCAAGGAGGCTGCAGTCCCTCCTTTTTCCTTTGAACTTCAATGACTCAAAGGAGAAACTTTTGTTAATGGAGGCTGGAGCACGGGATGCAGAACCATGTGCCTCTCACTCCACCCCCCCCCCCATTCTGTGCTTTAGATGCATTGCCTCTACTGTTCCCAGGGGTTGGAAGCCCCCCTGGGGTTGGGAAGCATTCTGTCTCTTCCTCTAGAAGTCCAGTTTTCCAGCTCTTCTGAATGCAGCCTAGCCATGATCAGATAGATTAGGTAGATCTTTCTGGGCTCCCCTAAGCCTGTATTGTAAGAGGAAGGGGGCTGGATCCATATGAAAAGCCCTCTACCCCCAACCAGTGAAGCTGTGTGTCCAGTTCCCACCATGAGGTCATGGACCAGGACACACTGGAGGCCATAAACATTTCCATTGCCTGGATGGTCTAAGCACCACGCTTGTGGCAGTTCCTTGTCCTTGTGGGCGAACACCATATCCTTACATGTCTCAGCTGAAGGCTCACCTAATGATCTGAGGGCCACACCCAGAGGTCTTGACGTACCTCCAGAGCAGTGATTCTCTACCCTGGCTGCATTGGAAATCATTTTAAGAAAATACTGATACCTGAGTCCCACTGTCAGCGCAGGGCTGGGGCATGACCTGAGTATCAGGAATTTTAAAAGCCCTCCAGGTGATTCTGATGGGCAACCAAAGTCGAAAACAACCAATCTTAAGCAGTGGTTCTCAAACTTTGACACACAGAGGAATCATATGGGGGTCTGGTTCCAGTGGGGATTCTGAGCCCATAGATCTGGGTGGAACTCAAGAGTGTGCACTGCTAACCAGCTCTCAGGTAGTGCTGAGGTTGCTGGTCCCCAGGGGTAGTCAGTAGGTACAGGTGGGTCTTTCCCTTGGCAGTGGGTATGTCAAACATGGCCAAATGCTGAGCTGATGCAGGTCCCAAAGAGAGCGCTGGTGAGGGAATTCTCCAGCACTTCTATCCTCTCTCAGACCCCAGTGTGACGGTCTGTCAGGCATTCTGGGTCACTTCTTGCTGCAACACTTTTACCCTTGGAGAGAAACTAGGCGGGGACAGAGCAGAGCCTTCTCGCTATGCAGCCATCCTATGTGCTGCCAGAGAACTGGGACCCTGTTAGGGCCGTAGAAGCAGGTACCCAGCAAACACTCTGAAGCAGCAGTCCCATGGTCTGTGGGCTCATAGGTGCGGAGACCTTGGGGCTCCACCTCTGCCCCATGCCTGTGCTGGTGCTTCCTGCTTTTGCCAATTGCCTCTGGTGACTCTTTCTTTGATTAACGACTCAGAGTTGCCTGGCATGGATGAAATACTCATAGTAATCAATTCAGTTAACATTTAAAGAGTAAACATATATGAAATAATCACAGCAGTTCTTGGCACATGCTAAGCTGCCGTCATCATTAGGCTTTGGCTCCCTGGAAGGTGGAGTTTGAGAAATCCCCAGTGTCCTCACTTGTTCCTGAGATTTTGCCTCATCAGCACGCCTGCCTTTCTGTGGTCACTTTCCCATTCATCAGCCAAGTAAGGAATGCGTGCAGTGCTCCCTTAATGACTCCACTGCTGTGTTCACTGTTGTGTCTGCAAATGACCCTGGCCAGTAGGAGGAGCACATGGTTTACATGCTGCACCGTATTCATCATAGTGCACTTTTAAGCACCTGCTGCACACTTGGCACCTGGGGATATACAGAAAGAACCACATTTATTGGTATTGTTCTCAGAGAATTCACACTCTGATTGAGGAAGCCAGCTCTGACCCAGGAGACTGCAAAAGTCATTAATTGTTCAATGTTGCGGGGCCTCTATGTACTATAGCCAATGCCCTGGAGATATTTCAGAAAATGCGGATTTTGCTGCCTTTTTAAGGTCTTCCAAATACAGAGAGGCTGGAATAATTTGGAATATTAGACGTCTTCACGTAACCAGCCAAATGTATGTTCGTATTGCTGCATGTCCTTACTCTCCAAGTGTCGTGTCTCCAGATTACAGCATGGGAAGATATTTACGTCAGACCCAACCAGCCCCCACAGCTGAATCACACAGGAGCACTTTGTCAGAGGATCTTCCCAAATGGCTCAATAAAATCAACTACTTGAGAGTATTTTTGTTTTCTTAGACATTCCAAAGAAAGTTAATAAAGTGAAGGGCCTTCTTCAAAGTGATCATGGGCTTGTTACCTCAGGAATGCTGCCTTTGGATTTTATGTACATCGGGGGTGAGGCTCACTCATTCAGAACATATTTACCAAGCACCTACTGTGTGTAGGTAGGAAGTCTACAGAGATAAAAAGATCTTGTCTCTGCCCTCAAGAAGCACAAGGTCCAGGAGTGGAGATGTGTGTGAAATAATGTGATGACCAGCCAGGGGCTCTGAGGAAGGATGCAGGGTGCCCGGCAAGCACAGAGATTTCCCAGGGTTCCCAGGGTGGTGGTAGAAGTTGCTGTTGCGTGTGGGAGGTGAAGAGCAGGAATTCCCTGTAGGTGTGCAGAGTCTCCGGTGTGACTGTGTGTGGGCAGGTGCGGAGAAGGTGGGAGGTAAGGCGGTTGGGGCAGGAGGGGCCTTCTGTGGTGTTACCATTGCACTTCAGTTTCTGGATCACAAATAAGCAGCACACTGAGAACTCGATGCTGAAAATGTATTTTCAGTATGCTTTGTCCTCAGCTCAAACGTGTTTTTTATGTTGTCTGACTAACACATCTTCACAGAAAGAGGAATTTGTGCCAATTTTACAGACCTTTATTTTTTCCAGAAGTAATTTAATGGACTATTAGGTATCAGACATGAGTCCAAACCACTCATGTCGTAAGCAAGACTGAAGCCCAGAGAGGGAAACGATTCGTTCCAAGTCACTCAGCTGGTTAGTAGCTAGTTAGTGGCTGAACCAAGGCTAGCACTGTTCTGTAGATTTATTGCCATATCTGCCAGTGGTGCTGCTGCCCCAAACAACTGGCAGTAGCTTCCTGGAGTCCTGTGTGGGGAGCAATTCTGATAATGATGCTGTGGTTGATTACTGATGTCTGCCAAGGGCAAGCGGTGGGAGAGTGGCAGCAAGAGTACCCAGTGTTGCCATTCCACCTTATCTTTCTTTGTGATGATAAAAAGGAAGTAGCAGAAAAAGCAGAAACTGTGGTTAGTGATAACTTAAACAGTTAGACTTCCAATACATTCATGTAAGTCAGTAACCATTCATTGGGATCTAACATGTGCCCTCAGTGCTTGTAAATACAAAGTCTCATCCCACATAGGCTGGCCCATATTACTAAGCTCACAGTCTCAGGGCCAATGCCGTGTTTCATGAGGAGTGGCAGCAGCTTGCAACAGAATGGGAAAAATGGGGAAAGTAATTTAACAGATTTATGCTCAGTGGTGCATTTGTACTGGTTGTCTAAATAAATAATTTTTTAAGTTAACTTAAAAATTAAGTTAGGACCTTTTTAGTAGCTAAACTAGCAAGGCGATTTTAGACCTATAGAGGCATTAAAATAATATTATATCTGTATCTTTACTCAATTAAAAAAAATAAAGGCAAACAAGTCCACATATAGAATTTGTTTTCACTAATTTTACAGTATTCTCAGATCTTCACATCCAACTCCAAACCTGAATGTTCTCCAATTCAGAAGGATTGCTGGAGCATTCTGGCTTTTGCTTTCAAGAACAAGAAGCTAGTTTTGGGGCTTGTGGCTTAACCCAGGATCAAGCTGGCTGATGGACTATCTGAGAATTGACCTAGAGGCAAGTGAACAGGCCAGCAGAACACATTTGTGTGGTGACAAAAAGTGTCATGCATGCCCATGAGGGCAAGTCTTGGCCACTCAGGTCTCTGAAGTGCAAGCCTATCAGGGGCAAAGGTGTAATTGCATTGGATGTCTGGTTCTGTTTTTTTTTTTTTTTTTAATATTTTTATAAATACAGATACTTGCACCTCTTTATTTCTGTTAGCACAGCCAAAGCCCATTTCCTTCATCATTAGTGGTGTGTTATTTCCAGTGATTCTTGATGCCCCATGTTGATTCATTTATGTGTGTTATTTCTTAGGTCACCTGGTCCTTGAGCAAGTTCTGCCCAGTGCCTTCCAGCTGCTAGCATGAATGGGATAAGAGCTCACTCTCCCGGGCTTCTCTGTTCTTTCCTGTGCGGTCCCTCTCGGCTGGGACCTTCCTCTCTTCCCTCTGTCAGAGATAGCAGGGACCTTCCTCATCACAGCTGAGCGGCTTCTCTTTGTATCCCTGGGAGTTGGGAGGATGGGCCAGGGCATGCTGAAGGTGACCAGCCCCAGGTGGCCTGAGGTGGAGTGTCTTCTTCCCAGCAGCATGCACAGAATGCCTCCTGACTCTCAGGGTATTGCCCTCGGGTGTCAATTTGCAGTTTCCACAGAGTTCTGCTCAACTGGAAAGAACTGTGAAGAACCTTCAGTGGTGCAACAAGATCTGTGGCTGCTCTCTTCTGGGTTTGTTTTTTGTTTTTTGTTTTTGGTTAAAATCAATGTAAATCATGATGGGGGTTGGATTCTTTATAATGTCACTCTTGGATAGCAAGCAAATGACAGATCACAAACGTGGCACTTACCGCTTTGTAAAGGTTAACTCTGAACAACACACAGCAAAGGAAAGATTTTGGAGTTGCCTAACTTATTACTGACCCTGGAAAGTAGCTATTCTAAGTAATTTAAGGGCTCAGTTGAACTTTGGGGCATTAATTGTTTGGTTTGACTGCCTTGTGGCTGAAAATAATTTATTGATGGTGAACCCATCTTTTCTATTTGGTGTTTAAACAGCCTGAGTGTTTAAAATAGTACATGAGGAAAAGCACATTTTGATATTTTTAAAATCCCAGGAGGTCATGAGGGTTACTCTTGAGGCATGGAGAGACTAACTGGCATGTCATGTGGGAATCCAGGCAGATTCCCAGCAAGCCCTCAGAGACCCCGGTTCTGTACCCCTGTCCCAGGCTAGTTCAGCGGGGGACTGTTCCCCACCTGGGGCATGGCATGGCAGTCCCTGTGTAAGAGGTAGCAGAGCCAGAGCGTCCTGTGACAGAAGCTCCCTGTGGGCCAGCCCGCACTGACGTGCCTTGCAGCATTGGCTGAGACATTTGTCTTCCTTGCTTTTCCATGCTCTGCAGGATCCACGGTGGTCCTCCAGCTCTGACACAGAAATGATGTGGAGACATGGGGAACAAGACCTCAGGAATGACAGAAACGGCCTCTCACAGACAAGCTCTTGGTTCCAGTGGCCCAGCAGGCAGGGCCTGGCGGGATGAGATCTTGCAGAGCAGGCACTTTCCCTCAGAGCTGCCCGGGCTCTCACACTCCCCTTCCTCACACTGTCAAGTCAGGACAACCGAGACTCAGGGAGGGGAGGTCACAGCTCCAGACCCCGGGCCCCAAGTCCTGGTCTAATTACAGCCTCTGCCTTGTCTTCAAATGAAACTATTGGAACCTCTCCTAATTACGAGCAAAATACATTTTCAATCAGAAAAGCTGTAAAACTTAGAAAAGCACAAAAGGGAAGGTTAAAATACATATAATTCTGTGACCCAGAAAAAGCTGCAGGTCACATCTTTCTGTGGTTCTTTTTGTATTTCTCTTATGCACCCAGAGACTTTAAAAAAATAATGGGCTTTACTGCACACAATTTGTTATAGCATGCTGCTCATCAAAAGAGAGCCCATGGGCAGCGTCATTGCCATCACCAAGGAACTTGTTAGAAATACAAGACTCTTGGGTGGCTCCGTTGGTTAAGCGTCCGACTCTTGTTTTCAGCTCAGGTCATGATCTCTGGTTCTTGAGTTCAAGTCCTGCATCAAGCTCTGCATGGAAAGCACAGAGTTTGCTTGAGATTCATTCTCTCTCTCTCTCTCTTTCTCTCTCTTTCTCTCTCTCTCTCCCTCCCTCTCCCTCCCTCCCCCCTGACCCTCCCCTACTTGTGTGCTGTCTCTCTCAAAAGAAATAAACTTTATAAAAAGAAAAAAAAAAAAAAAAGAAATACACGACTCTCAGGCCCCAACCCAGACTTCAGCAGAGTCTGTTATACAAGCCTTCAGATGACAGGTCTGCGCAGCCGCTTGTGGAAGCACTGCCATCGGCCACTCCCCACCCCTCACCCCCAGGCTGCAGTGCACTGGGGGCACTCTCCTATGTCAATCACTATTCTCCTGTAATGTGACTTTTTGTGACTATGGAGAATTCCCTCATATGGCAGTATCCCAACACCATCACCCATCTCGGGTTGATGAGCCTTTCGAGTGTTCCCAGGGTGCTGCCATTAACAGATGCTTGATGATCTCCTGAAGGCAGGTTCCCCAAAGCACAGTTACTGGATCTGCAAGGGTTTTGAGGGCCACCAGACTGCCAGCCCAGAGAGGATTTAGCTTGACTGTCAGTTGAACTCTCGAATGCTTCTTAGGAGGCAACTGCTCTCAGGGGGAGAGCTCACACCTGGGTGAGGTACAGGCCTTGATTTGAGTCAGATTTTCCACTTCCTGGTTCTGTGATCGTGGACTGGTTTGTTTTCTCACCTGCAAAAAGGAGATTTACCATTTAATTCAGAGGGGATTGTGAGCCTTGAATGAGAATATAAACCATCTGGGACCTGGGACCTGCTTTATTCTCTTCCTTCTGAATGAAATGAGCCCAGGGGCCTGACACAAAGCCCTTTGGTTTCCTTGCTTGAAAATTTTTCTGTTGGGATTTCTAAACTGCTTTGTAATAGGAATGCATCAGGAGTGTTACTGACCTTTTAGTTTGGTTCTCCCATGTCCCAAGGGGTATATGGCTTGGGCACTCCAAAGAAGGACAAGGAGAGTGTCAAAGAAAGGAAATTCCTGAGCATTTTTCTTGAAATTGAGCAGAGATTTAAGAGGTACAAACTGTGCCTTGGAGAGCACACTGGGAGGAGGTGCAGAGGCGGGCGTGTGCAAGCAGGCTGGAGTGCATCGTCCTCGCCTGCTCCTCAGTGTACCTCTCTGTCCCTGAGACATCCAGCACCGCGACCCCATGATGGGCTCACATAGCAAGTTGCAGGGTGGGCTCCAATCTCAGCGTGGCTGATGGATGCCAGCCTCAAGCATGAGTGGGTTGCTGCTGTGGGTGGGTCCCTCTGGGTTTGACCAAGCTCATGCCTGTGGAGGAGTGCTGCTCACTGGGACATCAGAGAATCAGCCCTGAGGCTGTCTCTGACCTTCAGTAGTTCACTCTACCACCTGGGCCCCTGAACTGCCTACAGGAGACACAGGAGACCCCTCCCCCATGTTGTCCCTCTTCTGGGAAAAGACTATTCTGTTAGCAGCCAACTCCTCCTGCCAGCATTGAGGCAGCTGGCCTTCAGCCTCTAAAGTGCACAAAGGCGAGTATATATATAAAAACCTTCAAAGGTCTTAGTGATTGTTTTCCAAGTTCTCTAAAACTCACTACTTTCTTTTATCACTATCAACAGACAGTGGTCAGGCTTTAATGTTTAAATTATGAACCATCTGACTAGAATTTTATATAGATGCATTTTGGAAAACAGAAAAGCAAGCTAGGACATTCTTAGAACCATCTTCAGAAGTCACCCCCTCCCCCTTGCTGCCCACTTGCTCCTTGGTTTCAGTGATAATACAGAATCACACCTGTCATCTAGAGCCTTCTGCCAGCCCTCCAGGCGTTGCCTGGAAACTGCTGATTGTCCTGGGTTAACAGCCTTTAGACTCTGGACAGATTTGAGGCAGGTGGCATTGCGAAGCTGGGTTGCTGGGGTCCATCGCTTATAAATGGCTCAACTGAAGGTATCAGAGAGGACATCACCAGGGAGGGCAACTTTGTGCCTGGGAGAGGCCGGGGAGCCTCTTCACACAGGCTGCAACTGGTGATTTCTCTCCAGTGGTGTGGTCTGTGCACCTGCCAGGTGTGGTCTCTAGCAGGGAGTATTGGGAATCCTCTCACCCTGCAGGGAGCAGGGTGAGCAGGTGCCCCACTCCCAGAAGCATTTGGAAGGTCCCAGGAAAGCATTCACAAAACATCATGGATCCAGGATAACATGATAAGCCTTTAAGAACAAATAACAAGAAAGCCAGAGCTAAGGAGCACATGTTCGGTGGCAGAGATGAATGTGTCCCCTACAGTGACTCCTCACTCCACAGGTAGTAAATGCACTTCAGGGAGGGCAGGACTGAGTGGATGTGCTGTGTGTCCCTGGTGCTGGAAGGAGAGGGAAGCATAGGACTTGGCTGTGTTAGGCTCAGAATTTGTTTGGGATTTTTTCAGCATCAGATCTTATTTCTCCCCAGGATCAGCCCTTAACCTAGATAGGAAATGCAACCTTATCCCGTCATTGCCCTTTGCCTGCTTCTGTGGCAAACCCAGTAAAACAAAGCCCAGGTTTGTCATTTTTCATCCTCAGCAATTTGGCAGCGACTCCACTCAGAGGGGGGGGGGGGGTAACAGCTCTAGACCAACTGCCTGCTGTGTCAGGTCATCTCCACACGTGGCCTTCCAGAGTTGGGGTGAACGAAGCAAGTGTATGTGTTTCTTAGCTTTTACTGCTCTGTGCTTCACACCTCCCTCCGGAGTGGCTGTGGTCCGCAGAGGCCCCACTTTCTTGTGCCTGAGGAGGTGGGGGTGCTGCCAGGCCCAGTGACGCTGCTTGGGGAGACAGAGAAGAAGGCTCTGGATCAGCACCCAGTGGTGTCCACTGTGGAATGTGGGGGATGGGACAGGGAAGGCCCTCTCTTCTCCCTGCTGCTGGTTTCCAGCAGGATGAAAGTGCAGGAGGCTTACTCTACATCCAGAGGGTGGGTTCCTTTTAGCAGCGCCTCAGGCCTGAGCCCCCAGGTGGGCTTCTGAGCGCAGAGAGATGGGGGGAGGGGAGTGCCACAGGGACCACCCCTGGGGCCAAAGAATAGACTCTCAGAGTCTATTATCACGTGTTCTAGTATGTTTATGACCTCCTTCCTTACAGATATTAATTTATCTCCTGGATTGTGGCCCCACCCCTGTCCCTGCCCTGAGCCTCACTCTCTTCTTTTGTTCCAAAGGGATAGCAACCCAGCAATTTAGGATTCCTTGTGAACCCAGGCCTTTGTGCTGTGTAAAGCCCTGCACATGGACGTCCTCATCATTACTGTTTCATAAAAATCTTTTTACTGATAATTACTCAACCTCAGTGTCTGAGTCTGCCTATTTTGCGTGGGCCAGAATGAGGGGTGGTGTTATGTCTCCTTATTAATAGTCCTTGGAGCATGACTTCCTACCAAAAGAAAAAAAAAAAAGAAAAAAAAATCTCAGCTGTGCATCTGCCGTGCTGCAGAAGTGCCAATCACATATGTAACATCCCAGAGAAATTAAGCTGTAAGAACTTGCTTCGTGTCATTATTCTTGGTATATGTACATTTAAAAAGAGAGTTTATTATCTCAGTAAACTGATGAAGTTAAACATGAACCAGCCTGGGATCCAGTGCCCCGTTTGTCAGGTGTGTGTGCAGTAGTCTGCACAAGGTGCACCTCTCCAAGACTGAAGGTTTTAAGTTACATAAGTTACATCCTGGCAAGGTATCCCCAGCACTAGAGTGAATTTGTATTATATTTTTCCAAGAATTATGCAAATACAATTTCTAAATTAAGGCTGCAAAGTTCGAAGCTCTTATGCTTACCTATTTTTGAAATAATGGCTTTGTAAAAGTCCCTAATAGAATTTTTTTTACTCTAATAACCTGAGAATTCTAAACTAATGTTCTTCAAATCTCCTGTGAAAGCATTCACTCCTGGATGTGTGAAAATAGGTTCCTCCTGTGAGAGCCGTCATGCATCACAGTCTGAGGCATGAGATTTATTGAGTATTTGTGTAGGCTCAGGCTTCATGTGTGAACACAGGTGCATGTGCACGTATCTACGTATATACACCACACTGTATGCATTCCCAGCTAAGTAGCTTATCAGCTTGCCCATTTACAAGAATTCAGAATACCGTGAAATCCACTGTTATATAAGTTTCAGAAAACGGTGTAGTTTATCTTACGTAAGGTACTTGTTTATATGCTTATAAACTGTGCTGTTTTTCGTGTTGATGATGGAGTTTGTTTGGATGAAGCTCTGTTGTTTATTTGTAAAGAAACAGTGCAGTGAACTGTGGTTCACTGCCTCATTCTTTCTGGATGCCCTTGCTGTTCCTGCCCAGCCCATAGCCAAAGGGAAGCTTGAGGATGGGAACAAGGCATCTGGAGCAGGGATATCCTCTGCATCCATATTCCTTTACTCCCGAAGACCGTTGAACTTCAGCTCTGCATGGTTGTCCCTAAGAAATGTCTAAAGGAAGACAGTGGACAAGCAGAACCCAGGCTGGAGAAATGTGGCATAGTTTAGCTAAGTGGAGTGCTAGATGGCCTTGGGATCTGAATGGGTAGTTGATGCTGTCTCATTTTTATCAGAGATTAGACAGATTCATTTGTCTAGCGACTATTATAAGTGCCTCTGGTTCATTTGTTCATTCATTCATTCAGCAGTGTTTACTGAGTACCTATTGTATGGCAGTACCATCCCGGTACATATTCCTTATCCTCAAGGAGTTAGTCTTCAAGTTTTACACACTTCACAAGACGGGATGATTTGCCTCTCTAGGTCAAGCCTAATTTTAGTTTTTCATGAGATAAACGAGTCCAGGATACTGGGAACTTCAAAACTTGACCACCCAGTATGCTCTTTTACTCTCTCCTCTTGCTCCATTCAGAGCAGTATGACTCAGTATCTGAGTTCTCTGGTTTTAGCCCTTTGCTTATAAGACTTCTTGGCTTTCTTTTCCCCCCAAATGTCAAACTAGAGCTATCCCTCTCTCCTCCCTGTCCTTTCTGACAGTAGACAGAGAAGGTTTTGTGTACTCATATCTAGGTGTCTGCTTTTTTTTTTTTTTTTTTTTTTAAAGGGTAGGAGGTCCTCTAAGCACTTCAAGAGAAATGGCTGGCTGTGGTGAGTCCAGCGTTGACACCCCTGTCACTTTGGGGTGGATGCAGTGGTCAAGTCCTTTGCTCTGGAGGATAATAATATCTATCATGAATCACTAAGCTGCCACAATTTTTGAAGAGTGATTTCTCACAGGAACTTTGCGAGCATTACACATCTCATTTGCCTCAGTAACGTGAAACTTATTTTTCTAAAAAAGGTACAGGCAGATCCTGGTGTGACTCACTAGAGAACAATAGTTAAGTCACAGTTTATTTTCATCTTTTTCCCCGAGAAAAGGAAAAATTGATTAAACGTATAGGAATGTAAGCAGGCTTAAATCTATAAAGCAGAACTGGATCAAAGAATCATGCAAACACAGGATTAAAATGGGCAAGTTCTATGAACAAAAGGTGCGTTGCGGGAGGTTCTAGGTCATCCTGAAGGGGCACATCAGTCTTCTTGGGGAAGCAGAATTGAGGTTAACATCGCAAGGATAAGTAGGAGTTAATAAGAAAAAGGTAGGGTGTGAGGGCAGGGAAGAGCATGTTTGAAGCAGAGGGAACATCTGCAAAGGCCCTGGGCCAGAAGGAAATGGAATGTTTTAGGGAGGGAGAGCAGGCCAGGGCACACATTTGTGCTACTTGTACTCAGGGCCTGTGGCTGAAATCCAGACTGCCTCCCCCTCTTGTCCACATTGAGATTTACCCACATGCGTATTGCTCTCCATCCCTCCAATCCTACCCACACCTCCAGCTTTCATCTAAGATCACACCCGTCTTCTTTAATATTTTAGTGTGGAATTGCTGGAGACAAATTTTATCATGTCTTCTTTTCCAAAAACCTCTTTGTTTCACCTTTTTTTTTTTTTTCTAGTAACACTTTTTTTATCCAGGAGTTTTGATGACATGTAATTTATATACCATAAACTTCACCTGTTTAAAGTACACCATCAACATATATTTCTAGTAGTACAACTATGAGCATAATGTAATTTCAGAACATACTCATCTCACCCAAAAGAAACCTTGTGCCCATTAGCAGTCACTTCCTACTCCACCTCTCCACCGCCCCCCCCTCCCCCCAGCACCCCACTCCACAGCCCTAGTCAATCACTAATCTATTTTCTGTCTCTAGGGCTTTGTTTGTTCTGGATGTTCCATAGTGTTTGTGTCTGGCTATTTTAACTGAGCAGAGTGTGTTCATGGCTGATCCATACTGCAGCATGTATCAGTACTTTGTTCCTTTTTGTGGCCAAATAATATTCCATTATGTGAATATGCCACATTTCGTATCTGTTGATCAATTGGTGAATATTTGGGTTATTTCTATGTTTTGTTTTTATAAATAATGCTGTGAACATTGGTGTACAAGTTTTAATGTACACTTTTTTCATTTTTTTATTGTTATAAAGTATACATAACAGCAAAGTTCATCATCTTAACCATTTTTAAGTGTACAATTCAATGGGACTAAGTACATTCATATTGTTGTACAACCATCACCACCATCCATCTCCAGAATGCTTTTCATCTTTTTTTTCAAGTTTATTTATTTTGAGAGAGAGAGAAAGAGAGCGAGAGCACACTTGCACAAGCAAACAGGGGAGGAGCAGGAAGAGAGGGAGAGAGAGAATACCAAGCAGGTTCCTCACTGTCAATGCATAGCCTGATGCGGGGCTCTAACCCATGAACCGTCAGATCATGACTAGAGCTAAAGTCAAGAGTTGGACACGTAACCATCTGAGCCACCCAGGCGCCCCAAGAATGCTTTTCATCTTGTAAAACACAAAGTATATAGCCATTAAACAATCACTCCCCATTACATCTTCCCTCAGCCCCTAGAAACCACCATTCTACTTTGTCTCACTATAATTTTGACTCTTCTAAGTAGTGGAATCATACAGCATTTGTCTTTTTGTGACTGGCTTGTTTCACTTAGCATAATGTCTTCAAGGTTCATCCATGATATAGCTTATTTCAGAATCGCCTTCCCTTTAAGGCTTACCTAATGAGGAGAGACTTTCTTCTGTCGTTTTGCTTTTTTATTCTATACTTTATAGTTTTTTTTTATCACTGATTTCATGCATTACTGTCTTCTTTTGTGTTTAGCTGATTTTTTGGTAGTGAAACATTTCAGTTCCTTTCTCCTTTCCTTTTGTATATATTTTATAGCTATTTTCTTTGTGGTTCCCATGGGGATAAATAACACTTAACATCCTAAGTTGTAACACTTTAATTTGGATTTAAACCAACTTAACTTTAGTAACACAAAAACCTCTGTCTCCTTACATGTCTGTATCCATTCTTTTCAGTTGTTTATATCACAGAATAATGTCTTTATATTTTTTATGTGTCCTAAAACATAAACTAATAATTTTTAAAAATGCATCAATCTCTTATATAGAAAACAAAATGTGGAGTTATAAACCAAAGTTACAATACTGCTAGCTCTTAGGCTACTAATTGCTTTTTTAAAAATGTATTAAATTCCAGTTCTTTCCTTTTGCCACTGTGGCCATTTCCATGAGTATGATTAGGCTTTAGAAGAGGCTTACCTCTGGTGTCTTCCGTTGTGGCAAAAAGGTCTGGTTGGTCCCCATGAGAACAATGTAAGTGCTAATGCCAACTCCCATCAACAGATCTGGAAGCTGATCAAAGATGGGCTGGTCATCCGGGAGCCTGTGACTATCCATTCCTGGGCTCAGTGGCAGAAAAACACTTTGGCCCTGCCAGAAGGTCAGGCATATGGGCATAAGGAAGTGAAAGGGTACTGCCAGTGCTGGATGAGGAGGATAAGAATTCTGCACTGACTGCTCAGAAGATAGTATGAATCTAGGAAGACTGACCACCTCAAGTGCTTTGAAGAGTGGCTCCAGGCCAAAAAGGAGGAAATTATCATGGCTGTGTCCAAGGAGGAAGAGGCCAAGAAATAAAACTCCCCCTCTTTTGTCTGTACATACTGGCCTTGGCAGTTACATAGATCAATCATTCAATAAAACAAACCCTTATCTGCCAAATTATATGTATGTGTGTACATATATATATATATATATATATATATAATTTATATGTATATGTATATATATATGTATGTATATATGTCTCATAAATCTAATATTTTATATTAGATATATTAGATCTAATATATATATGTATATATATATATACATATATATGTATATATATATATATATACATATATATGTATATATATATATATATATATATATATATATATTAGTCTCAAATCACATAGAAAATAAAAAGTGGAGTTGCAAACCCATGTGCCCATGTGTTTACTTTTACTGAGAGCTTTATTTCTTCATATGGCTTCAAATTACTCTTGGGGCACCTGGGTGGCTCAGTTGGTTGAATGTCTGATTCTTGATTTTGGCTCAGATTATGATCTCACAGTTCGTGAGTTCAAACCCCACTTTGGGCTCTGCACTATTAACACAGAGCCTGCTTGGGATTCTTTCTCTTCCATCTGCTCTCTCTCAAAAATAAATAAATAAGCTTTTAAAAAAATTACTGTCTAGTGCCCTTTTGTTCAACCTGCAGGACACCCTTGAACAATACTTGTAGGGCAGGTCTAGTGGTAATGAACTCCCTCAGGTTTTGTTTATCTGGAGATATCTTAATTTATCCTTCACTTTTGAAGGACAGTTTTGCTATGTATATGGTTCTTGGTTGACATTTTTTCCTTTTAGCACTTAGAGTACATCAGCCCACTGCCTTCGGCCCTCTAGTTTCTGAGAGAAATCTGCTTTATTGAGGATCTCTTGTGTGTGTTGATTGGCTTTTCTCTTGCTGCTTTTGCGATTCTCTTTGTCTTCGGCCTTCAACAATTTGATTATAACGTATTTCAGTGTGGGTCTTTTGAATTTAGCCTACTTGGAGTTCATTGACCTCTCTGGATGTTTATATTCATGTCATCAAATTTGGAAAGTTTTGGGTCACTATTTCTTCAGATATTCTCTTTGCCTCTTTCTCTCTCTCTTCTCAATCTGGGACTCCCACAATGCATATGTTGGTCTACTTGATGAAGCCCCTTATGCTCTGTTCTTTGTACTTCAATCTTTTCTCTTTCTGTTCCTCAGACTCAATAATTTCCATTGTCTTCAATTTTTCTGATTCTTCTGCCTGCTGAAATCTGCCTTTGAATCCCTCTAGTGACTCTTTCAGTTATTGTATTTTTCAGCTCCAGATTTTTTTGTTGTTGTTTCTTTTTAGGTTCTCTCCTTTATCCATATTTCCGTTTTGTTCATACATTGTTTTGTTGACTTTCTCCACATCTTTCTTTAGTTCTTTGAGCATATTTAAGACACTTGTATTAAAGTCTTTGCTTAGGGGCACCTGGGTGTCTCAGTTGGTTGAGTGTACAATTCTTGGTTTTGGTTCAGGTCATGATCTTGCAGTTCTGGGATCAAGCCCTGCATTGGGCTTTGCACTGACACCATGGAGCCTGCTTGCAGTTCTCTCTCTCTTCCTCTGTCTCTGCTCCTCTCCCTCACTTGCTTTCTCTGTCTCTCTCTCTCTCTCAAAATAAATAAACTGAAAAAAGTATTTGCCTAGTAGATCTGCCTTGGGTCCTTTTTTTAGGGATAGATTCAAAACTGGATATTTGACTCTAATAATGTGGTAACTTTGGAAATCAGATTCTCTCCCTTAGGATTTGCTGGATTTTGTTTTTATTTTCATTTTTTCAATTGCTGTAGGCTGTCTCTGTGCCGAGGATCAGCCATTAAATTAATTGATTTTCATATATTAAACCAACCCACATTCCTGGGATAAATCCCACTTTTATGTTTGCTGGGTTTGATTTGCTAGTATGATCTTGAGAATTTTTGTGACTATACTCATAAGAGATATTGTCTGTAATTTTCTTCTACTGTGAGGTCTTTGTCTGGTTTGAGTATCAGAATAATACTGGCCTTATAGAATGAATTGGGAGTTGTTACCTTTTTTTGTATTTTGGAGAACAGTTTGGGAAAGGATAGTTTGCCATTAATTCTTTAAATGTTTAATAGAATGCGACAATGAAGATATCTGGGCCTGGGCATTTCTTTGTGGGAAATTTTAAGTGACCAGTCCCTTTCTTATTGATTCAAATTCAGTGGTTTCAGAAATTGTCCATTTCATCTAAGTTATCTATATTTTTGGAATATAATTATTCATAATATTCCTTTATAATCCTTTTTATTTCTATAAGGTCAGTAGTGATACTCTTTGATTTTTGGTTTTAGTAATTTGAGTCTTCTCTCCTTTTGTTTAGTTGAAGGTTGATCAATTTTGTTGATGTTTTGAAGAACTGACTTGTTTCATTGATTTTCAAAATGTTTTCCTATCCTATATTTCATTAATTTTTGCTCAGATATTTATTATGTTCTTTTTTCTGTTTGCTTTCAGTTTAGTTTGCTCTTCTTTTTGGTTTCATATGGTGGAAAGTTATGATACTAGTTTAAGATCTCTTTTATATAGGTGTTTATAGGTATAATTTTTCCTTTAGGCATGTATCTTACATGTCTTGGTATGTTGTGTTTTTATTCATCTCAAAGTATGTTATAATTTCTCTTGTCATTTCTTCTTTGACTTCATTGGTTATTTACAGTGCATTGCATAATTTATACATATTTGTAAATTTCCCCAAATTCTTTCCGCTCTTGATTTCCAATTTATTTCCATTGTGGTTGGAGAACATGCTTTATTTTTTTCATGGAGATATATATATATATATATATATATATATATGTTCAAATTGGTTTATACAATTGCTCAAGTCTTTTACGTCATTGATGAATTTCTGCCTATTTTTTTTTGAAAGTGAGGTCCCCAATTATTGAAATTACTAGTATTATTATTGAATTGTCTGTCTTCATTTTATCAATTTTTGTTGCATGTGTATTGAGACTCTGGTTTTAGGTACATACCTGTTTATAACTGTTAGGTCTTCCTGATGGATTTACCAATTTATCATTATAAAATGACTCTATCTATGGTTATAGTTTTCTCTTAAAACCTGTTTTTTTCCCTGACATTAATATAGCCATTTCATTGGTTACTTAGGAAAGTATTGTTTAATTTACACATATTTGTGACTTTCCCAAACCTCCTCTCACTTATTTCTAATTTCATTCCACTATTGTCAGAAAGCATACTTTCTGTAATTTCAAGCCTTTAAAAATTTTTTTTTAATGTTTACTTATTTTTGAGACAAAGAGAGACAGAGCATGAATGGGGGAGGGGCAGAGAGAGAGGGAGACACAGAATCGGAAGCAGGCTCCAGGCTCTGAGCCATCAGCCCAGAGCCTGATGCGGGGCTCGAACTCACAAACCGTGAGATCGTGACCTGAGCTGAAGTCGGACGCTCAACCAACTGAGCCACCCAGGCGCCCCAATTTCAAGCCTTTTAAATCTCTCTAGGCTTGTTTTATAGCCTATCTGTGGTCTATCCCATAAAATCTCTCATGTGCACTTGAGGAGACTTTTTATTCTGTTGCTGGGTGGAGTGTTCTATAGATTTCTAGTTGGTTAATGTTATTCTTTCAAATCTTTCATTTCTTTGTTGATTTTCTGCTTAGTTCTGTCAGTTATTGAGAGCAGGATATTAGAATCTTCAACTATTACTTTTGAATTTTATATTTCCATCAGTTTTTGCATCATCTAGGAAGAAAAGCTAGCTCTAAGACTCTGAAGTCTCTCTCAGTGTTATCTCATTTTCAGGACATTGAAAAGTAAAAGACTCCAGTGATTAGATGATACTTTCAAGGCATATATTTGGAAATGGTTCTAAGATTTTCAAATGATTTGGCACATGAACACTGGTATTCAGACTTGTTCTCATTTGCTTTTAAACAACGTAAACTGCATTTGTGGATCTGTGATTATTGACTTTAATTTTTTTTTAAAGTTACTTCATTGTAATTGTCATCAGTCACCCTCAGAATCTCAGGTATAACCACACAGGTGTAGGTAGAGTCAGCTTTCTCCAAGACATGGTGACTCCAAATTAAAGCAGCCACAGACACTGGAAAAAGTACAGGAGAAGCACACATAGATTTGGCCTTATGAAATACCATCACCCAGGCCAAATTTAGCTCTGTTTTTAATCTTTTCAAAGTCATGTTGCTCTGTAAATAAAATATAGTTTCCTTCAATAAGGATTATTTAATTTTTACAAAGTCAGGTTTCAATAATTTTCTGGAGAATTTCCCCAGCCTTAAATTGGGTTATAAAAATAGATCTATTTCAGGAACCAGATGATTTACTGCTTTTCATTTTACTGGCCCCTGTGTCAGTCATCTACAGAAGCCTCTCTCATTTTGTCAACTGTCTTGTTCCTATGTTGTGTTCAGTTCCTTGCTCCACGCACTGTCCTAGGTGCTGGTAGGACCACAATGGACACAACAGGCACAGAGCTCACCCTACCAAACTTGAAGTCTTGGAAGGGTTGGGAATGCTAGACAGATATCTTATAAACAAGTCTTTGTTAACAGTGTTGGTGTTAATTTTTTTAATGTTTATTTAGTTTTGAGAGAGAGAGAGGCAGGGCATGAGTGGGAGAGGGGAAGAGAGAGATGGAGACACAGAATCTGAAGCAGGCTCCAGGCTCTGAGCTGCCAGCACAGAGTCTGACTCAGGGCTCTAACTCATGAGCTGTGAGGTCATGACCTGAGCTGAGTCGTCTGCTTAACCAACTGAGTCACCCAGGTGCCCCAGTGTGGGTGGGCATTATGGAGAAAGGTACAAGTGCTGAGAAAAAATACCACTGGGATATGAATATGGCCTAAAAGATATTGTGGGATTAATAGGTCTGTAGGGATGTGCATAATTATGTGATCAGGGTATGCAATCAGTTCATAGATATTTTTCTTTGCCTTGTATAGGTAAATATAATAGATTGGAACCTTTAAGATACCATATTAAAATCTATTCTCATTCTTCATGTGGATAAACCTTTGTAGAATTTTTCAATATAAGCTGCAGCTAATGATGAAATTCTTCTATAAGCTAGAAAGAAGCCTGTGGTTACAATTAGGTTTCATAGAGAGGGAGTGGAGCAACCCCCACAGAGAGCCTTCACTGGATGTAGAACTCCCCTAGATTCTGTAGGTGCCCAGATCACACTGATGAATGCTGTGAACTACGGAGGGAGCTGGAGGCTCAGCCCCCTTTTGAGTCAATGAGAACCCCTGAAGAGACCCCCTCAGGTCCAGATTTAAAGAGTAAGTTTTCCTTTATTTGGACTTGAGCTGTCAGAACAACAGGTTTGGGGTTGGTGCAAGAAGGCAGAAAGCTGGAGATAGGCCTGAATTGCAATCTACTTTACTCTTAGGATTGCCTTTGCTGCATCCCAAAGGGTTTTGACTGTCGTGTTTTCATTTTCCTTTACTTCCATGTATTTTTAAATTTCTTCTTTAATTTCCTGATTAATCCATTCATTCTTCAGTAGGATGTTCTTTAACCTCCATGTATTTGAGGGCTTTCCAAATTTTTTCTTGTGGTTGATTTCAAGTTTCATAGCATTGTGATCTGAAAATATGCATGGTATGATCTTGATCTTTTTGTACTTGTTGAGGGCTGATTTGTGACCCAGTATGTGATCTATTCTAAAGAATGAGGGGCGCCTGGGTGGCGCAGTCGGTTGGGCGTCCGACTTCAGCCAGGTCACGATCTCGCGGTCCGGGAGTTCGAGCCCCGCGTCAGGCTCTGGGCTGATGGCTCAGAGCCTGGAGCCTGTTTCCGATTCTGTGTCTCCCTCTCTCTCTGCCCCTCCCCCGTTCATGCTCTGTCTCTCTCTGTCCCAAAAATAAATTAAAAAAAACGTTGAAAAAAAATAAAGAATGCTCCATGTGCCCTCGAGAAGAATGTGTATGCTGGTGCTTGAAGATGAGATGTTCTGAATATATCTGTTAAGTCCATCTGGTCTAGGGTGTCGTTCAAAGCCATTGTTACCTTATTGATTTTCTGCTTAGTTGATCTGTTCATTGTTGTACGTGGGATAGTAAAGTTTCCTACTATTATCAAAGAGTTTCTTTATGTTTGTGATTAATATATTTATTTGGGTTCTTCCAAGTTGGGGGCATAAATATTTATAATTGTTAACTTTTCTTGATGGATAGACCCCTTAATTGTGATATAATGCCCTTCTTCATCTCTTGGTACAGTCTTTGTTTTAAAATCTAGATGGTCTGATATAAGTATGGCTACTCTGGCTTTCTTTTGACTCCATTAGCATGATAGGTGGCTCTCCATCCCCTCACTTTCAATCTGCAGGTGTCTTTAAGTCTAAAATGAATCTCTTGTAAGCTGCATATAGATGGATCTTCGTTTTTTCCCCCCATTCTGATACCCTATGTCTTTTGATTGGAGCATTTAGTCTACTTACATTCAGAGTGATTATTAAAAGATAAGAATTTAGTGTCATTATGTTACCTATAGAGTTGGCGTTTCTGGTGATGTTCTCTGGTCCTTTGTAGTCTTTGTTGCTTTGGTCTTCTTTTTTATTTTTTCCTCCACTAAGAGTGCCCCCCCTCCTTAAAATTTCTTGCAGAGCTGGTTTAGTGGTAAGGCACTCCTTTGGTTTTTATTTGTCTAGGAAACTCTTTATCTCTCCTTCTATTCTGAATGACAGCCCTGCTGGATAAAGGATTCTTGGCTGCATATTTTTCCTATTCAACACATTGAATATTTCCTGCCACTCCTTTCTGGCTGTCAGAAAGGCTGAAATTAACAACTCAGGAAACAACATATGCTAGTGAGGATGTGGACAAAGGGGGACCCTTTTGCACTGTTGATAAGAATGCAAACTGGTGCAGCCACTCTGGAAAACAGTATGGAGGTTTCTTAAAAAGTTAAAATTAGAACTACCCTATGACCCAGCAATTGCCCTACTAGGTATTTATCCAAAGGATACAAAAATGCTGATTCAAAGGGGCACATGCACCCCAATGTTTATAGCAGCATTACTAACAATAGATAAATTATGGAAAGAGCCCAAATGTCCATTGACTGATGAATGGATAAAGAAGATGTGTGTGTGTGTGTGTGTGTGTGTGTGTGTGTGTGTGTGTATACACACGCAATGGAATACTACTCAGCAATGAAAAAGAATGAAATCTTGCCATTTGCAGCAATGTAGATGGAACTAGAGATTATATTATGCTAAGTGAAATAAGTTAGTCAGAGAAAGACAAATATATGATTTCATTCATATGTGGAATTTGAGAAACAAAACAGATGAACATAAGGGAAGGGAAAGAAAAATAAGATAATAACAGAGAGGGGGCAAGCCATAAGAGACTTTTAAATACAGAGAACAAACTGAGAGTTGCTGGAGGGGAGGTGGGTTGGGGGGTTGGCTAGATGGTGATGGGCATTAAGGGGGGCACTTGTTGGGAAGAGCACTGGGTGTTGTATGTAAGTGATAAATCACTGGGTTCTACTCCTGAAACCAATACTACACGATGCTATCTTGAATTTCAATAAATAAATTTAAATATATATAATGGAATATTAATCAGCCACCAAGAAGGAAATCTTGCCTAATGCAACAACATGGATGGAGCTAGAATGTACTATGCTAAGTGAAAGTGAAATAAGTCAATCAGAGAAAGACAAATACCGTATGATTTCATCATACGTGGAATTTAAGAAACAAAATAGATGAGTATATTGGAAGAGGCAAAAGGAGAGGAGAGAGAGAGAGAGAAACAAAACACAGAAGACTCTTAATGATTGAGAACAAACGGAGGGTTCTATGGGTACCCTTAGATGGGTGATGAGTACTAAGGAGGGCACTTGTGAAGAGCACTGGGTGTTGTAAGTGATAAATCACTGAATTCTGCTCTTGAAACCAATATTGCACTGTATGTTAACTAACTAAAATTAACATTTTTTTTAAAGGGAAAAAAAAAAGGGGCGCCTGGGTGGCGCAGTCGGTTAAGCATCCGACTTCAGCCAGGTCACGATCTTGCGGTCCGTGAGTTCGAGCCCCGCGTCAGGCTCTGGGCTGATGGCTCAGAGCCTGGAGCCTGTTTCCGATTCTGTGTCTCCCTCTCTCTCTGCCCCTCCCCCGTTCATGCTCTGTCTCTCTCTGTCCCAAAAATAAATAAACGTTGAAAAAAAAATTTAAAGGGAAAAAAAAGAAAGCTAAGGTTGAGGGTGTTGGGGTAACCTGACTTGAACTTTGAGTTCAAGCAGAAGGGGTGCTGGGAGTTATGGGGTGTTCGCCACATTGCCTTTCTCATTATGGTTTTCCTTTTTCTGGCTTGTCATTGAATTTTACAGGGAGGGTGGGGGAGGTTGTGTGTTTAGAAGGGCAAGTCCTTGGGCCCAGTAGAGAAGCCATTCCATGGTGACGGTTGTGGAATGTTTCCCCCTGGACTGTCAATGAAGAGGATGTCCTAGGTCTGCACACTCCACAGTCTCAGAGGGCAGACATTCCTCTGTGGCCTGGAGTGTGTTCTTACCAGTTACCTGGCAGTGGTTTGATTCACCTTGCTGTACACAGTCCTTCAGGCTACAGGACTTCGGGAAGCACAGGTGTCATCTGGGAATCCAGGTGTCTTGATCTTTGACTGATAAAGTTGGCTCTAAAATGAGCTACTTGCATAAGGAGACTATCTTCGTGAGACAGAATCGAACTCACCTGCTACCAGATGTGCTGGTTGTGTGTGCTCTTATCTACATTTATGCAAAGACGTACATAAGCATGCAGTGAGGAACAAGCTTCAGAAACTGACAGCTGTTCTCAGCAAGGGCTTGTGTGTGCTGTGTTCTCAGTCCATTTAATTAAAGTATTACTATCCCCATTTTGTATATAAGAAAACTGAGGCTCAGCACTGGTATGTGGTAGAGTGAGGCTTCAACCCCAGGACTGCCTAATGTCCCAGGCTTTGCCCTTTTCCTCTGTACTATATTGTATTCTTATTGGTTTGAAGATGTTTGGAACAGAAAATATGAGCAGGCTTTAAAACTTCTCATGTGAGGTGAGCCTGATTCCCATGTGGTCCCTTCATCTGTGGAGTGACTTTTGCCTCCATCAGTCCATTAGCAGCCTTGGCATCTGGTAGTGCTGTCTGCATCTGGGCCCCACCAGGATGTGCCTTACAGCAGGGTGAGGACTGGGTCATTCTCGTGGGCCTCTCCCCTCCCACCTACTCCTGAACCTCTGCCCTGTGTCACTTCATCACAGCCACATCATTCAAGCCAGGCAGAAGCAAGTGTGAGCATCTAGATCTGCTCCACACTCAGTGGGATGTGGCGCCCTTCTGTGTACCCCAACCCGTGGGGCATGTGCACGCACTCTCACAGAAACCTGCACATCATGACTTCTCAAGAGTGACAGCAGACATATAATGACAGCCTCAAACCCCTTCCCCCCAAACTAAGACCCAGTGGATGGTCTCCTGAGGCCTCTTTAGCTTCTGGGCCCTGGCATGTTCCTGCACAGGAGCTGCTTGACAGAGCCATTTCAGGCGGATACTCATGTCCTTTGGATTTCCTAGCTTCCTGTAAGCGCCTCAGAGGACAGCTCAGGACTCTCCCCTTCAGTGGGTCAGCACCTGCAACAGGCAGGGAGCACATCGATCTCACCTGTCACTGTGTCCCCAGGCCTCAAAAGTGTCTGCCCCTGGTGGATGAACAGTCACACGAGTATACAGGTTGGTGTATACTGCTTTGGTACTTTAAACCAGTTAATATGCTTATTTGATATATGTTCTCAATCCCAAAATGTGAATACTAAAGATTCCTGGGGATTAAATGAAGTAACTCAAATGCTACACTACATGCTTGATAATTAATTACAATTGTTGTGGTTAACTCCAAATTCAAGCAGTAGAAAGCTCTTGCTCTTGTATTTTCCAGTTCAGTGGCAGCCTTAACAATGGCACCGAGGGTAATCATTGGCTACTTTTAAGCAACTCTTACCATTTTCACTCTCCTTATTACTTCTGACATTTTCCTGCTTTTCCTTCTCTGCTGCCTCTTCTTTCAAATGCCGCAGTAGCTTCTTCCCCCTGCTCCCATCATAGTATCAGAGAACAGCAGGACATTATGGGATCAGGAAGTTTGCTAGGAGTTGCATTGCATCTGTAGACTGCTTTGGGGACATCTTAACAATTAAGTCTTTTGATCCATGAACATGAGATATCTTTCCTTTTTTTTTTTTTTTTTTTGTATCTTCTTTAATTTCTTTCAACAACTGTGTATAGTTTTTAGTGTACAAGTCTTTTGTCTCCTTGGTTAAGTTTATTCTTGAGTATTTTATTCTTTTTGATGCTATTGTAAATAGAATTGTTTTCTTAATTTCCTTTTCAGATTGTTCATTGTCCGTGTACGGAAACAACTGATTTTTATGTGTTCATTTTGTGTCCTGCAACTTTGCTGAATTCATTTATTTGTTCCAACAGTTTTTTTTTAATATGAAATTTATTATCAAATTGGTTTCCATACAACACCCAGTGCTCATCCCAAAAGGTGCCCTCCTCAATACCCATCACCTATCCTCCCCCCACAACCCCCCATCAACCCTCAGTTTGTTCTCACAGTTTTTTGTATGGGGGAGGGGCAGTCTTCAGGGTTTTCTACATATAAGATCATGTCATCTGTGAATACACTTACTTAACTTTATTTCTTCCTTTTCAAGTTGGATGCTTTCTAGTTCTTTTTCTTGCCTAATCTCCCTGGCTAGAACTTCTAGTACTGTGTTGAATAGAAGTGGTGAGAGGTACTCTTGTCTTGTTCCTGATCTTAGAGGAAAAGCTTTCAGTTTTTCACTGGTGAGGGTAATGTTCATTGTGGGTTTGTCACATGTGGCCTTTATTATGTTGAGTTTCCTTCTATTCCTGGGTTTGTTTTTTGTTTGTTTTGTTTTGTTTTTAGTATTTTTATCATGAAAGGGTGTTGAATTTTGTCAGATATTTTTTCTGGATCAATTGAGGTGATCATGTGGGGTTTTTTCCCTTGATTCTGTTGACCAGATATTTTTAGGGAGCTAAACTATATGCAAACTAAGAAACAAAGCCAGTGGAGCTTTGTTCACCTTTTCAGGAATTGGCTGGTCAGAAGATGGACATTTTGGCATTATTATTAAAGACCTAAATGTTAGACCCAACTCTGGCAAAAACCAACAAGTCCTTTGCTCTGTTAAATATTTTCTTTGTATTTCTCCTATTATTTCCCATTATGCGCTGTGTACAAGTGCTAAATGTTAATTGGTTAGTTAGATATTTGAGCCCCCTTTTAAAGTCTGAGGATTCATAGTAACTGCCAATAAGAAATAGCTTTCCATATAAATGGTGAGTTAGTATGTGTGGGGTAGAGGACACTGTTTTAAAGTCAACTATGAAAGAGGCAAGGACACAGCTTGAATTTTATTTCCATGAAGAGTCAGGGCTTTTTAATTTAGGAAGAAACCATGGAACTATGTGGATGAAATGATAATAATATCTGGGATGATTTGTTTTGAAATAACCTTGTGGGAGTGGGAGGGGGAGAAGGTGTAAAAATGAAACAAGAGTGACAATATGTTAAGTTCATTATATATTCTCTGTATTTTTGTATCTGTTTGAGATTTCTCATAATAAAAAGTTCAGAAAAGAAACTCAATGTAAATTAATGATGATGTTGCAGCTTTATATGGAAATACTTCATAGCCGTTACAGTTAACACTTATGAAGAATTTTAATGATATGATATAAGAAAACCAGGAAGTCAGTCTTCCTAACAAGGTATATGTGTGCATGTACACACACATATCTGTGTAGACAAAAATATTGGAAGGAAATTCAAACATTAATTGGAGTAACCTTGGTCAAGGTGGGATTATGGATGATTTTCGTTCTCTGTACTTTTTACAGTGAATAAGAGAAAAACATCAAGGTATAACTGATGTACAGAGTTATATTAGCTTCAGGTGTACAATGTAATGATTCAACGTTTCTGTACATTGGTCAGTGCTCATCATGATAAGTGTACTGTTAATCTCCTTTATCTGTTTCACCCATGAAGAAAACAATTTCCAAAAAAGCTTTTGTGAAGGAAAGGAATCAAATCTGCATTGTATAATTTGGTCAAGCATTTTTTCTAGTTAAATGTTTTCCATGAACTCTGATCAGTGATTAGATAAACACCTATGTGGCTATTAATCTTGAGCTGTGGGCATGGTTTTGGCCTATACTGTCCTGTACTCTGCCCTGGAATCTGTCTTTGATGGGGTGTGTGCAGATGAGGTCCTGGGCAAAAAGCAGTCACCAAAACCATTTTACTCATTGTTGACTTCTGTTAAGCATGTCCCTTTTAACATGAATTTCCATTTGATTTTAGTGAACTGGATATGATCTCCACGAGGGTGATGGACATTAAGCTTCGAGAAGCTGCAGAAGGCCTTGGGGAGGACAGCACGGGTAAGGTCCTCACTACCCCTGTTCTGAGAAGAACCCATGTTTGGTTATGGGGCAGGGAGAGGGGCTGATGGAGCCAAGCTTTTGGGGTTCTGTGTGTGGAGAGTGGGGGTTCAGCTCACAATGTGTCCAAACACCCCACACCCTTCACTATGACTGGAGAGCACATCCAGATTATTTAAGGCCACTCAGGGCAGTACTCCTTTCCTTCTCTGTCACACACAGGGAGGTTTTAAAGTCATTTTCCTCATTCCTGGAGGCAAATCCGTCCCCATGTTTGGCTGACTTGAAAGCAAGGAGGAACAATTCATTGGAGTCACTTATCATCCAAGAACATCCAAAGAATCAGTAGGATGTTGGGAAAAGCACGATATGGCCTGATCATGCAGAAGAAATAATATTATCAAGACAGAGCCTTTGCTGTCTCTCTTTCATGGCTTTGATTCTCCTTCAGAGAACATTATTATACCCCCTACCAAGCTAAATACCAGGCTCCCTACCAAGCCAAATTCCATCATCTCATTACATGTTCTCAGTGTTACCTGATTAGGTAATTGGTTCACTGTTTTCCATAAATTGCTATTTGTCTAGACAGAGTTGCAAAATTGACCTTAAAAATTTTGATCTCCCCACAATGTACCTTTTTCTTAGGTTGGCCATTTATACTCCCCTTATCTCAGTAACAAAGATCTCCATCACTTTCTTGTTTAAAGTTAAAATGCTAAAAAGTAAAAATAAAGTTAAAATGCTAGTAGTGATTTTCTTTGTTGTACTTTAGTGGGAACAGCTTCCAATAATATTAAATCCTAGATGCTAACCCTTAGCTTCAAATACTAATTTCATTAAAGAGTCTATTTCATATATTATAGGTAGATTTTCCTTATTATTCCATATTAGAACTACTTTTCCTCTGTCACATTTTGGTAGACAACAAATAAGCCTTAAATATAAGGTGAGGTTTTAAAAATTAACTCTGATGGAGGCACCTGGGTGGTTCAGTCAGTTGAGCATCTGGCTCTTGATTTTGGCTTAGGTCTGAGCTTGGATGTGTAGGTCTTGATTCCAGGTTTGTGAGATAGAGCCCTACATCAGGCTCTGTGCTGAACATGGAGTCTGCTTAGGATTCTCTCTCTCTGTCCCTTTGCCCCTCTGTCTCACTCTCTGTCTCTCTCTCTCTCAAATAAAAATAAAAAAATAAAAATAAATCCTGAGAGAGAAAATGGAATTTCAAAATTTCTCATATTACAGGATACTGAATTATTTCTGATTTTAAACAAAAAATACTCTTTGAAGAAGCATTTCATTAGTCATTAGTCTGAAACAACCTCCATAAATGCTAGTTTGGGATGGTTACGGAGGCTACCATGAAGAATCAGTTTTAAAAACAATTTTTTTTAACATTTATTCATTTTTGAGAGACAGAGTGTGAGCAGGGGAGGGGCAGAGAGAGAGGGAGACACAGAATCCAAAGCAGGCTCCAGGCTCTGAGCTGTCAGCACAGAGCCTGATATGGGGTTCGAACCCACGAACCTTGAGATCATGACTTGAGCTGAAGTCAGACACTTAACCAACTGAGCCACCGAGGTGCCCCTTTGATAAATTTTTAAAAAATGTTTATTTTACTTTTGAGAGAGAGAGAGAGAGAGAGAGAGAGAGAGAGAGAGAGAGAGAGACAGAGCATGAATGGGGGAGGGGCAGAGAGAGGGGGAGACACAGAATCTGAAGCAGGGTTCAGGCTCTGAGCTGTCAGCACAGGGCCCGACGTGGGGCTCAAACTCATGGACTGCAAGATCATAACCTGAACTGAAGTCAGACTCTTAACTGACTGAGCCACCCAGGTACCCTATAATCAATTTTTAAAAAGAAAGAGAGAAATTAAATATTCTTTTTTTCTGAACAATAGTAAGTTAAGTTATTCAGGTCAACTCCTTCCCATTTAAAATTTGAAATTCTAGATAAGCTTCAACAAATGAGGTTGGGAAAACTGGATAGCCACATGCAAAAGAATGAAACTGGATCACTTTCTTTCACATATACAAAAATAAACTAAAAAAATCATAAAATTAAAAAAAATAAACTCCAAATGAATTAAGGACCTAAATGTGAGGCCTGAAAACACAAAAATTCTTGAAGCGAGCATAGGCAGTAATCTCTCTGACATTTTTCTAGAAATGTCTCCTGAGGCAAGGGAAATAAAGGCAAAAATGAACTATTGATACTACATCAAAATAAAAATTTTCTGCACAGCAAAGGAAATAGTCCTTTCCTTTAGTCCAAAACTAAAAGGCAACCTACTGAATGGGAGAAGATATTTGCAAATGACATATCTGATAAAATATTAGTATCCAAAATATGTAAAGAACTGATACAACTCAATATTCACAAAACAAATAATCCAGTTAAAAAATGGACAGAAGACACGAATAGATATTTCTCTAAAGAAGACATACAGATGGCCAACAGACACATGAAAAGATGCTCAGCATCACTCGTCATCAAGGAAATGCCCACCAAAACTACAATGAGATATCACTTCACACCTATCAGAATGGTTAAAATCAACAACACAAGAAACAACAGGTGTTGGTGAAGATGTAGAGAAAAAAGAATCTTCTTGCATTGTTTGTGGGAATGCAAATTGGTGCAGCCATTGCAGAAAGCAGTATGGAGCTTCCTCAAAAAATTAAAAATAGAACTATCCTACAATCCAGAAATCACACTATTGGGTATTTACTTCCAAAACACAAAAACACTAACTCAAAGGGATACATGCACCCCTATGTTCATTAGCACTATTTGAAATACACAAATTATGGAAGCAGCTGAAGTGTTCATCAATAGATGAGTAGATGAAGAAAAAGTGGTATACACACACACACATATACGCACATATGTGCACACACACACACACACACACACACACACACACACACATACAGTGGACTGTTATTCAGCCATAAAAAAGAATGGAATCTTGCCATTTGCAACATGGATAGAGCTAGAGAGTATAATGCTAAGTGTAATAAGACAGAGACAGACAAATAATCATGTGATCTCACTCATTTGTGGAATTTAATTAACAATACAAATGGGCAAAGGGGGAAAAAAGAGAGACAAACCAAGAATCAGACCCTTAACTATAGAGAACAATTTGATGGTTACCAGAGGGAAAGTGGGAGAGGGGATGGGGGAAATAGGGGATGTGGATAAAAGAGTATCATGATGGAAAAAAAAATAAAATGAGAAAAAATTTATCACTTACCATGATGAAAAAAAATGAGAAAAAATTCTAGGTAAGACCATTTACCTCTTAAAAATCTTTTTAAAAGTAAGAAATAAGATAGCCAGAATTGAAAGAGAAATGGTGATCTGCAGAGATAAGTGGTCATAGAAACCACTTTTGCCCTCAGATCATTGATCAATGTTGGAAATTTTGAATTTCATTTTCATGTCTTCATGGAGTGATAGATGAGAGAAAGGGTCAGATATCAAAGTACATGTCTGTACAAGGTGGGCTAACAGAAGACCCTCTTGACTCGAAGGTGGGAGCCCAAGGAGCAGTAAAATCAGAGTAAGTGTGAATAAGAGGTAAAGCACCTCTTTATGGATTTGTAGCTTGAGTTTGTATCACTTAGGTAATTTAGAGAATCTCAACCCTTGAACTTGGCTAATATTATTCCTAGACTGGATGTGACTATAGGTACCTTGTCGAATCAGACAATCTTTTTTGAAGAACAGTACCTCTACCTAGACTTCAAAATATTACAGAAAATAATATTTTCAAAAAGTTCCATGACAAACACAGTCAGTGATAACCACATATATAAAGCCAAAGGGCACCATGAATGAGAAGCAACATGTTCTAGGTTTAATTAGGTCTCCCCAAAAGTCATATATTGAAGTCCTGACCCCTGGCACCTCAGAATATGACCTTATTTGGAAGTTGGGTCATTGCAGATGGAGTTAGTTAAGAAAAGGTTATACTGGAATATGGTGGGCCCCTAACCTACTGTGACTGATGCCGTTATCAAAAGGGGAAATATGGACATAGACACGCACACAAGGAGAACACCATATGAAGATGAAGTCATATCAGGGTGGTGGCATCTACAGGACATGGAATGTCAAAAATTGCCAGCAAACCACCAGAAGTTAGAGGATGGAATAGATGTCACGGCCCTTTCAAGGAAGCAACCATGCCAATAACACCTTAATCTCAAACTTCTAGCCTCCAGATCTGAGAGGCAATACACCTCTGTTGTTTAAGCTGCTCAGTTTGTTCTATTTTGTGACAACAGCCCTAACAAACTGGCACACAGGAGAAACGGGGTACCTGGATGGCTCACTTGGTTAAGTGTCCAACTTTTGGTTTCAGCCCAGGTCATGATCTTGTGGTTTGTGAGTTCGGGCCCGCATCAGGCTCTGCGCTGGCGGTATGGAGTCTGCTTGGGAGTCTTTCTCTCCCTCTCTCTCTCTCTGCCCCTTCCCCACTCACGCTGTCTCTGTCTCAAAATAAATGGATAAAATTTTTAATAAAAAAATACACAGCAGAAACAAGAGAAACATAAAAGATACACAAAAGAATCAAATACCAGAATGATCAAATATATGCTATAAAGCAATTGTGCATAGTAACTATGTTTAAAGATAATTTTTAAAAGTTTGAAAATATTTGGAAGGAACAGAGAACTATGAAAAGTGTCATAACACTCAGCCAGTGCTCTAAGGGAGATAAGTAAATGGGATACAGATAGAAGGAAGAAGTGAAATTATCTTTATTTGCAGATGACATGATTATACAAAATATCAAAAAAGTACTTAGATCTCTTAAGCAAGGTTAGCAAGATTGCAAGATACAGGTCAATATACAAATATCAATTGTATTTCTGTATAACTAGCAGTGAAAAATTATAAAACTGAAATTTTTAAAAGTACAATTTACAATAGCACAAATAAAAATAAATACTTAGGCACATATCTAACAACATGTATGCAGGACCTGTGTACTGAAAAAAAAATTGTTTAAAGAAAGACCTAGGTCAACAAAGATCTAAATACGTGGAGTGATATATTATGTGTTGTGGACTGAATACTTGTGTCCCCACATTCATGTTAAAATCCGAATACCACCATGTGATGATATTGGGAGGGTGGGGCCTTTGGGAGGTAATTAGGCCATGAGGGTGGAACCCTCAAGAATGGAATTGGTACCCTTATCAGAAGAGACCAGAGAGCTACTTGCTTTCTTTCTGCCACTTACAGACACAGTGAGAAGTTGCAATCAGCAACCTATAAGAGAGCCCCAAAAGAAGCCCACCGTGGTGCCTCCCTGATCTCAAACTTCTAGCTTCCAGAACAGTGAACAATGAATTTCTGTTACTCATAAGCCACCCAGTCTATGGCACTTTATTACAGCAGCCTGAACGGACTAAAACTACATTTACAGATTGGACAGTTGTGTTGCTAAAATGTCAGTTCTCCCCCCACTGAGCTGCAGAATGGTGTGTTAGTACATGTGGGGTAGAATATACTGTTGCTACGTCTGCTGTGGAAGGCTGGACCCAGATCAGTGATCTACAGCAAGAATATTGACCAGTGATCATTTATTTAATTTCCATGAAAAGTCAGAGATTTTTTTATTTAGGACAAAGCCAAATCCGTATAGATGAAGTGATAATAGTATTTGGGAGGATTTGCTTTGAAATAACCTGGCAGGGATGAGGAGGAGAAGAAAGAGTAAAGATGAAACAGTCATAATCCCAGCAGGATATTTTTCCAACATTGACAAACTGATTTCAAAATTTACATGAAAATGCAAAATAACCAGAATAGTAAAAACAGTTTTGGAAAAGAACAAAATTGGAGGACTCACATTACCTGATTTCAAGACTTACTCATAAGCTACAATAACGAAGCCAAGAGTGGTAATATTGATGAAAAGGGTGGATGTGTAGAGCTACAATAGTGTCCAAAAATCAACCCATACAAATGTGATAAGTTGATCTTTGACAAAAATGCAAAAGTGATTCAAGGGAAAGAGGATTATCTTTTCTTTTTTTTTTTTTTTTTTTAAATTTTTTTTTTCAACGTTTATTTATTTTTGGGACAGAGAGAGACAGAGCATGAACGGGCGAGGGGCAGAGAGAGAGGGAGACACAGAATTGGAAACAGGCTCCAGGCTCTGAGCCATCAGCCCAGAGCCCGACGCGGGGCTCGAACTCACGGACCGCGAGATCGTGACCTGGCTGAAGTCAGACGCTTAACCGACTGCGCCACCCAGGCGCCCTGAGGATTATCTTTTCAACATGGTTGAACATTTTTTCAGCATGGTTATCTTTTCAACATGGTGCTAGAGCAAATTAAACATCCTTGTAAAAAAAAAAAAAAAAGAACTTTGACCTCTACTTCACAGATGATACAAAAATTAATTTAAAATATATCAAGGGCATAAATGCAGCACTATTAAACCTTTCAAAGAAAACAGAAAATATTTGTGACCTGGAATTATATAAGAGTTCTTAGGACACTTCAATGCCTAAATTGGACTTCAGTACAATTGAAAACTTTTTATCTATGAAAGACCCTGTTAAGAAAATGAAAAGACTTGCTTTGGATCCTGTGTCTCCCTCTCTCTCTGCCCCTTCCCCACTTGTGCTCTGCCTCTCTCTCTCTCTCTCTCAAAAATCAATAAACATTTTTAAAAATTACAAAAAAAGAAAGAAAGGAAGGAAGCAAGGAAGGAAGGAAGGAAGGAAGGAAGGAAAAAAGAAAACGAAAAGACAGAGGCACCTGAGTGGCTCATTCTGTTGAGTGTCTGACTTTTGGTTTCAACTCAGGTCCTAATCCCAGGGTTGTGGGATTGAGCCCTGCATTGGGCTCCATGTTGAGCGTGGAGCCTGCTTAAGATTCTCTATCTCCCTCTGCCTCTGCCCTTCTCCCCTGCTCATATACACACTCTCTCTCAAATTAAAAAAAGAAAGAAAAAAGAAAATGAAAAGACAAGTCCAAGGCTGGAAGGAAATATTTATAAATCACCCTTGACAAGCGACTTGTATTTAGAACTCTCAAAATTGAACACTAGGAAAACAAACAACCCAAATGAAAAATAGGCAAAGGTTTTAAAGGATGCTTTACCAGAAGATACACAGATGCCAAATAAGCTCATGAAAAAGTGCTCAACATCTGTAGCCATTAGGTAATGCAAGTTAAAACTACAATGAGATACTGTTGTACAACTATTAGAATGGCAAAGCAAAACAACAACACATCCAACAGTAGCAAGTGCTGGAGGATGCAGGGAAGCTGGAACTCTCATACTGCTGTTGGGAATGCAAAATGGTACAGCCACTTTTGAAAATATTTCAACAGTTTCTTATCAAATTAAACATACACTTAGTCTGTGACCCAGCGATCCTGCTCTTAGGTATTTGCCTAAGAGAAATGAACACTTACGTTTACACAGAAACCTGTACCAACTTTATTCATAATTGCCAAAAACTGCAATGAATCCAAATGTCCTTCAACTGCTCAATGTTTAAATAAAGTGGTACATCCCTACAATGGAATAGGGCTCGGTAGTAATAAGGAACAAATTACTGCTTGACGTAACTACATGGATTGTTGTGCTGAGTGAAAGAAGCCAGAATCAAAAGGACAGATACTGTATGAATCAATCTATATGACATTCAGGAAAAGGCAAAACTATAGGAACAGAGAAGATATCAGTGATTTCCAGGGGTTAAAGACCGGGGAAGGGTTTGGATACAAAAGGGCAGCCTGAAGGGTGATGGTATAATTCTGTATCTTGAGATCATTATGCAGCTCTATGTGTACCAAAAAGAGTAAATTTAACTTGTAATATTTAAAATAACTTAAAAAATTATATGCCAGATTTGAAAACCATCAAATGGATTTTTTTAGAAATAAGAAAAACTAGGGGCGCCTGGGTGGCTTAGTCAGTTAAGCATCTAACTCTTGGTTTCAACTCAGGTCGTGATCTCAAAGTTTGTGAGTTCGAGCACTGCATTGGGCTCTGCGCTGACAGCATGGAGCCTGCCTGAGAGTCTCTCTTTCCCTCTCTCTCTGCCCCTCCTCTGCTCTCTCTGTCTCTCAAAATAAATAAAACTTAAAAAACTATTTAAAAAGAGAAATAAGAATAACTGTTACAATTAGAAATTTATTGGATGAGTTTAACAGCAGATTATATCAGCTCAGGATAGATTAATCATAAGAAAGTAGACAGAAAAGGGGTGCCTGGATGGCTCAGTGGGTGGAATGTGGAACTCTTGATCTCAGGGTTATGAGTTTGAGCCCTTGTAGGGTGTAGAGATTACTTAAAAAAATTTTAAAAAGCATACAGAATATAGAATAGAATGGTAAAATGATGGGAGGTATAGAAGAGAAGAGGCATAGAGATAAGTGAAAGGATGTAATGTATATCTGAGCAGTCTCAAGAGAGGAGAGAGTAGCAGAGAATATTCTAGAATTTAGAAAAAGATGACCCAATCCACAGATTCAAGAAACTGAATAAACCCCAAGAAGGATACGTAAAAGGAAAATCCGTGCAGAGTGAAATTATAGAAAATCAAAGACAAAATGAAAAATCAGTGTGAGAAAAAAAGATTACCTTCAAAGAAGCAAAAAGCTGATGACTGACTTCTCAACTACACAACAGAAGCCACAAAACAGTGAAATAATATTTTCAATATTATTGAAAGAATAAGTTTGAAAAACTAACTGCCAACCTAGAAAATTATACCCAGGAAAAATATATTTTAGGAATGAAGGAAATATAAGGCGCTTTCAGACAAGCAAAAACTGAATTTGTCATCAGTAGACCCTCTCCAAATCAGATTGTAAAGGAAAATTGTCCTAGATGGAAAGTCTGGAATACAAGAAGGAATGGTGAGCAAGGAGACTGAGAAACAAACATATAAATAGGATTAAAGTATTCTAAGTTCCTTGTTTTGTCCCATAATAGAATACATAGTATGATTTCTAGGGCAATTACTGAAAAAAACAGAGATTAAAGACAGCTTACAAACTCATAGTGGGAAGAACAGAATAACTTTTAAAAGTCAGCTAATCCAAAGGATGGCAATAAAGGAGAGTAAGAAAAAAACACATAAGATGTAGTCTTGTTTTTATTAACGTATCAGTAATTACAGTAAGTATAAGTAGGCTAATTATATTAATTGTTCCAGTTAGACTTAAAGATCATCAGATTGGATTTCTACAACTCTAAGTCCTATCCATAAAGATTCAGAAGAGTTGAGAGTAAAAGGATAGAAAAACATGTATCTTGTAAACACTAGGAAAAAGGAAGCTGGATAGATGTGTTAATAGCAGTCAAAACAAAATTTAAGGCCAAAAGCATCACTAAAGATAAAGAGGGCCATTTCACAAAAGGTTCAGTTTCCCAGAGAGATAATAATTGCAACTTTCTCTACTCATTGTAATGTTAAAAGTTATGGAGAAGAAATTGACAGTTAAATAAAAATAAAATCTGCAATCAGAGTGGGTTTTGTTTTGTTTTTTTTTGAAAGAGAGTATGAGTGGAGGAGGGGCAGAGGGAAGAGGTTCAGAGAGAATCTTAAGCAAGCTCCAAGCCCAGAGTGGAGCCTGATGTGGGGCTCAGTCTCACAACTATGAAATTGTGACATGAGCCGAAATCAAGGGTCAGATGCCTAACCAACTGAGCCACCTAGGCACCCCCAAGAGAGGATTATTTTTAATACATTTCCATCAGTAATTGATAGAACAAATGTATTTTAAAAAATTAATAAAGATGAAACATATTTAGACAACACAAAAAGTAAAGGGCTTGTCCTAATTGACATGTATAGAACATTGGCAGAAATACATGATTTTCAAGCACACTGGGAACATTTACCAATTTATGGTAAAGGCCATGAAGCAAATCTCAACAAATTTGAATGGTTTCAAATAATACAGAGCAATTCTCTGACCACAGTGCACTTAAGCTGGAAGTCAATAACAGAAAGATAGTAAGAAAATCTCCAAGGGTTTGGAAGTTAAGATCTACTTTCCTAAATAACCTCTAGGTCTAAGAAGGTATTATAATGGAAATTAAAAAATATTTCAACCAAACAACAATGAAAATCTATCAAAACATGTGGATGCAGCTAAACGAGGTTTAGGGGGAGATATATTGCCTTAATGTGCCTTAAATATAAAATGCCTTAATAAAATAAATAAATGCCTTAAATATAAAAACAAAAAAGCCTAAAAATTAATTAGCTAAGTATTCATCTCAAGAAGTTAAAAAGAAAGCACAGTACCTGAAGACAGTAGGAGGAAGGAAAGAGTAAGAACAGAAATTGTCACAACAAAAAATAAACATGAAGTAGAGAGAATTAACAAAGCCAACTTTTTTTTTTTTTAATGTTTATTTATTTTTGAGACAGAGAGAGACAGAGCATGAACGGGGGAGGGTCAGAGAGAGGGAGACACAGAATCTGAAACAGGCTTCAGGCTCTGAGCCATCAGCCCAGAGCCCGACGCGGGGCTCGAACTCCCGGACCGCGAGATCATGACCTGAGCCGAGGTCGGCCGCTTAACCGACTGAGCCACCCAGGCACCCCCCAACTTTTTTTTAAAGGCAAATAAAGTTGACCTCTGGTGAACTCATCAAGGAAAAATGAGGCACAAATAATTAATACCAGAGCTGAGGAAGGGGGTTTTATATCAGGTGGTGTGGATGCTAAAACAATATAAGGATATTATTAATAACTATATGCCAATATAGTGAAGTTGAAAATTTAGAAAAAATAGGCAAATTCCTAGAAAAACGTAGCCTCATAAAACAGATTCGAGAAGTAGAAAATCCAAATAGTTCCTATAACCCACTAGAGAAACTGAATTTAACAGCCTAGCAGTGAACAAACCTAACACGAATAGGCCCCAGTTGGATGGCTGACTAACCAACCACTGCAATTCAGACAAGAGTGTTACCTTTTGGATCTTTGTAGCCACTCATTTTTAACCCAGAAATACCATGTTTGACTGCATAGGGTAATAAAGCTGCACTGTGTATTCAGACCTTCATGGATGCACACCTGTTTATCAGCTAGGCAAAGGTCAGATGGTATCCTAGCAAATGCAGAAAACTCTTAAGAGTCTTTCCAAATCATAAACTGTCATTGAGAACCATCAGTTAACAACATAAGCATTATGTGATTATTAAGGTAAGGAAACTTCCACTAGAAGTTAAGAAAGTTTGGCTACATGTAGGATTGATTTCCCTTTGGGCAGGGATCTGCTCCCCCTAAGGTAATATAGGGACCCCAGCTAGAGTAATCCTAAGTCATTCTGCACATTAAGGCAAGATCATGTAAACTTCCTAAGGGGACATTCATATAAATGTAAAGATCCTGGGGTGGGGGGCAGTTAAAAAGGAGTTCAGCTCACAAAATTATTTACTTAAAAAACTAATAAGTTGTTTCAGCAAATGTTCAGAATATGTTAGACAATACCCTGGTGATCTCTGATGTTGCATCCTTCTGCTGTTAGTTCTCATAAATATTCAGAAGGAGAGGAATGAAGATCCCTGAGCTGCTAATGTGATGTCACAGGATCCTGGAGATGATAGAGACTAAAGGAGGTTGAGACTAAAGGAGGCATCAGAGAAGAGATAACGAAATGTTTCAAAGTGTTGTAAATTCTAACAATCCAGGAAACGTGGCAGAGTGAGACTCAGTGTTTCCACCACAGTTTGACATGTTTTTTTCACCCAGAGTTGTTAGCTCCTCCTGGCATCGGGCACTCCAGTGAGCACGAGGAGGCTGGCCCTCCTCTGTCCCTGGTGTGCATGTTCATGCTAAATGAAGCAGTTGAAGACTATTTGGAAAACAATAATGTGAGTTATCACATGGCCTTTACCTCACCAGGACTTTTTGCTTTTGGCTATGTATATTTAGATATTAAAACTTACTTTGTTTGTACAGTGGAATATTATTCAACAATTAAAGTAAGAATGCATACTAACACATGTATCATCAATGCAAAATTCAGAAGCAGTTCATGGAATGAAAGAAGCCAGACCAAAGAGTATAGTCCAGTCATGCAATACAGTATGTGTTATATGAATTCAAGATGATTCTACTGTATGTATGATTCCACTCATGCAATACAGTATGTGTTATATGAATTCAAGAATGGGCAAAACAACTGTGTGGTGATAAGAAATGAGTGGTTGCATCAAAAATAATAAACTAGGGGCACTTGGGCTTAGTTGGTTGAATGTCCAGCTCTTGATTTCAGCTCAGGTCATGATCCCAGGGTTGTGGGATTGAGCCTCACGTCAGGCTCCATGCTTGAGCATGGAGCTTGCTTAAGATTCTCTCCCTTCCTCGGCTCCTCTTCCTCCCTTGTACTCTTGCTCTCTCTCTCTACAATAAAAAGCATTAAAAAAACAATACTCTTTAGGAATAAATTTAACCAAGAAGGTGAAAGATCTGTTTAAAAAGAAAGAAAGAAAGAAACCTGGTTTCAAATGAGAGAATGATTGCTTGTGGTTTGATTCTGTGATCATGCTCCAGAGCTTTCTTGGCTCTCTTATGAAATGTCCAAAATAAACAAATCAGGATTGTTTTCAGGTGTGCAAAAATGGCACTCTGTGTAGTTCCTGTACTTCTGTGTGGTAAAAGAACTTTCCAGGAGTGCATAATTGATGCACAGACAGAAATATTGCTCTCTGCCCTTTTCTGGTACACACCTTGCGCATGCTTCATAAGTACTCACATGTGTTCTTTCTGCACAGGGAAGAAAAAGTCCAAGTTCAAAACATTTAAGAAGTTCTTCGGGAAGAAGAAGAGAAAGGAATCACCATCTTCCACAGGAAATAGCACCTGGAAACAAAGTCAGGCGAAGAGTGAGGTCATTGCCATTGAGTCAGGGCCAGTGGGCTATGACTCAGAGGATGAGCTCGAGTAAGTTGCCTTGTCCATCCTTCAGGCACATGTGGCCCAATAAGCAGGGGTTGGGGGGAGCATAGGAGGACCCAAATACTCTGTCTCATGGTCTTGAAGATTGACTGGATTTGTGAGTATATTTCCTTCCAAGGGAAATCCACTGGAAGCTCTTCCAAGGAGGTTGTATTTTCTGTCTTTTCTTACATAGGGATGGAGAAAGTTAGGGGAAAACATGAACAGGTACCTGCTATGTCCCAGGTGCTGTATTTATTAGAAGTCTGCAACCACTATGGGATAGGAGGTGAGATCTGCCACTTTATAAATGAGCAAACCAAGCTTTAGAGACATTTTGGAGAACTTGCCCATTGTCCTGCAACTGAAAGTGGCAAGATTAGGATATACACCATTATTTTATTTGACCTAAAAATTCTCCATTAGAAGGAGAGAGGGGCGGAGGGAAGGTTTCTTGCTGTTCAGTCTTAGACAAATCATCCAAAAGTATTGTTAGATATAACAGAACCAATAAGTATGAAAATTTGGGGAAATCTAGTGAAGAAATCCTTATTTTTAGAACGTGTACTTCATCAAAATATAGTTATAATACACATGCTTCCAGCAGTTATTTCTGTGAATAAAAGGGGGAAAAATTTGTTGCTATGCAAACTTTTAAAAAAATTTTTTATTTAAATCCAAGTTAGTTAACATATGGTATAATAATGGTTTCAGGAGCAGAATTTAGTGATTCATCACTTACATATAACAACACCCAGTGCTCATGCCAACAAGTGTCCTCCTTTAGATCCATCCCCATTTAGCACCCCCCACCTATCTCCCCTCCAGCAACCCTCAGTTTATTCTCTGTATTTAAGAGTCTTTTATGGTTTGCCTCCCTCTCTGTTTTTATCTTATTTTTCCTTCCCTTCCCCTATGTTCATCTGTTGTGTTTCTTAAATTCCACATACGAGTGAAATCATATGATATTTGTCTTTCTCCTACTGACTTATTTTGTTTAGCATAATACACTCTTAAGAGTTCCTTGCCTGTTTTTAGAGGAGTAGAAATTACACTGACCACTTGGTGGCACCAAATGACTGAAGAGGAAAGATTCAAGGTTTTTCTTTCAGGGTTTTTGTTTTCGTTTCTGTTTTTCCTGGTGCTAGCAAGGAGCAGAGTGGACCCACAAAGCAATCTATGAAGAGTACCAAGGAAGGGCTGTACACACATTTTATTAGGCAGGGTGCTCTATATCCTTGGGCTGCGAGATGTTGTCATGATCATATTGCTAATTATTAAATGTCTTCACTGGGCCAGCCCCAGGGAAATTATAATACTTTCCCCACCCACACCCTGTCTCTTTACCAGAACACACAGTGGCTGCTCCATCCAGGGAACAGGAACACAGCAGAGAGGCGAGCATGGTGTGTGCATGTGTGCATACGTGTGCATGTGTTTGTGTGAGAAATGACCTGTCCACTTGTGTGTCTCCTCTTTGTCACTGGAGCCCATGGAAAATGGGGACAGTTTCCCTTCTATCTTTATGTTCCCACCAGGGGCCAGGTCCTCAATTACTGGTCAAAGTTCACTGGAGTGATGCTAGGATAGGAGGCTTAGGGGTGGGGTCTGATGAATCCCGGGAAGTACAGTGTTTTTAGAGAACAGCACAGAGGATGAGACAAGATCTGTTTTCCCCCCAACCTCATTGAAAAATAATAGATGTATAACATTGTGGAAGTTTAAGGTGGATAATGTGTTGATTTAATACACAAGCATATTAAAAAATGACTACCACCGTAGAGCTAATACCTGCATCACATCACTTAATTACTACTTATTTATTGAGGTGGGACCATCTAAGATCTACTCTCTTAATAATTTCAAGTATATAATACAATAGTATTATCTATAACTGTACTATACAAACTGTGCTGTAGATCTCCCTAACTTCTTTGTCTTATAACTGGAAGTGTGTACCATTTCCCCCAGCCTACAGCCCCTGGTAACCACCATCCACTATGTGTTCTTATGAGTCTGACTTTTTTAGATTTTACATAAGTGAGATCATACAGTATTTGTCTTTTTCTGTCTTGCTTGTTTCACTTAGCATAATGCCCTCAGTGTTCATCATGTTGTCACAAACCACAAGATGTCCTTCTTCCTCATGACTAACTAATATCCCAGGTACATATATGTAGACACACACATGCAAACTACATCTTCTTTCTCCATTCATCTGTTAATGGACACGTGGGTTGTTTCCATATTTTTGCTATTGTGAATAATGCTGCAGTGAACATAGGAATGCAGATATCTCTTCAAGATCCTATTTTCATTTCCTTTGGGTAATACCCAGCAGTGGACTTGCTGGATCCTGTGGTAGTTCTATTTTTAATTTTTTGAGGGGCCTCCATGCTGTTCTCCATGGTGACTGCACCAACTTCTATTCCCGCCAACAGTGCAGATGGGATCCCTTTTCTCCACATTCTTGCCAACATTTATCTCTTATCATTTTGGTGATGGCCATTCTAACGGGCCTGATATTTGCATTTCCTCAATGATTAGTGATGTTGGGCATCTTTTCATGCGTCTGTTGGCCATTTATATGTCTTCTTTGGAAAAATGTCTGTTTGACTCCTCTTGGTAAAACAATTAAATCCTCTTGAATTGGATTGTTGTTGGTTTTTCTTGCTATTGAGTTGTATGAGCTCTTTTTATATTTTGGATATTAATCTCTTATCAGATATATTATTTGTAAATATTTTCTCCCATTCTGTAGGTTGTCTTTTCATTTTGTTGATAGTTTCCTTTGCTGTGCAGAAACTTTTAAATTTGATGTAGTCTCACTTGTTTATTTTTGCTTTTGTTGCCTTTGCTTTTGGTGTCAAATTCAAGAAGTTATTGCCAACACCAATGTCAAGGTCACTTACTATCTATGTGGTAACTCTTCTAGGAGTTTTATGATTTCGTGTCTTATGTGCAAGTCTTTAATCCATTTTTATTTTTTTATGGGGTAGAATGAAAAAATACTGAAACTGAAATTGCATGTTCAATTTCATTCTTTTGCTTGTGGCTATCCAGTTTTCCCAGCACCATTTATTGAAAAGACTATCCTTTTTTCATTGTATATTCTTGGCTGCTTTGTTATAAATTAATTGACTATGTAAGGGACAAAATCTTAGGGGGAGTCTTTAGCCCCTTTGAGAGTCTGTGTGTGTGCCTTCTAGACTCTACAGCAATTTCTCTTCCATCACCATGGGCAAAAGAGTTCCATTTGCCAACATACATTAATGCTGGCAAACCACATGGGACCCTGTGGTTTCAAAACGCTGACACCCATTTATTGTGTCTGTGTTGTTAAGCTTTCTAAGCCTCTTAATCTGTAATGATTTTCCCTCTTCCTCCCCCGCCACCCTGCTTTGTTTCATGTCATTGATCTGATGGAGAAGCAGGGTAATTTTCTCTGGCCAATATCCCACATTCTGGATTTGCTTTCTCTTGGTATGATTGAACTCATTTTTATAGTCTCTGAATCTCTTGCAAAATGTTAGATGGATCTAGATATTTAATTAGATTTAGGTTCAAAGTGGTACTGGATACTTACTGTCACATCACCTCATGAAGCACATACTCTCCGGTTGCCCCACTTCTCATGACACGAAGACTGAGCAGTGGGTTCAGGGGGTCTCTCTCAGTGTGATAGCTCTACAAACCTTCATATAGTGATTTTAACACCTGCTTATGGTCATTGCCTAGATCCATTCTTTTATTGCACAATGGTGTTTTTTCTAACCCTGTCATGCATTCTGCATGTATTAGCTGGAATTTTTTTCATGAAGGAGACCTTTCCTTCATAAATTCCTTGGTTTCTCTGACATGCAGTTTTTCCAGGAAAGGCAGAATAATGCCTCGTTCTCCTTTTACCAATCTACCTTCAGAGTAATGACCTGGTACCCGAGCTGGTACCCTAACTTCGAACACTGACCAATGAGTTTTGTTTTTTATCTTTTCTGTTTTTTTTTTTTTACATCATTGTGAGTGCATGGATTTTTATATATTTGATTTGCTTTAAACCATGACAGTCTTTATTCATTTTTATGCTCATAGTGTTTCATCTTGCACTTTGGAAGTCACTTCAAATTAGTTCCTGGGTTTTTTTTGACATGACCCCATTTGTCTTTGAATCTCCCCTGCTTTCCTGTACAATGAGAAATCCCAGGTTTATTTTGTGCATTTCCTATCCTAGACCTAGTATCAGACATCTCTTCACATGGTTCTTTTTGGTGTGAAATGGTCTTTAGAGACCATTCTGGCTGCTAGGGGTGATGATTTCTAGTTGGCTGTCATTGCTTCTAGACTTCTTCAGTAGGTATATTAGGAAACATGTTTTAAGAGAAAAATAAATTACTAACTCACTGGTATTTCCAGTTCAAGTTTAATAAGACAAAATTTTTACTTTGATTATTTGAATTCACTATTTTCTATACTAGGAATCTTGGTTCCTAGTGATATTAACAAAATTGTTCATTTTCTTTATTGTACAGTATACTAATAATAATTTCATTACCCCGCCTTAGGTTATAGGTTAGAGTATAGGTTACACTCTATAAGGATTGTCCTCTACTCTTTTTAAAAATCAATATTACTGGGACGCCTGGGTGGCTCAGTCAGTTGGATGACTGACTCTAGATTTTGGCTCAGATCATGATCCCACAGTTTGTGGGTTAGGGCCCCTGTGTCAGACTCTGCAGTGCAGAGCTTGCTTGGGATTCTCTGTCTCCCAATCTCTCTGCTCTCTCTCTTTGCTCAAAAACAAATAAATAAATAAACTTTAAAAATGTTTTTAAAAATCAATATTGCTACCAATAAAACTGAGTACAATTTCTTATTTTTGATTTTTGTTTTTGTTTTTTTGTTGTTGTTGTTCTTGGAATTTATCCTATTATGAATGTAGAGTCAAAAGCCACTTGGATGTTGAATTAAAATCACTTAAACTCATTCTTTTCTCTGTACAGTTATGCCAACAATATGATATAAAATTAGGCTTCTTTGTTTCCGTTTGTTTTCTAGTTTTAGAGATTATCTTATTTCCCTTTTTGTTTGATTTTGTCTTTTAACTACATAAAATGTTTACATAGTTTCAAAGACAAAATTGTAAATGTACAAGTAAGTACCTGGGAACCCTGTCTCCCAATCTTGTTTTGTCCTTCCCCCTAAAGATAACTATTTTTATTCATTTATTACTTATCTCTCTATTTTTATTTCTTAAAATATGCACAAACAACACATCTATTCACATATGTTCACCTATAGTCATACACCCCTTCCCCACTTAGAGCTGACATGTTGTTCTGCACTCTGCTGTATTTTTCACTTAGTGCAGTCTGGTGCTGCCTGTGTACAGAGCTCCCCCTTACCTACTTGGTCAGCTGCAAAGTTTCCATGTTTATACAGATACCTACTGAAGGTCATTGGGTTGATGATAGTGTTTTGCTTCTATAAATGTAGCAAGTGGCCTTGAACGTATGACATTTTGTGTTTTTGCCAGTGTATCGTTGAAAAGGCAGAGGCCTTTTCATGCTGTCTCAACTCCTACTTACACCCCCAGAGTGGAGGTGTTCAGGCAGTGGTTATGACTTCCAGTGGGCGTGGCCATGGGCTACCCTACTGTAGGAAGGAAACCCAGGTGTGCCTGTGATCTTTGTGACAAGAGCTGCCATTGGCAGGAAGGGCCCATCTAGTTCTTTCACTTGGCCTGATGCCTTCCGAGAAGTATAAGGACACACCCTTCTGGGAGCCATAGGTTCCCCACTTGCAGACTCACAACTGTGGGCTAGAAAGCAGTTGGAAAGCATCATTAACCAACACAATGTGATCTGCAGTGGAGCAGGACCACCCCTAAGAGTGCTCAATGCCTCACAGAGGACAGGATGCCTGGGGCAGCCTGGAGGTGGGGGAGTGTGGAGCACAAGATGGCCAGTGCCTGTAGGGGCGGGCCTTCCTTCCTTCATCATCGGATCTCAATCATCTCCTTCCATCTATTGTTCAGGCAGTCACTGCCAGTAGGAAAATCTGACAACCAACTCTCACATCCTCTTAGGACATTTTGTGAAATGAGTCCTTTGGGTTCAGTTCTGAATTGGAGTCTTGAGCTCAGAGCTGTGGCAGAGGCTGAGATGATGATGACAGAAATGCCCACCATCTGTATTCCAGGACCTAGGCACACAGGCTGGATTGCACAGATCATATCAGGTAATGAAAAGAGGGCATGGCTTAGCAGATTTGCAATTCTCATTTCAAACCCAGCCTGTGGATGTGTGTTTTGGACCACCTTGCAAGGATGCCTCCGTCAGACAGGCCCTCAGCCTGCTGTGCAAAAACAGCCTCTAGCCCACTGAGGGGCTGCATGTTGGCCCACAAGGAATGATTTCATCTTCCCTGGACATCCATGCCAGTCTTCTGTGCAACCCCCCAGCCAGCCGAGGAGCCCTGCCAACCCTTCCTTTCTACAGGCTTGCTGTCATGGACCTCACACCTCGTCAGACCCTGGTTTTCCCATTAATGAAAAGAATTCACACAGTCTTCAGATCTGTTAGGAAAATTCCTATCTCTGCAATGCTTTTAATAGTTGACTGTGGTATTTGACAGGGTTGGGATAAACTGGAGTCAGAAGCTGTTAAAGAAGAAATGTAACCGAAGGCTTATTGTATGATGTGCCGTTAGCCCCACCCCCCTTGTTCATCCTGAGCACCCCGAGGGAGAGATGGAGGAGAACAGAGTTTCACAGTGCCTCTTTTATCCTAGGGAGTCGAGGGGTGCGCTGGGCAGCCGGGCCCTGTCACATGACAGTATTTTCATTCCTGAGTCTGGACAGGATCCTACTCGACCTGTGCGGGTGTTTTCCCAAGAAAATGTGTGTGACCGGATTAAAGCCCTACAGGTAAAGTTTTCCTTGGCAGTGACACTTGGTATGTATGTCAAAGATGTATCAATAAGTTTTAAAATTATTTCTGCTTGGTTTATTTAACGTATCTTAAAGTATATTTGCGTTCCAGACACACCAAGTTAATTACAATTGGATCTTGATTCATGCCTAGTTATAAGCACTCATTTTCAAGATGAGAGCAAGAGAGCTAGTAGCAGACACTCTTGTGCTTCCATCTGCTACACCGGGCTACACCAGGCAGAGGTGTTGAAAGTACCTCCTGAAGGAATGAATTGGAGCAAGAAGATTTGTTGATAAAAAGTTGCTGATGGAAATAAGAGCAAATGTTCTTTATTCCAATCTAGTTAAAAATACAGTGTAATGTGAAAATGGGGCCACCCCCTCCTCCAGGGGGTCTTCCTGCCAAGCGAGGAGATGACACCGGCATGAGTTCTGAGGATGATGGTCTTCCCAGGAGCCCCCCAGAGATGTCCCTACATGACATTGGTCCCGGCACAACCATAAAGGCAAGTGACAGCCTGAACCACCTCACAGCTTTGTCTGCGCCCACTGCAGAGGACAGTCGGGAACTCTGGTGGCCCCTGTTAAGATTCCCATGGGTGGGTGTGGCCGTGGTCCATGCAGCTAGGAGGTGTTCCAGACCCAAACAGTGGGAGCTCACCATCAGTCCTTGGACTGTATTTGTATTCATTCTTTGAGCAGAAATTCCTGTTTTGTCAGGAGATATAGTGTTGGTAACATTTTTCATCATGGTTACAGGTCAGCTACAATCAACCCTTTACCTGGTTTTTCCTGTCTGGGCAGATGACCGGACTGGGCATCCCATCTCCAAACAAGGGAAATACCTTTGTATCTGTTTTCTGTTGTCATGACATTTGGCTGGAGGGAGAAGGGAGTGGTGAACATACATGACTTCATCTAGACTCTCAGATCTGAGTTTAGGACCATGAGATCTTGTTGATCTAGGGTTAGAATGTGAGGTGTGATGTAGGTAAACAGGGAAGCAGGGAAAGTTTGACAAGCAGGAGGGGTGTTTATGACCTCAGTAGGGCAGGGGAGTTGATCATGGATAACACCCTTCCCCATTAGAAAACAGGTAGAAAACTTGAGCTCCTTCTCCTGTATAAGCTACCCTGCTCATGGTGCCACCATTTTAAGCCCATACAATGTGCTTGTACATAAATGATCATTTTTCCCTTTAGACAAGACTTGCTGAGGGCTGGATAGAATTGGAGTTCTATGTGTAATGCTGACACTTGAAAAACAAATTAAGGCCAGAGTCCATGTTTTATAGCCACCCACCTGCCCTGTGCATTCTTGGAGCTACACTTGTGCCCTGGTCAAAAGCTGTTCCCAGTAAATCTCAGGGTTTCATTGTGAACCATCATCTTGCAGATTCTGTGCTGATCTGAAATACACTCAGTGGTCACTTCAATTTGGACATCCAGAAGCCCCCCTCCAAAAACAAGGGAAAGAATATTTACCTAATTTATGTGTAGTTGTGGGTTCCCAGAGCATCACTGATGAAAGGCAGAGGAAGGACTGTGGTATAGCTGAATGTAAGTAAGCCCCAGGGCTGGGGGTTTACTCAGGGCTGGCTAGAGAATTCTTCTCTCTGGAATTCTGCTCTAGGGTGAACCTGTCCCTGCTTTCTCCATGAGCAGAGTCTGAGGACAGTGAGCTACCCACACCTGCTCTCCCATGTCGAAGAGAAGGAAGAGAAGACAAGGAAGATGATTTGGCCTATTTCCTGGACTTTGAGCCAACCCTGTACCCCTTAATACCTTAAAATACTGGAAGGGAAGGTTTGACAGGCTATTGCTGCCTATGGTGACACGTGAAAGACCCATGTTTGTACTCTGAGATGTGCAGCTTCAGAGTCCCCAGCCTCAGGACCAGATGTGACTTTGTATGTTTTAGGGCCATATGTTGGGGAGATGACCCTCACGAGCCATAGTTGACTGACTTGCCCTCACTCCATCCCACAGTTCTCTGGCTCTCACAGCACCATGGTTCTCTGCATTGAACTGGGAAGGTACAGAATAACAGGTAGTTTCTAATTCCATTCATTAGGGCATGAGCCCAGCTCCAAACCTGCAAAGCACCATGATGCACAAATTCTATCTTTAGTTGCCTGGGAGCCACTCACACTGGACAGGGCTATGGCCTCATCCTTCTCAGTGTCCCTCCTATGGTGGTTATGTTACTGACAAAACAGTGCTCTGAGTATGAACAAGCCACTAGCTTCACAGGAACCTAAAATTGGAAGCTTTAAGACTTAAAAATATATATATAATCTTTATTATCAAGATTTTGAAGACACGGTGATCATATTTTATGCCCTAAAAGTTTTTTGGGCACAATGGACTGACTGAGATGGGGAAACAATGCAGCCTTTAAAGTGTTTTTACATAACACATGGTATTTGATATAATGGTACTTTAAATCCCACCAGGATGGGATTGTGAGCTGTTTAATTTTTTTCCTGTTGACGACTCCTTACACAAGCCCACATGCCTGACAGAAAAACTTAAAGATTATTTTGATACAAGGTTTCCAGGAACAAGTATTTCATGATAAGACCAAGGTGATATTTCCTGATGGATGAGTTTTTCAGGAAATGCATGGAATTATTTTAAAATCTCATTGCCACATTAGGTAACAACTGGTGAAACGTGGTGATTTTTATGGTAAAATTACATCAAACTAGCCATCTGCTAAGTGTCCTACCATTAAGTAGAAAACACTGGGTAGAGGGTGGCAAGCTGGGAAGTTGGCTTTATCCTGGGGGATGAGGGAAGGTAACATGGAGAGACAGCATGTCTCTGGTGGAAACACACACACTGCTGTGCTACCAATGGGCAGGTTCTGTCACCTGTAGGAATCTGTGTCCTCAGAGGGTTTTGGAGAGGATTTCGTGAGATCAGGTAGGTCAGTGCCTCCCCTTCCCTCACCAGGAAAGGCCAGCTGGAGTGCAAAGCCAGCAGGCCTCTCCTGCCCAGAAAGGTCCCACTGGCTCTACTTCACGTCTGTGGCCTGTTCCTGCGTGCGCCTCCCTCAGCCCACTCCTCAGTGGCTGAGCACCCCCCTTCTCTCTCTCTCTCTCTTTTTTTTTTTTTTTTTTTTTTTGATAGCTACTATTTGTTGGACAAGTACCATGTGCCAGGACTGAAATTTCTGTTTTCCATGTGTAACAATAGTCTTGTAAGGAAGGTGTTACTGACTAATTTAACAGGTGAGGTAATTGTGAACCCCTCTCTTTGAGGACAAACACTGTAAAGCAGCTGTCACTCGGGTTCACCCCCAAAAAAGCCTCTGAACTCCAGGCCATTTTCCCATGTGAGTCACATTCCTCCAACGAAGGGCCTCCTGTTAGACTTTTTAAATCATTCACTTCCAGAATCATCCAGAAGCACAGATTTCAGGTCAAACTGGGCAATTGGGGCAAGCAATGCAAGTGTGAATGCTTCCGGCCCACAGACAAAAATCCAGGTCAGCTTTCCCAGCCTGTACTGTACCCACAGACCTTACCCCAAGTCGCATAGTTGCTTCTCTGATCAAACACTGGACTCACTGTTCTCCTCAGTCATGAAGGTGTTGGTCTTTTCAGGCCCTAAGAACTCTCCGAATGACAGCAAAGACTGAGAAGTGAGAGTTCAGTGCCCTAGTAGGAAGACCAACCGTGACAGCCAGTGCAGGGATTTTGTGGGGACAGAGGTCATTGTGGTCAGAGTTTCTAGGAAGTTAAGCTCCTTGCCAGGATCTGCCTCCCCCACCCACCGTCACCCATGCAGGGGCCAGAGTGGGTTTGAACCCAGGACGGTCTGCTCAAACAGTGCAAAGCTAGTGGACAGGAGGCAGGGAAGGTTTTTCCTTTGGGTTAATGGGATGTGTGTGTGGCGGGGGCGTTGACCACATCTCATGTCCTCACAGAAGATGTCATCATTCTCACCCGAGAGTCACTGCATTTGCAAAGCAGCTCATCTTGCCTGGTCTCTTGAGTCAGAAAAAAACAACAGTCAGAAAAACACAAAAACAAGAGCCAAAATTTTACCAAGTGTATATACATTGTTCCTCTAGACAAGGGTGAAAATGAAGAAGCCTTCTCTATGTTCTTTAGAATGTACCCATTCTACCAGTGACCCTGAGGGAGGACTGCCTGGGAGAGGTGTCATCTGCCCAATCTTAGGTGACTTCCTGAGTCATCAGCTACAGCAGTGGAAGCCAAAGCCACAGGCACAGAGGAAGCCGGGAGCCCTGTGGTTTATTTTTTTAAATAATTTTTCTTGCTTTATTCCCGTAAGAACACAAGTCGCTGAAACAAGAGAACTAAAATAGATTAGGTCCATTTATAACGCTTTCCCCTTCATTTTAGTAATTGTCTTCTCCTAATTGGCAGGAATAAACTTAATACTTGCAGGAGAAAATACAACTTTCTGTTAACAGGGAAAATACGTTTCTCTGAGGAAGTTCCCTTGCAGGACAATCCCTGCCTCAGCTTGTCTCTCTAATAGTGACACACGTCTGGTGCCCCCCTAGTTTAGCAGGGGCTACTGGAGTCTGCTCTGTCCGGGGCTCCAGGGCTGTGGAAGAGCTGAGCAGGATGTACCCAGACCCCTGTGAGTCCACTTGCTGCCCACATCTTGTTTGCTGCCTCCCCTGAGGAGACCATTTTCATGGGGGCTTACTAAATCATTGTGAGGTGCATAAAATTATGGTCTTAAGTTAAAATGTGTGTTCCAAAGAACACACAGCACCCATTAGGATGGCTACTATCAAAGAAACAGAAAATAACAAGTGTTGGAAAGGATGTGGAGAAATTGAAGCCCCTGTACACTGGTGGGAATGCAAACTGGTACAGCCACTGTAGAAAACAGCATGGAGGTTCTTCAAAAAATGAAAAATAAAGCTACTCTGTGATCCAGTAGTTCCACTTCTGGGTAGATACCTGAAAGAATTGAAAGCTAGTTCTTGAAGAGGTATTTCTACACACATGTTCACAGAAGCATTATTCGCAACAGCTATAATGTGTAAGCAGCCCAGGTGTCCATTGATGGATGAATGGATACACAAAATGTGGTATTTCCATACACTGGAATATCATTCAGCTTTGTAAAGGTAGGAAAGCCTGACACATCCTATTACATGGATGGACATTAAGGACATTATGCAAAGTGAAATAAGCCAGACAAAAAAAGCAAATACGGTATGATTCCACTCAGTGTGAGGTAGCTGGAGTAGTCAAGTTCATAGAGACAGGAGGTAGAGTGGTGGTGGCCAGGAGTTGACAGTGGGGGATGGTGAATTGTTGTTGAGTGGGTGCAGTTTCAGTTTTACAAGAGTAAAAGCTCTGGAGATGGTTGCACAGCAACATGAGTATACTTAATGCCACTGAACTGTGTGGTTAGAAGTGGTCACAATAGTAAATGTTGTGTGTATAACATATAAAATTTGGCAAATAAAAAACATTGGGGGGAAAATGTAAACTTGACCCTAATACTGAGCACCACAGTAGAATGGAAGTAGGTGGTAGATTTGTAACTGAAGCCCAGCACCTCCCGGATTCTCTCCCTGCTCCTCGCTCATCTGGGCTGTGTTTGCTCAGGGGTGCACAGTGGGTACCCCCCCCCCCCGACACACACACACACTATTTCATGCTGACAAATGTCTTTGTGGCAGAACCCACTTAGACCTCACTCAGTCATGGAGTTTGCCAAGTTCAGTGGGCAGGTAACAGCATGTTGCACTCATCCTTCCACGTGACTCCCCAAATCCCCTTCCTCTCTGACAACACTTTTGCCCTTGCCTGACTTAGTGCCTCCCTGCTGAGGTATAAACTAGTAAAATATTTGTAACTACAGATGGAAACTTACAGCCCTATGTCTCCAAGAGGACACATGAAGATACAGGAACCTTCTAGAATGAGTGAAATGCAGCTGCCGTGATGGGGTGCTGGGTGGTGGGCTTGGCACATCTTTTGCCCCAGCATGTAAAATCACACCTTTGGGCCACCCTCTCAGGACCAAGGCTGCTCTTAGAGAAATCGGGTCGGTCTGTTTCACCGGAGAAAGAGGCTCTTGTCTGAATCACAGATACCTGCTTAGGAAGGTGAAGGCAGAGTTATCTCATCAAGGGTGCCTAGGACATAGGTTCTCTGCACGGCCTTGGAAATGAGTAAGTTGTTAGGGGTTGGCCCAACTTTTAAAGCTGCCAGCTTTTCTAAGGAACACTTTTCTAAGGGGGTGTCCTGGAACTCTCCCTGTTGAGAGCCAGATTTTAAATCTGTCCTTCCATGTAAAGCCCAGAGACAGTATGAGGAGACTGAGCACCATACAAGAAGGGAGTTGATGTGCTGGTGGGACCATTTCATACCACGAAGTTAATGCTTGGTGTGTTTACTTCTTCTCCCATGAAGATCTCTTTAGTATCCTCATCCCGGCCACAGTCTCCAGACCAGCTCTCCTCCAGGCACGCGAGCGATGCCAGTGTCTCCCCCCGCACCTCCGACAGCAGCGTGGCACCCGTGGCTGATTTCGATTACCCTCCAGAATTTTCCTCCTGCCTGGACAATTCTGCAGCTAAGCACAAGCTCCTGGTTAAGCCCCGCAACCAGCGGTCCAGCAAAATGAGGCGGCTGTCTTCGGTAATCAGGCTTTTTCTTACAGGCAGACTTGATGTCCCCCCACTCCCACCCACCCCCGCCTCTCTCCCCTCAGGGTCACGTGCCCCTTCCGAGAAACCCCATGGTCAGTAGGACCATCTCCAGGAGCTAGAGTTGCTCATCTTTTTCAATATACGTCAGATATGTCTCTTCCTTGCATAAATATGCCATCTGTTCTTTGGTTCTGCAGCACCTCCTGTGAAAGCTGCTACATGCTGTGGGTCCCTTGCCTTCCAACAGCACTGAGTGTAAGGTCCACACTCCAGGCCTGGCATGACCATGCCCTGCCTACCTCTGAGACCTACTCTTATTCTCTGCCTCACTCACTCAACACGATTTGGCCTGTCTCTGGCCTCAGGCCTTGATCTCTTGCTTGAGACATTCTTCTCCTGGCTGGCTCCTTAGCCTTGGAGTCTCAGCTCAGAGGTCTTCTCCCCAGAGGGGCTCACTTGACCATCTTATGGAAAGCAGCCCTCCCTTCCCACCCCTTCACTTTCTTTATAGCACAGGCCACACACATAAGTGACCTTTATAATTGTGTATGCTCACTTGTTTATTGCCAGTCTTCTTGAGACCTTGTCCCAGCCCTACATTCCACCCCTAGAGCAATGCTAACCACACAGCTGGTATTCAGTGCACATTTGTTGAATGGATGAACAAATGAAGACATGAACCAATGACAGATAAGCTGACACACTAGCACAGACTTCTGCCTTGGACAAGGACCTACTTATTAGCATGGGGACTGTGCCCCTATGAGGACAGATCCCTCTTTGGTCACACTGCCTGTGTAGTTGTCAGCTTGTAGTTCTGGGTGTCGAGAACTCATTCGTGGAGTGTTTTGTCTTCATAGTACCCGTAGGTTATAGGTCCACATAGGACTGTAGACTTCTCCACTGCCTGATGCCCACAGTATTCCAGCCCTGGAGGAGCTGAGGGCAGGTGTGGGGCCAGACTGGCCACAGAGAATGAGAGTGCTGAGAAAGAGATGTTCACAGACCAACATTCTCTCCCTCCTTCCTTGGAGACAGTATTGTGGGGGTATTGATGAAGTGCCCAGGATGAGCTAGGTGCTCAGCTAGGGGTGGTGGGCTGGGACTTCTCAGGATTCTGGGGACTCCCTGGAGACAGTGGGGTTTCCTTTGGGCGTGTGGAAGGTAGGTGCTTTTTAAACTCAGGCCAGCAGGGTTGACTTTAGAGGAGACTAAGGCTGAAGAAAGAAGTCAGCTATGGTTACCCTCAGGCCAATATGCCCTTGTGCAAGCTGGACACTTGTATAAGTGCTTGCACATCCAATGCATTTACAGGCTTGGTGCTGTGGGACTTGACAAGGACCAGGAACTCGAACCTGCCTATACTCATACTGAGTGGGACCACAGGGCAGGGACAGAGCCAGCTCCCTCTGTCCTCAAGTCTAGGGTTTATTCCCATGGGGATGTCTTTTGCTTTGGCAAGGGTATGTGTAACCAGCCACAGCCTGCTCAGGACTTTGTAGCAGAGAGAAGCCGCACTCATACTCCAGATGGGGGAAATACAACTTCCTGCCCTACTGTCCTCTGGACAAAGCTGTACCTCTCATTCTTTCTTTACATTCGAACTTGAATTAGCTCTTGAACCCCATTTTTTAGAGTAACAGAAATTCTGATTTAGTCAGTCCAGTAAACATTCCTTGATTTAAATTCTGTCATTTACATATCTTCCTTCCTTCTTTGCTTCCCCTTCTTGGTAGGGAGCAGGCACGGATACCTTAAGTTTTTGACTGGGCAGAGGTATCTGGCCAGTGGTCACCAGAGTCACTGTTGGGTCCTAAGGCAGGGCCTCTCTCCTTCGAGTATTCATAGCCCCCTTTGCCCTTCGGTCATGAGGTCCCTCCTCCCAACCATGAGGACTTTCCTGGTACCCTGGCCCCTCTTGGGTATGCGAGGCTGCTGTGAGGGCCCAGGAGAGGAGGGGAGAGGAGGCGGCAGCAGCAAGGGGGTGGGTCTATGCATCCTTCCTGATGATCCCAGGACCAAGCTGACGATCCCAGACCAAGTCAGAAGCCCACTTTGTTCCCTCGAGAAACTCTGTTCAGTGTCCGAGTCCATATTCCACACTACCTTTGTTCTGCCTGGCCCTCCACCCTTACCTCCTTGTAGCTGCCAGTGGCCCAAGGTGGGATGCTCCCAGCCAGGCCTGCTTCTCAGCTTTATGCTCATTTAGTGAGGCTTATGATAGTTTTAAAGCATGACCCACATCCTAAACAGGTTTCAACATCAGTGATTTCCTGTAGTAGCAAAAGGCCCGTGACACCTATTGAAACTGTCGCTTTTGAAAATTCTTCTGTAGATTTCTTTGCACATCTTCCTCTTTTCAAATCCATGGGAATAGAATTGTGCATCTTGGCAAGAGTTCACTTAGGCGTTGTCAGAGACATCCCACTTATCCTGTGTTCTGTTACCAAGCAGATGCCAGTGGAAATGTTAAAATAACACAGCAAACAAAAACTAAAACCTACTGCAAACACTCCCTGAGCGTTTCTTTACATCAAGGAAAGGAGGTCTGATGTCCCGAACTTTTTAAAAAGATTGACCTCAGGGCGCCTGGGTGGTTCAGTCGGTTAAGCATCTGACTTCAGCTCAGGTCATGATCTTGCCATTCGTGGGTTTAAGCCCCGCGTAGGGCTCTGTGCTGACAGCACAGAACTTGGAGCCTGTTTCGGATTCTGTCTCTCTCTCTCTCTGCATCTCCCCCACTTTCTCTCTCTTTCTCTCTCTCTCTCTCTCTCTCTCTCTCTCTCTCTCTCTCTCTTTCAAAAACAAAAACATTTAAAAAATTTTTTTATAAAAAGATTGACCTCACACCCTCAACCTTTTGGTCATTTTCTCATGCTTTTGAATAATTCATTGCTACTTTGATCTCCTTTCCTTCCTAAGAGAGCAGCAACTGACTTTGGGTACAGTAAGGAGGAAGTTGGACTAAATTTAAATTCCAGAGACTTCAAAAAATACAAGGCAGTGTTTGATTGTCACACCGGTAGGGCTCGGGGAGAGGAGGAGCACCATAAGCTGCAGGCAATAGGCAAGACTTCCTGTTGGAGTAGAATCTCAGACTGTTCTTGGGGGTTACTGGTAGAACACCTGGAGATGTGGGGAAAGAGCAGCTGGCCAGTCACTCAGGCCCAGAGTTGGGCACATTCACTAGTGGGGGCATGGCTTGACCTGAGCAGGGACTAGGAGAAATAATTTAAGACCAGAGAATATAAGACTTTTGACTTAACTGAAAAGTTTGGACTTTATCCTATCGGCTATGCTTTTGGACTTTATCTTGTAAGCTGTGGTTTGCCGTTGACTGTGTTTGATGTGATATGAAATTACCCTTTAGGCAAACCAGTTTGCCCTCACCTTGGGGCCCATCTCTGGAGAGAGAGAGAGAGAGAGAGAGAGAGAGAGAGCACTGAGATGGAAAACTAGCTCTCAGGCAGCACAGGGTCATGGAGAGAGCATCAGCTTTTCACCTGAGCTAATAAGCTCAGCCTTAACCAAAGTATGGCCCTCTCTGAGCTCCCAGTACTACAAGTGCAAAGAGGAAATAATTCTTCCTTGCTGGGATGAATCAAGAGTAAATGAAATAATAGGTGTGGAGTGTAAAGCATGGCAGACACCCAGCTGATTTGATCCCCTTCCCTTTGCTCTGTAGAGCAGTGTTTGTGGCTCAGCCACTAGAACCTTAAGCACCATTTACCTAGAGGGCATAGCTGCCATTGTTCTGCTGAAAGCTGAACTTGTAAGGCAAGATTCCAAACAGACCAATATGGGAGTTATTAAGAGACACCCTACCCTGTGTCACTGCCTGCTTAGGTGCCAGCTTTAGAGACACACTGTTTCCTCTTATACAAAATGGGAATGTCATAGGCATTTGACATATTTGACATGATGATGCTGTCTTTGTCCTTTTTATCTCTGCCAGCGAGCACAGTCTGAATCCCTGAGTGATCTGACGTGCACCCCAGAGGAAGAGGAATATGATGATAAGTCCTTACCCAAAGTCAGCACAGAAGAGAACCCCAATTCTGCACAGCAGGATGTGGGACTCGACAGAAGCCCTGAGCCTGGAGGACTAGCCACTATGCTGCAATCTGGGGGGCCACGGGCTAGGCGGGCACGCCTGCAGCACTGCCCTGCACTCAGTGCCAGCGCCGAGGAGGAGAGCTTCCTTGGGGATAACACCTCAAGCCGCCCAGCCACCCCCGAGGTCATTGAGTCCGAGTCGGGCCCAGTCCCCCGCGCGGAGTCCCCATCTCTGCCAGAAGGTTCCCCGCATCACCACCATAATCCTGACAGCGAAATCCAGAGGGAGGAGCCGTCCCTGGAAAGCACAAGTCCCCCAGCCAGGGAAACAGCTGATGAGGTGATTTGTGCTTCTGGAGACATCGAGATTCGATTATCCCCCTCCATCCCCGAGGGGGACACGACGCCTCCCGAGACTGACCCTGCCGTCACCTCGGAGACACCCCCTGGTCTAGATGGGCCAGACCAAAGTGTCCAGAAGGAGGTGGAGCTGACGCTGGAAGCGCCCGAGCCCGAGGGAGCAGGGAAGGGATCTCCAGAGACCCCTGCCCCAAGCCCCTCGGCTCCCAAGAGCTGCTTGAAGCACAAGGCCCCGGCGGTGAGCGAGAGCCCCGGCGCGCCGGCCGCCTGCGAGCCGCCTGCGGAGGAGCCCGCTCCCGGTCCCCTGGACGGAGAGGCCGAGCCGCCCCGGGCCGAGCCCGCGGAGCCCCCACAGGGGGGACCGGAGAGGCCGGCGCCCGAGCGGAAGGTGGAGCGGGCAGGCAGCGAGCTGCGGGCCGTGAAGTTCTCCGTGTCGTCGGGCCGGGCGTGGCCGCGCTCGGGCAGCGCCCGCCTGTTGGAGCACGCGGGCCCCGCGGGCGCCTTGCCGGTGCGCCTGCCGCTTCTGAGGAGCAGCCTGGCCTGGAGGAGCGAGGCGGCGCTCGACGACCTGCGGGCGCCCCCCGAGCCCCACGGCGGCGGCGGCTCTCGGGACTCGGGGGACGCGGCGGCCGGGCCGGGCCGGAGCCCCCGGGACGCCCCGGGAGACCCCTGCCCGGCGGCTCGCGAGCCGACATCGGGGGAGGACAGAGGCCCCTTTGCCGTCAAGCTGCGCTCCACGTCTCTGTCCTTCAAGCACAGAGAGGCGTCCTCTGCCGAAGCAAGAGGGATAAAGAGATACAGCGCTGAAATCCGGTTAGAAAGAGGGGGGCTGGCTTTGCTCCCCAAAGACGAGAAATGTCAGGTCGCGAAGGCCCCCTCCCCTCGAGGGGCACGGTCCCCGCACGAGCAGGGAAAGGGGAAGGCTCGGCCCTCGGAGCCGCTCAGCTCCAAGCCGCCCCTGCCCCGGAAGCCGCAGCTGCAGAGCCGCCCCCTGCCGTCCCCGGACGCGGGCCCCGGGGAGCTGGTCAAGGCCGCGCTGCCCCAGGACCTAAGACGGGAGACCCGGTCGGCAGAGACGCGGTCGCCGCACAGGGCAGCTGGTAAGAGCTCGCGCCGCCTGATGGGGAAGGGGCAGGGCCGTGGGCAAGTGGGGCGTCCGCAGAGTATGCAAGATCTAAGGGCGAAAACGTCGGAATCCCTCTCGGTACCACTAACACGGTTCATCCAGAGTTATGAATAGAGACCAGAGAAGGGGGAAACAGAGCAGGATTTTGTGGAAGTTCGGAGAAGTAAGGAAAATGTAAAAACCCATCTTGCAGCATATTCCCGGAGAGGAGATGGGCTGCTCAGGGGATCATTCAAATGCTTCTATCATTTCTTAAGATCGGAAGCTCAGTGAGTTCCAGAATCTTGGGATATGTGTACTCTGGTAGAAGGAGGTACTCCTGGGGCCTACAGCACTTCTTGGTTATAAATGAAGCATCTGGCTCCTCTGTCATTTAGTGTCCTTCTGACCTTCCCCCCACCCCACTCCCCAAGAAAGAATTTTTTCCTGTTTAATAATCAGGCTCATGTGGCCCAGCCTCATGCGGGAAGCATCCCATTTATTGGAGTCACGAGCCTTTTATGTAAAAGGACAGCCCCTCCGGGTGGGCGTTAACTTCCTGTCCCAGAAAGGAGGTGGTGTGAAGATTGGGGCTGAATGGAAGAATCTTCTAAAGCAACTGCCCTTTAAAATGAGCAGAGGCAAAATAGATGACCTTTCTATGTCTTTGACATTTGTCACTTTTTATTTATAGTGTTTCAGATGAAACATATCTGTTGGAAATGGGTATTTGTGGTAGAGCTAAATCATCTTTCATTGCTGGGTTCTTTTATTAATGGAAATCAGTGTGCCAGAAACGAAACTACACGGACCAGTCGTGTGTGCATGTGATGAGGGCCCTAAAGAGAAATTTTCCATGGCAAATTTTATTTGAAAAAAACCAAAACTTTCAGGATGTTTTTAAGTGGCTATTCTAAGTCCAGGACTCCACTTTAGTGCTGCATTGTGGACAGAGAGGAAATAGGACGCAGTTGTTCTCCTAGGGACCCCACACCCTAAAAGGAAGGTGAAGTGCACACGTAAGAAAAAATTAGCTCACAGAAAGCAATGTAAAGACAGTTTTCAAAGAAACTCTTATCTTTTCTGCTTTCATCCTAGGAAGTGAAAGTGTGTGTGTGTGTGTGTGTGTGTGTGTGTGTGTGTGTGTGTGTATAGTGCTTTAAGTTCTTAAGGTGACAGTTCCAGGGAGTAGTGCCAGGAGAACCCCCTGAAGGAGCCCACATGCATGGCCTTCCTGATCCAAGGCCCCTTGGCTCAGCTGTAATTTTTTGCTGCTGCTACTGTCGCTACATTAGGCTAATTAGCAAGGGAGCTCTGGGAGAGGTTCAAGCTGTAGCTGATGATCCACTCTGCAGATTTCCAGCCAGGTTATTGAAGCTATTGTAGAGTGCTTCAAAAACCCATTAAAATATCAAGGGAGGAGGGGGTTTTCTCTGTGCAGATAAAACCCTGACATCAGCACCATCCACCTTCATGGCCTGGAATTGAAAATGTCTCTCAAGGGCTTGCTGACTGAATGGAACTTAAACACAGGATACTTGGGTTCATGGTCAGAGCTGGAAAAGAAGCTTCAGAGGGCAATGCTTGACATATTAATAATTTAAAACTTCCTCAGCCTAAGCTGTGAGAGTTTAGGCTTGTTTATTGTCAGATGACTGGACTGGTCTATAAGGACCTTATTTTTTTTCTTTAATTTATAAAATACGGTATTTATTACAGCTTTACTTAAAAGTATAGTATAAAAGAATTGTCCACTTGTTAACATTCTCTAAGTGACAGAAATAGCCAATCCAGTTGAATTCCAAGGTGAAAGAATCTAGGTTCCTTTAGGGCAGGGGTAGTGATTTTCATTTCAGTGCAGAGAGAGGAAGGGAAGAATTACCCTCATTCTGCTTGAAACCATCTCTCTCAAAGTGTGGGTGGTATTTGAAGGGTGAGTGTCAGGTTGGGTTTTGGCTGCTGCCTGGGACCTTGGGGTCTAGGGCCTGCCTCATGCAGACCAGAACAGAATCACAGGGTCTGTGTTGTCAAATCCCATTAGTGAAAGCAGCTTCTATCTTCCCCAGACACTGGATCTGCTTGTGGTTTAATTCATTCTTATTACTTCTACTGCCATCCTCACTGCTCCCAAAATATAACCACTGGAAGCAATTAAATTCATATAAGACATACATATAATAACAGTTTTAATATCAGTATTATTCAGTTTTCCAGAAAGGCCTAATTACTGCTGTTTATTATCTTGTGGTGGCAGGCACTTTACCCAGAGCTCCCAGATGGGCTGCCACCCCTGTACGCCTTCCAGGGGCGCACACACCAGAGAGTTAGGTCACCAAGGTGTCCCAGATGGGTGCACAATCCTACCTTCAGGACTCAAGCACTTTGTCCCCCGCACTCTGCTTATTCTTCCTCCTCTCGTCCACATTCCCACCTTCCTTCTCTGAAGGCATGAAAGAATCCTTCCGTGGGGGAGGCAGGGAGGATGCCCCAGTTGTTGCAGTAAACAGAGGAGCCCAGCTTTGCCAAGTGGGCTGGACCTCACAGGGCCATGTTGGGGCGGTTCTGCAATCCCAGTACCGTATGTGCTCATTAGTGCAAACAAGACCATTAATAGGAGGTTAACGGCTTGGGGTTACCAGCCTTGTTCACTTGTGCAGGACATTACCCATCCTCCTGGTAAGCCAGTCCATCCCAGAGTCTAAATGACAGGTCAGGAAAAAAGAGATTCTTGTGTGAGAAAATGGTAAAACATAGGAAGTATATAGAAAAAAGCCACCACTTAGGAGTCTGCTTTCTAGATGTTATCCCTGTTGTCCTTTCCTTCTAGTCATTCTTCTTTGTGTGTGTGTAATTTTTGTTTCATTTGGTTGTGGTCACATGTTGGGTATTTTGGAGAATAGTTGGACAAATTGCCATTGTCACCCAGGAGCCTCATTTGACAATGAGCCTCAGCCTTCTGTCTAAGCTCATTCCCTCCAGACTGGGCGGGTGATACAGTAGCACACGCAGACCTCTGAACCTCTTTCTCTAGACTCTGGTACTCACTCATTCATGTGTTCATTCTTACAAGAAATATTGCATATATTTCTGTGATACACACAGCACTGTGCTGGCCCCCAAAAGGCCATCAGGAAAAGCATGAGGACCTCGCCCTCAAGGAGCTTACCAGTCTAAAGGGCCAGGTGGCAGCTGGATGCCACAGGGGAGTGTAGATAGATGCCCATCTTGTCTTTGGGTGTCAGAGGCATTTTCTGGAGGAAAGGAATTCAAAGAGACTGTCACCTACTCTATGACAGTTACTTTAGTTGTATTCAAGTTCATTTGAGTAGAACATAAGGAGTCTTTTTTTGGTATCATGCTAAAAAATATTCAGTTGATCACTGAACAGTGCAGGGGTTACAGGGACCAACCCCCTGTGCAGCCAAAAAATCCACCTGTAATCCCCAAAATTTAACTACTAATAGCCTACTGTTGACCTTTTATCGATAACACAGTTAACATATATTTTGTACGTTATGTGTCTTATATAGTGAATTTTTACTATTAAGTAAGCTAGCTAAAAGAAAATGTTATTAAGAAAATCATAAGGAAGAGGAAATACGTTTATAGCACTATATGGTATTTAGAAAAATTCTCATATATATGGACCTTGGCACTTCATACCTGTGTTGTTCAAGGGTCAATTGTGTTTATATATCTTGAATTCTTAAAGAAAAGAAAAGAAAAGTCTGTTCACATCTCCTCCTCTTTTCGGCCTATCCTTCCCTTGACAGTCCCTTCCTGACCAAGTATGGTCAACATCCTGGGCCTCCATTTCTCCACCTTTCCTGTGCTTCTCCAACTGCCTATATTTTCTCTTCCTTGGCTGCCTCTCAGTGCACCAAACTCTCCTCAGTGCCCCCAGACAGAAAACATCTCATATTCCCACCTGTTGCTCAAGTTCTCTCTTCCTTTGACTCCTTCAGCCACAGCAAGCAGTGCTTAACCGTCTGTGGGCATCCCTGTCTTGACATCTCAACATTCATAATTATCCATACCTCCACCAACCTCAATCACTTTCCTTTTCAGTTACCTCATCTATCCAGATAAGCTAAAGAACTCAGAGTTATCAAAAAGATTTTAACATGGAAAAAACACTGAAAAGTCTAAAAATTATAAAGAAAAATCACTTTGTAATCCTACTTCTTTAAAATTCTGTAAAAAGGGACTTACATTTCTGACCAAGGTGAAGTAAACACACACCACCCTATGTCTCCCACTGATAAAATTTAAAAGCCTTGACAAAATGCATGAAGTGAATGTCAGAGAATTCTGAAAGGTAGGTAGGAGCTGGTGGGCTGGGCAGAGAGATCAGGACTCTGAAGACCTGCCTGCCTTGCCTCCATGGTACCAACAACCTCTGCAGACCCCCGCTCTTGTGACTCTCCAGCCCTACTCCTCCTGCTCCCCACCACCACCAGCACCAGCCCTGTAGGGCAGTTTGTTGGACAGTCCTGGCCCTACTCCATGTGAGCACCAGCAGCTAAGCAGCAAGCCCCTCCATGTGGTGGCACAGCCTGCAGGCTGGAGCCCTTTGGGTTCTCTCATCACTGCGCCAGGCAAATGCTAGCAGCAAACTGGAACTTCTTGTCCTGGTGGCTGTGGCAATGGCATCTTTTAGGGCAAAGCTCTTTTAATCCTTCCAGACCTACTCAGATGAGCACCACCTCCATCCATAGCAGCATGTGGGGTTCAGAGCCCTTTGACTCTCTGGGCAGCACACCAGCAGAGATCTAGTAGTGAAGCCACAGCCCCTCACAGCAGCGGCCACAGTGACAGGTTGTGCTTGTGGTGGTCCTGCAGATTTCTTTCTCTTGCCCCCTGCCCTGCAGAGTGCTGGTCACTGGAGCACACAGCAGCACAGAGGGTAAACCCTGGTTTTCTAGCTGGAAAACCGGAGGGTGGGAGTGGAAATCACAGAAGGGAGACACCTGAGAAAGGATCCTTACCTAGGTGCATGAGGTCAAGAGTTTGTCTCTGACATGCATCTGCATGAGACTGACTAGAATCAGTGCAGCAGAACCTTTGAGAATTTTAATAGGACCGAGTGTGAACAAACACTCAAAATGTCTAGGATACAAACAAAAATTGTTCAACATACCAAAGAATCAGGAAAACCTAAAAAATTTTCTAAGAAAAGACACCAACATTGAGGTGATTCAAATATTAGTATTATTAGAAAAAAACTTTAAAGCAACAATTATACCATGATCTAAGAAGTAAAAGTGAGCACTCTTGAAATGAATGGGAAGCTGGACTTCAAGCTATATTACAAAGCTGTTAATCATCAAGATAGTATGGTACTGGCACAAGAACAGGCACTCAGATCAATGGAACAGAATAGAGAACCCAGAAATGGACCCACAAACTAATCTTTGCCAACTAATCTTTGACAAAGCAGGAAAGAATATTCAATGGAATAAAAACAGTCTCTTCAGGAAGTGGTGCTGGGAAAACTGGACAGTGACATGCAGAAAAATGAACCTGGACCACTTTCTTACACCATACACAAAAATAAACTCAAAATGGATGAAAGACCTAAATGTAAGACAGGAAGCCATCAAAATCCCAGAGGAGAAAGCAGGCAAGAACCTCTTTGACCTTGGCTATAGCAGCTTCTTACTCAACACGTCTCCGGAGGCAAGGAAAACAAAAGCAAAAATGAACTACTGGGACATCATCAAAATAAAAAGCATCTGCACAGCGAAGGAAACAATCAGCAAAACTAAAAGGCAACCAACAGAATGGGAGAAGATATTTGCAAATGACATATCAGGTAAAGGGTTAGTATCCAAAATCTATAGAAAACTTATCAAACTCAACACCCAAAAAACAAATAATCCAGTGAAGAAATGGGCTAAAGACATGAACAGACACTTCTCCAAATAAGACATCCACATGGCCAACAGACACATGAAACGATGCTCAACATCCCTCATCATCAGGGAAATACAAATCAAAACCACAACGAGATACCACCTCATACCTATCAGAATGGCTAACGTTAACAATTCAGGCAACAACAGATGTTGGCGAGGATGTAGAGAAAGAGGATCTCTTTTGCACTGCTGGTAGGAATGCAACCTGGTGCAGCCACTCTGGAAAACAGTATGGAGGTTCCTCAAAAAATTAAAAATAGAACTACCCTATGACCCAGCAATTGCACTACTGGGTATTTATCCAAGGGATACAGGTATGCTGTTTTGAAGGGACACATGCACCCCAATGTTTATAGCAGCACTATCAACAATAGCTGAAGTATGGAAAGAGCACAAATGTCCATTGACGGATGAATGGATAAAGAAGATGTGGTATATATATATAATGGAATATTACTTGGCAATCAAAAAGAATGAAATCTTGCCATTTGCAACTACATGGATGGAACTAGAGGGTATTATGCTAAGTGAAATTAGTCAGAGAAAGACAAAAATCATATGACTTCACTCATATGAGGACTTTAAGAGACAAAACAGATGAACATAAGGGAAGGGAAACAAAAATAATATAAAAACAGGGAGGGGGACAAAACATAAGAGACTCTTAAATATGGAGAACAGAGGGTTACTGGAGCGGTTGTATGAGGGGGGATGGGCTAAACGGGTAAGGGGCATTAAGGAATCTACTCCTGAAATCATTGTTGCACTATATTCTAACTAACTTGGATGTAAATTTAAAAAAGAGAGAAAGAAAAAAAAATTTTTAAAGAAATGAATGGGAAGATACAAATTCTCTGCAAAGAAATAGAAACTATGAAAAAAATACAGACATCTTAGAACAGGAAAACACAGTATCAGAAATAAGATTTATTAGAAAAACTCCTTAGTAGAATAGAGATGACAGAAGAGTCAGTGAACTTCAAAACAGATTAATAGAAAATAGTCTGAGTACAAAAAGGGGGGAAAAAGCCTCAAGGACTATTGGAACAATATGAAAAAGCGTTAACATTCATGTCATAGGAGTTCAGAAGGAGAAAAAGACTTGAGCAGAAAAAAATATCTGAAGGAATAGTGACTAAAAACTTCCTAAATTTTTGAATTTAGAAGTCCAAGGAGCTCAGGTGAATTACTTTTGCACTTTTGTTTTGTTTTTAGAGCTGTATTTACATGCGTTTATTTCATCTTTTCAACAAATGATTCTGGAGCATGTGAACATCTAAGCAAAAATATGAACCTTGACTTAAGTCTCACATCATGTATCACAGTTAACTCAAAAGGGGTTCAATGAGTTAAATGTAAAGTGAGACCAGAAGACTTTCAGGAACTTAAGAGAAAATCTTTGAAACATAGGACTAGACAAAGAGTTCTTAGACTTGACCGCAAAGCATGATCCATAAGAGGAAAAACTGATAAATTGGACTTCACTGGAATTAAAAACTTTTGCTCTGCTGAAGACCCCGTTAAGAGGATGAAACAAGACAAGCTACAGAATACGAGAAGATATCTACAAACCACATATCCCACAAAGGACTAGTATCTAAAATATATAAAGTGTTCTTAAAAGTCAACAGTACAAAGCAAAGAAATACAATTAGAACAAGCAGAAGACATGGACAAATATTTCACCAGTGGGAATACAGAGATGGCAAATAAGCACGTGAAACATCATTAGCCATTAGAGAAACACCAATTAAGACCATAATGAGGTAGCATTATACACATATTAGAATGGCTGAAACAAAGCTAATATGACCATGCGCTGGGGAGGAGGCAGAGCAGCTGGAGCTCTCGTACATTGCTAGCGGAAGTGCAGAATGGTGCAGTCACTTTGGAAAAGTTTGGCAGTTTCTTACAAAATCAAATACGCTTACCTTATAACATAGCAATTCCACTTCTAAGTATTTATCCTAGATAAATGAAAACTTAGGTTCACATGAAAGCCTGTACATGAATATTTATGGAAACATTGTTCATAATCCCCCAAAACTGGGGACACTCCAAATATCCTTCAATTGGTCATCCAAACAATGGAATATTACTCAGCAATAAAAAAGAATGAACTTCCAGTACACACCGTAACATCTTAAATGCATATGCTAAGTGAAAGCAGGCAGTCTCAAAAGATTACAAACCGTATTATTCCATTTATATGACATCTGGATGAGGCAAAGATACAGAGAACAGATCCGTAGTTGTCATGGGCTGGGGATAAAGATAGGGTCCCTACAAAGGGGAGGCATGAGAGAATTCTTTGGGTGTTGACATTGTTCCATATCCTATTTGTGACTTTTTGTAAGACTCTAAGGGTATTAAAACTCCTAAAACCCTGTAACAAAAATGAATTTTACTCCATGTAAATTTTTAAATAATCTCTTAAATGATACAAAAAAGTGACAGTGACCTTCTCTCCACCCATTCTGAATATCTCAAATCCCACCCACAGAAGGAACCACCACCAGCTCTTTGCCATGCCAGTAGCAGTCAGAGCTGCATCAGTATGAACAACACACAGATGAATCCCCCCTTTTTTTAATCACAAAAATATTATACATGTTGGCTCACAATTTGATATTTTCACTCCACGATAAGACATGGGCCTCTTTTCTGATCAGAGTGAGTCACTTGACCTCATTCCTTTCAAGGGCTGCATAGTGCCTGTACCATATTTTATTTAACCATTCCCTACTGAAGGGCATTCTGAGTGTGTTGAGGTTTTTTTTTTTTTCCTTTTGCTGCAGTAACCATTCTTGTCTATTTTATCTCTATGGAGTTACACTGTTCCTTCTGTAGGATAGATTTTTTTTTAATGTTTTTTTAATTTCCTTTTGAGAGAGGGAGAGAGCGAGCAGGGGAGAGACAGAGAGAGGGAGACAGAAGATCCAAAGCAGGCTCTGTGCTAACAGCAGAGAGCCCAACACGGGGCTCGAACCCACGAACTGTGAGATCATGACCTGAGCTGAAGTTAAACACTTAACCTACTGAGCCACCTAGGTGCCCCTAGATTTTTTTTTAATTCAAGTTAGTTAACACATAGTGTAGTCTTGGCTTCAGGAGTAGAACCCAGTGATTCCTCTCTTACACATGACACCCAGTGCTCATGTAGGACAGATTCTTAAAAGTGGGCTTTCTGGCTCAAGGGCATGTGCAGTTTTTAGCTTCAGATTGCACCCCCCCCCATAAAGGTAGTACCAATCTACACCTCTTTGCATAGAGTAGAGAACCTCTCATTAGCACTAGATGAAAAAATCACAGGTTTTTTTTTTCAATCTGATGGATGAAAAAGGTCCTCCTTGGTCAGTGGGTCCTGGCCATCTTAATGTGAAGTGTCTTTATCTTGCCCCCACATCAGCTCTTTTTTTTTTTTATGTTTGTTTATTTTTGAAAGAGACAGAGTGTGAGTTGGGGAGGGACAGAGAGAAGGGAGACAGAGAATACCAAGCAGGCTCCAGGTTCTGAGCTGTCAGCATAGTCAGATCTCTTCGTCTTTAACCCAATGCCCACAGCACTTCCCTGCAACTCTCTCTTCCCAGGTCTGGGTGTAACCATGGAGCTTTCCTCTTTAAAACTCTCTATACCTTCCCACTGTATATGCCTTCCTGGGGGTGGGGGTGCATTTAGGGCTTTGTGGATTCTGGCCAAGGTTGACATTTCAGCCTTCCTAAGTTTGCCTGCCACTCATTCACTTCCTCTGACATCTCCAGCCCCACCCGTGTCACCAGCTTCCCTTGGCACTCTGCACACACTCCTGCTTGCCCTGAATGCACTCTGCATTTCTGAACTCAATCTTGAGCTCCCTGGGAACATCCACATTTTTGTTTTTCTCTATGGAGTATCTGTGCTTGGGGGTCTTGTGGCCTGCAGTGGGTTCCCCACGGAACCCCGCTGTGGTTTGCATGGACAGGTACAAGGGCAAGGCAGGGGGCTGGGTGGTAAGATTGAAGAGTGTGGGTTTGGAGGTTTTACTGCAAGGTCCACCTTTCAGGGGCTGTGGGATTTTGAGCAAATGAGATTCCTTAACCTCTAAGTCTTAATTTCCTCCTTTGTAAGACGAAGTTATTAGTAATGCACAGGGCAGCAAAAGCTTTGTAACTACAATATGTGATGTAGTTTCCAACAGTACAGTCATAACTTCCTAAGGATGTACCAAAATATACTCATCTGAGTTGCATGGAACAACAGTATATGGGAATGGGATTTTCTCTGTCCCTGGTGAAACCAGCGAGGGCACCAACGCATAGATACGAGAACCCAGAGAGAGCGTGTGTGTAGAATATTGTGAGGAGTCCACCCCACCCCCTGAGAATATACAGGGGCCCTGAGAGGGGAGAGGAAGAAGGGGGATTTGCAAAACACTTTCTTCCAGGAGCACAGCTACAGTTCTGTGAGCCCCCAGCTCAATGGGGTGGGGTCAGGAGGCCTCCCTTGTCCAGAGTCTACAAAGGGGCCTTGTGTGGGACTTCTGGGAGAGCTGGACAGGTGTGCCCTGCAGCTGGGAGACCAGTGCTGGATTAAGGCCACCATGGTTGCCACATAACACACCTGTGCTCCCAGAGCCCTGCCTGATGTAGAGGGCAAAGGGACACAGCAGCAAGAGCAGAGGAGGAGCTGAGTCACAGCCAGAGAGGCATAGCTGCAGATGAGCATCCCTGGCTCAGTCTCAGACACCTGCCAGCCCCAGATTGGATGGACCCCACTGAGGCAATGGTAGGAGCCAATCACAGGAGAACCCTGCCTATTCTCCTCACCTTTCCTCCTTCCCAGACCCTAAGCACTTGGGAAAGGACCTCCCACCCCAGCTCAGACAACCTGCATTCAGGGGAACAGGAGACTTAATACTGACTCAACCTAAAATCTACATCATATTCCAAAGTGACCACAGTGACTGCTAGGACCTGAGAATGACTAGGAAGATACTGAGAATCTTCTGGCTCTATCTGAGGAGGGGTGATGGACTGTAGGAGATCAGGGTCATGCTGTGCTTTGCTCTGTCTAAAACTTGCCAGCCCAGCATTCAGGCTCCTGCAAAGGTGCAGCCCACCTCCTAGGGTGTGGAGAGGCAGTGCCCCCCACCATCCATCTGCATGCTGCTGCCACTTCAGAGTGCACGGCAGCACTTTCTCCAGGGCAGCCATAACCTCATGCAGGGACTGAATTCCCCTATGCACTTATCCCAGGGCTGGTGGGAGAAGAGTGCACTTGAAGAGAGACGGCAGCGTCTTCATGACACTTCACTTCTGTCATGAAGTGTCATGAGTGTCCTGGGCAGAGAGTGCCAAAAGCCTGAGCAGTAAGACCATAGTTGAGGACTGTGTGGGCATCAGTGGGGTGGTCCTGGGAGTAGATGTCCAGATACAAGGCAGGGGGCACTGGCTGATTTCAGGAGGGGAGGGTTCACCAGATCCTGGAGCGGTGGGGGGTGGAGGGCGGGGGCATCAGCCCAGTTCAGGAACTGGACCACCTGGTCAGACGGGTGCTCGGTGTTGCCAGAAGGCAGCATCATGGGCTCTCCAAGGCTCCCTCAGGCTGGAAGTTTGGAGCAGCATTGATATCACTGCTTCCCAGTGATGGACGCAAATTGGGGTCATCACCCCCACAGGTTCAGGTTGATGGGTGCAGGGTGAGCCCCAGACAATGGGAGTATTAAAGACTCCACAAGTGATTCTAATGTGTGGCTAGCACTGAGAACGCCTGTTCTTGGGCAGCACTTTCTCAAACTTACAAATGTTTGTGAATCTCGTTAAAATGAAGACTCTGATTCTGATGGGGACAGTACTGCTGGTGTACAGACCAACATTTGAGTAGCAAGGATCTAGATCTGCGTTAACCAACATGGAACTGTTAGCCTCATATGTCTGTTTATATTACTTTATTTTTTTATGTAAACTCTCCCCCCCAACATGGGGCTCAAACTCACTATCAGTGAGTCTCATGCTCACTGACTGAGCCCACTGGGATCCCTAGCACGTGACTATTTAAATGTAAACTTGAATGAATTAAAATTAAATTTAAAACTTCAGTTTCTCAGTCATACTAGCCACATCTCAAGGACTCAGCAGCCCCATATCTCATGGCTAGCTGACAGCACAGAGATCATTTCCATCGCGGCAGAAAGTTCTGTCGGATGGCACTCTTTCAGGGCAAGTAGAATCTTCTTGACACCCTGTAAGGGTTGTGCTCTGTGCTGTTCCCAAAAATGTGCCTACTGTCAAAGCATCATTACACTTTCACCTGTGTGTGTGTGTGTGTGTCCGTCTCCCTCACTACATCAGCTTCCCTTAGTCAGGGTCTACAGTGGATTTACTCACCACACTTATACACACTCTGTATAGTGACAATAATAGTTCATGTATATTATGCACTCACTAAGTGCCAAGGCTCATATTAAATGTTTTACATTTTATTTTTTTTTAATTTTTTTTTCAACGTTTATTTATTATTTTTGGGACAGAGAGAGACAGAGCATGAATGGGGGAGGGGCAGAGAGAGAGGGAGACACAGAATCGGAAACAGGCTCCAGGCTCTGAGCCATCAGCCCAGAGCCCGACGCGGGGCTCGAAATCACGGACCGTGAGATCGTGACCTGGCTGAAGTCGGACGCTTAACCGACTGCGCCACCCAGGCGCCCCTAAATGTTTTACATTTTAATTTGCAACAAGAATCCTATTTTATAAATGGGAAAGCTGGAACTTAGGCCAAAGAACTTGCCCAAGGGAACATAGCAGGTAAACTGTGGAGGGGAGTGTGGAGCCACACAGACTACCTCTGCAGCCAGATGCTCTTCACTGTTATGCTATACTGTGGTGGTTCTCAAGTGAGGACAACTTTGTCCCCCACAGACATTTGGCAGTATCTGGAGACATATTTGACTGTCATGACTGTGGTAAGAAGGAGGCACTACCAGCATCTAGTGGGCAGAGGTTAAACATACTGCAGTGCACAGGAAGGCCCCCAGCAACAAAGGATCATCCAGCCCCACCTGTCAGTAGTGCCAAAGCTAAGTAACTACTGTTTGCCACTCAGTGAGTAGATTATAACAGGGAGAGAATGGTATATAGGAAAGTTGTGGGGTCATACTCCTTACTATGAGAGGGTGTGTGATGTGGTGAATGAAGAGTAGAGGAAAAGCCTGCGTTTGGCAGTGTGACCCTGGACAAGTCCTTTACTCCATGAGATTCTGTGTTCCTGTCTCTGAAATGGGGATTGAAAGCAGGGTTGTGAGGTTCATTAGGAATATGGTATTGCTCTGAAAATCAAGACTGAATAAACCTGAGCTGTGAACACTTCTTGGGTGGGGAGAAGTTTCCCTACCTGTTCAGGGGGAGTGAGGGCAGCCCAGAGGTAATAGAGGAAGGAAAATCTAAGCTCTGTGTACAAGGGCTATCCCTCAAACTAATTACTTGTTCTCTAGTGACCACTTGAGAAAGATCTTGCAGAATTCCAGCTGCCCCTGGAGATCTGCAAAGAATCCAAAGTGAGGTGTTTGTGTACATTTTGAATTATAAGAGAGTGCCATGTAATATAATAGTTTTGCTACCTTTTCTCCATCATCTGCTGTAGCTAAAAATTATCTTCACATTAACAGTGCCTTTCCATCCCCATATCCTTGTAAGGTCCCCATTATATTACCTGGCGGTTACTGGACAGCAGCTGTCTCTATGCTCAGAGATGGACTTTGGTCACTGCCTTCTGCTTAGAGGCTGTTTTAATTGCACGGACAGTGGCAGTTAAGCAAATGGGCTTTGAGTCCAAGCATGTGTATCACAACTCTGTGTCCTTGAACCTGTCTCTGGCTTCCTGGGTCTCCACTTTGAGATGTAGGGATCAGGGTGGGCAGCTTGGGAATGTCTGCCAGCCTTTACATGTGAAGGCTGGGCAGCTGCACCTGAAGTTCAGCAAAGAGCCTGGCAAAGCATCAAATGCCTGGGGCACCCCCAATAAATGTGCTTGCATGTGACCAGGTTCCTGACCTCACACATCCAAATCCCAATACAATTCACAGTCATTTTTAAAAATGTTTAGGTTTATTTTATTTTTTAGTTTATTTATTTTGAGAGAGAGAGAGCAGAGGAAGATCAGAGAGAGGAAGAGAGAAAGAGAATCCCAAGCAGGCTCCACACTATCAGCACAGAGCCTGACAAGGGGCTTGAACTGATGAACCATGAAATCAATTACCTGAGCTGAAATCAAGAGTTGGAGGTGTAACCAACTGAACCACCCTGGTGCCCGACATGCATTGATTTTTGTTTATAAATGCTTTTTCACAGATTTTGCCTATGAGCAACAGAGTCTTAAAGCAGTTATAGCTAGTGCTGTAACAAGAAAAAAACCAGGCAGACCCCAGGACCCCCCCTGGGAAAAAGACTCACATCAGTTCCCACTGTGGAGGCCTGCACAAATCCCTGCCCTGGGACAAGGACTGACCACTCTCCCCTGGTGAATATGCTGTGACATTGAGAAACCTGACTCCATCGGCCCTTTCACCAGGACTGAATCACTTATACAACCATGACTTCGTTATCAGTGTTGTTTGCCCTTCGTGGGTGAGCAAGTGTAAGATGTTCCCTAGAGACTTCCCACAATACCAGGGTAAAGGGCACAGTCTTGGCCTTCACAGGTTCTCACCTCTTATGATAGAAACAAGCTACCAGGACCATTTAAAACAACAGTGGCATTTTTTTTCCTGCCATGGGGGTTTGAAGATCACGAGAGAGACAATCTGTAGGTCTGAAAGTGGGTTTCAGGAGCTGGGGTGAGGAGGAGACCCTGGCAGCGCCTCCTGACCTTGGAATAGGGAACAGCGGTAAGGACAGTTTGGCCCCAGTGGCCAGGAAAGAGGCTCCCAGACATAGTAGCTGCCCTCCTTGAGAGCTCCATTTTGCCAGGGGGCTGTGAAGAGAGTGTTTAGAGAGGCAAGTTCTCTGCCCTTGCTGATCTTTGGGGTCTTATTTAGGAGAGGAAATGGAGAACGGATTCAGGATAAGCCTTCAGAGGATGGAGGGAAGAGGGAGATTCGTGGGGTGATGGAGGACAGCAGTAGGAAGGCAAGTGGGCCAAGGACCTCAGGATGCTTTTGAGGTCTGAGGGGAAGTGAAGAGGATGGGAAGCTTCTGCTGACCAGGGAGAGGGCATCCTTGAGAGAACCCTCACTCCCTCTGGCAGTAGCCTTGCCTAACTGCAGTGTGGAAATAGCTCCACAGTGCAGACTTGCCTCGTTTCTGTATTTCGACAGAGACCCGGACTCCTTCCTGGCTGCTATCCAAGCACCAAGCGAATCCCGGTTATCTTAGAGTAGTTTTTGTGGGTTGTTTTTGTTTTTGTTTTTAATTTTTACTGAAGAGTGATACATATGCAGAGAAATACACAGATCATGTGTGTCTCAGTGAATTTTCACACACCAAACACACCAGACAAGAAACAGAATGAGACCAGTACCCCAGAGGCCCCTTGTGTTTCCTGCCAGCAGGCTCTGGAACTCATTCCCAGACTGTGGAATATGTGCTAGCTGTCGAAGGATCCCTCAATCTCTGATTGCCCTTGCAGGAGACCCGGTGTGCAGTGCACTGGAGAGATGTGTTAGATTAGAAACAGCCTTCCTGTCTGTAGACTCAGCACTTGCCAAAGGGCCTGGTGCCTCGTGGGCACTCACCAGGTACAGTTGATTCTCATTATGTGTAGTAGTTATGCTCCATAAAGTTGCTGTGAACAGTGAATTAGTGAATACTGAACCATAGCTCCTAGAAGAAAGAGTAGAAATCAGAGCTAGTGGGCCTCTGATTACAACATTTTGTCAAATGATCAGCAATACCCTTGTTTTATTTGTGTTTGTGTTTAAGACACTGTACTGTATGTATTGTTGATTAATTATCATCCCACTCACAGCCAACAAAACTGAAACTCATGCCTGAATGAAGTTCATTTGATACACATATTTCCTCTGTGACACACCTAACAGCCTTTTTGTGGTCAGGAACACCAGACAGCACTTTAGCACTAGACGTGGGGGCTATTTTACAGTAAAATCACCCCCAAAACCCCATAAAAATGCAAAAAATGTGGCACCAAGTATACCTCAGAAAGGACATTTGTTCACAGTATGAGAGCAGAAACAGGAAAGAAACAGAGTCTCATCAGCTGGGACCGTGCTTGTCCAAAGACTCGAATTTTTCACTTCTCTGCACATGTCTGCAAATGACCATGAATGGTCATAAGAACTGGTGTGGGCGTTACAAATACATTATAGTGAGTAGGCAAATTCACAAATATGGAATCCGCAAACAGTGAGGACTGACTGTATTGGTTAAATGGGAAAGGTAGGAATGGCAATTAGTTCAATCTGGAGGTGGAAATAGAACACAGCCCATCACACATCATTCAGAATGGGAGCTTACTCTGTGAAAAGCCCTCACTCCCCAAACGCTCAGCACAGTTTTGAGACAAATGCTCACACAAGAATTAAAAGCCCAAGTTCCACTGTAAGATCACCCAGCCTGGCTCATGGACAGAACTGGTGAAGAGCGACTGCAGACTTTGCAGGCATGTATTGATCAGGGGCTATCTGTGTAAGCTGAGATGGATAATCACTCAGTAAATGCTTAAAAAAACACCAAACCCTCAGCTTTCATATAGGAAGCCTGGCATATAGGAGCATGTGGGTGGCTCAGTCGGTTAAGCATCCTACTGTTGGTTTTGGCTCAGGTCATGTTCTCACAGTTCATGAGTTCAAGCCCCATATTGTGCTCTGTGCTGACAGCGAGGAGCCTTCTTGGGATTCTGTCTCCCTCTGTGTCTCTGCCTCTCCCCTGCTCATTCTTGATCTCTCCTCTCAAAAAAAAAAAATATATATATATATATACGTATATATAAATATATGTGTGTGTGTGTGTGTGTATGTGTATAAACATTAAAAAAAAAAAAAGAAACCCTGACATAAACCCTTAACATAGGTGAGGTCCCATGTGTCCCCAGAGCCCAGGACCCCACCCCCACTCCAGCAATCTCCTTAGTGTGTGTTTACACACGTCATCACCTCCATGTAAACCAGGTCTGTGGCAGAGGACCTGAAGGGGAGGCAGAAACGGAGGATGTTTGCTGTTGTTGAAACACCTAGGCACTGTTCTGGCTTCGGCTAATTGTGACAGATGTTAATGATACATGCACGTTAGATCAGAAATCTTAGAGCGTAAACTCAGGCCTCTCCTTCCACAAAGAATGTTTTGCAAAGCTGGGAATGAGCCATTGATACATATTTTTAAGATATTTAAAATGACAGCGTAACGGAAAAAGATTCCAAGAAGCGTGCCAAAGTGTTAGCACACTCTCCTGGGTTATTGATTTATGGGAAATTTCCTTCTCCTTTATACTTTCATCTGTTTTCTGGATTTGTACAATGTGCATGTGTACTTTTATAAACAAGGAAGACATTTTGCGAGAGGAAAAAGATTCATAAAAATTGTGGCTCCAAAAATTTTCAAGAGACGTAAGAATCCTGCTGTCCCCTGGGTGTTGTATGGAAACCAATTTGACAATAAATTTCATATAAAAAAAAAAAAAAAGAATCCTGCTGTCCCACTGTGTGTTGGCTTAGGGCGTAGATTTGCTTTATTTTTCTCAGCCAAAGGGCAGGAAATCCTGGTAGTTTACATCGTACAGCTCATTGCCTCTCACCCAGAAGACAGTCTTCATGACAACTCCCACCTTCCAGACTCAGCTGTCCTGCATGTCATATGGCATGTAGACCACTGTTGGAGTCCCAGCCTCAATCCCTCAGCGGGTCCTTATAGAAGTCTTTCCAAATGAAAGAAACAGTACCTCAAGGCTGAATTGTAGTAGGCACCAAAAAGGGGGGGAACCCATCACTGACTAGCAAGTCAAAATGAAATAGTAAGAAGCATCTGCCTCCCAGAGGGCTGGTTGAATATATCTCTAGAAATGGTTTCACACTGAGGATCTTCTGAATGGTTAATTTTAAGTCTTCCTGTATACAAATAGCTCGGTTAAAATGCCAAACATGTGTCCAGAAACTGTGTGGTTTTCTTCCCCATTGTATTTAGAGTTGTGTGTGATGGGGTATTTTCAGAGTGATATATATGGTAGGCTCCTGGGCAGATGGATGAAAATTGGGCTGCCATCTTGGGCAGTGTGTAGCTGCATCAGGGCCTGTCTGCTAGCCAGCTGTCCACAGGGCATAGTGTCTACAGGGAGGAACAGAGTGCTATTCTAGAGAGTGTGGCTTCAGTGGGCACTGGGTTACTTGGGCCAGGCTCGTCCATGGCCTTGTTCAGACCTTGCTGGCCTTCCCACCCTCCCCAGCCTATGTGGGGCACAGCACATGCAGAGATGGCTAGGAGGAGGCCCCTGCCCTGATGGTGTGGCTCATGAGGAGACCAGGACACGCAGAGCATCAAGAGTTAGTCTGCTTGGACTATCGCAGATCATGTCCTCAGGAACCAAGAGTCAGCCCGGCCACCTGGCCCAGTTAAAGGCTGGGAGACATCCCGGTGCTTGCTTCTGTTTTCTTATCATGGGAGAGGACATTGGTAAAGGGCTCATTGGTCTCCACCATGTCCTGGCTAGGATTTGACCAAAGTCTGCATCTCTTCTCAAGTGGGACTAACAACAACAAAATAACAACAGCACCCTTTGGGAGGGCAGCTCACACTCTTTAGCTTACAAGATGCCAGGCACTGTGCTAAGTGCCTTCTGTGGCTTATATCTTATTACACCTTCACCATCACGAAGGAGGTGTAGACAGTGCATGATCTCTTTCGGTCTTCAGTCACATTAGGAGAGGTACACACTGCTCCTTTCCTCATTTGACACCGAAATTGAGTCACAGAAAGATTCTGGAATTTGCCCCAAAGCACCTTGCTAGCCCGAGGCCTTAATCTTAGACATGGAGGCCCCAGGGCCACATCAGTAGCTGCTCTGTTTCCTGGCCCCAAGGAGGAAGCAGTCCTCATTACCACAGCCTACTGAACCAACCACAAGAACAAACCCTCTTGGAAATGAATGCTTGAACAATAAATATACTTTTTAAACCAAACCCTTGAAGAAGGAGAATGTGTTAAGAAGAAAGAAGGAATCTGGAGAAAATCTAATGTATAAACTTCTCATAGCCTCCCCCTCTGACAGAATCATGTCCTCAAAATAACAGCAACAAAAATAATTTTCCTGATCAAAAGTTGCCCTCATGTGAAATTAAGTTATTTAGGGCAAGCGTTGTGGCTGTTACAGCTTCCTGCATTGAAAGCGTTGTGTCTTCCAGAAGTTTTACTCTACATATGCTGTACAGCAGATCAAATTTGCTGTCTTCCTTTCCAGGGGAGACGTGTTTGGGGGAGTCCATCTCTCTCAGACTCTCTGTAAAGGAGATCACACAGATACAGACATGAATCAGTGGTTTCCTGTGCGTGAGAAACGCTCCTGGGCTGTTGGTTGCAAACCCAGGCACACCCGACTGCTTAAAAACCTGTTGTCAAGTGGGGAGGAGAAATTGAGATGTCAGAGCCCTTTAGCCAAATCCCCAGAAGATTAAGGTTGTCTGTGTATTGAGGCAGAAAGGAGTAAACAAAGGAGTGTTTTCAGCTCCTTTTATTTAATCTGCTGCCACATCTATATTAGCCTGGGATTAATGACATTTTGAATGTGTTTAATCTCAGAAGCTTTTTTTATGGTTGAACCTTGACCCTGAATATTCATGCAGTAGAGCGGTCACACAGTAAGATACTTGGCACCTGCAACCTGCCTTATCCTGCACATTACCTGTGTCTTCATTCCTCTCCCCTCCCTCGCCTTGTGGAGTATAGCACACGCCCCACAGTCCTTGCCCCTGCTGTGGCACCATGTGCAGGGAATGGGAGTGCAGACCAGAGTGGCCAGCTGGGCAGCTGGGTCTTCTGCCACAGAGCAGAATAGCTCTTTACCCAGCCGCTCTGCCTGCGCTCACCTGGCACAGGCACTTCCATGTGGGCTCTGTGAGGCTCCAGGTGGAATCCCGGGCCTCTCTGAACCATGGTAGGAAGCTTCCTTCCCAGTGCCTGGAATTTCTGCCACCATTCCTGTGCCCTCCACCCACGAGGCTGGTCCTGAACTGTCCTGTGAAAGGGTCTGGAGGCCGTCAGGGTCCCTCTGGCCCACTCGGATTCCTGACATGACAAGGAATGAAGGGGTGAGGAGAGAGCACTGAATACAAGGAGAGGCCACCACTCAGGGAAAAGAAATAGGAACCAAAGAAGAAAAATGGTTGCTGAAAGATCTCAGCCATGCGCCTGGCCCAGTGCTTGGTGGCACTGCCGTTGTAGGTTGTTTGATGTCACACTGGCACAGCAGGGCGTGGGTGCAGAGCTCACGCTGTCCCATGAGCCTGCCCATGAATGCCTGACACAGGTGTACACACTCACACACAAAGTACAGCTGCCCACTGACAGGCAAAGCCGAGGCCAGTGACCCTTCTTTGCAAAGAAATCTGCCAGCATGCTCTCCATGTAAGGAAAGAAAAGCCACCTCTTGCCAAGCCGAACCTAGCTGCATTGTTTACAAGACCGCAGTTCCTATGACCAAACTGGACAGAATAGGATTTGCCTCTGGTCCAGTGAGCTGTCAGCCTTGAGCCTGGTCTAGGAGGGCCCCCAGCCTTGCTGTAGGCCTCCATTTTATTTTATTTTTTATTTTATGTTTGAGAGAGAGAGGATGCAAGGGAGTCGGAGACAGGAGGGGCAAGCGAGAGAGAGAGGGACAGAGAGAGAGAGAAGCAGGGCTCACCCAAAGCAAGACTCAAGCTCACCAATGTGGGGCTGGAACTCAGGAACTGTGAGATCATGACCTGAGCCCAAGTCCGATGCTTAACAACTAAGCCACCCAGGCGCCCTTGCTCTAGGCCCCTGATCCGCATGGTCCCCAGGAATGCTACATAGCCCCTGTATAACCTTTTCCAGTGAGTTTTTAAATACTTTTTTTTGGCCCAAATAGGGTATAGAAATTCCTCAGAGCTGTCTTGTACCCTCGTGGTGAGAATGACACATGTGTCACTTGCCCTACACAGACCTGAGGGGCTGGAGAGCCACCCAGAGCACTGGGAGATGCGGGGCCACTGTGGCATTTCGTAGCTGCCATTCAGCCTCTAGGTTAAAACTTGGGATGGAAATTTTCTCTCTGTGTATCTGTAGTCTTGACAGAATTATTCAGAATATTCTGTTGACTGAGGTAATGAGTTTAAACCTATAGTAAAATCCCTCTCTCCAGTCAGCCTGTGCTGTGGCAAAGGCTCCTGAGCAGCAAGCATGTGCAGGACAGAGCAGGGAGGGCGGCACCACCACACATCTCATTCTGGCCAGGACCAAATGGAGGGCACAACTGTCATTGAGTGTGAGGAAAATATCAAAGGAGAAGTGGAAAGAAATCTTCTTAAGAAAACAGTTAAAAGTCCAGGGGCACCTGGGTGGCTCAGTCGGTTAAGCATCTGACTCTTGGTTTTGGCTCAAGTCATGATCTCATGGTTCGTGAGTTCGAGCCCCCACATCGGGCTCTGTGCTGTTGGCATGGAGCCAGCTTCAGATCCTCTGTCTGTCCCCGCCCTTCCCCCTCCCTGCCCCCTGCTGCTCACTAGCGCACTCTCTCTCTGTCTCTCTCTCTGTCTCTGAAAAATAAAAGAAAAAAGTTAAAAGTCTAGAAAGACCATGAGGTTTCCCTGGAATGAGGGATTGAGATTAAGGTAAGAGAAATGCAGACTTCTGTAAAACATGGAACCACCTTCTGTGTGCTAGGCAATCACTGGGTTCTTCAGATGAGATATAAAACGTAAAACAACATCATAAATGAGCTAATATTAGGACACTACATGGTACATAGTCTGCAGAGTGTGTCTGTTAAATAAATAAGAAGTTCTAATGACTGAAAGCATGTATCAGTGAGGCAGACAGTGAGCCAAGAAGTGGGGTAAATCTCTTAAGACAGATTAGGAGAGGGAGAGCATATTCATCTAGGCTGACCAGATAGGCTGACCAGAGTAGGCTTCATGGAGGAGGCAGCATCTGGGCAAGTAGGGATGATTCTGGAACAGGGTGTCTAATCCCTATCACCTCCTGGACTGTGGCCATAGCCTCCTTCCTCACCTCACAGCCCCTATCCCTCCCCAGTCTGACTTCCTCTCCACACAGCCTTCAGAATGTGCCCTTGGTTCAAACCCCAGGACTCCCCATTATGGACAGGAAAAAGGCCAAGAAGACCCTTCTCAGTCTGTCCCTTCATGATTCATCAGCCCCTCTCAGCCAGCCTGCCTACTGCTCTGCCTTCTGCCCCTTCCACCTAGGAGGCCTTATGGTGCCCCTCTGGAAGGTTCCTTCTCCAGGTCCCAACCCAGACAGCACCTCACCCACCACCTACCAGTGTTAGGCCCTTCATCCACCCAGCACTTGGTAAACTGTGGCATCTTCCAATTTCCACTACAGTTGATTGTTTGTGTTTAGTTTCCCACACTAGATTTTGAGATTTTGAAAGAACAGGACAGTTGGCTGCTTATTTTTCCTCCTTAGCATTTAGCACAGTCCTTGCACATAGGAAATGCCAAAGGGAGGGAGGGAGGGAGGAAGGACAAAGGGAAGGAGAAGGAGGAGAGCAGAAATGTTGAGATCTGGCTAATAGAAATGATTGTACATTTAGAAGTAGTCTGAGCAAATCTGAGTTTTGAAGTCAAGCGTGGAACAGAGAGAACATTTTGAAGAAGGAGCGATGAAGGCTGAGGGTCAGGAGCAAGGAGGAATTCCCAGGTTTGGGAGCAAGAGTCCGACAAGGACCCGGGGCAGGAGGGAGACACCCAAGGAGGACAGGCCTCCCAGGCAAGGTTAACGCAGTTCCGTCAGTACGAGGGGTAGAGCAGGTAGAGAACATGGAGACGTCAGGATTTACAGTTCAGTGGTTGGGTGGATGGAGAGAGCAGAGCTCATGTTGTGGCTGCGTCAGGCATTAGCTGAAGAGACACAGGCAGAGGCCATTGGAGGTGGAGGGTGGAGGAGAACAGAGGACTCGGGCTTCAAGGGGATGATGAGGCTCAGTGGAGACAGTTCTTTTCAAGCTGTGGGAGACCCAAGCACTTTGCAAAGCAGCAGAGAAGAGGTCAGCTGCCAGGGAGAGCCTGAAGAAGCAAGAAGGGACAAGGGATGAATGAAAGAGATAGAGCAGGGATCCTTGGGGACCAGCAGGGTGGAGGCTTCAGGGAGCAGCCAGGAGAAGAGTGGGAGCCATTCCCGGCTGTCCAGTCCAGGAAGAGGTCAGCATGTGAAGCCAGAGGCCCTTCTCAACTCTGACGAGAGACCGAAGCTTGCAGGGCAGGGGCTCCTGTCCCCTGCCCCTCTTTGGTGACCGGGGAGCTGAGAGAAAGACTGCAGGTTAAACCGGAGACAGAAACAAGAACAAATAGAGTAGTATCCTATCACATCAGAGCCAGGGGTGGTATATGTCAAGCCACCAAGAACGAGAGGTCATCACAGATATCTGCACACATTGCTGTGACATGGGCCCTGCCTTCACCTTGCTGACCAAGGTGCACTGTGTAGAAGGGAAAGCGGTCAGGGGCCAGGCATCTGGGGATACACTTCTGTCTTTGTTTTCTGAGGTAGCAGGCAAACATTCAGAAAGGCGGGCTTGTGGGGAACCTTTGGATTCGGTGTACTTTTTTTTTTTAATGTTTATTTATTTTTGAGAGAGAGGGAACATGAGCGGGGGAGGGGTCCAGAGGGAAGGAGACAGTGGATCCAAAGCAGCCTCTGTGCTAACAGCAGAGAGCTCGATGCAGGACTTGAACTCACAAACTGTGAGATCATGACCTGAGCCGATGCTGCTTAACCAGCTGAGCCACCCAGACACCCTGGATTCGGTGTACTTTTGATATGCCTGTGAGAAGCCACTATTTAAGTCATAGATTTCCTTGAAGAGTGTAAGCTTGCTTCTTTTTTCTGTGGATAAAGATAATAAATTTTCATCAAAGAAAATATGCAAATACAGAGATAAAAAGAGGGACTCATAGAGGCTCTTAGGTGGCTCAGTCAGTTAAGCATCCAACTTTGGTTCAGATCATGATCTCACAGTTTGTGAGTTCAAGCCCTGCATCATGCTCTGTGCTGGCAGCTCAGAGTCTGGAGCCTGCTTCAGATTTTGTGTCTCCCTCTCTCTGCACCCCTCCCATACTCACACTCTGTCTTTCTCTCTCTAAAAAATAAATAAATATTAAAAAAAAATTTTTAGGGGCACCTGGGTGGCTCAGTCAATTAAGCATCTGACTCTTGATCTCGGCTCAGGTCATGCTCTTACATTTGTGGGTTCAAGCCCTGCTTTGGGCTCTGTGCTGACAGTATAGAGCCTGCTTGGATTCTCTCTCTCCCTCTCTCTCTGCTCCTACCCTGCTCACACTCTATCTTTCTCTCTCAAAAATAAAAAAATAAAGAAACATTAAAAAAATTTTTTTAATAAACAAAGTCACTGGGGCGCCTGGGTGGCGCAGTTGGTTAAGCGTCCGACTTCAGCCAGGTCACGATCTCGCAGTCCGTGAGTTCGAGCCCCGCGTCGGGCTCTGGGCTGATGGCTCAGAGCCTGGAGCCTGTTTCAGATTCTGTGTCTCCCTCTCTCTCTGCCCCTCCCCCGTTCATACTCTGTCTCTCTCTGTCCCAAAAATAAATAAACGTTGAAAAAAAAAAATAAATAAATAAAAATAAATAAAGTCACTATTTCTGTTCTCTCTAGAACATTAAGGAAACCAACTGTGGCTAGTTTTGGTGTCACTCTCCACAAAAGGAAGGTTATGCTTACAATTAAAAAAATAATAGGGGCGCCTGGGTGGCGCAGTCGGTTAAGCGTCCAACTTCAGCCAGGTCACGATCTTGCGGTCTGGGAGTTCAAGCCCCGCGTCAGGCTCTGGGCTGATGGCTCAGAGCCTGTAGCCTGTTTCTGATTCTGTGTCTCCCTCTCTCTCTGCCCCTCCCCCGTTCATGCTCTGTCTCTCTCTGTCCCAAAAATAAATAAACGTTGAAAAAAAAATTTAAAAAAAATAATAATAATAGTGTGTCTACAAAACTTCCAAGAAAATCAGGAATCACATAGTATGCACTAGCCCAAAATGCCAGGCTTATATTAAAGAAATCTTATTTATATACTGATTTTTATCTCATTCCAGAAAGTATCCTGTGGGAGGAATGTGGCTTTTAAATGTGCATATAGGAGCAGTTGCATTTAATTTTTTGTGGCTCAGACTAGAGGAGCATCATCTCTTTGATGCATCTTTAAGTGAGAAAACCAAGTCCCCTGAAGAAAAGCAATGGTCTCACCAGAGAAGCTTCCCAGACCCTCTCTCCTCCTCCCTCATACACCCTGGCCTCCAGCTCCTCTGTGCAGTGTTCTCTGTGTGGGAGAAGCCAAAGGTGAGACTGGACAAGGGCTGGGATGTTTTGCATAATCTTGTGTCTTTACCCACAGAGAAGGGTCCACCTCCTGCAGCCGAGGGCCAGCCTGCACCACCCTGGATCACCATTGCCCGGCAGAAACGGCGAGGGACCCCCAACCAGCCCCCTAACCAGGAAGACAAGCCTGGGGTCCGTACCCTGAAGTCAGAAATAGGAAAGCAAGCCAAGGCGCCCGAGAGAGCCCAGGTGCTTAGAGCAAATGCTTTCTGTCTCTATAGATAGAGGGTGGGACCAGCCAGCTAGAGCTGAGGCCCAGCACCCCACACATTCTGCATGTTCATTATAGAGACCCTTGCCTCTGACGATTGCTAATGGGTGCCCTCGGTGTGAGCTGGACTGTTAGAAGTGGGTGGATCACTTAGGCAGCTCGCTGCACCCTGCCCTCCAACACAGCTCAGCATCTGGAGAAATGGAATGGGGTTAAAATAACTTCTCAGATGCGTGGTGACCATGTCAGCAGCTCCATCTCGGCTCGTTGCACGGTAATGGACAAGCCCTGCTTTTGCTGCTATGCTGGCCACCTGCTGGGGCTTCTTGTTCCTCACGTAGGGCTGCAGGGCTGGAACCTGGGTTTCCACTTCACACTCTGCACTGAAACAGCTTTCTCAACCCCAGGCATCTATGCTCACAAGCAGGACGAGACCCTCAGCTTCTGTATTCCCCCTAATAGCCACCATGATAAACCCATAAGCATGTTTCAGCCATGTGAGGAAATGAGCCCCAGCCTCCAACAGCATCTGTTTTCCTTTGTTTGAACCCAAACCTCCATCGTACCCAGCCCTGAAACCCTGCATGCAGACTAAGGGAATTTCTAAAGTGAATACTAACCATTTGGGGCATCCATGTTCATACCAGGTGTCATAAAAATTTCAAAACTATTTCCAAACAATTCATTATGACTTTTAAATGGAATCCCTGCCATCCGACATGCAGGGCTAAGGCCAGGTGTGGGGACAAGGCAGAAGCCACGACGTCTGTGTGGGCGTAGCAGAAAGCCCCGCACTCGCCTGAGTCTGACATTCTAAAGGCTCCTCTCAGCAAGGGCACAAATTAGAGCTCTGCCAAGAAAGTACCGGTGGCATGACTCAGCTCAGCAGAGAAGTTCTGTGGCCCCGCTGCTGTTGGTTATGTTTGCCCCCTCTCGGAGTGTCGGTGACCAGACAGAGGGTGTCTCTCTTGTGTCCTAATAGGAGCCCATGAAGCAAGCTGACTTTGTCCGCAGCAAGTCTTTCCTGATTGCTCCTGCCAAACCCACTGTGGACCGGAGGCAGGGGACAAAGCTTCGCCTCCAGGAGGGGCTGCAAAGAGGAATCTCCTTGTCCCATCAGAACTTGGGTATGAAACCTGCAAGCAGTACCAAATACAGTAAAACCTTGTTTTGCGAGCACAGTTTGTTCTGGGAACATGTTTGTAATCCAAAGCACTCATATATCAAAGCAAATTTCAAGAACCATTGGCTCGGTTGTGACTATGTGATGTTCGGCATCACAAACTACTCATATTGCAAGACATCACTCGTTTATCAAGTTAAAATTTATCAGAAATGTTTATTCATCTGTGGAACACTTGGGACACTCACAGAACAAGTTACTTACAATCCAAGGTTTTACTTTGAAATATGTTTCCAGAACTGGTCCTGCTTTTCTTGTTTTCTTTTCTGAATTACTTTGCCACATTGATTTTTTAAATGGCTTTTGCTGAGATGTCACTTCCATGTCATAACACTCACCCATTTCCAGTGTACAATTCAGCAAGTGTATATTGACAATAAGTGTATATTTACTGACTTGTACAACCATCACAATCCAATTTTAGAACACTTCCCTCACCCTAAAAAGAAACTCATGCCCATTTACAGTCATTCACCGTTCCCAACCCCAGGGCTAGATAACCACTAATCTACTTTCTGTCTCCATATACTTGCCTTTGGGGACATTTCTTATAAATAGAGTCCTAAAATATGTGTTCTTTTATAGGTAGCTTTCTTTCACCGAGCATAGTGTTTTTGAGAATCATCTCTGCTATTGCATCGGTATTTTTAAATCTATTTTTAATAGATTTAATAGATTTAAAATACACACAACAAAATTTACCATCCTAGCCATTTTTAAGTATACAGTTTGGCAGTGTTAAGAATATTTGCACTGTTGTGCAAACTGATCTCCAGAGTTTCTGCAGTTTTATTCTGAAAGTTTCTCTTACCTCACTGTGTTGATGGAACCATTTTGAGCCTACCGTTCTTAAGTCTTTCTATTACACAAATTATTCTATGCTTGAATCTTCTTTACGTGTTTACACATTAATAGATTTTGTGTTTGAGACCACAGCTAAGACCTTGACGTATATTTTAAAGAAACGCAAGAGGCTTAAGTGGAAATCCAAACTCATTTCTCATGTTTCTGTTTGTTTTGTCTTCTTTCCAGCGGCTCAGTCTGCAGTGATGACGGAGAAAGAATTGCATCAGCTGAAGAGAGCCAGTTATGCCAGTGCAGATCAGCCATCCTGGATGGAACTTGCCAGAAAGAAATCTCAAGCTTGGAGTGACATGCCCCAAATTATAAAATAGGCTGACAGCCTGCTGCTAAAGAACGTCCACTACCTTGACGGGTCACTTACTTAAAAACTGCCAGTGAATCAAGGCAAACAAACTGTGAAACCGAAGAGTGATTTTATCAAGTTATGGGAGAGCAAGCCTGGGGAAGAGGAAGGAACCAGGCCAACAAAGACAGACACACAGCCACAATCCTGGGCCAGAGGTGCCCTAAAACAAGAGCACCATTGAAAAGGGCCAGGAACAAGGTCCTGTGCCCAAAGGTATGAATGTGAGTCTTTGAGAATTGCCTTGATAAAGAGGGCTTGACAGGAAGAAAACAGAAGTGAGCAGTGAAAGCCTTAGTCGGAAGCGCCTGCAAGGACAAAGGGGAAGGTCTTCCAGGAGAACGTGTGTCTGTGCTTCCACCTGAGGTCAACTTGTGTCTCCGGGTGTGGTCTTGCCTGTGGATCCTGTCTTCTTTAAATGTTTACTATTAGGCATGACATTTTTGGTAAAACAGGGATGCCGTTTCCAAGAGCAGCTATTAAACAGTTTTCCTGAAGACAGTCTCTCTAAGAAGGAGCAGAAGGAACATAGCCGGGTTCATCAATTCATAGACTGTTTCCAAAAATAATTTTTAAACTTTTCCACAAGGCATCTGTGTCCTTAACCATTGCACAATGCATTGCCTGTTCAATAAAAGGTTTCAAACATGCCTCTGTCCTATGCGTAAATGTTCTTTCTAGTCACACTTGGAGAATGTCCTCCAGCAGTGAGTGAAATGTGATGTGTGGAGTTTCAGTTAGTATATGTATCATTCAGAGTCTCAGTTGGGTTGATTTGGGGGTTTGGGTTTTTTGAGATTCTTTTTTTCCAATAAAATTTTCAGTGTTTATTTTTGGAAATCAGAAGATAATGTAGGTTTTTTTTCTATCTTCATCTACTTGGTGCAACATCTTAAAACATAAAATTTCTAAAAAAGTTGTAATTCTTTAGCATCTAATTAATCTAACCTGCACATTTCTACCGAAAACTAGGTTATCAGTGTATTAGCCAGGATGACCCATGAATGTAGAATGTGGAAAGGCCAGCAGAGGAAGAACATATATTTAGGAACTCAGAATTGTGTCTCAGTTATATAATACCTCTATTTTTAAAAATATTTCCAATTTGTTCCTTTGAACAAACTCATCTTCATAGGAATATGTGCGGCTGGGGGCATTCAGCCACCAAAATCAGTGAGACTTTGTAGATATTATAGTTTGATTTTATACACCCTAAGTTCTACTTTCATTGTATTCTCTATCCTTGTGAGTAATTATTTTTCTAGCTGTTAGAACTACACAACGTGATTAAGCCTGCCTTTATTGGAAAAGTCCTGGGATAGCTTTATTCCTAATCAAATTGATTTATTAATTTCATTCTCTTTGAGAACATCAATACTGAATGCCATGGTGAATGTGTGCTCTAAACAAGAACTCTGTCCATCTAGAATTGCTCCAAAAGCTTAGACATGAATAGTTTTAACTAGAAAATATTTTGGTGGCTAGGATTAACCCAAACCATCATTTCCCCTATTAGCCGGACATTTCAGATGAACAATTTTGAGGCAGCGGATTTTACCATTAGATCAAAAATATTTGGTTTAGTTTTATTCAAATAGAGAGGTTGGTATTCTCTGTGTGTCTCAGGACTTGGTCTCATTCTCTCTGGTACCTGGTAAGTTAGAAGGGTATAGATTGTTGAGACACTGGGAGAATTCACTGGGGGATGGCTCTGTATCTGTCACCCCCCTGCATGAAGGTTGTGATGCCATAACAAAAGAAACTTAAACAGTGGTGAAAATATGGAGATACCGTGTGAAGTCTAGAGTGGCCTCAGAGATGGTAGTCTGCAGGGAATTGCCAAATTTGGTTTACCTAGAAGAAAGAGTGAACTATTATTGAGTGCCTCCTGTGTGCCAGGCCCTGCTCTCAGTGCTTCATATGTGTTATTTTTAATTCTCTCCACAATCCTATGGGACTAAGTACTTGTCTCCATTTTGCAGATGAGGAAACTGAGGCACATTAAGGTTACGGTCACCTGTCCAAGATCTCACAAGTGAGTACCTCGTAAATGACTCTGGTCTTTCAACCCTACCCTTCAGTGATGTCCCCATTTATTTTTTATTTTTTATTTTATTTTAAAGAGAGCACAAGCAGGGGAGAGGGGCAGACAGAGAGCTAGAACCTTAAGCAGACTCTATGCTCAGTGTGGAACCTGATGCAGGGCTCAATCCCATGACCCTGGGATCATGACCTGAGTCAAAATCAAGAGTCAGATGCTCAACTGACTGGGCCACCCAGGAACCCCTCCCCATTTTTAAAAAGCATTAGCATGGTGAGTCTGTGTCCTTAAAAGCATAATATAGACAAGGGGACTATGCGGGATCTTATGTGGCTGTAGACTGAATGTTTTCATCTCCCCAATATTCATGTTAAATCCTGATGTCCAGTGTGATGGTATCAGGAGGTGGGATCTTTTGGGAGGTGATTAGGTCTTAAAGGTGGATCCTTCATGAATGGGTTTAGTGCCATTATAAGAGAGTTCCCAGAGATCTCCCTGCTCCTTCCACCAAGTGAGGGCACATCAATAAGATGGCTGTCTATGAACCAAGAAGTGGGCTCTCATTAGACACTGGATCTGCCAGTGCCCTGACCTGAGACTTCCCAGACTCCATCCACATCAGTAAGAAAGAAATTTCTATTGTTTACAAACTACCCAGTTTATGGTGTTCTGTTACAGTAGCCATAACAGACTAAGACATGTGTCCTGGAGACAAGTACATACATACTGCATGATGCTTCCCTGGGTGACCACATTCACCCTTATCCTTCAGTTCCTAAGAGGGACTGGAGAGAGTATGAGGGTTCTTTTGTTTTGTAATTTTTAATCATGAGTACCTTCATGAACTATGAGATGTTTTCATTCCCCTGAGGAACAAATGGATAATAGGCCTTATAGTTGTGGGGAAGGAGCACTAAAATAAATAAACATGAAACATGAGAAAAACATGGGAAAACAGCAATACCTGCAATGGTGGGCCATAAAACAGAGGGACTTGGTTGTGGCAGAAAAAAACTATTTGAGAGTGGGTGGTTAGGAAAGGGTTTGCTAAAGAGGTGACCTAGTTATAAAAAATGAACCAGCCTTGCAGAGATCTGGGGGAAAACAGCTAGAGATGACAGCTCTATAAAGCCCCATGCCCTCCCACCGGGCATGTTCAGGAAGCAGTGTAGTCAGCATGTACAGGACAAGGGGGAGAAGCAGGTGCAAACATCAGGAAACAGTCCGGACCACTTGTGGGTGGGGTGGCTGGCAGACCATGTGGGAGATGGATTTTGTTCTAAGTGCTTTGGCAAGTCAGTGAAGAGAAGTGATGGGAGGTGATGTGCTTTACATTTTAAGAAGATGGCTGTAGCTTCTGGGTGAGAATACACCGTATGGGGACACAGGGAAACAGAAAGCTAGAAGCCTATTCCATAGTTCATGTGCGATCATGGTGGTCAGGTCTACAATAATGATGGAGGTGGCAAGAAGTGGATGGATTCAAAATACTTTTAAAAGAGAGTATAAAATCCATAATGCTGGTGGATTTGATTTGGTGTGAGAAGGAAAAGATGAAAGTACAGATGACACCTAGAGTTTTAGTTGGAGCTCCTGGATGAGTGGTGATATCACTTACAGAAATGGAGTGGAGGGAGGATATGCCACAAAAAGGAGTTTGATTTTGGACATTTTTAAAAACTCAATTGTAATTAACATACAGTGTTATGTTAGTTTCATGTGGACAATATAGTGATTCAACAATTCTGTACGTTACTCAGTACTCATCAGGATGAATGTACTCTTAATCCCCTTTATTCACCCATCGCCCTTCCCTCTGGTAACCAGTTTGTTCTCTATAGTTAAGAGTCTGGTTTTTTGTCTCTTTTTTTCTTTGTTATGTTTGCGTTTTTTCTTAAATTCCACATATGAATGGAATCATATGGTATTTGTCTTTCTGTGACTAACTTATTTCACTCAGCATAATACCATGTAGATCAATCCATGTTGTTCAAATAGCAAGATGTCATTCTTTTTATGGCTCAGTAATATTCCATTGTGTGTGTGTGTGTGTATCTCACATCTCCTTTATCCATTCATCTATGGATGGACGGACACCTGGGCTGCTTCCATATCTTGGCTATTATAAATAGTGCTGCAATATATATAGGTGTGCATATATCTTTCAGAATTAGTGTTTTTGTTTTCTTTGGATAAACAAATATCCACTAGATCCACTGGATCATATGGTAGTTCTATTTTGGATTTTCCAAGGAACCTCCATACTGTTTTCCACAGTGACTGCACTAGCTTTCATTCCCACCAACAGTGCGCCAGGGTTCCTTTTCCTCTACATCCTTGCCAACACTTGTTATTTCTTGTCTTTTTGATAGTAGCCATTCTGACAGGTGTGATGTGATATCTCATTGTGGTTTTGATTTGAATTTCCCTGATGATGAGTGATGTTGAGCATCTTTTCATGTATCTGCTGGCCATCTGTATGTCTTGTTTGGAAAAATGTCTATTCATGTCTTCTGCCCATTTTTAAATTGAATTATTTGTTTTTTTGGTGTTGAGTTATAGAAGTTCTTCATATATTTTGGATATTAATATCTTATCAGTTATGTCATTTACAAATATCTTCTATTCAGTAGGTTGTCTCTTTGTTTTGTTGATGGTTTCCTTCACTGTGCAACAGTTTTTATTTTGATGTAGTCCCAATAGTTTAATTTTGCTTTTGTTCCCCTTGCCGGAGGAGACATTGTTAGAAAAAGATTTCTACACCTGATGTCAAAGAGATCACTGCCTATGTTTTCTTCTAGGAATTTTATGGTTTCAGGTCTCACATGTGGATCTTTAATCCATTTTGAGTTCATTTTTGTGTATGGTGTAAGAAAGTGGTACATTCTTTTGCTGGTAGCTGTTCAGTTTTTCCAATATGATCTGTGGAAGAGATTGCCTTTTTCCCATTATATGGTCACCTCCTTTGTTGTATGATTTTGGACATCTTAAATTTGAGATTCCCATTAAACAACTAAATGGAAACACAAAATAAAGTTATACAGTTGGAAATGATCAGCATGAGATGATTTAGATGGGATAGGAATTCAGGGGTCTGGAAGAGGAAGAGAAGGGTCTCAGAAGTGATCCTAGGACACAGCAACACTTAGGGATTTAGAGACAGGAGCCAGCAAAGGAGGCAGGAAGGGTCTCTGAAGGAGGAGGAAAAGCAGGCAAGAGAAGAAAGTGCTGGAAGGAAGAGGGAGAACTCAGCTGTGTAGGCTGGGATATTGGAGATCCAGCCAGATGGGAATGAGAGTGACCATTGGGAATGAGAGTTATAGGTGACCTTGACAAGAGCAATTTCAGTGGAGTGTTAGGGACAGAAGCGCAAATAGTGAGTCAAGGGCAGCTAGCCTATTGAGACATCAGCTATGTTCAACTTTCAAAATGTTACTGTGTATGGTAGAAGAAATGGAAGTAGAGGGGACGAGGGGCATATGGCAACAGAGCATTTGTTTGTTCATTTGTTTATTAGAAAAGACAAACAAGAGTGTGTTTATATGTGGATGGGAGTCAATGTGTAGGAGGAAAGAAGGGAATATTGTGGAAGCAGGTCTTTCTGAAGCACACCTTGCCTTCCAGCGCTTCCCACAAGGATGAATGCCTACACCTGTAGGCTGCCCTTGGTCCTAGAAACAGGAGCCCCAGGTTTTGATCCAGCTGTCAAGGGAGACCCAGGGTGATGGAAATATCCTGGCTGTGTTCTTCCCCTGCTTGCCCTGGTCTTCCATTCCCACAGCCCCCTTCATACTTGAGACTCATGCATTTCTGTTGTTGTCTTTTCCCAGAACTTGACTCTTGGCGGTCTGCAGAAGAAATCTAGGCACACCTGGCATTCTTTGCCTTGGTCAAGTCTACTAAATATTTGATGGTGGAGTCACACAGTGTAGACCAATCCCGGAAGACATAACCCCTCCCTAGCTTCCTAGTTCCATTGTCCACCCCCACCATCAGGACAAATTTCTCTTGGTTGTCTCAACCACATCAGGCCTATCTTCTTCACTCACAGTCATATACCACTCCAAGAGGCTTAACAGAATTTCTTCAAAACAAATGGAGTCATTTTGCTAAGGGAAATTTTGATGAATACATTTTTTTCCACTTCATTCAATCCTATCCTTTGATTAATGTTTAAAACCACCAGCAGCAGGATCCTGGGAAGTTCTTGTGACTCCACCCATCCTGAGTTGTCACACCTCGCTCCTCAAAACATCCATATTATAGGACTCAGTATAAAGCCCTGGAGATACTCTCCCTCTCGACTTCATATAGGTTTGAATAAGTCTCTCCCTAAGACCACAGTCACTGTCTCCGCTTGAGTAAGGCTGCCAATTGGAGAATAACCAAGGCTCCCTCATCTACACTGAGGGAGAACACTCATCTGTTTCATAGGACACAAGTCATCAAGAAGAAGAAAAAAACAAAAAACATAATACATAAATACATGTGCCCGTGAAATTTTAAGAAAAATACAATCAGTGAGGTGGGCTCTAGATATGCAACAGTTTTAAATGGAAGATGGAGGAATAAACAAAAAAATGGAAAAATTAATTTCTTTATATTAAATCCTAAGAGAAGACAATAGGGAAATATTTCTATGGCAGCTGCAGTGGCTTCAAAATATGTCTACAAATTCTTTGAAATTCTGCCTTCAAAAGTGGAGCCTAATTCCCCTTCCCTTGAGTGTGAGATGGGCTTTGTGCCCACTTATAACTCTAGATAATGTAGCAGAAATGAGCATGTAATACTTCTGAAGCAAGGTAATGAAAGACATTGCTACTTTTACCTTTTGGACTGTTCTCTCTGAGAGAAGCCTGTCACCATGTCTTGAGGACACTCAAACAGCCTGTGGAGAAGCCCATCGAGAAGGAACCAAGACCTCCTGTTATGGGCTGAATTGTATCTCTCAAAAGTTGTATGTTGAAGTCCTAACCCAATTCCCAGTATGTCAGAATGTGACTGTATTTGGAGACAAGACATTTAAAGAGGTAATTAAATTTTGGAGCACCTGGGTAGCTCAGTTGGTTAAGTGTCCTACTCTTGATTTCAGCTCAGGTCATGGTCTTGCAGTTCATGAGTTTGAACCCCATGTTGGGATTTGAACTGCTTGGATTTCTCTCTCTCTCTCTCTCTCTCTCTCTCCCTCTCTCTCTCAAAATAAACTTTAAAAAAGAGGTAATTAAGTTTAAATTTAAGTAATTAAATTTGGGCCCAGGGTGGGCCCAAATCCAATATGACTGGTGTCTTTATAAGAAGAGGAAGTTTGGACACAGATACACACAAAGGGAAGACCATGTAACAACACAGGGAGAAGATGACCATCTACAAACCAAAGAATGAGACCTCAGAAGAAAACAAACATGCCAACACCTTGATCTCAGACTTCCACCCTCCAGAACTGTGAGAAAACACATTTCTGTTGTTTAAACCACTTAGTCTGTGATGCTGTGTTGACAGCAGTCCCAGAAACTAACACCGCCCATCAATCACCAGCACCAGCTTGCCAGCCATTTGAATGAGCCACCTTAGAATTGGCCTCTATGGCCCCAGTCAAGCCTCCAGATGAGTGCAGCCCAGCTGACATACTGACTGCAACCTCACGCAAGATCCCGGGCCCAACTGTCCAGTGAGGCTGCTCCCAATCCTGGCCCACTGAAATTGTCAGGTGACAAATGTTGAATACAGTTTTAAGCTACTACATTTTGAAGTTACATAGTAACCGGTACCTAATACAGCAGTTTCATATACTTTTTCTGGGTCTGAAAGTGAAAAGTCCTTAATTGTTTTAAAGTTTGTATTTTCCTTGAGGTTAAGAATGTGACCATAAGCACAGTGTGAGAGATTTTTACTTAACGCCTCCCAAATTGCAGTCTGTCTTAGGGTCTGTGGCAGAGATAGCTGGGGTGGGGAGTGGGCTACACCAAAAACCTGTGAGACCCTTGCATAGTTTGAAGTTGTTTCTAGAAACAGATGTCCAGCCAGAGACTACATGTCCAGCCTCAGCCATCTCCTACCCAACACATACATCTACCTACACATGGGACCCTGTTGAGTTCTGGCTAATGGACTGAGTGGCAGTGATGTGTGTCCCACACACAAAGCCCTCACTTTCTAGAGAGAGTTCAGGGGAAAATAACCAACATGGCAAGGAAGTGTCCTGTGCAAGAGACTTTGGAGAAAGGAGGAGTTTAGCTCAGAAAAACCAAGGGGAGGCAGGAGAGGTATCTTTAGATGTTTGAAGAAAGAATTGACTTATTCTGTTTAATTCCCCAGGGAACAAACCAGGACCAGAAATGAAAGTTCAAGAGAAGGACAAAGAAATGTTCTAACTCATTGTCCAGCATGGGACAGGATGTCAGTCAGGAGTGAGCTCCCCAACACTCAAAGTGAGCAAGCTGAGAGAGGATGGCCATCACTCTGGGATGCTGTCCAGACCTTCACCCTGGAAAGGAGTTTGGATCAGGCAGCTTCCCCAGACTAGAGATACTCTGTATTTACGCAGCTTCCCCAGACTAGAGATACTCTGTATTTACAACATGTAGTTGTCTGAGGCAGGGCCTTTTACATTAGTTTTGTAATGTAATTACATTACATTGCTCTTAATACTAATTATTACCAAGAAGTAATCATCCATAAAATGATCCAAATGGGCTTTTATGCAGAATGTAGTTGTCCAGAGTGCTCTGAAAGCTTTTTATTACCAGAAGAAGGAAGCCATGCAGAACCAGCTAGTCAGAAGATGGGGCCTTCCCAGTCCCTCCCGACAGATGAACATGATGGGGGGAGGAATGAAGATCAGCTTCTCCAGCCGCACTCCTGAATCGTCCTGTCAGTTCTATTTAACTCCCATGTGGAGGGAAATATTTATTCCTTGGAAGACAAAAATCATCTCTGGTGAATAGGCTTTTTAGGACCAAATAGCAGAAATAATGCAGGCTGAATGCATGCATTTTGGGTGATAGCACAGGTGCTCAGGCAGTGGCTGACACTTACTTTATATGCATTGTCTAGCTTCCTTCCTGCCTTCTCCATAGGGAAATTATCCTTATTAGCATGGAAATAAAGGAGAGATATGTTTGCGATGCCCAGAAGATTATTAAAAACAACAACAGTCAGGCTGGTGGTTGGGGTGTGCTGGAGGAGTTTGCTTATTAACATCACCTAAGAGCACCCTGAAGTATTTGCAGAGAGACCAGAGGCCTCCAGACTTGCACGCCTATGAGCACGAGCTGCCCTCCCTGCCAGGTGCCTAGTTTGACAATTGCTATTACATTTGCAGAAAAACAAATTCAACATTTAGCCCACTATTCAATAAAAAACAACTTGCATCTGAAAGATTCCCCACAAGGAAAAGAATTCCAGTATCAAACTTAGGAAAATGCAGAATTGCTACGGAGACAAAGACAACCAGAGGCAAATCACTAGGGAGTCATTTAGACAAAATAAAGCCAATCTTTCAGAAGCTGAAGCCTTTAAATTTAGACGCCCCATCTTTTTTTCCCAAAGGTAGGGGAGGAGGGAAATGATCAGATTGTTTTCACTATCACCCACCCCCGCCACCTCATCTACCATCTTGTCTGTAAGGATCAGACACTTCCACTGGGTGGGCTGCCCAGGCTCCCATGAGGCCAGAGCAGGAGGAGAGTTTGGATGCCTACAACCACAGAGTATACCGACTCTCAGAGTGCCACCCTCTCCTTGACTGAATTACCGTGTCCCTTCAGATCTCTGAGCACAGGAAGAGCTTACAAAGGATGTGGGGCCAAGCACTAAACTCGAAGTGGCCAAATTAGGAGCCAGCTTTCCTGGTAGTGGCTGGAGCCAGACATGTGCTAGGTCACCTAGTGAACTTGGAGGTTCCAGCAGCTCCAGCCCTTAAAGGCTATGGTTCTGTGCATCTACGGGACACTTCTGCACTGGCCGTAGCTGGTTTCCAGACATTCTCTTCTACTTATGATCTCTTTCCATAAGGCACTGGACTTGCAAGTTGTTACAGGCTTAACTGCATCCCCCCAAATTCATTGGTGGAAGTCCTAATCCCCAGTATCTCTGAGTGTGGTTGCAATTGGAGATAGGACCTTTAAAGAGGTAATTAAATTAAATGAGCTCACTAGGGTGAGCCAAAATCCGATATAACTGGTGTCCTAAGAAGAAAAGATTAGGGCACAGACATACACACACACACACACACACACACACACACACACACAGAGAGAGAGAGAGAGAGAGAGAGAGAGAGAGAGAGAGAGAGAGAGAGAAGGAAGACCACGTGACAACACAGGGAGACCGCCATCTACAAGCCAAGCAGAGAGGCCTCAGAGGAAACCAATCCTGCTAATACCCTGACCTTGGACTTCTATCCTCCAGAGTTGAGTGAAAATAAATTCCTGTGGTTCTTTGTTATGGCAGCCCCCTAGCAAACTAATACACAGGTCTAGTGTGAGCTATACTTAGGGGTTAGAGTTCAAGTTCACAGTGGTTTGGAAATAAGTATTGAAAAGTAGGAAGTGGAGACTTTCAGGGGCCAACATGGCAGAGAAGTAGGAGGATCCATACTTCCTGCATCTCTCAAACAAAGAAGGGCAGAAGGCAAAGGACTTTGAACACCAGAGCCTGGGAGGAAAAGAGACTGAATCTACTAGGAAGAAAATGGGAAAGCTGGAAAAAAGATTAGTGAGTAACTGCAAACTGGGGGAGATAAAAAAAAAAAAAAGGCCATGGGGCATGGAGGGGAGGGACCCCCTTCTGTGGAGAGACAAAGGGAAGAGAAAGAGAGGCTAGGGAAGTGCAAGGACCCTATCTGGACAAGAGAAAGACAGCAGACTGAGACTGAGAGGGATCCGATCTCTGAAGGGCTTTCTTTGGACTGGAGCCGGCTCCCTGTTCTTGCACCTGGGGAGGAGGGGAGCCAGCTCTGGGTGTGGTGGTAGGTCAGGGGCTCAGTCCGCGGTTGGAAAAAGTGGTTCCCTCCTGGGAAGGCTGCGCGATAGCACAGAAACTGCCTAAGTCCGCCACCCCCCGGGGGGCGCAGTGTCTGGGCCCAGGGCGCAGTCTGCAGGAGGAAAAGGCAAACATCTCCCTGGAGTGCTGTGGGAAAAGACAAAGTCTGCCTGCGTCCGCCACCCAAGGGGCTTGCAGCAGCGAGGGCGGTGGCTCAGTCCACAGTAGAAGGCGGTCCTCCCAGAAGTGTTGTAGTACAGACAAAGCCAGCCGGCCGTACTCAGAGGCACTTACCCAGTGCCAGAGCACACAGAGCAGGACTTTGAATCCTAACCAAGTGCAGGGTCAGGGGAGTTGGCAGAGCGAGAAGGTCTGCCCTATCTGCTCCCGCAGCACAGTGAGGATGACTCGGAGTCCACCGGGTCCAGCTCCATGGAAAAGAGACTGGGGGATCATTCCCCCCCAATCACCACCACAAAGGCAGGGCCTCAGGGATCACCGCCCCCCCCCCCCCCCGCCTCCGGGGCCCATAGTGGAGGTGGGTCCACATTACGCCAAACCACTCCCCTTTGCACTGGGTAACTGCGTATAGCAGCACAGATACTGGGGACAGCTCCTCCTGACAAGCGATGCAGCATTGCCTGGATTAACTCTAGGTCAGTTCTGGATTTTTAGGTATTTTCTCTCCACCCCCCAACCCCCCATTCCTCCTCCTTGTCTCTTCCCTCCACTATGCTGGTTACTCTGGTTATTGGTCTGTCTAAACAGACATATTTAATCCATTGTCTTGTATGATACATGTTCTACACCTCCTTCTTTACACTCCTTTTCTCTCTTTATGGAATAATTAAACCATATAGTTTCTCTGGGTAACTTTATCTTTGTTTCGTTTTCCTCTCCTCCTTCATTATTTTCCTTTCTCTCTCTCTGGATTAAGCTTTTTAGTCTCTCTGCTTAGTCCAATGTTTATTTTTTCTCCCCGCCTGCCCCTCCCCACCCCACCCCCCCCCCCCCCCCCCGCCCCGCGTCTGTCATTTCTCTCTTTGTAAGTGCTCTTCTATCAGCACCGCCTCCACCCTCTTCTTTACTTGTAGTTGGTGTTTTGGGGTTTTTTTCTTTTTAGTCTTTAGTTTTTTGTTTTTGTTTATTTGTTTGTGTGTTTACATGTTTTTGTCTCCTATTTGTCTGTTTTCCTTTACAGGGATACTCCAAGGAACAAATCAAAGCACATCTGGTGGAGGGGCCAAAATATCACTAAGAGTAGGGTAATACAATAACCAAAGTCACAACAGAGAGCAAGTAACAATCTCCGAAAAAACACCTCCTGAAGAGCCAGGCCCTGGACAGTGTATGACCCTCTTTTAATATAGCAGTGCTCACAGGTGCAGAGCACACAACAAGCTTTTATTTTTTTTATTTTGTTTTAATTTTTCCAAATTTTATTTTTACTTTCATTTTTTTAATATGAAATTTATTGTGAAATTGTTTTCCATACAACACCCGGTGCTTATCCCGACAGGTGCCCCCCTCAATGCCCATCACCCATTTTACCCTCCCTCCCACCCCCATCAACCCTCAGTTTATTCTCAGTTTTTAAGAGTCTCTTATGGTTTGCCTCCCTCCCTCTCTAACTTTTTTTTCCCTTCCCCTCCCCCATGGTCTTCTGTTAAGTTTCTCAGGATCCACATAAGAGTGAAAACATATGGTGTCTGTCTTTCCCTGTATGACTTATTTCATTTACACAACAAGCTTTTAAAATGCATAAGGGACAGAAAACTAGCCAAAATGATGAAACGGAAGAATTCTCCTCAAAAGAAATTCCAGGAATTAACACCAGCTAATGAAATGATCAAAACCAATTCAAGCAATATAACTGAACAAGAATTTAGAATAATAGTCATAAAATTAATTGCTGGGCTTGAAAAAAGCATACAGGACAGCAGAGAATCTATTGCTACAAAGATCAAGGGACTAAAAAATAGTCATGATGAATTAATAAATGCTATAAATGAGGTGCAAAATAAAATGGAGGCGGCCACACCACAGATTGAAGAGGCAGAGGGGAGAATAATTGAATTAGAAGATAAAATTATGGAAAAAGAGGAAGCTGAGAAAAAGAGAGAGAAAAAAAATCCAGGAGTACGAGGGGAGAATTAGAGAATTAAGTGATGCAATCAAATGGAAGAATATCCATATCATAGGAATTCCAGAAGAAGAGAGAGAGAAAGGGGCTGAAGGTGTACTTGAACAAATCATAGCTAAGAACTTCCCGAATATGGGGAAGGAAACAGGCATTGAAATCCAAGAGGCACAGAGAACTCCCTTCAGACGTAATTTGAATCGATCTTCTGCATGACATATCATAGTGAAACTGGCAAAATACAAGGATAAAGAGAGAATTCTGAAAGCATCTAGGGATAAACGGGCCTTAACATACGAAGGTAGACACATAAAGGTAGTAGCAGACCTATCTACTGACACTTGGCAGGCCAGAAAGGAATGGCAGGAAATCTTCAATGTGATGAACAGAAAAAAGTATGCAGCCAAGAATCCTTTACCCAGCAAGTCTGTCATTCAGAATAGAAGGAGAGATAAAGGTTTTCCCAAACAAGCAAAAACTGAAGTAATTCATCACCACTAGACCAGCCTTACAAGAGATCCTAAGGGGGACTCTGTGAGTGAAATGTTGCAAGGGCCACAAAGTACCAGAGACACCACTACAAGCATGAAACCTACAGATATCACAATGACTGTAAACCCATATCTTTCAATAACACTGAATGTAAATGGACTAAATACTCCAACCAAAAGACATAGGGTATCAGAATGGATAAAAAAACAAGATCCATCTATTTGCTGTTTACAAGAGACTCATTTGAGACCTGAGGACACCTTCAGATTGAAAGTGAGGGGGTGGAGAACTGTCTATCATGCTACTGGAAATCAAAAGAAAGCTGGAGTAGCCATACTTAGACAAACTAGACTTTAAAGGCTGTAACAAGAGATGAAGAAGGGCATTATGTAATAAGTACAGGGTCTATCCATCAGGAAGAGCTAACAATTATAAATGTCTATGTGCCGAATTTGGTAGGACCCAAATATATAAAACAATTAATCACAAACATAACCAAGTTTATTGATAAGAATGTGGTAATTTCAGGGGACTTTAATACCCCACTTACAACAATGGATAGATCATCTAGACAGAATCAATAAAGAAACAAGGGCCCTGAATGATACATTGGATCAGATGGACTTGACAGATATATGTAGAACTCTGCATCCCAAAGCAACAGAATATACTTTCTTCTTGAGTGCACATGGAACATTCTCCAAGATAGATCACATACTGGGTCACAAAAAAGCCCTTAACAAGTATAAAAGAATTGAGATCATACCATGCATACTTTCAGACCACAATGCTATGAAACTTGAAATTAACCATAGGAAAAAGTCTGGAAAACCTCGAAAGATCATGGAGGTTAAAGAACATCCTACTAAAGAATGAATGGGTCAACCAAGCAATTAGAGAAGAAATTAAAGAATATATGGAAACAAATGACAATGAAAATACAACAATCCAAATGCTTTGGGATGCAGCGAAAGCAGTCCTGAGAGGAAAATACATTGCAATCCAGGCCTATCTCCAGAAACAAGAAAAATCCCAAATACAAAATCTAACAGCATACCTAAACAAAATAGAACAGCGAAGACACCCCAAACCCAGCACAAGAAGAGAAATAATAAAGATCAGAGCAGAAACAAACAATATAGAGTCTAAAAACACTGTAGAGAAGATCAATGAAACCAAGAGTTGGTTTTTTGAAAAAATAAACAAAATTGATAAACCTCTAGCCAGGCTTCTCAAAAAGAAAAGGAAGATGACCCAAATAGATAAAATCATGAATGAAAATGGAATTATTACAACCAATCCCTCAGAAATACAAGCAATTATCAGGGAATACTATGAAAAATTATATGCCAACAAACTGGACAACCTGGAAGAAATGAAAAAATTCCTAAGCACCCACCCACTTCCAAAACTCAAACGGGAAGAAATAGAAAACTTGAACAGACCCATAACCAGCAAAGAAATTGAATCAGTTATCAAAAATCTCCCAATAAACAAGGGTCCAGGACCAGATGGCTTCCCTGGGAACTTCTACCAGACATTTAAAGCAGAGATAATGCCTATCCTTCTCAAGCTGTTCCAAAAAATAGAAAGGGAAGGAAAACTTCCAGACTCATTCTATGAAGCCAGCATTACTTTGATTCCCAAGTCAGACAGAGACCCAGCAAAAAAAGAGAACTACAGGCCAATATCCCTGATGAATATGGAAGCAAAAATTCTCAACAAGATAATAGCAAATCAAATTCAACAGCATATAAAAAGAATTATTCACTGTGATCCAGTGGGATTCATTCCTGGGCTGCAGGGATGGTTCAATATTTGTAAATCAGTCAGTGTTACATCATATTAATAAAAGAAAAGATAAAAACCATATGATCCTGTCAATCGATGCAGAAAAAGCATTTGACAAAATACATCATCCTTTCTTAATAAAGACCCTAGAGAAAATCAGGATAGAAGGAACATACTTAAACATCATAAAAGCCACTTATGAAAAGCCCACAGCTAACATCATCCTCAATGGGGATAAACTGAGAGCTTTCCCCCTGAGATCAGGAACACGGCAGGGATGTCCACTCTCACTGCTGTTGTTTAACATAGTGTTGGAAGTTCTAGCATCAGCAATCAGACAAAAAAATGAAATCAAAGGCATCAAAATTGGCAAAGATGAAGTCAAGCTTTCACTTTTGCAGATGACATGATACTATACATGGAAAACCCGATAGACTCCACCAAAAGTCTGCTAGAACTGATACATGAGTTCAGCAAAGTCACAGGATACAAAATTAATGTACAGAAATCAGTTGCATTTTTATACGCCAATAATGAAGCAACAGAAAGACAAATAAAGAAACTGATTCCATTCACAATTGCACCAAGAAGCATAGAATACCTAGAAATAAACCTAACCAAAGATGTAAAAGATCTGTATGCTGAAAACTATAGAAAGCTTATGAAGGAAATTGAGAAGATACAAAGAAATGGAAAAACATTCCATGCTCATGGATTGGAAGAATAAATATTGTTAAAATGTCAATACTACCCAAAGCAATCTACACATTCAATGCAATCCCAATCAAAATTGCACCAGCATTCTTCTCAAAGATAGAACAAGCAATCCTAAAATTTGTATGGAACCACAAAAGACCCCGAATAGCCAAAGTACTATTGAAGAAGAAAACCATCGCGGGAGGCATCACAATCCCAGACTTTAGCCTCTACTACAAAGCTGTAATCATCGAGACAGTTATAGTACTGGCACAAAAACAGGTACATAGACCAATGGAATAGAATAGGGACTCCAGTATCGGACCTACAAAATTATGGCCAACTAATCTTTGACAAAGCAAGAAAGAATATCCAATGGAAAAATACAGTCTCTTTAACAAATGGTGCTGGGAGAACTGGACAGCAACCTGCAGAAGGATGAAACTAGACCACTTTCTTACACCATTCACAAAAATAAACTCAAAATGGATGAAGGACCTGAATGTGAGACAGGAAGCCATTAAAATCCTAGAGGAGAAAGCAGGGAAAATCCTCTCTGACATCAGCCACAGCAATTTCTTACTTGATACATTTCCAAAGGCAAGGGAATTAAAAGCAAAAATGAACTATTGGGACCTCATGAAGATAAAAATCTTCTGCACTGCAAAGGAAACAATCAACAAAACTAAAAGGCAACTGACAGAATGGGAAAAGATATTTGCAAATGACATATCAGATAAAGGGCTAGTATCCAAAATATATAAAGAATTCACCAAACTCCACACCCAAAAAACAAATAATCCAGTGAAGAAATGGGAAGACATGAATAGACACTTTTCTAAAGAAGACATCCAGATGGCCAACAGGCACATGAAAATATGCTCAACGTTGCTCCTCATCAGGGAAATACAAATCAAAACCACATTCAGATATCACCTAATGCCAGTCAGAGTGGCTAAAATGAACAAATCAGGAGACTACAGATGCTGGCGAGGATGTGGAGAAATGGGAACCCTCTTGCACTGTTGGTGGGAATGCAAACTGGTGCAGCTGCTCTGGAAAACAGTGAGGAGGTTCCTCAAAAACTTAAAAAAAGATCTATCCTATGACCCAGCAATAGCACTGTTAGGAATTTACGCAAGAGATATAGGAGTGCTGATGCATAGGGGCACTTGTTGTACCCCAATGTGTATAGCAGCACTTTCAACAACAGCCAAATTATGGAAAGAGCCTAAATGTCCATCAACTGACGAATGGATAAAGAGGATGTGGTTTATATATACAATGGAATACTACTTGACAATGAGAAAGAATGAAATATGGCCTTTTGTAGAAACATGGATGGAATATGGGTGTTATGCTAAGTGAAATAAGTCAGGCAGAGAAAGACAGATATCATATGTTTTCACTCATATGTGGGTCCTGAGAAACTTAACAGAAGACCGGGGGGAGGAGAAGTGGGGAGAAAAAAAAAGTTAGAGAGAGGGAAGGAGGCCAACCATAAGAGATTCTTAAATACTGAGAACAGACTGAGGGTTGATGGGGGTGGGGGAGAGGGGAGAGTGAGTGATGGGCATTGAGGAGTGCGCCTGTTGGGATGAACACTGGGTGTTGTATGGAAACCAATTTGACAATAAATTATATATAAAAAAGAAAGAAAGAAAAGTAGGAAGTGTACTTTCCCTCTGCCCTTCCCTCCGCCCAACTTTAATTTTCTTGTTTTAAGAATCAAGATAATGCATGCGAGGCCTCTGGCTGGCTCAGTCAGTAGAGCATGCCACTCTTGATCTTGGGTTGTGAGTTCAAGCCTCACACTGGATGTAGAGATTACTTTTAAAAAAAAAAAGAGGGATGCCTGGGTGGCTCAGTTAATTAAGCGTCAGACTCTTGATTTCCACTCAGGTCCTGATCTCACAGTTCCTGCTGACAGCATGGAGACTGCTTGGGATTCTCTCTCTCTCTCTCTCTCTCTCTCTCTCTCTCCCTCTTACCTTCCCCTACTCTCTCTCAAAATAAATGAACATTAAAAAAAGATAATGCAGGGTGCCTAGGTGGTTCAATCAGTTAAGCGTCTGACTGGCTCAGGTCATGATCTAGCAGTTTGTGAGTTCGAGTTTCACATCAGGCTCTGTGCTGACAGCTCAGAACCTGGAACCTGCTTCAAATTCTGTGTTTCCCTCTCTCTCTCTGTCCCTTCCCTGCTCTCACTCTGTCTCTCTCTCTCTCAAAAATAAATAAACACTAAAAAAAAATTTTTAAAGATAATGCATGCAGTATTAAAAAATCATAATCTGTATCTTAATCCCAGAAAACTTTTTCTGTAAAAGGCCAGGTAGTAAATATTTTAGGCTTGCAGACCATACAATATCTGTCACAATTAATAAATTCTGCTATTGTTAACACAAAATCAGCCATAGCTAATAAAAGGAGTATGACTATGTTCCAGTAAAACTTTATTTACAAAAATAGGCAGCCAGATGGAGGCCATATTTTGCTGACACCTGAGCTACAGGATAATATGAAATTAAAAAGTAAAGCCTGGCACTCCCACAGGTAGTCCCACTCACCAGAATAACCACATTTAGCTGGTTTTGTATTCTTTGGGTTATTACACCCATAATTCTAGGTAATATGCTTATAACTCTATTTCCTGATTTATTTTTTTTAATTTTTTAAAATGTTTATTTATTTTTAAGAGAGAGAGACAGACAGATCACAAGTGGGAGAGGGGCAGACAGCCAAAGTCGGAAGCCCAACTGACTGAGCCACCCAGGTGCCCTTCTATTTCCTGATTTATTAATTTTACATAGCATCTACCAAGCCCCTTATGGAATGTGAGAAAATTGCGTGACTCACATTACCTCTTCCCTCCACTATACCCCAAGATTCATCTTCTATAAACATATGTATTTATAGTTTTTCTTTTATTTACCTTTATTACTTTTCGTTTCTTTTTCTGTTAACAGGATAGCACTCCTCTTGATTCTCCATAGGATATGATTCCTTCATCACCTTGTGCTCTTCTCCATCCTTGCCCGACTGCTGTCAATTCCCCTGTACCCATGTTTTAATGTTTGCATTCCATTTTGTAAATTAACTAGGGCTTTGGTGCTCTGCCAGAAGTTGATTCTAAAAATGCAAACTAAGAAATGGCATTTACAACATTTTAATTATGTAAATATTAATCACCACATAACCAAGTAGTATGATTGGAGAAATAAATATAATTCTCTGGTACTAAATCCATCTCTTCACAGAGAATGTTCCAAGCATCAAAGCCATGTGGATTGTTTTCTCTTATACTCTGGCAAATACTCAAAATCGAATCACATCTTAGTTTGCAGTCTTATCCTGGAAATCCTATCATCAATCTTCAAAACTCTGGTTCTCTGCTCCTTTTTTTTTTTAATTCAAAAAATGTTTATTTATTTATTTTTGAGAGAGAGAGAGGGCACATGCACGCAAGTGGGGAGGGGCAGAGAGAGAGACACAGGATGTGAAGCAGGTTCTATGCTCTGAGCTGTCAGCACAGAGCCCAGTGCATGGCTCCAACCCACCAACTGTGAGATCATGACCTGAGCTGAAGTCAGACGCTCAACCAACTGAGCCACACAGGCATCCCTGGTTTTCTGCTCCTTTTCCAGGTTAACCTATTCTTGTTTCATAGAATCAGTGCTCTCACATGCAGCTCTGAGACTACCATTTTTTGAATCCCCTCTATCCTTTCCCTGGGAACCTCCTCTTTGGGTTTCTTGTCTTAGTTCTTCTCTTTGAAACTGTTGGTTATCCTCAAGGCTATCTTCATTGTCCTTTTGTATTTATGGACAAAAGCCAGACTGGTTGATCTAGAGTGTGTGTTGCAGGTTCTTCTGCACTTGTGTAGCCCTTTTCTCCCCAATTCCCCTTCTGGAATAGGAAGACCAAGTCCATGGACAGGGAAGGTCAACTAGCAGGCTTAATTGTGACCAGGCACTGAACTGTGAATTCTGAACCTTGAGGTTTTGGGAGTCAAGACAAAGGCTCTGTTGTCAGGCAGATTTCTCTTCTGTATCTTCTGAGCTGAGGTTCATTCTGTCATTACATCTACTTTCTACCTTCCAGAATTATATCAAAATCTTATCTGCTGTTGTATCCCCTTCTGTTCTCTGCTCTCTTGTGGAATTACTCCATTTCATACTCCATTTTACAGTCTTCTCAGTCTTCTCAGTGAAACTATGGGAAGGAGCAAAGTAAATGTGTGTTTTCCTCTTCTATCTTATCCTTCTTTTGCTTTTAAGCCATCAGCAGGCAACCTAGAAAACATGAAGCTGTGGGGTGCATTTGTCCAATGGTTGAAATACACAAGGTAGATTTACCTTTGGCAAAATCTTAAACCAAATAAGTCATACAAATATACAGCATGAATAAACTTAGACAGTTTCATATAAAACAATTGCTCAGATTTTTTTCATTGTTTAAATATAAGGAATAAGTACTTCTAAAAAAAGAGATTTGTCTGTGCCTAAATGTCTTTAACACAAACGTTCAACCTGGATTTCCCCTTCTCCAAAGAGTAAGTTATTGGCCACAGTTCTTCATATTTTAGGGGTTATTTGAAAGAATATTATTAATCCTTTAGGCAAAACTGTTTTCTCCTTCCTCCCTGTGCATTGATATCATTAATCATATTATCAGCCTGGAAAGCTAAAAGCGAAGTCAGCAGCCTAAGCTGCACTAAGTAAGGAGTAAGTTGATTGTTCCTATAGGAGCTTTGAGCTCACACACTGGCTCATGTGATTCCGGTGCTCAGTGTTCGGGGCAAAGGCTCTGGAAACCCTCAGTGAGCATTTGGTAATTGAATGGGTATTTTCTGAGCCAGGACTGTCTCCTTGAAGGATTCTCCCTTGGGAGAAAAGTCCTTCTAGCATCTCAATCCAGATGTCACATCCCCTTTAAGGTGTTGAAAGGGTTAATCCCTAGACCTTCTGAGACACAGAAAGCTGTGTACAAGGGGGCTGAGCAGGATGCACAGAAATGTGAGATGTGAGTTATTGGTTCCAGGAACTTAACATTCTTGATGAAGAACCATCAAAAGCAGCCAGCAGTAATGAAGGCATCTTTAAATTAATTGGACTCCTTCATAAATCTAAAGGATAAATTAAATAAATGAATTGTCTGAGGTCAGTTGATTTGCAGTTTACATTTCTTCTGGAAAGACTGGACTACAGATTTATTACTGTGTTTCTGAAGCCACATGATTTAGTGCTGGTGCCTTTTTGAGCCTTTGATAACTGCCATGATCATTAAGGCCTTAGAAGGTATACAGATGTGTTTGCCACAATATTCACTTATGTTCTCTGTACAAAAAGCATGACCATGTTGCCAAGAATGTTACTTGAAATAGGAAAAAAATGAAGACTTTTTTTTTTCTTTTTAATTCTATAATTAACCACTTAAATATCGTCTGCAAATTGGGCCTGAGGATTAAAAAGCAGCTTCTAGTACTGACACAGGGACACTCCAGACAGGGAACTTTGTTTTGAACGTGCCAAAGCGTGTAGGTGTTCATGAGTTTGCATTTTGTACCAGTGTAAAATGGATACTGTCTAACTTTTATTTCAGCCCCTTTGAGGGAGAAAGCCACCATGACCTGTGATGGTTGATTTTGTGTGTCAGCTTCACTGGATCCCCAGATGCCCAGCTATCTGGTTAAACATTACCTCTGGGTATTTCTGTCAGGGTGTTTCCAGAAAGAGATTAGCATTTGAATTGGTAGGCTGAGTAAAGCAGATGGCTCTCCCCACTGTGGGCATCTTCCAATCTGTTGAGGACAAAACAAAAAGGCAGAGAAGGGTTGGATTTGCCCTCTCGCTGCCTGACCGCTGAGCTTGAGCCACAGTCTTCTCTTGCCCTCAGGGCTCCTGGTTCTTAGGCCTTCAGACTTGGACTGGAATCTCCCCACCTGCTCTCTGGCTCCCAGGCCTTGCAACTACACCACCAGCTTGTGGTGGGACTGGGACTTCACAATCTCTGTAATCCCGTGAGCCAATACTTTAGATTAAATTCAGAAGTAAACAAACAAATCTTACTGGTTCCATTTCTCTGGAAAACTATCTACTAATACACCACCTAACAGTGATTTCAAATGTTGTATTTCAAGGGGCACCTGGGTGGCTCAGTGGATTGAGCGTCCAACTTTGGCTCAGGTCATGATCTCAAAGTTCATGAATTCAAGCCCCACGTCGGGCTCTGTGCTGACAGCTCAGAGCCTGGATCCTGCTTCAGATTCTGTGTCTCCCTCTCTCTGACCCTCCCCCCGTTCATGCTCTGTCTCTCAAAAGTGAATAAATGTTAAAAAAAAAAATTTAAATGTTGTATTTCAAGGATAATAACTATTTTGTCTGTCCTTCACACATTTTATTCAGGAATGACATTGGGAAATGTTTGTTCAGACTGATAATTTACCTGCTATCATTTCCGCCCGCTTTGCAAACAAGTTAGTGAAACATGGTGGACCAGAAAGTGTGTTCACTAAAGGGTGAAGCCATCCCCATTCAGGTGTGAGGGTGGGGGTGTGGGGGCAAGAGGGGCCCGGGGAGAATGTTTGGATAACTCCCACTTTGAAACCAGAGGCAGGAACAAGGCTGTGTGCTTAATTTGACCTGGGAATTGTCTCTGGTTAGAAGCCAGCTTGGAGAAAGGTAAGCGTTCACCCATGGATGTGCAGAGGTTTGTCTCCTGCTCAAAAGGAAGGCTTGGGAAGAGGAGGGCATCAGTCAGGACTGTCATCCCTCCCTCCACCCTCCCACACACAGCTGACTGTAGTTCTCTGAGAGTGTACCTCCAGATCCCTGAAGTGACACAAGTCTATAAAACCCAGGTGGTCATGGGCCTTCTCATGACAAGCTGTTGGAGTCTTATACCTTCATTAAAACTAAACCACAGCCCTGCAGTATTGCTGTGAGAGCCAGGCTAGAGGGGCTGTAGTCCATGACTGCTTTCTCTGTTGCCAGAAAGCCACCTGCAGGTGACTGCCCAGTGTGGGCCTCGATTGGGGCAAGAGGGTACTGGGGTACCCAGACCTTTCCTGGTGTCTCAAGGCCGTTCTCCTCCCAGGGTACTCTGGAGGCACCTTGATAGTGAGCTAGGTATATAGCTTAATAAAGATCAGGTACGGAGGTGCCTGGGTGGCTCAGTTGGTTGGGCATCTATCTTCAGCTCAGGTCATGATCTTGTGGTTTGAGCCCCATGTCGGGTTCTGTGCTGACAGCTCAGAGCCTGGAGCCTGCTTTGGATTCTGTGTCTCCCTTTCTCTCTGCCCTTTCCTTGCTCGTTCTCTCTCTCTCTCTCTCTCTCTCTCTCTCGCTCTCGCTCTCGCTCTCTCTCTCAAAAATAAATAAATAAATAAACATAAAAAAAAAGATCAGGTACAGACATTTCCTACTTGATTTGAGTAGCTGATACTGGCTTCCAGGAACCTGACAAATTCTGTTCTGCTTAGCATCTACCACAGCCACAGGTAATAAATCTGGAATGAAGAGACATTCTTTCCTGTCACCACTATTATAACTACCCTGAGGAATCCTTGAGTTACCCAAGGAGGCCTCATGCCAACCACCATGTCTGGCTTTCCTGCCAGAGCAGTTTATAACCCAACAGCTATGACACTTCGATGAGGCAGATCAACACTTTGTTGGGTGTAACCAAGCTGCAAATGGATGCACAATATCAAAATAATAATAAGTTGTTGCTTGAGCTCTGAAGAAAATACATGTGAGAGCCGCGAGTGAGAGGCAGGGGGTAGCAGCTATGTATTTGCCCAAGGTGGGCCTGGGCAAGCTTCATGGAACGGTCAGGCTTTCAAGACAGGTTTGAGATGTAGCCAGAAAAGGGGAGGTTGACACTGAGGGAACAAATGGGCACGTGTTCCTGGCATCTCTGGGAGCCTGGCATCTCTGAAAGTCCTCAGGCCTCCCTGAGTACACAGTCCACAGCACCCAGGAGAGACTGGCGGGACTCCAGTGACCAGATGCTTCCAACACCAACAACACTGGGAGTTGCATTCTTTGAGGCTGGCTCATGGCCTCAGAAACTCGTTTCTTAACGGCTTCTTTGGACAAGTATGTACTGACCATCCACCATGAGCCGGGTACTAGATATGCACTGGAGGAGTCACAGAGGAAAGAATCAGATCCCACGGCAGAGACAGCGTACCCCTCCTGTGCAGTGACACAATGTAACAACTGCTGTGGTGACAGAGGACCCCCAGGGGGCAGGCAGAAGATGTGTCCCTGACATTGGCTCGGGGGAGGGCAGAGGAAGTCAAGCCACATCTGGGGTGCTTCCATGAAGCCTCAAACCAGGAGTAGGAATTAGCTGAGGGGAGAGGGGGCACTGTGGAGAGAATGTTCAGGAGTTTAGAGTTTATTCTAAAATCCACAAAAAAATCACTGCAACGTTTTTGTTTCAATCCATGTGACAGGACCTTTGTCATAGGCTAACTACTCCCAGCTCTGTGTCTTCATTCCAGACTGCTACTCTGAACTCCATCTGCCTTCCCAGCACCTCCAGAAGCCCAGGAGACCTAGACACCTTCCCTACACACAAGTCTGGTCTTCCTAGCGATACTTCCTATGATACTGTGATACAGTAAGAAATACATATTTTGCTCTTTGTCCTGGTTCCTGGCACAAGAGCTCCTAAAACCCTACAATTTCCTGATACAGGGGAGAGGAGAGTCTTTTGCTATTTGCCGTAAGTCCCTTTCAAAAGTCCCCAGAGCATGCTAGCAAAGGGACTCTCGGAGGATGGGGGCCAGTTGCCAGAGGAAGGAACCATGCACTTTCAGCCTCACCCCCAGACCTCCAGGAAGGGCTGAGGGATGGGAGACTGAGTTCAGTCACCTAAAGTCAATGATTCAATATATCGTGCCTACGTAACAGAACTCCCATAAAAACCATAAACGGCAGGGTTTGGAGAGCTTCTGGGTTAGTGAGCTGAAGGGTGGCGTGCCTGGAAAATGCACCCCCTTCCCCATACCTTCCCCTACATATCTCTTCCTTTTAGCTATTCTTGAGTTGTATCCTTACAGTAAATGAGTAAACATAAGTAACAGAACCAGACTGTGGTGGCTGGAGAACTGAATGGAAGGTGAAAAAGTGGCCAGTGAGGGTGATTGGCAGCAGGAGAGCTGAGTGTTACATTTTCAAGAATTTTGTGAGCCAGTTGTAAAATATAGTCAGTATTAAAAATTATGTAAAAAAAATTATGTAAAGTTACAATTAAGTGAATCACATTTTAAAACAGTAATAAACACTCAAAACACATCCCTCCCTAACGATTATACTACATTTTACAAACAGCTAGTCTCTTGAGGTCATTTTACCCCTATTGTGTCTATATAGGGACAGACTTCTGTGCATGTCTTCATACTCTGTGTTGTAGTGATATCACACTGGTAGCTTGAAATTGGCCTTGATGTGGGAGTATTCCCACCACAGAAATCTGTGGACTGTACAAATCAGAGCTTTCTAGATTCCCAGAGAGCCAGGTGTTAGGCATTCACCAGAACACCATAGGTCCCTGAGAGCACTTAATGGAGAGTCATATTGCTATGGTAGCAAACCAGAAGGAGAAAAGATGGCAACAAACACAGATGGGTTTGTGCGATTCAGGGCAGAGAAGTGAGGACTTTTTTCCTGGTGACTTCCATTCTTGTGTGTCGCTGAGGGCAGAGTCAAGGGCTGAGTGTAAGGGAGCCAAGGAAGAAAGAAGCATGGAACTGGAGACCCAAACCAGAGAGGCTGCAAGATGAAGAGGTTGGAGGCAGAAAGAGACCAGGCAAGAGACCCAAGGCCATCAGGAGGAATGACACCAGAGTGATGGGAGAAAATGAGGGAGTAAACTGCATGGGAGGGATGGAAGGGGTAGGGAGAGTATCTGGATGTAAGACTTTAGAGCAGTCCCTTTTGAAAGTATCTGAGAGCTGCCCATGTGCAGGCATGGAGCCGAAGATAGTGGACACACAGTGGTGACTGAGACAAACATGTTCCTCATCCTCCTGCATTCTGGGGAGGAAGACAAGCAATGGGGGAAGACACATAACAATCACAGAATTGTGGCAGGCACTATGAAGGAAATAAAAGGATGCTGTGACACCAAGTAATTGTAGGTTTACTTTTTATAGGGTGATGGCCATAAACAGAACTGAAGACTGGAAAGGAGAAATCCATTTAAAATGGCCTTTTTAAAGTAGAAGGTGAGTAAAAGTATCTTATAAAAAGTAACTCTCCCTCCCATCCCAGATGCCACACTCCAATTTCCTCTCTAGAAGCAGCTATGGTTTATTACCTCCATTTCCAGAGATATTCGAGGAACAAGCTATTTGAAGATCCGTATGTGCAAGGGCCCTGAGGTAGAGTTGGTTGTGTTCTACTCTACCAACCAATTTGGTTCTTTTTTTTTTTTAATTTGTTTTAATGTTTATTTATTTTTGAGAGAGAGAGAGAGAGAGAGAGAGAACCCAAAGCAGGCTCCAGGCTCCGAGCTGTCAGCACAGAGTCCGACGCAGGGCTTAAACTCACTAATGGTGAGTTCATGACATGAGCCGAAGTCAGAGGCTTAACCAACTGAGCCACCCAGGCTCCCCTGCTTCTCAAACTTTATTTGCATACACGTCACCCGGATATCTTGTAGAAATCCTGATTCTGGCTCAGTATGTCTGGAGTAGAGTTTGAGATTTCTAACAAGCTCCAGGTAATTCTGACAGTGCTGATCCAGAAATTTCAGTCATAGTGGGAAAGTCCTGGGGGACCACTGGAGGCCAATCTAGTCAGAATGTCATGAGAGATGTGAGGATAGCTCAAGATGGGACTGGAGAGGTGGGCAGGGTATGCTCAGTCAAGACCTAGGGGTATAATAAGACGCTTGGATATTATTCTAAGCATAAGAGGAACTCACTGCAGGATTTTATGCAGAGTAGGGAGTAGAAGTGGCATTACATGGCATAATTTTTGTTTCTAAATCACTCAAGCTGCTGGTTGGGTAGGCAAAGTAACAGTGGGGAGACCCATTGGGAGGCTATTGCAGAAATGTCATCTAGAGATGATGGTGACCAGAATCAGTGTGGTGACCAAAAAGATGGATAGACCCTGTCAGACTCTAAATGGATTTTGAAGGTAGAGCTGAAAGAATTCCCTAATGGGCTGGCGATGGGCAGTGAGAGGAGAGGAATTAAGGATGCTTCTTGGGGTTTTGCCTTGAGCAAGCAAGTAACTGTGTTGCCATTTCCTGGGACAGAAGAAGGAGTGGTGAAGGGAGGGGAGGAGTTTGAGAAGCCCTGAGAATTGAGTGAATTGTAGTGGAGATGTCCAGGAGATAGATCTGTGTGTCTGGGGCTCAGAGGAGGCTCTTGGCTTGACATAGTGTTATGGAACTGGATCGCTGGCAGAAAAACCAAGTGGCACTGAGAGATCTTGGTGGATTGGAGTTTTATTTTACACTGGCGGGCTCAGAGGAGATCCTTCTCCAGAGATCTGAGTCCCCAGCACAAGCATGGGAGACAATTTATCGTCTGTTACTTCTGCATTCCGCATTAGTAGTAATTTGGTTCACACGGCAAGCAGGGCAGGAAGAAGAACCCAGAAGGAGTCCCTAAGCTAGGAACTAGACTAGCTTGTTAGTCCCATAGACCATCTTATGGTTCATAACTTTACTTATTTTCCCAGCAATATAAATTGGGAGTTGTCAGTGTCAACATGTTTTAAGGCCAAGAGAAGGGAAGAAACCAGCTAGGAAAAGGATATAGAGAAGAGCAGAGGCTCTAGGAAGAACGCTGAGGGACACCCACATTTGGAGACTGGGTAGAAGGGCCCACCAGAGGCAAGCTGGGGAGATGGTGTTGCATCTACTGCCCTCACAGGTTTGAAATGGAAAAGGGGCTATGGGCCTCAGGACCAAACGTATTTGCATTTTACCTTTTTTCTTTCTGGCATTCATAGAATGTGCTATGAACCAGAAGAGCAGGGCAAGAAGGTGAGTGAGGACCACACGTGGAACCCATCTCCCGGCTGTGGTGAGCCTAGCCCAGCACCTGCCCAGTGGATGCCTGTCTCTGGTAAAGATGAAACTAAATCTGCAGGTCAGTCTCATACCAATGCAGGTGACAGGGGCAGGAGAAGATGCCAGCCCCTTCCCTTTCCCGTTCTGTTCATATTCTTTGTGTCAACCTATTACTCCAATAATTTATTCATTGTGTACCACAGCATCATTTTCTTATAATTTCTTTATTACTGTTTCTAGATTTACCATTTCACATTAGATTTTTACACATGGGAGCCTAGGGGGGACATCTTTATTAGTTTATAACTTAAAATGAATATTTTATATATACACACATTTAAAATGAAGGCAGGGAAACTGTTAACCCAGTTTTATCTTAATGCTGAAATGTTATTATCATGAATTCTCAAGCCTCCGTGCACTGTGCAAACAATCCTTGAGGAAGGGATGTTATCAATTATTAAGAACAATTAAATTAGCATGGAGTTTGATTCTCCCCTAAGTTCTGTTTTGTAACTATGGAGCAGGGAGAGGACCTCTGTTCCCCACTGGGTCTCCTGCTCAGACAAAACTGAAGCCCATCCAGCAGCACCCCCCTACCCCCGGGGAGGCCAGCCCCTGACCCACAGCTACTGCCCCTATCCTGCAGGGCACCTCAGGCCTAGGACATCTTCTTGGATGGAAGAATGAACCCAACTCCCAGGAAATTCTCCACAGGAACATGTGACCCTGATGTTTGTCACAAACTGGAGGAGGACGCTGTGTTTGGAGTTTGTCCTCCTACTCATCTGTTAAGGACTGAATTGTATCCCCCTCAAAATTCATATGTTGAAGTTCAAGCCCTCAGTACCTCAGAATGTGACTGTATTTGGAGACAGGGCCTTTAGAGACATCGTGAAGTTAAAACGTGATTGTAAACACCTGCCCTGTTCCCGGGGCATGTTTACAACAGCTGTCCCCAGCCCCAGGTGGACACTGTTCTTCCCTAGAAGCCCCTTGATTCTTGACCCTGTGGTTAAGGAGTCAAACATTCCATTAAGAGCCTGATGACGTCTTTGTGAGAAGAGATTAGGAAACAAATGCACAGAGGGACGACCATCCATAAGCCAAGGAGAGAAGCCTCAGAAGAAAGCAAAGCTGCTGACACCTTGATCTTGGACTTCTGGCCTCCAGAATTGTGAGAAAACTACATTCTGTTGTTTGAGTCACCAATCTGTGGTATTTGTCTTGGCAGTCTTCACAAACTAATACACAGTCTGGGCCCCCTTCCTTACCATGTTTGGTATTCTCATAAGTGTGTCAGCTGTGCTTCCAAGGAGTCCCTACCTGGGCTTGCCCTCATGTAGATCTATCTCCTTTCTCTTTTTTAAAACAGGCTCTGGGCAGCTGTGCTTTGGAGATTATTAAAGTGTAAGAAACTTTGAATAGCTTAATATATTACTCTGATGATTGCAGTGACCCAGAGCAGGAAATGAAAAACCAGGTTGAGAGGTACTTTGAACCTCATCGGCTGCCTTTGAACACACAGTAGATTCGAGGGGAGCAGAGGAACCCATCTGACCTGTCCCCACCCAAGGCCATATCTTGCCCTGCCTTGTTCCCAGGGCATGTTTACAACTGCCATCCGCAGTCCCAGGTGGTCACTGTTCTTCCCTGGAAGCCCTTTGAATTTTGGTCCTATGATTAAGGAGTCAAATAGTAACTGCAGCCAGGTGCTCCCTCAGGCCACCCCCAGTTGTTTCCTCGTCCTGGGCCACCCCATCCTAATGAAAGGGATTGGGGTCTGTTCTTGCAGTGGGGGATCTGGAAATACCCCTGGTGCGGGGTGGGAGAGAGGCTTAGGAGGACCACTCTCACTGCCCCTGCTACCATGGCTGGGATAATCTCTTCACATAAATATGGATAGGGATTCTTTTTATGTTTATTTATTTATTGAGAGAGAGAGAGAGAGAGAGAGAGAGAGTATGAAAAGGAGAGGGCAGAGAGAGAGGGAGACAGAAAATCCCAAGCAGGCTCCATGCTGCCAGTGCAGAGCCCGATGCAGGGCTCAAACCCATGAACTGTGAGATCATGACCTCAGCAGAAATCAAGAGTCAAACGCTTGACTGAGCCACCCAGGTACCCCTATAGGGATTTTTTTTTTACACAATATTCTACATCCTGCTGGAAAGAGCAAAGGAAAAAGCCCTAATAGTTATTTGCTTTGTGGGAATTTCTTACTCTCTGCAGGCCCCTGAACCCCAACAAAATAATCCTCAATCTGGAGAAAACACATTTCAGGAAGGGTTCTGGATATTATAATTGTATTCATCTAGTCATATCAGCATGAAAAAGCATTTTTAAACATATTCCACCAAGCCCACCCCTCCCCCAAAGTTAAACCAATTAAATGCAGTTATCATGAGGCTATGGATAGCCTTGTCAAAGAGGCCTGACCTAGAAGTGGGACAGGTGAGGAGGATTAGTTCTGGATGGCTTAAGGAGCAGGTGGAAGGTACTAACCTATTGCCTGGATTTCTGGCTCTGCAGAGATTGGGAAGAGCTGGCTACTATCCTTATCACGGGATGTCTACAAGTGAGAAAACTTCCCTGACCCAGATTCAAGAGGTCACCAACATGGAATTGGCCAAACAGAGTAAAGGCAGCAGATGGACTGTTCCTTTCCCCATTTAGAGTGGACTTGAAGAATAGGAGATCTAACCAGAGTCCTGACCTCTTTCCTGGTACTCTGCACACAAATTTTAAGACCAGCCTGGGCTTTCAAGTGCAGGATGGGGAGGTAAGTGAGGCTGGTGATGCTCAGAGCTCACCTACCGTCTCAGATCCCCAGGGATTTCCTCTCTGCTATCAAAACCATGTGAGAAACAACAACAATAAAAAACATGCTGAAAAATGTTAGAAATTCAGCCACTCAGCAGCCTTGCAATAGCTAACAACTGTTAAGAGCCATTTGATAAACCCCAAACCACAAGTAGCCCTCAGCTAAAACCTGGTACTCTGTGTGTATTCTCAGGTGGGAAGGTTTAGAAGAGTCTGATGAAGATTCTGCAGTTCCCCAAAAGAGCCAACTCCCTGATTGAAGCTAGGGACTGTTCTTCTTTTAATTTGTGCAGCATTCCATACACTGGGCCTTTGGCAGCACGCCTTCCTGTTAGATATGGGGACCACTAGGACCTCTGCTGTCTTCTTAGTGGACAGCAGAGACATGGAAGAGCATGGAAGAGACATGGGCTTTGGAATCAGATTTATTTTTGTTTGTGTCCCAGACCTACAATTTAATATATGTGACCCTGAGCAAGTTAATTCTTTCTGTGCCTCAGTTTCCTCATATGTAAAATGGGATAGTAATAACTACTTCTTTTGGTATTCTGAGACCAATTTCACTGTGTGTGTGTGTGTGTGTGTGTGTGTGTGTGTGTGTGTGTGTGTGTGTGTGTGTGTGTGTGTGTGTGTGTGTGTGTGTGTGTGTGTGTGTGTGTGTGTGTGTGTGTGTGTGTGTGTGTGTGTGTGTGTGTGTGTGTGTGTGTGTGTGTGTGTGTGTGTGTGTGTGTGTGTGTGTGTGTGTGTGTGTGTGTGTGTGTGTGTAGGGCTTCCTCCACACCACCAACAAGCACTGCTCTAACACCAGCTGGATGTTTTACAATTCAACTTGATTGTGACACTATGTTCCTGGAGAAAGCCTCAGGTTCCACAGGTTAAGGGTTTGGCCCTATAAGACTTCCCACCCCCCACCTCAGGTGCCAGTTGCAAGTCCAGATTGTTACCTGTGCTTCTGACTGATGAGGGACCATAAGGCAAGCTGAGGGCCAAGCACAAGCTGGCACACCCCTGCCCCAAAATGGGATATGTGTGATATTCCTCAGGCACTCCTGGCTTCCCAAGAACAAAAGAAAGGACAGAAAATAAATGGAGTCTCCATCCGTTTACAAATATCCCACAATAGCCTAATCTCTAGGAACTCCCCACTATCTTAATGATAATGCTTTGCTAGAGGGAAAAACAACCTTAGTTTGACAATAGCTAGGCTTCCAGTAATCTGTAAATCCTCTTTAGCCTCCCCCAACTACCCGGTATATAAGCAGTCACTCTGCACAACCCCAGTGCAGCTCTTCCTGCCCATGGGTCCTGTCCCATGCTTTATTAAGATCACCTTACTACATCAGGGTGCCTGGATGGCTCAGTCGGTTAAGCTTCCGACTTTGGCTCAGTTTATGATCTCACGGCTCATGAGTTCGAGCCCCATGTTGGGCTCTGTGCTGACAAGTCAGAGCCTGGAACCTGATTCAGATTCTGTTTCTCCCTCTCTCTCTGTCCCTCCCCCACTCATGTTCTGTCTCTGTCTCTCAATCATAAATAAACATTACAAAAAAATTTTTTTAATTAAAAAAAAAGATCACCTTCTGCCTCCAAGATGTCTTCAAGAATTCTTTCTTGGCCATCAGCGCCAAACCCCCACCATCACCCCAAAACCCCATCACTGATCGCTGGCTTTCAATCAAACATTTTCACGACCTCCTCCTTGTGTTCAATTATTTTGATAGAGTGGTCTACAGAACTCAGAGAAACATCTTACTAGATTACTGGTTTATTGTAAAAAGATATAACTCAGGAACAGCCAGGTGGAAGAGGTGCAGAGGGTGAGGTATGGGGAAAGGGCACAGAGCTCCCATGCCCTCTGGTGCATCCCTCTCCTGGCATCTTCCATGTGTTCACCAAACTGGTATCTCTCTGAACCCAGTCCTTCTGGGGTTTTATGGAGGCTTCATTTTACAAGCATGATAGATTAAATCATTGGCCACTGACAACTGATTTAACCTCCAGCCTCTCTCTCCTCTCGGGAAGCCAGGAGGGTGGGACTAAAAGTCCCCCTCCTCTAATCAGGGTGGGTCTCTGGCCCTTGGGTGTGGCCCAAAACCTCACCTCATTAACATAACAAAAGACCTTTCTCACTCTCCATCCTTAGGAAATTCTGAGGGTTTGGGTAACTCTGTGCCAGAAATGGAGATGGAGATCACATATGTATTTTATATAAATCACCATATCACATGACCTCACAGGGTTAGTGAGGATTAAATGAGTTAGTACTCGACCATAGCACACTGTAAGTGTGTTCAATAGCCATCATCGTCAGGATTAGCTGTGTGAGCCTGTTTCCCCATCTACACATGGAGCTATTATTATAAGGACTAAATGAGATACTAAATATCAAGCACCTGGCCCATAGTAATGTTCAGCTAATGTTTATTCCTTTTCTACTATGTTAGGAAAAGCTGGTAATTCAGTAACACCTCATCTGTCAGGAACATCATTGACACAGATGTGCTTACCAGTCTAAATAGCCCAACAGCCAGAATGAGTCTCACCAAGGTCATGCTCTGGGGACTGGCTTCTTCATAGTGACACTTTCACTTCCCAGACATAAAGTTCTTTTCAACACTTACAATGAGTCAGACACAAAGGCCACAATCTGAGCTTTATCTCATTTAATCCTTGTAACAACACTATGAGGTAGATATTATAATCAATATCTTACAGAAGAGGAAACTGGGGCTTGGAGAAGGTAAAAAAATTTGCCCACAATCACACTGATGGCGTCACAACCCACTCATTAAATCCAGGTCTTTCTGACTACTGAGCCTGGCCTTGAACCTCTGTGCTTTCCAGAACCAGAATCAATTGTAAGCAGCTGATGCCATAGAACCTGTTACAAGCAGACACGAGGACAGGAGGGAGAGGAGAGAACAGAGTCGTCCTGGGCAGAGACAGCCATGCCATGCAGGCATCCCTTCTCGTCCTTGCTCAGGTGTTGTCTCTTCCTGTTCTCTAATGCCAACCTGCCTTTCTTTGTAATTGCTTTATTGAGATATACTTCACAGGGGCGCCTGGGTGGCGCAGTCGGTTAAGCGTCCGACTTCAGCCAGGTCACGATATCGCGGTCCGTGAGTTCGAGCCCCGCGTCGGGCTCTGGGCTGATGGCTCAGAGCCTGGAGCCTGTTTCCGATTCTGTGTCTCCCTCTCTCTCTGCCCCTCCGCCGTTCATGCTCTGTCTCTCTCTCTGTCCCAAAAATAAATAAACGTTGAAAAAAAAAAAAAGATATACTTCACATATGCGTAGAATTTGTCCATTTACAATGTAGAGTGCAATGGTTTTTAATATACCACAAAGCTGTGAATCATTAGAACATCATCACTATCCCCAAAAGAAACCCACACTCCTGAATCATCATGCCCCAACCCCCCCCACCCATCCCCTCTAAGCCTTAGGCAGACACCCATCTACTTTCTGTCTTTGCAGATTTGCCTCTTCTGAACATTTCATATGAGTGGAATCATATTCTATGTGGTCCTTTGTGGCTGGCTTCTCTCCCTTAGCATCATATTTTCAAAATCTGGTTTTAAAGTAAATGAAAAATGGTTAAAGTTCAATATACAGTACTTGGCACAAAGTAGAGATGCTCAGTAAATACTTATGGAATTGAAATTGATCACAAATGATGGCCCTGAGTCATCAAGAAAAGGCTACATTACACTCATAAAATTATTTTTTCCCCATTTTTTAAATTTTATTTTATTTTATTTTTTTTTTAATTTTTTTTTTCAACGTTTATTTATTTTTGGGACAGAGAGAGACAGAGCATGAACGGGGGAGGGGCAGAGAGAGAGAGAGACACAGAATCGGAAACAGGCTCCAGGCTCTGAGCCATCAGCCCAGAGCCCGACGCGGGGCTCGAACTCACGGACCGCGAGATCGTGACCTGGCTGAAGTCGGATGCTTAACCAACTGCGCCACCCAGGCGCCCCCTAAATTTTATTTTTTTAATATACATCCAAGTTAGCATACAGTGCAACGATGATTTCAGGAGTAAATTCTTTAGTGCACCTTACCCATTTAGCCCATTCCCCCTCCCACAACCCCTCCAGCAACCCTCTGTTTGTTCTTCATATTTAAGAGTCTCTTATGTTTTGTCCCCCTCCCTGTTTTTATATTATTTTTGCTTACCTTCCCTTGTGTTCATTGTTCTATGTCTTAAAGTCTTCATATGAGTGAAGTCATATGATATTTGTCTTTCTCTGACAGACTAATTTCACTTAGCATAATACCCTCTAGTTCCATCCACATAGTTGCAAATGGCAAGACATTCATCAAATTCTTGAAGGAAACAGTGAATGATACCTTTTTGAAAATTTTCCATGAAGAATAGATCAAAACCGGGGAGCCTGGGAGGCTCAGTTGGTTAAGTATCTGACTCTTGATTTCAGCTCAGGTCATGATCTCACAGTTTGTGATTTCAAGCCCAGAATCGGGTTCTGCGTTGACAGTGCAGAACCTGCTTGGGATTCTCCTTCTCTCCCTCTCTCTCTCTGTCTCTCGAAATAAATAAACTTAAAAAAAAATAAATAAAAATCTAAAATTTATGCTTAACTGTATCTCACTTGCTGGAAACTTGGCTTTCTAGAATGATTTGTTCTTGGAGACTCCAGATGGTGAAAGCTTTACTATACTATGTGTTCACTCCATTTTTTTTTATTTGCTTAATTTGTTCTTTATTATTAAAGGTAACTGATGCTATCAAACCCCATTTCATATATCTGTGACTATTGATTTCCAAGTCTTTATCTCCCATCTTAGATGGATAGTTAGTATGTTAGTAGATTCTAACCCTATACAGGGTCATTTCTGTGATTCATTGATTCATGCACCACCTTTTACCATCATTGACGAAAATTTAAGATATACTGGCCAAGACCAGCCAATGAAAACAGTCTCTTTGTGTTCCTAATACCTACAGTTCGACCATATTTTTCTGGTGTGTTGAGTGGTTTGTGTGAGATGAGTATAAACCCCTTGCTGAAGTTAATATGCATCATGTAAATGATAGCCTTTGATTTACCAAACTTAGAACCAGCAAAGTTTTACCAGTCTGGCAGGATTTGTTATTCCCAAAGCCATTGAGTAGCATTTTGTGCTTATTCCCCGGGTGGGTTAAGTAGAAAGGGATCCACAATTATTAGGGTCAGGTATTTTCCTTTGTGACAATTCTGAAAATTATTTTCTAATTATTTTTTCTTTTTAATTGAAGTACAGTTGGCATACAAGATTTTATTAGTTTCAGGTGTACAACATAATGATTTGACAATTATATGGGAAATGTGCAGCACAATCTAAGTGTAGTTACCATCTGTCACCACACAAAGTTATTACAATGTTATTGACTCTATTCCCTGTGCTGTACTTTTCATCCCTGTGACTTACTTATTTTATAATTGGAAGTTTGTGCCTCTGTCTTAATCCCTGTCACCTGTTTCACCCATCCCCCACCTGAGAATTATTTTCACCAGTTTCTTATTTAGTTACCTTGCTAATTCTCCAAAAGTTATCAAAATCAATGGCAATTTTAGGCACTCTAAAGATCTCCAGGACTTGTGTTTTGTGCATATCTCTAATTTAAATAAATATGAATTAATTCTTTACTTCCATATCATCTTCTCCAAGAGCCCACTGTTGGCGGTAGCAGCTGCTGGCTCAGGCCAGACTTAGGGTGTGACGCTGCCTCCTAAGTGTTCCCCATATCAGTCAGTGACATCCTCCTAACAGTTCCAGGAACCTGCAGAACTATTCTCATAGAATGCACTGGAGTACCCTCGCCTTTCTGGAAAGTTTTGCAATTGGTCTCCAGTAGTCTGGGGGCTATGGCCGCAGCAGGATGTCCAGCTGGCCTAGAGGCATGGCAAACCCGCACAAACCCAGCCCCTCCTTCTCAAAGCTTCCCCCCACCTCCTCACCGTGACCCCTCTCCTCCAGCCCCATGCTACTGTCTCCCAGCCCCTTCTTTGGCTTACTGTTTCTCATGTTGCTCTGTTTCTGTCTGCTCCTAACTGGCAGGCAGCCAAAAGCCTCATCCACCAAGCCCGGAAGTCGAGTCTAGTGCAAGTTCCCCTTTAAGACTAGGGGCTGACCCAGCATCTTGCTAATTGTATGGACCTTCCTCAGTCTTAGTTCTTGGTTGTGTTTGATCTCCAGGACTGACAAATGTTTACCGTCTTCTATGCCCATGCCAGTCTCTTCTTTGGAAACTATCTGGCTTACTCCCAAATTTTTGCAGCTCTATATTCCTAATTACAAAATGTGGAAAATCACATATAGAGCTCCATAGAAAGATAAATAGAACTCCCATATGTACCTACAGCCCATCAATTCTCAATCTATTACTTTCAAATGTAGTTGATCATTCATTTCTGAGACCAGATGGTACAAAAATTATCATTCATCAATTGTTACGGTCTTTCAGAAGGGTGATTTAGTAGTGTGCCAGGACCACTTAAAAACCCTTAGAATTACTCATTCCACTCCTAGAAATTTGTCCTAAAGACATCAACAGATGTGCACCAAAATTTGTGTGCAAGAATATCATGCAGAGTTTCTATTTTGAGAAAAGTTGGAAACAGTCTTAACCGTCCAAAAATAGGACTAAACAAAATATGGTACATCAATATAGTGAAATATTATATAACCATTAAGTTATGTTGTTGAACAATATTTTTAAAATAAGAGAAATTTCAAAACTTCTGAAGAAACCTAGAAAAGTAAAAATACATATAAAATGAAAAGTGAGATATACCACTTTATATAATGGTATTATCCCAATTTTGTAAGAAGAAAGAAAAATATTTCCATGTGGGCATGCTTAGGACAAACACAAAAACATTAACAGTATTTCTCTTTCTCTCTCTCTCTCTCTCTCTCTCTTTTTAAATAGTATTTATCTCTGGGTGGTAGAATTACTAGCAATTCAAAAAATATATTTTGTTGTATTTTGCAAATCTTCTGCAATAAATGTGCTATTCTCCTAATCAGAGAAACAATTATTGTTATTTGTTAAAAGAAATTAGGCCACAAGGAAGGCAAAAACAAAACACAAAAGGCCTTAGCTGGATGTTTTTCGTAACTGTCTCACCCCATCCTTTCATCAAGGAGAAAAAAGGGGCACTAACATTTATCCTGCAAAGATGCTAATTCTGTCCTGCAGCTCTCAAAGGGACATGTTTTTCCCATTTTAATTGTAAGGAAACAAATTCACAAAGAAAAGTGTGGAGAAACCAGGGTGTGAGCACAGACCCATCAGCTCTAAAGGTGTGTCTGCTGTCTGCTCTTCCTGATAACAAACCAGATTGACAAGAGGCCAAATGTGAGTTCCAGGCAAGGCTTTATCAGGGCTTGTGCTCAGCACAGGGGAGGCGGCACAGAGGAAAGTGTCCTCAGGCTGACTCCCCAAGGAGAGGGCAGGGAGAGTTTTTTAAAGACACTTAGGGGGCGCCTGGGTGGCGCAGTCGGTTAAGCGTCAGACTTCAGCCAGGTCACGATCTCGCGGTCCGTGAGTTCGAGCCCCGCGTCGGGCTCTGGGCTGATGGCTCAGAGCCTGGAGCCTGTTTCCGATTCTGTGTCTCCCTCTCTCTCTGCCCCTCCCCTGTTCATGCTCTGTCTCTCTCTGTCCCAAAAATAAATAAACGTTGAAAAAAAAATTTATAAAAAAAAAAATAAATAAAGACACTTAGGTGGGAAAAGGGTGACATCTAAGCACGTTAAAGTGAGGATTTATTAGCACCTGTGCACTTAAAGGTCATGCTTCTTCATGTGTCTTGTGTCTAATTAATATGTTCAATCTCCACCCTTGGGGGTGATTTTTAGTATTGTAAAAAGGGGAAAGTCATGAAAAGTCAGCGCTGGGGTCGACCTTGGAGCAAACTGGTTTGGTCTTGTCTTCGCCAGTCTTTGTAGTAGGTATCCTCTCTCCACTTCCCTGAAAGGTGTGCTACTCAGGAGGCATAGAGTTTGGGCTTTTTTTTTTTTTTTTTTTTTCCTTATTATCCAAGGAATACTGGATTTTGTGATCTGGGTCTAGGGGACCTGAATCCAGTCCCTGCTCTGTCTCATTCCCCCCTGAGAGACTTTACCCTCCTTATTTCTAAAGGTCTCATCTTCTGAAAGTGCTTCCTACTGAGCAGGAGATTTTGTCCCTCTCCTACTTGGAGGTGTAAAAATCTCTCCCTAACTGTTCTAATGATTTCTAGGGGCTCGGATCCTCCTGTATTAGTATAGGTGGACTCCCTTGACTGGGAATTGTTGAAACCTGGAAGACACAAACTGTACCAGAAGGTTAAGGAGACAGGGCCCCAAAAGTAACAGCAATAAAATGATCTCTGAGAGCCCAAGGAAAGGCAAGAACCAAGTAGTGTTTGGCAGGTACCGTTAATAGAGTCCCAGATGGTTTGAGTGGTGGGGTTGTTAAAATTACGTAGCCATATAGCCCGTTGGAAGATGATGTCTGCCCTTTGTTCCACCTCTCCAGAAACATTAATGAAGAGACAACCAACTATATTTGCTTTTTTTATTTAAAAATTTTTTTTTAACATTTATTCATTTTTGAAAGGCAGAGAGAGACAGAGCACAAATGGGGGAGGGTCAGAGAGAGAGGGAGACACAGAAACAGAAGCAGGCTCCAGGCTCTGAGCTATCAGCACAGAGCCCGAAGCAGGGCTAGAACTCACGGACCACAAGATCATGACCTGAGCCAAAGTCGGCCTCTTAACCGACTGAGCCACCCAGGCGTCCCGTACAACCAAATATATTTGTAATAGCACATATTCCTCTTTGTTTAGCTAGTGTACCATCCAAAGTAAATCCGTGGTCTAAGACTATTGAAGCCAGAGAATCTAATGATTTTTGTATGAGCTTAGAATCTTGTCCTGTCTTGGGTCACTACCGCGGACACAGTGGCTGTCACATTTTGCATGATAGCATTGTTGTTACCCCTGGTTAGTCCTATCAAGGAAACAACCAACCAAACTGACTATTTTGGCAATCGGCAGACCTATTCTGATCTGGACCTTGATGATATCAGCCTTACACAATTGTTGGGGAGCCTGTCCCGTTGTTCAGCTGTTTAAATAATCATATGTCCTTGGGAGCCTTTTATTATCCCCACAGAGTAACAGGCATGAAGATTGTGTAAACATGGGCCATTGTGGCAGTTTCTCTGAAGTTGACCTCAAGTTGTCCAGCTTTAGTTTGCAGGGCTTTGGGAAAAAGAACCTTTTTAGCTTTAGTTCTGAAGGATTCCAAGTCAAGAAAATGAAAGAAAATTGGAAGCCTTGGTTTGGAGAGTCATAACCAGATATTTGAGGAAACCAGAACAATTTAGGATCCAGTCCACTTTTATAGGCAAATAACAAACATTTAAAGACTTTTTTTTTAAATTTTTTTTAATGTTTATTTATTTTTGAGACAGAGACAGAGCATGAATGGGGGAGGGGCAGAGAGAGAGGGAGACACAGAATCAGAAGCAGGCTCCAGGCTCTGAGCCATCAGCCCAGAGCCTGACGCGGGGCTCGAACTCACGAGCTGCAAGATCGTGACCTGAGCCGAAGTCAGACGCTCAACCGACTGAGCCACCCAGGCGCCCCTAAAGACATTTAAAAAACAAACATGCCCAGAACTAGAATCTAATATTCAAAGGGGTGTGTTACTGAAATGTAATCTGTCTCTCTAAAGTTACCCTCACTTTTGTCAAGGATAGCCAAATTAAAACTAATTTCTAAAAGAAGTACAGTTTTAACAAACGTGGCCTAATTATTTACATAAGCCAGCAAGAATAGTAACTGACCATATAGGTTTTAGTTTGTTTTTAAATCTGCTTTGCTAGAATTTTTTTTTTTTTTTTTTTTTTGCTGGAACTTTTTAAAAGGAATTGAGGAATTTTAGATTGAAGCCAAGCCAGATACCTGCCACCAGATTTGCCTGTAATACCTGTAGATTTGGGTGTATTCCTCTTCTCAAGCTCCCCAACATATCCTGAAGTTCTTGCACCTGCCAGGAAGTGACAGTCTTCACTTACCTGGTAAGGCTGCTGGGAACTCTATAAGCAAGGTATCTAGGCCAACATTTCCAGGGGGTTCTATTGACTCCATAAAGTGAACCTTAATTCCTTAAAGCTGTCTGGTCATATCTGTGCCAATGTATGTCTCTCTCAAATATAACACTCTAGTCAAAGCCTTGGTAAAATAACCAAAGTTTCCAATGGTGTCCTGTTACATGAAAGAAAGAATACTCACTGAGAGTATCTGGATTCTGGAGGGTTCAGGTAGGGAGAAAAGATAAATGCTTCAATTTGTTCACACAGGAATATTTTATCATATTTCTGGAAGTTATGGATATTTTAAGAGAAAAAATTTCCTCTTAAATCTGGAAGAGTAAAAATTAGAGGACCAGCAATGTTTTAAACAAGAGTCATAAAAACTATATCATCTTTCTTAATTCATTTGGTCCCATGCTACTAATTCTTATTCTGTCTGAATGTGGTTTTCCCATTAGTTCTGGAAATTCTTACCCAATTTAGTCATGATCTTAAAGATAGGGGCGCCTGGGTAGCTCAGTTGGTTAAACATTCGGCTCAGGTCATGATCTTACAGTTCATGGGTTCAAGCCCTGCGTCAGATTCTGTGCTGACAGCTCAGAGCCTGAGGTCTGCTTCAGATTCTGTGTCTCCCTCTCTCTCTCTGCCCCTCCCCTGCTTGTGCTCTGTCTCTCTCTCAGAAAAATAAATAAAAATATTTTAAAAAGAAGATATCAGAAATCTGTATTTGTAAAGACAAACAAACGGTCCTTTTCATTAATCTCCTTGAAGATGAAATACATTTTCTTTTTTTTTTTTTTAATTTTTTTTTTCAACGTTTATTTATTTTTGGGACAGAGAGAGACAGAGCATGAACGGGGGAGGGGCAGAGAGAGAGGGAGACACAGAATCGGAAACAGGCTCCAGGCTCTGAGCCATCAGCCCAGAGCCCGACGCAGGGCTCGAACTCGCGGACCGCGAGATCGTGACCTGGCTGAAGTCGGACGCTTAACCGACTGCGCCACTCAGGCGCCCCTTACATTTTCAAGAGCATCAGAACAATAACTATAAAGGACAAAAACTGGAAAAATGACCTGGTTAAAAACCTGATGACAGCTCATTATAAGGCAATTGACAAAGAATTCTAGTTATTTCTGTGACACACAACATTTTAATAATTAGAATTACATGTGATGACATTATAACAGGACATATTAAAACTTTAAGAATTTTATGTGCTTTCTGGAACAGTTAACTATAGCATTTACACATACAATATAACCTAAGAAGGTCTATCATCATTTGTTTGATAATGTTTTCCATGTAACAAATCAAATAAGCCAGCTTAATTCGTCAAAAAGGACTTTATTTAGAATTTGAGTCTTGGGAAGTTTGTTAAAAAAAAAAAAAAACAAAAACAGAAGGTTTTAATGCCCATGCCTAAATAGGATCACAGATCATTACAAAACTCAAAACTTAATGATCTATTTAACTGAGGTGGCAATAAGAGCTTCTGAAGGCAAAAACATTCCTTTTTATGGCTGAGTAATATTCCATTACACACACACACACACACACACACACACACACACACACACACACATACACACACCACATTTTATTTATCCATTCATCAGTCCACAGACATGTGGGACAGTTTGGATAATGCTGCTATGAACATCTGGGTGTATGTATCCCTTCGAATTAGTATTTTTGCATCCTTTGCACAAATCTCTTGTAGTGCAATTGCTAGATGTACATAGCTGCAACAAAACTTAGCTCTTTAATTTTGAGGAGATTTAACCTTATTAAGGAATCAAAGACCTGATAAAGACAAAACATTGAAACTTTGTTATCCTGGGCAGATAAAAAAAATACCTTTGTTTACAAGTTCTTGCAAAAAAGGAGAACAACATTCTAAGAAAACTTTGTCTTTTTAACAGAGAGAAAAGCCAAATTTTAATCTTATACCAGTGTACTTTTAAAAATTCATTTATTTCAATCTTAGTCCTTAACACACATAAAATTCTTTTCTAAAGATTCTTTTTCCACAAGCTTTCTAAAAATTTTTTTAATTTAGATTTTGCCCTAAGCTTTCTCTCTCAAAATAACCAGTCTCATTTTAGGACAAAATTATTTTCTCTTCCTTCAACAGAAATATATTTTCATTTCTCATACCTTTCTTATAAAAAACATAGCTTTCTTTCCTTGCCTACAGTGTTGATTGCCTTATCATTTCTATAATATCAGTTACATTTACCAGAATTTTAATTCTTAGAAACCTCAGTTTCTAGTAAAAACCAAGCAGTCAACTATTGTTACATTCTTTAGGTTGGAAATTTATGCGTACTTTTCATAATTTTTAGAAATGTTGTGTTTCTTTTATATAGTACAACTTTCAATAAAGCATAAGACGTGCTTACTAGCAGACCTAAATTTATCTTTAGTTTCTTTGTAATAAGAAATCAAAGCAAAAAAAAGAAAGAAAGAAAAGCCAAAGCAGATAAACCTGTATTTAGTAATCAATGCCCTAGTATTCTATCTTATTTGGAAAAGACTTAGATATTTAATGAATATAACCCACTTTATCATCTAACTTAGCAAAACTTCAGTTTCAGGTTATCAAAGATTGTAAAAGCTATAAACCTTTTTGTTTACTCAACCTACTTGTTCTTAACAATCACCCATGAAAACTTTGTGAAACAGACAAAATTAACCATCATTTTCAGTCCTCTTTTTGTTGACAAACCGCAACAGAGATAATACGAGCTTATTTGATTTTGCGTAAACCTTGGTAGAATAAGTGTTAAGTTTGCTGCTGATCACTCTAAAGACATGCCTCTTTAAGTTAAGCCAACAAACTTAAATTAGCGTTAATACCAAATTATTTAGCTGCGTCCACTAAAAAGTCATCGATTTGTGGCCCGTTGGGCACTGTTGTGAGGAAATCTGAAATAGACAGTTTAAAGTCCAGAGGAGCCCCTGGGCCCCTTCATGTTGAATTGGGAGGTGCTTTAATTTGAACCTCGTAAGGAGGTAGCACAAAAGTTTGGGGTGTTTTGTGCTCCTTGACAGTGAGGGTAGGAGGCACAGGGCTTGTGTAGGAGCTGGCTACTCAAGCCCTTCATGTGGTGGTGCAGGTGGTGGTGCAGACACAGGAGGAAGAAGAGGGGAGGGCAGAGGTGGTAGGGGTGCAGCTGGCAAGGCCGGAGGCAGATTTTAGGTTTGAATTAACTTTCCTTTACCTCTGTCTCCTATCTCTCCCTCCCGCAAAACAGGCTTTTCTTCTGTACTGTTTATTTAAAATATGTCCTGGGGCACCTGGGTGGCTCAGTCGGTAAAGGATCCAACTTTGGCTCAGGTCACAATCTCACCTTTCTTGAGTTCAGCCCCGCATCGAGCTCTCCAGTGCAGAGCCTGCTTGGGATTCTGTCTTTCCCTCTCTCTGCCCCTTCCCCACTGGCTCACGCTCTCTCTTTCTCTCACAATAAATACATAAACTTTAAAAAATAAAATAAAATATGTCCTAATGGATTTTGGGAGGGGGGTGGAATAGGAGTATTTCCCATCTTCCTAGGCAAAAGTTCAGAAAGAACTATAAATGAAGTCCAGAGTACCCCTGTTAACATTTTTTTCTCCTGAAAAGTTGGAGCTTCACTAAGTGAACTAAACGGCTTTCTTGATACGCTAAGAGAATCAAACCAAACCCCCCTACTTGTTAAATTTTTTTAATGTTAATAATTTTTGAGAGAGACAGAGACAGAGACAAAGACAGCGACAGAGCACGAACAGGGGAGGGGCAGAGAGAGAGGGAGACACAGAATCTGAAACAGGTTCCAGGCTCTGAGCTATCAGCACAGAGCCTGATGTGGGGTTCAAACCCATAGACTGCGAGATCATGACCTGAGCCGAAGTCAGACACTTAACTGACTGAGCCACCCAGGTGCCCCAAAATCCCCTATTTGAAGGCAACAGAATGGGAACAAGGGATTCAAGAAAGTCATTCTGTGGCCATCTTGTCTCTTAGCTTAACATACACCCAGGCCAGTCAGTGTTACAATGAAAAAAGTCATTTCCTGTGGATATGGGTCATAGCTGTAAGTATGCCCATCAGACAGAATTCACCCCAGTGGCTCTGACATGGGATGAAATTAAGTCCTCCCATCCTTACACAGATTCCAGAAACAGACAGACAGATGAGGTACCTCTCAGCCAGACAGATTCCCCTCCTTCAAGGACAGCCTGTCTATGGAGTCACTTCTGAGTTATTCCTCTTTGGAGCTGAATGACTTAGTCACTCATATTTCTTGCCAAAAAATTTATTCAAGCCTTATATTACTAACATCAATTAGTCTAATGCCAATATAAAACAATAAACCCATTAACTTTAGCCCCTCTGGGTTATTCCCACAGAACATTACCAGTAACCCACAATAGCTAGAATAAAAGTCAGGACTGTCAATGCATATTGAGAAGGTCCAGATATCAGGAGACTATGTGAATACACCTGTGAGATGCTGCAAAGCCAGAGAGGCGCAAAGGGCCTTTGCTGGCACCGAATGCCAAGTTCCATGGACGCTCAGGTGTTCTCAGTTAGTTGCTCTGCTATCCTGCCGACTATGTCAAGAAATGTCAATGCAAAATGAACAAACTTTTTTTTAATTAAAAAAAATTAATTTAGATTTTTTAATTTCAATTTTTAATTTTTTTTTTCAATTTTAAAGTAAAAGGAAACAAGTTCCATTTGAGCACAAGTTAGGATAATTGCTCAGAGTACACAATCTTCACAAAGAAGAGAGTGCTTCAGGGAAGGAACGTTTGGTGCAGGGTTAACATAAAAAGTTACAAATCATTAGACAAAGGACATTACAGAAAGTTGTAGACCTCATCTTAACCTTCTAGTATGTGGAAGGCTATATGGCTTCTGTCTCATGGGAAGTTGAGAGGTTTTACTCTTTATGTTAATGTTCCATTTTAGTTATTTTTTGAAGTTTATTTATTTTGAGAGAGAAAGAGAGAGAGAGAGAGAGAGAGAGAGAGAGAAAGCAAGCATGAGCAAGGGAGGGGAAGAGACAGAGAGGAAGAGAAAGAATCCCAAGCAGGCTCCATGCTCAGCACTGAACCGGACACGAAACTCAGTCTCATGACCGACCATGAGCCAAAATAAAGAGTCGGATGCTCAACCAACTGAGCCACACAGGCGCCCCCATTTTAGTTATTTTTAAAATGAAGCAGATGTACAATGTATGCTCAGGGTAGAAATAGAGCCCAGGCTCTGAGGTTTTGTCAAGTCACTTTGACCTTAGTAAATGTTAAAGTATAGCTTCCTTGGGAGCCCAGGTATTATTTAGGTGGTCTTCACAGAGACAATGAGATCTAACTGGGTGACAAATCTGACTAGAGAGGCAACAGGGAAGTCCACATGGTTCCTCTCCCCACATGTGGGAACAGAGGATGGAGAAGTACCCAGGAGTTTCTTTTTTTTTTTAATCTTTTTTTTTAATTTTTAATGTTTATTTTATTTTATTTTTTATCTAATAATTTATTCATTTTTTATAATTTATATCCAAGTTAGTTAGCACATGGTGCAACAATGATTTCAGGAGTATATTCCTTAATGCCCCTTACCCATTTAGCCCATCCCCCTTCCCACAACCCCTCCAGTAACCCTCTGTTTGTTCCCCATATTTAAGAGTCTCTTATATTTTGTCCCCTTCCCTGTTTTTATATTATTTTTGTTTCCCTTCCCTTATGTTCATCTGTTTTGTCTCTTAAAGTCCTCATATGAGTGACGTCATATGATTTTTGTCTTTCTTTGACTAATTTCACTTAGCATAATACCCTCCAGCTCCATCCATGTAGTTGCAAATGGCAAGATTTCATTCTTGATTGCCGAGTAATACTCCATTGTATATATATATATACCACATCTTTATCCATTCATCCATCAATGGACATTTGGGCTCTTTCCATACTTTGGCTATTGTTGATAGTGCTGCTATAAACATTGGGGTGCATGTGTCCCTTCGAAACAGCACACCTGTAACCCGTGGATAAATGCCTAGTAGTGCAATTGCTGGGTCATAGGGTAGTTCTATTTTTAGTTTTTTGAGGAACCTGCATACTGTTTTCCAGACTACCTGCACCAGTTTGCATCTAGCAGTGCAAAAGAGATCCTCTTTCTCCACATCCTTGTCAACATCTGTTTTTGCCTCAGTTATGTTAGCCATTCTAATGTTAGCCATTCTGACAGATGTGAGGTGGTATCTCAATGTGGTTTTGATTTGTATTTCCTGGATGATGAGTGATGTTGAGCATATTTTCATGTGTCGTTTGGCCATCTGGATGTCTTCTTTGGAGAAGTGTCTATTCATGTCTTTTGCCCATTTCTTCATTGGATTTTTTGTTTTTTGGGTGCTGAGTTTGATAAATTCTCTATAGATTTTGAATACTAAGCCTTTATCTGATATGTCATTTGCAAACATCTTCTCCCATTCTGTTGGTTGCCTTTTAGTTTTGCTGATTGTTTCCTTTGCTGTGCAGACACTTTTTATTTTGATGAGGTCCCAGTAGTTCATTTCTGCTTTTGTTTCCCTTGCCTCCAGAGGTGTGTTGAGTAAGAAGTTGCTGTGGCCAAGATCAAAGAGGTTTTTGCCTGCTTTCTCCTCAAGGATTTTGATGGCTTCCTGTCTTACGTTTAGGTCTTTCATCCGTTTTGAGTTTATTTTTGTGTATGGTGTAAGATAGTGGTCCAGATTCATTTTTCTGCATGTCGCTGTCCAGTTTTCCCTGAACCATTTGCTGAAGAGACTCTTTCCACTGAGTATTCTTTCCTGCTTTGTCAAAGATTAGTTGGCCATATGTTTGTGTGTCCATTTCTGGGTTCTCTGTTCTGTTCCACTGATCTGCATGTCTGTTTTTGTGCCACCCAGGAGTTTCAAAGAAAGTAACAAAATAGGGAATCTCCAGGTTGGAAGTGGGCAGTGGGCAGAGCATAGGGAGCTGGAAGAAAGGAAGGAAGAAGGAAAAAGAAAGAAAGAAAGAAAGAAAGAAAGAAAGAACGAAAGGAAGGAGGGAGGGAAGGAAATGTCTTTCCACCCATCCCACAGGGATGTCTATTCAGGCAAAATAACCAAACAGTGGCCAGAGGAGGAAGGCACTTTATGACAGAGTCAGCCTCAACCCGCCTTCCTGCAAGTGTCTATTCAGGCAACTCACAGAGGAGAGGGGGAAAATGGGGTTTCCAGTGACTATCAGATTTCCAGCCACTACATGATGTGAGGGTTACACATCCATTTGTCTCGCCTGTGGGACCCAAGTCTGCGGGTGCCATGCAGCCACCCCTACCTCTGCTGGTCAGTTAGGGGGCCCAGGGCACGCTCGCACAGGCTAATCAGGATAAAGCTGTAGCCATCTTGTAGCGACCCCAGAGCATGAGAAGGAGGGGAAAGAACCTGGAAAAGAAGAGAGAGGTTTGGAGGTGATTAGGGAAGGAAATTGGGAAAAGGGAAGAGTGTGCATGAAGGAGAGTAGTGGGAACCATGGGACACAGGAGACAGCCTTAGGTTGTGCAGGGACATTGCAACAGATGTTCAGGAGTTGGCTAGTCAGCTGCATCTGACTGCCCCCAAGGGTCCCATACTCTCTCCTTGAGGGGGAAAAATAACCCCTGTGGTCCTGGCAGAGTCCCCCAAAATACCATACCAAACTGGGTCCTTGGGTTTACTGAATAGTAGAAGTTGACAAGGGGCCAAATGTAAGTTTCAGGCAAGGCTTTATCAGGGCTTGTGCTCAGCACAGGGGAGACGGCACAGAGGAAAGTGTCCTCAGGTTGACTCCCCAAGGAGAGGGCAGGGAGAATTTTTTAAAGACACTTAGGTGGGAAAAGGGTGACATCTAAGCACGTTAAAGTGAGGATTTATTAGCACCTGTGCACCTAAAGGTCATGCTTCTTCATGTGTCTTGTGTCTAATTAATATGTTCAATCTCCACCCCTGGGGGTGATTTTTAGTATTATAATGAGGGGAAAGTTGATGAAAGGTCAGTGCTGGGGTCGACCTCTGTGCAAACTGGTTTGGTCTTGTCTTCACCAGTCTTTGTAGTAGGTATCCTCCCTCCACTTCCCTGAAAGGTGTGCTACTCAGGAGGCATAGAGTTTGAGCTTTTATTTATTTATTTATTTATTTATTTATTTATTTATTTATTTATATGCTGGATTTTGTGGTCAGGTTGGAGGGGATCTGAGTCCAGTTCCTGCTCTGTTCCATCCCTATTTGTGATATTGTTTAAAAAGTTTATTTATTTTGAGAGAGAGAGAGAGAGATAATGCACAAAGCAGGGGGTGGGCAGAGAGAGAGAGAGAGAGAGAGAGAATCCCAAGGAGGCTCTGCATGTTAGCGCTGAGCCTACTCTATCCCATGAACTGTGAGATCATGACCTGAGTGGAAATCAAGAGTCAGACGTTTTACTGGCTGAGCCACCCAGGCACCCTGCTATTTGTGATGCTTGTAAGTTGCATCTATTCTATACTGGGGCTTTCTATTTTATCAGAATAAACTTCCCCTTTGATAACAAAGACATTCTATTTTGTATAAAATTCTCATTCTAGCTGACTTTTTTAAGCTAAGTATACCTTAAGAGTGTCAATTCTTTAAATAATTATTGTAAAAAGACAACCTGATTCCTAGAAACATATAAACTATCAAAATTGAAACAGGAAGAAATGGGAACGAACAGACTGATAACCAGCAAAGAAACTGAATCAGTAATCAAAAAAACTCCCAACAAACAAAAGCCCAGGGCCAGGTAGCTTTGCAGGTGAATTCAACCAAACATTTAAAGAAGAGTTAATGCCTATTATTCTCAAACTATTCCAAAAAATAGAAAACTTCCAAATTCATTCTATGAGGCCAGCATTACCCTGATACCAAAACCAGATAAAGACTCCACTAAAAAAGAGAACTGCAGACGAATATCCTTGATAAACATGGATGCAAAAATTCTCAGGAAAATACTAGCAAACCGAATCCAACAATACATTTAAAATCATTTGAGAGAGAGAGCATGAGCAGGGGAGAGACAGAGAGAGAGGGACAGAGGATCCGAAGCAGGCCCCACACTGACAGCAGCATGCCCATGCAGGGTTCTCACGAACCATGAGATCATGACCCAACCCAAAGTCAGATGCTCAGCCAACTGAGCCACCCACTCAGGCACCATCATTCACCCTGATCAAGTGGAATTTATTCCTGGGTTGTAAAGATGGTTCAATATTCACAAATCAATCGTGAAACACCACATCAATAAAAGAAAAGAACCATACGATCATTTCAATAGAGGCAGAAAAAGCATTTGACAAAGTACAGCATACATTTGTGATAAAAACCCTCAACAAAGTAGGTTTAGAGGGAATATACCTCAACCTAATAAAGGCCATATACGAAAAACCCACAGCCAATATCATCCTCAGTAGGGAAAAACTGTGAGCTTTTCCTCTATGGTCAGGAACAAGACAGGGATGTTCACTCTCACCACCAGTATTATTTAGCATAATACTGGAAGTCTTAGCCACAGCAATCAGACAACAAAAATAAGTAAAAGTCATGCAAATTAGTGAGAAGAAGTCAAAATTTGGCTATTTGCCAATGACATGATACTCTATATAGAAAACCCTAAAGACTCCACTACAAAACTGGTAGAACTGATACACGAATTCAGTAAAGTTGCAGAATACAAAATCAACATGCAGAAATCTGTTGCATTTCTAGACACCAATAATGAAACAGCAGAAAGAGAAATTAAGGAATCAATACCATTTACAATTTCATGAAAAACTATAAGATACCTAGGATTCAGCCTAACCAAAGAGGTGAAATACCTGTACTCTAAAAGCTATAAAACACTAATGAAAGAATTGAAGATGACACGAAGAAATGGAAAGACATTCCATACTCATGGATTGGAAGAACAAATATTGTTAAAATGTCTACACTACCCAAAGCAATCTACACATTTAATGCAATCTCTATTAAAATACCAACAGCATTTTTCACAGAGCCAGAACAAACAATCCTAAAATCTATAGGAGCCACAAAAGACCCCTAATAGCCAAAGCAACCTTCAAAAAGAAAAGCAAATCTGGAGGCATAACAATTCTGGACTTCAAGTTATATTACAAAGCTGTAGTGATCGAGACAATATGGTACTGGCACAAAAATAGACACAGATCAATAAACCAGAATAGAAAAATCCAGAAAGTAAATAGTCAATCTTTACCAAAGCAGGAAAGAATATCCAATAGGAAAAAGTCTCTTTAACAAGTGGTGTTGGGAAAACTGAACAGCAATGTGAAAAGAATGAAACTGGATCACTTTCTTACACACACACACAAAATAAATTCATTATGAATTAAAGAACTAAATGTGAGACCTGAAAAATCCTAGACACCATAAAATCCTAAAGAAGAACACAGGCAGTAGTCTCTTTGACATCAGCTGTAGCAACTTCTTTCTAGATATGTCTCCTGAGGCAAGGGAAACAAAAGCAAAAATGAACCATTGGGATTTCATCAACATAAAAAGCTTCTGTACAGTGAAAGAAACAATCAGCAAAACAAAAAGGCAGCCTATGGAGAATACATTTGCAAATGACATATCTGATAAAGGGTTAGTATCCAAAATATATAAAGAACTTATCAAACTCAATACCTAAAAAACAATCCAATTTAAAAATGGGCAGAAGACATGAGTAGGCATTTTTCCAAAGACCTACAGATGGCCAACAGACACATGAAAAGATGCTCAACACACTGATCATCAGGGAAATGCAAATCAAAAGCACAAGATAACACATAACACCTGTCAGAATGGTTTAAACCAGCAACACAAGAAACAACAGGTGTTGGTGAGAATGTGGAGAAAGAGGAACACTTTTGCACTGTTGGTGGGAACGCAAACTGGTACAACCACTCTAGAAAATAGTATGAAGCTTCCTTATAAAGTTAAAAACAGAACTACTCTATGATCCAGCAATTGCACTACTAGGTATTTACCGAGGGGCGCCTGGGTGGCGCAGTCGGTTAAGCGTCCGACTTCAACCAGGTCACGATCTCGCGGTCCGTGAGTTCGAGCCCCGCGTCGGGCTCTGGGCTGATGGCTCGGAGCCTGGAGCCTGTTTCCGATTCTGTGTCTCCCTCTCTCTCTGCCCCTCCCCCGTTCATGCTCTGTCTCTCTCTGTCCCAAAAATAAATAAACGTTGAAAAAAAAAATTTAAAAAAAAAAAAAAAAAAAAAAAGGTATTTACCGAAATGATACAAAAATACTAATGCAAAGGGACACATGCACCCTGATGTTTATAGCAGCATTATCTACAATAGCCAAACCATAGAAACAGCCTAAGTGTCCATTGACTGATGAATGGATGGAGAAGATACGAGATATGTATATTTTATACACTATATCTATATGTAGATATAGATATTACACAGCCATAAAGAAGAATGAAATCTTGCCATTTGCAATGACGTGGATGAGACAGTATTATGTTAAGTGAAATAAATCAATCAGAGAAAGACATATACCATATGATTTCACTTATATGTGGAATTTAAGAAGCAAAACAAATAAACAAAGGGTGGGGGGGCGGGGAGAGAGAGAGGCAAACCAAGAAACAAACTCTTAACTATAGAAAATTGGTTATCAAAAGGGAGGTGGGGTGGGGGGATGGGTTAAATAGGTGATAGGGAGTAAGGAGGGCACTTGTTGTGATGAGCACTGGGTGCTGTATGGAAGTGATGAATCACTATATTGTACACTGGAAACTAATATTATACTGTATGTTATCTGACTAGAATTTAAATAAAAACCTAGGGTTGCCTGGGGGCTCTGTCGGTTAAGCTTCCAACTCTTGATCTCAGCTTAGGCCTTGATCTCAGGTTTGTGAGCTTGAGCCCCATATTGGGCTCTGTCCCGAGTATGAAACCTACTTAAAAAAATTTAACTAAAACTTAAAAAAGTAGTAAAAAAAAAAAAAAGACAACCTGATTGGTCTGAATAAAATTGAACAAATGAATGTTCCAACAAGCTGGATTATAGCATTCTTGCCTGTGTTTTATTATTTTGGTACGGTAATAATTATAAACAAATATCCAACACACAAATGTTAGACAAGTTACAGTTCATTGTCATAAGGTTAAGGAAGATTGTCATCTCCCCAGTTCCTCATAGAAGATGCTCGTGGCTATTGGCATTAGAATTTTGCCTGTATAGGTGAAGGCCTGATAGGTTGCGGGAAGCCCCAGGTGGGGACTGACCAGGTCTCTAATACTCCTATGTGTCACCCCAGAGTCCATATGGTTGTGAGGTCACCTAGATTTGAGATACAACTTGTAATTATGTCACATATGTCATTTTGCCATTTGTCTGCGCCCGCATTTATCCTGCCACCGTGTAACAATGGTCACTGTGTCCTCTGTTGTGCTGCTAATTTGTTATCGTAAGACCTAGGAGGAACTGTGCTCTCAAGCCTGAGTTGGGCGAAGCCCAACTATTATCTTCACATTTTATGATTAGGATACGGGGACCAAAAATGTTAAGCAATTTGCCCAAGGTCACAAGTGCATCAATCTCTCAGAACTGTACTGTTCAATACGACAGCATTGTGCTACTGTCACATGTGACTGTTGCTATGAGTACTCGGTATGTGGCTGGTCCAAATCGAGATGTACTATAAGTGTAAACTCTGTCTTGGGCTTCAAAACTGAGTCTGAAGAAAGAATGTAAACTATACCTTTCATAATTTTTTTGTATTGATTACATATTTAAATGATTGGGATACGTTAAGCAAAATATATTATTCAAACTCTTTTCACCCTTTTATTTTTACCTTTTTAAAATGCGGCTACTAGACGATCTTAAATTACAAATGGGATTCACATTACATTTCAGCTGGACAGTAGTGTCACAGAACCTAACTCTTCATCTATAAGGTGAAGTTTACAGTGAGAACACATGTAAAGTGCCCAAGTAGCAAGTGTTGTATAAATGGTTTTGTTCCTCCCCCCACCACATTTCCTCACCAGAACACCCAAGCGTCATGACTTTGACATAGGTGAATTTCTAGAGGCTTTAATAGGAACATTGTTCTTCTGTTTCCATCCAGATTCCTCTTCAGCCAGGGCATGTTTTTAGTCATGAGTTAGTTATTCGAAATCTTACGGTGTACAGTTTGTAAATAGCAAGTCAGAAATCTGAAAACTCAGGCCAAGATCCTGAAACTGCCTTACCTACAGCAGAGGCATTAGAGAATGTACCCATTCATAAACTTGCCACAGATGCCGGTAAAAAGATGGACTGACATGTAGGCAGGAAATGCACACAGGGTAATTCATTGCCATTGAAGCTCACTGAGCATCTATCTGGTCGTGATATGAATTATTTATGGATTTCCCCTTGGCACCTTTCTGTTGCAGGTTAATGTCAGGACGGGACCTGCACTTCCCTCTCCGGCCCCCCTGCTGAGCAGCTATGTACAGGGTCAGTGCCCCATCCTAGAACTGGCTGTCCTCCAAGTGGACCCAGCAACTGGCCACTACAATTAGGCTTACTTGTCCAACTGCCAGAAGATGGATGAATTCATCCAGCAGCCAGCCCAGTACTCCTGAACGAGGAACTTGAGATAATTTATAGAATTGATTTATGCTGTTCCTCTTTCCACAAGAATTTGTGGTGGCTATATGATATAAGTGGGCTTTTGTTGAATTTACACAACTGTCCTCTAATTCCACGTTTCTGACGTCCCAGTCAGGAATGACAAATTCCTATGCAGTATGCTACGGTGCCCAGCAGTTACAGTGATGAAGAGTAAGGCAACGGGGAGTGGTGTGAAGAATGCCGGGCCCTCCAGACCCAAGCAGATCATTGCCTTGTGAGGATGCACATCTGGGGCTGTTACATACTCTGATTTTTCACAAGAAGTCAAATTCCCAGATTTTAATGTGGAAATCTCATGATTTTAAAACTTGGGGACTGGGGCGCCTGGGTGGCTCAGTCAGTTGAGTATCTGACTTTGGCTCAGGTCATGATCTCACGGTTCATGGGTTCGGGCCCCGCATCGGGCTCTGTGCTGACAGCTTGGGGCCTGGAGCCTGCTTCATACATATTCTGTGTCTCCCTCTCTCTCTGCTCCTCCCCTGCTCACACTCTGTCTCTCTCTCAAAAATAAATAAAGATTTAAAAAAATAATAATAATAATAAAAAAAATTGGGGGATTAAGGGAATCCTTCCATTGATCCAATTCAACCAGGCTGTTTATAATTTCTGATCTTGTTTGTTTACCTATATAAATGGCAGACCTTTGTGGGAAGGTACTGTAACTTTTATTCTCCCATATTCTTTTTTGTTCTCTCTCCCCCTCACCACACCATGCACACTGCATATAGCATTTGTATCAATTATGATTTCCAGGACTAGACACTAATTTGCCACCTTAATCATTAGTGTTCCAGATTCTTCTTTTTTGTGCGTACTTCTCCTTGTTACTCGAAATTCTCCAGACACCAAGAGAGAAGAGGAAGTATGAACAGGAGTCAGTAATGGATCTTTTCTGACAATACACCCTCATCTGTAAGACAGTGTGGGCAAACTCCCTTTGCATCGTTTATATATGGCATTGCCAAGGCATGGCCCAGGGGGCAGTGGCTTAGGAGAGAAGAAGGGAGGAATTCCAGGTCAGGATTCAGAATTCCTCTCCTTCTGATTGAAGATAGTGCTAAAATAATAAAGGCGTGCCTGACCCATCTCCATTCACCCTACCCTATTCCCAGCTCTCCGTGGGCCACCCATCTCTGGGAATATGCTCCCTTATCTGGGACTTGTTTTGGGATGAAGGCCTCCTACCTCCTAATGCTCTCCCCCATTCAACCAGACACTTTGTCTTTGATGACATGCCCTGAGGTCCCAGAGAAGCCTAGGCTATGTCTGCATAAGTCAACAAGACCTTAAGTAAAATTCAGTTAGGCAACTGGCTATGTTGAGCCTAACAGGTCATTTGTTTGGTTTTTGTGCCTTTGTTTGGTTTTGTAGTATTGAGAAAGTCACAAACTGAGTTCTGTCCAAAGGAAGTCAATCCAGACCACTTTCTTACTGATGCTGTGAAGCCAAAATTTTGAGAACTACAATGTAGCTATAAAAGATATTAATTTCGGGGCGCCTGGGTGGCGCAGTCGGTTAAGCGTCCGACTTCAGCCAGGTCACGATCTCGTGGTCCGGGAGTTCGAGCCCTGCGTCAGGCTCTGGGCTGATGGCTCAGAGCCTGGAGCCTGTTTCCGATTCTGTGTCTCCCTCTCTCTCTGCCCCTCCCCCGTTCATGCTCTGTCTCTCTCTGTCCCAAAAATAAATAAACGTTGAAAAAAAAATTTAAAAAAAAAGATATTAATTTTAAGGAATTGAAAGAAGACAGCTGTATTTTTCAGGAAATGAATTAAGAAACACTCAGTGAAGCAATATATGCTTCCACCTATGCAAAAGCCCAGACACGCAGCAGAAGTCTGCCATGTTTGTGCACTCATGGGCCACGCCACGAGCAGATAGTTACAATGCTGATGGTGGGGGAGGGGGGGGCGGGACGGGGATCAGACTGAGTTCTGCCACAGTGCATCTACTTTACTGGTAAAAATACAGGAAGAACAACTTCCTGTGAAACTCTAACTTGGTAGATGAAACATGTGATACAGAGTGCAAAGTTTTACTACTTTCAGAGAAATCCAGCACACAAACAGAATTTGTTCCTTATGACCTTTGTCCACCCAGTCTTGGAGCTCATGGCCCTTCCTTAGATTTCTTCAGCTAATGACACCAACACACACATTCCAAAATTCTCTGTAGGGAACAGGGGAACAGCCTGATCCCCATTTTTGAGGATATGGGTATTCAGAGACCATGTTTTGTATTTGAGGACACATTTTTTGCCTCCATATTTTGTTTTTACTACATGGTCTACATTTTCTGATGCAGGACATGTCTTGATGCTTGACCTTTTCTGTTCTGGGTACACATTGCTTCCCAATCCCATAATTTGAGGTAGCGCTTATAGCTTATGGAGTGTGGCAGTCTATTGTTTTAGGCAACCCAGGCTCTCTGTGGGTATATCTCCAGGTGTGTAGTGACTAGGGGCTGTGACTGATTTTCTTCCAATTCCAGTCCCCATAGAGGCAATATTAGAGAAACAGTCATACAGAAAAACACAATCACATAACTTGGTGTTCAGTAGGAAAATCTATGTTTCCCTAAACTGAACGTGCTTTCCTTCAGTCATCTGGTGCTCCATGTTTCTTGGCATTGCTTCCCTTCATGTTCACCTCATCTTCATGATAACACAGGAGTGGGCATTTTGAAAATATGCCTCCTGGTCACAGTACAGACTGGGCTCCAGGCTGGAGCTGGACATTCACAGTGCCTTTGTCAGGTCCCATCTCCAAGCCACAGTTGAGTGGTCCTGGGATGGGGTCTTGACCCATGTGAGCCAATCACCCTCCTCCCCTGGAATTTTAAGACTGGAAATGAGAAAAAAACGAGTGTCTTCCCAGTGGATAAAATTGTACAGAGAACTATGTAGACAGAGGCAGGTATGCAGTCAGCAAGAAGGAAGCCACACAAGGAGAGATGCAGAGCTGAGGCATCCCAGGGGTGTTTGGGTTCAGCTGTTCCTGAGGCTGTCTTCATCCCTACTCTCCTGCAGCTTCTAACCTAGCAATTGTCCATAAAATCCCCTTTTTGGCTAAATCTTGTTCTAATTGGGTTCCAGCACTTACAACCAAAGTTGTCCTAATCATTACAGTGAAGTTAGGTCATGCGCAATCAATATAAACAAGTATAGAGTAAATTGCATTTTACTTCAGGGGTATGTTCCTAAAGACCTTTTGACACTTTATACTGGACGGTATTTGCTTCCTGGCCAAGATGGCACTACCATGTATCATTACTATAAATAGTGTGCAATTTACTTGGCCCTCCAGCTTTGATTTGTGTCTAAGTTTGCAGGGTTGTTTTTCTTTTCCTTTTTCTTTTTTTAAGTAGTCAGAATTTGGGGTTGGGGTGGGATTTTTGGTGGCTATAAAAGGTGTCCAAAAATTCTTCTACATTTCTCCTGTCAAAAGACTTTATAGGTACAATTTCCCAAAGTAGTGGCATTAATTACCCTCCCATCAGCAGTATAGAAGGTTTCCAGTTACTCCATATTTTCAGCAATACTTGGTATTGTCAGTCTATTTTATTTGAGTTCTTTGATACCATTATGCAATGGATATCCAATGGTATCACATTATAGTTTTACTTTGTATTTTCCTAATGACTAAGAAAATTGAGCACTTTTTCGCATATTTATGGATATTTGGAGACTGTATTTCATTAAGTGTCTGTTCAAGTCTTCAGCCCATTTTCCTATTGGGTTGACTGCCTCTTAGTGACTGATTGAGGTTCATTGTATACTCTGGACATAAGTCCACCTTACATACATGGTGCAAATATCTTCTCCCACATGTGGCTTTCTTCTTCATTCTATTATTAGTGTCTTTTGGTGAACAGGAGTTTTTTTATTTTAACAAAAATGAAAAGAAAAACCTTCCAATTTTTTTCTTTCATGGTTAGTGCTTTTTATATTTTGTTTGAGAAATCTTTGCCCCGAGGTATCAAGTTATTCTCCTATGTTTGCTTCTCAAGATTTTATTGTTTTACTGGTCCCAGTTAGGTCATACATCCACCCTTGGGTCTGATTTTATGCAGAGTTTGTGTGCCCCACATCAACAGCTCTTAATTATCATTCTAACTAGAAACACGCTGGGTGGCTGAGGATGAAGATCATCTGTGAACCATTGCATTTGGCTGTATGTAACAAACATTGGGAAAGTGGTGGCTTAAATAGAGTAGGGCAGTAGTTCTCAACTTTTGCTGTGCACTAGAATCATCTGGAAGCTTAAAAAAAAAAAACCTGCATGCCCAGGCTGTACCCCTTATCAATTACATCAGAATCTTTTGAGGTGAGATCCAGGCAACAATAATTTTTAAATCTCCTCTGATGAGTCCTATGGGCAGCTCAAGCTGGGAACCACCAGTTAGGGTTTACTTTTCTTTTACATGACAAGAAGTCTGAAGTTACGCAGTTCAAGGCTGGTGTGGCAGCTTCACAAAGCATTAAGAAACCAGATTCCTCCTAACCTTGAGCTTTACTATCCCTGGGGATGTAGTCAAAAAATAACAGCTAAAGCCCCAGCCATTGGGTCCCTATTTCACACAATAGGAAGGAGGAAGGTTGAGGGTAAAAGTCTTCACTTAACAATTTCTGTGTAACTGTCAATGGCAGGAACTTCATCATATTGTCACCCACATCTGAAAGGGAGACTGGGAAATGTATTTATTAAGTTGGGATATTGCTGTTCCCAAAAAGATCAGGGTTCTGTTAGTAAAGAAAAGTGGAGAACTGATATTGGAAAGGCAACTGTTTCTACTGTGAGTCTGCTTATGAAACAAAACCAACAGATACCCATTCGAGAGAGTTCTCTTCATATCCCTGGGACCCCTTCAGTTATAGTGGAAGAAACACATATGCCACACAATCTAATTATAACTGAAATAAAAGTGTGTTTTCTAAAAAGATCAAGACATATTAAACCATATTTTTACATATGTCTTATTGAAAAAGAGGTCTTCAGCTTAAAGAGCTATATTTCTTTTCTCAGACATTTTTATTGCATGAGGCCCCTTGTGATTTAAAAATCATATTTTTTTCTGACTAGTATCAGGAAAGAGAAGAAAAATGGTCATGTGTTTTTGAGAAAAACTATGATAAGGTACTGTTGGCCAGGCAGGAAACAGCACACCCGTGGCAGGCTTTGAGTGCCACGCTGCAGAGTTTGGGGCTCATCCTCTGCAGTGGATGGAGCACTCCTTACCCCCAACCACTCCCCAGTCCTTCTCTCCAATAAAGACTAACTTATTGCCAGGTGTGCCCCAGTTTTTGGTTCTAGTTCTTGGTTCCATCCCTCAGGAAGCTCAGATGTATCCCTTTTGTGTGTCTAAGCTAGACGGCAGGGGTTTCTGTAACCCTTTGCTGGAAGGCTGGTGTTAAGAGGTCTTGTTCTAATGAGGAGGCAGGAGAAATGAGATCAAATGCCTTTGCCGGTTGTGAGAAACAGACAGATGGGAGTTGCAGCTGACCCCAAGTGCGGGAAGAGAAAGGGAGAAGAGCAAAGGCTGAGTCTGAGACTTCTGCCTCAGTCACTGTGAGCAAGGGGGGATACTAACCCCTTAAATGGGGACATGGGCAGGAAAAGATGTATTGTGGAGAAAGATAATGAGTTTGGTTTGAGAAGGAAAAAACAACCAGAGCTGGTCGCTAACATATGTGGAAAGGGAGTCCCCTCTGGGCTCATTCTTTGTTGGAAAGTCTACAGTGGGAAGACAATCGGACAGAGATACAGGAGGGGCCATGAGGCCTTACGCTGACTTACGGAGAGGTGTGCTGGGGGCAGAGATGGGGATGGAGGAGGCACACTGGCAAAAAGCAGAGGGAGAAAGAGGACAAAGGGCCTCCACTGAGCAGCACAACTTGGACCCATTAACATGGCAGGGTGGGAAGAAGGCATAAACTCAAAACTAGAAAGGACACAGAACAGTGAAGTGCTGTGCACAGTACAGCAGAGGGCTTTTCAAAGGAAGAGGGGGGAAATCCAGGCTGAGAACCATCAGGTTGAGCATTCGAGGGTCCTGGGAAAAACTGGCCATTCTGCAAGCATAAAGATACAACTGGAACTCTCCTAGCAACCCCACCCCCACCCTCCAAACACTACCACCACACTTTGGTGTTCACCAGGACAGTTTCCATACTTGCATACATGTGTATACCTTTTCTTTATTCAAGGTTGGAATTGTATTTCACACATTGACTGTAAGTTGTTTTTATTAAAGTGAACATAAAGTGATCACTATAGTGTTTGGGCAGGTCTGGGTTGGGGCAGAACTTGAGGATACAGGAGCTGCAGAGGCCTTCAGGCTGCAAAGCATGGTGGGAGAAGAAGGGACCCCTTCCTGCCCTGGGTGTGGTTTCCCCAGCCCCTCCCTGCCAGAGCACTCTTTCTATCCATCCTTTGTCCCATCTTAAAGGGTGAATGCTCTTGGAGAGGACACTGTACTGAAGTTCACAAAGGCTCAGCCAGTCACGAAAAGATGAGAACCGAAGATGGGAAATTGTGTCTAATCTTTAGTAATCCTTTCTGTGACTGCTCCAGACTTTCCCCATGTCCACCAGGCCCCTGATCCCATTCCCATCTGCTTTCTGCTGCTCTAAGGACAAGCTATTTAACAAAATATAAAGCCTAGGAGGCCTCAAGTTTCAGGTAGCTCCCCCAGGACCCCCAATCAGAATGGCAAGGACTGTATGCGGTAAACCCTCACAACATCCCCGCAAGGCGACCAATATCATATTTATTTTACAGATGTGAAAACTGGGCTTCTGAACATTAAGTATAACTAGGCCTAATTACTTGATATGTTAATATAATATGCATAATATAATTTATAACATATATACTAATATGAGGCACACACCTTATTAAAATATATATCATATATTCCTATATACCACATTGATTAAATGGAAAATCTGGGATTCAAACTAAGCCTGAGGCTCAGGTCCACTGATTCCCATGAAGACATTATGAACTAAGAAGATTTTGGAGAGGTTGGAAGCCAAGATCTACTGTTCAGCTATGGCTAGAAAATGTGTTTTGTTTGGTCCACCTGCTATTTTAAAATATGGAAAATTAACATTAGAATCAGAATTTAAGTTTCTTCTGAAAAAGCAGATCTGGCTCCTCTGGGTCTCTATCCCCAGGAGGTGACAAGTGGTCAGAGCCGTGTAGGGGCTGCCCCTTCACACTGGGCAACTGGGTGGAAGTATACTCATCCCCGACTATGGTCACTGGTTTTGATGACCTGTCTGGGCCCAAAGGCCTGTGCTGCCTTGGTGTGATGCAGTGTCCTTTCCAGGGACATTCACTCTTAAAAAAACAAAAGCACACCCACAAAAACAACTTTGTTATGGAATAACTGACAAACATAATTGTATGTATTTGAAGTGTATGACATGATTTGATAAACATATGTATTGTAGAATGATTACCAACATCAAGATAATTATCAAAGAGAAAGTCCTTATACCTAAGTGATAAGTCATAACAAAATACTAATGTTCAGGCAACAGAGAATCACCAAGAAAAGTATTTTTTGTCTGGGGTTCTCCCCTAAAATTAAGCCCATATAAATAACTTCTAATTTCTGCATTGAATTTGAATTCTCAAATTCAAGCTGGAAACTTGTTACATTTTTTTATGTAAAAAGTGGGTTGTTCGTTTGTTTTGACCTCTTATCTCTGGCTTTTTAAAAAAAACTTGAGGTATAATTGACATATAACACTATATTAGTTTCAGGCGTAGAACAGAATGATTTGCTATTTGGAGATACTGTGAAATGATCACTACAGTACGTCTAGTTAACATCCATCATCACATATCATTACAAAAAAGTTTTTTTTCTTGTGATGAGGACATTGTTTTTGTATTTTCCTCAGGTCATTTCATTTAATCATACAAATAGAATGGTCTCCAAACATAATGCATTGCCAAGCCAAATACAGAAGATGATCACTGGATCATAATGACTTTGCCCTCTCCTGTTTATGAGATTTAACGCCACCCCAAAAGCTTTTTAACAGTTTTGGGAGAGGCTGTTATTTTGCAAAATGTACTTTCTGTTTCTGGGCCTTATGTGTAGGGCCATTTAGGGAGCAGCCGTGTTTGCACAGTGAGTTTTTCTGTGGAAAGTTGTTTTTGCGAGAGACACTCACTTAGTGTTTTCACATTGCTGTATCCCTGTTGGCAGCAAAATTAAATGCCAGTAAAAGGTGAAAGTTACCAACTGCAGCTCGTATGGTGAGAACCTCAATGTTGTAAAGAAATGGACTTACCTGAAGAAGGACCAGTACCAACTCTGTGTAGCTCGTCACTGGTACAAACCACGTGTTTTCTCTGAGGATCCAAGAGGCTTCTGCTGAAGTTATTTCCTTGCTTCCCCAGTGGATCAAGGGGAAATCCATGGAGCTGCTATTCCTTTGCACGTTTCTCCTATACTATTCACTCATGGGTGGGTCAATTAATTAATTTTAAAACATTCACCTAGCACTTGTGTGCCAGGCCTCATCCACCCTTTCTTCTGGGCATAAATAGTGTAAGACCCTGGATGGGAGTGAGGATGGAGAGAAAGAAAAGAAATTAGAGTCATGCTAAATGGCCGACTGGAACATGCAACCTCAGGGAGCTCTCTCAGGAAAAGGACTGAGCTGGGCTGTAGCCTGTGCATAGGTTGGTACGACTCACCCTCACCCTGACCTGGGTTCTGGGGTGCAGGCTCACCTTTCTGCTTCCTTCCTCTCTCACCACACCCCTCTCCCCGGTCTCCTCCACCTCCAGCTCCTTTGGGTATAGTGGGAAGACTCAGGATATTGAGTTCTGGGCTTTGTTGACCCTAAGCCAGTGATGTGACCTTAGCCAAGCCACCTTGCTGCTCTGCACAGTGGTTTCTTTTTATGTGAAAAAAGCACTTTCCCAGAGAGACTTTAGGGTTCCTCCTTGCTCCTAGGGTCCTCAATTCTAGGCTCAGGATGTTGGCAGATTTTTCAGCTTTCCTACATAACTTCTGGCCCCATAACATGTGATGATGAACTTAGCCTGAGTCACTCTCTAAAATGAGCCAGCCTTTAAATACAATACCTACTTGAAAGCTTTCTATGATTGTGTTTAGTTTCTGCAAAGTTCCTAGGACTCCTTTTATACCTTAGCAGTGGTTGGGGAAGGCCAGCGTCATGATTAAGGACACAGACTCCAGCAGGATGGCTGGGCTGATTCCCAGCTTAGTGACTTCTTAGTTGCATGAATTTGGGCAAGTTATTTAATGTCTCTTGCCTCAGTTTTCTTGCGTGTAAAACAGGCAAAATGAGAGTTTCAGCCTTTTAGAGTTGTTGTGAAGATTAAATTAAATATTATTATTTTAATGTTTATTTATTTATTTATTTTGAGAGAGAGAGAAAGTGAGAGAGAGCCACTCTACTGCAATGGCTCTCGTGAAGGCGGCCAGTGGCCTAGCTGATAAACCCATGGCTTCTACTCACCCCCATCCCTCTCCATCTTGCTGGTGTCACCTGATCTTTCTTCTGAAGTCTGATGTTCATTTGCCACTCCTGCCAAAGAGCAATAGCTCTTTATCTCTTAACAACTCTAAGGGCAGCAGAGCCTGAATTGAAGTCATCTTCCTCCCATACATCTCCAACACTGTAACTTCTGCTTTGGTTTGGAATGCTAGTAGCAATCAGCCCCATCGCTGGGTTCAAAATCTTTGTGCCACTTTTTCCACTTCCTCTCTCTGGTCTTCTAAGCTAGGACTGATTAGCTCTTGCCCAGAGGATCCAACCTCCTTCCCTCATCCCCCACTGTGCAGGCTGCCACCAGGAGGATCAGGACCCACCTTCTGACCACAGCTCTGACTAGCCATTCTCAAAAACATCTGATGATTGCACCTCATCTACTGAACAAAGTTCATACTCTTTCTGCTAGCACCAAAGCACTCTTCCAGTATCCCATCCCCAACCACCTGACCCCAAACACCATTCTTTCCATGCAACCTCACTTCCTGCTATATTCCTGCCCTTTCCCCACACTCCAGACAAATTGAATAGCTGTGTTCAGTTGTGTGTGCCACCAAGTGCTTTGTGCCCAGAACATAGTAAACACCCTGTAAATATGGGCCAAACAGGAAAGAAATATGATATGTAGTCAAATGACAACTATGGCAAATGCTAAAAGGGGGAAGAAGTTTTCTAAATATTTGTTCTTTTCTGCAGAGGCCAAGATGATGACTTTTCCTTTAGCCTTGGAACTTGAAGAAATTGGCACATGTACTTTCACTGCAAGGTTGAAGCTTTCATTTGAAAGGAGAAATTATTTCACATTGCTGGGCAGGGGGTACTTTCGTAATTATAAAAACATTTGACAGACACTCAAGTGTAATGTCCCTTTATAGGAGGGCAATGAAACAGTAAATTATAAGGACCATTAGATGATTAGAGGAATTATAGGATGGGTTTTTTTTTTACCCTTATCAGATTTTTCTAGTTAAAAACTCAATTCTCATTTGAGGCAAGTTCTTTTGGGCACTTTCCCAATACAATTCCAATTTATTTTTCCATTAGCTGGGAGCAGTTCTTATACTTTTTCATTCTAAGTCCATGATGCCAAATCCACATTGTGCTAGAAGTTTGGGAGTCCAACTCCCTAGTACTTCTGAATATCATCTTCTGTGTTATTGCTGAATGGCAACATAAATGTGACCAGTGAGATACAATTCAGGTTGGAAAATTAGAAGGCTGATAAAAAAAATAATACCACACAGGCAGGTTTTTTTTTTTTTAATGTTTTTATTTATTTTGGGGAGAGAGAGAGGGTGAGTGCAAGCTGGGGAGGGGCAGAACGAGGGAGGACAGAGGATCTGAAGCAAGGTCCATGCTGATAGCAGAGAGCCTGGATGGCTTGAACTCACAAACCATGACATCGTGACATGAGCCAAAGTCAGAAGCTTAACCAATTGAGCCACCAAGGTGCCCCATACATAGACAGTTCTAATGAATGCTAAAATACAAGAGGATTTATCTGACTGATCTCCTGTTTTGGGTTTTGGGGAAATAAATGGAATGTGGAGATTATGATCATCATTATTAGAAATAGATTATTTCTGGGGCACCTGGGTAGCTCAGTCGGTTAAGCCTCCAACTTTGGCTCAGGTCATGATCTTGCAGGTTCGTGAGTTCGAGCCCCATGTCAGGCTCTGTGCTAACAGCTTGGAGCCTGGAGCCTGCTTCGGATTCTGTGTCTCCCCACCCCCCACACCCGCCACTCCCCCATCATGCTCTGTCTCTCTCTCACTCACTCAAAAATAAATAAACATTGAAAAATTAAAAAAAAATTTTTAGTTTATTTATTTATTTTGAGAGAGAGAGAGAGCACAGCAGGGGAGGGGCAGAAAGAAGGAAAGACAGAATCCCAAGCAGACTCTGCACTGTCAGCATAGAACCTGATGTGGGGCTTGAACTTTTGAACCTTGAGATCATGATCTGAGCTGAGATCAAGAGTCTGACGCTTAACTGACTGAGCCACCCAGGCACCCCAGAAATAGATTATTTCTATCCTCTGTATGAAAGTTTTAGAATCTGTATATCAATAAGTCATGCCCTTATCAAACCTTGGCCTTGTTGGATCTCTGGCTGCCTTGATGAGGTTTGGTGGCTTGGCCTCTCTATCTCTTCAGCCCATGACTAATTGTTTTAAATTCAAATTTCAAAATGGAAATAAGTAAAATTACCTACTTTTTTCAATGCACAGGTGACAGGAGAATGGAATAATAGAGCACATAATATACACTGTGGGTAATCTAAAATACAAGTCCTATTTTTGAAGACCGGGCAGCCTTCCTCAAATCCCTGACCCCTCTGCTCTGCCCTTCATGAAGCGTTGTGTGAGGGTAGTTTTAAGAAGTGTAGGAATCAAGCCTTCAGCCTCCTAGACAAGTTCAAGTCTGACTGTCCTTGTCCTGCCTGCAGTACACACTCCCCTCCTACAGTGGCACTGCTTTAGTCGTGCCTCCACTGCTTAGTCTGCTTCTCCCTCAGGCTGCCGCTTCTTACCCTTTTGTGGACTCATTTCTCTTCTCTCTACTTTCCTCTCTACCTCCGCCTTCCTTTTTGCTCAAGGTTTCTGTCTTCTCCATCCTCTGTCTTTCAGCTTCTGCCCTGATACTGCATGACATTGCATGTCCTTTTCATTGTTATTATTATTATTTTGTTTTAGAGAGAGAGAGAGAGAGAGAGAGAGAGAGAGAATGAGGAGAGGAGAGGGACAGAGGGAGAGACAGAAAGAATTCCAAGCAGGTTCCATGCTCAGCATGCAGCCTGACGATGGGTAGGGCCGGGGGATGGTGGTGCTCAATCCCATGGACCCTAAGATCATGACCTGAGCCTAAATCAAGAGTTGGATGCTCAACTAAATCAAGGGAGCCACCCAAGTGCCCCAGTATGTCTTTGTTTCAAAACCCTTCAGAGAAGAGATTTGCTGAGTTCTGTTGGTCTTGGTCCAGTTTAAATCACCTCTATAGGGCAGGGTACAAGTGTTAGGACTCTGTATCCTGGGACACTAGCTAATCTGTTAATAGTTAGACATCTGTGAGTTGGCCATCACATTGTTGTGAGTCACAACTCTTGATTATGTATATATCTGTCTACCTGTAGATCTATATATCATTGAATTAAACTAGGAAAATGATTACTCAATATATTTAGCCTGTTTGATATGCAAAGCTTTAGATAACATGGAGTGCTTATGAGGAAAACCAACAGGAACAAAAGGTTCTCCACAATGAAAGCATGGGGCAATTACTCATTGGAGAAAGACATCATCTGAGGAAATGCCAGGCTGGCTGTCTGGGAGATGACACAAGGCTATGAACCAGGCCTGGGAACCCAGAGGAAAAGAAACAGGGCCCAACTAGCACAAGACTTGAGTTTACCTAAAATGAGGCCTCCGTGTTTCTAACTCAACTGTGTTCAAGTTTTTTGTACCTCTGTTAGACCTGTTCTCTTGCTCCCTAACCTGGGAAGCACTTGTTGACACCTCTCTTACCGCTAGGGTATGAACTGAACCTTGCTCCTTCATCCCCTTCTCAAACAGAACCAGAGGCAGCTCACTCTTATAGCATGTACCCTCAATAAGCATTTGTTAAGTACACAAAACAAATGGCTGTCCAGAAACTTTTTTTAAAACTTTTTTTAATGTTTATTTATTTTTGAGAGAGAGAGAGATGGAGTGAAAGCAGGGGAAAGGCAGAGAGAGAGAGACATAGAATCCACTTAACTGACTGAGCCACCCAGGCGCCGAGAGACACAGAATCTGAATCAAGCTCCAGGCTCTGAGCTGCAGGCACAGAGCCCGACATGGGGCTCAAACTCACGAGCTGTGAGATCATGACCTGAGCCAAAGTTGGAGGCTTAACCACCTGAGCCACCCAGGCGCCCCCCAAAAACTTTTTTTAGAGAATTTCTTAAAAATTCATTTTACAAACCACTCTGTGGAGATTGTCTTGGAATGTCTAAACTGGTACTTCCATGCACCAAGATTTTATATTCAGAAGACCTTCTCAAGTTCTTACACTGTTTCCACCTCCCCGAACTCCTTATAATGAAGATGACCTGAACAAATCTATTGAATGGAGTGTTAAGAATTCTGGAAGATTCTTTTCTCTGAAGAGACACCTGAGTTCTCACTATAGTTCATTTCTGAAGTGATATGGCATTTTTCGGTTGCATCTGAGACACCCATATTAGAACATTAATTTACTGAAGACAACCGTCTTTCTCTATTCTCCTTTCGCTTATCATATGCCTTGTGATTTTGATCCTAGATCAATTTAAAGTTTAAAGTAGGAAGCACAAGCAAGGCAAGGAGCAAATATTTACTAAGCACCTCTAGTAGAGGTGTGCAGATGGACTGTATAATAGCAGCTCAGTAAATATTTGTTTGATAATCCTAAAACTCATAAGACCCATTTTCTTTTCTTTTTCTTTTTATGTTTTATTTATTTTGGAGAGATTGCACATGAGCAGGAGAGGGGCCAAGGGAGAGAATGACAGAGGATCCCAAGCAGGCTCCACACTGACAGCAGCAAGCCCCATGTGGGGCTCCAACTCAAGAACTGTGAGATCATGACCTTAGCTGAAGTTGGAAGTTCAACCGAAGGAGCCATCCAGGTGTTCCCCCATTTTCTTAAATTCAGATAAAAATGTTACAGCAATTCTGTAGTTGGTATCAATGACATGAGAACTTCTTTACCCTTGAATATTAGAATTTGTTATAATATTGCTTAAAAAAAATTTTTTTTAAATAAAAAAAATATTTATTTTTGAGAGACAGAGAGAGACAGAGCATGAGCAGGGGAGGGGCAGAGAGGAGGTGGGGGGGAGACACAGAATCCGAAACAGGCTCCAGGCTCTTAGCTGTCAGCACAGAGCCTGACATGGGGCTGGAACTCACAAACTGCGAGATCATGACCTGAGCCGAAGTCGGACGCTTAACTGACAGAGCCACCCAAGCGCCCCTATAATATTGCTTTTTTTAAAAAAATATTTTATTTATTTTTGAGAGAGAGCACACAAGCAGGGGAGGGGCAGAGAGAGAGGGGGACAGAGGATCCGAAACAGGCTCTGCACTCACAGCAGTGTGCCTGATGTGGGGCTGGAACTCACAAGCCCTGAAATCGTGACCTGAGCTGAAGATGGATGCTCAACTGACTGAGCCACTCAGGTGTCCCAATATTGCTTTTCAACTCAGAAATCATCAGTGCTTTCCTCTTATCTGATCCTGAGGCTAGAACTCTATTGCGCTCTCCTCCATGACCTGCCCCATTTCCCACAGTGCCTCTGCTTACTCCCTCCCACCCAGGTGTCCTGAACAACCAGTGTGCACTGCCCTCTGTGTGTGTGTGCTCCTTCTCTTGTAATGCTTATGTCTTTTTCCCCCTACACTTGCTTGAATCCTACACCTGTTCTTGAAGGCTCAGAGCAAGTGTGTCTTGTTTCACAGAGTCCTCCTTCAATCCATCAATGAACCCTTGCAGAGTAGCTCCCCTGTGCCTGCCATACATTGCTTAATAAGATGTTCCCTACCCACAAGCAATAACAGCTGAGTGAATGAGGCACCTAAGTCAGCAGAGTATATTGGGGCGGCCCAGCTGTTTTCACTTAGCAAAATACAGAGAAAATGGTAACATTCTTCATGGCCCCCAGGCTGCCTGCAGCTGGAGGGTTCCGACTGCCCCAGATCTGACCCAACCACTTGAAAGGCTGAGAGGTGTCAAAGCTTGCTCTTCTTCCAGCTAACACCAGCCTGGAATCTCAGGAAAATGGTACAGTGTGATGAATCCATAGGTAGGAGTAGGGATAGGATTGCCATGGGTCCCTCTCCCAGGTTTGGAGGTAAGGATGGGCTTTGCAGGGAAGTGGCAACCAGCTGAATCATGAGGGATGTTAGCTAGCCAAAGAGAGCGGTGGAATGGGGATGGGGAGTGAGTTGCTTGAGCCAGTGCCACTTTGTGGAAGGGAGGGAAGGTTTCAGGATGGTATGGCTTGGCTTGAGGGTTAGAGGAATGTGGCTCCAGTGGCAAGCAGGCATGAGACAATGAGAGCCTTGGGTGTTCTTCCAAATAGACTGTGAACTCCTTGAGGGTTAATACCACATTTTACAATTCTGTGTCTTCTAGACTACTGATCATGTAAGGGCTTAATACATTATCGTTTGATAGAAAAGTCTCTCTTTACTAGCGACAGTGTTGTGATGGCTGCCCATGAGACAGGTTAATGGTCTGTTTGGGGAACCATGTGAATGTGAACTGTGTTTTCTAGAGTTTGTATAAGTCCCACAGGAGCGGAAAGATCTGACAGCCTTACAGTTCTCCATCCCTCATGTTTCCAGGACAAGCTTCTGGTTTTGCTTTCAAGAATGCCTGACATAGCTTTTTATTCTGACACTGGGTCAGTTATCTACCCATTGTCTCTGGTCTCACATGTGCTGCCTTTGTGTCCTCGGCTCTGCGATACTGGAGCTGGGAGTGAGCTAGCTACAGTTCCCCTGGCTTCCTGGAACTTTCTGTTAGTGTCTGCCAACAGGAGGCACTAGCTGGAGATGAGAAGGCATATGAAAGAGAGAAGCTTCCTGCTTCTGCCACCAACATTGTGGCAGTTGCTTGAGGTTGTTGGCAACAGCTGCATGAGCTGAGGGGGTAGGGTGATTGCTGCCTGCCACCCAGGTTGAGGCAGCATTTTTTAAGGGTTCCATAACCAATAGCAGTAGTTCTTCAATAGTGCAGTAGCAGATGCAAGCTCAAAGTTTCCACCTACGGGCATTAGCAGCCCCTGATCCTTGGGTATCCATCCTGCTTTCTCTTTGCTCTTCACCCCCTTCTTTCTTCATCCAGCCCTTTCAATACCTTTGCAATCAATCTCCTGTGTATTAATTCCTCTGTCCAAAATACCTAGAATAGTTTCTTTTTTTCTTGTCTGACTGGTCCTTGGCTGATACAGACATGTACTTGTAGGGCTGTGATCAGTCACTATAAAAGAGGGTAAAGAAATACTGGGTTATTATGAAAAAGGTGACAAAGATTATGTTGTCTAGATATCCATAGCTCCAAATGGCATACTATTTGGAAGTCATGATCCTGAGTGTATTTTTGTTAAAATTTTTTTAATGTTTATTTTTGAGAGAGAAGGAGACACAGAGTGCAAGTGGGGAAGGGGCAGAAAGAGAGGGAGACAAAGAATACGAAGCAGACTCCTGGCTCCAAGATGTCAGCAGAGAGCCCAATGCGGGGTTCGAACCCACGAACTGGGGGATCATGACTTGAGTCAAAGTCGGACGCTTAACTGACTGAGCCACCCAGGTGACCCTGAATGTATTTTTCGAGTTAAGGTTTTTATTCTGTTTGAAATAAACTGATAGAGTAGCACAGTTGAACTGCTGGAATTGGTTTTATGCATGGACGGATTTCAGATGTAGGGCTGTTGATCCAGCATCTTTTACAAGTACCAAATTCACAGAGGAAGAAAAAAGAAAAAAAAATCCCTAAAGCATGCTGATTCTCTGGTGCACAATTCTCTTCCACTGTGCCTTCAGAGTATACATCAAATATAATAAAACCAGTGAGTCAGCTTTAATGGTGTGGCTAAAAAGGGAGTGATCCCTCCAATCCTCCTAAACACTCTTGGCAGAGACTTTTCCTGCCACAAGGCATTGCTGATTGTTCTAACAATGCCTGGAAGAGAGCCCTTTCCTGGTAAGATGGTTGGATTTTCTTTTGTCTTGGGGCTTTCCTTGAAAAATTTTAGCTATGTCTTATACACATATGCAAACACCACTGACCATAACACTTAATAGTGAGGTCTTATAATTCCAAAATTACATAGTCACACAAGATGGCTTTTGTCTGAACAATCTGATAGACCCATTTACCCCAACAGTGTGAATGTGAATGAAATAGGAAAGGCATCTTTCAAGGTTTCTCTCACATGGAGATGAGCAAAGGTGTGAGGAGGAAGGGTAAAAATAAATAAAAATAATTTAGTTCTCTGCTGTCCTTCATCTGGATTAGCCTTAATGTCCACCTAGAGTTGAATATTAAATAGGTTGGTTCTATTTGAATTCTCTTGTTAATTTCTTGGCCTTTGTGTGCTCTGTTTGATTACATGACAGAAACGGTTGGGACACTGTGCCTGAAACACATAACCTTTTACTTCCTACCCTGGTCCTGGTTCCCCTGTAGCTTCTAGACTATAGTGATAGAGCACACTGTTTATCAAGTGAAATGAGAGAGTTCCTGCCACTTCTCAGGAACCATTTAAAAAAGCCAGGAAGGACCTCCCGGTGCGATTCCTCTTGAAGCCTTTACAATTTAAAGAAGATCCCATTCAAGCAAGAAGCCAACAAACCAGAATCACTTTGATAAGCACTCATATATGATGCAGTTTGATTGCTAATGTATGGAAAGGACTGGAGTTAAAGAGAACTACAGATCATGTGCTTGATTTCTTAGAAGTTGATTGCTGTAGGCATGGCCTCACCAACAACTACGCACCATGGAACAATAAAGGGAAAAGATTAGCTTCTGGTGTGTACTTGGCTTTTAGCTCAGGTATTACCTTCAGGAAGACTCCCCTGCCCTGAGAATCTGATTGATGGCCCCATCCTATCTTCTATTCTAGTGCCTTGAATTTGTGGCACTGTCTTGGGATTTAATTCCTTACCCACCACTTGCACTAGTTTGTGAGTGTCCTGTGGTTAGATGCCAGGTGCCTCTGTACCTCATAAATACTCAGAAAACATGGAAAGAACATAGCAGTTTTGTTGGGGACAGAATACAGAATGGTGAAGTTACAGGCAGAACTTCTTGCCTAAGCATTTCCCTTATTTCCACTGACTGAATTAAAGGCCTGGACAAGGCAAAAAGAGAAACTGTAGAGTAGAGAAGGAACAAAAAGGGAATAATAGAGGAGGAGAATCATCACAGAAAAGATAAGAAAAAGAGAAAGGACTCAGTGGGGTTTGGAATGACTGCCTTTATTAAACAGATACCATAGATTCTGGAAAATCCAGAATCGTGTGCTCTGCAGTTAGGATGAATGAACAGCTAGTTATGATCAATGCCTTGGAGGCACATATTCCATGTCTTTCCAATTCTTAGGACAATGAACTGAAATCCAGATTTTCCTGAGCTAAAATGTGAATGGTCTGTGACCAGTTTAACTGTATGGCCAGACTTCTTCCCAAACCTACCCTCCTGCTGACAGGGAGAAGCAACATATTATCAAAAAGGCCCCCAAAGGAAAGCAGTTGTGACTTTTGTTTTTGTTTTTGTTTGTTCTGCTTGCCTTCTGTCTTCTGCTGTAGGTTTCTCCACTAACCAGTGTCCAAAGGGAATTCCTGCTGTCTTCCTGAATAAGCCCATTGAGTCTGTAACTGAAACTTGTACTTCCAGGCTTTCCTTTCTCCTCTGACACATGCCTCTGCTTACAGAATGTTTGTGAATGCTTTCATTTCCTTCTTTCACTGAGAAGGGGAAAAATGGAGAAAGTGGAGAGAAACATATCTTTTTAATATTCATCCATTCAACAAAATTGGTCAACTGCTGAGGGCTTGAGCAGAGAGGTAGTGTGGTGGAATGACATAGGGGCTCTGGAATCAAACAGACCAGGATGTGAATTCTGGTTCTATCATTTACTGGCTGACTAAATTACTATTTGTATCTGCCAAGTTAGTCTCCCAGGGCCTCAGTTCCTTCCTCTGTAAAATAGGAACAGTAGCTACCTGTGCTATTTGACCTTTTGGCCAATCCTGTGGGCATGGCTTGGTGGCTTTCTTCATCATTTGTCAAATGGCAGAGCTTTCTCCATTTGCAAGAGGGAGTGTGCTTGTCTGTCATTAAGAGCAATGTATAATAAGACCTAGGATTTTCCAATCCCAAAATATATTTTAGACAAGATGTATTAAACAATGTCTCAGTCTTTATTGCTTACATCTGGTCATGAAATCTTATTGCCAGCTTGCTACCAGGAAATGTCTTTGTCATAGAATACAGTAAATCTGACTCTCAGGCCACCAAAGCAGAGAGAGAAGTTGTCATTTAATGTCATGGCTGTCATGCCTAAGTTATGTTCATGGTGGTGGATAGTAGATGAACCTTTTTGTCTGTTTCCTCTGAATCAAGAGAGGACCACAGGAGGAAGGGAATCATGCATCTCTTCCCTGACCTTTAAAACAGGTCAACATTCAGAGAGAAATATCACCATGGAAGAACTGAGAAACTCATACATATCATAGCTGATTGTTAATTACTGTTACCTTGAGACAAAAAAAAAAAAAAAAAGCACGGGGGTGGGGGTTGGATTTTTCTGGGGGAAACAAACCATTGAGGTTTGCCTCTTAGTTTTGAATTTTTGGATTGCTGTTTTCTAAAAAGAATTTGGGAGCTTGGCAAGAAGAAGGGTGTCTCCTTGATCTTCGGCCTCTCAATTCCCTGTAAATATTAACTTGCAGGGTTGTTGTTGGGATTACTGTAACGGTTAAAATAACACATCTTTGGTGTATTATCCAAAAGATGATGTGCCCAACTGTAGTTACTATTAACCCAAGTCGCAGTACCTATGAATACTAAGCAAAACAGAGGCAGACCGCTCAGGCTGTCTATAGTTGATTATCTAGTTGGTTCTGAAGTTAACTTCAAACGTTTTGACATGGTGAACGACTGGAACACGGGGCTCAGGAGAAAGGGTCAGGACAGGTGATGAAGCGGAAAAATCAAAGGCGTTAACACCCAAATGATCTGCCTTTAAATCTTGTATTTCTCCTTCCTATGCTTACGCTAGTCCTTCTTCCTGAGTCCCAGCAAATTGGGGATAGCGATGCCTGTCGCTGGGGATGCCCTGAAGGTCAGAGATGGACGGTGAGGCTGGAACTACGGGGCCTCCGAAGCTATTGTTTGGATTAGGGCGGGAGCCGCCCCTGGGACTTGTCGCCCGGAGAAATGCTGCCCAGGCTGGACGGTCGGGTAACGGGACAGCAGCTGGGGCTAGGGGCTCGGGCTGAGGCAGCCCCGGGTGGTCGGGTCGCGAGCCCAGGCGGAGGCCGAGGGCTCCCTGGGGCCTTGGTTGGCAGCCTGAGCTGCCTCTGCACACGCCGGGGTGGATTAAAACCAGATGTGGCGGCGGGGCGGCGCGGAGACGCCAAGCTCCCGGAGCCTGGGGCCGGAGACCAACACGCCGCTCCAAACCTCGCCGTGACATTAAATGAAGGGGGAGGAAAGGATCTCAGGAGAGTTATATGGGCTGCGAGACGTCGCCCCTAAATGACAGCCAGGCGGGCCACTGATGCGAGCAGCTCGGCCGCGCGGGGGCGCTCACTGGAGGGCGCGCAGCACCGGCGGCCAATGGCTGGCGGGGTCGCGGGCGGGGCCGAGGGGCGGGGCGGCCGCGGCGCTCCAGCGGCGGGGGCGGAGTCGCGCTGGGGAGGCGGGGCGCCCGGCAGCGGCGGCGGCGGCAGCGGCGGCCACAGCAGCCTTGGCGGCGGCCGCGGCAGGACTGGCAGCGCCAGCGGCGGGTGAGGGGCTTGCGGCTCGCGGCTTGTGGCGGCGGCGGCGCACGGGCTGCCTCGAGGTAGGGGCGCAGGGCGGCTGCGCGGAGGGGCGCGGGATGGAGGGGCGGTGCCGGTTTCTGGGCTCTGAGACGCTGGGGTCGCGGAAGATCCACCTGCTGGTAACGGAGCCGCCCGCGCCGCGGCCCGACCCGGAGCTCGCGCGTCTCAGGCTGCTGCGGGGCCGGCTCCGGGCGCGGGCTGGGCCTCGGGGCGGGGCGCGGGCCGGGACGCCCTGGCCGCGCGGTCAGCCCCGCGCCACCGCTGCCTCTGCTACAGACCCTCGGTGCCGTGCTCTCTCTCTGTGGCCGGCAGGGCGCCTGGTGCGTTTCCCGGCGCGGCGGGGCTCGTTGACTTTGGGGCAAAGTGGAGGAAAGTGTGGGCTTGGGGGGTACTGGGGAGAAGGGAGAGTTGCCCGCGGGACCCGGCAGTCCCAGGGCCCACACCGGTCCCGGAGTCGGCGCCTTCGCCGGGCCGGGGGCAGGTGAGGCGGGGGCCAGGAGGTCCCGGGCACTGACTGAGGCAAGGGCTGCTCCCGCCGTGGCGGAGGAGGCGTGCAGCTGTCGTACTGAATATTTCTACAAAGTGAAGATGCGGGGGTCCGGTATGAAAGAGTACCCCCATCCCCTCAGGCCCCAGTTCCCCCTGAAGGAGGAAGCTGCAAGTGGGACCCTTAGGTTGGGTCTGGGTGATTGCACAGAGTGTACCAGGTGACACCTCCAAGGCGTGTTTTATGAGCTGGCAGTCATACCACTTGCGCGCCCGCTTTTATTTCTCGAAGCGTGTGTTTCTCTGGAGCCCATTCATTGCTTACAATCCGAATTGCGAAATATAAGCAGACATAATGTATGTTTTTAATGCTTCCCATGTATTTTGCTGTTGTGCTTTTGCCGTCGGACGAATTCTCATAAAAAATAATGACAACAACGTTCGTTGGAATTTAGAACCTAAATTTAGAATCAAATAATAATGCGTTTTTTGGTTTGGTCTTTCTGAATGTTAAAAAAATAGTTTTATTAACAGGTTATCATGGCAGAGGTTTCTTTAGCCCACACTTGTAAATCTGAAAACGCACTGGATGATGAAATTATGTAAGCTGTATTGATGAAAAATATTAATCATTTTATAAATTTAAAATAAATTAATTTTTCCATAATACTGTGTATAAAGTTATATAGGTTATAGTTATATAGAAGCATTATGGATTTCATGCTTCTGCCTTTCATTCCTCAGGCACCTCTGTCCTGTCTGTGGGATTATTAGGGAATATGCCAAGTGTTCAGCAAAGTGTTCTCACCCATAAAACATAGTGAATATTTAAGAGAACACTTTAAAATACAGTTTCTTGAATCTAATAATAAAATACAGGACTGCAGCCCTTAAAGGGAAGTTAACTAAAACAGACTTTTCAGTTTGAGATCTAGAGTTGAAGTTCCATTCATCTTTGTCAGGGTGAAGAAGATATTAGTAATTTTAGCCACTTCCTTTTTTGTTTTTCAAGATTCAGATATGTTAAGTAATAATCTCAGAGATTAAGGTGTTAGATTAACATTTTTGCAAATGTGGACATCGATAAAGAATAGGCGTCACTTTGTTTCTTGCCTTAGGCAGTTGGTCAATTCATAGGGCTCTTGGCTGTCCAGCCTGTGACTGCCTCTTCTGGTTGAAGACCGTGGAGATCATTAGTTTTGTTTTTGTGGAGTCTTCACTTACACTGTGCAGTTAAACTTCGTTGGTGTGGAAACTCTAATTAAAATGTATGACTACATTCCTACTGAGTAAAATGCTCTTACATTTCTCCTGCAGAATTTCAGGTCTTATTTGTTAGTAGAATTGATAAGTATCTTCTTCAAACCAGAGCTTAATAGCTTCCTGGATCAAATATTTAATATTCCATATATTTTTCACACGTTATTAATAGTATATCTGTAGTCTACTTTGATTTTAGAAGTCATTTACTTTTACTGTCTCTACGTATTTATACTGAGTTTTATCATATGGGCTTACTTTGTATTTAATAAAACTATTTAAAAATATCCTTTATTTTAGGAGTCTTTCTTTACTTCCCCATAATTATTAATTGGATGTTTAATAACCTGTATATTTTTAGATCTTTTACCAGGACAAAATCCTTCCTGAAGTAGGGGTAGGGCTAAGTATATAACAACAGAAAGTTATATGCATTTTTATATAATGTCACACCAGGATTATAATTCTACATTATATAATTCACTGAGTTATCATATCTCTTTTTATAATCAGAACTCATTGTGTGCTTACTGATATAAGATAATGCCACAAAGGTTTTAAATTCTAAACCATTAAATGTGGGTGTGTTTGACGTTCATTTGTCTTAACTATAGAAGGTGAATAACTTTGGTTTTAAAAAATACTGATAACTTGTGAGAATACCTTTGGAGTTCCTTGTTTTCAGATAGTAATAGGAAGCAAGAAAGTAGAGTTCAGTGCTTCTAGAATATTATACTATAGTGAGAGATCTACTGGCCAAGGAAAGTTAAAAGGCATGCTGGGTGTGTATGTGGGATGGGGGGAGGGGTGCTTAGCCAAAGGTTACAGGAAGTGAGAAATTCTTTTAAAGTTTCAGGTTTTAAATTTGGAAATTTCCTATGAAATTTTCATCTTTTTTCATAATAGATCAATATTTGTTATAGTATAGAAAATATTTTAAATTCACACAGTTAAAGATAATGCCTCAGGAAGGGTCTCTAGACTTTGAGTGTCCCCAGCCCTTCTCTTCATTCTTCCAAGCTGCTGGTCACCTAGTTTGAGAGGGAAAGGGTAGTAGGTCAGAGCTTGAACTTTGGAGTCCTACAAATTAGGGTTCTTTCTCTGAGTTCATTTCTCTTGTGTGTAAAATAGGGTTAGTAATGCCTGTCTCATTAAACCTGAAACAGTATATAACCTTGTGTGTGTCAATTATACTTCAGTTAAAAAAATGCCTCCCTCATAGGGTTTTGTGAAGATTTAAAGCATATAATAGATGCATAGGAAACACTTGGTGAGTTGTAGTGTCTTATCATTGATACCATTAGTACTATGCTCTAGACCAGTGGAGATTTCTAGTAATGTTCAGTTTTACAAAGTAGCTCAGATGGTAGTTTCTGAATTGCCTACAAATGGCCACTTTAATCAGCCATACTTTCTTGCTGAGGAAATTGTCCCTTGGGCTTGTTCGGCATTTTTGGAGGTGCATTAACTCAACCCACTAGAGTATGCCTTAGTATATTTCCAAGTGCATCTTGTGGTGCCTTTGAGGCCACTGGGAATCAATGCACATCTTAGAGTGCCTGACATGCTCCCAAGGGAATGACACTGGCTGTGCGTAGAGTAGACTAAACCAGTGGCTGGCTGCAGTGTTTTGTTTGTTTGTTTTTATTTTTACACAGTTAACTTTTATGGAGAACCTATTAAGTGCTGGGTGATATGCTTAAGTGCTTATAAGGACTTGATTTAATTTGATTTTCTCAACAGCTTTGTTAGATGGGTGGTGATCTCCAGATTTTCTGAGTTAAAACAATGCTAACTGATGGTCCTAGGTGATACAGTGCGCTGGTTGGATGCTGCATTTTCTAAATGCCTGAGTATTCCCAGTTTACACCTTAGGAGTAGGTTAGTTACTGGAAAAACTACACTTATTTCATGATTATGATAAATAGCAGTAATAACTATAACCTGTTATTTATAACATTATGTGTGTCCTAGAGGAGGAGCCAGGAGAGGCTTTTTTCTCACTTTATGGATGAAACTGCGAGGCCTAGATAAGTGCACACTGGAAGTCATATAAGTAATGATGTTGCTGTATCTAGAGCTCAGGTTTTTTTGATGTTTGCATATTGTAGTCTGTCGTTTTTTCTTAATATTTTTAAAACGTTAACTATTACTTTGCAATAGGAAATCTAAGGAGAGCGACAGTTATGCTACTTAGAACTGTTGTGTGATCTTTGGAGTTATCAGCTTGGAATCTTTGGCTTACTATTTGTTTAACAAGTCTCATAACTTCCCCCTTTAAATAATGAACCATTACTTTTTTTTTTTAATTAAAAAAATTTAATGTTTATTCTTGAGAGAGAGCGAGCGAGAGCGAGCATGAATGGGGGAGGGGCAGAGAGCGAGAGGGAGACACAGCATGTAAAGCAGGCTCCAGGTTCCAGGCTGTTAGCACAGAGCCTGACCCAGGGCTTGAACTCAAGAACCACAAGATCATGACCTGAGCTGAAGTCAGATGCTTAACCAACTGAGCCACCCAGGCGCCCTGAACCATTACTTTCTTTCCTGGAGGAGAAAAACCACATAATTCTAGTATATTAAATGAGTTGTTTAGATGTGAGGATAATCTTTGTAGGTAGAGTTTAGCCCAACCAAAAGTCTATTTATAATGGTGAATAATAAATGAAGAAACTAATATTTTGCATTATTGAACAAGTTTTTCTTTCTTTTTTTTCCCTGAATAGGAAGAAAGAAGCCTGAGACATCAGCCTATGAAGACTGAAGACCATCCTGAATAGCAATTATGAATGGTGTTGCTGCTAGGCTTGTTCTGCAGAGCATCTGAAATGAACCTCTCTTATTGATTGTTTTTATTGGCCCAGAGCCAGGAGTACTGGATTCAGTTGACTTCACGATTAAAAGAAAACAGTTTTGGTTACCATCATAAACATATGAACCATTGTGATGGTGAAATGAGATGAGGCTCCGAAATGGAACTGTAGCTACTGTTTTAGCATTTATCACTTCGTTCCTTACTTTATCTTGGTATACCACGTGGCAAAATGGGAAAGGTAAGGAAAATATCTCCAAAAAAGTGCATGAAATGTAGTAGGCTTTTTGCTTTGTAGATGGTGCTTAAATGCTTAGGTTAAATACCCCAACAATCTGTATGTTTTATGTTCTCTGCTGGTGGCCTGCTAGTTTATTTCTGACACAGCAATGAAACCATGTTCTTGGACAGAGGAGACGGAGAATTTCTAATTTGAATAGGGTTTGTTTTCGATTTCTTATAATTACACTTGGAGAAATGGATACTGATCAGTGGTTATATTATACATGACAGCCAAATTGAATAATAAAGACTTTTGTTTTGGCATTTTATTTTTATTAAACATCATAAATGTTTAATAAGCTTCCTTGTACTGGATGTTGTATAAAGTACGTAAAAGGACACAATCAGTGCCTTCATGAAATTTACATGCTGATTATACTAATGATTTGGTGCTGTGTAGTTAATGATTTAAACTACATGTGTTGACAGATTGCTTTTTGGGCAAGAGAATTTATGAAGTGGGTGAGGATAAATTCTTATTCAAAAATTAGAAACAAGTTTTAAGTTTATTGTGTTCAGACTTTTGAACTGCGCTTTTAAGGAAGGATGTTTGTTCAGTGATATTCAGGGATAATGCCTTTCTTTGCTTTTTTTTTTTTTAATGTTTATTTTTTTTTTGAGAGAGAGAGAGAGTATGCCTGAATGTGGGGGAGCATGAAAGGAAGAGGGGCAGAGAGAGGGGGACAGAGGATCCTAAGTGGGTCCTGCACTGACAGCAGGGAGCCCCAGCCTGATGTGGGACTTGAACTCATAACCTGCTAGCTGGATCATGACCTGAGCTGAAGTCGGAGGCTCAACTGAGTGAGCCACCCAGGCGCCTAGCCTTTCTTTGCTTTTTTGAAGAGAAAATATTTGGAGTAAATTCCCACCCACATTTTTTACTTGTCTCCATTCCTCATGTTAATCTAAGGATTGTTGATGTCAAAGAAGGATGGAGGTATCTATTTGGTTTGTTAGAATCAAGTTAGAGTAGTCATCATCACCAGGTTCTTTGAGAGTCCTATTGCTGGCAGTATTTTATTAACTTGTGTGAGGATAACTGAAAAGGTGGATTCATTATTTAATTTTCCTCTGGTGTATATATAGATGTGTATATATACATGTGCATATATCTGTGTGAGTATGTATTATAAAGTAAACTGATTAAAGTGAAAAATATGATCTGTTCTTTGAGCAAGTATATTAGTTCCCTTTTCTGAGTTGGGCTGTAATTTTGAGAGGAACTATTGGGGGTAAAAATTGATGAAAAACTTGCTGAAGACCTTTATTCTTTGTGGACAAATATATACATTTTAGATGTCATTTTTTAATTGTATCATAAGAAGACATACTTAGGAAGAACTTTAACTAGTTAATTTAATCAAACTGTTAATTGTCCCAGACATGAACAAAACAGATTACTGGCCTTAAAAGTTTACTTATGATATAAGAGAATTGACCATAGGAGAACATATGGATTTTTTTCTTATCAGGAAACTTATCTAGTCAGAGTTATAGTAATGGAGAAACTTGACTCTTCTTACTGTGTCTTATTTAAAGGATTAAAATTTTTGGAATCTCCATTTCATTCATCTTGTTTCTTAGGTAAAGGCATTGTAAGCATTATTTTCTTTTTGTATTAAGTTGTCTTTGGAATAAAAAATTTAAAAATATAAAGATTCTTTCATCTGTGGTATTAGATACACACACAGTCTGTTGTCTTTGATTATCTTTCTTTGAACATCTCTGTAATCCTTCCATGCATACTCTTCTGCTCTGTTTTTCTTAGTGTTTTGTCCGTACTTTTTCAGGTGTCAATAGAGGACTCCTGTTATGGTTATGTAAAATCCTCTGTGTTTTAATGTTATCATTTATATAATAGTTTAGCTGCTGAACATTTGGATACTTTCTAGATCATTCTGGTGGTCAGATAGCCTGGATTTTCCAGAGCAGGCCTCATTCCAGATACTCGATTCTAGTTTACTCATAAACCATGTGCTCTGATTTTTATATTGAAAGCACAGTTTCCATTATCACTGACTTTGCTGGACTAGTAGTTTTTATTTTTCATTCATTGGTCCCTTTCATAGCTACCTATCCTGCCTAGCACTGTATTAAATGCTATGAATATGAAAAGAAATAAGAAACTTAACACCTCTAAACTCAGGGACTTCTAGGGGAAGATGCAGGTACACAAATATGATACCATCAATAGATTGAGATACAAGTAATAGAACAGTGCTGGGGAAGCATATTACATGTTATAAATGATTTCATTTAATCCTTATAATGACCCTGGGAAGAATTATACACCCTTTCAAAAGATGAGAAAACCAAGGCAGAGTGGTTAAGAAACCTGCCAAGGTCATACATTTAAGTGGAAGAGTGAAGTTTGAACTCAATCATGCTGATTCCAGAGATTATGCTCTTAGCTACTGGTCTGCTGCCCAGAAGAGCAGAGACAGAGGCTACTAATTCTTGAGTCATTTCACAGAGGAATAATAAATATGAAGGTGATGCTGGGAAGAGTAGTAGACAGTGGGCATATCAAGTGGAGGGAGTTCTATGTGTAACCACAAAGTTCTAAAGTGGCATAAAGTATTTGTGTCTTGGAATTATGAAACACTCAGTTTGATTGGCACATAGGACTCCTAGACTGTCAAAGTTTAGTTGGTAAATGCAGTGCAGTTCCTATCATATTTTTTCATAGGTCTTCATTCAACACTTGGAAGAATACATGAGCTGGTCAATGGGATTGGTATAAATTTGGGAGGATGTTAGGAACTCAGCCTGAGGAAAGATGGACTTTGGTCTGCAGGGTATGCAGAATTCCTACCTAAAAATGTGGCAGAATTCTAATTACATGGAATGGACGGGTTGGGAAAGTTGTAAGAAGAAGGTGTGAGAGTGGGACTACAGTTATTACACATCCCACTTGTAGCTGGGGTTCTCCTAATGAACTTTCTCCTTTGGTCAGGAACAATCCAGAAATTGGGGAAGACCAAACAAGCAGTCTGTATCTCCATATATAACATTCATGTACATGTTTCTGCATGGACATATGTTTTCATTTTTGTTGGTATTTGCCTAGGAGTGGAATTGCTGGATCATGTAATAATTCTATATATTTAATCATTTGAGGAGCTGCCAGACTGTTTTCCATAGCAGCTGGGCCATTATGCATTCCTTCCAATAGGGTGGGAGGGTCCCAATTTCTTCACATTCTTGACAACCCTTATTATTGGGCTTTTTTAAAAAAATATTTATTTATTTTGAGAGAGGGAGAGCGAGAGCATGATTGGTGGAGGGGCAGAGAGAGAATCCTAAGCAGGCTCCTTGCTGTCAGTACAGAACCTGATGCTGGGCTCCATCTCCCAAACCATGAGATCATGACCTGAGCCAAAATCAAGAGTCAGACGCTTAACTGACTGAGCCACCCAGGCGCCCCTATCTGGCTTTTTGATTCTCATCCTAGCGGTAGGGAGATGGTATTTTATTGTGCTTTTGATTTGCATTTCTCTGATGACTAATGATGTCCAACATCTTTTAATATACTTTGAGCAATTTGTGTATATTCTTTGGAAGATTGTCAGTTCAAGATCCTTTGCTTACATTAAAAAGGGGTAATTTATCTTTTTATTAATTTGTAAGAGTTCTTTGTATATTCTAGATACAATTTCCTTATCAGATATATGACTTGCAAATATTATCTCCCATTCCATGGGTTGTCTTTCACATTCTTGATGGTGTCCTGTGAAGCACAAGAGTTTTAAATTTTGATGAAGTTCAGTCTATTTTGTTGTTGTTATTGTTCTTGCTTATGCTTCTGGTGTCATATCTGAAAATTCATTACCAAATCCAAGATCATGAAAATTCTGCTATTTTACTTGTTAGATCCTTTGATCCATTTTAAGTCAATTTTTGTGTGTGGTATGAAGTAAAGGTCCAACTTAATTCTTTTGCGCGTGGCTATCCAGTTGTCCTATCACGGTTTGTTTCAAAGGGTTCTTTTTCCCATTGAATGGTCTTGGTACTCTTATTGAAACATCAGTTGATCATAGATGTATGGATTTATTTCTGAACTCTCAATTCTATTCCATTGATATTCCTTGTGCTAGTACTACCCTATCTTGATCATTGTTGCATTGTAGTAAGTTCTGAAATTGGGAAGTGTAAGCCCTGCTACTCTATACTTTTTCAGGATTTTTTTGGCTATTTTGGGTCCTTTGCAATTCCATGTGAATTTTAGCATCCATTTACCAGTTTGTATAAAGAAGTCAACTGGGATTATGATAGGATTGCACTGAATCTATAGATCAGATTGGGTTGTATTACCATGTTAGCAATGTTAGTTAGGTCTTCCAGTCCATAAAGCATAAGATTTCATTTATTTAGGTCTTTAGTTTTTTTCAACAATTTTTGTGTATGATTCCACAGTGTAAGTTTTATGATTTTATTAAATTTATTCCTAGGTATTGTATACTTTCTGATAGCATTCTAGAGTTGTTTTGTTTTTTTTGAATGGAGTTTTCTTAATTTTACTTGTCAATTTTCATGTCAAGTGTATAGAAAAACGATTAATTTTTATATATTGGTCTTGAATCCTGCAACCTTGCTGAGCTTATTTCTTCCTTAAAATTTTTTTTTAATACTTATTTTTGAAAGAGAGAGAGCGCAAGTGGGGGAGGTGCAGAGAGAGAGGGAGACACAGAATCTGAAGCAGGCTCCAGGCTCTGAGCTGTCAGCACAGAGCCTGATGCGGGGCTCGAACCCATAAGCTGTGACATGACCTGAGCCGAAGTCAGGTGCTCAATCAACTGAGCCACCCAGGCACCCCTATTTATTAGTTATAATAATGGATTCCTTAGGAGTTTCTGTGTCCAAGATCATGCCATCTGTGAATAGAAATAATTTTCTTTCTTTCTTTCTAGTCTGGATGCCTTTTATTTCTTTGTGCTGTTTAGTTGTCTGGCTAGAACCTCCATTTTAGTGTTAAATAGGAGTGGTGTAAGAGCTGACATCTGTGTCTTGATCTTACGGAGATTTGAGAAGTGTTCTCTTTTATTTGTGGAAGATAAGTATTCTTTGAACGTTTGGTGGAATAAGCACTGACGTCATGTGGGCTTGAGCTTTTTTTTGTGGGTAGTTTTGTGATGACTGATAGAATCTCACACATGTTACAGGTCTTTTCAGATTGTGTATTTCTTCTCTAGTCAATTTCTGTAGGTTGTATTGTTCTAGGAATTTGTCCATTTTGTTTAAGCTATCTAATTTGTTGGTGTACAGTTGTTCATAATATTTCTTTGTAATTCTTTCTACTTTTATAAGCTCAGTAGAAGTGCTCCTCTTTTATTTCTTTTTCTAATAGTTCTAGGTTTTTTTTCTTGGTCAAACTATATAAAAGTTTGTTGATTTTGTTGATCTTTTAAAGAACCAGCTTTTGGTTTCTTGATTTTCTCTACTTATTCTTTGTTTCATTACTTTCTACTCTAATCTTGATCCTTTTCTTCTGCTTCTTTTTTTTTTTTTTTCAACGTTTTTATTTATTTATGGGACAGACAGAGCATGAACGGGGGAGGGGCAGAGAGAGAGGGAGACCCAGAATCGGAAACAGGCTCCAGGCTCCGAGCCATCAGCCCAGAGCCCGACGCGGGGCTCGAACTCACGGACCGTGAGATCGTGACCTGGCTGAAGTCGGACACTTAACCGACTGCGCCACCCAGGCGCCCCTCTTCTGCTTCTTTTAGGCTTAGTTTGCTCTTCTTTATTTAGTGCAGGTAAGACTTTTTAGAAGGCAAGATTATTGATTTGTGATCTTTTTTCTTTCATGATGTGGACATTTATAGCTATAAATTTCCTTCTAAGGACTGTTTTAGTTGCATCCCATAAGTTTTGGTATGTTATGTCTTGCTTTTAATTCATTTCAAAGTAATTTCTGATTTCTTTTTAAATTTTTTTTCTTTCACCAGTTGGTTGTTGAGGAGAGTCTAGTTTAATTTTCTCATACTTGTAAGTGTCCCAGATTTTTCTGTTATTGGTGCCTAATTCCATTCCACTGTGGTCAGAAGACATGCTTTATATTATTTCTATCCTTTTAAATTTATTTAGGTTTTTAAAAATGACCTAGCATATGGTCTATCCTCTAGAATGTTCCATGTGCACTTGAAACTGTATATTCTGTTGTTGTAGCATAGAATGTTCTGTAGATGTCGGTCAGGTCCAGCTGTTGTATAGTGCTATTCAAGCATTCTGTTTCCTTGTTGACCTCCCATCTAGTTCTATCCATTATTGAAAGTAGAGTATTGAAGTCACCAACTATTGTAGAATTATCTATTTCTCTCTTCATTTCTGTTAGTTTTTGCTGCATGTATTTTGGTGTTCTGTTATCGGGTGCATATATTTTTTATTTTACTTTTAAATAAATTTTTTTAAGTTTATTTATTTTGAGAGAGAGAGAGAGAGAGAGAGAGATAGCATGGGCAGGGGAGGGGCAGAGAGAGAGGGAGACACAGAATTGTAAATAGGCTCCAGGCTGCAAGCTGTCAACACAGTCTGATGCAAGGCTGGAGCCCATGAACTGTGAGATCATGCCAAGTGAGCCACTTAGGCGCCTCTTATTTTCAAATATTTATGTTAGTTTTATTTTATATTATTTACTTATGTATTCCCACTTTATCTCTAGGAACATTTTTGTTTTAAAGTCTGCTTTGTCTGATATCACTATGGCCACTCCAGCTTTTCTGTGGTTTCTGCTTGTGTGTTTTGCCTTATTACATTCTTGTACTTTAAACTATTTGTGTCTTTAAATCTACAGTTTGTCTCCTGTAAACAATATATAATTGGATCATGATGTTCTGGATCTAGTCTGACAATGTCTACCTTTTGTTTTAGGTTTTTTTAATGAGTCTTTTTTTTTTAATGTTTATTTATTTATTTTAGAGAGAGCATGAGCAGGGGAGGGGCAAAGAGGGGGAATCCCAAGCAGGCTCCATGCTCTGCGCTGAGCCCTACATGGGCTCCATCCCATGATCCTGGGATCATGACCTGAGCTGATATCAAGAGTTAGATGTTTAACTGACTGAGCCATCCAGGTGCCCCTACCTTTTGATTGGGCTGTTTATCCATCCGTGTTTACTGTTATTGATATAGTTTGATTTATATCTGCCATCGTTTTGCTTTTTCCTTTTGTTTTTTTAAAAAATTTATTATTTTTAAGAGAGAGAGAGACAGAGTGAGTGAGCACGAGTGGGGGAGGGGCAGAGAGAGGGAGATACAGAATCCGAAGCAGGCTCCAGGCTCCAAGCTGTCAGCATAGAGCCTGACATTGGGCTTTAACTCACAAACCATGAGATGATGATCTGTGAGGAGGTCGGATGCTTAACTGACTAAGTCATCCAGGCACCTCTGCCATTATTTTGTTTTTCATATGTCTCACATTTTTTTAGTTCCTCTTTTTCTTCTTTACTTTTTTTGCATTGATTGAATGTTTTCTAATGTAGCATTTTAATTTCATTAATGACTTTTTTCATTCTATTTTGAGTAAAATTTAGTGGTTGTTCTAGGGTTCATCGTATACAGTCTCAAGAGAAACTGTCTCAGATTTATACTAACTTAATTTCAGTAATATATAGAAATGTTACTCCTATATATGGCTCTTTTACCCCCCTTTTGTGTTGTTATTGTTGTACACTTCACATCTGTCAATATTATAAACCCAACAATACAGTATTATTATTTTACCATCTGTTATTTTCTTAGCACATTACAGCTTTATTCTCACCTCCTTTGTTCTGTTATTGGCAAGTATATTACATTTCCATGTGTCATAGACTCAGCAATATGTTATATGCATATCATTTTATACTATTTTTATTTTATTTTATTTTTTTATATATTTTTAAAAGTTTATTGATTTATTTTGAGAGTGAGAGAGTGTGAGCAGGGGAGGGGCAGATAGAGAGGGAGAGAGAATCCCAAACAAGCTCCATGCTGTCAGCACGGAGCCTGACGCAGGGCTCTATCTCAAGAACTGTGAGATCATGACCTGAGCCAAAATCAAGAGTCACACGCTTAATTAACTGACTGAGCCACCCAGGCTCCCCGATATACTATTTCTTTTTATTTTTTATTTATTTATTTTAATGTTAATTCATTTTTTGAGAGAGAGAGTTCAAGTGGGAGAGGGGCAGAGAGAGAGGGAGACAGAATCTGAACCAGGCTTCAGGCTCTAAGCTGTCAGCACAGAGCCCAATGTGGGACTTGAACTCATGAACCATAGGATCATGACCTGAGCCTAAGTGGGACACTTAGCCAACTCAGCCACCCAGGCACCCCTACTATTTCTTTTTTAACTCATTTAAGAGAAAGAAAAAAATATGCCTTAACAGTGTCTATTAAAATTATGTAATCACTGGTGCTCTTCGTGTGGATTTAAATTACTGTCTAGGAGTACTTGCTTTCAGCTTAATGAATTCCTTTAGTATTTCTTGTAAGGCAAGTCTGCTAGCAATGAATGTTTTCAATTTTTGTTTCTCTTGGAATATGTGTATTTTACCTCCATTTTTTATTTTTAGTTTTTATTAAATTTTTTAAAATGTTTATTTTTGAGAGAGAGTGAGAGAGAGTGCAAGCAGGGGAGGGGCAGAGAGAGAGGGAAACTCAGAATTTGAGGCAGCCTCCAGGCTCTGGGCTGTCAGCACAGAGCCCGATGCAGGGCTCAGACCCAGCAACCATGAGATCATGACCTGAGCCAACGTCGGACACTTAACTGGCTGAGCCACCCAGGTGCTCCTTACTGTCATTTTTTTTATATAAAACTCTGCTGGACTTAGCAGTCCTGGTTGACAAGGTTTTTGTTTTGTTTTCAAGTGCTTTGTGTTATCCCACTGCCTTTAGCCTCCAGTATTTCTTCTGAAAAGTTAGCTGTTAATCTCCTTGGGGTTCCTTTATCAGTGATGTATTATTTTTCCTTTGTGGTTTTTAAGATTGTCTTGTGTTTGACTTTTATCAGTTTTACCATGATGTGTCTTTGGGTCTTGTTTCCTAGATGAGTAGATTACTGTTTTTCAGTAACTTTGGGAGATATTCAGTCATTTGCTTTGAATATATATGTATTTTTTACCTTCTCTCCTCTCTCCTGGTATTCCCAGTACCTTTATGATGGTATTCTTAATGGTATTCCAAATTTCTCTGAGGTTATTCATTTTTCTTCATCCTTTTTGCTCTTTCTTCAGTTTACATAATCTCTACTGATCTGTCTTCAAGTTGGCTGATTCTTTCTTTTGCCAGTTCACATCTACTTTTGAGGCCTCTAGTGAATTTTTTTATTTGTGTTATTGTACTTTTCAACCTCAGAGTTTGCATTTGGTTCTTTCTTAAAATTTCTGTTTCTTTATTGATACTCTATTTGATGCAACATGGTCCTACCTTCCCTGTTTAGTGAAGTTTTCTTTCAGTTCCGTGGACATATTTATGATGGCTGCTTTGAAATATTTACCTGTTAAATCCTACATTGAGTCATACTGACAGGGAATGTCTTATGCTGCCTGCTTTTTTTTCTGGTGTATGGGTCATATTTATGTATTTCTTTGCATGTCTCATAATTTTTTGTTGTAAACTGGACATCTTGGGTAATGTAGCAACACTGGATACTCTCCCACCTGTACCCCTAGGGCTTGTTATCATTTGCTTGTTTATTTGCTTATTTATTTGTTTAGTTACTGACTGGATTATCTTAGTGTATCTTCCCTCTCGCCCCCACCAGGTTGAATCTGTGTGTTGTTTCTCAGGGAGACACAGTTTTGGGTATGCCACAGTCTTCCTGAGATGACTGTTATTACTGGTAGGATTCTCTTCCACTCTTTCAGTGACCACCACACTAATTGCTGGCTGATTGTTCTGCTGTTTACAGTAGTGCACTGGAGCATAAATTCTGCTACAAACTAATCTAATCAAATTGTGGTTCCTTTAAAGAAATGTTTCTGAGTTCAGTGATTTTTCTATTTGTCGTGACCACAGGAATGCTCCTCCTAGCTATCCCTTTCCCTAGTTCTTTCTTGCAAACTAGCCGCCAATGCCTACAGTCTCGGTTCCATCTTCTTAAGATCCACAATTTTCCCAGTTCCCTTCACCACAACCTTTGCTGTTTTTGAGACAGCTCTTAGTTTAAACTCCTCAGCTCTCTATTGCAAATGAAGGTAGTTCCTTTGGGAGGAGATTAGGAGCCATCTATTTTGTGGCCCGCTTTTCCACGAGGCAGAATTTCTGAGCCAGGGCTCTGGAGGTGGGGGTGAGGACAATGACAACTTTCTCTCTGAGTGGTACCCCCACTCTAAGAGCTGAGCGCTGGGTGAGGGGAGGGACCCAGCAGCCTGAGGATGTCTCCTGGCATGGAACCACTGCCTCACTAGCAGTGGAATGGCTTTAGGGGCCCCAGTATTCTCAGTATGCTGCATCCAAGATAGAGACTTGGGTGCATGATAAGATCAGATGTTCTATCCTGTTAGGTGTAAAACTATAGAGGCGAAATAAAGCATTTTATTTAAAACTATGAGTCTTACTTGCAAATAAAAGCAGTAAATAAAATTTTTTAGATTTTTTAAGTGTTTCTTTACAAAATAGGAAAGCTCATTTCAAACAGGGTATAAGGGAAATTAATAGAAAGTCTAGGATTTGCAGTACACTGTCATAGTTTTGGCTCATCAAAATTGTATAATTGTGTTTGTTGAGTGCCTTCTGTTTGTCAGGCACTATTAGAGGTTTGGGTTATATTACTGAACGTATCAGAGAAAAATCCCTGCTTTAGTGTGTGTGTGTGTGGGGGGGGGTGGGGATAAAAGGAGATAGCTAAAAAACAATAAATAAACAGTAAACTGATGAATAATAACTTTAAAAAAAATTTTTTTTTAACGTTTATTTTATTTTTGAGACAGAGAGAGACAGAGCATGAACGGGGGAGGGGCAGAGAGAGAGGGAGACACAGAATCGGAAGCAGGCTCCAGGCTCTGAGCCATCAGCCCAGAGCCCGACGCAGGGCTCGAACTCATGGACCGTGAGATCGTGACCTGAACCGAAGTCAGACGCTTAACCGACTGAGCCACCCAGGCGCCCCAATAATAACTGTTTTTTAAGCTTTTTATTTTGAAATAATTTTAGATTTCCAATAAATCTGAAAAATAGTATGCAGAATTCCTTTATACCCCCTAATATGAACAACTTACATTACCACAGAGTATAATGTTCTAAACCCCAAATTGACTTTGATATAGTAATATTACATCTGCAAACCTTATTGGAATTTCACCAGTTGTTGTTACTCTAATGCCCTTCTATCCTAGGATCCAGTCCAGGATCCCACATTGTATTCAGTTGTCATGTTTTCTAGTCTCCTCCTTGATGGGAAGTTACCTTAGTCTTTTCTTTTATGTTCTTGGCACTTTTGAAGCCCTGGCTAGTTATTTTTAAAAATATCCCTTAATTTGAATTTGTCTGATTATTTCTCATGATTAGATTGAGGTAATGCATTTTATCACAAGAATGCAAGAATATCACAGAAGTGCCATTGTATCCTTCATAGTGCATCATATCACAAGGTACATGATGCTGAAATGTCTTAACCACTGGTTATGTTAACTCTGATCACTTGGTTAAACTGGTGTCTGCCTGGCTTCTCCACTGTAAAGTTACTGTTTTTTTTTTTTTTTTTCCTTTGTAATTAATAAGCATTTGGTGGAGGCTTCTTTAAAACTAAGCAGATACCCTGTTTCTCATCATACTTTTGCCCACAAATTTTAACATCCATTGATTATTTTTGTCTGCAATAATTATTACTGTGGTGTTTGCCAAATGTGATTTTCCATTTCTGTCATTTCTTCTATATTTAGTAATTGGAACTCTGCTGAAAGGAAGAGGTGTCACTTCTCCATCATTTCTTTCTTTCTTGTATCTTGATATGAGTATGGACTCATGGATATTTATTGTGTTTTGTGGGCTATAATACATTATTATCATTAATTATTTTGGTGTTTAAATTGTTGCAGAGGTGGCCATTGGGAGCTTCAAGTTGGCTTTTGTGCCTTCAACATGCCCCTCTTGTTTTTTCCAAATTTATTGAGGTGAAATTCACATAACATAAAATATAAAGTATATTAAAATGAACACTTCATTGGCATTTAGTGCATTCACAATGTTGTGCAACCAGCACTTCTATCTAGTTCTTATTCATTTTTTGAGTAATTTTTGATTCTCTGGTGCTATAAGATACTCCAGGTTTATCTTGTATTTTCTCTGCCCCAGCCCTGGAAGTAGTCATTTCTTCAAGGAGGACCCTCTAGTTCCTTTAAAGAATGGACTCTTGGTGTGCTCATTCCTACTATGGTGTCACCACTTATACCCTAAGTAGACAGTGCAAGAAAGTATATGTATGTCTACACATATATTAAAAACAACAACACATGAGTTCGTACTAATCCTTCTGATTTTAATCCAGTACAATGGTGTTCATTCTGGTTTCTACATTTCTTTTTTTGTAACTTGTCTCCAACAGTAAAAAAAAGAAAAAAAAGGCTGTTAGTATCCCAATATAGTTACTTATTTGCTCAATTGCAGTATATAAAGATAGTAGTTTCAGAATTTCTAACCGATATCCAAGTGAAAAATAAATCTGTTGGGGTACCATATATTCATATAGGACTTTTTGTCTTATAAGTATAGAGTGAAATGCTGTTTTCCAAAGTTACCTAGCTTATTTCTTAGCCACTTTCTTTTCAGTGTGGTTATGCCATTCATTTATAATACACATGAGCTCATTTATTACTGCTTATATTGTATTTTGGGTACCACTCCTGTTTATTTGCAGTCATTTACATTTTGGACATGTGAAACATCGTGGTTCTGACACTCAACCGTAAAAAAAGATCACCTAAGAGAAATGCCACTCGTCATTCCTTCTACTCCATTTCCCTTCCTTCTACCCAGTTTCATCTATCCTTTGAAGGTATTCAGTCTCATTTTGTTTTAACCTTTCTGTATTTCTTGTTGCACAAATTGAGCAGGTGCATGAATATTTCCTCGTATCCTTTTCTTTCTTGTGTTATGGGAAGCGTACTATAGATACCCTTCTGTGTTTTGCTCTTCCCACTTGAGCAACATGCCCTGGAGAATATTCCATAACAGTTCATGAAGATTGTCCTCATTCTTTTTTTGTTTTTGTTTTTTGCTTTTTTAAAAAGTTTGTTTATTTGTTGTTTTTTTTCACAACTTTATAATACTCCATTGTGTGGATGTACCATAACCGTAATTTATCCAACCACTCTCCTCTTCAGGGGCATTTAGGTTTTTACTGCATTCATTTAGTATTTTAAGTGAATGTTTTCTCTCAGGCATTGTGCTGGGCCTTCAGTAAAGGAAATCTAGTTTATAGATTTTTTTTTTTAATCTTGAGTTTAATTTTAGCTTTAATTTTTTATCCAAACCATGAGAAATCAAGAACTTAATTTTTTGGAAGAAAACTGTAGTTGCCATCTGTGATATAAACATGAAGGTCTAGAGGTAGATTGATTTGTTTACCATTTAGATTTGAATAACTTATTCAGGAAAAGTAGATTTTGTCTCTCTTTTGCTAAAGTATATTTTGTTTGCCTACTAAAGTTAATATTTAGTTTCAAAACATAAAGATAAAAGGTAGGCCAATATTTAAGAAGCTTTATTCTATACCTTTCTGACAAGAAGCTATAAAGTAACTTAGAACAAATGCAATCAGTATTCTTATTTTTCCAATTTAAAAAGTAATAAATATTCACATGCCAGGTTTTTTACCTTCTCACAGTTGAGGCGATATGATAAAATTTTCTAGCCAAGGGGACACTGAGTTGGTATGTGTATTGATCTTCATTTCAACAGGTTTCGATACTTACTGTCTTCAGAGAAATTTTATTTCTTAAAGTAAATGTTTTAATTGAAGTGTAACATACATATAAAGAGTGCATAATTGAAGGAATATTGCTCTATAAATTGTCACAAAGTGGTCACATCTGTGTAACAAACTCTGGAAGGAGAACATTTCAGCACTACATGTCTTGGTGTGTGTTGGTACCTAATATTTTTGGCATTTTACCTAGAAGTTGCTGATATAGCCTTTCTCATGGTACTTCTCTGAAGGAACCAAATCTTGGATTCATTTCTCTATTGCAGTTTGCATTTAGGCTTTCTGCTTGCCCAGGATTTACTGAATGTTGTGTTTGCTCATCTTGAACCTTCCCAAGCGATAGGAAGGCAAGGATGATTAATACACAAAACCTGCCCTGTGAAGGAATAACTTAGTTTCAGGGACCAGACCAATACTCAGAATAAGTACTATTGTTATTTCTGCTCTCATGGAGGTATGGACCCTGTGCTATGATAGCATCAAGGTAGAAACAGTTTATTCTGATAAGGGGTTGTGGAAAACCTTTTAAGTTGTATTCGAGGGGCACCTGGGTGGCTCAGTCAGTTAAGCGTCCGACTCTTGGTTTTGACTCAGGTCATGATCTCATGGTTCATGGATTCAAGCCCAGTGTTGGGCTCTGTGCTGACAATGTGGTGCCTGCTTGGGATTCTCTCCCTATCTCTCTGCCCCTCCCCTGCTTGCTCTCCATCTCTCTCTCTCTCAAAACAAAAACATTTTTAATAAAGTTATATTTGAGTTGGTCTGAAAGATAAGTAGGAATTTGATAGGAAAAATGTACTTCCTGTGATAATAGAGAAGGTAGATGTTGGGTTGAATCAGGTGTGTACAAGTGGCAGAAGACTTGAATGGCAGTAACATTTGATCTATTCAGGACCAGAAGTGTTGACCTTATGCATAAGGGGTAGAAGGGGAATGGGAAGAGACTGGGGAATAAGATGGTACTGGAAGCTTTTGTTAGATCAGAAGTAGGTATGATGGTGGTGAAGGAGATGAGAGATCTGAAGAGCTAGGAAAGAGTTGATCTTTCGATGAAGAGGGTCGTTGTTTTGGGGCACCTGCGTGGCTAAGTTGGTTAAGCGTCTGACTCTTGATTTCAGCTTGGGTCATGATCTTGTGGTTCGTGGGTTCAAGCCCAGCATTGGGCTCTGTACTGACAGTGAGGAAGGAGCCTGCTTGGGATTCTCTGTCTCCCAAACTCTCTGCCCCCCACCCCCTCTCTTCCGCTCTCTCTCAAAAATAAACATTAAAAAAAAAAGAAAAAGAAAATACCTCTTAAAAAATAGAGCCATTGTCTTATTACTTTGTCCTAAATTTTACTTCTAATAATATATCCTATTTCTTTAGACTTGGGTGCATTTTTTTGGGTAGGTGATGACATGACACTAATACATGTGCGTGCACACATCTTTTTTCTCATAATTTTGCTTAAAAGTACAGCTGATTCTTTTGAACTTCAGACATCTCAGACAAAAAAGTACAAATATTGCAAAACTTACTCCCATACATACATACATACATACATACATACATTTATTTATTTATTTATTTATTTATTTATTTATTTATTTATTTATATTTCTTTCTAACTTGAGAGAGAAAGAGTGCACGAGCTGGGGAGAGGGGCAGAGGGAGGAAGAGACAGAATCTCATGCAGGCTCCATGCTCAGCATAGAGCCCAACGCAGGGCTGGATCCCATGACTGTGAGATCATGACCTGAGCCAAATTCAAGAGTCTGATGTTCAAGTGACTGAGCCAAGCCACCCAGGCGCCCCTCCCATATTTATATTGAAACTTTTCTGAACCATCAGTACCATGGGCTTCATACATTTCTTTACTTCTGAACCTCCCTAAGGTTATGGAATTCTTATGTATACCTTTCTGAGGTTTTAGAAATCTCACCAGCCTGGGGGAAAAAAAAAAAGTGAATGTCTGCTGAGACCACTTATGTTACACATGATCAGGGTTATTGACTGAGTCTTGAATGGAGTAGGGGACCTGGTTGCTTCTCCCAAGATGATTTAAATCTGGACTGCTTATTATCTAGTTGGGTCCTTTTTTGCAATTAAACTTAATTTGTTAGGTTAATAAGGCCACTTAAGTTCCCATTGCTCATATAGATTTTCGTTTTTTTCCATGCTGGTAATTCCATGCTGGTATTTTTCCTCTGGATTAAATTCTTAATTGTCCTCTTATCATTACCCTGTCCTGGTAGAGATTATTACAAATTTAAGCATGCCTTATTAGAATCTTGTGATTAGAAGGCTGCCTAGAATTTTCTTCCTCTGAGATAAGGGATTAGTCTAGGAGTTTGATCATTTTAGGACAGATCATGGAATATTTTCTTTTTTTTTTTTTAAACTAAATTTTTTTGTATGACCTTATTCTGATCATTCCCCTTTCCCCTCCTTGTTCTTGTTACAGTTTTTTTTTTCCCCAAAACTTTTGGGCTTGCACAGAATTTCCCCTCATTTCTTTGTAGACACAGATAGAAATTTATGTCTCTGGAAACAAATACTCCAGTATATTGACAGTCTTCTATTTATTTAAATCAATAAAAAATTAACCGTGTTCTGGGGGGAGGGGGAAAATTAACCATATTCTTTTCTTTACCTTTTCCACATTTCGACCTGTTTCTGAATATTTTATTTTTCTCTTTTTCAGTACTATTTACAAAATAAGTGTATATCCACTAAATGTAATTTTTTTTTCTTCAAATGTCCACATTGTCACAACTTGTCTACTGGAAGCCCTTTTAGGCTATTTATTTTATCTCTTTAGAACTCTCCCTGACATCTTTGAAAGCATCCTTGCTTTCTTAGCCTAATTCCATGCTTCTAGACACATCCTGATCACCACCCCACTTTCATCAGTAGATGTGAAATTAGCTGTATCTTAAGACTTCTAGTTCATTTCAGTAGGAACTGTATTAGAGACCAAAATTTGGGTGCCCATGATACTTAGTGATGGACAAAAATGTTGCCCTTGTTCTTAGGAAATGGTCATAGGTTGATTTTTCTTATTTAACTGATCACATTGCTGTGTCCTACTTTCCCTTCTGTGTAAGGTTTCATCGATCACTCCAACTTTGCTCTATGTTGATGAACTGCAGCTTTCTAAAGAGGAGTTCCAATAGGATTGGAATTTTGCAGGGAAACTGGCAGTCTGGGACTTGTTACTTAAAAGAGAATGTGGAAAGTTGTACGGGAGAGGAAAAGAGCTTGCCTGCTAGATTATCTCTTTCTTCACTGTGGCAAACAGCCAGTTGTTACTTGAATTTACCTCTTTGTTAGTCCTGGCAAATGTCTGTGCAGAGAAACTTCTGTTGGCACTTGGATTGCTATTTCAGAGTACCAAAACTTAAAAAAAAAGAAAAAGAAAAAAAGTTGCCCACAAATCCTGTGTGTGAGTTATGGAAAAAGGAGGTAAATGTTCCAGGAAATAAAATAATCCTAAACTGGATGTCTAATGGTTGCTGCCATGACAGAATTTTTCCTGGTACCTTGTTCTTTCATTATGCCAGTTGAGGTTAAGCTTGAAAAGTTGACCTCCAAAACTTGTGGTGTGGTTTCCTATTTTTGTTGCCTGTCTTAATTTGTATTTATCTCAAGTTACCTCTTTTGTAGCTCTTCAATATTCCCCCAAATCTCTTACCCTTCCTATCCTGCCCTCCACTTTTTACACTTAATCAGTGGTAAGGTCCTATTTGTTTGCATATGATTTTGCAGAGAAATAATAAGACTGATTAGAACTCTATTATTGCTCTATAGTGCTGCCATTTCAGGAGAAATCAGCCTGTTGTTCATGACTGAAAATAAGTACAGAGTTGGTATTTGGGAACAATGAAGAATACCATTTGTCGACCGTGTTTTGCATCCACAATCTCATTAGGTCTTCACAACAGCTCTAGGGAAGTAGGTGAATATTAAATCCCTATTTGACGTGGAGATATTCAGGCAACCAGTAAATTATTTAATCCCAATCCATTATGAGGCTGGAGAATGATAGAATACAAAATGTGAGCCCAGGTGTGTCTGATGCCATGCTTGTACCACCAGAAGCAGATCTCTGAGACAGACAGCCAGCTACCTCCTGAGTGTGTTACTTAAGTGGAGTCTCCTTAGAAGAACTTGTGGAATTCTCATTTTGTTGGTTACCTAATGTGACTTTTTCATGTGCTTTTTCTAAAGCAGTATTTCCTTCACTAGTATTTGAGTCTGTTGTAACTCTATTTATGTTACATTCTTTTCAAAGGATGAGGTTTCAATTTTTAATAAATTTAGCAAAAATCCATTTTAACTTGATTGTTTTTAGGTTAAAAAGTTAGTTCACCATTAGTTAAAGGATACTTAACTTTTGCAAACAATCTGTTGTATACTCTAACAAAGTTACCTTTAAGTTGAAATGTCTGTATTATTAGTTGCCAGTATTTCTAGAAGTCTGTGTTAACTTGAGTCATGATGGATTTTTGTTTTGTCACTGAGTAGAGCTGTTAAAGCGTTTTCCTAGCAAATTGTGTTTAAGAGTTTAGAGTTTAGAATGGCATGACTTCCCCCCCCACACACCCAGAGGTAATTACACAGAATATTAATCTTTAGGAATTTAGGTTTTATTGCTTTGATTCAGAGGAGGACACTTATAAATCTGGTGACTTTGGTTAAAATAAAACACATTGTCCACGACTGTCTCAAATTTAGTGTGTATCTCTTTTTATTATGGATGTGAAAATCAGACCATTGTCAGTTGTGCTCACTGAAATAATCTTGACATTGAGGAAATCACAGAGGGAGGGTGCATAGGCTTGAGTATATATTTTTGATCTATAACAAAGTTGATTAAGGTAAGCCTAAGGCAAAATTTTTATTGGTAGTTAGAAAATGTAGGTTTGCAGTGTGGAACTTAAGTTACTTTGAAACCATTTTCTATGAGTGAGTCCTGTTGAGAGTCAGATATATCATTGAATGTGTGGACTTCTTGACTTGTAAGAGATGTTTAACTATTTGGATTAGGTCATGGAGAGATCCAGAAAGAATTCCAGAGATTGCAAATGACCAGCCTTACTCTGGAATTAATAAGATTGTGTCTCTTTCCAGAAGTGAAAGACAGGGTGGGTGTAGAGGTTATTAAATTCTTAAGATGCTTTTCATGGTTTTCTTTTCCTGAGGAATAATGGCACTGTCATCATTTGGGAGAAATAAGAATCTAGACACCTTGCTTCCCTTGTAGCCTTCCTCCTTGATTTTGGAAAAGTCACTCTAGCTCTCTTGAGACTTTTTTTTAATGGTTTTTAATTTTAATTTTCATTCTACTTTTATGATCATGGGGAAATTTTAAAGATTGGGAGAAGTGCTAGAAGACAAAATGTAGGCAAACAGGGTTTTGTTTCTTTTTTAAAGGACAAGAAGGTGGATATTGCTGACTACAGAACTTGGCATTTGGGGACAGACACTTTGTGACGATGAATACTTACAAGAATAAGCAGTTATTGCTAGTAGCCAGCAAAAATGAACTAGGATTTAATCTAGACAATCAACTTCCTAAAGACAGAGACCATTTCCCACCCCACCCTTCCCCATTTTAAAAATTTAAAAGTATACATAAAAATATAGTAATATAGAAGTATTTTCTCTAGATGTTTGTTTGTACTTCCAGTCTTTTCATCTTTAATTAATAAAGCATGGCAGACCTACCTAAAATCTCCCACCTATTTTTTTTCATTTCATCTTTTTATTAATATTTTGAGCAAAGCCCACTATGTCAACTGTGTTTATTATTCATCCTTTTTCATTCCTTTCTTGCTTATTTTGGATCAATTAAGTATTTTTCCATTTTCTCCCTATGTTAATTTAGAGGATACATACTCTTTTTAAAAAATTGAGATACAATTCAAATACCATAAAATTAACCATTTTAATTTTTTTAGGCTTATTTATTTAGAGAGAGAGTACGCACAAGTGGGGGAGGAACAGAGAGAGAGAGGGGGAGAGAGAGAGAATCCCAAGCAGGTTCCACACTATCAGCACAGAGCCTGATATGGGGCTTTAGCTCATGAACTGTGAAATCATGACCTGAGCCTAAATTAAGAGTCAAATGCTTAACTGACTGAGCCACCCAGGAGCCTCTAAAAGTAACCATTTTAAAGTATGCTAGTCAGTGTCTTTAATATATTCATGAAGTTGTGCAAACATCACCACTAATTCCAGAACATTTTTGTCAACCCAGAAGAAAACCCTGTACTTGTTAGCAGTCACTTTTCATTCTGTCTCCCCTCCCCCCACACCTGTATTTCACCTTTGCCCCCTACCTTGATCAAGGTAAACATATCATGTTTGTGTACTCTTCCAATCCAGTTTTTATACATTGATTTATGTATATAAATTGTATGTATAAGTGTGTCTGTATATAGGTGTGTGTTTAAAATGTTTACACAAATAGCTTTATGATGTATATGTACTAGTACTATGCAAATATTCTGTATTCATAAAAACATCTTGAACTTTTTTCCTCACATCATTTCAGTGTTTCTGGGGAAGGGCATCCCCTAGAAATCCCTACTCTACCATTTTTGCTGATGTCACACTATAGCCACTTTTTATACCATTCTGTTCTCTAGTTCCCAGCAAGATTCTGGTCCAAGTTCTTCTAAAGTGGGCATATAACATTTTCATCCTTGTTCATTCAAGAGCCTGTCTTTTAGAGGTTAGGTCATGGCATGGCAGATGTGAATTTTTTGTCCTTACACACTTGATAGGTAATGGTTGGGACATGACATCAAACCCTCTGTGTTATCATCAGTCTCTTCAACATCCACATTGTATTTCTCATTTTCAGTGTTTGGGTACCCTTGGTTCTTGGTATCTAGTAATAGGAATTTTATTGTTGATTTTCATTAATTTCAGATTATTCAGTGATCACATAATCAGTTGGGTGACCATAAATAACATTTTCAATGGACATTATTTATTTCCTCTGCAATTAGGGTGATGATATAATGTCCAGCTTGAGGCACTTGAGAGTAAAGGGAGTGCTGTTAACAATTACAGTGGGGTAATGGTTGTAAATTGAAACTGTCTCGAGCAAAGAAATATGTAGTAAAGTGAAAGACCGTGATAGACAGTGATTGGCCATGTTTGGACAGAACAGGGAAACTGATTCAGTTGTGCTGGGAAGTGATAGCTCAGTGATCTCAAGCCATCATTCAGAATCATTGTGAACCTGTGTACCTGAGAGAGTGCATGATCCAGAGTATGAATCAAACATGTGAAACCAGCACAGGATTGTAATCAGTGCTTTAGGAAGGAAGTATAAAGAGTGAGGAGAGGGGAAACATTTCCTGAGGTGGTGGCAAGCATTTGTTGAAGCAATAATGAAAGGAAGTTCTCTTTTAGTGTGTTGATTAAGCTCTAGAAGGTTAATGAACTCTCTTCTCAAGGGAAATGAGTTTTGCCCTTTCTGAACCAATTGGACACAAGAGTAAAGATAACGTGGGTTTCCTTATCAGAAAACTAAGATTGATGATAAAGGAGAAATAAGACACTCTAAGATGTCATCCTGTCACCTTCCTTAAAGAAAGTTTCTTCTTGCATGTGAATTGTTCTTTCTATGTTCTTTTGGTGGACTCTATAGAAGTTAATATGCTAAACTATCTTAGTGGTTAAACTGCTACAGTAGTGAATTAGATCTTGAGGGAAATGTCAGTTACAGGGTATTAGGGTTTTACAGGCATTGTGCTCTTGGATTTGTTAGTAGCTTTCTTCATATTGCTCCTTTTGCTCTCTTTAGCTTAGTTAAATCATTCATTTAGCTAGTGTTTATTGAGTGTATACAAGGTACTGTTCGACTAGGCACTGGTGATAGAGTGGTAAACAAGATAGTCTTTGTGACAGCAAGGATATCACCTGTTTATAGAGATGCTAAGGGTGGAGGCAGGGAGTTACCCAATAATATTTGAGCAACTGAACAGACATTTTGGATAGCAGTGAATACTGACACTAAGATAAGCAAATGTGATGGAGAATGCCAGAGGTAGGAATGAAGGCTATTAAGATACAGATAGTCAGAGAAGGCCTTTCTGAGTAGGTGGCAGTTTCGTTGAGGCCTAAATGATAAGCCAAAGCAGTAGAGTGAAGAGGGAGTCTTAGCAGTAGGAATACCAGGTGTGAAAGTGCTGAGGTAAGAATGCGCTTGGCATGTTGAAGGAACACAAAATCAGTGCGGGTAGAGCCTAGTGTGGGGGGTATGGCAGAGATGGGCATCAAGAGTTCTGTGATAAATTTGAGACGCTTAGGCTAGAGATACAGATTTTAGTATTATCAGCATGCAGATGAAATTTAAAGTCCTAGGAATGGATGAGATAATTTACAGGATTGAGCCCTGTCAACTCTATCTTTGAGGTCAAGTAGAAGAGGAGAAGCAGTTGGTGAAGTAGGAAGAATGTTAGGACATTGTAATCCCAAAGAAATCAATTGAGGGAAGTGTTTCAAGAAGGAGAAAAGTGGTCGGTCACGTAGGACGCTGCTGAAAGCTTGTGTGATGTGAGGACAGATCAGTTTTGTGTACAACTCTCATTTCTAATTCTGACATCTCACTGGTCTCCAGGGTTTAGCTCACCTTCATCTCCTAAGTTGTCACCATCCTGAGTACTTACTAGTACCCCAAAAGTGTTGTGTTTCTTACTCTCACAATGTTCCTCCCCTGACCCTCTTTGCCATAGCCTTGCCTTTCCTGTACACTTTAGCTTAACCGCCTTAGCTTCCCCATGATCTCTAGCTTTCCCTTTGACCCGTCATGGCATCTCCTTGCCAGCATGTCATCTGTGTTCCATGGTGGCCAAGAACTAGTCTTGGAGCTGAGTACAGAAATACCCTCAGCCTCCTGTCAGTATCTCCCAGGGTGTTGCATCCTGGTACCTCCTCATTCTCTCTTTCCAACTCCATTCTCTGAGTACTGTGATCACCACCTTTTTGTGGTTGTTTCTCCTCGGCTTCTTATTAAACGGAGTGGGTCTTCTGGTTCTACTTTCTAGGTCCTTCAGTTAAAGCCATGGTATTGCTATCTGTTTATGTGTTTTGTACTTTTCTTTTAAGTAAGGTTCACACCCAGTGTAGAGCCCAATGTGGGGCCTGAACTCGTGATGCTGAGATCAAGAGTCAGATGCTTAGGGGTGCCTGGGTAGCTTAGTCAATTGAGCATCAGCTCTTGATTTCTGCTCAGATCATGATCTCATGGTTGGTGAAATTGAGCCCCATGTCAACTCTGCGCTGACAGCATGGAGCCTGCTTGGGATTCTCTCTCTCTCTCTCTCTCTCTCTCTCTCTCTCTCTCTCTCTCTGCTCCTCCCCTGCTCATGCTCACTCACTCTCTCTCCCTCTCTCAATAAGTAAATAAACATTAAAAAAAAAAAAAAAGATACGCTTAACCGACTGAGCCCTGCTGTGTTTTGTGGTTATAAATTAAATAACATTTTTATTAAAGTGTAATATGCTTGTAGTTAATAAAATATATGATTACCCTCAAAGGTTATATTGAAAGAATGGTATCCAGCTTCATTTCTCTGTACTGTCCTAGTCTCATTTCCTAGAAGTGGCTATTTTTAGTACTTTTGGCTGTTCTTTCTGATATTGCCATATTTATAAATGACATATATATGTTATTATTTCTTGATTTTTAAAAAATTTTAGATATAATCTATGGACTTTCTATTATAGATGAGCATTTGGCTCTTAGTCTCTTTTTCTTTTGCCATCAGAAATCTGTTGAGCCTCAACTCCACTATTTCCATTTTGTTTTATAATTTCTACCTCTTTATTTTCTCTGTTCATTACATCAGTTTTATCACACTTTCCTTTAATTCTCTAAATGTGGTTTTATTTGGTTCTTTTTTAGTAGTTGTTTTGAAGTCTTCATCTGATAAATCCAACATCTGGGAATACTCAGAGATCATTTCTATGGACTGCTTTTTAATTGCCCCTCTCCAATTATGGGTCACACTTCCTTTTTTCTTTGCATGTCTTGTAAATACATGTTGACCACTGTATATTTTAGATAATATATTGATGCAACTCTAGATTTTTTTTTTAATCACTGATGGTGGTGGTGGTTTTGCTTGCTCATTTGTTCAGTGACTTGGTTGGGTTAAATCTCCAAAGTCTGTCTGTCCCATGGTATGTGACTACTGATCTCTATGTTTTTATTTTGATTTGTTTTTATTTTTAAGCGCACAGAATAGTGTTCAGTCAAAGACCGATCAGGGTTTGGAGTCAAACACTTTGAGCCAGTAAGACCTCTATTCTCTGCTGATGGGTGCATGTGGGCTGTGGAGCAGTCCTACTTTGGGCTGTTTTCAAGTCAGCTCTGGCTTTACTTTCCTCTTGCTTCTATTTCAGTTCTTCTGTGTGTGTCCATGGGTTTTGTCAGTTAGGCACGTGTGGGTAGCTTGGGCCTGCTCTGGTCTCTGTCGTGCGTGCTCATAGCCTACAATCAACCTGAACTGTGAAGAGCTTTTTAAGCTCCCTCTCACTAACTCCCTAGAACTCCGTGTTAAGTCTCCTTAAGTCTGCCAGTCCATTGCTTGCTCCATATGGTACAGTAGCCTCAGGCTAGCAGAGCCACTGGTCCACCCTTTCATTTGCCTCAGAGATTGCCACTTTGACCTGTAGTCCCAATCAAGTGAGTCCCCTCTGGCAATGACAGTGAATCTGCTGGTTTCAAGGTCTGCCCCCTCCTTGTTGAACTTCTGAAGTAATATAGCTGAGGTGGGATGAGGCAGCTCCTGGCAAGAAAGCCACATACTTATGCTGTTCTTACCCAAAGTGCAGTTTTTTTCATGAATAAACGCTTCTCAATTTGTTGTATGTCTCTGGTTGATTGCCAGAGCACCGAAATGGTTGTTTTTGACTCGTTTGGCTAGCTTTATAGTTGCTCTTGGGGAAGAGAAATCTGTGGACCTCCTCTATCTGTTGCGCTAGAAGTTAGAAGTCCCTTGGGCATTTTTAAAAAGTCCGTCAGGTGATTCTGATTTGCAGGCAGGCTTGAGACCCATTATACCTAGGATTCTCCAAACTCGTATAAATACGTACACATAAAATCATGGTGTAAAGTTTTTGCCATAGTGAATTTCTAAAAAAAGAAAAGTCTTTAGTATCTGAGGTATTATAAATAAGGACCTAATGTTAAAATAGGACCTGAAGGGGGTTAGAATATAGACCTAAATTCTGCCAGGTAGGCCAGCTGCCTTTCTTGTTTATGTATTAAAGTTGGCAGATTTAGCCCTTGGGCTTGGTGTGGTATTATTTTATGTTCAGCTTAGTTGGCTACCATCCATTTCCTAAAACACTTTCCTAATCTAATTTTTCCAGGTTGGAAAGCTGCTTAAGCATGTGCTGTGTTCAGAGGTTGTCTGGAAATCTACGCTTGACGTATTCTTAACTCCGAAAGGATATTATTCATGGTTGACATATTAGAGGAGGGCTAAATTGAGAACACTGGATTATTACAGAACATTAGCTAACTGAATTTTTTGTGATGCTTTCGAAAGACTGCCAGCCAGGCTTTGGGGATATGAGTAATTGTCTAGTTCTGGGCTCCATTGTTTAATGAAGTACATGGATAAAGTGCATTGCACCCTTAAACCGGCAGTAGGCAAGAATAGCATAAAAAAAAGCTAGCATATCACTCTTATTTAATAGAATATAAATGCATGGAAATGTGAAAATGCTGGTCAACAGAATCTATCTAGCAGGTAGAGCTGTGTTAACATTTTTGATATATTTTCCTTCATTTTTCTGGACTGGTGATTCTCAAAGTGTGGTTCAAGGACATGAGTCCCAACACCTTTTCAGGAGGTTCATGAAATCAAGACTATTTTTGTAAAAATACTACTTATTTGGTTATTTGCCTTTTTTATTCTCAAAAGAGATAGCAGAAGCAGATATGAGAATTCAGCTGTATTTTGTTAAGACAGACATTAAAGAGATTTGAGCAAATGTCACTCTATTAAATGTTTTTGGTTTAGAAAATAGTTATTTTTGGCAAAATATGTTATTTATGTTAACATGTAGTGGGTTTATTTTTTAAAGAATTTTAAATATTTTACATGTTAATTGGTTTTAATTTCTAATATGGGAAGTGTTGATATAATTCACATAAAAGGTCTTTTGGGGTCCTCTAATTTTTGAAAAATTTTGTAAAGGGGTTCTGAGACCAAAAAGTTTGAGAGCTACTATACTAAATATAATGTAATTGGCATCATATTGGGAGTGTTGGATAGCTCACATTTTTGCTTAATATGTCACAGATGTTTCCCATGTCATTATTTTTATTGGGTCCATAACATTCTTTTATATAATTACCATCACTAGCTTAACCTTGTAAATAATGCTGACAAATTTTGCACATGTCAGTTTATGATAATTTTCCTTTTAATTTAAGAGGATTTGCAGCTCGCTGGCATAGCTACTTATTACCTAGCATTCTACAAGGCATTGACATGAAAAAATCTAAAATGTTATTCCTGCTGTAAGGAGAGTTAACAACAGATCTGAGACTGCTTATTATTAGAAAGACCTGCTTCCAAGGCTGGACCTTCGCTCACATCTGGTAACTTGCCTGGTAAACACTGATATAAAACTGACCCTACATTGTAAGAGTGGTTTATTGTGCCTAAATTATTTATACAAGCAATTTGGTTTATGCTGAACACCTGCTTTCCTTATTAGAGTCAGGAATTTTGGTATGTGCTAGGCAGAGAGCTTACCTACATGACCAGCCTCCAATAACAACCTTGGACACTGAGTCTCTAATGAGCTTTACTGGTGGACAACACTTTGCATGTGTGTCAAAATTCATTGCTAGCAGAAGTAAGTGTCTCCTGTACCACTCTGTTGGGAGAAATGCTGGATGCTTGTATCTGGCTGCTTTCAAGACTTTTTGTCTCTAGTTTTCTGAAGTTCATTTATGGTGTTTCTTGGTATAGATTTCTTCGGGTTTATCTTTTTTGGAATTTTCTCAGCTTCTTACGTCTTAATGTATGTTCATATCTTTTACCAAATTTGGGATATTCTAGCCATTACTTTTTCTAATACTTTTTCCACTCCACTGTCTTGGTGTTTTCCCTCTGGGACTCTGTTGACAAGAATGTTAGATTTTAGATCTTTTGTTACAGTTTCAAAGGTCCCTGACACTCATAAAATTTTTTTTCCAGTCTCTTTTCTCTTTGTTGTTCAGATTGGGCAATTTTGGTGGTCTTTCTCAAAATTCGCTCATACTGTCTTCTGTCTTCTTCATTCTGCTATTGAGCCCACACATTAAATTTTTTATTTCAATTATCATATTTTCTGTTCTAAAATTTCATTTGTTTCTATAATTTTTATTTTGTATTTCTTTGTGTAGGGTTTCTTTCTTTCTTTCTCTTTTTCATTTGTTTAATCTGCCCATGGAAACATTTTTATGATGGCTGCTTTCAAATCCTTATCAGATAATTCCACCATCTGTGTCATCTTGGTGATGGCATGTATTCGTTATCTTTTCTTTTTCTTTTTTTTTTTAATTTTTTTTAATGTTTATTTATTTTTGAGACAGAGACAGAGCATGAACTGGGAGGGTCAGAGAGAGAGAGACACACAGAATCCGAAGCAGGCTCCAGGCTCTGAGCAGTCAGCACAGAGCCGGACGCGGGGCTCGAACTCACGGACCATGATACCGTGACCTGAGCTGAAGTCGGACGATCAACCGACTGAGCCATCTAGGCGCCCCGTATCTTTTCTTTTTCAAGTTGAGATTTTATTGATTCTCAGTATGATGGGTGATTTTCAGCTGTATCCAGGGCATTTTAGATATTATGTTATGAGACTCTGGGCCTTGTTTAAGTTGTCTGTCTTAGCTGGCCTTCTCTTACACGATTTTTTTGGGGGAAGTTGGAATGCCACTTTATCACTGCCAGCTGAGGATAGAAGTCCAACCTCCTTACTTTCCCTCTGTTGATACCCATTAGGAAGGGACATCTCATTTCTGCTGTGCAAGGGTAGGAGGTTGGTTCCCCATTAGGCGTCTGGTGACGCCACTCTGGTTGGCAGAGGGGGAGGAACCTGTCACTACTTTCCATTTGGCCTCCACTGATATTTCATTGTGGGGGCACTTTACTGTTGAAGGGTAATGAAAGTCCTGGCTCTTCGTACATTTTTTTCTGATATGGCCCGTGTGTGTGTGAGTGTGTGTGTGTGTGTGGGGGGGGTGCTTTGTTACAGTTGGATAGGGGTGGAAGTCTAGACTCCCCAATTCGCTTTTGCTAGTGAGGTAGGGATTGGACCATGGTGGTTTTCATGGTGTTTGGTCAGGAATATAGTGGTTATTGTCTAAAAGGTTTCTCCCTTGCTAGGTTGTCCCATCCTTAGTCCTTTTTAGAGAGAGTGGGTTTTTCTTGGGATGTTTTTGTGTGCTCCTGTTTGTGTTTCCTGGATGGTGGCTTCTCCAGTACTCTGTCTGGAATATATGAGGCAAAAAGAAAACTCAAGAGAACTCACTATTGTGTCGTTCCTTAGGTTCCATTGTCCCTTCTATCTGCTGACTTCTGTACGCCTTTAAGAACCTTCCTTGTGTTTGTAATATGTAATGTCCAGGGTTTTTGTTATACTTAGTGGAAAGAATAGGGAGATGTCTATTTTGATCTGTAACTGGAGTCTTGATCTTGAACTTGACAGAATTCATTTATGATGTTGTCATCTGAAGAGTCCTAGTCTGAGATTTTACTTTTATAATCCATTTCACCAACAGTGAGTTTAGGGTAATATTACCTGTCTCTGCATTCATTTTCTGATTTATCTAGTAATTGTGAAATGTTTTCCTGTCAGTTTCCTTTGTTGTTGTTGTTGCCATTATGGTTACAGGAAGGAAAAATCCTAACTTCTCAATTGTTTTCAGTGAAGTTTACAAAAGACTACAAAGTTAGTGTTTCCAAGCGAGTGAACTGTATTTATGTCAATTGGACAAAAAAAAGTTCTCAGTAATTCAAAATAAAGACAACAGAAAAGGTGGGGATATTTCTGGGTGGATAGGGGGAACATGAATAATAGGAAAGAATAAAGAGGTGAAAGATGTGAAGTTTGTGGATGATAATGAAAAGTGTGGAAAGAAACATAGAAAAATTTGAAAAGAGTTTTGCAGAAAAGTATTAGGAAAGGTAGATAATAAGGAACAGAGGAAAGTGAAGAGAAGGAAGAAAACATGAAATAAAGCATAAAAGGAATAACCAGATCTAGTGAGGGAGATACAGAAAGTGGACACGACGTTTGCTGGTAGGGCTAGTCCATAGTGTAGGGTTGCCTAGTGATTAGTATCCTGCTTTTTATTTTTTATTTTTTAAAGGTATATAAGTATGTATTTATTTTCTATTTAAATTTTATGCTTTTTAAATAAAGGTGATTCTAATGTAGAATAAATGCTCTGTCTTAAGGGATTTTTTTTTAAAATAGTAAATACTAATATTTTTATTCTGGCATAAAGCAGTATTTTATACATTAACTTACAGAAAACGTATTTTATGTACAATTGTAAAGAAACTGCTGCACAGATAACTCCAATGTAAAAATGGATTGTATTTTAAAAGTTCATTGAGTTTGATACTTCATGGGAAAATACATACCATTGTATCTTTTGGAATACAAATTTTTTGTTTTGGGAATAAAGCAACACCTCTTTGGAAAAGTGTCTGCCAGTAAGTTTAAGTACTTAAGGAAAAGAGTTCATGGCTGTCTGATAATTTTTACTCCAAGCTCCTTATAGCTTTCTGAATTTTTAAAAATCAGGTTTAATAGAATCATGGTCAATATAATTTAGTAAAGAACAGTTATAAACATATGGCTAAGTATACTCTAGTAAGCATTATCCTAAGTTATGCAATTTATTGTTTTTTCATCTCATTTCACTATGATAATGGAATTTAGAACTTTATGATAATTGCTAAAAAGAGATTTCCCTTACCTCAGGGAAATCAAGGAAAATGATTTGTAGCTATTTAATGGGAAACTACATCTAAGAGTGTGTTGTAATAGGTATATGCAGCATCATTTGATTATCTTAAGGTGTTGTGCTTTATTTATATGATCAGTGGATAGATTTTAACTTATTAAGCCTTTACCTGGAAGTCTGTTTTGAATGATATTGTTAATGATTATACTACTTAGGGGACAACTTGGAAACAGTGATTGTATTCCAGAAAACTTCTCACCCATAGCTTCTCTGGTATTCATTCACTAGTTAGGATTCTGTTTTGTAAGCATAGTGAAAACATTATGTAAGGGAACAGAGGAATTTTACTCTTTGTTTTAATCTAAATAAAGTATATGATTTTGTGTATCAATGGGCTCCATTTTCCCTTTGAGTTTAGAAGGGTGCTGTAGGTTTAATCCGTGCTTGTATGGTAGATCCTGACTGGAATACTCTAGGGACATTGAATGGTCTTGTTAATTCTACATAATTCTTAAGAGGTCCTTGGAAATAGGTGTCCACCGAATATTTTAAAATATGTCTATGCCCCAAGTATAATCTTGAGGATTATGTCCTGAACATTTTAATGCTCCCTTCTCTCCCTGGATCTCTTAACATGTAAGCCAGAGAGAGGAGAAGCAGCTAGTGCATATTGGAGCAGAACCACACAAATGTCCAGGCTGCCTGAGTCTAGACCTACTTTGAGGACAGTATTGGCTTAATGCTGTTCAGTGGGTAGCTTAGCATCACCTTGGAGCTTGTTAGAAATTCTTCTTTTTTTATTATTTTTTTAATTAAAAAAATATTTTTTTAATGTTTACTTATTTTTGAGACAGAGGGAGACAGAGCACGAGTTGGGGAGGGACAGAGAGAGAGGGAGACACAGAATCTGAAACAGGCTCCAGGCTCTGAGCTGTCAGCACAGAGCCCGATGCGGGGCTTGAACCCACGAACTGTGAGATCATGACCTGAGCCAAAGTCAGACACTTAACTGACTGAGCCACCCAGGTAACCCGGAGCTTGTTAGAAATTCTTAAGTACCATGTTAGACCTACTGGAATCAGAATCTCTTGAGGTGGGGGTCCAGAATTTTGTGTTTTAACAATCTGTGTTTTAACAATCCAAGTAGTAATGTTAGAGCAGTAATGTTAGAGAATAAGATACTTAGTCTTGTTTGTAACTTTTAGCTGTCCATTCTAATTAGAATTGTTCAAATTCATTTCATCCTCTGTCTTTTGGACTCCTATTCACTATGTCTTTTGGCTTTTCTAGACCAGTTCTTTTTTTTTTTTTTTTTTAATTTTTAAAAATGTTTGTTTATTTTTCAGAGAGAAAGAAAATGCAAGCAGGGGAGGGGCAGAGAGAGAGAGGGAGACACAGAATATGAAGCCGGCTCCAGGCTCTGAGCTGTCTGCACAGAACCTAACATGGGTCTCGAGTTCATGAACTGTGAGATCATGACCTGAGCCAAAATCGTACACTTAACCTACTGAAGTCACCTAGGCTCCCCTTTTATAGACTAGTTCTAAACCCTTTCTGAATCCAGTTCTTTTATTTTTTAAGAGATTTTTAAGTAGGAAATTGCCCATAATTTCATCTGGGCCTTCTTCCTTTTAAAAAATGGTTGCATAAGAATGGTAAATGTGCAATGAAATGTTTTTCAAAGGCAATAACTTCCTGAAAAATAAAGCTTGTTAAATTGTGGAATCTATTACTAAGGGAGCTCCTCGCTCATATATGTGTATGTATGTCACACACACACACACACACACATACACACACACACACATACATATATATATTTTAATATTTGTGTGAAGTAGTTCATTGTAGTATTAAAGGACAGAGGGATGGACCAGATGACTTATCAACATTCTTTCCAGTGCCAGGATTTTATTGTTTAATATATATTAAAATTAAGAAATTTAAAAGTGGGTTTAATTTTTGGTAATTTTAAGTTTAACATAAGCCAGTTTTTGTTTTTATTTTAATTTGAGAATGAGACAGAGCAAGGGAAGGGTGGAGAGAGAGGGAGAGAGAGAATCCAAAGCAGGCTCCACACTGTCAGCACAGAGCCATATACAGGGCTTGAACTCATGAACTGTGAGATCATTTTCTTGAGCCAAATCCAAGAGTCAGATGCTTAGCCGACTGAGCCACTCAGAAGCCAGTTTTTAATGTTGGCTCATAGAACTCAGTAGTATCCCCCACATCTTGCTAATAAAAAAGTACTATTGTTTGAAAATGAACTTTTTTGTTCTGTTTTTATATATAATATACTGGGTTTTAGTTTAAAGCACCTTTTTGTTTGTGTTAATTTTTCATCTATACTCTTTATACATTTTTTTAATTGTTGAGTCCAAAGCTGTTATTTTTAAATTGTTGAACCATATAAAATTGCCATTTTTGTTAAAAATAATCAAATATCAGCGATTTCATATGGTTCAACCTAATAAGTCTTTGAAGACCTAAAGCTACACTTTTACTGGAAAACTGGCTTGATTATTTGATTTGAAGGAATTAAAGTGGTTTCTCTGGAAATTTTGTATGTTTCAGAGTCTTAGGTTCACAGAACATGATTTGTACTTTCATTGTCTAATCTGGATATATAATTTTCTACAGTTAAAAAGATTCGGGTCACCTGCGTGGTTCAGTCAGTTGAGTGTTTGACTATTGATTTCGGTTCAGGTCATGATCTCATGGTTTGTGAGTTCAAGCCCTGAGCTGACAGTGCAGAGCCTGCTCGGGATTCTCTCCCTCTCCCTCTCTCTCTTCCCCTGCTTGTATGCTCTCTCCCTCTCTCTCTCTCTCAAAATAAATAAACTTACCAAAAAAAATTTTTTTTAAGTTAGGTTCTGCAATAAAACAAAACAAACAGAACTAGGCATTTCCTGGTAAGATGATAATATAAGAGTTTCCCACACCATCTTGCCATGTCCCCTCCCCCATAGAAACTGATTGAAATGATTAAAGAAAAGCAAAAAAAAAAAAAAAAAAAAAAAGAATTGTGCTAGTAATGTTGAAAACAGAGAATTGTCAAACACGTAATCACAAATTTGAAGAAACTGTTTTTATGTTATATTAAAGTGTGAACTTCTGGGATGATACACTACTCTCCTCAAGGGAGCAGTATAGTACTATGGGAAATATAGGTGGAGAAAATTCTAGAAGTCACTAGTGAGCCTGTGTTTGGGTAGATGATGGAGGATGGACTGCACAGGAGGGCTGTGTAAAGATCATATGTAACTCCTTTCTGTTTGGAGGAGCCAACAGCGTTCTGTGGTATTCCTGGCAGGACTAGCTCAAGGCTTTACACCACACATACTCTTTTTCACTGACATGGCTTTCTGGCTGGAGTATGGACTTGCTCTGATGTCATGGAGAGAACCCTTTGAATGCGGAAGGGTGGAGTTAGAAACAAAGGATGGATGTGAGAGATGGGAAATGACCCAGTTGGAACCCTTTCATAGCTGTGGACTTTGGGCTAAGAGCAGCAGTAGTATCTGGCCCTGAAAGAAGATACTTAGGACTCTATCCAGTACTTCATGGGCCCAACGGATCTTTTCACAAGCATGGCCAGGTCATCTGAAAGCAGGACAGCACTTTGGAATTAGGGTTGGGAGTATTTATCCATTGGTACTGTTACTCTCTTTACTTGGTGAAGCTGGCCTCTGGGAAGTTGGTTTCAAAAAGTACCAAGAAAATGTAGGGACAGAGACTGCCCTCAAGTCCATATCCCATCTTTCCACTCAAGAGCTGCTAAAAGACCTAACCTGTATGTCATCCGGTCCCTCCTGCTTACTTTTTAAAAACTTAACATTTTTAAGTTTATTTATTTAATTATTTTGAGAGAGGGGGAGGGGAGAGAGAGAGGGGTACAGAGGATCCGAAGCAGGCTCCATGCCAATAGCAGAGAGCCTGATGCGGGTCTCCAACTCATGAACTGTGAGATGATGACCTGAGCCGAAGTCAGACACTTAACCGACTTTAAGGAGCCCCTTGAAAACTTATTTTTAAAAAAGTTTCAACTGAAGAAGAGTTACAAGGGTAGTACAAAATGACTTTTCTATACATATCATCTGTTATGAACATAACCTTTCTATCAATTTGTTGATAGTTTCTTTTCAGAACCATTTGGGAGTAAATTACAGAAATCATGCCTTTTTACCCCTAAATAATTTAATGTTTATTTCCTAGGAACAAGGAATTCTGTTTAAGTACTACAATATAAGGATCATACTTAGGGAATTTAACATTGGCACAGTATCTACTGTATATTCTGTTATTTTTTCCGGTAATGTTCTTTGTAGCATTTAGTTTGTCCGGTCTAGGATTCAGTCCATGGCTGTGCTTTGCATTTTGTTGTCATGACTCCTTTAGTCTCTTAATCTGTGATAGTTCCTAGTAAGCCTTTGTCTTTGATGACCTTGACATTTTTTATAATACAAGCTTTTTGTTTTGTACATTATCTCCCAGTTTGGATGTGTGTGATGTTTCCTTGAGATTAGATTCAGATCATGCATTTTTTGGCAGGAATGCCACATAAATGAGGTGTGTCCTCTGTGCATCATATCAGAGGCACGTTGTATCTGTTTTCTGGGTGCTGACATGAACTTTGGTCACATAAGTTAGATATCTGGCAGGTTTCTTCATAGTAAAGTTAGCATATTTTTCCTTTTGTAAATTAATAAGTACTTTGTAGGGAGATACCCTGAGGTGACATACATACCCCATTTGTTCCTCAGAAAACTTTGATCTGCTGGTTTTAGCATCCATTTTTGATTCTTGCCTGAATCAGTTATTGCTATGATAGTTGTAAAATGGTAATTTTCCAACATCCATCATTCCTTCTACATTTATTAGCTTGCATTCTACTAAAAGAAACACATCTCCCTCATCTGTTAATTTTTGTTTATTATTTTATTAATGTTTATTTTGAGCGAGAGAGCAGGGTATGGGCAGAGGGAAAGGGAGAGAGAGAACCCAAAGCAGGGGTTGAGAGCTGAGAGCACAGGGCCAGACGCGGGGTTTGATCCAATAAACCATGAGATCATGACCTGAGCCTAAATCAGGAATTGGATTCTTAACTGACTGAGCCATCCAGGTGCCCCTCATTTATTATTTATATGAGGTCATGGATTCTTATTTTATTCAATAGGTTATAAGCTATTACTGTCAATATTTGTTTTGGTACTTAAGTTGTCTCTAATTTGGCCAATAGGGGTCCATTAAGTACCATGCTGTGCCCTTTTGACAAGTCCTGTCTTTTTGTAAATAACATTTTCTTAGTTTACACCAAATTGTTTCAGGTTCATCTTAAAGTTACTTCTCCAGAGAGTTCTAATTCTCTTTTGGGCAGATGATGTCAAGAAACCACTATCTCAGCACTGTGTAAGTGTTAAGAAGAGGATTTTAAATTGCTCATGTAAAGAGGGAAGAACTGAGAGGAAGTTTACTCATGCTAATTTTGGACACAGCCTGCTTGGTGTAATTGGCCCTTATCCACACTGTCCAGACCTGGCAGTCTACACTGTTTTAATTCCTGTAGCCTTCTAGTGTGTTCTGATCTCAGAGCATATTCCCCTTTATTATTTATTTATTGTTTGTTTGTTTGTTTGTTTTGACTCTTCAGAAACATCTCTCCTGTAGATGAATTTTAGAGTCACGTGTCAAAAGTCATATACCAAAAAAGTTTCAGTGTTCTTTTGAAAGATATTGAATTGAATTTATAATTAAACTTAGGGTAGAATTTATCTTTTTTTTTTTTTTTTTTTTTTTACAAGTTTGAATCTTCTCGCTTAGGATTGAGAGATGACTTCGTTAACTCTTCCATTAGAGGTTTCAGTAAAGGGTTTGTAGTTTTCATCATATGAATCTTATAAAATTTTTTTTAATGCTTGTTTATTTTTAAAAGACAGTGTGAGCAGGTTAGGGACAGAGAGGGAGACACAGAATCTGAAGCAGACTCCAGGCTCTGAGCTGTCAGCACAGAGCCCGATGCAGGGCTCAAACTCACAAACTGCAAGATCATGAACTGAGCTGAAGTCGGACGCTTCACCGACGGAGCCACCCAGGTGCCCCCATCATATGAATCTTGCATATCTCTTGTTACAATTCTTTTAGTTTTTGTTAGAGTATAATTGTTTATAGTTTTGTGTTTGTGAATAGTATCTTTTTAACATTTCTTTTATTATGAATATATGCATACGGACATGCGCCTAAACTATGAATGTATAGTGATGAATTTTTTTGAACCACTACCCAGAGCAGTCAATAGGACCTAGCTGGCACTCTGAAGCTCCTTATATGCCCCTCCTAATCACAGCCTTCTTTTTCCTTTCTTCCCTCCTAAAGCCAGCAAGTTAAGGAGAATATAGCTGCTTATATGGTGATTGTTCAATGTATGGAAGAATGACAATTGAGCAGGGCAGACTTTTTTTCCCTGACACAGAATTCTGAAGAGATGTTTATTGTGTGAGCTTTTGTGTAAGGGACAAGGAACAAGATAATTGCCTGTTGTTAAGAATATCTTTATAACCGTGCAGATTTATTTTTTTTAGGTCTGTTTCTTATTGAGTCTGTCCTTGAAGAAGGCAGAGATAATAATATTAAATAAAAAGTAGTCTTTCTAAGGTGTGTTTTGTTTAGATATCAAAATAGTAGCCTTGGTGGGGCGCCTGGGTGGCGCAGTCGGTTAAGCGTCCGACTTCAGCCAGGTCACGATCTCGCGGTCCGTGAGTTCGAGCCCCGCGTCGGGCTCTGGGCCGATGGCTCGGAGCCTGGAGCCTGTTTCCGATTCTGTGTCTCCCTCTCTCTCTGCCCCTCCCCCGTTCATGCTCTGTCTCTCTCTGTCCCAAAAAAATAAATAAACGTAAAAAAAAATTAAAAAAAAAAAATAGTAGCCTTGGATTATCCAGCTTGATACAGAAGTTGAAAACCATTGTTCTGGTTTCTCTTAGTTTAATGAGCTTGTAGAAATTGCTCATACTACTCCTATATCCCTCAACTACCTTTCAGCATTGCTGATCAAAATTAATGAATGGTTTGTCCTCCACCATCTCTTAAATTTTGATGTCAGATTCAGTCCTTAGGCATCGTCTCACTGTGCACTTTGTCTCTGAGCTGTCTGATACTGTTGTTTCAATGCCTGCATTTATCCTCATGAAATCCACTTTTATTTTCCAAACCAGGTTTTCCTGACCTGTGATTCTCTCAAATTAAAATGGATGACTGTTAACTGGAGTCATTTTACACCTGCCTAATAAGAAGTTTTAGAAATAAGGAATTAAAAAAAATTTTTTTTGTAATGTTTGTTTATTTTTGAGAGAGAGAGACAGAGCATGAGTGGGGGAGAGGCAGAGAGAAAGGGAGACACAGAATCCAAAGCAGGCACCAGGCTGTGAGCTGTCAGCACAGAGCTGAACGCAGAACTCGAACCCACTGACCAGGAGATCATGACCTGTGCCAAAGTTGGACACTTAACCGACTGAGCCACCCAGGTGCCCCTAGGAATCAGGAATTTGACCAAAGTCTGGCCTAGGGAAATCTTTGCAGAATTGGAAGTACAGAGGAAAAAGCCTATAGAAATAATGATAATGCTATAAAAGAGGTAATATTCATTTTATTAATTATATTATCATCAGTTTCAATACTTCATCTCTCTATCTTAATACAAATAAGGTCTTTATCTTTGTTTGAACCTTTTGAGAAATGATGTTAGTAGTATGCCTGAAATGTTAATTCTAAAAACTTTGTCCTTTTTCTCCCTGTCTTTACATTTCTGAAAGACTAAGTAGAAAGTGTTTGCATTCTTACAGATATTAAGAGCATTAGGGTTAGTTGTAGCTTTGCTATGTATAAGTGGTTGGGGCTCTTTTTTCAGTTCTGTCTCAATACATAAATGAACATCTTTCTGAAAAATGTGACTTTAAAATTTCTAATCTTACAGTTAGGCTTTATGTTTCTTCTTCTTTTAAAGAAATATGTTAAAAACCTTTGGTTTTGCTTCTAGAAAAACTGATTGCTTATCAACGAGAGTTTCTTGCCTTGAAAGAACGTCTTCGTATAGCTGAACATAGAATCTCGCAGCGCTCTTCTGAATTAAATGCCATTGTACAGCAGTTCAAGCGTGTAGGAGCAGAAACAAATGGAAGTAAGGATGCATTAAATAAGTTTTCAGGTACAAATGATATTTTTAGTTTCATAAAAGTTATGTTTTCAAAGGGTTATGTGAAATAATTTATTTGAAAGTTGTATAAAGTAGCTTATCAACCAGCATATATTACTCTTTTCAGAGAGAAACATTGCACAAAACTTTGTATAATGGTAAATTATAAAACAATTTTTATTAATTGCTAAGTTTGATTTTAAGAGAGTAATAATTGATTTAGATTTCAGTTGTGTAAATTTCACCAACTAGAGAAAAAACCCAGACCTCTTCAAAAATATATTCCAAATGAAATTAAAATTTAACTTTGTGTTTTTACACACATAAATGTGTTTTTACACATAAATCTTTCAAGATTAATATACCTTTTCATTTAGCATCATCTTTTACCATTTATTCTTCTTGTCTTTAGATTCACTACCTAACCTTATTTAAAAAAAAAACAAAACTTTTTTTCATGTTTATTTTTGAGAGAAAGAGAGACAGAGTGTGATCAGGGGAGGGGCAGAGAGAGAGGGAGACACAGAATCCAAAGCAGGCTCCTGGCTCTGAGCTGTCAGCAGAGAGCTCACGCAGGGCTTGAACCCTTGAACCGTGAGATCATGACCTGAGCCAAAGTTGGATGCTTAACCAACCCAGGCACTCCACTACATTACCTTACCTTTGAATTTTCATGCTCTGTCTTCCCCTCCTGATTGTGAAATTTGTGTTGTGGCACAATAACACTTAAAAGTATGGAATGGAATAGATAATAAAAAATCACCCATAAGCCTGCTGTCGAATGATTTCTCTTAACATTTTTTCATTTCCTTCTAGTCTTTTTTCCATGCAAGTTTATCTTCAAAATTGTAATTGTTATAGCCTGATTTTTACTTTTGAAATTATGCTATTAGCATTTATTGTGTCATTTAATATTTTTCAAAAATACCATTTTTAATGGCCTTTTGTCAGTTAACCATATACCATAATATATTAAACAACTTTACTATTAGGCAAATAAGATTTTTCTGTGTTATTTTCTCTCCCTAGTTTATAACTCTGTGATGGATGTCTTTGTGTATAACTTGGTCACATTTCTGGTAGCCCTTAAGTTACTTTTATTAGATTATGACTTCCTTAAAAACAAGGATCTATGTTTTAATGTCTGTTGATTTCCAAACACATGACACAGTGGCTGGGACAAAGTAGATGATCGCTAAATATTTATTGAGAGCATGAAAGTAAAATTCCTAAAAGGGAAATGATTGAGTGAGTAATAAGACAGAAATGTTTTAGGGTTTTTGATGCTGTCTTGAATAGCTGTAACATATATCAGATTATCACCAAAATTTAATAGCATTATTTGATCTGCCAACTTGATAGATTGAAATTGGTGCCTTGTAATTTATAATTGTTTCTTTACTTATAAGATTAAACATTAATTTCATTAAACATATCACAGTCATTTGCAGTTTTTGGTGAATTTTTGTTTCTTATATTTTTAATGGAGTCTTCACATTGTTTCACATGAAATCTTTTTTGAAGCTTTAAGTCCTTATTGCTGACTTCCATATTTAAAATGTTAAATTACTGTTGGGATTTTAAAATGTTGCCTACCAGATCAGAGTTTTTATTTCATGTTATATTAAAAGATTCATTAATTCCTCCAAGAAAAACTGGAAAATGATTTGAAAGTTAGGATCTGTCTTAAATTGTGCTGTTTAAATTATTGTACTTGAATTTCTTTGAAAAAAAAATCTTCCATTTGAAAATTTGGTAAAATAGAATAGCATAAGGAAAGAGAAAATTATGGGTGGTGAATGTGCTTACTACGTTTTCATAAACGGGTAGCATGTTTAAAAAATTTTTATTTTATTTTATTTTTTTTTGAGACAGAGACAGAGCATGAGCAGGGGAGGGACAGAGAGAGGGGGAGACACAGAATCTGAAGCAGGCTCCAGGCTCTGTGCTGTCAGCACAGAGTCCGACATGGGGCTCGAACTCACGGAGTGTGAGATCATGACCTGAGCTGAAGTTGGACACTCAACCGACTGAGCCACCCAGGCACCCCAACGGGTAGCATGTTTATTAGTGTGTGTTCTGCAGGGCCTAAATTCTGAACCATTACAATAGCAAGTGATGAAAGCCTTCTACCTTCTCCTGGTACTTTGGCTGACCTTTTTAGCTTCCTTCGAGTGCTGTCAGCATCAGACTCTGAGACTCTGGCTGAAGAAGTGTCTTTTTCATTTTAAAGGGAGATCTTGTTTACCGAAGTATGAAATCAGGAAAGAAAATTCTTTAGTTCTAGTTCTCATAAATTTTTACTGCTGTATTTGCGAAATCAGCAATTTCTGTAAGTAAGGTGACCCTGTGCATTAATTTTGCTTATTTGTTTTAGATAATACCCTAAAGCTATTAAAGGAGTTAACAAGCAAAAAATCTCTACAAGTGCCAAGCATTTATTATCATTTGCCTCATTTATTGCAAAATGAAAGAAGCCTTCAGCCTGCTCTGCAGATTGGTAATGGAAGAACAGGAGGTATGTTTATTTTGTTCCTTACTGTGGTTGTACTGCTGGTTTTAATTGGATCTTGGGATATAACATTGACCATTAGAAACCTGGCAGGTCAAAAAAGAAAAATTCCTTCTCTATGCGTAGTAACTTAGGCCTCTTTTACGTTGAAAGGAGTTGGACATTTTTCTCCATAGATCAGACTGTAGAACTGAAAAGGGTCACAAGAAATCTGGTTTAAGCCCCATCTCCAGGTAGAAAAATGTTTAACCTTTTTAATTTTTCAGTTTTCAAAATTTTAGATGTAGAGAGATGACTTTGTTTCTTTTATCATCTTTCAACATTAATAGCTCTTCAGTCTTTTCAAGAGAGGTTTTCTTATGTTTGCCCCTGCTTTTTCTTAGCTAGAAGGCATATATAAACTTTTGTTTAACCTTTCATACAGTAATAGAAATACTTTGGTTTGCTTTTTTTTTTTTTTTTTTTTTATGAGAGAGATTGAGGGTACCAGTGAGCGAGGGGCAGAGAGAGAGGGAGAATACCATGAGGGGCAGAAGACAGAGAGAAAGGGAGGGAGGGAGGGAGAGAGAGAGAAGCAGAGCTCACCTGAAGCAGGGCTCAAGTTTACCTGATGCAGGGCTGGAACTCACCAACCATGATGTCGTGATCTATGCCAAAGTCAAATGATTAACCAACTGAGCCACCCAGGCGCCCCTGCTTTTTTTCTAATATATGAAAAGGTAGTTATTGCATATTTTATTCCTTTTGTTAGAACCACCAGAGCTTCTTGAATTTTCCTTGTGGGCCCTCTTTAGCATTTTTTTATGATTTTTATTCTTTTATTTTGATCTTGTTTATCTTTTCTTTGGAGATTTTAAAATGTAGAGACCAAAATATCATTTTGCTCCCCTAATAAGTCTTTGACAAATGACAAAACCATTACCTAATAGATACACAAAGATATCTTTGTGATAATGTTTTTGAAAAGTTGATTTAATCTGCTTTTGATTCAATAGGATTCTTAGGTATTTTACTTTTGTGTGTTGCATTTACCATATTATTAGCATAAGCTTTTATATTTGTCTTTTTTTCTGCTATCTTTCTACTTTATGAATCATTTAAAATCTTCCTAAGGAAGTGATAATTCTTAAAATATTAGGTTAAAACTAAACCATTTTTCCATTTCTTTATTGATTCACTAAATATTTATCCAGCAGGTACTGGATGTGCAAAGACTAACAAGATGTGTAGTGTACTCTAAATTATTTTCCTTAGAACATTGATCATTAATTATTTCTGAAGTTGATATTTTGTCTCTCCCTTGAACAATCACTATTTGGGTCAGATGTCTCAGCCATTCAGTACATTTGTTGGTTTAGAGGATACCTTCATTAATAAGAATATCAAATGAAAAGAAAGTGCGAGCATTTTTAAAGTCATTTAAGACTTTAGAACCTCTAATAGGTTCAAGGAGGGGCTCCTGGGTGGCTCAGTTGGTTAAACGCCTGACTTCGGCTCAGGTCATGATCTTGAGACTACTCGTGAGTTCAAGCCCCTCATTGGGCTCAGTGCTGACAGCTCACAGCCTGGAGCCGGCTTCACATTCTGTGTCTCCCTCTCTCCCTGCTCCTCCCCTGCCCTCTCTCTGTGTCTCTCTCTCTCTCTCTCTCTCTCTCTCTCTCTCTCTCTGTCAAAAATAAATAAACAGGGTGGAGGGGCAGCCTGCCCAGCAAGGCAGAGCCCCTGAGTTTGGCTTACAAAATCGGAGGGGCCAGACTGTGTGAGTTCTGACAGCCAGCGGGACTTAACATCTGGAATGTTAAAAGTCATCAGCTCTGCTTGGAGAGCAGGAGGGCGGGAGGACACTGGGAGGGAGAGGTGTAGAGCCCTGGAAGACAGAGCTCAGCTCGGTGGGGAACAAAGGTGCTGGCCAGTGCCATCTCCCTCTCCCATCCCCCAGCCAAAATCCCAAAGGGAACAAGTTCCCGTCACCGAACTTGCTTGCACCATGCAAACACCCAACGCTGTGCTTCTGTGGATCCATCCCTCTGACAGTTCTGCCTCCCTCCTGGTGCTGCAGGGCCCCTCCCACAGGGGACCACCGATGGCAAAGCGAGCTAAGCCTGCCCCTCCCGCCCCTGTGTACCTGCGGATCCACCCTGGCTAATAGGCCAGACCCCATCAAAGCAGCACCACAAACCTGGCAGTGTGCAGGTAGCCCAGACAGGGGCCACACCACATCAGAGTGAGTCCTACCCCTGGGAGAGGGGAAGATAAGGTACACACCAGTCTGACTGTGGCCCCAGTGGTGGGCTGGGGGCAGATATTAGGTCTGACTGCAGCCCCGCCCACCAACACAAGTTACTCCAGACAGCACAGGGGAAGTGTCCCGCAGTTCCACGCACTCCAGGGACTATCCAAAATGACGAAACAGAAGAATTCTCCTCAAAAGAAACTCCAGGAAGTAGCGACAGCTAACGAATTGATCAAAAACGATTTAAGCAATATAACGGACCATGAATTTAGAATAATAGTCATAAAATTAATCACTGGGCTTGAAAAACGTATAGAGGACAGCAGAGAATCTATTACTACAGAGATCAAGGGACTAAGAAACAGTCATGAGGAGCTAAAAAAATGCTCTAAATGAGGTGCAAAATACAATGGAGGCGACCGCAGCTCGGATTGAAGAGGCAGAGGAAAGAATAGGTGAATTAGAAGTTAAAATTATGGAAAAAGAGGAAGCTGAGAAAAAGATAAAAAATCCAGGAGTATGAGGGGAGAATTAGAGAACTAAGTGATGCAATCAAGTACAACAATATCCGTATAATAGGGATTCCAGAAGAGGAAGAGAGAGAGAAAGGGGCTGAAGGTGTACTTGAACAAATCATAGTTGAGAACTTCCCTGATCTGGGGAAGGAAACAGGCAATGAAATCCAACAGGCACAGAGAACTCCCTTCAGACGTAACTTGAATTGATCTTCCGCGTGACATATCATAGTGAAACTGGCAAAATACAAGGATAAACAGAAAATTCTGAAAGCAGCTAGGGATAAACACGCTCTAACATATAAAGGGAGACTGATAAGACTAGTGACGATCTATCTTCTGAAACTTGGCAGGCCAGAAAGGAATGGCAGGAAATCTTCAATGTGATGAACAGAAAAAATATGCAGCCAAGAATCCTTTATCCAACAAGTCTGTCATTCAGAATAGAAGGAGAGAGGAAGGTCTTCCCAAACAAAAGCTGAAGGAATTCATCACCACTAAACCAGCCCTACAAGAGATCCTAAGGGGGATTCTGTGAGTGAAATGTTGCAAGGGCCACAAAGTACCAGAGACATCACTGGAAGCATGAAACCTACAGACATCACAATGACTCTAAACCCATATCTTTCAATAATAACACTGAATGTAAATGGACTAAATGTTCCAACCAAAAGACATAGGGTATCAGAATGGATAAAAAAACAAGAGCCATCTATTTGCTGTCTACAAGAGTCTCATTTTAGACCTGAGGACACCTTCAGATTGAAAGTCAGGGGAGGGAGAACTATCTATCATGCTACTGGAAGTCAAAAGAAAGCTGGAGTAGCCATACTTATATCAGACAAACTAGACTTTAAATTAAAGGCTGTAACAAGAGATGAAGAAGGGCATTATATAATAATTACAAGGTCTATCTATCAGGAAGAGCTAACAATTGTAAATGTCTATGCGCCAAATACAGGAGCCCCCAAATATATAAAACAATCAGAAACATAAGCAACCTTATTGATAAGAATGTGGTGATTGCAGGGGACTTTAATACTCCACTTAAACAATAGATAGATCATCTAGACACAGGATCAATAAAGAAACAAGGGCCCTGAATGATACATTGGACCAGATGGACTTGACAGATATATTTAGAACTCAACAGAATATACTTTCTTCTTGAGTGCACATGGAACATTCTCCAAGATAGATCACATACTGGGTCACAAAAATAAATAAATATTAAAAAAAAAAGAACCTCTGATAAGTTCTCCTGCCGTAGCTCGTTGTTATTTTGTGAATATAACATTCTCTCTTATCCTTTTTGAAGATGGTTCCATCCCATTTGTTTATGACTTTATCATAACATATATAAATATAATGAAATCTTGGCCAAGCAGCTCCACTAGTTAACATTCTTACTAAGCTAGCACTATTTGTGAGAGGAAGAAAACACAGAAAACTTGAAAATAAAAACAAGAAAACCCTCAGATTTACGTTAAAAATCTTCCTAAATCCTTAAGCATTGGTTCTTAACATTTTTAGAGTCACAGAACCCTTTGGATATTGTAGGAAAGCTATAAACCTTCTACTTAGAAAAATGCACATAAGAAAAGTAATCTTGTATGTAATTTCTGGGATTTTGTAGAATTCCCAAAACTTTTTTAGGGACTTTATATTAAGAACTTCTGTTTTTTTAGATCAAAGAAAAACTGCTTCTTGCTACAAATTCTGTTCTTCAGTGGTCAGGCTGATTAATGAACAGCACTCAGACCAGCTAAGTCTTCCCAAGTGCTCCAGGGAGAAGAGTGCTCCAGGAAAGCTACTGACTGTCTAAAGAGGGGCTGGAATTCCTAGTGAAGAACAAAAAAACTGCCAGCCCACCCTACCCAAACCACATCTAGATCCTCCCACAAAATTTGCAGAGGAGGCTGCAATAAGTAGATACAGTGTGTGCAGATAGGTAAAAGGGCATATTGTACAACTAGTATTACAAAATATTTAAGGAAACCCACATCGTGAATGACTTAATACTCAAAGGAAATTGAATTTGCAGAACAAGCACAATATAATTAGAAATTAAACATAATATATTTTAGAAGGATGAGAAGCTAGTTCATAACTGTTTTAAAAGTATCAGTTGGAAATCTCTGTGTTCTGATTTCATTGATTATATGTAAAATTTACATATAAATGGACTGATAAGCAGAGTAGATACAGCTGAAGATCAGATTAGCAGTCTGAAAGTTGAATAATTGTAGTTCTGGAATGCTGCATAAAGGGCACAAAGAATTGGGGTATACAAAAGTTCTAATAATCCATCTAATAGAAATTTCAGAAGTAGAGAACAAAGGGACTGAAGAGAGGAAATAAGCAAATATGTAATAGAAGAAAATTTCTTTGAGTTGAAGAAACTCCCTGCTCTTCAGATTTAGGGCCCATTTAGTGCCAAGCAAGATGGTTGAGAAAAGACCCTCCATAGGTTACCTACCAAAATGGCATTACTGATGGGTAGAGGACAGCAGGTTAAAAAATCCGTGAGTACTTGCTATGTGCCAGGTACTTTGCCAGGTACTTAAGTACACAAAATTAGATGGAGTTCCTAGTGTTGTGGAGCTTCAATCTAAATAAGGGAGAATGCATGAGTCAAATAATCAATTATGTAAATAATTATACAGTTACAACTTTAACTGGTGATATAAAGGATACCTTGATAATGTATAAAAGGGGGACTTGCCTCAATTAAGGATTTCAGGGGAGTCTTAAAAATGCATTTGACCTGAAATCAGTGAAATATGTCATTCAGTGGTGAAGGTGGGTTTCTTAGTTGCTTAATTCTGCTGTAAAAATTTCCACAAACCCAGTGACTTAAAACAACGTAAGTTTATTATCTTATAGTTTTGGTGGCCAGAAGTCCTAAAATCGGTGTGTTGACTAGGGTGTGTTCCTTCTGTTGCTTTAAGGGACATTCCACCTCCTTTCCTTTTCCAGCTTCTAGAGGCTGACTACCTACCTTCATTAGTGCCCCTTGCTTTATCTGCAGATCTCTCTGTGACCCTGACCTTTTACTTACATTGTCACATCTCCTTCTCTCACAGACTCTCCTACCTTCCTCTCATAAGGACTCTTGTGAATTCATTAGGTTCACCTGGGTAATCCAGGATAATCTTCCAATCTCAAAATCCTTAATCACATCCACAAAGTCCCTTTTGGCATGTTAGGTAATATATTCACAAATTCTAGGAATTAGGACATGGACATGGTGGGGGGCATTATTATGGCTGCCACATGGGAGAATAAAGTATTCCAGAAAAGGAGAAGAGCATCACAAAAGCCCTGTGATGGAAAGTAGCATGTGTGGAATGTTCTAGAAAATGAAAGGAGGTCTCTATAAATGAAGTGTAGAGTGAGGGGGAAATATGGAATAAGATGAGACTAGAGATGCATTGGAGCCAGACAGTGCAGGAACCTGCAGACCTTTTATTGGATTTGGACTTTTATCCTACCCAAGAGCAGAAAGAACCCCCCTGCGCCTCAGTGGCTCAGTTGGTTAAGCATCCAACTCTTGATTTTGGTTCAGGTCATGATCTCACCATTAGTGAATTTGAGTCCCACAGCGGGCTCTGTGCTGACAGTGTGGATGGAGCCTGCTTGGGATTCTCTTTCCTTCTTTCTCTGTTCCTTTCCTGTTTGTGTTCTCATTCTCTCTCTCAAAATAAATAAACTTAAAAAAGTTAAGAAGCCCCTGAAGGGTCTTAAGCAAGACTTACTTAGGATAACTTTATAAGATTTAAATTTTGCAGGAGCACCTAGGTGGCCAGTCATTTGAGTGTCGGTCTCTTAATTTTGGCTCAGGTCATGATCCCGGGGTTGTGGGATTGAGCCCCTTGCCAGGCTTCACACTGAGTGTGGAGCCTGCTTGGGATCTCCCCCCCCCCCCCCAAACTTCTCTCTCCCTCCCCCCTCCCCCACTCACACATATGTGTGTGTGCACACATGTCTCTCTCAAATTAAAAAAAAAAAAAGATTTAAATTTTTAAGAGACCACATTTGCTGCAGTGGGAAGAGTGACTGAATTTGTGGGAAGGAGAGTAGATTTGAAAGGCCCCAATAAGAGGCTACTGTACTGATCCCCTTGAAAAAGGATAGGCGTGGACTAGGTAATAGTGATAATAGTGGAGATGGAAACAAGAAGATGGATGTAGGAGTTGTTTGAAATGTATGGGGACATATAATGGGAGCACATAATGATGGACAGAGGTAAAGGATGTGGTGAAGGATGAAGTCTTAGGTTTCTAGATCATGTAACTGGGTGGATGGTGGTCACTCTTCACTGAGATAGGGGACAATAGAAAATATTTTGCAGCATTGGTTTTTGAGATCATAACTTGAATCTGGATATGTTAAGGCAGGAGGTGATTGTGGAGGATAGTCAGTTGGATATTTAGATCAGGGACTCGAGATCTGAGTTAGATTTAATTTTATGGTTCATCATTTGCGAATAACTGATTGAAGATACAGGGATGGATAGGGCCTAAGACTGAGCCTTGAAGGTTTTTCAGAGTTAATTTTCAGGAAAGAGGAAGATAAGGCCAAGGAAGATGAAGAAGGTACAACTAGGCAGTAGAGATAAAGTATATTGTCACGGAATATAGGGAAAGGAATGAGAAATAAATGACTAAGATGAAAACGTAAGGACACATGATAGGCTAAAAATACTTGACTAACAACCAATATTTTAAAAAGAGAATAATTTAGTTATAATAGAAGGTAGAGTAGTGATTGAAGATGGAAGATCCAAAATTAAGATTGTTCCTAAATTTTTCTTGATTTTAAAGATTTTTTTTAAGTGTATTTATTTATTTTGGGGGTGGGACAGGAGCAGGGAGAGAGGGTGAGAGAGAATCCCAAGCAGGCTCCACACTGTCAGTTCATAGCTCAATGTGGAGCTCGATCTCATGAACGTGAGATCATGACCTGAGCTGAAATCGGATTCTTAACCAACTGAGCCACCCAGGCACCCCAGAATTTTTCTTAATTTTAAAGGAAGTACTAGAATTTGAAAACTTATCAGGAAGGTTGAAGAAAACCAAAATAACAACAGTTGATAGCTCTGTCCTATTTTACAACTGTATTTTAGATTGTCTAGTACATAATAGATGTACCACAGACGCTGCACAACTGAATAGGAAATATTGGACAGTTAATAAGTGGAACAAAGCACTGAGTTCAACCTTTTGGCTCTATTTCTGTTGGGTTCCTTGGTCCACCTTGCTTCTCCCTAAAAGGATGATATAGCCATTTTGTTCAGATTGCTGATATATTTATTCTGAACTCTCCTGCCTTAGAATACATACATTTTCTAGATTATAAACCATAAAAGCATGTTGTGGACTAGAAGAACAAGTGGACCAGAAAGGGCAATCTTACCTTGGTCCAGAAGGCATGAAAAAAAATTTTTGTGGTAATTTTGTGAATTACCACAAACCTGAATACCTTTAATTCTGTAGGTTTAGCTGGAATTAGTATTTTAATTTTTTTTTAACTAAAAGTTTTTCACGTTTACTTATTTTAAGAGAGAGAGGGAGAGAATCCTAAGCAGGCTCCATGCTGTCAGCGTGGAGACCAATACGGGGCTCGAACTCACTAACTGTAAGATCATGACCCGAGCCAAAATCAAGAGTCAGACGCTTAAGTGACTAAACCACCCAGGTGCCCCTAGTATTTTCATTTTTATTGCTTTTGGATATCTTGAGTGCCTTGGTTTTAAACTAAAGAATTTACATTTCGGATCTCAGTATATTTGGGGAGAAATGGTTTCTTCTCTACACATGCCTTTTAAACTTAAAACAGAAACAAAACAACTCAAGACCATGATAGGGATAGAGTTTGCATTATTATTTTATATCATTTTTGTTTGCATGTTCTGGGTAAGTATGTATTTTATTTTTCCATAAACAAAGTCTTTGAACTCTGTATGAACTAACATTTCTTTGGAATGCTTCACAGGACAGTTGTTACATTTTTAGCCTGTATTCTAAACACTTAAAATATTTTTAATTTAAATTCTGAGGTAAAGTTGACCTTAGAACCATGTGAGGTTAGAGGCACTGACCACCCCCTCATACCGCACAGTCAAAAATGCATGTATAACTTTGACTCCCCCAAAACTTAACTGCTAATGGCCTGTTGACCATTAAGCATTACCAGTAACATAAACTGTTGCTTAACATACCTATTTTTTATTATGTGTATTACATACTGTATTCTTACCATAAAGTAAGCAAGAAAAAAGAAAATGTTAAGAAAATCATAAAGCAGAGAAAATACATTTATAGTGCTGGACTGTATTTACTGAGAAAAGTCCACTTATAAGTGTACCTGCACAGTTCAAACCCACGTTCAAGAGTCCACTGTATATGGGAATCTGCTTCCAGGGTAACTCATCCTGCCTGTAGGAATCTCAGAATAAAACAGAAATCTTGATTTAGAACACTTTCCTCCTCAGTTGTGGTGTTCTCATCCATTTAATCAGGTCACAGTTATTCCTCTTTCTTATTTTCTCTAGTCTTAAGCCCTATTGGTAACTGTCTCCAAAATATATCCCAAATTCATCCACTCATCCCCTTTTCCAGACCCTATTTCAGACCATCTAACTTCTTTTTTTAAGAAGTTTTTTGGGGGCACCTGGGTGGCTCAGTCGGTAAGTGCCCAACTTTGGCTCAGGTCATGATCTCACATTTTGTGAGTTTGAGCCCCCCATTGGGCTCTGTACTGATAGCTCAGAGACTGGCGCCTGCTTCAGATTCTGTATTTCCCTCTCTCTCTCCCCTCCCCTGCTTGCACGTTCTCTCTCTCTCTCTCAAAAATAAATAAACATTTTAAAAATAATAAAAATAAAATACTTAAAAGTTTTATTTATTTATTTATTTTGAGGAAGAGAGAGTGTGTATGCAGTGAGCTGGGGAGAGGCAGAGAGGGGGAGAAAGAGTATTAAGCAGGCTCTTCACTGACAGGTGCAGAGTCAGACACAGGGCTAGATCTCACGAACTGTGAGATGATGACCTGAGCCAAAATCAAGAGTTGAATGCTTAACCGACTGAGCCACCCTCGTTCCCTGCAGACCACCTAACTTCCCAAAATGCTTTTACTCTGAATGCTTTTGTATCTGTTTGCCACAAAATTTGGTCGTCTTTTAAAATTAAAAATTGGAAAATGTCACTCCCCTACTTACAACTTTACAATGGCTCTCTCTTATACTCAGTTATAAGACTCTAACTAATTCTCTGAATCTAGGCTCATTCTGCTTTCAATACATTCTGTTCTATTTCTTCACTCTGTTAAGATCATTCTTTCTTTGACACCTTGCTGTTTTTTCTTCTGGAGTCTTCTTCCTCTGCTCTTTCTCATCATTAGTTATCAGTTACGTTGACATAAGAGAGGCCTTCCATTACCTCACTATAGAGATACCTGTCTCTTCCCCTGTTCCCCACCCACTCTTTTTAATATTGCCATATTTTAATTTGTATGGTACATATCACCCTCTAAGATTATATTATTTATCTTTTCCCCTTTCCTAGAATGTAAATTCCCTGAGGGCAGGGACCTCGTTCACTATTATGCCTATCACCTAGAATAATGTCTTGCATTTGATAGGTGTTCAGTAAGAATGTTTGGAACAAATAGGGCAAATCTCTTTTTTAAATAGTTTTATTTTATTTAATTAATTTAATTTTAAAATTGAAGTATAAATTTCAGGTGTACAGTATAAAGATTTAATAATTCTATACATTACTCAGTGCTCATCATAAGTGTACTCTTAATCCTCTTTATCTGTTTTACTCATCCCCTCACCCACCTCCTGTTTGGCAACCACCAGCTTACTCTCTGTATTGAAGAGTCCATTTTTTTGTCTTGTTTTGTTTTCTTAAATTGCACATGTGAGTGCATATGCTGTTTGTCTTTGTCTGACTTATTTCACTTACCGTTAACCTTCTAGGTACATCCATGTTGTTGCAAATGGCAAGATCTTGTTCTTTTTTATGGCTGAGTAATATTCCATTGTATGTATATACTGCATCTTCCTTATCCATTCATTTATGGATAGAAACTTAGATTGCTTCCATATCTTGGCTATTGTAAATAATGCTGCATTAAACGTAGGAGTGCATATATATTTTTGAATTAGTGTTTTCCTTTTCTTTGGGTACCCAGTAGTGGAATTACTGGATCATATGGTAGTTCTATTATTCATTTTTTGAGGAACCTCCATCCTGTTTTCCACAGTGGCTGCACCAGCTTGCATTCCCACAAACAGTGCATGAGGGTTTGTCTTTCTGTATATCCCTGCCAACACTTGCTATTTTTTTGTCTTTTTGATTTTGGCCATTCTAGAAGTATGAGGTAATACCTCGTTGTGGTTTTGATTTGCATTTCTCTGATAATGAATGATGTTGAACATCTTTTTATGTCTCTTGGACATGTATGTCCTCTTTGGAAAAATGTCTTCTCAGGTCCTCTGCCCACTTTTTAATTAGATTATTTGTGGGGTTTTTTGGTGTTCAGTTGTAGGAAGTTCTTTATATGTTTTAGATTATGAACCACTTACTGGATATATCATTTGCAAAACTATCTTCTCCCATACACTGCATTGTCTTTTTATTTTGTTGATTGTTTCCTTTGCTGTGCAAAAGCTTTTTATTTTTTGTATAGTCTCAATAGTTTATTTTTGCCTTTGTTTCCCTCGCCTGAGGATACAGACCCATAAAAATGTTAAGACCAGTGTCCAAGTGGTTACTACTGCCTATCTTTTCTTTTAGGAGTTTTATAGTTTCATGTCTCACAGGTCTTTAATCCATTTCGAATTCATTTTTGTGTATGGTATAAGAAAGTGGTCCAGTTTCATTCTTTTGCATGTAGCTGTCCAGTTTTCCCAACACTGTTTACTGAAGAGACTCTCTCTCTCATTGCATATTCTGGGGTTTTTTTTAATTAAAAAAACTTATTTTAATTTGAGAGAGAGAGAGAGCAAGAGCATAGGAGAGGGACGGGGGGGAGAGAGAGAAAAAATCTTAAACAGTCCTCGCTCAGTAGTGGGCCCTACAGTGGGCTTGGATCCCATGATCCTGGGATCATGACCTGAGCTGAAATTAAGAGTTGGATGCTTAACTGACTGAGCCAGCCAGGTGCCATTCCTATTGTATGTTGCCTCGTTTGTCATAGATTAATTGACCATATAAGTGTGGGTTTATTTCTAGGTTCTCTATTCTGTTCCATTGGTCTTTGTGTCAGTTTTTGTGCCAGTACCCACACTATTTTGATAAGGATAGCTTTGAGTATATCTTGAAATGTGGGATTGTGATACCTCCAGTTTTGTTCATTCTCAGGGTTCTTTTGCCTATTTAGAGTCTTTTGTAGTTCCATACAAATTTTAGAATTCTTTGTTTTAGTTCTGTGAAAAATGCTGTTGTTAGTTTGATACAAATTGCATGGACTCTGTAGATTGCTTTGGGTAGTATAAACATTTTAGCAGTGTGGATTCTTGTAATCCATGAGCATGGAATATGTTTCCATTTTTGTCATCTTCAGTTCTTCCTTTCATAATTGGTTTTTAGTTTTCAGAGTAGTCTTTCACCTCCTTGTTAAGTGTATTCCTCAGTATTTTATTCTTTTTGGTGCAATTGTAAATGGGATTTTCTTAATTTCTCTTTTTTAAATTTCATTTTTTTTAATTAATTAACTAATTAATTTTAGAGAGAGCATTCACGAGCAGAGGACAGTGACAGAGGGAGAGAGAGGGACAGAGAGAATCTCAAGCAGACTCCACGCTCAGCATAGAGCCTGACATGGGGCTCGATCCTACAACCTTGGGATCGTTACCTGAGCCAAAATTAAGATTCAGACACTCAACTGACTGACCCACCCAGGCACACCCTGATTTCTTTTTATGCTGTTAGTATATAGAAATACAACTGATTTCCTTATATTTTGTATACTGTGACTTTACCAAATTCATTTGGCAATTCTAGTAGTTTTTTGGTTGAGTCTTTAGTTTTCTATGTATAATATGTCATCTGCACATAGTAAAAGTTTTCCTTCTTCCTTACCAATTTGGATGCCTTTTATTTCTTATTCTTGTTTGATTGCTGCAGCTAAGACTTCCAATACTGGGTTGAATAATAGTGGTGAGAGTGGACATCCTTGTCTTGTTCCTGATTTTAGAGAGTATCTTTCAATGTTTCACCATTGGGTGTGGTGCTGTGGATTTTTCATATATGGTGTTTATTATGTTGTGATATGTTCCATCTAAACCTGCTTTGTTGAGGTTTTTTTTTTTTTTTTAATGTTTATTTTTGAGAGAGAGAGTATGAGCAGGGGAGGGGCAGAGGGAGACACAGAACTCAAAGTGGGCTTCAGGCTCTGTGCTGTCAGCACAGAGCCAGACACGGAGCTCAAACTCATGCACCATGAAATCATGACCTGAGACGAAGTTGGGTGCTTAACAACCGAGTCACCCAGGATCCCCATTGTTGAGTTTTTATCATAACAGATACTGGATTTTGTCAAATGCTTTTTTTCATCTATTGAGATGATTATATGGTTTTTAATCTTTTCTTTTGTTAATATGATCTATCATGTTGATAGGTTTATGAATATTTTGAACCACCTTTGCATCCCTGGAATAAATTCCCCATGATTGTGGTGAATGATTTTTTTATTTATTGTTAGATTCAGTTTGCTAATATTTTGTTGAGGATTTTTTCATCTATGTTCATTAGAGATACTGGGTTTTAGTTTTCTTTTTTTGTAGTGTCTTTATCTGGTTTTGGTATGACAGTAATGCTGGACTCATAGTAGAATGAATTTGGAAGCTTTCCTTCCTCTTCTATTTTTTTTGGATAAATTGAGAAGAATAGGTATTAACTTTTCTTTAAATATTTGGTAGAATTCACCTGGAAACCCATCTGGTCCTGGACTTATGTTTTGGGGGAGGTTTTTCTTTTCATTACTGATTCAGTTTTACTGCCAGTAATCAGTATGTTCAAATTTTCTTTCTTCCTGATTCAGTTTTGGAAGGAATTTATCCATTTCTCCTAGCTTGTCCAATTTGTTGGTATATAATTTTTCATAATACTCTTATAAACCTTTTTATTTCTGTGATGTTGTTATTTCTCCTTCTTTGTTTTAATTTTAATTTATTGGAGTCTAATTTTATTTATTGGAGTCTCTCTCTTGATGAGTCTGACTAAAGGTATATTAGTTTTCTTGATCTTTTGCAAGAACCAGCTCCTGGTTTGATTGATCTGTCCTATTGTTTTTAAAGTCTCTGAGTTATTTCTGGTCTAAACTTTATTATTTCCTTTATACTACTGGCATTGGACCTTGTTTGTTCTTTTTCTAGCTCCTTTGAGTGTTAGGTTAGTTTGTTTACTTGAGATTTTTCTTGTTTCTTGAGGTAGCCTTGTGTTGCTATAAGCTTTTCTTTTGGAGCAGCTTTTGCTGTTTCCCAAAGATTTTGGACTGTTGTGTTTTCATTTTCATGTTCTCTATGTATTTTTTTTTATTTCCTCTTTGATTTTTTGGTTGAATCATTCATTGTTCAGTAGCTTGTTATTTATACTCAATGTATTTGTATTCTTTACAGATTTTTTCTTGTAATTGATTTCTAGTTTCATACTATTGTGGTTAGAAAAGATGGGTGACATGATTTCAGTCTTTTTGAATTTATTGAGACATGTTTTATGGTCTAAACATATGGTATATTATGGAGAATGTTCCATATCCCCTTGAAAAGAATGTGTAGTCTTCTGTTTTTGGATTGAATGTTCTGAATATATCTAATATGTCATCAAAGCCACTGTTTCTTTGTTGATTTTCTGCCTGGATGATCTATCCACTACTGTAAATGGGGTGTCCCTTACTATTATTACAGTACTGTCAATTTCTTCCTTTATGTCTGTTAATAGTTATTTTATGTATTTAGGTTCTTCCATGTTTGATGCATTAATATTTACAATTGTTATATCCTTTTGTTGGGTTGTTCCCTATGTCATTATGTAGTGTCCTTTGTCTCTTTATAGTCTCTGTTTTACAGTCTGTTTTGTCTAATTTAAATATGACTTTCCCAGTTTTGTTTTCACTTCCATTTGTGTAATAAATGTTTTTCCATCCCTTCACTGTCAATCTGCATGTCTTTAAGTCTGAAATGAGTCTCTTACAGGCAGCATATAGATGGGTCTTGCTTTTTTTTTATCTGTTCAGTCACTTTATGTCTTTTGATTGGAGTATTTAGTCCATTTACATTTAAAGTAGTTATTGATAAGTTTGTACTTACTGCCATTTTGTTACTTGTTTTCTGGTTGTTTTGTAGTTCTGGTTTTTTCTTCTCTAGTTTTTTCCTCTGTGGTTTGATGGATTTCTGTAGTGTTACACTTGGATTCCTTCTCTCTCTCTCTCTCTCTCTCTCTCTCTCTCTCTCTCTCTCTCGTGTGTGGTGTGTGTGTGTGATAGGTTTTTTATTTGTTACCATTAGGTTCATTTAGAACATCTTATGTGGATGTCAGCCTATAGTAAATTGATGGTTACTTAAGTTTTTGAACCCATTTTAAAAGCACTGAATTTTTGCTACCCCATTCTTACATATTATGTATGTGATGTCATACATACTTTTATTCTGTTACTCTCTTGACTGATTTTTATAGTTATAATTAATTTTACTGCCTTTGTGCTTTAACCTTCATACTGGTTTTATTAGTGATTATCTACTACTTTTATTATATTTTTGTATTTACCTGTGAAACTTTTTTCCTTTCATAATTTTCTTACACTTAATAGCCTTTTCTTTCTACTCAAAGAATTACCTTTAACATTTTTTTTGTAAGGCAGGTTTAGTGGTGATGAACTCCTTTAACTTTTGTTTATCTGGGAAACTCATTATCTCTTTTTCTGTTCTGAATGATTGCCTTGCTGAGTAGAGATTTCTTGATTACATATTTTATCCTTTCAGGATTTTGAATATATCATGCCACTCCCTTCTGCCTTGAGGAGTTTGTTTTAAAATCAGCTGATAGACTTAAATGGTTTCCCTTATATATAATGGTTTTCTCTTGCTGCTATTAAAATTCTCCCTTTATCACTCCTTTTTGTCATTTTAATTATTATGTGTCTTGGTGTGGAACTCCTTGTGTAAATTTTGTTGGGGGCTCTCTGTGCCTCCTGGGTCTGGATGTCTGATTCCTTCCCTAGATTAGGGACATTTTGCGTGATTATTTCTTCAAATAACTTTTCTTCACCTTCCCTCTCCTTCTGGGATCGCTGTAATGTGAATGTTACTACACTTGATGATATCGTTGAGTTCCCTGAACCTATTCTCATTTTTTATTTTTCTTATTTTCTTTTTCATGTTCAGCTTGGATGTTTTCCATTACTCTCCCTTCCAGATCACTGCTTGGTTTTACCTTCTTAATGCTGCTACTGATTTACTCTGGTGTATTTTGTACTTCAGATATTGATTTTTTATCTCTGACTGGTTCTTTTTTATATTTTCTGTATCTTTGTTGAGGGTCTTACTGAGATCCTCCACTCTTTTCTCAAGTTCAATGAGTATCTTTATGACCATTAATTTGAATTCTTTATCAGGCATTTGCCTGTCTCCATTTCAATTAGCTCTCTTGCTGTGATTTTGTCCTATTCTTTTATTTGGGCCATATTGCTCTATCTCTTCATTTTGTCTAACTCTGTGTTTGTTTCTGCATATTAGAGAAGTCAGCTATATCTTCCTGTTCTTGCAAGTAGTAGCCTTATGAAGAAGAGGTCCTGTGGTGCCTTGGAGCACAATAACCTCTGTTTGCCGGAACCAGGCACTTCAGGGGTATCTCCCGTGTGGCTGTGTAGGCCCTACTGTGTGACTGAGCTGCATTTGCCTTCAGTCCATTTGACGGCAAAGGCCCACTCTACCTATTTGGGGCACATTGGGCAGGATTTAGTGTCTGTGCTCTTAGTGGGCTTTTGTAGTAGGTCAGCAGTCAGACCAGGTGCCTGCCATTAAGTCCATGTGGTGGGACTGCAGTTGCAGTGAACCGCAGGGCACTATCTCTGTACTGTCAACTATAAGGTTTGGCTGCTGGGACTGTGAGCACACTGGTTTGTATGGTTATAACCCCCTCTCTCCAGGGCAGGAGTCACTTTGGAGCAGCTCTGGTCCCTGCTAGGGTTGCTTGCATGGTGCATTGGGGCAGAAGTGGAGGGGCCCTTGGGTGGCTCAGTCGATTAAGCATCCGACTTTGGCTCAAGTCATGATCTTGTGGTTTGTGAGTTCGAGCCCTGCATCAGGCTCTGTGCTGACAGCTCAGAGCCTGGAGCCTGCTTCAGATTCTGTGTCTCCTCCTCTCTCTGCCCCTCCCATGTTCATGCTCTGTTTCTGTCTCTCAATAATAAACGCTTAAAAAAAAAAAAAGTGGCTTTGGAGGGATGCCTGCTAAGTGGGGTGGGTTGGATGGGGTGCCTCTGAAGGGGAATGCAGAGGTGGGGCACTTGGTACTAGCAAGATAAGTGGGGAGTGTTTGTGCTGGTTCCTGCAAGTGTCTAGCTATGTAGGCAGGGAAAATGGGGGAGACAGGGGTAAAAGAATGGCACTTGCTAGCACTTCTGTTCTGGGAGAAGTCTCCTGGAGATTCCTTCCCCTGCAGTGCAAAATCTGAGATACCCTAGGCACTTTTCAAACTGCTGCTTCCTTGCAGTGTCTCTGCAGGGTTGTTATGCTGGCTCTTTAAGCGTAGGGACTTAGCTTCCTATTGATCTCCAGCTCTCCTGGAGCTAAACCACCTGGTTTTAAAGTACCTGGAGTTAAGTACCTCTTGATTATAAAAACTCTGGAAGTTAAGCCCCACTGGTTTTCAAAGCCAAATGTTATGGGGACCCGTCTCTCCAGTGTGGGTTCATGCCTGTGGTGCTTGGTATGGGTTCTGCTCCTTTCCCTTCTGTTTGGGGTTAGTCTTACTGGGGTTTGGTTCCTAGGTGCGTTTCCACCCCTCCTATGCTTTTCAATGTGGCATTCTCTGTGATTAACTGGAAAGTCTGTTCTGCCAGTCTTTGAGTCTTTTTCAGAGTTAGTTGCACTGACGTAGCCTTTGTCTCAGTGTGTACATGAGCTCAGGATCTTCCTACTCTGCCATCTTCCCAGATGGGACTTCCCAGAAGTCCCAATATGACAGATCTTTTGAGCTCCTGGAAGCTCTTCATCTCAAAATGGAAGAGAAGACTATGGCATAGATTTTTGGGGATATCTTTTAAACCATTTGGATCTTAGTATTCTTTTTTTTTTGAGGGGGGGTTGGTATTTCTTTTTAAATTTTAATTCCAATATAGTTAATATATAGTGTTAAATTAGTTTCAGGTATACAATATAGTGATTTTTATATATTACTCAGTGCTTATCATGGTAAATGTCCTCTTTATTCCTCACCACCTATTTCATTCATTTTCCCACTCACCTCCCTTCTGGTAACCATCTGTTCTTGGTTTATCTCCTTTTTTGTTTGTTTTATTTCTTAAATTATACCCATGGGTGAAATCATATGGTATTTGTCTTTCTCTGACTGACTTATTTCACTGAACATTATATTCTCTAGGTCCTTCCATGTTGTTGCAAATGGCAAGATTGCGTTCTTTTTATGGCTGAGTAATAGTCCATTGTATAAATATACACCACATCTTTATCCTTTCATCAATCTATGGACACTGGGCTGCTTCTGTTATTTGGCTATTGTAAATAATGCTGCAATAAACATAGGGATGCATATATCTTTTTGAATTAGTGACTTCATATTCTTTGGGTAAATACCAAATAGTCCAATTACTGGATCATAGGGTAGTTCTGTTTTTAATTTTTTGAGGAATCTCCATACTGTTTTCTGCAGCGGCTGTACCAGTTTGCATTTCCATGAACAGTACATGAGGGTTCCTTTTTTCTCCATATCTTCGCCAACACCTGCTATTTCTTTTGTGGTTGATTCTAGCCATTCTAACAGGTATGAGGTGTTATCTCATTGTGGTATTGATTTGCATCTCACTGATGATGAGTGATGCTGAGCATCTTTTCATGTACCTGTTGGCCATCTGTATGTCTCCTTTGGAGACATTTTTTTCTTTTTTTGAGAGAGAGGGCACAAATGAGCAAAAGGCAGGGAGGTGGGGGGAGAGAGAGAGAGAATCCCATGAAGGGCAGAGAGAGATGGGTGGGGGGAGAGAGAGGAGTGGGGCTCAAACTTACCCAATGCAGGACTTGAACTCACAAACCGTGAGATCATGACCTGAGCTGAAGTCAGATGCTTGACTGACTGAGCCACCCAGGCGCCCTTTGGAGAAATATTTGTTCATATCTTCTGCCCACTTTTTAATTGGATTATTCATTTTTCTGGTGTTTAGTTTATTCTTTATATATTTTGGATACTAACCCTTTATCATATATATTATTTGTAAATTATCTTCTCCCACTCAGTAGGTTGTCTTTTAGTTTTGTTGGTAGTTTTTCCTTTGATGTGCAGAAGCTTTTTATTTTGATGTAGTTAATTTTTGCTTTTGTTTCCCTTGCCTCAGGAGACACATTGCTAGAAAAATGTTGCTCTGGCCAATGTCAGAGAAGTTATTGCCAATGCTCTCTTCTAGGATTTTTATGTTTTCATGTCCACATTTTGGTGTTTAATTCGTTTTGAGTTTATTTTTGTGTATAGTGTAACAAAGTGTTCCAGTTTCATTCTTTTGTATATAGCCAAATTATGGATCTTAGTATTCTTATTTGCAGAATCATGGTGGTAGATTCATTGAGCTATGATCTTTGAGCTTCCTTCTAACTTTAGAATTTCATGACTTCTAAGTATTTTCTAGCATTTCCAATAAATTGTTTCATTATTAAGACAAGCATTTTTAATATTTGTAAAATATATCTCTACTGTTGTATAACAGCATATTAAGGCTTTTTTAAAAATTTATTTTGAGAGAGAGAGAGAGCATGCGCGCACAAGCGAGCCTGGGGAGAGGCAGAGAGAGAGAGAGAGAGAGAGACAGGGAGGGAGAGAATCCCAAGCAGGCTCTGCGCTGCCAGTGCCAAGCCTGATATGGGGTTTGATGCCATGAACTGCAAGATCATGACCTGAGCCGAAATCAAGACTTGGATGCTTAACCAACTGAACCACCCAGGTGCCCCAAGATACTAAAGCTTTTTCAAAGGTGTTATTTAAACAAAACAAAACAAAACAAAACAAAAAAACAAAAAACCTTTCTGAGAAATACAGTCCTATTGTAACACAATATATGCATTCCTAAAATTTATGCTATGCTGAATTGTGCAATAAAAGAAGAAAAATGAAGTTAGTATCATAGTTAGAAACTTTGTCAATTACACATACAGAAAGATAAGAACATAGTAAAAACAGCACAGTTTTACACATGTTAAATTATTAATACAAAAGTGCTATAATCAATATAGTACTCTACCTTGAATAATACTTGAGGTTTGCCTGTTAAAATGTGTTTCAGAAGGGTTGCAGTTTGGAAGGTTTTGAGAGGTGATGCAATCTGGTGGAAGTTTCAACACCAGCTGTGGATAGGTGTGGTTCTTAGCATGCAGTGAACTGAGGCAGCTGGTAGAGGTTGGAGGTATATACCATTCATGTATTTCTACATTGCTTAGTTCAGTTTTTTGAACTCATTTCAAGTGGATGCAGTTTTCTGTTTACCTAGTGAATGCTTGTCCCAGAGGAGAAATTGCATGTAAACAAATGTGAATCCACATTATGCTCAGATATTTGCCTGATGTATTAGTCACTCAGGAAAAAATTTGCATTGGAAAAACAAGCATTATAGTAAAACTGGATGTAATTTTAGACTTAAAAGAAGTTGCACAAATATTATACACAGTGTTTTCATATACCTCACCTGGTTCCCCTAAATGTTCGAATTATGTAACCATAATATAATGATCAAACCCAGGAACTTTGTATTGATGCTATATTGACTCACCTTAGATCCTATTCAGATTTTGTCATTTTTTTCATTGTTTTTCTTTTTCTGTTCCAGGATCCAACTCAGGATTCCATATTTCATTTAATTGTCATGTCTCCTTTGTCTTCTGCCATCTTGGACAGTTCTTTCTTTGTCTTTCCTGATCTTAACGCTTCAGAGAGTACCTGGACAATTATTTTGTAGATTATCCCCCTAATGTGGATTTGTCTGATATTTCTTCATAGTTAGGTTGAAGTTTGCATTTTTGGCAGGAAAACCACAGAAGGGATGTTGTGTCCTTCTGATTGCATTATATACATGGTATCTGAGATGTTAATTTTTAAGATGTGTTCAGTGTTTCTTGTAGTTGTATAATTTATATTTGTTTACACTTTATAGTCATTTGTTTTTAATGTGAGGTTTAATGTCTTCATTTTTATCAGTACCTTGACATATTTTATGGATAAGCCCTGTAAAAAGGATTATACTGTTATGGGTATCCCTTTATATCCTCCGATTATTTTTCTGTGTAAAGTAGTTTATTTTGTGGTTTATTTTGATTCCTCAATTATTATTGAGTAGTACATTTTGATTTTTCAGTTATTTCTATCAATTTGAGAGGGTATAATCACTTTTGAAATACAGTGTTACTCTATACTGTCTTGTGAAATCTTTTTATATAATTACTATCATTATTTTCTTTCAGTGTCAATAGTAATGGGAATTCCCACGGTGAAGAGAGAAGTTAAATCTTACCTCATAGAAACTCTTCATTCCCTTATTGATAATCTGTATCCTGAAGAGAAGTTGGACTGTGTTATAGTAGTCTTCATAGGAGAGGTAATTATTTAATTCTTATTATTTTTTTTACCACATATAATCTATAAGAGTCGAAACCATAATTGAATGTTTTAATATGCTTTTATAAACATCTTTTTAAAATGTGATGAATAAAGTTTCGATGATATATTACTTCTCATAGTTAAATGTAAGTCTAACTGGTGTTTGCCTTAGCTTCTCTCCTGCAGTAACAATCCACAAACAGTAATCTGTTGTGAATAGGATAATATTATACATATAAATCTTTTAAGAGCAGTGAGTTCCTTAAAAGGATAATGTTCTTAATGTTTTCTTTAATGTAGAAGTGAACACATGCATACTGTTTAAAACTATTACAGAAATGTATAATGAAAATTTACCTGTTACTCCTCCATGTAGCTATAACTACTATTGAATTTCTGAAATACATTTTAAGATATTTTTCCTGTGGCTTGTATACATATATATAAATGGGATTTTTCTCTATATTTTTTCATATCATGGACATTTTTCTACTAAAACGAATATCATAACATCATTTTTTTATGACTGCTAAATATTCATTGTATGGTTTTAACATAATTGATTTAATTTCTGATTGATAAACATTTAGACTGTTTCCAAATATTTGCTCTTTTTTTTAAAGACTGTACTGTGCATTACCCTAAGTAAATTGTTGGGCACGTGTGTAGTTACTGATGTGGGATCCAGTCATAAATGTGGAATTGCCAGGTCATAGTCTATATACATTAAAATGTTCATACATGGCCAAAATGCCCTGCAGAAGCTGAACCAGCAGGGTTCCACTAGAAGGGAGAAAGCAGTTTATCCCTCTTCCAGCAATCTGTGAGAGAGCCTGTTTTCCTGTCCCCACACTCTGTTATGTAATACTAGTCTTTACATTTTTATGCCAAGTTGATGGATAAAAATAATATACTGCTTTTGTTTAATTTGGATTTCCTTATAATGGGATTAAGTATTGGTTTATGTGTGTCTTTTGACTATTTGTATTTATGCAAATTTTATTTGTTAATCACATACTGTATGTCGGTAGAGATTGGTACAATATCCTTGGAAAGCAATTTGGCAATAGCTATTACAATTTAAAGCGCTATACTCAGTGACCTAACATTCTGCTTCTAAAAATTGATCCAATAGAAACATTTGCACATGTGTAAATATATTCAGGCTCATACACACATTTATATAGCTCCTACATATGCATTAATTAGATGAATAGAGAAAATGATCTTGTGGAATATACTCCAAATGATTAGTAGCAGATACCGTGAGAGTTGGGATTATGGGACTATGCCACCTTCTCTTGTATACAGTTTTATAAAATTTTGAGCCTGTACTGATTTTAATGAGGGAAAAAAGCCTTAACACTATATAAGAAAAAAATATACACTTACATAAAGGAAAAACTCAGTTTTTTTCTTCCATACAGGAAGAATTCAGTTCTTTCCTACTGTGTGTTTCTTCCCTGTGTGTCTCTACTTTTACGTAAACACTTTGACACTTCTAGTCAGCAAATGTGTGGAAGCTTTCCTCCACACCAAGCAATCCTCTGTGACAGCAGCTAGGTGTCCTACAATTTAACCTAATTCTGATGCTATCTACCTGAAATTAGCATCAGATCTCCTAGGTTAAGGGCTTAGTCCCACAAAACCAGCCCCTACCCCCACATATGCACATATTTCTGATGCCAGTTGCAAGCCCAGGTTGTCACTTGTATTTCTGACCAACTAACTACAGATTGGAGGTTCCAAAGACTCCCCCCTGTGCCTTCTTGAGTTCAGTTAACTTGTTAGAGTGCCTTACAGAACTCTGCACAACACTTACAGTTTGCTAATTCATTAAAGGCTACAGATGCACATCCAGATGGAAGAGGTGCATGGGGAAGTGTATGTAGGAAGGGGCATGGAGCTTCCATGCTGTCTGAGGGTGCCACTCTCCCAGCACCTTCCTTTATTCACCAGCATTGAAGGTGTCCAACCCTGTCCTTTTTTTTTTTTTTTAGTTTTTTTTTTTTAATTGTTTTTAATGTTTATTGATTTTAGAGAGAGACACACACAGAGTGCAAGCGGGAGAGGGGCAGAGAGAGAGGGAGACACAGAATTGCAAACAGGCTCTAGGCTCTGAGCTGTCAGCACAGAGCCTGACACGGGGCTTGAACCAACAAACAGTGACATCATGACCTGAGCCGAAGTCAGATGCTCAACTGACTGACCCACCCAGGTGCCCCCTTTTGGGTTTTTATGGAGGCCTCATTACATGATTTATGAAATAATGATTTATTAAATCATTGGCCATCGATGATTGATTCAACCTCCAGCTCTTCTTCCCTCCCCAAGGTTGGAGAGGGGTAGGACTGAAAGTTTCAACCCTCTGATCACATGGTTGACTCTCCTGGCAGCCAGCCCCCATCCTTCATTGGGGGGGTGTGTCTAAAACTGATCTCATTAACATAACAAAAGACACTTTTGTTGCTCTCATCACTTAGGAAATTCCCAGGTTTCCAGAGCTCTGCCAGAAATGGGACAAAGACCAAATATATACGTATTATTATAAATCACAATATTATAACTTAGAAGTAGAATTCCGTATTCAGGCACAGATGTGTGTACATCACTCAGATGTAATAACATGGGTTTTGGAATCAGACAACCCATATTCAGGGCCTGAATTCTGTCACTGCCACTTGAGTAGGTCATTTTTTCTCTCTTCATCCTGTTTCGTCATCTCTAAAATGAGAATTCTGCTATTGAGCCTTTTAAGCTCAACAGTGTTGCCTGCAGGTGCAATGAGATCACACACGGAGAGGTGTCATGCGCTGACTGCAGTTTAAGTGCCCGCAGTAATCTGATCTCCAAAGACTCCGCTCCTGAATTGCAGTATTTGTATATGTATCTATATAGAATTTCAGTTATTTGTAAGAAAGTCTATTCTGAACAGAATAATTTATAGAATTAATTGAATTGCTTTTAGGCAATTTAAAATTATTGATCACTGTATTTGATTCTGCCTTGATTAGTAGTTTTAATCTAAGTGTCTGGTAACCTGTGCTTCATTAACACTAGTAACAAGCGCATGTACTGTGGCTGTGACCTGATCTACAGTTTGCATGGTCCAGATCTACACTATGTCTCTAGTATCCTTCTAAGCCCATATTTTCAACTGCCTACTTGATAACATTAGTTGAATGTTTTATGAGCAACTTTTAATCTCTCCATAACTAAGTTAATCTGATTTTCTCAAACTGCTTCTCTTCCAGGTTTCCCATGTGTTTATTAAAGGTTCTTTACATCATGGAATTAATAGTTCTGTGTTCCAGTCATTTTACTCTTATTTTGTTATGTAGACCTCAGTGTGTTCTCAGTTCTATTTGTGTTATTCCTTAGCCTGAAACATTGCCTCTTCCTTCCTCTTTTTTTTAAAAATTATTTTAAGTTTGTTTATTTATTTTGAGAGAGACAGAGACAGCGTGAGTAGGGGAGGGGCGGAGAGAGAGAGAATCCCAAGCAGGCTCCACATTACCAGCGCAGAGCCCAAGGCAGGGCTCAAACTCACAAAACCGTTAAGACCATGACCTGAGCCAAAACTGAGATTCGGACGCTTACCTGACTGAGCCACCCAGGCACCCCTTCCTGTCTCTTTCTTAATCATCCTTAAGCCTCTCTGGGAGGAGAAGAGAGACAGAAAAGTAGTTACTAATTCTTTATTCTTTGTTCTTCTCTGGTGATTTCTGTCTTTGGGTCATTTAGGCATAAATGATGAGACATTTATAGAACATGCAAAGTTTTGAACAGTTGACTCTTGATGTATTGTTTGAAAGTTCACTAGCTCTATTCTAGAATTGTAGGAGTTAAGAGGAATAAATTCCAGTTGCTCTGAAGGATCCATGATATGATCCAAGTGTGATATTTAGATTTTAAGATTATATCATTTTTGTGTTTACTTTTACTTACTACTTTTACTTTAATTATAACCTTTGTATTTTAATGATCATTTGTTGTCTGTATGCCTCACTATTATATATTTTATAATTTTTCTTGTACTGTATTATCATTTATATTATTTCTGCCGCTCATGACCACTTTTGACAAAACGTTTTCCTATATTGTACTCTGGATTTTAGCAAAATTTGTTTTTCCTGTTCTGTATAAGAATAGAAATATAAGTATTTGGAGAATTCTCTTTTATGAATTTTGGTGGGAGGAAACTTTTCTCCCATTATGAAACTAAAAATGTTAGATAATTGCTTTACCAGTTCAGGCCTATGACATGAGCTCAGCCACTTGATATTCCTATCCTGTACTTTGGAGCTTAATTATTTTCTGATAACACAGAAAACCCAAAAGAATAAACAAATTATTAGAAATAATAGGGGAATTTATCAAGGTAGCTGGATATAGGTTCAATTTATATTTCTGTATGTTAGTCACAAAAAAATATTTTTTCTAAATCTATTTTCTAAAGAAGCAGGGATTGTGGAATATATATCAGTTTGGGATTGTCTCATGTTTCCTTATGATTAAATTCAGGTTTTACATTCTTTTAGCAAGAACACCATACAAGTGATATGGTATTCTTTCTCAGACTGTCATATTAAGATGATGGTGATATATCTCATTATCAGCATTGTTAACTTATCACACTTGATTAAATTGGTGTCTGACAGGTTTCTCTACTATAAATATACTCTTTTTCCTTATGTACTTAGAAGCTTTCTTTTGGAGTGATACCTTGAGATATTGCAAATATCTTGTTTCTCCTCATAACTTTTTCCCAACTAATCATCCTTGATGATTCTTGCCTGTAACAATTATTATGTTTGCTGAATGGTGACTTTCTAGTTCCTTTCACATTTATTCATTGGAATTCTATAAGGAAAAGCTATCCTTTTCTCCAATTTTATTTATTTTGTCAGTTATTGATATCAGGGTGCTCTTGTGGATATTACTATAAATTTTTTACTTTGTTACTAAAATTGTTCCATTTTTGGCCATTGATTGTCCTTTGGAGTTGGCTACTCTGTCCTTTCAATATGTCCCATCATTTTTCCTTACATTCTAGCAGTGTAAGATGTTCTAGGCTCATCTTGTATTTTCCCTACCCCAAACCTGGAATCAGCCATGTCCCCAAGCAACCTGGTTCTGTTAATTGGAGAATAGTATTAGAAACCAAGACCTGGGTTCTAGATAGGCTCATTGCTTCTGAGGGATCAGTGCTTCTAATCCTTTCAGTGAGCAGAACTAGGAAATACTTGTATGCATACATACACACCTGTACATCTATCTAGGTCCTATGTCCATTTATCTGTATATGTTCAAAATTATGAGTTTGTTATGATACCTTTGATTCCAATGCAGTACTGCAGGGTTCATTCTAGCCTCTTCCAATTCCTTATTCTTATTTTCCCCCTCAGTGGGAAACTTGGCTCTTGTGATTCACAGTATATCTACTTAACTTGCTTAATCCTAAATAAACGTAGTTTCTGAATTGCTAACCTATTTAAATCTACTGATTAAAGTTCATTTTCTGGAACGCCTGGGTGGCTCAGTCGGTTAAGCGTCTGACTTCAGCTCAGGTCATGATCTCACAGTCCGTGAGTTTGAGCCCCGCGTCAGGCTCTGTGCTGACAGCTCAGAGCCTGGAGCCTGCTTTGGATTCTGTGTCTCCCTCTCCCTCTGCCCCTCCCCTGCTCATGCTGTGTCTGTCTCTGTCTCAAAAATAAATAAAAACATTTACAAATTTTTTTTAAAAAGGTCATTTTCTAATTTCTTAAGAAAGGTCCATATAACCAGTTTTCCCTGAGGTTCTGTGTAGTCAAAAATGTTATCTTCTGTCTTTATTCTTCGCATAAGTATAGAAGCTTTTAGTCACATTTTCTTTTTTGAGGAGTTGGGGTGAATGGGGAGTGCTTCTGCTGAGGCTAGCCAGATGACCTTCCACACTTCTTACTCCTTGCTATAAGAAACTCATATTGCCAGTTGCCCAAATGATTCTTTTTCTGTCTTTAAGGCTTAGTCATCTTGCTATAACATGTCTTGGTTTCAACCATTGTGGATCATTTTTCCCTGGCACATAATATGCTCTTTAGGTATATAAGATCATATCATATCTTAACTCAAGGAAAGAACTTTTGAATGCTCTTTTTATTAGCATTTTAAGATATACAACAAAGTTGAAAGAATTTTACAGTTACACCTGTATACATAACACCTGCAATGTACTACTAAGGTTTTAGTATTTTTATTTATCATATCTCTACCTATCCATCCTTTATCCATCATTAATCCATTGTATTTATGTATCTTCTTTGGGGAAGTTTCTTCAAATCATTTGCCCATTTTAAAAAATTGTGTGGTTTTTTTGTATTTTGTTTTTGAGTTAGCAGAATTCTTTATATATACTGGATACCATTCCTTTGTCAGTTAGGGGTGTTTTGTGAGTATTTCCTTGCAATCTGTGGAAGTCTTTATGTTTTTCGCATTTTCTTGGTGAGTAGAAGTTTTTAATTTTGATGAAATCTAATTTATCAGTGTCTTCTACATTTGTGATTATTGTTCTCTATGACCTAAAAAATCCTTGCTTAGCCCCAAATTGTGAAGATCATCTTTTCTGAAAACTTTGTTTTAACTTTTCTATTTTAGGTCTGTTATCCATCTTGGGTTAATTTTTGTTATGGTATAACAAAGTATTCACTTGCATTGTTTTTCATGTTGGGTGTTTGTTTCTTCCAGTACCAGTTACTGAAAACACTTTCCTTTCCCAGGTGGATTGCTTTGGTGCCTTTGTTGAAAATCCAGTGACCAAATAAGTGTGGGTCTCTTTTTCTGTTCTGTTCCATTGACCTGTTGGTTGATCCTCATGCAAAGACCTTACTTTCTCGATTACTATATCTTTGAATTAAGTTTTGAAATCAGGTTGGGTTAAGTCCTCCAATTTTAATTTTCAGGATTGATTTAGATATTTTAGGTCCTTTGCATTTCCATATACATTTTAGAATCCTCACAATCATTTCTAATATCTGGTATTGCTTCATGGTGACAAGTGCTTCAGCTGTGTGTTTTTTCTTTTAAATTAATGGGAAATATCTGGTCACAATTTTTTTCTGTTTTGTGGCTCTCACTGTAGGTTTTTTTTTTTTTTTATTCGTTCATAGGTTTTGTTGAATTTCTTCCTCTTTTCTCATTTTTTTGTACAGTTGCTGTGCTGGTTCCTTTTTTATGAATCATCATAGAAGGAAGTGGCTTTTTTTTCCCTAGGCCACTGGTTTATAGGAAGAGGAGGGGGCAGAGTAGTGTTCCAGACTAGGGTTTTTTTTTTTTTTTCTTCTTTCTAGTCAAAGACTCTCTTTGTGGCTGCTACAGAGTCAGGCTGCTTCCTGCAAATATAGTTAGTCTTTGCCGTTCTTCAAGCTACCTCTGATTATTGGAACCACACTGGATTCCTTTTGAGCTTGAGAAGCTTGGTTGTTAATATTCGTCATATTGAAAATCGAGTTTGCAGTTTTGTATCCATTTCTCATTGATAATTCTGTATAATGTCAATGCTATCTTTATAGGCAAATTCTATATAAGTGGTTTAGTCTTTTCTAGTTAGATAGTTCAGTGTGCTTTCAGCCAGAGTTTAGTTACCTGAATGCTTCAGAACTTTTTACCACCCAAAGCACTGGAGGAGTATAGTAGCCTCAGAAACAGTAGTCCTCTGTATAGTTAGGTTTGCTCAAACTCTCATAAATGACCTGTTAGCCATCTTTCTTAATAAAGGCAGAAGTACAGATATCATGCTAAGTATTCAGTGAACAAACACTTATTGAAGTACCAAAATGAGGAAGGTACTGGAAGAGATTAAAAAAGAAACCCACTGGACAATCGATTGTCCCCTTAACTTGTAATCTAGCATTACACAGGGACAATTTTTTTCTCTACTTTTCTTGTTATTCTGCACTTCAAAAAAATATTTATTAGTTGTAAATGCACATGGCTAAAGAATCCCAGTAGTCTGTGGAGTTTGTTATACTAAACAGTAGTCTCCTGTCCTCACTCTTCTACCTCTCCTGCCGTTTCCTTCTTTTCCCTTCTCCATTTCCTTCTCCTCTGAAACTTTTTATGTCTTCTAGCCCTGGCTTGCTGGCAATCAGGCAAAGTAGACAGCCCTCCCTCTAATGCTCTTCAGTTGACATTTTTCTTTGATCTTTTCAAAGAACTCACTTTTAGTTTTGTTAACTTTATCATTCCTTTATTTTCCTGTTGCATTAATTTCCATTTTTTATTTTTCTTTCTTTCTGTTTGCATTTAGTTTGGTTTACTCTTTTTTCTAGAGTGTCTTCAATTTTTTTTTAATGTTTATTTTTTTGAGAGAGAGACAGAGACAGAGCACGAGTGGGGGAGGGGCAGACAGAGAGGGAGACATAGAATCCAAAGCATGCTCCAGGCTCTGAGCTGTCAGCACAGAGCCTGACGTGTGGCTCGAACTCACAAGCTGTGAGATCATGACCTGAGCTGAAGTCAGACGCTTAGCCAGCTGAGCCACTCAGTCGCCCCTCTTTTTTCTAGATTTATAAGGTGAATTCTTAGATTTTTGGCTGGAGAACTTTTCTAGTAGAGGCAATTTTAATGTATAAATTTCTCATTAGCTGCATCTCATAAACTTTGTTAAGTTTTATTTTCATTCAGACCAAAATACTTTCTAAATTCCCTTGTGATTACTGGTTTGACCCGTGGATTATTTGGAAATGTGTTGTTTAATTTTTACCTATTCGTAGATTTCCCAAATTTCCTTCTGTTGTTTGATTTCTAATTCAGGCTTTTTAAATTTATCAGTACTTGTTTATGGGCCAGGAGATGGTCTATCCTGGACAGGGTTTCATGTGTGCTTTAAAAGAATGGATTCTGCTATTGTCAAGGGGAGTGTTTCATAAGTGTCTGTTAGGTCAGGTTCGTAGTGTTGTTCAAGTCTTCTGTAGACTTGCTGATTATCTGTCTAGTGTTTCTATTCTTGATTTTAAATTACAGATTACTGTGTTAGTGCATCAGTAGTGTTTTTGACCTATAATTTTTTTAGCAGTTATATTTTAAGATGTTTACTTATACATTTGTTACAAATCATACAGATGCCAATTAGGAAGAAATTGTACATGTATAATAACCTATAAAATTTGCTCATAGTTCAACAAATATTTACCAAAATACTGGTAAGTACCAGGCATATCATTGAATAAAACAAAACCTCTGCCCAGTGAAGTTTACATTATAGAAAAATACATATTAAAAAACAAATATATAATACATTAAATGGTAGTAAGTGCTAGAAGAATAAGTCAGAATAAATGGGAAAGGGAGTATGGGATTGCCAGGGGATGGTTTATTAGACTGGTCAGGACATTTGGGCAAAGATTTGAAGGATGTGGGAGTTGAACAATCCAAGCTGACTAACAGCATGTGCAAAGACCCCAAGGCAAGAACATTGCTTGGCACATTTTGTGAAACAGTGAGGAGAGACCTGTGTGGTTAGAGCAGAAAAGGTGAAGGGTTCAGTAGTAGGAAGTAGTCAGAGAAGGAGTGGGGTGGGCCAGGTCACATAGGACACTACAGGCCATTGTAAGAACTTTGCTTTTACTCTGAGTCAGAGGGCTAACATTTTTTTGTAAAGGGCCACATGGCAAATATCTTTGGTTTTACAAGCCATACATTTTCTGTTGCATCTATTCAACTCTGCTGATACAGCCTAAAAACAGCCAGACAATATGTAAATGAATGGGTGGGGTTGTGTTCCAATAAGATTTTACTTTATGAAAACTGGCAGTGGGAGGTGCCTGGGTGGCTCAGTTGGGTAAGCTTTGACTTTGGCTCAGGTCATGATTTCACAAGTTCGAGCCCCACTTTGGGCTTTGTGCTGATAGCTCAGAGCCTGGGCCCTGCTTCAGATTCTGTGTCTCCTTCTCTCTCTGACCCTCCCCAGGTCATGCTCTGACTCTCTTTCTCTCTCTCAAAAATAAATAAACATTAAAAAATTAAAAAAAAAAATTTTTTTAATGTTAAAAAAAAAAACAGGCAGTGGGGGGCACCTGGGTGGCTCAGTTGGTTGAGTGTCCGACTTTGGCTCAGGTCATGATCTCGTGGTCTGTGAGTTCGAGCCCCACGTCCTGCTCTGTGCTGACAGCTCAGAGCCTGGAGCCTGTTTCAGATTCTGTGTCTCCCTCTCTTTCTGCCCCTCCCCCACTCATGCTCTGCCTCTTCTCTGTCTCAGAAATAAATAAACATTAAAAAAAAATAAAAAAAAACCACACAGTAGGTCTGTTTTGATATAATTACGACAAAATCATTTGAGGGTTTCAAGTAGGGAAGACACTTGACTTACTTTTTATTCCTTTAATGTTTTAAAATACTTTATTTTGAAATAATTTTGGATTTACAGAAAATTTTCACAAATAATAGAGAATATTCCCTTCACTCAGCTTGTTGTAATGTTAACTTATGCAGCCCTAATAAAATGATCAAAACCAGGAAGTTAACATTGGTATAATACTAATTATAGCTAAACTGTAGGTTTTATTCAAATTTGGTATTTTTCCACCTAATGTCATTTTTCTATTTTAATATCCAGTCCTAAATACCACACTGCATTTAGTTGTTCTGACTCCTTAGTTTCTTTCTATCCCTGATAGTTCTTGCACTTTTCTTGTCTTTCATGAATTTGGAAACCATTAGTGAGTACACTAGTCAGTTACTTTCTAGAATGTCTCAGTTGGGATTTGTCTGATATTTTCTCATGATTAGATTGTAGTTACGTATTTTTGGTGAGAATAATATGACTTACCTTTTAAAAGGATCACACTACTTTGGAAAGGGAAGAAGCAAGGAGATTACTTAGGAGACTTGTTGTAATAATCCAGGTGAGGCTTGGACTAGGATTTGTAAAGGTGGTAAGAATTTGAACTGAATGGGTTCTGATTAGAAAAGTTTGAGAACTATTGCTGTAGCATCAACTGTTTAGGAGAAGGAAAGGAAGAAAGGCTATAACAGATATATTAGAAAAGAAGTTTTTTGTTGTTGTTTTTTAATGTTGTTTATTCTTTCTTTTATCTTTCAACAACTTGACCATTTTAGAAGCTAGTAAAGCTAACTAGTATTTGTTAGTCTTTGTTGCTATATTTGCATTGAATTTGAAGTATCATAAAGCCAAGCATTAAATGGGTGGCAATAGCTTTTCCTTGGACCTTAGGGAAGTAAAATTTATTATGAGCTGCCAGCCCCATTCTAGCACCTGTCTTTTAGTCCTTTTGACTTGCCACTTGTACACATTATCTTTCTGGAATTTTCATTGGTTTCTTATTATGTAAAGTGACATCTGCTTCAGGCCCTGAAAGAGTTAATAAGGACTGGGCTTATTTTCCTGCTGTAAGTAACTAGAAGGCTGAACAAAATATGATTCATTTGTTCTCAGACGTTGGACAACAGACTGTGCATGATGTGATTCCCAGAGACAGAAAAATAAGTGCAGTGGATACCACAATTCCCCCAACTTTCTGCCTGGAGATGCATTCCAGATCACATTGCAGGAAGGGCAGTTGCAAATAGAGCAAGTGGAAACTGCAGGTTAGAGTTGCAGAAAGAAGACTGCTGCACAGAAAATGATGATGCCTTTTTTGTCTTTGTTGTATTAGGGCCACACATATGTAGGGTGAAATTAACAAGTCTGGGGGGGAGGGGGGAATGATCAGGGAACTATAACCCGAACAGTTCCCATTGCTCACACAGGATGGGTTCTGACCAACTGGAATGGCAGGGCATTTAGTGGCAACTCCAGAGGAGTTAAAATATCCTTGAAACGGTTATTCTAGGCCCATCCCAGTAAAGCTTAAAAAGAGGCCTATGGGGGGTCAACTGATGAACAAATAACGGCCTGTTAAAATAAAGCCCAATACTTTTTTAAAAAACAACAAGGTTAAGACACTCAACAATGTAACATTTGTAATGTTTATTATCAAATAAAAAATGGTTAGTATGCCAAAGAAAAAAATGAGTCATAACTAAAAGAAAATTTAGCTAATAGAAACAAATCTAGAAATGACAGAGGTGATAGAACTGGCAGGAAAGGACAATAAAACAACTATTACAAACATTTTCAAGTCCTTAAAACAATGAGGAATGGAATGGAAGATGTATTAAAGAACCAAATGGTGGAACATATAGCAATGAAAAGTACAATATCTGAAATTTAAAATTTACTGAATAATCTTAAAGGCAGATTAGACCCTGCAGAAGGAAAGGTCAGTGATTTTAAAAATAACAATAGAATGTATCCAAAATTAAATTAAATAGGGGAAAAGACTGAAAAAATTAAGAATAGCGCCTCAGTGGTCAATGGGATAATATTAATTGATCTACCATACGAAATTCCAGAATGGAGAGGAAAAAGAAGGAATAATTGCTTTTTGGAAACAAGAAAAGTATAAGCCCTTAGATTCAAGAAGTCCAAAAAGTCCTAGGCAGAATAAACACAAAACCATTGTCAGGTATGTCCTAATCAAATTGCTGAAAACCAGAGATAAAGAGAAGATCTTGAAAGAAGCCAAAGACACATTATGCACAGAAAAAGAAAAGAATACTACTCTAGATTCTTGTTAGAAAGTATGAAGGCCTGAGACAATGGAACATCATCTTTAAAGTGTTGGAGGGGAGCCCGTTTTTTTTTTTTTTGTTTTTGTTTTTTTTCATTTTTAAGGTTTTAGTTGAATTGCCTTGTATTTAATCAATTAGTATTAAGTGTTCATGCTACATACAACCTCATGACACCCAGGTGTGTGGGCATCTGTGAAAGCAGTGCACAGATATAGTGAAATCTCTATCCAAATAACAATGACATTTTTCTCAGAACTAGAACAGAGAATCAAAGGGCACCTTTATCCCTTCTACGGGTGGGCCACCTGAGGGCCTTTCCACTGTGCTCACTTGCCTGGTCTCCTGCTATGTCACGGGCTTCTGAATTCTAAGCAGGTTCTTTCACAATATTTGTTTGAGACTTTGTTTCATTTCTTTCATTTCTTGATAGAATGAATAAACAGAAAATGAGTAAGGATAGAGATGACTTAAACAATAGTATCAGCCTAATGATATAAAATCTTAAGAGGTAATTTAGAAGGTAACTATCAAACGTGGTGGATATTGTTTTTATTTTCATGACATCTTTCCAGAGACTATCTTATGGTCTATTGGAGTGATTCAACCTTTTTAAAAAATTGAATTATAATTGACGTACAATACTATAGTAGTTTCAGATGTACAGAATAGAGATTCAATATTTTATACATTATAAAATGATGACCACAATAGATCTGGTTACCATCTATCACCATGCAAAATTGTTACAATATTATTGACTATATCCTGATGCTGTACATTACATCCCCATGACTTATTTATTTTGTTACTGGAAGTTTGTACCTTTTAATGTCCTTCACCTGTTCGCCAATGCCCCCAACCGCATCCACTATTTTCTATATCTATGAGTCTGTTTTTATTCTGTTTGTAAATTTTGTTTTGTTTTGTTTTTTAGATTCCATGTATAAGTGAAATTATATAGTGTTTGTCTTTGACTCATTTCACTTAATGCAGGTCCATCCATGTTGTCACACAGATGGGAAGATTTCATTCTTTTTTTATGGCTGAATAATATTCCACATTGTTTCTATACCACATCTTCTTTGTCTATTTATCTATCACTGGACACTTGGGTTGCTTCCACATCTTGGCTTTTGTAAATAATGCTGCATTGAACATAGGGAAACTATATCTTCTCAAATCAGTGGTTTTGTTTTCTTTGGATAAATACCCAGAAATGGAATTGTTAAATCATATGGTAGCAGTATTTTTAATTTTTTGTGGACTCTGTACTGTTTTCCACAGTGGCTGCACCGATTTACATTCCCACCACCAGTGCACAAGGGTTCTCTTTTCTCAGCATTCTTGCCAACACTTGTTATTTCTTGTCTTTTTGATACTAGCCATTCTGACAGGTTTAACATTGCTTTGATTTGCACTTCCCTGATAATTAGTGATGGTGAGAATCTTCTCATGTGCCTGTGTGTATGTCTTTTTTTGAAAAATGTCTATTCAGTTCTTCTCATTTTTAAATCAGGCTTTTTAGTTTTTTGTTTTTGGATTGTATCAGTTTTTTAATATATTTTGGATAGCAACCTTTTATCAGATGTATCATTTCCAAGTATCTCCTCCCATTCAGTAGGTTGCCTTTTCATTTTGTTGATGGTTTCTTTTGTCACACAAAAGCTTTTTGTTTGATGTAGTTCCATTTGTTTATTTTTGCTTTTGTTTACTTTGCCTGAGGGGAAATATCCAAAAAAGTATTTCTGAGACTGATGTCAAAGTGTTTACCACCTATTTTTTTTCTAGGAGTTTTATGGCTTAATTTCTTACATTTAAGTCTTTGATGAATTCTGAGTTAATTTTTGTCTTTGTATAAGATTTTATTCTGGTCCAGTTTTATTCTTTTGCATGTGACTGCAGTTTTCTCAACACGATTGAAGAAACTGATTTATACCTTTGTATGTTCTTGTCTCTTTGTTGTAAATTAGTTGACCATTTAAGGGTAGGTTTATTTCTGGGCTCTCTTCTACTCCATTGAATATTTGTCTTTTTTCCATCAGTGCCATACTGTTTTGATTACTATGGCTTTGTAGTATAGTTTGAAATCAGGAGCATGTTACCTCCAGCTTTGTTCTTTCTTCTCTCTCAAAATTGCTTTGGCTATTTAGGATCTTTTGTGGCTCCATATGAATTTTGGGATTATTTGTTCTAGTTCTGAGAAAAATGCCATTGGTAAATTTGGTAGGGATTGCACTGAATCTGTAGAGTGCTTTGAGCAGTATGGACATTTTAACAATATGAATCCTAACAAGCCAAGAGCATGGTATATCTTTCCCTTTGTTTGTATTGTCTTTAATTTCTTCCATCACGGTCTTAGGGTTTTCAGAGTGCAGATCCTTGACCTCCTTGGTTAAATTTCTTACCTATTGTATTCTTTTTAATGCAGTTGTAATGGGATAGTTTTCTTAATTTTTTTCCCTGATAGTTCATTATTAGTGTACAGAAACACAACGGATTTCTGTGTGTTAACTGTGTATCCTCAAATTTACTGAATTTGTTAGTTTTAATAGTTTTTTTTTTTTTTTTTTTTTGGTGGAGTCTTTAGGGTTTTCTATGCATAATCATGTCAACTGCAAATAGGGCAGTTTTACTTTCTTTTCCATTTGAATGCCTTTTATTTCTTGCCTCATTGCTGTGGCTAAGACTTCTAATACTACTTTGAATAAAAGTATTGAGAGCAGGAATCCTTGTCTTGTTTCTGATCTTAGAAGAAAAGCTTTCAGCTTTTCACCCTTTTATTGTTAAGTATTATGTTAACTGTGTGTTTCTCAAATATGGCCTTTTTAATGTTGATGTACATTCCCTTTATACCTACTTTGTTGAGAATTTTCATCATAAATAGATGTTGAATTTTGTCAGGTGCATCTTCTGCATCTGTTGAGATGATCTTGTAATTTCTGTCTCTCGTTTTTTTAATGTGTATCACAATAATTGATTTGCGGATATTAAAACATTCTTGCATCCCTACTTGGTTATGGTATATGATCCTTTTGATGTATTGTGGAATTTGGTTGCTGATATTTTTGTTGAGTATTTCTGTGTCTGTGTTCATCAGGGAAATTGGCCTGTAATTGCTTTCTTGGGGTAGTATCTGTCTGGTTTTCGTATCAGGGTAATACTGGCCTTGTAAAATGGGAAGTGTTTCTCTTCAATTTTTGGGGATAATTTGTGAAGTATAGATATTATCTCTTCTTTAAATATTTGATAGAATTCACCTGTGAAGCCATTTTGTCCTGAACTTTTGTTTGTTGGGAGGTTTTTTAAAGATCTGTTTTAGGGGTGCCTGGGCGGCTCAGTCGGTTGAGCGACCGACTTTGGCTCAGGTCATGATCTCGCAGTTTGTGAGTTTGAGCCCCGCATCGGGCTCTGTGCTGGAAGCTCGGAGCTCGGAGCTTGGAGCCTGGAGCCTGCTTTGGATTCTGTGTCTCCTCCTCTCTCTGCCCCTCCCCAGCTCACACCCTGTCTGTCTCTCTCTCTCTCTCTCTCTCTCTCTCTCTCTCTCTCTCTCTCAAAAATAAACATTAAAAAAATTTTTTTAAAAAAAGATCTGTTTTATTCTTAGAGTGTACATGAGTGGGGGAGAGGGGTAGAGAGAGGGAGAGGGAAAAAGAGAAGATGAGTGAGAGAGAGGAGGGAGAGGGAGGGAAGGAGGGAGGGAGGGAGGGAGAAGAGAATATCTTAAGCAGACTCCATGCTCAGCATGGAGACTGACGCAGGGCTTGATCCCTCGACTCTGGGATCATAATCTGGGCCAAAATCAAGAGTCAGGATGCGCAACTGACTGAGCCACCCAGGCACCACAGGAGTTTGTTGTTGTTTTGTTATTTTACTGATTTTATTTCCTCATGATTTGTAATTAGTCTGTTCAGATTTTCTATTTCTTCATGATTCAGTGTTGGAAGATTGTTTCTAGGAATTTATCCATTTCTTCTAGGTTTTCCAATTTGTTTGTAAATAATTGTTCATAGTATTCTCTTAACATCCTTTATGTTTCTGTGATATGGGTTTTTTTTTTTTCCTCTTTCATTTCTGATTTTATTTATTTAGGCTTTCTCTTTCTTGATGGATCTGGCTAAAAGTTTGTCCATCTTTTCAGAGAACCAGCTTTAGTTTCATTGACCTTTACTTTTTAGTTTCTATTTCATTTATTTTTGCCCTGAACTTTATCATTTCCTTCCATTAACTTGGGGCCTTTTTTTTTTTTCTTTTTTTCTAGTTGCTTTAAATGTAAAATAAGATTGCTTATTTGAGATTTTTCTTGTTTCTTGAGGGAGGCCTGTATCACTACGAACTTCCCTCTTAAAACTTGTTTTGCTGTGTCTCAGATTTTGGGACATCGAGTTTCTATTTGCATTTGTCTCAAGCTATTTTTTGATTGCCTACTTGATTTCTTTATTTGACCCATTGATTGTTTGCTCTCCACGTATTTGGGTTTTTTTCAGTTTTCTTCTTGCCTTTAATTTCTAGTTTAATATAGTTGTGGTTGGAAAAGATACTTGATGTGATTCCAGTCTTCTTAAACTTATTGAGACTTGTTTTGTGGCTTAACATGTGATCTATCCTGGTGAATGTTCCATGTTTCATGTTCCATGAAAACAATGTGCATTCTGCTGGTTTGGAGTGCAGTATTCTGTGCTCTGTCTCACCAGGACTGGTCCAGTGCAGCAATATGATCTAAGCTTTTCTGTTAAGCATCCCGTTGATTAGGTATTCCCAACTTGTACATAGATATTTACAAATCACACATATATGCTATTAATAGCATATTGCACTCCCTAAAATATATCAAAAATAGAAAAGTAGAACATTCTTTTTTAATATTTTTTTACATTTAACTTTTTAAATCACTTTTTTGTAATTTACCTATTTAAAGTCACAGCTATGCAACCACCATCTCAACTTTCAAACATTTTAATCACCCCAAAAAACAACTCTGTACACCTTACCCATCACCCATTAATACCCTTCTCCCCCCAGCCCTAGGAGACCATTAATCTACTTTCTATCTGTGTAGATTATTCTATTCTGGATGCTTTATACGAGTAAAGGCATATAATATGTGGTCACACATTGAACAAATGTGAACGTGTTCAAGGTTCATCCCTGTTGTAGTATGTATTAATAATGCATATACATACTAATACAATAGCATATAGTTTTAATATAAAATACTTAATTTTACTTAACCATGAGGAACACTTGATTCTCCAGGAAAAAATGCTCTTTTTCTATGTATGTCCACTTTCCTTCCCACCTTTCCCACGTATATACCGTTCCCATACCCCTAGAATACACATATCTCAGTTGTATATTTGTAGATGCGTTCCCAGAATTGAGTGATAATATTGCCTTTGAAAAAGTCTCCACACGCTTTTAAAAAAGATTCAGGAAAAAGTGCTCTCTTTTAATTTAATGCAAGCAAGCCCCAGAGATCTGATATTGCCTATCTTATTATCAACATTTAAGAGTGGGGGAGAGGCAAGAACAGTTTCCAACCACAACTGTATAATGGAGATAACGATTTGCCTGGCTGTTTCTAGGCCAGTTATACATTTAGCTTTCTTCAGAAGATTCCCAGAATTCCCTTAGCTGATACCAGAAAGGATTTATTCTCTGGTGGAAAAGTGATATCAATTACAGTCGTTTAAGCAAACCTTTTGTTAGTTCTGTTGATTAGCGTAAGGATTACAGCATAAGGATTACATATAATATTAGATTTGGCTCATGTGAATTTCATACGTATTATTACACATTACTTAATGAATCTACATTTACTTTTTTTTCTTGACCTACCTCTTGGACAGCCAACTGGGAATAGGGAGGTGGTCTTGTTCATCTCTGTATTCCTGTTTTCCTTGGATAGGCAAATCACTGGCCCTCAATAAATGCTTAACAAATTGAATTCCAGGTTGTTTTTTAAATTTATTAATATCTATATAAACCAAACTTGATCATATTCTCCAGAATTATAGCTGATGTGTGAAAAGATACTCATTAGTTATATATATTGGTGATAAATTATTTCAAAAGAGATCGCTGACATTTGGTTCATATAGGGGAAGTACAGAAGATTTTGAGCGGTGTGCCAGTTGTATCTCCCTAGTTGTTAAGAGTTTGAAGAATGTGGTCTTAATGTCTCACTCTTAAGTCTTTAAATTTAACAATAAAAATAGGAATTACTTGCAGTCAACAGAAATTAAAATTAACATACTTTCATAGACCATCTTCTATACCACAACTTTTTATAACTTAATAGTTTTGTAATTTCCAAAATTTATCTTTTTGTTTAGGTTTGTTTTCTTTTTATCAAGTATTAAGTGTTTTGTCAATCTATAACATAGATCGTATTTTATGTATGATTGATTCTTTTTAGCATTTTAATATAAACTGTGACTGTATTTAAAATTGGTAGGGGGTATTAGGGGCGCCTGGGTGGCGCAGTCCGTTAAGCGTCCGACTTCAGCCAGGTCACGATCTCGCGGTCCGGGAGTTCGAGCCCCGCGTCGGGCTCTGGGCTGATGGCTCAGAGCCTGGAGCCTGTTTCCGATTCTGTGCCTCCCTCTCTCTCTGCCCCTCCCCTGTTCATGCTCTGTCTCTCTCTGTCCCAAAAATAAATAAACGTTGAAAAAAAAAAATTTATAAAATTGGTAGGGGGTATTAGATCTTTATTTGTATATAATTCTAACTGTGTGTAAAGTGCTTTTTGACTTGGGTTCTAATCATTATCAGCCTAATAATGAGAATCATAATAATACAGACCATAACTGCTTTTTATTACATAGTTTCATCATTTAATGTCAGAGTCGCTAAGATATTATCTCCTCCTGCCTTTTATTTTTTTTTAAATAAAAATGGAAAAATGTTTCTCTATTGTTTATTCCATTATTTATTCACTACTTCTAGTTTGGATAGTTGAGAAGAGGTAGAAATAATTTCTGTACTCCGTTTTTTCTACTGAATCGAACAAGGACAGTTGAAGGTAATAAAACTGACATCTGCTTATTGTATTAGTAAGTACTCAATGATATATCGTAGTTCAATAAAGTAGAATAAAGTAGAAATGCAAATCCATAAGCTGTCTGAAATTTTAATGCACTGCTTTAATTGAATGCTGTTAATTATTTATTTGAATTCATTATCAAAAGTTAAATAAAAATTTAAAAACATTAATGTATGTACAATTTTTTTTTCTTTTTCCCAGACAGATAGTGATTATGTACACAGTGTTGTAGCCAACCTGGAGAAAGAGTAAGTTGTTAAATATGAAAATGATCTTTTAGTTACTGTTACTTCTTGGCTTTTTGCTAAAAGAAAATGCTTTCTTTTTATAGTTCCTTTCTCTGTGAAGTTCATTTTTCATTGGGCCATCTATAATTGGTCTTTAACCTTATCATAAAGTAGGTGCATATATGTCCAGTTTTCTGATGGTGGATAAATTGGTGTATTTCAATATAGAAAAGATTTGAATGTCCTACATATATGACCCTATCCAATAAATTCTTAATCTTGAAGATAGTGAATATAGAGAGAGTCTGTTGACCAAGAAAAAAGCTTCTGCTGTCAGGGTAGATAGTCTTGCAGCAGTTTCAAACCTCAGTGCTAAATTATGGCTGAATCTGTACTGTTTTGCAAAAATTGAGTAACAGTTTGCTGTGAGCAAGGCACTTAGCAGGTAACAGGTGAAAATCTTAGTAAGTTTCAGATATTAGTGTTTATATCATCTTCATAGTTTTAATAGTGATATCATAAAACTAGTCTTGATAAGGGTTTCTTCACTGAGTTTTATGTTTTTGCCCCAAAAATGTATCTTTAACTTAAAAAAGACAAAAAGAAGCAACAATTACTTGCCAACTCTAGATTTAAAATAATGCAGCCCTTTCTTTGTCCATCAAAATGCTAAAACCAGAGATTTTAAAAAATATATGCAGAGTTCAGAATTGTGCATTTGTTAGATTTTTTTTTCCCTCAAGTGCTTGATTTCTTGGCAGCCTTTATATAAATACAGTTTAGTATAGCCTCCTTAAATATAGGAACAAGGCAGTAACTATTGGCCCCTCCTCCCACAGAGCACGTGGACAGGTCTCTGGGGCTTAAGCTGTGATTTGTCAGTTCTCTTTCCTCAATGTATAGGGAAACCAAGCCCAGAAAAAGGTACATTTAAGCACAAAGGACATATGTGCGAAGGCAGGTAGCTGAGCTGCACAAGAATTTTGTGGAGATTGGCAAAAACTAAATAAGGGAGAATGCAAATGTGAAAGAAATTACATTTGAGTTAGTAAAGCTGCTTATAAAAACCTTAGAACAGATTTTCTCAACCTTGGCACTGTTGACCTTTTGGGCTCGATAATTCTTTGTTGTGAGGAATGTTGTATGCATTGTAGGATATTTAGCGGCATCCCTGGTGTCTCCCCACTAAATGTCAGTAGTAGTACCCACAGTTAGGACAACCACATTCCTCCAGACATTGCTAAGCGTCTGCTTGGGGGCAGGATGGCCCCAGTTGAGAAATGACTACTTTAGAATGACATATAATCTATAACTCGCAACTAAACCTTTCTGAAAGTGGAGTAACTGGTTTTTGCATACATATATAGAGACACACAGTCAATAGTTTATTTTTTTTTTCAATTCTCTATTTTCTGTGATACCTTGATTTGATTTTTAAAAATTCTGATACTTTTTAGGAATATAGTATCTGCAGTTGGCCCAGGATTTCTATGCTTCTCTAAGAATAGTAGCATTTTACACTGTTTTTAAAGCATTATTTAAAAAAAAAAAAAAAAAGCAAAAAAAAACCCACCAAAACCCTTTTGTTATTGGAAAAATTTGCATTTTCTGGCAAGTAAAATCAATGATGAGCTACTTCACTGAAGACACTGTGATGTGACCATTACAGTATACGTTACTGATGTGTTTTATGTTAAGCACAGTAAGTTGAGCATTAAGATAAAGGGGCGCCTGGGTGGCGCAGTCGGTTAAGCGTCCGACTTCAGCCAGGTCACGATCTCACGGTCTGTGAGTTTGAGCCCCGCGTCGGGCTCTGGGCTGATGGCTCGGAGCCTGGAGCCTGTTTCCGATTCTGTGTCTCCCTCTCTCTCTGCCCCTCCCCTGTTCATGCTCTGTCTCTCTCTGTCCCAAAAATAAATAAACGTTGAAAAAAAAAATTTAAAAAAAAAAAAAAAAAAAAAAAAAAAAAAAAAAAAAAAAAGATAAATAAAATCCCACAGAACTTAAATGACTCAGCTATCCTTTCTCATGGTAGATTTTCTAAAGAAATCAGTTCTGGTTTGGTGGAAATAATATCACCTCCTGAAAGCTATTATCCTGACCTGACAAACTTAAAGGAGACATTTGGAGACTCTAAAGAAAGAGTAAGGTGAGCCTGTGTTAAGATCCCCCACCCTTGTGAGTATGATACATAATAAATGTAATCCTTATTTATTGAAATGTACCACATTTTAGGGTTGAGCTAATTTGTGAGAGCTAATGAATTTTGGTTATTTTATTGGAAATTCTGATGAGAGGTTGAATTTGGTATGCTCAATAACTTGTATAACTGCTTTTCTGTGGTATAACTTTTCTTAAGAGTATTTTCAATAGAATTCAGAAGCTAGTTCATATAGAAATCAAATGTTTGTATGCAAAATAAATGAGAACTGATTCAATGAAAGTGATAAAAACAATAATACTGTTCTGCAGAATTATATTGTAATAAATGTATTTAGTCAACTGGATTTATTTGTCTCTGACTCTCTCAAATTGAAGGACTTAAAACTTTCAATGTGTTATTAAAAACATTGTAATCTAAGAGACATTGACATTAGTTTTGGATTTTCTATAGGCAGAAAAAAAGGAAAAATACAGTTTTGGGAAGAGACTTACTGTGTTTCTTGAGTGAATTTTTCTGAAAGATATGTCCACATAGTTGGTTGTCTCAATAAATATAATTTTAGTTTTAAAAAATTTAGGGTTGAATTTGGTAAAAAAATTTTAAGTCATCTCATTAAATTCAAAACAGTTTATAAAGTATATTCTGGAGAAGTTTACTTATTATTTAAACCTTTTATTTTTTTTAACTAGCTTTTACAACCACTTTTCTTATTCAACATTAGTCTGTTTCTGCAGGCTACCAGGAATTCACTGAAAGGACTTAATATTGTAAACCTTAATATGTTTTGGGGTTTTTAAGCATTCAGTACAGTATTTATTAATTTTCACCTGTATGTAAAGCACAGCCCTGGTCACCAAAGCAGTGATCCCCGAAGTATAATTTTTGAAGCACGTTTCCAGAGACATTAAAATGTTAAATTTGAAAAAAGGTCCTATGGTCAAAAAAGTTTGGAAAATATTGGACTAAAAAGTTTTTTTCTTTTTTAAGTTTATTCATTTTGAGAGAGAAAGAGAGAGAGTGCCAACACCAGTGGGGGAGGGGCAGAGAGAGAGGGAGAGAGAAAGGATACTAAGCAGGCTCCGTGCTATCAGCACAGAGCCCAGTGCAGGGCTCAAACTTAGGAACCTCACAGTTCATGACCCAAGCCTAAGTCAAGAGTCGGACATTTAACCGACTGAGCTACCCAGGCACCCCAAAAGTTTTCCCCAACAAATGTATTGACTATTTCAGTGCCTCTAATATATTAATATGTCTCCAGAAGGAGAATATATGTGCTTCCCTAATTTACTTGACACTTGACTTCATTTTTCCTCAGGATGTCTTGAGGATTAGTGTTTTGGGGAATATGTTTTGATAAAGGCTTCATTAGAGAAAAGTGAAGTCTCTTACATGCTCCTCTACATGTGTATGTATGTGTGTGCCTGTATCTGTGTATCTATGGGTAGATAATTTGCATACATGTATATTATATATTGTGCATATACGTGTGTGTATTATAAAATATCACAACATACAATATGTACTCTAAAATATTTACACCTAATCTTATTTTGCTAAATTTGAGTCTGATTCCTAACTTATTTTTGAAAAAATTTTTTCAGATGGAGAACAAAGCAAAACCTGGATTATTGTTTTCTAATGATGTATGCTCAGGAAAAGGGAATATATTACATTCAGGTAAGTGTGATTTTTGTTTTCCTTTCATGTTTTTCACACTTTTGAAGAAGTAGTATCAAGAGTATATGTTCATTGAAACAGGAAGTTTGGAAAGTGTAAACCCTCTAAGATGTGTATGTTGATAACAATATATCAGAAAGCAGAAAGGTCTGTCATAGTCACTGATAATGTGGGCTCTGCATTTCCATTCTCCAGTTTAGCCCAACACTAGCTTTCCAGATAACGGTGTGACAGTGGGTGCGTCACTCACCTCTTCTTCTCTCATCCCGCCATCTCTGCTCTCATTCTCCCTCGCTCTACTGCTAAAAAGAACTAAGGTTTAGTTACTTGGCAAAATTTAAAGAAGGATTTTTTTACAGGTTTTTTTTTTTTTTGGTGGTCTTACAGTAGGATAGGTTTTTTGTTTTTGTTGTTTTGTTTTTTGCATGCTACAGTACATTTACATTTATATTGAAGATAAGAATAAGTTTATTATGATGTGGGTTTTAAGTTAGCCAGATAGGCAACAACTTAAATAATTCTAGGAAGCTCTTATTTCTTCTAAATCTCCTTCTCCTTAGTGACGTTACAATTGGAATTTCATTTCTTTAACCAAAGGTCTTTATTCCTTGTTCATATGCAGATACTGCACACTATGCCTGTCATTTTTTTTTTAGTTAAAAAGTTTTTTATTAGATATTTCCCTGGAAGTATACTTTGATTGATGGGAGTGGTAAAAAAGGGGCTCTGGGTCCCTTAATCAGAAAGGAAATAAATGGTTTGCAACTGCTGGCATAGGTTTGGGAGGGAAGGAAAGAAGGAAAAGCCTCCTATCACCTGGGAAGGCCGACTTACTGAGGACAGACTTTGTCTCCTTTGACATTTTATCTTGGGCCACCTGTGTTCAAATGTGCATGATGAACCTTTTTCCTTGGTTCTCAGGCTGGGAAATGTAAATGATGATAGGGTCAGAATATGGCATTGTATGTAACAGTATACAAGAGTTATGAGTGTAAAAACATGGTATCCTAAAATTAGTACATTTCCTTTAAATGTCTTAGAGAAGTCTTTAATTTCAAAATAATAACTTCAAAACATTTTATTAAACATGTCTCCTATTATTGTAGTGGAAGCTTGCTGTTTGTTCTAGGGCCAATATATATTTACACTATGACCAAGAACTTTATAGAGAGAACTTTAAAAAATGTAGTTATATTGCTTTTAAATTTTATTTTAAATTTCTCTCTAAGGAAAGAATGGAATCTTAAAGCCTTTTTTGGTGTGGAGTATAGGAAAAGTAAGCATTTAGGAAATTAAGGAAAGGATGTGGTTAAGAAAGAGGATAAGGAAAACTTTAAGCAGGGCATGTATATATGGTGTTATAACAACAGTAGCTGTGAACTAACATTTATTGCACACTTACACCATGTGTCATGTATTGTTCTTTACAACTTAGACTTTACACATATTAACTCATTTAATACAACTCTTTTTCACAAGAGCAAGATCATACTGTACATACTGTCTTGTAATCTGTTTTACTGTCGTTTAGCATATTATAGATATCTTTACATGCCAGTAATTACAGACTGGAATAATTTTTAATCTCATTGAAATATCATTATTCAGATATCATAATGACCTTACTGTTGGTCATTTAGATTGTTCCTAACGTTTCAGTTGTGTCACAGATGAATCCAGTGAACATTCCGGAAATTACCCAATTTTCCCAAAAATCATGCCTCCAAAAAGAGGGAATAGCTTTACATTGAATTCTTGACATAATTTCATTTTACATAGAATTGTCTCAGTGAGTTCATTATAATTTGCAAAATATTGTGGGAAGGGGCACCTGGGTAAGTCGGTTAAGCATCTGACTCTTAGTTTCAGCTCAGATCATGATCTCATGGTTTGTGAGTTGGAGCCACGCTGACAGTGCTGAGCCTGCTTGGGATTCTCTCTCCTCCGCCCCCTCTTCCCCTCCCCTGTGCATGCAGGCACATTCTCCCTTTCCCTCTCTCCCAAAATAAATAAAATAAGCTTAAAGAAAAAAAAAGTACTGGTGGGGAAAACACATTAGCCTGAAAAGTCCTCAGTTTAATACTAGTTTTGAATGTTTGTGAAGGATAGAAATCACCTGGCAAAATTGGAGAAAAATTAATGTGGGGAAGGAAAGACATTCAATCCAGACTTGATAATTATCCTAGGTGTATGACTTCATGAAATGTATTTATTTATTTTTTATTCTTTTGTTTTTAAATATGAAATTTATGTCAAATTGGTTTCCATACAACACCCAGTGCTCATCCCAACAGGTGCCCTCTTCAATACACATCACACACCCTCCACTCCCTCCCACCCCCCATCAACCCTCAGTTTGTTCTCAGTTTTTAAGAGTCTCTTATGTTTTGGCTCCCTCCCTCTCTTTTTTTTTTTCCTTCCCCTCCCCCATGGTCTTCTGTTAAGTTTCTCAGGATCCACGTAAGAGTGAAAACATGGTATCTGTCTTTCTCTGTATGACTTATTTCACTTAGCATAACACTCTCCAGTTCCATCCACATTGCTACAAAAGGCCATATTTCATTCTTTCTCATTGCCACGTAGTATTCCATTGTGTGTATAAACCATAATTTCTTTATCCATTCATCAGTTGATGGACATTTAGGCTCTTTCCATAATTTGGCTATTGTTGAAAGTGCTGCTATAAACATTGGGGTACAAGTGCCCCTATGCATCAGCACTCCTGTATCCCTTGGGTAAATTCCTAGCAGTGCTAGGTGTATGATTTCATGGTTGTATATGCTGGAGTATGTCCTACCCAGGTTTTTGAGAGAGTGCTTTTAAAAAAGGCAGTAGGGCACCTGGGTGGCTCAGTTGGTTAAGCATCTGACTCCCACTCAGGTCATGATCTTGCAGTTGGTGAGTTTGAGCCCAATGTTGGGCTCGCTGCTGAAAGCATGGAGCCTGCTTCATATCCTCTGTCCCCCTGTCTCTCTGCTCCCCCCTCACATGCTGTATCTCTCTCTCAAAAATAAATATTTGGAAGAAAATAAATTTTAAAAAAAGGCAAAAGAACCAGAGGTTACTCTGTGGTCATCACAGGCATACTCCTAAAGGTGGAAAAAATGTCACCCGTGCTAATGTTACATTTTGGCTTGAAATGAAGTTTCGTGTGACAGAATCATACACTTTCATAAAGTCCTGTATCACAGACGACTTGGAATTGAAGACCATGTCTTCTGGAACACTTGTTGGGTGATTCAGGTACTTCCTAGATGGCGCTGAGTAATTCCTGCTGTATCACGTAACAAGGCACAGTATGTCTAGTTGACCCACTTGTATTGATGCTGACACTAATCAGTGGGCTTGGTGGTGTCAGCCTCATCTGTCCTTTATAAAGCTTCCCAGCAGCCACTCCTCTGATGTCCACATTCTTTGATTATTTTTCCCCAGATCAGTTATTTCATTAGAGGTGCTGAGTGATAATTTTCTAATTGTGTAATTTGTAATGTTCTTAGAAGTTGAGTTCATCTGTAAAGAACTTTTCCTCAACTCTTTGGTTACCTTGAAAAATAGTTCACAAAGGAAAGGCAGAATAAATGCCTATTCTTTCTCTTCATTAAATTTCAAAGGTGGTATCCTAGAAATCACCAGTGGCAGTCATTTAAAAAATATTGTTCTGAACGCATGGATTTTTAAATATATTTGATTTGCCTCAGACCTTGCAGTCACTATTCATATTGAGGCTTACACTGGTACATCATAAGCTGGTGGGAATCTCTTCAAATTGGCTCTTGTAGTCCTTCAATGTAAGTTTAGTAATCTTAGATCATTTCTTTGCTGACTGGCACAAGATTTGCACATTTTCTATGGGAGATCTAGAATCAGCCATTTCTCTAAGAAGCTCTTTTCCATTTAGAAGCAAATAGTATTTAGGACCCCAATCCAGGTGCTCGAGATGCTTATTGCTGTTATGGTGTCTTTGCTTCCAGGCTAAACTTTTAGCAAGGGAAAGAGTATTTTATTTTTCAGGAGAAAAATCTACAAGCTCATATTAGTATTCCCAAATCAAATGAAGATTTGGGGGTTTTTACTTGACTTTTTTGAATTTATACATGTATTTCTTTTACATTGAAAGTCTTGGTTTTTAATCACATTATCCTAATAATATTATTCTATAGTATAGCTGAAATACTTACAAAACAATGACACCATTGTCACTACTATTAGACTGATGAATGTGATTTAAATTTTCTTTGTGCTTCCCCCCTTCTTAGAATATATACCAATATGGATATATTGTCAAAATACTATGTTTTAAAATAACTGGAAATAATTCTTTATACTGTCTGATCATGCTGCCAAATTGATATGAAATTTGGTTTGTTTCATTTTGTATTGTTTTTAGCATTTTTTATCCTTTTTAGTTGTAAAAAAAACTTTCCAAAATCATAACTTATATAAGATACACAGAAGTCTCACTTAATTTAATTTAATTTAATTTTATTTTATTTAATTTAATTTAATTTAATTTTATTTTACTTTACTTTTATTTTATTTTATTTATTCTATTCTATTCTATTCTATTTATTTTGAGAGAGAAAGTGAGGAGCATGAGTTGGGGAGGGACAGAGAGAGAGAATCCCAAGCAGGCTCCACACTGTCAGTGCAGAGCCTTGAACTTACAAACTGTGAGATCATGACCTGAGCCGAGACCAAGAGTTGGATGCTTAACCAGCTGAGCCACCCAGGTGCCCCAGAAGTCTCACTTTTATCCCTGTTTCCTCCCTCTCCCATGGGTAACCACCACTAATTTTTTCTTTTTATACTTTTAAAATTTTTAAGCAAAAATATATATATATTTTTTCTGATACTGCATTTGCATACTATAAAAACAATATTTTGCATCTTGTTTTTTAGCCTCCCTCTGTAAACTAGTGATCACTAATGAGATGTAAGATTTTATTTTTTTTCTTAAATGTTTGTTTATTTTGAGAGAGAGAGTGAGTGGGGGAGAGGCAGAGAGAGAGCAAGAGAATCCGAAGAAGGCTCCATTCTATGAGTGCAGAGCCTGATGCAGGGCTCAAACTCACAAACTGTGAGATCATGACCTGAGCCGAAGTCCAAAACTTAACCAGCTGAGCCCCCCAGGCTCCCTGAGATGTAAGATTTTTTAAAGAATGGCTCTTGCCTTGACAAAACACTGATGTCAGAGAAGTACATATGTTCACTAAAAAACCTGTACATAAAGGCTTATAGCAGCTTTTTTCATAATAGCCCAAATCTAGAAACAACCCATATGTTCTTCAGCCGGTGAATGTTACACAAACTGTGTCACATCTGTACCACAGAATACTAAATAATGAAAAGAAACAAACTATTGATACATAGCACATCTGGGATCTCAGGTAATTATGGGCACTTTAAAATTGAATCTTAAAAGGTTGCATACTGTATGATTCCATTCATGTGGCATTCTTGAAATGACAAAGTTGTAGAGATGGAGAACAGACTATTGGTTACCAGATGCTGGAAGTGGGGAAGGAAGGAGGTGGCTGTGAATATAAAGGGTAGCGGTAGCACAAGAATTCTCACGATGGAACTGTCTCCCAAAAACTACATGGAACTAAATACATACACGAATACATACACAAACCTGAATGCATGTAAAACTGGTGAAATTTAATAAGGTCATCAAATTGTATCAGAGTCAGTTTATTGAGAGAGAGAGAATCCCAAGCAGGCTTGACCTGAGCCGAAACCAAGAGTCTAATGCTTAACCAACTGAACTACCCAGGTACTCCAAGTTTTTTTTATTTCTTTAAAAATTTTTTTAATGTTTATTTATTTTTGAGAGACAGAGTGTGAATGAAGGAGGGACAGAGAGAGAAAGAGACACAGAATCTGAAGCAGCTCCAGGCCCTGAGCTGTCAGCCCAGAGCCTGACATGGGACTAGAACTCATGAACAGTGAGATCATGACCTGAGCTAAAGTCAGACACTTAACCAACTGAGCCATCCAGGTGCCCTTCCAAGAAGTTTTTTTTAAAGTGAAGTTGCTTATATATAGAAATATTGCATTTCGATACACTAATAACAAAGTAGGAGAAAGAGAAATTAAGAAAACAATCCTGTTTAGAGTTGCACCAAAAAGAATAAAATACCTAAGAATAAACTTTCACCAAGGAGGTGAAAGACCTGTACTCTGAAAACTATAGGACAGTGATAAAAGAAATTAAAGATAATACAGACAAATAGATATTCCATGTTCATGGAATGGAAGAATTAATATTGTTAAAATGTCCATACAACCTAAGCAATCTACAGATTCAGTGCAATCCCTATCAAAATACCAACAGCATTTTTCTCAGAACTAGAACAAATAATACTGAAATTTATATGGAACCACAAAATACCCTGAAAAGCCAAAGCAATCTGAAGAAAGAAGAACAAATCCGGAGGTAACACAATCCTAGATTTTAAGATATACTACAAAGCTATAGTAATCAAAACAGCATGGTATAAGCCCCGAAATAGACACATAGATCAATGGAACAGAATAGAGAACCCAGAAATAAAAGCGAAGTTGTTTGATGTGAGAATGGAACAAAGCAGTTTTCCTAATTTAATGTAAAAATGTAAATTTATGGGGGCGCCTGGGTGGCTCAGTTGGCTAAGCGTCCAACTTCGGCTCAGGTCATGATCTCACAGTTTGTGAGTTCAAGCCCCACCTCGGGCTCTGTGGCGACAGCTCAGAGCCTGAAGCCTGCTTTGGATTCTGTGTCTTATTCTCTTTCTGCCCCTCCCACTTGTGCTTTGTCTCTCTCCGTCTCTCAAAAATAAATAAACGTAAAAAAAATTTTTTTTAAATGTGAATTTGTGTATGGTAACCAAAATTAGTGTATTGAATTTCAAATAGGCATTTGACTATTTCATCTACATCTCTGTGCATTTAAATAGCTTGTTTTTGAATTTACTTATTAGAATAATTTGGAATTGCCTGATGTTAGGGATCATCTTTCCTTGGGGTATAGATAGTATTTAGATGTGTGTGTAGGCACCTCTTTTTTTCAGAAAGCAAGGTTAGGTGCCAGTATAGCTCTGTGCTTTGTCTGGTTTTCCCTCCAGCTTCCCTGAAGCATAAAACATGCCTTCCCTGTTCACTGATGTATTATTCCCTGGGTTTAGTATCGTGTCTGGAACACAATAGAAGCTCAATAAATATTTGGTGAGTCATTATCATGTCTTTCCAAGTACTCCTACTGTTTCTTCACAGATAGGAAGAAGAAAGCTTGTAGGACTTAAATACCTGAAAAATATAAATACTAAAATAAGTGAAAATTGCTTGGCAGGTAACTGGAAGTGATAATGTGACATTAAGAAAAGGAAAAAAAATTTTTTCAAGGTCATTAAAATCATCTTGTGACTTAAAATTTTTATGAGAGGAGATTCTGGGGAGGAAGTCTTTGCATATGCTTGTGATCCTTGATCCTTTGTCAACTCCCAGTTGAATTGGTAAAAATCCCAAGTGTGAATAACACATGGGCGAACTGTGTGGAATTAACTGGCACTCTGAATTGCTACAGCTTCTTAAGTATTTTGAAAATAACTTTTAAAATACAAAAAGTGAGGGGCACCTGGGTGGCTGGTCAGTTAAGCGTCCAACTCTGGATTTTGGCTCAGTTCGTGATCTAACGGTTTGTGGGATCGAGCCCCAAGCTGTTAGTGAAGAGCCTGTTTGAGATTCTCTCTCCCTCCCTCTCTCTGCTCCTACCCCGCTTGTGTGTTCTTTCTCTCTCTCTCTCTCTCTCAAAATAAATAAATAAACATTAAAAAAATAAAATACAAGAAGCGAGCTTTCAGGAATCTATCCTACAGAAATGAAAACAGTAATATGTAAATATAAGCAAATTTATTACATCATTGTTTGCATTGGCAAAAAATGAGAAATAAGCTAGATGTGTGTCTATGATCAGGAAAGAGTTGAATGAATTGTTTCACATTGATAACATGGAATGTTATGCATTTAGTAAATATCAACCTGGAAAGATATTCATGATATATTAAGAGACAAAAGACAGTTTGATAATATGATCCCTTATTATAAAAACGTACATGTGGATGGGCAAGTGTGTGTGGACCTTTTTGTGCTGTGTGTCCATATAAGAGGTAGCAAATAGATGCACACCCAACTTTTAACATTGGTTACCTCAGCTAGCAGGGTGGAGGGCAGAGAAGGAAAGCTGCAGGCTTTTTCTTTGACCTCGAACAAGTATTATATAAAAATTAAAAAAAAAATTAAAGGCTCACAAAAATTCTTCTCCTTTGAAAAGTAAAAAAGGATAGTGTGAAGTCATGTTGGGTGCTCAGAAAGGACCAGAAAAGAGTAATTCGTGGAGTGGTGCTGTGATCTCCCATAGTAACGGAGTGGTTTAGGTGACTTGCTATGTGTGCCTCTTCCATTTTATTTTCCTCGTTTTCTTTTAATAAAATTTATTTTTATATTTTCATCATTTTTGACCATTGTTTTCTTGATTTGTGTTTAAAAGTATGCTTGAGTTTTCTTATAATAAAGAATGTCCTTTAAACCTGCCATCTCTTTGATTTATTAATCTGATCAACTTTCTTTAGCTTGAAGATGATATTATTGTCAAACAGAATTACTTTAACACTATAAAAAATTTTGCACTTCAACTTTCTTCTGAGGAATGGATGATACTAGAATTCTCCCAGCTGGGCTTCATTGGTAAGAAAAGTGTCAGATTTATCTACTTTTCAGAAATAACTGTGACTTTTGTAATGGTAAACTAATTTCTTTTACCTTCAAACTGTCTTTTTTTCTCTGGAAATCGATTGCTTTTGAGGAAATTTAATTTAGGTAAACTTCCATGTATAAAGTGATGAAAATCAACCCAAAATAGTATTTGGGTACTTGTAAGGTTGTAATATTTGCTGTGGAGTTCTCCAGGCAGCCCTTCTGGCTTCTTGTGTACACACGTAAAGCCTTCTGAGCATGTCTGATTTCTTCTCTGACACCTCCAGCTCCCTGTTTATGGCCCAGTGCTTTTGCAGCATTGGGGTTCTTTTAAAAAGAATGCCACACTAAATGTTTTCTAGTATGAATACCTAGTATTTGATGTAGTACTTGACAGTGATTCATTCATAATCATTTGTTACTTTCATAGACAAGGTTCTCATTGAAAAATTTTTTCTCACTAAAGTTCATAAATTATACAATTAGGATATGTTTAAAGTTGAAGAATTTCAGGAAGTTTACAGGTTTTAAGAAACAGGATAAAATTTCACTTCTTGTAGTACTTTAAATATTAGAGGCTAGGCCTTTGACCTTGTTGATCATTTATCTCAAAACTTAAGAGTCAGAAACATCTTTGTGAAGGTTTCAGTGAAGGCAGAATTGGAATGCCTTGTTTTTTGCATTTATTTATTAGGTTAAATGTTTTGTTTGTTTGTTTGTTTTACCTAAACCTAAAGGATCCTTAAGTTCCTTTTTTTCTAATGGGAAGAATGTTAATAAGACACAAAGGAAAAATCTCTGACTTGCTTCTTGAGCCAGTAGTTGTATGATAGATTTTGTGATGGAGAAAGTCAGGAGTTTCGTAGTTGTGTGACAACCCAGAAATGTTTAGCTAAAGCAAGTTTGTTTGCTTTTGATAAGACAAGTAGGGAAATTATTCATAATGATTTGTATTTGAGAGCACAAACTTTATTTGTTGTATAGATTTCATTTATTTAAGCCATTTTGTTGCTTGGTTTCTTTATGAAAGCTATTGACTGAGAATGTTTTTTTCAGGTAAAATGTTTCAAGCACCAGACCTCACTCTGATTGTGGAATTCATATTTATGTTCTATAAGGAGAAACCCATTGATTGGCTCTTGGACCATATACTCTGGGTGAAAGTCTGCAACCCTGAGAAAGATGCAGTAAGTTAATTTCTTATGAGGGTGGATGTAGGAGTGCTGACCACACGGCCTCCATCTTTGGCCCATCATTGTGTTCACGTTCACTCTATCACCTCTCTTGGGGCTACATGTTCAAGGCCCCATGGTGATCAATATACATAGGTTAGAAGTGCCAGCTAAGGCTGGGCTGACGAGAGGCTTGTTTTGGCTTCGCATGTATCTCTTAGAGATAATACAGTCTTTCCCCTTCCTCATGCACAGGTGGCACCACAAGATCTACTTAAAGGTTAGCTGTCAATTAGTGCATGTACACCCGTTGACCTCCCTACATGGCCCTTGGTCACTCCAATGTGTCCTCTCACAGTAAAATCTGTGGACTAAGGTCCAGACTTTGCAGAGAAAAACTGCACAGTTGGATCATCATCCCAGTCAGTTCCTCCCCGACGTCAGTTACCTTGAATAAAATTCTGTGCTTTCTCAGTTCGAGGGACACTTTACTGTCCCTCTCCTGCCTTCTAACCGTGGAAGAGGCTTCTTTTCTGTATCCCGTGAAAGGGACTTTCAGGGAGCCAGAATTTATAAATGAACAGTTAAAGAGCTGAATGAAGTGTTTTCACTTAACATTTGAAGTGCTTGCTTGCTTTCTTGAACTGACAAAAAGTTCCTAAATTAGAGGGATTTTTAAATAACGTGGAAAACCCTGTAAATCAGTGAAGTCCACCCTTCTTTAAATTGCTGATAAATGTTAGTAAGTGTCTTTAGGCTTTGTTATTTGGTTACTGTTGGCTATAGATGTTCTCATAGCTGTCCCAGGGGTATTGTTTCAGCTTTCTTCATACTCTCTGTCATTGTTCCTTTTTCAAACGCTTGGGGGACAGTATCAGACCCCAATACATCTGTAAATAAGGAATAAAATAGAAGTAATATTTTATACCAAAACAATAGCAAGGGAAAAAAGTACCTTTTAGTGTATTACTTGCAAGAAACCAGTGTTCATATTAATATGCTGACCTTTGGGATTATGGTAGGTAAGTAACTGAACAATTTTTGCTTTGATTATTCAAATATGTTATTTCCATAGAGATCTTATTGTAAAAAGTAATTAGATACGTTTTCTTTGTCCAATTTGAATTGTACCACTGGAAAAAAAGGAAATTTTTATTTATTTGCTGTAATCATAAATAAAATGTGAATACACATTCTCAGAAATAAGTCAATTTTGACATGTAATAACAGGAAATATTTATTATGGGCATGTGTCTTCATAGGGATGACTTAGCATTCATTCTAACAAACATTTAATTTGACTTCATGACCGTATTATATTCTCTAAAATAGTTTAATCATCCTACCTGCCAGTGAGTTTTTAGGACACTGTCTGGTGTTTATAAGCCATTCTCTCTCTCTCTCTCTCTTTCTCTCTCTCTCTCTCTCTTAATCACTTTTTTAGAGCAAATCATAGAGTATAGCCAAATAGCAAAGTATCTGCTTTCCAACAGTGATTACATATAAATTGATTTGAACAATTTGTTTTTATGATGTAAATCCTGACGTGTATTTTCTTTGTACTTCACAGGAATTTGTATTGTAGGACACAAATAAAATCATATGATCTTTATACTTCTGCAATATACTTGCATTTAATTGGTCCTGTGCAGTTTTATCTAATATATGGTTAGGTTCTAAAATGAGCCTGTGTGGTGAATATCTCCAATAGTAAAAATTAAAATCATCTATAAATTTTAGCACACAGCCCTGTGGAGAATTTTATCTATTCTGTCACTCCTTCTTAGGCCATGTTTTTCTGTGGCCCATAATTCTTCAGTTGCTTCCTCTAGAATGTCAGGGAAACTGTCACTGCAAACTTGCTGGCCTCCAGCACAATATCTCTCTGACAGTGGTTTGGGAAACCCCACAGAGCATTCACACATTCTTTCACAGGTTTATTAACCCACTTTGTTCAGGCACAAGTGGGCTCAGTCTCAGGCACTGTTCTCTTCTTCTTCCTCTCTGTCCCGCACCTTCCCTCCTTCTACCCCTTGCTCTTCTCCTATCCTCAACCCTTCCCTCTCCTTTTCACTTGAGTAGTTGAATTTTTGTAAATAAAACGTTATATTACCTCTGTTCTAGTGTTAGTAGTAATAGTAATGAAGTAAAACCTTTTGAGAAAAATGCAGCATTTTAATACCCAGTAAATTATTGCAGGCCTTTTGTCCAGCTCTTGGTTTTGGCTCAGGTCATGATCTCATGGTTTGGTGGGATTGAGCCCCATTTCAGGCTCCATACTGGCAGCACAGAGTCTGCTTAAGATTCTGTCTCTCCCCCTCTCTCTGCCCTTCCCCTGCTTGCTCTCTCTCTCTCAAAATAAATAAACTTAAAGTCAAATCTACATTGATATTTCTTGAAATATGGTTAGAATTAAATCCTTAACTCTTCTCTTAGATGTACTTATTTTAAATTTCCATATCATATCCGTTTATCAAGTAGGTAGCAAATCTATTAATATCTTAAAGAGGACCCTTAAAAAATATGACTTGGAATTATGAGATGAAGTTGGATTTTCTTTTCAATATTCTTTTTTTTCTTTTTTTTTAAATGTTAATTAGTTTTGAGAGAGAGACAGAGCACGAGCAGGGGGAGGGGCAGAGAGAGAGAGAGAGAGAGACACAGAATCTGAAGCAGGCTCCAGTCTCTGAGCTGTCAGCACAGAGCCCGACATGGGGCTTGAACCCATGAACCATGAGATCATGACCTGAGCCAAAGTTGGACGCTTAACTGACTGAGCCACCCAGGCTCCTCTTTCTTTTCAATATTCTTTAAAAGGGCTTCTGGTTTTTCTGATGAGGACAAGATTTCACTTTGCATTGTGACACTTTTTTTTTTTTTTTTTTTTTAGAAACATTGTGATAGACAGAAAGCCAATCTACGAATTCGCTTCAGACCTTCCCTTTTCCAACATGTTGGTCTGCATTCTTCTCTATCAGGAAAAATTCAGAAACTCACGGTTGGTGATTTAATTTTATTTTTCTCATGCACATACAGTTTGTTATTTAGGGTACAGTTATTGTTCTTCTTAAGTATAAATAATCTATAAGTTGTTTAATAGCATACATGTCTCTCCTCCTAGGATAAAGATTACATGAAACCATTACTTCTTAAGATCCATGTAAACCCACCTGCAGAGATATCTACTTCTTTGAAGGTGTACCAAGGACATACACTGGAGAAAACTTACATGGGGGAAGATTTCTTCTGGGCTATAACCCCAATAGCCGGAGACTACATCTTATTCAAATTTGATAAGCCAGTCAATGTAGAAAGGTTGGTGACTGTTAAAATCTATTTGGTCTTAGAGTTTTACACGTCTTAAGATGTGTGATTTATGATGGCTTTTTTGTGTGTATAATAGCTGTGAGGAGGTAGTGAGTCTCAAATGTTAGGTTAAAAAATATATTTCCTACAATTCAGTAATCAAATGGGTGTGTTGTTTTCAGATATAATATCAGCCTTTAGTGTGTTTATTAAATTCTGTTGGTATTTCTGAACATTTTTTTAGTATAGTTTTTTAAAATTACTTTTATGTGGAACTCTCAAAATATAAAGTTAGTTTTCATGTCCTTATTATTGGCTATCCCTTAGGATTTAACTGAGAGCTAGTCAGTTACCTAGCAGTTTGGCTGAAATGATAAATTTGACAGACTGTGACTATCCCTGGTCAGTGGTTTTACAGATGCTGGATTACTTTTAGACGACCATGGTAACCCTTTTGTGTTTTTCAGAATTTATGTTCATTTCGCAAAATTTAGGACTCTTTTCTCCCTGTTTTTTAATAGCGATGATTCCTTCTACCTCTCCTCAGCTTTGGGTGTGTTCTCTAGATAGTCTATGATACATTTAAATGTAATCCCCTAAAACTAATTCTGTAGTTATGTTACATGTTCTCACATGAGGGCCATCCAGTTTTTAGAACCCGCCAAAAATCATCTAGGATAATTCTATTTAAGGTGGTCAGAAACAGTGCATAGTTATAATGTTATTAATTTTATTTTGTTACTCTAAACTGATTCTAAAGAGGAATTTAAATGTATAAAACTGTATCTGGCAATGGACTATCACTGGGAAAATATTTCCGAGTAATTCTTCGCATTTATGAGCATATAATATTTTTGTTAGTTAATGTTCATTTTCATAGTATATAGTGTGATACTTAGTACTTTGAGGTAGTGTTTACCATACTTAAAAGAGTCATAAATATCTGATGAGGTTTTAATATCTAAAATACATATAGAACTTCTATAACTCACCACCAAAAAAATAAACAATTTGATGAAAAAATACACAGAGGATCTGAAGAGACATTTTCCTATTACATACAGATGATGTACAGATACCCAGCAGGTGCACGTAAAGAAACTCACATCAGTAATCATCAGGGAAATGCAAGTCAAAACAATGGATATCACCTCATACCAGTTAGAATGGCTAAAAGCAAAATGACAAGAAATAACAAGTGTTGATGAGGATGTGGAGAAAAAGGAACTCTTGTGCGCTGTTGGAGGGAATGCTGACTGGTGCAGCCACTGTGGAAAACAGTATGGGGATTACCCCCAAAATTAAAAATAGAAATACAGTACGATCCAATAATGCCACTGCTGGGTATTTACCCAAAGAAAAGGAAAACGCTAACTCGAAAAGATAAATGCACCCCTCTGCAGCATTATTTACAATAGCCAAGATATGGAAACAACCCAAGTGTCCATCAGTAGACAAATGAATAAGGAAAATGTGGTGTATATATATACACAAAAGAACATTACATACCCACATAAAGAATGAGATCTTATTAGTGACAACATGGATGGACCTAGAGGGTTATTATGCTAAGTGAAATAAGTTAGACTGAGAAAAACAAATACCATTTAATTCCACTCATAAGTGGAATCTGAAGGAAACAAACAAAAACCCACAAATAAACAAAAAGAATCAGACCTTTAAATACAGAAAACAAACCAGTTGCCAGAGGAGAGAAGGTGGGGGGATAAGCAAAATGGTGAAGGAGAGTAGGAGATACAGGCTTCTAGTTATGGAATGAATAAGTCACTGGAATAAAAGGCACAGCGTTAGAAATATAGTCTGCGATACTGTAATATTGTGATATGGTGTGGTGACAAGTGGTAGCTACATTTGTGGTGAGCACAGCATAACACAGAGAGGTTGAATCACTATGTTGTACACCGGAAACTAATGTAACATTGTATTTCGACTGTACTCAAAAAATTTTAAAGCAGAGTCATCATAGAATTAGAAACAATTTTCTTTCATCTCGTAAAGAAGAATAGTCTTAAACCATATCTGTTGGTTTGTTTTTAGCAAATTAAAATAGTGCCAGCAAAGAATCTGCTAAAGAACTCATATGGGAGATCACATTTCTTTTATTTTTTTTTTAACGTTTATTTATTTTTGAGAGACAGAGAGCAAGAGAGAGAGAGCAGGAGCAGGGCAGGGGCAGAGAGAGAGGGAGACACACAATCTGAAGCAGGCTCCAGGCTCTGAGCTGTCAGCACAGAGCTCGATGTGGAGCTCAAACCCATGAACCGCGACATGGTGATCTGGGCCGAAGTCGGATGCTTAACCACCTGAGCCACCCAGGTGCCCCTGGAGGTCACATTTCATAACAAATATATTTTCAGTAAACCTCTGTAAGGTAATATTTACTTGCCCCTATTGAGAATACATTTATAGTAAAATGCAATTTTATTTTTAATTTTTAATGTTTATTTTTGAGAGAGAGAGAGACAGAATGTGAGCTGGGAAGGGGCAGAGAGAGGGAGACACAGAATCTGAAGCAGGCTCCAGGCCCTGAGCTGTCAGCACAGAGCTCAATGCAGGGCTCAAACTCACAAGCCGCGAGATCATGACCTGAGCTGAAGTAGGACGCTTAACCTACTGAGCCACCCAGGTGCCCCGATAGTAAAATACAATTCTTTTAAAATCAGAGTACATATGAATTTTCTTGGAGTTTTTGGAGAGACCCACCCTTCCTAGAATAGAGAAAAGGAATCACTTTTCAACTTGCATAATAACTTGTTTGCCGAGAAGGGGAGAAGCAGAAGTTGTATTTGTCAGTACATAAATGAAGTGTTAGGAACAGTATTTTCTGACTATATAACATATGTTTTGATTATGTAAAAATTTTAAAATATGAAAAATGAGAAAAACACAGCCTCAGCACCACCATTGTGACCTTTTGGCACATTTTTTCTTGGTAATTCTGTGCACTTTTTACTTTGAAAACCATCATGATCTGCAATTATCCTGTCATAAGTGATTCGTAAACATTTTAATGCTTGCACAGTATCCCATTGTGTGGCTGTACCATCATTTACTTCTTCTGATGTTAAATGTTGCAGATGGTATTGAGTTTTTCACTATAAGCTATCACATAGTGAACACCTCTGAATCAGTCTATCTAAACTGTAAGTTCTGCCCATCCCTCTTTTCTTAGAAGTGGCTTCCCCAGTCCCATATTGTTGTACCTATAGGTGAAATAATGAATGGCCCATAGCTATAGGAAGCAGCATTCCAAATCAAAGATGCCTTTAAAAAAAAGAGTGTCTCTTATCTGGAAATGTTGGAATTATTTTTTGTTGTAGCTTAGAGGGAGCTAATCTTAGAGGGTGCCCTGCCCTGTGTAACATTTGAAAATCATGTTTCATCACAGGTGATTTTTTGCCCACAAATAACATACTATATCATAGCCAAACTATAACTGTTCCCTGCTGGGTATTTTTAATATGCAAAGCACTTTGTCAGCCTCTCATCAACTCCTTGCTATAGTCATGTGAGCTATGTAGGACTCTCTGCACTGTATAGAGGAAACTCGGGCTCAGAAAGCTAATATAACTTTCTAAAGGTGAAAATTCTATTAAGTGAGAGTCCTAGAATTTGGATCCAGGTCTTTCTGACTCTAAGTATAAACTTGTAACCATTTAACTTAGCTAAACTTAAGTTTTAGATTTAGATTTAGATATGATTTGTATGCCCTGTCTGGTTTTTACCACCCCCCACCCATACTTATATATCCACATTAATTTTCAGGATATCAGAACCTGAGGATATTATTCTCATACCCAGAGAGGATTTTAGATTTATCATAGTCATTATTCAAATGTTTGTTCATACTGATAAGTGGAATTATTCAGATATTTAGAATTGGTTACTTTGTATACTCTGGTTTCTCTTCAGATCGCATAGAATTGGTTACTTTGCTTACAGGCTACTATTTGTATTGGATAAAGCTAGTCTTTGAACTTACCATGGATCATGGCTGTCCTGGTAAAAGTTTTCTCTGATGCAAGATACAGTAATATTATATAGGCACTGCAGCTTTGATTAATCTTCTTGAGAGGTTTATGTATGTAAAGGAGTATAAACAGCAACATAAAACTGTTCTTTAAAAAAAAAAAAACCTGTTAAATACATGATTATGCTAAGCAATACACATGACCCTTCTAAAGAAAGGAATTAGCACATCACCGAAATGTTGAGTCTTTAAGTTTTGAAGCTTCCAGCAACTATTCGGAGTACATAATAATGTGCCCTTGCGCCAAGTTCTGGTGCTGTCAGCTTTGTGGTCAGAGTCCTGTTGATAAAGCTTACTCAGAGGTAAGGGCATCTTCTTAAATCTTCGTAAAGTCTACTCTGACTCATATTTTTATTTTTATGTTTTTATTTTCAGTTATTTGTTCCATAGTGGCAATCAAGAACATCCAGGAGATATTCTCCTAAACACAACTGTGGAAGTTTTGCCTCTTAAGGTATGCCTATTTCCCCCCTGATTTTTCTTAAGAACTAAGATCAGTAGTAGACTTATCTTGAGGTTATTCTTGATTAGAAGATGAGGGAAAATTTTCATGATTGTAGGACCTCAGTGGCAAGCAACATTAATATATTGTCCTTTTTGCCTTATTCATAGAAAGAGCCTTCATTTTGTTTCCTGTTGGAAAATAACTTGGACGTTCCTACCAGGAAAATAAATGAATCATCATTTTACTCTAATGTTTATATTTTGAGTCCCAAAATACCATGTGGTTTTAATGCCTGTTGATTAATACATAAAATTAATTTATTGGTCTTTAAGGAGTGCTTAGATTTCTTTCGAGTTAACACAGTTCCATGTATTTTTAATAAAAAATAGTGCCCTATTAAATTGGTTTAAATTTAAAATTTAAATTTTTTAGCCACTAGTATATACAAATTCAGATAGTTAAAAGAATACTTGTATTGTTAGGCTTTTTAAAGTTCAAGACTCATGACATTTTCCCTTTTTTAAAGATAACTGTGCCACAAATGCCACTTTTCTATTAAGCTAAATTAGCTCTGTTTTAAATAGAAGTAATCATTTGTAAAATTAATGTTTTTGTTCTGTTTTAGAGTGAAGGTTTGGAAATAAGCAAAGAAACCAAAGACAAACGATTAGAAGATGGTTATTTCAGAATAGGTAATACCTCCTACTTTAAACTGGTAAATTGTTTTTGACTTGTCTGGACTTAATCCTAAAGTAATTTTAAACTCTTGTCAGATGTTAAGCAGCTTTAGGGTTACAATTACCAACGTCCTCCAAGTTGTATTCTCATGTTTTAGTACATACTTTTATTATCTTGACCCACCCAGAGTTTCCGATCAAAGGTTCATTTGCTGGTTCCTCTTTCTTTCTCCACCCGCTATTTCATTGTTGATTCTCACTGATAATCTGTCTTCTGCTGCCTTCTGCTGCCTTCCACAGTCTCTTACTGGGTGACCTTCGCCATTTACAGGGTCTCAACAACATCCACGTGCCAGAATCTATGCCTTTAGCCTCTTGCTTCCCTCCTGAACATTAGGTCTGTATTGAGATGCTTTTGGACCTGGCCACCTGGAGGTCATACAGGTGTCTACTCTGAGCATCTGTAATGTGGTCATTTCTTTTAGTCAGAAAGAACCAGGGAAAGAGAGCTAATAAGAGCCTTGCTGGGTGGGAACAATCCACAAAGACTGGCCCTACATAGGGGCCTGGATTTAATTGGATCAGAGTGTACAGCAATTTATACTTGAAGGCGTTGTTGAAAACTAAACAGTCAGCTGACAGTGGAAACCTGATGGCTGAGGGTGGGGTAGGGTGGATGGTATGGCATCATGCTAAGGGCAGTCTTGTGAAAGAAACCCAAGTTGTGAGGAGAAGAGCCTTTTTAGAGAAACACTGGAAGGAAGGAATGGACCACAGTCAGGGTGCAGCAGGAGTATGGCCACAGGGAGCCTGACCTTGGAAGTCCTGCCCAGTGCCAGAGTTTGGGAATTCTAGGCAGTATTCAGTAATTTCCTCCTTCATTTTCCCCTTTGTTTATTTCTTTTAATGCTGACCTATCAGACCACCGGGTTAAGGGCAAAAGTTAAATTTGTTGTCTGGAAAGATAATACACGCACATGTTTTAAAAAGCATAAACTTAAGTCTCCCTCCCTCTTCTTTTCCCTCCTACCCAGTACTTCCCAGAGGCAATTCTTATGATTTGTGTCCTTCCAGAAGTATTCTGTTCATAAATAAAAGTAGGAATATTTTCTTCAAAAACACACAGTAGCACACAAATAACATACATACTCTATGATCTTTGTTCGGCATCTTTTCACTGACTGAAGTACATATGTACATATGGAAGATGAACATTCTAAAAAGTTGTACTATTTCAGGTGCACAGAAGATACAGATAGTAATTGAGTGAATATCTGTGTATCTGGTTTAAGATTTGCCAATTCAGTTGTTCTTCCCTAACGTCTTTTCCCTTTCCACCAAGGGTAACTACTGTCATAAATTTGGTGGTTACCATTTGCATGTACATTTCTAGCACATATGTAGGATATATTCCTGAACAATGCACAGCGTTATTTTGCTTGTTCTTAAATCTGAGATAAATGATATCATTCTGTAGCCTGCAGTTTTCTCTCACCATCATGAGATTCATCCATGTGGGTGCGTGTATCTACGGCTCATTCATTTTCACTGCTGTGCAAATTTTCATGGATGAATATATCACTGTTCTCTTGTTTGGTTATAATGTTTGTTTCCCTTTTCTTTCTTTTTTCTTTCTTTTGCTGTTATAAACAATGCTGGTTTGAACTCTTCTGCACATGTAGGGAGTTTCTCTACATTGGGAATGCAAGTAGGTCTTTAGCTGCATTATCTTCAGTTTTACTTTATTCTTTGTATTCTTTCTTCACTCTTTTAATTGGCTGCCTAGTATTCCCTTGTATTAGCATATCTTAATTGATATGGCCAGTCACCTAGCGACGAATGGTTGTTTGCAGTTTTTGCTGTGATACATATATTCTTTTTGGACATGCGAGAGTATATCTGCAGGATAAAATTGCGGGGTCAAAGTGTTTGAATGAGACCAGTTATATCGTTAGGTAATTATTTTTCTAATTAACTGAGCTCATCAGATGACAGTATGATGTCTCATTAAGTGTTGTGAGTTTCAAAGTATTTTTCAGCCCTAAACCCCCTGCCTAACTTAATAATTCAATAATACTTTCTTGTAGCATTGCTCCTTACCCCAGTCCAGCCCCAATATGTGTACATACTTTTATGAAATAGTGTATTAATAATTTTTTAATAAACACATTACTTTGTAAGTTGATACATTTAATATTTCTTGTACATATGAATGCATGTCTTCTCTAGTATGGTTTTCACTTTAAACGTATCTTATCTTACTAAGAGCCTAATCATTATGTCGTAAAACTCTAGAATAGACTGCTGAATAATGAGTAAATGATAGCCCATGGGCCACATCAGGCCCACTTCCTGTTTTTCCCCCCCACTTCCTGTTTTTGAATGGACCATGAGCTTAGAATGATTAACATTTTTTTATTTTTATTTTTAAATGGTTTGAAAAAATGAATTATATATTGTGGCATGTAAAACTTATAAAAATTTAAATTTCAGTGTCCATAAATAAAATTTTATTGGAACACATCCATGCTTATTTATTTACATATGGTCTGTGTGCTTTCTTTAAAAATATTTTTAATGTTTATTTATTTTGAGAGAGAGAGAGAGAGAGAGAGAGAGAGAGAGAGAGACAGCACAAGCAGGGGAGGGGCAGAGAGTGAGGAGAGACAGATTCTCAAGCAGGCTCCACGATGTCAGCACAGAGCCTGACACACGGGGCTCAGTCTCACAATGGTGAGAACATGACCTGAGCCAAAATCAGCAATCAGATGCTTAACTAACTGAGCCACTCAGGCGCCCCTGTCTATGTGCTTTTGTGCTGCAACAGCAGAGGTGAGCAAGTAGTTCCAATAGTGATTGAGGTGGTGCACTGATTGCTTCCACCTGACGCTCAGTGCACTAAAATAGCAGTGATACATTCATAATTTGACAGTTTCTCTGTCAAATTTAATGTTTATTTTTGAGAGAGTGAGTGTGAGCCAGGGAAGGGGCAGAGAGAGAGACACAGAATCCAAAGCAGGCTCCAGGCTCTGAGCTATCAGCACAGAGCCCGATGTGGGTCTCAAATTCATGAACCATGAGACCATGACCTGAGCCAAAGTTGGATGCTTAACTGACTGAGCCACCCAGGCGCCCCATAATTTGACAGTTTCAAGTGCCCCACGCACCCACACACCACCATAGTGTGACATTTTTTAAAAAATGACCAGTACTTATCCATCATGTCAAAACAATAAAAGTGGACTTTGAATGTCAGTGCTTTTTAACAGTGTGAAATGTAATTATTTCACAAAATCAGTTGACAGATTGTTGTGGTTATTAGGCAGTGATGCAATAGCTGTGCTAGAGAATACATTACTGTTCTAAGCACTCATAATATTCCCAACTCACAGGAATACAATGTTCAGAAAATTAGAATATTTTATTACAGCATAATTTCTTCACAAAAATAAAAAATTCAGATGAGGATATAACCAAAGTGAGTTTCAGAATGGTTTGTGTGTTAGCCAAGTAAAATCAGTTACCAATAGTGAGTTAAATCCTATTTAATTGAAGTAGTCAAAGATACGTGTGTAGATCAGTTAACCTTATTTAAGACCATCGAGGGGCACCTGGGTGGCTCAGTTGGTTAAGCATCTGACTTTAGCTCAGGTCATGATCTCATGGTTTGTGGGTTCGAGCCCCGTGTCAGGCTCTGCGCTGACAGCTCAGAGCCTGGAGCCTGCCTCAGATTCTGTGTCTCCCTGTCTCTCTGCTCCTCCCCGGCTCACTCCCTCTCTCTCTCCCTCTCTCTCTCTCAAAAATAAATAAACGTTAAAAAAAATTTTTTTAAGACCATTGAGCTTTCGGCAACAATTGAGTGAAGAATTGAAGACATTGGGAATGGTATTAGTCAAAAAACAAAGCATATTATTTCCTTGGGTCTTGATGAGTTGATAGATATTAACTGGTACTGCCCAGTTGTTATTTGGAGTCAATGCCAAACTTGAAGTGACTAAAGAATTGGCCTCTGAAAAGTCTGCATGGCACCAAGTATAGGCAAGGATATTTTCAAACAAGCTGAGAAAACACAAATTGAGTACAACCTGAAGTGGAATCTGCCAGGATGTGTTATAATGAACAGCGGTAAAAATATGTATGGAAAAGAAAGCTTAGTTGGGTAAATTTACGAAGCCTGTGAAAATGTAGGGTGTTTAAAGCCTATGGTTATTTATTTTACTATTCATCAGGTATTTTACAGGAAATAATTGAATTTGCCACATATCATTTTTTTAAAGTTTATTTATTTTGAGAGAGAGAGCAGGGGAGGGACGGGGGTGGGGGGGGAGAATTCCAAGCAGGCTCCATGCCGTCAGTGCAGAGCCCAGCCCAGGGTTCAAACCCACGAACCATGGGATCATGACTTGAATTGACACCAAGAGCCAGATGCTTAACCGACTGAGCCACCCAGGTGTGCCTGTATCATTATTTTATTGAACCAGCAGCATTAGCAGTGAACACCATTCACTCTCTTGGACTTTACCATAATCAGTTCTGTGAACTTGTGTCAGAAATAGGAACTGAATAGCATGACTTGTTGTACCATATAGCAGTTCTGGGGCTTAGCACTGATCACATTTATTGTGAAAAAAGAAACCTTTTTTTTTTTAACCTCAACAACAAGATTGAAATTTTTCCCAGTGGCAAGAACTGCCCTCAACCACTATTCTCTCTTTGAAAATTAGTGTTTCCTGCAGGCTTGATAACGTTTCTTAATTCAACCTAAAATTATAAGACCAAATAGTACTCACATGCAAAAAACCCTATGTTTCAGTCAAATCACTGATGACAGTTGTTATTTGAACTATAAGTAATATCAAACTAATCAAGGAGCTTCCACCTAACTTTTGCTTGGAAGTGACTCATCTGCAGTGTAGTGACACATACAAGGCAAATATCAAGGAGAAGAACCTAATGGAATTCCATAAATACCTTCCAAGTGACGAATACGCTCCATTAAAATCACGTACTTATGGACTGGTGTCAGTATTTCGCAGTATGTAGGCTGTGTGAAAGGAAATATCCAAGATAAAATACATAAAATCTCATTATAGACCCACTTTAACAGATGAACATTTGCAGTCAATTTTGATGAGGATCACTTTGAATCCCAGATAACTAAAATGTTAACCCTTGCAAAAGGAATTATGATCTCCTTAGTACACCTGCATTAGCAAAAGACGAACTCAGTGGTAGTTCTTACAATATGAATTTCATCAATAAAAACTTTGTGGAACTTTTTCTCTATATAAGTACCAACCTAATATCTTCAGTTTTCCTCCTGGCCCACAAAGCCCCAAATATTTACTATCTGCCCTTTATTATTTTTCCCCCTAATGTTTGTTTATTTTGAGAGAGAGTTGTGTGCACAAGCCAGAGAGGAGGGACAGAGAGAGTGAGAGAGAATCCCAAGCAGGCTCCATGCTGTCAGCACAGAGCCTGGCACGGGGCTCGATCCCACAAATTGTGAGATCATGACCTGAGCTGAAATCAAGAATCAGATGCTTAACCAACTGAGCCATCCAGGTGCCCCTGTCTGCCCTTTATAATAAGAAAAGGGTTGCCAGTTCCTGGCTTAGAGAAATGTGGCCAAGAACACACCATTTTTCTGTCACTTTTTCAACAGCTTTTTGTTGTTGTTTGAAGAATATTCCTCATAGCAAGAAAAAGTAGGTAAAGAGCATGTTAACCTTTTTATAGAACTTCTTGGTCCTATCCCTAAAGAGAGCTTTTTTAGCTTGTCATTTATAATGGATTTTTCTATTAAAACTGCCTAGAGGAGGTATCACTTGTTAATTCCTTCTAAGTGTGACCTTGGAAAGAATACACAAAGATTGAACCCCTGCTCTAAGTCCACCTATTGTATGTATGTCTTAAAAGCATTGAAATTTGTTGTTCTAATGTAACCCTCAGAGGGGTCAGACTGAGTGATGGTATAGGGTATACTTCCTTACTCATAGGGTGAGGTTTGGTGAAGTCACATTTTGTTAAAAACCTGCATGTTAAAACATTTTTGATGCAAGAACAAATAAATATATACCTTCTAATTTGCAATAGGAAAAAAGCAGAGCTCTGCCTGTTTTAATAGGTTGCTTCTAATGAAAGCTTACACTACTTCATGAAAAATTTGAAAGTTGAATAAAAGTAGAAAGAAGGGGAAAAAATTCACCCAGGCCCTGTGTAAAGACATCCACTGAAAATATTTTGTTTTTCTTTCCTGCTTTAAGTCAGTGATGTCCTATGTGTGCTTGTTTCAGTCGACCCAACGTATGTTGATTTTTATTTTGAAGGAAAATTTGAGAATGGTGTTGCTGAAGGAATGGTGGATCCCAGTCTAAACCCCATTTCAGCCTTTCGACTCTCAGTCATTCAGAATTCTGCTGTTTGGGCCATTCTTAACGAGGTAAGACAATATGATAAATCAGTGAAACAGATTGTACTTTCTTTTTTACCACATTTTGATTTCATGTATAAGGCCTTTATTGTATTTCTCATTATTTTGTATTTCAGATTCATATTAAAAAAGTCACCAACTGATCATCCCGCTAAGAAACCAGTTCATTTTTTTCCTGTGAATTTGTTAATTAAAGATAGTTAAGCATGTATCTTTTTTTTTTTTTTTTTACTTGAACACTACCTCTTGTGAAATCTACTGTAGATAAGATGATTGTCATTTCCACTTGGAAAGTGAACCTCCCATGGGTAATTGCATTCATTCAAACCTAAGCTGTCCTCCAATTTTAACTTGACTCAAACATTTTACAGTTACGACAGCCTGTTAATATGACTTGTACTATTTTGGTATTATACTAATACATAAGAGTTGTACATATTGTTACATTCCTTAAATTTGAGAAAAATTAATGTTACATACATTTTATGAAGGGGGTACTTTTGAAGTTCATTTATTTTACTATTATAGACCCTCTTTTATAGATTATCAGGGATTATATATATATAAATATATAAATATACATAAAAATGTTATGGAGTTAATTTATTAGAAACATTTAAGAAGTACATATTTTTGTGCAGTAAATTTTTGAATCAATACTTTTTTTGGAAAGTTACCTTGCTTTTTTAAGTTCTTTCTATATTTTTCTTTGGAAACGCAAACATTACAAATTAATGCCATTTTTCAAATGCACTGCCATTTAAGAATGATTCTAGATTGATTTCCTAACTGAAGTACTTTTATAATCGCAGTGATTCTGAACAAAATATTTTCAAAGGCATTTGTCATTCCTTAAAGCCAAGATTTTAAAGACCAATGTCCTTCTTGAGGGTTATTTTACTATACTGTTTATGGTGTAAAAAATCAGTCTGATAAATTTTAATGTGCAGGGGTCATGCATTCAACCCAAATTATCATGGACTGAACTCATTACATTCCCTCTGATATGTAAGATGACAGATCTTTTTTCTCTTTTAATCTTTGTCTTTACTCCATGAGTTAGATGCATTATCTCTTGTCGATCCTTTTGTATCTGCACCCATTTTATGAGTTCTGACAAAATGTTTTCTAGGTAATGTTATTGTATGAGTCAAAATCACTTAATTTTAAAGAAAAATAAAATTGTAATATTGGTTTTTAGGGAGAGGTATTGTAGCAGTTGTATGTTTTTCCAAAGTGGTTTATTCTGTTGCGTTATAAACTTCTAAGTAAATTTACATCTGAAGAGTATTTATTACTCTTAAACATGTAATTCCAAATGTTATTACTACTGTAAACAAAAATACTATCAGCCTTAGCAGTCAGTGATCTTTACAAAAGTACTTTATTTTTAAAAAGTTATGAATTATCAGCATCAGTTCCCAACCAGTCTGGTGTGCCTCAGGCAGGGTGCCAGGTGGGTTACAGATGTGCAGAGACTGATCCCCCGAACTCGCAGACTAGCCAATGGCTGAAGCCTCGGGTGGCTGGAGGTTCCACCTGGTTGCCTCTCGCCTAGAGGAGCTTCGTGTGGTTAGCCAGGATCCTGCAGCAAGAGCTTCCAGACAGCCTTGTTGTCTGTACAGTGTGGCGGGTTAAAGTTGTTGGAAAACACTGAAAGGGTAGTTACTTCCATTACTCACATCTGAATCGTCGTTAGTCACTTTTCTTGATTAAAGAGGTACACTTTGCCAATAATCTTTATGTCAAAGTCTAGTTAAAAATCTTGATTGGGTTTTTAAAATTTACTCTTTGTTTTCTTTAATTTACTTTTTATTTTGTATTTCCCTGGCCAGATCCTTGCAGGCAGATTTCATTTTACAAACTAACCTTTTGTTACAAAATTTTGGCAGCTGCTTCACATACTAAATGACTGTTGTGACGACTAAGTGTCCGGGGGGAAATTCTGGAGGTGGGTTGAGACGTCCTCGTGTTTCCCTGCTTCCACAGTAGCCCACTCTGATTTTAGAGAGAAAGCCGTGCTCTGAAAATCTAAGGAGGTGACAGTTATCACAGCTTGTCACCATTTGGTAGGGCGTCTGTCTTTAGACTGACGAGCCTTCCTAGCCAGCATTTCCCTGTTTCATGCTCAGTCTCCTCTCCCAGGCTTAGCTCATCGCCTCCCCCCACCCCCCGCCGCCCCCATTCCCAAGAATAGTTTGAACCAAATCTTACCCACTGTTCAGAAACTGTCTTGTGTGTTCCTCCCCATGAATTGTTTCCAGTGCCTAGTAGCGCCTGGGACAGTGCCTGGCACGTGGGAGGTGCCCAGTCCGGGTCACCCACACTCCTCTTTCTTTTTAACTCCCTTTACCCACGTTCCTTGCCACCCTCTTACACACTCAGCTGTTGAGTTTCTGATTGTTCACAGGGCATGTGTTTGTGTGTGTACGTGTGTGCGCACACATTCTCCAACTGACCAGGCTTCAAGCTCCTGGGGACAAGTCTGTGACTCATCCTTTGCGTCTGTCCTCTGATGCAGCAGGTGCTCGGATCATCTCATTGTTAGTCTCTCCCTTCCCCCACTTCCTCCCTAGAAGGTTAGAAACAGCCATGCTTTCCTCAAGCAAGACATCATAGTGGTAGCCCTGAAGAGTAGTTGGGACAGAGCCTTCGAGGAGGTGAAGAGTACCGGAGACTGAGGGAAGGAGGTGCTTAGCCTTGAGAGGACACGGAGCCACTTTTATGAGAACAGTGAGTGGGGAATGCGTCCAGTGGTGGGACTAATTATTAACATAGAGAAATCAAACATGGTTTGCATCTGGTGTGTAAACATAAACACATCAACTGTTAAGACTCTAGAGCTGCGCTGTCCGGTATACAGTCGTATACAGGCACATGGTAGCTATTTAAATTTAAATTAATAAAACCTCAGCTCCTCAGTCACACTAGCTACAGTTCAATGCTTGTTAGACACACGTGGCTAGTGGCCCCTGCAATGGACAGCACAGACCTAGAGCCTTCCCTCATTGCAGAAAGTTCTGTTGGGTAGCGCCATGTCAGGAGTGCTATTATGAATGCTTCAGAAACCAGAGTAAACCATGTCTGCTAAAAGCAGACATGCAGAATATATCACAGTGCAGATGATGGGTATGGTAGGTGAGAAGGTCGAGGACTGTTCCTAGGATTCTAAGATCTAAGATTTCGCAGTTCTCGAAGTCTCCCGCGTTCTGTACGGCACACACAGTGCTGCACTGTGTAGTCAAAAAACGGTGGTTTCAGGCAGTGGGATTGAAAAGCTTTGGAAAAAGTGAATGCATATGGATTATTTAGCAGCCAGTCTGTAGACACGTACGTGTATATTAATTCAACCACCGGAGAGGTCTTCAAAAAAGGTATGGCTTCTCAGATTAGTAGTTGTACCAGCAAGGGATTAGAAGATGTCATTATTTTTAAAAAGCTTCAGCAGCATTCTGAAGGCTTCTTTTAAATCTGTCATCGTAATGAAAAGGTTGTCTCCTAACAGTACTGTCCTCAAAGACAAGTTTGGTTATGTGGAAACAGCATGTTGGGAGCGATTGGTAATAGCCGTGTGTATGTGTAGTAGCCGGAAGTCTGCATGTGACCCTCAGGTACCTATAGGAGATTCTCCCCCTTTGTGTGTGGGTGGAACCCATGAATACCATCCATAACTATGTTATACAGCAAAAGGGAGATTATCTGGGGACAGCTTACCTAATCATGTGAGCCCCTTAAAAGCAGTGTTTTCTCAGGCTGGTAGCAGAAGTCAGAGATTGACAGCAAGAGAACTCAAGGCACACGAGAAGAAATGCAGATGCCTGGAAGGAGCTGACAGAGGCCTCAGCCAACAGCCCAGGGAGTGGGTACTCCCGCTCTACAGCCACAGGAACTCAGTTAATCAACAACCTGAATGAGCCTGCAACTACAATCCCCTCCAGCAGAGGAGAACCCGGCCCACCACCACCTTGATTCCAGCCTTGTGAGACCCACTGCCGAGAACGCCAATCAAGCCCACCCTGACTTCTGGCCTGCAGACTGTGAGATAATAAATAGGTATGGTCTTCAGCTTCTGAATTCGTGATTTGTTACACAGTAGAAAATGAATATAATATTGAAAAGAGATGACAAGTCTTCATACGTGATTGCCTGTAGTTAAGTTGGATATTTCTCAATAACCACAGGGGTCAAGTCTTACACTAGCAAACTTTTACCTGGGCATCCTTTGGAGTTTCTCTCCCAGAGAATCTCAAGTAGTCCTGACTGGAAGTTTGTCGCCAAAAACATCTTAGCAGTGTATCTTAGCAGTGTTTTGTAAAGAAACTGCTAGAATGGTATTGTGCTCATACTAGAACCAGGATCCAGTGTATATAGAATCTTTTTCCTGGAAGAGGTGTTATTTTGTGCTGGTTTAGTCTGCTCTGATCCTGTCAGTATACTATTTAAGAATGATGAACAGTAGTATTTTAAGTATTAGGAGAGAGAAAAAACTTCTGCCTTTATGTAAGAGATCAGATAATCTACTCCGTACTGAAGAACTTAAATTTTTTTTAAACCCACTTGTTTATTGTCTGAGCACAGATCAAATTCTGTAGGTGTCAACCAAATTTTTATACTTTGCAAATATTTTCCAAAATACCTCTCTGCTTCCAAGCCATTAATTGCTGGTGAAGCTTGTTTTCATTTTGTACATTAATTTTTGTGCTTATTTTTACTATATTGCCATACCCTTAATAGAAGAAAAGCAGAGCTAAAGGGAAGAAAATGAGATGCTGAGACTGTCAGAAGGTGAGAAATTGGAGTCATAATCATCTTGTGTTCTAAGGGAACTCAAATAGCCCAGCTCTTTCTTTTATAGAAAAAGAAACTTTTCCAAGCTATGTAGCATTACTTACAGTGTGTGAAATTTAGTTTGATAGCTGTACAATTTTAATAATCTTGATATATGCCATGATAACTAGTATGCTTAGTTTACTTCTTTAATGCATGTGAACATAACAATGCTGAAAAGACTACTACCACAGTATTAAAAAAAAAAAAAAAAGGATGTTATATATATCCCTGTCATCAGTACCTATATATAAACTCTTCTTGCCTAAAACACTCCACCTTTTTGGGCACTAACTAGATCATTTTCAAGGAAACAAAAAGGAAAGAGCTGGCACTCCCGCGCATGTATGTGCGCGTGCGTGTTGAGAATTTAAAAGACATTGTTTAGGAAAATAAGCTGGGAATTGAATGGAAAGCACTCTGTGCAAAGTATCCTTCCCAGTGTTGTTCACATTGCAGTAAAAATGTTAATAGTGGTGCTAAACTTGTTCTCCAAATAAGCATTGTTGTGGGGAATTTTTAATGGTTATCTTGGACATTAGGAAGGCTACTTTATGTATCTCTTGCTCCTCGTTTTCTGATTTGTAATTAGCAAATCCCCCTGGAGTAAAAGGTTTGGTATTTTAGTTTGATTCGCATTCCATTATTTGAAATGTTCAGTGTTTGCTGGAAATTGGGTGAAAATACCTTTTGAAGAAGACACATTCTTTGAGCCTTAAAAATGGCTGATACCGACAGTACTGTAAGATGCACTGCCAGCAGATTTGATACTTTTCATTTCAGTACAGTGATGTTTTCTAAGATTTAGAAATCAGTTGATTAAACATAACAATTATGTTTCATTTATGGAATGAAAAACTAATGTGTTTCTGAGAACGCCGGTAAAGTTATGGCTGTTTCTGGAAGCACCTGTTAGAGAAGGTGCCTGAGGAATTGCTTTTCCAGGTTGTACCAGATTTTTGTTTTCTCCTTTAATGTACATATTTTCCTTAAAATGTTTTCATTAGGTGAATGGGTAATATCTGTAGTAATATTTTAGGTACCTGTTAGATTTTTCAAGGAAGATTATTTATTTTCAAATTTGCTGCTATAATTGAAAACCTAATAACTGGTCCTGTTGACTGTGCCTTTCATCACTGTTTCTCTGTGCCACGACCGTTCATGTGTATTTGAAATAAAGAAGTTTAAGAAGAAGCCATGTTGAATTCAAGAGTTCTTCTAATAAAAATAGATAAAACTTTTAATGAGTAGCAAATTTTATCATTAGTTTTAACACTGATTATTTAAGTTATGTGGGTTTTGGAGAGGTCTTCAAAGAAAGAAAAAGCCTTAGTGTTAAGAGATACAGGTGTTCAGTCAAATGTACACTAAGAAGAGTAGCCACCTCTTTGATGCCTCTTTGATCTATAATTGGGGTTTCTTTTGTAGAGAAAATGTTGTAAAGGATTTTAATTTGAGTTACATTACAGGCTGAGGAGGCTTTTGAAGGTTATAGTAGGATCGTGTGGTCTACAGCAGTGTTTAAAATACAGCTCATTAGCAATGGGGCCAGACTAAGTACCTTGGAACAGTGGTGAGGAGCACATGACTATCCCCATGTCCTCCAAATGGTTATTCTTTCAAAAAACAGGTGAAACTTTAGTTTAAAAAATATTTATTATAGAAATGTACATTTAATTAGTTTTAAGGAATGTACTTGACAATAGTGTTAACATATATATTTCTTCAAACTTGCAAACTTTACACCCTGAAGGTATCTACAAAGATGGTTTATTTACAAGTTTCAGGAGAAATCTCACTTCCCCAAGACTGCCTGCTGCGCAGGGAAGACAGGATATTCTCACCACCGCTTTCATTTCACTCTGTACTTGTAGAAGGAACACAGTGTGTGCGTGAAGTTCCATCCTAGCGCTAGTGACAGGCCGTAGAGCAGAATGAGAGGTGCAAATGGATAAAGAAGAATTACCGTATTTTTCAAAAATGGCAATGCTGGAAAAGAAACAAATCCAGATTCAATTTTTAAAAAAAGCAAATATGACTAATGAACATTCTGAAAGCTCTTATTACAACAGGTGGGGCCAAAAAGAAAGCCAAAAGATGTTTTGGATCCAGGAGATGCTGCTCTAAAGCCAGAACAGGCTACTCTCACTGTGTTGCCCCCTCCTCACAGCTGTGAAGAAACCGGGACGAGGGATTATTTCAGCACAAAAGCCTAGTGAGAAGCAGATTCGGGACTTCAGACAGGTTACAAGTAAGGGACAAAACATCACAAATATTAATGAAGACGGTGGTGGATTTAAACAGGTGACTGCCTCAGAAACCTCTAAGATAACGGAGCTATTTGAGATCTCCCAGTATACAAAGCATCACACCTCCACCTTGAGAAGGGGAGAGCTCAGCCGGTAAGCATCCAAGGCTTCAGGAAAAAGCTAAAACTCTCAGATATAAAATCTGTCCCCAGATATCCATGTTTCTTTTTGCTCAGTAGTTACTTAGTGGGTCCCTACCACATGCATCCCAACCTGAACATCTCTCCTCTAGGAAGCCCCCAAAGTGAAACTGAGCCATACACAACTAAATTGGAGGGAGTTGCCAAGAGTGAGCAAATATCCATTTAGAGAAACCACAATGTTGTAGTATGCTAATCACAATTTAAAACTTTCTCAAAATGTGAAAATTCATTACAAATATAACATGTCACAAACCTGTCCCTTGGATTGGAGAAAGGACTCCCCATGCCCAGAACAAGGTGTTACAATCTGAGGGGGTTATGTGGTCCCTGGCAAAGCGGCCTATGGGGGTGGGGTAGGAAGGGCCAGAGGAGCCAGTTGTACATGAGCACCAGGGGTATTTACAGTAAGGTCCTAATCACTCAGAGTGACGAGAAAGGAAGAACGGAGTAAATTTCTCATTCACACTAAGAAAAATAAGCTTCTAGCAGGATCTAAGAGTAAATTTGCAAACACATCCTCCAATCAGTGGAGGTTGGGCCTGATCTGTGACCATCTGCAGAACCATAAAGTGATCGTATAACCAAAGTGAGGCAAAGGTTTTTTAACACCTTGAAAGGCCTGTAAAGGTTTCTATACCTCATGGGCATCCCTGAGACCCAGCCCGTGCCTCACTGGCAGCTGGGACCAAGAAACAGAAAGCCAGGGAGAAAAGGAAACGGGTCGTGTGTTTCTGCAAGTAACTTGGGAGATATTGAATATGGTTTAACGTGGTTCCTCAGAATTACAAAATCTGTTATAGAGCGGCCGTGCCACTTTGCAGCTGCAAGGCCATGGGGAAAGTTACTCAATTTCTGTGGCCTCATCTGAAAAATGGGGTTAAGTAAATCTAACTGTGAAGATTAAATGAGGCAATGCATATAAAAGTAAGCAATTGTGTTACTATTGCAGCAACTTTCCCTTCTCCCAGTTATGTTTTCAGTCAACCAAAACGATTTGTGACTTACCACTGTATCCTAGGAAGGTTACATAGATATAATAGCCAACTGCCACCAACCATAAGGTATTTCCAACTAAATATCCGATAAAGGTGTCTGTCAGGATAACATCTGTGGAAGAGATGCATACATTGAATCTCTTCAGTACATACAGTGATGACTTTTCACGATCATTTGAGAAGCACCTGCTACTTACGGTTGATGAAGAAAAGCTGGATAAAGTGCAGAATGACTAGGAGAGGATAAAAAGCATTCAGATGCACGTCGAAGGCATAGCCCCACTCCACATCATAGTCTCTGCTCTGCCGTTTCACTAAATACTTGTTAGAGATAAACCTAAAGAGCAAAGTTAAAATTTCTTTCACGATACAATAAAGTTAATTCCATAAATATTTACTGACTACCTTCTGTGTACCAAGCATTATTCCAGATACTGGAGATAAAGTAGTGAACAAAACACACAAATCTCTGCCTTTGATCTAGTTAGAGTCGTCAGATGGCATTATGCAGAAAAATTAAGCAATAAAGAAGGATAGAAAATAGTTGAAATGTGATATTGAGTAGGATAGTCCTAAGAAGGTAATATCTGGGTCAAGACCAAGGGCAAGGAGGGAATTACCTGGGGTAGAGCATTCCAGGCAGAGGGGAGTCCGAACACAGAGGTGGAGGAGGTGGTGGAGGACAGAGGAGGTGGCAGGGTACCTGGCCTGTGTGAGGCGTGGATGAGGAGACGAGTGTGCCTGGAACAAGCGAGAAGAGTAGTAGGAAATGAAGCAGGGAGCCAGGTGGTATGAAGCCTATGACCACTTTAAGACCTTTGGCTTTTACTCTTGATGAAATAAGAAGTCACTGGAGTTCTCAGAAGAGTGTCTGACTCACTGTTTGGACGGGGTTCCTCTGACTGCCGATCTGAGAATAGACTCCAGAGACAAGAGGGGAAACAGACCAGCTGGGAGGCTACTGCAAGTAAGAGATGAGCAGGGGTGATAGCAGAGGAGATGGTGACATGCAGGAAATGCTACACCGGAGGGCAGAGCCAGGAGGATGTGTTTACTGCATGTAGAGTAAGATAAAAAATGAGCAGTCAAGGATGACTGATTTTTGCCTGAAACAAATGGAAGATTGAGTTGCCATTAACTACAGTGGGGTGACTGCAGAAAGAGTGGTCTGGGGCAGTGCAGGAGTTTGGATTTGGGCCTGTTATGCTGAAGATACCTACTAACATGAAGAAGTCTATGAAATCTAGAATTTAGAGGAGGTCGGAAATGGAGATACTCATCCATGTATAGATAGTGAAAAGCATGGGCCTCAATGACACCCTCCCCAAAGAAAGAATGTAGATATAGAATAGGTGCAAGGCCTAACACCCAAAAGGTCACCCCTCTATGAAAAGGTCCAGAAATCCGGAGGAACCAGGAAGGAAAAAGCGGCCAGTGACAGATCTAGCCGTAAGAACAACTGTCACTGGTTCCACAGCATGGCCTATGAGTTCGGTTAAATGATGAGTGACTGAAAAGTAAAATGCCCAGGTAATAGAAAATTAGACCTTCGAAGGAAAACAACAAAGAGGATCATCTGCAGAAACTCAGTGGACTTTTATGTGTATGGTTTCATTTCAAGGGTAAAGAAAATGCTATGCCTACTGTGGAAATAAACAGTCCTGTACATGGTTATCTGAAAATATCAATACAACTTTGAACAAACTCTAACTTACCAACACGTCTTCCATTTTAGCTAAGAACACGGGCCATTATAATAAACAGAATAAGGGACGCCTGGGTGGCTCAGTCTGTTAAGCACCTGACTTCGGCTCAGGTCATGATCTCACAGTTCATGAGTTCGAGCCCTGCGTTGGGCTCTGTGCTGACAGCTCGGAGCCTGCTTTGGATTCTATGTCTCCCTCTCTCTCTGCTCCTCCCCTGCTCATGCTCTGTTTTTCTCTGTCTCTCAAAAATAAACAAACATTAAAAAAATTAAAAAAAAAAAAAACAAACAAAAAAAAACCAGAATAACTATCCAGCTCACTACCCGAGAGCTCCCATGCATTCTGTGATCCTCCTGCTGCTCCTACCCCTCTGCTTATTTCTTACATGAGCACCTTCTGGGCTTCTGTCCCCAGTCTTATCTCTAGAACACAGACATTCCTTCTGAGAGAGCTCAGACATCTGTGGTTTCCACCTCCCACCTCTGCATTAATGATGCCAGCCATGTCCTCATCTTGGCCCAGACTGTAGTAGGTTCGGAGTCCCCCACCCCAGTGTCTACTGTACCTTTATCTCCAGTAAAATCCTCAAGCCACCCGAACTCAACATGTCCAACATGGAATGCTTCATCCTCATCCGTCACTTCTGAGCCAAAAATCTTGCAGGCTCTCTTCCAGGAGGCCTCTGCCTCCTCCCCACTCTTCCCTCCTCTCACCATACCTGATTACCACAGGATGCTCTCTGATTCATCTCTCTCTCCTTTCTTCCTGAGTTCCCTACACTATCTGGGCCTGCTCTACATTTGTGCCCCCACAGTCAAATCCAGCCTTGCCACTCTTCTTCAGCTCCTTCACAGCCACAGAAGAGGTTTTCCCTAAATCTTTACCCTAAAGCCTCCAAGTTCCCCACCTCTCTCCACTCCCCAACCAACACATGCAAGCTATGAGATAAAGTCCAATTCTTTCTTCTGAACGGCACTGAAGGCCACACACCTTCCTGAACTGGTGAGTGTCACCCTGTGCTACCAGACCCAGCATGCTGTTCCTCATTTCTGGGCCTGTGCCTCTGGTACCAGGAATCAACGATCCCATCTCCCCCAAACACCTCCTCCTGCTGGTTCCTATGGCGCTTCTGGGAGTACAGCAACCACATGTCATCACTCATATTTCTAACACCATTCACAACACAGTGTAAGCTTTCAAAAATATAAAGAGTCCTTTTCTATGTAACCGAAACTGTAATATGGACTCATAGTAAAGGTGCTCAACTCCAGGATGACTTGGCTTCTGTGGCCCTCCTGAGTCCATGTTTGCTACAAACGATTCCTTTGAAAGCCTTATTTATTGGAATTGTTTCATATACCACGTTTTTCATGAGTATTTTCATAATGAATGCGTGACTTACATTAGTATTATTTTTAAGCCAGATTTTAGAATTCTAAATTGATGACATAGGGTCCTGACTACCAAGCACATACAAAACCTGTACTAGTCAGAAGTTACAAATGAAAACAACACATTTGTAGCATCAGAGGTTACAGTCTTAGGATTTTGTTTAAAATTCTGTTTAAAATTGCTAGGTACTTTTCATACCACAATCTTTTCAAATAAAATTAGATAACTAACTCCATTTTACAAAAGAGGAGACTGGGACTAAATTAACGTAAATGAGCTGGCATTTGAACCTAGGCCCATCTGTGACTAAAATTTCCATAGTGTTTTCTCTGATACACATGACCACAACCTCTACTCAACTGCTGGCCCTCTGTGAACTCACTCGACACATCCATTCCCCTTATCTGGCATGCCAACCACAGAGGAGCCTGTATCTCTGAGAAAACGGAAAAACCAAATGCTGGATTTCTACACTTAACACCAGTACACTACTGCTGTTAAACCAAACCCAGAAGTCAGACTGCGTACCTGTTCAGTAAAACCTGTGTGTGTATGAGCAAGAAGGCACCAAAAGCTTAACAAATCCTTTTTCAAATGTATTTCATTTATGTCAGATATTCAGAGTAAGATTCCATGAAATAATCCTCTATAGCTTAAACATCTAGAAATGACCCACTGACAAATGTAGGAGGAAATCGTGCCATCATCCACACAACCTAAGCAGAACTGGCTAACTGCATATTTTTGCAAAACCAGGGACTTTGTTAATATGAGATGATCATGATTTCAGTTCACTTATTTGCTGCACTTTGACAATACAGACCATCCCTTAGAGTATTTTCTGATACAAACACTGACATAGGAGGGCAAGTTGTAATCAACTTGACAGTCAAAACAGATGCTTTCAAGAGACAAGGTCCAGATAGTGATGGAGGAAGACCCTGAACTCCCTCCCCTCCACAGACACACCAAATCTATACCAACATCTAGACTAATTCCTTTGGGAAAAAAAACTGAGGGCTGACAACAGTTTCTGCACAACAAAGGAGAGAAGGACCAGACAGAGACACAGTAACAGGCACCCACCCCTGATGCTGCCAGCTACAGTGTGGAGGGACAGAGCTACAGAACCAGGAACAGATTCCACAGCTGTGGGGCATAGAAAAAAAAGCCTCAGTTTACAAGGGCCACCTGAATTTAAAGGAACCGGCCCTTGAGCATCTGCCAAACAGCTGGAATCTCAGGAATCGGTCTCCAGTGGTCTGAGAGCTGGCAAGTGCCACTGTTGATGTCTCCTCCCTCCCCCAAAGCCAACACTGACAGCACAGATAGCTGGCCGGCCACTTCAGGGAACCCTGGGACCCTAGCCCACACCAGCCCAAGCCCCACTGAGGCACACACAAAAAGCAGTGGTTTAAAAGACAACCAGAATATTAAAAAAACCTAACCCTCTGCCTAATGGCCAAGGCCTGTGGGAATATATTCTGTGGCCAAACGGGCTGGTGAGTGCCACCATTTATGTCCCCCCACCTCACCTGATCACTCTGACTGGAACAGGGTATGATGTCCTAACTGGCCAGCACTTCAGTAAACCCCACACACCTAGCCCACACTCACTGAAGCTCCAATTCTACCAGGGCTCCCGCTGTGCACAGTGCCCCGGGAGTCCCCCCTGCCAGCCTGAGCCCATTTCGACTCCATTGTCCCACCAGGGCACCCCGGGCCCACGCCCACTTCAGCTTCAGATTTCCCACTGGGGTGTGCCCCATGTACAACACCCAGAGCCCCTACCCCGGCCCAGGCCCACTACAGCTCCGGCCAAAGTCAGCAGGCATACACAGTGTATGTGGGACATTCCTACATGAATCCAATCCTTCAAGACTAGAAGTAGCTATTCTGCCTAATTCACAGACACAAATACCTAAACTAAAACAAAATAAGGAGGCAGAGGAATATACTCCAAGTGAAAGAACGAGATTAACAATCTACCTGATAAATAGTTCAAAGTAATGGTCAAAAACATACTCACCAGACTTGAAACGAGAGAGGTTTGATGAACCTAGTGAGAACTTCAACAGAGAGAAAATATAAAAGAGAACCAATCAGAGTTGAAGAATGTAGTAACTGAAATGAAAACTACACTAGAGAGAAACAGCAGATTAAAGGACGCAGAAGAATGGAAGAGTGATCTGGAAGGCAGGAAATGGAAAGCAACTAAGGTGAACAACAAAAAGAAAATTAAAAACAAAAATAAGGATAGATTAAGGGATCTTTGGGACAATATCAAGCATATTAACATTTGCATTATATGAATCCCAGAAGGAAAAGAGAAAGGGCAGCAAATGTACCTGAAAAAATAATAGCTGAAAACTTCCCTAACCAGGGGAAGGAAACCAACATCCAGGTCCAGGAGCAGAGAGAGCCCTAAACAAGATCAACCCAAGAAGGCTCATACCATTGCAACTAATAATTAATATGTCAAAGATTAAAGATAAAGACAGAATCTTAATGCAGCTAGGGTAAAACAACTATTTATGTACAAAAGAAGCACAATAAGGCTATCAGCTGATTTTTCAGCAGAAACTTGCAGGCTAGAAGGGAATGACAGGCTATATTCACAGTGCTGAAAGAAAAAAAACTACGACCAAGAATACTCAACCCAGCAAGGTAAACATTCAGAATTGGAGGAGACATAAAGAGTTTTCCAGACAAACAGAACCTAAAGGAGTTCACCACCACAAAACTGGCCTTGAAATGTTAGAGGGAGCTCTTTAAGCAAGGGGGAAAAGGCCATAAACAGAAAAATGTGAAAGACAAAATTTCACAAGTAAAAGCAAACATACAATAAAGGTAGTAGATTAATCACTTTATAAAGCCAGTATGAAGCTTAAAAGACAAGTAGTAAAACCAATTACATCTAAAAATTAGTTAAAAGACTTAACAAAAACAAAAGGTGTAAAATATGACATAAAATATGTAGGGGACATAAAAATATAGTGCTTTTAGAATGTGTTCCAACTTAAGTGACCGTCAACTTTAAGTAGAGACTGCAATATACACAGAATGTTAACATATGTACCTTATGGTAACCACAAACCAAAACCTTTAACAGATATACAAAAAATAGAGAAAAGAATCCAGCATAACACTAAAGAATGTCATCAACTATAAGGAAGACAGCAAGAAAATAAAGAACTACAAAACCACCCAGAAAACTAACAAGATTGGAATAAATCCATACCTATCAATAACTATTTTCAATGTAAATGGTCTAAATGCTCCAATCAAAACTCATAGGGTGTACTGGAAGTCCTAGCCACAGCAAATAATAAAAAGAAATAAAAGGCATCCAAATTGGTAAGGAAGAAGTAAAACTTTCTCTGTTTGCAGATGGCTTGATATTATATATAGAAAACCTGAAAGACCACCAAAAAACTTCTAGAACTGATGAGTGAATTTAGTAAAGTTGCAGGATACAAAATCAGTGTACAGAAAATTGTTGCATTTCTATACACCAACGATGAAGCAGCAGAAAGAAAAATTAGGAAAACCCATCTGCAGTTGCACCCAAAATAATAAGATACCTAGGAATCAACCTAACCAAAGAGGTGGAAAATCTGTACTCTGAAGACTATAAACATTGATAAAAGAAGATGGAAAAGATTGATAAAAGAAATGGAAAGACATTCCATTCTCATGGATTGGAAGAACAAATGCTGTTAAAATATTCATGCCACTCAAAGCAATCAACACATTTAATGCAATCCCTGTCAAAACACCAACAGCATTCTTCACAGAACTAGAACAAATAATCCTAAAATGTGTATGGAGCCACAAGAGACCCTGAATAGCCAAAGCAATCTTGAAAAAGAAAAACAAAACTGGAGGTATCACAACTCTAGATTTCAAGTTATATTACAAAGCTGTAGTGATCAAAACAGTATGGTACTGGCACAAAAATAGACACATAGATCAATGAACCAGAATAGAAAACCCAGCAATGAATCCACAACTGTACGGTCAGTCTTCAACAAAGCAGGAAGGAATATCCAGTGGCAAAACGACGGTCTCTTCAACATATGGTATTGGGAAAACTGGACCGCTACATGTAAAAGAATGAAACTAGACCACTTTCTTAACACTCTACATGAAAATAAATTCAAAATGGATTAAAGACCTAAATGTGAGACCTGAGGTTTCACTAGAAACCTAAAACTCCTAGAAGAGAACACAGGCAGTAACAGCAGTAACTTCTTTGACATTGGCTGTAGCAACTTCTTTCTAGATATGTCTCCTGAGGCAAGGGAAACAGAAGCAAAAATAAACTATTGAGACTTTACCAAAATGAAAAGCTTCTGCAGAGTGAAAGAAAGAATCAACAAAACTAAAAGACAACCTACTGAATGGGAAATATTTGCAAATGACCTATATGATAAAGGATTAGTACCCAAAATATAGAAAGAACTTATACAACACCCAAAAAACAGTCCAATTAAAAAATAGGCAGAAGACATGAACAGGCATTTTTCCAAAGACAAAGAGATGGCCAATAGACACATGAAAAGATGCTCAACACCACTAATCATTCGGGAACTGCAAATCAAAAGTACAATGAGATATCACCTCACACCTGTCAGAATGGCTAAAATCAACAACCTAAGAAACAACAGATGTGGGCAAGGATATGGAGAAAGGAACCCTTGTGCACTGTTGGTGGGAAACCAATCTGGTGTAGCCACTCTGGATAACAGTATGGAGATTCCTTCAAAAGTTAAAAATAGAACTTCCCAAGGGAAGCCTGTTTGGCTCAGTCAGCTAAGCATCCGACTTGATTTTGGCTCAAATCATGATCTCAGGGTTTGTGGGTTTGAGCCCTGCATCGAGCTCTGCACTTAGCATGGAGCCTGCTTGGAATTCTCTTTCTGCCCCTCCCCTGCTCTCTCTCTCTCAAAAATATATAAAAACTTAAAAAAAAAAATAGAACTACCCTATGATCCAGCAATCAACTACGGGGTATTTACCCAAAGAATACAAGAATGCTAATTCAAAGGGATACATGCGCACCCCTATGTTTATAGCAGCATTATTTCCAATAGCCAAGATACAGAAACAGCCCAAGTATCCATAGGTTAATGAATGGATAAAGATGTGGTGTGCATGTGTGTGTGTGTGCATGCATGGGTGTACACACACACACACACACACACACACACACACACACACACAGGAATATTATTCAGCCATAAAAAAGGATGAAATGTTGTCATTTGCAACCATATGGATGGAGCTAGAGAGTATAATGCTAAGCAAAACAGGTCAGAGAAAGACAACATATAATTTCACTCATACGTGGAATTTATGAAACAAAACAAAGGAAAAAAGAGAGACAAAATAAGAAACAGACTCTTAATTATAGAGAACAAACTGATGATTACCAGAGGGGAGATGGGTGGGGGAATGGGTTAAATGGGTGATGGGGATTAAGGCGAGTACTTGTGATGAGCACAGGGTAATGTATGGAAGTGTTGAATTACTATATTGTACACCTGAAACCAATGTAACATTGTATGTTAACTATCAGAAATTAAAATAAAAACTTAAAAAAAAAGACATAAGGTGACTGAATGGGTAAGAAAACAAGACCCAGCTGAATGTTGCCAACAAGACTCATTTCAAAGCTAAAGACACATACAGACTAAAAGTGAAGGGATAGAAAAAGATACTCCATGCAAATGGAAGCTGAAAAAAAAAAAAAAAAGCCTGGGTAGCAATAGTTCTATCACACAAAATACGCTTTAAAACAAAGACTGTCAGGGCACCTGGGTGGCTCAGTCGGTTAAGTGTCTGACTTCAGCTCAGGTCATGATCTCACAGTTTGTGGGTTCGAGCCCTGCTTCGGGCTCTGTGCTGACAGCTCAGAGCCTGGACTCTGCTTCAGATTCTGTGTCTCCCTCTCACTCTGCTCCTCCCCCACTCATGCTCTGTCTCTCTCAAAAGTAAATAAACATTTAAAAAAATTTTTTAAAAAAAGACTAAGAGACCAAAGAAGGTATTACATAATGATAAATGGCTCCATCCAACAAGATATAACAACTGTAAATATTTATACATACAACATATGAACACCCAAATACACAAAGCAAATACTAACAGATAAAAAGAAACTGACAGTTATATAAAATAGGGGACTTTAATACCCCCCTTACATCAATGCATAGATCACCCAGACAGAAAATCAATAAGGAAGGAGTGGCTGTCAACAACATATTAGACCAGATGGACTTAACACATATACATAGAATAGGGTGCCTGGGTGGTTCAGTAAGTTGAGCATCCAACTCTTGGTTTCAGCTCAGGTCATGATCCCAGGATTATGGGATCAAGCCCTGCATTGGGCTCCCTGCTGAGCAGTGGAGGCTGCTTGAGATATTCATTCTCTCATTCTCTCTCTCTCTCTCTCCCCATCTCTCCCTCTCATCCTCCACTCATGCTTTAAAATAAAATTTTAAAAAGTTAAAAAAAAACGAAACACATATGTACAGAATACTCTATCCAAAAACAGTAGAACACACAATCATTTCAAGTGCATATGAAACATTCTCCAGGACATATCACATTCTAGGCCTTAAAACAAACCTCAATAAATTTAAGAAGCCTGAAATCATATCAAGATCTTTTCTAATCACATAGCACAAAACTAGAAATCAGTTATAAGAAAAAAATGGAAAAAACACAAACATGTGAAGCCTAAATGACATGTTATTAAAACAATGGGTCAACAACAAAAAACAAAGAGGAAATAAAAAAATACCTTGAGATGAATGAAAGTGGAAACACAGCATCCCAAGAATCTTTGGGGCACAGCAAGAGCAGTTCTAAGAGTGAAGTTCTAGCAAGAATACCTCAGGAAAAAACAAAAATTTCAAACAATCTAACTTTACATCTAAAAAAATGAGAAAAGAAGAACAAAGCCTGAAGATAATGGAAGGAAGTAATAAAAATCAGAGTAGAAATAAATGAAATAGGAACTAAAACACAATAGAAAAGATCAATGAAACCAAGAGCTGGTTCTTTGAAAAGATAAACAAAATTCATAAACCTTCAGCCAGAGTCATCAAGAAAATGAAACAGAATTCAAATAAGTAAAATAAGAAATGCAAAGAGGTAACAACTCACACTACAGAAATACAAAGGTTTATAAGAGACTACTATGAAAAATTATATGCCAACAAATTAGACAAGTAAGAAGAAATGGATAAATTCTTAGAAAAATACAATCATCCAAACTGAATCAGGAAGAAATAGAAAATGTGAATAGATGTATTATTATAAGTAATGAAACTGCATCAGTAATCAAAATCTTCCCCCAAAACAAAAGTCTAGGACCAGATGATTTCACAGGTGAATTCTACCAAACACTTAAAGAAGAGTTAATACCTATTCTTCTCAAACTATTGCAAAAAATAGAAGAGGAAGGAAAATTTTCAAATCAGTTCTATCAGGCCAACATTACCCAGGTACCAAAGCCAGACAAAGACATTACAAAAAAGGGAAACTGTAGACCAATATCCCTGATGAACATAGATCCAAAAATACTCAACAAAATATTGGCAAACCAAATTCATCAATACATTATAAGGATATTTCACTTCAACAAATGGGATTTATTCCAGGGATGCAAGGATGGTTCAATATCTGCAAATCAATGTGATACACATTAACAAAATGGAGGATAAAAATCATATAATCATCTCAATAGATACAGAAAAAGCATCTAACAAAATTCAACATTCATTCATGATAAAAATTCTCAACAAAATGGGCTTAGAGGGAATGTACCTAACCTAATGAAGGCCATATATGATAAACCCACAGCTAATATCATGCTCAATGGTGAAAGGCTGAAAGCTTTTCCTCTAAGATCAGGAACAAAACAAGAATGTCCACTCTTGTCACTTTTATTCAACATAGTACTGGAAGTCGTAGCCGTGGCAATCAAGGAATCAGACAAGAAAAAGGAATAATAGGCATCCAAATTGGTAAGGAAAAGTAAAACTGTCACTCTTTGTTGATGATATGACCCTATATAGAGAAAACCTGAAAGACTCCACCAAAAAACTATTAGAACTAATCAATGAATTCAGTGAAGTTGCAGGACACGAAATTAATATGTAGAAATCTGTATTTCAATAATGAAGTAGCAGAAAGAGAAACTAAGAAAACAATCCCATTTATGACTGTATCAAAAAATTCCTAAGAATTAATTTAACCAAGGAGATAAAAGACATCTACTCTAAAAACTGTATGACACTGATGAAAGAAACTGAAGAGGACACAACAAATGCAAAGATGTTCCATTTTCATGGACTGGAAGAACCAATATTGTTAAAATGTCCATACTATCCAAAGCAATCTACAGATTCAATACAATCTCTATCAAAATGCCAGCAATATTTTTCAGAGAACTAGAACAAAGAATTCTAAAATTTGTATAGAACCACAAGAGACCCCAAATAGCCGAAGCAACCTTGAGAAAGAAAAACAAAGCTGGAGATACTACAATCCAGGTATCAATATATACTACAAAGCTATAGTAATCAAAATAGTATGGTACTGGCACAAAAAAGGACAGACCAATGGAAGTGGATATAGAGCCAAGAAATAAACTCACACTTATGTGGCCAATTAACCTATAACAAAGGAGGCAAGAATACACAATGAGGAAGACAGTCTCTTCAATAAATGGTGTTGGAAAAAGTGGACAGTTACATTCAAAGGAATGAAACTGGACCACTTTCTTACACAATACACAAAAATAAATTCAAAATGGATTAAAGACCTAGTCATGAGACATGAAACCATAAAGCCCCTAAAAGAAAGCATAAGCATTAATCTCTTGGACATTGGTCTCAGCAACATTTTTATGGATCTGTCTCCTCAGACAAGGGAAACAAAAGCAAAAATAAACTATTGGGACTACACCAAAATTAAAAGCTTTTGCATATCAAAGGAAACCATGAACAAAATAAAAGGCAATCAAGTAAATGGGAGAAGATATTTGCAAATGATATATCTGATAGGGGGTTAGTATCCAAAATATATAAAGAACTTACACAACTCAACACCAAAAAAAATCCAATTAAAAAGTGGGCAGAGGACCTGATCATTTTTCCAAAGAAGAAATACAAATGGCCAATAAAATATGAAAAGTTGCTCAATATCACTCGTCATCAGGGAAATGCAAATCAAAACCACAATGAGATATCACCTTACACCTGTCAGAATGGGTAGTATCAAAAATATAAGAAATAACCGGTGTTGGCAAGGATGTGCAGAAAAGGGAACCCTTATGTACTGCCAGTAGGAATGTAATCTGGAGCTACCACTGTGGAAAACATTATGGAGGCTTATCAAAAAATTACAAACAGAAATACCATATGATCCAGCAATACCAATACTGGGTATTTAGCCAAAGAAAATGAAAACACTAATTTGAAAAGTTATATGCACACAAATATCTATTGCAGCATTATTTACGACAGTCAAGATATGGAAGCAACCTGAGGGTCCATCAATAGTTGAATGGATAAAGAAGATATGTGGTGTATAAATATATACATACACACAGACACACAAACACGCACACATTCTGAAATATTACTCGGTCATCAAAAAAGAATGAGATCTTGCCATTAGTGACAACACAGATGGACCTAGAGGAATGCGAAATAAGTCAGAAAAGACAAATACGGTATGATTTCACGAACATGTGGAAACTAAAAAACAAAATGAACAAAAAGCAGAAACAGATTCACAAATACAGAGAACTAGTAGAGGAGATGGAGTTGAGGGGATGGGTGGTATAAGTGGAGGGGATTAAGAGGTACAAACTTCCAGTTATAAAATAAATCAGACACGAAGATAAAAAATACAGCATAAGGAATGCCATCAGTAATATTGTAACAACACTGCATGGTGACAGACACTACACTTAGCATTTCACAATGTATGTAATTATCAAATCACTGTGTTGTACACCTGAAATTACTGTAACACCGTATGTCAACTATCCATCAATAGTAAAAAAATGTTTAATTCATGCTTTCAATTCATCTATCTCATTTCAATTTACATCAGCTACTTTATCTCTAAAGGAAGCAAATGCAGGATCTACAGCAGTACTTGAAAAACTAATATTATGGTACTTACCACATTAAAGTTGATATGAGAAGACCAACGCCTACACAATCTATGAATACAACCCAAAGGAGAAGCTTTATTGTCTCAAAAAATCCCATGTCCAGAACAAAGCCAAATCCTATGGTGGACACTGAAACAAAGATTTACATAATAAATTCAGGTACTCTGCTAAGTTCTGGGGGATGTGGGGCACAATCCCTGCCCTCCAGATGCCCACACGTGTGGTGGAGGAGACAGTCATGTAAACAAAACCCCAAAGACGTGTTATATGTATATATAACTAACAGAGAAATGCAGACTACCCTGGAACACAGAATGGCTACTGAGGTATCTGAAGTTTACTGTGGAGGCCACCGTCTATGGTTCACCAGAGTGGTCCCAACATTTAAAATACCACTAGTTCTGGAAAGGCACTCACATATTTAAGTCCAGGTAAAGGTGAAAAAGATCTTACATGTTTACATCTAACACCCTAAAGGTGGTTAGGACTCTCACACTACCTTATTGGAGAACTTAAAAGTAGTTTCTCAAGTTCACATTGGTATTTTTAGAGCTCTCACTCTGGATTTTGCCTGTGGAATGCAATTTCCAGTCTTGATATTCCTTTTCACAGAAAGTTTGCATTTGGTATCAATTTTTTACCATAGTAGTGGTAAATAAAGACACGGAGTGACTCTGTCCTCTTCCTTTCAAAGTTCAAGGGAACAATTTACTCTGGCATCTGCTTGGGACCGTTAGAACCAGAAAGAATATAACATTCTTTCTTGTGAGATGTTTGAGGCTTCAGAAAGGAAGAAATAGATTCAAATATCCCAAATTCTGACCCACAATATGTTTATAACAAAAGATCCTGCAAATGACAAATTCAATCTAAAACACTCAATTTGTTCTTCAACCCTCTTATAGAGAAACTAACACTTACCACAGAGCCAAATACTTAACAGGACCAAGAAAGCAGGGTCATCTCTGGCCCACTGATCCTTTGTCTGCTTTCGATAATGAAAATTTCTATAAACTCTCTGTGGGGAAGTAAACAGGTAGAGCATCTGCCATGCAGCAAACTCAAAGTCCATCTGCCGAAAACGAAAAAGTCTTCTCAGGTATTTGTAGCGTTTTGCTCCAGCTGTGTGTCTTGCTGCATCCCTGGTATTCAACACTCCATTCCCCTGCACTGGGGAATTCACTGAAGTACTTGGTAACATCTTCCTAGATGGAAGAAAAAAATTCTTTTACGTGTAATTTTAAGAACCTATCGGCTACCAACACCCCTCTTCTGAGATATTTAGGAGGGATGGTATCTTACATTTCCATCCCAATCCTTGATAACAGTCAGGGGTCAAAAGCTAATGGAGATGGTTCTGAGGTTTGTATGGGGGCTCAAGAACTCATCACTGCTCTTCAGGCAAGGGCAGCAGCACACCCTTCTGAACCGTCATAGCACTTATAACAGGGTCAGTATGTTTCCCACACTTCACCTCTCTCAATAATCAGGCAGCCCACCCAGGTAACTACTATATATATACACACACACACACACACACACACATATATATTTTAAAAAGGCGCAGGATTTTGCACCTATATATATACACACACACACACTATATATATATAGACAGAGAGAGAGAATTCCCAGCAGGCTCCGTGCTGTAAGCAGGGAGCCTGGGGCTCGAACCCTTGAACCCTGAGATCACGACCCAAGCGGAAATCAAGAGTGGCCCGCCTTAAACCAACTGAGCCACCCAGGCGCCCCCAAAATCCTGTGCTCTTAACCATCAAGTCTTTAAGGGAAGAGTTTTTTTTTTTTTTAACAGCCAATTAGAAACGTTATCGACAAGGTAAAAATAAATGGCCTATTCACACAGGTCCATCAGTGCAAGACCATCAAGCAATTCTCACTAGAATGTGACATAAAAACAAAACTCAAGTCCACAGTGTTTTACTCCCTGAAATAGTTCAGCAGAGGGAATGGCAGCGGTTGTAATCAGTCCAGAAGCCCGGTGAGCGCAGGTCACCGTCCAGCCCCCACGTCCCGGCAGCCCAGTTCCCCGCTCCACTCCCCAAGCCCCCCAGACGCCAGCAGCGCCTCGCGGGGCCCAGGTGTTCACGTCAGCCTGGGGCTGCGGGCAGGGTTGCCATATTTAACAAATAAAAACACAGGACGCCCAGTTACATTTGGATCTCAGATACAGGTATAGTTTTTAGCATAAGCATGTCCGAAACATTGTGTCGGACATACACTAAAACGTCGTCCGTGGTTTATGTGGAATTCAAGTGTAATTGGGCGTCCTTAATTGTTTCTGACAACTCTACCGCAGGCCGAGCAGCCGGACCCGGGTATGGCCACTCCAGAGCCGAGGAACACCGGGCCGTGAGGTGCCGGAGGAAAAGACACCTAGCGAGCCCGAGCCGCGCCCCTGGCAGAGCGGTCTTCCAGCCTCACCTGGAGCCCCGCTGCGGCCTCCAAGGGGTCCAAGCTAGCCCTCCACCTACGCCCCGCAGCCCAACCCCGCAGTCCAGCCCAGCACCCGCCGGCGCGACTTCCCTTCCCGCAACGTAGCCGGCGCTGGGGGCCCGACGCGTCACTTGCGCCCACTTCCGCCGCGCCCGCGGCCTCTCGCGCCCCGTAGTTTTCCGGGGGCCAGTCGGAAGTTGTTTCTGCCGGCTTCCGGTTCCTGCCGTCGCGAGTGTCGCTTGCTCCCAACCCGGTCGCAGCCGTTGCGGACGGAAGCGGGTCTCGGCAGCTGGGGCCCCCTCGCAGTCATGCCCCGGTATTACGAGGATAAGCCGGAGGGCGGCGCGTGCGCGGGCGTGAAGGAGGACCTGGGCGCATGTCTGCTGCAGTCGGACTGTGTGCTCCAGGTAGCGCAGCCGGGCGCTCGGGGTGATGAGACGCTGGAACCGGAGAGGCAGGGCCCGGCCAAGGTTTCCCGGTCAGCCTGCGGTGGTGGTCAGGAGACGGGACCCAGAGTTAGAAGTCGTAGGTGTAGATCACAGCTCCAGTTTAATGAACCTGGGCACATCCGCTGTCGGAGCTTCAGCTCCCTCCGGTGTTAAATTGGAGATAAGAAAACCACCTCTTTGGATTTTTGTAAAGATAAACGATTTCGGTTCAAGAAACATGTATTAGATGCTGCCTGCCACTGCTAGCTTCAGGAGATATAAAGGAGAATGAGACAGGTTTCTTGCGTATTAGGAAATGAGACTCTAAATTAACAGAGAATTACATAAACCTGGTACACTGTATTGACTAGCAGTTTCTCCTTTCTCTGTTCCGTTATGGCTGAATATATGTTATATTTACTTTCTCTTGGTTTGGGTTTGTTTCTGAGTTGGAGTTCGATACGTTCTTGGATAAGTTGTAAACGAAGCAGCTCCATTTTTCCACTATTCTGTATCTTGCTTCCACTACATTCCCCTCACTACAGCCACGTCTTCTCAATCTTAGTGTAGTGAGGCAAGCAGTGAGGTCCAAAGTTAACTGGGGACCTGGGTAATTTGCTCTTATTTCAAAGGAAAGACAACTGCCCCAAAATGGATATCCATCATAAAGCTGTATCAGTATTTCTACTGATTCATGATTTACATTTGGTTCACTGATTTTAGCAGTCAGTGAGACTGGTCACTCCGGTGTGTTGTAAAGCTTGAGTTGTTATGAATTTAAGAGATTCTCTAGTCCAGCTCTCTCACACAGATGTGGAAACTGAGGTACCCTGTCCAGGGCTGTTTCCAATCTGCTGCTTCATTGGTGCAGATATTCAGCCAGCTCTTAGTAAACGCCTGGTAAGTGGCAGGCATGATGCCATGCACTGGTGACACAAAGATGAATTGTTTCAGTCACTACCTTAAATGAGTTTAGTCGGATGGGAAGAACAGACATGTGAGGAGCTAAATTCCTGTAATAAGGGCTGTGTAAGCATTTAGTTAATATTTGTTTAATGATGAGATTTGGAAACAAAATGCTACAGGAGTCCAATGAACAGCAACTTATTCTTGAGAACTTGGAAACTTCTCACAGAAAAGGTGACATTTGATCTGAGTCTTAAAGTTGGAGTAGTAGATTATCAAGTAAAAGAGTGGGGAATGTGGTGGTTGAGGAAAGAAGCTGAAAGAACAGCATGGGCAAGTCAGAGAGATGTGACCAAGAGAAGCTAGTGCCCTCTTAGGCCTGGGTGATAGGGAATGTGACAGAAAGCTTGAGAGGAAGACTGTCGTGTGAAAGCCCTTGTATGTCAGAGTGAGGGCCCTAGATTTTCTCCTGACCCTCAGCATCAGAAGGCCATAGAGATGAGCAATCAAGGGAATAAAGTACACGATGGGACTGAGAAAAGAACCTGTAGAGGAGGAAACTGAAGGCAAGGAGGATACCAAGTTGCTTTTTTGCAATAATCCATTTATTTAGTCAGCATTTGAGTGCCAAGCTCTAATTCAGAGGATATACAGATGATTGGGATACATTCCCTCCTGTGTAGAAATTAGATCTCTGGAAAACTGGGCAGAGATAATGGCCAGGACACATGGCACAGACTTTGCTTTCCCCAGCTGAATATGTGGCTTTATTGATGCTGGTCAATTAAGAGAACATGATGTTTGTAAAAAAGTACTTTAAATGGGAATGTGTGTACAGTTTATGTTAAATTCATCCTGACTTCAAGAGGAGTGTAAAAGGGCAGTATTGAGGCAAAACATTGAGGTCTGTAGATAAGAGGACAATATCCTACCTCTTCAGATAGTGTCACCGGCAGCTACAGCCTACCATGCCCCTCCTAGGGACTCTGAAGACCAAGGGACATTCTGCTGAGGTCTGTGTCTGCCCTGAATGACCTCATTTATGATAAAATTTAGCTCCTTGTATAAAGTTAATCTGATCTTCTAGCAGATGGATGCTGTAGTCTTCCTTGCCAATCTTTAACCCACTGGAAAAGCTGCTGGACCTGACTCTCAGGAGGAATTCAAAATAAATATTTAGTGCTACAATGGGAAATAGTCAAGGAACTATAGGGTTTGAGAGAAGCTCAGGGTAATGGGGGTGAGGATGTCAACCCCTGTGGGGCTGGAAAGGAGAAGCAAGGAAAAAGCAGATTCAAAAGGCAGCTCTTGGATAGACTTCTTAGGATTTTATGACTCCTGGGGGATCAAAAAGGTTGAAACTATGCTCAAGAAACCTGAATCACAGGTTATCTCCTGTGTGTCTCCATTAACAAGCTCTCAGACCTGCTGACTTAATGAGAATTACCTGGAGATGGGGCAGAGAGCTTAAAAGTATAGATCCCACTGCTCCTCCTACCCCTATAAAAGTATCCCACGTTGATTCTTGGGCACAGCCATGTTTGGGAATCACTGATCTTTTAATTTTTTTTTTTAACATTTATTCATTTTTTGAGAGACAGAGTGTGAGTGGGGGAGGGGCAGAGAAAGAGGGAGACACAGAATCTGAAGCTGGCACCAGGCTCTGAGCTGTCAGCACAGAGCCCAATGCGGGGCTTGAACCCAAGGACTGTGAGATCATGACCCGAGCTGAAGTCAGTCACTTAACCGACTGAGCCACCCAGGCGCCCCAGGAATCACTGATCTTGCCCTCAGAAGGTAAATAAGCTTGGGAGTGTATTAGTTAGGATATAGGTTCGGGTACATGGTACAGATATCCAAAATAACATTGGCTTGAACAAGATAGGAAATTCTCTTTGGGGTGCCTGGGTGGCTCAGTCGGTTAAGCGTCCAACTTCTGCTCAGGTCATGATCTCTCGATTTGTGAGTTCGAGCCCTGTGTCAGGCTCTGTGCTGACAGCTCAGAGCCTGAAGCCTGCTTCAGATTCTGTGTCTCCCCGTCTCTCAGCCCCTCCCATCCTTACGCTCTGTCTCTCAATAATAAATAAACGTTAAAAATTAAAAAAAAAAAAGAAAATTCTCTTTTGCTCTTTGTGTGTGCCTGTAAATAGGTCCTGGACAGCTCCCCTCAGCCTTCCATAGACCCAGACACTGTTGATCTTGTGGTTTTAGGTGCTGTGATGGGAGACGGGATGTTATTCTCACACGTGTGGTCCAAGATTGCCTTCCTTCCATATCATCAGGCCATGATGTGATGATGTGAAGTGATAAGAGGGGGCAAGTCACTTGCCTTTAAGGACCAACGCAGAAGATTTACATTTCAGTTCCTCACATATTCTAGTGGCTAGAACTTAGTCATATGACCACACCCAGTTGCAAGGGTGGCTGGGAAATCTAGCGCAGCCATATGCCTCACAAGAAAGGAAGAGTTAAATGTTAAGGGACAACTGGCAGTCTGCCATTTGGTGTAGAGGTGAAGGAGGATGAATTAACCTGTCTCTATCTCTCTTAGAATTAGATGGATCTTTCCATTAGGCAGTTGGCAGTCTGGCATGAAAGCTTATGAAAAAGATACCGTTTGGGGAAGCATCAGTTTAGAGTTCTAGTCTTTGGTATAGTTTTATTTATTCTTCTGTTTGCTGTCACATCATTCACATGGGCAACAAACATCCCATCGGCAACATCTTATTACAGAGTTTTAGGGTGGAACACAGTGCAGGGAAGCTTGCTACTCTGTTCTGATTCACTTTTGTGATTCACTGATACAGATGACAATTAAAATCTAGAACCTAAGCAGGCAGACAGACTAGAAAGTGGCAAGATTCCCAAGAATTGGGAATGCCACAGATATGGTACCCTGTAGCATTTTTCACAGTAAAAAGAAGGGTGACATGGCACTTGCAAAATAAAGGTTTGGAGGAGTGGTTGCAGTGGTAGGGTTGAGGTACCAAAATCTGCTTGAAGGTAAACCCTGGATGATGAAGAGTTGTTGAAATTGGGGTTACATTTTTCCCAGTGCATGAATGCACCAGATGTTTCTATTTAAGTAGTAAGTATTCTAGGTTCCTTATTAACATTCTAAGCGTTCAGTACCACACTAACAATGTTCTGATTTTAGGGCACCTAATTCTGGCTGTTTGAGCTTTTAAAATTAACACTGAGCCAGGGTCATTTTATTCTCAGACAAAATTGCTTGACCCATTTGACACTGGAACTCACCTTGAGTAGGAAGGTTTCATCATTTTCCTTTATATTGCCAAGCACTGCATGAGGCTAATGTTTATAAGCAGTGTATGTTTTATTTCTTTAATAGGTAATCATAATGTTAAGGTTTTGATTTTTTTTCTTCACAAATTGCGTATCACAGTTTGATGTAATTAAAGCTCGGGTAATTCAGAAAATTTAAGTCCTGTCAACTTTTTCCAGATGTTGTTTTATATATTTACATTCCTGGGAAACAGAACCCCTTTAGCACCTCTCCCTGTTACCCTCTGGCACTTCTCTACTATGTGACACGCCACACTGCCGGTTGGCATTTGTACATGTATACCTTCTTTGCTACCTGGTTGTAAAAGCCCTGTCTGAGCAGGAATATCTAACATTTTTTAACCTTCCACTGAACTGATCTGGGGCCATTCTGAATATTTTTTAAAGTAAATTAGTTGTGAGGGCTTAGTTAATAGACAAATTAGTAAGATAGGGCATCCAAAAAGAGAAATTTTGCTGCGATTAAATTTTAATCTTGCCTCTTTGAATTGTGAAGTCTATATATTTTTAAATGTCCATTTATCAATTTTGACAGAGAAAGGCTGAGCAGGGGCTTGGCAGAGAAAGAGGGAGAGAGAACCCCAAGCAGGCCCCATGCTGCCAGTGCAGAGCCCAATACCAGACTCAATCCTATGACCCATGAGATCGTGACCTGAGCTGAAATCAAGAGTCAGACGCTTAACCTCCTGAGGCACCCAGGCGCCCCTGAATTCTGAAGCACATTATTGATGTTCTCTGTGTCCAGCATATTTAAATGCCTTTGTGTTGTTAAACATGTCTTTGTTAAAAAATACTTTAAGATTATGAAGAGGTATTAAAATTTTTGTTCCATGTTTACCTTGAAAAACCCATACTAAATTCTAGCTCTCACCTAGTTTTGCAGATGTAATTTTGTCAAGTCTGATTTTTAATGGTTATAGTTTAAAAAATCTTATTTAAGAATCAAAAATAAGTTTCTCCTGTGAGCATTCTTATAGGTGCTTCTTACCTTGGCAGGAAGGGAATGGTTTAGTCCAGTTTGCTTCTTAGCCTTCTTTTAGCTTTCACTGCTTAAAGTTGGGTTCATTTCACATCAGGCCCAGGCAGATCTTCTCTCACAAATATGTCTCAATTCTGTTAACATCTCCCCTTCCTCTTCCAGTTCTATGTGGTTGTGCTTCTGAAATTAGAGAATTTGACCGTTGGGTGGGGGGCAGGGATGTGTTGGAGGTAATCGTGCTTGCACTAAAAGGATATATACCTGGAGGCTTTAAAGCCACTTGATAGGTCCTTCCAGAACAAACCCATTTCCCACTACAGCCGGCCTGATCTCTCGTATGTACATGCATGTGTACATGTATGCATGTCCACTCATCTATCTTGATGAGTTCTGGAGTGTAAAAATTTTAGAAACACTGAAGGAAAAAAAAATTATTACTTTCACCTTTACTCTCTTACCCATAAGGAGCTAATAATACTAGTTGTGAGATATATAAAAATTTGAAAGAAAAGTATCTTATGGACACTAGTATTTTCAAGAACTCAAGGGCACCCTAAAAAGTGCTCCAAAATTATTTGATACATTTTTTATTCTATCCTGTTCTCCCTAAACATCAGCAGTCAAAATGAATCACAAAATATTTTGTCATATAATTTACTACTTTTTTTCTTTAACTTTAAAAAAAAAGTACTACTTTCAAAACGATAGTTATTTTGTACTTTGTGAGGAAATTCTCCAGGTATTTATATTGTTTTCTGTGTCCTAGGAAGGAAAATCCCCTCGACAGTGTCTGAAGGAAGGAAACTGCAAAGCTTTGAAATACTCATTTTTTGAATGTAAAAGATCAATGGTAAGAGGCTATATAGCTTTTGCAAAGCTTATGCTAAAAATTTTAGGTATGCTAAAAATTAAGTATGTGAATGACCTAGCAATTACATATATGTTGCAAGTGAGATCATTCAGAAAAAAGAATGTGGATAATATTTATGTATTACTTCTACTTTGACACTAGAAAGCGCCATCTAGGGAACTCCTGAGTGGACTAATAGATTGGTACAGCCTTTGTCCAAGAGTGATTCACTATTAGTCCTCTAAGATGCCAATTTGCCTTATATACTGACTTTAAAACCCTCTACGTACCCCACCACCCTTGGAAGAGGCTGCACTGTGAGCTTTAAGTCAAAGAACATGTAGTCATCCTATGAGTAGATACTTTAAACATTTTTAATCCCTAAATGTTAGGTGTGATTCACTGTTTAAAGATTTCAAATACATTTCAATGTTCATTTTGAGTTTATTTTTAAATTTTTTTTAACGTTTATTCATCTTTGATGGAGACAAAGTGCAAGCAGGGGAGGGGCAGAGAGAGAGGGAGACACAGAATTTAAAGCAGGCTCTGGGCTGAGCTGTCTGCCCAGAGCCAGCCCAGAGCCTGATGCAGGGCTCGAACCCACCAACCACAAGATCGTGACCTGAGCCAAAGTCCGACACTTAACAGACTGAGCCACCTAGGCGCCCCTTGGGTTTATTTTTGTGTACGGTATAAGAAAGTGGTCTAGGTTCATGCTTCTGCATGTTGCTGTCCAGTTTTTCCAACACCATTTGCTGAAGAGACCATCTTTTTTCCATTGGTGATTCTTTCCTGCTTTGTGGAAGATCAGTTGACCATACGTTTGTGGGTCCATTTCTGAGTTCTCCATTCTGTTCCACTGATCTTTTTGTCTGTTTTTGTGCTAGTACCATACTGTCTTGATGATTACAGCTTTGTAATACAGCTTGAAGTTGGAATTGTGATGTGCCTTGGTTTTCTTTCTCAACATTACTTTGGCTATTCAGGGTCTCTTCTGATTCCATACAAATTTTAGAATTGTTTGTTCTAGCTCTGTGAAGAATGTTGGTGTTATTTTGATAGGGATCGCATTGAATATATAGATTGTTTGGGTAGTTATCGACATTGTAACAATATTTGTTCTTCCAGTCCATGAGCATGGAATGTTTTTCCATTGTTTTGTGTCTTCTTCAGTTTCTTTCATAAGCTTTCTATAGTTTTGAGTGTACAAATTTTTCACCTCTTTGGTTAGGTTTATTCCTACGTATTTTATGTTTTTTTGGTGCAGTTCAAGTACATCTGAATATTAACCCAAACAAAACTTAATAAAAAAAAATTAAGTTTGCTAGAAGCACACATATTGAGTATAGTTGAGGGAAAAATATAAATATAATTCGGATTCTACTTGAGAAGAAAATCCTTATTGGGACCTTAAATGGAACTTTTGTTTTTAATACCATCTTTATTATTTTTTTTTCTTGGTAGCTCTGACAATTGCCTTTTTGACTGTGCTGGAAACTGGTTTACTTCTGTCACAGATTGAGACCACTTACCAAAGCTGTGTTTAATTGTGTTGTACAAAATCTGATTTAATTATATGTTTATTTTCAGTTGGATGCCAGATCAAGATTCCGAGGAAGAAAAGGATATTGACGCCAATATGCTGAAACCAAAATGAAAACAACAAAGGATTTTCTCTGATCACTTAAAACAGAGAAGCCAAAATAGGAGACAGACTTGCTGTATCTGATGGGTTAGACCAGTATTTCCCTCCACAAACACTGGAGAAAATGGATGAGTTCTGTTTTTGAATATGTATAAAGTAAATGATTCTTCCTCTAAGTTATTTTTGGAAGAAAAATATAATCGAACAGCTATGAGCTGAGAGCAACATAATGTGTATTGAGAATTGTTCTAAATCACAAAAAGTGGAAAGATTGTTATTTTCCAACTTGACTTTTCGACCAGATGACTCGGTTGGTACATCCTTTGTGAATATTATGAAGGCCACTGACGGGACTGTTAAAATTGATAACATTCAGTGTGGGGAGAAAATGTCTATTGGGAAAGCTTTGGATAAAGATTTCTTTTACTCAATCTGTCCTATTTAGTTCTAAAAATGTGTTTGATACCTTGGAGGAGAAATGCTTCATTTGCACCGATTCACTAGAGTAACAACCTCACAACTTTAATATTAATATCATACAGTAGGCGTAGCTGGATACAAACCTCTGATTGTTGCCAGGGCTCTTGTCCTCCATTTCAGGACTGTTTTTCTCGTTTCGGCCTTCATTTTCAGGCTGGTCCTCTCTCACATAATGGGGAAGAGGCCTGGCAGCCAAAAGTGCACATCCCTAAGATCCATGATCCAAAAGAAAGAGCTAACCTTTTCTAGGGTCCACTAATCAAATCCTACAAAAGGACTGTTGTCTTCCCTGGATCACCTGCCCCTGAATTAGACCAGTCCCTGTGGAGAAAGGGATGAGACCACATGATTTTGGCCTGGCCTGGGTCTTACACACGGTAATGGGTCACCCCCAACAGAAGCACATTGGATGAGTGATGGGCCTTATCCCAAAAGAAAAGGATTCAGAGAAAACTGAAACAATAGATGTTCATAGAGAAAGCATGAGCGAAAACCAGGAAATGCTTGAAAAAGTTTAGAATCACAGTAATTCTGATCACTTAATACAATCAAGAGCCAAATATAAATCCAAGTTTCAACTCTCTTTTCAGTGGTGAAGAATAAATGAAGAAGCATAGCTTCTTTATGCGGCCATGGTTCTTTGCAGTTCAAGCAATCAAGGTGTTCTATAGCTCAACTGGTTTTTTAAAGGTTCGCCTAAAGTGAGAATTCCACACTGGTCCCCATTGCAGAGTATCACTGAGGTCTGCTGTTGTGTTTGTGTGGTACTGCTTTTCACTGGAAAAGGGAAAAATATTTTTTTTCCCTGTTTAAGTGCTCCAACTTTTATTAAAAGAACTTTGATAAGAAACTCCAGAATTATTTTATAGAACCCTCTTTTTTTTTTTTTAATTTTTTTTTTTCAACGTTTATTTATTTTTGGGACAGAGAGAGATAGAGCATGAACGGGGGAGGGGCAGAGAGAGAGGGAGACACAGAATCGGAAACAGGCTCCAGGCTCTGAGCCATCAGCCCAGAGCCCGACGCGGGGCTCGAACTCACGGACCGCGAGATCGTGACCTGGCTGAAGTCGGACGCTTAACCGACTGCGCCACCCAGGCGCCCCAAACCCTCTTTTTTTAGTAACAGCTTGAAAGCTTCATTTAGAGAAATTCACATTCCATAGATTCATGCTTAAAGCATACAATTTTGTTTTTTGGAGTATAGTCACAAGTTTGTGCAACCATCATCGCCATCTAATTCCTGAACATTCTCAAGGGAAACCCCATACCCATTAGCAGTTACTCCCCATCCCTCCTTTCCCCCCAATTCCCAGCAACCACTAATATACTTTCTATGTCCATAGATTTGCATATTCTGGACATGTCATAAAAATGGAGTTACATGTGGCCTGTCGAGACTGGCTTCTTTCACTTATGTTTTCAAGGTTCATCCATATGTATAGCATCCGTCCGTTCCTTTTTATTGCTGAATACTCTTCCATAGTATAGATAGACCACATTTTATGTATCTATCAGCTGATGGACTTTGGGTTTTTTGCACTTTGGAGCTATGAAGACTAATGTTATGACTATTCATGAACAAGTTTTACGTGGATATAGGTTTCATTTCTCCAGGGTAAATACCAAACAACGGTATTACCGCCAAACTTTTACACAGTGGCTACACCATTTTACATTCCCACCAGCAAAAGATTTCCATTGCTCCAGATCAGCAACAGTTACATTCCATCTATTTGATTATAGCCATTCTACAAGGTGTGAACCGGTATCTAATTGGGATTTTGATTAGCATGTCCCTAATGGCTACTGATGTTGAGCATGTTTTCATGTGCTTAATGGCCTTGTGTATACCTTTTTTTTTTTTTAACATTTCTTGAATTATATTTATTCTATTTGAGAAACTATCATTATTTTCAGGTGTCAGATTTTTTTTTAATTTTTATTTAAATTTTAGGTAACATGCAGTGCAATATTGGTTTCAGGAGAATTCAGTGATTCACCACTTATATACAACACCCAGTGGTGATCATAACAAGTACCCTCACTATCTTGATTACCCATTACCTATCTAGCCCATCCCCACCCACCTCCTTCCATTAACCCTCTGTTTAGTTTGTTCCCTATCATTAAGAGTCTCTTGTGGTGTGTTTCCCTCTCTTGTTTCCCCCTTTCCATATATTCATCTGTTTTGTTTCTTAACTTCTACATGAGTGAAATCTTATGGTATTTGTCTTTCTCTGAATGACTTATTTAGCATAATACATTCTAGCTCCATCCACGTCACTACAAATGGCAAGATTTCATTCTTTTTGATGTCTAATATTCCATTGAATATATCCATTCATCAGTTGATGGGACATTGGGGCTCTCTCTGTAATTTAGCTATTGTTGATAATACTGCTATAAACATTGGGGTGCACGTACCCCTTTAAATCTGTATTTTTGTATCCTTTGGGTAAACACCCTAGTAGTGTAATTGCTAGATGGTAGGGTAGTTGTATTTTTAGTTTTTTGAGGAACCTTCATACTATTTTCCAGAGTGGCTGCACCAGTTTGTATTCCCACCAACAGTTCAAGAGGGTTCCCCTTTCTCCATCCTCACCAACAACTGTTGTTTCTTGTGTTGTTAACTTTAGCCATTCTGACAGGTGCGAGCTGGTATCTCATCATGCTTTTGATTTGTATTTCCTGATGATGATGATGATGATGATGATGATGATGATGTTGAGCATCTTTTCATGTGTCTGTAGTCATCTGGATATCTTCTTTGGAAAAGTGTCTATACATGTCTTCTCATTTCTTAATTGGGTTGTTTCTTGCGTGTTGAGTTTCTAAGTTCTTTATAGATTTTGGATACTAACTGTTAATAGATAATGTCATTTGCAAATATCTTCTCCGCAGGCTGCCTTTAGTTTTGTTAATTGTTTCCTTCGCTGTGCAAAAGCTTTTTACCTTGATGACATCCCAATTGTTCATTTTTGCTTTTGTTTCCTTTGCTTCTGGCAACATGTCTAGTAAGAAGTTGCTCTGGCTAAGGTCAAAGAGGTTACTACCTGTGTTCTTCTCTAGGATTTTGATGGTTTCCTGTCTCACATTTAAGTCTTTCAGCCATTTTGAATTTACTTGTGCATGATGTAAGAAGGTGGTCCAGTTTCATTCTTCTGCATGTTGCTGTCCAGTTTTCCTAATACTATTTGTTAAAGGGACTTTTTCCCATTGGATATTCTTTCTTGCTTTGTTGAAAATTAGTTGGCCATATAGTTGTAGGTCCATTTCTGGGATTCCTATTCTGTTCCATTGATCTCTGTGTCTGTTTTTGTGCCAGTACCATATTGTCTTGATGACTACAGCTTTGTAATACAGCTTGAAATCCAGAATTGTGATGCCTTCAGCTTTTTCTTTTTCAGAACTGCTTTAGCCATCTGGGGACTTTTCTGATTCCATAAAAATTTTAGGATTGTTTGTTCTAGCTCTGTGAAAAATGCTGGTGGTATTTTAATAGGGATTCCATTAGATGTGTAGATTGCTTCTGGTAGTATTGGCATTTCAGCAATGTTTGTTCTTCCAATCCATGAACATGGACTGTGTTTCCATTTCTTTGTGTCCTATTCAATTTCTTTCATAATTGTTCTATAGTTTTCAGAGTATAAATCTTTTACCTCTTTAGTTAGGTTTATTCCTAGGTATCTTACTGTTTTTGCACTTGCAAATAGGATCAATTCCTTGATTTCTTTTTCTGCTACTTCATTACTGGTGTATAGAAATGCAGATTTCTGAATGGTGATTTATATCCTGTGACTTTGCTGAATTCATGTATTAGTTATAGCAATTTTGGGGGTTTTCTACAAAGAGTATCATGTAGTCTGCAAAGAGTGAAAATTCGACTTTTTCTTTGCTAATTTGGATGCCCTTTCTTTCTTTTTGTTTTCTGATTGCTGAGGCTAACACTTCTGATACTATGTTAAATAGTAAGGGGGAAAGTGGACATCCTTGTCTTGTTCCTGACCAAAGGGGAAAGGCTCTCAGTTTCTTCCCACTGAAGATGATATTAGCTCTGGGTCTTCCATGTATGGCATTTAGGATGTTGAGGTATGTTCCATCTATCCCTACTTTGTTGAGGGTTTTTATCAAGAAGGAATGCTATATTTTGTGAAGTGCTTTCTTCTGCATCTATTGACAGGATCTTATGGTTCTTATCCTTTCTTTTACTAATGTGGTGTATCATGTTGATTAATTTGCAAATACTGAATAAATCCCACTTGATCATGGTGAATAATTATTTTAAGGTACTGTTGAATTAGATTTGCTACTATTTTATTGAGAATTTTTACATCCATATTCATCTCCTTTTGAGTGGAGTCTTTTGTTTTGAAATCAAGGTAATGCTGGCTCTATAGAAGACGTTTGGAAATTTTCCTTCCATTTCTGTTTTTTCGAAGAGTTTGAGAAGAATAGGTATTAACTTTATTTAAATGTCTGGTAGAATGCCTCTGGAAAGCCATCTGGCCCAGAACTCTTGTTTTTTGGGAGATTTTTGATTACTGATTCAATTTCTTTGCTGGTTATGGGTCTGTTTAAATTTTCGATTTCTTCCTGTTTCAGTTTTGGTAGCTTGTAAGTTTCTAGGAGTTTGTCCATTTCTTCCAGATTGCCCAGTTTGTTGGCATATAATTTTCCATAGTATTCTCATAATTGTATATCTGTGCTGTTGGTTGTGATCTCTCCTTCATTCATGATTTTATCTATTTGGGTCCTTTCTTCTTTTTGATCAGTCTGTCAAGGGGTTTATCAATTTATTAATTCTTTCAAGGAACCAGCTCTTAGTTTTGTTGATCTGTTCCTGGTTTTTTGTTTCTATATTGTTTATTTCAGCTCTCATCTTTATTATTTCCCTTCTGCTGGCTTTAGGATCTGCTGTTCCTTTTCTAGCTCCTTTAGGTGTAAGGTTAGGATATGTATTTGGGACCTTTCTTGCTTCTTGAGATAGGCCTGTATTGCGATATACTTCCCTCTTAGGACTGCCTTTGCTGCATCCCAGAGGTTTTGGAATGTTGTATTTTCACTTGCTTCCATGTATTTTTTTTATTTCTTTAATTTCCTGGTTAACCCACTCATTCTTTAGCAAGATGTTTTTTAACCTCCATGTATTTGAGGGCTTCCCAAATTTTTCTTGTGGTTGATGTCAAGTTTTGGTCTGAAAATATGCATGGTATGATCTAGATCTTTCTGTACTTGTGGAGGGCTGATTTGTGACCTAGTATGTGATCTATTCTGGAGAATGTTCCGTGTGCACATGAAAAGAATGTGTGCTCTGTTGCTTTAGGATGAAACGTTCTGAATCTATCTGTTAAGGCCATCCAGTCCAGTGTGTCATTCAAAGTCATTGTTTCCTTGTTGATTTTCTGCTTAGATGATCTGTCCATTGTTGTCAGTGGGGCGTTAAAGTCCTCTATTATTATTGTATCATTATCAATGAGTTTATGTTTATTAGTAATTGATTTATATTTGGGTGCTTTCAAGTTGGGGGCATAAATATTTACAATTGTTAGATCTTGTTGATGGACAGACCCCTTAATTATGATATAACACCCTTCCTCATCTCTTGTTACAGTCTTTGGTTTAAAATCTAGTTTGTCTGATATAAGTATGGCTACTGTGGCTTTCTTTTGACCTCCATTAGGATGATACATGGTTCTCCATCCCCTCACTTCAATCTGCAGGTGTCTTTAGGTCTAAAATGAGTCTCTTGTCGGCCACATGTAGATGGGTCTTGTGGGTTTTTTCTTTTTTTTATCCATTCTGATACCCTATGTCTTTTGATTGGAGCATTTAGTCCATTTACATTCAGAGTGATCATTAAAAGATGAATTTAATGTCATTGTGTTACCTATACACCTGGTGTCTCTGGTGATGTCCTCTGGGCCTTTGTAGTCTTTATTGCTTTGGTCTTCTTTTTCCTCCACTCAGAGTGGCCTCCCTCCACCTTAAAATTTCTTGCAGGGCTGGTTTAGTGGTCACAAACTCCTTTAGTTTTTGTTTGTCTGGGAAAGTCTTTATCTCTCCTTCTATTCTGAATGACAGCCTTGCTGGATAAAGAGTTCTTGGCTGCATATTTTTTTCCCATTCGGCACATTGAATATATCCTGCCACTCTTTCTGGCCTGCCAAGTGTCTGTGGACAGATCTGCTGCAAACCTGACCTGTCTTCCCTTGTAGATTAAGGACTTTTTTCCCTTGCTGTTTTCAGGATTCTTTCCTTGTCTGTGTATTTTGTGAATTTGACTACAATATACCTTGGTAATGGTAGGCTTTTGTTGAATTTAATGGAAGTTCTCTGTGCTTCTTGGATTTTGATGTCTGTCTTTTCCCAGATTAGGGAAGTTTTCAGCTATAATTTGTTCAAATAAACCTTCTGCATCTTTTTCTGTCCCTTCTTCATCTTCTGGGACTCCTATGATACAAATGTTATTCCATTTTAATAAGTCACTGAGTTCCCTAAGTCTACCTTCATGATCCATTACCTTTGTTTCCCTCTTCTTTTCACCTTCATTATTTCTCATAATTGTATCTTCTATATCACTGATTCAGTCCTCTGCTTCATACACCCTCATTTTTATGGTCTCCATGTGGGTTTGCATCTCAGTTACAGCATTTTTAATTTTGACCTGACTAGCTTTTAGTTCTTTTATCTCTGTAGAAAGGGATTCTCTAGCAAACCCAGCTAGTATCTTTATAATTATTTCAAATTCTCGTTCAGACATCTTATATATGTATTGATTAAATTCTTGGATGTGAGGATCTACTTCCTGTTTTTTTCTTTTGGGATGAATTTCTCCATCTTATCATTTTGTCCTGAAAAGAAGAACCACCCCCCCCTCCAAAAAAAGAAAAAAACAAAACTAGATCATAGATGTGTTTTGGTCTGCTTGTTAAAAGAATCTAGATCCAAAAATACAAAATACAATACAATGAAAATAAATTAAAAAATTATATATAAAAATATATTTAAAAATTTTAATTTTTAAAAATTTTCAAAGGAACCAAAAAAAAAATGAAAAAAAAAAACCAATAAAGAATAAAAGTAAAAAGGAAGCTAGATTCTATTTCCCCTAGAGCTGGAGCTTTTCAGCACTCTGATCAGTAGTAGACTTAGTGTGAGTGAGTTGTTTTTGTTGGTCTTCTGAGGGAGGGGCCTGTTGCGCTGATTCTCAGGCTGATGGAAATGGGCCTCAAAGGTGCAGCGGGGTGGGGCCTGGTGTAAGCAGCTCTGGCCTCCATTGGGTAGCACTACTTTTTTTCCTTGAAGGATTTCAGTGCTGATAGGTGGGATGAATACGGCGGTGCCTGCTCTCTAGCCCCAGAGCTGGAAGTTTGCAACTCCCGACACTCCAGGGAACCCTCACAGAAGAGCAATCAATTACCCCTCGTGCCCCCAGCTTCTGTCAGAACCCTGCATTCACCCAGGATTTGAGCTTTTATCTCAGGTGCATCACTCAGTTTCAAAATTCCTAATTTTAGGGATTCCCATGGCGTGGACCCATGCTCACTGTTCCTCTGGGGTAGGGTCTTGTCATACTTTTACTCTTTGCTGGTCCATGTCAATAAAATGGCCACACGATCGCATAGCAGTTCAGAGCTTATAGCAAAACAGAGCAGAAAGCCGGCACCCCTGCTTGCTGCCCTCAAATGAGTCCCTGCTTCCTAAGCTTGGAAACAGCACAGCAAGTTGGCGCCACCTGTCCTTGCAACCAAGGAATCCTCAGGCCATGCTGTCACTTCTGGGACTCCACTCCACTTTGCCACATGAGCACCTTTAAGTCAGGCATGTCCCCCACAGTACTGGACTTCTAAAAATTCAGATTTTGCTCTCCACTGCTTACAATACGTTGCAGTAGCCTCCATAATCAGGGCTCCCTCCCCACTGCTGTATTCACAGCTTTGTCTCCCCCAAGTCAACTCTACACACCTCCTACCTTCTAAAAAGTGATTACTTTTCTACTTGTAGACTTGCAGATTTTGTTCTTTCAGACCTCTGATATCTTTGGTGTTCAGAATGATTTGATAACTAGCTGTGTTTTAGGGATGAGGCAAGCTTAGGGTCCCCCTACTCCTCTGCCATCTTCAGTTGTCAGATCTGGCCTTCTGTATATTTTTGGAGAAATGTCTTTTCAAATCCATTCTCCATTTTTAAGTTATTTATCTCTTCATTATTGTGTTATAAGGTCTTTATATATTGTGTATACAAGTTCCTTAAAGACAAATGATTGGGGTTCTAGGAGTTCTGTGTATATACTATTGACCCCTTAGCAGAGATGATCGACAGGGTCTCCCACTTCCGTTCACTCTGTTGATTGTGTTCACTCTGTTGATGCAGTTTTAAATTTTGATGTTATCTGGTTTATCTGTTTTTACTTTGTTGCCTGTACTTTTGGTGTCCGATCTAACAAGTCATTGCCTGGCCTAGTGAAGGTTTCCCCCTAAGTATTCTTCCAGGAGTTGTCTAGTTTTAGTTCTTCCCCTTAGGTCTTCCCTAAAGTTTGAGTTGCTTTTGCATATGGTGTAAGGTAAGGGTACAAGGTCATTCTTTTGTGTGGGGATATCCACTGTTCCCAACATCATATGTTGAAAAGACTTCCCCTTGCTCATTGAATGGTTTTGGCACCTATGTCGAAAACTACATGATCATACATATTAGGGTTTATTTCTGGGCCCTTTCTTCTTTTTCATTGGTCTGTATATCTGTCTTTATGTCGGTGCTATGCTGTTTTGATCACTGTAGCTTTGTAATACGTTTGGAAATGAGGAAGTGTGAAACCTCCAGCTTTGTTCTTTTTCGATGGTTTTGTCTACTCAGAGCTTCTTGAGATTCCAGATGAATTTTAGGATGGATTTTCCTATCTCCACAAAAAAGTACCATTTGAATTTTGATAGGGAGTACACTGAATCTGTACATCATTTTAGGTAGTATTGGGATCTTAACAATATGAAGTCTTCAATCCATTCACACAGATGTATTCCCATTCATTGGTGTCTTCTTTCCACAACATTTTGTAGTTCTCAGTGTAGAAGACTTTTGTCTTCTCGACTGGGTTAATTCCAAGTATCTTATTCTTTTTTATGTTATTGTAAATGGAGTTGTATTCTTGATTCGCTTTTCAGACTGTTTATTGAGTAATGATGGGTTAACATTTAAATTTTATTGTTAAATATAATAAACATAGAGAAAAGTACACAGGATGTTTGTATAATGTTAACAAATAACCATGAAGTAAATCATCATGTAACTACCATCCAGATCACCAGAACATTGTGTGAACCCACTTTAATACTGGACTTTCCTCAGAGACCCTAATGCTCTTCCATGAGAGAAAACCACTGTCCTTGGGTTTGTCACACTCTGCTGGTCTTAAGTTTGCTTTCTCCTTTGAGTCTGTTAGATTTGGCTCCTTGTCATGTATTTTGAATAACGGATTATATACAGAGACAAAAGCAACATGGTCGAGCACTGAAATGGGAAAAATTTCAGTTGAACACTCCTAGAAACTCAGTTATTTACCTTTTCATTCAGTAAACTTTTTTTTAATGTTTACTTATTTTTGAGAGAGAGAGAGCATGAGTGGGAGAGGGACAGAAAGAGAGAGAGAAAAAACACAATCAGAAGCCGGCTCCAGGCTATGAGCTGTGAGCACAGAGCCTGACGCGGGGCTCTAACTCATGAGCAGTGAGATCATGACCTGAGCTGAAGTCAGACACTTAACTGACTGAGCCACTCAGGCACCCCTTCAGTAAGCTTTTTTGAATGACAGGAATTACATATTCAGTTGTGAACACAAAATTACATGCTGGACAAAGTAAAAAGTAACACGATGGGCAGGAGATACATGATATAATGGTTGTATTCAAAATTGAATGAGGAAAAAAAATTTTTTTTAAAGGCACCAACTCGTTCTGTGGAGAGAAATCGCCATAAAGGAGGACAGGCCTGAGATGGGCCTTGAAGGAGTGATGAGAAGGCCGAAGGGTACTGGTCTGGACAAGGGGATAGGATGTGGACCAGGGCTATGAGTGTGGGGGTGGAATTATGGGATAGGTTGAAGGGGGTACTGAAGAGATACAGATCTTGGTAGCTGGTAGGATGCAGAGGGGAAGGGAGAAGATGACCACTGAGTGGAATGTGGGGTCATTTGTCAGCCAGCTTGGAGAGAAAGCATAAGTTTATTGTCGTCATGCTGTGGACACCAAAGCAGACACTCAAGTAGAATGACTAGGACGTGGCTGATGTGTAGAGGGATGTGGACGTAGATTGAGTCTGGGACAGACCTAGGAATTTGGGAGTTATTAGCAAATAAGTGGCAATTTATTCCATAGGAATGATTCAGACTTTTCAGAAAGAGCATTAGAAATGAGATAGAAGAAAAATATGGACAGAAACCTGGGGATCACCAAAATATTAGAGTGGGTGGAACAAGACAAGCAATCAGGGGACAGTGAGGACAACCAGGGGACAAATGAGGCCAGGGAAGCCAAGGGAAGGATGAGCAGCAAGAAAGGAGAAGTGGGAAAGTGCTATCTTTCTGCATCTGTCTGATACAGATGTTGTCTTCCTAGATATGGGAACAAGCAAGTTTCCGGTCCTCTCTAGCCTGTCTCAGCGTTTTATGTCATTAAACGATACAACAGAGAGTGAAGATACCACAGAGGTGTGTCTATATTTGAATTCAGACCTGCCTGGACTGGCCACAAGGCCCACCAGGAGCCTGGTGCAGGAAGAAATCATCACAAAAGTAGTGCTGAGGCATAAAAGGGGTCCGAGGGGGTATTTGAAATGTAGATATTCTGATCCTATGTTCTCAGGAATGTGTCACAGCTTGGGGAGTGACAGCTATATAAAAATAAGACAAAGCTATTTCCCATTTGCTTCATCTTAAGCAATGGGTAGGGTGCGTTCTACCCAGCATGGTGCAGGCTAGTATAGTCCCTCATTGAGTGCACAGCACCACAGCCATTTCACGGACCAGGGACAGGGTGCCCTGTCTGTGTCACCTCCAGTGGGGGAAGCCAGGATTTGACTTCACAACAAGCACCAAAAAGAAAAAGACAGGCATATTTATTACATAAAAACTTTTCTCGACTCTCTACTATTAACAATACCAAAGATAACTGACGAGCAGGTTTTTTCAAGCTGCAACAGAGAAGGATTAATATACTAAATATTACAAACACTGCATATGAAAAAGACCAATACTCCAATGAAGTCACAAAAGTAGAAATATCAGTGAAAGTATAAAAGATGTTCAATTTTCACAGTCATCAAAGAAATGGAAACTGAAACCAGTTGCCATTTCCAGCATCAATGAGAATAAAGGGGGAAAGGCACATGCTATAGAGGGTAGCTTAATTTTCCGGGAGCACTTCGGTAACATTAAAATTCAACAAGGTTTAAAATTTTAAATTATCCTTTAATTGTACATGTCTACTGCCAGGAATTCATCCAAGGGAAATCACTGGCACATGTGCAGAGAAAAAGGGGTAAAGGTACAAGATGCAGTCCTGGTTATAATGAACAATCAAACCACGAATGGAACTACATTTTAGCAAATCACACCAGACGACCAGGCAATCCACAGGAAGACATGATCCATATTTATGGATGTGGGAAGGTAACAACAAAAACAGCTAACAGTTATGAACATTTACTGCCAAGGCACCTCACAACTGCCTCATGAATTGTGTCCACACTTCGCACATGAGAAAATGGAGGCTCAGAGAGGGCAAGCAATTTGTTCAAAGTCACCAGCCGGCGAGTGTCAGAGCAGGATCAGGAGCTCGATCTGTCCAATGCTGAAGTTCGTGCTCTTAATCCCACAGCCCATTGCCCCTCTGCTTCAAATTAAGTGAAAACAAGGTTATAAAACAGAAGTCTGTCATGATCTCATGCTTACAAACACCTGAGCGCTCGATGCAATGCCCACTAATGACGGCCCAGTCAGATGAGGCCATGAAACTAGTCCCCAGTTACAACGGAATGAATGAGGCAACGCCAAGTTTAATGTTCTTGTCAGTTATTTATTATTTGTCATTCTAAAGACTAGCACATTTACAGCATACATGGCTTCGAATGAACCCAGAATATATAAAACAGTAACTATATGTTCATATATATTACTACTGCCCACCCAAAACAAATAAATAAAAGTACTTTAATGCACGAAGCTTGGCAAATAACAATTGTGTAGGGACAAAACAGTATTATACAATATTTGTACATTTTTGAAGGAAACCAAAGGCAACTGTGCTGCAGGTACTTAGAATCCACGCCACATCCCAGGGTTTCAGCATGTCTCAACGTTTCTCTTTAAACGAGAGGCCTTCTAAGGTACACTGGACGGAACCTCTGTTTTATGGTAACCTGTACAACGGCTCTCCTTGCGCAGCTGGAAACTCAGCGCTCCTACCGGACTCGACGAGCCCCGGCCACCACGAAGGGCGCCCTCGCGCGGCAAGCGAAAGAAGGGCGTGATGCCGCCCAGAGGCTGCTCTCCCACGGGGGCCCAGGGACGCTCACATAGAACACTGAAACCTGAACATTCTCTACATGGTTAGCCAAGTCTTCGAGTTTTGTGGTGATCCTTAATATGAAGCTGAAGTTCGAAAAATAATTCACATAAAGGTGCCACATGCAAAATTGCTAACGGATGACTCGACATTTGCTCTATTCCCTTTTGACCAATGCAGGTGCTTAATGCTCATCAGACAAAAAAAAAAAAAAATTAAAAAAAAAATTCTGGAAACAATATGGGTGACATTTAATTTAAAAAGACAAGGGAATTTTTGAAAGGTAGTGATGTTAACATAAGAAAAGATGGAAATATGTAGGTACTAGAAAAGTTACAAATTAAATGATATGGGGGAGAGGCGAGAGGCCAAATCACCCATACTGGAAACCATCTTTGAACAGGGACTGACACAGCAGGATGATGTGATGCCAGCTGATGCCACCTGTGCAGCGGGTTTGGTGGATAGGAGTGTCTCTACCTGCACCCTCCACAGTGAGCCAGCTGTGGGAGAGGCAGCGAGCTGTGACCATTGCTCCTGGTGCGTCCTCCACATCCACTCACACCTGTCCAATGGGCAGGAGGAGCAGAGGCTCTGTCTGCACACTGTATAGGAAGGGTCTGGAAGGTTATGCAGTCCCTCACCTGCGCCCACCCCTGTGTCCCTGCCTGTGGGTGGCACTGCCTGTGCCTCAGCAACCCAAGTCTGTCACATGTTTCCAACTGGCATTTCTAAAGGAGCCCAAGAATAACATCTATAATTTTAGACCTAGGGATTTCCTAAGGGGTCACAAATCATTAAGATCAGCATCATGGATATGTGCCACATATATTTTACAGCCTTTTAAATAACATGTAAACATAATTATGATAAACAGAATTGATAAACACATAAACTAAGAAAAATCTCTGCTATGTGCAGATAAGACTCATCATCATCATCTTATAATAGATGATCAGACATAATTTTCTATGAAATTCCTAAGTTTATGGCCCATTAATCCCTTTCAAAATCTCACTGTAGGAGATAATTTCAACTTTGTCAATAGTCATCTTACATAACAGAAGGTAAAGAGGACAGTAACAACTACTGCAAACCTAAGAGACACTTTCATCAGACAATCCAACAGGATTGTCTTCTAGAAGACGATAAATTGGGAAACCCACAAAAGGACATTTGTTCTGAAAATACTTAGGCTTCCAGCACCTACACGCATAAATCCCCCACTGTTGTCTAAAAGGCAGCAGACACCTCATGTGCGGGGTCCTGGAGTGGCAGAATTCAACACCCAGGAGAGGAAGGGAGGCGAGCCCTGGGGGCAGGACCAACCACGGAGCTGGGGAGAACAGGCCAGTGGCGTCCTTCTCCAGCACACACCCTGTGCTACGGCGCAGCGGGGGGCGGAGGTGGGCCCCCCACGTGGGCCGCTGTGCAGGTACTACCTTCCAGTGAAGTCTTACCCCGGGCTGATTTAGCAACCTTTACTTCACCTTCTGATTTCACCTGTGATGCTACAGATAAGACGATTTATCGGAACCAACTGCTCTCACTGCTCAAGCTGGAGCTACCTTCTTTCCCCAAAACTTGAGTTAACATTCAACATTTACTGATCTGCCCAGGATCCAATTCTTTAATATATTATTTACTGTTTTACATTCAAAAATTTTTAAAGTAGACTGTAATTCAATGCTCAATTTTGAGTTACTCGGTAGAAAAATACATTAGGTGTGCAGCTGCCTAAGTGGGCATTTAAAAAAGTCTTTTAGCATTTCAGACATATCTAGCTTGATTCATACAGGTAACTATCGATGATATCTGTGTGGTTATGGCTGAGGCTATTTAAATGGGCAGTCATTACTATCCACGCTATTGAGCCAAACATTACCTCCTATTGATTCCAGTGGAAAAAAACATGCTCCATAGACTTTTTAGTGAATTTTGTTTGAAAACACAAAAATAAAAACCAATCCTTCAGGTCTTCTTGAAGAATTCGTATATGACACTAGAGGGTACCCACATTTAGTATGTGACAGCTAATTAGAGGAACCGTGTGTTCATGTTTCAACTTTTCCGTAAGTCCCTTCGGGAGGCCTGTAATGCTTGGGGAAAGCCTTCAGCTGCAGGGAATTAAACGCATATTTGCGACTTCCAACATTCTTCATTGTATTTTCTCTTCGACAACCCTCACTGGGGAAAAAAACAAGCACAAGAAATGACAGCAGTAAAAAAGGAAAAAGGAAAAGACTTAAACTAAAATGAAATGAACTGATTATTTTCATAGCATTACAAAAAATGTTGATTAATTCAAATGGGTGCCGGACTCATTTACAACAATACGCACGCAAGATGGCGGGCTTCTAAACAAGGAAGGCAACTAAGAAGCACAGAGATGGACACATGCTGTATGGGGCTGTGAGCCTGGCATTTCCAGAGGCAGCACTGTATCTAAGTAGAAGCAAACTTGTGGTTTTAAGTTAATGGTTTTCACGTAATGGTTTTCATGTCCAGTAATTTGAGGGTTCTATCATAATTTGCAGTTCAAAGGTTCTGTTATGTCACAAATTAAATGGAAAAAGAAATATTGCTACTCTTACCAAAGCTTTTAAAGAGCTGCGTTTTTCTTATTAGCAACAGCTATGAATCACCTCAAATTGAAAATGCTCATTTTCCTTGCAGAATGTAGCAAAGCCATCTGGCCGAGAAGGCTGCTGTAACATGCCGTCCCCACTGAGGAGGCAGCTGTCCTGGGTACAGAGCAATCAGTGGGCTCATGCAGTGGTGGCACGAGGGGTCTGCACAGCCATCAGGGCTAGACGTGTCACGAAGGAGTCATCCCACTGAGATCTCCCCGTGGCAGCCAGTCACCTTCTCTAGGAGGGCTGTCCTCATTGTGGTCACCTCTCACAGGGGTGCCGCAGAGCCAGTGAGAGCCCACAGGTGCCCTTCCCTAGAGAACCGGCTACCAGCATCATCCCCAGCTGTACTGGATGGAGGGTTGTCATGGCAACCCAGTGGGCAGAGCAAATGCTGAACAGGAGGATGAGACATCAGGCAGGCCTCACATTCGTTCCCAAATGAGAGCATCAGGGGAGTTCTTTGGGAAATGGTCTGCTGTAGACGCCAAATTAACAGGCAAAAGCAATTCTAAATATAAACGGCTTCCTATAAGCACAGTATAACTTTACATTTTTGTATTATTCGAAGACTAGCAATTAAGTCAACTAGTTATCAAATTCAGTACAAAAATCCCCATTTATGAGATGTAAAATTTGGAGTTACCAAGAAATAGTGATTTAAAAAAAATATTTCAAATTTTATGAAGACCATTATGTCATGCATTTTAAAAAAATATCAGTGGCAACTGCTCAAGCCTTTTAAAGTGAAAATGACAGTCTTATTATCAAGAACATGTAAAATATTTTTGGTAAGACAGTAATTTTATTCAAAAGATAAGCTCAGGTATTTTAGAAAAGTATCCACCTGATTTGTTATTAAGTAATTTAGTAACTCAGCTCTGCTTCCTTGTCACCAGAGCCTCAAGCCCTCAGCGAGACGTGTGTCATAAGAGCTGAAAGCCTAGGCCAGACGAGCAGGGAGGCCCTAGAATCAATAATGATCATGTTTGTCTAACATCCAGTAATCGGATAAAAATATAATTCCATTTAAAGCAGAAGCTGTAAGTTCCTATGCACAGTTAGTCTTAATCTTTGGAAGCTCTCACATTATCAAACTATTTCAGATATGGCTTCTCTATTTATATACAAATGCACACACTTTTCAAACACCACCTATCACTATTAAATGCCGAACTGCTTTGAGGAGCGAAGAAGAATAATTTGTCCACTCGGACATTATCTTTTATTTACATATGTTAAGGAAGCTAATTACCGGGTTAACTGGCTGAATTCGTTACACACGAAATTGTAATCAAGATTACACTTTCAATGCAATTTAATTTCTAAAGCACATCGTATTTACTTTTCTCAAATGTTTTGAATTTACCAAATCTGCCTGGGTGAGGCTGATGGCTCGTAGACACTGTCATCACATGTTTGCATGAGCTCTGGCATTAATGCTGGAGGCTGCTATGTGCAGAGAGGAGAGGGCGTGCCGTGCTAACTGGCACTCCCCACTGAGAAGGCTCCCCACCGCCAGCCTCCCGTCCTAAGGTAGAACACTTCTACAGATCACATCGGCTAAATAGTTTTTAGTTGTCAACAGCACACTTTGAGAAGGTCTTGGGTAGAGTTTAGAAAGAGGGATTTAATTATTTCAAAGCTCCCCGACTGTTTTTATTCTATAGGTAAATTATTTCAAGGACATCCATTTTTTGAATGAGAAATTAGAATGGAAACCCAAATGACAACTGGTTCTAGGGAGTCCTCTGGTTTTCCCTTTCTGGTGTGGATCTTCCACTTTAGAACCCATCTGAACGCACTAGGGTCTTAGTGATCCTGAATATCTAGTGCTGGCAGCCACTGACTGTGTCCCGTCCAGAGCCAGTATCACCTCAGCGGCAGCCTGAAAACCATCATCATCAAGTACCAGACTCCCCTTTCTTGAAGCATCTTCCCATGTTTGTTTCATCCAGCCTATTTCTCACTAAAGCAGAAAAGACGTATGTATTTAGTCTGACTTCGTAAGTAAAAAGCCTTAGTGATACTAAAACTCAGCACACAAAGGGTGAGCATAGAGTCTCTTTCCTCAGATGTTCTGAAGAAAAACAACAACAACAATTCACAGCCTAGGCTGACCTCCTGGTGTCCTTTCTTGTGCTACCCTCACAAGCATACAGGTAGAATGTACTGCCTTTTGACTCAGCCCCTGAAGAGACAAAGAACCCTGTCCAACTTATTTCTCTGTCAACTTAGCAGCCAATTCTACATGAGGCAGGAAGGCCTGGCTGGCGCCATGGCAGCGAGCAGCAGGCCGGGCTGTCCACAAGGCCCCCTCAGAGGCCACGGCCTCCCCTTGCTGGGTGGGGGTTCCTGGAAGGGGGCTCTGGGGATTGGCACAGGAACACCCATGGGCCTGGGAAGCGGAGAGGACACTCTCTGTAATCAGAAGGGCCTCCCTCACCTGGGCGCAATCTCTGCCAGGCCTGGAGGTGGGCACAAGCACGTGTCACCACCGTGGGGTATCAGGAGCACTTGAGCCAGAGCAGGACTGGGAAGCCTGGAATGGGAGCTGAAAGGGCCTGCAGACTCTGCTTTCTCCCATTCATATAGTGTAAATAAAATGGCCTCGGAGCACTGATGCACATGCCTCAATTTGAAGGAGGCAGGAGGTGAACACACCTCTCAAAGAATCACAGGTTAGACAGTGACCAGTGTTGTGTTGGCATACGGAGAGACTCCCTAGTGAAGGATGTCAGGAGCTATGCCATGGAATGGTCACCTCAGTTGTTCTGGAAAAGACAGAGTGGCCACACTGTACCTGTGAAAAGACTGGCTCCACCTACAGGCAGGAGCCCTGCCCTGAGGCTCCAGCAGTGCTCAGGGGGTCTGGGGAAGAAGGGCCTCCCAGAAGTGCGAGAAGGACAGTCTTCTATCTTAGAATTTAAAGTCTGAATCTATCATTTGTCATGCTAACTGCTTCTACAATTAGTAGACTCAGAACTGATGGCAAACCAGAGGAGTCCTAGGGTAAGTTCTGGACATCTTGGGGAGGGTCTAGAGAGGCCAGATTTTGTGGTAAACTGGGTTTGTGGGCACAAATGAGTAAAAAGTTTTGGGAAAGACAGCTTCTCTCAATTCACTCCAGTGTTTCTAGACTGGTAAAAAGAAATCCACTTTCATAAAATACAGTGTATGGGGAACCGGCTGGTGGTCAAAAACAGAAGTATGACATAATTTGAACTAGAAAACAGAGAAGCCACTGAGTATTTCTTATAGAAAATCTGTGGAATTCCCCTTAATTTAATCTATTACCTTTACAGATGTTCAACTACCCTTCCGGCGAATGTAAAAGTTAGGCTTACCAACCATCCCATTTTCTGGACATTGCCGTGTTACACCAAGAGAGCGCTAGTAGCAGAAACCAAAGCAACTCCTTCTTTCTCACAGTTCCATCTGTCACAAATGCCCAAAGGTTAGGCCTCATTTTATGGGTCATTTTTCCTTTGATTTTTGCTTATTATTATGAATCACATTTGCTTTCTAAGAAAAAGATGTCTGGACTTTAATCTGTAACTAAAGATGCAATGTTTTAAATGTAAAAATCCTGCTTCAAGAAAAATAAATGTCTATCACTTGAACAGCCTTTTGTTTCTGTATGCGTTCATTCCTGGAGTCAGTTTAGTGATCCTTAGAGATTTAAAAGAGTAAATGTAAAGTCACATGCAGCATTACTTGGATGTGCCCAATTTGGTACAATGTGCTACTACAGTCACAGCTTTGTGTCGTCTTGGACTGGAAATCGTGAACACAAGCAAGGAATGGAACGATTCTGCAAAGTGTTTGCTACTCTGAGTTCAGGGACTACGCTTTGAAATGAAAGCAGAAAGTACATGTCCTATTAAATAGGTTTATCTTGAAGAGCCAGTTATAAAGCATCTATCCTTTTCGTTTCTCTTTAAAAGGAAAGGAAAGTTTAGCAGTACATTCAAGAATAGTATCAAATATACAAATTCTTTCCAGACAGAATTCGCTTCTCTCAGAAACACGGCACATGAGATATACAGGTAATAAATAGCTTTACATCAGAAAGGTGAGAGATTTGGTACAAGTAATTCCAGGCCAGCTAAACAATGCAGTGACAGGGCCCTGTAAGAATGTGTTACAAGCACTGAAAACTCTACGGAAGTTAAATGAACAAGTCTTCTTGGTGAAATAATTTGGCAGGTATTTACAGTTCAGAACAACAAAACATCAAACTGTAAGGCATGAGATATTTCTTGGCAGACCACGCTTTGACACATTCCTTCTGTCCAGTTAGGTACACAGGTGGCTGGACATATTCTGGCACTTTTGTTTTTCTTGTGACTTATTACTGATTTTTCGTAATGATACTCATTTGCAACGTAATTTGGTCACCAGGTATGCTATGCTCAGGAAGAGCCACGCAATCAGTAAATTGGGGCTCAAGGCTAACAAAGGGATGGAACAGAGGAGGCTGGGGTCTAGTCTTAAGTCTCGGATGGGCACCAGGCCGCTCAAGTTCTTCTGGGTGACTACCTCCCGTGTTCCAATGCTGTGAAAAGGAAAAAGTTTGGGAGAAAGGAAAAGAAAAAGGCAAAGGAAATAAAAAAAAGAAAAAAAAGAGAGATACATGCAATGGATTTTATCAAAAGTATGGAAAAAAGAGGAGAACCAAACGGTAAGATTAAAAAAAAAATGGGATGAAGCCACAACAGAAAGGAAAGATGATATGCAGAAAAGGGTGTGGAAGGAATACCAAAACAAAACCAGCACAGTCACAAGGAGAAAGGAGAGAAAGAGAAGTGAAAATAAGAAAAAAATACTGTCGTCTACCAAAAACAAACACATGTAGGTTGACTAAATGGTTTTCCATGTTCGCCCTCTCTCGGCCGGCCAAGCACGACTCCATGCTGCCCTGCCATGCTCTCACATGCTGCCAAGACATGGGTTCCAAAACGCAAGCTGAACATGAAGAACCATTGGGGGGAGGGGGGTTGACCTTCTCACAGATGCCTGAGCAGGGGGCGGTGCCACTGACTGCCAGAGCTGCCTCTTGATGGACCATCCAAACAATGACCATTTACCTCAAATATCAGTCAAAGGCAGAGCCCTCCTCAGACTCATCCTGGCTGTCAGGCTAAGCAGTGGCAGGGCATGAGCTGCTGGTGTCCCCGACTGTCCGAGTTACTGCTCTATGGGGTGATCCCCGAGAATGGAATCCACCCGAGCTCACATTGGAAGTTTTGGGTTTTCTCTCCCTTTAGGTTGTCACAGAAAAAATACACTGAGGTGCAATGGTTCTGGAACCACATCCTCTATGACTGTCCACCAAAGTGGCAACAGCGACACAGAAGCAGAGACGCTGGGACACAGCAGGTGGCCTGAGAGGATCCACCCAGAGATGAAGAGCATGGGGTCTTTCCTCAAACAGAGACCTCCCGGGCTTTCCCAGAAGAACCTGGAAGCCCTAGAACGGCCCTGCTGGGATGTGCCATTCTGACTGGAGCTTCTTTCCAATGTGAGCACTGACTGACTGTCACATTCGCAGCCAGGGCAGTCTCGGGGGTGGGGGAGTGTCACTATGGCTACTTAAGAAGGCCTGCTCTGGGAGTTTCAGCCTCCGGACTGGGGACAGAGGGGCACCATGGGCGGTGAGCTGGCAGTGGCTCACAAGAGCCGAGTGTACAAATCTCTTCCCAGCTCCATGTTCCATGGTATCACACTGGTAGCTCGAAATCAGCCCCAGCGGGAGGATTTATGCCACAGAAATTGGCAAACACTATTTTTTTTGGTCGGGGGGGAGGGAGCTGGCTGTTAAACATTTGCTAGCACAGCACTGGCCACTGCTCACCCTGGACCTCTGGGAGAAATACAGCCCGAGTGTCAGCTCTGCCCCTTGACTCCACCCCCTCTCCCCACCCTGTACCCTTGCCTGCATGCTCTACTCTTCCATCTGGTAAGATGCAAGCGAGAAAGCAAGAGAACCAAAATGCATTCCTCCACTCAAGACATGGCCAGTATTTACTGCTGCCTCCTTCCAGCCCCAGGTTGAGCCACAGGTTCTGGCCACACTGCAGCCAGAACTACTGGCTAGTGACCTGGCCACCTCAGGCTTGCTGTCTACAAATAGACTCATGCCTTCCCCACAGGGGATAATCCAAAAAATCACCTAAAAACAACCACATGCGGTGACAGCCTGAGCTGCAGTGTGGTCAGGCAGACAGGTGGCAGTGAGCATGGCGTCCAGGCTGTTGGGGCTACTGGGTCCTGAGGGTCCCAGGGTGCAGGCAGCCGGGACCAACCTTGGTTCTTATGTAATAGTATCTTACGTGATTATAAGGTAATACATCATTACTACAGAGATTTTAGAATATTCAGAAAAACATAAATAGGAATCTTTAAAAGACTTCCATAATTGGAGCTGAGTAGGGGCTTTAGAGAGGCAGAGGGAGGCCCAGGGAGGAAGGTCCTTCCCTACTCGGGACGCAGGGTCCCCACCTGGCATACAGGAAAGCAACACCGACTTCAGAGTCAGAAGCGCCCGGACGAGTGACAGGTATGACAACACCCAGAGGGTGGACGAGCAGGCATTCAGGACAGCGGGTGGGAGTGTGGCAATTTGTATTAAAAGCCCCACAAAGGTGTATACTTTCTAACATTAGGGATCAATGCGGCAAATGTGAACAGGTGCGTACATAAGGCTATTCGCCACACCCTTAAGGTGCTGAAAACCACATATAGCTTAAATATTCCATGACAGCAAACTGGATAATTATGATGTAATGAAAATGGCAAGGTCTCTATTTGTTAACCTGAGAAAGTGCTCACAAGCAGTTAAATGAAAAAAGTAGGCTAAAACAACAGGCATAACTGCAAATATAATTGCATTTGTTGGCGCACACATGTGTTTTGTTCACTATTTAGGGACTTGATTAACCAACCTGTGCATTAACCACACTCACACCTGCATGTATGTGTATGTATGTAACTATGTCTGAAAGAGTCAGCATCAGATGTTAGCACCGTTTCTTGTTAATAGTAGGAATATGGAGAATTTGGGGGGGGCAGTGTGAGAACAACTGGTGTAGGGGCTTATCCGTAGTTTTAAATTTTGCTACAAGGGGTACCCATTTCTATGTGATAAAAGTTATAAAATTTTGCTGTGTGCACTGAAAACCACAACAGGTGATCTGTGCACATGTGGGTACTGCCCACGCAGCCCCATGGTGGGCCACAGGTCAGCAGATGTGGCAGCCCCTGTGTCTTTCAAAGAGCCCCGTTCTCCCTGGTCTCCTGAGACCTTTGTGCTCAGATATGGTCAGAATGAATTATTTTCATCAAATCTGTTCCAGAGGCCGAGACTGGATAGATGTCTACACACCAACTGTACACCTGACTCAGGGCCTGTCTACTAAGTGGACCTGATCCTCATCTTTGCTCTGACAACCACAAGTATCTCCCTTCTATTTTTCATGTTTCTTCTCTGGTGGAGGTCTGCATCTCACCAGAGAGGTCCCTCCCATCACCTGGCAGTGAAGAGGGTGCAGACGTGGCTGGAATCCCAGGCCCCGCCACCCCCATTGCATCAAGGATGCTGAGCCTGAAGGGCAGGCCGTGAGGACAGGTCCTTAGCCAAGGGTGCCCAAGCAGGGGTCTCAAGAGTCTCCACTGCTTCCCTGAGGCTCAGCGCAGGGAGGGTGATGAACTTTCTACACACGTGTGAATAGAAGCCCCAAGGAAACAAAGAGGTCTGTAGGACTGGGGGAAGACAAAACAGGGAAAACACAATTCCATTTCTACAAAATGCGATTATCAAGAGGCAGGAGCTCAGGCATCACTTTTGTGCATTATTGTGAGAAGGTCAAACAGCAGAAACATACAGAAAGGATAAGAGAATTGAACGCTTTAAAGAATTTGGTGAGAGGACAAACGATACAGAACATTCAGTAGGAGTGACCGTTGGGAACGAGACTTGGACAGCATTGGTGGCTACATTGAAGGAGACGGGAAAACCAGGTTTCTTATCCTTTCTTTTGGTATGTGAGGTAAGGTGCTCCCCAGCAGTGCTTGAAACAAGGCATCGATCAACAGTAGACAGTTTTTAGTCCCGGGTTTCATTCTGCAAACACGCCTGCTGCCTCAGAATCAGAACATCATTAGGGTGAGGTCGCCACGGCACACGGACAAGTGGGGGCTGCTGCCGTTACCATAAAACACTCATTTGACACTTTGCTAAGAAAAGCAAACTGTGTCGATGGCTAGAGAAGAAGCGGAGCAAACCGGTGCAACCTGCAGACGCATTTTCTTCACTCAAGTTTGAAAAGGGATAGATATGTGCACGGTGGAAACAGCAGATGCCTGCTGAGGAAGCTCTGGCCCTAATTTCCAGCCGCAGCAAGGCGGGGGCGAGGCAGGGGGAGCCGTGTGCCAAAGGACTTCCACACAGCTGCACGTGAGTCCCCTCGGCAACCTCCTGACACCTAAGCTTGCCCCGAGGTCATCTGACTTCAGAGCAGTCCTGCTCACAGAGACTGCTAGCTCTCTCGTCCCCCGGACTTAGGAGAGAACACGGTCTCAATTTGAAAGTGCCAACAGTTTGACTTGGCAGACATCAGTGAATTTTCCAAAGTCAAACTAGAGCATGCCAGGTGGAGTCAAGGGGACTTGGGCAGGGGGAGCCCTGGCAGGGCCGGCTCATCTGCAGTTTACACGGAGCCCAGGGCAGGCGGGGCGGGCGGCCTGGGCAGCGGGACTCACCTGCGCATGCACTCCAGGGCCTGGGTGAACACCTGCGGGGCCATGCCGTGCTCGTGCTGCAGGATCAGGCACTGCTCCAGCGTCACCGACATGGCCGTGCGGTCCTTGGCGCTCTTGCAGCTGGTGAACCGGACCCCGTTAAGGCGGCGGCAGATCTGCCAAGAGGAACACAAGCTGTGCTCAGAGGGAGACTCTGCAGAATGTAAACATGCTTCGCGCGGGACACAGGCTTCGGATGGCCAACGGCAGCGTGTGGCAATGCCAACTCCCAGGGTCAGCGTTCCCTCTGCTTCTGCTCCCTGACTCTATGTCCTGCCAGAGCTAGCAGCAGAAATGAAGTCACTGCCCATGGGACCTCCTCTCATCCCTGGCAGTCCCTCGTGTGACTCCCTAACCCCCAGGCCACTCCTTCAAGGCCCAGACTCCCTTATTTTCTGGGGCATCACTGTCTGTTCACTGACCTTACCAGCTGTCCTCTTCCAAACTGTGCCCAGGCCATTTCGTCACATTCAGGACTTTGCTGCAGGCCCTTAGCAGAGCAGGGCAGCAAAGACCAGCCTAGGAGGTCAGGGCAGCTCACAGGATGCCCAGCCCCTGGCCAAGTCTCCAGGGCTTTCTGGAAGGCATAGCATAGACCCATTGTCTCTACTCTCTTCATGTTCCCCGCATAGACGGGAAGAGCTCAGAAGAGCTTCCCCTTTGCCACCTCCTGACCAGCAGGCCCCACAGGCCATCCTCTGCCTCACTCAGGGCCAAGCATGGGGTTAGGTGCCAGTGCGCTTCTCCCTTCACAAGTCGGCGGCTCACGGTGGGGCAGCCTCCTAGCTGAAAAAAGGCTGCCCCAGGGCACCTTCTTTTTCCACAAGAAGGGCTTTTGGGGGCATTTTCTTTGAACCACTAGATACAATTCTAGGTACACATTCCCCAAATGCTGAAAGCCCTAAAATTAAAAAAAATTTAAGTTTACAGCAACTTCATTTGGCAGCATGACCATATCTGAGCCAATGTGAGACTATTTATAATCTTCATTTAACCCATTTTGAATAAATATTCACACTTTACAATAAAGCAATATTAACGAGTTTAGTTCCAGAGCACTGCCCCAGACTCTCCCAGTTACGTTCAATCATATATATGTACCACTTTAACCAAAGGGGATGTGCCACTGTATTACACATATGTGCACAACTGTATACCATATCACCTTTCTAAAATACAGAAACCAGGGGCGCCTGGGTGGCGCAGTCGGTTAAGCGTCCGACTTCAGCCAGGTCACGATCTCACGGTCCAGGAGTTCGAGCCCCGTGTCAGGCTCTGGGCTGATGGCTCAGAGCCTGGAGCCTGTTTCCGATTCTGTGTCTCCCTCTCTCTCTGCCCCTCCCCCGTTCATGCTCTGTCTCTCTCTGTCCCAAAAATAAATAAACGTTGAAAAAAAAAATTTAAAATACAGAAACTGAATTACAAAACATCTACTCACAAGAGCTTCAGGTAAGGGGCTGTGGACCTGTACCAGGTACTGCACCTCTACGACAATACTGGCAGTTAGTGAAAAATCAACGCTAGATGACAGTGGGCTCCAAAAACCTGTCACACTCCAGAGAAATATCAGAGCCACTGCAGACTGCCCTGGAGACAGCACCACACCTGCTTCTCAAAGCCAAGAACATGTAGCCACTGTCAGGAATGCCTCTAGGTAGAGAACACAGTATGGTCCTAAGCACTGTGTCTAGAGAAAGACAAAAGAGAAGATGCCGAAACGAGTTCAGCCAAGGCCATCTGGAGGAAAACAGCCTTCTTTTGAGAATAGACAAAAAATTTTTAAGGGGGAAAAAAAAGACCCTAAGCATCCCCTAAGCTTGCTGAAGAGTGATATAATCCCAATGCATAAAACCGTAACTGACAAGGTGAGGGTGAATGTACACCTGCTCACTAAATTCTACAGACTGCAGAGTTCATGAACCAGAAATGTGTAGTAAGCACTTACATTCATAAATGGTGCATCCATAACTAAAATGAAACTCCAGAAGGCAGGCAGGGGTGACTAAAGGTGCATTCTTGCCCAACAGGGCGATCTGTAGCACCAGGTTCCAGTCTCTAGGGGGCCATCAGCCAGTTTGAGAGCTCTGGCTGGTCTCCCCATCCACAAAATGAGGGCCTAGACCTGACCAATGATATCCTAACTGTTTAGCCAGGGACTTCTTATTATACACAGAACTGAAAATAAATAAGACCTAAAAAAGGAGGGCAGCTCTGGCCAAATTGGCCATAGTGACTTGGCATTGCACAAATATCTGTTCTCCCCAGTTGGGAAATATAAGAAGTGATGTGTCCAAGGGCCACTGAGACTTTTCCACCTCTGAATCTGTACATTGAACCTCTGCTGGGAACAAAAACTATGGGACTGCATGGGCTGCTTTTGGGACCTGGTTACAGAGGATGGTGGATCATTGCCATAGCTAATGATTTTTCTATGGTCTAGAGAGAGGAAAATAGAACCCCAGTTCCCAAACAGGGTATGTACCAGTCTCAGCACCCACTGTCAGATGTAAAGCCATCTGCATGCTTGTTCTAAGGAGAGTGAACCAGGGGGGTGCGTGCCCTGTGCCACTGTGGAGGATTGGGCTGTCACCCCCTGGCCTCTGTGTCATGTGAGAAAAGGCTTGCTCTGTGCCTGAAGTCTTGCAAAGATACCGGTGTAACAGGCTTGTCACAGCCAGCCAAGGGGCAGCCCCCTAAAACATACTAAAAGAAAGTAAGGGGCTCCTCTGCCTTAAAGGAGCCTGCTGCAGAGGCGCCCCGGCACCCAGGAGCCCACCCTACACCCTATTTGCTGGGCCCAGCCTGAGCAAGCAAGGGCAGATGAGGCCCCAGAACCAGGAGGATATTTGAAACATATCCTGTCTTCCTGTCACTCAGTGCCTCAAAATGTGTTCTGTTGTGAAAAGATTCCACGGGCAGTCTGGCCCAGAAAGGGGAGCTCCCCAGCCCACAGTTGTCATGAACAGAGTCTTCCCAGCTGGGGCACTTGAAAGGCTCAATGAACAGATTAATATACAGAGGGGAGCGTCCACTCTTCACAGCTGCATTCAACAGAAAGGCATCAGTGGCCACAGCTACTAACAAAGGTACAGGGTGGGGCATGTTCAAAGAGAGGGCTCCATGAAGACAGGTTTGAAAACACAGGGTCTACCAAACAGCCGGCAACCGGCATGACCAGCTGAGACCGTCTGCTGCAGTGGAAGAGACCCTTCCCAATGAGGAGAACAGGAAAGCGCTGGAATGGGCTGCTCTGGAAAGCCACTGGCAGCAGGGGACAGCCCTCCTGCTACTTGGGATCTATGAATTGGGGGGGTAACTGGGTGTGAGTGAGCAGTGCGGTGTCTACTCCTCCTCCAGGAGCAGAGGGGAGTGTGTCCATCCCTCCCCTGTGCTCAGGCCAGGCTGGGAGCTGGAATGCCCTCTGGGGATCACTCGTGCTCCTGAGTGTACGCGTGCAGGTCCCAGTGCCTCTTTAACAGGGGAGAGTGAAATGCTAGCTATGAAACTACACAATTACTTTTATGAGAATATACCAGAAGTCTAAGTGCTTAGGAAAAGAGGAGATCCAAACTGCAATGTACAAAAAATACTGTGTGAAAAGAGACTGCCAAGGTCACTATGGTCTACTTTTGAACCTATTAAAAGATGCAGTCGGCAGTGAGTTTTAGCTGGTATCGATCGCCGAGGCTTCTGAAGGTGACAACTGTCACCAGCTTGGTTATTAAATGTCTCAGGGGAGAGAGTGTGTGTCAAGCTTATCAGAATTCAGGCAGCCCTAAAGTAATGAACTCACAGGAAACTTTCAGTGTCTCTCAGAGTTTTGGACATATTCAGTGACTTTCTTTTGTGTCCATATGGAGAAATTTGCTCTCTCCACTCCTGGCTGAGATTTTTATTTATTAATATAATTATTTTTGGCAACAAGGGTGACAATAACATTCTTCCCCTCACTATAACGAGGTTACTACCTCAGCAGCTTGCCAGAGAATGTCGACGTTCTTATTCTTCCTGGCATGTACGTTCTGGCCCAGAAATCGCAGCAGCTCTGGGAGGCAGGTCTGGCTCCGAGATCGAGGTAGGCCTGCAAGACAGGAGGAGTCCATGAGAGCCAGCGCTGCACCCAGAACTGTGGCCCAAGGGAGCCATTGTGGCATGAGCTCCTGGCCAAGCTGACAGTGTAGTGTGACTTAAACAAGAAGGGGGGGTGTGCTTAGGGATTGGTCCTGGCTGCTGGCATGGAGAGCACTTAAATAACTTTCAAGGCCATTTCAGGCCCACCTGCAAAGCGCAAACACTCATCTTCTTTTAGCTTGTCAGTGAGGCTGGAGCACAGACATGGGGTCATCCAGGGTGGGAGGGAGTTAAGATGATCCATCTGGTCTTCAGTGCCCCCACAGGGAGAGGATACTTAGGACAGTGGGTCTCGACCACTGAGTGGGCTTGGCAAGCCCTAGGGAACGTCCACTCCGAATGTCCACTCTGGAGTGACCCACTCTGACAGCCTCTCTCTGCCACCATGACAGTCTCCAGCCCTCTCAGGACCACTTGAAGCGGAAAATCAGTCCGATCACCTCACCTAAGAAGCCTGGGATTTTCAAATACCAGGATCATCAGAGAAAAAGAGCCGAGCCTCAAGATCTTATCTAAGGAAAACAGCCATGGTGCTTGAATTCCCAAATTAAAACCAAACACATGGAATTTTGAGATCCAGCTGCACATAGAGTTTCTACCACACAAGCTCACCCTGGTACACCAAGGATCTTATGCTAATAACTTCATGCACCTGGTATGTGCCCAGCACCATGATGATCAGGAGACTGGGGCAGAAACAGACATGGAAAGAGGGCTCCTGCTGTGAGGGGCTCAGTCTGTGACGGAGGCTGTGGGAGGCCAGAGGAGGCAAGCTTGTCTCCTGGAGGAGACACAGCATGTTATTTCCCAAAATTGGCCGCAGCTTCTTCCCCAGGCCCCCACGGCCCCACTCAGAGCACATCTGTCCACTGATGAACTGAGCAGACTTAGGAGGTATTCACTGGTTGGGCTCCACTTCCGCAGCCTCACAGAGCCCCGATTCTCCTGGGGCTGAAGGCACACTGGGTTGCTGTTCCCCAGCATCCTAGATCACGGTCCAGTGCTACTGGCCCACCCTGGAGAGGCCCACACCTGGGCTGCTTTTGTCCTATAGGCCACACCCTTCCTTGACTTTCATCACCAGCCTACGTGCACATCTCCTGGGGTCTCACATCACTGGAAACAGGCCATCCTCCACGATGCTGAGCACAGAACTCTCACTTCCTGACCGCATGGCTCACTGTGCCCACTCTATCCTCTGCATGGCCTCTGTCCCTCTGGTCCAAGCTTGGGTGGCTGCACTGTCTCTGACCCCTGCAGCAGTTGGAATATGGGCTCCAGCCTGGGCTGGATTCACCATCCACCATTCACCATATGGGCAGAGGGGGACTCACCCTCTGCCTTGGTATCCTCAAATATCAAATGGTGTGGAATCAGGCCCACCTGCCAAGGCTGCTGTGAGGATCACGTTAGCTAATCCATGTAAAGTATGTAGATGGCCTGGGAACGATTTGACAAATCTGTAACTTTCAACTATGATCACTGCTGAAGCACATGAGGACGCCTCACTACCTGGGGGTTTTCAAAGGCCCAGGTATTGGTGACCTTCAGCTGAAGCCTCAGGGGATCCTTTGACTTACGGCTGTCAACCCTGGTCACCTGGGCAGTTTCTGGAACGTCTGACGCCCAGCAATCAGGCATCAGGACTGTCTAGCCTCCCTGGTGAATCCAGCATACAGTCAGGGCTGGTACTTCTGTAGTTACCTGGGGACACTGATGCTGCCTGATGTAAGCATCCTTTATCTCCTCCTGTCCACAGCAGCCCGCTCTCTTCCCCTTCCTGATGGCAACACTGCCACCCCTGCAGAACCCCAATCTGTAGTCCTGAGCTGCTCCTGCATCTTGCAGCCAGTATTTCTCTAGCTCCTTCCCTCACTGCCCATCTCACATCTCTGCTGATCTCTGGGAAGAGTGGACCATCGAGGTAGTACCATTTAGTCATTTACTTGCTCTGGCTGCAGACCTCACCACACTGAATGAGCCTCAGAAGTCAGCAGGCACTCCTTCTCTCACCCACCTTCAGCGCCCAGGTAACACTGCTTCTCTCCTGCTTCCAAGGACTCTCTCTCTGGCCTGTCTGTTGAACCTTTTCTTCCCAAGCCACCTCCACTGGGAGGAAACACTGCACCGGTGGTCTGCACCCCTCCTCCAAGTCAATCAGCACACTCTAGCTGATTTGAGACGAATCCCTGAAGTCAACTCCCCAGCCCGGTCCCTTGTAACACAGCATCTCCTAACAGGACACCTTCGCCCACTAAGCGCCAAGCCTCAGAGCCAGGCTAACCCTTCCCTGCGGCCAAAACTAACACCTACCTCATTGTGCTATCATGGGGAGTCAGTGCGGAAATGTGTGCAAAGCACAGCACAGCGCCCCGGCACATCAGTGATCCGGGAATGCAAATGAAGCCTTTTCATGTCTTCCCTTCTTGGCAGTCCCCTTTAGAGGACACTGGTGTTACCCAGGGTTGGAGTCTGCCTCCTTCACCTGGGGGTGCCCCCCTACTGGCTGGGACAGTGCCAGCACAGACAGGCAGAGCCTATTCCTATCCAGGCAGGGTCCAGTCTCTTTCATCACTGGGTCCCGTGGTGCTTCATATGGGGCAGGTGCTCAGTAAACATGTACCGGGGTTGACATCAGGAGACAGTTTCCCACGTACACATAGTGTGCTTAACCCTGGGTTCTTGCCTGAGTCCAGCAGCACAGAGAGGGCTGTCAGCTGTGATGGCTACTGTCACTCTCCACTGCCTCCAGGGACACCCAGACAGGGGTCCTCTCGCCCCCCACGGCAATAAGTGTCTGCCCAGTATCTTACTCTATGTGCTATATAGATGCAGGTGCAGGGGGAGTTCACACCAGTGCGGGGCCAAGTGGGGGCCCTGCCTCTGCGATCCCATCTGCCCTACCAGTAGGAGCACAACATGCACCACGGCATCAATGCACGCCAGGGACTGGGACAGCGTGTGACAAAGCCTCGCGTTAGAACGGGCAGGCCAGAGAAGAATCAGCAAGGGCAGTGGCCTGAGGGAAGCTTCTCTGGGTGGGGACTCACACCACGCAAAGTCTGAGCAGATGAACAGGCTTCCAGAGGGACAGGGAAGCCAAGGAGGAGTCGTGCACATGGAGGCAGCATCCAGATAGTTGGTGGGCAGGAAAGGCTCAAACACCCAGGGTGACACAAGACAGACAGCAGGCGAAAAAAAAACCTACCGTGAGTGAAGAAATACTTACAATCTTCAGGCAAAACTTCCTTAAACTGCTCGAAGTAGGAATTTAACCGCACCAAACTTTCCACATTGATAACTTCTTGTAAAGACGTATCACCAAACCTTCGGAGGTCATACGGGAACACCATTAGTGAATGACACTTCCTTCCAGCATGAACATAACTGCCTTGAAGCTAACAACATGGATTCTCTCAAGCATTATTTGTGCACATCTATATTCTAAGCCACTTCCCTCCTCCCAAGCATACGGTCATCGCTGCTGTGTTGGTGACATGTTTAAATACATTTCATTAGCAGGAACCACACACATTTGTTACAAATGTGCCTAAAAGATTACAGAACTCCATCTGTCCCAGACCCTGGTGCAGCATACACAGAAACCCCTCTCACAGCCACTCACTGTGAGTCCCCATCCTCCCATCCCAGGGGTGCTTAGGAGAGGGGATGGCAAGGGGGCTCTGGCTGGGATGTGAGGACACAGTCCTGTACTTGAAGCTGAAGTCACACTGCCCACTAAATAATCACACCCAACTAGCTGTTCCTCCTGGACTGTATGGGAGGCCCTAGCTCTCTTCTCTCTACGCAGACTCATCCTGTGCATGCCTCACAGGTAGCCAGGACATGCCAGATGTGTAAGGTAGAGGAAGAGGAAAGTACCGTTGAGAAAGACCCCCAGATGGTCATTAATACTGGCAGGCTCTGAAGTCTAAGGCCCGGATGCCCAGTCCAGCTCCACTACTGCTCTGCTGAGGGACTTCCCTGCACATCAGCCTCTTCACGATCCCATGTCACCCTTAAAAGAGCAGGACTCCCTCCTGTGGGTCCACCACAGTCCATTCACCCCAATGCCCACAATGGCTTTTCCTCTAGGCACCTGCTCCCTCGGGGACTGCCCCAGGACACAGTGAGGGGGGCTTGTTTATGAGCTGAGGGGAGAGTGTCCCAAAAGCAGATAAATGAGCAAAGACCTTGCACTCACCAAGTCTTCCCCATCCCCACTCCTCTACCTGCCCCTCTGCTCACTGTGACATGGCCTTGCCTCAGCCCTTGCCAGAAACTGCTCTTGCACAGTCATCAAGAACGGCAGCTGCCAGACACAGGGAGCATTACCGTCTTCCCTGGGACACCTCCCGACCGGGCCCCTGATATTGCCCACTCTCCCTGAAGTGGGTTCTTCCAGCTCTGCTCGCACCTCAGAGGTCTCTGCTTCCTGAGCTAGCGGCCTCAGCTTAAGGTGGCCCCCATCTGTCCCTGAGCACAATCTTCTTCCTGGTTTCTGGGCTCAGTAGATGGAAACACCCCCTCACTACCGACCTGGAAGCCTGTTATTCTCTCCACCATCTCTCTCATACCCTGCGTAACTACAAACCACACCTTCCATTTCACCACTGAAATAGCCCTCCAGTCTGCCCCTTCTTTACCCATACTACTCCTGCCTGACCCAGCTCACCGCCTCTGGCCTGGACTTTCCAACAACCTCCTCGTCACACTTGTCACCCTCGTATCTTTCCAGCACGTGGCCAATAAGTGAACCACTTAAAACGTAGATGAGATTGTGTCCTGCTCTACTCAAACTTCTTCAATGTCTCCCACCAGCAACCACATTTGCTAAGTGGGGGTGACCTACACCTATGTAGGGGTGATTGGTTTCCAGAGGCCCAACAGGAAGATGGCACATCATCCTAGCGACCAAATTCCCTTTACAGCAAGTGCTTTAAAAACCCACATGAATAAGACATGTTCTAAATTCTAAAACGCACATGCCACATGTAATGATAAAACAGGGAAGATTTTCACCTACTAGTGGAAGGTCATTACACATGCCCAAACCCTCCTCCTCTCCAGCACACATAAATACATGCACACACACACTTGCACACATGGGCACATGTGACTCTTCCCTGTTGCCTGGCAGGGGACCCTGGAGGGAATTTACAAGACAAAGGCCTTTAGAATCAAGGCATGGCTTTCAGCCTGGCATACAGGCCTCTCTAACCTCACCGCTGCCCATCCTGGTCTGGGACCTTGGCCTTCAGCACCCCCGATGGTTTGTCCCCACCTGCATTTGCTCAGGCTTATTGGCTTGAGATGCCAGGTCTTTCCTTCACCTCCTCATCTGACCAACTCCTACTTACTCTTCAAAACCCAATTCAACCATCAGCCTCTCCAGGAAGCCCTCTCTCACACCCTCTCCCTGGGTCTCCTGTTAGGACCCCTACTCCCTGTATTCATCTTCATCCTTGTGCCCACATCTCTCTCCTACCAGCCCAAGTCTCTTGAGGGCACAGACCACATCTGGCTCATCTTTGTGTCCCTAGCACCAAACACAGGGCTGGGTATATGGCTGCATCTGAAGACTGTTGGCCAAAAGAAGGAAGGTATGACAAAGTCTACGCAGCACTCAGAGCCTGAGAGGGCTAAGGACATTTTCTATAGCACCTCACAAGAGCACTCCAGCCACCCCAGCCCCCACGAGAGCCAGGCACGCACCTCTCGGCTAGTGTCTGCTGCTCGTTGATGCCCACATTGAAGAGGACGGGCTGCACCCGCAGCAGCATGCCACTCTGGATCTCCCGGGGCAGGGCGTCGAACAGGGGGCCCGGCAGAGGGATCCGCACGTTGAACCCATCACTGCAAAACAGTGGAGAGAGCCAGAGGATGGGTGAGGGCTGGGACAGGGGAGAGGCAGGAGAGGAGGTAAGTGAGAAGAGGAAAACCAAGCTGGCCTCGATACTGGAGTGCAGACTGGCCGTCCAGCTCAGTGGTTTCCAAACTGCTGGTCATGAACCTTTACAGGTCTGTGAAATTAATGTGGAAGGCTAGGATCAAGATTTTTAACTGAATGAGACAGAATAAAACAAAAATGAAAGTACATCACATGTAACGAACATAAATTAAAACCCAGTGCTAGTTCTGAGAATTAAAAAAAAAATCTTTCTACCGATTTCCAGTGATGACGGGCAGCATGTCTGTTGATGCATTAGAAGTGGCCTGAGTGACTTTGAAGGTCACGTTCCTCAGGTCCATGATTCCAAGGCTCATGTCCTCCAGCATAGCCAGCTCCTCACCTGGATGCGAGAGACGGATGGAAGGAGGTCAGGTGGAGGGGACCTGCCCTGTGGGCTCAACACAGCCACAGAGCTGTGGGAGGTGATGGGATCAGGCATGGTGTGACGAGAGGGGGCCTGTCTCAGCCTCTTCACCAGCTGACCCACTTCTCCATGGGGAAAGGTAGCTACTGAAATCCCCCGCGGCCACATTCAGCAGCTCGGCTGGTGGAAACATGCACCACGACTCACAGCCCTCTCTGGTGAGAGGAAGTGTGGGGCAGAAAACTGGCATGTATGGAGTCTCAGAAAGCAAAGCTGGCGCTTCAGAAATGGACAGAGACAGCAAAACAGCACACTGGGGCTGGATCCCTCCACTCCATAGTGCTTGGCATTTACTTGACGTCTTATAACTCTAAAGACTGACAAATACTTCTAAAAAGTTATCCATTTTTATCCTCTGAGAATAAAAAAATGAAAGTAGGAAGGAAGAAGAGTCTTTTTAGAGGGCAATTTGGGAATATCTATGAAATTTAGAAATATTCCTGCCCTTTGACCCAGAAACATTCCTTCCAATAATGTAGTGGCTGCAGAAATGGGCCCACAGGCACACACAGACTTGTGTGTGGAGACCTATGGCAGCACTGTTTTCATAAGAATAATTCAGGGGCGCCTGGGGCTCAGTTGGGTGAACATCCGTCTTCAGCTCAGGTCATGATCTCGTGGTTTGTGAGTTCGAGTCCCACGACGGGCTCTGTGCTGACAGCTCGGAGCTTGCAGCCTGCTTTGGATTCTGTGTCTCCCTGTCTCTCTGCCTCTCCCCTGCTCATGCTCTGTCTCTCTCTGTCTCTCAAAAATAAATAAATGTTAAAAAAAAAAAAAAAAAACCTTAAAAAAAAGAATAATTAAGAAACGGCCCAATGTCCCACAGGAACATTGCTTAAATAATTATCATCCATCCTCAACCAGAAAGATCTTTGTTTGTAACAACCAACAACAAAACAAACTACGGATGTGTGTGTCTGTAACTACATAGGACTTTTATTTGGTTCTTGCATATTTTGATGATGTTTAGATTTATTTTCATCAGCATGCGCAATTAGAAAACTATCTGGGAAGAAAGAATGGGAATCACACACGTCCGTACTGCCCAATACCCCCAGAATCCCGGAGGCATAGGGTGTGTGGGAGCCCCTGGAGCCTCACCATAGGTGCTCAGCAGGCTCTCGAACTGGGCCAGCAGCCCAATGGTGTAGAGCTGGCGCAGGAAGCCATCGTCATGCAGGCAGTTCCTCAGCTTGATGATGAAGCCACAGATGAGAGCAGTCAGCTGTGGGGGAGACACGAGGTGAAGCAGTTGTGAGGGGGACAGACACCTCCTCACTAAATGGCTACCAGCCTGTGCCTTGCCCTTGGCCCTGAGTTTCTCCACTTTCACGGCTCTGGCTGGGCCGCAGCAGCACCTCTTCCCCCTCCATCTGGGCTGTGGGGAGCACTCAGCTCTGAGGTCATGCGGGGCAGAGGCCATGGGGAGGGCGCACAGCACTCCAGGCTTGCCACTCCTATTGCTCGCAAAGGCTGGTTTGGCTTTGGCTAAGCTTCCAACCTGAACTGCCTGGGCTTCCTCCTGGGCTAGAACCTTCTGGAAGCCTAGAATTAATTTCCCACCATGAAAAGGTTCTGTATACTCACAGATTCATACCAGCTCTGGCTGGAAACTGAAGTGATCATAACAGAGAACGGAAGTGAGAGACAACACGGTCACTCTGCAAGTTACCTCAGTGGGAGATATTCTGTGGGATGAAACAGGCCTCACAAGGATGGGCCGGTGGACCCGCAGAGACCAGCCTGACCTTCTATCACTGTTCACTTTGCTTTTGGTAACTCGCATCTACCAAACTCGTGACATTCTCCAAAAGAGAACAGAAATTATCACAGCAGTTGTGCACAAGCAGCAGAACTAAGGCACTGACAGCAATAATCGTGTCTCCCTCACTAAACTCCTTTGTAGGAAAAAAGGTGGCAAAGAGGCCTGTGTCATGCACAATGCAGCATGCCTCGGGCTGGAGCCGCGGATGTGCCCAACCCACCAGTGCCACTTCCATGGGGAGGAACAAGGGTGGACTCGGACCCTCTCCTAAATACAGACTTATCGAGTAGGATTCCTCCCTCCAGGTTGAAATCTAGACCTCTCTAGTAAATAACTTTAAGAGCCACAGGCAGGTGGAAGTATTGTCAACCTTGGTTTTTTCAGGGTGAAGCCAGAGAACAAGTTCCTAAGCCTGTGTTTTCTGAGGGTGGAGGTGCCCATGGGCTCCCGTGCCACTCCCGGGGCTTACAGTTTGGCAGAAGACCACATCCCGGCGGTACTGCAGGCTCAGGTACGTGGCTATGGTGGGAGCGCTATCCTGCATCAGCAGGAAGACCATTGCCTTCTTGGCCTTGTCACTCATCATGGCCACACAGTCTGTGAGGGTGGTCAGCAGGGGGTAAAGGGCCTCACTCCATTCACCTGGGCACGAGAAAGGAGACGTGTGAGGAGGAAAACTTTAAGAATTACGTTCTATAAGTTTAGCAAGTTGCCTGACCCTAACCCTCATACTGCCCCCCTCCCCCTCCCATCCCTTCTGCATCTTATATCTCTGCTCGGCCCAAGCTCTGGCCCAGAACTGGCACTAAGTTCTGCCTGGAACCAACCCAGTCTCCAACCTTCTGGCCTGAAGCTTTTCCAGTAAACAAAGAGGGGACCTACTGTGGGACCAATGATGTAGGCCTTGTTTCCCTAACCTACTGTGGGCTGTATACATAAATGCTCAGGATTATTCCTTTTGAGGAAAATGACGAAAAAGTTTCTGTGAGTCATCTGCAATTCACCACTGTTCCTCCACCCAGGGCGAGAAGGGCACCCAGAAAAGTGACCTGTTATCTTGCTTCTCTTGACCCAGGTATTAAGGCAAAAGCCCCCATCTTTCTAGAGCAAAGGACAACTCCACCCTTGCACAGCCAGTGTGTGGCTGTGGGTACATTCTCACTTTCCACGTCTGGAGGAAAGACCGTTTGTTCCACATGGTTTGCTGTGTTTTCAGCTCTCAGAATATCCCCTGCTTCTGCACTTTCTTCCCCGCCCCCAAACTCCCTGCCCGCTGCCCTCTATTTCTAGTTTAGTTTTCTCTTAGAGGTATTAGGAAATTGTGACCCTGTACCAAAACAACTTTTTTTTAAAAAAAAAATAGAACCTCAGGGTAGAAAAACAGAGTCAAAGGTATTTTGGGCTTTGGCTCTTTTTTTGCCTCCCTATTTAGAAGGCATTTAAAAGAGAAAAGACATGCCCTCATCAGTTCTATTTATAACAGGTCACCAAGCCCAGAAAGAAGCGTTTAACTGTCACCACTGGGTGAGCCCACCACAGCAGAGGCTGCGCAGGCAGGGAGTGGAGCCCAGGCAGCACACGGCACTCAGGATGAGGTGCGAGTGACACCACACCCACAGACGTCACCGCACTGGGGAGAAAGGGTAAGCTCTGTCTTAGACAAACAGAATCCAAAACCCTGAGTGAAGGGAGACGGGCTTCACTCTCTCAAACTGTATGGGTAGCACTTTGTTGAGACACAGATTTAGAGAAATGCCTAAACCTTGCAAAAGGACTTCCCTATACTCAGTGTTCAGCTGAGGCAGATTTTCAAGTACGTGAATCCATTCAAAGTCTGGAAATGATCTAACTGTGTATGCAGGCATACCGTATGTGGACAAGGATTTATATCTGTAATTAAAAAAAAAAAAAAAGCAGGCTTAAATTTAGAAAGTCTATAGCAGGAAAGGTCTTAGCAAAGAACTCATGGTGACAGAGAACACTGGACCAAGGAGTGGAAAATATGTGTCCTGGGCCCCAGCTGCCGCTGAGCAGTGCTGGCCATGGACAAGTCTCTTGACCCCTTGGCCACGTGAGTCCTTTTAGTAAAATGGAAGAGCTCTGCTGGATAACATCCAAGTCTCTTTCTTCCTCTGAAAAATCTGAGGCCATGTTTTTGTTTCTTTGAAGAACTCTGTTGCATGCATGTAAGTTATATTCAGCAACGATCAAAAAAGACAATGGCAACCAAATTTTAATAGCCAAATAATTGGGGGAAAGGTAGGCAGTCATTAATTAAGAAGTAAATGCTCTTAGAGCAAATGCTGCCGGTTTTACTTTGCTTTTCCATTAACGTGCAGGTACCTATGCAATTAATATGCAAATTATCATCATTTTAATCTGAAAATGATCAGAAAGTACAAGTGGTCTTAGCTGACTAAGCAAATCTTCTCCATGCAATACTTTTTCATTTTACCTGCTTCTCTACTTCTCTTTCAAAAAAATCCATTTAAGTATGATGCAGTTTTGTTACATTAGGGGGGAAAAACTCTGAAAAAAATTGGGAATAAAGGAAGAATGGTTAAGAAGCACTGGGATCTTGTCCTGAAGAAAAGATGTGGGTCTGGATGGGAGAGGAGCCTGCCATCTTCCCAGAGGAGGGCTCACACACGCCTGGATGGCTCCAGAATTCAGGAAGAGTGCCAGCCACCATGTACATAAAACCAACCAGTGCTTTGGGGCTCCTGGGTGGTTCAGTCTGTTAAGTGTCTGACTTCGGCTCAGGTCATGATATCATGGCTCGTGAGTTTGAGCCCCACATCTGACAGCTCAGAGCCTGGAGCCTGCTTGGGATTCTGAGTCTCCCTCTCTCTCTCTGCCCCTCCCCTGCTCACACTCTGTCTCTCAAAAATAATAAATAAATATTTAAAAAATTTTAAAAAAACCTGTCAGTGCTTTACCTGTTTCCTCATTTAATCGACAGAAAGAATATTAATAATACAGGTAAGGAAACAGGCTCAGAGAGGTTAAGTGTCTTCCCAGACACAAAAAGAACTGGCATTTGTATGTGTCTGACTGACCCTAAGCTCCATGTTATTTTTATTGTGTCAGGTTGCTTCTGCCAAATAGAGAGTAGGGGTTGAGGGGGAAATAAATTTGGGGGGAATATGAAGAAAAATTATAATTAGAAACTTCCAGACAAAATGGATTTCAGGGACAGTAATGAGACTTCTACCAGGACCTAGCTTAGTAAAGGTATCTGGGATATTACATTTGGTGACGGTGTCATATTCTGCTCCCTTCGTCAAGAAAGACTTGCTATGAAAAAAAAAAATCAGCCCAACTAAACATTGTCCTTAGTGATGCAGCTGATTCACTTCTGGGTGGGGAAGGGGGGTAAGCTCCTTGTCTAGTTGACAGTCTGTTAATGCTCACTGACTAGTGGTCAATCCATGGACCATGCTACTTTGGATAACTTTGAAGAGTTTTTTCAAATCCATACCCTGCTTTTGCATTTTTTTCCCCTCATTAACAGAGGAGGGAAGGAAGTTGGAAAGGAGGGAGGAAGATTGAGAAAGAGTGAGAGAAAAAAATGTGTGTGTTAACCAAGATAAAATATGGCTCTCCAGGAAAAGCCAAAGGAACTCTTGGCAGGGAACCATTTTAGTTCGCCGACATTAACTGTGGACAAGCCACCAGTGCTTCTAGAAATGACACAGCTGATATAAAATTCATGCTGTTGTGTGAGCTGAGAGGGTTCACTAAAACTGACAGAGAGTTTGGTAAATTCCCAATCACCAGTTCGCTGTACTCTAGATATAACACAGGTATCCTGCTACCTCACATTTATATCCAGTCAGAAATATGCAATCATCAGACCGATTGGGTAGCTGGTTTTTTGGGTGTAAGCAAAAGCATATTATTTGGGGGTCTCATGCTCACTCTGGGAAACCCACAAGCCACAACTAGGAAACTCAACATGAACTAGAGCAGGGGTCGGCACACTTTTTTCTGTAAAAGGCTAGATAGGAAGTATTTTAGGCTTTGAGGATCATGGGGTCCTTGTCACAACTACTCAATTCTGGCATTGCCCCAAAAGCAGCCATAGACAATACATGAATGAGTGGACATGACTGGTTTCCAATAAAATGTTATTTACCAGAGCAGGCAGTGGACAGGATTCGGCTCAGAGCTGCAGTCTACAGACCCCTGAACTAGAGCCATGCACATTGACTTCTACGTGCAAATGCAGCAAAAAGATTCCATTTTTAGCACTATCTCCAACTGAAAGCTGCCAGCAATGCCTACTAAGAATTCTAAGCTGCATCCAGACTCGGGAGAGAGGATGCTGTGTGATTATGAATACTGCAACACTTGGATGGCTACACCCTCTCCATGTAATGCTCACATGCTTCACAAGTTCAGGTGAAATCATAGGAAGTACCATTTACAAATATGTACTGTTCTGAATCAGGAAGCCCAATGTCCTCACGGATGTTAATCATCTGGAAAGGTTACATGATGGGAAAGTGAAAAAACTGCATGTGGTTGCCTGCTTCAGGCCACAGTCCCCAGCCCAACTGGTCCCTCACCAAACCTAAGAAAAGTTGCTACGTGTCTCAAATGAACAAACTCCTAAAATATTTTCCTAACTCTGGAAGCACAGGGGAATCTTGGATAATTCAACTACAAACACTACCTGAGGATTATAAAGACATCTGCAGAAGCCTTGAACGGAAACCACGTACCTGGGCTGGACTCGTCAGGAGGGGGGCTGCAATCTGCACAGAAATGGAGGGCAACATGGATGATTAAGGAGCAGCACAAAGTTCAAACACGAACAACTCAACGCTTACAGCAACTGCATCAAGCAGCCGGCAGTAAGGAGGCTCAACTGAACACAGAAGAGGTCGGAGGCCTGCCTGCCTCTTCCCCCAAGAAGTCCCACGCAGGCGCGGGGCTGCTCCGACGCAGCCGAGCCCTCCTGGTGGTAAACACTGACCGACTCCGTGATTCGTTCATTCATGTTGCTAAGACTTCAACATAAAATGCTCTTCAGGACGAGCAAACTAACATATTACAATGTGATAAAGTGCCCACACTGATCACATTGTATGTGACGGAGCCCATGTTGGCTCACGGCATCTGGAAGCACACTTGTAGTGAGAGAGACTGACCAGCAAATTGATCATCCCCAATTCAGAGCCCACTGCCCTGACTCTCGAGTGGAACCTGGGCTGCAGACTGACTGCTGAGACCCCAAGGTGAGGATCCAGCGATGAAACCAATATACCAACCAATGTCTATGCCAATCTTTAAAATTTAAACCAAATTTAAAATGTCTATGATTTGGGGAAAGACTAGAATTATAATGTCCCTCCAGATGGCTCAAGGAATGCCAATTTTAATTCAATTTCACCTACACTGAATCGCATTTCAGCAAGTGAGGTACTCATTTCAATATTACATTTCCCCTAAAAACTCTAAAATTCCTTGGTTAACTGGGCGTGCCACTGGAAAAAAACAAGTCTGAAAAGGGTCATTTATTTTATGTCTTCAGGTGGGTGGTTTCAGAGCCCCACGAATAGCTGGAACCAGCTTTATGGAGACTTTATAGTCTGGATTGTCCAGAGGTAGGAGTGCCAAGGGATCCTTCCTCTCTAGTCACCTTTGGCAGTGATTTCTTCAACTGGCAAAGGGAATAGAAACAGAGAAAAATTAAAGGCTCCCGTGACTTAAAGATTTCAGCCTCTTCATTAGAGCCCAGATATCCTGAGACCACCTATCTAACAAAGACAGAAACCCACAGCAGTGTGCAGTAATGCAGAACAGTCATTCTTGTTTAAACTTCTGTCCAGCTAATCAGAATTACTCCAGGCCTTGAAAAAAAATACAGATTTCTGCCTCCCATAACCCTTCCTCCAAGATTCTGGGTCTGAGTGAGCAGGAAGGTCCAGGAGCCTGTTTTATGATCTTCTGTGGTGATCCCAAACGACTGGGTTGTGACCATTCCCCAAAAAAGGGCACCAGGGGTTAAACCTGGCTGGGTAAATTCAATCTTTCAATCAAAGCAGGGAGTGTGTGTGTGTGTGTGTGTGTGTGTGTGTGTGTGTGTGTGTGTTGGGGGAGGGGTCTCCTCTGGTACTCTTGTACCAGTGACTGGTAACTTAGGCCATGGAGTCCCCTGAGATTTGATTAACACATAATCTCGAGGGCATACAAACCTGAGACCCCAAGACCCTGGTCCGGGGTGTGAATGGCTCTTCAGCAATGAGGAGAGGATGAGAATGTGTGCAGAGCAGATAATGGAAGCCACCAAATGGGGAGGCTGCGGGTGGTGGTTCAGAAGAGCATGGGGCACTTGTACGGAAAGCGGGAGAAGGAAAGAGGCTCACGGAGCCTCTGGTTCCAGCTGGCAGGGACTTGTCAGTGGGTCCCGCAGTGATCCGTGTGTGCCAGGCACGGCTCTGATGAGTTCTGCAGGACAGCAAGCTAGAAGGCAGGGCAACTCCTTAGTAGAATATGAAAACCAAAGACCTAGGACAGGGTACAGAGCTAGAATGAAAAGTGATGATGCCTTTCAAAGAGGTATTCATATATAATAAGCTGGTGTGAACACAACCTGCTCATTAGGCCAAAACCACTACCCCAGGAGGTTGCAATGGTCTAAAAAGTCATGGCAGAGCTAAGGTCTGGCCCTTGAGGATAAGAGACTGAGTAAAATAAACAGCTTGCAGGCTCATTCTTTCTGAACCTCCTGATCACACCCAGGTCTGAACAGCTTCCTAGGAATGTTCGAGATTTTTAAATTAAGGATCATCCACAGTTAATTTAGTGGCAAACGGTTTCATATGTTTCTTTGAGTACTGATCAGCAAAGTTAGCCTCTCTCAAATGTATGCTTCATATTCCCATGATCACAACAGAGCTGATCTGCATGGCAAATACAAGTCATGCCCTAAATACCATAAATAAATGCTCATTTAAATAACTTTAAAACTGCATTTAAATGTGTCTACATTTGACCAATACAGTATGTGCCTAGAAAGAAAGTGACATTTAAGTTATGGCTATGACAGAATATCTGATTAAATAAACTATCTCTGGCATTTTTTAAAAAATCCAATAAATTACTCTTTTTATATCTGCAGGAAAACTTGAAAATTACAAGCAAGACTATATTGAAGAGAAATGAGCAATGAGCTTTCCAATTTTTTTTTTTTTTTTTTTAAGCACAAGTTACATTTAAAAAAATGAGAAGACAGACAGGACAAAAGAGCTCCATGAAACCAATCACAGGTTTGGGGAACTGAAACTATAGCCCTTCACAGATGGAAGGGGTGGAGGATGTGAACACTGTTGAATCAGAGGCTCAAGTGAAATCGCGCCCTGGAAACAGACTGCAGGCAGATTGCGAAGGTGAAGGGCATCTTACAAACGAAGGATTTACCAAGAGGCTCTGATAAAGGAGCATGGTTCTGCCTAGAATGAAAGTTGTGCAATTTAGAAATTAAAAGTCCTCACTGTATGAAGCCTAACCCTGGCACACCCTACTAACTACAGTTAGTAGGCCCTACTAACTACTAACTACTAACTACAGTTTAACACTCCCAAAGGTCTGCAGCCAGCTCTCAGCTGCCTGGCACATAACCCCACCCCCATCAGCTCTTACAGGAAAAGGTGGCAAGAAAAGGTCCCTGAGTGGCAAGGATGTGCCTGTTTAGAAAGCATGCAGCCCCTGGCTTTAGGGCTATATGCAGGACAGAGTGGCTGATTATGCTCCGGGTCTCCACAGGCAGAAGACGGTTTCTGAAGCATGTTGCTTCATGCCAACGTCCTACCATCTACTGAGGGCACTGCCTCGGAGGTGGTGCTGGACAGAGGAACCTAAACTCAGCTCCAAGAACAGGTGCCGCCACCTGACTGAGTTACCAACAATTCCCAAGGCGGCATGCCCTGCTGGAGAAGAGCATGCCCAGCCAATGACAACCAGCCTTTAGACAAGTGTGCTGAGCCTGCTAACAGCTCTCATCCAGCTGTGTCCCTGCATGATTCACCTTTTCCTTGATTCTATCAATTCCCAATTCAATAAACAATCTTATCAGAAAAGCATCTGCATTTCTGCCTCCTTCAGGTTCTCAGATTGGTTTGCAAACCAGCAAAGCCCAGGAGCACCCCCTCACTGATGTGGCAATGAGACCCAAGAGGGCCTTCTGATTCTGCCTTAGCCAGACATGCAAATTCACACGTGGGCTCCAGGGGCGTGGACTACAGGAGCCTCTGCCCTCACTGCCCGCTGCTCCACACAGTGACCTCTGGCTCTGCCTGACAGCCCTCCCTGCAGTCTGTGTGGGGGAAGAGGTCATGGAGTCAGACAGACAGACAGACAGACATATGCAGCGTGAGGTGGAGGCAGCGTGAATGGGAAGCGTGGATGCATACGCACGTGTGGTCAGGCGAGGATGGCATGCAGCAGAGGAGATGGTGGAGGGGCATGGCGAGGAGGGGACATCATAGAAGGGGTCTTCCGGTTTGATCCAGTAGGCGTGGCTGTGCCGGTTACCTTTCTTGCTGGTACAGCTGCCTGCACAAGGGAAGACATCCTCACAGCCCTCGCCATGCAGGCGCTCCTTCTGCAGCAGCTTGTCCACCCGCTGAATGATGCACTCCAGGCTCTTGTCTACGTTCAGCCACACTTTCTCCTTCCAAACCAAAAGGGCCCATTTGGGTCAGCTCTCCCAGTGGGAAAAACAGAACAGAGCACAATCTACCCACCCCCACCCCTGGTGCCCCCCCACACTGATTCCTCTGCCCTGGGCCACTAGGATCATTAAAATATCACGAATTTAGAACATCAAGATTAATTCAAAGTTCTCCATTACCGTTGCATTTGCTTTTCAAAACACAAATGCACTGCGCTCATTGTTTTTAAAGCTGGGGACACGTTTGCTAATAACTGTCACGGAGGCCAGCTAGGACTTCCCAGTGCCTTCCAGAGCTGGCAGAAAGGCCACAGGGCCCAGGGAGCCAGTGCGTCCGCTCCTCTTTCCACCACACACCTCCTACAACCATCAAACACATGAGACTGAGGGAAGGTAATGGAAACTGCTGATCACTTCATACGGGGGAAGTGGGAAAGCAGTGAGGCAGGGCTAGGAGTGGTTTGCAGAAACCCACGCAGAATACAGGACGCCAGGGCAGGGCTGGAGGAGCACTTTGCTGCTGACTAGTAACTCAGTGCCTCGCAGAACACTGCCTCCAAGCAATAGTCCCAACAAAAGGCAAAAACGACCTGTGTGATGTGTTGCTCCCACAGGAAAGACAGATGCTGCTCTCAGGGCCACTCCGTCAGGAAGCAGAATGCTCTGCATGCAATGTCCGGGTGCATCTCCAGACTCCTCACTATCCCCCCAAATACAAACGGCCCTAGGAGGGCTGGCTGCAAGCAGAGCTTTAGGAAGCAGGAGGCCTGGTGAGGGAAGAGGCCTCCAGCAGGGCAAAGGCTCCACAGAGAACACTGCCCCCTTTACAACCAGGTCTGACACCAGTCGGGCCTGCAGCAGCCCTGCCCCTCAGATGGACACAAGGTGTGAAAATGCCATCTCCTTCGGTAAATCAGGCAGCCCTCCAGAAAAGAGGTGTGGAGCACGTCTACGAAGCAGCTGACATGTTAGGCACTTCCGGGTGGGGAGGAGCAGGCAAGAGGCTCTGAGTTCTTCAACCCAAGCTCAGTAGCAGAATAAGGGCCACGAGCAGCAGACTCACCCACTCCTCCTCATGCCAGTCCACTTGCAGAGAAGACCGGCTATTCCTCCCCGTCCACCTGGCCATGAGGGTGTCCTGGTCATTCCTAAGCATCACCTGCTCCTCCTCACTCGACGTGGGGGAGGCCTTGGAGGCAATGTAGTCGGGTCGCGCTGCGTTCAGCCCGTGGATGGAGTTGGCCAGCAGCTTGCAGTCGCACACGGTGACCAGCTGCCGGGTCTGCAGCACACACAAACCAAAGCTGCTGAGCCCCCAGGTGAGGGGCTGCAAGGCTGGTCCTCTCTAAGGGCTCAGAACTGTCCTGAGACCCAGCTGCGTACCCTTCTCCATAGCGCAAGAGCCCTCAGGACGGCTGAGTTTAAAGGCTGCCACGTGAGCAGTTTAAAGGTTCCCACAAGAAGTCTGGAGGACACAGAGAGAATGGACAGAGGTCGAGGAACCTCTGACTTTCTTCGATCCCTGCCTGCCTCTGAGCCTGACAGGACTCCAGGAAGGGCCTGAAGAGAGCCCCGGTTCCTTGTCTTCACCAACTCCCTGAGCTGTCCACTCTAGTTATAGGGGACAGGCCTGACATTGGTTCGATGACTGAAGTCTTATCTTTTCTGCATCTAATCCTTGAAGCCCTGGGCTCTGAGCAGTGGGGCTCTCAGCACAGCACTGTGGTTCTGGGGAATTCTGTATGCAGGAGTTAGTTCTGTGGCTCATAATTTTCCTTCTGATAACATCATCTTTCTTTTCTAAGTGGATCTAATTCCCAGCTCTCAATCTTTTTGCTAAGTGAACACATGTGAAGGATATAGCACATTCTGATCAGGAACAGCATCTCACCCCACCAAAGTGGGTGTGAGTGGGGAAGTGTGATCAGAATCTGTGTGTGCGTGTGCGTGTGCGTGTGTGTGTGTGTGTGTGTGTGTGTGTGTGTTGAGAGACTGAGTAATTTGAAAAAGCATCATCCATCAAGATGATCTGGTGTATCTAATCCCCCAGTTTAAACCAATATTTATATATTTTTAATCAGGATCAAATTTTGGTTAATTAGAAAATAGCTTACTGTTTATATTTAGGCCAATGAAGTTGTATTTTCCTTATTGTATGTTTGTGTAATAATTCAGCTTCTTTTTTCAAATTCCAAGTCAATAAAAATGTGGCAAAAAACATACTGAGTAGGCAGTTGCTAAGAAAGCTGTGGAACTATGCCAGATTCAACAATGAACCCCATGGATTTGAGGGGAGACATATCTGCATGAAGTAGCAGCTGGAAGTCACATGCTCTGGGATCTGTCCTTGGCCTGCCCCAACCAGTTCTGTGGCCACAGGCAAATCACCTAACCTCCCAGGGCCTTTGGGGGAACCAAACCTGAAACTAGATCTTCAAGGTCATCCCAATGTCACCCTTTCTGTGGACACCTCCAAGCACACATGGGGTGTCCCAAGTGTTTCTAGAAACCTAAGGGAGCCCCCATCCCACATGCAGCAGGGTAGTCCCTCCTACCTTGTCTGCTAGAATGGCGAGGGTTCTTTCAAGACCTGTGGCAGACCTGTCCTTGGCTGCCCTGGAGAGCCGCTCTGCATAATAACTCACTTGGGTTTTCAGGGTATTGATCTGGGCAATGATCTCCTTGGCTCTGATGATGTCCTGTGGTATGTAGATTATGGACTGGCAGCTGGATGGTGTACTGTAAAGGATAAAAACAGATTCTAAGGGCTTTCCTCAAATGTATGAAGATGGCAGCAGCATCCCAACCCTAGCCCACAACCAACACAAAGTTAAGTGTTCTGATTCTCAGGGATGTTCTCCTAGGCTAGTCTACCTGTTGACAGGCAAAAGCAGTCTACGGCCATACCACCCTGAACGCGCCCGATCTCGTCTGATGTCGGAAGCTAAGCAGGGTCGGGCCTGGTTAGTACTTGGATGGGAGACAGGCAAAAGCACATCTCAAGAGATTTCTTCTGTCCATATGGTAGAAGCCTTAAAATATTAAAACAATGAAGTCTTTTATCTCCATTTGTACATGTCTATATTCTTATGTAAGTGTGCACACAGATACTGAGCCCAGTAATTACCCAAATACTAATAATCTTTCACCTAAGAACCTCACCTGTCAAGTTCTCAGCAGTACAGAAATGGAGACACGGGATCTGCTAATCCCAGAGGGGTCAGTTTACCACAGTGAAGGGAGATTGCCATGGGTGCTGGACTTTCCACAAGAAACCTATTTCTCCATTTGGCCAATCTTCAAACTTTCTGTGCACACCCACATAGTTCTCCTCCCTCACACCTCTGACCACAGCAAACTGGACTTCCTTCTCCAGTGCTTCTCTACTTGGAAAAACAATGTCCCATCGGATGAAGAGGAGGTACAGAACGTGCCAGGCCAGAGGCCAGGCCTGGGCACCTCAACAGCTTTGAAAACCTGGCTCTTCCTCCTTCCCTACCTTCTCACCGTCAAGCAGTGTGTGATCTTAGGATCGATGTCAAGGCTACAGCCCAGCCCCTGCGCAGCACAGACATAGGCCTCCGGAGAACTGACTCTACATCCTGGCTGTGTGGGGCCTGGCTAACGTGTCTGGCCATTCTAGTATATGTGCTGCCGAAGCGAGCACCATGTTTGGCCATTCAAGATGGAGGTGATAGATGGCAAGTCTCTCAGTGAAGATCCGAAACCATCTTAATATTACACATTTATTTTTCAGACCATCTGAGAAAGCCAAAGAAAGCAGAGAGTGGTAAAGCACCGATGTCCTCATTGTCTCTTGCAATCTGAAGTTGTGAGCTCTAGTCCCCATCCTTATCAGCCCTGACTGGTTCCCTCAAAGGGCTGTCCTTTGGGTTTTGGGGAAGAGAGTGAAGGTGGAGGAGCACAACCTCCATAGTTCCCCCTGGAGATGAGGGCTGCAGATCCTCCTCTGCCAGGCCCTTTCCAGGGTAACCCGAAGGCAGGTCACCAAGAAACTTCCCTTGACAGACTATGGTGTAAACATGCAAAACCCAAAAACCAAAGCACCCCAGAAAGAAACAACACCCCAAGCCCACACACCACAGTAAAACACAATGGATTTGCCAGAAGCCCATGCAGCAGACCGCAACCAAGCCCACGTGATCTGAGAAGTCATTTCACAGCACGATGTGCACATGACTACTTTCCAATCTGCAATCACTCTTCCAAATGAATAGCTGCCATTTCAGACAATTTAGTCTTAAAAATACAATCTCAAATAGAATTTTTAAAAATCTGTTTTTCCCTGGCCCCAATATTTCGAGCACACATGCAATGTGTGCTTCATGTAGATACACACGTGTGTATGTAGATGGTCGTGTACACTTCAACCAATACATACCATCCCCCCAAGTCAGAAGGAAAGCACCACCCCCTACTCACCTTGTGTTCTCACAGGCCACGTTCTAATAACAGTAATCCAGGACTTACACACAGGAAGCATATGGCGGGGGTGTGGAAGAGTAAATTTCAAAGAGCTGCCGCTCAGTGATGATCGTGAATATACAGTCACCTAGTCCTAAAAGTGGGGAAAGCTGCAGAGGCCTCAGTATGGGTGGGAGGTTCCTCAGCACCTGCTGTCCCCACCAGAGCCCTGACATCTCAGGCAGGGCCCAGCCATGGCCCCTGAGCCTCACCAGCTCTGAGATGGCAGCAGCTCCAAAGGGCTGCAGGGGCTTCTGGGGCCTGTCACCAAGTGAAGGGCACTGCAGAGGCCTGGCTGTAGCCTGAGCCAGCACGTCAGGCGTGACCGCGGAGGGCCTGGGGGAGCGGTGGAGACCCCAGGCAGCAGACAGTGATTTCCGGCTGCCATCTAATTCTTTGGTAGAAAAAGTCACTTGGTTATATTAACTCTTGGTTTGCCCTCAGGGGGAAAATTGACCCAAGGAACACTGTTTTAAAAATCTGCATAAATTATTATTATGAAAACGTAAGCTGGCTTCATTCCCGCAAGAGGTGATGGGAAAGGGAAACCTGAAGCCCTAAGACTCTTGTAAAAGAAGCCAGAAAGGGATTCCCAGCCACACCAATGGGTTGACTTGAAATTCCAGCACCCAGGACTTGCCTGGCCTGGGAGGAACAGGACTGGTTCTTCTCTCGGAGCGGAGCGCACACAGCAATCAACTGCTGCCAGATTTTAAAGGTAAAATGGTGGACTGGAGACAGGCTATTCATTATCAAAGAACATTGCAGTTGGAAGGGAGAATTCTGTCTACGAGGCTCTAACTAGGGGCCCCCGGTGGCACCGAGGGGTGAAGCACCTCACAGAGGAGGGGACAGCACAGGCTTTCTCTACATGAGAGCAAGACCCAAACAGACACTCTCTCCACAGACAGAAAACTCACCAACACTCCTCAAAACTGCTAAAGAAAAGAACCAAAACGAAATATTAGGAGTTAGCAAACACTAAATGCGAAACAAAAAATTAAAAAGCCAAGTTATCTTTTGTCAAAATTCTTCAAGTTAGGTGTCGAGGCCCCCACTGCAGGGACAATAAAACTCATGAGCCCAATGTGCTCAGTCATCAGAGCAACATCAGTGCCATTGCACAAGCCCCAGGGAGACATTTCACCTGTGGGCAAGTTATGTCTGCATTTAAAGGAAAGTTCAAATAATGAAAATCATTTCTGCAAGCAGTTTTATAATGGGAATAGGAAATTAAATGAAAATTTATATTATTTATGTGAAAAATACTCCAGAGGCATTTTGAAAATAAGTTCTAAAGTTAACATACAGAGTAATCAGGTATTAACATCCTGACCTTTCTGGGACAGGGACAGCCAGTGGTGAGCCCTCCTGATGGGCTTTCCCCCCTAGGGCCTGTAGCACCCTCAAATCTCCTACTCTAACCCCCACACAGCCACATGCAATGGAGTGACAGACACGCAATTTCTTGGCAGGCTGTGCAGAGCTGCGGTGGGCCCAGGAAGCTTCCTCTTCATCCTAATTCCCAGAGAACCCTGGAGTCAGTGACTCCTCAGGCGGGTCTGGTTACATGGCTTGTCTGGGCAAGGAAGAGCCCTTGTGGAATCAATCAAGGTCAAGCAGACTGTCCGGGGGCTTCCCAAGAATGTTGCCTTGCCCTTAAGGCTGTAATTCCTCTTCCTAACCCCTGGCCCTTTCTTGTTCTTCCTGCATCCGGCTCCGGGGCTCCCTTGGTTTTGGGGTAACCTGTGCACACATCCCAGTGATGATTTCTCATGGTGTGCTCTCTTCCACCTGCCTGCTTATCCTCCAGCCTCACCCCATGGGTAGAGAAACTCCTACCTGCATCCCTGATCCCCTTAGCCCACTGACCGGCTACTGCACCTGACCTTTCACCCCCTCCTTGACCCAGTCTGCGGTCAGTTTTCTCAATCTGTGTCCTGACTCCTGGCCACGGAAGCACAGAGCCCCCGACTTCCCCAGCAGGTGCTAATGCTCTCCACCTGGAAGCCTTGTTGATTCTCTTGATGCCCCTGGGCCTTTGCTTCAACTTCCTTCCAGCTGTTCCATTCTCCATTGATAAGTCTGACACTTTCAACTCCACATTCTCCAGAGGCTGATCCACGGTATCTGCAGCTTGTTCCTTCATTCCTCAAAGATCTCTCTGCATCTCACTTTCTTCTCTAGTCCCTTCTACGACTACGTGCCTGGTCTGGCCTTTGCATCTCCAGATGCATTCACTTTCATCTTCCCTATCAGCCTGAACACATGATCAAGTAATAACCCTTCTCCCCAAGGGGACACCTTTGTGCTACTTCCTTTACTTCATGGTCCCTGGGTCTTACAGGATCATTTACACTCTTGCCCCTACCTCTTACACTCTCATCCCTCACCTACATAAATCCTGATGGGTGACATTCTGGAAGAGTACCAACACTTCCCACATATCCAACACAACAGCTGGGATTTATGGCTGTCTCCACATCACCCATGCTCCAGGCATGGCACTGCTTGCTCCAAATGGTGGAGTTGACTTGTCTGCTCCCAGGCAAGGCAGGGAGCTCCTCAGGGCCAGGGCTACATCTGTCAGCCCCACAACCCTGGTCACCAGCGTGTGGCCCCGCACTGCGCAGGCTGCCAACGAGGCCAGCCCTCACCCTCAGCTCCTCTCCTCAAAACACCATGCCTCAGCCACGCCTCACTGCATCCTCCACAACACCCTCCCCCACCTGCCTACCTGGCAATTTCCTGCTTGGACTGCAGCTGTGTGCAGCTCCCACCCCCACCCCCTCTAGCCTTCTTAAAACGGGGAATGTTTACCACTGCAGTCCTTTTAGGAAAGGAAACGATCTCTTGCAGGCTTCACACTTTGTGGCATTCGACACACACCACACACCTGGTGTGACTGACTAGGGGCTTTAAGGGACGGCTGAGCCAGCAGAGAGCCCATAAAGGGTAGCCACCTTCCAGGGGGATTTCAATTTGCTGTTCACTTGCGGGGTCAGGATTAGTGAATCAGGTGCCCTCATCACCACCCAGCTCAGCCACACACACAGAGTAGCACAGTGGCAACGAGGCAGCTCCTCCCGCCACACAAAAGCACAGTGGATGGCTGGATTTTTGCAGTCATATTTTGATTCTTTTTTTTTTTTTTTTTTTTTTTTAGCCTAGGAAGCACCAGACAGCCATACAAGGACCACAGACACCCTCCATATACTTACTGCTTCTTGGTCTCTTCAAATTTGTGCAGCTTTTTGCGGAGACCTCCTGACTTAAAACCTTGGCAGTGTGCTGCTGGCGCTCCGATGGTGACGATGTCATAGTTCTGATCTGAATGACAGAAAGCTCTCCTCCATTACTCTGGGCTCAGGCCTGTGGACAAGCCAGCTACAGGGATATGCACGCAGCTCTGGGACCCTGCCCCTCCGGCCCATTTCCAAGCAGCCTGTTCCCTCAGTCCCATAGCTTGGATTGTCTGCGGGGCCCCTAGAGCCCAGCACCATCATCTCAGCAGAGGTTCCTACATGTCTTGAGATGGGGCCATAAAGGGCCGGAGGCAGCCACCAGCAACACTCACCTTGTAACCCTCCTTGGGAAGGGTAACTGACAGGCGACTTTCTGCCACAGAAACACAAAGGGAAGCTGGAAGGAGGACAGACGAGGGGGCAGGAACAAAAGGAGGGAAAAGACAAGGGCACAAAGACCTTACAAAGGTCCTGTAACATGTCTCTTATCTCATTTGCCGGGCAGAAGAACATACAGGGAAGGCTGGACATATGCAGGGCAACTCGGGGGCCAGGTGCACAGGGAGAAAGGAAGTGAAGTGTGATTCAGCGAGAGGAACAGAAAAATAGTTACCTGACCCCCCATCGTCTTGAACTCTCATCCTCTGTATGTGCAAGTTTGTAGGAACAAATTCTAACTTTTTATCTGCTTTCAAACTGCTTGCTTTAAACGAGGGACCTAAAGAAACGGAATATGAGAAAACAAGGACCATTGACATGTACCCTGCACTCAGGAATGGCAAGTAGAACAGAGATATTCTGAGGAAGTCGCTACGAGTAAGCATGAACACGCTGGCAGTGGCCTAGGAAATTCTGAATTACCCATGAGCACATTTCATTTCCAGATGGCGGGTGGGTGAAACACTGGAGGGAGGGAGGCTCGCTGGCCAGAAGACTGGCTCCAGGCACTCAGGTGGAGAGCAGAGCCGGGCAGAAGCAGCTTCAGAAAGCTACGGTTACTGGTGCCCTGCCTTCCCATGACTCAGCTCTCAACTGAAAGGTCCGCCACAAAGACTGATTTTGTGCAACACGATGTCAGCACTGCTATAAAAAGCAAATGGGTCCATGCTAGGGACTGCCTGTTCCAACTTTAGAGACTGCCATCATGCAAGAGCTGAGAAATTGGTTCGACTAGAGCAACACATCTCAATTCTGCAACGGGGTGAAAAGGTCTGCTCATCACCTCAGATCTATCAAGATGAACAGATGCCGCACAGCATGGATAGCGACCCTCTGAAACACAAACCTAAATGTGTTCCCTTGTTTACACAAAGGGTGGCGGGTGGGGGGGGGGGGGCGCAGTTAAGGTGGATGATGTTTTGTAACTACCATCTACGATCTTGTTTCTCTGATCAGAATCTAACACTAATTAAGAACTACATGCCTAGAAAAGAAAGGGATTATAAATTAACCGACAATCAGAAGAACAGAAGAAATAGACCTTTTCTCTAGTGATAAAAGGTGAATTTTGCCAGGATACAAAATGCAGACAAGCCGATGTCTGCTTTGCATTTTGCCCTAGGAGACTGTCCTCCAGGACCTGATACTCACAGTGGCCCAGAAATCAGCAGTAGTGGCATCCTGAGAGCCTGTTAGAAATGCAGAATCCTAGGTCTGCACTGCAGCAAGATCCTCAAGGACCAGGATGCACACTGACATTGAGATTCTCTGCTCTGGAAACTCAAGCTCATGTGGGTTTCCTGCTTTCTCAGGTAACAGGTACCTGGCATGGGTAGGTGCCTAAGTTCCTTCAGTCATATGCTGCCAATATACTTAGACCTGCCCTTCAGATTCAAACCAAACCCGGGACACCATCATCTTGTCCTCATGCCTGTATCTGGCTTCTTCTCAGCCAAGTTCATGGACAAGTTCCTATGTTCTGTGTCAAAACCACAGTAAAGACTCGAGATCTTCTTTTAACCCCAAAATTCCCTATGTAATGGGGGAGAAGGAAAGAATGTGAAGATAGAGAATAAAGAAAACCCAAAAAATTCATTCTGTTTTTGAATAAAAAGGGAATTAGTTAAGAATAGTTTTCTAAATCTACCCTTAAGAGTGTTTTGAAAATCAAATAGCATCTTTCAAGAAGAAAGGTTCCTGTACTTCACTCTTTTTTGAGTCTTAAAATGGTGAGCTCCACTTAGACAATTCAGACGTTCAATGCAAGGACTGTTAAATATTTAAAGTGGGAAGTCTAGGAAACCACTCTGTCTGAAAGTAAATGGTTTATGTCTTTTGGGCATTTCCCTTGGGCATTTTAGACAAAGATGAAAAAATACCTTGAACCAACAGCCTGTGATTTCATCTCTCTTAAATTTCATCCTACGTTAGTTGGCAGATGACACCAGAGAAGGAATTTTCAATGCATTTCACATACTTGTCTTAATTAAGATCTGAGAAATCCATATTCTAAGGAGTTCACACCTACATGAGAATCTATTTTTAAAAACCCATTAGGAGTGTCTGTCAGTGACAGTACTGGAGCCAGGTTCTGGTTTGCTAGCTGGGAAAGGGGAGACCCAGCACCCACCTTTGTACTGATGGAGGTCAGTGAGGTTCTCCTGGTACGTGAGGATAATGGTCTGGTACTGAGTGACAATCTGGCGCCGGAGGCTCTCCCAGCAAGGGGACAGATCCCCCAACTCCTCCAGTTCACACACTCTGCAAGACACACATACATCAGGCCATGCAGCCGCTCACTTCTCTGCGAGGTGCACAGGAGTCCTAACCAAGCAGGAGAACAAAATGGACATGGACGTATCGCCGATGCCAGGGAAGGCCTCGCACAATGGCTACACCACAGGTCTACAGAGCAAGCAGTGGGGCAGCATGACAGAGCGCTCTAAGAGGAATGGCCGTGTGAAGGGCAGGCCACTCACCATGTGGAAAAACACCCAGAGAAGCTTTTCACAGAAACTCTGTCAAATGTCCGGGGAAAACCAAGTGGAGGAGAGGGGCTTTAGGGGAGCGGTTCCTTGCTGGTACCCACATAGGCCATGCGGGTGAAGGCCTGGATTGCAGCCCATGTGAGTCTGGGCAGCACAGAAGGACGTGGGACCGTCCTGGAAGACGAGAGGAGTGGAGGCCTGTAAGCGACTGCATGAGGCCATCTCACTCACCTGTCTCCCCCAGGAGCTGCTGAGACAGCTTCTCACTGCCCCCACGTTCTGGGGAGGCCTGGGCCTTCCTGCCCCGCCCCTAAGAACATTGCAGCGAAACATAAAGCTGCCGAGCAGCAGTGTACAGCTGGACGGCACCAGGTGGCCATGCTCTGCCGCACTTACCCAGCCCCCACTATTTCAGTGCCGTCCCTCAGGGTAAGGGGCCAGGGCCACGGGGAGCTAGCAACTTTGGCTGTGCCTCCTTTGGCTGTCTATGGGAGTAATGAGTTGTTTAAATCTAAAAGTTACATGAGGGCAGGAAAGGGAGAAGAGGAGAAGAAAAAAGAGGATCTGTCACCTCCAGAAAAATTAAAAGCTGTATAAAAACTGAAATATAAATGTCTTAGCTCAGCAGTAAAATAACAGCTACATAATCAGAATAATGAAAACACAAGATGGATTTTAAAAAAAGAAAAAAGGATAACCATATTAGGAAGCTGGGTAATGGGAAACTACAAAAGACCTAAAATCTTTATCACAGGGAATGAGTAGCTAATCCCTGAAACTGGTTAGTTAAGAGAATACTACATTTAGAAACATAGTGGTAAACAATGGCTAAAAGTGGATGTTTCTGGGAAGTAGATCAGAGAGGAGAAGGCCTCAAGACTTATGTTGTTGGCACTATTATGCTCTTTTGGCACTATTTGTTTTTTCATACTATGCATGTTTTCCTTTGGGGGGGATTAAAAAAAGCTAATTCTGTGTAATCTACTAAATTCTCTGAAGGTAAATAGAGAGTTGTACCATTTTATTATTATTAAATTAGCAACATCAAAGTAAAAGAACACCAAAGTGGGCAAGGCTGTGGTGAGGCCTCCGTCCCTGCTCACTGCTGGCCAGCTCGCCCACCAGCTGTGGGTCTGCTCACGAGCACATGAGCCCCGTCTGCCGCAGCTGCTGCTGGGCTCTCTCTGGTGTCTCTACCCATGCGTCACGTGGCTCCTTCTTAGGCTCCGGGTGTCAGCTTAATGTCACGGCTCACAGAGGCTTGCCCAGACCACCCTCCTTCTCACCACCCCTTCTGATTTCTGTACGCAGCTCGTGCAGCCGGGGCTCTGTGCACGGCCCCTGCTTCTCCGGAGGGTCTGTCTCTCACGGTCTGTCTCGCTCCTCAAGAAGCCTCCCATACCAGGCACACCACCAGCCACGTGTGTAAAACGCAACAACGCCCTCAAAACCAAAATGCCTTTGAAATGAATAAATGCTTTCAAGTTATAGTCTGAGGGGCGCCTGGGTGGCTCAGTTGGTTAAGCATCCAACTTTCAGCTCAGGTCATAATCTCATGGTTCGTGAGTTCAAGCCACACATGGGGCTGTCTGCTGTCAATGCAGGGCCCACTTTGGAGCCCCTGTTCACTAGCTCCCCCACCAAAAAAATAAACAAACATTAAAAAACAATATATATATATGTATATATATGTGTGTGTGTGTGTGTGTGTGTGTGTGTGTATATCTTATATACATCTTGTGTGTGTGTGTATACACACACACACACAAGATACAGTCTGAATAATGGGAATTTGTGCCATAGTTAAAAATTATAGCACAAAAACCGAAGATCTATGCAAAAGCAGATGGGAGCTAGGAAAAACTGAACAAATATGGAAAAGGTGAAAGGAAAAATGTTAAAATTAAAATAACTGTAAAATAGTACATGTAGAGAGATAAAGCAGCTTATTGCATTATTCTTGTCATTTTCCTCTGAGGTTGATTTCTTTTTCAAGATAAAAAAATTTTTAAAAATAGCTGTATTAAAACAGTGAGATTCTGACTGCATTGTTTCCTTTCATGCTCTGTCATATTGTGTTCACAATTAACATCATTTTATGATGAGCAGAAATGACATCTGAGGAAGACAGGAGACACAATCTGTGGTGCTGAATCACCTCTCTGGCTTCTCCCTGTCTTGGGACCATTGGAATATGCCCTGGGCTGAGATATACGGAGGAGCAGAGGGCCCCAGTGGGCTGTACTTAGGCTTCTGTAGCCTGTATCATTGTGGCCCTACCCTAGGAAACCGCTGACCCAGGCAGCCAGGACCAGAGAACTATCAGCCAGTCCTAACTCTCTGCAGGCCAACTGAGGGGAAAGGAGAAGGGAAGGGAAGGGGGCAGGTACTGAGTGCTGGGCACACATCTGGTGCTTCTGGCACCTTGGCTTGCACAGGAACTCCAAGATACAGGTGAGCAAACGCAGGCTCTGGCAAGCCCAGGCCACAGAGCAGGCAAGTGGTGGAGGCTGGGTCTGCAGTCTGGTCTCTCTGCTGCCAGTGCTCTACCCACCACATCTAACTTTCCAGAAAGGAAGGGGCATACGACATGGGCATGACGGGCGGCTGGTCTCTCCACATGGCCTCACCTGGCCGCATCTTCTTCCAGCAGGAGCTTCACGAACTGCCGGGGCACGTGCAGGGAGAGCACGCTCTCTGCCATCTGCTCCAGGATCCGCAGGTGGTTGCCGTCGGTGGTGGGGAACCGGTACATGCGGCAAATGGCGCCGCCGAACACTGAGGTGAGGTGGCAGGGGAGACCGAGGCTGTGTGTGAGCTGGCTGCAGGCCTGTCGCACGGGCCCTCCTCCCCAGGCCCTCAGCAGGGCTTCTTACTGCTCATCTCAGGGGAACGAAAATATTTAAACCAAAACCCGCCAGGGGACAGCCTGCGTGCTCCTCCCCCGCGACATGCAATCTTCTTGTCCCAGGATGTGTAACTAATTCTAAAGTGCAGGAGCTGGGGTGGGGAGGTTTTCAGTCACAAAACCCAAGGCAAAATGAGAAAGAGTGAAATGAAGGAGGAACCCTCGCCCCCTCCCCGCCTTGCTTGGAGTATTACTAATTCCATATGCTGGTAAAAGGCACGGCCTTTTGAAAACGCGGCACAGGATGCCTGGCCGTGATAACCAGAGCAGGTGGGGAGGAAAGGGTGACCGCGGGCCTAAGAGGACACTCACAAGAGTGGCAAGAGTACCAACGGAGGAAGCTGTTTACCCGATTTCAGTAAAGTGTCTTTTCGCAGCGAAGCATATTTGGATCGGATTCCCAATGCCTCAGTCAAGCTCTCATCAACGGGCAGAACCATCTGAGGATGTGTACAGAAAAGCACAGAGAAGCAGTAAGGCCCAGACAACTCCAGAACACCCAGTAGGAATGTGGCCTAGGTGCATCATATATTACTCTTAAAAAATTAGTCTCCACCATTTACTCTACAATAAACACACTGCCCAAGCCACAAATTAATCCACCTCCCAGTATACTGAACTTAGGCCACACACACACCATTTTCTAGTGACAAGCTCAGTTCACCTGGTATTGCATTGTTGTGATGTATAGAATGAGAGGGAGGAAACAGATGATGCCCAGGAATGTTATCACAGCCTGATGTTCTGGGCTTATTTGGAGTAATTTTATGGCAATGACCACTTACCAGTGTTTGAACTCTTACTTAGAACTGTAGTCTGAGAGCATGAGAGGGTCTGCGTGAGCAATGATGCATGGGAGACAGGGTGACAGAGAGGGAGGGGAGGAGATGGAGAGAAGGTAGGTGAGAGGGTGCAGAGGTGCACAAGGTGGCTGTGGGGCACGTGTGTGCCTGGGAGGGAAGATAGAACAAAACAGCAAAGGTAATCCCGGTGTCATTCCATACCCCCCACGAGTAGCCCCTCTCCCCTCCTGACTGCAGATTCCCCAGCCAGGCTCCCCCAGCAGAGCCTTGCATACCATGCTCCCTGAGAGGACCCCCTTCTATTTTGAGAAGTGCCTGGGGGTACTTGGCACCTCCTGTCTTGGGGGCTCTGTCTTTCCCTTCCCTGAGGCCAGAGGCAAAGTCGACTTGGACAGGTCCTCTTACTCCTTCTAATGGAGAGGGGCAAGGTGGTGTGCTCACCCTCCCATTGACGGTGTCCAGAGACCGAGTCACAGGAGGCCGCTGGTCCGACTTCTCCTCCATCTGCCAGCCAATCACGGTGATGTTACCCACGCGGTCACTCTCTGCAGATCTGCAATGAGCAATGTGCTCTGGTGAGAGGTGCTGTGCCTGCACTTCATTTTCTGTTTAAATGCAAAACTCAGCCATCCTAGGTCATCGAGGGGTGCCAGGATCCGGCCTGCTGGTCAGCCGGCCGGCATTCACTATATACACAGGCTCCGGGGGAGGCAGACAAGGAAACCATGAGAGCACAGAGAAGGGCTGCATCTGAGAGGGGACACAGCACCACAGAGACCTGTGGATGTGCCTGGTAGCTAGTTGGAGGGGAGGTGCCCACCAGCCCCTGAGCTGACCCTGCCCCAGGGAGTGATGAGGACACATCTCAGAACCAGGACTGGAGAGTACTTCCTTCTGGCACTGAACCCCTTCTGCTCCTTCCCACCTATCCTTAAGCTCTGAGTAGACCCAAGACCTCAGATCTAGATCTCAGACCTAGATCTGGACACCAAGTATGCTGAGGTCACCCAAGGTTTCCCAAAGCCTCTGAATCCTGCTATGACATAGTTAATGCCACTCCAGCCCTGGTCAGCTTTGCCCCTAAGACCCCTAAGACCCCTCAGGGTGGCTGCCAGCTGCGTGGGTCCATCTGATTCATCCAGGGAAGCCCCAGGGATACCCAAAGCCTCAGCCTTTTTATTTCAGATGTCTGATTAGCCACGTTCTCAATTTTTCTGTGGTCACATATACCGACAATTTCCTTTGTGACTTTTTCTCATTGTTCTCATGCCTGGAAAAACGTTTCCCCATTCTCTCTGTGCAAGAGTCGTACATAGCTCCTTTTCAAAAGGATGAGGTCCTCCTCTTTCATTTAACTCTAATATAATTAGAATTAGTTCTATCACAGGATGTACCTGAATATTTTTCTCTAGCAGCCCTTTGCCCCACAGTACCCTTTGCATTTTCTCTTAAGACTCGCCCTTTATCCTGAGTCAGGTTCCCTAGGCACACTGAGGACTGCAGCCCAATGCCTGCCACATGGCCGTCACCACAGCTTCAGAATTGTGTGCTATCCAGCAGGTAATTAACCATCGCCAAATTCCTTTTGCAATTTCGGACTATTTTCCAAAATTCTACATTATTTTGAAAAAGAGAACACCATTTTAGGGTTTGGGTGAGAACTGTCCCCAAAATGAATTTAGAAACGGCTGACATCTTGACCTCTTTCATCCTCCTTCCAGAGATACAGTACGGGTTCCCTTCCTGCTTTCCTTCCATAAATATTTATGGAGTGCCAGGACCTGTTCTAGGTGGTTAGGATTCAGCCATGAAGCAAGACAGACAAAAACCCTGCTATCTAGCAGATCATATTCTATTGGGGAGAGAAAAGATAACAGACAAAAATATGTATGTATCTAGACTTCCTTCAGGTCTGCTGGGCACATATTCCCTTTAGGTACAACTGGGCTCATATTTCCTATGGACACCACGCATTGCCATTCCCTGACAGGCCCACTTCAGTGAACAAACCACCTCTTCACTTAGGTCAGCCTTTGGGACAGGGCTGGGCACTCTTTCCATACAGGAAATGGGGCCTTTCCCCACATCCGTGCCTGGACATCATAATTTCAGATTATTTCAAGGGAATAAAATTAAACACCAACCTTAATGTTAAATGCAACCTATGATGCCTGTCTTGGAGAAGATCTTTGACAATGAATGTTCCAGAGCCCAGTAAATACATCTAAGGAAGAGGGGGGAAAGAAGGCATTAGTACGCTTTCTTTGCCTCTGGTCCAAATAACAGGTCTCAGAGGAGTCCAGCTGGCTGGTTCCCATAACACATCTGACCCTCATCTCAGGAGCCCAACAGAGATGCTCAGGAAGAAATTCCTAAAGACAAATATATTTGGACATCAGTTAATTTGTGACCAAAGTAATAATGTTAATCTGTGTTTAGCTCTCACTCAAATGGTTACAGAACTTAAAAAAAAGGGGAAGAAAAATCTCATGAACCACAACGTGTTACTTAACTGTTCCCTGAGATCTATCTTTGACGTCATACACGGAGAGTTTGATTTGTGTCATCTGATTGATAAGGGAGTCTTGAAAGAAGGCAATACTGCTTAGAAATATAGGATTGTTGGTTCCCTGGAATAGAAAAGAGAATAATCAGAATACAGAGTTTGATTTTTAAAAGTAAATGGTTTTGAAACACACCCAAATTTTCAGAACGAGACACTAATGTTCTTACCAACTTGGATCAACACAAACACTAATGGCGGCTTAAATGGATGCATACAAACCAACCAAAATGCTGCTTTCCAAAAAGACAAAGTTGTCTGACACACCTCTATAGATCCAGGCACAAGCAGGCTCACCGCCCAAGACATGCCTGAGGGCTCACTCTAAGGGTTTCTCACTCAGTAGAAGGGATTTTCCAAAATTGAAATAAGCTAGATGTACGTGTGTATTCTTAGTATTACAACTTCCGATGAGTTATATACTTGGATCTACCACTGTGGGTTGTTCCTTTAAGATGTACAAAGACAGATGAAAATGAATGGCTTGAGTCGTTTCTTATTTCCAGAATCCTGTAGTTGGCATAATTAAGGCCTGACCTTTTGAAGGCTATGCCTTTCAAAGGACTAGCTCTTGGTTTCCAGATCATAGGTAGTCATTTGCTGGCAGCTTAGCCCTGCCCCCACCCCCCAAGAGCCCCATATCATATTCTCTTTCCCAGGTAGTGGTTAACTATCTTAGCCAAATGGTTAATGGTTCCTGTTTGTACCTGCTGTGGGTCCCATGCCTCTAGCTGCTCTCCCTCTGCAACTTCAGACCTAGTCTCTAAAAGTCTGCCGGACAACCCCTCCTGGGTGGCCTGCTGGGGCCACAGCCCACCCAATCTCACCCTCCATCTGCCCTTGGTTAAGCCCATCTCTGCCTCTCTTCCCAAGGAGGCCACAAATGTCTGCTTTGGTGCCTCTTTCTCCGTCATTCTCAACCACCCAGAGACAATGAACTGCTCCCACAAACCCACCTCCAGGGCCTATCACAAGCACCCCTTCTTTCCACTCCTTCCCACTGACAGTAAGGCCCTACATACTTCCCCAAATGACTATCAACTAAGGACCTCCCTGAAGCACATCTAGTCAGGTGACTCCCCTCGGAAAAGCCTGCACTGGCCCGCTACAAATGCCTGGCCTGACGTTCAAGGCTTCTCTCCCTTGCACTTCCACTTGGGCCTTTTGCATACACAGAACAGGATAAAATTATTTCCCAAACCACATGATGCTTTCCTATTACTTGCCTTTGCGTAACAACCACAGAACTCTGGCGTGATCTTCAACACATGATCCCCAGACTGGCAGTATGGGTATCACCTGGAAGCTTGCGAGAAGTGCAGACTCTTGGGCCCCACGCAGATCTCTTAAGTCAGAATTTCACTCAGTGCCACCCAAGGAAGCCTCTCTAATCCTCACAGCTGGATGGGCCCCCACACCCCACGTGTTGACCTCATCTCTCTACTCTACCCCTTCCCACATAACAGTGCAGAGATGGACCATGTTCACTCTGCCTCCCTGCCCAAAGGATGGTACGCTCCTTTAGGACAGGGACTAGGCCTCCGAGGTATTTGTATGATCCACAGCACCTAGCACTGTGCTCCGCATATAGGCAGTGCTCAGCAGATGCCTAGAAAACAAAATTGTTCATTTGAACTTGGAAATAAGTTTCCAAGAGAATGAAAAAGGGTGGTCTATCTGACGTAAAATGGGAGAAGAGGAGGAAATGTAGTTTGAGACTGCTAGGGAGGGGTTAATTCACATAGCTGCTCACATCACAAACAAAATCCTGTACAATCTCATATAACTCCTACCCTTAGTTCTCATAACTTACATAAGGTACAAAATTATCTAAAAGAAGTTTGTAAAATTCCCACGGTGAAAGCATATCATTTACTTTAACGTAAAAAGTAAATACAAAACACACAGTGCAAAAGGACATACCAAAAAAGCCAATAAAAATGGGGGTATGTCCAGTAAGAAGGCTAGTTAATAGTTAACACTCTCCAAACTTTGATTAATGAACACAATTCTTCAAAAGTAGCAGCCAAATGAAAATGACAAGGAAGAATGAGCTCTTACCTCTTAAACGGCAATAACCTTATGGGATCGTTGTTCAAGAACAACCAGCCAATAGCAAATCAATAATTATAAATAACTTGGCAAATATAAATGCCAGTCAGATGAATGTGAAGAAAAATGTCAATGTACTGAAAACCCATGGGGAAGCAGCAACAATTCACATAAACATAATTGCAGCTACAGGTGTTCAGGTCACTCACAGCCCTCCCATGGGGGCTACAAACACCATGCAAGTCCATCGCAGAGCTCCAGGGGACAGGGCTAGTAGCACCCACCTCAATGATCTCCGTCTGTGCATGTTTTGTCCAGAATGCCTGAGGAGGGGTGGTTACACTCACTGCTACAAAACTATTTGGTTTTCGATCTAGCGATGGAGTATGCAACTCACTGCAAGCTATAGAATCAAGATCAGAAAGAAAAGAATCCATTAAAATCAGGCTCCAATTAGTTCTCTGTTCCAAACACACCCAAAGAAACCCCCACCCCCCAAAAAAGTAAATGACACTAAAGTGATGAGACACTTACATTGTCAGTTATCACATGAAGGTGATCTTTTAAACTAGAAGCAATCTCTTTGCATGTGCCCACCCCCCCACCCCCAATCTCTCAGCCCTATGACAGCAAGGCTGTAACTGTCAGTAGAAAGCTGGGCTGAAGGGGGCTTTCTGTGTCCATGGACTAGAACACAAAGCCAACAACCTCACATGGGGTCTGACCCATAACATGTGACCTTAATAACTAACTGAACTGTTAACTAATTGAGCTAAGCAGCCACATAGTCTGTAAAATCAAGACACAGCTACACATGCCTGCATCCTATGACTGGTGGCTAGCCCTGAGCTGTGGTGTCCTACAGGTCTCTGTGTGAATGTATGCTGGAAGTAAATCCAAAATTCTGTGGCAGCATAAACAAAGTTTTGTTATGTTTTGTTTTTATTAAAGAAGTTATTGCTCATTTTATTCTCCTTATAAACCTCATATCAAGTGCAATATTATTATAAATGTTACTTTTTGGAACTAACGGTACCAAATTTATTGTACTAAGCATTTTTAATAGATAAGACTCAGATAATTCTATCACAGAAGGAACCCATAAGAATGATGATCACATTTCACTGAAATGAACATGCTATCTGTTGTGAAATGCACTCTGAAAGAAAAAAGACCCACTGCCATTAGACTATGCTATGCTATTGATTGTAAGATATTTTCTGATTAAAGAGTAAAACATGAAAAAATATACATCATAGAACTGATGAAATATGTGGCCAATCAAACTTCAAAACTGGTCCAAACAACCACCTTTTTTTGAGGAGTAATAAATGCTTTCCAGACCACTTCAAGTCTTTGGTCAATTTCCAGAGATCTAAAGCAATGGACTGTGGCCATTTTTGCCAGTGTTCTCGTTGCCTTTATGGAGGAGAGGATCTTTGGAGGTCCTTACACTATGCCATTCCTGCCCTCATCATTCCCATTTTCTAAAATGTTCACTGGCGATTTACAATTTAGAAATTGATTTTTGCTTCTGAAAAATAATTCCGGTTCACTAATTATCTACTTGTATCATCTTCTCATATGACTTTATGAATTTTCATCATTTATTGAATATAATAAAATATAAAAAGCTTAGGTTTTTAGTTCAGTTAGTTTTGACAATCATATGCACCCATGCCACCATCACCACAACAAGATAGAGAACATTCCTACCAATTCTTCCCCTACCTCTGCAACCAATTTCTGATTTCCATCATTTTTGTCTGTCCTTGAATTTCATATAAATGGGATGTATTCGAGATTCATCTATATTGTTGTACGTAATCACTCTTATTTTATTTTATTCTATTTTGTTTTTTATTTTTTTATTATTTTTTATATTAAACAGAATGTATTGTCAAATTGGTTTCCATACAACACCCAGTGCTCATCCCAACAGGTGCCATCCTCAATGCCCATCACCCACCTTCCCCTCTCCCCCACCCCCCATCAACCCTCAGTTTGTTCTTAGCATCCAAGAGTCTCTTATGGTTTGCCTCCCTCCCTCTGTGTAACTTTTTTCCCCCTTCCTCTCCCCCATGGTCTTCTGTTAAGTTTCTCAGGATCCACATAACAGTGAAAACATATGGTATCTGTCTTTCTCTGCCTGACTTATTTCACTTAGCATAGTACCCTCCAGTTCCATCCACGTTGCTACAAATGGTCAGATTTCATTCTTTCTCATTGCTACGCAGTATTCCATTATTTATATATATATATATATATATACACACACATACACACCACATCTTTATCCATTCATCAGTTGATGGACATTTAGGCTTTTTCCATAATTTGGCTATTGTTGAAAGTGCTGCTATAAACATTGGGGTATAAGTGCCCCTATGCATCAGCACTCCTGTGTCCCTTGGGTAAATTCCTAGCAGTGCTACTGCTGGGTCATAAAGTAGATCTATTTTTAATTTTTTGAGGAACCTCCACACTGTTTTCCAGAGCGGCTGCACTAGTTTGCATTCCCACCAACCGTGCAAGAGGGTTCCCGTTTCTCCACATCCTCGCCAGCCATCACTCTCTTATTTTAAATTGATGAGTTAGATTCCATTGTGTGAATGTATTGCATTTATTTAACCATTCTGTTAATGGACATTGAGTTGTTTCTGGTTGTGAACCACTGTAACTAAAGCCACTACAAACATTCCTGTTCGTCTCCTTTCGTGGACATAGGCTTTCATTTCTTTTGCTTAAGTACCTAACAGAGACATTTCTAGATTAGAGCAGAGGATATGTTTAACTGTGTAAGAAGCTAAGCTTTTTTTAAAGTAGTTGTACCATTTTACAATCCCACTAGCAATGTGTGTGAGTTCCAGTTGTTCTGCATCCCCACTAATATTCGGTAGGGTCAGTCTTTATTTCATAGTTATTCTAATGGATGTGCTTTAATCTGCACTTCCATGATTGTTAATGATGCAAGGCATCTTTTTATCATGTGCTTGTTCATTTTTAAAACTTCTTTTGTCAAGAGTCTGCTCAAGTTTTTTTGCTCATTTGTAAACTGAATTGTTGACTTTTTTATTGTTGATTTGTATCTTACTCTGGATCTGTCCTTTCTCGGGTGGGTATATGTGTTGTGAATATTTTTCCCCCAAAAGATTGATATCTTACAATTTATTTTCTTAAAGACTTTTGGTTGTTTTCTGTTTTTGTTGTGTTTTTTTAGACTTTTAATCTTAGGGAGTGGTAGGCAGGAAAAATGTCCCTCCCTCCAAAAAAGTATCCACATCCTAATCCCTGGAACCTGTGAATATATTATGTTATGGGCACCACAGATGTGATTAAGGTCATGGAACCTTGACATGGAGAGATTATTCTGGATCATCTGGGTGGGCTTAACCTAATCACACATGCTCTTAAAAGTAGCAGAGGATGGTGGAAGGGTGAGTCAGAAAGATGTGACTATGGGGAAAAAAGGGCAGGAGAGAGTCAAAGCATGAAAGGCATTCCACCTGCCATTGCTGGCTCTGAAGATGGAAGAAGGGTGCCACAAGCCAAGGAATGTGAGCAGCTTTGATAAAGTGAGAACCAGCCTCAACTGGCTGCTAGCAAAATCACACAAAAAAACTGAATTCCACCAAAAACATGAAAAGCAAAGAAACAAGTTCTCCCCTGGAGCCTCCAGAAAAGAACACTGCCCTGCAGATACCTTGATTTTGGTGTTGTAAGACTCTGAGCAGAGACTCCGCTGAGCCCAGTGGATTTGTGACCTAAGCAAACTGTAACGTAGTATCTTTGTGCTGTTTCAGGTGTTCCATCTCTGGTCATCTGTTAGGCAGCAGCAGCAAACTAAAGCACAGAGTTAGTGCTTTCTGCATTCTGCCCCAGAAATCTTTGCCTCCCTGTTGGGAGTGATCCTCTGTTTTCTTCTAAAAGCTTGAACGCTTTACTAATTTTTAAAGTTCTCTTCTATTTCTTCTGCTACGTCAGACTCAGCAGGAGTCAGGGATTTGACAATTTCACTTGTTCTCTCTCTCCTTTAAGCTACTGTTTAAGACCCTCAAGGCCTGGTTTCTCTGGGCACGCCCCTTCATCAGGCATGAGTTCTTAACAACCATGCGAAGCTGGAACATTTGGGTCTTTCAAGCACAAGTGACAGCGGACAGACTGAGGCATAACAGGTGGCCAAAGCTTGGAAGACTGGTATCAGTTTAAGGGCTGATGGGCCAACTGCCACCTTCAGAACACACCTTCCTCTCTGGACCCAACCACTCTCTGGCCCCAACCACTAGCCAGCTCAGCTAAGTCTCGTCCTCAGTGTTTCCATGAAGCTCTCCCTCAGCAACCCACAATCACATCTCCTGTCTGTCTCTTACATTGCTTTGGCCTATTTCCAGAGAAGCCACGAGTCTGTGGTATGTATGCCTTGCCTCTCCAACCAGATCATCTATAATCCCAGCTGAGTAAGTGCTATCGAGGCAAAGCAGTAAAATGTATTTCAAGTACATAGCCTTTGACTCAGCAATTCTGTATCCAAGACTTTATCCTGAGGAAATAATCAACAAAGCATGTGAAAGATCTATATACAAGCATGTTCACTGTGGTAGTGTTTATAATGGCAAATTGGAAAGAACCTAAACATCTGACAACAGGAGACTGGTTAAAACAAATATGGCACAGCCATACAATAGAGTTACATAAGCACCCGAAGTGATGGGGCAGATCCCATGTTTGTTTGTGTGTGTGGTTTTTTTTTTAAATTTTAAGTTTATTTATTTATTTTGTGAGAGAGACAGAGAGAGAGAGAAAGCATGTGACAGGGGAGGGACGGAGAGGGAAGGAGAGACAGAATCTCAAGCAGGCTCTGCACTGTCAGCACAGAGCCTGCAGGGCTCAAACCCACAAACCATAAGATCATGACCTGAGCCGAAACCAAGAGTTGGATGCTTAACTGACTCAGCCACCCAGGTGCCCCAAATCCTGTGTTTATTAAGATGAAAAGATGCCAATGACATTTCTGCTACATGAAAAAAAACACGTTAAGAATACCAGCATGACATTTTTGGAGATAATCCCATCACCTCCACAGGCAAAAAAAAAAAAAAAAAAAAAAAAAAAAAAAAAAAAAAAAATCATTAAAACTTCTGTATAGCACTGAGTGGGTGTAAAAAAATATTTCTGGAAGGATCTATACCAAAATGCCAACTGTGATTCTCTCTCTGATAGGGTACTCTTTTCCTCTAACATTTTCTGTATTATAGGTTTTAAAATGAGCACTTCCAAATTTTAAACTTTTATTTTTAAGATAAAATATTTGACCATTCAATCATCTGGCTCCTGTTTTCACCTCTTTCTTTCTTTCTTTCTTTCTCTTTCTTTCTTTCTCCTTCCTTCCTTCCTTCCTTCCTTCCTTCCTTCCTTCCTTCCTTCCTTCCTTCTTTCAATGTTTATTTATTTTGAGAGAGAGTGCCCATGCTACCAGCACAGAGCCAAACGTGTGGCTCAAACCCACGAACCACGAGATCATGACCTGAGTGGAAACCAACAGACACTTAACTGACCGAGCCACCCACATAGCCACCCAGATATGTTAAGTGATTTTTACCACAATTAAAAAAAAAAAAAAAAAAAGGTAGGGTGCCTGGGCGGCTCAGTCAGTTAAGCATCCAACTCTTTCTGGATTTCGGCTCAGATCATGATCTCACCATTTGTGGGATCCGGCCCTGCGTCAGGCTCAGCACGGAGCGTGGAGCCTGCTTGGCATATTTTCTTTCTCTCTCAAAAAAAAAAAAAAAAAAATTGCTTGACATAAAATTCACCCTCATCTTTTTAAGCTATTTCTTCCCCCAAGTATGTAATTCAAATGACAATAGTACTGTCCTTGATTTGCCAAATTCAGAAATATCTTGGTTTCTGTTATAGGGGTGAGGATTTTTACCTCAAATCCATTGACTCTCATTCTCTCTCTACACTCAATCAGTTTAACTTGAGATTTTTTTTGTTAAATCCATGTTCTGCATTAATAAAGCTAAGAGAATATTATTCATTATGAGCCAACTGGGATTTCCTTCACTTCTCTCCTGTGCTGGGCCCTGTTTTCTGGATCCCATGTCTTCTTTTTTCTCAATTTATTCCCTCTGTTGGGTAAAACACATCCTCCACTGATTTCCAGAGAAAGGATGTGGGAGAAGTTTATTTGAGAGTCTGCAAAGCTGAAATATATTTCTTTCTACCCTCACATTTGACTGATAGTCTGCTTGAGAATTCCGGGTCAGAAATATTTTCCCACTCACGTTAAAGGTGCTGCTCCCCCGTCCTCAAGTTTCCAGTGCCACTGAGAATCCCCTCCACACTAGTTTGACCCCTGATCCTTGGATATGACCTGTTTTGTTCTCCACCACACTGCACCCCCCCCCCCTCTGGAAGTTTTGGGATCTTCATTTTATTCCCAGTGCTTGGAAACTTTCCCAGGATGTGCCTTGTTATGGGTTTTTTCCAATCATTATGCTGGGCCTTAGCAGGCATTTTTAACCTAGAACCACACTCTTCAGTTATGAGAGACTTCTTGTATTATTTCTCGTTAATTCCCTCCCTTCTATTCTTTCCTATTCTCTCCCGTAAATGTTAGGCCTCCTGAATTTGCTAATTTTCCATTTGAATTTCTCTCCCATTTTCTATTTTGCTTTAAAATGTTTACTTTTGGGGATAATTCCTTGAATATCTTTGAATGTATATTGAATTCTTAAAGTTTTCTTTAAATCATATTTTAACTTTCTAAGGTTGCCCTTGTTCTTCAATTTTTTTTCTTTACAATGTCCTGTTTTATTTTATGGGTATCCCATATTCTCTTGAGGGTATAAATTATAATTCTTTGATGTTTTCTTCTACTTTCTTCAATATCTGTATTTCTTCCAGGTTCTATTTTTTCTTGCTTCCTCTTCCATGTGTGGGCCTTCCACAAAGCCCTTCAAACTTTAACCATTCTTGCATTTTGTTTCAAATCAACTTTGCGGTATAATTTATATATAAAATGTGCCTATTTTAAGTGGAGAGCTCAATGAGTTTGGATAAGCATAGACATCTATATAACCACCACAGTCAAGATACAGTACATTTCCATCACCCCAAAGAGTTCCCAGTCCCCTTTCCAGGCAGCCCTCACCAGCACTCCTGGACAACCAATCATTGATCTGTCTTCTATCACTGCGGATTGGTCTTCCTGAGTTACACACAAACATAATCCTATAGCATACAGCCTTTTGAGTATGGCTTCTTTCATTCTGCACAAGGCTTTTGAGATTCAACTATGTGTGTATCAGTACTTCATTCCTTTTCCTTGCTGAGTGGTGTTCCATTGTATGGATGTATCATAGTTAATTCTGCTGATGGATATGTGGGTTGTTTCCAGTGTTAGCTATTATGGATAAAGCTGAAATCAGCATGCATGTACCAATCTTTATATGCACAAAAGAATGTCCATTTGTCTGTAAGAATAAGGTATCAAAAAGCTGAGTATGAGAGTGAGCTGAGTGGCTGGCCAGCCTACTTTTGGTTGGGGTCCAGAAAGCTGGCATCTGTCTCTTTGCGGGGAGTGGGAGTTTCCTTTTTCCAGAGTGAAAGCCTCCTGCCTGGAGGAATAAGCCTGGTAGAAGTAGGATAAGAGGAAGAAGGTTGGAGAGGGCGAGGTAGGGGTTGTTATTCAGTAGACTTCTGGACCTTCACCATGCTTTCCTCCGTGCTAATGGACCTCAGCCCAGAGCCTCTCTGCCTCCCAAGTTTCTCATGAGAATAACCACCAGTCCCTGCAGGGCTGCGTGTGGTGGGAACCTGAACCTCCAACTCTTCCTTATACAAGCTTTCCAATAAGCCCTTGCTTTTGTCTCTGAGCTCCCCAGTATCTCTCGGACAAATCCAGCACCTTCACAGACATGCAGGTGTGACCACGTTCCTCTCCGCCTGTTCCCTCCTCCTCACAGGTTACAGTCTGGGGGTTCCAAAGATGTCTCACTGCACAGAGTGTTTCTGTTGCTTATTCTTCCTGATGTCTGTGCTGATTTAAGATAAGGGGGTGGAGATAAGTTCACTGTTCCCTTGTGAAAGTGGAAGTCCTTGGGTTAGTATTATAATTTGTGAAGAGCAATAAAGCTCTAGGTTGGGGGCAGGCAGGTGTGGGAATCCCAGCAGGGTTAAAGACTGCTTCCCCTACCCTCCTGTTCCCAGTTCACAATGCAGGACTCACTCTCACTGCAGAACTAGCCACTAAGTCAGGGTTGGGAAACCCTCTGAACTTGTTTAAGGACATTCAATCTGAAATGGCGATGTTTTCAAAGTTTACTATTAATTTGATAATAATGCCCTTACATTTTTATGGAGTTTGCCATTAGTCAAAGACATTTGTCTGATTTTGCTCTGTTTTAACCACCATGATCTTCTTTATCTCTCAAACGGTAACACCCCTTATTATAGCACATGAGAAAACTGGTCAGGCAAGGTCAAGGCCATGTGGTTAGTGTGTGGCACAGTCCAGACTAGAATCCAGGTCATCTGGCTCTCGAGGAGGTATTTCCTTTATGTCCCACTACCTCCCGGACACCGTTGCCAGGCCAGGGGCCAATGCTGAGCACTGCCCAGGGGACAAGGGAAGGGGAGAAGGACACAGGAGTGTGTCAGGCTATGAAGGAGAACCATCTGTGGGTGACCCCACCACACTGTCCGATCTTCTGGGTAAGCCACAGTAATACCTTACTTCCCTGATCCCAGAGCCAGCACATACTACTAGAGTTTTTTAGGATAATCTTAGGGCATTCAGGACAGTTTTTAGGACATTCTGATGCTGCCCAAGAGGGAAAGCACTAGGTATCATTGCCTCCACCCACAGAGTAGGGAACCAAGGGCCAGATGGCTAAAATCAACTGCACAGGGCTGTATGGTTAGGACTGGCAATGCCCGCCCCGAGCCAGCTTTCCCACCCCGAGCCAGCTTTCCCACCTTGTGGGTACATCCCTAGGAAGGCTGTCCTCGCAGCTCTGGGGGGCTCACCTCTCGCCCCTGCCCTCCCCCCACCCCCACTGCCAGCCTGGAGGGAACATGTGCTGAGGAGGCTGAAATCTGCAGGCTCCAGGCTCCCTCCACCCACAGGACATTCACACCTGCCCGGTGGCTTCATCTTAGAGACACTTCAGTAGCAGCAAGTGCTCTGACACAAATCTGAGCCAGGGTCGTGTTTCTGTTTTTAAGCAACGTATATTGCAAAGCAAACGAAAAATGCAAAAAGATACCTACCTAAGCTGAATTCTAAAATGGGCTCATCTGGATCTTGGATATTTCCTGAATAAAAAGGAAATGACGGGAAAAAAATCATGCTCAATAAACTTTTCCTTGCATTTAGATTTTATTCAAAAGAGTCAACATTCTACATTTTCCCCCCTCAGAAACTATTATATGAGATAGGTTTTTCATTTTCTAAACATTTCACTTCTGAGATTCCTAAGAAGTCTCCAACTCCAAGATCAAACCCCCCTCCTCTTAAGCTCTGCAAAGCCACAACAAGGAGGGCTTTGATCATGTCCTGGGCACTTGCCAGACAGACACTGTGGACATTCCCATATCATCTACTGGCAAATGAGCCCTGGAGGTGCCCACTCAAGCTGGAAAACTGACGGCGGTCCAATTCCAATGGAAGCGGTTCCCAGGAAGAGGGCTGACTTCCCCCTCCCTTACGCCCTGATTCAACAAAAGGTTGCCCTCCAGCCACCTGGAGTGGGCAGTCACTGGGGGCTCATTCTGGCTGTCCACAGGGTACCCCAGGAGGCAGGCATACAGGGTATGTGCCATGACCTTGCACCAGGAACCTGGCGCAGGCCCTGTGAGACTCACCTGCCAGAGAGAGGCCCAACATGTCAGCTGCCACATCAATGGTAGAAGCCCGCTGCATCGCACGGGCCCTGGCACCATGGCGAGGGCTGTGCTCTCTTGCTGTCATGATGTCATTGGTGATGATGTGTTTCCTGTTCCTGGGTCAGACCACACCTGATTCCCCGGGACGCGCTGTCACCAAGCCCTAATCCCCTAAGGTGGCAGTAGTCCTGAGAAAAAGGCACCGACACTGGTAAGAAACATAGGGATGGTGACTGAGTGACTGTGCTCTCATGGACAGAATAAATGCCTCACACAGGCAAGGGAGGAGCCAGGGGTGGAGAGTCTGATGACCTAGGCCCCTTCGAGTGCTTCCCCTGCACTCCCCAATACTCACACACCAACACATATGCTCATGGGATCCCATAAGGAAATCATGTTCTCTTCAACAAAGACATACCACAGTAACTGTTGGTTTAGATACAATCATGAAAGATGGCTTCTGAAATGTTCTTGTTTTACTATGCTTTTTTGTTGACAAGTCTCATAGAATCTTTAACATAAAACCAATTCACCTCTGTCAGAAGGATAGGAGATGCATGAAGGGTCTGCCACCCACTGGCATGGTGAAACCCTGGAGAGACAAAGGCACATGTCTCCAACCTGCTCTCTTTCTTCCCACAGCTACAGGAACTTCACAGGTCTCCTGGTCTTAGAAAACATGTGCATGTAATCTATACTTAACTAAAGTGGATAGTGCTGTGCTATGGATATGGAAACTTCTGGGCAAAGTGCCACCACAGGCTGAATCAGAGGGATACTCCGGCATGGCACAGAACATACATTTGCTCTAAGAAGTGGGTTAAGCAGTAAGAAGTGAGTTTCACGTTTTTCCAGCCCATGTATATGCTACAATTCCTGTTGTCTCCAGAAGGAACCAACCTCTCTTGTTTAAAACACCTCTCTCAAAGCTCTCCATGTATCCAGACACTCTTGTCTTCTCAAAGTATGTCAACACCTGTGTACCTGAAGGCCTGTGTTCTCGCTCTTGAGTTAATATTCAGCCAGCAACTTACTGGACATGTTTGTTCTTGGGCCAGTTGAGACACGTGGCATTTCTTCATAGAAGCACGTCCAAATCCATCATCTAAAAATGGAAAATTATTAACTTAACAAGTGGCCAAACATGAAGTTCTCGAGAGTGCATATTATGATGCTTATGTTATAATCTTAATGCCTAGAGATATGGGGAAGCCAAGAGTTACTACATGTTCCTGTGAGCTCCACACAACAATCTAACTTTTTGGCTCAAAAGCAAAGGTCTTGCTCAAGCCCAAGAGAATGAGAAACAGAAATGCACATTCCTATCCCCATCCAGGGGTGATCCAGGGGAACATGGACCAGCCCTAAAGCACCCACTGTGTGGCTGAGGGAAAATGCAGAGATAAGAATCTGAGTCTTCCAGTAGTCCTGCTCACAAATGTCAGCTCAAGGGAGAAGTTGCTGGGCCCCTCTGAGACTTTGGTTTCTGGTGTCTACAATGAGGCTAATAGTACCCATCTCACAGGGCTGCAGCGGGAGCCAAATGTGCAAAAACGGAAGAGGGCTCTGCCCTGCTATGGCTGCCTGGCCCTTGGGTGCCTTTCTGTGGAGTAGAGAACAAGCCAGGCTCCAAGTCAGTCCCAGGGGCCCAGCACATGAGCTATCTGAAAGGGCCAACATCTGGGGTATAGATGACAAGCAGTGTGCTTGGCACTCAGGCAAACTCAGTTTCCCTTGAAGACTGGGCTCCTCCTACCCCTCCCACTGGAGCACCTGGGGACCTTTAGTCCGGGCATCTCGGCAGACACGGCAATGGTTCAGGTGGGGAGTCACAGTAAAAGTCTCCAAGGGGAAGACTGACGAGTTTGCTGACATCAAGAGGCATACAAAGTCAAAATATGGAATGAAAATGATAAAGACAGGGAAAGTACTTGCAGTACTAATATCTATAGTTTATAGTAATGCTTGTACAAATTAACAACAACAAAAAACCTCACTAAGAATGCAAGTGGCAAAGGTATGAATACATAGAAGAGGAATACACACGGTAAACGTTTTGGAGAAGTGACCAAACTCATTCATAATAATTTTTTTTAATGTTTATTTACTTTGGGAGAAAAAGAGAGAGAGAGGCGCAGACACAGAATCCAAAGCAGGCTCCAGGGTCTGAGCTGTCAGCACAGAGCCCAAAGCGGGGCTTGAACCCAGAGAGCAAGAGATCATGACCTGAGCCAAAGTCAGAGGCCCAACCGACACCCAGGCACCCCCTCATTCGTAATAATTAAAGCAATGCTAAATATTCCTATATTCACCTAAAATTGTCTTCCAAAAGAGGTTTGTCTCTTCTCATGAGAATATGCTTTGTTGGCAGACCTAGGGGAAACTCTGTAAGGCTCTTCTATATTGCTGATAACATTTTAAAGTCGTACAAGCATTTCAGAAAGCAATGTGAAATTATTTACCAATATATTTATAAACAAAAACAAAATTCTTGCCAACAGTCCAAAGACGCTTATTGTAGCATTACTTATAATGACAAACACTGGAACCAATCAAAATGCCCAGCTACAAGTACATTCTGGAACACCTATAAGATGCATTACTATATGACTGTTAAAATGATCATGACAAAGTTCATGAACATATGAAAATTTCTTTAACTTCATTAGTCATCAGGAAAACACTAATTATAGACATGAGATACCTCTGCACACTCATTAGAATAGCTAAAATGGAAAAAAAAAGACAATACCGAGTATCGGTGACGATGTGATATAAATGGAACCCTGATACACTGCTAGCAGAGGGTAAAATGGTGCAGCCGTGCTGTAAAACTGTCAGTGTCTACTCAAACTGAACATATACCTACATCGTGACCTAGTATGTAACTCAGAGTGGAATTGCTAAGAGAAATGCATATTTATGTTCACCAAAAAAAAAAAAGGTAGAACATTTAGAGCATAATATTCATAATAGTCAAACACTAGCAACAACTCAAGTGTCCATCAGCTATAGAATAAACAAAACAATACAGATGCTTTTAGAAATGATGTCAAGGGGGAAAGCCAGTCAGACGAAAAGCATAACTAGGCAATTCTATTTCTATAAAGTTCAAGCACAGGCCAAATGAGTCTGTGGTATTAGAAGTCAAGACAGTGGTATCTTTGAGGGGCAAGTACTGACTGGGGAGGGCATGTGGGGCATGAGAAGGCTTGTGGTCTCTTGTTTTGGGTGCTGGTTCTAGGAATTTACTGTGTGAAAATTCATTGAGCTGTACATGAATGATTCTTCTACTTCAATAAAGAGTTTATTTTAATGACTATAATAAAGGCAACATAGCATGAAAAAATGTTTATGTCAGCTCTGCAACATGCGTGCTTTTAATGAAATATTCTACCCGTGCTCTGGTCACAGCCATTTAAAAAGACAAGACAGGGGCGCCTGGGTGGCGCAGTCGGTTAAGCGTCCGACTGCAGCCAGGTCACGATCTCGCGGTCCGTGAGTTCGAGCCCCGCGTCAGGCTCTGGGCTGATGGCTCGGAGCCTGGAGCCTGTTTCCGATTCTGTGTCTCCCCCTCTCTCTGCCCCTCCCCCGTTCATGCTCTGTCTCTCTCTGTCCCAAAAATAAATAAAAAAACGTTGAAAAAAAATTTTAAAAAGACAAGACACAGACGGAGACCACGTGGAGAAGAGGGTGTGGGACCACAGGGAGCTGGTCCCTTTCTTAGCTTAAGGTCATCCTCTTGCATCACTGAAAGTTGCACCCCATGCTGGCCAGAGGCAAAGGTGGCAACCTGGGTGTGAAGCAGCTTCAGGAAGGAGCTCTTCTTTCTTGAACTTCTTCCCAGTGTATCTCCAGCATTCCACTGCCCTGCCTGGATGCCCTGCTCAGCTTGTAGTGAGGCTGCAGTCACCCCCCTTCACGTGGGACAGTACAGATATGCCTCCTGACAGAAGGCAACAACTGGACCCTGACAACCTGCCAGCCCTCCCCTCCCCCTCCCTTATCCCCTTCCTCTTGCCCTTGCAAGGCCCCTTCACCTAAGGAGGGTGAGGAATATTACAGGCATCATGGGGTCCTGGGGATAGAAGTTCTTAAAGGGGAACATCTACAGACTAATTTTACACTTGATAGGGTTCACAGACCAGAGAAGTTTTGAGTCAAGAGGGCCTCAGAAGCCACTTCATGGTTATTTGGGGCATTTAATTAGGATCTGCAATTTAAGTCATCAAGACACAGAACACAGAGCTGATCTGCACAGCTGAACTCGATTTTCCTTATTAGTCTCATTAATTTAAAGTAATTCGCCAAGGATTCTTATATTCCCAAGGTCCCTGGCTTTCCTCCTGGCCCCATTTGAAGACCGGAGCTCATTAGGAAGAAAAACTGCACTAACATCAAAGAGGATGGATAGCGCGTGGGAGTTGTTCCAGGGACTGGAATTTTTTTTCTTGGGGGCAAGAAGAAAGAAAGAAGCAATAACTCATGAAACTGCCTCGTCTCCTCACTCTGTGAGAGATGTGTCACCCTTTCTGACAAGAGGCCACAGGTCATCAACTCAACAGCAAACCCAATAATGTCCCTTCCACCAGGGGGGCAGGAGAATGGTGGTAGAGGGAGCATAAGCAAGACAGGAGGCTTGTGGTGGTTCATACAGGTCCATGGGATTTGTGACCAATGGCAGTGACTGTCACAAGCTTCTCAGGAAGCCAGTCTAAGGTCTGCCTGCCTTCCTCCTCCACAGAACAAGGACTCCCAGGCCTGGAAAGGGTTCTGGTGGCCCCTCTAGGCCTCAGTAACCTCTCGGGGCTGCAGAGCTGGAGCTGAGTAGGGAGGACTGGCCACAAAACTCCATTTTCATCTGTCTTATATGATGGGGGTTCTTCTGAGAACAGTCTTAAAAAGGACTTCTATGGATGACGTCACAGAAGTCCAGACGAAGTAACTTCCTCAAGGTCACACAGAGCTAAAGGATGAACTATCAGAATCAACCCAAGGCAAAAGCCCAAATACAAGTAGGGGCGCTCTCCCTGCCCAGCCCACTCTATTGCTGTCACTGTGGGCAGGAAATAGGCTCCTAGCAAACCTTCTCCAGGCCTCTGCTCTCCAAACACAGGCAGCACAGGAGAGAAAGTCAGATGAAAGGCTTGCGTGACTCAGAGCATGAATCAGCAGCCCCTGGGGAGGAGGCTACTTCAGGAGGCAGAAAGAGGCAGAGTTTTCTCTCAAAACCCCTAATCCAGGACAGCCACAATCACTGATCAATGAGGTGTCACACTGCTCACTGGCAAATCACTACTAATAACAACCTGAGAGCGTCAGCTGCCGCCTTCCGCACAAAGCCCCTCAGGCAGACAGTGCCCAGCAGCCGACGACCTTGCCTCAGTCTCCCTAACACAGCTAACCAGTCTGTACCTCAAGATAACGTACTTCCTGGTGTGACCATGGGATGAGCAGTGGGGTACCCTGTGTCTCATGAATGCCAGACTTAAACTCTTGGTTTCTTCCATATCATCCTGGGTACCTCATTCAAGCCTAAACACAGACCACGGGCCTAATGAACCCCTACTGAGTAAACAAACTGTCAGCTTCTGTGGCAGACTGGCCCTGCTCACCAGGTACATTCATCCCAGGTACACTGACAGGTGACCCTCTTCAGCACCCTTCCAGTTTGGTGCAGCTATGTGAGAGTGCAGAGGGATGCACACCAGCTGAGATAAGGGTGAGAAAGCTGCTCATGGGATTCTCCAAGTCTCCCTTCCCCCCAGATTCCCAGCTGGATGCAGGGGGATTGAGTGAATAATTCCAAGGCCCCAGGGTAAGGGAGTGACTCTGTGGAAAGAAACTAGGTCCCTGAGACCGGGAAAAGCAGAGGCCCTGCCTCCCACCGACGATCTACACTGAGCTTACCCTGAGTAAGACCCTTGGTTGTGTGAAGCCACGGAGATTTGGGAGGTGGTTGTTACAACAGCTAACATTAGTTACTGTGACTAAAGTATGGCACATACCAGGCACCCAAGAAATGGTTATGATGAAAACAGAACTCAAAGCCACCAGTTAACACTTACCACACAATGCTTTGTCCTCTAAATGAGGTATGCCCAGTTCATGAGCAAAGAGCCCACAGGTGGCTGGGAGACTACCACAGGGGTCAAAAAATGAAAGCACAGAGAAGTAAAAAACCCACTTTAGCAGATAATCAACAAGGCAAGGCTTTTTTTGTCCCCTCTCTAATTGCAAGTCAGGCGTAGGGCATGCTGATAGCTCTCCTGCCCTCCCCCACCCCCAATATCACCTGGCTAGCCCTGGACTTCATCATCCCAAACACACACTATGATGGAAGCTGGCATTAATGTTGAGAAAGCAAGTTCTCTGATATGACCCTAGAGCTGCTAATCCAACCAGGAGAGAAAAAGAGACCCATCTCTCCCACTGGACACCCAAGATCAGCCTATTCCCAACAGTCCTCTGGAGCCAACTGGGAATTAAGGCTACCCAGGGCTCTATCCAGAGCTGGTCTACATCCAACAGGGCCTTGGAGCCCTTGGGGCTTCAGGACCACTAATTCCTTCAATTCCAGAAAATAAGAGAATGACAACAGCATGGGTGCAAATACCACAACATGGGCATAAACCTCAGGTGGGCACAGGGTAGGTGGGGTGCAGATGCCCATGACAAAAACTGAATGGGCCAGAGCCATGGTGGCTATGGTAACAGGCATGGGCAAGGCCAACACAAAGGAATAGGAGCAGTGTCTCCAGAACAGACAAGGGCAAGGGTGACCAGCGAGTTGGAGGACCCCCTCCAGGGAAAAGGCAGCACTGGTGTGTACAGGCTCAGTGCACCTAGTGTCAAAACAGCTCATATTCTGCCTCCAGGTTTCCAACCAGGTCAGTCACCAGCAAGGGAAGATTCAGCATATGAGCAAGGACCAGGAAGGCCTGGCTTCCAGAACAGCAGCCAATGGAAGCAGAAAATTCCTCTGGCTTATATTTGGAATGAATGAATGAATGAATGAATGTGTGCCTCTATATGACATCCCAGAAATTTAAGTGCAATGAATCAAGTTTCGGTGCACAGAAAATTACAGAATGGTTGTCAACCGAGGAATGGGCCGCTGGGGTAGGGAGACGTACTAAAGACTTAAATAACACAAACTTGAGCAGGCTGCCTAGAAAGGCTAAAAAAGAGGGTGTTGAATGGTGGAGACAAAGACCAGGTGATGTAGGGGTTGTAGGTAGGGGGTTCAGGTGGGATGAGCCATTGTAAGCACAGCAGAGGGACAGGGTCTGGGAGGCAGGGGCAGGAGGCAGGGGCAGGCCAAGCTGGAACTTAGCAGTAAGGGTTCCTTGATTTTAATTTGCCCATTTAGGGGACTTCTTAACCCACTGAATGTTCCACCCCCTCTGTGCCCCTCCCCACCCTAAAACGCAAGAGAATCATGGAAGCTAGCAGATCTTTCATCTTTTTCTCTTTCAAACAAGTTGCCTAGGAAAGATCTTAATCTTTTAAACAAAGTCAAATATGCCTCCTTACCATAAAAAGCAAGGAATGCTGCCTGCCTCCAAGACTCAGGTATTAACAGGGCAGGAAATGCCAGACACCCCAGGCACAAAGACAAGGGTAGAGGGCAGGGAGCCTTAGTCTCTTCCCTCCTGTGCTCTGGCCCCAAACCCAGCAGGCCCCCCGACACCCTGGTCCACAGAGGGCTCTCAACACCTTCCCTCCTGTGTCCTAGACCCTTGGATCAAACTGCAGAGGCCGTGAGCTGGGTGCAAGAGGCTGGGCACTTGATCAATTAGGGTCACTCCTCTCCAGGAGGCTGGGCAAGAGCTACTGAGCTTCCCTAAGCCTCAGTTTCACAATCTGCAAAACAGCAGTAACAACACCACCTCACCAGGACACGCTGAGGAGCAAGCACATACATAGAGACATGTAAAATACCCACACAGAGCCTGTGCAGAGACTCGAATCAGATAGAAGAGTTTCTCTCCTTGGCTCTACCTAACCTCTCATGTGTCTAGTCCTGAGCTGCAGTTTTACTGGGGCCATCTATGAGCCTGGAAGGCCTTTCCTTCCCTCCAGCTAAGTCTACCAACATTTTTACCCAACTCTCCAGCCATCTGAACTTCAACCAGAACTCTTCACTCAGGTCCATGGCACTCTGCCCGTGCTTCAGTTTATAGTGACTGTGTTTTCTAAACCCAACATTTAGGCCCAAAGGTTGCTATTGGGGAGGGACAGGTGAATGGAGCACCATTCTGGTAGGCAGTCAGCCACTGGGAGCGAGGTCACCTGCACAAGGCACTTTCTATGGGCCTCAGTTTTTTCATTTGTAAAATGAGGAGACTGCCAGGTGTAAGGAATCCATGGTCCGAGCCCACCCCAGACCCCCAGGGAAGAGAAGTGGCTGCTCTGTGCCCCCGAGGCTGGACATCCATTAGGATCCTGTTCTGAGAGGCAGCAACCACAGCCTTCCTACTATGGAGGCCTGCTTCCTCCTTCCTCTTCTGGGCCAAGGACCCAGCTCTCTCCTACTTCTCACTCCCCACGCTACACAGGGCCTTGGACCCAGGAGAGGGGTTCACTGTGAGTACATCTCCTACATGAAGAAGACAGTCAAACCAGCGAGTATGCTGCAAGAGCTGTCCAGGGCAGCCAGCGATGAAATGCAGGCAACAAACGCCTCGGAAAGTGAGGCACAGAGAAGAAGGTTTGCGCTGCAGCTGGTGTATCTTCTCACCTGCAGACACAAACAACCCCACCCAGGGCCCCACTGGGCCTGCACTCCGCAATCTTTTATCTGTAGCTTCCCACTTCCCCAATCCCTGTTCTCTGCTGGTGACACTGAACAGGCAGCAGTGGCCATGGGTTCACCCCAGCTAATTAACTAGCCTGCCTCATCCACTTAATGAATATGGTAGCTGATATAACACAATGCCTTAACCCAGATTCAAAAGCACATCTCCGACTCCAACAGGAACAGTCACCGTGCATATTCCCCTAAACAACAGCAGGGGCTAGAGCCCAGGAACAGGACAAGCCCAGACTGTTCCAGCTCCCCTCCAGCCCTCCAGTTTTCCCACCTCAGTCAATGGCAGCTCCATCTTTCCACTTGCTCCAGCCAAGAAACAAAGTCAGTGCAGACTCCTGAACAACACTCTCACAGCCCACACCCAATGCATGGGTGATCCTCCCGCTCTATCCAGACTTCAGCCTGCCTCAGCACCCCTGCCCCACTGCCCTGGCTTCTCTGACAGTCACTCTGCAGCCCCCAGTCTGTCTTTACACAGCACTGGTGAGGCCGTGAACCCTTCCACCAGCATCTTCATCTGGCTCCCACCTGGCTTCCCTGCTGTTGAGATCTCCCTGGCTGCCCACCCTCCTTGAGGCTGCGCTTCCGTGGAAGACATTGGAGGGCAGTTACCTCACCCCTGGTATGTCCTTCCTAAAAACCAGCCTCTCCAGGAGGTCTTTGGGACAGCCTGGTTTAAAACTGACTTGTGGCTCATCTATAAGCCATGACCTTTGGGGGATTTTCTGTAGGAACTAGCCTGAAAATAAATCACCCTGCAAAAGTGTTTAGAAGTGCTTGTGCTGAGCAACACAGGTGCAAACCTGGGTCTGGGGGCTCACATCAGGGAGATGAGAGAGACATGTTAACAATAACCAAGTGCTGGGTGGGGGCAGCGGCAGCAGCAGCGGTGGGATGGGGGGGGTGCCGCTGGCTGTCTCTGCTGTACCGAACCCTCCACACCCCACACTTCTTAAGCCCCTTTTCTTAAGCATCTACTTTCTTTGCTTCTACATCTCATGCTATTTCTTCTCTATAAACTGACAATCTCTTCAACAACAGTGAGGGTCTCTCACGGACTAGGCCTTAGGGATACAAACACGAACACGTGGACTTGGTCAGCAAATGCACAACAGGAATTGCAACAAAAACATGAACGGGGGACAATCTGAGGGCCACAATGGTGCCGGTGAAACCTCTTCCCAGACCTTCCTTTGTGTGAAGGGCTGGCCTGCTGCTCCCCACCCCTCCCTTTCCTGGCAGGGGTGCCTCATGTGCTAGAAGTATGGAGGCTCTTTCTCAGTGAGAATCAACCCAGTGTTGATTGAATCCTCTCACTCCCAAGCACCAGCCTTCACGTGTCACTTGACTGCCACGGAGGCTTACCAGAGTAGCACAAGCAAAGATAGTGGGCGCACTGCACTAAGCAAAGCACTGTAGTCCATTGTTAAGAGCTGCCTCTTTATTACCGGAGACAATGCATGCCAGTATCAGTGCCTTCTTCTCTCTCCTAGAAATGTCCACGGTGTTGACAAGTCTCATGTCTTGCTCCATTGTCAACTCGGCCACTCGAAGCCCTCACATAATTAACTGAAAGTTCGCCTATATGTTGGCCAGGAAGGCCTCTCAGGAGTGCCAGAGAAATTTCCAAATAGGTGCATAAAAGGACTGGATCCAGTATCTATCAACAATCACTGTCAGTGTAGACATGCAGTTCCCGGAGGACCAACAGCCAAAGAGATGAGGGCAACAGCTTCCCTGTGACCTGTGGGTCAGCTTATCTCCACATGAGGCTCCATAAAGGACCTATCAGCCAATGAAGGCAGGTATCATCTCAGACCCAGATGCCCCTGCCCCCAAGGCACTTACTCAGAGCCTGGTTCCAGAAGATGCAGCTAAAAGAGAACTCTCTGGCTCCTCGAGGGCTGGGTGTGCCCCATTCACTGCCTGAGACTGTTCTTTCTCTTCCCTTTTCTTTTTCTACCCAAACCCAAGGCTGTAAGGTCTGGCCTGGTGCCTACTTCCACCCCTCCCCCAACCAGAGCTGGCCACCTGGAAGCTGGGCCCTGACTTCTTTCAGCCAACAGGGCAGATGCCACCCCCAGACTCTGCTTCTCTCCCCTCTCTCCTTTGGGAGGGGGTCGGTCCTTTCAGCCAAGGGGATGTGGGAGTGAGTGTGACCACGCTGCTCAAGGCTCCTCAGTATCACAGAGCAAAGAGGGTGTGCCTTCCCAGGGGCGGTGGCTTACACCCTAGCTACAGCAACTCCCTTTCCCTTGCCCTGACAGTGTTTCCATTCCATCCCCCCAGTCCTTGGGGTTCAGTGAAGAGGCTATCATGGGGAAGGAAGGTTCTGGGTACTCCTGCTATCATGGCCAAAACACCATACTTACCAGCTGGGACGCTTGTACTGCAGCCTGGAAAACCCAATTCAGATGAGTTCAAGCAGAGAGGCATTTGTCATAAAGGTTCAGGGTTGACTTATAAAACTTGAACGGAAAATATGGCTGAGCTGGCCCAAAGACCCCAATGTCAGCAGCACAGACAACTCTTCTCGGCTCGCCTCTGCTAACCCATGCCATTCTCCTCCTCCCTGCAAATGAACCTATGCTCACGGTGGTGTCAAGGCAGCTGACAGCCCCCCAACTCTACTCTACAGGTCTAGCCACTGAAGGGGTCAAATGCATGCACTCTCTCCCAGTCTCCACTCCGGCTCACTCTGGGGAAGGCAATCCAAGGATCTAGCTTGTCCAGGTATCCCTGGGCTGGAGGCTGGGGTCACAATGTAGCATGAGTGCTCCTATGAGACCCAGTAAGTTTGGCGGGAGAGAACCCCACAAAGGGGCGTGGGGGAGGATGGAGAGAACCCTTACAACTCATCACAACTTTTAGGAACCAAATGGAGAGGCCCTATAGCAAGTGTTCCTCAACCTTTAAAAAGTCAAAGGGGCACATGGGTGGCTCAGTTGGTTGAGCGTCTGACTTCAGCTCAGGTCATGATCTCATGGTTCGTGAGTCTGAGCCCCATGTCAGGCTCTGTGCTGACAGCTCAGAGCCTGGAGGCTGCTTCGAATTCTGTGACTCCCTCTCTCTCTGTTCCTCCCCTGCTCACACACTCCCTCTCTCTCTCTCAAAAATAAACATTAAAAAAAAAAAAAAAGTCAAAGAACTCCCACTGGTTTTTTTTTTGTTGCTGTTTTTTTTTTTAACATTTTTATTTTTGAAAGACAGAAAGAGACAGAGCCTGAGCAGGGGGAGGCGAAGAGAGAGAGGAAGACACAGAATCCAAAGCAGGCTCCAGGCTCTGAGCTGTCAGCATACAGCCTGACATGGGGCTGGAACTCATGAACAGCAAGATCATGACCTGAGCCAAAGTAGGATGCTTAACCTACTGAGCCACCTAGGTGCCCCCAAAGAACTCCCACTGTTAAGTAAATATTTTTTTATATTGTTTAAAATAGAGAACATAAACATAAAATTGGGTATAAACTCTTTCTTCTTAGAGCTCTTCAACTACTATAAAACCAAAAGAGATCTATAAATTATCTACAGCAAGACCTCCACAAAAATGAACTCACATTTATATTAATGTAACGTGGCAGATGGGGACAACGCACAGAAACCATTACACAAACATAACCCTGACTGACTCCAGAAGGCCTCTCTTGCCACACTCTCCACTCCACCCTTGCCTGGACTGAGTCAGAAATGCACGCAAAGGCCACTCAGTCCACCCAGCAGCCATGTGGTCATAATAACAGACACTGTTCTCCAGAAACATGAGTTGCAGAGCAGGGCAGAGGAGCGGAGATGTGGTGACACTTCCCTGGACTGTGAGCAAGGACTCTCTGGGTCCTGGACAGCAGGACATGTTGTTTTGCTCTTGTGCATGACATCAAGAGAGTTACGGGGAAAAAAAAGTACAAAACACAGCTTGATGGCTCGCTGTGTAAAAATGCAAGACTGGGGGCGCCTGGGTGGCGCAGTCGGTTAAGCATCCGACTTCAGCCAGGTCACGATCTCGCGGTCCGTGAGTTCGAGCCCCGCGTCGGGCTCTGGGCTGATGGCTCGGAGCCTGGAGCCTGTTTCCGATTCTGTGTCTCCCTCTCTCTCTGCCCCTCCCCCATTCATGCTCTGTCTCTCTCTGTCCCAAAAATAAATAAAAACGTTGAAAAAAAAATTAAAAAAAAAAAAAAATGCAAGACTGAAGAAGCTGGTCACCTTCTTTGAGTCTCCACAGTGGAGAGCTCCCGCTATGGGCCACAGAAGGTGGCCAACAAGATGGTGGCTGCAACACTTCCCTGTGTGAAGAGAGAGCACCGTCTGTCTTCCCTCCTTTCAGTCGATTCACAGCGTTATGCTCCTCCAGGGCTTAGTCAGTATCTGCTGCCTACTGGAGTTTCTCATCATGTGGGAGAAGGTCACGAGAGGAGACCAAGAACTGCTCAGTCCAAGATGCCTTCTGGCTGCTCACCTGCCTCATCTGGCATCCAAGGAAAGAAACACCTTGTCCAGAGATTCAGGTAGAAAAGCTCACAGGCAGAGGTGTGAGCAAGAGCAACAATTCCACTACCAAGTTCCTCCCATGCCCCCTGGTTCCCGCAGTCCTCACACCTCACTGCCAAGGGGACTGTCTGAAAGATGGGAGCCAGCAGGTGACTGACTGAGCGGGGCTTCTTCAAGGTCATGAGCCCCAGAGCAAAGTCAGGACTAAAGTCAGCCCTTGCTCCTCCTGCATTCTTTCCAACACTTGAAACAGCACGCAGGGCACACTAATTCAAACTCCAACTAGATGCAGGTAAAAGGCACAGTCTTTTCCCTTGGCAAGTTCCTCATTTTTAAGCACTTTCACACATATATTATTTTATAATGTTTCCTAGAACATTACTTTCTTCCCTCCATCCCTTTTCAGGACCCAGGACCCTGGAAGAAAACACTTCAGATCCAAGACATGCTAACCAATCTTTCCCTTTCCGTCCCCACCCACAGTCTTTACAAGGCCCTCTGGTCACAGTCTCTCCTCCAGCCTTTATGTTAAGCAACACAACAGACCAGAGAGGAAATGGACCTTCCTAGAGAAGGCAAAAGAGAGAACTTCAGGATGTGGGTGACTTCTTTTTTTGCATCATTCATGTTTGATTTCCTTTTCGAAGCTGAAATTAAGCTCCTTGGAAGAAAAATAGTGTCAATATTTTGTCAAAATATTTCAAAATAAATTTTTAAAAATATAAATCTCGGGGGGAGGGATTAAAATTAAAAAACACAAAGCTTTGTGAACAGGGTACAAAGACAAAACCTAGCCAACAATACCAACAAATACTAAAGTAAAAAAAATATACATATGTAATGCTCTGTATCTTGATGGTGGAGAAAGGACTTATATAAATATTGCACAGAAGTATGTTTCAGAAGAAAAGTAGAATGGGAACCCCCGAACCAGCAAGTCACGACTCAAGACCTAGTTTCTGTAGTGACACGTTAACCTGATTAGCAGGGGTTCCTCTGCTCTTTTTGTAGGACTACTGTGGCTTTATTGCCATCTCCTCCTCTTTACCGTTCCCAACAGGTTTTATTTATTCACTGTAGAATATCCTGGCTGAGCAAGTGAAGAATACGTCAAGGTGCTTTGGCAAATAGTCACTGTGCTGTCCCCAGCTCACACTGGTGACACACACTCCACAATTCAAGAATAAAACACGCATCCTTCCTCTCCTTACAAAAACTCCCACACCCTCTGTGAGGCTTGTCAACGGAAGCAGTGCAGGGAAAGTGAATCAGCTCACCACCCAGACAGTGGCTGGACACATACAAATGGCAGGCTGAACGTGGGGAAACACAGGCCTTGAAAAAGGTTAGCCTCCTTGGAAGATACTACAGTCCCAAAGAGTTGCCGGTAATTTTGGCAAACGTAACAAGCAAAGTGTACTCTTGGAAGGGAAGCTGGGCACACATACCAGCTGTCAGAAGGGTTAGTGAGATCCAGGCTTGATGTTGCCTGGGCCTTTTCAGAACGAGAAACTCTATGATCTGATTTATGCCAGGTCAGTGAGCAACCATGAAGCCAAGCTTTGGTTCTGTTTAACGAGAACCAAATATCCAAGCAACTTTCAAAACTCCTTGCTAACGCTAATGGAGTTTTGGGAAAACAGAGGAAGATCCAACCTATGGGGTTAATCCAAATAAGATGGCCTCAGGTTTACTTCAAATTCTGGTATCTGTGCACCTGCACCACAACATGCAGTTTCCAATCCAGCCCCACCTGCAGCACCCCAGTGCCCCCGTCTTGCTCCTGCTAAACCCCTCACCAGCCTCACTCCAGCACCTCCAGCAGCATGGTACGTGGGGCCTAACGAGGTGCTTACTTACAGGCTCACTCCAAATACACTATTTCCTTCTCGACCACTGACAGAGTAGGATTGACAATAATTTGAAAGTTCCAATGTGTCTCAGATGACTGGAGTTGGGTGGATTCAGTTTATTTTCATAATCACTAAGAAAGCATGTTTTCTAATTCAGAAGTGTAAGGTTGGGCTTCACAAGAGAATGTAAAGTTTTCAGAGCAGCCATAAAATTCCATAAAGGGCTATAAATGTGAAGCAACAACCACAGATCAATGAAATTCTGGGAAGACAAAGTTATTTCTGGAACATGGCAATAAGCCAGGAGACTGAGGATGCCCAAGGCCTCCAAGTGGGCAGCACCAATGAAGCTGGTTTTAGCTTCTGCACCAACAAACCAAAATTATTGAGAGAGGTCTCAGTCTTGGAAATAAAGTGGGTCACACATTCTGTAAGCCTTACCATATATAAATCTCTGGCAAAGTGGTATATTATCAGCTTACTTTAGCTACAGAAGAGGAATATTGTTTTAACCAATCATGTTGGGTGGAACACATAGAAAAGACTCTGAAAAGACTTCCGTGCTCCATATTTTTACATAAAAAAAAAAAAGCAAGCAGTCCTGACTTTTATATGAGACTTTTCTGGAAAAAAGATTTCATAGCTTTAGCTACCCACTTGAGTTATTTGGTTGTTTTGGGTTTTCTTGGTTGTTGTGAGGATTTTTTTTTTTTTTTTGAGAGAACGTGTGTGTGTGTGTTTCTCTGAGGATGTGATATGATAGGATTGAGACAGGGAAACGAGCTCTCTAACCAAACGACTGTGACAGTCGGAAGTCAGTCTGTCACAAAAGAGAGACTTTTCAAGGCACCTGGGTAGCTCAGTTAAGCATCCAACTCGATTTCAGCTCAGGTCATGATCTCATGGTTCATGGGTTCAAGCCCTGCGTTAAGCTCTGCGATCGCAGTGTGGAGCCTGCTTGGGATTCATTCTCTCTCTCTCTCTCTCTCTCTCTCAAAATATACAAAACTTAAAAAAAAAAAAAAGAAAGAGAGAGAGAGACAAACCTTTCTTTCACATATTTCTCCCACCTGTCTGTACAAGGAGGAGAGGGTGGGATAGGAGGAAGATGGCGGCGTAGGAGGACGCTGGGCTCACCGCGCGTCCTGCTGATCACTTAGATTCCACCTACACCTGCCTAAATAACCCAGAAAACCGCCAGAGGATTAGCAGAACGGAGTCGCCGGAGCCAGGCGCAGACGAGAGGCCCACGGAAGAGGGTAGGAAGGGCGGTGAGGCGGTGCGCGCTCCACGTACTGGCGGGAGGGAGCCGGGGCGGAGGGGCGGCTCGCCGGCCAAGCAGAGCCCCCGAGTCTGGCTTCCAAAAAGCGGAGGGGCCTGACGGACTGTGTTCCGACAGCAAGCGCGACTTAGCGTCTGGGAGGTCATAAGTTAACAGCTCTGCTCAGAAAGCGGGAAGGCTGGAGGACAAAGGGAAGGAGAGCTGCTGAGCCCCCGGACGACAGAGCTCAGTTTGGTGGGGAACGAAGGCGCTCGCCAGCGCCATCTCCCCCGCCCATCCCCCAGCCAAAATCCCAAAGAGAACCAGTTCCTGCCAGGGAACTTGCTCGCTCCACGCAAACACCCAACTCTGCGCGCTTCTGCGGAGCCAAACCTCCGGCAGCGGATCTGACTCCCTCCTGCTGCCACAGGGCCCCTCCTGAAGTGGATCACCTAAGGAGAAGCAAGCTAAGCCTGCCCCTCCTGCCCCTGTGCACCTTGCCTACCCACCCCAGCTAAGACGCCAGATCCCCAGCATCACAAGCCTGGCAGTGTGCAAGTAGCCCAGACAGGCCACCCCACCCCACAGTGAATCCCGCCCCTAGGAGAGGGGAAGAGAAGGCACGCACCAGTCTGACTGTGGACACAGCGGTGGGCTGGGGGCAGACATCAGGTCTGACTGCGGCTCCGCCCACCAACTCCAGTTATACACCACAGCACAGGGGAAGTGCCCTGCAGGTCCTCACCACGCCAGGGACTATCCAAAATGACCAAGCGGAAGAATTCCCCTCAGAAGAATCTCCAGGAAATAACAACAGCTAATGAGCTGGTCAAAAAGGATTTAAATAATATAACAGAAAGTGAATTTAGAATAATAGTCATAAAATTAATCGCTGGGCTTGAAAACAGTATAGCTGACAGCAGAGAATCTCTTGCTACAGAGATCAAGGGACTAAGGAACAGTCACGAGGAGCTGAAAAACGCTTTAAACGAAATGCATAACAAAATGGAAACCACCACGGCTCGGACTGAAGAGGCAGGGGAGAGAATAGGTGAACTAGAAGATAAAGTTATGGAAAAAGAGGAAGCTGAGAAAAAGAGAGATAAAAAAATCCAGGAGTATGAGGGGAAAATTAGAGAACTAAGTGATACACTAAAAAGAAATAATATACGCATAATTGGTATCCCAGAGGAGGAAGAGAGAGGGAAAGGTGCTGAAGGGGTACTTGAAGAAATAATAGCTGAGAACTTCCCTGAAGTGGGGAAGGAAAAAGGCATTGAAATCCAAGAGGCACAGAGAACTCCCTTCAGACGTAACTTGAATCGATCTTCTGCACAACATATCATAGTGAAACTGGCAAAATACAAGGATAAAGAGAAAATTCTGAAAGCAGCAAGGGGTAAACGTGCCCTCACATATAAAGGGAGACCTATAAGACTCGTGACTGATCTCTCTTTTGAAACTTGGCAGGCCAGAAAGAATTGGCACAAGATTTTCAGTGTGCTAGACAGAAAAAATATGCAGCCGAGAATCCTTTATCCAGCAAGTCTGTCATTTAGAATAGAAGGAGATAAAGGTCTTCCCAAACAAACAAAAACTGAAGGAATTTGTCACCACTAAACCAGCCCTACAAGAGATCCTAAGGGGGACCCTGTGAGACAAAGTACCAGAGACATCACTACAAGCATAAAACATACAGACATCACAATGACTCTAAACCCATATCTTTCTATAATAACACTGAATGTAAATGGATTAAATGCGCCAACCAAAAGACATTGGGTATCAGAATGGATAAAAAAACAAGACCCATCTATTTGCTGTCTACAAGAGACTCATTTTAGACTTGAGGACACCTTTAGATTGAGAGTGAGGGGATGGAGAACTATTTATCATGCTACTGGAAGCCAAAAGAAAGCTGGAGTAGCCATACTTATATCAGAGAAACTAGACTTTAAATTAAAGGCTGTAACAAGAGATGAAGAAGGACATTATATAATAGTGACAGGGTCTATCCATCAGGAAGAGCTAACAATTATAAATGTCCGAATACCGGAGCGCCCAAATATATAAAACAATTACTCATAAACATAAGCAACCTTATTGATAAGAATGTGGTAATTGCAGGGGACTTTAACACCCCACTTACAGAAATGGATAGATCATCTAGACACACGGTCAATAAAGAAACAAGGGCCCTGAATGAGACATTGGATCAGATGGACTTGACAGATATATTTAGAACTCTGCATCCCAAAGCAACAGAATATACTTTCTTCTCGAGTGCACATGGAACATTCTCCAAGATAGATCATATACTGGGTCACAAAACAGCCCTTCATAAGTTTACAAGAATTGAAATCATACCATGCATACTTTCAGACCACAATGCTATGAAGCTTGAAATCAACCACAGAAAAAAGTCTGGAAAACCCCCAAAAGCGTGGAGGTTAAAGAACACCCTACTAACGAATGAGTGGGTCAACCAGGCAATTAGAGAAGAAATTAAAAAATATATGGAAACAAACGAAAATGAAAATACAACAATTCAAACGCTTTGGGACGCAGCGAAGGCAGTCCTGAGAGGAAAATACATTGCAATCCAGGCCTATCTCCAGAAACAAGAAACATCCCAAATACAAAATCTAACAGCACACCTAAAGGAAATAGAAGCAGAACAGCAAAGGCAGCCTAAACCCAGCAGAAGAAGAGAAATCATAAAGATCAGAGCAGAAATAAACAATATAGAATCTAAAAAAACTGTAGAGCAGATCAACGAAACCAAGAGTTGGTTTTTTGAAAAAATAAACAAAAGTGACAAACCTCTAGCCAGGCTTCTCAAAAAGAAAAGGGAGATGACCCAAATAGATAAAATCATGAAGGAAAATGGAATTATTACAACCAATCCCTCAGAGATACAAACAATTATCAGGGAATACTATGAAAAATTATATGCCAACAAATTGGACAACCTGGAAGAAATGGACAAATTCCTGAACACCCACACTCTTCCAAAACTCAATCAGGAGGAAATAGAAAGCTTGAACAGACCCATAACCAGCGAAGAAATTGAATCGGTTATCAAAAATCTCCCAACAAATAAGAGTCCAGGACCAGATGGCTTCCCAGGGGAGTTCTACCAGACGTTTAAAGCAGAGATAATACCTATCCTTCTCAAGCTATTCCAAGAAATAGAAAGGGAAGGAAAACTTCCAGACTCATTCTATGAAACCAGTATTACTTTGATTCCTAAACCAGACAGAGACCCAGTAAAAAAAGAGAACTACAGGCCAATATCCCTCATGAATATGGATGCAAAAATTCTCAATAAGATACTAGCAAATCGAATTCAATGGCATATAAAAAGAATTATTCACCACGATCAAGTGGGATTCATTCCTGGGATGCAGGGCTGGTTCAACATTCGCAAATCAATCAACGTGATACATCACATTAACAAAAAAAAAGAGAAGAACCATATGATCCTGTCAATCGATGCAGAAAAGGCCTTTGACAAAATCCAGCACCCTTTCTTAATAAAAACCCTTGAGAAAGTCGGGATAGAAGGAACATACTTAAAGATCATAAAAGCCATTTATGAAAAGCCCACAGCTAACATCATCCTCAACGGGGAAAAACTGAGAGCTTTTTCCCTGAGATCAGGAACACGACAGGGATGCCCACTCTCACCGCTGTTGTTTAACATAGTGCTGGAACTTCTAGCATCAGCAATCAGACAACGAAAGGAAATCAAAGGCATCAAAATTGGCAAAGATGAAGTCAAGCTTTCGCTTTTTGCAGATGACATGATATTATACATGGAAAATCCGATAGACTCCACCAAAAGTCTGCTAGAACTGATACATGAATTCAGCAAAGTTGCAGGATACAAAATCAATGTTCAGAAATCAGTTGCATTCTTATACACTAACAATGAAACAACAGAAAGACAAGTAAAGAAACTGATCCCATTCACAATTGCACCAAGAAGCATAAAATACCTAGGAATAAATCTAACCAAAGTTGTAAAGGATCTGTATGCTGAAAACTATAGAAAGCTTATGAAGGTAATTGAAGAAGATTTAAAGAAATGGAAAGACATTCCCTGCTCATGGATTGGAAGAATAAATCTTGTACCCAAAGCTATCTACACATTCAATGCAATCCCAATCAAAATTGCACCAGCATTCTTCTCGAAACTAGAACAAGCAATCCTAAAATTCATATGGAACCACAAAAGGCCCCGAATAGCCAAAGTAATTTTGAAGAAGACCAAAGCAGGAGGCATCACAATCCCAGACTTTAGCCTCTACTACAAAGCTGTCATCATCAAGACAGCATGGTATTGGCACAAAAACAGACACATAGACCAATGGAATAGAATAGAAACCCCAGAACTAGACCCACAAACGTATGGCCAACTCATCTTTGACAAAGCAGGAAAGAACATCCAATGGAAAAAAGACAGTCTCTTTAACAAATGGTGCTGGGAGAACTGGACAGCAACATGCAGAAGGTTGAAACTAGACCACTTTCTCACACCATTCACAAAAATAAACTCAAAATGGATAAAGGACCTGAATGTGAGAAAGGAAACCATCAAAACCTTAGAGGAGAAAGCAGGAAAAGACCTCTCTGACCTCAGCCGTAGCAATCTCTTACTCGACACATCCCCAAAGGCAAGGGAATTAAAAGCAAAAGTGAATTACTGGGACCTTATGAAGATAAAAAGCTTCTGCACAGCAAAAGGAAACAACCAACAAAACTAAACGGCAACCAACGGAATGGGAAAAGATATTTGCAAATGACATATTGGACAAAGGGCTAGTATCCAAAATCTATAAAGAGCTCACCAAACTCCACACCCGAAAAACAAATAACCCAGTGAAGAAATGGGCAGAAAACATGAATAGACACTTCTCTAAAGAAGACATCCGGATGGCCAACAGGCACATGAAAATATGTTCAGCGTCGCTCCTTATCAGGGAAATACAAATCAAAACCACACTCAGGTATCACCTCACGCCAGTCAGAGTGGCCAAAATGAACAAATCAGGAGACTATAGACGCTGGAGAGGATGTGGAGAAACGGGAACCCTCTTGCACTGTTGGTGGGAATGCAAATTGGTGCAGCCGCTCTGGAAAGCAGTGTGGAGGTTCCTCAGAAAATTAAAAATAGACCTACCCTATGACCCAGCAATAGCACTGCTAGGAATTTATCCAAGGGACACAGGAGTACTGATGCATAGGGGCACTTGTACCCCAATGTTCATAGCAGCACTCTCAACAATAGCCAAATTATGGAAAGAGCCTAAATGTCCATCAACTGATGAATGGATAAAGAAATTGTGGTTTATATACACAATGGAATACTACGTGGCAATGAGAAAAAATGAAATATGGCCTTTTGTAGCAACGTGGATGGAACTGGAGAGTGTGATGCTAAGTGAAATAAGCCATACAGAGAAAGACAGATACCATATGGTTTCACTCTTATGTGGATCCTGAGCAACTTAACAGGAACCCATGGGGGAGGGGAGGAAAAAAAAAAAAAAAAAAAGAGGTTAGAGTGGGAGAGAGCCAAAGCATAAGAGACTGTTGAGAACTGAGAACAAACTAAGGGTTGATGGGGGGTGGGAGGGAGGAGAGGGTGGGTGACGGGTATTGAGGAGGGCACCTTTTGGGATGAGCACTGGGTGTTGTATGGAAACCAATTTGACGATAAATTTCATATATAAATAAAAAAAAAAAAAAGAAAAACAAACAAACAAAAAAAAAACAAGGAGGAGAGGGCATCACCAAAGCTGGAGAAGTCGGGATCTCTCCCCAGTATTGCCTACCAGTCAGCAGAGGTGGAGCAGGGTTCCAAGGTTCCCCCACTAATCAGTTTCCTCTTCACAGGTAGCCCCTAAAAGTATGGTCTGGAGTGTCTGGCTGAACAGGCCAAAGAGAACCCTCCCATGGCAGCTGGGTCACAGCTCTTACTGCAAAGCCGAGAGTGGCAGGAATGATGAAAACCCAAGAAAAGCAATTTTAAAAACAGAACCACAAACGGTGACTCTAGGACCCAGGCATTTCTTCAGGCAGTGTTCAAAGCAGGTTGAGTGAGCTCTGCTGGGCAGGGAAAGGAGCCTGTGGACACTCAGGGTCCTCATGCTAAACAGCAACACCTGCCATGGCACATCTTCCCAACCACCAGTGAAGAAAACAGCGGGGGAGAGGAGAGAGGTGTTTCTGTGCTCAGCTGGCAAGCCTGGCCCTCCAATGGCCTGCAACACCCTCTGACAGGAGATTGTGGGAGCCTGCAATCTGGAACTGCAGTTGTTCATTCATTCATTCATTCAATAGGTGCAAAGCCACGCACTTAAAGGGGACACACAGGTGAGTCAGAAGTGATCCCTACTGCAAAGAGCCAACAGTGTAACAAAGGAGTAAGACATTCAGGTAAGACAAAATGAAATGCATGCCCTAGGCTGTGAGAGAGGTAAGTCAGACACAGAGAGGTGATCCAGACACAGTGTGGACAGATCTGACTTTAAAAGACACAAGCACACTCAAGGACAAATTAATTCAGGGATCAGGGAGGCCCAGCATTCTAAGGGACAGAGAGAACAGACTGGAGAGCCAGGACTGGGTCAATTCCAGGGAGCCACTGATACTAGACCACAGCACTGGGCTTCAGCTACTAGGCTGAAGAACTCACTAGAATTCTAATTGTTCAAATAAACTGGAAAAGTCTCAGTACTTTCTTGAACTCTCCTGGGCTTCTGAAAACAAACCTCTTGCTTACTTTGTACAAACCAGGGCAGGCCTGGTAAGGCTGGGCCAAGATGGCACCTGCACAGAACAGATGGACAACATCTACAACCAACACTTGAAAAACAACTCTCCTGTCCTGGCAGGTCTCCAAGGGGTTCCAAAGGTCACTCTGTCGTCACAACAATTCAACCTAAAGCCAGGACACACTCACTAGCTCGAAGGAAGCACTATTCAGTTCTGAAAATAAAATAAAACCCAACAACATCAACAACCACAAAAGGAGCTAACACCACTTGATAACTGAAGAGGCCAAGCAATTCAGGTCTGTAAGCAAACACCTGACACCAGGGCCATGTTTCTCGCCTTTCAGCGGGCTGCCCCAGAAGACCTCACTCTAAGCTCTGTAGTCGAGAGACTGCTCAACAACGTTGCCAGCAACATCTTCCCTTCTTCTGTGGCCTTGTTCCAGAAAGATTTCTAAGTTGGTTGCGCTTCTGTTTAGAAAGAGAATGCTAACCAGTTGGGCACCTATGTAATAATAAGGAAAACGTCATATGGTACTTCTGCCATTATTTTTCTCCAAAATTTGCAGCTAAGTTCTGAAATGTAGAGAACACACTGAGAACAAAGGCCCCCATAAGATATCTCCCTGTCATATATCACATGTAAAATTACCATCACCAAGAGCAGTGACAATGAAAACTAATTAAAATCTCTACTTGTGCTTTCACATTTTTTTTTTAAACATTCTTGGCAGTTAAGTAATAGATCAGGAAAAATTTGCTTTCAACCTTTACTTCTAGAACTGCTCCTATCTCCCACTAGAAGAAATCTGTAGAAAAACTATAAACTGGAAGCTAGCATGTAGCAGATACATCTTCCAAGCCACTTCAAACCCCCTTGCCAGGCGGCTTCAGGCTCTGTCTCCTTCACTGGAGGCCAGAGTGCTGACAAGAGAGCCAGGGTGGGAGGCCTCCACCAGATGGAATCTTCTCATCTGGAGAATTAAGCCAGCCCCAGAGAGGTACCACCTAACACTTCCAGGACTATTATCCAGCCCCATCACTAGGGTTCAGTGAGGACTAGGCTCTTAAAGGGGCCAGATGCAGGTGTGAACATATATATATATATATATATATATATATTTTTTTTTTTTTTTTCTTTTTTTTTTTTTTCAGAATACTGTGCAGGAAGGAAGCAGGCACTGATATATGAAGACAACTAACGTCTTGGGTCAGTTCAGAGACACCCTGCACTGGGCCAGAGCTCTCCCAGCACTGCTCAGCTAACAGTGTCAGATGCATCAGTATACTTATTGGCTACAAATAAGGGGCAGAGAAATGTCACTGAAACACAACTGATGAAGACTCAGAGCCCTTTGGCGCCTGGGTGGCCCATGACTTCGGCTCAGGTCATGATCTTATGGTTCGTGGGTTCAAGCCCCACGTCGGGCTCTGTGCTGACAGCTCAGAACCTGGAGCCTGTTTCAGATTCTGTGTCTCCCTCTCTCTCTGCTCCTCCTCCATTCACAATCTGTCTCTCTCTCTCAAAAATAAATAAACATTAAAAAATTAAAAAAAAAAAAAAAAAGAATCAGAGCCTTTGGGCTCTTGGTCTCTTTTGGGTTTTAATTCAGCTATCAGGTCTTAGGATCACAGACTCTGGCACCCCACAGCTGGATGTGGCCTTTCCTCCCCATCCCTTACCCCCAGTCTACTATCCTACAGTGATAGAGTGTTCAAAATGGTCTGAATTGTGTTTATTCTGCTCTGTCATTTGCTCCTCCCAACAAAGCCTGCCTCAGCCACAGGGAGTCATTATTCCCCATCTCTGTGGACAAACAGCAAGGCTGGGGCAGACAACAGGACTCTGCTTTCCACTCTGGTCATCTCGCAAAGTTAGCACAGATATTGCAGTACTTCCCAAATGGCAGGCACACTGAGGTCATGACTTCTATTGTGACCTTGTACTGGTGTCCAAAGATTTTTCCTTAAGTAAATTGTTTAACTTAATTTCCTGCATGTAATGTTTGAACTAAATATTTAAGTGTGTGCGTGTGTGTGCGTGTATGTATATATGTACACACACACACACGCACACACACACACCAAATTTATTCAGATATAAAGCTTGCATCCATCCCTCCAGGGGCAGACATGGCCCCTTCAGGCCACTGGGCCTCAAGCAGAGTGAATGAATGGAACACAGCATCCCATCTCCAACACTACCACCAACCAGCTTTTTCACTGTGGGAAGGCTGGACTCTAAGCCCATGTCCTCTGTCATTAAGCTGGGGAGACAGTCCCACCTTAGAGGTTTGTTGCAAATCTTGATTAAGAAAGTGTGTGTGTGAAGGCTTTGTAGACCACAAGGTACTAAGTAAAATTTAAGTGACACAAAGACTGGCTAAGGGTCAAATGAGACACAAAGGCAAAAATGCTTTGAAGAGGCAGCAGTCAGGGGGCACCTGGGTGGCTCAGTTGGTTAAGTGTCCGACTTCAGCTCAGGTCATGATTTCATGGTTCGTAAGTTCAAGCCCCACGTTGGGCTCTGTGCTGACAGCTCAGAGCCTGGATCCCGCTTCGGATTCTGTATCTTCCTCTCTCTCTGTTCCTCCCCTACTCTCACTCTGTCTCGCTCTTTCAAAAATAACTCAAGAATTAAAAAAATAAATTAAAAAATTTTAAAAAGAAAGAAAAAAAAGGCAGCAGTCAGGATTTTAATCTTTAAATGACACATTCCATCTGGAGAATGATACAGCCTGAGGTGGTGAGCAGTAGTGAGGCATCCCCTAAGGAACTAGATCTGGGCCTGCCAAAGGCATCTCTTGTGACACCACTGGGCCCACTGTAGACACAGTGATGTTCTGCTAGGTGCCAGACCCAAGCTACATTCAAGCCAAAGACTGAGGCGGGCAGGCTGTCACCCTCACCCTGCACCTGATCCCTGAAACTCGCCAACCTGGCCGAGAAACTTCCTGCTTCTGTAGGATGGAGAATCTTCCCCTACTGTCCTTGGAAGATCACAAGGGCACAATTAAAAGATTGTGTGGAGACAGGGGGGGTATATGAGAATTGTCTCTACTTTCTGTTCTACTTTGCTACGAATCTAAAACTGCTCTAAAAAACAAAGCCTATTAAAAAAAAAAAAAAAAAAAAGACTTCCTGACACTAATTTGGACAGGGTTAGCTGCCCTGTCCTAGATGGTCTAAGAAAAACAGGGAAAAATAAGTCATAAGAATGCCTACCAACAGTGCTCTCTTTGGCACTGCATGTACTAAAATTGGAACAACACAAAAAGATTAGCACGGCCCCTGTACAAGGATGCCACGCAACGTCATGAAGCGTTTGATATTTTTTAAAAAAGAATGCCTACAAACATACCAGTAGTTAAGCCTTTTAAGGCATAAGTTCTAGAGTTCTGTAGGCATCAGACTTCTTGGAGCAACATTCTGAAAAGCCTGGAAATTTCAAGTAAAGTCAAATAAATATAGCACTCTGTAGATCTTAAACAAGGCTAGATGAGAGGATTAAACCATGTACCCGGGAAAGGTTTGCACAGAGAAACTGCAAAGCAGTTCTAAAAATACCAACATGATTATCCACCATCACTGTTTTAGGGGGAAAAACAGGGAAGGGATCACAATCCAATCGAAACCTGGCATTTCTGGGAGAACAGCCGTATCACTGCACACACAACCAGACCCTCAGTCCCCTTCTGGCAGGGTGATAACCACCACTCAAATGGCTTTTGTCACCCAGCTGTCATTAAATAGATCCGAAAGAAGACAAAGAGAAAACAATCTCCAAAACTGCCTTCTTGTTTGTAGTGATCTTGCATGCCTACACGTTTGTAATTTTGAGTGGGACTGCTTTCCCGGCTCCTCAGTGGGGCAGAATGCGGCAGTCATGCCGGTGGGTATCAAGAAAGAACAATTAAATAGGTTTATTAGTCTGATCCAGCTGCCGTAACAAAACACCACAGCCTGGGTGACTTAAACAACAGACATCTGTCTTCTCACAGTTCTGGAGACCAGAAGTCCAAAATTACGGGGCTAGCAGGTAGGTTCCTCCTGAGGCCTCTCTCCACGGTATGCAGATGGTCACCCTCTTGCCATGTCCCCACATGGCCTTTAATCTGTATGCCCCTCTCTGGTGTCTCTTCCTTGTCTAAGGACACCAGGTGCATTGGATTAGGGCCCTGCCCTTATGACCTCATTTAACCTTAATTGCCCCTTTAGAGAGACTCTGTCCAAATACAGTCACATTGGGGGGTCAGGACTTCAACATGAATGCAGGGAGGAACAGTTTAGTCCGTAACAACATGCCTTACAGATTGTACCTGTCGTCCTCTAATCTACTGCAACCAGCATGTGGGGTGGTGGATGCCGCCAGTAAGAGGTCAAGGATGAGAGGTGGCAAAGCAACTTTCTGCTTGCACAGGTGCACTGCTCTCACACTGAGGCAGAGAACCCAAATCCCCTCTCTCCCCTCCCCGCATCTGACCCGCTGCGATGGGGCTGGGGGTGCCTGTGGTCAAGCACACACCAGTCACTACCTCCCCGAATGCTCAGGGTGACCTTTTAACATTTGAGATCCAGTGTCAGAGACGGAAAAGGGACCAGTTCAAGGCTACAACTCAGACAGTACCAGAGCCAGGACATACCAATCCTGACTAAACTCTAGGCCCCAAGCTTCTCCCTCACTCCATCTTTACAACCTCCAGGTCAGGACTGGACATGTTCTGAATGCAACATTTAAAATCCACCTTTGAGAAAAAGACCCAGAATGAACCAGAGCCAGATGAGGGCTCTATCCAGAGAAGGCCGACAATGTTTCTCTTCACGCAGAATTAAAGAAAGCCAAACTCGAATGTTTAGTTTATGCCTGGATAACAAAAACCATCTGAAGGTGGTAAGAACATAGATGTCTGTCTTTTTTGTTGTTTCCTCATTTACTTCTCTCCTTTGCATTAAGCGATAATATTTTCTAGTGTAACCTTTAATTACTCTACCCACACTATTCCAGTGAGACACAGAAACATTCCTCCTATATAGCTCTATTCTCTTTGTTCAATTATTTCTACACGTATCATATCTATATATGCTAGAAATCCAAAAATATAGTGTTACTATTTCTTTACATAGCTTCGTGTTTTTAAAGAAGCTGAGAGAAGGAAAGCAAGTATACGTTTACAGAGTCTGTTCTATTAACCTTATTATTTCTGGTTCTCTTCATTCTGTCCTATGGATTCAAGTTACCTAATGCAGTATAACTTCCCTCCTCTAATAAGGCTTTGCTTCCATTACCTCCTTTATGCTGTTACTGCCAAATACATTACTTTTCTAAATGTTACAGGCCCAAGAACATAAATGTATGCATATCATTTAATAAAATTGCTTTTTAAATCAGTTCAAAGAAGAAAGGGGGAGAAATACATATTCACCCTGCCTTTAAAATTTTTTTTAATGTTTATTTTTATTTTTTGAGAGAGAGAGAGTCAGAGAAAGAGGGGGACACAGAACCCAAAGCAGGCTCCAGGCTCTGAGCTGTCAGCACAGAGCCCGACATGGGGCTCGAACCCACAAACCATGAGATCATGACCCAAGCTGAAGTCGGACACTTAACCGACTGAGCCACCCAGGTGCCCCTACACTGCCTTTTATAATTGTATGATAACCTACGCTGTTGGCATTCTTGGTTTCCTCATATGGATTTGAATAATCGTCTGATCATTTGCTTTCAGCAACAACTTTCTTTAAACATCCTATAAGGCAGGTCTGCTGATGATAAATTGTTTTTGCTTTAATTTTAGAATCTCTTTCTTTCACTTTTATTACTGAGAGAGAGTTTTGCTGGATATAAGATCCTTGGTTAGTGGATTTTTTTCTTTTCAGGACTTTGACTAAGCCATCCCACTGCCTTCTCCATCCCACATCCACTGTTTCTATGAGAGGTCAGCAGCTAATATTACTGGGATTCGTTGGTACAATTTGAGTCATTTCTCTCTTGCTGCTTTCAAGACTTTCTCTTTCAACGTTCTTTACTATGATGTGCGTAGATGTGGACTTCTTTGTATTTATATTATTGGAGTTTATTGTGTTTCTTAAATGTGTGGATTGTCTTTCAACAAATTTGGGAAGTTTTCAGCCATTCTTTCTTTTCTTTTCCTTTTTTTTTTTTTTTTTTTTGTTCCTTTCTCCTCACCTTCTGGTACTTGTATTAGATGGATGTTGGTGTGTTTAGTGATATCCTAAATTTCTCTGAGGCTCTGTTTGTTTTCTTCATTTTTTCTCTCTGTCATTTGAAATGTATAACCTCTATCACTCTATCTTTAAGCTTACTAATTCTATCTTCTGCTAGTTAACATCCAGTGCTGTGGCCTTCTAGTGAATTCTTCACACCAGCTATTACTGTTCAACTCCAGAATTTCCATTTAGTTTGGGTTTTTTTGGTGGTGGTGGTGGTGCTGTTTTAGGTAGGCTCCACACCCAACATGGGGCTTGAATTCATGACCCTGAGATCAAGAGTAGGATGTTCTACTGCTTGAGCCAGCCAAGCACCCTAACCATTTGGTTCACTTTTATACTTTCTATCTCTTTATTGATTTATTCCCTAATTGGTCAGACGTTGTCATCATATCAGGTCTTTACCCGTTAAGCATGTTCCTCTAGTTCTCTGAATACTTTTATCATGGCTGCTTTGAAGTCTTGGTCTGTTAAACCCAGTATCTCAGCCCTCTCCCACACAGTTTCGGTCACTTTTTAAAAATCCCATCTCAAATTTCTGTTTCTTTGCATATCTTACCTTTTTTTTTTTTTTTTTTTTGAAACCTGGACCTTTTAAATATATTGTAGCAGTTCTGAATGGTGATCCTCTCCTCCCTGGGGGCTTGTTTTTGTTTATTCTTTCAGTGAGTTGGCTGGACTAATTTAGTGAAGTCCATCCCTGCCCCCCCACTCCACCAGAGGGCTCAGCTTCCAATGGTATTCCCCAGGGGGTCCAGTCTCCCTGGGATGACATGGTTTTTTCAGGACTCTCCTCTTCCCTGGCCTCTTTTAGGCTGCCTGCCTGCCTCTGATGTTATCATACCCAGCTGTTTTTGACAACGATCTGGGGCATCAATTGTTACACAGCCTGATCCAATTAAATGAAGCCTTTGTGAAGGGGTAATTTTTTATGTCCGGGTATGAGGTCTGTTCTGACCCCAGGAGGGTTCTTCCTAGTTGTCTCTTTCCCTGGTTGTCTCTAGCCTAAAGTTTCAACTCTTGCTCTCAGGGAGCTACCAGCCTCCTTAGTTACTTACCACCAAAATCTCTTTGTTTTTTAGAGTATCATTAGGTCTGAACTTCCCCATGCTCTGGCGTAAATAAATTCAGCACCTTTGGGGAGAGCCCCAGAGCTTTCTCTTCTTATGGACTACCTCGTCCCCTCCTTGGCAAAATTTCTGAGCCACTGCCCTAGAGCTGGGGTCAAGGATAGTGGCCCACTTCTTTCAGAGTGGCACCCTCATTTTATGAACAGAGTGCTGGGTGAGGGCAGTAGCTCTTGATCTTCTAGGCTTGACTCTTCTGGAATTGAGCCTCTGCCCTACAAGTAAACTGGGGTGACAGAGGGCAATTAGGGCCTCAGGATTCTCAGTTTGGTGAAGAGCCTCCACCCTACAAGCAGAGGCTGGCTATATTTGCCTGGAATTTAGCCTCTGCAACATGTAGCTAGAGGGGAATGAGAAATGCTGGCAGCTGCCCCTCTCAGGGAGATGCTGAAGCCCTTGATGGAAACCCAAAGGAGAGGGAGCCACACCTTCTTGGCCACATCCAGCCAAAGGTATGGCTTCTGTCATGCTGACCTGGGCAGGAAAAAGTAGGCCACAGCTCAAGTGCCACAAACTTTTGCTGTTATTACTGTGATTTAGATTTTCCTGAATAAATGTTTCTTCATTTGCTGTATGCCTTTACGGCAACTTCCAGATATTTTAATTGATTTCCTAAAAACAATTTTCATCAATGATTGTTGTTTTGCTGAGGAGCAGGTCTGCAGAACCCCTAATACTATATCATTCTAGAAGTGAATCCTGATAGAATGTATACTTAATTTCTAACAAAGAACAAAACACTACGTGCAACTTCCTTTTAGTCTAATATTCCATGTCAGGGAAGCTGGCATCAACCAGCAGAACAGGAATTCTACACACTAAGAGGAAACTTCCCTCAGGAGGAACTAAGCCATACCTTTAAAAATACATTATTTTTTTAGGGGCGCCTGGGTGGCTCAGTCGGTTAAGCGTCCGACTTCGGCTCAGGTCATGATCTCGCGGTCCGTGGGTTCAAGCCCCGCGTCAGGCTCTGTGCTGACAGCTCAGAGCCTGGAGCCTATTTCAGATTCTGTGTCTCCCTCTTTCTCTGACCCTTCCCTGTTCATGCTCTCTCTCTGTCTCAAAAATAAATAAATGTTAAAAAAAAAATTTTTTTTAATAAAAATAAAAATACATTATTTTTGAAGGGGCACCTGGGTAGCTCAGTCAGTTAAGCATCCGACTCTTGATTTTGGTTCAGGTCATGATCTCACAGGTTTGTGAGATCGAGCCCCACATGGGGCTCTGAGCTGACAGAGCAGAGCCTGCTTGGGATTCTCTCTCTCACTCTCTCTCTCTGCCCCTCCCTAACTTGTGCATGTGCATGCTCGCTCTCTCTCTTTCTCTCAAAATAAATAAACATTTAAAAAAATAATAACAAAATAAAAATACACTATTTTTGTTAATAACAATAGTCATTTATATGACTTGCTGACTAGCAAGTCATTTATAAAATGTGAGGAAACACTACCATGCATGGTTGGTGTGTGATCACAAATCAGATCATCAGGAAGCAGATGAACCACATATATCCCTCACAATAAATACCCCTCAAGTAAACCTCCTCTACACATATGAGGCTCATTTCATTCTGGGCCACTCAGCTGAGAAGGCCAAAAGGGTTCCAATCAACATCTGAAAGAAATGTGGTACTCCTCCCTCCCAAAAAACAACTGGTTTGGGATAACCAGGCAGGGGAGAAAGGAAAGTTGCTAGCACATTCTTGGAAATCACCAACTGTTGTCCATTCCCCAAGAGCAGCAGATGGCATTCCGAAAATGAAACTGAGGAGAGGGCTGGGAATGTGACAACACCAGACAACCATCTCCACCTGATGGGCAGGGGGTGGGAGGCAGGATAGCTCCAGTGCTGGCTCTGCCATGCAGGAGCTGAGAACTGGACTGCACCCTGGAACCCTTCCAGCCTCAGATTCCTCATCTATAAAATGGAGCTCCTCAATCACCCACAAAGCCCAAAGTCAGTACTTAGCAAACTGCCATTACTCTGGACAGAGTTCCTCAATAGGCTCTTTTTCCCCTCCAGGTCCCTCCAGACAGCAAACTGATGCCAGAAGGTTGTGCTTCCTATACAGGCTGGATGGGCACCCTTTCCAGAGTCAGCCAGTGCCTGGACCTCCCCCAGGACCTGATTGTGCTCACATTCATGAAGGTATCAACGGAGTCATCCCTAAAGGGCCCCCTGATATCACAGGAATCCAGATACCTGCCCTCACACCCTTCTGAGATTTCCTCCCGGCCAGCTGAGGCAGGAAAGATTCTAGGTGTGAGATGGGAATCAGTGATAAAGGACATAATGTACTGGCTCCCAGAGACAGCATATCAGCAGGGTCTACCCCTTCAGACAATAAGAGAGATGTTGGAAATCTCTAGCAGCTGCTTCTGGCCAGTGAGATTATCAGTTGGGTGGCAACTTCAAAAAAGCAAACCACACTAGAAAAAAATGTTATAAAATATACTGTACTCTTCCCACAACACAGATCCAGTCCTGTCCCCTACCTGCATGCCCTGACAGTCCCCTCTGTGGGGCCTCCTTTCCCATCTGCAGTATGGGGATGAAGAGAAACACAACTCAAGTGTGTGACTGTATACAAAGGTGCAGGCTTATCTCTGTATTAAATGCACTAGGCTTGCTGCTCTTTTTCTGTTGTTCCATCTACCCATTAGGATGGCTTCCCTCTCTTCACTCTCCCTGTCCTTTTAATGTTCTTGTCAACTGAAGTATACTGCTTTTCCCTGGTCCCCCTCCTGAGGGCTTGGAAACCAAACCATCCAGATGACAGCATGTGTGAATGTTTTAAAGAGACTACCCACCACATGAGGGCCATAGGGGCTCACGGGCACTTGGTTTACCTTCTGCTCCCCAGCCCCCGCCCTGCACTGGCTCCATGGTATCTGCTCATGAAACAATCTTGCCTTACATGTTACTGGGCTACTGGGTCAGGGAGCAGCACGCTATCAGGAAGGCAGTTGCTGAAAACAAAGACTTTAATCCAAACTTTAAAAAAAAAAAAAATCTACCATCTGACTATGTGACTACTCATACTGTGAAAATCTTCTAGAAATGCACAAAGCTCACCTCCCACTCCTTTTTGGAAATACAATTTGTTTTTGATTAACTGGGTCTCAACTGAAATTAGATACAGATGGAACTTAGTGTTCCTACTATTGTCTGTCTGACACAGTTTGGGTTTTGATTTTTTTTCTCCACCACCATAAAGAAATGAAGCTTCATTTTATTCCCCGCCCCCACTACAATTTTCTTTCATTACGAAGTTAGCGTTTAAATGCTTCTTTGGAAAGTGTTTTATTTTGTTCTAAGCAGAAAGAGTCCACATATTGTAAAATAATAATTTTAGAAAACAAACAAACCCTTCAAGATCTATTGTGAAACCCAAAGGAGCGAATATTTCACCTCAAAGTGTTATCTGGCCAGATTTGTGGCAGGTGTCCACCCTTCACCTAGCTGTCACCACTGACAGGGCCTCTAGATTCCCACCTCATTGACTGGGAGGCTAGTACAGCCTGTGTGTCACAGGCTAGTATAGTCCTAGTTCCAAACAGAATGCGAGGAAGGAAAGGCTCCCCACAAGGACAATAAAGGCTCAGGACCAAACCAAACCACAAATACCTCTGGAAGTACCTCATATCTAACCAATGAGAATCAAACTCCCTTCCCGAAGCCCCAAGCTCTTCCTCTATGTTTACCATAATACCACAGGCGTGGGGACTTGGGGTACCTCTGTGAGGCCCAACTGAGAAGACCATCATAGGATGGACACAGTCCCTCCCATACAGTGTCTTCATCTTCACATGGGGATCCATACTCCAGAGCCAGGTACTGTCTCTTTTTAGAGATTCCCGTGTGACGAGCAATATGGTCAGGAAAAGGAAACCAGCAGAAAACCTCAGCCCTCAAGAGGACATTCTTGACTTTTTGGGGGTGGCAGCGCTGTTCCTTTTCCCTCCTGCTCCAGTCTAGTCTCCTCCTCCTCCAAAACATGGAGTCTTCCTTCCTTCCTCCCCAAGCCCTTCCCTCTGCCACATCCAACACACCACCAAGTCCTTGTGACACACCCAGAACCGGAGCCCTGCTCACTATCCCATAGCTCCCACCTCACTTCCAGCCACCACACCTTAGGAGGTCACAAGGAGTTCTGGATGAACTCCATCGTCCTGGGCCTTTCTAGACTGTGCACATCACTCCACAGGCACATGGGTCCTACAAAGATGTTAATTCCAAACAGAGGGAGTGGAAAAGGCAGACAGGAATTTGGCAGCTGCATAGGGCGAGGGTGTAAAACCCTACACAAAATTCCATGTCAGCCAAGGACAAAAATTCAAACCAAACAGTTAAAGATGTCCCTACCATCTCCCTCTGGAAACAAGTTACGTGCCCAGTTATGGCAGGGAGGTGCGTTCCTGTGCATCCTCTCAGCTTCAGGGAGGGGAGCCCCTTCCCCTTTCTTTCTCTGCCAAGAAGAAAACTTTAGAGCCAAATTTCCCCCAGAGCGAGACTGTCAAAGGAGTCAGGCACCTCGGGGTTGCAGCACAGTGTTCCAAAATCTCCAAGATAAAAGATGCTGAACCACTTGGTACGGATGGTGCCAACAGATGGAGTGTAAATGACAGCTCTCATTTGGTGCTTCAGTGAACCAGTGCCCATCAGAGTCATTCAGCATGATAGGGCCCTTTGCCAGCACCGAGGACAACCACAAAGACAGGGAAAGGTTGCAGGCCTGGCCTAGTCCTCAGTGTGTGCCTCCATTCTCCTACACCATACCAATTTTATCCACTAAGCCATCCAAAAGATGATGCCTACATCCCTCTCCCTTGAGGCCCAATATAGCATTTCCAAGTCAACTAGCCACCAGCTGTGGACTCACAACACCCACTGAAGTGTGAGGCCACATTCTCTTCAGAATTGGCTTCTCCTGGATTCTTTCCCTTTGGGGCCCCACCATGCTCAGAAGCTCAGACAGATCTGACACAGCTTTCCAATCATCAACCGAACTGGTCACTCAGTTCTGCCCCCTCTTCCTTTGAGGTTTATCTGCTCTCATCACCCTCTTCTCTAATACCACTGGCATCCCACACAGGACTGAGGCAATAGGCCCAGAACTGGCTTCCCAGTGAGGCTGAGAACCAAAACTACATCATGTACACACTCATGCACATGCATATGCATGCACTCACTTAAAGGCAAGGGCCTGGAGTCTTTAGGTCAAGATGTGAGGCTTCTATCTTATAGCTCTCACATCAAGATCCCACAGCACTCCTCACCACACCCAGAGGCAGGAGCTGGCTCCAAGCCCAGCCCCTAGACCTCTTCCTGAACCCCAGCCTCAAGTAGCCCTCCCTTTAAGGAGCTCTGGCTCTGCTTCCTGTTTACCCAGCTCATTGTGTTGGAACTTCTTTTCCATTGGGTTCTTTTCTTAGGTTAGACTTTATTGCTTTTGACCAAGAGTCACTATAAGACTCAGGGAGCAGGAATCATTCATTCAGGACATAGCATCTCCACCATGAACTGGCAAGAAAGTATGTGACTTCAGAGTGAGAGCCTATGAATCATGATAGCACCACTAAAGTGACAATTTCAAAAACAGAATTCAGAATGAGGGGCACATCAATTTATAACTTTAAGATGGTACATATAGAGCCCAAGGAGGCAGAGCTGGTCAATGGAGAAGATTTTCAGTTATCCCTTACTAGTATTGCTACTTACATGTTTTGCTTTGGTCATTGTCGTTCAATTGAGTACACAGGAACTGAAATTATAACACTTTTAGACACTCAGTGCCCATATCCTAGTTTCTAATACCATTCTCCAATAAAAGGAATGAGGGTTCTTTGTAGAAATGGCTGATTCTAGGGCTCGGGCAGGAAAGTAACAAGATGAGCGTGGAGTATCTTGCAGTGTCGAAAAGTCGTGTTAAAACAACAACAAAAAACAAAAACCCAGTAAAAAGCCCCATAATAATGGAGTATGTCAAAGGGTCCCGGGAGCCAACTGAAAGAGCTTCCAGTGGCCAAAGCTGGAACAATGTGAGCAATGAAATAATTAAGCTAATACTGACTTATAACCCAAAGTCTAAAATAAATATCCATGAATCCATACTAATATAAATGAACGAGTGAATAAATAAAATTCTTCCCATACTGAAGAATTCCAAATAACTTATGTCCTAACCCTTCAAAGAGGTAAAGCCACTCACCCCTTACCTGTGGGCTGCACATGGCAACTGTCTTCCAGAAAGAATGTTACACAAGAGGTGGGGAGTATACCTTTACAAGGAAGAAACCTGATAAACCTTACCTGAGCCCAGTGCTCAAGGTCAGCGTCCACAGTGATAAGTCATGTTGACAAGTGTGTGCCCTGCTGTGATGTAACCAGAAGGGTACATCATCCTTGTGGCCTTCCTCTCCAAATCCCACATCCCCAATATTACATGAGGAAAACATCAGACAAACCCATGACAAGGGTGGGTTATAAATATCTGGACAGTACTCCTCAAAACTGTCAAGGTCATCATAAGGGAAGTCAAAACTTCTCACAACCAAGAGGACTCTGAGGAATTAAGATGAGTAAGTGTAATGTGGTGTCTTGGATAAGGATCTGGGGACAGAAAAAGGACATTAGGTAAAACTAAGTAAATCTAAATAAAGCATGGAGTTTAGTTAATAATAATGTATCAATATCAGTTCATTAGTTGTGACTAATGTACCACGATAATGTAAGATGTTAACAATATGGGAAATGGGTGGGGGCAGGAGATATAGAGGAACTCTGTACTATCTTCCCAACTTTTCTATAAACCTAAGACAATTCTAAAATTTAGAAGTTTATTTAAGAAAATAATCTTAGCTCTGAATCAACTAGCCTTCCCTCCACCCCCACCTTTTCTTAAAGCAGGAATGGTAACCTATACTTATCTCCCCACAGCACTTAACTACCTCTGGCCTCCTTAGGAGCCAATCACGGCACGTTTGTGGGCTTGCTGAGTGTTCACTTCCAGTCTCGCCCATGCCTACTTCCTGCTGTTGGCTGAGGTCACTAATACAATGGCTCCAGGTCAAGGCGGGGCAGACTCCTCACATGACAGTTCCCACCGGGCTAAGGCCCTCAGAAGTAGAGCAATCAGACATTTGAGAAGCAGCTGCCTTCCCCTTCATGCAACCCAGCCTTCTAAGAATTGGCTTCTATTCCTAGACTCCTCTGATGTAACTCATCTGCAGGAATCCAGCACATGATCTAAAAGCTCTGTGGTCTGGGCCTAATTCACCCACCCCAAGCTGTAGGGCCTCTGGGCAACTCTGGGGAGCCCCTGCCTGGCCTGAGCCAGGTCTCCCTTCTTCTGGCTCCCCTGCAAATCCACCAGTTTCCACCTTTTTAGGCCACTGAGATGCATCACTGCTTGGGTACATAGGCTGATGAGAAATGGAAGGGGTTCCTCTTCCTCGAGGAACTAAGAGCAAGGAAAGGAGCAGGACAGGAAAAAAGCAAGAGAAAGAGAGAAGATGAGAGAACAAGGCAGCGCTGTGCTGGATTAGGAGCAAGATTTTTCAAACTTCCCAGACTTGCAGCACCCCAGGAGAGTTCAAAGCACCTCTGCTGTTTCACAAAGCGTCACTGTCATCACTGTCACCAGGATACGTCGGATTCTTGGACCATCTTGTAAGAGCGCCCATAACGTATGTGCATTTCCATAAAACTTGGCCTAATTCATTACTGAGACTTCGGGAAACAAAATAAAATCAGTCAATGTTATTACGGTTCCCCAGGAAGATACCCGGAAACAGACCAGAAAAAGCTAGAAATTGAGCCTTCTGTTATAGGGAGGAATCAGGAAACACAAACCCGCTGCCAGGGACCCTGGAAAACCACAGTCCACTCCATGGGGCTGTGGCAAATTTCCCATTGAAGGTGGTGATTCAAAACTTCTACAAAGTCCTGTTTCTAATTTAACTTTCTCATCAGGAGGCACCCCTCCCTTCATTTTAGTGAAACTTAAATAATTTTTAAGAAGAAGAGAACATATAATTTGGGTGGGTTAGCAAATGGCACATTTTAGTACTTTAGACAAGGTGTTTCCAACAGATTACTATATTCTCAGTTACAGACTTACCTCAAGATAAGAATATTCTACAATGACAACAGAACTCTGGGTTAACCCATTCAAAGTATGATGAATGAAGAAAGCTCTCAAAAGTCTCACTTAAAAATCAAAATACTCTCAAATTAATAAGATGCTTAAACTCTGAAATCAACAAAATAAAGGAACCCACAGCTGAACTGCCATCACTAGAAGAATGGCAGCAGTGGTCCCTAAGTGACAGCTGGCCCTACAGGTGGGGGACAACCAGACAGACGCCAGCTGCCCAGTACCCACGTCATGCCGGGACCCACCCTGGGGGTTTTCGAGGAATCCGACCCTGTAGTCAGCCAAGGAAAGCAAGCACAGGAACGCTAAAAGGAAAAACCACCACAGTTCTCTTACTGCAAGTTTGGAAAGTAAAGGAGGAAATCCCCACTCATAACCACACCTTCACTGCAGTTAGCTCTCCAGTTTTACAGATAAGACCAGTGTGTACAAAAGGTAGAGTAGCCTGCTTTTTCATTTGCGTGTTAGATTGTAAACATATCTCATGCTTGGCCAGGATGCATGTGGATCATATATTAAAGACCAAATCAACATCTTCATGCACATTCAGTTTTTAACTTAATCTAAAATTATGTCTAGGGCTCCTGGGTGGCTCTGTCAGTTAAGCGTCTGACTCTTGATTTTGGCTCAGGTCAGGACCTCACAGTTTGAGATCAAGCCCCATGTCAGGCTGCACTGACAGAGAGGAGCCTGCTTGAGATATTCTCTCTCTCTCTCTCTCTCTCTCTCTCCCCCTGCCCCTTCCCTGCTCACATTCAGGCACTCTCGTTCTCGCTCTCTCTCTCTCTCTCAAAATAAACATTAAAAAATAGTAATAAAATAAAATATGTCTTACAAAGAAGATATCGTGTGGCTATTTCTTCAGCTCTAAGGCAGCCACCAGCCAGGCAGCAAGGCTATAAAGACCCTGCATAGTGGTGGTGGTGGAGGTAGGGATAGTCTTTGCTGGTGCGAAAGCCAGACCTCTTGGTAGAATGCAGTTACATCCCTTCGGGTCGGCCTGTGCACAAAGCATCCATGCAAAGCAGACTCATAGCAGAACTGGAGTGTGCTCCGCCACCATGTGTATGTGTTGGAGGGGTGGGGGTAGATTTGCTGCAAGAGTGAGCATGAGAAGACTGGAGCCCCTGCTCTCTGGCAGGATCTCAGGCAAAGCCATTCACTACAGCACTGCCAGTAACATATTTTATACCATAAATCACAAGATTTAATAGCAGCCTAAATGCCTGTTAGGGACACAGTAAATTATGGTTCAGTCATATGGTAAAATATGGTGAAAAACCGTGTAGAATTTGAAATGGAAATCACTGAGTTTATAACAACTGACAGGTGAAAAAGTAAAATTCTAAGCTCTACCAGAATAAATACACAGAAGTACACATACATACACACACAAAGTGGAAGATATTAAGAAGAAAATATATTAAAATGTTAACACTGGTAATAGTTGTGCCATGATTTTATTGTCTATCTACTGGACCATGTTTTTCTAAACCCTTTACAATAAGCATGCAAAATTTTATTAACTGTACCCACATTAGGTGGTTTAGTATCTCCACACTATTTTGAGCCTTCTTGTAGTACCCTATCCTTCCCACGCTGCTCCTGGGGATAATTCTTCCTCCTGCCTCCCAGACTCTGCTGGAAGAGCTCTGCTGAAAGAGGGGACCTCAAATGCCTAACCCCTCCCCCAATCTTACACAGTGCTTGGCACACATCCCCTCCATCACCCTAGTCACATGGGAAGTTCACACTTCAGACTCTCAGTTCTCAGGGCAGTGATTGGGGCTTGGCCATGCCTGTACTGCAGGGCCAATGGACATAAAGCTCCAGTGAGCCTGGCAGACAAGGAGTAAGGGGGAGCCAAGAGCAGGCTACACAGCAGAAGGGGAGGCGGGGATTCAGAGGGCTGGGATCCAGGGATGGGCACCCTGGGGGCAGTTTTAGGAATAACCACAGAGAGGGAAGCAGAAGTCCAGAAGTCTAGCTTGGTGATGCTAGACATCCCTGCAGACATAAGAAAAGTAAGGAGGTAACAGGACTTCAGAGGCAGGTGCTGAGTCCTTTCTGAAACCCAGGGTAACCTGAAGTGACAGAGGGCAGTGACTGGAGGTGGAGAGTATGGCACAGTCATGGGTCAAGGAGGAAGGGACTCCCAAGCCCACTTCTGGAAGGAGATGTAGGATGAGCAGAGAAAGAGCCCCAACTTCATTTTGAGGCCTCTGGCTCTCTAGAGAGAATCATGCATATTTCAGTTTATGTGAGGAGGCAAAGGGGGGGAGTGAGGTGGGGAGCAAGAGCTTCTTTACGCAAAAGGAAAGGCTCCCAGCAGATAGTGGGAAGGAAGACTTCACTGAATAAAAACACAGGCCATCTGTCAGACACAGACCATTTGTTCACCCAACCCTGGATGGCCGCACAGCGGAGTGTGTCCCTGTCCCACCGTGAATGGGGACAGAGCAGCTGACAGGAAGGTGGGACAGGCCTGGGAAGAGGGGGGAACAGAGAGCCTGTCTGAGATGCTATCTTTAGGGCAGGGCTCATGAGCCATGTGAGTGACAAGTGTTTAAAGCAGAGACCAAGGGGATGCTCAGTGGCAGACAGAACCTGCCCGAATGAAGGCAACTCTGCAGCAAAGGTGGACCCAAGACCAGCCTGTGCTTTGCCATGGGAATCAGGGCAGACCCATACCTGCCCCAGCATGCTCCCAGTAGAGCAGGGCAGGTAGGATGAGAAAGAGGAGGGAGCAAAGTCCATTGGGACTTGGCCCCACCCTGAACTTGACTATTCCCTTACCACTTGGGGGGCCAGGCAGCCAGAAGCTCAAATACAAGCTATTTCTGACCATAGGCATCTCAAGACTGAAACTGAGAATTAATAAGCAGTGCTTGCTTTCCATCCCCCAGGAACCAAAATCTGTGAACACTGAGTCACAAAATACAAAGGTTTAAGTGGGTAAAAACAATAAAATGTGAATTGAGGACAGTGGTAACCTCAGGGAGAGAGTCGGGGCCCATGTAGTTTCTGTTGTATCAGGAATTAAATTGTCAAGCTGAAGACATTTCCGTGTATTATTTTTCCTGTAGGTTTTCATATAAAGTATCACCTAAAAATGTTGTTATTAAGGTAGATCCCAAATCCCTATCTGTATTATATTTTCACCAATCCTTTTACTTTTCTTTCAAAAAAGTAACATAGGTGTCATAAAATTCTAAAGCCATGCATTTCTGTTAAATGAGAGGATATGCACCCATCATTTTAGATCACATCCCTGGATGTCAACCACATTTGCCCAATGTCAGTACTGACTTGCTGGTTGCTGGCATCCATCCCCCACGACAGGCCCACTTGGGAGACAACTCCATTCAGGCAGCAGTGACAAGTGGAGGGGCCACCGCACAGCTGCACCCACCCTGCCCCTTTCTACCTTCCAGGAGAGCCAGTTACACCTGTCTAGAAGTGCCCGCCTTTCATTTTCAACCCACACCAGCCTGCCCTCCTCGTGGGGCCCTCACACCCTAGACCAGGCTTGACTGATCCTTGACCTCCACAAGGCCCACCTAGACTTACACCAGTAAGTTAAAGCATTCCTGGCCAAGAGGTTCCTAAGTGGCGATTTAACCTGCCATCCCTGGGGCGGAGGAGTGGGTTTACCCAGACCTCCAAGGTCTTCACCCCCAAAATGTGATAATGTAGGAGGTACAGGCACAAAGCAGGGGAAAAAGGGATCAGAAATCAGGGTCCCTCACATCACCTGCTGTGCCACTTTCTTTACCACTGCTTCTGTTTATCGAAACTTTTCCAGTTTTTAAAGTACAGTGTTGAGCGAATAGGCCAGGAAAAGATATCACACAACCCAACTCCAATGTGGTAGACCCGAAATAAAGGGGAAAAGAGAAGCAAAAAGTGCTGTTGCTGCAGCCTTCACTAAAGAACAGAAAGCCTGGCGTGGAGGCAGGGGTGGGGTGCACCCCGAAGACCAGCTGCCAGACGCTCACATCCAGCAAGCATCCCACTGCAGACTGCAGCTACCTTCCTCCCCTTCCTGGGGTTCTGCAAGGCACCATTTTAGCAGGAAGGACAGCCAAATGCCTAGAAAACCTCTCCAAGGGTAACCCTGCTTGCTTACACTGGGTCACTTGGAGATATAATAAAACGTCCTCATAAATCTGCTATCGAGGCTCAATGTAGTAAGATCATCTCATATGGAGAACTGTGGCGTTAAATTACATGAGGGATGGTGTCAATGAATCTTTATACTACTTCAGACAGGTAAAACACATGCCAACCTTAAGCCAAATACAGCTCCACAAAGAAGCCAGCACCCTCACCGGGCCACGAGATTACCCAGGGGCCGATGGCAACCAGAACCAGTGACTGCAAATGAATAAGGGTTCTGGTGGCCAAGAGTGGTATGTTTGAAACATGCCAAGTGACCGAGCTGGCTCTGCCACATAAAATGCTTCGAGGCTTTTGGGAAAGACATGCAGTTTCTTTCCTTCTGGAGCATTTTCAGAGGAAGATATCTTGACCCCACTCAGAGGCTCACACCATGTCCACAGATACTCCTCCAACCCCTCCTATTCACAATCCCCTGGCCTCTCTGTGGGGCGAGAACTTACACTGAGTGACACTCAGTGACACCCATGACCTCACGATAGAAGCACCAGATGCAGGAAAATTTTACAGGTGCTCTAGTTAAATTCTGTTTTTTTCAGGATCCCCACCTCCAAAGAGTTTGGAGTTGAAAGGTAACCAGCAAGTGAACTGGCAGCACGCCTGGTGCCTGGCATGTGAGCATGGGAACAGGTCACACAACTCCTCATTCTGATGGCGGAAGGTCAAAGGCATGTGGCGGCCCTGCCTGCCTGCTATCCCTCCAAAGGGGAGTGTGACTGGAGAGACAGACACACAGGCACCAGGGCCACACCTAGCAACAAGGCAGGCTGGTTGAAGATTCAGTGCCCTGGAGGGGCTGAGGCTGCAGCTGGCTACTCAGAGGGCTGGAGATGGGGCCCGTTCTGCCTGACAAGGCTGCCGGCCAGGCGCAAGGGACCAAGTGTGCAAATGCACAGTGGTTGGGTGGCCACCTTGGTCATTTAGTCTCCAACACAAAGGGAGCCTACCAAGACCTGAAACCGCATAAGAGGGAGCCCAGACCAAGGCCCGGCTCTCCAGAACTGACAGTGCTAGGGAGCAGTCAGCAATGATGTCCCTAACAGGTAAAGTTACAATAGGAGTCCTTTCTGCAGCAAAAACTATACTGAGCCAAGAGAAACTATGACAGGACACTGGATAAAATCTAGGCTAGTCACCTGAGCCTCCTGTCTCTGAGCCTCCCTTCCTTCCTCTGCATTTGGAAATAAATAATAACTACTTCATCAGGTGGCAGGGGATTCATGAACAAAGCACACCTGACATGATGCCTGGCATGTGAGCCAACCTCTCCGGACAGGGGAGTCCTCCACCTGTCCAAGGCAGTGAGGGCACAGGATCCTCCAGGGGCTCCTCCACGTATCCTTGCAAATCAGGAAGAAAGGCTTTCTGCTTCCCTGAGGCTGAGAGGAGCAAGCCCAGAGGGAAGGGTGCTGACACTGCTAGCTGAGGAAGCCCCGCAGCTCCCACTGGGAGAGACTGACCTCAGGCAAGACGGACCCCCAAAGACAGACCCCCCCCCCAACTGGACTACGTGGAGGCAATTTCTAAGGCCATAATAAGATAAAAGTATGTCTAGGAAAGGCCTTCTAGAAAGTCACATACAATAGGCCTGAGGGAGAGGGGCGGTTTTAAAACCTGGTATGGCCCAGTGAAGACCCTGAGGAAGGAGTCCAGCTTAGGGCCAGGCACAATAGGGCTCTAAAGATCATCACATGGTAACAGCTCAACCCAAGTGGCCACCCAGGAACCAAGAAGATTGGGCAGGGCTCAGTATTTTTTTTAAATGACTATCCCTTGGGGAAGAGGAGAGGGAAACAAGCTTGTTGGTGTCCTCTGTACCCCAAATTCCATTTGTGACTGTTATTTGTTTCAGAGAAGCTGGCACATGACAGATGTTTTATGTATCAAAGTAAACCAAATGGGACCTCATCCTTACACTCTGTCCGCGTGGTTTTTGCCAATCGACCACCTGCTTGTGTCACAGACAATATGGATTCCAGGGCACAAGTGGGTTCTGTGCCTCTCGACACACTTGAGAAGAACCTAACGCAGCACACCTTGTCAATTTATAAACAGCGGGGTCACAACTCTGGTCCCCATGGCTGGGACAAGCTGGCTCAGACCAATTATTCCCATGAAAAGATGCCAACAACCCAACTATCCATTCATGTCTGAGGACTCTGTGAACTAGAATTGGCATGTGATTATTACAGTGAAATAAGTGGGCTCCTAGCTTTTAAGCCACCTTGTTACCACTCATGGTGGTGGGGTAGCCGTTGGGACATCTCATGAGGCACAGGCAGGAGGAGCTCCTGCCAGAGTACAGCAGATTCTGTCTCCCCCATCAGAATGGCTGCCCACTAGAGGGGGCCCAGGAGCCCCTCCAAACACTCCTAGAATTAGAAGTGTGAGCAACTGGCACTGAAAGAAGTAGCCCAATTTGGGGAAGGTAATACAAATAAGTTAATATCTCTAGTTGGGGGTTGGAAGAGGGACAAGTGTCCAGGACAACTTGAAGTGCAGTCCACAGACCAGCAGCATCAGGGTCATGCAGGAGCTTGTAGGAAGTGCCTGACCTATTACAGCCAACTCCCTGAGGGTGGAGCCCAGGAATGTGCCTGGAACAAGGCCTCCAGATGATTATATGGCACTGAAGCTGGGGCACATATGTCTGGTTTCCTGTCTTAGAAACAGGCTTGAAGCTTGAAACAACTGTTTCAATTAAGTCCTCATGCTCTATGAAAAATCAGACTTCCCTCTTTTCAATAAACTGAAAGAGCACAAGACAAAGACAAGGGTGTGGGCTATATCCATGTGCAGTGATGGAAGAATGGAATGCAGAGGAAGCCAGGACAGAATGGGACTGGTAGCTGCACCCTCCTCAGCCGTCCCACTCCAGCTTCCCACCATCCCCCTACTGGGGCACCCTCTCCACAGCCACAAAGTTGGCCAAGAAAAAGATCAAAAGAGAGATCACCGCTGTTTGGTGCAAGGTGTGTGTGTGTGTGTGTGTGTGTGTGTGTGTGTGTGTGTGTGTGTGTGTGTGTGTGTAACTCAACACCTCCCCACAATTAACTCAGAATCTGGGCTAAGCGCTGCCCTGTCCCCACTCTGACTGGTACTTCAGCACGGCTGGGTGGAAAGCCACTCAGCAACTAGGCTATAAGGAAGGCTCTTTGCTGCCTATGCTCTGGAATCCCTCAGGTCTTGGGCAAATGACCTGGTCCTCAGATCAACAGATAAGAAACAGAATGTTGCAAAAGCTCCCCCCAGACACAGAGGCATCCTGGCTCCAGACAGAGCAGGAGGCCTCCCCTCACACCTTGAAAAGAGAGGCCTTGGGGCGCCTGGGTGGCGCAGTCGGTTAAGCCTCCGACTTCAGCCAGGTCATGATCTCGCGGTCCGTGAGTTCGAGCCCCGCATCAGGCTCTGGGCTGATGGCTCGGAGCCTGGAGCCTGTTTCCGATTCTGTGTCTCCCTCTCTCTCTGCCCCTCCCCCGTTCATGCTCTGTCTCTCTCTGTCCCAAAAATAAATAAAAAACGTTGAAAAAAAAAAATTTTTAAAAAAGAAAAGAGAGGCCTTCACCAAGCCCAGTCTGTTTGGCCAGCCCGAGGCTATCCTCTTGGGTGGGAGGGAGGATACTATGACTTAAACACAGTGTGCTTGAGACAGGAAAAGGAAATACCCACAAATTAAAAAGTACACCCTATTTTAGCTCTAAACACACATCCCTCTCACAGAAAGCAATGTCCAAAATAGCACATCCTATTTTAGGGAGATCAAAGGCAGCTCCTAAATGGGCCACAAAACAGACCCAGAGTTTGGAAAGTCAGGGCTATGTAATAACACAAGGTTAGAGGCTGTAGATGGTGTTTAACAATCTCCCACTCCAGCCCACTTAAGGCCCAGGAGACTGAGACACTAAGTCCTCCTGACTCAGATTCTATCCTCCACGGCTCTCCTCCCATGTGGGGGCTCAGGCAGTGGCAGTCAGGGAAGCCCCCAGCCTGTCCTCCCTCACCCACCATAGTGTCTGGGGCAGGAGCAGCAGACCCTGATAAATGGACACAGGCAGGAAGAGGTGGGAGCAGGGTGTGGCAGAGGGAGAAAGCCCCTGCTCATCAGCCAAACTTTTGGCCAAAGAGGGTGAGTCACTCACGGAGGGACTGTGACTAGCATGATCTTATTCTCTCACAAAGGGAAGGAAGTTCCCATAACACCAACATTGTGTCCTGGGGACAAGGGGCAGGGAAAGGTGACAACCAGCCAAAATGGCTCAAGATCTGCTGGAATCAAGGCTCTGGTTAATCCTTTCTTGTTAGGCTGTGGTCTGCGAACATGGTATTATACCTCATACAGAGAGAAGCTGCAAAGCAAAGATGCCCCTAGAACTGGGGAACAGAGCCTGGAGCAGTCACTTGCTGAGACCATGGTTTCCCCAATTCAGGCAGGGTGGCCAGAATGTGCCACCACACCTGCTCAGCACCACTCAAGGCCACAAGTGTGCTGCTGCGGGTACCTCAGGGAGTCAGGACGGCAGGTGGACTGACGCAGCATGCCTCCTGTTCCTGGAAGGGGGCCTACCCCACAGTCACGAGCATAGCCCAGAACCAGACCATCTGTGTTCATTTCCCAGCCCTGCCACCTCCCAGGCCACACATAACCAGGGCTGAATAGCTCAACCTCCTGCTCCTCAGTTTCCCCCTCTGAAACCGTCCTACGAAGCATCTACCTCGTCGGCTGTAGCATAGACGAGATGATTTCATCCCCGTAAACTGTATGTGGCACACACACAAGCGTTTGCTGCTATTCTATCACTACTACCAAGGCTATGCGACACTCCCAAGCCCCCGGGACTCTTCCATCCATTCAGAAACAAGGGTTCTGGAAGCACTCGTGCCAAGCCACTGGATCAAGGACAGCAGAGAAAGGGCTGTAAGCACCCGGAGAACACAGAAAACTTACAACAGGAAATAAGGCCTTGATGAAAGTCGATAAATCTATTAAAAGCACCCATTAAAAACCTGGCTAGAAAAGAATAGGCCAGAGGGCCCCCTGAGAATTTCTACTCTGGCAACCAGGAACTGAGAGGCAGGCCCCACTCCCTTCTGGAGCTGGACAGGTCTCCTGGAACCCCACTCCCGACCACAGCCTCAGCAGAGTTAGGCCTCCAGCCCTTTCCTCCCTGCACACACCCAGGGCTGGGCCACAGCACTGTGATTAGTGCCTCCTGAACTCCAGGACTGGGGACTGGAAACCTGATGGGGCATGGGGGGAGGCTGCTGCTCACCCCCAAAATAAAGGGTACAACCCAGCTGGAGACAGTCTCTGCTCTGAGGAACTCCTGGGCTTGAAACCTCCTGAGGGCAGACCAACAGGGCAACCTCCACTCAATGTGGAGCCATGTTGAGACTTGACCAAGAATCCAGTCGGGGTGAGTATATACAGACCCTTAGAGCCCAGTGCAGTTAGCACAGCACTGTGTGTGTGTCCTAGCAATGCCTGACCAGAAACCTGGGGTTACCTAGCACTGAATAAGCAAAACTCAAATTCTAGGAAGTATCAAGACTCAAATTTTTAAAAGGTTTCTGCAATCTTGATTTAAAAAAACAAATCAAGCTAATATGAGTCAATATGGGGGCGCCTGGGTGGCTCAGTAGGTTAAGCATCCAACTTCAGCTCAGGTCATGATCTCACGGTTTGTGAGTTGAGCCCTGCATCAGGCTCTGTGCTGACAGCTCAGAGCCTAGAGCCTGCTTCAGATTCTGTGTCTCCCTCTCTCTCTGCCCCTCCCCCACTCGCACTCGGTCTCTCTCTCTCTCTCAAAAATAAATAAACATTAAAAAAGATTTATAATATGAATCAATATGAACCCTCATTATCCTATGTGCCCATTCTAATTAAATTCTTTTAAAAGTTTTGAGATTTAAAAAAAAATTCAGGTGGCAAGTATGACTCGTTTTATTATGGAGAAAAACGTGGGCAAAATCTCATTGCTAAGGAGGCTTGTTACCACCAAGCTATTTGGAGTTGATTTTAGTAAGATTCTACCATCAGATCTTGACTACCTGTGGGTGGATTAAACATTTGTGGATTTAGCCTTGGTAAACAATGAGAAAGTAGTGTATCTGTGGGAAAAAATTAAAACCATTACAACTGCACTCTACAGTTATTTGGAACTACTGACAACAAAGGGGGACACACAGGGCCCCCACAGAAACAGGTCCTTCCCCATCATGGAGAGTGCTGCTCCCCTCCTCCCAGAATCCCCACCCCAGTAAGGAAAACGGGATGAGGAGTGGGCTGCCCTGTTTGCCACAGCCATAACCATTTTTGGTCATGCAGTGAAATACTGATCTTTTAAAGTATAAAAACAATGTATCTGTGAAGTTCAACGTGCTTCTCAATTTTACATGTAACTTTTACCAAATTAAACTCATCTCGAACTACATTTTGACTCCTTTTATATTACCTGTGATTTTGCTTTATCCAAGGTCTGCCCCTTCCCTCTCCGACCTCATCTGTCTTCCTGGTTGATCAAGAGTTGAGTTTCAACAGCTGGGGGGCAGAGATGATTTCAGTACTTGAACCACAGCCCACGGACGGGGTTTTGGAAGGTTCTCTGTGACCTAGAAATCTGACAGGCTAACTCTATGACTCAAATGAAATCCATCCCACGGCTTTCTCAGCACGCACAGGATGCAATCCAAAGTCCTTCAGCAGCATGAACCTGCGGCCCAGCTACCTTTCCCAGGCTTACTAAACGCCACACCGCAGGTGGTTTCTCGCAGGCTTTCAAGTATGTATCTCCATGTCTTCTCTCAGGCTGTCCCTGTTCTTGTTCTTGTGGGCTTGGGCTTGACAATTCCCACTCATGCTTCATGACCATTTTAAATAGCAGTTCCTCTGTGAAGCTTCTCCCACATCCAGGCAGAAATAAATACCCTCTGCTCTTTATGACACAGCCTTCTCTATAGCCATAAAGGAAAAAACCTTTAATACCCTGTAAATCCCCATCTCCCCTGTACTCAAGGGAAGGGACTGAGTCATCTCCATCTTTAACCCTTCAGTGCTCAGCACAGAGCTGACCCACGGAAGCAGCACCAAACAAGATTTTATTAAATGACTGACTGACTGAAAAAAATAACTTTTGTATCTCCAGTGCCCCAGATGGGTTCAGTCCATTAGAAAAATTATTTGGAATGCTTTTTTTTTTTTATCAATAAAATAGATGTTTTCTTAAAAGCCATGACTATAAAATAATGAAACTGATTTTCCTGCACTTCGCTTAGGCTGATGCCAATGGCAATGGGCAAAGAGAGGCTGCAGACTGCCAGGGAGATGGTGAACTGCCAAGGTAATGGCAGCCTCGTTGAAATGGGTCTGCAGTCTCCAGCACCCCATGGAATACCAGAAGGCCAAGACCTGGGTCAGGAGCTTGATTTTAATCTCGTCTGTCACTCAGCAGCCAGGAGACAGTGGGCAGCCAGTTATCTGCTCCAGCCCTCAATGACGGCTTTGGAGTGAAGGTCACACAGCACAAGTCAGGGCTCAAGTCACCCCAGGCTCTTCAGAGCACAGAGCAGTGAGGTCTCTGAGGCATTTCCATGTTACAAATAACACCACACTCCTCCAAGCCCAACCACTTTGGAGGACATCCTTGTATGCAGGAGTGCTACTTAAAAAAACAAAACCAGGGGCGCCTGGGTGGCGCAGTCGGTTAAGCGTCCGACTTCAGCCAGGTCACGATCTCGCGGTCCGGGAGTTCGAGCCCCGCGTCAGGCTCTGGGCTGATGGCTCAGCCTGGAGCCTGTTTCCGATTCTGTGTCTCCCTCTCTCTGCCCCTCCCCCGTTCATGCTCTGTCTCTCTCTGTCCCAAAAATAAATAAACGTTGAAAAAAAAAAAACAAAACCTGCCACGGACCCCACCAAGCACCCAGAAGGATGGGAGATTGCCCACCTACTGCGCCATGGACACCAAAATCCACTTGGCAGCAGGCTAATCTTGAGGCTAACAAGGTAATTTTAGATACTATTAACACAAAAAGAGAAATAAAGGGAGACTAAAACAAAACCACAGGTGATTCCATAACCTGTGTGTATGACTTTCCACACAAACTATTAAATTGATGCAAGCTTTAGAAGGAAGACACAGAAACATACATGTCTGTATATGGCAGACCACCTCCTGAAGGATGCACAAAAATGCTGGGCCCACTGGTTGCCCCTGGAGAGGGGAAATGGAAGACAAGACAGGAGCCATGATTTTTCTCTCTATACCCTTTTGTAATTTTTGAGTGATATCACAGGTAAGTAACACCCTCATAGCATGTAACTATGTAAGATAGGTAATAGCCTCAAATAAATTTTGAAAATGACCCACGTGAACAAATTGTATTTTTCCCAATATCATATGTATTAACTCTCAAGCATGTTTCATTCAATTCTGGTGAAGTGGAAAGTCAAGATAATTCAAGACCCAGATCAGCTTTTTAATGCTGTGTGACCTTGAGCAGCCATTTAACAAAAGTGTCACTTCCAGCTTCTGAGAAACAAGTAAACCATGCCCTTCTGTTTCCAGGGGAGGCTAGATGGGACAGAAGGACAGACATAAAGCACCCTGTCCACTGTGCAAATGGAAGTTGGTGCACCCTCAGGATGTGAGATGGACAGATGAAGGCAGGATGAGGGGATGGACACAGGGAAGGTGGGGTAGTCCATGGGCCAGGAGTGAGGGTGCTCCAGACTACAAGGTGTCACGTTCTCCCACTGACTCACCAAGGCTCAAGAGGCAGCAACCAGCCCTGCGGCCACTGCCTGGCCTGTGTGAGGCTTCTGACCACAACACAGCTTTCTAAAGCAGCCCACCTCGGCCAGTGCCCAGAGATTTCGGGAGAGGCAGGAGTCGACGACTTGGCTATTTCCCTTTCTGTACTGCACCTGTGATGCCCTCCCTCCCTCCCTCCCTCCCTCTGCTCTGTGGCTAGTGAAAGAGCAGCTCAGCATAGCAGAAAGGAGCACCTCATGGAGAGAGGGAAGCCAGGAGCCTAGGCTTGAGATCCAGCTCCATCCCGGGCTAAGCTGCACGGCTCTGGGCAAGTCACTCAGCCTTTCTGGCCTCCGAATCCCTCTTCTACAACAGGAGTACCTCGGATCCCTAGTCACTTGCCTGTTTCTGCAGATGACTTACGCCAAGGCCCACCACAGACGGTCAGTGAAGTGGGCCAGGCCTGGGGGAGGTGATGCAGAACTCCACTGTGGCCCCTCCCTCATGAAGGCACAGTCTGCAGAGCAGGGTGACACACACGAAAAGGCTAAATGAAGGAAAAAGCGCCTGGGCAGAAGCAACTGGAGAATGGAATGGGCATCTGCACCAGGTCCCTTTGCAAGAACCGCCTGGTCCCTTGGATATTTGCCCCAGTGCTTGCCTCTTTCATTTTGGGTCAGTTTCTCCCCTGTGCTTTGAGCTCCCACAAGGAGTTTTATGCTAACGCCATTCTCCCTACAGTACCCAGAGGTGCTGGGGGCAGGGCCCTGCATGGGGAATGGCAGGGAGCACCTGCTGGAGGCACAAGGTGCTACAATTTGTACATGTTCACACCACTGACCCTTCTGCTCTGCATAGGCTTTGAGGGAACTGCCAAGGGGTGCTGGGTTCAAGTCCAGCCATGTGCCTTACACCCTCCTCCCCTCACCAAGGACCCCATCCGTGGCTCCTGCTTATCACCACCAAGGCCCTCCCCAGCTCTCTGCCAGTGTCCTGTGCAAGGGAGGTGCAGGCAGAGACAGGCCTGGCCACAGAAAAGGAAGAGAAAACAGAATCACACAGGAGATCAGAAAAGGGGCCTTGTTAGAGGGGCCTGCAGCCCAGTCGATACTCTTGGTCCCCACATACTCCTGTGGGGCACAGAAAGAGGGACAAGGACAGGCAGGTCTCAAATATGAGCATAGTACCAATGCCACAGTCAGGAGGGCCTCCCCAGCACTTTCAACGTCACCCAAGATGTTCCCCGCTTAAATCAGCCCACACCCCTACCAGACCCTCCAGCACAGTTTGTCCGGCACAGGGTAGAATTGCAGATCCATAACCTGATCTCCATGTGCCATGACTTTAGCCACATGGGGGTTTCTCAAGTACTCCTGGGGGCCAAGAGGGCAGGGGTAAATCCACTAACAGGGTCAACGACATCTTGGGGGCCTCAGTATTTTTTTTAAATGTTTATTTATTTTTGACAGAGAGAGAAACAGAGCATGAGCAGGGGAGGGGCAGAGAGAGACAGGGACACACAGAATCGGAAGCAGGCTCCAGGCTCCAAGCTCTCAGCACAGAGCCCGACACGGGGCTCGAACTCACAGACCACGAGATCATGACCTGAGCCGATGTCAGACGCTCAACCGACTGAGCCACCCAGACACCCCTTGGGGGCTTCAATATTTATGGGATATTTGGGAGGATGGAGGGAAGCTTGCAGATAACTGGGCTAAGCATGTCAAACCTGCAGTCCACTTAGCAAACACTGAGCTCATCCCTGATTCCTGAAAGCTCAACGTAGGATTTTAGCCTCTGAGAAGCAGTAGATTCATAAGCCTAATGTCCAAGCACACCTCACCATCATCCACACCTTCATCCACAAGAGTTTAAACTTCTCAGACAGCCTAACATGAATATTCCAAATGTGACAAAATATGACAGATATCTTATGTAAAAAAAAAAATACTCCCACCTGTTACATATTTTAATTCTACATTTTCCCCTGATAGCTTAATGAGATTGCCAAGTTTAAAGGAAAGAAAAAAAGCTTTGCAAAACCCAAATGTTTTTTTAACCCCACAGGGTCATTCATCCCATACAGCCTCCCACGGAATGGCTGTGAAATAATGAAACAGTGTCTCTCACAGGGAATAGATGAGACTGTCATTCACATTGGCCATCTGCACGCACACATCTAACACCCATGGCTAAAACCTTTTAACGTGACCTCAAATCAAGAGTTTGCCCAAATCATTCTGGTTCCTGACGCTACAGATTGAGTGGGTTACAGCAATAACGAAACCCATATTGAAGCCTATTCAAAGAAGGTCAGCAAAGTTTTTCCTGAAATGCCTTTTAGTTCCTCCTACAGCCTCGCCCTGCACCATGCCTGACGGGAAGCAACATCCAAGGAAGTGACCACCCAACTCACTACCACTTCTTCCAGAGTCCTGGAGTCATACTTCTTCCCCTTCTGCTCCTTAAGTGCCTGGCCAAGAAGGGAGAAACATTCCACCAAACTCTCCCTGCATGGGGCTGAGGCACAGCAAGTTAAGGCTCCGGGCTCCAGTTCCGCCCGTGCCCCCCAATGGAGGGTAAGGGAAGGGGTGTCCACTCAGGGACACAGACCCACAGGCAGGCTCTCAGCTCCCTTAGAGCTCAGAACTAGTGGTAGATGGGCCTCCCCTCTCCCGTTCATGCAGTGGGTGCTTACAGGCATGCAGGTCTCCAGGCAAGAGGCATCCAGATGGGGGTCATGAGTTCAGGAGACAGCCAGGGTGGGGTACATCTGTGCTTGATCAGCCCCCACAGGACAGCTCTCCCCACTTCCACACCTCCAAGACGAGGCTGCGCTCCCTAAAATCCAGGGACATGACAAGGCAAGAGTAGGATTCTGAAATCTCAAGACGTGAAAAGGAGAGGAAAAAGGAAAAAAGAAAAGGTGGAGGAAAGTCTTCATAGCAGCCACAAATCCTATGGGATACAGACCCTGCCAGATGGGTTAATACTTCACAGTCTCAACCCACATACTATTCCTTTATATGTCTAAGAGGAACATGATCTTCATAATCAATGTCACTAAGAAGACTTTGTGGCTGTAATTCCTAAACTCTTAATGAAAAATAAAGTAGCCTTTGTTATTAAGCAGCAAGCGGGGTTTTCCTGCAGCTATCCCCCTCGCCTCCCAACACTATGCCAGGCACTTGGCTGAGCTATGCCCGGGGCCACTCACATGACGCCTGCTACAAACATGGCTGCACCTTGTTGCAAGAGATCTGGAGACAGTTGCTTGGGTGTGGGCCTCATGTGGGTCGCATCCTATGCCAATGCCATGGTATCAGGGAGAGTACCCAAGATACCATTACAGAGAATGATTTAAAAAAAAAAAAAAAAGCAGGGATTAGGGGAATCACAATTCTAAATACAGTTGTCAGGATGGGCCTTCCTAAGAAGGTGCCATTTGCGCAGAGACCCAAGGAAGCTCTGAGAGCAAGAAAGCGATGTGGGTATCTGAGAGAAGAGATGCCAGGCAGAAGGCAAGCCAGGGCAACCTGCCTGAGGCCAGAGAAGGGACAGGAGGAGATTAGTTGGGCGGGGGTGGGGGGGTGGGGGGGGGCAGGTGGTAGGGAGGATGCACTGTGGGGCCTCATGACCACTGCTCACATCCATGAGAAGCCTCTGGAGGGTTCTGAGCAGACGAGCAAGCTCATCTGATCTTTCTGAAAAGTCCTCTGGCTCCTCTGCTAGAAAGAGCCTGAGCAGGTGCAAGGGCAGCAGCAAGGAGAGCAGATGCCCTATAGCCCATGCAGTAACCAAGGCAAAGGTGAGGGCATGAGGAAAGGAGATATGTATGTATTCTGAAGATGGAGCCAGCAGAACTTCCTGCCAGATGATGCAGAAAGTCAAGGGCTGTCAAGGACACTTCCAAGGCTTCGCTGACCACCATAGCAACAGAAGGAGCATGTGGTCATTCACAGAGGTGAGGAAGAGCAGGTGAGTACGACAATGAGTCTGGTTTGGGACATGTCATGGGTGAGATGTTTTACTGTCAGGAGGATAGTGGATACAAGAGCCTGGAGTCCAGGGGAGACATCTGAACTGGAGTAGTATATTGAGGGACTGTCAGCCTGTAGGAAGTTAAGTGAGCCACCAGAGTGGATGACCCCACCAAAGAATGGAGCAGAAGACAGGTCCTAGGACTGGGCCCTGGAGGTATTGGGGAGTAGAGGAGAAACCAGCCCAGGAGACTGAGTGAAACAGGAGGGCAATCCAAAGTGAGGGGTCCCGGGAGCTGTGGGGAGAATGTTCCAAAGATGCGGGAGGGAGTGATGAAGGCTGGAGACCGGCCACCACTGGGGGTCAGGGAGTGGTGTATGAGAGGCTGGCCCCAGACCATGGGAGCAGCACTGATGTTGGTGGCTGGTCTACGGAAGTACAATCCAGGCTGCTGGAAGAGAGGCCAGCAGCGATGAGCAGGGTCGGGTGAGGTGGAGACCAGAGGTATTAGAAGTTTGAGGAGAAGGTATAAAAATGACCGTCTAGGATAGGAGTCAGCCACATCCTGCCCACCATTTGTTTTTAGACAGTTTTAGTGGAACACAGCTGCATGCATTTGTTGCCCCTGTCTGTGGCACCTGTCACACTACAACAACAGAGCTGGCTGGTGCTGTGACAGAGCCTGTACGGTCCACAAAGCCTAAAATATTATCTGGTCCTTTCCAGAAAAAGCAGGCCAACCCCTGGTCTAGGATTGTGGCGAAATATGCTCTGGATGCCAAGTGGTCCCACCCACGCTCTGTGGTTGTGAATTTAGAGACCTGTCAATGTGGCTGTCCTCTCCGGCCACAGGCCACTGTGTTGAAAGGCACCCACAACCAGGGTGTGGTTTCACCAAGGGAGACCTCGAAGGGAGAGAGGCCAGGGCCCTTTTCTGTCACTACTGCCACGGAGCCGGCCCCAGTGTCCAGTGGAGTACACTACACGTGTGCACATGGCCTCATTTCACCTTCCAGCCCGAGACATGGGAGCACTGAGGCTCAGCACTTAAAAGACTGGACGCCATGGGCATTCAAAACAGGCTGGCCCCAGGGTAGAAGCCCAAGTTCTGAGCCCCCAGGGCCCACCCACTCCACCCCAACTGCACTTCAGAATTACCTAATGGAAAGGTAACACATGCCAGTGCTGGCCCTACTCCCACATTATTTTACTGGCCCTGAGTGGGGGGCAGGGGGTGGAAAGCAGGCTTCCGTGTTTGTCAAGAGCCCCAGCTGAGTGTAATGTGTAGCCATGGTGGAGAAAGTTGCAGTGTCTCCATCCCTCCCTAACCCCAGTACCTCCTTCCCCCAGGTTGCCCACAGGTGTTCGGCTGGGCTGGCTCCTCCTCTGCCATCTCAGCCACAATCTCCAGAGGCATCCACCCAATCCCCAAGGCTGGGAGTTCCCAGTAACAGGGGTCTTTGGTGACCCGAGATCCCTCTTGCCCTCAATGTCCAGCCGTGAGCCCTGTGTCTGGTCTCAGCAGGATTTACAGTCCCCTTGTGAACCATGAAGGGTAATAGACTTTAACCCTTCACCATTTAAGACTGTATTGTTCCTCCTTCACAAACTGAAGCCTCACTGGGTTCAGGATTGAGACTATCAAAAAAGAAATGCCACAGGTCTCAGGACCAAAAACGTGACCCACGAGTCTCACCCCACACAGTACTGACTCTGGTTTGGGTTTTATTCCCCTCCATTCCTTTATTACACCTCCCTGATGGCACCTTTAGATTTTCTGTTCTCTTTGCTGGGACATCAAAATTGGGGTGTCTCTCATATGAGGACTTTAAGAGACAAAACAGATGAATATAAGGTAAGGAAAGCAAAAATAATATAAAGACAGGGAGGGGGACAAAACATAAGAGACTCTTAAATATGGAGAACAAACAAAGGGTTACTGGAGGGGTCGTGGGAGGGGGGATGGGCTAAATGGGTAAGGGGCATTAAGGAATCTACTCCTGAAATCATTGTTGCAACATATGCCAATTTGGATGTAAATTAAAAAAAATAAAAGTAAAAAATTGGGGTGTCTTACCCCTTACTGTAAAACCTCAATATTTTACTATTATTCCACTTATTTATGGCTATCACATGCTAAATTAGTTCATGATCTCATTGCAGTGGAAAGTAAACAAAGCACTATAATTGATAAATATTTTAAAACTCAGTTCTGGAATTCCACAAAGGAGAGGTTGAACTTCTGAGCAGTTCAATCAACAGGCTGCATTCCAAAAGTCCATTTATAAGTTATCTGGAACCCAGAGAATATTTCTTTTCACATAAAATTACCATTAAGATGGTATTTAAGTTTCCAAGCCAATAGACAAACACCTATTTAACTCATTTGTTCTTTTGCTCTTTTAAATAAGGAAAATGTTATTAGAATACAAGAAAATCAAGAGTGTGTTCACATGTGCACATACAAGAAAATCAAATGTGAGTGGATGTGTGCCAGGTATATGCAAAACATCTGTTACTTAAGGAAAAGAAGCTTTCCATCACTCAGATGCTAAACCACAGAGGTTAAGAAGAGACTTTCTGCTTACTTCCGAGGGTGGAGGACACGATGAATCTGGGTCTCCATTGTACCTGTACCACATTGGGGGGAGGGGGGTGGCCGCTAACACTGCCAGAGAGTTCTCAGTCTAAACTGTTAACACAGACAGAGAAAGAAGGTAAACAGATGGACAGATCAAGATAACACAGTGGTGACGGGTAAGCAGACAAGGGGGAAGGAGAGGCGTGTACTGCATGGGCTCCAGCCATCCAAGGGGAAAACTCAGCAACTCTGTCTCCCCTGCTCTACTCGAAGGGACTCAGAGTCCAAAAGTCTGGCATGCTCACTCAGTGACTGCCAGAACATAGCATGAGACAAGCATTTAAATGAGAGATGGAGGGCGCCTGGGTGGCTCAGTCAGTTAAGTGTCCGACTTTTGATTTTTGGCTCAGGTCATGATCTCAGGGTCGTGGGACTGAGCCTAGCATCAGGCTCAGCGCTGAGCAGAACCTCCTTAGGATCTCTTTCTCTTCCTCTCCCCCACCCCTCTGCTTGTGTGCATGTTCTCTCACTCTCCTGCTCTCTAAAAATTAAAAAAAAAACATTAAAAAAAATAAAAGAGAGCTGGAAATGAAACTGTGGGTCCCCATCAAAAAGCACGCAGACAGACACTGTCACCTGTGGCACCTGCCACTGCTATGCATTTGGTGGCTGGTCTATCACTGGGCAGGGCCTACCTGGCTTAGCTGTAAGTAAGGAGCTACATGGACAGAAAGACCCATGACTCCTGCCCTGCCACTGACCAACTAGGTGACTGAACTTTTTTGCACCCCAATTCTCTCATCTGTAAGACGAGTGGTGTGCACATGGATAGAGCACAGCAACTAGCATTCAGCAAGGCTCCTTTAGTAGCTCATAATTTGTGACAGGGAATGCAGGTCACCCCACAGAGCCATCAGGCCCTGTTATACAGTGAGTGCTCAGCAAGTTTAGCTTAAGAAACACAACAAGACAGGTGCCTTCCTATCTGGGGAGATGTCGGAGCAAGACTTGTGGGGGATAGAGAGCAGACTGAGCAAGGTGGGCAGAGCTGGCCTGGGTGTGAGGCCAGATGATCAGAGGGAGATCAGAGGCCCAAAGGCCAGGGTAGCCTGGGAAAGACCGCAGGCCCCACCCACCTGAGCAGGGGCTCAGCATGGAGAGGAGGTAGGAAGAAGGCTCCACTCTCTGGGGAAGGAGATTAACGGGGCCCAGTCAACTATCAGGGACCTCCAAATAGCCACTGAGGTAGGTGGTGAGAGAAGAAGGAAGGTGAAGATATGAACCAGACTCAGGAACATGGGCTCTTGTCAATTTTCATGTTATTTATAATATATAAATATAAATAAATATGTAATGCATATATCTGTTCACACACACATCAAAGACAACTTTCCTCAGTCCACAATAGTGGAAAGACTGTTCAAATATCTGTCCTCTGGCTCCCTGGCCCCCACCCCAAGGCAGGAAGAGTATGTTCTATTTGCTGTTCTTTTCCTTCCACCTATCAGACTGACCGGCACAAGGAGGTATTCGAGAGATGTTTGTCCTATCAGTGAGTTGGCTATTTGCACACCTCCCAATGCACTATTTCTTTCAGAGATTAACCAAATCCATCCTAGACATCACCTGGCCTTCATGTGACTTCTCCCTGGCTGGGTCCAGGAACTCACACTGACTAAGGACACAGCACACATGCCCATGCTGGACCATTCCACCCATGTGATACCATCTTATTTACACCAGGTTGTTCCATCATCAACGTACGGATGAGGAAAACGAGGCTGCCCAAAGCCATCTGGCCACAGTGAAACAAATTCATTCATTTAACAAACATGTCCCTAGCAAGGTGCAGCGATGACACCTGACCCCGAAGCTCGTATTTTTTCCAAACCAATGTAACATCATGGGAAAATGACAGGGACTTATCTGTTCATCAGTGAATGTCCAGCAACATTACAAAATGTGGCATCAGAGAGAAGAAAGAACCATGGCCACCCAAGAGCTGCTCAGCCTCTCCAAGCCTTGGCTTCCTCATTACAACCACTGAGTGTCCTCCAAAGGCTGCTGTGGGATGTGGCAGGGCAAGAGAATGTCCATGCTCTAACCCCTGGAACCTGCGAATGCTATTTATATGGCAAAGACTTTGCAGATGTGATTAAATTGAGGACCCTGAGGTAGACAGATTACATGACACGGGTGGGCCCTAATTCCAATCATAAGTGCCCTTACAAGGAGGAGACTAAGAGAGATTTCAGACAGATGAAGGGCACATGATAGAAGGAAGAAGTCACAGAGAAGATGCTACACAGCTGGCACTGAAGATGGAGGCGGGGAGGGAACATGAGCCAAGGAATGCCAGCAGCCACCCGAAGATGGACAAGGCACCCCACTAATGCTACCAGGGAGAGCATGGCACTGCTGAACCCTCGATTTGGACCCTGTGATACTGATTTTAGACTTCCAGCCTCCAGAACTGTGAGAGAATACATTTCTGTTGGTTTAAGCCACCAAGTCTGTAAGACTTTGATACAGAAGTCCTAGGAAACTAATACAAGGACACTAAATGCAGGCATGTGAAGCAATCAGCAAGGTGCCTGGCACAGCAGGAACTGAAGAAATGTCCATCGGTGAAGGATAGTCCTTGCCACCCTCCCTAGACCACCAGCTAGCGGTACTGAAGAACTACTGCCTTATGCTGTGATTATCTTGCTTACGTTTTTTTAATGATTATTTATTTTGAGAGAGAGAGAGAGAGAGAGAGAGAGAGAGAATGAGTGGGGGAGAGGAAAGAGGGAGAAAGGGGCAGAGAGAGAATTCAAGCAGACTTCACACTGTCAGCACAGAGCCCAACGCAGGGCTTGATCCCACCAACTGTGAGACCATGAGCTGAGCCGAAATCAAGAGCTGGATGCTTGGGGCACCTGGGTGGCACAGCGGGTTGAGTGTCTGACTTCAGCTCAGGTCATGGTCTTGCAGTTCGTGAGTTCGAGCCCCACGTCGGGCTCTGTGAGGACAGCTCAGAGCCTGGAACCTGCTTCAGATTCTGTGTCTCCCTCACTCTCTGCCCCTCCCCCACTCGTGCTCAGTCCCTCTCTCTCAAAAATTTAAAAAAATGTTAAAAAAAAGAGTTGGAAGTTTAACCAACTGAGCCACCCAGACACCCCTAACTTGCTTACATTTAAAAAATACTCTCATATTTATTGCTTCTCTCAACTACATCCCAAAAGGGAGTTTCCAAAGCTATTCAAGGACTCTCTTAGCTCATCCCATACAAGTACAATATTGCCACAGGCATGTTACACGTTATAACATCCAGTACAATTAACTCAGATATTCACGGGGAAAGCTTTCCTGATGTCTCATAGACTAGACCCTCCTGGCCTCAGGCATCACAAGCTGTTATGAGAGATCCCTTACCTTGAATAAACACAGCAAGAGAACTTCTCCCAGCCACAGGCCCTGAAGCTGGTGTGGGGTGAGGTAACTCTGCCTTGCCAGGGCCAGCCCAAGAGAAGGGCCAAGTGGGTGAGCAAAAGACAAGGTAGTTAACGTTCAGCCTTCTGCCCACTTTTCATTTCTTCAGCCCGGGCGCCATGCACCCCCACACTTGGTTTTCCTTCTTGAGGGTTGAGTCCCAATGTTGAAACGCACCATGTGCAATAATTCCACTTCCTCCACTGTTAGCGACCTCCTCCTGGGCTCTGTGTGCAGGAGGCCCCATGACCCTGACAGCAATTCTGCCTCCCCTCTGCCTCCATTCAGTTTCAGAGGCAGGACTGAGCTGCCCCAGGACCCCGCCACCCAGACTTAGGCTAGCACAAGATTTGAAGACCATCCCTTCCACCAGGACAAGCAGCCCTCAGCCACACAGGGCTCAGGGTAGAGCCTCAAAACCTCAAGAGTATTTTAGAGAAAATATGAACACGAATAAGCCTGTTCACTTCCTGAAAGCAGTCATTGGCGGGCCCCCTGAACTGCCGCCTTTGCTCCCATTCTTCTCTGACCTTCTGCAACAGCTGGGTTTATCCAGCAGACTGGTGCCCTGAGCTAGCTGACAGCCACTAATGGGGCAGAAAGAGCCATCTCAGCGCCCCTTGGCCACTGGCACTGCACACAACAGACCCCAGGGGCTAACGTCTAACATCTGCCAGCCCTCGGCTCCCTCCCACAGAGGCCTCATGGCTTGAATGTGTCCTGCTGACACCTGCACAGGGGCTGATAAGCAGCCTTGCAGCTGTGAACCCTCTGGGGGTGGGCTACCATCAAGTCCTGCTCTCTGGAGCGTCCCCACGTGTGGCAAGAGCCCGCCACTGCCCCTCCCCCAGGCTTGAAGGTGGGGCCCTCAAAGATGTCCGCTGCCTGTACAATGCTGCCATGTGAGGTGACTGCACACCGGCTCTACTGTGGTAAACTACCAGGACTGTCTTGCAGATCTAGAAGCTGACAGGGACCATCCAACATGACTCCAAGACATATTGACGTATTTACAATGTCCAGGCTGTTCCCTTCCCTCTCAGACACATGGCATGGTGGTAGGAGCAACTGATTCACTAGGCGGGAAGAAGCAGCCTCAGCTAGATATCATCATGTCACAAACACGATGCCACAAGCACTATGCATTCCTGGTCCTGGCTGTCAGAGACATCCCTCCAGAACCATCTGCAGCACCTGTAGTAGCTCAAACGTGCAGTGGGCCCTGCAAAGTCCCTCGGAACCACTGCTCTTGAAGCTCGGGTCAAATGTGGCCTTGACAAGCCTCATTCAGGATGCTATGGGTGGGTTTGAAAGGCCTATGTGTAACTAAAGGTAATATTCTAAAGAAGCGTATCTTACAAATAATAGTATCTAACCATTAGCTGCCCTCTACTCCCCAAAGAAAGTTATAGTCCAGATGAGAATAGCAGTAAATGGGAACTTCCAAATATCACCCAATCCCACACTTTCCTTCCAGATAGGGGGATACTCTATCCACACCTTAGGGCAAGGGTGGGGGGTGCTCTTTCAAAGAGCTACACATTAGTGCCCGGCACAGACCAGGAAGAGCCCACCAAGCTCAAGAGAGCAATAGTCAGGGGTGCCTGGATGGCTGAGTCAGTGAGGTGTCTGACTCTTGATTTCAGCTCAGGTCATGATTTCAGGGTTGTGGGATCAAGCCCCATGTTGGGCTCCATGCTGACAGCACACAGCCTGCTTGGGATTCTCTCTCTCTCTTCTCTCTCTCTCTGCCCCTCCCATGCATGTGCACTCTCTCTTTCTCTCTCAAAATAAATAAATTAATTTTTTTGATTAAAAAAAGAGAGAGAGAGAAAGAACTAGTCAAAGAATCTACAGCACAGCCTGGCAGGGGGATGCTGTGTAGCTGGGCAAAACAAAGAGAAACTCTATGCAATGAGTACCCAGAAATAGTAACGGGAGCTGGTGAGGGGTGCAGTGGACGTGGAACGTGACACTGTGGGCATAAAAACATTTTAATGTGTACACACACACATCTGCTGGCATATATACAGAATATCTTGGGAAGAACACAAGAAAAGCACATGGCATTGGTGTCTCCAGGAGGGGATCTAGGGGTCTGCGGCAGGAGGCTGACTTTACCATATACCCTGCTGTACCTTCTAATTTTTGAATCATGCAAATGTATGCCTATTGTAAAACAGAACATAAAATGTTATCAAATGTGGCAAATCAAGCTAAGTACAAGCAGGTTTTGAGGACTCCCACCACGTGATATTAGTGCATAGTCACTAATAAGAGGGTGGGAATTCAAAGGGGTGCTTCTCTGGGTCAGTGTCACCCCAGCAGGTGAGGAAATCGACAAGGCTGCACCTGCTGCTGGCAACAATTTCCATCGCCTCGTCCCTTGCTCTCTGCCCTTCACTTCCTTATTCTCCAGCCTTGCCCTTCTGCCACATTTTTCTCCCTGACCACATCACCCCACTATATGGCACAGTGAAGTTTATGCTCCCAGTCCCCAAGTCACAAAATCTTAGAGCAGGAGCGTGTCCTAGCACAACTACAAGCCAAGTCCTGTCCCCATAATCTCTCACTACCTCATCCCCTCCCCCAGCCACTGGACAACAGGCTTGACTATGTTTTATGTCTATACTGCACCCCCCTCCCTGCCCAGTGTAGAGACCCCACAAGGTCATAGCAAGAGCATGACTATGGAGGAGGTAGGGCCAACTGAAGCTGCCCACTCAGCTGTTTCAATGTGCAGGGAGAGGACCCTGAGACAATTAATATTTCTAGAAACCCAGATTTCTGGGGTTCTTCACACCCCAATACTTTCTTTTCCTCACAGCCAGCTCAATTTTTACAGGTGGTTTAGAATATCCTTCCCCAGCCCTGGTTTCATTTCCATCGTGTCACAGACATGGCTTCATCGCCACCACTATGGGCTCTGGGGACCCTGCATCAGGATTCAGTGAACTGCGGTGCCCACACCACTGAATGGAAATGAGGGAGCCCATCTTGGCCCACAGACCTGGTTAGAACACAGGTATGGTTAAAAGAACAATTACCATCTAAGAAAGGACCTCCTCAAACCTCTAGAAAGACTTTGGAATTGCTTTTTTCATTTAAAACAATGATATAAGCAAAACAGAATAAAAAGCTTTTTAAAAAGTCTGAGAAAGCTCCTGTGTGGGATGAAGTCTCAAACTTGAAAAGGACCTGATGATGGACCGTGAGCCCCTCGGTGAGCTGACCCTGCCTCTCCTGAAACTCCTTCCTGATGCGTTATCCCTGTCCTCCCCACGCTTCTCTCTTGAAACTCCCAGCTCGAGCTATCACCCCCACCCTTGACACATAACTCTACGTGAAGCCCTGTGATGTCCCCAAAGCCTAGAAGAGGAGGAGGCCACCCTTCCTGTGAACCCCAGCCTACTGGGCTTCTCTTTTAGCACCTATGATACCACACTTGCGACCCTGTGCAGATGTGAGAACGTTGATAAAATTTAGAAAGAAAACAATCCAAGATGACTGAGCCCTAAGGTGTGGCACTTTCTTCCCAGAGGAACAGAAGCAGCTGCTAGGTCACAGCCAGCTGGCTGACAGGGCTTGTGTGCTGAGGACACGAATGCCACTGGACAGGGAGGACATATCAGGTACAGGGACACAAGCTGCCAGGTTTGGCTTCACCCAAAGACTGACTGCAACACCAGCTGTGCAACAAGCCCCAGTCTTACTTCCCTCTCCTGCGTTAGACCAAACCCCAACTTGACCTCCGGGAAATGGGCTGTCTTCCCAGGACAGGCTGAGGCTTTTCTTGCACTTTCCACAATGAAATGGCAGCTTTGTTCATTCATTCACTCGACAAACACTGATTATACACCTATGCTGTACCAGGCACTGTGGGATACTCTGGAGATACAAAGAAAACAGAGCTGCTGTTCCTTCCCTGAAGGACATTTATGTCCTATGACACTCCAGATCTGTTATGGTCACTGGGCACGTCCCCAGAGAACAATCTTCACAAATGTCAGTACCACTGTGGGACACAACACCCTCTCCCTCAATAAAACACAGCAAAGCAGAATTGAACATTTTAAGTGATTCCTCTAGACCCCTAAGGAGTTACTGTCAAGGAGCTACACACCAAGGAGAGGGTAAGGGGGCTCCCAAACAGGGGTTCAGGGGAGCCAGGCCTTCAGGGTGCCTGGACTAGGTTAGCTTACTCTGATGCTGTTTTCCTTTTGGCAGCCCAACACTCACTCCCTAATTACACTCCGTTAGCAGAAGTGTGTACCCACCCTCTCTCAGGCCACTCAAATTGGGGGCGCAGGCGATCAACAGACCCAGGCCAGGCAATCAGACTGCCAAGTTCCCAGCATCGGGAGTGAGCGCTAGACCCAGGTCTACTCAATCAGTGTCACTCCTTCCCCTGGGACAGTTCAGACCTGCCCCATCCACACTGTCTCACAGTGAGTGTCACTCCCACTGGACAAAGCTCTGCTTGAGCATTACATGATCCTGACCTAGGACTTTTATTTATTTATTTTTTTTTTGGCGGGGGGAGGGGGAATGGCAGAGGGAAAGAGAGAGAAAGAGAGAGACAGAGAGAGTGAGTCTGAAGCAGGCTCCACATTCAACACAGAGCCCAACACAGGACTCAATCCCACAATGCTGGGATCATGACCTGGGCTGATATCAAGGGTCAGATGCTCAACAAACTGAGCCACCCAGGTGCCCCGACCTGGGACTTTATTCTGTGCCCCATCGATGCTCCACTTCAGGTGTCTCTAGGCCTGTGGTGGTCACCATCTTGAACTCAGATGCTGCCCAAATGCCTGCTACGCCCCTGGCAAGGGTTACTGGGCCAGGAGCCACATGACAGCAACATTCTATAGTCAGCAATGCGTTCAAGAACTTCTGCCTTCTCTGTACTTCTCTCCCCTATCATACTCCCTTGAAAGTGCTTTCCCCTTTAAGAGTGGGAGATGAAACATGGAAATCAGAACCACTTCCCTCCTGGCCAGGGCCTCACTTTCTTCATTTACATTGCACACTTAGGGTGTCCCAACGGTTTTTGTTTCTTCTGAAAAAGTACAGCATCTAGTTCACTGGGGCCAGACACCCACCCTTGGCACCTGTGGAATGGGAAGGCAAGGTCCACATAACACATGGACCAGCACACCCATGAAGGGGTAAGAAAAGTAGTTTTATGAAGTTTGACAGATACCTCCCTTAAGTAAAATATCTCACTCTCAAAGATGAAAAAACAAGACAAAACAACCTATGTTTATACTGAGAAAAAAGTGGATAGCAAAACAATCTGAAGATAATCACCAGGCAGTGATGATTACTGCTGGGATACAAGGAAAGATGCTATGTTCATCCATTGCCTACAAAAGCCACTCATAGGGTAGAGAAAGTGAGAAAGGGCCATTTGATAATCCTTGCCTTTTTAAAAATGTGAAGTTAAAAAAATTTTTTTAAGTTTATTTTTATTTATTTTGAGAAAGAGAGTAAGCAGGGGAGTGACAGAGAGAGAGAATTCCATGCAGGCTCTGTACTGTCAACACAGAGCCCAATGTGGGGCTCAAACCCATGAACAATGAGATCATGACCTGAGCCAAAATCAAGAATCAGAAGCTTAACCAACTGAGCCACCCAGGCACCCCTAAAAAAGTTTTTTAAGGCTAGGAAACATTACTACAGATTAGCAAATTTTCATCATTAGTTTTGGAACACAAAAAGAAACTTCCGTATTTCAGAGGCATGAATTCAAAGAGTGTTTATAAAGATTCTTGAACATACATGCACGTCTATATCCCTAACTCCCAGGGATTCCAATCAGACAGAAAGCAAAGCATAGCTCCTCAGCAGCTACTGACTTTTTAGGATGTGTGTGTGTGTGTGTGTGTGTGTGTGTGTGTGTGTGAACACAAAAGGTGTGTATGCACATGTGCGAATGACAGCTGTAAGTACATGTGTGAATGCCATGTGTGAGCACACACGAGAGGTGAGAGAGGTGTGAGTGTCATTCACACGTGCTGGGTTGGGGTAGGGGGTAGAGGGAAGAGGACAGGAACAGCTGGGCTGGCCAGCATTACCCAGGTGTGCAGCAGACAAATGCTTGTACCCAGTGACTGGCAGGCACAAGGAGGGCCCCAACTTCTATCCATGCCTGTTCCTTGGCCTGACATCTGACCATTGGAGAGGCTCTCTTCTGAGTTTAGGGACTGCTAGCACATATATCCTTCTTAAAATCCAAATGCCTCAGAAAGAACACATTAAATTTCGCTGACACCTAGAATAAACTGGTTATTTGATCCCTTTCATCTGACAGAGCAGACACTTGGGATCTCCCTTCTGGAAAGAAAGCAAGAGGGAAAGAGGCAGGAGAGAAGCACAGACCCAGGTGCCACCCTCAATTCCACTAATGAGGCTGGCCCTCCCCATACTTGGGGAGGGGACCTGCCTGTGGTGGGTTCAGGATGGGGAAGGATAAGCCAGCCCTGGAGACTACAGTGGGGACAAGCTTGTCTTCCTCTTCCTGGGCCCCAGGGCATCTCATCCACAGGTCCTTGCCTGGATCTCACATTCTTCCTGAAATCCCCCCCACCCAAGCAGCCCCTCCCTCCAGACACACCCACAGGTCCAGAGGCACCAGAGAGACTACTGGTGGGAAGCAGCTCTGGTCTGTGAGCCTTGGCACTGGCCCTGAGAATTTAGCTCAGAACTCGGCCATTTCTGTTTTCTAAATGAGGAAATGAAGGAACAAAGGGATCAAGTGACCTCTTTCAGGCTCTCGTATGAAAGAAGTGTGGAAGCAAGAAAGGTCTCAAGTTCTCAACTTTTTAGTTAGCTCTCCATGCCTACAGCCTCCCCAGAGAAGTTTTCCCAAAGTTTTGCCAACATTTTTCCAACAAGCATTAAAAACTCACCTTCCAAAAAAGACAACTTGCAGGAGAGACACAGTTGCCTCCAATGTCTATTCTTTGCTTGCTCCATAGAAGCCCTAGGATCCTGACGTTTAGTTGGCCCAGGGCTGTCCGCCTCCCTTGCAGCTAGGTATGGCCAGGAGTTCGTTCGGTTCTTGCCAACAAGACGTAAGGAGAAATTTGATAAGGAGTTCTTGGGAAGTGTGCCTTCCTCCAGCCTGGTGTCTGGAAGGCCCATGAGCTGACCGCACCTCTAGCTGCCAACCCAGACAGGAGGCACTGGGCCTCACCACAGGCAGGTACAGCACAAGGTCTGACAACAAGAAAGACATGCCTTCTCTGACTAGGCCTCTTCTCCTTCAGATGTTTTCCTGTTATATGCAGCCAAATATTAATCCTCACAATTTTACCATTCCCCGCTTATATCCAATGGTGGCAAAGGTCACCGTACTGGGATGCTGACAGAGAAGGGTACTATTTTAGATTTAAGTTCATGAACAGTCCCCTTTTCCTTCTTTAATGCCTTAAATAAAGCATTCTCAAATTTACCCTGGGCCCTAGGCTCAAGTGAGTGCATGCTCGCAAGACCCTACAAGCATATTAAAATTCATTTTGTTGTAGAGTTATTTTATAAAATAGCTTCTCCCCAATATAAGCAACATTTATAATCCTAAAAAAGGCAACCAATCTTATTTCTAGGCCTGTCTGAGTAGTAAATTCAAAAAGCCTTAATATGCCGAATTCCTGTTGACTGCCCCAAACATTTAATAGCTTGGCTTGCATATTTAGTGCAGACGAATCTAGGTTATGAGGCAAAAATAGCCCGTTTTGTTTTTTTGTTTTTTCATTTCAGTGAGCCCATTAAATGAGGTTCAGAGTCTAAGCCACAGGCTGCTAGTGGCCATGATAAATACGGGTGCGATCCTTAACAGTTTACAAACCAGCCAGCCTGAGGGTATGTAATACTGGTGAGACCCCGCGATGCCCTGCTCGAAAAGGAATGACACAGAGATTACTGCCCTGGGACTTCATATCTCATCTAATCCTGTTTGGAACGAATCTGTTCCATGACAGTTTAGAACCTTCTCTGCTAGAGATGGGGCTGAGGCTGTGCTGGCTGCTGTAATGAGGACAGACACGAACGCCAGACAGGGGGGCCTGAAGCCCCTTCAGTGCAAGAGTGGCACTGCCATCACAGAAGCATCCTTTCTCTTTGAGCCAGTCCACAAGCTGCAAAGACTTCTCACTGCTTCACAACCTGTCTGCTGGCTTTTCTATTCCTTTTGGCCAATGAGGCTAATACCTAGCTTGGTAAAGATATCTGACTAATTAAGGAATGATTAAATAACCAAGTTGACTCAAAATGCAAACGTCTTTCTCCCTGTAGGAAAGTTATTCGAAAGATCACGTAGTTCGAAGGCGCCTACAATGATAATCAAAAAATATGTATCTTGGGCAATCACTGGTACGTCACCCACTATTTGCAAGACTATTTGCACTATCAAGAAAGTCAGGTTCCTGTTCTCATGAGTTCTGCAGTGTTTCAAGGAGAAAGACACACAGATGAAGAACGTGACAGCTTCTGGTAACACAGGCATCCCTGAAATAAGTTCAGGGCTCTTCTTGAAGGGACGGCACTCATATGGTTGTATCCATTTGAAGCTGTCTTTAATTCTTTTTAATCAGTTTATGCTTTAACTGATAACTTTAAATCCATGCACCCTTTCTGTAAAATGTCAGGAATGAATAATAGAAAATAAAATAGGTCAAAAATAGTGTAAAAGGAGGTCAGAGAGAGGTAGGTGAAGAATTCAGGGGAGGATATCAAACTGCCAGAGAGAGACAATCCAGATCCGAACAGCTGTGCATACATTATCAGAGGAAAACTTCAGGGAGTAAAGTGGCATTCATCAGTTCACGGAAAATGACAAGGATTTGAGCATCAACATAAAGCCTATAGCTGTACTGGGGGATTATATGCAGTGGGCCTCAGAAGGCGGGTGTGGGGATGGAGTGCAGGGTAGAAGAGCCAGAGAAAGGTACCAGACACTCTACTTGGACCAGGAAGAGTTTGGTCTGCATGATATACAGACAGCTTCAACCTTCATGGACATATCCAGGGTATTCCAGGGTCTCTGACACTAAGTTTATGTACTCTAGAAAGATACTCATAAATCACTGCAGAGGGGAGCCAGAAAGTGAAAGAAGAGTAGAGACAGGACCTTGATTTCCAAGGCCACAGACTAAACAAGTACTTCCCTAAATACTGTGTATGTATGTGTGTCTCCCTTGATGCCAACTTTACCTATGCAGCCCTCAGGCACAATCACAACTCTGCTTCATTGCTGGACTGGGGGTCAAGGGAGAAAGAAATGAGGGATTCACCTGCTCCAGATGAACGAGGAAGGAGGTCAGATTCAGGCATGATTTCACCAAGTCACCAGCAGGTTAGGGGCAAAATCCAAATGCATGCTTCTCCTCTGCCTGAGGTGGGCACTGTCTACCATCCCATGGTGTTTCCCTAAGGCCAATCCATTCACCCATCACTCTGTCCTCTTCAAAACCAAGGAGTAACAATGTTAGAAAGATTCTGGGTTACCTTGACATTTTTTGGCACACAGTCCCATCTTAACTGGGCTCTATTACCGCATTTTATCAGCCATTTGATTATTACCCAATTACATAACGTGATCATTTTGTTTAACATTTGTCTATGCAGAACACAGTCAAAGCAATGAATAAGAAATGTGAAAATACTCAACATCCACTTCACACAATCACAAGTTTTTATGTGCTTAAAAAAAAGTGTCAGTAGAAGAGAAGGCTTAGCTGGGTCAGTGATCACCTGACAAAACATTATGAGCCCAGGCCCCTCCTACTTCCCTGTTCTGCCCACATCCTTCTCTGACCTTTACTGGCAGTCCCCTGCCTCTCAGAACCTCCTTCTTCTACATTTCCCCTCAGAGGTGCCCTGGGCAGGAGTCAGAGATGGATGTACTCTAGCCTTCTGAATACATTTCTTTATGGCTGTTAATGCTTTTTTTTTTTTTTAACATTTATTTTTCATTTGAGAGAGAGAGAGATCACACATGCAGGTGCACACGGGAGAGGGGCAGAGGGAGAAGGAGAGAGAGAATCTTAAGCAGGCTCCACACCCCTACAGAGAAATTTCTTAAAGCATGGACAGGACTTGAAGGATGTTGAGAAAACTGAACACAGTACATTTTTTAAAATAGAGGCACTATGGAGGTGCCTGGGTGGCTGAGTCGGTTAAGCATCCAACTCTTGATTTTGGCTCAGGTCATGATCTCTCGGTTTGTGAGTTTGAGCCCTGTGTTGGGCTCTGCACTGACAGCATGGAGCTGCTTGGGATTCTCTCTCTCTCCCTCTGCCTCTTCCCTGCTAGCGCTCTCTCTTTCTCTCTCAAGGTAAATAGATAAACATTTTAAAAAATAGGGGCACTATGGGAAAAATGGCTTTCAAGACTGTAAAACTGAGAGGAAAGATACTAAGTCTCCTGCAAGACTGTAACTTCCCACCTGCATTGGTCCAGAGCATTGCAATGCACAAATCTCCTGCTTATCTCAACCTACATAACCCGCCATGGGTTGTGGAGGCACATTCAGGTTCGTGTCTCATAATCCAACTTACGCCCCCTCAAAAAACATACACAGGCACCCCAAAGAGATTATTACATATGCTTTGTAACACAAACCAGACTAACACCTACATTAATGCATCCCAAAGGCAGCCAATGTGACTTGGAAGTTGTCCTGTTATTAAGTCACAAAGGATTGCAAGGGGATCACAGGCAGTGATGGCTCCAATGGGGCCAGCCTCAAAACAAGGGAGATCCAGATATCAACCTATTTACCTATCTCATTCTCTCTCTCTCTCTCTCTCTCTCTCTCTGTGTGTGTGTGTGTGTGTGTGTGTGTGTGTGTGTTTAGGTAGACACGCTGATCCACCCTGTTAGGAGAAGGATGAGTCAGGTGTCCACGGTTAAATTTTAAACCTCTGGCAAATCCACACACTCCCTGCCTTGCCTCCCCATCTCAGAGTAGCCATACCAAGGACCCTCAACATCATCAGGAGGACTGATCAAATACCACAGACAATAAGTCAGACCAAGACCAGAACATCTACGCCTTTTTTCTTGCTGTCCCTGGGCTCCAGCTCCACTCCCACTGGCCCACACCGCTAAAAGTCCTTTTTTGGGGACATTCACTTTCGAATGTCCTCTCTCTGTGAAGAGAGCTTTCTTACTACTCTTACTTTCTAATCTTATACTCTAATAAACTTTTGCCTGCTGCTCAAGAAAAAAAAAAGTCCCCTTTCATTTTAGATCAGCGGTTCTCCAACTGTGGTGAGTCACAGACCTCTGAGGTTCTGATGAAGGCCAGAGACCCTCTCCCTGGGGAAAGACCCCATATGTGTGTGCATGTGTTTGTGTACATGGCCAGGGTAGCCCCCTCCACTATGTGCTCAACTTCCAGATTTTACACATTTTTGCCAAACCCACAGTAGGAAGCGTTCACAGTGAAACAGTACCCGAACATACACCTCATGCACATAGCTACATTTTTACCAAAAAATGCCAACCCTTTCTATAAGAAATGTACTTGGATATTTTCTATTTTATTTCAAAAAAAATGCTTAATTTTTTTTAATGTTTATTTATTTTTGAGAGAGAGAGTGTGAGCAGGGGAGGGACAGAGAGAAAGGGAGATACAGAATCCAAAGCAGGTTCCAGGCTCTGAGCTGTCAGCACAGAGTCCGACATGAGGTTTGAACCCATGAACCCATGAACTCATGAACCATGAGCCGAAGTCGGATGCTTAACCCACTGAGCCACCCAGGCATCCTTCAAAAAAAAAAAAAATATGTTTAAATGCTGGTTACAATCTCAAATTGATTTCAGAACCACTGCTGTTTGAAAAACACTGTTCTGGACCCTGGCCCACCACCCGGTCTCCTCCTCAGGTGCTCTTCCTTCTTCAGCAATTAGCACTGATGTGGTACAGCAGGTATGAGATTGCCTGGATTAAGGGGAACCTTGGAAAATCAAGAAAATCTAGAAATACCTCAGCTCACTAGTTTCTGGAAGAATGTGGAACGGTGAGAGATTTTGAGCTCACAGATTTACACCATGGAGATGGCTCTTTCACTTCACCTAAACATAAAGTTGGAGCTGTACTTGCAAAAGGGAACAACAAAGCAGGTCACACTGGGCAAAGCCAGAGAGAACTACAAACTGTCATTGAAAGTAGTCCCTTAGGCTGTCCCCAGGCCAACCCCTTAAGCATTCTCAAGCCCCTACTAACTGTACTGCTTTCTATTTTTTTCTAATTGAGCAAGGAGTAGCATGGTAAGCAAACTCTATACATCAGAACATACTTCCAGAATGCCTCTGGAAAGGGAGTCATAAGGGCCGGTCTAGATCCACAGCAGCTGGTCCAGTGGACTCCCAACCTTGCTGGACCAGAGATAGAAGCTGGGGCTGGGGTGTAACCATGCTGATTCCTTTAGTCCTGCAGGGAGGATGTGGGCCACTCTCGGAGGAGCTGAAGAGGCTGCAGGCATGGGGCTAGGAAACAGTTGGGCCAGTAAACTGGGGCCCAGGCCAGGGGCGGGGAGGGAGACATGGAGAACAAAGGTGCCCACAGGTTCCTCAGTTTACACTGTGGGCTGACCACCCAGCACTCTTCTCCCTTCTTCCTATTCTGGGAGCAATCCTCTCTGGATTCAGGAAAAGCCAGTCCCAACTCCAGCTGATGAATGGGAGCGGCCTTGATTACACCAAGAGCAATTCTCAAACTGGAACTTGCATCACAATCACCTGGAGGGCCTGCTACAACAGAGTGCTGGGCCCCAGCCCAGAATTTCTAATTCGGTAGGTTGGAGTGGGGCCTGAGCCTCACACCTAATGTCTCAAGGGATGCTGATTCCACTGGTCTGGGGCCCACCCATGGAGGAACACTCCTAAGCCAATCAGCACACAGCATCCTCGCAGCCTCCTAGTCTGCGTCCAAGGGAGGCTACGTGGTCCTCACTGCTCCCACACACCAGAGTGGCTGTGGCTAGAGACTGGCTGGTGTCAGGAGTGGGGAAACATGCAGTCCCACTGACCATAAGGACAACCTCATCATCATGAGGAGGCTCACTCTGGGTTGACACCAGCAGTGATGGCTGGAAAGAAGAGAAGAATCCAGGTCCTTGATGAAACTGCAGAACTGTTGATAGAGTAGAACTCCGGTTCTATGAGATAATAAATGACCTTACTGTTTACTTGTCAGCCCAAAGACCCCAAATGACACACCCCACAATCCAGGGAGACTCATGAACTGCTGGGCATCCCTGTTTCCTAAGAGGACCCTGTACTCCAGAAATATACACCTGCCTAGATGTATTTCCTTCACACTTCAGAATTTGTACGCCTAGGTCATCCTCCTTAAAAATTCTAATTAGCAGGTTAAAGAAGGCACCATTTGAAATTCAAGCAACACAAAACAAAGGAAAGAGTTCCACATCCTGGAGTGAATGAATTTTAGCAGACAGCAGCTGATACCAGCTGTACAAGGGCTATGGTGGAGGTGTGGGGAACAGGGAGGGAGGCGGGGGATTTCGGCCTCAGAATTCTACCTGGTAGGTACAACAGGAAGGGCACTGCATAAAGGCCAGGAGAATTACTAGATGTCTGAAGTAAAGGCTCTGACGGTGTCCCAGGAAGGGAGCTGCAAGGAGCTGAATGCTTTTCTCCTCCAGAGGTCCCCTCCCAGAGGACACCCCTCTGTCTTCCTGACCCCATACCAGAAAACGGACACATTTTTATCACCACAGACCCTCCCCCACTGGAGACTTCTGCTTCTGAGTACTTCACCAGGTGAGCCTCAAGAACAGATTGCACGTTGAAAGGGCTGCAGGGTCTCACCCGCCCCAGGTTAAGGGCTGTGAGCAAACGCTAGGGGCCAGCTGGGCTGAGTATGAACAAGGTGTGTACAGAGACCATATTGAAGAGACAAGCACACAGCACCCAGGGGCCCTGATCCCCCATTTCCCAGACAGCTTATGATGAAAGAGATGGTTAAACCTGCAGAGAAATGGCTGCTCTAATTCCAAGTTCCACACTGCCTGCACTTGCTACACACATGAACTCATCATAACGGTTCATGTTGCCGAATGCTTACCGGCAACACGTGCCATTCCAAGCCCTTGATGTGCATTAACTCACTTTACCCCCCAACAAGACTCTGGGGTTGCTACTATCATCAGCCCAGTTTTGCAGATGAGCAAACCAAGACACAGAAAGATTAAGCTATTTGCCCAAAGTCACAGAGCTGATTGGAAGCTCACAGGGACTTTGGCTCCAGAAATAAAATAAATGATTTTGAAAGATGTATATGTTCAAAGCTCCTTACTTACAAATCAAAATATTAGAAATAGAAATTACTGATATTGGAGGCTCCAAGTAATGAATTCCCGGTCCTACACTGATACAATAAAGTACAGCAATTATTTTCAAATCCTGTGCAGGAAGCTATATGCTTTAATGGAAATGGCATGAGATCCAGAGAGACCTGGGTTTGAGTCCCAGTTCAAGCTCTTACAATCATTTTTAGGTGGATACCTTAACCACACCTCACTAAGTTTTCTCAACACCACAGCTCAACTTCCCACAGGACTTGCAGGGAATGTATATAAATAAATACTCGGCCCAGAGCCTGGGATGTAGGGGGGCTCAGAAAATGGTAGTTTCCTTGTCCTCTCGAATGAAAAATGGATCATCCTTAAAGGAGACTTCTAAGGCTGCCAAAAATAAAGTCTAAAGTTTCAGTAACTTCCACAATTCAGTAATATAAAGAATAACCTAATGAGAAAAAAGTGGGCAAAGGATATGCACAGGTAATTCATAGAAGCAAAAGTATAAGCTAGCACAAGAAGGTTTTCAATATTTTTGGTAATTTGAGAAATGTAATTAAAGTAATAATGCCTTCTTTATCCATTAGATTGGCAAAAATTGACAAGATTTATACTCAGTATTGGCAGAGTTAAAAAGAAATAGTTTCACACCCTAATGGAAGGAGTACAAAGTGAAAGCCTCCTGGAAGTGGGGGCAATTTGGCAAAGCTCTCCATTTAAAATTACTCTTTGATCCAGAAATCCTACTTCTAGGGAGCTAGAAGATGGAAATATTAGCGAGTATTAACAATGATTTGATTCACAGATTCTCCACTACTTTTAGAGCAGGACATTGGGAATAACCTAAGTGTCCACTGATAAAGGATAGTTCAATAAATTGTGATAAACCCATATTCTGGAATACAGACAAAAAAAAATATTTTAATGTCAGTAATATAGATCTCCAGGACACAGTGACATAGCATTAAATTTAAAATGCAAATCAGAGAAAATTTTGTGTAATATGTAAATGAGAGCAATACGTTCACTAAACAGGCCTAGAGGCAGCAACACCTCAGTAGCAATGAGCACGCCTAGGATCCAGATCTTGGTTTTTAAATACCATTCTCCATTAAAAGGAACCAAGACTCTTTGGAGAAATGGCTAATTCCAAGGCTGGAAAGTATAAGCTGAGTCTTGAGGGTTTTGTACCAGAGAGTAAAGAAGTCCTCAAAGAAGGATGAGGGTATGTCAAAAGGACATAAGGGGCTCCTACAAGCCAAGTCCGGGATAATTTAAGCAACAAGATGAATAATGAGCGTAAGAGACTATAATCTATTGCATAAAGCTGGAATTCATGAGTGCAGAGGAATAAATCAAAGGATAAACAAGGAAGAAAGAAATGTTCTTCCTTGCAGTATAATTCCAACTGGTAAGTATAGAAAGAAATACGGAATTAGAAAATTCACCATCTGGGGCACCTGGGTGGCACACTGGTTATGCATCCAACCCTTGATTGCCGTTCATGGTTCATGAGATCAAGCCTCAAGTTGGGCTCCACGCTAAATAGCTCGGAACTTGGGATTCTCTCTCTCTCTCTCTCTCTCTCAAAATAAATAAATAAACATTAAAAAAAAGAAGAGGAGAGAAGACGAAAAATCACCATCTGTCAGCCAGAATAACTGGTTCAGGTAAGAATCATCAATGGATTCGAAAACTAGTGAGTCAGAGTATGAGGAGTAACAGTATAATCACAGAGTCTCAAGTTATCTTACTACCAGATACATATTAAATACAATGGGAAAATGGTAACTTTTCTGTAAGGGAACTTGGCAGACACCACCTTAACCAAGTGATCAAAGTTAACCTGACCAGTGAATGGGACTAATCAACAGCATATGCCTCCTCCTGATGGGACACGCTGAGATCACTGCAGGGTCACCCCTGTGCTAGTCCTGCCAAAAGTGCATAATCTGAATCTAATCATGAGGAAACTGCAGGCAAACCCAAATTGGGAGACTTAATCCACAAAATAGGCAGCAGTCTTCAAAAATGTCAATGTCATGGACTACAAACAAAGATTCTCAGTAACTGTTCCAGATGAAAGCAAACTAAAGAGAGAGCACAATTTGACATAATGTATAATCTTGGATTTTTTTTTCTCTAAAGGACATTATTGGAGCTATTGGCAAGATCTGAAAAAGACCTATATATTAAATAATAGCATTGCATCAATGTTTAATTTCCTAATGTTTAATAACTGTGCTGTTGTTATGTAAGAGAATGTCCTTGTTTTTAAGATATACATAATAAAGTATTTAGAGGTAAAAGAGTATCAAGTCTGCAGGTTACCATTAAACAGTTCAGAAAAAAGGAATCACACACTAACAAATATGAGAGAAGAATAAGGCGAATGTAGTAAATGTCAACATTTGGAGAATGTGGGTAAAGTTTATCTGGGAATTCTTTGGATTATTCTTGCAACTCCTCAGTAAATCTGAAATAATACTTTTTAAACAATTTAAAGACAGCAAGGGGTGCATATGTATAGAAATACAGGTAAACTCCTGGGAATTAGATGCATGATGGCATTTTCCTTAAAAGCACAAACAAAATAAAGGAGGCCTGCTTCGGTGTTAATATTGGTCTCCCCAGAATATGCTCTCCTCACAGAGCTTTTGTTCCAGGACACTAGAAAAATATGTTTTGAAGGATCTCTCAAGACCAGCTCATTAATCAAGTTCTACAAAAGAAGCAACCACATAATCAAGCCTTCTTCCCTGCAGATTTGTGCTATTTTCTCCTCCGTGAAAGTCAAAGCATCCTGATACCATAAGTAGCTGATAATACTATGAGGACTTTCGTGGAATACGTAATCAATAAAGGAGTTTTTCATAAGAAGCTAAGACCAACCTTGGTCCAAAGTCTCCACATCCCTCTGTCTTACTGGATTCTTGAGATGCTGTGAGGTCGGGGTCAGGGGTCAGTTGGTCCCATGTGCCTTTCCGTTCCAATCCTCAGCTGCATTTACAGGTTTGCAGGCTGAGCAGGATGTTCCCAGGTAGGCTGCTGGCTAAAGGGACTTGCAGGGTCAGTAGTTCTGACCTCTGACCTCTTCCCCACCTCTGTGGTGCTTTACAGTTTACAACAAGCTCTTGTGTATATTATTTTATTCCTCCCTTCCTTAAAGCAACTTTTTTTTTAAATCCTAATATTCAGTTTAACAGCAATACAAGAAAATATCCAGTTTCCCAAACAATGGAATAAAATGTAATGTCTACCCTTGACTTCAGAGTCTAAAGCAGATAAACACTGAGATGTCATAAGCTTAATGAAAAACAGAAGTAGAGCAGCCACTAGAATCAGCAGAGCCAAATCTACTGCTGAGCCCAGGAGAAATAAATACAGCCTTCCCTTCCTTCTGCATCTGTCGGGCGTCCTTTCATTTAAGCCCTATCTTCAGGGCACATCCTCCCAGTAACTGTGGCTTGTTGTTACAGAGGTGTGTTTACAAGACACCACAGGGAATGAGGCCTTGTGGATCTCTGTTCACATGCAATAACCACCCCTGGGACAGCATCACTGTCTTCTGACAGCAGCCCTCCAACAGATCACACTGGCCTTCCCACATGGGCACCATCATTCATTTTCTTCAGAGAAACCAACGGATTCCATCTTCCAGGAGTAAACATTTTAGCAAAAATCCCTAAAGCAAAGGACCTAGATCCAAAAACAAAATTCCTCTTAAAGAAAGCCTGTCTTCAACCAATGAGAAATTCAGTTTACTTCTAGGACAACCTACAGCTATTCTATGTGCATTTACCAATGCCAACAGTATCTCCATTCCAAAACAAATGGCAAAGCAGGTTCTGTTCTCACCTTTTAGAGGTGAGAAAATTGAGAACCAGAGTTAGCAAGTGAAAGATCCAGGATTCACACCCAAGTCAGCCTGTTCAGGCCCCAATCCCACTGGCTTGCCCACAGTCCACACAATCCACTGTGAACCAAGATGAATCAGGCAGAATTTCATCGCAACATTCAAAGGGCCACCCCACCCCCAATTCCCTTGGTTTAGATGCCCTATGGGCATTCTACTCTTAAGCAGCCTCCCAACAAAAACACATTCAGTGGCAAAGCAAAAGACAAGAAAATGGGCTTTACAACTGCCTACACTTCTTTCTTAGCCAGAGAAATATTTTCATGATCTGTTATTATGGATGAACTCGGGGCAGGAGGAACACAACATTATGTAATGTCAGAGGGCAGGCGACAAGACGGAGGGAAAGCAAACCCATCCCCGCTCCCTTCGCCCACAAAGACATAAATTTACTTTTGACATTTTGAGTGTCTCAATCTTCTATGGCCTACATGTTCATGATTGGCTTTTCAAGAGACGGTCACAGATCTCTGCAAATTTCTCAGGCCTCAATTAACTGACTAGCACTGCCAGAAAAAATTAACATACAAAAAGCAAAGATGCCAGAAATATCGGGGGACTATGGGCAGGCAGAAAAGGGAAGAGTTGAGAGGACGGAGAGCAGATGTCCTACACTGAGATGCATTCTTATTTTTATCCGGTTCTGTTTACACCCAACGCACAGAAAGGCCTTCAGCGTCTGAAGTCACTAGATCTAAGCAAGAGCCAAGACATGGCCTCGGAGTCGCCGCGTCCTGCATCCCGGCTCCCCATCTCCCGCTCCAGCCCCGCACTCCCCTCAGCAGGAGACTGCCCGGGTCTCCCAGTTAGGGGTCGGCCAGGCTTGGATTGTTCTCCAAAGACGCAACCGCCGGTGAACCACAAGGCTGTAGGATCTCCATGACAACCGCGGGCGCCCTCCCAGTCCAGCACCCCGGTATCAGGATGCGCGCCGCGCCCCGCCCCGCCGGGTGCATCATTGCGCCCGGCAGCTCACCGCAGCCGCGTCGCCCCCAGCCCAGCCTGGCCCACCTACCTGGCGCGCCCCGGCTCGCGGCGCCCGTGCCCTGCAGCCCCGGCGTCCTCAGTCCCGCCAGGCCGCGCGCCCAAGCCCTGCAGCAGCAGCGCCGCTGCTTGGTCGCCAAGTCGCGGGCAGCGGCCCGGCTCTACGTGCTGGTTCTCCTGCCCAGGTCGGCCGCGAACCCGCCGCCCCAGACGCAGCCCGAACTCCGCTGCCGCCGCCGCCGCCGATACTGCTGCTGCTCCGGAGATTGCGCGTAGCCCCGCCCCGGCCCCGCCCCCTCGCCGCGCATGCGCGCTCCGCGAGCCCCGGCCGGGCCGCCCCACCCTCCGGGTCCGCCTCGCTGGCGGTGGAGCAAGGAGTTCCGGCGTCCGAGCGCCTCGCGCTGGGTTGAACTCCTAGGTTCCCACAAGACCCCACTCTCAACTGGGACTGGATCGCCTGCAAGTTCTTGAACTTCTGGACTCAATCGGATGATGGCATTTTCGCCCTCGCATAGACTGAGCCTTGTGAGGCCCTGACACATCAGAAGACCGGGTGAAATGTTCTGGCCCTTTGCCCCCGCGGTGAGCGCGCTTCGCGTGGTGCAAGTGCAGGCAATCCCTAGGAGACATTTAGGAAATGGAACATTCAACCCAGCAAAAATTAAAATCATACTTTGAAAATACAGATAAGCAAAAAGAAGAGAGAAACTACTAACATCCTTGCAGACCTGTTCTGGCATAACTGTATGAATATTCATTTATAGACTCTCACCAAATATCAGCTCCTTACGCTTCTCCCCCAAAGTCCTGTGTTTTCATAGGAAAACAATATGTAAAATAAAAGTCATTTTAATATGACTTTAATTAAACTTATGGGGCGCCTGGGTGGCTCAGTCTTGGTTAAGTGTCCGACTTTGGCTCAGGTCATGATCTCAGGGTTGGGTTCATGCGGGCTCTGTGCTGACAGTTCAGAGCCTGGAGCCCTCTTTGAATTCCCTCTCTCTCTCTCTCTCTCTCTCTCTCTCTCTCTCTCTCTCCCTCTCTCCCCCCTGCCCCCTACCCCACTCATGCTCTGTCTCTCTCAAAAATAAACATTAAAAAAAATTTTTTTAAACCTTAAATATTTCTGGTTGAGCAAGTGCAAATACCAGACTAACTATAAGCATGTATTTTATTTTGAAGTCTTCAAATTTTATCAGAAAAAATTATCCTTAAAAATTTTTTAATGGAAACTATTTTAATTCAAAAAGCCAGAGCACTTATCAGAGTTCACATCCCTCCAGTGTAAAAGCAAGCATTTATAATTTGCTTTTAAAAGAAAAGACATTAACTTGTTAGAAATAAAAATGAAATAAGGACAAGTTCTGTAATCTCATTTAGATTTAGATCTAGGGGCGCCTGGGTGGCTCAGTCGGTTGTGTCTGTTTGGCTCAGGTCATGATCTCCTGGTTTGCAGGTTCGAGCCCTGCATCAGACTCTGCGCTGACAGCTCAGAGCCTGGAGCCTGTTTCAGATTCTGTGTCTCCCTCTCTCTCTGACCCTCCCCCATTCATGCTCTGTCGCTCTCTGTCTCAAAAATAAATAAACGTTACAAAAAAAATTTTTTTAAATAGATCTAAGCCTCCCTGTGTCACCAAAAACCAAATGCAGGCAATAATTTGGAATAAAAATAAATATAAAACTATTTTTAAAGTTCAATTTTTTTACTGACTTTTTATTTTACTTCTCTTCTGAAAAAGAATTTATACTGAAAAAGAAAATATATTATACTTAACCCTAGTGTAAAATTAAAGCCAAGAAAGCCAAATAAACTGTGGAAATGCAAAAATATTTTTATAACTTATTTTCTAAAATTAGGGTGACCAATATTCCTGGTTTACCCGGAACAGCCCCAGTTTACAACTTTTATCCAGCAAAAGTATTAATAGGATTCCCTTTCCATCTCAAAAGTGGTCTTAAAAGTGTTCGGACAACCCTATGGTTGTCCCATACTAGCTTTAATCAAACCAAGAGCATTTTTCAATCATAAGCTTTAAAAAAAGAAACAAATATAAATTCACAAACATTTAAAGATAGACATCAGTGCAATTTCAACAATTCATTCATTTAGTGTAGTAACAAACACTGAATGAGGATCGGGCTTCTGATAAACATTTGCCAATTAGCCGGTATGTAATTGGGATAGTCTTAAAAGTAGAAGAACCATGCTTCAGTGTGACAAGGAATGGGGCCCCAATTCCACTGTAGAGTGAACACTATCAAGTGAAAAGGGAACCAAGCTTGTTAGTAAATACGGTGCTATGCATTCCCTTTAGGTCCCTAACCAGCAGCACTAACATCCTCTCAGTACTTACTAGAAACGCAAGATCCCAGGCCCATCCTAGACCTGCTAAATCAGAAACTCTGAAAGTGGGAACTTTCAGAGCAATTTGTATGTTGACAAGCCCTCCAGGGGATTCTGATAAACACATGGACCTAGATAACCTATATACAATAAAGAAGCTGATTTAGATAATTTACACATGATAATTAAGAGCTGAACAGTGTTATTTTGGGGACTAGAACCAACCAACTTAAGAATTTCTTTTTGGGCCACTAAACATGATATATTCATGTTTATATATGTTTTCATTAGAGAATATATGTAGTCTTGAAAACCAACAGCCCTGCTGTCATAAGAGCTGTGAAAACCAGTAGCCTAGCAGCCACTGGAGGGGACAAAGGTATTTGGAGCACCTCAAAAAGTCCCATCTCCAGAGACATGCACTATTTGACTGGTATGGCAGCTCACAGGTAACGCTCCATTCTCAGGGCTTGTCTTTAACTGAATTGACTGAGAGCTTACTCTCCACAAATAGTCCTGTCCACAGGGCATTTGGTAAAAGCAATCAGCAGCAATTGTCTAACACTGCAGCTGCCTAAGGTAATGACACCAGTTGGAGCTAACAAAAGACTGACCAAAAATCTTAAAAGGAAATAATCAGGCATTGCTATCCCTTGGGGAACTTCAGAAAGATCTGACATACTTCTGAGAAGATTCTAGAATCTTTTGATTCTGGGACTCTTAGGACATGTGGACATGTACACATGTCCAGGAAAGACTTGAGAAGACCATAATTTCTCACTTTCAGCAGACGTTGAGGCTTTGAGCAAACAAGAAGAAGGCTGAGGCAGAACTGTAGAGTGCCTGCCTAAGCACTGAAGACATACCTCAACATACACACACAGCTGTCCATAAAGACAGGAAGACATACTGGTTCCAGCATTTGAGAATATCCTTGTCTAATCATTAGCAAATCATTAAGCTAGCGAAGCAATGATTTCAGTGGCTAAAAATTACAAAGAATACAGACTTTAGAGAATTATTCCGAGAGTCACTAAACAAACAAAAAGTAACAACAAACCTTGAGGTAGAAGGAAAAATGATTTCTAGAATTGCCATATTATATTGTTTTAAGTGTCATGTGATCCCAGGGTCATGGGATCGAGCCTGTATTAGGCTCTATGCTGAGTGTGGAACCTACTTGGGATTCTCTCTCTGTCTCCCTCTGCCCCTCTCCCCCACTCACACACCCTCTCTCTAAAATAAAATTTAAAAAAAACTTTAAGGAGAAATTAAGATATTCTCAAACAAAAATCTGATAATTCATTGCTAGCAGACTCACTCTACAGGAAATACTAAAACTGAAAGGACACTGGAGAGTAACTCAAAATCACACAAAGGAATAAAAACTAAAGGCAAATACAAGATAAAAGTTAATTTCTGACACTCTTCTTTCTGACTTAAAAGACAACTACATAAGGGGCGCCCGGCTGGCTCAGTCGGTTAAGCATCCAACTTCGGCTCAGGTCATGATCTCCTGGTTTGTAGGTTCGAGCCCTGCATCAGGCTCTGTGCTGACAGCTCAGACCCTGGAGCTTGCTTCAGATTCTGTGTCTCCCTCTGTCTCTGCCCCTCCCCTGCTCATGCTCTGTCTCTCTCTCGCTCTCTCTGAAATAAATAAATATATTTTTTAAAAAAGACAACTACATAAAACAACAATATAATCTGTGTTGATGGTATCATAATATGAAAAAGATATAACGTGTATGACAATAATAGCATAAAGGAGTGGGAGAAACTGCTTGATTGGAGCAAAGTTTGTGTATACTACTGAAATTAAGTTAGTATTAATGCCAACTAGATTGTTTTAAATTAAAATGATAATTCCCAGGACAAACAGTAGGCATAGGTATAGACAGATACAGATATAGATACAGCTACCGATTAAAAGAAAAGGAATTAAAATAGTATACTAGAACATAACTATTCACAAAAGAAGACAGTAATAGTAATAGGAAGAGAAGAACAAAAGAGATGTAAGATATAGTATAGAAAACAAATAGCAAAATGCAGACATAAGTCCTACCTTATCACAAGTCACATTAAATGTAAATAAACTCAACATTCCAATCAAGAGGCAGAGATTGGCAGAAGCGTTTTTTAAAAAAATCCAACCATGTGCTGTCTACAGAAACAAACTTAAAATTCAAAAGTATAAGTAGGTTGAAGGTAAAATAATGGACAAAAATACAGCACGGAAACACTAACCAACAAAGTGCTTCAGTGATTACACAAATATCAGGCAAAATAAACCTCAAAACCAAACAAAACAATAAACAAAGAGGAACATTTTATAAGAGGGTCAATCCATCAGAAAGATATTATAATTAGAAGGACCATGCATCCACAAAAGAGACCCAAACACATGAGGCAAAACTGACAGAATTTAAGAAGTGGACAATGTAATAAAAATAATTGAAAATGTCAATACTCAACTTTTAATGATGGATAAAACAATGAGGCAGATCAACAAGGAAATAAAAGACTTGAACAACATTACAAACCAACCAGCTGTAACAGGTATCTATAGAATACTTCACCCGACAGTATCAGAGCACACATACATACTTCTCAGTTATACATGAAACTTTCTCCAGGATAGAATATGTGGCAGGCCATTAAGAAAACTCAGTAAGTTAAAAAGCATTGAAGTCACACGTAGTATGTTCTCTGATCACAATGGTATTAGAATAAAAACCAAGAGCAGAAAGAAATTATAGGTAGGTGTAAATTAAACAATACAGCCCTTAATAACATAGGGGTCAAAAAAGAACTCAAAAGGAAAGTGAGAAAATATTTTAAGAAAAATTAAAATAAAAACTCAACATACTAATACTTTTGGGATGCAGCTAAAGCAGTGCTTAGAGGAAATTTTATGGCTAGAAACACCTATATTAAAAAGGAAGAAAGATCTAAAATGAATAACCTAACTTTTCTCCTTTAGAAACTAGAAAAATAACAAAACCAAAAGGAAAAAAAAAGGAAATAATAAAGATTAGAATGGAAACAAATGAAATACAAGTGGAAAAACAGTACAGAAAAATCAATAAAACCAAAAGTTGGTTCTTTAAAAATGTTAACAATTCTGACAAACTTTTAGCTAGACTGACCAAGAAAAAGGAAGAGAAAAGGTTCAAATTATTAAAATCAGGAAAGAGAAAGGAGCCATCACTACTGACCTTACATAAATAATCATTACAAAGGAAACTCTGAACAATTTATTTCAACAAACTGTATAACTTAGACCATATGGAGAATTCCTAGAAAGAAACAAACAAATAAAACAGACTCAAAAGAAAGAGAAAGTTTGCTTGATACCTGGGTGGTTCAGTCAGTTAAGCATCTGATTCTTGATCCCTTGATTTCGGCTCAGGTCATGATCTCATGGTGGCTCGTGAGTTCGAGCCCCACATCAGATTCTGAGCTGAGAGCATGGAGCCTGCTTGGTATTCTGTTTCTCTCTCTCTGCCCCTCCCTCACTTGCTCTCTTTATCTCTCTCAAAATAACTGAAAATAAAATTAAAGAAATAAAAGAGATAGAAAACCTGCATAGACTTATAACCACAAAAAAATAAAAAATGAATTAGTAACTTTAAAACATTCCATTAAAAAAATCCTCAGGCCCAGATATCTCCACTAATGAATTTTAACAACTATTTAAAGAATCCTTTACAAACTCTTACAGAAATTAGAAGAGGAGAAAAAAAGTTCCAAACTCTATGAGGCCTGTATTGCTCATACCAAGACAAGACATAGACATCAGAATAATAATTCTCAATATATCTTATGAATATAGATTTTAAAAATCCTCCAAAAAAATATGCTAACACACTGAGTCTAGTAACATAGGGAAAAGGTTACACACCATGACCAAGTGGAATTTACTCCAGGAATCCATGGTTACTTTAATATCTACAAATCAATTAAGGTAATATACTATATTAATAAAAGACAAAAAACACATGATTATTTCATTAAAGGAAGAAAAATTATTTAACCAAATTCAACACCCGAAACACAGCAAACAAGGTATAGAAGAGAATTTCTTTAAGCTGATAAAGAGTATTTTTGAAAAACCACAGTTAACATTATACTTGATGAAAGACTGAATGCTTTACCCCTAAGACCAGGAGCAAGAAGATAAGGATGTCTCCCACCACATCCATGCAACATCGTACTGGAGATTCTAGCTAGAGCAGGTACGCAAGGAAAAAATAAAAAATAAAGGCATTCACACTGAAAAGGAAAAAGTAAAACCATTTCTATTTGTGGATAACATGATCTTATGTATAGAAAAGCCTAAAGAATCCACTTAAAAGAATTAGAATAAACCAGATCAAAAAGGATGCAGGATACAAGATCAATATTCTTTATAAACTAGCAATGACTAATCCAAATAGGAAATTCAGAAAACAACCCCTTTTAATATAGCATCAAGAGAAATAAAATACTTAGGAATATATTTAACAAAAGGAGTCCAAGACTTGTATCTGAAAATCCAAAACATTGTTCAAAGAAATAAAACCTAAGTAAACGGAAAGACATCCTGCATTTATGGATCAGAAGACTCAATAGTTATAAGATGGCAATATCTCCCCCAATGGATCTATAATCCAATGCAATCCTAATCAAAATCCCAGCCGCCTGGGATTGGAAGGGGTCCAGGGTAACCAAAACAATCTTGAAAAGGATTAACAAAGTTGGAGAACTTATTCTGACCAAAAATTACTTAGGTCATCATTTTACCCTAAATCCCTTAGTGAGGTCACATCATATTTTTTAATGCAGTTAAATTAATTTGTCACAATTTTCTTTTTCATCCTGGGATTGTACCACATCTTGTTTGATATTTTAAAATTTGCATAAAGTTCACTCTTTGTGATGTTCAGTTCTATAAGTTTGGACACATGGATACAGTCTTATACCCACCACCTCAATACCACACATTACTCTAAACTTTCCCCTGTGACCCCTTTGTAATCATATGTTAATTGTATTTTTAACTTTATGAAATATACCAAGTTGTTTTCCAAAGTAGCTGTACCATTTTGCATACCTACCAGACAACGAATGAGAATTCTTGGTGCTTCACATCCTTGACAACTTTTGGCATTGCTCGTTTCTTGGATTTAGCCTTTCTAATAAATGAGTTTTAGGAAAGCAATTCATAAACTGCTTTGCAGAATGAGTGTGCATTTGTAAAAAATCAATTGATACAGGATATTGATTATATTAAAAGAATAAATGCCCAGAGAAAAAGAAAGTGAAAAGTTTCCCCCAACAGGAAGCAGTCATTAGCTGAGGAAATTTATGCTTTAGCACAATGAGCAATGCCTTTGCACAGATGCTTGAGAAGTGTTACTTTCCCTTGTTTCCATCTTGTCTTTTCTCAAGGATTTCTGCATTCTCAAAAGGAAAAAGCTTCAGGACAAAGGAAAAAATCTTTGATGGAAGGCTTCCAGACAACAGTCAGTGGAGAGAGGGCCTTTACCACCTAGTCTAAGTACATCTGAGGTAGGGCTTCCAGTCTGTAGAAGACATTCTGTCTGTGAAGTCCAAGACCTCCTTCCTCTCTGTCTTCACGTTCCTAGAATTGTCTACTAGGCAACAACTGAGGAAGATTGGAAGGAAGGGGGAGGGGCGAAGGGATTTTCTTCCTGTTTGCCTGCTGTCCTGCTTAGGTAGCCATAGTTGTGGCAGTTTATCCTGGCAGTGGCAGTTGGATCCAGCCTCCTTTGGGAACTTCTTTTGGGACTCCCCAGAACCAGTCTCACCATTCAATGCCCCCTTTCAGAAAATGTCCAAAGTCCTATGTTTGCCAAACTCCTCTGAGTTCCTAAATTACCAGTAACAGCCAGCAGCACCCCCTCTTCAAAGGTCTGAGTTGCAGCTCTGAGGCGCTCTTCTCTGAGCACCCTTTCTCTTTTGCTCCCCTAGCCCTAAGGGTAATGGCTATTTTCTGCAGTACTCTTTCCGGCTAAGCTAAGTACTCCTTTTCTGCTCTCTCAGCCCCCTGACGTCTATTTGATTAATTCCCTCTATTAAATTCTCTTTGGTGAAATACCTAACATATTTTTCCTAATTTGTTCTTAGATTCTGGTATTTAGGCTATTTCCTTTTTTCTATTAAAAACTGCTGCAATAAGCATTTGTACATGTCTCTGGGCACACATATGTGACAATTTTCCTGTAATATAGAGCCAGAAGTAGGGTTGCTAGGTCACAGGTATGAGCATCTTCACTTTACTAGACAAAAGTCACCCCCTGCACTTCAAAGGAGCATTTTATTTTCCACTTTGTTCATTAGTTTGCTTTTCACCTTTCCTTCCTTGGAGTAATACTAATGGCCCTGAGGCCCAGAGAAGGAAGCTGCCTTGGCTTCTACTTGATAAATTCCTGGAAGAAGGGTCTCAGATGGACCAGAGTTTGCCTGATAAAGCTATGACAGATCCTGGGCCCTGTTGAATTTTGATAGCTGGTACATCAGATCTCTGAGGGCCAATGCTTCAGGGCAATGGAGCAGGCATCTGTCTTGATAAATTAGTTGAGTTACGAATATCTTCAGACATTTTTTATCCTGGTTACTGACAAGATACTCTTTGTCTAACTCTGTGTGGTTCCTTGCTATCTGGCAGCTTTGGGACTTTCCAAGCTTGACACACTGGGATCTTGGCCAGGTTGGGTTCCCCAAAGCCAAAGTTCAGTCTTCTCCTCTGAGATCTTGCTGCCTTCCATGTCCCTGGACTTCTGCCAGGAAGCCTGCATCCCTCCATACCTGGAGGAGTGCTCACCAATATTTTCTTCCTTTCCTGTCTCAGGGATACTCTCTCTCACTCTCTACACACACACACACACACACACACACACACACACACACACACACTTCCATGAGCTTAGACTCCCACAAAAGGCACAAAGCTATCTCCCAGCATAGCTCCCTGTGGCTGAACCCAGTACAGCAAGAAGGATGGCCTCCAGTCAGCAGCCACAGTGACTATAAGAACATGAGTGGCTGTCTCAGATTCCAAGACAGTGAATAGGAGTCCTGAAAACAGCCCAAGATTCCACCTCCCAACAATCTTGGCAGCTTGAGATTAACTAGATGAAACCATATTCATTTATCTCTCAAGGAAAACAATATGATGTTTTCTGCACCCAAGGAGTTTCACAGGCCATGCCTGTTATGTTATTTGAAAGTTTATTCACAGGATCATTCCCTGTGAGGTGAGGTGGGCAGTATCCTTCCCACTTCTCAGTTAAGGAAAGTGAGGCCCAGAAAAGGAAAGTAACTTGCCTGAGTGGCAGTGCTGTGACTTGAACAAGCTCAGGCCTGAATCCCCAAAACCCACATTCTAACTTACCACCTAAATTCCTTGGACATAAGCAGTAGAAGAATCTGGAGACATGCTTAACAGGGACATGCCTGCAGCTTCCTGCCCACTCATGCCTTTCCAAACTGCCTGAATGTCCCCAATGGACAATTGATACCAGGAAATTTAGCATCTACCTGAGACCCACTTCTTATATATTTGAATGGTTTGACTTATTTCCTCTGACAAGTGTTGCAGCTTTGGTTGCATTGTCTCACCTGTTTCTGGCTCCCTTCATGTGGAGTGTGCACTGTCCCCTGTTCACCAGTGCCTGTTTTCCTGGGGAAGGTAGGCGGACTGCCCTAGACACATATCTAGAACCGAATCTTCCCTTATGACAAAATATGAAGCAAGACTCATTCAATATTTTTTAAATCCAGGTCTCTATTTTTCTTGTGCAAATATAAACATAGGCATAATTAATAGTTAAGGCTTTTTAAAATATATGCATTTGGAGAATACATTGCTAGTTACAGTTTGCTGATGATATGGGCTTGGATCACATCTTCCTTTAATAGTCCTTTTAAATTCATTTTAGAAAGTTAAAAATGGTCACATGATCCATAATAAAAATCAGAAGAGACTCATATAAATCCAAAATACATACTTGAAAATGCAGCACCTTTTGTATGAACTACATTAGGGTCCAGTTATATAGCATATGGATTATAACATCAGACCACAAAGGTTTTGAAGTTCCCAAAGCAAAATGGGGCATTGTTTTCTGAGAAGAAAAAGGAGAAGTTGGAAGAGAAAGAAGGAAGGGAGGAAGAGAGGGAGGGAGGGAGAAGGGAGAGGGAAGGAAAGGAGGGAGAGAGAGAGAGAGAGGAAAGGAGGAAAGAAGAAAGGAGGGAGGGAGGGAGGGAAGGAGGAGACAGAGAAGGAAAACCTGTACATATAGCTTCTCTGCAACAGAAAAGTGACTCACCTTTGGGTAATTTACAATATGTATTTAAGTGGACCATTAAGGTTATAATTCGCAATCATAGAATCCAAATACAGAAATATCTTATATGATGGTAATGGAATTCTATTTACCAGATTAAAAAAGGAAAAAAGCTAGGTCCTTCACTGTGCACACTTCCTGCTAGCTGAGAGCTTTGCCTTGGGGTAGAATTCCAAGGGAGAGTGAGGCTGCTTCTTTGAGAGGAGGGGCAGTTTGCAAAGATATGGCCTAAGGGTCCGATCTTCTAAAAATTCTAGTTGTCAGCTTTGCTTGACCCAGGACCCCATTCCAACCTTCCACCTGAAAGGCTCTCCCAGAGCATAATTCTCCTCCTCAAGCCAGAACAGGGTGTCCCTGTTCCTGACTGAGGAACGAGGGGAGAGGCTGTCTTTAAATCCTTTGGTGAGTTAGGAGATGTCTCTTTCTCTCATCAAAATATTCTTTTCTAAACAGATTCCAGTTTCACAGGGGCTGGATGGCGGGGAGTCTGGATTTGCTTCATAGGCTCAAAGTGACCTCAAATGGGGTGACCTGGCTTCATCCCTTGTGCTTATCATAGCACAATCAAAGGCCAGGATTTTGAGGGTCCCAAAGAGTACATGAGGAGAAACCAGATTCAGAAATGTGCCCCAAACTGTCTCGTGTAAGGATGGATTTGAGATCCCACATTGCACTTCTAGCTTCTGTTACATCTCCCTTATGAGAAGCTGGTGGAGTGGGGTGCGAGAAGGGGTAGATGACTAAATAATCTTCCATTTACAAGAAAATAAAGTTCAAAAGTCTCAAAATTCCTCATGGATTAAAAAAATAAGAGTTCTGTGCCCACACTTTCATATGCGTGGATTGGGGACACCTCACATTATACAAAGTCCTGCCTTATGCAGTGTTCCATGTGGACATCACAGTAACCTCCCACTTCAGTGGGGCTGGCATGAATCCCCCTTTCTAGATGAGGAAACTGAGGCTCTCTCTCAGGGCCACACAGTTGCAAAGGGTAAGGAGAACTGGAATGCAACCCTGCCGAGTCCTGGGCTGTGCAGCTGTGGCCACAATGCATCACACGGATGGCTGACTCTGGGAAGCAGGAGATGGACACCTGCATTTCACTCTTGTTTGGTCTCTGCTTTTGCAGCATCCCCAGGAGCACCCCCATCAGACAGAAGGTCACTCCCACACATCTTCACCTGGCTTTCCAGGTGACTGAGACGCTGCTTCACTTTCATCTGGGTGGCATTGTACTCGGCCAGGAGCCGTGCAAACCTGGTCTGCAGGGTGTCCAGGGAGGACTCCAGGTGCTCTACCTTCTCCTCAATATCCTTGGGGTCCGCCCCAGCCTTGGCCACGTCCTCGTCAATCAGGTTGTCCTTCATCAGGATCTGCCGTCCCTTCTCCTCCAGAGCTTTCTTGGCTTCTGGATATTCAGTGAGAGCCTCCATCAAATCATCTTTGGAAAGGCAGAACAGGTCTGAGTAACCAATGCTCCTGATGTTGGCTGTCCTGCGGTTCCCCGCCTTGCTTCCCTTAATGTTTAAGATGCTGATCTCCCCAAAGTAACTCCCATCACTGAGGACCACGAACTGGGTGATCCCATCGTCGGCCACGACAGCCAGCTTGCCCTCCTTGATGATGTACATCTCCCTCCCAATGTCTCCCTTCTTGCAGATGTAATCCCCTGGGCTGAACACTGCAGGCCGCAGCTTGAGCACAAGCTCCACCAGCAGCCCCGCCTCGCAGTCTTGGAAGATGCGGACCTTCCTCAGAGTGTCCAGGTGCACGTTGATGGCGATCTCGGCCTTCAGCTTGTCTGGGAGACTCTTGAGCACCTCCTTCTCATCCACTGTCTTCTTGTTTGCCCACAGGTAGTCAAACCACCGGATCACCCGTGTCTCCAAGTCCTTGGTCACCTTGCGGAATTGCATATACTGCTTAATGGAGTCAATCTTGGACTGGAACTCGGCCCGTGAAGCATTCATGTTTGAGATCATGGATCCTACATTGCCGACAATGGTGGCAAAAATCAAGACTCCCACTAGGAAGTCTATGACCACAAACAGATACTCCTCATCCTTCACAGGGGGTGGGGTCTCTCCGATGGTGGTCAGGGTCAAGGTGGACCAATAGAGACTGTAAATGTACTTCCTAGAGAGGCGGCCATACTCTGGGTTTGAGATGTTTGGATAGACCCAGGAATCTGTCCCAAAACCAATGAACTTGGAAATGGCAAAGTAGATGCAGGCATTCCAGTGGATAATGATGAGGATGTATAAGACCAAGTTTCCAATCCTGAATAAATTAGGGTAGTTTGTCCTTGTCTCTGTGCGGTCAAAGAACTCAAAGAGCCGGGCAAGCTTCAGTAGGCGGTTGAACCTCAGCTCTGGGTAGTTTACACCCAACTTAAAATAAGCCAGGTCTGTGGGGACCAGGGACAACATGTCCAGCTTGAAGTGCACGGTCTTTGTGTAATGCTTCCACAGCCTCTGTGCATCCTTGACCATCAAGCCTTGCTCAAGGAAGCCTGAAGAAAAAGATGGAAGTCACTTGGGCATGGAAGAGGCTGCTATTTTTTTTTTTTTTAACCATAGCCCATAGAAAGATATACACCTTGACTAAATAAGATGTAGTTATACATACATAACAGAAAAAATTTCAAAAACCACATTTATCCATTACTATGAAAATATACTCTGATGTTTTCTAGTCTATGATGTTCTAGCCTGTTTATTCAGTTAAAAATGTAGATTAATTGGGTAAATTTGAATGTGGACTGGTGTTTTACATCTACATATATATATATATATTATATATATATATAATATATATATATATATAATATATATATATATAGTTTATTTATTTAAGTAATCTCTACACCCAATGTGGGGCTTGAACTCATGACCCCAAGATCAAGAGTCACATGCTCTTCTGACTGAGCCAGCCAGGAGCCCCTGGATGTTGTATTCTAAAGATGCATCCTTTAAAGTTAGAGATAACATGTTAAAGTGGTCCAAGGTTGGCTTTAAAATACTCCAGCCAAGAAAAGGGTGTGGGGAGGTAGATGAAACATTAGCAAAATATTGATAACTGTTGAAGCTGAGTGAAGGTACGTGGGGATTCATGATCCTACTGTCTCTGATTTTGTGTATGTTTGGAAAATATTAATGATACAAATTTTAAGAGCATAGGTCATGGCCTATCAAACTGATTTCACCCGTCCCTAATGGGGCAGGACCTGCCTTTTAAAAACATTGTCTAGGGAAGCAGTAGTTCTTTCTGCCTGCACATTACTGTCATCCAAGGAGCTCTGAAAACATAGGAAGCTGAGATCCACCCCCAAAGAATCAGACTGGAGCTGAGCTGGACACTGGGGAGTCACTAGGCGTTATTACTGGTGAAATCAATCAAATAGGTAGAGATTTGCATTCTTTCGTCTTTTTTTTTTTTTTTAACATTTTCAAACATGAACAAAAGTAGAGAGAATAATATAATGCATGGGTTTTTTTTTTTAGATTTTGGTAAGCATCAGAATTATACTGAGGACTCTGTAAAAGCCAGAGTGCTGGGCTGTTCCCAAAGTTGGTTCCGTAGGTCCGAGGTCTACCTCTTAACAAGGTCTGGGTGATGCTGCTGCTGAACCAGGGCCACACTTGAGGGCTAGATGGAGGTAGGATTGCCCCCTGTGAAAAGCAAACCTCAAGTCTGCTGTCAGATGGTAGGGCCACCCTGCTTCCCAGTCCCCCATTCCCTGTTTCATTCTTTGGTTACCCTTGTGTTTATTGAGTACTTACATAACTATGTGGCACTCCTAGTGCCTTGGGGCTCCTCACTACTTTCTTAATAATATCTTTTCTCAGTTCTGAAGATGTTTCCCCTTGGAGTATGATCCACGGCCATTTGGTTTCCGTGCCTACCTGCCTTCCCCATGAGGGTTTCTGCTGAATCTCAGATTGCCAGGGATAGTACCCAAGCACAAAAAGGGGTAGGATCACTGTCCGAGTGCAGGTAACTTGTCCCACTGAAACTTGGTTGAAATAGAGATAGGTGGCTCAGTGAGTCGGGCCACCCACGGAGCTCCTGTGTCTTGGTAGGCTTATGTGACCATGAAGTGGCAGGCCACAAGGACTGTCTAAGTTACCCACACAAGCCTCAAGCTGCATATTAGAGACCTTCTCGGTTATGGTACTGGGCACCACGTGGAAGCAGGGTTCCCAGTCTGGCCCTGTGAAGTAGTGATTGTGGACTTTAGGCCAGTTACTCAGTGTCTCTGGGCCTCAGTTTCTATATTTTTTAATTCAATTCAATTCAATTCAATTCAATTCAATTCAATTCATTTTAATTTTATAGAGAGAGTGTGAGTCAGGGAGAGGGGCAGAGGGAGAGGGAGAGAGAATTCCAAGCAGGCTCCATCCTCAGTGTGGTGATGTAGGGCTCGATTCTCCAACCCTGCGAACATGACCTGAGCTGAAATCAAGACTTGGATGCTCAACTGACTGAGCCACTCAGGTGCTGCTGGGCCTTGGTTTCTCAATCAGCAAGATGGAAATAATCACGCCTGTGTTTTTTGTCTCATGCAGCGGTTCTAATAAGAAAACAAGATGTACTTGAAACGTTTTGTACACTGTGAAGCCACACAGAGGCTTGCTGCTGGGATCTGGTGGTATTTGTATTGACAACTATGGCCTGGTTTCTAGCTCAAAAATCTTGAGAATGGCAAGCCGGGCCTCTGCCAGCTGATGTGATGTCTTTGTGCAGGTCAGAAAAAGGTGCCCCAAGAATGAATAGCTTGGAGCTTAAGGGATTTTAGCCTCCACTCACAACCAGAGGCGATCTGAGAGAGGTCATCATTCACCTGGGCCCTGTTTCCAATTTTATTCCTCCATATATCTAAAAGCCATGGAGTAACACGTCCTGGATCCTCTGACTGTCCAGGAAAAGAACTCCAAGATTGACAGAGCTCTCCCTCCTGTTTCCTGCGATATTGAATGGTCACTGCTGGAAGCATCCTTTGAGAGACGATGGTCTTATTTCACAGGTCATACAAATGAGGCCCAGAGAGACAGCTTGACTTGCTCAAGGTCACACAGTTTGTTGGCATAGCAAAGACCAAAACCCAGGTATCTTGACCTCTGCTAAAGAGTCGTTGTAGAGAGAGCTTGAGGCGGTACCACGCCCTCACCCTTGGTACAACCTCAGACCTGCCTGGGCTCTTGTGGTCAGAGGTAGGTAATGTTCACCACTTTGGATCTCCTGAACCTGCCCTGTGGTACCCATGGTGCCCCTCCTGATGCACAAAGTCAATCTGTGGCCTGGCCATGAGAAGTCCCTGGGCCTGGGCCCACTCACCTGTCCGAGCTCGCACCAGCAGATCCAAGCCATAGAGGACATCTGCCGAGTAGTCCAGGACTAGCCACAGCATCACGTGGTCAGACTGCAGCTCATCGAAACAGGCCCTAAACGCGAGAGGGAAGGAGTGGGTGTGTCTGGGGCTGGGTCCAACACAGGCACCAGCTCTGTGCCTTCATCTTGGTATCAGCCCTGCCTGCAGGGTTCGTGCCCCAGTGTCATCACCCCAGACTCGGATGAGGAGACCCAGCTCTGAGAAGCTTTTCTGTCCCAAAGGTCACAGAGCTCCTGTGAAGAGCTGGGATGGACCCCAAAGAGTGGGCCCTTGTCACCTCTCAACAGTAAGCGTTGAGATCCCAGGAAGGGAAGTTTTTCTAGGCCTCACTGGTGGAGTCATGTGAAGAGATTGAGCACTTGCCCTTCCTAGGGTCTAAGAATTGCTCAGACATGAACAACCAAACCAGCCAGTAAATATTTTCTATTTTCTAGATCTTTATGCTCACTATTTCTCATACAGACTATACCCCCAAACGCCCTCTTCACCTCAAAAGAGCAGCAGCCAGCTCCTGTGTCCCCACCCTGCAGCTTACTCAGCAACTGGAGCCCCCTGCTGCCTCCTCAGAATAGCAGTGTCCCTGCAGCCCCTGAGCCTGGCTTGCACAGAAGCAGCTCGCCCACGGATCCCCATCCCGCAGGCAGGCTAGGAGGGGTCCCAAGTTCTCCCCTTTCTCACTCCCACACTTACCCTCAGAACAGCAGGAGATGCCCCCCTTATGCAGATAATCCCCAAAGCCCCCTCTTACACTCAGTAGTAGGCCTCCTCCGCATCCTCACAGAAGCAGCGGCTGTCTTGCGGGCTTGCTCAGGATTGTCCCAAAGCCCCCCTACCTTCCCTGCACGTCAGCCTGCATCCTTGTCCTAAAGGCCTGCCTGAAAGGGCCCCCAACGCCCTCACTTACTCTCAGTGAGTAGCAGCTTCCCCTTATCCTGCCCTAAAGCTTGCTTGGAAAAGTCCCAAAGCCTTTCATGTACTTCCAGAAGAGCAGCCGCTTACCTCTCTGTCCCCCAAACGCTTGCTCTGAAACTTCCCAAAGCCCTGACCCCTTCAGAAGGGTAGCCTCCTCACCCTCCCGTTGCAGAACGCCCAAGCCCCGCCCCTCAGGAGCCTAGCCTCCCCCTCCCCCTACAGAAAGCCCAGGCCCCGCCCCTTCAGGAGCCTAGCCTCCCTCTCCCCCTGCAGAACGCCCAGGCCCCGCCCCCTCAGGAAACTAGCCTCCCCCTCCCCCTGCAGAACGCCCAGGCCCCGCCCCCTCAGGAGTCTAGCCTCACCCTCAATGTGCAAAGCGCCCAAGCCCCGCCCACCCCGGGAAGAGCCGCTGCCCGCCCCTGTATGCCTGCCTCCTGGGCTTGCACGGGAAGGCTCCAAAGCCCACCATTTAGGAAACGTGGCCTGTTGCCCCTGCCTCCATGCCCTGTACCTTACTCAGAAATGCCACACAGATCCCGCCAACCCCATCAGAGGAGAAACAAGGTATCCCTACATCTCTCTCCTACAGACTTTCTCAGAAATGCCCCAAAGCCCCTTGCCCACAGGGAGCTGCATCTCTGTCCTGCAGCTTAATCAGGGATGCTCAAAGGTCCCGTTTGCTTTCAGAAGAACATAGCCCCTTGGCATCCCCATCCTGTAGGTTTGCTCAGAAAAGCCCAAGCCCCCAGCTCCCCCTCTTGCTCCTGTATTCCCAAAACACAGATTTCATAGGGGACCCTAAACCCTCACTCCCCTGACCCCTTATTAGGGGAGTTAGCAGCTCACCCTGCACCTGCCTCCTACAGTTTGTTTATAAAAGTTCCACAGCCTCCACTTCTCCCCAGAAGAACAATAACTTGCCCCTGCATCTCACAAGTACATTTGTAAGGAATTTCCTGAAGCCCCTGTGTACACTCACCCTGCATCTCTGTCCTGTGGGCCTTCTCAGGAGCACCCCAAAGGCCCTGGCTGCCCTCACAAGAGCAGCAGCTTGCATCCCAGCCCTGCAACTTGCTTGGGGGAGGCCCACAGCCCAAAGCTTACAGTCAGAGAACTGTGACCTCCCCTGCATCCTTGTCTTGCAGGCTGCTCAGGAATGTCCACCCCCCCCCCACCCACTTCCCCTCAGAAGAGTAGCTACTCGGCCCTGCATCTTCCTCCTACAGCCAAATTAAGAAGGCCCCGAGGTGACCGGACCCTTGCTGTCCCTAGCAAGCAGAGGCCCCCACCAGTGCTTCAGAGAACTCTGGTGGTCTTCTTTTAGAGCCTCCTTATAGATGGAGAAATGGGGACACTCAGTTGGATGGTGGCTGTGTGGGGACCAGAAATCCAGCCCCCTGAGTGGGACTCAGAGCTCTGTCTTGAGGCCTGGCTGCCCTCATCCCTCCCTGCCTCTCTACCCCTCCCCCTGCCCATGTGGAGACATTGCCCCATACCCCTACCTGCATACCAGCAGACACCAGTTATAGAAGACAGGCAGGGCGATGACCGTCAGCCAGTGGTAGTACACGTTGCTGGAGGGGTCCACCACCATGGTGTCCTTCTTGTTTCTGGAAACACCGACACACGAACAGTGCAGTGTGTTGAAAATCACAGCGTTGGAGGGTCTTAGAGACCTGGATTAGCCTAGAGACCCTAGGGCAACTGCAGGCTAAACTTGAGACACAGGTCCTGTCAGTCTCAGGGGGGTCACATGGGGTGTCCCCTCACTGGAGGGGACAGGCTTGGAGAAGGCAGACTCTGGAGGTCCTTCCCTCCTAGCTCAGCTTCCTAGGAAGCCACGGTTGACAATAAAATCATGGTGATGATTTCCCATGTGCCTGTGGTATCACCTACATCCTTCAGCGTGCTGAGAATAAAATGCTGCATGGTAATGTTGGAACCATCTGGGGGGAGCTCTATGAAACGCTGATTCCCAGGGCCCACTCAGACACGCACCCCCCCCCCCCCCCCCCCCGCCTGGGACCGGGGCCTGAAAACGTACATTTAAACACTGCCCGGTGGTTCTGAGGCGGCTTCTCTCTGGACTGCATTTGGGAGCCCTGTAGCATTCCTGAGGGAGTCTCTGACCTGCTAACTGCATTTGAGCAGATGACCTGAAGACATTTCCAAGCACTTGGAGCCATTCTCCCATCAAAAACAACTAGCCTGGGAATCTTCTAGGTTATGTGGGCCAACACTGAAGGAAGCAATAGCTTAGGGTGCTTTCTGTTTTTATTGTCAGGATTTTCTGAGGACTAGAGGTTCTAGATGGTACTGGAGATTCTTCTTTTTCTTTGGCTCCATGTGTCTTCTCCCCCACCCCATATGTCCCATGTGCTGGCCCAGGCCTGCGGAGCTGCTCCCATGCCCCAGAGGAGACACTGGCATGCCTTCCACCTTTGCTTTGACTCAGCAGGTACAAGATCAACAGCTCACTGACATGTCTCTGGAATGTTCCCAACGCACACCACGCCTACGTGTCGAGTAAAGTTTATGAATATAGTATTTTCTAGTGCCCAGGATTAGGCTTCAGCTTACCCCAACTGTGCAGACAGGCAAACAGAATGTGGGGTGGGGGCGGGGGTGGGGTGGGTGAGCACAGGAGGAGTCTCCCAGGGACAGCCCCTAATTGCTCACCCAAGGCTGCAGACAACCCTCTTTACCTATAAGCCCCCTCTGGGTGCTCAGAGCTGGGGCAGGACTCTCCCTGCAGAGCGAGTGGGCCCCTCACACCATCTCAGGAAGCCTGATCCCCACCTGGGTCCAACTCCGCTCCCGCAGCCCTAGGCAGCCCCTCTCCAAGGGCCCACGCTAAGGCCTGACAACAAGGCTCTCAGACTCACAGGACCAATACAGGGATCAAGCCTGCTATGACCACACACCCTCTCTTTGGAGGCAGCTCTTCTCAGTACTTACTCCTCTTGTTTTGTGCCGTTTTTCTTTTTCTCTTCTTCCTTTTTTTCTTTCTCCTCCTTTTTCGCCTTGTCACTGGATGATACAGGGTGACATTTAGCAATTTTCCTATGCCAAGGATGCTACCGCAGTGGAGAGGGTAGGCAACAGTGACATGGAGGAGAGGGTGTGGTGTAGGAAATGGATATTTCTAGCACGGTGGGATGACAGGAAGCTACTGATTTTGTTACTATTATTCCTGAGGAATGAGGTGAACCCTCCCCCCCCCCCAGGTGAACTGCCCCATTAAAGCATACATTGTATATATACATCAAAGTATACATAGTGGCTGATGTTCTGCAATTTCTGACCCATTTTCATGAGCCCCTAGGAAGTCACAAAGAGCTTGAGACCATTTTGAGGTAATGGGAAATGAACCCAGATCCACACATTTAGGGAGGAAAAGTCACTCAGTTTTGGAAGTCACATGTAAAGGTTTTTTGTTCCGAACGGAAGGATACGGCTTGTTGGCTGTTCTTAAAACCCATCTGTGTATCAAATGAAAGGCTGGCCCTTGATGAGAAAGCCAGGGAGGAAAAAGGAAGCAAAATCTGCACAGACAGGAACAGGTTTGCCACGTAATGGCAAATCTCGGAGTCATCTGAGGCAAACACAGCCATGTTCAGACACTTATCCAGAGTTGGCTGGACTGTGAGGCTGGGGGCTGGATAGCCGCCTTCTGTCCTCATCTGCAGGAAGGTTCTGGGAGTGCAGGTGTCTCCTCAACACATGGCTTTACTCTGCTTCCTCTTCTTTATTGCACAACGTTATGGGTTAGCGCTGTTATAAAGGTTATGTGTTAACAGTCATATATGTTCTGCAAAGCAGGCGTTATTGCCCATCGAACAGTTGAGGAAACCAAGGGGAAAGGTAAAAGACCCTCCCTGCCTCCGGGGAACCCATCAGACTCATCCACAGACCCCTCTGATTCCCCTACTCCACATCCTGGAGCCAGTCACGGGTTGAAAAATAAGTGTTTGTTGATTAAACACTCGTTGAAAAAGTCCAACATACTTCACACAGCATTTCCTAAGGAAATAATCAAAGATGTGTGCAAACATGCGTGCAGAAAAATAATTACTACTTATTTCTACCAGTCAAAAGCATAAGCAATCTAATCCTACAACTGGAGGAGATCCATCAGCCATGGAATTCTAGGAGGCCCCTTAAAATGATGTTGTGGAAGAATATCTGGTGACACAGGAAAACGTTTTTAATATTTCTCCAAGTTAAAAGCAGACAGCAAAAGAGCTTAGAGTAATAGCTGTATGAGTTTTCTATTGCTGCCAGAACAGACTGCCACAAATTTAGTGTCTTAAAACAACACAAACTGCAGATCTGTAGGTCAGAAGTCTGAGTCTCCCCAAACTGAAATTGAGGTGTCGTCAGGGCCATGATCCTTTCTGAAGAATCCAGGAAAGAATCTGTTTTCTGCTCATTTGGACTGTTGGTGGAATTTAATTGCTTGCAAGAAGAGGACTGAGATGCTCATTTTCTCACTGGCTGTATGCTGAGGGCTTTCCCAGCTTTCAGAGGGTGCTGTATCCTTGGTTCCTGGCATCCTTCTTCTGTGTTCAAAGTCAGCAGCAAGAGGTAGAGTCCTTCTTGAGATGCCATCCCTCTGGTTCTCTGCAGCTGGAGAGGTTCTCCACTTTTAAGGATGCATGCGATTAGACCGGACTCACCTTGATAATCCAGGATAATTTCCCCATCTCAAGGTCCTAAAATTTAATCACAACTGCAAAGTCCCTTTTGCTGTGTGAGGTAAGTCACAGGTGGTGGGTATTAAGGCATGGACATTTGGGGGAGCCCTTATGTCACCTTCCACAGCCTGTCCACTGGCCTTCAAAGATTTACATCCATCCCATGGGCTAAATGCATTCACCCTCATTCCAAGACCCCTAAAGTTTCATTCCATTATTAAATCGACTCAGAGTCCAAAAGTAGCATCAAATTCTCATCAGCTCAAAAGTCCCAAATCCTCTCATCTAAACCAGGTCGAGGGGAGACTCTAGGTGTGAATCATCCTAGGGCATGAGTCGCGCAACTTGTGATCCCGTGACACTAAAATCATCTACTCTGAAGATACAACGGAAGGGCAGATTTAGGATATCAGTTATAGATATTCCAGTTCAAAAAGGGAGAAGTGAAGGACAGAAGAGTTACTAGTCCCAAGCAGTTCTGAAATCCAGCAGAGCAATTGCCAGTTCATCTCAAGGCCTAGGAATAATCCTCTGTGGTTTTCGTGGCTCCACGCTCTGGGCTCAAGGCTCTCTCCGAGCCATCTCTTCCTTCTCATTAAGGGAGTACCTGTCTGTTTGTAGCTGAGTATTCTAATCAAGATGTTTCCTGCATCTAGAATTTAGGGGTCCCATAATCTTCCTCTATTTCATATTGTTTCTCTTGCTTCACGTCCAAGCCGGCAGTGTTTCTGCTGGTATAGAATCTTCCAGAACATTGCATGTCATGTATATCAGAGGGATTCACTGTGTTAGACAAGAGGCTCATCCTCAGATCTGTGAAATCCCTTCTTGTATTTTTGGCTTCTGCTGGGATGGCTGAGGGGAGTTATGAGTCACACCCTTCATCTCTTCAGGAGAGCCTTTTGTTGAATACTCAGAACTTTTGATCTCTCTGAGGTATTACCAGAAGGTTGCTCAGCCACACACCCGACTTTTTCCCAAAGCACGCTTTCCTGACAGTTTTCAAAATTTAGTGTCTTTTCCATTTGAGTAGGCTGAGAATTTCCAAAATCATGAAGTCCTGCTTCCTTTCTGTTTAAAGTTCTTCCCTCAATATCTCCCTCTCCTCTTGGGTTTTACTGTAAGCAGCAAGAAGACACCAGGCTGCACCTTCAACACCTTTGGTTGAAAATATCCTCAGCTAAATATTCAAGCTCATTGCCTATCCGATCTGCTATCCACCTGCCTGCAGGATGTAATTGCACTGAGCTTTCTGCCACTGTAAACCTAGATTCCCCTTTCTCCAATTTCCAATAGCCTGCTCCTCACTTATGTGCAAGTCCTTACCAGCAGCATCCTGGAAGCCCAGGGTTCTACTAGTAGTCAGTTTACAACCATTCAAGCACAAGGTGCTTCAGCGAAACAGGTTTTCTCTGTGATACTCCTTATTTCCTTCTGAGCCCTTACCAGCAGAGTCTTTAACATCCATATTTCTACTACCAATCTGTTCAAAGCTATCTAGGCTTTCCTTTTTAAAATTATGCTCCTTGGGGCGCCTGGGTGGCTCAGTCGGTTGAGTGTCCGGCTTTCAGCTCAGGTCCTGATCTCACGGTTCATGAGTTCAAGCCCCACATCAGGCTCTGTGCTGACAGCTCAGAGCCTGGAGCCTGCTTCAGAGTCTGTGTCCCCCTGTCTCTCTGCCCCTGCCCAGCTTGCTTTCTCTCTCTCTCTCTCTCTCTCTCAAAAAAAAAATAAATAAATAAACATTAAAAAATAAAAAATAAAATAAATAAAATTATGCTCCTCAAAAATTTTTTAGAGTCTGCTCCGAAGCCACTTCCACTTTCTTTGTTACAGCAGCACCCCACTCATGGTATCAAAAGCTGTGTTATTAGTTTTCTATTGCTGCCCTAACAAATTACGACAAATGTAGTGGCTGAAGACAACCTGAATGTGTTATCTTACAGTTCCGTAGATCGGAAGTCTGGTTGGTATAAGTTTAACTGGATAAAAATCAAGGTGTCGGCGGCAGCCTGTGTTTCTTTCTAGGGACTCTGGGGAGAATCTGTTTCCTGCTCACTTGGGTTGTGGGCAGAATTAAGTGCCCTGAAGCTGTAGAATCAAAGTCCTTGTTTTCTTGCTGCGGAAAATGGAGGGCTATTCCTAGCTTTGAGAGGCTGCTGTATTCCTTGCCTTGTGTCCCCCTTTCTCCTTTTTCAAAGCCAGCAATTATGGGGGCCTTCTTACAATAAAAATCCCTCCTTTCTCCTTCCGACTCATCTCTCAGACCCACTCTTCTCCCCACCTCCCCTTCCTGCTTTTAAGAATGCATGTGATTACATTGGGCCCACCTGTTAATCCAGGACAACCTCCCCACCTCAAGGTCTTCAAGTTTAATCACATTTGCAAAGTCCCCTTTGCTATATAAGGTAACCTCTCTACAGGTTCCAGGGATTAGGGTGTAGACATCTTTAGGGAGGTGGCGGTGAAATTGCTCTGCTCGCATCACTAGTCAGTATTTATTGGGCACTTACTATGTAACCAGGCACTATTCTAAGCACTGTACATGTATTAGCACATTTAGTCTTCCTTCAACCTTATAAGTAAAACATTAATACAAACCCTACTTTACAAGTCAGGAAACTGATGCAGAGAGGTCAGGTAACTTGCCCATGGTCACAAAGCTCTTTATGGATGAATTGGGATACAAAGGCACTTAAAAATATATATGTAATTTATGTGTAATATATAAATATATCATATATATGTAATTATGTGTAGCTGTAATAATAAAATAATTATTATATACAACATATGATAATTATAATATATACCAGTATATATTATATATTTCCATATATAATATGTTCTGTCTATATACATATCTATATACTCAATATCTATGGAAAACCTTGGAGGGATATTTCCCAACATGTTAAGAGGGGTTATCTCTGATAATGGGATTCTACTGTTAAAATGAAGTATATTTTTTGAGGGTGTATGCTCATTGGTGCTTTTCTGTGTTTTCCAAGTTTTTGACAGTTAGTACATGAATAAACTGAATAAAATAAAAAAATATTAAACTTGCTAAATGAGAAGATTAAGGACAGTCACTCATCCTCATCCTCTTTCCTCTTGAATCTATAATGAAGTGTCCTTTGAAAGGTTTTCTGCCACTGAAGTCTTAATGTCAAGGCACCAGCAGAGGGCGCTGCCCACAAGCTTATCAGGCATGCTCAGACCAGCTGTGAGTTTAATTACATCAGGTCACAATTTGTGGAGGGGCTGGGGGAGGTTACCAACCTGCTGTGGGCCCATGAAAGACTCACCACCATCCAACTGCATCCCCCAATCCACCCAGCACTGCCCCGAAAGACCTATACAGAGCTGCAAACGATGCCTGTTGGGCTGGGAACAGTTTGCTCTGGGAGACAGAAAAATTATTCAAGGACCCATGGACTAAGTTAAAATGCCAGAAACATGGTGGAAGAATGGGGAAGGGTGTCCATCAGAATTGTTTCTGTAACTCTGTGCCCAGATTGTCACATTTTGGGACAGTCCACAATTTTTTCCTTCGGTCCTTGGCCTGCAGTGTGGACCCATGATTTGAACCCATCTGAAAAGATTTATAAGAGCCTGATGCAACCAACACCATCTGCCCCATCCTCGCCCACATTCCAGCCCCAGAACAGAGGAGCCTAGAGACCTACAGGACCTCTGTCCATGGTTTCCAGTGCCCTGAGCCTGTCTCTGACTGTGGGACTCAACATGGGGGTTTCAAGGGTATTTAATATCAAGTTTGGCTTTAGATCAAGCACATATCACAATAGCTACTATTTTGCAAATTAAATAATTTCATTTATCTTGATTGCTGGCATTTGGGTCTCTGGATTTGATATCCACATTTCTGCAGACAAAATGCAACTAAGTTTCATGGAGGGAAATGGTAAAAACTTCTATCCAAGGAACAAAAGGAAATAGGAAAAAGCCTTGGCACATTTCTCCTCAGTTGGAAGGCAGGTAATTTGGATTTCTTGCTGATATTGATGGTTTTTTCCCTAAGTTCCAACTGAGACTCCCTCCTGTGCCTGCCCCCGGGGTATTCCATAAAGAAGTCTGGCGAATGGTGCACACCCACACGTGTATGATCACACACATGCAACACTTCCTCCCTGGGCTCTTGAGTGGCACTTGCCAGAATCACACATCAAACTGATCTGCCAGCTCAGCGTCTGGTGATAAAAAGTAATTACAGCAGGGTCACCATTTCAAGAGGCTATTCTCTGGAAATACAGTATTTAAATCCCCTCTTCCCATTGTCCTAATTACTCCCTCCAAATTGGCCTGAATTGGCCTTATGACAAGGGCATTTCACTGGCACCCTGGAGCTTGGGGTTGTCGAATGGAAAATGCATTCTCATCATGAAGGAGAATATCCACTGCTCTGTAAAGGAACTCTGAGTTTGCACCCTCAAATACAGAAGCGATAGAGGATGTCAAAGCTTAAACCATGTATGCATTATAGATGAGAAAAATGAGGGTTGCTCAAAGAAGTCATACAGACCAGGTCCCTTCCCCATTTGTCCATGGGGATGGAATTTTGGAGAAAGGAACAAGATTCTAGAATGATCTAGTGGTGTTCTAGAAGTGTGGGAAGCGAAAGGATTTCAGCAGGGAGGCGAAGCTGGGACATCTATGGGGAGGTAGGTGGCCAGTGGGACCAGGGAGGGTGAGGGGGCTCTGCTGGGGAGCAGAGGTACTCACTCCTCTGAGTTGTTGCACATGTTGGTGTTGTTTTTGGCCAGCGGCCAGCCACTGCTGGAAAGTAAAGAGAACGCGGCATGGGAATCTGAACTCAGTTCCAACTACTGGGGACCATTTGCCCCAGGTGGTTAGGCTGGCACCTCCCCACACCCTGTCCCCCAGGCCTTTTCACACACCTCTCAGGACCTGGGGTGTTGTTATTGTCAGGACAAACATTTTTTGACTGGCTAGCTCTAGGGGGAAGAGAAGATGAACATTTGGCTCAACTGAGGCTTCTGAATAGAGAGTTAACTATGCACATCCCACCCAGAATCCTGGCCTCAAGTTCCACCCCATTTCATTCAGTTTAACAGTGTGCCAGGAGCTTTGAGGGACACAGACATGAACCCTATGTGGTTCCTGCCCACTGAGTGCACTCAGGTGGAGTGAGTCGAGCACCTTCAGCAGCAGATGGACACATTTGGCAGCAGCAGCAGCAACTTACCCCCCTCATCTGCGCAGGCAGGGGCTCTCAAAAGGGGCCCTCCGTCAAAAACCCAATCACAGCAGCTACTTCCGGCTTGCAGGGCAAAAAACAGACCATGAGCAGAACTGTCCCAGTTCTGCATCTATCCTGCTCTGGGCCCTTGTCCCCACATTAATCTTAAAACTTCAGGGTTTGCCACCCCAGTTTTATGTGAGAATCTGCTAGAAAGTGGAGGCTGGTTTTGCGCCCAGCTACACGTTTATTTAAAGCTGAATCACACGGTCCTTTGCGGCGTTCTGTAGGAAAAGCTATTATCTCAGAGTGCTCAATTGCCAATAGACATTTTTGACACAGCTAGTTTAAGGAAGCCAGCATGGCCTCACAGAGCTGGCGGGTGGCTTGCCTGTCTGCTGTCACTGCAGACACCTCATAGAAGACCTCCAGGACCAAGGCCAGTGGCCTGTGATCCTCTTGCCTGACTCTCAGGGCACCTCTTCTCTTCTGTGATGATGAACATCCAGCCAAATGCCATCCTGGTACTTCTGCTCACCACTGCTCAAGTCTCCCTCTCACCATCCATTACGAGGCTCTAACTATTTGTTTTGGGATTGGTTCTGATCACCAGACCCGCCCCCCTCCCCTGCCAAGCAATTTCCCAATTCCTATGAAGTTAGGAAAGATGCAGTGGCCTGTGTTTACCACATCTCTGTGTCTGGGATGTCATAAGGCCAAACCATTAGAATAACCAAGACCTGTCTCTGCATACACTTTGCTTTGCCAATGGGATTTGCCTGGAAAATCCAAAGTCTTCCTCCCCCAGGAAGCCTCTCTAATTGATCCGCCACTAGCCTGCATGAGCCTGCCCACTCTGAACCCTCAGGCAAGCGACCAGGCATCTGTGGTACAGTCGGGACCTGGCCCTGATGGGATCCTAGCCCAGCTCTTTGCTCATCTGGTCACATTGGGAAATGGACAAAGAGGCTTATGTTCATCTTCATTAGGCTAAGGTTGTAGATAGGATAATTTGATCAAGTTAACAAAAGAAGTCTTTGCTTGTCCACAAGGAACTGAACCACTCTGGCTGGCTCAGTAGCAAACCTCTCTCCCCACCTCCTCCTCCCCCATCTTCTCTTCTCCCTTATCTGCCATCCATCCTTTCTTTATGGCTCAGCAGTGAATAGCATGCTGGCCTTGCAGTCATGGAGCTATCTCTCAGTCTAGGATGCCTGGCCCTGGGAACCTGCGATGGCCCTGCACACATCCCCATTCCCACCAGCACCCAGGCCTTAGGTGGTCCTTCCCCAAGCCCAGAAACCCCAAGGGTTTGTGGTCTAAGCCCAGGTGAAAACGTGAGCCAGCCAATTATCACAGCTTTCCCAGCAGGGAGACTAAACGTGGCTCCCCTAGAGTGGTTGATAGCAAGAAATTTCCTTGAACTCTCATATTTTATCTTAAATATGCTTGCACATTTTTCAATCTACTGCATAATCTATAATAAACCTATAACACGTATATACAAACATGGAAGCAAAATGGAAGTACCAGGAAGATCCATCTTGCTTCCTCTGAGGCCTCATGACCTTCACTCCCCAGGGGCCCTTGGATGCCCATTTGAGAGACTCACACCTGAGCCCTTTTTCTCGTTCAACAAAAAAACACACAGGATTTTCTCCAACAATTATATAGGGACCATTTGGTCTGCAATAACCAGGCTTGTTTTCACCTTTACATCTTATAAATCTTGGCATTATCTACAGAATTCAGCCCCCTTTTCCAGAAAGCAGATTCTGAGCAAGAGGCTTCCTGTTTGAGAGGCTCAGAGGCGGTCATCCTCCCCCTCCATGTCTTAGCTCTCCTTCCCTCCAACAGCCCAGGGGTCCTGAAGAGACATTCTGCTACTAGCCACACTCAATTCAACCTGTGGTGGCCCAGTGGTCTCCCTGCTGGTCACAGGCTGGGGAGACTTCCCAAGAACAAGAGAGGAGGGGAGGAAGCAGCTCTGAGTGTAGGGTGTGGGATTGGGGGATGTAAGTCAGCACCTGCAGATTTCTTTCACTATGTCTACACCAGACAGCACCAGCCACAGCCCCCAATCAGTCAGTGGGCCATGCAAGAAAATGCTCAGAGCCCTTGTTCTGCAGACCTCTCTCCTACCGAAAAGTAAACATTCTCTCCATCCCCCATTCTACCCCCACCTACACTCCCCAACTCCATGGTTCTTATCCTGATCTGGGGTATGATGGCTCCTCTTGAAAATTCTGACCAATCTTCAGACCTCCCTCCCAGAAGATTGCATGTAAAATTGTGGGTACCATTTAGGTAATCTCAAAGCTATGGTATTAAAGCCCCTGGCTTTTAGTAAAGTGGGTCACAGTGCAATCTGGGATGAGGGCCCTTTGATGGAGAGAGATCAAGTGAGACTAGCATCCCCAGATGTGTTTCTGAGAGCACCAATTCTAGGGGGCACTGGTGGGTACTCTGTACAGGGTCAAATGAGGGTGGAGGTTCTGGTTAAAGGATTTCCTCTCCTGCAATCCTTCTTTGACTCGGGGCAGCCACTGTTAGAGCATGCAGTATTCCTCCACAACAGACACCTTCTTCAAGGTACAGGTCATGAGGCTGGTGCTCTGGGCCACCCACACAGTGGATCTAAGCTGCAGGAGCAAACCAATGCTTCACCTGGTGCCAGTGGCCCATCCTCTTGGTTCCTTACCTTCTCCCTCTGTCTGGTGGCTCCTGGCTGCCCACATTTGACTGGGCATTGCTTTCTTGGCTGGATACCTCCTTGAGCTCAGCTCCACGGAAACGCTCCAGGAAGGAGTCAGGTCTCTGGTCCTCGTGGTGTAAGTGCCCGGTGGCCCATGCTCGCAGTGAGATGATCAGGCGAGACAACCTGGAAGGACATGGACAGGCAGCTAGTGCAGGGAGGAAGGAGATGGAAAGCTATCTTTTCCAGGGCTGGGGCAGAAGCAGAGATGACTGGCAGGATCCCAGGCTTAGATGTGCACCTCCACTCTGTCAGGGCCTTATTCCCTGGTCCTATACCACCTGCAGTCTGGGACCCAGCTTTCCAGATAAGGGACATTGTCTTCATTATGGCTTTGTCCTTTTAACACAAGGACTCTGCCAAAGGCATGATCCTTCAAATGGGGAATTAGCAGCTTTTCTGCTTACATTGCCTTTGTAGAGCTCTTTATGACTGGTAGGCACCGGAATAGAAAAAATACAATTTGCAAATGGTGATAAAATTTAGAATAAGGTTTAAGGGAACAGGCACCCAGATACAACTTAGATTCTTTTCTTAACCCTTGTCTCATTGTTTGCTATACAAATTCTTGTTTCCTCCCAGCCTTGTGCACGAGTTTCCTTGCAGCTTTCCCTCACCCTTCTCCTGGAGCCAGACCCTGCCAGGCCCTCAAGTGCCTGAGACCAGCCAGCCTATGTCTCCAGAGCCTGTCTTAGCTCCAGCTTTCCGTAAGAAGGCTTCCTTCAGCCCTGCCTCCTGCCTTCCCTGTCTCCTCCAGAGGGGAATTGGAAGAAAGCCTGAACCCTCTTTCTTGGAATCTGGTTTCCCTGACTTGGCACCTACAGTGCATGCCACTGTTCCCAACAAAATCAGTTCTGAGCAACCTAGAACCACATCATGAGTTGTCATATGCCTTCACCCTAATAACACACTTCGGAGCTTTGCCTAAGAAGAGTAAGTTAAAGCAAGAAAACATTCCACGCTCAAAGATGTTTACAGCTGCTGCAGACATATGTTGAGGTGCCTGCCCAGCCCAGCCTCTCTGCTCTGGACACTCTTCCCACCCCCCATCCTCCCTCTGCTGAGGGGCTGGAACCAAGATCATACCCCCTTCTCCAGCTCAGCCAACAGGCTCAGGAATGAACAAGTGACCCACAGAGAGTCACTCAAGCCTCTGAATTAAAAGCCACTCCAGGATGGGGTTGGGTGTTTCAACACAAGATTGTATAGCAAAGGCCATTTCCAGCCTGTGCCTACTGATGTGTGAACAGAGAAAGCCTGAAACAGAGGAGACATGCAGGAAAAAAAATCACAACGATCATGACACTCCAGGAGAAAATGAAAGGGAGAGGGCAGGTGCCTCCCCTGCTCCCGTCTGATGAACCCCATTTGGTTCCCTTTCCACCGGACGGTCTGTCTGAGCTTGCACCAGCCTCCTGCCTCGGCCCTACCCCAGGTCTTTCGATTTGAACCGGTTTGAAGGTGTCTTCTTCCTTGCAATCAATGAGCCTTAAGACCACATTTTATTGGTAAGACAAAAACACTGGAAATCATGTAAATGCCCAGCTACAAGGGGCTGGTGAAAGAAACATTCCTCCGCAGTGAAAAATATGAAGAATAACTAGACAAATTAACTTTTGCAACCATCTTAGCCAAAACTGTAGAACACGTGATTATATAAAACTCTGGCATTGGTAGAAAAACAAATTTAGTGGAAGGAAACAATGAGCTCCGCATTTGTTGAGCACCTGTCGGGAGTCAGTGCTCATCTCCTGCGCAGCCCTCCCACTGTTTGATGTGTTTCCAGATGAGACCTGGAAAGGTGAAATGACTTCTTTAAGGTGGCACAGCTCTTGACACCCAAGTGCAGACGTCATCAGCTCGGAGGCTGGATAATATTCCCCATCCTTTTGCAAGATGCATGCTACGAAGTCTGGACACACACCTGTGAGGACCTGCCAGAGGCTATTTCGGACGGTGCCACTGGTACCACCTGCACACAACTGAAGTCCACCAGCGGTCTACTGCGGCTTGCTGGTCTTTTTTCTCAATTCTTTTTGGAACCCTTCCTGGTTGGCTTTTTCTAAATTCTTCCAGAATTGAGCAAGTGCCTCAATATCACTTTATATGAAAGCAATTTCAGATAACAGCAGTTTTTCTTAGATTTTTCTGAGCTCAGAACACTTGACCTGAGAGGAAATTACTCGGTGATAGATTTCTGACAGCTTTTCTCCTGTCCCTTTCTTCTCCAAATCTTCAACGCTACCTCCACCCCTCCACCACCCCCTCCCCCCACCCCGCCGGTTTCTTCCTGACACTCATCTCCCTTCCTCCTGCCTCAGTCTCCCCGTTCCCAAGGTGAGTGCTGAGCCTGGTGGGTTACCTGGAGGGCCCCTGGCTGGTGTAGGAGTTTCGCCTGGATTCAGCCAGTCGTCTGGTCTCCATGGCGATCTCCTGCTGCAGTTCTGATGAAGTCTCCTCGCAAGGCGAGTGGACCCTAGGAAATCAAATATGCAGCAGGCTAAATTGATTTCAAGCTCATCGCCTCCTGTACACACTCAGGGATGAGATGGCCAGATGCCCTGCTTAATGAGGAAAGCTGCAGACCCCCGTCTTCACTCTGTCAGTCTGTGCTCCAGCAGGATCTGGCAGATCCTGGCTTTTTGGATGAATATGGCTTTTCCTTATTGTTGCATTATATGCTAATTAACTTGGATGTAAATTAAAAAATAAATTAATTAATTTTTAAAAAAGAAGAAATGACAAACAACAATGACAAAAACAAAGCAAGCAAACAAACAAAAAACAAAAAAATCATGGCCTTTCCTTTACAGCCAGGCTGACCAGGGAAGGTAGTTTGCCTAGCCACTGCCCATGGACTGGGAGAAGGGGGCAGGCCAGCAGCACCCGGTCCTCATCAGAGCACTGGCAGGGGAGGGGGAGGCGGGTCCCAGTGCCCAGCATCCACACCCACAGCAGCTGTTTCTACACAATGATTCCAGAACAAGAATTCAGTTTCAGACACATCTCTGCATACTGAAATCCTATCTGCTAAGGCTGGACTGTGTGGACACCACAGCCACACCACCTGGGCAGTTATTTGTGTGCTTGCTCGGCAGCTTTCCTAGGAATCCATTCAGTATTTGGTTAAGAGGAGCATCCTGGAATATTGTACGGAATTGGCCTAATTTCCCAAGTGCATTTGTTCAGTGCTTTCATGTGAAAATTCAGTCCCACTGTGCCCTTTTGTCAAAGCCTAACCTCTGTCCCCTGCAGTGCAGAGGTAATTGGGCCAGAGACTCACCTGTGCAATCCAGGATGCAAAGCATGAGTACACAGAGGACACGTGCCCACGACTCAAGATGAGCACCATTCACATCAGCAGAGGCTTGGGGTTTGTCTAACTGCGTGGAATAAGACCAGTGTGTTTGGGCATATTTTTCTTTCATTCCCTGTCTTTTAAAAGCTCCAAGGGCTGAAGTTTGATCAGCCTGAATAAAAGCCAGCTAGGCGTTGGCCCCTAGGGATTTGCACTTCATTCGGAGTCTTGAAGAGCCCAAGCAGGACAAATTAATTCCATCACGTGACCTATTCCAACCTAATCAGCCTTCTTAACAAGGTGGCAACACAGTTGAGGAAGTAAGCAATAATTAATGTCAGGAAAAGGCTTTATCTCTCCCTGGTGAGTGATTAGAAGGGAGAGTCCTGAATCCCAGCCACTGATCTGCTGACTCCTCTTTGTACAACATCCCTGCCGTCTCTAGCAGCAGGGTGCTCGCTACTGTCCCATGCCCCATCTGGGCCATCTTTATAGAAGGTTCTTCCCTCCCTCAGTTTCCACAGACCGAGGCTACCTTTTTTTCTGCTGGAACCACACAGAGTCAGGCCACTTCATCTTCCACATGACCACCTCCAATGATGGGGCAGCTGTCACACTGTGCCACATCTGTTTGTCCAGGCTAGAACCCCCAGCTCACCCAGCCATGTCTCCCCAGGTTCAAGGCTCTTCCCCATCATGGTCATGCTCCTGTGAGCAGGTTCCCGAATTCCTGCCCAACTGGGCAAGGACACTGAGAACACTGCTGTTACTGGACCCCACGCCGGACATCTTTGTAAGTTTGTGAGTTCATGTGCTTTTAGTGTCCCCATTATCAACTACCATCAGCCAAAGCCAGTAGTCCTGTAACACGGGCTGCTGCTAAGCCAGAAGGCCCTATCTTGTGCATATACAATTGATCTGTTGGAGGTAAATGTTGGATCTTCCCATTGATCTGAGTCACCTGATATTTTGGGACCCATGATATGCAGTGGCACCATACTGGCCTTTCCTCCCAAACTCCATCACTTTCACACGCAATACACAAACTATATGCCATTTATTGACTGCTTACTGTATGCCAGACATAGATCTTATCAACTAATTCACATAATCACCCTATAAGAGAGAAAACCGAGGTTCAGAGAAGTTAAGTGACTTCCTCAAGATCATATGGCCAAGTGGTAAAGCTGATTTGAATGGCATTCCATCCCATGTCAAAGCCTGCTCTAATCCACTCCATGAAGCTGTTGTCTATATTTTCATATACAGCACTGATTAAAGAAAAAGCTTAATAGGACATGGCTGAGGACTGGGCCCTGTGGCGTGCTGCTAGAGACATGGCTCTGATCCACCTGGCTACACTATGTGGGGGTGGCTCTTTATTTTCAAACCATCTAATTGAATTCTCCCTCTACACCTTTAAAAGACCACTCACATTTTGTGCTGATATGTATGAGACACCCTGTCAGAGGCCCTGCCAAGTGGCAAAGCTGAGATTTGAATGTCATTCGAGAAAGCTCTGATCCCCTTGCCCTTCTAATAATCTGTATATGACAAAGGTGGAATGTGCATTCCAAGGCACCCAGGTCAGTTACTGGAGTAGGGAGCAGTGACAGAAGTGAGTCCATATCTCAAGTCCCTGGATCCTGGCAGCCGGCACATGGTGAGGTTAGGGGGGCAGCAGCCCACAGCTGAACAGGTGTGCTTGGAAGATCTGGAGGCAATCCCGAGGGTGAAGGTGTTCTGTCCCTACCAGCAGATCCTCAGGGAGCTCTGGGCACCAAGAAGTCAGCCTAGCATTTCTGCCTGGTCTGCTTTCTGTTAATTACGTGAGGGCACATCCTGAGAACAGATTTGTTTGCGTTAGCAGCAAAGGAATCCGTGACATCAGAGCTGGTGAGGATGTGAGGAGGGCAAAACCTGACCCCGGATTCCAAAGCAGGCCTGCTACTGGCAGCAGTGAGGGCTCCTATGTGGGGGCTAGGATCTAGGACACCCACTTGAAGGGCAGGAGGCAGAATGGGGAGCCGGGAGCTCTGGATTCGAATCCCTACCTTAACACCTCTTACCTAGGTGTTCTGTGGGCTGGTCACTTACCCTCCCTAAAGTTCCCTAGTCTTCAAAAAGGAACTAAGGAAAAATTGGTGATTTTTTTTTTTTTTATCAACTTCAGTATTGTTCCAACAGCCAAATCCAGAAAGGCACATTTAGCTGTGAAGAATAGGGATAGTTTTCTGTGAAGTCAGTTCAAAGCACCTAAAGGGCCTTTTCTTCTTGCTGCATCTCCCCACTTGTTTTTTTGTTATTTTTTGTGTGGGTCTATTTTATCTTATGAAAAAAAATGTTTTATTTTATTTTTTTTCAACGTTTATTTATTTTTGGGACAGAGAGAGAGACAGAGCATGAACGGGGGAGGAGCAGAGAGAGAGGGAGACACAGAATCGGAAACAGGCTCCAGGCTCCGAGCCATCAGCCCAGAGCCTGACGCGGGGCTCGAACTCACGGACCGCGAGATCGTGACCTGGCTGAAGTCGGACGCTCAACCGACTGCGCCACCCAGGCGCCCCGAAAAAAAATGTTTTAAATATACGTTATCATCGAATTGGTTTATATACAACACCCAGTGCCCATCCCAACAAGTGCCCTCCTCAATGCCCAGCACCCATTTTCCCTGTGCCTCTGCCCCACATCTACTCCCAGTTCTCTGTATTCAAGGGTCTCTTGTGGTTTGCCTCTTTTCCGCTCTGTTTGTAACTATTTTTTCCCCTTCCAGTCCTCCATGGTCTTCTGTTAAGTTTCTCAAGATCTACGTAGGAGTGAAAACATATGATATCTGTCCTGTTCTCTGACTGACTTATTTCACTCAGCATAATACCTTCCAGTTCCATCCACGTTGCTGCAAATGGCCAGATTTCATTCTTTCTCATTGCCAAGTAGTATTCCATTGTATATATAAACCACCTCTTCTTTATCCATGTCAGTTGATGGACATTTAGGCTCTTACCATAATTTGGCTATTGTTGAAAGTGCTGCTATAAACATTGGGGTACAAGTGCCCCTATGCATCAGCACTCCTGTATCCCTTGGGTAAATTCCTAGTAGTGCTATTGCTGGGTTGTAGGGTGGTTCTATTTTTAACTTTTTGAGGAACATCCACACTGTTTTCCAGAGCGGCTGCACCAGTTCACATTCCCACCAACAGTGCCAAAGGTTTCCTGTTTCTCCACATCCTTGCCAGCATCTGTAGTTTCCTGACTTGGAGTCCCCACTTGTTTTTTGATGCTTAAAATTCTATGATGTCTTCTAGTTCCAGAGTCTCTACCCTTGTTAAATGCCTGGGGCTATTTATTTTATTTTATTTTTTATTATATGAAATTTATTGTCAAATTAGTTTCCATACAACACCCAGTGCTCATCCCAAAAGATGCCCTCTTCAATGCCCATCACCTACCTCTCCTCCCTCCCACCCCCCATCAACCTTCAGTTTGTTCTCAGTTTTTAAGAGTCTCTTATGCTTTGGCTCTCTCTCCCACTCTAACCTCTTTTTTTTCTTTTTTTTCCTTCCCCTCCCCCATGGGTTTCTGTTAAGTTTCTCAGGATCCACATAAGAGTGAAAACATATGGTATCTGTCTTTCTCTGTATGGCTTATTTCACTTAGCATAACACTCTCCAGTTCCAGCCACGTTGCTACAAAGGGCCATATTTCATTCTTTCTCATTGCCATTTAGTACTCCATTGTGTATATAAGCCACAATTTCTTTATCCATTCATCAGTTGATGGACATTTAGGCTTTTCCCACAATTTGGCTATCGTTGAGAGTGCTGCTATAAACATTGGGGTACAAGTGCCCCTATGCATCAGTACTCCTGTATCCCTTGGGTAAATTCCTAGCAGTGCTATTGCTGGGTCATAGGGTAGGTCTATTTTTAATTTTCTGAGGAACCTCCACACTGCCTTCCAGAGCGGCTGCACCAGTTTGCATTCCCACCAACAGTGCAAGAGGGTTCCCGTTTCTCCACATCCTCTTGCCTGGGGCTATTTAAATAGTAAACCTGATTAGTTATTCCTCAGAGAAACTGATTTTACCAAGCAGATGGAAGAAGAGATGGAAAGAGAGGAGAACCAAAGTTTGAGGTGACATTTTGAGTCCCCATGGACACACAGTTACTGAAAAAAGGGAGCCACCAATGCAAAAAATGAGGATCCAGAACCGCCCAGAGAAATACAGAGGCAAGAGAGACTGAGAGTCAGGAGCTGTCCTGCCAGGAGCTTGAGGAGAGGCCTGGGGCAAGGACTTGACAGGGACTCATCTGTAAACAAACAATCAGGTCAGGCCAGGACACCCCTGAAGCTGCCGACTGACTGAGACTGACTGACTGTAGTGCTGATACCTTTTCAGGAAGGAGCTCCGTGAAGTTGGTAATCAGCAAGAATAAGAGCAACCAGCACAACACAATGATATGACTGTTTTGAAACACAAGGTAGTTTTCAACTTATGATGCTCATCTTCTAAGTTTTCTTATAAAGGAGAATTCATGTCCATGAGGTAAAGGTCTCCCTTATCACTGGGAGAAGACAGGCTTCTCATCAGAACTGCAGCTTGTCATTAGCTTTGTACTTTGTGGAGCACCTGGTGTCTTCCTCCAGTGACTTTGGGGACGTAAGCGAAGACAAACCTTGGAGAACAAGGGTGGAGAATGTGATACCTTGTTTTTCTTTTCCTCTTCTCCAGCCCTGAGGACCGTGAATGACCGACATGCACTGCCATTGGCCACATGTAACCAGGGAACTGAATTGAGTGCATTTTTGTCTTTAGTCCTAGGGAAGCAGGCTGAAAATGGTTTTCTTTGGTGATAATTGCTTTGGGCTCTGCTCAGAGAGCAGCATGAAGAAGGCTTCTCTTCTGTAGGACACAAACCCCTATGCCCCAAAGCTCGACTAAAATAGCTACACTAGGAGATTGATCTGAGATTTGAGGTGCCCTCGGTTCTAGCTGCAATTCTCTGTAGCAGATTCTGAAATCTTTCCCTACTGCATTATCTTTTCAAATATGCCAGACAGCTCTTAAATAATCAAGTCAACTAAATAGATTTAATAGAAAGGAAAAAAATCAAGACATTTCTATTTCTGGTATTTCCAGGGTATAAACTTGACTTCTTTGTTCAAATGAAATGTTTCCATCCTTCCTTATGGCTTGTCACTAGGAAAACGATCCCAATAATTTAAAAGGAGAAACAGAAACCTGGCTTTCCAATTTAGTGAAAGGGATGGGGACAGGGCTTTCCAATTTGGAGACAGGGATGTCTTAGGGGATGGGGACATGATATCTCCTCCCTCCTGGGGGCATTCAGCAAAGGGTCACAGTGACATGCAGGTTCCCAGAACAGCTTCATTGATATCATTGAGGATAAAGAATGATTAATTTTTTGGTTTTGTTTTTTTTTTTTGAGAGAGAGACAGAGACAGAGACAGAGACAGAACATGAATGGGGGAGGGAAAAAAGGGGGAGGGAGACACAGGATCCAAAGCAAGTTCCAGGCTCTGAGCTGTCAGTACAGAGCCCTATGCAGGGCTTGAACCTATGTACTGTGAGATCATGACCTAAGCCAAAGTCGGACACTTAACCTACTGAGCCACCCAGGCTTCCTGAATGATTAATATTTAAGGACACACATTAGCAATTATTTCTTCCAAGGGAGCCTAGATGGCTGAGTTGGTTAAGCATCTGACTCTTGATTTTGGCTCAGGTCATGATCTTACAATTTGTGAATTTGAGCTCTGTGTCACCCTCTGTGCTGACGGTTCAGAGCCTGCTTGGGACTGTCTCACTGTCCCCCTCTTTCTGCCCCTTCCCTGCTTGTGCGCATGATCACTCTCTCTCTCTCTTGCAAAATTAATAAATAAACATTTTTTAAACCTCAATTTTTTCTCCTATAAGCTTTCTAAATGGATTTGAATTTTAAAGCCAAGATCTATGGTTTGTTCAAGCACCATTTTCTCCCCTAAAATAGTGATTTGAAACTTTAAAATTTTATGTGTATTTGCCAGAGTCCCTTGTTCAAGTAAATCTTATAGGGAAAACTAGTCTGTATATAGACAGATGCTGGACTGCACTGGGAAGCAGAGGAGGGGCCTGGACTCAGCCTCTGGCCAAACGCTGTTTCACCTTCAGCCTGAACACACATGCTCAATCCTTGGTAGCTCCAAGGAACCCATTCTGGAAATTTCCATTTGTTAACCCACTCCTGCTTCCATAAGATAAAGCAAACATCTGTCTTATGAAGGGAGCATTCTTTCTCTCTCTCCTTTTGACATCTCCATAGTGTCTCCATGGGATTCTGTATTAATCTGTCAACAAGCTTTTACCACATCAGTGGTTGGGCAAGTCCCCAGGGCAGTCTCAGTGAGACTGGACTAGTGGTCAGGCTGAGAAAGCATGACTTGGTCACAGGCAGGAAATGGCCAGATCCAGATGTCAGGACAGCTGGAGCTATGTAAGGTCAGAGCAGGAGAAGTCTTCCAGCCTGGAACACCAGGAAAGGACCACAGGAGGGAGAATCATTTCCAACGCTGACAGTGAGCACTGACTGAGCACTTTCTCACAGCAGGGACTGTGCTGGGAGCTTTCACCTGTTTTAACCTCACTACAGCCCTCTGCGGTCAGTACTAATACATTTTACAGATGAGGAAACTGTGGTTTGAAACAGCTGCACAATTTTTCAGAGCTGGTCAGTTGCAGAGCCAATGTTCAAACCCAGCCAGTCTGACCCTGAGCCTGTTAGTCATCACGCTGGTCAGGGGATAGGGGATAGGAGGGAGAAGGAAGGGCATATTCCCATCCATGAATATGGCAAATAGTATTGTTGCAGGGAATCAATTCAGAACCCCCCACTGTGTGGCTGACTAATCTTCTGTGTGTACACAAACCCACTGTGAGCCCACAGAGTCCCTTGGAAGCAGAGGCTCATCAGCAGGTATCTGTGTGGCTTAATGAGCTAACAGTTTCTTCTGCAAAGGGTCATCTTCCAGGAGACCTGGTGAGCCCTCTTGGACAGCCCACACATCAGGCTTGGCTAATAGGCCACTGGCTGAGGTAGAGCCAAGACAAGTCAGGCAGAGCTGGACCACAGTGGTTGTCTGGTCGAGAGGGCATTCTGGGCAGGAGCCCCAGCCCACCAACTGGGCCCACCTTCTCTTGAGTATCTCAGTATCTTGAGTGTCTTCTCTTAAGCCCTTGTTGTTGCCTTCTTGGCCCTAGGGAGTCTGTAAGTTCCATGATATGCTCTGATTATGTCCCACTCAAAGCAAAAGGGAGCAATGGGGGAAAGCTCCATTTTACTTCAAATTTTTCCTGATCCTAACAGCCTCTGTCCTTCTCACATTGGGCCCAAGATCCCAGGAGCCCAGTGCTGCCCAGGGAGCTTGACTTTATTGTTGTGGACCTTTTCTCCCTTCCACCCCAATCTTCTTTGAACACCCCACCCCCAAAGGTTTATTAGCTCAGATGTGAAAAAGAAGCTATTAATGCATACCAAAGTTTTAAAGCAGTTATGTGTCTTAAGAGTGTTCTTATTTTCTTCTAGATTAAGGGCAATGGCTCAACCTAAAAGAATAAGTCCCCAGTGGCAGGACCCTGATATTGACAGTAGGCCAGTTAGGAGGGAGAAATTTGAGCAGGGTGAGAATTTCTGATGGCCCTAAGTCATAGCAAGATTCCTGGGGCTCCAGTACCATGTTAAAATGGTTGGCAGCAATAAATATCTGTTGGGATGCTTTGAGATATTCCTCCCTTTGCCTGAATCCTAGAATGTAGGGTCCTAGGTCTGCATAGGTTTATTATAATAGGAACTCAAATCTCTTTGGAAATGGTTGTCCATCATTCATGAGCAGTTAACTAAGGTTCTGGTACTAAGAATCTAGACAGAGAAAAAACCAAATGTGCATCTGAGAGAGGGTGTGATATATATAATTTACTGAGGAGAAAAGGTGGATCAGGACCTAGTATTGGGGATATGAGCACTGAGAGACTGTCATTGCAGTTTGTGACCATATGATATTCTGCAGATTTCATGGGAGAGAGAAGTTTTCAGTGTGTGTGTGTGTGTGTGTGTGTGTGTGTGTATGCCATATGTGTGTGTATCATATATAACAACAATAATGTAAATATTAGAAATAAGGTTTCTTATAGTTCAACTCAACCAACTTGTTGAGAGTTTAAGAAACCTAAAAATATGTCTATTTGCACCAAATAGGTACTTTCCCATTTCCTCACTGTTATTCTAGGAGCTTGGAAAAGATGCTGCTCCATTTTGCAGTTGAAGAAACTGAGGCACAGAGAAATTAAGTGTGTTTTCCCCAATCTACTAAAGCTACAAACAGGGCTAGAAGTAGAACTCAGGTACAGATTTCCTTATGGCTGCTTGCATGTGGTTGATGGGGCTGATGGCTTCACTGGCAAGGCACAGCCCACTCTCTGCAGGCCCATGAGCACAGCATGAATCCTGACCTTCCCCTGGAAGCAAGGGACAGGTCATCTGATTTGTACTACATCCCTAGTGCCCAGGACAATGTCTGGTGCAGAGTCCAACAAATGTTTAATATGTACACAGGAAAATGTTTGGAGAAGTTTGGAGAAGTTTTACAGTAAAATTTAATTTGCTGAATTTGAATCTTCATTTTGTTACCTTTTAGAAGTCACATAACTTTTTGAGCTTCATTTTCCACCTCTCTAAAATGAGTATGAAATGAAGCCCATCTCACCTGCTGAGGCCGTTTTCAACGTGGTCCAGATCTCTGTCCCTGGTTCTTACAGTAGGGTGGGAGTATTGGGTGCTAATCTTAGCCATCTTCTTGCTTTGTTACATTCAGCTTCAAGGTTGTTGCTGAAACATGAACACAACACAGATCACATCAGGATGAGGAAGCAGCTGCAAACCCACGTTGTTGTGTGTGAGGACTATTTCCCCAGGCAAGCCCTGGCACACACACCCTCTTCCATTTCTCCCATAGTTGCAGCTACACTGTGTTTCAGTTGGGTATTTTTGGACTCTTCTTCCCAGCCTGAAGCACAAGCAAGGTCTTTCACTTTGTGTATGCTCCCATGCCGAAGAGCTGCTCAAACTTATATGCTGATCTAGCAAATGAATGAATGATTGGTGAAGTTGGTATTTGATATAAGAAAGCTAAAATCCTCATGATTCCCTGGAACGATGTGATGTTCCTCTTGACCCTGTTTTTTCTCATTTACTTTTTTTATCTTATAATTTTTCACGTTTTAGTAGCTCCCCCAAATCCCATTTCAAAACAAAACATGAAAAACTAACAATCTTTGACATCCATAAAACCTTTACAACGTAATGTTACACTCGAAACACACTTCATCTCCTTTAATCCTCAAAATAACTTTATCAGATATTTACAATTTTTATCCCCATTTAAAGATGGCTAAATTGAGACTCAGAGATATCAAGCAGCTTATCCAGGTTAAAAAAATAGGTAAAACCTGTTGATGGCATGATCCTGGTGCTAGAAATCAGACCATGAATACTCTCCCTTCAGCAAACATTGGAAGGTGCCCCTATGACTGATGAAAGAAGAAAGCTGGTATGAGCACAGGGCTGGTGTGAAGAACACAAAGACTGGGCAGTTCATCATCCTTGATCAAAGCTCTCCAAGTGGAAGATGAATCCCTGAGTACAGTTTCTCTTAGACAAACACAGGCTCCCTTGAGCAGTCAGATGGCTTAAGTAGAGACCACTCCAGAGACCACTTCAGAGAAAGATGGTGGTTTCTAGAAATAGCCCAGTGACTCACTCTAAGACTAAATTAATTCCATATCCAAATGAAGGTCAGTGCAAGGAGCCCAGAACACTGCACCAAAGGATGGATGTAGTTCCTGCTTATCAAGGTCAATCCACCATGAGTTTACTTAGGGTCAATTGTTGGCTCAAAGGTCTTGGTTCATCTCTGATATTTGATAATTTAAGGCTATGATTTAAATTTTGTACTTTCCCAATAGATCAAAAATAGTTTTGATTTTTAAATACTTTATCCATTTATGTAACAGTTAGTGAATTTCTGGCCGATCACAGGAGATACAAAGAAATATAAGACAAAGACTTCTCTCAAGGATCTTATGGTCCAGCAGGGCAGATGATGGATATCAGAGGATCCTGCAGGTTGTGTTAAGGAGCTTGGGCTTTTACCCTGAGCCCATCAGGGATATGGTCAGATGTGTAATGGCCACTGCAGCTGCATTGGGGAGGACATATTCAGGGAACATAAGTTGGTGTTAAATGAGCAGATAAATGCTGCAGTATCTCAGCGGAGAGAGAATAGTTGCCTGATCTAGGTTTGTGGCAGTGAATCAGATAAATTAAAAAACTTCCCACATAGACAGACTCACTGGTACATGGTCATTGATCAGGTATAGGAGGTGATGAGGAGGGAGGTAATGAGAATGATAGTCTGGGGTGTTGGTGGTCCTACACACTGAGGTAGGGAACTAGGGGAAGAAGTGGGTTTGAGAAAGAGAATGATTCCAGTTTGAGATGTCTATGGAAATTTTAGAGCCAATATGGGAAATAAATGTCTTCCACTAAAATCAATAAACCCAATTTGAAATCATCCATCCAATGCTTTTTTATTGAGCACTTACTATGTGTGAGACAATATGGAGAGCTAGGGTTTTACAGAGAAGGATATGCATCTCTGTCCTCAAGGAGCTTACAGTCTAGTGGGTTCTAGAGCAAGTCTTAAAAAAGTTTTGGGACTCTGGAGTGCCTGGGTGGCTCAGTCAGTTAAGCGTCCGACTTCCGTTCAGGTCACGATCTCATGGTTCATGGGGTCGAGCCCTGCATTGGGCTGTGTGCTGACAGCTCGGAGCCTGGAGCCTGCTTTGGATTCTGTGTCTCCTTCTCTCTGTGCCCCTCCCCTGCTCATGCTCTGTCTCACTCTCTCTCTCTCTCTCAATAAAAAAATTGAAAAAAAAAGTTTTGGGACTCTGAAGAAAATCTATCAAATTATTCTTTTTTGTACATTTCCAGGAAAATTCCAGGAGAAAAAGTTCATTGCCTCCAGTCTGTGTCCCTTTCCCTCAGCCCTCATCAACTGCACAAATCCTGGCCCCAGATGTCGTTGTATGGAGGCAGCACATCTACCTGCCTGCTATGGAAGGCTACTATATGCCAGAAACAGGGTAGGTGCTCATGTAATACCGCTCCATTAACTCTCAGAATAGCCTCTCCCTTTCTTCCCTTTTACAAGTGAAGAAACCAAACAGGTGCATAATTTCCCTAATGTTGCTTATAGCCTGAGCCAGGATTGACAAAGTTCGGTCTGACCCCAGAACCCGATGGTGTAAAATTAATGGGTGGTAAAAAACTGGCATTACCTTTTGGCCTGAGTAGGAGGGGCCCCTGCGTGGGACTCCATGCTTTAAAGGACTCTACTCTGACTCTCCTTCATCCACAGCCCATGAGACCAATGGGACATGCCCACTTACAACCCTGCCTCGTGCTCTAGACTATGCTCTGGGTGCCCAAGACGCCCAAACTGTGGGCTCAGGAAGCTCTAGACTGGTTCTAGAGCCTGCCCAGGCCTCTTCCCAGGTCTTTTTTCCTTCAAAGGGCATCAGTGTGCACTCCCCTAGAGCTACAGGTGGCCAAGGAGCAGCTGTTTGGAGGGAGGAGTGAGTAGAGGCCAGAAGTATGGACAGGGTGTTCACACACATGTGTGAAAGGCCCCTTGTGACATGGGGTGGACACAGGGCAGGCAGAGAAGGAGGCAGGCCATGGATGGTGGACCAGAGATCAAATCTCCCCATGCCACCATGTTCTGAGGCTGAACTCAAAGGGGTCTAAGAACTCTCTATATGAATCTGGTCTCCCGGTCATTGTGAAAGTGATTTTTTTAAGATGGGAGGACAGGGCATGTTTGATTCAACAGTGTACTACCCTGGTCCCTGTCACAGTCATATCTAGCCCTCTACCTCACACCCTTCTTGACCGTTTTTCAGTCCAGCTGTTGCTATGGAAACCAACTGTGTGCAGGGTCACCCAGCAGCACTTTGCCTTAGCTACACTGTGGCTGTATGTTCTCCCCCAGAGAACATATGCTAGGATGCTCATGCCATTCTAACAAACATGCAAACCCAGAGGTGCTAGAGAGGTAACCCTGCCTTGGACAACCCTTGACTAACAGAACCCAGGAGCCAGGGGTAAATATTCCCTGGTTCTATCTTCTATTCCTCAGGAAGATAATTCAGTGGTTCTCTCCATGGCTCTTTGGAGAAGCCCTGGAAGGATCAAGTCAGTTGCCCAGAGTGGTGATCGGTTTGATAATGTACACTTGCACTGGATTTCCCTTCCTCCCTTGTTTTTTCTTCTGAGACTTCCACTTCTCCTCCTTGGAATCACTCCCTAAATGAACTGTCTGCTTACATGATCTTGTCCAAGGTTCTGGGTTTGGGAAGTGGCTTTTGTTTTTGTTTGTTTGTTTGTTTGTTTGTTTGTTTTTGTTTTGTTTTTGTAGGAGGAGGTGATTCCCTCAGCTAACAGAATTTTTTTTTTTTTTTTTTAGATATTTAGGTAAATGGTAAGTGGGTTATATGTACTCCTGGTTTGGGCCCCTGAAGGGTAGGACAGGGAAAAATGTGTGTCATTAAAGGGAAATGTTTGCTTAAGATAGGTCATAAGATCATTTTTTCCCAATTGTTTATAAACATCATAAGCGTTGTCTTTTTTTTAATCATTCTTTTAAAAATTAAAAAAAATGTTTATTTATTGCTGAGAGATAGAGAGAGAGGGAGACAGAGTGTGAACAGGGGAAGGGCAGAGAGAGAGGGAGACACAGAATCTGAAGCAGGCTCCAGGCTCTGAGCTGTCAGCACAGAGCCCGACACAGGGTTCGAACCCATGAACTGTGAGATCATGACCTGAGCCGAAGTTGGACACTTAACAGACTGAGCCCCTCAGGCTCCACAATGGTTGTCTTTTTTAAAAAATTACTTTAAAAATAAGGATCCAAATAAGGCCCACATGTTCTGATTGCTGATTGGTACTTTTTAAAGTTTTTCATGCATTTCTCTTCTTCCTCATTGTGGAAGAAACATAATTGTACTCCCGAGTTTGCTATAGTATGAATTTTTTGCCAATTCCAACTTGACGATGTTTTCTGTAAACTGGCAGTTGCACGCAGAGATATGGTCAAATTTGGGTTCAATTTTTTTTTGCAAGAATATTTCTTTGTGTGATGTTAGCAGCCATTGATGATTATTGCCTGGACATATGCTTTCATTACGAGTTGCAAATTGGTGACATTCTATCATTTCTTCTTCAGCGATTAGCTGACATATTCTTAAATAAAATGTAACTTATTTGGCTGTTCAGTGGTACCGTTCATACAGGAATTGCGGAATAAACAATTCTTTTCCCCTTGTTTACCAGTTTTTAAGTCATAACATCCTAAGTGATTCCCCAACTGCCCTGTGAATTTTCACATTTCCTGGCCCAGACAAACTCTAGAACTCACAGATGAAATCATGAAATTACAATCAGTGATCCTGAGGCGCCTGCTGAAAATGAAAACTGCCACCCAGCCAGGGCCCCCTGAGTGTGAGGCACTTGCATACCCATTACTCATTAATCCTTAAGAGACCCAAAAGGTAATAAATAGTAACACTGGTTTTGCAGATGAGGAAATGCAGGCTTGGGTCTGTCTGACCCTGAAACCCATGTAGTGCTTTCTTTTGTTTATCACACCCACTGCAGGATATTAGAAATGCACAAATAAAATTTTAATTTTCAAGCACAGGAAGAAGATGTGTCCTGCCAACTACCAGGGTGACCTTGAAGTGGATCCTAGGTGTGAGTCTAAGAGTGATTTGTGAGCATCTCTCAAACAAATGTGAGTTTTCTGGGGCTTGACTGAGGAACTAACAACACATCACTTCAGACAATTATCTCTTTTTTTTTTTTAACAACATTACTAAATCCAGCATGTTTTCTTCCCCCCAACACACTTACTGACTCCTTCCATGTCCCAGGCATCATACTTGGCCCTGAAGATTATGAAGAAGAGGAAGATAGGTCTCTGTCTTTGAAACACAAAACTGCATGGGGGAAACACGAATGGAAACAGGGAGGGGGGTAGAACACAGAGGTGCTGAAATAGAGATAGAGGCATGGTGGGGAGCAGTATGGAAGGGGGGGGCACTAATTCTGCCTCAGGGACCACCGAGGTCTGAGGAGGCTTCTCATGAGGGGCATTATTTCATGTTATTCAACATTTACCATGTGTTGGCCATGAATAACATGTATTTCATGTTATTCAACATTTACCATGTGTGCACGATTAAGAATTTGATTGTGATATCTGTGCTCTGGTGCCTACCTTTAACCTCCTTTGCTCTTGGCCTGGACACCTAGGTAGGTCAGGAATCTAACATACCTCACCTGTACTCCGGTTGTTCTCATACTTTTCTCATTCCTTTATTAACTCCAAAAGATTTAAGGGCTAGAACTATTTTCTTTTACTTAAAAAATATTTTATTCTCCTAAACACCAGCATATATACACATAGTGGGTAATCAAATTGGGTGGCATACATGGAGGAACAGGTGAGTACTTGCAATGATGACACTAATAATGGCAGTATATTTGCTGAGCATTTACACTCTGCATGGTACTGTTCTAATAACTTTATTTTTTTTTATATTTTATTTATTTATTTTTTTATTTATATATGAAATTTATTGTCAAATTGGTTTCCATACAACACCCAGTGCTCATCCCAAAAGGTGCCCTCCTCAATACCCAAACCCCCCCCCCTCTCCTCCCTCCCACCCCCCATCAACCCTTAGTTTGTTCTCAGTTCTCAACAGTCTCTTATGCTTTGGCTCTCTCCCACTCTAACCTCTTTTTTTTTTTTTTTTCTTCCCCTCGCCCATGGGTTCCTGTTAAGTTTCTCAGGATCCACATAAGAGTGAAACCATATGGTATCTGTCTTTCTCTGTATGGCTTATTTCACTTAGCATCACACTCTCCAGTTCCATCCACGTTGCTACAAAAGGCCATATTTCATTTTTTCTCATTGCCACGTAGTATTCCATTGTGTATATAAACCACAATTTCTTTATCCATTCATCAGTTGATGGACATTTAGGCTCTTTCCATAATTTGGCTATTGTTGAGAGTGCTGCTATGAACATTGGGGTACAAGTGCCCCTATGCATCAGTACTCCTGTGTCCCTTGGATAAATTCCTAGCAGTGCTACTGCTGGGTCATAGGGTAGGTCTATTTTTAATTTTCTGAGGAACCTCCACACTGCTTTCCAGAGCGGCTGCACCAATTTGCATTCCCACCAATAGTGCAAGAGGGTTCCCGTTTCTCTACATCCTCTCCAGCATCTATAGTCTCCTGATTTGTTCATTTTGGCCACTCTGACTGGCGTGAGGTGATACCTGAGTGTGGTTTTGATTTGTATTTCCCTGATAAGGAGCGACGCTGAACATCTTTTCATGTGCCTGTTGGCCATCCGGATGTCTTCTTTAGAGAAGTGTCTATTCATGTTTTCTGCCCATTTCTTCACTGGGTTATTTGCTTTTCGGGTGTGGAGTTTGGTGAGCTCTTTATAGATTTTGGATACTAGCCCTTTGTCCGATATGTCATTTGCAAATATCTTTTCCCATTCCATTGGTTGCCTTTTAGTTTTGTTGGTTGTTTCCTTTGCTATGCAGAAGCTTTTTATCTTCATAAGGTCCCAGTAATTCACTTTTGCTTTTAATTCCCTTGCCTTTGGGGATGTGTCGAGTAAGAGATTGCTACGGCTGAGGTCAGAGAGGTCTTTTCCTGCTTTCTCCTCTAAGGTTTTGATGGTTTCCTGTCTCACATTCAGGTCCTTTATCCATTTTGAGTTTATTTTTGTGAATGGTGTGAGAAAGTGGTCTAGTTTCAACCTTCTGCATGTTGCTGTCCAGTTCTCCCAGCACCATTTGTTAAAGAGACTGTCTTTTTTCCATTGGATGTTCTTTCCTGCTTTGTCAAAGATGAGTTGGCCATATGTTTGTGGGTCTAGTTCTGGGGTTTCTATTCTATTCCATTGGTCTATGTGTCTGTTTTTGTGCCAATACCATGCTGTCTTGATGATGACAGCTTTGTAGTAGAGGCTAAAGTCTGGGATTATGATGCCTCCTGCTTTGGTCTTCTTCTTCAAAATTACTTTGGCTATTCGGGGCCTTTTGTGGTTCCATATGAATTTTAGGATTGCTTGTTCTAGTTTCAAGAAGAATGCTGGTGCAATTTTGATTGGGATTGCATTGAATGTGTAGATAGCTTTGGGTAGTATTGACATTTTGACAATATTTATTCTTCCAATCCATGAGCAGGGAATGTCTTTCCATTTCTTTAAATCTTCTTCAATTACCTTCATAAGCTTTCTATAGTTTTCAGCATACAGATCCTTTACATCTTTGGTTAGATTTATTCCTAGGTATTTTATGCTTCTTGGTGCAATTGTGAATGGGATCAGTTTCTCTACTTGTCTTTCTGTTGCTTCATTGTTAGTGTATAAGAATGCAACTGATTTCTGTACATTGATTTTGTATCCTGCAACTTTGCTGAATTCATGTATCAGTTCTAGCAGACTTTTGGTGGAGTCTATTGGATTTTCCATGTATAATATCATGTCATCTGCAAAAAGCGAAAGCTTGACTTCATCTTTGCCAATTTTGATGCCTTTGATTTCCTTTCGTTGTCTGATTGCTGATGCTAGAACTTCCAGCACTATGTTAAACAACAGCGGTGAGAGTGGGCATCCCTGTCGTGTTCCTGATCTCAGGGAAAAAGCTCGCAGTTTTTCCCTGTTGAGGATGATGTTAGCTGTGGGCTTTTCATAAATGGCTTTTATGATCTTTAAGTATGTTCCTTCTATCCCGACTTTCTCAAGGGTTTTTATTAAGAAAGGGTGCTGGATTTTGTCAAAGGCCTTTTCTGCATCGATTGACAGGATCATATGGTTCTTCTCTTTTTTTTTTGTTAATGTGATGTATCACGTTGATTGATTTGCAAATGTTGAACCAGCCCTGCATCCCAGGAATGAATCCCACTTGATCATGGTGAATAATTCTTTTTATATGCCGTTGAATTCGATTTGCTAGTATCTTATTGAGAATTTTTGCATCCATATTCATCAGGGATATTGGCCTGTAGTTCTCTTTTTTTACTGGGTCTTTGTCTGGTTTAGGAATCAAAGTAATACTGGCTTCATAGAATGAGTCTGGAAGTTTTCCTTCCCTTTCTATTTCTTGGAATAGCTTGAGAAGGATAGGTATTATCTCTGCTTTAAACGTCTGGAAGAACTCCCCTGGGAAGCCATCTGGTCCTGGACTCTTATTTGTTGGGAGATTTTTGATAACCGATTCAATTTCTTCGCTGGTTATGGGTCTGTTCAAGCTTTCTATTTCCTCCTGATTGAGTTTTGGAAGAGTGTGGGTGTTCAGGAATTTGTCCATTTCTTCCAGGTTGTCCAATTTGTTGGCATATAATTTTTCATAGTATTCCCTGATAATTGTTTGTATCTCTGAGGGATTGGTTGTAATAATTCCATTTTCATTCATGATTTTATCTATTTGGGTCATCTCCCTTTTCTTTTTGAGAAGCCTGGCTAGAGGTTTGTCAATTTTGTTTATTTTTTCAAAAAACCAACTCTTGGTTTCGTTGATCTGCTCTACAGTTTTTTTAGATTCTATATTGTTTATTTCTGCTCTGATCTTTATGATTTCTCTTCTTCTGCTGGGTTTAGGCTGCCTTTGCTGTTCTGCTTCTATTTCCTTTAGGTGTGCTGTTAGATTTTGTATTTGGGATGTTTCTTGTTTCTGGAGATAGGCCTGGATTGCAATGTATTTTCCTCTCAGGACTGCCTTCGCTGCGTCCCAAAGCGTTTGGATTGTTGTATTTTCATTTTCGTTTGTTTCCATATATTTTTTAATTTCTTCTCTAATTGCCTGGTTGACCCACTCATTCGTTAGTAGGGTGTTCTTTAACCTCCACGCTTTTGGGGGTTTTCCAGACTTTTTTCTGTGGTTGATTTCAAGCTTCATAGCATTGTGGTCTGAAAGTATGCATGGTATGATTTCAATTCTTGTAAACTTATGAAGGGCTGTTTTGTGACCCAGTATATGATCTATCTTGGAGAATGTTCCATGTGCACTCGAGAAGAAAGTATATTCTGTTGCTTTGGGATGCAGAGTTCTAAATATATCTGTCAAGTCCATCTGATCCAATGTCTCATTCAGGGCCCTTGTTTCTTTATTGACCGTGTGTCTAGATGATCTATCCATTTCTGTAAGTGGGGTGTTAAAGTCCCCTGCAATTACCACATTCTTATCGATAAGGTTGCTTGTGTTTATGAGTAATTGTTTTATATATTTGGGCGCTCCGGTATTCGGCGCATAGACATTTATAATTGTTAGCTCTTCCTGATGGATAGACCCTGTCACTATTATATAATGTCCTTCTTCATCTCTTGTTACAGCCTTTAATTTAAAGTCTAGTTTGTCTGATATAAGGATGGCTACTCCAGCTTTCTTTTGGCTTCCAGTAGCATGATAAATAGTTCTCCATCCCCTCACTCTCAATCTAAAGGTGTCCTCAGGTCTAAAATGAGTCTCTTGTAGACAGCAAATAGATGGGTCTTGTTTTTTTATCCATTCTGATACCCTATGTCTTTTGGTGGGCGCATTTAATCCATTTACATTCAGTGTTATTATAGAAAGATATGGGTTTAGAGTCATTGTGATGTCTGTATGTTTTATGCTTGTAGTGATGTCTCTGGTACTTTGTCTCACAGGGTCCCCCTTAGGATCTCTTGGAGGGCTGGTTTAGTGGTGACAAATTCCTTCAGTTTTTGTTTGTTTGGGAAGACCTTTATCTCTCCTTCTATTCTAAATGACAGACTTGCTGGATAAAGGATTCTCGGCTGCATATTTTTTCTGTCTAGCACACTGAAAATCTCGTGCCAATTCTTTCTGGCCTGTCAAGTTTCAAAAGAGAGATCAGTCACGAGTCTTATAGGTCTCCCTTTATATGTGAGGGCACGTTTACCCCTTGCTGCTTTCAGAATTTTCTCTTTATCCTTGTATTTTGCCAGTTTCACTATGATATGTCGTGCAGAAGATCGATTCAAGTTACGTCTGAAGGGAGTTCTCTGTGCCTCTTGGATTTCAATGCCTTTTTCCTTCCCCAGTTCAGGGAAGTTCTCAGCTATTATTTCTTCAAGTACTCCTTCAGCACCTTTCCCTCTCTCTTCCTCCTCTGGGATACCAATGATGCGTATATTATTTCTTTTTAGTGTATCACTTAGTTCTCTAATTTTCCCCTCATACTCCTGGATTTTTTTATCTCTCTTTTTCTCAGCTTCCTCTTTTTCCATAACTTTATCTTCTAGTTCACCTATTCTCTCCTCTGCCTCTTCAGTCCGAGCCGTGGTGGTTTCCATTTTGTTATGCATTTCGTTTAAAGCGTTTTTCAGCTCCTCGTGTCTGTTCCTTAGTCCCTTGATCTCTGTAGCAAGAGATTCTCTGCTGTCAGCTATACTGTTTTCAAGCCCAGCGATTAATTTTATGACTATTATTCTAAATTCACTTTCTGTTATATTATTTAAATCCTTTTTGATCAGCTCATTAGCTGTTGTTATTTCCTGGAGATTCTTCTGAGGGGAATTCTTCCGCTTGGTCATTTTGGATAGTCCCTGGCGTGGTGAGGACCTGCAGGGCACTTCCCCTGTGCTGTGGTGTATAACTGGAGTTGGTGGGCAGAGCCGCAGTCAGACCTGATGTCTGCCCCCAGCCCACCGCTGTGTCCACAGTCAGACTGGTGCGTGCCTTCTCTTCCCCTCTCCTAGGGGCGGGATTCACTGTGGGGTGGGGTGGTCTGTCTGGGCTACTTGCACATTGCCAGGCTTGTGATGCTGGGGATCTGGCGTCTTAGCTGGGGTGGGTAGGCAAGGTGCACAGGGGCAGGAGGGGCAGGCTTAGCTTGCTTCTCCTTAGGTGATCCACTTCAGGAGGGGCCCTGTGGCAGCAGGAGGGAGTCAGATCCGCTGCCGGAGGTTTGGCTCCGCAGAAGCGCAGAGTTGGGTGTTTGCGCGGAGCGAGCAAGTTCCCTGGCAGGAACTGGTTCTCTTTGGGATTTTGGCTGGGGGATGGGCGGGGGAGATGGCGCTGGGGAGCGCCTTTGTTCCCCACCAAACTGAGCTCTGTCGTCAGGGGGCTCAGCAGCTCTCCTTCCCTTTGTCCTCCAGCCTTCCCGCTTTCTGAGCAGAGCTGTTAACTTATGACCTCCCAGCCGCTAAGTCGCGCTTGCTGTCGGAACACAGTCCGTCAGGCCCCTCTGCTTTTTGCAAGCCAGACTCGGGGGCTCTGCTTGGCCGGCGAGCCGCCCCTCCGCCCCGGCTCCCTCCCGCCAGTCCGTGGAGTGCGCACCGCCTCGCCGCCCTTCCTACCCTCTTCCGTGGGCCTCTCGTCTGCGCTTGGCTCCGGCGACTCCGTTCTGCTAATCCTCTGGCGGTTTTCTGGGTTATTTAGGCAGGTGTAGGTGGAATCTAAGTGATCAGCAGGACGCGCGGTGAGCCCAGCGTCCTCCTACGCCGCCATCTTCCCTCTTCCCCTCCTCTAATAACTTTAAATGTTATTTAAACTCACTTGATTCTCACAGTGCTCTGTGAATGAGTCACACTGAACATTTCTGTCTTGTTTAGAAATGGATGGGACTTTATAAGGGAGAAAGCGAGTAAGCAACAAAGGAGGTCAAAACATGTAAAGCCCTTTCTTATAAACTAAAATGTGCTTCTGGAAAAAAATCTTGGTCCCCACTTACGATGACTAACTATACTAAAAAAAAAATTGTCCATGTTCTGTCCTTTTCTATTATGGTTTAAACATGAATACCAGTCCTGGTTCAATTTGTGTCGTTTGAAACCTTATCATTTCCCAAGCCCTAAATGCAGCTGAGACAATAGAGAGGTGCCAAGAGCCCAAGATGCATACTCCTCTGACCCACTGGAGGTTATCTGAGTTATCATTGTCTTTGGTTATGACACTTATGCAGCCAGGGGCTGGAGGGTTTCATTAGTGAGGCACCGAGTCTAGAACAAAGCCATGCCAAAAAGAAAACCCCAACCAGAGGACAACCCCACAGCCTGATGGACAGGCACACTGGGCACAAGTCTTTATTTTCTCCAGCTGAGACAGATCACTTTTACCACCTAAGGTCTTCAATCTTCTCAGAAGTAATATCTCTCTGGGTTTCATTCATTTCAGTTCTCCACAACTCAACTTTCTCAGCATCACTTGGGCAAAAGCACTCAGCAAATTCTCAGTAAATGTGAAGTTGGACAGGCTCACTTTGTCAAATTAAAAGCAAAAGATAAGTCAATAACTCCCACAGGATCTACATGTCTTGGAACTTCATCCAAAGTTGGATTGCCTCTCCCTTCTTCCCCTATCCCATCTGGAAACTGCAGGATGAAAGGAAAATATCCAATGCTAAGCCACTTAATCACTCTGAGACCTGTGAACCAGTCCACAGAACAAACACAAAGGACAGAACAGACATTACTATAGGCAATGATGAAGGTTGTGTTTTTTTAAGCAGCCCTAGGCTTATGTAGGGGGAAAGCACTAGTAAAATACCTTTTGTTTGAGACAAATGGCATTGGAAAGACAATATAGGTGGTCAAGAGCACTGTACTGAGAGAAAGAAAAGCTGGATCTCTTCTTAGCTCAGGCTACAATTTGGGCTAGTGACCAGCATTTTAGTTTCTTTATACATTGATATGAACATGGACTTATTGCAAATGAAATTTTCCACAGAAACTCAATGAATAAAGCATTTACGTATATATTTTATTTAAATGTATTTGAGAGGTGCCTGGGTCAGTTGGTTAAGCTGCCGATTTCAGCTCAGGTGATGATCTCACAGTTCGTGGGTTTGAGCCCCATGTCGGGCTCTGTGCTGACATCTCAGAGCCTAGAGCCTGCTTCAGATTCTGTGTCTCCCTCTCTCTGCTCCTCCCCTATTATGCTCTGTCTCTCAAAAATAAATAAATGTTAAAAAATTTTAAAAATAAATGTACTTGAAAACATTTATAAAGATAATTAGTGAGTGTTTACCTCCTTTCCAAAAGTGAAAATACTAATTCAAAAAGATCTATGCACCCCTATGTTCACTGCATTATATACGATGGCCAGGATAAGGAAGCAACCTATGTGTCCATCAATAGATGAATGGGCAAAGAAGATGCAGAATATTATTCAGTCATAAAAAATGAGATCTTGCCATTTGTGACAACATGGATGGACATCAAGGGTATTATACTAAATAAGAAAGAGAAAGACAGTGCTCACTTTGGCAGCACATATACCAAAATTGGAATGATACAGAGAAGATTAGCATGGCCCCTGTGCAAGGATGACATGCAAGTTTGCTAGGAATTTACCCAAGGGATACAGGAGTGCTGATGCACAGGGGCACTTGCACCCCAATGTTCTTAGCCACACTTTCGACAATAGCCAAATTATGGAAAGAGCCTAAATGTCCATCAGCTGATGAGTGAATAAAGAAGTTGTAGTTTATATACACAATGGAATACTACTCGGCAATGAGAAAGAATGAAATCTGGCCTTTTGTAGCAACATGGATGGAACTGGAGAGTGTGATGCTAAGTGAAATAAGCCATACAGAGAAAGACAGATACCATATGTTTTCACTCTTATGTGGATCCTGAGAAACTTGACAGAAGACCATGGGGGAGGGGAAGGGAAAAAAAGTTAGAGAGAGGGAGGCAAACCATAATAGACTCTTACAGACTGAGAATAAACAGGGTTGATGGGGGGTGGGAGGGAGGGGAAAGTGGGTGATGGGCATTGAGGAGGGCACCTGTTGGGATGAGGACTGGGTGTTATATGGAAACCAATTTGACAATAAATTTCATATTTAAAAAATTGAAAAAAAAAGAAAGAGAAAGACAAATATCATATGATTTCACTTACATGTGGAATCAAAAAACAAACAAAAAAATAGAGACCCATAAATACAGAGGAAAACTGATGGTTGGTGGGGGGTGGCAAAATGGGTGAAGGGGAGTAGAAGATATAGCCTTCCAGTTATGGAATGAATAAGTCATGGGGATAAAAGGTAAAGCATAGGGACTATAGTCAATAGTACTATACTAGTGCAGTATGGTGACAGATGATGTTACACTTGTGGTGGGCATCACATAATGTATAGAGTTGTCAAATTGTTATGCTGTACACCTGAAGCTAATGTAACATTGTGCATCAACTACACTTCAATTAAAAAATAAAGACATGGGTTCCCTGGGTGGCTCAATCATTTGAGCCTCTGACTCTTGATTTTGGCTCAGGTCATGATCTCACTGTTGTGGGATTGAGCCTCACATCAGGCTCTGTGCTGGGCATGGAGCCTGCTTGTGATTCATCCTCTCTCTCTCTTTCTCTCTCTCTCTCTCTCTCTCTCTCTCTCTCTCTCTCTCTCTAAAAAAAAAGACAATCAGTGGGACACAAGTTAATTTTGACCATGATTTCCAGTGTATTAAAATTTAGTAGGGATGGGGCACCTGGGTGGCTCAGTTGGTTAAGCATCTGACTTGGGCTCCGGTCATGATCTTGCAGTTGGTGAGTTCGAGCCGCGTGTCAGACTCTGTGTTGACAGCCCGGAGCCTGCTTTGAAATCTGTGCCTTCCACCTTCTCTGCCCCTTCCCCTTCTCCCGCTCATGCTCTGTTTCTCCTTCAAAAATAAGTAAAAACATGAAAAAAAATTTAAAAAAATTTGGTAGGGGGCACATGTCAATGTTATCTTTATTTGGGTTCTTTAATTATTTAAATATACATAAAGAAACTTAAAGTGTGCACAGAAAACCTTAGGGAACTCTGTGGAACAGAGCTGAAAACCAAGGCCCATTCCATTTCAAAAGTTTCATGATGGAACAGAACTGTAGAATGCAAATATTGTGTCTAAAGGTCCTCTCATTGTTTGTGCATGAATGTGATCCTATTGGAAGAAATAAAAACATTCTAGAGCTCCAAAAGCAGAAATGACAAAACTCTATAATGTCAAAATTCTCTGGACGTGGTACAATATAACTTGAATATCAGAACTTATATGAGAGGGCACTTTGAAAGTTACATTATGATGTAAAGATCCTCAACAAAATACTAGCGAATAAAAATCCAGTCACATATCATGATTAAGTGATATGTGTCCCAAGAATGCAAAGTTGATCTAACACCCAAAATCAACCAATGTAATACACCATATTAATTAAATGGCAAAAACTACATGATGAGTGCAATAGACATAAGAAAATCATATGACAAAATCCAACATGCTTTCATGATAAAAACAATCAACAAAGTAAGAACAAAAGGAAATTTCCTTAAACTGATAAAGGGCATCTTGACAAAACCACAGCTAATGTCACAGTTAAAGGTGCAAGACTGAATGCTTTCCCCTAAAATCAGGAACAGGACAAAGATATTCACTCTTATCACCTCCATGCAACATTGTACTGCTAACCAGGGCAATTAGACAAGAAAAAACAAAACAAAACAAATAAAAGCATCCAGATTGGAAAAGAAAAAGTAAAATTATCTCTATTTGCAGATGACATGATCTGGTATATTGGAAATCTTAAGTAAACCACCAAAAAACTATTAGAATTAATAAATAAGATTAGTAGTGTGGCAGTATACAAGTCAGCATACAGAAATCAAATGTATTTCTATACATTAGCATTGAATAATAATACAATGAAGTTAAGACAACAATCCCATTTTTTAAGTTTATTTATTTTGAGATAGAGCATGCAAGTGGGGGAGGGGCAGAAAGAGAGAAGAAAGAGAATCCCAACCAGGCTCTGTACTGTCAGTGCAAATCCCAACTCAGGGCTCAAACTCACGAACAGTGAGATCATGTCCTAAGCCATAGTCGGATGTTCAATCAACTCAGGTGCCCCAACAATCCCATTTATAATAGCAGCATAAAAGAACAAAACACCTAGGAAATTTAACCTAAGAAATTAAAGATTTGTACACTGAAAACTATGAAACATTGTTGAAAGAAATTGAAGATATAAACAATTGGAAAGATAGTTCCTGCTCACAGATTGGAAGGATTAATATTATTAATATGGTGTTGACTCTCCAAATTATCCACAGATTCAGTGCAATCCTTATCAAAATCCCTGCTGGAGTTTTTGCAGAAATTGACAAGCTGATCCTAAATTTACATGGAAATTCAAGGGACACAAATAGCCAAACAATCTTGAAATCTTGAAAAAGAAGAACAAAGCTGGAGAACTCACACTTTCAGATTTCAAAACCTATTGCAAAGCTATAAAAATCAAGATAGTGTGGTTCTGGCAAAAGGATAGGTATATAGATTAATGGAATATAATTCAGAGTCCAGAAATAAATCCCACATTTACAATCAATTGGAAATCAATGGAAAAAAGAATAGTCTGCTTAACAAATGCTGGAAAAACTGAATATCCATATGCAAAAGAATATACACCATACACAAAAATGAACTCAAAATGGATCATAGGCTTATATGTAAGGGCCAAAACTATAGAATTCCTAGAATAAAACACAATCTTCATGGCCTTGGGTTAGGCAATGGTTTCATAGATATGACACCAAAAGCATAAATGAAAAGAGAAAAACAATAGATTATACTCCATCAGAATAAAAAAACCTCTGCATCAAATGACACCATCAAGAAAGTAAAAAGACAACCCATAGAATGGGAGAAAATATTCTAAAATCATGTATTGGTAAGGTATATATATATATATATAAAGAATATATAAAGAACAGTTACAACTCAATAATAAAAAGACAAGCTAATTAAATATTGGGAAGAGGATTTGAATAGGTATGTCTCTGAAGAAGATACATGGTCAACAAGCACATGATTATAAGCATATTTAATCATGGGGAAATGCAAATCAAAACTATGATGAGATACCTCTGCATACCAACTACAATGGCTATAATAGAAATACAGACAATAACAAGGGTTAGTAAAGATGGAGAAACTGGAATCCTCATACACTACTGGTAAGAATGTAAGTGTACAGTCACTTTGGAAAACAGTGGGGCAATTCCTCAAAATGCTGAACATAGTTGCCATATGACCCAATAATTCTACTCTTAAGGATATACCTAAGAGAAAGGAAAACATATATCCACACAACAACTTATACATGAATATTCATAGCAGCATTATTCGTAATAGCCCCAAAGTGGAAACAACCTAAATGTCCATCAGCTGATAACTGGATAAACAAAATGTGGTATATATACATAGTGAACTGTTATTTGGCAATGAAAATGAACAAAATACTGATACATGCTACAACATGGATGAACCTTGAAAGCATTATGTTAAGTGGAAGAAGCGAGACACAAAAAGCCACATGTTGTATAATTCCATTTATATGATATGTCCGGAATTGGCAAATTCACTGGGATAGAAGGTAGATTAGTGGTTGCTTGGGGAAAGGGTTGGGATAGGGGGTGGCCAGAAAAAAGAGTGACTGCTAATAGCTACAGGGTTTCTTTTGGAAGTGTTGAAAAATTTTAAAATTATATTGTGGCGATGACTGCACCACTCTGAAGATTACTAAAAAGCACTGAAATGTATACTTTAAATGGATGACTTTTATGGCCTATGAACTAATCTAAAAAAGTAATGTTAAATATAATAGCAAAGCTGCTTTTAAAATGCAAAACTAACAATATCTGCTATAAGAAACTCGCAAAATATAAGTGTAATAAAGGGGAGAAATGTCAAAATATCACATTAATAATAATGATATTGGTCACATTGTTGAGGGCTCACACTATGCCAAGGACTGATCCACAGTTTCACATGCTTCACATGGACAAACTCATTTAATCCCCACAATCACCCTACGAGGTAAGTTATTATCCCTATCGTACAGTTGAGTAAACCAAGGTGCATGTTTCGCACAGTTAGGACTATTGCAGGCAATTAAGTCCTAGAGCCTGCAAAGTCAATCTCCTGCCTCTCAAGAAACAAGCCCAATTTCTGGGACTGGTAGGTATCAAAGCCGCCTCCATCTTCCCGATAAAGATCCAAAAGGGCAGCTCAGTTCTTAGACCATGAGGATGTATCCAGAAGCTCAAATTGAGCTTTGAGGTGATGAGGGGAAATGGAGTTCAGAATTCATGTTCTCCCCTTTCTGCGGAGTGGAGGATAGGCAAACCCATGAATGTCCCCACACCAAGATATGAAGAGAGAGTTTGAGTTAAGGTTGTTGTGTCTGGCTTCCCGAGGAAACTTTGAGTGGCTGTGAGGTGGATTTCTCTCTCTTCTGAACTCTATGCATTTTTATAACGCAAGCAAAGGCAAGTTTGCATACGCCAAGTGCAGATTTTCAATTCCTGTCTGAGAAAAAATTAACATTGTTCTCAAGAACAGGAAGAGATTTGGGATGAAAGGATCTGAATTTGTAACAAGGTTATCAATTATGTTACTCAACCACCAGACAGAGGCCTGTCTCATGCCTAGAAAGTGTCTTGGTCTTCTGCAGAGATGACTCAGAATTAATGGGGACTCTGGTTTCCTCCTCCACTTTAAGTGTACTCAGTTTCTAAGTGATTTGCAATAAGATTCAGCTGCTCACATTGAGATTCCAAGAGAATGTAACTGCTTTCCAGATGTTGCTAGAGCTGGAGAACCCATATGTCTGTAGCCAGCCCTACAAATGCTCTCCTCAGAATTCCGTCTCCCCCCTCCCCCAACACACACACACACACACACACACACACACACACACACACAGCCAGGGCAAACAAGGCCAGGCAAGGAACCTCCCTTCCCTCCCCAAGGACCTGTTTCACCGAGCCTAGCTGTGGGCAGAGGTAAACTGTTGTTTTTTTAAATTAATTTTTGTGATGTGATTATAAAAGTAATATGCTGTCATTATGAAAAATAATAAGATGTTCATATCTAACTTTGATCAATCATTGTACAGGTGCTGTGCCCAGGAATTCACTCCAATTACCTTCACTTACTCCCAACAACCCACTGAAGCAGGTATTATAACTATTACTTGCAATTTACATATGAAGAAACTGAGACTCCGAATGGTTGAATAACTTGTTCAAAGTCATCTAGTGGCAGAACACGCAAACAAAAGCCTGTTTGAATTTAACCCCTACAGAGCATTGTTATAATGCAAGAGAGAGGGAATGTGTGAAATCTGCAAAAGAGGGCAAATAAAGTGCTGTGGGGACTAGATGAAGTCCAGGGTGCAGTGTGTGAGGGTGTGGCATAGCCATGGAAGAGTGTCATTGGTACAAAACTATACTGAATGGCACTAGCCCAACTACCTCAAAATTTCCCCCTCTCCCCTGAGCCCTGTCTTGCCAACACCACGAATGACACCCAAGCCAACTGATGACCCAGCAAGAGCCTCCACTCCTCCTTCTTCCTCACTTCCCCAGATCACAAATCCCCAAGTCCTGTCACTTACATCACCTGTCCCCTGTGTCCCCTTCCACTCAGTCATTCACTAATCCAGAAATGAAGCGAGGGTGGGCATCCTGGCCTCTTCTTCCCCCACTCTGTCCAGACCCTGGCCTCCCTCCCCAGGATTGTTGAAATAATTGTCTCACGTCTGTAATCCATCCAAGGCTTGGCACTTAGGAGGTTCTCAGTGGGTATGGAATGACTGATTGAATGAATGAATCTTCTGCACTAACACCAGGGTCTTTATAAAAGGTAGTTTGAATCACATAACTCAGAAACTTTTAGAGATTGCCTGTTTTCTCCAGCATGCAGTCTTAACCTAACATTCAAGAGTTTTCATAACTCTTATCGGCCTAAAGGGGTAGCTCCATTCAAACCAAACTACTCATGCTTTCCTGAAGCGTGTCATGAATTTTCTTGTCCCTCCTATTGGCAGGCTCACCCAATCTCACCTTTGGCTTCCTGTATTTCTCGGTCTCCCTTCCAGGCCAGGTGAGGACTGAATAACAGGCTCTGGCCAGTGGACCTGTCCCATGATGCAGAGTCCCCCAGTTCCTCCTAACCTCAGAAATTGCATAAGCGATGAATGGGCTAGCCCCTGAGAGGTTCTGTATGTTACCAGAGTAGGACCTACCCTCTCCTGATGACTCCACACATCTTTGGTCCTACTCATCCCTCTGCTTAGAGAGAGGTTTTCCCTCTTTCTTGCCAGTTGAAATTCCTGTCATCCTTTAAGTTTCAACTCCTGTATGTCCTCCCCTGGGAGTCAGTCACTCGCACCTCTCTCTACTTTCCGGGCATTATTATTACCTCTATTTCAGTCCAGAGCAGAGCCCAGCTAACAGAGAATGTAAGGGCTTGTCTCCCACACTACACTGTGATGTCCAGAGAGCATGGACTGTGTTTGTTTAAGTAATTCTATCTCCCACTGGACTTAGCCTTGTGATTTGTACTCAGGAGTAGTTAGTGTGCACCTGATAGTAATTAGGTCAGAGGGAAAACTATTTACCCCTTGGTCTCAGTGTATGCAGTTGGGCATGGAGAATAAAAGCTTGACCCCTCTGAACCTGGAGGGCACAGTGGTTGGCAGGGATTAGAGAAGATTTCAGGTGAAGAGGCCTCTAGGCAGGGCATGAGTATGTGTGTGTGTGTGTGGGGGGGGTCTTCACCCTGGTCATTGCCATCCTTCTCCCCACTCCTCCAGGAAACCCACAGCCTCTGCACAGTTTGGGGGAGTTAAGGAAGAGCCTCTACAGCTTCCAACTGTTTACCTCCTGGGTACCATGGCGACGGGAGATTGGTCACCATGGCAACCATTATTAACCAGGCAGAGCAACTGCTGGCAGATAGTGAATGAGGACAGAAAAGGCAAAAAAAGGGCATACCAAAGGCATGGGGCACATGCAGTCCTGGCCAAAGTCCCACCTAAAGTGACTGAGATCTTGCTCTGACCAGTCAGTTACCCACAGAGCAGCCATTCACTCTATCCTGGCATCCTGCGCCCAGCAAGGACCCCATTTACAGCTGAACAGAGGCTGAGGAGGAAAAGTGCATGTGCTTGGGCATTCATGTGAAGAAAGGGCCCCCATTCCTGCCAAAAAGGAGCTCCCACCAGCTCAGCAAAATCCCAATGGGGTTCCCTGGCCTGGCAGAATTTTCAAGAATCCATGACTTTGTCATACAAGACCTGGTACAGAGAGCAATGGCAATAGTAGTCACCTCCCATCTCACAGGACCAACTCTTCACTGCCCCCTCCAATGATTTCTCAGAGGGAGTATGTGACTCCGTGCCCAGACAATGATGTTGTTACTGGGTTTTATGAATGAAAGTGTGTGCAGGCGTGCGCGCATATGCTGAGGGAAGGCGGGGGGGGGGGGTAGTTGCTGGCAGACTGTCCATAAAGTTAGGGGTCTGCACAGCCCACTCTAGGAGGGAGCTTGAACCCAGGTGGAGGGGCAACTGCCCACTGGTCTGGGGTGCCAAGGACTGCACTGACCCCAGTTTGCCCGTCTGAAAGATTTGGTGAGGAGCATCCACCATAAAGTCTCTCCTTTCCAGGAGAGAGGTGGCAGCGCTCCCATTGGGAGTCCTGAGCAAGTAAACTGCATATTGGAGGCGCTGGGCCCATGGCCAGTGGCCCATGGGGGGATTTCAGATCCTTTCTGCTCTTCCCTCCTTTCATCCTCCTCCACATTTCATGTCTAGCTGGAGATAGCCGCTTTAGAATGACAAAGTTTAAAATCTCAACAACAGCATCAAGTAGGGCAGTTATGAATTGAGGAATTACAAGGGGAGAAAAATGAAACACCCCTCCATCCCCCTAGTTACCTAGTCCAGCCCTTGCCAGAGATTGCTGGGATGGCCAGAGCAAGGACCAGCTGGCTTAGCCCCCTCTGGTGTTGGAGGTGGGGGTGGAAGCTGAGCTGAGGAGAAAAGCCTGAGGACAAGGACAGAGAGCCCATATGATTATCCGGTTAGGGGATTGCAAGGGATCAGAGAGCCTGCTGCCCCTTCTCCTCCATATCTAAACACTAAGCCCCCAAGCACCGACTGACCAAGATTGTAGATTACGAGTCCATCATAAAAAAAAAAAAAAAAAGGAAGAAAGAATAGAATAGAAACAGTGACTGCTCACTTCACTAAATAATATGAACTCTTTGCCTCCTCCTCAGCCACATGTCTCTTTGGATCTCCAACGCTGAGTTGGGTCTAGCGGAGGCAGTCCCTCAACCCCAGTCTGCTGACCTCCCTAGCTCCTGCTCCTTCCAAGCCCATGGACATAACTGCCCCACGCCTGGCGCAGACTCGGAGAGACTCTGCTCTAGTCCCAGATCTGAAGCCGCAGAAACGAGGCGGCCAGAGAGCCTCTTCCAGGACAGGCTGCCATGAAGGCGCGTGGCCAGGCATCTGGGTTACAGGGTGTCTTATGGAGGTGTCTCCAGGGTAGTATCGTGGCCAGACTCCCTTCCTGTCTCTAGCGGGAGACAGTCCAGCGCCTTCTGCCTCCTGCCCCGACGGCTCAGCCCGGATCGGCCCAGCGCGGCTGCTGGATGTGAGTGTAAGGAGTGTGATGGACTTGGGCACAGCGGAGAGCTTTGTCCTGTGATCTCGGCTGGAGGAGTGTGTGTGTGCCGGGGTTGGAAACAGATGCCGGGGCAGGCCCCTTTCTCGCGCGCCCAGAAGCGGCCCGTTTCAGCACCGGGGGCTGCGGACAGCGCCGCGCCTGCACTTGGGCTCAGCCACCCCTCTGCCCTGCGCGGACTTCTTTAATCCATCTCCCGGCTGGATGGAATCAGCGACCCAGCAGACCTCCCAGCGCCCTAAAAACTCCCAGCTCAAAAGACCCTAAAATCCTTACCCGACAAAGTTTGAGTTCTCCGCGATGCGCCTCTGTCTGGCAGAGAGTCTCTGCTGCTCGCTCCCTCTGGGTTCTGGGTAACAGCTCTGGCCTCGCTCCCTCCCCCACGCTTCAGCCCCAGGACCCTCCTCTGCGAACGGCGGAAGGAGTCTGTTGCCTCCCTGTCTCTCACTGAGAAAGTCAGGTGAGGCTCTGGAGTCTCAAAGGCGGTCCCGGAAGAGGCAGAAGCCGCTCATTCGTATCAGCATCCCCTCCAAGGGAAGAGGGGGCGAGCCAGAAGCAAGAAAACAGGAAAAGTCTGCCTGTCAACTCTGGACTCTTCTAACCGCGAGCCTCCCGCCACCTTGGACTCTTTCCTGAGATGTTTTACCAGTAATGTAATCCACACTGGATGAGGACACAGCGGAGATCTGGGAGTCTGAAGTTTAAAGGTGGGAATATATATCCCCTTAAACTTGTTTGCAATCTTAGGAAGGGTTTTAGAAACGAATCTCTCTTAGGGACATCTCCTTGCAGAGATTTATTTCCTTCTACCACAGCAGACACCACCAGCTTCCCTGAACTAAAAATTAAAACTCGCCAGTCCAGCCAAAAGAATTTAAACTCTTTTTGCAGAAAATAACAACAAAGCCTCCACATTTCTCCAGACTCACTTTCCTCACAGAAAGCATATGTCTAAGGACACACCTCTCCATCAAGGATGAAAACCTAAATGCACCTCCCCTTCACTCTCTGGTCCTGAATTGCAGGAGCAGGTCCCAGGAGGAATCCAGCTTTCCTGTCTGGGACAAGGTCTGGAAGCCTCTTGGGTTCCAGGTCCCCATGGCTGACACCCTTATGGGAAGAAACTGCAGGAGCAGATCCCACAGCAGCCTGAAAAGGAGAGGCTTCTTTGAGGATTTGTAACTTATGATATTTCCTGAACATATCTATTAAATTATCTACTCATGAAGGGGAACCTGGGTGGCTTAGTTGGTTAAGCGTCAGACTTTGGCTCAGGTCATGATCTCATGGCTCGTGGGTTAAAGCCCTGCCTGGGGCTCTGTGCTGACAGCTCAGAGCCTGGAGCCTGTTTTGGATTCAGTCTCTGTCTCTCTCTGCCCCTCCCCCACTCCCACTCTGTCTCTCTCTCTCAAATATAAATAAACATTAAAATAATTATGTATTCATGGAACAGATTGTCTTTAGAAAGCTTAAGTTCTCGAGTTCATGCAACACTTGGAGAGATCAAGTGTATATCATTCACTGGAGAAATAAAGAATTAGAATCACACACACACACACACACACACACACACACACACACCCCTTAAAGAAGGGAAGCAAAACCCAGAAAAAATTTCCCCAAAGAAAAGTCAAGCTTAATTGTTCAGATTTAAGGGATTCTGGTAGTGGGAAAGCAAATAAATGGAAATGGTGAATCAACAAAACAAAGTTGAAGCCACAGAAGTTGGAGAGGAGAGTTCTTATTTTATCATTTGGGCTTCTGGAAGAAATATGAAGTGGATTTAACACAAGAGAAGACATAATTCATGAGATGATGCCTCATCAAGACCTTTGGTGTCCTTAATCCAGAGACTCTCCAACATACATCAGTTACCTTGTGCAATTTTTTTTACAGCCCTCATTGTCAGGAAATACTTTATTTTCTCTAATCCCAGTAATTTACACTACAAGTTAAAGCTGTTTCCCATAGGAAAGGATGGGAAGATTGGAAGCAGATGGTTATCATTTGTTGTCCAGAAACATTTCAGAGCTTCAAAAGAATCTTACATACGGATATTGGGGAAGGTAGTTGTTACCATGAGACAATTTTAATGCACAATCCTGAAAGTGAAAAATCCCTCTGGACTTTGTTTTTGAAATGCAGACCATTCCTAAGATCTTAGGAGGGAAATAAGACCTTACAAAATTAACCATGAAGTGGAGAAGTGCACTGAATCTGACAAAATGAGGTAGAGCATCCATTGCAGGATTGGGCACATAATTGGCCCTTGGGAAATGATACGTGTGGCAATAGATATCACTGAAGAATTTTCCATACCTGTAAGGTACAAACAGATAAACTGAGACTGAAAATGAGCAGAAAGAGCCTAGAGGGGATATATCTGTGAATTAGCCCGCACAAGGCATCCAGTAGCAAGATCCTGGGCTGTCAGGAAGGAGGGTCCAGATTTGGCTGAAGACTCAGGGGTAGCCTCTAGGGGTCTGTTCTATTGCTCAGGTTTCATCTGAAGTGCAACCAAATATGTATGGCACAGCATGGAAGGGACAGAAGTCTTTTGTCAATATGCAGGATACAATTAGCACCAAGCAATCCCAGATGAGTGAGTGGGGTATCCTAAGAGGTCCATGGCACCAAGAGACCCAGGAGAGGGATCCTCAGAAACCCAAAGCCTGTGTCACAATAGGGAGACATCAGTGAGAAGAGAGCTATGGAGAAGGCACCACTTCCTCATTCTAACTGGGTGGATGATATCTGAGTGGGGGAGGATTAGGTCAATCCTAGGTTGCTTCAGCCTCAGTCAATATTTCTTAAAGAAATGAGGAGGGTTCTGTGTGGGAAAAGGTGATACCCAGGCATCAGTAGCTGAGGAAGACTGGACCCAGGGAACCTGGTGAGACTAGTTCTACCTGCCTGTGATTTCACTGCCTGAGAAATAAAAGGGTAAATACTAGCCATGCCCAGAGGGATTGAGTTCAAGCATGAACATGAATAGGTGTGGCTTAGGGGACTCCCCAGTAAGATACAGTTTTAATTGTTTTTAAATTTAAATTTTTAAATGTTTTTTTATTTATTTTGAGAGGGAGAGGAAGCATTAGCAGGGGAGGCCAGAGAGAGAGAGAGAGAGAGAGAGAGAGAGAGAGAGAGAGAAAGAGAGAGAGAATCCCAATCAGGCTCTCATGAAGTATGAGATCACAACCTGAGCCAAAATCAACAGTTGGGCTTAACTGACTGAGCCACCCAAGTGCCCCTAATTGTTTTTAAATTTTAGAAAATATGTGATTATGGTCTACATAGTCTGGGATTTGCTTTTCCCCCCAATCTTAGGATTCGGTGATATTGTTGTTTCTAGCTATAGTTATTTCAGTTTTACTGTGTAAATATACAATTTGCTATTTATTCTGGGTGCATATTATACATTTTGATTTTAAAAATTGGGGGGAGGAATTAAATTTTTCCTACTTTGTGTAAAATCTACCCAGTCCAAACAAATTTCAGAAGTGCTGGGGATCTGATATTTATAGATTGGACTTGAAAGGCACATTAAATACGGTGTCCAGTGTGTTAAAGAACACACAATCTGATAAGGAGATAAGCCAGACTAGCAGATGATAAGTAGAAATGCAAACAGATAAGCCCAGTTATCAGTAAGGAGGAGAGTGTGGGCTTACTCTGGCAGATGGTTTAGATCCTTGGCAAATGATAGGGCAATTTGCAGGAATGGCTTTTGGGAAATAAAATATTTATTCAGAGGCAGGTGAGCTTCACATGAGAAGCAATGATGCATAAATTTCCCCAGGCATTTTCTCAGTCAGTGCAAAGTCATCAGGGGGAAAAGACCCTGCTGTGGCAGAGGCAGTGGTTTTCAGTTTTTAAGGCTCCCTTTTCTGCTTCTCAGGCAACAAAAATGATGGTATGTTTCCCTCACCTACCTGGCAGTTGACAAAATAGAAGGAAAATAAAGTTAAATTAATGAGATTTGAAGAGTTGTAAATTCTGTCCAAATATGATTAAGAGCTATGGAGGAGAGTGGTCTTCAGAGATCTAATCTACCTCATCCCCTGAAGATGCCCCTTCAGGCCAGCCTTGTAGGTAGTGGAGTCTGTTATCTCCCTCTCTCTCTGGGAGAGTCAGGTGAGGCTTTGGAGCCTCAAAGGCGGTCCAGAAGAGGCTGAAGCTACACATTTTGACCATCCAAATCTATCTGACCATCAGTGCCTGGAATTCCACCATCAGAACTTCATCCTTTTAGTTTCAAATTTTTATCCCTTTTACTTTGTTGCTGTTGTTTTCTAAATGATGTCTATGCCCAACATGGAGCTCGAACTTACAACCCCAAGATCAAGAGTCGCATGCTCCACCCACCAAGCCAGGCAGGTGAAGCTTTAAAATGCAAATAACTCCAGAAGCATGTGACTCAGGGAAGCATTTGATGACCCTGGAGACCAATAAGGGTATGATGGCACAGATACCACAGCAGGGGCAGGTAGCATGGGCAGGGGCAAAGGTCTGGGTGACAGATGCTGAATACTGAGGGCAAACTTGGTCCCTACCACAGCTAAGCCTGGTCCGGGCTCAGTAAAATCACCTGAGCTTTCCTCTAAGCCTACAACCTTCATTTTCCATCTACAAAAGAAGGACAATCACCTTTTCTAATTGTTACAGCTGGCAAATGTGTACTGGACACAAGGCTATTTTAGCGAATTGTAATCTGAATGTCATCAAAGGTGCTCATTAGTAGATGGGACGTGCCCTGGGCTGAGTACTGCTCAGGTCAACATTTTCTTTTTTTTTTTAATTTTTTTTTCAACGTTTATTTATTTTTGGGACAGAGAGAGACAGAGCATGAACAGGGGAGGGGCAGAGAGAGAGGGAGACACAGAATCGGAAACAGGCTCCAGGCTCTGAGCCATCAGCCCAGAGCCTGACGCGGGGCTGGAACTCACGGACCGCGAGATCGTGACCTGGCTGAAGTCGGACGCTTAACCGACTGCGCCACCCAGGAGCCCCTCAGGTCAACATTTTCATCAAGGCCTTGGGTAAATGTATGGAATCTTCTGTATATTTTAATGTGGACAGGATGTATAGCTAACATGCATTCAGGAAATATGGCAAATATGGAGTGCAAATCAGGATATAAAAAAAATCTTGAGGGCTTTTAATGATGGGTTGAATATACAGACTGAGAAAAAAATATAACAGGAACAAATATAAGGTTCTGCAGCAGGGTCCAAAATAATCAGCCATCCACATACAGAGAGAGGAGACATTGCTTGGCAGACCTCATTCACCATGATGTGAAGCCTGAGAATGACACGTCTCCACAAAAACTGGCAAAAAGCTAATGACAGACATTGTGACTTAATAGAAGTATATAATGTAGAAAAGAGGTGAGTCTTTAAAAAATTTTTTAAGTTTACTTATTTGAGAGAGACAGGGACAGCCTGAGTGGGGGAGGGGCAGAGAAAGAGGGAGAGACAGAGAGAATCCCGAGCAGGCTTCATGCTGCCAGCACAGAGTCCCATGGGGGGCTTGATCCCACAAACTGTGAGATCATGACCTGAGCTGAAACCAAGAGTCAAATGCTTAACCAATTGAGCCACCCAGGCACCCCAAAAATGAGTCTTGATCAGCTATTTTCTTTTCAACATACCTGGATTATTTTCATTTTGGTTGCCACATTTTAAAGAAGGGTTGCATTGCAAAATTATATTCATAATAGAACTTTAAAATCAGTTCAATAAATTAATTTTACATTTTATGTTATATTCTAGTTTTTCTTCACATACACATCATTCTCTTTCATGGTGATACTAACATGTAAATACAATTTTGTTATTCTAGTTTTTATTTAGGTGTTATATCTTGAGAAATAGCCTATCTTACTGTGTTAGTTTCCAGTGACTTTAGGTCAATGTCCAAATTATTTATCACTAGCCATGATCATGACCAAATGAATTACACAATTAATAGAATGATTTATATAGTTATTGACATTTTTATGTACATTTAAATTATTTCCCATTTTCAATCCTTTAAGCAACTGCCAAGAAACATTTTTTCCTATTTTTTGTATTTCCTCAGGTTATATTCCCAGAATATACTCTAGGGATATAAGCATCTGAATTCAAGAAAAGTTTTAGCAATTTCTATTGCTATCAATCATTTACCAGTTCCACCAGTTTTTTTTTTTACCAGCATTCTATTTTATTTTTCAAATTTTGTTCATAAGCTGCACCCCATTATAGTTTTAATTTGCATCTCAATAAGAAATAGTAAAGTTGAACATTTTCTTATGTCTGTTTGCTACTTGTGTCTCCTCTTTGTGAATCATCTATTCATGTCCTTGGCCCATTTATATTAAAGTTGATGTTTTTCCTTTCAATTTTCATGAGCTTTTTGTGCAATACTGACAGAGACTTTCTCCTAGCTTATTTGATGAAAATATTTCCCCCAGTCTGCTTGCCTTTTTGAGTTATGATAATATTTATTGTAGAGACTTGCAAACATTTCCCACTGAGATTCATTTAATTCATTGAAAGCCTAGAATGCATAATTCCCTCACATATATGATTTCTACTCTTTTTTGATAGTTTCATATATTTTTATTCTTAATATTAACTCTTTAATACAATTGGTGTAGACAATTAATTTAATGTGGGACTCAGTTTCCTCATCTGATAAAAAAGGTACCTACTTCTCACTTTTATTCCAGAAATCTTTAATAGAATATCGGTGGGTCCAATACTTGATTGCCTAGGATACTCCATTCTTTAACAATGCTATATCAGTCATCAATTCATCACTTCTCAGCATTGAATTATTTTAAGCATTTCTTCTTTTACAGTGAGGACAATGGTAAGCTTTCTCAGTAGAGGATGCTGGAGAAACACTGAAGCAGGAGCGGACTATGTAGTTGTTTCTGGTGGCTGCACCATTGATGTGGACATGTGAGAATGTCCAGTGGTGCTCTGCTTCAGCCACATGCCTAGAATATACAGTTCCTTGATGATGTCCCAGCCCCAGCTGGACCTGGTGGTCACCTTCCTGCACCTGTCTCAGCATGGATACCCAATGTGCAGCCCTCCTGCCTGTAATGGTATTCCAACTCTCTCTGCTTCCCTAGCCTCACACCCCCCAGGTTTGTCTCCTGTGATCCTTTGGTGCCACAACCATTTTGATACAAGCACCACAGCTCCAGCCTCGTACTCACACTGATGCCCCCACCTTTTCTGCACTCCTGTGTGGCCAGCCACTAGCTGTGGCTTGCCCTACCTGCATTCTGGGGATTGCTTCCTTCTGGCTCAGGAACTGCAGGCCACCTCAGGTCTGTGCAAACCTGTGAATTTCTCTGACATACATTGAGCTGCAATTATGCCAGCTCCAACAAGTTTTAAATGCCAGTCTTGGGGAGGGGATCCCCATTCCAAGTTTGTCCTTCCTTGGTTACTCTCCTTCAGTCCTGTAGTGCCATGTAAACTCTCCTACATCGTATGTTTAATAATCTTTATTTTAATCGTTTCCTGTTTGAATTATTGTGTGGTTTCTGTCTCTTGATTAGATCCACACTGATATACATATAATGAACCAGGGTATCTTTTATATTTTTATCTAGAGAAGGGATCAGAGACTTTTTCTTAAGGGGCTGGATAGTAAGTATTTTAGACTTTCAGGACATATGGTCAATGTCACAAAATTCAACACTCACTCATGTGGAAGGAAGAAAGGAAGGAAGGAGGGAAGGAAGGAAGGAAGGAAGGAAGGAAAGAAAGGAAGAAGGAAAAGGAAGGTTCTTAGCAATCAGAAGTAGAAGGGAACTTCCTCAGATTTATAGAAGTCATTTTAGAAAAGCTTACTGTTAATAATATGCTTAATTTGAAGACTGAGATCAAGAACAAGGCAAGGATGTTCAGTTTTAGCACTTGTATTAAACATTGTAGTGCAAGTCCCAGCCACTACAGCACAGGAAAAAAAAAGAAATGAAATAAATGGCATAAAGATAAGAAAAAGATAACTGTCATTATCCAAAGACAACATAATCATAGAAAACCCTATATAATTTATTAAAAATATTAGAATAAGTAAATTTAATAAGATTGCAGGATGCAAAACTCAACTGTACTTCTATATATTCTAGCAACAAAAAACAGAATATGAAATTTTAGAAATACCATTTACAACAGTGTCATAGACATAATTATTTAAGAATAAATCTAACACTATGTGCAAGACTTGTAAAACATTGCTAAAAAACTAAAGACCTAAATAAATGTAAAGATATACTATGTTATGGTATACTCTTATGAAATCTCAGTAGTTTTAAGATTTTTCCCCAAAATTGATTTAAAATTTCACGAAATCCCAATCAAAATCCCAGTAGGCTTTATTCTGAAGAAACTGGAGTCTAAAATTTTATGGAAATGCAAAGAATCTAGACTATACATAATAATCTTGAAAAAGAAGAACAAAGCTTGAGGATTTATACTACCTGATCTCAAGATTTAGGATAAAGCTAGCACAATTAAAACAGTGTGGTATTGGTATAAGGAACAGCCTAGTGGGACAAAGTAGAAATTCCACGTACATACAGTCAATTGATTTTTACTAAAAGTGCCAAGGCAATTCAGTGGAGAAATAAAATTGATTTTTAGGAAATGGTGATGAAACAACTGGAATTTGTATGAATGGAAACAAATCTCAACTCCTATCTCAGTCCACATAGGAAATTTAATTTGAGAAAAACCATACACAGACCTAAATATAAAGCTACCACCATAATGCATAGGAACAAAAAAGTGGAATATTTTCATGATTTGGGGGTAGGCAAAATTTTCTTAGGACAAAAAAAGGCCCTAACCATAAAGAAACTCCAATAAATTATATTCCATCAAAATAAAAATTTCTCCTCACCCAAAGATACCATTAAGAAAATGAAGACAGTCTTCAAAATAAAGTGTGTACTCTTCAAAATCGTCAGTCATGAAAGACAATACATAGAGAGATAGACAACCAGACTGAGGGACTGTTCTAAATTAAAGAAGACTAAAGATTAATGACAATTAAATGCAACATGATCTTGGTTTGGATCCTGACTCTAGCAATTCTTTTTTTTTTTCTATAAAGAATATTATTGTGAGACAAATGATAAGCTTTGCACAAGATCTGTAGATGAGGAACAATTCATATGAAAAAAGATTGCTCTCTGAAACCATGGTGGCCAGGAGGAAAGGGCACAAGTCTTCAAATGTTTTTCAAAGAAAAGACCTGTCAACTTTGAAATCTATATCTGGCAACAATATCCTTCAGAAATGAAAGAGGAAATAAAAACATTGTCAGATGAAGAAAAACTAAGAGAATTTGTGCTAGCAAATCTACCCTTAAAGAATGGCTAGAAAAGGAAATAACAGAAGAAAGTTTGGAACTTCAGAAAAAAGTAATATCAGAATGGGTAAAACTGATGGTTAAAGCAAAAATTATTACACCATCTGATGTAGTGCACAATGTATAAAGAAGAAACACTTAAAACAATTATATTTAAAGAGAGGGAAGGGTAAAGATATCCAAATGACAGTAAGTTTTCTACATTTCTATCAAAATGGTACATTAATACCAGTAGACTATGATGTTTCATAAATACACTGTTAATACCTATGGCTACCACTAAGAAAACTGTACAAAGTGATATACCTAAAAAAACTATAAATAGTTAAAAAACTGGGTGCTTCAGTTGGTAAGTGTCCGACTCTTGACTTCAGCTTAAGTCATAACCTCACAGTTGTGAGATCAAGCCCTGCATCAGGCTCCATGCCCAGCGAGGAGCCTGCTTAAGATTCTCTTTCTCTCTCTCTCTCTGCTCCTTCCCTGCTCTCTCTCATGAACACTCACTCTCTTTAAAAAAAAAAAAAACTATAAATAAATCAACATAGAATCATTAAAAATTCTTCACAGAATTCTTCTACAGAAAAGAGAAATAGAGAAATGAGAAACAGTGAAAACAAACCAGAAAACAAATAATAAAATGGAAGACTTAAGCCCAAGCATGTAAAAAAATACCTTAAATGTAAATGGTCTCAATAAACCAATTAAAACAGATTGTCAGAGTGTATAGAATAACATGAGCCAATGATATACTATATACATGAAACTTACTTTATGTACAACACTATAGGTAGGTCAAAATAAAAGGAGGAATTTCTTCTCCATCATAGAGATAATGGATAATTGAGACAATATATGTCAAGATGCCTTGAAAAATAAATAATGCTCAACATTCAATTAGTGCCATTCTGGAAGAAGGTCATCATTTTCCCCTACATATTGATAACCACCTTACTTGTTTCTCATCCTGCATTTATTATGTTACCTCTTTCAATCCTGGACATTAAAATTCCCAGGGGGCCAGAGACTAAGTTATTTGATATGACGATGAAGTGGTCCTGTGTATGAGGGTGTTTGAAAGCTGCTGATGGAGAGAATACGGTTTGTTTTGACCCTGATTCCTCTTGGAGCAATGAAACAGCACAACAAGAAGTTTTAGGCCCCCAGAATTTCAAATTCTTGAGCGGAAGCTTAGCTGATGAAGTAAGTTTCCAGGGAAAGTGATTCAGACCCTCTGGACTGACTTCACGCAGTTTATTATTCACAGGATCTGGTTGACATTTAAATCATGCAAATGTATCCTGCTTATCTGTGAGTGGACACAGTACACACATCTGCAGTGACACAGAGCAATGAATAATGTATTTTAGAGGAGACAAGAGTATTTTACATTTCCATTTGACTCTTTGTGAAGTGCTGCTTGTAAATTTCTCTTCTCTATTGAATTGTGATTTCTTTTTTTTTTTTTTTTTTTTTTTTTTTTTTGAATTGTGATTTCTTAACAAGTGGATAGAGGAATTTATCTTTTTTTCTTCTGCCTCTCCCTCCTTCCTTCCTTCTTTTGTTTTTTTCCCTGTCAATCTTTATCCTTTCTTTATTTCTCTCTCTCCTCTTCATTTCTCTTCTCTGTTTCACCCACTCCCTACCCTGGCTTCCGCCTCCCCTTTGGAGATGAGGGTACAGCTACCATTCTTCCCTGTCCCTTGTGAGCTCACAATCTGTGTTATGTGGGCCCCATGGTTACTGTTAATGCTAGTTTGGGTTATGGAAGAAGGGGGAGAGGAGTCATAGGAGGGATACCTGGGAAGTTCTTTAGAGATCACTGAATGCAGTAGATCTCCTCCCAAGCACCTGATCCCATTCCTCAAACCCGCCTCCTGTACAGAAAAGACAACCCCCTCAAGGTTAAATGGCAAGTCTGTGTTGCTCAGCTAGTGACCACCTTTTGTGATCAGGTCATGACTATCTTTCTAGCCAGATCTGTCCCACATGTCCCCTGAGTTCCTTCAGGGTTATGACAGGAGATGGGGAGCCCAATAGGTTTGCTTGTGCCTCTAGCATATTAAAAAGAGACTTCAATACAGAATTTGCAGAACTATCAAACACACTGACAACTTTGTGGCTTTTGAAGAACTAAGGTTTGCTCTTTTCACAGAAGATACTTTTCAAAAATCCTACTAGGATGAAACCTGCTTGTTAGAGACAGATGCTGAGAAAACATGAACTCAGGTGGTGGCAATACTGTGTTCACAGTGCTTACTCTGTGTTACACACTATGCAAAGCACTTGTAAATTAATTCATTGAATTTCCACAACAAAAAAGGGGGAAACTGAGGCAAGGAGTGGCACCCACCACTGCAGGGTTAGCCTGGCACCAGAGGTGGACTCTTAAGCATGCATTTAAACTGTGTCTCTGTGGTTTCTGCACACCAGGAACCTTTCAGGACTCAGAGTTTTCCCACCAGACACATCCAGCCACACACCAGGGTGTGAACTCTTAGGCCACAAAAATGGTTGTTGATATGTGAATAAAGCTCTCAGTCCATCCAAACCCATCTGCAGAGTCACAGAGAAGGTTAACAGGCTGGGAGAAGTAAGGTGTGGTCCCTTTGATCTTTTCCTGAATAGCCAGCTTTCAGATGAGTCAACTACTGAGGAATCAATAAATGGGCATCTCCCCAGTATGGATGATGCCTTCTCTCCTTGGTTGCCCCCAAACAGTAATCCTTTATGAGAGGTAGACATCTTCCCTTTTGGTTTAGATAATCATACCTAGTGGTGGGAGTACTGGCAAAGAGTGTTTCCTGGCCAAATCCCCCAAGATTGGGATCTCCTATTTTATTCCTGATTGTAGCGTCTGGCTCACCCATACTTGTTATATTAGCCAGAGGATATTGGATATACAATGCAAACTATTATCAAGTAGGGATCAAAAAGCTCCTGACTACAGGTTCTGTAAAAGGACCATACTACATGCCTCTTTACCAGATGCCAAATTGTAAAGGACAGGGTAGGGCCTTCCTGCAGGCTCTAGGTAATGTGAAGATGCTCCCTACAATCCCACATCCCAGAGGAACTGCCAGAGGAGGCACCATCTCATCCATGCTGCCACTGCTATGGCCTAGATTGAATAATTTCTCTGAAATATACACACCCGTCAGGGAATTTTGAAGCCCAGGAGGAAGGTTGCCTAAACTAAGGTCCAACCAGTCTACACATATGTATTTAGCACCTACCTTATGTGCTTGGCTCATCTTATCACATTGAGAAAGACTTCCTACTCTTTGTGAATGGGCTGGTGGAGTCTCAAGACACAGTCATTCACTCCTTGGAACAAAGGTTGATGAGCTTCTGAAGGACTGCTTGAGGAACACCAGGAAGGGCACCAACTTCAACATAGTCATCAATATCTTGAGGGGAGAGTCACAGCACTTTGACTCTGATGGGGGGCTTGGTGAGGGCTTCCACTGGCTACTTGGTGCCTGGGAAGAAGGAGCTGGATCAGAATGAGACCACCACACATATCTAGGATGTACAGAAGGGGATCTGGGGATATCAGTGGCATATAGGAAGAAAGCAGTTATGGAGAGGGGTGGTGAGATACCAACTTCTCAGTGGCAGGATGGTTCACTGCTGAGAGGGGTGCATGGGCTGCTCCTTCAGGGGCTAAGATCCTGGGAAACTCTCCTGGTGCCTGTGAGTGAAATTGGTAAAAGGAGTTTGGTACTGATGCCAAGTTCATGATTATCATTTGTCCCACGTGGCTCTGGACTTCTCTGAGTGGTGTTCTCTTCCTCACAAGGCATGAGGGTGGAGGCATTTAGGAGGCCCCCTGCCATTTTCTCAGTGTGAGTGTGAGTGATGGTAGTAGCAAAGGTAATGAGAATAATGATTATAGAACAGATAACATTTATTGAGTTCTTACTATGTGCTAGACTCTGTTCCAAGCCCTCTATCCATTTTATGCCCATGACAGCCCTGTGAGGCAGGCATAGTCTTCACTCCAGGTGCCCAGAGGACCTTCTGTAGGGACCACAAACCTGACATCAAGAAGTAAACCAGCTCTGTGTCTTGGAGATCCTTTGCCTTGATGGGAGGGTGCTCAGGGCTCAGACCTGAGAGGGAAGGGAAAAGCATAGTGGGGAGGAGCATTTCCTCTCAGATCACCTGCTTAGGTGCTGGGTCCTCAGGTACGATTTGCTGAGATCCAACTCAGGAACCTGTTAAAAATACAGAATGCCAGGCTCCGCCCCAGGCCCAGAGAGTAAATCTGAATCTCTGGGAGTGGGGCCAGGGGTTCTGCATCTTCAACGGGGCAATTTATAATCATATAAAGTTGCAAACCTCCACTGTATGGTATAACTCCTACCTTGGACTGTTTCTTTGACAAAAAAGGATGGAGTATTGGGAAGACTCACATATAAGGAATATAATTTCAGATTCCTGGCAAGAGGCAATCATATATATTCAAATTTACTCTGGAAGCAGAGAAGCACAAATGAAGCTTTCTGATAATGTGGACAAGATTGCTAGGTTGAACCTCCAAAAACTCTCAGGGAGAGGTTTAAAACCTTGTGACACTCTCCAGCAGATTGGGTGTAATTCCAAATAAAGGCAGAGTTACTTGAAAGTGAAAAAGGCCACCTCAAGGAGCATGAGGCATCCCAGCCTTTGCTTTAAGCAAAGATTTTGCAGTAACACTCTTGCAGGGTTCATAGAAGACCTGCCTGGTGCAGAGTCCTGATTAAATGATACCACCTTGCCTGAATGCCCAAGCTTTGATGGAGACTAAGAAGAAACCCCAGATGGCTCTCTACAGATGTCTAGAATAACTCAAACATGAAAACAGGTAATTCATCAAAAAAGTAGACTAGATCACTGCCTAGGGAGCAAAGATGCAAGACATGCTTTGAGAATTGAGCTGTTGGTGGACCTTGATGTTTTTCCCTTGATCTCAATCACAGCAAAACAGCAAATGAGATATTTCTCTTCTGAGCATGAGGTGTAGGTTAAATATATTAACAAAGAGAGGAGACGTGGAAAAGAAGCAGGAGGAAGAGCCTTATTCAGTTAACCTCCCATAGAAGTCCCAGATCTAAAAGTCCCTGACCACAGTCCTCCAAATCCTAGCCCTTGGGAAAGTAAAGGAAAAAGAACTCCCAGTTAGATACAAGTCTTTCTTTGGAGGCTGGGGGTTGGAAATATGATGTGAGCAAGTGTCTGAGGTTGGCCCTGAAGCCGCAGAATATTCCTGGGACAGTGAATGACCCTGTGTAGCCCCTTTAGGAAGACAGTGAGCCTAATGTCCCTGGAAGCCCAGATGAAAGCAGCAGGCCCAGAATTTAGCAGATATGTGCTAAATCAAGAGTTGGATGCTTAACCGATTGAGCCATCCAGGTGTCCCTCCGCATACATTTTAGAATCAGATTCTGTTTCAACTATCAAAAAGTCTGCTGGAATTATGTGTGGAATTACATTGACTCTATAGACAGATTTGAGAACTGACATCTTAATAATTTTGATTTTTTCCAATCTATGAACATGGCATATCTACTTATTTTTGGTCATCTTTAATTTCTCTAAGGAGTGTTTTGTAGTTTACAATGTAGAAGTTCTAATTTCTTTGGTTAAATTTGTTACCAAGTGCTTTGTGGTTTTTGACACTATTTTAAATGTCATTTTAAATTTTTCATTTTCAATTGTCTGTTGCCAGTATATAGAAATACAATGGAGTCTTGTATATCGAGCTTGTATTCTGTGACTTTGCTAAACTCACATACAAGTTCTAATAGTAGTGATGAATATTCTTTAGAATTTTCTATGTAAATAATTATGACTTATGCAGATAAAGATTTTTTAAGACTTATTTTCTGACCTTAATGGCTTTTCTTTTTCTTGCCAATTGCATTGACTAGGAACTACAGTACAATGTTTAATAGAAGTGGTGGAAGTGGGTATCCCTGCCTTGTTCCCAATCATAGGGAAAAGCATTCATAGTGCTGTAGATTTTTTTTTTTTTGGTAGAGAATTTGAGGGATTTAGGGACTGATCAAGGAAAAAGATGTCATCAGAAAAAGCGTTTACACACAACAAACTTTATTGGGTGACACGTGGACAGGACTGAATGAGAGTGTCCCTCACATGAAACCTCTCAGAGGCTTTGAGAGAGAAAGACTGGAGAGGGGGCTTATGTGCCTAGGTGATGTCACTCAGCATCAAGGCAGGCAGTCTCTGGGTGAGAGAGCTCCAAAGAGCAGCAGCTGCTTGGAGTCTAATAACTACAAGGCTCAATAGGTAAGAGCTTTGAGTGAGGTTTTGTGGGGTATGCAAAGCAGTCAATAGCTTAAAAAATGCTTGTTTGGACTATTTAAAAATAATTGTGGATGTCTGGGTGGCTTAGTTGGTTGGGCAACTGACTCTTGATTTCAGCTCAGGTCATCATCTCACCATCCTGTGATCAATCCTGTGTTGGCCTTGGCACAGAGCATGGAGCCTGCTTGAGATTCTCTTTCCATCTCTCTCTGCTCCTCCCCTCTCTCTCTGCTCCTCCCCTGCTTGCGTTCTCTCTAAAAAATAAATAAACTTAAATTTGAATTTGGTGCCATCAGGATCTTGCATTAATGAGTCTCATCTAGCAGTAAAGATAATCCACCTGAGGGCCATTTTGGGCTCATTTACATAACAACACCCTTTAATAGTTTGAGGACTTTTTTTCTCTTTTCCCATTTTTCCTGAAAGTTTGTATCATGAATGGATCTTGAGTTGTGTCAAATCATTTTTTCTGTACCTAGTGAGATAATCCTTTATGTTGCAACAAATTGAATTACATCAACAGAGTTTTGATTATTAAAACAATCTTTCATTCTTGGGATGAATCTGACTTGGTCATGAGGTAGTATCTGTTTTATGTATGGTTGGATTAACTTATATAGTATTATATAGGTTGATTAATTTATATAGTATTTTGCTTTGCTTTTATTGTAACCCTTGTTTTCATGTTAGTGTTCTACTAGGCTCTTAAGAGTTGAGAAGTACTACCTCTTCCTCTATTGTCTGAAAGCTTTTGTGTAAATTGATGTTATTTTTTTCTTTCACTCTTTGACAAAATTCATCAGTGAAACCATCCAGGCCTGGAACTTCTTTTGTGGGAAGAGTTTAGATAACCCATTAAATTTCCTTGATGGATAGGTCATTCAGATTTTCTGCTTCATTTTATGTCAGTTTTGTTTAGTTTATTTTTCAAGGCCCATTTCTCCTTAGTTTTTTAATTTTTCAGGATAAAATTTGTTCAAATTATTCTTTCATTATGATTTTAATGTCTGTAGGATCTCTAGTGATAACCACTCTGTGTTAATTTCTGTTCTTTCTCTTTTTTCTTACTAATTAGAGGTTTATTGACTTTTTTCAAATAACTAACTTTTTGATTTGTCATTTTACCTGGTAATTTCTTCTTTGTGCTATACTTAGGAATATGTTTAATTTCCAAATATTTTGACATTTTAATATCTTATTACCATTGGTTTTTCACTTAATTTCATTGCAGTTCAACAACATATTCTGTATGATTTAAATTCTTTTAAATTTATTGAGACTTATTTCATGGCAGAGGCATGTGGACTACCTTGGTGAAAGTACCAAGCACAATGGAAAAGAATGTTTTCTAGAATTTGGAATATAAGTCAAGGGTAAGATGATGTATATATCTTTAGTCATTGTGTGTGTGTGTGTCAGCCTATTTGAGAGCTGAGAGAAAGAAGTTAAAACACACTACTTAAAATCTAGAAACCTTGCAACCATATAGACCCATTTACCACTCAACCAGTTGCCTTTAATGCTATAGTTGCCATATGTATTGTATCTATATCAAGGGAATTGAGAGGAAAAAACAGTTAAAAAAATATTTCCTAGATATTTACCATTTCAGATGCTGGTCATTCCATCCTTAAGATCTGATTTTCTATATTATATATATTTCTTTTAGCCTAAAAAAATTCCTTTAGCATTTCTTACAGTACAAGTCTTCGGATGATAACTTCCCCTGGTTTACTTTTATCTGAAAATGTCTTTATTTTGCTTTTGTTTTTGAAAAATATTTTCCTTTGATATATTCAAATTTGATAGAATTCTGGGTTGAGAAATTTTATTTTTCAACACTTTAATGATGTTGTTCCACCGCCTTTTAGATTCTATAGTTTCTGATGAGAGGTCAGTGATTTCTAATTATTGTTCCTTTTATATAATTTGTCATTTTTTTTCTGGAGGCTTTCAAGATTTTCTCTTTTAGTTTGTTTTTCAACACTGTAACTATGATTTTCTTATTATTTATTTTATCTGGGGTTCACTGAACTTCTTGAATCTATAAATTTATGTCTTTCAAGAAATTTGGGATATTTTTCAGCCAATGCTGCTCCCAATATTTTTTTCCATTCTCTCTCTCCTCTCATTTTAAAATACCAGTTACAAAGTATATTCAATTTTGGGGTATGGCCCCACAATTCCCTGAAATTCTGTTCATTAAAAAATTCTTTTATCTCTTTTTTAGATTAGATAATTTCTATTGATCTATCTCAGATCTACTGACTCTTCTGTTGATAACCCCATTCGTTTTTTTTTTTTAAACTTAAGATATAATTTTTAGTTCTAGAATTTCCTTTTTTTTTTTTTTTATCATTTCTTTGCTGGGATTTCCTGTCTTTTCATTTGTTATAAGCGGCTTTTGCTTACCTGAATGGACATAGTTGTAACAGCTACTTTAAATTCCTTGTCTGATAATCCAACATCTGGGTCATATCAGGTTTATTGCCTTTTCTCTTGAAACTGGATCACATTTTCATGGTTATATGTTGAATAACTTAAAAGTTGTATCCCTTGTATCCCAGAGTTCATGAATATTAGATTGCAGACATTCTGGACTCTGTAACATCACTCAGAACCCTTGATATTTTTATTTAAACAGATTTTAGCTTTCTTGAGCTTAAATGGAAATCTCTGCCTCTTGGATGGCAGATCAAATTTCTGTGCAATTTTAACCTTGGATGGTGATCTTGTAACGTGCCTGTGCATATGTGGTTAAGGAGTCAGTGAGAGACTTGGGCAAAGTTTATATACACAAAATTTGTGGCTCCCTGTTTCTGGCTTTCTCCTTGTTTGGATGCTCTCTGCACTTTCCAGAACTTATCTCCAAACTTGGTTTTCTGGTTTTTCAACCCAGAAAGACTATGTGTTTTCATTTAGAGAGTAAGCCTCCACATGTGGCACTGACCATTTCCTGTCCCAGCCTGCTCTCCAGCTAAAATACGTAATACTAGGAAATTCGCCACATCAGAATCTGCTTGCCTTAAGTCACTCTCCAGAGTTTCTGGGTAGTGATTACTTGTATTTTGTCCAGAGTTTATAATTATCTGTCAGAGGGTACTGTGTTAACAGTTTACTCAAACATATTGCAGTGGAATTCCTCTCACCTTTAATTTGGAAGATAGTTCATTGAATATATAATTGTTACAAGTTTTTTTCTTTCTGCACTTTACCATTCCTATATCTTCTAGTCTCCATTGTTTTAGTTGAGAAGTCATTTCATGTTGTGTCATTGTTCCCCTGAGTGTAACATATTGTCCTTCTCTGGTTGCTTTCAAGGTTTTTTCATTATCATCATCTTTTGGCAGTTTGACTATGATGTGCCTTGGAATAGTTTTATTTGTATTTATCATGTTTAGGATTACTTAGGCTTGTTAGATCTACTAATGTTTACCACAACATTTTGGAAGTCTCCAATTTTTAAAATTTTTTCTCTACCTCTTCTTCTAGGACTCCAATTTTATGTATTTTGAAACACTTCAAATAATTCGACAGGTCTCTAAGGTTTTGTTTGCTTTTTTCCAATCCTTTCTGCTTTTCTTTGGATTGGGTAATTTTTATTAACCTATATTCAAGTTCAAAGATTCCCCACTCTGCTGTTCACAGTCCATTTAGTATATGTTTTGTTGTACTTTTCAGCTCTAGAATTTTCCTTTTGCATTTTTAATACCTTCATTTTTCTATTGAGATTTTCTATTAATTTCTTCATATTTACTATATTTTCCTTTAATTCTTTAAATGTATTTATAATAGCTGCTTTAAAGTCAGCTAAATACAACATCTGGACTCAATAAAAATTTCTAATGATGGTCTTTGATCCATCAAAATGGAACACATTTTCCTGTTTCTTTGTATGTATACTCAGTTTTTTTTTGGTTCAAAACTGGATACTTTAGGGAATATATTCTTGTTATGCTGGATTCTATTGCGTTCTTCAAGGCTTTAAAATTAAAAAAAAATTTTGGCTTGCTTGCTTTTTTTTTCTACTCTAATAAATTATCATGCCTGTACTCAAACTGCAAACTGTTCTTTCCTGTAGTATGAAACAGTTCAAATCTCGATTCTGTTCTATGGATTCTCACTGCTGCCTTTTACCCTGCTACCTTCAGTGTTTCCCCTATGGCCAATAATTTAGTGGTCAGCCAAAGATTTGGGCAGATTTTGGAGCACACTCTTTCAGCAATTTAGTTGCTTAAATTTTCCACTGCTCTGCCAGCCTGAGGCTCTTTCCTCTGCCACTTTAATCCCTTAAGAGTAGATTACTGCTGCCTAAACTGTATGTGGTTTGGAAATGTATTTCAGTTCAAAAGTAACAAATACACAGACTTTGCTCCACATAGCTCTATCTCGCAAAAGTATATTCCTCTCTACTTTCCATTAAAACAAAAAAGCAAAACAAAACAGGGTTTCCTGGGTCTGCCCTTACACATGCATAACTTAGTGATCAGCCAGGAATTAGAACAGAGTTTTTGCTCAAGATTTCATGGCTCATTCTTACTGTGCTTTCTTGATGCCAGGATTTCTTCTTTAAAATTTCCACTTCAGCTTTGAACTCATCTCTGGCACCTTGAGCCAGTCAGGCTACATTTTTCTGTTGTCTTGGCCGTGAAAGTTGGGGAGTGTCCTTAGGCTAGAGTGTCACAACCTCACAGTTCTTAACTTTTCCATTCATAGTTTTTGGAGAATAAACTCCTCATATTCTGCCTGCTTTTGAACATTTTATTGTACCTTTAAATACTTGATTTTTCAAAAATTTTATCCAGTTCTTAAAATTGTTATTTGTGAAATGATTTGCATTACCACTTCACATTGTCATATTACCAGAAGTTCTCTAAATGTAGTTTTAATCTCCGTTTTTCTTATCATTAGTGAAGTTATACATCTTTTCACATTTTAAGGTCTATTCTTTAATCTTTGTGAATAGTTCATATCTTTTGCCTATTTTTTATGCCAGGTTTTTTGGTCATTTCTTTTACCCGAATTTTTAAAAGTTCTCTATATTTTAGTACATCAGCTCTTTGTGTGGTATACTGTACAAATAATGTCTCCCAGTGTATCATTTGTGTTTTGACTTTGCTTACGATCCTCTTGGTAATGCATGTTTGAAAATCAACTTTTATGTAGCTGAGCAATCTTTTATTACATCTGAATTTTGAATCATAGTCAAAAAACCTTTCTCTGCACCCATGTTACAGAGGAATTCAATCATGTTTTCTTCTAATACTTGAATGTTTTCATTTTTTACATTTAGGACTTGGATCTATTTGGAGTTTATTCTTATATGTAGTATGAAACATGGATCTATTTTATTATTTTCCAATGGCCATTAGCCATCTCAGCATCAGTTACTAAAAAGTTCCAGTGATTTGAGATGCTATCGTCAGAATACACTAAATTTCCACATATATTTGTCTGTTTTTGGATTCTACTCTATTCCATTAATCTGTTTTTCTTGTGCTAGCACCACACAGGCATAACGATGTTACAGTGTTTTATGTATTAGCATGAGTCCTTCTCCTTGTGGTTTTTCTTCTTTAGTATTTTCTAGCCTCTCTCACATGTTTATTTTTTCATATGAAGTTTACTGTCAACTTTTTAAACCCCATGAAATATTTGCAGTTATTTTTATTGGGATTGTGTTACTTTAATAAATGAACTCACAGAAAACTAACATCTTGATGACATTAAGCCATCCATTCTAAAACCAACAGAGGTTTACATCTACTTTTGTGTCTTTCAGGAATGTTTTAACGTTTTTCTCATTGTTTTTGCACATTTATTGTTAAGTTTATTTTAGGTATGGCTGATCCTCATTATTTATGGATTCTATTTGTGAATTTACCTACTCATTAAAATTTACTTGTAATTCTAAAATCAATAGTCAATACATTTTGTAGAAATACATATGCTCAGAGTGGCAAAAAATGAGTCACCTGACTGCCTTGTTTCAGCTCTCCTGCTCTAAAAAAGGGTCCTCTCAATAGTAAATTTAGTGTCACATTTTCCACATTTTTGTGTTGTTAGTGATCTCGCTGTTTAAAACTGTCCCCAAGTGTAATGTTGAAGTACTATCTAGTATTCCTAAGTGCAAGAAGAAAATATGTATTATACAATCTTCATTCAGGCATGAGTAATAGTGCTGAGAGACAAAAGAAGGTTATATATTTATAAGCGAAAATGATGTGATCAGAGGCTTGCAGGAACTTAACCTTGTATTTCTCTATGGGCAACGATTCAGTATTTGCTAAATTCAGTGTTACAGATGACTTTACAGAACATAAACACCACATATAATGAGAATCAGCTATATTTTTATAAATATTTTTTTACATTTATTTATTTTTGAGAGAGTGAGAGCAAGGAGGGGCAGAGAGAGAAGGAGACATGGAATCTGAAGCAGGCTCCAGGCTCCAAGCAAGCATTCAGCACAGAGCCCGATGTGGGGCTCAAACCCACGAATCATGAGATCATGACCTGAGCTGAAGTCGGAACACTTAACTCACTGAGCCACCCAGGCGCCCCAAGAATCAGCTATATTTTATTTTATTTCTTGCAACTGTATATGAGATTTTTCTCTATCAACATATCCTCTAACTGATCATTGTGCATACAAAGGCTACTGATTTCTGTATGTCAAATTTCTATTCTGCACCTCACTAAACTCTTACATTATTTAAATCATTGTTATCATTGATTCTCTCTGGTTTTTCAGGTATGCTCTTTTATCATGTGCAAATATAATTTTACTTCTTTTTCAATTCTATTCCCTTAATTTCTCTTGTCTAAATGTGTTGGCTACAACATTTCCCCCCTTTTATGACTGTTTCTCATCTATGTGGAACTACTCTGAATTGGTAGTAGGCTAACTCATTGATCCATAGACTCATGGAGTTGAAAAGGAACTCAGAGGTAATGTCGGTCACTTGATGCATGGATCTGTTTTACATCACTTAAGTGGGCATCCAGTCTCTTGAACATCCGTTCCATTTCTTCTAGTAAGAGCAGATCTCTTTCAGAGAGTCAAACTGTACCCATTCCATATAGTTCTTGTATTGCTGTCAATCACTCCATCCTGGCCCCACCCCTACTTATGATCCAAGCCAATTATATGGGGTGGCCATAAAATCTGGATACATAACTGTTATTATTTTTTGACAGACTGAACCCCATTTATTACTTATGGCTGGCATATGCAAAAAGCATAGATTTATTCAGTGAAAATCAAACACACAATCACCTGAGGCAATGAATACAGATGTATGTGCAATGTATGGGGATGAAATGCATTAGTGTACTATTGAAATTACTACATACAGCCAACTATCTTAAAAAGAGATTTAAATAATAAAATATAAAATCTTTTATATATACCAACATAGTAACCGTTTCTGGTAGTCTTCAACATCTGTGCAATTTCTGAGTTAGTTTCAACTTATTATGGGTCTTATTTCCTTGTTTCTTTGTATGCCTGGTAATTTTTGATTGAATGCCAGACACTATAAATTTTACTTTATTGGGTGGTCTTTTTTTAATCCCTACAAATATTCTTGAGCTTTGTGTTGAGACATAGGTTATTTGGAAACAATTTTATTCCTCTAGGGTTTGCTTTTAAGCCTTATTATATGGGACCAGAGAAGTGTTTAGTCTAAGGCCAATTTTGTTCCACTATTGAAGCAAACATTTTCTGAGTACTCTATCTGATGCTCCTTGAATAAAGATATCTGTTTTCTACACTGACTGGATGAAACAGGAGGTATTCCCAGCCTTATGTGAGCTGTAAGCATTGTTCCCTCTGACCTTTCTGGAAAGTTCTTTCTCCAACCTTGAGTAGTTTCCTCACAGCCATGCACTAGTAAGTACAGAGTTGAAGACTCAAAGGAGCTTATGTACATATATCCAGAGTTGTTTCTGTGAGTAGCTGTCTCTTCTCCAGCCCTCTATCCTGTAGACTCCAGCTGCCTTGGTCTTTTCAGAATCCTAGTTTAATTCAAAGAAGGTACCGGGCTCTGCCTGGGTTCCTGATCCTTTTGTTGTAGCCTGGAAACTGACTCCAGGAAATAAGCAGCACACTCATGGGGCTTACCTCACTTGTTTGTCAGAGATCCTGTACTTCATTGCCTATGTCCAATGTTTTGGAAACTGTGGTTACATACATTTTATCTGGTGTTTTAATTGTTTCAGGCAGGGGCTAGGGAATGAAATCAGGTTCCTGTTATTCCACACTGGCTGGAAGTAGAAATACACTGTCTTTATTACAATTTCCCCCAGCACACTGAATTGGACATTATCTATAAAGTACAACACACTGTATATATCACTTAATGTCATTGAGAATATCATGCATTGTAATGTAATATCAACAAAGTTTTCTTATGTATATTTGTCTTGTAGTTCATTCCTTGTACATGCCTTTAAACCAGACAACAGCGATTGGTCCAAAAATAGAGTAGAGATGCAGAAAGGTAAGATAGAGAAGGTAAGTACCTTCCAAATGCTGATAGTATCTCTCTGGAGCCTGGCATACTGTCAGCACTCAATTGCTTGTTGAATAATTGAATGAATGCATACAGCCTAAGATGAATGCTTGCATGTATGAAGGCATGAATGAATATGACTTGATGAATGGTTTCTTTCCTACCCCACTAGTTCTCCACTGGTCAAACCAAAACTGGATGATTATTCCAGAGCCTATGAGAAACCTCTGAGTTCTGTGGGGAGTCATACTGCTTCTCCACACACTGTCTCCTGTCTTGTTCTGGATCATTTCCTCACTCCTCAATTCCTTCCTCACTACATTACTACTTTACCCTGATGCTGAGCTGATGTTCCTTTTTCTTTCATATTTTTGGAAGGAGATTCCTCCTTTAATTTCTTTGCCATGACCGTGGTGACACCCTAGCTTTCAGGAATATGAACACAATTTTTAATTAGGTTGCAAATTAAAAAAAAAATTTTTTTTAACATTTATTCATTTTTGAAAGACAGAGAGAGACAGAGTGCGAATGGGGAAGGGGCAGAGAGAGAGGGAGACACAGAATTCGCAGCAGGCTCCAGGCTCCAAGCTGTCAGCATGGAGCCTGATGCGGGGCTCAAACTCACAGACTGCAAGATCATGACCCGAGCCGAAGTCAGCCACCCAACCGACTGAGCCACCCAGGCGCCCTGATTGCAAATTTTTAGAGTATTAGTGGTGATACTCTAAAATCCATCTTTTCCTAGCATCCAATATTTGTTTTATTAATAATCTGTACCCTGGGATGCCTGGGTGACTCAGCTGGTTGAGTGACTGACTTAGGCTAAGGTCATGGTCTCGCAGATCATGAGTTCGAGCCCCACATCGGGCTCTGTGCTGATATCTCAGAGCCTGGAGCCCGCTTCAGATTCTGTGTCTCCCTCTCTCTTTGCCCCTCCCCTGCTCACACTCTCTCTTTCAAAAATAAATAAACATTAAAAAAATAATCATCTGTACCCTATTATTATGGGACTATTACTGACTAGAAAAAGAATTTGGGAGAGCTATTTCATTTTTGAAATTAGTGAAGCTAATTTCACTAAGGAATTAATGAAAAGAAGTGAATACTTTCATGTCATTGCTAAAATGTGTTCAAAGAAAACAGTAATAAACAAACAATACAATAGTTTTGAAATGTTTCCAATGTAAGAGTTTTTATTGTGGTTCCGCACTCAACTAGAGGTACCTACAACAGACTACAGACAAAAACAATTAGAGAGGGCTCAATAAAAATTGCCAGAAATTAATAATTTTGTTTTGCAGATCTCAGACACATTACTAGATCTTAATTTCAGTCTTAACATTAAGTGATAAAATCCCTAATTTAAATGAGATAATTAATTTAAAACAAGACTGCAGGCTTGGATTATAAGTACATTGCCTTCCAAAAAAAAATAGCTGAAAATCCTATGATAGTAATCTGTCAGGTTAAACTTCTGGGCATGATGAATTTACCAAAAGACTGAGTATAATGTGGTGAGGACAGAGAAAATAATACGATAAAGAATGGTTAGGAAAAGCCAGAAAACAGCACAAACAGACGGGAGATCTAGGTGGGAGATAACAGGGAAGTGTACCTGTTTTACAAACAGGGTAGGAATGGGTAGGATGAAAGGCAGTCTTACCTCAGCAGAGAGGCTAGTTCCACAGTGTTGACTGGCTGAGGTCTAGGCAGCCCTGGAGGAATGCTGGCTCTCTTAAACATAGTTGCCACTAGACTGCTTTAAGGTTTCTCAGCAGTGGTCCTCAGCCCTTTGCTGCTGTGGGTGGCTCTAGGAGGAAAGGCAGGGCTGCTTGAGGTGGAGGTATGGCAGCGACGGTGTGGCTGGCTGACTCCCAGATCCTGGGCCGAGGACCTTCTCTGGGGAAGTGGATGTCAGCATTATTTAAGGGTGTTAGAGTTTTTGCCACTCTGGGACCTAAACTGGCCTGGAAACTGGGGAGTGACCTCACGTGCACTATTCTTGAGAGAGGTTTCAGGGTGTTCCGGAGATAGGCGATGTCGTCCCCCGCCTACCTTGGGCTTGGGGTGTTTCTTGGGGTAGGACTCTTGGGACCTGATGCCATAAGAGTCATCAGATTCTGAGGACACCGTTTCCTGGAGAGGCAACCTCTTGGAAGGTTTCTTTTTCTTCTTTCTAGGGTTCTCCGGTCTTAGCTCTTGTAAATCCCCAGTGTCCGTTTCTTTGAGTGGCCATATTAAGAAAGTAGAATTCTTTGTCTTCACATCCTCCCTAGAGAGAGAGAGAGAGAGAGAGAGAGACAGAGACAGAGAGAGAGAGAGAGAGAGAGAGAGAGAATGCAGGATTACCCTGGTCTTGTTGGCTGCTGTGTCTACAGAGATGTCCAAGCCAGCCCTGCAGTGTTTCTCAGCTCTTGGTCCCTTGGCCTTCTTCCCATGGAATGGAGTTGCAGAGGTCCTGTGGCCCTGATAGTTTGGGCTGCATTTTATTCCATGCAGTTCATTTCCACAGGTCTTTGTGGGAGCCTCACGTGGCATGAAGAATCTAATGTCATTTGGACCTTGTCCTGACCAAGTCAGTGAATGAAGCAACAATTCCTGCCCAAGAAGTCTCTTGGCATGCCTCAGAATTGACCTCTGTCCACCCCAGGATTATAAGCTTGGCCACATCATAGTTCAGTTTATTCCTGACATACTGAACTGGAGCTTGTACAGTAGAAACATTCTTCTACACCCTTAGTTTTCCCTAATTACTGTATGGTGTACCATCAGAAAAATGTCTCCCAAATTCAAAAACAATATGCTTTTTAATTTAACTGACATTGGATTTGACTATGAAGTCATAAAGCTAGTCTTACCATTTAGAAAATATAGTGCACGTGATCAACTAATATTTGACAAGGGAACCAAGAATACTCAATAGGGAAAGACAGTATTTTCAATAAATGGTGTTGAGAAAACTGGAAATCCACATGCTCCTATCCTATAACACTCACAAAAATGAACCTGAAATGGAAATAATAAGAACTCAAACCATAAAACTCCTAGAAGATAACATAGGGGAAAAACTCTTTTACACTGGTTCTGGCAGTGATTTTTTTTAGATATAACACCAAAAATACAAGCAACAAAAGCAAAAATAAGTGGCACTACATCAAACTGAAAAACGTCTGCACAGCAAAAGAACCAAACAATCAAACAAAGAGGCAACCTAAGAAATGAGAGACACTATTTGCAAACCATACACCGGATAATGGATTAATGTCCAAAATATATAAGGAACTCATACAACCTAATATTGAAAAGACGAATAATCCTGCACAATAAATTCTTACTAATTACAAAAAAAAAAAAACCCAAACAAATAATCCAATCAAATAATGGGCAGAAGACTTGAACAGTTTTTCCACAAAAGACATACAAATAGCCAAAAGGTACATGAAAATGTGCTCAGTATCACTAATCACAAGAGAAATCAAAATCAAAACTACAATGAGATATTACCTCACACCTGTTAGGATGGCTATTATCAAAAAGACAAGAGATAACAAATGTTGCTGAGGCTGTAGAGAAAAGTGAGCCCTTCTATGCTGTTAATGGGAGTGTAAACTAGTACAGTCACTATGGAAAACAGTATGGAAGCTCCTCAAAAAATTAAAAATGGAACTACAATATGATCTATCAGTCCCACTTCTGGGTATATATCCAAAGGCAACTAAATCACTGCCTCAAAGAAATATCTGTAGTCCCATGTTCCACTGCAGCATTATATACAATAGCCAAAATATGGAAACAACATAAGTGTCCATTGGTGGATGAATGGATCAAGAAAATGTTATATGTATTATATATATATTTCATATACAATGGAATATCATTTAGCTATTAAAAAAAGAAGGAAACCCTGCCATTTGTGACAAGGATAGACTTTGAGGGTATTATATTAAGTGAAATAAGTCAGAGAAAGACAAATACTGTGTGATCTCACTTATATGTGACATAGAAACAGAGTAAAATGGTGGCTGGCTGCCAGGGACTGGGGGGGTGGGCGGTGAGGGTAGAGGACATGGGAAGAACATGAAAAATATTTTTTTATCTTATAAAAAAATAAAAGAAAATATATTGGTCAGTTTATTTATCCAGCAATGTTGTATTTCAAAGAAGGTATCTTGGGAACATCATGACTTCATTCCAGCCATGCCCTCATGGCACACCATCTGGGGAACTTGCCTTTTTCAGGGCCTTCAGGGTAAGTTAAAAACACCAGTTCCCTGGTGTTAAACCTTATTTTGTTCCCATAAGCAGTATCTACCACCTTGATCACCCAGCTTTCACTCTGAATAACTTTTGATCACTGCTACTTCAGATCCTCTTGGAAATTACCAAGGAAAAATTAAAAGTGAGAAAATATTTTTAGTTATTTCTAAAAAGAAAATTACATCAATCAAGTCCCTCTTCAAAAGATCAAGATTCACTACATGTGATACTTTTCAAGGATTGGCTCAAAGACTCAGGAGGTAATTCCCAAGAGAGATTTAAAAATGGCCTTTATACCTATTAGGATAGCTGTTGCCAAGAAAAGAAAAAGCAAAGCCAAAAAATAACAGATGTTGGCAAGGATATGGAGAATCTAGAACCTTGTACACTGTTGGTGGGAATATAAAAATGGTAAAGCTGCCATATAAATTGTATGTCAATTTCTCAAAATATTAAAAATAGAATTACCATATGATCCAGCAACTCCACTTCTGTGTATGTATAGACAAGAAGAAAAGCAGGGACTCAAACACCCATGTTCACTGCAGCATTACTCACAATAGCCAAAAGGTGGAGACAACCCAAGTGTCCACCAACAGATGAATGGATAAACAAACTGTGGTATATAATACAATAAAATCTTATTTAGTCTTAAAAAGGGAGGAGATTCTGACACAGACTATAACATGGATGAACCTTGAGTACATTATGCTAAATGAAACGTCAGTCACAAAGGAATGGGGGATTAGTGGTCAATGGGTACAGAGTTGTGGTTTGGGATGATGGAAAAATTTGGGGACTGGCTGACCGTGATGGCTGCACAGCAATGGGAATGTACTTAATGTCACTGAACAGTATGCTTAAAAATGGTTAAAATGATACATTTTATGATATATGTATTTACCACAATAAAAAAAAAATGGCCCAAGCAACAGCAGTAAAATGGGAGAAAGCCTTCTCAGGAGGCCACAAAAATTATCTTGATATATGAGGCCAGCACCTATGTAGATGTGTAAGTTCTGTGAGCTGGGTTCTCAGACTCATCTTGAAATCACATGACAAGGCTGTGACACCACCCCTCCTCTGTGAAATCTAAAATCTTACCTACATTACCATCAACTATTCCTCACATTGCTGCTTCCCTCTGGAATGGACAAAATTGATACGTTCTATTTACTCTTTAGAAATGGTCTCTAAAATTTTCCCATGTACATCTCCCAAGTATCAGGATCGGTTGCAGTCCAGTCCACCTCCTAAAACTTCTCAGAAAGAAGAGCAACAAGGAAGGAGAGAGAGAAAGTAGAGAATAAGGCACCCAAAGAGAAAGGTGGAAGAGAGGCTGACCTACCTACCGGAAGGATACCAGGAAGATGATCATGCAAAGAAACCAGTAAGAAGGGTAGGAAAGACCGAGAAGCAACACATGTCTAGTCTTCAGTGGGAGACTGGTCATATAAGTCACACACCACCTGGATAATTAAATTCCAGGGAGGCAATAACAAAACAAAACATGTCCCCATCATGCCAAAAGCAAGTAATATATTGTTAAGTGGGGAAAAAGTCACCAACAACGTATGTGACTAGAAACCTTTCCATCAAATGGTTAACTGTTGCCTCAGGGAAAAGAATTCCAGTAAGATTGTCACTTCTTCCACATTAAAAATTTTTTTATAACTGTCATAAATGGTGAGGGGAAACAAATTTTTATTTTAAGGAAAAATAATCAACACAGCAGAGAGAATACTCTAGAAGGATACGTGCCAAAATACAAATGGTGATTACTTTTGAAATGCGGAACTATTTTTATATTCTTTTTGCTTTTTTTCATATTCTTTTTGCTTTTAATTTCTAAATTAAAATTATATTAACAATGCATACTTTGGAATAAGAATAAAAATATGCAAGCTGTCATGATCAGAATAAAAAGCAGACCAGAATTTTGATCAAGGAAAGCCTTCATGTCATGTAAGCAGCTACCCCATTTTACTGATGTCAACTAAGTTCAAAATATTCCACAGGAAATGTCCCTTTGCAGAAGGGGGGGGGGCAGGGTAGGTGTGAATCTGATATGAGAGTTCTTATCTGCGCCCCCCTCCCCAGCCCTCCCCATGCCCCTCCACTCTGATTGGCTCAAACCCACTCTGAGGAAGAGGGAAGGTGGCCATGCTCCAGACTGCTAGCCAGTGGACATTATGCATCAGCATGCCTGGAAAGGCGCTGCTAAATGGCTTTCTTTTGCCTCATCTCCTACCAAAACCAAGAAAAATTCAGTGTCCTATTAATTACTTTAGGCTCTAGGTTTGATTAAATAATGTGACAAACAGGTAAAAATTACATATGTGTGTGTCAGGGGGTGGGGGTAAGGTGAGGGAAGCCAGGCATGGTGACTTCCACTGGCTCTTCAGAAGCAGTGGTTCCACTTTGGGGAGGAAAGTGCTGAGCACCCACTCCACACCCTCTTTGGGTCAAAACCCACCTCATTCGCCTGACTAATGCCAGCTTGCCAGTTTGCCCTATCTCACTGGTTTCCTGAGGCCTCGTTTCTATTCTGCTCTAAGTGTCTGTCAGAAAGCCAATCTTAGAATGGGAGGACCTATGGGGTAGGCACCGAATAGATGTCTGGTGAGGACCATGAGACCCCTGAATTTTAACAATGGAAGGAGCAGAAAATGGAGAGACTGATAAGGCTGCTGCCATCCCAATTGTTACCACTGGCCCTCAGGGTTAGAAATCGCTATGATTCTCTATGCTCTCTTATATTAGGGCACCGCAGAATGCTTTCTGAAAATAGGCAATGGCATTTGTCCCTCCAGATAATATGGGACACTCACAGGCAGGGTTTGTTCTTGAACTGCTCTTTTATTAAGGGCTTTGCTCCAGCCTAGGAAATGGGGGTCCTAATCTGACCAGAAGAGACGAGGGAGCTAATGACATACTGAGGCTTAATGATTTTAGATGCACAGCTCCTTCTAAGGGAAAAATAGTCAGCAGTGATGAGGCAAGATTATAGGAAGTGATTCATCTCATGTAATGTCAGAGCCAGCACTGAATCTTGAGGCTTCAATCGAAGACTTAGTATCACTGCTGTCAGGAAGACAATGTGAGGCCACACTACATAGAGGAAAGGGAGGAATGTTAACCAGCACAGAATTATTATTTCCTTTGGGACACATTCTTAAATGGTTTGATGGAAAATGATTAAACTGTTCAAAGAAAGACAATGAGCACTAATACTCAGGAATCAGGAGCTGACCACAGACCTGGACAGCACACATCTGAACTCTAGGAGAGTGGTCTCCCCTCCCATAGACTTGTACACAGCCATGTACCCAAGACTACACAACTACAATCACACATCAAGAAAAGAACAGTCCTTGCCTTCAGGATCTCACTGCCCAGCAATTTCCTTCGGATGTCCAGTGATTTTTTCAAAATAGAGAAAATGATTAGTTCTCTCTGGTTTTCCTGATCACATTAAAATTTTTTTTGTTCATTTTTGAGAGAGAGAGAGACAGAAAGACAGAGTGTGAGCAGGGGAGGGGCAGAGAGAGAGGGATACAGAAGCCTAAGCAGGGTCCAGGCCGGGGCTCGAACTCACAAACCATGAGATCATGACCCAAGCTGAAGTCAGACACTTAACCAACTGAGCCACCCAGGTGCCCTTTCCTGTTCACATTTAGAATGTTGCTAACTTTTTCAAGAAATCCAATTCCCTCAAAGTGAATCTCCTTAAGGAGGAACCTCAGAGGTAATGTGCCCAAACTCTGCTCTGTCAAGAATGGAGAGTGGATCCCAGCTATGACTGGGAGGCATATTCAGCCAGTTACATGACACCAGGTATGCGATCCAGCTCAAGCCTGCTGGGGCACCTTGCCTGGAGGAACACACAGTCCCCAGCCTGTACTCAACCACCTCACAGCAGGAAGTTGAATAAGGCTTGGTAGAGTCACTTCCTTTCACTGGAGAAAACCAGAAGCCAGAGCACCAAACCCACCAGGCATGCTTCCCCTGTAGCACCCGAGGCTGCGGCCTTCTGACAGGAACAGGATCCCGGGAGAGAAGTCCTGCCTGACAAGGAGGGAGGACACCAAGAAAGGGGAAATTCCTCCTGGTCTGCTTGCATCTTGGAATTAGGAGAAATTACATGTGTATTCTCTAAATGGAGAAAGTTATAGCCAGGTTACGGACGATTTTAACCCAGAACAGACATCTCTATGCCATGAAATGTAGAAAAAACCTCAGGGACATTACTGAAGGTGGGTAAAGCAAGAGTAATCATTTCCCTCCAACAGACACACTCTCAGAAGGCACAGCTCTCTCTCAGCTGTGCTGTCAGAAAATGCATTCAACCATATAGCAAAGAAAAGAGAAAAACCAAACCAGTGCGAGCCACCCATGATTTCACATTGCAAATATGGAGATACTAAACACTCTCTTCTTTAAGAACTAGTTGTTTGGAATTTAGCAATATGGGGAACATATTGGATGATGGAGGACAAAAGTCCTCAAGAATCATTTTGGTGTCAAATTTTGAGCTGAAACTTAAACTCTGCATCAGTTTTGGCCATATTCAATCAGTTTTGAACCCTTCACCCTCCAAAGACTTCCCTCTTTCACTGTCTGTCACCCTCAGTTAGGAACCAGAAGAGGGGCCTGGGGGAAATACTCTGTCACCCACAACTGGAGGTCTCAAAAAAGAAGAAAAAGAGGAGGTACAGAAGATGGAGAGCTGAATGTCTGGCATCCTGGTCCACCCAGCTGCCTGGGGCTATGTACCCCTTGTCTGATCAACCCCAAATGGACGGTTAGGGTGGATTCAATATTTTAAAGTTAAATTTAGTCAAGTGCTGTTCTGTTGGAGTTGCAAGCTATAGCACATTTCTTTAATCAGCCCATGAAGAAAGCACTGGGATTTTTTTTTTTTTAATGGTCTCATTTCGTATAATGATGTGAAGGCTTACTAAAGATAAATTGAAGGGAGGCGGTACGTATAGAGTAAGTGAGGATGTGCTCCTGATGGGAAAGGACCTGCCAGAAGGAAATCCCAGAGGAGACAAAATAAGACCTGCACCTTCAGTCTGTGTGCTCACACCTGCTGGCCCTGATTGTACAAACAGAGAGAGATTAAACTCTGAACCTAGTGTGTTGGACATGACCTCTGCTTAAGAAAGTTAAATGTAGTCTCTTGCTAGTGGGGAGGCAGAGAAAAAAAACAGTGGAAGTTACCATGGGGAGACTAGAGAGTCAATGAATGCTTCTGCTGTGTAAAGAAAGCCCTAGAAATCTGGGTAGGTAATTAGCAGCTAAGAGCTTTAAATAAGGCCTGGAGCAGGACTAAGATAGAGAACAATTAAAGGCTTTTCTCAACATAGAAAGAATTGAATTTTAATTCTAAAATAGGATTGATAATGTTGAATTTAGTGAAAATGGTCAATACCTAGACATATCTTTTCATATTCCTTTAAAATGTATTGTAATTTGGATATGATTTTGAGATTAATAAAACATGTGTTATAATTATAAATGAAACATTATACTCACCTGGAAGAGAATGAAAGATTGTAGTGTATATTTTCAATAATAATACCTAGGGAAAGATGCTCTATGAAACCATGCACCTCTCAAGGAACAATGCTGGGCATCCACTAATATTTGTTCACTGGGTCATTCTTCATTGGGCATATCCTATGAGCTGGACCTTGGCAACTATGATCTAGAAGTGGACAGAACCTGACATCTGCTTTCAAGGACTCATGCATAATGGGAGTGAGAAATTAAGAAAGTACATGGCCAACACAAGGGAAATTTTCTGTAATGAAACCGCTACATGATGCAGTGAGATCACCTCACTGCATAGAAGGGCTAGAGTCTCGGATCATGACATAGTGATGGTGATGCTTGAGTTCAATGTTAGAGTGCCCTAGTGGCCAAGGACAAAGAATAACATTCCAGGGGGAGGGAATGCTTAGCTTATGCAAAGCACAGATCCCTGAAAAAGCATGGTGTGGGGGGAAAGCTACAAGTAGTTTCGCATGGTTAGTGTACAGGGGGCTTGTGAGAAGTTGGTTGTGGGGTGGCTAGGGAGAAGTGAGGCTAGGGAGGCAGGCCTGAATCAGATCCACAAGAGGCTAAGCTAGAATAATAAGATGGGCTAGATGGGTGATGGGTAGTAAGGAGGGCACTTGTGATGAGCACTGGCTGTTGTATGTAAGTGATAAATCACTGAATTCTACTCCTGAAACCAATATTGCACTGTAAGTTAACTAACTAAAATTAAAACAAAGAAAACAAAAAGCAGAAGGGGCCTAGGAGGGGGACTCTGAAGGGTTTTTAGTAGGGGAGGGGCAGGAACAGATTTCCACACAAGGAAGATTCCTCTGCTCAGCCTTTCAGAAGCGGGCTGGGACTGTAGCAGGAGGAGGCCAAAGGCAGGGGCCTCAAGAAATGAGACACCTGACCTAAGGCAGTCCAGATCCAGTAAAGCTGAGCAGTATTTGCAAGTTAGATCAATACAGCTTGGAGACCAATGGGGAGTAGTGGGTGAAGGGCAAGAAGAAGCCAAGGATGACTACCAGATGCTGCTTGGACAGCTCCATGAACTGGTGGGTGGAAGAGAGAACTAAGTCAGGGAAGGCAGAGATGAGAGTGGGTCTGTGGAGAGTTTTAGATGTGCTGAATTTGAGATTCTGTGCCCTCAGGTGAATGGCTGGAAGTAACAGGATTCCCGCCAGGGCCTGACCAGCTGCTTTACCCCAAGCATGCAACAGACCATCTCCAATCCTCACCTGTGAGCAAACAAGTTCCTAGATGATAAGCAACCTGCCCAAGGACACAAAATAAGTGAGGATGGGGCTGGGACAGGCACTCAGGTTTTAGTTTCCAAGGCCCTTCCCACTATAGTTATCAGCCATGTCTGCACATTACAACCAGCAGGGGAGCTTTTAGAAAAGCCCATCCCGGGTTCCACTCTCAGACACTACCATCCTGATGTCAGAGGATAGGAATGTTGTGGGGTGGAGAGGGAGATACGAGGTCCTTAGTGTAAATGGAGTCGTGAAAGCAAGGGATGTGGGTGAAATGAGTGAGGCAGGGAAGAAATCCAGAGGGAGGAGCCATGACAGGCCTCAAGAGATGGAGGGGTGGTTGACAGTGGTAAATAGACTGGAACAGCCCACACACTCAGTGTGAGCATGTGAGAGGTCTTGAGTGGCCGCTGTGGGAATAGCTTCACACAGGGGTAAGGGAGGGAGCCAATACCCAAGGCTAAGGAGGGGGAAGAGGAGGCAAGAGAGAGGAGACATCAGCCCATGAGACTGCCACATAGAGAGCAGCTGTGAAGGGAGGGAGCATGCCAGGTCACATGGCAGAACTAAGGGAGCTCTATGGATTTAGGACCGGGTGTGTGAATGCATGCACGTTAGGGGAGGCAAAGTTGGGTTTTTGCTGAGGTGAAGGAATCAGGAGAGGAGCTAGGGAGATAGGAGAGAATCCAGGATAACTGATGGAGCAAGGACTGGGTAGTGGGGAAGGCCTCTGGAGTCTGGTGGGCAGGTCAGCCTTGGACAAGAGAAGGGATTTTGACATCAGGGAGAAAGAAGTTTCCACAAGCCTAGAGGTGGAGGAAAAGGAGTGGAGGAGAGACACCTGATGGTTTCTGCTTATGAAGTACAAGGTGATGCCATCAGGAGAATGAAGGTTGGCACCCATGACAACCCACAAACTCCACAGTGAAGTTGGAGGGTGTTTTCATGATCCCTTTCCCTAACCCTTGCTCCTTCCCTCACCCTTCATCTCCAAAGTCATGGCTCCGACTCCAACTGTGATGCCCCTCATCGGCCCCAAGGACTTGGGTTTTTGCCTGCTTTCTAGGCCTGCATTTCTTCTTACTGACTTTAACCTATCTTTCCAGCTTTTATTTTTTTTTTTATTTTTTTTTTTTTAAACCTAAACTATTTATTTATTTTTTTTTTTCAACGTTTATTTATTTTTGGGACAGAGAGAGACAGAGCATGAACGGGGGAGGGGCAGAGAGAGAGGGAGACACAGAATCGGAAACAGGCTCCAGGCTCTGAGCCGTCAGCCCAGAGCCCGACGCAGGGCTCGAACCCACGGACTGCGAGATCGTGACCTGGCTGAAGTCGGACGCTTAACCAACTGCGCCACCCAGGCGCCCCATATCTTTCCAGCTTTTAACGATACTATTTCCTCAGACGAAAATGGATTCACCCCACTGTAGCCCCTGGAAACTGCCACTTACCCACTCACTCATGCTCACCTGGGCACAGGGCACCAGGGCCAACACCTTACTCTCACTCTCCAGCAAGGGGAGAGGCAGATGGTCCTAACTGAAACTTAATCTAACCTTTGCTTTAGAGTGAGACTTCGTTAGAAGGCTTTGAACCCTTACAAATAAAAGGGGAATAATTTCTTCATGCCCATGACAGGATTGAATACTTTTCTGAGGAGTCAGTAAAATTTGAGATTAGAAGCAGACAGACAAATAATCAGCAAGTAAGAGGTGTGATGTTGAAGGAATAATAATCATAAAACCACATTTTAGGGGCACCTAGGTGCCTCAGTTGGTTAAGTGTCCGACTTTGGCTCAGGTCATGATCATGCGGTCTGTGAGTTCGAGCCCCGTGTTGGGCTCTACGCTGGCAGCTCGGAGCCTGAAGCCTGTTTTGGATTCTGTGTCTCCCTCTCTCTGCCCCTCCCCTGCTCGCACTCTGTCTCTCTCTCTCAAAAGTAAACAAACATTAAAACAAAAACAAAATAACCACATTTTAAGCAGGAGGTCCTCCACTTCTGCTTTTCTCCCCAAGTATTTATAGAGATCATGAATCCCAACCCAGAAACAGATTAAAGGTGCAAAGATATAAATAAAATTCAGGGAGTATAAAAAGTTGGGTCTACTTACACTTTTGGATCCTCCTGAATTGGGGGTGATTTTATATGAGAGCAAGAGAGAGCATACTTGTTCTGGCTGATCTTAATAAGTGCACTCCGAGGGCAAAATTCCTGTAATAATGCCAAAAGGGTTCACACAACTTAAGTCAGAAATGTCCACAATTTAGATGTAATTTTGTTTAGCTCAACCCATTATAAGAGCTGCTAGCCACTCTCCTATTCAGAGTGACATTTAAGAGGGCAGTCAAATTGCAAAACCTAGCTTGATAATCACATGCTGAATGAAAGTCATCGCTGAGTGCTCTCATTTCTCATTTCTCGTGTCTCCATATCCTGGATCACATGCCAAGGCCATCCACACAAGATGCACATGACTGCCCACGCACATGCCCATGCATGCCCACACATCCCTCAACAGAACCACCTTCCTTTCTACCTTTACTTCAGCCTTGGCCACCTCTTTCCTGGACTCAGAAACTATAACCACCACCCCGGGCTTAATGTGCCGCCATCAGCCCCATGAATCTATCAGAATGGTCTTCAATGTCTATCCCCCTGACCATGCTGCTTTAGTCTCTAGGGCCTTGCTGTCATGTGGGTAAATTCCAAGGTCCCTCCTGGACTTTGAAGCTCTTTCTCAGGGATCAACTCTCCCCACACCCTAGGGCATGCTCAGGGACATCTCTTCAAATGTCCCTTGATTTGCTTTCCCCTCTCTTGCCTAGGAGACATCCCCAGAGTTGGTGCTGCATATCAGAAAAGCTTCCTGCGATAGGGTGTCTGGGTGGCTCAATTGGCTAAGTGTCCAACTTTGGCTAAGGTCATGATCTCACGGTCTGTGAGTTCGAGCCCCACATCAGGTTCTGTGCTGACAGCTCGGAGCCTGGAGCCTGCTTCGTATTCTGTCTCCCTCTCTCTCTGCCCCTCCCCTGCTCATGTTCTGTCTCTCTGTTGCTCTTTCTCTCAAAAAATAAATATTAAACATTAAAAAGAAAAAAGCTTCCAGCCTGCTGCCCTGCCAGATGTCTGTTTATTGTCATCTAAATAGCTCTCGGAAAGTCTATTTTCTCAAAGTTTTTTTTTTTTTTTTCTCCTGGGTTGATGAGAAGGTGCCCCTTTCTCTTTCTTGTTCTGTCAGATTGGATATAGTGCTTCTAGGGCCTCTGGCTCTCCTGGTCTTCACTTCTTGCCCTTAATTTTAAAATTTATTTACCACGACTCCTCCTCTGATGAATACACCTCATATTATAGTCAAGAATTGACTGGTTATTTATATTCTGTATACTAGACAGTTGGGCAAAGAGATTTATTCAGAATGTAGGCTGTGGAGCCAGATTGCCTGGGTTCAAATGCTCACTGTCCCACTTACCCTGTATGTGACTTAATCTCTCTGCTTCAGTTTCTTTATCTCAAAACGGGGATAGTAAATGTACCTGCTCACAGTGTTTTGAGCATTCAATTGTTCATTACATGTAAAGTACCTGGATTAGTATCTGTGGCACATAGTAGGTGCTTAATAAAGTTAGCCACTAGTATTTTGCTTCTTCCTTTTTGCTTGCTGGTCTAATTTCCAGGCATATTAAATGGTCCATCAAGACAATGTTATTTCCATTAGCAACGTTATTCATTTAAGAATTTAAAAAAGCAATTTTGAGAACCTTCATCAGGTGCTGTGCTGGGGCTACAAAGATGAATAGGTCACTGTCCCTGCCTTCCCGCCTTTAAGGAACTGGGAGGTTGGTAAGGAAGCCAGTGTGGGAAGAGGGACCCCTGAGGGCCTCAGCAGGAAGTTAGGCAGAGTCTTTCTAGTGACAGGAGTTTCTGTGGAAAGAAGATAGGAAGGGTGGTCCAGGAAGAGGGAAAGACTAGGGGCTTAGAGAAGCCAACAGTGTTCAGGAAGCAGTGAGTCTTCCACGGGGCTGGGGACATGATGGGATCAGGCCGGGCTTTTTCTTGAGGTTGATGAGAAGCATGTGTGCGTTGCAGGAAGTGGGGGGGGGGGGGGACATCAGGCAGACAAGCGACATCATCAGATCTGTAAACTAATGAAGGGCTTTCTAAAGCATTTAGGGAAATTCATAAGGAGGACAGAGAGGGGAATGTAAGGCCAGAAAAGGCTAGTAGCAGCAGGCAAGGGAGAGAGAGAGAAAGGTGCTGTAGGAACCCGGGGAGGACAGTAAAGAACCGGCATGAGCCTCCCCAGCCGTCAAATGCGGAATGACAGCCAAAAAGGCCATTTGATGAAGGAGATAGGAGCCATGGTGACCTTACTAAGGGTAGATTTTGTGTTGAAGACTGGATGTACAAAGGGAACATGTACAGCCAAGGAAATCATTCCTTCAATATGTCTGGCAGAGCCAGGAAAGAGAGGCATTGCCCAGGAGAGTAGGGGTAAAAGAAGCTACCTTCTGCCTAGTGAGAAAGCCCTTTCCTCCCTGAAAGCCTACTTACTCTCCGGTTGTTACACTTCAAAACTGTGTAGAATTTATCTTCGGCCATATCCTGATTCGGAAGTGCTATGACAATGGCAGGGACATAGAAGTCAAATCCGTTGGGTATCACAATTTTGGCAAAGACATAATCTCCAACCTGTAGATGAGAACATTATGCCATAGCAAATATTTTAAAATACCCGAAGATGGTGAGCAAGTATTGATGCTACAATTCAAACACATATTTTTTTCTCTACTAAGAAAGAATCAATGGTTTCAAACTTCTCCAGGCTCACTGGGCCACACCCAGAATTCTGTGATCAGTTTGGGGGAGCCCCATTTTAGCAGGACTTCTTCACCTGACAAGGATCCTGGGGATGGCCAGCAAGATGCAAGATGGCCAGAGGTCTGGAAACCATATCCTACAAAGACTGGTTAAAGTAACCTATTTCACATAAAGACAAGGAGGGATACAAACAGTGTCCTCATTGATCTGAAGGGCCCTCACCAAAAGGAAAGGAGGTTTGTTTAATGTTGCCCCCAAGCACACGCCTGGAATCCATGGGCAAAAGTTACAAAGAGACAGCTTCTGGAAGAAGGGAAATCTTGTGAAGGGGCATGCAGAGGCTGCTGGGCACTTGTCAGATGGACAGGACCATCTGTCAGGGACAGAGTGCACCGACAGGCGCTCTGGGTCAGCTCAGGGAGGTGGCAGCAGACAACCAACATGGAATCCTGGGAGTGCTCACGGCGCTTTTCCTCCCAGCTCCCCGTCCAAGGAATGGCAGTGGTGGAAGTCTGGGAGGCTGTCTGTCTACTCTCTGGCCTGGGCACTGAGATGCAGGTAGTGGCAGGAGGATGGGACAGAGGCTGCACAGCTTTTATGAATTCATATGCAGAGGAGAGCACATCAGCCCAGCTCACCTGTGGAATGCATGTTCAGGTGTAACTGCATTATGGTATCAAGGTCTGGCATTAACTGACTACAATGTCAAGGGAAGTGCTACTTCTGCCCTTGTTATTAAATCTGTTTTAATATAATCTTTTGCAGTTAAAAGTTTTAAAGGCAGTTGTTGGGGCACCTGGGTGGCTCAGTCAGTTAAGCGTCTGACTCTTGATTTCGGCTCAGGTTGTGATCTTGCAGTTCATGAGTTCGAGCCCCGCATCAGGCTCTGCACTGAGGCAGAGCCTGCTTGGGATTTTCTCCATCTCTCTCTGCCCCTTCACCACTTGCACGTGCACTTTTTCTCTCAAAATAAATAAACTAAAAAAATAATAAAATAAAGTTTTAAGGGAGTTAGCAGTTATAGCAACTCCCTTCCACAACCATCTTCTGTAAAGTGACAAGGGCCACAGGTGCTAATGCAAGCCAGTCTGTGCAGTCATGAGACTACCCAATAGAGGGTTAGCAGATGAAAGTGGAGCAAGAAGGTCACCAGGCAAGAGGCCAGAGGAACAGGGGCCACTGCTTTTCCTGCTCAAACTCAAGCTCCCAAGAGGAGCCCAACCAGATGTTTAGCAAAGGCCCAGCAGTGGCCTCACCATCCCATTATCCACAACTGTGGGGATGGTGGAAAGTGCCCCCGGATCGCTGTAGCAGGTACCTGGAGCAGCGGGCAGGGCATGGCACCCCCGACAGGTGTGATGAATGAGGTCGGCACAACCTTGGTGTCTCCATACCTGAAGCCCACCAGTGCATGGGTGGGGCTCACACACTTCTTCACAACCCCTGAAAGGAATCAGATTTAAAATATAAAGACAAATGATGCCTATTTCCTTAGGCTCACCCCATCTTGGCAATCCCAGTCATCTTCCTTGGATACAAGTCGCACCCGCACCCCCACCTCAGCCAGAGGGCTCTCCTGTACTTAGGCTGGAGAAAAGGGAATGTGCCCTTGTTGAGGCCCTCAGCAAAAATGTGGCCCATTCTCAGCGGTCAGAAGACTGCAGAAATACTCCAAGTAGGTAGGTCAGTTCATGGGGTGAAAGACGCAGGAGTAGTTCTCAATCTTTACTCCAAACAGGAATTGCTCTGGCTGGAGACTGGATCTTTTTACCTTTGGCTGTAAGAACTTTCTCATATTCACAGCCCAGCTTAAATTCCATCTCCTGAAAAAAGGCTTTAGCTTTGCTTCACCAAAAGCAGCCCCTCTACCTGCCCCACTCCCCTGAAAGTCATCTTGCACACCTATTCATCATATTCTCTCCTTCCTTCAGCCTCAGGTTTCTTTCTTGTCCCCTGTGCTAATTCTTGCCCTTATGAATTTCTGCTAAGGTTTCTAAATGGCTGTTAAAGTTTTAAAATTGCAAGCAGCTCCCTTGATGCCCAGGAGAAGACAGGAGTTGTTTCTATCTCCTAAGAGAAGCTTTCACATGGGATGACACAAAAACTCCTTACACACACTTGACACTTCCCAATTCAGAAAATACTGTACATTACCATATGTAAAATTTTTTTTAAATGTTTGTTTATTTTTGAGAGAGAGGGGGAGGGAGAGAGAGAGTGGGGGAGGAGCAGAGAGAGAGGGAGACACAGAATCCGAAGTAGGCTCCAGGCTCTGAGCCGTCAGCACAGAACCAATGTGGGGCTCAAACTCATGAACCATGAGACCATGAGCTGAAGTCGGATGCTTAATCAACTGAGCCACCCAGGAACCCCTGTACATGACCATATTTAATCTACATAACAACCTTATAGGGATTCTAATTGTTTTAAATCTCATTCAGAAAGATAAAGATAAACTGAGGCTCAGAGAACTTCAGTCATTCCAGTCACATGGCTACTAGAGGAGAAAGGCAGACTTCAAATAAATAAAAACTTGGAATTTTCTGACCCTAAATCATTATACCTGAGAAGGTATTCAGGTCCCCCCTCCCACCTCTGCCACCTGCTTTTTTCTTCCATTATAACTTGTTTCTCTGGCACAGTGCAGAAAATTTTTGCAACTCAAGACTTTTCATCATCGTGAATTTCCTGAAGTAAATGCTTCTTGAAGGACAGGAAGGATGACCCAGTTCCTGCAAATAGGGACTTAAAATAAGGTATTGAAATGTGTCTTCCTCCTTGCCTTTCATCATGCTGATGAGCCAGGCTATCAGCTTGTCACTTCCATTCTGAACAATGCAGTCATTCCTTAACTAGATAATCCACGCTGACCCTGGGAGAGAGTCAGCCACACAGAAATCCCTGCCCTGATTGCCAAGGACGGCAGCCACAACCAGGCCAGCTCTCCTCCAGGCCAGCTCTGCTCCAGCTCCTGGTCTGAAGCAACAGATATTCTGATCCAGTCACTCCAAAGCCACCTACTACTGAGGTACATTTTAAAGCCAGATATTTTCCATTAGAAATGTTTAGCAGGCTTTGAATAGAAGTTCTCAGAAAAGGAGTCACCGATGAATATCATGCTTGTGCTCCACAAACCTCTATTTGGCCTTTTTTCCAAGGGAGAAATAGTAATGCACGGTGACCAGGTGATCTCAATTAGTGTCATTAATGAGGGCAGACGGACATCATGTGTCTCTGGATGGGACGCCCTAGCAATCTGTCCAGAAATACACACTCTGAGTCTAAGCTATCTGCAGAACATTCTATAAAGTAATTGACCTTACTCAACATCAGTATCATGAAAAATGATAGGAAAGGCTGGAAAATAATTCCAGATTAAAGAAGACTAAGGAGACATGTTAATTAAATGGAATACATGATTCTGTACTGGGCCTATTCTAGAGACAAAAAATATAAAGCCAGAATTGGGACAGTTAACAAAATTGAAATATACAGATAAAAAGTACTATAATAATGTTAAATTTCCTGAATCTTGTAACTTTATTATGATTATGTTAAGAGAGTACCCTTGTTCTTGAGAAATACAGACTGATGCATTAAGGGGTAATGGGGCACAACGATGTTGCCTAATCTCAAATAGTTCAGAAAAATAATGTGTATGTGTTGAGATAAGTAGAGAGAAAGAAAGGGAATAAAATAAAATAATAAATGTGGTAAAATAAACATGACAAAATTAAAAATTGGCAAATCTGGGTAAAGAGTATACAAAAGTTCTCTATTCTTGCAACTTTTCTTTAAGTCTGAAATTATTTTTTTAAGTCTATGATGGTAGGGATTAAGTCTATGATGGTAGGGTTGAAATTCCTGATTAAAGATTCATTGAGGGGAGAGGGAACAAAAGCTAAGTACATCCAGTAACACATGCATTAGCATTTAATTGTCTGAGTCAGTGTTTACTAACAAGCCACTAATAGAAATGACTGATTATACGAGTAATGTATTTCCTCCAAACTGTCTTACTTGAGTTTAAACACAGCTGCAAATGAAAAATTCTGGAATAGCCAGATCCCATGCAACTGTTAGGGGGTCTGTGCTCTCTGCCTCTAATTGCACATTTAAAACAAAACAAAACAAAACAAAATAAAACAAAACAAAACAGGGCAATAATCATTGCTGACATGATCTCAGGTATTGCATGTGGCCCTGGTTATACCTGTTTCCTCTACTTCCCCACCTTGGCAGCAGTAGGTCTCTGGCATTTCTTGTCACACAGGGATGGTGCCAAGTGAAAGTTTGAGCCATTCTACTTTTCTCCAGAACCCTGGCCAGCAAATTGATACCAAGCCCTAATGCAGCCATTTGGAATTTAGTCCTTTCCTGCATTTCCATTCAACTGCCAAATTAGTCTCTGACCCCTCTCTAGGGCTCCAATTCAGAAAACCAAGTAAGGGTAGCTCTGTGTAATCCTCACCTCGCAAATCTGGGTCCCAAGGAAACAGAAGGTTTTCAGACCCTGCTCTTGCAAACAAGAGTTTCACGCCTTGGCTTATATGCTCATCTCAAATGCTCAGATCTGTCTCATCCAGTCAACTCCAAAGCACATTCAGCAAATTTCAAATAAAATATCCTAGCTGTCAGTTCTCCACACATGCCTACCAAAAACTAAAACTCCTGCTAAAGCATTCTTCCCATTAAAAAGATTTAATTAAATTTCATTAATAAAGGATGATTCTTTTCACTGGTGATTGACAGATAATGCCTATGCAAGACTGGCTATGTTTCTGTGATATCATCTTCTTGCCCCATGGATCTTCCTAGGACTCTTTCCCTAAGCTCTCTTTTCCCTTATAGGCCCTTACATGATATCAATGACACTTATGTGTTGATGTCTCAAAAATCTCTATCTCCAGACAGATTTCCTCTTGAGACTCTAGGCCCTTATCTCTAATTGCTTTTCTGACAACTTCAGCATTGCAAGCATTTGGAGATAGGGGCCTAGAGTCCCAAGAAGGAAATCTGTCTGGAGACAGATATTTTTGAGACATCAACACATAAGTAGTGTACCTACAATTCATCATGTTCCAGACACATCATTGTCTTCCAGTCCTTACCAACATCTCATGTAGGTACCACTATCTACCACATGGCCCAAACCAACCCACTCCATATCTACTCTTTACACAACAATGGGAGAGAGCTTTTGTGAACTTCAAGCATGACTATGTTTTTCCTTGCTTTAAATGTGGCTCTCCAGTAAAATCCAAACTTCTTAACATAACCTTTTATGAATGGCCTCATACTTACCTCTCTGAAGACCTTTATTATTTCCTATCTTTCTTTGCATTCTAGGTTCCAGCCATACTCTGCTTTATTTCGCCAGATATAAAATGCTTTTCTCCACCTCTAGATACATATTATTTTCACTGTCTACAAAGCTCTCACTTGAAAGTCACCTGGCTGATTCCTTCAGGATCACATGTCCCAGGAAATGCTTGGGAAAAGCTCTCAGGTTCAGCCACACTGGCCTCTTCCACCAATATGCACTCCAGCCTCAGGACTTTGCAGTGCTATTCCTTCTGCTCAGAACTCCCTCCCCCGAGATAATGACTTGCCTCTCCTTCTTTAAGTGTTACTCATACATCATTTTCCCTAGAAGCTCTTCATTGACCACCATATTTGAAATTGCAGCCTTTACCTTGACACTCTCAATTCCCTTTGTAGCTTGATTTTTCTCTACAGCACTATATCTGACACACTACACACTGCATTTATTTGCTTGCTTGTCTGTGTCTCTCAGTAGAATGTAAACTCCATGAAGACAAGAATTTTCGTCTGCTTGCTGACTATGTGAGACCAACACTTTAGGAATATTACATACATAGAACATAACAGATGTATAGTAAAAGTTTTTACTAAACAAATTAAAGATGAAATATATTTTCTGGCTATTTCCCCCCCTACAAATATAAGTAGAAACCCATCATCATTTCATTTTAGAAATAGAATATCTTAGTACAGCTTATGAAATGTAGTATTCTAGGGAAAGCACAGTTTAAGAACCTCAGGTCCCTAATATCATATTAGTTAACAAAAAAATCTTACAAAATAGATTATCTACCTGGAAAATAAAAGCCATTTTCATCACATCTTGCAATAACTTTCTGGCCTTTGAGAGGATCCAATTTTTTTGATTTGATTTTATTTGTTGGATTTCCTGGAGATTTCTGTTGCTAAAAAATATAAAACATTAATAATTGATTTAAAAAGTCAACACAGACAGTGAAAATCACAGATACAGGGTAGTCTGGGATTCTCTACTGAGAATTGCACTATCAAAAATTAGAGAATATACATATACTTTGTATAATCATTCTGGAGTACTTCCTGTTCTATGTTATTGGGAATAAGCTTTTAAAATTGAATTGATGGGGTGCCTGGGTGGCGTAGTTAAGCGTCTGACTTCAGCTCAGGTTATGATCTCATGGCTTGTGAGTTTGAGCCCCATGTCGGGCTCTGTGCTGACAGCTGGAAGCCTGGAGCCTGCTTAGGATTCTGTGTCTCCCTCTCTCTGCACCTCCCTTGCTCACACTCTGTCTCTCTCTCTCTCAAAAATAAATAAACATTAAAAAAATTTTTAAATAAAATAAAATTGAACTGATATATGGGAACCAGTGTTCCCATCTACCACATGGCCCAAATTCTGCAGCCTAAGACTAATCAAAATGTTAACACATAAAAAAAGTCAACATTTCCCAGAGAATTTAAGCAGGATCCATGGTCTTAAAACATAATATTCAGTATATACAGATACAGTCCAGAATACAACATACTTTTATTTATCTATTTATTTATCTATTTATTTATTTATACTTATTTTAACATTTATTCATTTTTGAGAGACAGAGACAGAGCACAAGTGGGGAAGGGGCAGAGAGAGAGAGAGAGACAGAGAGACAGAGACAGAAAGACAGAATCTGAAGCAGGCTCCAGGCTCTGAGCTGTTGGCACAGAGCCTGATGTGGGGCTAAAACCCACAAACCATGAGATCATGATCTGAGCTGAAGCTGGATGCTCAACTGACTAAAAGACCCAGGCGCCTCTGCAACATACTTTTAAAAAGCAAGCAGGGGCACCTGGGTGTCTCAGTCGGTTAAGAAGCCGACTTTGGCTCAGGTCATGATCTCATGGTCTGTGAGTTCGAGCCCACGTCAGGCTCTGTGCCGACAGCTCAGAGCTTGGAGCCTACTTCAGATTCTGTGTCTCCCTCTCTTCCTGCCCCTCCCCCACTTGCTTGCTCGCTTTCTCTCTCTCTCTCTCTCAAAACTAAGATAAAAGCATAAAAAAAGGTCTTAAAAAGCAAATATGACTGATTTTCAAGTTAAAAGGTGATCAATAGGTCACAATCCTGAGATGACCCAGGTGTTAGAGTAATCAGATAAAGACTTTAAATCTGCAGTTATAACCATGGTCCATGAGGTTGAATTCTTGAAATGAATGGGAAGGTAGTTGTTTTCAGCAGAGAAATAGAAACTATTTTTAAAAAATTAAAAATTTTAGGAGTAAAAAACCACAATATTTGGAAGGGCTCAATAGCAGAATTGATATGACAGAAAAAAGAAACTTGAAGATGAATCAACAGAAATGATCTAATCTGAAGAATACAGAAGAAAAAGACTTTTATTTTTTATTTATTAATTTTTTGAGAAAAAATATTTTTAAAAAATGAGCAACATCCTTCCTGTTCAGATAACTCATTCAAAGCCCAGCTCAATTATAATCTCTCTGGGAAAATTTTACCACAGGCAATTTCAGAAAAAGTAAAGGAAAGGACCACGTTGTAATGTTCAAATGGTACTGTATGACTCAAGACTTGAAGTGAATGTCATGCTGTGTCCACTACACGAAGAAACTGGCAGCATCATTTTGATTTGTAGAGTCTAATTTTAAAATCCTGTTTTCTATATGCTTGTTGACTGATCACTAGTAGAAAGACCCAGTCCCCACTATATCCTCCACTCCCCCAAAGCCCAAAGCCCTCATTACATCAACCAGAACAGTCATTATGCTTTACTTCCAATAAATTTTAGAACCAGTGCTCCTGTAAAATAAATTTAAAATGAATTATTAGAAAACAAGATTTAAAAAACAGACATGCAGCATTTGAGTTTCTAGGTAAGATCTATTTTATCATTCTGGAAGGCAAATAACAAATGGCTTGGGAAAGAAGACTTAAATTCAAAGTACTAACAGACTGGTGAGAAATTTACCATTTTTTTCCTTGGTATTTCATGGCCTGATCACAAGGCCGCCCAAAACACAACAGTGGCACCAGGGTGCAGACAGAGGGCTCTAGGAGAAGCCCTGTAGTTCTGGCTTAATGGGAAAAGGAACTCCTAACACTCACAAAAATTAGAGAAATCCCCTTGTCTTCTTCTCAGACCCCAGTCCACAAGCAGTCCTGTGGTAGGGGCATCAGTGTTGGCAGTGTGAGTCCAAAGGAGCTAAATCTCTGAAGGAGGGGAATCTTCTTGTCTGGTTAGTGGTGCTAGGTTCCAAGAGGGTGAGTGAACCCCGGTGTTCTCTCTCTCTTTCTCTTTCCCTGGCCCCTGTTTGGCTCCAGATGCAAGTAAGTGGAGGCATGCAGCTGAGCTGAGAACATAAAACCTTAGGTTCTGGCTGGAGGACTGGAAAGAGGAACCCCAGGAAATCAGAAATTACCAGGAAGATCATTTATATTACAAGAGGGAAGGCCAAGTATTACCCCAATCCCAAACCAAAGCTACCATAGAAAAGGAAACTATGAACCTACATACTCCTCTTGAATATAGATGTAAAAAATCTGTAAGAAACTATTCGCAAGTAAATCCAGCAACATACAAAAAGGACTGTACATGATTACCAAGCATCCTAGGAATGTAAACCTGTTTTAACATCCACAAATCAATTAATGTGATACACCATATTAATAGAATAAAGGATAAAGCCATATTGTTAAATGTATGGAGAAAGAGTAGTTGACAAAACCCAACACCTTTCATGATGAAGACTCCCAACAAACTAGGAACAGAAGGGAACTTTCTCAACTCAGTGAAAATCATCTATGAAAAGCCTACAGCAAACATTATCCTTAATGATGAAAACCCTTAAGATCAGAAACAAGGCAAGGCACTCTGCCCCTCCTACACATTGTACTTGAGCTTCTGGCGAGTACAATCAGGTCAAGGAAAGAATAAAGGCATCCAGGTTGGAAAGGAATAAATAAAACTGTCTTTATTCATGAATGCTATGATCTTCTACATGGCAAACTCTAAGGAATCCACCCAGCTACTACCAGAATTAATTAACAAGCTCAGCAGGATGTCATGATACAAGATAGATCTACAAAAACAAACCAACTGTATTTCCATGTACCAGCTATGAATATCTTAAAATAAAGCTAAGAAAAGAATTCCAAGGGGCCCTTGGGTGGCTCAGTTGGCTAAGTGTGTGACTTCTGTGCAGGTCAAGATCATGTGATCTGTGAGTTGGAGCCCTGCATTGCGCTGCTTGCTGACAGCTCAGAGCCCGGAGCCTGCTTCTGATTCTGTGTCTCCCTCTCTCTCTGTCCCTCCCCCACTTGTGCCCTGTCTCTCTCAAGAAAAGAAAAGAAAAGAAAAGAAAAGAAAAGAAAAGAAAAGAAAAGAGAAGAAAAAAGGGAAAAGAAAAGAAAACCAAGGGGCACCTGAGTGCCTCAGTTGGTCAAAGGTCCAAATTCAGCTCAGGTCATGATCTTGCAGTTCATGAATTTGAGCCCTTGTGACAGCCTCTTGTGCTGCCAGTTTAGAGCCTGGAGTCTGCTTTAGATTCTGTGTCTCCCTCTCTCTCTGCCCCTTCCCTGCTCACACTGTCTCTCTCCAAAAATAAATAAACATTAAAAAAATTAAAAAAAAAGAGTTTCATTTATAACAGTATCAAAAAGAACAGATATTTAGGAATAAACATCAAAATAAGTGAAAGAACTATACAATGAAAACTAGAAAAGATTGCTGAGAGAAATGAAAGATCTAACAATTGGAGTGACATATCATGTTTATTATGGATTGGAAAATTTGATATAGTTAAGACAGCTATTTTTCCCAAACTGATCTCTAGATCCAATATAACTCACATCAAAATCTCAGTAAGTTTTTTGTTTTCTGGGTTTTCTTGCAGAAATTGAGATACTGAAACTAAAAGTGCCAAAATGATTTGGAAAAAAGAACAAACCTGTAGGATGTACACTTCTTGATTTCCAAACTTATTATCAGAAAGCGTAATCAAGAAAGTGCAGTACTGACATGAAGATAGTCCTATGGCCATGAGAACAGTATTGAGAATCCAGAAACAAATCATTACATTCGTGGTCAATTGATTTTTAACACTTTGGGGAAAATTTTTGCAACTTCTCTAAAAATTAAACATAAATTTACTATATGCCCCAGATATACCACTATTAGATATCTAGCCGAGGGAAATGAAAACTTTTATCACACAAAGACTTTTATGTATTTGTATCAGCATTATGCACAATAATGAAAAAGTGTAAATAATGCAAATGTTGATTAACAGGGGAAATGGATAAACAAAATGTCACATATCCATACAATGAAATATTATTGAGCCACTTATACATAAAACGTACAGAAAAGGCAAATATATAGAGACAGAAATTGATGCGTGGTTACCTGGGGCTGGGGGTGCAAACAGAGACTGAGTGCAAATGGGCATGAGGTATCTTTCTGGGGTGATGCATGTGTTCTGAAACTGGATTTTGGTGGTGGTAGTTGACAGCTGTCAGTTTTACTAAAAATCACTTAATTGAAATAGGTAAACTTTACAGTGTGAACATCGTATTTCCATAAACCTGTGGGTTTTTTTTTAAAGGTAAAAATAGATAGCTGTTTACTTTTGGTTTGCTCTATGTAACTATTCACGGTATTTTGCATGCAGTGGGGGTGAATGAGTGAATGAGCACAGAACCTTCTGAATCTACTCTTAAATCAAAACATAGACCAAATAGGTCTTTTTCTTCAAATCACCACATTGTGGAAACTGGGGACTTTTTTCCTTAGATTTTTTTTTCATTTTTAAATTTCCTGACCATTAACTTATTAATTCTTGGGTCCTCCATCCTAATCAGAGTGCCCGTGACATCACTCTCCAGCTTCTCTTTGCAGGCCATCAAAATGTCCCTTTCCTTCATGATACAAAGCCAATATAAGGTGCTTCCACATGCTTTTTGATGTCACTTTTTTACAATGCTATAGCTATATTATACATAAAGTATTCAACATTCATATACAGGTCTTCTGTTAAGGAAGACTCTAATTTATGAAACAATGACTGTAACAATTGAAATACACCTAGTGAACATAATTTGTCTTGGGTTGCAATTCATGTTCAGTATAATTTGGGCTCATTTCCCTGGTGCTCTATGTAACTGGGTTCTGTTGCAGCTGTCTATCATTTGGATCTGTTTGGAGATGCTTTTCGGGTTCATCAAAAGAAGTGGGAGTATGGTTTATTTCTGGGGAAATGAAAATGTAGGGCAGGGGCCTCAGAAGAGAAGAAATAATGAACTAAATAAAGGTTTAAGATCTCTTGAAAGAACTGTGGGATGGATATATAAATATAAATATATGTATATGTAATTTTTAAATGTTTATTAATTTAAATGTTTATTAAATTAACTAATTAATGTTTATTTAATTTAAATATTTATTTATTTTTGAGAGAGAGAGAGAGAGAGCGAGCACAAGCGGGGATGGGGCAGAGAGAGAGAGGGAGACAGAATCTGAAGCAGGCTCCAGGCTCTGAGCTATCAGTACAGAGCCTGATTGCAGGGCTCAAACCCACAAACATAAGATCCTGACCTGAGCCAAAGAAGGACACTTAACTGACTGAGCCACCCAGGTGCCCCAGAATTGTGGGATACGTAATAAGCCTTCACACCTGTGCTGCTTGTGGCCTATGCAGCATGGACAGAAATGTAAGCTGAATACTACCCTTCTGTTTATGATGCTCCCTTTTCACCAGATTTTGCTGGAGTCCCTTCATTCTCATGGAATTTCTATTTTTACAGATGCAGTTATTATGTCAAAGAGGTGAATGTTACCTGTTTGTTCCTGGGCTTTCACCCAGAGGAGAAACCTAAGCTGTCCTTCAGAATGACCTACTACAATCTGAAATGGCCTCAAAGGGCGGAGACTGGACCAGGAGACAGGAGAAATATGACCAACTGCTGCCCAGCTGGCTGTATGACTTTGGGCAATCTTTTAACCTTTCTGGGCTTCAATTTCTGCATAAGCCAAGAGATGGTACAAACTAAATGATCTCTAACATCTTCTAATTCCATATTTCTTCCCAGAAGAACCTAGGTATTACTTTTTCTATACTACTAGAGAAACTGTCGGGCTGTGTGTATACAAAGACAGGATACTAGCATGATATCTTTGTTTGCAGTTTTCACAATGTAAGGGAAACGCAACAACCAGAGCCGTGAACATGAGTAACTCAGTGTTCCATCATAACACTCCAAAGAGACACACACACCACAGTTTCCTACAATCAGTTCCTCGACAGAAGACTCCATGTAAAGTATTCTCACCCCTAATAGAATTTAGAATCTCGGGAATCTTGAACATACCAAGTAAAATCACCTGTTGCTTAAAAACCTCACCTCTATATAAAGTTTAACTTCCAAAGCCATCTTCCTTCATGCTGCCAGTGTCCACATCACAGACCAGGCAACTATGGAGGTCATCAGATAGCCTTTTCACCTCCAGATGGATATTATCTTGATTTCCAAAAAGATGTCCACATTGATCCCAGAAAGGCAATTCCCCCCTTCAGATTTCAACAATATAACAGATAAGCCACTTACTAGAATCTATGCCTAGATACATTTAAAGTTCCTTTAAAAAATTCTAAATGAGTATAATCGCATTTATTTAACTAGCCCCCTTCATCTCTAGATTCCAAATATCGATTCTCTCAACATCCTAGCCAGAAGCTAACCGATGAAAATGCTTTCTATATTTTCACAGGTACAAATCCGCGAAGTCAATGGCCTGAAATCATCAGAGAGATCTTTTTTCTCTATAGCTGTCACTCACTTCCCAATTCATCTGATATAGAACCACCGTTCACTCTGTGAAGACCTTTCCTGCACGAGCAACACTGAACAGTAGCAACATAGAGCACTATGATGTTCATTTTTTTACGAACAGAAAACGCCACCTAAGAAAATGCCTTTCTAAATGACTGAAAAGTATTGCCTACCTTCAAATCACTCATACACCTGTGGGTTCACCTGAAAGGACCATTCCAGTACCAAAGAACTTTGTACATGCAACATGTTTACTCTTCTTTTGTTTCCAACTGTTACTATTATTGGCAACAATTCATTTCTGGTTGTTTCCACAACATGGAGCTTTATGGAAGAACTATTCACTCTACACTCAATGATTCACCCACACCACTGCACAATCAATGCAGCTACATCACAGATTAAGTAGAGTAGCCATAGGAAACAAATCTACAGGGCCAGCTTTAGTACAATGGTTCATTCCACAGAAATAGAGCATTGGTTTGCTGGGATGGAAGGGTAGCAGTAAGGACAGCTACACACAGCATTCCTTCAGCCACAATGTTGACAGCACCTTTCCAGAAAGGCCATGTGCCACAATTTTTGAATCTTGCCAAAGACTTTAGAAACACTGTACAGCCTATACCAAAGAACATGCCCAGTGCTGTTCTTTTCCTGGCATGCCTTCAGCTATCCACACACAAAATACAAACATGTCTGAGTTTTAAAAAGAAATCTATGGAGGATGAAAGTCAGAGGGGGTGGAGAATAGGAACAAAAATGGTAGCACTAAATAGATAAGGCAACATAGCTCTAGGCTTAGGTGCATGAGAATAGCTGCGTGTCAATCTCAGTGGGGAAGTCAGACAGGCAATGATCCTGGCAGTAAGGATGCTGTCCACTGGGTAATTTGATTTTGCCTTGTTTCCAAAATTCAGAGAATCCAATTCATTTTCTTACCAGATTTGATTACCAGGTGATGTAGAGCAGGATCCAAAACGGTGCCACCCTCCTTTCATTTATGACTTAATTTCAAGGTCACATGCTCAGGTTTTCATTGGTGGGGACAGTGAAGTTAGTAAATGTTTGATGCTTTAAAATTTCCCATTTAGCAACGTGCTTCCACACTACATATAGGATGCATTTCTACAACTTAACTAGAACTAATCTTTGGCTCCAAATCTTGTTATGAAACGACTACTAAATATTTTTTTCTGCCCTCAATCATTGAACTGCTGCCACCCAGCAGCTCCAACATGCTTCTCTGTCCATGTTTTGTCTTAAAAACCAACTAAAGTCTGTGGCTGCTATAATCAAGATAATACTTGTAGTATCATTTATGTTTTGACCTTTCCTCTCGCCAGGATACCCAAATATAAGACCAGAACATTTGCAAACTGGTCTCTGTAAATCATTCAACTCTCTTTAAAACCTTGGTGAGAAGGATGAGGCCAGCCTGGAACATCTGCTGACCTTCACTATCTCTTTCCTCATTTAGGTTTAGAGGGGTTTCCTCCACCCTGAGAATATCTAGGGTCTGCCTCTCTTTTAAAAATGGGTTCTGCAAAAAGAACGAAAAGACCTTATAGGAAAATGTAAATCAGGAATGGGCCCACTCCTGCCCAGCCCTTCTCCGCCACCAAGTGACCACCCAAGTAAATGAGTCAGAAGTCTTTGTATGCTTCCCTTCCCAAGGCATTTGCATTTTATTTTTTTTTTATTAAAAAAATTTTTTTTAACCTTTATTTATTTTTGAGACAGAGAGAGAGCATGAATGGGGGAGGGTCAGAGAGAGGGAGACACATAATCTGAAACAGGCTCCAGGCTCTGAGCTGTCAGCACAGAGCCCGACTTGGGGCTCGAACTCATGGACTTGGGGCTCAAACTCATGGACCACGAGATCACGACCTGAGCTGAAGTCGGACACTTAATGGACTGAGCCACCCAGGCACCCCATGGCATTTGCATTTTAACAGGAGGCAAACTTATCTTGCCAAAGAGTAAAGCTCTAAGGGGAACGTCCTGCCTCAGCCCTGGGCAAAGTCCTCTTGCAAGACCTCTCAGAAGCACAGCAGGTCAGCACTGGGGCCCACAGGGACACTAAGGATATCGCAGCCGAATCCAAGGCTTAAAGGGAATGCTGTGGCCAGGTGGACATGAAGAGAGAATCATTTTCTCCTGTGAGGAGTCTTGGACACCTAGCCTTGCTTTAAAATCCAAAGGCGGGGACGGAGAGTGCTTTTCTGGAGGTGGTGTTCCATTCTTCCTCAGGGAATGGTGTAACTTTAGAAAACACAGCATGTGAAACACACATCCCCAGAACTTCCCTGCAGTTTTCACTTCCCTCTCCTGGGGGCTGCTTCCTGAGCAGATGGCTGCTGAGTGGCTGAGCTGTCTGGCCTTACTCTCCTCCCAGTTTGTGGTTCTGGTGCAATGTGAGTGGCTCCTTAGGAAACACAGGAAACCAACTGCAGGATGAAGCCCTGAACCACAAAACAGTCCTCTGCTCCCCAATACCGTGCGTGCAGCACTGGGCCATGGAGTCAACCACTCTGAAAGTAAAATCTCCAATTAACGTTAATCAATAGCAACTCAAAGGGCTTTTGTGGGGAAAAAAAATTTTTTTCTTTTTTCTTCTCTTTCTCCTCCTCCTCTTCCCCCTCCCCCTTCTTTTTTTGGTAGTGGCAAAGGAACTGATATATATGCATTAGATGCTGCATAAAATTATTTTCCTAGCTTGAAGACCAAACTTGTAACATCTTCTCGGGAATATTTCTTCACTACGCCTTTAGGAAAAAATCAAAGAGAAAAATTTGAAGTGTTTTAAATAGTTAAATCTGAAAATTATCACAGCCTTCTAATCTGTAACTCAGATGTTACTGATTCAGTTATCCATATGTTGCTACCCCATGAACAAATGCCACACACTGGAGCTACTTTTGTTTCACTGCCTGGAGTGTGGACCACAACCAGCTATCTGCTGTATACAAATATATATCTCACACATGGCTACAGTATAAAAATAAATGCTGGGTCTTTAAGAAAACTTTTCAAGACCTCTGTTGTGGTTACTCCACCTACCTGCCCCCAAATCCATTCTGCCCTGCCCTGCTCCATACCTCAAGAGGGTGACCCCATGGATGACACCACCTTATGTATTTATCTTGCTGGCCAGCTTCTGGACAGGGGGAGCCAATGGCAGGCCAGAGGTCAGAGGGCAGCAGGAGGAGAAAAGACTGGGGTGTCGGTTCCATACTCCTTCCCTGCCCTGTCTCTCTAGAACTATCTCCCACTCCTGCTAGTGGATTTAGCTCTTACAGGGCTCCAGGAGTACCATTTCCTTCCACCCCTTCATGTCTAGGGGTAACGACAACTTCCTGCTATTGCTGGTTGTTGGGGGCCCTGAATCCCTTTGGCCACCCTAGACCTACGTCCACCTCTACAAACGGTCCCTCCATTTCTTCACTTGAACTGACTGAATGGGATTCTGTTTCCTGCTTGGCCCCTATTGATAAGCCCTCCACACTCAGTTCTACTCCAGAGAGGGAGGTCAATGACCATACTTAAACCTGCTGAGGGTAGGATTTGTGCTTATGAAAAAAACCTAGTACAGGACAATGCTGAGGTCTGCCCAGCTAAAAGCTCCAGCAAAGAGGGTTTTATTCAGCTTTAGGATGAAGAGACATTCTGGCTGTGATTTTTGTCACCTCAGGGATCCCCAGAGCTGATAGTCACCTTCCCACTCCAAAACATCAGGATACTAGACAGGAAACTTTTTAGATAATATAGAGTTGGTGGGAGTTTTTCTTCCCTTCTTTCAATTCCTTCCAGTGACTGGTATTCCCAATCAGGATTCTCTCCTTAAGACCTCAGCTGACTGTGGGACGATCACGAGGCTGGCAGCACTCTCCCTTCGGCACCCCCACCTGTCCCATTGGAGTGCCTCTCTCTCTGAGACTTCAGCCCCACCTGGCCACATCTACCATCATCCCTCAAGGGCCCATATGAGGTCCCTTTCCCAGAAGTTAACTATCTCCAAGGTGCTGGCTTGAATGTGCAGGGGTCATTTTTCCTGTGATGACAACATCACTGATGCACAGCCCAGATTTGTTAATACTCCGCCCAGACACCAGGGAATCTTATGTGCTGCTGAAAAGCAATTAACAATCGCTAGAAAGTCTTCCTACCATACTCGAGTATCAGCAGAACAGACTCAAGTTTTTCTAGTGGAATGAGGAAGGTTGACTAGTTGTAAAGGGTTCTGGTGGGAGGCCTCCTTCCTCCCTTTATTTTTTATTTTATTTATTTTAAAATCTATTTATTTTGAGAAAGAGAGAGAGAGAGAGCATGGGAGGGGCAGAGAGAGGAGAGAGAGAGAAAATCCAAAGTAGGCTCCACGCTGTCAGCACAGAGCACGATATGGGCAAGAACTCACAAAACGTGAGATAATGACCTGAGTAGAAACCAAGAGTCAGATGCTTAACTGACTGAGCCACCCAGGGACCCTTTATTTTATTTTTAAAAAATGTTTATTTATTTATTTTGAGAGACAGAGAGAGCACGAGTAGAAGAGGGGCAGAGAGAGAGAGAGAGAGAGAGAGAGAGAGAGAGAGAGAGAGCGCGCGCGCTCTGACAGCTCATAGCCCGATTCAGGGCTAGATCTCACCATCCTTGAGATCATGATCTGAGCCAAAATCAGAGTCAGATGCACCTGACTGAGGCATCCAGGTGCCCCTATTCTGACTCCATTTTATACAACTCAAAGAAATGTCTAAGTCTTTCCAACCAACTTTCTCCTATACAGTGCCAAACTCACTGTTTTCCTGACAGTGTTTTCCAATCCAAATGGTCTCTCTCCTTCTCTCACTTTCCACGTTCCACCTCACCCAGCCTCACCTGTATCCTCCCTACACTCTTTCTCTTGGATGATTTCTCATGGACTGGAGCACTCATTGCACCATTCCTAAAGGCCACAGACTCCAGATTCCTTTCTAGTCACAACTTGGAGAAATAAACATGGGTAGCTGGCTGTGTAGCTATGTTTCCATGACCTCTTTTAGGGTTGCTTACAGGTGCTTACAGCTTCACAAGATTTTCTGCCTCCAGATTTTCCAAGGCTTGGGTCAATGTTATGAGTATGGAGAGCCTGTTGGGTCTTTCTGGGCCTGGGTTCTGCAGGATTTGCTCTGGAGAACAACCCTTAGGTAGTAAGGAAATGTAGGATACCATGGCTGGGCTGCCTAGACCAGGCTCCCAGGGAGAACTATGGAAGGTCAATTATAATTCAGATGCCCAGTGGTGATTTCTACCATAGCATAGCTCTGATTAGCCAATGATGGTGAAATCTGCAATCATGGCAATAAAAGAAGAGTGAGCAGAGGTAGTTTTCAAGGGGAATTTAAATTTTCAGCCTTCAGATTTCTTTTCATTATGTAGTCAGTGAGCCAAGCACCTGTCTCTAGGGACACCACAGAACTAGCAGATTATGGAAATAGGGGAAGCAATTCTTTAGTTATGTGCAGAATGTGACCATGGTGGGCAGAGCAGGTGGGATGATTGTTCTCCCCTCAGGTCTGATCCTGAGGCCAGCAAAAGACTACCAGGTAACGCTTGAGTAGAAAAAGCAAGGTATAGGCTAGCCTAACACTAACATGTACAGCCACTTCTTCCCACATTTGATTTTGATCAACAAGAAAAGTCACGAAGCTGCCCCAAACTCAGGAACCAGTGGGGTGACTACAGATCAGAGAGTCACAGCCATCCAGACTCCATAGCATGCTGTGGCATGGACCAAATCCACTGGCCACCCCCTTCTGACTGTGTGTGGGCTTTCCGATTAGATGCCCATTCCTAACAAACTTTAGTCACCTTTTGCTACATGTTATCAATAAACTCTAGGGGACCTTAATAAAAAAATAGATGCTTTCTTGCTCCCCAATTTACAATCATTCATCAAAATCTTTGGCCTTTGCTGAAGGAATTTATGATCAGACTATATTTATATATGAGTCAGTGAAAATGACTTTCATCTGTGGTGAATTTTCCCCCTAGGGGTCTCACAAGCCCTTGCCATCTTGAGCTTTGGTCCCAACCAATGTTTGTCACAAGAGGAGATTGAGACCTGTTAGTGGATTATGAAGTCAAACCAGTGGAGCATGGCAGACATGGAATAAAAACATCTCATAATACATCACACATCATGAGGAGAAATATCATTATAAGAAAACACTACACAAACTATCCCATTGCCGAGGGCCATGCTAAGAGTGCAAAGAACTCTGAAGAGAAGATGCCAAGTATGATACCCCCTCCTCCCATTCATTACCAGTGGAAAACTGTCCTGAGCACATGGACCTCATTGGAACAGACAGTAGGGACTTTACACACCCTATGTGGGGGCAGGGTGGTGAAGGGAGAGCCTTAGCCCCTGACCAAGAAGGGGGCAGCAGTGGACCCACTGATACCATTACATGCACTGTCTTCTCTCACTCTAGCTCATGCCTCAAGTTCCCACCATCTCTTCTTCCTTTCCTTCTTTATGAAGATCTTGAAACAAAATCTTTACTTCCTGTACTTACTTTTCTTCACTTCTACCCACTACACCCACTGCAAACTGGTTTCTGTTCCCACAATTCCACTGAAATTATTCTAAGATCACTAATAATCAAATGGCTTGGAGACATCATTCTGTATGACTTTTCAAAACTTCTCAGTAGAAACTTTAACAATGGATGTAGCAAGAGCAGGTTTTCAGGGACAGTTAATTATTCACTTTGTCTTCTTGACCCTTGGGTACCCACAGGGCATCCAGTGAGGAGGGCCAACAGACAGCCACATGTTTGAAGGCCTCATATGGTGCCTCCCAAGGGAATACTAAATAATTCTTTGGGGGAAGTCACTTTGAATAACATTAATAGGCATAAGATGTTTTGTGATAAAATTTTTGCTTTCTGCACAAAGACACTTTTCTACAATGGAGGGGGAAAGTGTGATTTGTAGGGGAAAAATAAAGTTAAAGAAAAACAAACAAAACCAAAAGAGAATCCAAGAATCCAGAGCAGCAAATGCAGAATTTAAAATCAAGGAAAGCCAGGGGAGCCTGTGTGGCTCAGTCGGTTGAGCATCTTACTTCTGAATTTGGCTCAGGTCATGATCCCAGGGTCACGGGATCAAGCTCTGCATTGATTATCTCTCTCCTTCTGCCCCTGCTTAAGATTCTCTCTCTCCTTCTGCCCCTCTCCCACACTCATGGTCTCTAATTAAAAAAAAATTTTTTTTTTTAATTTTAAATCAAGCAAAGCCAGTATCACTTAGCAAAGACTAAATCCAAAAAAGATGAATCTCAAGGGTTAGTTCTTTGGGGGTAGATCTATTAGTGAATATATAGTGAATATAAAAAAAGTATATAGAATTCAGTAAGATTTAAGATGATCTATTCCAGGTCCACACACACCCATGCACAGTCAGAAAGGGGGTGTTATATTGGTAACAAGTATTTAGAGCCCCAAAATATTCATGTCCTTTGAACAACGGATTCCACTCCTAAGAATCTGTCCTAACAAAAAAATACACCATGGAAGCCATTAAGATGTGTGAAAGAGAAAACTGAAAAATATCCCAAATGTCTAACATTCAGTGAAGAATTAAATAAATCATGGTATAATACACACCATGAAATATTATGTAGTCACAAAAAGTCAATCTGAGATTCACAAAACACAGAGAAAGTATATGAGAAAATGCTAACTTAAAAAGCAGAAAATGACATTTTTTCAAAGAAGACACACAGATGGCCAACAGACACATAAAAAGATTCTCAATATCACTCATCATCAGGGAAGTGTAAACCAAAACCACAAGGAGATATCATCTCACACCAGTGAGAATTGCTAGTATCAAAAAGACAAGAAATAACAAGTGTTGGTGAGGAGGTGGAGAGAAAGGAACTCTTGTGCACTGTTGGTGGGAATGTAAATTGATGCAGCTACTGTGGAAAGTAGTATGGAGGCTCCTCAAAAATTAAAAAATAGAATTGCCATATGATCCAGTAATTCCATCACTGGGTGTTTACCCAAAGAAAATGAAAATCCTCATTCAAAAAGATACCTTACCCCTATGTTTATTGCAACATTATTTACAGTAGCCGAGATGTGGAAGCAACCCAAGGGTCCATTGATAGATGAATGGATAAAGAAGATGTGGCATACACACACATACACAATGGAATATTACTCAGCCATAAAAAGGATGAAAAGGATGAAATCTTGCCATCTGTGACAACATGGACGGACCTAGAGGGTATCATGCTAAGTGAAATAAGTCAGACAGAGAAAGGCAAATACCATATGATTTCATTTATATGCGGAATCTAAAAAACAAAACAAATGAACAAACAAAAAGAAGAAGAAACAGAGCCATAAATACAGAGAACAAACTGATGGTTGCCAGAGAGAAAGGGGTTGGGGATGGGCAAAAGGGGTAAAGGGGAGGAAGTGGTACAGGTCTGAATGAATAAGTCCTGGGGATGAAACGTACAGCATAGGGAATATAGTCAATGGTACCGTACTAGTGTTGTATGGTGACAGAGGGTATCTACACTGTGATGAGCATAGCATAACATACTAAATTGTCAAAGCACTATATTGTACACTTGAAACTAATATAACGCTGTGTGTCACCTATAATTAAAGAGGAGAATACGAAATAATTATGGAGATTATGACTGCTTCTATATAAAAAATTTATTCAAGGAGGAAAAAGAAAGCTAAAAGTAAGTGATCCAAAGTGGTAATAATAAGGCAGTTGGATTAGAAATCATTTTTTTCTTTTTGAAAAGTTTGTTTTATTAGTAATAATTACTAACACTTGGGGGGGGCTTTCAACATGAAGTACTTTAAGAAGTCATTTTACTCCCATAATAACCCTGTGAGACAAATACTAGTAATATTCCTATTTTACAGATTAAAAGACCTAAGATTCAGATGGAGTACCTGGCCAAGATAACATAGGGATTAGGTAGCATATCTGAGGCTGGACCCTGCTGTGGCTCAAATCAAAGTTCAGGCCTTTGATCACGACATTATACTTCTGTTTAGTTTCGTTTAAAAAAAAAAAAGGCCACAGTAAAATCAAATGGCATTTCCTTTCTGTTGAAAGGAAATCCTGTCACTTTAATGGGTTGGCTCTAACTCTTTTAGAAATCGGTGTGGAGGGGGGTGCAGGAGGGGGTAGGAAGGCCAGTGCAGGGATGGCAATGACTTGGGACAGGAGGGAGGAAGGACATATCAACACCTCCATGGCACCTACCTCTCCTCTCTTGTTCACATAATTCTCCTTCTTGGCAGCCTCCTGGAGTTCCATGGCCTGTTGGATATACATTTTCCCAGCTAGGATTTCATTTTCCAGCATTGACAGCTCCTTCAGTGAAATGGGCCAATTCAACCGTTCTAATGCCCCATTTAAAGCTGCCTTGTTTTCCAAGTACCGCATTGGCTTGTATGCATCTAACCTAAAAAGAAAAAAAAAAAAACAAACAAAGAAAGTGATCATAATGGAAACAACATGGAAAGATACTTTTCAGTAAAACCTCTCCTGAGAACCATCTCTCAGACAGATGTTAGCTATCAGTTGACACAATGATGGGCACACCCTCTGGTCCATCAGAGGACCACTGTGGTGGCTTGTATGAGTTAAAAATGACCATCTCTGTGAATTACAACAGGCACTCTTCCCTACTACCTAATTGGATTATCTGACTTTAAAGAAGTTTTACACACATAGCTTTATTTTCAATTTTTTCGGCATATTTGGAACTCATTCCTTTCTCCCTAGGCCCAACATTTGGCAGGACCAAAAATGAGCTTCAAAGAGATTTCACATGCTATGCCCAGCAGTAACCCTGGGAACACAGCAAAGCAAAGGGAAGGGAAGCAAAACATAAGCCAAATATTTGCCTCAGTGCAGTAATTCTTGTACCAGCTCACTCTAGCTATTTTGATCTCCTCTCCTTTTATAAGCCTAAACAGGCCTAAACTTTCTGGCTTCATTGTTTTGGGACACAAAGAACAGAAGGCAAACATTCTATGAGCTGATGAATACAGGCTGTGGGACTCCAGGGGAAGCCAGTGTGGTGTGATGGAGTCTACTTCCAGTCCAGCTTCTGCTGCATCAGACACGCCTGGAGGGGGAGAGAAAGAAAGAGGAGGAGGGGGAGAGAGGCAGGGGAGCATGAGGAAGAAAGAGAGGGAGCAACAGAGAGAGTGCAAGGCATTTCATAATTATCATTTTCTTACTGCTGAAAGCATCACTTCCTTTAGATTTAGGGTATTGAAAGAGTACAGTTTAAACCCAGCACAGCCACAGGACTCAATCCACAAACAAACCTATCTCCAGATAACAGAAAAAATTCTTATTAAATAATCTGAATGGAGTGATGTCATTAAGATGGTGGAATAAGAACCCCCAGGCTCCCATTCATACCCCCAGCCCCCAACCAGGAAATACTGACTAATCAATATATGGACCAAATTCCCTTTGTAAGGATTCCAGAAACCAGTTAAGAACTTACAGCACTCAAGATGAACTCGAAGCTAAAAAAGAATAGTGGATTAAAGTGGATAAAAAAGGTTGTTGCATTTTGCCTTCCTAGTCCCCCTGCTTCCCTGATATAGGGCAGCACAAGTGGGAGACAACTCGTAAATTGTGGCTTCCCCCTTGGGAGGGAAGGAGGATTGGAACGTGCATCCAATACTCTGGAGTTTTGGGAGGCTTCCCAAGGGACTGGTTTCCATCTTATCTGACTCAGAACACTGATGGGAATGGTGATATATTCTGGATACATGTTAGGGGTAGCTTGAGAAAAAAGAGGACTATCCATGGTTTATTGCAGCACCAAAGACACTGCAATACCAAAAACAGACACCAGGGGGAGAAAGAGATTATGGGCTTCTGATAAGGAAGGGGCAAACCTATTTGACAGAAATTTCATATACAAGGCTGGAGAAGACATATCCCAGAAAAGGTTTGAAAGATCCCCAGAATCTCTAACCCAGATGACTGGTGATGGTCATTTCCTATAAGAAGCTAGTCTAAAAAAAAAAAAAAAAAAAAGAAGAAGAAGAGGCTAGTCTATAAAGACCAGGAGAAGCGTCCTTTTTCAAATATTCAAATCTCCACTAAAGATTCTAAGGCATACAAAGAAACAGGGAAAGGTGGCCCAATCAAAGGAATAAAGTACGTCTTCAGAAATCTTCCCTAAAGAAATGGAGACCTGTGGAACATAAGGGAAGGGAAACAACAATAATATAAAAACAGGGAGGGGACAAAACATAAGAGACTCTTAAATATGGAGAACAAACAGAAGGTTACTGGAGGGGTTGTGGGAGGGTGAATGGGCTAAATGGGTAAGGGGCATTAAGGAATCTACTCCTGAAATTATTGTTGCACTATATGCTGACTAATTTGGATGTAAATTTAAAAAAATTAAATAAAAAAAAAAAAGAAATGGAGATCTATGAACAACGTGACAAAAAAATTCAAAATAACTGTCCTAAAGATTTCAATGAGCTCGAAGAGAACACAGACAACTACATAGGATCAGGAAAATGATGCATGAACAAAGTAAGAATATCAACAAAAATATAGAAACTATAAAAAAGAGAACTATAAAAAAGAGAAATTCTGGATCTGAAGAATATAATAACTGAAATGAAAAAATCTCTAGAGAAGTTTAAAAGCAGACTTGATCAAGCAGAAAAAAAATCAGCAAATTATTACTACTTTAAGCCATAAATTGTTACAAGAGACAAAGAAGGATATTATATAATGATACAAGGGTCAATCCACCAGGAAGATATGACAATTATAGATATATATGCACCGGTGTCGGAGCTCTCAAATACATGAAGCAAATATTGACAGAATTGAAGAGAGAAATAGATAGCAACATAATAAAAGTAAGAGATTTCAATCCCCATTTTCCACTATTGATAGAACAACCAGACAGATGGTCAATAAGGAAACAGAGTACTTGAACAATACCTTACTGACTGGATCTAATAGGTGTGTACAGAATATACCACTAGCCAACAGTAGGATACATATTCTTCATATGTGCTCATGAAACATTCTCTGGGACAGACTACAGGTTAGGCCATGAAACAAGTGTTACAAGTTTTCAAAATCGATGGGGCACCTGGGTGGCTCAGTCAGTTAAGTGTCCGACTTCAGATCAGGTCATGATCTCGTGGTTCACGACTTTGAGCCCTGCATCAGGCTCAGAGCCTGGAGCCTGCTTCAGAGTCTGTGTATCCCCCTCTCTCTGCCCCTCCCCCACTTGCACTCTGTCTCTCTCTCTCTCAAAAATAAATAAACAGAAAAAAAAGTTTTCAAAATGGAAATCATAAAAGACTATCTTCTCTAATCACAATGGCACAAAATTAGAAAATTAAAAGCAGATGCAAATTAAACACCACACTCTTAAACAGACAATGGGTCAAAGAAGAAATCACAAGGGAGATTAGAAAATATCTTGAGATACATGAAAATGAAAACACAAAATAACAAAATATACGAAATACCATAAAATCAGTACCGGGAGAAAAAATTTATTGTGCTAAATACTTACATTAAAAAAGAAGAAAGATCTCAAACCAATAGCCTAGAAAAAGAACAAACTAAATCCAAAGTTAGTAGAAGGAAGGAAAAAATATAGATTAGAGCAGAAATAGGTAAAATAGATTACAAAAAAAAAAATAGAAAAAAATCAATGAAAGTGTTGATTTTTAGAAAGAATAACATAACTGAAAAATGTTCAGCTAGATTAACTAAGAAAAAAAAGATGGAAGACTCAAATAACCATAATCAGAAAGGAAAAAGGAGACATTACAAGTAAAGCTACAGAAATAAAAGGGGTTATGAGAAACTGCTATAATCATTTATACACACAAACTGGATAACCTAGAAGAAAAGGATAGAATCCTAGAAACACACTATCAGCTAGACTGAATCATGAAGAAATAAAAAAATCTGAGGAGACCTATAACTAGAAAGGAGACTGATTCAGTAAACACATACCTTCCAACAAATATAAGCTCAGTACCAAATAGCTTTAGTGAAGAATTCTACCAAACATTTAAAGAATTAACACCAATCTTCTTTAAATACTTCCAAAACTGCAGAGGAAGGAGTATTTCCAGACTCATTCTATGAAGCCAGCATTTCCCCACACCAAAGCCAGACAAAAATACTACAAGGAAGCTACAGGCCAATAACCCTTATGAACACTGATGCAAAAATATTCAACAAAACATTAGCAAACAAATCTAACAGCCTATTAAAAGGATTATATACCATTAAATGCGAGATTTGTTCCTGTAATGCAAGGATGATTCCATATAAAAATTGATGTGACACATCATATTAACAATGAAGGAAAAAAACCACTTGATCATCTCAAGTGATGCAGAAGAATCATTTGACAAAATTCACACCCTTTCATGGAAAAAAAAGAAAAGACACCCAATAAGCCAGAATAGAAGGAAGTTACCTCAACACAGTAAAGGCCTCATATGAAAAGCCCACAGCTAACATCATCCTCAACAGTCAATAACTGGAAACTTTTCCTCTCAGAACAGAACAAAGCAAGAATGTCCACTCTTACTATTTTTATTAAGCAAAGTACTGAAAGTCCTATCCAGAGAAATTGGATAAGAAAAAGAAACTAAAAAAACATCCAAACTGGAAAGAAAGAAAATCATATCTGTTCACAGATGACACGATTTTATATGTAGAAACCCCTAAAGATCCCATAAAAATATTATTAGAACTAATAAATAAATTCAACAAAGTAGCAGGATAAAATATCAACACAGAAAAATCAGTTTTGTTTCTATACCCTACGAATGCACAATCCAAAAAGGTAATTAAGACAATAATCCCACTTAAAATAGCACCAAAAAGAGTAAGATACTTAGGAATAAAATTAACCAAGGATGTAAAAGATTTGCACACTGTAAACTATAAAACATCATGGGAAAAAACATTAAAAAGATGCAAACAGGGGCGCCTGGGTGGCGCAGTCGGTTAAGCGTCCGACTTCAGCCAGGTCACGATCTCGCGGTCCGTGAGTTCGAGCCCCGCATCGGGCTCTGGGCGGATGGCTCAGAGCCTGGAGCCTGTTTCCGATTCTGTGTCTCCCTCTCTCTCTGCCCTTCCCCCGTTCATGCTCTGTCTCTCTCTGTCCCAAAAATAAATAAACGTTGAAAAAAAAATTAAAAAAAAAAAAGATGCAAATAAACGGGAAAGACATGCTGTATTCATGAATTAGAAGATTTAATATTGTTAAAATATCCATACTACCCAAATTAATCTACAGATTCAATGCAGTCCCTATCAAAATCTCAATGGCATGTTTTGCAGAAGTAGAAAAAATCATCCTAATTCATGAAACCTCAAGGGGCTCCAAATAGCCAAACAATCTCGAAAAAGAACAAAGTTAAAGGCCTCACATTTCCTGATTTCAGGACATATTATACAAAGCTACCATAATCAAAATGCTGTGGTACTGACATAAAGACAAACATGATCAGTGGAACAAAATAAAGAGTCTAGAAATAAACTCCTATGTGTATGCATATATAGATGGTCAAATGATCATCAAAGGTGCCAAGAACTCACCATGGAGGACCATCTCTAACAAATGATTCTGGTAAAACTGGATATCCACATGCAAAAGAATGAAGCTGGAACCCTTAATGTATACCATACATAAAAATTAACTCAAAACAAAATGGATTAAAGACCTGAACATAAGGCCAAAAACTATAAAACTCCTAGAAAAAATATATAGGGGGAAAGCTTCATGATATTGGATTTGGCAATGGTTTCTTGGATAGAACACCCGAAGCCCAGACACAAATGTAAACATAGACAAATGGGACTACATCAAACATAAAAACTACGCATCAGAGGAAAATATCAAGAGGGTATAAAGACAACCTTTGGAATGAAAGAAAGTATCTGAAAATCATCTACTGGAGGGGCGCCTGGATGGCTCAGTCAGTTGGGCATCCAACTCTTGGTTTCAGCTCAGGTCATGTTCTCACGATGGTGAGATAAATCCCGTGTCGGGCCCTGGGCTGGCAGCGCACAGCCTGCTTGGGATCCCCTCTCTTCCTCTCTTTGCCCCTTCTCTTCTCTCTCTCTCTCTTTCAAAATAAATAAACTTAAAAAAAAAAGAAAAAGGAAAATCATCTATCTGATAAGTGGTTAAAATCCAGAATATATAAAGAACTCCTACACCTCAACAACAATGACAAGATAATCCAATTAAAAATGAGCAAAGACCTTGAATAACATTTCTCCAAAGAAGATATATTCATGGCCAACAAGCATGTGAAAGAATAGTTAACATTACTGATCATTAGGGGTGTCTGGGTGGCTTAGTCAGTTGAGCGTCTGACCTCGGCTCGGGTCATGATCTCACGGCTTGTGGGTTTGAGCCCTGCATTGGGATCTGTGCTGACAGTTCAGAGCCTGGAGCCTGCTTCGAATTCTGTGTCTCCCTCTCTCTCTCTCTCCCCCTCCCCCATTCATGCTCTGTCTCTCAAAAATAAATATTAAAAAAAAATTTTTTAATTACTGAGCATTAAGAAAATGCAAATGAAAACCACAATGAGTTATCACTTTACACCCACGAGGCCACTGGGATGGCTTTAGTTACACACACACACACACACATACACATGTATGTAAAATATAAAAGTAAATATATATAAAGGTAAAATAACAAATGTTGGCAAGGATGTGGAGAAACAGGAACCCTCATACATTGCTGGTAAGAATGTGAAATAGTGCAGTTGCCCTGAAGAAGTTTGGTGGCTCCTCAAAAAGTTAAACATAGATTACCCTGTGACCCAGAAAATCCACCCCTAGATATGTTCCCAAGAGAAATGCAAGCATATGTCCACAAAGCAACTTCTACATGAATGTATATGGTAGCCTTGACCTTAGTAGCCCCAAAGTGGAAACAACCCGAATAGCCACCAATGGATAAAGAGCTGGTATATACATAATGGATCAATGCAGAAGCATAAAAAGAAATGAAATACTATGCATGCTGCAACTGGGAAACATAGTTTTTGCAAAACTAAGTGAAAGAAGCCAGACATGAAATGTCATGAAATGTTGTATGATCCCTTTCTTATGAACTACCCAGAACAGGCAAATGCACAGAGACAGAAAGCAGACTGACTAGTGGTTACCAGAGGGGGAGAGAGGTTTGGGGAAGGATTACATAATAGGTAGAAGGTGTTTCTTCTGAGGTGATAAGGGAGGGGGGTGGTTGTACATTTTGAATAAATACCACTGACTGTACACTTTAAAACAGTTAATTGTAGGTTATATGACTTTCACCAAAATAAAAAAAGAAAGTAAAGAGGAACTGGCTTACTTTTCTTTTTCCTCTTGAGATAACGCTTGCCAAACAATTTTATTCAAGCGCCTGTTTAAAAAAATCAATGATTAGTTAGTAGCAGTACTTTCATTTCATGGCACAAGGTTGACCCCAGGCTCTGAAGGGCACAGCAGGAAGCTCCCAAGCCAAGTGACGCACCCATTGGACCATGCCACTGCCATTTGCTTAAAGATATTGGATGGGAGTATCTCCCTTCCTTGGCATCACTGCAGAAGCCTCACGGCTTTGTAGCAGTTGTGTTAAATACTAAAGGAGGGCACAGGTCTCCACTGAATCAGGTGAAACCCAGGCTAAGAAATGGCAGTAAACAAAAGGGCTGTGATTTTCTTGGCACAAAGGGGTCTCTAAACACTTGTTGTTTTTCTTCCTATGGTAGAGTATAACTGTGCCCTTAGTTTACCTTCTATAGATATTCTTCTACCTGGATTTTCAGAGCAAAGGGGGCTAAAGGGGTCAGAAATAATAGGATCAGGACACATTTTAGAGATCAACCAGCCTGACCAACTTGTTTTCCAAACGAGGCCACTGGGAGGGGCAAGCAGATGAGGTGTCCTGCTCATTCATCATGGCTGGTGGGCAGTGGCAGTGCTGAAACTTTCTGAAGCTCATCCCTGAATATGTTTGTGGAGAGGCAATGTCAACCCAACAGGAAAGGAGGAGGCTGACGCCAGTGGTTTCTATGGGGTCATCACAGCTTCTGTTCTTGTTATGAATCAGGGCTGCTTCTTTCAGAGGTTCTAGCCCCATCCTGTACACCTAATTCTGTACCACTACATCATCACTCAAGGTAAGCCTCCTGAAGTGCAGGGCAAAAAACACTGGCTCCACGGGCAGTGAGCTAGGGTTCCATGAAAAACAAAGCTTCAATAAAGTGAGGTGGGAAAATCCTGCTCCTCTCCAGGAGGCATTCTCCAACCAATGGACCCAGTGTCAGAGGCACAGGACTCTGAGAACACTCTGGGTGGTGTTACCCTGCCTGATTTCCCTCCATGAGCCTGGTGAGACCATGGGAAAGCGGGTCTGGCGTGCAGTGAATAGCACAGGCTCTGGAGCCAGACTGCCTGGTCCCAAAGCTCAGTTAGCTTTCTCTTCTTATCGGCTGTGAGACCTTGGGCCAGCAGCCAACTTCTCTGTAGAATGTGGATAATAACAGTACCTTGTTCCTAGAGTTGCTGTGAGGGCTCAATGAGCCAGCATGTGCACAGCACATAGAACCTGTCTGATGCAGCTAAATGCTCTGTTAAGTGATACAAACAATCAGGAAACGGGAAATAAGCCAGCTCAGTGCTTCTGTCTCGCTTGGATGTTGTTGGTTCTTTGGGGCCTATTTGGAAATTAGGTTTCTTTAATTACATGGTCCATATATTGGTAAGCGGGGCTTCTAAGATTTGTTCAAAGGACTCATAGGATGCATTTTTGGTTTGTGTGTGTATGCTTCTCTGAAAACAAAAACAAAAACACAACTTCATTTAAAAATCCCCTTAAATCTAGACCTTGAAAGTAGAGGCAGTGTATTAAGGAGGCTGGGAGTGAAGACAAGGGCTTTGTAGCTACATGGGTCTAGGTTCAAATCTCGGTGCCTCTACTTTGCTGCTGTGTGATCCTGTGTTACGTAACTTTTTGAAATTCTGTTTTCTTATTGCTGAAACAAGGATAACACCACCTACTTTGGTGCTGGGAGGATTGAGATGTACATATAAAGTGACCAGGAATAACTCTGTGATTATTCCCTCCAGGTTCTGAAGATGGGCAAGGCTTGGAAACTGAGAAACCCTTAGTGAATGGGGCCCAATTAGCTAGCACATCCCGCTAATTTTAAATCAATCCTTTAGAAAATACTTTTCTAAGAGCACACTTACATAACTTCTATTATTACCCTATTTTCCATCTATGCTGAAATACTTCAAAGCACACAGGGCAGAAAAAGTGTGTGGGCATGAACTGAGTGCAACTGAGAGTGTGTCAATCGAGGCTCCACTGACTGGCCAGGTGACAGTGGAAAAGCCACTGAGGGTGTGGGATGAGGGCTGTCCCTGCAAGATGCTGAGAGGGCACGGACATGAGGACCTCTCTGATGCTGGCCCAGCCCCTTCATTCAGGGATTTTACTAACCACAGTTTTCCTCTTGTTTTAGGAGGGTGAAACTTGGTTGACGGCTTGCATTCACTAGCTCTCTATATCTCTAGTTGACAAATCACCTTGTGCCAAGAATTGACTCATTTGCAAAGCAACTTGTAACTAACGACACTTCAGCAGTCTAACCAGCAGGCCGAGCATCTTGGAGGTCTTAGAAAGAGGTTACTAAGCATGTTCCCACAGCCAGGTTAGAACTGATGCTTCTCCTGTGGGTCTGAGGGCCACAACCTTGACCTTATACTCAAAATCGAAAAGCTGCAGAAAAATCACCCCAGAAGCCAGCCAGTTCTGGCAATCTTCATTCAAAGTTTATATTCAGACACACAAAAATTGCTATCTCAATTCTTTAAAAAAATTTTTTTTTAATGTTTATTTATTTTTGAGAGAGACACAGAGTGTGAGTGGAGGAGAGGCAGAGAGAAAGGGAGACACAGAATCTGAAGCAGGCTCCAGGCTCCGAGCTGTCAGCACAGAGCCTGATGCCGAGCTTGAACTCACAAACCGTGAGATCATGACCTTAGCTGAAGTTGGATGCTTAACCAATTGAGCCACCCAGGTGCCCCTCAATTTTTAAAATATTGAAACAGAAGGACTCCCACACATAGCCACTAAGTGTGACCAAAATAGCTAGTTTATGTCCCTATTTTGGCCAAAGGGCTGTGAACTTCTCAATTGTCTGGACATCGCTAATCAAACAAATTTAGGGTTATATTTGGCTTACTTGTGAAGGGAAATTCCTTAGAAATGTTATATTGGGATGGGGTGGGAGTAAACCAAGTTTCCTTAATTATGTGTATCTTTAGAAAGGTCACACAAGATGGAAAAGGGAATTGACACTTATGCCAATAAAATCCTTAAATACTACTGAATGTGAAAGATCAGGAAGTTTTGTTCTGTATCTGTGTAATATTAATGTTAGTATTAATTGATTATTAAATAATAATAAAAAAATTCATTTAATGTAAATATTACATTAATGTCACATTAATTCAATGATATTGAATTTTAAATAAAATTAACCATATTAAAATTAATGTTATTATTAATAATAACAATATAGTGTAACATTTCTCTGGGGGTTACTAAAAGGCTTTTCCAGATTCACTCATTGGAAGTAAGAGTGGGACAAATCACTATGTCTGCATTTTGGTTTTGCTATTAGGGAAGGAGGGATCCTTGTCTCGCAGAAAGGGAAAATGTCAGTGCACAGGGAGGAGCTATGTGACTATTACACTCAGTATATAATAGGATTAACAGATTCAGGGAATTAAAGGAGGAAGTATTAACATTAATTGTTCTTTATATATAATTTACATAACCCTCACAGCCACCCTGTGAGGTAGATTTTATAAAGAAGGAACCTAAAGCCAGCAGCTGTTACTTGACCTGCCAAGTAGATGTCTGAACCAAGAATGAAACCCAGAATTGGGACGTCAAAGCCCTAGCTTATGGCCCTGCACCAGGCTTTCACAGACCAGGGGATTCTAGAACTCAAATATTTGACTGAGTCAAGCAAATTCAATTATAATATGAATGACATTATTGTATTATATTTTGAATAACTGAATTTGATGAATTTTAATAACTAAATGTGAATTAGATAAAATTCAAATTAAATTCCAGCAGCCAAATACATTACCAAATACAATACATAGCAACACCTGCTAGGGAGAGGGGACAAGGGGGGAGAGTAAGGCTGCTAAGCCCTTGCCCTTGGAAGCTGATGTCCTTGCAGTGGGGAGACAGGCCTGTGCAGAAGCTGTGAGCCCTCTGAGGGCCACATGCAGGGTGGGTGGTGGAGTCATCTTGGAAAGGGCTCTCAGAGGAGGGCCACTAGAGCTTAGGCAAGACAGGAAGGAAAGAGACCAGCCGGGGGATGGGAAGAGGGGCAGCATTGCTGGGAGGCAAGGGAAGGACTGCCTGGCACAGGGGGAGAGGAGGAGAAGAGGGGCAGCCCCCCATGTACAGCAGAGGTGGGGGGGGATCTACAGAGCAGAGCCTCAGGCCCACGGAGAAGAATGAGCCTTGGCATAGTCCATGCTGTCTGCAAGAGACACAAAGGGTGGAAAAGAGAAGTCCTGAGGAGGCTGGAGGCAACTGAAGAACTCATGTAAGCCATCCTCCATTCTTAGGTGAGGGCAGAAGAAGTCTCCAGTGAAAGGAGATTCGCAGAGGCCTGTGATGGGCACAGTAGGGAAAGGCCAGCTTCTGGACTGGATTGTGTACCCCACATGGCAGGAGTCAGACTTTATGCTTCTTTTGAACACACACTTAGCACAGTGCAAAATGACAACAGACCAGCATATGCTGGCTAGGACATGTCATTAACTTTCATGTACTTTATTTCATTTCTCCCACTCACATGGCAGTAAGTGAAAACCCAGCTGCACAGCTTCTAGAACCATGAAAAGGCCTGCCTAGAGAAGCTGGGCATGTTCAAAGTTTATGTGCTATGCACAAAGAATCAATAAAGTGCTGGGAGTGGGATGGAAGGTGACCATGGAGTTAGGTAAGGGGTGAGACCAGGCTTCGGCCCTTGTGAAATAAGGCCCCATGTCAGCACTAACACAGGGACTATTTAAGAGTATAACTTTCACTCGAGCCAACTTGATCATCTTCCTGAGCTTGGTAAGAAATGGTTTATATAGTAGGAGACACATATTATCTCCATTATCTCATTATTGTGAAGTTTTATTATTCACTTTACAAAACGTTAGGTGCAGAAAATGATCAAATGCACTTTGCTAACAGGAAAGCTTTAAAGATCTCATGGAAACATGAGATTTCTATAGCTTTTGGAGAGAGAGGATGGTTTCTTTAAAACTCTGTTGGATTTATTCAGGTAATGTACTTAATGCAGTGCTTGGCAAATAGGAAGCACCTATGTTTGTGGATGCTACTATTGATCTTCCTTATGGGCAATTATTAAATAGCTGCTCCAGATTTTTAAAAATCTAAGCTAGGGGCACCTGGGTGGCTCAGTCGATTAAGCATCCGACTTAGGCTCAGGTCATGATCTCGTGTTTTCGTGAGTTCAAGCCTCGCATCAGGCTCTATGCTGACAGCTTGGAGCCTGGAGCCTGCTTCGGATTCCATGTCACCTTTTCTCTCTGCCCCTCCCCCTCTTGTCCTCTGTCTCTCTGTCAAAAATAAACATTAAAAAAAATAAAAATAAATAAAAAATTAAAAATTAAAAATCTAAGCTAAAACAAGAGAAAACAAGCCAAAACAAACAAATCCCACAGTCATTAAAGAGCAGCCAGGAATGATACTCACTTTTCATAGCTCTTAATTGCCTGTTCCACTTTTTGCTTGTAGATATTGAGCTTGACTCCTTGGGGGTTAATTAACATCATCTTATTTGTGTCATTGCACACATGTGCCAGAGGGAACACCTACACACCAAATACCAAAGGAAAGTGTCATTTGATAGGTTAACACCTTCAAAAATGATCTACACAGCCATAAAGTATGTTTTTCTGACTATAAAATCAATATAATTATAGAAAAATTAGAGAATACAGAAAATCATAAGGAAAAGAATCAGAGATATCATTGCTAACATTTTTATAATTTTAAAACTATAGATATATAGATATGGATTTTTTTTTTAAGTTTGTTTTTGAGAGAGAGAGTGAGAGTGGGAGAAGGAGAAAGAGAATCCCAAGCAGGCTCTACACTGTCACAGTGCAGAGTGTGACACAGGGCTGTAACTCACAAACCATGAGATCATGATCTGAGCTGAAATCAAAAGTCAGATATTTAACTGACTGAGCCACTAGGTGCCCCCAAACTATATATTTTTATTATTTATTTATTAAAAAATTTTTTTTCTTTAATCTGTATTTTTGAGAGAAAGAGAGACAGAGTGTGAGTCGGGGAGGGGCACAGAGAGAGGGAGACACAGAATCCGAAGCAGGCTCCAGGCTCTGAGCTGTCAGCACAGAGCCCAAAGCGGGGTTCGAACTCACAAACCGTGAGTTCATGACCTGAGCTGAAGTCGGATGCCCAACCGAGACACCCAGGCACCCCAAACCATGTATTTTTAAAATCACCACCACCACACACACAAAACAACTGTTTCATGAAACTCTAGCCAGAATCAAGCATTATCTTCATAAGCCCCTGTCAAATTGATGAGAGTGAGCAATTTTTAAGAAAAAGGTTCCCTTTGTTGCTACTTTGTAAATTACTACTTGGGCTAAACATCTTTTTCATATATTTATTTTACATTTGATTTTCTCTTGAAAACATATGATTATAGTTAACATCTGTTGACCATTTTCCTTGTCAATTTATAAGATATTCTTATAAATGTCAAATAAAGAAGGCTTAGTGATCATATTCTAGAAGAACAGCGGAATACCAAAAAGAGAAGTCTCCTTTCTAGTCTTTCTGTCTGCACTTGGTGCTTGCTTCTGAGTTTGGGGATGCCTATGATTCAATGCCATCTTAATAGTACCTATAATGGTATATATTTATCTATTTACCTGTTTGCATATTACTTATATCTCCTTGGTAGAATGTAAACTCCATCAGAGCAGAAATTTTGTTTTATTCACTACTGCATTCCTATTGCCCTAGAACATTGCCTGGCACATAGTGTGCCTTCAACAAATATTTGTTGATAAATGAATAAATATATGTTCATAAAAAGGTATATTTCATATCTTAATATTTAAACAAAAAGAAAAGTCTAAATAACAGAATACCAAGCTATAATATTGTTTCAGAATTATATATTATTCCAACCATATGCAGCATGTAGGCATTTTGAAAATGTGGGGAATTGCTTTTGAGAAGTAAATCTTTACTTTCAATCAAGATGATATAGTTCATGCTTTTATGTTCCCTCTTGCATCCAAAATCACACAAAAATAGTATTGTTGTTATTAAGAAAAAATGCACACAACAGAAGGAAAGAAAAAAAAGGTCAGATGCATGGTTGATAAATTTCTAGATAGAAAAGTTGACCAGAACTGTGAACAAGTGAGCAGGGCTAAAGTTGTGGACTTGTTGACTCTGTGTCCAAAGATGGCATGGGAACACGGTTCCTGGAGAGCAAGCAGGACTATGTGTGTTCTGTAGGATGAGGGCCCAAGGCAGGCTCAGTGCCTGAAGCCAGTGCTGTATGAGGGTCTCTGACCCCTGGAAGAAGGCTCTGCCAAGTGAGAGAGGGCAGTGATGTAGCCTCACCACCCAGAACCAAACCAAGCCACTCTCTGAATCTATCACATGCCAGTATCACTGTGGAACAACAGCTCTAAATGCCAATTAAGGGAGTCAGGGGATGGATTTAGGCAACTGCAAAACAGAAGGAGAGAGGAAAAAAAAAGATTAAAAAAAATCTTGTTAAAATGAGCCACTGTACTAAAATTCTAAAATATACAATGAAAATATGCAAAAATGATAGCTGAGAAAATCAATAATCAGAAAGTCAATTTAGAGAAGAAATTAATTCCATGAGCCATCTGGACTTTATATTAATTATAATTAAAATTAATACTTGTTAGGTTATTCAAAGAAGTAACAGTCATATAAAAGTACAAAAACATATAAGAAGAAGTGGATGGGAAAAAGAATATTTTAAGGAATAAAATTAATCTTGGAAAAAATGGACATTGAAACAGAAGACTATTAATTTTGTAATTTAAACATCAAGACCAAAACAAACACGATAAAAGGCAAAGATGCAGAAAACTAAGGAGAAAGAAATGAAGTTAAGAGCTGCAAAGTCAAACCTCACTGCTTGTCAGACACATGAATTCAGCACAACCTTTGTCAAAGGAAAGGGGTCAGAACAGTGGGTTAAAAGGTGAGTCGACTAGACTTTGAACACTGACTGAAGCTTGCGGAAATGAAAAAAAAAACACACACACAAAAAAAACAAAAACAACCCCCCCCCCCACCAAAACCACAACTCTCTAAACAGAGCTACATATCACAAAAACTTTCAGAGGAAAAAGAAATCAATCTCAACAAAATGAAAGACCTTTACATTTTTATCATCCCTGGAAAAAATACCCCTTTAGAAGTCTATAAATAGCTCTCCAAGAGTGCCAACATATGGCTCAACTGCAGACCAACACCACAAAATATTTAGCAACATAACTTATATTAATGTTCTACTTCCCTCTTTTGTGGTTTTGGATCTCATGCCTTGCATGGCCATCATGTACTTCAGTGTGGCGGTAGTTCAAATTTGGCTCGTGTGCACCCACTCTCATTCCTTTCTGCATGCAGATTTAGGGAAAGACAAAGTCATACTCCACACCTTAAATCTGTGGTCTTAGTTTTTACAACATGGTGGTCACGTGGAGGTCCTATGGGATATTCTCTTTATGATGTCAAATTGCAGTGTGACGATGAGGTCATAAGGGGCATTCTCACAGGATTTGAGGGATCAGAACCATGCCCGCCCAGCTTCTGCAAGGAAGCATGTGGGGAGGACAGAGAAATTGACAGATCTGTTTGAAAGAGAATGAAACCTGACCACACCACCTTTGAAAATGGTTTACTTATTACCTCTCATAATGCAAATCAAGAGAACCTTTTGGATAATATTTGATAACAAAAGAGAGCCTCATGGTATTACTTCAATTCTCCTGAGAGTAACCTAAAAGAAGTCTTACCAAATTGGTATTAAAATAATCACACACTGTGTGAGAAAATTTTAACCATGAGAAAGGGAGGGAAAGGAAGAGAGAGAGAGAGAGAAGGACTGGGGGGCGGGCAGGGAGGGAGGCAGAGAGAGAGAGAGAAAGAGAGTGGGTCAATACATGGACAGTCAATTCTGGCCAATTCTGTTAGAATTTTTCCCACTGTTAGACCAGAGAAAACCCATAAGCAACCTAATTTTGTCAATGGCTCAGTTGGGTAAGTGCCTGACTTTTAGTTCAGCATGATCTCACAATCTGTGGGTTCGAGCCCCACGTCAGGCTCTGTGCTGACAGCCCAGAGCCTGGAGCCTGCATTGGATTCTGTGCCTCCCTCTCTCTCTCTGTGCCTCCCTCTCCCCCCCACCCCACTCGCTCTTGCTCTCTCTCTCTCTCAAAAATAAATAAACATTAAAAAAAGAATAATGTTGTCAATAATGGTGATAGTGTTTATCCTTTACTCTCTGCCAAGCACTAAGTACTCTCTACATATTTTCTCATCCAATCCCTGTATAGATATATACATTGAACTGCAGGTTTTCCTATATGGCTTTCCTCTCCACTAAACTCTTCAGTTCTTTATTTCTTTAAAAAAAACCCTAGTTTTCTCCATAATACATGTACAAAGTAACCATTTATTGAATATCTGAAAGACTAAAACTATAAATAAAATAATGGCCAAGGCTCAAAAAAAATTTTAAGTTTATCTATATTGTAAAACATAATGAAGTCTGGATTCCACCAAATTTGAATTCTTAGTAATTAAGGCACAGGATAAGTGTAACTTGCTATTTTTAAAGAGATATTTGCTAGAAACATGAATAATGTGAAGAAGATTTTAAGAGATTTAGCTTACATAAGAAAACTATTCTGAAACAAGAAAATAGAAAATTAAAATGAAATACTATTTTCACAGAACAATTGGCAATTTTTTTAAGTGTATTGCTTTTAAGTGATAACAAAAATATAGGTAAATAGGCACTCTTAAAATTCCAAGTAGGGGTGCCTGGGTGGCTCAGTCGGTTGAATGTCCGACTTTAGCTCAGATCATGATCTCACTGTTTGTGAGTTTGAGCCCCACGTCAGGCTCTGTACTGACAGCTCAGAGGCTGGAGCCTGCTTCAGATTCTGTGTCTTCCTCTCTCTCTGCCCACCCCCACTGCTTGTGCTCTGTCTCTCTCTCAACAATAAATAAACATTAAAAAAAAAATTCCTCTTAAAAACTGAGAACTGAGGGTTGATGGGGTGTGGGAGGGAGGGGAGGGTAGGTGATGGGCATTGAAGAGGGCATCTTTTGGGATGAGCACTGGGTGTTGTATGGAAACTAATTTGACAATAAATTTTTATATATTAAAAAAAATTCCAAGTAAACTGTGCAATGTGGGGAATAATTAAACAAGTTGTAGTAATTCATATTATTGAATATTGGTACAACCATTAAAAATTAATCCAAATATGGTCATTACAAGAGAATATGTTCATAACATATGCTAAATGAGGAAAGCAGAATACAGAACTGTACGAACAGCTATTAGTTGTTAAAGTCATACTACAGGTAGAATTCCTCCTGACAACATTCTGTGTTTATCAGTAATCCCACATTTTGAAAATGAGAAAACAGTATGAAATTGTGTGTTTACATATTTATTGTTCAACCCTGACTGAATTCACTAATTTCATTTTTTTTCCAACTAAATCAGTTCTTCCAACAAATATCCCAGAGCTTGCTGCCAGATTGGCCAAGGAGAGGTCTGATGGGACATGTGTAATGAAAACCCAAAAGCCATGCAAATCCTGCATGGGTAACTCTGAACGCAGACGCAGTGGCTTTTTAGACAGTGCAGTTGCACAAAATGCTGAGTGTAGAAGCTTAAACGTCTGCTTTCAAACTGGAACATCTCCAGTCTCCAAAGAACAAAGGAAAGCAGGACCACAGAATTAACTGGCAAAGAAGCAGTGTGTCAACAAGGTCACTCATAAACCCATGACAATATGTTACTTACTACAGGGTAGATTATGTCTCACATTTTTCATCTAAACTTTTAGAAAATAAAAGGTATTTTTTTTCAATGTAGTGAGCATTTTAATTGGCATAGTAGATTAAAACTTGTTGACTTGGAATAATGTTCACTGTAGACTGCTGAGTAAAAATGAAGGCACAAATCTGTACATTGAGTTTGACTTCATTTTGGTAAAACAAACACAGAGAATAAAGGATATATAGGTAGATAAAAAGGTCTGGTCTGACAACCACCAAGTGATTCATCAGTGGTGGAAATATGACTCTACTGTTTCCTTCTTTTTCACTTATCTGTATTTTCTAATTTTTAGACACAGTGAATATATTTAGCTTTTGCAATGACTGTCCTTTTAAATTTTTAATTAAGATAAGCCTTTCTATCAATATATAATTGCATTATGTTCAATGTTACTACATTTGAAAGCAACAAAATGCCTGTCCTTCACAGCATCCCTAACCTCTTTGCACTTAGCTTCATCAGCTAAATGATGAGATGAACAGTAACTTCACTAAGTTGCTCTAATTTTTAGATAGATACTTTGTTGATATCAAATGCTTCACTCAGTACCTAGTGTGAGGGCTCTTCATGTACTATATTAATGGGATTGTGCCATGACCTGTCAGGAGTAAATGACAGAGCTAGTGTGCAAGTCCAGGGTATCTGACCACAGAACTATGTGCTTAATGAACCCAGATTAGGGCAAAGCAGGAAAGCCTTGATGGGAAGCTGTTAAAGACATCATGATGTTGATGATGATAATGTAAACTTTCCAATGATAGATTAATGTTCCCAAATTATTTGGGTTTTTTTTCCGAAGCAATTGGCAATAAAGAGCTTTCAATTCCAGATTTGTCAAATAACTAAAACAGTTTTATTTGGTATATGACTTGGTGAAGAACTAATCTTTTTGAAAGAGCTAAGGTAAAATTATCTGGTCCGTTGGAAACCATAAGTGCCAGTTAGTATCTTGTAATGAAGAGTTGCTAGGGCAACCTCTCTGCTCAATACTTCATTTCCAAGGTGACAGATTTGATGCTGGTCCAGGAAACATTGAAAACCAAAGCAGCATTGTGTTCCAGAAGAAGAAAGAGTCCATATATAAGTCATGAATGAAACAAAGAGCTGGGGACAAAGCCAAACTCTGCTTTACAATTCAGCCCAGACAGATGTGGCCATACACACAACGTAGGAGTAGGAGTCAATTAAAATTCTTAATGAAGTGGGTTAAGATTCATGTTTCCTTTTCAGCTCCATTCTACTTTTTTGTCTACTTTTTTTGTCCCACTAAGGGAGATATATTTTTAGATTATTGTTTTCCTATTCTTCCTATTTATAAGTGAGGGTCTCTTCCGGTCAGAGAAAATATTAAGGAATAAAAGTGTGCTTTGAGAGTGAAATTGCAATTTACTGCAGTATATTTCTATCATCATCATAATTCTTGCTCTTACCATTAAAAATGGAAGAAGGTGGGGCGCCTGGGTGGCTCAGTTGGTTGGGCGTCCGACTTCGGCTCAGGTCATGACCTCGCGGTCCGTGAGTTCGAGCCCCGCATCGGGCTCTGGGCTGACAGCTCAGAGCCTAGAGCCTGTTTAGGATTCTGTGTCTCCCTCTCTCTCTGACCCTCCCCTGCTCATGCTCTGTCTCTCTCTGTCTCAAAAATAAATAAATGTTAAAAAATATATATAAATAAAAAATGGAAGAAGGTAAGCATGCTGGGTAGTGTGCTACTTACTCACAGGTCTGTGATGAGAATTTACGTTGCTGCAAAAGGCACCAAGCACAAATGTCTACATTGCCACAAAAGGCACCAAGCACAACTGTCCATGGTGGAAGGCAACTGAAAAATGTTGATCCTCATCCCTTGACTTTGCTTTCTAGAGTCAGAAGACTAGAATGCTCTCCTAAAGAACAGGGTCCTCACTACTCTTCCAGTTTTTCCTTCTTGGAAATCACTCCATATTTTTCTCTTTCTCAGCCCTACATGGTTTAATCCTACTTAGCTGACTTCAAAAATAGCCTTGGGAGTGCAGGGATGGTTCAGTATGTTGAGCATCCAACTGCTGATTTCGGCACCTGGGTAGCTCAGTCAGTTAAGCAACTGTTGATTTCGGCTCAGGTCATGATCCCAGGGTCATGGGATGCAGCCCTGTGTCAGGCTCTGCACTGGTCATGGAGCCTGCTTGAGATTCTCTCTCTCTCCTCTCCCCTGCTCACACTCTCTTTATCTCTCTATAAAAATTTTAGAAGTTTTTTAAAAAAAATTTTTAAAAAGAGAAAAAATAGCCTTGGATTCACTGCCATTGTTGCCACCTGGGTCACAATCACCCAGGCCTTGCCTCCTGACCAACCCTTACCTTCCCAGCCTCAAACCTCTCCAACTTTTCTGCATATTGCAGCTAAAGCCCAAACTTAATCTTCTCTCTCTTCTGCTAGAAACCCTTTGGTTGTCCTCAGGTTGATATTCCAAACTCTTAATCAAGGCCCTTCCTTTACGAGTGTTAACACCAAACTTTCTTTGGAATGACAAACTTTCTCTGACCCTGAGACTTTGCCACCTGCTCTCTGACTACTTAGGATATCCCTCCCCACTTCATCACCTCATAACTCCTTTTCTGCTCCAGGCTCTGAACTCTCACAGCCAAGTGTGAAGCCTCTTTGACAATGGAAACTGGGTTAGGGACCCCTCTTGCATCTTGACTTCAGTACTTCCCACTTGTCACATTTAACTAGAACTTATTTTAACTACTATTTCCTCCATGAGATGGTAAGCTGTATTTGGGTAAGAATATTGGTTGTCTTGTTTAGCTATATTCTAGAGACCAGCTCAGGGTCTGCATATAGTAGGCATGTAATATTTGTGAAATATTTTTGTAATAAAAGCCAATGTTTATTGAGAGCCTGCTAAGTGCAGTCTATTATGTGCATTACTTCTAATCCCATGACAGTCTCAGAGTAGGTATATTATTTTTACATGAATTGCTATGTTTACTTCTTCAGAATATGAGCCAGTGAGAAGAGGATAGGTTGAATAAGATTTTATGTCTGTATACTATTTTCAGGGTTTTCAAAGCATTTCTATACTTGTAGAGCAAATGTTTATCAAGAGATATTATATAGAGTTCCTCTCAGAAAAAAGGCTGTCACTGTAACTACTAGAAATGTAACATTTATTTCAAGGGTGATTTGGTTTCATCTGTCAAAAATTTAAATGTATGCACCCTTTGGGTCCAGCAATACCACTTTACAGAAGCTATCCCAAAGAGAGATTTGTACATGTGCCCCAAAATCTATGTGCAAGGAAATCTGTCACAGGATTGTTTGTGATATGGAAAAGAAGGATACAGTGTAAATGCCCATTAATAATGGGAAAGAACTGGGGATGAAATATACAGCATAGGGAATATAGTCAATGGTACTATAATAGCATTGGATGGTGACAGATGGTGTTACACTTGGGCTGAGCACAGCGTCACTTACAGAGCTGTCAAATCACTATGTTGTGCACATGAAATAAAAGTAACATTGGAGAATAACCTTGAAACTAGTAAGAATGAGACCCATATCTACACATGTGTAAAGGTCTCTAAGATCTTAATTTTTAGAAGATAATTTTTATAAAAGATAATTTATAAAAGATAAAAATGGCAAATCCATATGATATCACCTCATTTATGTTTACAAAAATTGTTATGCATATGTATATGTTAGGTATACATATGTACATATATGAGTTTGTGTGTAGAAAAAGAATTGGAAAGACATTCACCAAACTACTCAGAGGGTTTCCTTCCTAGATGAGAGGAGTTGAGAAAGAAGTTTCCATGTTTTCCTTTAAAGACTTCTATATGCTCATTCCCCACTGAGAATGTATTATGTTACTTAGCAAATAAAAATAAAAAAATAAGTTAGTAAAAAATTAAGTTCCCTTTATATTTCACCATTTTATCATTTGTTATAGGTCTGTTTTTCTTAACTTTTTTTTCAGTGTATCATTAATACATATTCAGAGTTAAAAGCACTACAACAATAATTAGAAAGTACATAAACAAGACCCCCAAGCCTCCAATAATCTCATGACTCAGATAAACACTATTAACATTTTGGTAAAAGAGAAAAGGAGGGAGAAAGAGTGCCACGTCTTACATCATACTTACATGTAACCAAATTTACATGCTATATGTGAAGATTTGTACCTGATTTTATCATTTAGCATTAACTATGTTGAGAGATTTTCCCCACGTCATTTCTTATTCTAGAGAAATATGATATTCAATGAAAGTATGACATTCCATGATATAGATGTTTAGATATTTAGGTTGCTTTTAGGGTCCTCAATGTTAGATATAAGGCAGTGCTAACTATTCTTTGAATATGTGTATTAGTATTTCTGATTATGAAATATCTAAATATGGATTTGCTGGAGGGAAGACTATATGCTTTTAACACCTCTGAGTGTACTGCCAAGGCTGAAATAATTTATACTCCTGTATAAATCTAGTATATCCAGTAGGATATAAAAGTTCCAATTTCATCCTATCTTTTCCATCACTGTTCATTAGTATTTTTGTTTATTAGTACTTTTTTAATCTTACAAATTTGATGGTGGTGGTAGGGGAGTTGTCTACTTGGTTTATCAATTTGTATTTTTTCTAAACACATATATTTGGTTACCAGTAAGAAATATTTTTCAACGTGGTTTTGACTCCCTGCCCTCTCCAGACTCTCCACTGAGGTATTTACCATTTTTTTATTCCTTTATGGTATGAATACATGTGCATGTGTATGTGTACACAGAACAACAAAACACTGATTTATATGCACTCATGTGCTCATACATACACACACACACACACACACACACACACACAGATTTATATGGATGCACACACAAAAATATATTTAAGACATTACTCCTATAACTTTTTGTTGTATATGTTACAAATATTATTCTGAGCTCTTTCATTTTATTTACATGCTTTTATGTAATATAACATTTTTCTGTATTCAATTTATAAATCTTTCCCTCATGGTTTCTTCCTTTGATTTTATGCTTATACTTCACTACTGTTATCATATTTGTTTTTTGAGAAATGTACTTTTCCAAGTTTCAGGTTATTGGGAGGCTTAGAAAGAGACATGATAAGCACAAGAAAATTCTACTTCTCAGGGCAGTTCACTAAATACATCTTATTCCAAATAAAACTCAAGAATATTAATAAAAAGGGGTGCCTGGGTGGCTCAGTTGGTTAAGCGTCTGACTTCAGCTCAGGTCACAATTTCACGATTTGTGGGTTTGAGCCCTGCATCTGGCTCTCAGCCCTGCATCTGTCAGCCCTGCGTGCTGACAGCTCAGAGCCTGGAGCCTGCTTCAGATTCTGTGTCTCCCTCTTTCTCTGCCCCTCCCTTGCTTGCTCTCTCTCTCTCTCTCTCTCTCTTCCTCTCTCAAAAAATAAACACTAAAAAAGAATATTAAGAAAATAAATGCACAAAATAGGGGAAGCTGCCACCAAACTTCCTAGAAGAAATATATCAGTTTCGGTTTCTCTCTGTTGCTTCCGGAAGAAGTCAAGTTCAAGGGATATGTTGTTATCTAATCGGTTTAGAGTTCACTGGAGGTACAAATAGAACCTGCCAGTCACAAGGTCTCAGCCAGGGACAGAACCACTCACCGTGAGGTACAGTCATCAGGAATTTAGGATAAATCACACACAACCTCCAGAGCAAAAACCACTGGTTGTGTCAAACCAGGATGCATGTTGAACTCCATGGGCATAATGTCTTAAATGTGACTAATAGAAAAAATTTGCCAATTTCTCTGCTTCTTCCAAATATATCAAGACCAGTTAGATAATGCCTTTTTAAAAAAGTTTTCCTGCCTTTGCTTTTTTCAAATTTTTATGATGGAAAATTGAAACTATGTAAAAAAAAAAAGCAAGCAGACAGAATAGAATGAGCTTCCCCTAACTCAATATTCTTCTTATGAAAATTTAACAATTACCAACTCACAGATAATATTGTTTTATCTATTTTCTCTTCCCCCAACTACTCCCACTATCCCAATGATTTGGAAACAAATCCCAAACACCTTACATTTATTCTATAAATATTTCAACATGAGATAAGATCTTTTAAGGATACTATTCCCACTTAGTGCCCATAAAGCCTGATATGTTCCTATTTAAGTCATTAGCTAACACTGTATTTGTCCAGAAGCACTGGGGTTTGATCTTCATATCCTTGCTTTTTGTGTGTTCCTCATCCTTGAACAGTCTAGCTGTTCAGCTAGATCTGTTCTTGCCAAGGGCAAGAGCTTTCTGGTTGCCCAATTCAAGGGGAACTTTTCAGTATTTATTTGGCTGTCCTCCGCGTTTAACCCTTCCATGCCCTCCTACTGCTTTTTCCCCTTCCAAGACACGGCTGTCACTCTCTTATGGTTCTTTGCTCTGGCTCACTCTCAGTCTCTCTCAGTCTCTCTCTCTCCCTCCTTCCCTCTTTCTCTCTCTTTTTCTTTTGGAGACTTTTATGATGGAAAAGATGCACTATATTTAGGAACAGAAGGTAAACAAAGGACATAATCTCTCACAAATTCTCCCAGTCCTTTGATACTGGATGATGTTCACTCTTGACTCATGACTCTGAGATGCTTTTCAAACATTTCTGCAGCTCCACACTGCCACCCACCAGCAGCCAGTCATGAAAAAGGCCAATTTCTTCTCAGCTTAAAAACAAAAATGCTTAAGAGCTTTCCTCTCGCCTTTTTACTATCTTTACAAACACTTTTCTTTTCAATGGCTGAAATACATTTCTCTTACAACTGTACAAGACCGAAGTGGGCTACTTTTTATTTGAACTGGAAATGAAAAATACATCAGGCAGGGACATAGAGAAAAACAGTCTTACCTCATCAAAGACCTTGGAAACAACATACTTGTCCAGAATGGGAATGTAGGTGGGGGTGTGAGGGACGGCTGTCAGTGACAAGGCATCCATGATGGTGAGTTTCTTGGCAACCAAGCCATGAGTTTTGAGCCAGTTTTCGGGAGACATACTTGAAGAAATAAGACCACAAAACTATGATGCTTAAAGCTTGTAATAAACAAAAACATAACACAACTGTCCTGGAAAATTAAAGTACTCACTCTTGGCCATGAACCTGGCTTTCTTCTTGACTCAATCTTTCTAATGATATGCCATCTGGATACTCATTTATCAACAGGACACTCATTTCTGTGGAAAGAGAAATGACAGTTGTATAATTTTTTTTACCAAAATGCAAAAGGATTGCTCTTATCTCAGAGTTCAGTTGTGACTGAAGGCTAATAAATGAATCATATTTCAGAGAATACTGACCTGTCATAGTGGGTTCTCAGGCAAGATTCATTTACAATAACACAAAAGACCAATGCATAGATACAAATGGCCCTATTGTTTTGCTTACCTACTTCATCCCATACCCATTCAGATCTCTCTCCAGGAAGAATGAGACATTCATTCTCTCATTCCCCAGAAAATACATTTTTAAAATGTTGAATGAGAATGCCAGTAACCATTGATTGTTCAGTGTTGCCCTCACTAGACTCCCCCCAAATTATACAAAAGAAGGTTCATCAACATTTTAGTTTCTAATAGTTTGCTTTGTGGTTCCTCAACTCTGTATGGAAAACCGAAACTCCTATTAGATCCTGTTTAGTTGTAGGTACAAATTTTCAATTAATATTTGGGGTTGTTAATATATATCCTTATATAAACTTGGATTTATAAATGAAAACAAATATTAGCTAGTTGAGTCAGCAACATCTAGAAGAAGGAGTGTTTGGGAGTGTTAGTATAAGAAAGAAAGAAAGAAAGAAAGGAAGGAAGGAAGGAAGGAAGGAAGGAAGGAAGGAAGGAAGGAAGGAAGAAAGAAAGAAAGAAAGAAAGAAAGAAAGAAAGAAAGAAAGAAAGAAAGAAAGAAAGAAAGAAAGAAAATCAGGTCTCCAGCAGGTAGACCTGATTTACAAGGAGTCCCTGAATAGGAATCAATCCTAATCCACTTACAAATGATTTGTCCCCGCTGTCATCAAAATGTACCTACACCCAGCTCTTTGGGAACAGACACAATGGGCAAAGGAAGGCCACCCTGGGCTTCCTAACATAGAGACCCTCTCTGGCTTGCCTCTGTCACCTGGAGTGTTCCAGCTGCTGAAACTAGAAAGGTCATACGTCCTCTCACTGCAAGCTGAGCTCTTGTGGGTGGACATCTGGCTTCTGAGCAGGCTGGTTTTGGTTGATTCTGTTGGTATCAAAGGGAAAGGGATTAAAGGAATTTGGGACAAAAGAAGATATTTTATTAGATGCAACTATTTCCTTGGATCCTCAAAAAATGAATGCAAGTTCAGTCTCCCAAACCTCAGAGAACAGTTCTGCCACCAACTCAATGCTGAGGTAAAGGCTTTTTCCACTTATCTGAGCTGAAGCTCTATCCCTCCTTGAGAGAGATCTGCGTCCAAGCTCATTCAAGCTGTTGGCAGAGTTTATTTCTTTGCAGTTGTGGGACTGAGGTCCTTGTTTCCTTGCTGGCTGTTGGGGGGCCTCTCAGCTCCCTAAGCACCTGCATTACTACTCATGTGGCACCTCTGTTTTCAAGCCAGCAATGGCACATTGAATTCCCCTCATGCTTCAAGTCTCTCTGACTTTCTTTTCTGTCACCAGCTGGAAAAAAGCTCCTGCTTTTAAGAGCACCTGTGAGCATTACCGGGCTCTCCTAGACAACCTTGGCTTAAGGTCAACATAACATAATCTTGGGAGTGATACCTCACCCTATTCACATTTGCAGCCCTTTAACTAGCAAATAGATACTTATCAAATATAGACATTTAGTCAGTGTGTTATGTACAAGGTAATGAGCCTGTACTAAGACATCTTGATTATTTTTCATATGTAATTATAGAAACTGCATTAATTGTAAGTGTGGTCTGTATTTCACAATTTGGAGATACAAGTACCAAGCCTTTATGAAGTATTCATGAGTGAAACATGCCCTTGTTTTTTTTTAATTTTTTTAATGTTTATTTATTTATTTTTGAGAGACAGAGACAGAGCGTGAGTGGGAGAGGGGCGGAGAGAGAAGGAGACAGAATCACTCATTTTGCCCAGCTCCTACCCTCCTCCTCTCTGGCAACCATCAGTTTGTTCTCTGTGTTTACAGGTCTGCTGCTGCTTTTTGTTATTGTTTTGATTTTTTAAAAAAGATTCCACATATGAGTGAAATCATGGTATTTGTCTTTCTCAGTCTGACTTACTTCATTTAGCATAATACCCTCTAGCTTCATCCATGTTGCCACAAATGACATGATCTCATCCTTTTTTATGTCTGTGCAATATTCCTCTGTGTGTGTGTGTGTGACATCTTCTTTATCCATTTTTCTATTGATGGACATTTAGGTTGCTTCCATATCTTGGCTATTGTAAATAAGGCTGACATAAACACAGAGTGCATTTACCTATGTTTTTGGATTAGTGTTTTCATTTTCTTTGAGTAAGTCCCCAGTGTAATTATTGGGTCATATGGTATTTCTATTTTTAATTTTTTTGGGGAAACCACTATACTGTTTTCTATAGTAGTTGTACAAATTTACATTCCTACCAACAGTGTATGAGGGCTCCCTTTTATCCACATTCTCACCAACACTGTTATTTCTTCTTGTCATTTTGATTTTAGCTATTTTGACAAGTGTAAGGTGATATCTTACTGTGGTTTTGATTTACATATCCCTGATGATTAGTGATGCAGAGCATCTTTTCATGTGTCTGTTGTCTTTTCATGTGTATGTTTTCTTTTGGAAGTATGTTCAGGTCCTTTGCCCATTTTAAGATCAGATTGTGGATATAATTAGGGGAAGATGGTGGCGTAGGAGGATACTGGGCTCACCTTGTCCTGCTGATCAAACGAATTTGATCAAAACAAATTGAATGAAATGAAACAAATTGATCAAAAATGATTTAAGCAATGTAATGGAACAAGAATTTAGAATAGTAGCCATAAAATTAATTGCTGGGCTTGAAAAAAGTATAGAGAACAGCAGACAACCTATTGCTACAGAGATCAAGGGACTAAGAAACAGTCAGGAGGAGCTAAAAATGTTACAAATGAGGTGCAAAATAAAATAGAGGCGACCACAGCTCAGATTAAAGAGGCAGAGGAGAGGATAGGTGAATTAGAAGATAAAATTATGGAAAAAGAGGAAGCTGAGAAAAAGAGAGATAAAAATCCAGGAGTATGAGGGGAGAATTAGAGAACTAAGTGATGCAATGAAATGGAATAATACCTGTATAATATGAATTCCAGAAGAGGAAGAGAGAGAGAAAGGGGATGAAGGTGTACTTGAACAAATCATAGCTGAGAACTTCCCTGATCTGGGGAAGGAAAAAGGCAGTCAAATCTAAGAGGCACAGAGAACTCCCTTTAGCTGTAACTTGAATCGATCTTCTGCACAACATCATAGTGAAACTGGTAAAATACAAGGATAAAGAGAAAATTCTGAAAGCAGCTAGGGATAAACACGCTTTAACATATAAAGGGAGCCCTATAAGACTAGTGGCAGATCTATCTACTAAAACTTGGCAGGCCAGAAAGGAATGGCAGGAAATCTTCAATGTGATGAACAGAAAAAATATGCAGCCGAGAATCCTTTATCCAGCAAGTCTGTCATTCAGAATAGAAGGAGAGACAAAGGTCTTCCCAAACAAACAAAAACTGAAGGAATTCATCACCACTAAACCAGCTCTACAAGAGACCCTAAGGGGGATTCTGTGAGTGAAACGTTGCAAGGACCACAAAGCACCAGAGACATCACTATAAGAATGAAACCTACAGACATCACAAGGACTCTAAACCCATATCTTCCTATAATAACACTGAATGTAAATGGACTAAATACTCCAACCAAAAGACATAGGATATAAGAATGGATAAAAAAACAAGACCCACCTATTTACTGTCTACAAGAGACTCATTTTAGACCTGAGGACACCTTCAGATTGTAAGTGAGGGGATGGAGAACTATCCAGCATGCTACTGGAAGTCAAAAGGAAGCTGGAGCAGCCATACTTATATCAGACAAACTAGACTTTAAATTAAAGGCTGTAACAAGAGATGAAGAAGGGCATTATATAATAATTACAGGGTCTATCCATCAGGAAGAGCTAACAATTAATTATAAATGTCTATGCACCGAATATGGGAGCCCCCAAATATATAAAACAATTAATCACAAACATAAGCAACCTTATTGATAAGAATGTGGTAATTGCAGGGGACTTTAACACTCCACTTACAACAATGGATAGATCATCTAGACACAGGACCAATAAAGAAACAAGGGCCCTGAATGACACATTGGATCAGATGGACTTGACAGATGTATTTAGAACTCTGCATCCCAAAGCAACAGAATATACTTTCTTCTAGAGTGCACATGGAACCTTCTCCAAGATAGATCACATACTGGGTCACAAAACAGCCCTTCATAAGTATAAAAGAATTGAGATCATACCATGCATACTTTCAGACCACAATGCTATGAAGCTTGAAATCAACCATAGGAAAAAGTCTGGAAAATCTCCAAAAGAATGGAGGTTAAAGACACCCTACTAAAGAATGAGTGGGTCAACCAGACAATTAGAGAAGAAATTTAAAAATATATGGAAACAAGTGAAAATGAAAATACAACAATCCAAATGCTTTGGGATGCAGCAAAGGCAGTCCTGAGAGGAAAATACATTGCAATCCAGGCCTATCTCAAGAAATAAGAAAAATCCCAAATACAAAATCTAACAGCACACCTAAAGGAAATAGAAGCAGAACAGCAAAGACACTCCAAACCCAGCAGAAGAGAAATAATAAAGATCAGAGCAGAAATAAACAATATAGAATCTAAAAAAACTGTAGAGCAGATCAATGAAACCAAGAGTTGGTTTTTTGAAAAAATAAACAAAACTGATAAACCTCTAGCCAGGCTTCTCAAAAAGAAAAGGGAGATGACCCAAATAAATAAAATCATGAATGAAAATGCAATTATTATAACCAATCCCTCAGAAATACAAGCAATTATCAGGGAATACTATGAAAAATTATATGGCAACAAATTAGACAACCTGGAAGAAATGGACAAATTCCTAAGCACCACCCACTTCCAAAACTCAAACAGGAAGAAATAGAAAGCTTGAACAGACCATAACCAGTGAAGAAATTGAATCAGTTATCAAAAATCTCCCAACAAATAAGAGTCCCGGACCAGATGGCTTCCCAGGGGAATTCTACCAGACATTTAAAGCAGAGATAATACCTATCCTTCTCAAGCTGTTCCAGAAAATAGAAAGGGAAGGAAAACTTCCAGACTCATTCTATGAAGCCAGCATTACTTTGATTCCTAAACCAGACAGAGACCCAGCAAAAAAAGGGAACTACAGGTCAATATCCCTGATGAATATGGATGCAAAAATTCTCAATAAGATACTAGCAAATCAAATTCAACACCATATAAAAACAATTCTTCACCATGATCAAGTGGGATTCATTCCTGGGCTGCAGGGCTGGTTCAATATTTGCAAATCAATCATTGTGATACATCACATTAATTAAAAAAAAAGATGAAAACCATATGATCCTGTCAATCGATGCAGAAAAAGCATTTGACAAAATTCAGCATCCTTTCTTAATAAAAACCCCCAAGAAAGTCGGGATAGAAGGAACATACTTAAACATCATAAAAGCCATTTATGAAAAGCCCACAGCTAATATCATCAATGGGGAAAAACTGAGAGCTTTCTCCTTGAAATCAGGAACATGACAGGGATGTCCACTCTCATCGCTGTTGTTTAACATAGTGTTAGAAGTGCTACCATCAGCAATCGGACAACAAAAGGAAATCAAAGGCATCAAAATTGGCAATGATGAAGTCAAGCTTTCACTTTTTGCAGATGACATGATATTATACATGGAAAATCCGGTAGACTCCACCAAAGTCTGCTAGAACTGATACATGAATTTAGCAAAGTTGCAGGATACAAAATCAATGTACAGAAATCAGTTGCATTCTTATACACTAATAATGAAGCAACAGAAAGGCAAATAAAGAAACTGATCCCATTCACAATTGCACCAAGAAGCATAAAATAACTAGGAATAACCTAACCAAAGATGTAAAAGATCTGTATGCTGAAAACTATAGATAGCTTATGAAGGAAATTGAAGAAGATATAAAGAAATGGAAAAACATTCCATGCTCATGGATTGGAAGAATAAATATTGTCAAAATGTCAATACTATCCAAAGCTATCTACACATTCAATGCAATCCCAATCAAAATTGCACCAGCATTCTTCTTAAAGATAGAACAAGCAATCCTAAAATTTGTATGGAACCACAACAGGCCCTGAATAGCCAAAGTAATTTTGAAGAAGAAGACCAAAGCAGGAGGCATCACAATCCCATACATTAGCCTCTACTACAAAGCTGTAATCATCAAGACAGTATGGTATTGGCACAAAAACAGACACATAGACCAATGGAATGGAATAGAAACCCAAGAATGAGACCCAGAAAAGTATGGTCAACTAATCTTTGACAAAGCAGGAAAGAATATCCAATGGAAAAAAGACAGTCTCTTTAACAAATGGTGCTGGGAGAACTGGAAAGCAACATGCAGAAGGATGAAACTAGACCACTTTCTTACATCATTCACAAAAATAAACTCAAAATGGATGAAGGACCTGAATGTGAGACAGGAAACCATCAAAACCCTAGAGGAGAAAGCAGGCAAAAACCTCTCTGACCTCAGCCGTAGCAATTTCTTACTTGACACATTCCCAAAGGCAAGGGAATTAAAAGCAAAAATGAACTATTGGGACCTCATGAAGATAAAAAGCTTCTGCACTGTAAAGGAAACAATCAACAAAACTAAAAGGCAACCAACGGAATGGGAAAAGATATTTGCAAATGACATATTGGACAAAGGGCTAGTATCCAAAATCTATAAAGAGCTCACCAAACTCCACACCTGAAAAACAAATAATCCAGTGAAGAAATGGGCAGAAAACATGAATGGACACTTCTCTAAAGAAGACATCCAGATGGCCAACAGGCACATGAAAAGATGCTCAATGTCACTCCTCATCAGGGAAATACAAATCAAAACCACACTCAGATACCACCTCACGCCAGTCAGAGTGGCCAAAATGAACAAATCAGGAAACCATAGATGCTGGCGAGGATGTGGAGAAACACGAACCCTCTTGCACTGTTGGTGGGAATGCAAACTGGTGCAGCCGCTCTGGAAAACAGTGTGGAGGTTCCTCAAAAAATTAAAAATAGATCTACCCTATGACCCAGCAGTAGCAGTGCTAGGAATTTACCAAGGGATACAGGAGTGCTGATGCATAGGGGCACCTGTATCCCCAATGTTTATAGCAGCACTTTCAACAATAGCCAAATTATGGAAAGAGCCTAAATGTCCATCAACTGATGAATGGATAAAGAAATTGTGGTTTATATACACAATGGAATACTACGTGGCAATGAGAAAAAATGAAATATGGCATTTTGTAGCAACATGGATGGAACTGGAGAGTGTTATGCTAAGTGAAATAAGTCATATAGAGAAAGACAGATAGCATATGTTTTCACTCTTATGTGGATCCTGAGAAACTTAACAGAAGACCATGGGGGAGGGGAAGGAAAAAAAAAGAAGGTTAGGGAGGGAGCCAAAACATAAGAGACTCTTAAAAACTGAGAACAAACTGAGGGTTGATGGGGGGTGGGTGATGGGTACTGAGGAGGGCACCTGTTGGGATGAGCACTGGGTGTTGTATGGAAACCAATTTGACAATAAATTTCATATTAAAAATAAATAAATAAAATTTTTAAAGTATACTTATCATGATGAGCACTGAAAAATGTATAGAATTGTTGAATTGTTATATTGTACACCCAAAACTAATATAACACTATGTTAATTATACTTGGATAATAAGAATAATAAAAACTCAAATGTATTATGGATTTAAATGTATAATATAAAGCTACATTTGTTTTAAAACTATGTAAATAAATGACAAAATTTCTAAGGAAAAACATAAAAGAAAATCTTCAGGAATTAGGGCTAAGGAAAAGGTTCCTAGATTTGACACCAGAAGCATGATCCATAAAAGGAAAGACTGGTAAACTGAATCTCAGCATTTTTAAAAGCTTTTGCTTGGTCAAAGACTCAAGAAGATGAAAAGACAAACTACATCCTGGGAGAAAATATATGCAAGCAACATATTTAAAACAAAATCCTAGAATCTAGAATGAAGAACTTTCAGTACCTGTCAATAAAAAACAAAACAAATGATCCATGTAGAAAATGGGTAAGGCACATGCACAGACATTTTTTCTAAGAGGATATATAGACTGCAAACAAGCACATGAACAGATATTCAAAATCATTAGCCATTACAGGGGCGTCTGGGTGTCTCGGTTGAGCGTTTGACTTCAGCTCAGGTCATGATTTCATGGTTCGTGAGTCTGAGTCCTGCATCAGGCTCTGTGCTGACAGCTCAGAGCCTGGAGCTTGCTTGGGATTCTGTGTCTCCCTCTATCTTTGCCCCTCCCCTACTCACGCTCTTTCTCTCAAAAATAAACAAACATTAACACAATTAAAAAAAATAAAACAACAAAAAAACACACAGGTTTACAATTCTAAAATTTGTATGGACCCACAAAAGACCCCAAAGAGCCAAAACAATCTTGAGAAAGGAGAACAATGCCAGAGGTATCATGCTCCTTGATTTCAAACTGTTAATAAAGCCATAGTAATCAAAACAGTATTGTATTGGCATCAAAGCAGACACACAGATCAATGGGACAGCATAAGAGTCCAGAAATAAACCCATGTTTATATGGTTAGTTAATTTATGACAGAGGGATGCTGAGTGGTTCAGGTGGTTAAGCATCTGACTTTGGCTCAGGTCATGATCTCACAGTTCGTGAGTTCAAGCCCTGTGTCGGGCTCTGTGCCGAAAGCTCAGAGCCTGGAGTCTGGTTCAGATTCTGTGTGTGTGTCTCTCTCTGGCCTCCCCCACTCACGCTCTATCTCTCTCTCTCTCTCTCAAAAATAAACATTAAAAAAAGTTAAAAAAAAAAAAAAAAGTAGACTGGTGGTTGCCAGAGGTGGGGGATGGGGAAGTCGGCAAAATGGGCGAAGGAGGTCTAAAGGTACAAACTTCCAGTTATAAAATAAAGTGATGGGGATGTAATGTACAGCATGGTGACTATAGTTAACACTTTATTGCATATTTGAAAATTGCTAAGAGTGTAGATCTTAATAGATCTTTTCTCTCATCATAAGAGAAAAATGTTTTTATAACTATGTATGGTGATGGATGATAACTAAACTTACTGTGGTGATCAATCTTCAATATATACAACTATCAAATCATTATGTTGTACTCCTAAAACCAATATAATGTTATGTGTCAATTACATGTCACTAGAACAAAAACAAAACCAAAAACCCATAGGTTTAGGCTCCTTTTGAAATATTATGTGCATTGGGGCACCTGGGTGGCTCAGTCAGCTAAGCATCTGACTTGATTTCTGCTCAGGTCATGATCCTACAGTTCCTGAGATTGGGCCACACAGGGCTCTATGCGGAGCCTGCTTGGGATTCTCTCTCTCCCCCACCTGCTTGTGCACTTTCTCTCTCTCTCTCTTCCCCCAGCTCTCTCTCTCACTAAATAAATAAACATTAAAAAAAAAAAAAGAAGTGTTGGTGTCATTTAAAAAAATAAATATTAGGTGGATTTAGTTTTATTCTACCTTCTTGCATTGAAGGAAAACTAGTAATGAGATTCAAACCATTTTGTTCACTGATACCTGCGTGGAGGACTTTCCTTTTCGGAATCTTTTGATTTGAAAAGTCCTCTGGTAATTTCAACGTATCTAGGGATGACATTTGTGCTGATTCGACATCAGAGTGAGGTTTTGCACATTTTTCTGAAGTTGAAACCATAGAAGAGATTTCTTTTTGATGCCTGTTTTGATTTAGATAAAAAAAATAGATGAAAAAAAGGAGTGGGGAGAAACACAGAATTTCCATCAAGAAGGCAGAGTTAGATCAATACAATCATGTTGAATGCTACAAACTTAAAGAAATGGGCCTCGCCTCGCTTGGTGAATATAAGAATTATCTTCCCTGATGCCAAAGAAAGGACAGGGGCCCAGATGTGGAGTCATTAGCTATGGCTCACACTGCAGCTCTGTTCTTTCCCTGCTGTGTGACTTGCCGAAGTCCTTGAATCCTCTCTGAACTTCCTAACTTTCCTCTTCTGTAAACTGTGGGGTAATTCAGCTGTGCACTAACTCTGTGGGACTGATGTGAGAATGAACATGAGGAAAAGCCAGTTGTAAATGAGAAAGCCTTACACAAACCCATTTCTCTACCATAGGGTTGACTAGATAGCTCTTATAAAAGCCAGAGAAGGGAAACCCTTGCCTTGGACCCCCTATGCCAGTACCAGATCACAGCAAACCATTCTGGTGAAGATCTGGAGCCAGGAGGGGCCCTAGAAATGCCAGAGAACTTTCCCAGACATACCTTTCCCGAAGCTCTAAACATAGCAGCCACAGAAAGGAAAGTTTCCAAAACAATCTCCTGCTCTAACACTGTAAAACATGCCCTCTCTCCTACACCCCCCCCCCCACCTGCCTGCCTACTTCATCAACCACTCCACAGTGTTCCATAATCTTGTGTGTCTGTATCCCCCACCACACTGCATCTTGTGATGGAAGGGGCCAGGCTTATATTCATCTGTGCATCCCAGTTCGCCAGGCAAATGATCTGCGCTTCCATAAATGCTTTAAAAAAGAAGGAAGGGAGAGGAGATTTGGAGCTGAAACATTTTTTCACCTAGTAAAAAGCTAGAACAAGGTAATTTATTTTTGACTATAGTTATGTCAGCGAATTAACTTTTCCTAATGTTATGTTATAAGGAAGTATAGGAGGATGCTCTCTCTAGAATGAGGCTTTTATTACATGACAGGCATATCCTCATTTAATATCCCCAACAACCATATGACCACCATTATTCCCATGTTGTGGATGAGGAAACTGAGGCTCAGCAGGGTTAACTAACTTGCCCAAATTTACCCAACATGTAATGATGGGAAGCCTGGATTAAAATACTTTTCTGCATGACTCTAGAACATAGCCCCTAAAAAAGAACACAAAAACCAAAAATGCATTCACTACTCAATCAATAGCAGATACAGTCAACTGACTAAGCCAACTTCCAAGTAATAGCTAGTCATTTTGTCCCGAGATTTTTTAGTTTGATTAAATAAGGGAAAGAAGATAGTTAAGCTACAAAGGGTAATTTACATTGAGGTGCTGCCCATTTGTTTGACTGTTAGTTTATTTGTTCCAATTATCTGAATTGAGAAGATGGACCTGAGCTTTTCCAAGTAAATACTTTAAAAATAATTCTGTAAAATTTCATTAGAAGATTTCCCAGTATAATATTTATCTCTTTTACTGATTCCATGCTCATGCCCTGCCTCCAGCCCATATGAATGCTTAATTTGCTAAGAGGAAGACAGTTAATATTGACAAAGATGAAATCCTGATTGATAAATGTATTTTCAACTTCTTTGTATTTGCTATCACTGTTTTTTAAAAAAAGACATCCCCCTGGAGCACCTGGGTGGCCCAGTTAAGCACCTGACTCTTGATTTGACTCAGGTCATGATCGCACAGTTCATGAGATCCAGCCCTGCAACAGGATCTGTGCTGACAGTGTGGAGCCTGCTTGGGATTCTCTCTCTCCCTCTGCCCCTCCCTCCCTCCCTCCCCCTCCCCCACAGCCAGTCATGCACACATGTGCACGCTTTCTCTCTCTCTCTCTCCAAATAAGTAAATAAACCTTAAAAAAAAAAAGACATCTTCCTGATAGGGTATTTATATGAAGCTGAGATATTTGAATATCTGTATAATGTTAAATTGTATTAATAAGATTTGACACCATTTTTTTTTTTTTCAACGTTTATTTTTTATTTTTATTTTTGGGACAGAGAGAGACAGAGCATGAACGGGGGAGGGGCAGAGAGAGAGGGAGACACCGAATCGGAAACAGGCTCCAGGCTCTGAGCCATCAGCCCAGAGCCCGACGCGGGGCTCGAACTCACGGACCGCGAGATCGTGACCTGGCTGAAGTCGGACGCCCAACCGACTGCGCCACCCAGGCGCCCCAGACACCATTTCTGAATATTGGTGTGGTTTTGATTTTTGTTTAAAAGATTACTAATTACAGGCATATTAGATTATAGGCTAGAAAAAGACCTGAGAAATTATCTATCCCAAACCTACCACCACAGCTGCCATTTCCAAGATGAGGAAATGGAGACTTAGCAATGGACAGGTATGGAGAGAAGTTAGAGATTCGCCAAGATCACACAGAGACCCTTGGGGCTCCTGATCCCTGAGTCAAATCTGCTACAATACATAGCACTCCTGCTGTGCTCTGTCACTGCTGGGGGTGGGGGGCCTATCCACACGGGGTGGAGATGAGATGTTAACATTGCTCTCTTAAGTGCCGCACAAGGATTTTAGAACTTACATATAAAGGTAAATATGTGGCCTCTTTAAGCCACATATTAGATTATAAAATTAGATTATGAATTCTCTTTCCTTAAAAAAAATTCCTACATAATCATGCTATGTGATTCCTTTCACTAAAAGAAATCCCCAGAAGTACTACAGAAAAAAGAGGTAGCAAGGAGAGTGAGCAGAGCATCTGAGGGGGAAAACAGGGGCTCTGGCACACTCACCTACTGTCTCCTTCCTTTTCCCCATTGTACCACCAATCCATGATCAAGGACTCCGAATAAAGGTTTTGTACCTTCTCCAGGTCACTTCGTCCCTGCTCCATTTCCTTAATTAAAAGAGTCAGATCTTCATTCTGCCAAAATGAGAAGTAAACATATTGTGAAGAGTTCAAATTTCAAACATTTCTAACAGAAAACCAACTGTATCAAGAAAAGATCTAAAGAATTTCATGTAGTTCTCATATTATTCCATTCTAATAAACAGTTTTAGTGAAGTATAATTAATATAAAATTTATATGAATATAAAACTATATAAAATAGACCAAATGTATGTAAAGTGTACCATTTGAATAGTTTTGACATTCACACTTGTAAAATCTTCATAACAATCAAGATAATAGACATATCCATAACCCCCAAAAGTTTCCTCAGGTCCCCTTGTAAATTTGCCATCCTCCATACCCTTCCCCCCCCAATTCCTAGGCAACTATTCATCTTCTTTCTGTCACTATATTGAAACTATAGCTTCAATTTTGTAGAATTTTATATAAATGAAATCATGCAGTATGTATTCTTTGTCCAACTTCATTCATACGCTTTGAGATTCACCAGGGTTGCAGCATGAATCAGGAGTTCATTCACCGATGCTGAGTAGTATTATATTATATATTGAATACCTAAATTTAGTCACTGGTTGAGGGACTTTATGAGCTTGGGTTATTATAAACAGGCTATGAACTTTTGTGTTCAAGTATTTTTTCAGACATCTGCTTTCATTTCTCTTGATAAAATATTTATTTTGGTGTGATTCACACTGCACATTTTATCTTGGTTGATTTCTGGTAGTTTTTGTTTCTTGTGGAAGTGGTCCTTTTTTTTTTTCTAAGTTGTCAAATTTATGACTGCAAAGTTGTCTACTCCAAACTTCTCTTTGGAGTTTACTCATTTTCTTGAATCTGTATGTTTATATCTTTCACCAAATTTGGGCATCTTTCAGCTATTATTTTTCCATGTAGTCTTTCACCCCCCTTTCTTTCTCCTTTCTTTGGGAAACTCCGATTATACTAATGTCTCTCATTATTGTCCTATAGGTTCCCATGGTTCTGGCTTTCTCTCTATTGTTCAGATTGACAGAATTCTGTCATCTGACCTCAAGTTCACTGATAACATTAAGTCATCTGCATTCTCACCACTGAGCCTATCCAGTGAGTTTACTTTTTATTGCATCTTTCAGTTCTAGAATACCCACCTGGAAATTTTTATAACTTCTACATCTTCGCTGAGATTTTCTATTTGTTCATTTCTCTCTATATAACTTGTAATTGATTGTTGAAGCATTTTTATAATAGGTTCTTTAAAATCCTTGTCATGTAATTCCAACATCTGATTCATCTATCTCAGTGTTGGGATCATATGATGGTCTTTTCTCATTCAAGTTGTGATTTTCTTGGTTCTTGGTATGATGAGTGACTTTTTACTGTATCCAGAACATTCTGGATATATTGTGTTATGAAACTCTAGGTCCTATTTAAAAATTTTTATTTTCGGGGCACCTGGGTGGCTCAGTCAGTTAAGCGTCTGACTCTTGACTTTGGCTCAGGTCATGATCTCACAGTTTGCGAATTCAAGCCCTACATGGAGCTCTATGTTGGCTGTGTGGAGCCTGCTGGGGATTCTCTCTTTCTCCCTCTCTCTCTGCCCCTCCCCCCACTTGCTCTCTCTCTCTCTCTCTCTCTCTCTCTCTCAAAATAAAGAAATAAACTTTAAAAAAATTTCTAAATAAAACTTTTATTTTAGCTCACAGTAACTGTTTAAATTTAGCATGTGGGACTTTGTCCTACTTTTGTGGGCTGCTGCTCCAATGGCAGTTTAATTTTCAGAGCCTTTTTGATATTATTTTGGTCTCCTTTATTAATTTGGTGTCACTGGGGCTCCCGCTGGTCCCTGCTGGTGCTGTCTAAGCCGGCAGAAGGAGTTTCCTATAGTCACATTGCCAGGTATTTTTTGGTGCCTCTACTCTCTCCCCAGGGTGTCCTGTGTCACTGGGTGGGGTAGGAGGGTCCCTGTCCCATAGGAAGAGTTTTCCTGGAATGGACCACTTGCTCTGGCTGGATCATTCTTGCCTGTTTTTCCCGCACACATTCTGGTGTCTCTGTGCAGAGAAGAATCTCAGGTCTCTGGGGAAAAAGGCTTCCCAAACCAGACCACTTGTGGCTGTGTCTCTTTGGCTAGTCCTACCCACTTATCCTAGGGAACCTGTTTTTCTAGTACACTTTTTATATGTTTGGGGCTCTCATGGCTAAATTTTACTTTCATTTGGGCACAACTGTGTATCTGGTGATTTTTTTTCCCAGTTATTATCATCAAAGCAAGCTGTTACAGTGTCAGGAGTTCAGCTATCTTTGTGTGGGACAGCAATCTCTACTTTGTTCACAGAGAGAGCCCCTAAGAGTAGGGAGTCAGAGTACTGGGGAGCTCCACATAGCACTGCCTCCTTTGGTCTTGTTGATACTGGATGGGGTGGAGGATCAGTTCTCCACTCAGGGAGGAGCACAGGAGGGCTACTCCTCTTTCACATTTAATTTATGCTTATTCTTTTGGGTGTTATGGAGCCTCAGCCTCCTATCAACCCTCACTGGCACCAGGGATAGGGGGAAAGTGGAGTGCTGCCTATCTCCAAATCACAATTCCTTTTTCATTTTCACTGATGAGGAGTGTTTTTGGAGGCTCATCTCCTCACTGAGTCCCACTCAGATGAGGGCTGTGGTGTAGCACGGCAGTGACTAGAGTGTTCTCACACTACCTTGTTAAGTCTTAGAGCTGCATGGTGGGGTAGTCCAGCTTGCCACTGGACTCCATGATGGGAGAATCAGAGCACTGTTGACTGGACAATAAGCTTCCTCTCATTCCTCTGATACTACCCCAGCACAGGATTTAGAACACCACCTGCTTCTGTCTAGTAGGGTTTGGAGAATAAGCTTTCCATTCAGCCCTACTCACACTACCCTGGCAGAGAGATCAGAGCATTGCCTGCTTCCACCATGTGGGGGATGCAGGATTAGCTCTCTGGTCAGCTCTACGAATGCCACCTGGCAGAGGGATCAGAGCACCATCACTTGCTTCCAGGGGTTTGCAGAAGATCAGCTCCCTGTTCAGCTCAAATCTCAGGGGAAGGGGTGAAGTTTTTCCATTGGTGTATGACTAGACTATGGCAGGTATTGCAAAAAAGGTTTTCTGTTTTAGGTCACCTTCTTCTCAGTCCTTTGGCTAGGAAGAATGAGGTTTTCTTGGTTTTTTTTTTTTTTTTTTTTTTTGACTGTGCCTGTTAGAGATTCCAGATTGGAGGGTTCAGTAGTGTGCTATCTGGGATATATGGGAGGCATTAACAAATCCCCCAAGACTTACTTCCATGTCATTCCTTAAGTTCTGAGGTCCCTAGGGATTCTATTTTCTTCTCTCCACCTTTCAGAATATTCCTATGCTTATTTGTTGTGTTATATCCAGGATTTTTTTTAGCTATAAGATGTAGGATCTGGAAGGAATGGGGCAACACCGTTACTGCTGGAACTGAAAGTCCCTCTGGTAATTTATCTTATAAGTAGATTTACATAAGAAGTAAAAAAAAAAAGTCTTAATTATCGACCCATGCAGTTATCCTTTGCTTTTCAGTCCTAAGTGTAGATCTGTATATCCATCTGGTATAGTTTTTCTTCTGCCGAAAGTACTGCCTATAATATATCTTTTACTGCAGGTTTAATGGTGACAAATTTTTTCAGTTTTTGTATATCTTTGAAGTCTTTATTCTACTTTCCTTTTTGAGAGGTATTTTCAGTTTATAGATTCTACACTGAGCTTTTTTTTTCTTTCAGTACTTTAAAAATATAACTCCACTGTCTTTTCACATGCATTGTTTCTGATGAGAAATATGCTGTCATCCTTATCTGTGTTCCTCTAAATAATGCAGCTTCTTTCACCCTATTCTTTTAAGATTTTCTCTTTGTCACTGCTTCTAAGAAGTTTAAGTCTGATATGATTTGGTGTAGTTTCCTCCTGTTTCTTGTGCTTAGCATTCATTGTGTTTCATGGATCTGTGGGTTTATAGTTTTTAACCAATTTGGAAAATTTCTGGCACTATTGCTTCAACTACATACCTATTAGACTACTTGAAGTTTCCCACAGCTCACTTATGCCCTATTTTCTAGGTTTTTGTTTATTGTTTTAATTCTCTTTCTTCTGTTACATTTTGGATAGTTTCTATTGCTGCCTTACAGTTTACTAATCTTTTGTTCTGCAATGTCTGACCTGCTGTTCTTCTCAGCCCATGTATTCTTCACCTCATACATTGTAGTTTACATCTCTAAAATTTTTAATTGTGTCTTAATTGTATTTTTCATCTCTCCCTTTTTGAATATATCAGATAGAGCTACAATAACTGTTTTTATGCTCTAACACTAATATCTGCATCAGTTATGCACATGTTTTAATTTTTGTGTTTGCTTTTTCTCCTCCTTATGGACTTGTATTTTCTTGCTTTTTTCACATACTTGGTACTATTTGAATTAATGTCAGAAACTGTTAATTTTACTTTCTTGGGTCATGGATATTTTTGCTTTCTTATAATTATTCTTGGGGTTTGTTCAGGGATGCAGTTAACTTCCTTGGAAATAGATCAATCCTTTCGGGTCTTGCATTTTGAAGATTTTCTAGGCAGACCTGGAGCAGCATTTGGTTTTTCACACTCCTGAGGCAAGATCCTTCTTTATACTCTACCCAATGTCCATTGGATTATGAAGTTTTCCAGTCTAGCTGATGGAGGGAGTCACTATTCCCTGCCTTGTGTGAGCTCAGAGAGCTCATTGTTCCCTCCGATCCTTCTCCTTTCAGATGATTCATTCCCCAGACTCTAGTGGTTTATTCAAATGTCAGCATTGCTCTGGCTTGTCCTGGATTTAAAGTGACTCTGCAGGAGAGATGATAAGATAAAAAACATTCTCTAGAAGGGCATTCTTGAAATGCATATCCTCAGGCCAAGACTGGAGTACTGGAGAATAGAATGTTATTTAGTTTCTCCCATCAGCCCATTAGAATGAATTGATTTATCAGATGGTCACATGGTTATACAGTCTGAGAAGTCGGGAGACTTCCTAGGATCTGAATTTTTCTTAAGTTTTCCACAAATGTCTATAAACAGCAGAGGTTAACAAAGTTCCAAGTAGGGACCCCTTGGGATGCTTGTTAAAAATACAGATTCCTGGGATGCCTGGGTGACTCAGTCGGTTAAGTGTCTGATTCTTGGTTTTGGCTCAGGTCATGATCTCATGGTTCACGGGTTCAAGCCCTGTGTCGGGCTCTGCACTGACAGTGCAGAGTGTCCTTGAGATTCTCAATCTCTCTCTCCCTCTCTCTCTCTCTTTCTCAAAAATAAACTTAAAAAAAATACAGATTCCTAACATTTGGCAAAATGTTGATAATTATTGAATCTGACTGATGGGTACATGAGGCAGGGGTCTATATACTTTTCTACTTTTCTGTATGTTTGAAACTTTCCATAATAAAAAGCCTAGAAGAAAAACAAAATATATTAATTAAGATTTCTGGGCCTCTATGCCTAGAGTTTAATTTAGTAGCTCTGAAGTGTGACCCTGGAAATCTGCATTTTCACAAATGCCTTAGTTCAGATGGTCCTTGGACCACATCTTGGAGTAAATGGTTAAGTGATTTCATTTGCTTGACTAAGTTGTCTTTGTGGTTGCAGTTTTATCAACTAAGGTATTATCCATTGGCCTCCAGCCTGTACAGAGTGAACACTCTCTTCTCAGTTCATTAAGCTCTTACCTGAATAGCCTCTGGAGGATACAGATCCTTGCAGCCAAAATTATAAAGGTGGAACTCTCCTCCAGTCAAAGAAGCAAGCTCTTTCAAAAATCCATTTGCAATCTCATCATTGTAATTGAAGGAGATGGTGTAAATGGGAATTTTCTGAAAAACTTTGACTTGGTCTACAACCATTTCAGGTGGCTGAAATGATACATTTTGAGGGGAAAAAAGGGAGATGGAAAGAGAGGAAAAGAAAGAAAAAATTAGATGTGAAAGTCCTTAGTATTTGCTATAGACAGTGAGATTCTCAACTAGTAATTCCTTATACAGTGATGAGTGGCTTCTTGGAAAGGTGTCAATTCAATAAACAAAGCAAACAATGCCAGGTGGTGAGAGTATGAAGACCAATGACTCAGCCATTGCTTCTGAGGTGAGGGCTCACAATTTGGTGGAGAAAAGAATCTGGAAGAAAGATGTGACTAACTAAATCACTCAATTTTAGGTGCACCTAAGCCTAAAGCTCATGCTTTTAGAGTGTTGGGCAGGGGTGTCTGGGTGCTCAGTCGGTTGGGCGTCTGACTTCAGCTCAGGTCATGATCTCACAGTCCATGAGTTTGAGCCCCGTGTTGGGCTCTGTGCTGATAGCTCAGAGCCGGTAGCTGCTTCAAATTTGGTGTCTCCCTCTCTCTCTGTCCCTCCCCTGCTCATGCTCTCTCTCTCTCTCTAAAATAAATAATCATTAAAAAAATTAAAAAAAAGAAACACAGCAAACTATAAATAAGCTTAACATATTTAAAAATAATAATAATAAAGTTCTGGGTTATATTTTAGAGCACTGAAAGTATCAGGGTAAAACATCCTTGCTATTGGGATTCTAGAGAGGAGGCCACTGGATCTCAAGGTGGCTTCCAAAGCACCTACTCCAAAAGAGCAATTTCCAGCCTCAGAAAGGCCATTGTCAATGAGTTTCCCACAGAGTGAAAGAAGAGACGGTTATTGAGGGTCCTTGTACGTGCTAGGCACTCTGCTGGGAGCATAACATGCCAGTTAGTCCTCACAATCATCCTGTGAGGCAGTGCTGGAAAGACGGATAGTTGTCTACTAATATCAATTCCTCCCATCTTTTTTTTACTGGCAGAGCCCTGGTTTTCTTTTCATGACAGTAATGTGCCCAGTTAAAAAACAAACAAACAAACAACCATATACACATAACAATTCATCTTCTGACATGTTTTTGCAGCTAGAATGGGCCATGTGACCCAGTTTTGTCCACTGAGATACAGGTGGAAGTCCCAGGGGAAAGATTCCTTTTCTCTGGTAAAAAGGCAAAGATTTAACAACAACAACAACAACATCAACAACAAGAACAACAACAACATTAATGTCCTAATGTCCTTCCCCTTTCCATCCGCACCCCCTGGAAAATGGACACACCCTAGAGATGGAGCAGCCATCTTACAACCATGAGGGTGGAAATCATAAACAAAGATGGTAGAGAATGAACATAAAAAGAAGTCTGTTTTCTTGGAGACATCCGTGAGTAGCTATAGAATCTAGACTACCTACCCCTGGGTTTCTTATCCATAGGAACATAAATCTCTCCATTGTTACAGTCATTTGTCTGCTCCTCTGCTTTTCTCCCCAGTAACATGCAACCCTAATTGGCCCAATGGGTATGGGCTCCACAGACAAAGGAGAAACTGAGACTCAGAAAGATTGTTTCCTAGGGTCATCAAGCTCTTACATGGTAGGACTGAAATTCAAAGCTAATTTTTGGTATTAGAAGCAATGCCAGACTGTTTGTTCCCCTCATTTGCAAGAAAACTGTCTCTTAGGGGCGCCTGGGTGGCTCAGTCAGTTAAGCGTCCGACTTTGGCTCAGGTCATGATCTCGCGGTTTGTGAGTTCAAGCCCCGTGTCGGGCTCTGTGCTGACAGCTCAGAACCTGCAGCCTGTTTCATATTCTGTGTCTCCCTCTCTCTCTCTGACCCTCCCCTGTTCATGCTCTGTCTCTCTCTGTCTCAAAAATAAATAAAAAACGTTAAAAAGATATCTCTAAAAAAAAACTGTCTCTTGGTAAGGATCGACTGTCAAGTAATGTTAACATTATCTGGCTCTCAGAAAAGATGAACTGATAAATTCCTCTGTCATCTCTCCACCACCACAACCACAGCCCAGCTAGGAACCTTCAGAAACTGCTTCTGATTGTCCTGTCCCCACTTCCTCTGAGTTTCCAAGTGCCAGGAGTCCCTCTTTGATTGACCCAACTTGCTGGCTCCTTCAGCCAGTTTCTATTCTCTGCTTCTAGTTCCTATCATTTGGTCTTTAACCCTTCCTATATTCATCTTATGAGCCCTGGAAAGGCAGAGTGATAAGGGAGAGAGGACTCGGGATGCACCAATGGCTGGCCTTATGGAGCTCACACACCACCCAGGGAGGTGACAGTTAAGTGGTCCCCAAGGGTCTGGCCTCATTCCAACCACCACTTACACACAGCCTCTGTCTCTGGATCTGGCTGCAGCAATTGAGCCTGCCCCTGGCCACGAGCCCACCTCCACCTCTCATCCTTTTTTCTCTCCTCTCCCCTCTGGCCATCAGCTGGTTTCCTAACCAAACAGCAACCTAACTGAGCTGACCTCATCACTCTTGTCAACTGCAAGCACAGAGCAAAGTCCTCTCTGCTGCCTCCCCTCCCTTCAGCCTACCTTCCATCTCTGAGTACATACTGTATACCAAGCACTAAGAGCTCTGCTTGTGCTCTCTGCCTGCATCCTCCCTACAACCCTCTGAGGTGGGGCTATCGTTATCCTTGTTTCTTACCAGGGACTCCTGGCCACTACCCCTGATACCAGACTGGATATGCTAGACCTAAATTCTGTTAATTTTGTAGAGTTTTAGCCAGGAACTATTCCTGTATTGACTTATAGCTGATATATTTGGGAAGGGAAAGCAATTAACATTGATTTAGTACTGATTGTGGGTGCCAGGTACTGTGGGTAGCATTTTCAGCTTTTCATATGCTACCTGACATTTTCATATATTTATTTGCTCATTGCCTATTTCCCTATAAAACATAAGTTTCACTGAAGACAGGTTCATCTTGCTTACCACTGTATTCTAGACTGATAGCAATGCCTGGCACATAAAAGGTACTCAGTAAATATCTGTGGAATGCATTCATGGGAACATCATCTCATTTACTCATGAATAGGGAGTATTAGTTCTAAGCCACAGATGAGGAAATTCACAGTAGAGGACTTGCCCAAGGTCATTCAGATGGGCAGTGCTGGGGATGAGCTTCGAACCCTGTTCTCTAGCTCCAAAGCTATTTCCGTCATTCCATACAGCTAAAGAGAGCGCAGGCACGAGAAAGTCTGTTAGTGTATTCTCGTGAACCCCCACCTTCACCCAGCCTCAAGTAGTGTTTGCTAAACTGGACCCAGTGTGGTGTTGGGAGAGCTAGGCAGAGGGTGCAGGCACACCTGGACTGCAGAAGGAGCTCCATCCCTGCAACGGAAACTGGCCATTCCTGACCTCCTGCCTGCACCCCACTCAAGGATTCCTTTCCCTAGTTTATGTTCTCACAGCTTTGAAGAGAAGACTCAGAACATGGAAGTAAACCTTTCACGCACACCAGCCCAACTGACCCTGACTCCTTCCACACACTTATTCTAGCAGCTCTGTGTCTAAGAAAGTAGCGGGGCCTTTCCATGTGGAACCCCTGCATGACATTGAGGAAGCCTTTCACAGCCCAAGACTCCTTCATATGTTCCCCCATGGAGGTCCCTTCAATCCCTAAATGAGGCCAAGCAGTGTGCCTGAGAGACTCTCCCCAGTTCTCTCTTCTCTGAGTCTACACAGTAGCCAGATGACCCTTTCACCACAAATGTCAACTGGGGTGGCAAGAAAGGCAAGGATCAGTTCTCCCAACTGCCTGAAGGAGGTTTGGCTGTGCAGGTGGCTCACACTGTGCCTTCTCTATGTCCCCACCCCTGGTATACCTCATATTAGGCTTTACTCATTTCTCTTTGTTTGGAATGGTGCAAAAGCGTTCCTCACTCCAATTTTCTTGATTCCTACCAGGGTAAATCCCTAACTTCAAAGAAGTCCCAAAATGACAATGGCCAAAGATGTGCTGGGCTGCTCCTGGCAGAGGCCCTGCAGTGTCCATTTGCACCTAGAGATGCCCATCAAAGGACACCTATAAATTCCATTTTAATGAAGATGAATATTACTAGAATTCTTTTCACTTGGTTAATTTAAGACTTGTCTTGCTGTATAATTCTTCCCCAGACATTTAACAAATAAGCAGTAAGTTGGTATCTATGGAATTAAATCCTGAATAGCATCTCTGTGTATGCTTTCAAGCAGAAAATTCTGCTGAGTATCGGGAATAATAGCATTGGCCTTACATATTCAGGTCCTACAAAGTCAGTGAAAATTCAGAAAGAAATGGAGATTGTGTGATACATCTTAATGTCCTCTACACAGAACATGAATATCAAATATTCGTTTGCTTTTTTGAGAGAATCTGAGGGGTAATGCAAGAGAAATAGACTGCATGTGAGGAAAATGCAGATATGAACATAAAATGCCTAACTAGGAGTTTATAAATTACTATTTGGGTCGCCGGTACATTTCTAATTCCAATTATCATCCATATCCTTAGTCCTTCATCTTTAAGTGGTCCACAGACCCTCTGATGAAACCGAGAGATCTTCTCCCCAGAGAAATGTACAAGGACATTCTGCATATACTCTCGGAAGATTCCAGACTCTCAGAAGTAATGATAGACTGTAGGTCAAGAATCCTTCCCAACATGGTGGACCATAGGACAAGAATCCTTCCCAATATGCTGTTAGCAGGAGTGTTACTTGGTCCATCCTCTCTGGGGGATATTTGGAAGTATCTATCAAAACATATACCTTTGTACTGAGTCTACTGTTCAGAATTTATGCTATAGCTATACATCTGCAAAACACATGCAAATAGTTACTTTTGCAGCATCGTGTATAACAGAAGCACTGAATAATATAATAATAAAATAGACTGAAAACAACTTCAATGTCCATCTCCAGGACACATGGCTAAATAACTTAGCCATGTGATGGAATACTAGGCACCTATAAAAAATGAGGAAGCTGTTTATGAAATGATAGTAAGCAATTTCCAAGGTATATTGTTTTACATAAAGGTGCAGAATACACTATCATTTATATATTTATGAAAGGGAGTATATATAAATACACTTCTGCTTGCATAACAATCCCTGAAAGAAGATACAAGAAATTGGTAACATACATTGCCTCTTAGCTAGTGAACAGGAGGTAGGAAGGAGAATTTTCTCTGCATGCCCTTTATACCTTTGTAACTAGGTATATCTTTGTATACCTTTGTAATACCATGTGAATGGTATACTATTACACTACACTCATTACTATTCAAAATGAAATAAACAAAATTAATTTCCAAGGTAGAAGTTATATTAAATTTATTTATATAATGGAATATGATGGAGTCATTGTGAATGATGTTTTGGAAGACTTTCTCATGACTTGCCAAAAAATGCATATGTTAGATGAAACAAAGCAAAACAAAATTGAATTATGACTGAGTTAAATTTTCTTTTTTATGCTTATATGCTTATCTATATTTTCTAAATTGCCTATAGTGCAAAGAGTAAAATCAGCAAGAGTTTATTAAAAAAGAAAAGACCCCTTGTCCAGATAACTTTCAAATCAGAATCTCAAGCCCCATATTCCTCAAACACCAGCCCCATATTTTTAGAGGCTTCTGGACATCCATGGACTACAGGTGCTCAAACTCAGCTTCCTCCATCAGCAACTCCCAAGCTTGCTTCTTCTTTAAATTTAAATTTAAATCAGTTCCTAACATAATCATTATAAACCAGACATCAGTAATCATGATGCCTTTCTCTCTTGGTGTTATCTTCTCCTCACTCCATCCTCCTCTGCTCCCAAACTGGTCCCCACATCCTTTGATGCTACTTCTATTATCTCATCTCTGAGGAGAGTCCTCTCCTCCCCACTTCTGTTTCCTACCTGAGGTGGGCCCTCACCAGCTCCCATCTAGATTTAGTCTTTCCCTCCCACTGTTGAGGCATATTTCTGAAGTACAGGTGAATGGGACCACCTGCCCCACTACAGCCCCTACTGTGGTAAAATCCACTCACTCTTTCCAGGTGGCCGTCAAGGACCTTCATAATCTTCCTCAACCAAACTTTCCAGCCTCAGCCCTGACACTCTTCTGTCATTGCCCTTGCTCTCAGATTGTTTCTCTGGGTAGCCCACATACTTCCACACTTCTGTTCCTTCTGCCCAAGACACCAATAATCTCTGTTTAGAAAATTCCTTCTCCTGGGGTGTCTGGGTGGCTCAGTTCGTTAAGCATCTGACTTCTGCTCAGGTCATGATCTCGCAGTTTGTGAGTTTAAGTCCCACATCAGGCTCTGTGCTGACGGCTCAGAGCCTGGAGCCTGCTTCAGATTCTGTGTCTCCCTCTCTCTCTGTCCCTACCCAGCGCTCGCTCTCTCTCTCTCTCTCTCTCTCTCTCTCAAAAGTCAATAAACATAAAAAAATAATTTAAAAGGAAATTACTTCTCCTCTTTCCAGACAGAGCTCAAATGCCCCCTCCTCAGTGGACTCTTTCCCAGCCTTCTCTCCATCTTGTACAGCAGAATTCATCACTCAGCTCCCAGACATCTCACAGCACAAACAACCCCACACCCTGTGTCATATCACAGTTAACCATACATGTCCAGCACATCCTCCAAAGTGTAAGTGCCCCTAAGGCAGGGGTAAGATGTTATTCATCTTTGTAGCCTCAAACCTTGGCACCACACGTGGAGCATAAGCAAAGCACAATTGCTTCTAAACAGAAAGCATAGTGAAGTTGATTGGAAAATCATTCAAAATAAAATTTCACTTTACATATAACTTCTCTGCCATAAATCTAATGCTGTGATAAAATCCAGTTGCTTTACTATTTAAGCCCTGGACCATTTGACTAGGATATTTTACAGTATTTGCCTAGCACTCTTCACATGCAAACACCTCACAATGAAGGATGCAAGTTGATACTAATTCACTTCAGCGGTTAATTTACATTGTACTGGCCTGCAAATCCGTATGTTTATTTAATGCCCAGAGCATTAGTCTTTCATTCACAAAGCTCAAAAGAAGATGAACAGACTCCACTAAAACTTTTCAAATATTTTCCAGTCAGGCTAAGCAAAACAAAGAACATTTCACTAGAAAGGCATGCTTTTGTTTAAGTGATTACTAAGTTAAAATTAGGGGTAAAACCAAGGACATTGTGCAGTGACATGTTTAGATTTGGAGTCCCTGAAGGAAAAAAAAAATAAAAAAGAATCTCCTTACTCTTAGTTTGTAATAAAACATAAACCAGTCCTCAGTGGAAGGTGGATATCTCCTTTCATGGGTTTGGTCTCCAGGCCTGTGGGTGTGTGGTGCATTAACCAGACAACATTTGCTGTCACATAAATTCTCCTCTGCATTTCAGCAGACAAAAGAATTCCTCAGTGTATTTTCTCACCTCAGTTCTGGGTCCCTAAGCCAAGGAACCATCTCTCAACAGCTTTTCAATGGCAGTTATAAAAGTCCCTCAAACTCATTCTCAGCATTCAAAGGGTACCGGTGAATCTGTGTCCCCAACTTTGGTAAGTACCTGATCAGGTCTCCCATCTGTCAAAAGGTAGATTACTTGTGTTTCTTCATCAGCGAAAGCAATTTGCAGAGCATTTAGGGTGTTTGTGGAACTTCCAACCTATAACAGAGAGAGAGAGAGAAAGATACCAAGCACATACTTGAGTCTCAAAACAGATCTCCCAAACAAGTTATTTTCTGCTTCCAAAAAAAGATAGAAAAGTACATGCAAAATAAAAGATAAAATTATATTGAGATAATAATTTAAGCCCAGGAATTCCAAGGAGCCAAATCCCTGGGTGTTCTATAAAAGCCTCTATCCAGACAATTCCAGGACAGCTGGAAGCCAGGACTATGGATTTCCTGTCCTGACGACAGAGTTCTTAACGCAACTTTATCTTTGTGTAACTAACTCAGTTACTGTTCATTCGGCTGTCAACACAGCTTAAACATACAGTCTGAATATAAGCCTGGCAGGGCAAACCAGGATTTATTCAAACATGAGTGTGTTAACATCAGCAATCTGGGGTACAGCAAAGAAACTGTTAAGTTTTTGAAACCCCTGCAGTTTCTGCCCAAGGATGTAGAGCACTGGAAAGAATGCCACTGCCAGCCTTGTAACAAAGAGGAGCCAGACAAACAGCAAGTAAATGCCTTTTGTTAGGCTCATTAGAGTGCTTAGGTCACAGGGCAATCGACTTGCCCCAAACGTGGGGACAGACAGGCATGTGCAGAGACTGGCGAGATGCAAGCACTGGCTTCTGGGGTGAGATGCGGCAAACACTAGTAAGAAGAGGTTGGCTGGGGTGACTGGTGAACTGGTAGAGGTTAGCCAGGTATATACTGGTGAGAAGGTAAAGGTCCACAGGCCACAAATATAGGGGAATCTGCACTCTCTTGGAGGCTTTTTCACCACAAAGCCCACAGGGTGCTCAAGAAAGTCTCCCACATGGTGCAGAACTGGGGGAGAACAGTGACACAGGGGCCCTTCTCCTCCATCTCACCCTCGGAACAAAAGCCCTAATGTGTGTGTGTATGTATCTGTGTGTGTGTGGTGGGGGGCGGGGAGGAAGGGCAACAAACAGAGTTACCCTTAGGGTACTGGCGAAAATCCAGGAGAGCTGGGGGAAGTTCTCCAAACCCTCCACTCCTGGAAAAGGAACAGGGCTAGGTTCTGGGCTCAGAACTACTGAGAAAAACACACTCTAGGGAGTGACTCTGGGACACCAGCCTGCCTAAGAGTAAGGCTCATTCAGAGAACACCCACCCTACGTTCCCCTACCAACACTGACTGGCAAGGAACTGGTAAGAGAGTTACAGTGTGAAGCCCAGTATGAAGGGAAAATCAAAATCACAGGGTGGAGCAGACACTGACAAACAAGTCTCTAGCATATCATCCCCCACTCTAACCCCAAGTACTACAAAAATGTGAGGGGCCTGGTGCACATGGTAATGGTAACAAACCTCAAACCTAGCCCAACTCCGGATTAATTTTACCCCTCTGCCTCAAAAAGAAAGGTATGCTCATTTCCAGACATAAATAATATTTATCTCAGTCTCTATATACTACATGTGAAGTCCAGCTTTTAACAAAACAAAAAAAAAGCATACTAAAAAGCATACTAAAAAGAAATAAACAACATATTACCAAGAGACAAAAACACTCCTCAGAAACAAACTCAGATATGACACAGATGTTGAAACTATTTGAAAGAAAATTTAAAATAACTGTGATTAATACTCTAAAACTTCTAATGGCAAAGGTGAACAACACTAAAGACCAGATGGGTAATTTCAGCAGAGGGATGGAAACCTTAAGAAACAGTTGAATGGAAACACTAAAAGTCAAAAATACAGTAATGCAGATGAATACAAAGAGTAAAATCAAAACAGAAATGAGCATCAAAGGGCTGTGGGATGGTATCAAACATTCTGACATGTGCATAATTGGAAACACAAGAAAGGAAACAGGATAGGAGAAATATTTGAAGAAAGGAATGGCTGAGAGTTTTCCTAAAACAAGACAGACATGAACCCATGGACCCAAGAAGGTCAAGTCAGATAAATGAATAAAGTGCCCCGATACTTCTACCAGGGTTGTGGCAGAGAAAGCCAAGTAGTGAGCCAAGACTCTCATCCTTACCAAGTGTAACAAGCCCTCCCCGCCCAACAGTGCTCACACCCACCCAGCAGTAATGAGATGCTGCACCCCTCTGAGTTCAAGTGGGGAAGCTGGACTCCAACCTCTACCTCCTCCCCATAGTATGTAGCCTCCTGGGTTGAGCCTCTTTCACTTCCCAAAATGTATTTAAGATTTACCCAAGTTATTTCATGAATCAAGAGTTTGTTCCTTTTTATTGATGACTAGTATATCAATGTATGGATGTAAAATAGTTTATCCATTGTTTTCCTATTGAAGGATATCTGCGTCATTTCCCATTTTGGGTGTTTATAAATAAAGCTGTTACAAACGTTTGCTTACAGGTTTTTGAGTGAATATACATCAAGAACTGTGAAAGGTCTGCAATTTTCCCTTACTTGCAGACTAACATGGATGCTGGCAGAAGATTCAAGACTCTTGGGTCACTGACGAAGGACTTTACTACTCAGCAATAGCAGTAGCCAGAATGTCAGTTTTTGGCACCAGTTTCCTGAGTTCCAATTCCCATAGAGTGATGTGAAGAAGGCTAAGTGACACTTGCACACACAGTAGATTGTGTTAAAGGAGAGGGACCCTGAACTTAGGAAACTGTATATTCTATAATGGACTGTAAGCATGCTTGTCCTTTGCTCTGGAGTTAGATATTATCTTTATACTGGATAATCAACACGTCACCTTCTGCCCTGAAAGGAGACACTATCTCTAATTTCTCAGGCAGTTTGCTATATAAACATCCTTGAAAAGACTGACCAGAGGTTCTTGATATAAGAAGATCATTGACTTGAAATCATTCCCTCTTTTGTAATGTAGGCTTTTAGTGCATTAACTTCTTTCCCAGCACTGTGTTAGCTTCATCCCCCCAAATTTTCACGTTTTGCTTAATTTTCATTAAATTCTATGAGATTTTAAATTTTCTTTGTGGCATTCTTTCTGATCTGTGAATTATTTAAAGCCTGTTCTTTAATTCCCAAGTGTCCTGAGATTTTCATGTTGTCTTTCTGTTATTGATTTCTAGTTTGATACCACTATGGTCAGGAGACATCTGTGTGACTTCATACTCTGTGATATCAATTCTTTTAAATTTGCTAAGGTTGTTTTATGACTCAAGATATGTCTCTTTACGTGAATGTCCGATGTTTGTTTGAAAAGAATATGTATTCTGTTGTTGGGTGGAGCATTCTATAAATGTTAATTAGATATGGTTAATTGAAGGTATTGTTCAGTTCTTTCAAATCCTTGCTGACTCTTTAGTAGTGCTATCAACTGCTAAGACTGGGGTACTGAAGGCCCCAACTATAATTGCTGATTTGTCCATTATTCCTTTTGACTCCATCAGATTTTGTTCCATGTATTTTGAAGCTTTGTTGTTTGGTGCATACACATTTAGGATTCTTATCTTCTTTTTTTGTAAATTATAGGTGACGCACACTGTTACATTAGCTTCAGGTGTACAACATAATGATTGGACAAGTTTATATGTTATACTCACCACAAGTGTAGGTAGAATTGTTATCTTCTCATTGGATTGATCTTTTTATTATCATGTTAAGCCTCTTGCAATTCTCTTTGCTTTAAAGTCTACTTTATGTGGTATTAACATAGTTACTCCAATTAAAAAAAATTAGTGTTTATATATCTTTTCCATCCTTTTACTTTCAACCTATGTTGTTATTTTTTTTTTCCTTTGTTCTTTTTTTTTTTTTTTTTTTTATATATGAAATTTATTGTCAAATTGGTTTCCATACAACACCCAGTGCTCATCCCAAAAGGTGCCCTCCTCAGTACCCATCACCCACCCTCTCCTCCCTCCCACCCCCCATCAACCCTTAGTTTGTTCTCAGTTCTCAACAGTCTCTTATGCTTTGGCTCTCTCCCACTCTAACCTCTTTTTTTTTTTTTTTTTGTTCCCCTCCCCCATGGGTTTCTCTTAAGTTTCTCAGGATCCACATAAGAGTGAAACCATATGGTATCTGTCTTTCTCTGTATGGCTTATTTCACTTAGCATCACACTCTCCAGTTCCATCCACGTTGCTACAAAAGGCCATATTTCATTTTTTCTCATTGCCACGTAGTACTCCATTGTGTATATAAACCACAATTTCTTTATCCATTCATCAGTTGATGGACATTTAGGCTCTTTCCATAATTTGGCTATTGTTGAGAGTGCTGCTATGAACATTGGGGTACAAGTGCCCCTATGCATCAGTACTCCTGTGTCCCTTGGATAAATTCCTAGCAGTGCTATTGCTGGGTCATAGGGTAGGTCTATTTTTAATTTTCTGAGGAACCTCCACACTGCTTTCCAGAGCGGCTGCACCAATTTGCATTCCCACCAACAGTGCAAGAGGGTTCCCGTTTCTCCACATCCTCTCCAGCATCTATAGTCTCCTGAGTTGTTCATTTTGGCCACTCTGACTGGCGTGAGGTGATATCTGAGTGTGGTTTTGATTTGTATTTCCCTGATAAGGAGCGACGCTGAACATCTTTTCATGTGCCTGTTGGCCATCCGGATGTCTTCTTTAGAGAAGTGTCTATTCATGTTTTCTGCCCATTTCTTCACTGGGTTATTTGCTTTTTGGGTGTGGAGTTTGGTGAGCTCTTTATATATTTTGGATACTAGCCCTTTGTCCGATATGTCATTTGCAAATATCTTTTCCCATTCCGTTGGTTGCCTTTTAGTTTTGTTGGTTGTTTCCTTTGCTGTGCAGAAGCTTTTTATCTTCATAAGGTCCCAGTAATTCACTTTTGCTTTTAATTCCCTTGCCTTTGGGGATGTGTCGAGTAAGAGATTGCTACGGCTGAGGTCAGAGAGGTCTTTTCCTGCTTTCTCCTCTAGGGTTTTGATGGTTTCCTGTCTCACATTCAGGTCCTTTATCCATTTTGAGTTTATTTTTGTGAATGGTGTGAGAAAGTGGTCTAGTTTCAACCTTCTGCATGTTGCTGTCCAGTTCTCCCAGCACCATTTGTTAAAGAGACTGTCTTTTTTCCATTGGATGTTCTTTCCTGCTTTGTCAAAGATGAGTTGGCCATACGTTTGTGGGTCTAGTTCTGGGGTTTCTATTCTATTCCATTGGTCTATGTGTCTGTTTTTCTGCCAATACCATGCTGTCTTGATGATGACAGCTTTGTAGTAGAGGCTAAAGTCTGGGATTGTGATGCCTCCTGCTTTTGTCTTCTTCTTCAAAATTACTTTGGCTATTCGGGGCCTTTTGTGGTTCCATATGAATTTTAGGATTGCTTGTTCTAGTTTCGAGAAGAATGCTGGTGCAATTTTGATTGGGATTGCATTGAATGTGTAGATAGCTTTGGGTAGTATTGACATTTTGACAATATTTATTCTTCCAATCCATGAGCAGGGAATGTCTTTCCATTTCTTTAAATCTTCTTCAATTACCTTCATAAGCTTTCTATAGTTTTCAGCATACAGATCCTTTACATCTTTGGTTAGATTTATTCCTAGGTATTTTATGCTTCTTGGTGCAATTGTGAATGGGATCAGTTTCTTTATTTGTCTTTCTGTTGCTTCATTGTTAGTGTATAAGAATGCAACTGATTTCTGTACATTGATTTTGTATCCTGCAACTTTGCTGAATTCATGTATCAGTTCTAGCAGACTTTTGGTGGAGTCTATCGGCTTTTCCATGTATAATATCATGTCATCTGCAAAGAGCGAAAGCTTGACTTCATCTTTGCCAATTTTGATGCCTTTGATTTCCTTTTGTTGTCTGATCGCTGATGCTAGAACTTCCAGCACTATGTTAAACAACAGCAGTGAGAGTGGGCATCCCTGTCGTGTTCCTGATCTCAGGGAAAAAGCTCTCAGTTTTTCCCCGTTGAGGATGATGTGAGCTGTGGGCTTTTCATAAATGGCTTTTATGATCTTTAAGTATGTTCCTTCTATCCCGACTTTCTCAAGTGTTTTTATTAAGAAAGGGTGCTGGATTTTGTCGAAGGCCTTTTCTGCATCGATTGACAGGATCATATGGTTCTTCTCTTTTTTTTTGTTAATGTGATGTATCACGTTGATTGATTTGCGAATGTTGAACCAGCCCTGCATCCCAGGAATGAATCCCACTTGATCATGGTGAATAATTCTTTTTATATGCCGTTGAATTCGATTTGCTAGTATCTTATTGAGAATTTTTGCATCCGTATTCATCAGGGATATTGGCCTGTAGTTCTCTTTTTTTACTGGGTCTCTGTCTGGTTTAGGAATCAAAGTAATACTGGCTTCATAGAATGAGTCTGGAAGTTTTCCTTCCCTTTCTATTTCTTGGAATAGCTTGAGAAGGATAGGTATTATCTCTGCTTTAAACGTCTGGTAGAACTCCCCTGGGAAGCCATCTGGTCCTGGACTCTTATTTGTTGGGAGATTTTTGATAACCGATTCAATTTCTTCGCTGGTTATGGGTCTGTTCAAGCTTTCTATTTCCTCCTGATTGAGTTTTGGAAGAGTGTGGGTGTTCAGGAATTTGTCCATTTCTTCCAGGTTGTCCAATTTGTTGGCATATAATTTTTCATAGTATTCCCTGATAATTGTTTGTATCTCTGAGGGATTGGTTGTAATCATTCCATTTTCCTTCATGATTTTACCTATTTGGGTCATCTCCCTTTTCTTTTTGAGAAGCCTGGCTAGAGGTTTGTCACTTTTGTTTATTTTTTCAAAAAACCAACTCTTGGTTTCGTTGATCTGCTCTACAGTTTTTTTAGATTCTATATTGTTTATTTCTGCTCTGATCTTTATGATTTCTCTTCTTCTGCTGGGTTTAGGCTGCCTTTGCTGTTCTGCTTCTATTTCCTTTAGGTGTGCTGTTAGATTTTGTATTTGGGATTTTTCTTGTTTCTTGAGATAGGCCTGGATTGCAATGTATTTTCCTCTCAGGACTGCCTTCGCTGCGTCCCAAAGCGTTTGGATTGTTGTATTTTCATTTTCGTTTGTTTCCATATATTTTTTAATTTCTTCTCTAATTGCCTGGTTGACCCACTCATTCGTTAGTAGGTTGTTCTTTAACCTCCATGCTTTTGGAGGTTTTCCAGACTTTTTTCTGTGGTTGATTTCAAGCTTCATAGCATTGTGGTCTGAAAGTATGCATGGTATGATTTCAATTCTTGTAAACTTATGAAGGGCTGTTTTGTGACCCAGTATATGATCTATCTTGGAGAATGTTCCATGTGCACTCGAGAAGAAAGTATATTCTGTTGCTTTGGGATGCAGAGTTCTAAATATATCTGTCAAGTCCATCTGATCCAATGTCTCATTCAGGGCCCTTGTTTCTTTATTGACCGTGTGTCTAGATGATCTATCCATTTCTGTAAGTGGGGTGTTAAAGTCCCCTGCAATTACCACATTCTTATCAATAAGGTTGCTTGTGTTTATGAGTAATTGTTTTATATATTTGGGCGCTCCGGTATTCGGCGCATAGACATTTATAATTGTTAGCTCTTCCTGATGGATAGACCCTGTCACTATTATATAATGTCCTTCTTCATCTCTTGTTACAGCCTTTAATTTAAAGTCTAGTTTGTCTGATAGAAGTATGGCTACTCCAGCTTTCTTTTGGCTCCCAGTAGCATGATAAATAGTTCTCCATCCCCTCACTCTCAATCTAAAGGTGTCCTCAGGTCTAAAATGAGTCTCTTGTAGACAGCAAATAGATGGGTCTTGTTTTTTTATCCATTCTGATACCCTATGTCTTTTGGTTGGCGCATTTAATCCATTTACATTCAGTGTTATTATAGAAAGATATGGGTTTAGAGTCATTGTGATGTCTGTATGTTTTATGCTTGTAGTGATGTCTCTGGTACTTTGTCTCACAGGGTCCCCCTTAGGATCTCTTGGAGGGCTGGTTTAGTGGTGACAAATTCCTTCAGTTTTTGTTTGTTTGGGAAGACCTTTATCTCTCCTTCTATTCTAAATGACAGACTTGCTGGATAAAGGATTCTCGGCTGCATATTTTTTCTGTCTAGCACACTGAAAATCTCGTGCCAATTCTTTCTGGCCTGCCAAGTTTCAAAAGAGAGATCAGTCACGAGTCTTATAGGTCTCCCTTTATATGTGAGGGCACGTTTACCCCTTGCTGCTTTCAGAATTTTCTCTTCATCCTTGTATTTTGCCAGTTTCACTATGATATGTCGTGCAGAAGATCGATTCAAGTTACGTCTGAAGGGAGTTCTCTGTGCCTCTTGGATTTCAATGCCTTTTTCCTTCCCCACTTCAGGGAAGTTCTCAGCTATTATTTCTTCAAGTACCCCTTCAGCACCTTTCCCTCTCTCTTCCTCCTCTGGGATACCAATGATGCGTATATTATTTCTTTTTAGTGTATCACTTAGTTCTCTAATTTTCCCCTCATATTCCTGGATTTTTTTATCCCTCTTTTTCTCAGCTTCCTCTTTTTCCATAACTTTATCTTCTAGTTCACCTATTCTCTCCTCTGCCTCTTCAATCCGAGCCGTGGTGGTTTCCATTTTGTTATGCATTTCGTTTAAAGCGTTTTTCAGCTCCTCGTGACTGTTCCTTAGTCCCTTGATCTCTGTAGCAAGAGATTCTCTGCTGTCCGCTATACTGTTTTCAAGCCCAGCGATTAATTTTATGACTATTATTCTAAATTCGCTTTCTGTTATATTATTTAAATCCTTTTTGATCAGCTCATTAGCTGTTGTTATTTCCTGGAGATTCTTCTGAGGGGAATTCTTCCGCTTGGTCATTTTGGATAGTCCCTGGCGTGGTGAGGACCTGCAGGGCACTTCCCCTGTGCTGTGGTGTATAACTGGAGTTGGTGGGCAGAGCCGCAGTCAGACCTGATGTCTGCCCCCAGCCCACCGCTGGGGCCACAGTCAGACTGGTGCGTGCCTTCTCTTCCCCTCTCCTATGGGCGGGATTCACTGCGGGGTGGGGTGGCCTGTCTGGGCTACTTGCACACTGCCAGGCTTGTGATGCTGGGGATCTGGCGTCTTAGCTGGGGTGGGTAGGCAAGGTGCACAGGGGCAGGAGGGGCAGGCTTAGCTTGCTTCTCCTTAGGTGATCCTCTTCAGGAGGGGCCCTGTGGCAGCAGGAGGGAGTCAGATCCGCTGCCGGAGGTTTGGCTCCGCAGAAGCGCAGAGTTGGGTGTTTGCACAGAGTGAGCAAGTTCCCTGGCAGGAACTGGTGCTCTTTGGGATTTTGGCTGGGGGATGGGCGGGGGAGATGGCGCTGGCGAGCGCCTTTGTTCCCCACCAAACTGAGCTCTGTCGTCCGGGGGCTCAGCAGCTCTCCTTCCCTTTGTCCTCCAGCCTTCCCGCTTTCTGAGCAGAGCTGTTAAGTTATGACCTCCCAGACGCTAAGTCGCGCTTGCTGTCGGAACACAGTCCGTCAGGCCCCTCCGCTTTTTGCAAGCCAGACTTGGGGGCTCTGCTTGGCCGGCGAGCCGCCCCTCCGCCCTGGCTCCCTCCCGCCAGTCCGTGGAGCGCGCACCGCCTCGCCGCCCTTCCTACCCTCTTCCGTGGGCCTCTCGTCTGCGTTTGGCTCCGGCGACTCCGTTCTGCTAATCCTCTGGTGGTTTTCTGGGTTATTTAGGCAGGTGTAGGTGGAATCTAAGTGATCAGCAGGACGCGCGGTGAGCCCAGCGTCCTCCTACGCCGCCATCTTCCTCCTATGTTGTTATTTTTGAAGTGAGTTTCTTACAGACCACATAGAGTTGGATCATGTTTTTGTCTACTCTCTAATATCTGTCATGTAATTGGTATATTTAGACCATTTACATGTAATTGCTGACATTTAATTAAGCTTCCCATTTTTGTTTTTTTGTGTATTTCCTGTTTCTCATTTATCTTATTTTTCCTTGCCTTGCTGTGGATTATTTGAAAATTTTTAATGTTCTATTCTGATTATTTGTAATATTTTTGAGTGTATTGTCTTATGTAGTTTTCTTCATGGTTGCTCTAGGTATTTTCTTAAGCATATGTGTAACTAATCACAGTCTAATGATACTGATAATTTACCACTTCAAATTAAGTGTAAAAATTATTCTTCCATTTAGGTCCCTTTACTGTAGCCTTTTAAAAAATATAATTGTCTGAAGTATTTCCTCTATATTCATTATATATATAGATGGTGTTAAACTTTTGCTTGTACCATAAAACATGAGTAAAGAAACTCATGAGGTTACAGATTCTCTCCTATGTTTACTTCTATATTCACCCATTCCACTGTTCTTCCTTCATCTCTGAAGGTCCAAGCTTTCTTCCTATTTGGAGAGTTTCCAGTAGCCATTCTTTAAAGGTAGGTCTCCCAGCAATAAATTCTCTTCATTTTCCTTCTCCTTCAACCCTGGAGGATATTTTCACCAGATAGACGATTCATGGCTTACAGTTCTTTTCTTTCAGCACTTGAAAAATGTTGTGCCACCTCCCTCTGGTCCCATAGTTTCAGATGAGAAACTGCTGCCGTTTGAATTTGTATTCCTTTATAGCTTATGCATTATTTCTCTTAGGCTGTTTTTAGGATTTTTCTTTGTCTTTACTTTTCAGAAGATTAAATATAATGTATTGTGGTATGGATTTCTTTGGTTTTACCCTGTCTGGGGTTTGCTTAGGTTCTTGAATTGTAGTTTTTATGCTTTTCACCAAATTTGGGGAGTTTTTAGCTATTGCTTTTTTTAAATACATTTTCAGTCCCACACTCACCTATCCTTTCTAGAATTATGATGGCATGAATATTACATCTTTTTTACTGTCCCAGAGATCTCCGAGGCTCTGTTGGTACTGGCATCAGTGGTTTGCTCTTCTCATTGAAATGTGGATTTCTTGGATCATGGTATGACGAGTGATTTTTATGTCCTGGACAATTTGGTCACTATGTTAGGAGACTATTCCCATTTAAATGTTATTTAGCAGGCAGTCACCCTGTTCAGGTTTAGTATATTTATTTTAGCCTACCTTTTTGGGCTTTAGTTCCAATGACAATTTAATTTTCTACTCTATGCAATCCTACTCTGGTCTGCTTTGTTCCTCTTGCGCTGCTGGGTCTCCCACTCAGTTCCTATTTGGTGCTGTCTGTGGGAAGCCCAGAAAAGCCATGTTTTGGGGCTGCCTATTGGTGCTAGGTGACCTTCTGGGGTATAGGAGCAGAAGCTGCTGAACCTGGCTCTACTTATGCCACTGAATTGAGAGCAAGAAGACACAAGGCTTTATTCACCTTTGCTGTTGTTGGAAGATTAGACTTCTCATTGGTGCCCCAGTTGTGAAGCTGGGACAGTCAGGGACTCTGCTGTTGTTGGCTGGTCACACCATCTACAGGTGACCTGGTTTTAGAAATGCCCAGGACTTTGCTGCTGCCACTGCAGCAGTTGTATGGGACCCCCTGCCAGTACCCCACGTGTGGAGTACACTCTAAGACAGTCTGGATATTGCTGCTGTCACTGCTGCCAAAGATCAGACTGCTCATACATGCCACAATGTTGTGACATAGAAGCTGGGGTGGCTGAGGACTTTACTGCTGCCATTGTTTCTGGTGGATCAGACTGCCTGCCAGACTTGGGTTGTGCAACTGGGCAGCTGGATTTCTGCTGCTCTTGCTCCTGCTGGAAGACCGGACCACTTGACAGGATCTGAGTTGTAAGGCAGGGACTGAGACAGTCATGGCTTTACTCTTGCCACTGCTTCCAATGAACTAGACTACGTGTCAGGGTCTGGGTTGTGGAGTTTGGGGAGTCCCACTAGATCTTTGGTGGGCCTACCTTTCACCAGTCCTTCAGTCAGAAAGGTGTAAATACATGACTCTCTACATTTGTCAAAATCCATAGATCTATACACCAAAAAGAGTGCTTTTGCTGTGTGCAAATTAAAATATAATTCAATTAGGATGAGGGAGGAAGTCGACATATTAATAATGAATGATATAATCACACTGAGGTAGTTGAGTAAAAAAGTACCTGACTTTAAGAACTTTAGGAAACAGTTTTTTGCCTGGATAGTGTAACGCTAAAGAGAGAAAGAACTATGTGTAAACACTGTACCCCAGCTGATAAGTGTTTTTCTCAGAGTATGGGTTAGAAATTCTGAAACTTTATGTATACCAGGGTTTAACAAATAACTAACTCATTACAGATAACGAAAACCAGGTTTTTCGTGGTCAAAGAAGTTAAAAATAAGCAAATACGTTCTTTACAAATAATTTCTGAGGCTCTGAATTGGAGTAGAGTTATTAGCATGAACTCATGGTTTTATTTATCTTTTTACATTTATATATTTACTTTTGAGAGAAAGAGTACGTGTACAAGAATGTGTGTGAGCGGGGGAAGGACAGAGAAAAAGGGAGAGAGAGAATTCCAAGTAGGCTCCACACTCAGCATGGAGCCCAACACAGGGTTCAATCCCATGACCATTAGATCATGACCTTGGCCAATATCAAGAGTCAGATGCTTAACCAACTAAGCCACACAGGCGTCCCTTATTTTCCTTTTTTAATGAAAATATAGATAAATAGATACAGGAATATAGACGTTTATGGATTGATGGGCTATTATACATATATTTCCCATCTCTGTCCACTGAGAGAGCCTAGAAGCAGTGAGTCCAGTAGCAGCAATAAGCATACCTAAGTGCCCAGATTTTGGTTTTCAAATACCACTGTCTAATAAAAGAAACAAGGGTTCCTTGGAGAAGTGGTAAACTCCAGGACTGAGGTGGGAAAATATAAGATGATCATGAAATATCTATAGTGCCAGAAAATAAACAAGTATTCAAGGAAAAAAAAAAGATAGATGCATATGTGAAGAACACAGGGGGCAACCTGAAAGAGTTCCCAATGGCCAGAGTGGGAACAAGCTTGGTAACAAAATAAATAACAATAGTATTGAATTATTACTGAAACAGTAAATAAATATCCATGGGTCCATAATGAAATAAATATATGATTGAATGAATAAATAAGAGGGGGAAAGGGGAAGTTCTTCATTACAGAATTCCAACACATAAATGTAAAAGGAATAGAGGGAATAGAAAGTCACCATTAGAACAGCACATTAATACGTGCTATAGAGAAGATCCACCACTGAGTGCTAAAATTAGTGGGTAGAAGTTCAAGACACAAAGGATATGTGCATAGCCTCAAAGTTATCTCCTCCAAAACATGTATTATCTATAAAAAGAAAAAAAAAGTAGTTTTGCAGGGGAGAAACCTATCAGATGCCACCTTACCCAAGAGATCAAAGTTAACACCACTAGTAGTAAGGTGTATCACCACAATGTACTGCTCAACATGATGCACTGAGAAGGACACATCACCTCTGCAGTATTCTAACCCCAATCTAACCATCAGAAAACATCAGATGAAACCAGATTGAAGGACATTCTGCAAAACACATGATCAAAAGGTCATGAAAGACAAAGCATCACTGAGGATGTGTTACAGACTGGAAGAGACTGAGAAGACACTGCAACTATAACCGTAATGTGGGGGCACAGGTGAAACAGGTGAACAGGATTAAGAAGTACAAACTATCAGGTATCAAATAATTAAGTCATGGGGATGAAAAACACAGCAGAGGGAATATAGTCAATAATACTGTAATGGTATTGTATGGTGACAGATGGTGACTATTCTTATTGTGTGGAACACTGAGTAATGTAGAGAATTGTCAAATCACTATATTTTACACCTGAAACTAATATAAAACTGTATGTCAACTATATTTCAATAATAAATAAATAAATAAAACTTTTAAGAAATAAATGCAATATGGGACCCTGGATTGGATCTTGGAACAGAACAGGAATACCAGTAGAAAGACTAATGAACCCTGAATGAAGTCTGTAATATAGTTAATAATGGCATTGTCATTTTCTTAGTTTTTGGTTTTGTTTTGCTTTAAATAGATTTTCTTTCTTTCTTTCTTTCTGTATTTATTTACTTTAAGTAGGCTCTAAGTCAGGACACCTGGGTGGCTCAGTTGGTTGAGGGTCTGACTTTGGCTCAGGTCATGATCTCGTGGTTCATGGGTTTGAGCCCCGTGTCAGGCTCTAAGTTGTCAGCATAGTTCACAACTTAGAGCCTGCAGCCTGCTTTGGATTCTGTGTCTACCTGTTTCTCTGCCCCTCCCTTGCTTGTGCTCTCTCTCTCTCAAAAATAAATAAATAAACATTAAAAAAATGGCTCTAAGCCTAACGGGGGCTCAAACTCAGGACCCCAAGGTCAAGAGTCACATACTCTACCAACTCAGCCAGCCAGGCACCCCTGTGATTTTCTTAGTTTTGACAATTAAACTATGTTTACGTCAGATGTTAACATTAGGGGAAACTAACTAAAGGGTATTACAGGCACCCTCTGTACTATCTGTGCAACTCTTTCATAAGTCCAAAATGATTTCAAATTAAAAAGTTAAAAAAAAAAAACACCAAAAAACTGCTTCAACATTTGGGCAGCAGAAATATAGCTCAGATGGTAAACAGTACAACTCTTCTCTCTAGGCCCTATCTCAATAGTCTTGTTGACAATCCCACTGTTCAGGGATTGTTGCAAAGATGGTAGAAAAGCTAGGAGAAAGCCAGACTGGGAATCATGGGAAAGATGGTCAGAAGTTGGTGCCTCTTCTGCACCTGCTCCCTCCTTGCTTCCCCCAGCCTTGGGCCAGACCCCCACCCCGAACTACTGGGCAGACTCAGCCCCAGTTTATGCTCCTCTGACCTCAGGACTGGTTAGGCCTGTTTGGGGAACTACTGCTCCAACACCAGCACAAGGCAGTTTCAGAAGCTCTAGTGGTATCCTGAATTTATTGGGTTGATTCCTGAGCCGACCAGTCAAAAGAATATAGAGAAATGGTTTTCCCGAAAATAAATTTTGCACATTCAGCAAGCAAGGGAGCCTCGATGAAGATTTTTGAAGATAACAGAATTATACTTTACAAATAATTATTTTAGTTATATTTTTAGCCATTCAGATAGTTGGTTCTATTCATTAGTGATTTCTATAAAAAGCAGCACCTGTTAGTGTTTTAATCTAATGAGACTGCATATATGATATCTGTTATGACCAACTCTAAATAAATGGGCTCTGAGTTAACAATCACCTATAGTCCATAAAAGGAGGGAACATGTATCCCAAGTAACTTCACTGGCTAATCCTGGAAATTTATCAAGTTGGGTGTGAATTGAATATTCTTTCCCAGCATAAGATAGCCAGTTAGATCAAGATCTTAAGGCATCATAATTTCTTACAGAACATATTTCTTCCTTCTCCCATTTTTAAAGAATCAATCCTAACGGAACTCTGGTATATCCCAATGACAGCATATCTGGTATGTCCCGATATTCAAGGAGCTCTGCTAATGTCCATTTGTGGCTTCCTGTCAAATCTGGGACACTCAGGCACTGAACTATTTAAAGATGTTTATGATCTACATTTCACTTTTTGAGAAGAGCCCTTAGTTTCAATTTTAGTGTATCTCAACTATCTGGAATGCTTGCGGTTCTGGAAAAAGACCTTTTTTAAAAAGGAAGGTAAGTTCATGATAAGAGAAAATTCAAGGAAAGGAAATTCCTTCCCAGTAGTCTAAGTGCCAAGAGCAGTTCTCCAATGAAAGGCAGTCCTGAAGAAATGATTTCCCTTTCTCACTGTAGCCTCCGCCACTCTCTCCCTCCTTGCTTTCAGTCTTAACCAGTCACACTGTACTGTGTGCTTCCACCCACCAGTTCATTACTTTTGAACAAAGTCAACTGTTAAAAATAGCTGCAATATATCATTTGAAACAATAATGAGGTTTCAGGAGGATCAAATCTGAATGTCTGAGTACAAAAAAAATTAAATTTTGACATTTGTCTTCATAAAGGGGTGAGATCAGAGCCAAGGGCATATCTGAAAATGGTGTGCTGTGAACAGAAGCTTATCTAAATGTTAAGACAGTGACTCATGAGCTTGGATTCATGTGACCATTGTACACAAAATGAGTGTCTGTGTGAAAACCCTGCTGTCTCAGGGCTCAGAACCCTTTTCTCAAGAATTTCCATGGCATGAATTAACTCAGCAGGTGATCAAGTCAGGCTTCTTCTCCCAGACACAGTCTCCATCTTTCTTACCTTGATATTTCTAATCCAGGACTGAGCCCCTTTCAAACTATCTTCATTGATTTCAACAAGTTTTTCCCGCCAAGCAACTGCTTGAGCATCAAACTGTACAAAATTGAATTTCCTTTTATATTTCAGCTGCTCCTGTAAGAGAAAATTATTATTTAACCAAAACACCACTCAGATGTAAGAAAAGGTTAGGCTAGGTCACAGTTTGATAAATTTTAATCACTATGAAATCTCTTTTCAGATCTTGAAGCTAAAAATTACATTCAAAAGAGAAAATCTTTTCAGAAAATATTTAAACAAAATTTATACACAGTTTGGATATTACGCTTTTACGCTTTTACACACACATATATATGTGTGTGTGTTTTTATATATAATATGACCTTAAATGTTGTCTTTAATACTGACATTAATGGTATACTGCATACACAAACTAAATGCAATCTGCTTAAAGAAAAGAAATCCCAAATGCCATCATCATTTTGGCCATCATCTTTTTGTTAAGGCTAGCATTTGGTTACATACCTTTTTATTTGCCTTCCACCAACCCACATTTCTCCAGTAGAGGTTTATCGAAATAAAACCTGTATTTTGTATTTGTGAACACTCCCCCCAATTATTTTCTGTGGTAATACATCAATACTACTCATTTGTGACAGTACCGCTATATCCATTCTAGGAGTTAGGAAGTGGAAGCAGTCTGCCTTGGGTCACACAACTCAGAGCAGTCTGCCTTGGGTCACAGCACAGGTAGAATAAGAATTGGAAGCTCCTAACCATCAGCCTACACTCCTCCCATACATCAGTTCTGGTGCCAATGCATGCAACACCCCTAATAAACACTGGAAATTAAAATAAAAATGCCAAGCCAAAGAGCATCTGGAAAACGATGGAGATGTGGGCACACCACAGATTTCAGGATAGAGAAAACCTGGAGCGATAGACACTGAAACTCCCTTAGCATCCCACCTGTTACAGAAGACCCTGCCACGGGAAGGGTCTGCTTGCAAAGGAGAACTGATGAATCTCTAACTGGCAAAAGAGAGCTTTTATCTGAAGTGGCTTCCCTGTGGATGCCTGAGTGCAGACCTTACCTGTGCACCTTGCAGAACCAATGCAGATGAAGGCTGCTAAAGAAGCATTCATGACACAAAGGCCCCCCAAATCCATGAACCTGACAGTTCCATCTAACCTGTATAAACTGGATGATCTTGTCCTTCACCAAGTCCAGTTTGCTCTTCATTGAGTGAGATGTATCAATGAGGACGTAGACAAAATCATTACGTACTTTTCCAAAGAGGATTTGACTTCCATCCTGCAGCCACTTAATCCTAGGCAGGAAATTGGTTGAAAGTGAATTTTTACAGCCTGTGGCAATGACAGGTCTTCCTAAGAACTTAATAATACATATACAGAGGCCAAGCTGTACTATATTGTTTATGCACAATCTTCTGTGAGTGGATTACTCACTTGGAAGGTTTCCTGTGAAAAATCCTACGTTTGAGCTGGCTCCCTTGTTCACCCCCACCTCCACTATCCATCATCAATCCATGTAAAACCGAACTAGGAAAATCAATAGGACAGAAAAATAAATCCAGTACTGGGTTCCAAAGCCAGAAGTAAATTACTTCCTGTCATCTGATAGTTTCAATCCCTCAGTGACTTCAGACCATTTGTTCTTTTAACCCTGCTGACTGCAGTCAAGCTAGTAATGCCAGCACATTCCTGAAGCTTCAGTGAAGCCTATAGACAATATCAAGCAACCCCAGATCCCTATAATAACTAAGCATTAGGCAGTTGGAGAAGGACTACTTCTGTGATGGGATCTCAGACTCCCATAACAGGATGTAAATTAAGTTCAAGGCGAGACCTGGGTTAAGGGGAAAGGCAGAGGGAAAAAATCCTTGAAACTGAGTTCAGAGTTCACCAAGGCCTAGGTAACTACAATTTGTAGGGCAAAATATTGATGAAGAGGTTGCTGCATAGAAGCAGAGGGGGTGGGGAGGGATGACAGAGAGAGAAAACAGGAGAAAGAATGCATTCTGGCCATCTGCAGAGAGTGCCCTAAAGATTTTGGCTCAGTAGGGGCGCCTGGGTGGCTCAGTCAGTTAAGCATCCAGCTTTGGCTCAGGTCATGATCTCATGGTTTGTGAGATCAGCACAGACTCTGTGCTGACAGCTCGGAGCCTGGAGCCTGCTTTGGATTCTGGGTCTCCCTCTCTCTGTGCCCCTCCCTTGCTCTCTCTCTTTCCCTTTCTCTCTCTCAATAAAAGAAATATTAAAAAAAAGATTTGGCTAAGTAATAATCAGGGCATGCATGTGAAGAAACTACTAAAACCAAGGAATAAATCACCATAAAGGAGTAACTAGATCAGCACCTCAGAGCTTACCCAGGGCTAGTTCATCTTCCAAACAACCTGAGTGGGAAAGGCTCCATAATACATGGGACATCAAGTAGAGTCCTCATAAGGGTATTGCCTTAGTAGTAGGACCAAATTAGCCCCAGACTAAAGGCTGCCCTGGACCTGTTAACATAACTTACAAGCAAGCCCCAGAGGGATCCACGTGATTTCAAGGAACATAACTGCATCATGGAATATGTATTTTAAAATACAGCAAAATCCAGCACCCAACAATGTAAAATTCAAAATGTCTGCATTTCAGTAAAAAATTATCAGGCATACAAAGAAGCAGGAAAATATTATCTACAACCAGAAGAAAAACAGATAAACAGAAACAGACCCTAAAATAATACAAATGATAGAATTAGCAGAAAAGGATGTTACATAGCCTATTATAAACATAACCCATATTTTCAACAAGGTAATGTATAAGCAAAATGAGGACAGAAATAGAAAATATAAAAGGGAATTTATAGAGATGCACAATAACCAAAATGAAAAATATACTACATGGTATTAATAGACATCAGACACTAGCAGAAGAAAAGATCAGGGAACATTAAGAAAGACATTGCAATTTAAAATGAAAACAACTGGGGAGCCTGAGTGGCTCAGTCTATAAAGCATCCAACTTTGGCTCAGGTCATGATCTCATGGCTTGTAGATTTCAAGCCCTGCATCAGGCTCTGTGCTGACAACTCAGAGCCTGGAGCCTGCTTTGGATTCTATGTCTCTCTCTCTCTCTCTCTGCCACTCCCCAGCTCACAAACTATCTGTCTGTCTCTCTCTCTCTCTCAAAAATAAGAACATTTTAAAAAATAAATAAAAATAATAAAATGAAAACAGAGAAAAAAACAAAAAGTAGAGAATAAACAACTCATGGAACAATGTCAAGGAGTCTAACATATATGTAGAAACTAAGAAAAAGGAGAAAGAGGGAAACAGGAAAAATATTTGGAGAAATATGGCCAAATGTTTCCAATTTTGATAAAACAATATATGAATATATACAAGAAGCTCAAAGAACCCAAAAAGAAGAAAAATGGAAAAAAAGAAAACCACCAATACACATCATAATATAATTTGAAATCCAATGATAAAGAAAAAAGTCTTAAAAGCATCCAGAGGTGACATAAAAATAACAGAAGACTTTTCACCATAAATCAAACACACCAAAAGATAATGGAGAAAGATTTTTAAAGTACTGAAATATAAAGTGTAAACCTACAATTCTATATAAAGCAAAACAAAAAATATTCCAAAAACAAAAGGAAATTAAAGAGTTTTTCAGACTAAGACAGCTGAAATAATTCATTATCAACAGACCTGCACTGGGATAAATATAAAGAATAAAGAGGTACGGAAATATCAAATATGTGGATAAATACAAAATACACTAATTCTCATTTTAAATCTATTTATACAAAAATTGATTATTTATAATACATTATGGTTTATAGCATATGTGGAAATATGGTGTAGGACAATAATAGGGGTGCCCGAGTGGTTCAGTCAGTTGAGCATCTAACTCTTGACCTCAGCTCGGGTCTTGATCTCGGGATTCTGAGTTCAGGCCCTGCACTGAGCTCTGCACTAGGCATGAAACCTACTTAAAAAAAAAAAAAAAAAGTATAGGACAACAATAGAAAAGACAGAAGAGAGGAATGGAAGTTATAAGATTTTTATGATATAGATGAAATGAAATAGTATTTGAAGGTAGACTGTGGTAATTTAAAGATGTATACTGTAAATGCTAATGCTGTCACACATACAACAAAACAAAATAAAGAGGTAGAATTTATAAGCCAAAGGTAGAAATAAAATGGAATCATAAACTCTCCAACAAAAGATGGTAGAAAAAGAGTAAAAAGAGAACAAAGAACAGGTAAGACAAAAAACAAATAGCAAGATCTAGATTTAAATCCAACCAAATAAATAATCACATTAAGGAAATGATCTTAATACTAAAATAAAAGGTAGAGATTAGAAATGACTATTATTAAAATGACAAAAGATAACAAGTGTTGGAGAGGATGTGGAGAAAAGGGAGCCCTTGTACACTGTTGGTGGGACTGTAAATTGGTGCAGCCACCGTGGAAAACACAGAGATTCCTCAAAAATTAAAAATAGGACTACCATACATTGCAGCAATTCTGCTTCCAGGTATTTATCCAAAAAGAAAACACTAACTTGAAAAGATATATGCAGCCCCATGTTGACTACAGTATTATTTACAATAGCCAAGATACGGAAACAACCTAAGTGTCCATTGACAGATGAATGGATAAAGAAATTGTGGTATATATATATATACAGTGGAATATCATTCAGCCATAAAAAGAATTAAATCTTGCCATTTTCAATGACATGGATGGACCTTGAAGGCATTCCACTAAGTGAGGTAAGTCAGACAGAGAAAGACAAGTACCATATCATCTCTGTTATATGTGGAATCTAAAAGAAAAACAAAAAACAAGTTTATAGATTCAGAGAACAAAAAGACTGCTGACTCCAAGAGGCAGGGTGGGAAAAATGGGTGAAAGGAACCAACAGATAAAAAGAAACAAACCAAAAAAAAAAAAAAAAAAAAAAAAAAAAAAAAACCCAACCAGAGGTTGGGGAGGGGATAAATGGAAGATTTTAGGATTTTTTTTCTTTATCTCTAGTATTTAAAATTTTGTGATGATGTATGCTGAATAGGTCTTTTTACTCATTTTCTGGACATTCCTTGCAACTTTCTTTCAGTTTGGAACTACATGTCTCTCAGTTCTGAAATTTTTTGTGAGATTTCCCCTTCATTTTATATATGTCTATAAGCTGTCTATTTGTAGGTACACATGTATGTTAACCTCAACCACAGTATGCTTATGTTGCTTTCTGAGAGACTGCCTTCATCTTCCAGCTCTCCCATTGAATCATTTATTTTGGCTATCATATTTTGAAGAGCTCTTGTAATTCTTTTTTTTTTTTTTTTAATTTTTTTTTTCAACGTTTTTTATTTATTTTTGGGACAGAGAGAGACAGAGCATGAACGGGGGAGGGGCAGAGAGAGAGGGAGATACAGAATCGGAAACAGGCTCCAGGCTCCGAGCCATCAGCCCAGAGCCTGACGCGGGGCTCGAACTCATGGACCGCGAGATCGTGACCTGGCTGAAGTCGGACGCTTAACCGACTGCGCCACCCAGGCGCCCCAGAGCTCTTGTAATTCTTAATATCTATATGTATGTATAACAGTATTTTCCAACTTTCTGAGTGCAATATTTTCTGTCTTTCTGAGAATATTAATATGTTGGTTTTCTCCGAAGTTTTATTTTTGTTTTTTGTTTTTGTTTTTTTACTCCCTGTATTATGTATTATCTTAGTCTCTTTGTCTATTTGTTTTGGAGAACAATATGGAGTTAAAAGGCCAAGATAGATTGGATTTAAAAAACAATACCCATATATATTCTAAGAAACCTATTTCGATATAAGACACAAACAAGTAAAGGTAAAAAGATAGAAAAAAGAGAACCCGTGCAAAAAAATGATCAAAACACACTGGAGCTAAAAAAAAGAGGTTAGAGTGGGAGAGAGCCAAAGCATAAGAGACTCTTAAAAACTGAGAACAAACTGAGGGTTGATGGGGGTTGGGAGGGAGGGGAGGGTGGGTGATGGGTATTGAGGAGGCACCTGTTGGGATGAGCACTGGTGATGTATGGAAACCAATTTGACAATAAATTTCATATATTAAAAAAAAAACACTGGAGCAGCTCTATTGATACTGGACAAAGCAGATTTCAGAAAAAGGAATACTGCCAGAGATAAAAAGGGACACTTAATAATATTAAAGGAATTCATTCATCAAGAGGACATAACAACCCTAACTGTACATACACCTACTAATAGTTTCAAAATACATGAAGGAAAAAATGACAGAATTGAAAAAAGAATAGGCAAATCCATAACTATAGCTAGAGATTTCAGTGCTCTTCTCTCAACAATTTGTAGAACAATTTAAATAAAAAAGTCAGTAATGATATGGAAGACTGAAACAACTCTATCAATCAACTTGAACTGAGATATTTATAGTATATTCCACCCAACAAAAGCAGAATATGTAGTTTTTCTTCATATCCTGGGCAACAAAATAGGTCTCAATAAACTTATAAGAACTAAAGCCATACAGTATCCCTCCGTCCATAGTGCAATTAAAAGCTATCAGGAAAATCCACAAATACTTGAGAAGTAAACAACATATTTCTAAATAACCTTTGTTCAAAGAAGAATTATAAGGGAAATTTGCAAAATATTTTTAAGTGAACGTAATGAAATACAACATAATGTGAGAGGCAGCTAAAGCAATATCCCAAGAAAATTTAAATGCTTATATTAGAAAGAAAGTTCTCAAATCAGTGATCTAAGCATCCATCTTAAGAAACTTAAAAGTAAGGAGAAAGAAGGAAATAATAAAGAGTAGAAATCAATGGCACCAAAAGGAGAAAACCATACAGAGAAAAAAACCCCACTGATACCAAAACCTGATTCTTTGAAAAGATCAATAAAATGGATAATCTCCAACCAGGCTTAAAATAAAGATAACATAAATTACTAACATCAGTTCTATGTGTATGTGAAGAAATGGAATACATAATTAAAAACCTTCCTACAAAGAAAAACTACAGGCCCATATTGTTTCAGTAGTGAATTCTACATACATTTAAGGGAGAGATGATACCAACTCTCCACAAAGACTTCTGGAGAATAGAAAAGAGGAGAGAAGTTCCCAACAACCCCTAACACTTGGTGGGTGGAGAAAGACAAATAGATCTGGCAGGTTACCAAGTGGAGTGTCTTAAACAGCATCCTTTTTCCCCAGACCTGAAGTCCAAACTACTGTCCCCAAAAGTCAACCCCAAAACAATAAACAGAAGACTCCAGACACAAGGATTACTTGTTCTAAGTTACCCACTGCCAGGTGGGTTTTAAGAAACTGGGGCTCTGAAGAGTTAATATGAGGCAAACAGTTGTCTGCAGCTTGTGATTTTATAGCAGAAAACATAGAAGGATGGAAGGAACTCTCATTTTCAAGTGGTTACTGCCCACTGAGTACTAGTCTATAATCCATAGGGCATATTTGTAAATGGCATTATCATTCCCACTTTATAAATGAAGAAACCAATGCACAAAGACATTAACTAACTTGCCCAGGGTCACACAGAAAGTGGCAGAGCTGGTATTATAATCCAGCTCCATCTGACCTCAGAGGCCATGCACCTAAATGGATTTGGTCTTTGTGGTCTAAAGCTGTCCTCTGGCATCAGGGAGGTGAAAGCATTAAGGTAGATCATCCCCATGGGACTGATGCTGAGGTCACAGCATTAGTACCTCAGATGCATTAGCACTGGCAGATTTTAAGAACCAGCAAGGTTGACAAGGACCACATGAAGTTATTTTTAGCTGAATATACATTATTCCATTGTATTAAAATACTCCACAACATTGTTAACAGTTGCCTTGAAATGTAATATACAAGTACAGAGGACAGGTGTAATACAATTTGCAATATGTTCATGGCCCACAAAAAATGCAAGACATGAGCAGAAGCATTCCTTAGTCTCCTATAGTGATGTACAACCAACATAATGACATATTTCTTTGCTGTCTTTTTTAAAAAGTCTGCTTGGAATCAAAGCAGCTTGGAATCTGGATCCAAACATTCCCCTTTATTACAAACAAAAAGCCACGAGCAAACCATCAGATGGCAACCCTGACATAACAATGTTAATTGGCTGTTTTTTGTGGTTAAGCATTTACAGAGAAGTCACAGATTTTAGTTTCAAGGGAAACTAGACCACTTGTACCCTCCTGCAAATTTACCAACCTCTTCTGAATCTGAGCAAGGACTGTGTGGATTCTCTCATTGTACCAGGTACACTTCTCTTTGGTAATGCAGACGTGGACCAAGCTCCCATCCTTCCAGGGTGCATGGACAAATCTGCTGCAGTATTTTGCATGGACTGTCTTCTTGTTGGTCTCCTAAATAAAGGACAAAGTACAGAAGCCATTCAGACCATTCAAAGAAGAAATCTCCAGATGGCACCCCATCTCTGCCTTATTTATAGAGCTCCTAGCACTCACTCCCATGGTAAAATCATTCAACTGCTGGTTCAACCAACATGTACTGGGGCCTGCTCTATATGGAGCCCTGTGCCAGATGTCATGAATGATAGTCAGAAAAACATGTGCAATCTCATCTGTGCCCCCAGAGAAGATAATGTTTCCAGCAGGGAGACACTGTATGCACATGCTCACATGCATGCACCCACACACAGAAAGTTAGGAAGGCAGAGCACTAGACACCCAGCACCTGGTGCTAGGTTGAGACAATAATTACTGGGCAATCTGACAACAGAATAAAGAGTTCTCAAGGACTAGAGGGTCAGTAGGACTCTCTGGAGGAGGTGGGACTTAAGATTCACACACAAAAAATCTTTCCATTATTACTCCCAGCCCCAAATGAAGAAAAGTAGCCAAGAAACCCATTCTACACCTAGCATTCTCTACTGGTACATACAAAACTGGTCTGAGGACAATGGCTTCCCACACATAGAGCTCACTCAACTGATTTATGAATTTATGAAGCACAACTCCATGTCACCAGCAATACAATCTTCTAGGCAGCAGCACTAGAAACCATAAACAAAGACCAAAATTCCTGCCTTCATGGAGCTCACATTACAGGGAAAGAGCTAGATAATAAACAATCATACAGCAGATCAGATGGTGATAAATGCTATAGAGAAAAATAAGGAAGGAGAATAAAGAACAGGGGATGGGAGGGGATGGAGAAGTTTTTTTTTTTAAGTTTATTTATTTCAAGAGAGACGGAGAGAGTGTAACCAGAGGCAGGGCAGAGAGAGAGAGAGAGAGAGAGAGAGAGAGAGAGAGAGAGAGAGAGAAAGGAAGGAAGGAAGGAAGGAAGGAAGGAAGGAAGGAAGGAAGGAAGGAAGGGAGAAAGAGAGAAAGAGAGAGATAAAGAAATCCCAAGCAGACCATGCATTGCCAGCAAAGAGGCCGACATGGAACTCGAACCCGTGAAACTGTGAGATCATGACCTGAGTCAAAATCAAGAGTTGGACACTTAACTGACTAAGCCACCCAGGCGCTCCAAAGAAGTTAAAACCTAAAAAAAAAAGAAAGCCTTAAACAGAAGGTAAAATATGAGCAAAGACCAGCAGGAACGAGAAGTGTGACCATATGGAGATCTGGGGGAAGCTTGAGGACTCAGCAAGTGCCAAACCCTGTGGTAAGAGTAAGTGTGTGCCTAGCATGTCTGTAGAATTTTAGGAAGGTTGGTGTAGTCCAAACAGAGTGAGCAAGGGTAAGGGGTGAGATGATGCTAGGGCAATATGAGGAAGAGAGCCAGATGCAGACTCCGTAAAGCCTACTGGCTAATGGAAGTGACTCTGGCTTCTCCTCTGAGTGAAAAAGGAACTATCCAAGAACTTTAACATGACAAGAGACAAATTTTTTTAATTAAGATATAATGGACATATAACATTATATTATGTATACAATACGATTTGATATATGGATATATTACAAAATGATTACCACAATAAATAAGTAATGCCCATCACCACACATAGTTACAGATTTTTTTCTTGTGATCTATTTTAAGATCTACTCTCTTAGAGAAGTGACAGAATTCATAGTTTTAAGTTTTATTTACAATTTTAAAATTTAATTTATAAAAATATCATTTTGAAGGTTACTCTGGCTACTCTGTTGAGAACAGACCATAGAGGGTCAAGGACAGAAGCAGGTCCATACCAGGGTAGTATCAGACGTGGCGAGAAGTGGTTGGATTCTGAGTTACAGACATGTTATGAAGACGGAACTGACAGCATTTAATGAGAGGTCAGATATGGGTGTGGGAGAAAAGAGAGCAGTTTGGGATGACACTACGGTTTTCAGCCCACAGAACTACAAAAATGGAGTTGCAATGAATTTATGGGAGGAAGATTATGGGAAGAGTAGCCTTGAATGGGAAAATCTGAATCTGGTGTCTGATGTACTAGGTTCAAGGTGCCTATCAGACATCCCATTGACATGGCAAGTAGCCAGGTGGAGATAAGGGAAGGACTCAGGGCTGGAGATTTAAATGTGGAAGTCACCAGCATGCACACAGATTAAAAGCCACAGGACTTGATGAGATCATGTAGAGAATGGGTACAGAGAGAGAAGAGGTCCAAGGACCGCACTTTGAGGCCCTCTGGCATTTAGAGGCTGGGAACATGGGACAGAAGTAACAAAGAACACTAACAAAGAATAGTCAGTGAAGTAAGAGGAAAACAGGACAGTGTTTTCTGCAAGCAAATGAATTTCAAGGAAGTAACCAACTATATGAAATGTTGATAGTAGGTCAAGTAAGAGTGGGACTGAGAACTGACCCCTGGATTTAGTAATACATGTATCCCTGGAAAGAGAGGGTTTTGGTGGAGAGGGGGCCTTGCTGAAGTGGAGTGCATTCAAGAGGGCATGGGAGAATTGCCAAGACTAGAGAAAGGGAACATATACAACTCTTGAGGAGTTGGATTCTACAAAGGAACAGAGAAATGAGGCAAATGAGGCAGAAGCAGAGGCAAGTATGGGGATCAAAATCCTATATTTTTAAGAGGAGAGAAAGAACACCATATTTGTGTGCTGATAGGAAAGATGCAGAAATAAGGGTAATAATGATGATACAGAATAGAAAGGGGGCAAATGAGTAAATGGCAAATAAGGATCAGTGCACACATGAAAGGGTGGACCATAGACAGAAGTGAGGACAATTTAGCCATCCTGGAAGTAATATGGGTAGAAAACACAGGCACAAATGCTGGGGATTTGTAGATAAGAAGTGGATGTTTATGAATATTCATTCCAATGTTCAATGAAATGGGAAGCAAGGTCACTAGCTTAGAGTAAGCAAAGAGGAGATGGTGTTTGAAGTTTGAGGACAAAAGAATAGACATCTTGGAGAATGAGCATCTGAGTGGATTGGAAAACTACAGGAGGTGGACAGCACAAGAGATCCATGAGGTTCTTCATGGAGAGATTCATGAAGTTAGAGGTCATGAATTTAAAGGGAAGCCAGGTACCGTGGCTATGTGCTTTTCTCTGGTTTCTTCTGCTGCAGTCAGATGCACAGCTATAATGCAGAAAAGGCAGAGAGGTGGATTTAACCAGGGTTGGGGTTTTGCCAGATGAGAATAATAATTTAAGAGAGGAAAAGTAGCTGAGCATGTACAAGAGGGACAAAAGGATAGAGAGAACAGACAACAGGGAGTAGAAATAACAAATTAGGGGCGCCTGGGTGGCGCAGTCGGTTAAGCGTCCGACTTCAGCCAGGTCACGATCTCGCGGTCCGTGAGTTCGAGCCCCGCGTCGGGCTCTGGGCTGATGGCTCGGAGCCTGGAGCCTGTTTCCGATTCTGTGTCTCCCTCTCTCTCTGCCCCTCCCCCGTTCATGCTCTGTCTCTCTCTGTCCCAAAAATAAATAAACGTTGAAAAAAAATTTTAAAAAAAGAAATAACAAATTATATAATCCCAGTGAGTTGAAAGATTGGAATTAGGTAGTAGAGGAAATGACCTTAAAAAAAGAGGTCAAAAAGTGGGACCTTTGGAACTGATTTATGTGGGTTATGATGGAAGAGTTATTTGTAATGACAAGGTCAAGGGGATGCCTATGGCAGGATTGGTAGAGATGGGATGGAGGAGAAAGTCACCAGAAAAGAGGAGGTCAGAGAAATGAAAGGCCAGGATGTGAGAAGGGTCATTTTCATGGGATTAACATTAAAAAATGGTTGGATCCAGTGACAGCAAGTCACAAGCTACAATCTTCAATTAATGATGGGGGTAACCTGGGAGTCAGAAAATGTCAGCCATAGGAAGTGTCATGGGTGGTACATTCTGATGACATAGGAAGACAGAGGGAGAATGGTCAAGAAACAGCAACAAGGAATAAGGAAGGACAGCACCCACCTCTCCCACCCACAGATCCAAGGAGAATGGGAGAGAAACCAGAGTCCTCGAGAAAAAACCCAGACAAGCAGGCAAAGAGAACACTGCAGAGCACTTGACACTACAGTGGGTGTACTGATATCTTCTAGTTCCGTGGGGCACAGTGGAGGGAATTTAGGAGTCAGGGAGGAATGGAGGAAACTCAGAGATGGGAATGAGGATTGAGAAGTCTGGTGGTGAATGATATGAACATGGATGAAGGGCATGATGAGATCAGTCTTGATGTTCCCAAGACAGGCAGACAGGGGAACCACATGTCAACCACAACATAAGGATGGAAGGAGAAAGATGTCCTCTCTCTCATTCTCACCATGTTCTTATCCCTCAAGAGTTCTCCCTAGTCTCAATCCCAAAACATGGCCTTCTAACTGTGCGTTATGCACTCCCAGATGGAAACACACCAGACCATATGTTACATGAATACGGGTGTCAGACAGCAGAGTGTCAGAATGGGAAAAGCACAGTGTAAGGTCCCAGCAGATAGTTCAAACCCTGCCATCTCATGATATAACCTCTCAGAGGCCTTGTGACTTTGTCTTCTCACGTGTGCTATGAGAGCACAAATACTCACCTTGCATATAAAGCCCACAGGCATTCCATAAATGCTCATTTCTGATTCACAGTGTTTGTAATTAAAAAAAAAAAAAAAAAGAAAAACAAAGAATGTAACCTCTACTGGGCATCTCCTAAGTGCCAGGCACTGTACTCAGACATGCATTTTTTAGTTTGGACTTTACACCACTCATTTACAGATGTGGAGAGTAAGACTTAAAGTGTTAAATTATTTGCTCAACATCTCTAAATTAGTAACTGGAGAAGTAGCATTTACAGGCAGGTCTTCCTACCCCAAGTCCAGACCACATGGATCGGTACCTAGTGAAAGCTCAATGAATATCTGTTAGAGGAATAAATGGCAAGACTAGAGTGGGTTTGTGAACATCAAGGCTGGCTTTGTGCACAAACAGCATGAGAAGCCATGAATGCAATGTGATTTAAGGGGTGCCTGAAATCCTCTAATTGGAAATGCATTTTTAAATGTTTGTTTATTGAGAGAGAGAGAGAAAGGGAAAGCACGAGCAGGGGAGGGGCAGAGAGAGAGGGAGACAAAATCCCAAGCAGGCTCCACACTATCAACACAGAGTTGAACACAGAGCTCGAGTCCCTGAACCACAAGATCATGACCTGAACCAAAATCAAGTCGGTTGCTTAACCGACTGAGACACCCAGGTACCCCTGGAAATGCATTTTGGTCTCCTCCTCCCACCTGTTCATCCATCTTAGAAATACTACATAGCAAGGCCTTTTTAGTCATTTATTTCTCAGTGTAAATGAGTTTCCTGGATCCGTCCCTACAAACCAGTTTTTATCATTAGAAGTTTAGGGGGTCCTTCCCAGTGGGGGTCTGGGAGAACCCTAAATAATCAACTTATTCATGGCTTCAGTTACTCCCTACCTCACACACAATTCAATTTTAGGTATAAATCCAGATAGCTTGTGGCCCCAAATACTGAAAATAAAATTGTCCCTTTTCCATCAATATTTGTGGAGATAACTGTACTGTACACTTCTCAACTTCTACTGTATTATTTTTAGCACAAGAAATTTGAGGTAAAATTCCCCATTTACAAGCCAGACTCTTCAACCTGTCCCCATAAGATTTTGTTTAAATTGTCAAGAAAAAATAAGGAGAAATCAGTTTTAGAGAGGACTTGAACATACCCCATTGTCACCAGCTCACAGTGAGCTATGTTCAAATTGACATGGATTGATATTTCTAAATATCCAGGGCCCAATGTATTTAAAAAATGAAAATCTACATATGATTAGATTACATACGATAACATATGATTTCCTGAACTAATAACATTACTGAATAATGACTACAAAATCAGAAAACTGTGCTGGGGGAGGAAACCCACAAATGAAATTTCCCTGCAATATGGCAATCACTCCACATCCCAGTGTAGGGGACACAACTCCTGGACACAAGTCTTCTGTCAATTCTGCATTTCTCTCAACCAATTTTTACATTTTCCTCCTTGTAGTTCACTGTAAACACACGGCACTAAGAAGGCTAAAACACCACATCGTGTGGTTAATGTAGCCCCCACGGAAAAAGCCCTTCCTCAGGAGGATGCACAGAACCCAGTGGCCAGCCAGCCTAAAGGAGTGGCAAAGACACTGGGGTTTTACCTCTATAGGATGGACAGACATCTCAGTGATCATGACATTGAATCAGAGCCTTAGAGAATACATAAAGTGATGGTACATTGGAGGACCTTGATTTCCTCTCCAGTGGTCTCTCCTGGGCTGCCGTTACTGGCACATCTGCTTTGTTGCTCACATTTTGATTTTCACTTCAGAGTATGGGCCTTTACTATCTTCTAAAAGAGTTTTCCTTCAATTTTACAAATTTGGAATATTCATTTTATCCTGATTTTCTGTTTCCTATTGTGATACTTTTTAGTCTTTCCATAATTCTAAACTTCTGACCATCCTCTGGGTACTGTCTACACATCAGTGTTTTGCAGAGTGTGGACCCTGGACCAGTAGCTTCAGCATCATCTGGGCCCTCCCTCAAACTCACTGACTCAAGCATGCTGAAGTTTAGGAACCTAATTATCCTTTGATTGTGAACCAGAGTCAAGCATTTTGAGAAGCTATGTTCCTTCCAGAGCCATTGACACAATGGAACCACCTTTTGAAAGTTTTCAATATACACCTGTCCAGTGCCATAATCTCTTAAGAGAATTTCTTTTTATACTTATGGGGAATCCACTAAATACTGGCTGGTAGCCACTAGACTAATATATCTTTGAGAGAGTGACAATATAAGAGGACCATAGAAATCCCTGCTTTGGGCATTTTCACCATCCAATTCACCAATAAAAGGTGAATAACTGACAAGGTTGAATAATTCTGAGACTCATAATGCCAGCTCCTGGCTTATGTACCATTATTGTGTAATCTATTTATATTCAGAAACCATTCCCAGACATGGTCTCCACGTCCCCAAGTGGTGTTCAGTGAAGTGTAACATGGGAAGCACAAAGCCATCTTCCTTCGTGGAAACCCAAGCTGGTTTCCCTCCATGCTGCCTTTCAACCTTGGTCTTGCCCTGGGATCTAGTCTGAGGGGGGCCTCACCCATCCAGGGCACCAAAGGAAGCCCATAGCCATGCCCAGGAGTTCACTTCACTTACCGCACTAGTCTGCACAGACTCATTTCCTGGTTTGGCTTTTACATCAACGACTCCATCAGCATGGCGGAAGGAGCAGTCAGCAAGGACGTCATAAAAGGACAGCCCCTGGGCTTTCAAGCCATATTTCTGTAGCCACTTCTTGGAGTCCCAGGTGTTCTCTGGATTTGATTCATTCTCTACAGAGGTTGCTCCTGATTCTATTTGTGGAATTACAGTTCATCAGTGCCATTCATATTTTGCAAGCCATTTATACTTCACCCCCAACTTAATATTTAGCAAGCAGGAACATATTTTGTTAGGTCACATTCATTTCAGGAAGCATGCTTTCTAAACAGGACTGGCAAAGAATTAGTTCACCAGACTGGAAGGCAGGGATCTGCTACTTTTCATCTCATTTCTTCCTTTACCTAAGTTGCCTACCCCATGCGTTTGGGAGATGGCTGGCAGACCAAGGCCATGTGTCAGGAGAGCATTAAACTTGGGGTGAGAAGCTCTGGGTTCAAGTCATGGCTCCACCACTTACTAGCTCGGGCAAATTGCTCAGACTTGGATGAATCACTGCACTTAACCTCTCTGAGCTTCCACAGAATTGCTTACCTACAGATCGAAGATAGCGTCTGTTTGGCCTTCCTAAATGTGTTGAAGCGATTCAATGAGAAAAGTTACGTGAAAGTGCTTTTTGATGAGTGGGGGTGAGAATTAGGGGTATGTAACCTGTGTTGAGGTAGAAGTCAGTCAACCACAGAAGACTGGAAGCCTGCCTCTCAGGAGCTCCCCTATTAACTTTGGCGAATGTATTCTGATTCAGAGCCTGGCCCTCAAATCAGCAGGCTCAGAAACCTCATATAGTCAGCTCAGGCACCTATAGCTGTATCTATAACTCACCCTAGTCAGGCTCACAGGTTAAAGTATAATCCAGAAAGCTAATTGTCCAAATATCCCCAGCCTTATCCCTATCCTTTGCCATTTTCCAAAGATTATCTATACTCTTTAAGTGGGGGGTGGGGGGTGCTCTGTTAGCTGGTCAGAACACCATACAACAGAAAAGTATTCATCCAGGTGGCTCAAACTACTAGTGCCACCTAAAGGAGACAGGAGTATCTGGGGGTGGGCAAATCTGAAGCTGAGAAGGAGGCACTCGTTTCTGGAGCAGGCTTGCACTAGCCGATGGAAGCTAACTGTGCACCTCTCCTCCCAATTCCATGCTCCCTAGAAGCACACTGGTAGGAAAAAATTGACCATGCTGGGAGTATTTACAGAATCTGGAAATCAGAGCTTTTTTATTCCAGGGAGTGCACTGGCAAACATTTACCTGCCTGCCACTGGAAGGAAGGCAGAAAGGACTAGCTCTTAGCCCCATTGAGACCAGCAGAGCCCTAGGAGGTACCAAGAGGGGGTGCTGGGCAAAGAAGTAGTTTTTTATAACATGTACCACTGCATATTAGGTCTACTAGCCCTAAAAGTTTACTTCCACTTAGATAAGTGGTTTTCAACCCTGCAGAGTGGAATCCTCTGAGTTCTGTACTGATACCTGAGCCCTACCCATTAGATTCTGCTTTAATTGGTCTGGATATTGAGATTTTTCAAAGCTCCCATGGTGATTGTACTGTGCAACCAAGCTTTACAACTACTGTAAGGTAGAAAGAGCTTTCTAAATTATGATTTGGTGACTCCACCAGTTATGCTTCTATCAGACATAGATTCAAGGTCAAGGACACTTTTAGTGAAAAAGAAGCACTCAATATTAGGGCAACAAAATATTACCCATACTTATCCATTATTATATTTAAGGGAATATAAAATTAGAATAGCATCTGATGAAATAAAACACTTTAGAGACAACTGTTTCTCAATAGTATGTAAAGGATCTGCCAAGTAATACTATATGTTAGCCATGTCCTCAGATTTCAATAGAACACCTTATAAATAATGCACTTAAACCCTCTAGAACCAGACTTTCTCAAAGAAGTTTGATTTTGGCTTTTGAACTTTAAACCAATCTGGCACCAAAAGCCCCTTTGCACACTGTCCCCAGTTACCAGCAGTTGGTTTCTATGTGATTCATAAAGCATCTTCATACCCTGTCCAGGGAACTCAAATCAGAGGTTCCCCAGAGCTTCTCATCCCCAAGGCTCTCCTGTTTTCCTGCATCTCAGGGAAACAGCAAAGAGAACAGAGCCATTTTTGTCAGTGGGATCAGTCTCCTTGGAGAAACCTTTTGAGTGACTATTTTTCCACAGTTATTGTTAATTACATTCTAAGCCTTTGTCTCCTCTTTCTTCCTACTTTATTCTCCTTCCTTCTTTCTGATTAACAGGTGTAGTAGGAAATAAAATTTTCATTCAGTTTTGTCCATAGATAGCAACACACAAATTAGCACATGTTTCTGCTGTTTTGGGGTTGTCTTCTCTTTTTTAAAGTTTATTCAGAGAAAGAGAGAGAGGGAGAGAGGGAGAGAGGGAGAGAGGGAGAGAGGGAGAGAGAGAGAGAGAGAGAGAGAGAGAGAAATCCCAATCAGACTCTCAGCTGTCAGCACAGACCCCAATGCAGGGCTCAAACCCCAGAACTACAAGATCAGGATCTGAGCTGAGATCATGATCTGAGCTGAAATCAAGAGTTGGACGCTTAACTGACTGAGCCACCCAGTTGCCCCAAGGGGTTGCCTTCTTTTAAAAAGACAAGAGCCTTTTCTCAATTATAAATTCAAGCTTACCATAAAAGGACTTCCTAAAAATACATCAAACCAGTAAGGGATTTTAAAGAGCCAGAGACTAACTTTTGACTCTAAGCTTCACCCAGGAACAGGCAGTACAGTCACTTTGATGGGGACTCAAGGAAAACTCCAAAGCAACTTGAACTTCATAAAGGAAAGAAGGGGCAGCCAGACATGCAAAAACAAAGAGCCTAGGTGCTCCAATGATGAAGAAAGGAGAAAAAGGGGGTAAATCTTTCCACTTTCAGTGCTAATTACACTAATTAGTGGCTAAGCCTCATCTTCCCCAGGTGGGAAGGAGAAGGGCATTATCCATTCATTAGAGTCACTTACTAGAGAGTTCTTTCCATTCCCCTGCAGTTATCTTAATTAAAAGTGTTACATAAATTCTCACCCACAGAGCTTAGGATAATACTTTCATTTATTAGAGCTGTGAGCTCACAGCTCATCCTATTCCATGTGACAGATTGCCAAAGATTTTCTCTCAGTTACTTGCAGGAGAAGCACATGGCAGACCATATCTATGCCACCTATAATGTGCCTGGTCCTCTCCATCCTACTTGTCGATCTCAAAACATGTTTTAATGAGCAGGATCTACTGGCCAGTACTTTTGAAACATCACTAGCCAGGGCCACATCAAAAAGACAAAATGGGTACCATTTATCTGTGCCCCTTCCTCCCCCCAAGGTGTAGTCCTATAGCGGCTCATGGCCATCAAGGATTTATCACCATCATAACTGCTCTCCTTATGGTGATGGTTATCCTGATGTGCGAACTTGGCAGGGCCATGGTACCCAGATATTTGGTCAAAGATTACTCTAGATGTTTCAATGAAAGTATTTTTAGGTGAGATTAACATTTTAATGTTTATTTATTTTTGAGTGAGAGAGACACAGAGTGTGAGCAGGAAAGGGTCAGAGAGAGAGAGAGGGAGACACAGAAGCCAAAGCAGGCTCCAGGCTCTGAGCTATCAGCACAGTGCCTGATGTGGGGCTCGAACTCACAAATGGTGAGATCAGACCTGAGCCAAAGTGAGACACTTAACCAACTGAGCCACCCAGGTGCCCTGAGATTAACATTTTAATCAGTAGACTTTGGGTAAAACAGATTACCCTGCATATCATGAGAGGGCCATCTCCATTCAGTTGAAGGCCTTTAATAGGAAAGAGACTGAAGTCCCCTGAGGAAGGGGAATTCTGACAGCAGACTGCCTTGGGACCTGAAATGCAAAACCAGCTCATGAGGGCGGGTGGCCTGTCTGGTCTGTCCTGCAATTTGGACTTTCTAGCTTCCATACTCATTCAAGTCAATTCCTTGAATCTCCCTCAATCTCTATCTCAACCTCTTTCTGTATACACATGCACACATGCACACACAAATGCGCACACACACTATATACACACACACATCCTATTGGTTCTGTTTCTGTGCAGATCCCTGACTGATATGCTCATCCTCCTCCACTGAAGAGGACTTGTCCAGCACCACATTCCTGCCATGCGAGGTTCACGTGCCTTTCAAGCAAACCATCAGCTAATGAATAAACTAGAGCTCTAGATCTGACACCGACCTCTGAGAGCATCAAGTTCAGTGTTTCTCGCACTATGGTCCACAAACACTATTTACCCTGCATGACGGTGGCTATCACTCAGAAAGAGGTTTCTTAGCAAAAAGTTTAGGGAGTTTGAAAATAAAGTTTTAATCGGTTCTTCATCACGGGACTTGTATGAGCCTTTGTTACAGGAATCAGCAGTGGGCCTCACCATGGGTAGAGACATAAATAGTATTTCCTACAGTTATTTGGTCCCAGAACCCTTTCTGCATAGAACATTTGGGAGGGCTTATATTTGATAGACCACAGTTTGGTACACACTTCCCAGCATCCCTATTATCATGAGTGTCATGAGACACTAAGCCAACACTTGGCTGCCCCATGGGAAGTGGCATTGGCAAAGGATGCTGTGAATTAGTTGAAAAGGAAAGGTTCAGAAGAAGCTGAAAGCGATGTTCAACAGAAACAAGGAAAGGAGGGGGACAGGCAGGGAATGAAGGAAGGAATTATGAACAGCTGGGAGGGAGGGAAGAAGAAAGGTGGCAACTGTTAAGAAATCCAGGTGCCTGCCTGTCAGACATGTGAGCCGGCTCAGCAGATGGCAGCTGCTGGACCAAGGACTATCTGCAGGTGAGAGACACGATGAAGCCTGCCTGGGTGGGCACCCAGGAGACGTCTTGAAAGCATGGCTCGAGAGACATATCTGTCTCTGGGCAGACATGCGCTCTGTTCACTGTACTTGCTGACTAACATGACATTTTCCATTCTACAGCTGTGATAGTACCATGTGCTGAGCATATTTGCCTGACACTGCCAGGGAGCCAAAAAAGAGGAGAAGGGGATGCAGGGACAGAGAAGGGTAACCCAGAAATATTCTGCACCACCTGGCCTTGCAGGGCAGGTTTGGGTAATTGTTCTCTGGAGTGCCCCAGGGGTTATGCACATACCAAGGGTTAGAAGGCCGAAGGCCAGGGAACAAAGAGATGCAGTGATGGGCCTTCGGTCACATCTCTAATATGGGACGGAGCCAAATGTACAGTTATAGAGTAGGCCCTGAGTGGACCGTGACTCCTAGGTCCTTTCTCCTCTGGAATATCATGAAATGATTTTTACTTCCTCCTTTAATGCTTGTGAAAATCAAAGCAACATCTCTGTGGAAAAGAAGGGTTCCATGGCTTACCCAATTTATTTGTAAACCAGCGGAAAAATGATTGTAACACTAAGTGTCTCTGATTCCTATAATCCTCAGTGGGGGGAAGTGGGAGGGAGAGGAAATTGAAAAAACAAAAAGGCAAGAAAGAAGCAGACATAAAAACAAAGACAAAAAAGCACCAACAGTGGACAGGAGGTGGGAGAGGAGCTAACGCCCTCTCCAAGACAGCAGTCCCCTTTTCCCTTACCTTCTCCTCTGCCTGATTCTGAAAGAAGGAACCTGAAAAATTTTTGCTTTATATGTGGGCTGTGAATGAGGCAGCTGCAGAAACAATGTTTCAACCCCAAGCAAGACCTGCAACTGGCTACTGAGAAATAAGGAGCAGCAGTCAGACAGTGACAGACCAGCATGAAGGCTGAGAAGAAACCACTAGCAGACCACAGATTCCAAGACAAGAACTACAAAAGCCACATTGTTTAAGTTTATTTATTTATTTTGAGAGAGACAGAGAGAGAATGTATGAGTGGAGGAGGGCAGAGAGAGATGGAGAGCCAGAGTGAGAAAGAATCCCAAGCTGATAGCTTGGAGCCCGATATGGATGGGGCTTGAACTCACAAACCAGAAGATCATGACCTGAGCCAAAATCAAGAGTTGGATGCTCAATTGACTGAGCCACCCAGGTGCGCCAACGAAAGCCACATTCCAATGTATCTACATCTACAATGACATTTAAAATAAATTGAAGGATAATAGTTGAGTAGGCAACAAATTATACCTGTGGCAACAATTTCTTTAAAAGTAGTGTGATGTGGTAAGATAAATCACTTCAAGATGCTTAGTATAAAGTGGAAAAATCAAGATCAAGAAATGAGAAAGGGATTGACAGAGTTTGGGAACTTTAGATTAGAACCTGAAGATCACATGGTAGTGAGAATGGGAACCATAAAGCAGAGTGGGGATGCTGGGATTAGACCAACAGAGAAATCTGAATCTGCTTCCCTTGGGAAATTAAAATACTGCCACTTTTTTGATCCTGCATCACCAATGCCAGGCCTTGATCTTTTTTTTTTTTTTTTTTAATTTTAGTCAGTTTGTTTATTTCATGTATTCTTTAAAAATTTGTTTCTTGAGCTATAATTCATATGCTATAAAAGTAACATTTTTAAATGTTTTTAGTTTGGTGGTTTTTAGTTTGTTTACCTGGTTGTATAATCATCATCACTATTTAATTCCAGTACATTTTCCTCACCCCACAGAGAAACCCTATACTTATTAGAAGTCATTTCTCATTTCCCTCCCCTTCTCCCCACTATGAGTTTACTCTATGGATTCATCTATTTTGGACATTTCATATAAATGGAATCATACAAACTGGCCTTTTATGACTGGCTTATTTCAATTAACGTAATGCTTTCAAAGTTAATTTGTGCTGTAGCATGTATCGGTACCACATTACATGTATTATGGCTACATGATATTCCACTGTAGGGCTGTATCACATTTGCTTATCTACTTATCAGTTACTGGACATTTGTTTCCACTTTTTGTTTTTATGGCTATTATGATGATGCTATGAACATTCATGTACTAGTTTTTGTGTGAACATGTCTTTTTAAGGACTTTTAAAAAATTCAAGTATAATTAAGATACAGTGTTACGGGAGTTTCAAATGTACAACAGGATTCCACAATTTTATATATTTGTCAGTGCTCATAAAGATAAGTGTACTCTTGGGGCACCTGGGTGGCTGAGTCGGCTAAGCGTCCGACTTCGGCTCAGGTCATGATCTCATAGTTCGTGAGTTCAAGCCCCACATCGGGCTCTGTGCTGACAGCTCAGAGCCTAGAGCCTGCTTCAGATTCTGTCTCTGTCTGTCTGTCTGTCTCTCTCTGCTCCTCCTCCCACTCCTACTCTGTCTCTCTCTCTCCAAAATAAATAAACATTAAAAAAATTTTTTTTAAAGAGAAGTGTACTCTTAATCCCCTTTATCTATTTTACCCATCCCCCCACCCACCTCCTCTCTGGCAAATACCAGTTTGCTATCTGTATATAAGAGTCAGATTTTTGTTTGTCTCTTTTTTTTCTTTGTTTTGTTGTGTTTAAGTTCCACATACAAGTGAAATCATATGATATTTATTTTTCTTTGAATGACTTATATCACTTAGTGTTAATCCCTCTAGGTTGATTCATGTTCTTGTAATTGGCAAGATTTCACCATTTTTTATGGCTGAATAATACTCCATTGTGTATATATACCACATCTTCTTTATCCATTCATCCATCAGTGGACATGTAAGTTGCTTCCATAACTTGGGTATTGTAAATAATGCTGCAATAAACATAGGGGTGCACATATCTTTTTGAATTAGTGTTTTTGTTTTCTTTGGGTAAATACACAGTGCAATTATTGAATTATTGATTTATATCGTAATTTTATTTTCAATTCTTTGAGGAACCTTGATAATGTTTTCCACAGTAGCTACATCAATTTGCATTCCTACCAACAGTGCACAAGTGTTCCTTTTTCTCCACATCCTTGCCAACACTTGTTATTTCTTATCTTTTTGATTCTAGCCATTCTGACAAGTGTAAAGTAGTATTTCATTGTTGTTTTATTTTGCATTTACCTGATGATTAGTGGTGTTGAGCATTTTTCATACGTCTGTGGCCCTCTGTATATCTTTGGAAAAATATCTATTCAGATCCTCTGTCCATTTTTAAATTGGATTTTAAATTGGTTTTTTTTGTGTGTGTGTTGAGTTGTATAAGTTCTTTATATATTTTTTATATTAACCTCTTATCAGATGTATCATTTACAAATATCTTCTCTCATTCAGTAGGTTGCCTTTTTGGTTTGTTGATGGTTTCCTTCACTGTGCAAAAACATTTTACTTTAGTGTAGTCCAATAGTTTAATTTTGCTTTTGTTTTTCTTGCCAGAGAAGACATATCTAGAAAAATGTTTCTACAGTTGATGTCAAAGAAACTACTCTCTATGATTTCTTCCAGGAGTTTTATGGCTTCAGGTCTCATATTTGGCCCTTAATCCATTTTGAGTTTTTTTGTATGGTGTAAGAAAGTAATACTGTTTCATTCTTTTGCATGTAGCTGTCCAGTTTTCCCAACACCATTTGTTGAAGAGATTGTCTTTTTCCCATTGTATATTCTTACTTCCTTTCCTGTAAATTAACTGGCCATAAAAGCATGGTTTTATTTCTGAACTTTCTGTTCCATTGATCATTGTGTCTGTTTTTGTGCCATTATCACACTGGTATGATTAGTATAGTTTTTCAGTATGTCTTGAAACCTGGGATTGTGATACCTCCAGATTTGTTCTTCTTTTTTAAGATTGCTTTCACTATTTGGGATCTTTTGTGGTCCCATACTAATTTCAGGATTATTTGTGTTGTGAAAAATGTTGGTATTTTGATAGGGATTGCATTGAATCTGTATATTCTTGCGGTAATAGGGACATTTTAACAATATTTGTTCTTCCAATCCATGAGCATGGACTACCTTTTGGTTTGTGTTGCCTTCAATTTCTTTTATCAATGTTTTATAGTTTTCAGAGTATAGATCTTTCACCTCCTTAGTTAAGTTTATTCCAAAGTATTTCATTCTTTTTGGTGCAACTGTAAATGTCATTGCTTTCTTAAGTTCTCTTCTACTACTTCATTACTAGTGTATAGAAATGTAACAGATTTCTGTATGTTAATTTTGCATCCTGTGACTTTACTGAAATCATTTACCAGTTCTAGCAGTTTTTTGGTGGGATCTTTAGGATTTTCTCCATATAGTATCATGTCATCTGCAAATAGTAAAAGTTTTACTTCTTCCTCACCAATTTGAATGCCTTTTTTTTTCTTTTTCTTGTCTGATTGCTGTCACTAGGACTTCCAGTATCATGTTAAATGTTGAATAAGTGGTGAGAGTGGACATCTTTGTCTTGTTCCAGCTCGCAATTTTTCACCATTGAGTATATTAGCTGTTTTTCATATATGGCCCTATGTTATGTTCAGGTATATTCCCTCTATACCTATTTTGTTGAAAGTTTTTTATTATAAATGGATGTTATATTGTGTCAAATGCTTTTCCCTCACCTTTTGAGATGATCATATGGTTTTTATCCTTTCTTTTGTTAATATATTACATTGATCAATGTGTGAATATTGAACCACTGTCTGGAATGAATCCCACTTGAACATGGTGAATGATTTTTTTCGTATGTTGTTGGATTTAGTTTGCTAATATTTGATTGAGGATTTTTGCATCTATGTTGATCAGAGTTATTGGCCTATAGTTTCCTTTCTTTGTGATGTCTTTATCTGGTTTTGGTATCAGGGTAATGCTGGCCTTGAATTTGGAAACTTGCCTTCCCCTTCTATTTTTTCGAAGAGTTTGAGTAGAAAAGATATTAACTATTATTTAAATGTTTGGTATAATTCACCTGTGAAACCATCTGGTTCTGGACTTATGTTTGTTCAGAGTTTTGGATTTTTCAAAAAAAATTTTAATATTTATTTACCTTTGAGCTGAGGGAGGGGGGGAAGGAGGAGCAGAAAGAGGGAGACAGAGGATCTGAAGCAGGTTCTGCACTGTGAGCACAGAGCTGGATACAGAGCCTGAACTATGAATGGTTGAGATCATGACCTGAGCCAAAATCAACAGTCAGCTGTTCAACCACCTGAGCCACCCAGGCATCCCTGTTAGGAGTTTTTTGATTACTGGTTCAATTTCATTGTTGGCAATTGGACGGTTCAAATTTTCTATTTTTCCTGCTTCAGTTTTGGGGAGATTATATGTTTCTAGGAATTTATCCATTTCTTCTAGGTTGCCCAATTTGTTGGCATATAATTTTTCATAATACTCTCTTATAATCATTTACATTTCTGTGGTGTTGGTTATAATTTCTCCTCTCTTTCATTCCTGATTTTATTTATTTGAATCCTCTTCATTTTTTGATGAGTTTGGATAAAGGCTTATCAATTTTATTGATTTTTTTTTTTGAGAGAGAGAGAATGTACATGCACGTGAGTAGAACATGGGGCCAACGTGGGGCTCCATCTCACAATCATGAGATCATGACCTGAGCTGAAATTAAGAGTTGGATGCTTAACGAACTGAGCCACCCAGGGACCCCTTGATTTTTTTCAAAAAGCCAACTTTGGGTTTCTTTGGTCTATTCTATTAAGTCTTTATTTCAATTATTTCTGCTTTAATCTCTATTATGTCCTTCTCTTGGCCTTGGGCTTTGTTCTTCTTTTTCTAGCTTCTTTAAGTGTATGGTTAGCTTGTTTATTTGAGATTTTTTTCTTGCTTCTTGAGGTATGCATGTATTCCTACAATCTTCCCTCTTTCATTGCATCCCAAAGACTTTGGATCACTGTATTTTCATTTCCATTTGTCTCCGTTTATTTTTTTATTTCACCTTTGATTTCTTGGTTGACCCATTCATTGTTTAGTAGCATGTTGTTTAGCCTCCATGTATTTGTGTTTTTTGCAGATTTATCTCTTGAGATTGATTTCTAGTTTCATACCATTGTGGTTGGAAAAGATACATGATATGATTTCAACATTTTTTGAATTTAATAATCGTTTTGTGGCCTAACATGTAATCTAATCTGAAGAATGTTGTGAACATATGTTCTCAGTTCCCTTGAGCATATACCTAGGACTGGAATTGCTGGGGTGTATGCTAACTCTATGTTTAACATTTGAAGAAATGCCAGACTTTTCAAAGTGGGTGTACCATTTTACATTCCCACCAGCAATGTATAAGGGTTCCATTTTCTCCATATCTTGCCAACTTGCTATTATCTTTCTCTTTTATTATAGCTATCTTTGTGGGTGTGAAGTGTTATCTTACTGCGGTTTTTGTTTACATTTCTCTCATAACATATTTTCATGTGCTTCCTGGTCATTTGTATATCTTCTCTGGGGATATGTCTATTCAAATCCTTTGTCTATCTTTCATCTGGGTTATTGGTCTTTTTTCTTGTTGAATTGGAAGAGTTCTTTATGTCTCCTGAATACTAGGTCCTTATCAGATAAATGATTTGCAAATATTTTCTTCCATTCTGTGGGTTGTCTTTTCATATTTTTCCAGTCTTATTGAGAAATAATTAACATACATCACTGTGTAAGTTTAAGGAATACAGCATAATGGTTTGATTTACATATATTGTGGAATGATTACCATAATAGCTTCAATTAATACAACTAATAGCTTCTCATATAAATACAATAAAAAGAAAGATAAAAAAGGAAAAAAAGGAAAAATCTTTCTTCTTGTGATCATGATTTACTCTCATGATTTACTGTCTTAACAACTTTTCTTTTCTTGTTTATTTATTTTTGAGAGGGGGAAGGGGCAGAGTGAGAAGGAAGCAGAGGATCTAAAGCAGGCTCTGTGCTGACAGCATAGAGTTCAACGTGGGGGGCTCAAACTCACAAACTGTGAGATCATGACCTGAGCCAAAGTCAGACGTTTAACTGACTGAGCCACCCAGGTGCCCCTTAACAACTTTTCTATACAGCATACAGCAGCATTAGCTGTAGTCATCATGTTGTACACTACACCCCTGCTACAGGAATACCTCATTTTATCACACTTTGCAAATACTGTGTTTTTTATAACTTGAAGGTATGTGGCTATCTTGCATCAAACCAATCTATCAGTATCATTCTTCCAACAGCATTTGCTCATTTCACGTCTCTGTGTCACATTTTGGTAATTCTTGTAGTATTTTAAACTTTTTCATTATCACTACAGTTGGTATGGTGATCTGTGATCAGTGAGTATGACTTACTGAAAGCTCAGATGATGATTAGCATTTTTTAGCAATAAAGTAATTTTTAAATAAGGTATGTACACTGTTTTTTAAGACATAATGTTATTGCACACCTAACAGACTACAGTATAAACATCATTTTTTTATGCCCTGGGAAACCAAATGATGCGTTTAACTCAATTTGTTGTGATATTCACTTTATTACAGTGGTCAGGAACCAAAGTGACAAGGTCTCCAAGGCATTCCTGTATTGATATATGCAGTTGTCTTTTAAATCAGATAGGAAGGAAAAAAGAATTATAATAAAAACTACATTTATACTTGTATATTAAGCCATATAGTTAGTTTTATTTGTGCTCTTTATTTCTTCATGTGGATTCAAGTTATTCTCTAATATTCTTTAATTTCATCCTGAAGGACTTCCTTTAATATTTTTCTCATAGGGCAAGTTTGCTAACAATGACACCTATTTTTGTTAATCTTGAATGTCTTACTTTCTCCTCCTTTTTTGATGGGTAGTTTTGCCAGATATAATATTCTTGGTTGACAGTCTTTTTTCTTTCACCACTTTATTTATTTATTTAAAAAAATTTTTTAATGTTTTTATTTATTATTTTTTTTTCAACATTTATTTATTTTTTTTGGGACAGAGAGACAGAGCATGAACGGGGGAGGGGCAGAGAGAGAGGGAGCCACAGAATCGGAAACAGGCTCCAGGCTCCGAGCCATCAGCCCAGAGCCTGACGCGGGGCTCGAACTCACGGACCGCGAGATCGTGACCTGGCTGAAGTCGGACGCTTAACCGACTGCGCCACCCAGGCGCCCCTGTTTTTATTTATTTTTGAGACAGAGAGAGACAGAGCATGAGCAGGGGAGGGGAAGAGAGAGAGGGAGACACAGAATCCGAAGCAGGCTTCAGGCTCTGAGCTGTCAGCACAGAGCCTGACGCAGGGCTTGAACTCACAGACCGTGAGATCATGATCTGAGCCGAAGTCGGACGCCCAACTGACTGAGCCACCCAGGCGCCCCTCTTCACCACTTTAAATATTTCATCTCACTACCTCTGACCTTCATGGTGTCTGATGAGAAATCAGCTGTTCATTTTATTGAGGGTTGCTTGCATATAGGGAGTCATTTCTGTCTAGCTGCTTTCAAGATTCCTTTTCTGAGACTGGCACTTTCTGTTGTGGAAGGTTATTAACTATTTATTTAATTTCTTTAATAGATATAGGCCTACTCAGATTGTCTGTTTCTTCTTATGGAAGTTCTGACAGATCGTGTCTTTCATGAAATTGACCCATTTTATCAATTGATACATTCAAATTTGTAGGCACAGAATTTTCATAATATTCCTTTATTATCCTTTTAATACCTATGGGATCTCTAGTGATCTCATATTTCATTTTTTTTTTAATTTTTTTTTCAACGTTTATTTATTTTTGGGACAGAGAGAGACAGAGCATGAACGGGGGAGGGGCAGAGAGAGAGGGAGACACAGAATCGGAAACAGGCTCCAAGCTCTGAGCCATCAGCCCAGAGCCTGACGCGGGGCTCGAACTCCCGGACCGCGAGATTGTGACCTGGCTGAAGTCGGACGCTTAACCGACTGCGCCACCCAGGCGCCCCTCATATTTCATTTTTTATATTAGTAATTTGTATTTTCTTTTTTTCTTGGTTAGCCTGGCTAGAGGCTTATTGATTTTATTGTCTTCTCAAAGAACCAGTATTTGATTTTGTTGATTTTCTCTATTGATTTCTCATTTTCAACTTCATTGATTTCTGCTCTAATTTTTATTATTATTTTCTTCTGGGTACTTTGGATTCAGTTTGTCCCTCTTTTTCTAGTTTCCTAAGGTGGAAGCTTATAGATTTTAGATCTATCTTCTTTTCTAATTTATGCAGTCAATGTTATAAATTTCCCTCCAAGCACTGCTTTCACTGCATCCTACAAATATTGGTAAGTTGAACTTTCATTTTCATTTACCATAGTCACTTTTTAATAACATGATTCTAGCTCTGACATTTCATCATACTTTGTATTACATTCCAATATCCTTCCTAAATTTAATGCATCACATCTACAGGATTCTAATGAACTAATTCTTTTCCCACATTTTGGGAGAAATTTTTCAGTAACAGCTTTAACTCTAACTTGTGGAGGCATTACATGATATTCTTACACAGAAATTTTTGTTTCTTTTTTTAATCTGGAAAAGACAGGGATTACTACCTATTAAAAAAAATGCATGTTTGAGTTCAACAAAATCCTGGCCCTTTTAGCAGTATCACTTACTGCTTATAATCAGCCCTGTTAACATTGATTTGACTATAAAGAGCTTTAAAGGTATAAAAGCATACTGGAAAAAAATTCAGTTCTGGGAAGAAATATTATTTTCTCTTTTGCCTTGCTGGAAGTGTGAGCACTTTGACAAGTGTTAGATTTGCTTTTGGTTACATAAGAAACCAGCTGTGCTCTGCCCCAGATCTCATCCTGCCAGTTCTATTTGAACAAAAGGGAAATGTATTCTTGAGAAAGTAAATATGTACAAGGGCTCTGTAAATTAGCCTGTTTTGCTTCAGATCTCAAGTCATCATGTTGGTAAAACAGTCTTCATCTATTACATTGATTGTATATCACTGGTACAGAACAGAGAACTCACATTTGTTCTTCTCTGTATATATCAGAATCCAAAGATCTTGGGATCAAAGATTCAGAAACATGGCATTCTCACTTGATGGGTCCATGTGTTTATACCAAGAATGTTTGCTCATCCATCCATTATCATATATCACTTCACTCACAGCTATCTGAATCCAGACTTATAGAGTCAATTGCCTCTCCTCCTTCTCTGTTTGGTCTCTCCAGAGGGCTTCAGTCTTAATAATCCAAACAAGCCTCACCATGTTTACCCCCAAACCTGGTTCTCCTCCAGCATGGTGTCCATCTAGGAGCTTAGCTTTGACACCTATAATTTCCTCACTCCCAAGTTCTTCCAAGTTCAATATATGAATTCTCCCTCAGATCTGCCAACTTATCATCTCTCACTTATACATCTTAACTCTTTTCCCTCATCCTCACTTGCCCTCCCTCTTCTAATCTGTTTCCCACCCAGTAGCCCAAGTGAATTTTTTTTCTAAATGCAAATCTTATTTTATCATTCCTTTGCTTAAAATTTTCCAGTGGCTTCCCACTGGTATTAAATTAAGGACTGACATCTCATACAATGGCCTACAGACCCAGCATGATCTGATCCTTGCCTATCTTTCCAGACTCACTGAGGGTCAACTGCTAACTTATCTCTACCCCACTCATCTTTCTAACTCAAAATCTGTGTATGTCACCATGACTTATGACAAGAAAGACATCTGGCTGGTGGTTTAATACAATGTCAATAAAAACAAGCATCACCCCTCCCCCCCCCACCATGTGTTAAAAAAAAAACAAAAAAAGTGTTCAAAACTCCTGTAGAGCTCCCGGTTGGGTTGGAATTGCCTACAAGGGATTCAATGAGCCTCTATCCTCTTCCATGTCTTTTGACATCAAGTTTGATATTTTGAACCAACCAAATATTGGGAGTCCAACCTTGGTATGATTATACAACACAATTAGACTTATTATCTCCGGTGAGTCATAAAATGGCTGTGAAGGTTATTACAAATGAGGAGTTCCTGAAATGTTTTGAGCTGCAGCATCATCCAAAGAAGGGTAAAGTTTCCCTAACTGGGACAAATCCTTGAATGTTTTGTGAGAAAAGCCATCTTCTTGTTTGAGAGTCATAGCTGGCACGCACGCGTGCGCGCGCGCACACACACACACACACACACACACACACACACACACACAATGCTCAGATACATTAACACCAACATTCTGAACAGCTCAGCACCTCATGAGTGATCCACATCATCCTCTTTTACTTTATTAACAGCTGTGTTAGGTATAACTGACATAAGATAAACCATACAGATTTAAAGTGTACAAATGGGTACATTTTGACATATGTATGGTAGTTTATGTCTATCATCTTGCCATTGGTTTTCTATTGGCCCTATCTATCCTTTGCTCTCTTTTTCTCCTGACAGATTTTAGATTATTTTTTAATTCCATTTTATCTCCTTTGTTGGCTTGTTTTTAAATAGTAGTTACTTTAGGTATATAGCAAACATCTTCAATGTATTGTGCCCTAACTTCAGCTGGTATTCATGCACAGTATAAGAACCTTACAATAGCATACTTCCATTTCTCCCCTCCTGGATTTTTGTTTGTTTGTTTTGCAATGCATTGGTTTGTTGTTGTTGTTGTTTAATTGTAGTAAAATATACATAACATAAAATTTATCATTTTAGCCATCTTCAGGAATGCAATTAAGTGGCATTAAATATTCACATTGTTGTGCAACCACTGCCACCATCCATACCCACAGCTTTTTCAATATCCCAAACAGAAACTCTATACCCATTAAATAATAACTCTCCATTCCCCATTCCCCTCAACCCTTGGTAATCACTCTATAAATCTGACTATTCTAGGCACATCATATAGGTGGACTCATATCATATTTGTCATTTTGTTTCTGCTTTAGCCTATATCAGAATTTCCTTTCTTTTAAAGGCTGAATAATACTCCACTGTATGTACATAGCACTGTTTATTTATCCAGTCATCTGTTGGTGGACATTTGGGTTTTTCATCTTTAGAACTTAATGAATAATGCTGCTATTCCCCTCCTGGCTTTTATGCCATTGTTGTCATACATTTTACTTATACATACGCGACAGGCCTCACTGATATTATTTCTGTTTAAACAGTGAATTGTCTTTTGGACATTTAAATAGAAAAATATCATATATTTACCCATGCAGTTATTTCCTGTGTTCTTTATTCCTTTGTGTAGCTCCATTATTTTCATTCATTTTTCCATTTTAAAGTATCATAATCCTCCTGCTTGAAGGATTCCCTCTAACATTTCCTGAAGTGCAGATCACTGCTAATACTTCTTTCATTTTCATATGTCTAAGAACATCTGTATTTTGCTTTTTGTTTTTTTGAAAGTTATTGTCACAAAATATAGAATCCTGGATTCAAAATTTAAAGTACTGAAAGGAAAAAAAGACGTTGCTCTACTCTTTTCACTTGCAAAAAGAATTCTGCTGTCATGGTTATCTTTGTTCCTTTGTATGTAATGTTTCTTCTTTTTCCTCTAGTTGCTTTTAAGATTTCCTCTGTCTTACTGGTTTTGAGCAAATTGATTATGATGTCTTTTGGCATACTTCCTCTCATTTTCCTGTACTTGACATCCATTGAACTCCTTGGATCTTGGTGTTATAGTTTTCATCAAACTTGGGAAATTTTTAATCTTTATTTTTTCCAATATTTTTCTGTTCCCTTTTCTCTTCTCTCCTTGGAAATTCTATCTACGTGTTCCCTGAGATACAGGGAATATCCAAGGTGAGCTCTGTTAGAAAGAAAAGACTGGTCTCCTGTGTGAGCTCCAAGACTATTCTAGAATTCCTCCCACTGGATCTTTCCCAGCCTCAGGTGATTTCTCCACATGAAAGAATTCATCCACAAATTCTCAAGGGGGGCTCTGCAGATTTCCAGAGTTCTCTGTACCTCTCTCCTCTCTGGTAATTTGTCTTATGAAATCTAGATTTCTTGGTCTTCCTGGACTTTTAGCTCTGTCTCCCAGACTCAGAAGTTTGCTGTGCTCCACCCAGGATCCTTCTCCCTACACCATGGCCCTGAAACTTTCTCAAAGCATTAAGCTAGGATAACAGCAGAGTTCACCTTGGATATTCCCTGTATCTCAGGGGTCACTGGCCTTCATTGCTTGGTGCCCAGTATCTCTAAAAACCATTACTTCATATATTTTTGTCAGGTTTTCCCTACCAGAGATTTCTCATGTCCTACTCTTGGTAAGTAAAAGAGGTCAAAATTACCAGTGGCCAGAGTGTCTGACCTCACCATCTTCTTATCTAAAGCCTCAAGCTTATGAACCATCCCTGCCAGATATTGCCCTCCTGCCCTATGGTTGTAGGTTCCAGCTGGTTCCTGAACCAGTACATCCAGCCCAGGGGGCATGTGGGTGCTGCTAAGCCCAGGAAGGTAGATTTTGTTTAATTCACATGAAGGTTTCACATGCAACGGTAGTCCATCTGGCCTCCTCCATTCTAACGTTTCCCCCTCCAGATGGCTATGCTAACTCCTTCAGCCTTGCAGGCTCTGGGCAGCCAAACTTAGGGACTGGCTGTGCCTTCACATGAAGCACACCCTCCTTTGCCTCAATAACACTGTGTTGTGGGTAGCAACAGGAACAGATCAGACACTCCACATGTAGTCTCTGGGGCCAAAACAAAGTTATAAAAGCCTCAGTGGGTATCCAACAGTGGCCAAATTTTGCTTTTTAACTAGAAATGGGACACCTGAAGCATCTTTGAAAATGTATGCTTGGAGTAATTTTAGTTTTCAGTTTTGGGTGTGTGTGCGTGTGTGTGTCTGTGTGTGTGTGTGTATTCGACTGAAATAAAGGGATGAAAATCTATCCTTTATCAATTACTAAGGCCACTATCTCTTTTGTTTCCTTTAGGAATAATACCTAAAAATCTTCTGTTAATCCTCAAGACTAACTACCCCAAGCTTAAATACTCCCTACATTAGTCTGTGCTACCACAACAAAATACCATAGTCTGGGTGGCTTAAACAACATAAATTCATTTTCTCACAGTTCTGGAGCCTGAAAGTCAAAGATCAGGGTGCCCTCAGGATTGGTTTATGATGAAGCATCTCTTTCTGGCTTGTAGATGGCCATCTTCGTACTGTGCTTTTCCTCTGTGCATGCATGGAAAGAGAGAAGTCTCTGGCATCTCCTCCTCTTCTTAGAAGGACATCAGTCAGACTGGATTTGGGTCCTACCCTCATGATCTCATTTAAACTTAATTACCTATCTTAAAGACCCTATCTCCTCATACAGCTACACTGGGGGTTAGGGTTTCAACACACAAACTTTGGGAGAAACAATTCAGTCCACTGTACTCCCCCAAACCCTGAGCAGAGAATCTTTGCCTGGCGTGAATGTTGACTTTAGCTCAGGTCCCCCTGCTTCATTTTCATTCTCTTGGGATGACAGAGGACTCTTTGGGTTGATACTGAGTATGGTGTCACTACCAATGAGCAGCCCCTCTGGATAAGCTTGGGGACCTGGAGAGCTGGCCCTGGCAAAACATTGCAGCTGTGCTGCCCCAGACCCATAGCTGGACACCCAGTCACAGTAAAAAGTCACTGTCACCTGGAATTTATCAGGTTACACAAGGTATGCTCTCCCATGCCTTTAACCTCTTCCTCCCTCTACACGTATCGCTTCCCCACTTTTCTTCAACTGTATCCCTGCCCAGCTGCTCTCGCCTCCTTGCCCTTCTTCCACATTGACACCTCTGTAATATAGGCAGGGTACCAGGAGGCAATACAGCCTGGCAAGGGTTCCCAAACTTTGCTGTGGTGATTAGGATCACCTGGGAAGCTTTCAAAACCCCCCTCAATGTCCAGATCACATACTTTATGGATTCAGTCAGAATGTACAGGGTGAAAGCCAGACATCAGTACGTTCCTGAGGAACTGGGTTTTGAATCCTAGTTTTACTGCTTCTAGCTGTGTAACCTTGGGCTAAATGGAGAAAATAGTAGCACCTATCTTATAAGATTGTAGGTAGGGTTAAATGAGTTAATACTGTGAAGACCCTAGAACGGTGCTTGCCACGTAAGGTATGTGTTATAAGTGTTAACAACCATTGTTACCAGAAGTGTCTAAATGAAACCAGTTCCCTACAGAGGAAAATCCTTTACTAACTTAAGAGAATCAGTACACAAAGTCCCCAACTGTGAAAGGGAAAAGAGTGAGCTAACATTTACCAAATACCTGCTTGGTGCAAAGCATCCATTACTTTATCCAATCTTTACAATAATCCTTCAAGACCAATATTATAATTATTTAACAGAAGAATAAACTAAAGCTTAAATAGATTAATTTGGGTTAATTCCAAATGATGGAGTTGGGATTTTCCACCAGGACTTTCTTACTCCAAACTCAGGTTCCTCTGAATCCTCTTCTCAACTAAGCCACCACCTTCGGACTTTTGTGTTCATCTCTGCATCACCCAATTTTAGCAACAATCCTGTTAAGTCAGTTCAGCCAGAATTCCCCACCCTTCACATATGATCAAATTCCTCATAGCCTACCACACCCAGGTGGTAGCTGGTCACCCTGGCCTGCCTTCAAGAAGAATCCTGTCAGGTAGGTTTGGCCAGAATTCCCCTTTACCCCTGATGTCTCCTCTTAGTAATTTTCCATCCATTAACCACCACTGCCCCCTCAACCCCTGTTCCTTGGCTACAAATCCCCACTTGTCCATGTTGTATCCATCACTAAGCCCGGCTCTATACTGGTAACTGCAAGTTACCACTTTCCTGTCCAGCTGGTGTTTTTTTTGACAATCTCACTAACACACACACATTCACATACACTCACATACACATACACACAAACCACAGCACAACTCTGGAAGCAATCCTCAGGAAACAGTCCTTCATCCCCAACTAGTAACAGTTATGACTCTTACACTATAAACATAAACAGCACCCACCACTGTCTAGTGTGGCCACGTCAGACTTGGGCGGCTCAGCAACCAGCCTCTGGATCTGAGTCAGAATGCTGCATGCTTCCTCCATCTCCTTCCAGATGAGAAACACGTCCTCTCTGACCCCAGCTCCTGGGAAGGGAAACACAGAGTGAGTGGGTGGCTATGGCAGGCCCAAGAACCCTCTAGTAGTCCTAGAGGCCTGGCATACACCAGTCAAGTATCTAGAACATTTCTGAACATCAAATTCCACCATCTCCCCTAATGTGAGAATCAGAACTGAAATCCCTAAGGAAGTGCTGTCAGCTAAGGAAACATAAATGCAGACTTTGGGATGCAGCAAATCTTTGTAAATATCTGTACCAGCCAGAATATTTTAAGATGAATTACTGATAATACTCAAATAAGGGAAAGAATAAAAATATTCAAAATCACCTAATAAAGGCCAAGGTGAGGAAGGGAAATTCAATGGTTTAGGAAAGTAATACTTCCTAACCTTTCTTGATTAAGCTGAGATTTCCTGCTTCTTTTTTTTTTTTTTTTTTTTTTTTTTATTCATTTTTTTTTGGGACAGAGAGAGACAGAGCATGAACAGGGGAGGGGCAGAGAGAGAGGGAGACACAGAATCGGAAACAGGCTCCAGGCTCCGAGCCATCAGCCCAGAGCCCGACGCGGGGCTCGAACTCACGGACCGCGAGATCGTGACCTGGCTGAAGTCGGACGCTTAACCGACTGCGCCACCCAGGCGCCCCTGAGATTTCCTGCTTCTTTGAAAACCACCTTCACAGTCTTTATTTTCCCCTAATGTAAGAGTGATTCTTTGACCTCCTTTTCTGGATCTCTGCTGTCTCAATTAAGGGTTAGGTTTGGCCATATGGCATATTTTTTCAAAATGATTTGGCTTCTAAATATAGATACTAATATCATTCTCACAATCAATTAATCAATAAAAGTTTATCCCGTAGGTAACAGGTCCAAAGCTGGGATAGAGGCTCTGCCTTCACCAAGATCTAGGCCCTCACAAATTAGTCATTTCCATACATTAAGTAGGGTATAGGAGTGGGAGGGAAATGGATATGACCACAGAAGTGCAATATAAGGGATCTGACATCATCAGATCTGTGGTGGTATCTTGACAACATCAATATCAATGTGATGGTTGTGGTAATGTCCTATAGTTTTGCAAGATGTTACCACAAATGGAAACTGGATAGAGAGGACCTGGCTATCTCTATTATTTCTTACAACTGTGTATAAAGCTATGATTATCCCCACACACCTCCTGACTAGAGCCTGCTATGCACACAAGGCCAGTAGTGACTCCAAGAGGCCATGAAAGAACCACCCATTTTCCATGGCATCCACGGGCCCAGCCACTGCCTTGGTACTACCCAAGGCATTGCAGGATTACCAGGGAGTTGCCATTCTGGGGTTGTTCCTAATTCGGCTGTACAGACAACTATTTAATAGCTATGTTTTCTAGTTTTAAAAATTCCACTCCAATAAAAACCTTAAAAACAACAACAACAACCAACTCAATTTCAGACAGTATACAGTCAGCTCAGAGAACACTGACTCTGTTATCATTAAAGTAAGCTACATCCAAATTCTCTAATGATAAATACCTCTGAGGGTACCTGCATTGTGCTCAGTATTGTGCTCAGGCCTTTCTAAACATTGTCTCTTTCTCTTTTTACCCCAACTCTGCAGGCAAATTCTATTCTTGTCCTCCTTCTACAGTATATATAAACTGAGACAGAATGAACTGTTCAAGGTCACACTGTCAACAAGCGGCAGAGCAGGGAAGGAGTCAAACCCAAGTTGGTGTGACTATACCAATTCAGCCACCCTGAATAGTTGCCCTAGAAAAGGATTGGATGGTTATAGAGGGTCCCTGCAGCCACGTCCCTGAGCTGCTATTAAGATTCCAAGTCTGTCTACCTAATAGCCCACAGACGCCTGAGATCCCATAACCACGGAAAATGAGAGACCACCATCAGGTCTTGGGGCTGCCCCCACCCAGGGTAAAAGGATGGACCTTAAGCTACCAGGATAGACCAGAGTCAATGTTTCTGACTTTTAAAATGTCGTCAGGAAGGGCAGGGCAGAAGTGAAGGGATACCAGGGATCTGGCCCTCCCGAAGTGAGAGAGTATTAAAAGCTATATTCATAAAGAAGCAAGTGACAAGCCCTGACAGAGATGGATAGCCACCATGCCTCTGCAGCCATCAACAGCCCAAGGAATGGCACGTGATGTACACCCAGCTCCATGGTAGAACTCCAAAAATATCGTAAACTGCTGCCAAATGCAAACCTTAAGCCCATAGCACTTTCTGACTGTTGTAAAAGCAAAACTGGCTTCCGGTTGCTTGCTGCAGCACAGAGGGGTTAAACAGCAGAATGCTCCAAGAAGTTCAAATGAGTCAAGGCTTTCCATTTTCCCCAGATTTGCCAATAATGTCTTAAGAGGTAGTGGACCACGGGTCAGCAACAAAGGAAAAATTCAAAGAAACGGAGGTGGCTCTTGATGACGCAGGAACAGGACATGTGTTTAAGGGGCAGCAACTGACAGCACGCTCCCAGTGCAGGCAGTAACGAGATGATCACTACACGGGTTTAGTCATTATAATTAGGCAGTTACAGATTCCTATACTGGTGATAAGAAAACAAAATAAAACTGTCCATTTAACCAGATTTGCTTTGAAAACAAAACAAGAAAAGCTGCAGGGCAATACAAAGTAGACCTTAGAATGTAGAGGTTTTATTTCATTATTCCACAGGCAGTGAGGAAGGGCTGCCATTTTTATGAGGGTCACTTCTAAGGGATGTAGCTGGGACATCAGACAGCTGCAGCCAAGGGAGACAGCCCTCTTCTTAAAACAGAAGAGGGTGGAAGACAAGGCACAGGAAATCCCAGTATTCAGAGAGCTCTGTGAATTTGAGATGCCACAGAGGCGACAAAACCACGATGAAGCTGTACGGATTTTGATCATCAAGGTATAAGCTAGCCACAGTCTGCTGTGCACAGAAGCAGGATATGGTTTCTCATAGAGACATCCAGACGACCTACAAAATCTTCCAACCCAAGTGTCCCCTCTCGTGCACCAACCCCTGATATCTCCCATGTGTCGTGAGGTAGCAATTTGAAGGCTCACAAAATTCTGACACCAGCTGGGAGAGATGTCACATTAAGCTGCTGTTTTTCATTAGGACCTGGTATTGATTTCTCAGACTGGCTGGTTTAACAAATGAAATGAGACCCAGATTAGATATGTTTTGATATGTCAGGGGAACACCACCTCCCTGTCAAATCTTCCATGTCTCACCTACAGAAGTCCAATTCCTTAATTATTCATTTGGCAAATATTTGTCAAGCACTTACCTAATGTGGCGGATGAGCACTGCCAGTGCTGAGGGCCCTGCTCCCTGCATTGCAGTCAGGTCCAATCAGGTCCAGGCCCCCATAACACTCCCTCTAACACTCTGCCACCTAGTCAGGGCACTGTCCTCCAGCCCCCCTGGGCCCCCGGACGCTGCTATCTTCACCACCAGGAAACTCACAGCCCTCCACTCCACCCACCCCACCCTTCATTCAAGGCACTGTTCAGCCTCCACCATCAAGCTTGGTCCATGCATCCCAGCAAATAGTGATCTGCCTCCTGCTCCTTCTCAACCCTGTGGAAGGAATCAGCCACACCACTGTTCTCAGTCCTTTTGCTGCCAGGGCACACTCTCAGCACCACCATCACCACTACCACCCCCATTAGATAGGCTGACAGTATATGCAATTCCTGGCCACCTGTCCCCCAACCTCCAATTCCAAAGAGCACAAAGAAGCATCAGCCAGTGATGGTGAACTAGAATATGCATAGCCTTGAATAGTCTAATTTAAATCAATCCTTCACAAACATGATGCCTTATTTTTGGTACGCAGCTGCTTATAACACAGCTCACCACCCAGCAGCATGTCCCCCGTCATCCTGCTACCCAGACGTGTGGTCTACAGCTCTCCTATGGTGTTAGCACACAGGCTTGGATTACTGTTTATGCTTGTGCAGGCTGACTTTGCCCACTAAATTATAAACATCTTGAGCATCGGGACAATATCTTTTCTTTCGTTGTATCCTCCATAGCACTTAGCACAGAAGCTAGTGTTTTCAGCAAGAATTCTTATCCTTCTTTGTTTTTATTTTCCTTATTAAAAAGAAACAATGACTGAGCACCTAATATGGTCTTTCCTCGGGGAATTGCCCTGCCTCATGACTGAGAGGCCCAATATTGCAAGAAACTCTTGAGAGTGGTATGTAACAGATTCATATCCTTAGAGCATATAGCTATGCCCTAGGTATTCTAGACATTAGCAATGACTTGCCCTCAAGCAGTAAGTCCCTTCCTTTCAGATGCTCCTGCCACAGCTACACAAGGCTCCCCCCATTATCTGAAATACTAGCAATCCAAGGGCAGGAGAGGAAAGGTGATTCCAAAAGCAGCCAGGGATGGCACTGGCCCCAGGACAGTTTAATGTAGGGAGAGGGCAATCCAGAAACTAAAACCACCCTCAGCAACCTTGAATCCCAGACCACCCCCTAGTCCCAGTGCAGGCTCACCTGTCTGTGGCTCTTCTCCACTGCCCAGGACTCCTGGGTGAAGAACTGACTCAGATGAAAGGAGATTGTTGTCTGCCTGAGCCCTAAACTTCTATTTAGCTGTGAGGATCTGAAAGAGCTGAAGAGAACTATCAAAAGGCAGTATTTTCAGGAAACAGCAGCACATGCTTCAATTTACAGAAGGCAATACAACATTTTTTTAAATATAATAAACCAAGAGGTGACTAAAATGTCCAGAAAAATAAAATTATAATATGGGATAATATAGGTGTGATGAAAGGGGGCAACTACATCCATAAAGATATTGCAAGTGGTGAAATCAGTAGTTTCTGTTGCAATGGAAAATCCCCAGTTATTCCTGTTAAATTATATATTAAGATATTTTGGTGTTGAGAAGTCATTGAACACCTTGTGGCTTGATCCGGCCCCATCCCCCCAACCACCAAGGTGCGTGTGCAGCTGTACTCAGTCACCCTATGGAAATTAGCCAGTAATTAATTTAAAGAAAATAGAGGCATTTCACCATCTGGATAAACATCTAGCATTTCCCTGGAGCAATGAATGTATATGCTTCACAAGGGCCATGATGTCTTAAAAGTAATTTCAAATACCAAGTATGGGCAACTTTTAATAAGTGGGTGTGATACTATCTCCTGGGGCCTCTCTCTTCTAAGTGGAACACCGCAAAATGCAAATGTGTTGCAGTCTAATCGTCCAATATTCACATAGCAAACCTGAATATAAGCCATCACTATTCACCCCAGGGTAAAGAACAAGTGCTCCACCAAACTCAGCAAGAAGCATGACCCCAGGCTCTGGGTGCTACCGGGCAAGCAGGTGATGAAGACACGGGCACAGGGAAAGAGAAGCAATATCCAAAGAAAAAATGCCCACAAATAAAGTTTAGCTGAGTAAATCTATTCTTTTTAGAACAGGCAATACCCTCTAAAAGGCATCAAATCAAAAGGTGTTTTAATGAAATGATCAATTCAGGGGAACTTTATGGGTTTCCTTCAGAGAAAATTTGTTAAAATTGTTGTTTTTCAGCTTTTCCATCACAAAAAGACCTGGCCTTCTTTTGGTTCTAAGGGCCCCACAGTGCACAAAATGAACACAAGATGGTCACAGAGCTGCTCCCTGATATCTGTCAACCAACTCTGAATCAACAGAGAAACAGTAAGGCTAGGGCTTGTCTTGGGGATCAACCCCACATTAGCATCTACTCAGCCTCCTGTCCTCAACAAAAGCCCATTTTTGTGAAAATTGATCATGTGGGTTACTGAGGACTGGGTCTCATTCACAAGTTTTAGCGCATTAATGATTTTCTTTAAACTCATAAGACATTGACCTAGGACCCAGGAAGACAATTATTTTAAAATGTCCTCTTCTCAATAGGACATCCTCTTACAGCAATCATCATTCACTCATTTATTCAACAAAACTCAATCAATATCTATTATATTTGGGCACTGGAAATACAGGATGAACAGAAACAGTCCAAGCTTTTAAGAGACTCTCACTCCAGTGTGGTCTTCCCAAAGTATGGTCCTCAGAACCTGTGTCAGAAACCCCCCCCCCATCTGCTTTTTCAAAGTGCAAACTCCTAGACCACACCCCAGACTCATTCTCCAGGAAACTGTACTCTTAAAAGCATCCCAATCAAAACAACCATGAGATACCACCTTACACCTGTCAGAATGGCTAACATTAACAACTCAGGTAACAACAGATGTTGGCAAGGATGTGGAGAAAGAGGATCTCTTTTGCACTGTTGGTGGGAATGCAAGCTGGTGCAGCCACTCTGGAAAAATGGATGGAGGTTCCTCAAAAAACTAAAAATAGAATACCCTATGGCCCAGAAATTGCACTACTAGGTATTTATCCACGGGATACAGGTGTGCTGTTTCGAATGGACACATGCACCCCCATATTTATAGCAGCACTATCAACAATAGCCAAAGTATGGAAAGAGCTCAAATGTCCATTGGTGGATGAATGGATAAAGAAGATGTGGTATATATATACAATGGAGTATTACTTGGCAATCAAAAAGAATGAAATCTTGCCATTTGCAACTACGTGGATGGAACTGGAGGGTATTATGCTAAGTGAAATTAGTCAGTCGGAGGAAGACAAAAACCATATGACTTCACTCATATGAGGATTTTAAGAGACAAAACAGATGAACATAAGGGAAGGGAAACAAAAATAATATAAAAACAGGGAGGGGGACAAAACAGAAGAGACTTATAAATATGGAGAACAAACTGAGGGTTACGGGAGGGGTTGTGGGAGGAGGGATGGGATGAATGGGTAAGGGGCATTAAGGAATCTACTCCTGAAATCATTGTTGCACTATATGCTAACTGATTTGAATGTAAATTTAAAAAAATAAAAAATAAAATTAAAAAACAAAAAAGCATCCCAGTGATTCTTTTGCAACAAAACCTTGCAAAGCTTTAGTCTGATAGGCAAGGCAGAAATGTAAACAAGTTATTTCTACACAAAATAGTCTTGGAGAAAAAAAGTTGAGTGATTTCCGGAACAATATTCTAATACCCTGATGCCTCGATTTCTGCCCTAAAGAAGTGCTCCTCAAAGGAATCAGAGTTCTTTTTCCCTTTCAAAGTACTGGAGAGTCCCTGACATACCATCTTCTCTATATACCTATCCCAGGCCATGAACCTCACTGATGTGGTTCATAACATTCCACTATTTCTAATAGCGTCATCTCTTTAAGATTACATGTCTTTTATAAAGCCTGCTTCCTGCTGATGCATAAAGGAGGAGAAAGTGGGAAAAACTAAAATTTACTATGTGCCTACTATGTGCCAGCCCTTGTGTTGGGCACTTAAACCTATTGCCTTATTTACTCTCACAATGATCCTATAAGTAGGGATCATTACCCCCATTTCACAGATGAGCCAACTGTGGCTCAGAGAAATTAAGAAACTTACCCAAGGCCACACAACTAATAAGTAGTGCAGTCACGATTCTATTCAGGTCTGTCTCCAAAGTTCCCCATTCTCTTTCCACACTAGAATATCGTCCTTGTGTATCTTCGTAAACATGAGATCTAAAAGCAAATCTCATCTGTGATGTACTGGTTGTTTTTAGTTTCCTTCAAGGGGCTTATAGACTCATCTCTTCCTGGGATGGAACACACCCAGTCTGTAATTGTGATATGTAGGTGATGATGGTTGCTGAGCTACATCTCCAAGGCCAGGGCCTAATGCGACATTCTGATGAGCAACAGCACACACTTGGTGGCTTAGCTGTAATCTGCCTGCGCTGGGATTGGCAGTCACCCACAGGACAGCCTCACGGGGTTCTTAACTCCCAGGGCTCTCAAGTGTTAGACTTCTGTTATCTGCACGTTTGTGTCCCTTATCCAACTGTGATTTCTTTGAAGACATTTATCATTTCTATAACCAGCCCCCCTGGTACATCCCTGACAGCTGAAAGACACTTCCAAATAGACTGTTCCAGAGCATAAACTTGCTGAGGAGAGGGACTTCCTTTTTCATCATTGTATCCCCAGAGCTCAGCACAGTGCTTGACTTTCAAAAGCAAATGTGGAGAATCTCTCACCCTCAAATCAGGGTGAGTATATTCAAAGGTAATCAGAAATCAACACCGGCTCTTTTACCTAGTGATTCGATTTAATTTTTAAGAGATTCTTGAGGGATTTCTCTATGCCATATGTTTTGTTAGGTGATGCAAGATGTCTGGACCCACTCAATTATTTCAGTGGGATCCTAAAAGATTGATTATGTTGGTGACCAAAGAAATGGGCTAAGCCCACCACTGCCCAGTGAGAAAGGGCTGTGGTGAGCAATGGAGGCATCCTGGTGACAGGCTATACTACAGCCAGGAGCCAAGAATAACAAGGAACCCAGGATGTAAACCCACTGCGGGGGAAGGAATACAGGAGTTCCCTGCCCTGAAAGAGTCTTAGTCTCTGGTTAAGAAAACCAGACCTTACACATACCAAGATGTAGGGAAGAAGTGGGTGGAGGTGGAGGTGGGAAATTCTGAAATCCTAAACTGGGATCCTGGAGTCATGGAGGGAAGGAGCAACTTATAACTCATCAAGCAGAATGGGGTGCCTGGATGTCTCAGTCAGTTAAGCATCCAACTTTGGCTCAGGTCATGATCTTGCAGCTCACAAGTTCAAGCCCTGCGTCAGGCTCTGGGCTTCAGATTCTGTGTCTCCCTCTCTCTCCTCCCCTTCTCTGCTCATGCTCGCTCAATCAATCTCTCTCTCTCTCTCTCTCTCTCTCTCTCTCTCTCTCTCTCTGTCAAAAATAAATAAAAATATTTAAATCATCAAACGGAGGCATAATTGATACTCTAAGAGTTTGGGGTTCCCTAAATAGGAACCTTGTCCTTTGTTCCTTTGGAATCTCCTCCTCAGCCCTATTGAGCCTCTAAAAACAAAAAGGTGTTGAACAAATGCTTGTTAACTAACCAGAGCAACTGTCTCACAGAAATTCAAGGCGAACCATTTATTGGGAGGAGCAGGACTTGGGAGATAATTAAAGTCTCTCAGCCTTGAAAGCTGTAATGTGGCAACAATTTTGGAAGTGCAGCTGCTCTAGCTCCATGGGTTGAATTAAACTGAGTTCTAGGAAGAAGGAAGAAGACCTCAGAGAGCCTCCTGCTGTCAGTGAGTTACAATCAGTGCTTCTAAATTAAATCAGAGATTAGAAACAAAGAGGCAATGCCAAGCCCGAGTGATGGGCCAGTAAACTTTACATACCTAATTAAAGATCGGAAGTGCCTTCCAAGAACACAACTTGGTTATTTTTTCTCCGCAAGCCTAACAGCCTGAATATATCTTAAAGTAAATAAAAGTTTGGTTTCATGATATTTAGTTTTAATTCACGCATTTATCTCCACCACCACAACAAAAAAAAGTGCAGTTTCCAAAGGCATAATCAGACAAATTTTTACAGCTACACCATTTTTGGACTTCAGAATAAAACTAGCTGATCCGAGTAGCTTTTCTAACACCATTTTGCCAGGAGTACTAAACATAAAAATATTCTCAGAAAAACAGTGCCCTTTTCTATTACTGGATATCCCTTTTTACTAATTCATTGAGAAATCTTTCTCTTGGGGGCAGGAGCCAATATGGTGGTGAGCTCTATGAAGGCTGTTTGTAGTTTCATTCAATTAGGGGTGGCCAGCGTGCAAATGCTGAGGGCCTGGGGCAGTAATGCTCAGTGGTAAGGATGATGATGGATCCACTAGGGATACCTGACGTGGATGCAGGTGTAAGTGAAAGGTCCTGGGCTGCCCAAACCTGACCTCCAAGAACCATGACAGGCTCCTGAGCTGGTAGCCCTTTTGGTTATAGATATGAAACCAGACTTAAGGTATAACTGTGCCCCAAATGTCTGCACTTTGCCTCCTCCTTCCTCTTCCTCCTCCACTTCCCCACCCTCCCTCTACCTCCCGCTCAGGTATAAAGTGTGATGCTCTGGCTTGAAGTAGGAGCTCAGAGCTCTGATCATGGATGTCAGCCTGGGTGCTCATTCTATCATTGGACTGCCTTAAATTTCCAATTCTGAAGAGCCTGGTGGACCATCTAAAATAAATGCACTGTCTGCTTCACCAATCAGTCCAGATCCCATGATAGCTACATCAATGCCAAAATTGTTTTCTTTGTTTTATTTGTTTTTTGTTTGTTTGGGGTTTTTTTTGCCAGATGCCAGACCCTTAAGTGAAAATTTTTGCTCTAACATGATTTTACTACTCATATTTACTATTTCAGTTTAGTTAAATTTTTTGAGGAGAAAATAAGAAGTGAGAACCAATATAGAAGATGAGGTTTGCTCCAAACCCAAGAGATCATCAGAAGCCTTTTCCCTCCTATAAGGGAGTCCCCAAACCACCAAAATAGACCCCTCACTCTAGGCCCACAAGACTTTCACAACCTAAGGAGTAGCCAGCTCCCCACATTATTAGGATTGTACCCCTTAAAGATACAGTCCCTGGAAAGCTCTAGCACCTAAAGTTCCATCCCCAAAGAGCAATAACCCAGACCCCATCCTGAACAACCTGTCCCTACATGAAAACTTCTGAGAACTGAAAACTACCACATCCAATTTACAATTATTCTTGCACCATTCAAGCTCCTCGCTGAGCCCGGTCTGACAATAGGAAAGTAGGAGAAGATCATGCCCAGAAAAGGCCTCAGTATAATCCTACTTACTACTTATAGTGGAAGAATGGGTGCTCCTGAAGGAGCCCACCACTAGTATCAACCTTGGAAATGGACCTTCCTTCTATCGGGACATAGTTGAACAGTATTCATTTCCTGGATCTAAATTCCAATTCTCATCCATCATTATGAATGAAAATAAACTGGTTAGTATCATTCTTTTTGTTTCAGTATTTATTTTGAGAGAGAGAGAAAGAGAGAGAGAGAGTGAGCATGCACATATATGCACACTCACACACTCACAACTAGGGGAGGGGCAGAGAAAGAGGGAGAGAGAGAATCCCAAGCAGGTTCTGCATTGTCAGCCCAGAGTTTGATGCAGGGCTCAATCTCATTAACCATGAGATCATGACCTGAGCTGAAATCAAGAGTCAGATGTTTAACCGACTGAGCCACCAAGGCACCCCAGTATCATGACTATTCTAAAAATATTCTTCATGACAGAAGCTTTTGTATCGTGTCAGATTGTATTACTTTCTAGAACCAATGTCTACAATAAAACCCCACCTGGAACCCCAAAAGGAAACTAACATTAATTGAATGCTAATTTTGTAATAAACATTTCCAGGTGTGCTATATGCTTTAATTTTCCCAACAACCATATGTGGTAAATGTTGTTATTCCAATTTTTACAACTGTGGGAACATAGTTTAGAAAATTTAGGTAACTTGCTAAGGTCACATAAGTAGGTAGTGGCAAAACTAGGGTTTGAAATCAGGTCTGATTACAAAGTTGATTCACTTTCCAGCAAACACTGTTTCCCAGAGACAAAAAAGAATCACACAAGACCAAAAATTTTTGATAGCTTACATTACTGTCCAGCAAAAATACTTACCTCTCCATCCTACTACTGTTAGACTCAGTCATGTGATTAGCTTTGGCCAATGAAATGTTAGTGGATGTGACATAAGCAGAGGCCTTCAATATGGCTGCATGGTTTGGCATGGCTCATGCTATTCACCACAATAAGAATATACTCTGGAAAGCACTAGTTAAAAAAGGGCAAGTCCATCTTAGATTAATCAAACTGAAGCTGACTTATAGACCTGTGATCAAGAAACAATGGCTGAAATCTTTCTAAATTTGGTGAAAACTATAAACCAACAGATCTAAGAAGCCCAACAAACCCCAAGTACAAGATACATGTCTGAAGGACTGGAAGGGAGATTCTGTGGCATGTTTTGCACTTAAAAAGAAATGCTAGGGGCGCCTGGGTGGCGCAGTCGGTTAAGCGTCCGACTTCAGCCAGGTCACGATCTCGCTGTCCCTGAGTTCGAGCCCCGCATCAGGCTCTGGGCTGATGGCTCGGAGCCTGGAGCCTGTTTCCGATTCTGTGTCTCCCTCTCTCTCTGCCCCTCCCCCGTTCATGCTCTGCCTCTCTCTGTCCCAAAAATAAATAAAAAACGTTGAAAAAAAAAATTAAAAAAAAAAAAAAAAAAGAAATGCTAAGCGGCTTCAGGAGGCAAAAAGAGAAATAAAGGAGCAGCCAGGGAGGATATGTCTTTTCTCAACCTACAGAGGGTCAGTAGCACTAAAAATCACACTTGATGGGGGCATGTGGGTGGCCCAGTTGGTTAGGCATCTCTTGATCTCAGCTCAGGTCTTGATCTCAGAGTCTTAATCTCAGGGTCATGAGTTTAAGCCCTGCATTGGGCTCCACATTGGGCATGGAGCGTACTTAAGATTAAAAAAAAAATCACACCTGATGAAGAGTGTGAGTGAAGGGTAGTGGATGGGAATTATGAGAGGAGCTGAATTTTCATCCAGACCAATGTGGGGAAAACCAGACACAGTGCAGGCAGTCAGAGAATTCTAGAGGGCAAAGGGAACAAAAGGATATGATTCCTCCCCTAAAAGTTGTCCCATAAAAGAAATCCAGGGGAAAGGTCTCTAGAGAGCAGCTGGCCACAGAATCAGGGTTAAAGGCAACTTTCTGTTAATTCCTGAGGTGGGCAGACACCCCATCTGCACAAGTGCTCAGGGGGACTGATGCAGTAGGTGCCATGAACCTTAGTCCCTTTCCTGTCCTCTCTCTAAATGTTCTTGACAGTCAAAGGAGATTGACCTTAAACTCTTGGGAGGTAATACAGTAACAACTTAAAGCATCATGTGCTATTTAATGTGCCACCCTAAGCAGCCTCTGTCAAAACAATGGAAAAGCTTTCCATCACCTGAAAAGAACAGTCCTAGAAAAATAAACAGGAAAAACTTCAATGCGGAGGGAAATTCTTCCAAGGAACTAATGTACATATGATAATCCAAAGCAAGCACATGATAAATAAATGACTATATATGATATTTCAACTGTTGTCTTTGCAGTGAAGGAAGAAACAAGACCAAATTGCTCTCAGTCTACAACTAGTTTTTACTTTCTTAGGGGAAGAGGCTGATGTAAGAAATCACCCCAAAATATAAGGCCTAAAAGTTGGTAATATTTCATATATAAGTAACTTATTCATATATAAGATATTATTAAAATTTACTTATCAAACACATTAGGAGAAATGCAGATTCCTACAAATGTCGACTTACCAACAAATATCAAATGTCAAAATTAAATGAAATCAGATTTTGTAGCAATGTATCTAGTTTATCCAGTTTCTACTAGTTTACGTTAAAGCACTCTAAAGGGCTTTGGAAACCTCAGAGAATAAATATAGCCTTTTAAATCTCTACTTGATAATGGGTAAAAATGCAACATTATTGGGGCGCTGGGTGGCTCAGTCGGTTAAGAACTGGACTTCGGCTCAGGTCATGATCTCACAGTTCGTGAGTTCGAGCCCTGCATAGGACTTTATGCTGAAGTTCAGAGCCTGGAACCTGCTTCAGATTCTGTGTCTTCCTCTCTCCTTGCCCCTCCCTCACTTGCTCTCTCTCTCTCTCTCAAAAATAAAATAAACATTAATTTTTAATTTAAAAAAATGCAACATTATTGTTCTAAGTTTTTTTAAGGCTTTAATACAGCTTTTAATACAAGCTATAGTAAGCAAACTACTGATACAGCTCAATCTTTTGTTTTGCTTTCAAATTGTACCACTGGACCTACTAAAACTATACAAATAAACAATGTGGGGGAGGAGTGGAGAAAAGAAAAAAGGAAGAGGAAAGAAACAAAATATATTTGGGGCAAAAAATAAAAACCTTGAAATGTCAATGGATATTATGGGAAAACAAGTGTTCACTGACTAAGACAGCACAGAAACCAAACATACATGTGCTCTCCCCTCAGAAGATTCAGTCCAGGAGCACACAAAATGAAGGTTTATTTGGATAACATCAAATCCATCTTTCACATCTATAATAAATACACAGGGAAGATAGAAAAACAAATTAATGTCAAAAGGTCATCACCAGAAAGGGAAAAGTAGAACAGGAAAGGGCAATGAAGCAGAGAAGATGGCCCAGGAGCAAGTCTACATACAGGAATGCAGTATATTACAAAAGAAGTCACATACAGCAGAGAAGAAAGAAAGGTAAAGGTTCATAAGTCAATGAGGTGAATAGAGCTGCTAGCTATTTACGGAAAACTCCGTTTATATCCTGACATTACACCACACCTCAAAAATAAATCTATTTTTGCTTTGAGAGGCCAAAATTTGAGAGGCCAAAAAGATCTTTATTTTTGTTTTTAACTCAGGCTATAAAGGAAAAACTCAGGCCACACCTGAAAAAGAGATGGAATCACAAAGGAGTTACAGGATTTACAGACTGGGCTTGCAATGCAAATTTTGAGGCTAATCTAAATTATTGCCAAAATGAAAAAGAAGACGAATAACTAGGATAAGTTATCAATAAGAATACCAATGAGTTAATGTCATTAATACACAAAGAGTTCACACAACATGATAAACACAAGAAGCCAGCAAATAAATGGGCAAAAGACAAGTGGGTAGTTCACAAAAGAAGTTGAATACAAACATGCTAAATTCCACTACTATTCACTACTGATGACATTAAGTTATTCATCAAAGAAACCTAGATAGAAAGGAGATCACTATTTTTATGCTAATTCAGTTTCCATGAAATGGGTATTCCCCATACACTGCTGATGTGAGTTATAGCGTCTTTTTTTTTAATTTTTTTAAACATTTATTTATTTTTGAGAAACAAAGAGAGACAGAGTGTGAACAGGGGAGGGGCAGAGAGAAAGGGAGACACAGAATCCAAAGCAGGCTCCAGGCTCTGAGTGGTCAGCACAGAGCCCGATGCGGGGCTTGAACTCATGAGATCACGACCTGAGCTGAAGTCAGACGATTAACTAAGCCACTCAGGCACCCCAGGTGAATTATATCGTCTTAAAACAGTTTTTTGGAAAGCAATTCCATGGGAAAGATTAACCCAAAATGTTCAACATGTTAATCCAGTATTTGAACTACTGGAAATCTACTCCCCAAAAAAGTAAAAAATAAAGGAGGAAATATACCACAGAAAAAGATAAGTGCTGTATTATCTCTAATAGCAAAACAATTCAAACTTACCCAAATGTCCAACAAAAAGTGACTTACAAAATTATAGTATACCACTTTAATGAAGTACAAATGACCCTGTAACAACATGGGTTTGAACTATATGCGTCCATCTATACACAGATTTTTTTTTCCTTTTTTAAAGGTTTTTTTTTTTTTAAGTTTTTTTTCTTTTGAGAGAGAGAGAGTATGCTCATGAGTGGAGGAGGGGAGAGAAAGAAGGAGAGACAGAATCCCAAGCAGGCTCTGTACTGTCAATGCCAAGCCCAACACAGGCCTTGATCTCATGAAGCATGAGATCACGACCTGAGCCAAGATCAAGAGTCAGATGCCTAACCAACTGAGCCACCCAGGTGCCCCTACACAGATTTTTTTCAATTCAGCACAGTACTGTAAATGTATTTTCTCTTCCTTATGATTTTCTTAATAACATTTACTTTATTCTAGGGGCACCAGGCTGGCTCAGTCGGAGGAGTGTACAACTCTTGATTGTGGGGTCGTGAGTTCGAGTCACACATTGTGTGTAGATAGTACTGAAAAAATAAATAAACTTATAAAAAAAATTTTTAAATTTTCATTATTCTTGTTTACTTTATTATAAAAACACATTATAAAATACACATAAAATAAACATGTGTGAATCAACTGTTTTTGTTATGTCTTCTGGTCAAGAAGAGGCCATTAGTAATTAAGTTTTAGGGGAGTCAAAATTTATATGTGGATTTTTCACTGCTCAGGGGGTGGGTGCTCCTAACCCCTTTGTCATTCAAGAGTCAACTGCATTATGTATCTTTTAATGTAACTTACAGAAGTTTTATAAGAACATGGGAAAATACTTGCTATAATATTAAGGAAAAAATTCAGAATTCAAAGTGGTATATAATATGACATTTATGCTTTAATTTTTTTTAAGTGGGCAATAAAGAAGACTTGAAAGAAATACACCAATATGTTCAAGAGTGAAAATCTTTGGGTGGCAACAATGTTTCTTTTCCTTTCTTTGTATTTTCCAAATTGTCTACAAGGTATCTGCAGAGGGCAGGACAGGTTTATGACAGCCTAGGCTCAGACCTCCTGCTCTGTCTCTTCCTAGGTATGTAACCTCAAAAAATAACTCTCAGGCTGTTTCTCTTCTGAAAAACTGTAATAATAATACCAGTCCCTTCACATAATTGTTATGGGGATTAAATGAGGCAATGTGTATAACGCACTTAGCAATGCACAGACACACACACACACACACACACACACACACACACACACCTGCTTTAATCATTTGGGGGAAAAATCCTTTGAAGTGACATGAATTAAACATTTTGCAGGATAGTACGCTTCAGCACCCTCATCCAATAATTAGAAGTGATATCATGTTTTCTGGGAAATAACTGATGTAATAGTGGGAGGGAAAAATGACAAAAGTTATTTTTTAATATTTACAAATAATATTCTCTTTAAAACATCTGACTTTAAAAAAAAATTTTTTTTAATTTTTTTTTCAACGTTTTTTATTTATTTTTGGGACAGAGAGAGACAGAGCATGAACGGGGGAGGGGCAAAGAGAGAGGGAGACACAGAATCGGAAACAGGCTCCAGGCTCCGAGCCATCAGCCCAGAGCCCGATGCGGGGCTCGAACTCATGGACCGCGAGATCGTGACCTGGCTGAAGTCGGACGCTTAACCGACTGCGCCACCCAGGCGCCCCAAAAAAAATTTTTAATGTTTATTTATTCTTGAGAGACAGAGAGACAGAGCATGAGTGGGTGAGGGGCAGAGAAAAAGGGAGACACAGAATCTGAAGCAGGCTCCAGGTTCTGAGCTGTCAGCACAGAGCCCGACACAAGGCTCAAAGCCACAAACTGTGAGATCACGACCTGAGCCAAAGTTGGATGCTCAACTGACTAAGCCACGCAGGCACCCCTAAAACACCAGAATTTTATCCGAACCTGTTGAAAGATATTTTGTAATTTGAGAACTTGATAATAGATGGGCTAAGTGTTCAATGATACTTTGATTTTATGTAAATACAGTGAATGGCAACATAATACATGACATATAAATGTGTGACAAGAAAAAGTGAAAGATACCATCCATCCCACACAGATGAAGACATCAGGTTTCACACTGGTTTTAGAATTCTCTTTAACACATCTTTGAGCATTCAAGATTTAGCCTTCACTTCCAGGATAAACACAACTATATAACTCAACATCTTTTCTTTTTCCTAGAAATTACATGGGGGGGGGGGGTGGGAAATAAGAATGAAAAAGAAAAAACATATGCCTTCTTTGCCAAATTAGGAGACAAAAATAACATCTAGATAACGGTTGTCAAGAGCAGCTGAGAATGGGCAGAAGCTATGCAGAAGAAAGCACAGAGAACATGCACCTGGCAGTGGTCCAGAGAGTTGGGGCAGGTATTAGAAAGTGGGGGGCCCACTCAAATGTCAAGGGTGAGCCTGGTCAGAAACACTGGATACTGGAACCTTAATGACAAGGACTAGTAGCAAAAGTCTACTTATTTGGTTTACAAAAGCAAAAGAGGTAGGGCTTCACAAAGCATCACCCAGGACAAACCTATTTGTAGGAACCTCTCTCTCTCTCTCTAGAGCAGTAGAGAAGAAAGCCTTGAGTTGTGAAACAGACCCCTCCCTAGTCTAACTCCCATATAACCTGCCTACAGATATAGAACTTATCTCCTTCCTGTGCTGAATAATAAAAAGGAGATTAGCACACAGCATCTAAATAAGGGCACTATAAGGAAAAAAAAAGAGCAGCAAAACTAGCAAGAGATGAGTAATGCTTCATAAAAAATGTTATCAAGGAACACATGAACATGATTAACATTTCACCATGAATAAAAATGCATATGAAGCCATCATGTCCGTGAAGGAAGAAAACAAAGCAGAAATTTAAAAACTCCAGAGTAAGATGGCAAGAAACAAGAAGAGATGAAATATAAAAACTCTGGAAACAAGAAAAAAATCACAGAAGCTAGGATAAAATTGGGGGGAATTCAATGAAGAGAATATACTATGGAACTCATTATAAGAAGCCAGATAAGGTGAGCAGAAATAAAGTATTTTAAGATATTAGAGATAAAATGATAGATATGACAGTCAATGAAAATCAATCATGCTTTACACATAAAATGAGTCCCTGAAGAAGAAAACAGGCATGGTGCAATGGTTAAGAGAATAAACGGAGTCTGAATCCTGGCTCTGTCACAATATGAATTGGAGAAGCTTCTTAACCACATTGTCTTGGTCTCCCCATCACTAAAATGAAAATAATAATAGTACCTACCTCATAGGGTTGTTATAAAGATTAAGTCACTTAAAATTTGATAAGAGGCTTAGGGCACCTGGGTGGCTCAGTGAGTTAAGCTTCTGACTTCAGCTCAGGGCATGATCTCACAATTCATGAGTTCGCGCCACATTGGGCTCTGTGCTGACAGCTCAGAGCCTGGAGCCTGCTTTGGAGTCTCCTGGAGTCTCCCTCTCTCTCTTCCCCTCCTCTTATTCTGTCTCTGTCTCTCAAAAATGAAAAAACATTAAAAAAGTTTTTTTTAATTTGATAAGAGGCTGGCACAGTACCCAGCACATGTACTAAACAATGTCTAAGTTTTTCTTAAATCTGAAAATAATAAATAATTTACATTTTAAAATAATAATAAATAAAACAATGGAACAGAGCAAATATTTAAAGATATAATTCAAGGAAACTTGCCTCAAATAGAAGTTTTAGATCTCCATATGTAAAGGGCACACTGCACACCAGGGAGTATCAACCACAGCAGTCAACACTGAGACATATTAGGGGACTTAATGGACTTTAAAGATAAAGAAAGAATCCTTTGGAGCAAAATGGCTGACTCCCTCAATCACACCCCCTCCCATAACAATGCCATTTTGAGAAGGCAAGTTGGCATCAATGCTACAGAAACAGAAACAGCTCTGTATCCCTGTTATGGCTACATGGATCATGAAGAGTTGGGCAAATATGACACCACCAAAGAAAACTAAAAATGTTCCAGTAACCAAGCACCCAAAAATGGAGATCTATGAATTACCTGACAAAGATTCAAAATAATCATCTTAAAGACATTCAATGTAACACAAAAGAGCATAGACAACCATATGAAATCAGCAAAATAATGCATAAACAAAATAAAAGTTTTAATAAAGAAATAGAACCCATAAAAAAGAGCCAAAAGAGAATTCCCAAAACTGAATACAATGATAGAACTGAAAAATTCAAGAGAGCTATAACATACTTGATCATGCAGAAGAATCATCAAACTCAAAAACAGATCATTTGATATTAACCAGTTAGAAGAACAAAAAGAAAAAAGAAAAAAAAAAGAGTAAAGAAAGTCTATATGAATTATGGGACACCGTCAAGCAAATAAACATTCACATCATGGGAAGCCCAGTAGGAAAAGAGAAAGGGGCAGAAAAATGATTTAAAGAAATAATAGCTGAAAACTTCCCAAATCTAGGGAGACACATGGACATCAGGTACAGGAACCTCAAAGAACCCCAAGCAAGATCAACCCAAAGATTACTCTGAGACATGTTACAATAAAAATGTAGAAATTCAAAGACCAAGAGAGAATTTTGAAAGCACCAAGAGGAAAATGATTTGTCATATTCAAGGGAACCCCATAAACCTATTAGTAGATTTCTTCTGCAGAAACCCTGCAGTCCAGGAGGAATTGGGATAATATATTCAAAGTGCTGAAAGAAAAAACTGCCAACCAAGCATATTATATCCAGGAAAACTGTCCTTCAGAAATGAAGGAGAGATAAAGACATTCCTAGACAAACAAAAACTAAGGAAATTCATCACTATTAGACCTGCTTTGCAGAAATGCTAAAGGGAGTTCTTCAAGTTGTGATGAAAGGACACTAAGTAGCAATACAAAAACATATAAAAGTCTGATACTCACTGGTAAAGGTAAATATTTAAGTAAATTCAGAATACTCTAATACTGTAATGATGGTATGTACATGACTTCTATCTCTAGTATAAAAGTTAAACACTATTAAAAATAACTACAATCGGGGGGTGGGAGGGAGGAGAGGGTGGGTGATGGGTATTGAGGAGGGCACCTTTTGGGATGAGCACTGGGTGTTGTATGGAAACCAATTTGACAATAAATTTCATATTAAATAAATAAATAAATAAATAAATAAACAAACTACAATAATTTGTTAATAGACGCACAATATAAAAAGATGTTAAGTGTGACATCAGTAGTATAGTATGTGGGGAGAGGAAAAGTAAAAGTGTAGAGTTTTTATATACAATTGAAGGTAACTTGTTATCAGCTTAAAATAGACTGTGATATCTACAAAATGTTTTATTTTATGTAAACCTCATGGTAACCACCAAAAATATTTATAGTAGTTATACAAAAGATAAAGGAATTAAAGCATTCCACTACAAAAAAAAAAAAAAAAAAAAGCAAAGGAAGACTGTAGGAGAAGAACAAAGTAACAAAGGAAATTAAAAAATAGGAAACAACAAATAGGAAAATACTTACAATAGTAAGTCCTTATCTATCAATAATTATGCTAAACTTTAATAAGAGGCTAAATTATCCAATCAAAAGACACAGTGGCTGAATATATTTAAAACACACACCCACACACACACAAAATCTAACAACATGCTGCCTACAAGAGATTCACTTTAGCTTTAAGGACATAGGTTGAAAGTGAAGGGATAGGAAAAGACATTCATTCATTGCAAATGGTAACCAAAAGAGAGATAGAGTGGTTATACTTATATCAGATAAAATAGACTTTTTTTTAATGTTTATTTTTGAGAGAAAGAGAGAGTGTGCATGTGCGGGGGCGGGGGGTGCAGAGAGCAGAAAGAGAAGGAGTCAGAGGATATGAAGCAGGCTCCACACCATCAGGGCAGAGACGGATGTGGGACTTGAACTCACAAACCCATGAAATCAAAACCTGAGCCAAAGTCAGATGCTTAACTGACTGAGCCACCCAGGTGCCCCAGCCAAACTTTTAATCAAAATCAATCACAAGAGACAAAGAAAGTCACTATATAATGATAAAGGGATCAATTCATCAAAAGGCTATTACAATTATAAATATATATGCATCCAACATTGGAGTACCTAAATATTTAAAGCAAATATTCACAGAAGTGAAGGAAGAAACAGGCAATAGTGCAGTAACAGGACTTCAATATTCCACATTCGGTAATGGACAGATAACCCAAACAGAACATCAAGAAGGAAACATTGGACTTGACCTATATCTTAGACTAAACACACCAAATGTAATTATTGATACATAAGGACTTACTAACAGAGAAAACAGGAAAATTAACAAATGTGTGGAAATTAAACAACACATTCCTGAACAAAATGAGTCAAAGTGAAAGGGAAATAAAAAAATATCTTGAAAGAAATGAAAATGAAAATAACATATCAAAATTTATGGGTTGCAGCAAAAGCCAGTCTAAGAAAAATTAACAGCAATAACACCTACATTAAAAGGGGGAAAAAAAAGAAAGACCACAGATGAGCTGAAATTTATACAAGGAACTAGAAAAAGAAGAACTAAGCCCAAAGGTAGCAGAAGTAACAAAGATCAGAGCAGAAATAAATACAATGGAGACCACACAAACAATAGAAAAGATCAACAAAATTTCAGAGCTGTTTTTTTAAAATGATAAACAAAATTGACAAACTTTTAGCTAGACTTGGATAAAAAGAGAGAATCAAACAAATAAAGTCAAAAATGAAAGAAAAGTTACAACTGACACAACAGAAATACAAAGGATTATAAGAGACTAATATGAACACCAACAAACTAGATAATGGAACATATAACCTACCAAAACTGAATCATAAGAAACAGAAAATCCAAAGAGACCAATGACAATAAGAAGATTGAATCAGTAATCAAAAACCTAATATAGAAAAGACCAAGACCAGATGGTTTCACTGATGAATTTTACCAAACATTAAAGAATTAATACCAATCCTTCTCAAACTCTTCCAAAAAAGTTGAAGAGAAGGGAACACACCAAAATTCATTTTACAAGGCCAGCATTACCCTGATACCAAAGCCAGATTTATCTCTGATAAATATAAATGCAAAAATTCTCAACAAAATACTACCAAACCGAATTTAACAGCATATTGAAAGGATCATATATATATATCATGACCCCAAAAGATTTATCCCCGGGATGCAAGGATGGTTCAACACATGCAAACAGTGTGATACACCACGTTAATAGAACAATGGATTAAAAATTATATATCCTTTCACAGATGCAGAAAAAGCATTTGACAAAATTCAAAATCCTTTCATGAAAAATGACCAGGAAATGAACTCTTGACAAATTGGGTATATCAGCAACACACCTTAACATAATAAAGCCCATATACAACAAATCCACAGCTAACATACAGAACAATGAAAAGTTGAAAGCTTTCCCACCAAGGTCAGGAAGAAGACAAGAATTCCCACCCTCACCACTCATATTCAACAAAGTATTGGAAATCTTAGTGACAGCAATCAGACAAAAAAAGAAAAAAAGAAAAAAAAAAAAAGAAAAGGAAAGAAAAAAAGAAATAAAATACATCCAAATAAGAAAGGAAGAAGTAAAACTGCCTCTGTGTGCAGATGATATAATTTTATATACAGAAAATCCTAAAGATCCCACCAAAAAAACTGTTAGAATAAACAAATTCAGTAAACTTTGCAGGATACAAAATCAACACACAAAAATAAGTTACATTTCTATACCCTAACAACAAACCATCAGAGAAATTAAAAAAACAATCCCATCATCAAAAATAATAAAATACTTAGGCATATTTAAATATTAAATAAATTTAACCAAGGAAGTGAAATCCCCATCTTGAAGAGGCATCTGCATCCCCATGTTCACTGCAGCATTATTCACAACAGCCAAGACATGGAAACAACCAAAGTGTCCATCAGTGGATGAATGGATAAAGAAGATGTAGGTGTAGATATAGACACAGATGAAACAGATATCTTAATGAAATATTATTCAGTCCTAAGAAAGAAGGAAATCCTATCATTTGCAACACTGATGGACCTTACAATAAGGGCATTACATTAAGTGAAATAAGATAAAATATGATCTCACATGTGGAATCTTAAAACACACCCACATGTGCACGCACACACACACTCCTAGAAACAGCAGAAAGGTAGTTGCCAGGGGCTTACTGGGGGAAATGCAGAGATGCCGGTCCAAAAGCACAAATGTCCAATTATTATGTGAGTAAGTTCTGGGGATGTAATGTGCAGATGATGATTATAGTTAACACTGTAGTATATACCTGAAAGTCACTAAGAGAGAAAATCTTAAATATTCTCACCAGAAAAAAGAAATGGTAATTATACAAGGTGATAGATGCATTTACTAACCTTACTATGGTAATCAGTTTGCAATATATGTGTGTATCAAATCATTGTATTGTAGATCTTAAACTTACACAATATCATATGTTAATTATATCTCAATAAAGCTGGGAATAAAAACAATCCTTGTGCAACCAGGCAAAAAGACAAAGTCACTCAAAAGAAAAAAAAATCAAGCTGGCTTCAGTTTCTCCTTGGCAACAGAAGACACTGGAACACAAGCCATACCACACTCAAAGGGAAAAGAATGAGCCAAGAGTTTTCTACCCAGCCGAGCTGCCCTTTAAGTATGAAGATACAGAAAAGAACATTCGAAAACCCTGGGAATATTGCTCTTGTGATTCTCCCTTGAGGAAACTACTAGGACTTCAGCCAATCAAGAGATGGCTTGGGAAACCAAAGCAAATGGACTACAAGACAGAACTGAATCTATTTAATGACAGAAATAAAACTGAAACAAACATGAGAATCAGCATAACAGAAGAAAATAAAAATTTAGTCTTTAAGTTGCTTACCTATAGCAAGGTAACCTGCTGGATGATGACAGGCATAAAAGCACCCATAATTTATTGACTGGTCGACTATGTGCCAGGTGCTATATAAAATACTGTTGTATACACACACACACACACACACACACACACACACACACAAAACCCATAAAGTAAACACCATTATCCTCATTCATAAATAAGAAAGCTAAAGCTCAGATTAGTTAAGTACCTTAACTAAGATCATGCAGCTAAGTGATAAATCCAATCTCAGGTCTGACTCCAAAGTCAGGACTCTTGATTCTACTGCATTTGAGTTCCTAGAACCCAGGACAGTGCCTTATTCCTCTCTGCTTCTTCATCATTTAACACAGATAATATATCACAATAATAACAACTTATTATTGCCATTTTATAGATAAGGAACAGGAAGCAGAAAGGTTAAATACCTTGCCAAAAGTTACATAGCTATTTAAGTGACAGGGTCAGCTAGTGTGGCTGTAGAGCAGTGCTAGGCAATAGACATATGATGTGAGCCACATGTATAATTGCAAATTTTCTAGTAGCCACATTTTAGAAAGAAAAATGCAACAAGTGAATTTAATTTTATTACTATATTTGCTATAACCCGACATATCCTTGGTATCATTTTGACATATAATCTATATTAAAAACTATTATCATTTTGACATATAATCTATATTAAAAATCATTTTCCATACTAAGTCTTTGAAATCCAGTGTGCATTTTACACTTGCAGCACATATCAAATGGGACTCAATGCATTTCAAGTGTTCAGTAGTCACATGTGGCCAGTGGCTTCTGTAATTGGACAGAGAAGCCTTAGATCTGCATGTGCCACCAACTTTAATGACATACAAACCCTCCGTTTTCCATTCTCCAGCATCTATTCCTGAAGTGTTATTTTACCAAAAAAAAAAAAAGGAACAAGTTACATGATCTCAGTGATCTCTACCTTCACAGAAAAGCTATCCTAGGGTTAGGTTAGGGCTTCACCTGTACAGAAGGTCACATTTACGCATGTCATTGGATCATATCTTGTGATGGTGATCTGTTCTCCCTGTTTTTCCTGTTCCCCACCCTCCCTCCATATTCAAGCAGATATCAGGCACATCGCAAATCTGCCCTAAAGGAAGCAGGGCAGAAAGACAAACAAGCCAGCAAGACATTCTGGCTTTTTCTTTTGAAGTCTAACCCCCTAGAGAGGGTTTACAGAGCAGATAGTTTTGAAAAAGCAGGAGGGAGAGAGGAGTTGTCCCAGATTAGGAAATTCCCCTCAGTGTGGGGGTAGAAGAGGAGAGGGTCCTAGGAGAAGATGGGGACTGTCCCCACATCTCTGCAGCCCCTTGGAAGGTGCATGGTGAATCCAGTGTGGTACGGCAGAGTCTGTAAAAGACTCCCACATCCAAAGCCCAGCATGGGAGCAGTAGAGAACTGGTCGACCTAGAATGGCCATAAGCCAGGGATAATGGGTATTTATAGGATGATGTTTGGGAACAGATGTCCAATAACTACAGTCCTCTCCTGAAGGGTTTCTTAGCACTGCCTAGGATCTCTAAACCTTGGGAAAAGCTCTGGAGGGGGACCCCGAAAATAACTGAGTTTAATTTCCTACCACTGTGCTAGAATAGAAGGGCCCTGGAATCAAAAATTAAACTGACTTCTAGAAATCAAAGAATATGACCAACCTTGCTTTGTGACCAGACATTCATATGTAACATTAGGGGCTTCTCTTGAGTGGGCAGTGTCTCTCACACAAGCATTACACTGGAGCCAATTCATCTCTAGTGGATGGCTGTAACCATTGGAAACCGATGTGCAAAAAAGGTGTGGTCTCTTGAAAGTCACTGCAGACTTGGGGAACACCACTGGCTTGAGATAAGACTGAGTTTGAAAGAATAGTACACAATACTTTTAAGTCCTGGTCAGATACAAAGTAGTCGGCTAAAAGGCCACTTGGAGTTTGCTTAGACAATTAGTTTCCCTAGAATGCCCAGAAACAGGGACATGGACGATGATTTTTCAGGCCTCTATTTCAGATTCTGAAGAAAGAAGAACTATTTCAGCAGCACCAGCTGAAGCCCTACCAGCCAGGGCAGATGAAGCCTGTCACTGCTGTCAAGCCCTGGCTGTCATGTTTAGGAGGTTAGGAAGCTAAATTCCACAGATTTCATAAAAGCCAACCACCAAGACAAGGAGACTCTGCTACCTGCAATCCAACCCACACCTTGACCTGCTGTCAAAGAGACGGCCTGGTGCGCATGCCAGGAGAATGTTGGGGAGGGGGAAGCCTGGCCCAGGCAAGAACAATGAAAGTATTGCCCAGTCCTGGAGAGGAATCTTTTCTTCAAAAAATGCCTAGAGTTCAGGGAAGCTCAAATACCTGTTTTATTTTGCTTATGGATGAGATGAATATTTCATGATATACAAAGACCATGAAGAGAATCCATACTCATTAACTGGGAGGGAAGTCAAGTTGCAGGGGGCTGGGTGGCTCAGAAGAGCTCTAGAAGGTAGCATCACTCTGGTCCCACAGTAATTAGGCTCTGTTAGTACCCCTCTTCCTCTCCAGCAGACTGTCAAGCCCAGAACAAAGAGAGAAAGAGGCAAGGACACCACATGAAGAGAAACACAGGAGAGGAGAGTGCTGGCTGTTCTATGCCCCATAACTATAAACATAAGCAGGCACCCAGCCAACTCTGGGCAGAAAGCCAAGGAGGAAGATTGCTGTGACAATGCACAGACCTAAAGCTTTAGGTCGGCATCATCTGCCAGATTAAATCTTCCATAATTCCTAAATCTAAACCAAAAATCCTGTTCTCCCCAATGAGGAGAGCCCATTCAAAGGTCATGGAGCATTCCTATATAGGATAGAGCCTGGACTGGGAGGAAGCAGACTTTCTAAGACAGGAAGTCATCGCTGGAAGTGAAAGGTAAGAAGTCCACGCAGCGCCCAAGTTTCCACACCCAACTCTTGGGAGCCTGAGATTATACTCCACCCAGCCAAATACTACCAATGTCCTGAAGTCCAATGCTGGCCAGTGACCTAGCCCCACCCTTTTGCAGGTGACAAACCATTCCTTTCTTAAAACATGGAGATTTGCTTCAGGAAATGTGGATAGCCAAGGTCATGTCATGACCTTTGCAATATGACTACTGTACCCTACACACACACACACACACACACACACACACACACACACACACAGACTCTTTCCCTTTGTCATTACTCTGTGCTTGTGTTTTCCAGAGATGCCCACAGCGAGGGGCAAGTACATTTTCCCCTAATGTGTGAAAAAATGAGAGTGAGGTGGTAATAAAAAATCATTATGAAATTTTTAACTGATCTATCTTGCACATCAGAGTTTGTGAAGAGAGATTCTTGTCTGCCCTGGTTTCTGGACCCTTCCCAAACTATGACTAAAAGATGCTGTCCTGTCAATGACTCATAGGCCACAAGCAGATAGATGTCTTATAAGCAATCTGAGAGAACAGAGTGGAGAGGATCATCAGGAAAGAGTCCTCAGAAAGGTAACATATATACAGAGGGGACAGAGAAACCCAAGCAAAGGCAGGGGAGAGGTATCTTTGAGGGCTCAACTGAGAGCAAATATGTGTTGCTCTAAAAAGGCAACAAATATTGAGACAGGGGCCTCAGACAGAAAGTAGGGGTCCTGTGCAAAAGTGAGGTTACAAGGTGGGGCAGAACCAAGTGAACAGTACCAAGCTTGATGAATATAAAACTTCAGCAAAAGCTATGAAAGAACTCCCAAAACACTTAAATTTAAAATAATGTCATTTGGGGGCACCTGGGTGGCTTGGTCGGTTAAGCGTCCGACCAGCTCAGGTCATGATCTCATGGCCCGTGAGTTCGAGCCCCGCGTCGGGCTCTGTGCTGACCACTCAGAGCCTGCAGCCTGTTTCAGATTCTGTGTCTCCCTCTCTCTCTGCCCCTCCCCTGTTCATGCTCTGTCTTTCTCTGTCTCAAAAATAAATAAACGTTAAAAAAAATTTTTTTAAATAATGTCATTTCAATACACCTATGTTTCAATTCTTCAATATTTTTCAACTATTTTAATAACCAAGAAACAATCATTAAAAATAATAAATTAAAACATGTACATGGGGCACCTGGGTGGCTCAGTAGGTTAACCATCCGACTTCAGCTCAGGTCATGGTCTCATGGTTCATGAGTTAAAGCCCTGCATCAGGCTCTGTGTTGACAGCTCAGAGCCTAGAGCCTGCTTTGGATTCTGTGCCTCCCTCTCTGCCCCTCCCCCACTCACACTCTATCTTTCTCTCAAAAATAAACATTTAAATAAATAAACAAACAAATAAATAAAATGTGTATAGAGGCACACATTTTTTCCCTTTACCTTAGGCTACCTTATGACCTAACACATCATTGCTGGAGCCTGTCTTTATTTAAAATTGTGACGCTCTAATCACGATGGATTTTTTGCACTAACTTTGAACTTTTTTTTTTTTAAGTTTATTTACTTATTTTAAGAGACACAGAGACAGTCCAAGTGGGGGAGAGGCCGAGAGCGAGGGAGAGAGATTATCCCAAGCGGCCTCCACACTAACAGTGCAGAGACCGACATGGGGCTTGAACTCAGGAACCTGAGATCTTGACCTGAGCTGAAACCAAGAGTCAGACACTCAACTGACTGAGCCACTCAGGTGCCCCTAACTTTGAACTTTTAAAACACTGCACTATTGTATTAAACAAGCACATGAAAAGATGCTCAAATATCACTAATCAATAGGAAAATGCAAATCAAAACCACAAGATACCACTTCACACCTAGGATAGCTATTAACCAAAACCAAAAAGTAAACAAGCCAAAACCCAGAAAATAACACGTATTAGTGAGGAAGTGGAAAACCTATGCACTGTCGGTGGGAGTGTAAAACAGAGCAGCCACTATAGTGAACAAGGTGGAGGTTCCACAAAATTAAAAATAGAATTACCATACATGATGAGTGGGGTATATACCCCAAATAATTGAAAGCAGAGTCTCAAAGGGATAGTTGTATATGTGTGTTCACAGCAGCATCATGCACAGTAGCCGAAAGGCGGAAACAGCCTGAGTGTCCATCAATGGATAAATGGATAAAAAAAAAATGTGGTCTATACATGCAAGAGAAGATTATTCAGCTTTCAAAAGGGAGGAAATTCTGGCGCATGCTACAACATGGATGAACCTTGAGGACATAGGTTAAAGTAAAATAAGCCAGACACCAAATGATACTGTATGATCCCACTTACATGAGGTATCTAAAGTAGCCAAATTCAGAGACAGAAAGTAGAATGGCAGATGCCAGGGGCTGGAGGAGGGGAAATGGGGATTTGCTGTTTTAATGGGTACAGCTTTGCAGATGAGAAGAGCCTTGGAGATTGGCTGCCCAGCAATGTGAGTGCACATAGCACTCCTGAACTGTACACTTAAAAAAAAAGTTAAGATGACAAATTTTATGTTACATATATGTTACTACAATTTTTAAAATGATTCTTTATCTTGACTACAGTTTTTCTGCATTGGCATAGTGCACAGGGTAATGGTAAGTCATGCCAATTATCTGGAACTCAGAGAGTCGGTAATAGCAGGAAATCTCTTCCAGGTCAGTTCTCTGAGCAGTGTCCCTCTAACCCTTCAATTGACAGTCTCTTCTTTCTATACAACAGGTGGCACAATGAACTCCTGAGGAAGCATCCTCTCTCCCCAGCCTGGAGAGGGGCCCAGGCAAACTCATACTGATAAATGCTTGACCTCGATAGTGGGAAATAGGGAAAGGGAACTGAGCAGGAAGGCCTGAACATCTGCCTCTGAGGCCTTGGGTCAGATCGGAAACCACTTATTTTCCAAACCAAAAGACTGTGTCAAAGGATTTCTGGGCAGTTTTTGAGTAGGAGAAATGCAATGTTGGCATTTCTGGGACACTGTGACGGATAGAGGAGACAAGATTGCATATTTAGGATTCGGGCTCTCTCCTCAGATTCAGAATGTGGGATTGCTGAAATGGCATCAGAATGGCAGGCCACAGTCTGAGCACTTCATTCCAAGAAAATGTTTTAATCTATAATTTAATTTGCATGATTCACAGGTTTGGGAAGATGGTAGTTGCTGCAAATGTAAGCTATGCAGCCAGATAGGTTTCCCTTTATAACTAAGTTGCCAAGGAACACATAAGCCAAAATTAAACCCCTTTACAGAAATTGGCATGCCTTGGGGAACTGGGACATCTCACATTCTTTACCCTGATTGAAATATTGCCCACTAGGCTTAATCTTGTAAAATACTTTCAGTAGGCATGGCATACATCCTGAATTAACTGTTTTTGTTAGATTAGCATTAATCTTCCTTGACAATTGACATTTTCTCAAACTCTCTGAAGAAACCCACTTCACCAACAGAACAAGGGCGTAAGTTACCTAAATCAGGGCCGCCAATGAGACCTAGTGGAAACGCTTCCCTGCTCCTGTGGGACACTGAGAATCTGAATCCACAAAGTATGTGTCAGGGACAGGCTTTGTGATTTGACCCCTCTCCTTCGCCTCCACCTGACCACCCGTCCCTTTACGCAACTCTGTCCTCCTCAGGTGCAGTATTGTTATATAAACAAAGAAACCTGTCACGCAGATGTGTCCTGCAGCTTCTTCTCTTCTCCCAGAGAGTAGTTCTTGTCTTATACTGAAGCTAGAAATCTCTGCCAATAACTTCAAATGTAGGAGGGTGGAGGTGGCGATGGGCCTTTTTCAGACCTCCAACGGCACCATGCCGCATCACCTCTCAATCCCTTCCTTCCTTGCTTTTCTCAGCAGAGCTCACTCGGTGTCTTTGGCACTTTGCAATGTCAGCAGCTCCAAAGAAAGTCCCATCCCTTGGCTTTCTGAGTAACCTTCTAGTACCATTTTTTCTGAACCTATTTCTCACTGATTTTGTGACCTCCTTCCCTATGCCTGTTAAATCTCTGATGACACTCTTTGAATGAAGGGGGAGGTTCACTCTGCCTCCACAAAGGTTCCTGTGCATGCCTGGCCCTCATAAGAGGCAGGTCAATCCTGCACATGAATCTACAAGCCCTGCTGTCACTGACAGGCTGGGCAGCAGAAACTTCCCAAGAACTGCAGGGATCCTCACCACAGCATCCAGCTAACCTGGGCACAGCACAGGAGTTCTGCCTTACCAGGAACTAAGTCCAGCACTGACACACCAGGACTACATCTCCAGAAGGTTCTCATATTAGTTCAACACATACTACTTAGGCCACTTCCCTGGGTAACAAACTTATGCCTGGTTGCTGAGCTGACAAATTCATCATTACCATCATGAACTTCCCCTGGACCATATAAATAATAAAAAGGATACCATTGGTCCCTACGTGGTGCTTTATTTCCCAAGCATACAGAAAATCTGAAGATATAAACCACACTGTGGTGTTGTTGTTTATTGTTGTTGCTGTTTTTTCTATCCCAGGTACCTGGAGGGGGTTTTCCTTTCAGTTTCCTTGAATTCCAAGTATTTACACTGTCACCATCCTTTAAGGCAGATGCAGGAAATTCCACACACTCTGTTCTCTCTGCAAAGGCATGGAATCTGAAACATGAAGAGATTTGTAACATTAGGCTAATCGTGGTATTTGTGTATGTCTATTCATTCTCCCAGGACTGTGAACTTGCTCTGCTGTGGTACTGAGTATCTTAGATGTTTCACTGCTTTTCCGTGTACCTGATCAATTCCCCCAAACAAAAGACAGGGAGGCAAAAGAGAAGAGAGAGCTGCAAATGTATTGGGATTTTAACAGATGACTCTTCTCATTAGAGGGTAATTAGGCCAACCAAATTGTATTTATTGACCCTGGAAAAATGATACCCTCTGCTTTATTTATCTTCTGTTCCCAGGTTCAATCATGTCAACACAGTGTTGACAAGCCAACAGTCTAATGAGGCCCCAACAGTTCCCGTGGCCCTGTGGGTTCAGTGTTGAAAGCTGGCGACAACAAGCACCATTGGCTCAACTGTCAATTGCCAAAGGGCTTCAGTCAACTTTAACTTGGCAAACACAAACTTCCCTTGAGTGTAAGCAGAAGCACTAATGAAAAAAATTCTTGTGTGGACTAGTTTTTAAAGCCTGACTCCTCAAAATGTGGTCCCAGGAGCAGCAACAGCACTGGCAACTAGTTAGAGATGCACATTCCTGGGCCCTACCTGGATCTGCTGAGTCAGAATAAGCACTTTAATAAGATCCCTAGGGGATTCGTGTGCATGAAAAAGCTCAAGAAGCACTGGGGTAATCTACAAAATGATAGGCTAAGCACACCCATGACACCAATTATCTGGAATCCAAAAAGTCAGTGATAGCAGGTAATTTCTTTCAGATTATCAGAAGATTTCTGGGTAATGTTCCTCCAGCCCCTTAAAGTTCCACCTCGGCCTGTTACTCAGCACGAAGAGAATCCTGAAGCACGAGTTGAGATGGACAGACAGATGCATGGATGATAGAAGAGATGTGGGGGCTTCTCCTGGGCCACGGGAAGCCTCAGCCCTATTTATTTCTAAAGGGTTTTAGGTAAGACTAGAACAATGACTTGATGGCACTAAACAAGCCAACCTTGTTCCAATAGCCCCTCATGAGGACAATGGACTCTTAACCTGGCCACTCCTGCCTCCCACAGGTGCTTCCACCAGAGCGGAAATGGCCAGCTGCTTTTGTCCTGTGACCTCCTTACCCAGCAGAGTGTGGAGGGCTGAGGTTTGTCCTACCAGGTCCCACACTCTGAGTGCCCAGGACTTCAGTGCCCAGGACCTGTTCTCCAGATTAGAAAAGAGAACAGGGCAGACATTTCCTCTGGCTAATACAACCTCATTTGTGCAAGAAAGCAAAACATGCTTTGCAGCTGGGTGGCTCTGTTTAGACACAGACTCGGGCACAAGGGAACCAAGAGTCCAGCCTCCTTGCAAGCCTGAGCAGCTCAGGGCATGCCCTTTATAGTCCATACAAACTGCATCACAGCTAGAACTCAAAAACCAAAGGTGTGCAGAGGCCAAGCAAGAGACACAGCGGTCTGGCTGGGGGCGGAGCAGGCAGGAGCACTGCTGGTTGTGGGTCAGGCTCATCCACGAGGGCCAAAACAGAGACAGAAAAGCATGTCTATGTGTCATCCTCTTCTGCAAAACTCACTTGATGGTGCTTGGCCTAAACTGCAGCTTCTCCCATGTTAAATTACGCCCTAACACCTCACCTGCCCACAGAAAGTGCCCCACGTGAATTAAGCAGAGGACTAGCAAGACAGATGGTCCTGCCAATTGACTTTTACTCTCTCTACTAGCAAAAGTAGGACAGTGAGCCCCCTCTTTATTGGGGGGAGGTGGTTAGGAACCCAAAATTGAAGCACTTAATGTTAAAAGATTTTCAAAGGGCCTCAAGAGAAGCCAGAGCAGTGGTCCTCAGAGTCACCAGGGGTCTGGTTAAGAATGAATATTCTTGGCCCTCTCTAGAGCTCACAAATCAGGATCTCTGGGGCTGTGGCCAAGATATTTGCATTTTAATCAAACTCCCTAGGCAGCTCTTATTCAAAGTGAATGATTAAATGCATATCCCCAGGATCTCCTCTATTACGTAGAAGTATCAGCCTGTAAGGTGAAGCCCTTGACCTCTGAATTATTTTATTTTTTTAAATTTATATCCAAATTAGTTAGCATATAGTGCAACAATGATTTCAGGAGTAGATTCCTTAGTGCCCCTTACCATTTAGCCCATCCCCCCTCCCACAACCCCCCCCCCAGTAACCCTCAGTTTGTTCTCCATATTTAAGAGTCTCTTCTGTTTTGTTCCCCTCCTTATTTTTGTATTATTTTTGCTTCCCTTCCCTTATGTTCATCTGCTTTGTATCTTAAAGTCCTCATATGAGTGAAGTCATATATTTGTCTTTCTCTAATTTCACTTAGCATAATACCATCTAGTTCCATCCATGTAGTTGCAAATGGCAAGACTTCATTCTTTTTGATTGCCAAGTTATACTCCATTGTATATATATACCACATCTTCTCTATCCATTCATCCATCAATGGACATTTGGGCTCTTTCCATACTTTGGCTATTGTTGATAGTGCTGCTATAAACATGGGGGTGCATGTGTCCCTTCGGAAGAGCATCCTTGTATCCCTTAGATAAATACCTAGTAGTGCAATTGCTGGGTCATAGGGTAGTTCTATTTTTAATTTTTTGAGGAACCTCCATCCTGTTTTCCAGAGTGGCTGCACCAGCTTGCATTCGCACCAGCAGTGCAAAAGAGATCCTCTTTCTCCACATTCTTGCCAACATCTGTTGTTGCCTGAGTTGTTAATGCTAGCCATTCTGACAGGTGTAAGGTGGTATCTCATTGTGGTGGCTTTGATTTGTATTTCCCTGATGATGAGGGATGTTGAGCATTTTTTCATGTGTCAGTTGGCCATCTGGATGTCTTCTTTGGAGAAGTGTCTATTCATGTCTTTTGCCCATTTCTTCACCGGATTATTTGTTTTTTGGGTGTGGAGTTTGAGAAGTTCTTTATAGATTTTGGATACTAACCCTTTATCTGATATGTTGTTTGCAAATATCTTCTCCCATTCCATCGGTTGCCTTTTAGTTTTGCTGATTGTTTCCTTCATCGTGCAGAAGCTTTTTATTTTGATGAGGTCCCAGTAGTTCATTTTTGCTTTTGTTTCCCTTGTCTCTGGAGACGTGTTGAGTAAGAAGTTGCTGTGGCCAAGATCAAAGAGGTTTTTGCTTGCTTTCTCATCGAGGATTTTTATGGCTTCTTGTCTTACATTTAGGTCTTTCATCCATTTTGAGTTTATTTTTGTGTATGGTGTAAGAAAGTGGTCCAGGTTCATTCTTCTGCATGTCATTGTCCAGTTTTCCCAGCATCACTTTATTCCATTGGATATTCTGTCCTGCTTTGTCAAAGATTGGTTGGCCATATGTTTGTGTGTCCATTTCTGGGTTCTTTATTCTGTTCCATTGATCTGATTGTCTGTTCTTGTGCCAATACCATACTGTCTTGATGATTACAACTTTGAAGTATAGCTTGAAGTCCGGGATTGTGATGCCTCCTGCTTTGGTTTTCTTTTTCAGGATTGCTTTGGCTATTTGGGGTCTTTTCTGGTTCCATACAAATTTTAGGATTATTTGTTCTAGCTCTGTGAAGAATGCTGGTGTTATTTTGATAGGGATTGCATTGAATATACAGATTGCTTTGGGTAGTATCAACATTTTAACAATATTTATTCTTCCTACCCAGGAGCATGGAATCTTTTTCCATTTCTTTGTGTCTTCTTCAATTTCTTTCATGAGCTTTCTATAGTTTTCAGTGTATAGATTTTTTACCTCTTTGGTTAGATTTACTCCTAGGTATTTTATGGATTTTGGTGGAATTGTAAATGGGATTGATTCCTTGATTTCTCTTTCTGTTGCTTCATTGTTGATGTATAGGAATGCAACTGATTTCTGTGTATTGATTTTACATCCTGCAACCTTCCTGAATTCATGAATCAGTTCTAGCAGTGTTTTGGTGGAATCTTTTGGGTTTTCCATATAGAGTATCATGTCATCTGCGAAGAGTGAAAGTTTGACCTCCTCCTGGCCTATTTGGATGCCTTTTATTTATTTGTGTTGTCTGATTGCAGAGGCTAAGACTTCCAATACTATGTTGAATAACAGTGGCAAGAGTGGACATCCCTGTCTTGTTCCTGACCTTAGGGGGAAAGCTCTCGGTTTTTCCCCATCGAGGATGATATTAGCATTGGGTCTTTTGTATATGGCTTTTATTACCTCAAGGTATGATCCTTCTATCCCTACTTTCTTGAGGGTTTTTATCAAGAAAGGATGCTGTATTTTGTCAAATGCGTTCTCTGCATCTACTGAGAGGATCATATAGTTCTTGTCCTTTCTTTTATTGATGTGATGAATCACACTGATTGTTTTCTGGATATTGAACCAGCCCTGCATCCCAGGTATAAATCCTACTTGGTCATGGTGAACAATTTTTTTATGTATTGTTGGATACAGTTGGCAAATATCTTGTTGAGGATTTTTGCATCCATGTTCATCAGGGAAATTGGTCTATAGTTCTCCTTTTTAGTGGGGTCTCCATCTGGTTTTAGAATCAAGGTAATGCTGGCTTCATAGAAAGAGTTTGGAAGTTTTCCTTCCATTTCTATTTTTTGGAACAGCTTCAAGAGAATAGGCATTAACTCTTCCTTAAATGTTTGGTAGAATTCCCCTGGAAAGCCATCTGACCCTGGACTCTTGTTTTTTTGGGAAATTTTTTATTACTAATTCGATTTCTTTACTGGTTATGGCTTGACCTCTGAATTATTAACAAGCTCCTCAGTCAAATACGATGAGCAATTAAATTTGGGAACAAATGCTCAAGGGCAGGAATTGTACCCATTTCAGACAGGCTAACTTAGGAAAGGACTCAGTCATTCTCCTTATAACCACATAGGTAGCTGCTCTCCTTCCACAAGGGACCTAAACCTATGCACACAGACAAGGTGGTGGGTATGTTTTATAATGTAGGCCCTTTTATTATTCAGGTATGATGAGGCCATTAGATCAGTTTAGCTGCCACTGAAAATACAGTTTGCTATTCACAGTCCCTGCTATAGACTGAATTGCATCCTCCGCCCCCTAAATTCATATGTTGAAGCCTTAACCCCCAATGTAACTGTATTTGACCATATTTGGAAATAGAGCCTTAGGAGGTAATTAAAGTTAAATGAGATCAGAAGGTCCTGATCCAGTGAGATTGATCTCCTTTTAAGAAGATACACCAGAGAGCTTACAGGCATGCTCCTGCTTTCTTTCTCCCTGTCTGTCTGTCTCTCTCTCCCCCGCCCCCTTTTTCCCTTCATCCTTCCTACCCTCCTTCCCTCCCATGAGAGGATATAGTTAAGAAAGCAGCTGTCTACAAGCCAGGAAGAGAGCTCTCACCAGAAACTGAATCAGCCAGCACCTTGATCTTGAACTTTCCAGCCTCCACAAGTGTGAGAAACAAATTTCTGTTGTTTAAGCCACCCAGTCTGTGGTATTTATTATGGCAACCAAAACTGACTACTCAGTTCCCAAGATGAGGGGACACAGCACACCACACCACACAGGGCCACACAGGGCAGCACCAGGGACAGTCAGGAGGCTTGAGAGAACAAGAAGAAAACATGAGCAAGAGTCTTTATTGTGGATTTTGCAGGAGGATGGAATGGGTGAGGGAGAGGAAGCAGGTTTAGGATTGGCTGGCTGAATAATTTCAGTGGGTTCTGGGGTATAGGAGTTACCCCAAGTTGTCTGCTACCTGGCCTGGCTTGCAGTATTGAGTGTGAGGGCCATAGGCATCACAGCAGGCTCTGGATCAGTTAAGCTGCATACAAAAGTGCACTCCTGGGTCATTTATGCTCTCTAGGAATTAGCTAGCCTTGGAAGGAGCAGTCTTTCCAGGGGCAGCAAGGACCCCTGATGTCAAAGCAATAACAAGGCAAGATATTAATATAGGGTAGAAAAGAAAAGGCCATGAAGACTAAAGACCACTGGAAAGAGGAGAACATAGGAACAAACCAGTTAGGAAAACCACTGCTGACCTTGCAGAAGTAGGCAGCTCACCCACTGTCACTCAAGAGCATGTTTTCTGCCTACCTGCTGTGGGTCTTGGCACTCAGATCCTTTAAGAACGCTATAGTGCCTTCTCCTCTGGCATTGAAAGACACTGTGCAGACAGGACATGGGATCTCCAAAGCCTTCTGAAGGAGAAGCTCCTTGGTTTGCTCAGGAATGTCTCCCACCACAAAGTAGTAAATGGATTCCACCTGCAAGACAGTAGTACTGACAATTTATCTCCCTGATGTGCCCCAGCCTTGTACTGAATTCACTGGCAATATACTTTCTACAAAATTGCCTTGGGACAGTGGGGGACAGCAGGAATAACAGCACTATTCCATGTTTTGTGAGGACATTTAGAGGCTGAAGTCAGGAAGTGAACTATTCAAGGCCTGGTGCCAAGAAGGTCTATTGGCAGTGCTCACGGTCTCAGATATTGCATGGGAAGGATATGATTGGCCAATGTGGAAAATAGCTTCCACTAAGCCCCCGGATACAGTCGACAGGTCAGGAGTGGCTGTTTTCAACATGAAGGACGTGTTGGCACAGCCGCAGTGGGCAGGAAGCTTATTAACCATCTCCCATGGTGGTGCCAGAATTCTACAGACTCATCTATCTTCAGTCTGAGGCAGAATGGGGGAAGGAGGGCATATTCCCACTGGGTTCATGCTCTGCTCTCATCTCACAAGGAAACACATGCCTGGGAGGTGAGACTGTCCTGACTTCATGCAGCACTGGGCCTTGACTCTCACCACCATGCCAGGCCATGACGAGAATGAGAGAATGAACAAACCCATGTCAGGAGCCCCACCACACACACACCCCAACTTTCAGCTAGGGATATGGGAGATGTATACCTCATCTAGGTAGGAGACAATTCCAAAGTGCTCCCTGCTTAATTTAGAGACACATGAAATCCACCCAAGGGGGCCGCATGACAAGGTTCCACCCCGACCTCAACCACACTGCTCTTGCTCTTCCTGCAAATTCTGCCTCTCACAGTGTTTGCCCTCCCTGCTAATGAGGGAGGGCAATGAGAACTAATGAGTTCTATGAAATTGGGCAAGTGATAGAACTTCAGTTTCTTCACTTATACAAAGGGAGGTAACACAGTGTCCCTTGTGACTAAGTTTAAACGAGATGACTTCCACTTATGCATGTATATATTTCAGAAAGTTAAAACCCAGCAGCACATATCATCTGAATCTGTCCCTAAAAGCACCCTCATAGATTGTCCCCATGGCTAACTGGGGGAGAACCCCCAGAAAATGAAATGGGTTTGAAGGAAAAAATAGGTGTCACCATCCCCTTAGGACTCCTGAGCCTATCTCTAATCATAAAGCCCTATGAACTGAAGGTAAATAGTCAGGTGCCTCAGTTCGACTTCAAACTGGGACTCAAACCCACCTGGCACTTATGAAGAGGACTTATGGTCAGCTCTCCAGCTGGCTGGGCCACCCGGTTTGCAGCAGCTGGGGCCAACTGTGCCCAGGGAGATGGTGAGAGCAGGGTGGCAGAGGGCCCCGGCTGGGAGAGAGGCCACGGCCAGAGTGGAAGCTGACAGCAGCCTACTCCAGCAACAGCCTTTCTTCCATGGGGCTCCCACACTCATGACTCTTTCTCTCAAGGCTTTCCAACCACGATTTTAAAAAGGACCTAACTGGGGGCACCTGGGTGGCTCAGTCGGTTAAGCGTCTGACTTTGGCTCAGGTCATGATTTCGTGGTTCATGGGTTCAAGCCCTGAGTTGGGTTCTGTGCTGACAGCTCAGAGCCTGGAGCCTGCTTCAGATTCTGTGTCTCCCTCTCTCTCTGCCCCTCCCCCACTCACACTCTGTTTCTCTCTCTCCCTAAAGAATAAATAAATATTAAAAAAAAATTTTAGGGGTGCCTGGGTGGCTCAGTTGGTTAAGTGTCCAACTTCAGCTCAGGTCATGATCTCATGGTTTATGAGTTCGAGCCCCACATCGGGCTCAGAGTCTGGAGCCTGCTTCGGATTCTGTGTCTCCCTCTCTCTCTGCCCCTCCCCTGCTCATGCTCTGTCTCTCTCTGTCTCAAAAATAAATAAAACATTAAACAAAAAATTTTTTAAAGACCTAATGGGGGGTAAAGACTGAGCAATACTACACATTTCTTTCAGCCAGTCACCAAGAGACAGAAAACAAAACAAAACAAAACAACATTAAAGGAAGGAAAAAACTGTTCTTCACATTCCTTGTCAGGCAGCTAGTATTATTCTCCCAGCAAATGCATTCTCTTTCCCTTTTTCCCCCATGTTACACATTACCTTGTGTGAGACAGGTTAAGTAGGCTCCCTTCAGTTGCACTGTTAGTAGTGTTCCAGCTGGGTCAGGGCTCAAGTTTAGCAGGAGGACAGGTTCAACCTCACATAAAGATCTAAAGTCACACATGGCCCAAGAGAGGAGTCTTGAGATTCTTTCCTAGGATTTGTTAGCTCAACAAGGGAAGTGGTGGGGGCAAACATCTCTAGGAGGGAGGTCTGTCAGCATCTTCTGACACCATGCATCTCTGTTGCACATTGTGCAAACTCAGCTTCTCTGCTCTGGCAATAACCCAAGAGTCTGAAATCCTTGTGCATAAATGTTTTTCCCTTGAGATTTCATCAAGCTAAAAATTGATGTAGCCAGCAGTGAGTCAGGATTTCCTTTCCTTTACTCAGGTTATGGGGTTATTCACTATTCATCAAGTTCATTGCTCAGTTTCTTAATTGCCTAGGTTTTTGGTTATCCATGCAGGGTCCATATTTCCTGGGACATGCTCTACAACGAGACCACCTGTCCCACTCTCAGTCACCCCCTACACACTGCCTTCCTGCCTCTCCTTTCCACTCACATAATGACACTGAGAAAAAAAGAAAAAAAATATGCTGCTACCTAGCCCATTCCCCCACAAACTGGCAAAACACCTTTTAAAGTGAAATGGCTTTGGGGTCATCTGCTCTTTGGGATGATAAGCCAACACAGATTGTTTTATTCAACACTCACAACAGTCCTGTGGAAAATGAATTCTTATTATTGCATCCTGTTTACAGATGAAGAAACTGAGGTCTGGACAGGTAAATTGACCTGGTCTTACAGCTAGTAAATCAAGCTCCCTGACCCCCATAGGAGCTTCTGCCTTTGCTTTCAACCACTTTATTCTGTTGGCTCATCATGGCAAGGCTGGTTACCTCTTAGAGATGGACGTGAATTCCAGAACTGTGTACGCGAGATCATGGGACAGGAAGGTGACCAGAAACAAGCACTGTTTTCACTTCCTTGGCGCCCACACCATTCAAGGCTCCTAGCCCATGAAATCAATATCACTGACCAGAAATTGGGTGAGGTTGTCTGGCTCAAGGGAACTGTCTTCATTGGAATCCTCTCCCCTTTCCCCAGTACCTCTGAGCTTCTTAGGACAAGGGCCAGTCTTAAGGGTGAGCAACAGCGGTGAGGACCAGGAGCAGCCTTCTCACTGACCAGCATTTCCCTAAATGCTAATCTGCACTGAATTTGATAACACAAGACATAGAAAATATTTTGGGTTCCATTCAGCTATTTTACTGTGAGCTGAAAACTTTACACCACCGAAAATAGGGTGGAACGTTTCTGTTTTCACTTGAAATATCTTATTCTGCCTGGGCCATTTGTTCCACGGCTTCCCACGGCAACCTGCATTCCGCCTAGCCAAAGAAGCCTTGACATCTTCTCAAACACAGGTTTGGGGGAAAAGAAGAACCAGACTGGCAGTGGCTGCTTCTTCCCTGACTGCCCTCTGCCACAGCTTGTCGGAAACCTCTGAGTGTAAAAATCTCCACTCTGCGAGAAGTCAGATGAAAGTCAACCAGAACGGCAACCAGAGGTCTAACAAAATTCTCCTATCCTTCATAAAATTTTAACCATTTCAACAGTTTTGACCAACTCCAGACCTTGGATCTGACCTCCAGATCTTCCCAGTACCTGTGGGGACTCTTTCCTGATTCAGCCTATTTTGATTTTTCTGATCCCTCCATGGTGGTGACTGCCCTCTTGATATTAGCCCAGCTCAGTTCTCCAATCCCTGGTAACACCCTTGACCACCACCAACTTTCTGGCCTCCCAGGCTTCCAAGTCCCTGTCTCCACCTACTATCCCCACCAGCCCTGTCACACAAGGCTCAGCAAATTCACCGGCCTGGTCCCACACAGACCACTACACTTCAATTCAAAATAATCAAATCTGTACCACAGCATAGTCAATGGGAATCTCTTGGATGCACATCTCGTCCCAACCTCAAAATTATCAACATTACTTCTTTCCCATTCCTTCAATGTACAACAAACACCTATCAAGATGTTGCCAGGCACTGCCATCTCTAGGGACAAAGGTGAAAAGATCTGATGCCTGTCTGACCCACTGCCAAGCTCATGATTGGTGTGGCCAGCCCTTCAGTTTACTGTCCAGTGCTGAAAGCTCCTTATGGAATCATGTGGGTCTGTCTCTAATTCACCCCCTTAGCCTCCCAGTGAATGGGATTTTTTTTTTAAGTAAACAAATGTGTGCCTATCACCTGGATGGAAGAGAGGCTGAGAGAACACAAAGAGAAACGTAGGTGCCCTTTGGGCAGGTAGCCTTCTGCTGAAAGCAGAAGCAAAGCCCCCTCAGTTATCTTTCTTAGGCAGCTAGGAATCAGGGCTTTGGATAATCAGGCTTCTCTTTCCTAACGACCCCTCACATCCTGGATCACTAGGCATTCCAGGGCCTCCTGGCACAACACTCCTCTTCATTAAGGTCAAGGAAGCTACCAACTTCCCAAAGACCTATCCTGGGACCACAGGATGCTGCAGAGCAGAAACCCTGGGCTGGATGGCACACCTGGGCTCTGAGGACAATGCCAGCCCCTCTAAACTGCCAGACATTTCCTCAGTACCCCACAGGCTGCCTTCCCATGAGCCAGGCCTTTTGGCGCAGGATACAAGAGTACTTCATCAACAGTGCTCTCTAAGTGCTGCCATCAGAGCTAGGATTAAACAGACCCCACACTGCCTGGCTCCTCTGGATTCAAAGGCTCACCCTCAGTCATCCCTGCCTGTTCAGTCTTCTGGTCCAATCATGGGTACAAAGCCCAGTTCTGGAGGAGGCCAGTAGCCTCTGATTATCCTCCTTCACACTCACCAAGTGCATCAGTCAGCCCTTCCTCCTCAAGTGGAACCTGATACCAAAACCCAACTCCCGTGTTAATCTTTGAACAAAAGACAATCCCCACTCTCTTGGTTCTTCTCAGAACTCACTCATAGGAGATGCTAACCCAAAGCAAGTTATCATCAGCAGGATTTACTGTTCAAAAGGTTTCTTAAGCCTTACATATTTTCTATTCAGAGAAAACTACAGCTACATGGGTAATTTTGGAACTCACTGGGGTGGGCATGAGGGGCACAGGTCAGAGAAGCAACCAGTAAGGGAAATCTATTCCTCTCCCTACCCTATATACCTCACAAAACATAGAGAATGGCATTTTTATATATGAGGCAGTTATAGTTACTAGAAATTTCCTATGGACCACAACCAGGTAGAAGCTCTAGGAGGACTGATGCAGTGGTCTGAATCTGTTTTGTATTTGCCATACTCCACAGTCTCTTCTCAAGAGTTTTCAAGTGGCATTTGATAATCTCTGGGTTCTTAATCCTCTACAGAACTTCCCTGGCACTCACTAAATTGTTTCATGTTTCCTGGGCTGGGGATGAACCTGAGAAAGGAGAAGCACAAACCAGGGGGAAGTAAAACAGAAAATCAAGGTCACTGGGAAATCTTCAAGTCATGGCAGGTCGCCAGAGTCTGCTATGACTGAGGAAGCCAGGTGAACAAAGAAACAGAACACCCATGTGTGCATCCTAGATCCTGTGAAATGTTCCATTTCTTGAATCTTTATTATAGTGTCCAGACAACTGAAACTTTACAGATGTTTAAACAAACTTGAAAGGCCAAAGAACAAAGTAGCTTGTATTTTGTTCTTTAATGGGAACATTTGTTCCTCTGGCTTCGAAAGGATAAACAATGCATTTCCAATATCAAACCATCATCCCCAGTATCAATGAAAACAATCTGGTGACCACAGGGGGCTATCCTTTCAAGGTGCCAGCACATGGCCTCCTTGCCCAAAAGAAAAGGCTCTTTAACATAGCAGAGAAAAGCTTGAATCTACAGAATCACTGGGCGCCCAGAGCAGAGGAAGCAATTAAGTTTTAATACCAATCAAAAATTAATTGAGTATCTGTATCCCAAAGGAAAGCAGATCTACCCCCACCTGGGGAGCTGAGACTGTCCAAAGGACCCCACCTGTCCAGAGTCCTTGCCCACTAACTTGCCACTGCCCTTCAGGTCCCATCCTTAGAATCACTCACAAAAGCTCATACCCTTGTGGCTAAAAGAACATAAACCACCACTATTTCAGCACTTCTTCTAGGTAAGGCTTTGTGTCCAAAGGGTCCTATCAAAAAGCATGTGCAAATGCATTAACATTCAAAAGTGGATGACTCATCTGCATGGATATACTTCACCTTGGAAGGCACGTAACAGACACATTTGTGAAGAAGAGGGACTGGGACAGACTCAGAACACAGATGTGGGGAAACTACTTCCTCGATCTCAGGGTTCTATGAAGAGTCTTCCAGCCTCTCTTCCCCATTAGAGATGGACTGATTTATCTAACTGTCGGGAGAGCAAGAGCAGAATTAAAATATTAAAGATGCACAACTATGCCTAATTCCCTGTCCTTTCTCAATGCTCAGTGGATGTGAGCAGCATGTGGCTCTGCTGGCACTGGTTAAATAAGGGTCTACCCTGTGCCCTGATCACCCAGAGGGAGCCCTGCCAGGCTCAGGGGGCAGCATTATGGAGCCTCATTGTGGTTGGTCCAGCTCAGCCATCACCAAAGTTGCTATTTTGATCCCCACCTGGGGCCCGTCACTGATTTCTCAGTTGGTTCCAAATTCAGAGGTGAACAGGATTTATAGGACTCCTCAATGCCAGTGATGTAGCCTCTGTGGGATGCTGCTGGGAGGGGTAAGGGCTAAGGTCAGTTGAAAGGCAGTATGAGGATACTGGGTGTAGAGAGATAAACTTGAAGCCACCTACGTGACCTGGGGCCCACCATGGATGCACACTTACCGTTTTGTCTTGCCCAGCTTCCAGCAGTGCGTCCAGGCGGCTAGCATGGCTCACAGCCAGCTCAAAAGGCAGTTTTTCAACCCAACTGATGGCAGCAGCTATGGACTGTCCTGTCACAGGAGCAGCATTTTCCTGCCATTTCACAGGCTCCTGAGAAACCCTGAAAGGAATCACATGGGGCTGTCATGGGGCAGTGGGCAACATAGCTATCAGCCTTCAGGCCCACACCTGCGAGCAACAAACACTTAACATCACCAGAGCTGAAGGAAAGAACACGCAGCTCCCAGCCCTTGTTGAAAGTTACCAACAAAATAGGCAAGCTGCTTAAGATGGGTTTGCAAAGCACCATTATCTTTCATAAGTGTACTGACTAGGAAGAACAATGTGTACGGGAGGGTTAAAAAAAATCTCAAAAATGGGGGCACCTGGGTGGCTCAGTCAGTTAAGTGTCTGACTTCTGCTCAGGTCATGATCTTGTGGTTCGTGGGTTTGAGCCCCATGTTAGGCTCTGTGCTGACAGCTCAGAGCTTGAAACCTGCTTCAGATTCTGTCTCCCTCTCTCTCTGCCCTCCCCTGCTTACGCTCTGTCTCTCTCTCAAAAATAAACATTAAAAATCTCAAAAATGCAAACATTAACAGCTGTATTAAAACTACTGAGAGAGTTATTTTCATAAACAGGCAGTTTTATATACAACTATCTTCAATTAATAGTAAATTTATAAGGACTCACAGCATTAATATTTACAAATCAGCAATGATTTCATTATGCTAGAATTTTATTTCTAATTCTTTTAAGACGTTGTTTTCATTGTTCTGAATTCACATCAGTTACCTCTTCTGGATCAAAAATAATATTGAGTTTAGCAGAGCATTAGTTTTTAAATCCTGGGAACATGTGATTAAACAATTTAGTTTGGACTTAGAAAAAAAGTGATAGAATCCCCCCAAGAAAGAACAGCCATTTGAATTTATTTATCTCTGGGGTACATGAGTGGCTCAGTCGGTTAAGCATCCGACTCTTGATTTGGGCTCCGGTCATGATCTCACGGTTCATGGGTTCAAGCCCCGCATCGGGCTCTGTGCTGATAGCATGGAGCCTACCTGGGATTCTCTCTCTCTCCTCCCCTGCTCTCTCTCTCTCTTAAAAAAAATAAATAAACAAACTTTGAATTTATGTATCTCTGTGTTTATAATTGAACAAATTATATGAATCATACATGCATTCATAATTATAAGAATTATATGAATCTTGGATTAATGAGCCAGCCCGAGCTGTCCCTGATAGCCCACCTTCAGAGACAAAGGCTGCCTCATACCTGTGTCACCTCTGTGTGGCTCCTCTGGGTAGAAATCTGGCTGAGTGGCCTATATGCTACAGAATGTTTCCAAGAAAGTTAAAGCATTGCAAACTTAAGGCTCAATTCCCTCAGTAATATATCTGTCACAGAAATAGGAATCTGGGATAGAACACAATTAAGCAGCACCCCCAAAGATGTTATCTGTTTAGCTGAAACTGTTTTATTTTAAAGAAAAACTCAGTTAGGTAGATGGCCTTCATCCAGATTTTTCCCGTCAGAGAGGTACAGCCAATGTTCCACATGAAAAGTTGGCCTTAGAGCCCAAATTCTCTCGAATCCAAAAATCCGTAAATAATTGGTTGTGAAAACTCTGAAATATGGGAAATTCTATAAAGCCAATCACCTGTTGTTCTGATTTAAGAGGGTCGATTTACAGGGGAGTCATAAGCTCAGTCTGAAAAAAGTGATACTTGTGACAAGGTTGAATTCATTATATAAGATAAAATCACCTAAAGGATTTTATGGCCTTAAATATATATTCAATAAAATTCCTATTCTTCTATTTTGACCTTGCTATGCATTGAAGAAAAGTAGGTTTCTAAATCTCTTCTCATCTGAAAACTAAGATGCCACATGCAAAGCAGATCAAAGTTTTACTGTGGGTCTTCTGCTGGAATTACATATTCCAGGAAATGACAAAATAAGACCTCCTTACTCCCCATAGAACTATGTTAGTTATGTTACTTAACTCCGAATAAATGGAAGCTACTTATGAAGTTTCCCAGAAATATCCTCTTCCTATGGGAACTCACCATATGATATTAAACTTGGCTATGTGAGCCACCTGCTCCTGGAGGACCATTATTAGAGCATCTTGGCACAGATTAAGCTCCTCCTCCCGCATGCTGCCAAAATCCAGCACTATGGTGATGCACTGTTCCAAGATGACACCAAAAATCTGGCGGCTTCTGCTGGTGAGCCAGTCCATCCGCTGCTTGTAGCTCTCCACAGCTTGTGTTAAATATTCCACAAACTGATAGATCAGTTCTGACTTAGCTGTCAACTTAATGGAAATCAAAGCAAAGAACAAAAAACAGAACAAAAACACACCATAATACATCATCTGAACTACCATGAAGCCAAGAACCACAGGGCCCACTGAGTCATGACCTCTGCCATCAAGAATTGGACACTAATAACAATTCTGTAGATGATCCTCTAAACCCCACATAATCCAGAAGGAAGTGCTTCAGTCTTTCAAGTGAAAACCTTTGGATGATTCCTCACAGAAGAAATGATGATGATGTGATCTATCCAACATATAACACTTTTTAAAAAAAAAAATGTGTTTCTAAATTATATTTTATCTTCATAGTTACAGAATTATCTTTACCAGAAAATGTTCAGGGGGGCATTTTAAGGAATTAGGTAGAAGAAAAGAACTTTCAAGGAATTCAGTAGAAGAAAAGAGAGATCAGCAAAGGCAGATGGAAAAAAATAAGTCTCTCTAAAAAGTTTTCCTAACACCAAGATGCCAAAAATATTTGTGAGAATGCTTCTAGATTTGCCAGCACACCTGCCTGGCTTCCTCTAAGAGATGTGCCCCAGTGACGCATCCTCCTGGTCACAACCTGCACCCTGTATCCTCTGTCTCCCAGGCCACACTGCCCCATGCCTGGATCAGTGGATCACGAACACCTGCAGAGGCTGTGCCTGAAAGGTGACAGAGACTTGCAGGCAATTTCTTGTAGACACAAAAAAACGATCATTCACACAGACCAGGCACAACTGTGCAAGGCCTCTTAGGGTGCAGGGAGGTAGGAGACATAGAAAAGGAATAAGAAAAAAGTGTGCCCTATTCTGTGAAGAATCAAATTTTGAAAGATCTGGTACTTATTTTTAACTTTAACAACCCTCAGAATACCCCTTAAATACCTAAATTGTTAAGGAAAATGTGTTTTCTGAACACACCATGTAATTCCACATTTTCATGCCTTGGCTCACGCTGTTCCTTCTGCCTCAAACTGTTTTCCTTCTCTATCTCCTGTGTCTCTCCAGCTTATTCCTCAAGCTCCAGCACCACTTCCTGTTGCTTTCCATGGTTCCTTAGGGCAAAATTCCTAAATCTCTCACCAGCATTCACAGAACTTATTAAAGTTTCTACCACGATACAGAAACCAGGGTAGGACCATGTCATAGGGGCTGTGGAGGTGGTCAGATGGCAAAGACAGATGTTTTCAATAGTTCTGTACTGATTTTCATGTGGTTAAGATAAAAAATATATTTAGCACACCAAACTCAAGATTCTATGGATATTATTGCTAAGTTCAAAAAGTAATGTAAACTTTTTTAAATATTTAGAAATAACAGGGGTGCCTGGGTGGCTCATTTGGTTGAGCATCTGACTCTTGATTTCAGCTCAGGTCCTGATCCCAGGGTCATGGGATGGAGCCCTGTATCTAGCTCCACACTGAGCATGAAGCCTGCTTGGGATTCTCATTGGCTCTCTCTCTCTCTCTCTCTGTCTCTGTCTCTCCCTCTATCCTTCTCCTCCACTCACATGCTTTCTCTAAAAGGAAAAAAAAGGAGGGGGGGCACCTGGGTGGCTCAGTCGGTTGAGCGACCAACTTCGGCTCAGGTCATGATCTCACCGTTTGTGAGGGCGAGCCCCGTGTCGGGCTCTGTGCTGACAGCTCAGAGCCTGAAGCCTACTTTGGATTCTGTGTCTCCCTCTCTCTCTGCCCCTCCCCCATTCATACTCTGTCTCTCTCTGTCTCAGAAATAAATAAACATTAAAAAAAAATTTTAAGAAAAAAAAAGATATAGCAGTCCAGGTGGTACATAGATGTACAGTGACACGAACAAATATCTGTAAAGTGACATGATGGGATATGAGTTTTTGTGAGTTCCCTGTGGTGTACCAGGGTGTGCACAGGGGCAGACACGTTATGAGACTACACGAGTCACGTGTTGAATTGCCGGAATTAAGGACTCCAGTAAGAGGTGCTGCTTGCTATAAAACCACTAGCTATAAAAGTAGCCCCCTGTTCCCTGTGCATTGTCAGGTAACAGCAGCAGCTCTTGCCTGTCTGCTAACTTCTGTCATACTACACCTTCTTTATTTTCAAGGCAAAACAAAGTACTATTGATATGCGAAGGTTTTCACTTTCTGGTCAACAATTTCATGCACTCATCTCTAACAGGTCAAGTGCTTCCCTTCCCAGCCCCTAAGCCATAACTTTCATCACTCTCCACATGGCCAGAAGAAAGCCTCCAGCCCTGATAAGGCCTGGGCTCCACTGCATCAATAGGAAGCAGTGTGAGCCTCTCCACATAGGCCACTCCCAGACACCAGAAGCATGTCACTGGGCCTATCCATCAAGGGAACTCCGACTTACATTGTATACTCTGCCATCTTCGGGTCTGTAGAACTGTGGAAACAGGCCATCTGCATACCGGGAAGCCACGAGTCTCCCCAGAGAAGTCACGTAATCTGTATTTTTATAAAGAAAAGCAGTCAAAATGGTGCATTATCAATGTTTCTTATTTTTATTTCAAAATGGTTTTCTCTGACACCATTCAAATTATATCCCCAGTGACACCAAAAATCTGTGATGCTTGGTATTCTGTCCTAAATAATGAAGTGTTTCTAGGTGCTATGGTATATGTTAACTATTTATGACATGCATAACCCTTTAATGCACAAATGAATGGAGAGGAAAAATAAAGTTTGTTTCTTGGTTTCCAGATTCTTCTGTCCAGAACGACTAAGGTAGAGGTCAAAAGGCACAGTCTAAAACACAGCTGTAACAAATTAATAATTACATTAACTGTAAATAGCCTGAGTACAACAATTAAAAGATAGTGATTAGCTGTCTGACTGACTTATTTCACTTAACATTATACTCTCTAGCTCCATCCATGCCTTTGCAAATGGCAAGATTTATTCTTTAGGGCTGAATATACATGATTTCACTCATATGTGTAATTTAAGAAACAACCCAAATGAGCAAAGAAAAACAGAGAGAGAGAGGGAGAGAAACCAAGAAACAGACTCTTAACTATACTCAACAAACTGGTGATTATCAGAGGGTAGGTGGGTAGGGGGAATGGATAAAATAGGTGATTGGGATTAAGGGGGCATTGTCATGATGAGCACTGAGTAATGTATGGAATTTTTAAATCACTAGATTGTAGGCCTGAAACTAATATAACACTGTATGTATGCTAACTATATTAGAATTAAAATAAAAACTTAATAAATTTAAAAAGAGAGAGAAAAAAAGATAGGCAAAGAGGATTTAAAAAATGACCCAACAATAAGGCGGCTATAATATAATTATACTATATATAATTTATTATATATATAATATATATATTGTATATATATTATATTGCTTCAAATATAATGACATATATAAGCTAGAAGTATAAAAAGGAAAAAAGATGTCATTTAAGTATTAATAAAAAGAAAGTAGATTGACTATATTAATATCACAAAAGTAAACTACAGGGCAAAGAATATTATTAGGGATATAGCAGAACATTATATAATTATAAAAGTGTCAACCCACCAGGAAGACAGGAAGACATAGCAATCCTAAATGTGTATTCCCTGAACAACAGACTGCAAATACCTTAAGCAAAAATTGATGGAACTGAAAGGAGAAAGAGACAAATTCACAATTATAACTGGAGATTTCAATACTACTCTCTCAACAACTGATAGAATAACTAGACACAAAATCATCAAGGATACTCAACACCATCAACAAACAAGATCTAATTGACATTTACAGAAAATCTGCATAACAAAAGAACACACATTCTTTTTTAAGCACAGAATATATACCAAGACAAAGCATAGCCATGGCTATAAAAAAAAATCCAAAAAATGTAAAAATACTAAAAGCAAATAGAGTATGTTCTCTGTCCACAATTGAAACAAACTAGAAATCAGTAACAAAAAGATAAGAAAATCTCCAAACTCCTGGAAACTAAATAACATGCTTCTAATAAATCCATGAGTCAAAGAAGTACAACAGAAATAAATATTTTAAACTGAATGAAAATACACATATAAAAATGTGAGGAACACAGCTTAAGCACTGCCAAGAGGGAACTTTATAGCATAAAGAGGAGATGAAAAGTCTGAAATCAATAATCTAAGTTCCCATTTGAAGAAACTAAGAAAGAATAGCAAAACAAATCCAAAGCAAGTAGAAGCAAATGCATAATAAAGATGAAAGCAGAAATCAAGAAAATTGAACACAGAGAAACAATAGAGAAAATCAAATAAAAACCTGGTATTTTAATAAGTTTAATAAAATTGAGGGGCGCCTGGGTGGCGCAGTCGGTTAAGCGTCCGACTTCAGCCAGGTCACGATCTCACGGTCCGTGAGTTCGAGCCCCGCGTCGGGCTCTGGGCTGATGGCTCAGAGCCTGGAGCCTGTTTCTGATTCTGTGTCTCCCTCTCTCTCTGCCCCTCCCCCGTTCATGCTCTGTCTCTCTCTGTCCCAAAAATAAATAAACGTTGAAAAAAAAAAAAATTGACAAAGGTAAAAGGAGAGAAGACATGAATTACTGATATTGGGAGTGAAACAGAGAATATTGCAGAAGACCCTTCAGACATCAAAAGAATAATGGAATACTACCACCAACTCTACACACATATATTAGACAACTTAGATGAAGTGAATTCCACAAGAAGCACAAACTACCACAACTTTCTTAATCTGAAATAGATCATTTGACTAGCCCTATACCTAATAAGAAAATGAATTTGTAATCAAAAACTTCTACACCAGAAATCCCCAGGCCTGGATAGGTTCTCTGGAGAACTCTACCAAACACACAAGAAGTAATTAAAATTCTACACAATATTTTCCAGAAAATAGAAGACAAGGGAACATTTTCCAACTCATTCTATTAAGCCCATATTAACCTGATACCAAAAAGAGATAAAGGCAGTGATAAAAAAAGAGATAACTATAGACCAATATCCTTCATTATTACATATGCAAAAATGTATTAGCTATATTGGTTCAATATTCAAAAACCAATCAATAGAATCAACCAAATTAACAGGCTAGCGAAGAAAAAAACCCACATGATCCTTTTAATATAGACACAGAAGAAGCATCTGACAAAATTCGACATCCATTCATGATAAAAATTCTCAACACATTAGGAATATAATGAACCTTTCTCAACTTGTTTTTTTTTTTTTAATTCTACAAAAAACTTAAAGCTAACTTTGTGCTTAATGGTCAAAGATTGAAAGCTTTCCTTTAAGACCTGACGCTAGGTAAGGATGTCCACTCTCACTGCTACTGTTCAACATAGTACTGAAAGTTCTATCCAGCACATGGTAAGACAAGGAAATATAAGGTATATAGATCACAAAGGAAGAATGAAAACTTTCCCTATTTGGAGAGGACATGATGGTCTACCTAGAAATCCCAAGGAATCAAGAGCAACAAAAAAAAATTCTTAGAATTAGTGATTTCAGTGAGGTCACAGGATAGAAAATCAACATTAAAAAATTAGCCATATTTCTTTATACTAACAATGAACATGTGGAAACCAAAATAAAAAACACAACAGCGTTTACAATTGCTTAGAAAAATAAAATACAAAACATGTGCAAGACATATATTGAAAAGTACAACAGCTGATGAAATAAATAAAAGATGTAAACAGACAGAGAGATATTCCACATTCATGGACTGGAAGACCCACTATAATAAAGATGTCAATTCTACTTAAATTGATATACAGGTCTGGGGTGCCTGGGTGGCTCAGTCAGTTGAGAGTCTGACTTCAGGTTAGGTCATGATCTCAAGGTTCGTGAGTTCAACCCCCGCATTGGGCTCTGTGCTGACAACTCAGAGCCTGGAGCCTGCTTCAGATTCTGTGTCTCCCTCTCTCTCTGCCCCTCCCCTGCTCGCACTCTTTGTCTCTGTCTCTCTCTCAAAAATAAACATTAAAAAATTTTTAAATTGGTATACAGGTTTAATGCAATTCCTATCAAAATCCCATCAATATTTAGACATAGACATAGTTATTCTAAACTTTTATGAAAAGGCAAATAAACTAGAGTAGCTAAAACAATTTTGAAAAAGAATAAAGTGGAGGAATCAGTCTGGCCAATTTCAAGACATTACATGGTTACAGTAATCTAGACTGTGTGGTAGGGGTAGAGAGACACATAGACAAATAAAACAAAATAGAGAACCCAGAAATAGCCCCACACAAATACAATCACCTAATTTTTAACAAAGATGTGAAAGCAATTCTTAAGATGGACAGTCTTTTATTATTTTATTTTAGTATAGTTGACACACAATGTTACATTGGTTTCAGGTATACAACACAGTAATTCAACCTCTCAATATGCAATATGCTCACTACAGGGGTAGCTAAAATATGTCACTATACAACACTATCACAGTATCATTGACTATATTCCCTTTGTTGTGTCTTTTATTCCCATGACTTATTCATTCTCTAACTGGTCTCTTGTGTTCCCCACCCCATCCCAACTCTGGCAACCATCAGTTTATTCTCTGCATAGACCTGATTCTGCTTTTTGTTAATTCATTTGTTTTGCTTCTCAGATTCCACATTAGTGAAATCATATGGTATTTATCTTCCTCAGTGTCATTTATTTTACTTATCACAATACCTCTAGGTCTATCCATGTTGTTACAAATGGTAAGATCTCATCCTTTTTATGGTGGCATAATAGTCCATTGTATACATATACCACATCTTCCTTATCCATTTGTCTACTGATCAACACTTAGGTTGCTCCCATATCTTGGCTGTTGTAAATAATGTTCCAATAAACACAGGGGTGCAAATACCTTTTCAAATTGATATTTTCCTTTTCTTTGGGTAAATACACAGTAGTAGAATTACTGGGTCATATAGTATTTCTATTTTTAATTTCTAGAGGAACCTCCACACTGTTTGCCACAGTGGCTGTACCAATTTACATTCCCACCACCAGTGTACGGGGGTTCCCTTTTCTCCACATCCTCACCAACACTTGTTATTTCTTGCATTTTTTTAGTCATCCAGACAGGTGTGGGGTGATATCTTATTTGGTTTTGACTTGCATTTCCCTGATGATGAGTGATGTTGAGCATGTGTCTGTTGGCCATCTGTATGTCTTCTTTGGAAAAATGTCTATTCAAGTCCTCTGCCCATTTTTAAATCAGGTTGTTTGGGGCATTTTGGGTGTTGAGTTGTATAAGTTCTTTATATATTTTGGATATTAACCCTTTATTGGATATACTGTTTGCAAATATCTTCTCTCATTCAGTAGGTTGTCTTTTTACTGAAAACCTTTTTATTGTCCTTCACTGTGCAAAAGCCTTTTATTTAATTTTAAATAAAGTTGCTGGAGCGATTAGATATCCATAGTCCAAAAGTGAAACTTCTACAGAAAGTAACTCAAATTGATCATGGGCTAAATGTAAGATAGAAAACTATAAAACTTTTAGTAAAACAAAAATAGGAGAAAACGTTGAGCATCAGCAAGATTCACACAAGAAAAATATGATCAAATAAAAAAAATCACCAAAATTAACTTCTTTTCTGAGAAACTCTGTTAAGAGAATGAAAAGATGAGCTATAGATTAGGAAAATATATCTGTAAGCCACATATGTGAAAAAGGGCTCACATCTAGAATATATAATGAACTCTCAACACTCAACATTAAAAAAACTTAATTAGAAAATGACCAAAAGACATAAAAAAACATTTTGCCAGAGATGATATACAGCAAATAAGCACATGAAAATGTGTTCAACAAAACTAGACATTAGGCGAATATAGACTAAAACCACAATGAAATATCACTACACAAATATTAGAAAATATTAGAACAGCTAAAACTTTTATTTTTTTTAAGTTTTTATTTAAATAACAGTTAACATATAGTGTAATATTAAGTTTCAGGTGTACAATATAGTGACTGAACACTTCCATCCCTGTGCTCATCAGGGTAAGTGCACTCCTTAATCGCCATGAACAGCTAAAACTTTTCAATTGTGACAATATCAAATGCGGATGATGACGTGGAGAAACTGTCTCTCTCATATATTACTGAAGTTAATAGCATAGCCACCCTGTAAAAGTTTGGCAGTTTCTGAACAAAACAAAATAAAACTAAACAAAACAAAAAATTAAACACACACTTAACATACCATGTAGCATTTGCATTCCTGGGCACTTATCCCAGAGAAATGAGAACTTATGGTCACACAAAAACATGTAAACAATTGTTCGTAGCAGACTTATTTGTAATAGCCCAAAATTGGAAACTACACAGATGTCTTTTAATGGTGACTGGCTAAACAAACAGCGGTACATCCATACCCTGGAATACAACTACAATAAAAAGAAACAAACCATTGCTACATGCAATAACTTGGATGAATCTCAAAGAAATAATACTAAGTGAAAAAAATGCCAATTTCAAAAGGTCAAATACTCATGATCCCATTTATATAAACATTCTCTACATGAGAAAATTAGAGATAGAAAACAGATTGGTAGTTGCTAGGAGTTAAGGATGTTGGGGGTTACGGTGTCTGTACGACTATCACAGGGTAGCACAATGGAGATCTTTGTGGTAATAAACAGTTCTGTATCTTAATTGTGGTGATGGTTACACAAATCTACACAAGTGGTAAAATTACATAGAATTATTCACACACAGTGCATCCATGTCAAACTCCTTGATATGGTATTATACCCAAATTTTATCAGATGTAACCATTAGGAGAAACTAGGTGAAGGGTTCTTGGGTTCTGTCTATATCATCTTTGCAACCTCCTGTAAAGCTATCATTATTTCAGAATAACAAGTACCAATCAATCAACCAAACAACTAATCATTCTAAAAAAGAGACAAGGTGAAATAAAAACAGTATCAGATGAACAAAAACTAAGAAAATCTGTCACCAGCAGACCTGCACTACAAGAAATGATTCAAAGAAATTCTTTAGGAACAAATACCAGATGGAACTTCTAGGAAGCAAGAATATTATAAATAGTAAATATGTGGATGTAAATGCTATTTTCTCCCACTCAGTTTCTTTAAATGACAAATGACTTTTTTTTTTTAATTTTTTTTTCAACGTTTATTTATTTTTGGGACAGAGAGAGACAGAGCTTGAACGGGGGAGGGGCAGAGAGAGAGGGAGACATAGAATCGGAAACAGGCTCCAGGCTCCGAGCCATCAGCCCGGAGCCTGACGCGGGGCTCGAACTCCCGGACCGCGAGATCGTGACCTGGCTGAAGTCGGACGCTTAACTGACTGCACCACCCAGGCGCCCCGACAAATGACTTTTTAAAGCAATAATCATAACACCGGCTTGTGAGGTTCATGATGTATATAAAAATAAAATACATTAAACAATAATACCAAGGACAGTAGTGGGGGGTAAGTGGAGTTATACTGTTGCAAGGTTCTTACACCTTACATGATGTAGTACAAAGCTAACTTTTGACAGACTATAACAAGTTAAGGATATAATCACTAAAGCAACCACTGAAAACAAAACACAAAAAGGACATACATAAAAAGCCTATTGAAATGTAAATGGAAAAATTTAGAGACTACAGATAGCTTGAAAGATAAAGACTGTAAACATATATGCCAGGTACAAATGAAGCCTAAGAAAGCTGCAGTGGTTGTATCAATATTAAAGTAAATGTCAAAACCAGGACTATCATCTGAGATAAAGAGGACATTTAAAAATTATTAAGGGAGGAGGGGCCAACATAGCGGAGAAGTAGGGAGATCCGAAGTTCCCTCATCTCTCAAACACAGCAGTGTTGAGGCCAAAGGACTCTGAACTCCAAGAGTCCAGGCTGCAAAGTGATAGAGACGCCTCCAGGGACCCATGGGGACAACATGACAGGCCATACCGGCGTGACTGTGAACTGGGAGAGATAAAACAGGAGGCAGAGGAAAGGAGGGGAGGGATCCCCTTCTGTGGAGAGACCAAGGGAAGAGAAAAAGAGACTGGGGAAGTGTAATACGGTATCTGGACAAGAGAAAAACCATGGACCAGGATGGAGAAAGATCCAATCTAACTGTGGGGCTTTCTCCAGACTAGGGCCAGCTGCCCTGTTTGAGTACCTGAGGAGGAAGGGAGCCAGTCCCGGTTCAGTAACTAGTTCAGAGGCATAGTGCGCAATCCCCTCCCTGGAGTGCTGTGGGAAGAAGGTATGTAGCCATTCAAAGGGCAAAGGTTGCCTGTGCCCACCAGCCAGAGGCCATAAATGGGGTAGTGCAAAGCAGCACTTACCCGAAACCAGGGTGGATGGAGTGGGAACCTTAAAGACATCAGGGTTTAAATCCCAGCCCAGGGGCGCCTGGGTGGCGCAGTCGGTTAAGCATCCGATTTCAGCCAGGTCACGATCTCGCGGTCCTTGAGTTCAAGCCCCACGTCAGGCTCTGGGCTGATGGCTCAGAGCCTGGAGCCTGTTTCCGATTCTATGTCTCCCTCTCTCTCTGCCCCTCCCCTGTTCATGCTCTGTCTCTCTCTGTCCCAAAAATAAATAAACGTTGAAAAAAAAATTTTTAAAAATAAATAAATAAATAAATAAATAAATCCCAGCCCAATGCCAGGAAGGCACAGGAGTCAGCAGAGTGGGACAAACCGCCTCGTTTGCACCTGCAACACAGTGAAGACGGCTTGAACAGAGTTGTTGGGGACACCTGGTCCATGGAGGAGACACTGGGGTGTCGCCATTTTTCTCCCCACCACCACCAAGGCAGGGCTTCAGGGAACCGACAGTGGACAGTGGGCCCACAGTGGAGGTGGGACCCACCTACACCAAACCACGCCCCTCTGTGCCTGGTAAGTGCATGTCTACTGGAGCGGGATTGACAGTGACAAACCAGTCAGCCCCTCCTCCAGACCTGTGAGGAATAAGCCTAGAAATTCCCTAGGCTTGCACCAATGGGTTAACAAGGCAGAAAGAATTACAAAGTCATAGGATGCTCACATCCAAGCTTGGGTAAACAAGATTAGACCCCCAGGATAGACCAGAGGGGGGCAAAGTCCCCCAGAATAGAGTGGGGGGAGCAAAGACCCCCAATACAAAGGCATATGAGGTAAACAAGATTAGGTATTCAGGGCAAAAGTGTCTCCCAATTTTGTACTATAGCAGAAAGCTGCTTTCACAGGAGGGAAGGACTAAATTAGGTAAACGAGTAAATAGGGCTATAGACTGCTGCACTGCAGGTGAAGCTACCCAGATGGGAGCTGATTAACAAAAGAAAGGTGCCTTGTTAACCCTGAGGTTATATGCTCTATCTGTCTCATCCCCTAGGCTAGCTAAGATAAACAGACATGGTGCCTTCTGTCTGCCGTTAACAACCATCTGCCCATCTGCCCAGCACCAGGTTTTATTTCATATTAACCGAAACCCCAAACACCATATATCTTCAAAACCCCCTTTCCCTCATGCCCATGAGTTAATGTTCACAGATTCATTGTCTCTTTGTGCATGCCCATCAGGTCTGTAAGCCTTCTAATCTTAATAAATACAGAGCAAGGACTCTTATTCAGGGCTTTGTCTTTTCCTGGACATTAGCCATCTCTTGCTTTTAATTCTGCATCCGCTCTCTTGCTGGCCAAGAGAGAACTTTAGATGTAGAGTCTACAACACAGACCAGCGCTCTTGCATTGCCTGATTTAGTTCTCAGACAATTCTTATTATATATGTATATTCTTCCTTCCTGTTCTCTTTCTTATCTCTTCCCTCCTCTAGTCTGGTCACTCTGGTTTTGGTTTGTTTAAGCAGACAAATTTTTTAATCTATTCTCTTCATACATGTTAGACACCTCCTTATTTTCCTTTTTCTCTCTCTGGATTAAGCCATATAGTTTCTCTATCTGGTCAATTTTTCTTCTCTTTTTCCTGGCCCCTGTCGTTTCTCTCTTTGTATGGGATAAGGCCTCTTCCATCAGCACAGCTTCCACCCTGTTTTTTACTTATAGCTGGTGTTTCTGGTTTTTTGTTTTTGCGTTTTTTTGTTTGTGTGTTTGCTGTTGTTTTCTGATTGTTTTCCTTCCCACAGCAACTTCAAGGAATAAATCAAAGCACACCTAGTGGAGGGTCCAAAACATCACTACAGTAGGGAGATAAAGTAGCCAAAGTCACAATAACAGAGAGTATAACACTCTCCAAAAAACACCGCCTGAAGGGCCAGGCCCTGGACAGGATATGACCCCTCTTTAACATAGTAGTGCTCACAGGTGCAGAGCACATAACAAGCTTTTAAACACTTGAGGGACAGAAAACTAGCCAAAAGGACGAAATAGAAGAATTCTCCTCAAAAGAATTCCAGGAAGAAATGACAGCTAAAGAATTGATCAAAACAAATATAAACAAAAAACAGATAATTGAACAAGAATTTAGAATAAAAGTCATAAGATTAATCGCTGGGCTTGAAAAAAGCATAGAAGACAGCAGAGAATCTATTGCTGCAGAGACTAAGGACCTAAAAAATAGTCATGATAAATTAAAAATGCTGTAAATGAGGTGCAAAATAAACTAGAGGCAATGACAGTGAGGATTTAAGAGGCAGAGGGGAGATTAGGTGAAATAGAAGATAAAATTATGAAAAAAGATGAAGCTGAGAAAAAGAGAGATAAAAACATTCTGGACCATGAGGGGAGAGTCAGAGAACTAAGTGATTCAATGAAACAGAACAAGATCCATATCATATGAGTTCCAGAAGAGAAAGAGAGAGAAAAGGGCCAAAGGTGTACCCGAACAAATTGTAGCTCAGAACTTCCCCAATCCAGGGAAGGAAACAGACATTGAAACCCAGGAGGCACAGAGAACTCCCTTCAGAATCGATCTTCTGCATGATATATTATAATGAAACTGGCAAAATACTAACAGAAAGAGAGAATTCTGAAAGCAGCTAGGGATAAACAGGGCTTAACCTACAAGGGTAGACACATAAGGGTAAGTAGCAGAACTACCTACTGAAACTTGGAAGGCCAGAAAGGAGTGGAAGGAAATTTTCAATGTGCTGAATAAGAAAAATATGCAGTTAAGAATCCTTTATCCATCACGGCTGTCATTCAGAATAGAAGGAGAGATAAAGGTTATCCCAGACAAACAAAAACTGAAGGAATTCAATACCACTAAACCAGCCCTACAAGAGTTCCTAAGGGGAACTCTGTGAGTGGAATGTTGCAAAGACTACAAAGGACCAGAGACATCACTACAAGCATGAAACCTACAGATAACACAATGACTCTAAACCCATATTTTCAATAATAACACTGAATGTAAATGGACTAAATGCTCCAATCAAAAGACATAGGGTATGAGAATGGATAAAAAACTAGACCCATCTATATGCTGTCTACAAGAGACTCATTTTAGACCTGAGGACACCTTCAGATTGAAAGTGAGGGGATGGAGAACCATCTATCATGCTACTGGAAGTCAAAATAAAGCTGGAGTAGCCATATTTATACCAGACAAACTAGATTTTAAACTAAAGCTATAACAAGAGATGGAGAAGAACATTATATCATAATTATGGGGTCTATCCATCAAGAAGAGCTAACAATTATAAATGTTTATGCACCAAATTTGAAAGCACCCAAACATATAAAACAATCGCAAACATAAGCAATCTTACTGATAAGAATGTGGTAATTGTAGGGGACTTTAATATTCCACTTACAACAATGGACAGATCATCTAGACAGAAAATCAATAAAGAGACAACGGCCCTGAATGATACACTGGACCAGATGGACTTGACAGATACATTCAGAAGTTTTCATCCTAAAGCAGCAGAATATACTTTCTTCTCAAGTGCACATGGAACATTCTCCAAGATAGATCACATACTGGGTCACAAAATAGCCCTCAATAAATATAAAAGAATTGGGGCGCCTGGGTGGCTCAGTCGGTTGGGCGGCCGACTTCAGCTCAGGTCACGATCTCGCGGTCCATGAGTTCGAGCCCCGCGTCGGGCTCTGGGCTGATGGCTCAGAGCCTGGAGCCTGCTTCCAATTCTGTGTCTCTCTCTCTCTCTGCCCCTCCCCTGTTCATTCTCTGTCTCTCTCTGTCTCAAAAATAAATAAAACGTTAAAAAAATAAAAAATAAAATAAAAAAATAAATAAATAAATATAAAAGAATTGAGATCATACCATGCACACTTTCCGATCACAATGCTATGAAACTTGAAATCAACCACAGGAAAAAGTTTGGAAAACCTCCAAAGGCATGGAGGTTAAAGAACATCTTATTAAAGAATGAACAGGTCAACCAGGCAATTAAAGAAGAAATTTAAAAATATATTGAAATAAATGAAAATGAAAAAACAACAATCAAACCCTGTGGGATGTAGCAAAGGCAGTCCTAAGAGGAAAATACATTGCAGTCCAGGCCTATCTCAAGAAACAAGAAAAATCCCAAATACAAAATCTAATAGCACACCTAAAGGAACTAGAAGCAGAAAAACAAAGAAACCCCAAAGCCAGCAGAATAAGAGAAATAATAACAATCAGAGCAGAAATAAACAATATAGAATCCAAAAAAACAGAACAGATAAATGAAACTAAGAGTTGGTTTTTTGAAAAAATAAACAAAATTGATAAACCCCTAGCCAGACTTCTCAAGAAGAAAAGATAGAGGACCCAAAGAGATAAAATCATGAATAAAAAAAGACAGATCACAAACAACACCACAGAAACACAATTATCAGAGAATACTATGAAAAATTATACGCCAACAAACTGGACAACTTGGAAGAAATGGACAAATTCCTAGACATCCACATACTACCAAAACTCAAACAGGAGGAAATAGAAAATTTTAACAGGCCCCTAACCAGCAAAGAAATTGAATCAGTTATCAAAAATCTCCGAACAAATAAGAATCCTGGGCCAGATGGCTTTCCAAGGGAGTTCTACCAAGCATTTAAAGCAGAGTTAATACCTATCTTTCTCAAGCTATACCAAAAAATAGAAACAGAAGGAAAGCTTCCAGACTCATTCCATGATTCCAGCATTATCTTGATTCCCAAACCAGACAGAGACCCCACAAACAAGGAGAATTACAGGCCAATATCCCTGATGAACATGGATGCAAAATTTCTCAACAAGATACTAGCATATTGAATTCAACAGCATGTAAAAAGAATTATTCATCATGATCAAGTGGGATTCATTCCTGGACTGCAGGGCTGGTTCAATATTTGCAAATCAATCAACGTGATACACCACATTAATAAAAGAAAGGATAAGAACCATATGATCCTATCAAATAGATGCAGAAAAAGCATTTGACAAAATACAGCATGCTTTCTTAATAAAAACCCTCAAGAAAGTCAGGATAGAAGGAACATACTTAAACATCATAAAAGCCATATATGAAAAGCCCACAGCTAATTTCATCCTCAATGGGGAAATTCTGAGAGCTTTCCCCCTGAGATTAGGAACACGACAGGGATGTCCACTCTCACCACTGTTGTTTAACATAGTGTTGGAAGTCCTAGCTTCGGCAATCAGAAAACAAAATGAAATGAAAGGCATCCAAATTGGCAAAGAAGAAGTCAAACTTTCACTTTCTGCAGATGACAAGACACTCTACATACAAAACCCTAAAGACTCCACCAAAAGACTCCTAGAACGGATACATGAATTCAGCAAAGTCCCAGGGTACAAATCAATGTACAGAAATCGGTTGCATTTTTACACACCAATAATGAAGCAACAGAAAGAGAAATCAAGAAACTGATCCCACTTACAATTGCACCAAGAACCATAAAATACCTAGGAATAAACTTAACCAAAGACGTAAAAGATCTGTATGCTGAAAACTATTGAAAACTTATGAATGAAATTGAAGAAGACAAAAGAAATGGAAAAACATTTCATGCCAATAGATTGGAAGAACAAATATTGTTAAAATGTTAATACTACCCAAAGCAATCTACACATTCAATGCAATCCCAATCAAAATTGCACTGGCATTCTTCTCAAAGCTAAAACAAACAATCCTAAAATTTGTATGGAACCACAAAAGACCCCAAATAGCCAAAGTAACGTTGAAAAAGAAAACCAAAGCAAGAGGTATCACAATCCCGGATTTCAAGCTATATTACAAACCTGTAATCATCAAGACAGTATGGTATTGGCACAAAAATAGACACATAGACCAATGGAATACAATAGAGAACCCAGAACTGGACCCACAAAGGTATGGCCAACTACTCTTTGACAAAACAGTAAAGAGCATCCAATAGAAAAAAGACAGTCTCTTTAGCAAATGGTGCTGGCAGAACTGGACAGCAACATGCAGAAGAATGATGCTAGGCCACTTTCTTACACCATACACAAAAATAAACTCAAAATGGATGAAAGACCTAAAGGTGAAACAGGAACCATCAAAACACTAGAAGAGAAAACAGGCAACCACCTCTTTGACATCAGCCTCAGCAATTTCTTGCTTGACACATCTCCAAAAGCAAGGGAATTAAAAGCAAAAATGAACTATTGGGACCCCATCAAAATAAAAAGCTTCTGCACTGCAAAGGAAACAATCAACAAAACTAAAAGGCAACCGATGGAATGGGAAAAGATATTTGCAAATGACATAGCAGATAAAGGGTTAGTATCCAAAATCTATGAAGAACTTACCAAACTCAACACTCAAAAAACAAATAATCCACTGAAGAAATGGGCAGAGACATGAATAGACACTTTTCCAAAGAAGATATCCAGATGGCCAACAGACACATGAAAAGATGCTCCATGTCACTCACCATCAGAGAACTACAAATTAAAACCACACTGAGATACTATCTCACACCGGTCAGAGTAGCTAAAATTAACAACTCAGGAAACTACAGATGCTGGCAAGGATGTAGAGAAATGGGAACCTTCTTGCTTTGTTAGTGGGAATGTAAACTGGTGCAGCCACTCTGGAAAACTGTGGAGGTTCCTCAAAGAATTAAAAATAGAGCTATCCTATGACCCACCAGTAGCACTATTAAATTTATCCAAGGGATACAGGAATGCTGATTCATAGGGGCACATGTATCCCAATGTTTATAGCAGTACTTTAAACAATAGCCAAATTATGGAAAGAGCCTAAATATCCATCACCTGAAGAATGGATAAAGAAGGTATGGTTTATATATACAATAGAATACTACCTGGCAATGAGAAAGAATGAAATCATGCCATTTGCAGCAACATGGATAAAACTGAAAGGTATTATGCTGAGTGAAATAAGTCAGAGAAGGACAGATATCATATGTTTCACTCATATGTTTCACTCACATGTGGATCTGAAGAAACTTAACAGAAGACCATAGGGGAAGGGAAGGGGAACAAAATAGTTACAAACAGAGAGGGAAGTAGGCAAACCATAAGAGACTCTTAAATACAAACTGAGGGTGGATGGGGGAGTTGTGGAGAGGGGAAAATGGGTGACGGGCATTAAGGAGGGCACTTGTTGGGATGAGTACTGGGTGTTGTATGTAAGCGATGAACCATGGGAATCTACCCCGAAAACCAAGAGCACACTTTACACACTGTATGTTAGCCAATTTGAGAATAAATTATATTAAAAATAATAAAAACAAAAATTATTAAAATTTGTAAATTCATCAGAAAGATATGACAATCCTAAATGTGTGTGTGTACTTATTAGAGCTTCAAATTACATGAAAAAAACTTATAGAACTAAGAAAAGGACAAAGCCACTACGCAAAAGTATCTCTGAAGACACAGAACATCTCTATGATACAATAAAACCAACTACCTTGAACAAATTAACATTTATAAATATTACCTCAGAACTGCAGAATACACATTCTTTTCAGATGTGTTATGAAATGTGCACAATAAAACAAATCTCAATACATTTTAAAAGACAAAAGTCTTACTATGTTTTCTAACATAAACAGAAGTAAATAACAAGACATCTTTAAAAATCCAAAAATATTTGGAAATTAAACATTTCTTTTAAAAATGAATCAAAGAGGGGCGCCTGGGTGGCGCAGTCGGTTAAGCATCCGACTTCAGCCAGGTCACGATCTCGCGGTCCGTGAGTTCGAGCCCCGCGTCGGGCTCTGGGCTGATGGCTCAGAGCCTGGAGCCTGTTTCCGATTCTGTGTCTCCCTCTCTCTCTGCCCCTCCCCCGTTCATGCTCTGTCTCTCTCTGTCCCAAAAATAAATAAAAACGTTGAAAAAAGTTTTTAAAAAAAAATAAATAAATAAAAAAAAATAAAAATGAATCAAAGAAAAAAGTCACAAGAGAAAAAAATATTCTGAACTCAATAATGATGAAAATATTACCTATCAAGATTTGGATTCAGCTAAAGCAATCCTTAGAGGAATTTTAAATGACTATGTGAAAGGAGAAGAAAGGCTTAAAATCAATTACCTAAGTTTCCACATTAAGCTGGAAAAAGGAATGCAAATTAAACTCAAAGTAAGTGGATAGAAATAATAAAGATCAAAGCAGATATCAATGAAATAAAAAACAAAGAATAGGGAAAAAGAAACAACAAAACCAAAATTTGGTTCTTTGGAAAGAGTTGTGATATACTGCTAAAAAGACTCATCAAGAAAGAAGTGAGAAAAAACACAAATTATATCTGAAATGAAAGAGGGAACATCACTATAGATTCTGCAGGCATTAAAAAAAGTGTTAAGGGAATATTATGAAACATGTTTTGTCAATATATTGGAAAACACTGATGAAGTGAACAAAGTCCTTGAAAAACAAAACTTTCTAAAATTGGCATGATGAAACAGAAAATCTGAATAGCCCTATGTCTATTACAGAAATGGAATTCTTGTCCAAATTTTCCTATAAACAAAACTTCAGGTTCAGGTAAGTTTCACTGGTGAGTTCCATCAAACATTTACAGAAGAAATTATACCACTCATATAAAAGCACCATCAGAACATACAGGAGGAAGGAATACTTTCAAATCATTTTATGAGGCCAGCATAATCCTGATGCCGTAGTCTGACAAGGGCATTAAAAGAAAATCACAGAGCAGTATTTTCCATGACCTTAGATTGAAAAATCCTTGACAAAATATACGGAACTGCTATTTTTGCTAATATTAATAACTGAATTATAGTTATTTGAAATATAAGATAAAACTTTCAGTTTGTTTCCTTATGTAGGAATCCCATAGACCCTGACTCTGGCAGCCCCACCCCCAGCCCTCGCTGAAAGGTATTTAGAAGGTATAGGGCTGGTTGTACCACCCCTTACAGAAGGATAAATAACGCACAGCCTGAACCCTGAAGAGCAAAGTCCTTGCCATTAGAATGGGCCTCCAGATCAGTCTGTAACAACCACATCCCCTACACCTTCCTTATCACCAGTGTAGAACAAAGCTGCCAAGAGAACTGGTGAAAAATCTCAAAACCACAGTATTATTGGCCACACAATAAATACATGCTGAATTAATTAATTAATTGGCTAATTCAAAATTACTGAGTAAAATCCAAGTAATAGAAATTGCCCTGATTGAAGGAGTGCTCCTCAAATAGGGTGTTACTCATACATTGAACAGGACACTCCTGCTGGGTGGGCTATCTCACATGCTGTAAGACATTCTGTATCCCTGGTCTCCTGGGCCCTATATTTCAGTAGCAACCCAAATCAATATGTCATCAGAAAATAAACAAAAGCAGGGTGCCTGGGTGGCTCCGTTGGTTGAGCGTCTGACTCTTGATTTCAGCTCAGGTCATAACCCCAGGGTCGTGGGATCCAACCCCACATGGGGATCCAAGCTAAGTGTGGAGTCTACTTAAGATTGTCACTCTCTCCCTCTGTCCCTCTCACCTGCTCATACTCTCACTCTCTCTAAAATAAAGTTAAAAATTAAAAATTAAAAAACAAAAGCAAAACCAAAATACACCCTCACCCATTTCTATACTCCCTGTTGGAAAGCTATACTACTGGGAGTTCAGGACCAAATTTCTAACCAATGTATTTAAAAACACTGGACCATGATATCACATAAAGAGAGGCTATGACAGGAAAACAGCATGTTCTCCCTGAAACCATACACAGCTATTGTCTTAATCAACAGCCTCCTGAAGGGGTCTGCACATCCCAAGGGATGAAGAAGACGTCTGCTGTGGTGTGCACAACTTCTATTTACTTTTATTTCATCTTTAAAAGGGCAAAGAATGAAACGCAGCATTACTAATATTTTATAAGTGGACTGATAATCATACACCTATATAACAAACATATATTGGAGATCCATGCACAAAATTTTTTACCAATAAAGATGCGAGATCAGAACAAGCTCAGAGGTGTGTGGTTTTGAGGGGACTTCAGAGCTGATGCAGTGTCCCCTCCAAGGCTACGGGACGGGATGCTGGTTGGGTTCTCCAACCGATACTACTTTGTGAGTACTATACCTTCACAATGTGGGAATCCAATCTGTGACAAAATCTGTTTCAAGGTCAATTTTTTGCTCTTAAGCCCATGTAGTTGAAGCCATTCCTCAGATGAGATGAGACTCTGCCCGGCCAAATCTGTCTTGGTGTTGCTTAGTCTCTCTTGCCCCTGCAGCTGCTGCTCAGAGATGGCAGAAGATGAATCTGCTAGCTCCATCTCGGAATTAGGATCTAAATCACAGAGACCTCCTATAAGGGCAAGTGTGAAAATCAGACTTCCTGAGGACTTGGAACCAATCTAACATCAACAGGGGATTGGTTTAATATAAATTACAGTGCAACCATTAAGTGGAATTCTATCTACCAGTTAAAATTTTTAATATAGATGTATATTTGCCAACAAAGATGCCCACATATATTGCTAAAATTTATCCATAAAATTCAATCTGCATCCATCCATACTCCTATACACACAGAAGAACACCTAGAAAGGTAAATACCAACAGGTTACAGTAGTTTTATCTGTGTGGTGGGAATATGTGTAGTTTTTGCCTTTTCCATACTGTCTAAATTTTTACACTGAATATTTAGACATTTCTGAAAGAGGATTTACTTTCATAATCAGAAAAAATGCAAAGTTCTTCCATTTTGGAAAATAAACATTCGCTCCCGAACCTTCATTACACATCAGTATTCCAATTATAATTGCACCTGACCTTTCACTTCCAAAGGATAAAGAGGGTAAAACCCTGAGAGGAAACACACCTGTTCTGTAAGTGGAGTGTCTAATTGGGAGCTAGTGATAGCGTGGGAACTGGATTGCAGCTCAGCCCAGCTAGAATACATGGATTCACTTGCCAAATGTTTTATTTTAAAGTTGGACTTAAACATTCTGAATCATGTAGCCAGCTGTTCTGGGACCAGCTGGACTCAAGGCAATATGCTACATATTAAACTTATCTAGACCCGCCTAAATATAGCTAGTGTGCACAAGAGGAAAGGAGTGGCCAGACGGTAATGCAATCTTAACCCACTCATCACAACTTCCAGGCAGGGCCTGATTAACTTGGAGAAAGACAAAGGTCTGCTCTTCTCTGTACCCAGAGTGTGAAACACATATAAATTTGTTCCCTGGACTATAAAACTTCAACAATAGTAGTTTCCCATTTCTAAAACTCCAAACATATTCCCTGCACGACTCTGTTACAGTATGAGCAATCAAATACAGAAATCAGTTGAACAGGGGCGCCTGGGTGGCTCAGTCGGTTAAGCATCCTACTTTAACTCAGGTCATGATCTCAAGGTTCGTGAATTCAACCCCCACATCAGGCTGTGCGCTGACAGCTCAGAGGCTGGAGCCTGTTTCAGGTTCTGTGTTTCCCTCTCTCTCTCTGCCACTCCCCTGCTTGTGCGTTCTCTCTCTCTCTCTCTCTCTCTCTCTCTCTCAAAAAAAAAAAAATCACCTTTAAAAAACATTTTTTAATAAATAAAAAAAAGAAATCAGTTGGACATAGGCTAGGGAGTTTTCATAAAAAAGATATTAGAAATATTATTATTAGCAGTGAATGAGTTTTTCGTGGGTAAGCACTTGATTGCAAAGAGCTATGTCCAAATAAATTATTTAGAAATCATTATCCTTTAGTAATTGTGCCTTGTTAAATACCCTCTTTTATTCCAAATACCTTTTACCCTCAAGTTCCCAGTTGTCTGAGCTACTAAGTTTGGGCTTCTCCTCTGACTTTAGACTCACAGAATGTGAAAACAAGAACAGACTTTAACTTTCTTTTTGAGATCTGTCTAACAAAGACTGCCAGCTGAAGAACTTTTAAATTTGGTTAACAGTTCCTATAGAAACAAGAAAAGTAATCTCAGAATAAAGATTTTTTACTATCTCATCATTTCCAGTTAATATTTCTTTTCCCTGACACACACTCACCCACCTCCTATGTTTTTCTTACTAGAGGGAGCTACATGTCAGAGGTTCAAAAGGGGGCACAGCTATACAAATTGTCTTATAAGGCTCCTAAACTGGATTTTGGACATTTAAAGAAGGTTTCAGAAGAGTCATACGTTTTTTTATATAAGATTTTCTTTTTTGGGGGGGCGCCTGGGTGGCGCAGTCGGTTAAGCGTCCGACTTCAGCCAGGTCACGATCTCGCGGTCCGTGAGTTCAAGCCCCGCGTCGGGCTCTGGGCTGATGGCTCAGAGCCTGGAGCCTGTTTCCGATTCTGTGTCTCCCTCTCTCTCTGCCCCTCCCCCGTTCATGCTCTGTCTCTCTCTGTCCCAAAAATAAATAAAAAAAAAAAAAAAAAAAAAAACAAACAAAAAAAAGATTTTCTTTTTTTTTTAATGTTTATTTTTGAGAGAGAGAGAGAGCATGAGCAGGGGAGGGGCAGAGAGAGAGGGAGACAGACTCTGAAGCAGGCTCCAGGCTCCCAGCTGTCAGCACAGAGCCTGATGTGGGCTTGAATTCATGAACCACGAGATCATGACCTGAGCAGAAGTCAGATGCTTAACCAACTGAGCCACCCAGGCCCGAACATGTTCTTGATCCCAAACAAAATACAACTGAATCCTCCAGCTAAGGTGCACGCCCCAGTGCCTCCTGCACTCACGTGGCTTAAAAAAAATTTTTAAATAAATATTTTTAAAAAGGTCTGGTTGGCTCTACTGAATTTGAGAAACTGTATGAGTCATTCTGATTCAGATCTTGACTAAGGATTTTTAAGCCTAAGACTACCCACATTGTCAGAAATGAAAGAACCTGGAAAATGGAAATAATCCGAGAAAACAGGAAGAAAGGGGTGCCTGGGTGGCTCGGGTGATTAAACGTCCAAACAGAGGGGATCATTCTACTCAGGCTGTATAAGAGATACTCTGTCAGGGGGCGTCTGGGTGGCTCAGTTGGTTGAACGTCCAACTTCGGCTCAGGTCACGATCTCACGGTTCATGAGTTCAAGCCCCACATTGGGCTCTGCACTAACAGCTAGGAACCTGGAGCCTGCTTCAGATTCTGTGTCTCCCTCTCTCTCTCTCTCTCTCTCTCTCTCTGGGAAAAATAAATAAACATTTAAAAAAATTTTAATTAAAAAAAAAAAAAGATACTCTGTCAGAGCAAGGGAGCCTGCCAGAGCAATGATGCCAAATGACCCAACAAAGCAACCCCTCCACACACTGCCCACCTGCTTTCCCATACCTAAGCTGGTCTCAGGCAGTTCTCCTATGTGAAATCTTAGAGTTCAAGGCCCATTTCAAACTCTATCCCCTCTATTAAGCCTCTCCAGACCGCCTCCCCAACCTTCCGCAGCATGTTTCCAGCAGAGTTCCAACTGTCACTTTGACACTTCACCAATATGACCTTGGGCACTTCAGGTTTGCCTTGTCTAGACTAAAAGGTTCAATGATTGCAGGGACAAACTATATGAATGTCCTCAGTACAGTGCCTTAAATACAGCAGGCACTTTGTAAGGGTGTTGAATTAAATTGATCACTCAGAATTACTAAGAATCCTGATTTTTTAAAAAAATTTTTAACGTTTGTTTTTGAGAGAGAGAGAGAGAGAATGGGGGGGGCAGAAAGAGGGGGACAGAGGATCCGAAACAGGCTCTGTGCTGACAGCAGAGAGCCCAATGCGGGGCTCAAACTCAGGAACCATGAGATCATGACCTGAGCCAAAGTCGGACGTTTAATCAACTGAGCCACCCAGGCACCCTGAGAATCCTAATTTTTCAATAAGGCAGCAATTTTTTTAGGTCAAACAAGGCTAAAATCGGGAAATAGCGTCTCTTTAACAGAGACATTTTATCTTCCAGATATTACTATGTTGTTATTATTATTACTATGACTTTTCAGAATCTCTTCATCTGAGGTTATTACAAATTGGGGAACAGAGGAATCCAGAAGTAAGAAACAACAAGTCCAGTTGAACACTGCCCTAAGTTTCAAAAGCTATCTCAAGAGCTAAAGTTTGGGGAAATAGGAAGGGATTTCCAAAAAAGAATGTGGAAATATAAACAAAAAAAAAAAAAAATAGAAGAGAAAGAAAAGAAGTGAAAGTCTGAGCTGAAGGTAAGAGCAGGGAGGCAGAGCTTGGGGGAACACAGAAAGGTAAAGTCTGCAGAAGTCAAAAGCCCCAACCAAGGGAACAAGGGGCTCCAAGTGCAGCCAGTCTGTACTGCTGAAGTCTGCCCATAGGGACAGACTTCATCTCTCTGTCCCATCAAGAGATGCCCCAAGGTTGTTCTGAGGTGAGCACCTTGGGGAAGTTCTCATGGCTTAAGAGATTGGGTCCTACATAGTCAGAGGTTGAGGCACAATGCACTTCAAGTCCATTAATTCAGATTAAACATTCGGTATACTCCTGTTTTGTTATCAACACCAAAACTTCTATATCATTGTTAATTCTTACTGAAAATGAAGCCTAGGTTAGGTGGATATATCTTGTGATTTATGTGAGTTTTGAATTATAATTATTCCAGGGAGAAAGGAAGCTGGGTCAAGCCGTTTGGGTATCCTCCTGCAACTCTCCCCCAGAAACCCTTAATCTACTTCTCCCTCCATTTTCTTGCCCTTAAAGAGCAAGGCTAGCTTGTGATCATCTGCTCAAATAATGTGGGTAGAGGCAAGGACAGTGAAATGGACTAGCCCACGGCTGAGAAAATGTAGCCAAGAAAAGAAGATCTAAGAATAACTAACTGGGCTGCTTTAGGAAGGTCATTGCTGAGAAGAAAGAAACCAAGAGCTCCCAAGAAGATAAAAGGAAAACTCTACCAAGTGGAAACTAAGCCTAATTAAGTTTTATGTCCATATGAAAAGAGCAAAAGACAATGGAGTTTGTCCTAGTGAGGTGATTGTTAAAACAATGTAAGTGTAGAAGAAAGGGAGAGAGAGGGGATATCCCAGAACGGAAAGTTGTAGAAATCTGGACACAAGAAAATCCCTTTGTTTTGGACTATTCATGTTCTCACTATTTCTTAAAAATAAATTTCTCCTGGGGGGTGCCTAAGTGGCTCAGTTGGCTAAACGTCCAACTCTTTATTTTGGCTGAGGTCATGATCTCAGGGTTGGTGAGATGGAGCCGGCCAGCTGGGCTCTGCGCTGACAGTGCGGAGCCTACATGGGAATCTCTTTCAAAAATGAACATAAAATAATAAATAAATAAATAAATAAATAAATAAATAAATAAATAAATAAATAAATATCTCTTGGTTCTTGTATTAATTCCAAGCCTAGCGAACTTCACCTTATTACTGTTGGCCTATAAGACAGAAAGCAGGAAAACTGGTTCCCCACCAGAGGGGCTGAGCTCCGCTGGGAGTGGGGTATGGTGGTTAGAGCTGTGCAGTAGGAGGGGTCGGTACCTTGTGTCTCAGCCTGACCACAGAACCAAATAGTTAAGTGAACCTGGGAAAATCGTTGAGCTTTTGTGGAGGGCAGTGCAAGTCGGAAACTGCATAATTCCAAGCTTTCCCTCCACACCCTGCTGGAAACCTTGGCACCTGGAAGGTTCTGGCGTGGAAGGGATCGCATCCCACTTACTAGGCAATCTGTCGGATGAAAGACAAGACGGTTCCTGTTCAGCAGCCGCCCTCCCATTGTCTGGGGGCCTTCTGACCCCCGAGGGCGGGTGAGACGCGCATCCCCCTGGTTGATAAAGCACCAACTCCCTCGGTCAAAGGGTCGGCGCTTGGCTCGAAGGACTCCAGACGTTCTATTTCTCTGTGACCCAAGAGCTAAACTCAGAGCATGTTGACCACGGCGTAGCCCCGGTTGCTCGGACGCGGCCAACCACAGCAGGGCTCCCTGAGCCGGCCCCGCCCACGGAGCGTGCGCCCAGTGGAGGCGGGGCCAGCGGGACGAAGGGGCGGGGCTCTAAGGCAGGGTCCGGGGCGAGGTTGCGAAGGAGGGTGTGCCGGATTCCTGAGGCACCCAAGGTCACCACCTCAGACCCAAAGCAAGGGCCCCCACGCTAGGGGACAGGGTGGATGGCACTGCCCTCTATGCCTGCTGTTATAGGGAAAATTAACAACGACGGTGAATATTTATTAACTAAGTTAACAAGCAGATAAACATACTGACGAGCCTGGGTAAGGGGCCAGAAAGGCGCCCAAGGCGGGAGGTAGGCCAGTGCATTGCAGCAAACATTGCAATTAACTTCTGTACGTGCTTTGCAGCGTGTAGAGCACTTACACCTGTGTAATTTTGTTTAATTTTCACCTGAACGCTGTGAAGAGCTATTTTCTTCATTTTACGGTTGAGGGAAAGAAGCTTAAAGAGGTGGGGCAGTTACAGATCGCTCAGGGGTGGAGCGAATGTGAAGCTTAGACGGGTGAGACAGTGAGCTGCAGTTTTGGAGGAGGGGCTGCAATTACCGAAATACCCTTATCTATCAGATATGAGTATTCCTATAGTATTATTTTCTCCATTCGGCTTTGTTTTTAACCTTATTTTTACTGTATCAAGTAAGCAAAGAGCTCAAAATACATGCCTGTGATTTTTCACTCAAATAAAATTGTGCTTACGAAATACATCTTTAAATCCTTAATAAAAGATCCCACAGGCAAGTATTGTTTTACTATGTTGGTATATTAAAGTGTGTTTTAGATTACAAAACTCAAAAAGTGACCAGATCATTTGTAGGTTTTTGAATCAAAGATCAAATAAAACATAGTTAATAATCAAACTGAACAATTCTGTCCCCAACAAAAAAAAATCTACTTCACCCACAGAGTTATTTTCCTACATTCTTTTAATGCCTTCATAACTTTAAAAGTACCAAAATGTTTGATCTCAGATCAAAAATCATTCCATAACATTATTAGATTGTATACCGCTGACCTTGCAAAGACACCTGCAACCACACCACTAAAGAACAAACACAAATTCAACAGTACAAAAAAAGGTTGTGTTCAGAAGGAGAGTAGTACAGCAGCCATGCCCACATTTGCCAATGCCACAGTGATCCTGGCTGTCCCCACCCTGCCAGACTAATATTGGGTCTCAGGGGTTAGAGCACAAAACATTCACACAGCCAAAACCCTGCCTTACATAGTCACACCAGACACTCCTATCCTCACCTTCACCCCGTGCATTTTCCTTTTCCTGGGACACTTGCCACTTATATGCAAGTAACTGCAGATGATTCTATGCTTTAGTCAATTATATATTTGTGCCTGCATGAGTTAGTTCATATGAAAATGTGAAACATGAATTACTTTAATTGCAGATAGACAAATGAGCAGATTAGGTCCTTTTGCAGTACTGCATAGTTGATTCTGACTTGAATTCAGCTAGCCACAGGATGATTCACCTCCTTTTTGTTTGTTGGGTGGTCTGGAATAAGAGTACCTTTTGCACTGAACTTTATATACCATTGTACTGAACTTTAACAAATTTGTTTTGAATTTACACTTCACAGATCATTTGTATCCTACTCTCAACCTCAGTAATTGGCACTTACCATCTGACTCCCATCCTTACCTTCAGATTCTTTGCCACTGCCCACAACATAAACGCTCCAGCAGAGACTCTATTGTCCCTGCCTCTGACTACAGATGCCTTTACTCAGATCACTCCCCTCACCTGGATCACACTACTTGGGAGCCACAGACCCCCAGGTCATTCACAGTCAGCTCAAGCTCTTCTCTCTTCACAAAACCTTTCATGGACACTCCAGTCCCAGTAATTTTTCTCCACGTGTCCAGACTCAGAGCAGCCATTGTCAGTTAGCACTCTTGGCAGTGGTATACTGCCTTGTGACAGCTTTTCCATTGTTATTTGACCTTTGTGCTGTTTTTTCAGGTTGAATCATTTTTCTTTTTCTTTAAACAAGTCTATCATGGGCACTACTTGTGTTTATGATCATGATTAGAATCTTTGGGGGTGGGGGAGGTCAATAAAGGGAAGAAAAGCCGTTTTCCTAAGCCCACTGCAAGAACTGGAATCAGAGGAGCAGTAGAATATTGATCAAGGGAATCATACATGTGTGTGAAAAAGAGTTGGAGGTGGACTTAACCCAGAAGCATTCCTCAGAAGAGGAAGGAAGGGGGAGAGGAACAAGAGGAGGATGGAGTTGAGCAAGTAAGTCAGACTGCAGTTGAGGCTGAATGTTGGTTGGCACTGTTGGTCTAGGGTGTTTGGGCCGTCAGAGGCTGCCTTGAGAGAGGCAGATAGAAGCAGGGGAAGGCAAAGTACAAATGAACATTTGTATATATTATGTTCTGCACTTCACTGTTCACTATTTGGGGAGTGGCTGCAAACCTGTGGCTCTCAATTTAACATCTTTTGGGAGGAACAGAGCTTTTAGGCATAACTGTTCTACTCTTGATAATTACTATGTTCAGGGTTAACCAACATTTAAAATAATAGCTAGAATTTATTAAAAGGACTTAAAGTGCTTTGTTCTCAGCACTTTAAATATATCGCTTCTTTTAATCCTTACAAAGCTCCAGAAGGAAAATGCTATGATTATCCCCATTTTACGGATAAGTAAACTGAGATATAAGATTAGGCAACTAGGCGAGCCAAGGCCACTCAGCTAGTGAATGGTGAATCCAGAATTTGAACCCAGGCAGCTTTTATCAACACCCTGCCCTCTTAATTATATGCTGTGTTGATCAATTGTTGGCCCTAAATTTCTCCAAAAGAAATTTTCTGTCATCCCAGTTGTATAGTTTTCATTTAGAACTCCTCCCTGGCCCTGAATGGGTTTTTACCACCACACATCTCAATGTTAAATGGAATAAAGTAGGTATGGTGTGTTTTTGTTTTTGTTTTTGTTTTGTTTTGTTTTGTTTTGTTTTTTATTTTGGGAAAGAGAGTACAAGCAGGAGAGGGACAGAGAGAGAGGGAGAGAGAGAATCCGCAGGACGCTCTGTGCTGTCAACACAGAGCTTGATACAGAGCTCCACCTCATGAACCATGAGATCATGACCTGAGCGGAAATCAAGTGTTGGCTGCTTAACAGACTGAGTCACCCAGACACCCCAAACAGATCTGTTTTCTAATTACCTCTCCCTCCTACACTTCCTGTTAATTTTGCAAATGTGCCATTGTTTTAAAATGAACTGGATGTCTTTTAGTCTGTTACTATATCCTAATAACTAAATTAAGAAGAATTGAACAATATTTTAACTAAAAAATAAAGTTCCACTTGGAAATTTAAAATCACTCTTCAAAATAGATACTTATACTAAAAGCTGGCAAAGAGAATACTCCTGGATGAGATTTTGATCATATGGAAATGATATTCAGGAATGGGCCTGGATCTTGCCTTGGTTGGGTCATCCTCTTCCTATGGTTCCTGAAAAGAGAAGGACACACACACAGGCCACTGGCAATGGGCAATAAGACATTTCCTTATTTTAGGAAATAACCCTAGGACAGGTTGACCTGGCAACCCTGTGTGGGTACAGGACTTGGGCACAAAGCTAGGGCCTCTCTCCTTCTAAGCTCAGGTCTTTCTACCAGCTCCTTACCACACCTGGAGGGGCAAACGTGATGCTGCTTATGTGGGAGGAAGAAAGAAAAGAGGGTCTGCCCACCAGAAGAGGTCAGCTGTGGTTTGGTTTCCCTCTTTTCCCCTTGAGGAAAGAGCAAAGTGCCAGAGAGAGAAACACACCGTAAACTTGGCATCATCAACATCCTGGAAACTGATCCAATTAGATCCCACTTCTTAAGGAGTGAAGAGAGAGGAAAGAGAGGAGGAGGATGACATTAGAAGAATTAGAACATTCTCACTGATGAATTTAATTGTTAAAATCCTGGGTAAAATACTAGTAAATTGAATTTAATAGAATATTTTTTTAATCATTGTCTGAAAATTGTGGAAGTACATAGCTTTCTGCCAAGCAACTGTATTGCTGGATTTCCTTGAGAACACACAAAAGTATTTTTATAATGCAAAATAGCAAAATAATGGAAATCATCTTTATGTCCATCAATAAGGGAGTAGTTGAAATTATGGTATATTCACATTGTGATATGATAGCAATTTAAAAGAATCAGTTGTTTTTTCTGTTACAATATAGAAAAAGTTCCAAGATATACCTTTGAGATTTTTTAAATCAAATTGCAGAACAAATGCATGCAGTATAGTGCATTTTGTGTTAAAACAAGCACACATACAATTGCATTCGTGTTTGCTTCCACTCACAACCTACTGACCAGAGTAAGTCACATGACCCATCTCATTGCTAGGAGATGGGGAATTATGGGAAGCACAGCATAATCCCTGGACAGTGGGAGTTTCTCTTTGCTGTATCAGCCAAGGCTTAGGCTTTGCAGGACAACAACCAAAAAGAGTTGTAGGCTTTCTGCTTTCCATCACCTGAGGAAATGAAGTAGAGAACAGGTTGCCTGGTGGAATGTGGAGCAAGGGCATGTGGAATATACAGACAGCTGGAAAAGAATACACACACACATACTGGTCTACCTTCATCTGAAACTGTATATAGGGCGGCGCCTGGGTGCTGTCAGTTAAGCATCTGACTTTGGCTCAGGTCATGATCTCACAGTCCCTGAGTTCAAGTCCCACATGGGATGAGCTCGGTCCCCACCTCTGGTGAGCCCCACTTCTGTCTCTCTGTCCCTCACTCACTTGTGCCCCCTCTCTCTCAGAAAGAAAGAAAGAAAGAAAGAAAGAAAGAAAGAAAGAAAGAAAGAAAGAAAAAAGAAAACTGTGTATAAATCATTCTTCACAACACTGGTTTGAACTGTGTGGGTCCACTTATACATGATTTTTTTTTTCAGTAACCACAGTACAGTAGCCTAAATGTATTTTCTCTTCCTTATGATTTTCTTAATAACATTTTCTTTTCTCTAGCTTATTTGATTGTGAGAATAGAATATATAATACGTATAGCATACAAAATATGTGTTAATCGACTGTTTATGTCAGACCTCTAGCCCCAGTTTCAAGGCCCAACTGTACTGAGATTTTCTTTTTCAGATAGAAATGTTGTCATAGAGATAGGGTTTATAATATTATATGCCAAGAGCTTTTGTAAAATATTAAAAATGATCAGGTGAAGATTATATATTCCTAGAGTATCTATTAAAGATACCATTATGTTAATTGTAAGTCAGCTTTCAAATGCCCTATGCTTCTCTGGGAGTTTAGTGCTATGGAAATGTGTGCCTTTGATTGAGGGGCAAACTTTTTTGTTTTTGTCTTTTATTATGCCTTAAACTCACCCAGAGTATCTTTCTGATATCCTTGGCCTCCCTCCCCTCTTTCAGCTCTCAATCAGAATTATTCTACTCTGGTCCTAAGATTTTTACGGGTGCATATGGAATGGGCCTTTAAGTGTAGCTCAGTGCCTTTCAAGAAGAGAATAATATGCCCTTTCAAGAAGGGCATAAATAAAACTTCAAACAGAAAAATGGAGGCATCTTTGTGTCCTCCAAAGCCGGTGTGATTTGGGGGAACCGCTAGAAAAGGTGGGGGCACAGAGACCATTCCACCTCTGGGAATGGGCCAATGGTTACACGTATTTCAGAGCTCAGAAATTTGGGGTAGAAGGGGACTGCCTGCTTCTTCACTTAGGCTCCCTCCTCCAGCTCTTCACCTTGCAGGAGGTGGAGGATCACTCTGGCCAAGGGTTCCGAAGGGCAAGCTGAGCCCCCCAGCCCTCACTCAACTGGAGCCTCTGATGCCACCTCCTATCTCAAATGGGCAGGATTTTGCCTTCCACCCTCCAAGCTCCAGAGCTCAGTCTTTCGGATCAGCATCACACATGTCCTTCCTCCTAACCAATGAACCGGCCCTTCCTGGAATCATTAACAGATCATTGAAGGAGATTGTTGATTTTTAACTACAGTAAAGGTTGAAACAAAATTCCTAGAAAGTCATTATACAAATGTCACTTTTTGTCTTTTGAAGTCCTTTTGAACTGAAAGAGTGGTTTTAAAAGAGTTCTTATTTAGTAGGCTTCTTCCCTCCATGGAAAACTTTTCCAACATTGTGATGAATGCCAAGCTCTAATCCCTTGCACAGCTGCAAGCCTCAGTCTTTAGGATCCAAACTGCATTTCCTGAAAGAACAGGACAAGCAGTAAATTATGACTAATGTGAAAAAGAAATCCCACAGAGCCATTCTGTGAAAGAGTAAATTCATTTAAATAAGAGAAGCAAAAAGTAACCTCTCTCCCTTTACTGAAATATACCCATTAATTGGCTGTATAAAATTAAGTGTCAGGTATATGGGGCATAATCTGTCTTTATTCCTTTGTCTAGATAGATACACATGAGTATTTCAGTGACTGAACAATTGATTATTGTAATAAGATGGCCTTTTGTTTTAAATAGAACTTACAGTTTGGGGGCTTGTATGCCAAACATCATAAAATTGGTAAATGTAAAATAATTCTGTCCCTGGACCACACCTTTTCTATCCAAAGAGTAGAAAGAGGGAATATAAAGGGTGTAGGAATCCAAGACAATGCGCTGATGGGCCTATGCACTGCATAAAGATGCTTACTAGCTCTGTGACCTTGGTCATGTTAATTACACTCTTGGATCAAGCTGCCAGGACAGACATGAAGCAGAGACGGAAGGAGCCTGGCTTTGAATCAGAGGGAGGAATGTAAACAAACTAAAGGGTCTATGCCTACAGAAAGCCCCATGCCATGGGAAGAGGAGTGACGACAGCCACATCGATGCGTGCTGGTGGCAGTGCGTGCTGAACAAAGACACCTGTGCATAGTATACTCCCAGCAGCTCAGAATCCCCTTGTGCTGGTGCCAGGTATTTGTGCCCTTGGACTTACCCAGAATGCTAGTCTAGAGGGCAAGACAAGAAGCAAGCATCATGAGCAGCCATGCTTAGGGGTCTTCCCCCACCCCAACCCAGACTTGACTTTTCAAACTGGGCAATGGAAGTAGAATTTTGACCTGTGTTCTTATTCCAGATACCATGTGATCCGCTTTCTCACTACCTACAGTTTCAAATCTTTGCTCAAATGTTACCTTCTCACTGAGGCCTTCCTTGACTGGGGTGCTGAAAACCACAGACAGCTCCTTCTTTCTCCCCTAACTCTCTGTCCACCTTCCCCGTTTGACTTTCCTTCATAGCATACATCACTGTCCAACTTCTCTAACATTATTAATTTTGCATATTTGCAAAATTTGCTCTCCCCTGAGCTCTTGGAGAACAGAGCTCTTCATCTATTTTGTTCACTGCATATTTGCAGACTAGAGTGGTTCCTGACATGCAATGGGTCCTCCATGCATCTTTGGGGAATGAGTAAAGATGTGGGGAACCTAAATCAGTTGCTTTTTTAAAAAAAGGATATTTCAATGGAATACTACTCAGTGATGAAAAAGAATGAAATCTTGCCATTTGCAACAACGTGTATGGAACTAGAGGGTGTTATGCTAAGTGAAATAAGTGAGTCAGAGAAACAGATATCATATTTCACTCATATGTGGAATATGAGAAACTCAACAGATGAACATAGGGGAAGGGAAGGAAAAATAAGAAAAACAGAGAGGGAGGCAAACCATAAGAGACTCTTAAATATAGAGAACAAATTGAGGGTTACTGGAGGTGAGGTTGGTAGGGGGATGGGTTAAATGGGTGATGGACATTAAGGAGGGCACTATTTGGGATGAGCACTGGGTGTCATATGTAAGAGATGACTCACTAGGTTCTATGCCTGAAGCCAAGACTACACTATATGTTAGTTAACTTGAATTTGAATAAATTTTTTAAAAAGGTATTTCAGTTGTGTAATGACTTCATCCGACTAATAAAGCTAATTAATTACCTTTACTAGATAATCCACATTGGAAGACTCATCTTCCTTTGCGGCCATCAGGTAGAAGCTCTAGATCGGTTACAGTGATGCTAGTTACTGTAACAAGCAAGCCCAGAAATACACACTGCTTCAAACACTACAGAAGTTGATATCTTTCTCACATAAATTCCAAACGTGGTATTCCCAATCAGCAGGTCCTCCAAGCAGTGATCTAAGAACTCAGGCTCCTGATGTCTTCTGACTGCACTGTCTTTATCCCTGACTTCCAAAGTGTGGTCTCAAGTCAGCAGAAAGGGAAGGAAAGCTGGAGAGTGGTGCAAGGGAGGTTTCTGTGGGCCAGACCTAGAAGAGACATTCATCTCTTTCATCTCAATTCCACTGACTCGAATTCAGTCCCGTGGCCATGCTCACTACAAGGGAGGCTAGAATATGAGGTCTAGCTGTGTGTCCAGGAGGAAGAAAAGAAATTTGGAGAAAAACCAGCCTGTCTCTGCCACATACTCTCTTAACTGGTCTTCCCCTAGCATTTTCACAAAGCTAACTGACCTGCAGCACTGATTGACCATAGCACGGAAGCTCTCAGGATTGGTTCTCAAATCCACTTATGCTGGTTAGACTCCTCTATCACATAATTTAATTAAATGTTATAAATTAGTGACATCCAAGTGTTAAAGGAGAAGAAGTTCTTATTTCTGTGAAATTTAGGGCAAATGCTTTGAAAATTGTTTGTGTAGATGGAGGGGAATCACTAAATAATAATGTTGTTGAATTAGGGGTGGGTAAAACCCCAGTAAATGACTGAGGGTAGGGGAAGGACAAACAAGAAGTTCTACAAATCTGGAAGCATTCAGCTCTCCAATGCATCTACCTTTATGCTCTGCCTCTACAGAAAGTGAAACTGGAACTGTGTTATGAATGCAATTTTTCAAAGAAAAAGAAACAACTCTCAACAGTGGACATATATGCAAAGAAGGAACCTTAATCCTGATGTGTTTCAGGAAAAGATAAAATCATGACTCGCATTCAGATATAACAATGAACATATGTTAAAATTCTATTAAATTCATCAAATGAGGGAACCAGGCAGATGTTGTAACTGCTTCAAAAGAAATGTTTTTTTAAAAATTACATGGAGTAAAATAATGTTGAATTATTTATGAATTATGTGCAAATAGACACAGACTGGCTTTTCCACAGGGGAGAGGGAAGTCCATCTCTACCAGACAGGACATAATTTACAGGTGTATCAGTTACCCACACTGTGAAGATTTACAAAATAGCTCCTGTAAAATCTATCTGATAAGGCAGAAGGGTAGACTATAGACAATACATTGTTTTCCACTAAGGCATGAAGCACAAATTTCCTTTTCTACAATCCTACGTCAAAATAATGGAGAACAAACACCTTTGCATGAGCCAAACTAAAATGAGTGTCATTTTTTAAAAATCTTTTCTACATTTTCAATTAATTGGTTAACAATTAGCCCCAATCCCTTGAATAAGACAGTCTCCGGCTATAATAAATTTTCTTTCACTGGACAAAAGGCATAAAGAAAAGGTTTGGTGTTTCCTACTTTAACAAAAAAACAAAATAAAACAAAAAAAAAACAGGACTTGGTTATCTTCCCCAAATATAGTAAACGGACATATGAGCCTTAAATAACCAGTGGGAGAAACTGAGTGAAGTGTACCCAAGACTTCACTGTACTATTTTTGCAACTTCCTGTGAATATATAATGATTTCAAAATAAAAAGTTAAAAAATAAACAAAGAGCACTTAAGGACAACACCAGGAGAGACCCTCAGAGATTTCACCTTCCCCTTCTGGTAGAACAATGGAAGGTTGTCTGTTGGGCACAGGGAGTGAGGGACAAGGGGGCCTGCTCTGTGTATTCAAGAGGGATTAGCAAGTCTTGTAGGAGACAGCATTTCTCTGCCCAAAGAAGCCTTGGGTGTTACAAAACCAAAATAGGTCGAGCAGGGTAGAGTGTGGAGAACTTAAACCTGGTTGTAGTAGATCTTAGCAGGGGATGGGACTCATTCTTTTTCTTAGTTTTTAGTACTTTACGTTTTTATTTTTAGACTGTCAAATAGTCAAAATAAGTAATAGCAATAACACCAATGTCCATGCTCCTGGTTTTGATAATGTGCTACGGTTGTGCAGTATGTTGCTATTGGAAGCTGAAGAAGAGTAAAGGGAACTCTCTGTACAATTTTTATAACTTCCTCTGAGTCTGTGATTATTTTAAAATGCAAGTTTTGGGGTTTTTTAAAAAATACATTATTTATTTTGAGAGAGTGAGAGAGTGCATACACGTGGGGGAGGGAAAGGGGTAGAGACTGAAGGAGAGAGAGAATCCCAAGCAGGCTCTGTGCTCTCAGCAGAGCCTGACAAAGGGCTTGAGCCCACAAACATTGAGATCAGGATGTGAGCCAAAACTGAGTCAGATGCTTAACCAACTGGGCCACCGAGGTGCCCTGTTTTAACAATGAAAGGTTTTTGTTTTTAAAGGTGGCGTGTTTAAATTTTTTTGACATGTATTTATTTTTGAGAGACAGAAAGAGACAGAGCATGAGCAGGGGAGGGGCAGAGAGAGAGACAGAATCTGAAGCAGGCCCCAGGCTCAGCACATGACCTGAGCCAAAATTGGCCACTTAACCAACTGAGCCACCCAGGTGCCCCAAGGTGGCACACATTTAAAATTTTATATAGATGACTTTACGAACTTGTGTTGATCATATCTTGTTCTTGACAGAGGCAGAACTGTAATTTCTGAGATGCTGGGTCCATTGTAAAGCCAATGCATTTGGGAGTAAATGTGGACCAAGTTAATGTTAAGAGTACCTTTGTGAAGGTATTGGAAATTTTTCCATCAGCATCATAAGGATCATCTTAAAAAAAAGAAGAAGTTGAAGTGCTTTCTTTACCATTAGAGAAGGACAGACCGAAGAAAGAGCTTCCTTCTGCATGTAATAATAAAAAAATCTAGTTTCTGGAGAAGAAAAAGTCTTGATTGTTTCTCTTCTCTCTGCAAATGTTTCCAACATCAAAACTTTGCAGGAGACTTCTTTTCACATACACAAATCCAAACCTAGACCTGGACCCACCGTGTAAGTTTCTCTAGTCAGGAACAATGGCATGGGGTGCCCAAATGCACAATTTCCCTGATACAGTTGTTACAACCATGCACTCAGCGTTCCTGGTCTTCTTGGACACCTTGATGCCAGGCATGGGGCTTTGTCAATGCAGGGCCATCTCCAGATATTCTTTGTGACTTGAAATGTTAACCTTCAGCTGAGTCATGAGTGGAAATCCCAAAAACCCCTGCCCTATCTGTCCTCTTTCTTTGCTAGTCTGTCCTTTGCCCTGGTATCATCTTTCTTTGTTTCCACTGTGGAGACTCACAGTTAGGGATGGAGAAAGATATCTTTGCAGACTGAACAAGCTGAAGGGGTTCTGTTGCCTCATTTAGAAGAAAAATAATACTGCAATTGTCTAGTGACCATCATCTTTTAAAATAGACCTCCCCTAAGGAACAGGGGATTGTTTTGAGAAAGAAGCTTTCTGTTGTGTCAAGTGGCATTGTCTTACAGTCACTTGTGCAGGGAGAGTTTTATCTGATGTGTTTCAGCTGGGAAGGGTGCCCTACTGTTTGTTAATTCCAGCAGTGTAAAAAGTCCTTTTGTCCTCCTACGGTAGGAATCTTAGGGGTGTGCTTACTAAAACTGGGGGCCCTTTTGGTGACCTCATTCTTGTATTTAAGATTCCTCAAAAGACAAATATCATATGACTTCACTCATATGTGGAATTTAAAATACAAAACAGGGACACCAGTCAGTTAAGCGTCCAACTTCACCTCAGGTCATGATCTCGTGGTCCATGAGTTTGAGCTCCACGTCGGGCTCTGTTCCAACAGCTCAGAGCCTGAAGCCTGTTCAGATTCTGTGTGTGTCTCTCTCTGCCCCGTTCCTGCTCAAAGCTCTGTCTCTGTCTCTCAAAAATAAACAAACATTAAAAATTTTTTGAAAAATAAAAAAATAAAACAGATGAACATAAGGGAAGGGAAACAAAAATAATATAAAAACAAGGAGGGGGACAAAACATAAGAGAATCCTAAATATAGAGAACAAATTGGGGGTTGCTAGAGGGGTTATGGGTAGGATGGGCTAAATGGGCAAGGGGCATTAAGGACAACATTTGTTGGGATGAGCGCTGGGTGTTATATGTAGGGAATGAATCACTGGATTCTACTCCTGAAATCATTATTGTACTATATGCTAACTGACTTGGATGTAAATTTAAAAAATAAATTAATTAAAAAAAGACTCTTCCAGTTCTTGCTTTTATGAAGGAAAATAAATAAACCCATTTTATATCCTCCACAGAATTTGTAGCTATAGGTGAAAGGATGCTGTCCCATCTTCCAAAAAGCAACTTACATGAAAAATCAGAAATCCAACCCTTTCTCAGATTTAATTTCACTTAAGTAAATCTTTGAGGTTTAATTTCACTTAAAATTTGCATTTTTTTCTTGCACATACGGTCTTCTAATAGTTAAATCCATATAACCAGGCACTGTGCTGTAGGGCTATAAGTAATCAAGACAAGCATAGTCTTTTCCCTTAGGAAATTTGCACCTAAATTACAAAGTAATCAATAAAAAAAGACTAAATATATATCAAATGAAGGTCTATAACGGCACAAAATTGTAATCAACTTGAGTTTCAAACAAGAGGCCTTGGTTAAATAAATTATGGTATATACAAACACGCCATTAAAAAGGATGTATAGCAGACCCAGTTAATGAGTTTGAAAGGTTGAAACACTATAGTAAGTAAAAACAAAAAGAATCCAATAAAATATTGTGTAACTAGTGTACCCGTACTAAAAGGAAGTGTAAATAATTGTAGGTCCCCAGAGGTTATCTCCAAATGGTATGATAACAAGGAGTTTTCTTTTTCTTCCTTTGCCTTTTTGTAGTTGCTAGGTTTTTTTTTATAATAAATGTGCATTATTGCATAATTTGAGAAACTAATAACCATTCCCCCTCAAGTGAAGGAAAAATACATCCTTAATGTTATTTATGATATGAAAAACCTGACACTAATCAATTCTTTTCTTTAAGAATGCATATCTGCGATTGCTTGTCTGTGCATAAGCTATCTCTGGAAGGAGACTCAAGATTGCAGTATTGGTTGCCCCCCAGGGAGGGGAAATGAGTGGTTTGGAACACGGGCAGAAGGATTTTTCACTGAACATTGTTTTCTATCTTCCAAATTATATGCCATGAAAATGTGTAGCCTATTAAAAAAATTAATTTAAAGCTTGAAGTTTAAAAAGTCATTCAGTATTAACTGAAAGTCATCTTTAGCAGGCTTCATCAAGTCCTTGCCTTAATGTCATTGGCAAGCCTTTGGTGCCTGAGACCTGAACCAGCATATCTGGTCAAGGCTTTTCCTAGCTAACTCATTACACAGAGAGCCTAAGGAAACTGCACATTCCTAAAGCACAGTCATGGCTACTCTTTCCAGGAACCTGATTGCTGTGGGCAGAATATTAATTGAATGTGGTCTGTGAGCTACAGTTGACCAAACAACCTGTCAGTTATCTGCCTGCTACACAGTTTTTGATTCACTGGGGGTAGAGAGAAGGGATGAAGGAAGGTCATTGATTTACTTGACTGGGTAAAACATGTTGACCTCAATAACCAAAATTGAGCACAACATTGGCACCATTACTCTAATAGCCATACCGGGTCTTCCCATGTGAGGTTTCTCTATCAGTTTTGGGATGTCCTAAGCTCACCTGACCCTTCACTGATGGCTCTTTGGGAGGCTTGTCACGGCAGGGTTTGCTTCTGTTCTATTCCTTTCTCCTATACCTCTTTCAGCTGCTCCTCCCATGAAGCTGACTCTCACCACCCCACTAGGGCCACTCAGGCTGCTCGGCACCCCTGTAGCATCTAGACTCTGAGTCACACTCTTTAGCAATAATATACTGTCTCGTAGGTTCACTGTGTAGTCAGAATTTCCAACTATATTCTCAGCTTCCCGAAGGCAGGAACATGAACTTTATTGCCTCTCCCACTGAAATAAACATAGGTACTCATTATTGCTTACTGGACTTACTATGACATTGAATTGCAAACTCACACAAACACTCATTCCAGGGATACTGACCCCTCTGCCTGCATTTCCTCTCTTTTTCTCCACCTTGGAAATTGTCCCTCATTTATGAAGGCTCAGTACTGATATCACCTACTTGATAAACCTTCCCTCTGGTCTCCAGAGCATCATGCCTTTAGTGTTGCAGGCACACATTGAACCGACTGCTGTGGTGCTCTCCCCCAGCCCCGCTCATCTTCCTCTTTGAATGCCTAACCCTCAGTGTCTAAACATAAAACAGAACCACCACTTTTTAGTGCATCAAAGAATAACCAATATTGCTCACACTAGACTCAAATTTATTTTTGGATGTCTGTGAGTGCTCTATGAAAATTTGTTAACTTTGTGTTTTCACTTCCATTATTAATTCTTCTTCAAAAACAAATAACTGTATTATTGATTAATTCATGACTGTTTGAATGATGCCCTGTTAACCAATGGGATCTGAGTGACCTTGTCTATATGTCTTTACGGATGTGGTGATGCCAGAAATTAAATGTCTCCAATAATTAAACAAGAACTGGGAAGATATCGTGAATATGAAATGATGCCTTCTGCCACATCAAAGCCAAATGACTATCAAAGCTACCTCTATTAGCAAAGTTTTCAGAGTAGTTTGATAAAGACCAGTGGTGGGAAAATGGAGTCATCATGTCACAGACAGTAACAGAGACTGCAGTAGCGATAGAGCAAATCCTTACTGCAAGTCTCAGTGTGGGCTCAGCAGAACAGCAGCATAACCCATATGTCAACTTGAATTTTATTAGGTTTCTTGGCCTTTTTGTGTTTATTTTATAAATCTTCCTCTAGCTTTAAATTTTTGTAAGTATTAAAAGAGTGAGGGTTTTATGACTAGCTTTATGTCAGTGAATTTACAAAATATTGTGGGGGCGCCTGGGTGGCTCAGTTGGTTAAGCATCCGACTTCAGCTCAGGTCACAATCTCACAGTCCATGAGTTTGAGCCCTGCATTCGGGCTCTGTGCTGACAGCTCAGAGCCTGGAGCCTGCTTTGGATTCTCTGTCTCCGTCTCTATCTGTTCCTCCCCTGCTTGCACTCTGTCTCTCTCTCTCTCTCTCTCTCTCTCTCAAAAATAAAGATTAAAAGATTTTTAAAAAATACTGTGATAAAAATAATGTAAGACAATAGTGTCTGTCTTCTTTTCCTTCAAGAGGTTCCACATATTCCTCCAAATTAGGAAATGCTGGCTTTCAAAAGTCTGTCTTTGGATTTATCTACCATATGCACTCAGGCTTTAAAAGTCAGCAACTCTATCTCACTACCTGTATTACCTACTGTAGAACTTACCTATGTCTATAATTATTATCACCATAATTATGATAACAGATAAGTGCTATGTTAATATTGCCCTTTTCCAACATTTTGGACACAACTACAAGTTTCATATTGATGTTTTCCAATAAACCCACCTTTTAGTCCCATCTCCTTAAAACTATTTCAAAGTCACATAATTCTTTGTAAAATTTATTGTGTTGGTTTTTCTCTCAGAGAAAAAATTTTGTGATATGTGGCCCACTGACAGGTATGCCTATAGGCAGATGGGCCCCCTCACCTCCTGTTCTCAACATATATATTATTTCAGTAAAGGTATCAAGTCATCCATTGCCTGGTGCCAGCCAGCACATGGTTTTGAGGCAGGTTGACCCAGCAGACAAAACCAAAGAAAAACCAAGTGATGGTTTAGGGAAAGAAGAATAACCCAAGAAACTTCCAAAACAGGTGTGCTAATTTTCTTATAATTAATAGGTTAATTATATTCCTCATCTTACCAGCTAAAGAAAGAATGTTCTTGATTTTGGTAAGAATTTGATGAATTTGATTACATGCAATAGTTAAGAATACATCTTCTTAGGTGTTCTACTGCTCAAAGAGGTGTGGTCAAGGTGGAATTCTTTTGCACAGAGCAATATGCAGCTCCTTCTTAGACTTATCATTATCATTCTTGATTATATCATCATCACCAGTACACAGGTATGCACTACATGCTCATATGTTCTAAGCTCTAGCCAACAGGAAGAATGTAACTCTTTACACTTTTTCTCAAAGCAAGAAAGAGTCTGCAGTTTAAATCTCCTGAATCTTAGATCCAGTACCATCTGGGATAGACCCAAGGAAAGGAAGATTAAAATGAACACTCCTCATGGCCAAAAGGACTTATGTACATTTGCTCTCATCGCTAAAGTCTTAGAAAACATAAGTGAGCTCCTACAATTTCAATATTTAGGCAGTCTGGCCTACTTCTCTGTGTTTGTGTCTCTTCATCCAAAAAGCTGTTTTATACTCAAGAAAGCTAAAATTTAAGTAAAGCACTGAATTTAAGTAAAGCACTGAAAATTAAAACCAGCTTGACAGCATGTATGGTCAGGAGAGTTGTGTGAAAACATGTTAGGATTAGATTTTCAGGATTAGGATAAAACTTTAGAAATTATTGATTCTCCCAATCAAACTTGTACTTCCGAGTAGTATGGATTATTAAGGTGGAGCAGTGACAGCTGAACAATTTTAGGAGAAGGAAATGGTTGATACTATTGAGGTCATTTACAACATTTACCTACAACTCCCTTAAGGAGACCCTTCTAGGGAGTCCACAACTTCAAAATTATTTTTGTAATAATACTAAGATATTATTTGTCTTTTTCACCGTGTTAACGCTTGTATTGATGTCATAAAGCAATGGTGAATTGTGGGTAAAACTGCTGGACTGTTAGCATGGAACCTTCTGTTGGCACCACATTGTACTGGCAATCATTGTATTCTTCACTACATATGGAGGGAAAAAAGGCAATTTCACTGAAGAATGTCCTTGATGAATCAGCAAATTTACTCATTGTAATAAATACCAATGCTTGAGTTATTTTAAAATTAAAATTATTAATGTTACTAAATCTCAATACTTTTTAAACATTTGCTGTGATAAAAGGGAAGTACACATTGTATACCAAGGTATAATGGTTGTCTCAAGGGTAACTAGTTGTGAGATTATTTGTGTTGTGAACTGGACTGGCCATTTTTTTCATATAATATCATTTTTACTTAGAAGAATAGCCAATAGACAAATTATGATTGTCCAGAAAAAAATTCAAAGACATAATGGTTGTAAATGTCCCAAATTTGATTTTAAAAACACAGTAATCAACATATTCAGGACGCTTGATGAACTCCAAGTAGATTCACATACACACAAAATCCACACCCAGACACACCATAGTAAAAATGCTAAAAGCCAAATAAAAAAGAAAACCTTGAAAGCAGCAAGAGAAAAATGATTTATCATACACAAAAGACCTCCAGTAAGATAAACAGCTGACTTTTCATCAGAAAAAATGAAGGCCAGAGGCAGCGCAATGACATATTCAAAGTATTAAAGGAAAAGAACTATCAACAAAGAATCTTATGTCCAGCAAAATAACTTTCCAAAATTAAGGCAAAATAAAGTCATTTCCAGATAGATAAACAATGAGGGAATCCACAGCTAGCAGTTCCACCTTGCAAGAAATATTAAAGGAAATTCTTTGAGCTAAATGCAGGTAACTTCAGGTGGAAATTCAAAAATACACATGCGCGCGTGCGCATGCACATACAGCTCCAGTGGAGGTGATTAGGTATTTTTGAAATATAGTGCAAATGTTGAAAGTATGGTATAAATTAGTAACAAAGAAATTTGGGAAATTCACAATATGTGGAAAATAAACAACACACTTTTAAAAAGCAGTCATCGCCACTACATGGATGGAACTGGAGGGTATTATGCTAAGTGAAATTAGTCAGTCAGAGAAAGACAAAAATTATATGACCTCACTCATATAGGACTTTAAGAGACAAAACAGATGAACGTAAGGGAAGGGAAACAAAAATAATACAAAAACAGGGAGGGGGACAAAACAGAAGAGACTCATAAATATGGAGAACAAACTGAGGGTTACTGGAGGGATTGTGGAAGGGGGGATGGGCTAAATGGGTAAGGGGCACTAAGGAATCTACTCCTGAAATCATTGTTGCACTATATGCTAAATAATTTGGATGTAAATTTAAAAAAATTAAAAATAAAACAAGTTTAAAAAAACCTAATCAGTCAAAGAAGAAATTACAGGGAAATTATAAAATGTCTTGAAGTTAATAAAAATGAAAACACCACATAACAATATTTCTGGGATTCAGTGACTTAGAGGAAAATGTATAGCTTAAACACCTATATGAAAAGAAAAGAAACATCTCAAATCAATAACTGACCTTTCTATCTTACTACACTGGGGGAAAAGAGAACAAACTAATCACCAAAGCAAGTGGAAGAAAGAAAATTATAGATATAGTAGACTGGAAATTAAAGATATAAATAATAGAAAAATAGTCAATGAAACCAAACTTAATTCTTGGAAGAGGTCAATAAAATTGACAAACCTTTGCGTAGATTAAACAAAGAAAGAGAAGACTAAAATAAAGAATGAAAGAAGGGACATTACTACCAATCTTACAGAAATAAGAATTATAAGCATAAATCCTGACAGTTGTTTTTTTTTTTTTTCTTGTTTGTAATGCAAGTGCCTGACTTAAGCTTTGATTGCGAAGGCATCCACTTCAAAGATGGCTGTCTTGAATAAACACATTACCAGCCACATAAATCGATAAAGAGCCAGGATACTTCCCCCCCCCCCCACCCCCGAGGTTTCCTTGTTTTAGAGATCCTGGTTGATCTCAATAGCTGACCCTCTGAAGGGCACCTGGGTGGCTCAGGTCATGATCTTGTGGTCCATGAGCTCAAGCCCCTTGTTCAGCTCTGTGCTGACAGCTCAAAGCTTGGAGCCTGCTTCAGAGTCTGTCTTCTTCTCTCTCTGCCCCTCCCCCACTCATGCTCTGTCTCTCAAAAATAAATAAATGTTAAAAAAACATTAAAAAATAAAGACTGGCTGCTTTTCCCCCAATATCAGGAACAAGACAAAAATATCTACTTTGAAATTTATATTCAACGTTGTACTGGTAGTTCTAGCCAGCTCAATTAGGCAAGAAAGTGAAATAAAGGGCATTCAGATTGCAAAGCAAGAAGTAAAACTCAATTTTCAGATGACATGATCTTGTATATAGAAAATCTATTTTCTAAAAAACTATTAGAACTAAAGAAACAAGTTTAGCTATGTTGCAGGGTACAAGATCAGTACACAAAACTCAACTTTATTTCTATATACTAGCAATGAACAATCCAAAAATGAAATTAAGAAAACAACTCCATTTATAATAACTCTCAAAAGAATAAAATATTTAGGAATGAAATTAAGAGATGCAAAACTTATACTTTTTAAATTACATAACATTGTCGAAAGAAAGAAGAGACCTAGTTAAGTACAAAGACACCCCATTCAAGGATTGGGAGACTTAAAATTGTTAAAATGGCAATAGTCCCCAGATTGAGCTACACGTTCAGTGCAATCCCCATCAAAATTCTAGCTGGTTTTTACGGGTATTGAAAGGTTGATCTCAACATTTCTATGGAAATGCAAGGGATTGGGAATAGCCAAACAGTGTTGAAAAAGAACAAAGTTGAAGGAATCACACTTTCTGATTTCAAAAGTTGATACAAAACTACAATGATCTACACAGTATGATGCTGGCATTAGGATAGAAATATAGACCAATAAAATAGAATTGAGAGTACAGAAATAAGTCCTCATATTCATTGTCAATGGATTCTCAAAAAGGGTGCCAAGACCACCCGATGGGGACAGAAAATTATTTCAACACATAGTGTTGGGACAATTGAATATCATCATGCAGAAGAATGAAGTTAGATTCCTTCCTCACATTATGCACAGAAATTAATTCAAAATGAATCAAAGACCTAAATGCAAGTGCTATAAGTATAAAAATACCAGAAGAAAATACAGGTTTAAACTTCATGACCTTGGATTAAACAATAGCTTTTTAGATTTGACACCAAATGTACAAGCAAAAGAAAAATACATAAATAGGTCATCATCAAAATTAAAAACTTCTGTGCTGAAAACATGCAATCAGAAAAGTAAAATGACAATTCACAGAATGAGAGAACATATTGCAGATCATATATCTGAGAAAGGACTTGTATCTAGAAGATAAAGACTCTTATAATTCAACAATAGGGGTGGTTCAGTTAGTTGAATATCCAACTCTTTATTTCGGCTCAGGTCATGATCCCAGGATGGTAGGATCAAACTCCGCACCAGGCTCTACACTGAGCATGGAGCCTGCGTGAGATTCTCTCTCTCTCTCTCTCTCTCTCTCTCTCTCTCTCTCTCTCCCTCTCCCTACCCCTCTTCCTGACTTACGCACTCTCTCTGTAAAAGCAAACAAAGCCAATTCAACAATAAAAACAAGTAACACAATTAAAAGTTGGACAAAGGATCTGAATAGATATTCCTCCAAAGAAGATATACAAGCCCATGAAATGATGTTCAACATCATTAATCATTAGGGAAATACAAATAAAAACCATAATCAGATAGTTCTTCACACTCACTAAGATAGCAAAAATAAAAGAATGTTTATATAAAAATTTGTACACACTTCTAAATAAACCTTTAACCATATACAAACTCATTGCAGCATTACTCATAATAGTCAAAAAATGGAAATATGGTCAAATGTTTACCAACTGATAAATGGATAAACAAAATGTGGTATATACATATAATGAGATATCATTCAGCAATAAAAATAAATGATTACAAAACAAGCTACAATGTAAATGAACCTTGAAAACACTATGCTGAGTGAAAGAAATCAGTCATAAAGGACCACATACTGTTTAATTCTATTCATATGAGATGTCCAGAATAAGCAAATCCATAGAGACAGAAAATAGATTGGTGGTTGCTAGAGCAAGGCCATGGTGGCGAGGGTGGGGGTGGGCGGGTTTGTGTATGCATAAGAAAAAATAAGAAGTAACTGATAATGAATGCAAGGTTTCTTTTGGGAGTGATAAAAATGCTCTAAAATTATTTGTGGTGATGGCTTCACAACTCTGAATATTTTAAAAACCATTGAATGGTATACTTTAATGGATGAATGGTATGGGGTATGTAAATTATATCTCAATAAAGCTGTTATTTTTGAAAGTAGGTAACATAATCTAACTGTTTCCTACGGAGACAGTCATTAAAGAGATTTGAAAAGATGTAAAACAATGCCACTCTTTCCCACTGAATTTTTTAGAATATATACTTATTTTTATTTAAAATATGTTATGTTAATGCATAATGGGTTGGTTATTAGTTTTTAACGAATTAAATAGTTCTTAAAGTTTTTAATTTTAACTTCTAATATGGTAAATTTTGATAAATAAAAATGCATAAATTGTTATAAGAGATTATTATGAGGACATGATATGAAAATGTATAAAGGAAATGAAATGAATTTAATTAAAAAATACCAAGGTAAAAACATACCATTCACATACAAGTAGTAAGTACTACCAATAGAAAAAAGCACTGCTAAAAAGTGTTTGGAACTTTATTTAAAAACAACAAATGCCCTTTTATATTATTTGAAGATGCATGATACTATACTTTGAAAATTAAAAGTAAGTTTAGAATTATTATAGATCATTCAGAAAAAAAATCCTAGCAAAATGGATATGCCTATTTTTATATATTTTAAGGCTAAGTTGTATTCTCCAAAGGTATCTTTAAAATTATTCTCATCTTGTAGAACTTTACTTAGCTGGTGATGTAATAATAGCCTTGCCATGGAGAAGGGCACAGATGATGTCAGTTGGGCAATACCAGTTCCAACAAATGGTTGCTGTGAGGACAAACGGGCCCAAGTGGACTGCGTCCAAGAGAATCAAGTTTCTAGTCATTCAATGGACATTTCAGTTTGTTTCTATTTGCTCTGAAAGCTAGCAACCACCTACAGCAACACTCCAGGGAATCATAAACAAAGATGCCTGAACTTGTCATACATTTTCCATGGTTATCAAAGCCTTTCTGTTAATGAAGCATGTGTGGCTGAAGTTTACAAACTCAGAGTGCTGGGTGTTCTTCACACTTGCTACTACCACACCTACTTAACCCCTGACTCCCAGTGTCTCCTGGGGATCCATACAGCCACCTACCTCTCTTTCTTTGAGTTATGCATAAAGAGAATTTGATAGAAAGGATAATGAGAAGTGATTGCTAATGGATACAATGTTTCTTTTTGGTGTGATGAAAACATTCTGGAATTAGTGATGATGGTTATACAATTCTGTGACTATAATAAAAACCACTTGATTGTACACTTTATTTTTTTTTATTAATTTTCTTTTCATTTTGGGACAGATAGAGAGTGAGCATGGGAGGGGCAGAGAAAGAGGGAGAGAGAGAATCCCAAGGAGGCTCTGCACTGTCAGCATGGAGCCCGATGCAGGGCTTGAACCCAAAAACCATGAGATCATGACCTGAGCTGAAACCAAGAGTCAGACATTCAACCAATTGAGCCACCCAGGTGCCCCAATTGTATACTTTAAATGAATGGATTTTATGGTATGTAAATTATATCTCAATCAATAAATGAGAGCTAGCTCATGGGCTAAAATTAGCTGGGTAGTTTAGTTACTTGAAGGGCTTGTTCACAGACATTTTGAACAACAGCTTTTTCTTTAATGGAAAACTTAATTGGGGGCACAGGACTAGAAGGTGTTGTGTTTGAAGGTGTTTAGTGAGAACAAAGGAGCTGTAGAGTTTCTCTCTCTGGAATGGAGAAGGTTGAAGACTTTTTCTGACACTTGAAGATTAGATTATGTGAGTGTAAATTATGCAGATCAATATTTGACTTTGCATATTGGTCTGGGGAAAACTATTTATTGAAAGACTGGTTGACTCTTACAAATGCTCTGGTGTGGCTAAGGGGAAATATATATATATATATATATATATACACACACACACACATATATATATATGTATATATACATACATACATACATACATACATATATACATATTGGGAGCAGAAGCAGACTTTAGGGTACATTTCTAGACAAGAGAAGGCAGAGGTCTCAATAGAAAAATTAGCTTGGACATAGGGAGATTTGGAGCCAAGCATGGGGACTTAAGAGGGAAGGAGTGGTAGCTATAAGCAATGAGATGTCCCTACCTAACTGATTCTCAATCTTCCACCATCCCTTCAAGCGTCCAAACCAGGGAGGTAAGAAGTTCAAGGCCCAGAACGCTTCTGCCTAAGAGCTCAAAGCATCTTCTAAAATGAGGGTCTGAATTGGTACCCTAATATAGTTTGACCTCTAGGGTAAACAAGACTATTCCATTGATAGAGAGGAAGGTCCTGATGCAGATAAAACCCTGCCTGGGGAAGTAGACAAGGTGGAACTCTAGCAAACCCACTGGATAGACTTGCATATGTCTGTGTGTAAGGGACTGAACTCTTCCTGGGAGGGAACTCATCCGAAGGAAGAAGGTGACAGAATTATGTAGAACCAGCATATATTTTGCCTGTGAGTTTGGTTTCCACCCAGCCTTCCCTGGACCTGTGTGTGAATCCCAAAGAAAGAAGGGGCAATGAGTAAAAATGTAAGGAGACAGTTTCACTGGAAACATCTATGAGATGGGGGAAAATTGAGTTGAGTGTAACACAAAAAGGGAGAGAGGCATTCTGTTTTCAACTAAGCGAAACTAATCCCTAGGTCCAACAATTGTGATACTATTTTGGGTATCTCTAGGCTCTGCCAGTTGGAAATGGGTGGCTGCTATATATTTCCTTTCCCACAATCTAACAACCAGATGGCATGTAACAATCAGTGTTAGGCTCAGACCAGATTCTGCCACATGGACAAGCCTTATTGTCAACAAGGTCCTGAAAGTCACACAACCAGTTTTGTGACCTCAGTGAGGTTCCCACTCTTACTTCATTAGGCATTCTGATGCACATTGGATTCATTTCTCAGGGCTGCACTAACAAAGCACCACAATATTGGTATTTTAAAACAAAGAAATCTATTCTTGCCTGGTTCTAGAGGCTACAAGTCTAAAAGCAGGGTGTCAGCAAGGCCATGCTCACTCTGAGACACTGAGTAGAATCATTCCTTCTCTCTCCCTAGCTTCTGATGGTGGCCAGCAATTCCTGTTGTTCCTCGGGTTGCAGCTGCCTCATTCCAATTTCTGCCTCTGCGGTCACATGGCATTCTCCCTGTGTGTCTCTCCTTATATGGACACCAGTCAAACTGGATTAGATTCCAGTACATTCTGTTAAAAACAAGATAACAGGGGGCGCCTGGGTGGCTCAGTCAGTTGAGCGTCCGACTTCCGCTCAGGTCACGATCTCACGGATTGTGAGTTCGAGCCCCGCATCGGGCTCTGTGCTGACAGCTCAGAGCCTGGAGCCTGCTTCTGCTTCTGTGTCTCCCTCTCTCTCTGCCCCTAACCCACTCGCATTCTGTCTCTGTCTCTCTCAAAAAATAAATAAACATTAAAAAAATTAAAAAAAAAAAAAAAAACAGCAACAACAACAAGATAACAGGCCCAAAATGGAGTCACTTATGCTAAGTCCTACCTTGCCAAACTGAGTCTTAATCCTTAACTTAATTACAATCTCAGACTTTCCGGGAATAAAATGTTAAACGGGTCAATCTGGAATTACTTGGTTATCACTAGTGAGGTAATCTGCCCGATAGACTCCTGCTGTCCCTTAAAGGAAGGTGATCTTCCCATAGCCAATCCACTTTTTGCTAGTATAACTTCTTTGTCCTGCTCCATTCTGCCTATCAAAGTCTTTAATTCTGTACGGCTCCTCAGAGCTCCTTTTTGTCTGCTAGATGGAATGTTGCCTGATTCCTGGATCATTGAATAAAGTCAAGAAAATCTTTAAAATTTGGTCAGTTGAATTTTGTCTTTCAATGGATCTCATCTTAACTTGATTATATCCACAAAGACCCTATTTCCAAAAAGGTTATATTCATAGGTACCAGGGGTTAGGACCTCAACATATCATTCTGGATGACACAGTTCAACCTATGGCACATACCTGGCCAGAAAGAGTCATTCTAAAGCCAACACAGCAATGTCCTGACCACAGGACCAGACAAGTTTCTAGTTGAGCCTGGTGATAAGGTCCTTTGTAAAGGGAAGACCAAGTAGGGTCCAAGGTCTTGGTCCAACCGGTAAATGGTAAGCTCATAGGTCTTCTGATTCTTGTGGACCATGGTGCATTCCCATGGACCCCTTCTCAGGGTGATAGGAGGTGAGTAGCTTTTAAATAAATAAAATAAAATACATAGGATTGTAAAGGAAACCAACTATATTAAAATACAATTCTCAAAATATTTTTAAAAATTTTTGCTATAATAATTTGTGTTTCTTTATTTTTTTAATTTTTTTTTTATTTGAGAGAGTACGCACAAGCAGGGGAGGGGCAGAGAAAAGGAGAGACAGAATCCCAAGCAGGCTCCACACCATCAGCACAGAAGCCTGATACAGGGCTCAAACTCACAAACCTGAGCTGGGACCAAGAGTCCCACTGCACCACCCAGGCGCTCTTTGTGTTTCTTTATTAACACTTCAAATAACAAAATGTAGTGGCAAGTCTAATAATTATTATGATTTCAAAGTAATAATGAGTCTGAACAACATTTGGAGATGTCTGCAACTGTAACTTCCATGAAAATACCTGAGATTTCTTCTGTGGCAGAATCATTGGTACTCCCCTTCTACTGTAGTTTTCTGCCTACTTTCATAATGGAGGGAAATACAGTTTTTCAGTTTGAGAATAATGAAAACAAAGATGTAATTTTTTTGCCATCCAAATGGATAGATTTTCTGAATTCTACTTTTAGCCGCCTGGGCGATCAATGGACTCCAGATGAAGAAGTCCTGCCACTAGTGGATATAGAGAGTGTATTCCTGATTAGGTAATTTCAAAAGGTAACTAGCAGTCCTGGAGGAAACAAAAAGTTCATGCCATTACATTGTCTGTATGGGCAGCATAGAGGAGGCTGCAAATGCAGGGGTTCTAGCCAAGATGGGAGGAATGAGGGTCTTAGAGAAACAATAAAACTATCAGCAGGAAGCAGGGCTGGAGTAGTCCTAAAAAACAGTTAGGAAAAGGGGATGATGGAGCTGTCCAATAGACAGGACGAGCACAGGGGAAATTAAACTGTAGAAATGGCCAACACCGTTTGGTAATTACCATGTTGGTAAGTACTTGGAAGCTACCCCTGGGGGCCCCTAGAAATTATCTGAAGACATTCCTGTATCATTTGCTGGGTAGCTAGACCCAATGAAACATACATTATGCTAGTATATTTCAGATGGTTGTCATCTACAAACAGCACAAGCTTGAGAATCTATCATTTCATTATCTATTCAAGGTTAAAAAACCTCAACTTAAATTTCAGAATTTATCATTCTGCTTTAGTGATGATGCCCTCAAAGAGGTAAGTCTTTTTTTTTTAAAGCAGAAGAGAACCTTCCATAAGTGAACTGTTGGGTAGGCCATTGTCTAATGCATACAATCTGTGACACCTATTTCGAAACGTTTAAATTTTTTAAAAAATTTTTAACGTTTATTTTATTTTTGAGAGAGAGAGAGACAGAGCAGAAAGAGAGAGAGAGACACAGAATCTGAAGGAGGCACCAGGCTCTGAGCTGTCAGCACAGAGCCTGCCAGGAGGCTCAAACTCATGAACTGTGATATCATGACCTGAGCCAAAGTCAGATCTTAACCAACTGAGCCACCCAGGTGCCCCCTATTTAGAAATGTTTAACTTTTGTGTGTGTGTGTGAGAGAGAGCCTGAGTCAGGGAGAGAGAGAATCTCAGGCAGACTCCATGCTCAGTGAGGAGCCTGACACAAGGCTTGATCCCATAACCTTGGGATCATGACGTGAGCTGAAATCAAGAGTCGGACTCTCAACAAACTAAGCCATCCAGGCGTCCCTAGATGTGTTAAAAATAGCACTTCAGCACATCATGTGTCATCTTCTACTCAGTCAAATATGATAGAGGTGTAGTTGATGGGGTTGCTGGGGGTCGGTGGGGAAGGATGTTCAGTCCTGTCTCTAAACCTCTCCTCTCGTTTTTCTATTGTGTCTGGCCCACCATTGATATATCCCGTGAGTTAGCAGCCTGCAAAAGAAAAAGTAAAGCTCCCAACCTCTGTTTTAGAGAAGATATCTTGATCCAATCATTCAAGACTGAATAATCCACCTTCCTGGATCACTCTCTTGAACAGCCGTGCCTTGGAAGGGGCCCTAGGATGGACACCAGGACCTGGTGCTGTCATAACCCTGCTGAGGATTAGTTGTCTGACCTTGCAAAGTCCTTTAATCTCTTGAGGCTTCAGTTTCTCCTCTACTAAATCGCTGAGGAACTTTCCAGTTCAAAAATTATTCTGTGACAGCATAATGCTTAAAGGAAAAGCATTCTTGTGGACATCCAGTACTGTTTTTGAGGATTATAATCAAAATATTCTTTAAACAGGTAAACCTAGAATGACATATAAATTTTTATGCAAATAATGTTAGAGATTTGAAACAACAAAATGATGAATCCAATAAAAATTTTAATCTGATATTATCATTAAATTTCAATTACTTTTATTCATTAATACTTGACATTATTAATCCAATGGGATAGATAATACTAGTTTGCATTACCTAGGTTTCTGCTTACAGATGGAATACAATTTTCCAGAGCTCTCCCTCTACCACTGTGGGTTTTTTGTTTGTTTGTTTGTGTCTGTGTGTGTGTGTGTGTGTGTGTGTGTGTTTAACTTCAAAACATGTTTTTTTTTTTAAACCACCTTATTGGCAAATGATTGACATACAAAAAGCTATACATATTTAATGTGCACAACTTGGTGAGTTTAGGATGCGGCTGTTTTTGTTTGTTTGTTTGTTTGTTTTTTAATTTACATTCAAGTTAGTTAGCATATGGTGCAACAATGATTTCAGGAGTACATTCCTTAATGCCCCTTACCCATTTAGCCCATCCTCCCTCCACAACCCCTCCAGCAACCCTCTGTTTGTTCTCCATATTTAAGAGTCTCTTATGTTTTGTCCCCCTCCCTGTTTTTATATTATTTTTGCTTCCCTTCCCTTATGCTCATCTGTTTTGTATCTTAAAATCTTCATATGAGTGAAGTCATATGATATTTGCCTTTCTCTGACTAATTTCGCTTAGCATAATACCCTCTAGCTCCATCCATGTAGTTGCAAATTCTACCACTGTGTTCTATTTGTTGACAGTTCTCCCATCATTCTCTCCCCTTGAACTATTGTGAAAATTTTGTCAAGCCATGACATCATTTGACCTTTACTTGGAAGAATTCCCTGATTACACATTATGTCCTCCTTTGCTTGTTTTCTGCCACATCTGCAATTATTAACGTGAAACTACATAGCACCAAATTACACTGTAATCAATGGCCATATCTTCCTAAGGAGTATCCAGATGATCCCCAAAGTTCCCATTAGTATTTTTATTAGGTTGTCATTATAATAAAAACAGAAGAAATTTAAATTTCTTATAAATTCACAATTCCCTGGGATCTCAGCTTGAAAAATGCTGTTTTATGACTCCACAGTGGCCTTCGCAGAGACTTAGTCTAGTGCCTGTATATTACACATACATTAGACCCTCACTTCTTCTAGAGTTTTTTGGAGATCAGGATGTAGAACACAAGATCCAATATTTTTCAAAATGTCATAAAACACAAGGTGATGCCCAGAAAAGAAAGATTGTGATCTATCTTACAGAAATCCTGCTATCCAAGAGTTACTTAAATAAGGAAAGAGGCATAAGGTCTGTAAGATCCAAAGACCAAAAGAAATAGTACTACAGTGAGAAAAGCACAGCCTGAGACTTACCTCCTGGCTCAGATGTGTGGTCTATTTGATTTTATGCAGGCTACTGTCATAGAAAAAGCTCATGAGAAACATGAAGAAGAAGCTTACAGTACACAAGAAAGATATGGCTGACCTTCATACGGTAGCCCAAACCCTTACATCTCATGGTCAGAACAATGTGAAGGTAGTAAGTACTCTCATCATGAAGCACAGCAAAGTGAACGTGGCTTAGTAATTAATCATGACACAGAAGCAAACCATCGCACAGAAAGCCCAGAGTCTACTGGTGGCCTGGCATGTTTTGGTGGATCCAGAATGAAACTGTCAGTCTCTGTGGGAGTTTGGTCACTGTCACACAGAAGCAAAGAACGTTTTTCACACTGAACTGGTGGAGGAGAACTGAGTGACAGCCCACTCAGTGGCAAAGCAGGTGTCAGCATTAGGGATAATACAGACACTGACAAGGTCTTGCAAACTCTCAAATTTTCTGAGGGAGATGAATACTTGGGAAGCATGCATTTTTATAAATATTGTTTGTTTTGTTTTTGTCTTTTTTCTTATCAAGAATAGACTTATTTCTTTAAGGTCTCCTTACCTCTTTCCTATTAAAATCCCTGTCCAGAAAGACACGAATCAATTATAGTAATTGCTGCAGAGGTGAAAAAAAGAAAAAAATCAAGAATAGTTAAAATAAAGCCTAGAATGGAATATTATTAGAAAGCCTTTAGTACATCTTTTTTTTTAGTTAAACTTTTTCATTTTGAAACCATTATAGATTAACATTCAGCTGTAAAACAGTCAGATCCCATGTACCCATTAGCCAGTTTCCCTCAAAAAGACACCTTGCAAAACTAGAATATAGTATAAAAACTAGGATATTGACATGGATATGGTCAAGTTGTAGAACATATCCATCACCACAAGGATGCTTCGTGTTGTGCTTTTACAGCCACACCTGCTTCCCTCCCACACCTACTTAATCTTTAAACCTTGATCAACCACTACTCTGTTCTCCATTTCTAAATTTTGTCATTTCAAGAATGTTGTATAAATGGAATCATGCAGTTGGTAACCTTTCAGAATTGGCTTTTTTTTCACACAGCATACCTCCCTGGAGATTTATCCAAGTTGTTGAATGTATCCATAGTTTGTTCTTTTTATTGTGGAGTAGAATTCCATGACAAGGACATATCACAGTTTACTTCATTTTTCCTCTGTTGGAAGACATCTGGGTTGTTTCCACTTTGCGGCTATTATAAAGTTGCTATAAACATGCCTGTATATATTTTTGTGTGAATGTAAGTTTTCATTCCCCTAGGAAAAATACCTATGATACAATTGCAAGGTTGCATGGTGGTTACATGTTTAGCTTTTTATGAAACTGCCACACTGTTTTTCTGCTATACTATTTTACATCCCCAACAACGATGTGTGAGTGTGTATTCTAAAAGGCATATGAAAGGAAAAGGAACTGAGTACCTAAGACAATTTTAAAAACGAATAAACTAGGAGCATTTTATAATTTTCAGTATACGAGTCCCTCAACCTGCCATGTTAGATTTACAACGATTTCTTTTTCAAAATAATCTTCTTTGTTTTTCTATTTTAATTTCACTAATTTCTGCCCTGACCTATTTCCTTCCTTCTACTTGCTTCGGGTTTATTTTGTTCTTCTTCTTCTAGGTTCTTGAGGTAGGAGCTTAGTTAGATTATTGATTTGAGGCATTTCATCTTTCCTAATATTTGCATTTAGCGCTATAAATTTCCCTCTCAGCATGGCTTTAGCTGTTTCCCACAAATTTTGAGTTGTGTTTTCATTCAATCCAGCGTATTTTTTTTTTAAATAGGTTCTACATTGGGCATGGAGCCCAACGCAGGGCTTGAACTCACAACCCTCAGATCAAGACCAGAGCTGAGATCAAGAGTTGAATGTTTAATGGACAGAGCCACCCAGGTGCCCCTCAATCCAATAGATAAGTTTTAAATTTATCTTAAGAGTTCCTTCTTAACCTATGGATTATTCAGAAATGGGTTGTTAAGTTTCCAAGTGTTTGGAAATTTTCCTATTATCTATTATTAATTCCCAGTTCGATTCTATTGTCTTTGAAGAATATATTCTCTATTGTTTTAATTCCCTAAAGTTTGTGGAGGTTTGTTTCAAAGTCAAGGCTGTGGTCTATTTTGGTATATGTATTGTGAGCATTTAAAAAGAATGTGTATTTTGCTGTTGTGCTGTGACATTTTCTACAAATGTCAATTAGATCTTTGTAGTTGATGGTGCTGACTGCTTCTAAATTTTTGCTAATTTTCTATCTAATTGCTCTATCAATTGCTGACTAAAAGTTATTAAGGTTCCCAACTATAATTATGGATTTGTTTATTTTTCCTTTCATTGCTTCAGTTTTCCTTCATGTATTTTGCAGCTCCGTTGTTTGGTACAAACATACTTAGGATTATTATGTTTTTTGGTAGATTGACTCTTTTATGATAAAATTACTCTCTCTGTTACCACTAATTCTCTTTGCTCTCAAATCCCTTGTATTTTATTTTAGATCTTTTGTCTTTTCTAATATACATACTCAGTGTTATAAATTCCCTTCTAACACTGCTTTTGCTACATCACACAAGTTTTGATGAGTTGTATTTCATTTTTATTTAGTTCAAGATATTTTTAAATTTCTCCTGAGACTTCCCTGATCCATGTGTTATGTAGAAGTGTGATGTTTATCTTCAAACGTCTGGGGATTTTTCCAGCCATCTTTCTGTTGTTGACTTCTAATCTAATTCCATTGTGATCTAAGACCATACTTTGTATTATTTCTATTCTTTTATATTTGTTAAGGCATGTTTTATGACCCAAAATGTGGTCTATCTCAGTGAATGTTCTAACTGAGCTTAAGACAAATGTGTATTCTGTTGTTGTCAGATGAAGTATTCTATAAATGTCAAATAGATCCAGTTGATTGATGGTGCTGTTTGGTTCAACTTTATCCTTACTGATTTTCTGCCTGCTGGATCTGTCAATTACTGATAAGAGTGTTGAAATCTCCAACTATAATAACAGATATATCTATTTTTCCTTGCTGTTCTACCAATTTTTGCCTCGCATATTTTGTTATTTTAATTCCAGTATAGTTAACATACAGTGTTATATTCATTTCAGATGTACAATATAGCAGTTCAGCAATTCTATACATCACCCTGTGCTCTTCACAACAAGTGCACTGCTTAAACTCCATAACTTATTTAACCCATCCTCCCACACACTACCTCATACATCTTTATGCTCTGTTGTTAGGTACATACCCATCAAGGATTGTTAAGTCTTCTTGGACAATGGATCCTTTTATTATTATGTAATGCTCCTTTTTATCCGTGATAATTTTCCTTGCTCTGCAGTCTGCTTTATCTGAAATTAATACACCTAGTCCAATAATATCGGTTGAATTGTGTCCCTGCTAAAATGATGTTGAAGTCCTAATCCTCAGTACCTCAGAATGCGACCTTATTTGGACATAGGGCTATTACAGATGTAATTAGTTAAGATGAGGTCATGCTGGAGTAGAATGGGACTCTAACCCAATATGACTGATGTCTATGTAGAAAGGAGGAATTTGGAGACAGATACGTGCACAGGGAGAACACCATGTGAAGATTGGAATTCTGCTGCCAAGGACATATCTGAAGTTAGGAGAGAGTCCTAGAACAGACCCTTCCCTTCAACTTCAAATTGGGGATAGCCCTGCTGACACCTTAATCTTGGACTTTTGGTCTTCAGAACTGTAAGACAATAAATTCCTGTGTTTAAGCCACCTACCTTATGGCATTTTGTTTCAGCAGCCCTAGCTAACTAACTCATCCAGGTTTCTTTCGATAGGGTTAGCATGGTGTGTCTTAGGGCTTAAGTCTGTTACTTCTTTGTTTGCAGGTTTTTTTCCCCTCTGTTTTTCATTTCTGTCTTCTTTTTTCCTGTCCTCTTTTGAATTACTTATACATTTTGTTAGAATTCTGTTTTATCCATAGAGTTCTTGAGTATATCTCTTTGTATAGCTTTTTAGTGGTTGCTCTAGGTATCACATTATATACACATGAATTAGCACAACGTCCTGTCCTCATTTTACCAGTTGAGTGAAGTACAGAAACTTATTTTCCTTAATGGGCCTTTACCTTCTCCCACTAATACTATAAATATTTCCTCTACATACATTTAGAACCACATCAGTGGTTACAATTTTTGTTTCCATCATCAAACACAGTTCAAGAAAATCAAGAGGCAAAGGAGAATATATCATATTTTTGCTATGTTCTTTCTTTCTTCCTCCTTTTCCAAAGTTCCTTTTTTATTATTTCCTTTCTGTTTAGAGGATGTTTTTTATTCATCTTTTTAGGTCAGGTCTACTGGCAATAAATTCTTTAGTTTTCCTTTATCTGAAAATGTCTTGATTTCTTCCTCATTTCTTAAGAATATTTTCCTGAATATAGGATTCTGGGTAAACAGGCCTTTTCTTTCAGTATTTGAAAAATATTGTACACGTTCTTCTGGTCTCCATGGTTTCTGATGAGAAATCTGTTGTCATTCAGATTGTTTCTCCTCCCAAAGATAAGATGTTGTTTCTTTCTGGATGCTTTCACGTTTTTTGTTTGTTTGTTTGTTTTTTGTTTTCTTTTTATCTTTCTCTTTAGTTTTTGGGCTTTGACTATAATGTATCTTAGTGTGGATTTCTTTGTGTTAATTCTATTTGGGGCTTACTAAGCTTCTTTAATCTATGGTTTTATATCTCTTGCCAAATGTGGGAAGTTTTTCAGCCATTACTTCTTCCAGGACTTTTTAAGCCCTACCTCCTTTCTTTTTTTCCTCCTCATTCTGGGCATACAATAGATAAGTATTAAATATTTTGTTATAGTCCCACAGTTTCCAGAGGCTCTGCTGATTTTTTCAGCCTATTTTATCTCTGATGTTCAAATTAAGTAATTTCTATTATTTTATCTTCAAGTTCACATATGCTTTCCTCTATATCATCCAATTTTCTGTTGAGCCATTTTGGGTTATTATAATTTTCAATCATAAAATTTCCATTGGTTCTTCCTTATATCTTCTATTTATTTGCTGAAACTATTTCTTCACTGAGAATTTCTAGTTTTCCACTAGTTTCAAGCATGTTCATAATTGCTCATTGAAGCATTTTTATCATGGCTGCTTTAAAATGTTGATCAGATAAATCTAATGTCTTTGTCATCTTAGTATTGGAATATATTGTATCTTTTCATTTGTTTGAGAGCTGATTCTTGATATGATGAGTGATTTTTTAGTAAAGCCTGGACATTTGGGGTATTATGTTATTACATTGGTTTTTATCTATACCTTCTGTTTTGTTTGACTTCTTTTGACACGACTTCAACAGTGGTGAGGTTGCCACCTTGTTACTGCCAGGTGAGGGTACAACCCAGGTTTCCCAGGTGGCCACCTTTAACACTCAGGGGTGATGTACCTCCTCATTACTACCAGGTGGGGGTGGAAGTTCTGGCTCCCCACTAGCCTATACCTCCCTGTCTGGGAGGAGCAGGAGTTTGTCATTTATTCATCCCCTCATGGCCTCCACTGATATCACCTGGGGTAGCCTTGTTATTGCTGGGCAATAATGAGCCCCCTGACTCTCCACTAGTCTTCTCTAACATAGTCTGAAAAAAGGGATTGGGGCAACTGGTGAGGGTGAGAGTCTAGGTTTCTTGCTCAGCCTTTGCTGGAATCGGTGGGAGTGGGGACATACGGGCTTTGTTTTGTAGTATTTAGCTGAAGTACAGTAGTTATTATCTAAAATTTTCTGTCAAATATGCTTTCACTTTTTTGGTCATTTGGTTAGAAAGAACAAGCTTTGTGGAGGTTTTTTTTCTTTTCTTTCTTTCTTTGTTCTTTTTTTTTTTTTTTTTTTTTTTTTTTGTCTGTGCCATTGGCATTTCCAGGTTTCCAGCTTCTTCTGCTCTAAGTCAAGAAAGAAAGAAAGAAAGAAAGAAAGAAAGAAAGAAAGAAAGAACCCAAAGAACACACCACCAGGTCATTCCTTGAATCCTAAATCCCAAGTTAGTCTGCCTTCTCCTCTCCATCTTTCAGTCTTCTTATGTTTGTTTTGTATACAGTGTCAATGGTTTTTAGTTATACTTAGTATGAAGAATAAGTAAAGTGCATATATGCTATCTTCCCAGAAGTCCCCCGCTGCATTTAAAGATTTACTTTGGAAGTTTATCCTTTAGATAAAGAAATGGAGACCTAGGCTTTCCCACATTAAGATCATGATGACTCAGCAATGGTCTTTTCAAACGTCATCCAATTAGAGTAGAACAATCTCTGCCTGTCTGTCGTTCCTTCCCAGAAGTAGACCTGAGATGGAGATTTGGATGAAAAAGGTTTATTAAGAAGTGAATAATCAATAGGCAAGTGAAGAGGTGAGACTGGGAAGTGAGGGAAGCCAAACAAGGGCGCATTATCAAAGAAAGTAACTTTGGCTTCAGCCCTCAGGGGACAATGGTCCAAGTGTCCCTTCTGAGTTGCCCTGATCAGAGGCAAGGGCAGGACCAGCTTCATGGGAGTGTGCAGTCATACAAGACCCCTCACTCAGAAGTTGCTGAACTTGATTTAATGCTCTGCTCTATCTTGAAATTGTTAATATTGTTTAACAAGGGCACTACATTTTTCATTTTGCGCTGGGCCCTACAAATTGTGTAGCCAGGGGATACTTCCCTCCCTGAAAAGGAGTTGGAGGGACATAAATTCCTAGGCATTCTGGGTTCTTCTTTAGCTCAGAGGTACTGGGTTGCACAGTATCCTACCAAAATTCATATCCACTAGAACTTTGGAACCTCCTTATTTGGAAATAAAGTCATTGCAGACAGATATAATGAGTTAAGATGAGGGTACTGGATTAGGGTGGGCCCTAATCCAATGACAGGTATCTTTATAAGAAAGAAAACACATACACACCTACACACACAGGGGAGAATGTCATGTGAAGAGGCAAAAGTTGGAGTGAAACATGTACAAGCCAAAGAACACCAATAATTGCCAGCCATCCACCAGAAGCTAGGAGAGGCATAGAACAATTTCTTCCTCAGAGCCTCCTAAAGACACCAACCATACTGACTCTTTGATTTTGGACTGCCAGCCTTCTTAACTGTAAGATAATAAAATTCTGTTGTTTTAAGCCACCCAGTTTATAACAGCCTTTAGGAAATCAATGCACCAGGCCAGGTAGACTCTGAATACTGGCTAGTGGGAATGAAGGCATACCTGGGCCAGCATGCAAAAGATTGACAAAGGATCTCAAAAGAAAAGGCAGAGCCGTGTTGGGGCCAGCCCCTCTGGTCTTGGCCTGTCACTTAACCAAACCAATTTCTCATCCTCAATGAGGATGTGGACTAATGACCTAAATAAGAGGGAGGTGTTCAGACAACAGGAAGGGTGGGGCTTCCAGTAAACCAGAGAGGCTGACCCCACTTAATAATAGCATTTGCATTCACAAAAACAAAAACAAAAACAAAAGAAACACCCACAACCAACAAAACAACCTGTCAGAAGGCCAAATTCAGCTTCTGGGCCTGAATTTGTACTTTTGGCCCAGAAGCTCTCCAGGTACTCAGCCCACTCATGCTGATCCTCATGTTATAACTGTTCTCTGGGATAAAGCTTCTTCTACCCCAATGTCAGGCCAGCTTTGTTCACAGATCTGTGATTCAGTAGTATCAACTATTCATAAATCTCCACCATTGCCCATAAGGGTTCTGAAATTCCTTCCTGATTTACTTCCTGGATTAAGACATTAAAGATATTTGGTTAAATTCAAATATCATCAATGTCCTCAGTCTACTAAAGCAGTGGAAATTAAACTTAAATTACATTATCACATGGCCTCTCTGAAGAACTTGTAGAGTCTAAAGCAGAAGGACTAAGCAGGTGCATTTTGGTGAGAATCAGGAGAATATGAACCATAGGATACCACCTGGGTGACTGCACTCCAGTCCAAGTAAAATAACACTGAATGAGATAGCAGGCAACGGGAAGAGTGTGCTATGAGTTGGAAAAAAAGCTATATAAAAAAGGAGTCCTGGAAGATAAACATCATTGAATCAAAATATTGCACCTGGCTGACACTGCCCACAAAAATGGCTTAAAGAATGTGGGCAAAAAGAATTTTTCTCCTAGGGCACCTGGAGTTGGTTGAGCATCAGACTGGCTCAGGTCATGCTCTCACAGTTTGTGAGTTCGAGCCCCACATCAAGATGGCTGCTGTCAGCCTATCAGCAGAGAGCCTGCTTCGGATCCTCTGTCCCCCTCTCTCTGCCCTTCCCCCACTCGGGCTTTCCCCAAAATAAATAAATATTTTTTTAGTTAAAAAAATAAGGGGCACCTGGGTGGCTCAGTTGGTTAAGCATGAGTTCATGAGTTCGAGTCCCACATCGGGCTGTGTCCTGACAGCTCACAGCCTGGAGCCTGCTTCAGATTCTTTATCTCCGTCTCTCTGCCCCTCCCTGACTCATGCTCGCTCGCTCTCTCTCTCTCTCTCATAGGTAAGTAAACATTTTTTAAAGTACATTTAAAAATAAATAAATATTAAATAAATAAATAAACAAATAAAATTTTCTCCCAATTTTAGGCATTTTGCTTGATGCCAGAGACTTAAAAATAAAAAAACCCATAAATTTAAATATACGTGTTTTCTTCTTCTTCTTTTTTTTTTTTTTTTTTTTTTTTTGGCCCTCACAACATCTCTGAGAAAAAAGCTATTTACATGTCTATTGTATGGATAAGGATAATGAGAATAATAAATATTAAGTGAGTTTTCCAAGGAGCAAAGAGGAAAGCCATTATCAGCCCATATCCTTTCTAGAATATTATGTTTGTCATTCATCACAGGGGATCCTGGCACATATGGGTGCAAATTCTGCCAGTAAGAGATTGGACAGAAGTGATAAAGGATGAATGGCAATCAAGGCCATCTGCATAGACCCACAATTAGTGTGTGACCACACAGGGTTACATGTTCAGAAGGAGGGTGCTTGGGGCTTAGTGCTCTGTGGTTGCCATTTTTAAATCCTTAATAATTTGATCTTTGAATTTGTGTTTTCTAAGTAACGTCTAATGGAAATATGGAGCACGCACCAGGTTCTCGGAGTTTCAGCTCATGTGCAGTCCCACCTCCTGCTGCCTCCCAGCCACCCCAGCTCTGTTGTCCATTCCCCTACCCTGTCCAACAGCCACTACTGCCTTCTACTCCTTCTGAGGGCTGGGCATTGGCTCAGGGAGTGTCAAGGTTGAGCATACTTGCCTTATGCACCTAATTGTGGGTTAGGACCCTGGGCATTGGTGAGGGTCTGCACTTGCTCTATGAGAATCACTATTGTTAAAGGAGCACCACATTAAATATAAAATAAAAAACATCAGGTCAAGAGAGATAAAGACCACAAAAGGAATAAAAAGCCCTTTTCCCCCTTTATAAACAAAGGGACCCATATTTTCATCTTGGACTGGGCCCTGCCAATGATGTAGCCAGCCTTGAAAACCCAACATACAGTGTACATATAAATAACTTGTTAAGCCAAGGTGTCCCTGTGCAACTTAACACTTAACACAGCCCCAACACAGACATATCTGTGATGGTCCAGGGATGACAGGCTGTCACACTGCTCTCAAACACACTCCAGTCCTATGGCCTGATGAGCAGCTCAGAACAATGCAAATCAGCTACAGATAACCTCAGCTTACCCTTTCCTGGGAATAAGCTGTAACACATACTCTTAGATTTGTGATAGTCTGTGTATGAATGAATTATGTTTATTTTGTTCATTGCTAAATTCCATCAGTAGAGTCCTGGGGAGGCACAAAAAAAGTAAATCCTAAGCTCTTCCCTTAACTTTGGCTTTCTATGGAAGTATGGAGGGGAAGCTCAAGTTGTCTTCCACCCTTGTTTTTACTTTTTACCCTTGATTTCCACAGAGTATGGTTGCAGTGTTACTACATATTTCTGAACATGTGTCATCATTCAGACAAAACACAATTGTTGTCCAAAGTGGGGCTAATTTTTATTCTAAGTCTACCATGATCATTCCTGTGAACTCTCCACTTATTTGTGTTGCTCTGAGGATATTCAGTCCTGCTCTTGTCACTTTTTTTTAGCAATAGCTGACTAGAAGGACATGCTCCTCCTGGTCCTGCTCTTGGACAGCTGGTAGGAGCAGAGGCTATGCACTTGAGCCCTAACATCAGTCTGGGCACAGAAGAGAAGCAGATGAACCAGGCAGGGGCACCTGGGGTAAGCAGAGCTCAGGGCTCAGAGGGCAGCAAGATGAACCTGAAAATAGCCTTCCTTATGCCCACACACTTGAGGTCCACAAAGGAACATAGAGAACATGAGCATGGGACTGCATTTGCAAAAAGAATTAAAGCATACGCAGGGGAAGATGGCAGTGGAATAGGAAGATGCTAGACTTGCCTCATCCCTCGAATGCAACTAGATAACTGTCATATCATCCTAAATACCCCAGAAATTGATCTGAAGACTGGCAGAACAAACCCCAGAACCAAAGGTAGAGAAGAAGTCACAATGAAGAAGGTAGGAAAGGTGGAGACATAGCTGAGGAGAGAAAGAGATCTTGGCCATGCAGTGAGGAGGGAGCCACAACTGCAGAGAAGGGTGAGAGACAGACTAGCACACAGAGGAGCCCACATAGGGTAAACAAATCCCCAAAGCAATTGGCTTAGGAAGCAAGACTGGCTGAATTCGTGAGTTCTTGCAACCAGTGGGGCTTAAAGCCTGGAGTTTTAAAGGTCAGTGTGCTTGGCTCTGGGAAAACTCGGAGGACATTGGGGCTGCTCTTGGACAGAGGCAGGCAAATAAGCCCAGGAACACACAGCATGGAAACAGCAATCTGAAGAGCACCTGTAGCACACAGTGGGGAGGTTAATTGCTCATCTTGGAGTATGTCTCAGAAAAGCAGTGTTCACAGAGAGACCCCTCAGGAAACAAAGGAATTGACCAGCACCATTTCCTTCCCCTGCACCTCAGCATAAACATGGAGCCACCTGTGGGAACAGCACAGCATGGACACTCACTAATTTGCCCCCCCCTCCCCCCGCCCACCCTGGGCTCTAGTGGAACCACCTCTCCCAGTCATGCTTGCTTCAGTCTCAGTGCTGCAGGCCCCCTTCTCCAGAAGACCTGCCCAAACCCCTGTAACACTTCATCTCCTGACCCAAGAGTTTTGTGCAGCCTCAGTTCCAGCAGCAGTGGTGACAGGTCTCATTTCACAAGAGACCAAACGCTCCCCACAACAGGGAAAGAGAGCTTCTGCAGATGACAGGACTGAAGGATAGAGTGGCCAGGACAAAACAGCAGAGTGCATGCAGTACACATTATAGACACTTCCAGAAGCATCAGGCCCTGGGGAACAGAGGACACCACATAGCAGGGCACTATAAGACCTCTCCTTCATAGGCCATTACCCTCAAGAACAGGAGACACAGCTGACTCTCCTAACACAGATAAACAGTCACAGAGACTTAGATAAAATTAGAAGAGAAATTTACCCCAAATGAAAGAACAGGACGAGGCCACCACCACAGATCTAAGTAAGCAAAACAGAAATAAGCAAAATGCCCAATAGAGAATTTAAAGTAATGATCCTAAGGATACCTACTGGACTTGAGGAAAAAAAATGGAAAACGTGAGACCCTTAACACAGAGATAAAGAATAACATAGCAGAGATAAAGGGCTTAATAAACAAAAGGAGAAATACATTTGATGGAATAAAGAACAGGATGGAAAAGCAGAGGAATGAATTAGTGGTCTAAATGACAGAGTAATGGAAATTAATCAAGCTGGACAAAAGAGAGAAAAAAGAATTATGCAAAATGAGAATAGACTTAGGGAACTCAGTGACTCCATCAAATGTAATAACTTGCATTTTATAGGAGTCCCTATAAGAGTTCCTATAGGAGAAGACAAGAGAAAAGGAGGCAGAAAATTTATTTGAAGAAATAATAGCTGAAAACCTCTCTAATCTGAGAAAGGAAACAGATATCCAGATCCAAGAGGCACAGAGATTTCCTATCAAAATCAACAAAAGCAGATACACACCAAGACATATTGTAATTAAATTGGCAAAATATAGTGACAAAAAAAATTTTTTTAAGCAGCAAGACAAAAGAAGAGAGTAACTTACAAGGGAAAACCCATAAGGCTAGCAGGGGATACTTTAGAAGAAACTTTCCAGACCAGATGGGAGTGGCATGATGTGTTCAAAGTGTTAAATGGGAAAAATATTCAGCCAAGAATACTCTAGCCAGTAAGGCTATCATTCAGAAGAGTAGGAGACATAAAGACTTTATCAGACAAACAAAAACTAAAGGAGTTCATGACCACTAAACCAGCCCTGCAAGAAATAATAAAGGGGATTCAGGGGCGCCTGGGTGGCTCAGTCAGCTGAGCGTCCGACTTTGGCTCAGGTCAGATCTCACGGTTTGTGAGTTCAAGCCCCACGTCGGGCTCTGTGCTGACTGCTCAGAGCCTAGAGCCTGCTTTAAATTCTGTCTCCCTCTCTCTCTGCCCCTCCCCTGTTCACACTCTGTCTCTCCCTCTCTCTCAAAAATAAATAAACATTTTAAAAAATTTAAAGGGGATTCTGAGTGGAAAGGAGGGACCAAAAATGACTGTATAAAGGTAGGAAACACAGAAGCAATAAAAATGAATGTTTCTGTAAAAAAAATCAGTCAAGGAGCTCATCAAATAAAAGGATGTAAAATATAAAACATATACATAAAATGCAAGAAGGAGAGGAGTAAAGAATGGGTTCAAACTTAAGTGACCATCAACAATATAGACTGCTATATGCAGAAGAGGTTATATACAAACCTAACAGTAACCATATATTTTTAAAAAACACTAATAAATATGCAAAGAATAAAGAGAAATAAATCCAAATATGTCACTAAAGAAAATCAGCAGACCATGAAAGAGAGACAAGAAAAGATGAGAGAAAATCTACAGAAAAAAAAACCCGCAAAACATGTAATAAAATAACAATAAATATATATCTATCAACAATTACTTTGAGTGTAAATGGACTAAATGCTCCAATCAAAAGACATAAGTGACAGAATTTGGCACAAAAACAGACACTCAGATCAATGGAACATAATAGAGAACCCAGAAATGGACCCACAAACATATGGCCAACTAATCTTTGACAAAGCAGGGAAGAATAGCCAATGGAATAAAGACAGTCTCTTCAGCAAATGGTACTGGGAAAACTGGACAGAGACATGCAGAAAAATGAACCTGGACCACTTTCTTACACCATACACAAAAATAAACTCAAAATGGATAGAGGCCTAAATATAAAACAGGAAGCCATCAAAATCCTCAAGGAGAAAGCAGGAAAAAACCTCTTCAATCTCGGCCACAGCAACTTCTTACTCAACACACCTCCAGAGGCAAGGGAAACAAAAGCAAAAATGAACTATTGGGACCTCATCAAAATAAAAAGCTTCTGCACAGCGAAGCAAACAATCAACAAAACTAAAAGGCAATCAACCGAATGGGAGAAGATATTTGCAACAACATATCAGATAAAGGGTTAGTATCCAAAATCTATAAAGAACTTGTCAAACTCCACACCCAAAAAACAAATAATCCAGTGAAGAAATGGGCAGAAGACATGAATAGACACTTCTTCAAAGAAGACATCCAGATGGCCAACTGACACATGAAAAAATGCTCAACATTACTCATCATCAGGGAAATACAAATCAAAACCACAATGAGCTATCACTTCACACCTGTCAGAATGGCTAACATTAACAACTCAGGCAACAACAGATGTTGGCAAGGATGTGGAGAAAGAAGATCTCTTTTGCACTGCTGGTGGGAATGCAAACTGGTGCCGCCACTCAGAAAACAGTATGGAGGTTCTTCAAAAAAAATTAAAAATGGAACTACCCTATGACCCAGCAATTGGACTACTAGGTATTTATCCAAGGGATACAGGGATGCTGTTTCAAAGGGACACATGCACGCCAATGTTTATAGTAGCACTATCAACAATAGCCAAAGTATGGAAAGAGCCCAAATGTCCATCGAATGGATGAATGGATAAAGAAGATGTGGTATAGATAGACAATGGAGTATTACTCGGTAATCAAAAATAATGAAATCTTGCCATTTGCAACTACATGGATGGAACTAGATGGTATTATGCTAAGCGAAATTAGTCAGAGAAAGACAAATATCATATGACTTCACTCATATGAAGACTTTAAGATACAAAACAGTTGAACATAAGGGAAGGAAAGCAAAAAGAGTATAAAAACAGTGAGGGGGACAAAACATAAGAGACTCTTAAATATGGAGAATAAACAGAGAGTTGCTGGAGGGTTGTGGGAGGGGGGATGGGTAAGGGGAATTAAGGAATCTACTCCTGAAATCATTGTTGCACTATATGCTAACTAACTTGAATGTAAATTAAAAAAATAAATTAAAAAAAACTCAATAGATATGTAAAAAAAAAAATTATAGAGAACAAACTGATGGTTACCAGAAGGGAGATGGGTGGGGAAATGGGTTAAACAGGAGTGCAGCTGTGATGAGCACCAGGTGTTGAATCACTATATTGTACCTCTGAAACTACTATAACACTGTATATCAACTAAGAGGAATTAAAATAAAAACTTTAAAAAAGAAAAAAAAAGAAGAAAACTACAGACCAGTATCTCTCATGAACATGAGATATAAAAATTCTCAACAAATGCTTAATATATTGAGTCCAAGAACATATAAGAAGAATTATCACTACAATCAAGGGAACTTGCCTCTGATAGGTAAGTCTGTTCAATATCCGAAACTCAATTAATGGAAGCCATTGAATCAACATACTAAAGAAGATAATTCCTATGATTATATCAACAGAAAAAAGAGTTTTGATAAATCTAACATCCATTCATGATACAAAATCTCAAAAGCTAAAAATAGAGAGGAACTTTATTAACTTGAGAAATATAGTTTACCAAAAACCTGCAGGGAACATTATATTAATGGTGAAAAACTAAAAGCATTCCCACTATGATTGGGAACAAGCAAGGATGCCCACTCTCACCATACCTAAAGTCCTAAGCAGGTATCTTACCAAAAAAATATACAAATGTCAAGTAAACATATGAAAATATGTTTAGCATCATATATCCCTAGGGAACTACAAATTAAGACAAAATGAGAATTCACTACATATCTATTAGAATGACTGAAATACAAAACATTTATGACACCAAATACTGGCAAGGGGATGTGGATAAAAAAGGAACTTTAATTCATTACTGTTGGGATTACAAAATGTAATCACTTTGGAAGAAAGTTTTACAATTTCTTAAAAATTAAAGACACTCTCACCATACTATCCAGCAATTTCACCTCTTTGGTATTTGAATTAAATGAATTAAAAACTTATGTCTACACAAAAACCTGCACACAGATGTTTATAGCAGCTTTATTCATAATTACCCAAACTTGGAAGCAATCAAAATGTCCTTCAGTAAATGAATGGACAAATAAACTATGGTACATCCAGATGATGGAATATTATCAAGTGTTAAAAAGAAATAAGCTATCAAGACATGAAGAGACATAGAGGAAACTTAAGTTAATATTGCCAAATGAAAGAAACCAATCTGAAAAAGCTATATACTATGTGATCCCAATTATATGACATTATGGAAAAGGCAAAACTATGAAAATAGTGGAAAGATCAGTGGTTGCCAGGGATTGGGGATTGAGAAATGAATAGGTGGAACACAGGGGGTTTTTAAGGAGTGAAATTATTCTGTATAATACTTGACCTAAATCTGAGACTTGAAACCATAAAAATCCTAGAGGAGAACACATGCAGTAACCTCTTTGACATTGGCTGTAGCAACATTTTGCTGGATATGTCTCTTAAGGCAAGGGAAATAAAAGCAAAAATAAACTATTGGGGCTACATCAAAATAAAAAACTTCTGCACAGCAAACAACCAACAAAACTAAAAGGCAACCTATGGAATGGGAGAAGATGTTTGCAAATGACATATCTAATAAAGGGTTAGTATCAAAATATATAAAGAACTTATCAAACTCAACACCACAAAAACAAATAATCTAATTAAGAACGGGAAGAAAACAGGAACAGACCTTTTTTCAAAGACATCCATATGGCCAAGAGACATGTGAAAAGATGCTCAACATCATCATGGAAATGCAAATCAAACTACAGTGAGATATCACCTCACACCTGTCATAATGGCTAAAATCAACAACATAAGAAACAAAGATGTTGGTGAGGATGTGGAGAGAAAGGAACCCTCATGCACTGTTGGTAGGAATGCAAACTGGTGCAGCCACTGTGGAAAACAGTATGGAAGTTCCTCAAAAAGTTAAAAATAGATCTACCCTGTGGTCCAGCAATCACACTACTTGAAATTTACCTGAAAAATACAAAAAATCTAATTTGAAGGGATACATGCACCCTGATATTTAGAAGAGCATTATCTGCAATAGCCAAGATGGGGAAGCAGCCCAAGTATCCATCAACAGATAAATCAGTAAAGAAGATGTGGTATATACATGCAACAGAATATTACTCAGCCACAAAAAAGAATGAAATCTTGCCATATGCAATGACACGGATGGAGCTAGACAGTATCATGCTAAGTGAACTAAGTCAGAGAAAGACAATACCATATGATTTCACTCACATGTGGAATTTAAGTAACAAAATAAATGAGACAAGGGTAAAAGAGAGTAAAAGACAAAGTAAGAAATAGAATTATAGAGTACAAACTGATGGTTACCAGAGGGGAGGAGGATGGGAGGATGGGACAAATAGGTGATGGAGATTAAAGCATATACTTGTGGGGCACCTGGGAGGCTCAGTCGGTTAAGCGTCCGACTTCAACTCAGGTCACAATCTCGCCATTGGTGAGTTAGAGCTCCATATCAGGCTCTGTGCTGACAGCTCAGAGCCTGGAGCCTGTTTTGGTTTCTGTGTCTCCCTCTCTCTCTGCCCTTCTCCTGCTCATGCTCTGTCTCTTTCTCTGTCTCAAAATTAAATAAACATTTTTAAAAATTAAAAAAAAAAAAGGAGGGCACTTGTGATGAGCATCAGGTGATGTATAGAAGTGTTGAATCACTACATTGTACACCTGAAACTAATATAACACTGTATGTTAACTAACTGGAATCAAATTAAAAACTTAAAAGAAAAAAAGAATTAAAGCACAAATGAAGAGCCTTCCTCCAGGAGGTCCCTAAGAGACCATGAGTGAGACCACTCCCAAAGCCAAGCCAAGCCAACTAAGGCTAAAGTTTTCTATGGGGTCTCTGGCAAATGTGTTCAGCCAATTTAAGGTACTCCCTTAGCCCACTTACCCAACATTAACAATGAAATATATGTTCCAAGGGGGACTGATGGCAAATGGGTATGAGGACTTTTACTGGGGTGCTAGAAATGTTCTAAAATTAGATTCTGGTGGTGATTGCACAACTCCGTACACTTACTAAAAGTTATTGAATTACACCATTCCCTTGAGAATTTCTATGCATTCTGATCCTAGTTCCATTATTGCATTTATGTTCTTGCTTTTAAATCAATTTTACTGAGGTATAATTTACATATAAATAAATGTATAGTTTGATGAGTTTTGACAAATGTATATATCTATATAACCACTGCCAGTCATGATACAGAACATTTCCATTCTCACAAAAAGCTCCCCCCTCACTTCTCTGTACTCAGTTCTTCCCCAACCCTGCCCTAGGCCACCGCTGGTCTGCCTTTCATCACTGTAGATTAGTTTTGAGTCTTCTAGAATTTCATATAAATGTACCCTTTTCTGTCTGGCTTCTTTTGTTCAACATGTTTCTGAGAATCATCTTATGCCTTTCTTTAAAAATAAAACAAAGCAGGGGCGCCTGGGTGGCTCAGTCGGTTAAGCGGCCAACTTCGGCTCAGGTCACGATCTCACACTCCGTGAGTTCGAGCCCCGCGTCGGGCTCTGTGCTGACAGCTCAGAGCCTGGAGCCTGTTTCAGATTCTGTGTCTCCCTCTCTCTGACCCTCCCCCATTCATGCTCTGTCTCTCTCTGTCTCAAAAATAAATAAACGTTAAAAAAAATTTTTTTTAAATAAAAAAATAAAAAATAAATAAAACAAAGCAAACTTGCATTTGTGGTTTCTCCAAAGTGAGAAAGGCATCTCTATGACAAGAACAAGTTCTCTGAGCCAGGACACAGAGTTTCTACATTAGTCTAAGGCCCCGTCTGATAATATATCTCTCAGCAGTGAGTTTGGAAGAGGAAATTTCACTTTTTAAAAAATTTTCACTTCTAATGTAGAATGAATCTTTTTATTATCTGTTACATTTTTTAAAAAGAGGAGAAAAGGGTTTAGGTTGGAGGTAAAGAAACACACTAAGACAAAAATATTTTAAATGAAAATACTTAAAGATGTCACATATTTAAAGTTTAAGCCAGGTGACTAATTCCTTAGGAAAGGCAGAATGTTTGATCTTATGACATGTAGTAGACACTCAAGTAATTATTGAAAGATTGAATGAATTTGAAAATACCTACAATACTCATGGGAACAGATAATATCTCTCCAACCTTGCCTAAATTGCTATATGAAGCAGTCAGTGTTAAATGTGCCTTTAGCCATGGGTAAATTTTTCTCACAAGATAGCAAAGAGTCACTTGGAAGGTATGGAGTGACTTTTTTTTTAAGTTTATTTATTTTTGAGAGAGGGGGAGAGAGAGAGTGAGCACAAGCAGGGGAGGGGCAGAGAGAGAGGGAGAGAATCCCAATCAGTCTCCTCCAGCATGAAGCCAGATGTGGGGTTCAACATGGGGCACAAATCCACAAACCGTAAAATCATCACCTGAGCTGAAACCAGGAGTCACACACTCAACTGACTAAGCACCCAGGTGCCCCATATGGAGTGACTTTTTTTTTTTTACATTTATTTATTTTTGATACAGACAGAGCATAAGTGGGGGAGGGGCAGAGAGAGAAGGAGACACAGAAACCGAAGCAGGCTTCAGGCTCTGAGCTGTCAGCGCAGAGCCTGACGCAGGGCTCAAACTCACAAACTGTGAGATCATGTCCTGAGATGAAGTCAGACGCTCAACCGACTGAGCCACCCAGGAGTGCCTTTTTAAAATAGCTAAGCAAGGAGGGCCTGGGTGCCTCAGGCCATGATCTTGCAGTTTGTGAGTTTGGGCCCATCAGGCTCTGCACTGACAGTTCAGAGCATGCTTGGGATTCTCTCTCTCCCTCTCTCTATGCTGCTCCCCAGCTCGCTCTCTCTGTCTCTCTCAAAATAAATAAATAAACCACGAGGCATCTGGGTGGTTCAGTCGTTTAAACGTCTGACTTCAGCTCAGGTCCTTTCTCTCTGCTCCTCCTCTGCTCATGCTCTGTCTCTCTCTGCCTCTGAAAAAATGAATAAACATTTAAAAAATTTGAAAAAATAGCTAAGCCAAATGGAGCTAAATGTGGGTGTAGGCTAACATAGAAGTATGATAGTCAAAAGTAAGGCCTGGGAGCCATTATTAAAGCCAAACAGTAGACCTCAAATGGTTTAACCCACTTGAGCAAGGAGATGAGACTATAAGAATTAGCAGAGGAGGCCTCCATGCAGAGCACATAGGTACCAATCTTTGCCTTCCACCATAGAAAAATATTGTTCCATAAAAACTTTCCAAAAAGATTAGATGTTTCTCTGCACTGTTCCCTGACAACATACCCTATCTCCAGAAGTTCCCAAGAACATACTCCAGGAAATCTGTTTCCATAACTAGCACATACACAAACAATGCAAAATGTCTGATTGGGGTTCCCTTTTCCTGCTATCCTAACTAATTATATCACTTTTCAAATATTTCCATTTAGAAGAGTACCTGGGAATCCAAGCACACTAATTTCTTTGCATTCTTTGTTCCCTGCTTATCTCAGCTTCTATTAGGGATTATTTTCCTTTTCATAGTCTAACCTTTGTCTTTGATTCACTTTGTGTCATCTAGATCCCACAGCCTCCTATCCCTTTACCCATGACACCTTAGGACCATCCACCCCACTGGCTCATCCCACACCATCCTTAGGCAAATCCCTGTTGGCATCAATGGGAGAAATGTTTTATAACCACATGAGTTTATCCATGTGCTTTCTACCCAAGGAGAGCCCTTACCCCATCCAGGGCCTGCCCCTGTCCCTCCCCAGTATTATGGGTTGAATTGTGTCCTCCCAAAAAAGATGTGTTGAAGTCTTAACCCCCAGCACTTCAGAATGTGACTTCATTTGGAAATAGGGTCATTGCAGATGTAATTAATTAAGGTGAGGTCATACTAGAGTAGAATGGGCTCCTAATCCAATATGACTGGTATCCTTATAAGAAAACAGTTATGTAAAGACACAGGCACACAGGCAGAATGCCCATTATGATGAAGTCAGAGATCAGAGGTATGCGGCTACAAGCCAAGGAACACCAAAAATTTCCAGCAAATTACCAGAAGCTAGGAAGATCAAGGACTGACTCCTCTACAGGCTTCAGAGGGAGTATGGTCCTGCTGACACCTTCATTTTGGACTCCTAGCCTCTAGTACACTAAGACAATCAATTTCTGTTCTCGTAAACCACTCAATCTGTGGGAGTTTGTTAGGGGAACCCTATGAAATGCCCTAACAAACTGCCAAAATGAAACCAGAGGATAGCCTTCTTTTCAAATTGACTATCATCTGCTCTCAGAAGCTAGTCACGGTTAGGAGCCACTCCTCCCAAATCCCATTTAAACTCCCTGGTAAGGTAAAATTTCTTAAATAGTGTTTTTGTTTGTTTGTTTGTTTGTTTGTTTTGTTTTCCTGGCATTTCTCCCAAGCAAATAATTAGAAACATGATAGGGTAGGGGAGAGAAAAAATATCAAAAATACTCTTCCTGAATTTTGGATTTCCAAGCTTGGTACCCCGAGGTATGTGGAGTACTGAAATATAAGTACTATGTCTAGGAGAAGCGAGGTTTGAAGAATGAGGCCAGGTTAGAAAATCCAGCCTCTGTTGGTGTAGAGGAAGGAGGATGGAGAGATGAGGTGAGAGCAGAGGACAGAAGGGTTTCAGGGAGAGAGGCTACAACCAGCTTACCTGGAAGAGTCCTGGATAAGGGTGGAGGTGAGGGGAGGTAGATCCGGGAACACTTCAAACTATTTTATAAGCATTTAATCCTCACAGATAGCTGTGAGGTAAGTATTAGTTTTTTCATATGAGGGAACAGAGGCTTAGAGAGATTAGGTAATTTATACAAAGACATACCCAAGGAAATAGGTGTGCTAGGCTAGCCTCCAAGATAGCTTCCAATGAGCCTTCTTCTTGTTATTCATGTCCTTCTGAATCAGCATTGGTTGTGGGACCAAGAGAATATGACAGAAATGCTAGCATATCACCTCCAACACTAAGTCTTAAAAAGATGTGTGGCTTCTGCCTTTTCTTTCTTCGATCGCTTGCTCTTGGAGAAATTCGTTGCCATGTCATGAGGACATCCAAGCAGTCTATGAAGGATGTCATATGGCAATCTCACATGCCAATAGGCACATGGGTGAAGCATCTTAGAGGTGAACCCTTCAGTCCCAGTCAAGCCTTCAGATGACTGAAGCCTTAGCTGACATCCTGACTGCAGGTATATAAGAGATTCTAAGCTGGAACCACCCATCTAGGTCGTTCCCAAATTCCCACTTCACTGAAAATGCAGAATAAGAAATATTTGTTGTTTTTGGTCACTCTGGGGTAACTGGTTCTGTAGTAATAGATAACTAACACAGCAGAATATAAACAGAAAATTGTCTGACCACTAACCATGACATTAATCCCTTCACAGGCCCTTCTGTCTTCTACCCTTTCTATAATCAACAATAAAAGAAAAACCCATTAACAATTAATATTCAAAATGCCAATGTCATTAAATATTCAGGCAGAAGTTTAAAGAAGGGAGAGGAAAGATTCTGATAGCCACAGAAGGCAAACATAGCAGGAATGGAAGGTACAGTGAGGGCATAAAAGCAGTTAACCCACAACTTTAAGAAGTGCTAACTCTGGGTCAGCCATGGGCTCAGGACTTGGTGAGATACAGAATACAAGAAGGGTCAGTTCCTGGCCCCAGTGAGCCTACAGACTAGCTTGGGGAATCTGGTGTGAGGGATAGTTAAGTATAAATTGGAAGAGGCAGGAGGGGAGACTGGGGGATCCTAGAGGCACAGCTGGGAGGTATATCCAGGAAATGTACATTCACTGTTCCGATGGGATACTTTTGGTTCTTTTCATTCCGAAATCAAACTGTCAACAGTTTGGGGACTTGAACCTGGATACATGTGGACAGCAGTGGGGACTTGAACCTGGATACATGTGGACAGCATCCCAAGATGTGTCCAGTACTGGGGCACAATGGTACTCAAGTCACCTTAAAGTGCCTTATTCAAACAGCACTAAGTAAATACCTTTTGAGCTCTTCTGCATGCAAGGCACTGTGCTTGGCATTGCAAGATCTACTCTCAAGGAGTAGAGTGTGAAAGAAGCACTCAGAGTTAGAATCCAAGAAAAATATTCAGTGTCCATGAAGTTGATGACAAAACTCAAAGGCTAAATAAATCCTAGCTAGTGATGTTCAGTGGCAGCTGGAGGATTGTGGTCTGGGCAGTAGGGATGGCCACTGAAATGAAAGGCTCTAGAAATTGGGAGCTTATTGATAGGTTTGTCAATGCTGTAGTATTGATGAGGGAGCATAAGGCAAGCTGACACCCTGCAAACCAACCCTCCCACCCAGGTGGGATATGTGTGACATTCCTCAGGCACTCCTGGCTGCCCAAGAACAAAGGAAAGGGGAAAACAAATGGTTAACTGATAAAGGTCACAGTCATGCAAGACCTGAGTCTCCATCAGTTTACAAATATCTTCGTAAATTACATGAAAAAGGCAATCTTATCAATAGCCTAACCTCCAGAAACCTATAGCCCCCAAATCACCCTCCCCTCCATAGCAATATGGGGAACAAAGGCAAGAAGGAAATGGCAGGTGAAATTAAATTTCCTTATAACCTGCAGCCCATTGACAAATACTTGAGGCAAATAAAGTATAACATTTCTCCAGAAACTCCTTACTGTCTTAATGTCAATGTTTTGCTATAGGGAAAAACAATGTTAACTTGACAATAGGTAGGCCTCCAGTAATCTGTGAGTCTTCTTTAACTTATGAAAATCCCGTTAAGAAAATTCCTCTTGACTTTTATCTTCCCCAACTCCATAGAATATAACCAGTCACTCTTCACAACCCTAGTGCAGCTCTTTCTGCCCACAGGTCCTGTCCCTGTGCTTTAATAAAATCACCTTTTTGCACCAAAGAGGTCTCAAGAATTCTTTCTTGACCTTTGGCTCCGGACCCCACCATCACTCTGACACTCCATCAGTATCAAGGGAATTTAAATTTTTTTCAGCCAGGAGCTAGAAAAAGCAAGACATAGTTGGGGACAGAATCTGAAAGTTCCAGCAAGAAACATTTCTTATATAAGAACAAAGTTGAGAATCCCATTGAGAATGGAAATTTTGATTAGACAGAGGGAACCAGGAGAACAAGAGTTTGAAGGTCGGTTTTAGAGGCAAGTTCTCAAAGGCAGAGGGATGAGTAGAGGTGGCAGAGTAAATAACCCTTGCCTCCCTGGGGAGTAGTATCTGGTCTGAAAAGATTGTGAAAAATGCAGTCTAAGAGGTAGAAAGCAAGTTCATATCTGGTTGGGGAATCAGGAGAGGTCTGTGGAGCTTTGAAGGATAAGCAGGACTATTATCAGCAGAGTTGATTATCTAAGAAAAGAAGAATTACAAATGGAAGAATCATAATGAGAAATGGCACAGATATGGGAAAGTGCAAGGCATGCCTGATGAAGAGCACACACCAGTTATACACAGAAGGGAAGAAATGGAGAGAATGCTATCAAATAATAGAATTAAAGGGAACTATTTTCCTTCACAACTGGACTATTTGCACTTTGATTCTTCTTCTTTTTTTTAACATTTATTTATTTTTGAGAGACAGAGAGAGACAGAGCATGAGCAGGGAAGGGAGAGAGAGGGGGTTGGGGAGACACAGAATCTGAAGCAGGCTCAAGGCTCTGAGCTGTCAGCACAGAGCCCGACACAGGGCTCAAACTCATGAACTGTGAGACCATGACCTGAGCTGAAGTTTAACACTTAACTAACTGAGCTACCTAGTGCACTTTGATTCTTAAATCCATTCTAACATTTCAACCTTTTCAAAAGTTGATGCTACTCCATGGAAGGAACTTACCTTCCTCATCAAGCTGTTGGATCCTAACCATTATTCATGCCCACCTGAAATGACATAAGCCATTTTCCCATATTTTCACATTTTTACCGGCTGTCACTGGTAAATCACCCCATTGTGATGGAGTTGTCATTGACTGCACATATGCATGTTTAGCCATGTGTGACAGTTTGTGATTATTTGATTGTCATTTCAATTGAGTTATTTTCATTTGGGAGCACCAGGCAAGAATGAATTTAAACTTGAATTCAATTCTTTAATCACCACTTAATATAACTGTTGAAAGGTTATATGTGATGCAGAACTGAGACTAAAAATAATGTTGTATGCAAAAGACTCCCTTGGGGTGAAATTTCTAGTTTTAAAATGCACTCTTAGGGACACCTGGGTGGCTCCGTCAGTTAAGCGTCTGATTTTTTTTTAATTATTTTTTAAATTTACATCCAAATTAGTTAGCATATACTGCAACAATGATTTCAGGAGTAGATTCCTTATTGCCCCTTACCCAATTAGCCCATCCCTCCTCCCACAACCCTTCCAGTAACCCTCTGTTTGTTCTCCATATTTAAGAGTCTCTTATGTTTTGTCCCCCTCCCTGTTTTTTATATTATTTTTGCTTCCCTTCCCTTATGTTCATCTGTTCTCTGTCTTAAAGTCCTCATATGAGTGAAGTCATATTATATTTGTCTTTCTCTGACTGACTAATTTCACTTAGAATACCCTCTAGTTCCAGCATCTGACTTTTGATTTCAACTCAGGTCATGATCTCACAGGTTCATGAGTTTAAGCTCCAGGTCAGGCTCTGTCCTATAGCACAGAGTCTGCTTGGGATTCTCTCTCTCCCTCTATCACTCTGCACCCACTGCCCCAACTTGTGCTGTCTGTTTCTCAAAGTAAATAAAATAAAGAAGGCAATTTCCCAAAAAGGCTCCAAAAAGTAAGAAGGAGAATAAGAAACAGGAACAAAGCTCTACCTTAAAAGAAATTAGGGGACACTTATAACCCTGAACTGAAATAGATGAGAAAGGGCTTTCAAATGCAATGAAGGTCAAGTAGTCACATGGGAAGACAACGAGAGAGGATATCCACAGTTGGAAACATCAGTCAAATTCAAGAAAGCCTAGTTCCTCAAAGTAAATGACACAGCCTAAGGTACAAAACCCACAATTTCTTTTTGGAACAATGGGAACAGTGTACAGGTTTGTAGCTCGAGATTCTGTAGAGTGGTTGAATCCAAAGTCTTGACAAATAAGAAAGATGGAACTGAATGAGGAAGGACACAGGCCACATTTGCATTCTGTTGGTGAGGCAGGGTAATGTGAGCAGTCCTGTCTTGTTTAGCTCTTCTGACTAGTGAGAAATAAAGGATAAAAGAACTCTCACACATGCAAACATCTTTAGCATGGGAAATGACACTAGCCCCTCTTCACTTTAAACCTCCAGGAAGATTTCATCTATTTATAAAAGATTATTAATTTTTTAAAATCACAGAATCTAAACAAAGAGCATAAAAAAGATGAACGTAATAGTGGGGAAGTGGAAGATGAACACTTACCAAAAAGGCTATTGCCATAGAACAAATAAAAAGTTGATTAAACATAGTACCAGAAATCTTAGAAAGAAATGAATGAAGTATTTGCTTATGAAAAAGAAGAGCACAAATCACAAATTTAAGAGCCCAGGAAAGATAAGGTTAGGTACAGAGAAAGATAGAATATGAGTTACTAGAGCATAGGAGAGCAGTGGGGGAAAAAAGCAAAACATTTACAGAAACAAAGACTAAATAAAATAAAGCACACATAAGAAGAGACTTAGCTGAAAACACAGCAAAAAAATAAACCAGAAGAGAGAATTGAGAAAAGGAAGCAAATGAAATTAAAATGACAAAAGAATTTTCAGTGATTTAGAGATATTTCCAATTATGATGCAGTAGTTTATATCAGATCAATCTTCCTATGAGAAAAACAGCAGATTAGACACAGAAGAGGCAGTTAGGAAATTGGAAAATAGGTTAATTGGAAATATCCAAGTTGAAATTCTGAAACAAAAAACAAAGGAGAGCAAATACAGAAAAGGGCATAAGAGACATCTGGGTGAAAAAGTCTGATGTACACAGAATTCAAGTCCCACAAATAGAGAAGAAAGAGAATGTGACAGCAGAGAATATGGCTTATAATTTTCTAAACATAATGGTAAATATCAAGTCACAGATTGAAGAATCCTAGCAGGATACAAAGTAAACCATACTTAGGCGTATCATCAAAGGCTGAAAAACAGAGATAAAGGGAACATCTCTAAAAAATTTCTTAGTTAGAAAAAGAGAATAAAACACCTTACATTCAAAGATACAATAACACTTCTAGATGACTTGCAACAGAAATTAGGAAAGCCCAAAGAAATGCATTGTCATCTTTCAAGTACTGCAAGAATATAACTGCCAATCTAGAATTTTCTCTCCAGGGGAAATAGCATTCAAAAATGAAGATGAGATAAAGTCATTTTCAAATAAAAAAATAAAAAACAACAAAATCCAATATCCTTAGAGTCTGTATTTACCAGGAGAGTACCTAATTGAGAACTAAGAGGTCTTCCTTCTACTTTTTAAAAGCCAGATGGAAATTGATCTCAGCTGGAGGTGCAGGAAGGGGTGAGGAAAACCAGAAAAGTAAAAATGAGGATAAATATAATCAATATTGAGTTTAAAAGAGTTTTTTTTTCCTTGAGGAGTTTAAAATATATGTTTAATTAAAATACATGACAACAATAATACAAAAGTTAAATAGAAGGTAATAGAATGGAAGTATGCTAAGGTCTTTGCACTGTCTGAAAAGTGGTGAAAATATTAATTTAAGGGAGACTCAAAAAAGTCAAAGAAGAATACTGCAATCTCTAAGGTAAACAAATAATAAAAGATAGTGTAACAATAAAAGAAGGAGCATGGAATGATATAACAAAAACACACCCCAAAAAGTTAATCTTAGCTAAAAGAAGCCAAGAAAGGAGAAACATAAACAAGGAAAATACAGAAAAATGGGAAAAATTAATAATAATTTAGTTGATTTAAACCCAAGTATATCAGTAATTACATTAAATGTAAAGGAACTGAATATTTTAATTAAAAGATAAAAAGACTCCCAGTCTTGATTAAAATGAATCAAATTCTACACTGCTTTAAAGAGATGTTTAAAATGTAGAGACCCAGAAAGATTAAATCAAAAAGGACAGAAAAATATATGATATAAATAATAACCAAAAGTAAGCTGTAGTAGCTATACTAATATCAATAAAGTAGAGTTTAAGACAAGAACTATTGTTATAGATAAAGAAGACCATTTCATAATAGTAAAAGGATCAATTTAACAGGAAAACATGAGGTCAAAGTAGAAATTACAATGGAAAATATGAAATATTTAAAATTAGATAACAATGAAAATAAACAATGTGACACTCAGCTAAAGCCATACTTAGAGGGAAACTTATAGCTTAAATCCATATATTATAAGAGAAAAAAGGCTGAGTCAATTATGTAAGCATCCATTTTGTTTAATTAAATAAACAAGGAGGTCTTTAGACTAAGGCACTTCTAATTCCTCAGCAGCCTACCAAAGCAAAATAAAACCTAAGTCTGGAAATGCCTCAACTTAAGAAATCAAAGCCTGCAAACAACCAATCACAAATAGCCACCAGGCTTTTCCAAATAAGGCAAATGCTTAAGCTATAGCCAATCAAATAATTTCCTTTCTTGGCTTCTGACTCTGTTCTCCGAAAGTCTTCCCTAGCTCCTGTAAGTGGAACACTCCTAAACACTTTGAATTTGGCACCAACTTATCTCAATCAATTTTTACTCAAACTCCTAAGATTTTAATATGCCCCAGTTTATCTTTTAACAATTTCCAAAATATCTAGGACAAGATCATTAAAACAAAAAGGACAGAAAGAAAAAACTGATAAATGTAATAATATACAATACAGGAAAAAAAAAATAAAGCCCAAAATTAGTTTTTGGACTAATAAAATTGGTAATCTTTAAGGACCAATGAAAACAAATAGAAAAAAACACATAAAAACACCAATATAAAGATTTTGTAAACATTAAAAAGATAATGAAAATATATATAAAATAGCTTTACAACATACTTAACCATGTAGATGAAATGGAAAAATTCCTTGAAAAACACAATTTTTCAAAACACAATTGTCTTAAGAATAGAAAATACAAATAGTCCTATATTAAATAAACTTGAATTATAATTAAAACTCTTTTCACAAAGAAAATTCTGAGATCTGATGGCTTCAGTGGGAAATGTCTTCAAACATCAATGCACAAACTTTTCCGGAGGAAAAATGTTAAGAGGCCAGCATAAACTTGATCATGACATGACACCTCAGTAAAAAGGTTTACTTTAAAAAGAATCCACCAGGGGCGCCTGGGTGGCTCAGTCGGTTGAGCATTCGAGTTCAGCTCAGGTCATGATCTCATGGCTCGTGAGTTCGAGCCCCACGTTGGGCTCTGTGCCAACAGCTCGGAGCCTGGAGCGTGCTTTGGATTCGGTGTCTTCCTCTCTCTTCCCCTTCCCTGCTCTGTTTCTGTCTCTCAAAAATGAATAAACATTTAAAAAATTAAATTAAAAAATAAAAAGAATCCACCAGAACAAAATATGTGTCTTCTAAGTATTTGAAACACACACACACAGGAACACAAAATGTCAGAAAACGTAGTGTAAGATTTTTAAAAAGCTATCAAAACAAAAAGCATAGCATTAAATGATAGAATTTAGACTGAAGATATTAGTTAAATTAAAATATATAAATAGGTCTCCTATTAACAAGAAAACAATATTAGGGGCACCTGGGTGGCTCAGTCGGTTAAGCGTCCAGCTTCGGCTCAGGTCATCATCTCAGTTTGTGAGTTCCAGCCTTGCATTGGGCTCTGTGCTGACAGCTTGGAGCCTGGAGCCTCTTCGGATTCTGTGTCTCCTCTCTCTGTCCCTCCCCGACATGTCTCTCAAAAATAAGTAAATGTAAAAAAAAATTTTTTTAAAGAAAACAACATCAGAGTACAAAAAAATCCATGGTTCTAATATACACAAATACACCCACATATAAGCAATATACCTCTCAAACAAAGCACTCAGGAATGTTAAAAATTGGAAAAAAATGTTCAAAGACCAACTCGGCAAACAAAGGGTAACAAAGGTAAACAAACAAAACAAAGAGCAAAAACAAACAAAGGGATAACAATCTTTATTGGAAACAAGTTAAAAATTCAGGATAAAAAGCATTTACAAGCTAGAGAAATGTACCTCATGATAGCAAAATTGTGCAATTTCACAAACTGTTGTAAATATCTGTGCCTCAACTAATGTAATATAGCCAACACTTCAAAGTGACTCACTCAGGGGCACCTGGGGGGGCTCAGTTATGCTCTCACAGTTTGTGAGTTTGAGCCCCAAGTTAGGCTCTGCGCTGTCAGCAGATTCTCTCTCCCTTCCTCTCTCTCTGCCCCTCCCCACTCATGTTTTCTCTCTCAAAAATAAATAAATTAATTTAAAAAATTGACTCACTCAGCACAATTTCAATCAACTGCCAGCACAAAAAGCTGCAAATCATGTGACTTAAGTTTTTTTTTTTTTTAATTAGACACATCAATAGAAGAACCAAAACATAGGGCACCTGGGTGGCTCAGTCAATTAAGCTTCTGACTCTCGATCTCAGCTCAGGCCTTGAACTCAGGGCCAGAAGTTCAAGCCCTGAGTTGGACTCCATGCTGGGCATGAAGCCTACTTAAAAAAAAAAGAAGAAGAAGAAGAAGAACTAGAACACAAAAGTGAACAGGATGAAGTGATCATCCTCAGGGATGGAATAAACCGGAAAGCAGTAGTGAAGGCTTTGGTTCTTCTGGGACAGCTCTGGTGGAGGTGTGGTCCTGGGCATCTTATATACTGAGTGTCAAGGGGCAGCAGCTGTGGAGGTTAGGGCAGTGGTATATTGGGCATGCTCCTGCCTGTCCTCCGCCTATTCCATTGTTGTACTTTGGAAGTAGACTACTTGTTTTCTAGTTTTCACAGATCCACAGAGAGAGGGGAATTTTGCCCAGGATGGATCATACCTAGAGTCTCACTCATACTTGATTGAGATATTTTAGAAGATAAGATTTGGGACTTTTTAATGAGAATCGGGACTTAAAGTTAATGCTGGAATGGAGGAAGGCTTTGAGAGTCTTAGGATGGGGTGAGTGTACTTTGCATGTGGGACAGACTTGAATTTTTGGGTGCCAGAGGGCAGACTATACTCAAATAGTGTCTCCAAAATTCACGTTCATCTGGAACCTCAGAATGTGACCTTATTTGGAAATAGAGTGTTTGCAGATGTGCTTGGTTAACTTCAGATGAAGTCATACTGGATGGGCCCTAATCCAATTACTGATGTCCTTATAAGAAGAGAAAACATAGACACAGAAACAGACACACAGGGGAGAGGTTACATGAAGGTGGAGGCAGAGACTGAAGTGATGCATCTACAAGCCAAGAGTACCCAGGATTGCTGTCAACCACCAGAAGCTATAAGAGAAGGAAATTTCCTCCCTAGAGCCTTCAGAGAGAGCATGGCTCTGCCAACACCTTGATTTCAGCCTTCTGGCCTCCAGAAAACTGTGAGAGAGTAAGTCTCCGTTGTTATGAGCCCCTGAATTTGTGATCATCTAATATATCAGCTCCCTGAAATGATTACAGTGACCTTCCAGTCTTTTTTCTATACATACATTATTCTTCCATAATGTATGTGTGTGTGTATGTGTGTGAAAGTAGGGTGTGTACACACTGTTTTTAGATCCAAAGCATCTTCTTTTTGGACAAAGTAAATCCTGTGGCAGCATCCTTAACAGCCATGTAGTATGCCATTCTATGGATCCCACAGAATTCATTTAGCCTTTTCCCCATGGCTGGACATTAGTATGCTCCCTATGTTCCCTACAGGACATCCCTTTTTTTCTAAAATAAAAAAATTTTTTATGTTTATTTCTGAGAGAGAGAGAGAGTGTGTGTGAGCAGGGGAGGGGCAGAGAGAGAGGCAGGCACAGAATCTGAAGCAGGCTCCAGGCTCTGAGCTGTCAGCACACAGCCTGACCCAGGGCTCAAATCCACAAACCGTGAGATCATGACCTGAGCCAAAGTTGGATGCTTAACTGACTGAGCCACTCAGGTGCCGCTGGACATCCCTTTTTAAAGTTCACTTAGCTCTGTATGAGAGGAAGTAGATGATAGTCTTTAGATCTCAGAAACTGGAGCCAGACTGGGTTCAAATCTCAACTCTACCTCCTACTAGCCAGTTGTGAGTGAGTTATGTAACCCCTCTCTGCTTGCATTTTTCCTGTGTGAGTTGGGAATGATGTCCATGTTGCCCTCATAGGGTTGCTGTGAGGACTGCTTAGTTACATGGAAAGCCCTTAGAACAAACAGTGCTAGCAACACAGCACAAGCTCCGCCAGTAGTCCTGCCCCTCCTCTCCCACAGTAATGACCTCACCTGCCTCCTTGCAGCGCTTTTGATTGTGAGAATGAGTGAGAAAGCCCCTGCAGGCAGAAAATGTGCTGTGTATCTTCCATGCCCTTAGGTTCTCAGGACACTTTAAAACCGAACCCCTCTCCTACTTGCTCTGAGAGGAGACCAGTATCTGAAGGAGTAGGAATGACATTGTTCAGTGGAAACATCATCTGAGATGGGCAGCAGGCAGGTAGCCAACATCTTCTGCAGCACCTCAAAGAGTCACAGTTAAAGAAAACAGCGCTCAGATTGTAGTGCTGTTAGATTACAATCCAGCAAAAATGTATGAAGCGCCCACAACATGCTAGGCCCTTAGTTGTGGTTTACAGCTTAGAGCCTGGCATGTTTCATCCTCACTGTAACATCATCCTCACATAGCAAACAAATTCATCAATCTGTACTAAGCTACAGAGACTGCGTGTTAGTGCCAGAGGAGTGAACCAGTGGTTCTCAAATTTAACTCACAGCAGAATCACCTGGAGAGTTTGTTGGTCAGAGTTTCCGATCAAGTAGGTCTGGGTGGGGTCCCCAAACTTGCGTTTCTAACAAGTTCCCAGGTGATGCTGATGCTGCTGGCCCCCCATAGCATACCTGAAGAACCACTAGAGAAAATAATTCTCCATCAGGGGCAATGTAGAATGCCCCTCCCCTGCCAGGGATGTTGTGGCTGTCTTAAAGGGCAGATGGTTTGTATGTCTGAGTATCTGCTTATGGACCTTCCTCCTACTGCTTCCTTCTTAGTCTGTCTCAGTTGTATTTATGATTCAGTGTCCCTAAAAAGTTCTGTATGGAGCTGTATAAATGAAACCAAGAATGCACGTTCTATGGCAGATTTAAGAGAATTTCAAGGGCAGTTTTGGTTCTACTTGATTTTTGCCCTCTGTGCTAATTATAGAACATAATCTGCTCATAGATTCTGATACCACTACATAATAATATATAGGATGTAATGTGAGAAGGAAGATTTCACACACACACACACACACACACACACACACTACTGAGGACAGGGGAAGAAAGCATTTATGCAGGCAAAGGCATATACACTTACATTACAGCTGAAGAATAGGTAAGACATAAGGAATTCTTGTTAGAGTAGACATTCTAGACAGAGGAACAGCATATGCAAAAACACAGAGACAGAAATGTCCAGGCTTGTTTAGGGATTGGTGGGGAAATATGTCATGCCACTCATGTTGCTCTCTTTGGTGAGGGGCCATTAGCTCATGGTCCTAACAAAGGGATATACTGCTTGCATTTTCCCTTTTGTTCCCAAGGCTAACACTAGTAGGTGTAATTCTGATAGGCTAGGATTGCAATCGACAAACACCAAGAGTATCCTCAGGGGGCACTGGTTATGGGTTCCTCTGAGACCAGCTCTGTCCAGTAGAACTTTCTGTGATGATGGAAATGCTCTACAGCCATGTTGTCCCATGTGGTAGTTGCTAGCCATATGTAGCTTATTAAGCACTTGAAATGAGGCTAGTGGGACTGAGTTTTGCTTTTAATTAACTTCAGTAAACTTAAATTCAATTTTAATTTTAAATTTAATAGGTACATCTGGCAACATGTGATGGTAGCTCCAGAACTAAGCCTTCAGGAGCCCTAAGTGCTGGTGTTCCATCTACTGCTCTGGTGACTCCCTGAAGGCAAAGTTCTGAATTAGGTGTTTGTAGAAATAAATGATGAAGTGATCCCTGTCCTTGAGAAGCCTACTGTCCAGAGAGAGAGACAGACAGACAGACAGAATTAAACAGGCAACTGGGACTTCCACAAAGTGAGTATAGCAACAGAAGGAGACCAGGATTTGTGGGGGGGGGGGGGGGGGGGATGGCACATGGAGAACCCTGTAGTTCTATCTGTTGCTCAGAGATGGCCTCTTAGAAGGGTGGAGGCCAGGCTGAGGCATGTGGATGAGCTAGACTTAGTAATGGGGGTTGGGGAAGGGCCAAGTGGAGGAGGCAGCGCCTTGTGGTTGCCATGACAACACAGTCCTTAGAAATCACAGACTGCCCTTGTGCTGCTATTTAATTAAGCAGAGAATTGCCATTCATTTAATTTACTTTTATACTTTATTTCATCCCAAAAAGAATTAAGGAGGATTGTAAGAACAATAGGATTAAAATAGAAAGCCTTCAGACTGAAGGGAAAGTAAGGACAACTAATAAGATGAGCCCAGAGGTCTTCTGGGTTGTCCCTCCACCCATGGTGAGCCATCAGATGCATTAGTTACATGGAGGAACCCCTGCCTGCTGTGACATCTGGGATCCAAGGCACTTGATATCATAGCAGCAGAGTGCCGGGCAGGCTTCCCCAGGCAGCACCCAACCAAACTGCCCAAAGATGGAGATGATTTTGAGGAAGGCAGTACCATGGAACCCTCTCAGTTCCATAAGTGTAGGAAGCAAGAACATAACATGTAACAGAAACCTTGGACCTAACAGCTTGTTATGGATTGAATTGTTTTCCCCACAAGAAAGCTATGTTGAAGTTCTAACCCCCAGTATGGCAGAATGTGATCTTATTTGGAAATAGGGGCTTTGCAAATGTAATCAAGTTAAAATGTGGTCACTAGGGTGGGCCCTAATCCAACATGACTGGTGTTCTAATAAAAGGGGAAAAATTGGACACAGAGACCAACAGAGGAAAGGGGTAATGTGAAGACAGAATATTAGAGAAATGCACCTGCAAGTCAAGGAACTAGATTGTCAGCAAACCACCAGAAGCTAGCAAGAAGCAAGGAAAGATCTCTCCCTACAGGTTCCAGAGGAAACATGCCCCTGCCAGCACCTTGATTTTGGACTTTCAGACTCAAGAACTATGCAACAATGCATTTCTGTTGTTCCAAGACAACCAGTTTGCAGTACTTTGTTATGGCAGCCCTAGGATACTAAATACACACCTGACTCAAACCATGTTGCTGAAAGGTTTTTAGAATCAGAGCTAGCTTGGAGATGTGGGAGGCTAGCAGCCTGTATGGTCAGGTTACCCTGGATGGTAAGGTTCCCAGGGAAACTGTGGGTCAGTGAGAGCCTGGGCGGGAGGTTGAATGCTCCAGTGACAATGATTGCAACTCTAGAAACTTTCACCATTGATTTAATTATTACTGTATCACAGGAATGGGAGCAAATGACATACACACATGCAGTTCCTACCCAATCTTTGAAAGACTTCCCACTCCTGATCAGTCTATGATTATTCCTGTTTTTAGGTTCTTTTCTTTCTTTTTTAGCTCCTAATGTCTTTGATTAACCCTTTTTCTACATAATCTATCCCATTTTAAAATACAAATAGCTGGGTGGCTAAGTTGATTAAACATCCAACTCTTGATTTCAGCTCAGGTCATGGAATAATTGTGAGTTCAAGCCCTCCGTTGAACTCTGTGGCAGACTCTGTGCTGACAGTGCAGAGCCTACTTGGGATTCTCTCTCTCCCTCTCGCTGTGCCCCTCCCTGGCTAGCATGCTCTCTCTCTCTCTCAAAATAAATAAACAAACAAACTCTTAAAATACAAATGCCAGTTAAAACTAATGTGTATCTTTCGTCCCATGTCAGCATTACAGTGTTTACTTGTTGTAGCCAACAGAGAGTTTAGATATGCCCTCTAAGTGACTAACGTCACTGAAAATGAAAAATGGTGCAAAGGATAATAAAAAATGTTTAAACTGGGGATAAGCCCCAATAATTGGTGTGCCTTAGTGTATAACAAAGCTTCAACATTAATTGTGCAATTTTTCATTTCTTAAAATGTGATTTGATAACAACATCCCAGTGTAAGCTGGTCTTTGATTTTTTTTTTAGTGCTTTCTGTACCCCAGTTTCCTTATCTGTAAAACAGCAATGATGATAACACTACCTCCTGGGTTGTTGAGGGCTTCACAGTAAACTTGGGGCCATACCTGACAAATGGTTAGTATTCCAGGCTGTCGGGTGTTGAAGTTTACTCCTTTCTTTCTTTATTTACTTTATTTACTTTATTCATTTCTTTCTTTCTTTCTTTCTTTCTTTCTTTCTTTCTTTCTTTCTTTCAAGTTTATTTATTTACTTTGAGAGAGAGATAGCGAGCTGGGGTGGGGCAGAAAGAGAGAGAGAGAGAGAGAGAGAATCCCAAGCAGACCTCACACTGCCAGCACAGAGCCCGATATGGGGCTTGAACTTATGAACCGTGAGATCATGACCTAAGCCAAAATCTAGAGTCAATGCTTAACCGACTGAGCCACCCAGGTGCCCCTAAGTTTATTTATTTTAAGAGCGCTAGCAGGATAGGGGCAGAGAGAAAGGGAGAGAGAGAATCCCAAGCAGGCTCCACACCACCAGCACAGAGACCGACACAGGACTTGATCTCATGAACCATAAGATTATGACCTCAGCCAAAATCAAGAATCAAATGCTTAACCATCTGAGCCATCCAGGTGCCCCTCCAAGCTGTCAGGTTTAAAGGTCTTCCAGGCCCAGACCCTGCCCTCAAGGAGCTTACAGCTTACAGTTTGGGATACCAGCAAGTTTTTTCCTCTCCTCCCCAGCACCTCCCCCCAACACCTTCCTTGACCTACGTGGAAGGCTTTTTAAAAAAAAAGTTTACAAAGACAGAAACTGTGATAGCAAGTAAGTGTTAAAAATGAGTTAGCATCTTTCATGCTTTTCCTTAACTCATTCAGACTATAGTTTGAAGGGTGTATTAGTGGAGGTCTATAGAGCAGTAGGGGAAGGGCAGAGACTGGAGGCTAAAAAACGGGCTAGACAGGAAGGAGAGGAGCAGCAGAGATGAGAAATATTTGGGGGGCTGCAATTCCAAGTACCTGGTGACTGCTAGGGGCAGAAACAGGATAAATGAATGGGAGGTATCTGAGGTGAGTCCCTGTGAGCAGTGAGATTGTGATGTCATCTGTTAAGGCAGAGAGTCTAAGAGGAGGAGCAGTTTTGAGGAGAAGGGTCATGCATTCAGTTTTATCCCCATTGCATAGGGTAGCCTGTAACACAGTCCACACTGGACTCTGCGTTGTACATGGACCTTAGAGGCTACCTGGTCCAACTAACATGGGCATCTCCTCTATAGCATTCCTAACAGGTGACCACATTGCCAGTACTTGACCTTCACCAATGACAATGCCCCAACTAGCTCCCTGGAAAGCCCATCCCAGTTCAAACAGCTCATATGTTAAAATGTTCTTCCTTACTCTAAGACTATGAAATTCCACTAACTAGAAATTCCAAATTAAGAAATAGGTCAAAACATGGGCAAGATTTGTACACAAAGATGTATACTTGCAATTTTTTTTAACTAGTGATGACTGAAACAGTAAATGACCCAAATTTGAAGTTTGTTGAAAACACCTATTGAAAAATTTTAGTCTGTTTTTTAACTGCACTCAACAGAGCTACACACGCATGCATACACACACACACACACACACACACAAAACTGGTGAAATCTGAATAAACTCTGTGGATTATACCAATGTCAGTATCCTGACTTCTGGTTTCAATAATACTAGTTACACAAGCTGTTACAACTGGGGGAGACACATGGATTCATGAAACTCTACCACAATCAAGATACAGAATTGCTCTATCACCACAAAAATCTCCCTCATGCTACCCTTTTATGAAAACAAGCAGCCTCATCTCCTCATCTCTTCCTTAACCCCTAGCAACCACTAATCTCTATCACTATTATTATGTTATTTCAAGAATAATTGTATTAATAGAATCATATAATATGAGACCTTTTGAGGTTGGCTTTTGTCATTCAGCATATTGCCCTTGAGGACCATTCAGGTTGTTATGTATATCAATAGTTCATTCCTTCTAATGGCTGAGTAGTAGTGTTCCATGATACGGATGTACCACAGTTTGCTTAACCAATTGAAGGACATATAGGTTGATTCTAGTTTTAAGCTATTCTAATAAAGCCTCTATGCACAGATTTTTGTGTAAACATAAGTTTTTGTTTCTCTAGGATAAATGTACAGAAGTACAATTGCTAAGTATATAGTAGTTGCATGTTTAGTTTTATAAGAAATTGCCAAACTGGTTTCCAGAATGTTTGTAACTTTTTTTTGAGAAAGAGAGAACACATGAGTGCATGAGTGACAGAGAGACAAAGGGGGAGAGAGAGAGAGAGAGAGAGAGAGAGAGAGAGAGAGAGAGAGAGAGAGAGAGAGAGAATCTTAACCAGACTCCATGCTCAGTGTGGAACCCAACATGGGGCTCGTTCCCACAACCATGAGACCACAACCTGAGCCGAAATCAAGAGTAAGACTCTCAACCAACTGAGCCACCCAGGTGCCCCTTCTTGTACCATTTTAGATTCCTACTAGCAATATCTGAATATTCAGTTTCTGTGAATCCTTCCAGCATTTGATGCTGTCACTATTTTTCATCTTAGCCATTCTGATAGGTAGGTGGTAGTATCCCATTGTGGCTTTAATTTGCATTTCCATAGTGGCTAATGATATTAAACATTGTTTCACATGATTAGTTGCCATTTGTATGTCCTTTCTGGTGAAATGTCTCTTCATTCTTTTGTCCATATTCTAGTTGGATTTTTTTTTTTTACTGATGAGTTTTGAGAGTTTTTTTTATATATTCTAGATGCAAGGCCTTTGTTAGATATATGGTTTACAAAATTTTCTCCCAGATTTTAATCCTCTTCTTATACTTTTCATACTGTTGAAGAATAAAGTTTTTAATTTTGATGAGGCCTAAGTATTCGTTTTTGCTTTTATCGGTTGTATATTTTGGTGATAAGCCTAAAAACTCTTCACCAGGATCGAGGATCTAAAGATTTTCTCTTGTGTTTTATTCTGTAAATTGTGTAGCTTTAAGTCTGTGGTCCATTTGGAGTTAATTTTTTATAAGGTACAAGGTTAAAGTCAAGGTTTATTTTTTGGCCCATGGATGCCCAGTTGCTCCAATACCATTTGTAGAAAAGGTGCTGAATTTCTCCACTGAATTTCTTTTGCAATGTTGTCAAAAAATCACTTGGGCATCTTTGTGTGGATATTTTTCTAGATTATCCATTTTATCCCATTGATCTATGTACATATCTCTCCATTGATACGATAATGCCTTGATTAATATAGCTATATGATATGTTAACTACCCGGAATTTGAATAAAAACTTGAAAGAAAAAATACAGCTATATAGAAAGCCATAATATCAGGTAAAGTGATTTCTTCTACTTTACTCTTCTTGAACAAAATTGATTTATCTTTTTTTTCTTAATATAATTTATTATCAAGTTGGCTAACATATAGTGTATACAGTAGGCTCTTGGTTTTGGGGGTAAATTCCAGTGATTCATTGCTTACATACAGCACCCAGTGCTCATCCCAACAATGCCCTCTGCAATGCCCATCACCCATTTTCCCCTCTCCCTCACCCCCCCATCAACCTTCAGTTTCTTCTCTGTATTTAAGAGTCTCTTATGGTTTGCCTCCCTCCCTCTCTGTTTGGAACTATTTTTTCCCCTTCCCTTCCCCCGTAGTCTTCTGTTGAGTGAAAACATATGATATCTGTATTTCTCTGACTGACTTATTTCACTTAGCATAATACCCTCCAGTTCCATCCACGTTGCTACAAATGGCACGATTTCATTCTTTCTCATAGCCAGGTAGTATTCCATTGTATATATAAACCACATCTTCATTATCCATTGATCAGGTGATGGACATTTAGGTTCTTCCCATAATTTGGCTATTGTTGAAAGTGCTGCTATACACATTGTGGTACATGTGCCCCTATGGATCAGCACTCCTGTATCCTTTGGATAAATTCCTAGTAGTGCTACTAAGTTTTTGAGGAACCTCCACACTGTTTTCCAGAGCAGCTGCACCAGTTTTGCATTCCCACCAACAAACAGAGGAACCCAACAAGAGGGTTCCCTTTTATCCACATCCTCCCCAGCATCTATTGTTTCCTGAGTTGTTAATTTTAGCCACACTGACTAGGGTGAGGTGGTGTCTCAATGTGGTTTTGATTTATATTTCCCTGATGGTGAGTAATGTTGAGCATCTTTTCATGTGTCTATTGGCCATCTGGATGTCTTCTTTGGTAAAGTGTCTATTCATGTCTTTTGCCCATTTCTTCAGTAGATTATTTGTTTTTGGGGTGTTGAGTTTGGTAAGTTCTTTATAGATCTTGGATACTAATCCTTTATCTGATATGTCATTTGCAAATATCTTCTCCCATTCTGTCGGTTGCCTTTTAGTTTTGTTGATTGTTTCCTTTGCGGTGCAGAAGCTTTTTATCTTGATGAGGTCCCAATAGTTCATTTTTGCTTGTATTTCACTTGCCTTTGGAGATGTGTCAAGCAAGAAATTGCTACAGCTGAGGTCAAATAGGTTGTTGCCTGTTTTCTCCTCTAGTGTTTTGATGGTTCCTGTCTCACCTTTAGGTCTTTCATCCATTTTGAGTTTAGTTTTGTGTATGGTGCAAGAAAGTGGTCCAGTTTCATTCTTTTGTATGTTACTATCCCATTCTGCCAGCACCATTTGCTAAAGAGACTGTCTTTTCTCCATTGGACACTCTTTCCTGCTTTGTCAAAGATTAGTTGGCCATACTTTTGTGGGTTCTCCATTCTTTTCCATTGGTCCATGTGTCTACTTTTGTGCCAATACCATACTGTCTTGATGATTACAGCTTTGTAATATAGCTTGAAGTCCAAGATTGTGATGCCTTTTGTTTTGGTTTTCTTTTTCAACAATACTTTGGCTATCTGGGGTCTTTTGTGGTTCCATACAAATTTTAGGATTATTTGTTCTAGCTTTGAGAAGAATGCCAGCGCAATTTTGATTGGGATTGCATTGAATGTGTAGATTGCTTTGGGTAGTATTGACATTTTAACAATATTTGTTCTTCCAATCCATGAGCATGAAATGTTTTTCCATTTCTTTGTGTCTTCTTTAATTTCCTTCATAAGTTTTCTACAGTTTTCAGCATACAGATCTTTTACATCTTTGGTTAGCTTTATTCCTAGGTATTTATGGTTCTTGGTGCAATTGTAAATGGGATCGATTTCTTGATTTCTCTTTCTATTGCTTCCTTATTGGTGTATAGAAATGCAACGATTTCTGTACATTGATTTTGTACCTGTGACTTTGCTGAATTCATGTATCCGTTCTAGCAGCTTTTTGGTGGAGTCTTTTGGGTTTGCCATGTCGAGTATCATGTCATCTGCAGAAAGTGAAAATTTGACTTGGATACCTTTTATTTCATTTTGTTGTCTGATTTCTGAGGCTAGAACTCCCAACACTATGTTTTTTTAAATAAACCTCAGCCTAGCCAGCTCCCATAAGATTTTTTTTTTAATGTTTATTTATTTTTGAGAGAGAGAGACAGAGTATGAGTGGGAGGGGGCAGAGAAAGAGAAAGGGATACATAGAATTGGAAGCAGGATCCAGGCTCTGAGCTGTCAGCACAGAACCTGATGTGGGACCCGAACCCACGAACTGTGAGATCATGACCTGAACCGAAGTCAGACGCCCATCCAGCTGAGCCACCCAGGCGCCCCTCCCAACACTATGTTAAACAGCAGTGGTGAGAGTGGACATCCCTTTGTGTTCCTGATCTCAGGGAGAAAGCTCTCAGTATTTCCCCGTTGAGGATGATATTAGCTGTGAGCTTTTCATATATGGCTTTTCTGATATTTAAGTATGTTCCTTCTATCCTGACTTTCTTGAGGGTTTTTATTAAGAAAGGATACTATATTTTGTCAAATGTTTTTCCCGCATCTGTTGACAGGATCATATGGTTCTTTTCCTTGGTTTTACTAATGTGATGTATAACATTGATTGATTTGCAAATATTGAACCAGCCCTGCAGCCCAGGAATATAAATTCCACTTGATCATGATGAATAATTATTTTTACATGCTGTTGAATTCAATAATCTAGTATCTTGTTGAGAATTTTTGCATCCATGTTCATCAGGGATATTGGCCTGTAATTCTCCTTGTTTGTGGGGTCTCTGTCTGGTTTGGGAATCAAGATAATGCTGGCGTCATAGAATGAGTCTGGAAGCTTTCCTTCTGTTTCTATTTTTTGGAATAGCTTGAGAAGGATAGGTATTAACTCTGCTTTAAATGCCTGGTAGAAATCCCCTGGAAAGCCATCTGGCTCAGAATTCTTATTTTGGGGGAGATTTTTGATAACTGATTCAATTTCTTTGCTGGTGAGGGGTCTGTTCAAATTTTCTATTTCTTCCCGTTTGAGTTTTGGTAGTGTGTGTCTAGTGTGTCCTAATGTCTAGGAATTTGTCCATTTCTTCCAGGTTGTCCAGTTTGTTGGTATATAATTTTTCATAGTATTTCTGATAATTGTTTGTATTTCTGTGGTGTTGTTTGTGATCTGTCCTTTTTCATTCATGAGTTTATCTCTTTGGGTCCTCTCTTCTTTTTGAGAAGGCTGGCTAGGTGTTTATAAATTTTGTTTATTTAAAAAAAACAACTCTTAGGTTCATTGATCTGTTCTACCATTTTTTTTTGTTTTTTTTTTTTGTTTTTTTGTGTTTTTTTGGATTCTGTATTGTTTATTTCTACTCTAATTTTTATTATTTCTGTTCTTGTGCTGGCCTTTGGGTTTCTTTGTTGTTCTGCTTCTAATTCTTCTAGGTGTGCTTTTAGATTTTGTATTTGGGATTTTTCTTGTTTCTTGAGAAAGGACTGGATTGCAATGTATTTTCCCCTTAGGACTGCCTTTGCTGAATCCCACAGGGTTTGGATTATTGTGTTTTCATTTTCATTTGTTTCCACATATTTTTTAATTTCTTCTTTAATTTCCTGGTTCACCCATTCATTCTTTAATAGGATGTTCTTTAACCTCCATGCCTTTGGAGGTTTTCCAAACTTTTTCCTGTGGTTGATTTCAAGTTTCATAGCATTGTGATCTGAAAATGTGCGTGGTATGTTCTCAATTCTTTTATATTTATTGAGGGCTGTTTTGTGACCCAGTATGTGATCTATCTTGGAAAATGTTCCATGTGCACTTGAGAAGAATGTGTATACTGCTGCTTTTGGATGAAAAGTTCTAAATGTATCTGTCAAGTACATCTGGTCCAGTGTATCATTCAGGGCCATTGTTTCTTTATTGATTTTCTGCCTAGGCTGTCTGTCCATTGTTGTAAGTGGAGTATTAAAGTCACATGCAATTACTGTATTCTTATTAGTAAGATTGCTTATGTTTGTGATTAATTGATTATTATATTTGGGTAGCTCAAAATTGGGTGCATAAACATAATTATTAGCTCTTCCTGATGGATAGATTCTGTAATTATGATATAATGCCCTTCTTTATCTCTTGTTACAGCCTTTAGTTTAAAATCTAGTTTGTTGGTGTCCTCAGGTCTAAAACGGGTCTCTTCTACACAGAATATAGACGGATCTTGTTTTTTTATCCATTCTGACCCTATGTCTTTTGACTGGAGCATTTAGCCCATTTACATTCAGTGTTATTATTGATAGACATGGAGTTAATGTCATCGTGTTATCTGTAGGTTTCATGCTTGTGGTGATGTATCTGGTCCTTTGTAGTCTTTGCAGCATTCCACTCAGAGTCCCCCTTTGGATCTCTTGCAGGATCATGAAGTCCTTCAGTTTTTGTTTGTCTGGGAAAACCTTTACCTCTCCTTCTATTCTGAATCACAGCCGTGCTGGATAAAGGGTTCTTGGCTGTATATTTTTCCTATTCAGAACATTGAATATTTCCTGCCACTCTTTTCCAACCTGCCAAGTTTCAGCGCACAGGTCTGCTACTACCCTTATGTGTCTACCCTTGTAGGTTAAGGCTCATTTGTACCTAGATGCTTTCAGAATTCTCTCCTTATCTTTGTATTTTGCCAGTTTCAGTATGATAAACCGTGGAGAAGACCCATTCCTAGTATGTATGAAGAGAGTTGTCTGTGCCTCCTCGATTATCTGCTTCCTTCCCCAGACTGGGGAAGTTCTCAGCTATGATTTATTCAAGTAAACCTTCTGTCCCTTTCTCTCTCTTCTTCTTCTGGAACTCCTATGATATGGATATTATTACGTTTCATTGAATCCCTTAGTTCTCTAATTCTCCCCTTGTGGTCTAGTATTTTTTTTTTCTTTTTCTCAGCTTCATCACTTTCCATAATTTTACCTTCTATTTCACTTATCCTCCCCTCTGCGTCTTCCATCCTCACTGTCACCACATCTAGTTTATTTTGCACCTCATTTACAACATTTCTTAATTTGTCATGACTATTTTTTAGTTCCTTGATCTCTGCAGCATAGATTCTCTGCTGTCTTCTCTTCTTTTTTCAAGCCCAGTGATTAATCTTAAGACTATTATTCTAAATTCTTGATCAGATATATTGTTTAGAGCAGTTTTGAGCAATTCTTTAGCTGTCATTTCTCCATGGAATTTCTTTTGAGGAGAATGCTTCCATTTCATCATTTTGGCTAGTTTTCTGTCCCTTACGTGTTTTAAAAGCTTATTATGGGGGCGCCTGGGTGGCGCAGTTGGTTGAGCGTCCGACTTCAGCCAGGTCACGATCTCGTGGTCCGGGAGTTCGAGCCCCGCGTCGGGCTCTGGGCTGATGGCTCAGAGCCTGGAGCCTGTTTCCGATTCTGTGTCTCCCTCTCTCTCTGCCCCTCCCCCGTTCATGCTCTGTCTCTCACTGTCCCCAAAATAAATAAACGTTAAAAGCTTATTATGTGCCCTGCACCTGTGAGCACTACTATATTAAAAAGAGGTCATACCCTGTCCAGGTTTGGCCCTTCAGAAGGTGTTTTTGGAGTGTGTTACATGCTCTCTGTTCTCGTGACTCTGATTTCTTCGTCTCCCTACTCCTAGCGGTGGTTTGGAGCCTCTACCATGTGTACTTTGATTTATTCGTTGAAGTAACCCTGGGGAAAAATTTTTATTTATTTATGTAATTCCTTTACCTTTTCATATAAATTTAATCAGTCTGTCTATGTGTAGAAAAAACCTTGCTGTGATTTTGATAGGAATTAGTTTAAATCTATTAATCATTTGGGAGAGAATTGGCATCTTTACAATGTTGAGGATGATAATCCATAAATAAGGTATATCACTCTGCTTATTTACTTTTTGATCAGCATGTTTTCATTTTCAGCATGCAGATCCTGGACATGTTTATTAGATTTATACCTAATTATTTAATTTTCTTTGGAATTATTGGAAGTGACAAATTTTTTTAAAAATTTTATTTCCAGTGTTTTTGTTAACATACATAAATGTGACTAAATTTTGTATGTGTTGATGTTGCATACTGTGACCTTGCTGAAATCACCTATTGGTTCCAGGAATTATTTTTATAGTTGCTTTTGGATTTTCTAAGCAGATAATCATGTCACCTGTAAATAGGGGCAGTTTTATTTTTCCTTTTATAATCTGTACATATTTTAATTTTTTCTTGACTTATTTTTCTGGCTAGAACTTCCAATGTTCTGCTGAATAAAAGTGGTGAGAGCAGACATCTTTGCCCATTTCCCTGCTAGAGAGAAAGCATTCAGGCTTTCATCATTAAGCATGATGTTAGCTGTAGGTTTCTTGTATACATTCCTTGTCAAGTTGAGGAATTGCCTGTCTCTTCCTGGTCTGCTGAGAATTTTTAGAAAGAATGGCTTTTGGATTTTTTTAAATGCTTTTTCTCCATCAATCGATATGATCATATGATTTTTCTGTTTGAGCCTGTTAGATAATGTATTTTCTTGATTGACATTTGAAGTCTAAATGAGATTTGCATACTAAATGGAATAAATACCATTTGGTTGTATTGTATACATTTTTTAATGTTTATTTATTTATTTTGAGAGAGAGAGCAGGGGAGGGGTAGAGAGAGGGAGAGAGAGGGAGAGAGGGAGAATCCCAAGCAGGCTCCATGCTGTCAGCACAGAGCCCAACACAGGGCTCAAATTCACAAGCCAAAAATCAAGAATCAGAATGTTTGACTGAGCCACCTTGTGCCCCTATAATTTTTTTATATATTGCTGGATTTGATTTGCTAATATTTTATGAAAGATTTTTATCACTAAGTTCACAAGAGATATTGGCCTACAAATTTCTTTTCTGGACTGTCTTTGGTTTTGATATTACAGTAAAACTGATTTTATAAAATAATTTAGAAATATTCCCTCCTCTTTTATTTTCAAAAAGACATTGTGTAAAATTGGTGCTAATTCTTCTTTAAATGTTTGTTAGAATTCTCCAGTGAAAACAGCAGGGCCTGGAGATACTTTGGAGGTGACTTTTAAATTATTATTTTGAATTCAAATTCTTTAATGATTATAGAACCCTAGACTACTGTATCTTGATTGAATTTTGGAACTTTATGCTTTTTCAAGGAAATAGTCTATTTCTTCTAAGGTGTCAAATTTATGAACATAACGTTGTTTGAAGTATTCTGTTACTATGCTTCTGATGATTTAAGAATCTGTAATGATATCCCCTGTATTATTCCTGATCATCATGATTTGTGTATTCTTCTTATCTTTGTCAATCTTGCTAGAGGATTATCCATTTCACTGATTTTTATTTTGAAGAACCAGCTTTTTGTTTCATTGATTTTTTCCCTGCTTTCTTGTTTTCAGTTTTATTTATTTTTTTATTCACATATCATACAATTCACCCTTATAAAATGTGCAATTCAGTATTATTTAGTATATTTGCAAAGCTGTGCAACCATTACCACTGTCTAATCCCAGAACATTTTCATCACCTAAAAAAGAAACCCCCTCTACATTAGTAGTCACCTTCCATCTGCTCCTTCTCCAGTGCTTAGCAACTACTAATCTACTTTTTCCCCACTATGGATTTGCCTACAATGGACATTTAATGTAAATAGAATTATATAATGTGTGCCCACTATACCTGGTTTGTGCCACTCAGAATAATGTCTTTAAGGTTCATCCATATTGTAGCATGAATCAGTGCTTCATTCTCTTTTATGGTGGAATAATAATATTCCATTGTATGGATATGCCACATTATATATATCCATTTGTTGGTTGATAGGAAAGTTGGATTTTTCTCATTTTTTTGTTATTGTAAAGGATGCTGCTATGAATGAACACTCATGCACAAACATATTTGTTTTCAATTCTTTTGGATACAATTCTTTTGGATTCAATTCCAGGTGGAATTGCTGGACCATATGGTAACTCTATATTTAAGTATTTAATGAACGGTCAAATTTTTCCCCAAAGTGGTTGCATCATTTTACATTCCTATCAGCAATGTATGAGAGTTCCAATTTCTCCACATCCTTGCCAACATTTGTTATTGTCTTATTTTTTTATTATAGTAATTCTAGTGGGTGTGAAAACAATATCTCATTGTGCTTTTAATTTTTATTTCATCAATGACCAATGATGTTGAACACCTTATTGTTCAACATTATGTGCTTATTGGCCATTGTACATATTCTTTGAGGAAGTGTTTCTCAAAACATTTGTCTATTTTAAAATTGAGTTATTTGCCTCTTATTGTTAAATTGTAATAGTTCTTTATATCTTCCATACATTAGACACTGATCATATTTATGATTTGCAAAAATTTTTCCCAATGAGTGTCTTTTCACTTTTCTCCTCAGTTTTATTAAAATAAAATTAAAATACAGTTCTGTGTAAGTTTAAAGTACATTACATAATGATTTGACATACATATATTGCAAAATAATTGCCACAATAAGTTTAGCTAGCATCCATCTTCTCATATAATTACCAAAAAAAGAAAATAAATTTTCCTTGTAATAAGAACTTTTAAGATCCACTCTCTTAGCAACTTTCAAATATACCATATAGTAGTGTTAACTATAGCCAACATGTTGTACATTACATTCCCAGTATTTATTTGTCTTAAAACTGGAAATTTGTACCTTTGGACCACCTTTATCTAGTCTCCCACCCCTACCCCTTTGCCTTTGGTAACCACAAGCCTGATCTTTTTTCTAAGTATTTGGTTTTTTGGCTCTTGGTTTTTCTTTGTTTCTTTTTTAGATTCCACATATAAGTGAAATCATAGAGTAGTTGTCTTTCTCTGACTTATATATATACATACACACACACATATATATATATATACATAAACATATATATACATACACATATACACATATGTGTATATACATAAACATGTATATATATATATATATATATATATATATATATATATATATACATATACATACGCATATATACAGAGAGAGTGAATGACAATGGTTTCTTAGCTATGACACTAAAAGCACCAGCAACCAAGGAATAAACAAATAAATTGATCACATTTTCTTTGTCCATTCACTTGATAGTGTCTTTTGAAGCACAGAAGTTTTTAATTTTGATTAAGAGCATTTTATTTGCCTTTGTATTTTTTCCACATTTATATTTTCTGTTAAATTTACCTGTGTAGTAACATTTCCTGGAGGTCTTCATATCTTTAAATGGATCCAAGCTATTGTCTAGTGTCCTCTCATTTCTGTCTGAAGGACTTCTTTTACTATTTCTTGTAGGGAAGGTTTGCTAGTGATAAGTTTTAACAGTCTTTGTTTATCTAAGAGTCTTAATTTCTCCTTTTTTGAAAGAATTTGCTGGAGATAGGATTCCTGGTCAATAGTTTTTTCGTTCAGGACTTTGAATGTTTCATCATACTGCCTTCCAGCTCTATGTTCTGATGAGAAATCATCAGTTATTCTTATTGAAGATCTCATGTGCATGATAAGTTGTTTACTGCTTTACTGCTGCTTTCAAGACTCATTTTTTTTGTCTTTGGCTAACAGCAATTTGATCATGATGTTTCTAGGTGTAGATCTTTTGGACTTTATCCTACTTGAAATATGTTGAGTTTCTTGGATGTATAGATGAATGTTTTTCATCAAATTTTGGAAGTTTTGAGCCACGATTTCTTAAAAAATTATTTCTGTGCCTTTCTCCCTCTTCTCTTTTGGGATGCCAAAACACTCTAGGAGTCTCTGCTCATTTTCCTTCATTCCTTTTTCTTTCTATACTTTAAGCTAGAGAATCACATTTGACTTGTATTTAAGTTCAAGGATTCTTCTGCCTGCTTAAATTTGTTGAGCTCTTCCAGTGAATTTTCATTTTAGTTTTACATTTCTATTTGACTCTTTTCATAGTTTCTATCTCTTTATTAATATGCTTTATTGGTAGACATCACTGTCATGCTTTCCTTTAGCTGTTTACACATGGTTTCCATGATTCTAGGTAGCTGGTTTTCAAGGCTGCCACATTTACACAGAAAAATCACTGATTATACTCTAATTCAGTCTTTTTTTATTAAGTAAACACTACTCCTGGACTGCTAAAAATATTTGGTTTATTTCCAAAGTTCTGAAAAGCATTGATTCTGGAAAGTGTGCTATTTTTCTTATTGCTTTAATGGAGTTTTGCTGACCCTTACTCTGCTATTTTGCTGGCACTACTTAATTTCATTGATTTCTTGTCTTATTTTTATTATTTTATTATTTTTATTATTTCTCTTCTCAGCACTCCTTTAGATTCATCCCTCAAATATTGATATGTTGTATTTTATTTCATTCAGTTACATGTATCTTTTTTCCTTTGAGACTTCCTCTTTGGCCCATGGATAATTTAAAATTCTGTTGTTTTATATCCAAGTGTTTAGAGACTTTCCTATTGACTTTCTGTTATTGACTCCACCCTTGATTCCCTTATTTTCAAGAAATTACTTTGTATGACTTCAAGTCTTTTAAATATGTTGAGGTTTGTTTTATTACCCAGGATATGTAGGATCTATGTGAATGTTCTGTGGGCACTTGAAAATAATGTGTACTTTTCTGTTCCTGGGTAAAGTGTTCTAGAAACATCACATACATCTTATCGATTGCTGATAGTGTTCAGATCTTTATCTGCTGATTTTCTGCCTAGTAGTTCTATCAATTGCTGAGAATGGGGTGACATCCTCAAGTATATTTGTAGATTTGTTTATAATACTTGTTTACTATATTTTATAAATATATGTATATATCTTATATAGTCTACTGTTAATGACATTTTATTTTAATTTTTATTAACTAATTTTTTATTGTGGTAAGAATACTTAACATGAGAACTTCCTCCAAACAGGCTTTTAAGTGTATAATGCGATATTGTTATCTATAAGCATGCTATATATCAGATCTCTAGGATTTATTCATCTTGAATAACTGAAATTTTATAGTTTAGATTAGAAATTCCTCATCTTCCTCTTCCCAGCCCCTGGCAACCACTATTCTGTTCTTTGCTTCTGTGATTTTGGCTGTTTTAGATACCTCGTGTAAGTGGAATCATGTAGTATTTGTCCTTCTGTGACTGGCTTATTTCATTTAGCCTAATATCCTCAAAGTTTACCTATGTTGCTACATATTCTAAGATTTCCTTCTTTTTAAAGGCTGAATAATATTCCATTGTATGTATATACCACATTTTCTTTATTCATACATTAAGGAACATTTAGGCTGTTTCAACATCTTGACTATTGTGAATAGTGCTGCATTGAACATGAGAGTGCTAATATCTCTTCCAGATCCTGATTTCAATTCTTTTGGATAAAGACCCAGAAGTGAAATTTTTGGATCACATGGTAGTTCTATTTAGTATTTTTTGAGGAACCTCCATACTGTTTTCCATAGCGGATGCATCATTTTGTATTCCCACCAACAGCGCACCAGGGTTCTAATTTCTCCACATCCTTACCAACACCTAGAACCATCCTAACAGGTGCAAGGTGACATCTCATGTGGTTTTGATTTCCACTTCCATTTCCATTTGAGAATCTTTTTATACACCTGTTCATCATTTGTATGTCTTCTTTGTTTTACCACTTTAAGGGAAGGGCAGAAATATTTCTTCTATTTATCCACTTTAAAAATACAATTCTTTGATATTTCTTTTTATGGATTATCTCAGATACTGTTATGATTTTTGTTTCAACATTAAATATTTAAGAAACTCATGAAGAATGAGATAGTCTATTATATCTACACACACACCCCTCCTTTAAAAAAACATTTTTAAATTTATTTTTGAGGGTGGAGGGAGAGAGAGACAGAGTACACTAGTGGGGGAGGGGCAGGGAGACAGAGTGAGATACAGAATCCAAAGCAGGCTCCAGGCTCTGAGCTGTCAGTGCAGAACCTGATGGGGGGCTCAAACCCATGAACCATGAGATCATGACCTGAGCTGAAATCAGACATTCAACTGACTGAGAAAGTTGAATGAAAAACATTTTATCATTCCCTCCTTTCTGTAGTTCCAAGCCTTCTTCTGTGATCTTTTCCTTAGAAAATTTCCTTTGGTCTTTCTTTAAGGCTGGATCTGCCAGCAAAAAGTTCTCTTAGTTTCCCTTTGTCTGAAAATGTCTTTATTTCGTCTTTAATCTTGAAGGATCTTTTTTCCAGATGTAGAATTCATGGTTGACAGTTCTTTTTCTCAGTATTTAAAAAAATTTTTGTGCCACTTCCTTTTGACCTCTTTAGTTCTTCATAAGAAATCTGTGGTCATTCAAATTGTTTTCCCATATAGGTAAAATGTCATTTTGCTCTGGATACTCCAAAAAAAATTTTCATCTGTCCCTAGATATGACTATGATGTGTCTTGGTTTGAATTTCTTTAGGTTTATCCTCTTTGAAATTCACTCAGATTCTTTTAGGTGTTGTTTTGTATTTTTTGCCAAAATTGGAAAATTGTCAGTCATTATTGTTTCAAATATTTTTCATTTCCATTTTCTTTCACCTCTCCTTCTAGGATTCCAATAATATAAATGTTCAATTTTTTTCATCATAGTTCCACAGGACCCTACATCTCTCTTCTTTTTTTTTTTTTTTTTTTTTTCCAGTGGCGTTTCTTTTGCTATTCAGGTATAGTTGCTATTGTTCTACTCTCAATATCACTGATTGATTCCTTTGCCACATTTTTTTTTCTGGCATGGAGTCCATTCAGTGAGGGTCTTTTTAGTTGGGTTATTGTACTTATAGCTTTATAATTTGATTTGGCTTCAGTTCTTTTAAAAATATTTCCAACTTGTTTTCTAAGACTTTCTATTTTTTTTCATGTGTTTCAAACATGTTTGTAATTTCTTGTCGAATTGTTTGTGTTTCTTGTTGAATGGCTGCTTTAAATTCCTCATCGGATAATTCCAACATCTGAGTCGTCTCAGTGTTAGCATCTATTAATTGTCTCTCTCACTCAAATTATGATTTTCTTGGTTGTTAGCATGATGAGTGATTTTCAGTTGTATTCTGAACATTCTATTTTTTTTTAATTAAAAAATTTTTTAAATCTTTATTTATTTTTGAGAGAGAGAGAGAGAATGTAAGCAGGGGAGGAGCAGAGAGAGAGGGAGACACAGAATCCGAAGCAGGTTCCAGGCCCTGAGCTGTCAGCACAGAACCCGACATGGGGCTGGAACTCACAAACCGTGAGATCATGACCTGAGCCAAAGTTGGACACTCAACCGACTGAGCCACCTAGGTGCCCTGTATTCTGAACATTTTAATCATTACATTGTGAGTCTGAATTCTACTTGATCTTTTCTTAGCAGTCACCCATTTTAGCATACAGATATAATATACAGGTGAAGATGTTAGTAAGCATTCACATTCCTGCTGGACCCCCACTGACACAATCCTGACAAAGGTTGAGCAGTGACTCATGCAGCCTATGACTGCAAATGAGTGGGGTGGAAGCTCAGCAACCTTGTTGGCACTGACTCATACTGCCTCATTGTCTCCAAGTCGGGTGTAAACTCATCTCCCTGCTAGACTTAGGTGACACATCCATCCGTAGGTAGGGATGTGAAGGGCTGACTAGCCCCACCACAAACTGCCTCCTTCAGTTTTATTGCTGCCATGTGGGGATAGACGCTGTGCTATCCACTGGATCTTACACAGTACCAAAGCAGAAAAATCAGAGCATTGGCTACTTCTGCTGGATGGCAGGTAGAAATCAGCTCCCTGTTTGGCCCTGCCAACCCCACTGGATGGATAAATCAGAACTCGATTCCTGCTTCCTTGAGGCTATCAGGGGAAATGGAAGATTAGCTCTCCATTGGCATGACAGTTGCTTTGGGTGGAGATATTTGTCCATTGATATTCAGATAGAGTAGGGGAGATATTATCAAAAAAGTTTTCTGTTCTTTTATGCTTTTTGGGATTTGTTGTTGTTGTTGTTGTTGTTGTTGTTGTTGTTTTGGTCCTTCATTCATGGGGAATAGGATTTCTTTGGACTGCTTTTGTTGTTGTTGTTTTGTTTGGGTTTGGGTTTTTGTTTGTTTGTTTGTCTTGTCTTTCACTGTGCTTATTGGTGGTCCCAGACTGCAGGATTCTCTGACACTCCTTTTGAGATGTGTGGAAGGCAGAAAGAAAACCCATGAAACTCACAACTGTGTTGTTCCTCAAGTCCTTACAACCTTAAACAGTCTAATTTCTTTTCAATTTTCAGAGTCTTCCTATGCTTGCTTGTTGGGTTATATCCAGGGTTTATTATTATTATTATTTGGAAGAGGGAGATCTTGGGAAGAATACAGCTATTCCATTTTGGTTGGAACCAGAACTCTGAAATTACTTTTTGTGAAGATCTGTAATGATGTGGAAAATGCTTAATGTTAAGTTAAAAAAGATAGATAGAATTTGCGTATATTACATCATCTTGACCATATAATGCATCTCAAAACTGGATGGAAATATCAACTGATGAATGGATGAAGAAATTGTGGATTATATACACAATGGAATACTACATGGCAATGAGAAAGAATGAAATATGGCCTTTTGTAGCAACGTGGATGGAACTGGAGAGTGTTATGCTAAGTGAAATAAGTCATACAGAGAAAGACAGATACCATATGTTTTCACTCTTATGTGGATCCTGAGAAACTTAACAGAAGTCCATGGGGGAGAGGAAGAAAAAAAAAAAAGAGGTTAGAGAGGGAGGGAGCCAAAGCATAAGAGACTCTTAAAAACTGAGAACAAACTGAAGGTTAATGGGGGGTGGGAGGGAGGAGAGGGTGGGTAATGGGTATTGAGGAGGGGACCTTTTGGGATGAGCACTGGGTGTTGTATGGAAACCAATTTGACAATAAATTTCATATTTTAAAAAAAACTAGATGGAAATATACCACATTGTCAACAATTAAAATTATGACTGAGTTGTGAGATTATATATAATTTTAATTATCTTCATGTTTTCAATTTTTCTATATGGTATATACACAACTTTTACAATACAAAGACATGTTTAGTTAAAGACCCTTTATATATTGAGCAATAATCTTCCTACCTCTTTCTTTTTTCTATTGATCCTAGTTTTTCCCACTGGAAATATACAGAATAAATAGAACCTCTTTCCCCTGGAGACTCCATAAAACATTAAAAGAAATCCAAATTCATTTGGAGTAGGTATATATGAGCTTGTTCCTCATTTTCCTCTCAAATCTTGTCCTCCGGTTTCTTTTTATCAATATTCTATTACTTAGAGCTCCAAGAGCATTGCTTGCAAAAGACAAAATGGAAACAAAGTAAGAATTCAGTCATAGCTCTTGTTCATCTTCCCAGGCTAAGTTAGCTGTCTGTCCTGTATACACTAGAGCAATCTGCTTATGTTTATGCGAACACACACAACCTGGGCTGTCATTGGGCTATATCTACCCCAAACCTGAATGAATACTTTGAACTACTGTCCCACTCTTCTCTGTACCAACAACACTTAGCATAGTGTCTGTCATAAAGTAGGCACCTGTAAATATTGAATTGGATTGCTAAGTGGATAAATAAATGGACATAAGGAAGAATTAACATTTGTTGGATAGATGGGTGGATTAATTAACATCCTCAGTCAAAGCTACACCACCTGATTCCAAATTTGATCACTTTCATGCTCCATGCCTTAACATTTCCCACAAGCCTCTGTGTGTATACAGCTATGGTCTCACTGAGGTTTACCTTACAAACCCTGAACACACTTTGAGATGTTAGTATTATAAGTCCTAGTTTTAATCTTTTGCCTACTATTGAAATAAAGAGTAAGTAGTAAGATTTTAGGAATAGATTTTTTAATAAATTGACTGGAATATTTGAGTAATATTCCTGAGACTGGTTAATTTGGTCAAATAATTAATTTTTTCTACTCACCAAGACTAGCTTCAGTGTATCAAGGCATCTATTTATCCATCAAATTGCTATGAAGTGAGTGAGAATTAAAGAGACTTAGCTTGGAAAGCTCAGAACCATTGGCTGAGCAGTGAAAAACCTTAGCAACATTCAGGATGTGTTCAGGAGCTCAGGTTTAGACCCTTGATATTATCTGCAAATAAATGTCTCTATACAGTCACAGAGATATTCCAAATGGCATAGTAACACCACATTGTATGTTCTTGTTTTAAAAGCATTAATTTGTTAAATGGAAGCGTGTAAAATATACCACATTTTTTTTTTTTTTGTGGCCCTGCTGTGGAATTTAATCCTTTCTTAACATATCAGGAACTTCAGAAAATGGAAGTACCTGAGGACCTTTCTTGATCATTAAGAAGCTGTGGGAATTGGAACCAATACTCCTTGAGTTGCTTATCATGATGACTTGGAATAATATGTCTACCATTATCATGGTTTGTTCTTCTGAAATAGTGAACAAATAGAAGAGTCCCAGGTGAGAGTTCATACCAAAGAAGGTAAATTGTATTTGCTTCTTTGGCCTTACATCTGTTTCAGGAGATGCCCTTTGGCCTTACAAGAGCCCCATTATATATGGGGATCAATGTGTCTTGGCAGATTTTCTTCAGGTAATCACTTCCTATAAGGGTCTCTGGTTATTTGCTCATTTTATGTGAACACAAACACAAGAAGCTTTTTTCCTCTAAAGACACATTTTCTCATACTCCAGAGCAAACCTATACACAGCAAACCTTTCATATAATGGAGGCTACTTATGGTTCTGAATACCATTGTTTCTCTTTAAGAAGGGGGAAAAATTGTTTCTTCTGGAAGACACAGATAGTGTAATAGCATTTTCCCAGGATGCTGCAGCTTTTTCTTATTTTTATATGTTCTTTTCCTTGGACTTTTATTAAAATTAACCTGTTAGGAGATGACTGAACCCAGGATACTTCATTTAGATAAACAGTGTAATTTCCCCACTATGAGAGATCGCAACCCACAAGTACTTTTGCATTGATGGCCTTTGTTTATGAGCCAATAAAATATTCAAATTTTTCCAATGTATTTGAAGTTTAAAGGTGTCTTTTTCAATCTTTCCTTATCCCTATGAATCACCTTACAAAAATTACATTGAATGCATTTATTGTGATTTACATAATTGATTCAACTTCATTTATTGAGAGTTTATTAAGTGTCAGGCACTGTTCTAGATGCCTGGGACATAGCAATAAACAAAACAAACAAAGGTCCCTGTTCTCATGGAGCTTACTTTAAGTGGGAAGGAAAAGTATATGAAGAGATATAACTAACATATGTTAGGCAGTGATAAATGTTATGCAGAAAATGAAGCAATGTAAGGCAGTCGAGAGTGACAAGGAGTAAATTCTTACAGAGGACAGTCACTGAAGCCTTCTCTGAGGATGTAACATAAGGAGTGAGGGAGTGAGCCATGTGGATGTTGGGAGGAAGAGCATTCTAGGAAGAGGAGTCAGCAAATACGAAGGCTCTTTGACAGGAGCATGCCAGACATATTCATAAGAAGGTTAGTACAGCTGAAGAGCCATGATGGAATGGGAGGGTAAGAGGAGGAGAGGAAGGAGAGATATTCAAGGCTCAAAACCATGCAGGTTTTTTTAGGCCCTGAGAAAGTCTTTGAATTTCATTCTAAGTGTATTGAGAAGTTAGTGGGAGGTTTTGGGCAAGGGAATGACATGTGCTGACTTACATTTTAAGAGGGTTACTTTCCCTGTCAAATAAAAAAATAGACTGAAGGGGCCAAGAAAGAAGCAGAGAACATGTTTTGAGCTATTGCAAAAGTGCAGATGAGAAATGATCATTTGATATAAGATGATATGTAGAAGTAGTAAAAAGTTATCAAATTCTGCATGTATTTTGATTGTAGAGCAACAGGATCTGCGGATGTAGTGAATGTAGAGTATGAGAGAAAGAAAATAGTCCAGGATAACACAAGGATCAAGGATTTGGGCCTGAGAAACTAAATGTGTGAAGTTGCCATTTATTGAAATGGGGAATACTGGGGAAAGAGCAGATTTGGAAAAAAGTCTTTGGAAATTAATACTTGTTTTACACATACTAAGTTTAAGAGGCCTATTGGACATCCAAATGGAGTTGTAAAGCAAGCTGCTAGAATATATGAGTCCTTATTGCTAAAAATCAGTTAAAAATAGAAATAAACTTATCTCAGTATTTCTCAAAGTAAAATTTGCAGGTTGCCAGCTTTATGTGCTGTTTAATAATATGATATGGGACTTCCATTTCTGACCATGGTAGGGTAAATGGTGCTGGAGTAACCCTTGCCCCCATAAACAACTATGAAACTGGATAAAATATATAGGTGATTGTTTTAGGCAATTGACAACAAGTAGCACAAGACTGTAATTCCTGAAAGAAAGGTGAATGTCTTTATTGCCCAAATTTCTGCTTGGGAAAAGTTTTCTATATGCCCACAGCAGAGAGCTGGAGTCAAGCAAAATACTAGTCTATCTGAGCTGAGGAGGTATAAATCATAGTTTGAGTCAGCTGTAGCATCTGGAATCTATGGGGTGGAACATAGCAGAGGAGGGAACTATAAAGAGAGGGAACTTTAGAAGTCTATATGAGAAACCCCCATGAATACAATGATGAGATATGGGCTGTCAATGTACAGGGAAAGACTTCTTAAGGCTTAGAATATAGCAAAGGAATAGAAGAGGCTGAACAGTACTTAAGGACATTGGAATACAACCCTGCCACAGTAGAGATCTTAGACCTCATTAATATCCCTGGCATCCAGCAGAGACACTGGAAATCCTAAACATTAGGAGTAAGGATGTACTCCAAACCTAGTAGTAATATGTACTCCAAACTCAGCCTAACAAAGTTTAAAGCCAAGTCTCAAAAGATTCACATGGGTTAAGAAGAGTTTTGAGACTGAGTTCTGCCAAGTTAGAATGGCTTGGGAAACATCTTGAACTTTCCACATATTGGCACTAACCAAGTATAAAACTAAGACTCTATAAGTTCCCAGTAATAATCTGTTAATCAATCAACCTGCTAAAACAAGAATCAGTACCCTTCAGGGAAAGATAACAGAAACTAAAGTCTCTAAAATGTACTCTTACAATTTCTAGTAAAAAATCAAAAATTGCTAGACACACAAAGAAACAAGATAATGTGATCCACAGTAAATTTTTAAAGGCAGTTAGTTGAAAGCAAATCTAAAATGGACCAGGTTTTAGAACTAGCAAAAAAGATTTTAAAGAAGCTTTAAACTTCTGTACCAAGAATTAGAGGAAAATATGATCTTAGTAAGCAGATAAGAATTCTCAACAGAAAACTAAAAATTATGTAAAATCAAATTTCTTCAAGAGAAAAGTAAAACTGTTGTTTCGGGACAAAAAAAAAAAAAAACGGACTCAGTGGACAACTGAAATGAGATATTTTTGTAAAAGAGTTTAACAGGTTGGTTTACTACAGTACTTCATAAAGCCTTTAATATGCATATATGCATTATGAATATCTAAAAGAGACTATAGGACACAATACTTTCCACACATATTTGACTGGAGAACTCACATCACTCAGGAATATGGTCTGAAGAACATATTTTAAAGACTGAACTTTATACTTCTTTCTCCTCTAACTGTGCTCTTTCCCTAACCTGCCATGCACACCCATACCTCCATGACCTTGAACATTACTTTCTCTGCTTTAAAACTATTCACATACCCACATTCATATGATTAGCTATTCATCCTTTGAAAATTATTTTAAATATCCCCTTTTGTCTCAAGCCTTCCCAAACTCCCTGTCATAGAATTAGCCACTCCATCTTCTGAGATTCCCCAGCACACTGTAGAAATATCTACTGAGTCATCATTTGCATAATGCATTATAAATATGTGTTTGCATGACTCTCCTTCTTGTGATCTCCTTATGGGGACTGTCACCTCCTTGAGGGCAAGGATCAATCTGACTCATTTTGATATCCTCAATATATAACATAAGACTAGGGATTGGCAGCATAAGTACTTGTTGAGTGAGCAAGGTCTTACTTCAGATGACAACCAGTGGAAAGCAATGATCAAGATGATACATTCTCCACTTATAATTCTTTATTAGCATTAAGGCAAGTCACTATAATTCTCTGAGGTGTAGTATTTCCTGGAGATTAGGAACACATACTCTGGGGCCAGACTGCTAGTGTTCAAATCTGTACTTTATCACTTGCTACCTGTATATCCTAGCCTCAGAATCTTCAACTGGAAAATGGGTATACTAGCACCCTCTACCTCATAGGAAATGTGAGGATTAAATGAGAAAATTCATGTAACATAGTTATCACAAAACCCTACACATAAGAAGTACTCAGTGAGCTATTTATATTACATTTTTCTGCTTGTCATCTGCCCGCCAACACCTCCCCTCCTAACCATCAGTTAGTTATCAATATTCTTCTCTCTAGCTTCCTTACCCACCCAACTCCCTGCCTGTTACTACCTTGCCTTACCAATACCTATCTACCCACTTACACCAAAAGGACAGCATGAGCAGTCAGCATATTCAAGCCTGCATTTATCCTCACATACATCTGTAATGTTTATGTACAGGCCCAACCCTCAAAGCCGGATGAGAGCTGAGTCTGCCCTTGAAGCTTTAACAACCCCCCCCCATTTTTTGTTGACGTTTTACCAACTCTTAATCTTTCCCTTCCCTCCTGCAACATCTGTCTGGTCCACATGATTTGGCATTTGGCTGTGTGCTCCCATTGTTTCCCATGTGCAAGTGCTCTTTCCTCATATACACTGTGGTCCTTCTGGGCAGGGACCTCAGCTTATTTTATTTCCTTCTATGATGGCCTTCTTTTTTTTTTTTTTTTTACTTTAGACCCAGGAAAGGGCCATTGTAGGATATTTGGAATGTAGTAGAGCATGAAACCATCTCTATCATTGTCCTTTGGTGTTGCAATGATCGTATGTATAACAGAAGTCACACTCTTAAGCTGCCTTTAGAGTCCAAGCAGCAGGTTTGTGTGTGAGACACTTCAGGTTTTAAATAACTAAACATTATAACTCAGTGTCGTAATGTGCTGCTTAAAAAGGTTTGATGGTCATGAGCTTCATGAATAGAAGACTGGTTTGGGACAAGGGTAAGAGTTCCATGTTCTCTCAGCTGGTGAGACATATTATGTTCCATCCTTGCATGCTAATGGTTGGTAGTGGCATTCCCAAGCACATGTAAGGGAAGGAAGCAAGGATGTTTAGTAATCTAGAAATGGCACCAGAGGGTGAAGAGCTGGAAGACTTGAAGATATTTAGTTGAAAAAACATATGGCTTAGTGTGAGGTCCTTTGATAAAGATTGTCAGACTTTTTTCAAACCCTTAAAATCTAGCTTGACAGTGACATAGCTGTAACAACTTAGCAAGAAGCTTTTTATCTCATTACCTTCTATGAAACCTATAGACCAAGTGATTTGGAAAGATACTTTCTCCTCCATTTTTCCCATCCCAATCTTAATTCTAGAAAAACCAACCTACAGCATTCTCCTCAGTTCAGGACATTAAAATGATATGGATTATTTTATACAAAATGTGAGGTCTGGACATCAGTGAAAGCAATACTCTTTACACTGACCACTTGGGGCACCTGGGTGGCGCAGTCGGTTAAGCATCCGACTTCAGCCAGGTCACGATCTCGCGGTCCGTGAGTTCGAGCCCCGTGTCAGGCTCTGGGCTGATGGCTCAGAGCCTGGAGCCTGTTTCCGATTCTGTGTCTCCCTCTCTCTCTGCCCCTCCCCCGTTCATGCTCTGTCTCTCTCTGTCCCAAAAATAAATAAACGTTGAAAAAAAAATTTAAAAATAAACTGACCACTTATTGTAGGAAGACAGTGAATATTATCTTGCAATATGCAGATTATGTTACTGCAGAAGTGTCAGGTTACTACACATGCCTGTAGGAAATCATAAGAGACTGAGCAGACACAACCAATAGTGGGATTTACACTCCAAGAACTAAGGATAATAAAATAGTCTGAGAGATTTAAAATGTCCAAAAAATATAAAAGAATGAATAAAACCCATAAAGCAGGAAGACAGCACTGGGGAAAATAAGGAAGCAAAAAGAAATTTTTAAAATGGAATTTATAGTCATTACAATTTTTAAAACTCAATAGACTAGTTAAACAGACTAGGTGATTAGAGAGAACTATTGGTTTGGAAGATGGGTTGGAGGAAATCACACCAAAGTACAGAGAAGAAAGAACAGAAATTATGAGAGTAAAATCAATATAATGTGAAGAAGAGAATGATAGGATCCAATATAAATCTAATAGGAGTTCCAAAGGAGGGGTGCCTGTGTTGCTCAGTCAGTTAAATGTCCAACTCTTGATCTCGGGTCAGGTCATGATCTCATGGTTCAGGAGCTCCAGCCCCACATCGAGCTCTGTGCTAATGTCATGAAGCCTGCTTGGGATTCTGTCTCTCCTTCTCTCTGCCTCTCCCCCACTTATGCTTGCTCTCTCTTTCTCAAGATAAGTAAATACACTTAAAAAAAAGAGTTCCAAAGGAGAAAATAGAAGTAGAGAGATTTGACACATTTCAGAGATAATGGCAGAGAATTTACCAGAATTGAAGGAGGATGAGTGCTCAAATGGAAAAAGCACACTGGGTTATGATCAGGTTACAAATAAATCTACTTATGGTCACATCATAGTGAAACTGAGGGCATCAAACACAAAGGCAAAATATTAAGATACTCTTCAGAAAGGGAACTAGAGTAAGTTAATGAGAAGCCACATCCTGTTTTGCCTAGTGGTCTGGTGGTCTTCTTTAGCTTTAAGCCAGAAAAAGCAGCAAGAACTGAGAAACAGCCAGGTATTCCCCAAATGAAGGATAGGAGATTTGAGAGAGACACTGGACTCAAAAAGAGGTTCCTTTGGAACTCCTATTAGATTTATATTGGGTCCTATCATTCTCTTCACATTATATTGATTTTACTCTCATAATTTCTGTTCTTTCCTCTCTGTACTTTGGTGATTTAATCAAAGCCACTTTGCAGGGCTTTATTAAGATCTGTTGATAATGTAGGCTTAGCTTTCACCCACTAACTGTGTTTTGGGGAGTGGTGGTGTCTTAAATTACTATGAGATAACAACTATGTCTTTTATGCTCACCCTGAGCCTAGGTCAGTGCCTGGCACAAATTCAGCACTTTATAAATATTAATTGGATGAATGACAGAACAGTGCTAGCTTACAGAAACAGATAATGGGATGTGGATCCAATAAATAATGGGTGTTGAGGAGGTTAAGATGGCAAATTTGCACTCTTCTGTTGAGAAAATTGATGGTCAAGAGGTATAAGAAGGTAAGTTCTTGGAAAGAGAAACCAAAGGAAGTTTTTGTTTTAAACTTCCTAGAGAATGACATGCATGATGTGGATGAGTCCGATGTCATCAGACCTTCTCTATCCATGGCCTGAAGGAATGCAGCCAGTTGTACTGTGAGGGTACAACCAGTGTCATCCTGAGCAACAGGTCATTTTAGGATGGACTATCTATACAGCACTTCTAACCGTGTTTGTGTCCACTGCACACCACCCACCCCTGTTGTAAACTCAGCCCCACCTCGGGCAGGACTGCAAGACATTTTCTTTTTAGACGACTGACTCTGGCAAAATGTAAATATGACCTTTGAGAACTGCTAACGTGAATACTTGAGGATTGATTTCCAGTACGAGGGAACTAGGAATTTCTTCATCATTTTCATTTATAGAATTACGAGGTCATGACGAAAGTTGAGTTTTGTAATGAGTTTTAAATACCACCACCCAAAAAAGCATGGAGTCCCCGCCTGATGGAATATACTTGATGGAATATGCTTCTTTCATGTGTGTGAGGTTAGACAAACCACTTCATTTTTCTGAGTTTCAGTTTCTTCATCAGTAAAATAAATGAGGGAGCTGGATTACCCTTTGGGTTTGCAATCAGAGATACACACATGTTCAGACCTCACCTTGACCCTCCAAATCAGATGTTTCAGGGAAGGACCCAGGCCTCCACAATTGATTCTGACATACACTACTGGTTACTGACTTAGATTCTTTGCATTCCCAACATTTGATATTAATACCCCCAGTTTGCTTAAAGTAAAACCTGTCTAATAATAGTGCTAAAATTTCACTCATGAGATTTTGGTACTATGATTGCATTTAAATTGTTTTCTTTTCAAAACACACTTTATTCAGATGAATAATTCATTTATAATGAAAGAAACCCAAGTACTAATGCCTTATTAATCTGTAGAGCTGTAATATAATACTCATCATTTAAATTAAATGAAGTATTTGATTTAGGAACAATGCTACTGAAATAAACGAGATGTCTTAATTAGCAAATGTTCTATAACACTCATGGTGAATAAGGGCACTGTAGGAGTTCTCCAGGCAAAATTACCTCATTTCCTTACCTAACCTTTAGACCTGAGAATAAGAGGAAAGTTCTTATAGCAGGGATGAGAATAAAGAACCAAAACTTACCATGGAATTGAGAACAGAAATTACGGACATGGCTAAAAAGGAGAACGTAGCTGTAGGGAAATGACCTTTTTGTAGCAGAACCCAGTGGGTGAGTCAGAAATAGCTGACAAAGGAGAAATCCTGGTGAGATAGGCTCAGAACACAGATGGGTCTCAGACTCTCTAGTCTGCACAGACAGGCAGCAGCACTGTCTCAGCCATCTGTGGATGACGTCAATGCACCACCCCATCACGGGACAAAAGTCGGGGCAGGGCAGTAGTAACTCTACCGCCTACTAAGTGCCTCCATCATGTCAACATCAAGTGTCAGAATAGGAATTGTGTTAAGTTACAGAAAAATAAAGTTGTTTTTCTTGCATGCCCAAGTTTATGGACTGGGATCCATTCCTGCCACAGAGTTGTTATTGTCATTACCTTTGTTATTGTCATCCCCAACTTCATTCTGGGAGCACTTTCACCTCTGCTATGTGGCCCAAAAGGAGGTTACTGACATGCCCTGAGTCTTTCCTGCTCAAGTTACCATCTATCCTTTCATTTCTCTAGGGATAGATTGTCCCCTTCCTCCCTCCCTCCATTAACAGTGGGAGAATTCATTCATTCACTCCTTCATTTCATTCATTTGTTCTAAAAATGTCATGTGTCAGAGACCAACCACTTTAGGTAGCAGAAATATAGCAGGGAACAGGCAAGTTCCTTCCCTCCTGAAGATTACATTCTGAAGGTGAGAGACAGACAGTAAACAAATAAATTTATAATGTGTCAAGTGGTGGCAAGTGCTCTGAAGATAAATATAGTAGGTTAAAGGAATGAAGAGAGGCAGGAGGCAGATGCTATTTTAGAGGTGGTCAGGGAGGCCTCTCTGTAGAGCTGACATTTGAGCAGAGAGCTCTGTGAACTTATAAAAATGCTTTATACACATATAACCACAGATAATCAGCCAACTGGCACAGTAGGGGGACTGTTCCCTTGGCAGTATACCCAGAGCCGTGTCACAGTCTAAGGCTAAATCAAGTGACTTAAAAAACAAAACAAAACCAGGTAAATGCTACCTGTCTGTACATCTTTACTGATGAAGGAGAAAATAAACACTGGATCAAAAATAAACACTGGAGGCAGCAGAAATGGGCTTCCATTCAAAACAATGTTCCTTTAAATGTATGTAAAATTACTTAGCAAAAGAGTAAGATTATAAAAAATATCTAAATACCTAAAACTATCCAATTGGCATTTCAAAATAGTGTTTTTCCTTACTCTGTATTGGTTTGAAATGTTGAGAGAAGGTTTGGAAGTTCATGGTCCCAATCATGTTCCAAAGTTCCATAGAGAACCATAAAATACAGCAAACACAAGTCTACCTCTCAACTCCATGTAAGAAGCAAGATGGTGTAGTTGGAGATAGTGAGGCTTTGGAATCAGGTGGACCTTGGTTTGAATTGAAATTGAGACAGAGAAGTTAAATAATTTTCCCAAGATCACATAGCCAGTAAGTCATGAAGCCAGGATTATAACTCAGGAAGATCTCAAGGGAATTACGCTGAGAGGGGGGAAAAGTCAATCTCAAAAATGATTCTATTCTTGAAATAACAAAGTTATAGAGATAGAAAAGAGATTAATGGTTTTCAGAGGTTAGGGAGGGAGATGACTGTAGCTATAAAAGAGTAGAGATCCTTGTGGTAGTGGAATAGAATCTTGATTGGGATGGTAGTTACACAAATCTTCATGTGATAAAATTGGATGGAATTAATACACACACACACACACACGAATGCATCAAAACTGGTGAAATCTGATAAAGCTCTGTGAATTGCTCCAAGGTCAATTTCTTAACTTTGACAGTATACTATATTTCTGCAAGATGTTACCACTGGGGGAAACTGAGTGAAGGTACACAGGATTTCTCCTGTTTTCGTTTCTTACAACTATATGTGAATACAATTATTTCAAAATTAGAAGTTAAAAAGCAAACAAACCAAACATGCAGGCAATCTGAACCCTGAGCCTAAGCCTTAACAACCCACAATGTAGGACCAGTGGTTACAATTTTATGTGTCAAGGGATTCTTTAATTAAACAATACAGTTAATTAAACATTTTACAGTGTTTATTATTCTGAGATGTTTGCCTCTTTAATGGACAAGAAGAATAAATCTAATTTTAAGTAGTTTTAGAATACATTTATTAACTGTTTTAATTAAATCTTTACTTTCTCATGACAATTATCCACATAAAACATTCCAATTCAGTGTAGGGGGAAACACAGACTCTGAAATATTTGCATTCCTTCCACAATTCCCACTAAAATAAAAACCTCAACAGATAGAAAATAATCAACAGGAAAAAAGCTTTGAAATGATCTCAAAGTCTAGCAACATAGATTGAACTCTCTATGCTTGCTCCTGTTCTGTATTCCTGGAAGGTTGTAGAAGGAAAGGAACACTTTTGCTCAGCATTCTGAGAGCTTCACTCCAAGTCCAAAGGAAATGTAACTCACCTTTTGTTCACCCTTACCTTATAATCTTTACATTATAGGCACTGGAGGACACTGTATCACATTTTTTGTTTTGTTTGTTTTCAGGTATATTTGTTTTTAACGATCTACCCAAACAGTTATGCTTAATTGCGGGAAAGTGGATTTTTGAAAACTAGCATTTAAACAGCAGATACAAAATGGCTCAAGATGAGGCACTGCAGGGACCAAGGACACGGAGGCAGAGTGGGTCTGCCAGATTGTGTCTGGAAACTGCAAACCTGGGTCAGAGAAACAGGAGAGGAAATTCTCAGGAAGCATGACAGCCCGAAGGAACCCGAGGTCAGGATAAGGGTGAACCTGACCTCAGAAATCACAGGAAGAGCTGAGCCTGGGTGAGGATCCTCTTTCTGCCACCAAGCACTGCTGGCCTAGGGACATCACACTGTGCAAGACCCTGAAAACCTGCTTTTCCTTCACCTCCTCTGCCCAACTCTTCCCTCTATGATAGAAACGGTTTTAGAACAAATATAAAGGATGTTTTAATGGTAACTTAAAAAAAATATGGATTTCCAAGCCCAAGACTCTATTATTATTTTTAATCAATGAAAAACACTTCCTACATGCTCTTGGAACCCTGGTAGCTGCAGGGTGTGAGTCCCAGAAGTTGAGTGCCAGGTGACAATGACAATTGCTTTGATGGTGGTGGGGTATCAGAGCACAGAAGACAACTAGAGTGAAGATTTGAGTTGCGGCTAAATTATCTTTGTTGCTTTTTAAAAAATTTTTTTTTCCAATGTTTATTTATTTTTGGGACAGAGAGAGACAGAGCATGAACGGGGGAGAGGCAGAGAGAGAGGAAGACACAGAATCAGAAACAGGCTCCAGGCTCTGAGCCATCAGCCCAGAGCCCGATGCGGGGCTCGAACTCATGGACCGCGAGATCGTGACCTGGCTGAAGTCGGACGCTTAACCGACTGTGCCACCCAGGCGCCCCTATCTTTGTTGCTTTAAGCGTTTGTCTTTGATTCCAGATTTTTCCATAAAGTTATGTTGAACCCAAATCAAGGCAAATGTCAGTTATTTTACAGCCTCCATCAATAAGTGCAAACACTATCACATTGCTACTTGTGCGACTTGGGCACTGGTATAATATTTGGGAGTATCAGCCCAGTCCATGGTGATCCTTTTATTGCCCCTCTGACCAGTAATGGAAGAGCCCCCCCCCCCCGCAGTAGCCTTGAATATCCTGAAATACTACACCTGCCCCCCCAAGACATCTGATGGGCCTTGCTTCTCTTTCCTGCAAATTGACAATCAGTCTGAAATTCTGGTTCTGTCTGTCTGTGTTTTGAACAGACACTGTGGCCCACATGTTTTTATGCCATGGGAATGGGATAATAGAGAACATAGGTCTTCAGGGACCGGAATGAAGATGATGAGAGGTACATAGAGGGGAAGTGTTCTCAGAGATGTTCTTTCTGAAACTCACCTATGGTCCTGTCCTTGGGAACCTGTGAGATGCTTTTAAAAAAATGATAATAATGTGTCCCTTTCTGGCTAATCTGGCTTGTGTCAGTTTTTATCTTACCTTCCATGGAAGTGTCCTAATGAATACTGGTAGAGTCTATAAGGTTATGAACTGTGCTGATTGCTCAGCACTGTGTCTTCAGTGCCCATCATAGTGCCTGGCATGTAGTAGGGGATCAATTAATATACACTGAATTAACGCATGAATAATACCCTGGGCACGCATATATGGGGCAAGCGGGAAAGAAGCATGCCAGAAGAGAGTTCTCTGCTCAGTGGGTATGATGGCGGGATGGTGGAGGTATATGACAGAACATCTTAGATGGGAAGCCTAATGTGGTGGGAACTAGTTGAAAGTTAAGATATTCATCTGTCATTAATGCCTATCTAAAATCTTTTAAACACCCTCTCCATATTTTAATGACTTCCTAGGTTGTGACTGTACCTTCAATTATGGAAGCCAGATCCTATCTTTCTTAGCCTTCCTTCCCACTTGGGTATGGATATTTGACTGGATTCTACCAATCAGATGAAATCAGTGTGAGAAACCATTTGGAAGCCAACTGCAAGAGGAAACAGACAGGGCCCAGGGCACCCATGTTGTTGGTACAGTGGAGACAGAGGCAGTATTGTTCTGGGGTCAGATCTTCCTTACCAGGTTGGTCCTATGACAAGGGTGTAGACTGTGTCCCCAAAAGCTCAGCCCATCTAAGGACACTGTGATTTTTCTAATACCTCTTAATAAGTTCCTTCCAGTTTAAACTAATTAGAGTGGATATGGAATACAGAAGCTGAAGTCTTAGTCATGAGGACAGAGCTGAACGTCATGTCTAAATGGTCAAGATGAGCTCCAAGATGAAGGAAAGAGTGAGTAAAGCAGGAAACCAGGAGAATGATCCTTCAACAACCAACTTCTGGATTAATTCATTTTTCTCTATTGTTTCTATTTTCTATTTCATTATTTTTCACTCCTCACTCTTTCTTTCTATTTATAAGAGCTTAATTTTTGGTTTTGTAAGCAGACACGTACATCATTGATTTTAAGCTTTCCTTCTTTTCTAGTGTAAGCATTGCAGTTATCCTTTTCTCTGTAAGTAATGCTTATGCTTCATTCCACCAATTTTGCTATGTCAGGTATTCATTATCCTTGAGTCATAAATGTGTTCTCATTTCTCTTGTGATTCGTTCTTTGACACATGCATTATTTAAAGTGTTTCGTTTCCAAACGTGAGGATTTTCATTTTCTTGATATCCTTCTAATATTGATTTCTATTTTAATTCCATCATAATTAAAGAACATACTCTATGATTTTAGTCCTGGTAAACTTATCAAGGATTGTTTCACAGCCCAGCAGATGGTGTATCTTGATGAGTTCACATGTACTTGACAAGATTGTGTGTTCTGCTCAAGGTGGAGTGCTCCATAAACATCAATTAGGTCAAATTGGCAGAAAGTGTGACATAAGTCTTCTCTGTTTTTACAATTTCTGTCTACCTTTTTTATTAAATACTGACAGAGGAGTATTAAAATCAGTGTTGTAGCTTTGAATTAGGCTGGTTCTCCTTTCATTTTCCTCAGTTTTTAAGATTTCCTCTTTATTTTGAATATTTATAACCCCTCATATTAGCTTCCTGTTGCTGTGTAACAAATTACTCCCAAACTAAGCAGCTTAGCAACAAACATTTATTATCAGTAATCTGGGTATAACTTACCTGGGTGCTTCTGGCTGGGTTTCTCACAAGCCTGTCATCAAAATGTCAGCCTGGCCTGTAGTCCTGCTCATCTCAAGGCTCCCAGTTATTTTCCAAGCCCACTCATGTGGCTGTTGGCAGGCATCAGGTCCCTGCTGGCTGTGGGTTATGGCCTTGCCTAGAGGGCTTTTCCATAGTGATAGTCACAGCAGGACTGCTTTCTTCTCCCAGAAGAGACAGATTTTATAACATAATCTTAAAGTACAATCACATCGCTTTGCCATATTTTATTCTTTAGAAGTGTTATTAGGTTTAGCTCACACTCCAGGTGGGGGGGGGGTGGGTAGGGTTTACAGAAAGCTGTGAATAATATAATGTGGAGATAATTGGATTCCATCTTAGAGCCTTCCCACCACACCCTCAAGGCACTCAACAAAGAAAGGAAACTTAGTTCTATGTATATACATATTTAATGGTACTAGATTATTTCACAGAATCCATGGAAATGCCAAGCAACCAGTCCTCTGGAGAGTAGGACTCAAGGAAGCTCTAGGGACTGTGCAGCAAAAGTTTGTAGATGGTCATGTGTAAGCTCTGCCATTTTCATAACTCAGAATTCACCCTCAATATGAATATCTCCTAGTAAAAAAATTCAAGAGAATTTGATTGGACTAGCCTGGGATAGGATAGTCCAATAGCTGATAGCCGATCAGCTATGGCAGGGTAAGCAAGATCATGAAGAATAAATCCATGTGACAAAGATACACAACTGTGGTCCAGGGAGCAGTGCTCATAGAGGGAGGATGCTCTACATGTCAGGTGCCAACCTGGTGATACTTATAACAAGCACCTCGGTTAGGAACAGGGAGGCAGTGGCTAGAGCTGAGACTGGGCTGGCCTCAAAGGAAAAGAGCTTTGATGAAGTCCAGGGGCCTTAAGAAGCAGGAGGAGCATTTGTAGTGCCCTTCTGTCACATCTCAGGTCCGTTTGTGGCCCACGTTCATGTCCCACACATTTCTACATACCTCAGAGACATCAACAGTCTCTGTGCACTGTGTTAATGACCAAAGAAACTTTAGTGTCCTGCCTTTACTCAGTAATCTGAGAAGAGGGTTTAGCTCAGAGCTGGACTTGAGTCCTTGTGTTAGGCTGAACAAGCAACCATAGCCTCAGGAGGCTCTAAGCACTCAACCTCTTTAGTGGGCAAACGTAGATGGTTCTGAGGTTCTGTCAGATGTTGCAAGGCATGGGCATTATCTTCTGCCACCTTGGGCCAAGTTTGGTTGTTAAAAATGTATGGCAAGTGCACACATTCTTTGGATGAAGCATGATGATTTGATCTTTCAAGCCAGGCCCCACTAACACCAGTGATGGTTTAAGATCCCTTGTTAGCCATATCTAGAGAAGCTAGATCTGGAGCTGAAGTAGCTGAAGGCCTATTATTGCTTTTTTAAAACTTTTTATTATGAAAAATTCCAAGCATACCTAAAAGCAGAAAGACTGGCATAATGAACCTCCATGTACCAGTCACCTGGCTTCAATAATAATCAACTCAAGGCTAATCTTCTTTCATCTGTAACCCTACCCTCTGCGTCCACTTACCTTGCAGACTATTTTGAAGCAAACCCATCATATTGTTTCATTCATAAAGATTTCAGTATATATTTATAAAAGATAAAGTATCTTAAAAAAATCCATAATAACCTTGATCACACCTAAGATAATCAACAATTCTTAATCAAAACTCCAGCCAGTATTCAAATATTGCCTGTTACTGCCTTTTTTTAAACATGCAAACTCCAAAAATTAAAATTTGACTTTTCTCCAAGTGCTTTTAGAAGCATTCATATTTCATTGGTAACTACATTTAAATAAAAATATATTGTTAGGGGAGCCTGGGTGGCTCAGTCGGTTGAGCTTCTAACCTCGGCTCGGGTCATGATCTCACGGTCCGTGAGTTCGAGCACTGCATCGGGCTCTGTGCTGACAGCTCAGAGCCTGGAGCCTGTTTCAGATTCTGTGTCTCCCTCTCTCTCTGACTCTCCCCCATTCGTGTTCTGTCTCTCTCTGTCTCAAAAATAAATACACGTTAAAAAAAATTTTTTTAATATTTTTAAAATGTACTTCAAGCTATATTACAAAGCTATAGAGATCAAGACAGTGGGGTACTGGCATAAAAATAGAAACATAAATCAATACAACAGAATAGAAACACAGAAATGAACCCACAACTATATGGTCTATTAATCTTCGACAAAACAGGAAAGAATATCCAATGGGGAAAAAAGACTGCTTCTTCAACAAATGGTGTTGGGAAAACTGAACAGCAACATGCAAAAGAATGAAACTGGACCACTTTGTTACGCTATACACAAAAATAAATTCAAAATGGATGAAAGACCTAAATATGAAACAGGAAACCATTAAAATCCTAAAGAAGAACACAGGCAGTAACTCTTTGACATTAGCCATAGCAGCTTCTTACTAGATATGACTCCTGAGGCAGGGGAAACAAGCAAAAATAAACTACTGGGACTTCATCAAAATTAAAATGGCTCAGTTGGTTGAACGTCCGACTTCAGCTCAGGTCATGATCCCAGGGTTCGTGGGTTTGAGCCCCACATTGGGCTCTCTGCTACCTGTACAGAGCCTGCTTTGGATCCTCTGTCCCTTCACTGTCTGGCTCTCCCCTGCTCATTCTCTCTTGTGCGAGCTCTCTCTCTGTCTCTCAAAAATAAACATTAAAAAAAAAAAACTTCTGCATAGCAAAGGAAACCATAAATAAAACAAAAAGGCAACCTATGGAATGGGAGAAGATATTTGCAAATGACATATCTGATAAAGGGTTAGGCCCAAAAAACACCTCGGAACATATAAACAACTTATCAAACTCAACACCCAAAAAACAAATAATCCAGTTTAAAAATGGGCAGAATGAAAAGATGCTCAACATCACTCATCATCAGGGAAATGCAAATCAAACTACAATGAGATAACACCTCACACCTGTCAGAATGGCTAAAATCAACAATACAAGAAACAACAGATGTTGGTGAGGATGTGGAGAAAGGGGAACGCTCTTACAATGGTGGGAATGCAAACTGGTACAGCCACTGTGGAAAACAGTATGGAGTTTCTTCAAAATGTTCAAAATTGAACTACCTTATGATCAGCAGCTGCACTACTTGGTATTTACCCAAAGAATACAAAAATGCTAATTTGAAGGGATACATGCACCCCAATGATTAGAGCAGCATTATCTACAAATGTCCATCGACTGATGAGTGAATAAAGAAGACGTAGTATATATATATATATATGCAATGCAATATTACTCAGCCATAAAAAAGAATGAAATCCTGCCATTTGCAACAATATGGATAGAGCTAGAGAGTGTTATGCTAAGCGAAAAAGTCAGCCAGACAAAGACAAATACCATATGATTTCACTCATATTTCACTGATGGTTACCAGAGAGGAGGTGAGTGGGGATGGGTGAAACAGATGATGAGGATTAAGGAGGGTGCTTGTTTGAGATAAGCACTGCATGTTGTACGCAAGTGTTGTATCACTAAATTCTACACCTGAAACTGATATCACACTCTTTGTTAACTAACTGGAATTCAAACAAAAACTTAAAAACAAACAAACAAAAATATATTAAACCAACCAACAAAGTATAAATGATAAAAAGTTAAGGCTGTTCTGTACAACTTCATAATTCATGAGAAAGTGAAACTTGTTTCCACCATCTTTTCTCAGGCTATTGTTTCTTATTTTCCAAAGAGAAGAGAACATAAGCTCAAGCCTGTGGCTATTCACTAATCCAGCCATAGGCAAGATTACACTTTCCCGTCCTTTGAAATGAGGTGTAGCCACACGACTTGTTTTGACCAATGTGTTGTAAGTAGATGGATGAAAATCAATTCCATCATAGAGTTTAACTGCCATTCGGAGACCCTCAAGAGCACTCTTTTCACTCTGCTACAGCGACCCAGCTTACTGCATCAGCTGTGGTCCTGGGTGCACAGGCAGCGGAAGAGAGAAACAAATCTATTATTTTAAATCATTGAAATTTGAAGGTTATTTGTTATCACAGAATAACCAAGCCTATCTTGGCTCACATAAAGAGCTTAGGCTTGAACTCTCAACAATAGCCAAATTGTGGAAAGAGCCTAAATGTCCATCAACTGATGAATGGATAAAGAAATTGTGGTTTATATACACAATGGAGTACTACGTGGCAATGAGAAAGAATGAAATATGGCTCTTTGTAGCAACATGGATGGAACTGGAGAGTGTGATGCTAAGTGAAATAAGCCATACAGAGAAAGACAGATACCATATGTTTTCATTCTTATGTGGATCCTGAGAAACTTAACAGAAACCCATGGGGGAGGGGAAGGAAAAAAAAAAAAAAAAGAGGTTAGAGTGGGAGAGAGCCAAAGCATAAGAGACTCTTAAAAACTGAAAACAAACTGAGGGTTGATGGGGGGTGGGAGGGAGGGGAGGGGAGGTGATGGGCATTGAAGAGGGCATCTTTTGGGATGAGCACTGGGTGTTGACAATAAATTGACAATAAATTTGACAATAAATTTCATATATTAAAAAAAAGAGCTTAGGCTTGAATTGGTGATTTCAGGGAAGTTCAAGCTCTGGTTAGTAACCTTTTAGGGAGAGCCCCCTTGAGGAATCATTTGATTCACCTCTTATGATATAACTGGATTGATCTGTGCTATCATTTAGGTAGAACTGTAGAGTTTAATTTCTTAGCGTTTGGCATTATTGTAAGATTAATACAAAAATTATAAGAGCACTGTGCCAAATAAAACACTGTAGGCATATTAAATTAAACGGACCTAAAGATGAAACAAAAAATGAGGTTCTACTCTGCCGTTATCTTTGACAGGTCCCTTCATTTCTGGGCCTCAGTTTCCTTTTCTGTAATGATAATCATTATTACAACAGGGACATTACTGAGCACTTGTCATATGCAAGATAGTTACATGAAAGTTAGTTTATTCAATCCTTACAACTAGCCTTCAGTAGTTTGCTTGTGGTGTTTTTTGTTTTTTGTGGTTTTTTTTGCCATTTTTTAAAACACCAAACTGTGGAAACAGATTTAGAAAGGCTCAGTAATTTGCCAAACAATAGCTGTACGTGGAGGGGATATTTCCAAAGCCTTAACTATATATATATATATATATATATATATATATATGGTCATTTCTTGCTCTAAAATCCTTTGGATTTTTGGTGTGGCGCTATTCATAAGTGAAACCACATTGCCGAAAAGAAAACAATATTTTCTCCAACAACAAAAAAAGTTCTCTTATTTGCAATCATATTTTCCATTGTGTGACAAAACACGTATTTTATGAAAATCAAGGAGTCTGTTATTAATATTCCCTGGCCTGTGTGCTATCAAAGGGACTCAAAGCATCAAACCTTAATGATAGAATACAGATGTTCACCATAATGTAGAATAACTCCGAAACACAAATATTACTTTTGAGAGTTTGCACAGACTACTTCTTTGATGATACTTTTCTTTTAAGAATAATTCAAAGACTTGTTAATTTGTGGTCATAAAAACATTTTGCCAGCCGTGTTACATGGTTTTAAAATACCAGACTTAAAATGCAAAGTTTAACTTGTGGTTAAAATACCAGAAATTAATGTAATGATGTTTACAGAAAGTGGAATTCACTTTATAGAAACACTGCCCAGGCATGTGTGTGTATTAGCTCTGATAACTGCCCTCAGAATGCCATTACAGGCTCCACACATAATGGCCAGGTTGGTTGTTTTTTTTTTTAAATGCTTATTTTTTTTTTGAGAGAGAGAAAGAGAGAGAGTGAGCAGGGTAGGGACAGAGAGAGGGAGGCACAGAATCTGAAGCAGGCTCCACACTCTGAGCTGTCAGCACAGAGCCTGATGAGGGGCTCAGACTCATGAGCTGTGAGATCATGACCTGAGCCGAAGTCAGATGCTTAACCAACTGAGCCACCCAGTCGCCCCTATGATGGCTGGTTCTTAATTCTTCTTTAGGGAACTCATACTAGACTTGGCAGATAAAAGTGTGTCTTTCCTATAGCGCCTTCATCTCAGCAGTTGTCATTATTTTACTCTTGTACATTATTGTTTTAATTTTGTGCTTCCTCATTTCTAATGTGCATCTGAGCATCTTGAATATGTTGGTCCTTGCCTTTACTGAATATTCCCAGAATTTTTACAAACAGTTAAACAACAGGGAGAGGTAGGAACACAAAAATCCCTCAACACATTGTTCAATGTGTTTCCAATGCCCTCCCCCCTACCCCCCACTGAATGGCTTTTCAAGGCTGTTAATTACCACCAAACCATGACATTTTAAGCACAATTGAATGATGGTTGGAATAAGTTTCTTTAATAATGGGTGTTTAGGACAGTTCAGAAACTCAGGACAGCCTAAAAGTCTATTTCAAAGTATTGAGTACTAGGAGGACAATGGTAGAAGATGTGGGAAGAAGAAAAGAAATACTAGGGTATCCTCTGTCCTCAATATTTTTTCCTTCTGGGGTGGCTCAGTCTGTTAAGCATCCGACTTTAGCTCAGGTTATGATCTTATGGTTTGTGGATTCAAGCTCCACGTTGGGCTCTGTTGACAGTTCAGAGCCTGGAGCCTGCTTCAGATTCTGTGTGGGCGTCTTTCTCTCTGCCCCTCCCCCGCTCATGCTGTCTCTCAAAAATGAATAAACGTTAAAAACAAAAAAAAGAATATTTTCCCCTTTCTTTAAATGGAAAGACCGCTAAACCACAGGAAACATTTCAAAAAGTCATAAGATTAAGGACGTCTTCTAGGAGAGAAAAAATTAGATATTGGAATGTGTTGTGAAGAATTTGAATGGCAGGCTCAAGTTTTGGTTTATTTCAAATGAGAATGTTTACCACAAAAATATTTCTTACGAATGCTAGAGTGTTAAAAGCTTGTAAGATGTGTCAGTCAGCTTGGAAGGAAAATATTAAACACAACTGTAGTTAATTATAGCATCTAAATCAATATGCTTATTAGCAGAGGTGTACATGTGGTAGCTGTTACTGTCATTGATGAGGCCTTAGTTCACGTGAAGTTAGAAACTGAAAAGGAATCTAGTTTTCTGGACGAATATATGGGGTAAAGAGCTTCAAATAGGATAGAGTCCACACAGATAGTGAGCTCAGCTCACCACCTCATAAACAACTATCCTCATTCTACAGCATGAAGCTCTCCATTTCCTTGCTCTACCCTAGGCTGCAGCAATTTACCTAATAAGTTCAGCAGACTTAAACCTGGGGCTTTGTGAATTGATTCTTTTTTAAAAGAACACAACCAAGGGAAACCGACCAAGGAATAAGGCACACAGCAGACAAAATGAACAGATCACTTGGTTTATTGAAGAAGATTGTCAATATGCTACATTTCTTATTCACCTCTGATTGCTGTAGGCTTTATTCATACCCTGAACTAGATGAAAGAGACATAGAAATGAGAACAAAGAAAAATCATTTGAGGATGTTGCAAAGGCTGGATAAATAAAGGAATTGGTAGAACCCAGGGTTGCCTTCATACTCCCTCTCGTCTCCTGGGGTTCTCTCCTTCCTATTATATTGTTTACATGTCTATCTTACCCATGGGGTTTTAAGTTCCATTGAGCAGAAGGACTGTGTCTTACTGCTCTTTATCTTTCGGTTCTATTTATTAATTAATTCATCCTTCCATCCACCCATTTGTTCATTTACTCTGTAAGTGTTAGTAAATGCTTCATACATTCTAGAAGCATGGGATACACCAGTGAACAAAACAGATGGGGGTGAAAGACAGATAATGATAATATATATAATGAACAAAGAAATTATATAGTATTAGAGAAAGTGATAAGTTTTACGGGGAAAAGAGAAAATGAGCACAGAGTAAGGAGGATTGGGACTTGGGGGTGGGCATACTGAACTGCGGTATTAACAAGGGTGATTACAGTATGCTTCACCAAGAAGGTGGTAACTGAGCCAAGACTGAAAGGAGGTGCCAGAGTGAGCCAAGCAGAAAACTGGAGGAGAAGAAAGCATTTCAGACAGAGGGAACAGCTAGGACATAGACTCTGGAGCAGAAGCATCTGTGGTATGTTTGTAGAACAAAATGGTGGTGATTGAGCTGAAATAAGCTGAGCCTGGAGGAGGGCAGTGGAAGTCAAGGATCCCAGGGAGCTAGATCATGTATAGCCATGTGAGTCATCATAAGAGATTTGGCTTTTACTCTGAGATGGGAGCCACTGCAGGAAGGATGAAATGTCTTATGTTTTAAATGGGTCATTCTAGCTGCTGTGTTGACAATAAGTGTGCAAATTTCTGTCAGAATATAAAGCCAGAACTAAAAGAAAGAAAAATCAAAGCTGAGTCTATATACTCGTCAGGAAAGGAAAGGCACCAGTGAAAAAATTCACTGAGTAAATAACTTATGAAATAGGAAAAGTCAGGGTTTTTTTTAAGTGCTAGAGCAAGGGAAAGGGATTTGAGATGGTTGTACTAATCAAGGATGGAAAACCGGGTAGGAAGGAACAGTGTTGGATAAAACAAGGCCCTTTGTTCACTGGACAGGAACAGGTCTTCAGTCAGGTCTAATAAGGATCTGGCCTACGGGTCACTCAAAGTTCACAGTCCTTTATCAGCTTCAGATTTTTGTATCTTCTAGGCAAGTGCTGTGAGTGAAAACTTCTCACTATAAAAGTAGTTGGACACGGGAAACTGTTGTAAAGTTCTTACAGAAATCCAGGCAGAAGATGATGGGACTCATAACAGAGTGTGCCATGAAGGTGGTGAAAAGTGGCTAGATTCTGGACACGCGGAGATAAGTAAAGAATAACGTTTAGGTTTACAGCCTGTGCAACTGGATGGTTGGAATTGTCCTGGAGAAAGGAAAAGCTGTGGATAAAGCAGACTCAGGGAGATGAGAAGTTCATGCGTGTTTAAGATGTCTGTCAGATGCCAGGGTGGGACCAGTAATAGACACAGTGAGGTCTGGCTGGTGACCTGAAGTTGGGACTTGCAAGAGCATAGATGGTGCCCAATACCAGGAGGCTGACTACATGCAGTCAACTAGGGAGCCAGTGAGGTAGAGCTGTGGGGACTTCCAACAACGTTTTCTCCTCCTGGTCCCAAATTTTAATTCATATATATTTTTGTTAAATGAAAGTATTCTTGGGTGCCTGAGTGGCTCAGTCGGTTGAGTGTCTGACTTCAGCTCAGGTCATGATCTCACAGTTCGTGGGTTTGAGCCCTGTGTCAGGCTCTGTGCTGGCAGCTCAGAGCCTGGAACCTGCTTCGAATTCTGTGTCTCCCTCTCTCTCTGCCTCTCCCCTGCAAGCACTCTGTCTCTCTCTCTCTCAAAAAAATAAACACTAAATGAAAGTATTCTTGTAAGCCTCCTCAAGTGTTTTGTGAATGAAGCGGGAGTATGATCAATGATCTTTGAAACTCTCACTGTGCCCAACATGGTGTTTTGAAAAAGTAAGTAGTCAATATTAGTATATGTGCTGCCGAAGCAAGCACAAGTACTCAATAATAGCTACCTTTGACCAACCTCCTACCATGTGCCAGACATATTATATATGTTTACAGAAAAATCTTGCTCCATCTCCCCAAATTTATTAGGTATCATTTTACATAGAAGGAAAGTGAGGCCAGAAAAGTTGCATAATTTGCCTATCATCATATAGCTAATAAAGGCAAGGCTGGGATTTAAGCCCAAATTTATCTGAGTCCCTTTTAACTCTGCTTCCAATAGTAGTTTACTAATCTGGCTAGAGAGCAAAGCAAGTAGAAGATGAGGAGTCCCAACAACCTGTAGTTCCTGGCTTATATCAATTTAGGGCAACAGTTTTCAAACTTGAACATGTACCAGAATCACTCAGCTGGCTTGTTGAGACAGATTGCTGGACCTCAAGTTCCCAGGTGATGCAGATGCTGCTGGTCTGGGGGTGGCACCTTGATAAACACTGGCCTGCCAAATGCCCAGGTCTCTCTAATTTCTCAAGGGGAGAAGGAAGGTCTGGAGCTAATCAAGAACTTCAGAAGGGTCCTTGGTGATAGTTTCTTCTGTTTTACCTCATAGTTTTCTCCTTCCCAAGACACATGAGTGTTGTGGGAGAGGGGATAATGAGGTGATGGTGGCTTAACCCTGGGTGCTCAACAAAGTTTACCATGCTGTCTAGTAAGTCTTTCTTATTATTGTTCTCCCAGAAGTGTCCTTGCCCTTTCTGTGAAATGAACTTCCATTATCACCCCTCTGGCTCCTAATGTCCATCAGGTACAGGGGAGGTTCAGGTATAGTGGGCCTTAAAAGCTTACAACACTATTGGAGAGGGGCGGGTGCCCGTTAAGAACAAGATTAAAACTTACAAATACACAGTTAGGTGGAAGGCCTTGGAAGGAACTTGTGCAACAGTGGAGCCCTAAAACTTAAGCTTCATTAGCTTCATGGGAAATTGGCCTCTGATCAAACATGCCTGGTATATGTCTAAGCTCCAATTACAGACATATGCAAGTTATTTCCCATGCGGCTCTTGAGCCTCAGGCTAATCAGAGGATGTGGTTGATTCCTGTGTAAGAGAACATGAGCATTTCATAGCTGGCGAGGCTTGCCTGCCCTGAACCTGGTAACGGGGGAAAGGTTGCCAACTCTTTGTACTGCACATTGGAAGGTAAGCTTTGACCCATTTAAGGCACTCAGTTACTTATCCTTGGGTTTGATTTCTTCTGTGAGTTAAAAGCCTTCCGGAAATCTTTTCTTACATATATAAATACAGAAAATCCAACTTAAGAGATTATAACAAGTCCTACTACATTACGTCACGAACAAAGTTTGATTTCTCAATTTTAACACTAATGCTCAGGAAAACAAAATTGCTTTTCAAAATCATCAGGGTAAGACTATAAAAAATGTATTAATTTACAAATAAACTTAAGTGCTTGCTTGATAAAGAAGACTACAGCATTGGGTGGCACTCTGAGTTCCTTTTCCAAGTCTGATCTTATTTTCCTTTATAGTTTGTTCTCAGACGTATTGAGGTGGAGACCTTATGTGGCCTTAAAAATCCATTGATTCACCCAACCAATACTGCTAAGCATAAGCAAATGGCTGTGGAATTAAGGAAAGTTATTAAAATAGTTACTAAGTTAGGAGGTAGGGGAAGTTATTAAGAAGAGGGACTCTCATGGACCTTAAATTTTGAAGAGTATAGCCATGCCCACCAAGAACCTCGACCTAAGGTGTTAAGAGGCATGAGAAGCCTTCCTGAAGGAGACTAAAGAAGGCTTTTGATTTGGGCTTTGAAGGAACTATGTGTATAAAACGTCTTAAGAATTATTCCCAGACGGAGAAAGCCAGTATGGCCATCGGGCACTTTTCTAAAGAACAACCTGCCCTCTCCCTCCAGGGTCACTGCTGCTTTATATACACAAAGCAAAGGGTTTTCCTGCAGCAAAGTAGGCACAATTCCAAGGGCAAGAGGATTCCATTAAGCGCTTCTGGGTACCGTGACTTGAGGATACAAAGATGAATGGAGCAAGTCCCAGATCTCAAGGAAGCGCCACCAGGAACTGAATCAGGCCCGGAGTATTGTCAGGCCGAGAGGCATAGGCGGGACCAGAAGGAGTCACTGGAATGGATTTTCCGCACGGGGCCTCGAGGTCTGGACGCGCACTCAGTCCTCTGGTAGGCTCTAGCATTGCAGCACTAGAGATGCAAGAGTTTTGTTCCCGCGTGGGAGCAGCGGGCAAGCCTCCCCAGGCGCCCCGCAGTCCTTCTCGGCCCCGCCCACGCCCCAGGGCGGCTGCGCGACTAGGCCCCCTCGTCTCCACGTGATTGCCGTCACTGCCTCCACGAAGCGTGAACCGCCATCATAAGTCCTGGCGACGGGGCCTGGTCCTTCTTCCCTCCCCCTTCTCCTCTTCCGCGGGGCAGAAGTGACAGGTTGGAGTTGTACTGCCCGCGTCCTGTCCGGCTAGTGAAGCCTTGGGTCGCCAAGAGCCGGACGAAAAATTAAGACTCACGGACTCCGGGGCAGACTGACCGGCTGGCCCCACAGGTGACGGCACGGCGGGGGCGGTGCCCAGGGCCGCGCCCCGCCCCTCGCAGGCCAGCGCCCAGAGCCCGCGGCCCGTGCCCGTTTCCAGTATGGCCGCCCGCCGTGCTTGACCCGCGGCCTCTCCGCTTCGACTCTTCGTAGGCGATGCTGAGGCCGAGGCCGTGACTGACACTCTCGCTCGCACGCACGTACGGACCCAGACCCACGCCCGGAGCCCGAGCCCTGGGCCCGGAACCACTCTCGCCCCCGGCGCCGCGGTCAGAGCCCGGACCACGGCTCCCGTGCCGCTGCCGCCTCGCCGAGAAGGGCCGCGCCGGACCTCGAGCGCGGCGGCCCCCGGCCGGCAGGGATGGGGAAGCGGGCTGGAGGAGGAGCAGCAGGAGTCGCCGCCGCCTCCACGTCCGCAGGGGCCGGTGTGGAGCCCGCGGCCAGCCGCGGCGGGGGCCCGCGGAGCGGGGCCGCCGGCCTACTGGGAGCGCTGCACCTGGTGATGACCCTCGTAGTGGCCGCGGCGCGGGCCGAGAAGGAAGGTGGGTGTCAGCCGGCCGGCATCTCCCAGGCCGGGCCCCGCGGCTGTCAGCGCGCCCTCGCGGACGCGGCAGCGGGACTACGAACGGGGACGAAGGGCTGCGGCTCGGGGCTCGGAGGGCGGCCGAGCGCGCAGCTCCGTCCGGCGCGAAGTTGCCCGTTCGAGTCCCGTCCCGAGCCGGGAACTTGCAGTTCGGATGCCAACTCGTGGCGTTGGCCGCACGGAGTTGCTCTTGTTCTCCGTGATTCTTTCCCCTTGCCTTCCCTGTTGACTTCTGTCACTGCCATTTCAAAACTTCCTGAGTTCTCGTTATCTTCTTGCCACTTGGCTCACTATGTAGGAGGGGCATATTTGTAGTCTTGATTGCTGTTAATGGGCAAATTTTAGGACACTTTTCCCCCTTTGGTTGCGGTTTTAATAACGGCGTGCACACAGAGCTCACTTTTAAATGTCGTAGTAAAAATAGCAAGACTGGTGGAAAGGCTTCAAAACATAGCTTACAGAATTTTACTTTGAATTTGTTCAAACATTTCTTGGTGAGGAATCTTGTTTCTTCATCTTCCCTTTCCTTTATCGCTTTGCAGTAGATTGTTTAGCTAGCAATTCTATATCCATAATACAGTTCCGTTTAGTTCTCTAGTTAAGGTATTGGAAGTCTGTTTACATTTTTAATTTAAGATCGGGTGTCATCTTTAACGTGAAAGATTTTAAAAGCAGATGTCGTTTCTAGTTTGCAAGCCTTTATAATTTAGTTAAGAAATGACACCTACTTAAGAAAAACTTGTTAGTATTGAAGACTGTACCAAATCTGTAGTTGTGTTGGGACTACCTGTTTTTGAGCCTAAGGAAATGGGTGGTCACAGCTTTCACAAAGAAATCACTAAAAGTGAATGGTTTTTAAAAAGCTAAGCAAAACCTGTTTAGCTTCCGTTTCCCACTAAACTGCCACTACTAGAAAATAATGTCTTGCCACAGTAACTTTCGGGTTGATATTCTGCTTTATGACTAAAGTCACTTGCTTTTTTATCATTTTTGAAGGCAATGGCTAAATGCAAACCAAATTAATGTTGAAGTGCAAATGTGCCTCTGTTTACTCTTTTTCAATTTTTGTTCAAAACATTACATTCTCTCATTTAACTCTTTAAGCAACCTTAGTCTGGGTTCACATAGGTGGAAATTATTCAGAGAATTGCCATCTGTTGAAAGAATCGACAGAGGCAAGATTATTTCCAGAATGAAATATTGCTGCTTTAGGACTAGTCAGGCCTGGTATTGTCATAGTTCATTGATTGGTTACAGATCTGCAGTTAGATGATTGTTACTATTGTGTGCCTACGGTGTCCAGCACGGGCTGGCCTGTGGTTTGTGTCCAGTAAAGCTAAAACAGTACAGCAATTTAATGGGCATGTCTCCTTTTATTTCAAGTAGTCCTTGGCAGGTATTGTGGCCTTCATTTTCTGTTCTTTTTCTTACCTTGTACACTGCCAGGCACACAGTAGGGATTTAACACTAGTTTGAGTGAATGACTATCTTCATGAGCCATTAGCACGGGGAACTAAAATAATGATTGAGTCTTGTAAAACATTAAGGTTATCTTTCTGCTGCTTTTTTTTTTTTTTTTTTTTTACCCCAACAGCCTTATATATGCTAATTTTCTGTGTATAGTTAACAACTCCCTTGTTTGAGAAATGTCAGCCTAAATTATATTTGCTAATTTCCTATTTGTTTATAAGTTTTAGTGTACCTCTCTACTCATGAATGTAGGGCTCACGTGAGAAAAATTACTTGCCAGGGTGTAAGGTATGAAAAGATGTGGTTGAATCTGTCAGTGGTCCTGGCAGAATCAGACATCTTTTGTGGCCCATGTTGTGTCTGTATGAACCGTTTGAATGTACAAACTAGCTAGTCAAGCTATTGCTGGTAATTACACTAATACAGAACACAAGCCTCTGCCCATCATAGATAAAATCTGGTTCTAATAAAATATTCTGTGAAGGTTGCTCCAAAAATGGCCTATGCTTTCAGCCTTCTTCCTGATCAAACTTTGGTATTGTTTTTGTTTGAGTAAGTAGAAGAAATGGGATTGATTTTCTTAAATGATTGTGAGTGATACCATGAGTTTAGCATCTGATGGGGCACAAATACACCATTTGCCCCCCAGAATGTGCTGTTGAGTTTTTTCAGGAAACCTGGGCACATTTCTGGAGGTGGCTGAGTTCAGTTTGTCAGTTTATACCCTGAGGATTTTTTGTGTTTATTTTAGTAGTATAAACTAGTAATTTTTCAAAGTTAAGATTTCCCTGCAATATTAATGATGGTTCTCTGAGTACTTTGTATTTGGTATATTTTTCCTCCATTGCAGCAGAATTTCACTAGAACATCTTCAAAACAAAATAAAACTCATTGATGAAGAAAAACAGTGGAAATAGCTAATTGCGTTACCTAATGCAGTTTTTTTTTATGTTTGGACTAGATGTTAATTTTCTTATGTCAGAAGCATGAGCCATTTCCTTGTCTTAACATCCTAGATGTCTTAACATTCCTGTATCTTAACAGCCATTTTTACGGCTCAATGGTAGTATGTTATTATTTCAGAGAAAAGGGACCTTTGAGAATGTTTTGGCTGTGGTCTATAGTTTGTAAGGATTTTGAAAGAGTTGGGAGAGGTAGAAGCTACTATAATTACTACATATAATTCACTTACCCTGGATTGGTGTCAGGATTTTTCTTGAAGCTAAGATCTAGATATTGAGAACAGTGGAAATAGATGCGCGTAGTGAAAATGTAATAAAAATATATAGTGAAAATATGTGTACATATGTTAGACATATAATTTTTAGTAGTATTCGATTTATAAATCTGCCCATTGTGGGGCACCTGGGTGATCAGTCCGTTAAGCATCCGACTTTGGCTCGAGTCATGATCACACGGTTTGTGGGTTTGAGCCCTGCATCAGACTCTGCACTGACAGCACAGAGCCTGCTTGGGATTCTCTCTCTCCCTCGCTCTCTGCCCCTCCCCCGTGCTCGCTCTCTTTCTCTCTCAAAATAAGTAAATAAAGACTTAAAAAAATCGGCCCAATGTGACCAGCAAATAAGAGCTTTTTGAAAAAAAAAATCATCTATTAGCTAATACAGTTTCATTGTGAAATGGATCTTTGGAAGGCATGGTTGTCTTTTAATTCATTGTAAATAAAAAGCTACATCTCGTGTAGCTAGTAAATATAAACTTGAATAGATTTACAGGAATATGATTGTTTTAGTCTGGCAAATTAAATTTCAGTGTCACATGTATTTTCATAAATTGGCTATTAATGGCAAGGCAAAGTTTGATAGTGTTTATTAGGACTTTTAAATTTGTTTGCAGGATACATTAGTTTTGTGCAGAAATTTTTGTTTTAAGTTGTATTTGTGACAGATGCAGGAGGAGGGTACAAAAGTGTTTTATATACAAAGCATATGAACAAAATGCTGTACTTAGGAATAAAGGCCAGAAGAGATTAAACATAATCATTAGATTTGTCTTAGGAAGGCAGAATTGATCAGGAGTAGTATTTACTTTTTCTAATCAAATTATTACTTTATAATGTAAAAATATTTTTAGAAGTGATTTTCTTAAGAGTGAGGTATTTTAATCCTTTGTATGGTGGTGGAGTGGCTACTCTTTCATTTAGAGCCTAGTAAATGAATATTATTTTGTTAATACTACTTCACTAATAAACTTTTGCTGGCTTATTTTTACTAAAAGCTGTTTGCTACTGCCAGAAGCTTTGGAATCCTGTAGTTGGAAAAAGTGTGCCCTCTCTTTCTCTTGTTAATGACTATTTTCTTTTTCTTTATAATCCTTTCAGTGGGTCCTCATAGACACTTGCCAAAAAGATCAGCTTTGGAAGTAGATGTAAAATCATCTAATTGGTTATCATCCGGAGTAGTAATAAGCCAGCCTACTCTTGGGGAAAAATTAAATCATTACTGAGTTCTTGATATTTTAGAAATTCTTTTTCATCCTGCATGTGGCTTGAGCTTTCTGACTGGCCTTGGCAGACAGAGAGAGGCCTTTCTTCTCTGGCTGAATTTTTCTTCACTGTCTGTTTTAAGCAGCATCAGACACTGTTGATAGCTGCTTCTTGGAACTTTTCTCCGTTTCTATGATTTTGTGCCTCTTGGTTGTCATCCTGCCTTAGTTGTCAGTCACTGCTCTCCAGCCGCCCACTGTCTTCTTTCCTATGTGTGTCCAGCCACCAGCACACACTGCACATGTCCAGGGCAGAATTACCTCGCACCGCCTCTGGTTTCCCAGTTTTTATTAATGCTGTGATTATTCTCTCTGCCACATTGGTCTCATTTTTGACCCCTTAGCAAGTGGTGTCAATGTGTGTTTACTTTCTTGGGCGACTCTCCCAACAGCCTCCCGCCTGGTGGCACTGCAGTAGGCTCTCCCCTCTCCACTTTCTCCATTTCTGTTTGCATTGTCTGTTACTCATCTGTCATTCATTTTGACACATTTAGCTCCTTTAATTATTTTATGGGGGACGTTTCTTCACCCAGACTGGAATTTCTGAACCTCTGTCAATAGCAGCATTATGTACATAGTAGGCATTCAGTTTTAAATGAAGGTTTGTCTAAAATGACCTTATCTTCCCCCAGTACCTGAGATCTGGGCTGAGAGTCAAGAGTACACGTAAAACTCTGACTCGGTTGCTGGTCTCACTAGGAATTCTGCTGTAATAAGACATAGGGTGACACCACTTTTTTCTTCCCTACATGTTGCTTTCCATTGTAACCAAGTGATAGACACTTATGTAAACCACACTTTCGTAACTTTTGGATTTTAAGATTTCAGATTCTCATATACCCGTTTATAGATCATGAAACAGGTACAGAGAAATTTAGTATTCTGAAGGTAAAAAAGTTGGTAGGTAGTTGAGCCAGGATTCCATCCCAAGCCATCTGTTCCTAGACCAAGCTGTATAATCCTGGATGAGTTCTTAATGTAGTAGATTTTGTTGTACACCAACTGGAGAAAGAGCAGAACTGCCAGTTTGTGCAGAAGCAATGTATTAAATATTCCAGTGAAGTGCACTTTTTTTTTATAGCTGTAAATACATATCCATATCACTTACCATTAACTTTTTTTTTTAACGTTCATTTATTTTTGAGAGTGAGTGCAAGTGGGGGAGCCACAGAGAGAGAGGGGGACAGAGGATCCAAAGCGGGCTCTGCACTGACAGCAGAGAGAGCCTTGATGTGGGGCTTGAACTCATGAGCTGTGAGATCATGACCTGAGCCGTAGTCGGATTCTTTAACTGACTTAGCCACCCACGTGCCCCACTATTGACTTGATAACCATTAAAATGATCTTAATCTTAGGCCATTCTGGATCATGTACATTCTGAAAAAGAAATTGAGGAGACCCATGAATGTGTGATCTGGGGAACAGATATTTGGTATTGAAAGCTACTGACCCTGTTCTTAGGTTCTGATATATTCTTGGATTAAGATTTAGACTAACTTGAATTCTGTGAACATTCCTTAGTTTTAGATTAGTGTGACAAGTTCCTCTAGATATGTGGAATATTCTCAGAAACTGGCCCTGATTAAAAGGAACTGGAGATAATCCAGAGGCTGGTGGTGACATCTCTTTGAGATTTCTATTAGAGGTCCAGGAGCTCCAGAAGTTCATTTGTGGGGCTTTGTTCTTATGAAGGCATTTTTGGATTAGGTGGTCATTAGTTTAATTTGCCATACTAGATCAGTTTTTCATTCCTGTGTGATTGCCTTAGAAAGATTTTTAGAAAGCCCTAACTCTTTGCATGATTCATCTTGTTGCATATAGCACTTATGGCAAAAGTCTGAAAAATCCCTACTGTCTAAGAGGATCCTTGACATGCCTGTCATGGTAGAGTGTCAAACCTGCCTTGTTTGTTTCTCTATAATTGTAAAAAAAACACGTGACATGAAATTTACCATCTTAACCATTTTAAGAGTACAGTTCAGTAGTATGAAGTATATTCACATTGTTGTGGAACAGATCTCCAGAGCTTTTTCATCTTGCATAACTGAAACTCTATCCATTGAATAGCAGCTCCCCAATTCTCTCTCTGCTGCTCCAGCCTCACCATCCTACTTTCTGTTTTTATGAGTTTGACTACTTTAGATGCCTCATTTAAGTGGAATCATGCAAGATTTGTCTTTTTGTGGCTGGCTTATTTCACTTAGCATAATGTCCTCAAGGTTCATTATATTGGAGCATGTGACAAGATTTCTTTCCTTTTTAAGGCTCAAGAATATTCTGTTGTATTTATGTACCATTTATCTATTTTATTTATCCATTTACCCATCAATGGACATTTGGATTGCTTTCACTTTTGGCTGTTGTAAGTGATTCTGCTATGAACATAGGTGTGCAAATGTCTCTGAGATCCTGCATTTAATTCTTTTGGGTTATATACCCATATGTGGGATTATTGGATCATATGGTAGTTCTATTTTTAATTTTTTAAACCACTACCATACTGTTTTCCATAGTAGCTGCACCATTTTACAATTCTACCAACAGTGCACAAAGGTTCAGTTTCTCCCCATCCTCACTAATTAATACTTGTTATCTTCTGTGTTTGTTTGTTTGTTTATAGTGGCCATCCTGATGAATGTAGGGTTATATCTTGTTTTGATTTGCATTTTTGTAAGTGATATTAATTGAGCATCTTTTCATATGCTTGTTGACCATTTGTATCTTTGTTTTTTGTTTTTTGAGAAATATCTATTCAGGTTCGTTGCCCATTTTTATATTGGGTTATTTTTTTTATTGTTGAGTTGTAGGAGTTCTTTATATATTGTGGGTAACAGCTCCTCATCAGATAGATGATTTGTAAATATTTTTTCCCCATTCCATAGGTTGCCTTTTTACTCTTATGAGTGTAACCTTTGATGCACATAAGTTTTAAAGTCTGATGTAGTCCCATTTGTCTATTTTTGCTTTTGTTGCCTGTCCTTTTCATGCCGTACGAGAAAACATTGTCCAATCCGATGTCATGGAGCTTTCCCCCTGTTTCCTCTAGGAATTGTACAGTTTGGGGTCTTACATTTTGTTCTTCAGTCAATTTAGAGTTAATTTTTGTAAGATGTAAGGTAAGTGTCCAAATTCATTCTTTTGCATGCAAATACCGCATTTTCCCAGCACCATTTGTTGAAGAGACATCCTTTCCTCGTTGAGTGGTCTTGGAACCCTTATGTGAGGGTCATTTGACCATATATATGAGAATTTATTTCTGAGTTCTCTATTCCTTTTTTTTTTTTTAATGTTTATTTTTGAGAGCGAGAGAGACAAAGCATGAGTAGGGGAGGGGCAGAGAGAGAGGGAGATACAGAATCTGAAGCGGGCTGTAGGCTCCAGGCTCCAGGCCCTGAGCTGTCAGCACAGAGCCTGATGTGGGGCTTGAATCCATGAACTGTGAGATCATGACCTGAGCCAAAGTCAGATGCTTAACCGACAGAGCCACCAAGGCGCCCAATGAGTTCTCTATTCTGTTTGTCTTTTTAGGCAGTTACCACACTGTTCCAGTTACTGTAGCTTTGTTATAAGTTTTGAAATCGGGAAGTGCAAGTCCTTAAGCTTTTTTCTCTTCCAAGTTTGGTTTGGCTGTTTGGGGTCCCTTGAAATTCCATATGGATTTTAGGATTTTTTTTTCTGTTTATGCAAAAAGTGCTGTTATGGTTTTAATAGGGATTATATTGAATCTGTAGGTTGTTTTGGGGAGGGTGAACATCTTAACAGTATTAAGTCTAACACTTCATGAACACAGGATGTCATTCCATTTATTTGTGTTGTCTTTAATTTCAGCAGTGTTTTTGTATTTTCAATGTGTGTAAGTAAGTCTTTCTCTTCCTTGGTTATTATATTTATTCTTAGATATATTATTATTGATGCTGCTATAAATCAGACCTGCATTTTTGAACAAATTATTTCAATTCATACATGACTAAGCATTGTGAACATGTAGTTTTGGAGAAAAGAAACATGTTCTGTATTTGAAACAAAGAATTGTACATGCTTAAAGTGTTTCCTTAGGTTACTTATGTATAAATTGAAATGCATTTTAAGTCCTTTTAATTTCTAACAAACTGTGACTATTTTCTGAATCAGTTATGATTGCAAAATCATATGACAGTCTAACTTTGGTTCTTAAAAACTAATTTTTTTCTATATAGTTATAGTATAACATTTGCATCAAAACATGATAGTAAAAAACTATCTCAGCAGTAAAGTTTGAGAAATAGTCTAAGCCAGCTCTACTGATACTAATTAATTAGCAGTTTGTATTCATGGTATGGCAATGGCCCTACTTGGATTTTTTTTTTTTTTTTTTTTTTTGGTGGGGGCGGGGGGTGGGTGGCAGGGAATGATTAAATTGGAGACAGGATTTTCTAGGGAATTTATAGTAGAAGCGTGCTGTCTAGAGCTTAAACCCTATCTCAAAGCTCTCTATAAATAAAGTTTATCATTCTAAAAGTTATTTGGTAGAGCAGTGCATAAGAGAGAGCAGTGTGCTGTTCAAACTGGATCATTTTAAAAAATGCGTGTGTGAATTGGTGGCACGGACTCATCTGAAGTATTGCTTCTTGGTTTGCAAGTAGGGAATGAAGTAGTGGTTAGCACTACCAACAGGCAATTTGTCTTTCCCGAACTAGTGCAGCAGTAGTTATCTTTCATATGTAGGGGAGTTATTTCATATTTAGAGGTTTATCTCACCATACTTGGGGCTTCTCTTGGTTATAGCTGGGTGTGAAAAAAGGTAACTGAGACTCAAGTTGAAGAGAGGAAGATGTAAGAAAGAAGCAGCAGGCTGGAATTAGATTGAATTTTATTAAGATCCTAGAGATTCTTGTAGATAGGAAAATTTCTGAGTATTGTCAGTTTCTTCCCAACTGCATTTGGGTTTATTTGTGTTTGTATAGGATCTTGAGCTTTTGGAGGTTGAGGTCTGGGTCATGTTCTTCCTGCACCTATCATTTTAAGTGCTTCAATACATTCAGTCCTGTCTTGGTAGGAGAGGCAGTGAACCATAACCAATTAAAAATGAACTGGAGTGAAGAAAAGGTATTTCTGAAATGATAGTGTTTATCCAAGTTTGACATCTCACCATTTCAGGAATATATTATGTAAGCAGTTATTGCCTGTAATTGATAATGGTTGTAATTACTTAATGACAACAGCTAATGTTTATCAAGCACTTTCTTTGTATCCAGCACTGTTAATTGCTTTGCATGCCTCATCTCATTTAATCTTCACATTAACCCTATGTGGGGTGCTAGTCCTTCTTCCCTCACCCTTCAGATCTGTTTTTGGTTACAGTTCCTCTGTGGCTGTCACTGCTCCTTGGTGGGAGCGGGGTACGGGGTACGGGGTGTGGGCTTGCTTGTGATAGTATAATACACAATATTAGATCTCCACTGAAATGGGACAATATAATATACAATAATTCTTCCTGTGCATACAGTCTGGAGGTCAGTTTGGAAAACTTTTCTTCAATTTCACAAAAAATGCATGTTGAAACAAATTATAAAATACAAACGAGTAAATGGAGAAAATTTTCTGTAATCTATCAAGTACAAAGAACCAACATCAGTCATCAGTTTTCTAGGTTTCTGTGCCCTCCCCAATTCTCTTCCTTCCCCCTCTCCTACCTCCCCCCCACTCCCCATTCAAAAAAAAAGATATTGCTACGTTGCCTTTGAAGAAAACTTATCATTTGACATTTCAACAATACTTTGTGAGGGTGCCTGCTTTTCCTCATTGGCTATTACTCTTCTTTTAAGTCCTCACCAATCTGGTGAGAAAAGTTGTCACATTGTTTTAATTGATTTTTTAAAAATTGCTACTGTTTCTTAACCATGGCTTCATATCACTGTTAGAGTGATACAGTTAGGTGTAACAAGTACCTCAAGTTCAGAGAGAGGAAGAGTGCTCTAGGTGGTAAATTCCTGGGCCACTCTAGGTGATATGCTACATATGTACCAAAGTCAAAATGTGTGTCAGCAAGGAAAGAATTCTGGAAACCACTATTCTTTGAGTATGGCAAGGAGTTGGGGTAGGAAGAACATAGCAAAACTGCCTTGTGAGTTACCTAAGTCAGTGAGTGAGAATCATGGCCTTGCCTAGGACTCCAAGAGGTAATAGTTGAAAAGTGGAAATGGTGATTGAGTGTGGCTCTGGACTCTTGTCATCTGCCTTCTGGCTGTGCGACTTTGGTAAGTATGATTGACCACTTTGTGTCTAAGCTTCACTGTTCATAGATAGAGTAGGGATAATGATAGCATTTTTGTCATTGAGTTGTTGCAGAGGTTTACTGAGTTGGTGGAAAGCTCTTAGCACATTGCTTGACACATTAAAAAAAATTTAGTAAGGTTGAATACTATTATAGATTTGCTCATTTGTATTACTTTCGTATTGTTCAATCATGTCTTTTTTCACTTTTTCCATTGGTATTTGGATTTTCCTTTGTGACTCGATGAACACTTAATTAAAGATTAAGAGTTGCATTTTTCTAAGTTTTCATTTGCATTTGAATTTTCTATATTTGAATTTTCTTTCTTTTTAAAGAAAATTTTTTTAATGTTAATTTACTTTTGAGATAGAGACAGAGCACCAGCTGGGGAGGGGCAGAGAGAGAGGGAGACACAAAATCCAAAACAGGCTCCAGACTCTGAGCTGTCAGCACAGAGCCCCACGTGGGGCTCAAACCCATGAACCACGAGATCATAACCTGAGCTGAAGTTGGATGCCCAACACACTGGCACCCCTCTTTTTTTATTTTTAAGAGAGAGGGCACAAGTGAGCATAGGGCAGAGAGAGAATCCCAGGAGGGGCAGAAAGAGAGAAGCAGGGCTCATCCAAAGCAGGGCTTGAGCTCGCCAGGAGCTGAACTCAGACTCATGAACTGTGAGATCATGACCTGAGTCAAAGCCACATGCTTAATGACTGAGCCACCTAGGCACCCTATATTTTAATATTTATTATTATTATTTTAAAATTTATTGACCAAATCTGTCACTCTTTTCCTTTATGCTTTCCTTTATAGTTGTCATGTGTAAGAAGCCCTATGCATAAAGTGTATTCACCAATATTTTTTCTCTCTGATTCTATTTTTAAATGAAAATCTGTAAGTCATCAATCTTTTGTTATCAGATAGGGAATCTATTTTTCTCAAATGGTTAGTTGCCTTCATACCACTTAATGAGTTATACACAATATTTTCTTTTCATGCAAATTCTATTATATATTTGGATGAGTTACTTGATTTTCTATTTTTTTTCCTAACTGATAATTTTATTTTATTTTGTCCATTTTATTATTAGCTGGCTTGACAGTTTATTACCTCCCCCTAAATTACTGTTATTCCAAAAGCATTTTCTGGTCTATCTTATTTTCATTCTCTACAAACCGTAAAATCATTTTGAAAAAAATTTAAAATTTCTATTTGCTTTTTGATTAGGATTGTGTTAAAATGTTAGAAAAATTTGGAACTTGACATCATTTTTAATGTTTTCTATTTTCCTTTCACACACACACATATTAAGTTGAACTGTATGGAATTGCCATTTTTGTGGGCCCCAAATGATTGAATAACAGTGTAGTTATTCAGTAATATTAACATATATGTTTGCATGTATTATTGCATTGGCTAGAGCTTTAGAACACTATTAAATAAGTGTGGTGAAAAAGTGGGCCTACTTATGTTTTTTTGGTCTTCATTAGGGAAATACCTTCAGTGTTTCATTGTGAAGTATGATTGTAGCAGTTGGTTGGAATTAGATGTTCTTGATAATAGAAAATTTCTTATATTTTTAAGAGTTTTAGTCTTAAGAGTTATTAGGGATAAATGTTATACTTTATCAGTTCAAATTTTATGTTTGTTTTTTTACTTTAAGCTATTGATTTTGGCTGTTTGAATTACAGAAACAATTATTTTAACTCATTCCACTCAACTCTCTTGGTCAATTAACCCATGTTTCTCTTCCCTCTAGAAACCTGTTCATGGATGCCCATTGAGCTTAGGCTGCTAACTCCCACAGACATTCACATTTGTTCCCTCTAGTTGATGTATAATTTTTTTTTTTTTTTTTTTTTAATTTGAGAGAGAGAAAGAGTGCATGCCTGGGGGAAAGGGGCAGACAGAGAGAGAGAGAGAGAGAGAAAGTCCCCAGCAGGCTCCATGCTGCTGGTGCAGAGCCTGACTTGGGGCTGGATCTCATGACTGTGAGATCATGACCATGTGAGGTGAAATCAAGACTTTGATGCCCAACCAACAGAGCCACCCAGGCACCCCAATGTGTGTATTTTTATTCATTGTTTCTTTCTTTATTTATTTGTCTCTCTCTCTATCTCTCTCTCTCTCTTTCTTTCTACCAAACCCTTTAAAAGCTTTTAAAATATTTCAGAAATTACAATGCCTGAAATATTTCAAAAGCTATCAATATTAATAATAGCACCAACAAAAAGTGGTTTTAAGAATAACAAGAAATGTGCAGAATCTGAGGAAAACTTTAAAACATTCTTGAAGGCAGAGAAGTAGATTCGAACAGTGGAAAGACATTCCTTGCCCTTGGGTAGGAGAACTCAACATCATAAAGATGTCAGTTCTCCCTAAGCTAACATTAATTTAACACAGATGCAATTAAAAAATACCAACACAACTTTTTATAGAGTTAGAAAAGTTGATGTTAAAGTTCATATGGAAAAATAAACATGTAGGAATGCTGGGGAAATGCTGAAAAAGAAAAGTTATGAGGTGTGATTAGCACAGGCAGTTATTAAACATATACTGTAAAGCCATTATATACTTGGAAAAAGTAAGGTATTGATGTATAAATAGATAAGTGGAATAGAATAGAAATTTCTTATATAAATGGAAATAAGTGGATGTGAAGTCCATGTGGTTTATGCTATATACCTGCTTTGCTTCAGGGAGTCTAGAATGTGCTGGGTGGAGAGTGTTTATATGATCAGCCCCCAATTAAAACCTTGAACCGTGTATTAATTTCCTATTGCTTTTGTAGCAAATTACCACAACTTTAGTGGCTTAAAACAATGCAAACTTATTCACTTATAGTTCTGAAGGTCAGAATTCTAAAATCAAGATATTGGCAGGTCTGTGTTCTTTCTAGATGCTTTGGTGGAGAATGTGTTCTCACCTTTGTGGGCTTCTAGAGGTCACTTTCATTCCTTGGCTCATATTACTCCACTGTCCTGCTTCATTCATTCCAGCTTCCCTCTTTCATTGTCATATCGCCTTCTGACCCTCTGATCTGCCTCCCTCTTGTAAAGACCGATGTGATTACATTGGACTCATTTGGGTAATCCAAGATGACCCCCCTGTCTCAAATCCTTAGTTTAATCACATCCACAAAATGCCTTTTGCCGTATAAAGTAACATTCACAGATTTTGGGGATGAGGATGTGGACGTCTTGAGAAGCTGTTATTTAGCCTGCCACAGACATTGAGTCTGTGCTTGAGTTGCCCTGGTGGATAAGACACCAAAAGCACAAACAACAAAAGAAAAAGTAGATAAATGGGACATCATCAAATGAAAAAGTTTTGTGTTTCAAAGGACAACGTCAAAGAAGTGAAAAAACCCACAGAATGGGGGAAAATTTTTGTAAATCACATGCCTGAGACATACATGTCTCAGGGGGAAAATTTTTGTAAATCACATACATGAGACATGTATCTGGAACATAAAAAGAACTCGTAACAACTCAATAGAAAAAGACAACCCAATTAAAAGATGGACAAAGGATCTGAGAAAGCATTTCTCCAAACAATAAGCTCATGAAAAGATGCTCGGTATCATTAGCCATCATGGAAATACAAATCAAAACCGAAATGAGATACTACTTCACACCTACTAATATGCTTGTAGTAAAAATGACAGATGATAACAAGTGTTGGGGAAGATGTGGAGAAATTAAAATGTCATATGTTGCTATTGAAAATATAAGATGGGGGGCGCCTGGGTGGCGCAGTCGGTTGAGCGTCCGACTTCAGCCAGGTCATGATCTCGCGGTCCGTGAGTTCGAGCCCCGCGTCAGGCTCTGGGCTGATGGCTCAGAGCCTGGAGCCTGTTTCCGATTCTGTGCCTCCCTCTCTCTCTGCCCCTCCCCCGTTCGTGCTCTGTTTCTCTCTGTCCCAAAAATAAATAAACGTTGAAAAAAAAATTTTTTTAAAAAAAGAAAATATAAGATGGTACAATTTCTTTGGAAAATAGGCTGGCAGTTCCTCAAAATGCTAAGTAAAGAGTTATGTTCCAGCAATTCTGGGTATATTCCCAAAAGAGATGAAAACATATGTGCACACACAAACTTGGACAGAAATGTCCATGGAAATATTTTTCTTAATAACCCAAAAGTGGAAATAACTCAAATGTCTGTCTCATCAACTGATGAATGGATGAATAAAATGGAATATTATTCAGCCATAAAAGAGAATAAAGTACTGATGCAGGCTATAAATACAAATGAACCTTGAAAACATACTAAGCGAACAAAGTCAGTCACAAAAGACCATGCACAACCACAAAAAAAAAAAAAAAAAAAAAAAAAAAAAAAAAGTCCAGAAGAGACAAATCCTTAGAGACAGAAAGTAGATTAGTAGAGACAGAAAGCTTAGGGCTAGGATGGAGGAATAGAGTGACTGCTAAAAGGTGTGGGGTTTCTTTTTGGGGGTGATGAAAATGGTCAGGAATTAGTGGTGATGATTGAACAACTCTGTGAATATACTAAAAAGCATGCATTGTGTATTTTAAATGGGAAATTGCATAATATGTGAATTATATCTCAATAAAGCTGTTATTGGGGCGCCTGGGTGGCGCAGTCGGTTAAGCGTCCGACTTCAGCCAGGTCACGATCTCGCGGTCCGTGAGTTCGAGCCCCGCGTCAGGCTCTGGGCTGATGGCTCGGAGCCTGGAGCCTGTTTCCGATTCTGTGTCTCCCTCTCTCTCTGCCCCTCCCCCATTCATGCTCTGTCTCTCTCTGTCCCAAAAATAAATAAATGTTGAAAAAAAAAATTTAAAAAAAAAAAAAAAAAAAAAAAAAAAAAAAAGAAAGCTGTTATTTAAAACACTTATTTAAAAATTGACAAACATCTAAGAAAAAATACATAAGGTACCATTTCTCACTTATCTGATTGGCAGAAGTTTAAAAGCTCCTTAACCCCTCTGGTGAGCCTGTGGAAAAGTACAACTTTACTGGTGGAAATGCAAAAAAGGTACAGCCTTAATGGAAAGAAATTTGGCACGTTATCCAACATAACTACGTATGTGTGTAGTATTTTGACCTAGCAATCCCAGTCCTAGGAACCTACTCTGAAGATATCCTTCTGATATACAAATGCATATGCACAAAGTTATTCATAACATGATTTCTAATTGAAAAATACTGGAAACTGCCTAAATGTCCATATGAGGTTGAATAAATTATATTATATTCCCATGTGGATTATTATTAGTACTTATAAAACAGAATGAAGAAGGTCTCTAGAGTCTGATATTCAGGGATTACCTGAATACACTGCAAAATGAAAGCAGAAGAGAAGTAAAGAGAAGGGAAGGGAGGGAGAGAAGGAGAGAAGGACGGAGGGGATATGTCTGTGTTGTGTATATATGGAGTATGCATGCTACCTTAACAATTTTTTTTTTTTTACTGAATTTTGTGTGTGTGTGTGTGTGTGTGTGTGTGTGGTGTGTCATTCTATGAATACATGTATAAATTTCTGTAACTACCACCACAATCAGGATGCAGAACAGTTGCATTACCCTCAAAACTCCCTCATGCTTTGCCATTATAGTCACACCCTGTGTCCACACTTCTAAACCCTGGCAAATGATGTGTTTTCCATCACTATAGTTTTCTCTTTCTGAGAATGTCATGTAAATGAAATCATACAGTATGTATAGTTTTGAGACTATAATGTTGAGATTGGTTTCTGTGACTTACCACAGTGCCTTTGAAATTCATCCAACTTCTCATGTATATCAATAGTTTGTTCCTTTTAATTGCTGGGTAGTATTCCAGTGTATGAATATACCATGATTTGTTTATCCATCATATTTTGATAAAACTGTGGGGTGTTGGCAGTTTTTGGCTATTACAAATAAAGCTTCTCTTGGGTAAATACTTAGGAGTGGAATGTCTGGATCATATGATAGCTGTATGTTTAAGAACCTCCTTTGTTTTCCAAAGTAGTTATTCCCCAGTGAATAATGATACTGAGCATCTTTTCATGTGCTTATTTATCATCCAAATATCTTTTTTGGTGAAGAAGCTCTTCAGATCTTTTGCCCATGTCTATATTGCATTATTTTTTTTTTAATTTTTATTTTTGAGGGAGAGAGAGAGAGACAGAGCGAGAGCAGGGGAGGGGCGGGAAGGGGGGGGGGGAAGACACAGAATCTGAAGCAGGCTCCAGGCTCTGAGCTGTCAGCACAGGGCCCCATGTAGGGTTCGAACTCACGAAGTGTGAGATCATGGCCTGAGCTGAAGTCGGACGCCTAAGTCGGTGCCCCTGTTTTGTTTTTGTTTTTGTTTTTGTTTTTAAGTTTATTTTCAGAGAGAGAGCATTCATAAGTGGGGGAAGAGCAGAGAGAGAGGGAGAGAGAAAATCCAAAGCAGGCTCTGCACTGTCAGTGAGGAGCCCAGTGTGGGGCTCGAACTTATGAACTGTGAGATTATTCGACTTGAGCCAAAATCAAGTCAGATGCTTAACCTACTGAGCCACCCAAATGCCCCATTATTGGTTTTCTAATTGAGATTTGAGAATTCCTTATATATCCTGGCTGTAAGTCCTCTGGAGGTATATATTTGCAAAGATTTCCTCCAAGTCTGTGGCTTGTATTTTCATTCTCTTAAGAGGTGTCTTTTGAAGAGAAGTTTTTAATCGATTAAGTTCCAGTTTATCAAGTTGTTCTTTAATAGATTATGTTTTTGGTATTATATCTAAATCTTTGCCTAACTCAAGGTATCAAAAATTTTCTCCTGTGTTCTCTTCTAGAAGTTTTATAGTTTTAGGTACTCCATTTAGATCTGTGGTCCATTTTGAGTTAGTTTTTACATGTGGGACAAAGTATGGATCCAAGTTCACTTTTTTGTATATGGATATCCAGTTCTAGTGCCATTTTCTGAAAAGGCTGTTCTTTTCTTACTGCATAGTCAGTGCAGTTGTTGAAAATCAGTTGCCTATGCATGTATTGGTTTATATCTGGTCTCTTGTTCCAATAATCTGTTTGTCTATCTAGGTGCCAGAACCACACTGTCTTCACTACTGTAGCTTTATAATAATTACTGAAACAGATAGTGTTAGTCCTCCAACTTTGTTCTTCTTTTTCAGAGTTGTCTTTGCCTATTGTAGGTCCTTCACATTTCCTTAAGAATGTGAGTCTTATTATCACTTTATGTAACAAAGACTGCTGGGATATTGATTGGGATTGTGTTAAGTGTATGATCAATTGGAGGAGAATGGACATATTAATATTTAGTCTTCTGAACAAGGGAAATTTTATGTGTTTAGGACTTTAAGTTTTCTTAGTAATATTTTATAGTTTTCAGTGTAACAGTCTTTTTAGATCTTTTATCAGATTTATCTCCATTGTTGTATATTTTTAATATTATTCTAAATGGTATTTTTTTAATTCGGTTGTTATTGTTTTTGCTAATATATAGAAATGAATTGGATATTTGTCTATTGATCTTATCTTCTGTAATCTTCCTAAACTGACCTTTAGTTCTATAGCTTTTCTATAGATTCCATTATATTTTCTCTATAGATCATTATGTTTGCAAATAAAGACAATGTTACCTCCCCTTTTCCAGTCTGGACACATTTTATTTTTGTTGCCTGATTGTACTGGCTGAAACCTCTAGGACAGTGTTTAACAGAGATAGTAAGAGTGAACATCCCTATCTTGTACTCATCTTAGGGGGAAAACATTCAGTCTTTCACCATTAAGTGTGGTTTTAGCTGCACCTTTTTCAGATACCCTTACTCAGGTTGAGGAAGTTCTCTTTTGTATCTGGTTTGATGACGGTTTTTAACAGGAATAGATGTTGAATTTTTCAAATGGTTTTTCTGTGGCCCTTGAGGGTCCTTTTTTAGGCTGTTAATATGGTGAATTACCAGCCTTGAGTTTCTTACTTGATCATGATGTATTATCCTTGTAATGTATTATTGGATTTGGGGGGTGGGGTGTCTAATATTTTGTTTAGAATTTTTATGTCTGTGGTCATGAGAGATAGTGTTATGTTTTCTTACAAAGTCTCTGCTTTTGGTAATGCTGGCCTCATGGAATTCGTTGAGAGGTATTTTTTCGTTTTTAATTTTTTTGAAGAGTCTATATAGAGTTGGTGTATTTTTCGTGTAATGTGTGCTAAGAATTAAGAATTGAAACCATCTGGGCTTGGAATTTCTTTGTGAGGAGATTTTAAACTATAATCTCAATTTTTAAGATTAAGACTATTCAAGTTATCTCTTTCTGACTGAGCTTTGGTAATTAAAGTCTTCTTAAGACTGAGTCCATTTTGTGTAAGGTGTCACATTTATCAACAAGGTTGTTCATAATGTTCTAGTATTTTTTAAATATTTGTAGAATCTGAAGTGGTGACACCTCTCATTCCTGATATAATTTGTGTCTTCTCTCTTTTTTCTTGATCATTCTGTTCAGAAGTTTGTCAATTTTAATATTTTGCTCAGAACCAGCTTTTGGTGTTTCTTTCTTTTGTTTCTTTATATTGATTTCCACTAAGATTTTTTTTTTTGTAATTTTTTATTAAAAATTTTTTTTAAATATAATTTATTGTCAAGTTAGCCAACATACATCATGTATTTTTCATCTCACACATTGTCGTTTTCATCTCTAGAAGTATAATTTCAGTCTTTTTTATATGTTTTATTTCTCTCCTTTTAGAACATGTGGAACACATTTATAAAGCCTCTTTTGTTAACTAATTCTAACTTTTGTGCCAAGTCTAGATTGGTTTCAATTGATTATTCTCCTATTGGTTCATGTGTCATTTTGGTTTTTGTTTGTTGTTTGAGAGAGTTCTTGCCTGTGCATGTGGTAGGCAAGGAGGGACAGAGGGAGAGAATCTCAAGCAGGCTCCACGCCCCCGTGAAGCCTGACATGGGCTCCATCTCATGACTGTGAGATCATGACCTGAGCCAAAATCGAGAGTCAGTTGCTTAACCAACTGAGCCACCCAGGTGCCCTGGTTCATGTTTTCTTATCTCTTTGCTCACTAACCTGTAATTGAATGCCAGATGTTGTGAATTTTATTTTGTTGTTGGCTGGTATATTTTTGAATTCCTAGAACTATTCTTGAGCTTTGTTCTAAGATGCAATTAAGTTACTTGGGAACAGCTTGATCTTTTTTGGGTCTTGCTTTTCAGATTTGTTAGGTGGGTTTGGAGCAGTGCTTAGTCTAGGACTGAAAATTCCCCACAGCTGAGGCAAGACTTTAATGAGTACTCTAGTCCATATCTCATGAATTATAGGTTTTTCCAGTTTGCCTGGTGGGAACAGGCACCATAAGTGGCTCTGTGTGAGCACCAGGTGCTGGTCCTTCTAATCCTTTTGGATGTCTTTTCCCCAGCCTTAGGTAGTTACTTCACATACATGTGCTTATCAGGATTTTGCTGGTATTCAGTGGACACCCTCTGTGATTCTCCAGTGTTCTCTGTGCAGGGCTGTTATTTCTGGTACTCTGTCCTATGAACTGTCAACTACCTTGGTTTCCTTAGACTCTCAACTCTGTGTCAACAACCCAGACAGTCCACCAGGCTCTATCAGTTTCCCCTGCCTGCACTGTGGTCTTACTCTCTCCTGGTAGTAAGTTGGGGCAGTCATAGGGTTCACCTTGTTTGTTTCCCTTATCTTCGGGATTGTTGTCCTTCATTAACTGATACGTAGGGTCTGAAAACTGTCATTTCATGCATTTTGTCTGACTACTTGGTTGTTTCTGGTGGGAGGGTATTTATGGCCCTTGCTGTGCCATCATGCCCAGAAGCAGAAGTCTAGATCTCTGTATCAGTTATTATTCTTCAGTATAGCCGACATTGTTATTTTCAGGTGTTGTTCCTGAACCTCTTGCTACAGAAAACAGTTTGGTAATTAATATCAGGGTGTGTATTAGTTTCCAGTTACTGCTTTAATAAGTAACCACAAGCTTAGTGGCTTAAAACAACACTTATTACCTTATAGTTCTAGATATCGGAAGTTTGAAATGGATCCCATGGGCTAAAATCAAGGTGTTGGTAGGGTTGTGTCCTTTTTGGAAGCTCTAGGGGAGAATCTGTTTGACTCTTTAAGCTTCCAGAGGCCTTGTGGCCCTTTCTTCTGTTTTCAAAGCCAGCAACATCTGGCCAAGTTCTTTCTTTTTTTAATTTTAATTTTATTTTATCTTAATTCCAGTGTAGCTAACATATAGTGTTATATTCGTTTCAGCACATGGGGCTCTGTGCTGACAGTGCAGTGCCTGCTTGGGATTCTCTCTCTGCCCTTCCCCTGCCCATTCACTGTCTCAGTCTCTCTTTCTCTCTCTCTCAAAATAAAAATAAATAAATATTTTAAAAAGTCAGCTGACTGCAATCTTAATTCTATCTGCAACTTTTTGCCTTGTGACCTAACATATTCACAGGGTCCTGAGATTAGGATGTGAACATCTAGGGGGTGGGAGGATGTTATTCTACCTGCCGCTGATAGATGGCTTTCAGCATCCTTTTCCTTTGCTTTAGACATTTTTCTTTTTTGTTCCAGTGAAGAAAAATGATATATTAAAGGATTTTCTTCTTAACCTGTGCATGTTAAAAAATATTATTAGAAGAGTAGCTGGGTGGCTCAGTTGGTTAAGCATCCAACTCTTAGTTTCAGCTCAGGTTATGATCTCACAGTTCATAGGATTGAGCTCTGCATTGGGCTCTGCAATGACCCCATGGATCTTGCTTGGGATCTCTCTCTCCTCTCATTCTCTGCCCCTCCCCAGCTCATGCTGTCTCTCTCTCTCTCTCTCTCTCAAAATAAATAAACATTAAAAAAGTAAAAAATAAAATAAAAAATACTATTAAAAACAATTAAACTGTAAATCTGCCTTTTAAAAAAATGTTTATTTGAGAGAGAGAGAGAGACAGACAGATAGAATGAGCCGGGGAGAGTCAGAGAGAGAGAGGGAGAGAGAGAGAATCCCAAGCAGGCTCCTGCTGCTGTTGCAGAGCCCATCGCAGGGCTCAGTCTCCTAAACCATGAGATCATGACCTGAGCTGAAATCAAGAGTTGATCCCTCAACCAACCAAGCCACCCAAGCGCCCCTTAGATCTTAATTTTTAGAGATTATTTCACAAGGTAGTGATTTGAGAATTTTTGAGCCCATTATATCTGGCAGTCTATAGAAACTTCCCAAGCTTGTGAAGTTGATTTATTGCCACAAATGTAATTTTAGACCGATGTTAATCTTCTTTGTATTTCAATATTTTTTTCTCTTAAAATCATGTATTACCCCTCTCTCCCTTCCATCACAGTTAACTTCTTGTGCTTTGTGGTAGTTTATCACGTGGAGCAGCTGGGAAGTCCTTGTGTGTGTTCTTTTCCTATTAGGTCTTTAGCAGTGTCACCTCCCACATGTCAACCGTTTCAGTATTCTTTGACAGACGTCAGTGTTGCAGACCCATGATCTTCTCCCTGACCTTTACCCGTAGTTCTGTGGGAAGGGTTATGTGTACTTAATATTGACTGAGTAATTTATGTTCAGCAGCTCTGAGTGATTAAATTTCACTTTCCCTTCCATAGCTGTCTTTGTGTTGTGGCTCCCATATTCCTCATATGTCTATATACTTGTTGATGAAATTCTAAAGTAGTTTAATACAATGTTTCTTTATACTATTTAAGCCAGAAGTCAAGGCCCAAAACAATTAATAGTGCAGAATGGTAAAGCAGATTTTAATCATTCTTTATTACCACCACCCCTTCCCCCCACCCTGCATTAAAAACAAACCAGGCTTTTATATGACCAAGCACAGTTGAAGGTCAGTAGGACCAGTTTTTACACCACACAGTTGAGCCAGGGACATTTGTCAATGAAGCCTTTAGCTGCTGCTTTCTTCTGTTTTGCTGCCACTGGCACACCCCTGGGTGGATGTGATTTCAGTGTGCTCAGCGTGGCAGACCAGTAAGAAGTTGGCCGAAGAGCTCAGCACTTTGTCCTTGTTGCAGGAAAAGACTTGGGGTTGTTATCGTCCTCTGGCCACAATTCTGGGACCTGGACCCCAATTGGCTGAACACCAGTTCTCCCATCTGGCTGGCTTCTGACTGAGGTCTGGTACCTGGTAAATAGACAAGTTCAAGGCTTTGTGGATGGATGACTTCACTTCACATACTAGTTTATCATTTACTAGCTGTGTGTGTCCAAGGGACAAGTTATTTACTTGTGGACTTTTCTCAGCTATAAAATGGGCATACACATTCTTAACAGAGTTGTTAGGCACTTTACATAGGTACTCAAATGTTAGTTCTTGATATCTTTAGAGAATACTTCCTTCTATGCTGTTTCCTTTGGCCTGTGACTCTGTTTACATCTTCCTGCCCCTTTTACCTCAGGAAAGGAACTGTGCCTGGAGCTTCTTTTGTCTCTTGCTCCCTCCCAAGCAGTTCCTTGGGGGCAAGGTAATCCTAAGGACATACCTCAAAGAGGTAGCCATTTCTTTAAGGTTGTTGTGTTTTTATTTTAATCATATAGGCAAATTTTGCATTCCATTCCATGCTGATTTCAATTGGCAAGCAATTTTTCCTAAGCAGATTCTCCTGGAAGATGTCTCATATTTCCTATTTCTAGTTCACAGCAGCACATTCCTGGGAATTTTGCTTTTTTCTTTTCTTTTCTTTCTTTTTTTAAGAGAGAGAGCATGAGTGGGGGAGAGGAGCAGAGCGAGAGAATCTTAGGCTCCATGGTCAGCGTGGGGCCTGATGACATGGGGCTCAATCCCACGACCCTGGGATCATAACCTGAGCTGAAATCGGTTGGATGCTCAACCGACTGAGCCACCCAGGCACCGGCCCCTGGAAACATTTATTTACTGGCTATAGCATCACTATTAAAGCAATTCTTAGTCAACAGTGAGAATGGAATGCAATGTTGCCGGGGTCTTCGTTTGTGGAGGCTGACTGCTAACCTGGGGTCCCTACACAACTCAGCATCAGGACATGCTGTTGTGAAAGGCAATGAGTAAAATTTAGAGAAATAAACGATTTTGTATTACTATGGTGAACCAGCTAGTCCAGTGTCGTACTTTGTAAGTGAAAGCCCATGTTGGATACCAGCTACTTGTGGGAGAAGGTGTTTGGCTTTGGCTTTCAGCTTAGTGGTTCTGTACCTCTAGATTCTTCCCGCATCAGATTTTTTTAAATTGGATCAGGTTGTATACAGTGATATACTGATAATCTTTGCCAGATGGGTGTGTAGGTAGGTTTCTGAACCATTGCAGAATTAGTGCTCCAAGACCTTGGGATAGCAGCCTGGGTAGAGGAGCATCAGCACAGAAAGATACATTTGAAGATAACAGAGCAGGCCTAAAAGTATCATTAGTTAGATTCTGAAAAGGTAAAGTTTTCAAAAACATGAGATAGGCATTAGTGTCTGCAGACAGAGTTAGGGGAGGAAAGAGGTAATTCTAGCAGAGAGAATAGCAGAGAGAAGTTTGGAAGGAGGTGTTGGGGGTAGGGTGAAAGACCTAAGCAAGGGAGCTTGGCCTAGGGCCTGGAAGAAACTGGTGATAAAAAAAAAAAAAAATGGTCTCTAGCCTCCCCCACTACCACCCACCCCCAGGGTATCTTTGGGGGGCTTAAGATATGCATCACTGTACAGGATGATTTCTCTTCAGAGCCTTTGTACTCTGATAATAAAAGTCTTGAAAATAAAAGTCTTATACATTCTCAGTAGTCGTAACATATCAACAAATTGTGCTTTAGTGAGTTAAGTCAGCTATGTAACCTAACTTGCCATATCCTTCTTGTTCTGATGGGAAGGCTGTGTCTTAGAAAACTGGCTTGGGGGGAGCTTGGGTAGCTTAGTCAGTTAAGCGTCCGACTCTTGATTTTGGCTCAGGTCATGATCTCACAGTTTGTGAGATCGAGCCCCTCATTGGGCTCTGTGCTGGCAGCAAGGAGCCTGCTTGGGATTCTCTGTCTCCCTTTCTCTCTGCCCCTCCCTCACTCATGCTCTCTCTCAAAAATAAGTAAAGCAGATGATCTCCTAAAACAAACATAATTGACTTGGGTAGTGAGTTGGGGAAGGGATCCCTCTTATGAGGGCAGCTGAGAAGCTTGCTGTGGTCAGGTCTCTGTCTTCACCACACAGACAAGTAGAAGCTGCTAGGAGTCACTCTTGCTTTGCACAGTCTTCCCTGCAGGCATATGCCAACACTGCTTGGCATACTGTCTGACGATTTATGTTTTCGTCTGAACATCTTCCTTCTGAGGGTAGAACTGGTTGGTTCTTAGAGACCTCATTATGGAGAGATAAGAGCACCTACTGTTATCTGCATTGTGCATGGCACACAGCAAGTGCTCAGAAAATCTTGACTCATTTGAAAATTGAATTACACACTGTGGGTGAGTTCATGACCATCCCTGTGTTTACCTCAGAACTGTATGTTCGTTTCTCAAAATGTGAATACTTAAAACACGACATTGATTATTATTTTTTTAAAGTATTTTTTAATGTTTATTTTTTATTTTTGAGAGAGAGAGAGAGTAGGGGAGGGGCAGAGAGAGACAGAGACAGAATCGCAAGCAGGCTCCACACTCTTAGCGCAGAGCCTGATGCGGGGCTTGCACGCACAGACCGTGAGATCATGATCTGAACCGAAACCAAGAGTTGAACACTTAACTGACTGAGCCACCCAGGCACCCCTGATTATTATTATTTTTATAAACGCAGACCCTGTGAGCCCTTATCTGGTAGTCATACCTCACCAGATGAGGTCACCAGACTAGGCTGAATACTGATAAATTAATTCTTTAATTTTTATTTATTTAGTGCTGTATCCTACCCTAGGTCTAGAAAGCTGAAGACACACTTCTGGCCCCACACGAGCCTCAAGCACAGTAGGATGAGCAGGCCTGCAGACATCTGAATTATGGGTTACAAGTGGTTGCCCAGGATAGGCCAGTTGCTTTGGGCAGGAATAAGTGTACTGGGGTTGTTGCAGGAGGCAGTAGACCTTCATTGGGAACCATGAGAAAAGACATTCAGTGTGATCCAGTGTGCACATTTCTTATCAGGATCATTTCTTCCTTAGAAACCAAAGGTTTAGCTTTGAATAAAGCTTTTGGGGTCCATAAGTAAGCAAACACATTGTGAACTGACCTTGCTCGGACTAGGTAACCTATTTTTGGGTCTTAGGCTCGACACTGTAGCTTTGTCATGATGTGTGTATGCCTCAAAGAGGGAGTTTGGGGTTTCCTTTTTCCTCTTCCCTTCCCCCCACCTTAAAAAAACGCTAAAAATTGGGTAAGATATCTCAACAGGATGTTTTATGTGGGAAGACAGCATGGTTTGATAAAAAAAAAAAAGCATTGAGTCTCTAGTATTTAACTAGCCCTGTGACCTTGGACAAGTTACTTAGTCTTTTTCCTCTTAGATTAAATTGAAAATATTTTATGCAGTGTTGAGGAGTCTAAACTTTTGGTTTGAGGGTGCTTAGTAAATCTACCAACACCATCTCTCCTTCAATATCAACCCTCTTGAAAAATTCCCCATTGTAAGCTTCAGAATAGTGAGTGTATAATTTTTAATTACAGATAATTTGTTAATTATCTATTAAAATTCCTTATTTCTATGTGACCTTCATATTTTGATTTTTTATTCCCTTCTCCTTTCTGCCAGTTGGTCTGTACCCAGGGAATTTAAATAAATGGAACCATCTCAAGCCTTACATTCTGTAGTCACGTGTGAATAAATTTACACACTGTGCTGTTATACTTCCTGTTATCTATTACTTTGCTTCTCTCATGCACCCAGTATTTACTGGGCACACTGCGGAGCTCTGGGAGTATGTTTATGAGTAAGACTTAGAAACTTCTAAGAATTTCTGTTAGAGAGGCAGGCATAAACAAATTACAATGTAGGGTTGAAGATATGTATCAAGGTTGTGTGCCCACAGGAAGGACTTAGGTTGATTGTATAAATAAAGTCATGTTGGTCAGTTTATATAATGGAGAGAACAATACTAGTAATGATGTTAGGTCTGGATCCACGTAACCCAGTTTTACAGTGAGTCAAAACACTGCTTCATAGTTCCATTCAACTCACCACTGCCACTCATCCATGTGCCTTTTTTGTTTGTTTCAAGTGGTGAGTAGGTGTGTCTGCATTTAGACCTATGAACACTCCTGGAAAAAGTTTGGTCAGAGCAAGCTCCTGTCTTTCTGATAAGTGATCAGTCTTGCATGGAGCCTTGGCTTCCTATCTCCCTGTAGAGATTAAACATATAGGTAGCTTGGAATACCACTTCCATTGTGACCTGGAGGTGGTTATCCAGCTGGCATGCCACAGCTTTCTGATATGTTTTGATAAGGATATTAGGAGTACCTACCTTCTAGGGTTGGTGTGAGGACCAAATGAGATCATCTGTAGGGCTTGGCATGTAGTAAGTGCTAGATTAGTGCTAGCTCTTGTTGTCCTTACATATTCATATTGTGTTTCAATCTGGACTGCTTGTGTAATACCTAGCCAGATTGCAATTTGTTTTCAGTTGGACCACGCTGACTCCTTGGACTGAAGGTATTCCATGTATTCAGCTCAACAAACATTTATTGAAGGCCAGGTAGTATGTCAGACATTGGATCACGGAGGCCTCAGAGACAAGTAAGAAGTGATTCCTGTCCTCAAGTAGTTGATACTTTTTTCTTTTTTTTGGTATTGTACTCTGCTTTCCCAGAGTACTTTTAAGATCAGGACATTTAAGTAGTTATATTTGAAAAGTGGAAGAAAGAAGAAAATTTAAAAAGGGTTCTCTTAAAGTAAAATATCAGGTAGTTAAGTGAATTGCCTCTCCCAGACCTTATTAGCCCCAGAAAGACTTCATCAGAGTTGTATGTCAGATACTGTGCAAGTTTAACATCTGCTGAATTATGTTGCAGTGACCAACCACTCTACTTTGCCAGGTTTACATGTTTGGTGTATGCATTGTGTCAGCTTTAGTAATCAGACAGATTGACGTTAGATATCTATAATAGAAATGTATTTTATGACCAGGAAAAATATAGCTAGCCCTGTCAAGTTAATGATGGCAATTTAAATTTTAAAAATTTGTTAGTGTCACATGTGAAGTTTTCTTTAAGTTCTAATTTTGCTTCTGATTAATTTTTTTCTCTAGGTTCTGCTTATTCTTTTACTGGATTATCTTTACATTACTGTTTTTTGTCTACTCACTTAAATTTTTAGATGTAGTTGAAAGAGCCACACTACAAAACTTGTCTAATGCCATCTATTTCTGCCTTTATGAATTTCAGAATTGTATTTAGATCATTTCTCCAAGGCAGACTAGAGAAAACTAGAAGCTAGCTTTTGAAGTTTGCCTGTCTAGGGGTAAGCCAGCTTACAAATCTAAATTCACTGGAGAATCTTCATATTTCCAGAAGCAGTAATTTTCATTACACTAGGGAATTTTTAAACAATCGATGCTGTTTGGGAAATCAGATGAGTTGATGCCCAGTCACAGGACTTGTCACACCGTCCACATTCATCATTCCTGGTTTCTAGTTGGTGCATGTGAGTAGCCCATAAATAGTCTTGATAGTAGGTACTTAGTAAGTAAGTACCTTACTTTTTATATTATATATGCTTATTATATACATTATATACATACTTATTATTATATATATTAATATATATAATATATATTATATATAATATATATATATAATATAATATATATATTATATACATACTTATTATATGCCAGGTACTCCACAATAGTGCCTGTTATAACAGGAAATGCATGCATATTTTAGAGGAGACTGGGGCTTAAAGATTATGTGTGTCAGTGTTTTCCCATATTTTCCTGAGTGTGGTTAATAGCATGTTTTTAATAATCTTAATCATTTGATAATGTACCCTATTTTAGAGATTAATATCTTCTGAGGATTTGTTGGGATTAAATAAGAATAGTGCATGCAAATTGTCTGGTTCAGTGCTCAGTGTGTGGCATTTAGCAGATGTAGTTTTTTGATATGTTTTTCTGTCAAAGTAAAGGTATAGTATAAGAATGTAACAATCTGGTTATAGTAGGGTTGACTTAGTCAAGGACGTTATCTTTTAACTGTGTATTAAACAAGCTCCATTCATAGCTACATCTGATTTTTGCTTTCCTCAGCAAGAATTATTTGAGTATTTTAAGGAAATTATAGAAAATATTGACTTCTTCCCTAACTATATTCCCCAAACTATAATTGCAGTAGGATTGAATTTACTCTAAACAGGAGGTGTGCGACTTGCATACCAGTTTAAGTAATAGAAAGTGACATGAGCAAAATTGCAAGGAAATAGAGGTCAAGGATCAGCCTTGAATAAACCCAGTAGAATGCCATAACAATTCTCCCAATTTCCTAAATTTTGGAGAAGTATTTGGAACTTTTAGAGGTGGTCTCCTTTATTTCTTTTTCCTGGGGACATAGGAGTTCTGATTGAGAAAGAAAAAGAGACCTTTGCCTGAGCTGTGTTACAGTAATGGGTGTGTAGGGATTGCTACTGTCCTATTGGCAGAACATTCCAGAACGTGAAAGCTTGGTTTGCCAGTTTTCTGGGAGGCAGGTTGGAGTGTCGTAAAACATTAATGTACCTATGCCACTTTATGTAAGCCTGTGGGTCAGAAAACTGGATTGAGGAAAATGTTTCTATTTGAAAAGATAACATTCTTTCAAATATTAGATCATCCCATATCCAATCTTAAAAATTTTAAACTTTTAACAGAAATTTACCACAATACATTTGCATAGAAGTATGCAATACATGATGTAGTATAAAAATTTTTTTTTGGTCTTTAAAGTGAAAATCAAATTGTTTTAGCAATCTTAAAAATTTTTAAGCTACTTCCTGAGACCTTAAACAAAAAAAAGCAACGTACCTCTTTTCCTTTCCCCTTACTGTATAGGTGATAATAAAAGACAAAACTAGGTGACAGTTGTATGCCTGAGGGGTATTTACAGCATGTATGGCTGGAGTAATACGTACCTACACAGGTGAATAAACTTTATTGAACTTGTGCCAGCTTTCTTTTTTTCATGTTTTAACCAGCGTTACTGAAGTGTAATTTGTGTACAGTAAACTTCACCAGTTTAAAGTGTATACTTTGATTAGTTTCACAAACATGCCCAGTTATGAAACCACCACTGGAGTAATACATGACACTTGCACCATCTCAAAAAGTTCCCTTGTGCCTCTGCAGTCAATGCTTTCCTCTCATACTGGCCCCAGGCAACCACTGATCTGTTTTCTGTCACCATAGTTTTGCCTTTTATAGAATTTAATATAAAGGAAATCATACTGCAGTTTCACTTTGCATAATGACTTTGACTTGTTTCACTTTGCGTAATGATTTTGGTATTCATTCATGTTGCACGTATAGTGGTAGTTTGTTTCTTTTTATTGCTGAGTAGTGATCCATTATAAGGATATACTACAATTTATTCACCAACTAATGGACATTTTGGTGGTTTCATGTTTTGGTCTATTACCATTAAAGTTTTTATGAACATCCAAATAAAAGCGTTATTCATTTTTTTAAACAAATATTTTCATCTCTTGTAAGTAAATAGCTTAGGAGTAGGATTGAGTGTTTGGTAAGATCATATTTACCTTTATAAGAAATGACCAAACCGTCACCAGTAGCGCATTAGGGTTCCAGTTGTTCTTGCTGTATGTCCTTGCCCACTTGGTGTTGTCAGTCATTTAGTGCATGTGTGGTGGTATTTCATTATGGTTTTAATTAGCTTTTGCCTCATAGCTAATGATACGAGAATCTTTTCATGTGGTTCTAGACTATTTATAGATCTTTTGTAATGTTTCTAGTTAAATCTTTTCCTCTTTTTTATTGATTTGTCTTATTAGCTTTTATAAATTCTTTAATATTCTGCATATTATTCTTTTATCAGATATATAGGTAGTATTTTATTAATTTTATTATGTATTATATTTTTATCATTTATTTAATATCATATTTATTATCATACTTCACATAATTTTTTCCAAGTGTATTGTTTGCCTTTTCATTTTTTAAGTATGTTTTGAGAGCAAATATTTTAAATTAAGTGAAGTCTAATTTTTTCAACTTTTTCACTTAAGGTTCTGTGCTTTTTGAGACCTGTAACAATTTTTACCTACCACAGACTCACAAAGATTTACTACTCTGTGTGTTTTTCCAGAGTATTATAATTTTAGTTGTTCTGTTTAGGGTCTCTAATCCATTCAGACCTAATGTTTGTGTATGTTATGAGGTAAGAGTAAATATTCATTACTTGCATATAGGTATTTAGCTGTTCCTTTTTCCTGCTTAATTGGGGGAAATTAATTAATTTTTCTCAGTCTTTCTGAAAATCATGTATATGTCTGGGGTTTCTTAAATCTATTCCATTGATTTAGTCATTTTGTCAGTACCACATGGTCTTGATTACTGAGATGTTTTAATTAGTCTTTAAAAGAGGTAGTAGAAGTTCTCCAAGTTTGTTATTTTAAAAAATTGGTTTAGCTGTTTTAGTTTATTTGCATTTCCATATAAATTTCAGACTTAAGTTGTCAATTTCCTAAAAAAGAAAAAAAAAAGGCTGCTGGAATTTTGAATATTTGAGTCAGTTTGGAGAGAATTAATACAATGTTGAATCTTCAGTCCTTGAACACAGTGCATCTTTATTTATTTAGGCCTTTAATTTCATTAAGTGGTATTATATAGTTTTCAGTGTAAAAGTATTGTACATATTTTGTTAAATTTATGTTTTTGAATGCTATTATAAGTGGAATTATATTTTTATTTTATTTTTCATTTGTTAGAGATGTAATTCATTTCTGTATATTGACTCTGTATCCTGCAGCCTTAATTAATTTACTTGTTAATTCTAATAATGCCTTTCTTTGGGTAGAGTCATATATGGATTCATCTACTTTGGGTGGATTCACACATGATCATGTCTGTGAATAAAAACAGTTTTACAGCTTCTTTTCCAATCTGTATGCCTTTTGCTTCTTTTCCTTGCCTCAGTGCAATGGCTAAGACTTCCAGAACAATGTTGAGTAAGGAATGGACATCCTTGCCTTGTTCTTAATTTAGGGGGAAGATGTTCATTCAGTCTTTCACCATTTTATATGATAATGGTTGTAGGTTTTTCATAGATGCTCATAATCAGGTTGAAGTAGTTCCTTTCTGTTCTTAGTTCATGGATAGTTTTCATTACAAATGGGCGAATTTGTCAAATGTCTTTTCCTTATCTGTTGAGATGGTTAGACAGTTTTTTTTTAAGTATGTTATACTAATAGCTAATACTATTAAATACTAATGTGATAACATTTTTAAAAAAATGTTTAACCAACACTGCATTCTTGGTATTATCCTTATTTGGTCATTATGTTACTCATTTTTTATATATTGCCGGTCTCAGTGTGGTAAAACGTTGTTAAGCATTTTTGTATCCGTGTTAATGGGGGATATTGGTTTTAGTTTTTTTAAATATTTTTGTCAGGGCGCCTGGCTGGCTCAGTCAAGTAAACATCTAACTCTTGGTTTCAGCTCCAGTCATGATCTTAAGGTTCATGGGAATCATTCCCACATCACGCTCCTCGCTTACAACATGGAGCCCACTTGGGATTCTGTCTCTCCTTTCTCTCTGCCCTTCCCCTGCTCGAGTCTTTGCACACACATGTCTCTCTCTCTCTCTCTCTCTCTCTCTCTCTCTCTCTCTCCTGTTTCTCTCTCTCTCTCAAAAATAAATAAATATAATAAAACCTTTTTGTCAGTTTCTTGTGACAGAATAATGTTGGCCTCATAAAATTAATTAGGAAGTATTTTCTCCTCTAATGTTGAAATATTTATTAGAATTGGTCTCTTTTCTTTTTTTCTTTCTTTTTTAAAGCTGTTTCAGGAAATCATCTAGAACTCACACAGGAAAACTATAAGGTGCTCCTGGAACATTTTTGTGTGTGTGTGCCAGCAAGCAAAAATGTGCTCAAGGACTAATGGGAACATATCAATAAGTCTGGCTTGCAGGGACTCCACTTGACCAAATTTGGAACATTTTGAGCATCAAAAAAGAATAATACCAGTAGTCAGTTATATTGGGAGAAAAATACACAAGTCCATAGTGATCCTCAAAAATGAAAAGGGTGGAAGGCAATGAAAATGGCATTACTAAAAAATGTCATGTAGCAAACATATAAGGAATGATTGAATTAGAAAATCACTGTTTTACAACCACAAGGGTAATAATTGATTCAGTCAAGAACCACCAGTGGATACCAAAATCATTGGTGAAAAGTTGTTGATTAGATGTTTAGTAGCTCAGTGCTCTCCCCTATATACTACTTGTTATTTCAAAGGGAAAATGTCATCTTTCTCATAGAAAGATCTGGTGGATACTGTATTAACAAAGTAATCCAATTTAGCATCACCAGTAATGTCAGACAAAGCAACATATCTGCCTTAGGATGGGATGCACAATGTCTGCTATATAATGTTTAATCTGTAGCTAATCATGTGGCAGTAGTAAAGTAAATCAAGATTGTGGGATATTCTGTAAAATACTAGGTCTGGATTCTTCAAAAATATGTCACCAAAGACAAAAAAAAAATATTTGAGGAGACTGTTCTCTCTGTTTTTTAATGTTTTAATTGAGAGAGAGAGAGAGTGTGTGTGTGTGTGTGTGTGTGTGTGTGTGTGTGTACGTACACATGTGGGTTGGGGAGGGGCAAAGAGAAAGAGAGAGAGAGAATCCCAAGCAGGCTCCGCACCCAGTGTGGAGCTGGATGCAGGGCTCAATCCCACAACCGAGAGATCATGACCTGAGCTGAAATCAAATGCCAGATACTCAACTGACTGAGCCACCCAGGTGCCCCTTTGAGGAGACTGTTCTGATTGAAAGTAGAGTAAAGAAACATTACAACTATTTGTAATACATGATCTTTGATTGGATTCTGAACTGCAAAAAATATCAAACACTTAGGTGGACAATTGCAATAAACTTAAATATGTACTGCATGATCAACATGAAACTAGTCGTTCTGCTCTGCCAGTCAGAAACCTGTCTCAAGACTTACTGGTGGCTTCCAGTCGACCAGATCTGGTGGCTCATTTTAGTCTTTGCTTCCCCTTCCCTCCATCTTCTCTGTATGATAGCTTTTGACGTTGTCAAACCTTCCTCTCTTGGCCCCCATAACACATGCTGTGCTTTTCTGTTCTTCTTTCTCAGACACCTCTACTGTCAGTAGCTCCGTTGCTGCCTGAGGGAAGTTCTGCCCTGTATTAATCTATAGACTTTTGTATATACTTACCCTATACCTGACTGTATAGACTGTGTATAGACTGTCTGCACCATTTCTTTCTTGGTGACTTTTTAAAGCTTAGGAGCTTCAGTTTTCATCTTTGTTTCAGGAGTGTCTCTAGTTCTGACCTCTTTCCCCAAGTTCAAATACTATCCTGGGACTGCCTGCATCAGCATTTTCACTTGTATATTCCATTGTTATCTCAAATCCTGTATGTCTGAGGTTGAGTTAAGCCTTTTTCTTTCTTCATACTCCCTTCAAATCTGGTCATCCACCTAGCTTCAGTTGAAAAGGCCTTTAAATCACTAATCTCTAAAGCTTGTGTGTGTATCACTATAAAATGCAAAGTCCCAGGCTCAATCCCAAAGAACATGATTCAGTAGGTTAGAAGTAGACTCAGAATGTCCATTTTACTGAATACTAAGGTGATTTGATCCAGGGATCCAAGGACAACCCCATCCCCCCTCCCCGCCCTGCCCTGCTCTGAGAACTGCTATTTTGGTGATCATTTTAAGGGTTATTGTACTATGGTTCACCGTGGAATTCCTCTATCTTCAAGAACCCAATCTTGTTGAGAGAACCTCCCCCCACCCCCCAATTATGGAAAATTGTTGAGAGGCAGCCTGAGTTTGAATTTTGTAGAAAAAACAGACCTGAGCTCTCATCCTGACCCTGTCCTTTACCTGCTGTGTGGTTTTGGGCAAGTTACTAGAAAAATGGGAAAAATAGCATGTAACTTCCAGGGCTTTAGCATGGGGTGTGACTCAGCCTCTGCTTCCCTAGCCAGCTTTTTCTCTAATTCCTCCAATACTTCCTAAATTTCAGACTTACTAAATGACTGTTATTTTCTGAGAGTACCATAATTTCTCATACCTCTAATTCTTTTGGCCTGTTGTGCTGACTTTCACTTGTCTGGCATTCACATGTAACCACTACATGGAGGCATCTGAAGACTTGTGGCTAAATTGGGGGGCGTTAGTGTACCAGGAGCCCCCAGTATTTGATTTACTTGTTTGTACCTATCCATCTCAGTCTGTGAGCTCCTTGAAGATGGCCAGTGTCTAGCTGTATCCCCTAGCCTGTGTGTAGTAGCTTCCCGATCAAAGTTTTTCTTGTTTGCTTTTTAAAAATAAATTACCGGAGGGCCGCCTGGGTGGCTCAGTCGGTTAAGTGTCTGACTTTGGCTCAGGTCACGATCCTACGGTTTGTGAGTTCGAGCCCCACGTCGGGCTCTGTGCTGACAGCTCAGAGCCTGGAGCCTGTTTCGGATCCTGTGTCTCCCTCTCTCTGACCCTCCCCAGTTCATGCTCTGTCTCTCCCTGTCTCAAAAATAAATAAACGTTAAAAATAAATTACCGGCTAACCTACTGTAGCATTAGCTAATTGTATCTTGGAGGCCTAATTTTGAAATTTTCTTCCTAACCTTGTTTGTCAGCGTACATGGCAGCCATACCAACAGATGGGAAACTTTCCAGCACATTTTCAAAACAGGAAATATATCTCCTTTTCAAATACAAGTTTTAGCACTTGAACACATTTTTCCCCTAATGTCCAAAGAGGTAACTGGTTTCTTTTTTTAGATTTAGGTTTGTAATTGACTCACCCCCACGATGAAAACATACAGTAACCTGGGCCCTCCCTGTCCTGTGAGTTAGCTGGTACCTTCTGTTTATAGCCAGTGGTTAGTGCCAAAAATGGTATCCCTAGAACTTCGAAGCAAACCAAGACAGACTAGAGGGAAGTTAAGATTCATGTCTCATTACTAGAGGGGAAAATATATATATAATGAGACTTTTATGTTCATATAATCATATGATAACATGAAAATAAATAATTTTTAAAGTAATAAAATTTGTAATATTGCTACAATTTATATTTAAGTAAAACATTAAGTACTTAATGATAGTAGGATTTTTGTTTATTTTTTGTTGGTTTGGAACCTACAAAATTGGTGTCTTTGATTTTTTTTTCTCTTTGTAAAAAGTGTCACATTTGTTTGAACATCTAATTTCATTTTTCAATTAATGTCCAACAGTTTTTTTCAGCTTAAAATTTATGTCAGAGGTGGGGAATAAGCTATTAAAGAAGCTACCACTAAAGGGGCACCTGGGTGGCTCAGTCAGTTATGTGTTCGGCTCTTGGTTTCTACTCTGGTCATCATGTTGTGGTTTGTGAGATTGAGCCCCATGTCAGGCCCTGTGCTGACAGCATGGAGCTTGCTTGGGATTCTCTCCCCTGACCCTATGCCCACCCCCCCAAATAAATAAATAAACTTAAAAAAGAAGCTAAAGACTGAGTGAACAAAAATATTAAATCATGCATTTATAAAAATCACGTTTAATAGTAAAAAAAAAAAATCTAGTTTCCACTGCTTACTGAAGAAAAGAAATATTCTTTAACTCTTTATTTCTAATTATAACACGTTCTCAATTTGGCATTTCTGTTTTCCCCCCAATTACTGTTGTGCCCAAGAAAATCTTTTCTAACTTTAAGTCTTTTATTCTTTTACCAGTTTTCGAGTATGATCTTGAGAGTTCCTTGAAAGAAACTGGAATTTAATTTGCACCCAAAACTATTTGATCAGAGTATAGGAGATGTGAGTTAAAGCAAGGAATGGAATTAAAAAAAAAAAAGTGTTATTTGTATAATCAACAAATTATCCAAGGAGACATTGTAACTATTTTGTAACTTTCACATCAGCCCAGCAAAGCAAAATAAATTTGTTCTAAGGCACTAAATTGCTGTAAATTGCTTTAGCACCATTTGTTGAGAAAAGGCTATCCTTCCTGTGAATTACTTCTACACCTTTGTCAAAATCGGTTAGGGCTCTGTGTGTGGGTTTGTTTCTGGGTTCTGTATAGAATCCCATTCATTGATCCGTGTGTATATCCCTCCTCCAGTTGCACTCTGCCTTGACTGCTTTTAACTTTATAATAAGCCTTAATATTGGGTAGAGTAATTCTTTCTACTTTATTCTTATTTCGCAAGACTATTTTAGCTACTTTAAGGAGTGTGCCTTTCTATGTATATTTTAGAATATGCTTGTCTATGTCTATAAAATACCTTGCTAAGATATTGATAGGAATTGCACAAAATCGGTATACTAATTTGGGGAAAATTGACATTTATACTACAGTGAGAACTATAGTCCCTCAATATAGTGTATGTTCATTTCCTTAGGTCTTTTTTCTTAATCCACACTTTATAATTTTTAGCATATAGATCCTGTATATATTTTGTTAAGTGTATACCTTTTATTTTTCTGGATTGATTGTAAATGGTGTTTTGTTTTTAATTTGGTATCCATATATTCATTGTTAGTATACAGAAATGTTACTAATTTGGGGGTAATCTTGTATCTTGCTACTTTACTGAATGTGCACTTATTCTAGGAGTTTTGGTGTTTTTTACAGATTCCTTTGGGTTTTCTATATAAACCATCATGCCATCTGCAAATAGGGAAAGTTTTTGCTTCCTTCTTGCTCTGTATGCATTTTATTTATTTTTCTAATTGCAATGGCTAGAATTTCTAATACTGTGGTGAATAAGAATTACGAAAACAATAGCCACACTTCTTCCCCAGTTTTAGGGGGAAATCATTCATTCCCTATTAATTACGATGTTAGCAGATGTTCTTTATATATGGAGGAAGTTCCATTTTATTCTTTGTTGAGAATTTGTATCACAAATGGATGTTGGATATTGTCAAAAGCTTTTTTTTTTTTTTTTTTGGCATCAGTTGTTTTGATCATGCAATTTACTTATTTAGCTGTCAATGATGGATTCCACTGACTGATTCTTAAATATTTGGATCCATCTTGCATATACTGAATAAGGCCTAATCAGTCATGGTGTATATAGCGTTCCTTTTACACATTACTAGATTCAGTCTGCTAGTTCTTTTTATTGAGGATTTTTGTATCTAAGGTAATGAGGGATATTGGCCAGTAGTTTAAAAAAAATTTTTGTCATGTTTTTGTCTGGTTTTGATATCAGGTTAATACTAGCTTCATAAAGTGAGTTGGGAAATACTACCATCTTCTATTTTCTGGAATAGATTATGTAAAATTAGTACTATTTCTCCTTTAAATGTTTGATAAAGATTTTCAGTAAAGTCATTTGTGCCTAAGAATTTCTTTTTTGGGGGTTCTTTCTATTGATAAATTCAGTGTTTTTAATGGCTATAGGTGTATGCTGGCCATCTGTTTCATCTTGGTTGAACTTGATATTTTGTTGTTGTCAGAATTGGTCAATTTTTTTTTAAGTTGTCAAATTTATGAGGGTGAAGCTGTTCATAGTATTCTCTTATTAGTCTTTTAATGGTTGTAGCAGTTACAGTGCTATCCCCTGCTCCATTCCTGGCATTGGTAATTTCTTTCTTCTCTTTTTAGTGTGTTAGTTTTGTTAGAGACTTGCCAATTTTGTTGATTTGTTTCAAAGAACCAGCTTTTGGTGTTATTTTTGTTATTTTTCTGTTTTCAGTTTCATTGATTTCTGCTCTTATTTGTATTATTTTCTTCCTGCTACTTGCTTTGGGTTTATTTTGCTCTATTTTTTTTTTTTTAAAGAATCCTTTTTTAAAGGATTCCATCTTGTTTTATCTATATTGTTTTTGAGTGTATTGCTTTTGTATTTATTTCTTAGTACTTGCTCTGCACATTTGTAGCATTTGTAACTCATCACAGTCTACTGATAGCAATGTTTTACTACTTTGTAGTATTAAAACCTTGCTTTCATTAAGATTCCATTGCCCTCCTCACTATCTATCTATTTACTTATTATTTTTAATACTTATTGATTTATTTTGAGAGAGAGAGCAGGGAAGAGGGGGGGGGAGAGAGAGAGAGAGAGAGAGAGAGAGAGAGAGAGAGAGAGAGAATCCCAAGCAGGCTCTGTACTATTAGCACAGAGTCCTACGTTAGGCTCAAAACCTCGAACCCATGAACCGTGAGATTATGACCTGAGCCAAAACCAAGTCAGACGCTTAACCAATTGAGCCAGGGACCCAGGCATCACACCCTCTTCCCTTTATAAAATATAATTTCTGAAACATTTACTCTCCATACGTTGAACACAACAGATGTCCTTACAATATTGTCTCAACCATCAAGTATGATTTAAGAAACTCTTGAGGAAGGATAGTCTATTATATTTATCCCTATTTTTATTTGTATTTTATTTATTTATTTTTGAGAGAGTATGTGCACAAGCAGGGAAGGAGCAGAGGGAGACGGTGAGCATCTTAAGCAGGCTCCTTGCCCAACATGGAGCCTGTCACAAGGCTCATTACCATGAGATCATGACCCGAGCCAAAGTCAAGAGTCAGACACTTAACCAACCGAGCCACCCAGGCACCCCTATTTATCCCTATTTTTAAAATATCTTTCTTGGGGTGTCTGGGCAGCTCAGTCAGTTAAGCTACTGACTTCAGCTCAGGTCATGATGTCAGGGTCCATGAGTTCGAGCCCTGTGTCAGGCTGTATACTGAAGGTTCAGAGCCTGAAGCCCACTTCAGATTCTGTGTCCCTCCTCTCTCTGCCCGTCCCCCACTTGCACTCTGTCTTGCTCTGTCTCTCAAAAATAAATAAATGTGAAAAAAAATTTTTTTAAATAAAAATAAATCTCTTTCTGTATTCTTGTTTCCAAGTTTTCTTTTATCATTTTCTTTTTTTGGTGGGGGGGAGCTTCGCTCAGCTTTCTTTAGGAGTAGGCATGGTAGTGACAAAGTTTTTAGTTTCCTTTCATCTGGTAATATTTGAATTTTTCTTCCTTTCCTGAAGGATGGTTTGCTGGATGCAGAATTCACAATTGACAGTTCTTGTATTTCAGCACTTAAAAAATGTGCTACTTCCTTCAGGCCTCATGATTTCAAATGAGAAATCCACTGCCATTGGAATTGCTGTTCTGCTGTAGGTAATGTGTCATTTCTCTTAGGTTGCTTTTAAGACGTTTTGTCTAATTTTTGGCAGTTTACTTGTGATATGTCTTGACATAAACTTCTTTGGGTTTATCCTGTCTGGGATTTGTTTTGTAGGTTTACATCTTTCACTAAATTTGAGGAATTTTTGATCTTAATAGAATTTTATTTTCTGTTGTTTAACCTTCATTTCCTAATTGACATTTTTTATAACTTTTTTTTTAACTGAGGTTTGTATTTTTCATTTTTCTCAAGGGAATTTGTAACTAGTTATTGAAACAGTATTAGGCAGCTTTAAAATCTTTTGTCAGTTCAAGCATTGGATTTATCTTTGTTTTGGCTTCAGTTGATTGTCTTTTCTCATTTACCTTGTGTGGTCTTGTATAATAAATGAGTGATTTTCTATTGTATTTGGAAATGTTGTCTGTTAGGAGACTCTGGATCAATTTAAATTCTTTTATTTTAGCAAGCATTTACTTTTTTTAGGTTTAGTGGGATGGCTTAGGTTTCCTTCTCCTGTTCCTCATTTCTCAGTACAACTAAATACCTTGGAAACAACTTGGCAGACAACCATTAAAAGATTCTGAAAGGTGGAAAGAAGTTAGACTGGCTAGGGACTTCAGGACTTGAAGGATGACACTATGGTAGATTCCCTGTGTTTTCTTTTTATTTCCCATATATTCCAGACTGGAGGGGTCTACAACTTGTTATTGCCAATAGACATAGACAAACAGAAAAACCTGTTGTTTCTGGCCAAAGGACCAGGAAGGGGGAGCCCAGCAGGGACCTAGCTGTGAGACATTTACCCAGCAGCATCAGTGGACCTGGTCTGCCCACAGCAATAGCACCAGCACATGTAGGGCAGGAAGCTCACGAATAGGGTGATCAAAAGAACAGGCCACGGTAAATGCTGTCCACCCATGGGTCTGGCATTCCTCTACCCAGCAACCTAAGCATACCGTGTGGCTGAAGGAAGTGCCTTCCACCTCTTTGTTGGCCTCAGAAGGTATCCTGCCTGGGAGCTCAGGCAGGGCTAGAAGAATGAAGCAGGGAAGTATAGCATTACAAAGACTCGTTACAAAACTAAATTGTCTTCAGAACTATAGACCACAAAAGTAGACTAGAACCTACATACCAAGTTTAAATGAGACTGTGTTTTGCTAACCACTTTAGATTAATTTCACCTAATCGAAGGGAATTTTGCCATTTAAATATGTTGAGTGGTGTTTAATGTGAGTCTCCACCATCAGTTGAGTTGTTGGTTTATTTGGTTCCATTATTATTGGTTAGTCATTTTAACTTTACAATAGGTGAATCTGGTAAATACTAAAACTACAGTGCCTATTTCTCTAGGAAGTGAGTTCATCTTGGTTTGTTGGCTATGTCCAGGCTCACTATACTTCCTTTACTGCAAATTTTGGGACATTAGTGTCTCATAAAATACTAAACTTAATTCCCCTCTTTGAATTTATTGGCTCAAATTTTAGTCCTCTTAGGTTACAGGTTTACAACTGAGCAGTTTTTAATTCCATTGTATAAAAGACTGGATTGCAGTCTTGAGCTAATAAATCAGGATGTAGATGTAGTAAATACCGGACTCTAGGAATCAACAGACTGATGTCCTAGTACTGGCTCTGAACTCATTCAACTTCTGTGTGATTTCTGAGCTACCCTTAAGGTTAAAAAAAAAAAAAAAAAGTCAAAAACACGATTTCTCCTAGGTTGCTGAGATTTACTGCTTCCCCAGTCTGTTACCACCTGAAGGAGAATATCCTGTAAAGGGGCCCTTCCCTGATGGTCTTTGCTGGAATGTGGAAGGGTGCCAAGAGAAAAAGGAAAAACTTAGGGGCATGAGACTCAGAGCATACTGGAGAGAAGACTGGGGCTACAAAACCACAGAGACATGTCTGGGATAAGTCACAGAGAGGAAAGGTAGGAATGTCTATGAAATATAGTACTGGTACTCTCAAACTTTTACCAGTTCTTTTTTATTGAAGCATAATTTATATGCAGTAAAGTATATACATTCTTAAGTACATGACTTTTAAAATTTTTACCAATGTATATACTTGTGTAATTGTCATCCAGATGAAAACGTAGAATATTAAAGCTTTGCCAGTATTTTTCACTGGGAAATCATTTTTCCCATTCACTGCTTTAATGCCATAGTTAAAAATTGGTTTAATAGGCATTTATTTGTCTGTCTCATTTGTGCTGAAAATTCGATGTTCTACAAGATTCTGTTTAGCTTAATGAGATTAATATATGGCTATTTCTGAGAGGAAATATTTCAGTGTAATAGGCTAGTCGAGTATGCAAGTCCAAGGAATAAGACCAGGAGAATGGTTGTACTTAGGAAGAAAAGGCTTCATATAGTTAATGTGAGGTAGTGATTTGGAATCCTTCAAAAGCTATTGTATAAAAACAACCAAAGAAACAAACCATGTATAGAATACAGAAAGGAATGTTGGCTTTTTAAAACAAGGTTGCTGTGGTATAATTCACATACAGTAAACGATATACATTTAAAGTATGTAGTTTGAGTTTTGACCCATGTACAACATGTGAAACAATCACCACACTGAAGATAATGAGCATATGCACCCTCCTAAAGTTTCTTTGTGACCTTTTGTAATGCCCTTCCCACCCCCTTAGCCCCAGGCGACTACTCTTTTTGCTTTCTGTTATAGTATATACTGTTATGCTATTTGCCTTTCACTCAGCATAATTATTTTGAGATTCAGCCATGATGTTTTTCTTTGTTTTTAGTGCCAAATAGGATTCCATTGTGTGGCTACACTACAATTTGTTTATTCATTCACTCATTGATGGGAATTTGGGTCATTTCCCCTTTTGAGGTATTACAGATAAAGCTACATATAACATTCATGTACAAATCTTTGTATGCACATCTTTCATTTTCTTTTGGGTAAAAGAAACTAGGAATAAAGTGTCAGGGGTATATGCAACTTTAAGAAACTGCTAACTTGTTTTCCAAAGTATACCATTTTATAGTCCCATCATCAGTGTGTTAGAGTTCTAGTCCCTCTACATCCTTGCCAACATTTAGTATGGTAAGAATTTTTTTTTAGTCATTTCAGCAGGTATGTATTGGTGTTGCATTTCCTGAATGAGGACCTTGACCATATTTTAATATGCTTTGTTTTCGTGTGCCATTTTACTGTCTTTGCTTACATGTTTGTTCAAATCTTTTATGCATTTTAAAAATTTGCATTGTTCATTTTCTTATTATTTAGTTGCAAGAGCTCTTTACATATTCTGGATATCAATCCTTTATCAAATGTTTTGCCAAGTATTTATTTCCAGTCTGTGTCTTTTATTTTTGCTTCTGCAACAGCATCTTTTGAAGAGGAAAAGTTTTTAAACATGTCATTTAAGTCCAATTTATCTTTTTAGATTTATGTACATAGTTCATGATTTTTTGTATCCCACTTAAGAAGTCTTTGCCAAACCCAAGGTCACTGAAATTTTCTATGTTGCTGTATAGGATTTTTGGAGTTTTAGCTCTTACATTAAGTTGTCATTCATTTCAGGTTGATTTTTGTAAGTGTGATTTTTGAGATACTGAGGTTCTTTTCCCCTTTCCCATATGACTATCCACTTGTACCAGTGTTGTTTAGAAAAATTGAATTGCCTTGATACCTTTGTCAAAATCCATTGACCAGATATGTGAGGGCCTATTTCTGGAGTCTCTATTCTCTTCCATTTATCTGCTGTCTTTGTGTCAGTGTTAGACTGAGTTGATTACTACAGCTTTAAGCCTTAAAATCAGGCATTAAGTCCTCTGATGTTTATTTCCTTTTTCAAAATTGTTTTTACTGTTTTTGGGTCCTTTGTTTTATATATTTTAGAATCATTTTGTAAATTTCTACAGAAAGGTCTGCTGAGATTTTGATTAGGATTGCACTGAATATCTAGATCTATCTGGGGAGAAGTGATGTCTTAACAGTATTGAGTCACTTGATTCACAAGCATAGGATTATTTTTCCATTTATTTAGATGTTCCTTAATTTCTCCCACCATGCTTTGTCAAATATATCCCTTAGTATTTCATATATTTTGATGATATTGTAAGTGGTTTTTAATTTTAGTTTCTAATTGTTTCTTGCTAGTATTAGACATGTACTTGGCTTTTGTATGTTGCCATTGTATCCTGTCACTTTGCTAATCTTCTGGTAGATTTATAAGGATTTTCTACAGTGAAGAAGATATCTGTGTGTAAAGACAATTTTATTTTCTCTTTTCCACTCTACATGCCTTTATTTCTTTTTCTTCTTGGATTGGCTGACTTTTCAGTATGTTGAATAGGAGTGGTGAAAGGGGACATCCCTTTTTTGTCTTTCATCATTTAGTATGATGTTAGCTGTGACTTTGGTACATGGCTTTCATCGGTGTAAGGAAGTTCCTTTTGTTCCTGTGTTGTCAAGATCTCTTTATTATGGAAGGATGATGAATTTTATCATATGCTTTTCTTGCATCTTTTGAAATGCCTGTTTGTTTTTTTAGTCTTATAGGTTGGGTTATGTTGTTGTTGTTGTTGTTGTTGTTATTATTGGTATTATTATTTTGAATGTTAAACCAATATTGCATTGCTCAAATAAACTGTACATAGTCATGATGTATTTATCCTTTTTATATACTAATGGATTATATTTGGTGAAATTTCAGTAAGAACTTTTGCATATATGATACTAAAGGATATTGATTTGTAATTTTTCCTTAAGTTTCTGGTTTTGGTATCAGAGTAATACTGGCTTCATAAAATGAGTTAGGAAGTTTCTCCTTTTGTATATTCAGGAGAGTTGGTGTTAAATTGGCATTTTTTTCTTAAATATTTGGGAAAAGTCATCAATTAATCCATCTGGGCCTAGAGAGTTCTTTGTGAGATTTTTAACAGCAAAATAATTCATTTAATACATACAGGACTGTTCAAGTTAACTATTTTTTCCTGACTGATCTTCAGCATTTTGAATTTTTGAAGGAATTTGCCTATCTCATAATTGAAATTGTTGACTAAATTGACAAAATTATTAATGACATTTCCATATTAGCCTTCTTATGTCTATTGAAGGTATAGTTGTGCCAGTCTCTCATTTCTTACGTTTCTAATGTGTGACTTCCCCTAACTGACTAGTCTAGCTAGAAGTTTATCAACCTTATTCATCTTTTCAAACAAAAAGCTTTTGATTTCTTTGATTTTTCTTTATTTTCTATTTCATTTATTTGTGTTCTTTATAGTCTATTTTATTCTTTTTTAGGTTTAATTTGCTCTTTATTTTCTAATTTCTTAGGTAAGATATGGATGATTACCCAGTAGTTAAAAATGTGATGTTATTTATTGTGTATATATGGATGCAATGTAGATGCTATATGCATATGCTGTATATCTTATAACATATGATTGCATATTAGAAATACATACAAAATAAAATCGCTGTACAGTAGCTGAGTTGACTTATTGATTGATTGATTGATTGATTTTGAGAAAGTGCATGCATTAGACAGTGAATGGGTAGGGAGAGGGACAAAGAGAATCCCAAGCAGGCCCCATGTTGTTAGCGCAGAGCCAGACATGAGATTGTGACCTGAGCCAAAATCGAGTCAGACACTTAACCAACTGAGCCATCCAGCACCCCTGCATATTATTTTAACAGACAGTTTTAAGATGGCTATAATACCACTGCAGTCCCAGACACTTCAGCAATTTATTGTTCTTGCCACAGTTAATCTGTGCCAGCAGTAAACATACCTCTGTAACCAGTATTTCCTAGTTGGCATAATTAAGTAAGGACATTTACCATAGCTTGACATATGGCTTTTTAAAAGAGTATGTTTAAACATTCAAAATTTTATAAGTCTTGCATAAGTGATTTTCTGTTTTGTAAACTACATATTTAGAATATTCTCAAACTTCCAGAAAATTTCTAAGAATAAAAATAGACTTAAAAAAACACTCACATACCCTTACCCAGATTCACCTGTTATTTGAATAACTGCCAAACTGTTTTTCAAAGTGACTGCTCCATTTTTTTTACAGCCACCAGCAACTTATGGGTTTCCAATTTCTCCACATCCTCACCAATACTTATTATTGTATACCTTTTTGGTATAGCTATCCTAGATGTGTGAAGCGGTACCTTATTTGGGTTTTTGACTTGTATTTCTCTGAGGCCTGATTTTGAGTATCTTTTTATGTATTTATTGGCTATTATCTTTTTTAAAGAAATGTTTATTCAGATTCTTGGTCCATTTTTAAAAAGTGGGATATTTGTCTTTTTTTATTGAGTTGTAAGTGTTCTCTATACATAGTCTATGTACATATCCTTTAACAGATAGGTCATTTGCAAAAATCTCCCATTCTGTGAGTTGTCTTTTCACTTTCTTAATTGTGCCCTTTGAAGCACAAAGGTTTTAATTCTGTGATGAGGTCCACTGTATCGCTGTTTGTCCTTGCGTAGCTGTCTTAGATGAAAAACATTGCCTAAGCCAATGTTGGGAAGAATTCACCTGTGTTATCTTCTAAGGGTTTTAAAGCTCTTACACTGAGGTCTTTGATCCATTTGGAGTTAATTTTTACATATGGTATGAGGTAGAGTCCAGCTTCATTTTTCTGCATGCAGTTTGCCAGTTGTCCCAACATCATTTGTTGAAAAGGCTATCCTTTCCTCCTTTGAATTGTCTTGGCACTCCTGTCATAAATCAGTTGATCTTAAATGTTATTGATCTTTCTGGGCTCTTTGTTCTATTCCATTAATCTATACATTTATTTTTATTCCTGGTATTACACTGTCTTGATTAGTGTAGTTTTGCAATCAAGAAGTGTGAGACCTCCTGGCACAAAAACAGACACTCAGATCAATGGAACAGAGTAGAGAACCCAGAAATGGACCCACAAACATATGGCCAACTAATCTTTGACAAAACAGGAAAGAATATCTAATGGAATAAAGACAGTGTCTTTAGCAAGTGGTGCTGGAAAAACTGGACAGCGACATGCAGAAGAATGAACCTGGACCACTTTCTTACACCATACACAAAAATAAACTCAAAATGGATGAAAGACCTAAATGTAAGACAGGAAGCCATCAAAATCCTTGAGGAGAAAGCAGGCAAAAATCTCTTTGATCTTGGCCACAGCAACTTCTTACTCAACACATCTCCAGAGGCAAAGGAAACAAAAGCAAAAATGAACTCTTGGGACCTCATCAAAATAAAAGCTTCTGCATAGTGAAGGAAACAATCAGCAAAACTAAAAGGCACCTGACCTAATGGGAGAAGATATTTGCAAACGACATATCAGAAGAAGTGTGAGACTTCAGCTATGTTCTTTTTCAATATGATTTTGACTACTATGGGTTCCTTGCATTTTCTTAAGAATTTCAGGATCAAATTGTCAATTTGGAAAAAAGCAAGCAATTTGGGTAGTATAGGAATCTCAACATTACTAAGTATTGCAGACTATGAACACGAAATGCCTTTCCATTTATTTAGATCTTTAGTTTCTTTCATTGAAGCTTTTTAGTTTAAAGTATACTAGTCTTTCTTACCCTTGGTCGTGGTATATTATCCTCTTTATATGTTGCTGGATGTCATTTGCTTTTTTTTATTGAGGACTCGATAATCCATATTTGTAAGAGATATATTTGTAGTTGCTTCTTTTTGTGATAACTTTATCTGATTTGGTATCATAGTGTTAAGGCCTCTGTTTCCTCCCCTGTTATATTTTGGAGGAGTTTGTGAAATATTGGTGTTAATTCTTTAAATATTTGGTAAATTCATCAGTGAAGCCATCTGTCCGTAGGCTTTTCTTTGTGGGAAGATTTTTTGATTACTAACTCAACCACTTATTATAGGTCCATTCAGATTTTCTATTTAGTCTTGAGTTAATTTCAGTAGTTTGTGTCTTTCTAGATATTTGCCGATTTCATCTTGGCTGTCTACTTTGTCAGTGTGTAGTTGTTCGTAGTTCTTCTCTTATAATCACTTTCCTGTAAGGTTGGTAGGTTCTTTTTATTTTTGTTAAGTCAGCAGTAATGTTTCCTGTTTCATTCATGAGTTTTTGGTTGGTCAGCCTAAGCTGAAGATTTGTCAATTTTGTTAATGTTTTCAAAGAACCAGATTTTTGTTTCATTAAGTTCTCTGTTCTCAGTTTCAATTATTTTCACTCTAACTTATATTATTTCCATCTTTTTACCTGTGTTGGGTTTGGTTTGCTCTTCTTTTTCTAGAAGAAGGCCGATTAGGCTATTAATTTGAGATCTTTGTTTTATTTTAATATAGGCATAAACAGCTATAAAGTTTCTTCTGAGCACTGTTTTCACTGCATTTCATCAGTTTTGGTATTTTGTGCCTTTGTTTTCATTTATTTCAAAATATTTTCTAATTTTTCTTCTGATGTCTTATTTGACACATTGGTTATTTAGGATTGTTTTTGTTTGTTTTTTTCCTCCAAGTTTTTATTTAAATTCTAGCTAGTTACATGCAGTGCAATATTAGTTTCAGGTATGGAATTTAGTGACTCATCATAAGTGCCTCCTTAATCCGCAGCACATATTTACCCCATCCTCCGTCTCCCACCTCCCTCCTTCAGTAACCAGCAGTTTGTTCTCTGTAGTTAAGAGTCTGATTCTTGGTCTGCCTCTCTTTTTTCCCTGTGTTCATTTGTTTTGTTTCTTACATTCCATGTATGAGTTAAATCATATGGTATTTGTCTTTGACTTCTTTCACTTAATTAACACTCTCTGGCTCTATCCATGTTGTTGCAAATGGCAAGATTTCATTTTTTTATGGCTGAGTAATATTCCATTGTGTGTGTATATATACACACACATGTACATACCAACCACATCTTCATTATTCATAAGATTGGTTTTTTGGTTTAAAAAAAATATATGTATATACATATATATATATATATATATATATATATATATATATATATATATATATATTAGAGAGTGAGAGTATGAGTGGAGGAGAGGGGCAGAGGGAGAAGGAGAGAGAATCTTAAGCAGACTCCATGCTCAGCACAGAGCCTGATACAGGTCTTGATCCTACAACCCTGGGATCATGACCTGAACTGAAATCAAGAGTTGGACACTCAACTGACTGAGCCACCCAGGTGCCCCCATAGGATTGTTTTTTGATTTCCACATACATTTTGAGTTTTTCAAATTACTCTGTTATTGATTTCTAATTTTATTCCAGTATGCTTCGATAAGACACTTTGTATGACTTCGATGCCTTTAAAGTTATAACTTGTTTTGCCTAATATATGGTCTGTTGTGGAGAAAGTTCCATGTGCACTTGAGAGTGTGTATTCTGTTGTTGGATGGAGTGTTCTATTGATGTCTTTTAGGTCTAGTTGGCTTCTAGTGTTGTTCAGCTTTCCTCATTTCCATGTTGGTCTTTTGCCTAGGATTTCTACCCATTTTTGAAAGTGGATATTGAATTCTCCAAGGATTATTTTGAATTTATTTCTTCTTTCTTTTTAATCAGTTTTTGCTTCATGTATTGTAGAGCTGTCTTGTTAGGTGCATATACATTTATGTTTACTACAACTTCTTGATAGATTGATCCCTTTATCATTATGAAATGTCTCTTTTCTCTAGTAATAATTTTTGTCATTCTTGCCTTAAAAGTCTATAGTGTTTTTAGTGATTGCCATGGGGACTGACGTCATAATTTATAACATTCTGGTTCAGATTAATACTATGTATTCTTCAAATATTCTTCCTACCCTCTTTGTTCTCTCCTCTTCTGGGATGCCAGTTGTATGTATGTTGGTATTTTGATGGTGTCTCTTAGGTTACTGAGACTTTGTTCATTTTTCTTTTTCTTTTTCTTTTTTTCTTTCTTTCTTTTTTTTTTTTTTTTTTTTAATTTTTAAAGTAATCTCTACACCCAGCTGGGGCTCAAACTCACAACCTTGAGACAAGAGTTGCATGCTCTATTGACAGCCAGCTAGGCACCCCTCTTCATTCTCTTCATTCTTTCTGTTTCTCAGAGCAGATAATTTTAATTGACCTATTTTCAAGTTTGCTGAATTTTTTTCCTCCACTTGTTGAAATATGCAGTTGAGTCCCTGTAATAGTTTTTAAATTTCAGTTATTGGACTTTTCATGCCCAGATTTCTATTTCCTTTTCCTGATTTCTTTTTAGTGGTATTTTCTTTTTTCTTTTTCTTTTTTATTGTTTATTTTTGAGAGAAAGCGACAGAGACAGAGTGCGAGTGTGTGAAGGGCAGAGAGACAAGGAGACACAGAATCTGAAGCAGGCTCCAGGCTCTGAGCTGTCAGCACAGAGCCGGATGTGGGGCTTGAACCCACGAACTGTGAGATCATGACCTGAGCTGAAGTTGGACACTTAACTGACTGAGCCACCCAGGTGCCCCGATTTATTGATATTGTCTATTTGGTGAGAAAACATTCTCATACTTCTCTTAGGCTTTTGTTTTGTTTTGCATATGGTTTCCTTTACTTCTAATTTATTTACAGTAAGTTATGTAACATTTTTGTATAGTAAGTCCTGTGTTTGGACTTTCTTGGGAACAGTATCTATTCGGTGCATTTTTGCCCTGTGTATGGGCCATATTTTGTCTTTTTGTTGTTGTTACATGCTTATAATATTTCATTAAAAACTAGGGAATTTGGGAGCTCCTGGGTGGCAGTCAGTTAAGCATCTGACTTCAGCTCAGGTCATGATCTCACGGTTTGTGAGTTCGAGCCCCGTGTCAGGCTGTGTGCTGACAGCTCAGAGCCTGGAGCCTGCCCCAGATTCTGTCTCCCTCTCTCTCTGCCCCTCTCCCACTCATGCTTTGTCTCTCTGTCTCTCAAAAATAAATAAACTTTTTAAAAAATATTTTAAAAAACTGGGTAATTTCAATTACTGTACTTTTATTTGGTTCTTCTTATAAATTCTATCTCTTTATTAATATTCTCTACTTTGTGAGACATCATTTTCATACTTTCCTTTAGTTCTTTAGCTATGGTTTCCTTTAATTCTTTGAACATTTTTAATACAGCTACCTTAAAGTGTGTGTTTAGTAATTCTAACACCTGACTTTTCTCAGCAACACTTTTTATTGAATACTCCTTTTCCTCAGGAGCATACATGTGCATGTCTTTCAACTTACTGTTGAAAATGGGACATTTAAAGTAATATGTAATTTGGCAACTAACGATCTAGATCTAGGAGGTTTTTTTATTTGTTTTTGAGTCTTTGGGATTTTATGTAGATAATTATGTAAACTGCAGATAGGGACAGTGTTACTTCTTTTCCAATGTATATGTTTTTGTTTCTTTTTCTTGCTTTGTTGTAGTGATTGGAACTTCTAGTACTGTGTTAAGAATAGCAAAAGCTACATCCCTGACATGTTGCCAATCTCGCTCTTTAACTATTAAGTAAGATATTACCTAGAGGTTGAGGTAGTTCTACTCTTCTGTCTTGTTGAGAGTTGAGCGTTTTTGTCACAGTGGGTGTTGGATTTTGTCAGGTACTTTTTCTGTTTCAGTTGATACAGTCAAGTAATTTTTCTTCTTTAGGCTGTTGATAATGGTAAATTACATTGGTTGTTTTTAAATTTTAAGCCAGTCTTGCACAACTTCAATAAATCTCATTGGTCATGATGTGTAATTTTTATACATTGCTGGATTCAATTTGTTAGTATTTTGTTGCACTTTTTTTTGGTCCAAGTTAATGAGACATAGTGTTATAGTTTTTTTTTTGTTTTTTGTTTTTCTAATACTGTTTGGATGAGTTTTTTGGAGAAAAATTAGTAACGTATGTAACACAAAATTCAGTATTAAGCTATTCATAAGTATACAATAGAATAGCATTAATTGCATTTTACTATTGTGCCACCATTATCTATTCCAAAACGTTTTCATAATTTCAGACAGAGACTCAGTAACCATTTAGCAATAACCCACATTCCACCTTACTTCAGCCACTGGTACCTCTAACATACTTCCTGTCTCAATGAATTTGCCTATATTAAATATTTCATGTAAGTGGAATCACAATATTAGTCCTTTTGTGTCGTAATTATTTCACTGAGCATAATGTTTTCAAGGTCCATCATGCTGTAGCGTGTATCAGAACTTCATTCCTAGGGTCGCCTGGGTGGCTAAGTTGGTTAAGCGTCTGACCTCAGCTCAGGTCACGATCTCACGGTCCCATGAGTTCAAGCCCCATGTCGGGCTCTGTGCTGACAGCTCAGAGCCTGGAGCCTGGAGCCTGGTTTGGATTCTGTATTTCCCTCTCTGCCCCTCCCCCATTCATACTCCGTCTCTCTCTCTCAAAAATAAGTAAACATTTAAAAAAAAAAAGAACTTCATTCCTTTTTATGACTGAATAATATTCTATTGTGTTTATAACCATGTTTTATTGGCACATTCATCTGTTGATGGACACTTGGGTTGTTTCTGTTATGTTTGGAGACTTGGGTATTGTTTACATTTTTAATTTAGCAGGCAGTCAGCCTGTCTAGGTTATTATGGAGATTCTTTTGTGAGCTGTGGTTCCAGTAACAGCTTAATTTTCACAGCCTTTACATTGGTATTTTGGTCTGCTCTGGTGCTCCCCCTAATCCCTGCCTGTGCTGGGAAGGGGGAGCATAGTAAGATATACTTGTGTATTTTTTAGTGATTCTCTGTTGCTTGTTCAGAGTAGTTGGTGCTTCTCAGACATTCATTTGAAAGCTTAAGGTTACTGATTTTTTAAGTAAATTAAGCACTTCAGGATAAAATGAAAATTAATTATGGTATTTTAGCATAAAATTTATTTTGGAAATATATGTGCCTCACCATTTTAGGTGTATGATGTGTATCTGGCACATTTGAGTTGCATAAAATTGTATTTTGACTTTTAGTAAACAACGTGAACACAGCCTTTTTTAGGGAGCTGGTAATATTGAATGGTCTTGGTAAAATTAGAATTTGGCATATCTGAATTCTTTTGCACTTTTATTTATTTATTTTTAATGTTTTTATTTTTTTTTTTGAGAGAGAGAAAGACAGAGCACAAGCTGGGGAGGGCAGAAAGAGGCGAAGACACAGAATCTGAAACAGGTTCCAGGATCTGAGCTGTCAGCCCGAGCCCAGCACGGGGCTTGAACTCATGAACCTCAGGATCATTACCTGGGCTGAAGTCAGACACTCAACTGACTGAGCCACCCAGGTGCCCTATCCTTTGCACTTTAATGTGAGAAGATAACTTAGGTGTATATTACGCCTATCAGATAAGAAAATTAATGAGGGGAAAATAAGGTTTCAATAATAAAATATCTTTACAGATGTTCAGTCCAGAGTGTTCAAAATTTTTGTTAGTGAGCATTTGTTGAAGTAAAATACTGAGCAGATGTAGCTTTAAAGAGTTATTAATATCATTAACAGTGGTGAATTCTGAAGTAATAATGCCATGATTTTAACCCATTTTTTAATTTGCCATTTTTCAGACTTTGTGCTAGATGACAGGCAAACCACAAACTAGTTACAGATTGTGGTAAGAGTTAGAATAGGGTAGAGGATAGAGGATAACAGAGAGCTGTCTGGTCAGTCATGGAAAGCCTGCCTCAGGGTTGGCATTTAGGCTGAGATTTGAAGGAGGAGAAGAGACTAGCCATGAGAAGAATATTCCTACCAGGAATATTCCTACCAGGAATAGGACATAGGATTTGGGGGCCCTTCCGAGTCCTGCTTGTGTGGCCTTTTGCTTCCTGGTGATTAAAAAGGTCGCTTATTTAACTAGTCCACCCTCCTAACTTTGTGAGTGAGGAGACCATGAAGGCTAGAAAGTAGAGAATCAATGGTGACAGGCTACCATTCCAATGCCTCACACACACACACACACCCATACACATATGACATATTCTGCTTATTTACATTCATTGTTTTCATGAATTATTTTAGAAGATGTGTGAAAACAGGCAGTTGCAATATTCAGGAAAAGAAATCTCTAGCTAAACAAAAAAAAAGAATAGTAAAGATTTGACTTAAAGGGAAGGTGTTTTTCTTTTGTCATTCATTACTAAATGAAATAGGGAAGTAAAACTCAATTTCTGAACTTCTGTTTTGAAAGTGAGTGATTAAAGACTCACTTTCATGGTGATTTTTACAGTGTAAGGCAATGTGTTTGTTCCTCTCAGACCTCCTGGGGATGTGGGACCTTAAAGGACATCTTATGGAGCCCAGCTACACAGACTGAATGCCTGCAGAATCATAAAAGCCGAGATCTAAATTCCTTTTGTTTATATATCCTTCTTTCCTCACTTTTTATTAGAAATATATGCCTAATTATAGAAATTAGTTTGCTTCAAGGTGCTATCAGTCAAATATATTTTAATGTCAAGTTTATTTATTTATTTATTTTTTCAACATTTAGTTATTTTTGGGACAGAGAGAGACAGAGCATGAACGGGGGAGGGGCAGAGAGAGAGGGAGACACAGAATCGGAAACAGGCTCCAGGCTCTGAGCCATCAGCCCAGAGCCTGACGCGGGGCTCGAACTCACGGACCGCAAGATCGTGACCTGGCTGAAGTCGGACGCTTAACCGACTGTGCCACCCAGGCGCCCCTGTCAAATTTATTTTAAAAGTAAATAGTAATGGGTTTAGAAGCATAGATTCTGGGGTCCTTTTGGTGGAATTTATAGTCTGTCTCTAGTCACTTTTCTTGCTGAGTGACCTCAAGCCTAAACCTCACTGCCTGCTTATCTTAAAATGGAACCTATAATGTCTAGGTCATGGGATTAGTTTGAAGTTTAATAATATAGTGATGATAATTATTAGATGTTATTCTCATTTCTGTTACATTGGATTGCTGTTTGTACTGGGGAGCATTGGGACAGTTTGGGATTCATTTAAAGTGTAAATTTAGGGGCGCCTGGGTGGCGCAGTCGGTTAGGCGTCCGACTTCAGCCAGGTCACGATCTCGCGGTCCGGGAGTTCGTGATTCTGTGTCTCCCTCTCTCTCTGCCCCTCCCCCGTTAGTGCTCTGTCTCTCTCTGTCCCAAAAATAAATAAATGTTGGGAAAAAAAAATTTTTTTTTTTTAAATAAATAAATAAATAAATAAAGTGTAAATTTAGAAGGGCACCTGGGTGGCTCAGTCGGTTAAGTGTCCGACTTCAGCTCAGGTCATGATCTCGCGGTCCGGGAGTTCGAGCCCCGCGTCGGGCTCTGGGCTGACGGCTCAGAGCCTGGAGCCTGCTTCAGATTCTGTGTCTCCTTCTCTCTCTGCCCCTCCCTTGCTCGACTCTGTCTTTCTCAAAAATAAACATTAAAAAATGTTTTTAAATAAATTAAAATTAGGGGGAAAAGTTCTTGGAGTGGAAGTAGCTTGTAAGTTGTGGTTTTGAATCTGGAGATGGGAGAACTTGACTTGCTTTGGTTACTTTTTATATTTTTTTTTTTTTTTCAACGTTTATTTATTTTTGGGACAGAGAGAGACAGAGCATGAACGGGGGAGGGGCAGAGAGAGAGGGAGACACAGAATCGGAAACAGGCTCCAGGCTCTGAGCCATCAGCCCAGAGCCTGACGCGGGGCTCGAACTCCCGGACCGCGAGATCGTGACCTGGCTGAAGTCGGACGCTTAACCGACTGCGCCACCCAGGCGCCCCTACTTTTTATATTTTATAGCCTAACATTGTTAACATGTTAAATGGTTAAGTATTTCTCTAGTGTCAGTTGTGTTTTTCTAGGCATATAATTTGAAGTTATTATAACTGGTCATTTAAAGTGAAATATCTTTTTTTTTTTTTTTTTTTTTTTACTTATGTTTGAGAGTGAGAGAGAGCGAGCAGGGGAGGGGCAGAAAGAGAGGGAGACTCAGAAACTGAAGCAGGGTCCAGGCTCTGAGCTGTCAGCACAGAGCCGGACGCAGGGCTCAAACTCACAAACTGTGAGATAATTACCTGAGCCGAAGTCAGATGCTCAACCAACTGAGCCACCCACGTGCCCCTAAAGTGAAATATCTTAATTTATTTCATGTCTGAGTTGAATGCTATTCATTTCTACATCTTTTAAGGAAAATTGATGATATGTAACACAGTATTTTAATTTCAGGGGCTTTATAAGACAGCTGCTGATATTGTTTTTGACCAAGGTAATTCATGGTTTTTTTTTTTTTTTAAGCTCCTAATTAAAAATGCAATACAGCCAAATTATGTTCCTGCCTTTATCTTTATTTAGTGAAGTTCTCCTCATATTAGCTAAAGGTCTGATCTAGCTTGATGATGGGAAGTTAGGCGGTAGTCATCATATCATAACTAGTAGCTTCCAAATATATCATGTTTCTAGTACCTTCTGTGATGTCTCTCCTGGTCAGATGGGGGCCCCTGAATATGGGGCAACCCTAACGGGTGGAAGCTGGTCGTGGAGGTGGTACAGGAATTCACCCGAGGCAGAACAAAGGAGATAGAAGGTTATTGAGTACATCACAAAGAAGCGGTAGGTAGGACAGCAAAGCAGTCTGCTGGCCAGGAAGCCGTGGTAGGGGGCTGTAGTTAAAGAGGGGAGGGGAGGAGGTATGGGAGCTTACGGAATTTACCTTTTTTGGTGCCTATGCCCTGGTGTAAGTAATCCATTGGTCAGCTAAGTCTTGGGGATGTTTTGAGGTGGGTTGCCTAATGGGCCTGTTTGTATTCAACTAGGGGGTTGAGGGTCACTTTGGACCCTGTTACCTTACTCAGGTTTCCCTTGTTCAAATTGCCTAAATGTGGCTACTTTCTTACTGGTTTCCTCTGCTGATTAACTGGAAAGCTTCAAACTAGGAGCTCCTACTTTTTGTCTCTTCCATTGTAAGCATATGGCTATTCAGTTAATCCTTGTTAGTTCATTGTGCCCTGAGATCAATAAATCTCTCTTAAATGGGAGTATAACAAAAAGATATTTTCTGAGCATCTGAAATTTCAGTTTATGTTAAAAGGTGGAGGAAGGGTTAGAAATGGGGTGGGTGAGCTAGGCAGAGCCTTTTACATTCACAGTATGAATCTGAAACTAACTATAAGCTAGGACTAGATAACAGCCGGAAGGAGATCATTTGCATCAGCGAATGCAAATGCAATACTTACATCTGGGCAAAAAGGTGGGATTTTACTCATGCACTCAGTATTTGGAGTGTTCTCTATGTACTGAAAAGTGATGGGGAATGAGCAGTGGAGCAGGTTGGCACTATGGTTGAAGAGAAGCACAAGAAATGGATGGAGGACAGGACTTTCCCAAAATAAGATCGGGATGTGATTACTAGAACAAGGGAAAAGTGATGCTCAGCAGGCAGGAAATACCATCCAGTTAGGTCATGTAACCTAATTGGCTTGTATCTCACCTTGCTGCTTGGCTTTTAGCTTTAATCATACCGGAAAAGCCAGGTATATGGGATGAAACAGTAAGCTGCTTCCCTGATGAATACCCAAAGACCAACAAAGACGAGTCAGTGAATGTTGTATTAAGCCAAATGAAATATCATTACTTCATGTTTTTAAAGAATAAACTTTTTATTTTATTTTTCAAAGTGTATTTATTTTTTTTAGTAATTTCTACATCCTATATGGGGCTCGAACTCATTACCCCAAGGTCAGGAGTAGCACGTGCTCTTCCAACTGAGCCAGTCAGGTGCCCCCCAAAATAAACTTTTTACTTTAAAATATTTTTAGATTTATGTAAAAATTTTAAAGATAGCACAGGGTTCTTATCCCCCTTACCCTTTTGTCTATTGTTACCTTACATCAATATGGTACTTTTTGTTTTTGTTTTTTGTTTTTTTTTTACAAATAATGAACCAATATTAATACAGGTTATTAACTAAAGCCCATATTTTATTCATATTTCCTTAGTTTTTACCTCATTTCCTTTTTCTTTCCTAGGATCCCATTCAAGATACTGTATCATATTTAGTAGTCATGTCTGCTTAGGCCACACTGGTGTGTTACAATCCTTTAGACTTTCCTTGTTTTCAGTGACCTTGACAGTTTTCAGGAGTACTCGTCATGTATTTTGTAGAATGTTTCTTGTTTGGGATTTGTCTGATGTTTTTCTTATAATGAGATTGGGTTATGTGATTTTGGGAGGAAGACCATAAAGTACCATTTTAAAAAATTATTTTTATTTGTTTTTTTTTAAATGTTTATTTATTTTGAGAGAATGAGCATGCTTGTGCATGTGTGCATGGGGGAGGGCCAGAGAGAGGGAGAGAATCCTACGCAAGCTCCTCCTCACTGTCAGCACAGAGCCCGACATGGGGCTCCATCTCAGGAACCATGAGATCATGACCTGAGCTGAAATCAGGAGTTGGATGCTTAACTGACTGAGCCATCCAGGTGCCCCTTACTTTTATTTATTTATGTTTTTTATTTGAGAGAAAGAGAGAGAGTGTGTGTCTGAATGGGGCAGAGGGAGAGAGAAGAGAGAGAGTGTGTGCGAGAGGGGCGGGGGGGGGGGGGGGGGGGGAGAGAATCTTAAGCAGTCTCTACACTGAGTGTGGAGCCAGACATGGGATTCAATCCCTGACCCTAGGATCATGACCTAAGCCAAAATCACAAGTTGGACACTCAACCAACTGAGCCACTCAGGCACCCCTAAAGTACCATTTTTATTATGTCATATGAAAGGTACATACTGTCAACATGACTTCATCGGAGATGTTGAATTTGATCATCTGACGAGGTAACATTTGTCAGTTTCCTCCACTGTAAAATTACTCTTTTTTCCCTCCTTTTCAAACTGTTTTCTTTGGAAGGAAACACTTTTGTTAAAAAGTTTCCCACATTTGTTAAAGGGTGAGGAGTTACGCTCCATCTTCTAGATACATAAATTGTTCAGAAACCATCCTGGATGGCTTGGTTAAATGTCCAACTTTGGCTCAGGTCATAATCTCGCGGTTCGTGAGTTTGAGCCCTGTGTTGGGCTCTGTGCTGACAGCTTGGAGCCTGGAGCCTGCTTTGGACTCTGTGTCTCCCTCTCTCTCTGCCCCTCCCCTGCTCATGCTGTGTCCCTCTCTCTCTTTCTCTCTCAAAAATAAATAACATTACAAAAAAAATTATAAAAAGAAATCTGCCTGGCAGTTTTGTCTCTTCTCCCAGCTTATTTATTTATATCGGTATGGACTCATGGATATTTGTTTTATACTTTGGGTTATAATCTAACACTGTTTTATTGCTTAAGTTGTTCCAGCTTTGGTCATATCGGAACTCTTTGTCTTAACTCTTTCACTCCTTTGACAAATTCTCATCAGTACATTATTTTTTTGTTATTTTGATGTGTTAGCCCTTTCTCACTTTCTGGCACCATGAGATGCTCCAATTTCATGTTGTATATATCTTGTCCTGGTCCTTAGATTTAGTCATTTCTCTAAGAAGCCTTTGTTCCTTTTACTAGAGAATGGTATTAGAACCCAAGATCTGGATGCTAGGTCTGCACTATGCTACTTGTGTGTTATTACTTCTAGGCCCTCTCAACTGGCAGAGCAAGAAAATATATATGTGTATGTATCTGTAACCTCTGCATGTATACATATTTATAAATATTTCTATATGTAACTCTCTGTATCTATATTAAACTAAACGTGAGTTCATACTGATGTTGTCAACTCAGTTTATTACCACATGGAATATTACAACTTCTTTTCCTTACTTTTGTATAAACTCTTACTCCAGTAGTGACAAGCCAGACTTTCACCATCCATGTATTTAATTGTTCAATTCCCGTATTCCATGTATAGTGGCATCAGAATACTTAACCTAAGCTCCCATGAGAAGTAACTTTATCAACTAGAATATAATGCTTATATACAATTTCTTTCACCATTAGTCTTAGAGATTCCCTCACTTTCACATTACTTATGTCAGCTCCTCCTTCCACTCTAACCCTCCTTCAATGAGGCGGTTTCATACATTTGTAATAGAGTTAAATGGTTTTGTCATATTCTGCATTTCATCGTGGGATCCCCTGATCTCCAAAATGATTTTTTTAATTGCATACATTAGATTCACTCTAAAGTTCTGTTTTGAAGAATGTGTAGTGCTGTGAATCCACTGTTCCAGTGTCATATAGAATCGTTTCACTGCTTTGAAAAATTTCCTTTGCTTCACTTATTCACGTCTTCCTTCCTCTCCCCAAACTTCTAGCAACCATTGGTCTTTTTACCATCTCTATAGTATAACCTTTTCCAGAATGTCATATCCTTGGAATCATACAGTGTGTGGCTTTTTATTTTATTTTTTGTTACTGAATAATATTCTCTTGTAGGATGTACTACAGTTTGTCTATCTACTCATCTATTGAAGGACATCATCTTGATTATGTCCAGTTTTGGGTGGTTATGAATAGAGCTGCTATACAGAATTGCTTGCAGATTTTCATGTGGGCATAAGTTTTCAAATCAGTTGCATAAATACCTGTGAGCACAATCACCAGATTATATGGTGAAAGTTCAGCTTTCTAAATATCGTGTCTTTGCACTATACTCAGTTTCTTGGAACAGAATAATCTCCGCTTGCCATTTTCCATGCCCATTTTCTCTCCAAGTCTCTCTTGACTGATGATGCCAGGTCTTGTCATTGCTATAAAAGAGCAGATGATACAGAACGTCAGCTTATCTTTCTTGGGGGAAGTAGAATCCTCTAATGATCTTTTCCATGTGCTTGTGATATTTTTGGTTAATCTGTCGGTGAAAATAACCAGTTGTATCTAGTTGAATTTGACTGTTTTGTGCTTTCTGGGCGTATAGCAGGAATAGATATTTTGCAAGTGGCTTACACTGCCTATAGGTTGTTAAAAACTGCTTTCTAATTGGGTTGTATTGTTTTATTTTTAAAGCATTTCATAGTTGCTAAAATCCTGAAGTATTGCATTTTCCTCTTTAACCATCACCCTCAAGCAGTACGTTTGTTTGTTTTTTTTTAATGTGGAATTGTATTTATTAACTTTAAGGTAAAAGATATTTAAATGAAATTTATGTTCCTGTAAAGTGATAGTATGTTTTGTTTCCTTCACAGCATTTATTCAGTCGGAGAGCATAATAGAAGTATTACGTTTTGATGATGGAGGACTACTACAGGTAATTTTATTTTAAGTTGAAAAATTATCTCAGTGTCAAACCTTCAATAATATCCGATTGTTATTTACCTTTAAAAAGTGTAACTGATTTCTTTGAAATATATTTTATGAGCTTTATATGCAGATAGGTCAATAGAGTCATTAGTAATAATAAAAGCCTCCTTAGCTATATGAATTACCTTTTAAATTAGATATTTCTGGGGAGTGTTGGAAGGTTAGGTTGGGAGAGTCAGATCAGGAGCAGTGGAATTGGTGGTTAGCGCTATAAGTATGGGTGTCAGACCTCAAAATATTTACCTGGAAGAGGACTTCTCTAGAGTGTAAGTTCTGTAGATGTACATCTATATCACTTTTCTAGTTGCCAGTCTAAGCCACATCTTTAAACATGTTATACCTAAAATTAGAAAGTATAATCTGATGTCCTTCCTTTCAAACCTAGCATAGATATCCCATGAAGCCCATTTTAGTCTTCCTAGCTAAAAACCAGTTCTAGAATTTCACAGCTGAAAGAGGGAGAGTGAAAGCAACTTAACTACCCCTCTGATTTTTATGACTGAGGTGTTTTCTTCCTTCTTCCAAACTTTTATTGTATTTGGTACTTGTCTTATAATACTTACCACTTCTGTGATTATAACATCTGTTTTCAAGTACCATCTATTTGGTAGCATGACATACGGTTTTTCCAAGGTTTAATTTAAGAAAGGTGCTGAAGATCCCATGACTTTATGGTAATGGGGCTGGTGTTAGAATTCTCGTCTCCTCACTCCAGGTGATTGTTTGTCTCTTTCCTACATGGTGCTGCCTATGATGTATTTATTTACTTAATTATAACTAAATACATGACTTAGTTCTGAAAAAATATTCCCTGTAGCTTATAATGATGTCAGGAAACTAAACGTTACATTAAGGCAATATATAAAAAATAATTGTGCTAGAGACCTGAAATAAGATTTCTGTTTACATTTTATCATAAATTTCGATTTCAGACAATAAGCCAAACAAAGAGAGCAAGGAAAAAAGTGATGGGTTATAATGTTCCTTTTCTCTGAAAATAAAGCAAGTAAGTGTTCTGAATGTTAACTTTTTCCTTGCTTCCAAATTTTTAAATAAATATATCATTCATACCTTTACATAACTGATGTTGAGAAACACAGCAGGCAGTGGCTGCATGGTACTTACAAAAAAGTCTTTGTACAGCTTTTTATATTGAAAAACTGAATACAAACTAAAGATATATAATCTCAAATTTTGTAGAGTCACCTTACTAGAAAATGAGCTCGGTCTTGTTATCTGGTTATTTAATCTGTTACAAGGTGAGAGCTTGGAGAACCAATAGGAATGACGGTTTTAAATATCTCCCTTTAGGTGCTTTGTGGGATCTAGATAACAGGCAAATCAGGACTGAATTTTTTGAAAATTCATTTTTCTTTATTGATTAAAGAAGGATCCATATCCTTTAGGAAATAGACACCCACCTAGGTTGCAAGTAGTAATTCATTTTGAAAATTCTGGAGTTTGATTTATATTTTTGTTGGGAGAGGTTGTCAATCCCTATCTAAATGGACTTGGCTATGCAGGAACTTGTGGCCTGGGATGTGATTTCCTCATCCTCTTTGGGTCTGCTGAAATGCTTGGACAAGAGCTTGGTAGAGACCTGAGTTGAGACCTCAGAGTTCTATGGCAAAGGTAATTTTAGACTGGAACAGTATTGAAGGCAGATGGTACCAGTTGGTTACCTCAGCCACAATAAAACCTCACAAAGATTACTGCAGAATGTCTGATACAAAGATGCTATATATATAGTGTATTGTTTGTCCCCAAGTAGCAGAGTATAGACCTTTTTGAATAGATACAAGTGAATAGTTCATTTTAATGTTGAAGAATGTTTCCCAGGAACAACAGTTTTCATGTTGACATGAAAATTCATGTTGTCACTCTTTCTGATGATAATTTGCCAGTAGGTTCAACCATTTCTTGTTTCTTATGGTATGATTGGAACAGATAGTATGTATGTGTAGCAGTCTTATGACAGAATATATATCACGTTTTTTCCAATTAAAACTAACGTAGAGAGAGAGTCAAAGCAACAGCCTTGTTTTGCATTATTTAAAATGAGAATTTTGCCTGAGAGCATTCCTTCTCAGATCATACATTTTATGTTACATTCATGTGGCTTGGCTCTTAGTAACTTTTTAAGCCCTGAAAATTAATTGATGATAAGTCCATAAAAATTGCCAAAACTCATAAAAATTTGCTACAAATTTTGCATTTGCCTTCCTTGTTTTTTAAAGATAAGGGAAATGAGGCTTATAGAAATTAAATAATTTGCTCAGTATTCAATTATGAGAGCAGAAATCCAACATCCAGTAAGTACTCGGCCTGTCTGCTTTCAGAGCTCTTAACACAGCACCATGCATGTGCAGTTCTTCTAGTGCGTTCCCTGGATTACCACTGTTAATACTAGGTTACGATTAGAAATCACAGTAATCACAGAAAAGCCCGCATTTTCTGTCATTGGTGCTTTGGCCATTGCCATTCCTGTTTGGCAAGGCTACTAAGATTTGGTATATAGAATATAGAAGGATGAAACCGTGCCTGAGGGAAACATAGACACTTCTCAACAGAAGACTCATCACCATAGGGTGTGCATGCCAGGTATCTCTAATGATCATTCCAATCCTAACTGATCAGAATGGTTGGCTTTTCCTGACCTGTTCCTTTGATAGATTGAATAACAAAAGATATTTTTAAAAGCCTTAATCTGTTTCCTAATCTAACTTTCTTACAAACAAAGATGAAGCCCAAGGAAAAGCCTAGCTTTTTAATTTATTTATTTTACTGTTCTACCAGAACAGTAAACAGATTTTTAAGATGTTGGGAGGCAAGCTTTCTAACGTTCAAGTTGAAAACACATGCAGAGTTTTGCTTTCTAAAGCTCATAACTATATGGGGTGCCTATATGGGGTGGCTCCAGTCATGTAAGCTCCAACTTCGGTTTAGGTTATGATCTCACGGTTCGTGAATTCAAGCCCCACATCAGGCTCCATGCTGACAGCTCAGACTGGAGCCTGCTTTGGATTCTGTGTCTCCCTCTCTCTCTGCTCCTCCCCTGCCTGTACTCTGTGTTTTTCTCTCTCTCAAAAATAAATAAACATTAAAAAATAGTAATAAATAAACAAATAAATGAAGCAAGCAAGCAAGCTCATAACTATAGTACCACATAATTTTGTTATCTCACTTTGGTCAAGAAACAGAAATACTCTTTTCTGACTGTTCATTGTGTGCTCATTGGTTGTTCTCATAACATCTAGGCATCTATTATCTCAACTCACTACCTGGCTTTCAGGTGCCTAAGGCAGAGGTGGCTAGAATTAGTATTTTTTAAGTACTTGCTGGAGTCTCAGCTAGTTCATTAATTGGCCCAAAATTTCAGTACAAATAAGGAGTACAAGAAGAATAAGAAGCAAGTTTGATTCCAAAGCTCTTAGGCTTTATACTTTCCATTGCTCTGCCTCCTGAAAAGTAACAAGGTTGCCTTAGGGGAAAGATAAATTCCTAAATGCTGTGATTAGAAGACAGTGCAGGTCTAAGAGATCTTTTTATATACACACAATAGGTAATGGGTTCCACTTCTTGTTGTGCCCCAGTATATCAGTTGCAGGACTATGGTTAGTCAGCCAAAGGATCTTTTGTTCATATTACAGAAATAACTCTTTTCCCAATCTTCTCAGAGGACAGTTGAGGGAAAGATTGTGGAAAGTTTGTCTCCTATTCTGTGTTAGGTTGGTTTGGAAAACACTATGGAGATCTTCCTTAACTAGACAGTTATTTGCAACACACGAAAACACCAATTGAATAAATGAGCATATACTTGTTCTTGGATGAACTTACATTTAAAAGATACTAATTTTTAAAGATAGCTATAGTAAAACTTAACAGGAGTTAAAGAGGTTATTGTTACAGAGGTTAGTGGGGAAAACTTTAGCTCCTAGATGACTTTGTTTAGTTTCTGTAACTAAAAGGAGATGAAGCCACTGGAAGCTTTGCAGTCTAGAAGATAAATCATGTTCATTCTAGAGGTGGCCTAGTGTAGGTAATCTTCTAACCACTTAATTAGAGTCGCCTTCCAAAGAGTGTAAAAGATGTCCAAGAATTTGATTATTTCTTTTTCTTTAATTATTTATTGTGAGATATAATTCATACATACATGCATAAAATGTGGGCTTTTTTTCCTCAAAGCCAACACCTGTAAACAACTACCACACTAGTTAAAAACTAAACACTCTCCTGAGTTCCCTCTGAGGCTCTCTCCCAGTCACTATCCCCAAAGTTGCCCATAGTCCTGAAGTTTATGGTAATTTCTTTCCCTAGAAGTCTTACCATCTGAGCATGTGTCTCTAAACACTATGGTTTCATCTGTTTTTTGAACTTCATACAGTTTGTATTCTTTTTTTTTTCCAGCTGCTTTTTCTTGTGTTATGTTTCTAAGATTCTCTGTGCTGTTGAATGTGGCCATAGTTATCCATTTTCATCACTGAATAGTATTGTATTATGTGGATATGCCCCAATATGTATATGTGTGTGTATGTATATATGCATATATATATATGTACGTGTATATATATATAATTTCTGCTGTTGATTGACATTTTACTTGTTTCCAGTTTTGGCTTTTATAAGTAAATGCTGTCTCTTGGTGAACATATATATGCGTTTCTGGTGGAGTTAAGTGCAACTGCTGGGACATAGGGTATTAATCTTCTATTTTAATACATAATACCATGTGGTTTTCCAAAGTGCTTGTTCTAGTGTACAGTCCCATCATCAGGAATTCCTCTACAATACTTCATAATGTTTTTTTTTTTTTAATTATTCTGAAGAGTGGGTAATGGTATCTTTTTGTGGTGATAATTTACAATTCCCTAATTCCTAATAAGGTGGAGCAACTTTGCGTGTTTATTTAACCATTTGGATATCAACTTCTGTGAAATCTAAGTTAAATCTTTTGCCCTTTTTAACTGTTGGGTTGCATATCTTTTTCCTTCTTGTTTTTTAGGAGTTCTTTATAAATTCTGGATACAATTGTGATTATATGTATAAGAAATATCTTTTCCTACTTGTGATCGTCCCTTCCACACATAATGGTGACTTTGATGAACAGAAGTTCTTAGTTTTAATTAATTTTAATTTTATTGTAGTTTAAGCTCTCAGTCTTACACATTACAGTTGATATTTTTTGTGTACCGTTCAAGAAATACTTTCTTATCCACGGTCATAAAAATGTTCTCCTGGGTGGCTCAGTGAGCTAAGTGTCAGACTTCAGCTCAGGTCATGATCTCATGGTTCATGAGTTCGAGGCCTGTGTGGGGCTCTCAGCTGTCAGCGCAGAGCTTGCTTCGGATCCTCAGTCTGCCTCTCTGCCTCTCTCCTCTTTCTCTCAAAACTAAATAAACATTAAAAAAAAAAGGTTTAAAAAATTATTCTCCTGTATTATTGTCTAGAATATAGAAATTTATTGTTTTGCCTTTCACAATTATAGCACTAATTCTAACTGGAATTGATTTTTGTTATTGGTGTGAGGTCAAGGTTTTATTTCTCATATAGATATTCACTTGTCCCAGCACCCTTTATTAACTGTTCCCCAATATTTTTTCCCCAGTATTCTTCAGTGACACTTTATTCATAAGTCAAGTAGGCATGTATGCATGAATCAATTTCTGGGCTCTCTTGCCTGTTCTCATCTCTAAAAGTGGTAATTCATATGGCTCAACATAAAATTTAGAAATACAATTGTTTTTTATATTTTGACTTTTACTCTGCAAAGTAGCTAAATTGCTTATTGATGCTATTAACTTATCTCTAGATGCTCTGAACTAGGTCCATAAACTATCACAATCTGAGGTTAATAATAACATTTTATTTCTAACTTTCCAATCCTTTTACTTTTAAATTCTTTTTTTTTTTCTTGCATTAGTTTACTGGCTACAACCAGCATGATGTTGAATATAAGTGGTATTTAGTAGGCATCTTTGACCCATAACTCATCTCAGATAAACCTTCGGCATTTCACTGTTAAGAATGTTGTTTACTATAGTTTTTCTCCACCCCCACCCCCAGATATCCCTTATCATATGTGTCAGTTGGGGTTCTTAGCAAGATCCTAAGACAGAGTTAGGAGTGCAAGAGATTTATTGAGGGCTAATGCCTTTGAAACATAAGGGAAAGGAAACATGATTGGGCAGGGAGAACCTCAGACAGGGTTGCTATATCTTGGCAAATCACTGGGGAATTGTGGAGTAACGGCTGCTTTTTGGAAGCATATCCAGAGATAGCCAGGCCCTGCTATACCTGCTGGGCCTATTCATTGGCTGGGAGTTGCTCAAAAAGAACTTGGCCTTAACTTAGTCACTACAGTCAAGTACTGCAGTCACAGGCTGATAGCTAGCAGCATTTTTCATGGCTTGGATGGCAAGTTCTTCCTTTTACGGAGATCTGAGCAGTATACAGTAAAACAACTGACTATCAAAGGCAAAGAGATACATTCTAAAACCAACCAGAGAAAAAAAGAAGACCTTCAAAGAACCCAGAATTAGCCTGACAGCTGAATTATAAACTGAAACAATTGGAAGGAAAAAAAAAAATTCAATTAATGAAAAAAATTGAACTAGAATTCTATACCCAGTGAAAATGTTCTTTGTGTGTAAAGAAAAACACAGGCATTTTCAAACACACAAGAACATAGAGAATTTGTCACCAGAAGATTTGCACCAAAGGAAATAATAGAGGATATTCTTCAGCTTGAAGGTAAATTACCTCAGAAGCTTAGAAATGCAAAGGATAAAGAGCATTAAAAATAAAAATATGTGGATAACTAAATGCATATATATTGTGTATAGCAATGATAATAATAGTATCCTGATGAATACAGCATGACAGCATTCTGGTACTACTAATACTAGATCATCAGAAACTTGGCAGCTTTTACCTGGGTCTCTTGGACCTCTAGAAATTGGGACATTTCTTTTGGGACCCAGTTGCCATGATGTGAAAATCCTAAGCCACATGGGGAGCCCCCATATAGTCCTACAGTCAGTGATCCCAGTTGAGTGCCCACCTACCAGCCATCATCCCTTTCCTGCCACTGTGGATGAGCAGCACATTTAAACCTTCAGATGAATCAGCCACAACTTGCATCTGATGGCAGCCATTTGAGTAACATCAAGTGAGATCTAACCAACTGAGTCTAGTTAGCCCAGAAGAATGTGAAGGATAATAATAAAATGCTGTTTTAAGCTGTTAAACTTTGGAGTGTTTTATTATGCACCATTAGATAACCAGAACATCTAATATCATGTAATACCTGGTTGGTCTGTATCCCTTTTCTTCTACCATTTCAAAAATTCTTTTTCATACTTCAGTTATTTAAATCAAGATCCAAACAAGGTCTGTATATTGCGTTTGGTTGATATGTCTCATAAGTCTCTTTTAAGCCATCTCCCTATGCCAATTTTTTGTTGTTGTTGAAGATATTGAATCATTTGTCTATAGGACTTCCTACAACCAGGCTGAACTAATATCATCTTCTTGGTATAATTTAACATACCTCTGTCTTACGGATTTTCTATAAACTTTTAACTAAATATAGAGTCTTGATCAGGTTTAGATTAATTTTTTTTTACCTTGGCAAGAATATTTGAAGTAGTTTTTGTGTAATGAAGAATATGAATGGTCTCTGTCTGTAGGGAGACTTTAAATCTTGGAATATCCTTAGAAGTAAGAGTGTCTTTGTTATTCATGAGCCCTTGGATCACACCTGAGTTAATGCCTAACACGATGACTGAAGATGGGGGTTGGTCACTAGAAAAACTAATTATGTGGTTAGAGGGTTTGGACTTTGAGTCATCCCATCTGCCTCCAAGAACGAGAGGGGGCTAGAAATTGAGTTCAGTCACATAGGTGGCCAGTGATTTAATAAACCATATCTTTGTAATGAAACTCCAATAAAAACTCTGGACACTGAAGCTGTATAGAGCTTCCTTGTTAGTAAGCACATCTGTGTGCCAGGAAAGTGACATACCCTGATTGCATAGAGAGAAGGCACAGAATTTCTGTGTTTGGGGCCCTCCAAGACTTCACCCTATATGTTTCTTTAGAAGAAAACTAGTTTGAGTATAGTTCTGAGTTCTAAGCTTGACGGGGAGGAATCATGGAAACCTCCCAGATCTGTAGTCAGTTGGTTAGAAGTACACATGGCCTCAACTCCCTAGCTTGTGGTTGGTGTATGAAGTAAAGACTGTCTTGTTAGGGACTGTATCCTTTAGCCTGTAGATTCTAAAGCTAACTCGAAGTGATTAGCGTCAGGATTCTATTACAGTCCACCAGTGATACTGTAGTTTTTGTTTTTCATCAGAAGACATGTCATGTCAGGTTGGTTGTTTTAGATTTTTAGGTCACAGATTTTCATATGTAGGTATTTAATGGTTCTGGAAATAAAGTGTTATAACATTACTTCTGTTGCTCTTCTAAGCTGGAAGTTGGGACACTTTATGTAAAGGGCCATGTATTAAATACTTTAGGGTTTGTGTGTGAAATGGTCTGTGTCCCAAGTACTCAAGTTCTGTCATTGTACTATGAGAGCAACCATAGACTGTATACAAGGAATGGGAATAAAAATTACATTTACCAAAACTGGAGCTAGACAGAGGACTCTGGGAAGATGATAGAGTATGAAGTAGCAGGATTCCATCTCCCCATGTAGACAACAGTGGCACTGGTAGAATATGTCTAATGTCTTTTGAAGGCTTGCAACTTTCAGAGGAAGGCTTGGGGGTAAATTGAAGTAAATTTCAGTCCATTTTAGCTCTTAGCACAGAAGCAACTACCTACTCCCACCCTCCAGCCCTGTGGCAGGCAGCTCTGCACACATTCATTGAATAGCTTGTACACAGAGTGCAGGAGCCATGGTGGGCAAAAAAGGAACTTGGAGATTCGTGCCCTGATCATTACCCCTGATCTCAAAGGTGTAGATAAAGGAGGTAGCCATTGTTGTTGCAACTCCATCCATTATTAAAGTTCTCTGCCTGAAGTAACCCAGAAGACTTAAAGGGCTAACAACCTTTTCCCTCCATTTATTTTTCTCTTTTTCCCCTTTTGGGAGCCAGACATTAATGAGCAATTGAGGACATTCAAAGCAATTGCATATATGGGGAAATGATAAAATTACCACAAATGTTCAGGGAATGACCTTAAATTTTGGCCTAGATAGAGCCTACTATAATTAAAAAATCAAAAACAATACAAACAAAACAAAAACAAACAAACCCTAGGAAAGAGGAGAATCTGATGTCCACAGTTACCACATTAGGCTCACATGTCCAGTTTTCAACAGAAAAAATAACAATGTATACAAAGAAATGTGAAAGTATGGCCCATTCATGGGGAAAAATGACAGAAATTGTCTCAAGCAGACTTGATTGCAGATATACTAGACAAAGACTTTTTAACAATTTTTTTAAAGATACTCAAAGACCTAAAGGAAAATGTGTGGAGGAAGTCAAAAAAGTGATGTATAAACAAAATGGAAATATCTGTGAAAAGACAGAAAACTTAAAAAGAGTGACATCATCAAGATGAGGGAGTAGTAAGCCCTACTCTCATTCATCCATAGAAACACAGACATAACAATAATATTGGTATCAAAATACCTTGAGAGAAATTCAGAATTCACCTAAGAAGTTTAAGCACCCAGAGGAGCACAAACTGAGAGCATCCAGATATATACTTAGAAGAAGAACAATATCACTTTACCTACATTAGTTCTTCCACCAAACTCAATACCAAGATCACCTAAGCCAGTAACTTCTTTCACAGTAGAGAAGTGAGATTGGAGTATGCCCCTAGCCTCCCAGCTTCACAGGGCATCCTCAGTGGGGCCAGTTTTTCTCTCACCTATGCTAAGTGCTAAATGAACTATAGAGCCTGATTCCCTAGGACATCTAGGAATGAATGAAAGAGGAGGGCACATGCCTGCAGCCATCACTGCTCTATGAAATTGTGAATAGACACAAGTTTGATTTTTTTTCTCCACAGTAAATGGAAGGAAGCTAAAAGACCCTTATCCCTGGCATTTCAGTGGACCTTCACTCAGTGGAACAGATTTCTATGTTACCTCATAACAAGTACCCAGTGCCCTTGGGCAGCTAAGAACAAGGGAAGGCAAAAGGTATGCCCTTCTAGCCAGCACTGGTCTGTGAGCCTGGGAATATGCATAGAAATGAGGTTCTTCCTTCACAAGGAAGGGTAAAAAGTAAAGGTGTCTTGTTCCCAGCGTATGTTGCACTTCCTGAGGGGTCAGTCTGTATCTTGCTTTGTGTTTAGCACTGCTGACTGTGTTTAGAACTGGAAGAAGAAGTTGCTTCTTCAAATGTGCAGACAACAAGCAAACCTACAAGAATCATGAAGAATGAAGAAAACAAACACAGAGAAGGAAAACAAATCTCCATTAACCAACCTGAAAGAAATAGAATTCTGTGGAAATCCTGGCAGTGAGTTCAAAATAATCAATTTAACTTTAAAAAGCTCATTTACAAGAGAACACAGGTAAACAACTAAACAAAATTAGGAAAATGATACATGAACAAAATGAGATTCAACAGAGATAGAAACAAATAAAAAGACCCAAAAACACAGGAGTTGAAGAGTACAATAACTGAACTGAAAAATTTATTCGAGGGGTTCAAAAGCAGATTTTTTCAAGCAGAAGAAAGAATGAGCAAACATGAAGATGAGTTATTTGGAATTATCTAGGAAGAGGAGCAAAAAGAAGAAAGAATGAAAAAAGAGTGAAGAAAGCCTATAGGAATTATGGGACTCCATCAAGTGAACCAATATATTATATATTTTATTTATGTGTAGCAGGAGTTCCAGATCAGGAAGGAGGGGGAAGGTGGCTAGAAAGCCTATTTAAAGAAATGACTAAAAAGTTACCAAATCTTGGGAGGGAAGTGGGCATCCAGATTCATAAAGACCCCAGGATTCCAGATGGATTAAATTTAAAGAGATCTACCCTGAAACACATTATATCAAATTGTCAAAGAGAGTTGTGAAAGCAGCAAGAGAAAAGCAACTTGTCACAAAGGAATGCTGATTAGACAGTCAACTGATTTCTCAGCAGAAATCTTTCAGGCCAGGAGACAATGTGATGATAAATTCAAAGTACTGAAAGAATACTGAGAAGAATACTATACCCAGCAAAGCTGTCCTTCAGAAATAGAGAAATAAACATTTTCCCAGACAAAAGTTGAAGTTCATCACCACTAGACCTGCCTCACAAAAAAATGCTAAAGGGAGCTATTCAAGCTAACATGAAAAGACAGCAGTTAGCAACATGAAAACATGAAAGTATAAGCTTTCAACTGTAACATAAATAAAATATAAAAGTATGAAAAATAACTATAACTAATAATTTGTTAATGGATGAATAATATAAATGATGTAAATTGTGACATCAATTACATAAAGTGTGGGGAAGGGGTAGAAGTATAGCTTTCATATGTGATTGAAGCTCAATTGTTATTAGCTTAAAATAAAATGTTATAAAAGGTGTTTTATGCAAGTCTCATGGTGGACAGAAATGAAAAACTTTGTGTAGCAGATACACAAAATAGATACCAACGCATATCACTACAAAAGAAAAATCATCAGATTACAAAGGAAGAGTGTCAAGAGAGGAAAAGGGAACAAAGGCACTACAAATCGACAGAAAAATAATTAACAGAATGACAGCAGTAAGTCCCTACTTACTAATAATTACTTTAAATGTAAATGGATTAGGGGAGCCTGGGTGGCTTAGTCGGTTAAGTGTCCGACTTTGGCTCAGGTCATGATCTCGCAGTTTGGGAGTTAGAGCCCCGCGTCGGGCTCTGTGCTGGCAGCTCAGAGCCTGAAGCCTGCTCCAGATTCTGTGTCTCCTTCTCTTCTCTGCCTCTCCCCCTCTCACACACTCTCTCTCTCACTCTCAGAAATAAATAAAATATTTAAAAAATTTAAAATTGAATGGATTAAATTCACCAATCAAAAGACATATAGAGTGGCTGAATAAATAAAATAAAATAAAATAAAATAAAATAAAATAAAATAACCAATATCCAGCCCTATGCTGCCTATAGGAGTCTCCCTTTAGCTTTATGAACACACATATGTTGAAAGGCTTGGGAATAGATATTCCATGCAAACAGTAACTAGAAAAAGTGGGAGTGGCTATTACATCAGACAAAAAAGTACACTCTAAGTCAGAGACTATCATAAGAGACAAAGAAGGTGATTATATAATGATAAAAGGGCCAATTCATTATGAGGATGTAACAACTATAAATATATATAGGCACTCAACGTGAGGGTCTCTAAATATATAAAGCAAGTGTTAACAGACCCGAAGGGAGAAATATCAGAAAGGAGAAATATTATTCTCAATAGCCAAGATACAGGGGAAAAAAGCCCATAGGAATATTATTCAGCCCTAAAAAAGAAATACTGCTATTTGCAAAAACATGGATTAATCTGGAGGACATTATATTATGTGAAAGACAAATACTGCACGATCTCACTTATATGTGAAATCTGAAAATGTCAAATTCATAGAAGTAGAGTAGAATGATGTTGCCAGAGCCTACAGGTTGTGGGAAATGGGGATACAATGGTTGGTCAAAGGGTACAACATGTCAGCATGTCAGTTATACAAGATGAATAACTTTTCAAAGTTTAATGTACAGCAGGGTGAGTACAGTTGGTAATACTGTATTGTATACTTGAAATTTGCTAAGAGATCTTAACAGCTTTTACTCCCCAAAAAGGTAACTGAAGTGATGGATATGTTAACTAGCTCGTTTGTGGTGATCATTTCACAATGTGTATGTTTATGAAAACATCACATTGTACACTTACATAGTTTTAATTTTCCAGTTACTCTTCAGTGAAGCTGGGGTGGGGAAGAAGCCAAAAAAGAAAATCTAGATCTCAAAGTACAATAGTTGGAATGAAAATTCCGGCAGAGAAGTTCAAAGGTAGATTTGAGCAGACAGAAGAAAGAACCACTGAACTTGAAGATAGAACATTGAAATTCTGAATCTGAAGAAAAGTAAATGATTAGAGAAAAGTAAACATAGACTAAGAGACCTGTAGGGCACCATCAAGCAGGCCTGCATATGCATTGTGGGAGTGCCAGAAGGAAAGAGACAGAGTATTAAAAGAAATAATGACTGAAAATGTCACAAATTTAATGAAAGACATGAATATAAGCATCAAGGAAGCTCAGCGGACTCTAAGTAAAATGAACTTAAAGAGACCCACTCTGAGACATGTTACAATAAAACTTTTGAAAGACTCTTGAAAGCAAAAGCAGTAAGATTATTAACAGATTTCTCATTACAAACTTTGGAGGCCAGAAGACAGTGAGCTGATACATTCACAATACTAAAACAAATAAAAACTACTAACCAAGAATCCTGTATCAGGCCAGACTGTTCTTTAAAAGTGAAAAATAAATTAAGACATTCCCAGATAAACAAAAGCTGAGGAAGTTTACTACTGTTAGACCTGCCTTGTAAGAGATGCTAAAGGGAGTCCTGTGAGTTTAAAATGAAAGGACACTAGGCAACAACTCAAAGCCATATGAAGAAACAAAGATCACAGTAAAAGTAAATACAGGGGCAATTATAAAAGCTGGTTATAAGAATGGTTTGAAACTCCTTTTTTTGTTTTTCATGTGATTTAAGAAACTAATGCATTTTTTTAAATGACAATATTCTAAAAGCTAGGATTATTGTAACTTTGGTTTGTAATTTCACAGTTTGTTTTCTACATAGGTTAAAGACTAATGTATTTAAAAGAATTATTAGTCTGTGGTTTTGGACACACAATATATAAAGATGAAATTTTGTGACATCTGTAACTGAAAGGTATTAGGGATGGGTCCATAAAGAAGTACAGTTTCTGTATATTGTTGAAGTTCATTTGATATAAATTCAAGTTAGAGTGTTATAACTCTAAGATTAAATCCCCTTGAAAACCATGAAGAAAATAACTAGAAAATACACAGAAATGGGGTGCCTGGGTGGCTCAGTCGGCTGAGCATCTGACTCTTGATTTCAGCTCAGGTCATGATCTCATGGATTGTGAGATTGAGCCCTGCATTGGGCTCTTCACTGACAGCATGGAGCCTGCTTGGAATTACATCTTTCTCTGTCCCTCCTCTGTTCATGCTTGCTTTCTCAAAATAAGTAAACTAAAACAAAAAAAGATTTTCAAAAAAAAAGAAAATACACAAAAGGAATTTGAACAGTTTGTTACAAAAGTCAGCTAAACACATACAAAAATCAGCTAAACACAAAAATGAAAGTAAAGAATGAAATGGCCAAAAAAAAGCTATAAGGCATATAGAAAATAAATATCAAAATGACAGAAGTAAGTGTACTATTGAAGGTAAGTTGGTATTAATTTGAACTAGTTTGTTAAATATTTAAGATAATTATAATCTCTATGTTAACAATGAAGAAAATAACTAAAAAATACAGAGCAAAGGAAATGAGGAAGGAATCAAAATGGTACACTACCAAATGAATGAAACACAAAAGAAGGCAGTAATGGAGAAACTGAGAAACCAAAAATGTAAGACATAAAGAAAACAAAGCAAAATGACAAATTCTTCCTTATCGATAATTAGTTTAAATGCAAATGGATTAAACTTCAATCAGAAGATGGCGATTGGCAGAATAGATAAGAACACATGACCCAAGTATATGGTGTCCACAAGAGAATCAGTTTAGATCCAAAAACAAAAGTAAATTGGAAGCTAAAAGTTGGTGATACGGTCTGAATGTGTCCTTCCAAAAGTCATCAATGAAAAATTAATGTCTAGCATGATTAGGATGATTAAGTTATGAGTGTGGAACTCTCATAAATTTTTTTAGTAAGAGACCCCAGAGCTATCCTTTCTTCTTCTGCCATGTTAGGATACAAGAAGACAGCAAAACAGAAGGGAACCTTCATCCAACATGCTTGTAACCTGATCTCAGACTTCAGCCCCCAGAACTGAGAAAGAAATTTCTCTTTTTTTAAATAATGATTTCAGGAGTAGAGTTCCACTAAACTCTAGCACCCAGTACTCATCCCAACAAGTGCCCTCCTTAATGCCCATCACCCATTCAGCCCCACAACCACACCCAACACCCCTCCATCAACTCTCAGTTAAAAAAAATTACATGAGACAAAGGACATTATTTTATTCTATTTTATTTATTTATTTATTTATTTTTCGGTAGAGAGTGCATGTGTGTGCATAAGTGAGGGAGGGGCAGAGAGAGAGCCCAGCATGGGGCTTGATCTCACACTTGTGAGGTCATTACCTGAGCCAAAATCCGTAGTTGGACACTCAACCAACTGAGACACCTAGGTGCCCCAGGACATTATTTATTATTAAAAGTCTCAACAGGGGCGCCTGGGTGGCGCAGTCGGTTAAGCGTCCGACTTCAGCCAGGTCACGATCTCGCGGTCCGTGAGTTCGAGTCCTGCGTCAGGCTCTGGGCTGATGGCTCAGAGCCTGGAGCCTGTTTCCGATTCTGTGTCTCCCTCTCTCTCTGCCCCTCCCCCGTTCATGCTCTGTCTCTCTCTGTCCCAAAAATAAATAAACGTTGAAAAAAAAAATTAAAAAAAAAAAAAGTCTCAACATAGCAGAAATATATAACGGTTATAAAGATTGGTACAACACCTCTCTGACCTCAGCCGTAGCAATATCTTACTTGACACATCCCCAAAGGCAAGGGAATTAAAAGCAAAAATGAACTACTGGGACCTTATGAAGATAAAAAGCTTCTGCACAGCAAAGGAAACAACCAACAAAACTAAAAGGCAACCAACGGAATGGGAAAAGATATTTGCAAATGACATATCGGACAAAGGGCTAGTATCCAAAATCTATAAAGAGCTCACCAAACTCCACACCTGAAAACCAAATAACCCAGTGAAGAAATGGGCAGAAAACATGAATAGACACTTCTCTAGAGAAGACATCCGGATGGCCAACAGGCACATGAAAAGATGCTCAATGTCGCTCCTCATCAGGGAAATACAAATCAAAACCACACTCAGATATCACCTCACGCCAGTCAGAGTGGCCAAAATGAACAAATCAGGAGACTATAGATGCTGGAGAGGATGTGGAGAAACGGGAACCCTCTTGCACTGTTGGTGGGAATGTAAATTGGTGCAGCCACTCTGGAAAACGGTGTGGAGGTTTCTCAAAAAATTAAAAATAGACCTACCCTATGACCCAGCAATAGCACTGCTAGGAATTTACCCAAGGGATACAGGAGTACTGATGCATAGGGGCACTTGTACCCCAATGTTTATAGCAGCACTCTCAACAATAGCCAAATTATGGAAAGAGCCTAAATGTCCATCAACTGATGAATGGATAAAGAAATTGTGGTTTATATACACAATGGAGTACTACGTGGCAATGAGAAAGAATGAAATATGGCCCTTTGTAGCAACATGGATGGAACTGGAGAGTGTTATGCTAAGTGAAATAAGCCATACAAAGAAAGACAGATACCATATGGTTTCACTCTTATGTGGATCCTGAGAAACTTAACAGAAGCCCATGGGGGAGGGGAAGGGGAAAAAAAAAAAAAAAAGAGGTTAGAGTGGGAGAGAGCCAAAGCTAAGAGACTCTTAAAAACTGAGAACAAACTGAGGGTTGATGGGGGGTCAAAAAAAATAAAATAAAATAAAGATTGGTGCAACAATAGACCATCAAAATATATGAAGCAAAAGTGACAGAAAGGAGAAATAATTTCAGATAATATCTGTAGACTTCAATATTCCACTCTCACAAGTGGCTAGAAAAACCAGACAGAAGATAAGGAAATAGAAGACTTAATACAATAAAACAAATAGATCTAATGCACATATATACAACATTCTATCCAATAACAGAAGCACACACATTCTTTACAAGTGCACGTGGGACCTGTTTCAGGACAGATCATGAGGGGCCACCATTGAATTTTTAATTCAAGTACAATTAATATACAGTGTTATATTAGTTTCAGGTAATACAATATAATGATTAAACAATCCCATACATTTTTCAGTGTGCGTCAAAGAAAGAGTACTCTTGGGGCACCTGGGTAGCTCAGTCAGTTAAGTGTCCAACTTTTGGATCAGGTCATGATCTCGCAGTTTATGAGTTCAAGCCCTGTGTTGGGCTCTGTGCTGACAGCTCAGATCCTGGAGCCTGCTTCTGATTCTGTGTCTTTCTCTCTCTCTGCCCCTCCTCCACTCACATGCTGTCTCTCTGTCTCTCACACAAATAAATAAACACTAAAAAAAAAAAAAAGAAAAGAAAAGTACCCTCTTAATCCCCTTTTTCTATTTCACCCATCCCACCCACCCACCTCCCATCTGGCCACTAGTAGTGTTTTCTGTATTTAAGAATTTGGTTTTGTTTGTTTCTTTTGTTTGTTTGTTTTGTTTCTTAAGTCGCACATATCAGTGAAACCATGTGGTATTTATCTTTCTCAGTCTAACTCATTTCATTTAGCATTATAACCCTCTAGTCCATCCATTTTGTTGCAGATGGCAAGATTTCATTCTTTTTTATGGCTCAGTAATTGTCTATTGTATATACATACCACATCTTCTTTATTCATCTATCCATGGACACTTAGATTGCTTCCATATCTTGGCTCATGTAAATAATGCTGCATTGAGCATAGGGATAAGTATATCTTTTTGAATTCGTGTTTTCTTATTCTTTGGGTAAATACCCAGCAGTGGAATTACTGAATCATTTGGTAATTCTATTGTTAATTTTTTGAGGATCCTCCATACTGTTTTTCATGGTGGCAGAGCTAATTTGTATTCCCACCAACAATGCATGTACGTTTCTTTTTCCACATATGCTCACCAGCACTTGTTATTTCTTGTGTTTTTAATTTTAGCCATTTTAACAGGTGTAACATGATATCTCATTGTGGTTTTAATTTTCATTTCACTGATGATTAGTGATGTTGAGCATCTTTTCATGTGTCTGTTGGCCATCTGTATGTCTTTTTTTGGATAAATGTCTATTCAGGTCCTCTGCCCATTTTTAAATCAGATTTTGTTTTTTGTTTTTTTGGTGTTATATAAATTCTTTATATGTTTTGGATGTTAACGCCTTATTGCATATATCATTTGCACATATCTTCTCTTATTCAGTAGATTGCCTTTTCATTTTGTTGATGGTTTCCTTCACTGTGCAAAAGCTTTTTATTTTGGCGTAGTCCCAATAGTTTTGCTTTTGTTTCCCTTTCCTTAGGAGACAGACCTAGAAAAGTTTCCATGGCCAATGTCAAAGAAATTATTGCCTGTATTTTCTTCTAGGAGTTTTATAGTTTCTGGTATCAATTTAAGTCTTTAATCAATTTTGAGTTTATTTTTGTGTATGGCATAAGAAAGTGCTTCCATTTCATTCTTTTGCATGTAACAGTCCAGTTTTCCCAGCACCATTTATTGAAGACACCATCATTTTCCCATTGTATATTCTTCCTTCTTTTGTTGTAGATTAATTGACAATAAAATCACGAGTTTACTTCTGGACTTTCTATTCTGTTCCATTGATCTATGTGTCCCGTGCGTGCGTGTGTGTGTGTGTGTGTGTGTGTGTGTGTGTGCGTGCATGCACGCTCACACGTGCATGTGTGGCAGTACAACACTGATTTGATTAGTATAGCTTTGTAGTAGATCTTAAAATTTGGGATTGTGATACCACCAACTTTGTTCTTTTTCAAGATTGCTTTGGCTATTCAGGGTCTCTTGTGTTCCCATACAAATGTTACTATTATTTGTCCTAATTCTGCGAAAAATGTTTTTGGTATTTGATAGGGATTGCATTAAATCTGTAGATTGCTTTGGGTATTTCTTTGGATATGTATGTATGTATGTATGTAGTATGGTATGGGTAGTAATTTTACAATATTAACTCTTCCAATCCGTGAACATGGAATATCTTTCCATTTGTTCATATCTTTAGCTTCTTTCATCAGTATTTTATAGTTTTCAGAGTACAGAACTTTTACCTCCTTGGTTAAGTTTATTTCTAAGTATTTTATTATTTGGAGTGCAATTGTAAATGGGATTATTTTTTTTTATTTCTCTTCCTGCCACTTCATTATTAGTATATAGAAATGCAGTGTATATTAATTTTGTATCATGCAACTTCCATCAATTCATTAATCAGTTCTAATAGGGTTTTGTTTTTGTTTTTATGAAGCCTTTAGGGTTTTCTGTATATAATATCATGTCATCTGCAAATAGTGAAAGTTTTACTTCTTCCTTACCAATTTGGATGTCTTTTATTTCTTTTTCTTATTTGATTCCTGTGGCTAGGACTTCCAGTAATATACTGAATAAAATAGGTAGAGTGGACATCCTTATCTTGTTCTTGACCTTACAAGAAAAGTCTCAGTTTTTTACCATTATGATGTTAGTTATGGGTTCTTCTTATATGGCCTTAATTATGTTGAGGTATATACCCTCTACACCTACTTTGTTGAGAGTTTTTATTATGAATGGATGTTGTACTTTGTCAGATGCTTTTTTTGCATATGTTGAGATGATCATATAAATATTGAACCACTCTTGTATCCCAGCAATAAATCCCACTTGAGTATGGTGAATGATTTTTTTTTATATATTGTTGAATTCGGTTTGCTAGTATTTTAGCAAGCCCGGTTGAGGGTTTTTGTATCTATATTCATCACAGATAGTGGCCTGTAATTTTCCTTTTTTGTAGTGTCTTTATCTGGGTTTGGTATCAGTGTAATGCTCGCCTTGTAGAATGAATTTGGAAGCTTTCCTATCTCTCCTATTTTTTGGAATAATTTGACAAGAATAGTTTAATCCTTCTTTAAATGTTTGGTAGAAGTCACCTACTGATGAATCTTTGTGGTCCTGCCTGGACTTTTGTTTGTTGGGAGTTTTTTTTAATACTAATTCAATTTCGTTGCTGGTAGTCCGTTCAAATTTTCTATTTCTTCCAGATTCAGTTTTGGAAACTTATGTTTCTAGAAATGTATCCATTTCTTCTAGGTTGCCCAATTTGTTGGCATATAGTTTTTCAAAATATTCTGTTGTAATCCTTTACATTTCTGTGGTTTCAGTTATTTCTCCTCCTTCATTTCTTTTTTTTTTTTTTTCTCTTTTAAAAGTTTATTTATATTGAGAGAAAGTGAGAATGGGGTGGGGCAGAAAGAGAGAGGGAGAGAGAGAATCCTAAGCAGGCTTTGTTTGAGCTGTCAGCACAGAGCCCAGTGCAGGTCTGGAACTAAAAAACCTCAAGATCACGACCTGAGCTGAAGTCAAGCCAGATGCTTAACCAACTGAGACACCTAGGTGCCCCACTCCTCCTTCATTTCTGAGTTTATTTACTTGACTCCTGTCTCTGTCTCTGTCTCTGTCTCTGTCTCTCTCTCTCTCTCTCTTTTTTGGATGAGTCTCGGTAAATGTTTATCACTGATGTTTGTCTTTTCAAAGAACCAACTCCTGGTTTCCTTGTTCTGTTCATTGTTTTTTAAGTCTCTTGTTTCATTTATTTCTGCTCCATTTATTTCTGCTCTAATCTTCATTATTTCCTTCCTTCTGCTGGATTTTTTTCCCTCTTTTTCTAGCTCCTGTGGATGTAGAGTTTTTAATTACTTGAGATTTTTCTTGCTTCTTAAGCTGGGGTTCTTTGCTGCATCCTAAAGATTTTGGACCATTGTGTTTTCATTTTCATTTATCTCCATGTATTTTTTTATTTCCTCTTTGATTTCTTAATTGAATCATTTATTGTATGTTACACATGAATATATAGCATGTTATTTACCCTCCATGTATTTGTGTTATTTGCAGATATTTTTGAGATTGATGTCTATTTTCATACTGTTGTGGTCAGAAAAGATGCATGGTATGATTTCAGTCTTTTTGAGTTTATTGAGGTTTGTTTTTGAACTAACATGTCATCTATCTGGGATAATGTTCCTTGTGCACTTAAAAAGAATGTGTATTCTGCTTGGGGATGGAATGTTCTGAATATATCTGTTAGGTCCTCTGGCCCAATATGTCATTCAAAGCCATTGCTTCCTTGTTGATTTTCTGTCTGGATGATCTGTTCACTTTTCTAAAGTCCCCTACTATTACTGTAATACTGTCAGTTTCTATATGTCTGTTAATAGTTGCTTCATATACTTAGGTACTCTCATATTTGGTGCATAAATATTTACATTTGTTGTATTCTCTTGTTAAATTGTTTTATTTATCATTATGTAGCGTCCTTCTTTTCTCTTGCTTTGGTCTTTGTTTTAAAGTCCATTTTTTTGTCAGGGAGCCCGGGTGGCTCAGTTGGTTAAGCGTCCAACTTCTGCTCAGGTCATGATCTTGCAGTGTGTGGGTTTCAAGCCCCACATCAGGCTCTGTGCTGACTGTGGAGCCTGCTTGGGATTCTCTCTCTCCCTCTCTCTCTGCCCCTCCCCGACTTGTGCTTTCTCTCTCTCCAAATAAATAAACTTAAAAAAATTTAACGTCCCATCTTTTGTGATAAAAGTGTGCTACTCCAGCTTTCTTTTTGTTTCATTTTGCATAGTACATATTTTTCCATCCCTTGACTTTCTATCTGCATGTTTCTTTAGGTCTGAGATGAGTCTCCCTTAGGCTGTATATAGAAGGGTCTTGCTTTATTATCCATTCCATCACCCTGTGTCTTTTGATTGGATCATTCAGTGCATTCACATTCAGAGTAATTATCGATAGATATGGACTTGGGATTGCCATTTTGTCAACCGTTTTATGGTTGTATTTGTAGTTCTCTGTTACTTTCTTCTCTTGCTATCTTCCTTTGTTGTTTGATGGCTTTCGTTAGTGATATGCTTGGATTCCTTTTTATTTTTTGCATATCTATTACTGGCTTTTGATTTGTAATTTCCATTAGGTTCATACATACATCTTATGCAGATAGCAGTCAGTATTAAGTTGATGGTCACTTAGGTTTGAACTTATTTTAGAAACACTAAATTTTTATTCCTCCACACCCATGTTCTATGTATATGATGTCATTTTCTCCAACCTTTTATTTTGTGAATCCTTTGGCTAACTTTTATATATTTAACTGATTTCATTGTTTTTGTACTTTAATGTCTCTACTTTTTTTATAAGTGATAAATCTACTTTTATTATGTTTGCATTTACCTGTGAAATTTTTCCTTTCATAATTTGTTTCTTCCTGATTATGTACTTTTCTTTTCACTCAAGGAATTCCCTTTCATGTTTCTTGTCATGCTGGTTTAATGGTAAACTCCTTTAACTTTTGTTTGTCTAGGAACTCTTTCTCTCTCCTTCTATTCGGAATGATAGTTTTGCTGGGTAGGGTATTTTCAATTGCAGGCTTTTCCACTTTAGCACTTTTAATATATTATGCCACACCCTTATGACCTGCAAAATTTCTACTGAAAAATCAACTGACAGCCTTATGGGGTTCCCCCTGTGTGTGACTGTTTTCTTTTGTCTTGCTGCTTTTAAAAGTCTCTTTGTCACTACTTTTTGCCATTTTAATTACTATATACCTTGGTATGGACCTCCTTTGGTTGATTTTGTTGGGGACTCTCTGTCCCTCCTGGATCAGAATACCTGTTTCCTTCCCCAGATTCAGGAAGTTTTCAGCTATTATTTCTTCAAATAAAATTCTTGCCCTTTTCTCTGTCTTCTCCTCAGATCCCTATAATGCAAATGTTATTATGCTTAATGACATCACTGAATTCCCCTAACCTATTCTCATTTTTTGCTCATCTTTTTTTCTTTTTGATCTTTCATCTTGTTTGCTTTCCATTACCTGTTGTCCAGCTCTCCAATCTGTTCTTCTGCCTCCTCTAAATATGCTATTGATATCCTCTAGTGTATTTTTAATTTCAATTATTGAGTTCTTCATCTCTGATTGGTTCTTTTTTATATTTTCTCTCTGTAATGAGTTCTCACAGAGATCCTCCACTCTTATCTCAAATCTAGTAAGTATCTTTATGACCATTACTTTGAATTCTTTGTTGAGCATATTGCTTATCTCCATTTCATGTAACCCTTTTGGTGTGTTTTTGTCTTGTTCTTTCATTTGGGACATATTCCTGTGTCCTCATTTTGTCTAACTCTGTGTTAATGTCTATGTATTAGGAAAAATCTACCCTATCTCCTGATCTTGAAAGTAGTGGCCTTGAGAAGAGCACCTGTGGTGCCCTGTAGTGCAATGACCCACGTTCACCAGAACCATACACTTCAGGGGTGTCCCCTATGTGGGTTGTGTGTGTCCTGCTGTTGTGGCTGAGCAGCATTTGTTTTCAGTCCAGTTAGCTGCTGTTGTCCACTTTACCTGTTTGGGGTACAGTTTGGTCCCTGTGCTGTTAAGGAGCCAGTCTGGGGCTGCCTTGCACTTGTAGTTAGGTGATATCTAGTGGTCAGACCAGATGCCTGCCCTCCTCCAGTTTGCCTAGGCTGCAGTTGCACAGAACTTCAGAGCTCTCTCTCTGTGGTGCCCCCCGAGAGGTTTTTATTGGTGGACAGGGCCAGCAGTCAGATCAGATGTCTACCCCCAGTTCATCTGCTGGGGCTGTAGTCAGACTGGTGTGTGTGGTTATCTTCCCCTCTCCCCAGAGGAGGAGTTACTTTGGAGTGGTACTGGTCCCTGCCAGGACTGCTTGCAAGAAGTGACAGCAGGAGCCACTTTGGAGGGACTTCTACTGAGTGGGGCAGGTTGGACGGGGCAGATCTGCAGGAGGATGCTGGTGTGTGGTGTTGCCGTCTTAGCAAATAGGCTGTTTTCACTGGCTCCCACAAGTGTCTAGCTATGTGAGGGGGCGGGGGATGGTACCCACCAGATCTTTTGTTCTTAAGGAGTTTCCTAAAGATTCCTCCCCCTCCAGCACATGTTCTGATTTTAGTAAATAAATCACCTTCACATACACCCCCAGGCACTTTTCAGACTGCTGCTTCTATGATGTACTTCCATGGAATTGTCATGTTGTCTCTTTAAAGGAAGGGACTCAGTTACCTTATGACCTCTAGTTCTCCCAGACCTAGAGTTTGTAAAGTACCCAGAGTTACTGGGTTAAGCTCCACTGATTGTAAAACTTGCAAAGTTAAGGCCCATTGGTTTTCTAAGCCAAATGTTATGAGATCTCATCTTCTTAGGGTAGGTCCTCCTGTCTGGGGTGCATGGTGTATAGTTGCTTCTATCATTACTCCCTGCTTGTTGTGTCCCTCCCTCCTGCTTGTGGTTAGACTCGCTAGGAGATTGATTCCCAACCATGTTTCTGCCCTTCCCACTCTTTTCAGTAGGCCTCTTCTCTACAGTGAACTGTGGCAAGTCTGTTTTCCCAGCCCACATCATTTTCTGGGTTAGTTGCACTGATGTGGCTATTACCTAGGTGTGTCTGTGGGAAAGAGGTGAGCTTAGTTAGGATCCTCCTACTCTTCCCAGAAGTCTATTGAAGACTATTGAAGAAGGCGCTTGAAGTGTTTATAAGATAGATATCATACAAAGTTTCTTCTCCAACCACAAGATGAACAGAAGGAAAACTGAAAAATTCAGAAATTTGTGGAAATTACACAAGGGAAGTTAGAAAATATAGATAGATAAATGAAAATGAAAATGCAGCACACCAGAAACTCGTGACACACTAAAAGCTGTGGTAAGAAGGAAATTTATAGCTGTAAATGTTTATGTTAAAAAACAAAACGGGCACTTGGGTGGCTCAGTCATTTAAGCGTTCACCTCTTAATCTCAGCTCAGGTCTTGGTCTCAAGGTTTTGAGTTCTAGCCTTGCATTGGGCTCTGCACTGGACATGAAGCCTACCTAAAAAAATAAAAATAAAAACCCCAAACAATCTCAAATCAGTAACCTAACTTTATAATTTAAGGAATTAGAAAAATAAGAACAAACTAAACCCAAAGCTAGCAAAAGGAAGGAAGTAATAAAGATGAGAACAGAGATAAATGAACTAGAGAATAGGAAAAATAGGGAAAATAAATGAAACCAAAATTTGGTTCTGTGAAAATATCAACAAAATTGACAAAGTCTTATCTATGTGGATTAAGAGTGAAAGAAGACCAAACTATTAAACTCAGAGATGAAATTGGGGATGTTACTATTGATTGTACAGAAATAAAAAGGATTATAGGAGAGTACCATGAGCAATTGTACACCACCAAATTGGGTAGCCTCAATTAAATGGACAAATTCTAAGAAACATACCAAGATTAAATCATAAAGAAATTTAAAAAAATCTGAATAGACCTATAAAAAGTAAGAAGATTCAATCAGTAATCAAAAATCTCCCAAAGAAGAAAACCCTATACCTAATGGCTTCATTGGTGAATTCCACGAAACATTTGAAAAACTGCCAATCCTTCTCAAACTTTTCCAAAAAATTTAGGAGGAAGGAAACATTTCCTAACTCATTTTATGACACCAGCATTACTCTGATACCAAAGCCAGTGCACTACAAGAAAGGAAAAGTACAGATCAATATCCTATATGAATATTGATACAAAGTCCTCAACAAAAGATTAGCAAACTGAATGTAGCAGCATATTAAAAGGATTATATACCATGTCAAAGCATGGAAGCAACTCAAGGGTCCGTTGAAAGATATATGGATAAACAAAATGAAGTTTACAATAGACCACTTTTTACATACAGTAGAACACTACTCTAAACAGGTAGGAAAGGTCAACATATGGTACAACATGGATGAACCTTCAGGACATACACTAAGTGAAATAAGTCAGTTACAAAAAGATAAATCCTGTATGGTTCTACTTATATGAAGTACTTAGACTAGTCAAAATGTAAACACAGAAAGTAGCATGATGCTTGCCAGGGCTGGAAGGAGGAGGGAATGGAAAGTTGTTTTATTGGGTATAGAGTTTCAGCTTTCCAAGATGAAAGGATTTTTAGAGATACATGGTAGTAACGTCACACACTATGAATAATACCACTGAATTGTTATACCGCTAAAAATAGTTAAGATGGTTAAGTTTTACATTATGTGTATTTTACTATAATAATAAAAGGGAAAAACAAAAAACTGGTGGCAGGCTAGATTTGGCTTGTGGACTGTAAGATTATCAGCCTCTGTTCTAAATTTTCTTGGGAATGGCCTTACTCTTTTCTTAAGATAAAGGGAGAAGGAACTGTGATTTGGATGTATACAGAATTATAAAAGTACTCATCTTTTTTTTGTAAAGTAGTTCTTTTATAAAAGAAATATATTCTTGTAGAAAATATGGAAGATTTGGAAAAATAATAAATAACTACAGGTAATATTTACTGGATATTGTGGAGTGCCAGGCACTCTTTTAAATTCTTAAATACATGAGTTAGTCATTAATTTTATGATCATTTACCAGGAGGCATATTAAAATATAGAGAGTTTAACTTAACCCAGTAAGTGCCTTGTAAGTGGTAAAGCTAGAATTCAAAACGAAGCTTTTGGACTCTAAAGCCTACATTCTGAACCACCATGCTCTAGAGTGGGACTTGGGGTGTTATGCTTGTATCCCAGTACCAAATGTAATACAAGTTAATACTTTGATTTGTTTCCTTTCTATGATTTTCACTGCAAACATAGCTATGGTTTCTCATTTTACAATATAAACAACTAAGTTTATGCCCAGAGCAGCTGTTTCTCATCATGTCAAGTCAGTTACCTGTTGCTGGAGCTGGGGACATGCATGGGACACAGGAAGGCCTTCATCAGAGGCTAACATCTGTGCAGCTCTTCACAGTTGACAGAAAGTCTCCTGACAGATTTCCCATGGTTGCTTGGCTAGGGCAAGCAGAGCTGCTTCTTTGTGTTTTTTTACTTCAAATTCTAAGTCTTCTCAGAACTGTCTGCTCTCCATCTCATGCCCATTTTTGACTCTGTACTCTCTTCACATTACCATTTCCTACCTTCTGTTTTAAAAATAAATGGTACAAAAAAAGTTAAATAACTGGCTCAAAAATAGCCTTAAAAACTAGGATCAAAGAACATTAAAAATATTTATATAGTATTAAATATACAGACAGCCCTCATACCTTGTATACAGAAATTAGCTCAAAACTGATTGTAGATTTAAATATAAAACATAAAACTATAAAACTTTAAGGGAAAAAAATTGGAGAAAAGTTTCAGGATATAGGGCTATGCAGAGTTCTTGACACCAAAGACACCAAAGTACAATCCGTAAAGGAAAAGCTGATAAATTAAAAGCTTGCTCTGCAAAAGGCCACGTGAAGAAATTAAAAGCCAGACTATAGGCTAAGAAAATACTTGCAAACCATGTATCTGATAAAGGACCTCATTTTTAGAATATATAAGGAACTCTCAAAATTCAATAAAAAAAAATCCAGATGGACTCAGCAAAGGACATGACCACACATTTTACTGAAAAGAACATACAGATGGCAGAGAAGACATTGAAAGCTGTTTGACCACATTGCCCACCCAGAAAATATAAATTAAAAACAGAGAGGGAGGGGTGCCTGGGTGGCTCAGTCAGTTAAGAATCCAACTTTGGCTCAGGTCATGATTTCACGGTTTGTGAGCTCGAGCCCCACATCGGTCTCTGTGCTGATAGCTCAGAGCCTGGAGCCTGCTTTGGATCTTGTGTTTCCCACTCTCTCTGCCCCTCCCCTGCTTGTGTTCATTCTCTCTCTCTCTCTCAAAAATAAAAATAAACATTAAAAAAAAAGAGGGAGGCAAACTATAAGAGACTCTTAAATACAGAGAACAAACTGAGGGTTGCTGGAAAGGAGGTGGTAGAGGGATGGGTTAAATAGGGTGATGGGCATTAAGGAGGGCACTTGTTGGGATGAGCACTGGGTGTTGTATGTAAATGATGAATCCCTAAATTCTTCTCCTAAAACCAATACTATCCTATATGTTAACTAACTTGAAACTGAACACACACACACACACACACACACACACACACACACACGCACGCACACAAAACCAGTAACACTGGAAGCTAAAACAGTATGGAGAAATGACGTAAAAATTCTGATAGAAATGATTTTGAATCTCAAATTATATACCCAACTGCTGTCATTCAAGCATGAGAGTGGAATATTTTCTGACACAAAAAGCATAAAAAAAACCCACAAACTCAACAAATCTTTTCATTGTAAGATTATTAATATTGTAACCCTTCTCTGTGTGCTTTTTTCCCTTTTCCCCTTTTTGGGGTATAAGGACATTTACCCTATTTTTGCCCATTGTTTGTCAACATTTCTGCATCATTTTGTATTAGGTATTTACAGTTTACAGTTGGGCTTTGGTATTCTAACACAATCCTTTTGTCTTTTTTAACTAGATGAGTTTATCTCCTTTAATCATACTGTATATGTGTTTACTGCATCCAATTTTTATGTTTCCTTTTTTGTTTTTTTTTCTCTCTCTTGATTTAGGGGTTTAACTTTCAGATACACATTTAAATTATGTTTAACCTATTATTTCTCAAATTATTTCAAAAGCAAAATAGTGTCTATTGTGATTTTTTACTTTCTCTCAATACTTAGGGTGTTTTGTTGGCATGTACTGAGATTTTTATTCTTTATTATAATTAAATGATTTTTTATTTTGTGGCTTATACTTCAAAAACAACATTTACTTTCTGCTTTTCTAATCTTATTTCCACAGTTCCTTTACCGTGACCATCTGCCTATCTTTCACAAGACAGCTTCCTCATTTGCAATTCTTCATGAGTAATCTTGTTGGCCAGATTGTCTTCATGAAGATTTTTCCCCCTTAAGAAAGTGTACATGGGTGATAAACTTTCTGAGTTCCCTTTCGGTCAACTTCACATGAGAACCACAGAGTTTTGCATGTTCTAGAATTCTTAGGTTACGTTCTTTATTAAGGTATGAATGACAGACAATAACCTGTACATATTTAAAATGTACAGTTTGAAGAGTTTGAATATTTATACGCTTGTGAAACCATCCCTGCAATCAAGATAACGAACCTATCCATCACACCCAAAAGTTTACTTGTATCCCTTGGTAATCTGTCCATCCTTACCTCTGTCTCTAGGCAATCACTGATCTGCTGTCACTATCAATTTATATTGTAAACTATTTTATATAAATGCAGTCACACAGAATGTACTTTGGGGGGGGGGGCTGCTCAGACTCCACATAATTGTTTTGAGATTCATCCATGTTGTGTGTATCATCAGTTTATTCTTTTTTTTCCTCAAATGTTACTTTCTGCTCTTTTAAAAATAATATATTTATTGTAAAACAATAAATGTTTAAGAAAAAAGGTTCCCAGTCTTTATTCTTTTTATTGCTGAGTAGTATTCCGTTGTATAGATATACCACACTTCATTTATCCATTCACCTGTTGATGGAAATTTGGATTATACCAGTATTGACCTGCTATCAACATGCTATAAACATAAAGCTGCTGTAACCATTCATGTATAAGTGTTTTTCTTGTGTTTCCCTTGGGCAAATATCTAGGAGTTGAGTGGCATCATCATATGTTTAACTTTGTAAAAAATTGCCAAGCTTCGGGGCATCTGGGTGGCACAGTCGGTTAAGTGTCTGGCTTTGGCTCAGATCTGATCTCACTGTTCATGAGTACGAGCCCCGCATTCAGGCTCTGTGCTGACAGCTCAGAGCCTGGAGTCTGCTTTGGATTCTGTATTCCCTCTCTCTCTGCTCCTCCCCCTGCTCACACTTTGTGTGTGTGTATGTCTCTCCCTCTCTCTCAAAAATAAATAAACGTTAAAAAAAACTTTTTTTTTAATCGCCAAGCTTCTTCTAGAGTGGTGGTTTATTTTACATTCTCACTGGCAGTGTAAGGAAATTCTAGTTGTTTCACATTCTCACCAACTCTTGTTATATTTTCAGTTTTGGACATTGTAATAGGTGTATAGTATATCATTACAATTTAAATTTGCTTTTCCTTAATAACATACTGAGCATCTTTTCATGCACTTAACTGAAATTTGTATAATTGCTTATTTTTAAAAATTGTGTGGCCTTTATTCAGATTCACAAGTTCTTTATATGTTTATTATACAAGTCTTTCATCAAATATGTGATTTGCAAATATTTTCTCTCAGCATATGGTTTGCCTTTTTATTTTCATAACAATGTCATTTGGTGAGCATCTTAAAATTTTTGATGAAGTTCAGTATATCAGTTTTTTCCTTTTACAGTTAGTGTCTTTTTGTCCTGTTCATGAAATCTTTGTTTCCAAGATTGCAAAGATAATCTCCTGTGTTTTCTTGTTGAAGCTGTATGATTTTAATTTTTATGCTTAGATCTATGATCTGTATAAAAGTAATTGAATACATGGTATAACATAAGGATAAAGGCTTATTTTCCCTTACATAAGTTTGTCCAGTTGTTCCAGCACCATTTGCTAAAAAGATACATGTTTCTCCATTGAACTGCATTGATGCCTTTGTTGAAAATCACATGTCTGTAAATCTATGAGTTCATTTTTGGCCTTTCTCCAGTTCCTTTGATCTATTTGTATATCTTAATGGCAGTACCACAATGTCTTCATTACTATAGCTTTTTTTTTAATTGTAGCAAAATATGCATAACATAAAAATTATAATTTTAACTATTTTAATTGTGTAGTTCAGTGATACTGAGTACATTCATATTTGATTTTGTATCACTACCATCCTGCTCCAGAACTTTTTCATCATCCCAAACTTTAACTACTCTGTACTCAATAAACAATAACTCCTCATTCCCTTCACCCTAACTCTTGACAACCACCATTCTACTTTCTATCTCTATTTGACTTCTCTAAGTACCTCATATAAATAGGATCATGTAGTATTTGTCCTTTTGTGACTGACTTATTTAACTTAGCGTAAGTGTTGACTTTGTCTTCGAGGTTCATCCATGTTGTAGCATATGTCAGAATTTCCTTCGTTTTTCTTAAGACTGAATAATGTTCTATTGTACATATAAACCACATTTTGTCCGTTTATCCATTGGTAGATACTTGGATTTCTTCCAACTTTATTGCGGACAATGCTGCTATATACATGGATGTCCACATATTTGTTTGATTCCCTGCTTTCTGCTTTCAGTTCTTTGGGGTATATGCCCAGAAGTGGCATTGCTGGATCATGTGGTAATTCTGTGTTTAATTTTTTGAGGAACCACCGTACCATTTTCCATCGCAACACCACATTTTGCATTCCCATTCGTAGTGCATAGGGTACTGATATCTCTACAGCCTTACCAGCATCTGTTATTTTCTGGTTTTTTGATAGTAGCTATCCTGACGAGAGTGAAGTGGTATCTTATTGTAGTTTTGATTTGCATTTCCTTAATGATTAGTGATGTTGAGCATCTTTTCATGGGCCTGTTAGCCATTTGTATATGTTCTTTGGGGAAAGGTCTATCAAGTTGTCCACCATTTTTTAATCATGTATGTTTGTTTGCTGTTTATCAGTAGCAAAGTTGAATTGTAATGGTTCTTTATGTATTTGTATATTAACCTTTTACCAGATATGTGGTTTGCTCCCATCATTAAAATCTTCATAACGCAAAGTTAAACATACATAAAGTTTACTTATTTGAGAGAGAGTGTGTGCACAAGTCGGGGAGGGGCAGAGAGAGAGGGAGAGAGAGAAAATGCCAAGGACGCTCCGTGCTGTCAATGCAGAGCCCAACACGGAGCTCGATCTCATGAACCATGAAATCAGGAGTTGGATGCTCAACTAATTGAGCCAGCCAGGCATCCTGAAAAGTTAGACATATTTTTAAGCACAGGAGATAGAAGAGATGAGAATGAATTACCTACTGCTGCAACGGTTATTAACATTTTGCCATATTTCCTTTATTATACACACATACTTCCATGCACATGCAAGTCATAATCCTGAAACAATTTAAAGAAATTTAAAGAAAATTACAGAATTTAAAGAAAATTACAGACATCCTGACACTTCACCTGCACCTGAGCTTTCACTTTCAAACAATAAAGATGTTTTCCCACATCTACCATATTTCCCCTGTATACATTTTTCAAAATACCATTTCAGAAGAATACGTATTAATGGGAAAAATAACGCCACAATTCTGCTTTTTCTAGTTATAACATAGAAGGTAACTCCTTTTGGAATAAGTTCACTGACAGTATTCCTTAGGATTTTGGCATTTTCTCACATATCATTATTAAGAACCTATCTTCATCAATTGCCTACCAACTTCTTGCTTTCTCTCTTGTCTTCCCTTTTATCCTCTCTACACTGCAGCCAGAATAGTATCTTTAAAACTTAAATCAGACCATGTCTGTCTCTGTCTCTCTTACTCCGACAGACCCCTTGTACTGCATTTAGGATAGAACATGTTCCAAATTTACCATGACTTCTTACCAGGACACAGTATGGTCTGACCCCTGCCCAGCCCAGCTACATCCAATTTGACCTACTATCTGTTTCTTCAACATCCAGGCTCTTTCCTCAAGTAGGACTTCTGTGCATGTTGTTTTCTCCACTACCACACAGCCCTGCTTCCACACACAGCTCTTTTTTACACTTTATCACATTTAACATAAATATGATCTCTTCACACAGGCCTTTCCTCATGACATACTGAAGCACATCACCTATTTGTACTCTTTCACAACAACCTTTCCAATATTTTCATAGTTCTTTCATATTTATTTAGTTTTAAAAGACTGTCTCCTCCTACCTCTGCCCCCACAACCTTCAGTTCCCTGATGACAGGAACCGTGATACCCCAGCACCCATGACATAGCTGGTAAGCAGAGAGCAGTGAGAGGCACAAGTAACCTCACAAAGTGACTATAGACAGGGCTTTTTTCACAGGATATATTGGTTGGTCAAGCTTTTAAAAATCAATCACATTACATTGTATTATTTCCATGTGTGTTTAAAATCTAATCCCAAATTATTCTCTCGTTTGAATTACATAATGTGGCAAATCATTTCATATGATTTAGGGATCAGGTTTAACCTGGAAATCTGAGTGAGTATAAGATCAAAGTTGAAACTATGGTATATTTTGGATGTTCTCTATGTCTGTAATATAAAGATTTGTTTTCAGTATTGTCATGGTTTTCTTCCTTTTACAGACTGAGACAACACTTGGACTCAGTTCGTATCAACAGAAAAGGTAAGGAAGGAATATATATACATATATATATATATGTATATATATATTATAATGTATAAAATTTTATGTATTTGATAAGATAATAACATAACTTCAGTTCTTTTTGGGGGATTCCAGCAATGCTGTCCTTCTCTTGCACCAACTTTTTTGGTGAAGAAGGAAAAGCAACTTATAAATCACATTATACCATGTTATTTCAAGTACTGTGTATGGCAAACCAGGTTTAAATCTGGATTTGCAGGTGATATACTGCGTAGCCTTTCTCTTCCTTGTATACGAAACGGTGTTACCCTCAGTGAGGGGTGAAACGCCCCCTTGCTTCTTAGAGGATCAGCTTTGTAAGTCCCTGGTGACTTCTTGTGGCTATTGCTGTCTTTCATGGACCGACCCTTGCTACCCTCAGTTGTTACAGGGTGTCTGTCTGCAGACCCCCGGAGGAGGAACTCAGAGCAGTGAAACTCAGTCTTGTGACTGAAAGAGAACACTTTTGAACCCAGTTCCTCTATGATAACAAACAAGGGAGTTATTTTACCCTAAGGTTTTATGAAAATATGTACATGCTTGTGAATTTGAAGATGTCTTCCTCACATCTGAATTCTTTGGTCTTTTGGTAGCTTTTCACATCTATTAGACAATGTAAAAGAAAGTTACTATCCTCATAACCTTTCCAGGCCAGAGGTTCTGCACCTGGTTTTTAAAGGACAACGTGAGCTATCTGTGAATTAGATAACCTTGAATGTCCTTAGGGCTAGTGAAGTGCAGATTGCATCAGCAAAGAACTTTATTTTGAGAGAGATATAGCACATATTAAGACTATATAAGTTTAACTTCATAAATACCAAAATGAAACTCCTTCAGTATTCACTGGTTTTGTTCTTTTCACTCTTTCATATCTGCAATAACGTGGCCCTATTTCCCCATTTTTGTCCATCTCCCTAATTTTATATATGCCCTGTTGGGACGGGCTCTACCCATGAACCCTGACCAAAGGATACACCCACTGCCTACAGTAAGATGTAGACTTCTCTGCTCTTATTATATAGCATAATGCCACTCTTCCATCCCTCTACCCCTTCCCAAATATCTTTGGCACAAGGATGGATTGTTTCTGGACTACTTCACATCTAGCCTGATGCTAGACTTGGCTGGGCTATCTAAGAACCTAGACTCTGACTCATTTAGAGCTAAACTGGTGGGAAGAAAAGCATGCCTGTTATCTTAGGCTTCTTCCATGATAATTTATTGCAGCAGTTAGGAAATTAGCTATGAAACTATATTGGCTACATTTATGAAGATGATGTTATTCATCCATGATCAAGATTTGGCTTTAAGGTATTTTCCTAATATAATGAAGAATTTACATCAATACATAATTATATTCTGATCTCATGTTCCACTTACCTATGATCTACATCTGCCTAACAAACTACCCAAACTTACTAGCGTAAAGCAATCATATTATTATGCTGTCAGACTCTGTAAAGAGTTGAGACAGAAAGAACACAGCAAAGATAGCTTGTCTCTGCTCCATGATGACTGGGGCCTCTGCTGGGGAGACTCCAGAGATAGAGGCCTGTTCACTTGCATAATGATGCTAGCTTGTTACCTGGGACCTCAGCTGGCTGTCACCTAGAATGCCTACATGTGGGCCCTTCTGCCTGGTCTTTTCACAAAGGCTTGTTTGGGCTCCCTCACAGGATTATAACTGGATTTCAAAAAAGAACATCTCACAGAGAACCCACTTTTGTTTTTTCAACCTGCCTTCTGAAGTCATAGTGTTACCTCTGTCAGATGCTGTTGTTCAGTCATTTAGGTGGTTCTTGATTCAAGACATGGCGGAAGTGGAGAGACATGGGGATGAGGGATAAGGTGAGGGGAATGACCCCCCACTTATCTATAGCAGGAATATCAGATGATTTGCAGACATGTTTTAAAACTGTCACACTTTTGTTTTGACCAAGATCATGAACCGGATAAACACTTGATTCAAACTGGTATGCATACCCTATGGGTTTGAAACTGGATTAGGTACTAAACATATGTTTTAGTTCAGACTGCTGTAACAAAATACCACATAGACTGAGTGGCTCCAACAACTTTTATTTCTCACAGTTTTGGAGGCCTGGAAGTCCAAGATCAAGATGCCAGCAGATTTGGTTCCCTAGTGAGGGCTCTATTCTTGGCTTACAAGATGGCTACTGTCTCCCTTTATCCTCAGATGGCAAAGAGAGAATGGAAGCAGGCTCTCTGGTGTCATTTGTTTTGAAGGCACTAATGCCATCATGAGGGCCTCACTTTTGTGGCCTTCTCTAAACGAAATACCTCTCAAGATTTTCATATTGGAGGTTAGGGCTTCAGCCTATGAATTGGGGTGGGGGATAACAATTCAGTCCATAACAACATACAGGTCTAAATTTATATTTTGAGCCTCATATCAACTAACTAAAAACTAAACTAAAGAACAGGGTTTATGAATCACGCTTAATAAGTCATTTTAAAACTTGTGACATGGAAAAGCAAGTACAGTCTCCATACATACCAGGGATGTGATCATTAGAACATAGCTTCCACATTGAAGGGATTTAGCCATTTTTTAAAATATGTGACTTAGTGCTGCACAAATTAAACACTGCCAGAGCTCTCTCTAAGTAAGAATAACTTTAATGAACATGCATATGTAAAATAAAATGTGAATGAAAATACAAAATTGTGCAGTTGTATAACAACAGACGTTGTAAATAAAATGTGTAGTTGTAGAACAACAGAAATTGTGATTTGTTTTCAGTTTAAAAACAAACTATTCTATAAAAGTGCCAGCATTTGGGTTTGAAAACTTGAGTAAAATGAAAGTTATATGATTAAGTATTCTAAGTACAGAAGACCCTATTAGATGGTCTTCTTGAGCCCCTCGTTTAACAGACGAGGAAGCTGAGACCCTTAGAACCGAAGGATATGCTGATGGGTAAAGTGGCAGAGTTTCATTAAAGTTCATCATCTTGCCAGCCCCATGTTGCATTCACTCTCTTTGCATAGCAAGTATGGAATCCTTCAGTATTCCCTGGATTTTCTTTTTTGGCCAGTATTCATTCCTGGGAGTTTCTGAAAGTATCTGCTAAGTGCGGGGACTATGCACACAGCCCCTGCCTGCAGGCATCTTTGAAGGGCACTGAAAACACCCGTTCTGATGAGGTCATAAAGCATAGGTGTTGAAGTGACAAAACACAGCCTACTTTGTGGAAGAAAGCAGCACGCTTGAGAAGGATGTTTATAATGGGTTTAATTGCAGGGATCAAGGTACATAAGGTACACGCATGTGCCTCACTTGCATCATCAGGCCCAGGTCATAGCTGAGGTCATAGCTTCTGACTCCAGAGTCTTGTCTCCATCTGGAGTGTGCCACGTCCACCATTCTCTCCTCAGGGACATGGTCAGTGTCCACTGAGCTTTAGAGATTGCTGGGAGGGACCCTTTGTATTTTGACCTTCTGTAGTCATTTCTGCATCAATTTCTGACTTTTTCTCTTCCCCAGTTTTACAATCCACATGCTACCTGCTCTCTGGCTTTTTCAGTTAGCCAGTAGATTCAGCCCCATCCTTTCCCACATTGCTTGTACGTGATCTCTTGAGTCAAAACTCTCATTCTGTAAGTGGAATTTAACCTGCCCCAGGGAAATTTGTATCATGAAAAGATCAGCTAATCAAATGATTCTGTAGCTAGTGCATTGTATGGCAGTACAACGGTAGATGCTAGCCTCTGGCTACCATTTCTTCCTCTCCTGCCTCTTCTTCTCCCTCCTCTCCCTCACCGCACACCATTATCATCTGCATTAGTGTTGGGGGGCAGGCTTGGCTCTAAGGGCTTTCAGGACACTGCAGGGGAATGAACTACTGCTTTCACGACCTCAGGATTGTGGGAAGTAAAACCACGGAAAACAGAATTTTCCAGAATACTCTTTTTTTCTATTCCTCTCCTATGTTCCAGCTCATGCTTTCTAATTTGTTTTAATACAGTTATCAATTACATAATAATACTTTGTTTAAAAGTGAAAGCATGTGCTGCCTTTATGATACAATGGTGGAGAATGTGCATATAGTGTTCCATCAGTGTTTATTTGAGTTGAACACCACAATATTATAACGAGTAGCAGTAATGATTTAATATTTTGCGACATGAGGCCATTCTTTATGGATGACTTTTCCTAGGATTGTGGAGTCCTGTGGTGGAAGATTAGGCATCAGAAGTCCTGAGTTCTCTGTTTACCGGCTGTGTGACCTTGAAAACAACTGTCTAACTGCTCTGAGCATGACTTTCATTTGTAAACTGGGGAAGATTCTTTCTTTGCCTGATATATATATGATATAAGGTTATGCATTATTTGTTGTGAGGATCAAATGAAAATATTTGCTTGGGTAACGGTAGTTTATAAACTTTAAAATGTTATATGAATACAAGTTGTGGGTATTTGATAATTTGCTCAGTCATTCAGCAAACATTTGCTGGGATCCTTGCGTATGCTAGGCTTTGTTATAAGAACTGGTAACTCGGTAATTGTATCTGTTATCTATGGCCGTGTAATATAATAAACTACCCCCAAACCTGGCAGCTTCAAACAGCAGACATGATTTATCTTTTTGCTTCTGGGAGTGAAGAATTTTGGAGCATCTTAGCAAAGTAGTTGTGGCTCAGGATCCTTCCTGACATGGCAATCAAAGTATCAACCAAAGCTGTAAGTCATCTGAAGGCCTGGGAGTGCTACATCCTCTTCAGGATGGTTCATTCATAGAACTCTTGCAAAAGGCCTTAGTTTTTGCTGGCTGTTGGCAGGAGGCCTTAGTTCTTTACCATGTCGAACCCTCCATAGGCTTGCTTAAGTGTTGCTGCATCATGACAGCTGGTGACCCCAGAACAGGTGATGCAAGAGAAACAAGGGGGAAGCCACAGTGTCTTTTGTAATTGAGTCTTGGAGTCACACTATCACTTCTGCCATGTTCCATTCATAAGAGGTCACCTCCAAGGCCAGGGGAGTTATCAGAGAATCTTTGCACGTATTTTAAATCTGCTACAGTGCTGGATGGGCAAGATAGTCCAAGACTCCTGCGCTGGTATAGAGCATGTGTACCAATGGGGAAACAGACAGTAAGTCACTAAATAAATAAACTCACCTAGAGTTTATTTGGAATAGGCAGGACTCCATTGCTTCTTAACTTTGGATGTTGAGGAAGGTTTCTCTGAAATGATGTTTAAGCTTACCTGGTGAAAGTCTTAGGGAAGAGCATTTCAGACACAGGAACAGTTAGTACAGAAGTCTTGCATTGGGGCAACACTAGTGTTAATATTGTTATCAGAGCTGAAAAATGTTAGTATGTACAACTTAGTAAGAAGGATGTGTGTGTGTGTGTGTGTGTGTGTGTGCGCGCGTGCGCGTGCGCACTTAATGTTCATAAGAAGAACCAGAGTCTTCTAATCTTTATGTTTTCTGGTATCTCTGGGAATTAAGCCAAAATATTGGGCTGGGAAATATTTTCCAAATTAAGGGTTGTTGGGATTCTTTAATGACTGTATAATTTGCTTATTACTGGGTACAACTGTTTTGGTTGCCTACAGTTAACCATAAGCTCTAGAAAATTGTAGTTAGATCCCAAACTTGGTAATATCTCAATGGCAGATAAAGTCTGCTAACACTTGCAGTTTTAAATTTTTAAATTTTTTGAAAAAGCTAAAGGGAATGTCCTTAAGCTGTTTTTTAAGATTTCATTTGGGTTTGTACTTTTATTTTCTAACTCTGGAGCTTTTAGCTGCACATGAAGTGACATATATGCAAAAAAAAAAAAAGTACTACTTTGCATAAATCTTAAAGACTGTAGTAAATTGATAATAGGAAGTCAGCGTATCAGAAGTGAGCTTAAGTAAAGGTATGGTTCGCTTTGCATTAAATGCATCTTGCATTTGCAGATGTTGGTAAGCTCCTTTGAGTAGGCCAATTTACTTCACTTATTTTTTAAAAGTATCATATTACTCTCACCTTAAATACAAGTGTGACAGAATTGAGATTTCTGGAATGGTGGTGTGAGCAGCTTGGGGACTTCTCCCCATAAGAAGCATTTCTTAAGATGATTAAAATCTGCAAAAACAGAATATCTGGAGATTGATCAAAGGACTTACAATGAATTGAGAAATATTTGTTCAACAAAATCTATATAAACTTGGTAAGAGCAGTGGGAAGCCATAGTATTTAAGCTAGAGACTGCACCCATCACCCTGCAGCTCTGCCTTGCTAAGAACTATTTCAGTGGGCTCAGCAGACAAATGGATGTTCCCCATCTCTCCCAGCTCACTGGGATGGAACAGTTATTTCCAGTTGGATTTGGCCACCAGCGAGCACTGGCAGATCTCATTTTCCATAAGCTTCATGCTATAGAGGCTTATTTTGAGTGGCTGGTGGTAATCAGGTGAAGTTTGTCTCTCCTCTACCCCATTCCCACAAATAAGGATGATCAGAATGGGCAGCTGGTGAAAAGAGCAGTCCCTTTTTCCTACACAGCCCTGTGTCCTGGGAGAGCATTTTCAGTGTGCTCAGCAGCTGAGTGACAGGCCTCCTGTGCCCCAGCTTCCTAGGCAAAGGACTATTCTGGGTAGATTTAGCAGCCAGTGAGCCTAGGGATCAGTCTGACCAAAGATGTGCAAGACCTGTACTCTGACCTTAACTGAGAGTAATTAAAGAAAACCTACAAATAAGTGGAGAGAGAATACTGTCTTCATGGATAAGAAAACTCAATATTAAGGTGTCAGTTCTCCCCAAATTGATCTATATATTTCAATGCAATCCTGATCAAAATCCCCACAGTAGAGATTGCCTATAATCTAACCAATTCTGAAATTCATATGGAAATGAAAGTAACTTAAAATAGTAATAATGTAATAGAATCCAGTACATTATTAAAGATTATTGAAGATGTAGAAAACCAATAAAATGACCCATAATCAAGAAAAAAAAATAGAAACAGACCTAGAAATGACAGAGATGATGGAAGTAGCATACAGGGAATTTAGTACATCTATTATATGTGTTCAGTGATTTAAAGGAAAACATGAGAATAAGGAAAAATGGACATTATGAAAAAATAAATGGAACCTCTGGAGCTGAAAAATACAATTTCTGAAGTAGAAAATTTCACTTACAGCAACATAGATGACATTAAAAAAAGAAAAAGTGAAATTGAAGACATAGTGATGGAAACAACCCAAACTGAAGCACAGGAAGAAAAAATTACTGGAAAAAGAATAAACAAACCCCTGGTGACCTGTGATACCATGGCAAGCAATTTAACACACATATAGTTGAGTTCCAAGGAATGGGGGGGCGGGGAAGGCTGTTGAAGAACTTCAGTAAACCCAATGCAAAATTAACAAAGAAAACCACACCAAGTCGCATAGTATTCATATTGCTGAAAGCCAATGATAAATTGAAAGGCAGCCAGGAATAAATAAATTACATGTAGGGATACTAAAGAGAAGAATGACTGGTGCCTTGTCATCAAAGACAGTACAAACCCAAAATCAACAAAATGGCATCTTAAAAATATCAAAAGAAAAAATTGTCAACCCCCAAGATGAACATGTGCAGCCAGCAGACTGTCACTATAAGAAGTGTTAGGGAAGTTCTTTACATTCTGAAGGTAGTAACCATTACAGGTGAAAACACAGCTCTAAACACAATAATGAAGATCACCAAAAAGGTGAAAATATGTGGATAAATATAAAAGACATTTTTTCTCATTAAAGATTGTTTTGAGATAACTGACTTTTAAAAACAAAAGTAATTACAGTGTTTTATGGGATTGATAACTTGTATATGTTACACGTATGATGACAGTACAAAGGGCAAGGGAGGGGTAATTGAGTTGTAAAGCTCTTACATATATGTAAAGTAGTATAATATTATTTGGAGTTAGACTGTGATAAGATGAAACAAATACTAGAAGATATATTAAAATCATTTGGAAAGAAAAACAACCCAAAGAGATCTAGCTAATCAGTCATGGAGACAGAGTGGAATACTAAAAGAATACTTGATCTAAAAGAAGGCAGATGAAGAAGACAAAAAGAATAAAAACCAGATGGAAAAAATTGAAAACAAATAGCAAGATGGTAGCCTTAAATCAAGTATATCAAAAATTATAATAAATGTGAATGGTTTCAATACCAGTTTTCAGACTCTATTAAAAAAATAAAGATCCAAGTATATGCCGTCTATAAGAAATGTACTTTATTTTTCAAATTATATTTAATTTTTTACCTTTTGTTTTGCAGTGATTTTAGTTATTTTTTAAACATTTTTTAGTTTATTTATTTTGAGGTGGGGAGGGGCAGAGAGAGAGGGAAAGAGAGAATCCCAAGCAAGCTCCATGCTGTCAGCACAGAGTCCAGTGTGGGGCTCCATTCCCCGAACTGTGAGATCATGACCTGAGCCAAAATCAAGAGTCAGATGCTTAACTGACTGAGCCACCCCAGGTACCCCAGCAGTAATTTTAGTTTAGGGAAACGATGCAAAAATAGTACAAAGGATTCCTATATACCCTTGACCTAGATTCCCACTTTATTTAATATTTTACATATGCCTTATCATTCACAATCTGCCTCTCTACCTCTTCTCTCCTTCCTTTTTCTTCCTTCCCTTCCCCTGTTTGTCCTTTGTATACATATAATGTATATGTAAGCATTTTTTTAATTTTCTGAGAATCAGCTATAGATGTTGCTCCTTTACTCCTAAAAACTTCAGTGTATAGTTCTTATAAAGAGGGATATTATTTTATAAAACCAAAGTATACATATCAAAATCAGTATATTAACACTAACACACATAGTATTTTTTAATCTGTAGACTTTGTCAGTTGTCCCATTATTGGGACAATTTTTATTTTAAAAAGAAGATAAATTTTGGTCCAAGCCTCAAGTCCGTATCGGTCATATTTAATTTTCATGTCTATTTAGTCTCAACTTTAATGTGCAACAATTGATTTGTCTCTTTATGTCCTTGACATTTTTTTTTAAGTAGTGGCCACCATCCTAGTTTGGGTTTTCTCATGTTTCATTTCAGATTATGTGTTTTTGGCAGGAATATCACTTAAATTTGTGTCCTGCCCAGTCCGTCTGATTATCAGCAGGTACATGGTGTCTCTTTGTTCGATTTTTCTTTTGTAATTTATAAATACCTCTACAAAAAGTACCTTGAGACCATGTAAATATGCTGTTTGGCATCAAACTCTTACTAGTTACAGCATTCACTGGTGATTCTTGCCTGGAAATTACTGTTCTGGTGATTTTTTTTTTAACTTTATCATTCTTTCTGTGTTTATTAGTTGACATTCTAGTGCAAGGAAGATGTAAAGGTCAAACCTCATTTTTGCAGGTGTAGGTATCCAGTTATTTCACCACCATTTTTTGCAAAGACTATCTTTTCCTCATTGAATTACCTTAGCACAGTCACTAAAAATCAATGGACCATATATGTTTGGGTCTGTTCTGTATGCTTTTCACATGTCCCCTTTCATTGAACACTTCCTTACTTTCTGAAACATCAAGATGTTCTAGGCTTACCTCATAATTTTCCTGCCCAAGCCCTGGAATAGCCTATTTATTCAGAGACTTCTGCTTCATTTTAGTGGAGGATATTTACAAACTAAGATCTGTGTGCTGTGTGTACTCATTGCTGCTGGGGTGTCGTTGTCTCTAGGTCTTGTTAGTGAGAGTTAGGAATGTTTATGTGTGTGTGCACAAACACACACATCTCTTTCTATATCTATGTATATTCAAAACCATGAGTTGTTACCAATAACTCCATTTTTAACACACCACCACAGTGTTCCTTCTGTCCCTTTTTTCTGTATATTTTCTGTATATTTTTTTGTGTCTTCTCCAGCCATGAAAAACCTGGCTCCAGTTATCCACAGAATTTATACCTGATTTCTCAATCCTAGAATACAAACAAATTCATTTCAAATTGGTTAACTCATACCACCATGAAAAACAAACCTACTAGTTGAAGTACAGTGTTTAGAATTTATTTTTAGTTTGAATGTATATGGTCAAAAATACTGTATTCAGAATTTATGTGTGTTATGTTCTTTACCTTTCTCTCCATCCTCTCCACTGCCCTCTTCCATCATCATCTACATTGTAGGTCTGTTCATTCAAAAGAAAGTTGGGTTCTTTGGTTTCTGTCTATATTCCATTTGAGATTTTTTTACCTCCATTTTACAAGTCCACTCATTTTAAATATGTGAAACAATAGGATTCAAAAAGTCAGAATGATACAAAAATGTCAAATGTGAATGTTTTTAATATATTTCTTTCTCCACAAAAGGAAGCATGGTATAGACTTTTTAATGTTTTGTTTTATTTACTTAAAAATCTATCCTTTAGAGACCTTTCTCATTATTTTTATAGACTGCAACATACTATATTATGTGGATGTAGATTATATATGAGCAATTTGCTTCTAGTATTTTGCAGTTGCAAACTGCTTCAAAGAATAGCCTTGTGTATATGGATTTTCACATTTTTGAAAGTTATCTGCAGAATAGATTCCTACTGTTAGGATTTCTGAGTCAAAAGATAAGTGCATATGTAATTTGTATTGTTGAAGGAGCATGGTTAGGGTAAATTCCTAGACATGGGATTGGTGAGTCATATATAGGTTTGTTAGTGTTGTCAAATTCTCTTTCAAAAGAGCTGTGCCAGTTGGCGTACCCCTCATCAGTAAATTAGAGTCGCTATATTCCTACGGCTTTTCCTACAGAAAGGGAAATACTTTTTTAATTTTTGTCAATCTGATAGGTGAGAAATTCTGTTGTCATGTAGTTTTAGCTTGTCTTTCTCTAGTTATGAGTGAGGTTGTATATGTCTTTTATACTATGCTTATATTTATCTTTTGATACTGTCTTTTCATTTTTATTCTACCTCCTTTTCTATAGGACCTTTGATCTTTATTTCTTCCATTTAAACAGTTTTTTATTAAGGATAGTAATCCTGTGTTGCAAATATTATCTTCCTGTTGGTCATGGAGATGTGATTTTGAAGAAAAGCACTTTTTTTTTTTTTAACATTTATTCATTTTTGAGAGACAGAGTGTGAGTGGGGGAGGGACAGAGAAAGAGAGAGAGAGACAGAGAGAGACAGAATCTGAAGCAGGCTCCAGGCTCTGAGCTGTCAGCACAGGACCTGACAACAGGGCTCAAACTCAGTAGACCACAGATCATGATCCGAGCTGAAGTCAAATGCTTAACCAACTGAGCCACCCAGGCAGCCCTGAAGAAATGAACTTTAAGTATAAAAACACAAAAAGTAAAAAGATGGAGTAGGGAATAACACTATCAGAGAAGTTAGACTTTAGTACAGGAAATATTATTAGAGATAAAGAAACACATTTTATTATTACAGAAGAGATAATGTATCATCCCAAGTCTGTATAAGTCTAAATATCAGAGTTTCCAAATACATGAAGAAAACATAAATGTTTTTTGTTCCAAATATTTGTTCCAAGTAAATGAAAAAAACAGAAATGAAGGCAAATTCACAATTATAGTTGGAGATTTCAAAATTCAGCTGTCAATAAAATAAACAGAAAATCAGTGAAGGTATAAAAGACTTGAACAACACTATCAACCAGCTTAACCTTGTAGGTATTTTTCTTCATAGATATTTATTGAACACTTCACCCAGCAATTGCAGATTATGTTCTTTAACACAGCAGAATTAAAATAGAAATCACTAACAATTTGGGAAAATTTTAAAATTGAAATTAGGGGCGCCTGGGTGGCGCAGTCGGTTAAGCGTCCGACTTCAGCCAGGTCACGATCTCGCGGTCCGTGAGTTCGAGCCCCGCGTCGGGCTCTGGGCTGATGGCTCAGAGCCTGGAGCCTGTTTCCGATTCTGTGTCTCCCTCTCTCTCTGCCCCTCCCCCGTTCATGCTCTGTCTCTCTCTGTCCCAAAAATAAATAAAAAATGTTGGAAAAAAAATTAAAAAAAAAAATTGAAATTAAAGCCTATGACAGAATTCAACATCTATTCATAATTAAAAACACTGAGCAGACTAGAATTTCCTTGGTCTGATAAAGACCATCTGTGGAAAAACAACAGTTAACATGATTCTTATGGTAAAAGATTCAGTGCTTTCTTTCTATTGAGAACAAGACAAGGATGTCCGCTTTTATTTCTCTCCAGTATTGTACTGGATGTGCTAGTCAGTACATTAAGGCAAAAAATAGAAATAAGAGGCATCATCTGGAAAGGGAGAAATGTGTTTGTCTACAAATAATATGATTGTGTCCATAGAAGATCCTAAAGAATATACCCAAAAAGCTTTGAGAATAAGTTAATTTAACAAGATTGAAGGATATATAGTACTTTTCTATATTCTAAGTGCAAAAGTAAAATGTTATAAAAAAATGCCATTTACAGGGGCGCCTGGGTGGCGCAGTCGGTTAGGCGTCCGACTTCAGCCAGGTCACGATCTCGCGGTCCGTGAGTTCGAGCCCCGCGTCAGGTTCTGGGCTGATGGCTCAGAGCCTGGAGCCTGTTTCCGATTCTGTGTCTCCCTCTCTCTCTGGCCCTCCCCCGTTCATGCTCTGTCTCTCTCTGTCCCAAAAATAAATAAACGTTGAAAAAAAAAATTAAAAAAAAAATGCCATTTACAGTAGCCTCAAAACATGTTACATACTTCAGGATGAATTTACAAAAAAAAAAAACAAAAAAACACCAGACTTTGAAACCCATACACTGAAAACCGTGTGGGAATTAGGAGCACCAACCCCCTGTCCAGTTGAGAATCCACTTATAATTTTTGACTTTCCAAAAACGTAACTACAGATAGCCTAATGTTGACCAGAAGGCTTATTGATAACATAAACAGTTGATTAACACATATATTGTATGACCTGAGCTGAAACCAAGTGTCAGACACTCACCTTACTGAGCCACCGAGGTGCCCCCCCATTCTGTTTTCTTTTTGCTCCTCTTCTTGGATAATTCAAAATTACCTTTCAGTTCATTGATTCTTTCTTCTGATGGTCAGATCTGTTGCTGAAGCTCTCTGTTGAATTCTTCAGTCCAATTATTATATTCTTTATCTTTAGGATTTCTGTTTGGTTGTTTTTTTATAGTTTGTTTCTTTGTTGAACTTCTCATTTCATTCAGGCATTTTTTTTTCTAATTCTATTTAGTTATCTGTGTGTTCTTACAGAGACAGTTCTTTAATCAGCTTAACTTGGGGTTCTTAATGAGCCAGCTGAAAGTTTCTTGAACAAGTGGGATTTACTATCCAGGTCGCTGTTTGGCCAAGGACGCTTACTGAGCTCTGATGTCAGCAGGGGCACTGGCTGGGAATGGTTAGATAGGACTGCTGACTTAGTTCCCTGTCCATGCACAGCTAGAACATGGCCTCCACAGTGCTTGGATTCTCTGCCCATGTTTCTTGGTTGGGCAGGACTGGGTGCTATACTCAGCAGTTAGGCAGGACTCTGAATTTGTTTCCCTGCCTGTATGGGGCCCTAAAACAGGCTCCCTAGCCATTATGACTTGATGGCTGGGGACCTGAATCTAGCAAGCTGCCCACCAAGCTCTCTGGCCAGATGGGGCCACCACCTCAGCTCTGCACATGAGCTAAGCCACTGGCTGGGTTCTCTGCTCAACTGTCCTTTTAAGCAGGGCTGCAGGTTAAGCTATGCAGCTTCCCAGATGTTCTGGTTAGGCTTCCTGGTTGGGTGGGGTGGAGTTATATTCAACCCTAAACAGATCTTTTAATTTGCTTCCCAGCCCAGGTTGGGCTATGGAACAGGCTTATGGCAGGTGTGGCTCATTGGGTAGGGATCTAAATCATATGGAATTGTCCACCAAGCTCCCTGGCCAGACGGGCCGGTGGCTTGACTTTGCAGTTGGGCATAGCCACTGCCTAGGATCTCCACTTGGGTGTCATTGCTAGGAGGAGTGTGGTCTGTCAAGATCCAAGCACTGGTAGCTGTACATCCTTCCCTCCCTTGCATCCCAATCTGATCTCCAGTGGTCAAGACCCACAGGTTCACCCCTGCAGATTCCCCCAGTGGTCCCCTTGTGACAAGACCCAAGTGGGCCTTCTGGGAAGCAACCCACCTTGGACGACATCCACCTTGGTCTATATCTTTCCCACTGGACATCCACCTTGGTCTATATCTTTCCCACTGGAAAAACTGTAGGCCCAGGGTACGCTCTTAGTGTGGTTCTGTCCCTGCCTTGGAGAGGTGATGTGGTCAGAGTGTAGCCATTCCTCTTACCTTTCTAATGTAGTCCTTCTCAGTCTCTGTGGTCCAGGAGGGTTCTTCAACCTCACTGCTGTGTTCTGGGATTTTCACAATAAGTGTCGTGTCCATGGATAGTTGCAGGTTGGTCTTCCTGTGAAGGGTGCTACAGTTAGCAACAACTTGAGTCACTGTCTCAGTGACATCACTCCCCAAAAGACAACATTTATAATAAGAAAAGGAGGAACAGGGAAAAGATATTCACAGTACACATATTTGACAAAGGGAATGTATCTAGAATATGTGAAGACCTCTTATAACTCAGTAAGACAAACACCCCTGTTAAAAAACTTTGAATAGACACTTTACAAAGGAAGATATCTAATTGAACAATAAATAAATGAAATGGTATTCAACATTATTAGTCTTTAGAGAAATGAAAATTTAAGCTAAAATTTATAATTATGTGATTTATTTTAAGTCACTGTTTTTCAGCTGTCTCTAATAAGAATCATATTTGAAACTATTTTAAACTGTTGATGACTTTGAAAATTTTATATGTTAAGGTACTTTTCCCCTCTTATTTCTGCTTGCAGTACTTATTGTGGACCAAGATGCAAAAGAGTAGTAACCAAATGTGAGAATATAACTGGTTTCTGGGTTTTTTCTAGACTTAAGGAATCACATTCTGGAGGTAGGGCTCTGGAATCTGCATTTCTACAAGCGTTCTAGATGATTAAGAAAGATACAGGTAGACCACAGAGCATTCTTTAAGAAGTACTGGGCCAAAGAGTACCTTTTGTTTAGGTATTAATTGCCTTTAGGAAAACATTTTAAATTTCCTGGTTTAAACAAATTCCCAAAGCTCCAAGAAGGCTTTATTTGCTTCATTTGGGAGCTACCTGCTTAACTTGGACCTCACAGTCCACCAAGCAACATAGACCATGTCTCACAAGAAAGATTTTTTGTATCTTCTCAGTTGTTCCCTTGCTTGAAGTCAGAAAATAGTCCTTATGCATCTCCTTATCCCCAAATAAATAATAAAAGGAATAACAATATTTGAGACTTTGAGAACAAATACAATCACTGTAGGAAGCATAAAATCATCCAATATTCTATTATAATGTCTCACTCAGTCTGTTTCTTTGAAATTGGCAAAGAATACCATTTTTTACATTGCCTTTGCCCCAATTTATTTTTCAACATTAAAGACTTGCAAACATTTGCTTTCTGTTAATAAAACGCTAAACAATGTCATGCCCTTTTATTTTTTTTTTTAACGTTTATTTATTTTTGAGACAGAGACAGAGCATGAACAGGGGAGGATCAGAGAGAGAGGGAGACACAGAATCTGAAACAGGCACCAGAATCTGAGCGGTCAGCACAGAGCCCGATGCGGGGCTTGAACTCACGGACCGTGAGATCATGACCTGAGCCGAAGTCGGACACTCAACCGACTGAGCCACCCAGGCGCCCCTGTCATGCCCTTTTAAAATAAGCGTAGTAGTGGGACGCCTGGGTGGCTTGGTTAAGCGTCCAACTTCAGCTCAGGTCATGATCTCACAGTTCGTGGGTTCGACCCCGCATTGCTCTCTGTGCTGACAGCTCAGAGCCTGGAGCCTATTTCAGATTCTGTATCTCCCTCTCTCTCTGCCCCTCCCCCACCCACACTCTGTCTCTCTCTGTCTCAAAAATAAACAAACATTAAAAAAGATTTTATTATTTTTTTATTTTTTTGACAGAGAGAGACAGAGGACGAGCAGGGGAGGGGCAGAGAGAGAGGGAGACAGAATCAGAAGCAGGCTCCAGGCTCTGAGCTGTCAGCACAGAGCCCGACCCGGGGCTCAAACTCACAGACTGCAAGATCGTGACCTGAGCCGAAGTCGGACACTCAACCGACTGAGCCACCCAGGCGCCCCTAAAAGAAATTTGTTGAAATAAGCATAGTAGCAAACATCTCTGTCAGCTGTGGATACATGACAGCTATGTCATTGAATTTGGGGGTTTTTTTAAATAAGATTATACCTGTGACAACTTGTGTTGTACCCACTCAAATATAAAACTGTTTCTTAGACATAAATCTGCTATTGTTTTGAAAATACATGTTTGTTTATGAGGGAATCATCTTTATGTATTTTTCCCCTCTCATATTTTGTGAGAAATCTGTAAATAACAAATGTCAGACACCACTTCTGTGGAGCACTTTTTGGGAGGTCTTAGCCCACTTAAAGCATAAAAAATGAAAACAAGGGGCACCCGGCTGGCTCAGTCAGATAAACATCTGACTTCGGCTCAGGTCATGATCTCACATTTGTGGGTTCAAGCCTTGCGTCAGGCTCTGTGCTGACAGCTCAGAGCCTAGAGCCTGCTTCAGATTCTGGGTCTTCCTCTTTCTCAGTCCCTCCCTCACTTGTGCCCTGTCTCTCTCTGTCTCTCAAACAATAAAACATTAAAAAAATTTTTTTAATAAATTTTTAAAAAATGGAAACAAGTTCTAAGGATTTAAAAGGAAGAAATAGAATTGCCATTGCTTGCAGATGATTTGTCTACAGAGGTAATCAAAGATAGTTATCATTTTGGCAGCACAGGTATTGACAGGAAAATCTAAGGGAATCTATAGACAAACTATTAGAATCAACTTGCCAAAGTGACTTGGGTATGAGATCAGTACACAAAAATCAGTAACTTTAAAAAATAAAAATGTAAAAAAAAGTCATTAGCTTTTTTTTTTAAGTCAGTAACTTTTTTATGGAAAGTAATAACCATATATATCCAGCAGCCTACTTAACATCTCATTTAGATAAGACATCTCAAATTTAAATGTCTAAAACCATAAGTACTCTTGAACGTCTAAACTGTCTATCCTTCCTCACTTCTTACCCACACCTCCTATGTCATGACTACATATCTGGTTTCTCAGGCCAAAATTTTAGAATTAAGTCATTCTTGATTTCTCTCCTTTCCCTCACGTTCCAAAACCAATCCATCAGCATGACCTATTGCCTTTACCTTCCAAATACATTCAGAGAAGAGCCATTTCTCGCCACACTGCCTTGCACTCCCACAGACCACTGCTACCATCATCCCCTCTTGTCTGGACTACTGCGAGACTCCCTTGCTGTCACTCTGGGGCTCCTACAACATACAGCATCTAGAATTAACCTTGTCAGATGCGTCAGATCACGTCACTCCCTTGATGAAAACACGACAGAGGCTTTTTGTTACACTTGGAATAAAATGCAGGCTCCTGAAAGGAGACGTGGCCTTTGTTCTTCTCTGATCTCAGCTCCTACTTCCACCCCCTCCTTCCCGTCACTCTGGCCACTTCGGCCTTCTGTTCCTCAACATGCCAAGGTATGTCTCCTTTCTTCCCCCGGATCTCCACCACTCAGGTCTTGGCTGCAGCACCCCTCCTCACAGAAGGTCTTCTCTGTTCCTACCGTGTTTGGTCTGTCTCTTTGTATGTCCCATCATTACCTTGTAGGTTCTACTTTTGTCTCCCCTACTGGGATGTTAGTGCGATGAGAGCAGGCTCTTTGCCTTGTTCCCATAGCACTGGCCACTAGACAGCCCCAAGCATTCACTACCTTTGTGTTGAGTCAGTGGGGGTGTGCATGTTTTTTGTTTTTGTTTTTGATCTTACCTGACCACTTTAGATGCTTCCATTTGCAACTTGGGGAATAGATTCTCATTTCTGTGAGAGAGAAAAAAAAAAACTGTATCTTAATCTTCTTTATATCTCTAGCATCTAATACAGTCAATGTTTATATATATAAATTAATGACATATACATATGCTTCATGCATTATACTTTTCCCCCTTGATTGGATTAAGACTTTGTATGTTTGAGTTTCACACCCTTGAAACTGATGAGCTAGTCGGCATCCCTTGATTTAAAGGTGCCAGAGAGTATCCTTGTTATATCATGCCTAAGGAGAGCAGAAATCAAAAGAGAGTAGATTCTTTACCTCTCACTGAAAGTGGCTCCTGTCTTGGGGGCACTTGTGCCTTCTTTGTTCCAGTGTCTTTAGATTTTTGCAAAGTAGGATCTTAGATTTTTTGTAAAGTAGAATCTTAAATTTGCTGTTTTCCTCCTTATTTGTGTTTTTCATCTTTTCTGTTCAGCATATGTAGAGGGATTATCAAGCTAAAAACTCTTTTAGACATTACTTTAGCACATTGATTCTACTACTCAGACTATGTAATCTTTGCAGAGTTGAGTTAAAGCTAAATTTGCAACATATTCTCAATGTCCTTGTCTATTTCTAATATATTTCTAATGTATCATTTGAAGCTTGTGTTCTTGTGAATTATGGTAATGGAAATAAAGTCTTACAAAATGGTTTTGCTCTAACATCATTTCTTAAAATACAACAGAAAGATAAACATTCACTATTTAGAAATGTTAGTGGCTTCCTGAATTTTTTACTTTCTCTGTGCTTAAACAGATGACTAGAGGCATGTGGACATCCCCACATCCTCCCGGTCATTTCTATATTGCATCATTGTTAGGGCGTGTCATGGTGATGTTTAGGAGGTTTGCTGTTCAGAAATCTGTTTTGGTGAGAAGTTCTAGTATCAAGTGGGAAAGTTAGAAATGATATTCATATATTTAGGCTAAGATGTTATAGATCGATGTGTTCCGAACTCTCAAATGAAAAAGCTATTTCAGTTCCTAAAACTTTGTCCCCAAATTCATTTTTGTTTAGTTCCTTTGACACTCTTGTTACGATGTGATTGTGGTTTTTGTCTGTATACTGTATTGTCTGCCAAGGATGTGTAGTTGTGTTGACTATTTATTGTTCATTGTGCAGGTATCAAAAAATACAAGTGAACATATTTAGATATGTTGGTATCAACTATATCAACCAAATAAATTTCAACATTGAATCTACTTGAGCATTTTCTGCTTTTACGTACCTTTGAATAGGAAAAATACTCCCTTTTCTTCATTTTTTAAAACGTACATTTCTTGATTTCATCTAATAAGAAAAGTAATGCACAATCCTGATAGGACATTAGACTCCATTTTTCCTAAAGATGACAGTCTCCTTCCATCAAATATAAGAGATTTAAGGAAACATGGCATGTATTTTGATCTTCATAAAAGAGTTCATTATTTTCTAACTAACAGTGAGTTTTCTCTCTACAGTAAAATTGTCTTTGAGTATGTTCTCTCATCCTAGAGTGGACCAGAATGGAGACTAATGAACCATTCTGAGATTATTAGGGCACAAGCAGTATTTATGGCGGCACCTGAAGGCAGGGAGAGGAGGTCGGCATACAACACCAAAATTGTTAGGCTCAAACACTGAGTATTCTTACTTAGAAAGTATTCTTTCTTGTGACAGAATTCAAGTGTCTGACTTCAGTTTGGGGATATATATTTTAAAGAATTATTTCTTACGCTGTTTTCTTTTTACTTACAGTATATCTCTGTACCGGGGTAATTGCAGACCTATACGATTTGAGCCACCAATGCTGGATTTCCATGAACAGTAAGTTTAAAATTTTCAGACCATAGTTTTTCATTAAACTATTATTTGTATTTTATGCATGCATCTGTCTTGCTTTTCACCCATGTTGTCTCTATGAGAAAGTTACCTTCTCAAGTCGTCAAGGAAACCGTGTTGTTGAATATGGTTTGAAAATGGGAAGCAAGTATCTATTATGAGTATTAACTTCTGAAGTTTGAAAGATAACTACCTATAGACTCCCTGGTTCAAAGGATCTTATATTCAGGAGCTGCATGAAACTTTTAGGTTACTTTTCTGATTAGCACTTTATCTCCACTTTTATTATGTAAGTTTTCCATGTGGATACAGAAAGATACAGTATTTATTTGTTTGCATGTGCTTTTAAAGTGCAGACTTCTATATATCACCAAATAAATATTATCAGTAACCCAAAAGGACAAACAAAAGAAAATCCTGCAGAGAGTTGTGATTCAACCACAGAATTGCTTCCTCAAACCAGATTTCTGGCTTCCCTTCTACCTCTGGGTATCAGGTTTTGCACATCTCAGATATACTGGGGAGAAGACAAGTCTTCATCTGTATTTGGTTCCAACCTAATTTAGCAAGTAGATAAAGAGAATATCTTAGTGATATAACTGCTAGACTAATGACACTCTGGTAAGTTAGGAGAAAAAAAGAATTTGAAAGGTAAGTGATAGAGAAACTGTATGTAGATCTCTTTTGATTCAGTTAATGAAATTTGTAATTTTCTTTAGTGTTGTCAAAATTGTAATTAGTCATTTTTTATTATAGTAAACACATTAGGTTTGAATAATTTATTTCCAATCTCAAACCTGGAATAATCAAATACACTAATTATATTTGTGTAGAACCACGTTAGAGTAGTTAGCATTAATAGCAAGATATCTGATAGCAGCCCCCATCTTCTAAGGAGATTATATTCTGACACAGATCATGGATTTGGGTGGTGGGAGTGCACAGAAAAGTTCGTGTGATTCCTTGGGCATTTCTAGATGGAATCAATATTTTGGAATAGTCATTATGTAAGCAAAATTGACTTCTGGGGTGTCTGGGTGGCTCAGTTTAAGCATCTGACTCTTGATCTCAGCTCAGGTCTTGATTTCAGGATGATGAGTTCAAGCCCCATATTGGGCTCCACACTGGGTATGGAGCCTACTTAGAAAAAAAAAAATTTGACTTCTGGGTGTTAGATTTAAAGACCATAATGTTCTGGGAGGCCTGGGTGGCTCAGTTGGTTCAACACCCAACTCTTGATTTCTGCTTAGGTCAAGATCTCAAAGTTCGTGAGATAGAGCCCACATCAGGCTCTGCGCTGACAGCACAGAGCCTGCTCGGGATTCTATCGCTCCTTCCCTCTCTGCCTGCCTCTCTCTCTCTCTCTCTCTCTCTCTCTCTCTCTCTCTCTCTCTTTCTTTCTTTCAAAATAAATAATAAACATTTAAACAAAGAAAAGACCATAGTGTTTAGATAGGAAACACATCACTATCATTTCTTATAAAAACGGTTTAGGTACAATGTCGAGATTGCAAGGAACATAAAGTAGAGCCTTAATCCATTCATAGTAATGTGTCACCCACAGTCTCCTTCTGTCAGATGTAAGAGATTTAAAGAAATATGGCACATACTTTGATCTTCATAAAAGAGTTCATTATTTTCTAACAGTGAGTTTTATCTCTACAGTAAAATTCTCTTTAAGTATGTTCTCTCATCCTAGAGTGGACCAGAACAGAGACTAATGGAGAAACATTCTGATATTAGGGCATGAGCAGTATTTATAGTGATGCATGAGGGCAGGGAGAGGAGGTCAGCCTACAACACTGAAACTATTAGTCTCAAGCACCAGGTATTCTTACTTGGAAAGCTTAACAGTAACTATTCTGGAGAGATCTTGTCAAAAGTTATATCCAGCCCTTTTCACTTTATATAATTTGTTTTTTTAGAGAGTTTTATAAATTTTATACATCACTTGAGATAAAGACATTTTCAGCTGTACAAAATGCCTAAATAGAAATTAGGAATTCCTGTTCCAAATTCTCTCTCCCTGGATCCTTTAAATAATGGCCCATCCCTGAAATAGGAGAAATTGAGATAATGTCACACAGGATTCTGGACTAGTGATTTTAACCTTTTTTTGAGGACTAGATGAAAGCTGTGAACCTCTTCCTTTCTCTCTCCAAACTCACACAAAGACACACAGTTGTATACAAATGGCATCTTGCACACAGGTTCAGGGATTTTCTAGACATCCCTCTCAAGGTCCATACGAGATCCTTCAGAGCTAGTGAGGAATTCCTGTTCTAGGCCACAGATTATTAAATCACCACCACAGAACTTACTGGGATTTTGCTTATTATGCTAGCAGTGCACATCCACTGTAGTAAACTTAGAAGATACTTACCAAGGGAAAGAAGAAAATAAAAAATTACCAACAGTTCAGCCCCTCAGAAACATTAACATTGAACTTTTATAGTTCAAGTCCTTTTTCCATACCTCTATATTTATTTATCGAGTCACAAAAAACATAACCATATTTTCTGAACACAAACTGTTTTATAACCTGCTTTCTAAACATAATACAGTGTATTTTCTTCTTTATTCCATTGAATTATCTGTTACTTTATTTTATGGTATTAAAGGACATTAAATTGTAAGGATAGATCTGTTAAATTCATTTATTTTTTTATATTGTTTTAAGTTTAATTCTTATCAGTGCTGAAGCTAATGATTTAAATACAGCATGACTATATCCTCAGGAGAAAGTCCTAAGAATGGAGTTGTAAAATGAAATGATATGCAGAATATAAAGGTTTTCAATTAATATTTAGGCTAGAGAATAATTTGGTGTCATGCACAAAGAGAACTGGTAAGAATAAGTGAATTAATATGTGACTAGAGAGGGAATAGATGGGATTTCCTTAAGAGCCTGGAACTGAAATCTCGTGAGCTGAGAGAAAGTGTGGAAGTTTATTGAAAGTGTGTGAGTGGACAGGTGAACTCCAGTGCAAGCAAGGTTCAGGCAATACAGTGAAGAAAATTATTTGAAGCCTAGCATGAGGTCCTAGGTATAGCACAGGAAATGAATATAGTAGGTATACTAGGCTATTCCCTAAGCCAGCAAATTTACATGCTACTCCCAAAATAGTGGAAAGGGGAAAAAAAAAAAAAAAAAAGAAGAAAGCCATTCTACCATTTTAAACTTCTCTTCGTCCAGTCTGAGAGCACTGAATGGAGTTTGTTTTTTTCTCACAAAGGTAGAAGTGGATCTGTAGAAGTAGGAGTTGGGGGCAGATGTGAACACATGTATATTAGGGTTCAGTCAGAGTTTTTATATGACTGTGTGAGTATATATATGTGTGGAGTTTTTATGAGGAATTGGTTTATACATTGTGGTAACTGGTTAAGCCCAAAGTGTACAGGGGCAAGCAGTCAGGAATGGAAGATCATGAGTAGTCTGGAACCCCAGGGGCAGGAACTTAAAGCTTGATATTCACAGGCAGGTTCTCAGGGAAGATGCTGAGGAAGCAGAACAATTGCAGATCCATCTGTTATTTAGAGTCTCTTAGGTAAGGCCTAACTTCTCTTTGAAAGGGCTTCCAACTAGTTAAAAGAGGTCTACATAATCTCTCTTTTAATTAATTTGAAGTCAGCTGCTTAGGGACTTGAATTATCTCTGCAGAGTCCCTTCCCAGCAGCACCTACATTGGTGTTTGAGTGAATAACTGGGAGAAGGTGTATGTATGCTACAAAATGGCGGCTGCCTCCCTTCCATGTTCCAGCTCTCAGGAGAGAGCATCACGTGTAACCCACCCTACGCAGAAACGTATGAGGGAATTCTGGGGACTATAGTTCAGCCCACTCCAGTTCATAGACCACAAAACCACCACATGGATGTAAACAAAGAGGTTACTAAATTTTGAATTTTGACCCTACGAGATTGCAGATAATGTGACTGGAAGAATTTGCCCAGCAGTTTAGAGCTAAGTTTCTTTTTATGAAACTTGAAAGTAGTTTTAGTACAAAGAGAGTGAAGTTGTGCGTTTTCACTGCAGAAAGTAAATTTTCAGTGGGTTAGGAAGTAACTGATTGTTACTAAAGGATTTCAGGGAACAGATTTTTTTTTTTCCACTCTAAAAAACAGACTTAAAAAAGAAATACCTCTCTTCCATGCTGAATGTTGTCTGCAGGCAATACCTGGGGTACTATGGGAACCATGTTGCAATTAGGGGTGCTAGTCTAAGGATAGAGCCAGCAAAATTTGTCTGAAAGTGGAAAAGTGGAAAGAACTTGCATCCTTGATTATAGTGTTGAATTAATCGACCCTGGAACTGCCCTACTTTAGGTCTTCTTGTTGGATAACACTAATTTTGTCTTTCTTGATCTCTTGTAGAGTACGTGGCACCGCTGACTTCTTCCTCCTTCTCAGATCTTTGTCGGCCTCTATCCTTGTGAACTCACTCTGTGTTTTTCTCCTGTGTCTAAAGCTCTTTTTTTGTAGTCTCTTTCAGGGTTCTGTTCCCTGTCTGTCCCCTAACTGTAGCTGCTTCTCTTTCCTCAGCCCCTTTTAGCCAACTCCACGTTTTTTACGGGGTGATCTCTTCCATGCCCTTGGCATATGCCTATGGTTTCCCAATCTGTGTCTCACCCCTCTCCCCCTACCACTTCCCTTGTGTTTGCAACAACACCTTAAACTCAGTGTGTCCTGCTTTTCTGTATTTCCAATCTCTGTGAATCTCTGTGAACAGTACAACAACTGTGTACCAGTTAGTCACCAAAGCCAGAAATCCTGATGCTTTCTGGATTCTTTCCTTTACCTCAAAGCACTCCATCCTTTCCCACCCCCCAAAATCCATTACCAGAATTCTATCAATTGTTCATATCTGCTTTTCTCTAATCTTGATTTCTCACCTTTCTCCTCTTAATTCAGGCCCTCTCATCATTTCTTATCTAGACTCTTACCACATGCCTGCCTTTTTCCAATTTATGATCTATACTGTCAACAGAGAAATCTTTTTACTATCCAAATCTAACCATGTCATTTCCTGTATGCTTTCCCACAAAAAATCCTTTGATGGTTCCTGATGTCTTTAGGATAAATACTGAATTTCTCAATATAAAATCTGTCCTTTACCTTTCTCCTGTACGACCCCACCCTAAACCACCCCTGTGGAGCACTACTTACCATTTCCTGAAGTAACTGGGCTTTCCAAGCTCAGGCATGTTGTACATACTTTGAGTCTCCCCTGTAAAAAGAATTCTGTGGACATTTTCATATAATAAAAAAAAAAAAAAGGAGAAAGGACAGGTAATAAATGTGCCCTTAACCTAAATTCAAAAATAAATATTTTTGCCATATTTACTTCATATTTTTGCCCATTTTAAATCATTTGAGAGTAGTGGACATAATGCCATTTTACTCCAATACTCTTGAGCACACATTTCCGTATATAAGAACATGCTACATAGCTATAGTAGTATTACTTGTAAGAAAATTAACAGTAGTTACAGGGTGCCTTTAATCCCTCTGTTTTGGTTAGTGCTGTAGTTGTTTGGTTCTAAGTAATAGAAATCTGACTGAAACTACAGAGGCAAAAATGAACATATATTGGAAGGAGTACTGAGGACTGTAATATATCTGCAGAAAGGTCAGAGATACAGCTACGACCCAGAGACAACAGGATCCATGTTATCACACCGCCAGGAGTCTTCTCTCTGTCTTGTATCTCTGCCCCACTCTGTATTGGCTTATTCTCTCCCACTGCCAATAGCTTTTTCCTATGACGATGAAAACAAATCCACTGACTGCTCTTCAGACCTATTTTCTGTAGCCTCCCTCTATCACCGCATTCATAGCTTCTTTTCCCTTAGTTTGAAAAATCTCAAGAGTAGCACACTGATAACCTGTGGTTAGATCATGTATGAACTCCACCAGACAAACAAGGAGAGTATTTGATAGTGAACATGCCTTCCAGGTGTTGTCCCTATGTTTATTAGGGTTTCACCCAGTGCAGAGAAATCATACAATGGGCAGATACTCCAGTTGGAGTCCACTACAACCTCCTTGGCCTGTTGAATCCCTAATGACCTTTAGTAGTGTAGAGTACTCCTCTTCTCTGTACAGCAAGCCTTCCCCAGCCTGCCTAGCAGAGGTCGAAAGTGCCTTCTGTCTGCTTCCATGGTGTTGTGTTCACCTCACAGAGGTGGGGTGGATCCCGACCCAAAGTTTGGGTCAGCTGTCAAGACTGATAATGTCACATGCACACACACCAAGTTTATTATATTCACAGAATGAAGCATGCAGGGTGGGCTCCCCAGCAAGTCTGAAAAATGCCCTTTAGAGTGCAGAGAAAGGAGACTAGCTTGGCTTTTATTGGCAGGAAGGAGTTGGTGAGGCTGGGGCAAACTTGCAAAGTTTGAACTTCTCACTAGATCCGAGAGAGAGAGAGAGAGAGAGAACTGGCTTTCTTATCTGCTTGCCCAGGTGTGGGATGTAATCAAACATCAGAAATGAAATTAGAGTCTTCATTACTCATGACATCTACTGACTTATGTCAGTGCGCTGGGTTTTGCTCTAATTGTCTGTTTAGATGTCTGTTTCCCTGCTAGACCAGGCTATGAAGATAATTTACCTATTTATTTTTGTGTCTCTGGTACATGTTTCACACTCAGCACTTTTGAAAAATTTTATTTTAGAAAGAGAACATGAGTGGGAGAGAGGGGCAAAGGAGAGAGAGAGAGAGAGAGAGGGAGGGAGAGAGAATCCAAAGCAGGCTCCACGCTCAGTACAGAACCCAACACAAGGCTTGATCCCACGGCCCTGGGATCATAATCTGAGCCAAAAGCAAGAGTTGGATGCTCAACCCAATGAGCCACCCAGGTGCTGTACCACACTTAACACATATGGTACATTATCTTATTTAAAAAAAATTTTTTTTTAATGTCTATTTTTGAGAGAGAGACAAAGACAGAGCACGAGCCGGGGAGGGGCAGAGAGAGAGGGAGTCACAGAATCTGAGGCAGACTCCAGGCTCTGAGCTGTCAGCACAGAGCCTGACATGGGGCTCGAACCCACGAACTGTGAGATCATGACCTGAGCTGAAGTCTGATGCTTAACCGACTGAGCCACCCAGGTGCCCCTTCAGTAAATTAAGTCCAACAAGATTGCCTGTTGATTTCTTGATTTCAGTTAACTTAATTTTACATTCTCAAGTGATTTTGTCAGACTACAATGAATATTTGTTATACCTTTTCTACTTGATCCGGCAGTGTACTGACTTAATGCCCATGCTGGAAATGTTTCATTGTCTTGATATGTATAGCAATAATTTAAGGACTTGAGAAGAATATCCTTAACAGAACACTTTACAGTATTTTTCCAAAAAGTGTAAGTAGTTATCATTGCTTACTACCTTGACTCATACACTGAAGTTTTGCCTTGTATGTTTTCTGTGACCTATGTCCATTGCTTGTGGTCATTTTTGGTAAATCGGTTTTAAAACACCCTTTGCAGTATCTGGAACAACTTTCAATTGGATAGAATTTACCATTCCAAGTTGTATCTGATGGTCATCCAGGGCTTCCAGGAGAGTTTCAGGCCTCTTAGCAAGGATGCCACTCTAGTACCCTGGCTGCTTTCTAGACCCCCCTGTAACTGACTCCTCTCACTACTTTGCTCATTCCTACTGCCCTCTAGAGCTTCTTTCATAGTAAATCATGTTAACTTTCTTCAAAAATAGGCTTTCTTTGTTTTCATCTATTACATTTCAATTGATTCTGTAATTCTACCTCTTTTCCCCTCTCCCCTCCCTTCCCCCCATCTCTCTATTAACAGTTAGTTGGAACAGTCTGGGCATGACCACCTCCCCGCATCCCTCTGCACCCCCCTCAGTTATTTATGCCAGTGCTGTTAAATATTTTTCTGTTTCCATAACAACAACTTTTTTCAAACATTTGTTGCAGAGTGCAGAAAGATGCTTTGGGTGAAAACTTGGTTTGCTGAGTTCTTTGGTTTATGTAATTATTAAGTACAGAAAATCTTGATTTCAAATCTAAAGCTTAAAATGGAGACCTAATGGCTTAAAGAAAAATGGAAAATGTTGCTTAAAATGGAGGTCTTTATTTTCAAGTTAAATTCAGTTCTTGAAAGGTGTTTCTTCCAGTCACTTTTTCATAGTCCAGTAAAATCAAGTAGGTTCTCTTCTAAAGAGATGTTTGGTGCCTTTTAGCTTTTCAAGTTTCTAACTATTCCACCAACAGCCCCCTCAGCCCTCAATCTAAAATGTGCTTAAGAAGATGTTCAGATTTTGTGGTAATTGAGTGGTACAGAGGACTGCATATTGATTTGACCCAGTTTCCTGCCAAAAGTTGTGTTTGGTAGAGTGCTGTGTCACTGTCATTCATAAGGTTTGTCTGAGGGCACTTGCTCAGCCATTTTTTCAGCTGTTTCCTGGCATTGCGTTGTCTTTCTGTGGCATGGGAAACTTGCCATTGACCACAAAATTGCAGCTTACTTTTCAAGCCGGTCTCTAGTTCATAACTTATTCTTCCTAATTCTTTTGTGCCTCACACTCTTCTGAAATATGGACAGTCAGTAGCTCTGCACAGACAGCACAGAGAACAGCTGTATATTTGATTCCACTTGGTTTATCTATAAATAATTCACACTGTCCTCTTTGGCCCTCCTTTGGTCTTTGGAGTAGGTGACAGTGGAAACAAACAGAACTGGCACTGTAAGCATTCGAAAATCTTTTTTTTATTTTAAAATCTTACTGTCTAGGAGCGCCCAGGTGGTTCAGTCGGTTAAACATCTGACTTTGGGTCAGGTCATGATTTCATGGCTTGTGATTTGAGCCTCATGTCAGGCTCTGTGCTGACAGCTCAGCCTAAAGCCTGCTTTGGATTCTGTCTCTCTTTCTCTTTCTGCCCCTCCCCCGCTCATGCTCTGTCTCTCTCTGTCTCTCAAAAATGAATAGACGTTAAAAAAAAAAAAATTTTAAATCTCACCTGTCTAGCCAAGTGTCTCGCATGCTGTTTATGACAGGCAGAATTCTAAGATGGCCTCCCAAATTCCTGGCCTCCAGGGTGCACACACACACCTTCTCCCAGTCAAACATGAATCTAGATGTTGCTGTGAAGGATTTTGGAAATGTAATTAAGATCCCAAATCAGTTGGCCTTTAAAACACGGAAATAATCTGTGAGGCTGAGATGATGTCATGAGCCCTCCACATTTGGCTGTAAGAGTCATAGACAGAAATGGCAGTGATTTCAAGAGAGGTGTTGATGTAAGGGAGTTTGTTGTGCCGGTTTTGGAAATGGAAAGGGCCATATGGCAAGAGACTGGAAGCAACCTAAATATCACCAATAACCTGAATGAGCCTGGAAGATGTGTGAGTGAGACCCTAAGCAGATCAAGCAGTCATGCTGGGCCTGGACTTCTGATTTACAGACCTATAAGATAATAAATGGGTGTCATTTTAAGCCTCTAAGTTTGTGGTAATTTGTTGTGTAGCAGAAAACTAATTGCTCTGCTTATTTATTTACAAGTAAGCATGCATTAGTACTTGACCAGAGTTTTTCATGGTTTAGTGTGACTTCTCTTTTCAGTCCCCCATTTTATCATGGATTCTGTTCACAACTCCAAGGGAACAGAAGAGAGGGAGAGGGAGGGGCAGGGGAAGCTGTTTTAATATGTCTGTAAGCAGTTCTGTCCTAGGAGGACTCCTTCTGCTTCCTGTGGTGTGGACTGCCCAGAGCTGCAGGAAGCCTGCTCTGTCCAAGCCTGCATAACTAGAGTGGCCTACTGATACCCTTCCTGAGATGTTCCCTCTGTTCTTGTTACTACAAACTTCTTTGAACAGCACGAGTAGATGACCCTTCTCCCCTGAGCAAAGATTCATTTCTGTAGGGTGTGTCATTTCCTCTTTGATCCCTGGAAGAAAGGGCAAGACCAGCCTCAGCAGCATTGCAAATCAAGCATTCTGATCCACTCCCCCCTGCCAGGCTCCTTATGCCTCCAAGCTTGTTTCCTTACCCTGGAGTCCTCTCCTACAGAAGGCCATCTTCAGTCGTCTTCTTGAAGGATCCCCCAGATTACCTGTCCGTCTTATACCGTGTCTTCTTTATCTTAACTGAGATTGATTACACTGAGGTCATTGGAGGGAAAACGTGAAGATCGAATTCACAGGGAGTGAATGACTGGTTGCCAGTCACCCTGCAGGACATTTGAATTGTGAAAGAGTGTAGTGGTAAACTTTCAGGATATAAGGACATTTTTGTTTCCGTGTACTGTTATTCTATTTATATATCTGTATAAAGCTTGAGAAAAAAAGAATTTTATCTTCCATGTTGTCTTTGTACAGCTCCCTGCAGCATCACACACAAAATTTGAGACCCCAGCTGGCTCTGTACCTATTTCCCTAACTGTTTCATGGTCCTGTGACCCCCACCTGCAATTGATGAGCCTGTTGGTTAAGGGGTCTAGCTCCCGAGAAAGTCTCGGGAGCAAGAGGAATTCCACTGAGTTTGACGAGCTTCTGAGGGCGATCAGCTTCCTACTTCCTAACCCTAAATGTGTTGTTATAAGCCTCCTGCAGATACCCCTCTGCCCCTGCCTCAGGACCTAAGCCCTGGTTCTGCCTTTGTTTTTTTTTTCCTCACAGTTGGACTCTTAAGCCACAGAAAGATTGTAGACCTCATGGTGGCTGGACTGTAAGCCATGAAATTATTTTGGACCAGTTTTTTGCTTCTACATCCTTCCCACTTGTGACAAGAGTTTGTAGCATCTGCAGTGTTGAGCTCTCAGAAGGGAAATATGATTTGGTGTTTAGCCCTTAGAGGCACCAGAAAACATTAACCTCAACAAGAAAACTTCATGTCATCATTATAAAGAAATTCTCAAATGATGTGTAAAATAAACCATAGTGTAAACCATTATCAAAACCTTTAAAATGGGTTAAGTGTTATAAAAGACAGCAAATAGTTCTTTACAAATTGGTAAACCTTATCTAGATGAACCTGACTTTTTTGTGTAATATGGAACAAGAGACTGTCATTCCATTGTAGAAAAGACAAAATGTTTAAAATAATCCAAGATTAGGGGCGCCTGGGTAGCTCAGTCATTTAAGCCTCCAACTCTTGATTTCTGCTCAGGTCATGATCTCACAGTCGTGAGATTGAGCCCCACTTCAGGTTCCACACTGAGTGTGGAGTCTGCTTAAGATTCCCTTCCTCTCCCTCTGCCCCTCTGTCACTTGCACTCTTTCTCTCTCTCAAAAAATAAAATTTTAAAAATGACAACATTTAAAATAATCCAAGATTAAAGTATAGACAAAGCTGCAAAAAAAATGAGTAAAGGGGTGGTAAATTGATTTTGATGTTGATTTAGATGATAAGGAATTTGAAAATCAGGTGAAATAATGTGACTATATTAAAAGTCAGGTTCAATACATGAAATTCTGACCAACTTTTGACTTTAAGGATTTTGGAGAAAAAAAAAAAAGTGAAGCCCTAATGAGGACGTTAAACAGAAACCTTAAGGAAACAAACTAATCTTTCTACTTGGACAATAAAATGACCTTTGATTTTATTTATTGTAATGTTTAATTATAATACTTCTGTCCTGAGTTCTCTAATATTCTGTTTTGTGTAACATTTGTTAAAGTACTTTTCAAATTGAATTCTTGGGAGATCATATTTAATATATGGGCTCTCTCTTGACTAAACAGGATTCAGCATCGTACAGTTATATAAGAATCACCTGTAAAAATAAGCCAACATCATGATAAAGCTGGCTTACGTGTAGGCCTTCAGCAAATACCTTTTAACTCATTGACCTCAAGTAACAAAACCATCTTAACTGATGGTCACTCTAAACCAAAAAAAAAAAAAAAAAAAAAAAACCTCCAAATGCTTTATTCTAGTTTTATATGGTGATGCTTAATAATTATAGAGTAGTATTGCTTTCCATAGTATTCTCATTACTTTACCATCACGCTGTTTACTTTTTTTCATGAAATATACACATAGAAAAATGCATAAAGTATATATGTAGTTTTACATATGCTACCCAGTCAGATATTATTATATATTTTTAGTTTATGTAATTATGTTTCAGTATACAGATACTGTGATATAAATCATTCTGGGGGGGGGTTGTTGTTTTTTGTTTGTTTGTTTTTTTGGCTGTATTGAGATGTAATTAACATAACATTGTAAAAGTTTAGGTACACAACATATTGATTTGATATACTTACACATTACAAAATGATTAGCATGGTAAGGTTAACACTGTCGTCACAGCACATAATTACCACTCTCTTTTGTGGTAAGAACATTTAAGGTTTTAGCAACTTTCAAGTACATAATACAGTATTAACAACTATAATCACTATACTGGACATTAGAACCCTAGAACGTATTCATCTTCTAACTAGAGGTTTGTACTCTTTGACCAACATCTCTCTCTTCGCTCCCCCCCCCTTACCCCTGGTAGCCACCAGTGTTTGTCTTTCTCTGTCTAACTTCATTTAGCATAATGCCCCCAAGGTCCATCCATGTTGTTGCAAGTGGCAGGATGTCCTTTCTTGTGGCTGAATAATATTCCATTGCATATAAGCATACCATATCTTCTTTATCCATTCATCCATTGACAGACACTTAGATTATTTCCATTCCTTGGCTATTGTGAGTAATGCTGCAGTGAACATAGGAGTGCAGATATCTCTTTGAGATCTTGTTTTCATTTCCTTTGGATATGGGAAGAAATAAGATTGCTGGATCATGTGGTAATTCTGTTATTAACTTTTGAGGAACCTCCATATTGTTTCCATAGTGGCTGCATAGTTCCTTCTTTTTCTTACGTTTTTAAAGCTTCATTTTTGTTAGATGTCCATCTGTTTTCTTATTTCTAACCATAGCAAAGAATCCACATTTTACCCATAACTCCTTCTTTAGTGGCTATACATATTATCTCTAATACCCTACCGCCACAAACAGCCCTGCAGTGAATACTCTTGCAGGTTCACTTATGGACTTTCATGAGGATTTCTTTGGAATATAAGGACAGGAGAGGAATGCATAGGTCATAAAGTGTGAGTACACTTCACTGTCTTGGTGTTGCCTGGTTGCTTTTGTGCTTATCTGTGCCTTCCTATATTTCCACATCCCTTGTATTTGTACTAATGCTTAACATCAGCCAACTTTCTGTTTTTGCTAGTTAAATAGGGATAATGTGGTACTTCATCATTAATTTTGTATTTCTCTGATTGCTATTAAGTTACAGTATCCATCTTTTTATATGCTTATTGGCCTTTTGGGTTTCCTCTTCTGTGAATTGCCTGTTCATATCTTTTGACCTTTTTTCTTTCGGGATTCTTACTAACTTGTTAGAAATTCCTTTTGTAAGCTAGAAATAACTTTAAAGTCTAAAGATATATTTAGATATTGTAAGTATCTTTTCCCAGCTTGTCACCTGTTCACTTTTCCCATCCCATACTTTGTTGAATCAGAAAGTCTTAATGTTTTCCCCAAATTTTGAAAAATTTAAAAGTTCAGAAAAGTTAGAAGAATAATATGGTGAATACCTATATAATCTTTATCTAGGTTCACCAAGAGTCAACCTTTAGCACATTTACTGTCTCTCTTCTACACACACACACACACACACACACACACACACACACCACACACACACAGAGACTACTTTTTTTTTTTAAGTAAATGTGGACATCCTGCTACTTCATCCCTGTGTTCATTAGTATGTAAATCCTAAGGGACAGACATAACCATATTCAGTTTTCTCTAATCGCCAAAAATATGTCCATTATTGTATACGGTCCCCCAACCAGGATCAAATCAAGGATGACACACTGTATTTGGTTGGTTGGTGTCTTTAATCTTTAAACTACCTTTCTCCTTTTTTTCATTTATAAGATAGAATTTTTTGTAGTTCAGATCAGTTGATGTATAGAATAGTCCACAAACTGGATTTGCCTCATTATTTCTTCATGATTAGAATCAGGCTAAATACTTTTGTCAAGAACATTATATAGATAATGTATATTTCCCATCACATAACATCAGGCAGCCAATAAGGCCCATATTTCTAATTGTTAATGATGCTGAGTTTGAGTACTTCCTAAGGTACTCTCTACCAGATTCTGTACATTGTAAAGGTACCTTTTCCTTTTTGTAATTAGTAAGTAATATGTGGGGTTAATAACATGTTCTCCAGCAACCTTTCATTTTAATAGTTCTACCTACTTATCATATTATTGACTCTTGCCTAAATCATTTACTACATTGATAATTGCAAAATGGTGATTTCTTTTTTTCCTCAGATTCTAGCAGGTTTTTTTTTTCATTTAGGAGCCAAGATTTTTCTGTGAAAAGTATCGTCCTTTCTTTTTCCTTTGACTGTCACTATAAACAAAAGGTCAGCAAATTATGGCCCTTGCCACCCATTTTTGTAAATAAAAGTTTTATTGGAACATAATCATACATGCTCATTTACACTTTATGGTTGCTTTTACACAACATTGGCAGAGTTGAGTGTTATGACAGAGATTGCATAGTCTGTAAAGTCTAAAATATTTACTGTCTGGCCTTTACAGAAAAAGGTTGTTGATCCCAATTATAGACTCATATATTCTCTTCTTTATTTAATGTGTTATAACCCTTTGCTTTCACTGTTCTTTTTGTTCCAAATTTTATAAATTTTCCCAGTAGAAGCCTGTTTAAGCTGATTTCTATCATTTTTTGTAAGTTCCATTAAGCTTTGAACATTTCTTTGCTTTCTGATTCAACAAGACATTCTAGACTTCCCTCTGTTTTCATTGTCCTAGACCTGGAATGAGCCAAAAGTATGAGAAGTCCTGGTTTCTTTTTAGGGGAAATGACATTTCAAACCCATATCTGGGCACCAAAGTGTGCTTATTGCTCTGGATGTCATTGCTTCTTGGCTTTTGTGAAAAGATCTATAGAGGAACATAGGCGTATACTATATAAATGAATATATGCAAGTCATGTCCCATACTGATAATTCTAATTCATATTTTACCAATTCAGATCCAGAGTCATAGAGTTTTTCCTCATTATTCCCCATTTTGTATCTGCATCTTATTTTTCCACAAAATAATTATTAGAATATTACCTTTAAATATTTGGTAAAATTTGACAGTAAAGTACCCATGGACTGGAATTTTCTTTGTGGGAAGGTTTTAAATTATGAATTTAATTTCTTAAGTAGTTTTATTTTTTGTAATGCTTACATATTTTTTTTCTTATTTTACCAGTTTTGGTAAGCTGTGTTTTTTTCTGGGAGTTTGGTAGTTTTAGGATAATTTTTAAATTTACTAACATAAAGTTGTTAATGTTGTTTTAATGTTTGCAGTATCTGTAGCGATACCTCCTTTTATCATTGCTCATACTGATATTTTGTGCCATCTCTTTTTTCTCTCTCAGTCTTGCCAGGTAGTTGTCAACTTACTAGTTTTTTACCCCCAAGAAGGGTGAACTTCTGACTTCATAGATCATCTCTGTTTTACGTGTTTTATTACATTGATTTCCACACTTGCTTTTATCCATTTTTTACTTGTATCTTCTTTAGATTTAATTTGCTGTTCTTTTTCTCATGACATGGATGCTTAGTTCATTAAATTTTAGGCTTTTTTTTTCTTCAAATATATACATTTTAATTCATGAATTTTTCTTTAAGCACAGAATCAAGTTTATTTTACAAGCTTTTAATAAGTTAAGTTTTTAATTTTCATTCCAGATAGTTCTTAATTTTTATTCAGATTTTGTCTTTGATCCATGGGTTATTTACACATGCATTGATCTATTTACATATTTATAGAAAATCAAGTTATCTTTTCTTATTGATTTCTGTTTAACTGGGCCAAGACTAGAAAATTCTGCATATAAAAGAGTTTTATAGAAGGGATAGAATAGAAAATAACTAGCAAGATGGTACTTTAACCAGATCAATAATTACATTAATTGTACATATAAATAGTCTAAACACACCAATTAAAAGACCAAGATTTTCAGATTAAAAAAGCAAGACTCAACTAACAATAGAAACCCAAAATATAGGAAGCAAAACTGACAGAACTGAAGGGAAAAGTAGACAATTCAGCACTAATAGAGACTTTAGTACCCCACTTTCAATAATGGATAGACCATCTAAGCAAGAGATAACAAAAGAAACAGAAGACCTGAAAACAGTTCAATGCCATTAGACATCTATAGAACATTCCACTCAACAACAAAGTACTTACACTGCTCACACACACAAAGAACGTTCTCCAAGATAAACTGTATGTTAGACCATAATGTAAGCCCCTATAAATCTGGAAGTCATACAAAGTATGTTCTCTGATAACTTCATTCTTTAATTAAATAAATTGGCAAGCAATAAAAAAAAAGAATCTTGAGATATTAAACAACATATTCTTTAATAATGAATCAAAGAAGAAAATCAAGAAAGGAATTAGAAAATGCTTTCAGATAAGTGAAAAGAAAATATACCAGAATTTATGGGGTACAGCAAAAGCGTTGCTCAGAAAGAAACTTACAGCTATAAATGTCTTAATCAGCAAAGAAAAAAAATCTCAAATCAGATATCTAACCTTCCACCTTGAGAAACTAGGAAAAGAAAAGCAAAATAAAAAATAATTAGAAAGAAATAATAAAGACTAGAGAAGAAATAAATGAAATAAATGAAAAACAGCAGACAATATTAACAGAAATTGGTTCTTTCAAAACAGCAACAAATTTGACAAACCCTTAGCTAAATTAAGCAATAAAGAGAAAAAGACTCAAGTTACTAAAACCAGGAATGAAAGAGGTGATCTTTGTATAGAATATAACCTTACAGAAATAAAAAAGGATTGGGGCACCTGGGTGGCTCAGTCGGTTAAGCATCCAACTCTTGATTTTGGCTCAGGTCATGATCTCATGGTTCGTGAGATCAAGCACCTTGTCAGTCTCTGCACTTGTAGAATGCACTCTACAAGTGCAAAGCCTGCTTGGGATTCTCTCTCTCCCTCTCTCTCTCCCCTCTCCCACTCATGCTCTCTCTCTCAAAATAAATAAATAAACTTAAAAAGAAATAAAAAAGGATTATAAAGGAATACCATGAACAACTGTATGCTAACAAGTTCATTAACTTAGTTGAAATAGACAAATTCCTGAAAAGACACAAATTTCCAAAGCTGACCTAAGAAGAAATAGGAAATCTGAATAGACTTATAACAAGAGTTTGAATTAGTAATCAAAAAACTTCCCAGAATGAAAGCTCTGACTCACAGAAAGCCTTATTGATTAATTTTATAAAAAATTCAAAGAAGAATTAATACCAGTCCATCATAAACTCTTCCAAACAATAGAAGAGTGAACATTTCCCAACTCTGTATGTTAGGCCTGCATTACCCTTATACCAATATCACACAAAGACACTATAAGAAAACTACAGACCAATACTCCATGTATTCCTCCACAAAATAATAAAATATCTAAAAAAGATTATATACCATGGCCAAGTGGCATTTGTTCCAAGAATGCAAGGTTAATTTAACATCTGAAATTCAATTAATGTAATATACCATGTTAATAGAATAAATGGGAAACATGTGAGTATGTCAGTAAATAACACACACAGAAAAGGTTTTGAATAATACATCCTTTCATGATAATAACACTCAAAAAACTAAGAATAGAAGAGAATTTCCTCAGCCTGATAAAGAGCTTCTATGAAAGTCACATAGTTAACATTCTGTTTAATGGTGAAAGACTGAAAGCTTTCCCCCTACATCCAGAACAGGGCAGTTATGCAAGAAAAAGAAACAGTAGGCACCCAGACTGGAAAGGAAAAAGCATCTCTATTTTCAGATGTTATACTCTTGTATATAGAAAATGATAAGCAGTCCACTTTTAAAAACTTGGAATGAGTGAGTTCAAGGTTACAGGATATAAGATCAATATACAAAATTATATTTCTCTACACTAGCAATGAGCAATTTAAAATTAAGAAAACAATTCATTTATAATAAATCAAAAAGAATAAAATACTTAGCTATAAATTTAGCAAAAGTAGTGCAAGACCTATATATTAAAAACAACAAACCATTGTCAAAAGAAATTAAAGAACTATAAATAAATGGAAGCCATTTCATATTCAGAAATCAGAGGACACAAATAAAGATGGCAGTACTCCCTAAATTGATCTATGAATTCAACAAAATTCCCATCAAAATACCAACTGACATTTTTGTAGAAATGGACAGGCTGATCTTAAAATGGACATGAAATCAGAGGGATTCAGAACAGCCATTCTTTTTTTTTTTAATTTTTTTTTTAACGTTTTATTTATTTTTGAGACAGGGAGAGACAGAGCATGAACAGGGGAGGGTCAGAGAGAGGGAGACACAGAATCTGAAACAGGCTCCGGGCTCTGAGCTGTCAGCACAGAGCCCGACGTGGGGCTCAAACTCATGGACCGCGAGATCATGACCTGAGCCAAAGTCGGCTGCTTAACCGACTGAGCCACCCAGGCACCCCCAGAACAGCCATTCTTTTAAAAGGAGACCAACATTGGAGAATTTTTAGTGCCCAATATTAGAAACCTATAAGTTTTAGTAGTCAAGACACTGTGACACTGCCATAAAGATAGACATATAGGTAAACAGAAAAGAATTTAGTTTCCAGAAATAGAAATTTACATTTATTGCCAATTGATTTTGACAAGAGTGCCAAAACAATTAAATAGAGAAAGAACAGTCTTTGCAACAAATGGTGCTGGGCCAACTGGGTATCCAGATGCAAAAGAATTAAGTTGCACGCCTGCCTTAGAGCATACACAAAAATTAATTCAAAGTATATAATAGAGCTAAATGTAAATGTCATAAAGCTGAACTATAAAAGCTTTAGAAGAAAAGATTGGAATATATGAACATATCTCCATTATCCATTGGTTTATGCAGTGATTTCTTAACTATGACCCTAGAAGCACAAGTGATAAAAGACAAAATATACAAATTGAATTACATAAAAATTAAAAACTTTTGTACTGCATGCAAATGATACCATCAAGAAAGTTTGGGGCACCTGGGTGCCTCAGTCAGTTAAGCGTCCGAATTTGGCTCAGGTCATGCTCTTGCAGTTCGTGGGTTTGAGCCCTGCGCTGGGCTCCATGCTGACAGCTCAGAGCCTGGAGCCTGCTTCAGATTCTTTGTCTCCCTCTCTCTCTCTGTCCCTCCCCCACTCACACTCTGGCTCTGTCTCTCTCTCAAAAATAAATAAACGTAAAAAAAAAAAAAAAGAAAGAAAACAGTCCACACAATGGGAGAAAATACTTGGAAAAAATCTCATAAGATACTTAGATCCACAATATATAAAACTCTTGCAACTCCTTAAATTTTATTCTCTGTTTAAATACAGTGTTTCCTTATCTCTCCTTGTTGACACTTCATGAACCCTTTCAGTCAAGAATTTATCTTTTTTTAAAGTTTGGGTTTTACCAGGGCACCAACTTCGGCTCAGGTCATGATCTCACAGCTCATGGGTTCGAGTCCTGCGTCAGGCTCTGTGCTAACAGCCCCTGTGCTAACAGCCCTTGCTTATGCTGTGTCTCTCTCTGTCTCTCAAAAATAAATAAACATTAAAAAAAAAAGTTTGGGTTTTACCCATTAATTTTGTCCATATTCCTTAAATATTCCTATAGTCCACCTTCCAAATATTACCATTTCTAGGTGTGCCCTACATATCTGCTTCTCGCTTTTTTTTTAGCTCTGTCTTTTAAAATATTCTGAGTATGTATTTTTTTTCTTGCTGAATTGTGAGCTAAATTGTCGATCCGATCTTCCAACTCACTAAGAGATTTTTACCTACCTTTATACATTGTACTTTTATACTAATAATTTCTTTTGTTTTCTGTATGATTTCTTGCTTCATTTTACTAATATCTTGCCATATCTCCTTAAGTATATCACACTGTGCTTGTTTAGTTCCTGGTTCAACTTTTCCAACTTCAGGTGTGTGTTACTCAGCCTTTACCAGGTTATGCTATGACCACAACCAACCCAAAATCTTAGTGGGATGTAGGCTAAAAGCAGCACTCCTGAGATAGGCCATTTCTTGGAAAAAGAATACAAGACAACTTTTAAAACTTAATGTTACATGTCACTTTTGCTAACATTTCATTGACCAAAGAAAATCATGTGGCCAAGCCTAATGTTGAAGTAGAATTCTCTCACAGGTTCAGTCAGCAGATTGGAAATACCACAGTTTATCACAACATTGTATGTTTTCTAATTCTACTCCTCATGGAGTTAACTTAAGAGCTCCTGTCTTGTAGTGCATATTGAGGAAGGGCAGAATAGAAAGACTTGGTCTTTGTCTCTTGTGAATTTAAGAAGGGAGATGATCCCCAAGGTAGAAAGACCCAGTTCCACACACACATACATGTAAAAACTATTAATTGTCCTGTTTGCCACCACTGTATCTGATAGTGCTTAGGCAGAAGCATCTGGGTGGAGATGTAAATGTAATCAAATAGCCCTTGGTCTTTGGACTACCAAAGAGGAGTTAGAGGCAGGTGTGCTCCAGGGTAGCTGATTATCAGCTTCTTAGCTCTCTAAGCCTCTCTGCTATTCTAGGTTGAAAGGGCAAGCTCTGATTGTTCCAGGGCAAGCAAGGAAAGAAGGAATTGGAGAACAGAGTTTTGAAGCCTTCTTCTACCCTAGCCTCTCATTGTCAGCTTAGGCTATTCTTTGTCCCTCACTTTTCCCCACCTGCCAGTTCAAGGCAACCTTCTGTTCCCCCCAGGGTTTCTTACTGTTTTTTAGTTAATCCTTGGAATCAGTACCTTCCTCTAACTTCTAAATTTTTCCAGGATTGTTGTTGGGGGGTGGGTGGGTTCAAGGAGAGCCAGGAGCATGAATAAAATAAAAACATGGACCAGGGGGTACCTGGGTGGCTCAGTTGGTTAAGCATCTGACTCTTGCTTGGTTTCAGCTCAGGTCATGACCTCACAATTCATGAGTTTGAGCCCCACATCAGGCTCCAAGCTGACAGTGCAGAGCCTGCTTGGGGTTTGTTCGTTCTCTCTTTCTCTCTCTCTTTCTCTCTCTCTCTCAAAATCAAAAATATTTTAAAACAAAAACACGTGGACCAGAATGGTTGCCTGAGGAGAGGACCTTGTGAAAGAAGTTGCATTTGAATTAGAAAATGAGGATTTGGATTGGAATAGGGGGATAGGGAGGAAAACAGAGCAAAGAGATTGGTAAAGCCATGGGGGCTATGCACATGAAACCAGCCTGATCCAGGTTGGAAGGTTTAGATTGTGAAAACATAGGGAGTTAGTTACTTGTTTAGGTCAGGTGATGTCAGGGTAGGGAGGATCTTAATTTCCACTAAGGCAGGGGGGGAGAAAAGGGAAGGGAGGGAAGCTCACCCGTGCACACTCTTACCAAGTGCCTGTGCTAGATAATATGGAAAATATGGAGTACACGTATAATGTTACCTTTGTCTGAAAGGTGCTGATAATCTTGAGGAAATAAAACTGGTGCTAATTAAATTATTAGAGGACATTAAGAAACAGTTTATTTGCAGAATTCTCTGATGCTGTAGGAGTTAGGAGGCCTGCCTGTACAGCTGAGATTAGCTGTGTAAGTACTTAATGGACTGCATAACTAAGGAGATGCCACTTTTAAGAGGAAACTCTAATGTGGATACCAAGGAGAACATTAAAATGGATCTGTGGATGTCAGATCACTGAGTGTGTGTCCTCCTTAAGAGGAGGCAGTTTAGTATAATGAGTTAGAACATGGACTAAAGCCAGATGGCCTGGATTCAAATTTAGATTCCAAGTATGACTTTGGACAAGTAACTTTTCTGTGCCTCAGTATCCTCATCTATAAAATGAGGACAATAATAGCCCCTAATTCATAAGGCCGATCTGCTCACATAACTTTGCCACTCAGTTTCTCCTAAATTGAAGAGCATGTATCAGTGGAATTTGGGGAGAAGGGGACATGATTCAGAATTAGTAGGAAAGCAGGGTGGTATTACAGAAGGAAATGAAAAGATCTGACCATTTTATTCCCTGCCTGCTTCCTCACTAGACTGTAAGCTTTATCTGGACAGAGATTTACTTCATTGTATCCTAGCCCCTGGCTCAGTGTGAGACATAAAATGGGCACTCAGTATATATTTGTTGAATGACTAAATGCATTTCTATGTGTAATTTTAAATATAAACCAATTAAATAGTTTTATATGTTTGGATATGTACTTGTCCAATAATTTTGATGTTTAAATTTTTTTAGCAGCTAGAAACTAATTCAACAACTAGAAATAATCTTTGAAGTATTTGTGACAGTGGTTTTGTTTTTTGTTTTTGTTTTTGTTTTTGTTTTGCTTTTACAGGCCAGTTGGAATGCCAAAAATGGAAAAAGTTTACTTACATAATCCTAGTTCTGAAGAAACTATTACTTTAGTATCAATATCTGCTACAACATCACATTTTCATGCATCATTTTTTCAAAATAGGGTAAGTTTTTCTATAAATGTTTCTCTTGAGTTTGAAATTGAAATATCTAGATGTTTTATGTATAATTTCATTTTGCTATAATTAAAATCCGGTTCGAGTGTTTCATATTTGTTGCGGGTTTCAGTTTGCCCCATTTCCTAAGAATTATCACTTCTACTCTTAAACACACATTGTGTTTCTCAACATAAAACAATTTAACAATTCCACTTTGAACCTAAGTACTCTGAAAAATGTAGTAGTCAGAAATTTAGTTGATTTTGTTTCCTTTTTAAATAATAAGTAATTCCTCAGTGTTGTGTTAGTTTTCTATTGCTACCTAATATGCTACCACAAACGTGATGGCTTTAAACAACCCCCACTTATTAGCACATAGTTTATCAGTTGTAAGTCCAGTGTGTTCTTTGCTCAGAGTATCATAAGGCTGTAATTAAGATGTCAGCAGGGCTCAGTCCTTGACTGGAGACTCAGGGAAAATCCACTTCTAAATTCACTCAAGTTGTCGCCAAAACTCATTTCCTTATGCTTGTAGTACTGAAGTCCCCATTTCGTTGCTGGCCCTTGGCCAGGAACCTCTCTCAGTTCCCCAGGGCACCCACATTGCTTGTCACCATCTTTAGGCCAGGAGTAATGTGTCATATCTCCTTTATGCTTTGGATCATTTTGGCTTTCTCTTCTGCCACCAGTAGAGAAAATTCTGCCTTAATCATGTCATTGGGACCACCTGGATAGTCTCCTTTTTCATGAAATGAATGAACTAATGTCCTCAGTTACATTTGCAAAATCCCTTTTTATCATGTAAGGTAATTAACCACAGGTGTGGTAGCTCCGCATCCTTACAATCTCAGAGATATTAGGGCAGGAAATTTGGGAGGCTATTTTAGGGTTCTACCTACCACAAGTATCCTCTAAAATTTTACTTTATAATCATTTTCAGAGATAGTTTGCAGACTTGTTATTTACATAAAAATTAATCTGACAAAAAAGTTGGGTCTTAATAAATTTTGAATTTGAGAGAATACATACATTAATCTTTAATATATAGACTGCTAAAGTAACAAATAAGCTTCAAAAACAGCTAAATAGCAAGTATTAGAAGGAAGTAAATAAGTGAAACCTAATTTCATCTTCCCAGAGTTTTCACTAATTCCTTTGAAGAGATGTGACCAAATCAAAAGGAGCTTTTTTAAAAAAAAGCATCTAAAATTATATCAATTATTTAGATTTTATACTTCTCCCTTCAAAAATCCTATTTCATCATATGCTGTCCTTAGCAACATATGTTGCTAGCAACATGTCCAGCAACTTCTGAAGTCAAAAAAAAAACAAAACAAAAAAACCTTAATTTCGGCTTTTTTAAATTTAAAAGTATGTTATTAACAAGGAATTGATGAGTTACCATATTGCTTTCAATAGCAAAAACTTCATTTTTGTGGTATTCATGGAAAACGCCCCTTTTCTAATATATTTCTTTAAATAAGTTTCCCTTGAGTTATTTTTTGTTGTTACCTAAAGGATGTTTTCACAGTTTTTATAAACATGCTGATGTTCTCAAATAATAAAATCCCAGTGCTAGAAGAGATTTGTATATTCATCTAGTCTAATAATACCCTCATTATACAAAATGAAGAAAGAGCTCAACTCCAGAGGGGTTTGCCCCCTGTCATGCAGTTAATGACAGGATCCAAGGTGAGGGTCTAGGTGTTCTATTGGCCTATCACTTAATACGGTGATTTGTGTCGTATTAAGCTATGGTGTGTGGCATATATGTTATGCCACCTGTACACAGAGATGCACTTATGTGTAAATGCAACCACACAGGCACGGCCAGTATGCAGAGACATGTTGGGTTAAAGGGCAAAATAGTGAAGTGAAAATGGAAACAGTTTAAAAATAGTTCACAACTGCCCTACAGATTTTATTTTTAACTTGTTAATGGTACTTTGCTAATTCAAGCAATGTTTTGTTGTTTTTAATCATCCAAGCTTAACCCTGTTAAAGGGTTTTCATAGACCAAGAGTTACAATTACAGATTCTTACAGGGGGCAGATAGACAATGTAAATGAGAGAAGCAGGCCATGTGGAGTGAGGGTGACCTGGAGAGCACGTGGTCTGTCCAAAGGAATCAACCCACACTCTGTTCCAGCCGGTGGTTGCCATGTGGGAATGTAAGCGCATGCCCCATTCTTCTCATGTTCCAAGAAGAAACAGAAATAGGAATTTTTATATGATATCTTCCAGTTTTTACACATTGAAAATAAATTCAGTTTTAGAAAGACAGATGGTGTGGACCAAACAAAACAAGCTAACGGCCACTAGTTTGACATTTTCGAACTAGACTCTCCCAGGGACTTATTTCTGCACATGAACTTTATGCAAAGAGGAGAGTTTTTCTGAAAATTCTTCAGAAGGTAAACTAAATGTGCATGTTAGTCAAAGGACAAGTTGAAAACCAATATGTGTTTTCCATTGTCAGGAAATTGGATTACACAATAAAAATAATCTATACCCATCAAAACCTCCAGTTAGGTCAGCTAGATTTGGCTTCAAAAGCAGCTAGCCACAATCTGTGCAGTCTTCTCTGTCTTCTTCTTCCTCTTGGTTTCCGTTTTTACTTCTTGCAGTAAGGTATGGATTCCCAACAGCTCAAGAAATGGAGAGGAGACATGGAATGAATAATGAATTCTTAAGGGAAGAAATAACCTTATTTCCCCTCCACTTCAATTTTATGCCTATGATAAGAGCCTTTGGTGAACAATGAAAAGAGTCTTCTCGTGTTCAGGAGAGTAGACCATTTCTGTAATTTTATTTTAACTCCTTGTCACCTTCTGAATTCCTGGTCGGGTCTTATTTCCTTGAGAATAGAACATTTTGTATAACTCACTTAAGTTTTTGGTTATTTACCACTATCATCTCTATATTAACTAACCAGTAGGAAATAGAGAAAAGAATCATTGTTTTCATAAGGCCAGGTTTAAATAACCATTTTATAACACACACGCAAATAACCCTCTTATAGGAAGGTCTTGTTTTAACCTGGAAATCAAGAAGAATAAGGGTAATAAGGAATGTGTTTGTGTGACAATTTGTTTTTCTTTGTTTAACTTCTAATAATTATCTGTTATTTATAATTACCTGCTAATTAACTATAGTTGTCTAATTAGTTATAATTACAATTAAAATTACATAATAAGACTGCAACTTAGGCCTACTCATCTTTCATGACTGTATTGTATATTAGTTGTAAAATATGTAATACATATTTTGTGTCTAAGAATACAGATTTTTTAATACTCTAATAGTCAAATTTTGATTATGGTAAGAATTATTTTTAAAATTGTGATGTAATTGTGGTATAACATTGTGTAAGTTTAAGGTATACAGTGGACATATAACACTGTGTAAATTTAAGGTGTACAAAGTGTTGATCTGATATACTTAGAGGCGCCTGGGTGGCTCAGTCAGTTGAGCGTCATGACTTTGGCTCAGATCATGATCTCACGTCTCAGCTCGTGAGTTTGAACCCCACGTTGGCTCTGTGCTCAGAGCCTGGAGCCAGCTTCGGATCCTATGTCTCCCTCTCTCTGTCCCTCCCCTGCTCATGCTCTATCTCTCTCTAAAAAAATAAACATTGAAATAAAAAAAATTTTTTGATACATTTATAAATTGCTATAGGATTATCACCATAGGATCAGCTAACTTCTCTGTCATGTCACATAATTATCATTTTTATGGTGAGAACTGTTAAGATCTAGTGTCTCAGAAACTTTGAGATTTACAATACAGTTTTATCTGTGATCACTATGCTGTGCATTAGATCTCCAGAACCTCTTTTTCTTATAGTTGCACGTTTGTACCCTTCAACAACACATCACTACTTCCCCCTCCATCCAGTCCCTGGTAATCATTGTTCTACTCTCTGTTTTTACATGTTTGGCTTTTTTATTTTTATTTATTTTATTTTATTTTATTTTATTTTTTAAGTTTGAGAGAGCACAAACGGGGTAGGGGCAGAGAGAGTGGGGAGAGAGAGAATCCCAATCTCTGCACTAACAGTGCAGAGCCTGATGTGGGGCTTGAGCTCCTGGAACCATGAGATCATGACCTGAGGCGAATCCAAGGGTCTGATGCTGAACTACTCAGGTGCCCCAAGTTTGGCTTTTTTAGGTGCCATATGAGTGATAGCAGAAAGTTTTTGTCTTTTTCTGTCGGAATTATCCCATTTAGCATAATGCCCTCAAGGTCCATCAGTGTTGTTGCAAATGGCAGGATTTCCTTTTTTCTTATGACTGAATAATATTCCACAGTGTGTGTGTGTGTGTGTGTGTGTGTGTGTGTGTGTGTGCGCGCGCGCGTGTGTGTGTGTGCGCGCACGCGCGTGCGCATATCTTTTTTACCTATTCTCTTCAATATCCTGTTTTCATTTCCTTTGGATAAATACCCAGAAGTCAGATTGCTAGATCATATGATTGTTCTATTTTTAATTTTTTGAGAACCTCCATACTGTTTTAAACCAGTTTACATTCCCACCAACATTTATACAGGATTCCCTTATCTCCACATCTCATCAATACTTGTTATCTCTTCTTAATGATAGCCATTCTAACAGTTGTGAAGTGCTATCTCATTGTGGTTTTGATTTGCATTTCCATGATGATTAGAATTGTTGAACATTTTTTTGTATACCTGGTAGTCCTGTCTCCTTCGGGAAAATACCTATTTGGTTCCTCTGCCCATTTTTTATTCAGATTGTTTGGGGTTTTGTTATTAAACTATAGGAGTTCTTTTATGTATTTTAGATATTAACCTCCTATCTGACATATAATTTGCAAATATCTTCTCCCATTTTGCAGGTTTCCTTTTTGTTTTGTTGATCTTTTATTTTGCTATGCAGAAATTTTTTAATTTGATGTCGTCCCACTTGTTGATTTTTGCTTTTGTTGCTGTGCCTTTGGTGTCATATTAAAAAAAAATCGTGGCCCAGGCCAATATCAGTGTTTTCTTCTGGAGGTTTATTGTATTAGGTCTTACGTTTAAGTCTTTAATCCATTTTTAATTAATTCTGGTGAGTGATGGAAGATAGGAGTCCAGTTTCATTTTTCTGCATGTGGTTATCCAGTTTTCTTAATACCATTTGTTGAAGAGACTGTCTTTCCCCATGAAGTGTTCTTGGCTCCCTTGTCAAATATTAGTTGACTGTATATGCAGGGATTTATTTCTGGGCTCTCTATTCTGTTCCATTGGCCTATGTGCCTGTACCATACTGTTTTGATCACTTAGCTTCATAGTATAGTTTGAAAGCAGGAAGTGTGATGCCTTAGGCTTTGTTCTTTCTTGAGTCTTGCATGCTTCCATGCAAATTTTGGGATTGTTTTATCCGTTTCTGTAAAACATGCCATTGGGCTATTGATAAGGATTGCACTGACTCTATAAATGACTTTAGGTAGTGTGGATATTTTAACAGACAGTTATCAGTATATTCTTCTAATCCATGAGCATGAGGTATCTTTCCATTTGTTTGTGTCTTCTTCAGTTTCTTTCATCAAGGTTTTATAGTTTTCATAACACAGGCATACCTCAGAGATATTACGTGTTTGGTTCCAAACCACCGCAGGAAAGTGAGTATCACAATAAAGTGAGTATCACAATAAAATGAATTTTTTTAGTTTTCCAGAGCACATAAAATTTCTGTTTACACCCTACTGTAGCCTGTTAAGCATGCAATAGCATTATGTCTTAAAAAACAATGTACATACCTTAATTTAAGAATACTTTATTACTAAAAAATGCTTACCATTATCTGAGTCTTCAGTGAGTCATAATCACTAATTACATATTACCATAAAAATAATAATAATAAAAAGTTTGAAATATTGCAGAAATTACCGAAGTGTGACACAGAGACACAAAGTGAGCAACTGCTACTAGGAAAAAATAGCACCAGTAGACTTGATCAATGCAGGGTTGCTATAGGCCTTCAATTTGTTACAAAGAAAAAAAAAAAGATAAATAAAGTAAATGCAATTATCTGCAAAGTGCAGTAAAGTGGAGCACAATAAAATGAGGGTACAGCTGTACAGATCTTTCACCCTCTTGGTTAAATTTATTCCCAGGTATTTTTTTTATGCCACTGTGAACCAGGATAGTTTTCTTTATTTCTTTTTCAGATGTTTCACTGTTAGTGTATACCAACACAACTGATTTCTATATGTTGATTTTATATCCTGCAACTATACCAAATTGGTTGATTAATTCCAACAGTTTTTTGGTTGAGTCTTTAGGATTTTTATTTTCCAATATATGAGTTTATTGTCAAATTGGTTTCCATACAACACCCAGTGCTCATCCCAAAAGGTGCCCTCCTCAATACCCATCACCCACCCTCCCCTCCCTCCCACCCCCATCAACCCTCAGTTTGTTCTCAGTTTTTAAGAGTCTCTTATGCTTTGGCTCTCTTCCACTCTAACCTCTTTTTTTTTTCTTCCCCTCCCCCATGGGTTTCTATTAAGTTTCTCAGGATCCACATAAGAGTGAAACCATATGGTATCTGTCTTTCTCTGTATGGCTTATTTCACTTAGCATAACACTCTCCAGTTCCATCCATGTTGCTACAAAAGGCCATATTTCATTCTTTCTCATTGCCACGTAGTACTCCATTGTGTAAATAAACCACAATTTCTTTATCCATTCATCAGTTGATGGACATTTAGGCTTTTCTCTCTCTCTCTCTCTCTCTCTCTCTGTCTCTCTATCTATATATAAGACCATATCATCTGCAAATATGACAGTTTTACTTATTCCTTTCTGATTCAGGTGCCTTTTATTTCCTTATCTTGCCTAATTGATCTAACTAGGCCTTTCAGTATTATGTTGAGTAAGTGTGGTAAGAGTAGGCACCCTGATCCTAGAGGATCAGGGCACCCTGATCCTCAGTTTTTTGTCATTGAGTATGATGTTAGCTGTGGATTTTTCCTATATGGCCTTTTTTTTTTTTTTTTAACTAAGATATCTTTTTGTGTTTATTTATTTTAAGAGAGAGAGAATTCCAAGAAGGCTCCATGCTGTCAGTGCAGAGCCCAACATAGGGCTCAATCTCACAAACTGTGAGAGCGTGACCTGAATCAAAATCAGGAGTCCTACACTTAACCGAGAGAGCCACCCATACATACCCTTATGTATGGCCTTTATTATGTAGAGTTGTATCCTAGCTGTACCCAGTCTACTGGGGGTTTTTATCATTAAAATATGTTGTATTTTGTCACATGCTTTTGATTTTTATGTTTTATCTTTTATTTTTATCTTTTTATCTTTTGTTAATATGGTATATCACATTTACTGATTTGCATATATTGAACCATCCTTTCATCCCAAGGGTAAATACTGCTTGGTCATGGTGTATATATAATACTTTCAATGTGTTTTAGATTCCATTTGCTAATATTTTTTTAAGAATTTTTGCATCTATATTCATCAGGGGTATTGGTCTGTAGTTCCTTGTTTGTTCTTGTCTGGCTTGGTATCAGGGTAATGCTGGGTTTGTCAAATGAGTTTTGAAATGTTGTGTCCCTTCAGTTTTTTGGAAGAATTTGAGAAAGATTGGCATTAATTCTTCTTTAAATATTTGGTGGAATTCATTAGTGAAACCAGCTTATCCTGAGGTTTTCTATGTTGGGAGATTGTTGATTTCTGATTCAATCTTCTTACTCACTGGTCTATTCAGATTTTCTATTTCTTCCTGTTTCGGTCTTGGAAGGTTGTTTCTCAGCATTTATCCATTTCTTCTAGCTTATTTGATTTATTGGCATATAATTGTTCATACTAGTGTTTTATGATCCTGTGTATTTCTGTAGTATCAATTGTAATGTCTCCTCTTTCATTTCTGACTTTGAGTATTCTCTTCTTTTTTCATGGTTTGTGTAGCTAGAGGTTTGCCAATTTTGTTTTATCTTTTTGAAAACAGCTCTTAGTTTCACTGTTTTTTTTTTTCATTATTGCTTTTCTGCTCTCTATTTCTGCTCTGATTTTTATTTCTTTCCTTCTGCTGACTTTGGGTTTCCTTGAGGTGTAAAGTTAGGCTGTTTATTTGAGTTGTTTTCTTAACATGTACATTTACTACTATAAAGTTCCCTCTTAAAACTACTTCTGCAGCATCCCATAAGTTTTGGTATGTTGTATTTTCATTTTCCTTTGTTTGAGTATCTTTTTTTTAGGTTTCCCTTTTGATTTCTTTTTTGACCCCTTGGTTGTTCAGAGATATGTTGTTTAATTTCCACACATTTGTAGATTTTCCAGCTTTCCTTTTGTTGATTTCTAGTTTCATACCATTATGGTCTGAAAATATACTTGTTATTATTTCCATCTTCTTAAATTTGCCATGAGACTTTTTCTGTGTATTCTCATATGGTCTGCATCAGAGAATGTTTTATGTGCACTTGAGAAAAACATGTATTTGCTGCTATCAGATGGAATGTTCTATAAATGTTAGGCCTATTTGGTCTAATATATGGGTCAAGTCCAACATTTCCTTGTGGTTGTTCTGTCTGGATGATCTATCCATTGAAGAAAGTATGGTATTGAGGTCCTCTGCTTTATTTTTGTGTTGTCTGTTTTCTCCCTTCAAATCTGTCAATATTTGTTAATGTATTTAGATGCTCAGATGTTGGGTACATATGAATATATAGTTGTTATATCCTCTTGAAGCCTTGGCCCCTTTATCATTATCTAATGACCTTCTTTGTCACTTGTGACCATTTTTGGCTTTTAAAGTCTGTTTAGTCTGGTAAAAGCATAGCTACCCCTACTCTCTTTTGGTTTCCACTTGGACTAAATGGCTTTTTCCAGCCCTTCACTTTGAGCCAGTTTGTGTTCTTAAAACTGAAGTGAGCCTTCTGTATGCAGTATAGAGTTGGATTTCATTTCTTTCTTTTTTTTTTTTTTATGAAATTTATTGTCAAATTGGTTTCCATACAACACCCAGTGCTCATCCCAACAGGTGCCCTCCTCCATACCCATCACCCACCCACCCCTCCTTCCCACTCCCCATAAACCCTCAGTTTGTTCTCAGTTTTTAGGAGTCTCTTATGTTTTGGCTCCCTCCCTCTCTAGCCATTTTTTTTCCTTCCCCTCCCCCATGGTCTTCTGTTAAGTATCTCAGGATCCACATAAGAGTGAAAACATATGGTATCTGTCCTTCTCTGTATGACTTATTTCACTTAGCATAACACTCTCCAGGTCCATCCATGTTGCTACAAAAGGCCAGATTTCATTCTTTCTCATTGCCACGTAGTATTCCATTGTGTATATAAACCACAATTTCTTTATCCATTCATCAGTTGATGGGCATATAGGCTCTTTCCATAACTTGGCTATTGTTGAGAGTGCTGCTATAAACATTGGGGTACAAGTGCCCCTATGCATCAGTACTCCTGTTTCCCTTGGGTAAATTCCTAGCAGTTCTATCGCTGGGTCATAGGGTAGGTCTATTTTTTATTTTTTGAGGAACCTCCACACTGTTTTTCAGAGTGGCTGCACCAGTTTGCATTCCCACCAACAGTGCAAGAGGGTTCCCATTTCTCCACATCCTCTCCAGCATCTATGGTCTCCTGTTTTGTTCATTTTAGCCACTCTGAGTGGTGTGAGGTGATATCTGAGTATGGTTTTGATTTGTATTTCCCTGATGAGGAGCGACGTTGAGCATCCTTTCATGTGCCTGTTGGCCATCTGGATGTCTTCTCTAGTGAAGTGTCTATTCATGTTTTCTGCCCATTTCTTCACTGGGTTATTTGGTTTTCGGGTGTGGAGTTTGGTGAGCTCTTTATAGATTCTGGATACTAGCCCTTTGTCCGATATGTCATTTGCAAATATCTTTTCCCATTCCATTAGTTTTGTTGATTGTTTCCTTTGCTGTACAGAAGCTTTTTATCTTCATGAGGTCCCAGTAGTTCATTTTTGCTTTTAATTCCTTTCATTTCTATATCTAGTTCCTGTGTGCCTTTTGATTGGTGAATTCAATTTGTTAACATTCAGAGTTATTCTTGATATGTAAAGACTTACTAATGATATGTAAAGACTTACATATTCTTGATATGTAAAGACTTACTAATGCCATCTTCTTAATGGCTTTGTGGGTGTTTTGTATTTCCACTGATTCTCTTTTCCTCTGTTTCCGCCTACCTTTAAGACTCGTGATTTTCCATGGTATCAGTCTGTTTCCCCTTTAATTTTTGTGAATCTGTTCTTGCTTCTTGATACCATGAAGCTTACGTAAAACATCTTACAGATAAAGCAGCCCATTTTAAGCTGATAGCAACTTAACTTCGGTTGCGTGTAAAAGCTTTACCTTTTTAATTTTTCCCCCTTTTTTTATATGCTTGATGTCATTATTTAACTCTTTTTATATTTTGTATTCATTAACAAATTATAGTAGCTATAATTATTTTTCATACTCTTCTTCTTTAACCTTTGTATTACAGTTAGGTGGTTAACACACCATCCCATTACAGAATTAGAATTTTCTATGTCTAACTGTGTATTTACCTTTACTCAGTGTGTTGTATACTTTCATATGTTTTTGTATCATTATTAGTGTGTTTTCATTTCAGCTAGAATTCTTTTCAGCATTTCTTGCAAAGCAAGTCTAGAGGTAATGAACTCCCTCAGAATTCTCCAGTGAATTGTTAGTCCAGGAAAGTCTTTATTTCTGCTTTGCATCTGAAGGATAACTTTGCCAGATAAGAGTATTCTTGGCTAGCAGTTTTTTCTTTCAGTACTTCGAATATGTCATCTCACTCCTGGCCTATACAGTTTCTGCTGAGAAATCACTAATATAGCCTCATGGAATTCTTTTGTAGGTTACAATCTTTTTTTCCCTGGGTACTTTTAGGATTCTGTTTTTATCTTTGAGTTTTGACACTTTGATTATACGATGTGTTGGAGAAGGTCTTTTGCATTGAGTTAATAGGGTTATCTATTAGCTTTATGAATATAGATGTCCAAGCTTCTCCCCAAGTTTGGGAAGTTCTCACCTATTATTTCTTTGAATAAACTTTCTACCCTCTTCTCCCTCTCTTCTCTGAAACTCTAATTATTATATTTGTTCTTTGATGGAAAACCATAGACCTGATAGGCTTTCATCACTCTTTTTGACTCTTTTTCCTTTGTTCTGCTCTAATGGGTTAATTCAAAATTTCTAGATCACTTATTTGATCTTCTGTTTGCTTCACTCTGCCACACATGCTGTCTAGTGCTTTTTATTATTATTATTATTTAATTTCAGCCATTGAAATCTTAAGCTCCAGAATTTCAGTTTGGTTCTTTCCTAAATTATTTCTTTTCTTTGTTAAATATTTCATTTTGTTTGTGTGTTATTTCCTAATTTCATTGAACAGCCCTTCTGAATTTTCTTATAGATCATTGAATTTGTTCAAAAGAACTACTTTGAATCTTTTATCAGCTAGTTTGCAAAATTCTGTGTTTTTTGGTTGTTGGAGAATTACTATTTGTGACCACATTGTTTTGATTTTTCATGTTCCTTGTAGTTTTGCATTTCCACTTCTGCATTTGAAGTAACAGACACATTTTTAAATCTTTACTAGTTGTCTTCAGATGGGGTAATAATAACAGCACCAACTGTTATATTTGTTAGTGCTGTTATATTTGGGTTTTCTCCACCTTTTGGATTTTCCAGAAAATAGTGCTCAAGTTTGTGGTTTCTCCCTTACCCACAGGTCCTACTGTTTTTCTGATAACAGTCCATTTACTGAACTTGCTCTCACCACTGCACTTGGGAGTGAGCACCAGGAGCCAGCTGCAGTGTGAGGGGAGATGGGGATTTAGCACTCAGGGCATTAGAGTGCCTATGGTATGGGGATCCTCAAGTAAAGTATTCCCAGAGGCTCATGGGCAGACTTCCTGCTGAAGTCCTGAGCACAGTCAGCAGGAACTGTGTACCTTTAATGCCCTTTGATATTCTTATCTGTCCCTTTCCTGCTCTGCTCCCACCTCCAGTTTTGGAGGTCCTGCCTCAGTACTCTGGGTGCGCTGGAGAGAAACGGGTTTCCCATGCCATGTCCTGCACAACTCACATAGCCAGGTACTCATTGACTGCTATCCTTTTCTCTTGTGGGTGAGGTCACCACTGCTGGATAATTTATTCCCATGGAGTGTTGCCTTGGCAGGGTAGTTCCGGAAGAGGGAGTGGCACTGGGAAAATTCCTCTTAAGGTTTCCACTGTGACCAAACTTTTTTGTTTGTTTTTTTGTTTCAATGGCATAATGGAATATGTCCCCAGAAAGGCTGGACTTTTGCAATATCTCTCTTGTCCACGGGTATCTTCCTAGGTCGGTACTCTACAGATTTTTTTCCCCCACATGGCAAGAGTGGTTGGGACAAATGTACTGGTTCTGTAGCCCATACTAAAGTTTGTCCATCTACTACCAGATGTACAGGTGGTTGAGACAACTCCCAGGTCCCCTGGCATATGGTGCTGAATCCCACATTTTCCACAAAGGCACTTCAGTTTGTGGATGGATATCTAATCCATAGCTTAAATGCAGGGACCAAAAGGGGCACCCGGGTGGCTCAGTCAGTTGAGCTTCTGACTTTGGCTCAGGTCATGATCTCACAGCTTGTGGGTTCGAGCCCCGCATCGGGCTCTGTGCTAACAGCTCAGAGCCTAGAGCTGTTCTGGATTCTGTGTATCCCCTCTCTCTGCCCCTTCCCCACTCACACTCTGTCTCTCTCTCAAAAATAAATAATAAAACATTAAAAGCGGGGAAGGGACAGAAAGACACAATGTCTTTTGCTGCCATGATGGTGACATCACTCCTCCAATTTTTTTTTAATGTTTATTTATTTATTTTGAGAGAGAGAAATAGAAAGTGATGACCAGTGGGAGGGGCAAAGAGAGAGGGAGACAGAATCCCAAGCAGGCTTCACAACTGTGAGCACAAAGCCTTATGCGGAGCTTGAACCCACGAACCATGAGATCATGACCTGAGCGAAACCAAGAGTTGGACACTTAACTGACTGAGCCACCCAGGCACCCCATCACTCTTACAATTTTAAATAAGATAGTCAGGGCAAGCCTCATTCAGAAGGTGACATTTGAACAGACTTGAAGGAGGTAAGGGAGAGGACTGTATGGAAGGAAGTGGAATATATGGAAGAAGAACATTCCAGACAGAAGGTACAGGCAGTATAAAGGCTCCTATGTGAAAACACACCTGTATGCAAAGAGGACAGTGTGGTTAGCTAGGCCAGAGTGATCAAGAATGAGAGAAGTCAAGGGGAATAGGTAGGGTAGATTGTGAAGGGCTGTATAAGCTATGATATGAGGACTTTGGCTCTTATCCTGATTGAACTTGGAAGCCTTCATGGATTTGAGCAGAAAAATGAAATGATAGCTTACGTTTTGTAAGTATCACTACTTATCAAAAAGAGATCATACGGTACCTTGGTGGCTCAGTCAGTTAAGCATCCAACTCTTTATTTCAGCTCAGGTCATGATACCAGGGTTTGTGAGTTTAAGCCCCACATCAGGCTCCATGCTGGCAGTTCAGAGCCTGCTTGGGATTCCCTCCCTCTGCCTCTCCCCTGCTCGTGTGCTCGCTCTCTCTCTCAATAAGTAAAAAAACAAAAAACAAACAATGAAGAGCAAAGGGAGAATCAGGGACACCAGTTACATTAGCTGCTGCAGTACCCCATGGTAAGAAGACAATTACTCTGACAAGAGTGAAGAACTGAAGAAAGCTGTTGGATTTGGGATATATTTTGAAGATACAGCCAATAAGCTCTCCTGATGTGGGACTAAGAGAAAGAGAAGAGTCAAGATTGACTTTTTTTTTTTTCCCCAAGCTACGAAAGGACAGAATTGCCATCAACCGAGATGGAGAAGGCTGAGGATAGAGCAGGTTTCGGGAGTACAATCAGTAGTTCAGTTTTGGATGTGTTAGATTTGAGGTGTCCTTAGACATCCGAGTGCCAAGGACAGTTGGTGCCAAGGTCCAAGTGCCAAGTGACAGTTGGTGTCTGAGTTTGGATAATAAGAGAAAGGACCGAACTTGAAATGGAAGTTTAAGAGCCACCGGTGAAGATACAAAGTCGTGGACCTGGATGAGCTCACCAAGGGAGCCAGCCAGGGACTGAGCTGTGGTACAAAGGTGAGAGATACTTAGTTGCAGATAATGTTCGGTTAAAGCTAGCACACTTTGTTTGTTCTTCGTTACTTTTTATACTGTTTTCTAATTTTTTATCATACCAAATTCATCTAATTTAGAAAGTGTGTGGGAAAGAGGACAAAAGGATGATTTGTAGCAAATCTGATTAATTCTTATGGGAAGATTACATTCCTGAGTCTGACTTTGCTGTTCTGTTTTGTTATATCATGGTCACTTGGAATTAGATTTTCCCTGTTATTAAAAAAAGAAGAAAGGAAATATTTGTTCTATCTCAACATCTTCTTAAAGTACTGAGATAATAATGTACTCAAGTCTTGATAGGTATTGAGAACTGTCAAAGAGAACTTGTACTCATATCTAGACTCTTCTCTGTTCCACCCCATCTTCTTTCCCACCGGATAGAAATGACATCATGGAGCAAAGCCTCCATCTTCCATAGGAATTAAGCAGTGAGACTGGCCATATTTATGGTTTCTTTAATAATTAGGATCTCAGATATCATCTAATAAAACTGGCTTCCATTTTGAAATTAGGAGAAATTGAGACCTACAAAGGTTCAATGACTTGCCAAAATCAGTTTCTTTTTTTTGTTTTTTTTTTTGTTTTTTGTTTGTTTTTAATGTTAGTTTTGAGAGAGAAAGAGACAGTGCAAGTGGGATAGGGGCAGAGAGAGAGTGAGACACAGAATTCAAAACAGGCTCCCGGCCGTCAACCCAGAGCCCGACGCAGGACCCAAACCCACAAACCGCGAGATCATGACCAGAGCCAAAGTTGAATGCTTAACCAACTGAGCCACCCAGGTGCCCCTCAAAATCAGTTAATGGCAGAATTAGAAACTCAGATCTCCAATGTGTCACCTACTTACTCAAAACTAGATGTCCAGTTCTGGTAGTAGCAAAAGGTTATGCTAAGAATTAAGCATTCCATGATGATTTTCCTTACCTTTTATAACTTAGATGGGCTTTTGAAAGATATTATTTAAATATTTACATACATTCCCATAAAAATTTTAAAGGAAACCAGTTTTTTCTCTGGCTGGATAAATTTCCCTGTAGTAAACCACAGGCCTTGTGAGTATCTTCATTGACATTAGAACTGTTGTCAATAGACAGCAACATGCAGAAGATTGAAACTAGACCACTTTCCCACACCATTCACAAAAATAAACTCAAAATGGATAAAGGACCTGAATGTAAGACAGGAAACCATCAAAACCCTAGAAGAGAAAGCAGGAAAAGACCTCTCTGACCTCAGCCACAGCATTTCTTACTTGACACATCCCCAAAGGCAAGGGAATTAAAAGCAAAAATGAACTACTGGGACCTTATGAAGATAAAAAGCTTCTGCACAGCAAAGGAAACAACCAACAAAACTAAAAGGCAACCAACGGAATGGGAAAAGATATTTGCAAATGACATATCGGACAAAGGGCTAGTATCCTAAATCTATAAAGAGCTCACCAAACTCCACACCCGAAAACCAAATAACCCAGTGAAGAAATGGGCAGAAAACATGAATAGACACTTCACTAGAGAAGACATCCAGATGGCCAACAAGCACATGAAAAGATGCTCAATGTCACTCCTCATCAGGGAAATACAAATCAAAACCACACTCAGATATCACCTCACGCCAGTCAGAGTGGCCAAAATGAACAAATCAGGAGACTATAGATGCTGGAGAGGATGTGGAGAAACAGGAATCCTCTTGCACTGTTGGTGGGAATACAAACTGGTGCAGCCACTCTGGAAAACAGTGTGGAGGTTCCTCAAAAAATTAAAAATAGACCTACCCTATGACCCAGCAATAGCACTACCAGGAATTTACCCAAGGGATACAGGAGTACTGACACATAGGGGCACTTGTACCCCAATGTTTATAGCAGCACTCTCAACAATAGCCAAACTATGGAAAGAGCCTAAATGTCCATCAGCTGATGAATGGATAAAGAAATTGTGGTTTATTTACACAATGGAGTACTACATGGCAATGAGAAAGAATGAAATCTGGCCTTTTGTAGCAACATGGATGGAACTGGAGAGTGTTATGCTAAGTGAAATAAGTCAGGCAGAGAAAGACAGATACCATATGGTTTCACTCTTATGTGGATCCTGAGAAACTTAACAGAAACCCATGGGGAAGGGGAAGGAAAAAAAAAAAAAAAAGAGGTTAGAGTGGCAGAGAGCCAAAGCATAAGAGACTCTTAAAAACTGAGAACAAACTGAGGGTTGATGGGGGGTGGGAGGGAGGGGTGGGTGGGTGATGGGTATGGAGGAGGGCACCTTTTGGGATGAGCACTGGGTGTTATGGGAACCAATTTGACAATAAACTTCATATATTGAAAAAAAAAAACTGTTGTCAGTAGGAATACCATACTCATTGATTGTAAACAATTTTTTAACATTTTTAGATCTCTGAAATTTTGGGTTTAATTTACTCTTTTTTTAGTTTCTCAAGGTGGAAACATAGATTTCTGATTTGAAACATTTCCCAAAATAAGTATGCTTTATCTGCAGCCAGCAAATTTTGATATGTCGTGTTTTAATTTCTAGTTGATTCACAATATTTTAATTTCCCTGTGACTACCCCTTGGACCAATGGGTTATTTAGAAGTTTGTTAATTTCAAGCTACTTAGAGATTTACCAGGTATCCTTCTCTTACTGACTTTGGCTCAGATGTAACCTCCATCTAGTGTCTACAGCTTCCAGGGGTTATATACTCTGATTTTAGCCCACTGTCAGCTTTTAGCGGTGTATAAAAATTTTAGCTGAATTCTATTTACCCTCATATGGTAGCCTCATCTTCCCATTTTCTGCCATGGGTGAGCCATTACTCACATTCCATCTCTCCTTGGAAGTGCTTGTCTTTCCTTAAATTTTGAGCTACCTGATATGCAAACTCTGTGATAGGGTCAAGAAAAGTTACATTTTTGTAGATTATCCTTTTGGTTGTTGATAATGCACAGGAAATGCTCCATCCAGCTTTCTGCTTCCTGAGGTGAAGCCAGAAGTCTCAATGCCAGGTATTTTAAGCTACAATTTGGGGAGTGTTTTAGAGTTCAAGCCATAGAGGCAAATGAGAAAGGTTGATGACTTTACACATTAAAATGCATCATAAGGCTTCATCACAGACAGAACTACAGTCACAGTCCCTTGAACTCCATGGAGTAGCCCTATTGTTTTGTTGTAATAAAGTTTTATTTCACTAACTACAATGACATTCTCAACCTGTACAAGAAAACAGGAGTGAGTTTCTGTGCATATTGTCACTCCTGCCTTCTTTCCTAATTTAAGTTGCTGGCACATACAGCGCCATGTGTGAATGGCTGACAGAGGTCAAGGGGTTAAGGCGTGGGCTTATTTCTTCTTTGGAATAGTACAAGTTGTTGTTTAGTTGTAGAGTAGTACATCTATATAAGAAGCTCAGCCTCAGCTCAACTCCTACTGAATTATGTGATGATGGAACAGTCTGTAATTAGGTACTTCATTCCAGCCTAATGATTGTTGAATGAACAGCATCTAATTGGTAATTGATAAAGCTGTGTGACTGTAGACATCAGTATGAAGACATCGTTTTTATTATTTTTCATTGCAGAATAATTTGGCTAATTTAAAGCTTAAACCTTCAGTGGGAGAAGCTAGTTCATGGAAATGATTGTGAGATGATTGCTTTACAAATTTCAGCTATTTAATTGTGGTCAGCATAATCGGATTTTTTAGTTACTCATTTATTTGTTGCTCTTCTTTTTCAGAAAATACTTCCAGGAGGAAATACGTCATTTGATGTAGTTTTTCTTGCAAGAGTAGTGGGAAATGTAGAAAATACTTTATTTATTAACACGTCCAATCATGGGGTATTTACTTATCAGGTAAGAACCAGGACTAAATCTTTTACTTATTTTATAAAATATCGTTCTTATCTCCAACCTATCCTATGACTCTCTTTAAAAACTCAGGGATAATAGGAAATGTGAGAGTTTAGACTGAGAGCATTTTTATTCACTGCTTTGTCTGTGACTAGCCCCTATCAAATCAGACTGAACAAATGATCTTTTAAAGCTATAGCTAAAGTTTTAATGTAAGATTGTTGGCAAAAGAATAGTAAAAAATATTTTATAATAATTTTTTTAATTTTTATTTTGCACATTTATGAAGCGTACTTGATAATAGTTTCAAAATTAAAACATGCATGCTCCCTTTTCTTTAGTGAATAGATTGCTTAAAATTTGTTCTTATTTTCTCTGTGTAATGTTTAGGTTATTAGAGATTGTTAATGTCTTATGAGTCAAGATTTTTATAATCAAGGTTATCAAGATTGTTAAGAAGAATTGCTTCTGTGGCACTATACTACATACTTTACAAACATTTCTGCATGCGTTATAGATACTGTTATTCTCATTCGTTTAGATAAGGAAGGTGAAGCTTAGAAAGGTTAAGTAGTTTGTTCAGATTATGCTACTAATAGATTATTAAGCAGGGATTCAAACCCATGCCTTTATAACTACAAAGACCATCCTATTAACCACTGTGTTATACTGAGCATAGAACACAGTGTTTTAACTCCTTACTTAGATAATGTCCTACTTTACAGTTTTTATGATTTTGTTTTTGAACATTTCTTTTCTAGGACCCAGAACATACCACATATCTTGAGAATTCGTGTCAGTAAACCAATTAGTTAGGCACTTGTATTTATATACAGTGAATATGTCTTTAACAGTTGTTTAGTAGGCAACCTGTGTAGATGAATAACTTAGAAGTGCTATATAGATGATGCTTATTTAACATACACCTGTTGAGTAAATGAAGACTGTCATAAGAATATTACTACCATTGCCCTCTAGGGGCAGCCTAACCGACTTAGGTGGATGTGGCCAAGCTGTACTACTTGAGGGTTGTAATCGGTTTGTTCTCAAGCAGAGCCTCAGTGGCCCGCTGCTTTTCTTCACCTCTCCACATCTAGTCTTTCACAAAGTCTGCCTCCTAAATATATCTTGAGTCTAACTCTCTCCTCCACACTGCCACTGCTCTCTTCTAAGCCACCATTACCTCTCCCTGGGTTACACCATAGCCTCCAACAGGCCTTCCACTCCTCCACTGTCCTTACCATAGTCTGTTATTCACTGTAGTCGGAATGATGTTCTGTGAACATAAATCACATCTAGTCAACTTCCCCATGGAAATCTTTATGTCGTCCTATTGCTTTCAGAGCAAAATGTAAATTTGTGACCAAGGCCAACAAGGCTCTGAGGTTCTGACTCCCATATGTTCCTTCCATTCCATCCCATTTGACCATGCTTCTCATCTTATTCCTGATCTTCAAGTTAACCCCTTTCCTGCCTTGTTTCCTTTGTATACTTCCCCTCACCCAAATACACTCTTAGTGCTGGTTTGTTCTCATCTTGCATCAGCTCATAATCACTTCCCCAGAGAAGATGACCTTGACCATGCTCCCTAAAAGAATATCCCAGCCTCACCCCAGCCAGTTATTCTATATCACATTACCATTTTTTAAAAACTTTTTTATTGTTATTTAGTGTGCCTCTCATACTGGAATGTAAGTTGCATGAGGGCAGGCACATTATCTATCTTGTTTACTATTGAATCATTCACACTGTATATATTTGTGCCTAGCAAATCATAGGCACTTAAGAAATATTTGTCATTTGACTGATGGGCTCACTCTGTTTCGTCAACCCAGGACCTTGCTTTCTCATGTGGGAATGACCTGGAGCTGGATTTGAGAAATTGTTTGAGCCCTAGATCCATCTTCTTCTCATGGTTGGAATAAGGAAATCTTTTGATTCCCTGTTGCCTTCTTTTGTCTATTCTGTGAGCTCATGAAGGACTGCTATCATTTTAATTTCCAATATATTATAGAAATAATTCCAAATACACATATATGTAGTAAATCAAATATATAGCCAAATCAAGGATAGAAACCACATGTGTATTCTTTTTAAAGGTAGTCAAGATTTTTCCATCTAAATAAGACAAATCAGTTTTCCCTAGATCAATCAGTTATAACTATAAAAATGTTAGTTATGAAAGCAACCCAGATTGCATTTTTTTCTCCTTTAAAATAGGTATTTGGTGTTGGAGTTTAACCCAGATTGCATTTTTTTCTCCTTTAAAATAGGTGTTTGGTGTTGGAGTTCCAAATCCATATCGACTGAGGCCATTCCTTGGGGCCAGAGTCCCTGTGAACAGCAGTTTCTCACCTATAATAAATATACACAATCCTCACAGTGAGCCTTTACAGGTGAGTTTATGTTGATGATATTGAATGAGTTACATTTTGGTGGAAATTAATGCTTACCATGAAATCTCAGTTTGTTACAGTTTGCAAGACTATTTAAAATAATGGGATTTTATAGATGTATCAAAGAGTGGTTATTCTTTTAATGCAACTTGCTGTGGTCAGAATTTTTGATTACAATAGTCCAGGTATTGACTTTTTGGAACCACTTTTTAAACAACTGTGGTTTCTCTGGTGTTACAGTTTAGCAGGTCTGCATTTAACTTAAGAGTTTTCAACTACACAAGGCCATTGCTTTTCTGATGTAACGTAAATTTTTAAAACAGTTCATACTTATTTTTGGTAATAAGTTTTGGGTGATGGCAGCCTGGAAGTTAAAGTCTGAGGAAGGGTAAATATAGAATCACGATTAAAGCAAACTTATTTTTTGTTTAAAAAGTCCAACTCCTGGGATGCCTGGGTGGCTCAGTCAGCTGAGCATCCTACTCTCAATTTCCACCCAGGCAACGAACCCAAGGTCATGGGATTGAGCCTAGTATTGGGCTCCACGCTGAGCATGGAGTCTGCTTAAGATTCTCTCCCTCTCTGTCTTTCTCTTTCTCTTTCTTTGCACCCCTCCCCTGCTCTCTCTAAAGATGAGATGAGATGAGATGAGATGAGATGAGATGAGATGAGATGAGATGAGATGAGATGAGATGAGATAATCCAACTCCTAATTTTACTCAATCTGTTAGGTACTGATTGTTTTCAAATTTGACATCTCTCCTCACTAGTTCCTGGTCTCTTTTATAGTCAGAGTGGCAAGTGTCACTCCTTTATGTGTTTCCTAAAATCCCCACCATACATCCCGAGAGACTTCCAACTATGTGACATTTGCTGCCACTGTAGGTTCTAGTTGCGTTGTCTGGTTGAAAGGAGATGTGGATGCTTTCTGGAATAGTTTATAATATCCACACCCAGCCTCCCCAAAGTTCTTTAGGACCAGTACTGCAGGCCTTAACAGTAGCTTGAACATAACAGGAGGAGGGAAAATACTACATATTGTAGTAAGCTACAGAGCTTTGACAACCAAACTGATTCTTGTCATCCCAGAACCCCCGGTAGAAATGTTCATGAACAATGAAAAAGAAAATGTAGAAGAGAAAAAAATGAGATTTTTAGAGCCTGAATTGTGAAATTATATGCTAAGGTAGCAAAAAAGAGGTTTCTTCCCAACGTTTGGCTAACAATTAGGTGAGCATAACTACTAATAAAAATACTCTACCCAGATTTGAATTATTTTTAGCTAGATACTTTCATTACAAGAGAAGAAAAGTCTCTTGTGTCCTGTTTTTACAAGTGAAAAGTATTTGTATTTCCTCTTCATCACTCGATCATTTATATCCTTTTGCTAAATTTAGATAATAATGTATTTTCTCTGTTTTGGCAAACTTTTATCAGAAATTATATAGAAACCTCATAAATAAATTCCTGCTGCTTTCTTTCCTTGACTGTTTTTGGTCAACTTATTTTTGTTGTTGTTGATGTTCATCTAGGCTTTTTCTAGTTATAGTATTTTAATTCAAGAATATATACCACACTGGACTTTTCACCAGCATGCAGGAGAGCAAATGGAAAAACCAAAGCTGTCCTCTTAGAAAAAGTATAGATTTTTTTTTTAATGTTTATTTATTTTTGAGAGGAGAGAGAGAGAGCACACAGGCAGGGAAGGGGCAGAGAGAGAGGGAAACAAAGGATCTGAAGCAGGCTCCACACTGTCAGCACAGAGCCCGATGTGGGGCTTGAACTTAGGAATTCTGATATCATGAACCTGAGCTAAAGTTGGATGCTTAACCAGCTGAGCCACCCCAGTGCCTCACAAGTATAGGTGATTTATCTGAAAGGCACTCTTAACCTGATGGTTCTACAATAGGTTATACGGTGCCATTAGTCTTATCCTTAAATTTAAGAAAATACTGTAAACAGGAAATTGTATGTGATTTGTTTATTTTATATAAAACACAGATCCATTAGTATGTTCTCACTGAAAAAAAAAAAAAATGTTAACAATTCAAACATGTAAAGCAAAACTCCCCTTGAACTTCTTTTTTAATCCAGTGCTGTCCACTAGAACTTTCTTCGATGGTGTGTCTGTATCTGCTCTGTCCAGCAGCCACTAGCCACACGTGGCTAATGAGCAGTTGAATTTGTGGCTAGGGGTGGCTAAGAAACTGAACATTTATTTTCTTTTATTTCTGTAATTTTAAATGTAAATAACTCCAGGTATCTGGTAACTGTTGTGTTAGCTCAGCTCCAGTCCCAGCCCCTCCTCATAGATACTACTCATATGATCTTGGTGCACCAGATCAGACCTCATTCAGGGCACTTGTACACATATATGTGGACACACAAAAATAAACACTCTTTGCAAAAAAAATTTTTTACACGAACTATATTCTTTATATTTTGCCTTCGTTTTTTTTCTACACTTTATTAAATTAGAATAAATAGCACTGGACTTAAAATCAGTGGTATGTCACATTCCTAATTTTAATGTGATCTTTCCTTTGAATTTTATAATGTAGTCTTTTTCTGTACCCATTTCTTTATTCCTTTCCCGATAATCAGTAGTCTACCCTTTAATCTTCTGTTTCCACACATTGTTAGGTTTGTTTCCTTAATACCTTGGAAGTTGAAATGAATAATATGTGATGTCTTCTGGTTTTTTCAGAAAAGATTCTACAGTCACTCCATCAGTTAAGATGGTATTACTATTGGGGTACCTGAGTGTCTCAGTTAAGCGTCCAACTTTGGCTCAGGTCATGATCTCACAGTTCATGAGTTCAAGCCCCACATCAGGTTCTCCACTGCTAGCACGGAGCCTGCTTTGGATCTTTGTCTCCCTCTCTCTGCCCCTTCCCTGCTCACATGCTTTCACTCTCTCTCAAAAATAAATAAACATTAAAAAAAAAAAAAAAAAAGATGGTATTACTGTCAATACAACTGGGACCATAGGGGAACACTGTACTAAATCAAAAGGTAGGTAATAATACTTAGGAAATCTTAGCTCGTTAGTTTTTGCTAAATGCATTACTCTAACAACATAACACACAAAACCTTTAAGTTCATACTAAAGCATTGCTGTTTTTCCTGCATTGTCCTTTCTTATGTATTCCTGAAGGACTTATGTGATAAAACAAGTGAAGGTTTTCCACCCATTCTTTTACTTCACTCCACATTTGAATTTAATTAATATATTATTTCTTTTTAAGAGATAGGGTTACCTGCCTTGAAAGGAAAGTCTCCAACGGAGGACCTGGGTGGCTCAGTTGGTTAAGCGTCCAACTTGGCTCAGGTCATGATCTCGCTGTTTGTGAGTTTGAGCCCTCCATTGGGCTCTAGTGCTGACAGCTCAGAGCCTAGAGCCTGCTTCGGATTCTGTGTCTCCATCTCTCTCTGCCCTTTGCCCGCTAATGCTGTGTCTCTCTCTCTCTCATAAATAAACATTTTTAAAAATTAAAAAAAAAAAAAAAAGGAAAGTCTCCTGCCATATGACCCATTCTATCCCTAGGTATTTACCCAAGAGAAAAGAAAGCAGATGTTCACACAAAGACTTATACAATGCAGTGTTCATAGCACCTTTATCCATAATGACCAAAAACTGGAAACAACCCACATGTCCATCAGTAGGTGAATGGATCAATAATTGTGGCATAGCCATAAAATTGAAAAGAAATGAACTCTCCATTCCATCCACGTTGCTACAAATGGCCAGATTTCATTCTTTCTCATTGCCAAGTAATATTCCATTGTATATATAAACCACATCTTCTTTATCCATTCGTCAGTTGATGGACATTTAGGAACTGGAGAGTGTTATGCTAAGTGAAATAAGTCAGGCAGAGAAAGACAGATACCATATGTTTTCACTCATATGTGGATCCTAAGAAACTTAACAGAAGACTAGTGGGGAGGGGAAGGGGGAAAAAAAAAAGTTACAGAGAGGGAAGGAGGCAAACCATAAGATACTCTTAAATACTGATAACAAACTGAGGGTTGATGGAGGGTGGGGGAGAGGGGAAAGTGGGTTGATAGGCATTGGAGGGCACCGGTTGGGATGAGCACTGGGTGTTGTATGGAAACCAATTTGACAATAAATTACATATATAAAAATAAAAGAAATGAACTATTAATACATACAACAACATGATGAATCTCAAAATAATTACACCAAGTTAAAGCAGCTTGACACAAGAGTATATACTGTATGATTCCATTTATATAAAGCTCTAGAAAATACAAATTAATCTAGAGTGGCTGAGCTCAGCTCATTGGTTGCCTAAGGATATAGGGGGACAGAGAGAGACAGGTAGATTGCAAGGGGCATGAAGAAAATTTGGAGATAATGGGTATATTTAATGTCTTAATTGCAGTGGTAGCTTCACGCCTGTATATGTATGTCAGAATTTATCAAGTTGTACAGTTGAAATATGTGTTGTTTATTGTATATCAGTTATACCTCAGCAAAATGGTTTTTAAAAATCATGAGTATAGATACAAGCCACAGAGGTATTATTAATGGTTCCTATGGTTTTGCCACCAAGAGAAACCAGATATTGTCATAGTGCTTTAAAAATGTTACATATATCTCACTATTTCACTATTCTTCACTATTTCACAATTATAGTGGTTATTAGATCTGCTAAAGCTTGTTATAAATGTGTGAATAAAGAAGCATTTGTGTAACTACAAGAAATATAAAATTTATATTTCTAAAATTTGATAATTTCCATAACTATTTTTCCTTTGAAAATAAAAAGTGTTCTATGGATAGATTTTCTTTAATCCAGTGTCTGAAATAACTATACTGTTTCTAACTTTAATGTTTTAAATTTATCTTGTTTTAATTAAAAATAATCACCATTGGGGAGCCTGGATGGCTCAGTTGGTTAAGCATCCAGCTTCAGCTTGGGTCATGATCTCATAGTTAATGAGTTTGAGCCCTGCATCGGGCTCTGTGCTGACAGCTCTAAGCCTGGAGCCTGCTTCGGATTCTGTGTCTCCCTCTGTCTCTCTTCCACTCCCCCACTTGCACTCTGTCTCTCTGTATTTCAAAAATAAATAAATGTAAAAAAAAAAAAAATCATCAGTGCTCACACATCTGAAGCACTGACTCCAGTGATAAGACATGAGACTTATCCTACTTTTTTATATCTATAAACATTTTTAAATTTTTCTAAGACATAGGATGTCAGACTTATTTCTATATAACAGCAAATCACTTGGGTTGAGAATATGATTTTGAGCTTAACCATCATGTCCCGTTTCATCACAGGTTGTAGAAATGTACTCTAGTGGAGGAGATCTTCACCTAGAACTCCCAACAGGTCAACAAGGAGGCACCAGAAAACTGTGGGTGAGTGCTGGCATATTTCTCTCTCGATTACTTGCTCAAATACACCAGAAAATGGTTTAACTTCCTATCACATGAATAAATGTGGGTGACTCCCCCTTAATAATATCTTAATATTAAATTTACATCATATATTCTTGAAAATTGGATGATACAGGGAGAGAAAAGTATAAGTAATTTTTGGAAAGAGCAGTGAACAAAATTGGTGGGAGCTTTAACCCACTGTGTAGAAGAGATTTCAACTATCCACAGAGTTATATTGGTAAAGTTGTCTCTGACTCTAACAATTTATAATGTGCTTTTTATACTAAGATTTAAAAAAAAAAAACCTCTGGGAAGGATCCATTATATGTTTGAGGTAGAGAATTGAACTTTCAGACTTATTGTTGATAGAGATGACGTTTTTGGAGGGAATGTAGTCAAGCCCTTGTGACGACATAGAAAATTTTAAATTCTTAGGTGATCTACATCTACCTTTAATATTATTGACTATTTAACACTAGTTTGTGTCAATGCTTAGAGAACCCCTGTTTCTTAGAAAATACCAGGAAATATTAATCAATGAATGTGTAGCAACTACCTTATTTGTGAAGTTTCCTGCCTTAGGAGAGTTTTTCTTTAAATGTTGTTTACCAAGCTTTAATCAAAGAGGGGAAAGGCACAGTAAACACAGTTCTTATACTGAGGGCACTCTAATCATTGCTTATCCATAATTGAAGACAACGGACTTTACCACTATGAATGAGTTCTGAAGATCAGATTTATTTATTAATTGCTCTGTTAAACACACGTAGCCTCTTGTTCTGTCTTCTGACCAGTCTCAACCAAGGAAGGGATGCAGAAGGGACATTTTTAGGATGTTCACTTGAGCAATTAGAAACAAATTTGTCAGGATTTGGTTAACTCCCCAGATATAGAAACACACTGGCAAATAGGAATATGTAATGGATGGTTCATTTATATCCTTTCACAAAAATGTTTTATCTTGAAATTACGTTATTGTTTGAAAAGCCTTTGAGAGAAGTAGTATATAAAACAATGCTTCAGAGAATTAACTATAAGCTATTAAGTTTGTATAATTCTACGTAGAAGAGCTAAGAATTTACTGTGAAATATAATTGGTATCTAATAAACATAAGAGAATTCATATTTCTAATTAGTTAAGAACTGTAATGAATGGTAGCAGAGATGGCATAATGTTTTAATAATCCCAGTGGCTGCAAGAAAAGATAAAGTTATTCTTCTTCCTACAAACATAGAGTAAAAGTAAAAGTCAATTGGCCTTGACCTCACCCTCAGCCCATTTCAGTGTACATAAGAAAAGCCCAGAGACCAAGTCAGCTCCCTAGAGATGGGGAAGTGGATGGTGCATCTCTTGTGGCCCCAGGAGGGTTCCAATCACTTCTTTCCTACTTTGAGGCTAAAAACTTAAGAGAATAGAGGTAAGTGAGATAAATAATAAATTCTAAAACATAGGGATTTCCTTAAATATGCCAGAAGGTATGTACAGAGAAATTCTGATGGTCCCAAGCAAGCCAGATTGTTGTAAAACCAGGAAAAGAAATCCATCTCAAAAAAAAAAATTTTTTTTTGCCCCAATAAACCTTCCCTCTAGTGTATTTGTCAGTGTTCTCTCATTACAGGCCTGAAAATTTTTCCATCTTCCTTGCTAAGAGACTTATTGAAAGCAGTTGGTCAACTGTGGATTTGCCTGAGAAGCTTTGTTGTGTTAGGTTTTAAATGAAAGGACAGAGAGAGTCCAAGCTCTCTTGATTATTATTTAAAGAGATTCCTGTAGATTTCTAGAAAAGGATTTCCCTTCAATGCTGACATCTCTATCTGGTGGAGAATCTTAGTACTGAATTATATGTCCAAGCATCACACTAAAAGATAACTGGTTTTATAGATTAATTCTATCTTTTAATGATAATTTTGCAACTGAAAATTTTATTTCTTTCACTTGGCTCAATTTTACATATCATGCTTCCTCAGTTCTAAGATGGGCTTCTTTCACATTGTAATATTCTTCACGTTGGAGTATGTGTTACAATCCATGGAATATATCCATTTAAATGGCAGTGTGTTGGTTTTTTTTTTTTCTTAGTAGGTATATAAAATAATAATGCATCCTCAGTCAATGTTGTTTTCTTCAAAAAACTATGGTGGCTTTTGCACCATCACAAAAGCCGTGCTACATTATGGTCTGTTAACTTGTCAGGAAATTCCTCCTTATGAAACCAAGGGAGTGATGAGAGCCAGTTTTTCATCCAGGGAAGCAGATAATCACACCGCCTTCATCAGAATAAAGACAAATGCTTCAGACAGCACAGAATTTATCATCCTTCCTGTGGAGGTAGAAGTTACAACAGGTTAGTAGAAAACCAGAGGAACAGTAAATGCATTTGTTTTGTATTCAGTACATCTTAACTTTGGGCAAAGAAAAATCTAATGGTTTACTTTTCTGTCTTCCAAGCTCCTGGAATTTATTCCTCAACTGAAATGCTAGATTTTGGTACACTACGAACACAAGGTAAAAAAAAAAGGGGGGGGGGGGGGGTTGGGAGAAGACAGTATTTTTATAAGTCTTTAAAAAACAAAAATACCTCTGTTCAGTGCTGAATGGCTCTACTTTTAACTCCTTTGTAGCTCAGCTTTGAAATTACTTGTCAGTGGGTTGCATGATCTTATAGAAACCTTCTTTGGGGAACTTCAAGCCCTCACAGGTTAATACCCCATTCCTCTGAGGGCTACCATTGCTTACCAGGTGGGAAAGCAAGGTCATAAGATAACTTAAGGGAATATTGAGGCACAAAGTAGTTTCTGAGTTTTTAAATCCAAGTTCTCACCTATTCAGTTATGCTTACTCCTTTTTTTAACAGTAAATAAGACGCGGGGGGAGCTTTACTTCTGGATTTTTATTTAGAAATGGATTACTCAGTTGCATTATAATAGCATAATGTTAAATTATGTCCCAGATGGTCAAAGAAAAAATTCAAATTCTAAAATTGAAAATGCTCTGGTTAAAGGATTTATTAAGGAAAAAATAGAAATACTTGTAATTTGGGATTTCTATGGACCATATGTAATTAGAAGTTGGTTGTTGAGGATTGGAGATCCCTTTTTGAAAATTAGATTTTTCACACTGATAATTTAACATTATTAATTTGCTTCCTTATGCTTTCCTAGAGAACTAAAAGATTAGTAATGTCTAATTTCACTAAAAAAATATGTTTTGTTCTGATTTTTGGTCTGGTTGTTTAGGAGGGGACAGTTCTTATACAGTGTCCTTGTGAGTAAGGTGATTGCTATTTATGAGTTAGGTGGAATCACATTCTTTTTATTAATGTGATTATAGTTCTTCTTCACATTCTAGAATAGATTCAATCTGATATCTAATAAGGTAAAATTCTAGTTTGCCATAAAGCACTTCTGTTAAAGAAATATTTCTTCTCTTCAATTTTAACAGATCTACCAAAAGTTTTAAACCTTCATTTATTAAATTCAGGAACAAAAGATGTACCAATAACAGTAAGTTTTTACTTATTTTCTCCTAATTTATATATTCTTTGTTTTTAAACTTATGACCACCTTAAAACTAATTAAACTCTTCCTCTAAAAGATTCTGTTCTTTGGTGGCCTAATGACACTTTGGTTCTAAGTGTGATGTGAGAAACCTGTTCTGCCTCTAACCACCAAATTTCAAAGATGAGAAGGAAAGTAGGTGATCTTCCCCAAGCTAAGTCTGAATCAAAGTTCCTGAGGTTCTTGTTGAGGCAGAATCATACAAGAGGCTTGTGGATTCTGATAAACCCTAGGATGTATGCCATGTGCAAAGAAAAACAAGTTATAAAGATTCCATCAGGTTTGGTTGTTAGACTTAAGGTATGGGTAAATGAAAAGGAAAAAAGGTTCAGATGAATTGGGAAGGGAAATAATAATAAAGCAAAGAGATATGGTAGGTAACATTAGAATGCTATTAACATCTGTCAAAGGTACCCCTTCCACCTGGCAGCTATTATAGTATACTAAATAGCAGACTATAAACTGAGGTCATCTCTTCCCCTCACACATGCACATAGAACAAGTGACTTTTATGTCTTACAGTGGAATTGAGGAGCCAGTACACAATTTTAGGGAAAAAAGTAAAAGAGAGCTATCTGGATTTTGCTTTGGCCCACAACCTCACCTTCTGGTGAAGTCCACAAGATACATACATAGGGAATAATGGAAAAAGAAAGCAGTACATTTTTATTATAATGTGTGCTGATTCAGAAGCCTAAATTCAGAGAAGTCTGATAAAATAATATAGATCAAAGGGGCATGAGACTTAAGGGACCTTTGTCCATCCAGGGCCAAACCCAGAGTTTACTGCCAACTGGTGGAGTAGACCAAAGAGAGAAGAGTTTATAAACCCTAAATGAGGGAGCAAGATTGGGTAACCATATTTTAAATTTTTTTTTAATGTTTTTATTTATTTTTGATACAGAGAGAGACAGAGCATGAGCAGGGGAGGGGCAGAGAGAGAGGGAGACACAGAATCTGAAGCAGGCTCCAGGCTCTGAGCTGTCAGCACAGGGCCTGACGCAGGGTTTGAACTCCCCGACTGTGAGATCATGACCTGAGCTGAAGTCAGACGCTTAACCAGTTGAGCCACCCAGGCACCCCAAGGGGGTAACCATATTTTAATGCACAGTGACTGTGCTCATGAGTGGGATCACATTCTGGGTGGTGTCCTGCCATCTGACCTAGTATTTCTTCCTGCTAGGTAGAAGAACTGGGGGAATGGGTTTTGTAGAATGCTTCCCCACTATGCAGTGGGCTGAAATTGCCCCACTTGGAGTTCCTGCCTGTCCACTCTTGGCAGCCTGAGAGCAGGCTGAGAGCAGTTGCCTGGGTCTGCCGTGATACATACCCATACCCCTCAAGGATCCTCAAGGGTTGGGACCCCACTGCAGGTGACAAGGAACAGCTCTTTTGACCTGGCCACCCTGATACCATTGAAACAAAACACAAAAGCAGCGAGCAGCAGCATTATGTCCCTTGTTTTTGTTATTTTTCTTCTTTGATAGCAACAAAGGTCCCTTAGTCTATGTATTTTTATATGCTTGCTTTCAAAAATATATATTCATTTTTTTATTTAGTGACTTTGTTTTTTTTAATTCAGTTTTTTGAAAGATTGTCATCAAAGTCTCTATGGAATGAAATTGTCAGCATGTTCTCTGGTAGTGACCTTTTACATAAGAAAATATTACAGTGAATGTTCCTGTGTATAATTTCTTTTTAATTCCTATTTATAGCAATAATTAATTACACTTTTCAAAAAATACATAATGGTGATTGTTGCTATATTAAGTGATTAGTGATTGGTTTTGGCTCTTTATAGTGAAATTTTCACAAATCTATAGAAAAATAAGCAAAATAAGGACAGTATAAATGTTTCTAAAAATATGAGTTGCATGTATGTTAATGCAAACACCCTTCCTAAACAAGGACTGTTCTGCAATAATATGCTTTGTTTTCTTTGTTTGATGTTAAAATATCAGTTATTTTATAAAGGTAGTAGATAGCTGTTTTGCTAGTGTTGTGGTTTCCAATAGAATGAGTTGGAAAGTATTCTCTCCTTTTGGGGCAAGAATTTGTGAAGGATTGTCGTTAACTCTTCTTTAAATGTTTGGTAGAATTCACCAATGAAGTCCACTGGGCCTGGACTTTTATTTGTGGGAGGTTTTAGAATTCAATCTCTTTAGGCCTATTCAGATTTCTATTTCATCTTGGTCGGTTTCAGTGACTTATGACTTTTCTAGGAGTGTTTTCATTGCATCTCAGTGTTCTAATTGGATGGCATACCACTGTTCATAGTGTTCTCTTCTAATACTTTTCTTTTTTCCCTGTGAAGTAGATGGTAACATCCCATTTATCATTCTTGATTATAATTAATTTAGTCTTCTCTATATTTGAAAAGTATTTTGAGTCAGTCAAGCTAGAGGTTTGTCAATTTTGTTGGTCTTTTCAAAGAACTAATGTATGGTTTTATTAATTTTCTCTATTTTTCTTTGTTTGCCATTAAAACATCCTTTTATTTGATGAATCAAGTAGAGAGTAGGACACTCCCTTTATTCCCCTGCCACTATCATCCTCACATTTGCAAACTAAAAAATTAGAAAACCTGTTAGTCTTCCCTCCCCAACCATAAACACATACACACACATCTTAGGTTTTACCAGTCAATGAAATGCAAAGGCCTTCTTATCACTGTTCTGTGTTAACATTTTAAAATCGTTCTTTACACCAAGAATTGTGATTCTTTTTGTTCAAAAGTCTCGAGGTTAATTTATCAGACTTTCCTCCATAATAGAGTATAATTCCTTCTGCTAGATATTTCAGATTGCTTTGGCTCCAGCCTACTTTTATCTTCTTTGAACTTTTTGATACTGATTTCTTTTGTAGCCCAATTGACCACATAGAGCACATGTACTGTATACATGGTAATGTAGGCACCACTCGTCCCAGTTCTTTTTCTCTCCAAAGCTCAAGTGTTTTCTCCACTGAGAAATCATCTGGTAGCATAGCTTCTTGGTGACACGTTCAGAGATACCTCTTTAGCTGTGGACGGCAGTTCATTTGCCTGTGGGGCAGACACTGGCTGTTGTTGATGGATCACCCTGCTGTTGCCTCAGTTTGAGATGTCAGATAATTTTTATTTTAGTGTGTTCTCCATGCTGTTTGCCCGTGAGTGGTTTCTTCCATCTGTAGCATGCCTTGCACCAAGCAGGGTCGTTAATGAGAACTTTCATGTCAGGCAGACTTCAGGCCTGCAGTCACTTCCCCAAATGTGAGGATTTAGAGATTTGATGGCAAAGTACCTTTACATAGCCCAAACAATCTTCTCTTTTTTTTTTTTTTTTTTTTTACATACAGTGAATGGACCAAAACAAATGTCTTTTACAATAAACATTTTCTTTAAAAGTGAAATTATCAATCTTAAGAATATGAATGAGAGGCACATGGGTGGCTCAATTGGTTAAATGTCCAGCTCTTGATATCAGATCAGGTCACAATCTCATGGTTCATGAGATCAAGCCCATGTAGGGTTCTCTGCTGACAGCCTGGAGCCTGTTTTGGATTCTGCGTCTCCCTCTCTTTGCTCCTCCCCCACTTGCGTTGTCTGTCTGTCTGTCTGTCTCTCTCTCTCAAAAATAAATAAATAAACATTTTAAAAAATTATTTTAAAAAAAATGAATGAAAAAATACTGTTGTATTCAGTTCAATTATAACAGAATTAAAGAGGCAGTTTTAGGATACATTATAAGTGAACATTTTTGTTGTTACTATGGGTTATGCACTGTGCTAGTTTCTTTACATAGATTACCTTATTCAATACAACAGTCCTATAAAGTACACAGGTTCTAGTTTTCCAAATAAGGGAAATGAATCAGCTTTTTTTAAATTTTTTTTTTTAACGTTTATTTATTTTTGAGACAGAGACAGACAGAGCATGAACGGGGGAGGGTCAAAGAGAGAGGGAGACACAGAATCTGAAACAGGCTCCAGGCTCTGAGCAGTCAGCCCAGAGCCCGACGCGGGGCTCAAACTCACGGGACCGCGAGATCGTGACCTGAGCCGAAGTCGGATGCTTAACCGACTGAGCCACCCAGGCACCCCTGAATCAGCTTTTTTTAAAAGTGACTTCTTCAACCATAAAAACTCAAAAGTTACTTGAAGGTATATTGGTATATAATGACACCATCAAGTCTTTATAAATATATCATTTTAATTTCATATTCAGTATTTCTACTAAAAATCTTTTAATCTATAATATATGTCTGTATATCTGCATTTGTAGCTACGTATGTATGTATTTTTCCTAATATCCAGAGCCTACACTCTGCCAGTGTTTTGTTAGTTTCTTCTTACTTCCTCATTCATTATTCCGTTTAATGGGCGTCAACTATATGCCAGCTTCCGTGCAAGGTGTGTGAGAACATAGCAGTAAATCAGATAGCCAAGGTTCCTGCCCCTATTGAGCTCACTTTTTAGCTGTGAGACTGATGACAGACAGGTATGCAACAAAATTGTAAATCAAACCAAGTTCTAACAAAGAAAGAAACAGAATAGAATGTAAGTGAGGGAGGGAGATGGTTAGACAGGGTTGTCTCAGAGGAGCTGACATTTGAGGTAATAAATGAAGAGTAAGAAGTTGGCACCCCTAAGAAAGCTAGCTGACAAGTGTTACCATCAAAGGGAACAGCGATTGCAAAGGCCTGAGGCAGAAACAACTTTGGATGTCCTGGGAAAGAAAGGAGGGTTGAACATAAAGGGAGGGCCAGAGGGTTGATCCTGGTTTTCTGGGCTCTGGGAGGTGTTTAGATTTTATTATAAGTGCAACAGCAAATTACAGAATTTTAAGCAAGGGAGAGACATCATTTGATTTATGTGTTATAAAGGTCTTAGTAGCTAGTTTGTGGAGAATTCACTGCAGGAAGTTAGGAGTCCATTGCAGTGGTCCACTTGAGAGGTAATGTTAGCTTAGACTTCTTACCTTATCAGCCAGGAAACAAACCCATCTACCATGGAAACTGAGTTATAAGAGAGCTTCCTAAGGTTTTTTCCTGTATCTTGCTACATAAAATGCCATACTTAGAGACTGACATATTTTTATAAATGTCCCACCTCTGTCCATTTCACAAATATATAATATCTTTAGGATGACCTAGGTATTGCCAGAAGCTGGAGGGTTGTTGGTTTTTTTTTAATTCCCCTTAAAGGAATTCAGAGTTTCTTCATCTTTCTAGATATGGGACTTCTGAGGCAAGCATCTGAAAATAAACAGTTCTCACCTGTTAATGGACAAGATACTCAGGTTCAGGCCTGTCTGACTTTGATTGTCTGTAATGCAACTTTGAGAATATGGTTTTTCCTCAACACTTAAAAAGCATTAATGCAATATAAATGATGGATTAAATTTGCTTTGAGATATCTTAAGAGGAACATTTGCATGAAGTTTCCTTACTAATTGATGAATAAGAATGACAGATATACTTTAATTTTACCAGTGTAAACTTGGTATGAGCTTTAATAAATTTGTGTATCCGTTGTTAGAAATACAATTGTTACATACTGGAAGGTTATTTTCCTTTTCAAATGTTTTTCTAAATAGTTTTAGAATGTGCTGGGCCTTTGAATCTCACTTGAGAGTTACTGAACATTAGTTGGGTATGAATATTGTGAGAAAAGGCTAGAACTATATTTAGAATATGTGCAAGCTGCCTTTCCCGGGAATCTTGCCATATTTTTTCTACTTCTCCATTATCTTTAGTATGCAACTGTTAGTAACTGATTCTAAAATAGATTGTTAGTGTAAATATGCTTAATACAAGTTAATGATTTTGTATATTTTTCATTTAAGGCCACCAGAATAGGAAAAAAAAAAAAAAAAAAACCAGAATGAGCCACTACTTAAATGTTTTGTTTGTTTACCTTTGTTTTTGATTCCTTGGAAAATGGATTTTTCCATTTTGTTGGGCTTTTTTTAATAATAAGTGAACAGTTCAGATCATTTATATAAAACTTGAGTCAATGGGGCCCCTGGGTGTCTCAGTTGGTTAAGCATCCAACTTTGAGTCAGGTAATGATCTCAGGGTTCATGAGTTTGAGCCCCGCATCAGGCTCGCTGCTCTCAGACAGAGCCCACTTCAGATCCTCTGTCCCCATGTCTCTTTCTCTGCTCCTCCCCCACTCGTGTGCACACTTTCCCTCCCTCCCTCCCTCTCTCTCTCTCTCTCTCTCTCTGTCTCTCTCTCTTTCTCTCCCTCCCCCTCCCTCGCTCCCTCCCTCTCCTTCTCAAAAATAAATAAAACATTAAAAAAGTGAGTCAATTGAATGTTTGCTTACTATTGATGCAATAAAGAGAGAAAGAGAGGAGAGAGTTAATAATACTGAATATAAAAATTTTCCTCTAGGGGCATCTGGGTGGCTCAGTTGGTTAAGCATCCTGCTTCTACTCAGGTCATGATCTCACAGTTTGTGAGTTCAAGCCCCACATTGGGCTCCATGCTGACAGCTCAGAGCCTGGAGCCTGCTTCAGATTCTGTGTCTCCCTCTCTCTCTCTTCCCCTGCCCTGCGCTTGCTCTCTCTCTCTCTCTCTCTCTCTCTCAAAAATAAATAAACTTAAAAAAAAAAAAAAAAGGAAAACAATTAAAAAAATTTTTTCCTCTGGTAAGGAAAATCTTAGAGTAATATGTTACATGTGAGAAAAACATTTTTCATCAAGTACTCTAAGCTCCTACTATTTACAGTGACTGTTTTAAATAAATAAATAGTTTTATTTAGCTATTTCTGTTATGGTGTTGTGCAGGCTAATAGCACTCAAAAGGTGTCGTCGTCATTACTAATGAACTGCTACTTGCAGTCTTTAAGCGTGTTTGAAAATGGTCAAGATTCCATTCCTACTCTGACACATTCAGTAGAGCATGTGGAAGTCCTCTGCAAACTACAAAGCTTTATACGATCATCTCTCTAACAAATCTTGACCTCAGGGTAAAAGTGCTCATTTGAAAAAAGAACAAAATTAATACAACCACCAAATTTTGTAAATAGATGGAATCTTAGAAAATACCTAATCTAATCCCCTAGTGTTTTACAAGCAGGAAAAATAAGGCCCAGAGTGGATGGGCAGCTTACTCAAACTGACACTTCTAGTTAAATACTTAATATCTTTTTTGTTGCATAAATTCATCAAATGGGATTGTCACGTACACTTCTGTACTGCTTTCCTTTCCTTTAGAAGTATTAGTGTAGGTATGTAATATATGAAACCTTCCCGTTTTATAGTCAAACTGCTTTGTTTTATTGTTAAAAATAACACACACACACACACACACACACACACACACTCTCTCTCTCTCTCTCTTTAAGGGATGAAGAGATTTGTATTTTAAACGATTGCTACTAATCGCAAGCATACTGATAAATATATCAATATGAACAAATCCACTTGCAGCCCCAGTTAGAGATTCCAAAGCAAATGAGAAGTTCAGAAGAAAGATAAAAGAGTTAAAATACCAAAAGACCCTGAGGCCAAGAGCTCAGGCTATTAAGATTTCCAGCTCAGAAAACTGCAGAACCATCCTTAGGGTCATCATTCCAGGCCCAGTAAAGACTAACAAGCATTGAGGAGGGAGACGCCCCACCATCTGGTAGTAAAAGCAGTGTCTGTAATCTTTATGTGTAACCAACTTTCTTCCCTGTGATAGCAGACCAGTGCAAAAGGAGTTTTTCTTCATACTCTCTCAGGTGCTTCTTGTATCTTCATTCCACCTTTGTAGTCAGATTCCACCTTTACGGATGTACTGAAGGGTGGGTAGGGAGACGGGGAAGAACTTGGTGACTTGCAGGGACCTGACTGCACCCATGTTAGCAGGCGTGTGCCTGGTGGGTGTCACAGAAAAGAACTGTGTTCTTTCTATGGGAAGCATCAGGCTTTGACAAGTTTATAAAGCCCCTGAAAAATCAGCAAAAAACTCCAGAAGCATTTTGAGACCAAAGTAAGATTCTAAATGAATTCTTTTTTTTTTTTTTTTTTTTGAGAGAGAGAGAAAGAGATAGAGCACATGAGCTGGAAAGGGGCAGAGAGAGAGAATCTTAAGCAGGCTCCGCAGGGCTTGATCCCATGGTTGTGAGAGTGTGACCTGAGCCTAAATCAAGAGTTGGACACTTAACTGACTGAGCCACCCAGGTGCCCCCTAGTTCAATTCTAAAGGAAGAGTATTGATCAAGATTTGTGTACAATACCATGACTTCATTAATACATGTTTAGGCACTAGGATGCCAGTAAAGGGCCCAGGCCCTGAACCAAGTCAGGACATCTGGTTTCCAGTCCCGCCTCTTGATGCCTAGCTACTGAAACATCACTCCATATTGCAAGGTTCTCTTCATCTGTAAAACAGGGAAGGAGATGGGGATCTTTAAGGTTCCTTCCAATGAAAAATGCTTTGTGTCACTAAGGTAATAAAAAAGTAACTGCACCTTCAACTGTATTCATTTTTCTAGTTTGCTCCAAAAGTGCAAGCTTTTATGGTATTTGTTATTATAGATTTAGTTGTTGAATAGAAAAATCTTATTTTTTAAGTTTAAACTGTTCTGACCTCTCCAAGCTACACAGCCCTTCAGTCTACTGCTCAGTCCCACAGCTGAGAGTACAGCCTTGCCTGGTAACAGTGGCATGCCTCACTTACACAGCCATGCCCTAGGGAGGTAGAGAAAGTCCCATTAGAAGTGGGATCTGCAAGGGGCACCTGGGTAGCTCAGTCGGTTGAGTGCCCAACTTCAGCTCAGGTCATGATCTCGTGGTTTGTGGGTTTGAGCCCCACATCGGGCTCTGTGCTGACAGCTCAGAGCCTGGAGCCTGCTTCAGATTCTGTGTCTCCCTCTCTCTCTGCCCTCCCCCACTCATGCTCTTTCTCTCTTTCAAAAGTAAGTAAACATTAGGGGCGCCTGAGCAGCTCAGTTGGTTAAGTGTCTGACTTTGGCTCAAGTCATGATCTCATGGTTTGTGAGTTCGAGCCCTGCGTCAGGCCCTGTGCTGACAGCTCAGAGCCTGGAGCCTGCTTCGGATTCTGTGTCTTCCTCTCTCTCTGCCCGCTGCCCCCGCCCCCCCCCCCCCCCCCAGCTTGCACTCTGTCTCTCTCTCTCAAAAATAAACATTAAAAAAAATTTTTTTTAAGTAAGTAAAAAATAAATAAATAAATAAATAAATAAATAAATAAATAAATAAATAAATATTTTTAAAAAGTAAGTAAATATTAAAAGAAGAGGAAGAGGAAGAAGAGGGATCTGCAAAAACACCGTGGCAGAGGAGTACTGGCTCCCAAATTCACATCATTCTTCATTTTCAGGATGTTATTCAACATAGTCAGGATGTTACATTTGGTATGGTGGAGTTCTTTAAGAGGGACCCTATCATAAATCTTCGTGTCTCCTTTTCTCATATATGACTCATTATGCCTTTTTTTTCCTGTTTTATGTATTCATACCTAGTGTATGGTACTAGTTTGTCTCTAGATTTTTACACTCACTTACTGATCTTAAACTCTTCCTATGGCCATCATTTTATTGCATGAAGATATTCTGATGAAATTAATGTGATGTTGTGCCAGTTTGACCTATTCTATTGATTTATTGATAGAGCACACATGTGCCAGCAGGGCAGAGGGAGAGGGAGCTAGAATCTTAAGCAGGCTCCATACCCAGCATGAGCCCGTCATGGGACTCAATCCCATCACTGTGGGATCATGACCTGAGCCAAAATCAAGAGTTGGACACTCAACCAACTGAGCCCTCAGAATAGGCTCCCCTGGCCTATTCTGTTTAAAGGGAGCGCATAAAGTTAAACTTCCATTTTTTTATTCTGCTGCATGTTTCCAGTACACTCTCCAGTGTAAAGTAACTGAACCATGAGACTAAAATAATGATACATATTTTTTTCTGTTTGCAGAGTGTTCGACCTACACCACAAAATGACGCTATAACGGTACACTTTAAACCAATTACGTTAAAAGCTTCAGAAAGTAAATATACCAAGGTTGCAAGTATTAGTTTTGATGGTAAGTATTCGGCTTTCACTCTCTAATGGGGTGATCTTATTTTGATAAACTAGAAGACATCTGTACTGACATCTTCATATAGAAACCCTGACCATTTTACAGTCAGATTTTGTATTACTGCTTAGGTTGGTTTATCTTATAAACCATCACAAATTCTTATTTGATTGCTTCATGAAAGAAAATGCAGCTTCATAAAGTGAAATTAGTATTAGCAAATACATTAGGATTGGAATTAAATTTTTGTAATCTGGGCTTTCACATATATACCTAGTGAATATATAGTATTTAAGGTATTTACCTTAATTACGAAGTCATTATTTTTTGTAATTGAGTGATAATGTATTTGAGTTTCAGAAGCATGTTTGAGAATAGAAATAAAGTATTCCCTGTAACAGTTTCCTATATCGGCTTTTTAAACAGGGAAGACAGCTCTGCCTACCTAAAATAATAGCCTTTATGATAGCATTGTCAAATTAGATTACTATGATTTCAAACATATATATTGTATATTTTGATATTTGAAATGTTAACCCAGACTTTAACATATCTTAATAGCATGTTTTTATCCAGCTTTATCCCCTATACTAGAACATTTATTGAATTTGCTGTCACAAAAATTTTTAAATAGTGATTTGATAGCTGCTTAATTATGTGTGTAATTACATTTAATAAGAACTGAAATCCAAATGGGGCTTTTCTCATAAGGGCCCTTGCAGGGTGAGGAGCCCTGAAGCTTATACTTTGGCTTTCTGATGGAGCCACCTCTGCTCGTAGCCCACATTTCACATCTACACTCATCACAAGAGAGCATTTGATCACTGTGATCTACCGAGTATAGCAGAATACTGGAAGACTCTGCACAGTGTTTGTGAGGGCATCTGTGCTTACTCCTTGCACTTGAGGGCTCTGGGGAGGATCGGGAGCAGTGCACAATCTGGGTGCCAAGCTTTAGTGTTCATCCCGTGAGCTCAGAGAAAACTCCCAGAGAAATCAAGATTAAGGGGCACCTAGCTGGTTCATTCAGTGGAGCATGCAACTCTTGATCTCAGGGTCATGAGTTTGAGCCCCATACTGGACATAGCACTTACTTAAAATAAATAAATAAAATGTTCAAAAAAGTTTTTTTAAGAAATCACGACTAAATATGTGGCATACTTTCATAACCCAGCTATCAAGAAATAGTACTGCAGAAGGTTTTGATGCCACAGTTATTTCCAGATCTTTGATAAATTATCTTCTCTGTTGCTGGGATACCACAGTCATGACCACCAGTATTAACATCAGCAAGTACGTTGTCTTCTCTTACTAAGAAGAGCGGCCAATAGTAATTCCTGACCCTAAGAACGTTTAGGATCCATCCTTCTGATAAATCCAAGCAGTGGGGGAGTGTTCACCAGGAACAGTTGTCCTATGTAGTTCTCCCACACTGTTCTTCTCCAGCTCCTGAGTTGACAACCCAGTGCAGTATTTCCCTTCTTGATATAAATGAATGTCAATAATGTTGGTTCTCCTGAGATCATAGATGCTAAAATAGTATTTCTTAAATTATGTAAAATTTAATATAAAGGAAAAGCATCTTTTAAAAGTAAATGATACGTTTCTTAAAAGTTGTTTTTAGGGGCGCCTGGGTGGCTCAGTCAGTTAAGAGTCCAACTTTGGCTCAGGTCATGATCTCGCGGTTTGTGAATTCGAGCCCTGTGTTGGGCTCTGTGCTGACAGCTCGGAGCCTGGATCCTGCTTCGAATTCTGTGTCTCCCTCTCTCTCTGCCCCTCCCCTGCTCATACTCTGTCTCTCTCTGTCTCTCAAAAATAAATGTTAAAAAAAAAAAAAGTGGTTTCTATTACCATGGGAATGGTGTCACCTTCTCCCTCCCCTTCCATCCTCCCATCCATAGTAGGAATATTGTACAGCCTCCTAAAATAATAAACCTAGTAATAGCCATATAACAAGCAGAAAGAAATGAGGTTTAATGGGAGGCATTTTTTTAAGTTTATTTTTTTATTTTGAGAGAATATGTGCACACGTGGAAAAGAGAAAGAATCCCAAGCAGGCTCTGCACTGTCATGTGGAGCAGACGGAGCCTGAGGTGGGGCTCAGTCCTCTGAACCGCGAGATCATGACCTGAGCTGAAATCAAGAGTTGGACGCTTAACTGACTAAGTTACCCAGGCACCCCTTCTTACTTGGGGGGGAAAGGGGGGCAGAGGGGGAGTTTTTAAAATCTGAAATCACTGTCTATACATAGCTACATACTAGATGTCATACCCTTTTTGTTGTTGTGTTGTTGTTGTTTGTGCTAAAGTTGGATTACACACATTTGCAGAACTAACTGGAAGTGTTTCTGAAGTACCTTAAGTAGGATAAAGATAAACAGCTTCTTTATTTGCTTTGAAAAGAACATCTAATGGGTACCCAGATTGGATCCAACTGGATCTATTTCTGTAATTCCAGATGGATTTATTCACAACTGCTACAAAATGTAAAGATTTTACTTCATCTGTAAGGGCAATATGATGGCAGGGAGAGTCTTATACTATGAGTTCGGGTAGGCTAATACACAGCACCGGATGCTTCTTGCACCATGCTGCTTTCTTGGTGTTTATAACAAGACTCTGGCCATACAAGGAATGTTATTTCTTAACACAGCTGTAAACCAGGGGTTCTCCATGGGGGCCAGTTTTGCCTCCTAGGCCAGGGAACATTTGTCAGTGTCCACAGACATTTTTGGTTGTCATATCTGGGGGCTGCTACTGCTATCTAACAGGCAGAGGCCTGGATGCCACCAAGCATCCTACAAAGAACAGCACAGCCCCTGCACCCCAGAAAGAACTAACCTAGCCTACAACATTACTAGTGCCCAGGTTGAGAAGCCCTGGTGTGAGGAAAGTCATGGCTTATGGCTCTAGGGAAATAGCTCAAATACAGTGTTTTCCCTCCTGAATTGTGTTCGCTTGTTAATTCCTTATCTGTTTAATCCCATTACTGGAAAATTAAAATATTTTTCTTCTTTTGGATAAAAAGTGTGATAATTTGATGTAAAATGTAAAAGTCTCCTCTTTGCCAATCTGAAACTTCAGCTTTGTTTTTAAGATTTTGTCAGGTTACATCAAATCACTCTCATCCTGCTCTGTATATAAACTCTGATAGCAAAAGGTGACAGAGATTATTTTTTATGCTTCCTTTTAGCATCAAAGGCAAAAAAACCGTCTCAGTTTTCTGGGAAAATAACTGTTAAGGCAAAGGAAAAGAGTTATTCTAAACTTGAAATACCATATCAAGCAGAAGTTTTAGATGGGTGAGTTTCTCTTTAAAGTAAGCTTTCTAAGTTTTCACTAATCAGTAAATTTTGTTTTCCTACTCATTGACCCTAGCAAAAGTAGTATCCAAATTCACATAAACTCCATGGAATTGTTGAAAAGAACAACTTCCACTGTAAAGGAGAAAAATCTCCTGTTTAACTTTTTTAGAAGAAAAAGGTAAATAGGATGATATAATGTGGGCTTAAATAAAGTCTTAATGATTCAGTAATACAATAGAAAAATGAATCTATGATTTTTAAATAATATTCAAATCATTGAAGCTGTTTCCTTTCTGTAATTCCTTCTGTAACATACAGTCAGTTGTGGCTTGTTATCAAGATATATTGTCACTTGAAACAAAATCATTTATATTCCTTAATAAACTTATAAACAGTCTTCTAGAATTACAGCTTTTTATAAATGGGCAGTAAAATATGTAGTTCATTTTCTGATTATACTTGAAATAATAATAGTTCAATATCCTTCTTGGTAGGGACTCATTTTAACAAAGCTGGTTGCAATTAAATGATGAACATGATTTTTCTTAAATAGCTTAAAACTTTTTCTGTTAATACGTCCTTGATTTTACTTGACTGCATATAATTCAATAGAGAATAATTCTTTATATTACATGTCAATATTTTGTAAGCTAAATTTTGTTTTAAATCATGTGCAATCTCTAAAATATTTATAGTTATACTTCTCCAGTTATGTCCTTAATGCTAAATGTAAAGTTATTAAAACAGAAGAACTTAGATGTTAAATTTAACACATGAAGGTAAAAATGATTTGTTTATGTTCTTTCAAATAGTTATTTGGGATTTGATCATGCTGCAACATTATTTCACATCCGAGACAGTCCTGCTGATCCTGTGGAAAGGCCAATTTACCTTACGAACACTTTCAGCTTTGCAATCCTCATTCATGATGTATTGCTACCAGAAGAAGCCAAAACAATGTTTAAAGTATGTCTGGGAACACCCATACTTTTAATTTTACTAATCTATCAACTAGATAATGCTAACACATTGTTTTTTTTCTCTCCCCTCACTTCCTAGGTTCACAACTTCAGCAAACCAGTCTTAATTCTTCCAAATGAATCAGGATACATTTTTACTCTGTTTTTTATGCCATCCACATCATCCATGCACATAGATAACAATATTTTACTTATTACCAATGCTTCTAAATTTCATTTACCTGTGCGGGTATATACAGGATTTTTAGATGTAAGTATGTTACCTACCTTTAAAATTTTAACTCTACCCATCTTTTGTGTGTTCAGCTATTATTAGGCAATCATTTTGTACAGGTACATACTTAAATTTTGCCATTTTCTGAGCTCTACAAGTTGGTGTCATCCCTCCTCAGTCAGTACTTTTCAGATAACTGGTTTTCATCCTTCCCAGCGGCCATCTCTTATCATGTCACAGTTGAATCCTTCCCTTACAGCTTGTACTTAGATCTTTCCCACATTGTGCTTTCTCTTGGTTTTGCTTTTAAACTGTTACAATCATGGGGAAAGTAAAAACAAACTAAGTAGGAGAAAATAATCAGAAAAAAACAATACTACAGGGAGGGTGAAGAGGAAAGTATTTAAGGAAGAGATGACTCAAACTAGGAAATACAAGGTGAAGAAGAGAGTCAAATAATAAAGATGAAAGTAAGGTGGTAAAGACACACAGTTGGGAATAGTAGGAAAGAATAAAGGTCTTTCTAATACAGGAAATAAGCCGGAGGAAAAAAATCCAAACTAAGCTGTCCTTAGGATAATCAATGAAAGAACTTTAGATAAGAAATAGAACTGATAAGAAAGATGCAAAAGCTAAAAAGAAAATTAGAACATATAAAGATGTAGTTCTCTAAAAAGCCAACATCAATAAGAATTTCAGAGCTGGGGGGACTTGCAGAATTATCCCACTTCTTCATTTGTTTTGCTTGAATAATTATATATCATGGCTGCTCTCATGAATGCATAATGTTTCTTGAGACCAAGGATTTTTTGCCTCATCCTCTAGGGCTCCACTTAACCTTCCCTAGTACTTTATCTTCCTATTTCTTTTATGTGCCTTTAGAGAAGCAATATTATTCCATAGAGACTATGAATGTTTTCATTTCTGATTACTCAAAATATTTCATTGTACAGAATGCTTAATTATATTTTATATATGTGTATATTTGTGTTTATTGACATAAAATATAGAAACCTTAGGATATCTTTATATAGCTACTTTCTCTTGATAACATTCTTTTATGTAAATGTGATTGTATATTTAATCTAGTTCTTTCATATCTTTTCAGTACTTTGTATTACCCCCTAAAATAGAGGAACGTTTCATAGATTTTGGCATATTGAGTGCTACAGAAGCAAGTAACATTTTATTTGCAATTATAAACAGCAATCCAATTGAGGTAAAAAAATATATATATGTTTTTATTCTAAATCACATTTAAGGATTTTATGCTAGTGCTGCAATAATCACTTTCATATCTTTCTCTTTTTTAAGTTGGCCATAAAAAGTTGGCACATCATAGGAGACGGTTTATCGATAGAACTTGTAGCTTCTGAAAAAGGCAATAGAACTACAATAATTTCAAGCCTTCCAGAATTAGAAAAATCCTCTTTATCAGACCAGTCATCAGTAAGTAAATTTTCTTATTGTTGCCTTAAACTTAGATGTATGTCTAAACCCCAAGTAAAAAACTATTCCTACAACACATATTGCAGTTAATATTTTTGTGAGATTCATAGTAACATTTGTTATTTGATATTAAAAGGTTCTTGTGGGTAATCTACTTCAACCCCTCCTTTTATATTGAGGGCACTTGAAGCCCAAAGGAGTAAGTTCTGCCTTGTCATAAAAAGTTCTATAACAAAACTTAAATAATCTCTTTGTAACACAAGTGTCATTATAAGAGAAATTCCCATAGGTACTAAACTAACCCTGTGTTCATTGAATTTACTTGGCCAAAAGGATGGCCCTGCACACTGGCAGAAAGTGTTTTCGATTATACAGAATACTTGTGGCCAGTTTTCTGTACTGATGAGAAGAGAGTATCAGTGAGGCAAACACTGTTTGATCCCTTTCTAGATCTGCCCTTGTACTTCTACTCTGTTGTATAAATAGGTACATTTGGTCATAAAGGAGCATGAAACAGAGATAACAGATATATTAGTCAAAGCCCTTTCCACTACTGAAAGTGGAACTTGGAGTTTATACCTACTCAGAACAGAACTAGTAGAGTCACCTTGTGTGAGGAGGAGCTTAACATATTATCCATTAAGCTAAGGATAGAACTTTTTGTGGCAGTTTTAACAAAAGAAAGATAAAATGTCCTTACGCACAGAGATGGTTGACAAATATGCTTCCATGGAATGCCATAGGCTATAAAAATTGATTTAAACAGTTTATACTAGAAGGATCCCCAAAAATAGTTATTTTGGAGAGCAGTTTGGCAATATATACCACTCCTGGGAATTTTTCCTGTGGAAATAATTTGAAGAAGTAAAAGCTGAGAGAATGGAGATGTTTATAGTAACGTTACTAATAATTCAAATACTTGGGAACAGTCCAGTACATAAAGTAAATCATGATTTTATGATTGAATATGAAGTAAATAAAAATTTGATGATTGTGTGTAGAAGCTTGGAAGAGGATTTATGAAAAGGGGGAAAACAGTACTGACATATATTCTAATTGCAACTATGTAGCATTCAAGCTACATAATCAGATATTTGTGAATAGTGGTAATTTATGGGTGTGTATATTTCAGTAACTTATAGTGTATTAAATTTGATTCAAAAATAAAGCCTCCTTTTAAAACAAAGATATATCCATGAGAAGTAATATTTGTCACTGCATATGAGATTTTATTTTTAATAGAAATAGAATGCTGAAAACAGATAATAATTAGGCCAGCCATTAATGTATTCCTTTCAACAGTAAAGAGTCAAATCATGTGTATATCTGCTCCCACGTGGTTGAGTTTTCTGTTTCCTAGTAAGACATTATAAACCCAATAATTCTAGAAATCTGGATCATTTCCTAACAATAAATAGCATATGTTAACACATACTATTTAAATTTGAGAGGTCCATTTAACAACAGAGAAAGCCTGTTTGACAATTTAGGGTTTTAGAATTAGCTTTTATATGAAACTCTAAATTTAAAAACAAGGGACAAAAAGATGAGATCATTGTTATGAACTCTTAAAATAGGAAGTTGTAGTGAGTTGCCAACTTCAAAATAGCAACTCCACAAAATGATTTTTTTAAGTTTACAGTGCCTAAACTTTCAACTGTTTTCCCAAAACCCAAAGCTATGAACTAAATTAGCATCCTGTTCCTTATGAAACACACATTGCCAACAAGTCCATGACCTTCAGACCTGTGTTCTGATTTGGGCAGCAGGAGTCATGATGAAAGTGTTAGAATTGCACAAAACCAACACAGAAAATGCTTCTAAAAAAGGAGAAAGCGAGTCTGTTTGGTGTGTCGACATTTGTTATTTTAAGGTAAATGTGAATTCTAGATAAAATATAACTACTAATAATTGAAGTACAGCTTCACAAACTGTACACAATTGAAGAGAGTGTGGAAAGAATGACACTGGACCACTGTCACACACCACTCACAAAAACTGACTCAAACCAGATGAAAGACTTAAATTTAAGACCTGAACCCATAAAGCCCCTAGAAGAAAACATAAGGGTAAGTCCCTTGATATCAGTCTTGGTGATGATTTTTTTGGATCTGACTGCAAAAGCAAAGGCAACGAAAGCAAAAATAAACTGTTGGGACTACATCCAACTAACTAAAAAGCTTCTGCGTAGCAAAGGAAGCCATCAATAAAAGGAAAAGACAGTGTACTGAATGAGAGAAGATATTTGCAAAACATGTTTCCAATAAGGAGTTAATATCCACAGTATGTAAAACAACTCATACCACTCAACAGCAAAAAATGAGCAGTCTGATTTTTAAATGGGCAGAGGATTTAAATAGTCATTTCTCCAAAGAAGATATCCAGATGGCCAACAGACACATAAAAAAGATGTTCAACATCAGCCATCATCGGGGAAATGCAAATCAAAACCACACTGAGATGCCACCTCACACCTGCCAGAATGGCTGTCAGAAAACAAGAAATTACTAGTGTTGTCAAGGATGTGGAGAAAAGGGAACCTTCATCTATTGGTAGATGTAGATGTAGAAAACTGTAGAAAATTGTTTGGAGCTTCCTCAAACAATTAAAAATAGAACTACCATATGATCCAGTAACTCTACTTCTGGATATTTATCTGAAGAAGATGAAAACACTAATTTAGAAAGATATATGCACCTGCATGTTTATTGAGCATTATTTACAGTAGCCAAGATATGAAAACAACCTAAGTGACCGTCAATGGTTGAATAAAGAAGATGTGGTTGATACGCAAACACACACACACACACACACACACACATACACACACAGGAATATTAGTCATAAAAAAGAATGGAATCTTGCCATTTGCAGCAACATGGATGGACCTTGAGGGCATTATGTTAAATGGAAGAAGTTGGACAGAGAAAGAGAAATACTATATGAGTTCACTTAGATGTAAAATATAAAAGAATAAAACAAACCAAGCTCATAGGTAGAACAGATTGGTGATTGCTGCAGGTAGGGGGTAGGGCTGGCAAACTAGGTGAAGGGGGTAAAAATCTACAAACTTCCAGTTAAAAATCATGGGGATATAATGTATAGCATGGTAACTATAATTAGTAATACTGTATTGTGTATGTGGAAGTTGTTAAGAGAGTAATCTTAAAAGTTCTCATCTCAAGAAAAATAAATGTTTAATTATGTGTGGTGATGGATGGTGACTGGATTTATTGTGATCATTTCATAATGTATACAAGTATTGAATCATTATGTTGTATACCTGAAACTGATACAATGTTATATGTTAACTATACTTCAGTTAAAAAGAGGTAAATGCCAGAAACATCAGCAAATAGCTTGAGAAAACAGATAAAATTTCCATACTTCTTTCAAATTTTTATTAACTCTTTTTTCTTTCCATTATATTTGACACTTTCGTATGACGCAATAATCTCAGTTGCTTTGAAGACATGATTATTAATGTGACAGTTAAATTCAGAACTTGAAACAGAACCAACTTTGTACTTGTGCCCTAAAATAGCTGAAGGATTGGTGGAAAGCTGTGTCCCTTTGCTCCAGCTCTCACCCTCTTTGTCTGTGCGGGTATAGGTGTGATGTGTGAGGACCATACCCCTTTCCATCTTGGTAGATGGGAATCAGATTGTTCCTCAGGAAGCCAGTTTTCTTGGTGGCCCATGGAATAAGTATCAAAGGATGGACATTATTTTGAGATATTTGTACAAGATGGTGTGGCAATTCACTGTCATACAGTAGACATACATAAGAATTCAGAAATCACTTCATCACAATAGCTCTCTTTACCATTTTAATAGGAAACTTGAGCTAGCAAGGCTAATGAACGATGTCATTTCTACTACATACAGGTAATATTAGCTTCAGGCTATTTTGCAGTGTTCAGAGTCAAACTTACTGCAAAAAAACTGGAAGGGATTCATGATGGAGCCATACAGATCACCACAGACTATGAGGTAAGACTATGGGGATTCATGTCAATGAGGTATTTCTGATTTAGTCCTTTTTTTGTTTTCAATAGAAACAACTAAGTTTACTGATAAAGTTACACTTTATCTGTTTCATAACCTTAAAAACTGAGCTTTTGAGAATAGTTTATAAAACAATGGTGTTCATTAGCTCATAGTTTTCTGATAAAACCCAAACCTCTTAACTGAAAACAACTTGAGAAAAATGGCTTTGGCACACTTACAATTGCTGTGTTAGAAACCTGCTTAGGTTATAGCACTGCAAAGACCCTGACTGAAATTCCTGAATTAGATCACTGATTCTTCTGCAGTCATTAATATCATCCTGTGTGATGTTTCCAAAAAGGAAGATACAGTCGAGAACTCACATATTAATGTGAGTTCTTGTGATTATATTTACATGAGTCATTCTAAGTCAAGGGCAAAGTGAAGATCATTGAGTGAAAGACTCTTTGTGGTGTCTAACATGTTGCATTTAGTGGGATTTTGAATGGATATATTTCTGCCACACCTAAGTATTTTAATTTAATATTTAGCAGTTCTTTGTGAATTTGAACACTACTAGATTCAACAAGTTGCTTCCCTTATTCTCCAACCTTTTTTCATCATATACCACCCCCACATGAATGAAAGTGAATTCAGAATAAACATATTTAGTGATATAATAATAATAATAATAATATATAAAAATAATAATTAGAATTAAAGTAATAATAAATGATTTGTTGGGAGTATGGCAAATTACCTCCAAAAGTAAAGAATTCCTGTTAATCACCCATAATACAAATAAGTGCATTTCATAGCTATGACAAGTTTTTGTTAGTATGGATAAAAATGAAAACTAGGAAAAAATATCTTAGAGAAGTATCTTTGTAAGTTATAAATAGAGTATGAGTTGATATTCTAAATCTATAATGTTCAACTCATTTTTTAATTAAGTTGATGTTAATTTATTACTATATACAAAAAATAGAGAACTATGTAACTCTAGAAAATGCTGTTTTTCATACATTGTTTTAGGAGTACATTTGACTTTCCTTGTTAAATTAATAATCTGCAGAATAACCTATTATGAAAATCTGCTCTTCATTCCTTTCCCATTGTTTGGTCTTATTTACCATGTTTTCTTTGAATCACTGAGCAGTACATGGAAATTTACTATATTTCAGAGCATTTGATGGAGTACATTGGTCAAGTTAAACGGTATATGTAGGTAATTTTAATATTACTTTTGAGTTGGTTATTGCTAATATAAGTCCCAAGTTGAGTTTTTTTACATCCTCAAAACTTATGCAGTAATGATCAAGATTAATCTCAGACTTAAACACTTATTTCCTTATGGTCTACTTCACTCCACAGATTCTAACAATTCCCGTGAAGGCTGTAATCGCAGTGGGTTCACTGACTTGCTTCCCAAAACATATGGTTCTTCCACCTTCCTTTCCAGTAAGAGATTTAATTTATAGATTTTTTTTGTAATTTTTTTCTTTGCCTTTACCTCTGTGTCCCTATAACCTAACAGTAAAGTCAGTTATTCTTTATTAATTGCTTATTTTAAGGTAAGACATTGAGCCAGCTTCCACAGGAGACACAAAGAGAACTAGTTCCTTCTCTCAAAAAGTTTTCAATCAAGAATGGGAAATGGGTCCATGATGCATAAATGTAAAGCAGGATGTAGAGAGTGCCCTAAAAAGTATAAAAATGAAGTGCTGTGAGGGAAATACATATGTAATTGATAAAGGTACATGTAAACTGGCTTAGAATTTCTTTTAGCAGGGAAAATAGGGGAGGTAAAAACTTGCATTCAGGACCCTGGAGTCAACCTGAGTATAGACACAGAGGCAGTAAAGTCTGAGATGGCTTTACACAGTAGTGAGTTGCCCAGTTTGATAAGAATGGAGGGAAATTTGGGGCGCCTGGGTGGCTCAGTCGGTTAAGCATCCGACTTCGGCTTGGGTCGTGATCTCGCGATCCGTGGGTTCGAGCCCCACGTCAGGCTCCCCACGTCACGTCTCAGAGCCTGGAGCCTGTTTCAGATTCTGGGTCTCCCTCTCTCTCTGACCCTCCCCCGTTCATGCTCTGTCTCTCTCTGTCTCAAAAATAAGTAAATGTTAAAAAAAAAAAAAAAGAATGGAGGGAAATTTAAGAAGATGGAATGACATGTTGGAGTGATAGCATGAAAAAAAACAACACATTTAAGTCCATGAAAATTTAAAGTTTTTAAGCAGAGGCTTGACATCATCAGAGCTGAGTTTAAACTTTTTTTTTTTTTTCTGGCAGAAGTAAATATAAGGTGAATTAGGAAGTGACAATAAAGTGCCTGAGGCCAACCTAGGCACTCATACAGAATCTGTATGAGAAGTGTCAAGAAGAGGTTTGAGCTTAGGGCATTGGCAGAGCAATAAAGCCCTTTCATACCTCTAAGCCTTGGCTGTTTGTCTTGAACGCCGTTCCTCTTCCCCTACCTTCAAAGAACTATACTGTCTTCCAAGATTCAATTCCATTGTCATCTCTTCCCTGACCATTTCTTGACTCCACTAGACATTACTAGGTGTTACATGTGTGATCTTAAAATGATTTTAAATAACCTCTCTTGCAACAGGCCTCACATGTGCTTTAAATATTGCCTTATGTGTTGGTCTCCCCAGTAAGACTCTGAGTTCATCAAGGAAAGGGATGAAGGATCTTTTATCCCCAAAGCAGGCAGTTAGTAGATAATGGGTGGCTGAAGGAGCAAAATAATGGAGACAAGAACTTAGGCAAGAGACATTTCACATTTGAATTGTGCTTGAATATCCTGAGAAGGTCCTACTAATTGAGGCAGGTATGGGTAGGATAGATAGAGTCAAAAATATAACTTAGAGTTTGAACCTAGAGAACAAGGAGAAAAGAAGTAGGGAAATCAAGAGACAGCCACTGCTTTTTGCAGAAAGATGATATGGTCAGTTCAGGGTACATGGGGACAAATGTAGAAGGGTCCCCTACCCTGTGGAAGGAGACATGATGGGTTAAGAGAAATAGTGCAGTGTAAAATCTTAAATAAACTTAAATTCAGAGTTGAGCAACTTAAAAATATAAATTTTGAGTTAATAGGTCCCACACATTTAAGCTGGGTCTTAATGAAATTTTTGTCTTGTGATTCCACTTTGCACTGACTGTACAGAACTCTTGACTTCATTATTTATCCAAAAAGACCTTGTTCCATTCTTCAGTTGCCTTTTCAATCAGTGATATTAAACACAGAATAAACCCTAGACAGGAATAATTCAGTAGGTGACATAGTGAAAGGCCCATGGATGGAGTAAACGAGAAAGCATCTGTATAAAAACAAGGTGTTGGTTTTGAACTACTTTGGGTCGAACTTCTAGATATCTTCAGGTGGCTTACAGGACCAAATATTTGCTTGGAATCACAAATTAACTTGATGTTACTGCATTAGTCAGGCTGCCATAGCAAATTACCATATTGTGGTGACTTAAACAACAAACATTTACTTCTCACAGTTTTGGGTGCTGGGAGATCTGGTGTTTGGGGAGGGCATTCTTCCTGGTTTTGCAAATGGCTGTCTTCACTGTAACCTCAATTAGCCAGCAGAGCCGAGAGGAAGGGCAAGGTCTTTTGTCTCTCCACTAATCCCATTCATTAGGACTCCACCCTTATGACCCGATCACCTCTCCGAAACACTACTCCGAAACACACCTCTAATACTACTAGAACATTGAAGGTTAGAATTTCAATATATGAATGAGGGGAGAGGGGTTCACATTCAGCCCATAACAGTTATCAGGTTCTATAAAATCTCTTATCTAGTGGAGTATATTCATGCCAACTAATGAAAACAGTACCTCCAGATAAACATTTGAAGTAACTCCTAGTTTAATACTTAATATTTGAATACCATTGTAAAATAAACTTTTGTATCTGTTACCTCTTTTGACCCCACCCCCACCCCCACCCCCCTGAAAGACAAGACATGGCCTTGAGTGAAGTGGTTATTACAGGTGCATGAAGACCAGGTAACTGCCAGGAACACACAGCTGGTTAGAGGCCAAGCTGGGGCTGTCAAAGGCCTTGTGCTTCCTGCTCCTGTGTTCTCCCCATCATAGCAGCACACTTGGCCTCTCATAGCTTTCTGCTGTTTCCCTCTGGCCGGGCTGCAAATGATGAGTGTTACTTAGAACCTCACCTTCATTCAGCTCTTTTTTCTGTACACTCTCTTAACCTCTGTGTCTTTTAGTACCAAATATTAGCCCAGTGGGTATGATCATTTTCGAGACTTCTTCAAATGACTAGGAATCAAATTATAAGGTAAAATTCTGTACTCAAACAAAAGAAAGATTATAACATAATTCTTATTGAGGATTATTTAAATCATTCAATTTTTTACTTAAAATCTGATCCCCTATCATAGGGAGAAGCATACAGTTGATAAGAGCAGTCACTGGTTATCTAGTCATTTAATCTGCCTGCTATTTTAATAAGATACTTGATAACCTGTATTTTTAAAAGGTATCTCATTTCTCTTTGGTACAAATGACATTTTCTTTTAAAAAGAAAAAATTTTTCCTAAGGAAATCTGATTTTTGTTTTTGTCTTGTTTGGCTTTTGATTTTAGAATTAAATTCTTTCATCCTGAAATTTGGATACTTTGGGGGCAGCCTGGCCTTGGTAAACAAACCTTGCTTCACAAACTGACAGTGACCATTTCCTTTATTCAGAGCTGTCTCTGTTGGCATCCTCGTTTTTTTAACATCAAGTGTGAACATTTTTTTTTACTTTCTTATTTTAATTCATTTTCATAAGAGTGCAGAGATTTGTCCCGCTAGTTTTTCTATAACAGGCCGTGAAAAAAACAAATTGTGTGTGTGTGTGTGTGTGTGTGTGTATGCGCGCACGCACACACACACACAGGAATAGCAATATAGATATATTTGAGAGGGCTCTGATTAACAAATTAGAGATTATTAAGTGATAAAAATTCTAAGTATCCTTTGGGCTTCAGTTTCTGAAAAATATGTCTGTCACCTCTAAATTGTGTGTTCTTAAGAAAATGCAACCACATATGAATGAGTTTGTTTGTTTTCTTCCTTCAGGGGAAAATAGTTCATCAGAGCTTAAATATTATGAACTCCTTCTCACAGAAGGTGAAGATACAACAAATACGATCTTTGTCAGAAGATGTGCGATTTTACTACAAACGGTTACGGGGCAATAAGGAAGACTTAGAGCCAGGAAAAAAGTCAAAGGTTTGAAAATGTTGTGTTTGAGGATTCCCATGTGTTAGTATTGTGTTATTGTGACCTTCTGTGGATTTGGGATTCACAATTCTCCTGTGCCTCTTTGTAGATTGCAAACATTTATTTTGATCCTGGACTGCAGTGTGGGGATCACTGCTATGTTGGCTTGCCTTTTCTATCCAAATGTAAGTTATCTTGGTATTCTCTCTCATGCCCTTCATTCTGCCCAAAATATTTTTTGATGAAAGGCCGCCACTCTATCCTTTGGTACCCTGGAAATCATTTGAAGGAAAATTGACAAGTGGATATAGATGTAGGGCTAAACGTGTCATAATACATGTTTCCTTATTTTAGCCGAACCCAAAGTACAGCCTGGTGTAGCCATGCAGGAAGACACCTGGGATGCTGACTGGGATTTGCATCAAAGCCTGTTCAAAGGATGGATGGGAATAAAGGAAAATTCAGGTCATAGGTGAGTGGTTTTGCTTTAAGTATTTTAGCTATCTTTACCAGTTCGAAATGTACCTGTTGATGTTACTTTCTAGATGTTATTCTTGTATTAGGTTATTTTACTTCTCTATGGCTAAGAAAATAACACCTTATCTTCAGAAAATTATTAATGAGGCATCTTGAATTGCCGTTTTAATTGCATATTGCTTAGAAATATACACACTACCATTTTTGTTCGTTTCTCCAGTGCTCTAGATAGTTCCTTAAAATCAAAGAACTATTTGAAGTTGTCTTTATATAGGATGAATACAGTGTTCACCTTAGATACAGCCATTTGCATAAGAAAGAAAGTTTTTACCTACCACTGACCTCTGTTAGAGGCAGAGAAAACATGTCCTGGGTTTAATCCCACAATGGAGACCAAGTGTCCGTTTGCTCATTGCGAAAAGAACTACCTCCTCCCTTTCAAATGCTGAACTGTTAGGGGGCACACAGAGCCCAGTTCACATAGGCTCAACGATATATCTTTGGCAGGCAGAAAATGTGCTAATGACAAATCACTACCACACCTGGATTCAAAAGTAGATGCACACTTACTCAGGAATGTAGAAGTACAATCTTTCTTATGCTTCAGCAGAGAATTTGACTAGTATAATGATACTATGACAGCTGATAAAAACTGGTCTTCTTGGGGCGCCTGCGTAGCTCAGTTGTTTAAACTTCCAACTTTGTTTGGCTCAGGTCATGATCTCAGAGTTCGTGGGTTCGAGCCCCGCATTGGGCTCTGTGCTGACTGCTTAGAGCCTAGAGCCTGCTTCAGAGTCTGTGACCCTCTCTCTGCCCCTCCCCAACTTGTGTGTGTGTGCATGTATGCGTGCTCTCTCTCTCTCTCAAAAATAAATAAACTTAAAATGTTAAAAAAAAAAAAATGCTATTCTCCACTTGCCTAATTTGAATCTATTTGTCACTATCAGGATATTCTCATTTATAGGTACTAAATTTTTCAAACCATTAGCAATTGAATTTAAGGCGTTCTGTTTATCTGAACTATCTGCTGTGGAAAGATTTCTTAAGGCAGACGAGAGTTAAATTTGTACTTTAAAATGGTTAAAATAAGTACAGAAAGACTTCTGATGTACTCACTCAAGAGAACACTCAATAAAATAGTTCTTCATCCCCAACATTTCCATTACAGACGTTATAATGTATAGACAGTCTCCAAATTTTAATATTATGAATACATAACTTGGAGTGCTATCGATCAACGTCTTCCCCTCCTACCCACCAAAACCCCTACCTTCCTCCACCTGTGCCCAACACTCCACTGCTAAAGAGCTGGGCTTTGCATCTACCCCGTACCATCACTTCCCAGGTGCACAGTGAGTGTGGCATTCTCCCCGCTCCTACCGTGTCACTGTGTATGTTACAGAGAATTTCTGTTTCTAGTCTTGTAAAGCCTGTATTCTTACCAATATAGAGTATTGGTATTCACTGGTATTGTGGGTTAAAGTAGGCTTCAGTGTTTGGGCCCAGGGACCTTAGCCCCATGTGTAATATTGTTTCCTTAGGAAATGTGTTCTTGGTCTCTAAACAGCTGGTTCTTGAACAGTCATAAGTAGGGAAATACTCAGATGACGTCCTGAATATTGCTGATAACTTTACATATGTCTGTATAAAGGCCCCATATGTATTACCACTTCAACTAACATCTTCATTGCATGTCAGGATTTTCCTTCATTTTTTAATCCCAAAGAGGGAAAGCCATATGCCAAGCAATGCACTGCCATCCCATAGGTTGTCCTGATGAATATTCATCAGCAGCCTGCTGTTGGTGTCTAGATCTTTCCACTAGGCATGCAGGATCCTTTAGGATCCCCTTAACACCATATGTTATCTGTGTATACCTGCCTTGTCCTTTACATATTTGGTACAAAAAACAACACAGGTGATCAGTGATAGAGACTTTGGCAGCTCTTTGTGCTAAAACAGAGACATCTTCATACGTGTCTATTAAAAGTGTAGTAAAATGTCAGAGCAAATAAAACTGTGTTTATTTAAGAATATAATAATAGATCGTATTCAGAAAATTCAAATATTTTATTTTGATATAGTGACTTACAGGGGTGCCTGGGTGGCTTAGTCGGTTAAGTGTCTGACTTCAGCTCAGGTCATGATCTCACTGTGAATTCAAGCCCCGCGTCAGGCTCTGTGCTGACAGCTCAGAGCCTGGAACCTGCTTTGAATTCTGTGTCTCCCTCTCTCTCTGCCTCTCGCTCTGCCACCCCCTAACTCACGCTCTGTCTCTCTCTTTCAAAAATAAATAAACATTTGAAAAAAAATTTTTAATGATATAGTGACTTACAAATTATTTTTTTCTAGATTGAGCGCTTTATTTGAAGTAAATACAGACCTTCAAAAAAATATACTGTCAAAAATCACTGCTGAGCTCTCTTGGCCTTCTATAATTAGCTCCCCCCGGCACTTGAAATTTCCACTTACTAATACAAACTGCTCCTCAGTAAGTATTCAGAATGACCTTGGTTTTGGGAAATATATAATAGGGTCATAAAGTATCTACCCTTAACTTTTAACTGTGGAAACCTCTCATTTACTGTTTTGTTACTTTGTTTAAGGAAGAAGAGATTACTTTAGAAAATCCTGCAGATGTTCCTGTCTATATACAATTTATTCCTCTAGCTTTATATTCCAATCCTTCAGTCTTTGTAGATAAGTTAATATCAAGGTAAGCATTGCTTTAAATAATCAAAATGTTCCATATTAGCATTGATTATTATTTTATACATTTAAAACTTTATTGCAGCTTATACAGTAATAGAATTGGCTTAGAGAAATTCTAGATCTGTAATTAAAATTGAGAGGAAGTACTGGGGAGAGATATAGCTATATCTAAGTATTTAAGTATCTAGAAAAGTTTTCAGCTTAAGATAAGAAAAAGTAATGTTGAACTCCTTTCTAAAAAATTATAAAGAGAAAGCAAGTGGAACATTTCAAATGTTTTAGTTTTTAAAAAATGAGCAAAATATTAACAATCAGTTGTGGCCTTTAATTTTTGGAAAGCCATTAATGTGGTAATACTGACCTCAAAATCAGCCAGAAGGTAATTTGCAAATAAAATACAAACTTAATAATTACTCTTTACCCCCTAATTAATTATGATGCTGCTTATGAAGAAATATATGTACATTTTTTATTTTAGGTTTAACTTGAGTAAGGTTGCAAAGATAGATTTAAGAACACTAGAATTCCAAGTCTTCAGAAACACTGTAAGTATGTAAACTTCATACTAATTCCAAAGAAATAACTATGATATGATCAGAGCAAATTTGGAAGAAAACTACTGACTACCCTGAAATTTGACCGAAGGGCAGCTTACTAAAGAAGTCAAAGCAGTCCAGTAATCATTTTAGAGGCAAAAAACCAGGAGGAATGGATGGGATTTAGAACATGAGGCACACAGGATAGAAGGTTCCTGTTTGCAGGCATTATAAGCTCATGAAGTTTTATAATAATGACAACCAGAAACCCTGAGGATATATAAATGTGGTATAAACTAACATAATATATTTTTATTAAGCCTCAAAATAATCAGCTCAGTCATTTAAAATTTTATTTTGGTTACTTCCTAATAAAATTGTAAGCTCAATGAATGCCAAACCCATGGTTGTTGAACAGATTAAACAAACTCACTTGGGAAGCCCTTCAGTTGGTTCCTTGATATGTAGGAAGACCATGGTGAGTGTTGACTGGATAAGACAATATGTGGCTCAGTAGGCCAGGAAAGAAAAGCAGTGGAAAGTGTTTTTAGTATTTGGGGGCTATGTTGAAGAACCTTTCCCAGTTTTTCATGAGCATCTAGTATGTGTGAGCATTTGCCAGAGACATTCACACTTATAATTTCACATAGTCATTATAGTAGCCAAGCTGAGCAATTACTAATAACCCAGGAGGTATTTCCCTTGTTCACTTGGCAGGAAAAAGAAGTCTCAGGAAAAGAAAGCAACTTACCCAAGTTCATACCTGTGATAACTGGCAGGGCCAAATTCAAGTCTAGTTCTCTCAGATCCCAGAGCCCTTGCCCATACTCATGCCACATGGTCATTGCTGATTAGGAATCACTAATTAGCCCGTTAAACCAGATATTTTATAGTTCTTGAAATATGTGTGTGCTTTCCCATAGTTTTGTGTTTTATTCTCTAAAGCATATGTTAGCTAAACCTTTGTAGAATAGTTTTTATATAGTCTTTAAGTCAATTTTGTATAGGAAAGTAATTCTCAATATGTCTTTCTTCTGCCAAATAATAGAACACTAGACTGAAATTTAGGCAATCATATATTCTAGTCTCATGCCCTTCTCTTGGGATCTTTTTGTAATCTGTTTTTTCCATACGTAGAGTGACAACCTAATAATAAGCTCAAGGTTATCTAGATTCCAAACAATTAGAAATCTCAGTAACCAGAAATTCCTTTCATTCTGCTTTGATAAGGATGGAAATACATATAAGAAGTAAATGAGCTAATTTTTACCTTTTTTTCTTATTGAATACAAGTTCTTTTGTGTTATTTGCAAGATATAAAACACTGAAGTGTAGGCACTGTGAGAAGTAGGAAGACGAATGAGAATACTCTAGACTTCAGAAATTTATTATCAATGTGAAGTTCTAGGTCTTAGGGTGAACTTACGATAAATTCTATCACAGTTCTCTATAGTGCTGATAAAACTGTGGTTCTCAAAGTATTGGGTCTCCTTTATAGTCTTTTTTTTTTTTTTTTTTTTTAATTTATTTTTGGGACAGAGAGAGACAGAGCATGAACGGGGGAGGGGCAGAGAGAGAGGGAGACACAGAACCGGAAACAGGCTCCAGGCTCCGAGCCATCAGCCCAGAGCCTGACGCGGGGCTCGAACTCACAGACCGCGAGATCGTGACCTGGCTGAAGTCGGACGCTTAACCGACTGCGCCACCAGGCGCCCCTCCTTTATAGTCTTAAAAATTATTCAGGACTCCAAAGAGATTTTTTTTTGTTTATGTGGGTTATATCTATCCATATTTAGCATAATAAAAATTAAAACTGAGAGATTTTTTATACAAAAGGCCAAAGATTGGGGTGCCTGGGTAGCTCAGGCAGTTGAACATCTGACTCTTGATTTCTGCTCAGGTTATGATCCCAGGGTCATGGGATCAAGCCCTGCATCCAGCTCTGTGCTGAGCATGAAGCCTGCTTCAGATTCTCAGTCTCTCTCCCTCTGCCCCTACCCCCACCTTGTATGTGTATGCTCTCGCACTCTCTCTCTCTCTAAAATTAAAAGAGTATCTTAATTGCCTTTTTAATTAATTCTAACTCCATGCATCAGTCATTCAGAAAATATTGGTTCATCTAGATATACAAAGCTTCCAAATGTTGACATGATTCACTCTATAAAATTCAAAAAAAATAATATTCATTAATACAACTACCAGTCTCATCAGGGAATTCTTTAACTATTGGGAGGCTGTGAAGTTCACAGGGGGTGGATTCAAGTTTCCCATAATTCTAAATTTTCTCACTCGAATTTTATCATTGGCAGCAAATACGTCAGTTGTTGTTCCTTGATTGGATAGATGCACTTCATTTTTGTGAATTTGTCACCAAATATCAAAGTCTGAATAACCACAGATTAACTGTCAATCATTCTTCCAACTGTAAATGGTTTTCCATGAGAAAAGCAGCTAATTCTATTTGTATCTCAAATGATAGCTTCTCAAGACAACATGGTACTTCAGCAGGCAGCAGGAGTGCTATATGCATACTTCCCATTTTATCACACAATGGTAAAAATGCATGTGCCCAAAGACTGAGATTTATTAAGATTAATATCATTACCATAGTAAGTTATTAGTAATAACTAAGTTATTAACTAAGTTATAACTAAGTTATAACTAAGTATAACTAATACTAAGTTATTAGTAATAACTTTTTTTTAACTACAGGTACATGGCAGTGAAGAAGACAGTAGCTACTAAGGAAGTTAGATACCACTGCCTTTACTTTAAGCTGAAGCATCAGCAGTTTTACCCACCATTGATTTTGCTGACCATTGGTGCAAATGTCGACACAGTGGAAAAGGCAAATAGCATCTGTCAGTGTTATGAAAATAGTTTTGACACCATGGATACACTGAAAAGATTTTGAGATCCCCAGGGGTCCCATGGGTCACTCTTTAGAGAGCCACTACTGCAAAATTACTGAGAATTATTGAGGCCTTAATGATATCCCTGAGGCATCACAACATCCTCAAATGTTTGCCAAATCATCAGAGTTTAAATTAGCTAGTGTTTATTGGTAACATATGCATAGTATATAATGTGTCCATCAATTACTCAGAATAGTTTACCTAACAAAGAACTTATTTACCAACCATTTTGGAGCAGTCAGGATATTCCGTTGTCCCAGTAGATGTTGACAGAGAAGAATGTTAGATGCAGAAAAAAGTTTGTGCCTCAGAATCAAGAGTTAAAAAGTAAGGGCGTCAGTAAGTCTATTGACTAGAAATAATGTTTGTAGAATCATGCTAACACAGGTAGGTAGATCTATGTTTGAAACCTAACTATGCCAAGTGGAGTAGAAAGTCGTGCAAACCTCACTCCCCTTCCACATGTTAGCAGAGCCATGATGAGCCATGGATGTTTATAGTCAAGTGTTGCCAGAGCACCTGGGTGGCTCAGGTTGAGCATCTGAGTCTTGATTTTGGCTCAGGTTATGATCCCAGGGTCGTGGGATTGAGCGTGAGTGCTGAGCATGGAGCCTGCTTAGGATTCTCTCTCTCTCCCTCTGCCCCTCTCCCCCCATGCTCACGTGCTCTCTCTCTCTCTCTCTCTCTAAAATAAAAATATAGCCAAGTGATGCCAACCCTTCCCCCCAAAATGGTTAAACAATGTTACTTAAAAATTAGAATAGTTGGGGCGCCTGGGTGGCGCAGTCGGTTAAGCGTCCGACTTCAGCCAGGTCACGATCTCACGGTCCGTGAGTTCGAGCCCCGCATCGGGCTCTGGGCTGATGGCTCAGAGCCTGGAGCCTGTTTCCGATTCTGTGTCTCCCTCTCTCTCTGCCCCTGCCCCGTTCATGCTCTGTCTCTCTCTGTCCCAAAAATAAAATAAACGTTGAAAAAAAAAAAAATTTAAAATTAGAATAGTTGGAAAAAAAATTAGAATAGTTGGGGTGCCTGGGTGGCACAGTTGGTTCAGTGTCCTGACTCTTGACATCAGTTCAGGTTATGATCTCATGGTTGGTAGGATCAAGCCCTGAGTCAGGCTTCGAGCTAACAGCCCAGAGCCTGTTTGGGATTCTCTCTCCCCCTCTGCCCCTTCCCCCTTCCCCCATCTCTCAAACGTTTTTTAAAAATCATAACAATATATCCTTATATTTTTTTTAAATACAAAATGAATATCTAAATCTTATCAGTAGGAGTGCCTGGGTGGCTCAGTCAGTTAAGTGTTGGACTTCAGCTCAGGTCATGATCTCACGGTTCATGAGTTCAAGCCCTGCATCTGGCCCTCTGCTGTCAGCACAGAGCCTGCTTCGGATCCTCTGTCTCCCTCTTTCTGTTCCTCCCCTGCTTATTCATATTCATTCTCTCTCTCTCTCTCTCTCTCTCTCTCTCTCTCTCTCTCTCTCTCTCTCTCTCTCTGTCTCTGTCAAAAATAAACCTGTAAGGTTTATTAACAATATATCCTTATGTTTTTTTAAATACAAAACGAATATTTAAACCTTATCAGTAGGAGTGCCTGAGTGACTCAGTCGGCTAAGCATCCGACTTCAGCTCAGGTCATGATCTCACTGTTCCAAGTTCAAGCCCCACATCGGGCTCTGTGCTGACAGCTCAGAGCCCGGAGTCTGCTTCTGATTCCGTGTCTCCCTCTCTCTCTGCCCCTCCCCCACTCTCTGTCTCTCAAAAATGAATAAATGTTAAAAAGAAATTTTAAAAAAATAAAATAAGTAAACATTAAAAAAATAAGTTTTATCAATAACAAGCTGTCAAGAAGTCCTATTTTGGTTATTAAACTATTTAATCTTTCAGTCATCAAGTGTTAATGAAACAGTAATTACATGCTGAGCTCTCAAAATAAAATTCAAAGATAGATTGATATTGAGTTAGAAATATTTTTACAAATAAAATCTGATGCAACCTGAAGACCCTTTGGCTGATACCCACCAGAGGGGGAAGGAGCAGGAAAACAGTGTGAAAGTGAAAACAGCATCCACAAGACTTAAGGCTGCTGGGAGCTGGGTGCACGGCTGTTTGCTTTGTGCTAAGACATTGAGCTACAGTTCTTAAGTTTGTGTCCTTTTATGTATGTGTATTACATTTCAAAAAATTTTTAAGTTAAAAATAAAAAGATCTGTATACAAAAACAAATGCCTAACAAATATGAGGACTTTGGTCACTTGGGGTTCAAAGCCCTCTTGGGGACTTAATGCACAGTAGTAAGGGTCATCACTGGTTGCCCAGTTCTGCTTGTAAACTGACCAGTATCTAAATCATGAGGAATAAAATTGTTCACATATTTAATCTATTCAAGAAACTCATACTGGGCTGTGGATGGCGTAAAGGAAAAGTCTTTCCAGAGAATATAGTAATAACTTCTGTTCATTTACCCAATGATTCAAGGCTCATCCACTGCAGAGTTCAACAGGATTTACAGAAGGCCTGTCTCGACATTTAATTTTAAACCTAATTTTAAAACCTGGAGAAAAGAAATCTGTCAAAGTAAAGTTTACTCCAATTCACAACAGAACTGTTTCTTCACTAATCATAATCAGGTATGCATTATGATTTAAGTGTGGGTCAGTTTTTAGTACTTATACAGAAGTCCTTACTTGATTTTTAATTTGAGTTTACGTGTCTAATTTATTAAATAGGGTATTCACTTTGTCTAAAACATGCACCCATCACACCACACTGGATGAAATGTACCTGTGTGATTATGTTTATAACTTGAAAACCTGAAAAAATATTCTTACTATACCATGTGTGACTCTTAAAACTGAAAAACTCTTCTCTCTGTGTAGATTTTTAAATTCTTAGAGGATAAATGTTTCAGTCTCAAATTTAGTGTATTCAGGGGTGCCTTGGTGGCTCAGTGGGTTAAGCATCCGATTCCAGCTCAGGTCATCTCACAGTCCCTGAGTTCACATTCCTTGTCAGGCTCTGTGCTGACAGGCATGGAGCCTGCTTCAGATTCTGTGTCTCCCTCTCTCTCTGCCCCTCCCCAGCTCACGCTTGCTCTCTCTCTCTTGCTCTCTCTCTCCCCCTCAAAAATAAATAAATAGTAAAAAAAAAAAAATTAGTGTATTCATTTCTACATTTCTGTTATACAAATTTAGTGGGAGAAAATTCTATAATTCTTCTTGCACAGAAATAACCTGACCGTGGTGGATGCTGTGATGGTCCAAGGACAAGGAACAACTGAGAACTTGAGAGTAGCAGGCAAACTTCCGGGTCCAGGGAGTTCCTTACGCTTTAAAATCACAGAAGCATTATTGAAAGACTGTACAGATAGTAAGTATTCCTAACAGTTCCAAGGGCACAACTTTCAGTATTTGCTTCCAACAATAAATAATTCCCCAAAAAAGAACAGTATTTCTATACATGCACCTGTATATATTAGTGATGAATACTTAAGATTTTTAATGAAATACTCTGACTTGCTTTCAGGGTTGTTTAATTTGGATCCTAAAAGATTTAAAGGCTCAGTATTCATTGCATGTCTTAGGTGGTTTACTCTGAGTATGGAAAGTAAAGCATAATTAAACTTTTGCTGTCTAAAATGACACAGTAAAGTGGAGTACTTCTGATGAAAGCTGGGTACCAGCTGATCTCTTTGGCATGAGTAGGTGGTTCATAATGTCTGGCATATATTCATTGAATCTGGAGCGCATGCAAGATTTATATTCACTCTTGATTTTTTTTTCCTTTAGATTTAAAACTAAGAGAACCAAATTTCACATTGAAAAGAACATTTAAAGTAGAGAATACAGGACAACTTCAGATTCACATAGAAACCATGGAAGTCAGTGGGTACTCATGTGAGGGATATGGCTTTAAAGTTGTTAATTGTCAAGAGTTTGCACTAAGCGCCAACGCCTCTAAAGACATAATCATATTGTAAGTATTTTCTTCTGAGGTGTAATGAATCACTAGCTTCTCATCAACCTCAAATAATACAATTGCTTAAACTCCATGCAAGGATACGTTTTCATACAACAAAAGGTATTTTATCCACAAATGTAGTTTGATTTCTTTTTTCCACTTAATCGTTGGTTATTTCTTCATTGTTTTCAAAATTGTGAAACTTCCTCTGTATCAGAAGTGGATCAGATAATCTTAGAAACTGGTTTCAAAATTATGTTCAGGGTTGTGTTAAAGTGTAACATGTCGGTAGGAAATAGACTATAAATTCAGTCTCAGCAACAGACCAGTCCCTTGTATCACATACGTGCACTTTTCTGTGTGTGCAACGTAGGAGTGTGTAATATTTTGGTCAGAAGATAATTTTTTTTGCCTGTATTAGTAATAGCTGCAACCTACTTTAATATTAATTGACAACTTGTTAGATTATAGAGTTTATGTAATAAAATGTGACCTCTGTCCCCTTAATTGAGTGATAATTTCATGGTGTTCAATGGACGTTGACTCAGTACATAGTGATATTACTCAGGTAAGGTATAATGCTTGGTACCTAAAGGTACAGTGAAGAATAAGACACCTCTCCTCAAGGTATAGATCATCTGGTTGGGGAGCATACAGTTAACAAAAAGTAAAAAATGAAATAATTGGGGCAGAAAGAAGTACTGCAGGAGATAGGACAAGGGCTAGGATGGTTTTGGGTTTTTTGGGTGGTTTTTTTTTTTTTTCAAAGGTGTTATTGGAACTATATTCTGGGAGAAGAGGGTAGATTCAGATAAAGGAGAAAAGAAGGGGGAGGGAGAGAAGCTCAGAGAACACTTCCTGAATTAATTATGCAAAGCTGCGTTATTCTTTTTCATGTAATTTCTTCAGTTATCCACAGAATATAGCTGTATTTGTTATTAACCTCATGGAATAATTCCTTCTCCATCTTAAAATGAGGAAGTGGCACAGAACTATCAAACTCTCAAATTCTCTGTTAGGCTTCAAAGGTGTGTGAGACTGGTGTTATATGTAAACTGCTATGGTATATTTTTAAAACTTAGTCTGACTGCTACCATTCTGTTTTAGGTTTACTCCTGATTTCACAGCTTCTAGAGTTATTCGTGAACTGAAGTTTATAACAACCAGTGGCTCTGAATTTGTATTTGTATTGAACGCATCCCTTCCATACCATATGTTAGCAACCTGTGCAGAAGCCCTACCCAGACCCAACTGGGAGCTGGCTCTGTACATCATCATCTCAGGAATAATGAGGTACTTGTGTCTTTTTTTGAGGTTGGTATTCAGGCGTCACTTGACACTGTTCATCACATGCTCACTGTGTGCCACTCTTCTGAGTGCTGGGAATCTGTCAGTGAACAGAACAGATCTTTCTGCCTCAGTCAAACCTGCGCACACTAGTGGGAGCAGTCAGAACTAACCCTGCTTGGGTGGCATATACAGTAAAGACATATCTTCTTCCCTTAAAATTTGTTACACAAATTAAGTACATGTTAATTTCTTAAAGGGAAAAAACCATTTATAATTTACCAGGTACAGTTACTTCATTTCAGCATATGTAACTTAATCAACATTATAGAATATTTTTTTTTGAAACAGACCCAAGCAACATGAAACATGAGAAATACTTTTTAAATCCTCAGCAACCTTATTTTTTTTTTCAGTCTGTTTATGTGTTTGGAGGGTCAGATACACTTGCCTCTAAATTTACATGGTTACCCCACACATCCTTTAAGGGAAAAGAGTTGGTAGAGAGTTAAAACTGCAAGACAGTTTACCTTCTTGGTAAAAGGAAAAGTGTCCTCCAAGTGTCTGTTCTGATACAAATAATTATTTTCTTTATAGAAGTCTCCATGTAAGTTGGCATTCTGTAAAAACAAGTGTGTAGACTTTTATCCATAGTGCTTTGTCTTTGTCCAATCCAATGAAAACTGTCACCAGCATCTCTGTTTTTTATATCCTTGTGTACTTTACCAAGAAACTCTGCCTTTAATATTAAATTTTGTTACTCTTGCACTAACAAATGAATCCCGCTGCTTCGCCTTCTGTACCCCTACAGTGCTCTGTTTCTCTTGGTAATTGGAACAGCCTATTTAGAAGCTCAAGGAATTTGGGAGCCATTTCGAAGGCGACTATCCTTTGAGGCCTCAAACCCACCCTTTGATGTGGGAAGACCATTTGATCTCAGGAGAATCGTTGGTATTTCGTCTGAAGGAAAGTATGTTCACACGCTGGAAATAAATTTTCTAGTATACATAGATTTGACTGATGTAATTCAAAGAAAAAATAAGTTTTTCTTTTCATCTTTGCTCAAGGGAGAAAAAATTTTAATTCTATTATTACTTAATAATCTCCTGTATATATAGCTGTCTTCTCTACTAAGAACTCAACAGCAAATCCCATGTTTTTGTTATGTTAGTGAGGGTTAAAATATTCGTAATAAGATCACTGACTTGGTTCCTAAATTTTCAGAGAATAGACCCTATAAAATTGTGGAAAGTATCCCTATGTCTTTCTGGGGTTTTTTCCTTAGAGTAGCTTGTATTTTTCTCTTGTGGCTGTACTGATGAAATAAAAATTTTTTAATCTTAGATTTTGTAGGTTGCTATTTACTGATCTACAGTTGGTCCTTTTTTCAGCTTGAACACACTCAGCTGTGACCCCGGTCACAGTAGGGGGTTCTGTGGAGCAGGCGGCTCGTCATCCCGGCCCAGTGCAGGGAGTCACAAGCAGTGTGGCCCACCGGTCCACCCACACAGCAGTCACAGCAATAGAAACTCAGCTGACGTGGAAAACGTCAGAACCAAAAACAGCTCAAGCACTTCTAGCAGGACTTCTGCACAATCTGCTAGTAAAGCAAGCCCCCTTGTCTTAGATTCAAATGCAGTGGCCCAAGGTCACACAGCAGGCAGAAAGTCCAAAGGGGCAAAACAGAGCCAGCACAGCAGTCAGCACCATGCCCACAGCCCACTGGAGCGGCACTCTCCACCTCCACCGCCACCACCAGTGCCTCAGCACCAGGAACCGCAGCTGGAAAGGCTGTCACCCGCCCCCCTCTCGCATCCTTCCCACCCAGAACGTGCCAGCAGCACAAGGCACAGCTCAGAGGACTCAGACATCACCAGTCTCATAGAAGCCATGGACAAAGACTTCGACCACCATGATTCCCCACCCCTAGAAGTGTTTACAGAGCAGCCGCCATCACCACTGTCCAAAAGCAAAGGTAATCATCCGCTCTTACTGTCAGAAAAGCATGGTATATGAAGGGAAAGCCAGTGCATAATTAAGGAGCTGTTGCGATCATAGTTGTGATAAACAGCTAATTTGGTAAGTGTTCTTGTGGTTCAAATTTACCTCCAGTTTGGACTGAAACTTTTCTGTATCAGATGTAAATAGACAGGGACCCATTTATCATAAAAGATATTTGTACTTCTTAGGTACTTACCAAACTCAGAAACTTATTGGACAACTGTTTCCATTTTCAACTATTTGTGTTTGTTGTCTTGTGATAGGTTGAGCTTCCTTTTTTTAATCATTAAAATAATTTTTATACAGTGGTAAAATGGAGGTCATCTCTGCCTTTTAACTCGAAAATAACATTTCCACAGAACCTGTACTTTAGAGCAGGGGTTGGCAAACTACAGCCAGTGGGCCAAATCACCACCTGTTTTTATAAATAAAGCTTTATTGGGACAAGCCATGCTCATTCATTTACGTATTGTCTATGTCTACTTTCATGCTACAACAGCAAAGTTGAGTAGCTGCAAAAGACCGTAAGGTCCACAAACCTGAAAATATTTACTATCTAGCTCTTTACAAAAAAAGTTTGCTGATCCCTGCTTTGGAGTTCTGTATGCTGTGTTAGTTACCTATTTCTCAGTAACAAATCACCTGAAAACTTCGTCACTTAAACACCAACCTCTACTGTCTCAGAGTTTCTGTGGGTCAGGCATCTGTGTGCCGCTTACTTAGCTGGGTTCTCCAGCTCATGAGACTGCAGTCAAGATGTTGCCTGGGGGTGAAGTCATCTTAAGGTTCAAATGAAGGTGGATCTGCTTCCAAGCTCACTCAGGTGGTTGATGGTAGGATTCAGTTCTTCGTGGCCTGTTGGACTGAGGATCTCAGTTGCTTGCTGGCTGTGGCCAGCAGCCTCTCATGGGTCCTTTCCATAGAGCAATTCAAAGCAGTTAGCTTCACCAGAGCAAGGAAGCTAGAAGGCAAGAGAGGGAACAAGCTAGAAGGGCAGAAATCAGAGTCTCTTACAACCTAATATTGGAAGTGACATCCCATAACTTTTGCAGTGTTCTGCTCATTAGGAATATGGTGTGGCCCATACTCCAGGAGAGAGAACTCCATAGAGCATAAACACCAGGAGGGTGGGGCTCACTGGGATTCACCTTAGACATTACATACCACACATACACAGTGGTAGCCCATTTGGTAACTTCCAAAATCAAAATATAAAAACCAGTAAACCAGTAAAAGCCAATTAATCCCTTTACAGCCTGAACTTTTTGCATCTTCCTCTCTCTCCTGTGGCAGCCCTGCTAAAACACGTTATTGCAAGCCTGTTTCGATATCTTCCTCACTGGTGCACCAAGGAGGTTTTTGCCTTTGGTTTATGCAGGGAATGGGGAACTTGGCAGCACTGAAAGGCCAAAAGCAATCCAGTGTCCCAGAGTCCAGGACTTTTCTATTAGATAATTTCCTGGTCCCAGTGATACAAAAACTAGTTACCTAGCGTCCTCTTAGAATTACATGTATTTGGATTTGCAAAATAGTAAAATATCTTGAATATTACTTAACTTTTTCCAGAGAAATATATTTTTTGTTAACTCATTATTAATAGAGCTTACTTATTTTAGGGAAATTTTTATAGTAATATTAAATGAATGTTTAAGTTCCTTTTTTAATTAGGTCAAGTTACATAATATGTTTTCCCCATATTGAGGACATGAATAAAATGAATGTAGATGATCCTTTCTTACCAGAAAGAAAGAATTTGTCAGTCAAACTGAATACCTCACCGCTGTGTCTAAGATAGTCCTCCAATATCAGTGTGATAGGCCCATTTTTATTTTCAGGGCCATTCACCTAGAATATAAATTTTAAAATTAAAAAATGGGGGGCACCTGGGTGGTTCAGTCGGTTAAGCAACCGACTTCAGCTCAGGTCATGATCTCACAATTTGTGAGTTCAAGTCCCTCATCAGGCTCTGTGCTGACAGCTCAGAGCCTGGAGCCTGCTTCAGATTCTGTGTCTCATTCTCTCTCTGCCCACCCCCCCCCCCACGTGTGCTCTGTTTCTGTCTCTCAAAAATAAATTAAAAAATTTATTTGTAGATTTGTAAAAAAATTGTAAAAATTTATTTGTAAAAAAAAATTTTTTTAATTAAATTAAAAAATGGTTTTTAATTATCACAGTGGTCTTAGAGTCCGCCTACTAAAAGATATGTAATGATGGTTTATGGGCACCACATTGTTAGTGATTCTTTTTTTTTTTTTTTTTTAATTTTTTTTTTCAACGTTTATTTTTATTTTGGGGACAGAGAGAGACAGAGCATGAACGGGGGAGGGGCAGAGAGAGAGGGAGACACAGAATCGGAAACAGGCTCCAGGCTCTGAGCCATCAGCCCAGAGCCCGACGCGGGGCTCGAACCCACGGACCGCGAGATCGTGACCTGGCTGAAGTCGGACGCTTAACCGACTGCGCCACCCAGGCGCCCCTGTTAGTGATTCTTTAGCCCAGAAGGAGACAGTGGTTCCAGGCATCACATGAGTGGCCATTCTGTTTGTTATCTTTCCTATTGCTGCTGTTCAGAAAGAAGAAAGGAGACAAAATCTTTAGTTTTTTTTTCAGCAAGTGTTTTTATTAAAGTGTAACATACATTTGGAAAACCAGCCTCTTAAATGAACTTTCAAAGGTAGGCATTGATCTCCAGGTTGCAAAATAGTGGCATGTCATAAAACCCTAGGCTTTTAGTTGGGCCGAACCTTTATAACCTCTCTAAAGCTTTCCCCCAGTGCCCTACAAATAGTCATCATGTTTACATGAAGTATGAACCTTCTGTTTTCAGAAACACCCTGTTCCCCCTACCCCTCCCCAGTATCTCAAACAAAAAGTCTCCCTTGTAATGAGTTTATGTAATTTCTAGCTTTTGGAGACTGCTCAAAGTGACTTACCTTCAAATAAATACAATCTCCCTAGATCTTGCCTAAATTGTAGGCCGTCCAGCCATTTCCCTAGTCATTCCTCCATCCACTGCTCCTCATGGAAGGTGGCACCCAGAAATGCCCTCTGTTCACAGCAGGGCAGTCATTAGACTCTATACTTGTGTGGTTTCTTCCCCTGCAGTATGTGAAGTCCTAGAGGCTGGACAGAGGCTGTTGCTGGATTGAGGGTTAAAACCTGAGGAAGCTCTGAACCTGGTGCAGCCACTTCTCAGTATCTCCGTTAACTGAAGAAATGGAATCTGCAGCCACGCTCATTTCTGGCTTTGGTAGAGTGAAGGGCAGCTTTATCTAGGGTGGGGAGATGCAGAGTGGTACAGGGTCGTGAGGCCAGTCTCTATCATAAGGCAGGCCCAGAGATTAAATCATGGCTCTGCCCCTTACCGACTGTGTGACTGTGAAATTAGTTCTCTGGACCCCCATTTGTTATCTTTAAAGTGGAGAGGATAGCTGCTACCTGCATCATGACTGGGGTGTAGCTCCTGCTATGATTGTTACTAGGGAAGGAAATGGTGCTCATCGTCTTCAGCCTGCTGAGTTGAAGAGTGCTGTGGAACACCCCAGCAGCAGTGTCTACTTGGAACTTAGCCTTAAGGGTGAGAAATGGGACAAACAGAGGGCTAGAGACAGGGCCCTGAGGGCAGGGCCAGCAAGGAGAAGGCCGGCAGACAGTGGACAGAAAGCAAGTAGAAGATGTGGTTGGCATATCCCAACAAGGCCAGAAGTAAAGGGAGAACAGAGCTCTTCAGAGCCTGGCAGCTTGACCTTGACCTTGGCAAGATAGTTTCAGTGAAGTGATAGGACTAGAAACCAGGTTACTGTGGCATACAGAGTACTTTTCACATCAGACTGTTAACAGTGGCCACTTCTGTTTATTGTCAATTTCCCAACTTAAATTTAACTGAAGTATTTGCAAACATTGTACACAAAATGAATAGCTTTTAGAATGTAGCGTTTTTACTCTTGTAGTAATTATTTATATTAGATTGGTTAAAACACTAATGTTACGTGAAATTTCTCACCCCAAGTTACATCTAGAATGTTTACCTCAATTTGAAGCAGATTAGTCAGATGTTGACAACTAATCCTAATGGTATGCCTTGTTTGAATTGCTGAAGTTGCAGTAACAGTAAGATATGATGATAGTACCTACATCACCAGAGGTTCTGGGACTTCTGAATTGGTGTATAGCTGCAGGGGTTGGCATTCAGCCTTTGAGAGGGTTAAGCTGAGACTGAATACAGATAATTTGGTCAAATTCTGAGGCTGAGGTTGAACATCAGTGTATCCTTAGTAAAAAGCTCACTATTGGGCATTGTTGTAGAAATGGAATGTTGATTACTAAAGACAAGAAAGAATTAGGTTTTAGCTCATCTTTTTATGTGTTTAGTCAAATGTCTTGTAATGGCAGTGGTATTGAAGTGGAAAAAGATTACACTGAACAAAAAAAGATCTGAGCAGTTATCTTAAAATGAAAAACATAATTCTGATCCCTTGATTTTTTTTAATAGGCCGTCTAGAACTGCACATGCCACTAAGCCGTGTGTGTTGATTTGCATTAAATAAAATGAAAACTGTAATTCCTTAGTTGCATTAGCCACATTTCAAATACTCAACAGTCACATGTGGCCATTACAAAATAAGGCATTTCCAGAATTGCAAAAAGTTCTAGTGGACAGCACTGTGTCTAGAGTGACAGTGAAAAAAGTAACATCCTATTAATGTTTTGATTATAATATACTTAAATATGAAGAAAGCTTTTTATATTGTTTATACTTCTGTAGTTCTTTCCTTGAAATGACAGGCTGCCTATCCCTTAGAGATACGAGGAAATTCAGAACACAGGTGTTGAATGATGTTTGAAACCCACATCCTGCCATTCTGCATTGTTTTCACATGTATCTGAAGCACAGCATTTTCTCTGGTTTATACTTTTAGAACTTTAATTTTCTTTTCATCCTTTTTTTTTTAATTCAAAGTTAGGGTGTATTTGATAAACTCAAATAAAAAGAACCCATTTTCTGATTACTAAACTGAAAAAAAAAACAGTGGCCACTTAGTGCTTTGGGGGCAAGTAAGTGAAAGGGGGTATTTACTCTTTAACCTCTGGTTTCCGTGGTCTTTAACTTTTAATCAAAACAAAAGGGATGAATATATCTTTTGGTAGTATTTTTAATGAAAAAAAAAAAAGCGGGGAGAACATGGTGCTTGGAAATATCTATGGGTCAAGGACAAAAAGCCAGTAGAGCTGAGAGTGATGGTGTTGGTCACCATTAATGCTCCAGACGTGATTGTGCAAGCATGGTGCACCCTGGTGATTGGCATTGCTGTGACCCTGTGTCTCCAGTTAGGAAACCCAATCCAGAAAGAAAGGTTGCAGGAGGCAAATATGTTAGCCAGACCCAGGCCCAATTCTGAGTCGACGGCTTACAACCCCACTGCACTGCCGCCTCCAAAAAAGAAGAGAAGCAGGTGCCCAAGGAGGTGGGTTGTGGGGGAGACCCAGTCCAGTAGATTATAAAAGAAGCGGCACTCCTCATTCCACAGATACATGGATGTGGATGAATGGGTTAGAGATGAAGAGGCAGAACGGGGGCGTCAGGGGAGCTTCTGTTTGAACTGAAGTAACAGCCGCTGGGACTGAGGGGAGAAGCGGTAGGGTAGAAACAATATAGAGACCGTTTAGACATTTCTGTGGACTGGGAGTCCGTGGTACACGAGAGCTGGATGTACGGAGCAGCCCTTCGGGTAACACTTGGACCCAGCTGAGGCTCGCAGTGGCACTCCCTCAAACTTTTGCCCTTCTTCTCAATCTGTACTGCAGCCCAGGGGTGAGGCACCAAATCTGGGTAGTTGGATTACAGTACTGTCGGAGTTCTGCAGGGCAGGGGTGGCAGAAAGACCCAGGGTTGTTGGCAGGAGAGGCATATGCCAGACTCGGAGGCATGGAACTTGGAGGATAGAGAAGGACCTCATGCTAGAAGGAGCCCCACAGACAGGGAGAACATGGGCAGTCAAGGGATGGGAGATCCAACACGTCCAACTGCAGGGATGGCAGCAGCACGGGAGTGGTGGGAGACTGTGCTCTGGAAGTGAGGCCTGACACTATAGGGCTTCAGAGGAAATGCAGTTCTGGGAAGTAACAGGTTCTTAGGTGCAGCGTTCGGAATGGGGTGTGGAAGCACAGTGGAAGTAAAGCCCATTGGCAACAGTGAGGCCACAGAGCTACAGGTCTGCCGCCCTTGACACAACTCTGGAAGCCTCACATATTTGGAAGTTCCGATTTGGGGAAAGGTATGCAATGCATATACCATGTGATTCATATGACTCTAAAAAGTAACATCAGTTAAAAAAAAAAAAAAAAAGTAACATTAGTTCAGCTTAAATTGTACCACCAAGAGTTTAAGCAACTGGTTTTGTTTCTAAATGAGTTAGGGAGAAAAACCTCTGAGAGCTTTTTGGATTTCAGAGGTACTGATGAGAGATTATTGACCTGACCCATACAAGGCCTGGGGCCCAGATGATGAGAGATTGAGGGTCAGAGGAAGTCGGTGAGGCTGGTGCCAGGGTCCTCAGTGAAGACTGGGAGACATGGCAAGGCACGATGTTGAGGCCAGACAGTGTGTAGGAATGTAGTGTGTATGCAGTTGTCATAAATGGAGTAAATCCAACCTGATTTGCCCAATACAGGTGGAGAAGTGGATCCAAGTGAGCTGAGAGATGGGCTAGTGTTGGCACAAGGAGAGTAGTATCGGTAGTAGTTGCTACCCAAAGTTGTGGTCCAGGGACCAGCAATAGTGACATCACCTGGGGGCTTTTGGAAACGTAGAATTGTGGGCCCCAACCCAGACTGCTGAATCAGACTCCACATTCAGCAAGGCCCACAGGTGATTGGGATAACTGTGTGAACCCAGTAGTGAAGGTAACCAGTGAATGTCCTTGAGCGGTGGGCACCTGTCCCTCTAGTGGTCCTTGGGCAGACGAGGAGTTGCCCTTAAAGGGAGTGAAGAGAAATGTCTAGACAGGACAGAAGCTGTCTTCTCCTGACATCAAATTGTAGTTGAGTGTGCTTTTGTAATATCTGTGATATTTGATTTCTAGAATAAACAAATCCAAAATTGAGTGTAATAATTTTATGAAAACCCTATGTAATTTAATCCTGGATACTATTAAGTTTTGGTGGTGCAGTTTTTTCCTAGTCCTGGGTACCTTATTGGTTCTGCTTACCCCCACAAATGGTATATAAGACCTTATAAAGGTACAAGAAAAGCTAGAATAAAAAGAGTATGGGTGTTCCCACAGACTCATTATGAATTCCTTCCCTGGGTTAGAAGTAAAATTATTTCACTTAATAGGAATTCTTTTCTAACTTACATTGAGTTAAACAAGTATCTTCACAATCTAAGCACAGAGTTTAATCAGACAAAATATGATTACTGTAAAAGTTTTTTTTAGTTTTTAATGTTTATTCTTGAGGGAGAAAGACAGGGTGCGAGTGAGGGAGGGGCAGAAAGAGAGGGAGACATCGAATCCAAAGCAGGCTCTAGGCTCTGAGCTGTCAGCACAGAGCCCGACACTGGGCTCAAACTCATGAACCACGAGATCATGACCTGAGTGCAAGTCAGACGCTCAACTGACTGAGCCACCCAGGCACCCTTGATTACTGTAAAAATTTGAAAACTATTTGCTTTAGCTTAAAGAATTCCTGAAGAGTTTTCTTCATATGCATCTTTTGGTATGTTTTAGTTTATCATACTTGTATAAAGATATTATTTCTGAACAAATAGGGAGAAATAAATTTGCATGACCAATACTGACCCAAGTAAATTGCATGTGGGTCTGTTTATTGGCCTCATTTAGACCATTTCAGCAGCCAAAACGTGAGGAGGCAAATTCATGCCAGAATTGGTGGTTCTCTAGAGATTCTAGTCAGGTGTTACAATTGACATTACATGGCCTGCCTTGGGTCCCCTGCTGCCAGGGACTGCACATATTCAGAGAAACCATTGGCTGGTAATTGAAACTTTACTGAAGTGGTTCTTTTGGGTAGAAGTTAAATGATTTAAGTGGAAGAGAGACAGCCAAAGCAGCTTGGCCAAACTAGTTGATTGCAAATTCATTTATTCACTACTTAGTGTCCTTAGTAGAGGACATATTCTTTAAATTTATAATTCATACTTTTCCTACTTAAACTAATTGGAAGTGGTTTAAATTATTAAAGCACATGTAAAACAGTGAATAAAAGACGAAAAGGAGTTTTTGATGTTTTATCTGTTTGTTTTTAATTATGGTGCTTTCTCATCAGAAACCTAGAACAAACTTAGTTGTTACCATCAAGTGTTAAATTGAGCAGCACATTTCTTGGCAGCTATGGCCAGACATTGTTATATAGTTCTCATGCAGGAAAAGGAAGCCTAAGAATTAATTATGGTGCTTTCTCATCAGAAACCTAGAACAAATTTAGTTGTTACCATCAAGTGTTAAATTGAGCAGCACATTTCTTGGCAGCTATGGCCAGACATTGTTATATAGTTCTCATGCAGGAAAAGGAAGCCTAAGAATTCACCTGAAAAAAAACAGACTTTGCTGGCATTGAATTCCTGCTTGAATCTGAGGACACTGAATAACATTCAGTGGGCATTTTGCCTTGATTAGAGAGAATATGGGAATGTTCTTCACGTTCACATTGTCTTGACCTTATAACATTAAATCCTAGCTCCTCTCCTACATCACGCCTCTTAGATGTACGCCCAGCCTCACCCACGCACACAGCACTTGTGGTGACTACAAGCGTGTATGTAGTCAGCTCATAATTGGATTATTTGATGAGGCTCATAGCTTCACTGCTCAGTAAGGATGCTAGATCTGTAAGATGCAGATGGTACTCTGTCACAGATATGTAGCAGCCCGCCTTATGTTCCCATACACACAGCCTAGCCCTGAGGGACCCTGCAGATAGGGACAAATGGTTTCGGTCAATGAAGAGTTTTGTATCCACTCAGTGATTAGAAAAAATATACTCCATCAGGCTTTAAAGCAATGAAGAAAGTGTTTCATTTTGACCATTTTTATGAGCAGGCCTGGCAACCAGCAACTGCATACAACTTAGTCAGCAGTACAATATCACAGCCCGGATACAGGCATGCTCCTCTTCTGCACTTTGCTTTACTGCACCTCGCACGTAACTGTGTCTCTTACGGCTGTGGCGGTCCTGTCTTTAGTATCCTTCTAACAGCACTTGCTCACTTCGTGTCTCTGGGTCACATTTTGGTAATTCTCACAATATATCACAACTTTTCATTATTAAATTTGTTGTAGTGATCCATAATCAATGATTACAACTCACTGAAGCTCAGATGGTGGTTAGCATGTTTTAGACATAATGTATTTTTTAATTAAGGTATGTACCTTTTTTTAGATATAATGTTGTTGCACACTTAATAGACTACAGTATATTATAAAGAGAACTTTATTTTTATTATTTATTTTGAGAGAGAGAGAGAGCACAAGCAGGCAAGGGGCAGAGAGAGAGAGAATCCCAGGCAGGCTCTGCGTTGTCAGAGCAGAGCCCGATGTGGGGCTTGATCTCATGAACCGTGAGATCGTGACCTGAGCCAAAATCAAGAGTTGGATACTTAACCAGCTGAGCCACCCAGATGCCCCTAAAGATAACTTTCATATGCACTAGGAAACCAAAAAAATTGACTCACTTTATTGTGGTGGTTTGGAACCAAACCTGCAGTAACTCCGAGGTATGCCTGTATTAATACCAATACAGTCAGGATACAGGACATTTACATCACCATGTGATCCCTTTTGTGTCCTTTTCTAGCCACAGCCACTTCCCTCCCACTCCTGTCCCTTCCTTAACCCCTGGCAACCATTAACCTCCATTTTATAATACGTCATTTCAAGAATGCTGTATAGGGGTACCTGGGTGGGTGAATTGGTTAAGCATCCAACTTTGGCTCCGGTCATGATTTCACGGTTTGTGAGTTCGAGCCCAACGTCAGGCTCTGTGCTGACAGCAAAGAGCCTGGAGCCTGTTTCGGATTCTGTGTCTCCTCTCTCTCTCTCTCTCTCTCTCTCTCTCTCTCTCTCTCTCTGCCCCTCCCCTGCTCCTGCTATGTCTCTCTCTTTCTCTCAAAAATAAATTTTACACAAACATTAAAATTTTTAAAGAAAGATTGTTGTATAAATGGAATCATACAGTTTGCCACGAAGACTGACTTTGGATTCAAACCTGGATTCAAACTCTACTCATAGAGTGAGATGGGATGAGCTTCCGGACTTGGGGTGGCAAGTCTCAGAGCAGGTCACACTGTAAGTGTATTTCAGGATTTAGAAAGGCACAAAACCAACTTGTACAGCTTGCCAGACCCTGGCGAAGCACTTGCTATGTGCTGGGCACCATGCAAGGCACTGAAGACAGATCAGTAAGGCTGGTCGCTGCCCTGCAAGTGTTTAAACTGTATGAGGAATGACAATGCCGAGGGGGCATATGTTGACCAAGTAGGTCATGGACACATGCTCAATCTAGAGTCTGCTTGGTGATGGTGGGAGTGGGCAGACAGAGGGTGAGTGGCCTCAGGGACATTTCACCCAGACAGTGGTGTGAAGTCTGAGGAACCTGTCGCTCATGTTAGGTCTATCAGCCACTGCTGGTAACACTGGGTTTTTCTAAGCTGCTTTTCCCTTCAGTTTGTATTGTCTTTACTTGGATGCGTTAGTTTTTATATAGATTATACACCAGTTAAGGTGTGGTTTCCTTAAGGCAGGTGATATCCTGTGTCCTCCACTGTGTATTGAGGTAACAATTTTTCTTGGAGAGGGCAGTTTCCCTGTGACTTCTGATTCCCGCTTACCAGTCCCCTCTTGGCAAAATGTTTGAGACTCTCCTTTCCCAAAGCCCAGACTTTCCACTGGGAACCAGTCTCTAAGGAAGGGAATAAACCCTTGAGAACAAGCTTGACTGAGAAGGCAGCTTCTTCCCTCACCCCACCAAGTGGCAAGAGGAAGACAGAGGCCACCCCAGTGTGTGCAGCCTTGCAGGGCACATAGGCCCATCATCAGGCTGATCCAGTCAGAATTATTTCTAGTCCTTTGATGACAACATGTTCTCTCCCCTCCCACCAACATCTGAATTTGGGAACAGAAGCAGCAGAAGAAATCACACAGGACAGTGAAGCAGCTGCTAGCCTAGGCCGTAGGACTGATACAGTGGTGATTGTGTTGATACCATTGACTACTGATTCTCAGCCTAGTTACACGCTAGAGTCACTACAGGAGCTTTTTAAAAAGTTACCCATGCCAGGTCCCACACAGAACTGCTTAATCAGAAACTCAGTGTGGAGCCCCAACAAAGCGACATCTCTTAAAAACTGAGAACAAACTGAGGGTTGATGGGGGGTGGGAGGGAGGGGAGGGTGGGTGATGGGTATTGAGGAGGGCACCTGTTGGGATGAGCACTGGGTGTTGTATGGAAACTAATTTGACAATAAATTTCATATTAAAAAAAAAAAGCACCCCAGATTAGTCTAAATTACAGCAGATTAAGTATGATTGTTACAGACTGAGAACCCAAAAGATGTTTTTTAGGATATTTAACTCAGTTTGGGCATTTTAGATCTGAATTGTTTATGTCAAATTAATTAAAGTGAGCCCCTGGGGGGACTATAAAGGAGAAAGAAGTTCCAAGGGCAGATCTCCAGGAAACATCAGCAAAGATGAAGCCAGCAAAAAAAGTTGCCAAAAGAATCCCAGTACCAGAAAAGGATAATAATGTGACGTAAGGCGGGGCGGGGAGGGAGATGGGATATTCTAGTGTCCAAACAGGTCTTGTAGAAGAGGAGTGCTAGAGGTCATTGGTATTGACAGCTAAGGAGTTATTGATAACCTTTTCAAAATGCCATTCAATAAGGTGTTGGGGACAAGTGCAAGTGCAGCATATTAAGAAATTAATAAAAGATGGGGATTTGGAGGTAAAAAGTGTAAACTAGTCTTTTGTGAGATAAGCTTTTTTTTTTTTACCCAAGTTTTCAGTTTAACTCTTGGTTTGTTCAGTGTCTTTTTCTCCTTTGTGTATCCATGTCGTCAATATTTGAGTCCAGGGGTGCCTGGGTGTTGCAGTCGCTTAAGCGTCCGACTTCAGCCAGGTCACGATCTCGCGGTCCGCGAGTTCGAGCCCCGCGTCGGGCTCTGGGCTGATGGCTCAGAGCCTGGAGCCTGTTTCCGATTCTGTGTCTCCCTCTCTCTCTGCCCCTCCCCCGTTCATGCTCTGTGTCTCTCTGTCCCAAAAATAAATAAACGTTGAAAAAAAAAAATTTAAAAAAAAAAAAAAAATATTTGAGTCCAGCTTTAAAAAATGTATCACTTCTAACACTTTCCAATTTATTAAGCTAGTTTCAGGTTATTGTAAATACGATTATTTATATAGGTAGTGCCTCTCACACAGTGAACCTAAGCATGACAAAACTGTATAATTGCAGGTGAGAAATTCATTGCATGGGGGATTGATCTCTATCGTGTGGGGAAGTTTGAAGGGCTCTCAGCATGAACTGTTGAACTCAGAATCTGAGAAATCCAGGGGCTCCTGGGGCCAGAGTAGGACCAGCTCCTTCCCTTCTGCCATGGCAGAGAGGAGCTGCAGCCAGTCAGGATGGATCAGAGGCTGTAAATAAACCAACTGACCGATCTTCTGCTAAAACAAAGGCTTCTCGATTTTTGAGACTTAATGTCCCAGTTATGGTTTCAAATGTAATACCCCCTGGAATCAGTGTGAAAGTAAACGACAAAATGACATTCCTAAAAATCAGAGCTTTACCTATTCTTTTTCTAGAGCAGGCTCAGCAAAAGTTTACTGGAAAGGGCCAGACAATAAATATGTGAGGCTTGATGTGCCACAAACTGCCTTCTGTCATATATTCTTGTTCCTTTTTCCAATCACTTAAAAAATAAAAATCATTCCCACCTCACAAGCTATACAAAACAGGCTGCAGGCCAGATTTCATCCAGGGGCCATGGTTTGCTATCCCCTGTTCTAGATGCCAAAGTTTGAGTTTCTGACAACAATTAACAGTGGCCATGAAACGTTGGGATTTAAATAACTCGTATTAAGCTACCATTATCAGAGTAATGTATTTTTAATTGGCATATATAGAATGGGTTAAACTGTGGCTTATGTGGCTTCTGCAGCTTCTGCAGCTTTACCCTGCCTGCCCACCCAGGTGAGTCCACAGGTGTTGGAATCCGGGGATTTCTCTGCAGCTGTCTGATGCAGCTAGAATGTAAGCTCTGTGAAGGCAGGGATTATGTTGTTGGTGCTGGTGCTGTACTCAGGACATGGAATGCTGCTTGGGAAATAGTGGCACTCAAATATACTGTGGCTTCTTGTTTGTCTTGGGAGCATCCACATCTTTTAAAAAGACTAGGCTTTCTAAATTTTTTTAATGTTTATTTATTTTAGAAAGAGAGAGAGACAGAGCATGAGCAGGGGAGGGGCAGAGAGAGGGAGACACAAATCTGAAGCAGTCTCCAGGCTCTGTGCTGACAGCTCAGAGGCCGACATGGGGCTCAAACCCACGAACTGTGAGATACAAACTGTGAGCCAAAGTCAGACACTCAACCAACTGAGCCACCCAGACACCAATAAAAATACTAGGCTTTCTATAGCTCTGTTTCATTCTGTCCATATAGAACATTCCGTGGTGTTTATGTGCCAGGCACTGCTCTGAGGGCTTTATGAATTCCTCATTACGACCCTGTGAGGTGTTGTCTCTCCCAGCTTACAGATGGGAGGCCAAGATCACACAGCTTGTTAGGGAGAGCCAGGATTTGGACTCAGCCATCACGGTTCTGTCTCCGGGCCTCTTCTATCCCTTGGGTGATGTACATGGGCATCACCTTCAGGCTTCCATCTCCAAACAGGCTTGAAAGGATCTCTGGTTTTCACTTCTGTGACTTTTCAAAGCTGTATCGCCCTGTGGAGTATAAAAAGAATATTCTAAGACAGACATAAACTGGTCAAAACTACTGAGTTTGCCAAAAGTCATTGAACTCTATACTTAAAATGGGTTTATCTTACTGTACATAAATTAATTATGCCTCAGTAAAACTGACTTTCACCAAAATTCTAATCAAAAAGCCAAACATGATTTGGAAAGCTGTAATTAGAGAAGAAAGAAACCTTTATTAATGAGAAAAAGAGTCCAGCCTCTTGGAGAAAAGTTATAACGGCTATGTTTTCTGAGCTATTTAAAAACCAAGAAGTTATTTTATTTTGACTTTCACCCCCAGGGAAAGGAAAACCTCTTCAGCGCAAGGTGAAACCACCTAAGAAGCAAGAGGAAAAGGAGAAGAAGGGAAAGGGAAAGCCACAGGAAGATGAACTGAAAGACTCCTTGGCTGATGACGACAGCTCCTCCACCACCACAGAGACCTCCAACCCAGACACAGAGCCTCTCCTCAAGGAGGTATGACGGGCTCCCCCAAACAAACGATGGAAGGAGGTGTCTCATAGATTGGGTTTTTTAACACAGAATGAACCTTTTCTCTTTAACATATGTACATGTTCTGAGGATTCCTTCTCAGCGTGCACAGGCAGGCCTAAGCCACTGTCTTGCAGGAAGGAGTCACAACCCCCCAGATGGAGGTCTTCATTTCCCCCAGGCAAGAACATCTGCAAGCATGTTGATAAAGTAAAATAATTAGAAATTGGAAACCCTGCTTGAAAGATAGGGACTATCTAGAATAGTAACTACCCTGGCTCATGCAATTTGTTTCAAATTTTACATATCAAAAGAGGATGAGAAAGAACTAGACCATTTTAATTATATTGGATTTCTCCTGTCTTATCACAGCTGGTACAGCAGGCTTCGGGAGCAGCTCACTCCTCCTGCCAGGAGGGCAGTGACTGTCCTGGAGTGGAAGGTGGCCTCAGGGAAGACCCAAGGCTTTAGTGGTCACCCAGAACTGGCCAGCTCAGCAGACATCAACACATCAAGAAAGCTTCCCTATAGCCCAGAGTCCTCAGCAATCAGGGTAGTCACCAGTGTCAAATAATACTGCAAAAGTCTGGTACTTAGTGGTGTTAGGTAAATGGAAGGTAAGGTTACTATTGTAAACGGGTCTGAGACTGAGTTATAGGTGCTTTGTAGAAAAGTGAGGGCATAATTCTATTTTGGCATTTTTATTTTTAGATAACTATATTTCAGATTTAATATGATCCTAATATAGCCTTTAATACTCTAGGCCCAAATTCCTTTTTCAGTTTTAATCTAGTAACCTAAGGAATCATTTCTTAAAGATGTCCAACAGTGTCATCTGCATATATTAATTTTTTAAATGAAATTTATATGTGACTTATTTTTCTTGTCAACTCCCTTCCCCTTTGCATCCTTCACATTTGGTGTGGTGCTCTGTATGCCCTCAGTACAGTCCATAGCACTGGATTCTGTACTGGGTTGTATATCCTTTCTAACAGATTCCTTCAGAAATGCAGAATGCCATCTACTCATCTTTGAGTGCAATCCCAACAGTTTTGATGATACAAATAAGCATTTGGAAAGCAGTTTCAGCACAGGCTTTCTTCACAACTTTTCCTCACTTCCTTTCTTGCCTTTCCAGCTTTTCTCCTAACACTTCTCTCCAGCTGACCCTGTCTGCCGCCATTCTGTGCGCACCCACTGGCATAATTCTCTCTGTTGTTCGTTTCCTCCTGCTTCTCCGGTCTCCTCCCTGCCATTTGCTTCTTGCAAACACAGCACAGAATCCTCCATGCGGCCTTCATGCCTGCCGTCCTACTCCCTTCTGATCAGCTTTTATTCCTCCTCCTCAGTACTCTTGCATATAATTTATGTGCTTTTACTACTTTGTGACTGGTGTGTTTGCCAGTTGTGTGTGTTTCCTTCCTAACTAGATGACAGACTTGACAAATCACTTTCCCATAGATGTCTTTTCCATCCTTTTTCTACCCTTTCATTCAAAAAGTAGGGATTGGGTGGACTATTACACAGTCGTTTAAACAGGATGAGCTCTTGCCATTTGCGACAGCATAGACGAGGGGTGTTAGGCTAGGTGAAGTAAGTCAGACTGAGAAAGACAAATACCACATGCTTTCACACATATGTGGAATCTAAAAAACAAAACAGATGGATAAACAAACAAGAAGCAGAATCAGACCCACAAATAAGGAGAACTGGCAGTTGCCAGAGGGGAGGGGGTGGAGGGATGGGCAAAATGGGTGAAGAGAAGTGGGAGTTACAGGTTTCCAGTTATGGAATGAATAGGTCACAGGGGTGAAAGGCCCAGCTTAGGAAATATAGTCAATGATAATGTATAGTCAATGATATTGTGATATTTCTGACAGGTGGTAGCTATACTTGTGGTGAGCACAGCATAACAGCCAGAGATGCTGAATCACTATGTTGTACACTTGAAATGTATGTAACATTTGTGTCAGCTATCTGCAAAATCTTTTTTAATGCAAATTAAAATTTAAAAAAATTACGTACCTGAGCACCCAAGTGCCAGACCTTATGTCTGGGAAACAACAGAGGACAAAAAGACCATGTTCTTGTCCTCAAAGAGCTCATGGTCTACAAAGTCCTTTATGAGTCAACTGGTCAAGAAATAATTCTTGAATAATTCAGAATAGTCTTAAAAGGTGTGGGGACAGGAGGGTGTTCTAGCCCTTTCCCTGATTATTTACTCTTGACACTTAAATAGATTGACCTGGTGTGACCTGTTAAAACCCAAGTTGCCTTAATAACCATGAACTCTGAAGCTGGGTAGCTTCTCATATACCTTTATGCTTGTAATTCCTCCCACACCCACAGCTGTGCTCGTTTGCTGAGTCTGTCCTTCCCCTGTCTGTCCCCTGATTAGCCTCAGTGCTTCCTTGCACACAGTACTGCTCAAACTGTGTGTGATGAAGAACAGGGTGTTTTTTTATTTCCCATGTGTCATCTAGATGGTCCTACTGTACACAAGTAGTACACACCCACGCCAAATGCAACTCCCCAGAGAGTTCCATAATACCTGAATGGATCCTTGCCCTGTTTGGGAGACAAGTCCACTGGTCTCATGCTTGGATGCCACAACTGTCGAATTACTGTAAAAATGCATACGTGTGGTTTCTGTACTTACGTAGTAGTCAGGGGCCAGAAACCTCAGTGGGCGGACTGGAAAATAGTACAGCTCTAAGGTGCAGCTTGGGTGTGTCCTTCTCAGCACAGGCTCCACACTCAAGCCAGGCAAGACAGCCCTTCTGTGCTCCAGTCATAGCCAGTGAACATTTCTACACGAAGGTACAAGTTCATCTCCAGCTGTCATGTGTGCCCCCCCCCCATTAGACTTGGGGAAAGGGCCTGGGCCCCCTTGGTAACCCCATTGCCTAGCACCAAGTGGCTGACCGGTAAATGTTTGTTGAGTAAGTGAATGAATAACTAAGCTTCTTCTTGTTGGTGGTGAAAGGTTAGCATTAAACCCGCCATAACACTTTCACAGCCATATTGTCACTCATGGACACTTAGTGAACAGGTGCGAACACTTACTACTTGCCGGTGCTGTTTTCTTGCCCTGGGTTTTACTTGTGCTCAGGATTTAGGAGCATTTCCAGAGTGTGTAACTTTATATTGTATTCCAAGCTGAATTTTCTTATTAAAAAAAAAAAAAAAAAAAGCAAGGTTTGCTCCCCAATACTTAAAAATAAGAAGCTACCAATTTGCTGCTACCACTGCACCCACCCCAGACAGAGTAGGAGTATAAATAAAATAACATTCTTTATAATTCAGACTCACCAAAGCATAATTATAATAAGTCAGAGGCTAAAAAAATTGAGAGAACCATAATAAAGATAGAAAGGAGGTTGTTATTTGTATACATACGTGTTGTATCTGGTCTGTCTTTGGTTTTGTGTCTCTGCCTTCATATAGACTTATTAATCCTTCTCAGCAGCTAAGTGTACATTTTTTACAGGATACAGAAAAGCAAAAGGGAAAACAAGCCATGCCTGAAAAACATGAAAATGAAATGTCTCAAGTGAAGCAAAAAAGCAAAAAACTCTTAAATGTTAAGAAAGAAATCCCAACAGATGTGAAACCCAGGTAAGAAAAATGAATGAGTGCAGAGAACTAAGATATATATAAGAAGTTACTGGTGAAATCCAGGTAATGTTTTTGTGGTTGGTCAGTTTTTATGGAGTTTTTTGCAACAAAAGCCATACACTGCATCATGTTCCTCTTGGGCTTTTTTTCTAATGTTTAATGTTGACTGGGGACCACATGCTTCTGATGTCAGACATGTAAAAAGCAGAGTTAATGACTTGTTATGAAAGTTTAGGTTGGTAATTTGTTCCCAGGCAGAGAGCCATTTCACTTCTGTGCAAAGGTGACCTTGATAGTTCAGCCACAGGTATGAGCCTAACTTTTCTCAAAAAGAGCTCTGAATCTGTTTACTAACCCACCACTACAGTTGGGTTCTAGGATTCTTTGCCACAAAACTTGGAAGAATTTGTTCTTACCTTAATGCTCAGGACAGTTATCACCTATCAGACAAGTCTAAAATGAATTAACTAGGAAATAACTCAATTCCAGTCACCATGGAGCAGGATTCTGGTGAGCCCCACAGGGAAGACTTGCTGCAGAATCTTTCTGCAAGTAAATGAAGGAGTTGAACTGTTAGGTTATTAATTAAGCCTACTTCATACTTTCGTTAAACCTTAGATCTACCTAATAAGCTAATTTTAGTTTTAGTATTGTTAATGCCCTTCATAGTTCATCATATAAAATGGCCATCTGCATGGAGGCTGATATTTACCTTTTGTGTTAAGTGAGCATCAACCTAGGAAGTTGAAAGAATTGGGTATAAGTTAATAAAGGAAGACACTGTTATCATTAGAACTGGCCTTAGTTTTTATGGAAGGTCTATTCTAACTTTGATTTGGCGAACAATATGTGAGCTTTCCAGAAGCACCAATAGACTAGACTCTCTACCTAGGTAATAAATATAGCTTAACTCAGGCACGGGCATTCTGTTCCATAGAACTAATAGCTAATAAGAAATTAGGTGTCAGGGTGCCTGGGTGGCTAAATCGGTCAAAGGTTCAACTCTTGATCTCAGCTCAGGTCTCAATTTTCAGGGTCATGAGTTCAAGCCCTGCGTTGGGCTCTACACTGGACATGAACCCTACTAAGAAATTAGGTGTGGGGCGCCTGGGTGACACAGTCGGTTAAGCGTCCGACTTCAGCCAGGTCACGATCTCGCGGTCGGTGAGTTCGAGCCCCGCGTCGGGCTCTGGGCTGATGGCTCGGAGCCTGAAGCCTGTTTCCGATTCTGTGTCTCCCTCTCTCTCTGCCCCTCCCCCGTTCATGCTCTGTGTCTCTCTGTCCCAAAAATAAATAAACGTTGAAAAAAAAAAAATTAAAAAAAAAAAAGAAATTAGGTGTTACCCTAGTGAAATGTAACCTTTAACCTAAATTTATGAAATAATACAGCATATGGCAGTCATTCATTATTAGTGGAGTATTCGTACCTAAAATTCACTCTTACATGCACATTGTTATTTGAGTGATTCGATCCCACAGTGTGATGAGAACCAATCTGACCCAGCTAGCAGCAATGTCAAGGGGCGTAGTGGTTGACACACTTGGATCTCTCCCGAGAGAAATCATCCTGAGGCACTAATTAGTGCTAATATTCTGGCACTCCAGGAAAGGAATAATGCCTTAGTGACCAGAACTATTCTTCTAGGCCTATTTCATGCTTAGGTGATTGATCAGATATTTCTAGATAAATAGGGCTAAAAAATACAAATTATGAAAAACCCTAGTTTTCATGGAGCTCTTGCAAGAATAGACAATCTGGCTATGATTCGTATCACAAATTTAAAAACCAAGCTTCTAAGAGTTATAAAAAATTCCATAGGTGACTTTTGTCAAATCTGCATGATTAGCCTTGATGCCTGAGCTGTCAGACATAATTTTTAAAACAGATAGTGCTTGTTAATTCTTACGTTCATCCCTCTTCCACTGACTTGTGTTACATTCTGATTTTTTATTAAAAATTGGCCATTAACTGGATTTCCATAGCAAAACCATTCCACAGGTTACTTTGATCCATTCTGCACTGTTTTAGCCTTGATGCCTGAGCTCAGAGGCATAGTATTTTTTATACAAATAGTACATGTTCACTTTTACCCTCATCCCTTTTCTGCTGACGTCTGTTGTATTCTGATTTTTTTATAGAATAAGTTGACCATTAGCAAATTTGATTTTGAAAAGGCTTCACTTGAATACCACTAGCTTTGTAAGGATTTCAAGTTCTCTGGTAAACGAAAAGCTACAGTATCCCGTTCTCCACCACCTAGTCAAGGGACAGTTACAGGGATAACTCGTGTTCTCTTGATATATAGTCAAGAGAAAAATCATTACCAGCAAGACAGTTTAAGCAGTGTTCTCTGAATTGTCTTTTTACCTTGTCATTTGTAACTGGAGAAATCCGTATGCAGCCTTACTCTCCTAATCTCCTTAATCTAATCTCTTTAAACTCACCAATCTTGGGGCGCCTGGATGGCGCAGTCGGTTAAGCGTCCGACTTCAGCCAGGTCACGATCTTGCGGTCCGTGAGTTCGAGCCCCGCGTCAGGCTCTGGGCTGATGGCTCAGAGCCTGGAGCCTGTTTCCGATTCTGTGTCTCCCTCTCTCTCTGACCCTCCCCCGTTCATGCTCTGTCTCTCCCTGTCCCAAAAATAAATAAACGTTGAAAAAAAAAAAATTTAAAAAAAAAAAAAAAATAAATAAATAAACTCACCAATCTTGTTTTGTGTTTTCCCAAACACGGGGATAAAAGTATTAAGAGTCAGAATTAATTGGTACGTCACTCAAATATGGAATTAAACAGACTGGTTTTTTTAATAACCAGAAAGGTGGCCTCTCTGAATAGAGCCATTCCCTGTCTACAGTGAGTTATGACAAGCCTTGCTCTGTGGCTCAGGTAAAATCACTGCCAGTTCTAAGTGATACCCAAAACTCCTGTCACCTCAGAAGTGCTGTCAATGTGTTACTCTGTGGTTCCACATATCTGAAGGGTATAGATGCACTCTGAAAAAGGGGTATCATTAATAAGGCATTTGTATATTGTCACCTTTTCGAAGCTTTATCTGATTAGGAATAAATGTTTATTCTATATATCAGTTAGCCAAAACACTGATATTTTAATATTAATGAAATCTGTGGGCTTAGCTTGCATTTGCTTTCTGAAAAATTAGTCTTTAAATATTATCAGTATTATTGGAATATTATGTTATCTCTAAGCCAGAAGGCCCCAATCCTGAAATGTTGAAGAATTTGGGGGGTTTAGTTGTTTGTTTTTTTAAATTTGTTTTGTTTTTGTTTTTTTTTTTGAAAGTGAGAGAGAGCAAGCAAGCAGGGGAGGGGCAGAGAGAGAGGGAGACAGAATCCCAAGCAGGCTCTATGCTGTTGTCAGCACAGAGCCCATTGTGGGCTCTCAAAAAGACTGTGGCTCAGTCTTACAAACCGTGATGACCTGAGCCAAAATCAAGAGTTGGATGCTTAACTGACTGAGCCACCCAGGTGCCCCGAAGAATTCGTTTTCGTATAAATAGGTAGTGATAAAGCCAGAGCAGTGCCTCAGTCGTGGACTCTGCTGGTGCAGCCACATCCTACCATACTCGCATAAATTCACTTCACAAAATCATTTCCTGGGAGTGTGGAGCATGGTGTCACAGTGGTAGAGACCCGGTCAATCCATTTTGGCCAGCTTTGACACCGCAGAAGGAAGTGGACCTGTAGACCTCCAGAAAGCTGTATTTTAGGTCCAAGATGCCAGGGAATTAGAGTTCACTCTAAGACACTAAAAGGACTTCTGTGGTATCAGGTCTGGTTTAGAACAGCAGTTTATCCATTGATCTTTCTGTTCTCTGGTTGTCCGTCAACATTTTACATGTTTACGTGACTTAAATGTAATCTAAACTAAGTGGGGAAAGTCTTCATAGAATAACTGTACTCTCTAATCATCTGCTCAGACAGCACACTCTGCTCAGGGCCACAGGCACCACCTTTCACACCCTGGCCTCCAGACCCATGAGCACTGGGAAAGCCCTACCCTTTCCCTCAGCAATCTGCCTCTCCACTTCCCCCAGACAGGGGCACGTACTGTGTATTACATAAGCAAAAATGAGGCCTGGCATCTGAACTACCTTATGGTTTTTCCCTTTTAGAAAGATCATTTAAATTAAGTAGGCTCTTACCTATTTTATTCCAAAGCCTTCAAAAAGGTTTCTTGCTAGAGATCATCTAGCTTAATTTAGGAAAGTATGAATCAGCGAAAATAAAATAGTTGTTTGGCACCGTTTTTCTTAAAAACCAACTAATTTTACGACACAACTAATAGCGACACAGAGTTACACTTTGTATAAATAGCCCCCACTCCCATACTTATAAATGACTTCCTTAAAAATAACTTCCACACACCCACCTCTGCCGCCACCACCACCAGAGTGCTGGATGTCTGTTTCATGGGAGCCTTTGTGTTTTTTTTAAGATGTTGTTTTTAAATAACTGTCAGTCAGTAGGGGAAGGACTTGGAAGATTCATAGAACTGTACATTAATAATCTTGCCCGTAAATAGTGTATTTTTTCATGTCGGTTTGTTATCCTGCCAAAAATTCTACATAATTTGGGTTAACTGAGCCCTTTGGATTTTTGGTTAGCTCATTTACTAATTCTAAACGTAATACCTATTTATTATAGAAAATTTGTAGGGGCACCTGGGTGGCTCAGTCACTTAAGTGTCCAACTGTTGATTTCTGCTCAGGTCATGTTCTCAAGTTTCATGGGTTCAAGCCCCACATTTGAGCTCCATGCTCTTAGTGCACAGCCTGCTTAGGATTCTCTCCTACTCCCTCTGCCCCTCCCCTGCTCACTGGTATGCACACGCACTCTCTCAAAAATAAATAAAACTTTTTTCAAAAAAAATTTTGTGAGGGGCATCTGGGTGGCTCAGTCAGTTAAGTGTCTGACTTCAACTCAGGTCATGATCTCATGGTTCATGAGTTCGAACCCCACATCGGGCTCTGCGCTGACAGCTCAGAGCCTGGACCCTGCTTTGGATTCTGTGTCTCCCTCTCTCTGCCCCTCCTCCGCTCACACTCTGTCTCTGTCTCTCAAAAATAAATAAACTTTAAAAAAAAAAATTGTGTGAAATATGGAGAAACGAAAGAAAGAAAATGACCTTTGCCTTACACCCATATAAATATTTGTAAATAGCCTCTGTTAAACTGTATTTATATTATTAATAATATTTACGTATTATTTTATCTGGAAGGTTTGAACCTTTCTGCCCTTTGAAATCAGGTGTGAATTAGTATAATGGGCTGTCCCTGTCCCAGGACCTAGCAGAAATTGGCTGCCTTCCAGAAGTGAGAAGTTGGCGTAGCAACGGAAGGAAGATGATGTGGTGCATAAAGAAATAAAAGAATCTGAAGCATGGGCGGGGGAGGCCACAGTGGGGTGTTGGGGTCACACACCTCAAGGTTGGGGACAGGACAGGAAGTACACTAAGGTGGAAAATGCCAGAGATACACCCATTTTAGAACATCTAAATCAGCCAGTAAACTTTGTCGGATTTTTAATGAAAAGCAAGCTATCAGCTCAGCCTTGAACTGACAGTTTTCTGACCATCACCAGGAGCATGATGGAGATCACTGATGATTTTTGGAAGAATTCTCGTAAGGGGCCACTGGGTTCTCTAAGCTGTGTCTCAGCCTTCACTAGAAAGTGCCCTTCTTGGACTTGTTAGCTTAACTCCTGTCAGAGGCCTTCCCAAGCCTACAACTTGATCTTGGTGGACATTACAGAAGCAACTTGGTAAAGAATGTCCTTATGGCCCAGATAGTTACACTGCTTACACTGCTACCTTATATGGGTCACCTACCCATTTGTCCTAGAGATTGCTTCTCTGCCAACAAATTTTAATGTTTTCTTCATCAGGGTGTGGAAACTTAAAATAGCTCATCATGCCTGCCATTCTGCCTTGTTGGACAGGAAGTTCAGAGCCAGTTCTATTTATATATGTTTATTATGTTAAGCTTACCTCTAAATCTTTTAGAACACATGTACACTCTAAATAAATAAAAATAATATTTAAATTTTTGCCCAGGGTTAACCTTGAGTTCCAAGAATAAAGAAGAAAATTCATCTCACCCTACTCACCCTAGACCTTAGGCAAGTAGTTCAGTCCTGCTATTCTGCAGTGAGTTAGTGGATTTTCATAGGCAACCCAGGAACTTAGCCCTGGTTCATTTCGTGGTTTCTGTGAGAAAAAAATGTGTTTAAAGTTTTGGATAGCAGGTGCCTTGACATTTTAAGTCTGAGACCTTTCAGAGGCTCCACATTCTAGAATCTCACTAGTAGTCTAGATGCTGGGAGAGACTCATTCACAAGCAAAATAACTGTGGTTAGCAACCCCGAAAATGGCAAGTTTGTGCTAAAGGCTTTGTACACATTATGTGAGGTAGGTGCTCTGACCCATTACAGATTTTCAGATAATGGACTTCAGTTTGTCAGCACTCAGAAAAGCAAAGGATAAATCTGCAAGTGTCTCCTGAACAGTCTTAGAAATGTTTGGAAAGCAGCCAGTGCTAAATTAGGATCATGACTACATAGTGCCTAAGAAAGCTAGATTAGAAAATGCAATGAAAATTGTAGCACGATCAGTAACTTCTACTCTTTGCTGTAAAACAAAGGCATAAATTTGAATTTTCCATCCATAACTGTCTTTCAGTTCTTTAGAGCTCTCCTATACTCCCCCACTGGAAAGTAAACAACGCAGAAATCTCCCAACCAAGATTCCTCTTCCAACTGCATTGACAAGTGGATCCAAATCACGAAATTCCCAGAAAACAAAAGGTATTTTCATTTGAGTAATATATTTTCATAATTCATTGTATTAGTAATTATTAGTTGTGAGGTGCCAGTAATCGATTAGTAGTTTTCAGTGCTTTAAAAGGCTAGGGTGGTATTCTCGTCCTCATTAGAAGGTTCGTTGAAACAGATCTGAAAGAAAGGAATTATTTTCCATTAATGGTTTTTTTTCTCTGGTTTTTGTGCAGGTACAAATAAGTTAGCGGATAACAGGCCACCTGCCCTAGCAAAATTCCTCCCAAATAGTCAAGAACTAGGCAACACCAGTAGCTCAGAGGGTGAAAAAGACTCTCCACCACCGGAATGGGATTCTGTGCCAGTTCACAAACCCGGCAGCTGTAAGTATGGAGATTTGGAAACCATGGTGCCCCACACTGGGCAGGAAAACTCCACAGGGCATATTGTGTTAAGAGGAGGCCTGGCCTCTGTGGTCTGCTAGAGCCCACTTGTACCAGCCAGCAAAAGCCCATTGTTCGATAGTCTGCCAGTTGTGAAACTGTCATAGCTTGTTTGGCTGTGGTAGGAGTATTTACACCAGAGAAACCGACAGACAATTCACATTAGGACTCTTTTTTTCAGAGCTCGTAGACCACACCACTTCCCAGTGTAGAAAATGGGAAGATCTGGCTGGAGCAGTGAATCATCCAAAGAAATACTATTTTATGAAATCATTCACTCAGCAGTATCTTCTCTGACTAGTTCCTCATACGTTTACAGTGTAATCATTTTTGTAAAAATTCAGTCTTCTTTCAACTTTACCCACATCTTTTCCATGTGTTTATGGAAAACATAACACATTCCTATGTGAAGGTTTCATTATTTTTCTCACTAGCTTCTTGACCTTGTTCGTCCGATTTGGCCTGCAGTAAATCATGACAGTAGCACAGGCTACTAAAAAGAGAGGTCCTCGCCCTGGATACTTAGGACCCAAAATAGAAGACAACAGAGACAAACCCAGGGAGGGGCCTAATTTTAAGGATTTGGGGTCAAGAGAGGACCAGCCTGAGGACTGATTCATCTACATTCACCACAGTGTTAGAACTCACACTTGGCCAGTTTGTGCCAAAGGGAAAATTAGGGTTGAACAACAGGATTGTTTGGGGTGAAGGGACATTTAAATGAACAGTGGGTGACTGAAGCCCTCAAAGTTGAATGAGATCAAAGAACTTGGAAATCCAGGTGCCATGTACATTAAGCGTGGCGTCTTTCACATTTTCACTTACATAAATACGCAATGGAAAGAGACGCTTTCTGTGTTAAAACCTGTAGCCCCCTATTTGCCGTGAGATTTCCTGGCACTTTTTAGTGCTGTTTTTTGCCTGGGATGAGATATAAACCTAAATCCCTGGTCATTCAAGAGATCTCACACGAGTCTCTCTGTAGTCCTTGCATCCAGGCTGAATGCTTTTTGCTCCTTAGATTCCCCTCTGAGGTTTCAGCTAGACACCAGTCCTAGGCTTATAGTTTGTGACTTGGGCAGTTCTGCATTAAACAGACCTTACCTCCACCACAGAGGGAGGTTTCCAGCACTGGGAATACAACATCCCTGAGGAGCCAGTTCCATGGGGTTGTCTGTAGCCCAGTAAAGTAAACATAAGCTCTGCTAGTGTGAGTAACAACACATGATGTGGTAAAGAGGGCCGTCACCGGACACAGCCTTCGAGACAAGATCGTTGGCTGTGACGGGTGTTGTCACCAAAGTGGCACCTGATGAACATGCTGACATCACTCCTTTGGGACAGAGGAGGGAAGGATGACCAGATCCAACCCAGTGGGAGTTTGGCTTCACACCTCAGGAGGGAAGAAATGTGAGAAATGCGAGACAAATGGTCTGGAGAAGAAAATGTTTGGAAAGCACAGTTCTTTGGGCCTGTGTTTCCTCCCCAGGCCCATCCACGAAGGCTGAGAGAGCCCAGTGCCTCAGAGCAGAGCTCACTGTCATACAGCTAGATGGTTTGCCACTGGAAAAAGTGTATACTTGCTCCAAGGCCCACATCTGCATAATTATTTTGTTTTTTCAGCCAATGAATACCTTACGTTGATCCCACATCCTGTAACCTCTCTGTTCTTACCACCAGCCTACTAGAAAGTTCTCGCAGGGCTCCACTATATACACAATATTGCTATATGAAACCAGTAAGAATCAGTCCAGTAAACTTCCTCCACCCCTGCTTTCTCAGTCTTTTTTTCCCTTCACCCTTTGCTAATAATTTCTCTGGCCGAGACTGCTAGCCTCCAAGCCCTCTTAGCAGTGCCTCATTTCCTAGGGTTCCCAGCGGATTAAAGCATTTTTCCACTCAGGGCTGTGCAAGCCTGCGCTTCTCTGGGAATCCATGTGTAGAGATCTTTCTACCCCAAGTAGCACCCCTTATAGCGTGGTGCCCTGTACCCATAGGAGATGCTGAGAAAATTCTCCTGGAATAATTTTGTGGTTTAAACAGACAACATATCCAAGGGGTTATTAAGAGGCAAATAGCCACAGAGGAAATATATTGAGTCAAAAAGTTCTCTTAATTGCCCATGTCCTGTACTATTTTTGGCCACCCCTTACCTTCCCCCATCTTCCCTTCCTACATCAAGCATTATTCCATAAGATGTTTTTCTGACTTTTCTTCTCCTGTTTCGTTCTGACATTTAGTAAGTACTTCTGTAGCTACTGGGCCCAGTAAAACACATCCCACTAAAGGAGAGCTGCCAAGGGATGCACCACACGCTGCCCCCCCACCCCCACCAGGACAGGCACCTGGGGCGAGCAAGCACACACAAGGCGGAGTGTGGCCCGTTCCAGCGTGGGCAGTTCCCAGCTCACTTCGGGGGGCAGCGTGGGGGGTGGGGTCAGAGAAGGTATCCTACAAGGAGTGGCTAGGGAAGGGTCAGGACAGTTGTACAGATAATGGCCCTACAATATAGAGGTGATATCAGACAGACACTATGTTAGGGGCTTTTGAGGCAGGCAGAAAGGTGGAGAGCTTTGAGCAGGGCCCATATAGGAGATAGCATTTGAGACGGGCCCTGAGCATGGACATCGAGTCAGCAGACAACAGAACATGTGAGGATTATCCACATAACCACGGGTGAAAGTTGGTGGGGTGGAGACAAGGACAGTGTGTGACGTGCCAGCACCACTGAGGAAAGTCAGAATTCTTGGGGTAGATCACAAGGTGGCACTGAAGATGGGGAGTGAATGGATACCTTGGGCTTCAAGAAGTGTGCTTAGCATGGCAACACCATAACGGATGCCTTGACACAGTCAAGGAACATGCGGTTTTATCCAGGCCCCGAGCCCTGGGGGTTTAGGGGAACCACTGGTGCAGGAGAGAATCACAAGGGAAGTTGAACCACTGTGTTGAGCAGGCTTCTGTTCTGGAAGTGAGATGAAACAGACCCTTCACAGAAAATAGGAGTAGAGCAAACTGTCCTCACTGTGGGCAGGGCTTGCACAGGGCGTGAAGGGGAATCAGGAGGGGATGAGGTGGAAATGCGCCAACCTGGACAGAGCTGTGTTGGGCAGGGATGGAAAACGAGGAGGACAAGGCAAGGCAGCCTTGCACACCGGGAGCCCATGGAGACTGTTTCGCAGTAGCTGGAGCAGGATGCCACCACGCTGCACACGGTGGACGTGCAAGACGATACCATTTGCTGAACGAAGTTCTATGTATTTGCTTTTAGTGAGAGCAGGATAGGTTTTTCACAACAGTTTTTTCTGTTTTAAACAAATTTTTTAAGATTTTCAAACAGCTGTGTGCACATTACCCTAAAGGGCAGCAGGACTCCTGTTAGCTCATATCCTTGGAAAAACGGACTGGGGGTGGCCACACACCAGGCCTGCCAGCGGAGTGCGGGGTAGCATCATGGAATAGAACTCAAGGGTGTTTTGCAGGTGTGAGCCTGGGTGGAAGCACAGAGACTCTTTCAGGTTCCAGTCATTGGCTCTCCCTGTGCATGCCTGAAGGACATGGGAAAGCCACCTTCCCAGCCTGAGGTGGGAGAAGCTGTCCGGGAGGGTCCTGCAGAGCACAGAGAGGATGGGTCGTGCAGGTGATTCTCGGGAAGTCTCCTACTGCAGAGAGAGACACGACTTCCCTCTTTCCTTTCAGACCTTTAAACAGAACACATGTAAAAGCTTTACTTTTTCTTTGTAGATGAACTTGAGTTCTGCATTGTATCAGAACCTCAAAAGTAACTAATTTTGAAGAGTAAAAATCAAAACACATTAATGAGACCTTTTATTTTTCATTTCCAGCTACCGATAGTCTTTATAAACTTTCTCTGCAAACCCTCAATGCAGACATTTTCTTAAAACAACGCCAGACCTCACCGACACCTGCCTCTCCTTCTCCCCCCGCCGCCCCCTGCCCGTTTGCAGCCCGGGGCAGCTACAGCAGCATCGTCAACAGCAGCTCCAACAGGTGGGTCCCTGGCTCCACCACTCTTCAGATAACTTAAGTTCTGCAGGTGCTTGCCCCCTTCAAGTGGAAATGCTCAGTGGCCACAGCCTGCTGTCCTGTCCTGCCTCTCACACCTGTGCTGTTCAGTGTTCTGCCCTTGCCCAGGGTCAGTGCTCCCATGTCCATGCCAGACTCCAGTCGTTAGCTTTCATCACCCAGGAACCAACAGGTTCATCATTTAACTTAGAATTACATTATAATTCTAGAGTCAGTAAGCATCCTGAGTATTAAATGAAGATCTACAGATGCCCTGTGCATGGAGGACGTGGCTTTATGGGACATTTATTTTGAGCTTAAAGCAATGGAGCTGAGCAGTTAAAAGAGCAGGGTCTGGCACAAGCCTGGCTGTCGCAAGAGGTGCTGCTGGAAGTGCTGTGCCCATGGGAGGCAGCCTCCCAACTGCACTCCTCCCTGGAGGTCCACAGCCCCCACTGTATTTGCCTAAGTTAGCAGCGAGAGTGAGGAGCCTGTAACAAGTTCTTACTGCGTGTCCGCACTGCTGTCAGCTCCGCTTGTCACCCCCAGCAAGCACAGCTCAGGTGCCATCACCATCCCAGCCTTTCACTTGGGGAGCCACCTACCCACCTGCAGCAACCCTGCCCAGTTTTTATCTCTCGCCAAAGAGGCAGTAACCACTGAGGCTGGGGGCAGGCTGCCCTGCTTGGGACCTTGCTGAATCAGGCCCCTCACCGGCTCCTGACAGGAGGAGATGAGCCCTGTAGAGCTTTGTTGCCCACCGGCAATCTCTTGTTCTCCTCGTTCTACAACCCGCTGGCTCCCTCTCTGGTGCTCTTCTCTGCTGGGATTGCAGCCTTTCCAGTCCCTCGTCCAGTCAGCTCATCCCCTCCCTCATCTCTTTCCTAGGGGCCCTATATTTTTGTACCTCTCCCCCAAGTCCCTATGTCCCATCAGACTGCACAGTCTCAGGTGTGGGAGCATTTTGCATGAGGCTGGGCTGTGGTCTGGGGGCTGCCCTGGGCCGGGCCGCAATGAAAGTACTGTGTGCACTCAGTCCTGTGGCAGTCCCACCGCCTGAGACAAGGGCCCCCAGCGGCCGTCCGCTGTGGACAGTGCTGATGAGGAATGACCTTGGTCTTTGCTTCTCCCTTCAAGTGACCCTAAACCCAAGCAGCCAAATGGAAGCAAACACAAATTGACAAAAGCAGCCTCACTCCCTGGCAAGAACGGCAACCCCACTTTTGCTGCAGTCACAGCCGGGTATGACAAGAGCCCAGGTGAGTGGCTTGGTGTTGGACCTGTCACACCCGGGCTGTGGGCAGGGCAGAATTGCCCAGTTGATTGATTCAGAGTGTATTGTTACAGGAGGGAATGGCTTTGCTAAAGTTTCTTCAAACAAAACAGATTTTCCCAGCAGCCTTGGCATTTCACACACTCCTGTTGACAGCGACGGCTCAGACAGGTACAGTAGACCATTCTTAATCGAAAGATAAATGTTCCTCAAGGCAAGTTAGCCTCTTCTGTCCATACTTGCGTCTCCCCTAGATTACAGGTAGGCCATCAAAGCAATCAGCACCTCTAGAAACCCCTGTCTGTTGTGTGGAATCAGAGCCACTTGCTGTGCTCCCCCTGGCGGCACCCCCAACAGGGAAGGAGGCACACGTGGCATCTCAGGGATTCAGATGTGTGCTCATCCTTCTTCATTATCGTGGTCTGTCACAGGACAGGATGTGATCTGATAATCAGACATAGGAGAACAAAAATGTGCTTGAGAAGGAAATTGAAGCCAGTGCTAGACAGCTTATGGTAAATTATTGGACATGCCACTTTCCTGACCCACAGCAATCCTACTGGGCATGGCGACATACAGTGCTTGCCTTGGCTCATGGTCCCAGATAAATATCAGTTAACACTGTCAGGATAGTCCCAATTTTACCTACTTTGCACTAAAAGGAATGAGTCCTAGATTTGAAAGTTTTTAAATAAATCCCCCATTACCAGAAAGTAAACATAAGGGAAAAAATAGCTATTTTCTCTTCAGAACACTTGCTTTGAACCCAACTCACAGCTTATGGTAGGATAGGAGCTTAGAACCTCTCCGTGCTTAATCCTTCATGGCAGAGAAGCCATGCTCCAGTTCTGCCTTTGTCTTTAATATTTGAGCACCCCCAGTTGAAGCAGCGTCTGCTGTTTGTGAGGCTGTGTGTAATGGGCCCATCCCCGCTAACCACCGTACATCTCTGTGTGTTGTGTTTTCCTCCTGTAACATCCAGCTCGGGTCTGTGGAGTCCTGCCAGCAACCCCGGCAGCCCCGACTTCACTCCCCTCAATTCATTCTCGGCATTCGGAAATTCTTTTAACCTAACTGGTGGTGAGTGTTTAACACTAGACCTGTAAATGATAAGCCTGTAGACAAGAGAGGAAGACGAAGTCTAGTTTGTGTAAAGAGGCCCACTGAAATAGGAAAGGCTGTCACTCAGTAGACATTTCTAAAAGGTGCGTTTCTTCGTCATTGTAGTCAGGTCCCAACAGACATGAGATACACAGGCTGGTTTTAAGGCAGTGGGGCCGAGGCTTCTCTCCCAGACAGGTGCTCAGGAGCCCAGCCCTGCTCAGCCCCTGGTACTGTAGCCCAGGGAAGAAGGAAGCCCAGCGTGAAGCTCTCAAAAGGGTCTCTTGTTCCACCTCCACTTCCCCACAGGCCCAAAGCCAAAGGCACGAGCTTAGTGCTGGGAGTGCCAGTTGGTTTGTATTCCCAGCATTTAAGAACTTCGAGAAAGGATTTTGTGTCTGAAATACAACTCCTGGCTGTGCTGGGCTCCTTACTTGCTGTCCAGAATTAGAGGCAACAGTGCAAGCTTTGCATTCACCACGGTCATGTCAGAGATGGGGTATTTGCACTTGATGTCATCCAGTGATGGGTGTGGGTAAAGAGCTCAGATTGTGTGCCATGTGCCTGTGTTGTGGGGAACGCCCCCTGTTCCCCATCTTCCCTGGGGTGTGGTGGGAGCTGGCAGAGCAGGTGTGAGACTCCAAGTGAGCAATGGGGGGATATGTGCCTCTGAATGCCCCATCTTGTCCTACATGAGTGAGTGTGGCAACATAAGATACAGAATTGATTGCTTCCTTACTTGCAGAAGTTTTCAGCAAACTCGGGTTATCTCGGTCGTGCAATCAGGCCTCCCAGAGGGGCTGGAACGAGTTTAGTAGTGGCCCTTCCTACCTTTGGGACTCTCCAGCAACGGATCCCAGCCCTTCCTGGCCAGCCAGCTCCGGTTCCCCGACCCACACGGCCTCTGTGAGTACTTGGGGCTTGGGCCTCACCTGAACCCTCATTATTACTGCTGTCACTGTCACTCAGGCAGCACTGGCACCGTTATAAAAGCCAGAGAGCAATGTGGAAGGGTCAGGTTAGTTCTTTTATTGTCTCCATTGCTGTGTTCTTACTCTGCCAGAGTGACCCATCAGTATTCTTCAGAGCTATTACAGTCAAATTATAGAAACAACAAATGAGCAGCTGTGGGTTTGGTCTCCTAGTAGAGAAAAGTCATTCCAGCATCTTCCCAACCTGTAAATCTGCCCCACCTGTGGCTGGGGCCAGACAGCGACTGAGGGTGGCCTTCACCCTCTCCATCCTGCAGTCCCTCAGCCCCCCAGGAGCAAGCTGCTGGAGGGTCACATTTATTTTGCTTCTGAGAAACACCTGTGTCTTAGCTTGAGCTTTTCCAGTGTGTGTTTCTCAGCTAGATTTTTCCGTAAAGACCATGCACCAAAAAAGTATTCTTACCAAGGAAAATAATTACTGGTTTCAGCTTTCACAAAATTATGACAGAAAAAAATATCCCACTGTGATTCTTTCTTCATTCTCAGGAAAACTAAATTAGACAAGCAGGGTTGAACAGGAGATATTTTACCTTCATGGATTTCAAACTTATATTCACTGTAATCATTCTAGCTTCATTTTTAAAGAATGGTTAAGGTGCCTTTCAAACAGGGGTCGGGAAAGATCTTAGGCTTTGTGGGCCCTGCTGCTTCTGTAACGTCTGCTCACCTGCGCCACGGCAGCACAGAAGTAGTGGGACAGCACGGCCACAGGCAGGTGCGGCCGTGTTCCGGCAGACCTCCTGTGGACAGAAACAGGCAGAGCTGGATTTGGCCCTCCGACTGTAGTTTGCCAACCTTTCTTTAAAACACCAGACCCTGAGATGCCCGTATATATGAAACATTTATATACAAGATAAAGAAGGTTATCGAAGCTGCGGCCCAGTCCCAGTTTGTAGCCTAACCTTCACCCGCGTCCCACCTGCGCGCCTGTCAGCCCCGATGCTCCATGCTATGTTTTCTGTCTTGTCAGTCGATCCTCGGCAACACCAGCAGCTTGTGGTCCACCACTCCATTCTGCAACTCGATCTGGTCCAGCAGCCTGAATAGCACCCTGCCCTTCTCCACCCCAGCCAGCACGCTGCCAAGCATCGGCCTCATGGGCACAGAGACCTCCTCTGCTCCTCATGCTCCCTCCACCTCCAGTCCGGCCGATGATCTGGGGCAAACGTACAACCCGTGGCGGATATGGAGCCCCACAATCGGAAGAAGAAGCTCTGACCCTTGGTCTAATTCACACTTCCCTCATGAGAATTGAAATTAGGCAAAAAAAAAAAAAGTGGGGGCCCCTCATCTAGATCATGATATGCCAGTTTTTGAGACATCTTTTAAGGCTGTTACTGCTGTAGCTTCCCACTCCCCACCCTCCTCATCTTTGCAAAACAGATTCAAGCAGGGCAGGCTCGTACCACTCGCTTCTTTCAGATCTTTCTTGCAATTACGATAATATGAGATTTGCTGTTGTGCTTTTAGGGAAAAGTCTGGACTCAGCCACAAACTCTAATAAGGCCTGTACATCTGAAAACCTTAACTGCTATCAAGTTTCCACCACCTGTCTTCTTCCATCCTTTATTTATCTGTATGAACACAAATTTGACATTTACAGCTAAGGAAATAATTTGAGTTGAATCAGAAGTCCTGGCATGTGACAATTTTATTAAATTACCAAGTTTGGTTTTTAATAATTTCACAATATTATGCGCCAAGATCTAATTTTAAAAACGTATGAGGACTTTGTGCTGAAAAATACAGAGTATTTTTTTAAAATAAGGCTGTCTTGGTTTAAAAGCAGATTACAGAAATGTAAGTCAACTTTAAGAACAGTGAATGAATGTAAAAACATTCGGTTGAGACCATATGCATTTTCTGTGCTGTTTGTACTTGAGGTATGTACCATTTGTATACCTGAATTTATTTTAAAGATAAACTGAAATGCACATAGCCAAGTCTTGAAATACAAGATTGAATGTGTATTTCTTAAAAATACAACTTTGTGTTGTACTTTGAAATAAATGATGCTTTTTTCAAAAGCCTTGAATTGTTGTGTGTCTCTTCTTTACAGCAAGATTAATTTATTTGGATTCTCTCACCCCAAAGTACACCCTTGTATCATTGCCTTATTCTATGCAGTTTGATTTATCGTGGCTGGAACTTCCTATGGTCTAAATTCCGTGTCTTTCCACGGTGGTCACTGAAGGTCCCTGATAGAAAAAAATGCACACATCTAATATGTCCTCTTCCTTTTAAATAGAAGAGTGTTGACCCTTTTCCAATTTTAAAACTCCCACAAATCCTCCAAATGGTACCTGTAGATATAACACATAAACACATACCAGGTAAGCTGGGTATGCCACAATAATGTCAGTTTGGTTTAATCTTTCAGAAAGTCTTGCCTGGTTTCTTCCCCCTGCCCCCACTCCCGGAAGATGGTGGTGTAGGAGGATGCTGGGCTCACCGCGTCCTGCTGATCACTTAGATTCCACCCACATCGGACTAAATAACCCAGAAAACCACCAGAAGACTAGCAGAACAGATTCTCCAGAGCCAAGCGTGGACAAGAGGCCCATGGAAGAGGGTAGGAAGGGTGGAAAGGCAGTGCGTGCTACACAGACTGGCAGGAGGGAGCCGGGACGGTGGAGGGGCAGCCTGCCTGGCAAGGCAGAGCCCCCAAGTCTGGCTTGCAAAAGCGGAGGGGCTGGACTGCATGAGTTCTGACAGCCAACAGGACTTAACATCTGGAATGTTATAAGTCAACAGCTCTGCTCGGAGAGTGGGAGGGCTAGAGGACAACAGGAGGGAGAGTTGTTGAGTCCTTGGAAGGACAGAGCTCCCCGGGGGAACAAAAGTGCTGGCAAGCGCCATTTCCCTCTCCCATCCCCCAGCCGAAATTCTTTTTTTTTTTTTTTTAATTTTTTTTTTTCAACGTTTATTTATTTTTGGGACAGAGAGAGACAGAGCATGAACGGGGGAGGGGCAGAGAGAGAGGGAGACACAGAATCGGAAACAGGCTCCAGGCTCTGAGCCATCAGCCCAGAGCCCGACGCGGGGCTCGAACTCACGGACCGCGAGATCGTGACCTAGCTGAAGTCGGACGCTTAACCGACTGCGCCACCCAGGCGCCCCAACGAAATTCTAAAGGGAACAAGTTCCCGCCACCAAACTTCCTTGCACTGCGCAAACACCCAATGCTATGCTTCTGTGGATCCATCCCTCCGAGGGTCTGCCTCCCTCCCACCCCTGTGCACCTTGTGGATCCACCCGGGCTAATACGCCAGATCCCATAGAAGCAGCACCACAAGCCTGGCAGTGTGCAAGTAGCCCAGACAGGGACCACACCACTCCACAGTGAGTCCTGCCTCTGGGAGAGGGGAAGATAAGGCACACACCAGCTGACTGTGGCCCCAGCGGTGGGCTGGGGGCAGACATCAGGTCTGACTGCAGCCCCACCCACCAACGCAAGTTACTCCAGACAACACAGAAGAAGAGCCCTGCAGTTCTGTGCCACTCCAGGGACTATCCAAAATGACGAAACGGAAGAATTCTCCTCAAAAGAAACTCCAGGAAGTAGTGACAGCTAATGAACTGATCAAAAACGATTTAAACAGTATAACAAAATGAATTTAAAATAATAGTCATAAAATTAATCGCTGGGCTTGAAAAAAGTATAGAGGACAGCACAGAATCTATTGCTATAGAGATCAAGGGACTAAGAAACAGGAGGAGCTTAAAAATGCTATAAATGAGCTGCAATTGAAGAGGCAGAGGAGAGAATAGGTGAATTAGAAGACAAAATTATGGAAAAAGAGGAAGCTGAAAAAAAGATAAAAAAATCCAGGAGTATGAGGGGAGAATTAGAGAACTAAGTGATGCAATCAAATGGAACAATATCTGTATCATAGGAATTCCAGAAGAAGAAGAGAGAGAGAAAGGGGCTGAAGGTGTATTTGAACAAATCATAGCTGAGAACTTCCCTGATCTGGGGAAGGAAAAGGGCATTGAAATCCAAGAGGCACAGAGAACTCCCATCGGACGTAACTTGAATCAATCTTCCACACGACATACCATAGTGAAACTGGCAAAATACAAGGATAAAGAGAGAATTCTGAAAGCAGCTAGGTATAAATGGGCCCTAACATACAAAGGTAGACACATAAGGGTAGTATCAGACCTATCTACTGAAACTTGGCAGGCCAGAAAGGAATGGCAGGAGATCTTCAATGTGATGAACAGAAAAAATATGCAGCCAAGAATCCTTTACCCAGCAAGTCTGTCATTCAGAATAGGAGGAGAGATAAAGGTCTTCCCAAACAAAAACTGAAGGAACTCATCACCATTAAACCAGCCCTACAAGAGACCCTAAGGGGGACTCTGAAAGTGAAATGTTGCAAGGATCACAAAGTACCAGAGACATCACTACAAGCATGAAACCTACAGATATCACAATGACTAAACCCATATCTTTCAATAATAACACTGAATGTAAATGGGCTAAATGCTCCAACCAAAAGACATAGCATATCAGAATGGATAAAAAAACAAGACCCATCTATTTTCTGTCTACAAGAGACTCATTTTAGACCTGAGGACACCTTCAGATTGAAAGTGAAGGGATGGAGAACTATCTATCATGCTACTGGAAGTCAAAAGAAAGCTGGAGTAGCCATACTTATATCAGACAAACTAGACTTTATTTTAAAGGCAGTAACGAGATGAAGAAGGGCATTACATAATAATTACAGGGTCTATCCATCAGGAAGAGCTAACAAATATAAATGTCTATGCACCAAATATGGAAGCCCCCAAATATATAAAACAATCACAAACATAAGCAATCTTATTGATAAGAATGTGGTAATTGCAGGAGACTTTAATATTCCACTTACAACAATGGACAGATCATATAGACAGAGAATCAATAAAGAAACAAGGGCCCTGAATGATATACTAAACCAGATGTACTTGACAGATACATTCAGAACTTTTCATCCTAAAGCAGCAGAATATACTTTCTTCTCGAGTGCACATGGAACATTCTCTAAGATAGATCACATACTGGTTCACAAAACAGCCCTTAAGTAGTATAAAAGAATTGAGATCATGCCATGCACACTTTCAGACCACAATGCTATGAAACTTGAAATCAACCACAGGAAAAAGTCTAGAAAACTCCAAAAGCATGGAGGTTAAAGAACACCCTACTGAAGAATGAATGGGTCAACCAGGCAATTAGAGAAGAAATTTAAAAATATATGGAAACAAATGAAAATGAAAATACAACAATCCAAATGCTTTGGGATGCAGCAAAGGCAGTCCTGAGAGGAAAATACATTGCGAGGCCTATCTCCAGAAACAAGAAACATCCCAAATACAAAATCTAACAGCACACCTAAAGGAAATGGAAGCAGAACAGCAAAGACACCCCAAACCCAACAGAAGAAGAGAAATAATAAAGATCAGAGCAGAAATAAACAATATAGAATCTAAAAAAACTGTAGAGCAGATCAATGAAACAAAGAGTTGTTTTTTTGAAAAAAATAAACAAAATTGATAAACCTCTAGCTTGGCTTCTCAAAAAGAAAAGGGAGATGACCCAAATAGATAAAATCATGAATGAAAATGGAATTATTACAACCAATCCCTCAGAAATACAAGCAATTATCAGGGAATACTATGAAAAATTATATGCCAACAAACTGGACAATCTGGAAGAAATGGACAAATTCCTAAATACCCACACACTTCCAAAACTCAAACTGGAGGAAATAGAAAGCTTGAACAGACCCATAACCAGCGAAGAAATTGAATCAGTCATCAAAACTCTCCCAACAAGTAAGAGTCCAGGACCAGATGGCTTCCCAGGGGAATTCTACCAGACATTTAAAGCAGAGATAATACCTATCATTCTCAAGCTGTTCCAAAAAAATAGAAAGGGAAGGAAAACTTCCAGACTCATTCTATGAAGCCAGTATTACTTTGATTCCTAAACCAGACAGACACCCAGTAAGAAAAGAGAACTACACGCCAATATCCCTGATGAATATGGATGCAAAAATTCTCAATAAGATACTAGCAAATAGAATTCAACAGCATATAAAAAGAATTATTCACCATGATCAAGTGGGATTCATTCCTGGGCTGCAGGGCTGGTTCAACATTCACAAATCAATCAATGTGATATATCACATTAATAAAAGAAAAGATAAGAACCATATGATCCTGTCAATCAATGCAGAAAAAGCATTTGACAAGATTTGACAAAATTCTTAATAAAAACCCTCGAGAAAGTCGGGGTAGAAGGAACATACTTAAACATCATAAAAGCCATTTATGAAAAACCCACAGCTAATATCATCCTCAATGGGGAAAAACTGAGAGCTTTCCCCCTGAGATCAGGAACACGACAGGGATGTCCACTCTCACCACTGTTGTTTAACATAGTGTTGGTAGTGCTAGCATCAGCAATCAGACAACAAAAGGAAATGAAAGGCATCAAAATTGGCAAAGATGAAGTCAAGCTTTCACCTTTTGCAGATGACATGATATTATACATGGAAAAGCTGATAGACTCCACCAAAAGTCTGCTAGAACTGATACATGAATTCAGCAAAGTCACAGGATACAAAATCAATGTAGAGAAATCAGTTGCATTCTTATACACTAATAATGAAGCAACAGAAAGACAAATAAAGAAACTGATCCCATTCACAATTGCACCAAGAAGCATAAAATACCTAGGAATAAACCTAACCAAAGATGTAAAAGATCTGTATGCTGAAAACTATAGAAAGCTTATGAAGGAAATTGAAGAAGATACAAAGAAATGGAAAAACATTCCGTGCTCATGGATTGGAAGAATAAATATTGTTAAAATGTCAATACTACCCAAAGCTACCTACACATTCAGTGCAATCCAATCAAAATTGCACCAACATTCTTCTTGAAGCTAGAACAAGCAATCCTAAAATTTGTATGGAACCACAAAAGGCCCCGAATAGCCAAAGTAATTTTGAAGAAGACCAAAGCAGGAGGCATCACAATCCCAGACTTTAGCCTCTACTACAAAGCTGTCATCATCAAGACAGCATGGTATTGGCACAAAAACAGACACATAGACCAATGGAATAGAATAGAAAACCCAGAACTAGACCCACAAAAGTATGGCCAACTAATCTTTGACAAAGCAGGAAAGAATATCCAATGGAAAAAAGACAGTCTCTTTAACAAATGGTGCTGGGAGAACTGGACAGCAACATGCAGAAGGATGAAACTAGACCACTTTCTTACACCATTCACAAAAACAAACTCAAAATGGATAAAGGACATGAATGTGAGACAGGAAACCATCAAAACCCTAGAGGAGAAAGCAGGCAAAAACCTCTCTGACCTCAGCCACAGCAATTTCTTACTTGACACATCCCCAAAGGCAAGGGAATTAAAAGCAAAAATGAACTATTGGGACCTCATGAAGATAAAAAGCTTCTGCACAGCAAAGGAAACAATCAACAAAACTAAAAGGCAACCAACGGAATGGAAAAGATATTTGCAAATGACATATCAGACAAAGGGCTAGTATCCAAAATCTATAAAGAGCTCACCAAACTCGACACCCGAAAAACAAATAATCCAGTGAAGAAATGGGCAGAAAACATGAATAGACACTTCTCTAAAGAAGACATCCAAGGGCGCCTGGGTGACTCAGTCGGTTGGGCGTCCAACTTCTGCTCAGGTCATGATCTCGCGGTCTGTGAGTTCGAGCCCCGTGTCAGGCTCTGTGCTAACAGCTCGGAGCCTGGAGCCTGTTTCGGATTCTGTGTCTCCCTCTCTCTCTGACCCTCCTCCATTCATGCTCTGTCTCTTTCTGTCTCAAAAATAAATAAACGTTAAAAAAAAAAAAAAAGACATCCAGATGGCCAACAGGCACATGAAAAGATGCTCAATGTCACTCCTCATCAGGGGAATACAAATCAAAACCACACTCAGATATCACCTCACACCAGAGTGGCTAAAATGAACAAATCAGGAGACTATAGATGCTGGAGAGGATGTGGAGAAACGGGAACCCTCTTGCGCTGTTGGTGGGAATGCAAACTGGTGCAGCTGCTCTGGAAAACAGTGTGAAGGTTCCTCAAAAAATTAAAAATAGACCTACCCTATGACCGAGCAATAGCACTACTAGGAATTTACCCAAGGGATACAGGAGTACTGATACATAGGGGCACTTGTACCCCAATGTTTATAGCAGCACTTTCAACAATAGCCAAACTATGGAAAGAGCCTAAATGTCCATCAACTGATGAATGGATAAAGAAATTGTGGTTTATATACACAATGGAATACTACGTGGCAATGAGAAAGAATGAAATATGGCCCTTTGTAGCAACGTGGATGGAACTGGAGAGTGTTATGCTAAGTGAAATAAGTCATACAGAGAAAGACAGATACCATATGTTTTCACTCTTATGTGGATCCTGAGAAACTTAACAGAAGACCATGGGGGAGGGGAAGACAAAAAAAAAAAAAGAGGTTAGAGAGGGAGAGAGCCAAAGCATAAGAGACTCAAAAAACTGAGAACAAACTGAGGGTTGATGGGGGGTGGGAGGGAGGGGAGGTTGGGTGATGGGTATTGAGGAGGGCACCTTCTGGGATGAGCACTGGGTGTTGTATGGAAACCAATTTGACAATAAATTTCATAATAAAAAAAAAAAGTCTTGCCTGTTCCAACTTATTTTCTCACCCACTTATTTCCAGTCTATTTTAAAGCCAGTCTTTGAACACCCAGTCTTGCTGGGTAACCAGGAGACACTAAGCACAAATGTTCTGCTTGAGCCCAGTTACATCATGAAGAAATCCACCCATCCCCAAGAATGTCACAGTGGTTCAACTGAAATGTACAAAAGGAATTTGAGTCCTACCTCTTCTCTGCTTTACACCAAGGCTCAGTAGAACCAGACAGCTCGCTTTTCCAGCCTGTGTCTTGCCATGTAGGGACAGACACCAGATTCCTATACAGTCAGAACTCTGGCACTCTGGGCTCGTGGCAGACCTGGACCTCATGTGGTCTCACTAGCACAATCTCCTGGTGCACCTGCAAAACCAGGACACATTTAGGCTTGAGGTTCTCTTTCTACACCAAAGCAAATATGGCGTTGCAAAGCCATGAAAATAGGTGGACTTCATATTAACCCTCATTTACAAAAATAATTTTGTTGGCAAACTTCACTTCAATAAAGGTAACTCATTAAGGGCTCCTAAATTTGCTCCTTCTTAAGAATCACCTGAGACTACCAAATGTCTTCCTTTTTTTTTTAAGTTTTTTTTTTTTTTTTTATTCTGAGAGAGAGAGTGCATGCGAACTGGGGGAGGAGCAGAGAGAGAGAGAGAGAGAAACCAAGCAGGCTCCACACCTGACCCAGGCCTCGTACTTCCAAACCATTAAATCATGACCTGATCCAAAACCAAGAGTTTGGACTCTAAACTGACTGAGCCACCCAGTCGCCTCATGCCTTCCTATTTTAAGTTCTAATTTTACCCCATGCAGCTCTCATCAGCAGTACTGAAAAACACTATACACATGAAATGGGGAAAAAATACAAACAAGGGCTTCTGCTGGTACTTGGATTTTCCAAATTACTCTCACAGTAGGTATTTGTATGGCAACATACCAACCTAAAGTCTTCACGGGATTCAGTCTAACACTTTGTGGTGAAAAACTTGACACAATAGTTTGTACTAGATTAATTTAAAATTGAATTTAAAAGTAAAATTGAATTTAAAAGTAAAAGCTTTATATATTTATACACACACACACACACACACACATATACAGTATATATATATGCACATATATAGTATTTAAATAATTTCCTTTTAAATAGCTTAATTTTATTTTAAAATTTTTATATTTATTTTGAGAGAGAGAGAGAGAATGAGTGGGTGAGGGGCAAGAGAGAGGGAGACAGAGACCCAGGCAGTCTATGCTGTCAGCACAGAGCCTGATGCAAGGCTCGATCTCACAAACTGTGAGATGATGACCTGAGCCGAAACCAAGAGTGGGACACTTAAGGGGCACCTGGGTGGCTCAGTCGGTTAAGACTCTGACTTTGGCTCAGATCATGATCTCACAGTCCGTGAGTTCAAGCCCCATATCGGGGTCTGTGCTGACAGCTCAGAGCCTGGAACCTGCTTTGGACTCTGTGTCTCCCTCTCTCTAACCCTCCCTTGCTCGTACTCTGTCTTTCAAAAATAAACATTAAAAAAAAAGTGAGATGCTTAAATGACTAAGTCACCCAGGTACCCCTAAAATTCTTAGGATACTACAATTCATGAAAATTTAATATGTTACTGAAATTTTAATGTCTAGATTGGTAATGAACTTTAAAAATTTAGACCTAAAATATTTAAATAGTTGTACATTGTTATAGAAAGAAAAAAGATACAAAAAATTTTGATTTACCCTTTCTTAAATGTCAGATTCACAAAATAGGCAGATACTTTTAGATGATGATATACATTTGACCCTTGAATGATTTTGAACTGCACAGGTACACTTATATGTGGATTCTTTTTAATAAATACCTATCTTATATTGTGATTGAAAAGTAAGGTAGAAGTTGCCAAATGACTATAAGCAAAGGGAAGGTGGAGGAAAGGCGCCAGGAAGGCTTCAACTGCACGATTCTGGCCCACCCCTGGCCCTCCTCACCCAGCCCTAGCTGTGTGGAATTGGGTTGAGGCCTTGAACTGAAAGGCAAAGTAACAAGGTCGAGAGAGGGATGGGATCTTGCAGACGTGGTGGGGTCAGTCACTGGCCAGATCTGGCCAAGGACCAAAGAATAACTAGCTTCCCCACCTCCCTCCCCCCTAGGTAAAGGGTCTGGGAGAACATGGGGTTGGGATCAGGAAATAGAGGCCAGAGCTGGACCATGGAACGAACTGGGGTGCTGTCCTCGGTGCTGAAAGTTCCTTAAGTCTGGGAGTTAATACCACCACTTATCAGCATTTCCCTCAGGCAGAAACTTCATTACAACCACATAAAGTGGGTGAGGTGGAGCAAGTAGCCTAGAGAGACAGGTAAAGGTGTTCTGCCTTCCCCTGGACCCTGGTTGGAAGGAGATTTTGCTGATTCCTGTGTAGAAGGTCAAGGAGCAGGTGTCACTCCAGGATCCAACTTTTCCAGTGAGGATGATGATACTGTGATCCTTCATTCTGCTACAGTACTGTACATAGTTACATTTGGGGGAAGTCAAAAGTTATACACAGATTGTGACTGTTCAACTCAAAAGAGTCTTTTAAAGACTTTGACAACAGTCTATAAAAGTTGAATGACAAAGACAATTTTATATGTTTTAAGTACTATCTAAGAAAATAGCTATAACAACAATGAATATTAGAACACAAAGACTTAGACTCTAATGGTATTTCTTGGGCTGTCATTCTAATGAAACTAGGTTAACCTAGAGAAATACTCGTGTCATCTCACTGGTAACAAAAATTGGAGAAATTCAGAGAAGCTATTATTAACTGTCAGAATAAGCCCCTGATTAGAACAAAAGAAAATGGGGAAAGTTATGATGTGCATTACATCTTAGTATAGCCAGCTTATATCACACACACACACACACACACACACACACACACACACACACACACAGAAAAAAAATGAGTCTAATAAGATTCTTGATATTACCCATAATTGCAGAGATAAATTGCCAATATTAAATGGGGTAATGTTAGAGATATTGTCGGGGATGTCTCCTCTCCAGAGACCTCACAAGATGGACACTGTCTTCACACCTTCCCTCTGCTGTACTCCAAATTGCCAGTATTTCCAGGAAGGGACCCTGTATATGTGTCTGGTGTTCTGGCTTTCATGCCTGCCACCCAGGGAATGCCCCTTGATCACCTCGCTCTGGTGGCCAGGGGACTTGTTTCATGGGTCTCATGGGACTGTAACAGACAGTTCTTGGTTGGCCACTGCCCCAAGGCACAGCAAAGACAACACACCTCCAGTCTTTCTGAGAAAGAAGCTTATTTGCTTGTCTTAGAGTTTCATTCTGAGGGGCAGACCTCTGGTTTGGCACTCATCTAGGGGCCTATGAAGTTGCTATCAGGGAACATAAGCCAGAGGACACCTTTGCACTCTCTTCTACCAGTATCAGGTCACCAGTATCTGTGAAAGAAGCCTATTAGCTTATCTTCATAGCTGCGGCCTGAAGGACAGTCTTCTTATTAAACACACATTTAGGGGCTGACTACAGTCCTCTGCAGAGATTGGGATGCTGGCAGATACCCTCTGCCCTTCCCCAGGTGGTCAGTGTCTCTGAGAAAGGAGCTTGTGTTTATATCTGGTGCCCCGCTTTTTTGTCTGCCACCCAAAAGACAATTCCCTTGGTAGCTTGGCTCTCATGGCCAGGGCTTGTGTTCACAGGCTCAACAGGATGGTAGCAAAGAAACAGTTCTTTTTTTTTTTTTTTTTTTTTTTTAATTTTTTTTTTCAACGTTTATTTATTTTTGGGACAGAGAGAGACAGAGCATGAACGGGGGAGGGGCAGAGAGAGAGGGAGACACAGAATCGGAAACAGGCTCCAGGCTCTGAGCCATCAGCCCAGAGCCTGATGCGGGGCTCGAACTCACGGACCGTGAGATCGTGACCTGGCTGAAGTCGGACGCTTAACCGACTGCGCCACCCAGGCGCCCCAAGAAACAGTTCTTAATTGGCTATCACAACAGGGCTCTGTGCAAAGGGAGCCAACAGAAACACCTAGCTTCCAATCTTCCCCTGAAAGAAGTATACTTGCATACTTTAAAAGCTGCTGCCTGAGAGGCACCTGGGTGGCTCAGTCAGTTAAGCCTCCAACTTCAGGTCAGTCATGATCTCCTGGTTTGTGAGTTTGAGCCCCATGTCGGGCTCTGCGCTGACAGCTCAGAGCCTAGAGCCTGCTTTAGATTCTGTGTCTCCCTCTTTCTCCGCCCCTCCCACACTCATTCATATCCTTCCTCCCTCTCCCTCTCCCTCTCTCTCTCAGTAATATAATAAATAAACGTTAAAAATTTTTAAAAAGAAAAAGCTGCTGCCTGATTGTCTGGCTTCCAATCAGACTAACTCTAGGTGCTAAGTTCCTCCCCTTTAGAACACTGACAGGTCTTGGCACACCCTCAATTACTGGGAGCCACCACAAGTAAAGTAGACTGCTTGGACAATCACAAAGTCTTGAGAGACAGCAAGAGCTAAAGAAATGTTGAACAATAAAGTCCATCTCCTACTTAGGCTATGTTTTAAGACTGGGAAAGGTGACCTTTATCTAACACATAGAAACCAATACAGAGAGACAAGGAAAATGAAGAAAAGTAATAATATGTTCCAATTGAAAGAACAAGATAAATCCTCAGAAAAATACTGTAATGGGACAGAGATAAATTATTTACCTGATAAAGAGTTGAAAATAATGGTCATAAAGATGCTCACTGATCTCAGGGGAAGGATGAATGAACAAAGCAAGAATTTCAACAAAGAGCTAGAAAATATAAGAAAGTACCAAATAAAAGTCACAGAGCTGAAGCATACAATAATTAACTGAGAAACACTATAGAAGTGTTCAACAGCAGAATAGAAAAGGCAGAAGAATGGGTCACTGAATCTGAACACAAGGCAGTGGAACTTACCAATCAGAGAAGCAAAATTTTGAAAGGATGAAAAAGATCGAAGATAGCCTAAGAGACATATGGGACAACATCAAGCAGACCAACATTTACATTATAAGAGTCCCAGAAAGAGAGGAGAGAGAGAGAAAGGGCCAATAAAATTATTTGAGAAAATAATGGCTGAAACTTTCTTAATCTGAGTATAGACACATCCAGATCTAGGAAGCCCAGAGAATTCCAAATAAGATTAACCCAAGACTCACAATAAGATGCATTATAATTATAGTATCAAAATTAAAGAGAGGGAAAGAATCTTAAAAGCAACAAAGATAGGGGTGCCTGGGTGGCTCAGTTGGTTGAGTGCCCAGCTTTGGCTCAGGTCATGATCTCACAACTCTTCATGAGTTCGAGCCCTGCATCGGGCTCTGTACTGACAGCTCAGAACCTGAAGCCTGCCAAGGAGTCTCTGTCTCCCTCTGTCTCTGCCCTTCCCCCACTCATGCTTTTTCTCTCCTTTAAAAATAAACATTAAAAAAAATTTTAAGAAAAAAAAGCAACAAGAGAAAAACAACTTGCTAGATATGAGGAAACATACATAAGCCTATTAAATTTTTCAGCACAAACTCTGTAGGCCAGAAGGAAGTGGCACAATATATTAAAACTGCTAAAAGGAAAAAAACACCAACCAAGAATACTCTGCACAGCAAAGTTGTCCTTCAGAATTGAAAGAGAAATAAGGAGTTTTCCAGACAAGCAAAAGCTAAGTAGTTCATCACTAGTAGACAGGCCTAATAAGAAATGTTAAATGTGGGGTGCCTGGGTGGCTCAGGCAGTTGAGCATCTGACTTCGGCTCAGGTCATGATCTCGCTGTCCGTGAGTTCAAGCGCCACGTCAGGCTCTGTGTTGACAGCCTGCTTCAGATTCTATGTCTCCCTCTCTCTCTGCCCCCTCCCCTATTCATGCTCTGTCTCTCCCTCTCTCCCAAAAATCAATAAAGGTTTTTTAAAAAAATTTTTAAAAAGAAATGTTAAATGTTTCTTTAAAAGAAAACAAATGGGCACTAATTAGTACCAGGAAAACTTAAGATAAAGTATAAACCTCACTAGTAAAGATAAATGTGTAGTAAATTTCAGAATAATCTAATATTGTAAATGTGGTGGGTTAATCCCTTATAAAGCTAGCCTAAAGGCTAAAAACAAAAGTACTAAAATTAACTAAAACTGCAATAATTTGTTAATGGATACATGAGATAAAAGATATAATTTGTGGATTCAAAATCACAAAAAGTGGGGAAGAGGAATAAAAATGTCGTAGAGCTTTTTTTTTTCCTAAAGATTATTTGTTTATTTTGAGAGAGTGGGGAGGCAACAGAGAGAGAATCCCAAGCAGGTTCCACACTGTCAGCACAGAGTGGGCTCAAACCCACTAACCAAGAGATCGTGACCTGAGCCAAAACCAAGAATCAGACACTTAACCCACTGAGCCTCCCAGCTGCCCAAAAAAATGTAGAGGTTTTGAATGTATTCAAACCGAGGTTATTTCAACTTAAAATAGACAGTTATAAGTTGTTTTATGTAAGCCTCAAAGTAATGACAAAGCAAAAGCCTTATTTTAGATACATAAAAGAGAAAGAAATCTAAGCATAAAACTACAGAAAATCATCAGATCAAAAGGGGGTAAACAAGAAGAACAAAGCAATCACAAAATAGCTAAAGAAAAACAACAAAATGGAAATAAGTACATACCTATCAATAATTAAAGAAGAGTACAACATGGCAGTATAAGAAGACCCTGAACTCACCCCCACCACAGACACAGCAAATCTACACCTATTTATAGAGCAGTTCCTCCAAAGAAAAACTGGGGGCTGACTGAACAGCTATGGACAACAAAAGATAGAGACCACATAGAGAAGAGCAAGAGAGATGGAGACACAGTAATGAAGGGAACTCCCCTCCCAATGCTGTCAATTGCAGTGGGAAGGGATAGTACTCAGGAATGCTGAGCAGATTCATCTGCCCTGGGGCAAAGAAAAAAGTCACAGTTTAGACTTCTGGGAAGAAGACAGAGTAGGAAGATCCTAGGCTCACCTCATCCCAAGGGTACACCTAGATAATAGCCACATCTGTGAACTAACCCAGAAAATGACCCAAAGACTGACAGAACAGACTCTACAGTTAAGCACAGAGAGGACATATAGAAAAGGGTGGGAGGGGTGGAGACATGGTTGGGAAACAAACTACCAGCAAGATTAACCACAATTGGGAGGGAACCACAAGCACAGAGAAGGGAGAGGAGCAGACCCCACATCAGGTACCACTGACACAGGGCACCTGCACTGGGAGGGCAAGCCCCCATAACATTTAGCTTTGAAAACCAGTGGGGCTTAACTTTGTAAGAATTTACCATCAACAGGGCTTACTATCTGTACTTTAAAAATCAGTGGGCTTAGTTCTGGGAGAGTCAGAGGGCAATAGGAAACAGAGTCCTTAAAGAGAGCATAACAAACAACTCAGCAGAGATACAGCATTAAAGCAACAGTTTGAAAAGTGCCTGGGGTATACATGCAGATTTGCTAATTCAGAACACGCACTGAATGGGCAGGGATCTTTAAGAGACTTATCCAAGAACAAAAGAGCCAGAAGGCACCATTTATACCCCCATACACACCAGCCTAGATAGCCAGATACTTGAAGGAACCAGCGAGAACATTCTGTACCTACCTTGCCAACAACACTCACCCTGCCCTTGAGTTCTCCTGTAGACCCGCCCCATCTAACCTACCCCACTCAGTAGGCATCCCTTCAAAGTGGTTCCTGATGCAACACACCCTGTAAGCAGCCTGGGAAGAGACTGGTGTCACTCCAAAGTGAGTCCTACCCTGGGGAGAGGGGAATATAACCACACACACCAGTTCAACTACAGCCCCAGCAGATGGACTGAGGACAGACATCAGGTTTGCTGGCTAGCCCCACCCACCAACAATAGCCTCTCAGGGAGCAGCATGTGGAAAGACACCTGCAGTTCAGGGTCACTGCACGCCTGACAGATGAAAGAAGCAAGGAAACTCTCAAAATACCTAACATTACACCTAATTAAGCTAGAAAAAGTAGTATAAAACCTAAGACCAGTAGAGGGAAGAAAATAATAAATATTAGAGCAGAAATCAATGAAAGAGAGACTTAAAAAAAAAAAAAAACCAATACAGGGGCACCTGGGTGGCTCACTCAGTCAGTTAAGCATCTGACTCTTGATTTTGGCTCAGGTCATGATTTCATGGTTTATGGGACTGAGCCCTACATTGGGCTCTGTACTGACAGCTGGAGCCTGCTTGGGGTTCTCTCTCTCCCTCTGTCTCTGCCCCTCTCCCATGTGCGCTCTCTCTCTCTCTCTCTCAAAATAAATAAATAAATAAATAAATAAATAAATAAATAAATAAATAAATTTTTAAAAAAATTTTTTTTTAATTTTTTTTTTCAACGTTTATTTATTTTTGGGACAGAGAGAGACAGAGCATGAACGGGGGAGGGGCAGAGAGAGAGGGAGACACAGAATCGGAAACAGGCTCCAGGCTCTGAGCCATCAGCCCAGAGCCTGACGCGGGGCTCGAACTCACGGACCGCGAGATCGTGACCTGGTTGAAGTCGGACGCTTAACCGACTGCGCCACCCAGGCGCCCCTAAAAAAATTTTTAAAGACACAATAGAATAGATCAATGAAATGAGAAGATGGTTCTTTGAAAATATCAACAAAATTGATAAATCTGCAGCTAGACTCATGGCAGGGGGAAGGGAAGAAGAGAGGACTCAAAATCAGAAGGAAAAAAAGGAGGAAAAATAACAACTGACACCACAGAAATACAAATTATTTTAAGACAATATTATGAAAAAGTATATGCCAACAAATTGAACAACCTAGAAGAAATCGATAAATTCTTAGAGACATAGAACCTTCAAAAACTGAATCAGGACGAAATAGAAAATTTTAACTACTACTGATTACTAGCTACTGATTACTAGCAATAAAACTAAATCAGTAATGAAAAAATTCCCAACAAATAAAAGTCCTGGACCAGATGGCTAATTCTACCAAACATTTAAAGAAGAGTTAATACCTATTCTTCTCAAAGTATTCCAAAAATTAGGAAAAGAAGCTTCCAAATTCATTCTACAAGGCTCCCATGACACTGATACCAAAACAAAATAAAGATATTACACAAAAAGAGAACTACAGGGGCTACTGGGTAGCTCAGTCGGTTAAGTGTCTGACTTCAGCTCATGATCTTGCACTCCATGAGTTCGAGCCCACATTGGGCTCTGTGGTGACAGTTCAGAATCTGGAGCCTGCTTCAGATTCTGTGCCTCTCTCTCTGCTCCTACCCCAACTCACGCTCTGTCTCGCTCTAAAAATAAACATTAAAAAACATTTAAAACTGAACTACAGGCCAATATCTGATGAACATAAATGCAAAAATTCTCAACAAAATATTAGCAAACCATATCCAACAATACATTTTAAAAAATCATTCACCACTATCAAGTAGGATTTATTCCAGGGATGTAAGGGTGGTTCAGTATTGACAAATCAATCAATATGATACATCACATTTACAAGAAAAAGGATAAAAACCATATAATCATCTCAATAGATGCAGAAAAAGCACTTAGCAAAGCACAACGTCGTTCACAATAAAAACTCTCAACCAAGTAGTGGTAGAGGGAACATACTTCAACTTAATAAAGGCCAGTGTGGGGAGTAAGCTTAGGAATTCCCTGGGCTTACACCAATGAGTTAACAAGGCATAAAGAGGGGTGCCTGGGTGGCTCAGTCGGTTGAGCAACTGACTTCGGCTTAGGTCATGATCTCACAGCTCGTGAGTTCGAGCCCTACGTCGGGCTCTGTGCTGACAGCTCGGAGCCTCGAGCCTGCTTCAGATTCTGAGTCTCCCTCTCTCTCTGCCCCTAACCCACTCGTATTCTGTCTCTCTCTCAAAAATAAATAAACATTAAAAAAAAAATTTTTTAAAACAAGGCATAAAGAAGTACAAAGCATAGGATGCTCAGACCTGAGTTTGGGTAAACAAGATTAGCACCCCAAGAATGGGGAGGTGCAAAGGCACCCCAAAATAGAGAGGAGGTGCAGAGCCCCCAGAATAGAGAGGGAGGGGCAAAGGCCCCAGAATAGAGAGGGGTGCAAAGGCACCCAATACAAAGATATATGAGGTAAGCAAGATTAGGCATTCAGGGCAGAAGCGCCCCCCAGTTTAGTACTATAAAAGAAAGCTGCTTTCACAGGAGGGAAGGACCAAGTTAGGTAAACTGGTAAATTGAGCTATAGACTGCTGCACTGCAAGTGATGCAGCCCAAAGCAGAGATGGTTAACAAAAGAAAATGTATCTCATTAACATTTGCCCTGCCTTATCTCGTAGGCTAGCTAAGATGAACACAGCGCCTCCTGTCTGCTGTTAACAACCATCTGCCCATCTGCCTGGTGGTAAGATTTTGTTTTATGTTGACCCAAAGCCCGTATATCTTCAAAACCCCTTTTCCCTCACATCCCCAAGTTAACGTTCCCAGTTTGTCTCTTTGTGCATGCCCATCACGTTTGTAAGCCTTCTGATCTTACTAAATACAGGGCAAGAACCCTTATATGGGGCTCTTGTCTTTTCCCAGACATTAGCCATCTCTTGCTTTTCATCCTGCATCCTGCTCTTTTGCTGGCCAAAAGAGAACTTAAGACTTACAGTCTATGACAATCCAGGTACAAAAATCCCACAGCTAACATCATACTCAATGGTGAAAAATTGAGAGCTTGTCCCCAAGATCAGGAATAAGACAAGAATGTTCACTCTCACCACTTTTATTCGACACAGTACTAGAAGTCCTAGCCACAGCAATCAGACAAAAAAAGGAATAAATGATCCAACTTGGTAAAGAAGTAAAACTTGCACTATTTGCAGATGACATGATACTATATAGAAAAAACCTGAAAGACTCCACCAAAAACTACTAGAATTGATAAATGAATTCAGTAAAGTTACAGGATACAAAATTAATATACAGAAATCTCTTGCATTTCAATACACTGATAATGAAGTAGCAGAAAGAGAAATTAAGAGAGATTAAGAAATTATAATCCCATTTATAATTGCACCAAAAAAAAAAACCCAACAATAAAATGCCTATGAATAAGTTTAACCAAGGAGCTGAAAGACCTGTACTCCAAAAACTATAAAACATTGATGAAAGAAATAAAAGATGAGACAAATGGGAAGATATACCATGTTCATGGATTGGAAGAACTGGTATTGTTAAAATACTTCCCAAAGCACACTACAAATTTAACATAATTCCTATCAAATTACCAACAGTTTTCACAGAACTAGAACAAACAATCCTAAAATTTGTATGAAACCACAAAAGACCCCAAATAGCCAAAGAATCTTGAGAAAGAACAACAAAGTTGGAGGTATCACAATCCCAGATTTCAACACATACTACAAAGCTGTGGTAATTAAAATTAGTATGGCACTGAAACAAAAATAGACACATAGGTCAATGGAATAGACTAGAGAGTCCAGAAATAAACCCATACTTATATTAATACAGTTAATATAGTTTAGTATAGTTAATTAAACTATGACAAAGGAGGCAATGATGTGCAATGGGGAAAAGACAGTCTCTTCAACAAATGGTGTTGGGAAAACTGGACAACTACATGCTAAAAAATGAAACTGGACCACTTTCTTATGCCATACACAAAAACAAAGTCAAAGTGGATTAATGACCTAAATGCAAGACCTGAGACCATAAAATTTCTAGAAGAAAACATAGACAGAAATCTTTTTACATCAGCCATAGAAACATTTTTCTGGATATGTTTCCTCAGACAAGGGAAATAAAAGCACAATTAAACTATTGGGATTACATCAAAATAAAAATCTTTTGCACAGAAAAGGAAATAATCAGCAAAACTAAAAGGCAACCTATTGAATGGGAGAAGATATTTGCAAATGGAATATCTGATAAGAGGTTAATATCCAAAATATTTAAAGAACTTATACAACTCAACACCAAAAAAAAAAAAAACAAAAACAAAAAATCTAATTTTAAAATGGGCAGAAGACATGAACAGACTTTTTTCTAAAGAAGACATACACATGGCCAACATACATGAAAAGATGCTCAACATCACTAAGCATCAAGGAAATGAAAATTAAAACCACAATAGATATGCTATCACTTTACACCCATCAGAATGGATAAAATCAAAAACATAAGAAATAAGTGTTGGCAAGGATATGGAGAAAAGGGAACCCTCATGTACTGTTGGTGGGAATATAAATTGGTGAAGCCACTGTGGAAAACCGTATGAAAATTTCTCAAAAAGTTAAAAGTAGAATTACCATATAATCCTATAATTCCACTGCTGGGTTATTTACCCAAAGAAACTGAAAATATTAATTCAAAAACTATATGCACTGCTATGTTTATTGTAGCATTATTTACAATACCCAAGATATGGAAACAGCCCACGTGTCCACTGATAGATGAATGGATAAAGATAAACATTTATACACACACACACGGCATACTATTCAGCCACAAAAGGAAGGAAATCTTACCATTTGCAACAACATGGTAACTTAGAGGGTGTAATGCTAACAGAAGAAAGTCAGAGAAAGACAAATTCCACATGATTTCACTCATTTGTGGAATTTAAGAAACAAAACAAGAAATAAAAAAAAAAAGGGACAAACAAGGGAACAGACTCTTAAATACAGAGAACACATTGGTGGTTGCCAGAGGGGAGGTTGGTGGGAGGATTAATGATATAAAGGGGATTAAAAATACATTTGTTGATGAACATTGATAAATGTATAGGATTGTTAAATCATTATTTTTGTACCTGAAACTAATATAACACTGTATATTAATTTTACTTGAATAAAAATAATTTTTAAAATGTTTTAATAAAACAAAAAGTCAACTCATAGATAAAGAGAATTGACTGGTGGTTGGAGGGTGAAATCAGTGAAGGGGGTCAAAATAAACAACACGGGATGTGATGTACAATAGGGTGACTATAGTAAACAATACTGTAATACATATCTGAGAGTGGCTGAGAGAGCAAATCTTAAATGTTCTTATTTACAAGGCAAAAAATATGGTGATGGACGTTAATGAGACTTATTGTGATCATTCTGTGATATATACAAATATCAAATCATTATGTTGTACACCTGAAATATGTTTTATGTCAATTATATCTCAACTACATTTTTCAAAATAAATAAGTAAATGGCAGCACTTCCTATTTTTATTGGCCACTGTGATAAATTATTCCAAGGACATGTCAAGTGTTAAGTCTTTGAAATGCAAACTTTCTAGGGGATTTAACCAATACTGGCAGGGGGAATGGACCACAGACCTGGGGCGCCCTGAGCTCCTTTCCACCTCACTTGGCCCTGCCCCCTGCACTTCCCATTCTTCACCACACACCTGGGCCCACAGTAGACACTGGATGGCTCTTACTTCAGTCCCTACCAGAAAACCCTGTGACAGCAAACCCAGGACAAGTTTCTTAGAGGAATCGGTTTGGGTAAGGTATCTTACCATACATAGTCTGAGGGATCTTCCTGACCCATACCCACCACCCTTTTGTTTCTGGAAAGAAAAGGCTGCATCAGCTTTCTATGCCCACAAACTCCCACCTTCTTTTCCTGTTAGTTAGTGGGGGCTTGCAAATTTTAACACATCCAGCATCCTTCTGTAACTTGATTCTTTTACCCTGAGTCACCCTCTCATTTCTGAACTTGTGTTTGCAGGCATGCCTTTACTGCCGTTATTGAAAATATCTGCAGACCTGAGCCCTTGACAGTGCATGGCCCACCCAAAACCCCAGGGCAGAATGGCTTGCTGCTGCTGAGAAAGACCCACTGTCTTCCATCATTCTTTCTCCTTGCCCTATAACTGTCCTTTTGAGAAAAGCACACCCTCACCTCCACCCCAACTCCATGCCCCTTTCCCCACCCCCTAAAGGTAGGTTACTGCACATTCTCTTCTAACCCTCTGCTTTTAATAGGAAATGTACAGTCACCATAAGCAATACTTCCTTTACAAATGCACTTCTAAACTAAACCATCAGAGACACATCAGTCAACCTAATGAGAACAAATGAGATCACAATCAGTGTATTCTCATGGTCTCCTGGGGGGATGGGGGAGGGGAATCTGTGGTTCTATTTTCAGGAGAAATTTTATATGAAGCAAATCATAGAAAATGTGGCCCAACAGTGCTACAAATCTGTACATTTTATAAAATTGGAATCAAAAATTTATTTTAGAAGTGGCATGAAATCTGGAGAGAACATATTGGATATTGAGAACATCCTTATGAGGAAATTCCACTGAACTAGGTTATAGAAATGGACAGGGCTGGGAAAACCAGCTGTAAGAACCTGCAGAATGTCTTGTGCCAGACACAGCAGCCACCAGGGGTCAGTCTAGTATGATCATCAATTAGAAAAGGACCCTGGTATTTCTGCTGCAGAGACAGTATGCAGGCAGTTCGCTAGACCAGCCCAGTGGTAGGGTGGAAAACACTACTGACTTTTCACGATCACAATAGCGTTTTCTTAGTTCTTTTCCGCTTTCCTTCTCACCTGAGGAAAATCAGAACAAGAAGAAATTAAAGAAGGAAGAAGAAAGTGTCATTAACGTTTTTTTAATTTTAATTTTTTATTGAAATATAGTTAACATACAGTGTTACATTGGCTTCACACAGTAAAATATAATAATTTAACAAGTCTATACATTACTCAGTGCTCATCACAAGCGTACTCTTAATCCCTTCACCTATTTCACCCATCTTTCCACCCACCTCCCCTCTGGCAACCACCAGCTTGTTCTCTGTATTTAAAAGTCTGGTTTTTCCTTTGTTTCTTCTTTTCCTTTGTCTGTTTATTTGTTTTGTTTCCTAAATTACACATATGAATGAAATCATATAGTATATGTCTTGCTCTGACTTATTTCACTTAGCATTATACCTTCTAGATCCAACCATGTTGTTGCAAATGGCGAGATCTCATTCTTTTTGATGACTTAGAAAAAAAGCCTCTATTGATCAAATAAAACCTACTTTAAACTTGCCAAAAAGTAGCAGGTTTTCATCAATTATTAAAAATACTGCACTAACACATCAATTATAAGAAACTGAGTCCCCACCATGACTGGGATAGAATGAGCCCCATCATGAATCTCATGAACAAATATTCCTCATATAGCCATTGCCCTGTATTAATACTATCAAAAAGTAAGGCACGTGGGCCCACCGTAGATTATTTTACATCACATGGAAGTGGAGAACTGAGGAGAGGTCACATACCTATTCCTTTATTGCCCTCTCCAAATGCTGGCTACCCATTAATTTGGAAACTTCTCTCGCTGTTTTCCATACCTGGGTTTTAAAATGTAGGCCCTTCAAAGCATAAGAGACTCTTAAAAACTGAGAACAAACTGAGGGTTGATGGGGGGTGGGAGGGAGGGGAGGTTGGGTGATGGGTATTGAGGAGGGCACCTTCTGGGATGAGCACTGGGTGTTGTATGGAAACCAATTTGACAATAAATTTCATTTATTGAAAATAAATAAATAAATAAATAAATAAATAAAATGTAGGCCCTTGGCTTTGAGACCTATTGTGAAGACTAATAGTGACACCTAAATTGGTAAGGAAGAGGTAATATTTTCACTATTTGTAGGTGACATGATAATATATATAGAAAACCCTAAAGGCTGTATCAAAAAAATACTATGATGATAAACAAATTCTGTAAAGTTGCAGGATAGAAGTCAATATACATGAACCTGTTGCATTTCTATACATTAATAGTAAAGTAGCTGGAAGAGAAATTAAGAAAAAAAATCCCACTTACAATTGCACCAAAAATAATAAAATACCTAGGAATAAACTTAACCAGGAAGTGAATGACCTATACTCTGAAAACTATAAAACATTGGTGAAAGAAACTGAAGACAACACAAACAAATGGGAAGATATTCCAGGCTCATGTATCAGAGGACCAGTATTGCTAAGATATCCATACTATACAAAGAAATCTACAGATTTAATGTAATCCCTATCAAAATACCAAGAGCATTTTTCACAGAACTAGAAGAAATAGTCCTAAAATTTGTATGGAACCACAAAAGATCCCAAATAGCCAAAGCAATCTTGAGAAAGAAAATTCTAGGGGTATCACAATCCCAGATTTTGAAATATACTACGAAGTTGTAATAATCAAAACACTATGGTACTGGGGACTTCCAGGAAAGATGGATCCTAAGCTCACCTTGTCCCATGGATACAACTAGATAATACTCGCAGTCAGTGTAAATAACCCAGAAAACAGCCCAAAGACTAGCAGAAAAAAACTCCAAAATAAATGTAGAGAAGAGGCCACATCGAAGAGGGCAGGAAAAGCAGAAGTGCAGTCAGGAGCAAAAAGAACCTACAGACCATACCCAGGAGGGAGAGACACTTGCAGGCATAGAGAAAGGAGAGAAACATGCCCTCATACCAGGGAGCCTGCATGGGGAAGATGAATCCCCATAACACTTGGCTTTGAAGACCAGAGGGGCCTCAATTCAAGAGTTTGTACAACCAGGATTTAAAACCTGGATTTAAAAAAATAAGAAGGCTCAACTCTGGGAGAACTAGGAGGGCAAGAGGAAATTGAATCCCCACCCTTAAAGAGACAGCACAACAAACAGCCCATGGAGATACAGTGCAGAAGCAGCAGTTTAAAAAAATGCCTGGGCATATAGGAGGGAGAGTTACTTGCTAATCTTAGAGCATGTCCTGGAGGAACAGAGATCACAGGAAGATGCCTACAGGAAGGAAGAAGCTGGCAGGTACCATCCCCCTCTTTGTCCCCCAGCATAAACACATATCCACCTGTAGGAACCAGCAATATGCCAACACTTGCTACCTAACTGACTAACACAGCCTCCTGCCACTCCGCCCCTCCAGGTCACTTTTGGCAGATCTACCCTCTCCAGACGGACTTGCCTCCATCATAGTGCTGCAAGGCCACTCCCACAGCAGACCTGTGGCATGCAAACTTGCTAATGCCATGGCCCACCACACCACACCACCCCCCAGCCCCAGTATGCTCTGGGCCTGAGTCTATCCAAAGCAGTGCCATAAGCCTGGAGTGTGCAAACAGCCCCAACAGGCCCCCCACTCCAGAGTGACTCCTGCCCAAGAGAGAAAGATAACCACACACATTAGTCACTGTGGTGCCAGCAGTGGGCTGGAGGCAGTCAACTGGTCTGAATGCAGACTCCACCCACCAGTGAAAGCTTCTCAGGGGACAAAACAGGGAAAGCACCCTGCAGCTTAGTGCTACTGTATCTCTGGAAAATGCCTGGTCTGCCTCAGCACAAGCCCAAGGCAACCCCAGATTGGCCCACTAACACCAAAAGGACCAAACACTGCCCACAACAGGCAGGGAAAGCCATTGCAGATGACTGGACTAAAGGAAAAAGTGGCTCAGCTAAAACAGGGTACACACATCAGGCATAGGAGACACCCCTCAAGTGCCGGGTTCTGTGTGCAGGGGACACTGCACTGCAGGCCACTACAGGACCTCTTCTTTGTAAAGCCATTATCTTCAAGATCAGTTGATGTAGCTGACATTCCTTACAGAGAAACATACACAGAAAGTTAGGCAAAAGGAGGAGACAGAGGAATATGTCCCAAATGAAAGAACAGGACAAAATAACACCAAGAAACCTAAGCAAAATGGAAATTAGCACAATGCCTGATAGAGAGTTTAAAGTACTAATCATAATGATACTCATTGGACTTAAGACATCAGTGAGACATCAGTGAAATACTTAACAAAGAGATAAAAAGGAAGTAATCAGACATGAAAAACACAATAAATGAAATTTAAAATACACTAGATAGAATAAATAGTAGACTAGAGGAAGCAAAAGATGAATCAGCGTAACATTCCTCAAGGAGTTTATGGCTGCCTTAATGCCTTAATGTTTACATTTTATTAAAAACTAAAAGCCACCTTATCTTGACAATAGCTAAATCTTTAGGGTCCTGTAAGACCCTGCTCTCCGCAGACAGAAATTTCTTAGAAACTGACTTCATCTCTCTCCCCTCTCTTTCCCCAGACTTAAAGGTATATAATCAGTCACTCCTCACAACTCCAACGCAGCTCTTTCTGCCCACAGCTCCTACTCCTGTGCTATAATGAAATCACCTTTTTGCACCAAAAATATCTCAGAATTCTTTCTTAGTCATTTGCTCACCAACCTCACTTCAAATTTCATCACTCACCATAGGCAGATGTTTTAAGAATTAAAATGGGAAATTTATGTAGCACATCAGAATTTTCTCACATGGAATACCTTCCTGGGGTTTCACAGCCCTGTCCTTTGAGTCCAAAGGCAGCCCCAGATAAGGACAAAGCAATAGGCCAATGGGACCCCGGCCTCCAACAGAGAAGAGAGAAATTTAAAACTGTGAAAGGACATAAAAGGAGAGGGAAAACAGATAAATCAAAGGAGAGTAGGAAAACCACTACATCACTTCCCACCCACATGGACAGAGGATAGAGCTTTTCTTTTGTTCCCAAGATGATCTATATTCTCCAGTGGGTGAGAAGCCTCATAATATGCACAGGCATATCTGAAAACGTTGTCCAACCATGCCACTTACAAGGGAAATGCTAATTTCTTTTCATTTACACAATGAAATATTATTTTTCCCACTGACATTTGAAAAGATTTTTTAAATGATAAAACACAATGCTAGGGGTTCTGGTCCAAGACGGTATCAATATAAGAAGACCCTGAACTCACCTCTTCCATCAAATTACACCTATTTATAAAACAGTTCCTCTACACAACAAAAGATAGACCACAGAGAGAACAGTAAGAGACATGAAGACATGGTACAAAGGGAATCCCCACCCCCAACACTTCAAACTGCAGTGGGGAGGAATAGTACTAAGGGACCAGGAACAGGTACCTCTGTCCTTGGGCACACAAATAAAGCTGTAGTTTACAAGATCAATTAGCATTTAAAAGAGCCAGTGTGAACTCCACCAAATGGTGGGGAGGATCTGCTGTAACGCTCTGTGGATGGTAGGGCCGACAGACATGGTCTACACTACCACCTATCTTGAAAGCACAGACTAATGAGCAGTCTGGACAGTCTAACCAGCTTTTTGCCTCGGAGAACCCTGGATCTATAGCCCGCACCAGCCCAGCTACCCTACCAAGGTGTCCACAGGGTGGTGCACACCAGGATATCCCTGGTTAGCATTCATTGCAACCCCAGCCTTTGTGCCAAAGTGATACAGGGGCACAAAGCCCTCCGGAACATCCCAAGGCCACACCACTTTGGCTTCAGACAGCTTGCTAGGGCACCCCCAGTACAGAGTGCTCCAGAACCTCTCTGTTGACATTTGCTTCATATCCAGATGCTATGTTAGGTGCCCACTGTGTGAAGCACCCTGCTACACCCCGACCTACACTGGCTTCAGTTCCAGTCATTGGGCCAAAACGCCCACTGTGGTGACTACCTTGGGACACCACAGCTTGCACCCAATTAAGCTTCAGCTGTCCTTCCAGGGCACATTTTGTGCAAAGAGCCCAGAGACCAAACTGAGCCACACTCATTTTTAGCTTTAGCTGCCCTACCAGCTATCCTGTGCAGAAAGCCCCAGGAACCCCCCAATCTGTATCCCGCCTAAGTTCCAGCCACCTCTTCAGGGTACCCTTTGTGCCAAGACCCTGGAACACCCCAGTTTATATCCACTTCAGCTTCAGCTATCCTGCCAAGGTGCCCTCTGTACATAGAGCCCCACGTCCCTCCAGCATGCACCCACTTTAGTTTCATCTATCCTGCCAGAGTACCCCTTGCACAGAGAGCTCAAGGACCTCCTGATCCACATACCCCCTCAGCTCCAGCCACCTTACCAGGGCATCCTGGAGTGCCCCAGTGTGCAGCCATTTCAGCTTTGGCTACCTGCCAGTGTACCCTCAACACATAGAAAACTGGGACACCCTGACCTGCATCCATTTCACCTTTAGCTCTCCTGAAACAGTGTCCACTGTATGGAAAACCCCAGGACTCCCAGCCCACAGCAGCCACAGCTCCAGTCAGCCAGCAAAGTCACCAACCATACACAGTATGCATAGAGGACAACCATACACAAGACCATTCCTTCATTTCTAGAAGTAGCTGTTCCACCTAACCCATAGAAACAAACACAGAAAGTCAAGAAAAATGGGAATATTCTCCAAAAGAAACAAGACAAAACCTCAGAAAAACTAAATGAAACAGAGATAAGCAATTTGCCTGATAAAGAATTTAAAGTTATGATCATAAAGATACTCACTGAGCTGGAGAGAAGAATGAAAAGAACTGAGGGAGACCTTCAATAAAGAGATAGAAAATATAAAAAGGAACCAGAGTTGAAGAATACAGTAACTGAAATAAAAAACACACAAGATGGAATCAACAATGCACTAGTGGATGCAGAAGAATGAATCAGTGATCTAGAAGACAAGGTAATGGAAAGCACTCAAGCTGAACAGGGGAGGGAGAGGGGAAGGGAGACAGACAGGCACCTGGGTGGCTTAGTTTGCTAAGTGTCCAACTTTGGCTCAGGTCATGATCTCATGGTTCATGAGTTCAAGCCCCACATAAGTGCAGAGCCTGCTTCAGATACTCTGTCTCCCTTTTCTCTCTGCCCCTTCCCCACTCACACTTTGTCTTTCTCAAAAATAAACAAACAAACAAACAAATAAATAAATAAATAAATAAATAAATAAATAGTAGGAGGGAGGGAGATTTTTTTTTTAACTTTTTTTAAATGTTTATTTATTTTTGAGAGAGAGAGAGTGTGAATGAGGTAGGGGCAGAGAGAGCTGGAGAGACAGAATCTGAAGCAGACTCCAGGCTCTGAGCTGTCAGCACAGATCCCAATGCAGGGCTCAAACTCACAAACCGTGATATCATAACCTGAGCCAAAGGTGGACACTTAACTGACTGAGCCATTTACGCACCCTGGGATATTGATTTTTTTTTAAATGATAGTTTAAAGGATCTCTTGGACAACATCAAATGAATAAACATTTGCATTATTGGGGTCTCAGAAGAAGAAAGAGAGAAAGGGAAAAGAAAACTTATTTGCAGAAATAATAGCTGAGGGGCACCTGGGTGGCTCAGTTGGTTAAACATCCAACTTCAGTTCAGGTCATGATCTTGCGGTTCTTGAGTTCAATCCCCACGTCAGACTCTGTGCTGACAGCTCAGAGCCTGGAGCCTGCTTTGAATTCTGTGTCTCCCTTGCTCTCTGCCCCTCTCCCACTCATGCTCTGTCTCTGTCTCTCTCTCAAAAATAGATAAACATTAACAAAAATAAAAAAGAAAGAAAATAAATAATAGCTGAAAACTTCCCTAAATAGAGAAGGAAATAAACATCCAGGTCCAAGAAGTACAGAGAGTTCCCAATGAGATGAACCCAAGGAGGCCCACACCAAGACACATAATAATTAAAGCATCAAAGATGAAAGAGAGAATTTTTAAGGCAGCAAGAGACAGGCAAAAAATTACTTACAAGGGAAAATAAGGCTATCAGCTGATTTTTAGCAGAAACATTACAAGCCAGAAGAGAGTAGCCTATCCTCTAAGTGCTGAAAGGAAAAAACCTAAAACCAGGAATACTCTACCCAGCAAGCTTATCATTCATATTCAAAAGAGATATAAAGTTTCCCAGAGAAACAAAAGATAAAAGAGTTTATCATCACTTAACTGGTCTTACAAGAAACATTAAAAGGACTTCAAGTGGAAAAGAAAATGGCCACAGTTAGATATAAGAAAATTATGAATAAAAATATGTAAAATATGGTAGCATATATTTTTTTTAATGTGTTTGAACTTAAATGACCATCAAATTAATTAGACTGTTGCATACTTAGGATGTTCTATAAGAACCTCATGGTAACTACAAACCCAAACCTATAATAGACACACAAAAAATAGAAAGCCAAACATAACACTACAGAAGCTCATTAATCACAGAGAGCAAGAGAATAAGGAACAGAGAACACCTACAAAAATAAACAGAAAACAAATAACAAAATGACAATAAGTACATACCTATCAATAATTACTTTAAATGCAAGTGACCCAAATGTTCCAATCATAAGACACAAAGTGGCAGAATGGATTAAAAAAAAAAAAAAAAAAAAAAGACCCAGCTATATTCTGCCTACAAGACACTCATCTCATACCTAAAGACACATACAGGCTGAAAATGAATGGATAGAAAAATGTTTCCCATGCAAATGGAAGTGGAAAAAAAAGCCAGGATAGAAATACTTATATCAGACAAAATATACTTTAAAACAAATACTGTAACAAGAGACAAAGAAGGGCATTACATAATGATAAAGAGATCAATCCAATAAGAGGATATAAAAGTTGTAAATATCTATGCACCCAACACTGGAATACCCAAATAAATAGTAACAGACATAAAGAGAGAAATTGATAGTAATAAAATAGTAGGGGACTTTAACACCCCTAGTACACTTATGTCAATGGATAGATCATCCATGCAGAAAAATCAATAGGAAACAGTGTCTTTGAATGAAATATTAGACTCTATGGATATAACAGGTATTTAAAGAACATTCCATTCCAAATAAGAATACACATTCTTTTCAAGTGTACATGGAACATTCTCCAAGATAGATCACATGGTCAGCCACAAGACAAGTCTCAATAAATTTAAGACTGAAATCATACCATACATCTTTTCTGACCACAGCAGTATGAAACTAGATATCAATCACAACAAAAAAAAACTAGAAAAGACACAAATATGTAAAGGCTAAACAACATGACACTAAACAACCAATAGGTCAATGAAACAATCAAAGAAGAAATAAAAAAAATACACAGAGACAAATGAAAATAAAAGCACAATGATCCAAATTCTTTGGGACTCAGGAAAAGCAGTTGAGGGAAATATATAATAATGCAGGCTTACCTTAAGAAACAAACAAAAAAAGCTCAAATAAATAAACTTAAACCTAAGCAAAGTAGAAAAAGAAGAACAAAGTCTAAGGTGAGTAGAAGGAAGAAAATAATAAGGATTGAAGCAGAAATTAATGACATACAGACTAAAAAACAACTTTATTCATTTATTTTATTTTTATTTTATCTTTGAGAGAGAGAGACAGAGAGAGAGGGAGAAACAGAATCTGAAGCAGGCTCCAGGCTCTGAACTATCAGCACAGAGCCCAATGCGGGGCTCAAACCCACAAACCATGAGATCCTGACCTGAGCCAAAGTTGAACGCTTAACCAACTGAGCCACCCAGGTGTCCCCTAAAAAATAATTTCAGAGAGGGGCCAACATGGCAGAGAAGGAGGGGGATCTGTACTTCCTGCGTCTCTCAAACAAAGAAGTGCTGAAGCCAAAGGACTTTGAACCCCAAGAGTCTAGGAGGAAAAATAGACTAAGTCTACCAGGGAGAAACCGGGGCAACCTGAGGGACCATAGGTGGGTGATTGCAAACTAGGGGAGATAAAATGGGCCGTATAGGCACAAAGCGGAAAGATCCCCTTCTGCTGAAAGACAAAGGGAAGAGAAAGAGTGGCTGCAGAAGCATAGGACTGTATCTGGACAAGAGAAAAAACCTCCAACCAGGATGGAGAGGGATCCCATCTCTAACTGCAGGTTAGAGGATCTCTAACTGCAGATCCCATCTCTGGACTGGGGCCAGCTGCCCTGTTCACACACCTGGGTAGGAGGGGAGCCACCCCCCCCCCCCGGGGTTCAGTGGCAGATCAGGGGCGCAGTCCACAGCAGGAGAAACAGGTACCCTCCTCTGAAGGGCTGCAGCACAGGGAAAAAACAGCTGGGACCTCATACCGGGAGGCACTTCCCCAGTACCAGGGCACATGGAACAGGAGTTTAATTCCCATCCAAGCACCGGGGCAAAGGAGTCAGCCAAGTGAGACAGACAAGCCTTGTCTACACCTGAGGCACAGTGAGGACGGCTCCAAAGGAGTGATTTGGGACACCAGGTTGTAAAGAAGAGGCCGGGGGGGGGAGGGGCGGGGGGTCGCCATTTTTCTCCCACTACCACCAAGGTCGTGTCTCAGGGATCCCTCTAGGGGCCCACAGTGAATGCAGGACCAGCGTACACTAAACCACGCCCCTCCACACAGGGTAGTTCCATGTCTACAGGAGTGGGATAGACGCTGTGGAACCAGACGGACAGCTCCTCCAGACCAGCATTCTCTTTTTGAGAAGCCTGGCTAGAGGTTTATCAATTTTTTTTTTTTAAACCAACTCTTGGTTTCATTGATCTGTTCTACAGTTTTTTATATTCTATATTGTTTATTTCTGCTCTGATCTTTATTATTTCTCTTCTGTTGGGTTTGGGGTGTCTTTGCTGTTCTGCTTCCATTTCCTTTAGGTGTGCTGTTAGATTTTGTATTTGGGATGTTTCTTGTTTCTGGAGATAGGCCTTGCAATGTATTTTCCTCTCAGGACTGCCTTTGCTGCATCCCAAAGCATTTGGATTGTTGTATTTTCATTTTCATTTGTTTCCATATATTTTTAAATTTCTTCTCTAATTGCCTGGTTGACCCATTCATTCTTTAGTGGGGTGTTCTTTAACCTCCATGCTTTTGGAGTTTTCTAGACTTTTTCCTGTGGTTGATTTCGAGTTTCATAGCATTGTGGTCTGAAAGTGTGCATGGCATGATCTCAATTCTTTTATACTACTTAAGGGCTGTTTTGTGAACCAGTATGTGATCTTGGAGAATGTTCCATGTGCACTCGAGAAGAAGGTATATTCTGCTGCTTTAGGATGAAAAGTTCTGAATGTATCTGTCAAGTACATCTGGTCCAGTGTATCATTCAGGGCCCTTGTTTCTTTATTGATTCTCTGTCTATATGATCTGTCCATTGTTGTAAGTGGAATATTAAAGTCTCCTGCAATTACCACATTCTTATCAATAAGATTGCTTATGTTTGTGATTGTTTTATATATTTGGGGGCTTCCATATTTGGTGCATAGACATTTATATTTGTTAGCTCTTCCTGATGGATAGACCCGTAATTATTATGTAATGCCCTTCTTCATCTCGTTACTGCCTTTAAAATAAAGTCTAGTTTGTCTGATATAAGTATGGCTACTCCAGCTTTCTTTTGACTTCCAGTAGCATGATAGATAGTTCTTCATCCCTTCACTTTCAATCTGAAGGTGTCCTCAGGTCTAAAATGAGTCTCTTGTAGACAGAAAATAGATGGGTCTTGTTTTTTTATCCATTCTGATACGCTATGTCTTTTGGTTGGAGCATTTAGCCCATTTACATTCAGTGTTATTATTGAAAGATATGGGTTTAGTCATTGTGGTATCTGTAGGTTTCATGCTTGTAGTGATGTCTCTGGTACTTTGTGATCCTTGCAACATTTCACTTTCAGAGTCCCCCTTAGGGTCTCTTGTAGGGCTGGTTTAATGGTGATGAGTTCCTTCAGTTTTTGTTTGGAAAGACTTTTATCTCTCCTTCTATTCTGAATGACAGGCTTGCTGGATAAAGGATTCTTGGCTGCATATTTTTTCTGTTCATCACATTGAAGATCTCCTGCCATTCCTTTCTGGCCTGCCAAGTTTCAGTAGATAGGTCTGATACTACCCTTATGTGTCTACCTTTGTATGTTAGGGCCCATTTATACCTAGCTGCTTTCAGAATTCTCTCTTTATCCTTGTATTTTGCCAGTTTCACTATGGTATGTTGTGTGGAAGATTGATTCAAGTTACGTCCAATGGGAGTTCTCTGTGCCTCTTGGATTTCAATACCCTTTTCCTTCTCCAGATCAGGGAAGTTCTCAGCTATGATTTGTTCAAGTACACCTTCAGCCCCTCTCTCTCTTCTTCTTCTGGAATTCCTATGATACAGATATTGTTCCATTTGATTGCATCACTTAATTCTCTAATTCTCCCCTCATACTCCTGGATTTTTTTTATCTTTTTCTCAGCTTCCTCTTTTTCCATAATTTTGTCTTCTAATTCACCTATTCTCTCCTCTGCCTCTTCAATCTGTGCTCTGGCCGCCTCCATTTTATTTTGCACCTCATTTATAGCATTTTTTAGCTCCTCGTGACTATTCCTCAGTCCCTTGATCTTTGTAGCAATAGATTCTCTGCTGTCCTCTATGCTTTTCTCAAGCCGAGCAATTAATTTTATGACTATTATTCTAAATTCTTGTTCAGTTGTATTGCTTAAATCAGTTTGGATCAATTCGTTAGTTGTTGCTACTTCCTGGAGTTTCTTTTGAGGAGAATTCTTCCGTTTCATCATTTTGGCTAGTTTTCTGACCCTGCGGTAGCTCCAAACTGCAGGGCACTTCCCCTGTGCTGTCTGGAGAAACTTGTGTTGGTGGGCGGGGCCACAGCCAGACCTGATGTCTGCCCCCAGCCCACCAGTGGGCCACAGTCAGACTGGTGTGTACCTTATCTTCCCCTCTCCCAGGGGCAGGACTCACTGTGGAGTGGTGTGGCCCCTGTCTGGGCTACTTGCACACTGCCAGGCTTGTGGTGCTGCTTCTATGGGATCTGGCCAAGGGCGTATTAGACGGGGTGGATCCACAAGGTGCACAGGGGCAGGAGGGGCAACCTTAGCTAGCTTTGCCATCAGTGGTCCCCTGGAGGGACCCTGAAGCACTGGGAGGGAGGCAGACCTGTCGGAGGGATGGATCCACAGAAGCACAGCATTGGGTGTTTGCACAGTGCAAGCAAGTTCGGTGGCAGGAACTGGTTCCCTTTGGAATTTCGGCTGGGGGATGGGAGAGGGAAATGGCGCTTGCCAGCGCCTTTGTTCCCCCATGGAGCTCTGTCCTTCCAGGGACTCAACAACTCTCCCTCCAGTAGGCCCCAGGCGTTTTTCAAAAAGTGCTTCCAGCCGGTATCCCCACAGGCTCTCTGTCCCACAGTCTTTTTAGAGGAGTCCTCTCACCCTCCCTGCTCTATGAGAGCAGAGCTGTTGACTTTTAACATTCCAGATGTTAAGTCCCACTGGCTGTCAGAACTCACGCAGTCCGGCCCCTCCACTTTTGCAAGCCAGACTTGGGGGCTCTGCCTTGCCGGGCGGGCTGCCCCTCCACCGCCCTGGCTCCCTCCTGCCAGTCCATGGAGTGCGCACTGCCTCTCCGCCCTTCCTTCTGTGGGCCTCTTGTCTATGCTTGGCTCTGGAGACTCCGTTCTGCTATTCTTCTGGTGGTTTTCTGAGTTACTTAGGCCAATGTGGGTGGAATCTAACTGATCAGCAGGATGAAGTGAGCCCAGTGTCCTCCTATGCCACCATCTTCCCCTAATTATATCCACAATCTGATTTTAAAATGGGCAAAGGACCTGAACATACACATGAAAAGACAACAGACACATGAAACGATGCTCAACATCACTAATCTTCAGGGATATGTAAATCAAAACCACAGTGAGATATCACCTTACACTTGTCAAAATAGCTAAAATCAAAATGACAAGAAATAACCACGTTGGTGAGAATGTGGAGAAAAGGAAGCTGCCATTCACTGTTGGTAGGAATGTAAATTTGTACAACTACTATAGAAAACAGTATAGTGGTTTCCCCCAAAAAATAGAAACACTATATGATCCAATAATTACACTGGGGATTTACTCAAAGAAAATGAAAATACTAATCCAAAAAGATAGATAAATGCACTCTGTGTTTATTTCAGCATTATTTACAATAGCCAAGATATGGAAGCAACCTAAATGTCCATCAATAGAAAAATGGATAAGGAAGATGTCACACACACACATACAGAGGAATATTGCACAGACATAAAAAAGGATGAGATCATGTCATTTGTGGCAACATGGATGAAGCTAGAGGGTATTATGCTAAATGAAATAAGTCAGACTGAGAAAGACAAATACTATGATTTCACTCATATGTGGAATCTTTAAAAAAAACACACACACACAAATCAAAACAACGACAACAAAAAGCAGCAGCAGACCTGTAAACACAGAGAACTGATGGTTGCCAGAGAGGAGGAGGGTAGGAGCTGGACAAAATGGGTGAAGGGGAGCAGGAGATACAGGCTTCCAGTTATGGAACAAATAAGTCATAGGAATAAAAGGCACAGCATAAGTAATATAGTCAATGATACTGCAATAGTATTGTATGGTGACAGATGGTAGCCGTACTCGTGATGAGCATAGCATAACATATAAACTTGTCAAATCACCATGTTGTACACCTGAAACTAATGTAACACTGTATGTCAACTACACTCAAATAAAAGAACTTAAAAACAAAACAAACAAACAAACAAAAAAAAACCCCCTATGCTTGGAAGAATGCAGCCACATACCTGGAAACAGGGACAGGCAAGGAGAGGGAGAGACAGTATAAATGGCCTCCCAGCAAACCACTAGGAAATACAAAAGAAAAAGGTGCCACTTGTCTCCCACAGGGGTCACTGCTCCAGGGTTCCCATTATCCCTTTATTGACCACAGCAGCCTCACTCAAACACAACGTTCTAAAGCCACTCAAAACAATTTTGGTTCCCAAAAGTATGTTCTCTCACCTCCGCCTCCTGCTGCCTGGAACACTTTCCTCACCTTTTCCCCAGCCACATCTCACTCACCCTACAGGGACTCAGCTTATACGTTGCCTCCTACAGGAAGCCCACCAGACTGACCCCCCCTCAGCCTCTGCTGAACACCCAGAGCCCTGTGGGCTTCCACCATCACAGCAGTGGTTATTCAGTGGTCTATGTTCTCCTTGATACACATTTCCAGAATAGGCACATTGCAGCATTATAAAGGAAAGGTGAAATCTCTTTTTGGAGAAAGAGGTGAGGTCTGTGTAGTCTTGGGACCATGGAGAAAGGGGTGCAGATGCAGTTTGGGGTCAGCACTTGATAGAATGCTACCTCACTAACCAGCTTGAGCTTCTTTGGTAGGTGATGAGCTGCTCATCATAGGAAGGTAAGCAAGAAAATATCAGAAACTACCTCCCTCAGTCCTTCCCCTTCACACCCAGGGAGCCTAGGCTGAGGCCAGTCCTCCCAGTAAGTGCTCAATACATGTTTGAATGGAAGTGAAGTCTGGAGGGACAAGAAAGGAGAAGTACAGATGGAGAGAGCCAGATAGAAACCAACAAACATCAACAGTGAACAAAACAGGGAGAACAAGCAATGGAGACAGAAAGATGTAGGGGAAGCTGAACTCCACTAACTACACCCAAGACACCATTTGTGACAGCATGGATGGACCTTGAGCACATCATGTTAAGCAAGATAATTCAGACACAGAAAGACAAGTACTAATGATGTCACTTATATGTAAAATCTAGGGAAAAAACCTGTAAAGAACAGAATAAAATGGTGATTTCCAGAGAATGAGGGTGCAGAGGAAAATGACTGATGGTCTTTAAGAGTATAAACTTGCAATGAGTACTGAAATAGTCACAGATATCTAATGCACAGTATAATGAATATAGTCAGTAACACTGTACTATGATGTAATGTGATAAACATTGCTTCAATGGCAATCATATTCATACATATATATATACACACACACATATATATATGCACACACACACCAAAGTAACATGCTCTACACCTTAAATTTACAAATTACAACATTTCAAACTTATCAAATAATTAAAAAAATTTTTTAATGTTTATTTATTTTTGAGAGAGACGGAGACAGAATGCGAGTGGGGAAGGGGCAGAGAGAAAGGGAGACACAGAATCCGAAGCAGGCTCCAGGCTCCGAGCTGTCAGCACAGAGCCCTAGTCGAGGCTTAAACTCATGAGCTCTGAGATCATGACCTGAGCCGAAGTCAGACGCTCAACCGACTGAGCACCCAGGCGCCCCAAATAATTAATTTTTTTAATGAAGAAGAAAAGAATCTCAGGCAGAGGAGACAGTAAATGCAAAAGCCCAGAGGTGAGAGTCAGCATAGATATGTTTGGGGAACCCTGGAAGAGGGTGGAGGGACTTGGTCAGAGCTGCTGGTAGGAAAGATCCTGCAAGTGGTTCTGGAGTGAGTGGATTGCAGGGGACGGGAGTAGGGGCCTCGAGACCAGGGTGGAGCCTGGGAAGAAATGTCCAAACGCTGGACAGGAGCTAGGACCAGATTTGGAACTGAGACGTTGGCTTGGAGAACAGCGGCACCTGGTGGTAACTGTGTGGAATCGCACCTTCTTTCATTGGTTCATTCAACATTAATTGCCAACACACGTAAGGTGGTTCCCAGTGTATCTGACAGAGGGGATCATTTTTGATACCTCCTTCCTATAAAATAATTTTCAGCAATAATCATAAAATAAAGTAGTTATGATGACCATAAAAGAAGTGCAGACGGTGAAAACGTATTTCCCTTCTTCTAAAACACTTTATGTAAAAATGTAAATGATTGTCCAGTAACTAAGCAAATTTTAATAAAACTGAAATATCTGCAAACACTACAATTCGGGAAGCCACAAAACCTCACCACTGATATAATATTTTCTTGATTTGTTCGTTGGTTTTAAAACAATTGAAAAACAATGCTTGAATCTTAATGATGTTATTCAAATACAGTTATTATAGCTCACATATGAACTAATATGTACGTTTACCAACTAAAAGCCTTTCATGTCGTGGTTTTCAAGCCTCCACTGTTTGAAATTGTAAGCACGAAATCTTCAAATGGTCACCCAAAATGACAAAATGGAAGCAATTCAAGCTCCTGTGTTTATCTTTACAATCAGTGTTTGTCTATTTTGAATCTCAATGCAGGAAGATATTGTCTCCCAGGGCTTGGAGGCCCTCAAACAATTCCAAACCATTACAGGTTTACTCTGCAAATGAACGTACATAACTGAGATTCTTGGTGTACCCGGGTTGAAGGCACAACCGAGGGTTCTCTCAACTAATTCCAAATAGAGTACAAAGTTCATATAAGAAGATGCTAATATGAGGCTTAGATATAAATTTTTAAAATTCAATAGTAAATGGTGAAATGAGAGTAAAGTCTGTACCTAAGTTAGTAATTTCAGTGTCAATTTCCTGGCTCTGGGGTCTCCTCACCGGGGTCACCCACCTGGCCTCATTCTCCTACCCCACACAGCAGATAAAACCCCCGTCCTGCCCCCACAGTTCCACAAAACAGCCACAAAACAAAAGAAAACTTGCCTTCCCAGAAGCTGCAGAAAATCTCCTTGCCTCTCCCTGGCTCTGAGTGGGTTTCATGGCTGCCCTTGAGCCAATTGCTTTAGAGGGCCAAGCCAAGAGAATGAGGCAATGGCTGGGAACTGGGGGTGGGGCCAATCATAGCTGAGGAAAGGGGAGCAAGTTCAGAAAAGAAAGGCAGAAGCCTGGCTCCATTTCACCTGACCTGTTGGGTTCTGTGCTCCAACATCCCAATTTTCCACATGGGGAAACTGAGGCAGCAAGAGCTCAGGGACAGGACTTCTCAGCAGGACTGAGCCGGCACTTGGGACACAAGGTGAAGGTCCCAGCTGTGACTGTGTCCAGGGAGGAAGGCGGGGCAGTTGAGTAGGGTGTTAGGTGATAGAATCACCTGAAGGCACTTTAAAAGGCACCAATGTTGAGGCATGGAGGAGAGGGGGTTGGCGTTTGTTAAAACCGCATCAGGTGATGCTAACAGGCAGCCAGCATGGAGAGCACCCTTCTCACGCAACCCACAAAGACAGGGAAGCTGAGGCCCAGCAGCACACCTGCCTCAGTTCCCCCACTCTGCCACAGCTCCTCACTCACACAAAGATGTCCCCAGGGCAGAGAAGTGGGAAAGTCAGATACTCAGACCCTGGGGGCCACATCCAGGCCCACACAAGAAAAGCTGTGCTCAGGCACTTCTCATTGACCCCTTCCAATGACCCACCCCCTGTCCTGCCCAACCCCCACCCATGGCAGAAAAGATGAGAGACTCCAATAAGAAAGAAGCTGAGTTTATTTAAACGATTGAGGTCTTGCCACCTGAGAATTCCAAGTCTTCCCCTTCAGGCTCCAGAGGAAGGAGGGTCCTTACTGTAAGCAATGCTCCCTCAGCTCAGGGCTCCCCAGTAGATACCAGCCCAAGAGCAGGCTATGCAACCCACCCTCCCAGGGCCTCCTTCCTCCCCCAGCCAGAGGGGACAGGTGGCCAAGTGGAAAACTAGATCAGTATTAAACTGAGGCTTCAGCTGCCTGCCTTATACAGCCCAGCTGGTTTGGGCAGAAAAGCTGAAGTGAAGCCAGCCAGACTGGAGGTCCTAGGATGGGGCTGAAGCTGGGGCATCATGGCTTGCAGGCCCCAGGCAGGCTGGAGCTCAGGCAAAAGCAGTCTCGGTTCCCTTTCCAGGCCCTGGGGGGTCCTCAGTCTTGCTCGCCAAGCTGTAATAGTAGGTCCGCATGCGCTGCTCCACAGCCAGGAAGTCTGGGCGGTCTTCCCACCTGTGGGGGTTCAGGTAGATCCAGGCCACTGACCATATCCCCAGAACCCAGCTTCAGCTGGAGGGCAGACACGCATGGGGGCTCAAAAAATCAGTGTGTGGCGGGGAGGCACCTAGGTGGCTCAATCAAGCATACAGCTCTTGGTTTCAGCTCAGGTCACAATCTCACGGTTGGTGAGATCAAGCCCCATGTCAGGCTCTGCACTGAGACTCTCTCTCTCTCTCTCTCTCTCTCTCTCTCTCTCTCTCTCCCCCTATCTCTCTGCCCCTCCCCTGCTTGGCTTTGTCTCTCTCGAAATAAATAAACATTTAAAAAAATAAAATCAGTGGGGCTGTCAGGGTGGTAGAGTTTTGGGAAATGGAGACGTCTCTTGGATGTGAGTACTAGAATTCGAGTGGTTCTGTACCATGTAATAGAAGAGCTGCCGACATACAGGATGTTGGGGGAACCATCTGTTGAGGGTTAACTGGTGAAGATTTAGGGAACTGAATTCACTGAGTGTCAGGGTTACAACTATCAATGAAGGGGGCCTGGGATATTGAAGGCTGAGGTACTGCACATGTGCCAAGGGCCAGTGTATTTGGATGCCAGGTGCGGACTTTTATGGGTGCAAGTATGCTGCCCCTAGTCTAGCAGAACATTGGAGCATTGATGGTGGGTTCAGTTAGTGAAGAGTTGGGCTACGAATGGTACTGTGTGTGAAATATCCATGTATGGCGTTGGATGCGAGCCTCTTTCAGTATTGGGGTGTTGGTGTACTGAGTACTTCCCAATGGAGACCAGGTCAACACATGTTGGATGGACTGATCATGTATTATTTATCATAAATAGGGTATCTATACATCGGGTTGCTTGGGTGTTTAGGTGTCAATGTCATAGGTGCTGGCCAATGGAATAATGGATGTCCGGGTAGAAAAGGTATCAAATGTTGGAATATCCATGCTCAGTGGATGACAATGGCTCAGTGTAGGACAATATATTGTTTGGGTGTGTGTTGCCTATTTTCTGATGGGAAGTTGAAATACTGATGGTGTTAAAAGTTGGGCTGTTCAAGTGTTGAGCTTGAACACTGGACAGAGGTGGAGGTTTTGAATATATTGAGTATTTGGGTGCTGTAGTGTTGGCTTGTCAGGATAAATAGGTGTTGAATGTTGGACAGCGGGGGACTGAGGAATGAGAGTGGAGTATTATCACATGTCCTGACCATTGGTACTATATTTTGGGTAAAAGAGTACTGCCTTGTTTGAGTATTGCAGGATCAACGTGTTGAGTGTTGGCTGGTGGGGGCCTGAGGTTTTAGATGCTGGAGCATTAGGTGTTTACAGGTAGAGTGTTGGGGTGTTGGCCCATTGGAGCACTATAGGGTCCATGTGTTGAGGTATTTAGCATAGGTGCAGAGAGTAAAGCTACTGCGTGTGAGAAAGACTGTGAACTGGGTGAGTCTTGGGAGGGATGAGTTTTGGACTATTGGTCACCATGACCTCTGGTCCCCGGCCCAGTGTCAACTCAGCTGGGTACCCTTCCCACCCACTGGCACTCACTTGTAGATCCAGCAGTCACTCATGAGTGTGTACATTTCAGGTGGACAGTCCGGCGGGCACTCCATCCTCTTGCCCTCCTCGATGAAGGCTATGACTTCAGGGCCCTTCATCTTCTGCTCGAGCCAGAACCAAGTGCAACATGAGTAACCAAGGCCACCTCACCCTCACCCCCCTTCTCACCCAGCCACCTGCCCACCCGCCTCTGCCCACGCCTGCCTTGTAGGGCTTCTGGCCATAGGAGAAGGCCTCCCACATGGTGACCCCATAGCTCCAAACATCACTGCGGCTGGAGAACTTGCGGAAGTTGAAACATTCAGGCGCATACCACTTGAGCGGCCACTTCCCTGCCGAGCGGGCCTGAAAAGGGGGAGATGTTGCCAGGGCAGGGCTCAGGGACCCTCCACCCACCCACCTCATCCACCTGGGCACCAAAGGGGTGGGGGCTCACAGTATAGTAGCTGTCGTCGGCACCCAGTGCCTTGGAGAGACCGAAGTCGCTGATCTTGGCGTAGTGCCGGTTGACCAGCAGGACGTTGCGGGCTGCCAGGTCACGGTGCACAAAATTTTTCTCTTCCAGGTACTTCATCCCCATGGACACCTGGTGCAGCAGCTCCGCCACGTTGCTGATGGGGATCTCCTCCCTGGGGTGCAGGGGAAAGCAGGGTCAGGTGGGAGGGGACAGCCCGAGTTCCCAAGGGAGCAAAGCCCACACCTCTGACCCAGCTGAGCATGTAGTCAGCAGGTGCTTATTGTGTGCCCAGGCACAGGGCTGGAGATACAGGAAGGAGGGCAGGTGTGAACAGAAGAGGCAAAACCCTCTGTCCTCCTCTGGTCTCAAGACTTTCAATGTCTCCCACATACTATGATTCCCAAACTTACACATTTACCTGCATCCTCTTTGCGCCCCTGGTTGGGGGGGGGGGTCTCATGGGCATCTCAAAAATAATAAAGACAGAGGCACCTGGGTGGCTCAGTCAGTTAAGCATCCGACTCTTGATTTCAGCTCAGGTCATGATCCCAGGGTTGTGGGATCGAGCCCCATGTCAGGCTCTGTGCTGGGCGTGGAGCCTGCTTGGGATTCTCTCTCTCTCTCTCTCTCTCTCTCTCTCTGCCCCTCTCCTACTCTTGTCTCTCTCAAAATAAATAAATAAACTTGAAAATAATAAAAATAAAGATAAAGCGAAGTTCCTGGTTGTTCACACACATACCCAGCTCCCCCCACTGTCCCTTTCTTCTCCAACAACCACATCCTTTCATTGACTTGGGCCAGAAGCACCAGCCTCACCCTCAGCTCCTCTTTCTCACACCTGGCTTCTAATCTGTCAACATACCCTGGCAGCTCTGCCTTCAGAATCCTTCCAGAATCCTTCTACTTCTCTCCACCTCTGCTTCTGCCACCCCAGTCCAGCCTTCATCATTGTAAGCCTGGACCAGAACGAACAGGCACCACCACCCTCATTCCCCATCGCCCATCCTCCCTGAGCACAGAAGCCCAGTCCTGCCACTCCCCCTGTTTAGAGCCTCCCAGGGCTCCCACCACACTTGGGGTGGAAGTCCAAGGTCTCCCCATGGCTCACAAGGTCCTGCATGACCTACCCCATCACTTCCCTACCCTTATCAGCTCCCCCTCTCCTCTTCATTCACTCTGTCGCAGCCATGGGACCTTCCTCACAGTTCTCTCACCACATTGGGCACAGGCACACCTCAGGGCCTTTGCACTGGCTTCTTCCCCCACAGCTGCACTTGGCTGCCTCCCTCAGTTTGCACAGACCTCGCCTTCTCACTTTTCACCTCCCACCGTGACACTCCCAATCTTCTTTTCCATAGTACTTCTCTTCCAACATATTCTACATTGCATTATAATTATCATTGAAAGCCTCTTTTTTCCCAACCAGAATATAGGACAGAGACCTTTGTCCCTTTTGTTCACCGATGAATCCCAAATGCTAGTAACAGTCCCGATTACAGAGAAATTGCCCAGCAAAACCTGTGGAATAACTGAATGTATGAGTCAGCACGAACGCATGCACGAGCTGGGGTACACTGTGAATGTACATGCACCAGTCAGAATAGGAGTTGATGGTCACACGCCTCAGTTGATGGTCACTCACTCAGTGAGTGTCAAAGACCGTGTCTATGAGGGTAAGAGTTTAAGGCACGAGAAAACAAATGAAATCACAGTTTCTTTAGATTGAGGGTCAGCAAATTTTTTCAGTAAAGGGCCAGATAGTAAATATTTTAGCCTTTGCAGGCCACGTATGGTCTCTACCACATACTCTTCTGCTTCTTTTTTTCTTTTACAACCCTTTAAAAATGCCAAGCCATGCAGTACCAAACAACACTGTGGGCTACAGTTTGCTGACAGTGTCTTAGGTCAAAGACAATCGACTATGGACAATCTCACGAGGGCAAAACTTCTAAAGCTCTTACAAGCAGGACCAGACACTGTTCTAAGCACTTTACAAATATCAACTCACATGAGCCTCACAAGAGCCCCCTGAGGTAAATACTGTGATCAGCACTGTGGTACGAGTGAGGAAACTGAGGCACAGACAAACTGAGAGACCTGCCTGGGGTCACACTAGTCAGTGGCAGAGCTGCAGTTCAGATCTGGAGGTCAGACTCTGACGGCTGTGCTGGTAACAGCTCCACCCCATGGGTGTGAGTGTGGGCACGCAGGGCGGCAGGAGTGAGTGTGTCTACAGCTGTGTGAAAACAAGTGTGCCCTCGTGGCTGGAGCACACCCATAAGGACGGATGAGCCTGCTGGGCCCACAAGTTCCAAGTGCCCAGCCCGCCCGGAGCTCACTTCTTCCCAAGCAGGAACTTGTGCAGGGGCCCGCCGCCTGCCATCTCCATGACGAGCATGAGGGCCTCGGCCTGGCAGACGCCGATGAGCCGCACGATGTAGGGGTTGTCCAGCTGGTGCATAATCTGCGCCTCGCGCATCATCTCATCCTTGTCTGTCTTCTCTGTGCTGTGCTTCAACACCTTGATGGCGACGTCAATCTGCTTCCTGCCATGACGTGCACCTGGTCAGCACGGGCCCCGCTCGGCCCCTTGTGCCCACCCAACCCGCCTCTCTTCTCTCTGGCCATGTGTGGTGGATACCGTGGGTTGCCACTTCCTCAGGTGCCAGGAGTGTCGGCCAGGGACAGCTCGCTGCCAAGTCCCTCACCGAGAACTGCCCCTCGCTGAAAAAAAACACTTCAGAGCTACACCCGTCCCCAGGGGCTGCCTGTATCCGGTAGCAAGGCTACAAAGGGGGGCCCCTCTGCAGCTCCCCTGGGTCGGTTAAGGCCTCTGTTGCAACTGCGGCTCAGCCCACCCTCTCCCTGTCCCAGCCTGCTTCTCCCACACCCTCTCAGGTGCTGACCCGAGCCCTCCCAGGTAACCCCCTAGCATGTACTTTTCTGGCCCAGGGTCTGTCTCCCTGGCAAACTGATATCGCATCCTGGCCCCAACCCCCAAGGCCTGGTGAGGCCACACCCTCCTCTGTCCCCCCACCACGGTGGTGCCCCAAACCACGGCAGGAGCAGCCATACTTGCGCATGCGATAGACGCCCTGGCGCACTGAGCCAAAGTTGCCACAGCCAAGTTCTATGTCAGCGATGAGAAGGTTCTCACGCTTCAGGAAGAGCTTCTTGTCCTTGAGCTCCTCAGGGTCACTGTAGGGGCTCTCGTACACACTTGTGTCCATGGGCATTGGCCTTGGCTTCTCTGCGGACACTAGGCGTGCTGGGCATACACACACGTGTGCGCTCCCAAGTCAGGATGAGGGAGTGGGACAAGGGATGGGGAGGGCACAGCAGCCTTGGCACCCGCAAAGCGCACACCCCAGACAACGGTGCACCATCCAGAGCATGCACAGGCACGTGGGTACACGTGTGTGCTCGTGTGCATGCGTGCACTTGTGTACACTCCTGGTCCCCTCTGGGGGGGACTGGGAAGCCACATCCAGTGGGCTCTAAAGGCATATGCGTCTATGTGCACATGTAACCACATGTGCCCATGCATTCACACAAACGCACCCTCGTATACTTGCACCCACGTCTGTGTGTGATGGGGGTCCAAAGGCACATCTGCATGAGAAACTGTTAGTGTGCCAGCTACAGGAAGACCTCTGTGCGTGTGTGTGCACCTATGTCCATGTCTGCCCATGTCTCTGGATGCACCACACAGCCATGTTTACAAGGGCTCCAAAGGTGAGCCTCTGTGTGCACACGCAATCCTGTATTTTCTCTGTGCATGCACACGGGATAGGCTTGCATCTACACATCAAACACATGAGCATCTGCAGCCAGGCATTTTAAAAACAGGGGCTCCAGAGCCTGCCTGCCTGCCTGCCTGGGTTCAAATCCCAGTTCCACTATTGCCCAACCGCAAGACCTTATTAAGTTACTTGCCCTCCTTTCTCATCTGTAAACTGAGAATAATCATCATGACTAACTGGCATGATTAATATGGCATAGCAGAAGCATTCAACAAGCTCAGACACACACGAGCATGGGGCGTGACTGGCACATCGTAGGTACTGAACACATGTGTGTCTGTGGCTCAGGCACAGCCAGATGTACTCCCCTGCGTGTCTGCATGCACCCCATGCACAAGCACACAGGCAGGCGTGATGGATGTGCACCCACGTGGACGTCTGCAGTCACAAGTCAGGCCTGGCCCACATCCCTCCCCTGCCACACCCTGGAGCCCAGCCAGGGACCTTGATCACAGCCTGGCAGGAACCCCACATATACACCTCCAGCTTTGTCAGCTCACCTGGTTCAGGGGTGTATCCATCTGAGTTAAGGGTATCAATCCGTCTCTGAGCCTAAAGGTCATGGGGTCAACAAGGGTCAGCAGGACCTGAGCTGGGGGCACCCAGCCCCTGAGACCCATATTCTCTGAGGATTCCCAGGGACAGTTCTGGGGGGTACCCTCTTCTGGTCCATGGCAGCCCCACTCTCCATCCCAGCCTCGCCCTGGGAACAGGACCCATCACCCACCCGCCCAGCTCCATCCCTCACGACCCAACTTTGAGATGCCAGCTAACTCACATGGGTGAAAGTGGACGGGTGAGCTGGGAGTGTGGGAGCAGCAGCCTCTGGGGGAGCAGAAGTGACAGTGAGGGGGTGGGGCACGGGGTCTTCGCTCATCCCGCCCCCATCCCCCACAGCCCCACTCACCTGAGCTGGCGCTGGCGCTGGAGTTGGGGCAGGCATCCTTCAGGCAGTAGATGAGCCCATCAGCCTTCAGCTTCAGGTACTCTACCAGCTGCAGGGAGGCGGCATCAGGGCCTGGGCTCTTCCCTCCCCCAGAACCCCAAGCAACCCCCCACCACATCCCCTCAACAGCAAGGTAGATGGGCAGCTTACCTGCCAGAGCGTGTCAAACTTGGTCCCCTCAGGAATACAGTATTTGCCTGCCTTGTCCTGGCTGATGAGGTAGTGGTATACGGTTTTCCCGTAGATCAGGGACAGTGCGTACGTGCCCTGCTCCTTCCGGGGCCTCAGCCTGGAAGGGGGAAGGAGGGGGTATCACCCCTATAACCACCTGAGTTCTCCTGTGGTGACCCCCTGCCGGGCCCCAGATCTCACACACACACACACACCCATGGGCTCTGACCCTGACAGTCTCACAGAGAAGTGTCAGGGACTAGGGGAGCCAAGGTCAGGCGCGACTCAACCTCCAGACCTACTGGTAACAGGTGGCGGGGTGGAGTCTGGGAGGGAAATGAGAGGAGAATGGCAGTGTCCACAGGGAGACACAGCTGTCCAAGGGCCAGTATGTGACCATCCACGGGGGAATACTGGGCCTCCCACGGTGGACACTCAGCCCAGAAGAGCCTGAGGCTCACACAGCTGAACACGTGGCCATCCAGGGGAGAACACTGAACCAGCCACAAGCAGACACCGGGTCCTCCACAGCAGAGTATGTGGCCTTCCTTAGGAGACACTCAGCCATTCACCAGGGATACTTGGCCATCCACAGGATATTGAGCTATCTATGGTAGACACTCAGCCACCCACAGAGGCCACAGAAGTCTCTGCAGGCAGACTTAAAATACTCTCTTGGGGAGAGAAAGCCACTTTTCCATGAAGAGCCACAGAGGTAAACACAACTCCATGGCTCGCTCCTGGGGCACCTTTGTACAAATCAGAGTAGGTCACCTTGTCATCACAACAGACCCGCTAGTTACTGTGAAGACTGACCTTTGACAGAGTGAGACCTTTGATTGTCCTCTGCTGGAAATTTGCCAAAATAAGTACACAAATCTTCCTAGTCTATGAATGGGAACTAAGCCCCTCGAAGAATAGGGGCTTTGTGTGGTAAGACCTTGTCCGCACACGCACACACACACACACAGGCCAAGTTAGAGCCAGATGCCTGCACCCCCTCATCCCACAGTGAAACCAACCAACACCTCCCACAAAACAATTTTGTTTCGAGTCACTGGCACAAGGTTCTACTCCAGAGTTAAGTGTAAATTTCCAATGGAGGATGGACAGCAACGGGTCCTGGGGGTCTCAGGTCTTGTACAAGAAGTTGTAGGCAGCTGACCCATAATCTGAGGGATTGTATTACGTTGCAGAAGAGCTGGCTGTGGGCGGGCAGCAGGAAGTAGGCATCAGGATGGCCTGCAGGTGGTGTAAACTCTCTGACAGGGCTTTGGCCCACGGATAAATGTTTACTGAATGTTAACCATGTCTCAGGCACTGTTCTAAGGGCAGAGATACAGTGGTAAGCAAGAGAGATGTGAGCCCACCTTGTAATCAAGCCCTCCCTTAGGTCAAAGGGATGGGGAAAATATCTTCTAAATTGCCATGGCAAAACCTGAGAGTGGGACAGAAGGGCAGCAAGTTCCCAGGAGAACAATGCAATGAAGCAAGATATAATTCCTAGGCTGGCCCACAATTAGGGATGCCTTAAGACATAGGAAACCAGGGTACAGGGTGATAGGGGAGCCCCAAGGGCAGAGAAGAGAACCCACAACAAACTAAAATGCAAATGTCCCACAGAAAGGAAAGCACTTCCATAACTAGACTGGTGGGGTAGCTTGGAGGTTATGGTTTCTAATTACTAGTTCTCTTCTTTTGAGTAGTGAAAAAGACCTCCCTCAGGTCCACATCTTAAGTTTTGAACTAACAGCAGAAACTCAACACCCAGGCTCACTAGCAAACGTATATGTAAAATTGAAAACACCACCACAATATTAGGCATTCTTTCCCATCAACAGATAGAGTCTCAGGGCACCTGGGCGGCTCAGTCGGTCAAGTGGCTGACTCTTGATTTTGGCTCAGGTCATGATGGAGCCCCCTGCATCTGGCTCTGCACTGACAGTGCAGAGACTGCTTGGGATTCTCACTCTCCCTCTCTCTCTGCCCTTCCCCCATGTGTGCATGCACACACACACACACTCTCTCTCTCTCTCTCTCAAAATAAATAAACTTAAAAGAAAAAAAACATAGAGGAAGTCTCATTCTGTATCTCCTGAATCCAGGCCTTATCACATGACTCGCTTGGGCCAATAAGACATTAGCAAATGTGACACGAGGTGAGGCTTGGAAAGTGGTCAAGCAGTGGGCTCCCTTGCCCTCTCTTGCTTGTCCTGGCAACCCTGCCACCATTGGAATGAGTCCAGGTTAGCCTGTTGGAGATGCCCCAGGAAGGAGAACCCAGGCACGCCAGGCTGCCAACTGCCAGACATGTGAGGCCATCCTAGACCATCCAGCCCCAGTCCACACCCCACCACGTCTGACTGCAGCCACATGAGCGAGCTCAAAGGAAACCAGTACAAGAATCACCCAGTTGAACTAAGCCCACACTGCCGACCCCCTGAATCAAGGGGGGAATAAATAATGTTGTTTTAAGCCATGATATTTTAGGATGGCTTGTTACATAGCAAAGGCTAACTGATAACACTCTCTTTGGAAAGAGATATGTGAATTCATAAAAGAACAGCGGCCAATTCCCACATAATAACCACATAGGCCAAAGACATTGATGTGGTCACCATGTATATTTCAATGCCACAAATTCTACTTTATTTACCAAAAAAACCCAGTAGGTGGTCGCAGTTCTTTGCCTCTGCAGTTCAAACTTAACTTAAGCTAGAAGTGCCAGCTAAGAAATCAACGTGTATCTCTACTTCCGAATATACAGAACCTGGTAACAGTAATATAAGAGCTATCATTTATTGAGATACTGGTTCTAAATTCTTCACATAGTTGCCATTTGACCTTCACAGCATTCCCCCACAAGGTAGGTACTATTATTGTCCCCATTTTGCAGATGAGGAAACTGAGGTATTAGATTGCACAACTGGTTAGAAGTCGAGCCAGGATTCAAATCAATTCAAATCAATTAATTGCTAATAGGACTGACAGCCAGCTCTGTCACACGATTATCTGTGCCACCCTGAGAAAGTCACTTATCCTCTCAGTTTCCTCACATGTAAAATGAGACAGTTTAACTAAATCAGAGGTTCTTAACCCAAAAAGGGCTCCAAGAATGAGGCTCAGGTTCAACCACGATCTTCTGTAGCTTCTTGTGTGCAAAATCTCTGGAGTAAACATGTTTGGGGTCGAGAAAGGGGTTCAGCTTTGGTAAGATTCCCACAAGGGTCTGTGATCCAGAAGAGGTTAGGAAACACTTAACAATATAATCTTAAAGGCCCTTTCCAGAGGTCAGGTTTCTTTTCAAGTTGAATCAACCACTCCATAAACCCTGAGATTATAAAGAAAGCTTTGGCAACAAACAGCATGAGGTACAATTCCATCCATTCTTCGGCAGCTCTGACCTGTGGTCAATAGTTAAGCGTGGCCCTGGTTTTAACTCCAGGCCTGAGTAACATGCATCTTTCTATCATACCCTACACCCTTATCTCAGAACTGGACCAGTTCTGGGCTTGTGCCAGGCATCATGACCCACCAGGGGTGTTCCCCTCCTCCCAGCCCCATACAAGGTTCTATGCCTACAGCTTTGACCCTTGGCCCCTAACTATCCTCTGTAGCTTTGACCTTCAGCCCCTAACTATCCCCATATTGAGAAAGCAGTTATTGACTGCAGGAACCACAAAAGCAATCTACAATAGCTTCTGTCCAAAGCATGCCTTGCCTAATTTTCCAATAGCCTGGCTCAAAGTAGCTGCTTCTGGTCTCCTGACATTGCCCAGTGTTAAGTCACTGTCCTTGATACTGTCACTGCTCTACCTGGTTCTGAACCTCAGTGCCAGTTCAGTCTCTATACTGTACCTGATCCTTGTTCCCTCAGCCTCAGTCTCCCATGGCTCATGTTGACCCTACCTGCCTCTGTGACTTCGAGTTTGACATCCAAGGCACCCATAGCTGGTCAAAGCCCTTGGCCTAGGCTCTCCTGAGATTCCTCTAACCTCAGTAGACCAACTAATTGTCATAAACTCTGCAGAAAGTTTGCAGACTTTTCCTTGGGGCAGAGGAATTCGTTGTCAAACATCTTCCATGGAAGCTTAAGATATGAAAGAGGTCAAAGCTGAGCTAGGGTGGGGACAGCAGCTGGCAGGTAGCACAGCCTGGGTTCCCTGGATTTGTTTTGTGTCTTCCTGCTCCACAAGGACAGGGATTTGTGTCCGTTTTGTTCACTGCTATGTCCTCAGTGCCTGAAACATGCCTGGCACATAGTAGATGTTCAGTAAATATTTGCTGAATGAAGGAGAGGAAATTGAAGCAGTTAGAAGTTCAGCTACTTGCCCAGCAGCCTGAGCTGATAAATAGCAGAGCCTGGATTCCCACCCAAACAGTCCAGCTCTGGAGTCCTAACCACTACAGATCCTTTCTCATATAATGTCCCTACCACACACTCAGAAACACACTAGCCACTTGCACATGTTAGCACAGGCGCACCCCTCCCTGCACACTGCACACTGCACACTGAGGTCTGCCCCAGCCTCCAGGATTCTGGCCAACAAGCCCCAGCCTCACCGCCCTAAAGCCCCAGGCCTCAAGCCCCACATACAGGAACTTGCCGTCGGTCTGCGAGCCCGAATAGAGTTTGCGCTCTGCCTCCTCTCGAGTCAGGCTGCTGTGGTACCAGGGCATCCTCTCGTGAGCTGTTGTGGCAATGAGCTTCTCCACCTGGGGAGCCTGGCTGATGATGGCCTGCTCCAGGGCCTCACCCTAGGGAAGGGAGGATGGAGGAGCCAGGAGACTGATAACTGTCACCAGGGGCGTGACCACAAGAACCCTCTTCCCTCCTCTGGACCTTCCTAATTTCCTCTGTCCCTATGAGACCCTTCACCCTAGACCCACCTAGAGTGAGTCCTTCAGGTTGTTGAGGACAGCCCCCCTCTCCAGACACCCCCCTCCTACCCCCCGCCCCCGCCATCTCCACGGTCCTTCTCCAACCTCCCGCCCATCTAGGGCCACGCCCCAGACCGCGCCTTACAGGCGGTCCAAGCTCATCTTCAGCTCGAAGATCTGACACTGGTTGTCGGGTATTGCAAGCTGTTGAAGACCACAGCCCGGGCCCGCCCCCAGCCCAGGCCCAGGGCAACCTTCAACAGCTGTCTGGCATAGGCTTGCACCTAGGCGTCACTCAGCCCCCTCCCTACGAGGCCACCTCTTAGGTCCTGCCCCCAACCAGGACCGCATCCACCCCTCCAGCTTCCAAATCTGACGAAGCACAGCAAAGCGCAGGCTGAAGAATGTAATCGCTCTCCCCAGTCCCCAAGGCTCTCTCGCCCTCAAGGGCCTGTTCTCCCCGGCCCCGCCCCCAGGGCCCGCCCCCTCGGACCAGCGCTCTCACCTCCAGCTTCCACGTCTGGCGCACGTAGTCGCGCACCATGGCGTCGCGCAGGCAATCGAAGACCCCGGGCTGCGGCTCGAGCCCGGACGGCCGGTTGCACGGCTTGCGCAGGTTGCAGGGCAGCCCGTCGGGATCGCGCGAGTAGAACTCGCAGAGCTCGGCGGGGCCGCAGTGCGCCTTACCGCCAGCGATGGCGTAAGTGCCGTTGAGCTGGCGCTCGATGGGGAAGTGGTGGAAACGCACATCGTGCACGAGCGAGAGCACGTAGCCGCCCAGCGAGCGCAGGCACTGGCGCAGCAGGAAGAGCCCGTCGGCCATGCCCGCCAGCTTCAGGTGCTCCTCCGCCTCGGCGCGCGAGATGCTGCCATAGAAGAAGGGCAGGTGCGCCGCGGGGTCCGGCATCGCCGCCGCCGCCCCTGTGCCTCGCCAGACCCTGCGGGTTCAGAACAAGATGGAGGGCACGTCAGGGTCTCGGCTTGCCTTCTTGAACTCTGTCCACTGGGCCCAGAGATAGTGGGAGAGAGGACGCATTGAGGGGCATCAGTGTCATAGTGCAGAGCCTCTTTACGCCAGAATAAACTTGGAGAGGAGCCCCCGCCGGCTGGGCTCAGATCGGAGGATCCCCAATCCTCCTCTGACTTTTCAGAGACTTTGTGTGGAACGCCCAGACACCCCCACGGGCCCACACACACCAGAACCTGGAACCATTCATTCATTTCCCAAACACGTGTTGAATTAATTGTGTTTCAGCTCAGCGCTGGATATGAGTGAATAAGACAGGCCCTGCCCTCCTGAATACTGAACAATCTGAAGGGGGGGGGGGGAATACATTAAACAAGGAAACAGGCAAAAATAGTAATTACAGACTGAGACCAGTGTTATAAAGGAAATAGAGTGCTATTAAGAGAGAGAAGAGGCCACTGTAGCTGGGAAGGTCGCCTTGTCTGAGGTAGTAGCATTTGAATTGAGATCTGAAAGATGAGGATGAACCAGCTTTTCAAAAATCGTGGAAGAGAGAACATCAGGCATAGGGAACAAAGCTGGAACAAGTTTTGTTCTTCAAAAGAACCTTTCTCTATTAACCTTCCCTTCTTCCTTTCCACTGAGTCTCCCTGGCCTTAGAAATTCCGCTTTACCCTGCCCCCTCTGCCTTCACGGACAAATTTCTAGAAAGCATAAATTAATTTGAATATCCATCAATAGGATATTGGTTAAATACATTAGGGTTTAACTCCAACGTGAACTTTGATACAGCCACTAAATAAAATGAGATGTGTGATGGGGGAGGGGGAGAGGGAGAAGGAATTAAGGATATTTAGATAAATATCTGGTAAGGCAGATAACCTAAAATTATCTGCTTTTAATTTTCTGGGGTGATGGTACAATGGCTGATATCTTGATAAGCTTTGGGTTATACAAGTGTCTCAATTTCTCTAAGAATGTGCTAAAATTTGTTCATTTCATTATATTTGGACCCCTTATTTTAAAAAAAAAAGAAAATATTGAACGCTAGTTAATGATCTGTATGTGGAAATATTTACCTCTGATGGCTGTAATTTACTTTGAAAGGCATCCAGAAAAATAACATTGATTGATGGATAGACAGGTTAACAGATAAGTCTTATTATTCAGAGTAGTTCTGTAAAGTCATTGCAAACACTGAATTAGCAAATACTAAATGATCGCTCCTAGAGGAATCCAGGGTTAGGTTCCTTCAAGTTTCTGGTCACAACACTTTCTTTTTTCTTTTTTCTCTTTTCTCTTTTTTCTTTTTTCTTTTCTTTCTTTCTTTTTTTTTTTTTTTTCAGTATTCTCTGCACCCAATGTGGGGCTCAAACTCACCACCCCATGATCAAGAGTTGCATGCTCTTCTGACTGAGCCAGCCAGGCACCCCACAACTTAAAATTTTTTTAAGTAGGCTCCACACTCAACGTGACTTGAACTCATGACCCCAAGATTAAGACTCACATGTTCTACCAACTGAGCCAGCCTAGGCCCCCCCACTCTCTGGTCAATATTTTCATCAACTGATCAGTACTTAACCTTGTTTCTGCTTAAAGACACTTTATTTGATATATATTGTTGGTTCATTAACATTGAATGCTCAGCCAATAGCGCTATAGCTAAGATTACCTGACAACCCAGACTTTTCCTGTAAGGCACATCACAGCCTTCTTGCACGTAGGAATACAAGATAGCACTGCAGCACTGCACTGCCCTTTAAACAGTGAAATCACCAACAAAAAGCACAAAAAAATGTGCACCAAATAGAGCGAAGGACACTTGTTTACAGTATGAGAAGTAAAACAAAAAGGTAGAGAAAAGTGTCACCTTGTTTGACCTCAGTGGGAATGCGCATGTCAGTTGACTCAAATTTCTTGCTTCTCTGGGTATGTTCTTGAATGACTGTGAAAGGGCCTTGAGTATTAGTTTGGGGGTTATAAATAAATTTTAGCAAGTAGGCTAAATACAGAACATCCTAATAATGAGGATAGACTGTATGTGATAAAGTGAATATAACAATATTAATTGTAGAACTATGGGATGGTTAACGGGTATATAATTCTTCCCATTTTGCTGTATATTTGGAAGTGTTTATACAATATTGAAAAAACTCATCTCCCTATAACAATTTCCAAACATTTCTCTAGGGTGGGCCCAGCAAGCCCACCCAGGCATAGGTTACATTCAGGGGAAGATCCTTGGGTGCCTTTCTTAGTTAAGCAAAAGTAAGCAGGGGGTGCAAAGAAGGCCTTTGTGGGTTGGAAAAGGCTGCCTTACCTCTGGGTGTCCAGGGACAGGCAAGGATGGGCACAGGGGCTGAAAGGAAGATACTGGAATGGGAATCAGGTGAGATCTGAGTCAGGGTAGCCAGAGGAGGAACCAGAATCTGCATTCTAACCAGACGGTTCCTGACATTTGGTTTGGGAAGGCCAGGCTTGAGAGGGTTCCTGGATGTCCCAACAGTTACAGGTAGGTGATTAATCAGAGACTGCATTTGTGTCCCACCTGGAGATATAGGTCACCATTCCATCAGAGTGTTTAAGAAGCAAAAAGGGTTCCTGGGTATTTACCCTAGAGAAATGGAAACTTGTATTCACACAAAAACCTACACAGGAAATGTTTATAGCAGCTCTACTCACAACTGCCAAATTTTGGAAACAAATGTATCTCAACAGATGAATAGATAACTATGGTACATCACTACCATGGGATACTACCCAGCAATAAAATGAAAGGAAATGTCCACAACACATGGATGAATCTCAAAGGCATCACGCTGAGTGAACGAAGCCAAACTCCAAAGGCTACAAACTGTATAATTCCATTCAAAACTGTATCAGTGGAGAACAAAGCATCAGTGGTTGCCAGAGGCTGGGGGCCAAGGAGAAGGATTGACTAGAAGAGACATGAGGGAATATGGGAGAATAGTCAGTATCTCAATTGAGATGATAGTTTCTTGGATATATGTATTTGTCAAATCTCATGGAAGTGTTCACTAAAATGGGTGAATTTTACTGTATGTAAATTCTACCTTAGTTGTTGGGTTTTTAACTAAAGGAGTTGGAAACTATAGACAAACCAGGCACTAAAAATAATAACTGAAATAGGAAAGAAAGTGCTGTCTACACCCCTGCTCTACTTTCTTGACTCCCACCCCCTCATCCAGCGTCACAGTCTGCCCCCCACCTCCACCAGGATACTCTCCAGGCCAGAGAGGAAACACTGATATCACCACCTGGTGGGCACCAGGCAAGCCCTCCTCAATGCTGGGTCCCCTGAATGATGGACACAAGTGACCCTTTCCTCCTGCTTGAGCTTCTTGGCTCTCCTCGGTCCTTCACAGGCTCCCTGATATGCCTCCTCCCTCTCTGATGGTTCCTGCCGCCTCTCCTCCCCCAGCCCTGGTAGCCCTACTTGGGCCATTCTGTCTGTGGCTATAAACATGTTCACCTGTCTAGTTCAGACCTCTCTGTTTGTGCTGGCATCACCTCCTTTGATCTCTACCTGCTGTTTCTATTAATAAAATCTGAGATCCAGATCTAACTCACATAGTGTTTGTGGTTGGCTAAACCCCACAGTCTGTTTCCCATGAGCTGAGCTCTAGGGTCTGCGAGTTGCTTCTCAGCAGTTTTTCCCCCCAAAGACTCCCTTGCTCAAGAACTTACTGTGGCTCCCTCCAGCTCACTTCATTGAACTAACTAAATTCTTCAACTGCTCCACCTGGGTTGTGCTATTAGCCTTCTTTCAAATTCACGTCCATACTTTTATCCATGCAGTGCTCTTCACTGGGTACACCCTCCCCACTCCTCTCCATCCTCCCAAAGACAGCCATCCCTGCCTCAAAGACTCATATAGTCACTCCCTATACACAGGACACAGGACCAGGCAGCAAGGTGGGGGCTTGTCCATGGAGCTGTGGGGAGTGGTGGGGGTAGTGATGCTGGTCTCTGGGGCAGGAAGCTGTGGCAGGAAATTGTCGGCAACACAGTTTGAGAAGCTCCTCCCCGCAGTGGCCACAGGTGCAACGTGGGTAGCCAGAGACAGATTAAGGCAGAAGGGGGGTGGGGAGAGGCTGGCCCTTGGGGCCCAGTTCAGGACCACAAGCCATGATTGGCCACCTCAGACCAAAGGCCAAGGTATGCCAGAGGCAGGACCATCACCCGTGCATTCTCAGCTTTATCACAACCTCCCTGTCTCACTGCCAATAATGACAACACTAATAATAACACGACACTGCATGGCAGGTGGGTCCAGGGGTTACCCAGCCCTGTGTCTGCTTTTGTCTCCCTATGCCTTTCTGGGCTGTCCTCACTAGTAAAATAGGGGATGAGAGTCGGAGCGATCAACTTTCCAGTGACCCTGTGGGCCAGAAATGCTGGGGAGGCCAGAGGAAGTGGACAGCAGGAGGCAGAAGATGGTGAGCCAGGTAGACAGGAGGCTGGAATATTTGTCCATGCAGCACCACTGCAAGCCAGCCCAGCATGGAGTCTTTGCTTTCAGAGGAGCTGGGCCAGTCTGCAGCTTCCTGGTAGGACATGGATGGGAAGGTCAGATGTTTCTATCCTGAGCTATGTCCCCACAGACTCAGTGGCTTTCCCAGGAGACAAGCTCACCATTAGACTCCCCCGCCCCAGTCCTGCCTAGACTGACCCCGTCTAGCCTCATGAGCTGTGAGTTCAGAGATCCTAATTTGGCCTTCCCAGCCAGAGTTTTCAGTTCAACTGAGAGATGATGGGACACCAGTCTTGTTTTCACAGCCCAGGCCCTGGGAGGAAAGGAGGAAACCTGTGGTCCTTGGTCAAAATGATCTACCTGAAATTCAACCATTCAAGGATCCTCCTTGGGTAAAGGTGGGGTTCAATTATATCTATGCCAGAGAGACATGATACTCCAAACATACTTCAAAGGGGAAAAAAAGGCTCAAGAGGTCAAACACATTTTCTGAAGCTGTGGAAAGCATATTAGCATATTAAAGGCTCTGAGAAGACCTGCATGGAAGGATGGTTTAGTTTTGTTTTATCCCCACTCCTAAGTAGCAGAGCCTTGAGGGTCTACTACTCATAGAACATACTCTGAGCATCAAAAGTCCCAATTAGATGTCCATCGGGAGATCCAGAGGGAAGACTAAGGCAGTCAGGCTACAGAGGGAACAAGTCCATCCAACTGGACTTGGTGAGAGGGGGCAGCAGTGGCACCAGCCAGGCCTGGGGGCTCCATATGCCATCCTCAGCCAGACATCAGAAGTGCCTCCACCAAGGGCACTGCTGAAATGGGGGCCCAACCCTTCTGCCCAAGCCTCCTTTCACTGACCCCAGTTCCCTGCCTGAGACCCCAAGTCCCCCCTGAAGCCATGTTTCCTGCTCTCTAGTCTGCAGGCCATGGTGGGGTTCCCCTTTTGCCTGCCAACAGAGGTAGCACAGGCAATTTCAGCCAATAAAATGCTACCTTGGTTACATTCTAAGTCATAATGACAGCAGTTGTCAATGTGCCACGGGTGGCAATAGGCCCTTTCATATTTTTCCCTGACACCAGGGGATCAGATTCCAACCATAGAATCAGAGATCTACTGTATCACAGTAGTGTGGCCCTGGGCCGTGAGGTAAGCTCACCAGACCCCACCTGTAAAATGGTGGAAGCAAAGGTGCCTAATACTGGGAAATTGTGGGGATTCCCTGAGATAAGACTCACGGAGCACCAAGCACAGCACCTGGCCCACCATCGTGTTATCATGTCCTTCTCTTGCTCTCAGCCCTCCAGGACTCCCACCTGACTCAGGGTTAAAGCCCAAGTGCTCGCCGTGGCCCCCAAGTCCTTACACAATCTGCTCCTACACCACTTTGTCCTCATTCACTCCTCACCAGCCACATGGGCCTCCTTATGTTACTTGTTCAGGTGAATTGATCAAATCAGGCATGGTCCAACCTCGGGGCCTTTGCACTGTCTGTTCCCTCTGCCTGGACACTCTTCCCTCAAAATCCCTCACTTTATTTGAGTCTCTGCCTAAATATCACCTCCTCCTCCAAGAGTTCTTCCCTGATCCCCCTCTCTAAAATCACCTCCCCTTCTCTCTCTATCCCTGACCCAGCTTTATTGTTCTTCACCACCAAAAATGTGGTTTATCCACCAACTTGTTGACATAGGACTTTGCCCCCTGTTTGAATGTAAGCACCATGACAGTGGAGACTCTGTCTTGTTCCCCTGCCTATGTCAGCAAGGCGTATATACATAATAGGTGGCCATACCCTTCTCCTGGCCACATGCTTCAGGTCCCCTCCATTGTCCCCTCCTAGAAGTGTTCCATGATTTCTGCTCCACCCTCCCCAGGCTGAGTGAGAGACCTCCACTGTTGTCCCAGGGCCCTTCCTCCCACATCACAGCCCTGACAGTCACGTATGACCACAGTCTGTTGACTCCCCTGCCTCTGACCAAGCTGAGCTCCCCAAAGCAGAGCCTATGGCCATCTTGTTTTCTCCTGCAGCCCCTGCTTCCTTCCAATAAGTACATGTCAAACAGGTTAGTGCCAGGGACTTTGCTATGAGCATTATCCATTGAATCTAAACCTCACCTCAACTCCATTAAATGGAAATTGTTACCCCCACTCCTCAGCTAAAGCAACTGAGGCTCAGAGAGGTTAATGTCATGTTCAAAATCATGGAACCTGCAAGTGGCAGTCAGGATTTGAATGCAGGTCTCAGACCCAGCAATCTGCACTCACCACTTCAGTGAATGTCCTTGAGGAGACAGAATCCACAGTTCTGAGCTAGATCTCTAGGGGCTTTCACCCCAGGCTGGCCTGGGACTGTCAGGGCCCAGAGTGCTAGGCTGTTGTGAGGTTGGGGATAGGACCTTGCATCCAGCAGATTCGCTAAGTGTCTGTTGATCGACTGGACAATGCCAGAAGAGCAGTCCCCCCTCCCCTCCCCCCACCTCAACCTCTGCTGCCTTGGTTTTAAGGGCTGTGTGACCTCAGCAAGGAGCTTTCCCTCTCTGGATGTCAGGCTCTGTGGCTGTGAAAGGGAGACAAGGAAAGGCTTAGGGGGTGGGAGAGGTGAGATGATGAGTCGGGAGGACAGAGCCTATAGAGACATGGGGACAGGGGGGTGCTGTCCTGTGCACTGCGGGATTGCAGGGTGTTTAGCATCTTTCCTAGCCTGTATCTACTAGATGCCAGCAACAGCCCCTGAGTCATGACCAAAAATGTCTCCAGACATTGTCAAATGTCCCTGGGGGGCAAAAGGGGTGCCAAAATTGGCTCCCTTTGAGAACCACAGCCTTGACCTATGCTTTGGGGAAGGGAGTGGTCAGCATGGAGAGGTCTGACTGCTGCAGCCCCTAGGAGAGTCTCCAGAAGCTGCAAAGTCCAGAGCCTGACCGCCCAGAGCTAATAATGATAATTAGAATTACAGCAACATGCTCACATAGCATCTACTATGTGCCAGGCACTCTAGATTTACGGTTGACCCCAGAACAGCAGTGGTGTGAAGTGCTCAGGTCCATTTACACACAGATTTTTTACAGGACTGTAAATGCCTTTCCCCTTGTGAATTTCTCCATACTATTTCATTTTGTCTAGGTTACTTTACTGTAAGAATACAGTAACATACAAAATACGTGTTACACTGTCTATATTATTGGAAGGTTTCCAGTCAACAGTAGGCTATTAGTAGCTAATTTGGGGGCAGTCAAAAGTTCTGTGCAGATTTTCAACTGCATCTGGGTTTCGGCACCTTTAACCCCCATGCTGTTCCAGGGTCAACTATATTAGTTCCCCTAATCCTCACAAGAACCTTGTGAGTGAAGGATTTATGGAGCCAGGACCTGATGCACACAGAGGTGCAGTGACTTGCCTGAGGTCCCACAGCACACACAGCAGGTGGCAGGGCCAGGACGCAGGTCTAGACCGCCTGGCTCCAGAGTGTGCACGTCCCGCTATCCAGGCCGCCTGCCTGCCCTGTGTCCTGGCCGGTGCCATGTGCATGAGGCAGGAGGACAGGTGTGAAAAGGAAGAAGAGACGCTGCACTGGAGGAGAAGAGCCTTCAGACGCGGCAAAGATTTTTTTCATCCCGGGAGTCCCTGGCCCTAATCTCTCAGCAAAGCCTCATTAAGCACCCACTGTGTGCTCGCCATCCTGGCTGAGATAAGAGTAACGAAACTCACCTTGAGTTGTTTACCATAGGAACCCCTGCCTTGGACATTTTTCCCAACCTCTCACCCAAGACACAAGAGCCAGGCGCCTGCAAGGTGCCCATATTTGCACCTGCATTTAACAGACGTGCAAACCTCAGTTTGCTCAGAAAGTCCACCCAACTTGCTGACACATCGCAGTTGAGTAGGATTCAAACTGTTTTCTCCTTCGCTTCTCTGGGCCCCTCTCTAACCTGAGCTCCCCTACAAGTGGCTCAAGCCTGCCCTGCATCCCCTGAGAGGAATTTTTTTGTTCAGGTTCACAGCCCTGTTGAGCCACCCTCATATTCACAGGGCTGAGTTGGGGGAGGGGGAAGACAACATGTTTGCTTTCTCTGGAGGATTCTCTGCTTCCTGGAGCCAAGGGTGTCACCCTGATGGGGGCCCAGGAGGAGGTGAGGGACTGAGCAGGCATCTCTGGGTCCCCTGGACACTACCGCTCAGCTGACACTCTGGCAAGGAATCTGTTTCCTTCAGGGTGGCTGGAAGCCATGTCTGCTTCCTTTTCCAGCTGGACACCACCCATCATCCCAATCTGACGGCCCCTCCCGGTCATTCCCAGTGGCCTCCTGACTCTGTCCTTCTCCACCAGACCAAGGCTACCCGTGGAAATGGTGAGCGGGTGCTGTTCCGTCCAGGATGACTTACCTGGAGTTGTGTCGATGGTATCAAGGCAAATGGGCCGCCTGCAAGATCTCTGGTCCCCAACGTCAACAGCTGGCTCTAGATGAAGAATTAAGGCCCAAGAAACTAACGTGGGTCTCTGTGCAGTCCAAGCCCCCAGCGTGAGGCCCTGCGGCTAACCACCCCCTCACATGCCCAGGCCGAGTGTAAGTAGGCCACACCCCAGGGGATCTTCACCCTCTGCCAGCTGCCTTGAGTCCCCTGGGGTGTGGCTGCAGTGGCAGGACAGGGGCAGAAGGCCGAAGAACGGCCACTCACCTGGACACACCAGCAGCAGCGCAAAGGCCCAAGCTGGCAGGGACCAGGCCCGGAAGGCCTGGTGTGCTCTCAGCAGCTGGTTTCTCCGAAACTCAACTTATTTCCTTCATGTGAAGACAGGAAAGGGGGCTGCGTCTGAAGTTTACGCCAAAGTCACAAAGTGCTGCGTTCAAGGAAAATCAAAAGTCACATGATCCAGGGAGGGCACAGGGTATTTCCTGCGCCGAGCAGTGCCTGCCACTTGCTGGGGGAAACTGAGGCTAGCTGCAGGGTTGCACCGGCAGGCAAAGTGACAACTCCAAGAGCACCCCCAAAGCCAGGGGCGGGGAATGCCAGAAGGTGGGGGGGGGGGGGGGTAGAGCAGGGGCAGAGGGAGGCTGATCCCCAGGACTCGTGGGAAACAGGAATGCCCCTACTTCCCCCTCCCAAGGTGGCAAGGACCCAAGGCCTGCCTGCCTGCCGAACTGCTCCTAAAAGTGATTTATTTATTTCACAGGCAGGTGAAAGCTGGAGAGAGGAGAAATTTGCTAAGTAGAGCCATACCTCAAAGGTTCAGTGCACCTACTGTGTGCCAGGCATTGGGACAGCAATGACAACCCTGTCCCTGCCTTAAATGGGTCACAGGCTAGAGGAGGAGGCAGCTGAGTCAACAGGGAGATCAGGTCTGGGGCGGTGGAAGCCTGGGCACTATGTGTATTCAGAGGAGCCCCAACGCACATGGGTGGTGTCAGAAGGATTCGGAGAGGGATCAGTCATTTCACCAAGACACAGAGACAGTGTGTCTCCCAATGCCCACCTGCTCCCAGCCCACCCCACCTCGAACCTTCCCCACACACTGCACCTGGCTGATCACCACCTCCTGCTCTGGCCACACCTCCTCCTCATTCTCTTTTCCTCCCTTCCCTCCCACTCACCCACACCCATGATGACTGAGTGGCCACACCTCACATCTACTCCTTGCTGCATAGCCACTGCCCATGCTTGGTGTCCACGTCTCTTCTTCTCTCCCTCCAGGGGCTGCAAGGCCTCAGGGGGCTCTCTCCCCCACCACTTCCTTGCCCTCCTGGATGCATGGGGATGTCTTCAGTGGCTTGTCCACAAGCATGGCCTCAGGGATGGTGTGGGGCCATCCTAGACCCACAAGAGACCCCAAGAACATTTCTTCTCTGGGTCCTGTCACCCTGGGGGGTGTGCGCCCAGCCCCACAACCTGCCTCATGGTTCCTCTATGCTCCACCCCAGGCCTTCTTTCCTGAGGACCTCTCTCCAGTCCCTACTGTCCCCCCCAGTTCCTTAAATCCCCCTCTCCCCACTCAAGAAATCTTTGTTTCTGGGTTCCAGGCTGGGATACTTTTCTCCTACATATATTCCCCCCAAACTGTTTTTGTTAGAAAATTTCTCTTCCCCCACAGGCACCGTGAAACTCAGGATGCAGAAAAAAAATCTGCTTCCACACTGGATAATCCTTTCTGGAGGGAGAGAAGAATGCCCCAGCAGAGTGAGGAGAGAAGAAATAATGGCATCAGAATCACACAATCGGCAGTGATAATAGCACTTACTGAGTCCTTTACTACGTGCCAGAAAACATCGCAAGCAGTTTACAATTTAATCCATATAACCCATTTAATCCATTTTCCAAATGAGTTGAGAGAAGCCCAGAGAGGCCAAATGGCCAGGCAGGAGTGAAGCCCGGGCAGTCTGGGCCCATAGCCCACCCACTGACGGACACGGGAGAAGGAAAAGACTAGAAGGTGAGCAGGCTACACACAGAGCACCTGCAAGGCAGCAGCATTTGGGGCCTCCAGACTCTGGGGACGTCAGGCCTGAGAAGGGGACTCCTAGTCCCTGTGTGGCACTGGTTCAGCTGCCCTCCGAGCCCCTTGCGGGTCCTAGAGGTTGCTTTCTGAAACTACAGAGGCCCTGCGGTGCTCAGACTCCGTTTGAGATTGGCTTGCAGATAAGGCCATGTGTTTCGCCAAAAGGGAGTCAAGAGAGGTAGGCGGGTCTTTTGAATGTTCAGAGGAAAGAGCAAACAGATGACGGATGGAAATGTGGGCTGGGAAAATTGGGGTGCATTTGTTTGGGTCGGGTCCACACATGCAAAGAGACTCGGAAGACATTGGTGGCTTGTTCTCACGCCTCCAGGCCTTTACCATTGCAGTGTCCCAGCCTGAACTCACTTCCCGACCACCTCAACTGCCTGACTCCTCCTCCTCCTCCAGGTCCATGATTAAATGTGGGTTCCTCCAGGAAGCCTTCCAATCTTCAAATAGATCAGTGCAGGGCCTTTTGTCAGTTTCACCTGACTTTCAGGCAGGCCACACTTGGCCTCCAGAGCTAAAGGGACACCAGATCACTGCTGGGAAACCTCTGGCATTTGGGCAGGGGGGAGGGGGGGGGCGGGAAGGAATGTGGTGGTGGGAGGCTCCAGCCTGCCAGAGAGGGGTTACACCTCAGCGCAATGATCCTCAAAGGGAGGACAGTCCCCTCTCCCCCACGGTTTCTCCTGAATCCCCTCCCACCCAGCATCACCTGGGTGATCAGACAAGAGTGACTTTTATTTCCTTGTTCTTTTCTGGTTCTGCTGCTTATAGATCAGGGGGCTTGAGCAAGTTACTTGATCTCTCTGTGCCTTATTCCCTCGCATAGGAAACGGGGATGATAATCGTACCTCCCACATAGGGCTATTGTGAAAATTAAAAGAGGTCTCAAAGCAAATTCTCCATTATTGTCATCATCATTATCTATTTTCCCCATGTCTAGAGTGTGCTAGTGACTGCATGCCCAAGTGAAGCAACGAGATCCCCTTGCATGCTCCAGGGGCAGCTCTCGACACCCCTTATAAATAAGTAATCCAGCACGGTTTAAATCAAAAGAGAATTGATTTGCCACACCAGCCATATGCTGTGCCCTTCCCTGGGGGTCATCGAATGGCTGGCTCCTTTTTTTTTTTTTTTTAATTATTTTTTTAATGTTTATTTCTTTTTGAGAGAGAGAGCGTGCGCAAGCAGAGAAGGGGGGCCAGAGAGAGAGGGAGACGTGGAATTGCAAGCAGGCTCCAGGCTCCGAGCTGTTAGCACAGAGCCCGACGTGAGGACTGAACTCACAAACCGCAAGATCCCGACTTGAGCCAAAGTTGGCACTTAACCAACTGAGCCACTCAGGCGCCCCAGCTGGCTCCTTAAATATTCAAATCTCAGTGACACTGTTACCTCTTCAGATGGTCCTTTTAGGCTCCCTATTTATTCAGCACTGAGCACCTACTCTATGCCACTCTGTTCCAGGCACTATAGATCTGCTGTGAACAACACAGATGAAAATCTCTTCCCCCATGGAGGTGACATTTTACAGGGGGAGACAGAGAAGTAACAAACAAGTATTCCATGGAGTATGGCAGGTGGTTTCAAGTGCTAAGGAGTAAAGTAAATCAGGAGAGGGTAGAAGAGATATATGGGTGTGTGATTTTTAACAGACAGGTTAGGGCAGGCCTCACCAAGGGGCTAACCTGTGAATTAAGACTTGAAGAGGTGAGGCCCCTGGGTGGCTCAGTCAGTTAAGCGTCTAACTTTGGCGCAGGTCATGATCTCACAGTTTGTGAGTTCGAGCCCCGTGTCAGGCTCTGTGCTGACAGCTCAGAGCCTGGAGCCTGCTTTGGATTCTGTGTCTCCCTCACTCTCTGCCCCTCCCATATATATATACACCATTTATTGAAAAAAGGAGGAGGAGGATAAAGAATCTATCTCTCAATTTACCCAGCAAAAACTCCAACACAGTTCATTGGCTGAGTGAGATCACATGTCCATCCCCAAACCTGTCCCTGAAGCCAGTGGATGGGATGTGAGAGTGGCTTAGGACAAGGTAACATACCTCACACCCACCACATTGAGATGGGGGAGAAGAACCCAAGGGAAGTCAGGAGCTATGGCTCGAAGGAGGAGAAAGGATGCTGGGCAGGCAAAGAGCCAAGGTTTTGCAGAATAATCATAATAGCTAAGATTCACTTATTCCTGTCTATTAAGCACTACTATGTCTTGGCCCCAGCAAAGATGCAATGCTCACAACCACCCCACGGAGTAGGTTAGCCCCATTTTACAGATAGAGAAATTGAGGCCAAGAGGAAACTGAGGCTTGAGATTTCACAGCTAGTAGAGCTGGCTACTACTCTGGGAGCCCAGAGCCTCCACAGAACTCAACTGTGAAATCCCCTGTGCTGTCTGGTGCCCGCCCCTCATCAAGCCAGGGTTCAGGTTGGCTAAACCAACCACTGAGCTGAAGGCGGAAGTCCCCAGCATGAGAGCAGACTCAGAACACAGAGGGAGACACTTCTCTCATAGAGAAAGAGGTAAATGAAAAGGAAGGCTCCCAGTGGGCCCACAGGCAATGAGGAGACCACTGGCAGAAGCTAGAGGTGGCTGACCCTAACTTGTTCCTCACATGGAAGCCTGAGGTGGGGGTGGGAGGTCAACAGGGGGGTGGGCTGCCTCTCCGTTCTAGGGTCCTAAGAGGTTGGGATGAGGATAGGATGAGGGTGGGGGTGCAATCTATCAGTAGCTCAAGGAAGAATCTGGTATTTATGGTGTGCCTGCTGTATACCTAAGCGCTGACAGCCTCCTCTCCCTCCTTCCAAGCTCAAGAGGACACCAGCAACCTACTACAGGGAAGGCTGCTCTACCTGATCTCCATCATGTCCCCAGCACCCAGCACAGTGCCTGACATATAGCAGGTGCTCCATAAATGGTCCTTGCTGAATGAACCACCTACAGCACTGTACAGGAGGTAAATTCCAACCCCCATGGCAAATTTGAGGAAACTGAGGCTCAGAGAAGGTCAAGGTAGGACCAGTACTGGAGTCCAGCTGGGCCCAGCTTCCCAGGGGACCATGTGTGGAAAGTATCTGGAGCTGTGAAGCCCCTCCCTCCCTCCCTCCGTGCTCAGTGGTGACACTGTTGGGGGCTTGGGAGGATGTTGCCCTGCCAGCACAAGACAGGCCCAGGGCTCTCAGAGCCCCAGGACTCCTTGCCCACACAGGACAGGCAGCCACCTTTGGGAATCTGAGCTACATGTGCCCTCAGACAGCCCCATCAGCTGCCCCCCACCAAACCTGACATGAGCAGGCATCTCTCACAGTCTGTGTTTAGAAGGGTCCCTTCCTATAGTCAATGGCCCAAGTCCAAGTTCTCAGAGCTTGGAAGAGTTTGGTTCAAAGAAAGAATAGCATGCTTTTTGTTTGGGGCATTTTTTTTAAGGGTTTTTTGTTTTTGTTTTTGTTTTTGTTTTTTGAGGGAGAGAGAGAGAGCAAGAGCAGGGGAGAAGCAGATAGAGAGGAAGAGAGAGAGGCTCCATGCTGTCAGCATAGAGATTGATGTGGGTCTCAAACCCACGAACCATGAGATCGTCCCCTCTCTCCTGACCTCGCCTGCCAGCATAGGTTGCCTGAGCTACACTGGCAGCCTCACTCCTGCAACACCAGGTGCCGCCCCCTCCACCCCTCTCCCCCCTGGACCCCGTTAGCAATCAGAGTGTAGAGGCCTCAATCCACTACCGAAGAGCTTCAGCCAGCTGCCTGCCCTGTCTTCAGAAGCCGGCGAGGACCGGGCCTGCTTCCAATATCTTCGTTCGCCTCATGTATTTTGATATTGTCTACGTATTTGGTGTTCAATTAATATCTGTTCAATGAATGGCTGAATCAGAGAATCAATGCTTTAATAAATAAATACATCCATAGCTTGAAAGGGTTTGTCTTTGGGCAAATGTGCTAAGTCTCCCGCACTAGCCATTAGTGCCATACCACCCTGTGAGCATCCTGTGGTGAACATTTGTTTCTTGGTCCATTCGAAATTGAGATGAGAAGGTAAACATTTTGCAGAGCACATCTCACAGCCAGAAATCCAAATGCCTCTCCATGGTGTTGGGATTGAGAACTGCCTGGCATTGCAGCGTTAAGTCCTGGTTTGGTGGCCCCACCACTTGGCTTAGACGCAGGACTTGGACTTCAACTGTTTCTGTTTTCCCTTTTGTTTTCTGGGGTTCTTTTCTTGATACTTTTGCCACCAAGTCTTCCCATTCAGTATAAAAATATTATATGTCATGTTTGCTGGAGGGTATCTAAAACAAAATGCAGAAAACCTTATTGCACGATTACATGAGTAGGAATTCCTACTGTCAGCTCATTGGGTGGTGGTAGAGGCTGATGTTTCTGCAGGGTGGGGATTCTACTTCTCTTTCAGAAAGGCTTGGGGTGCCTGGGGGCTCAGTCGATTAAGTGTCTGACTACTGATTTCAGCTCAGGTCATGATCTCAGGGTTCATGAGATCAAGCTCTGCATTGGGCTCTGTGCTGACAGTGCAGAGCCTGCTTGGGACTCTCTCTCTCCCTCTCTGTCTGCCCCTCCCCTGCTTGTGGTCTCTCTCTCTCTGCCTCTCTCTCTCTCTCCTTTTCCCTCTCTCTCTCGAAATAAACTTAAAAAAAAAAAAAAAAGGAAATCTACTCATGTGTGAAATTCATTTTGTCTCTGGACACCCAGAAAGCCTCTGGGAAATTCCTTTCCCTTCACTTTCTGATAACTAACACAGGCTCTTGACAGCTTTAATTCACCTTTATGGGATGGAGCCACAGTCTTGACCACTTCTTCCTATAGCTCCAAGAGGCACAGAAGGGAAATGACAAATCCAATGGACAAATCCAAGCCCCAGTCAGAATTGTGAGATGGGTCAACCTCATTTCCAGAAGCTCTTTAAATCTTCCATCTCTAACTTCTGCCACATTCCAGGCCCCCCTTTCACTTCAGGGGACCCACTCCTGTCTCAGAGGAGAAATCTGGATGTGAGGTGATAGTGGCTAGCCTAAATGGTTTGCCAGTCCCAAGAATGTTGGCTTTTAAAAGAACCCCTTTAGGGGTGCCTGAGTGGTTCAGTTGGTTAAGCCTCCAGCTCTTGATTTCAGCTCAAGTCCTGATCTCATGGTTCGTGAGTTCAAACCCCCCATCAGGTTCTGTGCTGATAGCACAGAGCCTGCTTGGAATTCTCTCCCCCTCTCTCTCTGCCCCTACCCAACTCATGTTCTCTCTCTCTCTCTCTCTCTCTCTCTCTCTCTCTCTCTCCCTCCCTCCCTCAAAACAAATAAACTTAAAAGAACCCCTTTAAGGAAAGCAATGTCACTCTTGTGGGTAAATTTAAGTACCACAGACTCAGAGTTAGGGGGAAGGCGTGGGCAGAGGGATGGAAACTTCACCTTCCATGGCATGCCACAGCCCCCTTTCTCTGTGTTCAAGCTGCACACACAACACAGTGTTAGGCAGGACCTGAGAGGTCTTGGGAAGCTGTTTTCCCTGTGATGAAGAAGCGTGTCTCAAGGGATGCAGATGAACACACAAAATTTCAACATGCAGTTACTGAAAATGCATAATCTTATAAGCCATTTATTGTCTCATGCCTACTCAGGGTTACGGCCACTGTGCTGGAATCCTCTCATCCAAGAGATAATAGACATTTTTAACAAGTGGTACAGACAGCCACTGACTAGTCAAAGTGGCCACCATCAGAATGGAGCCCTGGAGGGCCACTGCTGGGCCAGACATTAACCCTTCATTTGCAGGATCATGGGAAAGACTGGAAAGTCTGTGGGAGGTTCTGGGAAGGTGCTGTTTACCAACCAATAGAGGGATCTTTCAATATTCTAACAACCAGTGTAACAGCCAAGTATCAGCCCTGTGCTCATCTCCTCCATGGCTTCATCCCTCTCTGCCTTCATATGCCTATTTTCCAGTCTTTCAGCCAGTCTTTGTACCATTTCCTCAGTAGGTGTGGCCTAACCTACAGGAGTCTTTAGAGGTAAGCGTGGTCCAAGCCAGGAATTGCAATACTTAGCTGTGCATCAGAACCACCAAGGCAGTGTTAAAAACTGACAGCCTGGGTCGTCTGTATTCTATGAATACACAACCAGGCTTAGGAGTCCCTGCCTTCCTCCTAACTCCAGGATCAGCAGGAAGATCTGGGGCAACCTCATACAAATACCCATGAGTTCTTCATGGGTAGGAAGGTGGGACTGAAGAGCCACTCACAATGGCTTTTTCCTACTGATGTATGCAGTCAACACCAGTAACAACAACACTGTGACCACGAGGATTCCCGCCACCAAGGCAGCAGCAATGATGATGTTCCTCTGGAGGAAGTCCAGAAGCTGCACACATGGTACATCCTTATTTTGTGTATCTAAATGAAAAGACAAATGGCAGAGTAAACAGAAAGAGACAACCCCATACAGAACTGCAGGGACAACTTGTTAGTTCTGCTTTTAGCAGAAATGAAAACCTTAGCAACTTAAGCTGCTGACTCCAGAAGTCCTCTTGGGGAAGAAGCTGGCTTTGTTTAGGAAAATACACTCATAAGCTTCTTGCCAGTGACATGAGATGCTGTTTGGTGGTGGAGGTGAGATGCCGAGGCTATGAGCTGGCAAGCAGCAAAGCAACCAAAAAGAAGGAATGACTAAGCACAGATTTCAGGAGGTGAGAATAATAGAGGAGAGGTCAGATGGAAGGGATGGAAAGTTCTACTGTGATGGCCATTAAGAACAATGGAGTCAAATATTCAGTTTGAAGTTGCCCCCCATTGCCCTACCCTCCCACCTTCAGGAAGTTCTCCCATATACATAATCCACCTCATGTGAGTACGTTTGGGGGAATTTCATGCACAAGGTAAACATGATGCCAGAGATGATCTTGACCTCTTATGGCATCTAGGGACTTGCAGAAATCTTGAAGGTAGATTCAGAATGCCACTGAGTGTGGGCTTGGAAGCACAAGGCAATCTTAGCTGAGACCATCGCTGACATCAGGGACTCCTAAAGCTCCTCCACTCCATTTGTAATGTGACCAAAAATGGAATCAGGGAAATGGGGTACTGAGGCTCCATGACAGGACCGGGATGGTTTAGTGTGGAGAACCACTGAGGGGGGCCCAGCAATGCAGGCAGGGAGATGCTGGTCAAGGGCCATCTTGGGTTATGGGGAGAAAATTGGAAATGTCCAACTTCCCACTTCCGTGTATGCTGCAGCAAGAGGCAGCACCACCAAGGAACTCTAAGGGCTCTGCTGGAATAAGTCAGCATTTAATTTCTTTGAGTTAGAAAGTGACAACCAGGTATACTTTTGATAACAGGAAGCTACATGGAGGGAGTGTGGGCTTGGTACCTGCAATTGTCATGACAGGCAAGTTTCTACCTGTACTGAATGGGCCCAGGTTATCCAAGGCTGAATATTAGGGACTAGGTTAATATTTGGTTTTCATCCCTCCTGCTTGTTAGAAAGCCTCTATGTGCAGTAATGGCAGAGGCTCAGAAGACGATGCCCATGTTACAAATGAGCAACATAAAAGTAGCATCTTCTTGCAAGGGTGGTAAAATTCCCAGAGTTAGTTTAATTCATATTTTTTCATGGCAGATTGTATGCTTTTGTGGGAAAATTAAAGGTATGCTGACATCTACTCTGTTAAAATACCATGAAAGGCAAACAGATGCATTCTGAAGTTATCCGTATTTAAGTATCTTATTTAGCTTACACTATATAGATTATTACCTGTCCTCACTGCTTCTCGAAGTGTTTCATTATCTTCAGTACTAAATTGCTCATTTATATCCCTGCTGAATAGAAAGGATTTTCTATTCCTCTTCTCTGAAACGTGACCTACAGAAGGACAAAAAACAAAATGTGTTCATCTAAAAATAGCCAATGGCCTGTGATTAGTTCTATTTTTTTAAGATATTGTTTTGGGGGCACCTGGGTGGCTCAGTTGGTTAAGTGGCCGACTTTGGCTCAGGTCATGATCTCACAGTTCGTGGGTTTGAGCCCCGCATCAGGCTCTGTGCTGACAGCTCAGAGCCTGGAGCTTGCTTCAGATTCTGTGTCTCTCTCTGACCCTCCCCTGCTTGTGCTCTGTCTCTGTCTCTCAAAAATAAATAAACGTTAAAATTTTTTTTAATTAAAAAAAAGATTTTAATTTTTTATTTTTCTATGTTTTTAAAGTAGGTTTCACACTCAGCATGGAATGGAGCCCAGCGTGGGGCTTGAACTCATGACCCTGAGATCAAGACCTGAGTTGAGATCAAGAGTCAGACACTTAACCAACTGAGACATTCAGGTGCCCCTAAGATTTGATTTGATTTGATTTGATTTATTTTAGAGAGAGAGAGAGAGAGAATGTGAGCAGGGAAGAGGAGCAGAAAGAGAGAGACAATCTTAAGCAGGCTCCATGCTCAGCATGCAGCTCAATGTGGGGCTCAATACCACGACCCTGGGATCATGACGTGAGCCAAAATCAAGAGTTGGACACTCAACTGACTGAGCCACCCAGGCACCCTCCTAAGATTTTATTTTTAAGTAATCTTTATGCTCAACATGGGGCTCAAAATCACAACCCTGATATCAAGACCTTCGTGCTCTACTGACTGAGCCAGCCAGGTTCCCCTGATTAGTTCTATTTTTATGATAAAAACAACTTCCGCTAGAGGCTCAGTCAGTTGAGAGTCTGATTCTTGATTTTGGCTCAGGTCATGATCCCAGGGTTGTGGGATCGAGTTCCACATCAGTCTCTACACTGGGTGTGGAGCCTGCTTGGGATTCTCTCTCTCCCTCTGCCCCTGTCCCAGGCTTGTTCTCTCTCTCTCTCTCTCTCAAAAATAAATAAAACTAACTAAATAAAATAACTTCCTCTAGAATCAAAGTGAGGAGTTAGGAAGAATTTTGGAGAAAAGTCCAAATGTATATCAGTGTTTTGTTATTATTTTTTAAATCTGACAAATTCCTGGGTGACCCACCTGTAGACTGAGGCCATGGTTCTCACACATGAGTGTGCATCCAAATCACCAGGAGACCTTAAAAGATCAATCATTGGGTCCCACCCTTGAGTTTCTGAATCAGTAAGTCTGAGGAGGCCTGAGAATGTGAATTTCTCACAGACACACCCCCCCCCCAAAGTAACACTGATGCCGCTGGTCAGGGACCACCTTCGAGAACCTCGAGAAAATCTTTCAGTCAGTTGCTGACCCCTCTGACTCAAGTTTCCCACTAGCATAAGATAGAAATAATAAGACCTACTTCACAGATAGCATAATGCTCATGGAAACAGTTTATAAACGACCAAATATTATAAAAATGTTTCTTAAATTGCAAGGGCAGGGGCGCCTGGGTGGCGCAGTCGGTTAAGCGTCCGACTTCAGCCAGGTCACGATCTCGCGGTCCGTGAGTTCGAGCCCCGCGTCAGGCTCTGGGCTGATGGCTCGGAGCCTGGAGCCTGTTTCCGATTCTGTGTCTCCCTCTCTCTCTGCCCCTCCCCCGTTCATGCTCTGTCTCTCTCTGTCCCAAAAATAAATAAACGTTGAAAAAAAAAATTTTTTTTTTAAAAAATTGCAAGGGCAAGACAGAAAAATGAACTACACTGAAATATGCATTTATTGGGAGACGGGCTGCAGAAAAGTTTAGTAGAAACAGGCAGCATTGAAAATCAGAAATATTAGCATGCTAACTCTGCCATTGGCTATCTTTGACTCATTTGCATATGAGACCTTGTCAAAGGTCCTGAGTGAGTTTAGCTTGGAGAGGACTAGGAAACTGGGAGAGCTGTCTTTGCCCAACACAAGAATGGCCCTGGAAAGGGGTTAGGAGATGTTCTGAGAGGTTCCAGGAGCAAGGCAGAACCAATGGGTAGGAGCTCCAGAGACACATGGAGACTAACAGTTTAGCACTTAGAAAGTAGGGCTATTAAAAAGGGAATGAGGAAGAGTGAGAAGTAACAAACCCTGTTGTCCCCAGAAGTCTTCAAGGCTGGGGCCTCCCAGGCCCAGATGCCTTTGACCTGAGAGGCATTTTTGACTTGAGATTGGTGAATCTGCCTTAGCCTAGTTCTCAAAGAGGTGGGAATGAGGCAAAGTGGTTAACACTGGCAGGGTGTGTGGTAACAGCCTATTGAGGTCTTAATTATTTCTGGGGAAAGAGAGAAATGTGTTCCTTATTCAATCTGGCTTAGAAAAGAGAAAAAGTTCCCAACTTAACATGAGTCATAATTACTTGACTTTGGAAATGTTAGGCTGTCAAATCAGAGTCAAGAGATAAACAACCACAGATACACAGAAAACTCTGAACAATATAGAGTTAGTGATTGAATGGATTGAATTTGCCTTTTGCTCTTTCATAAAGGTGTAAAAAAGATAGACTTATCACTTAAACACAAATTTTTACTTTCCTTGTCTCTGTTCCACAAAAAACAAAACCATAATTAAGAACCACTGTCTACACTTATCATCAATATGGGTTGTGATTTTGATCATTTGTTGGATTTTTTTTTCTGCAGGACAAAATAAGCACAATCACCATGTTTTATCAAATACAGTCAGTTTCCAAACTTCATTTCAACTGTAGAAAGCCATTAACTATGAGAGAAACAGCAGCCCATTATGGGAGAAAGCAAATCCCCACATCCATGATGCAGACTCAATCCCAGTGCCAATCAGTCACATCCTGGGCCTGGTAAAGTTGTGTTCGATGAGCCCAGAACCAAGAAATTTTGGCTTTGTGTTCAGGGAAAAGTTGAAGTCTTAAATTATAATCTCTCTCTCTCTCTCTCTCGCTCTCGCTCTCTCTCTCTCTCCCCCTCTCTCTCCTAGCATTGAAATGAGACTTTGATTGGTTCTATTAATAGCATCTTAGTGTTGCACTGCTAACCAAGAACTAGGTTCCTTTCAGCAGAGCTAACATCCATGGTAGCTTGAACTTGCTGCACACCTGTGCACACTTTTTACAAGACTTTACTTCTCAAAAAAATCATTTCTTCACCCCTCTTCCTACCCAACCCTTTTTACCATTAATTTTTAGGGGGAATGGTCCCTTTTGCTAAGGAAAATTTGTGTGGTCTGGATTTCTTAGTCCAGCAGAATAGCATCAGAGCAGCTCCTGGCCTCTGAAGAGGGGCCTCGTCAGCCTCCTTTTCTGGTGTGATGGGACCTTCACTATGTCTGCAGGGGTTTCTTGGGTCTCTTCTCAATTCACTCTCTCTACTCAAAAACCTTAGTAAGCAGATCTGCCTCTCTTTTGTCGTCCCAAAGCTCCATGCAAATACAACCTGAAGCACTTTTTAAGTACTTTCCATTTTAGTATATTTATAGCTAATAAGTACTGATGACACTGACTTCCTATTAGTGGTGAGCACTTGGAGAACACAAATGCCTTTTTCAACTCTCTACTCCTGGCACAGCATCTCTCACTGGGTAGGAGATCAATAACTAGGTCTTGAGTGAGAGAAGGAATCTTGAAGACTCTTGACTACAACTTCATGAGAGACTCTGAGCCAGAACCACCCAGCTAAGCCTGATCTGTCATCCAAGATTGCAGTCATTTGACGACTGACTGGCACCAAAGGGTCTGCTTCCAAGATGGCTCACTCACAGCTGAGTGAGAAGGCCTCACCTCCTCACTGGCTGTGGGCAGCAGGCCTCAGTTTCTCACCACAAGGGCCTCTCCTTAAGTGAGTGGACACTGCTGGAATGTCCTCACAACATGGCAACTGACTTTCCCCAGAGTGAGCAATTCAAGAGATAGCCGGGCAAAAACCACAATGTCTTTTATGACCTAATCTATGAAGTAGCACACCCTCATTTCTGTCACGTTCTACTCATTAGAAGCAAGTCATTAAGTCCAGCCTGCCCACACACAAGGGGTGGGGGATTAAGCCCCACCTTTCAAAGGGAAGGCTATCAAAGAATTTGAGGACCTATTTTAAAACCACAGTAAGAAATGAAATTCCAAAGAAGACAGCTGAACAAAGGAAACATTTGCTTATGTCCACATAAACATAAGGACTTTTTAATCAGCTGCCTCCGGTTTTGTGGATGGAGAGAAGTGACATCCTTACAAAGGCATCTACACTCTGCAGGAAGCCTGGACTCAGGTTTATGACCCACACCATTAAGCAGAGACCCCTGAATGATTGAACCATATGAAATTGGTTGAGGTTGAACCATACGAAATTGGAGATATTTGACCATTTTAAAAAATATTTTTTAAAGTTTATTTTATTTTGAGAGAGAGAGAGAGGCAGAGAGAGAGGGAGAGAGAGAATCCCAAGCAGGCTCCATGCTATCAGTGCAGAGCCCAATGTGGGGTTCAAACTCAAACTCACAAACTGTGAGATCATGACCTGAGTCAAAACTAAGAGTCATATGCTCAACCAACTGAGCCACCCAGGTATCCCAATATTTAACTATTTTTGATCTACAAAGAAACAGTACATTCAAATTATTCAACCTGACATTATAGTCCCAAGGGAAGTTTTCTAATCTACATGTTTCTTCTAATTGTGAGGCTCCTAGGAACCCAACATCATGGATTATCTAGATGAGTGTAATGATCAATTTATAATGTGATCCTCTGTGTATATATACATTTAAAAAAAAAAAAAAAGGAGGGGCACGTGGGTGGCTCAGTCAGTTGGGCATCCAACTCTTGGTTTCTGCCCAGGTCAAGATCTCATGGTTTCTAGGTTCAGGTCCTGGATCAGGCTCAGTGCTGACAGTGCAGAGCCTGCTTGGGATTCTCCCTCTCTCCCTCTCTCTCTGCGACCCACCCCCAGTGTGTGCTCTCTGTCTCTCCAAACAAATAAATAAACTTAAAAAAATAAAAGGAAAGGCCTCCAAACTTAGTGTAGACTGGCCATTATATACCTTGGGGGTCTGGGAAGATACAGGAAAATAAATCCATTTTGTACTTAGAAGGTGGCCAAACACTGAGTCAAGCTCCTATTAGGGAGAAAAATCACATACTGAAAGAGCCAAAAGTAACTTGAAGAAATGGAAAGACATTCCCATTTCCAACACAGAATGACCTACCATCAGTTTTCCCAATGTGAATATTATATTATAAATTTAATACAATGGTAATAAAAATATCAACAGGCCCTAATGAAGTTACACAAGTTGATACTAAAATTCATGTGCAAAAACAAACATGCAAAAGTCACCAGGAAAACACTGAAAAAACAAAAACTACAAAATAGGGACTAGTCCCATAAGGCATTAAAACATACTATTCCAGCCTCTGTAATGAAAACAGTACAGTACTGTTGTATAGTAGCCAGTAGGCCAGTGGTTAGGATAGAAAGTCCAGGCATAGACCCAGGACATACGGGAATTTAGTATAAGATAAAGAGGGTGTCTCAGATCACTGGAGCAAAAGTGGACTTTTTAATAAATGATGTCATCATTTTTAGTGAAAAAATGACATGATGTGGACTGTATTGATGAAATCATTGTAGCCCATGTGTGGTTCTCAGTATAAAGTCAGCCTTTCACTTCTCCCAGTGTAGACCCAGGTACCAAAGAGATGCTCGACTGTATTTAATTTATGATTTCACAAAATTAAGATTCAGGAATATTATAAGTATTCATTTTAAAGAGAATTCTGTGGGGGTGCCTGGGTGGCTCAATAGGTTAAGCATCTGACTCTTGATTTCAGCTCAGGTCATGTCTTACAGTTCGTGAGTTCGAGCCCCACATCAGGCTCCACTGGAGCCTGGCTGGGATTCTCTCTCTCCCTCTCTCTCTCTCTCTGCCCCTCCCTGCAACCCCCCCCCCAGTCTCTCAAAATAAATAAACTTAAAAAAAATAAATAAAGAGAATTCTGTGGTAAATTAATCTCCAAAACCCATCTAGGTCATTGGTTCCAAATGCTGCCTGTAGGCAAGTCACTGGTACAATATGCAAAAATGTGCAGAACCCTGGACTCCACTTTTAGAAACTCCTGGTGGATTCCAGAAATAAGGGTTTATAATCTCTTCCCAGGTCTCAACCTCCTCTCCATGGTTGATTCATGGTCAGTGTTGAGAAACACTGACCTAGTTCGTATTCCTATGCCCAGGAAAGACCACATATTTGCCAGCTTGGACAGTACAGAGCCTATTTTTCCTCTTAAATATTTAAATCTGTCTAGAGAAAAAATGCTTCATTAGATGATAGTTCTTCCTGTCTTGGGAGCTGGTCTGCTCCCACCATAACCAGGTCTGTGAGATGAGCCTTTGCTCATCAGCTGAAGGGGAGCATTTTCCCACACTCCCCATGGCGGGGATGAAGAGAACTACTCTGGGGTATCACTTCAGGAATGTGCTCAGTCCCTCACCAGTCCCCACATCCAGGGGGAACAAGGGACTTCACTGTTAAGTTTGGGAGGAGGAATCAGGTTCCTACGGTCAGTTCCTTCCTCTCTCTCCCTCTCTCTCACTTTCTCTCTCTGTCTCTCTCTCTCTCTCTCTGGCATCTGTCTGCCTGCAGACAACAAACATTCTGATCTTCTCCTCTATGCTGTGAATGTTACAGAAGTAAACTCTCTCATGGTGGGCTATGGGGGAACCATGGGCATCCTAACCCTCACCAGTGATTAGGCACTCATCCTAACTCGAAGTGAAGCACCCATGTTATCCAGCCAAGTTTTCCTGAGAAGATAGTCTGAGCTCCATCTGTAGGATCCTTAGCTCAGTCTCACATTTGGTTCTAAACTCAGGCAAAGGAAGAAGAGGTATTACTTATAACCCAACTCCAATGATATACATTTGCATTACCATTAGTGGACACTCTATCCATGCTGCCAAGGAGAAATCTTGGTTCAGTAGAATACCCAGCAACACTGGCTCCTTTGATGAAATCCATGGGGGAAAAAAATTGAAGAGAAAAATTTATATAAGCACACATTATGAGCATTTTGGGTCCATATTTTAAGTGTTGAAATGCTAATATAGGATCCAACCACACTGAGAATGTGTATTTGAAAGTTTATATATCAATGCAGACAGGCATCAGCTAGTTGCTGACTGCAGAGGCTGGAGCCCAGGCAGATGTTATGGGAAACAAACCTTGGGAATTAGAATTCACATCTGTATGCAAAATTCCAACACAGTGCTCATTTCTCTGCTGCCCAGGGCACTTTTGTTACTGCTGGTACACAAATGCTGCCTGTAGGTAAGTCTGATATAAAATTCTATCCTTATGACCTATGATCAAATAATTGTCTTAATTCTTAAACTGCTACTTAAAAAATAATAATATAAAGCCGCTTTGCGGAAGAGTGTATTTTTCATTTTCATTATTTCCACCGGTGTGCCTAGGGCCAGTGATTCTTTAGCTTGGGTCTTACCCATTGAATGGTACGCTAATGATTGCACTAGTTCTCCCCAAGGGCTAAGCAAAGTATCAAACCAGATCATGCACGTGGAACTATAAAGTGTGTTCAGTACAAAGTTATTACACTTCTCAGGGCTCCTGTGGTCAGGAACAGTAACCGCCACTTGTAATTCCAGTTCCTGTCCTTTGAACAGTCTCCAGAAAGGAAGAACCTTCTTGACACATGAATTTCAAGGATCCCCTCCCCACAAAACAGAATAGACACATTTTAGCCATAGACTTGAAGGTGATAGGTTTTCAGACAATCTTTCCTTCATATCTCAATTTGTCTATGCCACACAGGTAGCCATTTTGACAAATACTAAAATGAGAGTGCTGTATATATAATTCAATACATAGGCCTATAGAAATACGTGCACTTATAATTCTAGAGACATATACTTGCCTTCTCTCTTGTCTCTCTCTGTAACTGATTTGCCTGCTGTTCTTGTTTCCTCATATGGAACATTGGAAAACACTTGCTGTAGAATTTCATCTCAAGTGAAGTACAAAAGGCATGTTAATATCAGCAGTGGAGGATTGACATATTTTTCTCTGTAAATACCTAAAGCAGTCTAGAGATACAGTTAATAAATGCTATACTCAATGGAAATTTTGAAATTATACTCTATACCTAGCCTTGGGAAGGGAAATCCCAACCCCTAAAATCATTGCTGAAAAACTGTGATTGCCTTAGATGTCTTGAGCAGTAAATATTTCTCACTAAAAGATACGCAGCTAGAAACTTTGCCCCAAATCTCATGATATTTAGCGCCACTATTTTCCTTCTTGCTCCTGTTGTCATTCTGACCCACCCCTGAGACTTCCCCAAGAGGACCCATAGATTTGTATATGGTGAAGTCTGCGGGGACAAAAATAAAGCAGAACAGGTTTCTAAAAGTCAGAAAGCTCTTTATAAGCTGTTCCTAATTTCTCATGGTTATATATTTAAAAATACATGAATCTCTCTCTCCTTTTTAAAGCTTTCAGGCTTCTACTTTTCCCTTCTACTTTTGTTACTCTGTCTAGGTTTATTTTGCAAAGCCATGGAAAGAATCCTCACAAATTTCATTCATTTTGTATATATTCTGAGTCCTTTATCAAGGGCATTGGTACATTGGTGGTTGGTCTGCTCACCTGATGGCATACGTGCTTAAGAACCCCAAAAATTAACATCAAATTTACTTATTCAAAATGAGTTCTTGTCACCAGTCCCTTTCTTTTTTTTCCACACTATGATCTCATTTATTTAAAAATAATTTCTTTTAACACAATCAACACTACCTAATTTCTATAGGTACATAGACATGCTTGTAAATGCACAATAAAAGAACTAAAAAGGTTATCTTTAAGGAGGTAGGGAACAAAGAAATGTCAAATATAACTTCAGCCTTAAATTCAATGTTTCAGTTTCATATATAAAGAGACTTGTGTAAATACTAAACTTTTTAATTCACCAGAACCAATGCTTCCCAATCAAGGTAAGAAAAGTATACTATAGAGAAAGATTCCAATTTCTGTAAAAGCAGTAAAAACAAAAACCTCTGTATGTGCATTTATGTTTTTACAGGCATGGAGAGAGAGGAGGAATGCACACCTGGATGATAGAAAGGGTGTAGCAAGAAGACTATTAAATTTTTCTTTACTCATTTTTGTTCTGATTCACTAGGTCAGCTAAGCACATTACCTTTTTAATTTTTTTTTTAATGTTTATTTTTGAGACAACATGAGAGAGTGCAAGCGGCGGAGGGGCAGACAGAGGGAGACACAGAATCAGAAGCAGGCTCCAGGCTCTGAGCTGTCAGCACAGAGCCCAACGTGGGGCTTGGACTCATGAGCTGTGAGATCGTGACCTGAGCTGAAGTCGGAAGCTTAACCGACTGAGCCACTCAGCCACCCCTAGCACATTACCCTTTTATTTATTTTTTATTTTTTGTTAAATACATTTATTTATAAGCCAAACACAACAACACCCAATTGCTTCTATTTTTCCCTCCCTAACAGGACTTTATTTACAATACAGAAAACAAATAGCATTAGCACATGTACAAACTACAATGAGCAGTTCACTGGCACTTCTAAAATAGAGAGAACACTCTTTTTATGCAGGATATTCTCTAGAGCCAAGTAAAGTTTGAAGAGGGAGCAAGGGACAGAAAGCAGATACGTTAGGTGATCTCTGAAGTAGCAAGGAGTTCTGACTTCTGACCGAGCCATAATAAAAATGATTAGCTTGCATTATAGTGTTTCTAATAACTGGACCACTATTATCAGGTCTTTCCAAAAAGAATGCAAGTTTCAATGCAATGTTTTTGTTTTTACTTTTATCAAAAGTACTGGATGTTTACACTTGAAAAATATTATTAAAATACACTGGTTGGCTTACTTATCTACATTATTTATACCTCATTTAGACAGTTGTTGAATTTGCTTTTATTACACTGTCTAGATGTAAACAAGGTAAGGGGGGAAAGGCTGGTTTCAATAAAACCGGTTAGAATAATGCAAGAACTAGATAGTCTATATAAAAATGATTGAGAATTCTTTGCATGTGATAAGGCTACAGAACCCTCTAAATTGTATAATTCACCCTAATCCAAAAGACAAGTCCAGAATTTAGAACTGCTTATTTTTTCTAGGCCCAATAATAGCACATGTGGAAAAAAATTTGATTATATTATAGCTGGGCCTGTAAGTTAGCTGGGTAATTGGCTACATTTAGGAGCTGGCTTCTTGAGGAAGCATAAGTCATGGCCACCAAAGAAATACGTATTGAATGTGAGGAATTTACTATGGCATTTCTTGATACTAATGAATGATTTAAATGAAGTGGTTGGGGTGCCTGGGTGGCGCAGTCGGTTAAGCATCCGACTTCAGCCAGGTCACGATCTCACCGTCTGTGAGTTCGAGCCCCGCGTCGGGCTCTGGGCTGATGGCTCAGAGCCTGGAGCCTGTTTCTGATTCTGTGTCTCCCTCTCTCTCTGCCCCTCCCCTGTTCATGCTCTGTCTCTCTCTGTCCCAAAAATAAATAAACGTTGAAAAAAAAAATTTAAATGAAGTGGTTGAAAGTGATGGTCCGGCCAGTAAAAGCACATTACCTTTTTAAAAAGGAAGTGAAGGAGCGCCTGGGTGGCGCAGTCGGTTAAGCGTCCGACTTCAGCCAGGTCACGATCTCCCGGTCCGTAAGTTCGAGCCCCGCGTCAGGCTCTGGGCTGATGGCTCAGAGCCTGGAGCCTGTTTCCGATTCTGTGTCTCCCTCTCTCTCTGCCCCTCCCCCGTTCATGCTCTGTCTCTCTCTGTCCCCAAAAAATAAATAAACGTTGAAAAAATAAATAAATAAATAAAAAGGAAGTGAATATTTAAAATGAGATGTTAATAACTTAGAATAGTGTCCATTTTAGATAGTACAGAGAAGGTGAACAATCTGCACTCACCTTGTCTCCTATCCGGCAGAGGTATTCAGCCTCTGCCTACATGTCACTAGCCCCTTCCTTAAGGGATGTGTTGACCTATAAATTCCTGGATTGTTGCTCTGAGAACCTGAAAAGTTTATTGGTGTCCCAGCAATGCCAAAGCCAACACTGGCATGGTGCTGGGCAGGTCAGTAGGCCTTTTGAGGGATGATGGGATCCTCCCAAACCCCAAACCAGACACCCATCTTCACATACACTGACTCCCCTTCCACACATGTGGGGCAGGATTCAGAGACATGGTGCTCCTTCAAGGAGGAGACGTCCTCTGATTCCCAGGTGAGAATTCCTGAAAATACATGAGGGGGCTGCAACAGCTATCTGCATCCCTTCATTCAGTCATGTTAACCTACCCATCATTCAATCAGCCAGGCACCCAGTGCAGATTTACTGAAGCCTCCTTAATAGCAGGTGTGGAGGAAGGACAAACCCAGAATTCCTGACATGGAACAACTCCTGGAAAAAAAGGTCCATGTTCCCTGTAAAGAGATGTCCCCCTTCCAAGCAGGATTGGCAGGCATAACTTTGTGATCAGAACATCCAACAGATCCTAACCTGGAGGGAAGCATCAATGCTCACACCTCTCAGAGCTCTTTCTCAGACCAGATGTAACCCTCACTATCTACTCCTGATGCACACACACTACCAGAGAGGAGAGATTTCTTTGGAATCTGGATGGCTTCCTTCAGCAGACAGCTATGGTTTCAAACATTTTCCCTCAGTCTCAGCTCTCTGCTAAAGAAGACTTTCCTGAGCCTTATTTTGTTATTGCTGTTTTTAGATTTTAAAAAATTTAAGGTGAATATATATACACACACACACACACACACACACACACACACACACACACACACACATATATATACGTGTGTGTATATATATATACATATATATATATATATGTATGTATATATATGTAATTTCCATTTTAAGCATTTTAAGTGTACAATTCAGGAGCATTAAGGACATTCACAATGTTGTACAAATATTGCCACTATTTATTTCCAGAAATTTTCCATATTCTCAAACAGAAACTCTCTACCTGTTAAGCAATAACTCTCCATTCTCCCATCCCCCTGGCCCCTGGTAACTTCTATTATACTTTCTGTCTCTATTAATTTACCTACTTTAGATACATCACACAGGTGGAATCATACAATATTGGTGCTTTTGTGCCTGGCTGATTTCATTTAGTATAATGTCTTCAAGGTTCACCCATGTGTTAGCAAGTAACTGAATTTCACTCGTTTTTATGAGCAAATAATACTCAATTATATGTCCATACCACATATTGTGTATCCATTCATCTGTGATGGACACTTGGATTGTCTCCATACTCTGTCTATTGTGAATAATCCTGCTATGAACATTGGTGTACAAACATTTGTTTGAGCTCCTGTTTTCTTTTTTTTAATGTATTTATTTATTTGTTTGTTTAATTTACATCCAAGTTAGTTAGCTTATAGTGCAACAATGATTTCAGGAGTAGATTCCTTAGTGCCCCTTACCCATTTAGCCCATCCCCTCTCCCACAACCCCTCCAGTAACCCTCGGTTTGTTCTCCATACTTAAGAGTCTCTTATGTATTGTCCCCCTCCCTGTTTTTATATTATTTTTGCTTCCCTTCCCTTATGTTCATCTGTTTTGTATCTTAAATTCCTCATATGAGGAATATTTCTTTCTCTGACTAATTCTGCTTAGCATATACCCTCTAGTTCCATCCGAATAGTTGCAAGTGGCAAGATTTCATTCTTTTTGATTGCCAAGTAATACTCCATCGTATGTATGTATGTGTGTGTGTATATATATATGTGTGTGTATGTTTGTATATATATATGTGTATATACATATACATATATATACACACACACACACACACACACACACACACACACACACATACATACCACATCTTCTTTATCCATTCATCCGCTGATGGACATTTGGGCTCTTTCCATACTTTGGCTATTGTTGATAGTGCTGCTATAAACATTGGAGTGCATGTGCCCCTTCAAAACAGCATCCCTGTATCCCTTGGATAAATACTTAGTAGTGCAATTGCTGGGTTGTAGTGCAGTTCTATTTTTAATTTTTTGAGGAACCTCCATCCTGTTTTCCAGAGTGGCTGCACCAGTTTGCATTCCCACCAGCAGTGCAAAAGAGATCCTCTTTGTCCGCATCCTTGCCAGCACCTGTTGTTGCCTGAGTTGTTAATGTTAGCCATTCTGACAGGTGTGAGGTGGTATCTCATTGTGGTTTTGATTTGTATTTCCCTGATGATGAGGGATGTTGAGTATTTTTTCATATGTCAGTTGGCCATCTGGCTGTCTTCTTTGGAGGAGTGTCTATTCATGTCTTTTGCCCATTTCATCACTGGATTATTTGCGTTTTGGGTGTTGAGTTTGATAAGTTGTTTATAGATTTTGGATATTAACCCTTTATCTGATATGTTGTTTGCAAATATCTTCTCCCATTCCATCGGTTGCTTTTTAGTTTTGCTGACTGTTTCCTTCGCTGTGAAGAGGCTTTTTATTTTGATGAGGTCCCAATAGTTCATTTTTTATTTTGTTTCCCTTGCCTCCAGAGATGTGTTGAGTACGAAGTTGTTACGGCCAAGGTCAAAGAGGTTTTTGCCTGTTTTCTCCTCGAGGATTTTGATGGCTTCCTGTCTTACATTTAGGTCTTTCATCCATTTTGAGTTTATTTTGTTTTTATTTATTTTTGAGAAAGAGAGAGAGACAGAGCATGAGTCAGGGAGGGGCAGAGAGAGAGGAAGACACAGAATCCAAAGCAGCCTCCAGACTCTGAGCTGTCAGTAAAGAGCCCCATATGGGGCCTGAACCCACAATCCATGAGATCATGACCTAAGCTGAAGTTGAATGCTCAACTGACTGAGCCACCCACGTGCTCCTGAGCTCCTGTTTTCAATTCTGGTAGATATATATCTAGAAATGGAATTTCTAGATTATACGATAATGCTATGTTTAATATTTGGAAGAACCACCAAACCGTTTTCCACAGAGACTTCATCTTAACATTTTCACCAGCAATGCACAAGAGTTCTAATTTCCTACATCCTTCTCAGCACTTATTTCCCTTTCTCTAAAAAAATACACATTCTTTGGGCACCTGGGTAGCTCAGTCAGTTAAGCATCGGACTCTTGATTTCGGCTCAAGTCATGGTCTCAGGGTTCGTGAGTTTGAGCCCCACATCAGGCTCTGCGCTGAAAGGGTGGAGCCTGCTTGGATTCTGTCTCTCTGCCCCTCCCTGCCTCTCTCTCTCTCTCTCTCAAAATAAACAAATAAACTTAAAATTTTTTTAAGTAAATAAATAAATAATACACATTCTAACAGGTGCAATGTTATCTTATTGTGGTTTTGATTTGCATTTCCCTAATGACTAGTAAATTGACTAACTTTTCATATTCTTATTCCATTTTGTATATCTTCTTTGGAAAATATCTATTCAATCCCTTTGCTCATTTTTAAATTGGACCATTTATTTGGTTGGGTTTTTTTTTTTGTTGCTTTTGAGCTATAGGAGCTCTCTCTATATACTCTAGATCTTAATCCTTTATCAGATATATGATTTGCAAATATCTAGTTCTATTCTGTGGGTTTTCTTTTCACTATCTTGATAGTATTCCTTGCTGCACAAAGTTTTTAATTTTGGTGAAGTCCAATTTATTTTTTCTTTTGTTGCCTGTGATTTTGTTGTCAAAATTAATGCATCTTTGCCTAATCCAAGGTCATGAAGATTTTCTCCTACATTTTCTTCCAGAAGCTTTAGCTTTAGCTCATAAATTTAGATCTTTCACCCAGTTTAGTTTTAATTTTTGTATATAGTGTAAAGACCCAACTTCATTTTTTTGCATGTGAATACCCAATTTTCCCAGGACAATTTATTAAAGAGACTTCTCTTTCCCCTTGAACTGTCTTCACACCCTTGTTGAAAATCAACTGACCATGGATGTATGCATTCATTTCTGGACTCTATTCTGTTCCATTGATCTATATATATAGATAGCCTTACACCAGTGCCATACTCTCTTAATCACTGTAGCTTTGTAGTAAGCTTTGAAATGAAGAAGTGTGATTCTTCCAAATTTGTTCTTTGGTTTCAAGATTATTTTGACTACTTTGGGCCTACTGAGATTCTATAGGAATTTCACAATAAGTTTTTCTATTTTTGCAAAAAAAAAATGCATTTGTAATTTTGATAGGGATTGCATTGAATCTGTAGATCACTTTGGGGACTATTGTCATCTTTATAATAGTAAGTCTTTAAATCCAGGAAAATCTGATATCTTTCCATTTATTTAGGTCTTCTTTAATTTCTTCCAGCACTGTTTTGTACCCATCTGTGTACAAGTCACTTGCCTCCTTCACTAAATGTATTCCTAAGTATTTTAATATTTTTGATGTCATTGTAAATAGAATTGTCTTCTTTATTTTCTTTGGACTATTCATATCAGAGTATAGAAATACAAATGATTTTTCTGTGTTGTTTTTATACCCTGCAAACTTTCATATGTAGCTACAGACTAAAATACCAAGCAAAATAAGTCAGTCAGAGAAAAACAAATACCATATGATTTCACTCATATGTGAAATTTAAGAAATAAAACAAACAAGAGAAGGGAGGGGGAAGAGAGAAAGAGAGAGAGGCAAACCAAGAAACAGACTTAACTATAGAGAACTGATGATTATGTGAATTAATTTTTTAGCTCTAACAATTTTTTGTGAACTTTTTTTTTGTGATCCATTTTAGATCTTTTGTTTCATTTTCTTGTCTAATTTCTCTGCTAGTACTTACAGTCTATGTGGGAAGAATTGGCAAAAATGTCTTATGCCTAATATTAGAGGAAAAACTTATATTCTTTCATCATTGAGTATCATGTGTATTTTTCATATATGGCCTTTATCACATAGAGGAAGTGCCTTTGTATTCCTAGTTTATTGAGTGTTTTTATCACAAAAGGATGTTAAATTTTAAAATAAGTTTTACTTTTAGTTGTAAAAAACACATATCAAAAATTACCATCCTAATAATTTTTTAAAATATTTTACTTTTATGTAATCTCTTCACCCAATGTGGGGCTCAAACCCACAATCCCAAGATCAAGAGTTGCATGTTCCACTGACTGAGTCAGGCACCCCATTCATCTTAACCATTTTTAAGCATACAGTACAGTAGTGTTGTTTATTCAGTGTTGTATAAGAGATACCTAGAACTTTCTCATCATGCAAAACTGAAATACTATACTCATTAAACAACAACTCCCGGGGCGCCTGGGTGGCGCAGTCGGTTAAGCGTCCGACTTCAGCCAGGTCACGATCTCGCGGTCCGTGAGTTCGAGCCCCGCGTCGGGCTCTGGCACCAGCAAGCTACACTGAGAATGCAGGCTGCCTACTACTTGGCTATCTGCTATGGGGCGGGGGATGGAGCGTGGCAGGATCTACATGAAACACTAAAACTCACCAAAATTTACCAGTCTCTTCAAGCATTCCTCTGGGCAATGCAACCGTTCAACTAGAACCCAAGGTTCCAAAATAGTTGCTTAAGATACTTCTTGGCAGTTCAATTGTAGCACTGATGAAGAGACACATTTCTGGAGCTTCTTACCCCACCATCTTCCTTCCAGGCCTTGGTTTTCTCAAATGTTACTTGCGATACTTAGATCAATGAGTCCCAAATAGAATCACCTGGAGAGCTTTAAAACTACTAGTGCAAATATCTCATCCTATGCTGAAGAATCTGATCAGGCATCTTTTCAACAACCTCCCCAGGGGATTCTCATGCTCAAGTAGGGCTGAAGACCTGGGGAAAAGGTTTATCTCAGCCTCAGGACCTCACCATCTCTACTGCTATAGAAATCTCCTGGGCACCTTGTCAGGCAGATGTGATACAGCTGGTCTGAGGTGGAGTCTGACTCAGCACTTGCAATAACTCCCACATGGAGGCTCTGCTGCTGCTAAAGGGACCCCCCCCTTTGAGGGGCACAATCCTTTCCAACTGTTTATCTTCTATGCTTTGCTTAATTTCCTGGGACTCTGACACTTCAAAGAACAGGTTCCAGCTTCAAGGCAAGCACGTTCCCTCCCACCAAAGCATCAGGTTATCTGAGAGACAACTGTGGCCAAGGGGGAGATTCTTCAAAGACAGCCTGATGACTTCACACGAGGAGATTACTTACCAAATAGTTTAGCCAAATGCTCTTCTTGATTTGAACTTGATACAAATTCAGTATTTTTCAAGCTCTCTTTTTGAGGATAACCTATGGGAAAATAAACCTTAGCTGTGTGAATCATTCATTGGATCTACATGAAACTTTTTTTTAAGTTTATGTATTTATTTTGAGAGACAGAGCACAAGCGGAGGTGGAGGGGGAAGGCAGAGAGAGAGAAGGAGAGAAATAATCCCCAGCAGGCTCCATGCTGTCAACACAGAGCCCAACACAGGGCACAATCCCATGAACTGTGAGATCATGACCTGAGCCAAAATCAAGAGTCAGACACTTAACCAACTGAGCCACCCAGGTGCTCCAACATGAAATCTTTTTAAATCAATACTTCTTTGCATGGTATTTTAAGCGGAGCATCATGCACTTTACCTACTTTAGGAGAAAAAGCATCAGTTTTGGGTTCTAGTCCACCTTTTGAGTGTCTTGTGACCTTGGGCAGTAAAGTTCTGTGGAATTTGGTTTTCTCATCTGAGACTGGTGGAAAAGGAGCCAGCCACAAGAGGCCTGTGAGGATTGGGTAAGATGAAATTTGCTTATGTCATCTGTAGACTGAAAAGTATTCTCCCTTTATGATGTCCCAGTGTTATTATCTACTATGAAGTGCAATAAATGGCACTGGGTCCAAGCCTGGCTATGCTCAATGCTCAGTTTTGCCGGGGCAGGGGGCAGGGTGGGGAGAGGGCAGAGAGGAGCAATGACAGACAGATGGACACTTATCTCAGTGTCTTCTCAACAAAAACTTTCCCCTCCATAGGAAATGATGTCAACAAGCAATGACTTTGACCATCTTGGAAATGGGATGCCTTCTTGTTTTGGAAAACAGGGAACAATACTACTGCATACTCAGCCCTAATCCACATCTATGTTTGGAGGGGGCTCAGAGGGCCTGAGGCCACCTCTACCTGACCTATTGGATAAGCACCAGGAATTCCTAATGTTGTCACTGATGAATAAAAAAATGAAGGTATAAATGGAAAAGCACTGAGTCAACAATGACTACTTTGATTCAATAAGTGAATAATGTGCAGTTCTCTGGTGATGAAACATTGGTGAATTCAATGCACTTTGTTAAAAATGTGTTCCTCATATTGTGTCAGCCAAGGGAGCATTATGCACATGTGCCCCAAATAACATTATGCACCCTGCCCCATCATGACTACACAGTAAAATATTCACTTTAATCTGTGGTTTGTGAAATGCATGGGGAGGACTGTTAGCTCTAAAAATGGTTTGCTAATAGTTTCATAATTTCAACGTGGCATACATGCCTGGCTTATCCTGATAAATAATTATCCAATTAAAATTTTTTTTCCTAATGCACACAGTGCCACATTAAAGAGTTTCTCTGTCACCTGTGTGATTTAGGTTAATGTACATGTTTTTCCCATGTGACCAGCTTCTTCCTCTCAGCTTTGGCATTTGAGCATCAGTCCAAAGGGAGAAAGGGGCTCTGTCTCTTTGTGCAAATATTTTCCAGAGGCTAGGGTGTAGGGTGGGGAGATGTGGGGAGGGATGTGAGAAGGCTTTACTATCCCAAATCAATGACCAGGGCACTCGTGAACATTGAACTATAAAGTGCTGTTGAATAGAAAGTCATTACACTACTCACAGCAAGTGTTACCAGGAAAAGTGAACACCACTTGCAAATCTGGTTCTCATCCTCTGAACAGCCTGCAGAGTGAGAGAACCTCCCTGACACATGAACTTCAGAGATCACCCCCAAAATATAGTGATATTTGTACTTTAGACCACAGACTTCCATAGTTGGCAGAAGGTCATAGAGAGTATTGGACAATGTTTTCTTCCACATCTCAGTTTGGTTTTGCCCCTACATACCTTGGTTAAGAATGTTAAAATGATAGGGTAGTACAAATAATACAACACATAGGTTTTATAAGTATGTACACTTATAATTTTAAAGGCATATACTTGCTTTCCTTAACTTCTCTCTTTGTAATTGACTTGCCTGCTGTTCTTGTATCATCAAATGGAACTTTGGAAAACACTTGCAGTTGAATTTCATCTCAAGTGAAGCAAAGAAAGGCATGTTAATACCAGCAGTCCAGGAAAAGTACCTAAAGTAGTCTATGAAATCAGTGAATAAAGGATACAAATGCAACAGACACATAATGTTATACTCTAAAATGCCTTGTCTTAAGAAGGAGAATTTAATCTACCTAAATCATTTCTGAAAAATTGAGATTTCACTAGATATTCTAGAAGGAAACATTACTTACTATGGATATGAGACTAGAAATTTTGCCCCAAATCTCATGATATTTAATGTCACGGTTTTTCTTTTTGCTCCTGTTGTCCTTCTCCCCACCTCTGAAACTGCCCCCAAGCAGTCCCTCTGTACGAACAAACCTCTTTCTTATTTCCACAAGATCCGCATTATTTTCTTCCAGTAAGACCTACTACCACTTGTAGGAAGCTTCTCATAGTGAAGAGCCTGTTTTGTGGCAGACACATCTAGACCCACATTCTGATTTTGTTGTTTGCCAACAGGTGATCTTGGGCAAATAACTCCATTTCTTTGATCTTCATTTCCCTCACTGGTAGGATAAAGATATGATTGTTTGACTCATAGAGGTTTTGTGAAAATTGAATAAAACAACATATGTGAAAACACTTAATAGTGTCGGTGTGAGGATCATCCTAAAGGCTAAATATCTGGAAACTGCTAATCATCATCTTATTTGTAACAATAACCCCTGATCCACTAGTAAATATTGCTTGTTTTCTGCTCATTGGAATCAAGCACAAGTGGAGTAATATGTGGAGAAGGAAGAAAAAAGACATTAAATACAAAGGAAACAAAGATGCCATTAACATATGACAGGAAAAAGGATATCTGTCACAGATTCTGTAGCATTCCATCACCAGCCAATTTTGCCTCCATTGGGCCTAGTAGTGATTAGAACTCAGGGACCAGCCCTTGGAAAGACACTTCCCTTCCAGCCTCCCTGGCAGCCAGGGGAGGGCTATGGGACACACAAAAGTCCTCTGGAGACTCCTGGAACCCTGGAAGAATCTTACCAGAGAGAAGAAAATGTAATGCTGGGGCTGTACTTCCACATCCCTTTTATCTCCTACCTTGAAAGCAGATATGATGTCTGGAGCTGCAGAAGCCATCTTATATACAAGAGACACAAGCACTAGTCAAGGCTCTGACCAAAGTCACTGAGCGTGGCACCAGCTTGCTTCCCTCAGACTGTTTGGAACAGAAGGACAATAAACTCCTCCTCCTTGTTTAAGCCACTAAATTCAGATACTTCAGTTATTGCAGCCAAGTTTAAGGCAACACCTGAATGCGTCTCACTGAGATGATCCTGGCCACTCAGATTTGATGACCCATTATTATATGGAAGAACCAAGCATAAGTTCCTAAAATTCATAATGCCTGTGTACACTGGGACAAAGTGGAAGACTATGGGTCATTTGTACAACTTTTTACCAAGCCCTAGCTCTACTCAGAAACCACACAAGGTGCTGGAGCTTCAAAGAGGATGGAGAGAGTGGCATCACAAAAATGGTGACATAGGAGATCATGGTCTCCATCCTCTGACACAGATTAATAATTATACAGCTATCTATGAACAAAAACAGCCCTGAGAGAGTTCCACCTCAGAAACTTTAGCAACACATGGAACAACAACAACAAAAAAAAAACCCTAAGATAGTCGCATAAAAAGAGAAGGAAGACTGGGGTGCTTGGGTGGCTCAGTCAATTAAGGATCTGACTCTTGATTTCAGCTTAAGTTATGATCTCATGGTCATGATCTCATGGTCTTGAGATCAAGACCCATGTCTGGCTTCATACTGGGCATGGAGCCTACTTAAGATTCTCTCTCTCCCTCTGCCTCTCCCCTGCTCGTGAGAGAAGGAAGACAGCTTCATTTTGTCTGCATCATCCCACATCCTAAGCTGGCAGAGCTCAACATCAAGAGGGAACTTCCCAGCTAGAAAGATTTCCCCATGCCAGGAAAGGAAGAGCACAGTGAGCAATCAGCTTTTCCCAATCTCAACAATGGACAGATCAACTAGACAGAAAAAGCAACAAGGAAATGTTGGACTTGAACCATATTTTAGACCAAATGTACCTAACATACATATACAGAGCATTCCATCCAACAGCAGCAGAAAACACATTCTCCTGTGGCATCTGGGTGGCTCAGTCGGTTAAGCATCTAACTTCAGCTCAGGTCATGATCTCATGGTTCGTGAATTTGAGCCCCGCATCAGGCTCTCTGCTGTCAGCACAGAACCCACTTCAGATCCTGTGTCACATTCTCTCTCTGCCTCTCCCCCACTGGTCTTCTCCCTCTCTCTCTCTCTTTCTCAAAAATAAACAATTAAACAAACAAACAAACAAAAACCCTACATTCTTCCCAAGTACACACAGAGCATTCTCCAGGATAGATCATATATTAGATCACAAAACAAGTCTTAGCAAATTTAAGAAGATTGAAACCATACCAATGATTTCACAGTGACCACAAAGGTATAAAACTAAAAAACAATACCAGGAGGAAAGCTGGAAAATTCACAAATATGTGGAAATTAAACAACACAGTCCTGGGGGCACCTGGGGGCCTCAGTTGGTTAAACATCTGATGTTGGCTCAGGTCATGATCCCATGGTTCATGGGTTTGAGCACTGCATCAGGCTCTGTACTGACAGCTCAGCGACTGGAGCCTGCTTCAGATTCTGTGTCTCCCTCTCTCTCTCTGCCTCTCCCCTGCTCATTCTCTCTGTCTCCTTCTCTCTCTCTATCTCTCTCAAAAATAAATAAGCATTAAACACACACACACACACACACACACACACGCACACACACACATACACAGTGCTAAACAACCAATGGGTCAAAGAAGAAATCAAAAGGGAAGTTTAAAAAATCTTGAAACAAACAAAAATGGAAACACAACTTACCAAAACTTATGGAATGCTATAAAAACAGTTCTAAGAGGGTAGTTTATAGCAATAAATGCCCACATTAAGAAAAAAATAAAGATTTGAAATAAACAACCTGACTTCATATCTCAAGGAACTAGAAAATGAAGAACAAGCTAAGCCCAAAGTTTGAAGAAGGAAAGAAATAACAAAGATCAGGGGAAAAATAAATGAAACAGATACAAGAAAAATAATAGAAAAGATAAACAAAAGTAAGAGTTGGTTTATTAAAAAGATACACAAAATTGGCAAATCTTTAGCTAAACCAAGGAAAACATTGAGAAGAATCATCTTAAATGAAAGAGGAAACATTACAACTGATACCACAGGATCATAAGACTACTATGAACTATTATACCAAAAAATTGAACAACCTGGAAGAAATGGATAAATTCCTAGAAACAAACAATGTACCAAGACTGAATCATGAAGAAATAGGAAATCTTAACAGACCAATAATGAGTAAGGAGATTGAATCAATAATCAAAATCTCCCCAGCAAAGAAAAAACCCAGGACCAGATGGCTTAACAGTTTAATTCTACGAAACATTTAAAGAATAATTAATACCAATCCTCCTCAAAAAAAACAGAATAAGAGGAAACACTCCCAAACTCACTTTACAAGACTAGCAAAGCCAAATAATACATGAAAAGCCAGATAAGAAAACTACAGACCAGTATCTCTGATGAATACAAATGCAAACTTCTCAACAAAATATTAGCAAACAATTAAAATGCACATTAAAAGGATCATACACCATAATCAAATGGAATTTATCCATCAAATTCAAGGATGATTCAACATATGTAAATCAATAAATGTGATATACCACATTAATAGAATGAAAGGTGATCATATGGTCACCTCAACAGATGCAGAAAAAAACACTTGACAAAATACAACATGCTTTCATGATAAAAATGCTCAACAAATTGAGTGTAGAAGGAACATACCTTAACATCATAAAGGCCACATATGACAAGCCCACAGCTAACGCCATATTCAACAGTGAAAGTTGAAAGCTTTTCATCTAAGGTCAGGAACAAGAGAAAGGTGCTGACTCTCATCATTCCTATTCAACACAGTACTGGAAGTGCTAGCCAGAGCACTCAGGCAAGAAAAAGAAATAAAAGTCATCTAAATCAGAAAAGAAAGAAGCAGGGGCACCTGGGTGGCTCAGTCAGTTGAGCGTCCAACTTCGGCTCAGGTCAGGATCTCACGGTTCGTGAGTTCGAGCCCCACATAGGGCTCTGTGCCGACCGCTCAGGGCCTGGACCCTGCTTTGGATTCTGTGTCTCCCTCTTTCTCTGCTCCTCCTCCTCTGCTCATACTCTCTCTCTCTCTCTCTCTCAAAAATAAATAAAGATCAAAAAAATTTAAAAAAAAAGAAAAGAAAGAAGTAAAATTATCTTTGTTTGCAGATGATATAATCTCATACAGAGAAAATCCTAAAGACTCCACCCAAAAACTGTTAGAAATAATCAATGAACTTAGTAAAGTTGCAGGATACAAAAACCATAGAAATCAGTTACAATTCTATATACTAACAATGAAGCATCTGAAAAGAAAAAAATCTCAGGGCGCCTGGGTGGTTCAGTCAGTTAATGGTCCAACTTCAGCTCAAGTCATGATCTCATGGCTTCTGAGTTGGAGCCCCATGTTGGGCTCTGTGCTGACAGCTCAGAGCCTGGAGCCTCCTTCAGATTCTGTGTCACCCTCTCTCTCTGCCCCTCCCCTGCTCATGCTCTCTCTCTCTCTCTCTCAAAAACAAATAAGCATTAAAAAAAAATTTTAATAAATAAATAAATAAAATCTGCTTTAAAAAAAGAAAAGAATCTCATTCACAATAGCATTAAAAACAATGAAATACTTAGAAAAAATTAACCAAAGAAGTGAAAGATCTATACACTTAAAATGACAAGACTTTGGTGAAAAAAAGTTGACAAAGACACAAACAAATGGAAAGATCCCATGTTCATGGATCAGAAGAATCAATATTGTTATAATGTCCGTACTATCCAAAGCCATTTATAGATTTAATGGAATCCCTATCAAAATCCCAATGACAGGAGGCCTGGGTGCCTCAATCAGTTAAGCGTCTGACTCTTGATTTTGGCTCAGGTCATGATCTCACAGTTTGTGGGATCGGGCCTCATTTGGGCTCTGTGCTAACAGCGTGGAGCCTGCTTGGGATTCTCTCTCTCTGTCTCTGTCTCTGTCTCTGTCTCTCTCTATGCCTCTCCCTGACTTGCTCTCTCAAAAAAAAAAAAAAAAAAAAAAAATCCCAATGGCATTTTTCACAGAAATAGAAAAATCAATTCTAAAATTCATCTGGAACCACAGAACACCCTGAATAGCTAAAGCAATTCTGAGAAAGGAACAATCCTGGAGGCACCATACTTCCTTCTTTCAAACTATACTACAAAGCCTTAGCAATCAAAGAGTACTGTATGGCATAAAAATAGACACATAGATTAAGGGAATAAAACTGATAGCCCCCAAATAAACTTTGCATATATAGTCAACTCATATTTGACAAGAAAGCAAAAAAAAAAAAAAAAAAAAAAAAAAAAAACCTCAATGGGGAAAAGATAGTCTCTTCAATAAATGGTGTTGAGAAAACTGAATAGCCACATGCAAAGAATGAAAATTGACCATTATCATACACATCTCACACACAAAAAAAATGACTCAAAATGGATTAAAGACTTAATAACTGAAACCACGAAATCCTAGAAGAAATCATAGGAGAAAATTTCCTTGACAGTAGTCTTGGCAACAATTTTTTGGACATGATATCAAAAGCACAGGGAACAAAAGCAAAACTAAACAAGAGGGACCATATCCAACTACAAAGCTTTTGTACAGCAAAAGAAAATATCAACAAAATGAAAAACAGAATGGAAGAAAATATTTGCAAAGCATATATCTGATAAGGGATTAATATCCAAAATACATAAAGACCTCATACAACTCATAGAAGAAAAATAAACAATACAACTTTTAAATGGTCAGAGGAATTAGATGGACATTATTCCAAAGAAGACATAAAAATGGTCAACAGATTCTTGAAATGATGTCAACATCACTTATCATCAGGGAAATGCAAATGAAAGCCACATTCTCACACCTGTGAGATTGGCTATCATCAAAAAGACAAGAAATAACAACTATTCATGTGGATGTGGAGAAAAAGAAACCCTTATGCACTGTTGGTGGGGATGTAAATTGGTACAGGCTCCATGGGAACAGCATGGAAGTTCCTCCAAAAGTTAAAATAGAACTATCATAGGATCCAGCAATCCCACCTCTGGGTATTATCCAAAGGTAATGCAAACAGGATCTCGAGGAAATATCTGCATTCCTATGTTCACTGCAGCATTATTCACAATTGCCAAGATATGGACACAATCTAAGTGTCTATCAATGAATGAATGGATAAAGAAGAGGTGAGATAGATACAGATATAGATCTATAATGAATATTATTCAGCCATGGGAAATACTGTCTTTTGCAACAACATGAATGGACCGTGAGGGCATAATGCTAAGTGAAATAAGCCAGACAGAGATACACAAATACTGTGTAACTTCACTTACATATAGAATCTAAAAAACTCAAACTCATAGAAACAAAGTAGAATGGTGATTGCCAGGGCCTAAGGGGTGGGGAAAATGGGAAGGTACTGATCAAAAGTTACAAACTTCCAGTTACAAGATGAACAAGTTGTGGGGATCTAATGTATAACATTGTGTTTATAGTTAATGATACTGTATTATATACTTGAAAGTTGTTAAGAGAGTAGATCTTAAATGTTCTCACCACAAAAAAGAAATAATTATGGGATGCAGTTGGAGGAATTAGTTAATACTACAGTGTTAATAATTTTGCAATATATATGTATATCAAATCACCATGTTTACACCTTAAACTTATACAATGTTATATGTCAATTGTATCTCAATAAATGTGGGAAAGGATACATAAAGTAGTAACGAAATTTTTGTGAACCATTTATCACTGTGAGCCATATAGCATTGTTTGAGGGTAAAATGTGGCCCATGTTCAAAATAACAGGACTGAAATAAACATTTGGAACTCAAACTGTACAAAGAAATGTAGGGGTGCCCGGGTGGCTCAGTCGGTTAAGGGACCGACTTAGGTTCAGGTTGTGATCTCGAGGTTCGTGAGTTCAAGTTCTGCATAGGGCTCTGTGCTGACAGCTCAGGAGCCTGGAGCCTGCTTCGGATTCTGTGTCTCCCTCCCTCTCTGCCCCTCCCCAGCTCATGTTCTGTCTTTCTCTGTCTCTCAAAAAAAATAAACGTTAAAAAAAAAAAAAAAGAAATGTATAATGGTTGACTTATAGATAGTAGGCACTGAATGGTTAGATATTTTAAAGAAAACACAAACAAAGCAGACTGAGACCTGCTGCCTGGTCTGCACCCCTGAGCCATCCAGGCACATGGGAGAGACAGAAGTACACACAGACACAACCGAACACACTGACACAGCTGCACAGAACAATATGACAAGCTGGAAAACCAGCTCAGTTCAAGGCAGCCAGAAGGCAGGCAGTAGGCTCAGCAGACTGAGAAGTAGTGGGCCCTGCCAGGTGAGCTCTGGATCCAGTTAACCATGATATTTACTGAGTCACTCCTGTACATAGATATCGGGCGTCAGTAGACTACACTCTGGTGCCATAGTGATGTCAGCAATCCAAATGGGTCAGTATGTGACATGCAGGGACTAGCTTCCTGGGACACTAACTGGATGAGCTGCAAACATCATAAAAGTCTTTGAGGTAGTCCTGGAAGGGCTGCTGCAGACTGAGATCCCACATGACACATCCTGTGCCTCAGAGAAGAACCTGCAGTGAGGGAGGGGCTGACCCAGAAAATTCCAAGTCTCATCAGGACTTCCCAGGACATGACAAACCCCAGGGGCAAGGCTATCCCCAGACAGTTTGAAAATTCATTTATAAATGTTGTGTATGAAAAGTGTATCTATAAAAATTGGGTGGAGCCTGGGGAGGGCAGGGAGAATAACAGATTGCATAAGTTCAGAAAACTCTTCCCTTATAAAACTGTTAGTAATTTTTCATAGTTATGTATTTTTGAAATATTAGTTTGTTTATTTATTTATTTATTTATTTATTTATTTATTTATTTATTTATTTATTTATTTAGAACGCTTCAGGCCCAGCATGGGGCCCAACGTGGAGCTAGAACTCACGACCCTGAGATCAAGACCTGAGCTGGTTGATACCAGACTCTTGATAGAGTCTGATGCTTAACCAACTGAATCATCCAGGTGCCCCAAGTTTTCCTCCTTTTTAAAAGATAGTTTCTATCTGTCCCTTGGGGACGTTTTATTTTTCCCTTCTAAGTTTACTTTGCTAGGCCACAGAAAATAATCATCACAAATTCCATTGATGTGGCATTTATTCTGAGTCCTTTTCCTTTCTTTTTTTTTTTTTTAATGTTTATTTATTTTTGAGACAGAGAGACAGAGCACAAGTTGGAGAGGGGCAGAGAGAGAGGGAGACACAGAATCTGAAGCAGGCTCCAGGCTCTGAGCTGTCAGCACAAAGCCCAATGTGGGGCTCAAACCCACAGACTGCAGGGGCGCCTGGGTGGCTCAGTTGGTTAAGCCTCAGATACCTTGTCAGGCACCTTGTCAGGCAGATGTGATACAGCTGGTCTAATATGGGGTCTGACTCAACATTTGCAATAACTCCCACATAGAGGCCCTGCTGCTGCTACAGGGACCCCCCTTTGAGGGGCACAATCCTTTCTAACTGTTTATCTTCTATGCTTTAATTTCCTGGGACTCTGACACTTCAAAGAACCAGTTCCAGCTTCAAGGCAAGCACGTTCCCTCCCACCAAACCATCACGCTATCTGAGAGACATCTGTGGACAAGCATGAGACTCTTCAAAGACAGCCTGATGGCTTCACACGAGGGAGGTACCTACCAAATAGTTTAGCCAAACCTTCATCCAAATTTTTTGAACTTGATGAAAATTCAGTATTTGAGCCTGTGGGGAAATAAACTTCATCTGTAATTAAATCTTTCATTTGATCTGCATGTATTTTTTAAAATTTATTTATTTTTGGGGCGCCTGGGTGGCGCAGTCGGTTAAGCGTCCGACTTCAGCCAGGTCACGATCTCGCGGTCCGTGAGTTCGAGCCCCGCGTCAGGCTCTGGGCTGATGGCTCGGAGCCTGGAGCCTGTTTCCGATTCTGTGTCTCCCTCTCTCTCTGCCCCTCCCCCGTTCATGCTCTGTCTCTCTCTGTCCCAAAAATAAATAAACGTTGAAAAAAAAAAAATTTAAAAAAAATAAAATTTATTTATTTTTGAAAGAGAGAGCGTGTGTGCATGTATTCTTAAATCAATACTGCTTTACATGGTATTTTGAGGGGAACATCATGCACTTTACCTGCTTTAGGAGAAAGAGCACCAGACTTGGGTTCTAGTCCACCTTTTGAGTGCCTTGTGACCTTGGGCAGTAAAGTTCTGTGGGATTTGGTTTTCTCATCTGAGACTGGTAGGAAAGAAGCCAGCCACAGAGGCCCGTGAGGAGGGGGTAAGATGAAATTTGCTTATGTCATCTGTAGACTGAAAAGTGCTCTCCCCTTAATGTGTCCCATTGTTATCTACTCTGAACTGCAATAAATGGCACTGGGTCCAAGCAGGGTTATGCTCAGTGCTCAGTTGTTTGTTTGTTTGTTTATTTTTTGTGGGGGGGGGTGCAAAGACAGATGGACACATATCTCAGTGTCTTCTCAACAAAACTTTCCCCTCCATAGGAAATGATGCCAAAAAGCAATAACTTTGACCATCTTGGAAATGGGATGCCTTCTTGTTTTGGAAAACAGAGAACAATACGACTGCATACTCAGCCCTAATCCACATTAGGGTCTATGTTTGGAGGGGGCTCAGAAGGCCTGAGACCACCTCTACTTGACCTGTTTGAAAAACACCAGGAATTCCTGATGTTGTCACTGATGAATAAAAAAATGAAGGTATAAATGTAAAGGCATGGAGCCAACAATCTCCCCTAGGCCATCATGGACTGATTTCAAGACTTCTGCTGACACTCATGTGACTACATCAAGGATATGGATTAATTGTAGCTAAAAGACTAAAAAACTCATGGAATTTTGAACTATATTTTCAGGCTTTCCTTTATGAACATTGTGACATCTTAGTTTCTACACAAATCTTCTTGATTCTAGGTCAAGGCCAGCCCTTTATTCTGGCCTCGGGGAAGTGGCAAACCACCAAGGAAGAGAAACTTACCCCCTAACGAAGGATTTTCGGGACCATAGCACCCACCTACTCAGAGTACCTCAACATTCATAAAGTATCTGCAAGAATCTGAACTTCTTACAGCCAGTGACAATGCTGATTCTCACCTGGTTTCCTGACAGAAAATGTGCATAGCCATTGAGTAATTTGTGCGCATGGCATCTTTCAACTCTACAGGAAAATTGGTAATCAGGTAGTTAATGGTGCATAGACATTACTTCAGGGTATAATGCTTTTTGGTAAATGAAAGAAGTAAAAAGTTCTCTTTTGTTGAGATATGAGTGAATCATTAAGAATAAATATGATGGAAGTGTAAGTAAGTCCATGCAGTAAAACATTTGTTCACAAAAACGCTTTGGTTTTTAGAGCACCCTGACAAGGGTGGTCACCTTCTCCCCTTTTCCCAATGTCACCCCTGACTGACAATTTGTACAATGCACCTACTGTCCTTTTTGCTTCTCTCCACAGACTCAGGATCTTTACACTGAGAGAATTTGCCAGAATGCTGTCAGCTAATTTGTTGAGTAAATAGCAAAAGTGGTTCCAAATGCAGTGAAACCTTAAAAATAGAGTATGTAAATCTAATGTTCACTTTGAAAACTCTATATTCATAAAATGTTCATAACAGCATTATTCAGATAGCCAAAGTGTGGAAACAACACAAATGCCCATTGAATTATAAATGGATTAACAAACTGTGGCACATCCACATAATGGAATATTATTTAGCCATAGAAAGGAATGAAATACTGATGTAGGCTACAATGCAGATGGACCATGAAACATGTTAAGTGAAAGAAGCCAGTCACAAAATATCACATGTATGAACTATATTTGAACTATCAAGACTATTTGAACTATATTTGAACTATCAAGATTTGAAAATATCAAGACTAGACAAATCCATAGAGCAGTCAGCAGATTAGTGATTGCCAGGGTCTGTGGGAAAGAGGGCATGGGAGTGACACAACGAGTGTGATAGTACTTTTGGGGTGATGAAAATGTTCTAAAATTACTGCTGATTCACAACTCTGTGAATATACTAAAAACCACTGAATTATATACTTTAAAAGTGTAAATTTTATGATATGTGAATTATATCTCAAAAAAGCTGTCATTTAAAATGTAGTGCAGGGGCAGGGGATAGATGAAACAAGATCAGCCTAATTGGTACATAGAGGCTCATGCTAATTTTTCTACTTTTGTTTATGTTTGAAAAATTTTATAACAAAAAGCTCAATGTACATGTGGGCTACCCTCCCATAGAGGTCTTTTGAGAAAGCTTCAGTTAAGAAAAATGTTAAAGTTACTCCCTTATGGGCAAGAGGTCCCTACGGTAGATTCAGGGAGGTAAGGAAGATAGAGGTGGGGAGAAACCCTGTGTTCACCATTCCAGAACTCATGGGAGGAAAACACCATTTCCTGCCTGATTTAGGCTCACAGTGAGTCTCTCACTTGTGTATCTGCCACTACATTTGTGACAGTACCTTCGATCAGATGGAAAGGGTAGAAGCTCTGTACCTTGCCAACAGTCCAGGAAGAGAACAAAGAAGAGGGTCTCCACTCCTGTCCTCTTTGCCATAGTCTGTATATCTCTTGAAATCCTTCAGACTTAGCAGCCTTGAGCTCCAGGATACTGTGGAACCCGATAGTCTGTGAGGTCACACCTGGAAACAAGGTAGGGGGCAGTTCCACAGGGAGGGGGGCAGGACCTGGTGTCTGTGGGCAGGGATGAAAAGGGGACACTGGCCGCCCTGAGGACATCGGCTCTCCACTCACTCCCTTTGGTTCTGCAGTGCCTTCTTCCCTCCTTGTGCACTGCAGCCTGAAGATGGTAGGATACTAACTGGGATTCTAAAGTTGCATGTGACAACAAAAAAAACCTAAATCAGCTTAAGTGAGGGGCACCTGGCTGGCTTGGTGGCTCAGTCAGTGGAGCATGCAACTCTTGATCTCAAGGTTGTAAGTTTAAGCCCTACATTGGATGTGGAGATTACTTAAAAATTATATATATATGGGGGTATATTATATATACCTGGGTGGCTCAGTCGGCTAAGCATTGGACTTTGGCTCAGGTCATGATCTTGCGGTTCATGAGTTTGAGCCCCGAGTTGGGTTTTGTGCTGAGCGCTCAGAGCCTGGAGACTGCTTCATATTCTGTGTCTCCCTCTACCTCTATTCCTTCCCCACTTGCACTCTATCTCTCTCTCTCAAAAATAAAGATTGAAAATACTTTTTTCATTATATATATAGCTTAGGTGAATTGGAAGTAGCTAGGGTAGCCAGAAAAATCTTGTGCTAAATCAAGATACCACATTAGGAAAGTATTGCTACTTATTGTATCATATAATATTATAACTCTGAAAATATAAACAAAGGTATAAACTTTTTAAGGAAAAAATCTTTATATTTTAGCAGTTTTAACTGCACATTTTTTCCTGTATTTTTATTTTGCACTGGGTCCCACAAATTATACAGCCTGCCCTGCCCTTTAACCCTCAGGCTCATGTACTGTATGCAGTCTGGTAATGAAGGGATTTTTAGGGACAAAAAGTCACATAAAAAGTTATACAGTAGAATTCTGAGTGACTCAGGCATATTAGTTTGTTAGGACTGCCATAAAAAATCACCACAAAATGAAAGGGGAGGGGCTTAAGCAATAGAAATCTACTGTTTTGTAACTCTGGAGGCTGGAAGTCCAAGATAAGGGTGTCAGCCAGGTTGATTCTTACTGAGGCCTCCCTTCTCGGCTTGTAAATGGTTGTCTTCTCTTTATGTTTTCACATGATCTTTCCTCTGTAGGTATCTGTGTCCAAAATTCCCTCTTCCCATAAGGATACAAGTCATACTGGCTTAGGGCCCACCTTGAGGGCTTCATTTTAACTTATTGCCTCCATAAAGACAGGCCAAATAAAGCCACATTCTGAGGCACTGAGGATTAGGACATCAACATATAAATTTAGAGAGGGGGATACGATTCAACCTATGACAATAGGTAATGGCAGCCCATAAACCCTACTTGTCTGAAGTATCTCCACAAAAACAAAAACAGAACAAAAACAACATATAAAACAACACAAGACTCACACCCTCAGCATAACCAAAAGACAGAAAATGTCCAATTTCAAATTACCAGTAAACAGAAAAACAAACACTAACCTTGGAGTGATGTGGAAATGGAGTCCATTGGGGGCCTTTTACCAGAGAGATTTCTCACCACACTCAGAATTAGTAGAAACCAAGGCCAGGGGAAATAGGCTAACTTTAAACTCAAGATGCACAACCACCTAACTCTTGACCCCCACTGCCCAATCCAGCAACTTTCCCCATCTCAATAACAAATCAGTGCTTCCACATGCTCGGGCCAAAAGCCAGGGTTCATCCTAGACTCCCCTTTTTCTATCTCACCACACATCCAATCCATGAGCAAATTTTCTCTGTTCAATTCCCCCACACATTCCCAAGTCTGGCCACCTTCCCCATCTCCATTGCTCCTGTGGTGGCCACACTAGCACCACTTTCCTTTCACTGCTGATGAAATTAGAAGCCAATGAAGTCCTCTTAACATTCTTCAGGCCACTGCTGAATCCCAATGAGTCCCACTACCAGAATCTTCACCACCTCCTCTCCCATTTACCCCTTTTCTTCCCGTCCATCTGCTCACATCACCAGAGGAACAGAAGTCAAGCTGCTTTGCAACCTAAGTGCACCCTATGGCACTTACCTTTAAGTAATCATTAGATTTTCTCTGCCTCATTTCTTTTATTTCCAGGCAGATTTGTTGAGCATCTAGGCATGAAGGAAAAACATTTATAATTATGTGGTCATCCAAGTCTAGAGCAAGAGTCAATAAACTTTTTCTATAAAAAGCCAAATAAAAGATATTTTAGGCCTGGGGTGCCTGAGTGGCTCAATTGGTTAAGCATCTGACTGTTGATTTCAGCTCAGGTCATGATCCTGCAGTTCCTGAGGTCAGGCTCTGTGCAGACAGTGTGGAGCCTGGTTGGGATTCTCTCTCTCCCTCTCTCTGTGCCCCTCCCCACCCCCCTTCTATCTCTCTCTGGAAATAAATAAACATTTATTTAAAAAAAAAGAAAACACTTGGGGCAGCTGGGTAGCTCAGTTGGTTAAGTGTCCGACTTCAGCTCAGGTCATGATCTGGCAGTTCATGGGTTTGAGCCCCATATCGGGCTCTGTGCTGACAGCTCAGAGCCTAGAGCCTGTTTCAGATTCTGTGTCTCCTTCTCTCTACTCTCCACTCGCGCTCTGTCTCTCTCTCTCAAAAATAAACATTAAAAAAATGACAAAAAAGAAAAGAAAAACTGATGGTTACCACAGGGGAGATGGGTGGGGGGCTGGGTGAAATAGATGATGGGGATTAAAGAGTACACTTATACAATAATAATAATAACAGAGAAATTTTAAAAGACCTAATACAGGAAGAGACATACTATGCTTATGGATCAGAAAACATTATGTTGTTAATATCAATTACCCTCAAATTGATTGATAGATTTAATATAAAACCAATCGGGCACCTAGGTGGCTCAGTCGGTTGAGCGTCCAACTTCGACTCAGATCATGATCTTGCGGTCTGTGAGTTCGAGCCCTGCATCAGCCTCTGTGCTGACAGCTCAGAGCCTGGAGCCTGCCTCAGATTCGGTGTCTCCCTCTCTTTCTGCCCCTCCCCCATTCATTCTCTCTCTCTCTCTCTCTCTCTCTCTCTCTCTCTCTCTCTCTCTGTCAAAAATAAATAAACATCAAAAAATTTTTCTTAACCAATCAAAATCCCACCAGGCTTCCTTGGAAAAATGGAAGATCTGGGACTCCTGGATGGTGCAGTCAATTGAACAGCTGACTCTTGATCTTGGCTCAGGTAATGATCTCACAGCTTGTGAGTTCCAGCTCCCCACATCGGGCTCTGCATTGATGGTGTGAGGCCTGCTTGGGATTCTGTCTCTCCTTCTCTCTGCCCCTCACCTGCTTGTGCTCTCTCTTTCTCCAAATAAATAAACTTTAAAAATTAAAAAAAAAAAAAAAAGAAAAGAAATGGAAGAGCTAATCTTAAATTGTATGGGAATCAAAGGACCTAGATTTTTTAAAAATTTTTTAATATTTATTTATTTTTGAGAGAGAGAAAGACAGAGCATGAGCCAGGGAGGCTCAGAGAGAGAGGGAGACACAGAATCTGAAGCAGTCTCCAGGCTCTCAGCTGTCAGCACAGAGCCCAACGCGGGACTCGAACCCACAAACTATGAGATCATGACCTGAGCCAAAGTCGGATACTTAACTAACTGAGCCACCCAGGTGCCCCAAGGACCTAGAATTTTAAGTGGTTCAGAACAACTTGAAAAAGAAGAATAAAGGACTTACATGACCTAATTTCAACATTCATAAAACTACAGTAAATAAAAACATGCAGTATTGGCACATAGATCAATGAGCGAAATAGAAGGTCCAGAAATAAATTCATATATATAAGGTCAATTGACTAATAACAAAGATGTTAAGGCAATTCAACGGAGAAAATATATTCTTTTCAAAAAATAATATTGGAATAATCTGATAGCAATATGTGAAAAATATGAACCTCAACCCTTACCTGATGCCATGTACAAAAATTAACTCAAAATGAAACAGAGACCTAAACATAAGAGCTAAAACTTTAGAACTTCAAGAATAAAATATAAGAGAAATTCTTACTGACTCTAGGTTTGGACTTGATCAAAATAAAAAAAATATATACATTTGCTCTTTAAAAGACACTGTTACAAAACTAAAAAAGATAAGCCATACATTGGGAAACAATAATTGCAAAACATATAATCTGCAAAGGACTTGTATTTAGACTACATAAAGAACACAACTTAATAAACAGACAATCAATTTAAAAATAGGACTGGGACAAAAAGAATGAAATCTTGCCGTTTGCAACTACGTGGATGGAACTAGATAGAGGGTATTATGCTAAGCAAAATTAGTCAGTCAGAGAAAGACAAATATCATATGATTTCATTCATATAAGGAATTTAAGATACAAAACAAATGAACATAATGGAAGGGAAGCAAAAATAATATAAAAACTGGGAGGGGGACAAAACATAAGAGACTCCTAAATACAGAGAACAAATAGAGGGTCTGAGGGGTTGTGGGAGGGGGGATGGGCTAAATGGGTAAGGGGCATTAAGGAACCTACTCCTGGAATCATTATTGTACTATATGCTAACTAACTTGGATGCAACTTTTAAAAAAAATAAATTTTTAAAAAATTTTTAAAAAATAAAAATGGGATTTTTTCTTTACTGAAGAAGACATATGGATGACAAATGAGCACATGAAAAGATGCTCAACATTATTAGTCACTAGAAAAGTATGCATTAAAATTGTTAGGAAGGCTAAACTTTTTTTTTTTTTTTTTAATGTTTATTTTTGAGAGAGAGAGGGAGAGACAGACAGAGAGACAGAGTGTGAGCAGGTGAGGGGCAGAGAGAGAGAGAGAGAAGACATAGGATCTGAAGCAGGCTTCAGGCTCTGAGCTATCAACACAGAGGCCAACACGGGGCTTGAACTCATAACTATAAGATCATAGATCATGACCTGAGACGAAGTCAGATGCCTAACCAACTGAGCCACCCAAGCACCAGGAAGGCTAAAAGTTTAAAAGACTGACAATACTTAATGTTGGTGAAGATGTAGAGAAACTGGAACTCTCTCATACACTGCTGATAAAGGTAATATTAGGCAACACTTTAGAAAATAGTATTTTCTTAAAACAGTATACACGCACTTGCTATATGATCCAGCCATTCCACTCCTAGGTATTTACCCAAGAGAAATGAAAGCATATGTCCACACAATTACGCAAGAATGGTCATAGCAGCTTTATGTACAATAAGCAAAAATAGGAAACAACCCAAATACAATAGGTGAATGGATAACAAATTGTGGTATCCATGTAATTAAACTTACTAAACAATGGGGCGCCTGGGTGGCGCAGTCGGTTAAGCGTCCGACTTCAGCCAGGTCACGATCTCGCGGTCCGTGAGTTCGAGCCCCGCGTCGGGCTCTGGGCTGATGGCTCGGAGCCTGGAGCCTGTTTCCGATTCTGTGTCTCCCTCTCTCTCTGCCCCTCCCCCGTTCATGCTCTGTCTCTCTCTGTCCCAAAAATAAATAAAAAACGTTGAAAAAAAAAATTAAAAAAAAATAAATAAACTTACTAAACAATTAAACGTAACAAACATGTTGCATGCAATAACACGAAGCAATCTCAAAATATTTATGCTGAGTGAAAGAAGTCAGACAACAAATACAGTATGACTCCATTTATGTAGTCCAATTATATACAATTTAAAATTCCACTACAATTTATATAAAGGACACAAAAATGCTGATTCAAAGGGGCACATGCCCCCCAATATTTATAGCAGCACTATCAACAATAACCAAATTATGGAAGGAGCCCAAATGTTCATGGACTGATGAATGGATAAAGAAGATATGGTATATGCATACAATGGAATCTTACTCAGCGATCAAAAAGAATGAAATCTTGCTATTTGCAACGATGTGGATGGAACAAGGATGTATTATGCTAAGTGAAATAAGTCAGTCAGAGAAAGACAAATATATGATATCACTCATTTGTGGAATTTAAGAGGAAACAGATAAAAACAGGAAGGAAAAATAAGATAAAAGGAGAGAGGGAGGCAAACCATAAGAGATTCTTAATAGAGAGAATAAACCAAGGGTTGCTTGAAGGGAGGTGGGTGGGGGATATGCTAATTAGGTGACGAGCATTAAGGAGGGCACTTGTTGGGAGGAGCACTGGGTGTCACATGTAAGTGATGAATCACTGGGTTCTACTCCTGAAACCAATACTACATGGTATGTTAACTAACTTGAATTTAAAGAAATTTTTAAAAATAACAAATACATAGGGGCGCCTGGGTGGCGCAGTCGGTTAAGCGTCCGACTTCAGCCAGGTCACGATCTCGCGGTCCGTGAGTTCGAGCCCCGCGTCGGGCTCTGGGCTGATGGCTCAGAGCCTGGAGCCTGTTTCTGATTCTGTGTCTCCCTCTCTCTCTGCCCCTCCCCCGTTCATGCTCTGTCTCTCTCTGTCCCAAAAAATAAATAAACGTTAAAAAAAAATTAAAAAAAAAAAACAAATACATAAATATATAAATACTGTATTGTGTATAACTGTGTAATCATATACAATAGAGAATTCTAGAAAATGACAACTAACCTATAGTAGAGAAATGTCTGGCTAGTGCTTGCCTAAGGATGAAGGGGTGGGAGGGGGAGGGGAGGAAGGGATTACAAAGGGGCATGATGAGCTGTAGGGCAATGGATATCTTCATCATCCTGATTGGGGAAAATGGTTTCATGGTGAATTCATATGTCAAAACTCATCAAATTGCGCTCTTTACATACATGCAGTTTACATCATTTATATCTCAACAGAGTGTAAGAAAATGCAGTGTATAGCAAGGTGATCCTATGTTTTCGTCTGTGAAACATACAAAAACGAAACAGAATGGGGTTTTGTATCTGAGGATGGCAAATTACACCCAGATATCTGACTCTTCAGTTCACCCCAATCTTTCATCCTAGGTCCCCAAGGAAATAGTAAGATAAGATTTTAAAAAGGAATCCAAAAGGGGAATCACTGAGGCTACAGCAAGAACCCACCCAATTTTCAGAGTTAATTTAGTTAACAGTACTTCCTTAATAGTTTTGTTTGATCACTAATTTTCCTCAAATCATTGGTGGCCACAACTGGGTATCTGTAGTAGAAGGAGGAGGTGGCATCAGGCACAGAATTCCATCCTCTCTGTCTTCCTTTTGGGGTCCATCAGGGGAGTCCTCAAAGACCCTACTCTATGGCTCCTCCATGTGTGATAAGAACTGACCTGCATTGGTAGTTTAATGTCTTTATTCATAATGTAGGTGTACCTTAACAGTTACTGAAATTGAGAAGATCAAAGGAATCTAAACGCCAGGGAGACATCCAGGTGTGCAAAGGGGGAGATGCTGAGAGGATCTAGAAGGAGCAAGGAGGGAGTGGCTGGCCCGGCAGGTCTGGGGGATTCTCTTACCCTATCAGTCTCTCCTGCCCCTCCTTCTTTTCCTTTCTCTTTGTTCCTTTCTCCCTCCAAAATAAGGTTTCTGAGCTCTTCCTCTTCATAGTTATCTCAGAGAATAATTGATGAGCCTGTCCTCTTGCCTTTGTAGCTCGGTTTGCTCTATAGTCTTCAACAACATGCACTTTTGGGGTCCTTCTTCAGCTACTCCTCCCCCACCCCTGTGGCCCCTGCTGTCCAGAGTTCATGGAGTTTATTCACAAGTAGAACCCTAGCACTTCTTTTATAATTGCTCGGCTGTTTGTTATGCAGATACTTTTTCACATCAGTTTTTCATTTCATTTAAAAAGTAATATATCTTAAAGGCAGAGGTGAAGACCAGTGGAAATAAGTCCTCACATATATGGTCAAACGATTTATTGACAAGGGTGCCAAAACCATTCAATAGGAAAAGGACAGTCTTCAATAAATGGTGCTGGGGAAACTGGACATCCACATGCAACGGGATGAAGTTGGACCCTTATTCAACAGTATATACAAAAACTAACTCAAAATGGGTCGAAGACCTAAATATAAGAATTAAAACTATAAAATCCTTAGAGTAAAACACAGGGCTTCAGGACATGGATTTGGTGATGATTTCTCAGATATGAAACCAAAGACACAGGCAACAACATCAAAAACAGACAAATTAGACTTCATGAAAATTCAAAATTTTTGTGCATCAGAAGACACCATTAACAGAGTAAAAAGGCAACACACAGGGTGGGAGAAAATATTTGCAAATCATCTATTTGATAAGGGATTAATACTCAGAATGTATAGAGAACTAAAACTCAACAAATAATCAATTCAAAAATGGACAAAAAATTTGAATAGACATTGCTCCAATGAAGATATACAAATGGCCAATAAGCATATGAAAAGTGCTCAACGTCACAAATCATTAGAGCAATGCAAATCAAAACTATGATGAGATACCACCTATACCCATTGTGTTGGCTACTCAAAAACAAAGACGAAAACAAAAACAAAACCAGAAAATGACAAGTGTTGATGAGAATGTAGAGAAACTGGAACCCTCTTGCATGGTTTTTAGGAATGTAAAATGGTGCAGCTGCTATGGAAAACAGCATGGCTGATCCTCAAAATATTAAAAATAGAATTGCCACATGATCTGGCAATCCCATATGTGGCTATCTATGCCAAAGAATTAAAAGCAGTATTTTTACCACCCATGTTCATAGCAGTATTGTTCACAATATCTAAGATGTGGAAGTAACCCAAGGTCTATCAAGATCTGAATAAATAAGCAAAATGTGGTATATTCATACAATAGAATGTTATTCCGCCTTAAAAAAAAAAAATCCTATCACATACTACAACAAGGATGAACCTTGAGAACATGCTAAGTAGAATAAGACAGTCACAAAAGGGTAAATATTGTAGGGTTCCACTTATATGAGGTATCTAAATGCTTAGAAACAGAGCAGTGGTTGCCATGGGCTGAGGGGAGAGGGAATGGTGAGTTAAATGTCTAATGAGTACAAAGTTGCAGTTTTACAAGATGAAAAGAGTTCTGGAGATGGATGGTGGTAATACTTGCACATTATGAATGTATTTAACAACACTTAACGTACACTTAAAAATGGTTAAGATGGTAAATTTTATGTTGTATGTTTTCTCCCACCAAAAAAAAGAGGAAAAAAATAATATATACATGAACAAGCTAAAAATTCAATGCCAAAAAAAAAAATAGTTTATATAGTAGAAAAAAGGCAATTCTCCCCTGATTTACCCACATTTACCAATGATTATATACTCTTATACATGTTATATACTCTTATATATAACCAATGGTTATGTACTCATATACTCTTTGGAGACTCAGACATCTAACACTCTGAGCACTCTGACTTTCTTTGCTTTGATTTAGCCCGGTGTGCTGATGTGTTTCATATCAAATTATATAAAACTTCCTCATTATTTTTTACCGGTTGCACACTGACTCATTTTATGAATACATATCTATGGTTACATTGCATAAAGTTCCTAAATAGGCAAAACTAACCTTTGGTGTTAGAATTCAGAAAAAGTCACCTCGAAGGAGCAGCCGGGCAGCGACTGAGAGAGGCGGGTAGCTAGTCACGCTGTTTCTTAAACCCCACTATGGCTATACAAGAGTGTCCACATTGTAATAATTCATTAAAATGTGATTTCTGCACTTTCCTGTCTTCAGTGATGCTGTCTTCACTTTTACCAAATTTAATCTCACAGTTTAGTGGGAAAGGTAGCAGTAGAGGCAAATAACTATGGCTCAGTTTAGTAAGTGAATTTAGGATACCTTGCACAGTTGCAGCAGTAGACCCCAGTGGGTCTGGAGGCTGCCCAAGTGCAGACCCCAGCTGTCGCTAGCTGGATAGCCCCCGGCTAGTCACAGAAGTGTGAGGCCCCTCGGTTCCCACATCTGCAAAATGGGAATAAGAATGCAGCTATCTGATAGAGTTACTGCAAGGATTTAATATAATCTGTGTAACATAGGTGGAAGTGCTCCGCAAACACATAGCAGGTGTTCGAGTAATGTCAGAATTTTAAATTTTACACGGAAAAGGATCTTCCTCAGTGCTCAGTAAAGAAATGCTTTGGGTAAAATACTTAGGGCCGGCCTCCTCAAGGGCCACGCGTTCACGAAGTAGCATGGTCTCATGTGCTGCCGCTCGGAAACGAAGTCTTCCCGGACAGGCGACACTCAGCCCCTGGACTCTGCCCAGGTCCCCTTTAAAAGCGAGCCCTGACATCATTCCACCCCCTTCCCCCACGGCGCAGCCTACCTTAGAAGCGCCCCGGCAGTACTTCCGGGCGGCCTCAATTGGCTGGTCAGCACCCGGAGGCCCCTCCCCTTTGCCCGCAACCGGCCCCGGGCGTCCACCGTCAATCCGCCCAAGTGGGAGCGGTGATTGGCTGCGGGGCCCGCCCTCCAGCAAGCCCCGCGGGGCTGGCGTAGGCTGCGCGCGCTAGGTGGGAGGGGCGCGGCACCGGGTTTGGAGCTGCTGTCGTCTAGGTCCGCCCGCCCGCCCTCCCGCCCGCCTGTCCCTCCTGCAGGCCCCCTGCTGGGCAGGGCCGGCCCGGCCCGGCCATGGAGTCCTACGACATAATCGCCAACCAGCCCGTGGTCATCGATAACGTGAGGCCCGGCAGTCGGGGGGAGGGCGGGAGTCCCGCCCCCGGGGGTGCACTCGGCGGCGCCAGGAGGACCCCTCCCCCCGCCCGTCTCCGTTAGTCCTCCGAGCGATGCCCGCCCGACACCCACTCCTGGGGCTCTCCTGTTCACCTGGCTCTGTAGCTAGGGCCATGGGGCCAGCCCCTCCACCGACGCCGTGGAGCCCTTGCCCGAATCCTCCCCGAGCCCGGTGGGGACGTACTGGAGAGGCATGGGACCCATCTGTCTGGCTACTTGTGGTCATCGTGGGGAGTGCTGGAGTGACAGTCGAGCGGCCCAGCCAGTGCACCTGTGTCAGGCCCAGGGAGGCACCTGGACTCTTCTTGGTTGAGATGAGGGCCCCTAGTTAGGTTAGGTTAGTTTAGGACCCCAACCACTTTACCCCCTTCTCGGGCTCTGGCTGCCCCTTTTAGTGGAGGAGGAGGGAAGGCATTTGCCCTTTTGCAGAGTGCTGGACTGATCTTTCAGAGAGGGTTGGCCTGGTGACCTCTACAACAGCACTTCCCAAGGGGCTGCAATTCTAAGCAGGACCTCCAGAGTGGACAGGCCCTCTTTTCCTGAGACTGGAAAGAAGAAAAAAAAAAAAAAAATACTGGTTAAGCTCTGCCAACCATATATCCACCATCACCTGGTTGGCCACTTGGCTACTTTGACCCTCTCCTTAAGTGCTCACTGCTCTGTGCTGAGCAGAAATTCCACAGCTAGCAGGACAGTGGAGAATTCAGGACCACTCTTTCTAGGACCCAAAGCAGTTTGGGATAATGGTTTGGAAGCTTCAGAGAAAAGTTGCCTGGCTTCCTTGTGGCCTTGTCCTTCAGCACTGGGGCTCAGCATGTTTTCAGCTGCCCTCTAAGGATTTCTGGCCTCAGAACTGTCTGATCCATAGGAAGAAAATGAAGGACGGGGATATATGGATCTGCCTCTAGCTCGGTATCTGCCTCTGCTGTGTGAGCCTTGGAGTTTTTTATAATGACTCCCACATGACCCCCATGTAATCCTGAATGGCTGTCTTTTTTGGAGTACCCACGTGGGCTCCTTGAGTCATAGCAGGGGGTGTTTAATAAGAAGGCTAGAACTAGGCTTGGGGGTTCCGTCCAGCAGGCTACGGGATAGACTAGGCCACTTCCTTTCTTGGTGGGCAAATAATTCACTTAGGCTAACCAACAAGCTTAGGAGTTCAGAGGGCAACCTGCTTGGTCCTTCTGGGTTTCCAGCCCCTCCTCTGTAACATGAAAATGTTTATTTCTGCACTGCAGACCCAGAAGGTTGTAATGGAGATCTGTGGGAAGTAGGGTTGAGAGGCTGATTCCTTCATTAGGTGGGAGGTTTCTGGATGTCCGGTTCCCTTTAAGAGCGTAAGTCCAGTTTCTGTGCTGGAGCAGTGGCAGGACCAAATTCACCTGTAGTCTTTGGAGAAGACACTTGAGGGGAGGTGCCAGTTGTATACACAATGATCTTGCCGGGTGGGTCCTGTATGTGGTCCATGGCTGTTGGGGTGGGGATGACCAGGGGCTATTTAGAAAAACTACATTTAGAGGTTGCTTCTAGCCGACTTTTGGAAGTAGCTTGTGCCACTTTGGATTCCTCCTGTCTGGAGCTGGCCCTAGAGTACGCAGAGGAGCATGTACTTCATGGTTTCTCAGTCTCTGCACTGTTGACATTCTGGGCTAGATTATTCTTGGTGTGAAGGGCTGACCTGTGTATTGTAGGATGTTTAACAGCACCCCTGGCCTCTACCCACTAGATGCCAGTAGTACCTACCCCTTTCTCTGTCCTCCCCAGTCTCCAGACATTGTTAAATTGGGGGGAAGGGGTGCAAAGTCACCCCCTAGTTGTGAATCACTGGAGTACTTGTAAATGATCATGCCCTCTTGGTGGGTCTCAGACTTGCTCCCCAGGCTGCCATGATCTGGACAGCCAGCTCTACTGCAGGGCACTGCCTTCATCTGGAGGAGCACATCAGGAGCTAAACATTGTTTTTCCTTTCAGGGTTCAGGGGTGATCAAGGCTGGCTTTGCAGGAGACCAGATTCCCAAATACTGTTTCCCAAACTAGTAAGTGTTGCTCAGGCAGCAGCCCTAACCTTTTTGTTGGATTCCAGGAAGAAAACTGGCTCTGTGTCACAGCTCTTTTTGAGACCAACTCTTGCCCCCACATATAAGGGAAAACACCCTTTGTTTTGTGTTTGTGAGGCCAGTGGTGTTAAGGGCTCTGGAAGGACAAGAGAAGTGCTCTGGGCTTCCTCTTCTTTGAAGTCTGATTTTGGTCCCTCCTTGAGCCAGGGAGGGAGGAGAAGCTACCAGCATTCCCTTGGGAACAGGGTGTGGTAGCAGCAGCCAGAATGGAAGGGTGACATCTCTGGGAGAAGGACCTAACCTCAGAGGAAAAAGAGTGGGGAGTTAATGCAAAGCCACTCCTTGCTCCCAGGAAATGTTTTTTCCAGGGCTTGTTTATTTTCCAACTGGAGAAAATAATTGGTTCCATCAAGGGGAGTCTTTCCCTGAATGGAGCAAGTGGTGGCAGGGGTAAGAAGGAGGTGAAAGCATGGAAGAAACCTGGGAGTGCTCCTTCAGCCACTCGAGTGCATTGGGAAGTTTTCCTCAGTGGGAATCTTCTCAAATCCCGGAGGTTATAGAGGGATTGGCCTAAGCGGAGGCGGTAGGGCAGGGGGGATCCTGAGGCCCCCAAAGTGGCTGGCTATACTGAGAACCCCAGGCCTGGTCAGGGGCAGGGCCAGCTTGGAGCACCCAGTAGGGCTTCAGCTTTCCTTTCTGAATTCTACCTGTGTACAATTAAAAGGCAACTTGGGTCAAATTTTGGAATTGTAGCTTATCTAGTCTTCCAAGAACTGACTCTTTATTCTGGAAGCCCTGGCAGTGGGAAGGGGCAGGATCAAATGACAGAGAGGGGTGAACAAGGGAGCCATGACCCAACTTCCTGGGACCTTGGTCTGCAGACAGTGGCAGCAGCCCTGCCCTCCTGAAATCAAGAGCGTGGGCTGAGTCATTATGGCTGCTGAATCTGACCCACTGCCAGGGCTGGACCATGAAGGGCTGAGATTCCAGAGCTCTCAGCCCTGTCTGGGAGGGAGGGGTGGGAAAAAGATACCTTTTCTTCTGACCCTGAGCATACCATCCTGCCAAGGTCTGGTCTCTAGGCCTGTGTCCCTTAGGCCTGGGTTCTGGCCTTTGCCACATGGCCACCTCTGGATACTTTAGAGTAGTTACCCTTTTGACCACAGGAGTTAGACTTTGGCTTTCCTGGACATGGACTCATCCATGCCCCCTGCCCACCTTGGTGACTCTACCTGTCCTTGCAGTGTTGGGCGCCCTAAGCACATGCGAGTGATGGCTGGAGCCCTGGAGGGGGACCTCTTCATTGGACCAAAAGCAGAGGTAACACCTGTGGAGCCTGCCTTTGCCTGGGTTTGGGGCCTTCACAGTTCTGGGAGCATTGGCTGGTGATCAGAGCTGTACCTCCCAAAAGGGCATCTGTTCTCTGGGGCCATCTGCCAAGCGTCTTCCTGGGCTCTCAAGGCTCCATCTTGGAAGTACTATGAAATGGCATGATGGTTTCTGTATGGGGGAACAGACTACTTAACGCCCTATTTTGTGGAAGTAATTTGGAAGCTATAGAGGAAAGAATTGATTAAAAAGTGACTTAAGGGACACCTGGCTGGCTCAGTCAGTAGAGCATCTGACTCTTGATCTCAGAATCATGAGTTTGAGCCCCGTGTTAGGCATGGAACCTGCTTAAAAAGAAAAGTGATCTAAGAGTCTGGATCACTCAGATTTGATGACTGATAGAAACAAGAACTGTGGGATCACCTATTACTCTCCATCTGGGGTGACTTGTCTAAGTACTGCATGGCCAGTTGAGGCCCCAACAGGAGGAAGCAAGTGTAGTTTAGGAGTTTAGGCACTGGAGAACATGGTTGGGGGGGTAGGGGTGTGCCTTAGCCAAGAGTACAGATAAAGGGCTCTCAGGAGATGGGGTCAGAAGGAGCCATGCCTATGGACGAGAGAGGTCAGGTGGTGTTTGGTGAGAAGGGGCACGTTTGGTAGGAAGGGAGGACACTGAAGGGCAGGTCTGTGCGGAAGATGTGAGCAGTGGCTCCAGAGCTGGGAGGAACGGTAGGCAACAGGCAACCACAGGACAGGACAGCATGGGATTGGCCATGAGGCAGCTCCTGGTGGTGGGGAAGGAAGCTGGGCAGTGTGTGAGGAGAGAAGAGGAGAGAACATGTTGGCAGTGAGTAGAGAAGCCCAAGAAGCACAGCCAGGGGAGGAAGGTGAGGACTAGGATGGGAGGGAGCATATCACCACCCTCTCTCTCCCCTGCCCATTGAAGCTGGCTGGACTCTGAGGGCCTGAGAAGCTGCTGCTGGACAAATGAGCCTGTACTGGGTTTAGGACCCCACCACTGGGCATGAGGACACCCAGTCAGCAGTAGTGGTTCTCTTCAGGGCAGTTGAAAGGGCAGCTTCCAGGAAAGCAGAAAGCAGTTGCTGGAGAGCAGCCTGGTGCTCCAGCTGGCCTTCCCACCCTCCTCCGCAGGAGCACCGGGGGCTGCTGGCCATCCGCTACCCCATGGAGCACGGCGTGGTGCGAGACTGGAACGACATGGAGCGCATCTGGCAGTACGTCTACTCCAAGGATCAGCTGCAGACTTTCTCCGAGGAGGTGTGGCAGCCAGCCCCTCCCACCAGGCTCCACATTTTCTCACCTGTGCCCTCTCACTGCTCTGTTTCCTTTCTGGTTGGGTTTCCACGCTTCCTCTGCATGTTATTAGGGCCTGTTGCCACTTCATTTTGTGTATGTGGGTACACAGAGTCACTGGCTGCCAAGTCGAGTTTTCCGGAGGGAGCTGGATCTTTGGAAGAATAACTGATGGCAGATAGTGGGATAGTGCTCTTGGGAAGGATAGCAGGCTACAGCTGCATGTGCTCATGGGAGGGTGTTTGGCTCTCTAAAAGATCCTTTTAGAGCCTAGCATGTTGTCTTTGCTCATGCCTAAACCCTGCCATCTCTTGTAGCATCCTGTTCTCCTAACGGAGGCTCCACTGAACCCGAGTAAGAACCGGGAGAAGGCAGCAGAGGTGTTCTTTGAGACCTTCAACGTGCCAGCCCTGTTTATCTCCATGCAGGCTGTGCTCAGCCTGTGAGTGCTCCCTAAGCCCTAGGGTCCCCTGAGTCCCCATCCTCCCTGTGGCCATCCTCCTGCTCATGTCTGACTTCCCTGTAGAAACAGCCCCGTGGTAACTGTTCCTTTAGGGAGTTCCTCATGTCCCTTTTTCAGACCAGATAATGCAAATGTCCCAGGGTCCCTTCCAGGGGTGAGGAGGTCCCCATGCCTCAGTGGCTGAGGTGAAGGGATGCTGACCTGGTGACAGGTATGCAACAGGACGCACGACGGGAGTGGTTTTAGACTCAGGGGACGGGGTCACTCATGCTGTCCCCATCTACGAGGGCTTTGCCATGCCGCACTCCATCATGCGGGTGGACATTGCTGGTCGTGATGTCTCTCGCTATCTCCGGCTACTGCTGCGCAAGGAAGGAGTTGACTTTCACACCTCAGCTGAGTTTGAGGTTGTCCGGACCATCAAAGAGGTGACAGAGGGCAGGAGGGTGAAGAGGCAGGCTGGGTGGGGCAATGGGCAGTGGTGGCACCAAGGTGTGAGGTTGAGCCCTGGGTGTGGGTTTCCCGGTTGCAGCCTTCTGAGCGTTGTCCCCTGCCCACCGCAGCGAGCCTGTTACCTCTCCATCAACCCTCAGAAGGATGAGGCTCTGGAGACAGAGAAGGTGCAGTACACCTTGCCAGATGGCAGCATGCTCGATGTAAGTTGCCAGGTCTGGCCCTGGGTGGCAGCGGTGATGCTGGCATCTGGAGGAAGAAGGGGCCTGTCCCCCTCAATCTTGTGTTCCAAAGGTGGGGCCAGCGCGGTTCCGGGCCCCTGAGCTGCTGTTCCAGCCAGACCTGGTAGGTGATGAGAGTGAGGGGCTCCATGAGGTGCTAGCCTTTGCCATTCACAAGTCTGACATGGACCTTCGCCGGACACTGTTCGCCAACATCGTGCTTTCAGGTGGCTCCACACTTTTCAAAGGTACCACCATTTGGGAGCTGGTGATTAAGACTTAAACTGCACCCCACTCCCTAGAACCTGGGACGTGGCCCATTTTCTGTTGGCTTTTTGGTGCTCAGTTAGCATTTATTTATTTATTTGTTTGTTTATTTTAATGTTTGTTTTTGAGGGGGGTGGGGCAGGGAGAGAGGGAAACACAGAATCCGAAGCAGGCTCCAGGCTCTGAGCTGTTAGCACAGAGCCCAATTTGGGGCTCAAACCCACAAACCATGAGATCATGACCTGAGCCAAAGTCAGATGCTTAACTGACTGAGCCACCCAGATGCCCCAAGCATTTATTTTTTTAAGAGAAAGATTTAAAGTTAACTTTTATTTACTTTGTAAATAGGTGCTAAGTTTGCATAAGATCTAAAATGTGTTCGATGAAGTCTCCCTTTTCACACTGTCTTGGTCACCCTGTTCCGCCCCCTGGGAGTTACTAGTTTCTCAACTATGTGCTCAGCAGCACTGTGCATATGTAAGCAAATGTTAATTTCCCCTTGCTCCCGCTTTTATACCCATCACAACATGCTCTACAAGTTGTGCACCATGTATTTTTCATGTAGCCCCCTATCTGGAAGATCTTTCCCTGTCCATGTGAGTTCTTTCATATGGCCATGTGATAGATCACTGAATGGATGTGCCATTTACCCGTTGACCTGCCGGTGGCCTGTGAGTTCGTTGCAGTCATTTCTAATCACAGAGGTGCTACACCCGATTACCTCATATGCTGTCATTTCATGTAATAAGAATATCCCTAAAGGAGAAGTCCTAGGAGAATTGCTGAGTCAGAGGGTGGGCGTATGTACTTGTTATCTAGTAGATACTGCCTAACTCCCCCCACCCCCGAGTGCCACTTATGCCCCCACCAGTTACAGAGGAGAGTCCCCCGGCACCCTCCCAATACTGTGATAGGTAGAAATAGTAGACATTTTCTCCTGATTTGTCATTTGCCTTTGACTTTGCTTTGGGTAGATTTGGGCTGCTGGAGTGTTGGGTGAGGAAGAGCATAAGAGCTCAGCAGCCAGGCCGAGCTATGTGACTTAGGGTTCCCTCTCATGCTACCTCTCTGAGGAAGCTGGGCCCACCTTAGGCATGGTGCTGACTCTTTTCTTCCTTGGGGTGACTCACCCCCATCCTTGATCCTGGAAAGAACCACCGAAAGAGGGGCGACAGCAGCTGGGGCCGCCAGAGGTTGGAGATGGAGGTGCTAGTGGTAAGGGGGTTCAGATGTGGACTCTGGGCTCAGCCAGCCTTGTGTTCACAGGCTTCGGTGACCGATTGCTAAGTGAAGTGAAGAAGCTTGCCCCAAAGGATGTCAAAATCAAGGTGAGGTTTCAGGGAACCCCATGGGGCATGGGGATACTGGGCAACCTTGACTGGGCGAGGAAAGGTCAAATGCCACCCCCAGACACCCTCTCCCAGCTCTACCCAGCCTCCTCCCTTGCCCTGTTCGGCTGCTCCCACTACTCCCAGCTGATGCACTTGCTATCTGGCCTTGGGCCCTGGGGGAAAGGCTCCCAGGGCTGAGGTGGGGGATGGGCAGTTACATTACTGCTTGTTCCCTCTAGATCTCGGCCCCTCAGGAACGGCTCTACTCCACATGGATCGGGTGAGGCGGGGTTCACGGGGAGGGCTCTGGGAGGAGACCATTGGCCCAGGCCAGGTGGAGGTGGGTGGAATTCCCTCCCAGGTACAGGAAATGGAGCTCTGAGTGCCCACAAGAGGCCGATGGCCCAGCCTTTAGGTCCACAAGAGTCTATCCCTCCCTCTTCACAGTGGCTCCATCTTGGCCTCGCTGGACACTTTTAAGAAGATGTGGGTGTCCAAAAAGGAGTATGAAGAGGATGGCTCCCGTGCTATTCATCGTAAAACCTTCTAGTGCCCAAGGAGGTGTAGCATGTTGGGAGAGTAGGAGGAAAGGCGAGTCAGAGCCCTTAACCCTTTCTGGTCTGGGCTCACATCCTAGGCCTAGGGTCCCCTGCATGCCCTGAACCCTGGGCAGGTGGGGCAGCTGCGCTTCCCTGCAGCCCTCCCCCTGCAGCCCTCCCCTGCACACACACACACGCACACACGCACGCACTCACACATACATGGTAACATTTAGCTGCATGGATGGGAGTCAGGAGCTGGAATGAATATAAAAGTTGAGAAGCCCAGCTTTGGATTGTTCCAAGGGTCCCCCTTGGCAGGGCCTTGCTCTGACCCTCAGGCTGTATCCCTGAGCTCCAAGGCCAGATACCCAACACCCCATTTCCTTTGACAGGATCCCTCCCTGAGCCAGAGTGCCTGGATGCCTGTGTACCTAGCCTTGGGGAGTGGGGTGGGGGAGGGGTGGCCAGCAGCTCCCGGCTGGTGCATCCCTGCTTCTCATGCCACATTTAGGCATCCCTTATCCTATCACATTCAGTCCTCCTGTCTTCCTGGGTGGATGCCTTGGTGTAGGCTGAGGACTGGGCAGTCTTCCATCCATCCCCAGCCAAGGGGTCTGGCCCAGGATCAGACCCTTCGGAGCCAGGGCAGAGGATCATGGGGTTCAGGCGGCCACAGTTTATTGGTGGTCTCCCTTCAAAGCACTTCATTGACACTTCATTGACCATCTCCTTTACCTTAGTACCTGGATGGGAAAGGGTTAATGGTCTTCATTTGTTGAGAGGAAGCCACTTAATCAGGAGTCAGACCTAGAGGGAGTGAGGGGGGCACATTTCCTTTTCCCATCTCTCCCATGAAAGAGGTTTTCATTGACCCTGTGGCCAGGACCCCCCACCTCCCTCTCCCAGATATGTATAATAATTTAACACAGTTGCCTGAAAATTTTTTTGTAAATCATTATAGTAATAATTATGGAAAGGCCTAGTGCGTGTCTGTTTTCTTGTGGTTCTTTGTGTTGTTCGTTTATCTGTGTCTGGGGACTTTGAGAGAAAGGACCATCAAGAAGGCATCAGGCATTGGCTCTAGCTCAGAAGCCTGAGGGTTTCAGTGGTTGGCGGGGCAACGTGGCATGCGAGGCCTCAGGAGGCCGGGCTCTCAACCTGGTTATAGAATTCCCCAACCTCATTACCCACTTGCCACAATCCACCCAGAGAAGCAGAGAACTTGGAAGCAGAGCACAAGGCTGCCTTCCTCAGCCTTATTCCTGGATAAGACTCATGGCAGGTGGGGCTGGTGCTCAGTGTGTCTACGCCCTGCCCATTCTGTTTGGGCACCTCTGATGGTCAGCTCAGATATGGCTGAGGCTGACAGACCCAACAGTGATGCAGGCTCAGGGCAGGCCTCCTGGAAAGAGAGTGTTGGGGGAGGTGAAGAAGGCTGTGTTGATAATCTGAGCTCTGAAGGAAAAAGCTGAGGAAAAAGGGGGGTACAGTGAGGAATGAGAGTTCAGAGACTGTCTGCCCTTTCCTTCCTTCATCAGGGATCTGAACACCTGCAGTATGTCCAGGAGGGTGCCACAGGTTTGGGGCCATGTCTTTGCCCCCACAACCATACGGGTCAGGGGAAGATGATTAACTGGCCATTTTGGTAGCATTGTGGGGGCCAGAAAGAAGGGCATCGAATCCAGCAGGTGGGGTAGGCTGACTTGCATGGGTTCAGGAGGGGTCAGCCAGGTAGGGGAGGGTGTCCCAGGTTGAAGTAAGAGCTCAAAGGGATGCCTGAAACCAGTGTGGCTTGAGACCCGAGGTCCTGGACCCCAGTGATGCCAAGTCAGCAGGGAAGAGTAAGTGGCCTCCTCTGGCTATAATGCAAGAAAACCAAAAAGGGAGGTTGGGGCCATCATGTGGAAGGCCTTGAGAGGGTTTTTAGCTGTGTCCTGGTGATGGACAGCCAGCCACGGAAGGATGGTTGTCATAGCCATGTGTTGAAGGCATTTGGAGTTTGTGGGGCTGAGAGAGGGCTGAGAGCTGAGGAGATCAGGTAAGAGGGGAGAGCTGACTGAGGCCTATCTTCACAGGGAGTTTCATAAGGCTTTGTGGTCACAGAGTAGTTAAGCCTGTACCTGCCCTCAAAGGAGAAATAATTCATGAAGAATCCTTTGTTTGGGGTTGTGTTCGTGGTACCTCTTTCTCCAAACTACACAGGTTTGGAGCGTTATTACTTTATTCCTCTCTTTTCCGTACCTCTTCCGCATTCTGTCAATTACCACATTCTGTTGGTTCTTTTGTAGTGCCTTCCTACCTGCTATTCCTATACTATGATCGTCTCCACCACCCTATCGCATAGCAGTAGCTTCATTCTCCTCTGTACCCAGTCTATTTGCTCTTGGATCTCAGGCCCATGTACCCTTGGTTCTGCCACTTCCTAGTCCAAAATGTCAGGCAGTTCTCCACTGCCTAGTGGAATGAAACCAAACTGATATGTCTCTGGCAAAATCCCCTTCATGAACCACATGTTAAATTCAGGCCCTTTGGGATCTGTTTCTTTCCTCTTTTAGGTTCATATATCATCATGCCCTGTTCTGCCCTCCAGCTTCCACTCTCTGCTGGGAATGACTTTCCCTCATGTCTGTCCAAATCCCATCCTCTAAGGCCAAGCATAATGTAACATCTTCCCCACTCCATCTTCCAGCAGGGATGGTGTGGTTACAGAGCTCTGGCCAAGTCGGGTTTTCCATTGTCAGAGAAAAGCTACAGGCAAAAAGGTGGTAAGGCTAGAATGAACTTTGTGGTGTTGGACTGGAGGTTTGGATTCTTGGTTTTTAATATACATACCGATAGATGCTGAAATAAATAGGCATCAGTGTGTGAATGCTAGGGTTAGAATACATGCATTTCCCAGCCCTGTCTGCTTGGAGGCCTTGGCCACAGTGACACCCCAGTAGCAGCAAGCACTTATAGGGTCCAGATTGGGGCTTCTGAATACCACTCTCTAATAAAAGGAACCAGAGCTCCCTGGAGGAATTCCAGATCTAGGGCAGAGAGTATAAAATGAGCCTGGAATATCTTGTGGTACCATAAAATAAGGAAGTGCTCCGGGGTGCCTGGATGGCTCAGTCAGGTAAGCTTCCGACTTCAGCTCAGGTCATGATCTCACAGTTCCTGGGTTCGAGCTCCGCATCGGGCTCTATGCTGACAGCTCAGAGCCTGGAGCCTGCTTCAGGTTCTGTGCTTCCCTCTCTCTGCCCCTACCTTGCTCGTGCTCTCTCGCTCTCAAAAATAAATAAACATTAAAGAAAAAAATGTTTTTTAAAGGTGAGGAAGTGCTCCAAAAACAAAGGGGGCTTATTCTCTTAAGGACACAGAAATCAACTTGAAAAGAGCACCCAGTAATCAAATCTGTGATGGATTATAAACCATCCATACAATAAAATATCAGAGTCCACTCTGATATTAATAATTGAATAGATGTATACATGGAGAAGAAGGGACAGTTCTTCCTTACAGTAGTTCAATTCATATAGAAGGAATACTGGAAAATGGAAATCACCATAGGCAAACCACAGTACCAATTGCTGTCTGTAAAAAATAGATGCAAAAATTAGTAGAAGGGGTGTCTGGGTAGCTCAGTTGGTTAAGTGCTGGACTTCAGCTCAGGTCATAGTCTCATGGTTCATGGGTTCGATCCCTGGGTTGGGCTCTGTGCTGACAGCTCAGAGCCTGGAGCCTGCTTCAGATTGTGTCTCCCTCTCTCTGCCCCTCCTCCACTTGCGCGCGCGCGCTCTCTCTCTCTCTCTCTCTCTCTCTCAAAAATAAACATTAAAAAATTTTTAAAAATTAGTGAGCAAAAGGACATTTGCATTGCTTCAAAGTTATCTCCCCCTACCCAAGATAACTAGTAATTACAAAAGGAAAAATAATAACTTTATAATGGAGAAACCTAGTAGATACCACCTTAAACCAATGATCAAATTTGTATCCCCGGTATTTAGTCATTGTCTCTTTTTTTAAATTTATTTTTTAATGCTTATTTATTTTTGAGAGAGAGAGACCACAAGCAGTGGAGGGGCAGAGAGAGGAGGAGACACAATAAGCAGGCTCCAGGCTGAGCTGTCAGCACAGTGCCCAACACGGGGCTCAAACTCACAAGCCATGAGATCATGACCTAAGCTGAAGTCGTATGCTTAACTGACTGAGCCATCCAGATGCCCCTTTTTGTTAAATTAAAAAAAAAATTTTTTTTATGTTTATTTTTGAGAGAGAGAGACAGCATGTGAGCAGGGGAAGGGCAGAGAGAGAGGTAGACACAGAATCTGAAGTAGCCTTCAGGCCAGATGCAGGGCTGGAACCCACAATCGACAAGATTATGACCTGAACCGAAATCAGATGCTTAACCGACTGAGCCACCCAGGTGCCCCTAGTCACTGCGTCTTGATATAATGCACCAAGGGTGCAGTGTCACATTTGGTATTCCCACATAACCACAATCTAGCCAGGAACACAGGCAAACCCAAACTGAGGGCATTCTATAAATTAATGGACCAGTTCCCTTGTTCAAAAGTGACAGGTTATGAAAGACAGGAACTGTCACAGATTGAAGGAAGACTGAGGTATGACAGCAAAATGCAATGTGAGGTCCTGGATTGGACAAGGACCTTTCTGGGAAAGCAGGCAAAATTAGTAAATAGCACTGTATCAGTGCGAATTTCCTGGTTTTAGTCATCATGCTATGTTAACATTAGGGGAAAGTGGGTGAAGGGTAAATAGGAACTCTGTGCAATCTCTCTGTAAATCTAAAATTACTTCAAAAGGGCAGGGAAAGAGCTCAGGCTCAAGCTAAGTGTTCTGGACTCAATTCTGCCACCACGACTAGCTAGCTAAGTAATCCTCTTCCTAGGGTTCGCTATCTCTAATATGGGGGTGATAATAATAGTACCTACCTCATGAGTTTATAAACAGCCTGGAAGGTGAGCCTGGAACATTTTGTGCCAGAAAATAAAAGAAGTGCTCAAAAAATGACAGGATATGTCAAAAGGCCACAGGAGCCAACTTGAAGAAGTTCCTACCAGCCAAATGTGGAATGAATGAAACATCAGAAGCTAAACAATAGTTATGAATTATAATCCACTGAATATAATAAAGCTGATATAAATGAACCAAAGTTTTGGTGAGGAGCAAGTTATTGACATCTCCAAGTATTACTCCATAAGATACTTATTAAAAATTAAGGAGCAACTGCACAGTGGAGAAGTCTGGCAGACACTAGGCGACCAAAGTAAACCCTGTCAGCAGTGGGACAAGGTGACATCATATGCCTAGCAAGAGTGCAGCATCACCTCTGCAGTGCTCGTACCCAAGACACAGAACCTGAATCCAATCGTGGGGAAACATCAGACCAACCCGAGTTGTTGGTGTAATTTTCAGAAGTGTCAAGGTCACAAGAGTTAGGGAGAGGCAGGAACCGTTCCAGAGGGGAGGAGATTAAAGGGACAGGACAACTAAAGGCAACACGTGATTCTGAACTGGATCTATAAAGGACATTTATAGGCACATTTAGCAAACCCTGAATAGGGTCTAAAGATTAAATGGTAAAAATGTACAAATCGTAATTTCCTGATTTTGATGGTCATATTATAGGTGTATAAAAGAACGTCTTTGGGGCACCTTGGTTTCAACTCAGGTCATGATGTCACGAGTTTGTGAGTTCGAGCCCTGCATCAGGCTCTGCACTGACAGCCCCTCTCTCTGCCCCTTCCTTGCTCCCACACACTCTCTCAAAATAAATAAATAAACTTTAAAAAGAATAACAAAATAAATAATAATGTCTTTTTAAAAAAATACACACTGAAGTATAATGGGGCATCAGATCAGCAACTTACACTCAAATCATTCCAGGAAACAAGTTCTTTATTCTGTATTTGCAGATTAATACCATCGGAGTGAGGCTTATATTCTTTCCTAGTGAAGGGAGATGGGATCTAATTTCTAAGCTGCTAAATAGCCAGAGGTTTAGATGGAGCCCACTTCTACCTAAAAGCAAAGGTTTGGTACTCCTAGCGGGGGATGTTCTATTTCCTATCTGCCACTAGAGCTCCCAGTTACCAAGAGGCAAGGAAAAGAGTTGCTCACAGTTACGTGGTTAGCCCAAAGCAGAGGTTCTCTGCCTCGACTACACACTGGAATTACCTGGGGAACTTTAAAGTTCTGTAGACTGCATCACACTCCCAGACGTGCTCTGCTTGAATGGTCTGGGTATGATCTGGGCATTGGGAGTTGTAAAAGTTCCCCAGGTGATTCTAATGTGTGGCTAACTTTGAGACCCAATAACTCCAGGCAGTAGTTGAGTTTTCTGATCTATTGCTGCCATAATAAAATTATCACACACTTAATGGCTTAAAGCAACACAAACATCTTACAGTTCCATAGAAGTCTGACATGGGTCACTGGACTGAAACCCAGGGGTCAACAGAGCTGCATTTCTTTCTGCAGACTAGGGGAGAAGCATTTTCTTGCCTTTCTCAGCTTCTATAGGCTGCGCTCCTTGCCCTGTAGCCCCCTTCTTCCATCTTCAGACCAACAGTACTGCATCTCTCTGACCATCCCCCCATAGTCACATCTCCCTCAAGACTCCATTCTGCTGCCCTTGATTGTTGGGCCCACCTGGATAATTCAGAGTACTCTATTTTAAGGTCAGATAAAAATGATCTGGTCAAATAAAAAAATACCAGGTTTTTATGGTTATAAATGTTAGGTTACTTGCAACCTTAATAACCTTTTACTACATGACCTAATACATTCAAGATTCTGGGACTAGGATATGGACATCTTTGGGGGAAACATTATCCTGACTACCACAGCCAACATGTACTGGGGATTTTTCCTTCTTTAGGGGAGATTTGGTTACAATTTTTTTATTTTTTAAAAGGTTTTACTTTTTTAAGCAATGTCTACTACACCCAATGTAGGGCTTGAATTTATAACCCTGAGGTTAAGTCACATGCTCCACCGACAAACCAGCCAGATGCCCCAAGAATTGGTTACAATTTTATTTTTTTATAATTTTTTTAATGTTTATTTTTGAGAGAGACAGAGTATAAGCAGGGGAAGGGCAGAGAGAGAGGGAGAAATAGAATCTCAAGCAGGCTCCAGGATCTGAGCTGTCAGCACAGCCCGATACAGAGCTCGAACTCAGGAACTGTGAGATCATGACCTGAGCTGAAATCGGACACTTAACCAACTGAACCACCCAGGCATCCCGACTTGGTTACAATTTTAAAGAGTACAGAAGAGGGAGGGTAGAAGTTGAAGGATAGAGAAGACAGGTCAGATTAATGTCACGGAAAGTCAAAAGCTCACCCTTTAATTTTTTTTTTTTTTCAACGTTTATTTATTTTTGGGACAGAGAGAGACAGAGCATGAACGGGGGAGGGGCAGAGAGAGAGGGAGACACAGAATCGGAAACAGGCTCCAGGCTCCGAGCCATCAGCCCAGAGCCCGATGCGGGGCTCGAACTCACGGACCGTGAGATCTTGACCTGGCTGAAGTCGGACGCTTAACCGACTGCGCCACCCAGGCGCCCCAAAAGCTCACTCTTAAGAAGAGTTTTGATTGGAAAGGAAGACAGTGAAAAGGAAGGGGGAATGCAGGAGGCAGGACAGACAAAAGGGCTTAGTGGCAGTACCAGGGCAATCTTCACAATAAAGTTATTGGTAAATTCTTGTTTATAAACAGCATTTGAGGTGAGAGAGGTAAGGGTAGATTTAATAGATGGCTATCTAGGTGTTCTCCTTCCCAAAGGGAAGGGCCTTGAATGGCAGACAAATGATCTGGGCATTTCCTGGAAATAAAAGATAATGACTGACAGCATAGAATGGAAGCAGTAGCTTTGATTAATCTATACCTTTAAGAGGAAGTAAGGCAAGACCGGGGGAAAGGGCTTTTCTCTTCAATGTTCCTCATCATCATTAGTTCAGCTCAAAGACCTAATCTGAACCAATTTTGTGGAGAAAGTAACTAAAGCCACCTCTGTGGTTAATCCCAACAAAAAGGAAGGGTACCAGCTCCATTTTACAAACAGCTTTTAAGAACTTAACTGTCACAAACATGTCACAAATATAAAGTAGCTGAACTGGACTTTTTAAAATTTCTATTTTTTAATAAAAATCTCTATTTTTTAGTATTATGATAAAGTTCAAACATACATTGATCCCTCTTGTACCTGGCTACAGTGGATTAATCATACCCCAAACTCCTCTTCCTTTTCTTCCCAGTTTTAAAGCTAATCCCAGACCTACTTCAACTCTTAAGAACCTCACCACGAATCTCTAAAGCACAAAATAAAGCTAATTCCATTAACACAACTAAAATTTAATAAATCCCTAAATACCAAATATCCAGAGTTCAAATTATTAGATTTGTTTTCTTTATAGTTGCCATTTTTTTCAAATCAAGATCCAAACAAGATCCATGTTTTGCTCTTAGTTATCTCCCTCACATCCATTTCACTTGATGGTTCTCCCTACTTCCACCCCCCACCCACCCCCAGCATTGCAGTTTATTTGAAGAATCTGGTTATTGGTTTCTGGAATTGTCTCATAGTCTGGATTTTGCTGATGATATCCCCATGAGCCATGTTTTGAATCCCAAGACCTCAAAGCCCCCAAAACTCTGGTCACAAGCTCACCCTATTTTTATACTGTAAGCCATCTGCCAGGCTCTTTATGTAGGTTATTCTTACTTCTAACATCTCACAAGGTATTTCCTTTTTTTTTTTTTTTAACAGATGTAACCTATGCTCAGAGGGCATGCCCCCAGTGAGAAAGCTAAATGACAGCCAGTATTACAAGTTGAGTCAGCCTGACTCCATAGCCCATGCTTTCCCCATACCAGATGGTCCCAATCATTGTATTATGGGATTGTCAATCTCAGCATACCCAAGCAGGTGGATGGCAAGCTAATATTAAAAGATAGCTATTCCCAAAGTAAGAATCCATGCCTCCCCCAAAAAACTGGAAAGAAATAAGACCAGCCAACTATGGGAGAAGGAGCCAATGCAATGGCTAGTCTTTATTGGAAAGAAGAAACTTTATAGCACATTTTGAGTAAGTTAGTGCAAAGGCTCAGTGGGCCAACTGATGGGGCACCAGCTTGTAATGGGTTCCACAGCTAGGGCATCGCTGGGCCTCGCCTTTGTGAAGCCAGAACCAGATGACAGCACTATTGTCCTCTTCACCTGAAAGGTAAAATGTGGTTGTAGGCCATCCAACCTAGAAGTGGAGACTTTCAGTACCAGCCTCATCCTCAGACACCTCTAAGACACAAAGTTACAGTTAACATCTTAAGAGGTCAGTTCAAGCTCTCTCCTTCCCCACTTTGCAGATGAAATGAGGCCCTGAGTTTATCTATGAGTAAACTGACCTCACATCAGAGTCACTATTAGGTTCTAACAGTTCCTCTGCCTATGTAGAATCCCAAAGCACAGTCCATTCTGGTATATATCCCTAGAGCCTAAAATGGTATCTGGCCAAGAGGAAGTACAATATTTTCTAGATGAATATTCCTTCATGCTGCATCTCCAATGAGCTGGTATTACTGATGTTCTAAATATTTTTACAGTAAGGATAACCTACTTAGGTAAATGAAAATTGAAAGGACCAGGGGACCCTTAGAATAACTTATTTATGCACATATCCCCTTTACACACAACATACACACAAAAGACTTGAAACATATTACTGACATCCTGTATAGGATATATTAAACAAATGGACAAGAAAATAGTGGTGAGGTACTTACAGATGCAGCCCACAATTCGCTTGTTAGTGATAGATGGCACTAAATTAGGGTCTTCCTTGGTGCCTGAAGCTGCTTTTGGGGCTAGCATATTGTATGGGTCCTGAAAAAGAATAAGCCATTATGCCAAATGATCCCTACCCTCCAGAGGCTGGTGGTACTGTTCCCACAAGTCAGGTTTCCTATGTTAAATGCTACCAGAGAGGATACTGCTCTGATCCCATCCAAGACCATGAGCTCCAAAGAAGACACAGAAAGGAGTTTCTCACCAGTCCCTTCCGAGCAGCCATCATGACCTCCCTCTCCAGCCCAGTTGCCTGCTCATCATCAGTAGGAACACCGCCTAAAGGAAAATACGTGAATTGTGATGTCTGAATTATCAGGAGAAAAAAATGCATATACATAAATGATTACATATAGTTTACAAGCTCCTAAAGGCTACTCATACACGTTGTCCCTTAAGGACCATTGTCATGATCCCCCAAAGCGAAAGCACAGGGTAATCTTTTTCTTCCTTCAACCACGAAGGCCAATTTTTCTACACATTTTTTTCTAAAAGCAAATCAGGAGTCCTAATGGGGTGGGGTTCATCCAACTTGAAGTGAGCGCAAACCTGAAGAGCGGCTTAGCCCCTCCACATCCCCGTTGCAACCTCTGTCCCCCAAGGTCACCCGACACCACAGTTTAGGATTTTTTCGCAGCGGGGGTCGTTCGGTGAGCGGCAGCAAAGGCGGTCAGGTGTAACATGAGGATGCCCGCGGAGACTGAGGCACTCAGGGCCGTGAAGCGGTTACTGGGGCCCCGACTAGCTGAACGGCCCACCCCCGCTTCGCTGCCCTGGCACCACCCCGGGAGGGCAACGGCGCCACTCCCTAACGCGCCGGGCGGGCCGAGTACCTCCAGATGCCATGGAGCGCACTGCGGCGACTCCATTGGGACCGCGGACCCTGAGGGCCTGCGCGGCCAGCGATCCAACTCCACGAAGTAACCTTGAAGCCATCACGCCCGCTACAAACAGCAGCACTTCCGGGAACAGGCTCCGGGAGAGGCGTGACCTCCGGGGGAGGGCTTTTCCTCCGCCACCAGGTATCAGACTTCCGCTTCCTTCTGTCCTGGAGCCCTCCCCATTCAGGGAGGAGGAAAGGGGAAAGTCTGCGCATGCGTGGTTCTCACTGCTAGCCGCTGCGCAGCGCGGGAGGTGTGGGGGCGTTCATTGTTTGAGATGTAGGCTCCTGGGGCTTTGCCCTTTACTAACGCTGGGCAGCTCATTTTGCGCCCCTGGAGCTCTGAGGACTCGTCCATAGAATGGGGCGGCCACAGTGGAGTTCCTGTGCGTCTTTCCTGCTAGGTGTGTTTTGTAAACGTAGCGGCTGCTAGGTGGAAGTTGTTAAGCCTGAGTCTGTCAGGAGACTTGCTGGACCTCAAATGATTTAAATTTAGGAGCAGGCTCCTAAAAGCCACCATGTTAACTGTTGTGCGGGCTGACCGGGCAGTGTGAGCCATCGCGAACTTGTTGCATTGGCCCAGTGTGTAAGAACTTGGGCAGGACGTACCCGCAGTCCTAGCATCAATTTCCTGTTACAGTGGTGCTGAGGTGATGAAGTCATTGCCGGTGATGTGGTCCAGGGCTGAGATGGGACCGAGGAGGGGAAGAAGGATAGGGCCAGATTTAGGACCCCTCCCAGGGCCAAAGCCTTTGGTGATGTGGAGTGAGGGGGTGGCGACACCGGGAGGTTATTAAACAAGGAACAGGTTAAGGGGGGCTGTTGTGTACTGACTTATTTCAAATCCACGTTTTAAAAGCTTGTTTTGGACAAAATTGTTCGTGGTTTGAACTTGTTTTGGAGCTGGATATTAGGACTTCCTTAATGAACTCTCGCACTGGAGTAGAGAGGACTATTATGTCATTGACAACATAGTAATAGCAGTGGTGTCCATCATGTGATGGACTTTGAAACTTTAAAAACCAAGAGGTTTGATCAACAACTCGAGAGCGTTCAGCTTGGGCAAGGCTACTCTTTCTTGATCCGAATAGTTCTCTGAAGATCTTGAGACACTTTTGCTGCCCTAGCGAGGCTACTTTTGGTCAGCAATGGTGTTAAAGCCTGCAGCAGTCTTAAGAGGCATCTGTTCCTGCCTTGGCACTACTAGGCATTGGTACAATCCATTCAATGGTCCCTGGAGTAATAATCTTCGAAGCAGCCCACGTTCCTGCCAATACTGGTACCCCAGTGTGGAACCTAAGCTTGCAGCTGCTACCCAACTATTAATTGGAAGGACTGACTTTACCCACTGTGGAAAGGCACACCTCAACAATTTCTTTCATCTCCCTTTTGCCTGGAACAATACTGTACTTACCTATCATTAGTTTGAAGTATGTTACTTCTTTACTGGCTTATGAAGGAACATCCTGTGTGCTATTGGCGTATGATAAATTATAATTCCCTCAGTGAATCTACGTTAAATAAGTTATTGGTAAACACAGTCTTAGTCTCTGAGCATAATTTGCCCCAAACAAAACGGGGAGGTAGAAGGTAACTTGATAATGGGAAATGAAGTCACTGAAGGTACCTGGGCCAGAGCTCTCTACTTAAAACTGAACACATCTTCCATAGCTCTCATTGCCCACAAGCTAAGGTGTGTAAGCTGCTTAGAAGGGTGAGCATTTGGGGCGCCTGGGTGGCTCAGTTGGTTAAATGTTTGACTTTGGCTTGTGTCATGACCTCATGTTTTGTGAGTTCAAGCCCCACATCAGGCTCTGTGCTGACAGCACAGAGGCTGGAGCCTGCTTCCAATTCTTTGTCTTCCCCTCTCTCTCCTCCTCCCCTGCTCACACTCTTGTCGATCTCTCAAAAATAAATAAACATAAAAAAATTTTTTTAATAATAAAAAAAAAGAAGGGGCACCTGGGTGGCTCAGTCAGTTGAGCGTCCGACTTCAGCTCAGGTCATGATCTCGCGGTCCGTGAGTTCGAGCCCCGCGTCAGGCTCTGTGCTGACAGCTCAGAGCCTGGGGCCTGCTTCAGATTCTGTGTCTCCCTCTCTCTGCCCCTTCCCCATTCATGCTCTGTCTCTCTCTGTCTCTCAAAAATGAATAAACGTTAAAAAAATTTTTTTTAATAAAAAATAGTAATAAAAAAAAGAAGGGTGGGCATTCAAAAGGCTTTGTAAACACTGCCCTCCATCAGCTGCTAGGACTTTATTCACATTGTCAGTATGGCCCTATCTCAGTCTGGCACCATGCAATATCTGTGTTTCCTTTCAGATGGAGAATCCCTTCGGAGTAAGAATTATGCTCTATTCATCTTTGAATCCTTAGTGCCTTGTAGAGGCCTGACATATAATAGGATCAAGTAAATTTTAGTCAATTTGCTTCTTGGACAGAATATACAGAATCAGCTTTCTAGGGCTTCTTCTGGCCCAGTAAGGTCAATTTGAGGTAAACTGGGGAGGCATGAAGCCCCAGTTATTTCCATCTGTCCTGTGCAGGTTATATTTTCAAAATGAGGGGCGCCTGGGTGGCTCAGTCAGTTAAGCATCCAACTCTGGATTTCGGCTCAGGTCATGACCTCAGGCTTCACGTGATCAGGCCACACCATGGGAGTGGGGGCTGTCAGCTTAGAGCCTGCTTGAGATTCTCTCTCTAAATTAATTAATTAATTAAACTTAAAAAAAAAGAGGAATTTAAAAAAAGGAGTTGGTAGAGCATTCCTTCACAGGTTCACAGGAGCACGTTTGGTCTTTGTGGTGTCCCCACCACCAAGAAAAAAATGGTCTCTATTCTGAGGCCAAAAACATATTGATCCTCTTTAAAAGTGGGTTTTGCTTTGAAAGGTTTCCAGTGTTACTCCCTTCTCTCCTACCTCTAGTGCAACCCTTCCAAATTAAATTGGAAAAAAAATTCTGTAAATCTTAGGAATGTTCCCCAAGAATCTATAGTTAATTTGTATCTGTGGTTAGATGTTTAATGCTAAGGAAAAAGCATTGGACTGGAAGACAGGTGTTCCAGAATGGAACCCGCCAACTCAGCCAGTCACGTTTTCTTTTTTTAAAAAAACAGCATTAATACTATTTTTTTAAGTTTATTTATTTTTGAGAGAGACAGAGAATCTGAAGTGGGCTTCATGCTGACAGCAGACAGCCCAAAGAGAGGCTCAAATTCACAAACCATGAGGTCATGACCTGAGCCGAAGCTGGATGCTTAACTGACTGAGCCACCTGGGTGCCCTTCCAGTCACGTTTTCTTTTGACCTCTATTTCCTCATCAGTAAAACTGATTAGACTAAATCATTATTTCCCAAAGTGTAATTCACAAAATCCTACTCTGAGGAGATGCTGTCAGTTAAAAAGGACTTGGGAAGTCTTGCATTTGATGAATTCTGTCTTGGAGATGCACATTCTAGCATACCAAAGGCTCTGATTAGGCCTGCTGCAAAGAATCCTGTTTCATTCACCTGTGGTTTAAGCCAGAGTTTTTCCATCTTCATTGGCCACTCTTTGCCAAGAAACACCCACTAACCCAACTCTCAGCAGACCAGTGAGAAATGCAGTTATGAGGTGTTACGATTCTCTGCTGCCTGACTATAAGATGGTTGACTCCAGGCTATGAAATGGAAATAAGGTTTATGCCTAATCATAGGACATTTTTGCAGGTCCTTATTCATCCCACAAAAGCCCTGGGATTCTACAGACTATGGAAGTGAGCTCCAATGTCAGGACCAGTCCCTAAGTCATCCCCACCCACACCCTGGTGCCTCCAGCTCCCACCACCTCTGCTCACACCCCTGCTCCCTAATGTCTCCTTGGGAAACAGTCTCCTCCACTCTTGCTTCTTCATTGGCTTTGCCAAAACAATAAACTTTCACTGAGTATTATTTTTTTACTATTACAGGATAATTTTTAGTGGTCAAAAATAACCACACATTGTAATAAGTCAAACATATGATGAGTAAAGGAAAGGTTTGTTGTTAACAGTTTCATGTTTTTCCATTTTTTTTTTTTCCTTTCTCTATGCCAGGGTCTCTCAACTTCAACATCATTTATATTTTGGTTTGGAAAATTCTTTGCAGGGCAAGGTGCAGTCCTGGGTGCATGGTAGGATGTTTACCATTTATGCCATTAGCATCCCCCAGTGGTGACAAACATAAATGTCTTCTGCCATTGCCATGTGTCCCCCTAGAGGGCAAAATCACTCAAATTGAGAATCACTGCTCCATGTTCATATAGACATATTCAAACAAAGGCACATATAAGGGATGTTTCTTTAAATATACAGATATATAAATTAATAACAAATACAAAAATATATGTCTATTATAAAAATTATTAGCAAGTTGCTTTTTACAAAAATTTTTGTGGAGGGGCACCTGGGTTGCTCAGTCAATTGAGTGTCCAATTCTTTTTTTTTTTTTTTAATTTTTTTTTTAACGTTTTATTTTATTTTTGGGACAGAGAGAGACAGAGCATGAACGGGGGAGGGGCAGAGAGAGAGGGAGACACAGAATCGGAAGCAGGCTCCAGGCTCCGAGCCATCAGCCCAGAGCCCGCCGCGGGGCTCAAACTCGGACCGCAAGATCGTGACCTGAGCAGAAGTCGGACGCTCAACCGACTGAGCCACCCAGGCGCCCCGAGTGTCCAATTCTTGATTTCAGCTCAGGTCACGGGTCCATGCCGACCATGGAGCCTGCTTAAGAGTCTCTCTCTGTCTCTGTCTCTCTGTCTCTGTCTCTGTGTCTCTCCCCCTTTGCCCCTATCCCCCCACCTCACTCTTTAAAAAAAAAGAAATTGTCGGGGCGCCTGGGTGGCGCAGTCGGTTAAGCGTCCGACTTCAGCTCAGGTCACGATCTCGCGGTCCGTGAGTTCCAGCCCCGCGTCAGGCTCTGGGCTGATGGTTCAGAGCCTGGAGCCTGTTTCCGATTCTGTGTCTCCCCCTCTCTCTGCCCCTCCCCCGTTCATGCTCTGTCTCTCTCTGTCCCAAAAATAAATAAACGTTTAAAAAAAAAAAATTGTGGACATCCTAAACCAATACATATAGATCTAACTCATTTTATGTGTAATTGCTGCATAGTATTTCCTACTATAAATGTAATTTACCCATTTTCCCCTTGATGAATATTCAGAATATTTTTGCTTCTTAAACAGTGCTGCAATGCCTGCCTGTGTACACCTAGCCTTATATTTTGGAAGGTGTGTACACTAAACACCAATAAATTCTGCCATTTTGTTTTCCCCAAAGTTTGGAGCAATCCATGTTCCCACCAGCAGGGCATGGGAGTGCCACACCCCATGTCTACATGCTGGGAGTTACCCACCTTTTGCAAAGTTTGCCCACAGGTGGATAAAAATGAGATGCTGTTGGTGTTTCCATTTTAAGTTCCCTAACCTCTAAGGTAGCTGAGCATCTTTTCATATGATTGTTTGAATTTCCTCTGCTGTGAACTGCCAGGCTCAGCCCTTCAAGCAAGTTCCTTAACCTCTTTTTGCCTCAGTTTTATTTTCTTTCAAGTGGGCGCAAGGCTTACCTCTGGGGCCGTTGTGAGGACCAAATGAGTTAACACTTGTAAAGTGCCTAACACACTGTAAGTGCTGAGTTCATGTTGGCTTTAAAATGGTCTATTTAAAAACAGTTGCCTGTTTTTACCCAGAAGATCTCCAGAATGATAGAAAGGAAACTAATACAAGTAGCTACCTCTGTGTATTTGTGGAGGTGAGGAAGTGGTGGTGGTTGATGGGGAACAGGGCATGAAGGCAGGGGTGGGAGTGAGACCCACTGCAGACCTCTTATGCTATTTTGGGTTTTGTTTGAACTATGTGCATGTGTTACCTATTCAGAAATGAAGTAAACATTTTTTAATTGGCTATTCATATTCTCATTTGGGGAGATTCTTTATCTTACTGACTTGCAGAGACTCTGTTATATCGACTCCTTCCCATGGGTCAAGGCTGGTCACTATTCAAGGGGGAGTAAAATGTGACTTCTTCCTTGAACCTATCACAAGAATGTGGGAAGGGTGGAGAGTTGTTCTTGGTCTGGGCAGAGTTCTCACAAGCTTAAAGTAATGGGGTCAAAAAAGGATTTAATCTGCATTTCTATTGCTCTGGCTGGGCCACAGAGGTCCTGACCACTTACAAAGGCATGTGTAGGGCCAATTTTTAATTATAATGAGGGTGGGGGAGATGGTTGCTGTGTGCAGGCCCTCTGGGATCTGGCATCAGCTAGGGACTGCCCAGACCCCAAGGGCCATCTAGGGAGGCCTAAGAAAGATCTGATAAAGTGGCTGAGCCTCCTGCAGCCTGCTGGGAGCTAGGACTCTTCTGGCAGAAAAGCCAGGTCAGAACAAATCAAACATTTTTGTGCAGATGCCACAAATCCAAAATGGGTCACCTGGAACTGTCAGCATGGGGCCTGGCTGTAGCTGGGGCTCAGAGGGATCAGAGGAGGATTCATATGTGTGTGTGTGTGTGTGTGTGTGTGTGTGTGTGTGTGTGTGTGTGTAAGAAACAAAAGCAGTCTGATCAACCAGCAGGGCAGCACAGGAGCAAATATGAATTGTCCACCCTTCCCCTCCCAGGACCCTTCTCTAACCCAGTGAGCTTCTTCCCCATCCCACAGAGCCCCGTTTACTCTTCCAGGGAGGAACTTAAGCTCAACCTGGGAAATTGTAATATTCCTCTCCCCCTCTCCCCACCAGGCAATCTCTTCCCACACCCCCTTCTGCTGGGCAGTCCCATGGGATCTGTTTTTTTCTAAGTCAGTTAAGCCCCACTGACCCACACAAAAGAGGTGAGTAAAGGGCTATTTACAGAGGGGTGTCAGGGTTGAGGAAACAACCGGGGATCGTGAGGACCAGGGTTGGCTACCCTGGGTCCTACGGTATTGGTGCCTGGTGAGTGCTGAGCAGCAGGGGAGCCACTGCCAGAGCCTTGGTGGAGAGGGCAGGGTAGAGGTGCACATCTCTCTCCTCCTACCCTCTTCCTTCCTGCTGGTGACCCTAACTGGCAACCAGAGGGCAAGGGAGTCCCCTGAGGCAGCCCATGGAGGACAGTCCCCAGGCAGAGAGGAGGAGGGGGATCTGGAGGGGCAGATGGAGTGATCAGCATGGTTCTCTGCCTGGGATGATGTCCTGCTCGATGGTTCAACTATTCTGTCACTGGCATTCTCAGTTCCTTGCTCCCTTGTCCATGGTACCCAATGCTAAATTTGCCCAACCATCTGTTTTCTGGGTTCCTTCTTCCAAGTTGGCGAGCACTGCCAGAGAAAAACCATACACCATGACAGGCTTGTGATTGTCACCCTTGGCTGGGCCCTCAATGCTGGGAGCTTGGTGGTTCTTTCCCTCAGAGTCCTTAAGCCCTGGCCCTACCCATGTTGTATTTCACTGAGGAGCAGACAGGAACTCACTCACCTCCCTTCCCTCCTCTTCCTCTTTCATCCTCCTCTTCCCCTTCCTTCATCCCTTCCTGCTGGTCTTGGTAGAACTGGGACTCTCCTCCCCAAGGCTGCCCCTTCACCTGCTGGGCTCTTTGCCCTCTCTCTGCATCAGGCACCTTCCCTTGGCCTTCAAGGATGCTGAGACCTGAGTCTCCTCTGGCTGGTGCCTCTGTCATGGATCTGTTTTCTTCCATCCACTTCCAGATTTCTGGAAGAATGACTCCCTCCCTGTGTCTACCTCTTCAGTGGCCACTTATAGACAGTGTCATCCAACCTACTGTCTGACACCACTGTGCTCTAAAATTCTGTTGCTAAGGTCACCCTTGGCCCCCTATTTGCCAAACCCCAGATTCTGTTTATAACCTCATCCTCTTAGACAACTTCCTATTGCTAGCTGCCTCCTCCTTGCCTTTGCCCAAACTAAGCTTCCTCCACCTTGCCTTTTGGCCTCTCTTCTTGGCTCTTCTTCCCACGCTGGAGGTTGATCGGCAGAGGTCATTCAGGCCTCAGAGCCCTCTTCCCACTCCCAGCCTCCTCTCCCCTGCTAAGCTGCCTACACCCATCTCCACCTCTCTCTGTTCCTTCAGTACTCAATCAGATGATCAGATATCCCACTGAAGAAACCCCTTTGCATGGCCCTCAAGGTTCTCATGCTGGCTGTCACCTATGAGTTCTGTATTTCCCCACTGATAAGTGACATTCCAGTCCTCAAACAAACAAACCATTTACATTCATGCTTTGTACATTCTGTTCCCTTTGCTTAAATGCTTTTCCTTCTTTTGGAAATAAGTTATAATTCCAACTCCAAGACCGTGGGCAAATGTTATCTTGCCTGTGAGGTCATCAGACTTCCACTGCAGGAGTACTGGGCCTGCCTCTAGGGGCAGGGGATTGATTACACTGCAGGGTAGTTATCTTTTTGCATGCGTTTTGCATCTAGGCAGCCAATGCATGATAATTGCTCATTGTTTGTTGAATGACTACTGAATGGATGAATGCATTACACAAGATAATTGTTTTTTGTTTCTGTTTTTGAGAAAGAGGATGCAAGTGAGCAAAGGGCAGAGAGAAAGGGAGAGCGAGAGGGAAAATCCCACAAGGGGCAGAGAGAGAGAGAGAGAGAGAGAGAGAGAGAGGGAGATAGAAGCGGGGCTCACCCAAAGCAGGCTTGAGCTCACCTGATGTGGGACTGGAACTTACGAACTGTGAGATCATGACCTGAGACAAAGTCAGATGCTTAACTGACTGAACCACCCAGGTGGCCCAAGACAATTGTTCATCTGTCTTTTGCTGTACCTGCTTATTGAAAATTTTGGTCATTTTGTTACATAATGTCCTCGTATAAGATTCTCCATGAGAAATTACTTTTGTAATTGAAAATAAGGAAAAAATTTATTTCCTTCTACCATAGAGACTCTATATTATACAGAGAAACAAGTAGCCTTTTGTGCCCACCCACCCCCACCACACACAGAGAAACACACTTTTATTTCTTGCTTCCAAGAAGCTCAGGGACAGGTTTAATATTTATTCACATAATCACATTAACCCTGCTGGCCCAAATGTGGCTTTTCCTCCTTTTTGTGGTTTTGAATTTTTTTAATGTTTATTTATTTGTTTTTGAGAGAGTGCGAGGGGGGAGGGGTAGAGAACAAGGGAGACTGAGAATCTGAAGCCAGCTCCACACTGTCAGTGCAGAGCCCCACACAGGGCTCAAACTCAAAAACCTCACAAACCGAAGTTGGACGCTTAACCAACCACCCAGGTGCCCCTGATTTTGATTTTTTATCTTTTCTCCAGTGCCTCTTTTGAAATCAGACAATGGGTGGGGCACCTGGGTGGCTCAATCAGTCAGGTCATGGTCGGGCCAGGTCATGAGCAGTCGGGTCAGGTCATGATCTCAGAGCTCATGAGTTCAAGCCCTGTATAATATGGGCTCCCTGCTGTTAATGCAGAGTCCGCTTCAGATCCTCTGTCTCTCTCTCCCTCTCAAAAATAAACAGTTTTTTAAAAACGTTGAAATCAGACCGTGGAGTATGAAGAAAAAGGTATACACAATGGAGCCAGAGAAACATGGGCTCAGATGGTACTAGCAGCTCTGCAACTGGGGCAACTTAAGCTCTCCGAACCTCCAATTTCCCTTCTGTAGGGTCCTTAAAAAGGATTGAATTACAATGTATATAGCGTATGTAGCTCCTTCTAGATGATCAATAAAAGATGATTACATGAAGAAGCAGCTATAAATGAATAAAATAATTGAAACTGTCATTCCAGGTTGGCCTTTGTAAGACTAAGCACCCACTCTCCCTGGAAGGAGTAAGGAAGGCCAACTTGCCTAAAGCCTTTCTCCTGAGTCGATCCCATCTCTATGGTTACTATTCAAAGGACTCTTGGGAACACAGCTTTTTAACCAGGCTAAGAGATCAAGTCACGAGGAGTGGGCACACACAACATGGGGTCGGGCAGAGCAGGACTTGAAGGAACAGAGATCCGAGGAGGAGGAGGAGACTGGGCGGGCCTTCAGCAGGCATGACCTGCTGCATGTAGAGGCCCTCTAATGGAGTCTCTGAGCCACCTGAGGCAGCCCTGTTGGCCAAATTTCCTTTTCTTTCCTTCCAGGGTCCTCTGGGAGGAATGTGGAGGGCCTCAAGGACACAGGGCCTCCACACAAAGAAGTGAGAACAACAGGTTCCTAAAGTGAGGGCAAAACCCTGGGTGACATGAGGAAAGACAAACCAGTAGCAATGAGAGCCCTGGGATTAAATGTAGGCTCTCATACCCCAGTGTATGGCTCTGGGTCAGGCAGCTGGCCTCCAAGCCTCAGTTTCTTCCACTGGAAAATGAGTAGTCAGCACCCTCCAGCCTACAGTGAAGATCCAATGAACTAATGTTGGTGGGAGCATTCGTATACCAAAAAAGGATTATTCTTGTGTAGGTTAGTATTTTCAACTTTGCCTGGGGCTGGATCTGTCTCTTCATATTAAACTTACAAACGATGCTCATTAAAATGGATATACCTATGTATGTTTAAAACATTTAAAATGGCAGACGTCCTCCAAAGAACAGGAAGGAGTTCAGAAGGGATCCTTTCAATCTCTTCAATATCCCTTTTAACAAATGGAAGTCACATGAATTAATGGGCTCAAACTCCTAGATGAGCTGATCAAAGTTAGTAAAGGTCAAGAAACAACGTTGCTCGGAAGGCCTGCTAACACACCAAGGCCTCTGTCTTCTCTCCCTCACTTCCTGGCCCCAGAAGAGAGGCTTCTCACTCAGAGTATGGGCTTAGCCAGGGTGCCAGGAGTAGCACTGCTCAGCTCGGCTCGGCTCTACCGCCCTCCTGCCTGGAAAACCACGCAGGAGGACAGTTAATTAGCTATTCATGATGTCTAATTAAAAATCAGTTCCCCAGAAGAGTAGGATATGGTTTTAATTGATGACAGGGCTGGCTGCAGATAAAGAGAAATAATGTATGTAAATGGCCTTGCTCAGGGTCAGGCAAAGGGTCGGGGCTCAACCAGTTTGTTCAGTGTGAATCTGACCGGCCGACATCCCCCAAAGAACGAACAGACGCGCACACTCACACACACTCAGATACACGTGCCCAGGGCACATCTGTTCTCAAAGCAAAACGTGAATAATCATGGATGGTGGCTATAAGGGATGCGCTCTCAACACACAACACGAGAAGTGTCTTACTTTGGGGAAGATCCCGGGTGGTCTGCCCGCGGAGAGGCCACAGTGGGTTTAAATCCTGGCGCCGCCTCCTTCTGTCCTTGTCCCTTAGCAAGAGGCCCTTTCCCTGTGGGATCGGTGTCCCCATCTGTTTGGAAGCCCCCCAGGTGAGGATCCCGCGACTCAACTGCACGTTAAGTAGAGGGCACAGATCAAAAGTTCGGGAGGGGTGATTGATGCCGGCCTCGCCTGCGGGGAGCACTGCCCACCCTTGGGCTTCCGGTGCTGCGCTTGGCGTGCACGTGGATGCGCACGTGGCGGGCGGGGCTGGGCCCGCTGGGGGGCGCCGTCTGCGCGTGCCGCCCGGGTGCTGGACGGCTGTTGCCTGCCCAAGTGCAACCTCCGCATGCATCGTTGGGGGCGCGGGAAGGCCCCAGCGGCCCTGGAGGTAGGAACCCGCTCTTCTTCCCATCCGCGGTCCTCGCCCTTCCAGCCCCACCGTCCGGGAATCCTGCACCCGCTTCCTTTTCCCCACTAGCCGCCCCTCTCCTCCAGGCCTGTGCCCCGGCCTCCTATCCCTCCCCTGCTCGCCCAGTTAGGACGGTCCCAACCCCGCTGTCAGATCAGACACAACCCCCTGCCTCTTTTGCGCCCTTATGGATTTCTTGGTTAAACACATGTGCTCACGTGTTACTCTGACCCTGGCGGCCGGCTGGGCCCAGGGCTGGCCCAGACCAAGACCAGCCAGGCCCTCCTCTCCTGGGTGGCACAGTCACCAAGGCATCGTTTGCTTTGTTGGGACGGAACTTTCTTCAGACTAACTTGAGACTTGGTTTATGTTTTGGTTGATTTGGTGGTTGTGTGTGTGTGTTTTCCCAGTGTTCCCCAGGGCACAGAGGATGGCTTTTTTTCCCCCCAGAAAAGCTCTCTGTTCCCAGCCTATGCCTAGTTTGATGGATGTGCAGTTTATAATACTGCAGACTGTTTGACTTTCCTTTGTGGATAAAACTCATCTCATTTCATCTTTCAGACTGCGAGCTGAGGGCTTGCTAACCAGAGCCACTGCCCTCACTAACATTCTTAAGCTATTAAATATTTGTTTAAAAGGACCGACACAAAGCACGGTGTTAGGAATAAGTCATCTTGAAAAAAGCAATATTCAGAAAAACAGGACTGTTGTAATAGTGTCAGTTAATCTTGGATCTTTTTTACATCAAGACTCAAAGCATTTTGGATTCCATAATGATTTGACCGCATGGCTACACTTTGAGACAGATTATTTTATTTTTCTTGTAGCGAGGAAAATAAAAGAAGAAAAAGTGGGGCAACATGTTGAAATCACACTGTGGGACAGTGATGGAGAGTGGGAGAGGTAGGCGAGGGAGGCTGAATGTTACAGGCTTGGGTTTCCAGGATTTAGGGAGGCCCCCACCCAGCAGTGGGAAGGGATAGACAGATGGAGCGGCAGTCCCTGAGCTGGACTGGAGAAGAGGGAGCATGGTGAAACCAGATGGCTTCACTCCTTAGCCTGGAAAGCAGATGAGTGAGATTGAGGAGGAATAGTCCTGGCTGGTTGGTGCTGGGTGCTGGGGAGGAAGACAGGAGTTAAGTTTAGATGTTGAGTGTGTCTTCTTCCCATTTGACTGTAGGATGGCCTTTTGTCTCTTGTGTTCCTGTCTCAACACCTAGCACACAGTACTTGAAACATGTCAGATTAACCAGAGTTACCATTTTTAATTGATTCTTGGATGCACCTTTGTTCACATCTTCACAGCTCTGAAGTTGAGCTGTGTCTTCCTTTGTGTCATTCACTTGGCAGATTTTTTTCTTTCTTGGTGGTCATAGAAAGTCATGCTGAGGGCGCCTGGCTGGCTCAGTCGGAAAAGCATGCAATTCTTGATCACAGGGTTGTAACTTGGAGTTCCACACTGGGTGTAGTGATTACTTAAAAGTAAAATCTTTAAAAGAAAAAAAGAAAGAAAGTCATGATGCTCTTAAAATTGGTGGCCTCTTAGCTCTGATGAAGTAGTGTTGCCAGCTGTGACCTTGGACCAGCAATTGCAGGTTTCAGCATTGGAGATTCAAGCACCAGATGACCTTTTATCACATTGTACCCTTCTAGTGTCATTCATTTCCTCTTCTTTGAAACTGCTAATGTTTTCAAGGAACACGAGGGAGGGAGTTGGTAAAAGCAAGAACAACAGGTACAAGTATGAAAAATACATTATTTTGTGGGTTGGAAAGAGAAGCAACAGCTGATGGATGTGTCTCCTTTCCTGGTGAAATTCTTAAATTGGACTGCCATATAACCACTGGTAGATGGATACCTTTAAGTGAAATGTGCTTTGCAGCAGCCATGCTTCCATGCACAGTGGTCAGGCAGCCCTCATCCTTGAGCCTGCTCATGACCAGCCAGTCTGAATACACCTGTTGAGACCGTGAGACCCATGCTCCACCGTCCACTGGAGTCTTGGTGATGCTGGGTCTACCCCTGGCAGAAACCTCCCACTGCTGTACAAGCCCCTCAAGGGCAGAGACCATATCTTTCCCATCCTTGGTGTTCCAGTACTCAGCACAATGCCTGATACATCAGAGATGCTATGTTAGGTGTTGCTGAGTAAAACTGTGCTGGGCAAGTTGGGGCAAGTTGGGGCAAGTTGTCTTCTGGTCCTCAAGTCAAAGTCTTCATCTTGCAGAGACCATGTTCTGGGTGAAGGTTTCCTTCCCAGCCCTCAATCATCTGTGAGGCTGCTCCATGAGTTACTGGTTTTGTGAGCTAACCTGCAGAGACCTTATTTCTCACCTTTGGCTTGCAGAATGAGCTTTTGGGACTTAGTCCACTTGTAAATTGGAACCTGCTTATGTATCAACTCACTTGGTGACTTTGCTCCCAGAGAGCCTCGGTAGTTAACCCACAGGATGTCAGGGCCCCTATGGATTAATTGTTTCTGCTGAGTTTGCTGTTTAAGCAGGTGAGCTGGTCCCAGCCTAGAGAAAGCTAGAAAGGTGAATGAGAATCTCCTGGAAACAAAAGGGCAAAGTTTATGTTCTGCTTTGTCTCCAGGGAAGACATGGGCTGAACTCCTGAACCCCAGGAGCCCTTAGGATCTGTGAGACTTGACCCCTGTTCTTCATTCATGCCCTGGCTGACGTATGTGCTCCTTCTAGAAAGAGATGTTCTGAGCATGCAAAACATCTTTTCTCAGTCTGCACCAGGATGGTTTGGGGGTGGTTTGTGTAGAAGTGGAGGCATTTAGGAGAGTTCTTTCTCTGTCTTCTTTGGCTGACTCTCAGGTTCCCAGGAGGTAGTTGTACTCTGCTTGAGAACAGTGTCACAGCCACCACCAGTTGGCCAGTTTTATTTTTTTTATTCTCTCAAAGTGACTTTGGGGATGTTTTTATGGCAAATGTCTGGTGATCTTCCAGATTTCAGTTCAAATTATGAGAAATCCTGATGATCACCGTAAGATTTTTTTTTAATTTGCGGGTATTAAAAACAAAAAATAGGGGCTCCTGGGTGGCTCATTGGTTAAGTTTCCGACTTCGGCTTAGGTCATGATCTCTTGGTTTGTGAGTTTGAGCCTGCGTTGGGCTCTGTGCTAACAGCTCAGAACCTGGAGCCTGCTTTGGATTCTGTGTCTCCCCCTCTCTCTGCCCCTCCCCTGCTCATGCTCTGTCTCTCTCTGTCTCTCAATAATAAATAAACGTTAAAAAATTTTTTTAAACAAAAACTAGTTTTGAACCATTTCCATCAAAATTATTTCAGGCAAGAATCACGAATGTGATTATATGTCAACTATACTGGAATTAAATTTAAAAAAAGAATCATCAATGGATGCTGAAACTATGAAATGAATGTATGATGAGAAACAGGATGTTTACATAATCTCAAAGCATTTTCCCCATAAGATACTGATTAATAACAGAGGGAAACATAGTGATATTACAGTGGAGAAACCTGGCCTTAACCAAGTGATTAAAATTAGTACAGCAGTAATGGGACACTATCATGTGCCTTCTCATATACACTGAGAAGAACACATCACATCTGGGTATTCCTGTCCCAAACATATCACCTGTATCTAATTATGAGGAAATGTCACACAAACCCAGGTTTATATAGTCTACCAAGTAACTGGCCAGTACTCTTCAACAGTGTCAAGGTCATACGTACACACATGCACACAAGATAATTACTGGTAAACCAAATGTAGTAAAATGTTGACATGGAGGGATTTTGATGAAGGGCATATGAGCATTTTTTTTTTTAGCTTATTTATCTTGAGAGATAGTGAGCACAAGTGGGGGAGGGGCAGAGAGAGAGGGAGAGAGAATCCCAAGCAGGCTCCTCACTGCCAGCAAGGAGCCAGCGTGGAGCCCGGCATGGGCTCAAATGAATGAACTGTGAGATCATGACCTGAGCTGAAACCAAGTGTCGGGTACTCAACCAACTGAGCCACCCAGGCGCCCCCATATGGGCATTTTTTGTATTATTTTTATAATTTGGGGTACATCTGAAATTATTTCAAAATAAAAAAATAGAAAAAGTTTTCACATTTTTTCCAAAAATAATTATGGATGTAGGAACAGATAAAATATGCTATGTGTACTTGGCAGGGAGAACTTGACAAATCTAAATGGTTTTTGTAGTACAGTAAGATAAAAATTTTGTGTATCCTGGTAAATAGCTAACAGAAATGAATATTTATTTCCTTCAAAAGACATACACAAGAATATTCATAGCAGCTTTATTCATAATACCCTGAAATAAGAAACAATCCAAGTGTCCATCAAAGGAAGAGTGAATAAGTAAGTTGTGATGTATTCATATGATGGAATACTATACAGTAAGGAAAATGAATGGAGAACTGCAACATGCAATAACATGGATGAATCTCACATGCATGATGTTGAGCAGGTTATAATCAGACACAAAAGAGCTCCAAATATATGATTTCCTGTATATAAAATGAAGAAACAGGCAAAATAATTGATGGTGATACAGGCAGAGTATTGTTACCTTTGGGGGCTATTGACTGAAAGAGATATGAGAGATCCTTCTAGGGTGTGAGAGATGTTCAGTATCTTCATCTGGGTCATACACACACACACACATACACACACATTGACCCTTAAACACATGAGGGTTGGGGCATCAACTCCCTGTGCATTCAAAAATTTGCATACAGGGGTGCCTGGGTGGCTCAGTCGGTTGAGCGTCCGACTTCGGCTCAGGTCATGATCTCGCAGTCTGAGTGTGAGTTCGAGCCCCGCGTCGGGCTCTGTGCTGACAGATCAGAGCCTGGAGCCTGTTTCAGATTCTGTGTCTTCCTCTCTCTCTGCCCCTCCCCTGCTCATGCTCTGTCTCTCTGTCAAGGATAAATAAACATTAAAATTAAAAAAAAAAATTTTTTTGCATACAACTGGGGCGCCTGGGCGGCTCAGTCAGTTAAGTGTCCGACTTCAGCTCAGGTCATGATCTCACAGTTTGTGAGTTCGAGCCCCGCGTCGGGCTCTGTGCTGACCGCTCAGAGCCTGGAGCCTGCTTCGGATTCTGTGTCTTCTCCTGTCTCTGCCCCTCCCATGCTCACGCTCTGTCTCTCTCTCTGTCTCTCAATAATAAATAAACATTAGAAAAAAATTTTTTTAATTTGCATACAACTTTGACTTTCTAAAAACTGTTAATAGCATATTGTTGATTGGAAGCCTTACCATTAGCATAGACAATTGATTAACGCATATTTTGTCTATGTATCATATACTGTTTTCTTACAATGAAGTAAGCTAGAGAAAAAATATTAAGAAAATCACAAGTGAGAGAAAATTTACAGTACTGTACTGTATTTATAGAAAAAATCCACTTAGACGTGGACCTACATGGTTCAAGCTCATGTTGTTTAAAGGTCAACTGTGTGTATATATATATATGCCATATATCATGTATATAAATTCATCAAGTTGAATAGTTAAGATTTGTGTACCTTATCTAAGTTACACATCAGTGAAAACTAAAATGTGTCTTGTGAGGATTATAGATCCAAATGTGAATTGTAAAATAATAAAAATTCTAGAAGTTGGTATGAGAATATGTTCATGACTTTGGAATGGGGAAGATTTCTTTTAAAAAAAATTTTTATGTTTTATTTTTATATTAGAGAGAGACAGAGAGCAAGTAGGGGAGGGGCAGAGAGACAGAGACAGAATCTGAAGCAGGCTCCAGGCTCTGAGCTGTCAGCACAGAGCCCAATGTGGGGCTGGAACTCACAGACCATGAGATCATGACCTGAGCTGAAGTCAGATGCTTAACCGACTAAGCCACCCAGGTGCCCCAGAATGGGGAAGATTTCTTAAACAAGACACAGAACACACTGATCATAGAAGAAAGCATTGATAAATTAGGCTCCATTGAACTTTTGAATTTTTCTCTTTAAAGACACACCATTAAGAGAGTGAAAAGACAAGCCATAGAGTGGGTGAAAATATTTGCAACACGTAAAACCGACAGGGTTCATCTTGAGAATATATAAGAATGCCCATAGATCAAGAAATGTCAAAAAGGACAACCCAATAGAAATTGGGCAACAGGTGGCACAAAAACAGACACATAGACCAATGGAATAGAATAGAAAACCCAGAACTAGACCCACAAACGTATGGCCAACTCATCTTTGACAAAGCAGGAAAGAACATCCAATGGAAAAAAGACAGTCTCTTTAACAAATGGTGCTGGGAGAACTGGACAACAACATGCAGAAGGTTAAAACTAGACCACTTTCTCACACCATTCACAAAAATAAACTCAAAATGGATAAAGGACCTGAATGTGAGACAGGAAACCATCAAAACCCTAGAGGAGAAAGCAGGAAAAGACCTCTCTGACCTCAGCCGTAGCAATCTCTTACTCGACACATCCCCAAAGGCAAGGGAAATAAAAGCAAAAATGAATTACTGGGACCTTATGAAGATAAAAAGCTTCTGCACAGCAAAGGAAACAACCAACAAAACTAAAAGGCAACCAACGGAATGGGAAAAGATATTTGCAAATGACATATCGGACAAAGGGCTAGTATCCAAAATCTATAAAGAGCTCACCAAACTCCACACCCGAAAAACAAATAACCCAGTGAAGAAATGGGCAGAAAACATGAATAGACACTTCTCTAAAGAAGACATCCGGATGGCCAACAGGCACATGAAAAGATGTTCAACGTCACTCCTTATCAGGGAAATACAAATCAAAACCACACTCAGATATCACCTCACGCCAGTCAGAGTGGCCAAAATGAACAAATCAGGAGGCTATAGATGCTGGAGAGGATGTGGAGAAACGGGAACCCTCTTGCACTGTTGGTGGGAATGCAAACTGGTGCAACCGCTCTGGAAAGCAGTGTGGAGGTTCCTCAGAAAATTAAAAATAGACCTACCCTATGACCCAGCAATAGCACTGCTAGGAATTTACCCAAGGGATACAGGAGTACTGATGCATAGGGGCACTTGTACCCCAATGTTTATAGCAGCACTCTCAACAATAGCCAAATTATGGAAAGAGCCTAAATGTCCATCAACTGATGAATGGATAAAGAAATTGTGGTTTATATACACAATGGAGTACTACATGGCAATGAGAAAGAATGAAATATGGCCTTTTGTAGCAACGTGGATGGAACTGGAGAGTGTTATGCTAAGTGAAATAAGTCAGGCAGAGAAAGACAGATACCATATGTTTTCACTCATATGTGGATCCTGAGAAACTTAACAGAAACCCATGGAGGAGGGGAAGGAAAAAGGAAAAAAAAAAAAAAAAGAGGTTAGAGTGGGAGAGAGCCAAAGCATAAGAGACTCTTAAAAACTGAGAACAAACTGAGGGTTGATGGGGGGTGGGAGGGAGGGGTGGGGGGGTGATGGGTATTGAGGAGGGCACCTTTTGGGATGAGCACTGGGTGTTGTATGGAAACCAATTTGACAATAAATTTCATATATTGAAAAAAAAAAAAGAAATTGGGCAACAGGTACTTTATAAAAAAAAAAGATATCCAGGTGGAGAACACAACATGAAAAGTTGTTCAGTGTCATTAAGTAAGGAAAACACAAATTTATAATAAAAAATTCAATGAGGGGCACCTGGGTGGCTCAGTCTGTTGGGCGGCTGACTTGGGCTCAGGTCATGGTCTCACAGCTTATGAGTTCCAGCCCCACATTGGGCTCTGTGCTGACAGCTCAGAGCCTGGCGCCTGCTTCAGATTCTGTGTCTCTGTCTCTCTCTCTCCCTCCCCCACTTGCACTTTCTCTCTGTCAAAAATAAACACTAAAAAAATTTTCTTTTAATGTAGTGAGGGGGTCACTTGGGTGGCTCAGTTGGTTAAGCATCCGACTTCAGCTCAAGTCATCTCACAGCCCCGCGTCGAGCTCTGTGCTGACAGCTCAGAGCCTGGAGTTGCTTCGGATTCTGTGTTTCCCTCTCTCTCTGACCCTCCCCCGTTTATGCTCTGTCTCTGTCTCTGTTTCTGTCTCTCTCAAAAATAGATAATCATTAAAAAAAACAATTTTTTTAATGCAATAAGAAACCAGTAGGTGAGAAATACCTACTAGAATGGTAAACCTTTAAAAAACTGACAGTCTCAGGTGCTGACAAGGGTAGGATGAGGAGAACTGGCAAATGGCATATAGGAGGGTAAATTCATTCTACCACTTTCCAACTGACCTTGTCTACCATGAACGAACATACCTATTCCTGTGACCCATCAATTTGACACCTAGCCGCATTCCCAACAGAAATGTGTGTGATTAGGTGTGTGAGATTGTGTGTACAAAAGGCAAGTAAAACAATGTTTATGGAAGCATTATTCATAATTGTCAAAAACTAAAAACAATGAAGATGTCTATCAACAGAAGAGTTAACCCTGTATTCATACAGTTGAATACTATACAACAACGAAGATGAACATTCATAGACGTAACATTGAACTAAAGAAGACGACAAAGAATCCATACTGTGTGATTCCACTTATGCATTATTGAAAAAACAGACAAATCTGTGGTGTTAAGTTTTATTTTGGGGGCAGAGGGTGGGCGTACTGACTGGGAGTGAGCATAAAGGACTCTGGGGTGCTGGTATGTGCCATCTTTTTTACTTTGGTAATGGTTACCTAGGTGTGTTCACTTTGTGAAAATTCATCTAGCTGTATTCTTACCCTGGTACACTTTTCTGTCATACATTGTACTTTAAAGTTGATTAATTTGATTTGCAGCTAATGTAGTGATGTTTGATATATTGCATGGCATTATGGATTGAATTGTGTCTCCCCCTCAAATTCATGTGTTGAAGCCCTAACTCACAATATGATGGTATTTAGAGATGGGGCCTGTGGGAGATAATTAAGTTAGATGAGGTCGTGAGGGTGGGACGGCATGATGGGATTAGTATCCTTTATTTATTTATTTTTTAATGTTTATTTTTGAAACAGAGAGATCGTGAGTTGGGGGGGGGGGGGCAGAGAGAGAGGGAAACACAGAATCTGAAGCAGGTTCCAGGCTCTGAGCTGTCAGCACAGAGCCCGACACGGGGCTTGAACTCACAAACCATGAGATTGTGACCTGAGCCAAAGTTGGACGCTTAACCAACTGAGCCACTCAGGCACCCCGGATTAGTATCCTTATAAGAAGAGGAAGGGGCGCCAGGGTGGCTCAGTTGGTTAAGCGTCCTTATGTCAGTTAAGCATCCTAAGTCCTAAGTGTCTGACTCTTGATTCCAGCTCAGGTCATGATCTCACAGTTCATGGGATCCAACCCTGTGTCAGGCTCTGTGCTGATAGCATGGAGGCCGCTTGGGATTCTGTCTCTCCCTCTCTGCCCCTCCCCTGCTTATGAGCACACACACACTCCCTCTCTCAAAATAAATAAAACATTAAAAAAAAAAAAGAGGAAGAGACCAATGCACACATTCTGTGTCTTTCCCACGAGCGCATCAAGGAGAGGTCATGTGAGCACACAGCAGAGAATAGTCTCTCCTGTGAGCCACGAGAAAAGCCCTCAGAAAGAAACCTATCTTGCCAGCACCTTGATCTTGGATTTGTAGCCTCAAGAACTATGAAAAATAATGGGCGCCTGGGTGGCTCAGTCAGTTAAGCGTCCAACTTCAGCTCAGGTCATGATCTCACAGTTGGTGGGTTCGAGCCCACATCGGGCTCTGTGCTGATAGCTCAGAGCCTGGAGCCTGCTTCAGATTCTGTGTCTCCCTCTCTCTCTGCCCCTCCCCTGCTCACACTCTGTCTCTCTCTCTCAAAAATAAATAAACATTAAAAAAAATAAAAAGAACTATGAGAAATCTGTTTTTTAAGCCACCCAGCCCATGGTATAGGCATGTTGTGTTTTATTGCACTTTATTATACTTCACAGATAATGCTTGTTTTTTGTGTTTTGTTTTGTTTTTACAAAGTAAAGGTTTGTGGCAACCTGCAGTTCTCGTCTATTGGGGCCATTTTTCCAAAAGCATTTGCTCATTTACGCCTCTGTGTCACATTTAGGTAATTCTCATAATATTTTAAACTTTTTCATGATTATTATATTTGTTACGGTTGTCAGTGATCTTATATGTTCTGTTGTATATGTGGGTGCCATGAACCTCACCCACATAAGACCGCAAGCTTAAACAATAAATGTTGTGCATGTTCTGACTGTTCCACCAACCAGTCATTCCCCCGTCTGTCTCCCTCTCTCTCCTCAGGCCTCCCTATTCCCTGAGACACAGCAATATTGAAGTTAAGTCAGTTGATAACCTTATAATGGCCTCTAAGTGTTCAAGTGAAAGGAATAGTCACACATCCCTGACTTTAAATCAAAAGCTAGAAATGATTAATCTTATTAAGCAAGGCATGTCAAAAGCCAAGATAGACCAAAAGCTTCAAACAGCCAAGTCATGAATGTGAAGGAAAAGTTCTTGAAGGATATGAAAAGTGCTACTCCAGTGAACACATGAATGATAAGAAAGTGAAACAGCCTTATCACTGATTTGGAGAAAGTTAGAGTGGTCTGGATACAAGATCAGACCATCCCACAACATTCCCTTAGACCAAAGTCTAATCCAGAGCAAGGCCCTAACTCTCTTCAAGTCCATGAAGCTGCAGAAGAAAAGTCTGAAGCCAGCAGGGGTGGTTCATGAGGTTAAAGGAAAGAAGCCGTCTCCATAACATCAAAGTGCAAGCAGCAAGGTGAAACAGCAAGTTATCCAGAAGATCCAGCTAAGATCATTAATGAAAGTGGCTACACTAAACAAGAAGTTTTCAGTGTAGACAAAACAGCCTTCTATTGGAAGAAGATGCTCTCGAGGACTTCATAGCTAGAGAAGAGAAGTTAATGCCTGGCTTCAAAGCTTCAAAAGACAGGCTGACTCTCTTGTAAGAGACTAATGCAGCTAGTGGTTTTAAGTTGAAGCCAGTGCTCACTTACCAGTCCAAAAATCCTAAGACCCTTAAGAATTATGCTAAATCTACTCTGCCTGTTTACAGTATGGTTTACTGAATATTTTAAGCCCATTGTTGACACCTGCTGCTCAGAAAGATTCCTTTCAAAATATTACTGCTTATTGACAGTGTACCTCGTCACCCAAGAGCTCTGATGGAGATGTACAACAAGATTAGTGTTTTCTTATCTAATACCACATCCATTCTGCAGTCTTGGGTCAAGGAGTAATTTAGACTTTCAAGTCTTACTATGTAAGAAATATTTGTAAGGCTATCATTGCTATAGAGAGTGATGCCTCTGGTGGATTTGGGCAAAGTAAATTGCAAACCTTCTGGAAGTGATTCATTCTAGATGCCATAAGAACAGTCATGATTCATAGGAAGAGGTTAAAGTATCATAACTCTTTAAAATAGTCTGGAAGAAGTTGATTCCAACCCTCACAGATGAGTTTAAGGGGTTCAGGACTTCAGTGGAGGAATTAACTGCAGATGTCGTACAAATAGCAAGAGAACCAGAATTAGAAGTGGAGCTTGAAGGGTGACAAATTGCTGCCAATCTTAAAAACTTGAAAGGATGAGGGCTGTCTGGGGGTTCAGTCGGTCAAGCATCTGACTTTTGATTTTGGCTCAGGTCATGATTTCACAGTCATGAGATCAAGCCCTGCATCGAGCTCTACTCTGGGTATGGAGGCTCCTTAAGCTTCTCTCTCTCCATCCCTCTCTGCCCCACTCCCCTGCTCTCTCATTCTCTCAAAAAAAAAAAAAAAAAAAAAAAAAAAAGAAAGAAAAGGAAAAAAAGAAAAAAAGAAAAGAAAGAAAAAGAAAAAAAAATAAAACTTAAAAGGATGAGAAGTGCTTTCTTACTGAAGAGCAAGGAAAGTAGTTTCTTGAGATAGAATCTACTCCTGGTGAAGATGATGTGAAGATTTTTGAACTGACAACAAAGGACTTAAGACTATTACATGAATTTAATATCAGCTAAGCAGTGGTAGGGTTTGAGATGACTGACTCCAATTTTGTAAGAAGTTCTGTGAATAAGATGCTATCAAACAGCATCACATGCTGCAGAGAAATAGTCCGTGAAAGGAAGGGTCAGCTGATGCGGCCAACTTCATTGTTGTCTTATTTATAAAAATGGCCACAGCCACCCCAGCCTTCAGCAGCCACCACCCTGATCAGTCAGCAGCCAGCAACATTAAGGCAAGACCTCGCCCCCCCCCCCCAGCAAAACAATGGACTTGCTGAAAGCTCAGATGATAGTTACCAGTTTTTAGCAGTAAATTATTTTTTAACCAAAGTATGGACATTGTTTTTTTCAGACACAATGCTGTTGCACATTTAATAGACTACAGTACAGTGCAAATAACCTTTATATGCCTTGGGAAACCAAAAAACCCATTGGACTCACTTTATTGCCATATTCACTGTATTGCAGTGGTCTGGAATGGAACCTGCAATATCTCTTTGTATGCCCATATTTTGTTATAGAAGCCCAGGCCAACTAAAGCACATATAAATGTGCAGTAGCATCAACTACCTCATTTTCTGAGAATCCAGCCTGCACTGGCCCTGGGCTGGTCACTGGGATATGGAGACAAGACTTCATCTGTGCACCTCAGTGACTCAAGAGAACTAAGTCATCAGTGTGGTAAAAATACATGAAGTGTTGTGCGGGTGAAGAGGAGGGGCTGAGACATGGTACGTTTCCTCAGGCAGCAATGACACATTTACTCCTCTTTTATACTTTAAAGCGCCCCTCCGTCTTGGGTGCTCCATCTGGAGCAGTGACCTACTGAACTTTCAAAAACCAGAGTGTGCTGCTTTTCATGATCTTGAGGAACAGCCAAAACTGGAATAGCAAAAACTGTCAACTCTGAAGTGGAACAAAGGCTGGTGTTGTGTATCCACACTTAGTGGGCTCTGCATTGTTAGGAGGACATAGAAAGCACTTGTGCTCAGAAAAGAAACCAATTGAAAAGCAGAAAATATCCTTCCCTCCCACCGTCCCAGTTGCGCGCAGTTTTTGCCGCATAGACTTGGTCTCAATGCATCAGCAGTTTCTGATTCTTTTTATATTTTACCATCTCTGTGGACTTCTGAACACTGAAACATTTACTTGGGGCAGGGCAGTTTTCTTGTCTTTAGCAACTGTTCCAGACTCAACTTGGTATACTCTCAGTTCCCCAAGTAAAAGGGTTTTTAAAGAACAGCCCTAACCCCCCAACCCTGTATTCTCAAAAGGCATAATCACTTGCATAGAATATTACTGGGAGATTTTAGTGATACTTTTTATTCTTTGTTTCTTTCTTTTCTTTCTTGCTTCTTTGGTAGCATCTATAATGAGAAGGGCTTTTAGCATGTTTTCCAGCTTCCCGATGTCTCACTCCTTTGTCCTCTTGGAAGGTTAGCAGCAACAGCAGCGTGGACCTTCAGTTTTACTTTACTTGTACTTTCTTTAAAAGAAAAAAAAAAAGGTTTTGCAAATAAACTTAAAAAGGTGAGGGGCGCCTGGGTGGCTTAGTCGGTTGGGCATCCAACTCTTGATTTTGGCTCAGGTAATGATCCCACAGTCATGGGATCAAGCCTGGCATCAGGCTCCATGCTGAATATGGAGCCTGCTTGAGAGTCTCTCTCTCCTCCCTGCCCCTCTCCCCCACTTGTGTGCTGGCTTGCTTTCTCTGTCAAATATCAATCAATCAATTATTAAAAATAAAAATTAAAAACAAGTAAAAAACTAGTTTATTGAGATGTAACTCACATACCATACAAGTCATCCATGTTCTGAAATCAATTTTAGAACATTTTCAGCACCCCAGACATAAACCTTGCATCCCTTACCTGTCACCCCCCAACTTCCCTTCTGTCTCCCAGCCCTAATCTGCTTTATAACACTCTGGATTTGCCTGTTCTGGACACTTCATACAAATGGAACCACACAGGATGTGGTTTTATAAGTCAGTCTTCTTTCATTTTATGTATTATGTTCAAGGTCCATGCATGTTGTAGCATGAGTCAGTACTTCATTTTTATAGCTGAATAATACTCCATTATATGGATATACCACATTTTGTTTGTCCTTTCAACAACTGATGGCCATTGGGTTGTTTCCACTTTTTAGCTATCGTGAAAAATATTGCTGGATTATTATTAATGGAGAAGATTTTGTGTGGACATATGTATTGATTTCTCTCTCATTTATACCTAGAAATGGAATGTCTGGGCCATATGGAACCTCTGTGTTTAACCATTTGGGGAACTGCCAGGCTATTTCCCAAAGCCCTTTTCCTTGTATGATCAGTAAGCAAGGAAATATTTTATTGTTCTTTTAACTTTTATAGAATTTTACAAACTTTGCTACTGACCACCTTTGCCATTTGTCTGTTAAAATGCTTCCATAAAAAAAGCAGGAGGTATGATCACTGTGCTTACACCTCCTTCTCTGTGCATATTTCTCATCCTCTGCAAGGTCTTAATCTCCTCAGGTCCTTAGGAACATAGACATTGGTTATTTATGGACCAAACAGCTTTTCAGATACTTCTGGTTATAAGGGCAAATTCTTTTGCTGGTCTTTACCTGAGATCCCACTTACATATTAAACCGTTGAGAGTTTGGCTAGAATGTCACAAGTTTTGGTTGCTTGAGCTAATGATGTCTCGTTGATCATGCTCATGTCATGGCCGTGTTGGCAGCAAAGTGGTGCCAAATCAGGAACATTTGAAAGCTCTTGGACTTTCAGTATCACCCTTTCTGATACAAACAAAGGATTTTTAATGTTTGCAGAGGCCTCCACCACCTTCTATGGAGCTCAGGGCTGTTGGTGCCAAATACACTGTTATTGGCTAAATTGACCCCCTAAAATTCATAGGTTGAAGTCTTAACTACCTCAGAATGTGGCTGTATTTGGAGATAAGGCCTTTAAGCAGATAATTAAGGCTAAATGAAGTCATTGGGGGTGGACCCTAATCCAATAGGACTGGTATCCTTATGAGGAGAGATGGTTAGGACACAGACCAGAAACCATGTGGCAACACAGAAGATGGCCAGGCACAAACCGAGGAGAGTGGTTCAGAAGAAATCAACCCTACCAACACCTTGATCTTGGACTTTGAGCCTCCAGAGAGCCTTTATTTTGTGAGAAAATAAGTGTCTGTGGTTTAAGCCCCCCAACCTGTGGTATTTGTTATGGCAGCCCAAGCTAGTTCATGCACCCTGATGCTTCTTTGCCCTGACACCCTGCCTGCCCTCCTGTTCTGTGGGTCTTATGGACAAACTGCCCCCCTGTCCAAGACTATATCTTCTGCTTGGGTCATGCATCCTTCTGGCTCTCTTTACCCTGGGCCCCTCTCTGGTCCTTTTTGTTTCCCCAAGCCCAAAGGTGCCTCCTAGGTACAAAACATATCCTGGCCCAAGAATCACCCCAGAGGGAGAGCATATACCATCAGGACTCCTAAGAGCCTTGGCCACACCCGACCACACTCCTTTGCAAGGGGAAGTTCAGTGATTCCTTGGCAGGAGCACCTTAGGAAGCCTCATGGAACTGGGAAGGCCAACAAGGGACACTTTATAACACAAAGATGGCTTTGGTCATCCCAAGAGCATTTTCATTCATTTAACAGAATTTGCATCTTGTGCATCCCTCCAGATGGTTTCTAATGTGGAAATAATTTTATATGTTGAAAAGTTGGTCTCAACTTCCACTTTTGCTAAGTGGAAGCTGGGGATAAGTTAGGTTTATCAAGCTGTAATTTCATTACAGTAAAATTCACTCTCTATAGATGTGCAGTTCAGTGAGCTCTGACAAATGTATTTAGTTTGAGTAACAACTACCATGATTAAGATAAAGGATATTTTCATCATCTTCTGAAGAGTCCTGGTACACCTTTGTCCAGCAGTGGCTTCTGAGCAGAGGAAGTTACACAATTGAGTTGATGCCCTAGGTCTAAGAAGGTTGAATCAGAAGCGATGTTCAGGAAGGACTGGAAGGAAAAGAGGGTGTAGAAGGAAAAGAAACTGGTTGTTTTTGAAGGCAGAAAAAAAAAAAACAAAAAATTCCACTGGTGAACGGAAGGATGGGCGGTCATGGGCAACACCTCTCTAAAGGTCCAAAGGAGGGCAAGGTGTCAGAACCAGGGCAGAGGATAATTCTTAGTATCTTCCTTTTCTTACTGGGCCCCTACAAACATCTGATGCTGCCTTTCAGTACTTAGGCACAAATTTAGAATAGTTCATTATTTAACAATTGTGCAAAAATTGCACCCATAAATCCTTAATGTGGTTATTTCATGTATAAGTACTTTTTTTTAATTCCAGGATTTCTACCAAGTTATGCTGTCCTCTACTTATTTCACGTAATTTCACGTGTATTTCCCCACCCCACCCCCGAATAATTTGTATATTTATTTGTCCTTTCTTGTGGTAAGATATGCATAGCATAAAACTTGCAATTTTAATCATTTTGAAATTCTGGGGCATTTAGTAAATTCACAGTGTTGTGCAATCATTGGCACTGTTGAGTTCCAGAGTGTTTTTCCATCATCCAAAAAGGAGACCTTGTACCCATTGAGCAGTCACGCCCCATTTCTCTGCCCTTCCCCCTTCCACCCCAGCACCCAGCACCTGGAAACCACTAATCTACTTTCTGTCTCTATGGATTTGCCTATTCTGGCATTTCATGTAAAGAGAATCGTCCATACAATAGGAGACCTTTGTGTCTGGCTTCTTTCACTAAGCATAATGATTATGATGTTTATCCATTGTTATAGCATATAACAGTGCTTCATTCCTTTATGTGACTCAATAATCCATTGTATGGCTGTCCTATATTTTGTTTATCCACTCAGTAGTTGATGGACATTTGTACTGTTTCCACCTTTCGCCTGTGTGAGTAGTGCCACTGTGAACATTCATGTGCAAGGATTTGTCTCAGTACCTGTTGTCATTTCTACCTTGAGTAGAATTACTGGGTCAAATGGTAATTCTATGTCTAACTTACTGGGTAACTACTAGACTCTTTTCCACAAGGGCTGCACCATTTTACATTCACACATGCAGTGGATGAGGGTTCCAGTTTCTCCAGTCCTCACCAACACTAGTTATTGATTGAATCGTTGGTTGGTTGGCTGCCATCCTACTGGGTGTGAAGTGGTGTCTCATTATGTTTTTGATTTGCACTTCCCTAATAAAGTGGTTAATGACATTGAACATCTTTTCATGTGCTTTTTGGCCATTTGTATAGATTCTTCTGAAAATGCCTATTCAAATCTTTTCCTTACTTTTTAACTGGACTTTTTGTCTTTTTATTGTTGTAAGAGTTCTTCATATGTTCTGGATACTAAACCCTTATCAGACTTATATGATTTGCAAATATTTTGTCCCACTCTGTAGGTTGTCTTTTCATTTTCTTAGTAGTAGCCTTTGAAGGGAAAATTTCTAACTTCTGATGAAATCCAATATATCTTGTTGTTGTTGTTGTTGTTGCTGTTGCTGCTGCTGCTGCCTGTGTTGTTGGTATCATATCTAGGAAACCATGTTGGCCAACCTGGAGTCATAAAGATTTACCCCTGCCTTTTCTTCTCAGAGTTGTATAGTTTTAATACTTATATTTAGATTTTCCATTTATTTTGAGTTAATTGTTGTGTGGTATCTGGTGAGATAGGGTCTGGTGTCATTCCTTTGCATATGGATGTCCAGTTGTTTTAGCACCATTTGTTGAAGAGAGTCTAAAACCTTTAAAAGATCTTGCATCTTTGTTGAAAATCAATTGATCATAGATGTTTATATTTATTTCTGGAGTCTCAGTTCTAGTCCATTGATATATATGTCTACCCTTTTGCTGGTACCACACTGTTTTGATTACTGTGCCTTTTGAGGTTTTTTGTTTATTTCAAGTTTTTATTTAAATTCCAGTTAGTTAACATATAGTGTAATATTAGTTTCAGGAGTAGAATTTAGTGATTCATCACTTATGTACAACACCCACTGCTCATCCCAGAAAGTGCCCTCCATAGTACCAATCACCCATGCAGCCCAACCCCGACCCACCTCCTCTCCAGCAACCCTCAGTTTGTTCTCTACAGTTAAGAGTCTCTTTTATGGTTTGCCTGTCTCTCCCACCACCCTTTGTAGTAAGTTTAGAAATCAGAAAATTTGAGTCTTCCAACTTTGTTTTTCTTTTTCAAAATTTCTTCAAGGTCCCATGTGTTTTTATATGCATTTTAGAATTGCTTTTTCCATTTCTGCCCCAAAAGGCCTTTGGGGTTTTGATAGGGATGCATTGATTCTGTAGACCACTTCAAGGAGTTTACCATCTTAAATGCACAATGCAAGATGTGCATTTCCAGTCCACAAATGCAAGATGTCTTTATATTAAGGTATGTCTTCTTTAATTTTTTTCAACAATGTTCTGTCATTTTCAGAGTTTAAATTTTCCTAAATTTATTCCTAAGTATATTATTTGTCCATTTCACCTAGGTACCTAATTTGTGCAATTGTTCATAGTATTCTCCCTTTTAATCATTTTTATTTCTGAGGTTGATAGTAATGTCTTTCATTTCTGATTTTAGTAATATGAGTTTTTCTCTTTTTTTTTTTTTTTTTTTTTTTTTTTTTTGGTCAGTCTTGTTTGGTTTGTCAATTTTGTTGGTCTTTCCAAAGAACCAGCTTTTGCCTTTGTTGATTATCTCTATTGTTGTTTTTTTTTGTTCTCTACTTTTGCTTCCCCACCAATCTTCATTGTTTCCTGCCTTCTGCAAGCCTTGAGTTTAGTTTGCTTTTCTTTTTCTAGTTCCTTACAGTATAAAGTTAGGTTACCGATTTAACAACTTCTTTTTTTTAAATAATGTTTATTTATTTTTGAGAGAGAAAAAGACAGAGCATGAGTGGGTAAGAGCCAGAGAGAGAGGGAGACACAGAATCCAAAGCAGGTTCTGGGTTCTGAGCTCTGAACTGTCAGCACAGACCCCAACCTAGGGCTTGAACTCATGAACTGTGAGATCGTGACCTGATCCAAAGTCGGGTGCTCAACCAACTGAGCCACCCAGGCGTCCCTTAACAGTCTTCTTTTTTAATGCAGGTGTTTACAGCTATACATTTTCCTGGGAGTACTGCTTTCACTGCATCCCATACATTTTGGTATGTTGTGTTTGTTTTCACTTACCTCTAAGTAGTTTTTAATCTCTCATATGATTTCTTCTTGGATCCATTGGTTATTTAAGTGTTGTTTTATTTCTACATATTTGTGAAATTCCCACTTTTGTTTTTTACGTCTAGTTTCTATTGTGATCAGGAAAGATGCTTTATAGGATTTCAGTCTTTTTAAATTTATTGAGACTTGTTTTGTGGCCTAACATGATCAATGCTGAAGAAAATTCCATGTGTACTTGCAACGAATGTGTATTCTGCTATTGCAGAGTGAAGAGTTCTGTAGATGTCTGTTATTTCTACTTGGTTCATGGTGTTGTTCAAGTCCTATATTTTCTTTTGATCTTCTATCTAGTTACATTATTGAAAAGAGGATATTGAATCCTTCAGCTGTCATTTTGTAACTATTTCTCCCTTCAGCTTTGCCAATTTGCTTCCATATTTTGGAGCTCTGTTTTTAGTTGCATGTATGTTTATAATTGTTATGTCTTTTCTTTTTAATGTTTATTTTTGAGAGAGCACATGAGAGTCAGGTGGGCAGAGAGAGGTGGGGGACAGAAGATCCAAAGTCAGCTCTGCACTGACAGCAGCAAGCCCGACATGGGGCTCAAACTCCCAAACTGTGAGATCATGACCTGAGTCATGGATGCTTAACTGACTGAGCTGCCCAGGCACCCCTTATTGTTATGTCTTCTTGATGAATGACCCTTACATCAATATATAAAGGCTTTCTTTGTCTCAGTAATTTTTGACTTAAAGTCTATTTTGTCTGGTTAATACCAGACAAATACTAATGTATAGCTACTTCAGCTGTCTTTGGGTCTCTATTTGCATGGGGTATCTCTTCCTTTCACCTTCAACCTATGTTGTTATAGTGAGTCTTTAGCAGATAGCATATAGTTGGATGTTTTTTAAATTTATTTTGGTAATATCTGCCTTTTGATTTGAGAGCTCACTCCATTTACAATTAAGCTAGTTATTGATATGAAAGGATTTCTGCCATTATGCTATTTTGTTTCCTGTGTACCTTACATCTTTTTTGTTCCTCAGTTCCTCCATTACTGCCTTCTTTTATGTTTAATTGGCTGTTTTGTAGTGTACCATTTTGGCTCTTTGCTCATTTCTGTTTCCAATTATTTTATTAGTGGCTACCTTGGAAAGTATAATTTATATCTTAAATTTGTAACAAACTAGTTTGAATTAATACCAGTTTAGCTTCAGGAGCTCCTGGGTGGCCTAGTCAGTTAAGCGTCCAACTCTTGATCTTGGCTCAGGTCATGATCTCACAGTTTGTGAGTTCGAGCCTTACATCAGGCTCTGTGCTGACAGCACAGCGCCTGCTGGGATTCTGTCTCTCCTTCTCTCTGCCCCTTCCCCACTTACTCTCTCTCTCTCTCTCTCAAAATAAATAAATAAACTTTAAAAAAATTACCAGGGGCGCCTGGGTGGCGCAGTCGGTTAAGCGTCCGACTTCAGCCAGGTCACGATCTCACGGTCCGTGAGTTCGAGCCCCGCGTCGGGCTCTGGGCTGATGGCTCAGAGCCTGGAGCCTGTTTCTGATTCTGTGTCTCCCTCTCTCTCTGCCCCTCCCCCATTCATGCTCTGTCTCTCTCTGTCCCAAAAAATAAATAAACGTTGAAAAAAAAAAAAAAATTTAAAAAAAAAAAAAAAAAAATTACCAATTTAGCTTCAATATATACAAAAACTCTGCTCCTATACAATTCCATCCCTCCCCTTTATGTTTTTATTGTAACAATTTACATCTTTGAACCATTGTGTGTTGATTAACATAGATGTGTAATTGTGGTTTTATGCATTTGTCTTTTAAATCAATACAGAAAGGAGAAGAATTACAAACCAAAAATACAGTAATACTTGCATTTTTACTTACCTATAAATATCACATAGTTCACAGTCTAGTTCAGATTAATACCAACTTAATTTCAATAAGATACAAAACTTTACAACTATATAGCTCTATTCCCACCCCCTCCTTTGTGCTGTTATTGTCATGTAAATTATATCTTTAGACATTGTTTTCCCATAAAGACAGATTTGTAATTATTGCTTTATGCAGTTGTATTTTAAATAAGATAGGAGAAAAAGAGTTACAAATAAAAACTACATTTATATTGTCTTTTATGTATACCCATGTTCTTATCTTTATCACTGTTCTTTTTTTTTCATGTGGATTCAAGTTACTCTCTAATATCCTTCCTTTCACTTTACCCCGATGGATATACTTTAGTATTTCTGATAGAACAAATTTGTTAGAAAGAAATTTTCTCAGTTTTTGTTTATCTGGGAATATCTTCATTTCTCCTTTTTTGAAGGATAGTTTTGTGGGAGACAGCATTCTTGGTCCATAGTCATTTCTGTCTTTACTTTGGATATTTCATCTCACTGTCTGCTGATCTCCATGGTTTTTGATAAGAAATCACCTGTTAATCTTATTAAGACTCCCTTGTAGGTGATGAAGCATTGTCTCTTCCTGCTTTTTAGATTCTCTCCCTGGTGTTTAAAAGTTTCATTATGACGTATCTAGGTGTAGATCTCTTTGAATTTATCCTACTTGGAATTTGTTGAGCTTCTTGGAAGTGCGATATTCTTTCTGTCCCCCTCTACCCCACCCCACCCCACCCCTGCCATCTCTGTCTCTACTCCTTGGACTCCTATTATGCATCTATTGATATAATTAATGGTGTCCCACTGGTCTCCGAGGCCCTGTTCATCTTATTCTTTTTTTCATTTTGTTCCTCAGAACTGATCATCTCAATTGACCCAAATAAAAGTTCACTGATTCTTCTGCTAGCTCACATCTGGTGTTGAAGCCTTCTACTTAGTTTTTCATTTCAATTTTTATAGTTTTCGACTCCAGAACATCTGTCTACTTCCTTTTTATAGTTTCTTTATCTTTATTCATATTCTCTATTTGGTGAGACCTTATTTTCCCCTGGTTTCTTTAGTTCTTTGTCATCGTTTCCTTCAGTTCTTAGAGCATATTTGGCAGTTGATTTAAAGTTTTTGTCTAGTAAGTCCAGTGCCTGGGCTTTCTTAGGGACAGTTTCTTTCCTTTCTTTTTTCTGTCTTTGAATGGGCCATACTTTGTTATTTCTTTGTATTCCTTGTAATTTTTGTTGAAAATTATCCACTTTGACTATTATAATGCAGTAACTATGTAAATAGGATTACCCCCCACCTGAATTTGCTGTTGCTGGTTGCTGTGAGTTGTAGTTGCTTGTTTAGTGATTTTTCTAAGCTATTTTTGTAAAGACATTATTATTTTGTTGTGTGTAGTCACTAAAGTCCCAGTTCCTTTAACTTGGTGGTTAACTGGTAAGTTGTTAGAAAGTCCCTTAAATGCTGCTGCCGCCACCACCACAATAAAACTCTTCTGGTCTTTAGAGATTGGTTCTGTGTTGGAGTACTCCTTCAAAGCTTAGGCAGACCTTATGCAACTCTGCCTAAGCCTTCACTTTCTGCTTATGTGGAGCCTAATGATCAGCCAGAGGTAAAAACTTATGGTCTTCTCAGGTCTTTCCTAAGCACACGTTAACCCTGGGCAATCATGTGGCCTTCTGGACTCTCGGGTTTACGTGGGAGCTTTTTAAAACTTTTACTCCAACATGTATCTCCTTCGTCAGCCTCTTCCTTTTCAGACTTTGCAGACTGTCTGCTGCTTGCCCTACCTGTTATCCCTTGCCCCAGGTGGTTGTGGTGGTCCCCTTGTTTTTAAATACTTTCAACAAGTACCGCCTCGGAGGCCACTCCAGCCCTGAGAAAGTTCCAAGTGGGATAAAACAAAGGTAAGACCCAGAGTTGATGAGTTGATCCCCTGGGGGAGCCGGGAGCCACCAGGGGACAGGCTAAAACACACCACCACAATTCTTTGAGAATAAAGCTTATCTTGCCCCTGTGGCACCAGCAAGCCACACCGGGAACCCAGCCTCCACAACTGCCTCTTAGCTGGGGGTGGGGGATGTTAGGCGGGTAAGTTCAAAAGCCCAAACATAATTTTACTGAAATTTAGCAGCTTCTTTCTTCATTAAGCCTTCATTACCTGGTTATTATCAGTTTCTTATTAGATTCCAGAGTTCTGTAAGTATTGGTTCTGACAGATTTTGTCCACTTAATTATTGCTTTCGTGGAGGAACAAGTTTCTGGGGTTCCCTTCTCCCAGGTGTGAACATTTTTGTAGTTATTTTTTTTTTAATGTTTATTCATTAATTTTGAGAGAGAGAGAGAGAGAGAGTGGGGAAGGGACAAAGGGAGAGAGGGAGAGAGAGAATCTAAGCAGGCTCTCCGCTGTCAGCACAGAGCCCCATGCGGAGCTCCATCTCATGAATGGTGAGATCATGACCTGAGCCGAAATCAAGAATCAGACGCTTAACCAACTGAGCCACCCAGGCGCATCTTGCAGTTATTTTATTGTTGATCAATTGCTCTCTAAAAAGAATAAATGATTTTACAGTATTAACAGCAATATATTTCTTCATAGCCTTGTCAACATTTGTTATTATGAATTTTTAATTTTTTATGATTTCATTGTCACTGAAGAATACTTCAGAGTCATATTGATTTGAGTGTCTTCCACTGTTGTTGAGTTTGAATCCTGGTTGAGTTAGTGTTTGTGTTTTTTGTAAATGGTTGTTTCGTTTGGTTGTTAGCTCATTCAGATATTCGCCTTTCATCTGCATTTCAGTTGATCTGATCCTGAATCTGATATGATGAGAGGTGTCTGTGTGTGTGAGGCATGGCCCATCTTAGCTGAGGATGGGCAGCTCCTAACACTGGAGGGGGCTTGTTGTACCACCTCTGGGTATCTTTAACTCATTCATTCAACAGAAACGCACCAAGCCCTACTGTGTGCCAGGTCTGTGCTGGTTCTGGGAAAATGGCGGGGACTAAATAGCCCTGCTCTGTCCCTTGGGAGCAAACAACCTTTATGGGGGTGACACCAAACAAGCAAGACGTGCAGAGTGTCTTCTCAGTACACAACTTTCCTGTGGACTTATGCTAGTTTTGATTTTATGCAGGTTTTAAAAAAATGTTGATGTCCTTACACTTGCCTATCACATCCTTGAAATGAGAGGTCACATGGAGCCCCTTTCACCTCAGCAACTTGATCTTCATGGTGCACAAGCTTGGTCCTTGGGGTAGAACTGGAGGGGGATTTCCCTCCTGGGCACCAGTGGGCCCTGCCCTCCTCTCTAGGGAATCTAGGACTTCAGAGCATTTAGCTTTCTTCTGGAGGCTCACCTCACCTGACAAGCCGTTCTTTCTAGGACAGAACGTCCAGCAGTTTGCAGATGGCCAGGACCCAGAAGACTCTGCTAGCCCTTCCTCAGAGAGAAGGTAGGCACTCTTACCTGTACAGGTAGAGCCATTCTGAGGCCTAGGGCCACAAGGAAGTGGACAACCCACGGTTGAGGTGTTCCCCTTGCATCCTGCCCACAGCAATCTTGAGTTGTCCCCTCTCCTCACCCAGCATGGCACGGTGGCTGGGATGGTGGTGGGCAGGTGGTGGAATACCATAATACTCTGTCCCTTCCACAGGGGTCCAGGCAGCCGCTGTGGCACCCACCCTGTTGCCTAACCTGAAGAGCAGCTGCTTCGACCATGCTCTGCACCAGGGGCTCCTCCACCCCACCCGGCGGCGCTGCAGTCCCATCTCAGCTCCAACTCCCAAATTGTCAAAGAAGCGCAAAGTGCATGCAGCCGGGGACATGTTCCCCACTGATTGGAGCCCACCACCCATAGAGTTCCTGAACCTGAGAGCACCACAGGCCAGCAGGGGTGCCCCAGCACAGAGGTGGCTAGGCCCAGGGGGCCCTCAGGGCCTGAGGACATGGGCTCCCCAGCTGCCTGAGGAGTTAGGCCAGGAGCCCCAGGACTTGGACCCCCAGGGGAGACTGACCTCACTGGAGGAGCTGTTCGGGAACATGGCAGGCCCAAGCCAGAAGGCTACAGCTCCAGTGGTGGACACCCACACCTTGGTAAGCCAATAGCCACCCCTTGGCCTCCTCTCCTTGCCACCTCTCCTCAGTCACCTCCAGACCACCCCCTTTTTGGCCATTCTCCCTTGGCCATATCCCAACTGCCCTTTGTCGGCCACCTGCCCCTAACCATCCCTCCTCAACTGCATACCCCCAACCTCTCCCCATCTATGAACCCTTGTGGCTAGGATGCATCTCTCCCCTTATATCTGCTACTAGTCCCTGCTAACAGATGGCTTGGGGTGGTGCCAAATTTGATCCCACTTCTGTGTGGGAGCCTTCAAGGCTTTTGAGGCTAAGGTTGGGGTTATCCACCTGGGCAAAAGAGGGACCTCGGTGCCTGGGTCTAGGCTAGGCCAGGCACAAAGACTTGGGCTAACTCTAGTCAGTGGATTGACATGCCTAAATGGAAACTGTAGTGATGAGCTTTAAGCTAGGTGAGAATATATAGCTGTTTATAGGTAGACTGTGGGGACACGGATCCAGGAAGTTTATTCTGAGAATAGGACTTAATTATTGTAATAGCCCAAGATTGTCAGTAATCTAAATGCCCACCACTAGGGAATTAATATATTATGTTCTAGTCCTACATTAGAAAGGTTTGTGGTGTTTTATTTATTTATTTATTTTTAACGTTCATTTATTTTTTTTTGAGACAGAGAGAGACAGAGCATGAACGGGGGAGGGTCAGAGAGAGAGGGAGGCACAGAATCCGAAACAGGCTCCAGGCTCTGAGCTGTCGGCACAGAGCCCAATGGAGGGCTCAAACTCACAGACCGTGAGATCATGACCTGAGCCTAAGTCGGACGCTCAACCGACTGAGCCACCAGGGGCCCCGAAATGTTTTTTTTTTTTAACTTATCTCTTTAGTATTGATATGGAATGCCCTCAAGACATACTATTAATTAGGCAAACCATAAGAGACTCTTAAATACAGAGAACAAACTGAGGGTTGCTGGAGGGGAGGTGGATGGAGGGATGGGCCAAATGGGTGATGGGCATTAAGGAAGGCAGTTGGTGGGATGAGCACTGGGTGTTATATGTTAAGTGATGAATCACTGGGTTCTACTTGTGACACCAATGCTACACTGTATGTTAACTTGAATTTAAATAATTTAAAAAATGAAAGACATCCTACTCATTGAACAGAGCAAAGTATAAAATAGGGTTCATAGTTTGCTGCCATTTGTGTTACGGGTGGTGGCAGAAGGGAGTCTATAATGTACTAGTGTTTGCTTGTCTGTGGATAAAATGTCTCTGAAAGCACACCAAGGAGCAAACACCTGTGGTCACCTGTGGGGAGGGACCTGGCTGGCTGGGGATGCAGGTGAGGCAAGACATCTTACTATATGCCTTTATACCTCTTGATTTTTTAATCATTTGAATGGGTTGCCTATTCAGAAAAATAAAATAAATAAAGGGCTTAATTTAGATTAACTTTTATTCTTTTTCCCCTTCTATCTGTCTGTCTTTCTGTTTGTCTCCCATTCTCACCTCCTGTTTCTCTAGTTCACCTCTGGAGCCTCGGAGAGCTATGCCAATAGCTTAGATTACTTACTACAGGAGAAGTGGTAAGCGTGGAAAAGGGTCCATCTTGGGATGTTCATTCTATGGGGTTGGCAGCAATTGGGGGGGGGGGGTTGTCCTCTAAGACTCCCAGCAAACTTGCCTCAGGATCAAGCAGCCTGCTGCACTCCTACACGGCGTGTCTCCTGGAGCGTCCTGTGTGCTCTGATCAATAGTGAGCACGTGGTATGGCAGCCGAGTTGCAGGGGGGCATCTTGAAGGCAGAGAGCCCCAGACCTCTGCCACATCCAGAGCCCTTGTTCAGGGTTACTGTGGGTGGGATGCAAGGAGAATCCCTTGCTCTCTTCTGCCCAATTCATGCCCGTGTGGCAGCCTCTCAGCTCCCACTCAAGTGTTCTGTGGGCGAGAAGGGGAAAAGGCAGGAGCTTTGACGGAGATGTATAGCCTAACTATTGCCACGATGGTGATGCAGGCAAGTAAAGCTCATCGAGGCACCTGGCACTGGGAGGTTCTCACTCGGCTAGGTCCTGTGCCAGGTGCCAGATAGGTGGAACTGATTGTACAGGAGCCTCTCACCTGCAGATCTAACTGAATGATTCCACTATCTCCCATGCTAGAAAGTTGCTGTGGAGGGGCCTGGAATACTGACACCTGATTTAACCTGGGGGTCAGAAGAGGCTCCCCACAGGTATCCTTATCTCTGAACTTTGGAGGATAAGAAGATTTGGGGGGCAGCATGGGTGACCACACATGTGAAGGTGGGTACGGCAGATAATTCTGGTGGCTGACTAGAACTGGAATTCTCAGCACTGCAGAGTAGGGGTTGGTGGTCCACATGGCAGGAGGTACAGCCAAGATGTGAACCAGGGCTGGGTCACGAGAAGCCTCATGAACACAAGGTTGAGTTGGGAGAATTTTAAGGAGATAGTGATGTGATTCCTGCTGTGTTTCAGAGATCGCTCAGGCTACATTATGGAGAATGGATGGGAAGGGTGAGAGAGGAAGGAGGGTGAACAGTGATTGGGTGGGGTCTCGGGAGGAAGGTGGTAGGGCTGTGATGAATCTGCTGACCTGGGTGGCTGGGGCTCTGGGACCTGTGTGGAAGGGAATTCAGACCCAGACGTGTGGCTTCAGAGGATCCTGGGCACATTCAGCTGGAAATCATCCAGTTGTGGCTGGCTAGGAGGATCTGAACTCCAGACAGCGCCCTGGGCTGGAGATGAAATCTTTAGGAACTGAGGACCTTTGGGGAAAGCCAGGGCGAGCACCTGGAGGGGGAGGACAAGGGCTGGGGAGGCTTCCTGGTTGTTGTGGAAGCAAGGATCCAGAAGGCCGAAGGATGCACTTGTACCTGCTTGGGAGTTTAGTGTGGTTAGGGCAGGAGGGAGGTGAGGGAGTCAGGTATCTAGCAAGATAATGGTAGGCATGCAGGCTGTGGTGGGAACAGACCTCTGGGGCTAGAGGCCACAGGGTAGGGAGAGGAAGGGAATGAGCAGGACCTGGAGAACTGCCCCTGGGGCTGGAGAGGCAGGCCATGTGTCAGGGGCTCTGGGAGCCATGAACCTGGGACCTCTCCAGGTCAGTGTGGCCCGACCCCAGGAAGAGGAGAAGGAGCTAGGCACAGGCCTCGATGTGTTAAAAAGTGGGCAAATCCAAAACAAGGCACACAAACAAAGGCATGTTTGAAGCTGTGTGGTGAAAACTTTCCTTGAGGCCTGTCTGCTCTTATCTGCTTATTCAGAGAGAGCGCAATGGATGCAACGTGATGCCTCTCCCCTGCCCCGTCCAAATCTAACATTGAAGGCCTTTATGCAGGAGTTCAGGGCCGTGGCCCCCATTCCTAGGCCTAACCCAGTATCAGGGTTGGATGACTGGGGACAGCGCTGACCTCTGTTGTCGGCTCTCATCTCTCTGCAGGGAACAGGCCCTGGAGCAGGAGCGAGAGAAGCTGCTTCTGCATGATTGTCCTGACCTCTACTCCCTGGATCTGGCTGAAGATGAGGCGCCTCTCACACCTGAGCACAGGTGGGGGGTAGTGGGCACAGGAAGGGGCAAGGGCCCATCCACTCTGGGGGGGGCGGGGGCAGTCCCTGCATCCACCTCTCAAGGCAGAGGATTGTCAACTGGCTCTCGGTTTTAGACAGTTTACCAGCAATTTGTGTACATTTATGAGTTATCAAGCTGCCTCCTTTTCTTAAACCTACATTTTAAAAAACCCCAAAAAACGCCTATATTCATTCATTGGTTACAGAAATATTTGATTACCTACTGTGTGTCAGCGTCCAGTGGGGGCCTTTGAGGACATGAGTTATAAAAACACAGCCTGCTCTGCCCCGGTTGTCTGCTCAGATTTATAGAACCAGATCTCTTGGGAAAATAACTGCACAAAACTACAGTCTAAGAGAAAACTGTCTTTCAAGGGGAGAATATGGCCATATGACATTTTTCGTCTTCCCCTGTCTGGAGAAAAGAAGATGGCTTTTGTCAGTGCTGTCATGTGGGCAAGGGTCTCCTGGCCATGATTTAACTGGGCCATTGGCTGGGGGTGGGCTGGTGTTACCTGAACCAGTGTGTCTCAGAGATGCTGAGGGACCACAGTTGAATCCATCTTCAGGGTACCCTGTTAGCCACCCGTCTATCCACCTGTCCAGCCAGCCAGCCAGCCAGAAAGCATCTACTAATGCCAACTTTGTGCCAGGCTCTTCTACAGACCCTTGGGATTCAGCAAAAACAAAACCAGACAGAAATCTCTGCCCTCCTGAGTGAAGATAGGTGACGAGTGCTCAGGAGAAAGGAGAGAGAGGTGGTATAAGGAGTGTGGAAGGCCTGAGGTTGTGCTTGAGGGTCAGGGAAGGCCTCGGTGAGCAGCTGGCTGGCTTCTGGCAGAGCCCTAAGAAGGAGGGGTGAAGCAGCTCTGGGGGCCCTGCAGGGGGAACTTACCTGCAGCCTTGGAGGGGAGGGCAGGGGAGAGGAGGTCAGGGAGAATAAGGGTGGGCTTGGCATCTGAGCTTTTCCCCTGTGTGAGCCTGCTGCCACTGCTCCAAGCAGGATCCTCTACCTCTGTGTCAAGAATAGACTGGGGAACATGGGGGTGGGGTGTGGCGAGGGCAGAAGAAGAAAGACAGGCAAATGAGCCATGGCAGTAATCTTGAGAAGTGAGGGTGGCTGGGAGTGAGGGTGGGGGGGTTAAGGAGTAGGCAAATTCTGGATATATTCTTAGGGTGGAACTGAGAGGATTTGTTGGTGAACTGGATGGGGAGGGTATGGGAGAAAGAGGGGAGCTGAAAGGGACCCCTAGGATTGGGCCTGACCAACTGGAAGTTTGGAGTTGTCTAACTTGGGGAAGACTAAGTGACGAAGGCTGGGGTGGGGCAGTTGTGGGATCAGGAGTTCGTTTGGGGGATCCCAGAGGTGAGACCAGGGAGACAGCTTGAATACCCTCATCTGGAGAGGCAAGCTTGGGAGGCACCATGTGTAGGTGATGTTTAAAGCCACAAATTGGATGAGATCACCTGGGGAGCGAGTGTATAGAGAGAAGAACAGGGGCCCAAGGGCACAATGTAGAGGTCATGGATAAACACAATTGTCTAAGTTGGGACTCATGGATTTGTTCCCAGATGTCCTACTCAATGGATAGATAGCCTTGGAATGAAACGTTTTGAACCTCTTTAAAAATCTCTATAGCAAGAATTAACTATTCTTGCTCTTCACCTTTCTAGTGAAGGATTCTGGAAGTCGTGGCTTGGATGTTTTGAAATTCCCCACAGAAGGGAGTTATCTGGGGAACTGGCTTAAGCCAGGTGTTCCAGGCTTTGAAATTGCTGATGATTTTCTGGGCACATGACATTTTCAAGTAGTACTTTGAGAAAGCCTTTTTGACAACAGCTACTTTGAGGTGGTTGTTTTGATGTGGGATCATTTTTGATGGGACAGTTCAACATTCTGCTTCAAAGAAAATTACTCACTGATACACAAAGCCAGCAGCCTCTTCCGTCCGTGAATGGGGCCAAGGAGAGATGTGGGTCTGGAAGGGGTGAGGCTGGGGCTGGGGGCCAGCCACCATCTGTTAGAACAGTTGTCTGTGACCAGGAGTCACATGACTGCCACAGATGCCCGTTGTAGAAGAGACCCCCACAAGCTTCCAGAGCCAGAACATCCCCTCATGCTCTAAGGATCTTGCATCTTGAATAGATGCCATCCTACATTCTCTATTTCTGAAAGTTAAAAGACCTTATGTGTGCTGGGGCAGGGGAGGGGGGAATATTTAAACTACAACATCATCCTTTATCCTTTCTTTGGGGCTGCACAGGAAATCTCCAATTAGACATGGAAGACTCATCTCAGAACTCTTAATGCACATACATTATATTTAATATCACAAAAGTCCCTTTGTATGATCGTTTGGGGGATAGGGCTAAGACCCTTTCACAGATGAGCCTAATTCCTAAAGGCTTTTAATAATTTGTACTTTTTTTAAAATACAAAAACAACCTAAGCTGTAAATACTCATAATGGCAAAGAAATTAACAAAACAGAAGATCATTTTACCATTTGTGTGATGGTTTGCAGAGGCTGCTTGCAAAAGGCTACAGGACAGAATCTCCCTGGTATTTTCATGTCATTTCCACGCGTTGTGTCACTTCATCCTCAGGATGAGCCTATAACGTGCGTCAGCACCTTTTCTTGGGTCACTTGGCCAGAAAGTGAGACAGATTTCATCTGGGGAGCGGTGGGCTGCCAGCTACACTGCTCCACTTCCAGTGCCAGCTGCTCGTGTCCCAGACCCTGACGGGAGCCCCAAGTGCTGTCTCCCCTCCAAGTTCACTGTCAGGGCTCAGGCCATCCTCCAGTAAGAGGAGGGGATGCAGTGCTTGTAGCTTGTTTGATTTGGCTGCTATTATTGTTGTTAAATGTGTGTTGTGTATCTGTTATATCTCTACAAAAATCAAGCAGAACACAGTTGTATGAAGTAAACAGGAAATGTCTCCTCTTATCCCTCCCCCCAATCCTGTTCCCTAGGGATGACTCCAGCTCATACTTGGGTGTATCAGATGCATGTGGGTTGTTGAATGTGTCTAAGAATGTGTGTGTGCCTATGTCTGCGTGTATACCTATGCACACACACGTACACACTTCCTATCTGAAACTTGCTGTTTTCACCCACTATTCCCTCTTAAATGGGTCGTTAAATCTTGACAATTTTTCCCTCTCCCTATAGAGTTAGAATGTGTCCCCTCTTCTTTCTGTTCCTTCCCTGTCCCTGGGACCCAGCTCTGATCTACTAATCAGACTCACAAGGCAGGGCAGGGCCTAGGACTCTGCATTTTAGCAGACCTCCCTGGGGAGTCCTCCTGATCACAAGAGCCTGAGGACTGGTGCCCCAGAAGAAGAGTCCAGGCTCCTTCACTGTGCAGATGCCCTCCCTGACCCTGGCTGCACCCAGAGCTTCTCTCCTCTGCCCCTGGCAGCACTGTGCAGGCAGCTCTGTGGCTGGCCCACTTGCTGAAGGCTATTGTGGTGATTTTGTTTACCTTTCTGTTAGGCGTGCAGTGGCAGCCCACGACTGACTCATCCTTCAGCACCTGGCACCTACACATCGTGGCACTCAGTGAAAGTTTGAGCTGAACAAAGCCAATGGGTGGGGCTGGGTTTGGGACCAGGACTTCTGGCTCCTGGACTAATGTCCCAAGCAAGGGATTGGGGTGCATGATAGAGAGTGGGATGGCAGAGTTCCTTGGTCTGCATCTCATAGGCTCCTTCTTTATCAGCAGGTGGCGCTGTCTCCCCCCCCCACCGCCCCCTCAGTCTTGTCTCCACCAGGCCCTGGCTGCAGGGCAGGGGCACCTACAGGCCTTCCCGGCCTCCCTCTGTGCTGCAGACCAGGTGTGCCTCCTGACCCTTGGCTCTCTGGCTCCTTGCTTTGGCAGGATGCTGGTGGAGAGGTTCTCCATGTCACTACAGGTCATCCCACCAGTACATCCCGGTGAAACCGTGTTTCTACCCAGGCGTCATCCCCTGTATTGCATCCTGGACTGTTCACACCTGAAGCCACGTAGCCACCTGGAAGGGCTCTTCCTCAGGTAAATGTCGGCATGGCATGCCCAGGCCTTCTCCCTCATGGAGCCCAGTGTTTAGGACTGCCCCAAATGAGGAAATTCAAAGCCGTGTTTTAGCCGATTTGGATACGTCTGTTTTCAGAGATATAGATGAAACAGTCACACATGTCTACTTATAACATTTAATTTACTGATTTAGATGCACATACTTTGAAAAGGACTATATTATAGCAAATACTAGGTAAGTTGTGTATTTCCCTATTCATATTGCTTTTTCCTCTCCCACACCCCAGTTTCATGGAACAACTTTAGTCAGACTCACCATACCTGCCTTTGGGGTTGTCTCCATCAACACTGGAGCCACTTTCTGGGCCATCCAGCAGTTTTCCAGAGCACATCATCGTCATTTCCATCTGCTCATTGGAGACACCACCCTTCAGTCAGTGTGCAATGCTAACGGTGAAAAGTTTGTCCCCGGCCATAAGTGCACACTGTGTTAACATTGGACAGCTGCCCCGTTGCTCTCCTCTGTGGAAGGAAATTTACGTTCATTCTCACATAGCCACTGCCTGTGTTGCTTTTTAAGGGAATTTTGAAACTTTACCACAGTAACACTCAACACTTGCAGTTGTGAATCCATATATCTAAGAATAAGAGAGAAAACCTGTAGGACTCAGTGCAGTGGCTGTCCACTCGTGCTCATGAGGCCAGTGCCCTGCTGGGCCTTGGTGGCCAAGGGGATGGAGAGGAGTCCACGGAACCCACACCAGCCAGCAGGGAGCACAGAACTTGAGCTATCCCTGTGATTTCTTGAAAGCAGGGGTTTTGTTGTCTTTTCCAGCTATTTAGGGCTCCTATGTCTATTTCATTAATTCTAAACCCATCTAATTTCATAATATAAAGGTAACAGCATTTTGATGTCTTTCCTTTAAAACTTTCTATCTCGGGAAGTTTCAAGCTTTACATACTTTATGTAGAGAGAACAGTATAATAATTCTCCATATACTCATCACTCAACTTCCAACAGTCAACTCAAAGCCAATCTTGTTCCATCTCAACCAGTGCCCACTAACGTTGTCCCCTCAGGATTTTTTTAGAGAGAGAGAGCATGAAAGCATGAGTGAGCAGGGGAGGAGGAGAGGGAGAGGGAAAGAGAGAATCCCAGGCAGGCTCCACGTTCAACGTAGAGCCCAATGCAGGGTTTCATCCTAAGACTCTGGGATTGTGACACGAATCAAGAGTTGCATGTTTAACAACCGAGCCAGCCAGGTGCGCCATCTCCTCAGGGTTATTTTTAAGCAAATTCCAGGCACATATACTTTAATCTGTAAGTATTTCAGTTTGTGTCAAAAGATAAGACTCTACCATTTTTTTTTTTTTTAGGACTACCTTTAGATACAACTTAAATGCCATTATTACACCTAAAAAATACATATTCTTCATACCGTTAATATTAGTCAGTGTTCAGATTTCCTCAGTTGTCTTCAAAATGTGTATTATATGGTATTCAAACAAGGCCAAATGTCTCAATTAGTCATAATGTGAATGGTGAAATAATATTGTATGGCATTGATGCCCCAACATATTTAACCGTTTTCCTCATTTTTCTCAACATATATGTTACTTCCAACCTTTCTGTAAGCAGTATGGTAGAAAACATCTTTATACACAAATAACTGTGTGAAATGTGGCCCCGGATGTGCCATGAGGCGACTGGGCCTGAGTGTCTGTCTGCCTATTGGTAAAGGCTGACATTGCCGTGATGAAAAGGTGTCTAATAAAGGGGATGATGAAAAGGGAAAACAAGAAACAACAAGGGGTTGTGGGAAAAGAAGAAGAGTAGTGGCACAGGAGAAAGGGGAGGGGCGGAGAATGGGAGAATGGCGGGGGAAAGAACAGGAGAGAGGGGAGGAGAGAGGAAGGCGTCTCACAGAGCTGCCTCAGCCGGCTGTGGTCTGTGTGGACAGCATGTTTCCTGTCCCAGACTGGACTGCCAGCAGGAAGTGTTTTGACAGACGAGATGGCCCATGCAGCAGTGACACGGGAGCCCGGCAGCCCTGCCAAATGGGGCCAGGTGGCCGGCCAGCCTCCCTGGAGTGAGGAATTCAGACCCTCCTCCCCCAAGTATGCTAATGAAGCTCAGTTGAGATGGCTTTGCCAGCCACTGGAGCCGAGGGCCTTTCTGGAGGAATGCCCTCCGCCTTACACATGGTCAGGTCAGGTGGCCCCTGCTACGCAGTGGGTAAGGGCCACTTCCTGAAGGTCACCATTTAGCCTTGGGGCCATCTTTTATTTCCTACTTGTGCCAAGGACTTCAAGCCCAGACACAAGAGAGGGAAATAGTGGTTCAATAATTACCCCCACTGTGCTCAGCCGGAAACACAAAAATGGAGGAAGAATAAAAGGTTACTTGATCTCTCAAGAGACAATATGGTTCGATTTTTTGCCATACAAAAAGCTAGCACTTTGTGAGATTACAGGTAACTTTTATTTTCCTTATATTCTTCTGCATTTTATGAACTTTCTAAATGAACATGTTTTGTTTTTAACAGGAGAGGTTTTAGGGTAAAAAGTGAATGCGACTTTTAAAAGCCACTTCTTAAAATAGATCCACGTCTCCTTATCCTTCTGTGGAGAGGGACATCATCTTCCTCCCCACTGTATGAAGTGGGGAATCTTGGCACAGATTGCCAGGCAAGTGCGGGCAGCCTCAGTGTGTGGGCTCCAGGCCTTTCTCCCGGGCTGCATCTACACAGGTTTATGCACAAGAGCCCATCTCCTGGAGCCCACAGCCCCAGGATTGGAGCTGGCCTGGACGATTCTGTCTCATCATCACCCAGCTGGATGTATGACCTCGGAGGTCAGTTCCTTGGAACCAAAGTCGCATGCCTTTATGGCAGAAGTTGGTACCAGGGGCCGAACCTTTCCCTCCCTTGACAGCAGTTCAAAAAGAAATCTGATCACCCCCCAAGGGGAGAAGCATTGGGACCTATGCCCACATGCAGCTCAGAGGCCAGGGCAAACTCCATGGGAAGGGTGGAGATTGCCTGCTGAATTGTTCGTGGCCTTACCTGGGCCCACACAGAGTGTGCAGGAGTGTCAGAAGTGTCCTCAGAGTGTGTCTGCCACTGTTCCTGTGAGGTGTTCACAGTGTATACTCAGGGAGCCCTTCTTCCGTGAACACTTCTGCAGGCAGGAGGAGGAGGCCGGGTCTGAGCCCAGTAGATGTAAATGGGCTTGTGCAGTGGATCTCCCTGAGGCCTCTTGTTTTGCCAGGACCTCTTCCACTTCCTGGTGATGCCAGCAAGCTTGGTCCAAGGACCTGGGGGGGTGGAGGAAGGGGTGGGTCGCAGAACCAGCCAAGACGGTCCTTGGCTTCACGCAGGGTGGAAATCAAACATGAGCCAGCAGAAGGTGAAAGTAGAGTTTATTGAAGAGAGAGAGAGAGAGAGAGAGAGAGAGTCGGAGCATCTGGAAGACTGGAAAAGGAAAAGAGCAGGAGTCTCGTCTTTGTTCGGGGTCTGGGGTTTTTACTGAGGACAGTGCTCTGATGTATGTGTCCTCTCAAACATCCAGGAACCAGTTAGAACAAAGATGAGGGCCCAGATGTTATTCCTTGGAGCCAAAAGGCCTTGGTTTCCAGATGTCTAGCTCCGGAGGTCTGAAATATGCATATGATAGCTTCCTCAGTTCTCACCTGGTCCTTCCTTAGGTGTTATTTGTTCTAGAGAATCATTAACTCCTGGTCCCTTAAGGGGAGGCCGTAAGCTATTTGCATTACAAGGCCTGTGTAAAGTGAGGTGGGGGTGTAGGTCCTAGCAAGGATAGAAACAGGATAAGAAGCAAAGGAGAAAAACACCTTTCTTCCTCATGGGGTCCCTTTGGTTTCCCTGTCTCACCGGCATGCCAGGGTTGTAGCCTGGGTGAAATAAATCCAGCAGTTACGGAGTATGGATGGGGCTGAGCTGCCTAACTGGCTTCGGCTGCCCCCAAAAGTAAAGAGCCAGCGGAAGCAGCCAGCTGGGTGGTTGCTGGGATCCCTGGACTTCTGCCTTTGGAGGGTGCTCACTCATCTTTAAACAAAGGAAAGAAAGAAAAAGAGGAAGAGCAAGGATGAAGGCTCTGACCATTATTCCTTTCTGTTCTCCTGAGGCATTTGACTTAAACTTGCATTTGAGGAACTTGGCAAAGACACAGAAACTGATGCTGTGTAAATAACTACACTTGGTACTTATCCCTCTGCCATCACTTGGGATTCCCAGCGCATTTAGATCCTTTGCCCTCTGGGACTGCTGCCCAAAAAATGGATGAAGATATAGAGGCTAGAGGAATGTGTACTCAGGCGTTATCGGGAACATACAGTCCAAGTAGAAGGTCACAACTCTGCCCAGGAGCCCAGTGTGCTGACCCAAGCTGGTCCTTTGTTTTGTGTGATTCCCCTTTTCGGCTAATCCCCTCCCCTCAATTTCCACCACCACCAAACTCCTCCCCACCCCCCCTTCCTTCTGTTCCTGTGCCTTGCCACAGGTGGCTGGACAGTATTCTGGCTGTGGCTACTTCTTATCCCAGGTGGGAACCTGTCACAGGGATCCTCAGACTTGACAGCTGGGGCTTCTCGCCTGCTTGGCATGTGCTGCCCAGGAGGCTCTGTCCCTCCCCTTCTCACTCCCAGGTCCTCTGACAGTCTCAGGATAACTTCCAGTTTAGGATTGGCTTTGTAGCAGGCAAAGGCACCCAGTTGGACCCAGGGTCAGCGTTCTTGGCTTGCGGACATGAAGTGGGTATTTTCACAAATTTAAAATTGATTCTGTAACCTTTCTGTAACCTGCATGAGCTTTGGACACATACACGTAGTTTCCCCACCCTTTTCCTCCAGGCTCCCCCTCCTGCCGCAGATCACAGATCCGGGGCAGTGTCTGCACAATCAGCCTTATCCCTGCCATTGAAGGGAGAGGGCTCATGGTTTCACCGAGGTGAAGCAGTACTGCCCTCACCAAGCGTGCACACACTAGGCTTGTGATCCAGCTTACACAGGAGATTCCTTGCCTCTCACATAGCTCTAAGCACAGAATTCCTTGAAAGCCATTCCTTTCAAGGCACAGCTGGATCATGCCCTTTCTGCCTATCTCTTGCTCCTTGTCTTATAGGCTAAACCTAACTGAGCAACAGCGAACTCAAAGGCAGCCTAATCTTTTCTCTGGCAGATAATGGGCTGCTGGGAGGCTGGCAGAGCCGAAAAAGGAGACATTGTAACCAGAGGGTATCTCTCCCTCAGAGCAGCAGTTGGAAATGTGATGATCTGAGCAAACAGGGGCTTGTACAATCAATTCCCCTACTGAGAAACTGGTGGGGTGCCCCCTGAGCAGAATGCCAGAGCCAGAGTCTCCTTAGAGTTCCAGAGTACCAGCCTCCTTGCCACATGGCTCCTGGCCAGGACGTGTCAATCTGTGAGGTCTTCCAGGCATTGTTCACTTGGTTATTGTCTGTGTTCGGGGTGCTGTGCTTGAACCATGCGTGCATTGCAAGGTCAGCCCATGAAAGTGTCTGTGTGACCGAGCACGTGAATTAGAGCGGAGTGTGCCAGCAGCCCTGGGGTGCACACGTGTTTGTATGTACAAATAAAGGTCTATTTTAGAGTGGTCAGCTTCACAGACAGAGGAACAAAGCCACTTTCTCCCCTGAACTTAAATATTTTGGAAAAAAATATATATACAATTTGTAAATTGCCTGGACATACTCAAAGAGACAGCAACTTGGCTCAGACAAGAATCTTTCTTTTGGAGCATTCTGTTCCTGGCAGATTAAAATATGTCCTTTTTAAAAAGGAGAAGAAGGTTGGGCTTACCGATGAAATTTCTATCTAGAGTCATCTGAAATTGACTGAAATAGAGTTATCTGAAATGTTCTTTGCATGGATCTGGCCATTAAAAAGGAGAACAGACATGAAGTTACTTCTTCATTTCCTGGAATCCATATTCATCGCCTTTGAGACATCATTTAGAACAAGAGAGCAAAGGAGCATTCACAAAATGCAGAGGGTCAGAGAACCCTACCCCAAACCCAGCCTCCCTGGGGGTACCCAGGAAGGGTGGTGAAACCCAGCCAGCCCCTCCGAAGTGACTCTGAAAGCACCATCCACCAGAGGCCCTACGGCCACGTGAAATAGTTCAAGTCGTTTTATAGGGACCTGGGATCCTGTTTGTCTGGATGGTCTACCAGGGCCACAGAGTATTCAAAGCTAGGCTCCTCTCCATGCTGGCAGTTTGATTTTTGAGAGCTTCCTGTAGCCCCACGGGGTCCCGTATGCCTGAGTGCCATCCCCGCCCCCGCCCCCCCCCCACCTTGACTCTGCTCCTCACTCACATGGTTCCTGGAGAATCTTCTGTGACACCCTTGTTTGTTATTTCCTTCCCAGAATGTCTCCATCTTGGGCCTCTTTCTGTTATTTTCCCATCTTCTCAGGTGTCCTTTGTTTCGGAAAAACACAAGACAGGTCAGAAACGCTCTGTGTAACTGGATCTCAGACGCTGGTCCCACGTGGGCCCCGAGGGTAATTCTGTCTGCCCATTGCAGCCCAGGCCCTTGGCTAAGAGGTGACTCCTCATCTCGACACAGAGCCTCTTTGCAACCTTGGTAAATACCTCAGTTTTCCCCTCCATCAAATGGAAAGGACAAAATGTACCATCCATTCATATGTTTAAAACACTGAGAGATGTTCATGGAGAGCAAATGATTCTGGTGATGGTGTGGGTTGTTTTTCCTTCTGACAGCTCCTGGCATCAAGGGCTCCAAGCGTTTTTGTCCATAGCAGTTACTGATGTGATTCTGGCATCTGGTAAAGCTGAAATATGGAAATCCCCCGCAGCTTTCGTGAGACAGGCATGTTGAGGGAGGCTGCCAGGCCGGCTGCGTGGAGGCCTCCCCTAACTTCACTCCTCTGTCTCCGCAGCTGCCCGCTGGCCCAGCAGCTCTCCTTCCTGCGCAGTGGCCTCCTGAGCAACCTCTACCTACACACCCCCGACTGCCCTGTGCCCCTGCTCCAGTGGCTCTTCCAGGTGAGGAGCACAGACCTGCCACTAGGTGGCGGGAGCATGCTGGCCGAACAGCCCAGTCAGGGCTGCATGGGGGGAAGGGGGGGAGTGGGCACTTCCCTCTTCTGGCCTTGGGTGCTGCTTGGTCTGTCCCAGTCTGCCAAAAAGAGGGAGGAGAGCTATGATGACAGTCATCACAGAGTTCAGGGACCAGTTCATGGTCTCACTCCATTCCCCCTAGAGTGTGGGCCTCACTGGGTGTTGCCTGAGCCACCAGAAGGCCTCTCCCTGACTACTTGCTGCCCTGCAGGTGCTTCCATTGTGTCCAGGCTCCTCTGTATTCCCAAGTCACAGGTCCTGGCCCTGGTCCCACAAGTAGCCTTGCAGTGCCTGTGGAGGTGTGAGGGCCATCATGAATTTACAGCTAGGTGTGCCCCAGTGTTTGAACATTTGGCTCTCTCTGTGGAGTTTAGGGTTTCTGGAGAAGTCTAGAGCAGCTGCTCTGTCTTCTCCTTTCTTCCCTTCTCGCTACTGGAACATTTTGCCTTGGGGGTACATGCGTTCTGCCCTGGGCTTGAAACCTTTGCCCTGAGAAAGACAGAACCCAGCAGGGATAGCCCTGGAACCAGCTGCTGTCATCTGAATGCAAGGCATGAGGGTGCCGGCCTTGGCACCCACCCAGGTCCATCCCTGCCTGGGGATGGGCAGGTCACAAGTTCCAGCTGGTCCCGTTCCTGCCAGTTGGGGCCTGGACCCCAGCTGTAAATTAGAGCCACCATGCTGGGTGGATTGTTCTAGGAACTCCTCTGCCTGGGCAGACTGGCTGCCTTCCAGAAAAGGCCCTCCTGCTCTCTCCTCTTCCCTCTGGGATCCTTTCCACCTCCCTCCCTGCCCCAGAGGAAAAAGACACCCTCAGCTCCTGGGGCCCCAGTGTGTGGCTGATGCCCTTGCCCCTCCCCCAGGCCCAGTGGGGACTGGAGGGCCAATAACAGGGAACAGTGCGGCCATTATTCTCTGCCTCCTGTCAGTGCAGTTTCTCTTTGCTCCTTGCACAGTATATGACAGAATGCACAATCAGGCATTGGGAGACACAAAGAACCCATCTGAGACGTCGCCCACAGAGGGTCCTTGTGTGACCCTGACACGGCATGGGGTGACTTCCCTATCAGTCAGCCTGCGAGCAGTGGGCGAGCCCTGCCCTATCTCTTCTCCCACCTGGTCACCTCAGCAGGGGGCCCTAGAACAGAGGACCCAGCCCTGAGGCCAGACAGGCACTAGCTGTGAGTTCCAACTCTGCCACTACTCCCCTGTGACCTTGGGCGGGTTATTTAGTGTCAGCTCTATGCCTCAGTTTCTTACTCTGTAAACTGGGACCAACTGTCCCATGTGAAGATTAAATGAGGAATTCCTGTGACCTGCCTTGTCCTTATGGTCACAGCACAACTCTGCCCAAGGCCTGGACGTCATCCGGAAGGGATGATGTTAGCTCAGAGGTTCTTGTTCTCCATCTTCAGGAGGAGAAACAAAAGCTCTCCCTCTCCCAACGGCTTTAAGCCAGATAAATGAAAGGGGTGCACTTGGCCCTGGGAGCCTTCTGGGGGAGACTCTGCCCAACATCTTTGTCTCCAGAGAGGGAAGGAGGAGCAGGGCAGCTGACGTCTGCCAAGAACAGTGACCATGTGGCCACGCATGTGGCCACACTATGGGCCTTATCATGATGGACTCTGATATTTCACTTTGGAGGTTTTGGTTTTCTTTCCACTTGGAACGTATTTTCTTCTAGTAACAAGTAGCATTTATATATTCATTCATTCCCAGGCATGGCTCGAGTACCTGCTACAGAGTATAGGGATAGAAGGATCTTGGAAATGGTGTCCCAAGTAAATTCTCAGAATGTGGCTATGGTTGGTGCTCAGCGTACTTCAGAACTTCACATTGTTAGTGGGGAGTATGGTTGCAAGAAGGCAGAAATCCATGGGGGCTCCCTGGAGCTGCTAGTGGGATTCTCCTAAGGTGCAGGGGTGGTTCATGGGATCCAGGGGTGGGGCCTCAAGAAAAGCTAGAATCAGGATGGGGAAGGCTTAGGATCCTAGGACAGGCCTTAGTTTCTCCCTATTCCCCAGGCTCCATGGCCAAGTCAATTCCCAGGAAGGAGAGTCTTATTGGCCCAATAAGGGTTAAGTGACAACTCCCCCCCACCCCCCAAGTCCAATCAAAAGCAGCCAGGTGAGTAGGGTCACAGGGCTGCTGGGGCCCTTGTGTATACCTGGGGTTGATCTGAGACCTAGGGGATGGGTGAGCTAGGCAGATTTCTCCAACCTTGCTCATTCAACTGTTTTCTTTGGGAAGGACATACTGAGTTCCCATGGAGACTAGGTCCTGCCGCTTGCCACCCTCCCTCCTCCCAGTGGAGTGTGCAGTGGAGCTGGGTGAATGGGCTTTGGCCTTAGTGTTCATGAATTACTAAGCTGGTCAGGCAGGTGGCATATGCTCTCAATGAATGCATATTCTTGTTGGGAAATGATAACTATGACAAAGTTACAAGAAGCTATGAGAGGAGGAGGGAGGCAGAGTTCTGGTAGTGTAGGTCAGATCCCTGGGAAGACGACTCTGAGACGGGGTTCCCCTGAGCTTCTCTGGGGATCCCTCCCAAGAGCCACACCTCTGAGGGAGAGCAGCCAGGCAGAGAAAATTTCAGAGCCCACAGTCAGTTCTTCGGGGGGCTTTGAAAGTGGGGTGACCCTTTAAAGTTGTCCCAGTTGAGGCAAGAGGTCCAGACCTCTGGACTGGTATTGGCCAGTTATCAGACTAAGGCTACACTTGGAGAGGGGGTGTGACTTTGAGGCATTCCCACCCTGCAAGTTCAATGCCCAGAGAGGAACTCAGCTCAGGACTCTCAGCAAGCAACAACCCCAGCCCCCAGCCCCTGGGGATGAGAGCTTTAGGCCTGAAGAGGGAACGTGCCCAGCACGTCCACCACAGCAGGCTCTTCTCTGCACTCTCAGAAGGATGGTATAATATGCAGCAGGGCCAACCATGGGCAGGAACAGGGCCACCAAGGCACTGCCCCACCCCTAAGGCCTGGCCCCATCTGTGGCCAGGATGGCCCTGAGCAGGATGGCCCTGGTGGGGAAGGTGCTGTCCCCCTGTTTTTCTCCATGTCACGTTCTCTCCAGATTCAATATCCCCAGATTATGATCCTCAGACTCAAGGAGCATTCAAGTAAGGATCCCAGTGAGTTCGAGTCAGGTGGGTGACCTGCACTCCCCACTCGGTTATTCGAGGATCTGTATTCCGTACCAAGTCCCTCCCAGAGCCAGTGGTCCAAGATGACTGTAAGTTAAGGCAGTGACCCGGAAATGACACGAGGATCATGGAGAGTAGCCGTCTTGTCATTGTCCAGCTGAGTGTACTGAGTGCTTTTGAACTCTCTCTCTCCTCTACACTGGCCCCTGCCCTGGAGGGGGCATGGCCGTGACCACAGGGAGTAAGGGCCAGAAGGACCGATACTCTCATACAGAGAGGTGGACAGAGTAGGAGATTTCAAGTCACATTGGCCTGGGATTGAATTCTGGCTTTGCTACTTACTAGCTGTGTGACCCTGGGGAAGTTGCTTGACCCCTCTGAGCTTGATTTTTCTCATCTGTAAAATGTCAAAAATGGCAATATCGTTCTGCCACGTGGACTTGTGAGGGTTAAATGGAATTTATTTGGTATGGAATAATAAAGGTTTATTACTATTATTATAGGCATGACCCAGCTAACCTGCTTTTTTTCTCCTTCTAGCTACTGACATGGCCTCCAGAAACTTCTTCAGGAGCCTTTGGCCTCCTCTGGGATCTCAGTGTGAATGGGCTCTTCCATCAGTCTGGTCAGTACTAGGGAGCAGAGTGGAGACTTTTGCCCTGAGTACCCAAGCTCGAGAGCCTATATAATACACAGCTCTCTGCAGCCCTGGAGCATGGCATGCAGGAGAGGTGCTGGTGGGGACATTGCATCACTGGGACATGGAGACATCAGGCCATCTTTGGCTCTGGCTCCAGCATTAGTAAAAAGCTGAGCCAACAGGCTCCTTGGCACCTTGATCTGGCTTCAGACCCATATGTCACTGTGGCCAAGTCCAGGCTGACCTCACAGACTCTTGGGATCCCAGAACAATCTGGAACATGAGTTTTCTGGACTTAAAGGGACAGCTTGCCTCTGAGTTCTTCCTGCGGGGCCCCAGTTTGCTTGGGAGGGTTTCAGGAACATCTGCATCTAATCAGGGAAGCTCCTTGTGTTGGAGTCACCAAGGGGGAGGGCCTTGAAGCTGTGCCTCCACCAGTAGTCCCCCTTGGCTCCTTGGGTATCAGCAGAGCCCCTAAGTTTGATCCAGGCAAAAATGAGAGCCCTAAGGTAAGTCTGTACCTTCGTCCTGACGTTGAAAAGGTGCTTTAGGTCATCTCTATACCTGAAGATGTTCAGAGTTCCACAGAGCAATCAGTTTTCCCTTTAGTGGCTATACCCTTCCCACGCTGTCATCATTTGGTACCTGAACCTAGACACTTGGGCACCAAAAGCTATCACGTAGCCAGTTGAAAGGTGCTTACAGCAGACAGGGAGAGGGATTCACAGGTGTCTGGAGCCTGCTTTTGCCCACAGCTGTAATCTGCCCGCCCTCCCACTAAAATTTGAAAGCACCTAACCCTAAAGACCAAAGTTATAGACCCACCATGCAGCATTAAGCCCCTGCCCCACTGGCCCTTTGGATTTCTGCTTTTGTGCCTCTTGTACTTAAGGAGTTGACTGAGCTGGGGACCATCTGTCAAATGAGAGCATTCCAGACTCCCGCATCCCCTCCCTTCCTCCCCCATTCCCCATCCCCATGCCGGGACCCTTGTAACTGAGGTCTTCTGAATAGCACCAGTCTGGGCATCCCCACCCTTTTCATAACCTCTGCCCCTGCAGCCCGAGCTGCCCTTTTTTGAACCTCTGGGGCCTCCTCTGCGGCATGCCTGCCCTTTTGGGGAACAGAGGCCTTCCTTGTCTTGCTCCTCTCCTCCATGCAGTGGTATGTGTTTCCTCCCGCAGAGGCAGAGGGGACATCCCACTCTTTTTTGCTTCTTGTTCCATCGTCCCTGATTCACTTGTCTTATCATCCCCATCAGGAGGGGCCAGGATCCTGCTCTGAAGTTCCCAGCCAGTTCACCTCTGGCTCCAGAGAGTTTCTCATGGTATCACTTGAGAGCCCAGCCTGGGCTTCTCTTTCTTTCCCATTGGGATAGAGACTGGCCTAGGGAATTCCATGCCAAGGTTGGGATCTTGACTGATTTGGGGAAGGTCAAAGTCCAGGTCCACAAAAGAATTGAAAGCAGGGACTTAAACGGGTATTTGTACACCCAGGTTCATAGTAGCATTATTCACAAATAGCCAGAAGGTGGAAGTAACCCAGGTGTCACTGACGGATGAGTAGATAAAATGTGGTATATACATGCAATGGGATACTATTCAGCATTCAAAAGGAGGGAAATCTCTGACACAGGCTACAACATGGGTGAACTGTGAGCACATTATGCTGAGTGAATAAGCCAGGCACAAAAGGACAAGTACTGTATGGGCCACGTATGTGGAGTACCTACAGGCATCAAGTTCGTAGAGACAGAGCATGGAATGGTGGTTGCCAGGACCCAGGAGAAGGGGCAGTGGAAAGTTAGTGTGTAATGGGGACAGAGTTTCAGTTTGGGAGGATGAAAAAGTTCAGGAAATGGACAGTGGTGATGGTTGCACAACAGTGTGAGGGTACTTAACACTGCTGAACTGTGCACTTCAAAATGGCTAAGGGGAAATTTTTATATTATGTGACTTTTACCATAACTATAAATAAATAAGTAAATAAAATAAAATAAAATAAAATAAAATAAAATAAAATAAAATAAAATAAAATAAAATAAAATAAATAGGTGCCAGCAGAGAATCTACCAAAAGCTGGAACTAAAAATCAACCGCCAGTTCAAGAAGCATGTGTAAGGTTAAATTAGATCCAGAATGGGTACAAAAGGAAGTCGTGCTCCTCAGGATTTGTTAGCAACTTGAGGTGCTCTGAGTGTCCTTGTCCTCTGTAGGACACAGCCCTCTAGGGCAGAACCTGCAAGCTGCCTTCCCTCCAATTTGGAACTGTGATCGAAGTATGTGTTTTCAGGTTGCCTGGCCTTTCTCTTTAGTAAAATGGGGAGATTTGCATGTGTGTAAATTTCCATCCCTTGCTGGAGTTTGTGGTGACTGGCTGTTTTTCACAGACAACCCTGGGGAAGGTCTTACTGTCCTGAGTAAAGGGAGAGCTGAGGCCGGCCCAGGCCTCAGAGTGGACTGTTACAGGTGTGCCCTGGATGACTGGGGCTGAGGGCTGAGCAGGGTTCAGGTCCGGGGGTCACTGGAGTTTTGGAGTATGGTGGATATTGCTTTCCTACATTGAGAAGCAGCACACATCACCTGGTAAAAGCTCCTTGGTGAGCTCGAAGACTAGGATATTTCAGAACACTGACATTTTTCACTGCAAGGGGTGTTTATGCATTTATTTACAAGACATACATTGAGTGTCTCCTCTGTTCAGTACTTCGCTAGATGGCAGAGGAAGATACAGGGATGAATAATGTGTGGTTCCTGCCCTCAGAAGGCTGACAGCCAAGTGGGAGGAGATGAAATGCACAATTACAACAGGAGATAGACACAACCACAAAACTGTGGGAATTCCAAGGAGAGGAAGATTACTTCTAGCTAGGTGGGGTTGGGGTGCAGGGAGGCTGCAAACAGGAAGTGCTTTGTAAGAAAGAAGGCAGTTGAATCATCTCTCAAAAGATACATAAGGCAGGGATGGCAAACTCACTTGTCTGTGGGGGCCAAGTGAGTGAGTGACTAGAGAGTTCCTGCCCTGTCTAAGAGGCTAGTAGGTCTGGTATTCACACATCTCTCCTTTTTTTTTTAAGTTTATTTATTTATTTTGAGAGAGAGAGTGTATGTGCAAGCACTGGGGGAGGGGCAGAGAGAGAGGACAGAGAGAATCCCAAGCAGGCTCCATGCTGTCAGCTCAGAGCCCTGCCTGACAGCCCAACACTATCCAATCTCATGAACCATGAGATCATGACCTGAGCCGAAATCCAGAGTTGACACTTAACTGACTAAGCCACCTAAATACCCCCAGATCTCTCCATTTTCAAGAGAAGCTGTGTTTTAGTCAGTTTAACTTTGACTGTAAGTGACAAATACCCAATTAAGAAAAGTTTATTGTCTCACATGACAGTAAATCCAGATGTGAGGGGTTCCATGGTATGCTTAGCAGATCTGCAGTATCAGGGCTCCAGCTTTAGCTTCTGTGTTACCCTTCTCACTACATCTCCTCAAGGTTGCAAAATGGCTGCCATAGCTCCAAGCATCATCATGTTCTCATGATACAGCAGTTCAAGGCAGAAAGAAGAGTGGAGGAGGTCATCCTTTCTCTTATTTTTCTCTCGTTTTACCAGGACACTTTCCATTTTGTTTCATTAGAACTGGGTCACAGCCTTTAGAGGACATTTGCCATGTTTTCTGACTGTCTGATACCATTTGAACAGCATGGCTATGTTTGAAGAATTTTTAGCCTCCTGATCCTCCCTCCCCCTCCAGGGTACAATCCTGGAGACTCACTTTTCCAGCCTCCTTTCCAATATTTGAATTTTTAGTTTGGAATTTCCATTTAGTTCTGTATTATTTTTTTATAGTTTGTATTTCTTTACTGGGATTTCTTACATGTTCATTCAATATGAGCATATTATCATTTACCACTCTGAGCATAGCTATAACAGTTGCTTTAAATCCTTGTCTGTAATTATAACATCTAGATCATCTAATTCATCAACATGGAAAAGTAAGTATGAAAGAGGACATTTATTTAGAGTGAGTAGAGAAGTCATACCAAATACTGGACCTTGGGAGGTTTAGATCCCTTTCTTCTAGATCTCTTTAGATCTAGAAATGTTCATGTAGAAATGACCATTGGTTGTAGCCTGTCTTCCCTTCCTTAACCTAGAACATTCACAGGGGGCCATGCCAGTGAGGACCTCAGAGCTTAAGCTTCATTAATTTTACCGTCAATTGGCTTCTAACACGTAACAAACTGCTTTCTTTTTAAACACCCAGAGCTTTTTTTCTGTTGCCTGTAGCTCAGAGCCCTGACCGACCCAATAGCCACCCCAGGCCAGTCCCTGCAAAGATAAGCAGGTTGACATGATTCATCTGCTGGGGTGGACCCACTTTCCTTGAGCAGACACCCAAACAATACCAGGGATGACGGGGAGCATGGCTGTTGGGTCAGCAGCCAGTATAGCCTGCTGTAGTCAGAATACATATGTGAAATCTCCTCTTGGTAATGAATTCAGTTAAAAGACCAAACCCCGCAAACCCCCACTGTGAACCCATCTGCAGACTATATTCCACTGTAGATGCTATATAGCACCACTGACTTGCAGCCCTGTGGGTCGGATTTGGGTGTGGAGAGATGCAAGGGAAGGAGGGAGCACTGGGAACAAAGACGAGGAGGAAGGGAGGTAGGGCTCCCTTAAAGGGGTAGATTAGGAGATAAGACTGGATGTTTGAAGCCAGATCTCAGAGGATGGTGAGGGCTGTTGCAGGCACAGTGAAGTGTTGTTAATATTTATCAAGACTGGGACAGAATTTGTGTTGTTTAGATGTAATTCACATACCATGTAATTCACTCTTCTAAAGTGTATGATTCAATATGATTCATAGAGTTGCTCAACCATCACCACTAATTCCAGAACATTTTCATCACCCCGGAAAAAAACATCATACCCATCAGTGGTCACTTCCCACCCCCTCACTCCTCCCAGCCCCTGGCAGCCCTTAATCTACATTCTGTCTCCATGAACTTGCTTATTCTGGACATTTCATATAAATGTAATGATATAATGTGTGACCTTTTGTATCTGGTTTCTTTCATTTAGCATAATATTTGCAACGTTCATGCATGTTGTAGCATGTAATAGTACTTTATTCTTTTTTATGGCTGAATAATATTCCATTGTATGGATGTACCGTATTTTATCCATTCATCTGTTGGTGGACACTTGCTTTGTTTTCCACTTTTTTACTATTGTGAATAATGCTACAATAAACATTTGCACGCATATGTTTATGGGGACATGTGTTTTCAGTTCTCTTGGGTGTACACTTAAGAGTGGAATTGCTGGGTCATATGTTGACTATATGTTTAACTTTTTGAAGGATTGCCAAACTATTTTCTCAAGTGGCTGCATCATTTTGCATTCCCACCAACAATGTAGGAGGGTTCCAGTTTCTTCACACCCTTGCCAACATTTGTTACTGTCCATCTTTTAATAGCCAAAACTAGTGGGTGTTAAGTGGTATCTTGTGGTTTGGATTTGCATTTCTCTAATGACTAAGGATTTTCAGCATCTGTTCATATATTCATTGGCTATTTGTATGTCTTCTTTGGGGAAACATCTGTTCTTCAAGCTTAGCCCATGTTTTGATTGGGTTGTTGGTCTTTTTTTGTTGAGTTGCAGGAGTTCTTTATATACTCTAGATACTTGGGGATCCTGGGTGGCCTAGGGGAGTCAGGGGACTCCCCTGGGGAGGCCTGGGGAGTCGTCTGAGCATCCGACTTCGGCTCAGGTCTTGATCTCAGGGTTTGTGGGTTCAAGCCCCGTGTCAGGCTCTGTGCTGACAGCTCGAAGCCTGGAGCCTGCTTCAGATTCTGTGTCTCCCTCCCTCGGTACCCTTCCTTCTGCTTGCACTCTGTCTCTTAAAAATGAATAAACGTTAAAAAAAATGTATATATTCTAGATACTAGACCCTCACCAGATATGTGATTTGCAGATATTTTTTCCCATTCTGTGGTTTTTGTTTTCACTTTCTTGATAGTGGCCTTTGATGCACAAGTTTTAAATTTCGATGAAGTCTAATTTATCTAACATTTTCCTATTGTTTCCTATGCTTTTGGTGTCAAATAAGACACCACTTCCTAGTCCAAGGTCATGAATATTTTTCCCTTTGTTTCCTTCTGAAAGATTTATTCTTTTGGCTCTTGCATTTAACTCTTTGATTTATTCTGAGTTGTTTTTTTTTAATATGGTGTGAGATAGGGGTTCAGCTTCATTCTTCTGCATGTGGGTATCCAATTGTTGAAAAGCAGTATTTGTTGAAAAGACTGTTCTTTCTCCATTCAGTTGGCACCCTTGTTGAAAATCAATTGACCATAGATACAAGAGTTTATTTCTGGATTCTCAGTTTTATTCCATGAGTTATATATCCTTATGACAGTACCCCGAATTCTTGATTGCTACAGCTTGCAGTATTGAAATAGGGAAGTGTGAGTCTTCTGGCTTTGCTCTTTTCAAAATTATTTTGGCTATTCTGGGTCTCTTGTATTTCCATATTAATTTTAGGATGGCTTGTGGACCTCTGTAAAAATGACAGCTGGGGTTTTGATAGCGATTGTGTTGAATCAGTAGATAACTTTGAGTATTACTGCCATTTTAATAATATTGAGTCTTCCAATCCACAAATATGGAATATCTTCCCACTTATTTAGATCTTCTTTAATTTCTTTCATCAGTGTGTCTTATACTTTTGTTACATTTATTCCTAAGTATTTTATTATTTTTGATGCTATTATAAATGGAATTTTTTCCTTCATTTTCTTTTCAGGTTGTTCCTTACTGGTGTGTAGAAAGACAGCAGATTTTTGTATAGACCTTGTATCCTGCAACCTTGCTGAACTCGTTTATTAGCTCTAATTGTTTTTTTAATGGCAGAATTTGGTTTTGAAAGCAAACATGTTCTTGTGCAATTAATTGCTTGAAAGAAATGACCTCATGTTTCTTTAGCAAACGTGCTTTGGCTGTGCCAACGTAGGACTGGCCAGTAACTGTGCCAGCACACTGAGTAGGCAGCAGTGCCTGGAGAAAAGGAGCCCTATCAATGAGATCGAAACACTCTAGAGAAGGAGTAAAACACGCGTAGGTTCTGTCCTTTCGTCTTCCAACAGTGTTGTTCATTCTTACCTACCCATTCCATTCCTTACCAGCTTCTATAATATTTGTGTAGGAGGGGGAGAATATAACAAAATAAAATGACCCTGGCCAGTACATTCTTTGGATATTTTTTAAGTGGGCGAGAAACTTAGTTCTCAGAAAAAATTAGTTTCATTTTCTTTGTGTCTTTGGACACTTTGTTCTTCCTCACGTGGTCACCATGCTTTTTCTTTCTGTCCCCAGGGCTCCAGTATTATAGTCATTGGGGCTTTGGCGCTCCCTTGGACAGGACTCTGTTTTGCGGGTCACTTTCTTTTCTGTCATTGTTTGCTTGTATTCTATCTCCTTTCTCCTTCTCTACCTTCCTTTCTTGCTCCTTCTCAGATAATATTTATAAGATTGCTTCTTGTAAAAAGAATAAAACAAAACAAAACCGAGACAAATAATCTTGTTAGCTAGGTAAACCCTGTTGTTATTATCTTAAAGTATTCTATGTATATTAAGTGCAGAAAATTCAAATACCAGGAAAAAAAGAAAATTCAAATACTAGAGAAAGGTGCAAAATTAAAAGTGAAAGCTTCCCTGCCCACCCACTCCCAATGGCCACTTCCTCTCCCCAAGTAGTTATTATTAAGAGTTTCATGTGATTATTTCTATGAGCAAAATTAATGCACAATCCACATAACACATGTTTTGTATTTATAGATTTACTTACATCGTATTTCTCCTGACACTTTGGTATTCATCTTAAGTTACCTCCAGTAGAGAGTTAATCTTCTAGGATTTTCCCAGCTCTCTCCCCTGGATGTCAGGAGAGGCCACAGTCTACACAATGCAAGTCAGACAAGATTTTCTAGACCAGGGGTCTCCAGCGTGGGGGACCTTTGAGGTGGGATGAGCCACCAGGTGTAAAAGAAAACATTAACACCTATATTTACATTTTAACCCATCTTTCTTTTTCTTAAGTTTTATTGAGGTATGTAATTGACACACATTAACCTGTACATATTTAAAGTATGCAGTCTATTCACTTGACATATGTATATACCCATAAAACTGTCATCATTAGCAAGATAATGATGTCCAATGCCCTCAAAGTTTCCTTGTGCATCTATGTAATAAATTTATCTCTCCTTTCCCTTTTGTCTGTAGGAAACCACTGATCTACTTTCTGTCACTACAGATCAGTTTGCATTCTCTAGAATTTTATATAAATAGATGGAATCATGCAATGGGTACTTTTTTTGGGGGGGGGGGTCTGGCTTCTTTCACACAGGATAATTTGAAATCCATCTTTGTTGTTGTATGTATCCATAGTTGATTCCTTTTCATAGCTGAGTGGTATTTCATTGTATGGATATCCTATCCCTACTGATGGACATTTGGGTTTTTTTTCTTTCAGTTTGGGGGGCTATTAAAATCTGCTGTAAACATTCTTATGCAGGTCTTTATATGGGCATCTGCTTTCTTTCCCTTGGGGTAAATATCTATGAGTGGATAGGCTGGGTCATATGATAAATGTATGTTTAAAGTGCTTTTTTTTTTTTAAGTTTATTATTTCTTTAGTAATGTCTATACCCAATGTGGAGCTTGGACTCACAACCTCAAGATCAAGAGTCTCCTCCTCTTACAACTGAGCCAGCCAGACATCCCTGTATGTTTAAGTTTTTAAGACATTGCCATACTGGGGAGCCTGGATGGCTCATTTGGTTAAGTGTCTGTCTGACTCTTGGTTTCAGTTCAGGTCATGATCTCACATCTTCCTGGGTTCAAGCCCCACATCGGGCTCTGTGCTGGCAGCATGGAGTCTACTTGGGATTCTCTCTCTGTCCCTCTCTCTGCCCCTCTTCCACTTGCTCTGTCTCTCTCTGTCTCTGTCTCTGTCTCTCTCAAAAGAAAAAAATAATAATGAATTGCCAAACTGTTTTCTAAAGTGACCCTGCCATTTCCCTGCCAGCAGTGTAGGAGAGTTCCAGTTGCTCCACATCCTTCCACCACTTAGGTATAGTCAGTCCCTTTTTTTTTTTCTTTTTAATGTTTACTTTTGAGAGAGAGAGGGAGGGAGAGAGAATGAGTGGGGGAGGAGCAGAGAAAGTGGGGGACAGAGGATCCAAAACAGGCTCTGTGCTAATAGCAGAGTCTGACACAGGACTCAAACCCATGAACCGTGAGATCGTGACTTGAGCTGAAGTCAGGTGCTCAACCGACTGAGTCACCCAGGGGCCTCTAATCAGTCTTTTTAATAGGTATGTAGTGGTAGCTCATTGTGCTGTTAATTTTCATTTCCCTAAGGACTGGTGATCTTTGCATCAGCTTATTTGCCATCTGTGTGTCTTCTTTAGTTAAATGTCTATTTAGTTTTTTGGTCTACTTTCTTATTGGGTTGTCTTCCTATTGAATTGTAAGAGTTCTGTATATATATATATATATATATATATATATATATATATATATTTTTTTTTTTTTTTTTTTAGTTTATTTTGAGAGAGAAGAAGCAGAGGGGAGGGGCAGAGAGAGGGAGAGAGAGGATCCCAAGCACGCTCTGCACTGACAGTGCAGAGCTAGTCCAACATGGGACTCAAACCCATGAACCTGTGAGATCATGACATGAGCAGAAATCAAAAGTTGGACACCCAACTGACTGAGCCACCCAGGTGTCCCCTGTATATATTCTAATTACAGTTCTTGGTCAGTACACTTTTTGCAAATATTCTCCCCTAGTCTGTGGCTTTCCTTTTCATTTGTATGACCGTATGTTTTGAAGAACAAATGTTTTTATGTTTTAATGACGTACAATTTATTGATATTTTATCGTTGGTGTTTTTAGTGTTGTATTTAAGAAATATTTGTGAGGGGCACCTGGGTGGCTCAGTCAGTTGAGTGTTAGGTTAAGCATCTGACTTTGGCTCAGGTCATGATCTAATGGTTTGTGAGTTCAAGCCCCGCATAGGGCTCTGTGCTGACAGCTCAGAGCCTGGAGCCTGCTTTGGATTCTGTGTCCCCCTCTCTCTCTGTCCCTCCCCTGTTCATGCTCTGTCTCTCTCAAAAATAAAAATAACCATAAAAAAAAAACTTTTAAAAAAAGTAAGAAATATTTGTGAAACCTGGGTCGCCGAGATCTTTTCTTGTTTTCTTCTACAAATTTCATAATTAAGTTTTATAATTTACACTTTTTATAATTAAAATAAGTTTAATACTTTATAATTAGCCTTACATTTTTGGGTCAGTGGTCCATTTCACTGGTGTAAGGTTAAGCTTAATTTCTCAACATATGGCTATACAATATTACCAATACATTTTCAACACATTTGTTGAAAAGATTATTCTTACTGAATTGAATTAACTTGGTATGTTTATTCAGAAACCAATCGATCATATATGTGTGGGTCTATTTCTGAACTCTAGTTTGTTTCATTGATTTATGGGTCTAATTTTATCCCCACTGTCTTTATACTGTAGCTTTATAAGTGTTGAAATCAGATAGTTTAAATCCTTCAACTTCATATTCTTTCTGAAACTTTTTTGGCTCTTCTAGGTCCTTTGCATTTTCATATAAATTTTAGAATGAGCTTGTCATTTTCTTTTTTTTTTTTTTTAATTTTTTTTTCAACGTTTTTATTTATTTTTGGGACAGAGAGAGACAGAGCATGAATGGGGGAAGGGCAGAGAGAGAGGGAGACACAGAATCGGAAACAGGCTCCAGGCTCTGAGCCATCAGCCCAGAGCCCGACGCGGGGCTCGAACTCACGGACCGTGAGATCGTGACCTGGCTGAAGTCGGACGCTTAACCGACTGCGCCACCCAGGCGCCCCTGAGCTTGTCATTTTCTACCAAAAAAAAAAAAAAAATTCTGCCTGAGTCTTTATTGGGATTGCACTGAATCTATAGATCAATATGGGGCAGATTGACATACTTAAGAATATTAAGCCTTCCAATCCATGCACATGGGATGTCTCTCCATTTATTTAGATCTTCAGTTTCTTTCTTTCTTTTTTTTTTTTTAATGTTTATTGATTTTTGACAGAGAGAAACAGAGCACGAGCAGGGGAGGGGCAGAGAGAGAGGGAGACACAGAATCCGAAGCAGGCTTCAGGCTCTGAGCTGTCAGCACAGAGCCAGGTGTGGGGTTTGAACTCTCGAACTGTGAGATCATGACCTGAGCCAAAGTTGAACCCTTAACCCACTGAGCCCCCCAGGTGCCCTAGTTTCTTTCTACATTTTGATGTACAAGTTTTGCAATTCTTTTACTAAATTTATTCCTGAGTATTTTATTATTTTTGATACTATTATAAAATGAATTGTTTTCTTTCCTTTTTTTTTTTAATGTTTATTTTCTTGAGAGAGACAGAGTGCGAACAGGGGAGGGGCAGAGAAAGAGAGGGAGACACAGAATCTGAAGCAGGCTCCAGGCTGTGAGCTGTCAGCACAGAGCCTGATGCAGGGCTCGAACTCACAATCCGTGAGATTATGACCTGAACCAAAGTAGGACGCTTAACCGACTGAGCCACCCAGGCACCCCAAAATGAATTGTTTTCTTAATTTCATTTTCAAATTGTTCATTTTGTACTACTCTATAATCGATTTTTGCATGTTGATCTTTATCCTACAGACTTGATAAACCCCTACTTTGCTGAGAATTTTTAAAAATTTTTTAAAATGTTTATTTTTGAGAGAGAGACAGAGAGACAGAGTGTGAGCGGGAGAGGGGCAGAGAGAGAGGAAGACACAGAATCTGAAGCAGGCTCCAGGCTCTGAGCTGTTAGCACAGAGCCTGATGTGAGGCTCCAACTCATGAACCAGGAGATTGTGCCCTGAGCTGAAGTCAGATGTTTAACCGACTGAGCCACCCAGGTGCCTCTCTTCTTCAGTCCCTTAACATGGTGAATTACATTGACTGATTTTTGAATGTTTATTTTTGCATCCTTGCATTCTGGAATAATCCTATTTGGTTATGATGTATTAATTTTGTATATATATTTTTTTTTAATTTTTTTTTTAACGTTTATTTATTTTTTGGGACAGAGAGAGACAGAGCATGAACGGGGGAGGGGCAGAGAGAGAGGGAGACACAGAATCGGAAACAGGCTCCAGGCTCCGAGCCATCGGCCCAGAGCCCGACGCGGGGCTCGAACTCACGGACCGCGAGATCGTGACCTGGCTGAAGTCGGACGCTTAACCGACTGCGCCACCCAGGCGCCCCTAATTTTGTATATTTTATTGGATTCAATCTGGTAAAGTTTTGTTGAGAACTCTTAACATTTATGTTCGCTAAAGATATTAGTCTGTAGGTTTCTCTTTCTGGTTTTGGTGTCAGAGTAATACTGACTTCATAGAACGTGTTAAGAGGTATTTGCTCTTCTTCAGTATTCTGGAAAAGTTTGTATAGAACTGGTATTATTTCTTCCTTAAATGTTTGGTAAAATTAGCCAGTGGAACCATCTGGACCTTGAGTTTTCTTTATGGGAAGATTTTTAATTACAAATCCAATTGTTAAAAGTAGATATGTGGCTATTTACATTACCTGTTTCTTCTTGAGTGAGCTCTGTTGTTTTGCATCTATTTCACCTAAGTTGTCAAGTTAATGGCATAAATGTGTTCATAATATTCTCCTATTATCCTTTTCAAGTCTGTTGGATCAGTGATGATGGCCTCTTTCTCATTCTGATATTGGTAATTTGTTTCTTTCTTCTTCCCAATCATTTGGGTTACAGGTTTATCACCTTTATTGATCTCAAAGAAACAGCTTTTGGTTTCATTGATTTTCCTTAGAGTTTCTCTGTTTTCTGTTTCATTGATTTCTGCTTACCTTTATTTCCTTTCAAATTCTGCTTGTTTGGGGTTTGATCTGTTCTATTCTCCTCCAGTTTTTTAAGGTGGAAATTTAAATCATAGTAGTTCATTTTTTTTTACTGGTGTGTCAAAAGTAGCTCAAACTTGGGGCACCTGGGTGGCTCAGTCGGTTAAGCGTCCAACTTAAGCTTGGGTCATGATCTCACAGTTTGTGAGTTCAAACCCCAGGTCGGGCTCTGTGCCGATAGCTTGGAACCTGGAGCCTGCTTCAGATTCTGTGTCCGCCCCCCCACACACACATTCTCTCTCTGCCCCTCCCCCACTTGCACTTTGTCTCTCAAAACTTAAAAAATTAAAAAACATTACAAATTATTTAGAAAAAAATTTTAAGTAGCTCAACCTTTTTTTTAAAAGAGTTTATTTTTAAGTAATCTCTATCCCCAACATGGGACTCAAAGTCACAACCCCAAGATCAAGTGTCACATGCTTTACTGACTGAGCTAGCCGGGTGCCCCGTAGCTCATGTTTTTTAACTTCTCTTTTTAATATATCATGTATATGGCATATTAGCATAATGGTACATTTGTAGAGCTTATAAATGTATGTTTGTTGGAGGTATAAATTTAAAAAACTTTAATGATAGACATGCACCATGAAAAAAGTTTTGGAGAGCAACAAAAGCATTCTTTGATTAGAGCTGTAGGCTGACGCCTTGCTGGGAAATTTGACATATCGTGGGAACATGGGGATGCATAATGGGTGACAGAGCATAAGATGGGGTGGATGGAGTGGAGACAGGATGTCTGACAGCCACTCCCTTGGGAAGAACCCGGCAGCAGTATGGAGCAGTATCAGGATGCAGATGGAGCTTGGCCGTCAGACTGACAAGAGTCCTCACCCGAGTGGCCAGCACTGAGCACTTAGGATTGTTTTTAGAGTCGGTGGTAATAACTTAGGTGAGGCACCTGGTATATAGTGGATTCTACTCACAATATGATAGCTGTTATCAAAATGAAAATGTATTTCTTTATGACTCAGAGGTTGTTAGATAAACCAAAGGAGCTAAGGGGCACAAGTTCTCATCTTAATTTCTCTAGTTCTGTTTTGGCCATTTCTGTCTCACTCTATTCTCAGATGATTGGTTTTTGTTTTTGTTTTCTCAGATGATTTCTAAGCGGTCAACAACCCCTTAGTCTGTAGATTCAATTGACGCTTTCTGCTCTTCACTGTCTTATTAGGAGTTGTCCCCACTTCACCTGATCTGCCTCTCATGGTGGTCAGGACAGCCTCCTGCTGGGGTGGTAGGAGGCAACCCCCTCAGAGCCTCCGGGAGCCTCTCCAGACGGAGGCCCTGCCTGTGGACACCTGCCCATTGGAGCTCCACGCAGCCTTGCCAGTGGATTCCATCTCCCGTTGTGGTATGGCAGTCACCATCACATGCAAGGAGTAGGTCTGTGCTGGGCCCAGGGCCCGGCCCTCTGTTCATGTGGGGGTAACCTTCACGGGGCAGGTGCCTCTACCCCGGGCCAAGGAGACAGGCTGGGATCCAGCTGTATTCTTAATCCCCACACTGGTACTGTGAGAACACTATGCAGACCCAAATAAGCAGGCGAACACCGTGAGGACCACCCTGGAGATCCCATCCCCCAGCCCTCTCAGAGCTGTCATTTGCTCGGCATGGCCCCTTCAAAGTCTCCAGTTGGAACCTGACAATAACAGTAATTCAACTTCATAATTGATCCTCCTTTTAAAAACATACTATTGTCTATTGTGATAATAAAAGTTGTTTCCTTGAAAATAATAGTTCACATTTCTAGACATCTTGTGCCAGGCACTGAGTCCAGGGCTTCGCCTATCTCATTTAATCACCACAGCACCCTTTCTTAGATAATCAGGTGGCCGGAAAGCCCAGTCTTCACACTGTCTGTGTGACACATGGTCTCCTACGTGTTTGGCTGGACCCTCAATCCAGCTCGCTTTATCATCTTCTCTGCCTTGCTTTCTTTTTTTTTTTTTTTTAATTTTTTTTTTCAACGTTTATTTATTTTTGGGACAGAGAGAGACAGAGCATGAACGGGGGAGGGGCAGAGAGAGAGGGAGACACAGAATCAGAAACAGGCTCCAGGCTCTGAGCCATCAGCCCAGAGCCCGACGCGGGGCTCAAACTCACGGACCGCGAGATCGTGACCTGGCTGAAGTCAGACGCTTAACCGACTGCGCCACCCAGGCGCCCCTCTCTGCCTTGCTTTCTGTGCTCCAGCCTCCCTGGCCTTTTCTGCTCATCTCCCCTCCTGCTCTGGGGTCTCTGCATGCGCCACTTTCTCCTCCCTAGATGGTGTCTTCCCTCTTCTCAGCAGCTTCCTAGCTTTTGCTTTCCTAACTCCATCTCTGCCCTGGACCAGTGAGCCCCTCTGGCGTTGCCTCATTGGGAAGGTCTGCCCTGCCCTACCCAGCCGTGTCCCCCCTCTCACTCCCTTTCCACTCTCTGTGGCTCTGGTCATAGTTGATGGGTGGACTCTTTGACTCATCTCACCCATTAAGTTGTGAGCTCTAGAGTGCAGGGACCGTGGCTTCACTTGTCTTTGTTTTAAGTTCTCTTGAGTTCCTGGCAGCTACACAAGCCAGCATGCAGTAGGACTCGGGTGGTATTCGTTGAATGTGTGGCTGAGTGTCAGGGAATGTGTGCCTTGCCTACAGCGGACATCAGCATCTTTCCCACCAGCCCCTCTGATCCTGTGCAGTCGGTCAGCTGCGGAGCTGTGTGTGCAAGCCAAACTCCAGATGTGCCGTCCTGTCCTCCGAGGTCAGAATGCAGGGACCCCAAGGGGACAGACACGTATGCATCACCCCAACCCAGCCGGCATTTCCCTTGTGCCCCTGACTTCTGGAGCGTTTGCCTCCTAACCTGCCTCCCTGTCTGACCACCTGTACATCAGGAGTTGTGTGCTGCCTCTCCATGGCTTCTGCTGAGGCCCAGCTGGGTCTGCTCCTGGAACACATGACAGTGCCTGGCACAGACTTTTAAAGCTCCCTGATTCTAATGTGCAGCCAGGCTGAGAAAGTGCCAGGTTATGAGGACTTTGGCCAAGTGCACAAACCTCATACAATAATATGGTGAGCACTTCTTAATATTTGTCTTTCAGACCCTGATCAAAAAGCTCCCCCAGGACTATGTCTGAGCTTTAAAACATGCCAAGGCCGGGGTTCTGCCCTTTAAGGTTGTTATGGGGTGCAGCCCGGGCAGGGACATTTTAAAACCTCCCCATATGACTCCAGTAAACAGCCAGGGCTGAGGACCCCTGGGCTCCTTCGCCTTGGAGGCAAGACTGGGAGCTGTGGGTGTACGTGGAGCGGGGACTTCCCTCTGTGGGTTCCTCCCCACACTCACCCCACCCTCAGCATCTGCCAGAGCATGTGAGGGTGAGACCCCGAGTGCAGTTCTGGTGCGAAGGCCATGGCTTTCATTAGCTCGCTGGTTTCCCAAGGTGGCTGCATTGTAGAGTCACTTGGGATTTTTTTCTTAAATTCCAGAGCCCAAGCCAGCCTAATTAAACCACAGTCATGAGAGGTGGGACACAGGTGGCAGTAACTTGTGAAGCTATTCCCTAAAGTGATTCCAGAATATGCAGATGAGTCTGAGAACTACTGCATTCGGTTCTCAGCAGGGTCCTTGATCTGGAATACAACAAACACCACCATCCCTTAGACTGTAGGGATGTGCTGCCCACGGTGCTGTGTGTGGAGCCCTTTTCCTCTGTTTCTTTTCTTCTTTTAAGAAGTTCTTCATTTCTGTTGTTGTTATTGTTGTTGTTGTTTTAGGACAGTGTTAGGCTTATGGAATATTTGATTGGAAAGCAGTGCCCACATACTGCCCCCCCCCCCCCGTCCCGCCACTTTCCCAACCTAATACACACATAGTTTTTTCTACTACTGACATCTTGTGTTTGTATGCTATATTTGTCAGGATTGATGAGCCATTATTGATACATTATCATTAACTGAAGGCCATTGTTTAAATTAGGGTTTACTCTTTGTGTTTTACATCCTGTGCGTTTTGGTGAATGTATGGCACGTGTCCATCATTACTGTATCATACGCAGCAGTTTCACCGCTCTGAACACTGTCTGTGCTCCACCTGTTCATTCCTCCCCCTCTCCCTCCAAGCTCCTGGTAACCCCTGATCTCTATGGTCTCTAGAGTTCGCCTTTTCCAGAATGTCATATAATTGGAATCATGCAGTGTGTAACCTTTTCAGATTGGCTCCTTTCACTTAGCAATATGTATTGGAGGTGCCTTTTCATGGCTTGGTAGCTTATTTCTTCGTATCACTCAGAAGTATTCCATTGTGTAGATGTACCACAGTTTGTTTACCTGTTCACCTCCTGAAGGACATTTCGTAGCTTCTAGTTTTTGGCAATTAATGAGAAAAGCTGCTATAAACATTCACGTGCAGCTTTTTGTGTGGCTGTACATTTTCAGTTCAGTTGGGTCAATACCAAGGATTTGTATTTACAAATAACAAAATTGCTGGATTGTATGATAAGAGTATGTTTAGTTTTGAAAGAAACTACCAGGCTGTCTTCCAAAATGGCTGTAGCATTTTGCATTCCCACCAGCAATGAATGAGAGTTCCTGTTGCTCCACATCCTCGTCAGCATTTGGTTATCTTCTGTTTCATTTTAATCTAAAGATCAGGAATATTCCAGAAATCTGAGGTTCAGAAATCCAAAGTGAGAGAAAACCTGGTAGGCCATGCATTCAGGGATGTTACTGGGAAGCTTTTGGTTGAGTCTAAATCAGTCTCAAATTCTTGCTTTTTTTTTTTTTTTAATTTTTTTTAACGTTTATTTATTTTTGAGACAGAGAGAGACAGAGCATGAATAGGAGAGGGGCAGAGAGAGAGGGAGACACAGAATCTGAAGCAGGCTCCAGGCTCTGAGCTGTCAGCACAGAGCCTGACATGGGGCTCAAACTCATGGACCGTGAGATCATGACCTGAGCCGAAGTCGGACGCTTAACTGACCGAGCCACCCAGGCGCCCCTCAAATTCTTGCTTTTTAAATGTGACAGGGTGGTTTGATACTACCTTCCTGAGTCATACTGAGGGACCTTACATCATTAAAAATAACCCAAGAGTGCCGGGGCGCCTGGGTGGCGCAGTTGGTTAAGCGTCCGACTTCAACCAGGTCACGATCTCGCGGTCCGTGAGTTCGAGCCCCGCGTCAGGCTCTGGGCTGATGGCTCGGAGCCTGGAGCCTGTTTCCGATTCTGTGTCTCCCTCTCTCTCTGCCCCTCCCCTGTTCATGCTCTGTCTCTCTCTGTCCCAAAAATAAATAAACGTTGAAAAAAAAAAATTAAAAAAAAAAAAAATAACCCAAGAGTGCATACTGAGGTAGCAAAGCAAGGAAGTGGTTGCCTGGAGTTGAGATGTGACAGCTGGGCCTCTGGCAGCCATCCTGGACCATGAGGTGATCTTAAGAAGGAGAAGCACATGCCGAGAACAGCAGAGCAGAAAACAGGCACCCAAGATCCTCCCAATCAGTCAGGTCCCTGTACCAGTGTGGCCCACACACTTCCACACTTTTTCATCAGAGAAAAAAATTCTAGCTTATTTAAGCCCAGGTAGTTTTTTGTTTTGTTTTCAGTCTTTTTGTTATTTGCAGCAGAACCTAGTTCTAGCAGCTATGAGTGGTTCAGTGGTTTGGCACAATACAAGTCTGTCCTACACACTGGGGGCCAGGAATGCTCAATGGTGTTAGGTGACACCAGGCAGTGGTGTGAGTTACAGAGGGCAGGAGAGAGGAGAGGTGGCCTGGGGACGGCATCACCTATCCTGTACACACCCTCACTCACATGAATAAAAGGTCTAGAGACCGAGACCTGTTGGGGGGGAGGGGAAGGGAGGCTATGTGGGGGTGTGTGTGGATGGGTGCTGTGTGTGTGTGTGTGTGTGTGTATGGTGAGTATGGGTGTGGTGTGTGTGTGTGATGTGTGAGTGTCATGGTATGTTCCGTGTGTGTGGTCTGTGAGTATATGTGTGTTGTATGAGTGGTGACTGTGTCTTGTGTGTACAGATGGTCGTGTGTGTGAAGTGAGTGTGGATGTGGTATAGGTGTGGTGTAGAAGTGTGTCTATAGATGGATGTAGTGTGTGTGCAATGAGTAGGGTGTGGTATATGAGTAGATGGGTGGCATGTGTCCATAGTATATGGTGTGTGTGTATGTGTGTATGTGGTAGGTGGATGGGTATGTGAGTGTATATATGTGTATGGGTGTGTGTGTGGTGGATGAATACATGGGTGGGGGGGGATAAGTGGATATAGGGATGTGTATGGATGTGGAATGGGGTGGATATAGGGTCGTGTGTATGGTGGGTGGGTATAGGGGTGTATATGTGTATGTGAGTGTAATGGGGGTGGGTATAGGGGTATATGGGGGTTGGCGGTTACAAGAGTATATAAGTATGTGTCAGTGCGTGTGTGTAGTGGGTGGATATGAGGACATACATGTGTGTATGTGAGGATGAGTGTGTGTCTGGTGGGTGGGTTTAGGGGTGTGTGTGTATGTGAGGGTGTGTAGGTGTGTGTGTTTGTGTGCTGGGTGGGTATAGAGGGGTATATATGTGTGTGGCGGGTGGATATAGGGATGTGTGTGCATTGATGGTGTATGTGACGGGTGGATTAGGAGTGTATATGCGTGTGTGAGGTTGTGTGGTGAGTGGATATAGGGGTGTGTGTGTGTGTGTGTGTGTGTGTGAGGGTGGGTGGTGAGTGGATGGATATGGGGGTGTATATGTGAGTGTGTAAGGGCGTGTGTGTGGTGGCTGTATATGGGGTGTGTGTGTGTGAGAGAGAGTGTGTGGGGGATGGGTATATGCAGGCTGGGTTACAGCAAGGCAAGCAGAAGGTTGTGAGGGCACTAGAGGGAGGGCCTCAGCTCAGGAGGAGCAGATAGAAAAGGGAAAATGAAGGTCAGTGAGGTGGGTTGCATGGCACAGAAGGGATAAAAAAGAAGGGACAAAAAGAAGACTGAAAAGGATGTGGGTAGACAGAGCAGTCTGGAGAAGGAGCCAGCGGGCATGAGAGGCAAGAAGAGAAGGTGGGTCAGAGCTTCTCCGGGTCCCAGGCACACAGTTGTCCGTGGTGAGAGGCAGCGTCAGGGTCAGGAGAATGCTGGGCTCCATCCTGTGCTCACACTGCTGTTGGGGCAATGAGATGTGCATGTTTTTAAGATACAGACTTGATGCTGTAACACACTTGATATTGTGTTTTTACCACATACGTGGATAATAACATCACTCCATCCTCCTAAGACCAGTTGCTTCCCTTTGCCCTTCTTCTTTGCCCCAGTCTTCAGGGTGGGTGTGATATGGGCAGGCGGGCCGAGAACCCAGACGGGGTCCCGCAGGCTTCGCGCAGGATAGAAATCAAAGTGAATGGGAAGAAGTGAGAGCAGAGTTTACTGAGCAGCATAAGGGATAGAGTATAGCAGATGAAGTGTCTGGAAGACTCAGGAAAGGAGAGTGAGTCTCTCCTTTGCTCGGGCTCTGAGGGTTTATTGAGGATGGTGAGCATGTCCTCTCAGCTACCCAGGAACCAGTCAGAACAAGGACAAAGGTCCAGGTGTTCTCCATAAGTCACTTATGCTCTGGAGCCAGGGGGTCTTGGCGTCACAATGTCTAACGGCAGCTGTCTGGAATACATACGTGATAACCCACCTGGTCACTCCTTAGACGTTATCTACTGTGCTGGAAAACTGCAAAGAAATCATTAACTCCTTGACCTTTACAGTTAGGACATCCATTCTTTGTACTAGAAGGTATGTGCAAGGTGGGGCTGCAGGTCCTAGCAAGAACAGACTCAGGAAAAGGAGAAAAAGCGGTTCTCCTTGGAGTCCCTTCAGTGTCCCTGTCTCAGGTGAGTCCTCCCTCCCTCTCTCTGTGCCCTTCCCCTCACCCCTCCAGCACCCTGGGCTCCAGGCTGGGCCTAAGCAAGGAATGGCACCTGGCTTCAGGGTGCGCCCGCCCCAGGATCCTCCTTCTGTCTGTAGCTGCCCCCCTGCAGTACCCAACCGCATTCCTTCCCTGCCATTTATGCCACCCTGCATCGTTCTGTGTATTTATTTAATGTGTCTTGTCTGTTTCCCTGCTAAACCATCAGCTCCATGAGACTAGGACATTGTCTCTTTTGTTCACTGCTGGGCCCCCAGCATTTAGAACAACACCTGGTGTTCAGTTACCATTTATTGAGTGCATAAAAAGTTTAAATGACAGGCTAAGGCCAATTGACTAAAGCCGGTGATATTTTACAAGTGTGAATTTAAATACAAAAGTGCAGGGAGGCACCTAGATGGCTCAGTCAGTTAAGCGTTTGACTTGGCTCAGATCATGATCTCTCAGTTGTGAGATCGAGCCCTGCATCAGGCTCTGTGCTGAGAGTGAAGTCTGCTTGGGATTCTTTCCCTCTCTCTCTCCCTCTCTCTCTCTCTCTCTCTCTCTCTCTCTCTCTGTCCCTCTCCTGCTCAAGCTCTCTCACTAAATAAATAAACAAACATTAAAGAAAAAGTGCAAAGGGAAGTTAAGTAATTGGGAGGATTAGAAATGGTAAGGTGTGTTGAAAAGGGTACCTACAAGCCCAAAGTGGTGTCACTTAGGCCAAGTCACCAAACCAGAGCTTAATACTAACCTAATGGCAGTTTCAGCCTCCCCTAAGTGTCAGTCTGTCAATCAGGAATTGTGTGATAGGCACTCCTGAGGTAATCTGTCTGTATTATAAGACCGGGAAAGGGAAAGCCTGCCCTTTCCCACTGAAGGAAGGTGACCTTGCTTGGAATAATCCTTTCTTTTCTTTTGCTAACAACTTTCTTGCCCCACCCTCCTTCCTATAAAACCTGCCATTTTGTAAACTCCTTGGAAAACCCCTCTGCCTGAGAGGTGGGGTGCTGCCTGGTTCATGAATCACTGGTTCATAAAGCCAATTCGATCCTTAAATTTACTTGGTTGGATTGAGCGGGGCGGAGCGAAGGGGTTTAAGTTTTTTTAAGTTTATTTATTTATTTTTGACAGAGAGAGAGAGAGAGAGAGAGAGAGAGAGAGAGAGAAGGATGGAGGGGCAAAGAGGGAGAGACAGAATCCCAAGCAGGCTCTGAGCCATCAGCGCAGAGCCCAAGGGGGCTCAAATTGGCAAACCGTGAGATTCTGACCTGAGCCAAAACCAAGAGCAAACGCTTAATCAACTGAGCCCCCCAGGCGCCCCTGGATTGTTTTTTAATAGATTGTAAGCCTCCCCTAAATGCTGTGAGTCTCACACTCCAGTTGGGATCTGGGCTCAGTCTGATGGGTCAGTATCCTACTTTCCATTAGGAACCAGCACCCCCCATTGAGGTTCCTGGAGAATTGTAGGGTCTCTAAGATGGTGTCAGGGAATCAGGACCCAGACACATGGTTGGCCCTCTCAAGGTAGCCACCCCAGAATATTCATTAGCAATTCAATTTGGAGGACGCAGAGAGGGAGAGAAAGACCAGATCCCCCTGGACCCTGTGCCCTGTATCAGACCATTAAGGCCCAAGATGGGAGCTGGTGGGTGAGAAGCTGTGACAGAAGCCTAGGGAGGGGAGCTGCTGGGGCCAGCACGTCGAGCCGAGGAGCTTCTTGGGATGTATGTGGTTTTCCCATTCCCTGTAACTGGTGCCAGGAGAACAGAGGCGGTGGTGTTACGTGAAGCAACACTTCTTCTGAGGCACAGATGGAAAAGTCACTTTTATTTTAGGCCCAGTGCTTCTCTTCCCCTGCCTTCCCCCGAAGCATCAGTTCCATCCCAGGAGAACCACCTAAAGGGATGCTTTCAGACTCACAGTCTCTAAACAGAGCCCAGATGCTCAGGGCTGTTAGCCATGGCATTTAAAAAGGCACAGGGCCCTGATGCTCCCTGGGGGAGTCACCTCAAACGACTGTGGTGTGGGTGTGGAGAAACTGAGTTAGGGAGCTGGAGCCTTGTGTCTGAGTTTTCTTCTGTGTCAGCTCTCCGGAAAACCCCCACTCGGGACAAACAGTGCTCAGGAAAAGCTGAGCGCATGGCCTACTTATAAGCAGTGTTAATTATGGGCTCTTGGGCGCCTGTCGTCGCTTAACCAATTTCCAGGGCTGTTGATTGGTTTATCCCGAGGCATCCAGGCCCCTTGCTCTAAAACCGCTCCTGACACATCAGCCTGGGTCAAGCTGTGGTGTGGAGTAATTACTGGGTGGGGTAGGGAAGGGGGACAGTAGCCGGCTTCAGGTTTGAAGCTGGCAGCACCTGCACTGCTGTTCCCAAGGAGTCTTAAAGCAGCTGATACACCTGCACCGGCCAAAGAGGGGTGAGAGGGTGGCCGTGCACAGCACCCTTTGGGGTGCTACACTGCTGGCGGGCTGTTCCCGCCCAGCTGGGCCTCCAGGGCCTCAAGGAGGTTGATTCTCTTTGCACATGCCTGGAAAGTTCATTGGCCTGCCCACACATGCGTGTGTGTACGTGCACAGTCCCCCAAGGGCCCTAGTAAACAGCTCTCTCTCTCTAGTGGAATCTCATTGTGTTTTGCAGACTTCATTCTTCCCAGCTCGTTTGTGCAGCGGGCAAGGGGTATCATTATTCTTACTTGTTAAGTTGCCCGAGAGGAAAAAAAACAAACAAGAAAGTTTTTCCTCCTCCAAGAGTCTAATTACTTGTTGGGTGAGCCCTGACCCATATACATTTCCAGAGAGAGAGACACCCGATGCCAGCAGAAGAGATGTCCTTGGACGGGATTCAGAGACCCTCTGCCGGCCATTCCCCCAGCTTCTGGCTCTGCAGCCATACCAGACTCTTGCCAGAGCTTCATAAGGAGTTTAGGATGCTCTGTTTCTTGCCTTGAGTTACTGGACATGCCATGCTATTTCATGTGTCTCTCTGCCTTTGTCATTTCTGTCCCTTTGCTGGGTGCATGTTTCCTTTCCCATTACCTGTGCCTTATTCCTCACCTTCCCCACTCCCCCCAACTCCCCCACCTCCAGTCAACTCCCCCTCTGAGCAGGCTCTGCACCTCCCATCCTCCAGTCAACTCCCCCTGTGAGCAGGCTCTGCACCTTCCATCTGCTTCAGTTGGTTTTGAGCACATTCCCTTGTGTTTACTTATCTGCCTGGCTCCCCTCCCTCCTAGGCTGTGAACTCCCTGAAGTCAAGGTCTCCATCCAGCCACCTTTTTATCTTGGGCACCTGGCACGGTTCTAGCCCATGGGGGATCCACTGAGGTGGGCTTCTCAGAGGGAACTCTCACCCCTAGAATGGCAAAGGGTCAAGCATATGCTACTAATGCGCTTCTAGCCTAGTTTCCAAGTTCCTGATTCTGACACATCACCTGCTGTCAAATTCAACGTTTGTCAAGGTTCTTGACACTGGCAGTTTATCTTGGGACTGGTCTTCAGGTTCCCTCTTATTCAGGTACTACTCAGTCAGGTTTGTTTAGGATTCTCTCCGTTCAGCTTCCCCACCCACCAACCCCTCCTCTAGGCACTAGATGTGCAGGGTGCAGGGGTAGGGGGGCATTTACATTCAAATAGGGAGAGACAGACAAGAAACAAAATAATAAATAAGATAACATAGAGGGATGATAGTGCGGGGACCTGAACTCCACCTCTTGGTGGGGTGTGGAGAGGTCACCATGCAGAAGAGTGCGTGAGAAGGAGATAGTCTTGCAGCCATCTTTGGGAAATACCATCCTCCATGTTGTCTTTTGTTTTTCTAGCTTCCTGGTTCTGAAAATGCCCTTAAGTAGTCTGACTGAAGAAGAGCCCCTGGGTACATAAGGTTTTTCCCTCTCTGTTAGTGTGGCCAGATTATCATTCATGTTTTGTTACACCAGTGGAGAGAGAATGGTACTTTGAGCTCCAGCTGGCTTCGAAGACACCTCCCAGGCTGCGGGGAGTGCCCTCGGCTGGAATGGTGGACCTGGGAACACCCACATGTTGCAGCAAGGGCAGTGTCGAGTCAGCAGGAGGTTCAGAGCTGGCCTCAGCCCTTAGTGGCAGAGGTCCTGGGGCAGCAGAGACTCTCATGTCTTCCGCATCTGGCAGTTTTGAGGCCTCTGGTTTAGGTGTCTTCATCTGACTCAGCTCTGGGCAGCTCAGCGCTCTGATGGAGCCCATTCACTTGAAGGTGGCTAGAGCTTGAAGACAGGAGAACATGAACAGCCAGGTTCCCAAAGCTCCCTCGGATGTCTCAAAACTGCTGGTTGCTTGATTCCTCCAGAAAACACCTGTGGTGCCAGAGAATGCAAACACGGTCCCCTTGGGCCAGGGGCTGTCATGCCCAGCCCTCCCTTGGGAGTCATGTGCCTGTCCTCCTCTGCCCTCCCTAACTAACCCTCTGCTCTCCCTTGGCCTGACAGATGGAGACAAGCACTGGTGGTGCCCCTCCCTGCAAGAGGTCACGGAGGTGTTTCACAGCCTGGGAGCCTGTAGCCCTGCTCTGGGCCTGCGTGAGCCCCGTCGGCACAGTGGGAGGTGAGTACTGTCCTTTCCTCACTGTCCTTTCTCATTTGTTCAGCAGCTGGGGAACTCACTTCAAATCTGTCAATTTGGATACATTCAATATGTGCAGGTTTTTCCATATCAGTTACACCTCAGTTAAAATGTTTAAAACAAACAACAAACATTACCCAAAAAAAAGAGAGATCCGTTCTTTTGAACATTTATTCATGTTAGGAAATATTGAAGTATTTCCTATTCTGAGGAGATGGGAAGGGAAGAAAAAATTAATCATAAAGTATTTCCTATTCTGTAAAGGTAATACAACGTAATGGGCCATTCATTGTACAAAACTATCCATTTCATTACTGTTTGTGGCATCCTCCGTTCCATGAGCATTTATAAGTTAGAAAAAGGTGAGGTACCTGGGTGGCTCAGTTGGTTAAGCTTTGGCTCAGGTCATGATCTTACAGTTCATGGGTTCAAGGCCTACATCAGACTCTATGCTGAGTGTGGAGCCTGCTTGGGATTCTCTCTCTCTCCCCCTTGCTTTCTGCCCCTTCCCCATCCGTGCACTTGGGCACACGCCGTCTCTCTCAAAAAATAGATGAACATTTAGGGAAAAAAAAAGAGGAAAGATTTCCTCTGATTATTATATAAAATTATGTGCATTTGTGGGGGGGAGTTAAAAAAAAATTCCCAGGGGCGCCTGGGTGGTGCAGTCGGTTAAGCGTCCGACTTCAGCCAGGTCACGATCTCGCGGTCCGTGGGTTCGTGCCCCGCGTCGGGCTCTGGGCTGATGGCTCGGAGCCTGGAGCCTGTTTCCGATTCTGTGTCTCCCTCTCTCTCTCTGCCCCTCCCCCGTTCATGCTCTGTCTCTCTCTCTCCCAAAAATAAATAAACGTTGAAAAAAAAAAAAATTTAAAAAAAAAAAAAAAAAAAAATTCCCAAACTCAGGCTCTAACCCACATGGTGAAACAGAGTCTGAGGGATTATAGAACAAACCACACACAAGTACCTGTGGATATGAGTATCACACCGTGAATGACAAATGGTGAATGTTTGGATAAATGACCCTGCTCCCAGCCTAGGCGGGGAGGGGGGAGGCACAGGGAGAAGAAGCAGGCACAGATGAGTCTTGCTGGTTTAGCTGACATCTGTTCCTGCCCCGTGGTGACTCAGAGCGCTCAATGCCCCTCCTCTTCCAGGACATGTCCCAGTCTCTCTGGTCTACCTCTAAGCCTCAATTTTGACGCGTTACCTAATATCAACCCATGGCCAGCAAGGCACAATTTTACATGTAATTTCCACAGTGGCCAGTTTTGTTCTGTGGGTGCCCCCTTTGTGTGCTGATCTGGGTTGGGGGGTGCTAATTTGCATAGGCATTGTCCCTGCTCTCTAGGAGCAGAGACCTAACAATACATAAATGGCTATTGTTGGGTGCACAGTGATGAGGTCTGGGTTGTAAAAGTGTTACATATTATAAACTTGTTCTACAGATTATATTACATTCAAACTTTTTTTTGACAATTCTTTGAGAACATATAACAGGGTTTTTAGAGCCCTGGATCGGATGTTACATGGAAGCCCGCCCCCACCATCCTGGTGACAATCTTCTGGCCCCAGGAAGTACAGGGACCCTTACCTTTGCTGTTGCAGGCTGGCGGGTGTTCCTACTCGGGGAAGGCCCAAGCTTCCTTAAGAACCTGTTCCACAACTGTGTTTAGTAATTGTCTGCCAAACCAAACCAGACCAAACCACACTCGCTCTGCTATAAATACCCTGCGCATGTGCCAGCCTGCCTTGCTCCTGCCCCTCTCCCTTCCCGTGGAGTTCCATATCTGGTGTAATAAGCCACTTGCCTCTTCCCCGACACAGAGCTTCAATCACACCACCTTCTAGAATGAGTCGAGGAAAGAATTACACTTGGAAAAACAAATGCAGGTTGGGGGAAGGGCCTAGGGGGCCTGAAGAGTTCAGAAGAGCTATTTCTAACTGTTGTGATGAGCACTTGGTATCCACTTGGAAAGTGAGAGGTGCCACTGGAGGCATATAACCACCCAACTTACTACACACTCTGCAAAGAGCCACTTTCTCCCCCGCCCTTCTCCCTTCCCCCTGAGCTTGACAGCTTCCTGCTCCTTCGGCTTCAGGACAGATCCATCCACTTTGGAGGCCACAGGGGGCAGATGGGCATTAGAACTGTGGCTGTTTAAATCTGCCACCTCAAATCCTTGGGAACACAAACCCCTAGCATGCATTACCAGGCAGTTGGCCCTGGGTAAGAGGAAGGCAAAGCCATGTTGTCCTAGAGTGTTGCCAGAGCTGCATGGTCACATTACCAGACGTACCATTTGGACAGCCTACCTCTTTCCTTTGGCCTCACACTGTTGGCACCGTTTCCCCACAGAGGATTCAGAACTGGCCTGAGGATCTGGCCAATGGCTTCAGGGGTGATTTCCCTATTGTGACCCTATAAGAGCAGACTGGACCGCTTGTCCAGCCACTCAGCCTAGGGAGGATTTTCTGCCTGAACACAGCCTCCTTTTGAAAAGCAAATAGACACATCCTGGAGACCCGTCCAATGACATCCCCAAGATGTGGGGTAGCAGAGATGCTCAGGTGGGTTAGCTGGGTTGCTGGTTGGTTGCTGCAGTTGGGGAAGCTCTGGGAGTCATAGGGTTGGAAGACAGCTCTTCTAGACTATTCAGGAAGCACTATGAAGGTTCTGGAGTCTCCTCCACCAAAGGTATGACACCCTTCATGGACACATGGGCCACAAGAAGAACATCACGGCAGGCTGCCTTGTCCCCATTGTCCTCCTCATCCTGTTCCTGACCAAGCTCAGGCTCATCCCGTGCCAAGTGGCTCCACATCACATACTGTTCTGTTGACTTCCAGGGATGTCCCAATCTAGGGCTCTCCAGCAGAACAGATGCTCTGGGGCTCCTCCAGGGCACCCACAGAGCCCCTGTAGTGGCCAAGACTGGAAATGAGGGGTTAGGATGTCTCTGCACATGGCCCCACAACTGGACTGTCTTTTTAGTTACTATGAGGAAGACTGGTCTTTCACCATGTATTCCTCATCTCAGATTTCCTTGAAACCCATCACCATCTCTTCGAATGCTTCAAGATTTCCTCTCGGAAGATATAGTCCATCTGCCACTGGACCATATGACAAGACTGGGGAGGAAGGAATCAGGAGGATCTGTGGGGGCAAAAGGGCAGAAGAGGGACCAGAGCGTGAACACTGACCAGGAAGCAGAAGCAAGAGTTTGAGGGGGCTGGTGCCACCCGGCTGTACAGACACTCTTCGTCAGGTGCCCCAATCTCACCTGGGAAGGCAGGGAAGGTCCTTGGTAGCAATGGCTGGTTTTCCAGGGCTGTTCCCCAGGTTACAAAGTCCATCTGAAAGTCCCAGTCAGATACACAGGACTGGCCACCAAACTACCATAGTCTGGTACTGGAAACCTTCATCGACTTAGTTCTCTGAAAGGGCAGCCTGGTGCAGAGGCCAAATGGGTAACTAATTGATGGTTAATCCATTGAAAGAGCATCCTGTCCAGTGTGCAGGAGGCTGGTCGCTGGCCGTCTTGAGACAGTATAATTCAACCCAGGTAAAATGTACTTCTCTCTCCCTTCCCGTTAGCTCAGCATCGAATTCCCTTTACTGCATTGACCTCGCCCATAAGGCCTGGACAGCAGGTCCAGTTTGATTTAGTAGTACAGGCCTAGGGGAGAGCACGCTACTCACAGCCTGCATGGTGGGACCCTGACCACTGGGCACTTTCAGGATAGCCCTTGGTTACAGTGGTGGCCATGCCCCTATGGCTCTTTTACCATGCTCCTGCTGAGAATGTCGGAGTACATAAGACGTGCCCCTCTTACAATCACTGAATAAGTGTAGAACGGCATCGCCATGACCCAAGCTCTAGCTCCTGGGTCCTGGCCACAGGCTGAGCTCTAACCCTGCCGGCTGGGGGTCAGGGCTGAAGGGAGGGGCAGGATGGTGAAGCACTTTGTTCATGGAGTCCAGTTGTGGGACCCCTCCACTCAGGAGGGGAGTGAGCTTGCCAGGCCGTGAATGCCTGTGCTCCGTGGCCACCTGCTGGGAGCCTGGGGATGGAGGCCTGGGGATTAGCCGGCGCTGCACCCCCAGTATAGCAGTCACAGATGCAGACATTTCAGAGAAGCGGTTCATCAGAACCTCAGAAAGGCAGGGAACAGGGACCCCCATTCTGTTGCCTGCTGTTCCCAAGGAGAGGTGGCACAGGAAATGCTGGAGCACACACCGCGAGGCTGTCCGCCACCCTCTCCGGCTGTCCGCCAACCCTCTTGGGGAGGGTTCTTGTCACAGCCACACTTCCCTCCCCAGCTCACGTTTTCCACACTCCTCCTCCCTCTGGTGGCACCAGACTGTCTGAAAGCCCGTTCCTCTTCAGCAGAGTCACGGTCAATTCTGTGCCTGCCTCCATCCTTTGGGAAGTCTGAAAGCATTCCCACTCATGCTTCCATACCCCATGCATGCTCACAGGCTGGTGCAAACCGGAGCACCCCTTATATACTGACACAGGCCCAGCAGGTGCCCAGATGTGCAAACACCAGCCTCACCCATTCTCTGGCCCTAATAAATGCTAAAATCTGGAAGAATGGCCAAGCGCAGTCATACCCTCCCCTCCACCCCCTCGACTTTGTTTTGTTGGCATCAATTTCCCGGGCACCTAAAGATGGAATTCTCCTACTTCGCTTTGAATAAGCAGCACCAGTGCCAAGTAAAAGAAGAGCAGAGACTTTTCACCGGAGCACGCAGGAATGGAGCTTTTTCTTTGTCAGCGGTCAGGTGGCTACACTGGAGCCTGTTATTGCCAACAGTGTTGCTGTCATCAGTATCTTCATTTGTGGAGAGCCTGCTGTTATCAGGAACGCCAACCAGTTAATAAGAGTAGAGCAGTAGATGAGACAGCACAGGGAGCCTGGTCATAAGCTTACCTCAACAGTATGCAGCAATTAACAGTATACATTTGACCAGAGAGACAGAATCAGTGAGGCGATCTTGCTCTGATTTTTATCCAATGAGCATGTGCCTGGGGAAGTTTGTGCAAAGGTGGTACAACTCTGTTGTCCATTGATGCCTGTCTCACTGTAAGGACCTTGTCACCCTGAATATGACTCTAGTCTTTAAAGAGGTTTGGGGTGTGTGTGTGTGTGTGTGTGTGTGTGTGTGTGTGTGTGTGTGTGTTGGTGGTGTTTTTTGTTTGTTTGTTTTTTATGACCCTAAGTTCTAACTTCATCTCAGCTCAACAAGCTTTGTTTCCACACTAGAGGAAAACTGGGCATGCTAGGCTTATCGGTAGGCAGCCTGTTAGTGTGAACCCCTTTGGAGGAGTTCTCAATGATAATTTTTATTCTTTCATCATATTACTTGCTGACTTTGGAAACTAGTCCCCATATAAGCTACAATGTAGTATACTTCTTAATGCATGCAAAATGTCACCATACCTGTATGGACAAAGAACTTCTTTGAGGAAGACTCTTTTGGGGCAATGGAGTATGATATCCTGGTCTCCAAGTCCCAGAAAACTAAAGCCGGAGGCCTGGCGATCTGAGAGAGATGATTCATTTTCAGAAATACAAAATTAAAGCTGTGCTGTCTACTTAACAGGTTTACAACCAAATTGGAAATATATATGAACCCCCACCCCCACTCCCACCCCCACAATGGATCCCAAACCCTTAGACACTTCACTTCCTGGTTCTTTCCCTCTCCATTTAGAGGGCTTATTTTCACAGACTTTGCAATGAGCATGTACCAAAGAACAAAGGGAGGAGGACTGAAAGTCTCTGTGTCACCTCAGGGAATGTACATTTGTTCCAGTCAGACTACTCTGTACCTTACATGAGCATAGGTGATGTCTGGGTAAGGCTGTAACCTCTGTAGTACTCAGCCAATGAGGAACCAGGGGAGGGACTTGCACGCTAGGAGATAAATTGCTGTAACTGCCCCGAGTGTGCCTGTCCATCAAACACTCGCTCTTGCAAGAACGTTGATTAAAGCCTCACTTCACTGTGCTCCAAGTCTCCACATTCCTCTTTTGATTTGGGTTAGTGGGCTTATTTCTCACAGCTGGAGTGGCAGCAGTTGGGAGCCAGACTCCCGTGATCTGGTGTGGCTCATTCCCACACTGAGTCTGGATGGCTTGTGTGGACCATAGACATCAGCAGAAGTGATGGGATGTCACTTCCAAGACTAGTTTATAAAGACTGCGGCTTCTGTCTCTGGCATTCCCCTCTCTCTCAGATCACTCAGTTGGGGGCAACCAGGTGCCATGTTGAGGAGCCCTGTGGAGAGCCCCATGTGGCAAGGAACTGGGGGCCTCCTGGGGCACATGAGTGAACTTGGAGTGAGCTTGCAAGCAGCTCCTCCTGCCCACTCCAGCCTAACATGACAGCAAGCCCACCTCCAATATTTTGGGGGCAACCTCCCAAGAAATCCAGAGCCAGAACCACCCAGCTAAGCTGCTTCTGGATTCTTGACTCTCAGAAACTGCACAACGTAATAAATATTTATTGTTTTTGAGCCTCTGTATTCTGGGATAATTTGTTAGTAGCAGTAAATGACCAACACAGACAGGGCATCAGGGTCCCAGGCTGAAAGGATCATGCACAGGCTCTCTGTTCTTGAGCAACAGCAGGCCCCCCTCTCTGCCTCTGTTCTCCCCTTGTGCCCACCTCCTCCCATCTCCTTCCCTTTGCTTTTGTCTTACCTTAGGGTGCTTAAAAATAGCACTAGCTTGAACTGGAGTGAGCAGCAGGACGCCCCCCTGGAGATTGCCTTGGATGTCAGCCTGAACTACATCTACAAGGTGAGTTACACACCCATTTCTGCTCACCATCCAGACCTACTCAGCAGTTGTATTATAGGCACTGTGCCAGCCACCAGGACTGATGCTGTGGAGGGCTCACAGCCCCCTATGCCTGGGCCTGCCCCCTGAGTACACCGTGGGGGGTTTGACTTTGGGCGTTGGTGCTTGTTTTCCTCAGCTTCTGCCTGGCATGGCCAAGGGGCTCATGATGCCATCCCCTCCTGCCCAGCCCCATCTCCCAGGGATGCCATCCCTGGCCTAGCACTCTCTCTGTTCTCCAGTTCCTAGCTCTGTGTGCCCTAGCCCAGCCAGGGGCCTACACTGATGGGGACCTCCTGGGCCTGATTGAGCTGCTGTGCCGAGTTGGCCTGGATGTGGGGCTTCGCCTGCTGCCCAAGACTGATCTTCAGCAGCTTCTGCTTCTGCTCCTTGAGAACATCCATGAGTGGCCAAGGAAGGTACCATGAGCCAAAGCCAAAGCCCTAGCCTCTTCTCTAAGGTCCTGAGCCTCCTCACATAGCCTTGTCACTAGGGATTAAAGTGCCCCTAGAGTACACTCAATGGAAATAGCAGGCTTGGAGGCCACCAGGATGCCAGGGAATACTCCCTCCAGTCCCTGGCCTTTGTGACCACATCTTACTTCTGGCTTCCCTGCTGAGTGGGCTGGTGAGGAAGTCAGGGTGGAAGGCAGGCCCTCTCATAGCCCACCTAATGCCTGCTATCCCCACAGCTCCAGAAGCTGTGCTGCAGCCTGAGCGAGGTGTCCGATCACCACCACAACCTGCTGGTGCTCGTGCAGTTCTTCCTGGACGTGACCTCCCGGAGCAGGTGGGTGCTCCTCCACCTCGGGCTCCTCCCTCTGACACTCCTCCCTTCCCCTGGAACAGGCTCCGGTGTAGGGATCCAGAATCCTCCCCATCGGTCCCAACAAACCTCCCCCTCCTGCCCAATCTCTAAAACTCAGGAGAAAAAACTAAAAATACAGCTCACTAATGAGTTCATTACGAAAGGAAAAAAAGCCTAATTTTCTTAACATGATCTTATTAGCAAAACAATTGCCTTATACAATTAGCTTCCGACTGCAGCGCCCGCCTGCTGCTCCCAATCCTTGGTAGAGGGTTCCTTCTAGTCATTCAGACCTCCACTGCAGGAAGTCCCCTAATCACCCCTCTCCCACACCTCTCCCAAACTCTCAGTTCATCTTTCTGCTTTATTTTATGCATAGCATGGCCTTCTGCCAGAAATTCTCCTACTGTTTGTTCCTTATTTATGGTGACTCTCCTCTATGTTACCTCCAGGAGAGCAGTCCCTTAGCGGAGTCACTGCTCTTATCATCCAGCATCTAAAACAGTGCCTGACAAGCCTACGGCACTCTGTAAATCCTTTTTTTTTTTTGAGTGAACAAACAAGGTGAACAAATTCAGCCCTCGGGGCAATGAGGCCCATTCTCTGGACCTGGCCCCAGTCTCTTCTCTCCTTCCTTCCCCCCACTGTAGGCTACAGCCACAGGGTATTCCTTGCCCATCCCTGAGCCAGGAAGACCCCCGGCCTTCATAGGCACCTCTGTAGTAACCCTCCACTGGGGCCATCCCCCTGCACCTCTCTCTTCAGGGGCGGCTTCAGGAAGCAGGCTTGGCATTTCATCCAGACCCACATCCCCAGGGCCTAGACGAGTGCCAAGTGCCATCTTCCTCAGCTCAGATTCAATCCTGAGTTGGAGAGTTCGATCTCCTGCCTGTGAATCTGGTTGAAAGAGAGGAGGCCTCTCCACAGTCCTGAAAGGAAAGTTGTTGCTCTATATTTGAAAGAACTGGGCTTCTAGAAGCTCTCTCTGAGGCCTGTAGGTGTGAGTACTAGACCAATGCCTCAGTGGGTGCCATTTGCATTAAGCCCAGACACATGGGACTTTTTCCCGTATGATCTCAGGAGGCTGACCTCTGCCTTAAGCCTCCCTGCTCAACCCCAAACAGCTAGTGCACTGCATTGCACAAGTCAGAAATTGTAGTCCTGGAAGTCTCTCTCATCCCCAGCTCGTTACCCCTGTTCATCACTAAATCCTGTCCATTCTGCCCTCCAAATCCCAAACCCTTGTTTGTGGTTGCCTGTCCGTGTCAGCTCCATGAGAACAGGTATGTGTCTGGGTCACAGCCACCTCCGTCCCACCTGCTCCTGTTTTCCTATCACATCTGTCACCGGGATGGTGGTAGTGGCATTTTCTGTGTTCATCTCTCAAAGTCCTCTCTGTGGATACATGGGATTATTGTGTCTCTCCCTCACCTTGCTCCCCTGTTTGCACAGTGGAGTCCAAATGCCTCCAGGGCCCCATGTTGTCCAGCCCCAATTTCCCATTTGCTCCTAGCAGGCCATATTATTTGTACTTGTTTTTCTCACTTTCATGTATATATATATACACATGTATGTGTGTGTTTACATACATATACGTGTGCGTGTGATGAACCTCATTCTTTTTAATAGCCACGTAGTATTTCATGGTATGCACACAACCAGTCCTCCATTCTGGATATTTATCCAGGGTACAAGCTTTGTACATCTATGCAGATATTTCTATACAGTGAACTCTTTGAGGTGAAATTGCAGTCCTAAAGTATATACATTTAAAATTTGGCCTCCAAAAAAAGCTGTATCAATTGAGAATACCACCAATGGACATGAAAATGCATGTTTCGGGGCGCCTGGGTGGCGCAGTCGGTTAAGCGTCCGACTTCAGCCAGGTCACGATCTCGCGGTCCGTGAGTTCGAGCCCCGCGTCGGGCTCTGGGCTGATGGCTCGGAGCCTGGAGCCTGTTTCTGATTCTGTGTCTCCCTCTCTCTCTGCCCCTCCCCCGTTCATGCTCTGTCTCTCTCTGTCCCAAAAATAAATAAAAAACGTTGAAAAAAAATTAAAAAAAAAAGAAAATGCATGTTTCTACACTTTGTATTCTCAGTTTTGTGTGTTTTAGTCAATCTGGTGAGTGAAAAATGTCATACTCTGATTCTAATTTTTATTTCTCTGATTTCCAGTGGTCTTTTGTGTTTCTTTTATTGTAAGTTATATCTTGATGCTTCTTGCCCATTTTTCTATGAGGTAATCAATCTTCTTATTAACATTGATGATTGTTTGTTATATATGCTTCAGAACTGTATTTTCTCCTAAGGCTGTACATTGTCCTTTTTAAACCTTTGTGCATGATATTTTTCAGTGACCTGAAGTTTGTGGAGTTTTTTTTAAATTTTATTTTAGAATACATTTAGATTTACAGAAAAGTTATGTGGATAATATAAAGGGTTGATTCTAATTAAATCTTTCTTTCTTTCTTGAAAAGAAAGGCTTTCCCCACCCCAGGATCACAAAAATATTATGTTATATTTCTCCCAATACTTACATTAACTTTGTTACTATTGGTTTTTAATCCCGTCTGGAATCTATTTTTCGGAGGTATGAGACAGGGCTCTAACTTGATTTTTTCCACCCCTGAAGAGCCAGTGAGGCCAACACCAACTTTTCTTTATGTCTTCATGATCCACCTTTCCCAGCAGACTGGAGACTTCCTTCATCATCTCTTAAATTTATGATGTCATTTACCTATTAGTTGAATCAAACAGATTTCAGGAATCCGTGTCTTTTACAGGGTGTTGTTGTAGCTCCAGGGCCTTTGCTCAGTGTTCCTTAAATGTCAGGAGTTAATACAATGGAACAACCTCACCTCCCTTTCAAACAGACACATCAACTAGGGTGATAATTCCTAAAGAGGGTTCATCAGCAGGATGGGTGTCATCTGTTTAATTAGAAATTTTATCTTATTTTCCTAAATAGATAAAGCTTTCAAACCGAATGAAATTCAAAAGGCACTGTAGAGCACATGTTTAAAATGTGCCCCTACCAGCCACCCAGCCTGCCTCCATTTCTTGTGTGTGTTTCTGTGCATGTTCTCTCTGCCCTTCTTTTCACTTCAACTAATGTTTTGGCAATCATTCCAAATTTGGTCAGAAAGAGCTTCTGATTTTTCTTTACAGCCACACCGTGGCTGTGGTCTTTAGTTAGCCGCCCCCCGCCCCTCACCCTCTGCTCCCTGTGGGGGCAATGTTGCAGGAGCTTGCTGGCAGCCTTGTTCTGCCCTCACTGGTGGCTGCCCCACTGGGCTTGGTGCCCAGACTGACCCCCAGGAAGGAGGGCGTATTGTTGCGCATTCTGTCACATTCTTAGTCTACTGACTGGTTAAGCACAAAGTGAGAACTGTCACCAACATTTGTGTGATGCACATCCTCACCCCGCCCCTCGTCCCCCGCCCCCATCTTGTTGACCAAGACTTCAGGGATGCACTGTAAATTTAAGGAGAGTTGAGCTCAACCATGAAAAATGAAAGTAAATACTGAAGCCAACCATCTGAAATGGGGCCAATGGGAAGGCTTTCCCTTGGAGGAGCATCAGTCTTGGGACTGTGGCCCCTCTGGTGTAGCTCCAGGGGGCTGTGGGGAGGGGACTTGCCCTTCCAGCTCCTGTGCAGTGTCCCCAGTATGTGTTCTGAGCAAACTTCTGCAGACACTCCCAGGAGCCAGCCCTTTTAGGGGGAGGACAGAGGCCAAGGGCTGCTTTCAGTCCACTGAAAGCTGTTGTACACAGGCTCTGGGACCCACCTCCTTCACCACCCGCGAATGTTTATTAGATATCCTGTGTATGCTGCTTAACTGTGGCCTCCAAAGTGGAAAGGAAGATGAAACCAGCTTGAGCAGGCTGCCGGATCAGCCGGATTCTGACCAGCAAGTAGCAGCTGGCTGCTAAATGCAGGAGCCGTGGGAGAAAGTGGCCTTCAGAGTCTTGAGGTCTTTGAACACTGGGGATAAGAGCACATGCAGGCACACCATAGCTTTCCCCACACCCTCCTTGTTTTCCTTCATCTTCCATGCTGCTCGCTCCCCTCAGGGTAGGGCCAAGGGCTGTACCATGGTAGAGTGTTATGTCCCCCCCACCCACCCTTGCACCACCCCCAGCCCCCAACCCTCCCACCCCCAGCTCGGTGCAGGTCCTAGACCCCTTCATTCTCTCTGTCCATCTGCCTCTGCTGCCTTCATGTCCTGGGCGCCGTGTTCCACCATGACTCCCTTCCTGTGTGCTGCCTCACGTGTCCTATCCCTGCATTGGCCCCTGACCCCTTCTGGCTAACCAGGACCCATTCTGAATCGCTGGCCAGCCTCCATGGGTCCCTCAGCAGATTCCAGACATCGCCACTTCCTGCTGCTGAAACCTCTGAACACCAGCAAACAGCACCGTCCCTTCTTTCTCCACTGACTTCTCCACCCACACACCTAGTGGACCCACAACTCACCTCCTTCCTTTCCTCCCGACCCCACCTCCCATGGTCAGGACCCCAACAGTCCTATCCCTTCCAGACTTTCTTTACTTATCCCTTCTTACTCCTATACCTTTCACTTTTTATTCTCTACTGACTGTTCCTTAATACATACATGCCTTCATGCGTCTCCTCCCTTAGAACAGCAATTCTGCCTTCACCCCCTCCTCCAGCTCCTGCTACACCTCCGAGCTCCCCTTCCCCTGTTCTCCCTTACTCCATCCACCCAAAACAGACATTCTGAACCCTGCCCCGCCCCCTCCCCCCGCCCCGGCCCCGTGGTGGATTCTTCAGAGATCAAGGGTGTCATAGGAAGTTCTCACCTGAGAAAACAGACATTCAGGCTCTGTGGGTGGGCAAGGCCAGAACATTCTAGAAGGAGGCAGCCAAGGTCCAAAAACCCTCGAAATTTCAGGAGGTCTCAAAATCTGGAGGAACAAGAGGCAGGATGAAGGTCATGTCTACGGGTCAAGGGGCCATGCTGGAGCTGAAAGGGCAGCAAAGGAAAACTGGGTCACAATGAAGCCAGGAGTGTGAGGGGTTGTGGCTGAAGAGGATCTGGCTCACGTTTATGAGTGGGTGTGCATGGGGCGGGGGTTGGTAGGGGTGACCCAAAGAGCCAGGAGTAGAGGAAATGTACTTCATCTGGCACTGTGGCCAAGTTGCCTTATCACCACTGACCTAATGGCCCTTCCTCAGGAACAAGCTTATCATTTTCTTCCTTGACTTCACAGTGTTAATTCTCCTGATTCCCCTCCCCCTCTTTGCCCCATCCTTCTCACTCGCCGTCATCCATTTCCTTCCTCCACTGCTCCTCAAGCCTCAGTTTGCCTGGGGATTCTGCCCCAGTCCCTCTCCTGTGGTCACTTGGCACAGTCTCAGGGAGCTTTCCGGGCTGAGTGCTGTGGTGCTCTGTCTATATGTCCCTGCTTCAGGACTCCAGCTCCCCCTCCCCAGGTGCTGAGTTTCACCCTGCCAGTCTACCCCAGGATGCCTCTGCTGAAGATGGTTACCTTATCTGGGGCTGGGTGCCTTCCTCGGGAGCAGCCCAGTGCTGGGGGCACAGTGGCCTGTCCCTCTGCCTCGACCTGGGATATCTCTGAAGGCCCTTGACAGCTCCAGGGGTCCTTGCAGGGTCAACCACGGGTTCTGCTGTGACTACATTGCAACCTGGATTTCCCCTTTGGCTCAAACCTGCTTCCTTCATCCTTACAGGAGGTCGTCTCAAGAGCACCCCTCTCCCCCCTCCCATAAATTCCCTGCATGCTCACCTCCACTTCAGAGTCCACCTCCTAGGGAACTTGACTTGATACCCCATCTTGTCCACATTCATGTCTGCAACTCCAACCATGTGCCAGCAGCTCCCAAGTCAATACCGTTGGCTAGACTTTTCTGCTAAGCACCAGATCTGTGTGGGCAAGTATTTCAGGTTCCACGTGTGTGAAACAGAAGTCACCACCTTCTGAGGAGGACCACCTTCTCCTGTCTTCCTTGTCTCCATGTTGGCATTAGCACGTGCCCACTGTCTGAAGCCCAGGGGCAGTCGCCTCCAGCTCCTCCTCCCCAGCAAAAGACATCTCTCCCGCCACCCTCACACAGTTGCGCCTTTTGCCACAGCGCCCCTGAATTGCTGCCTCCTTCCAGGCTGTCTCCCATCTGACCCATGCCTCCACTGTCCAGCCTTGTGACCTGGCTTCAGATGCACAGCCAGCCACGTCATGCTTTTGCTTTGTTAAAATCCCTCAGGCTTCTATCCTCAGGATGAAATTTAAACGGTGGCATACTAAGACCTTAGTGCCTTCTCTTCCAGTCTTACCTTAACCCCTTCGCATGTCCCCAGCAAGCTCCCAAACTCCAGCCTCCCAAACTCACAATTTGTCCCCGAGTCTTTTCATTTTTTCTTTTTTTTTCTTTTAATATTTTTTGGGAGAGCCCAAGTGGGGGAGGGGCAGAGAAAGGGGGACAGAGGATCTGAAGTGGGCTCTGTGCTAACAGGCTGACAGTACAGAGCCTGATGTGGGGCTCGAACTCACGAACCGTGAGATCGTGACCTGAGCCAAAGTAGGACACTTAACCACCGAGCCACCCAGGTGCCCCATTGTCTCTGAGCTTTTCAACGTCAGTTCCATCTTCCCAAAGAAGCCTCTTCCCTTATCCCTCTCCTCCTTCTCTTTGCCTGGTTAGCATTTCCTCGACCTCAAGACTAGGCTCAGACGGGAGACATCTCTCCCAAGATACTTCCTGACACAGGGCCCTGATTGTTGGCACCCTTGGCTGACTCCTTGGGCTAGGAGCGTCTTGAGGGGGGAGGTGTGACTTTGCTTTCTGGGCCCTTGGAGCCTGGAATGAGGAGGGACTCGTGTGTGTGCATGCTCATACTCATGGAGCTCTCGCTTTTGGAGGGCAGAGCTCAAAAAGCATAGAGTTGGTTTTTTAGTAGCCAGTTGCAAATGGAAAGATGGCTTGGGCTGGCTAGGAGATGGTGCAGTAACATTTTGAATGTGGATTGCATGTAAACCTAGTGAGGAAAGAAGTAGGAAGTATCCAGAGACAGCAGGGGCTGCACCCGGAACTCAAGCATGATCTCAGCTTTTGATAGATAGGGAAGATGGAAAGTAGGACACCAGAACAAGGCAGATTGGCAAACCATGTGGACCAGTGATGGCGCCGGTGGAGAAAACTAAGGCCCATAGAAGGGACTTTTGTGAAGTTGGTTTTGAATAAAGGAGTGCTGTTTTGGGCTGGCAGTGACATGTCGACACTGATGAAGAGAGGACAACACTACCTAATTCCTGGTTTGCTCCCCTCTTCTTTGTTGAGGAGCATCATTTTTCATCTCAACTCCACTACTGATAGAAGGGAATCAAAGCCGCAGACAGCATGGGCAGAGACTGTATGGAAGCCTCCAGCTGTGCGGAATGGGTTTAAGTCCCCTGTGGTGGGTGCAGGCACGTCCCACATCATTGCTGGGGGAGGAGCACATGGGGTGCCCTGGGTCAACGGAGACCTCTGGAGGTGGGAAGGGAGGGCAGGATGAGCTCTCTTCACTCAGCACGGCGTATGCGGCGGGCTTGAGGCGCCCCCCACACCATTCCCCAGGGACAGTTTGTGAGCACATACACAGGAAAGGAAGCTCTGCTTTCTAGGATTCCTAAGAATAAATCCTACCAGACTAGCCTCATTTATGTTTTGACAGGCCAACCAGAATAGTACTCTGGAAAGGACTGTCTGGGCTTTTGTAGGGCGCTTGGTAGAGACTACCATTGTATCCTGAGGATGACAGGAGAAATGTCGGGCTTCTCATCACAGGCGCTGCTGGCCATCAGAGCCTGCCTGGAGGGCAGGCCCCCAGGACACCCAGAGGCTTGTCTTCACTGACAGGTTGGTCAGGGCAGACCCAGTATCTCAGATGAGGCCATTAATGGAACAACGGTCAGACTCACACATGACATGAATACAACTGACAGCGAATGGAAGATTCCAGAAGATCTCAACAAACCACAATGACAGTCTGAGAGGAAAAGGGAGACCCAGCTGCACAATTAACAACAGGATCTGGGAAATGAGATTTGACAGCAAGACGTGTGAGAGAGACCTTGGGCTCAATCTGTGATCAGGGTGGCCAGGAAAATGGGCGTTAGTTAGGGCCAGCTCTGAGCACCTCACTGACTAGAATGTTAACAACCCCCAGGGCCTTTGGAGGACCCAACCCACAGCAGCAGAAAGATTCTGAAAGAGAGAAAAGTGTAGTGTGGCTGTTACACCTGGAGAAGAGGGAACTATGGGAAATATGGCTACTTCCCTCAGGTATGTTGAGGACCTAACTAAATAGACAAATATGTGGACATTAGATGGGGTGACTTTGTTTTTAATTTTTTTTTAGCGTTTATTTATTTTTGAGAGCACGAGCAGGAGAGGGAGGGGCAGAGAGAGAAGGAGACACAGAATCGGAAACAGGCTCCAGGCTGTGAGCTGTCAGCACAGAGCCCGACATGGGGCTCGAACCCACAAACTGTGAGATCATGACCTGAGCTGAAGTCAGATGCTTAACCAACTGAGCCACCCAGGTGCCCCTTAAGTAAGCTCTGTGCCCAATGAGGAGCTTGAACTCAGGATCCTGAAATCAAGAGTTGCATGCCCTACCGACTGAGCCAGCCAGGCGCCCCTAGATGGGGTGACTATTAAGATGTTTTCTAAGCCTGAGGTTCTGTGGATTTCATCAGAATACCAAAAAGAAAGAGGGAAGAAAGGTGGTAAGGAGGATTGGAGTTGGGTCATAATTGTCCATAGGAACTTTATTTACTAAATAATAGTAACCTTTTTATTTAGTTCTACATTTGGGAAAGGACACATCAAAGGTAGATACTCAGTGCACTTAGCAAAGGGGACCGTATGTATAACTACGACTATATCATAGGACCATAGATAGAATGTCATCTGCTCCCCAGAAGCCCTCTTGAGCCTCTCCCAGGCATTCCCTCTACAGAGAAAACCACTTCCCCGACTTCTTTTCCACAGATTAGTTTAGCCTGTTTTTGAACATGTGTATAAATGGGACTGAACAGAGTATTCTCTCTTATGTCTGGCTTCCTCAGCATAGTGTCAACACTTCGTTTGTGGGATTCATCCATGTACAAGTGAGCTGTAAGCATCCATGACTGTCTGCATCCCGCCATCTCTTCCTGTCTGCACTGTGCATGCCCACACTGATGAGTACCCTAACCTGTGTGTGGATGACTGGGCAGACTACCAAGGAAGTTGCCCTAACCTCTAAGCCTAGGGCTTAGTCCTTCTTGCCTGGGTAGCACATGCTCACATGCAAGGTGGACTCCAAGTGAAGAGGGGGTAGCATAAGAGGTGGCTGTGACGCATGGGAGGCATTGTGGACAGTCCCTGAGAGGCAAGCCAGGCAGATGCCCTGAGGCAGGGTGTTGGGCAGCTTTTCCACAGCGGAACAGGCCACTGTTGTTGCTTCCTGAGCTGCCCTAGAGACGTGGAAAAGGCAGCTCACGCCTTTGGCCAGATGCCTGATGGCCTTTTAGGGTAGTTCAACTTGGCAGGGCCTGGTTCCCCTCCAGAGAAGCAAAGATGAGGGGCCCCAGAGGAGGCTGCGTTGACCAGTGTGGTTGTCCCAACATCATAGTGGCCCACTCTGGTTGGTGCCTGGCTCCTGGCTGGGCTGCCCCTTGCAGGAGCTAGAGGGAAGGTTGGATGCTGGGAGGCAGAACGCCTGCTTTCCACTTCCTGGCTCTGCTGTGGATTTGGGAAAGTCATTTCCAGATTTCCCAGAGCCTTAGACTCCTCTTAGCGCTAATCCAGTGTCCTGATCTTACAGAGGCCCGTGGGGGGCAGGGGCGGGGAGGGGCAGGGCTGAGGCAGAGGCCTGGCCTGGTGTGAGCTTAAGGCTGGAGCTTGTTTCCTTATATGACAGTGGCTGGGATGGCTCCAGTGGCTTCTGCATCCTCCTTTGTCCGGCTGGTTTGAGTTCCAGAGAGGCCTTGCCGGGTGGGGTCGGGCAACTTCTAGGAGAGGAAGAGCCCCTGGCCAACCTCAGCTGAGCCCATGGCTCCTTTTTCTTGCCCCCTACACAGTTTGGGTGTTATTTGGGGTGAGTCCTTGCGTTTTCTCCTCCGTAGAGTAAGTTCTCAGTCTAAAATTAAAAAGTGGCCCTATCCCCTGTCCCTGTGTCCCGGTGGGAACTGAGATCGTGTTTAAAAGGCAGGAGACCATCAGAATGAAAGGCAGTGCACAGGGGGGGACGGCGAGGGGGAGCATGTCACCTTCAGATGTGGGTTCCTTTTCATCCATTCACCCAGTGCTTTTTCTGGTGCTTTTCTTCTTTTCTGGACAACAACCCTGTCCTGACCCACCCAGCCCGCCTCTTCCCTTCTGGAACCACCCCGGCTCTGCTTCGCTGGCCTGCCAGCACCCCCACCCCTAGGTTGGCCCCTCCCCGCCCTCTGCAGGGTAAAGGAGCTCCCACACAGGCCTGGGTTTTGGATTAATGAAGCCCAGATGCAGGCCTTCTGACTCTGGCTACAAGTTAGCTTTGGAGTAGCAGCACAGAGGGGCCATTTACCGCCCACTGTGCTCCAGGCCCAGCTGCTGCCGGGGCTGCTGGGGAACAGCTGGAGAGCAGGTCCTGACTGCCAATGAGGTGGAAGCCATGCGGAGTGTGTGGTGTGGCCAGGGAGAAAATGGAGGATGGGGCTCTGGGTGAGGGGTAGGGGTCTGGCTGCACTCACAGGATGATGAGGGGCTCCTGTTTGCTATCCCATGAGGCAGTCTAGATGAGGCTGCCTCTCCACAGGTCTCTGGTCCGGTTGGAATGCTGAGGGGCTCCGCAGAAAGGGGTCAAGGCTAAAAGGAGAGAGGGTCAGGGAGGGCCCCATGGGTTAATGTCAGGTCTTCCGATCAAGAATGGACCAGGGAGGGGCACCTTGGGCTCAGGTCATGATCTCGAAGTTCCTGAGTTTGAGCCCTGCATCAGTCTCTATGCTGACAGCATGGAGCTTGCTTGAGATTCTCTTTTTCTCTGTCCCTTGCCCACTCACCCTCTCTCTCAAACACTAAAATAAAAAAAGGAATGGACCAGGAATGGCTGGCCCCTCCCTGGGTTGCCAGATAAAATATAAATATTGCACGGGAGAAACTTAATGCTAAGCAAATTACTCTGTTTATCCATAAGAAGTTCAAATCTAACTGGGCAGCCTATATTTTTACTGGCTAAATCTGGCAATCCTGTCTCTCCTTGCAGCTGAATTTCTTCTTTAAGTAATAGTTTTATTGAACTACAACATACAAACAAACAGAACACAGACCATCAGTGTATGGCTCAGTGGATTGCCACAAATCGAGCACATGTGAGACCAGCTCTCTGGTCATGAAATGAAACAGGAGCAGAACCTGCCTACCCCCCAAGCGTCACCACTATTCCCGGCTTCCAACAGCTGCTATTTGCCTATTTTTATACTAGATGTAAATTAAATATAAATTAAATCATACACAAGTATTCTTTTGTACCTGGCTTCTTTCACATGACACTGTGAAGATCCATGCCTTCGGATACAGTTTTAACTCACTGTCGTTAGGCATAGGGTTGAGTTGCGTAGATGGAGCCCAACCTGTGAATGCATTCTGTTGGCATATCAAGAGTACACTTCTGCCTCTCGTGTGTGTGTGTACGTGTGTACCTAGGAGTAAGATTGCTAGGTCATGGGGTGAGCACATGTTCATCTTTAGTAGATCTTGCCAAGCAGTTTCTCAAAGTGGATTAAATTCCCACCTGCTGTGTATGAGCATCTCTGTTGATGCTCACCAGCAGCGTGCATTTCCCGTCTTTTTCAGGTTCTCCTTTCTGGTGTATGGTGGTGTTGCCTGCAGCTTCTATTTTTCCTCTTTCTAATCAAGAACCTGTTGCTTTGTTGATTCCTCTGACTTTCATGACTAAGTGCTAAGAAAATCAACAAGGGCCCTGCGTCAGCCTGCTCAGCCCCACAGGAGCCGTTCAAGGAGGCATCCCTCCCCCACCTCAGTTCCATCACCCAGGAGCCTCCCTCACGTGAGGCCTGGGCAGCAGGAGGCTCTGCCCTGGGGAAGTTGCAGTGGAGCCCAGACCATTAAGCCCGGAAGTGGCTGGGCTGGATCCTGCCTCCCTAAAGTACTTGCTCGGCATTTCCCGGTGCTGCCCGTGGCAGGCTGTTCCCGATATCCGCCCAGTCCCTTGTGGTGTCCTTCCAGGGAGGTGGCTGAGGGCACCTGTGAGGGTCCCTCCAACAGTGCTGTTACCTGAGGGCATTTCTCCTCTAAGGAGCTGGTTCTAACCCAAGTGTTTTCCTTCGTGTTCCTTATGTTCCCTCTAACTTCAGGACCTCTCATTTGCTTCCTCTGATGGTGGCTCTCTGCAGGAACTGGGGACTGTGGCCACATCAAGGTCCATGCCAGGGGCTGACGTCTGCTGCCCATGGGGAGCCACAATGTATGGAGGTGCAAGAAAAGATGGGAGCCTCGTGGTAGAAATGGGTTGTGGCATGGAGCATGGGCAGAGGAGGGACCCCAGACCCCTCTTCCCATCACTCCTTCCAGCCTCTTCGGCCGCTACCACCCCAGCCCCATCCTCTGGTCTCCACACCCCTTGCTCGTCCCTTTTGCTCCTTCCAGCCCTCAAGGACTCATGAAAATCAGAGCCCTGAACATTAGCATCTGAAATCCCCATCAGAGGTCTTCACTCCAAAAGATGGCAGATACTAGCCCCATCCCAACTGTTCAGTGCTAGACTGGTCCAGCCCAAACTGACTGGAGCCAAAGGCACTTCACTGGCTCACATGACCCACTGACCTACCGATTGGTCCAGGGGCTGGGGGCTTCAGGCACAGCAGGCTCTGGGTGTGGTCAGAACTCTGTCCCTGTCCTCTGTCTCTGCTTGATTCATCATCCAGGCTCTCACACAAGGAGGCAGGATGGTCACCAGCAGGTGTAGAATCACCTCCTGTCAGATCAGTGGCCCTGCTGGAAAGGCACACACACTCCTGATAATTCCAAACAGGGCACCGAGGCTACCTCTCAGTGACTCAGTCACTCAGATTCTGATGGGCCAGGCCTGGCTCATGTGCCCACCCTGGGAGCACCCTGGGTGGGAGCAGGTTCTCCAAAGGAAAGCCACTGGATGCTGGGTAAAAAAAAAAAAAAAAAAAATTTAGCCCCACTCTCTATTACCCTACATGGTCTAAAAGATTCAAACACTGCAAAGGACAGAAAAGGCAAAGGTCTGTGCAAAAGCAGCTGAACATTGCCCATCTCTGTGTATCCACAGAGAAGTATAGATATTCAGAGAGAAAGACCAACTAAGAAGAAAAACCACTGTGCCAGCATCTGAAATTAAAGTGACTCTAATTTTTTTACTTTTGCTTATTTTTAAACCTTCCCATCATGTTTTATTGCTTCTAAAATAAATAATGTTATAAACCAAAAGAGTAAGCCAAAGTACTCCAGACAACATGGCTCTCCCATGCTCACCACTCGGAGGGCATCCTGCCCCCTCGTGGACTTCAAGCCCACCTGCTCTCAGAGTGTCCCGCCACTCAGTCCCTCTTACTCCTTCCCTCACAGGCAGCTTCGAAGCCAGCTCAGCCTTGTGGTCATTGCCCGGATGCTAGACCAGCAAGAGACGCTCCCTCTCTGGCAAGAGAAGGCCCAGGTGAGTCTTGGCCTCAGCCGGGCAGAATCCACTGGGCCCAGGAAGCCTGTGGGTGAGCAAAGGGCTCTCCCCAAGGCCTGCCTGCTCCTGAGGCTTTTCTCAAAGGTTGGGGTCCTCAGGCCAGGAGAGCCAAGTTGAGTTTGAATTTTTCACTCATACCCTTGCATTCAACAATTACTATTTTGTATGCCTCCTGTGTACTAGGCACTAAGGATAGAGCAGTGAGCTGGGAGCGTGTGTTACTTTTTTTTTTTTTTTTTTTTGTAAAATACGCATGACATAAAATTTACCATTTTAATGTTTGGGGTTTTATTTTGTTTTGTTTTTGTTTACCATCATGACAGTTTTAAGTGTAGAGTTCAACCGTTCAGTGGCTCTAAATACATTTGAGACGTCGTGCAGCCATCACTGCCTTCCACCTCCAGAAATTTTTTTTATCCTCCCAAATAGAAACTCCATACCCATTAAACACTAATTCCCATTGCCTCCTCCCCCGGCCCCTGCTTATATTACTTTTTATATGTGGAAAAAAACAGTGAAGGTGAAAACAAACACTACACACTTAAAACTACTCACTCCTAGTGCCTCTCCCTTTCCAGTGTTAGGCATTCTTGGAACAGCAAGAGAAGCACAGCTTTGTCTTCTTTCCCCATTCCCCTTCTCTCCAGAAAGCTCTGACCACAGCCTCTGTGCAGCTTGGGGCCCTGGGGGTGGGGGCAGGCAGCATGGGTCACAGCCAGCCCAAGGATGGGAGTCTGAGCATGCTCTCTCCCTACCTCCTAGAAGCTCTGTGGGATCCCAGAATAGGCGCTGGGTACAGCCGAACCCTCTGGCTCAGCAACACAAGATGGGCAAGGCAGTCCCTGTGAAGGGCTGTGTGTCTCTATTCATAGAGGTGTACAAGGCAAGCCCGTGTAACCTTTTGCCCAGAGTGCTGAGAGAATGTTCCAGCACATCCTGGGGCAGCCTGGACAATATAGCTGAGTCTGCAATGCCATGATTGTAGGGCGGGAGCTCAGAAAGCTGACTGGTTGGGTTGGCTTTTCAGAGTGGGCTCGGCCTGGCTTCTGCCCCGGCTGCCCCCTTTGCCATAAATACTTTCCCCCTAGGACTTAGCATGGCTGGAACTTCTTGTCATGCCAGTTCCTGCTAGAACATCACCTCCACCTGGAAGCCCTTCCTGACCACCCAATCTGAAGTGCCCTGGCACCATCACCCTGTTTAAAATTTTATTTGTATTTACCTGTTTTAAATTTTATTTATATTTACCTGTTTTTATTTGTATTTACCTTCTGACAGTGTCTTATTTATTTGTTCAGGGTCTGTGTTCACACACACACAGACCCCAACACCAGCTCCTTGAATGCAAGGACCAAATGCTTTCAGCTCACCACTGCCTGTTGGCGCCTGGCACACTTCTGGAGGTTCTCAAGGCACACTTATGGAGTGAACACGAGCCTGAGGTTGAGTTCCTGGAGTGTGCAAGAGGAAGTTCCCTTTCCCTGGAGACCTGGGGAGGGGTGGGTGGGCGAGTGGCCTGCACTGGGGTCACTTCACACAGGGAAAAGCCTGATGACAGAGCATCTCTGTGAAGGAGGAGGAACCAATCAGTGTCTCAGGGGTGCCAAGCGGTTAGGAGTAGGGGCAGGCAGAGATGCAGCAGGCAGACAAGACCCGAGTGGTCCCAGAGGGCTCTGGAGGGCAGGTGGGGGTCACCAGGGCCCAAGGAAAACAGAGCACAGTGTCAGCAGAGCAGAGGGGAAAGGCCAGAGCATCAAGATCGGGAAAGGCAAGATGGCTGTGGGTGGAGGGGCATAGCCACCCCCCTGCAGTGTTTGAAGAGACCAGAAAGACAAAGGGTGGTTCAAGCATCAGAGTCAATTTAAGGCTTGGGCTTTGTTTTTGATGTGTTTTTTTATTGGCTAGAGCCTGTGTGTGGGAGAGTGAGGAGAGCATGATGGGGACCAGAGAGCTGGGAGGGGAAGTGCTATGGATTACCTGGCCCGGGCAGGCCCTTCGAGGGAGGCAGTAAACGACTCCTCAGGGTGGGGATGTACCCCCACACACCAGGGGAGAACTGGCCTGGGAGCCCCTAGCTGCTCACCGGGGCCCACCAGGGACCAAGCCAGACTCAGCCCTGCCCAGCTCCAGGCCTTTCCAACCATACCAGTCATCCACATGCCCCGCTGTGTGCTATCTGTACAGGAGACCCTAGCTGAGCATCACCTCTGTGCCAGGCTCTGTGCCAGGCTCCACACCAGGAACCACCCTCAGAAGAGAGGGTGTGAGCAAGGTGGGCTGAGGGCACAGTGACTAAGTGTGCCTGAGGGCAGTGAAGTGGCTTCCAGAGAAGGTATCCTGAGCCAGGTCTTGGAGGCTGAGTCAGTGCTTGTGTTCCAGAGAGGAGGGTCCGCAGGCAGGCACCAGCCTCCTGGCGGCTCAGCTCCAGGAGAGGAAGGACCAGCTGGGGCCTGCCCGAGGCCCTCCCCGTGTGTTTCCCCCATCTCTGCTGCAGGCCTGGGGTTGCCACGTGGGCCTCCCAGGTCTCCAGGCTGCAGGCACTCCCCTTTCCAGTCTGGCCTGTCAGACGGATCCTTGCCTTCAAAGGGCCACCTTGGCCCCACAGCCGCCCACATCAAACCCGCACGCCCCCTTTCCCAGCTTCTCCATGTGGCCTGCCTGTGCTGCCTGTTTTTCTCTGCCCTCCTCGCAGGCCGACCCTGCGCTCTCTGCTTGCAGCTGTGTGCCCTGGCCCTCCTTCCTTTCCATCACACCCCAACCAAAACAGTGGTAGCTAACATGGTGCACAACCCTGGCCGCATCCCAGGTGCTGTTCTCAGAGCTTACCTCTCATAGGAGTCCCAAGCAGTAAGGGCTGTTACCATCAGATGTTTTTCACAGATGGGGAAACTGAGGCACGTGTGGTTAGGAAACTTCTCAGGGTCATACAGCTGGAAAGCCTTGGAGCTAGGATTTGACTCCAGAGTCCTTGTTCTTGACTACTGCAGCACGCTGTCTCCACTTCTCCAGCCCCTTCCTCAGCTCTCATTGTGGTGACAAACCGGACCACACCTGCCACTTCATGCTGAAGATGCCCTGCTGGTCCCCTGAGCTTTATTCCTAAGTGGCAGATAGAAGGACAAGGGCTGTCCCTTCTACTTCCTTCATTGATGTATACATGTTTGATAAACCTTATCAGTAGATTGACTATGAAGGGGAATCTAAGGGTTGAGAATTGACTCCTCTAGGAGAGGATCTGGGGTGAATGCCTGGGCAGAGGCCTCTCAGGGCACTGCTGGGAAGGAGGAGCCCGTGACCCCTGGATGGCTTGGCTCTCTGTCTCTGGCTGCAGTCTGAAGCCCTAGAAACAGGAGCTGAAGAACTGAATTGGAGGGATGGGACTGCTGTAGGTGGTCAGGATGCAACACCCCCAAAACTCGTATTTTCCAGGAGAGCCTCGAAGTCAGGCCTGCTGCCTGTTGTCCCTGTGAGTCCTGGGACTATCCCAGAAACAGCAGGGTTTTGTCCTCATTCACCAGTGTGCTCCAGACACTGCTCAGGGCACTGAAGATACAGCCCTGAACAGAACCTAGTCCCTCCCTTGTGAAACTCATGGTCCCGGGGGAGATGGACACAGGCATCAAGAAATAAGCAAATATTTGGCATACCAGATGGTGATAAGGGCTCTGGAGAAAAATAAAGCCAGATAAAGAGGAGAGGGAATGTTGAGAGATGGGGATATTTGTGCACAGAACTGAAGTCAAGCAGGTTTCTTGGGGAAGAGCATTCCACACAGGGAACAGCAAGTACAAAGGCCCTGGGGTAGGCAGAGTTCTCTTAGGTTGGAGGAAAAACAGAAACCATTGTGGCTGGAGCAAAGGATCAAGGACAGAGTAGTAGAAGTTGAGGTCAGATAGGTAAGTGGGGATTCAATCCACCAGAGCCTCGGGGCCATGGTAGAGGCTTTGACTTTGATGCTGAAGTGGAGAGCCATTGGAAGGTTTTGATAAGAGAAACAGAATCTGATTTATTAAATATGTTGAAAGGCTACTGCGTTGAGCATTGGTGATTGCAGTAATCCTGGTAAGAGATGATGGTGGTTTGGCCTGGGGAGATAGTGTTGTAGGTGGTGAGAAGTGGTAGGACTCTAGGTGTAATTCCCAGGTACAGCCAGTGGGATGCGAGATGTGAGAGAAAGGAGACCAGGAGGGCTCCAGAATATAGACAACTGGCAGGTTGAGGAAGCCCTTTACCGAGATAGGCAAGACACAGGTAGAACAGGTTTGGGGCCAAGTCAGGAGTTTGCTGCTTATCCCAGGCCATCTCTTGCAACACAGTCAACCTCTTTTGTCAAACCACGTCTTCCAGTTTGGGGTCTGGAAAACATGGGCTTTAAGTGGCCAAAATGGAGGAGGTGCACAACCTGCATCTCCTATGGAGAAGCTGGCTGCAGCCCCAACCTGCCCTTCACTCATTCAGTTGTTTAATGAATGCTAATGAAACACACACCAGGTGCCAGGTGCTGTGCTAGACTGTGGGGACACTGCAGTGAACAAAACCTGCCCTAGGAGGCCTTACCTTCTAGTGGGGGAGGGGGGGCAGGTAATAAACACAATAAACAAGTAAATTACGTAACGTATTAGGAGGTGGTAAATGTGATAGGAAACGTAAGTAGTTCAGGGCGAGGGCATTGGCAGGTGTGGGTGGTGTAGGTGGCAGCGTAGACAGGGAACTGGGGCTGCAAGGGAGACAGGGGCAGCTGTGTGTGTCTGGTCAGAAGGCCCAGTCAGAGCACAGGCTGCAGGGAGCAGCAGGGCCACCTGAGCTTCACAGACACTTAAGATCCTGGCCTTCTCCACGGGGCAGATAGAAGCACTGCTGGGGTCTGAGCACAGGAGTGACCAGCCATGTGGACAATTGCCCGGCTGGAACTCCTCTTCTCCTCCTGCCAGGCAGACTGACAAGACCAGTGGAGGCCCGCCTTCTTGGGTGATCATTTGCCTCTTGCCTGGAGGTGTCTGTCCTAATGAGCTGAGTGTTTGCAGAGACAGCTTCCAGCGGTGGGGGTGAGGTGGGGAGGCGCAATGTCAGGTCCCGGCCCTGCTGAGATGCACACGGTCCAAATATGCCCTTATCCCTGAGAGGGGTGTGGCTGCCAGAGCTGGAAACAAAAGAGAGTAAGCAATCAGAAGGCCACAGCTTGTGCGCTGAGCAGGGTGAAGCCATTTTCACGGAGAGGAAAACATAGGAGCCATGGAGCTGCAGTTGTGTGCCCTGCCCACCCCCAGCTTCTGTAGCAGGGAGGGCCCTGGGGTGAGGCTGCCTGCCTGAGGACTGCTTCTGGGGGCGTGGGCTGCAGAGCCTGGCCCCTGTGCTTGCACAGCTGTGATCCCAGAGCAGGCAAGGGCCCTTTTGGAAACTATCCCTAGCCTTGCAAGGCCTGAGCAAGACAGCACAGCTCTGGTTTTGGTGAAGCTCCAGATGGTGCCTCTCTTTTGCCCAGAACCTTCTCTCTCCCTCCCTCCCTCCCTCCCTCCTCCCTCTCTCTCTCTCTCTCTCTCTCTTTCTCTCTCCTCTCTCCCTCCCTCTCTCTCTCTCTCTCTCTCTCTCTCTGACTCCTCATCTCCCTTCCTAAAGGGATGTGACATTAGGCCAAGAAGACCTGGCCCCCTTCCAGGAGCCAAGGCCTCAGGCCTGTCTCCTAGCCCTCAGCCCAGCTGCTCTTGTGGACTGTCTGAGCCTGTGGCCGGCTGAGGTGCTGAGCAGGTGTCTGCGGGTGAGTCAGGGGGAGGAAGCCAGGTGTGCCGGGCAAGGCTGGGCTAGAGCAGGGAACTGGGTGAGGGGCTCGGGCCTAAGTCCTTTTGGCCAGCCTACACTTGCTACATGTGAAAAGATGGTGCCTCTGTGAATTCCCCTGGCGTTGCTTCTTTGATCAGCAGCCCCCTTTCCCAGAGAGGCCAGGGCTCAGAAACTGCCTGCCGTTTGCCCTGGCCACAAGTTAGCTCCACGGCAGCTGGATGGTTGTTGCTAAGTCTCAGCCCAGGCTGCCCAAAGCAGGTGCAGGGCCTGGGCCAGGAGTGGCTTACTGCAAACACCTGGACTCCTGCAGGCCCTGTTCCTGGGAGGGGTGCGGGCACTCCCATTTGTTCAGAGAGGGAGGTGCAGTTTTCATGGGTGATGGGGTGGCTGGCAGATTAAGTGACATATCAAGCAAATGCAGCACGTGGACCTTGTGGGGAATCCCCACTCCAAAAGCCCAACTGGTGAGGACATCTTTGAGACAATCAGAGAAAACTGAACATGGTGTTAGCCCACATAAGGAATTCTTGGTAATTTTGTTGGGCAGGAGAACATACTGTGACCATGCTGGGGAGAGAAATCCTTATCCTTTTCGGTTTAGAAGCTCTTTATGGGTAAAATGATACAATGTTTGGATTTGCTTTAAAATTCCCTGGAAGGAAAAGGGTGGGGGCGGAGAAACAGGGGCAGGCAGAATGATGTAGAGCGAGCGCAATCATTAGAGGGGGTGGCGGGAGGTACACAGCCTCTGCTCCTCCGTAAGCCTCTCCAATCCCCACAGCAAGTTCAGTGAAGAGAGAGATGCACGAGAGGCCTGAGCAGCAGCTCAGGGTGGGAAGGATCTTGCCCTCTTTGCTGGCCTTGGTTCTTCCAGCCCCAAGTGCTTACTCCAGGGAAGTGGATCAAACAGCCAACCTACAAAGATCTTAGTGCGCTCCTTTAAGGGAAGGCTCAGCCTGTGTTAGGCATCATGTGCATGCATGGCCCTCCTGTGGTTGTCTCCATTTTGTCTGGCTCCAAGAGGCCACACAGCATGTCAGTAAGAGGTGGATCCAGGTTGTGGAAGCTGGTGGTCTGGCTCCAGAGCCCACGCTCTGACCTCCTAGTGCCAGCCAAGTGTCCCAAGCACCCAATGTGTGACGGCCTCTCTTCTCCTCCCTAGCTGTCTTTGCTCAGCCAGCTTCTGAGCCTCATGAGGCCATCATCCCTCAGACAGTACCTGGGCTCTGAGACCTTGCCACCCTGCCAGGAGCAACAGCCAAAGACCAATGCTGAATTAGACCACAAGGTGAGCACCCAGCACCTGCCTACCTCAGCCCAGGCACCACACAGCCCGGTAATGAGGAAGGCAGGGCTGTCCACACTGTAAGCCTATAGGGCCTTATTGCTGCCAGTCCTCCTAAAACCCCAAGGCCTTTAAAATTCCAGCAAGCGCCTCCCTCTGGTGACAGGAGGTCCTCATCATCCCTGCATAGCCTGTAATTAGGGCCCTTGCCCGTGCCCCTCACAGAGGCTCAGTGGCGCTCCATGCACAGGCACTCTGGCCCTCTGGCCCTGCTCCTGGGTTTTGCTGCATTCTTTATAGTCCCATGTGCATTTACTAGCCGTGGAGTCCTACAGCATAGTTTAAAGAGGATGCAAGGGCTGAAATAATGCTGGTGAGGGAAGTGGGGCTGGGAGGGAATGTCCAGATGTGACAGGCATTCTGTGTTCCTAGGGCAGAGCTGGGTACCTCCTCCCTGTTTTTCGCTGTGGTTGCCCCTGAGGCTGAGTCCTTGGCCTTTCCCCAGTTCTTCCTAATTGACTTTCTAGACATTGTTCAGCTTTCCCAAAAGCCATGCATTGGTGGGAGTCTGGGGCAAAGAGGTACCCCAGAGTCTTCAGGTTGTGGTGTTTGGAATAATGAGGCCTGTGGACCCTTGGGGTGAATGCAGGCAGGGACAGTGGTATAGGGGTATAGGGGCTTCAGAGTGGGAGCCCCAAGTCTGACTCTGGGAGGTGGGGAGAGTGGGGATTGTGTGGATCTCAGTGAGCTCCCCTATCCTTGGGGCCTCGAGGATGAAGAGTAGAGATAGAGATCTTCCTAATTTAGGAAAGTGGTAATTCCAAAAGCTCACTCGGAGGTTGGATGTTGATGATCCAGAAGTCCACCCTTTGGGCATTGCTCTGCAAATCAGATAAATGAATTAATTTACTTAATGAACACAAATGAACCATTAAGAAGATATGATAATCCCAGGTGTATACGCCTCTTCTGGAACATGTAGGTAAGGTTATCTTTTAGCTGTGCCTAATATTAGTGCATTTACGAGGCTGCTGCCTGCCTCCCAGGAGAATGTGAGCTGTGTGTATGCCCTGTTCTCGTTCCCCATCTATTTCCTGAGAAATGTGCTGGTTGTGGAGACTGTGTTTGGATGTTCCAGGGCTTCTAGAAAGGAGGTGGGGTCAGCCCATAGGCGGGAAGGGTCTGTCTGAGCAGGACACAAGTGGGAAGGACTCAGGCTGGGTTAGGGGAAGGAAAAAGGAGAGAGGAAGAAGAGGGAGTGGTAGCAGAAAAGAAAAGGCTTGTATCTGATCTGCCCAGTGAGGAGTGTGTGCTTCAGACACTTTGGAGCCCACTCCTGTGACCTCACCCAGCAGAGTTGGGACTACCAAGCCAGAGGCTTCCACTTGGCTCCTTGCTTTTCAGAGCCCATCTGGCAGCAAATGTCTGTTCAACAACCAGGGAAGAAGAGGAGGAAGCAGGCTGAGGGTATCCTTTGTTTTGAGTACTGTTCTCATGCATATAAAGGAAACTGTGTCCCCCTTGTCTGCTGCCATATTGGAAATGACCTGTTTGGCCTGGAAACATGGAGGGGACAGTATGTCTCATCAGGGTGCCCCAAAACGGTAGGGTTAGAGTGTTGGCCCAGCCCAGGGCAGTGAAGGGGGCACGTGGGTCCAAGGGCAAGTGAAGGAGACACATGAGGCCAACTCAGGTCTCCAAGGCCTTTGCTGCAGCTTGAACCCACCTAGGATTGATCCCAGCCTGGAGCAGAGGAGGGAAAGGGCACTGGGCTGGGAAGGGGAGGAGGTGGGGCTGGTTCGGAGACGCGGGTCTGCACAGAAATGGGAAGAGTTCTGTCCTCCTGGGCAGGTGCCGTGCTGACCACGAGGGGCCTGGTGGGGCAGGTGCCAGGCTCCCACAGCCCAGCCCTACTCCCACCTTGGCCAACTGACTCCTCATTAGGCCCAAGCATGTTTCATCTTCAAAGGTGATCAGGCTACTCACCAGCCAAAAAGAGCAGTGGCGTCACCAGCCCAATTTTACAGGGAGTGGTGGTCTGGGCCTGGGCTGAGCCTTTCATCCCTAGAGCTCAAAGTCTTTGACTTCCTTCTGTCCAAGCACAGTGGGGAAACTAAGGCCAGAGTGAGCTTGGCCCCAGGCAACCTGACCTGGAGGAAAGGACTTTCCTAACCCTTGGGGCTGCAGTGCTGAGCCCCATCCCCCCAGGCCTTGCTCACCCTGTCTGGAAGATTTCCTGTGAGAGGCTGGGGTGACTGCCCTCCTCCAGCCCTCCAGATAAACACTTCTGCCAGGCTCCCCTCCCCCTGTTCTCCCCATCTCCTCCTTTGCAGCCCAACGAAGGAGGGGGTGGGTGTTTGGCCCAGTCTCCTCCCTCTCCTAGGAAGCTCCCAGCCTTCTTCCCCTCCCTGCCCTGTCCTCCAGTGGCTGGCTGGGAGAGCTGCTGACTGGTGCCCCAGGGCTTGACTTTCTCTCCTCACTGATCCTGTGGCTTTGCAGTTGACCCTTTACTTGTTGGTCTCCCCAGCTAGACCATGAGCACAGCCAGGGCTTCTCGGCATGGCATATTTGGCACTAGATGAGTGAATGAATGAACGAATGAATGCAACATGAGTTCCTCTCCCCCTCCCTGAACTCTATTCTACCACCCCATTATGGCCATCCACCCTCCTGCCCTGCTTCTCGAAACCTCCCTCCCTCTGCATGCCCTCTGACCAGCCTCTGCTTGTCAGCCGCCTTGTCTCTTAAAGTCCTTGTTTCATTAAGGCCACAAGGGTTTATAGCCTGCACTTCTCTTGTCGGAGGTCCTTGACTTCAGAAGTGTTACCTGCTTATGAGAGAACCAATCAGGGCACATTGTTCGTAATTATAAGCTAGTGAGATTCCTGCCTGGGAAAGCTAACCACCAAGAACAACAAAAAGCAGCAACGTGGTCCTGCTGCAACCCTTCAGGGAGGCTGAAGGGGAGGCCACGGGAGGGCTCCTGCCCTGGCTGTTTGTCCTAGCTGGGTCAGGGCACAAAGTGTCCTAGCAAATCATGGCAGAGCTTGTGTGGAATATAAGATTCTGAAAAAAAGGAAGAAAGGATTCGCTTCCTAACGAGACGATTAGAACACTTCCAGCCTTTTAAAGTGCTCTTGATAAAGGGGTTGCTTGGCCCCTTGGTGGTTATTAGTGGCCCTGTGCTCACCTGGTTTGAGCGGGTCTCTCCCAGAGGAGAATAAACATCTAGGCCAGAGTGAGGCATGGGGGTCTGAGACAGCCCCTCAAGAGGCAGTGCCATTCAGATGAGAGAGGTGGAGAGGATGTTTTAATGCAGGAACCAGCTCCAGAGAGTTGGCCTCCCAGTGCCTCCATTTGGTCCTTGGATACCAGTTCAGTAAGAGACCAGCACCCCTCCCCCCACACCCCAGGCCCCTGTGGGTGAGGCTGTCCTTCTGACTGCTCTGCAGACAAACATGTGACTGGATGCAATTTGCTGCTGTCCCCTCAAAGTGACCCACTCAGCCTTCTAACCCAGAACCAGGAGTTTCCTTTTAGCTGACTTGCATGGACCATCTTGGGCCAGATTTTGTCTAATTGCATTCTGCCCAACCTCAGAGTTTTGGCCTGTTCACGTTTATTGAGATTACTGATGTTTCGGTCTTGTTAGACCTGCCATTGTATGTTCTGTTTTTATTTACCATACTTTCTTGTTTCTTGTTCTCCCCCCCCTTCCTCCACCTCTCCCCTGGCCCTTTGCTATAGTGAAGGAATTTTTGTTGTTCCACTTTTCTCCTGGAATTTTGGAAGGTCTACAGAACCAGAGTCCTTATAGTGGGGAATAAGTTTTTCCCCAGTTTGGTTAAATTTGGGAACTTTGAGGAAGTTAACTGTCATTGTGTGAGAAGAAAACAGAGGTTCACAAAGGGGGAAGTCCCAGATTGGGGCTGCATTGAGGCACCAGAAACTGGGTTCCTTTCTCCTCGTCCTCCTGGGCATGTTCTCTATGGAGCCTGATGAGTGTCCTCGTGGGGCAGGCAGTGCAGGGCCCACTGAGGGCTCTGCATCTGTGATGGTCCCCATCTCCCCCAGGGGCTAGAGGGCAGCTGCAGGAGGCCCCACCACCCAAAGCAAGCCTGAGGACTTCAGGTGGCTCTGGTCAGCTTCCTCACCATGCACACTGCTTGCTGTCTGGCTCTGTGCTTGTGAGGCTTGGGGATGGTTTGTGTATTAGAGAAGGTGTGTGTGTAAAGAGTTGATTTTATGCGGGGGCGGGGGAGCGCACCAAGCTGGAGTGATGCTCTGGAGTAAACAAACTCTGCTCTGCACCCACAAACTCCTTTGAGCTCACTCCTGGGTCTCTGCACATCTTCTGCAGAGGGTGTGGGCCTGCCGTGTGTGTGTGTGTGTGTGTGTGTGTGTGTGTGTGTGTGTGTGTGTGTGTGTCTGGGTGCATGCATGTATGTCTGTGTGCATATGTGTTGTGTACATGTCTTTATATCTTTGTGGTGTGCCCTCGTGTTAGTAGAGTTGACAAACAAGTTTTACTGCTTTTGCTCCTGCTGCAAAGGCAGCTGGCCTGTCCCTGTGTTGGTAACCCTGCCAAGAGCAGCCTGAGTGACTGGGGTGTGGTTTGGGAGGTTGTGGGGAGTGAGCAGAAAGGGTGCCGCTAAGCCCTGGTGGCTCATACCCCCTCAGTCTTGGCTGGAGCACAGGCCCCTCACCCTGGGTCACCCAGAAGCACAGGTGGAACAGGAGCCTCCCCCTCTCCGCACACTCTCCGCCTTCTCACCTGCAAGAGCCCATCCTTATTTCCTGTCCCTCACCCTATACCTTAGGGAGAATCATACCCACAGGGTTGGAGACCTTGGTTAGGGCAAGATTAGATGGGTTGGGAAGAAACCAACTAGTTTTAACAAACAGAAAATAGGACACCTGGGTGGCTTAGTCAGTTAAGCATCTGACTCGTGGTCTCTGCTCAGGTCATGATCTCACAGTTTATGAGTTCAAGCCCCATGTTGGGTTCTGTGCTGATAGTGAGGAGCCTTCTTGGGATTCTCTCTCTCCTTCTCTCTCTGCCCCTCCCCTGCTTATGTGCGTGCGCACACACATGCGCACACACACACACTTTCTCTCTTTCTCTCTCTCAAAATAAATTAGTTAATTAAAAAAAAAAAAAAGAAAACAAATATTCAGGAATCCTGAGTTCTTCCCTGCCAAGTCTGTGATTGGTTCCTCCTTACTTCCTCCAAAGTGAAGAACATCAAACATCTTTTGAAATAAACCTCAAAGAGATGGCCTCTGGGAAGCTGACCCAAAGGGGTGATCCAAGCATCAGTCCCGGGTCACACCCACCTAGGAGGCTGCTGTGCCTCTTCGGAACGGGTACTTCTGAGCATCTGAAGGCCACTTGGGGCCCAGGCCCAAACCAGCTTTGTTTGGGGCCCAGGAACTCTGGCTTCTTTGCAAGTGTGTGAGCAGGGCTTGAAGCGACAGAGTTAAAACTGGGGGGAGGGCAGGCTTGGATTCTTCAGGCAGCTTCTGAACCTGCTCTTGCCCCAGGCCCAGTCCTCTTGCGACCCATGGGGGTCCCTCCCTCAGGCAGAGCCCTTACCCCATGCAAGGTGACTCATCTGCTTCTGGCCCAACACTACTCCTTCTCTTCATCTTTCAAGTCCTCAGAGTCCTCCTCAATAACCCTGTGATTGTCTTCCTCCCATTCTTACATAAGAAAAGGCAATCCTGAATGCCTCTCCCATCACATTCAGCCCCTCTGTCAGCAGACCCTACTTCATGCCTTCAGCTTTTCTCCTGCAAGTCAAACCACATCATTTGATTCCAGACAGGGGACATCTTTCCCAGAAATCCTGGGAAATGTGAGAGGTCAAGACTCCATTTTCTTTGCTCCTGCTGTTCCTTCTTCCTGGCAGTGCCTGGCCTGTCTTCCCTGCCCTTGGATCCCCATGGTCATTGCAGTCTGTTCATTTGACCCATGGCCTGTCCACACATTGCTTTACACAACTAAACAGAGTTGCCTGTGAGGATCGGTCCAGAGTCAATCTCAGCTGTGTCCCACTGCTCCCACTGAAATGGCTGCCCTAGCAGGTGCACCCCTGTGGGAGGGACCCTTCCCACCTCACCTGCATCCAGCCCCACACACCGGCCTCTCCTCCTGGGCTGTACCTTCCAAGGAACATTGCCTTGTAAGTGCTGCACTGAGCAGCCTGGGCTCAGCTCCCACCAGGCAGCTAAGGGGGACCAGGAAAGGTGTGTAAGGTCCCTCACTCACTTCCTCAGTTGGAATAGCAGTTTCCAGGCAGGCCATGGCCTTCTCAACTGCTCTTCTGCTCACTGCCTTTTTTGTCCCTTCTCCCATGCCTTTGCCAGGACTTTGTAGTTACAGAAACACAGACACACATCCTGGAAGGTCCTGGAACAGCTCATTAGGCTCAGCCGGAGCAGGGGTTGAGCAGAGTCATGAAACCTCAGTGTTGTTCTCTACATCTCTCAGCTCTGCCCCTTTGGTGCATTCCAAAGCAGGCCTTCCCTGCTGACCCTGAGAAACTCCAGGCTTCTGTCCTTCCCTCAGCAGCCCTATCCAGGGGGAAAGAAATTCTGTCTAGAATCCCAGAGTTGAGTCTCAGTGGCTTGGATTGGGTCATGTGCTCATCTGTAAGCCAGTCATATAGCCAGGCATATAGTGTTTGGCAGGCCCGGGTTACATGTCTTCCCCTGGAGTCAAGGCTGAAGTCATCACCATGGAGTATAGGGAATGGGAGACTGGGACACTCTGATAAAGGAGAGAGCAGGATCTTGAGTACCCCAAAACTTTAGATGCCCATGGCCTGGTCTGCAGCCATGGGCAATGGCCCTACTCTCCAGTATCCCTGGCAAGTATAAGAATAGTGCTTTCTAGGTTCTTCCCATGTCAGCACACCAGGTGAACTCACCACTTCAGTGAGTGAAAGAGAAAGATAAGAAAGAGAAGAAGCTTTTGAGGAAATGGCTTTTGAAGAGGCCAGTACTCTCTGCAGCCTCTCCAGCCCCTGGAAGATGCCCATGCCCACACCCTGGATGGTTTCAGTGTCTCCCTCCAACACTGGCACCCACATACTGATGTGCATGCGCATGGCCAGCCCTAAATTCTCAAACGTTTGCACTGAGAATCTTGTCCCTCTCTGGGTAGTCAGCAGAGCTGGGTTTCCGGTCCACATCCCCCTGGGGTCAGGGTCTCTCATCCCAGCCGGAGGAGTAGGAAGAGCCAGCCAATCCCCACTTGTCATCTCCCCTACCCCCCACGGCCAGCAGGAAGCCAGAAAGGAAGGGTGGGCTGGGTGGGAGCACTCTAGCAAAGGTTTGCTTGCAGCCCCTTATTCCTCCCACCAGCAGACACAGGAATGGGTCAGATGCTCTGAGATAACCTCCCTGCAGCAGATCCACAGGAATTAAAAGCCCCTAGTCTTCCTGCTTTTGTCCCAACTCCATCTCTTTCCTACCCCACCTCCACTGTGCCAGGGCCTCCCATGTCCCTCCTTATCCTCAGTACCAGGAGCAGGGGCCAAGACTGCTCAGGGTCCAGTTTGGGATAAAGCTTAAAAGAGAATCCCTCTGTCTGTCTTGGGTTTAGGGTCTTGAGTCTCTGGGTCTTGAGTCTCTGACCCTGGGCAGAGAGAAGTATGAGTATTTTCTCTGAGCAGCCAGAAGTCCAGTTAAGGGGCCCGTCTTCTGAGGAATCTGAGCAGATGGGCACATGCTGGGCCTCTGGGATCCTTCAGCAGTCTCAGTGGACGCTGCCTGCCCATCCATCCAGCTGGGACCTGAGAGCAACTTTCCAGGCAGTGGCTATTCCCCACAGCTGAGCCAGAAGTCCGGTTCCTAGCCAAACTCTGCCAGCCTGTCTCCTGTCACCCTCAGTTGGCCTCATCTTTGCTCCACGTTTGGGCTCCACCCACCCCCGTGCCTACACCGGCACCTCCATTTACAGAACCAACTGTCTGGCCTTGTAAGCCCGGAGGGTAAGTGTGGCAGGAGCCCTGCCTTTTGCTTCTGCTCTCGGGCCTCTCAGCTCTGTGCCTTCAGAGACCCTTGGCAGCAAAGAGACCTTGTGGCACTGTCTCATTTCCTAATTAACAGTCATGCATCCTTGTCATTTCCTTCTTGCTAGGACTTATGACCCATGACCTGTCCTGGTCAGACTCTCTTCCAAACTCAGCTTTCCGTTGAGCACAGCCCTCTGCTTGCTGCTTTAGTGCCGGCCCCAAGCCGAGGTCAGGGAGTAACCTTGGAGCAGTAGCAGCATGAGCAAGGGGAATATGTCATGTGGTTTGCTTGTGGGCACAGGGAAGAAATAGCATCCTAGAGGTGATGGCAGGTGCTGTATTCCAGGACCTGTCCCGATGGGGCTCACCTAGAAAAATGCATCCCCTCTCATCTTGTGTTCTAGTGGACATACCAGCTGGACAAGGTTTGGCTCTCTCACCAGGCTAAGGCTCTTGGCCTGGGGCCTGCAAGTGGCCCTACCTCAGGATTAGTCATTACTAATTATTGTTGTTGTTATTTGCCCATCCTGTGGTAAGGTACCTGGACCATGCCCTTGGGGCTCAAGCTTGGGGCCCTGCTCCCTGTCTGGGGGTACAGCCTCGTCTTCTCCCTGTCCTTCCACTATCAGGCCCTTTGGCCCCTGCTGTGCAGTGCAAAGGGAGCCTGTTCTTTCCGAAAGGAGGTGTCTTCAGTGTTAAGTCCCCTTTATGGAAAACACACATAGAGCTTGTTCAGCCTTAGGGAGAGAGTACAGACATCTGCTTCAGACCTAACCCTTACTGGAGATGGTTATGCAGTCGGGGGACCTCTCCAAGCTCAGCTTCCACATCTGCTCAAAATGAGAACCATCAGGCCTCTCTGGGAGCCCTGCTGGGTCAGGGCACTGTGAAGTGGTGCTGTAGGTTTCAATTTAATTTCAAAAAGAAAAAAGAAAAGGGAATTGGTGGAGGCCCAGCTCTAGCCTTGGGTCTGAATTGTGCCATGGCAGACCAGTGCTGCTTCAGTCTTTCCCAGACTAGCTTAGTTCTAGACCTTCATCATGTGTGGGTGCATCTGTCTCCAGCCGAGCAAAAGCCGTGAGTGGACCCACGTGTGGCAATGATGGGACCTGTGCAGAATTCTCCCCCTGGGGTCCATCGTCAGGCCCTCTGGACAGAGCTGAGAGCAGCCTAGGCAGGTTGTGGTTGAATGCAGGTCCTGTGAGCATAGAGAGGAGATAGCAAAGGAGGCTGCTCTGGGCTCCTGGCATCCCAGGCAGGGAGCTGATACCTGTAGGCATTCAGGGTCAGCTTCCTGAGCAGGAGCCCCTTGGCCCTAGCAGCCAGGCAGGGGAGGCCATGTCCTTTGGGTCAGTCTTGGTTTTCCTCAGCAGGTGTTCCTGAGTCGGCCTTTGTTCCCCACCGCCCCAACCCCAGCACCCCAGGCAGCTGCCCCAGAGCCTGGCTGGACCTGCTCCCACAGGATGCCCACCCCGCCTGGCAGCCCCCAGAGAGAGGGCTTGGTTTGGAGACTTGCCTAGGGTAAGCCTGGATCTTTGGTCATGACTGGAGGTGGAAGAAACCATAACGTTCTGGCCAGAGCGAGTGGCTTCCTGGGAGATCCTCTGCCTCCTTTCTGCCCATTTTTTGTGTAAATAACCCAGGCCACAGCCTGCTTCTTGGCATTAGCTGGAGGGGAATTTTCTAAAGGATGAAATTCCTGGGAAATGTTCACCCTTTTTTCCTTTTGTCTTGTGACGAAAGTGCTACAAATGGAGACTTGGCTGGTGGTTCCCGGGGTCAAAACTAGCTGGACCAGATAAAGGAGAATTTGGCCTTCCCCTCCTCCTGGGAGGGTGACAGGCCCTATCCCTCATCCTTGTCCTCCTTCCCCAGGGGGAGGGCAGGGCCCCGCCTTCAGGCTCTAGAGCCAGGAAGGAGGCATACTGCACAGCACAGAACTTCCCAGAAAAGTTGGCCCGCCTGACTCTGGAGAGAGACCCAGAAAATGAAAGCTAAAGGCCTCACTGGCAGGGGACAGTCTCGTCTTGTCCACATTGGGTTCAGGCACGTCCCACTCCTTACCCTCAGACTCTACTTTTCCCCAACTTGCTGACTGAGGTTTCCCTAGGCTTCATTTTCCATAGGGACTTCCCAGCCTCCACTGACACCCAGTGGGGGAGGAGCTGTGCCACCTGAGCTGGTGAGGGCCCATTCTTCAGACCACATCCTGAAGGCTGGAGAAGCATAGCACCTCCCACCCCCACCCCAAGGAGTGTCTCTGCACTGCCCTTTAACCCTGAAGCCACACTGACTTCTACCCCCTCCAGACACACACACACACACACACACACACACACACACACACACACACACACTAAGGGACTTGGAAGTGCCTCAGGCTGAGGAAAGGGCCACCTTGCGTTTCCAGCTGTGGAGGAAATGGGAGAAGGCAGGGGACCTTGGCTTCTCCATGTACCAGCCCAGCTGCTGCATGGCCCAGGCCCAACTTCCCTTCCCTGTGTCTTGAAAGGGAAGACAGCCCCATGTCTCCGTGGTGCCAGCCAGGACAGGAACAGGCTTGCTAAGTTCAGGAGCTGGCCACGGTGTGACTGGAGCAGGAAACATAACTCCCACACCTGGCTGTTTACTCTGCGTCCTCCAGAGAATGGCCTGCCCTCCCCACCTCTGCTGGTGCCCAGGGCCTGCCTCTCAGAGGAAGGAGGCTCAGGTGCAGCCCCCACCTAGCCAGAGCCCCAGTTTCTGCTAATGTCTGCTCCTGGAACCTTCACAAAACGGAGCAAGGGAGAAGAGTCTGGGAAGGGTGGGGTTCAGAAGAAGCTATGCATGCTCTCAGTGCCACCTTTTTCCCTTTTCCCTTTTTCTAGATGAGCTCTTTTTGTCTCTTACCTCTCCTCAATGCCGGGGTCACGGCGGAGGTGGGGGGGTGTCTCAGGAAAGGGAGAGGACGAGATGGGCTGGATGCTTCCCATGCAGTATGAAACCTTTCTTTCCCAAAAGTACAACTATAAAAACTGCTGTCTTTGTGGTGATTTCTGTGCACCCGTTGAATCACCTCCCCTTAGGTTGGATCAAAGTCTTCCTTGAAGGGCCTCCCCTCAAGGGATCACCCCTAAGTGTAAGGAAGATATGCACTCAGCCCTCCTTGTAGGTAGTGGGCAAGGTTTTCTTCCCGATTTGGGAAATCAGCTTATAAAATGTGGTAAACAGGGTCCTATCTTCAGGACTACCATTTCCTTCTTGTTATTCGCCACCCCACCCCCCAAACACACATTCAGAATAGTTTTCCTGGGATTTTCCCTCTAGATTCAATGATGGGAATCAGCCTAAGAATCAAGTTGTGAAACCCACACACACTTAGTCCCAAGCAGCGTTTTTCTCTCAGTAAATCCCCCACAGCACAGACTTTCCTCCAGGGCATTCCTCAGATCCTGGACCCACCCTCACCCTGCCTCCCTCCCAGAAGATAGATTCTTTGGGTGGGGGGGTGGATGAGGGGGAGCAAGATTGCCTGAAACCTCCAGGGACAGAGACTGGCCTCTGTACCAATTCCAGAGTGGCTCCAAGATCCCTTTTAGCCCAGGGCTTTGTACACAGCACAGGGGCCTCTGAAATGCAAAGATCACTCAGATAGGCGTCTTTCCCGGCCTTCCTCTGACCAACCCATGGCTCTGTGGCCCTTGGGTATTTTCTTGGCAACTCCTACCACCTCTCACTAGCAGTTTGTTCAGTGCCCTCTCAAAGAGGGGCCCCCGTGCTAAGAGCACTGCTTTTTCAGGGTCATGTCTTTCTCCCTTGCCCCCACACCTACCCTAAACCCAATAGGCTCAATCAATAATAACTGGTATTGTCTTTTTTAAAATTAATTTTTAAAAACTTTAATTGTATTTGGGTTATCCGAATAAAGCACCCACATTGTAGAAAAATAACCCTAGAAAAGAAAAGATAAAGGGTGTCCTATGTGAGAAGTAAGGGAGATGATTCATTTTCAGAAATACCAAATAAAAGCTGTGCTGACTGGTTAACAGTAGGTTTACAACCTATTGGAAATATGTACGAACCCCCCCCCACCCCCACCCCCTGCCGCCAACCCTCCAACAATGGAGTCCCAAACCCTTAGACACTTTCAGGTTATTCCCCTCTCCATTTTGCAGGCTTATTTTCGCGGGCTTTGCAATGAACATGCTCCAGGGAACAAAGAGAAGAGGGACTGAAAGTCTCTGCATCACCTCAAGGAACATACATTTGTTCCAATCAGACTACTTTGTGCCTTACACGAGCATAGGTGACAGCCGGGTAAGGCTGTAACCTCTGTAGTACTCAGCCAATGAGCAACCAGGGGAGGGACTTGCACGCTAGGAGATGAATTGTCTGCTGTAACTGCCCCGAGTGTGCCTGTCCATCAAACACTTGCTCTTGCAAGAACGTTGATTAAAGCCTCACTTCACTGTGCTCCAAGTCTCCACATTCCTCTGTTCCTCTTTTGATTGGGTTGGTGGACTTATTTCTCACATCCTATAATCCTGTCAGAGAGAGCCACATTTTCACTCTAGTGAATTCCATCAAAACTGATTCTGGTGCCTCCTTCCCTGGTGGGGTTGGGGGCCGTCTGTTCGCACAACCCAACCTCTCTGCTCAAGAGCCTCGAATGGCCTCCACTGCTCACTGTCTAGGCTGTCTGGGGCCAGGCCTGTCCTCAGGATGTTCCCTCCATCCCCTCTGCTGCAACCCAGCCAGCCACCTGATGGTCAGTCCCCCAATGTGCCCTGCCTCTGTTTCTTGAATCAGCCCTAGGATCTGTCTGGTGTTGTAATCTTAGCCCAGCCACCACCCTTAACAGGGCCATCTTCACCTCAGATCCTGCTGTTCCTTTGAGGCCTGGCCTAGCTTAGTCACTTCCTCCCTGAAGCCTTCTGAGCTGCATATCACCCCCTCCCCCACCAAAAAAACCTAGAAGGACACTTTCTCCTTTTGGTCCATGGGGAAGCTAAGATTTAGTATTTGTTGACCAAATGATTGCCTTCCTGAAGTATCTTTTTCTTTTCTTTTCTTTTTAATGTTTTTTATTTTTGAGAGAGAGAGAGAGAGAGAGAGGGGGGGGGAGGGGCAGAGAGAGAGGGAGATACAGAATGGAAAGCAGACTCCAGGCTCAGAGGTGTCAGCACAGAGGTCAACGCAGGGCTTGAGCCCACAGACCAGGAGATCATAACCTGAACCGAAGTCAGATGCTTAACTACTGAGCCACCCGGGTGCCTCTGAAGTATCTTTTTCTAATGTCTAAGTGTTTGTGGCTGTGTCTTAGTCAAGGCACAGTGTCTGGCATACAGACTTGTGCCTGCTTTCTGGGGGCAGTGGGGGCGGCCTGAGCTTTTTGCGAGGACTGAGGCGTTAGGGTTCTGAATGTTCTGAATGCTGTGGACCTTCTTAAGGCCAGGACAGGCTGGGGAAGGGGAGCTTGGGGGAAGGAGCAGCTTGCCAGCGAGCCAGCTCACTGACACGCCAGCCCAGCTGGGGGATTTGGGTACGGGCAGCTGCAGGACCTGACAGGAGCAGCTGGCTCAGAAACTGGATCTTGCCCAACCTGGGGCAGCACTGCCCGGAAGGCACACCGGCGCTCCCCTTGGCTTTCCCCACTGCGTCTTCTCCCTGCCTGCGGGGTGTGTTGTAGCCCAACCTGGCCAGACTGTGGGGTCACACCACCTGTGGGCCTCAGCTGTCGCGCTGAAGAGTAGGCTGGGTCCAGGGTGGGGGTAGGTGGCTTCCCTTCTCAGGATTTTGCAGAGTAGTATTTGAGTTCAACAAGACGATACTCCATAGTGTCAGGTCTGGTGCCCTCAAAAGTGGTTCTGGCTTCTGCCCTAAGGAGGCTATTGGGTCTGTGCAGAGTGGCCACTGCTGTTTCTGGGGCATCTCCAGATACTCTAAGAGAGGAGGACGGTATAGGCAGAGAAAGTGGGGGCACAGGGGAGGCTTGGGCTGGTTCTAAGCTCTAGCCCTGTTATCACCATGCTTAAACCCTGCTGGCTGTCTCTGGAGCTCGCCTCTCCCATCCCAGCTCAGCCTCAGAGCTAGTTATCGGCCACGGGCACAACGGTGGGGTTGTTTCCTGCCACCCTCCCTATCTTAGACATAGGAGTCTAAAGGGGACAAGGCAACAGGCACCTCTGAGTGGAGGAGGGGAGTGCCCACAGAGAGGAGTTCAGAGCACAAGGAGCAGGCTGTGTTTCAGGTCAGAAGCCACACCTGTCTTTGAGGGTCCTCCCTGCGCCTCACTTGGTCTGCACAGCAGATGAACGTCCCATAAGTGAATGGGCAGCGACAGAGTCCAGGGGCATCCAGGAATCAAACCATTCCCTGATCTGATGGAATTGGCCTTTGTTCTGTTTGCACATCCCCCCTCCCAAGTGTCCAGGGGGCAAGAGCAAGGATATGAGTTGGAGGATAAAGTGTGCAGATGCTAAACCAAAGCTGTCTCCCATTTGCCTCTCTTCTCCTCAGGTCGACATGGTTTGACTGTCCAGACAGGGCTCCACGTCTGTCTGTGCAAGTGGTGTCCTGCCGAGGGACAAGCTGGACACCTAGGGGCCATGTCCTCACATAGAGAATAGTGGCATCTGGCATGGGTGGGTGCCTCAGCGAACAGAGCAGGACCACAGATACCGGGCAGAGGTCAGAGTGGACAGGTCCCCAGCATGCTGGGCTCCCGGGACAGGGCTGTGTGACCTTATGGGTTTCTAGATGGCAGAGATTAGATTTCTCCTTTTTCTGAATGAAGGGAGGATACTCATTCATCAGAGGAAGAGTTCTGAGTGAGTGGGTCTATAGCCCTCCTTAGAGACACCTCCTTGGAAACTGTCGGTGGAAGCCCAGTGGTGGGCTGAGTCCCTGTCCTCAGCCGCTGGGCCTGAGAACAAGGAGTCTGGAGGGGACGGAGTTAGGGAAGCCTGTCTCTCTCTGTTCTTCCCAGGTCTGCTACCTGTGCCACAGCCTTCTGACACTGGCCGGGGTGGTGGTCAGCTGCCAGGACATTACTCCAGACCAGTGGGTGAGTTATCCAAGAGGCTAAGGTGGAGGCCAGCCCACTGTCAGGAACTGCAAAGAGTGGGAGGCTGAGAAAGAAGTGGGTCTGGGGAGCCAGGTTCCTTCCTTCTCCCAGTGTCCCATGAGGCATTGCTAATGGATACTGACCCGAGCCCCCAGCAGCTGCCCTGTTCCTCTCCTCCCTTTCCCACCCTACTTCTGGGTAGTCATTCAGATTCGTCCCTCTCAGAGCGTCTAGGTGGCTCAGTCAGTTGGGCATCCGGCTCTTGATATCTGCTCAGGTCATGATCTCATGGTCATGAGATCAAGCCCCGCATCAGGCTCCTCGCTGAGCATGGAAGCCTGCTTAGGATTCTTTTTCTCTCTCTGCCCCTCCCTCTACTCTCTCTTCCTCTCAAAAAGAAGTAAATAAACATAAAACATATATTAAAAAAAAAAAATCTATCCCTCCCTTTCTCTGACTTCATTCTCCCTCCTTCCCTACTACGGATGGGCCTGGCCCATGCCACACCCTCCCCCATGAACACCTCACCCCTGCAGGGAGAGCTGCAGCTGCTGTGCATGCAGTTGGACCGCCACATCAACACCCATATCCGGGAGAGCCCCCACGCCATGCACCGGACCAGACTCAAGGACCTGGCGGCCCAGACCTACGTCCGCTGGCAGGAACTCCTGGCTCACTGCCAACCCCAGGTGGTGCCCCCTCAAGCCCCCCGCTTAGGAGGGGAAGGAAGTGGTCAGGTGGGCTGCCCAGAGCCAGCAGCATGCCAACCCCCACTGCAACTCCTGAGCTCCTGACTGGCAGATGGGTGGAGAAGGCAGCATGGGGTGTGGAGCTGCCTTGGAGGACCTTCATCTTTCTTATCAAGAATCAAATGCCCTGGGGCGCCTGGGTGGCTCAATCGGTTTAGCAGTTAAGCATGGGGACTCTTGATTTCGGCTCAGGTCAGATCTCCTTGGTTCTGAGCCCTGAGGCAGACTCTGAGCTGACATTGAGGAGGAGCCTGCTTGGGGTTCTGTCTCCCCACCCTCTCTCTCTCTGCCATTCCCCGTGTGTGTGTGTGTGTGTGTGTGTGTGTGTGTGTGTGTGTGTGTGTGTGTATGCACTCTTTCTCTCAAAAGAAATAAACAAACTTAAAAAAAAAGGATCAAATGCCCAGTGTGGGGGTATAGTGAGGGAGAAACAGAGAGCCCAATTCCTGGGCAAATGCAAAGAAAAACTTCATCCTAAAGAGGGTAGAGCCTGGGCCAGGAGTAGCAGTGAACAGGGCCAGGAAGGGGCACCAGAGGACCCAACTGTCTACCCTCTTCCCACTTGTTCTGCAGGCCTGAGGCTGGCCTCCTACTCTGCTGAAAGGGACCCTCTCAGTCTGCCCTGGTCTCTCCAATTTCTGTAGCAACAACCTCCACACCCCTGATTTTCTCAAGTTCTCTAGGTAATAATAGTCATAGGTACTACTTACTGAACTAAGACTCTTTTCTCTATGAATCCAGATAACCCCATGAGACAGGTATTGTTATGATCCCATTTTACAGATGAGCAAGCTAACCAGAGTCACTGAGAGGTTAAATAGCTTGCCCCATCACACAGGCAGCAGGCAGCGTGTAAATGTCAGAACCAAGGCACAGATCCAGCCTGACTCCTGAGCCTGCAGACTTAAGCACAGCCCAACCCCTGCTCTGGCAGCCTCTCTTCTGGCCTCTGTCCCTCTGACAGGCAGCACCGGCTGGCTCAGGAACTCTTCCCTCCCCTAGCCCCCAGCCCTTGATGGAGACAGGCTGGGTCTGGTGAGAATCTCTCCACCCATCCTCCCAATGCTCCTGGGCTCCCAACTTGCCTGTGCTCTGACTTCTCTGTTTGTCCTTCCTCCTGTAACCTCTGACTTGGGTCTGACACATTGGCCACAGGCTGTGGCTTGGGTCTCAGATTTCACAAGTCTCTGAGAAAGCTGGAGAGCAAACCTCACCCTCAATCCCCAAGGAACTGGATCACACTAGTCTCTGGTGGGGAAAAGCATGTTTGTCATGAAAAGAAGAAGTGATTCGTGGCCTGGCAAAGTCAAGAGGCCGGCCCCACTTTCCTTTCACACTGCCCTGGGCCTTCGAGCCAGGAGTAGAGGGAACCCAGACAGAGCACTCATGTGCTGTGGTCAAGTGGCCCGTTGACCCGCCGTGTTCTCCCCTGGACTGGGAGCCACAGGACTTTTGTAGTTCAGCACGTGACACGAGGAGCCTGCAGTGAATGTTGCTGCTGAAGAGTCGGAGCAGCATCAAGACGGTGGGCACCACCTGGGCCAGGGCCATCACACTCTGTTTTTCTCCTCGCCACAGGCCCAGTACTTCAGCCTTCAGCCCCTGGAAAGACTAAAGGAGCAGGGCAGGGCTGGCCCTAGGCTCTTGGCTCTGGCAGGAAGCGAACAGGGCTCAGGGAACAGGAGGAAGCTAAGAACAACAGAGGCGAGAGGAGGACCAGTGTGGTGAAGCAAGAGCCTGCCTCCACACGGCCCCTGACCCCCACCAGGCAACGGATATGGCCTCTCCCTGCCTGGCCCACCCCTCCGCTCTCCTTCCCTCCCAGCCATCTCCTATGCCCCAAGGCCTTTGTCTCCACACTCCGGTTTCCCAGGGCCTCCTGGGCCCTCCCACCCTCCTTCCTCTCTCCGTCACTAATGTGAGCTTTCTTTGTGCACACTAAAGTCTTATTTCAGCATCGGTGGTTTAAAAGATTTCCTTCAATCCCTATCCTGAGGGCTCTTGCCCAGTGTCCAGTTTCCTGACATCTCTGATTTGCTGTGCTGAGTTCCCACCTCGGACAGTCATGTGACTGGGTCTTCCTAGGCCCTGCCCCCTGCCCCAGAGGGCTGTTTGTAAATCCTGAGGGAGGAGCAGTTATTCCTATGGCCCCAAGAGCTGTCAGAATCCCAGGGAGCAGGGATGGGGAACATTTTTTGGACCCAGTCTGGGACTACCCCACCCCCACCCTGCTGGGGAGGATACACAGAGCGAAATGGTGGGTCAGGGTTGTAATTACTCTTAATTCAGTTTATTGTTGAGTTCTGGAATCAACTCCCCAGACTTAGAAGTCGGGGTGGGGGGCTAGCGGGGGGGGGGGTGGTGGCAGAGCCAAAAGACAGTTCTGGATACTGCTATTGCTTTCCCTCAGCTTTACCCAAGATCAGTTTTGTGGGCCTTGATTGTTAGTGAAGTGCTGGCTGTCTTTGACCTGCCCCCCCTTGAGAAGTAAGTGGGCCCTGTGCCCCACCCCCACTGCCGGGAAGGCCCTGGGTATCCCCATTCTCTGTCTCAGGCTCCTCCTGACTCTCGGTTGGAAGGGGGTGTTGCAAGGGCCATCCATGAAAGGTGGAAGTAGTAGAGGCTGGCCTGTGCCCACGCCTCAGCTCAACCCGAGTGTCTGCCGGTGGAGCTTGGCTGGTGCTTATGACTTTCTCTGTTTATGTGCCCCTCTCCTTTGATCTTTCATGCCACAGGGGTCAGGGTAAGTCAGGCTAACCAGGAGAGAGACCCCCCCTCAAAATAAAGGACCTTCAGGCCAAGTGGCTCAATTTGCAGACCTAAAGGGTAGCCCATCACTTCCTGGGCCTGTTTTAGACATGGCTGCCTCCCTTGCTGGGTGCCCAGAATGCTGGGAGCTGGGGGCATCTATAATTCAGAGGGCAGAGTTCTGGGTCATCTCCCTGCCATGTTCCCTTTGCCAGATGAGAGGTGGAAGAAGTCCTTGGCCAGGGTGACTTGGATGCCCAGGGTGACTCGACTCAGAGTTCTGGTTTCTGTTCCTGGCCGCATCACAGGCCCTCCTGGCCGGAGCACCACTGAGGCCCCAGCGGCATCAGGTAGGCCTGAGATCCTCTGATAAAAGAGCAAAGGCTCTGGTGAGCCAACCTCCTTCACCTCCCTCAGGGCTGCCCCTGCTTCTGACACTGCACATCCTGACAGTTAATCCTCAGCTCTTCAGTTTGCTCTGGAAACCTGGAAATCACCTTTGAAATTTCCCCTCTTTGTTCTCACTGCCAAGGGCAGAGAGGGAGTAGAGAGGCCCGAGAGGCTGAACAGGGGAGTTTCTAGTTCTTGAAGTCGCCTCTATGCGGCTATGAGAAAGAGATGGTGCTGTCCATCAGCATAGACATCTGGAGCCCTTCCCCCAATCCTGATTCTTGTGCACTGACCCCTCCTCCCCTGCTCCCCAAACACACTCATCCCCAAGAGGGAAATAGATACCAAGGAGAAAGGGGGTGTTGGTGAGTACTCAGTTCCTCCAGAGACCTAGCTGTAACCTGAGCAGAGGGGTGCACTTCGAGATCACCCAAGGGCGTCTGATATTCCCTGGGACATGTAACGGGCCCTCTCTGGAACTGGCTGGGAGCTGACCACATCTTCTCAAACGGGCCCGGGACCAGTTAGAGACTCAATCTCCTCTAGGCCAAGAATTCCACAGTGGTGCTGGCAACTTCACCACTTGCCCTTTCCAGATCTCTAAGCCCCTGGGAAAAGGCTGAGGGATATCCTGATTGAAGCCACTGGAAAAGCAGCATCCGGGGCTGTGATGACGGATGTTTTCCTGCTTCCTCTTGGTGATGGTGGCAGGGAGGGGCTGGGAAGGGAAAGGCTTCCCAGGTGGACAGCTTTGATAACTCTCCTTTAGGAGGAAGTAGAAAGAGGAAGTCCTTTTCCTATGTCCCCACTCACCTCAGTCCCCAAGCCCTCAGAAAGATCCCCAAAGGGTAGCTCACCCAGGCTTTCTCATTTCCCCCTCTGTGGGATGACAACAGTTCCTAGATCCATTGGAACTTGGCCAGGCAGTGCTGACTGAAGAACCCCAGGGTGAACCCTGGGCTCCATTCTCTCGTCCAAAAACTGCCTCATGAGAGCTAGGGGTAAAGAACCCAAATGAGGGACACCATGGCACATGACCAACATGTGGAGGAAAAAGAGGGGGCTTGCTGTTCAGATAAGACTCCTGGGCCCGGGGCGCCTGGGTGGTTCAGTCAGTTAAGCGCCTGACTTTAGATCAAGTCATGATCTCACAGTTCATGGGCTCAAGCCCCAGGTTGGACTCTGTGCTGGCAGTGCGGAGCCTGCTTGGGATTCTCTCTCCCCTCTCTCTCTCTGTCCCTCCCTTGCTTGTGCTCTCTCAAAATAAATTTTAAAAAAACTTAAAAAAAAAAAAAGCTTCCAGGGCCCATCTGTAGGGACTGGCCTGCACTGAGCTGCCAGTGGGTCCTTAGAGAACCTCAGAAGGCATTTAGCATATCTGTGCCTTTTCTTGACTTGGCCACAAGCAGGTGAGCAGGAGGGTCTGTCAAGGCCAAGGCCTGAAGGGTGGGTGGGTTCCTTAAAAAGAATATGCCAGACAGGCCCTAGGGAGACAGGATAGGTACGGGAGCCTTTTCTTTTTCTTTTTTTTTTTTAGTGTATTTTTTTTTTTTCTTAATTTAAAACCCAGGAATCCTCATTTTTGACCAGTTGTGCTTTTATTAATAAGTATGAATCATGAGCAAGTAGTCATGCAGGAAACTTTATCCTCTGCCCACCCACCCACAGAAAAGGCTAGTGCTGGAAATGAACAGAACACAGCAGGAAATGAGTGAAGGTAGAAGAGGGGAGCGGGGGAGCTGCAGCTTTATCTTTGAGGAGCATTTGGGAGGGAAGGGCTCCCAGAGTCTGTTAGCAGGAACAGAAAAGCCTGCCATAAGGCACAGAAGACTGTCCCTGCCAGTGAAACCAAACCACCTTTTGAAACTTTCCACTGGGGCCATTTTGCAGGTGGAGCCAGGAGCTCAAGTCTCTGCCTGGTGGGGGTGGGAGTGGAGGTGAGGAAAAACAGCAGGGAATACACTGGGGCTTAAAAGTTGTCTGGATACACTCTGACTTGGTGGAAAGACAGAATTGGGAATCCCGAGACCTGATTTGACATTCTGACCTTGCTAATTATCAACGTGACTTTAAGCAGGTTGCTTAACCCTTCTAAGACTCCTTTTATCTATACAATCGGAGAAACAATACCTACCTTTTAAAGAGTGGCCGTGAGGATGATGTGAGGAAATGTATGTGAAGGCAGATTGCAAAGTCTAAAGCACAGAACAAATGTAAGGGGCATTTGCATATCAGTTTACTTCCACTTACAAATAGACCCAGGGTCTAACCTGGATGAGTCCTACACACCTTCCTCCCTGCCAGCTGAAGCACAGCGCCTTCCCTGCCCACCCCATGCTAATTGTTAACTGGCTTGCCCTCTATCTTCAGCCATCTCCAAGATCACAGCTTTTTTTCTGGTGGAAAGGAGCTGCGAAATGTGGCTTTGGCCAGTGCGGGAGAAGGGGCCTTTATGTGTACCAGCAAAGACCCGATTGTTACTGAATCCAAACTGGGCTGCTTTTCCCAATTATCTCCACTACTCTTCTGGTCTCCACTTTCAGATGCCAAGTTTTAACTCAGAACAAAAGCTCCTGTCGGGACTGATTTATAATCCAGATCTGCTGACGGGGCCCTAGTGTTCCTCCCCTCCAGGACTGCACCCGCTTAAAGTTACCACCAGAGCCTCGGGGCTCCAGACTCTACCTCTGTCATTTGCCCTTAGCCAAGAGGAGGCAAGGCATCTGTGTCTGGGTGCCGGTGGGCCGGCCTCCCTGGAGTTTGTCCACCTGCCCAGCTCCGAGAACCAGCTGGCAAGGTCCACCCCAGCACGGAGGCCAGAGCTACAAGTGACTTCTAGGAGCCACTGTGGGCAGAGGCAGGCTGTTCTAAAGGTGGTGGTTCGTTCTCCAGCGCGGCTCCCCTCAGCCGCTTTCATCTGAAAACCAGGGCTCATGTCACTTGTTATTCAGTCACCCAGTGGCATCAGAAGGAGTCATTTCTTGGGGGTAGGCTCTGTGCAACAGGAGTGGAGGGTTGTCTTCACCGGGAGCTGGGTAAGGGTGCTGCTGCCCCTCTGTGTGGAGCATGAAAAACAAGGGGCAGACTCGCTGGAGATGAGTGGGTCATCCTGGTTGGTAAGACCCGTTCCAGTCTGACTGAGGGGGCCGGTGGGCGTTGGGGCCAAGAAACGAAGTAGAACTGGGGGGCAAAAGAGAGACCACTTAGGTCCGCCCCGAAGAGGAGCCTCGGTTTCTCCTGCACCCCTCCCTCGGATACTCGCTCCGAGGTGGCTTGCTCGCGTTCGTTCCTGTAACTGCAGCGTGGGGAGCCCCTCAACCCCATTCCTGACTCCGGTCGCCCAGTCCGCAGTTGGCCTTAGGGGACACTTCAGAAAGACCGGGTGAGTCCGATCCCCCTAAGGCAATGCCCGGAGTCCCTCCTCCGCCCCACCTCCCGGCGCGGTGGCGCAGTCCGGGACTTCGAGGCGCGGGGCGGCAGGGCGCGGGGAGGGTCGGGGGTCGGAGCCCGCGGGAGGGGAGGTGGGAGACCGGCGGGTCGCGGCGGGTCTCAGCCCCCTCCGGGGCAGGCCTTCGCGTCCCGCCCCCGGCCTCCGCTCGACCCCCTCCCACCCCGCCTGACGTCAGGGGGTGGGGGGCGGAGAGCGGCGGCAGCTCTGGAGAAAGAGCCGGCGCCCGGCGCGGTGGCGCGGGGAGCCCGAGCCCAGGGGCGCCGAGCCGAGCCGGGACCGAGGGGCGGTGGCAGAGGGGACAGCGGAGGAGGGAGGGCGGGCGCGCGCAGGCGGGCGGTGGCGCGCGGGTAGGGGCGGACCGTGATCCAAGCCCAACGCGAGGGCGGCGCCCAGGGATTCAAGCCGCGAAGAAGAGGTGAGTGAGGCCAGGGTAGCGCGGGGCGGGAGCGCCAGGGTTCCGGGGCCGCCGCTTTGTCCCCCTACTCGGTCAGGGGCTGCCGCACGCGCGAGGGACTGAGTCTGGGGGCGCACGGAGGGGTAGCAGCGGGGACAGCTGTCCGTCCGAGATCCTTCCTGCGCCCCTCGCGGGCTGCCAGGCGGGGGCTCGGGAGCCGGGCGAGCAGTGCCCGCAGCCATAGCGTCCGGAGGCGCAGACTGGTCAGGGGGAGTGGGGCTGATGGGACCGGGGGTCCCCCTTGCTGTCAGGTCGGCAGCCAGGATCCTCTCCAGGCCCCCGAGCTGCCCCCTGCTCCCCCACCCCCGACGGAAAGTTTGGGGCGGGCTTGGACTGAGGCCGATGTTGTGGGATCGGATTTCCCTGCCGCGGCCCCCCGCCCGCCCGCCTGCTCAGGCTGAGGAGGCGGGTTGTCCTGGAAAGCCAAGCTCCCGACCCGAGCCGGGCCGCACAGTCCCCGGCAGGAGCGCTCACCCTGCAGCCGCGGAAGCCCTGTTCGTGCCACCCGTGGTCCGGGTGGGCGAGTGTGGGGGGCGCACCGCCTGGGCCCCGCGCTCCTCCAGCCCCCACCCAGCCGTGCCCCTGCTTCCCCGCCCTGGGAAGAGCTGGGGGTGGGGGAACCAGTGTGCTGGCCGATTCTCCGAGCGCGCCGCGGGGTCTGGCCCTGGCCTAGGGTGAGGGGCAGAGGGAAGGCTGGGGGTGTGTTGGGGGGACGGAGGAGGGAGGGGTGAACGTATCCTCAGCCCCCCGCCCTTCCAGTGCTGGGATACTGGGCCGACAGGGGGCGTCCGCAGGCCGGGCTCGCCACGCTCCCAGCGCCGCCGCTTTGTTTGCGTTCAAATCCCGGGAGCTGGGGGAGGGGAGAATCCGGGGGGGGGGGGGCGGTGGTGGTGATCAAGGACGAGGTCTTGGCGGGTACCCTTTGTTTTGGGGTGAGCAGGTCCCCAGATTCTGTGTCTCTGTACCTGGCACTGGAGGGCTGGGGCAGTAGAAATTAATCCAGATGGCTTGCCCAGGCTGGGGTCCCGGGTGCGCAATCCCTGAGTTGGGAAGGTTTGTCAGATCCTGGGGGAGCGCAGCAGGCGCCTGTCCTGCACCGGGCGTCCCCCGCGGTCGAAGAGGAACCCCTCTCGCGCTCCCCACCCACCCCTCGTCTCCCCCCGCCCCCGCCTGAGAGCGTCGTGGGGAGATCCCTGATTAGACTGGAGCCGGCTCTGTTGTCCCGCCATCTCTCAGCCCGAGGGTTAGTGTCTCTTAGGAGGCTGTGCGAGGAACAGGATGAGGCCCGGGTCATTTCCACGCCCATCCCACCCACTTCCTGCCTCCCTTCTTGGGCAACAAAGGGGCCTCGGGAAGCTGGGCCCCTTCGGCTCCTGGCCCCACTTCGGCCGTGCTGATGTGGAACCGGTGTTTGGGGCTCTGCCTGGCTATTGTCTGCGCTGGGGGAGGGGACAGGCTGGGGCCGGGACCCCCTCACGCCTGCTGCATTAAGTCTCCCTCCTTGGGGGGCTTCTGCCACCGCCCACCCACCGTATGCCCCTTCACCCTGCGAAGGGGTTTGCGTGCCAGAAGTACATCTTGGGGCTGGCTGGAGCCCCAGTGGGGGCAGGTCCTGCTTCCAAAGGTTATTTTAAGAAATCCTCAAATCTGTCAGGCCTGAGTGTGGGGGAGGGGGGCCCCCTTTTTATTTTCTCAAACAACTTCCTGTTGAGAGGGAGTGGGTGAGAGCCTGGAGGCTAGAGAAGGCTTCTTGGAGTGTCCACTCCTCCAGCTGATTCAGCTCCTCTCCTCCCCTCTGGGGGACCCCAGCTCCTTCCAAACCTGTGGGGGCTGGACCCAGGTGTGGGAGGGGACTAGGTCTTTGCTCCAAGGACTGGGCAAGTGGGGAATCCAGGGGCCTCCTGGGAAAGCCTGTCACTGCCTCCCGGCTTGGGCTTGTGTGGGCCCCCTTCCGGTCTGTTTTCTCTGGCTATGATTCTGACCCTTTCTTTTCCCCCAGCAGGGCAGCTGGCCTGGAGCTTAGAGCCGGGGCGTTTGCCATGGCCCCACACTGGGCTGTCTGGCTGCTGGCAGTGGGGCTGTGGGGCCTGGGCATTGGGGCTGAGGTGTGGTGGAACCTGGTGCCCCGGAAGACGGTATCTTCTGGGGGTGAGTGCCTAAAGTCCTGAGGAGGAAGGCCAGGAGGGACTACTCGGGGGAGAAGAGCAATTGCTTCTAGATCATGCCAGCTTTATTCTGTTATTGGGCTCAAAACCCACCAATGTATCGGACACAGCTTTCTAAGAAATGTGAGTGAGTGACCCCAGGGACCCAGAACTGGGAGTCCTGGGATATCTCTTCTTCAGACAGGACCTGTCTGGTCCTGTTATGCAAGAAGAGAGACCATTCTCTATCACTCTTCCATGCCTTACTTCTGGAACTAGCGCTTACACTGAGAGCCCACAGAGACAAAACTGAGCCAGGACAGGCATAAAGCAAAGAGTGTCACCCCCTTCCCCAAAGTCTTTCTAGCTCTCTGCCCCCAGGAGCCCCCTTATCAACCCTAATAGACCCCCTCTGCTGCTGCCCTGACACTTGTGCCCTCTGGTGGTCCTGGATGTGTTTATGCATGTGCTCATGGGGGGGGGGGGGGGGACAGCAGACTTGACAGTCCTTTGAGCACACACACCTGTAGTAAGAGATGATGTCAGGTGTTTGTATCATCACTGTGCTCTGGGGACCTGGGATGAGCTCACCTCCCACAGGCTCCACTCGGGTGCTAATGAAGCCCTCCCTTGCCAGCCTGTGTCTGGCTCAAAAGACTAAGACTGGTTTAGGGGGACCCTGAGGACAGGTCAGCAGCTATTTTGGGGGTTGATGTAGGAATCTTGTGACTATATTAATATTGTAGTACTTTGCATGGTGAATGACAACGAGGCTTCCCAGCCCCAAGGCTTCAGTTTCTGTCTGTGGTCCCCAGCTTCTGGTTTCCCTTGACCACCCTGGCTTGACCTCCTAGCCCCAACTAAGTCTTCCTGTCATCCCTGTTTGTCCCAGCAGCCAGTTGCTCTCGTATTTCTGGCAGCCTGGATTTAGGTCCTGCTGGAGTGAAGAGTTTCCAAAGGCAAGGAGTGATTACACTTCTGTACCTACTGCTCTACTGGATCAGGGGCCAGGGCCTCGCCAGACCCTGATGTGGGTAGCAGGCAGTGAAAAAGGAAGCCGTAGCAGAGGAAGCTGGGAGAGGGAAGAGCCCAGCTCAGCAGCCAGAGGCGCTGCTGACCCTGAGAGTGAGGGCCATCAGTCTGATGGCTTCCTCTGGCCGGAAGCTGTGGCTGAGATATCTTTCCTTCCTCCTTACCAGCCCAGATTTGCCTCCTGCCAGGCTGGGAAAGGCCAGGGAGGCTTGGGTGGAGCTGTTAGAGCCAAAAGGCTATTAAAGAAGGCCCTTTATTGCCAGCCAGGGTGCTTGGCTGGCATCTGCTTGTGGGGTGCTGGCTGTAGTGTGGGAACAGGGGTGATTGGGCCCAGGAGACCACTGTAGAGAGGAAGGCTAATTCTGGGGGGAGGGGGATGCCTGGAGCTCCAGGAAGGCCTTCCCATTCACCACCCTGCTCACTACCCCCTTGTCCCTGCAGAGTTGGCCACAGTAGTGCGGCGGTTCTCCCAAACGGGCATCCAGGACTTCCTGACATTGACCCTGACTGAGCAGACAGGACTTCTGTATGTGGGGGCCCGGGAGGCCCTGTTTGCCTTCAGCGTGGAGGCGCTGGAGCTGCAAGGAGCGGTGAGAGGCGGGGGGGGGGGGGGGGGGAAGATGGGGGTGGTTGGGAGCGGGAGGCACACAGGAGTGATGAGAGTGGCAGGGCCCAAAGGGGCTTTGCTTGATCAAGCTGTCCCCTCAACCCTGCTGCCCCTATGCTGTTCTCCCCTGTGGAAATCTTGCTCAGTGTCCAGGTCCACCCTCCTGGCAGAGTGGGCATGCTGCTTTCCCCCACCTGCAGCTTTGGGCCGGGTTGGGGCTTCTGTCCTCTTCTTCTGTCCCAAAGAATGGGGTCTGTGTGTCCTCACTTGGTGTCCCCATGTGGCTGCCACAGGCCATGCTTGTGGCACATGCTCAGTGTGTACCTGGGATGTTGATGCGCCCCCTCCTCTTCCTAGATCTCGTGGGAGGCACCAGCTGAGAAGAAGGCCGAGTGTATCCAGAAAGGGAAGAGTAACCAGGTGAGTGCTCAGGATACCACCAGGAAAGCCAGAGCCCCTGATACCGGCCAGGCCTCGCGGCGCATGCTGACTACCCCACCCCCGCCCTCTCCCTTGGTCCCAGACCCATTCTTGGTTTTTGTGTGCCAAGTGCCAGGTCCTCATACTTTAACTGGATGCTTTTCTCTCCCCAGACGGAGTGTTTCAACTTTATCCGCTTCCTGCAGCCCTACAACACATCCCACCTGTACGTCTGTGGTACCTACGCCTTCCAGCCCAAATGCACCTACATCGTGAGTGCTGTTTTCTCCTTTCAGTCCCCTTCCTTGCCCTTCTCTGGACTCCCTCCTGGGCACTTCTGCATCTCCTCCTCCTCGTCTCTTCCCTACCCCTAGGACATGCTTACCTTCACTTTGGAGCGTGGAGAGTTTGAGGATGGGAAGGGGAAATGTCCCTATGACCCAGCCAAGGGCCACACTGGCCTCCTTGTGGGTGAGTGGCTGTCCCTGCTGCAGGCTGGGGAGTCCCCCAGAACTTGTTCTCGCTTTGGGGCTGTGTGTCCCGAATGTGTCTTCACGTCACTTCTGGTCTACCTGATCATCTGTCTCCCACAGATGGCGAGCTGTACTCGGCCACGCTCAACAACTTCCTAGGTACAGAGCCTGTTATCCTGCGCAACATGGGCCCTCACCACTCCATGAAGACAGAATACCTGGCCTTCTGGCTCAATGGTGAGCCTGGAGGAGCTGGCGTGCGGACAGGGGGAGCCATGGGTGGGGGCCCTGCAAGGGTCCCAGGACCCCCTCCCCCGCTAACCCTTCTCTCTTTCCTGTAGAACCTCATTTTGTAGGCTCTGCCTACATACCAGAGAGTGTGGGCAGCTTCACAGGGGACGATGACAAGGTCTACTTCTTCTTCAGTGAGCGGGCAGTGGAGTATGATTGCTATGCGGAACAGGTGGTGGCTCGGGTAGCCCGAGTCTGCAAGGTACGGAGTCCTGCAGTGGTGAGCCCTGGGAGCCCTGCCGGCTTGGCAGGACTGACTGGCAGTGTCCCCTTGCCATCTGCCAGGGCGACATGGGGGGTGCACGGACCCTGCAGAGGAAGTGGACCACGTTCCTGAAGGCGAGGCTGGTGTGCTCTGCCCCCGACTGGCAGCTCTACTTCAACCAACTGCAGGCACTGCACACCCTGCAGGATGCCTCTTGGCACAACACCACCTTCTTTGGGGTTTTTCGTGCACGATGGTGAGTTGGCCAGGAATCCTTAGGGGTGGGAGGAAGGGATCTGTGGGTACAGTCTTCTGGGTGAAGTCCAAGTGGTCAGTTGACCGGAAGCCAAGGAAGATGTTAGGCATCTGCCCCTTTTCAAAGCCTCCCTGGGGGAGATGCACAGTGCCCTGCCCCCAGTGGTATATTAAAGCTGACAACAACATTGCACACGCCCACGACTGCTTTGTGCTGGTCCCTGTCTTCCCGGTACTTGCCATGAGCTGGAGTAAAGTGGGCACCACGCCTGACTCGGGGTCCCTCCCTTGTCCTCACAGGGGCGATGTGGACCTGTCAGCAGTCTGCGAGTACCAGTTGGAAGAGATCCAGAGGGTATTTGAGGGTCCCTACAAGGAGTACCGTGAGCAAGCCCAGAAGTGGGGCCGCTATACTGACCCAGTACCTAGCCCACGGCCAGGCTCGGTGAGCAGAGCAGGGATGGGCTCCTGCCCTCAGCCGCAGTACCATTCCCACATGCTGACAGCTCTCCCCCCTTCACCCCTCCCCAGTGCATCAACAACTGGCACCGACGCCATGGCTATACCAGTTCTCTAGAGCTGCCTGATAACACCCTCAACTTCATCAAGAAGCACCCACTGATGGAGGAGCAAGTAGGGCCTCGGTGGGGCCGGCCCTTGCTTGTGAAGAAGGACACCAACTTCACCCACCTGGTGGCTGACCGGGTTACAGGACTTGATGGAGCCACCTATACGGTGCTGTTCATTGGCACAGGTAGGCACGTGGCTATGTGGGCATGGCTACTGGAGGCTGGAAGAAGGCCTGTGTGTCTGCGGCAAGGAGATCTGGAGATGCCCCAGGGGCCCCGTGTCCTTTCATTTACGCCTGTCCTCCCTCAACCCCCACAGGAGACGGCTGGCTGCTTAAGGCTGTGAGCCTGGGGCCCTGGGTCCACCTGATCGAGGAGCTACAGGTGTTTGACCAGGAGCCTGTGGAAAGCTTGGTCCTATCCCGGAGCAAGGTAGTAATCAGGCCCCACCCACCTGTCCCTACACCTTCCCTAGTCCTTTGCTTGGCCAGTACAGGGGTGGGGAGGCACTCGAGCACACCTCGCTTAGCTTGGGCGAGTTCCAGGAAACAAGTGCTCACGGAATCTGTGCTCCGCGGGCGTTATATATAGCCAGGTCCCCGTGGGGCTGTGTTCCCAGCATTGGGCCTTGGCAGCTGCTTTCCACGCTTCCTTCGGACCCCTTGAGGTTGTGCTGTGCCTCTGCTACCTACAGCCTCTTCTCTGATGGTGCCACTGTTGGTCGGGCCTCTTGGACTGCATTTGTTATGATGCGCTCATGATGCTACCTACTGGCTGCCAGTTGCCCTCCAGTCCCAACCCGTTCACCATTTCCCCAAAGTGCTACCCTCCCCTTCTGGTCTGTTTGTGACACCCCTGAACTTTCATGTGCTTGCCTTTGACCAACTATCGTGGCTCAAATTGTTCTCCAGAACATGGAATAATGGCAAAAAGAAAGTCTGTAGTTGAAGAAACACACAGATTGGCAGTCACCATTCAAAGAGAGGAAAACACCTTATGCTATGCTCGTGCTATTGTGAAGGCTGACGGGCCTAGCGGAAAACACACTTCCTGAACTATTTATACTGTACTGGAGTGTGTGTGCGTGTGTGTGTGTGCGTGTGTGTGATTATATTCCTCAGCCTCATGGTTCTGCTGTTCCTATCTAAGAAGGTCACATCTATAAGGTGCTTAGGATTGTGTATGGCTTGTAATAAGCCCGCTCCGTGTTCTCTGGTCCTTCGATTTCTCTCCTCAGACTTCAGCACTGCCCTCTTCCTGCTTTGGCTCCTTTTGCCCCTTTGCTCTCATGTAGCAGTCCGAGCTGCCCCTGGGCCATGTCCTGGCCTGGCTGACTGTCCTGTGCCTCGCTTCTCTTGCAGAAGCTTCTCTTTGCAGGCTCCCGCTCTCAGCTGGTTCAGCTGCCCCTGGCTGACTGCATGAAGTACCGCTCTTGCGCAGACTGCGTCCTCGCTCGGGACCCCTACTGTGCCTGGAGTGTCAACACCAGCCGCTGTGTGACCGTGGGTGGCCACTCTGGGTGAGTGGGTCTCTGCACATGCTGGAACCAGGGGTGAAGGGCAGGGTGGATGGAGTCAGGATGCCCATAGACCCTGCTTCCCCCACCAGGTCCTTGCTGATCCAGCACGTGACAGTCTCAGACACCTCAGGCATTTGTAACCTCCGTGGCAATAAGAAAGGTGAGCTGTCTTTTCTGTCCCTCTCCCAGTAGGACGGGCCCTAGGCCAGAGCTGGAATGTCTGCATCTCCCTGTGGCCCTGAGTTTCCTGTGCTAACTCTGCTTTCTCTTTCTCTACTGCTGCAGTCAGGCTCACACCCAAAAACATCACCGTGGTGGCAGGCACAGACCTGGTGCTGCCCTGCCGCCTCTCTTCCAATTTGGCCCATGCCCGCTGGACTTTTGGGGGCCGGGACCTGCCTGCCGAACAGCCCGGCTCCTTCCTCTATGATGCCCGCCTACAGGCCCTGGTTGTGATGGCCGCCCAGCCCCGCCACGCCGGGGCCTACCACTGCTTTTCAGAGGAGCAGGGGGCGCGGCTGGCTGCTGAAGGCTACCTGGTGGCTGTGGTGGCGGGTCCATCGGTGACCCTGGAGGCCCGGGCACCCTTGGAAAACCTGGGGCTGGTGTGGCTGGCTGTGGTGGCCCTGGGGGCCGTGTGCCTGGTGCTGCTGCTGCTTGTTTTGTCCCTGCGCCGGCGGCTGCGGGAGGAACTGGAAAAAGGTGCCAAGGCGGCGGAGAGAACCCTGGTGTACCCTCTGGAGCTGCCCAAGGAGCCTACCAGCCCCCCGTTCAGGCCTGGCCCCGAGGCCGATGAGAAACTCTGGGATCCGGTTGGCTACTACTACTCGGACGGCTCCCTCAAGATTGTGCCTGGACACGCTCGGTGCCAGCCCGGGGGCGGGCCCCCTTCTCCACCTCCAGGCATCCCCGGCCAGCCCCTGCCTTCTCCGACCCGGCTTCACCTGGGGGGCGGGCGGAACTCAAATGCCAATGGCTACGTCCGCTTACAGCTGGGAGGGGAGGACCGCGGCGGGCTTGGGCACCCGCTGCCGGAGCTCGCTGATGAACTGAGGCGCAAGCTGCAGCAGCGCCAGCCGCTGCCGGACTCCAATCCTGAGGAGTCCTCGGTATGAGGGGCCCCCACCGCTTCACAGGGGCAGCGTGGGAGGTGCAGCTCCTACTTTTGCACAGGCATCAGCTACCTCAGGGACATGGCGCGGGCACCTGCTCGGCCTGGGACAGACCCTGCCCAGCACCCGTCCGGCCATGAGGACCTGCTCTGCTCAGCACGGGCACTGCCACTTGGTGTGGCTCACCAGGGCACCAGCCTCGCAGAAGGCATCTTCCTCCTCTCTGTGAGGGGCTGTGAATCACGGACACATAGGACCCCAGCAGCCAAAACTTTGCAAGGCAGAAGTTGGAGATGTGGGTGTGTTTGTATCTATATGTACGTGTATGTGGGTGTGTGCATGTGTGTGTGTGCGTGACATAGTCTTTCTGTTTCTGTGTGTGTGCCTGTATGTGTGTGTGTGATAGTCTTCCTTTTTCTGTCAAGTCTTCCCTTGGCCTGGGGGTCCTCCTGGTGAGTCATTGGAGCTATGAAGGGGAAGGGGTTGTATCACTTTGCCTCTCCTACCCCCACCTGTCCCAGTGTGGGGCAGCGATGTACATATGGGGGTGGGCTGGGCAGGGTGCTGTGCTCCTTTTGGGGGGTCCAGGGCTCTGGGGGTGGGCCTGGTCCTGCTCCTAGGGCTGTGAATGTTTTCAGGGTGGGGGGAGGGAGATGGATTCTCCTGTGTGTTTGGGGCAAGGGTGGGAGGGGCCTCCCACTTGGCCCTGGGGTTCAGTGGTATTTTATACATGTCCTCCCGAATGGGGCTGGGAAAGGTTGTGTGGGGGGAGGGGGAGGGAGGAGAGAGGGTGGGCATGCTGTGGATATTGCATATCCTCTCCCAGCCCTAGGAGGAGGGCTCCTAACAGTGTAACTTATTGTGTCCCCGCGTATTTATTTGTTGTAAATATTTGAGTATTTTTATATTGACAAATAAAATCGAGAAAACAATGTTACTGTGGTAGGGATAAGACATTTGGGCTAAAACATTCTGAGCTGGACCAGCCTCACCTCCCTATAGTTCTGGGTCAGCTGCCCCTAATATTGTCTCTACCCTCCTGCCTGTGCCCCTCTCCAGTCGGGGAATAGCCCAGGCGCCAGTGTTTTCCCAGAGTGGTAGCTGTGAGGCTGGGAACCAGACCAGAGCCACAGCCTCTTCAAGCCAGCTTTGGCTTCTGGCCAAAGGGAGAAGTTAGGGCACTGGGAGGCAGGGAGAGTGGGGAGGGGCTTGGTTTCCCAGAACTCTGGGAAGGCGAAGTGGGAGTGAGGGGTAAAAGGAGAGGAACTTCTTAGAGCTTAAGGTTGTATGGACTGGCTTGTGTGAAGATGGGGCTCTGAACCAGCTTAGGGGAGGAAAGGCTACCTCCATCTTACCTATGCCCTAGGAATGTTAGTCCTGAACACTTCAGCTATGTGGAGCATGGAACTTCCCCACTACCACCCAGTGTGCACCAAGCCACTGCCCTATCTAAGTAGTGGTACAAGGAGGGCCCAGATACTTGTAAGGAAAACAAGCCCCAGCCTGGATTCTGTCATTCATGCCCACAGAGAGAGACAGTTGAAAAGTCCTCCCCACACGTGACTGGTCTGGAGGGCCTGCGGTGGCTGAAATGGGCCGCTGCCCCGGGTGTCCTCAGCTGTAGGAAAGGGCTATGAATCTGGAGACTTCTGGGTACGCTAAGATTCCTGCATGGTCAATAAACCCATGCCCTGAGGATGTTGACATATGAAGACTGATTCAGTAAATTAGGTTCCCACTGTGGAATTGGGGGTTCGGTACAACCCAACGGCCCGTCCCTGGCCTCGGGGCTTACATGCTCCTAGTGGCAGGACAAGTGACCCCCTTCCTCCCACGGGGTCTTTCAAGAAATGGGCAGGAGGCACGTGAGGAAGGAGGAGGAAGCGAGGTCACTGGGCCTTGAGGGGGTGTGGAAAGACAGAACGGAGACCTTGGGGCGCGACCGGCGACTCCTGCCCTGGAGAAACCGGTGGCACACAGAACCTGGAGGGCCAGGCTCTGACAAGCGGCCGCACCCGCCCGCTGCGTCCCTGCAACCTACGAAGCCGGGGGCTCCGGCGCCCTCCGCCCGGAGGTGGGGGGGGGGGGGGGCGAGGGAATCCTACGCTGAGGCCTCCGCACTCCGCTTAGCCTGGGACGCCCTCGCGCGGCCGCCTCGGAGCGCGGTGGTGCGCCATAAGCCCCGCCCCGCCGCTTCCATTGATTCCCGAGCTAAAGCCCAGCTGGGTCGGCCTCCGAGGAAATCTTCGGCCGCCGAGGGGCGGATCCCAGAGCTGGTGCTGCCTCTGCTGCGTCCGCTCCGCCCACCCGCTGCGGCCGCGCGTGCGCACAACCGGCGGGGGCGGGGGCGGGCGCCAAGGCTGGCATGGCGGCGCCGCGGCCCTGCGCTGATAGCCCGTGCTGCTCTCATCCGGTTGTGGCGTCCGGTGTGCAACAGACGCTGGAGGAGATGGACTTCGACAGGGGTGAGGCTCCCCGCTGTCTCCAGGTCGCGGCACAAGGAGATGGCCGAGAAGCGGGACCCCGAGGGCCGCAGCGAGCCGGGTGGGAGCCCAGGGGGGCAGTGGGCTCCCAGCCCCCGCGTCAGTGAGATCCCACCAGGCACCTGGCAGGGGCTCCGCCACTAGAAACTTCGTCTCGTGTGCAGGTTGGGAAACTGAGGCCCTGGTTTTGTTAACTTTCCCAAGTGGTGGGGCGGAGCCCGTCTCAGCTGGTGCGCCCCCTAGAGACTCGGGGCCCCTCGGGTGTCTGGGGGGCCGGGCGGCAGAATCAGCAGCTCGGGGTATTGCAGCTACCCGGAGGGCACGGAGCTTCAGAGGGGGCTGCGCTGCGAAGAGAACTAACGTTCTGACCTCAGGTGTGAGCCCTAGTGTGTCGGATCCTGTAGGCTTTAGATATGGCACACACGGCCCTCAGCGCAGGTGATGTTATCTCTACCTTTGGGACCTGAGAAGTAACTCTTTTACCCCAGACTGTAAGGAGATCGTATCGCCATTAAGGAACACAGTAACGCTGAAAAAAAATGTCCTCTTTTCTTGGGAAGCCGTGTATTATCCCTCTGTGCAGAGGCAGCTTATTCAGTAATAACACTGTCCTCAATTGTTGGGTAGATGCTACTGCTTTATATGCATTCTGACCCAACTATTAAGTGACTCTTGCATCTGCTTACTTCCCTCCACTTCTGCCACCCTCTGGGCTACTGAAGCAATTCCCTCATGGGCCTTCCTGCTTCCACTCCTGCCCTCCTATGGTGTTTTCTTCTCTACATAGAGGCCAGAGTAACTTTTTGAAGGTATTAAATCAGGTGATTTCATTGCTCTTAGAATAAAATTCAGATTCCTTCCATGGCCTACAAACTGATCTAATCCCTGCCCGTTCTACTTCTCTGCCCTCATTTTATTCCTCATCCTTTTCTTTCCCCAGTCACTGCACTTCAGTTACACTGGGCTCAATTTTGGTTTCTCAGACATGCAAGATCTCTTTCTGACTTAAGGCCATTGTACTTGCTATCCCAGCTCCTTGGAATGAACTTCCTGCAACATCGGGCTAGCTAATGCTTTTCTCTCTGGTCTCAGGTCAAATGTCACCTCAGAAAGACCCACCCTGAACACCCCATTCTAGTAGTTCTCAGCTGGGGGCAGTTCTGATCCCAAATGGTCTTTGGCAATGTCTGGAGACAATTTCAGGTGTTACTGGGAAGGTGCTATGGCATCTTGTAGGTAGAGACCAGGGATGTTGGTCTACATCCTACAGTGCACAGGACAGTTCCTCATAGCGAAGAATTATCTGGTATAAAATGCCAATTGTGCTGCTGTTGAGAAAGAAACCTTGCCCTATCCAAAGTAGGGCCCCTTACCCTCCAGGTTACTCTGATATATTACATTACTTTAATTAAAGCAGTTTTCACAACCTGACATTACTTTGTTTACTTATTTATTATCTATTTCCCACACATGGGAAAGATCCTTGTCTGTTTTCTTGTGTGGATTCTTTTTCTTCATATCTACTTTCTGGGTTTATTTTCCCGTTTCCTGGAGTATATCCTTTAAAGTTTTTTCAGTGAGTATGCTTCTCCAACATTCATTCATTCATTTCTCTCTCTCTCTCTCTCTCTCTCTCTCTCTCTCAACTGTTATAAAATTCTACGTTGACAGTTATTTTTTTTTATCCCTCAAACCTTTGAAAATATTTTTCCTTTATCTTCTTTTGTCTGCTACTGTTAAGAATTTAGCTGATAATCTGCTTGTTACTCTTCAATGACTGGTGATTTTTTCTTTTTTGGTAACTTAAATGTTCTCTTTATTCTTGATGTTTGGTCATTTCACCATGGTAGATTTGTTTTGATCAGTTCTCCTTCAGATTTAATGTGGTTTTCATCTGAGAACTCATGGTTGCCTTTACTTGAGAATAATTCTCTCTCTCTTTTTTTATGCTTAGTTATTTTTGAGAGAGAGAGACAGACAGAGTGTGAGTGAGGGAGGGGCAGAGAGAGCAGGAGACACAGAATCCGAAGCAGGCTCCAGGCTCCCAGCTATCAACACAGAGCCCAATGCGAGGCTTGAACCCATGAACTGTGAAATCATGACCTGAGCTGAAATCAAACGCTTAACCAACTGACCCACCCAGGCACCCCTACTTCAGAATAATTCTTAGATGATATCTCTTCAGACATTTCCTCTCCTATTCTGTTCAGTTTCTCTCTCTTTTTTAAACTCAGACACATGTTGGTACAATCTGTCTTCTATGTTTCTTTACCTCTTTTTAATATTTTTGTCTTTACCATTCTGCATTCTGGGTGATTTCCAAGTCACTCACAGCTGGGTCTGCAGTACTGTCCAACCATCTGTTGTTGTTGTTGTTTTATTTCAGTGATTCTATTTTTTAATTTACTGACTTTTTTTTTTTTTTAAGTAATCTCTAAAACCGACATGGGACTCAGTCACATGCTCAACCAGCCGAGCCAGCCAGGTGCCCCTGACTTTTGTCTTAGATCTCCTTGTTCTTTTTTTACCCCTATCGTTCTGTTGATTTGTGGATTCTATTCCTTCATCTTTGTGAACACATTAAATGTTTTATTTTTTTATTTTTTAAAGAAAATTTTAATGTTTATTTTTGAGAGAGAGAGTGAGCACAAGCGAGCGAGGGGCAGAGAGAGGGAGACAGACTCTGAAGCAGGCTCTGCGCTGTCAGCGCATAGCCCAACATGGGACTCAAATGCATGAACTGTGAGATCATGACCTGAGCTTAAGTCGGATGCTCAACTGAGCCATCCAGGCACCCCTAAATGTTGTTTTAAAGTCTTTTAGATTGTGTTGTTATGGCTGATTTTTTTTTTTTTTAATTTTTTTTTTCAACGTTTTTATTTATTTTTGGGACAGAGAGAGACAGAGCATGAACGGGGGAGGGGCAGAGAGAGAGGGAGACACAGAATCGGAAACAGGCTCCAGGCTCCGAGCCACCAGCCCAGAGCCCGACGCGGGGCTCGAACTCACGGACCGCGAGATCGTGACCTGGCTGAAGTCGGACGCTTAACCGACTGCGCCACCCAGGCGCCCCATTATGGCTGATTTTTAAAGCACGCATTTTTCCATTTGTTGTATTTGCTGTCTCACATGGCAGTGGATTGCTTCTTGTTTTACAGCTTCTAATTTTTGAGCTCATAGGCTGAGCGGTGGGATGTCCTGTTTTGTAAGAGATTATCCACATACCTTTGTTGGCTTCTGGAGGTATAAAACATTCTTTTTTTTTAAAGTTGCCTCTGTGCAGCCCTTATAACATTCACTTGTCTGGGTCCATTTTTATTACAGATCCAGATTATGACGTACTCTTAGCTTGGGGGTTCTGCTCCCTAAAGGGTATAAATAAATATAGGTCCCACATCTCCAAGTTGCTTGATTTTTTTTTTAGGTTTCTTCTGCCTGTGCTGTCTTCTAACACCTATTGAAATGGTGCCTTTTCTCATTTCCTTTAAGTTTATATTCAGATGTCACCTTATCAAAGATGCCATCTGTGACCACTGCTCATATCCCTTCTCTGCTTTATTTTTCTTCATAGGTCTTAGTACCACCTGACTTATTTTTTTCCTGTTTGTCTCCTATAATTAGAATGTAACCTCCATAAGGCTAAAATTTGCAGGGCAAGGGGAGCACTGGAGATCAGGGATCTTTAATTCTTGGCTGATCCCTAATGCCCAGAAGAGTGCCAGATACATAGTAAGTATTCAGTAAATATTTGCGGAATGAGTGAAGTGCCTGTGCCTGGCAGCTTGCTTCTTGCTGGTATTCAGACCAGGAAAGTAGAGATTTTCCAGTCCCAGTTCATCCATGACATGGTACTTCCTGCCCCCCCGCTTTGTGCACAGAACCTTGCTGTATCTATTCCCTGCCATACACATGGCCTGCAGCCTTTGATGCAGACCCTGCCCAGTTGTTCCAGCCAAAGCCTCTAAGATGCATGTGCAGGGACACCTGGGTGGCTCAGTTGGTTAAGTGCTGACTTCGACTCAGGTCATGATCCTGCGGTTCATGGGTTCGAGACTGCGTCGGGCTCTGTGCTGACAGCTCAGAGCCTGGAGCCTGCTTCAGATTCTCTCTCTCCCTCTCTCTCTCTCTCTCTCTCTCTCTCTCTCTGCCCCTCACCTTCTCACACTCTCTTTCAAAAATAAACATTAAAATTTTTTTTTTTTAAATTATCTATGTCTAGTTACAAGGACTTTTGGGATTCTGCAGACTCAGTACCTGCTCACCACTTTGGCTGTGGTTTTCACCTTGTTCTGGCAGCTGGTAATGGCCTTCTCTTGCTTTTAAATTTGCCTGTGTATTCAAATATTTTAAACATTACCTTATCCAACATTTGTGTATTTGAAGTGGTTTGAAGAAGGGATTTCTGTGTCTGCCCAATTCTACTATCCTGATTAGACAAAGCCCCTTGTCTATCTTTTTTTTTTTTTTAACGTTTATTTATTTTTGAGAGAGCGGGGGAAGGGCAGAGAGAAAGGGAGACACAGAATCCGAAGCAGGTTCCAGGATCTGAGTTGTCAGCACAAAGCCTGACATGGGGCTCGAACCCACAAACCATGAGATCACGACATGAGCCAAAGTCAGATGCTTAACTGACAGCCACCCAGGCACCCCAGCCCTTTGTCTATCTTGTCCACGGCTACATCGCCACCTCCTAGGACAGCCCTTGGCACAGAGGAGATCTCAGTTAATATCATCTGTTGAATGAATAAATCCCCCATTTTATAGGTGAGAAAATGGAGATCAAGAGGTAAAGGAAGCGCTAAAAGTCTCCAGTCATTCAACATTATCCAGCACTTTGGTTGTCTTTCCACAGGAATCTGGTCAGCAGCCCTGAATGGAGACCTAGGTCGAGTGAAATATTTAATCCAGAAGGCAACAGACCCTAGCCAGCCTGACTCAGCTGGCTACACTGCTCTGGTGAGCTGGGGAGGAACACAGGGTCAGAGGAGGGAGAAGCTTTCACGTGGGATACGTGCTCCCTGTGGGGAAGGGGGTTATGTCGCCTTTACTCCTGCCCTTTCTTCTCTCCTAGCAGGTTTTCTGTTTTAAACATCAGGTGAACCTGTTTTTTTTTTTTTTTTTTTAATTAGTGTTAAAGTGTTTTACATCAATTATTTAATTTCATTTTCCTAACAGTTCTGTGACATAGGAATAATTATTATCCTCATTTGCCTGTTGAGGAAACTGATGCTAGAAATTAAGAAGCTTGCCCAGGTCATATAGCTGATGGAGATCGTCCTCTTGCTCCCGAGCCCATGCTCTCACCCCTCCATCACCCTCATTGCCTGCCTGGGCTCTGCTGTCTGAACTTGGTCTCTTTTCCCTGCAGCACTATGCCAGCCGCAACGGGCACTATGCTGTATGCCAGTTCCTGCTGGAAAGTGGGGCTAAGTGTGATGCCCAAACCCATGGGGGCGCCACTGCTCTGCACCGGGCAAGCTACTGTGGGCACACTGAAATTGCACGGCTCCTGCTGTCTCATGGGTCCAACCCCAGGTTGGTAGATGATGATGGCATGACCAGTTTGCATAAGGTATGCTCCCTTCCCCCCTTCAAAAACTTGGTTTTTGTCATTATAAAAGTTATAACATATTTGCTGTAGAAAACATGGGGAAAGCAGAAAAGGGAAAATGCAAATCACTTATAATGCCAGTGCTTACACTCATCACTTTAGGATTAACGTATCTGGCATTTTTCCTGTGCATGTAAATTAGAATTAAATGTATGGCATCATTTTTTTTTTCCTTCCTTTAGTGATATGCCATGAATGCTTTTCCATGAAGTTAGTTTTCTGAAGCTCACACCTACTTTAGGGGCAGCCCCTGGCTGGCTCAGTCAGTAGAGCATATGACTCTTGATTTGGAGTTGTGAGTTTGTGCCTTACATTGCGTGTAGAGATTACTTAAAAATCTTAAAAAAAAAAAAAAGTTGAATGACGCTTACACCTACTCTTACCTGTCCCTGTAGCCCACTTTCCATACTATAACCAGAGTGATTGCTTAATTAACCTTCTGACCAGAAATACCTACACATGGTGAAGAGTTTGAAGAGTACAAAACAGTGCAGCAGGAAAATGATTCCCTTCCAACCCTGATGCCTGGTTCGTCGATCTCCTAGGGCACCTCCCTCAAGGCATCACTGTTACTGATTTCTTATGCATATTTGAGAAATGGTTTATGCATGTTTATGGCATATGTGTATACATTTATTCTTCTCTCGGCTCCACTTGGTTTTCTCCCAGAGTGATGGTTTTTAAATTAATTCTGATCATGCCACACCTTAGAGGCCTTCAAGGCCTTAAGCTGCTTTACAAGGCTGTCTGGGGTTAGCCCCTGCCTGCTTCTCCAGTTTATCTTTTCTTCTTCTCTTCTCTTTTCCTTTCTTTTCCTTCCTTCCTTCCTTCCTTCCTTCCTTCCTTCCTTCCTTCCTTCCTTCTATATTTATTTATTTAAACAACCAACACACAGTAAAGAGTATTTTGGAGGGCGCCAGGGTGGCTCAGTCAGTTGAGCACTTGGCCTCAAGACTCTTGGTTTCGGCTCAGGTCATGATCTCATAGTTCATGAGATTGAGCCCTGTGTTGGGCTCTGTGGAGCCACTTTGGGATTCTCTGTCTCCCTCTCTGTCTGCCTCTCCCCTGCTCTAGTGCACGCACTCTTTCTCTCTCAAAATAAATAAACATTTTTTTATAAAAGAATATTTTTGAATTGTAGCCTACAAAACATAATTCTGGATGTGAAGTTTTATTTTATTATTTTTAAAATGTTTGTTTATTTTTGAGAGTGAGCAGGGGAGGGGCAGAGAGAGGGGGACAGAAGATCTGAAGTACAGATGCGGGGCTTGAATTCACAAACTGTGAGATTATGACCTGAGCCAAAGTCGGACACTCAACCGACTGAGCCACCCAGGTGCCCCTAAATTGTAAAACAGAAAAATTTAAGTAGTTGACCGCATGACTTACCATCAGAACCTGTGGCAGACACTTTTGCTGTCCACCAAAAATTTGTGTTCACTCTTCATATTAGAGACATGTCTCAAAGGGGGCTCTGCAATCACAGACAACTTTCAGTTCCCTCTAGCATGTAGTGTGGCAAGTTCTCAGCCATTAGAAGACAAGACACATTGATGAGCTTTCTCTAGGAGGGTTTTCTTTTAGCAGCCAGTGTTCCTCCTCCACACACTCTACTCTGCCTCCCCAGGCAGTAACAGAGACAGCTAGGGGTCAGCAAGTCCACAGCAAGCAATCTGGACTCCAGAAGCATGAGAGGAAGGTGCTTGTTTAAATACAGTAGCCTTGAGGGGCGCCTGGGTGGCGCAGTCGGTTAAGCGTCCGACTTCAGCCAGGTCACGATCTCGCGGTCCGTGAGTTCGAGCCCCGCGTCGGGCTCTGGGCTGATGGCTCAGAGCCTGGAGCCTGTTTCTGATTCTGTGTCTCCCTCTCTCTCTGCCCCTCCCCCGTTCATGCTCTGTCTCTCTCTGTCCCAAAAAAATAAATAAACGTTAAAAAAAAAAAAAATTTAAATACAGTAGCCTTGAAATGTTAGGTCAGCAAAGATAGAGTTCTTATTTTTATTTATTTTTTACACCTGACTTGAATAATACATGTTATAATTATTTTTTAATGTTTATTTAGAGAGTTTTGAGAGCGCAAGTGGGGGAGGGACAGGAAGGGAGGAAGACACAGAATCTGAAACAGACTCCCAGCTCTAAGCTGTCAGCACAGAGCCCGATGTGGAGTTCGAACTCACAAACCTTGATATCATGACCTGAGCCCAAGTCAGACATTTAACTGACTGAGCCAGCCAGACAGCCCAGTACATGTTATTTTTTAAAAAAATATATGATGGGAGCAAGGGTAACACTTTGATACAGACACTAGTAGATACATTAAAAAAAAATTGTAGTAGGGTTTTTTTTTGTTGTTGTTTTTTTAATGTTTATTTTTGAGAGAGAGCGAGGGAGGGGCAGAGAGAGAGGGAGACACAGAATCTGAAGCAGGGTCCAGGCTCTGAGCTATCAGCACAGGGCCTGATGCGGGGCTTGAACTCAACGATCTGCAAGATCACGACCTGAGTTGGAGTCGGATGTTTAACCACTGAGCCACCCAGGCGCCCCTGTTTTTGTTTTTTTTATACTTCATGATACGTCTTATATGAGGTATAGGCATAACGTAGACCACCATAATAAGTCAAGTCAAAGGAATTTTTTTGGTTTCCCAGTGTATATAAAAGTTATGTTTATACTATAGTATATTTAGTGTATGCTAGCATTATGTCAAAAAAAAATGTATGTACCTTAATTTATTTTTTTTTTAAATTTTTTTTTTCAACGTTTTTTATTTATTTTTGGGACAGAGAGAGACAGAGCACGAACGGGGGAGGGGCAGAGAGAGAGGGAGACACAGAATCGGAAACAGGCTCCAGGCTCCGAGCCATCAGCCCAGAGCCTGACGCGGGGCTCGAACTCACGGACCGCGAGATCGTGACCTGGCTGAAGTCGGACGCTTAACCGACTGCGCCACCCAGGCGCCCCTATGTACCTTAATTTAAAAATACTTCATTGCTGGGGCACCTGGGTGGCTCAGTCAGTTGAGTGTCCGACTTCAGCTCAGGTCATGACCTTGCAGTTTGTGAGTTCGAGCCCCCCGTTGGGCTCCGTGCTGACAGCTCGGAGCCTGGAGCTTGCTTCGGATTCTGTGTCTCCCTCTCTCTGCCCCTTCCCCACTCATGCTCTCTCTCTGTCTCTCAAAAATGAATAAACGTTAAAAAAAAAATTTTTTTTAAATAAAAAATAAAAATACTTTATTGCTAAAAAATGCTAACCATCATCTGACCTTTCAGCAAGTTGTAGTCTTTGTACTGGTAGAGGGTCTTACCTCAATGTTAATGCCTGCTCCGGGTATCAGGGTGGTCAGGGTAGTGGCTGCTGAAGCACTGGATCACGGCAGTTTCTTAAACTAGGACGACAATGAAGTTTGCCACATTGATTGACTCTTCCTTTCACTTGAGCACTGAGAGGCCATTGTAAGGTTGTTAATTGGCTTAATTTCAATATTGTTGTGTTTCAAAGAATAGGGAAGCATGAGGAAGAGAAAGACTGGGGAACCAGTCAGTGTAGCAGTCAGAACACACACATTTATTAAGTTCAGTATCTCATATGGGTGTGGTTCATGGCATCCTAAAATAATTATAGTAGTAACCTCAGAGATTAGTGATCACAGATCATATGGAACTAGAAAAGACCCTGAATAGCCAAAGCAATCTTGAAAATCAAAGCAGGAGGCATCACAGTTCCAGACTTCAAGCTATACTACAAAGCTGTAATCATGCAGACAGTATGGTACTGGCATAAGAACAGACACTCAGATCAATGGAACAGAATAGAGAACCCAGAAATGAACTCACAAATGTATGGCCAACTAATCTTTGACAAAGCAGGAAAGAGTATCCAATGGAATAAAGACAGTCTCTTCAGCAAGTGGTGTTGGGAAAACTGGATAGTGACATGCAGAAGAATGAACCTGGACTACTTTCTTACACCATACACAAACATAAACTCAAAGTGGATGAAACACCTAAATGTAAGACGGGAAGCCATCATAATCCTTGAGGAGAAAGCAGGCAAAAATCTCTTTGATCTTGGCTGCAGCAACTTCTTACTCAACACATTTCCAGAGGCAAAGGAAACAAAAGCAAAAATGAACTATTGGGACCTCATCAAAATAAAAAGTTTCTGCACAGGGAAGAAAACAATCAGCAAAACTAAAAGGCACCCGACGGAATGGGAGAAGATATTTGCAAACAACATATCAGATAAAGGGTTAGTATCCAAAATCTGTAAAGAACTTACCAAATCAACACCCAAAACACAAATAATCCAGTGAAGAAATGGGCAAAAGACATGAATAGACACTTCTCCAAAGAAGACATCCAGATGGCAAACTGACACATGAAAAAATGCTCAACATCCCTCATCATCAGGGAAATACAAACCAAAACCACGAGATACCACCTCACACCTGTCAGAATGGCTAACATTAACAACTCAGGCAACAACAGATGTTGGCGAGGATGCAGAGAGAGAGGATCTCTTTTGCACTGCTAGTGGGAATGCAAACTGGTGCAGCCACTCTGGAAGACAGTATGGAGGTTCCTTAAAAATAGAACTACCCTATGACCCAGCAATTGCACTACTAGGTATGTATCCAAGGGATACAGGTATGCTGTTTTGAAGGAGCACATGCACCCAAATGTTTATAGCAGCACTATCAACAATAGCCAAAGTATGGAAAGAGCCCAAATGTCCATCGATGGATGAATGGATAAAGAAGATGTGATATGTATGTGTGTGTGTGTGTTTACACACATACATACATACAATGGAGTATTACTTGGCAATAAAAAAGAATGAACTCTTGCCATTTGCAACAGCATGGATGGAACTAGAGGGTATTAAGCTAAGGGAAATTAGAGAAAGACAAAAATCATATGACTTCACTCATATGAGGACTTTAAGACACAGAACAGATGAACACAAGGGAAGGGAAGCAAAAATAATATAAAAACAGGAAGGGGGGCAATACATAAGAGACTCTTAAATATGGAGAACAAACAGAGGGTTACTGTAGGGGTTGTGGGAGGGGGGATGGGCTAAATGGGTAAGAGGCATTAAGGAATCTACTCCTGAAATCATTGTTGCGCTGTATGCTAACTAACTTGGATCAAGTTAAATAAATAAAACTCCAGAAAAATAAAATAAAATTAAAAAATAAAAAAAAATGCTCTGTGAATTAAAAAAACATCACAGATCAGCGTAACAAACACAATAATAATGAAAAAGCTTGAAAATTTCAGGAAGTATGAAAATATAACAGATAGGAAGTGACCAAGTGCTATTGGGAAAACCCTGCTCGATGCAGGGTTGCCATAGACCTTCAGTTTATAAAAACAAACAAAACCCACAGTACCTGCATAGCTCAGTAAAGCAAAGTGCAGCAAAACAAGGTTTTCCTATATATAAAATAGTCAAACCTAGAAGCAGAGAGTAGAATGGTGGTTTCCAGGGGCAGTGGGGAGGGAGGGAGTTGCTGTTGAACTGGTAATAGTTTCACTTGGGCAAGTTGATTAAGTTCTACGGATCTGTACTGTGCCTGTAGTTGGCTGTACTGTGTGGTACACTTTAAATTTGTTGAGAAGGGTGGGGTGCCTGGCTGTCCCAGTCAGTAGAGCATGTGACTTGATCTCAGGATTTTCAGTTCAAGCCCCACATTGGTCCTGGCCTACTTAAAAGGTGGGGGGCTATCATTTAACAATAAAAAGAACAATTACCGGGGTGCCCTGGTGGCTTAGTTAAGCATCCGACTCTTGATTTCAGCTCAGGTCTCATGGTTTGTGAGATTGAGCCCCGTGTGGGGCTCTACACTGAGAGTGCAGAACTTGCTTGGGATTCTCTCTCTCCCTCTCTTTCTGTCCCTCTCCCACTTGCGCAGGTGCTCGCTTGCTCGCTCGCTCTCTTTCAAGATAAATAAGTAAATAGGAAAAAAACAATTTCCAAAACTAATTACTTTCTTAAGGTAGATCTCAGGGTGCCTTGCTGGTTCAGGCAGGAGAGCAGGTGACCCATGATCTTGGAGTTGTGGGATTGAGCCCCATGTTGGGTATAGAGATTACTTAAAAATCACAAATCAGTTAATTAAGAAGGTAGGTCTCATGTGAAATGTTTTTACCACAATAAAAAAATTGGTGTGGAGGTTGCTGTCTCAAAGATCAACTTAAGTTTTAGGAAACCAGATGTGAATATTTCATCATCCAATGATTTTCAGATATATTACACTTGCATGCACTTCAAGGGAAAATATCAACCTTTCCTCCAGTTTATCTTTTTTTTTTTAAGTTTAATTATTTAAGTAATCTCTACACCCAACATGAGACTTGAACTCACCACCCCAAGATCAAGAGTTGCATGCTCTTCTGACTGAGTTAGCCAGGTGCCCGTCTTGAGCTCTCATCCCCTTGTCTCTTAACACTGATGCCCAGTTTCTTTTCTCTCTCTCTTTTTTTAATGTTTGTTTATTTATTTTGACAGAGAGTACGTGCAAGCACGGGAGGGGCAGAGAGAGAGGAGAGAGAGAATTCTAAGCAGGCTGCATGCTCAGTGTGGAGCCTGACATGGGGCTGGATCTCACAAAGTGTGAAATTCTGACCTGAACTGAAATCAGCAGTCGGATGCTTAATCAACTGAGCCACCCAGTTGCCCCTCAGGCTCAGTTTCTTGACCCTATTATGGTGACACTCCAGGTGACACTCCTTACATATCAAGCTATCCCCTTCTGGATGCCTCTCCTCTCCCAGTTTTCATCTGGCTTGTTTCTGTCTTTCCTTCTGGATCTCAGCTTCTACATTACACCCTCAGAGAGCCTTCCTGTTCCTTAGACGTGGGCAGCTCATCCAACTGATGTGCAGAAGCACCCTGCACTTGACTTCCCTAACTTTTCTCCTTGAAATTCCTTTGAATTCTGTCTCTGTCCCTAGAGATAGCTAAGACTTGATCTTGTTTACTGTTGTAGCCCCAGCTTTTGGCCTAGGTGCCCAATGAATATGTGCTGAGTGAACAACCGGATGTTGTTTTATTTTCTTTTAAGATGCTTGCCAGTTGGAGAGGCAGATTGCTTATTTCTTAATGGTCTAAACTGGTGTTGCTCATTTTGTTGTAACTCCCATGGAGGGTTTGTACGGGCAGGACACTGCTGCAGATATTGCTGGCTGGTGTTCCCCACAGCGTGAGGCCTTTTCAGCGTGTATCCCGCCTTTTTCTCTCATTCAGGGGATGCACATGTGTGAGGAATAGGAATTGTTTTTTCTTTTTCAAAAAATAAGCTACTTGAAAACTTTGGTCCTTTTTTTGAAAAAATTCTTTGGAATGCATCTCACAACTGCACACAACATACCACTGCCTGAATTGAGGCAACAAAATTGAGAACCTTGGGTCTGTATTTCTCAAGAGGACCTGCTAAATAAAGATCTGGATTCAAATTACAGACCGTATTTGCTATTATTAATTTTTACACCCCTCAAAAGCCCCTAGGTACATCAGTCTGTCTCTTGGGAGGAGCAGGGAATTCAAGTGGTATAACACAGTTGTTAAGAGTTGAGACTTGGTGGTCAGATGGACCCGGTTTAGAGTCCCTAGGCTGCCACACTGGCTCTGTGACCTTGGACAAGTCACTTGTATAAGCCATCTGTAAAATGGGAATAATGATAGTTCCTATCTTTGAAGGTTATTGTGAACACTGAATAAACTAATCTGTAGAAGTCACTTTAACTCTCTCCTCTGGGGGAGTTAAGTTAAAAAGAGGCAGAGGAGAAAGCTGAGAACCTGAGCCCATTTTTCTCTGCTCATCTGAAAGGTCCCAGAGGGCAGAGGCTGTGTCTGGTATAGGTTGTACCCATGGTGCCTGGCGCCCTTGTACATTTGTAAAAGACACTCAGATCTAAGGTTCTATATTTGTTGTTAATGTGCAGGCCTGGAGAGAGAAGAATGGCCACTGAGCAAAGGACACAAGAGAGAAAAACTCAAGCTAACTGCCAGAATAGCACTAGAGAATTCCACCAATCTTTATGCAAGTTGTTGGGATTTGGTAGGAATTAGGGGAAATTTACTCAAACAGCCAGTGTCTCTCTTTTCACAAGACCTTTTTTAGGACCAAGAAATTCCCAGAAGTGGATCATGAAAGGGCAGGGCCCAGTGAGGGTATGGCTCTTGATTCAGGTCTCTCTCTCCACAGGCTGCTGAGAAGGGTCATGTGGACATTTGCTCTCTCCTGTTGCAACACAGCCCAGCCCTGAAAGCTGTCCGGGATCGGAAGGCACGACTGGCATGTGACCTGCTGCCCTGCGACAGTGACCTACGGGACCTGCTGGCCAGCTGAACTGCCACCCTTCTGCTGTCTTAGGCTGCCATGCAAGGGTACACAGACTAGCCCTCCCAGCCCCTGCCTTGGTCAGCATCCATACTGCAGGGTGGGAAACTGAGGCCTGAAGAGCCCCATTCTGGCCACTGTGGAAGTGAGGGAGTAGATCTCGTGGGGCTGTAAGTGCTTACGCCTGGACAGATGATCATATTCTAAATTAGTTCATGTGGAAACATCTATCCCTTGGAAAAAATAAAGTTGTATCCTTACCTCATCCCATGTTCAAAAATAAATTTCAAGTAAAGACGTAAGTATAAAAACAGAACTATGTAAGTATTAGAAGAAACCACGGAATAGATGACAAAAGCCACTTTCTGGCTGAGTGCCCTTGGAAAAAGTCACTTCACCCATCTGTCCCGGCTTCCTCATCTGTAAGGTGAGGATGATTGTAATACGGCCTGCCTTAAGGGCCTTGCGGAGGTTCAATGAATGAATCTATGGAGAGCACTAGAGAGCGTGCTGGGCACATTGCAAGCAGTGTATTTGGAGGACCCACTTACTCAACTTGCATTAGTTTTAACAATCTGCTAGATTAAAAGTGTTCTTGCTTTATTTTGCATTGCTGATGATCAGTGAAGTTGACCACCTATTTTCTCTGAACTTCCTGTCCATACCTATTGCCTATTTAAAGACTTTCTTCCTTTGATTGATTCATAGGAGTTTGTATATTCTGGATATTAATATTGTGGTTTTTTTCTTTCTTACCATCACTTTGTTGGTATCTGCTCATGGAAATTGGTACACCTGCTGTAGACAGCAGTTTGACAATATCTATCAAAACTTAAGTGAGTAGGGCCAATAATTTGATTTCTCTGTAGCTACTTAGAGAAATATCCATAAATACAAAGAAGTTTACTTACAGAGACGTTTACAGAGTTGTGCATTGGAGTATGTAGTGTAATTTAAAAAAAAAAAAAAAGGGAGGGAAACAAGCTAAATTCTCTCTGTTAGGGCAATGATTAAATTCTGGGACACGTGTCATTTGGGGGAAGTTTAGCAGAGTGCAGTGTAGGCTAATGTGGAAAGCGTGCTGAGTTGGGATCACAGTGTGATGTCTCTTATATAAAAACATGACTGTACATCCACAAGACATAGAGGAAAAGAGTCAGGATATATACAACACCGGTACACATGGTATCGCCTGGGCCACTGTGGCAAGAGTGGTTCATCAAGTGCATCTTGAGTTTTGTTTATCTTCCAGTTTTTTATAAGGAGTAATTTTTTGGTAAGAGTTCATACCAGTTAATTTCATGTGGAAGAAACTAGTTTTACTGGTGATAGTTTGAGTCAGTGGCAGACAATTGAGTCCAGAACTGACGTCTTATCTTACTTACCCTCACTCTAGGTAACTCCCCTTCTGCATTCTCAAAGGCAAGAAATCACCCTAGACAAAAACCCCTGGTACATAAGGACCAAGTTTCTTTAAAAACCTCCAGGTTCCCTAAGTTTCAAAACTTGGATGTATTTACCAAGAAGCCAGCTGTGGGTGGAACCATTCCCAGCCCTTTGGGGCCTTGGGCTGTCCTTGACCTGTAGTTCTTCCCTCCCTCTGGTTCAGGTCATCTCTACTCCTGTAGCTCCAATTCTGGAATCTTATTTACTACCTCTCAGATTTCCTTTCAAAGGTCAAAGCAGAATTCAAGGCACAGCTGGGTGAAGGGCATGCTTGGCATCTTAAAGAGAATTAGGAAGTTTGACTTTGGTGGCTTGAGACAGGTTGCTTTGTGACTGGATTAGTGGTTGACATTCCATACTTGGACCTGGAGCGGATCTCAGTTCAGCTTCCATGTGGAAAGGCATGCTCCCTGCCAGGAGGGCGTTGGGTAGGGGACCTGCATGTGTGGGACTTGGCTTTTCAAGAGGCATGAGGTGCTGATGACAGGCTGGACTTGGCCCCTGGTGGTGGTATAATTTAAAACACTGACTCTCAGAGTGGTGAGGGAGAAGAAACAGGAACTATAAGGGAGAAGTGAGGGCCACCTGGGGAAAAAAACCAGCAAGAGTAGGGAGGGCAGTCTTGAAACTGGGAGTGGGAGGTCGCTTGAAGCCTGATTTCCTCCTGTAGATGCCATGAGGATTCCTGACGCAGAGGTCAGCCTCTTAGGCCTGTCCTTCCGGAGATATCCTCTAGGATTCTGGCCTCCTTTTGCTTAGGACAGGCTGGCTGGGTTTTTTAGGATCTCAGGCAGCTAGACCTGCAGCAACATGGAGGATCATGCTTAACTCTTCTCTAGTGGCCCAAGCACCCCTGCATCCGTTTATTGGTTGGACCACTCCTGAGCAGGTGCAGGAGACTGGGTGTCTGAGAGTGCACCTGACTCAGCTGAAAGCAGTTCCTGCTGCCTTCAGCGGGCTATACGCCCACACTGGTATTTTGGTCAGTGTTACAGAACCACTGAGCTATCTGGCCCAGGCAAAAGCCTCTGGCCTGCCCTGCCCCCAGGAGCTAGCTCTCTATAAAAGGGCTGAGCCACTCAGCTCCTCTCACTGGGGGTGTGAAGAGCAGGGGGGGACCATGGATGTCATCAGCATCCAGCAGTTGGTAAGAACAAGGGGCAGAGGGGAGGGAGGCCAGGCGATTGTCTAGACTGCAGGCTAGCTCGGCAGAACGAGGAGGTCCAGCTAGAGGAGGGCAGGCAGCTTCTATCTGTGGTCTAAGGATCAGGTTTTAGGAGCAGAAACATGCGGTGGTTTTCTGGTGTGGCAGCCCAGTTCTGTGAGGTAGCGAGAGAGGGAAGCAATGGGAAGATGCTGAGTGATGGCAGATGTGACAGCCCTCAAGTTTAGTGAGTTTTCCTCTGGAATGTGATGGTGGTAAAAGAGAAATTGGAAGTGGTAGGTTACTTTGGAAGACATGAGTGTAGCTGGGGTGTGGGTTTAGTTCAGCTGCTAGGATAACCATCACTCTGGAAATGGTCCAGATGGTCTGGCTGCATTGCTTGGGGTGGAGGAAGGGTGCTCTCGAGTTCCCAGGCAGTGAGAGAAGCGGTGACACCAGTGACACTTAGGGGTGTCTGTTTTGGTGAGGCAAGGCACGGGAGGCCCAGGACTCCGGTTGCCCAGTAAGCCCCTCTGCAGGCCAGTGCCTTGGCGGGCCCAGCCCAGTGCAGCCTCTGCTGGGAAGTGGGTTGCAGGGCTTGAGGAAAGTTAGGTTGCCAGCGTTTACTAGTTAGTTCTGCATGCTGGGAGCCCTAGGCTCTGCCATCTGTCATTCTGTTTCCCCTCTCCCCCAGTATCCTTATTCCTCAGTGCTCCCCAGCTCTTGAACCCCCAGCGGGTGCGGGGGATAAGAACAGATCATGATATGGTGGGTTCTGCCCCAGCAAAGTCCCAGTACTTAGTTTCTTCCTCAGCCTCGTGAGCTAATTGCTAGTGTTACCCCCATTCTAGTGATGAAGAAACAGAACTTCACAAGAGCCAAGATTTAAACCCAGGAGTTCACAATTTTACCCACGAGGCATGTCCTCTGTCCTTCTGAGCTCGGGGTTAGATGGCAGTATGGCGTGGTCTGGTAGGAATGTAAGGACGATGGCCCAGGAGGGAAGCTGAGGTGTCACCTACCCTGAGCATACCTGGACACAAGCCCAGCAGTATAAATAGATGTGGCGTCACGCCCCTGACCCTGTGTCCTGCTGACAGGACAGGGTAGGCGGCAGTTATCCTGGGCCCCAGGCAACACTATAGTAGGTGAGAGCCAACATCCACGGGTGGCAGGGAGCATGCCAGCAGAGCACCAGGAAACTGCGAAGGGTCAGACCACCCTGACGTCCACAACACTAATCTCTGTAGGTCTGCTCTTCCCAGGATCCCTGTACCGCACTGCTGTCTTCTAAGGACTCTTCATTTTTCTGAGTGTTTATCCTTATCCTGCTCCTACAGGTATGTGGAGAGAGAGTTGAAAGGAAAGCGTTGGGATGTGGACATGGCGTTGCTGATTGTGGAGGCGGGCCCAGAGCCTGGAGGCTGGGAGCCCAAGAGGCCGTGGCCCGGGAGCAGTGGAAACTCGAAGAAGAGAAGAAGAAGAAAGTGAGCAGTGCTGGGGGCCCAGCAGGTGCCAACGCCAAGGGTCAGCAGTGAGGGCCTCAGGCGGCTGGGGTCCCTCCGGTGGGTGGGAGACAGAGTGAGCCCAGCCAGGAGCCTGATCCCGAGGCTTCCATGACCAAGGCTGACTACTGGTGTGGTCTGGTCTTGTGCCCCAGCTTGAGAGATTGAACAACTCCAGACTGAATCTGGAGACTCTGGCTGACTTGGAAAACTTGGTTCAAAGACGGAGAAAACGACTGAAACGCAGAGTCCCCCCTAGGGCACCTGAGCCCACGGTTAAGGTAAGTGAGGAGTCGGGGTGGGGGGAGAGTGCATACCTGGGGCCAGAGTTTGTGAGGAAGTGCTTCCTGTCCCCCTGGGAGGGCTTGGGGAAGAGTGGATGCTGCCAGCCACCAGCTCACCGCCAGGGCCTGCCAAGCTGAATGAAATCCATTTTGGAGGGCACACAGCCCCCTACTTGTTTGCTGGGGGACCACACACAGGGTGGCTTAAACAACAGAAGGTTATTTTCCCAGTTCTGGAGGCTAGAAGTCTGAGATCAAAGTGTCAGCAGGGTTGGGTTGGTTCCTTGTGAGGGCTGTGGGGGAAAGTCTATCCCTACCAGCCTTCTAGCTCCCGGGGCTTAGTGGCTAGCTTTGGTGTTCCCTGGCTTGCGGGTACATCACCCCAACCAGTCTCTGAGTTCACATGGCACTCTCCCCAAGTGCATGCTGTGTCCACATGTCCCCTTTCATTAAGGACACCACTCATATTGGATTAGGGCCCACTTTATTCCAGTGTGACTTCGTTTTAACTAATTCCAGCTGCTTATTTCCAAATAAGGCCACATGCTAAGGTCCTGAGGTTGGGATTTTAGCATATAAACTTAGAGGGTGGGGGGCAAGGCAACCCATAATGGGCATAATAGGTGCCTAGTCAGTCAGAATCTCCTGGGGGGTGGGTTTTTAAGAATCTCTGATTTGGGGGCACCTGGGTGGCTTAGTTAAGCATCCGACCACCGGTTTTGGGTTCAGTCGCAACCTCACCATTCATGGGTTCAAGCCCCGCATCAGGCTTCATGCTGACAGTGCAGAACCTGCTTGGGATTCTCTCTCCCTCTCTCTTTGCCCCCTCCTGCTTGTGTGCTCTCCCAAAATAAGTAAAAGGTAAAAGGAAAAAAAAAAGATTAAAAAACTCTTGATTTGTACAAGCCACCAGCCAATGCTAGTCTTTAGCCAGCTCTTAGGGGCCCGCTTGGCTAGAGTGGTAGAGCCCCAGAGGCCTGTGGTTTTGGGAAATGATTTGGTCTCCTTTAACTTATCCAGCTGCAGCCCCAGGCCCAGCTGGAGTCTGTGGACCTGGAGATGTTCCTGAAGGCAGCTGCTGAGAACCAGGAGACCCTGATTGACAAGTACCTGACAGATGGAGGGGACCCTAATGCCCATGACAAGGTAGTGAGAGTGGGGTGAATCAGACTGCAGTGTCAGCGGCTGCAGGGGTGCTGTCTCCAGGGTGTTTTAGTTCTGGCCTACGAAACTGCAGGCCTTTTCTGTTTTATGGGGCACGGTTGCCTCCTGAGCCAGGAGGGAAGGGCCCTTGGTGTGATCAGGCAGCAGGCACATCTGTTCAAGGAACCCAATACTGGGAATAGGACCTGGGGCAGGGCCTTAAAGGGGTGGCCATGCTCCCTCTGCCTCATCTCCTGTCTCTACCCCCAGCTGCACCGCACAGCCTTGCACTGGGCCTGTTTGAAGGGTCACAGCCAGCTCGTGAACAAGCTGTTGGAGGCAGGTGCCACTGTGGATGCTCGTGACTTGGTGAGAACTGGGAAGGCCCACCCTCACAGCAGACACCCTGCCTTGCACACAGCATGTCAGTACATTGATGCTTTTGTTTTGTAGCTGGACAGGACACCTGTGTTCTGGGCCTGCCGTGGAGGACACCTGGACATCCTCAAACAGCTGCTTAACCAGGGAGCCCAGGTCAACGCCCGGGACAAGGTGAGGGGTGCACTGCTGTGGGGTGGTCTGCTAAAGAGAAGACCCAAGAGTGCACAAGAGCTCAGGCTATTCGTGGAGAAGCGAAAGCACAGCCTTTTGGGGTTGCGATGAGGCCTCACCACTTGGAGCAGACAGATTCTCATCCACTCCCTTAGATCTGGAGCACCCCCCTGCATGTGGCCGTGCGCACGAAACACTGTGACTGCCTGGAGCATCTCATTGCATGTGGAGCCCACATTGACGCACAGGATAAGGTAAGGTGCTGGGCCTTTTGGACTTGGGTCAGCTCCACCCGGGAACAGTGACTGAGAGAGCCAGAGCTCGAGGACAGCACTTGCCAACTTGAACCTTCCAAAGATGGGGAGGTCGGGAGGATAACATCCCCTTTCTCAACAGGAAGGGGACACAGCTCTACACGAGGCTGTGCGGCACGGCCACTACAAAGCCATGAAGGTACTGCTGCTCTATGGAGCCAAGCTGGGCGTGCAAAACGTGGTGAGTATGAGCAGGGCTGAGGCCCTGGCCTGAGAAGTGTGGGTGGAGCTCTTAAGGAGAAGGGGACTGATCCAGTATCCTTGTTCCTAGGCCTCAGTGACCCCGGTGCAGCTAGCACGAGACTGGCAGCGGGGCATCCGGGAAGCTCTGCAGGCCCATGTTGGGCATCCCCGCACCCGGTACTAGTGACAGCAGACCTGCAGGGTCACTTCACAGCCACCATTCCATCCCCTTTACCTCCCATCCTTATGTCTTGTCATCCGCACCCCTCTGTGGGTCTCACCTCAGTCCTATTCCTCTGTCCTGGGACTGCTTCCTCAGGCCAGTCCTAACAGGACTGAGCAGCAGCACTGAGGCCAGCAGGTGAATAAAGCAGGCCTCCCTGGCCCGAGTCAGGGCTGACTTGTTTCCTGCCAGGGCACCAGCTAGGAAGGGCTGATGCAGAGGACCACAGGGAAGCAGGGAACAAAGTGGGTCCAGATGAGGAACAGTGTAGGGAGAGTGGGAATCCAGGATGGAGCGAAAAATAAGTCCTAAACCTTGAGCTGCCCAGGGTTGGGTACTAGGTGTCCTTGGTGTCCCCTGATCCTCAGTCTGGGAGACTGTGTCCCTCCCTCCGCGAGGGAGAGGGGGGCGGGGATTCAGTACATGGCTTGTGGCTGCCCTGGGGCAGGGGTTTCTCTGGGGAATTCCATTGCTATCAGCAGCAACCCTGATAGCCTGTGGAGTGGCTCTAGACAACTTTGGCCTTAGGGATTCTGGAGGTGGGTCTGGCAGTCTGGAGGGGACGCTCAATAGGTTTGAGGCTCCACTGCAGAAGTCCAGTACCAACCTGGTTGCCTCAGAAGCCCCAAGACTGAGGAGCTAGAGCTGATGTTTATTTTAGGGAAACTTTGTGCCTACTGCCTCAGGGCTTTGGTCAGCCTGCCTGCCGCTCTCTAGTTGACCAGCTGGTGGCGCTTCTGGTAAGGGTGAAGTGCCTGGGAGCTGGGGATTGCTTGTGGCCCACCTAGCTTTTGGGGTGGTGGCCCGTAACCCTACTTACTTTGCCTCAGGCAACATTGCCCTGGCACTAGAGCTTGAGCCTGGACCTTGCAGCTGCACCTGCTCTGCTTTCTCCCACCGCTGAGGCGGGACATCGAGGAACTGGTGGCTCAGCCCTGGAGGGGAAGCAGAGGAGAGGAGCACACCTGCTGCTTTCCCTCCTCTGCTAAGTGGTGGCAGATTTAGGACCCAGCTTCCCACGAGCTCTCCTGAAGGTCCCTTCCTTTCACTGCCTTTTCCGCTCCATGGCGCACTGGCGCAGACCCGTACTGCTGGCAGGGCTGGGTCCTGAACTGGCAGAAAATGAATTTTAAGGAACTTTGCCCTAAATGGAGAACTACAAGCTGAGGCCCCAGCTTTAAGATGAAGGGTCAGCCTCCCTCACATACATAAGGTACCTGGATTGACATCGATTTTGCAGTTCTTTCTAGTCTAACATTGGTGGCCTTCTCGGGCCAAGCACAAGGCTATTCTCAGGATGTGAAAAAGCGACTAGAGCTCCCACCGGGGGCCACACACCTTCCCTTCTCACGGACAGCCCCTGCCCTGTGGTGAACTGTAAGGACAGTTCACCCAGGTGCCAGAGCCATATGAGAAATAGGTATTCAAGTCCATGGAGAAGACGACCCCCCATCTAGAAAATGGGGACCCTTACTTGACAGACAAAACACCATTTTATACGCATCAATATTTTTTGTTCATTAAAACTGGTTGACTATCCATCACAGCCTACTTGTCTGTTCTGGGCTGGGAGGGGCCAGTTCATTAGGTCCAAGGCCTTGTCTTCCTCAGCAGCAAAGCTCAAGCCTGTTAACCATACTGGCCTGACAGCAAGATGGGCTCCCAAGTGCAGAATGGGGAGTCCAGGCACTTGGCTTGTGTGCTCAAGGCATCACTCACTCACTCACTGATGGGCAAGTTCCAAGAGCATTGGCTCTCAGACTTGGCTGCTTACCACAATCACGAGGGAAGGTTTTAAAAAGTCCTGATGTCCAGGGGTTCCTGGTAAGCTTCTGACTCTTAATTTCGGCTCAGGTCATAGTCCTGCTTAAGGTCCTCTCCCTCTGTCCCTCCCCGACTTTTTCTCAAAAAAAAAAAAAAAAAAAAAAGTCTTGATGTCCAAGCAAGTTAAATTCTCTCTGGGGTAGGACCCAGGTATCACCACTATGATGCAGATGACACACCTCTCTATGTAGGAAACCCTTAAGGATCTACAAAAAAAATCACCTAGAATAAAGGAGTTCAGGATCTCAAGATCTAAAACAAACATGCAAAGGCCTATTTCTGCATATTAGCAATGACCACGTGGACATGAAACTTAAAAAAACACAGTTCCACTTAAAAATTGCTTTTAAAAATGAAAATAGTAGTATTTAGGTGTAAATCTAACAAAACATTTAAGGACTTGTATGCTGAAAACTTCAACACACTGATGAACAAAATTAAAGGAGAGTTAAAATAAAAGGAGACCTACCTTGTTCGTGGATTGGAAGATGAGACCTAGTAAAGATGTCAATTCTCCCCAAATTGACGTACAGGTTTAATGCAGCTCCTACCAAAAATGCCAGCAAGATTTTTTTGTAGATAAGATTACTTAGAAACTCATAGCTAAAACATCTTTGAAAAATAAAGTGGGAGGAACTGGTCTACCCGACTTCAAGACTGAATATAAAGCTATGGTAATCATGACTGTGGAATTAATGGAGTGACAGAGACAGATCAGTGAATGGAACAGAACAGACAATGCAGACATAGAAATATGCCCAACTGATTTTTGACAAAGGTGCAAAAAAATATTTAATAGAGGAATGCCTTTTCAACAACTGGTGCCAGAGCAACTGGACATCTATAGGCTGAAAAAAAAAAAAAAACCTTTGGGGCACCTGGGTGGCTCGCAGTTGGCTAAGCATTCAACTCTTGATTTCAGCTCAGGTCATAATCTCACAGTTCATGAGATCCAGCCCTGTGCTGGATCTGTGCTGACAGCAGGCTCTGTGCTGACAGCAGAACCTGCTTCAGATTCTCTCCCTTCTCTCTCTGCCCCTCCCCTGCCCACGTGCACTTGCTATGCCTCCCTCTAACATTAAAAACAAAAATAACTTAAATCTTGCACAAAAATTAACTCAAATGGATCACAGACTTAAACGTAAAACATAAAACTGTAAAGATTGTACAAAAAACAGGAGGGGCACCTGGACATCTCAATCAGTTAAGTGTCCAGCTTTGGCTCAGGTCATGATCTCTTGATTCCTGGGGTTAAGCCCCACATTGGGCTCTGTGTTGACAGCTCGGAGCCTGGAGCCTGCTTTAGATTCTGTATCTCCCTCTCTCTCTCTGCCCCTCCCCTACTTGCACTCTCTCAGAAACATTTGAAAAATTAAAAAAAAACAAAAAACATAGACAATCTTTGGGATCTAGGACTAGGTAAAGATTAGACATGATACCAAAAGCACAATCCATAAAAGAAAACGGGTAAACTGGACTTCATCAAAATTAAAAACTTTTCCTTTATAAAGAATCCTATTTAGAATATGAAAAAAATAAGGGACTGGGAGAAAATATTTGCAAACCAAAAATCCAACAAAGGCCTAGTATTTAGAATATATAAAGACTTCAAAACAACAGTGAAAAGACCAAACCAATTACAAATGGGCAAAAAGAGGGGCACCTGGATGGCTCAGCTGTTTGAGCGTCCAACTATTGGTTTCAGTTCAGGTCATGGTCTCGCAGTTCATGAATTCGAGCCCCCCACTGGGCTCTGCGCTGACAGTGCAGCACCTGCTTGGGGTATTCTCTCTCCCTCTCTCTCTGACCCTCTCCTGCTCGTGCTCTCAAAATAAACAGAACTTAAAAGAAAATGGGCAAGGGGCACCTGGGTAGCCCAGTCAGTAAATGTTCAACTTCAGCTCAGGTCATGATCTCACAGTTGTGGGTTAGAGCCCCACATCAGGCTCTGTGCTGACAGTTCAGAGCCTGGAGTCTGCTTCACATTCTGTCCTCTCTCTCTCTGCACCTCCTCAGTTTGCACTCTCTCAAAAATAAAACATTAGAAAAAAATTAAAAAAAAAGCAAAAGAACAGGTATTTCACAAAATAAGCACAAGAAGATACACATCAGCCATTCTGTTAATACAACTAGAAGCCACAAAGATATCACCACACACCTACCAGAATGGCTAAAATAAAAAATGGTGACAATACCAAATAGAGATTTAGAGAAACTGGATCACTCACACATCCCTAGTAGGAACATAAAATTGTACAGCTACTCTAAAGACATGTAGCAGTTTGTTTAAAAAACTAACCATGCAGAGAGGCACCTGGGTAGCTCATTCAGTCAAGCCTCTGATGTAGGCTCAGGTCATGATCTCACTGTTCATGAGTTTGAGCCCTACTTCAGGCTCTCTGCTGGCAGTGTGGAGACCACTTAAGATCCTCTGACCCCCTCTCTTTCTGCCCTTCCCCCTGCCTTCTGTCTCCAAAAATAAACAAAAAAAAAACAACTATGCAATGACCATACAACCTAACAATTGCATTACTGGACATTTACCTCAGAAAACCAATGTTTACACAAAAACTTGTAATGAATGTTCATAGCAGCTTTATTCGGAATAGCCAAAAACTGGAAACCACCCAGATGTCCTTCAACGGGACAAGGAGTATATCAAGGAATACAATGCAGTAATCAAAAGGAATGAACTACTGACACACACAACAACCTGGATGTATCTCTGGAGTATTATGCTGAGTGAAAAAAGCCAATCCCAAATGGTTACATACTATATGATCTCACACAACATTCTTGAAATGACAAAATCTTAGAACAGTGGTTGCCAGGGATTAGGGATGGAGGCCAAGGGGGTGGGTGTGACTCTCAGAGGGTGCCGGGAGGGAGATCCTCATGGTGATGGGGTAGCTCTATCTAGGCTGAAGTGGCGGTTACACAAATCTACTTGTGACAGAGAACTATACACCCACATTGTGCTAGTGTCAGCTTCTGGGTTTTGATACTGTATTATAACTATGTAAGAAGTAACCATTATGGAAAACTGGGTGAAGGGTACCTCTAGCTTTGCAACTTCCTATGAATCTGTAATGGTTTCAAAATAAAAAGTTAGAAAAAAAGTAAGCAATAACTCTAAATGCAACTTGGTATCCTGGATTGGATCCTGCAACAGAAAAAGGACATTATTGGAAAAACTGATAGAATCCAAGTAAAGTCTGTAATTTAGTTAACAGTTTTGTACCAATGTTAATTTTTTCTTAGTTCTGATAGATGTACCAAGGTTATGTAAGATATTAACATTAAGGGAAAGGGTATATGGAACTCTTCTGGGAATCTAAAATTATTTCAGGGGCACCTGGCTAGCTCAGTCAGTAGAGCATGCAACTCTTGATCTCAAGGTTGGGAGCTCAAGCCCCACACTGGGTATGGAGCTTACTTTAAAAACAAACAAAAAAATTAAAATTGTTCCAAAAAAAAAAAAAAAATCCTGATACCCAGACCAATTAAATCAGGCTCCCTGGAAGGTGGGCCCCAGGTATCCCGTATTTTTCATTTGCCAGGTGATTCTAATGTGCAGCCAAAGTTAAGAACCATTGTTCTGGAGACAGATGATGTCTAAGTATCTGTTTCCCACCTGGGTTTGCTCTTAGACTTCCTTGAGAACAGTTTCTAAGTGAGCATGCCAATGTTCTTTGGCTTTCATTCCCACTAGTCCCAGATAAGGGATTCAAATTCCTTTGAGAAAAGTTCCAGAAATCCTCCTCCCTCCCTATCCAATCTGAGATCCTAGGTCTCTATGATGCCCCAGTTTCTACACCGTTGAAGAACTGTGGAAGGTAAATGTGGGTAAACCAGAAGAAAAAGACAAATGCCTTCTTATTCCCAATTCTCTAAAACCCTGTAGCTAAGAATAGCAAAAAAGCAGAGAGCTGAAATGTTTCAGGGGTATAAAAAAACCTGATGTCCTGTTCTTTTTTTTTTAAGAAAGGGGATGAGGATCTGCCTGGTGTATAACCAACCTTCCCTCCTCCCCCTTGCTGTTCTCCCTGCAAATTACAGCCATACAGCTCTCCACAGAGGCCTAGGAAGAAGGTACAAAAACAGGTCTAGCAGTTGGTTAATCTCCCTGGGATCCAGCAACTAAGAAAGGATTAGGTGCAGCAGACCCCTTCCTCCCATGTATGACCTCTTCTTAAAACACAGAAAAAGACAAATACTGTTAGTGGCAACTAAGCAAGACAGGCTGAGAAGCAGAAAGAGCAGGACTCCTCAGTGCCACTGGGGGCCAGCTTGCTTGCTCAGGGCTCTGAGCTCAGGGCTCAGAGAAGCAACCTCCACAGGAGGGAGCAGGACAGTGGGACATACTTGTGGGTCATCGTGCTTCTTCTAGGTTTGGCACACGCAACAGGCAGGGGCATGTGCTTTGAAACATGGCATTGTAAGGGAAGCCAAATAGTTCACTGTGGCCAAGGTCATGGATGTGAACCCCCAGCCAAAACTAGTGCTCTTGGTTTGCTCAAAAAGTGCTGCCGGCAGCAGAAAGTTGGCAAATTAAAAGCAAAGTGAGTACAGGTCACGGCCACATAAAGGCAGTAATCGTGCACTCACATCATGGCTTGGCCCAAAGAGGTATAAATATACTGCACTGTCACAGGGAGAAGGCTGGGTCCTGGGGACCGGAGATGACAGTGTTCTTTCCATTCCCTTCAGAAGCAGGCCTGGAGGGCTGCGCCCCAGCTAACCCCCATTTCCTAAAGGAGGGCAGGACCTGCTGAAGGCTCCTGGCACTGAGGTCTGGTTCTGAGAACAGCCCAGGACCGACATCTATAAGGGCCATCTAAAACGTGGCCTGGAGGGGATGGGGACAGGCTGACGGGAAGCTACTCCTCGGCTCTCCAGTTCCCCACGTGCTTGTCCATTGCCCACACCTGGGGCTGCCTGGCAAGCAGTTAAACCCCTGGGTTCCGCCCAGGGCTCTCCTCCGCTGGGAGGCCAGGTCTGCTGTGGTTGGGCCCTAGAGGAGAGAGGGAAAGGAAAATTAATATCAAAATCAGTAAAGGGAGCAGGCCTTATCAAAACCAAGTGTTAAAATTGTCTTCAGGACAAGAAGGGGTGGGTAAGACAGAGGAGCCTCAGGACACCTCAGTATCAAGGCAGAGCTGGGAGTGACGAGTTAGGAAAATAGGCTAACTCCACATCACAAGAGAAAACCACTGGGAGGAGGGGATGCATCACTGAGAGGCAGGAAAGCAGGGCAGGGGGGTTTTGCTCACGGGAGGCCAAGGCCATAAATGCTGGACGAGAGGAGCCCATCCTGGACAATAAAACACCTGCACTGGAAGGAAGGTTTAGTTTCCAGTGCTGAGTATTTCATGACCCCTCCTGTCTTCCAGAAAAATGAAAAGTAGGAACAAGGGACAGGAAGGGCCCACTCACCCTCCCACCCCCCAAGAGAAACACCTCCCAGGCAGGGGTGGGAGTGGGAGCGGTTTCCAGGGCTCCTCCCAGCAGCTAGAGGGCTGGGGAAGGAAAGCAAAGAGAAAGTGAAAGGGAAGATATTTACCTTGGGTGTTTTCTGAAAACAAAAAATGCTCACTAGTCCACACTCAATTATCAACTGCAGTTTCCAAATGTGCCAAAGAGGGAAAGGTCTACGGGGAAGGCTAGAGAGAGCAGAGGGGAGAGAGACAAGAGGAAACCAGCTATGCAGCTGCGCCGGCAGGGCCTGTCACAGATGCGCTGGGCGGGGTGGGGGGCCTGGGTGGCGGCGTGCAAACACGCTGCCTGAGCCTCAGAACCAGAGGGAGCAGGAAGCGCAGCATCTGGAGTGGACTCTCCCTTGGAAATCAGCTCTGTGAATGGTCGTTGCGTAGTAGTTACCCCGAGTTTGAAATGGCAGGCCAGGGGTCAGGAAACTTTCTGTAAAGGGCCAATATTTTTAGGGCTTGCAGGTCATATGGTTCCCGTGGCAACAATTCAACTCAGCTGTTGTAGCTAAAGGCAGCCATATACAACCCATAAACCAGCAGGTCGGGTCCAATAGGACTTTATTTACAAGAACCGGCAGCTGGCCAGTTTGCCGACCCCTGCTGTAGGCAGTTAAAAATGATTGTGCCTTCCAAGCATCTCAATAAAGGCATTTGTCTGCCAGGAAATCTAGTGCCAAAGTCAATCAGGGGATAGTTCTGACCTACACTATTTAAGCAATGTCCCCAGCAACACCTCCATGTGTGCAGCGACACTAAGCTCTCCTGGGCAGCAGAGTGCCACCCACCAGAGAGACTGCAGCAAGAACTTTGGGAGCCAAGGCAGGAGCACAAGCACAGCAGGCAAGCCCCGCTAGGGACAAATGTCAGGGCGCACTTAAGGGAGAAGCAACATCATGGCAACAGAACAGGGGATGCTAATCCATTACACAGAGGAAAATGACCCAAAGAGCCACTGTAAATTACAGGTTTCCCTGCTTTCCCAAAGTAGAGTGTTGCTATGGAACCTTCTGTAAGCCAGAATGGCAGAGAGCGAAGATGCAACCACCATTTCATGAAGCAAAAGTCCTCTTCGCATTTCTTTCAGTTAGTGAAAACAGGCACGGACGTAGATACTTCGTAAAAGCAAAGCAGCGCCAAGCAAACTTTCGGGGATATCTGTAGTCCCTTACAGGACTGCCCAATGAACAGCTGAAGCCAAAAAAGGATGGTAAAACACTGCATGTATAATAAAAAAGGAAATGAAGGAAAAACCATCCTTCTTAGATTTAGGTCTACACCTTGAAAAGAACATGTGCAGTCTGAGTAGCAGATGGAGACACAGAGTTCAGGCTGAGAAAACCAAGACCAATGCTCACATTTTGAAAGAACAACATACTGGCTTTTGAGACCCAAGTCTAATGAGATGGTGTGAATCTCTATACAAGTGGCATCTCACAAAACAACAGAATATCACAGTAAATACAGACCTGTGATCAGTCCTAAAAGGCAGAACACCACCTCTCAGTGCACGTTCACGGAGAAAAGGCTCAAATGCCCAGATCCAGGGTTTGGGCAGCACACCTCAAGCTGGGGCCCCCTTTTACCAACACAGAGATGAAGCACTCGGGCTGAGCCGCTAACGTGGCCCAGGGTGGGGCTTTCTGTCCCTTGCACCTACGTGTCACCTCTCAGAAAGTATCTTTCTACCATAAAAACATATTCGTGTTCCCCAGTGTGGGTTTAAGTAACCAGAGCTGTTCCCTATGAGACACCAAGGCCAAGGGCAGGCACAGGTTCCAAGCCAGAGTGCCTAGGTCTCTCTCTGCTTCTGACTCTTCATCTGTAAAATGCACCTTACCACTACCACCTCTGAAAATGGCTGGGAAGTTTTCTTGGATGAGTTAGGACAAGGAAAGCTCCTAGTACAGTGTCAGGCAGAGTAAGCGTTCAAATGAGTTCAGTGTCCCCAATGCAGAGTGCCCAGGGCAGCCGGTGGCCTCTGTGGAAGCCCCACCCACTCCTCCAGCACCACTCAGCCTTGGAGTGTATCTCTAACCCCAACTCAGGAGCTCAATCAGAATAAAAGTACTTTCTTGAGTAGTAAGGAAAATAAGTTCCCTGACTTTTTACCACTCCTACCCAAAGGCCTCTCTCCATAGGCTTTTTATTTTCCCTTCTTATGCTCTTGAAGGCGTGGTTTGCCATCCCACAACCCACCCCACACTACAAAGTCTATTTCTTCCAACATGATACTCCTGCTCAAAGTGGAACCCTGGATGGGAAGGGCACGCCTTAAATATTAGCTTCACCTGACTGAATGTCTCAACAAGTACCCTTCTTGGTTTCTGGGATGGTGTCGACCAGCCACCTTCTGAGCCAGGCCCACTGGTGACCTAGATCTTCATTTTTCAGGTGACCTAACTCTAATCCTAAATGACCAAGAGTGTCTGAGCTTGACCTTATTCCCACTTAGCAACTATTCTCTAATTAAGTCAATCCATCCTAACAAGCCCTCCAGAGAAAATGCTAACTTAACATACTTTCAATGCCAGCTGGTCTACAGCACAATGTCATCCAAGCTTTAAAACCAGTGAAAAGAGAAAGAGGAGAGGATGGGCAAAAAAGGGGACAAGGAAAGAAGAACGCAAGGCAGAGTGAGGGCAGAGAGAGTGAGTCTGTGTGTGCGAACAGCAAGGATGGCACAGGACATGAACTCCCTCTGGGCTGACACACGGTGGGATGTGGCCATGAGGGGCTCACCTGCTGCTGTGGCTGTCTTGTCACCGAGGAGCCTGATCTGGCTGCCTGGGATGACCTGGAGGTCTGCGCTCTCCGGGGACTGTGGCAGGTTCTGGGCTCGAGTAGCCAGGAGTGCATTGAGGTACTGCAGCCGCGTGACCTAGAAGACAGGAAGCATTACCACGCAGGTGCGACTCGTGAAGCCAGATGGAGAAAGTGAGGTATGAAAGATCACACCTCTCCCTCCTGCCCACAAGCACCAGAACTAGGTGGGAGAGTCACACTCAGCAGGACCAAGAAAAATGAAGAACTTTAAGCAAGCCAAGGGAAGAGGGGAGCAATCAAGCAGTGTTTTTAAGATCTCAAAAGGAAACTGGGTGCAGTCCCAGTGACGGGACTAGACTGTCAGCAATCAGGCCTCCAGGGGCCAAGGCCGTCTGTCCTTCAGAGCAAGGTCGAGCTCTGTGTGTGAACTCTCAGGTTGACTCAACTAGAATCTACTTTTAATCCATACAAATTTGTGACCAGCTGGTTCAGCCCCTTGGGGACACAAAGCTGATTAAAAGCCAGTACCCATGAGCAGCCCAGTCACCTTAATGAACTGTAGGTCGGAGAGGGCCCGCACGGTGTAGTCAGGACAGTACGCAGACAAGCGGCCACCATCGGTTGGCTCAGACTGCAGGTCATGGCGGATGGACTGGAGCGAGGACACTGGGGACTGGTGAACTATCAGAAGAAACAAACAGTGACATCTCCGGTGGGGACAAATGCAGTCTCTAACATCCACCCCACAGATAGCTAGAACATAGAGAAGGATGGCAAGCACAATTCCTCCTAGGAAAGGCTAGCAGGGGTAGGAGCGAGCAACAAAGATGAGCCCCAAAGAAATGCTGCCCATTCCCTTGACGCAGCACAGAGATGAGAAAAGCCAGCCTGTCCCAAAGAGGAATGTCTGACAGGACGGGGCAACTGGGTGCTTCAGTCCATTAAGTGTCCGACCCTTGATTTCAGCTCAGATCGTGATCTCACAGCTCATGAGATTGAGCCCCAAGTCAGACTCTGAGCTGACAGCTCAGAGATCATCTTGGGATTCTCTCTCTCCCTCTCTCTGCCCCTCCCCCCGCTTGCTTGCGAGTGTGCACGTGTGTGTACTCTCTCAAATGAACATTGAAACACAGACACACACACACAGGAACACCTGGAAGAAAGGGAGGCCAGAACCTTTCCCCCAGCAAGCAGCCAGGCAGGTCAGACTCTGCCCAGCCCAGCAGCTGAACCCAGCGTTCCACTCCCAGAGGGCTGTGACTTACCTGAGGACGGTGCTGTCAGGGCAGATACTCCATAGTAGGTGAAGGCCCCATTCTCAAACTTCAGGCCCTCTTTCCCGATCTCCACCTCAACCCTGCCCTGGGAGGTGTAGGGAAAGGGAGGAAGGAGGAGTAGGGAAAGAAACAGATGCGGACAGATTACCTTTCCTGCCGGAAGAGAGCACAAGGAGAAAGCAGCAACCCCAGTTATTCAGGGGGTGTGTATCTGGATGATCCTCCCTCTTCTCAGACCCTTCCCTAGTTTCTGAGCAAGTGGGAGGCCCCAGTCTGGGCTCCCAGTTACCTGCAGGATGAGAATGAAATAATCCACCGGCTGGCTGCGCTGGTACAGGTAATGGTGGGCAGCCAGACGGTTGCTCTCGTCAAACCTCACTTCCTGGTTGACGCTGGGATGCTTCAGCAGGTGCAGCAGGACCTTCTCGGAGATTCGCAGGGGGCTGAATACATCCACCTCTGCCCCGTGGTGGAAAAAAGGGACAGTGTCCACCAGGCCCAAAGTGGCCTGCACAGCCACACCCGACTCCTGCTGCCCCACATGAGCCAAGTCACCTCCCCAATACAAGAGAACTGGGCAGGCACACACCCACCCGCTGCTGTGGCTTGCCAGAGGTGGCACCAGCCTGGCCCCAGCTCTCAGCCACCTGGCAGACAGGAGCTGCCACTCAGGTGCCCTGAGATGCTGACAGGGCTACAGAGAGAAGCATAAGTTCTGGGCACTGTCCTTACTGGCAATGAGGGGACACTTGGTGTCCGCCTGGAGGTCTCCTGACCCACTGGACGGGGAGCAAGAGAGCAAAGACAAGGCCCACCCTTCACCCTCACCTCGGGACAGGAAGCGCTGGGTGGCCAAGAGCAGCTGAGGCGAGATTTTCACTTTATATTCATCGTCAGACACCTTGAACAAGGAGAATTCCTCTTTCCGCCTGAGAGGGGCACTCAGAGAAGCAGGCTTCTTCCTCACTGTGGCATCTCCTACAATGGCAAGAAGGCCTGCTGAGCCATCAGTAGCCCTCCAATCAACACAACCAAGCCAAGGCCTGGAAGTTCTTGGGGATGGGAGGGGGCAGCAACCCATATTCCTGCTATATCCCGAGGGAGTATGGAAAGTGACTGCTCTTCTCCTCAGAGTTGGGAGAGAATACTGGTATGACAGCAAGACCACTTGTAAAAATAATAGACATTCTTGGTCATTAAGAGACCCCTCACCAGAAAGCACGTGTTTGCAGATAACTGGTGCTAAACAGCAGCAGCTAACCTGATGTCTGCACACCTATGGCAACCTGAGGCACCAAACTACAGAGTCTGCATTTGGGGGACAGATGCATTTGGGGGCAAAGTGATTCACCTGATAACAAACAGGGGTGGGGTGTTCAGTGTCCCAAGTGTGCATGTGAGACCTCAGCCATCGAGCATGGGTTCTGTGTCTACCCTACAGATCTCAGCCATCATCCCAAGAGGCAGACACTTCTAAGACAGGCCCCAGAATCTTCTGTTTTGGAAAGACCCTCTTAGCAGTAAAGAATGGGATACTTGGAGGAAACGTTTCTATACTGTACAAAAGAACATGAGAAAGTAAGGGCCAAGGCAAACAGGAGACTGGGAAAGGCCCATAAAGGGCAGAGTGTCCCCTCTGTGCTGGAGAAACCAAACAATGCAGCTGTGAGCTGGCTAGGTAACAGCTCTGACTGGAGATCCAGCCTCATTTTCAGCAACACGGAGACCTATTGTCCTCTGATACACACAATACGTCTCAGTAGGCTTAAAAGTTGAGATGGAACACTACCAGTAGTCAAGACTCACGGTAATCCTCAGACTCATCCAGGATCTCAGACTTGATGATCTCCTCAATGACGTCCTCCAGGGTGACCAGGCCCAGCACCTCGTAGAAGGGGTCACCTTCACCCTCGTTGTTCACCCTCTGCACGATGGCCAGGTGGGACTTCCCTGGGGGAGGGGACACTCAGATTACAGCTTGCCAGGGGCCTCCCGTTTTGCTTACTCCCACCTGTGACAAGCTCACTAAAGGGACAGAAGTTGATGTTTTTCCTGCAAGGTGCCAGGCACAAGGTGGGACTCACTTTACATTGGAGGAACCTAGATCTCAGACACTATGTTCACCCACACAAGGCCACCCAGGCAGTGGCAGAGCAGAGTCAACCTCTGGTCTAAATGAACGTGGCATAGACAAGGATGCATCAGACTAAGACAGGCGCAACAGGGTTGCACACACAAGGGCACCAACTCCAGAAGCACAGCCTCCTCTGGGACAATCTAAAATTTTTTTTTTTTTTTTTTTTTAACATTTATTTATTTTTGGGACAGAGAGAGACAGAGCATGAACGGGGGAGGAGCAGAGAGAGAGGGAGACACAGAATCGGAAACAGGCTCCAGGCTCCGAGCCATCAGCCCAGAGCCCGACACGGGGCTCGAACTCACGGACCGCGAGATCGTGACCTGGCTGAAGTCGGACACTTAACCGACTGCGCCACCCAGGCGCCCCACCTCTGGGACAATCTAAATGGCAGAGCAGAGAGGGGCCACCCAGTGACTCTCCTAGGGAAGTTTTCCCAATTCGGAAAGCTGTCCTTTATTTCCAGAAGCCAAGGTCTATGAAAGTTATCCAGGGAGAAGATGGTAAATGGTAATCAGCCAGTCAGAGCCCCAACTGTGTGGGAGGAAGAGCAGCAGCCTGGAACTGTTCACCTTCCTCTTCTTCAGATTAGCTTTCTGTTTCTTTCTTTGATAAAGAAATGTAAGCTTGAAAAAGCTCAAGCCTCAGAGTGCTGGGGAATATTGAGAAAACTTCAAGAATCTACTTTTTTTTATCTACGAAACTTTATACCTGTCCAAAAGAAAAAAAATGCAAGCTACCCAGGTCATTGTAAATTTCTGAGTAGCCACATTAAAAAACAAAAACCAAAACAAAACAAAAAACCACAGGTGAAATTAATTGACAACATATTATTAACTCAATATAGCCAAAATATTTCAACATTCAATCAATATAAAAACATCAAAACAGGGACCCCTGGCTGGCTTAGTCAGTGGAGCATGTGCCTCTCAAGTTCTGGGTTGTGAGTTTGAATCCCAAGTTGGTACAGAGATTACTTAAAAATAAAATCTTAAAAAAAAAAAAAAATAATAATTAAAAATTTAAATAAATTAGGGGTGCCCGGAGGCTCAATTGGTTAAGCTTTTGACTCTCAATTTCAGCTCAGGTCATGATCTCCTGGTTCGTGGGACAGAGCTCCACATTGGGCTCTGCACTGACAGCACAGAACCTGCTTGGGATCCCCCCCCACCCCGCCCCTCACCTGCTATCTCTCTCTCTCCCTCAAATACATAAATTTTTTTTAATAAAAATTTTTTAAAGATTGAAACATATTTTCCTTTTTTGCACTGTCTTTGAAGTCTGGTGTGTGTTAGGCACTTCCAGCACACCTCAGTTCAGACCAACTACCTTTCAAGAACTTGAGAACCACATGTGGGCAGGGGCTGCAGAAGGGGTTGTGCAGGACTAGGATACAGAACTAAGAGAAACTCACCTCAGCCTTTGTTACTGATAAAAAAAACTTAAGGTAAAAGCTAGCCTGGATCCACGTAAGGGAGTATTTGCTTCAAAAATCTCTCAGTTTAAAAAAAAAAAGAATCTTTCAGTAAAGAAAAAAGTCAAGTTCACTTCTTTGTGTGAATAATACTTTACATACCTTGGGTTTAATTACAGTGTAGTGAACAGAGTTCAGAAACACACTCTCTGGAACTCTGTCTGGCACACACTGCCTCATTCTTTCAGCATCCATGCCCCACCCCCCAGTGTCAGGTACAGAAGACCTCTGCTCCAACTTTAGATTGAACAAAATGTCCAGTCAACCAAAAGCTATTATTATTAGACCACTGGCCAGGTCATCAAGAAAGGAATGAGGCTCTAAAAGAATAAAAAGAAAACACTTAACTATATTTCATCAAATCTAAGATGTCCTCAATTGTGAGATACATCCTGATTGCAGAGAAGTTGAAACAAAAAAATGTGCACCTGAGACGTGAAGGATTGCGGCATTTCGTGCCTACTGTGTGCTGGCCACTAAGGGCTTTATTCAGTTATTAACTTACAAATCCTTCAACAACTCTATGAAGGAACAGAACATTATTCCCATTTACAATTTGCAGAGAAAACTGAGACCAAGAAAAGGTTCAGTGACTCACCCAAGTGCAAAACCTGGATTTGATGGGGCACCTGGGTGACTCAGTCGGTTAAGCATCTGACTTCAGCTCAGGTCATGATCTCACAGTTCGTGAGTGTGAACCCCACATCAGGCTCTCTGCTGTCAGCACGGAGCCTGCTTCAGATCTTCTGTTCCCCTCTCTCTCTGCCCCTCCCCTGCTTATGTCTGTGTGCACTCTCTCAAAAAAAAAAAAAAAAAAAAATTAAAAAACCCCCCAAAACAAAAAACATGGGATTTGAACCCAGGCAGTTGGCTCCTGAATCTGTTCTCTTGACCACCACACTCAACTGACTTTCACTGAAGAGAACAAAAAACCCAAATCTTAGGAAATCCTCCCCTCTGGGTGAGTTACACGTGGCCAAGGTACTCTCTCGAGCACAGGAGCCCTTCTAAAGAAAAGTATTGTTTTCTAGGATGCTCTAACATCCTCAGACAAAAATTAAAGGCAGAAATGACTATACCATCTTTCCCGCTTCCAGGAGGAAAAGGCCAGGGGTTGCCTAGAACTACCTGCTCTTTCCTGCTGAGACAGAAGCATTGAATGAGGAACTCAGCATTTCTAGATGCTTCCCAGCACTGGGTATCTGTGCTGGGAATGGTTCACACTGGCAGACAGACATCATTTCTACAAGGGCCAAGGCAAGGCCCTTGTAAGACAGCCCTCATGGGGAAACACCAAAGCTCAACATACAATTTTGGTCAGATTCTGGGAACCAGAGCCCAGGTTCTAGGTGACCATCTAAGACAGAGAACTCATTTCAGCTCCATTCTTCCAGAATGCCAGTCGCTTTGGCAGGTTACCTTTAGAATGGACTAACTTCTCCCTTGCTTTCAAACAGTTTTTTTTAATTTTTTTTTAATGTTTATTTATTTTTGAAAACGAGAAAGACAGGCAGACCATGAGCGGGAGAGGGGCAGAGAAAGGGAGACACAGAATCCGAAGCAGGCTCCAGGCTCTGGGCTGTCAGCACAGAGCCTGATGTGGGGCTCAAACTTTGAGCAGAGCAGAGAGATCGTGTCCTGAGCTGAAGTCAGATGCTTAATGAATGAGCCACCCAGGTGCCCACAAACGTTTTTGTTTTTGTTTTTGTTTTGAGAGAGAGGAATGCCATGTGCGAATGGAGAAAGTGACAGAGGGAGAGAGAGACTCTTAAGCAGGCTCCATGCTAAGCATGATGTGGGGCTCAATCCCACAACCCTGGGATCATGACCTGAGTCGAAATCAAGAGCCGGATGCTTAACCAACTGAACCACCCAGGTGCCCCACTTTCCAACTTCTGTAAAACAGGCACAAGTTTCTCAGTGGCCTGCCACATGGAATCACTCAATATCAAACAGATGAAAGCAGAGCCCTTGAAAGATCCCCTAACACAATGGCCATGTGATTTATCTCTCTCTAGACAGAATGTCCAAGGGGTCCAGAAGGCAACCATGAAAAAGCAGTAGGGGTACACACAGAACAAGCAGCTGGAGGGATTAAAGTTTATTTCTCATCTGATAGGATAAAAATGTCCTGAAAATATACAGGCCCCTGGCTGGCTGACTGGAAACACTAACACAGACCCCAGGACGGCTACCTACAGGCTCTCCCCAAGCAAGTTCTACGGAGCCACAGACAAGGGGGCAGATGGTGCATCTTACCAACATCAACCAGAAAGCCCTGCAAAGGCTCTTGGGAGTTTTAATTCCAGTTAGCAAGCTCAAATGTACTCAATTATATGGATGCTAGAGGACTCTTCCATAATGTCTAATTTCTAGAATATTTGTAAAATGCAGTTGGAGTTTAAATTCCTTTGCCTTCCTTTACCTTTTAATATATTATTTGTTGATTTGTTTTTGAGAGACAGACAGAGTGTGAGCAGGGGAGGGGTAGAGAGAGAGAGAGAGAGAGAGACACACACACACACACACACACACACACACACACACACACACACACACACAGAATCTGAAACAGGCTCCAGGCTCTGAGCTGTCAGCACAGAGCCTGATGCGGGGCTCGAACTCACAGACCATGATCATCATGACCTGAGCTGAACTGACTGAGCCACCCAGGCGCCCAACCTTCCTTTATTTTTTAAAGCAACCGTGGGAACATGTCCTAGGAGAAAAGGGCCAGGATAACATTCTTCACAACAGCTCTGACTCTTTTCAGAATCGTGGGGATCCTCTGGCCTCTGACAATGAACCAGAACTCAGTTCATTTAGTATATGTGCTGCCGAAGCGAGCACCAGAACTCAGTTCATTTAAAGCAGAGACTCTGAAAAGCTCACGCATCCTAATTCCTCCTTTGGTTGAATGTCCTTGAATGTTTTCATTAGGGAGTTGACAAAGATGACAGGATTAAAAGCTCTAAAAAAACACATGTTATTTACCACAACTCCGAAGTATTCACACTTCCTGGTAATGTTTGCACAAAATAATCGGTGTCATCTCAAGTCTGCACACTAAGGGGCACCTCACCAGAGAAGGTGCCTCTCCCAGACTATAAAGTTCCAAAACAGACAATGCTCTGAAGGAATGAAAGGAACAGGGCCCGGAATGGTAGCTGCCAAGATGCCAAGGACTCCAGCTTCAGGAAATTCAGAGGGCACCACCACCTCACCCACTTGGCAGAGAGATGGGAAGGGAATCGATTTCTAAAACCTCAGGCGCCATAAAGGCTGCAATATGCCCTTTGTTCATAAACAGAATGAAGAAAGGGGTAAGGCTACAAAGGACTTTAATGAGGAAAAATAGGTATCTACCAAAGGACTGCACTGCAAAGAGAAGCAGAGAAGCCTGCCCAATGTCAGAGGAAAGATATAGCCAACCTGCCCCGAGAATGCCCCTCACCTGCCACAGGAGGAGGAAGGCAAGGAGGACTGAAGAGCTTTCCGTTCAATCTTCAGGTTCCCCAGAGCTGCTCCGAGTCCACCACCCCAGAAGAGGAGCAGCCCAAACTGTGGGCATTCTCTCCCCACCGGTTCCTTCCTATCAACATTTAAACCCAAAGCCACCCAACTCGCCCATCTTAAAACCAAAGAGCTAAGGCCTTCTCCCCTGTCAGTTCTCTCCCAACCACTGCTCTCTGGCTTCCTCTTTGTAGCCATACCTCATGGAAGGTCCATCTACTTCAACTGTCACGTTCCATCACCCCACACCATAGCACCAAATCTGCTCTCTCAAAGGTCAAGGGTATCCTGGTTGCTGGATCCAAATGACATGACGCTGGCCTCTCCTGAATCATTCGCCTTCCCTTGGTAAGTGGTCTCTTCCCTTAGCTTCTAGGACGTTTAAACCTCTGGCTCTCCTCAGCAGCCTCTCCTCTGCTACCCTCCATCCCTTTTATGCTTGTGCCCTCAGGGGGTCAGGCCTTTTGCACCATTCCTGTGGCTTGACTGAGGGACCACTGCTATAACAACAACCAGATCTTTATCTCCTGCTTGGGTCTTTACCTCCTATTTCTCATCAACTGGTATAGCCTGCCTCTTGGGACACTGCACAGACAAATCCCAAATTCCAGTGTTCAGAACAAATTCGTCTGTGCCACCCCCCCCACCACCACAATGATCCCCTTCTCTGTAAGTGCTCTGCTTCAGAGAAGGCTAATACCACCCCCAAGCCAGAAACCCCAAGCCTCACCCTCAGGTCCTCCCTCTCCACAGCTCTTCAGCGAACCACAAAGCCCTCTCAATTCCACCTCTGAATACCCTCTTGGACCTCCTCTCCAGGCCCACTGTACACCCTTGTTCAGCCTTCCAGCATTTCTTAGCTGGACCCCCACTCATTGGTCTCCACACCAGTCAGTGCTCTGCTCAAAGTCAGCACCCAAAGATCAAGTCCAGGGGCGTCTGGGTGGCTCAGTCGGTTAAGCGTCCGACTTCAGCTCAGGTCACGATCTCACGGTCCATGAGTTCGAGCCCCGTGTCGGGCTCTGGGCCGATGGCTCAGAGCCTGGAGCCTGTTTCGGATTCTGTGTCTCCCTCTCTCTCTGCCCCTCCCCCGTTCATGCTCTGTCTCTCTCTGTCTCAAAAATAAATAAACGTTAAAAAAAAATTACAATAAAAACTAAATAGTAAGGGCAAGAAAAAATTAAAAAAAAAAAAAAAAAAAAAAAAAAGATCAAGTCCAGCCTTCCCAGGGTCTCAAGCTGGGAGGTGGCAGGGGCATGATGGAACCTTCCTCTATGGACTCCAGGACCTGAAGTGCTGGCCACCAGGCCACAAGAACTTCCACTGCCTGGGAGACTACAGTGGCCCAGAGAAGAGTACTCAGAGAGGGGCTGCATAGCCACTTTTTGGGGAAACAGCCAAGAGCAACCAAGAAATTCTCAAGCAAAGCAGTCAGAGCTGTGGAGCAAAGTCTCCCACACAAACCTAAGGTACAGTAATGACAGTAACTGCCCAACTATTCAACACCCATGCGGCCTGGGGCCAGGAGACTTCACAGCTGCCAAGCAGATCAGGAGCCTCCGCTCTCTGGTAAAGACCCTGCCTCACATTATGCAGCCTTTAGGGTCAAGCCCATCCACAGCCCTGGGTGTCCCCCATGCTTATCCTGCAGGAGTGCAGGTGTGAGAAGCATGGCCAGTGGACAAAGAGCAGCCAAGCTCTGGGGAACACACCCAAGCCTGCCAATGGAGACGACTAGAAAGGAACCCACACCTTCACACCCTTGGGAGGGTGGGTCTCAGTTTTTACTAGCAACCTTAGAGTTGTTCAGATAAACCAAGGTGAAAAGAGAGGGTGAAAATGTGGAGTTAAGGGAGACCCAGAGAGACCTTACTCAGCATGAGAAAAGGGGAAGTTAAAACAAACAAAAAAGACTAGACAGACAAAGGGGAGACTAAATCAGCATCCATAAAGTTGTTTCTGGTGAAATCAAAGCGGAAGTTTCTTTCACATCTGCAGGAAATTAGGAATCATTCCTTCTGTTATCAGCAAAGCAACAGCTCATCAGTGGCCTTAACAATGATCCATGGAAACATCACAGACCAAACTAACTTGATATTATGTGTACAAATAACAGCGTCCAGGTAACTTGAGACTATACTCTTTTATTCTTTTAGTTTCTATTTAAGAATTTAGACCTATTACAAAGCCAAAACTCACAAAAACGACACTGACAAAAAAAGCTGGTGGGTTAGAACCAAGTGGACATAGCTCCCCAAATTAGGCCTACAAGGAAAGAGGGGATTTTGCTGTCTATACCGCTCTAAAAGTCAGCTTTTAAATGATATTTCAAAAGGCCACTGACAGCTGCAAGGGCATCATCTAAAAGGGCACTCGGAGGTCTCACTGCCCTCCATAAAGATGGGACCCTTTCGTTGAGACTTCCATAAACCCCCACTTTTTCCAGCAGAGGGCTCTGGCATTCGTGTCCCCTCCCCGATATCCCCACGTTACCTCGTTTGAACTCCTCCAGGACAGCGTCCAGCTTGGTGTCGTTGAAGACGAAGTGGAGTGGATGGTTGTAAAAGCGGGTGATGGTGCTGAGTGGTGTGCAGTCTTCGGGGTCCACGAAGGCCAAGTCCTTGAGATAGAGCATGTCCACGATGTTGGAGCGCTCCTCCTCGTACACCGGGATGCGCGTATAGCCGCTCTGCATGATGCTGGCCAGGACGCCGAAGTCCAGCACGGCGCTGGCGTCCAGCATGAAGCAGTCCTCGAGCGGAGTAAGCACGTCCTCTACGGTCCGACAGCGCAGCACGCCTTTGCTGAGATCGCTGTAAGGGTCGCCGCCCCCGCGCGCCAGTTCCAGCACGCGCTCGCGCAGCCTCCCGGGCCGCGCCGCCAGCTCCAGCAACTGGCCCACGGGCAGCGCCACCGGCAGGGTCAGGAGCACGGCCAGGCGGCTGAGGAGCAGCGCGCGCGGCGCCAGTGCCAACGCCCAGCGCCCGCTCACGGCGGCCGGCACCACCTCGCCCACCAGGAACACGAGCCCCGCGCTGCCTAGCACGGCGGGCACCGCACGCTGGCCGGCCGCGCGGTACAGCAGCACCGCCAGCGCCGTCTGCGCCAGGCTGGCCAGCAGCAACAACGCGCCCAGGGCGCAGCCGGCCCAGCGCCGTGTGGGCTCCAGGCGCCGCGCCGCCGCACGCTCGGCCTCCGAGCCGCTCTCGCGCAGCACCTGCACCTCGGCGGGCGCCAGCGCCAGCGCACTCAGTTGCAGGCCCCGCGCCAGCGCCGCTAGAGCCAGCAGCCCCGCCGCCCCTAGGCCCAGCGCCCAGGGCGGCGCCGCCTCCTCAGCTGCCGCGCCGCCCGGCTCCACGCGCACAGCCTCGGCGCGCAGGCGCAGCAGCGCGCTCCACTCGCCCGTGGGGGCCGCCGTCTCCTGGGCCGCCGAGCCATCCGGCTCCCCGCGCACTGCCAGCAGCGCCGAGTGCGGGCGCGCGGCCTCGGCGCGCAGGCGCAGCAGCGCGCGCCACTCGCCCGTGGGGGCCGCCGCCTCCTCGGACGCCGCGGCCGGCCCGCCCTCGGGGCAGCCCGCCCCCTCGGGGGCCACCCAGGACCAGGAGCTGTTGGCCAAACCCGAGCCGAAGACGCGCAGGCGGAAGGTGGCCTCCGACGCGTCCCGGACCTCTCCTCCGCGCGCCCACCCCGCGTCCGCGGCTCCGTCTTCTTCCAGACAGACACCCAACACTCGCGGGCCCGACGCCGCCTCTCCGGCGGCGTTGCCCAGGCAGAGCGCGGCGAGCAACCAGCCTAGCCGACCCGCCGCCGCCGCCGCCATCGCCTGCTGCCCCCTCTCGGCCTCCCGCGCAGCCTACCCCTCCGCCTCCTCCGGACCAATCGTCGCTAGCCTTGGCACCTCCTCCGCCAATAGGCGGTGGGCGAGGGCGGGTCCCAGGGTCGGACTAGGCTGCGCCGGGGAGTAAACAAGCGGCGGCGCGATCCTGGGGCGGGCCGGGGGCGTGGGGCTCTCAGCCCCGCGGGGTTCAGCCGTGAATCCTAGGGCGAGGGGTGGCCAGCGCCGGCTGGCGCGGAGTGGCGAGCTGGGCGTCTCGTTCCCACAGGCAGTGCCGGCGCGCCGGGAGACCGGACTTGTGCTTTGGGAAGTCCCTGACTCGGGGCGCGGAGCGGAGCGGCTGGCAGGCAGAATTTCAGTATGTGACAGATGTGCCATTTATGAGGAAAGGGCCCGGGAACCACTGACCTAGGGGCAAGGAGAGCTGAAAGAGGACTGGACGTTGGGAAGCTCAAGTTTCTTCAAGTTGATTGCGCCCGACTGTGCTATATATAGGTCTGGGGACGTTGAGACAGCCCTTTGCCTTCAAGGAACTTGCATTCCTGCTAGGGAGAATGATGGTAATTGTGTAAACAAACGAAATCACTACCTCTTTGGATTCCCACATCTACTTTTACAGTAGAAAAGTGAAGCATGACTTAGCATGGATGCTGGATTCCAACACGACCTGCCTGATATCCTGGTCACCATCCCACCCACGCTAACAGAGGGCAGCTTTGTCAAAAATCAGTTACCTGGTCACTCCACTTCTAGCAGATTATCCTTGGGAAAATATTTACTCAGGAACAAGAAGAACTATTCAAGAAGAGAGTTATTTAAAAGACAGAATGGTTCATTGACAGTATGGAATGTTTTTCACCCATTATGTATGCTCTTTGATTGAAAGGAAATAAACTGGGAACGGGGCTTTTCTACAGGTGGCCAGATTGTGTTTTGTGTTTTCTTTACATTTTTATGTATTTTCAAATTTCCTAGTAACAAAAGTAGACTTTGAAAAGGGTGAATGTCATTTAAAATCTTTATAAGGATTCTACAGAAACACATTTGCTATGTCATGAAAAGAATAAGTATAGGTACTGTGGCACACAGTTAAGTGTGGAAGGCAATGTGCAAAAATGAACAAATCCATGTGTGAAAGACCAAAAGAAAAAAACGCTGTGTGAAAAACTCTTCAAGGGTGGTAATAATGTCTCTTCAACATCATAATCTCAGTGCTGTGACTATCCCAACTATGCAAACCATGGTCTCCATGTTTCTAGTTTTTATTATCTGGATGGTGCTATATGCCTCACTTGCAGATTACAGAATAAGGCACCAGCAGAAGCAATAATGACACTACTGAGCCTTTCCACTGGATCAGCATGCATCCTCTGAAGAAAAAATTTATAGATTCAGCTCCTTTAGTTAGCACTTCTGTCTTCAAGTCCAGAGACAATGCTGACCTTGAAACAGAATGGATGACCTGCTTAAAATGAAAGTCAGGTAAAAAGTTAACTAGCAAAGAACAGTCCCACAGGAAAGAGGAAAAACTCGCTATGGATTTGGTCTCAGGCTCCCTTGGAAAACAACCTATAATTCATTTTTTGGAGAAAACCTTTGGGTAGGACAATTGGATTGCACTTGGAAAACACAAATGTTCACTTAAATTGTGTATACCCAAAGACAAAAAGAATCCAGTAGGGCAAAGATGCTCAAGGAGTGATTTTCTGTTAACAGAGGCCGCAAGAGTACTTCACCAGCTTTCTTTGCTGGCTCTGTACCATTCTTTGCCCCCATCCCCTGGGTAGTCACTGCATCAATGGAGACACATGCCACTTGACCTTCAGGTCTCTCATTGATCCTCTCCAGGCCATTTTCCTTACTGCTCATTTGGTTCAAAACATTTCCATGTCTTATCTAAATACTTATTCTTGAGTTTCAAACTCATAACTAATGTGACTTCACTGCTAAATTCCTGCTTATTTCTCAAGTCTGCAAGTGTCATTTACTCCAGCCGGTCTTCCTCTACCATCTCTTGACTAGATTGGGTCAAGGTTATGGGAGCTATGTGCTCTTCCCCAACAGCATCCAATACTTACCTTCTTGTAAGACCCATTCATTCATTCATTCAACAAGTATTTCCTGCATTGAGTGCCTACAGTGTACCAGGTACCATTCTAGTGCTGGTACCATGTGGGAACGAGAAAGACCCTGCCCTCCTGGAACTTAGGTTCTAGTGTGGGAATAACAGACCACACATAAATCCTCATTTTACTGTCTGGCAGTAAATGCTATGGAGCAAAACGAAGCAAGATGAGGAAATGGACAGAGGGACTGGGGCCATGCTGTTTTAGATGGGGTGACCAGGGAAGTCTTCTCCAAGGAGGTGGCATTTGAATGGAAACTTAGATGAAGTGAGGAGGTGAGCCTCACAAAGACCTGGGAGAAGAGTTCCACGTGGGGGACACAGGAGATCAGAAGGTTCTGGTGTGACTATCTCCCTCAGGGACTCTTCCTCACCAAACTCATTGAGTTGTTGGTGGCACCTGGCATGTAGCAGGGACTTAAACATGTGTGGAACATATGGTCAGATGAAATTTATTCTCGTGTCCCCCTATACACAAGCTTTTGCATCTGCTATTTTATCTGGAATGTCCTTTTCTCTCCCCTTTAAATATTCCCCACATTTGTCTGCTCTGTTAAGCCTGGCTTGCTTGAGCCTCTGGCCTCAGCACACTCGATTACCACAGCCACAGCACCTATGGGCGCTGCACAAGTCTACCCAGCAGAAACCTCAAGAGTGGATGCGGTGAGGCGACTCTCAGGTGGGTTCTTCAGGGGATGAGCTCTCCAACTTTGAGTCCTCCACCAACTTCATGGGCAAGGACAAAAAGGCGACTGCATGTTATGAAACAATGTGATCATACTTTTGGATAAAGCTTTCTCCTTGGGCCCTCAGGGGAGAGAGAAGGGGCGACTTGCCCATGCTGACTGCCCCCTCCAGTACCCGTAGGCAGAGACAATACCCCTCATTGTTGCAGTTGAGCACATTTGCCCTGTACATCTAACAGCAGCTGGCACTCTCTAGCTCCTGTGACAATAGCCTTGATTACACATATTTTGTAAATTTCATTTCTGCTTTCCTTTTTACTATTAAACAGTGCCAGAATACTTGCCCCTTACCCTGTCATAGGTGACAGCCAACCACAGCCACTATCTTTATGACAGGTACCGAATACTGACAGAACTCAAAGAGGCAAGTTATAGACTCACCAAGATTTCATATTTCATTTTTTATTACCAATCAAAAATAAATTCCATATATTGTTTAGCAAATATTATCATTGTCTTGTGACAAAAGACACAAGAGTCATACAACAAAACTCCCCGAGAGTCAAACTCATAACAATGCCAAAATAAATCACAAAAATATACAAATTAAAATCTTATGCAAAATAAATAGGAGTTATTTGCTACGGTGGCTATGACTTGCCTACCCATTTGGAGGCCATTTGCGAAGGTCTCCCTTACATGGGAAGACATGCAGGGGCGGGCCAGTTCCAGGGTATGGCTCAGCCCAGGAACCAGAGGTTGGAATAGGAAGTGAAAAATTGCACTGGGAGGAGGAAGTCATCGGACCAGTAATATTTGGAAATAATTATGACCCTCTGCAAGAAGTGATTATAAATGGGAAAAGGGAGGGGGAGGAGGGACCATCTGTTGGTAGTAACTGTGTGTGCAAAGAGGTAGCTGTGGAAGTGTGTGCACCTGCTCCTTTTACTTCACACACACTCACTTGGTTCAGGCCAATACGGTCTGCTCCACCTGGCACTCAGGTCTCTCAGGAACACAGCTTTGCAAGCTCCCGTGCAGACTCAGAAAGCAAGCTGCTCCTGTGGAAAACTGAGGGGTTTCCCCCAACAGGGAATAAAGGTCTAGTGTCTATTTTTCTCATGACTGAGAACCCATGGGTGTTCCCACTTTCTCTCCAGACTTTTACGAATAAATTCTGTGACTGGGGAAGACTTTAAACTGGCCAGGCAAGTATATTTGGTACATTTCCTGGTCCCAAGAGTTAGGATTCTCCAGGCGCTTGAAGAATAGAGTACTTGGGGTGACAGAAGTCACTGACTGAAGAAAGGGTCAATAAATACTACTTAGGTGGAAGGCTTGCGAGTCTCCCTCGCCTGATCTTAGGCCCTGGGCACCTGTTTCACCTGATGAAAGGGCCAACATGGACCTTGGTCCCACAGCCTCCCCAACAGTGGCAAGCCTGGAGCCCCGCAGCAAGGCCTAATTCAGCCCCAAGGAAAAACCGCCTGGGCAGAACTCCATGTGGGGACGGAGCTCTCGGGTTCCAGTACCACCAGCTTGAGCCAAGGCCAAGATGACAACTCAGGCTAGGATTACAAAGATGGGGCAACAGGGCTGCCAGCTGTGTGCCTTTTAGGAAGAAACTTCCTTTCCTGGGTTTTGTACGTGTGAACAGGGTTGGGTAAGCCTCAGCCACACAGGAAAGGGCATGAAGAACCTTAGGTTGGCTTCCTATGTGTCCTGTTGTCCTCAATCCCCAAGAGGCAGAGGGGTTTTGGGATGAGAAGCAGGGAGTCTGGAAAGAAGGGCTTCATAGGTCAGTGACTAACACTTGACTTACATTGTGGGGTGGGAAGGGGGATGGATTAATTGCTAACAACACAGATGCCCATGACCAGATTCTCTCCTGGAATGGAAAGGAGTATCTCAGACAAGTCACCCGTAATGTAGACAGATGCTCTTCCACCTAGGGGGAAACCTTTGGTAAAAGTAAGGGCAGGGCCTGGGGAGCAGGGGTAAGTGATCTTCAAGGTGTGAGACCCTGCTCTGAGTCAAACCAGTGGAGACAGGGGTGAGAATCCTCAGCCTAGCCCAACTCACCAGAAGAGCCCATCAGCAGAGTTCTAGGAAACTCCAGGATCCAGCGATTGACAGGAGTAGGTGTGCTCCTCTCTGTAGCTGGGAGTACCATGTCCCTCATCACAGTTACCCAGAATCCTTCGGCCTCGGCAACGTCAGACAAGCCTCAGTGCATGTGTCCAGGCAGTTGTTCTCAGCGCTATTTGGTTCTTTGTTTCCTGGAAGGAACTATCTTCCTCCCGAGAGAAAACCTTCCTCCAGTGGGCCTCTAGGATCCCATCTCTGGAGGAGGAGGAGGAGGGAGAGGAGGAAGAGGAGGAAGAGTGGGCTCCCTGAGTCAGGGACATAAGCCAGAAGGTCACGGCTGGGAGCAGATTATGGCTATTGCTTCCTGGGGTGAGAAACCCTACCCCTTTTAATTAAAGTTTTTATGGGGAAAAAAAAATTGTTTTAAATAAAGTTCCTTAACCCTGTCTTCCCTTCCCCATTCCTTTCCCCAAACAATATTTAAAAAGAGGAGCAGTGAGCCTAGTTCAGAAATTCTCTCAGTAAAAAACAGCCTTGCTCATGGTAGCTGGCCCACTGCCCTGCCAGTCTAGAACTGGGCAGCCGCTACCTCAGAGTTGTTCAGAGGTCCCTGTCGGAGGCTAAAACCCCCACACTCTGGGGGCCATCTGGCTGCTCAGTTAGACAGGCTATCTGCACCCCTCCTGGCCTAACAGGCTCCCTATCTTCATGTGGGCCCACTGGGGAGACCCCCGCGGGGCTGGCGGGGGGCCCCGGGCCCTCCTGTCAGATGGCACTCTCATGGGAAGCTCTGTGCAGCAAAGAGTTGCGCTCGTTGAGAAGAGTCGTGGTCTCATCTACCACAGGCAGCTCAGCCTTCCCGGCCAAGTTCTCCGTGCAGATGGTGCAGCCATCCAGGGGAAACTGAGGGCAGTTCTCCATGCGTGAGGCCAGCAGCCCATTCTGGTACTGTTGCCGAGTGATCTGCAGGAGGAAGGGATGAGGTTCACAGAGAGCAGGAACTGAGAGGCAAACCTTACAGGACCCGGGGGAACAGGGTTGGTCAGGGTTGGGCTATGAGTCCAGAAGAGAGGACATGACTAGCTGGAGTTTCTGGAAGCTAGTGAAAATAAGGAATGAGAATAAGGAGGACACACATCTTGGGACCGGGCCCTCTGTGCCATGTGTGGTGGGCGAAAGAAAGAAGTTGCTGACTGCTGAGGCAGTCATCCAAATGCCTAAGACGAGGAAGACAGCACTTCCCAGATGGAGACACAGGAAGCACTCACCTTAATGTACTGGAGGTCCATGAGCGCCCGGACACTGAAGTCAGAGATGTACTGGCCCAGGATGGAGCTGCCAAACTGGTTGCTGCTGCCTGCCAAGGTAGCTGTGTTCGTGAGATCCGTGCGGTCCGGGTAACTGAGGGAGGCTGAGCGACTGAGGGTGGTGGGGTGGGATGGGGAGTGGTCTGTAGGGAGAGACAGGTCGTCAGGCCAGGAGCCCCCGGTGGCCCCTCACAACCTCTTGCTAACCTGTCCCACAGACACCCGGGAGCAGGGCCCCCACCAGGAATGGGAACAGTTCTTAAGGACAAGCAGAAGCTCCAACTGTAGAAGATCTGACCTCATCAAAGCAAATGAGTTAGTTTGTTTAGAAGTGTTGTGCAAGAAGTATTAAAAAGCCTACCAAAGCAGAAAACAAAAACCGAAGACACAGAAAGTTTATAGCTGCACAACCCCTCATTTCCCCAACAACTAATCAGTCAAGGGCAACATAGTGATTACCCTGCCATGGCAGACAAGTCGCTATCTTTGTCTCTGTACCAGCTTATATCAGGTGACATACACTATATACTTTTAAATTATATTAAAGGAAGACATACAGTTTGCACCCTCTCCCTGCGCATCCACACAGACCTCACAACACCATGCCCTATTCACATCTTAAAATGCTGTTTTGTTTTTTGTTTTTGTTTTTAAGTAGGCTTCATGCCCAGCGCGGAGCCCAATGTGTGGCTCAAACTGATGAACCTGAGATCAAGACCTGAACTGAGATCAAGAATCAGACACTTAACTGACCCAGCCACCCAGGCGCCCCTTAGAATGCTTTTCAGAGATCAAAAGTATGTTCTGCACAGGACCTGTTCTGGGTGGAACTGTCCCAGCCACTTGTGTCTGCTGGCCCCAGTCAATGTGACAAGAGGGACAAGGGCAGCAGGTTCCTCTCACAGGAACCTAGAGCCTCCAGAGCTCCAGGCCTCCCACTCTGGTGGTTTTCTCCAGGCTGGTCCAAGTGCCCCTCCCTTGAGGCAAAGACTGGGGTAGTGGTGAAGGCGCCTCTTCCCATGACCAGGGGCAGCACAGGCCTCCATTCAGACGACTGTAACCAGGAAAGGGGGATGACTCAACCACAAACGAGGAAGGAACAGACTCCTTATTTTGAAAAAGGAACTGTACCCATATTGTACATCATTAGCTCTTATTTTTGAGAACACTTAGAAAACAATGAAATGCACAAAGAAGTTAATTGTGAAGGCATGCTGGCTTCTTTTAAACAAACAGGAAGTGCACTAAGCTTATTTACTTAACCACTAGGTTACTAACTAACTATTAAGTTAGCTATTCTAACAAATAGTTCAGTGAAGACAGCAAACACAATGAATCCAGGTGACTGAAGGACCAATTCAAGTTTAACTGAGGGAGACTGAACTGAGTAATACTCTATCTTTGAGCTTCATTCATAAAACTAGGAAAATATAGTCTGGGTAGTCTATGATTGGGCGGTGTACAATCATTAAAGAGGATCGTGTGCATATATCACTTATCCTAACCTAACATCTCTGATTAAGTCCTAGAAAAGAAACACAAATACTAAAGATATTACCTAATATTTCATGTTAATCATTTGGATGATGGAATGCTTTTATTAATGCTTATTAATGCTCCAGAAACTGAATTTAAAAACAACACATATTAGTGACACGGCCCTTTAAAAATAGAAGCCCAAAAAGAAATAGACCAAAATATGAAACGTTTCTGAATAATGAAATTATGATACTTCTTAATTTTCTTAAGACTTTTTCTATTTGCTCAACTTTCTAAATAAGCTACGTTGCTTTTATGATTAAAACAGAACTATAAATGTGTAAAAAAAAATTAAGAGATTTTGACTTGGTAATTTCATTCTGAAAGGATATCCTGAGAACATAATCTTAAACACAGAGAAAGTTTTTTCACAACACATCCTGGTGTTATTTAGACCCCAGTGAACTACATAAGGGGCGGAATAACAAATGCAGGCACATGTGCCTGGGGGAATACTGCATGGCTCTAACCAGAAAGCTTATGGAAAAGCATCTCTGTTCCCATATTAGGTACAAACATCAGGATCTGAACCATGTATACATAAACTCCTGACCAGTGTGACACAAAAGCAAGTGCAGAAGAGAGAAGAGGGGGCTGAAATGTTGGCCAAGGAGGACCAACATGGTCCATTCTGTTGTCATTGGACATCACCCACTCAAAGGCCATTGTCAGCTTCCCACTTCTATTACAGCCAAAAGGTGGCTGTTTGAAAAGGCTGAGTGTCTTCTAAATCACCTTTTTACTTTTTTTTTTTAAAGAGAATCGATAAAAACATGTCCTTTGGTACAGCTGAGGAGAAAAAACCCAGCTGTACGAATATAAAATGGGAAAAGATGGACTCTGGTGATAGGACTGTCAGGGCCTCAGGAGCTTCTTTAAGTTACACAGCGAGACTGGAGCTCAAAGGCACTTGTAATGCTCTTAACCTCCCCTGGGCTCACCAGGTCAGGCCAGAATTCTGATGGTGAGACCAGCACCTTCTGCCACCCTCTGCTGCCTCCACATAAATGACTGAGAACTGACTCAGTCAGCCCAGCAATTCTGGGATAAGGCTCAAGACTGTGTCCCAGCAAAGGCCAGAAACAGTATATGGCATTGGGCCTCTTCCTCAATAGTTTATGATTGGAATAGCACATTTTAGTTGTAATCAAGAAGAAAACAGAAGTAACAATTGAGCTCTAACATTTCATACCAATTCTCTCACTGCTCCTGACAATTCTAAGAAGTGGGCACATATATTGTTCCCATTTCACAAGAGGGAACAAAGACTTAGAGTAAGTCAGCTCCCGGAATCATTTAGCTAGTAACTGCAGAGACAGCATTCAAACAGGGCAGTCTGCCCAGGGCCGCACTTCTAACTGCCCGGCGGCTGCCTCCCCCTGGCAGGCAGACACCAGCAGCAACAGAATGAAGAGCAAAGCCTGTGAAGAAAGGAGGAAAGTTTTTTAGAAAAAGCTGATGACATGACAGGCATCGTGATGTTTGTGAGTGGCCTTGATCAGGGGGTGCCGAACAGCTGGGTTCACTTGGCCTGGCCAGAAGCAACCCTCCCTTCCCACCCTATCTGTGTGCATGCGTGTGTGTGTGTATGTGCGTGTGCATGTGTGTGTGTCTTCTCAAGGACTGAAGGACCTTTGGGGATGCTCTTCCAGAACCAGGGCAAGGCCACCCAGTAATTGGGCCCTAGGCCAAGCAGAGCCAGTGCAAATCAAGCTGGCCCACAAGTGTGAACGGGTGGGATGGCCTGAGGTGCTGTGGGGAGCCCCAGTGCCTGCTGGGAGAGGTTAGTAGAGCTGTGGTATGTGGGCTCAGGCGATAGGTGGCAGTGCAAACTTCTCCAGCCATGCCATGTTACCTGAGAGCCAGGAGAGCAGGGAGTTCCGCTTGCCAGGCGGACACCCGACCTGGGTTGAAGGCACTGGAGCAAAAGAGGAAAAGGTCAGCGATGGGTAGGGTGAGGAGGCAGAACATGGAGCCACAGGTATGGGATAGAGAAGCAGATGTGCTGGGGGTCAGGCTCCCTTGGGCAAAGAGGGGGCACAATGGAAAGGGGGACATGGCTCTGATGGGGAGGGGCTTAGGGCAATCCAACAAGCCCTGCTCAGAGAGGGGCAGAAGCTTCCACAGTGAAGCAAGCCCCCCAGAAGTCATCCCTTCTTCCTTTTGGCCACTCCAAGTGGGAACTGAGTGCCTCCAGGTCAAAGGATAGAGCCCAGGACTCTGACCCAATCCTCTAAGGCATTGTTGCAGAGAAAGCGTGCCTGGAGGAAATGTCCCATGACTGTGTGCCTTTCTGGACAAGATTTCCCCCAGCTGGATGGCAAGAGGTGCTCTTGGGAGGGGCAGAGAAATCCTCCTTAGGCCCAATGCATCCAGGCAGAGGATAACTGCTCCAAAACCCAGCTCTGGAACCTTGTCTCCTCACTCTCTCCTTCCTGGAGCCTGCTCATGCTGGTGGAGGGGCAGAGCTATGTCACACCAGTGGATAAGCTGATCTGTGTCAATATATGTGGATGCCCTGGCCCCTGCACAGGTCCTCTTTGTCAAAGGACAGCAACAGGCATAGCACAGAGGCTCTCCAGGAGATGCACACACACCTAAATATGTGGCCTGTCCCCCAGCAATAAAGTAGATTTTCACTTCCCAGCCTGCAGCAACCTGGAGCCCCTCTGGAGGTTAAGAGGGGTCATACAACTGGTGAGGAGCCAATCTGGCAAGACTTGGGTCTTGCCTGCAGGGTGCCACTTTAGTCACAAGGTCCCTCTGGCAAGGGGAGCCTGAACCACCCAGGACTGGAGAAGCAGAAAGCGCCAGGGTGGCCAGAGTGGCCCTTCCCTGGACTTCCCACAACCTCTCTTGGAGGGCATGTCCAGTCCCTCTTTGTCCCAAATCCCTTTCTGCCATCAGAACCAGCCCTCTGGGCACTTGGGTGGCTCAGTCAGTTAGGCATCTGACTCTTGATTTTGGCTCAGGTCATGATCTCACAGTTCGTGAGTTCAAGCCCGATGCCGGGCTCTTCAGTGGCAGTGCAGAGCCTGCTTGGGATTCTGTCTCCCTCTCTCTCTGCCCCTGCCCCACTTGCTATCTCTCTCTCTCAAAATAAATAAATAAACATAAAAAAAAAAAAAAAAAAAAAAAAAAGAACCAGCCCTTAACCAAAAGGCAGTGGCTAAGCCCCCGGAAAAGTCAAGCCCATCTGCAACCTGCCCAGCAAATAGGCCCTGGCCTGGCTCCCAACCATAGGCACTCTGGACCCCCTCACTCTCCACCTCAATTCCCTAACCCAGTCTCCATGAGCAAGAGCCTGTGGCCTCCCTCCACCTGCCTCCACTCATTCTTCTCACTGCTGTGGCTGCTTGCCTGGTTGGCCCATTGTGCTGTCGTACTTCCCCCTGCTCAAAGGCCATCAGTGGCTTCCTGCTTCCTATCACAACCAAATGCTGCCAACTTTCTGGGGCTCCCCGACATGTCCTTACTCCCCATGGTCCTCCCCCAACTCTGGCAGGCTGTTCTCACATCTCAAGACATGCTCTCAGCTCCATGCAGGCCTTTGCGCAGATTCCCTTTCCCATCTCTTCTCCCCACTCTCAGAATCCTGTCCGAAGGAGCCAGTCACAGATCTTCTGGACCACCTCTGCTAGGCCCTGACAGCTCTGGCCCTGACTGGCCTCCCTCTCCCCTGAGCCACCTGGACTGTCCCAGGTTCTGGGTGCCAGTCTAAGTATCCGCCCAACCCAGGTATGCTGGAGGGCAGCACAGAAGCACAGATGCAACCCAGCGACTCACCAGAGGTGGGCGAGGACAGGGCCATGGTCCCATAGTAGGAGAAGGCGCCTGTCTCAAACTTCATGTTCTCCTTCCCGGCCTCCACCTCCACCTTCCCCTGGAAGAACACAGGGCCAGGAAGACAAACAGACTGAGAAAGAGAACTCAACGGAGGGAAAAAAGGACAAAGCAAGAGGGAGAAGTAAGGGCAAGGAAGAGCTGGTTCCAGAGCCCCGAAGAGTTCACGTACCCTGACCTGGAGACTCAAGGGTGGCCTCTCAGGAAGAGGGTGGGCAAAGGGGGAGCAGAGGCTCAGGGGCAGGCTGGACGTTCCCTAGGCAGGAAAGCCCTGTGTCCCCCAGCCACTTCAGCAGGCAAGGAGGGGACAGTGGGCATAGGGGGGCAGGCACGGAGCAGGCCACTTACCTGCAGGATGAGGATAAAGTAGTCGGCCGGCTTATTCCGGGTGTACAGGTAATGGCGGATGTAATATTTGTTGTGCTCATCAAACTTGAGTTCCTGAATGACGTCTGGGTACTTGAGCAGCCGAAGCAGGATTTTCTCAGATATTAGAGAGGGGCTGAACTGGGGAACCTCTGTAGGAAGAGAGACAAGGACTTCACAGGGGGCCTGGAATAGGCAACGTGGGGAACACAGCCCCCTCCCTGCCCAGGCCCTTCCCTTTGGTTCTGCACCTCCCTGGGAAGGAAGCACCTTTGGATCCAAACAGGTTACACTCCAGTCGGCCCGCCTGCCTAGGCTGGAATGGCGGCGCCTGCACTAATAGTGTGTGATCTTGGGCAAGTTACTTAACCTGTGCCTCAGTTTCCTCATCTGTAAAATGGGGATTATAACCTCGTAGGGTTGGGGCACCTGGGTGGCTCAACATCTGATTCTGAGCATCTGATTCTTTTTTTTTTTTTTTTTTTTTTTTTTTCTAAATTTACATCCAAGTTAGTGCAAAAATGATTTCAGGAGTAGAATTCAGTGATTCATCCCCCTATGTACAACACCCAGTGCTCACCCCAACAAGTGTCTTCCCTAATGCCCCTTGATCATTTAGCTCATTCCCCCACCCACAACCCCTCCAGCAACCCTTAGTTTGTTCTCTGTATTTGAGTCTCTTATATTTTGTCCCCCTCCCTATATTATTTTTGTTTCCCTTCCCCTATGTTCATCTGTTTTGTATCTCAAATTCCACGAGTGAGGTCATACGATATGTCTTTCTCTGACTAATTTTGCTTAGCATAATCCCCTCTAGTTCCATCCATGTTGTTGCAAATGACCAAGATTTCATTCTTTTTGATTGCCGAGTAATACTCCGTTGTATATATACACACCACATCTTCTTTATCCATTCATCCATCGATGGACATTTGGGCTCCTTCCATACTTTGGCTATTGTTGATAGTGCTGCTATAAACATGGGGGTGCATGTGCCCCTTCGAAACAGCACACCTGTATCCCTTGGATAAATACCTAGTAGTGCAATTGCTGGGTCATAGGGTAGTTCTATTTTTAATTTTTTGAGGAAACTCCATACTGTTTTCCAGAGTGGCTGCACCAGTTTGCATTCCCACCAACAATGCAAAAGAGATCCTCTTTCTCCGCATCCTCGTCAACATCTGTTGTTGCCTGAGTTGTTAATGTTAGCCATTCTGACTGGTGTGAGATGGTATCTCATTGTGGTTTTGATTTGTATTTCTCTGAGCATCTGACTCTTGATTTTGGCTCAGGTCATGATCTCGCAGGTTGTGGGTTCAAGCCTTGTGTCGGGCTCTGCACTGATACCGTGGAACCTGCTTAGAATTCTATGTCTCTCCCTCTCTTTCTCTGCCCCTCCCCTGCTCATATAGGTGCAGCTCTCTCTCTCTCTCAAAATAGATAAACATTAAAAAAAAAAAAGATTTCTAAAAAAAAAATAATAATTAAACAAAACAAAACAAAACAAAACTTCGTAGGGTTGGGGCTCCTGGCTGGCTCAGTCAGTGGAGCATAGGACTCTTGATCTCAGAGTCGCAAGTTACAACCTCACATTGGGTATAGAGGTTACTTTAAAAACAAAACATGCTCTGGGGCGCCTGGGTGGCTCAGTAGGTTAGGTGTCTGACTTTGGCTCAGGTCTGATCTCACCGTTTGTGAGTTTGAGCCCCGTATCAGGTACTGTGTTGATAACTCAGAGCCTGGAGCCTGCTTCAGATTCTGTGTCTCCCTCTCGCTCTGACCCTCTCCTGCTCACACTGTGTGAGCTGTGTGTGTGTCTCTCTCTCAAAAATAAATAAACATTAAAAAAAAAAAAAACTCTTAGATACATTCTTGCCATATGGAAAGTGCTTCATAAATATTATCATTATTATCATTAGCACTATCGTCAATATCCTGGCAGGAAAAATAAAGAGAATTAACATCCTTCAGCAAGTGAGAGTTAGGAAGGAAGTCAGATTTTGGGGGGAGGTGGGGAATAGGCAGGAGCTTTTCAAATCAATCACCCAGAATCCCCAAAGGGGCTTTGAGTCAGGGGTGAGAAGAGAGAAATGTCATTGACCTAGAGGTCAAGTCCTGCTGGACCCAGCAAATTCAGGCAGAGGGGAAGGAGGAGAGATGAGAACAGAACTGGATTGAGACTCCTTGGAGTGCATGAGCCAGACAAGAGCTGTGCCAGACAAGAGCTGTGGGCCCACAGTATGTGGAAAGGCCTCTTTCTCCCTCCTCTTCCCCAGCACCCATGGGTCTGGGGAACCCCAGGGCCCACTTCAGGTACTCCCAGTGGTTATTTTCAAAACCAACTTGGTTGCTTCCTAGAAATTTGCAATGGCAACCCATCAACAAAGAAAACAAATCACAAGGAGTGCCCCAGGGATAGAGGGAAGGTGCCTTGCCCCCTTTCAGAGGCAATCATGTTTTCCCCATACCTTTCACCTGCCACAGCCCTTGTCCCATGGGAGAAAGTAGCCAGAGGCCTAGAATCCTTCTTCCATGACTGTATCCCATCAACACCTGAAGGCCCTCCACTTGCTCTTACCCGTGGCCAGGAAGCGATGAGCCGCCAGAAGTAGCTGAGGTGAAATTTTCACCTTGAGTTCATTGTCAGCATCCTTAAAGGCTGAGAAGTCACGTTTGTTCTTCTCAGATACTCGTTTCCGGCTTCGGTTGTCAGCTGCAAGAGGCAGAATCTAGAACTGAGAACACTGAACCCCAATGACTCAGGAACAGACTAGAACCTGCTCCCCAGTCCCCAGCTCTGCAGTCCTTTCTTCCAGGCACAAGCAGCAGTGTCTGCACCAGGGCAAGGTCCCTGGCCGGGGTGAGACACGGAGTTCCTGGGTCTCAGGGTGCCAGCCCTCCCATGTCCTTGCACTGTGGCCTTCTCACCTAGGGACACCTAGGATGTGAATAGGAAAAGGGTTCCAGGCCTGTGGAGAGGATGGAACTCACTGTACATATCCGACTCGTCCAGGATCTCAGATTTGATGATCTCCTCAATGACATCCTCCAGGGTGACCAGGCCCAGCACCTCGTAGAAGGGGTCACCTTCACCCTCGTTGTTCACCTTCTGCACGATGGCCAGGTGGGACTTCCCTGGCAGGGGGTGGGGGGAGGGGGGGGAACAATGCAATGAGTCAGGCAAGAACAAAGGGATCAGGCATGAGACTCCTCCACCAAAACGTTAACACACTTGGGGTCATGAGTCACTGGGGTGGGGTATGGGTGGTTTTTTTTCCCTTTTCTTTATTTCCTGAAGTTTCTACTGCAAACAGATATTGCTCTTATGAAAAGGAAAACCAAAAGTATTTTTTAAATCTCAAGGCATTTCAGACCTTTTGTTTCAGTAGGATGAAAATGGCAAGGGCCTGTCTGGTGCCATGCATCAGGATCTCCTGAGAGTCCTGGAGAGGGGAAAGACCCACATTGACAACCCATGGACAGTGGAGCCATCAGTCAGAGACATGTGTGTGCCAACTGGACATGGGGCTCCTCAGACAGCCCAGGCTGCCCATGGGGCCCCACGGGGCACTCACATTCCTTCACCCTGCTCTCCTTGGCAAACTCCCCAGCATGTACCCAGGGGCTGTGATACTGCCCGAGGCAAAGGCTCTCAGTTCCCAAAACCATTAGCAAATTAGCCCGGGCTGTAATTAGGCCAGGCAAATACTATAATTAGAGAAAGGCCACCCTTTCAACCTAAAACAAGAGAAAGTTGGGTAGCAGAGGGAGGGTGGAGGGACCCTCCACAGAAGCTTTGTGGGGTAGCAGGGCTTTCCTGGCCCTCTTTCTGATTGTCTACCCTGTTCTCATGCCCCCTGCTCCAGTGCATGACAGGAAGGAGACAGCCAAGGGCTTGGCCCACACTTCAGTTTGAATGGAACTGTGTACCCCACACAGGGACACAGGTTTGGAGCAGCTTAAGGGAAAAAACCCTGGGAGAGCTGAGGTCAAGCTAGGGTCTCCTATGCAGTGTCCCCTTCACAACCCAGTCTTAGGCCCCACTCGAAGAACTTCTCTGTAGAGGACATTTTCCAAGTCTCTAAGGCCGCTGGAAATCCCCCAACCCCAGGATGCGTTCCTCAGAACTCCAGAGAGGCACCAGTTCTCAGGAGCAGCATTTTAAAAAACAGAATAAAGGAAAAAGATATCAGAGTACGCCACATGTGACTGGGGCGGGGGGTCGGGGAGTATGTTCTGTGCAACTTTCACACACATGCCAGTCACTATGCTACACTCATTTCCAGCTACAAGTTGTGGTCAAAACACTTTCAGCACTTTGCTAGACAGAACCATGGCTACACTTGATTAAAAACTCTATTGTCTCTCTCTGTCTCAAAAATAAACATTAAAAAAAAATTTTTTTTTTTTTAAAAGGGGGGGTGCACCTGGGTGGCTCAGTCGGGTAAGCATCCGACTTTCGCTCAGGTCATGATATCACAGTCCGTGAGTTCGAGCCCCGCATTGGGCTCTGTGCTGTCAGCTAAGAGCCTGGAGCCTGCTTCAGATTCTGTGTTGCCCTCTCTCTCTGACCCTCCCCCATTCATGCTCTGTCTCTCTCTGTCTCAAAAATAAATAAACATTAAAAAAAACACAAAAAACAAAAAACTCTAGACATGAGGGGCACCTGGATGGCTCAGTCAGTTAAGCATCCAACTCAGGTCATGATCTCACTGTTAATGAGTTCAAGCCCTCCGTCGGGCTTTCTGCTATCAGCAGCATGGAGCCTGCTTCAGATCCTCTGTCCCCAGCTCACTCTTCCCCTTCCCTGCTGGCACTCTCTCTCTCTCTCAAAAATAAATAAACATTAAAAAAACAAAAAACAAAACCAGACACACACACAAAACCCCTCTAGACATGAGCCAACAGGGGCAAGAGATCCATCAAGGTCCTCCAGCAGGCAGCACCCACTCAGAGCTGGGTCTGGCCCCCAGGCCTCTCTGCCTGCTGGAGGCTGCCCATCCAGGAGTGTCTTCTAGAAACAGAAACAGTGTTCTGGGTGGTCTAAGGCAGCCAGCTAAACTATGCCATCAGGTGGAACCAGAGTAAAAAGCGAAGTAGCTTTTACCACCTGTCAGACTGGCACACTCCAAGACTGGTGATGCCCAGTGTTGGGGGAGACAAACATGCTGTCACAGGGTCCTCTGTTTAGTGGACAGGTAAATGGGCATATGTCAGGAGGCCGATCTGGCAGCCTGTCTCAAAACTAAAGGTCTCTAACCTAGGAATCAGAAATTCCACGGGGAGAAAGTTGGCTATAATCTTTCCCAAAGCAGAAAGACACAGAAGCAAACAGAACACTGTTAACAACCTCAAACCAGAAACAACCTAAATCAACAGCAATGGAGCAGGAGTACTGAATAGTGGCCGCCACTGCTCTGGGGAAAAGGCAGCAGGCTGGATGGACAGACAGAATGTGGAATGAAGCCCCACACAGACTGTTGATGGAACAGCAAGCAGTGGTGCCAGCTGCCTGTGCAGAAACTCAGGGCTGGCACTTGGCGGGATGGGGGGAGGAGTTGAATTGCCTTGAATTGCATGGAAGAGCAGACAGTGATCACCTCTGGGGTTATGTGGAGTTTGGGGGAGAGGCCCTATTATCCCTTACTCTGTACCCTTCTGATACTGTTCTACTTGATGGGCAGGTTTCACTACTAGAATTTTTTTTAATTGACAAAGAGGGGAAAAACAAAATCAAGGGAAACAAAGGGAGACTGGGGAGACTCTAGGGTGAGCAAGGGACCCTCTGTGCCTAAACGGACACAGACTGAGTCCCACGTAATGAGGCGTGTTTGAATGTGGCTCAGTTAGCAGCGCCTTGCTCAGAGCGCAGAAGTCAGGGCCCCGGCACAGAAGAGACAAAGCTTTAATAACCTGAGCAAATGTCCTCCTCTACACTGAGCCTCCCTCCAATTAACCACAGGCTCACAACAAATCCTGACGCACAGTCACGGGTGCACTAGGCCACACAGGGAAAGGCTGGTGGCTTCTCTAAAGGACAGAAATATCCCTCCTTATAGAAGAAATAAGCTGATTCCTTGACACCAATGTTGGGGCCACTCTCAGCCCTCCTGCCTCCTCTCTGAGGCTCCGTTGTTTGCAGCATCACTGGTGTGTGCGGATGCCCTCTAAGGGACAGGTAACCTGAAGGCGTACAGACCTCGGGCGCCACCCAGTCACCTCTGCTCTACTTTGCCCAGAGGAGTTTTGTTTTGTTTTGTTTTTTATGGTCTTAGCAGAAGATTCTCCTCCTTGACTAGAGAACCTCTCTTGCCAAGGTCACCAGTGACTTCCAGTGACAGGGTCTCATGCTCAGGCTGCATCTTCTGATGAGGGGTCACTCTCTCCCACTTCCTGGAAATCCTTCCTCTCCTTGGTTTCTAGCACACAGCTTTCCTGGTGTTTCTCTCACCTCAGGGGCTGCTCCTTCTCCCTGACCTCTTTACGTGGGAGCATCCCAGAGCTCAGTCCTCGGACCTGGTCCCTTGCTTTGTGACTTTAAATACAAACTGTATGTCAAGGCATCTCAAATAAACACTTCCAGCCCAGCCCACTCCCGCATCCTCTGGACTCATAAACCCAACTGGTGGCTGATGGCTAGGTAGGTAGCTTCTCCTAGATGCCTAACATCTTGATCTCCACGTGGCCAAAACCAAATTGCCACCCTTCCCCCCAGCCTTCCTCATGTCCATCAATCCAGTAGATCAGGCCATGGGGGAGTAAACTGTCTCCTGTTATTTCTCTACCCTTTTATATCCAACCTTTCCAGTAGATCCTGTCAGCTCTACCTGCAATGGACACTTAGAATCTGGCCTCTTCTGGAGGCCTCCACTGCTACTGTCTCGTTCCGGGCCACACACATCTCCGTCTCACCCAGAGAACTAGACTAGCCTCTAAGCAGCTCCCTGCTTCATCCTGGACCTGGGGTTGGCTCTCAACACAGCAGCAAGAGGGGGGAAGTCAGGTCACCTTATGCCTCACCCAAGTCCCTCCACTGGCTCCTGTCTCACTCCTAGTAAAAGCCCCATCCCCCACAGAGCCCTTGGTGCTGACCCTCTCATGTCTCCTACCACTCTCTCTCCAGTGCTCAGGTCAGCCACAGGGCCTCTTTGCTGTTCTTCAAACACAACAGGCTGCTCCCTTTGCCTGGCTTGCTCCTCCCCCACACAACTGGGTAGCCTGCCCCCACTTCAGGTCTTTGTTCATATGTGGCCCTCTCAGTGAGGCCTCAGTGAAAACTGCATAGCCCTTACCCAAAAACTACGACTCCTCCTCCAGCACCTCAACCCTAGTCATTAAATCCCCTAAAATAAATGATATAGTACGCTTATTCAATGAACTTATCATTGATGGCCCGTCTTCTCCTGCTATATTTTGAGCTACACTACAGCAGGGGCTTTAGTCTGTGTTCTTGAAACTCAGAACAGCGATTGGCATCCAGTTAAGTGTTCAATGGCTATCAGGGAATGAATGACTCAGTTCACGTGGACGTTCCATAGGAGAAAAAAAATGTAATCAATGGGAAGGGGGAAAGGGATGGAGCCTAGAGAAGAATTATTTTGAATTTCAGTAATTAAGTTTCTGTAATTCAAAAATCATTTTTAATTTACCTTTTAAAATAAAAAGACCAACTTAGGACTTATATTTATGATCCTCATTCTATGAAATTTAAATCTAATACAGAATTTTTACTTCAATGATTTACCTCATTTTATTATTAATGTGCATTCAACTGGATAATTGGATTTTGGGGGTGGTTGGGGTGAGAAATGAAACATGAAAATTTAAATAATACATCTATCCCAAAAGCTGAGAATCCCTCAGTTCTCAAAGTAGTCCTCATTCAAAGAAAAAAGAATGAGGAAATATAGCAACATGCTCATATTTGGCTGATCCACATGAAATTGTTGATATTTGACTATTTTTGACCAAGAAAAATGACAATTTCATATTATTCAACCTAAAAGTATGGGAGGTTCAGGATGGTTTTTCTGTTTTATACTTTTCTGAATAGAAAATCCAACCTTTCCACAGTCAATAGTTTTAATTTTACAATCAGAAAGAAAGACATCCACTGAAGTAACTTTGAAAAAGACTCTCACACTGCTCCCTGCCCCACCCCCCACTTCCTTTTAAATTCAAACTGGGACTGGGGCTTCCTTTTAAATTCAAACACTGCTAGCAAGGGGCAACCTGGCTGTGAGAAGGGAGGCACCTTGAAGCTCCTACTCGCACTCCTGGGCCGTGAAGCTCCTACCCGCACAGCTGCCCTTCTCCGACCTTTGTCCAGCCAGGTCTCCTCCCAGTCAGAGAACCACAGTGAGGCCTCTTTCACCTGCCCTGTCCCACCTGGAACAGGGGCAAGGAGCAAGAGGCCCCATAACCTGCCTGAGTCCCTCCCCAACCCTTCCTCTTTACCACTCTTGGCTCAGCCCTGGGGGGCTCCACCATGGGGACCATTAGCACTCACTGCCCAGTCCCGCCCCAGCGCTCCCTTCTCCCTTCACCAGCACTTGTACTGTTGCTTATGCAGTCGACTGGCGATGCTATCCCATCCCCTCCCACCTCATGCCTGGAACACAGCAGACACCCAAACGTTTTGCTGGATACATATAGGTTGGTCTGCAGGGACCCCAGAAAGCCCAATCCTCCACCTTCCGCACTGCCCAGTTTAGCAAACTGCTGTATCCTCCTCCCCCCATAAAAAACTTTATAATCTCTCATAGACCATAAGAAAAACACATTACTAGGTGCTGGGTTTCAAAGTCCACAAAGGCCCGGAGAGGGCCCTACTCACCAGCTCCTGCTGCCTTTTCTCATGTGGAATATCCAGAGGCCCCAGATCAGACATGGGATTCCCACTACCCAAGACGGTGTCCTGGGCATCTCCCTCGCTGGTCCCCCAGCAAGCGAGGTCACCCACTTCCTGCCCTCAAAGGCTCCCAGCAGGCTCTGAACTCTCAGGCACCTCAGGCTTGACTGCCAGAAGACGGGCCACCGCAGGCCATAGGTCTCTTCACTTGCAGGCAACATAGCACCCTGATGTCCTGGGAATCCCCCTCCCTTTTCCTCCCTCCACCCAGACAACGGGCAGGATTAAGCAGACCATTAATAGTGCTGATCTCACCAGCAGGAGGGGCAGCCCATCCCAGCAAGAAGAGATAGGCGGGGCAGGCATATTGGAGGAAGCAGAGGAGCACAGCAGCAGAAGTCAGACCCTTGCACAACCCTCCATGTGGGCACCCCTCAGCAACCAGGGGACAAGAGAGCTATGCACAAAAAGAAGCTTCCATAAGTTCCCTAAGCAGAGAGGGACAGACTGGGGAGGGGCAGGGAGTAAGTTGTTTAATCAATAAGCAACTTAAAAGAACAATGAAGAGATCCTTAATTTTAATGTAAGTTAAAATACATTAGGGCACCTGGGTGGCTCAGTTGGTTAAGCAGTTAAGTGTCCTAAGTGTCCGCCTTTTTTTTTTTTTTTTTAATATTTTAACATTTACTCATTTTTGAGAGACAGAGAGACACAATGTGAGCAGGGAAGGGACAGAGAGAGGAGGCAGAATGTGAAGCAGGCTCCAGGCTCTGAGCTATCAGCACAGAGCCTGATGCGGGGCTTGAACTCACGAACGGCAAGACCATGACCTGAGCCGACATCGGCCACTTAACGGACTGAGCCACCCAGGCACCCCTCAAGCAACCGACCCTTGATTTCAGCTCAGGTCATAATCTGACAGTTCGTGGGTTCCAACCCCACATCGGGCTCTGCACTGCCAGCGCAGATTCTCTCTTGGGATCCTCTCTTTCCCTCTCTTTGCCCTTCCCCTGCTTGCATGCTGTGACTCTCTATCTGGAAATAAGTACATAAACCTAAAAAAATTTTATAAATAAATGAAATATACCGTAAGACCATAGAGACTAACACAGGGAAGTACTGAAGGAAACAATGACATTTTTTTCTTCAGGATTTGGCAGCACGTGTCAAAATGGAGAAAGTAAGACCCTGGCCTCAGCCATATCTACCACTTCTAGGAAAGACCTTAATACAAGGAAAAACCCAGGCCAGGGTGCAAGTTGTGCCCAGGAGGGTCCATCTAGGGTGGTTTATGATACAGTACTGTAGCCACTAAAAATTAGGCTGATGTAGACAGAGATTTAAAAGAGACAGTGGTTCACCATTTGCATAAAGCAAAAAGTTACAAAACAAGAAAATATGGGAACTACACTGGCTTCTTCTGCTTTAGCTTAATGCATTTTATTTTATTTTTTTTTAATTTTTTTTTCAACGTTTATTTATTTTTGGGACAGAGAGAGACAGAGCATGAACGGGGGAGGGGCAGAGAGAGAGGGAGACACAGAATCGGAAACAGGCTCCAGGCTCTGAGCCATCAGCCCAGAGCCCGACGCGGGGCTCGAACTCACGGACCGTGAGACCTTGACCTGGTTGAAGTCGGACGCTTAACCGACTGCGCCACCCAGGCGCCCCATTTAGCTTAATGCATTTTAAAATCACCATGTATTACTCATTTTACATTCATAATCAGAAAGGATAAGAATGATGCCTCATATTGAGGGGAGGGAGACATACTGAGGGGAGCAATATAGTTGGTTCATTGCTGACTTACTAGAAGAAAACAAGACCAAAATATTCACGTTTTGAGTGGTGGGATAGGGGGTCTTTCATTTTCTAGTCATTTTCCTCCTTTCTAAAAGTTTCTACAATAAATATATTGCTTTATTTTTACATTTTAATTATAAACACAACGTACGTCTTTCTGCACCTTGGGTTTTACACACAGCGATGTCACTGGAGCCCAGTCACTTTGCCTCCCCTGTGGAGGGTTCCACTGGTGGATGCTAGGGGGGATTTAACCCTCTCTCTTCTGCTGATGGACCCACGACTGTTTCCAGTTTCTTATACCACGAACAAAACTGCAATGAAAATCCCTGTGCTCCACCATTCGATCCATGTGAGATCTCGATGTACGTACAGCTGTGGAGCCACTAGGTCAGAGGGTTCGTGCACTGGAAGATCTGACCGAAATCTCCACACTGCCCTCCCTAGTAGGGCTCCCAGTTTCCATTCTTGCCAGCACAAGTTATACCCGGTGCTTCTTGATTCATTCCTTAGTGCCTAGTGCCCAATAAGGAAGCCATTCAATAAATACAGTCGTTATAGCTGGTTATGTTTTTAAAAGGAAAAGGAAAATGGACAGCAAGACAAAAAGGAAAAAACTGAGTGAAGCAGGAAAAAAAAAAAAAAAAAAAAAGGAAAAGTGACAGGAGTACAGCCACATGGAAAAGAGAAATGAAAACGGAGACACTGCAGCCTACTTGCCAAAACAGAAAAGCATTTCTAGAGACTTACCAGGAGACTTGCCCAGCTATCCTGAGCAAGACAACACAGCCAGACACTGAGAGTACATACGGAAGAGAACCACAGCCCGTCTGGGACTTTCTAGAACAGGGTCTCCAAAAGGAGTATTCATCCCCCTTTCATTCACATTTACTTGTAATCCAAAATAGATAAGCAACTTTAGCTTTCGTTTATACACAGACTTACAGTGGGCCCTGAGCAGGTGGCGAGCAGCCAGCCCCGCGGGAAGGAGCCCTCAGCCTCACTCAATTGCTCTCTAGCAAAGCGAGAGGAGTTTCAGATGAGGTATGCCCAAGGACACAGGTTTACATTCTGTTGAGCACTTTTAACCAAATCAATGCTCACACAATGGACAGTCGCTTTACAAGACCCACGCAAGGAAATTCCAGAGTGAAGGGAACATGAATAAAGTAAGCAGGGCACCTACAAAGGCCAGAGCTGGCCCTCTCCTCCCCCTGCCAGCCCTTTGTCAGTCAGCAGGGGGAATACAAGTACCGGGGAAGTTGAGGAGTGCTTAGCCAAAATAATTCAAAATTGTCAAGAAAACTATTTGAAACGCAGACTTAGAGCCACTCTCTGTAATGATGAATCGCTGTACTGAGGGTACTTTGTCCCATGAGAAAGTATATAAGGTATGTGTTAGAGATAAGATGAACTAGAAACATTTTAAAATATTTAATTTAAAATTTAAATTTGTATATTTAAATAATAACAACATTTTTAAATAATTGTTATTTCATCTTCTTTAAAAATTTTTGTGTCTGTTTTATAATATACATGTATTAGTAAAACAGTATACGTATATAATTCTTACATGAATAGAGGTAGAAATTTTTAAAAACTTTTTTTCTAGGGGTGCCTGGGTGGCTCAGTCTGTTAAGCATCCAACTCTTTTTTTGTTTTTAATTTTTTTTTTTTTTACTGTTTATTTATCTTAGAGAGAGAGAGAGAGAGAGAGAGAGAGAGAGAGAGAGAGAGAAAGAGTGTGAGCAGGCAAGAGGCAGAAAGAGAAGGAGACACAGAATCTGAAGCAGGCTCCAGGCTCCGAGCTGTTAGCACAGAGCCATGATGTGGGGCTCAAACCCAAGAACTGCAAGATCATGACCTGCGTTGAAGTCGGATGCTTAACAAACTGAGCTACCCAGGCACCCCAAGCATCTTTATTTCACCTCAGGGCATGAGCCCCATGTGGAGGGGATTCTCTCTTCCTCTTTCTCTGCTCCTTCCTTACTTGCTCTCTCTCTTTCAAAATAAATAAACATTTTTAAAAAACTGTTTTCTCGGACTGCCTGGGTGGCTCAGTCGGTTAAGTGCCCGACTTCGGCTCAGGTCATGATCTCACGGTTTGTGGGTTTGAGCCCCGCATCGACCTCTGTGCTGACAGCTCAGAGCCTGGAGCCTGCTTTGGATTCTGTGTCTTCCTCTGTCTCTGCCCTGTACTTGCTCACATTCTGTCTCTCTCTCTCTCAAAGCTGAATAAACATTAAAAAAAAAATTCTTTTTTTAAACTGTTTTCTAATAGGGTGGCATGAACAAAAAAGTTTGAAGAGCTCCCTCTATAGCCCTGTAAAGATGGCCAGACCTTAGTTGCCCCTTCTGATGGTAGATACTTGGGTGTCTCCCATCTCAGGGTCTACCTTCCCCCAGCTATGGAGCAGTGGGGGTGAGCATGTTCTCAGGCACTCTCCCTCGCACATCTCCTACTATTCCTGGGAGGAAACTGAGGCTCAGGGAAGTCCTGTCCAGGATCACACTGTGAGGGGGGGTAAAGCAAGGTGGGATTCAGAAATGGGGCTTCTCTAAATAGCCTTCTACTTTCTTTTTTAATTAAAAAAAAATTTTTTAATGTTTGTTTTTGAGAGACAGAGAGAGAGAGAGAGAGAGCACGCGGGGGAGGAGCAATGAGAGAAGGAGACAGAACCTGAAGCAGGCTCCAGGCTCTGAGCTGTCGGCACACAGAGCTGAACACACAGGGCTCAAACCCAGGAACAGCGAGATGGTGACCTGAGCTGAAGTTGGACGCTTAACATACTGAGCCACCCAGGCACCCCAATAGCCTTCTCCTTTTAACCCAAGCACCCAGGGGTGAAGACGTTGACAGGCGGATATCAGTAGACCCTAAGACTGGTCCTGTGACAGGTCTTCATGCTTTTGATTTTTCATTTAGCCAGTAGTCTCTAATTTTTTAACCTTTTATGATGGAAAATATCAGGCAGCTACAAAAGTACAGGAAATAATGTAATTACACCCTCAGGGCCCTTCACCTAACCTAAACAATTAACAACTCCAACTACTCCAGCCAATCTTGTTTCCTCTTTCCTCCTACCCACTTCACTGCCTTATTTTGAAGCAAATCTCAGATTTTATCTGTAAACATCTATAAATGTTACAGGCATTTCAGTTAGTATCTCTAAAAGATAAAGACTCTTTTAAAAAGCAGAACACAATAGAATGCAATACCACACCTCAATATGTAATTTCTTAAGATCATCAACATCAAATGTTCTAATTTCACAATTTTCTTATAATCATTTTTATACCTAATTTATATATATATATATATATACACACACACACACATAAATACACTTTTTTGCTATTGGTAACAAAAGTGCAAAAAAGGACATTAAGATCACTTATAATCCTGTCTTCCAAAATCCTGTTAACTAAGTATTTTGTTTGGTCTTTTAAAATGAAATACTAAATGAAATTAAATAATTTGTAAATACTTCACATTCTTTGTATTTTCCCATGTTGTAAAAATATTTTTAAAAATTCAAAGACTGCATATTATTTCACTGTACACATGTGTGCATAACCCCAATACCCACTGGGCTCTTAAATTGTGCCCTTCCTTCTATCCCCTTTTTTTTTTGCCATTACGAAAATCCTTGCAATAAATATACTTGGTTATATCTGTCTCCCTCAGGTTTCTAGAAGGAGAATCACTGGGTCAAAATATAGGTTTTTGTTTATTTTCTTTTAAGTTTCTTAAAGTTACTTGAGAAGTGAGGTCAGATCTAATGCTGATGTCTTTGTCTTGGAGATGTGGAAATCTCTCCTGGACGCCTCAGCCAGGGACAGTTCAGAAGGCAGGGAGGAATACACAGAACTAGAGCTATTTTGTGCAGCAGAAGAAAATGAAGTGGAGAGAAAATGCTGGCCCAGCTGACAATACCTCCCTGAGTGTGGAAAGGCAGGGGCAAGTGATCAGGGGGTGCCAAGGAGGTTCCCAACCATCTGTCAGCACCACCAGCCTCCTTTCGACTTTGGACCCTTAGAGCAAACTGCTTCTCCCTCTTTCCACTAGTCGTCTTTTCTCAGTAGCACCTCTGGCCTTGTCCCCTGTTACTCTAGGGCCATCTGGCCTCCCACTCCAGCCCCGCACCCAGAAGGAGACCCTTCCTTATCATACCTCTCCTTGCCTTGTGAGGCACCTGTTCTTTGTCCCTGTTTGTGCAACCAGCTAATAACCTACAGTCGAATCAATCTAAAAGATGGACTATTATTAATGAGCCCACATGCCCCATGTTAGTCATGAAGATATAGGAAATTCTGTAAAATGCTTAGCTGACTGACATCAAGATACATTAAACCTGGGGCTAGCTTTCTAACTTTACTAACCTAGTAATCCTATCCCATTCACACACACACACACAAAAAGCATTTTTTCTCCCTTGGTGAACCCTTGCCGGTAACTGGTAACCATACACCATGTCCAAATGTTTACGAACTATAAAAATCATCCTAGACCTCACATCAAAACCCGAAGAGGGAGAAAAACTGCAGCAACATTTGATGCGGGGCTCATTCTGTTACAAGTAGAAGCAGGGGAGGGGGAGGAAGAGGGCAGGAATATTACTTGGTATATTCAAACTTGTTCACCCAAACTTGACTATTACTTAGAAGAGGAAAAAGGACTTAATTACCAAACAATTCTTCTCCCTGCCACAAAACAAAAATAAAAACCCTAATAGAAATATCTGAGATCATCTTATAAATCTTCCTCCCTGGTAGTTTGTTTACTGGCTGAAAAAAACAGTTCTAGACCTCTCTCTCCCATGGACACAGGTGCCAAAATTCTAAATAACGATATTGGCAAATCAAATCCAATGATGTGTGGAAAGGATCATACATCATGACTAAGTGAGGTTTAGTCCAGTTATGCAATAAATGTTTATGGGTGAACATTCAAAACTCAATCAGTGTAATTCAGAATAAAGAAGATACATCATGCAATCACCTCAACGTATATTTAAAAAGCACTTGATAAAATTCAACATCTACTTATTATAAAAACTCTTAGCAAACTAGAAAAGAAAGGAAACTTTTTTGATCTGATAAAGGAACTCTACCTAAGAACTACAGCAAAATCATATCTAATGATAAATTTGGAAAGTTTTCCCGAGACCTAGAATGAGGCAAGGATGCCCCTGTCACCAGTTCAGCACACTCCTAGATGTCCTAGCCAATGAAATTAAGAACAAGATATAAAATGTAGAAGGTTTAGCAAGAAGTAAATAAAATTGCCATTGTTCACAGGCAACATAATTATGTGTGCAAACAATCCAAAAGAACTTAAAATAAACTATTAGGATTAATGAGTAAATTTAGCAAGGCCAATGGATTCAAGGTCACTATACAAAAATCATCCATACTCGTGTTATATTATAAAGAATACATCTGGGGGCGCCTCGATGGCTCAGTCAGTTGAGCTTCTGACTTTGGCTCAGATCACAATCTCACGATTCGTGTGTTTGGGCCCTGTGTCCAGCTCTGTGCTGACAGCACAGAGCCTGCTTGGGATTCTCTCTCTCCCTCTCTCTCTGCCCTCCCCTGCTCATGTACACAGGCCAGATCTCTCTCTCTCTCAAAAATAAATAAACATAATAAAAAAAGAAGAACATATCTGGTCTTGGACTCTGGCTTCCCAAAGTGAGATTCAAAAACTCTTGGAATTTCCTGAGTAAATAGAAGTGGCTTTGTTATTCTGATGAACAACTCCAGGTGGGCCCCTAGGTAGCTTCAAGGCAGGGCTGGTCACCAGTAAAACCAAGCATTAGAGGGTCAGAACTTTCAGGTGTCCTGCCTTCCAGGGAAGGCAGCGGGCTAGAGACTGAGTCCAATCACGTGGCCAATAACTTAATCAATCATGCCCAGGTAATGAAATCCTGATAAAAAATCTGGACCACACCCTCAGGGAGGGTGGGAGAGGAAACAAACAAACAAACCAACCAACCCAACCCTCTGGACCCCAAAGCTCAGTGGAGCTTCTCAGTCATAAAACACATTGATGTGCCCGGAGGGTGACACACCCTAACTCAATGCGGCCAGGCCACGGAAGCTCCGCATCCAAGCCTGTTCCTGTTCCAGACCTCACTCTAGGTGTATCCTTTCAAATAAAACTGTAATCATAAGTGTAGCACTTCCCTGAATTCTAGGAGTCATTCTAGTGTATCATCAAACCTGAGAGGGGGGGTCGTCATGGGAACCCTAAATTTATAGCCAGTCAGGGGCAGTGGGGGAGGGGAGACCTGACTTATGACTGGCATCTGAAGTAAGGACAGCATGTGGGTGGCTGTGAGGGAGGTGTGGGGGGCGTGGTCTAACGCTAACTCCAGGTGGTTACCATCAGAATTGAATTGCAGCACACCCCCCAGGCGGAACAATTTGCAACAAACATTATAGAAAACACAATTTTAAAGACACCATTTAAGATCACAAAATACTTAGGAATACATCTAAGATGTGTAAGACTTCAACAAAGAAAATGACAAAAAATTATTGAAAGAAATCAATAGGCTATAAAACAAATGGAGGGGTAACCACGTTTATGGATTGGAAGATTCATCGTTATAAAGATGTCAAGTCTTCAAGTTGATCTATAGATTCAATGCAATTCCATTAAATTCCTAGGAAAAAGGCTAAAGAACAGTCAAGATAATCTTAAAGAAGAACCAAGAAAGAATAATTATTACCAAATATCAAAACATATTAGAAAACTACTGCAATTATGTCAATGTGGTATTGAACAAGGAAAGACAGAGACCAATGGAATATGAGAGTCCAGGGACAGACCCACACATATATATACCACAGCTCCGTGGGGAAGGACAGTTTTTCCAACAGCGGTACTGGACCAGCTAGATAACCCGTACGGATTTTAAAAAAGATTCAAACTGCAATACTTCAGGAACAAAAACAAATTCCAGAAGGATTACAGCTCTAAGTGTGAAAAGGAAACATTATAGCTCTAGAAAATAACACAGGACACAAGCTTCCTAACTTGTGTACAGGCAAAGAATCTTAAACAGGATATGAAAGGCACTAACCCATATGTTTATTAGTATGTGAAAATGTGTTCAACATCATCAGTCACTAGAGAAATGTATCATAAAATACAATGAAATACTACCACACACCTACCTAGATGACAATATCAGAGTTGGGACAGGAGTGTAAACTTGTAACAGCATTCTGGGAAAGTGTCTTATCTGTGCCTATGCTATGTCCTGGCAATTCCACACTTAGGTATATTCCCAACAGAAATGCCTACATAACATCACCAAAAGACATGAACAAGAACATTTTTAGTGGCCTTATTTAAATTTTTTTTAAATGTTTTATTTATTTTTGAGAGAGAGACAGAGTGCAAGCAGGGGAGGGACAGAGAGAGGGAGACACAGAATCCGAAGCAGGCTCCAGGCTCTGAGCTGTCAGCACAGAGCCCGATGTGGGGCTCAAACTTACGAACGGTGAGATCATGACCTGAGCCGAAGTCAGATGCTTGAACAACTGAGCCATCCAGACGCCTGTTAGTGGCCTTATTTAAATAGTTCCAAATTGGAAACAACCCAAATGTCTATCAACATCACAGTATATTTCTATCATGGAATACTATATAGCAATAAAAAGGAATGAGCTCCATACAACATGGATGAAACTCATAACCTTTATGTTGAGCAGGAGCCAGACACAAAAGACACATACTGGATGATTTACTTATAAAAGTTCAGAAACAGAAAAAATTAAACCATCATGATTGGGGGGACAGGAGCAGTGATTGGGAGGGTACATGGCAAGAGTCTTCTAGGGTGTTGATAATGTTCTATCTCCCGAGCTCAGTGGCAGTGACACAGAGCTATTCCTTTGTGAAAAACTATCAAGTTATACATTTATGATTTATGCACTTTGCTTCAATGAAAAGTTTACTTTAAAACATATCTAGGTGGTTGCCAGAGGCAGGAGATGGAAGGTGAGAGAAATGGGAGAAGGTGGGAGAAGGTGGTCAAAAGGTACAAACTTCCAGTTACAAGATAAGTAAGTTCTAGGGAGGTAATTTCCAGCACAATGACTATAGTTAACAATACTGTATCATATATTTGAAATTTGCCAAGAGAATAGATCTTAAAAGTTGTCATCTCTTGTGCTGAGAGAAAGAAATGTTTTATCTCTGTGTGGTAAGTGATGGATGTAGTTAACTCGACTTACTGTGGCAAACATTTATAAAAATATGGAATCATTATGCTGTACACCTGAAACTCACAATGTTATATGTGAGCTGTATCTCAAATTTTTAAATTTTTTTATCTTGTTTTGTTTTAATGTTTATTTATTTTGAGAGAGAGACAGAGACAGAGACAGAGTGTGAGCAGGGGAGGGGCCAAGAGAGAGACGAAGACACAGAATCCAAAGAGGCTCCAGGCTCTGAGCTGTCAGCACAGGGCCCAAAGTGGGTCTCTAAACTCATGAATGGTGAGATCGTGACCTGAGCCTAAGTCGGACACTTAACCAACTGAGCCATCCAAGTGCCCAACTGTATCTCAATTAAAACAAACAAACAAACAAACAAACAAACAAACAAACAAACAAACAAACAAAAAAACCCACCTAGAACAGGGTGCCTGGGTGGCTCAGTTGGTCAAGCGTCCGATTTTGGCTCAGGTCATGAACTCACGGTTCATGGGTTCAAGCGCCTTGCATTGGGCTCTCTGCTGTCATATAGAGCCTGCTTCAGATCTTCTGTCCCCATCTCTTTCTTCCCCTCCACACACCCCTCAGAAATAAATAAACATTAAAAAAAAATTTTTTTGTTTTTTTAAATCTAGAACAGTAAATTTTCCAGCCTCGAGTTATTGGAATATCCCAATCTTGTCATCTTTTTCTTAGTATCCATGATCTTACTGAAAAGTGACATGGAACAGGGCTTAAGAGCTTGGCCTCTGGAAGGGAACAGCTGCAGTTGCCAGTTAGTTGTCATACAGTATGGAAAAGATTCTTAGCCTCTCTGAGCCTCAGTTCCCATCTATAGCATTTGGAGGATTAATTAAGTATTTAATAAAGGTTAACCATTAATGAAGGCATTTCTTCCTTCTTTCTGCTCTCTGCTCATACTTAACCTTTTTCCAGAGCTCTGGGTCTGGGGCATTTCTGGGGAGATTGGGCTTCATGGGGAGGCTCTGCTCTCTTAGATACCCCTCTACTCTGCTGCTTTTCTAGCATAACCTCTTCTCTCCCTAACTGGGACACCAGGGAGGGAGCAGGCAACAGGTGAATCCTGACATGAAACAACCCAAGTAGAGGTGCAACTGAGAAATGTGGCCCTGCCCCTTGACCTGCCTGGTTTCCTGGATCCTCAGATTAAACTCCCACGGTTGGAGCGCCAAATGTGCTGGCAATCAGGATGGCAGGCTTAACTTTCTCCAACTTTAGAGAAACAAATAATTCAGTAAATGAGAAGAATCTCCTCATTTTGAAGTTTCTCTTCCATATATTTTTTTCCTTAAGCTCTGGCATCTGTTACCCTTAAGATATGCACTAGGGGCCCAGATAAGACGGTATCTGAATTAGCATGTAATTATGTAGTGGGCTCTTTTGACCTCAATGTATTCAGAATTCCAAGAAAGGCACCACACCCGGACAGTGGGGCAGCCTGCCACCTGAGCCAGTATATGAGAACCACCACGGCCCAAGTTGGTGTCCGTGCCAACTGGGGTACCTTTGGATAGTAATAACAATAATTTTTAAAATAGCTAACATTTATTGCATGATGACAATGGTGCCAGGCACTGAGCTAAGCAGTTTACATGCCTTACCTCATTCAGTCCTCACCACAACCCTCTGAGCTGGATACTGTCATTAACATGGACAACCAAATCACCAGCAACCGAAGAGAAACTTCTGAGACTGAGAGTCAGTGACTATTTTGGGCCTTTCATGAAATAAACTCCACTGTAGATTTACTCACTTTACACACTTTTTATTTATTTATTTTTTAATGTTTATTTATTTTTGAGAGGGAGAGAGAGAGAGAGAGAGCATGAGCAGAGGAGGGGCAGAGAGAGAGAGGGAGACAGAGAATCTGAAGCAGGCTCCAAGCTCTGAGCTGTCAGCACAGAGCCCAATGTGGGGCTTGAACTCGTGAACCGCAAGATCATGACCTGAGGTGAAGTCGGACACTTAACTGACTGAGCCACCCAGGAGCCCCAGATCTACTCACTTTTTAATCTTACTTAGGGGGGTGCCTGGCTGGCTTAGTTGGTACAGCATGTGACTCGATCTTGGGATTGTGAGTTTGAGCTCCATGTTAGGTGTGGAGATTACTTAAAAAAGTAAAAATCTTTAGGTGTGCCTGGGTGGCTCAGTCGGTTGAGCACATGACTCTTGATTTTGGCTCAGGTTGTGATCCCACGGTCGTGGCATCTAACCCCAAATGGGGCTCCACACTAAGCACGGAGCCTGCTTGGGATTCTTTGTCTCCCTCTGCCCCTCTCCTGCTCATGCTCACTCTGTCTCTAAAAAAATAAATAAAAAGCCTTAAAAAAAAAAAAAAAAAACCAACTTAGGAAAGTGTGATGAGAGATGGACTAATTAAAAAAAATTTTTTTTTAATGTTTATTTCTGAGAGAGAGAGACAGACAGACAGAGTGTGAGTGGGGGAGGTGCAAAGAAAGAGGGAGACACAGCAATCCAAAGCAGGCTCCAGTTCTGAGCTGTCAGCACAGAGCCTGACATGGGGTTTGCGGGGCTCAAACTCGTGGACTGTGAGTTCATGACTTAAGCTGAAGTTGGACACTTAACCACCTGACTGAGCCACCCAGGTGACCCTAGATGAACTCCTGGGGCATCTTGGGTGGCTCAGCCGGTTAAGCATCTGACTCTTGATTTCTACTCAGGTTATGATCTCACTGTTCATGAGTTCAAGTCCCACATCAGGCTCAGTGCTGACAGTGCAGAGACTGCTTAGAATTTCTCTTTCTCTCTCTCTCAAAATAAACTTAAAAAAAAAAAAAAGCAGGACTCCAGGTGACTGTGCATGTGTGCATTCATGTGTATGTGTATGTGTGTGAGAGCCTGCATGGAGGGATGAGTGAATCTGCCCCCTTGTGTAAGGAAGGGGGTGTGTGTTTAAGCATGTCCATGTGGAGGCAGAGGTGTGTGTGGTGTGTGTGTGTGGTGTGTGTGTGTGTGTGTGTGTGTGTGTGTGTTGTGAGCCTGTCCTATGTGTATTTGGTGGGGGGAGGAATGAGTACGTGTGGGAGTAAGCCTGACTGGGACGGGGGGCATGGAGCCTCCTTCCAACCAAGGCTCCTGGCTGCCTGCTGGCCAGAGACTAGGCAGTCCAGAGAGCCTGGGGAAACCAGTCTTTCAAGAACCCTGCCCAGGTCACAGTAAATCAGCCCTGCAGCATGGAAGCAACTCTGACTATAACCTCTGGGGAATGCTCCAGCAACACCAGGTTTAACCCCCAGCAAAACAGGCTGGCAGCTAAACACACACACACACACACACACACCCCAACCTGGCAGCTGCACACCCCAGCCCTCTGGGCTCACTTTTTCATCAGCCACACAGTGCTGCCCAGCCCTCGGTCTGTGGAAATCCTCCAAGATACTCCTCCCAAGAATCCCAGGGATAAAAAGGGATTTCATGTCTTATAGGAGGAGCAATCAGAAGAACCAATCTAAACTGGGTTCCAAAAAGCAAGGCACAAAATTGTATGTAGACAATGGTTTCCATGTGAAAATACATATGAGCAGCTAATGGGAAAGTTTACATGGCTATAAAAATGAAAATGGTTTTGGCAGGAAGGATGGGGTTTGGGGCAAGTAAAGTTTCAGCTCCCGCCCCCCCCCCACACACACACAAAAGAAAAAGGAAAAAAAAAAAAGAAAATGGTTTTGATCTTGCTGCTTGTGACATGATTTTTAGAGTAAATTTCTAAAGATTATTATAACAAATCAAAATATTAAAAAGTAGTTCTCTCCAGATCACAGGTTCATGGGTTGTTTTGTTTAGATTTTTCTGTTTCCTAAAGTTCTGACGATAAGATGTATCTGGTTTATAATAACCACTAGTAAAAAGAAAATCACATAAAAAATGGAACAGGAATAGACTGAGGAGTCCAGACTCCAGTTTATGAAGTGGGCCAGGAGTCCTTTATGTAGCCACAAAGCCTTTTATGACAGGATGTCTTGGCACACTCAGGCGTGACAAAAGGGGTAACCTGAGGGACAGAATGGGCAAGCATCTCGTCACAGGGCAGCTGTATTGGACAGCAGACAGAGCGGCTCAGAGAAGGAGAGCAGGCAGCTGGATCAAATAGCAGCAACAGCTCCCGACAGCTACACCCCATCCTCCTAGCTGAGGGCCGTCTCAGGCGCCTCTGGGAAATTCCTGAACTCTCACATCCACGGAAAGGGCTGAGGAGCGATCACAATTTGCAGAAGCAGTTTTACCCTAAGTTGGCATCAATGACAAATACACTCATCTCTCATTTTGTGGTTTCGTCCAAAATCTCCCAGAATAAGAGGCACAGAAGTGGGGAAATGTTGCATCTTATGCACCTTTGAGGATCCAGCTAGAATGCCACCTCCTTTGGAATGCCTTCCCAGACTTCTACTGATAAGAAAGGCATCGGCTTCCCCAAAGGCCCTGCCCCTTACCCATTCTCCTGTAGGACATAGTCCTGTGCTTGTGTGTTTCTGTGCACTCATCTATTTAAGCATCTGTTCAATACCCCCTGTCCTGACCAGAGGTGTTCACGGAAACTCTGGGACTGGACTTTCTAACTGAAAATATAGGACTTTTGAAAAGCAAACACCAGCATGTTAGATTGGTACGATCTAAGCTCTTAGGGCTTAGACAAAAGGCAGTGCCTTCCAGTACACAAGTAAGAGCTGTGGGAAGTGATCTGTCAAGAGGCTGAAGAAACTGCCGTCAGTCCTGGCATCCCTATGGAGCCTGGCCTACAGGCTGTAGGATGCCAGCGATGGGGAGATGTGCAGCTGCCTGCCGGCCAGCACCATACCTCCCTATCCACGGTGGCCATGCTCCATGCCCACAAGCACCTAACCAAAGAGAAAGTGAGGGGGAGCCTGGCCAGTGTTTTGTCAGCTGCCCTGCTGGCACCGTTGCCCTAACAGGCGGCTCCTGTCACCGTCTCAGATACACTTGCTCCCTGGCAGCTTCTCAAGATCAAATCACCAGCTCAGCTGGAGACTATTTCCAGGTGGAGCTGTGAGAGACCAGGTGTGTAGCTGACTTTGCGCTCCACTTTTTTTTTTTTAATGTTTATTTATTTTGAGAGAGAGAGCACAAGCTGGGAAAGGTAGAGAGAGAGGGAGAGACAGAGAATCCCAAGCAGGCTCTGTGCTGTCAGCGCAGAACCTGACACGGGGTTCGATCTCATGACTGTGAGATATGACCTGAGCCAAAATCAAGAGTCAGACGCTTAACTGACAAAGCCACCCAGATGCCCCAGCTCTCCATTCTTGCGGCTGTCCTCTCCCAGCACCTTATGACTTAACTGTCCCATCCCCAGTCTATGCTTGGCTATCACCCTATCTGGTTTCCCCAGGAGGGTCCCAAAACCACGCCTGCCTGGCTCTTTTTCATCTCTCCAAGGAGTCACTTTAACCGAGCTTTTACATGCTCTGCATGTTCTGCCTGCTCTCAGATGACTTCCAAACCTTTAACCCTGGTTCTGGCCTCCCTCCCAAGTGCCCCCACCTAAGCACTTCCACCTGTACACTTGCCTGGATGGACTGTACCCTCACACTGCTCCGTGTGGTCCCAGACCAGCAAAATGGCCATCATCTGAGAGCCTGTCAGAAATACAGGCTCTTAGGAGAGCTTGGGTGGCTCTGTCCATCAAGCACCCAGCTTTGGCTCGGGTCATGGTATCTCATGGTCAGTGGGTTCGAGCCCCACATCGGGCTCTGTGCTGACAGCTGAGAGCCTGGAGCCTGGTTCGGATTCTGTGTCTCCCTATCTCTCTCTTCCTCTCCCCTGCTTGTGCTCTGTCTGTCTCTCTGAAAAATAAACATTAAAAAAAAGAAAAGAAATACAGCCTCTTAGGCCATACCCCAGACCCACTGAGTTCAACTCTGCATTTTAACAAAATGTCCAGGCAGTTCAGGTACACGTTCAAGTGTGAGCAGCTCTGGTGAGCACAAAGGAGTCCAATCAAGGGTCACATCACTTTACCACTACCACCACCCCCAATTCTTCAAACTGTCTTTGCTTCCTCCTCTTCCCACTTCTGTTAAATGACAACATCATCCATCTGAATCCCAAGCTAGAAACCTCAGATGTTCACAACTACTTCCTGGCTCTGACTCCAACATCTCCAAAATGATCACTGAGTCCTGTTATTCTGACTTCAGAAGCATCTCGTAGGCCTAGACCTTCCTTGGCCCCACTGCACCTACCAGAACTGTGCATAGTAAGCTTCATTTACCGGTCTGTGTCTCTGGTAGACTGCGAGTTCTGTCAACAGCACTGTTTTAGTCCTCTCTGATTCCCAACAGCAAGCACCGTGTCTGACACATAGGCCTCAAAAAATTAGATGTTTATTGCAACAAAGGAACAAACCAGGAAACAAAGAGAAATAAGGTACTTAAAGTGTGTCAGATGGTAGGAACCAAAAGTAAAGGCAAAATTATGCAGTGTTTTTTCTTAATAAAGTTGTTTCAGGAAGAAAAATGTACGTGGGAGAAGTGTGCTGTGGCACAGATGGAAACATGGGAGGAGTTTTTAATGAAAATATTTCTAGCTGTTTTTCTCTTCAATACATATGCCCAGTAACTTTCTACAAGGTCAGTAATAGGTCCAAAGTCATCTCATGGGTCGGTGACCAGGGTGGGTGGAGTTTAAACCCAAGTCTTTACAGGGGGCTAGATGGTTATAAAGTAGGTGGGGAAAGATAAGATGCCTACAAATGAGCACAGTGTCTGAAAAGGGCAGGAATATCACAGAGGGAAAGGACGGGAGAAGGCTGAAAGGTGAGCTTCATTGTGGGGCTGGAGTTTCTGACTGATTTGGGAGAGCTTATTCGTCACTTTGCCTCCAGGGTCTGAGAGGATCTTTGGTAAAGGAAAAACGCAACTGGGCCAGGAGTAGCCCAGGGAGCCGCTGTTCTAAGACCTCAAGCTGTAGACAAAGCCAACCACAACACCCAGTACTGCAAACAGTTGTAGGCGAGTGTCGAGGTTTAAGTCGGTTTAAGTCAAAGGACCAAGGTTCAAGTGGCATGAGCCTCTCAGTGGCCTTATAGCTCTAACCAATCATAGTCTTACTCCTGAGGTCCTGCAGCACCTAGCCCCATGTCTTGCACAGACAGTATGAGGTTCAATAAATATCTAATGATAAATGCCTTGAGTTGGGAGGCAGAGCGGCTGAGAAGCTGTAACCTTCTACCTTAGTCTCTAAGGGAAGCTCAGCCTCATGTCTGCAACTAACTTCTCAAGCCTGTCTAAGTGTGTAGGAGCATCTTCATGACTCACACTAATGAGTGAAGCTATGTATGTATACTCCCGACGGCCAAAAACTGCTTATTCAGAGAAACTGAAGCACAGGAAAGGGGAACCATGCATCACATTCAAGACCCCAGACTCTGGGCACCTGGGTGGCTCAGCTGGTTGAGCGTCTAGCTTCAGCTCAGGTCATGATCTCACGGCTTGTGGGATGGAGCCCCACATCGGGCTCTGTGCTGCCAGCTCAGAGCCTGGAGCCTGCTTCTCACTCTCTGCCCCTCCCCTGCTCGCACTCTGTCTGTCTCTCTCTCAAAAATAAATAAATATTAAAAAAAAAAAAAAGGACCCCATGGGGTGCCTGGGTGGCTGAGTCAGTTAAGCATCTGACCAGTTAAGCTCAGGTCATGATCTTGCAGTTTGTGAGTTCAACCACCGCATCGGGCTCTTGTGCTGACAGCTCGAAGCCTGAAGCTTGCTTCTGATTCTGTGTCTCCCTCTCCGCCTCTCCCCCTGCTCACACTCTGTGTCTCTCTCTCAAAAATAAACATTAAAAAAAAAAATTAAAAAAAAAAAAGGACCCCAAACTCTGCTTCTCAGCTTCTCAGTCCGTGAACCATTATATGTTACTGTAGGAGCTCCTCCTGTCTTGATGCAACTAGAAATATCAAGTCCCCTGGATAACAGCACAACACGCATTTTACTTTATCCCTTATCCAGCTCCTCAAAATTCTAATACCTATGGACTGGGGACAATTCTGTCTCAAATCTAACAGGTCATTCATTCATTCCATGACTTTTTATTGAGATGTCTTACTATGTGCCAAGAACCATTCTAGGGCCTAGGGATACACCAGTGACCGAAACAAAGAGCTCTGCTCTTTGGAACTTATATTCTAACAGAAGGAGACAGACAATAAATAGCATAGTAAATCTGTAAATTACGGAGTTGTTAGAAAGTGATTTATGCTATAAAAAAAGAAACATTAGCACAGGGTGGCAGGGATCAGGAAGGTCAAGGAGGATGGAAGGTTATAGTTTCAAATGGGACAACAGGAAAGCCTCATTGAGAAGGTAAAGTTGAAGCAGACAGGAGGGAGGGGAGACAGTGAGGCATGTAACGTTTGGGGAAAAACATTCCAGCCTGAAGAACAGTCAGGGCAAAGGCCCTAGTGTGGGAGTGTCCTGGTGTCTTCAAGGAACAGTAAGAAGGCCAGCAGGGCTTGCCAGATAGTCAGTCATTCATTAGTTGTTCATTCATTCATTCGTTCATTCATTCACTTAAGAAACATTTACTACAGACCCATCTCTTTGCCAGGTACTAAGTGGTGAAAACACTAATAAGGCATGATCCCTACCCACACAGAACTCATAATGTTGGGGAACAAGGAGGAGACAAAATGACCTTAAAACAGAATTACACTCAGAGCAGAAAGACTCTGGCAGAGGTCAGAGTTGGGCCCTCACCCAACTTGGAGATGCTGAAGAGTCTACTAAAGCATAAGACCCTCAGGCAGATGCCTGACCACACTTGGCAGGCACCCAGCTCTTGTTTTGATGCTGCCGACAATGCTGGCCATGTTAAGCTTGCTCACTGGGTTTTTCTTAGCTAAAAAAGAAGCCTTCCAAACATCAGATTTGTAAAGAAAATCTTTTAAGGTGCAAATGCAAAGTGTTTCCGTGTCCTAGAGGGCCTCAGACTTCACAGGTAAATGCCAGATGGAAAGATTTTGGAGAGGCCACATTGGGGGCAGCCCAGAGTGGCAATGAGTTAGGACGGAACCACAAAGCCCGAGGATGTGTCCATTAGGAGTGACCATCATATCACACTCACATCTCCAGGGCTTCATGCTGCACTGGGTAGACTGTGCCTGCATTTCCATGGAATTAGCAACACCCCCTCCAGGGCTAGGGTGAGGGCTGGGGCTCAGGTTCAGACCACTGGCCCCTGTTAAGTAAGGTCTAGTGAACTAAAATGTACATCTGGAGAGTTCCACTCAGCAGAGCTCTGGGCCGAAAGATGCTAGCTCTATGTTCCCAGCTTCCTGAAGTAATACTTTTTTTACGTGATGAGTCCAAAGATGGTCCTGCCAACCCCAGGAAGCTCCCACCAGACAAGAGCTGAACCCTGCCGATCAGGGGCTGGGAAGCCCAGCCCAGACAATCCACACTGGCTGTTTCCAGACTCGAGATGAACGATGCAAACGTGCTTGTAGGGTGTGTCACCAGCAACAGTCCCAAGGACCATAGAGGTGGTGAGCAGGAAGCCGCCCTGGTGAGTCCCAACCAGGTTCCTCACCAAGCAACATGGGAGAAGTCCTCAGGGCCAAGAGGCTGCAGGGTGAAGGTGGGGCACAAATCCTCACTGCTCTTCTTCAGGCTCAGCTACCTGGGACAAACAGGTTCTAGGGCCTGGACCTGCAAAGCTCCCCCCACACTGTGCCATCACCACCAGATGTCCCTTCAGTCCCTCTGCAATGAAGCCACCTTACCAGACTGTCTCCCACTTGGACTCATGTTACTCAAGTCCTTCTCAGATCTGATGCTACGAGTCACTCTCTCAAACTGATGAAGGGAGGGTACCAATCTCCCACTCTGGCCCTGACCAGAGAGCATCTTTTAAGACTAAACCTGGCAGGGCTTCCTCCTACCAATCCCACCCTCCACCACTGACCTAGCCAGTTCCAGGCTCTCCCCAACTCTCATGAAATAATAGACTGACAAGCGTCTGAGGCTTGCTCCCTGCTTGAGTGCCGAAGGTGCTCCCAGCCCTAAACTGGCAGGCTGCCTCAGCCAGCAGGAGCTCTACCTATGGGGAAAGGAAGCAAAACCCCTGGTCCCTTCCCCCATTCCTTTATGAAGAGCTTCCCTTTCTGCCTCCTCATTCCCTTTGGCCTAGGAGGGTTTTACTCCATAATTGGCTTGTTTACTGCCACTGAGGGCTTCTGGGTGGCACAAGTGGGAGGAAAAGTTTTGTTGGAAGTAAGGAAAGGGGTGTGTGTCCTGAGCTTTGAGGCTGGTGAGTAAAACTTCCAAGTGCCTCTCTAACTACCTGAGAACTGGCCAAGAACCCATGTGAGAAAAAAACACAAGGCACTGCAAGGCCAGCTGAAGATTCTCAGACCACAGGAGGGAAGCTTATGTTTGGCGCCTGCAAAAAGACAGAACAATAACCAAAACTTGATGTGCTTGCTTCTGCTGAGTAGTCGAAAGCATTACTTGGCACTGTTCTGAGTGGGGAGCAAACCAGAGACCTCCCAATTCGGCTTCTGTGGGCTAGGAGCTCCAGTAACATCACTCTTGCTCAAAACTTCCGAAAGCTCCAAGCTCCAAGCAAACTTACTGCCCTGACTGCAGGCTCTTCCAAAGGCCCCAGATGACTCAGCCTCTCCCCCCTGACCACTGAGCGGCAGAGCCTATACCCAGCTCAACAGGACCATCTGCTGGGCCACAAGCACATCCTTTGCCACCCCAATCAGGTGCTCTGCAACTCATGGGGTTCCCCGTGCCTCAAGTACCACGTCTCCCCATATCTTCAGGCTCTCCTCAAATGCTTCCTCCCATGTGAAGGTTTTCCCAGGTCCCCAGCCCCTTCCCCACCTCAGCCCACTCAGATGTGGGGCTCCACACTCTAATGTCCGTGGCCTCTTTTAAGGCATTAGCCTTACTCTGTCCTGCTTCAATAGCTCCCTGAGGCCTTGCTCTATCCCTCCAAGTGCACGAGTGTGTCTCAGCTCTGATTCACCTGAAGCACAAAGCACAGTAGCTGGCAGACAGCAGACGCTTAGGAAATGTTCCTGCTGTCCCAAATACCATTCACCTCAGAGGCACAGGAAGTGATGGGCAAAGGAAAAGAGTCACACAAAAACACTAAGACCAGCAGACACAAAACAGGCAAGCGAATGAGAGGTGTCACAAAGACAGTTAACGGAGAGGGTGAGCATCAGGCCTTACCCTTCTTGAACTCCTCCAGCATGGCATCCAACTTGGTGTCATGGAAGACAAAATGCACTGGATGGTTATAGAAGCGGGTGATGGTCTTGAGGGGGGTGCAGTCGTCAGGGTCCACGAAGGCCAAGTCTTTGACATAGAGAATATCTACAATATTGGACTGCTCATCTTCAAACACGGGGATGCGGGTATAGCCACTTTCCATAATCTCCGACATGGTGTTGAAGTCCAGGATGGCATCACTGCGGATCATGAAGCAGTCTTGGAGCTGGGTCATGATGTCCTCCACGGTCTTGGTCCGTAGCTCCAGGGCACCCTGGATCATATTTAGCTCCTCTTTCACCAGATCATTATAGGGCTCCGTTACCTTCAACATCTCCATCAGCTTCTCCCGATTGTAAACAGTGCGAATCTCCTGGCCCAAAACAAAATCCAGGAGCTTGCTAATGGGGAAACTGAGGGGGAAGGTGAGAAGCATAAAGAATTTGGTGAGAATGATAGTATTGGCACCCACTGCCAGCCCGTGTCGGGAGCACAAGGCCTGAGGTACAATCTCCCCAAAGATGACAATGCCAATGGTGGAGGAGGCCACCGCCATGAGTCCAGACCCAATGAGGATGTCTAGAAGGATGGTGAGGGAGGTGTTGACCAGCACGTTTCCCAGGAGCAGCGAGCAGAGTAAGTAGTTGCCCTTGCGCCGAATGGGCTCGATCTTCCGGGCATAGCGCCTTTCCTTCTGGGTGCCACAGTTCTGCACGATGCGCAGCTCCATGGGGTCCAGGGCCATAAGCCCCAGGTTGAGACCAGAAAATATGCCCGACAGCACCAGCAGCACCATCATGAGGAGGATGTGCAGCCAGAAGGGCAGGAACCTCCCAGCCTCCTCCACCATGACGAGCAGCGAGTCCTTATCGGTCCACCTCTGCCAGGGCCCGTCCACCCCAGCCCGGGTGCACAGTGCATACAGTTTCATGTTCTCGCTCCTCCGGAGGAACTTAGTGAACACCACCAGCATCCCGGACGTGTTCCCTCGACTCACGTTGACCAGCTGCTGGACGACCAGGTCCTTGGTGAGCTCGGGGCAGTTGGTGGAGTTGTGGGTGGCCTCGGAGTTGTCCACCTCGGTGAAGGAGATCAGGTTGCTGGAGATGGAGCCCAGCCTCTGGCCGTACAGCCTCAGGTTCACCGTACTGCCCTCGGACACGAAGATGATACCATCCGGATTCATCCCACATGATTTGTTACAGCTCGCCAGCCTCATGCCCAGGATCGCGCCCCGCTGGGGGTCGCTCTGACCCCGGGCCCCCCGCGCCCACAGCAGCAGCAGCAGCAGCAGCGTCGCCAGGAGGAGGCGCCCTCGGGCCGGCCCGCCGCCCCGGCGCCCGCCCCCGCCCACCGGCGCCATGTTGCTCCGGCTCGGCCGCCGCCGCTCCCCGCGCCCCGCCGCGCGGCCCCGCTCCCGCCGCTGCTCCTGCCGCTTCGCCGCCGCCGAGCCAACTGCCCGGGCCGCAGGCCTGACGTCAGGTCAGGGCCCCTCCCGCCCCGCCCCGCCGACCCACGCCCCTTATTTGCATGGGAGACCCCGCCTCTGGAAGCGCGGCTCGGGTGTCCGCCCTTAAGGGGGTCCCGCGCTTAAGGTGGAGCTGCGCCTGAGCGCGGGAGCCGGGGGCGGACGCTCGCCCCGCCTTTCTCCTTGCGCGGCCATTCCCGCGGGCCTTTCTGCTCACGGGTTGTACGCGCGGCCCGCTCTCCTGCTGCCCAGGCCTGCGCTCCTGGTCTCGCCGCTCCTCTGCCGCAACCTAGCCGGGCTTCGCATGCTCGGCTCTTTCCCCAGAGCCCTGGCGCTTTCTTGGGGGGGGGGGGGGGGTCTGGGAGGGATTGCTCTTTGCTGGAACCTCGGAAGAGTACCACGTTGTGCTCGGGCGAGAAAAATGCTTTTACTGGTACAAAAAGAAAAGGAGAACCTGAGGGCTGAGGCCTGAGAGGCCTACAGGCCTTTCGGCCTTGCAGAGTGCCCCTTGAAGACTTTTGTGGCCTCTGCACTCTTGAGGGTTGTGATGACCTTGTCCCAAAGCCAGAAGTAGGTTCCACGGCCCTGCCCCCAGTCTGAGACATCCTTTGGCCAGTGGCTGCCTGGTTGGAGGAGAATCTGGGAAACTGAAGATATAGATTGTACCCGCAGAAAGAAGGGCCAGGGTCCGTCCTAGTCTTATCTCAGGTCATTTCCTTTTAGGACGCAAATGTTGAGTCCTTCCTATGTGCCAGGCATCTTGTTCCAGACTCTGACAATATAGCGGTGAATAAGCCAAAGCCCCTGCCCCCTGGAGTTTACAGTCTAGAGCAGACAATAAGCAAGTAAACACACATGCATAATATTTATTTAATCCTTTGCACAACACTAAGAGGTAGTGTTATTTTTCCATTTAACAGATGAAGAAATTGAATCTAGGCACAAGTTGGAGTCCCTCCAGATTGCTATTTTAAGAACAGGCTTGTGTGACTGGTAAGGCACATTGGAGTGTCTCTCAGACCAGGTTTCTATATCTATAAAAACGGGAGTAAGAATGACAAGGCGGCACCATCTCACTAAGCTTATGGGAACACTTGGCCTAGGCATTGAACAGGACAGGACAATTCTGAATGTTCTGTGTAGCTGATGTTGTTGTTGCCTGCCCTTCCAGACCAAACCCCTAACCCCAAATTGTGGTGGTGACTGGCCAGCTGGAGCAGACGCATGTGAAAATGAGCTGAGAGGTGTGGCGCCAGGCCTAGCCCTGAAATGACTACTTCCTGGATGGCCCTACCTTGGTGTCAGTTAGCGACTATGAATTGAGCACCAAGCACTCAGGAGGTGTGGGGAAGACCGCAGCCGCCTGCCCTGTTAGGGGGAAGGAGACAGACAGACAAACAACCTCACAATAATTGCAGAGGTGCACAAAATAGGGAATCGGGTACCAGGTTGACCACTGGGTCTCAGAGCAAGTTTTTTTCCCAACCCTGGAGACACAGAATCCATTTTACTCTCTCCCTGCACAAACACATGTGTTTATTTTTGTTGTGGTATACTGTTTGCCAATAAAAGCAACAATCAATACCAGCCAGAAAGAGCCCAAACAGAGAGGAACAATCCTATAGTGTTGTGCATACTAGGCCAGCCTGAAGCAGTCCCTTTCAGGTAGCTTGCCTCACTTCATATTCTACAGTGTTTATAGCTGGCCACTTTTGTAAGGAGCAGGAGCCCCCGGATGGGCACTAGCCGAGACAGAGCAAAAACAGAAAGCAGAACCTTGGACTGGCTGTTCCCTCCCTTCTCCACCGATACAGGATGAGCCACCTGCATCACCTCAGAGCAAGCCCAGCTTTCAGAGAGGCTTTTGTCCACCTCATTTCATCTTTTTCCAGCCAGCTGGAAACACCCTTCCCATGGTACTTAGAGACTTTACCATTCTATTATTGACCAATCGGCTATTTTTATTTTGCCCTTTTCAAACTGTCAAACTCAGAAGCTCCCTGTATATGCACTGAGTCCAATAAGAGCAGTCAACAAAGGGAAGGGGAAAAAAAACTTTTGAGATACTTGGGTTTAAGTGGGAATCTGGTAAGAAGAGTTAGTCTCTGCTAAAGTTCATTTAATTCCACCCATCCACAATTGCATTCACATCCGTACTTAAGTGAATAGAACAGAATCAACAAAGTAAAGAAATGAAATACCTTGTTGCCCACCCAGAGCCTTCAATCTGGCAGCGAAGACAAGAATCTCTCGAAAAAAATTAAAAGCAGTGTAACTCAGAAAGTGTCAGAGGAGCTATTTGAGGTCCAGACTGGAGTCCAGGTTCATTTCCTGCCAGGCTTTTTTTTCCCCCCTAAAATTTGTTCCTATCTATCTATCTAGCGAGTGAGCAGGGAAGGGGCAGAGAGAGGGAATCCAAGCAGGCTCCGTACTGCCAGTACAGAGTCTAATGTGGGGCTCCAGCCCACAAACTGGGAGATCATGACCTGAGCCAAAACCAAGAGTCAGATCTTCAACCAACTGAGCCACCCAGGTACCTCTCCTGCTAGGCTTTTATCTCTGGTTAGGGCATTTAAACTTTTCTGATCTGCAGAGTTGAAAAACCTCTCCCACAGATCGGTGGGGACAACATGGAGATGGAGGTCTATCTGTGTGAAGAGTCAGGAAGCCTGGACAAATGTGTGGCTTCTGTGAACCAGGCTGTGAGAAGTGCAGAAAGAGATGTGCAAATGAGAAGTCTGTCTACTTTGGGGGTCAGACCTGTTTCTCTGCTGCAGGGTGGAAGCCCTTACTCCCCTGAATTATCTCCACTTGCAAGTAAGGAGTTTGGGGAAGGTCTTTCTCAGAGGGGTCTGGTACCTGACTTCTGAGCATCACAGAGCACTCCACTCATGACTTTGGGACCTGACAGGTTCTTTCTGGGCCCTATGGCAGCATGTCTACACCTCCCGGAGAGCACTCCTTTCTGGTCCTGTGCAGGGAGACAGGCTTAAAAGTCTATTGCCCCTTATTTTGTACCTGGCGATGTGCTGACCCTAAGAATCCAATGAAGAACAAGGTCCTAAATAGTAACCTGGGATCTCCTGTTCCACTCCTCAGGCTGTGATCCTCCCAGGCTGTTTTCTTAGTCCTCTTCAACATTTGGGTGTCCAGGATGAGGAGCTGCTGCCAGATAAGCAGCCCATCTGCTGGTGGAGCTCAGAGCCTGAGGGCTGCCATGCCCCCCCAAGTCTCTTGGAGGATGCTGTGGGCCCTGGGGTTCAAAAGCCTGGTTGGGAGCAATTTTCAGAGTGAGGGAGGGGCCACATCAATACATGCAGTGGCCTGTTCACCAGCTCTCCGCAAATCTGCAATAACCCTGAGCATTTGCAAGTTATATCTGTGCTATTAAATTGTCTTGGGAAAGAAGGGGCAGTCATCCCTCCACAGAGGGACAGAGCAAGCATGGGGGTAGCTGAGATGGTACCGTGGCTCAAATCTCAACTCAGGTCACCCCAACAAGTGGGGACATGAGGACCTGGTATCATTTTCTACCTGAGACAGACACCTCATTAAGCCAGAGGAGGGGATGAAAGCATCAGAACAATGGATTCAGGCCAATAATAGGATGTGCCTGTGACAGGAAGTAGAATGCCAGAACAGCAAAGGGGAGGAAGCGTTTGTATTAATTGGGTAGGTTTCAAAGCTCCATGGCCATAGGACAAATTGTTCTCCTTTGGGACAGGACCACAGGAGGGAGGATGCCTCACCATAGGGGTTCAGGCACAGCTCAGGAGGCACACTGTGGGGCTGGCTTGGCCATGGATTGCCTGTGTAACCTGGGACTCTGGGACATTCTGGAGTATTGAGTCAAATGATGCCTGGCACCTGGTAAGAGCTCAATGAACATGATCAGTAACCATGATAGTGATGGACATGACAAGGCAGGGATTTTTAGAGGACACTCAGATTTCATTAGCCCCACTGTGTATCTGCATCCAACTCTAGCTACTGTCTTCGAGGTCTTTCCCTTCCCTTTCCCTGCGAGACAGAAAGTCTATAGAGGATGATAGAGAAGAGAGGCCAAGGGAGATCATCAGGGACTAAACAAGACCATCTGGACCCCTTGGGGCTCCGTGGTAAGGGAACAAAGGAGGCTGGGGTGCAGGTAGTGCTGCTGGAGGTGACAGGGGTTGTCATGGTGCATGCAGGTTCAGGCTGCAAAGGCTGGCAAGTGGGAAAGTGGGAAGCCTGTCACTCAGATCTGAGAGATTTGACAACCCAGAAGGCAAGTCCTCCTGGGGAGAGCAGGGCCCCTGTGAAGAGTCCCAGGCAAGCACAGGTGTGAGAGGGGCTGAGCTCCAGGGCCCTGCCTACTCCCCTTTCTGCTTTCCTCCTCCCCTCCTGCACTGGAGAGCCCTGTCCCCAAGACTGGGTACCCCAACAAGCTTTTCCTTCTGCCTCCAAAAACACCAAGACCCTTTTTTATGTTAAGAGATTTACTGTTAATCACCAGAGAAAAGTAAGGAAGAGCAAGATAAAAAACACTGAGTATTTACAAAAGCTTAAGAACAACTTCTTGAAGTCTTTGTCCCTAGTTTCCAACCCTTCTTCATAGCTGGCAAATGGAAACAGGCTATAGCAGAAATGCCATGGGCTCTGTCCCTTACCAGCTGGTGAATTGGGGCAATAGTGCTTGACTTCTTAGGGTCTTGATTTCTCCATTTTTAAGATGGGGATCAAGAGACCCTTGGATTGTACTAAAGGGACTAAATGAGCCCAAGTTTGGTAGCACTGCTCCTAAATATGTTTCTTTTCCTTCCCTCAGGCCGGGACTTTCATATTACATTTTATTCATTTATTCATTCCTGTATTTTTATATTTTTACTGGGCTTTTAAAATTGCCAAAATGATACATGCTCCTTGCAACAAATTCAAATCATAAATAGAAAACAGAAGTTCCCCCAACTTCTCTATCCACTGCCCAGAAATTGTTTCTCTGTATTCTGCCACCTTCTGCCCACTTCATTTTCTCCTTTACTCTGGACTGTAGGCCATTTCCCACTGGATTGAGAGTCCCTCAAGGACAAAACCTGTGTCATAGTCATCTCTGTATCCACATGCTTGGTATTCCATATGCATTTGTGGAATGAATTGGGTTTTCCTAAAAAAGGGGCTAGGAATAATACTGTTGGGGGCCAGGAATGGGAAATGAGGAGGAAGCTTCTAGCCAGTAGTTTTATATATAAAATTGCAGCTAGAAAACTGTTTCATGAAATTGCATTTACCCCATAATACAATTTCCACTCTAGCCTATGTCTTTTTTTTTTTTTTTTAATTTTTTTTTTCAACGTTTATTTATTTTTGGGACAGAGAGAGACAGGGCATGAACGGGGGAGGGGCAGAGAGAGAGGGAGACACAGAATCGGAAACAGGCTCCAGGCTCTGAGCCATCAGCCCAGAGCCTGATGCGGGGCCCGAACTCACGGACCGCGAGATCGTGACCTGGCTGAAGTCGGACGCTTAACCGACTGCGCCACCCAGGCGCCCCTAGCCTATGTCTTAAAAAAATGAAGAAAAAAAAAAAAAGTCCGCCCTGCACCTAACTAAAGTGATTTCTTGGCCGATCTCCAATTTGAAAAATACTGGCATCAGTCTCATGCATTGCTCATGAGCATCCACTGGAATTCTCTTTGGATGAAATTTAGGAAGACTGGTGGGAGTTTGAATGTTCTCCTTATAAATGATACCCACACCCACAGTGCCTGGCATAATCCACATGAGGCAATAAATCTCCCCAGGCAGATCAGTGAGGCAAGTTCCTGATCACTGAATCTTATTGTCTCCCAGCCCTGCCCAGAAAAGGAGATGGCCTTTGAGACCTTCATTCCCAAGTGTCCAGATTTCTACAGGTTTGTCCCAAACAATTGCGCAGGTACCAAATACCTGTAGAGCCTTCAACAAATGGCGAGGCCCGAAGGGCCTTGGGGCCTTATCTCCAACATGAGGGGACTGGGTCTGATAATCAGGTTCTATCCTCATTTAAATTCTCTGATGTGTAATTTTCCTAAGCAATCAAGAGAAGGCAAAGATAAGATCAACAAGATCATGGAGTGCCTAGGTGGCTCAGTCAGTTAAGGGTCCTACTCTGGATTTCGGCTCAGGTAATGATCTCACAGGTTCCTGGGATTGAGCCCTGCATTGGGCTCTGCAATGCCGGTGCACAGCCTGCTTGGGATCCTCTCTTTTCCTCTCTCTCTGCCCTGCCCCCACTCACCCTCTCGCTCTTTCTCAAAAACAAATAAAAATTAAAAAAAAAGAGAGAGATCAGGGCCACCTGGGTGGCTCAGTCAGTTGGGCGTCTGATTTTGGCTCAGGTCATGATCTCATGGTTGGTGGGTTCAAGCCCTGCGTTGGGCTCTGTGTGGACATCTCAGAGCCTGGAGCCTGCTTCGGATTCTGTGTCTCCCTCTCTCTCTCTCTGCCTCACTCCAGCTTGTGCTTCTCTTTCTCTCTCTCTTAAAACTAAATAAACATTAAAAAAAAAAAAAGATCAACAGGATTAGATGTAGTGGGCATCTGTTGCTCTGAGCTGTCCAGCTTCCTGTCCCCTTCTTCAGGGAACAGTACTCCCTATTCTCTGGGGACCTGTCCCACCTCCTTTCGCATGGATTCTACTGGAGACAGACAACTGACCAGGCCTGTACAAAGTACCTCAGGCCATAACAATTGACATCTAGGGTGGACAATTGTCCACCTAGGGTGGACAGGATACCAAGAAGCTCCAATCAGGAGTCTGCTGTAGGCTTTTATATGGGGAGAGAGTCCCTAACTGGAGATCACAGTTTCTGCTCCCTGGACTTGGAGTGGGGAAGGGCCTTGGTCAGTCCTCAGTTCTCCAATCACTGTAGCCAGTTTTGGAGAGGGGAGGTGTTTGTGGATGTGTGGATGTGTCAAGCGAAATGGGTCATGTGCTTGTTCTAGGATACTTCCCTCTTCATTTTCAGGATCAAACTTCTCCAATATTGGGGCCTGGTAGGGCAAGAAGGGAAGAAAGAGAATTTGTCTTTGCTTAATCTCCCATAGTTTGAAACCTTCCCCTCCGCCCCCGACTTTGTGGTTGTTGCCACTTGACTGAATGTTGTTTGTGTCCAGTTGTTGGTTTCTCATAGTAGAAAGTTCACCTCAGCCCTTGTTGGGACTCCTCCCCTCCAGCTTCTTGCTGTTGAGATACACTTTGCCTGTCAGGCAGCCCCTCTTGAATGAGTCCACCCAATGGTTGCAGTATAGACCACCCAGGGCAAAAGAGTAAGTCTACTGCCTAAGCAGAGGTCTAATTGTGGAATAAGATGCCAGTCTCTCTTCTTGCAGGACCCTCCGAATTTTCTTTTTCTTTTTTTTTTCCCTCCAAGTTTTCTTAGAGCATCTCCTTCGCTTGACTTTGACAGGTATGTTAGTTACCTATTGCCGCATAACAAATGCAGAACTTAGTGGCCTAAAATAATAATCACTTATTATGTCATAGTTTCTGTGGGTCAGGAACTGGGAAACAGTTTAGCTGGGCGGTTCTGGCTCAGAGTTTCTCACAAATTGAAGTCAAGATGTTGGCTGGGGCTGAGGTCATCTGAAGGCTTGGTTGGGGCTGGAAGATTCACCTCCAAGCTCACTTACATGGATGCTGGCAGGAGGACTTGGTTTTTTGTCCCATGGACCTCTCCATTGGGCTATTTACAACATGGTAGCTGGCTTTGCCTGTAATACGTGATTTGAGATGGAAGCCATGTCTTTTATGGCCTAGCCTTAGAAATGACGTACCACCACATCTTCCATATCCTATTGGTCATATGGACCAAAATTGATACACGACGGGAAAGGACCCTACAGGAGCAGGTGGCAGGGGTCAGAGGGGACCGTTTGGAAGCTGGCTATCGCAGTAGGTGAGGGAAAGTCCTCTCTACTGAACACTAATCAGCTGACAAACTTCCTCCAACCCTGACCCCCAACTGCTCTTCTTAAATATTGGGAATTTGGTCTTACTGGGATGATGGTTAGGATCAGAGGGCCCATTCTCTGCTTGGATTTCCAGTAGATGCATAAACCCAGTACCACCAAAATTAAAATATCTTTCCTCCAAAACATATCTCTCTCATGATTTCCCTCCTATCAGTATATGACGATTCCATCTTTCCAGCTGCTGTAGCCAGAAAATCTTGGAATTATCCTTTTTTCCTCTGGTTCCTTTATACCTCTATCAGATCGATCAACAAATCTGTTAACTGTACCTTGAAAATACATCTAAAATCCAGCTACCTCTCCTCACTTCTGCTGCCACCACCCAGGCCCCAGGCACCTTCCTTGCTCACTTGGATTACCAATATTCTTGGTCTCCTTGCTTCTGCCCTTTCCTCCCTACAGTTTTTTCTCAAGCCAGCAGCAGAGTGATTCTCTAAAACACTTAAATGATAAACCCCCTCTGATCAAAACCTTCCAGAGACTCCCAGTTTCTTTAAAAAAATTTTTTAATGTTTATTTATTTTTGAGAGACAGAGACAGAGAGACAGACAGAGTGCGAGTGGGTGAGGGGCAAAGAGAGAGGGAGACACAGAATCTGAAGCAGGCCCCAGACTCTGAGCTGTCAGCACAGGGCCTAATGCAGGGCTTGAACTCACAAACTGCCAGATCATGACCTGAGCTGAAATCAAGAGTCAGATGCTCAACCGACTGAGCCACTCAGGTGCCCCTTTTGTTAAGTCATCTTTACACCCAACATGGGGCTTGAATTCATGACCCAGAGATCAACTGTCTTATGCTTTTCTGACTGAACCAGCCAGGCGCCCTCACTCCTTTCTTCATTTAAATATTTATAGCAATTGTTTGAGGTAGGTGTTACTATCATTCTCCTTTTACAGATAGAAAACTGGGTCCCAAAGAGGTTAAATAACTTGCTCAAGGTCATACAAGATCAATAAGATCAAAAGAGCCAAGAATTGAAACCTAAACCTGTCTAGGTTTGCATTCCAAGCTGTCATTCTCATTGAGAAACATTGAAACCAAAGAACATCATAAAAGTCTTCATGATTTTTAGAATATAGAAATCTTTTTACAGCCATGTATGAGTCTAGTTGTTTAAAGAAATACCAAGTGGAATATGATTTAAAGAAATATAATCATATTTTTTAAGAATTTAAAAAAATTGTTTATTTCTGAGAGAGGGAGAGTGTGAGTGGGAGAGGGGCAGAGAGAGAGGGAGACAGAGGATCTGAAGCAGGCTCTGCACTAACAGCAGAGAGCCTGATGCAGGGCTTGAACTCACTAACGGTGAGATCATGACCTGAGCTGAAATCAAGAGTCTGGTGCTTAACCAACTGAGCCACCCAGGCACCTCTCCAATCATATTTTTGCAGTTGTACTCCTTATATATTAATCTCAGTTTTTATCCATCAGTATTTGGTCTAACCTTGACTTCTTGGTTTTTCCCCTAGAGCTAATAACCCTCAGTCTGACTTTTGGAAGTAGCCATCATCTGGTTGGCTCAGGACTTCGGGCCAGGTTAACTTCCAAGATAGCTTCCCTGGTTCACATGGCTCCCACCCATCCTGAAGAGCCTGCAGTTTCTTACAGCAATGGGTGCTGCTTGCTGCAGAGCATGGGAATTTCCAACCTCATTCACCCCCTCCCTTGGCTTCTATCATAGCTGTAGATCAGCTGTCCCCTTGCACTTCCCCACTCATCCAGCATCCGGAGAGCTCAGGGCTCCTGTCTGTTCATCTTCCACAGGCAGAAGGTGAATGAGGAAAATTATACCCACCAAAGACTTTTATTTTTTTTAGTTGTTTGACCTTTGAAGATACAGCATATCCTATTTCTTTTTTTTTTTTTTTCAACGTTTATTTATTTTTGGGACAGAGAGAGGCAGAGCATGAACGGGGGAGGGACAGAGAGAGAGGGAGACACAGAATCGGAAACAGGCTCCAGGCTCTGAGCCATCAGCCCAGAGCCTGACGCGGGGCTCGAACTCCCGGACCGCGAGATCGTGACCTGGCTGAAGTCGGACGCTTAACCGACTGCGCCACCCAGGCGCCCCATCCTATTTCTAATTATAAGCCCCAGTGATAGGATTTACACATTATACACTTCTACTCTGCCAGCCCCCCAAGATCCCTGAGGAATATTCTCACATCAGTCAGTAGTTTCTATTCCATTTATAAACCAATTTCCAGTACATATACTTTCTTCTAAAGGGACCAAATCCAGGGGCCCCTGGGTGCCTCAATCGGCTAAGCATCCAACTTGGCTCAGGTCATGGTCTCGAGGTTAGTAAGTTCAAGACCCACACTGAGGTCTCTGCTGTCAGCACAGAACCTGCTTTGGATGCTCTGTGTCCCTCTCTCTCTGCCCCTCCCCTGCTTGCATGTACTCCCAAGCACACACTCTCTCTCTCTCTCTCTTTCTCTCTCTCTCTCTCTCAAAAATAAATAAAAATTGGGGCACCTGGATGGCTCAGTCATTTGAGCGTCCGACTTTGGCTCAGGTCATGATCTCATGGCTTGTGGGTTCAAAACCCAGGTTGGAGTCTAGCTCAGAACCTGGAGCTTGCCTCAGATTTTGTGTCTCCCTCTCTTTCTGCCCCTCCCCACCCACACTCTCTCAAAAATAAATAAACATTAAACAAAATAAAAATAAAGGGACCAAATCTCCTTTCCTAGAACACATTTCAGAACACAAGTAGACAAGCCATAACAAAACTTTATGAACAATAGTGATTTGTGTACTTATAGAACTCTTTAGAGTCTACAGTGTGCATGTTCATCCTTTATACATTTTTTCATTTAATGCTCTCAACAACCCAGTGTGGTAGGTTTCATCACCCAATTTACAGATAGAGAATTTGAGGCTAAGAGAGATTGTGTCATTTGCTTCAGGTCATAAGGTAGAGGTAGATCTCAAAACGGCAGATGTTTTCATTCCAACTCCACATGCCAGAGTTCTCCCTCCTTCCCAACCTCTTCCTGCAATTTTTAGTGAATCTTATGTCCCAACTTACCTGTGACAAGCAGGCATCTGGATGCCTCGAGACAGTCCCTAATTCATTTGCCCCTTCATAGAGCCACCACAGATCTGAGATCTGGTCCTCAGGATATTGATTTTTATCAATTCACTGATGGGAAAACACATTGGGGAGCGTAAGTCATACTGACTAAAGTGTTATGAAGTAATGAAGTGATAAAGCCAAATACTAATTTCTTAATTAACATATGAACATACTAGTACTAGCAATATAATAATATGCTAATACTAATTTCCTAATATGCTGAGAAATTAATTAGTTAATATACTGAGAAATTCTAAGAGAGCTAGAATGTTAAGTGGGAAGTCGTTATGAATATGTTAGGAGAGTAGGCTTGATTTTAACCAACACAGGATACTTAGAAATACTCTCTCCCTGGACAGAATTGATAGACTCAGACATATTTTCATCCATTGACTGTTCTTTTTCCAGATTGCAGACTCCTCTCTCTTTTTAGTTATGACATTATATTGGATGGGTCACAATGAACTTCACAGATTACAGTTAATTACAGTTTTCATTCCCTGGAGGAAATTTAGAAAACACCACAAATGCATACCCAGCACATTTTGTAATCATCTCCAAGGGAGACTTTAAAAAGTTTTTTTTTTTTATTATGGCAACTCTCAAACATACATAAAGGTGGAGGGAATCCCCATATACCCATAACCCAGCTTCAACATTTATCAAGATCTTTTTGCTTTTTTTCATCTATCCTACCCTCTCCTCAGTACACACACAATCTTCCTCCAAAGAATTTTTCCTTTTTCTTTTTTTTTAAATGTTTATTTATTTTTGAGAGAGAGAAAGAGAGACAGAGCGTGAGTGGCAGAGAGGCAGAGAGAGAGGGAGACACAGAATCTGAAGCAGGCAGAGCCCGATTTGGGGCTTGGACTCACAAACTGCGAGACCATGACCTGAGCCGAAGAAGTTGGACACTTAACTAACTGAGCCACCCAGGAACCTCTCCTTTTATCTTTTTTTAAAGTAATCTCTAAGCCCAGCATGGCTCACACTCACAATGCAGAGGTCTACAGTTACTTGTTCTTTAAACAAATCTCAAAATCCTACCTCTAAATTGAGGTGCTGCACCCTGTTTAAAATTTATGAACTGAGTACAGATGTCCTAATCGTAAAGTGAGGTAATGCCCACCTTGCCCACCACACCAAGTCAACGTGAGGTCAAAATGAGATGCTGGATGTGAAAGGGTTGTACTTCTGGAAGTTGGCTGCATATCACATTCCCTGGGGAGAGATTTTCAAAACCAAATCCCTGGGCCCTACCCTAGATTTACCAATGAGGTGTTTGGGAGTTGGACCGAATCATCTGTGTATGCCCAAAGCACTCCGGGCTATTTAATTGTGGCTTGTTGGGAGACTAGAATTTGTAAGTTGCCACCGGAAAGTAGTTGGCTAGTTTGTGTTAGAGCTACTGTCCCCTTCTGTGCTCTAGGTCTGCTTGGAGAACTGGAGGTATGGGATGGGGGTGGGGGTGGGCGGGGTGGGAATGGGGAGTGGGTTGGGGAGGAAAGGAGCTGGGGCAGGGGTGGGACTGGGTTAGCTGCCATCCTAGGGCTGATGATGGACCTAATTCCAAATCCTTACCTGGATATCTGAGCAGGGAAGAGTGGTCTACCTGGCTTTGGGAGGGTTGATGTTAGGCCCTGCTTTGGGTCCTAGGTTTTGGGTGGGAGTGGATTTAAATAGAATGGGAAGGTTAAAAAGGGAAGGGCGGGGGGAGAGGAAAGAATGGGGCCAAGAGGCTGCCTTGGAGCCTCTGACATGGGGTGGAGGTAGGGGCATCAGGTTTCAAGGGGCTCCTAAGTGGAGGTATCTCTTTGGCTTTGAAGACAAGGAAGTGGAGGAATCATCATCCAGAACTGCTAGAATGTACAACTCACATTGTCTGTGAATGCCCCCACGCTGGAGGTATACAGCCCTAGATCATGGGAGATGATTCTGTGGAGAAAAAAGAAAGCATTAAGCATCTAAAAGATGGTCAAGACCTGACCTGGCTATAAGAAGGTGCCTCTACATGTGTGTTGCGTGGTGTTGGAGGGAGACATGGCTCCTTTTTCTGTTTCCCTGCACCTCCTCTCAACACCTTGACAGTATTGAATTTTATATGAACCCTGTACTTCTGGAAACCAGCTACAGTCAAAAAATCCCCTCACCCTTTTGTGTCCCTTCTCATCCCATTTTGAGTCCTGAGAAATGGCTAACTTCATCTTCAAAGGACTATCCTGTTCTAGACTATTCTGAGATAAGACCCACTTTTGCCTTCCTTCCTCAGTGACTCAGATAAAACCCTCTCTATCCTTCCTCATGATGATTCCCTTGTTTATCTGCCTCTATGAAACACCAGGCCCCTTTCCTTTTCTTTGATATGTTCCTTACTAATGAGCATTTTCCTTATTGCAACAGTTTGGAGAAAATCATCTGAATTATTATCCTGTGTATTTTGTCTTTGACACACTCTCCTTTATTTCCCTTTTCTTCATCACAGTGAATTTTACAATAAGATATGCTGAGATACTCTATCCAAAATCCAGTAGAGGGGCACCTGGGTGACTCAGTTGGTTAAGCGTCCAACTTCAGCTCAGGTCATGATCTTGTGGTCTGTGAGTTCGAGCCCTGCGTCGGGTCTCTGTGCTGACAGCTCGGAGCCTGGAGCCTGCTTCAGATTCTGTGTCTCCCTCTCTTTCTGCCCTTCCCACACTTGCACTCTGTCTGTCTCTCTCAAAAATAAATAAACATTAAAAAAAATCCAGTAGATAGGTCACACAGCAATGTAAATGTATTTACTGCCTCTGAACTGTATACTTAAAAGTGGTTAAAATGGTAAATTTTATTTTATGTATATTTATTACAATAAAACAATTCCAACTGACAGAAATATAATGGAAATAATTTTATTCAAAACAATTGGAATTCCTACTACGTGCTGGGTGATGGGTTAGGGAATGGGGAAGCGGGTAGGGCCTATGATAGGAAATGAGTAAGATCTGCTTCCTGTGGTCCAGGAGCTCCCAGCCTTGCCAGGGAGACAAACACATAATTTGCTAATTGAGCCACATAATTCAGGGTGACACATTGTAATTGACGTGTGTACAGGCTGATTTGAGTCAAGTTGAAGGGCATTGAATGCTACATTAAGGCATTTGGATTTTATCCTATGATAATTGATATCCATGAATGGTTTTAAAGCTAGGGTATGACGCAAATAGATTCATTGCAATTCCTTATATCTTAATACCAAATATCTACTTTGTGTGGAGTCTATAAATGATCAGTGGTTGTAACAGTTTTTTGGGTTTTGTTTTTGTTTTTTTAGATTTTATTTTTAAGTAATCTCTACACCCAAGTGGGGCTCAAATTCACAACCCCACTATCAAGCATCACGTGTTCCACTGACGCAGCCAGGCAGTGCCCCGATGGTTGTGACAGTTTTAATTTTAAATATTAAATATCAAACAGGCTTACATTCATGTTTCTCTTATTAAATATATTTATGTTCAGGAAAGAGAGAATTAACTTTGGTTAAGTTTATTGGGAAGACAGAGACAGAACTGGTGAGTGCTCTGTAAGAAATGTGCTTGGGGAACATTGAGAGCTCAGAGTGGGGCAACTGCCACTGCCTGAGGAAGTCAGGGAAAGCCTCTAGGAGGAAGTGGGCTGTGGAAAAGGAGAGGGAAGAGGGAAAGCTGGCAGATAAGATGAAGAAAGGAAGCTGTGGGTAATAAAGCCAGAGAAAGGTGGCAGAGGGCTTTGTTTGCCAAGTTGAGGGGCTTGAATCTTTTCCCCACAGGTGATGGGAACCAACAAGGGCTCCGTTAATAATAATGATGATGATGATATAGTGCTTACTACATGCCAGCCACTGCTCTAAGAGCTTTACCAGTATCAACTCATTTAACCCTGACATTCAGGAAATGACATGGCTAGATGGTTTACTTGGGGGACCATGTGGATGATGGTGACCAGAATAACAGTTGTGGTTTGGGAGACAGACAAAGCAGGGGATGAAAAGGATGTGATGGCTTTGTGAAATAATTAGCAATAAAATAATTATTTATTGGTTGGGTGATGGAAATGGTGAGGAAAAGGTGGGAAGCTGGATGACCCTCACTCTGTTGTTTTTTTTTTTTTAATGTTGATTTATTTTTGAGAGAGAGAGAGAAAGAGAGAGAGAGAGAGGCAGAGAGAGAGGGAGACAGAATCTGAAGCAGGTTCCAGGCTCTGAGCTGTCAGCACAGGGCCCAATGCAGGGCTTGAACTCATGGACTGCAAGATTATGACCTGAGCCGAAGTTGTATGCTTAACAGACTGAGCCACTCAGGCACCCTACTTTTTTTTTTTTTTTAATGTTTATTTTTGAGAGAGGGGCGGAGAGAATGAGTGGAGCAGGGGCAGAGAGAAAGGGAGAGAGAATCTGAAGCAGGATCCACACTGTCAGCACAGACCCAGATGTGGGGCTTGAACTCATGAACTGTGAGATCACGACCTGAGCTGAACTCACAAACCATGCCATCATGACCTGAGCCAAAATTAAGTCAGACGCTCAACCAACTGAGTCACCCAGGTGCCCCTGAACCTCACTCTTTTGGTTTCAGGTCCTGTGTGTCCTGCTGTGCCACCCAGGTAAAGGATTGATAATCCTGTTCCATTTCTTAGAAGACTCACTACAGTCCTTCAGTACTTCCTACTCCTCTATGAGTTATTTAGGAGTTGTTTAAGGGGCCTGGAGCCGACTTCAGATTCCATGTCTCCCTCTCTCTCTGCCCTCCCCTGCTCACACTCTGTCTCTCTTAAAAAATAATAATAAACATTAAACAAATTTTTTTAAAGAAGTGAGTTGTTTAATTTCCAAATATTTGAGGATTTCCCAGAAATCTTTCAGTTGTTATTTCTAGCTTAATTCCATCATGATAGAACATCCTTTGTGTGCTTTCATTTCTGCTAAATTTGTGGAGGTGTTTGTTTTGTTTTGCCCAGGCTATCTTGGTAAATGTTTCTTTTGCACTTGAAGAGAATGTGTCTTTTGCTGTTGTTGAGTGGAGTTTCTATAAATGTCATCAGGTCAAGTTCTTTGTTGTGTTCAAAGTCTTTTATAAATTTGATAGTTTTCCTAATAATTGCCCAGTTACAGTAATTGTGGATTTGTCTATTTCTCCTTTCAGTTTTACATCCTGACGGATAACTCCGCATAGACACGAAGGTACTATGGCAGAGAGGATAGAACGTCTGTGTGAAACTGGGAGAAACATTTTATCTCTTTAAATTTACTCTAGAATGCTGAGACAAAATGGAAATCACTACGTATCCCAGCAGGCCTAGTGGACCGCAGGACAAACGCCAATAAGGGACTCCAGGCATTAGGCCACTCCCCCTCCCTAGGTTGGCAAGGCAACTGATCTCGAAGCCAGCCAATCGGTGAGATGCTCACCTGCGGGGGCGGGGGCTCGACGAGAGCCAATGGGAGGCGGGGCAGATGGTTCTCTGGGCTAATGGCTTGGGCAACGGGGCGGGCTTTTAATGAAGGGACGGCAGTGGGAAAGATGGCGGCGACTCTGGGACCCTCTGGGTGGTGGCAACGGTGGCGGCGGCGTTTGTCGGCTTGGAATGGGTCCAGGATGTTGCTCCTTCTCCTTTTGTTGGGGTCTGGGCAGGGGCCACGGCAAGTCGGGGCGGGTCAAACCTTCGAGTACTTGAAACGGGAACACTCGCTGTCGAAGCCCTACCAGGGTGAGGCACCCCGGGCGAGGTGGTCGTGCACGGGGAGGGCTTCCGGACTTGAGCTCATCGGTAGGGACCGGGGTGGTGAAAGGCTTCGTGGCCCTAAGGAAACTGCCGGCGGTGGGTGAGGGCCCACGGGGACTTCGCCGCGTTTGGGAACCACGGGTCGCAAGGGCAGGGGTCAGCTCCCCTCCTCCCCCGACCCTGTTTTGGAAGTTTACAGCAGGTCAAAGCCGGGCTCGGATGCCACAAGCGCTAGGCCTGGACAAAGGGGAGTTCGATAGGAGGAATGTGGGAAGGATGGAACTGCAAATGGTGGAAAGTGATTGAAGGCCACTAGCAAAGAGCAGGTCTCCGGATGGAGTTGTGGATGTGCTAGAAATAAAGCAGGAGGCAGAACTCGGGTAGAACTTGGCTGGACTGAGAAAGAAGATAAAATTCTGTTGCCGGTTAAAACACCTGTTCTCCAGTCCAGGAGCCCTGTTGATCAAAGAGGCTGCTCTGTTTGGGGCTCATAGACTTTTAGGCACAGCTCATCAACCAAAAGATTTATATTAGTTAAGTTACAAAGAAGACCAAATCAGTGCAGAAACACAAGTCTGTTTCCCCACTGGAGTGTGGGACAGCAGACAAAAACTCAAAGTGCAAGTGTGTACACGGCTGCTAAGTGATCATTTATTAACTCATCAGATGCTTCAGGTGCCTCATCTGTGCTGTCTCACTGACACAAAAATTATCACTTTCATGAGGTGTATAGCCTGAGGTCCTGGGAGCAGTACCTTCACACTTCAATTGTTGAAAGAAATAATGTGATTAAGCACCAGAGGCCTGAGGGTCAAGCTCTTTTTGGTAGAACTGGGGAAATTTTTTTTTAATGGTGCTAAAGTTTACTTAAGTATAAAATGGGAGGAATGGGTTTGAGCTGTGGTTTTTGCGGCATGGACAAAGTGATAGCTGTGATGTCTTCACCTGAGAAGGGCTTTGTGAAAAGGAAGCTGTCAAGGTGGTAAGGATTTGAGATTTATGAGTGACAGAGATAGGAGATTGAGTGTCGGGAAAGGTAGCAAAAGATGATGACTCCAGCTTTAGGATGGTCCTTGGTGGTTTCTGAATGGGTTGGTGCTGAAGAGTATGAACTGATCTACTTCCTCCCTGTAGGTGTGGGCACAGGCAGTTCCTCACTGTGGAATCTGATGGGCAATGCCATGGTGATGACCCAATATATCCGCCTTACCCCAGATATGCAAAGTAAACAGGGTGCCCTGTGGAACCGGGTGGTAAGAATCTTTCTCCCTCCTGTGTCGCTGACCCACAAAGTCCTAAAAAGTTCACCAGTGGCATATTGACTTAATTTTACTGTCTATCCCCAGGGTTCTGTCTTCTGTGGATTTCAGGAATTTTTCAGAGAATATGATGACCTTCATAATGGTATCAGATATGTAGGGAAATGCTCTTGATTGCCCCAGTTATAGGAAATAATCCATTTTGATTCTGTTTTCTGAAGTATCTTTAATTCCCTATTGACCTGATAGTATTACTTCTTGGAGGTTAATAACTCTTAATAACTCACATTTAGTTACTTTGTAAAGTAGAAGACTGCTCTTTTAAATGTATCCTAAATTTCATCCCAGGATTCGCCCTTGCTATTTCACGTTGAAGAGTTTAATTTTAAATTTTATTTTCATGTGAAAGCCACTTTGAGCCCTTGGTCTTTTTTTTTTTTTTTTTTTTTTTGTCCTTCTCTGGACCTTTTCTAGCTACGTTGTCTTCCTTGAGGTATGGCGGCAAGAAGTGAATGCAGTATTCCTGGTGTGGCTGCACTGTGATTTTGTATAAGTGTAAGATGATGCTTTCTTTTTGCTTTCCAGGGCTCTTTCTAAGTCTTTTACAACCCCTTTACTCTTGGGAATGACCTTGGCATCCTTTAATACTTTCTCTTGGATTCTCATAAGCTAAGAACTTACTTTTTCATGGTTTTTTTTTTTTCCATTGATTATAGATAAGTGAACCTCAGAAAAAAGAACTATCTCTTTTCCCTGCTCATTTTATGTGGCAAAGAATTCTAACAGAGCAGAGGGTTAAGAGAAGTTTCTACACGAGCTGTTTGCACAAGCTGGCCTCTTAACCCAGATTGTAGTGTTGCTCTTGTTCTTGGACAGAGTGCAGGGTGATGTGTTCTGGTAGAAGAAGCAAAAGGCTGGCAGTTGACAGCCTTGATTAGGTTTTAGATCTAGCTGTATCACAGATCCACTGTGAGCCCTTGGCTGTTACTTAATTGTTTTCAGTTTCTCCATCCGCCAAATGAGCTTCATAATACCTTCTACATGCCCACTAGGGTTATCGGGAGAATAAAATAAGACAATAGATATGAAAGAGCCTTAGAAAGTTAAAATGGTTACAGAAATGTGCCCTGTTACATTATGTATCTGTTACATGTAAGTTTCATTGATGAGGTCTCTGGGTTACTAAACGATTATGTCTAGAGCTTGATACTTTGCTGCTGTCTTGCTAGCTGCTTCTACATAACTCTTTTAGCAGCCGTTCTAGTTTAGGATCTAGTTATATTGCCCTTTTTCAGATTCTCTGATACTGTGGGTTGTTGTTGTTGTTGTTGTTGTTGTTGTTGTTGTTGTTGTTGTTATCTATCAGAATGAGCTTTGGGGTTGTTTCTGAGTTATTTGAATAGGATGTGTTTGTTTGAACAGTGGTCCTCAAATTTGGCTGTCTATTGGAGTTGATGCCTGTGGTCATGGGAATTTTTAAAAACTCCGTAGGTGAATCTAATGTATAGCCAAGTTTCAGAACCAGTGCTAGACACAGCCCTGAGCAAAAGTGTGTGGCACTGTGCTAGAGGAGACCGAGGATAAGTAGCAGATACCTCTTGGCTCAGTGTGAACTTCTCTGGCCCTGCCCTTGTCCCAGGGGGATAATACCCACTGGCTATGGGGGAGCTTCCTGCCACTGAATTTCATTCTTGTCTTGATATCTAAGTGCAAGAACAGAAAGAGGAGAACACAGAATGACAACACAGGGACTGGGATCATTAGGGTAGGGTAAGCTATTGGAGTTACAGGTTCTTTGGTGAATTCAGAAGTAACCTCACCCCTTTCATTTGACTGTGTATTCCTAATACTAACACTTTTGGAAGATTTCCCAGAAATTAAAAATGAATACTAAAAATGATCTAGCAGTATGTTGCTCAAGAGCCAGAACAATCTATTTGGAGAGACTCTGCCTGAACCCTGCTGGTCTATCTGCTCCTCCGTCCTTTCTTTCTTCATAGTGACCTTTAATTAGGAGCCTCTCTAAACCAGATACCTACTCTGCTTTCTCTTGAAAGTGTTCAACTATTTAGAGCACTTAACCATCCACTTACTTCCTTCTGCATTTTTGCAAGCTTTTGGTATACAATTCAAGAAAAAAACAAAATAAACCCCAAGAAACACAGGAGTCTGATTAGTACCCACCTCCATGTTTCCACCAAAAGCTGTCCCTGTGATGGGGATGGTGGTCTCCTTTGGTGCATTTATGCCTCTTGATCATGGGCATGATGTTTTGGGAGACTGTAACTTACTCCTTCTTGGGGAATTCTGGCTTGCCCCTCAGCTTGGCATAAGGACAAGTCTAGCTAATTAGGGTTGTTCACATATCTGCTAATTAGTCCTGAAAACCTTTGTATAATGGCTTAGCTTTTTTTATTTTCTGTAATGAATGAAGCTTTGACCTTTCTTGAAATCCAGGCTTTTTAGAATCTTTCTGTCAGAGGTGTGAGCTCAAGTTGCAAATGAGTGTCACTTCAGCCACCTGTACTCTATAGGCTGAGATGCTTTGCTGTAGGATCACAGTAGTCTAACTTGGCAGTCTCTTGTCTTTTCAAATTTGAGTACTATCCTGTTTCTATTAGGAGATACTGAGGATAATTGGGAGGTTTATTCACTTTCCATATTAAATATCATATACAGTTGAACAGCTCAACCTGTTTAATTTTAGCACTTAGCAAGTCATAGATTTCAGTTTCAACCCTTCACCTTATGTTACCTTCATTTGTGTTTTCCCAGTCTCTAGACTGCTGGCGAGGGCTTTAAGGGGTTTCACATTTCACACTCTTCATTGATTCCAGTGTCTTTTTCTCCTCAGCCATGTTTCCTGAGAGACTGGGAGTTGCAGGTACACTTCAGAATCCATGGACAAGGGAAGAAGAATCTGCATGGGGATGGCTTGGCAATCTGGTACACAAAGGATCGGATGCAGCCAGGTATTGGGACCCTGGGTTGCTCTTGTGTGGGGTGTGACAGGCCTGCTTTCTCACATGCCCTCTTTTGGAGAAGGGTATGTACCCACAGTGCCAGCAGTTTGCCACTCCCTTGATGTCTGTGGATAAAGACTGGCCTATCTAGTCTCTAGAATGGGGTCTGACTCCTGGTAAAGCAGTTGAACTTGACTCATCCTGGGACAATTTCTTGCTTATTAGTTCCTTCCGGTTTCCCTTTGAGGCCACGTGGCCTGTTGGCCGGGTGAAAGTGCTGGCTTTCCAGAGCACTGCCGATTGGGTGAGCTGATTTCTTTTGAGCATGTGCATTGTATGATCTTAGAACTCCTTGAGTCAGGAGTTGTGTGGGAGCCATTGCTCCAAGGACATGGCAAACTCAACCTGATTTGACCTGATCTCTTTTGCAACAAGAAGTGGAATTTGGGAATTCAGCTCTCTCTCAGGGGCATAGTTGTCACCAAGCGTTCGTGAAGCAGAATTCTTTAGGGGCGCCTTAGCAACCAGTTTGGACCAGGGAGCAGCTGTGGTGATAAACAACGTTGCAGTGGCCTTCTCTCTTCCCCTGCCTTCAATACCAAACAGCTACAGATTTTGTTGGGTGCTTGTTACAGGCCATGCACTTTTGCTGGGTGCTTTTACATATGTTTTCTCTTCTTAAAAAGAGGCCTGGGAGTCAGTCATTTGAATTTTACTTTTTCCTCCATCATAGTGATATATTATTCCTTTATCAACTCTTGGCTTTATTTCATTGTTCATCATCTCTTCTCTCTCTCTAGGGCCTGTGTTTGGAAACATGGACAAATTTGTGGGGCTGGGAGTATTTGTAGACACGTACCCCAATGAGGAGAAGCAGCAAGAGGTAAATGGCAAGTGTCAGAGCTTAGGTCAGCTGCACTGACATCACAGTCCTTTGCCTCAGGGATGTCCGTGATGGAACAGGGGATAGAATATGAGGGGTTTGGTTCTGTTTCCTTCATCTATTGAATTTGAAAAGTTAATATCCTTGTCAGCATTTTCTAGAAAGAATTGTTTATGGTACACAGACCTTTGGGAATGACTGTCGTGATTGGGGGCTTTTTCTTTAGTGTTAACATTGTTCTCTTGTGCACGTTAGGTAGCTGCTGGAATTGAGCCTGCTTGGCTGGTTGGTGATTTGGCTACTAGGCCGGCACCAGAGCCAGCTGAATTTATATAACCCAGCTCCCCTGACTTAATAGATCACCACTTTACTCTCTTCTGCAGCTTGCTCATTCTTTTGAGCATCCTTTTCTTCTTCCTGTTTTTAGGCCTGAACAGCAATTCTGCTCTCCTGTAGGAAAGGTGGTAAAAGGAAATTGATGGAGTCCTAGCATTTCATTGCAATCCAGTATCTGGCTTTTGGCAAAAGCTTCTTGCTTTTTGTTGGCTGACCCTAGGGTTCTTTACTACTTTCTCAGACTGCCAGTAGGTTTGTACTGTCTTTGCCTGATGGCCCTGCCATCAGATGGTAGGAAAATGATGGTGACAGGTTGCTGGTGGGTATCCTATAGCTAAATAATAGCAAGAAAGGCAGGATTAGGGGTGCAGACAGCACTCACTTTATTTTTTTCCCTAAAAGCTTTATATGAAAAATATCAAACTTATTTAAAAAATTGGAAGAATACATCATCGTATATGCAATACCCAGATTCAACGATTTTTGACATTGCCCATGGAGTTCCCCTGAGGGAGGTGGAACGTGAGACCTGAGTTAGGAGAGTAACCTTTTGTTGTGAGACACTTACAGAGTAACTTCTCCATGTTGCCTCTAGGCTCCTCCTCAAGCCGCCATACATCAGGCACTTTCTAGGTGGGGGAAGTTAGTGAGCAAGATCAGCATTGGTCCCTGCACTCAGTAGCACTGATGTGTGAGAATGCTGATGGGGAACTATGGGGCACCGTAGGAGACCCAGGGGTGCATCTAACTTGGAGTGGGACAGTGTGGTAGTAGTGGTGGTGGAAAAGATTTCCTCCATGAAGTGACATTTACATTGAAGTCTGCAGAAGTAGGAACCAGTATTCCATGCAGAGGGAGAAGCGTGTTTAAAGGTGATAGAGTGAGAGAAGGGACAGAGAATGAGGGGAAAAAAGGGATCAGAGAAAGAGGAGGCTAGAAAGAAAAACAAGGCCAGCAGTCTTGCCATGTTGTACAACTTCAGGGGCCACCGTTCCCATTGCGTTCTTTAGTGTTAACACCGTTCCCTGTTGGGCAAGTTGACCGGCCACTGAGATTGAGCAGTGTCCCCTTGGGTGGTTAGTGGTTTGGCTGTTCAGACCAGCACCAGAGCCATCCAAATGTATGTGACTCATTCTCACCACGCACATTGTTGGGCCACATTCTGAAGAGAGGTGTTCCTGTTAAGGAGACTGGATTTTATTCTAAGGGGGTAAGTGTGTTAAAGGATTTAAATGAGGAGAATGTCATGACTAGGTTTGTAGTCATGCTGAGGAAATAGTAGTCGTTAGAAGTGCATCTGAGTAAGAGGTATGGGCTTCAGGGCTTGACTGGAGTTTTAAACCTGGCTCTCTGCTTCTCCCAGAAATAAATTGTTCAGATTCTTTTAGCTTCCATTTCACCATCAGATAATAATAATTCTCATTTGAGAGGGCAGATCTGATGGGCTTATTTCATAAGAAGAGTAGATGTTAATCAGTAAAATTAGTTTCAGTTGATAAAAAATCAGCACTTCTTTTCTAGCTAGCTGTTATGGTTCTCACTCCAAGCTGCACATTGAAATTGCCTATAGTGAATGTATTTTTTAATTTTATTTATTTTTTAATGTTATTTTGAGAGAGAGAGTGAGCAGGGGAGAGGCAGAGAGAGAGAGAGAGGGGACAGAGGATCTGAAGCGGGCTCTGTGTTGACAGCAGAGAGCCCGATGTAGGGCTTGAACTCATGAACTGTGAGATCATGACCTAATCCAAAGTCAGATGCTTAACCGACTGAGCCACCTAGGCGCTCCTGCCTGGAGTGCATTTAAAATTACCGATTTCCAGGGTTGCCTGGGTGGCTCACTTGGTTGAGTGTCCAAATTTGGCTCAGGTCATGATCTTCCGGTTTATGAGTTTGAGCTCTGCGTCGGGCTCTGTGCTGAGAGCTCAGAGCGTGGAGTCTGCTTTAGATTGTGTCTCCCTCTCTTTCTGCCCTTCCCCTGCTCACATTGTGTCTGTCTGTCTGTCTGTCTGTTTCTCTCAAAAATAAATAAAAACATTAGGGATGCCTGGGCGGCTCAGTCAGTTAAACATCTGGCTTCGGCCCGGGTCATGATCTCATGAGTCATGAGTTCGAGCTCTCCATCGGGCTTTCTGCTGTCAGCACAGAGCCCCCTTGGGATCCTCTGTCCCCCCCCACCCCCCTCTGCCACTTCCCGCTCATGCTCTTAAAAATAATAAATTTTTTTTTTAATAAAAATGTTAAAAATCTAAAAAAATAAAAGTACTGATGCCCAGGCCCCAGCCTCGGAGAGTATAATTCTGTTTGTCTTAGGTGCCGTGTAGGCAACCTGACTTTTACAAAGCTTTCCAGGTGAGTCACATATGTAGCCAGCATTGGGAACTCTTGGATCAACATCAGGTCCTTGTTTCCATATTAGTTGTTTACTTGTTAATCAAATTTGTTTATTAAAATGAAATTTAAGAAAACTAATAAAAGTGGTTTCTGTTTATTAGGTGGCTATTGTGTGCCAGGTACTTACAAATAATGCCTTCATCCTGATCAAAACTCCTTAGGGTTAGTATTATTTTTCCCCATTTACCAGTGGGTACAGAAGCTTAGAGACGTGTCTTGTTCAAGGTAACAGCCAATGTAAGGTGGAGTCAGATTTTGAACATAGGTCCGCTGGATTCCAGAGGCTGTGCTTTTAATTATGATGCTCTACCTTCTCCCTTCCTTCCATTGTTTCTTCTGCAGGTTGATTTCCTTGAGAATGGAGACATTTATTATTCTCATGTCATCTCCTATGTAATTTCAATTCTTAGAGCTTATATTCTAATGTACAGAGTATAGAAATTGTACTCCTGGAACTATTTTATAGAGTAAAATCAAGTGTGTGTTTTGTTGGCAGCATGATTTACTTTGATATCATACATAAAGGTGCCAGGTATTGTTTCAAACACTTGTACATGTATTATTTGTATATTATATTGTATATATTGTGTGTATATTATGTATAGTATATGTTTGGTGTATTATATACGTATAACAACTCTTTGGTGTAGATATTATTGTTATCTCTACATTATGGGCAAGAAACTGAAGTGCAGAAAGGTTGAAAAATTTGTCAGTGATACACAGATAGAGGGTGTGATTCCAGACTGCAGTCTCATTATTTTGCCTTAGTATTTTTGAGTACATAAGAAGAGGGTGACAGATATGGCACCTTTTGAAAACTTGCACATGTTACGTAGAATATGTGCTGGACTAGGAGGACAAGTTGCTGGCAGGAGGGAGTGTGGAGCAATTCATCAAATCACTCAAGGTAGTGGTAAAATGTTTCTATGGTTTCGTGTTTCTTTGTCACCAGAGCACATGACCTTGTTGTTCACCTTACCTGCTACCACATTTGTTCATGAGGAAATGCTGGGAAAATATTAGCAACCAGTAATGCATCTAAGAAGAAGGTGAGGGAGTTCAGTGTAGGCTTGGCTCTCTGAGATCAGGACAGATTGTTAAAAGTCACATAACCTCAGTTTCCTTGTCAGCAATGTAAGAATTGTAATTGAAGTGAGTGAGTCAAGAGTTTCACTATTTGGGAGTACAAGGTACTACCTGTGCCATAGTGAGGTTGCCAGATCATAAGTGATTGTTAAAATAATAGTTGAAGAAATAGGAAATCTAGGGCATCTGAGTGGCTCAGGCAGGTAAGCGTCTGACTCTCAATTTCGGTTCAGGTCATGATCTCACTGTTTGTGAGATGGAGCCCTGCGTTGGGCTCTGCGCTGACAGAGTGGAGCCTGCTTGCGATTCTCTCCCTTTCTCTCTCTCTTTCTCTCACTCCCCTATTTGTGCTCTCTCTCTCAAAATAACTAAATAAACATTAAAAAAAAAAAAGAAATGGGAAATTTGGATAGATCCATAATGGGTCAAGAGATTGAATTAGTAATAAGAAATGACTCACAAAGAAAAGCCTAGGTTCAGATGGTTTCACTGGTTCATTCTGTCAAACATAGAAAGTAGAGTTAATACCAATTCTTCCCAAGAATTCTTACAAAATATAAGAGAGGACACTAACCAGCTCATTCTTTGAGGCCAGTATTATCCTGATGCCAACACCAAATAAAGACATCACAAGAAAAGAAAACTACTGACCAATATCTCTTATGAATATAGATGTAGAAGTCATCAACAAGATACTAACAAACCAAATCCAGCAACATAAAAAGAATTATATTCCATGACCATAGTATTCATCCTAGGAATTCAAGTTTGCTTCAAAATCTGAAAATTAAGGCACGTCTGGCTGGCTCAGTTGTAAGAGCATGTGACTCTTGATCTCAGGGTCCTGAGTTTGAGCCCCATGTTGGGTGTAGAGATTACTTAAATAAATAAGTAAAAACTTAAAAAAATCTGAAAATTAATATGGTAGACCATATTGATAGAATAAAGGACAGGAGCACCTGGCTGGCTCAGTCGGTAGAGGGTGCAACTCTTGATTTCAGGGTCAAGCGTTGAAGCCTCATGTTGGTCATGGAGCCTACTTAAAAAAAAAAAAAAAAAAAGGGGCGCCTGGGTGGCGCAGTCGGTTAAGCGTCCGACTTCAGCCAGGTCACGATCTCGCGGTCCGTGAGTTCGAGCCCCGCGTCGGGCTCTGGGCTGATGGCTCGGAGCCTGGAGCCTGTTTCCGATTCTGTGTCTCCCTCTCTCTCTGCCCCTCCCCCGTTCATGCTCTGTCTCTCTCTGTCCCAAAAATAAATAAATGTTAAAAAAAAAAAAATTTAGAAAAAAAAAAAAATGAATGAAGGATAAAAACCATATGATCATATCAATACATGTAAGAAAAGTATTTGACAAAATTTAATATCTCTTTATTGTATTTATTTATTTTTAAGGTTTTATTTTTAAGTAATCTCTACACCCAAAGTAGGACTCAAACTCACAAACCTGAGATTAAGAGTTGCCCACTCTACTGACTGAGCCAGCGGGGCACCCCTAATATCTCTATGATAACAAAAACTAAACAAATTAGGAATAGAAGGGAACTTCTTCAATTTGATAAAGGGTAACTATGAAAAACCCTCACCTAATATACATAACTGTGAAAGACTATGCTTTCATTCTAACATCAGGAATAAAGGATATCCCTTCTTGTTACTTCTATTCAACATTGTACTGGAGGTTCTAATCAGGCCAGTTGGGTAAGAAAATAAAGTAAAAAACATCCAGATTGCAAAGAAAGAAGTAAAAGTATTCCTATATGTAGACAACATGATCTTGTATATAGAATATATTAAAGAATCCCCAAGAAAACTACTAGAACTAATAAATGAATTCAGTAGGTTGTAGGATACAAGATCAACATATAAAAATCAATTTTATTGCTGGCATTGAATAGTCAGAAAATGAAAGTAAGAAAACAATTCCATTTATACTAGCATGAAGAGTAAAATACTTAGAAATAAATTTAACAAATAAAAGTATACTCTGAAAACTATACAATATTGTTGAAAGAAATTGAAGACCTAAGTAAGTGGAAAGACATCTTATGTCATAGATCAGAAAACTTAGTACAGTTAACCCTTAAACAGTGTGGGGGTTAGGGGCAGTGACCCCCGATGGAGTCAACAATCCATATGTAACATTTGACTCCTCCAAAACTTAACTGCTAATTGCCTATTGCTTACCGGAAGCCTTACTGATAACAGAAAGTGTTGATTAACACTTTCTTGTCTGTTATATGTATTGTATGTTGTATTCTTTTTTTTTTTTACGTTTATTTATTTTTGAGACAGAGAGAGACAAAGCATGAACGGGGGAGGGTCAGAGAGAGGGAGACACAGAATCTGAAACAGGCTCCAGGCTCCAAGCTGTCAGCACAGAGCCCAACGCGGGGCTCGAACTCACAGACCGTGAGATCGTGACCTGAGCCAAAGTCTGCCGCCCAACGAACTGAGCCACCCAGGCGCCCCCGCTATGTTGTATTCTTAAAGTAAGCTAGAGAAAAGAAAATGTTACTAAGAAAATCATAAAGAAGAAGAAATGTTTACAGTACTGTATTTATATTTTAAAAATCCACATAGAAGTGGACCTGTGCAGTTAAATCCCATGTTGTTGAAGTGTCCACTGGATCTTTTTTTTTAATCTTATTTTTTATTTTTTTAAGTTTACATCCAAATTAGCATATAGTGCAACAATGATTTCAGGAGTGGATTCCTTAGTGCCCCTTACCCATTTATCCCATCCCCCCTCCCACAACCCCTCTTGTAACCCTCATTTTGTTCTCCATATTTATGAGTCTCTTCTGGTTTGTCCCCCTCCCTGTTTTTATATTATTTTTGTTTCCCTTCCCTTATGTTCATCTGTTTTGTCTCTTAAAGTCCTCATATGAGTGAAGTCATATGATATTTGTCTTTCTCTGACTGACTAATTTCACTTAGCATAATAGCCTCCAGTTCCATCCACGTAGTTGCAAATGGCCAGATTTCATTCTTTTTGATTGCTGAGTAATACTCCATTGTCTTTATATACCACATCTTCTTTATCCATTCACCCATCGATGGACATTTGGGCTCTTTCCATACTTTGGCTATTGTTGATAGTGCTGTAAACATGGAGGTGCATGTGTCCCTTTGAAATAGCACACGTGTATCCCTTGGATAAATGCCTAGTAGTGCAATTGCTGGATCATAGGGTAGTTCTATTTTTAATTTTTTGAGGAACCTCCATACTGTTTTCCAGAGTGGCTGCACCAGCTTGCATTCCCATGAAGTGTCCACTAGATTGTTAAGATGATGACACTCCCTACATTGGTCTCTAGATTTGACACTTGTCCTAGCTATCAAAAACCTAGCTGGCTTCATTACAGAAATTGACAAGGTGATCCTGAAATCAATATGGAGATTCAAGAGAACCAGAATAGCTAAAATAATGCTGATTAAGAAGAGCGAAGTTGGTAGGGCGCCTGGGTGGCTCAGTTAGTTAAGCGTCCAACTCTTGGTTTCGGCTCAGGTCATGATCTCACAGTTAGTGGGTTTGAGCCCCATACCAGGCTCTGTGCTAACAGCACAGAGCCTGCTTGGGATCTCTTTCTCTCTCTCTCTCTCTCTCTCTCTCTCTCTGCCCCTCTCCAGCTTGCTATCTCTCTTTCAAAAAATAAATTAAAAAAACATTAACAAATTTTTTTTAACTTAAATGAGGTTGGAAGACTTACACTTCTTCATTTCAGAACTTCTCACAAAGCTGTGGTAATAGTGTGGTACCGACATCAGGATAGACCTATAGATCAATGGAATAAAATTGAAAACCTAGAAATAAGCCCTTACATTTGTGATCAGTTGATTTTTTTTTTTTTAATGTTTATTTTTAGAGACAGAATGCGAGTAGGGGAGGGGCAAAGAGGAGACAGAAGATCCAAAGCGGGCTCTGTGCTGACAGCAGCAAGCCCAATGTGGGGCTCAAATTCACAAACCCTGAGATCGTGACCTAAGCCAAAGTTAGATGCTCAGACAACTGAGCCACACAGGCGCCCCTATAATCAGTTGATTTTTGATTAAGCTATCACGACAATTCAATGGGGAAAGAACTACCTTGAACAAATGGTGCTAACTCAACTGGATATCCACATGCAAAATAATGAAATTGTCCTGTATTTTACACCATACACAAAATGTAATTCAAAATGAACTGAAAAACTGAATGTAAAAACTGAAACTATAAAACTCTCAGAAGAAAACATAGGGTTAATTCTTCATGACCTTAGATCAGGCAGTGGTTTTGTAGGTCTGACACCGAAAACAAAAGTCACAAAAAAATAGATGAGTTGGACTTCATTAAAATTAAAAACTCGTATTGTGGAAGATACCATCAAGAAAGTGAAAAGACAACCCACATAGTGGGAGAAAATAAATGAAAATCCTATATCTGGTGAGGGACTTGTTCTTTATATATTCTAGATATAGTTCAATAGTAAAAAAAACAAAAAAACAAAACCTAATTAAAAAATGGCTGGGGTGCCTGGCTGGCTCAGTTGGTGAACCACGTGGCCTCTTGATCTGGGGGTTGTGAATTTGAGCCCCATATTGGGTGTAGAGATTACTCAAAAATAAAATCTTTTGTTTTTAATGCTTTTATTTTATTTGAGAGAGAGACAGAGTGTGAGCTGGGAGGAGCAGGGAGAAGAGGAAGACACCAAATCTGAAGCAGGCTCCAGGCTCTGAGCTGTCAGCATAGAGCCCAATGCAGAGCTTGAACCCACGAACCGTGAGATCATGACCTGAGCTGAAGTCAGACTCAACTGACTGAGCCACCCAGATGCCCCTGAGAATAAAATCTTAAAAAAAAAAAAGGCCAAAGGACCCGAATAGGTATTTCCCCACAGAAGATATACAGAAGGTTGATAAACATATGAAAAAATGCTCAACATCATTAGCCACTAGGAACATACAAATCAAAACCAAATGAGATGCTACTTAACACCCACCCATGGCTATTTAGTCATAGCTAAAATAAAGACAGAGGATAACAAGTGCTGACAAGGATGTGGAATAATTGGAACTCTCATACATTGCTGGTGGGAATGTAAATGGGGCAGTTGTTTTGGAGAACAGTTGGGCAGTTCTTCAAATGTCTTAATATAGAGTTTATATCATCCAGCAATTCCACTCCTAGGTGTATATACCCAAGAGAAATTGAAATCATGTCTGCACAAAAAGTTATATGAATGTTCATAGCAACATTGTTCATAATGGCCAAAAACAGTTACAACTCAATGTTTTATTAACTGATGAGTAAACAATATATATTCATACAATGGAATATCATTGAGCATTAAAAAAGAAATGAACCATTGATAGTTTCTCTAATGTGAATGACACTTGAATACATTATGCTAAGTGAAAGAAGCCAGTCACAAAAGACCACATATTGTATGATCCCATATATATGAAATGTTTAGAATAGGCAAATCTATAAAGATAGAAAGTAGATGAATGGTTGCCTGGTGGTAGGGGTGGGGAGTGACTGCTGGTGGACATGGGGTTTCTTTTTGGGGTGATGAAAATGTCTTAAAATTGATTGTGGTAATCATAACCTTAATTCTGTGAATGTACTAAAAGCCATTGAATTATAGTCTTTAGGTGAATTATGTGGTATATGGATTATATCCTAGTATCACTATTTTTAAAAAACATTGATTGAAACATGACCTGATCTTTTCTTGGCACTATGAAATCATCAGCTGATGGTCATCAGTTTCTCATGAGAACCCAGATATTGGTGAAAAGTTGCAGGGAACTCAGTAGCAGTCTTGGAGCAGGAATGTCTTCCTTCAGTTGAAATTAGAGTATGATGACAAGAGGCTATCCTTGAATGAGAGCACAGAAGTGCAGTCCTTTGAGCCTTGGCCCTTATTCTTACTGGTGAGATTTGTATTTGGGTCTTACCCCAGGAGGCAGAAACAGCAGGTTAGAGAGTAGGAAGAAAAGCTCACTGCTCTTCCGAGATCACGCCAGCTTAGAAGTCTAGTTTGTCTAGTCTACGAGGTGTTTCTCATATTTTCTTAATGTGATGACTGTTTTTTCTCTTTTGAAACTGGAAGAAAATTGATAATACAATGCCATCCATTTAAAAAACACATGCTTTCAAGTGATGAAGATACTGATCCCTCTTGGTCTGTCTGTTGTCAGAAAGAATCTTTGAATCAGTAAGGGAACTCCACAGCACCTTAAATTCTCTTGTTATCCTTCAGCTTGGATGTGACTTAGGTTTTTTTTCAGTCCTAGGTGAGGCAGTGTTTTCAAAGAGAGACTCCTTTGGAAACGGGGTCCAGGGAATTTTGGCAAGTTCCCTAGATGTGATTAAGCATCAAGGCTGAGCTACACTGAGCGCTGGTTTTCAAGGGAAGTAGAAATGTATGGCTTTCTACATACAATTTTGAATGAAGAATTGAATGGAGGTGAGGAGAAGAGAATGTTTCTTTTTTGAGACAGTGAAAGAGGGAAAGAGGAAGAAGAAAGCAAGAACCAGTGCTCCAGAGGACACTTAGCTCTGGGTTAGTTCTTCACCTTTCTTTGGGTTTTGACAATATGATGCAAGTGGTAGGCCCATAGCAAGGTGCAGGAGATGTAGGATTTTGCCTATGTTTTTAGGAGTTTTATGGACTCCCCAAAGTAGAACTGTAGACAAGATCTAGAAAATTGATACCTCTTCTCATTAACAAGAAATAGTCACATACTATCAGAATGATGGGTAGCAGTGAAATTAAGGCATACACATTAGACGATATTCTAAATCTTGGCACTTGTAATGTGGGTAGGTGGGTTATAACTCAAGTGTTTTGGGTTTCGGGCATACCTCAAGTTTAAAGTTTCCTGATTTTAGGGCACCTGGGTGGCTCAGTTGGTTAAGGTCTGGCTCCTGATTTTGGCTCAGGTCATGATCTTACTGTTCGTGAGTTTAAGCCCAACATTGGGCTCTGTGCTGACAGTACAGAGCTTGCTTGGGATTCTCTACCTCCCTCTCTCTCTGCTCCTCCCCTGCTCACTGTCTCTCTCTCAAAATAACCAAACATTAAAAAAAAAAAGAGTTTCCCAATTCTAGAGTGCTCTATCGAAGTCCTCAAGTTATGTTATTTGGGTTTATTCTAGTGGGGTCACAACTAAGATACATGGGATTAAAATGATTCCATGAGTTTAAGAGATAAGGATAATGTTCCAGGAATGTGAAGTTCTTCCAGGCAGGCAGCGGCTTGGAGGTGTCATGTTTCTGTGTCCTCCATTTAAGAAGCTTTGAGACTTGGGGATATAGTCAGTAATATAGGTTAGTAATAGTTTGGGGGCAGTAGGGTAGGGACCTTCTCATGCTGCCCAGTAATGTGAGAATTTCACTGGTCTTGTTACCCACTGAATAGGGTGGTATTGCTGAGCTAACCAGTCACCTCTTCATCCAGATCCCTGTGTAAAAAGTGAAGTAGATGAAGGACCTGAAGGACAGGTGACTTACAGCATTTTGAAAGTCTGAAAAGTGTTTATCTGTGGAAGCGGCAGTGTGTTCCACTAGTGACCGAGGGGAGGATCCAATAGGGATGTGGAAGGAGATGCTGTAGAAGAGGCATTTGTTTTTTTAATTCTTATTTTTATATAAAAGCTGATTTTTAAAAAATCAGAAAAGGCTAAAACAAAAAGCATGCAAACATCTTTGTAAAAACAAAAACATTACATTATATTGAGCAGAGTGTGTGTCAGTGGGTTTTAATATAATGTTTTTATTTTTTTAAGTTTATTAATTTTTGAGAGAGAAGGAAAGAGAGAGCAGGGGAGGGGAAGAGAGAGAGAGGGAGAGAGAATCTCAGGCAGGCTCCACACTGTAGCATGTAGAGCTGGATGTAGGGCTCAAACCCACAAACCCCAAGATCATGACCTGAGCTGATATCAAGAGTCGGATGCTTAACCAACTGAGCCACCCAGGTGCCCCAACATGGTTTTTTTTTTCCTATATATTTTTTTAATGTTTATTTACTTTAGAAACAGAGACAGAGCACAAGTGGGGGAGGGGGAGGGAGAGCCAGAGACAGAATCTGAAGCAGGCTCCAGGCTCTGAGCTGTTGGTGCAGAGCCTGATGCAGGGCTCGAACTCACGGACCGTGAGATCATGACCTGAGCTGAAGTTGGATGTTTAACCGACTGAGCCATCCAGGCACCCCTAGATTCAGATTAATCTTTAAAAATTTTTTATTTTGATAGAGTTTCAGACTTAGAGATAAGTTACAAGAACACAACAAAGAATTCAGGAATGTTCTTCACCTAGATTACCCCAAATAATGTTTCATTACATTTGCTTTGTCCTTTTCTTTTACCTTTCTGTGTGTGGGTGTGCATGCACTCATGCATGTGTGTATAGTTTTTTTTGGAACTATTTAAGAGTAAATTGCCTTCTGTCATGCTCTCTTAATCCTAAATACTTGTTTTTCCTACAAATGAGTTCTCTTACACAGCCACAGCACAGTGACTAAAATCAGGAACTTAGCAGTGATAACAGTACTATTTTTAATCTACTGACTTTACTCAACTTTCACCAATTGTCCCACTATGCCCTTTGTAGCAAAAGAAAACCCCAGATTCTCTGTCATATTCAGTTGTCATCTCATTCCTTTTTTAAACTCTGGAAGCATCCTCTAATATTTCTGTGTTTCAAGGTATATTAGAGACCTAGGGTTTTTGTTGTTTTGTTTTTTGGTTTCTACCAGTATATACGGAAGCACAGTGACTGAGCCAGTGTTCTGGGGCCAGACTACCTGGCTTCAAATTCTGGTTTTACTACTTACACAAGTTTTCTTACCAGTCAAATGGGGATACTAATCCCACCCCTTAAAGCTGTGGGGATTAAATAAATAGGTGCGTGTACATGACTGAGCACAGTGCGTGGCACAGAGGAAGTGTTCCAAAAGTGCTAGCTCGGGGCGCCTGGGTGGCGCAGTCGGTTAAGCGTCCGACTTCAGCCAGGTCACGATCTCGCGGTCCGTGAGTTCGAGCCCCGCGTCGGGCTCTGGGCTGATGGCTCAGAGCCTGGAGCCTGTTTCCGATTCTGTCTCCCTCTCTCTCTGCCCCTCCCCCGTTCATGCTCTGTCTCTCTCTGTCCCAAAAATAAATAAACGTTGAAAAAAAAAACAAAACTATTTCAAAAGTGCTAGCTCTTCTCATTCATACCACTAACTGGCATTCTCAAGGAACATTGTGCAGACATCTTGGCAATAGTGGTTGTGGCTGTTTTCTCCCTCTCTTCATCACCCTCTTTTTCTTCATGTCTATGTTCCAGAGAGCAAACTTGGCCAGCTTACCCAACTGCATGATGCCTCAGATTGGAAAAAACTGCTCTAAGAGAGCGGCTCCTAAAGGTTCCTGAACTCATATTGGTTGGTAACAAGTTTCACTGGTCTAACAAATAGGAACAGTGAAATGAATTTTCATAAATGCTAAATTGTTTATTGTGAAAATATATAGTTCTTTTTTTTTTAACTTTTTACATTAAAAAAAATTTTTTATGTTTATTTTTGAGAGACAGTGTGAGTGGGAGAGAGGTAGAAAGAGAGGGAGACACAGAATGCCAAGCAGGCTCCAGGCTCTGAGCTATCAGCACAGAGCCCGACGCGGGGCTCGAGCTCACGAACTGAGATCATGACTTGAACCGAAGTCTGATTCTTTTTTTTTTTTTTTTTAATTTTTTTTTTAACGTTTATTTATTTTTGAGACAGAGAGAGACAGAGCATGAATGGGGGAGGGTCAGAGAGAGGGAGACACAGAATCTGAAACAGGCTCCAGGCTCTGAGCTGTCAGCACAGAGCCCGACGCGGGGCTCGAACTCACGGAGTGTGAGATCGTGACCTGAGCCGAAGTCGGCCGCTTAACCGACTGAGCCACCCAGGCGCCCCCGAAGTCTGATTCTTAACCGACTGAGCCACCCAGGCGCCCCGACTTTTTACATTTATCTTGAAAGAGAGAGGGTGTGCATGCAACTGGGGGAGGGTAGAGAGAGAGGGAGAGAGAACGAATCCTAACTAGGCTCCACATTGTTAGTGCAGAGCCTGATGCAGGGCTCAAACTCATGAACTGTGAGGTCGTGACTTGAGCTGAAGTCAGACACTTAACCCACTGAGCCACCCAGTTGCCCCTCTTTTGGTGTTCTTTTCATAAAAATTTTTTTTAATGTTTATTCATTTCTGAGACAGAGACAGAGCATGAGTGGGGGAGGGGCAGAGAGAGAGGGAGACAGAATCAGAAGCAGGCTCCAGGCTCTGAGCTGTCAGCACAGAGCCCGACGCGGGGCTCGAACTCGAAAACCGTGAGGTCATGACCTGAGCCAAAGTCGGTCACTCAACCAACTGAGCCCCCCAGGCGCCCCTTTTGGTGTTCTTTTCAAAATATTTATTATAGATGGTTGTTCTATTTTAATATTTAGTAGGTCAGAAAAGGGAAACCCATTAATCCCCAAGATATTTTTGGAGATTTTACTGGTGTGTGGCAGCCAGTGGCCTTCTGTAGAAGATGCATATTTGGCTTTGTGCTTATTTAATTAATTTATTTATTTAAAAACTTATTTATTTATTTTGAGAGAGCGGGTGTGCACAAGAGCCAGGAAGGGGCAGAGGGAAAGGAAGAGTGAGAATCCCATGCGGGTTCCCTGCTGTCAGTGCAGAGCCAGACGTGAGGCTCGATCTCACAAACTATGAGATCATGCGTGACCTGAGCTGAAATCAAGAGTCAGCTGCTTAAAAAAAAAAAAAAAAAAAAAAAAAAAAAGTCAGCCGTTTAACCAGCTGAGCCACCCAGGTGTCCCTGGCTTTGTGCTTATATATGAGCACCTGTGAATAGTGTTTCTGTCTAGAAATTCATTAGTCTTTGATTAAATGAATGTTTATTGACTCCCTCCTGAATGCCAGACACTGTACTAAATGCTTTACATATCTCGTTGTATCTTCATGATCAGGCCTGTGAGCTCTGTGTTATTCTGCCTGCTTACAGGGAGGAAATGGAATAATCTCAAAGAGCTAATGTAATCCACCCAAGGTTATACAGCCCTGAGTGGCATAATAACTGCAGTTAGAACCCAGGTCTCCCTGATTACAGAGGCCGTGTGGGCACCTTTTTCTGTCTAGTGGTTTACACTACTTGTGTGCTTGGGATCTGTGGAGTTTTAGCATAGGATCCATAAATCCACAAGTTCATGGGTCTCCCTTCAGTCAAGGTAGGCTGAAGGTACAATTACCATGTAGAGGGTTCTTTTTTTTTTTTTTTTTGAAGTGTCCTCATGGTACAAAAATTTGGAAATATTCCTTCACCCTACAGTCAATAATCATTTGGATGATAGGTAGGAGTGCCTAATTTTTAGTGACTCTTAAATTAGGAATGAAACTACCACCCTCCTTGAGTCCGAGTGATTCTTCAGCCTTTGGTTCTTGCTATATATAGGCTGCTTTCCAAGGAAAGAAAATGAGCTGCTGTGTGAAATTAGTGGCTTCCCAAGGAACACTTAAGAACTCCTGACTGGGCATGGAAAATAAGAGGGCATTTAAAGACTTACTACTAGTATGAGGTGAAAAGTTGAAGGCCGTGTCACGAGTTGCTGAAGTAGACAGATTCTGGCTCCAAAGGTGTGGGGCGCTGGGTCTGGTGCAGTGTTTCTTAAACTTGGTTGTATATCACAACTGTCTGTGGTGCTTTTTGAAAAATACATAAGCCTGTGCTCCCCTCTAGACCTATAACTGAGACTCTTTGAGAGCCCCACATGTATGTGCAACTGGAAAACTCCCGCAGGTGATGCTGGGGGCCAGCCTCCCTCTGGCTATTCCTGGATAATCGGATGCCTCACCAGCCTTGGGAAGAGGAAGGCTGCTGTCGGTTAAGGACAGTTGTCTGAGGCACCCTTTTGAAAGGTGCAACATAAACTTCTGATCATGCGTACTAGGGTCGATAAATGGGCTACCCAGGGCATTGTTACTCCCTTTTCCCTAATTGTTCACTGAAGTGATGAGCATTCTTGTCAGAAGCCCGTTTCTGTACTCTGCTTGACAACATACTCATAATTCCCTTGTTCCAAATGATAGATGTAGAAGAGTAGTTTGGGGAAATTTAGTCATCCACTGATTGATTTTGTACCTTTCTGTAGTCCTGTGCATATTCCAGCAGTGGCATAAGAGCAGAGCAGTGGGGGGCTTACCCTACGGTCCTCACTGTGGCTTCCAAGGCCCAGTGTGATCTGGCTTGTGCCTCAGCTCACACCCACCTCTCCCTCACTGGCTGCGTTTCAGACACTGGTGTCTTCTAGTCCCCAAATATGCCAACCTCATGCTTCTTACACCTACAGATCTTTTGGTGGCTCTAATGACCAGCTCAAATGTTGTCTCCTCAGAGAGCTATTCCCTCAGTAGCCTATCTTGTTACCTCTTTTATTTTTCATCATAGCATTATCCCTCTCTGAAATAATTTTTTAAAAAAGTTTTATTTAAATAATCTTCTACACCCAACCTTTGGGCTCAAACTCACGACCCTGAGATCATGAGTTGCGTGCTTCTTTTCCAACTGAGCCAGCCAGGTACCCCTCTCTCTGAAATAATTTTATTTGCTTGTTTATTGTTTGTCTCTTCTACTCTGTGTCCGCTCTGTGACAGCAGATACCAGTCTGTCTGGTTTTCCATTGAACCCCAGTATCTGGAACAGTGCCTAGCTCCTAATAGGTGCTCACTAAGTGTTAGAGGAAGAAATGCTTCGGGCTCTACACCCTCACACATCCTTCCCGTAGGGCAGGCCTGGCCTGAGCTTGTGTATATACCTCTTGTTGCTTCTAGCTTAGAACCGTAGCAGTTTTCTAGAGCAAAGCTGAATACCCTCAAGCCTCGGGGTTTTTGTAAATCTACCATGCCACCATGCTTCCATGGAGCTTCTTCCTTACCCACATGTTGTAGGTTAGAATGACAAAGCTATTTGGAAAATATATGTCCATAAAGCTCACTTAGAGGGTAGATGATCGCTTTGGATTAGAGTTAACTTCATTGTCTCTCAAGTGGTAGGATTTTTGTCTTTTGGGCAACAGATGTATCCTGAGATTCTGGGTAGTAAAGGCCATCTTGAATTCGAAAGAAGTTAGCCCTATTTGTCAGTCCTGTCTCTCCCCTTCTTATAGAAATACTGTCTTCTGGATACAGACAAAACATGTGGCCTGGCCTTCTGACTCAGAGACATAAGTGGGGCCTTCTGGTATAATGTAGTGCTGTGTGTTTATATTATAAAGTTTCTGAAAGCCTCAGAGGAATTCCTAGTGGGCCCCTTTGGGATTGATACTAACAGACCCTCTCCTTAGAAAACAAACAAGCCTCTATGCACAGTTTTGCCCACAATTTTGAGGGGTGTAAGGACTTGCTAAATGCCCTCCACAGACCCTACATTTCTGTTTGGGGATTTAGATTGGTTTGCTCATCCACCACAGCTGGGTCAAAGCTCTTCCATGGCTGTTTCTTTCTGACCTGGTCTCCTGTCTTCTGTGTCCTCTCTCATTTTTATAATAACCTGCTGGACCCTCTCAGGCCCAGAAGAGGCGATATTCTCCAGGAGTCCAGGTACTCAGTCTTGACCCACCATGGCCATCCCTTATTCCCTGCGTGTCCATCCACCATTTGCCCCTGTTCACACCCGTGTGGCTGTTGTCTTGAGTCACCATTCTCTGATTTTGACTGCATCTCCACCTTGCATGTTGACTGTTGAGGGCAATGAGGAAGTCACCAAAGAAGTGGCATGTGTCATGTGTCATGTTTCCTCTCCTTTCATCACCCTGCCTCTGCACTGCCTCAGCACTGGGCTGGTTCTTAAATAGTTAGGGCATCATTTTTGAGGAAGCATTCCCTCCTACAACTCTACTGGAGAGAGAGAAAGCCTCTGAAGTTGGTGGGAAATGGGTAGTGGGAGTGGGAGGGTATTGCTGGCAGAAGTTATGTGTAGGTGAAGCTGAAGTGGGCTGGAAGGTCTTTCAACTATGAACAGTTGTGGCTGGAGAACACCATCTGGCAGCCTGGTTCTGGCAGTGCTGTTTCTGAGTCCTAATCCACATGGCATCCATCATATGCTTATAGGATTTGAGAATTTGAAAGGAGCTATCCAGAATGGAAAGGTTTTCCTGATCAAACAGGTATTTTCAGAGTATCTGCTATATGCAAAATGCTTACCCTGGGGATGAGTAGGGGTGGGCGAAGGGGGTTTGGGAGGGATGGAAGGTGGAGACACATAAGGAAGTATAAGTGATTTTTTTCTTCAAGGAGTTTACATGGAAGTTGGGGAGATAGGTATATACACATAAAAAGAAAACCACCAGTCCTGAGTCATGTGTAAATGCCAAATAGGGATCTCTGGAAGGATTCAAGTCAAGACTCCAGAGGGGCCATTTCAGACCCACCCCACATTAGTAGCAAGGAGATTCCTGAAGGCAAGTACAGAGTTCAGTTGCTTCCTGGGCTATATCCTTTGAGTGACCATCTGAGAGTGGGTTTTAGGGAGCCGCTGATGATGAGGCAGAATGGTCGTCTGGTCTGCTGGAAAGGGCTCAGCTTGTATGTGTGCAATTCTGTTGCTATTTGTACAGGCATTCCTAAGAGTACTTCCTTACTGTCCTCTGCTTTTCCTTCCCTGCTTTCCCAGCGGGTATTCCCTTACATCTCAGCCATGGTGAACAATGGCTCCCTCAGCTATGATCATGAGCGGGATGGGCGGCCTACAGAGCTGGGGGGCTGTACAGCCATTGTCCGCAATCTGCATTATGACACCTTCCTTGTGATTCGCTATGTCAAGAGGCATCTGACGGTGAGTCCTTGTTTTCTGGACCAGTTGGTGGTATGGTCTGCCTTGCACCTGCTTTCATGGCCCTGATTTATCTCTTCTTTTTATTCTAGATAATGATGGACATCGATGGCAAGCATGAGTGGAGGGACTGCATTGAGGTGCCAGGGGTTCGTCTGCCCCGGGGCTACTACTTTGGTACCTCCTCCATCACTGGAGATCTCTCGGGTATTGCCCCATGTACTCTTTATTTGTCCTGAGTGAGGTCATGTCTCGATAGCCAGGCCTTGGTGAGGCTTCTCAGAGGGGAAAGCCAGACAAGCAGAACTGTGGGAAGCAAGTACCCAGGAAGTGCCTCTCTTCTGACATTTTTGTATCCTTAACCCCCCTCCTGCCCCCCCGCCACCCCTCCCAGGCCTACCTTATCCTAGTCCAGTTGGCTCTAGGAGATGGTTGGTGCTAATGCAAAGTAGTATTTGCCTCTTCATCAGGCCTGTGTTTTGAGTTCTGTACTTTGATATCTCTGGTGCCCCTTCTTTTAACAAAGCTTTTCCTTGAATTCCTTGACTCTGCCTTCCCTTTTCGAACTCATCCCCAGATCTTCCTTTGTGCTCAGACTTCTGAATGTGTCCTGTGCACAGGTGCTTCTGTTTCCAGGCCATCCACTGCTCTGCCACCCTGTAGTCAGACCTCCCATGCATCTCGGTCAAGCCATTAGCACTACTCTTCTCAAACCTGCTTCATCCTTGCCATACCATGGTACTCTGTTCTCAGTCGCCATTCTTTGTCCTCTCTTCAGCTGGTTTGACCAGTTACTCTGAAACTCCAGCTGTTCTTGATTTATGTGGCATTAATAGTACCTGGTTCTTTTACTTTTCTATCTCTGGATTTTCTTCCTACTTGTTCTCAACTTGTAACTTCCTCTTATATGTTTGTTCTCTCCCTTGGCTTGAGCCTTAATCATAACTTCTTTTGAGAAGAGGTGAGGCACTGAATTTTGGGGGTTTTTGACTAGTATAATTCATTATGAATAAAGCTAGTGTGAAGTAGAGTAATTTTTATCCTAAGGAGTTCTTTGCTCTAGATGTTTAGTGATAATGCCTATATTAACAAGTCTCTGTTCTCTGCCTGTGGGATATCCCTAAATACAAATTATGTCTTTCTCTTAAGGTCTTTCTTGTTGACATCTTCTTACTTGTTATGCAGTGAATTGTTGAAAATGGATGAGAAAGGACACATTTCAGTACCCCCAGCCTTTGATGCCCCTACATTGTGAGGAGCATTGGCCCATCTTTTTATCGTTTCATGGCTTAAACTCATTCCTGACAGCAAAAACATTTTTCTAATTGAAGGCAAATCTAGTTTTTTCCTCTCTGGGAGTCTGCTAAAGATAGGAATCTAAGCAGCTGTAAATGCCACCTTAATAATAGAAATGGCCCTCTTCCTTCTTCAGGAAGGGAGGGAGGGTGGGATACCTGGAGCTGGGGCAGCCATCTTGCCACCAGCTGGGAGATGAAGATCACAGAAGAGGGCAGAGTGGAGAGAATCACAGAGAAATGGTGCACCAGGCTTCCTGGTGTACCATGCCTGGACCATACAGAGTTGCAATTGGAATAATCCTAGTATGTGAGACATTGATGGATTTTCCCCCATATACAAAAATTCTAAATTTCTTGGTTCAAAGGATGTCATCTAGGTGTGAGGAAGAAAAAAGTGGGAACATGATATGGTTTCTTTCTTCTGCCAGAAGTCAAGACAAAATGTGCTGAGAAGACACAAGTTGGGAGTTTGGGGAAGGAATGGTTGAGGGGTCCCCAAATTATCACCCCAAAGTGGAGTTCCTCAGCTGGAAGCAGAGAGGGCAGAGAGTACCCTATGCAAATATATTTCTCTTGTGTTACATTATGAGGATCAGAGTTTCCTTTGGGCCCACCACACATGTCAGAAGTCAACTAGAATAATGATCTAGATCAACACTGTCCAGTATAGTAGCAACAAGTTACAGGTGGCTACTGGACACTTGAAATAGGGCGATTCCAAACTGACATGTGCTATAAATGTAGGATACACACTAGACTTCAAAGACTTAGAAAATGAACGTAATGTCATCAACAATTTTTCTATCATTTGCATGTAGAAATGATAGTTTTTTGGATATATTGGGTTAAATAAAATATATGTTAAAATGAAAAAAAAAAAAAAAGGGAAATGGCAAGAAGTCCAGTCTCCAATAACCAACCCTAATAGCCATGAGCACCCCTAGCATTCAGATTTGTGGTCTCTTAATACCAATTCATGCTAAAAGGAAAGAACAAGAGCTTCCTGGAGAAATGGCTGATGCCAGGGCTGAGGCAGGAAATGGATAAACTGGGAACCTCCCAGGAAAGCAATAAAGAATCAGACATTTCTGGGTTCATGCAAAAGGACTCAAAAGCCAACTCGAATAGGCTCTCACTGGAGAAAGATAGGTCACATTGAGCACCTATAAGATTGTACAAGTTCAGTGTATTGAAACACATCAAATATGTTTGAATCTATGAGTTTATTAATGATACTTTTTAAGTTTATATATTTGTTTTGAGAGAGAGAGGGAGAATGGGAGGAGCAGAGAGAGATCCCAAATGGCCTCTGCACTGTCAGTCCAGAGCCTGATGCAGGGATCGAAATCAGGAACTGAGAGATCATGACTTGAGCCGAAACCAAGAGTCAGATGCTTAAATGACTGAGCCATCCAGGTGCCCCCATTATTAATGATACTTTAAAAAGAGAGGGAAAAAAGGAGCCCTTAATTGCTTGATCCTTTCTCTTGTAATTATTAGTGAGATTCAGAGTCACAGTTATAAGGAGCTGCAGAGAATTAGGCCTAGTCCAGAAGGGAACTGTGTGCCATGCCAGTAGCTATGCCCTGCTTGTGACCTAGTAATCAGCTGCCACAAGGCCCTTTCCTGTCTTGCGTGTGTGTGTCTGCATGGAAGGGAAGCTATAGTGCTGTGTCTTCCCTCACTGTACTACAAGGCTTCACATATGATATGGGCTTTCATTCTTGCATTATGTGTAAGTTTTAAAGTTATATAGGTAATGTATGCTTGTTGATAAAAACTTTAAATCCTGAGTAATACAGAATATTCTCTCTGTTCCCTATTCTTGATTTTAGATGAGAAAACAGGTTCCAACCATTTTTCTCAATCACTGCTAGTGGGATGCCTGGCTTGCTCAGTCAGTAGAGCATCTGACACTTCATCTCCGTGTTGTGAGTTCAAGCCCCATGTTGCATGGAGAGATTACTTAAAAAATAAGTAAATTTCGAAAAAAAACAAAGTCATTGCTAGTTAGCTGTGGATCAGAAGCTTGAACCAAGAAAGTCCCAAGATACCTCTGTTTGAGGTGGTTTGGGTCCTCCTTGTGCTTTTCTCCTTTAGATAATCATGATGTCATTTCCCTGAAGTTGTTTGAGCTGACAGTGGAGAGAACCCCAGAAGAGGAGAAACTGCATCGAGATGTGTTCCTGCCCTCAGTGGACAACATGAAGCTGCCTGAGGGTGAGCACAGGGGATCCTGGGAAGTGGTCCCGTGGTCAAAGGGAGGTCACCGTGCCTGGAAGGTCTGGGGTGACTTGCACCTGCAGCTTGTGGGGCCGTCTCCTTTCTGTGCTCTTCCACTAAACAACATGGAGCAGGCGCTCCTTCCATTCCACTTGTCTCTGTGTTACAGATGAGCAGGGTTGCTCAGTTTGTTGTTTTTTATGTTTATTTTTATTTTTGAGAGAGAGAGAGAGAGAGAGAGAGAGAGAGAGCGAGAGAGAGACAGAGCACAAGTGGGGGAGGGGCAGACAGAGAGGGAGACACAGAATCCAAAGCAAGCTCCAGGTTCTGAGCTGTCAGCACAGAGCCAGACATGGGGCTCGAACCCACGGACTACGAGATCATAACCTGAGCTGAAGTCAGACGCTCAGTCGACCAAGCCACCCAGGCGCCCCAGGGCTGCTCAGTTTTTAAATTGAGGCATCCTGAAAGGGAGAGTCTATCATTTCTGGCTCCCAGAAATGGGTGTCAAGCTGGAGACTCTGTATCTTCCCAGCTGGGTGGGCTCCCTGATTCTGACTTGCTTCTCTCTTGCTTCCTCAGTGACCGCCCCATTGCCGCCCCTGAGTGGCCTGGCCCTCTTCCTCATCGTCTTCTTCTCGCTGGTGTTTTCCGTATTTGCCATTGTCATTGGTATCATACTCTACAACAAATGGCAGGAACAGAGCCGAAAGCGTTTCTACTGAGCCGTCCTGCTACTGCCGCCCCTGTGGCTGTCACTATGAGGTGTGGGAGGAGCAGGCACTGGCCTGAGCATATAGCCTGGCAGGCCTTCTCTAGTCTCCAACAGCTGGTCAGGGACTCTGTTCTGTCACTGGAACTTTGAATGCAGGGACACTGCATTACCATGGTAATCCACGGGGACATCTGACTCTGGTTCAGGAAGCCCACCTACCCCAGGGCAGTGCTGCTGTGACGTGCCTTTCCCTGCAGTCCTTCCACTTGGGAGCTAAGAGGATAGAGAGAATTTATGCGGTTATGGTACTAAAATCACAGAAAAGAATTTCATAGCTCAGGCTGCCTTGTTGTTGGACTCAGAGGACCCTTGTACTTCATTTTTAAATCTGCAAAGAGTACAACACTGATAACTCCCCAGACCTTCAGGCTTCCATTCATTGCTTTTCATCCAAGCCTCTGTCCACTTGAGGAACTTTCGTTAGAAATCTGGATGGAAACTTCTTCCCTGCGTTGCCTTCTCCCTCCATTCATCGTTCTCTCCAAATGCAGCCTGAGCTGGAAGAGACATCTGGATGCCTGTCTTTTGGAGCCTGGGGCTGCAGAACAAACTTAGGTTTTGCTGACCCTCATTAGGTGGCCATGGGGAAAGGGCTTTTTGCTTTGGCTCACTGCTCTAGTGATTGTTCTTTAGCGTGAAACTTGGCTCTCTTGGTTTGTGACTTTCCCAGTTGGTTTCTTTAGGCCCTCAGTCAGGTTTGACACACTTGGTGTGCAAGTCAAGAGAAACTTGGAAGACTTCATGGATGTAATAGGAGTAACTGTGAAACTGCCCAGCTCCATGTTTTGACACCAAAAGCAACATTTGCCATGTGGAGATGTTTCTGGACTCTGGAGCCTGCATGTTTTGTGTTTATCATGATTTTTGGAATCCCACTTTGAGTGTTCAAAATGTAAGGAAGCTTTCTTTTTATAGCCTCGGCTTGGATACTCCCCAAAGAGGAAACTTGGCTTCTTTTTCTTAATGGATAAGAAACTGTTGCTGAACTCCTGTTGCAAATCTGGGAGCAATAGACCCTGGTCATCTGTGCCTGGAAGGGTTCATTGTCATTAAGTGACAGAGGCTGAGTGTCATCCACTGTGGGTCAATCCTTGTTCCACTGCCTTATCTGACAAGGGGTCAAGTGCTGCTCACCTGTCTGCCCTGTGGTTAAATTGGCCAATAGGCCAGTCTCCCTGGAGGGCCTGGAGCTCTGAGCCCTCCTAGCCATGTACTTCTGTAGCCTAAGGGAAATTCTTAAAATGACTGATGGAAATCAAACAGTGTCCTTCCTTTGAGGGGTAGGTTTGGGGGAAGGTCTAGGCCTTCTTCTGAGCCCCAAGCCTGTCAACCTTTGTCCTGCCTTCTTTTGGGTTGGGAAAACCCTCAGCTCAGTCCGGAAGGAAAGGAGGGCACCTTGGCTGCATATAAGTTTCTGTCGTGTTGGGCTTTTTTTCTGTCCCTCCCATGTGCGCAAGTGAGCATCACAGGCCACAGTGCTCTCCTATAGGTGGGAGTAAAATGGGGTCCTCCTAAGACCTTCCCCACAAGAGCAGAGCAGCTCCAGGATTGGGTGCCAGAGCACAAACTGTGACCTGGAGCTTGGCCTTAGGACCACTTAGAACTGACAAAGCAAATGGCTCTTTTGTCTTTTTTGAGCTCAGGGGGAGATTGGCTAGACCCCTGTGGTGGGAGGACCTAGGTGAGCTCTTGAGATAGCCCAGGCAGTGGTGTGGGAGGAAGGGGTCTCATCATGGGGGAGGGTGTGTGTGTGAGATGAGTTTTTTATGTTTCCCCACTCATGGGCTCCTTGAGGGTTTTTAAACATGATGGGGAAGACATGAAATGCAGTCCCCACCCAGCGTAGGGCCAGCCTTTGAGATATGTGTGATGCAAGGAAACTGTCTAACCTAGCATGGCAGGTCATGCCCTAGCTCTTGCTTTTTGTTCTTAGAAATAAATATTTCTCATTGTGAATGGGACCAAATACTGTTCTGGGCTCCATAATCCTAGGTGTGCCCTAGAGGAGGGAGATGCCTGGTCTGTGGCATGGCTCTTTTGTGCATGTACCGTAGGGGTGGGAACAGTGATTTTGGCAAGCTGCTTACCCCACGTGAGCCATTTCTCTCCTCACAGTCCCCCTTTCTCTTGGTTGCCCTCTGACTTCAGAGCCTCTTGGAGAGGAGGAGACCCTGAAGACTAGAGGTGGTGTATAAAAAGGACACTGTTCCCTGTCCTTGTGAGTCTTGCTTTTCGTGTTGTCTTCAACCCCCAAAATTATAAGGTGACTCTCTGTGACAAAACTTGTTTACTTCAGTGGGAAAATGACAACTCTGTCCTTGTTGGAAGTGGTTTCTGAACAGAATGGCCAGAATATCCTTAGCCCCTTGCATATGTCCTAGAAGATAGAAATGAGAGATTGGTAGGAAGCCCAAGGGTAAGGCTTGGGCAGGAGAAAAGCCAAGCAGACCTGGGCCAATTAGTCTTGCAGGGCTGGAAGTTCTGGAAAAATGTCTTGCGGGTGATTCATAGGTCCCTGGAGGAATTTCAGCTCATGGTCTGCTGCAGGATTTAGGTTCAGATGCTGGCCCGTGAGGACAGAAGGGTTGGCAATGCGGGTGTTTGGTGGATTGATGACATTGCTATATATTTTAAGGGGAGCAGTCAGCCGAAGTCCAGGTTTGATCCAGTTCATGGCCAAGTAATGCTAGAGAGAAAAGGCAACTGTTAGCCTGAGGTAGTGACCTGAGGCTGTCTCTTCAGAGTCATCCCAAGAGCAACTAGTGCCTTTGTCCCTGTCCCCAGGATTGTCACTCACCGGGGCTGAATAGATAAAGTTGAACAACAGAAGTGCTATAATAAATATGATTGCAGCGGCTATGATTTTAAAGTGGTAGCGTTTCCAGAAAACGTGACACAAGGTTGTAACAGGTATCCGAAACAAGAACGAGGTGTTGGGTCGTCTGTCCATAAGCAGAGGAGATGTCAGAGGATGGAAGGCAGAGAGAACCTTCAGGTCAAGTAATCTGGACCCAAGAGCTTTCTTTTTTAAAACAACTTCTGCTTACTTGTGTGTCCCCAGCCCCCCATTTCCCCTTCACTAAGGCTGTTCTCTCCTGATTGTAGCTGAGCCCTGAGCCGGGATGCTAGGAAGTAATTAACCTCTCTCCACTTATAGGCCCGATGTTCACCACTCTATTCAAATTGCCGGGCCTAGCAGCTCAGCTTTGTGAATGAGGAAGAAAGATTTTGTGCCTTTGTCCCACAGGACCCTTACAGGGGAGGATGAAGTGTAGGGTACTGGTTGGGTTCTGAGTGGCCTCGCCCTGCTGGCTTGATTAGGGCTTCCTTCTCTGACAGAATCTCCAGCGTCATCTTCACTTTACCCTAGAAACACCATAGGTGGTGGGAGGCTGAGTTCATTACAACAGGTGCGAGAATAGTGTAAGACCCCTTCCCATAGAAAGGAAAAGGGATTTAGCAAAGGTCCCCAGAAGTCTGTTAGAGCCAAGTTACGTGGCATAGTAGTCCTATGCAATAGACACCTTCCCCAGCTCCTACCGACAAGCGCCATTTGCCACCATCGAGGACCTGGCAAGGCCACCAGCCCGTTACAGTCTTCTTCTTGAAGAGGGAGACGTGCTTATACTGGAGGAAGTAAGGCCACTTGGAATCTGTATCCATCATCCTGATGGAGCACATATTGGCGTGCCGGGCTGGTAGAGGCATGTCAGATAAATCCAGCTCCAGGACCCCTGAGCCCAGAGAAATGCTGTCAGCAAGAAGGAGCTCCCTGTCCTGTGGTCATGGACCCTATTCCAGATCTCACCTAGGAAGTCATCAGCGGAGAAGATGTCGTTGTCCCAGATCTGGATGATGAGCCGGGCTGGGAACTTCATCACTGTGGGGTCCAGGCTCCATATGTAGTCCTGGAGGGTGACAGAAGAGCGTATTCCTGGCCTGTCTCCCTTGAGATTGCCCTTGGCTCCTTTAGTAGCCCACTACCCAGCAGTGATAGACTCTCAGAGAAGTTTCTGCCTGAGGCCACATTCCAAGTGTTCAGCTTATAGTTCTCTGAGGAAGCGGGAGAGGGAGCACAGCCCCCACCCCCACTCCCAGTTCTGTTACCTTCTGGCTCTGGACACACATATGCTCAGCTGCCAGGTAGTCCATGGTGAAGATGAACCGCCAGTTGAAGTCGCTCTTCCCAGTGAGGGAGTAGTAGTGGATATCTGTCTTCTGCATGTCCTTCTCTAGCCCGAATAGCCACCTGGGGCGAAAGTCATTTCACCTGGGGTTCACATGTATTGTCCCCCTCCCCTTCCCCTTGTGGGAAGCACTGCTCAACAGACACCAGGCACGGGTGGGAGTGGAGAGATGTGGCCCCAGAATTGGGGGTGGGAGGCATAGGGATGATACAACTAGGGAACTCTGAGGGAACACTGCTGGAGCCCTGCCATCTTTCTCACCCTTTGACATAGATGTCGCTTATCTCGCCAGATAGACTTTTCCCCAGGTCCATTTGGGCAGTTTTCCAAATGATGCAGCGCAGCTCATACCTGCAGCCACTGTAGTCTGAGGCTTTGCTGAGGAATAGCTCCCCAACTTGGTGCAGGAAGACAGGCCTGGGAGGCTGCCCTCCATGCCCACACCAGGCACGCCACATTTGGGAGGATGCAGGGGAAGGAAGCTCCCAGGACTCCCAAGAGAAGGAAGGAATTTGCTGTTCCTTAGTGTGTGAGCACACCCATGTTCCGTGCCCTGGGAAGTACAGTGACGGGGATGAGGTAGGTCACTTACCTCTTAGGCTTTCTGGGCTTGATGTTGACTGGGGGGCCAGGAGGCCCAAGCTTCTTGGGAAAGATGTCCACCCACATTTGCACCTTTCCCTAGAGTAGAGATGGATTCGCTGGCTGGGGGTTGCCAGCCTCTGTTCTGAGCATGCTGTGACCTGGGAGCCCTGTCCCAGGTTCTGGGGTCTGTGGAGGCTGTGTCCCCACCATAGGAGGGTGGGGTAAGGAGATGGAATGGACTTCAGACAGGAAGTCTGGCAACTCCCCGCCAGATTCCCTTTTCTCATTTTGGCTGGAAGAATGGTACAGAGTAAGGCTGGTAGTGTATGATGGCTTCAAGGCTGATGGCCACAGCGGGTTATCACTTGTGACTGGGGGTTAATGCTGTTGAGCAGGCCGCGCTCCTCAGCCTCTCTGGACAGAGCACCACAGTGGGGTTGGGGCTTCATTTATTAACCACCTTAGCGGCCCCAAGAAAGAGCAAACTAGATGGTCAGTCCAAGTGTCCAGGTTGCTTTATGTTGTGTAAGCATATTGTAAGGGTATGAAGCTGTCCACCAAACATAGAGGTCTGTCTTAAGAAGGGAGGGATGAAAATGGTGAGAAAAAGGAAGAGAAAAAACTAAAAGAGTAGAACTACTAACACTGGAAGGTATAGACAAATATATTCTTTCAAACTGACCTCATTTTATTCTTTTGAAGTTGACCCCATTTAAGAAAACAGGTTTAATGAGAATGGTTTATAAAAAGTGCTCAGCAGAGAACTTTGTGTCTGGAATGTGGTATCAGCTTGAGAAATTTGGAGAATGAGATGAGCTGTTCTGGTGGCTGGAGGGTAGAGGGTGGATGATAATTAGGGTGCCCATGGGGATTTTTATTCCTTCTGTTTGGGGTTCCTTGCCATGGAGAAAACACAGCCTGCAATTAACAGGTAAGCCAGGGTTGTAATGTCTGCACATCTGACCCCAGGTGCTACCTCCCCACCCTCCCTCAGGAGAGACTAAAGCAGCGTAGGCTGGTAAGGTTGCGCCTTACCGCTTCTACCAACTGATGTACGGCCTAGGTTTCTTGTAGACGACTTTTCCTGCTCCGAATTTCTCCATTCTGAGTGACATCATTGGAACTTCTCACTTCTAACAGAACATGCTTATCTTTTGTGCGCATGCATCTGTGAATGCTTGGCCTCCCCTTCCCCTCTCGTCATGGCTATGTCCTGGATGGATGGGCTCCCTGGTCTCCCGATCCAGCCCCTCGAGCATCATACCTGGTCGATGCCTGGCTGGCTGTCGCTGTATAGTGTGCGGGTCTCCACATGCTCAGGGACCAGCCCCTGGGTGTGCAGGAGGTACAGTGCAAGGCGTTCTTTCTTAGGTCCCAAATAACGAACAGTAGGGGGCTTGGGCTCTAGATGGAAGGAGGTGGAAGGGGAGGGGATCACGAGGTTGTTAGCTTTCCTGTCTCCCAGGCAGGTGTGCCCCCTTCCCTACCCCAGCCTGGACAGTGGCCATGGTTTCCCTCCACAAGAGGAAAGGGCAAAATGGGGCAGGTGCCCTTTCGTTTCAGAGGCCTGTCTCTGTGCCTTCCAGCAGCGTGCTGTACTTCTCACCAAAGCTTTGCAGTCTGAATTGTTTCCCATTGTAAAAAACAGAGTCCTCCTCAGGATTGAACAGAGGCGGAGGCAGCCCTTTCTGTTTGGCATGGCGTTCCAAGAGGAAGCTTGGGTGCATTTGATCCCGCCACCTAAAGGGCCCTGACCTGTGAGGTTAAGGGAGAGGAACAAGTGGGGAGGTTTGGGTCCTGGAGAACATTCTGCTTTGAACTGCAGGATGAGCAGTGGTGGGGGCATGGATGGAGCCAGGTTCGGGCCCTGGTTCCCCAGCCTGGGATGCAACCTCTGCAAAGGGAACTGGGGGCTCCCTCCTCCACCCCTCCCCTATTCTCTTGCCCAGCCTCAGGTGTACTTACTGGCAGTAGGATTTGGAGAGCCCACAACGGGCTCCAAAGCCAGACAAGAGTCGGTTTTCAAGGTCAATGACTGTGGTTCCAATCTTATCATCAGGTGAAAACAGGTCAAAGTCATATAGCTGGATCTCCAGGTCTTTCTCCAGGGGGATGGTACAGCTGAGTTCAAACATCCTAGGGGTGAGGGTGTTGGACACTGCAGACTGCGCACCATGTTATCTACAGGCCTCCCTGTCTAGCATCTCAGCCCCTTGTTTGGTCATGGTGAATATGGAGAGCAGAGCCTGGGGTGGCTGTCACCTGCCAATAACTATCCCCTAGCTATGGCTAGAAACAACTTTTGGTAGGCCTGGGTTGTGGGACCCTGAACTCCTTTCCCAGGCAAAGTGTTTGAGAAGGAGGGTAGAACTGACCACCTTTCCATCTGTTGAGCACTGTGAGACCCCGTGCTAGGAACTCAGAGGTTAGAAAGAAATGCAAGAGTTGTTCGCCTTCTGGAGCTTACTCCTGGAGAAGTGTGGGATTGGGTGAGTTGGGGCAGCTCACATGCCAAAGATGGGATCCACAGTGTTGGGCTGGTACTTGTGCCGGTTGCCAATCTTTGTCTGTCCCAGTTTCAGGATCACATAAGGGTCACACTGGGGTTCAGTCATAGGGAGGGAAATGTGACAGGAAATGGAAAGTCAGCCCAGGTTGGTCAGGGAGGGTGGGGGTGGGGCAGAAGTGAGCCCCTCGTACCAGATGGAGCCTGTGGTGAGGTGGTGGTCTGGGTATCTGCAGCCTGAGGGAGCTCCACGACCCTGTGGGAGGCACCTGGGCTGGGTGGGCCCGGGGACCATGAACACCATGGGTTTGGGGCTGCTCATTACCAGGCCGTTGGCATCTTGGGGCTGCAGGTTGATTGCTCGGACTATGTACACTCGCACCAAGCACTCCTGAGGGAAGTCCTCTTTCTCACGCCAAACTGTGAACTGGCGAGGGGGCTTGGGGGCTTCTGGATCCTCAGGAAAGGGGTAGATGCGGAAAAGGCCCTGTGTGTGTGTTGGGGAGGGAAGGTGTTGGCAGTGCGGGCCCGGCTCTGTTAAGCCCTCCATGAGGTGCCCCTGGTCTAAGCTCAAGCGAGAGCAGGCTGTGTTGAGGATGGCAGGGATGGAAGGCCGCAAGGACAGGAGAGGGCAGGTGCGGGCAGGGACTCCACAGGGACAACTGTGTTTAGGAAGAGTGTTGGGCAAAGAACTCTAGTCATGAGGTGAGTTTCCAGTTTCTGCTGATGCGGACCGCCATTCCATGCCTGTCCATCCCTTCAGGTTGGAACTTGTTCTCTAAGACTTATAGGTTTTGGGAGCTCAACGTAGGCCAGAGCTGGTGTGAGGAGGCCCCTGCCCATCCTATGTAAAGGGAGGTCACTCTAAATCCCAGCATAGGTCACCTTCTGCTCCCCTGCTCCCTCAACTGTTTTTCAAGCCCTCCCTGCCCTATCCTCTCACAGAGCATAGAGAGCCAGGGCTTTTATTAGAGTCTTCTGGTGACAGAAGGGGCACAGGAGACAGGGGCAGCTCAGCTGGGGTGGACATGCACCTTGAACTCCCCTACCACAGGGCTGTCCAACTTGGGCTCTTCCTGGTAGAGTTTAAAGGTCTGGCAGAAGTCCTGCAGGCCTTCGAAGGCGGGCACAGCCTCCAGCTCGCAGTCATACACCTGCAGGAGGGTGCATGGGACCCAGGCTGGTGGGGAGAGCGGGCTCAGCCAGAGGGGGACCATTCCTGCCATCAGGGGGCTGAGGGACCACCAGTTCCTAGGTCTGGCTTCAAAGCATCTGCCTGGTCGGTGGCCCCAGAGTCAGCACCTCCTGCTGCAGGTGGGGCAGTCCTGGTTCCCAAAAAGGCATGGCTGGTGGAGGTTTGGCCTGGAGTCTTAGGGAGACAAGAAGGAAACTACCCCCTCTCCTGCCTGCCCCCATCCCCGCTGGTAGTTCCTAGAGGAATCAGGGTGAGGTTTGCTGGTCTCTGCCAGCAGATTTTATTCCGAGTCTCAGCAGTCTCCCCGCTAGAGGCCTCCAAACCTTCAGGGTGTGGTAGTCTTTGTGCTTGTACTGCAAGGACTTGGCATCTCCTGTGGCCCAGAACAGCTTGTTCCACCAGTCCACTTCATGCTCATATTCGTCCTGGCAGGGAAGGTCATTCTGGCCTTCAGGGAGAAGGCACAGTGGCCTTCCTCTGCCCAGGGTCATGCTGCCCCCTGCCTCCCTGAGCTGCCCAGAGTCGTTCCTTTGTTCCCTGAGTCTGAGCCTACGTCACCTCAGCTTTGCTGGACTCGAACCAGAACTTTTCATAGAGGTAATCTAGGACCTGAAAAGTGAGAGCAGAAGAGTGGGTGAGGTATGGTGTCCCCTGCCTGGCCCGCTCACCATCCCTGACTTCTGAGGAGAAAGGGAGTGGAGGGCAGGGCTCCCTTCCCTGGCTCCCTTGCTCCTCATGGAGTCCTTTCAATTCCAAGATCGTCAGACATGGGTTTGGGGACCAGAAGGAGGGTAAGCTTAGTTCTTATCCTCAATGCCCACAGCTTCAGATGGAACTCTGGGAGGGCCCAGAAATGCAGAACCTGAAGCTTCACCCCAGGCCTACTAAGTCAGAACCTGCTTTTGCTCCAGATGTCCCCAAGATGCCTGTGCATTCAGGTTTGATAAGTGCAGCTCTCAAGGGATAGTTCTGAACCTTGAAAACATTGAAATCACTGGAGAGGGGTGGGGCTTGAAAAAAATGCTGATACTTGGGTCCTTCCCGCTAGCTATCCTGTGGCCTGGCTACAGCATTTCTTTAAACTCTCGGACTGTTCTAACATGCTGTCCACATTGGGAATCACAGCTTTAGAGTTCTCGTGTACACTGAGAGCACATGTCTCAGAACTCTGTTTAATCTCCGCTTCTCCTCGGGGACAAGGGCTGCTCCCTGTAAATGGTGTAGAAGAAGGTGGGACCTTGAGCCCTTTACTCACCTTCTGGTACTTGTTCATAGACAGCACTGAGGAGAAAGAGCAATCATGAATCTCAGGAGCAGCAAGAAGGGTGAGGAGGAGGGACACCAGCCCCGCAGGGCTGCCATGGCTGCCCCACTCCCAGTGCCAGCTTAGGAGTGAGGCTGGGAAGGGCAGGGGGAAAGGGCCATACTTGGAAGCTGTGGAGGCACGTAGTCCTCAGCCCAGGGGTCGCAGAAGTAGGGCTGTAGGGAGTTGATGTTGGCCTGACCCACCACAGTCTGCTGGCCGAAGTCCTGACTGTCCACCACCTTCAATGTGAGGGGTGGCGCGTAGACCTCCTCCATAGGCATGAACTGCAGCCCCAAGGAGAGGCCCAGGCATGAGGCCTCCCAGGGGAGAGCGCTGCCCCAGCCCCTGCTTTGCCCGAGGTTGCCTTACCACTGTGAGGAAGAGGACTGACTGGGTGAAGTTGGGGTTGGTCTGGAAGTCCTTGATGGGCTGTGTCTGCAGGGACTCTTCCCAGCATTCTACCAGGAGCTGGGGGGAGCGCACCTGCTTCATGTTCCGAAGGCCCCAGATCAGGATCTGCCAGAACAGAGAAGGAGGGGCAGGGCAAAGGACAGACAGGGCCTCTGTACTGGGGTCCTGGCCAGAGAGAGGGGACTGTCCTGGGAGTGATGATGCATCAGGGAGTATCCAGGGCCCGGGAATGAGCTGGACAAAGTCAGAGTCTAAAGGTTACCCAGTCTCCCTTTCTGTGGGGGATCAGTGCTTGTCCTCAAGGCCTCCGTGAAGGAGTGCCCTCTGGCTACTGTGATATCCTTCACTGACCTCCAGGGCCCCTTAGGTATTGTCCTTCCTCCCCTGCTGCTTTGTCTGGCCTCCAGTCACTGCTCAGGAGTGAGTCCCTAAGGCTGGCTGCCTTGAAGGCCCAGAGTAGCAGGGGGGGGGTCCAGATTTCTCAGGTGTCCCTTTTGCTATCTAGCTCACTGGTGACTCAGATCCCATAGAATTCCATGGTCATTCAGTGTTCTCAAGTGACAGACACTGGGCACCCCAGAAAACATCCATGCTGTTACTCATGAAGGCCTCTTCAGGGGACCAGAGTGGGGTTGCCTGATCTTGGCGGGGGGGGGGGGGGGGTCTCCAGGGTCAGGAGGACCTGACCAGATTTGTGGCTGGGCACAAAGGTTCCGACGTGGGGACCTCCAGGCTACTGTCATTTGGAGTCAGGCAGGGCCAGGCCCAGATTCTGGCTCTGCCACTTAACCCTGTGTCACTGTGCATGGGCTCTCCGCTCTCTCAGAGCCTCAGTTTTGTCTGAAAAGTGGTCCCTACTGTAGAGGGCCATCGAGGGGCTTGGATGTGGTAAGGAATGCCAAAGCCCTTTGTCTATGACCTGCCACAGAGGATGTCATTAAAATAATTTAACCTATTCTATCAGAGGTTCTGCCCTTCATTCCTCCCCTGTCTCCCTCCATCTCTCAGAGAGTGTCTTTTTGGGGTCCACGCTTTGGATCAGGTAGTCAGGAGGGCCCAAGGAGATTGAGCAGAGAGACCTCCATGGCACTCGACTGCTGTGGGGGGTGCTTGCCCTCCCCACTGCCCCACACCATTATCACCTCGATAGCCATTTTCTTTAGTGTGGGCTGGATGCTCTTGGGGAGTGTGTAGATCCCATTCTTCCAGGGAACACTTAAGATGGGCGGCCTCTCTTTGAGACTCTGAAGGGGTGAGGTGAGAGAGCAGGGAGCATGAGGCCCTAGTGGGCTTGTCCTTCCCACCCCCAAATCAAGTCCCTAGCAGGGCTCAAGTGAGGAGGCTCCAGAGCCCCATGGGCAGCAGCAGGCAGGGAGTTAGGGAGACGTCACCGGCTGGCATCACCAAGCCCGGTGTTCTAGCTCCTCAGGCCCCAGGCCTTTCCTGGGGGGTGGAGTTGGGGACCACAGGTTGTGGTAACTGGGGGCAGGGAGGTGGGGTGGGGTGGGAGTGAGCAAGGTGCCCCCCACCCCCAGCCAGGCCCTCCTTCTCAGTACCTCAGTCTCGAGGATCAGCTCACAGGATGCCAGGATCTCACCCTCTTCCTCCCCTAGCAATTTTACAAGGGGGTGCCACCTCAGCGGGGGCAGGATCCGTTTTTGGGCATCCAGCCAGACCACTGGAGACCACATGCTCCGGCCCCACAAGCTCTCCTTTCCCTGCAGGGAAAGGGAAGTTCACCAAACACTGAGGCCAAGCTGGCAGGGTTCTGGCTCTCCTCCCCTGGGATTCTGACAACTCTAGGATCAGGGCCAACATTTATGTTGACATACTGCTCTCTGTGAATCATGCCCCATGGGAGGCCTTTCTGTATATTCTCCTCTAAAAGAAAAACTCAGCAACTCTGCCCACTCCAGCCCACCTTACCTGAGAGTCCTGCTGCCACAGTTCCAACACCACGAGTGGTGGGCTTGTTTCGGTGTCCTGGGGGTTCTCATACAGAAGGAGGTGCTGGAAAATGAGCGTCTGGGCCCATGTGGGGGCTGCAGAGCCCCTCAGGGTTTGGGTGCACTGGCTATGGTTCAAGAAGACCAACCGAATGAAGGGCCCTGGGGGATAGAAGGAGAGGAGGGGGTCCTGCCATTGAGCTTGTCAAGCCAGGTGCTCGTCTCTGGCAGCTGCTACCACTGGACCAGACACCAGGGAGGCCTAGGCTGGGCAATCACAGCCACTGCCAGCTGCCCAGAAGGCCACCTCAGTGCAAGTACAGAGCAAATGGCTATGTAACCAGAGGCCAAGGACCATTTGGTTCCACACACATCTATTTGACACCACCTGGTTGAGGTCTGAGTGGCACGGAGATGGAAGGTCCCGTGGCTCCTCTGGAGGAGTTCTGGGGACCAGCTGCACGTGGCTGCCCTTCCACAGCATCAGTGAGTGGCTGTGGCATAAGGGGACATCATGTGGCCCTCTCAATGTGGGCGCCGATGCCCAATGGACACAGCTCCCGGCAGACACTCCCTGCCCTGGCTCTGCCCCTCATCCAGCAGCTTGGTTCCTTACAAACAGCGTTACCAAAAGGACGGGGCAGGAGCACACATCTCTCCTGAAAGCTTCACTGGGTCCTCCTCACAGGACCAAGGACAGGCTCCTCATGCACATGGCTGGAAATCGCCTCACCTCTTCCCCACACCCCCCCATCTTCTGACACAGGGACGTGTGGTCCCCAGGTGTGTCACTCTTTCTCCCCCTTCTTGAATCCCCAGTACTGGGGACACATCTCAAGAACAGCCCCACCTTATACTCCTTGTTTTTATATCTCTCCCCCAAGCCAGGGCCCTGACCTGCTGGGGAGAGGGGTCTGCATGTTTGTCACCCCCTTCCCTGTCAAATTCTTTATGCTGCTGGGTGGCCACATCATGGCGTCCTGAGGACTTGGGGAAGAAAGGGGTGGGTGCCTGTTGCCTACCCTGGAATGTCTGGATCTGGTTGGACATTCGGTTCCAGGCCTGGTAGATGTAGCAGAAAAGCTGGTAGTAGTGGGGCTCTGGGTAAGAGAGGAGCCACGTCCATCACCTGCCCCCAGGATCCCCACCTTGGCCCCTCCTCACTCCCTGACCACTGATGCAAGGCCTCTGGAGCCACCCAAGCAGACTTTGGGCATTGTCAAATGCTCACTGTTGAAGACGCAGTAGATGAAGGGTAGGTCAAGTGGGTGGGTGTCCTGTGGGGCAGTCTTCCAGAAGCTCATGAATGATTTGTTCAGACCCTGTGACAGCATCCTGTTCTCTTCCTTCTTAGCCTGCTCTTGCATATCCATAACCTGTGCCCAAGACATTCTCCCTGAAGCTCTTGGGTGCTTTTCTTGTCTCCTCTAGTGCAGGCCCAGGTTCCCCTTCTCCCCTTATAGACTGAGGGTGTGGATCTGGGGCCCACACTCCCCCCACCCCCGCCCCAAGCCATCAATGCCCCAACCTGGGGCATCTCCAGCTGTCTGCCACACCCAGCCCGGGCCCTGGCTCTGGGATATAGCGTTGCCAGGAGTCACCTAGCCCACTGAGGCTTTACCAACGATCCCTCCAGCAGGAAAATGGGTGCGATGCCCTTGTCCTTGTTTGGGACCAGCCTGCGGTGCCAGCAGCGGCGGCGGAACCGGCTCTGGGGCTGAGGAGTCAGGTGGAACTTGGAGCCGAAGGTGCCGTATTCCCAGCCCCCCTCCTCCTTGGCTGCGCTGGGGTGGTGCTGCAGGGAGGGGAGCAGAATGTCACCACCCCCGCCATGGCACAGGGTGGGGGGACCCTGCCCAGGCGGCCCCCTCACCAGCTGTAGGAAGGATAGGGTCTCCTGCTCCAGGCCCAGCTTCCCGTGGTTCCGGCAGCGCAAACGCACCCAGCGCCGCCGGCGGCATGTGTAGTAGGTCTTCTCCACCGAGTTCCAGACCTGGGGCAGGCCCAACGGCTCGATCCCCACTCCGTACTCCCAGCCTGCAGAGGCAGGGCCATGGCCTGTGGGTGCCCAAGTGCCCATGGGCTGGGAGGCGTGGACAGGCCTGAGAGATGGGCCCCAGAAGGCAGGCTAAAGGGAGAGGAAATGCTTTCCCTCATGTCCAGGTCTTTTGGGCCCTGAGGTGTGGAAAGGATGGGGTGGTCGCCAGGATGGCTTGGGCCCAACCGCCCATCTTACAAATGAAGCTGGGGCTCAGAGATGTCTTGTGACCCACACACGGCCACACAGCCCTCATGTAGCACAGTCACATCTTGAGCTCAGGTCTTCAGACTTCCAGCCCATCACTCCTTCCCTGGAGCTACCTCAGGTGAACCCAGGCTCCATGAGCATTTCCTCTTTCTAGAAAGTGCTCAGGAGGCACTTACAACCTGCCCTGTTTCAAAACTGGGGCCTATGTCTATAGAAAGGGTGGAGGCCCCACTCTCCAGAGGCTGGGGGACCCCCAGAAATTCAGGCCCATCCCACCTGAGAACTTGATTTCTGTGAGGCTGTGGGAAGTGTCAGTCCCTGGCAGCTCCAGGGCCTCCTTCCCTCAGCCTGTGACCAGAGGACTGACCCTCATTGTCCACTGCGTGGTTCAGCTCCACATCCCAGTTCTCCTTAATGTGCCAGCCTTGGGGACACTTCATATTCTCCCGGGACTCCACGGGCTCTCCATTCTGAGGGTGGACAGACAGGGTGGGCCAGGGGCATCTGAGCTAAGAGGCCTCCAACTCTCTCTGCCCACATGTTTGCTCACCTAGCGTGGCCATAGTGCTCTCCTTGGAGCAGATAGTGCTTGCTACTTCTGATGCCACCCACATACCCACTTAATATGCTTTTACTGACTTGCCTTTTCAAATAGTAAAAGTATTTTTATTTATTATTATTATTTTAAATGTTTATTTTGAGAGAGAGTGAGCGAGCGCAAGCGTGAGCAGAAGAGAGGCAGAAAGAGAGGGAGACAGAGAATCCCAAGCAGGCTCCATGCTTTCAACTCAGAGCCTGATGTGGGGTCGATTCCTTAAACTGAGAGATCATGACCTAAGCTGAAATCAAGTCAGCCGCTTAACTGACTGAGCCACCCTGGCACCCCGGAATGGTAAACATATTTTTAAAAGAAAACTTTATAGGGGCGCCTGGGTGGCGCAGTCGGTTAAGCGTCCGACTTCAGCCAGGTCACGATCTCGCGGTCCGGCAGTTCGAGCCCCGCGTCGGGCTCTGGGCTGATGGCTCAGAGCCTGGAGCCTGTTTCCGATTCTGTGTCTCCCTCTCTCTCTGCCCCTCCCCCGTTCATGCTCTGTCTCTCTCTGTCGCAAAAATAAATAAACATTGAAAAAAAAATTAAAAAAAAATAAATAAATAAAAGAAAACTTTATATAGCCACTATCAAGTATGGAAGTCACTATCTGATTTTATGGAAAATCAGTACCATAAATAGAAAATACCCATACTAATGACTAGGAAAGGGAAATAGTGTGACCGATCTCAGCTAGTCACTGCTGCCTGCCCTGTCTCTGTCGCTGCTGAGGAGGGGAGGGTAGTGTGCATGAGACATGGGTTCGACCTGTGCTGTCTGATGCAGCAGCCACCAACCTCCTGCGGCCACTTAAATGCAAATTAATTAAAATGAAACAAAGTCCTAAGTTCTGTTCCTCACTCTCACAAGTACCACATTTCAAGTACTCGATGGCCAATTCAATAGCTAGACAGTGCAGACACAGAACATTTCCATCATCACAGAAAGTTCTATTGGACTTTCTATTAGTCTATTATGGGGCTTAGACTAGCCCCACACAGATTCTCTCCTGCTGGGTAAGCGCTACCTTTGAAAGAAGCCTAGGAAGGAAACACTGCCCCACTATGCTGCTTCTTACAGTCTTATGGAAGTTACCTCTACCTGCCATCTTGGGATAGAATCCCATCAGTGTGCACCCAGGGTCCCACGCAGAGTAGGGAGCAGGGCTCAGATGGTAACCCTTGGTCCAGTGCTCTTTCCACTCAGACAACCCGGCTTCCAAGGCACCTACCTGGTTGCACTGCTTGTCCCCCCACATCCCCAGAAGCAGCTTCAGCCCCTGCTCACCATGTCCGTGTTGGGGATGGTTGCTGGCACCCAGGCCCCCGTGGTGTCGCGACACTGGTTCTCATATACTTCCTCCAGCACTTGGCTCTTGTTGATGTGTATGTCCAGGAGGAGTCTGGGGACAGGGAGACCCCAAGTTCCCAGCACATCTCCCTTAACTCTCAGGCCCCTGGGGTCCTCATCTGCGGGCCCAGTGTTCCCCTACCTGGCACCCACACCTGCTCTGGGCAAGGCTGGGCAGCGGGGCTTGGCATCCAGGGCAGGGTGGTGGGCACTCTGGCCCCCAGGAGCAGGCTACAGTGGCCATGTGCCTAGCTCTCTGGGCTGCTGCTGACAGCTCTCACCCCAGGGTTGCACGTCTAGGGGCACACAGGCTCTAGGCTTGTGTGCTAGCCTTACCTCCTCTGAGGCTCCACTGTCCACTGCCCCTTCCAGTGCCATCCGTGGGGTGCCTTGAAATCCTCCTTGGGAAGGGCCTTGTGCCCCATGACGTCCGAGAAGTTGGGGCAGTGGTACAGCCCCTGCTGTCCCCACTGATCTTTATACTTGGCCTGGTTCTCGTACTGGGGGAGGGGCAGCTGTCAGTGCCTTGTAGTGCCAGCTCACAGTGGGACATTGGGCCCCTCCTTGGCTCCCCTACTTGGCTCCAGGCACCTCCAGAGCTTATCACAGGTAGCACTTTCCCTCGACAGCACTCGTTTAGCACAGGCGGACTCTGTTCATCAAGCTCTCCCCTTGGGCCAGGCCCATGTCTAGGGTTTTACATGAACGGTCCCCTGTAATTCTCACAGTCCCATTTCACAGGCAGGGAGACTGAGGCTCAGAGGTCAATTCTACCCCAAGGTGCTCGGCCACTGAAGGGTAGAGTGGGGTGGGTGCCTGTGTTAGAGCCTGGTGGCACCTGCAGTGTGGTTCCTTAGTGCTGTTGCTGCTGATCCGGGGAACCCAATGCTGCTCCACCACTTGCCACATCTTTGCAGCCTCTGAGCTTTTTTTCCCCACATTCCCCTAGCTGGACATACAGTCCCTGCTGCCTGCATCTCCTCCTAAATCCCCACTCATCTTGGCATTGCCCAGCCCTTCGTAGGGGCTGGTTATGTATGTTAGGGTAGATCTGTTCACAGCATGCTACTTAGGCACCATGAAAGTATGTTTTTAACTTGGTAAATTAAGCTGAAAACTCTTAAACTCCGTTCCCACTGCTCTCAGAGCCTTCTTCTGAGCCATGTCCTCCCTCAGGGAGCAAGGGTCTTCTTTCCCTCCTCTGATTCTAGAGCAGTCTCTGACCGGCTGGCTGCTTACCCACCCGTGGGTCTATGGTTCTCTGGGAAGATGCCTCATTTCCTGCTCCTCTGAACGTTCCACACCCCACCCTACCCAGAACCACCAGACTGGCCTGGAGGACCCAGCTGGAGTCTGCAGGGGTCCTAGGCTGCCATGTGGGTGACAGAGGAGACCCCTGCCAGTGGAGCCTCGCTCACCTCGCAGGCCTTGAAGGAACTGGAAGAAACTCTTCATGAACCTCCATCAGCGAGAGAGCGACTGGCCCTAAGGGACCACTTGGCTGCCCCTGTTGTCATTACATGCACATGCCCTGAGCTGGCGGCATCTGAGACTGCTTTAGGCTCTGCCACCGCTCCTGATGACGCCCATTTCATAATCCTCAGATTCCGCTGGTAACCGTTTTCTCCACCTTTGGTGCTAGGCTATTTGCAGCTTGACCTCCCTGCTCTGTCCTACCCGGGTGCCGCTTACCGTCTCCGCGTACACGACAACTTCGCCCTGGCGGAGCAGCTGCAGATCCTTGCTGTCTGTGATGTTGCCGAGCCACATGCAGACCCGGAGGTGGGCCGGGAGCGTGTCCTTCTGTCCTTCACCCTCTGGGTACTGAACCGGAGGCAGGTCAACCCCACAGGGGTACACGTTCCCCAGGGGGCAGGGGCCCGGGTGAGGGACGGACACACACCTGCTCCTTCACCCTGAACCCTGGGAGCAGGGGCCTTCCACTGAGTGGGGTGCTGGGGCTAAAAGTGAATGATGCAGGGTTCCTGCCTTCCAGAGGGAGAGGGCAAGCAGATGGTTATACCTGTGGCCCCATGCATAACAGAGAGGCTGGTGGGGTTGTGGGGAGAGGGGCAGTGCCACCTAGGGAGCCTGGGAAGGCTCCAAAGAGGAGTGGTGGTGGTGGTGACATGGACATATGCTCTGGTCCTCACACACTACCATTGTGGGGTGGGGCATCATTTTCACTAGGCCTATTTAACAGAGGAGCAGATTGAGACCTGGACATGGTGAAGGGTTGGTCTGGGGTCACACAAGCCAGTGAGTGGTAGAGCCAGGAGTCAAGTCTCAGTGGTTCTTGTAGGATGAGGGACTCAGATGGGCATGGGAGGGCCCTTCCACAATGGTAGAAAGGGCACAGGGCAGGCAGGTTTGGGGGCGGGGAAGCCGAGAGTAGCCTGACTGTTGCGAGTATGTAGCCCTAAGGAGGTTATGGCAGTGAGAAGGGGCTGGGGCCCAGCCAGGGCAGTTGAGCCTTCTCCAGAAGGCAATGGGGAGCCTCAATGGGACATCAAGAGTGAGGGAGAGCTCCCCACCTGCTTCCCGGGGGTGGGGGTGGGGTGAGGTGGAGAAGGCTGGGAGTAGTGGCTGTCATCAGGGCAGGGGTGCTGGTCAGCCAGCCTTATGTATGGCCTGCATTTGATATGATGGGCTGGCGCCCAAGCCATATAAACATTAAATATTTTGGAAAGCACCCAATCGTGGTTCAGGGGAGAGATGAGAAGGGATTGGACCAAGTGTAGTGTAAGGATGAGGGAAGACATGAATTTGAGGAACATTTATGAGGGATGTGGACTTGGCATTAACCACATGATGGTGGTCATTGTCCCCTGCCTTCCTCTGGAGACTCTTTAAACCCCACTTTATCTGGTAGAGGGTCCAGGAGAGACGAAGTGGGCATGCCCTCAGGGAGACTCATGGGGGCTGCCTCAAGAGTTCAGGGCTTCTCTCTTGGGGTGTTTCTGGGCCCTTTCCTCCCCCGAGGAACAGGGTGGCCTGAGGATTCCCAGCTTCCCCACCTGCAAGAAGAGGGTCTGTGTCTTCCCACAGAACCTGCCAGAGTGCAGAACCCCTGTCGGGGAGAACAGGATGCTATGGGCAGGCACCTGTGCATAGGCCACTCGCTGCCCCTTGGACATCAGCCAGATCATCACATCTGGGAGGCTCACCTGGGGCTGCCGAGACGGGATGGTGTCAGGCCTGTGGCAGGCTTCAAGTCCCACCTCCCCCCCCCCCCCCCCCAGCAGCATGTCCAGCGCCTACCTCAGGGAGCATGGCATTGAGGCGGTACAGCCAGTTCTCCACAGTGGCCACCATGTTCCTGGGCTTGGCTTCCTTGGCCTTTTGGGCCAGTTCCTGCAGGAGGAGGCTGCGGAGCTGCCACCTCTTCTTGTCCAGCTCGGTGGCTCTGTGCTGATGGGTCATGCAGGGCAGAGGGTGCCTGTGGCCAGGACCGGGAAAGAGGGGGCTGGGCCTCTCTCCATCTTACCTCCTGCCATGCCTTAGGCCAAGGTACCCTTCTTAGACTTGAGATCCTGTCCTGTCCTGTGATGGCCTGGCCCACCGGTTCTCATGAGAACCCCCTCCCACAGGCCTGTGCTCAGGGAGCCCCTTGTGGAGGTGGGTGAGAGCCCAGAAACAAGGGTCAACCAAGCCCTGGGGGGTAGGGGTGGAGATCCAAGTGGGGTGTGGGGCTGGGGCTGGGAGAGGCCTTACGATGCATCTTCCAGAACAGGCAGAGCCCTGTGGAGGGCACTGTGGACAGGAGCAGCAGCAGGGAAAAAGCTGCTTGCCAAGATGACAGGGAGAGGTCTGGGTTGGTAGGAGCATCAGGTGTGTGTATAGGGACAGCCAGATAAGGCTGGGTGGGGAGGCCAAGGCCAGTTTCCAGAGGGCCTGAATGGGGGAGGAGAAGCAGCAATGTCCTGTGGACTTTGAGCCTGAGAGAGATTTGAGCAGAGCCCCTTTCTTGAGGAGTTAGGAGCTGGGTGATGTTCTGTAGGGTGCTGGTCTGAACCCCCACCCCATGTGAACCTGACCTGGCTCAGCCCCAGCCCCAGGGCAGTGCGCTCCTCCCCTACTTGCAATCCTCCACCAGTTCTCTCAGCAGCTTCTTCCACTGGGGGAGCAGAGCGGGGTCCCTCGGATTCCGTATGGACTTCAGGGTGTCCAGATTGGCTTTCTGTCCAGCAGGAGACAGGAAATGAGCATGGGGGCTCATCCGGGAGGGGTTACAGGGCCAACTGGCCTGAGATGTTTTCAGTCAGGACTTGGGGGCCTTTGGGATAACCTGAGGATATCCATCCAAAGCTGTCACATGCCCTTGCAAGGCTGGGATCCTCACGCACCCTCTCCATGACCCAATAGAATAAGTGGCAGGAAGTGGAAGGATAGGGCAGGACTGTAAGGGGTATAGTCTTGACCCAGGGCTTCCCTTCTGTAGGTGCAAGAAAGTCTTATCTAAGGTGGCTCTCCTGCCTAAAACTGTTCAGTGACTTCCCTCCTTAACAGATGCATAACACTTTTTGTGATCTGACCCCTTCCAGTTTCTCTGGCCTTATTTCCACATCACCTCCTTGTCCCTGCCACCCCTGAACTTCATGTCACATGGCTTTGCACATTGTTCCCTTCTCTGCACCCCCACCACGCCACCAGCAAACTCCTCATTCTTCAAGACTCTCCTCAAATGTCACCTCCATTTCAAACACTTCCTCTGATTATCCTGTCTTTGTCTCCCCTCCCCCACCCCTAATCTCTGTGCCCCCACAGCTCTGGGTACTGTATCTCCAGCCCTAGCTCCTCTGTATAGTAGCTATTTGCATGTCTGACTTCCCCGGTGGTGGGGCTGGGCGCTATGTTTATTCAGCTTTGGGTCTTCAGTATCTAGCACAGTGCCGGACACTTCCATCTTCATTGGTGCGGAATGTGTGAGCAAGGAGAGTGACTGGGTCCCTAGGACTGTGATTTAGTTTCCAAAGCCTCCCATCCATGGCCCGGCCCTACCCCTGCACCCTCTTGCACCACTCACCAGGCGGTCCCGAATGAAGTGAAGGAGGTTGAGGCAGTTCATGCGGGAGCTGACGTCCTCCCAGTAGGAGGTCACGGCCACCACCGGCTTGGTGTTGTACCAGGGCACATAATGGTAGATGTTTCCTGAGACACAGACATGTAGTGGGGGTGGGGAGGCGGGGGAGGTGTCTGAGGGACTGTGGGAAGTCCTCTTTTACTGCGCCCCCTCAGAGGACCTTCCCTGAGCTACTCCATTCCTCAAGAATGCCTGCCATCTGTTAACAATCCTAATTGGACCCCTCCCTCCAGAGGGTGGGCTGGTGGCCAGTTGAGAACGTATGCACTATGATGAACATGTCTGGCCTTACCAAGTATTCATTGTGCTCAGGGTGTCATGTTGCCTTTCAGAAGTCCCCATTTTATATGTGGGAAAATCTAGGCATGGCCAGGTGATCATAATTCAGGTGTCTAGCTCCAAAGCCCCATGCCCTTAACCTCAGGCGAGATGCCAAGGCAGGTGGCATGACTTGAGATAGGGTCTCCCTTCTGGGTGGACTGCAAGGCAGAGGGCAGACCCAGGGTTTGGCTGGAATGGGCAGACATCTAACATAAAGGGCCTGCCAGTGCAGAGGCGTGGGGTCAGGAGAGCAAAGATGGATAAAAACCAGTGATGGGTTTGGCAAACTGAGTTCTCTGGCCATGTTCCTTATTGAAATAGGTGGGGGGAATGCTAGATGGAAGATAAATGCATTTAAAGATGTTTCTGAATTGTGTTGCTGACTTGATATAAGGAAAGAAGTCTACAGAAATCAAAATAAAGTAAGAGCAGAAAACCTGTGAGGCAAGCAAAAACAAAGCTGACTTTTGCCCTCTAAGTTTCTGGAAATCTTGGAGAACTCTTTGGCAAGTGCCAGGGCAGGGGGCTCAGCAGAGAAAGCCTGGCACTGCCCACAATGGGCAGTCTAATAGGAGACCCCATGTGTTATGGGTTGAATTGTGTCCCCTATACAGATATGTTGAAGTCCTAACCCTGCTACCTCAGAATGTGACTTTATTTGGAAATAGGGTCATTGCAACTGTCATTAGTCAAGATGAGGTCATCTGGAGTAGGCTGGAGCCTTAACACAATGTAGATGTTCCTATAAGAAGAAGAGAGGGGCACAGAGAGAGGACAGCCATGTGAAGACACAGGGATGGAGGAAGAACACCACGTGAAGACAGAGGGCAGAGGTGGAGTGGTGCGTCTACATGCCAAGGAGCACCAAAGACTGTAGGCAACCACCAGATGCTGGGAGAGAGGCTGGGAACAGATTCTCCCTCAGATCCATCGGAAGGATGCCTGGGGTGCTTGGCTGGCTGAGTTGGTAGAGCGTGTTACTCTTGATCTCAGGGTTGTAGGTTTGAGCCCTGCGTCGGGCTCCATGCTGACAGTGCAGAGCCTGCTTGGGATTCTCTCTCTGCCCCTCCCCTGTTCACACTCTCTCTCAAAATAAATAAATAAACTTAAAAAAAAAATCTCAAAAGGAAAGTAAAAAACTAAATAAAAAAACAAAGAACGACTTGATTTGGGATGTCTAGCCTCCAGAATGGAGAACAAGTCTCCTGTTGTGCTAAGCCACCCAGTTTGTGGTGCTTTGTTAGGGCAGCCCTTAGCAAACTAATCTGCCATGCAAAGCTGCCACTCCAAAACCTAAACCCTCAGTCAAGGAGAAATAACCCACCACACAGAAGTCAACACTGAGGAATCTGGCCTATCTCCAGCATAGCTCCAGGTAGAGGGGGCAGGACATTTTCTCATTTGTAACATTTGTAACTTTAAGTGGAGCCTCACACAGGTTGTATTCTGCATTCATATCACCTGTGTGGGCTGGAGAAAATTTAAAGTGGTCTTTAGTTGGCAGTGCCCCAGGTAACTGGAGGAAGCAAAGGAATCCTCTCTGGAGTTGAAACTTTAAAGTCCCAAAGGTTTCCTACAGATAAAGTTCCAAGAAACAAGCAGCTCAGAACCAATATACACACTCTCTAGCCCTGCAGTTCCACCATTCTTTTTTTTTTTTTTAATATTTATTTATTTTTGAGAGACAGAGACAGAACGTAAGCAGGGAAGAGTCAGAGAGAGAGAGGGACACACAGAATCTGAAGCAGGCTTCAGGCCCTGAGCTGACAGCACAGAGCCCAAAGGGGGGCTCAAGCTCACGAACTGCAAGATCATGACCTGAGTCAACCTCGGGCGCTCAACCGACTGAGCCACCCACGCACCTCATAGCCTCGCAGTTCTGCTTCCAGGTATATACCCAACGGAAAGGGGTCACAACATTATCAAAAGACAGGGTGCAAAATGTTCATGGCAGCACTGTTCATAATAGTCCAAAATTGGAAACCACCAAAATCTCTCTCAGTAATGGAAGGAAACAATAAATTATGGTATATTTGCACAATGGAATACTATACGGTATGAGAACAAGCTACAGCTACAGCCAGCATCATCTAGGTTTGTGAATGCATTTCACAAAATGGTGAGCAAAAGAAACCAGACACAAAAGACTGCATGCTCTATGATTGTTTTTATAAACCTAACCACCAGACAAAATGGAGGTTAGGAGGGTGGTGCCCTTGGTGGGGCTGGGGGTAGAGAGGCTCAAGGAGCCTCTGGGATGTCAGGACTCTGTTTCATGGTCTGAATGTTGTTACGTGGGTGTGTTTGCTTCGTGATAATTCATTGAGTTGGATGCTTTGCTTTGTGTACTTTTCCGTAGCTATGTTATACTTGAATCAAAAGTTTTTTTGTTTATTTTTTTTGAGAGAGAGAGCTATTGCACGTGAGAGGGGGAGGGGCAGAGACGGCAGGAGAGAGAGAATCCTAAGCAGGCTGTTAGCATGGAGCCCGATGCAGGGCTCAATCCCATGAACTGTGAGATCATGACCTGAGCCGAAATCAAGAGTCCGACGCTTAACCAACTGAGCCATCCAGGCGCCCCTGAATCAAAAGTTTACTTAAGAACTTAAAGAATAGTAGAGGCAAAAAAGACAAAAATACATTAAAATACAGTGTGTCAAATGGTAGAAAATACTATGGGGAAGAATAAAGTGGGGACCAGGGATCAGGAGCTGCCAAAACATTTTAAATATATTGGTTACCTAAACCCTTCCAAGAAGATCTAGAAGTTATGCAGAATGCAGCTCACAGAGATGGCAAATATGGAAGAGAAATTTAAAAATATGAAGAACAGAATGACAAGTTCCACAGAGAATAGAGTCCGTTTGAGAAGGAGCTATAAGAGACAAGGAGAAGAAGTAGTTTTCAAAGTGAAAATATCTTATAATTTTCCAGAATTGTTGGCAGACCCCAGTTGCAGACTCTGGCACTGAATGAATCATTACAATGGTAAATGAGCAGAGGTCCAGGACTGGGGTTCTCAGATATGAACGTGCAGATACAAGATGGCAATTTTCTTCTTCTACTCTTGGATGGCATACAAAAGCAACAAGGAGGAGGAAAACAACTCCATTTCCAGCAAAACAAGGAGACGGATATAATCTGCAGACTCAAAATACACATAAGGACTGCCAAAAGCAACTATGATTGCCCTCAAAGCCGAAGCTGGAAGGGGTGAAGTGCAACAGAAGTCACCTGCGGGGAAGCGATGAGCCAGACAGACAGCTGGAAGCACAGCTGGATGGGAGCGGAGTGCAGAAAGCGCCAGCAAAAATACACTCCCAGAACAAACTCAGTGCTCAGAGGAGGAAATGTGAGCTGGCAAAATGCAGACAAAAAGTAGAAGTAAAAACACAAACATCCTAGAAGGAAGACAACATAAAAAGAAGCCTAAGGGAGATTAGACCCTGCAGACAATCCGGTGAGAGGTATAGAAATAAGGATAGAAATAAAAGAGTGACCAAAATAAAATGTAAATAAAGAGTCAAAAAGGATCAAGGAGAAGATGATGGATACAGAAGAAAACCAAGGAAAACTGTTAAGTCCATAAATGAAGCCCCTGAAGTAGAAAACCTAAACAATGGGACAGAATATTTAAAAATATAACTAAAAAGGGGCACCTAGGTGGCTCAGTTGGTTAAATGTCCAACTCTTGATTTCGGCTCAGGTCATGATCTCACAGTTCTTGGGATCGAGCCCCGTGTCGGGTTCTGCGCTGACAGAGTGGAGCCCACTTGGAATTTTCTCTCCTTCTCTCTCTGCCCCTCCATACCCCCTCTCAAAACAAATAAATAAACATTAAAAAAACATTATATATATATATATATATATATATATATATATATATATAAAGACAACTCACATGGGAAGAGATAGTCTTTATTTTTATTAAAAAAATTTTTTTAATGTTTATTTATTATTGAGAGACAGAGAGACACAGAGCATGAGCAGGGGAGGGGTAGAGAGAGGTAGAATCCAAAGCAGGCTCCAGGCTCTGAGCAATCAGCACAGAGTCTGCTTGAACTCACAAACTGCGAGATCATGACCTGAGCCAAAGTCAGTCTCCCAACCAACTGAGCCACCCAGGTGCCCCTAGAGATAGTCTTTTTAACAAATGGTGCTTGAAAAATTGCATTCATATACAAATTAATTCAAAATGGATCATACAGCTAAATATAAGAACCAAAAGTATAAAACTTTTAGAAGATAGGGAGAAAAATCTTCATAACCTTGGGTTAGGGAAAGGGATCTCAGATATGACAGCATAAAAGAAAAAAATTGTACTTCCTCCAAATTAAAGATATTCACACTTCAAAGATACTGTTAAGAAAATGAAAAGATAAGCCAGATTATTTGAAAATCTTATACCTAATAAAAGACTTGTATCCAGCATATACAAAGAACTCTTATAACCCCATAATAAGAAGACACACAATCCAATTAAAAAACTGTAAAAAATATATATACCACTAAAGAAACTACTAACAGAATAAGATTCTAATCTTGTATCCATGAAAGAGTACATCACGTGCCAGGGAAAACTGACCCCAAAGGATCAACACTTCAACATATCCTGGTGAAGTTAGTAGACATGCAAAATAAAGGATATTTGGGGAGCTGGACAAAAAGATCAAGAAATTTATGGGGAAAAATATCAGAAAAAGGGAAGGTATTGGTTATGAAACTTTTAAGAAACCACAAACTTCTAGAACAAAACATGAGAGAATTCTCCTTAATAAATCTGGAGTGGAGAAGACCTTTCTAATTATGACTCAAAAACCAGAAGCCATTAAAGAAGTAATCTGAGTACATTAAAAAAAAAAAAAAAAAAAAGACTTCATGGGAAAAAAATCCCAAACACCATAGACAAAGATATGAGACAAATATGGGAGAAATACTTACAGGTCATATCATAAGGGCCTAATCTCCCTTATCTATGAAGGGTTCCTAGAAATCAATAAGAAAATAACTAATATCCTAATAGAATAAAAGAGAAAATAGATAAACAGGAAATTAATGAGAAACACAAATGACTTGTAAACATATGAAAAGATGCCCAACTTCATTTATAACAACAGAAAAAAAAATGAAAACTACACCAAAATGCCTCTTTTCACTTACCGGACTGATCAGGGTCTCATACATTGCTGGTGGGAATGTTGAATGGTACAACGTTTATGGAGGATTATCAGTCAGGGTACAGCCAGGAAAAGAAAAAGACCATGGCAGATATTGGAAATAGAAGGAATTTAATGTGTTGAAAGGGCCAAGAGATCAAGAAGGGGAAAGTGACCTTATTCTCATATTAATAACAGGAGGAAGAGACTTCTGTTTCTAGGGCTAGGGAACAAAATGGAGGCAGTGGTGTGACCAGAGACAGGTGCACAATATCACTTCATCATAGAGATAGCTGTGCAGGGCGCTGGAGTCACTAAGAAGGTGATGTCCAGCCAGTAGTGGGTGGCATGGCAGAGGAGCAGATGCCAGGCCAAGGCTGGAACCATGGAGGAGGGGCCAGCCAAAGGTGGGATCTTTGAAGGGATGTAGCTACTTCCAGAGATGTCTCCTGAATCAGGGGTGGGAGGGAGGGAGAGGGGGAGGCAGAAAGAGTGAAGAGGTGAAGAGGTGTAACAGAACAACAGTGTCTTCTCTTTTTATCAGCTGGCATGGGACTCTGGGAAATGTAGTTTGCAGGTGTTCAGCTCTGAGATACAGAGTAGATCCAGGAAGGGCGAGAATGAAGTTTGATATAGAACAGAGCATGCAAAATCTCTCCTTGCTGGAGATGATGACAGCAAACGGGAAAATGCCCAGCACGAAGGGCAGTTTTGTAATATCTGCCAAGATGCAAATACACTTTGACCAATTTCACTTTGGGAAATTTATCCTACTGTTATACTGACTCATGTGACTTACCTGTGAATAAGATTATATCTTGACAGCATTACTTGTAAAAGATTGGAAAAGTCTGTCAAGAATTATGAAAAGAAAGCGCACGTGTGTGCCCATGCCCTCAAAGAATAAAATAAGGACAGCTATTTTTAGATATTACAGAGATAAATAGATAATAGTAAGAAACTATGGTAGAAAATAGTTTGGTGGTTCCTCAAAAAGTTAAACAGAATTACTATATGATCCAGTGCTTCCACTCCTAGGCATAAACCCTAAATAACTAAAAACAGGGACTCCGGTATGTGTATACTGATGTTCATAAGCAGCATTATTCACAACAGTTACTGTAGAAACAACAGCTAATAGCTATTAGCTATTAATAGCTAATAGCTAATAGCTAAAACAATTTAGCCAATAGCAAAAATGTGGAAACAACCCATGTGTCCATCAACAGATGAATGGATAAACAAAATGTGATACGTACATACCAAGGGATATTATTCAGCCGTAAAAAGCAATGCAGTTCTAACACATGTTATAACATGGATGAACCTTGAAAACAAATGCTAAGTGAAATAAGTCAAACACAAAGGACACATATTATTTGATTCCACATATGAGGTATAGGCAAATTTAGAGAAACAAAAAGTAGAAGAGAGGCTACCAGGAGCTGTGGGGAGGAGGACAAGGGGATTTATTGTCTAAAGGGTAGAGTTTCTGTTTGTGATGATGAAAGAGTTCTAGAAATAGAGGTGATAGTGACACAACATTGTGAATGTACTTAATTCCACTGAACTGTACATTTAAAGATGGTTAAAATGGTACATTTTATGTTATGTGTATTTTGTCAAAATAAAAAAAATTCTTTAAAGATACTATGAATAATTTTATGCTGAAAATTTTGAAAACTTACATGAAGGGAATTTATAAACTCCTAGATAAATTAAACCTACCAAATTGACTTAAAAAGAAATAGAAAAGCTGAATAATTAAAATAAATCTGTATTTAAATCAATCAATTAGAAAAAAACACTAGGCTTATATTTAGAGGTGAGTTCTATCAAACTTTCAAGAAACAGATAATTACAGTCTTACCCAAATGCTCCTAGTGAGTAAAAAGAGGAAATGCTACTCAATTTCATGAGGCTAGCATAACTTTGATATAAAAACCGAACAAAGGACACTACAAGAAAGAAAATTACAAGAAAGATCAATCTTATTCATATAGATGCAAGAATCCTAAACAAAATATTAGCAAACCAACTCTAGAATGAATAACAAAGGTGAAAATACAATTATACTATTATGATTGCATTTTATTTTATATATAACAGTTATATGTGACTATATAAAATATGTGAAGTAGTTATAATATTAACTCAAGGTAGATGATGATAGATTAAAGATCAATATTGCAATCTCTTGACCAACTGCTACAAATAATCCAGAGATATATAGCCAGAGAGGAGATAGAGCATAATACTAAAAAAAAACCCAAAACTAAACAAATAAAAAACACTTGATTAGAACAAAAGAAGATAGGAAAATTCCAGCAGGCTTTTTGTAGAAATTGTCAAGCTGATGCTAAAGTTTACATGAAAATGGAAAGGAACCAGAATAGCCAGAAATTGCATTATTTTGTAAAAGAATAACAAAGTTGGAAGACTTACACAAACTGATTTCAAGACTTGCTTTAGAGCTATAGTAATCAAAACAGTGTGGTATCAGCATAAAGACAGATCAATGGAACAGAACAATGATTCTAGAAAGAGACCCACAACATATGGTTAATCAATTTTCAACAAAGGTGTCAGAGTAATTGTAAGTGGGAATTAATAGTTTTTTTTCCCAGCAAATGTTACTGAATTGGTTATCTTTATAGAAATAAGAACCTGACCTCACACCATATACAAAAATCAAGTCAGGTTAGATCATAAACCTAAATAAAGAAGCTAAAATTATAAAGCTTGTAGAATGAAACACAGGAGAATACTCATGATCTTTTTTTTTTTTTTTTAATTTTTTTTTCCACGTTTTTATTTATTTTTGGGACAGAGAGAGACAGAGCATGAACGGGGGAGGGGCAGAGAGAGAGGGAGACACAGAATCAGAAACAGGCTCCAGGCTCTGAGCCATCAGCCCAGAGCCCGACGCGGGGCTCGAACTCACGGACCGCGAGATCGTGACCTGGCTGAAGTCGGACGCTCAACCGACTGTGCCACCCAGGCGCCCCGAATACTCATGATCTTGAGGTAGACAGTATTTCTTGGACCAAATAGTATATTACTTAAAAGAATAGATAATCTCACTTTATTTATTTATTTATTTATTTATTTATTTATTTATGATCTCTACACCCAACCTGGGCCTTGAACTCATGAACCTGAGATCAAGGGTTGCATGCTCTTCTGACTGAGCCAGCCAGGTGCCCCTCAAAATTAGAATGTATTTGCTTCACCAAAATTAGAAACTTTTTATCTTCAAAAGACACTGCTTGGAAATTGAAAAGTCAAGCCACAGAGTGGAAAGTATTAGCAAAACAGACCTGACGAAGGACTTGTATCCAAAATACAAAAGAATTATTGGAATGCAATGTAAAAAGCCAAACAACCAGTGAAAGACTGGCAAAAGATTTGAACAGTGCCTTCACTACAGAAATATAGGTGAGCATGAAAAGACACTCACTATTGCTACTGATTGGAGAAATGGAAATTAAAATTACCATTATGTACATCACACCCTCTAGAATGACTCAAATGTAAAAGGTCATCAGTATCAAAAGTTGGCAAGGATGGGGGGCAAGTACAACTCTCAAACACTGCTGTGGGTATGTAAAATAATACAAACAGTTTGGAAGATTGTTATTCTCTTTAAAACCCAAATTCCAGGGGTACCTGGGTGGCTCAGTTGGTTAAGTGTCCGACTTCGGCTCAGATCATGATCTCACGGTTCGTGGGTTCGAGCCCCATATCAGGCTCTGTGCTGACAGGTTGCAGCCTGGAGCTTGCTTCGGATTCTGTGTCTCCCTCTCTCTCTCTGCCCCTCCCCTGCTCATGCTGTCTCTTTCTGTCTCTCAAAAATAAAATGAATGTAAAAAAAATTTTTTTTAAAAACACCCCAAATTCCATTTGTAGGTATGTAGCCAAGAAAAATGCAAGCACATGTTCATAGAGAGACTTGTATAGGACTGTTCATAGTGGCTTTATTCATAATACTCCAAAAGTTGAATCAATCTAAATGTCCACAAACAGGGGGATGGGGAAATAAACGGTCATTATGGGTACCTATCAGAAATAAAAAGGAACAAAACACTTGTCTATGTGAATAGATGTAGGATGAATACTTATAATACTATGCTGAGCCAAAGAAGTCATAGAAAGAGAACTGTATGTATGATTTCACATATATGAAGTTGTAGGAAAAGCAAAACAAATATATAGTGATAGCACAGCAGTGACTGCCCCCAGGGGTTGGGGAGATTGACTGAAAAGGGGCATATGGCAGCTTTCTGGAGTGATGGAACTTTCTGCCCATGGTGGTTACATAGGTATATGTATTTGTCAAAATGCATCAAATTGTATACTTAAAATATGTGCATTTTATAGTTTGCAAATAATATCTCAATTAAACAAATAGAAAATCATCATTAAGAGAATGAAAAGCCCCAAGCTTAGGGAGGATACTTCCAATACACCCATTGACAAAGGATCGTTCCCAGAAAATATAATGTAAAGTCAATAAGAAAAAGACAAGCCTAATAGAATAATGGATAAGACATATTAATAGGCTTTTTACAGATGAGAAAAACAAATGTTTGTAAACACATGAAAAGGCACTCATACTCCATTAATAATTAGGAAAATGCAAATCAAGATCTTATAAGATACCATTTTACATCCATCAGATTGGCAAAAATGAAAAGGCTGGGCAACATCAAATACTGGTGAGAAAGTGGAGTAATAGGAATTCTCATATCATGCTGATGAGAGTGTAATTTGGTATAATTACTTTTGCTTTGAATCTCTCTTTCACTCCAGGGTATATAATTTAGAGGAAGTCTTGCACTTGAGACCAGGAGACATGTACAAGAATGTTTATAACAAAATTATTATAGTAGGAAAAGAAGACACATCCCAAATGTCTACATATACCACATAATTAGTGTTATAATCATACAGTAGAACATATACAGAAGTGAAAAATGAACTTCAGCTACACACACCAACATGAAAAAAATTAATATGGAGCAAAAGATGGAAAATAGATGAATGTAGACTGCAAAATTCCACTCGAACAAAATGCAAAAATAGTATGCTGTTTAGAGTTGCCTACCTAGGTGGTAAAAATTGAAAAGTAGAGTAAGGGAGTGATTATCATGAGGGTCAGGATTGTGCTTATTTTGTGGGTAAATGGATGTGGGAAGAGCATACAGGGAACTTCTAAGTGCTGGCAATTTTCTATCTTTTAAGCTGGGTAGTGAGTTCAGGGGTACTCATTTTATTTTTCTTTAAATTGTATACATACATTTACTATACTTTTGTATACATCATAATTTAAAAATAAGTAGAACATTATGCTAAGTGAAAGAAGCCAGACTCCAAGGACTACATATTGTGAATCCATGTGTATGGTAAAATGTCCAGAATAGGAAACTCATAGAGACAGAAAGTAGATTAGTGGTTGCCTGAGTTTGGGGACATAGGGGAGAAATAGTGAGTGACTGCTAGTGAGTACAGGGTTTCTTTCTGGAACGATGAAAATGTTCTAGAATCAACGAGATGGTTGCCCAATTCCGTGAATACACTAAGAACAACTGAATTGCATACTATATGTGGATGAATTGTATGGTGTGTGAATTCTATTTCAATAAGCTGTTCTTAAAAAACCAGGGAAGTTTTTTTAAGCACAGAAAGGCTCTCAATGGGCAATGAGACTGCAAAGCTGTTGAAGTGGAAGGGGAGGCAGTATTCCTCTAGAACAGTGGCTCTCAAACTCTAGCATGCATCTGAATCACGTGAAGGGCTTGTCAAAACACAGATCGCAGGGGATCATCCCCAGATTTTCTGATTCTGTAGAACTGAGGTGGGGCCAAGAATCTGCATTTCTAAAAGTTCCAAGGGGATGCTGATGCCTGGCCCAGGGACTGCACTTTGAGAACTGCTACTCTATCGTGTCCGGTATAGGTGTTTAATAAGTATATATTGGATGAATGGATGAATGGATGGAAGGGAGGCCGGCTGTTTGGGACAGTGGATGGGTGGGAGATATGGATGAAAGGGCGTATGAGTGGATTAATGGATGGATAGAAGGTGGGAAGACAAGTAGCAGAAGATAGTTGCATGGATGGATCAGGGGTGGTTCAGAGTAGTAGGGAAGAATATGGGGTTGGCAAAGTTGTAGTGTGGAACTTACTGTAGAGAAGGACTTGACGCGAACACCTACTTTCAACTCCTGTCATGGGCTCACTGCCTGCTAGCTGTGCAATGTTTGGCAGGTGACTTCACCTCCCTGAAGCTCATTTTCCTCATGTGTGACATGTGGGTTAACAATACCTATGAATGTTCCATGAGCTAATACCCTTAAAAGGACCAAGCACAAGCCTGGCATGCAGTGGATGCTCTCTATTCTTTGGTTGGATCTGACTATTACCATCATATATCACTGGGCTGTACTGTGTGGTTGAGACGAGAGGCTTGTAACTCAGGTCTGTCTTGTTCCCATAGTGGCCAATGCTGACCTCGAATTGGATCAGGTCCTTAAAGTTGGGCATCATGGTACAGGAAAGGAAGATGACGCACAGCCCATACTTTTGGCGGTTGTGGTGCTTCTAAAACAAGAACCCCCACATCCCCAGTACATAAGCCAAGGCTACACAGATACGCAGGGAGGCAAAGATGAGGTGCCCTGTTTCTTTCAAAGTCATCTTTGCTTCTCTTCAGGGTGAACTGGTGACCATCTTTGAAACCCCGCCCCCTTCAAATCCTGCTTTGACTCCCGCTCAAGGGCAGTTCCTCCCAGGACCTCTATCACCTGGCCCCCTCCTCCCAGTCAGCTGTGGTTCCTTTCCTTCCTGAAAAGGAGGCTTCTCCCTCTGAGGCAGAGAGGGCCAGACTAGGCTCTGACTTGGGCCACCTCATCCCATCCCATTTTGCCTAAACGCCCTCCCCTGATGGAATGAGTGTGGGCAGGGGTGTGATGAAGGTGACATACACACACACATCTGCTCTAAGCCCTTCTCTAACCGCCTCCTCCCACATATGCTCGAGGTCCTCCATCTACCATGTCAGCTGCTCTTATTTCTGTGGCCAACCCCTGCCCTCTTCTTGCACTCACCCAGTCTGTTCACTAGCTGGTCTCCCCTGTCATAAAAAATAACCCTCCTCACTTCTGAGCCTCTATTTAGCTACCACCTGATCTTGTCTCCTTCTATTTTCCGGCCAAGTTTCGATGCACTTGCCTGTATGCACAGTCTGCATGCAGTTTCTCCCTCACACGCATGCAGTCTGGCAACTCTCTCTTCAGGGGGCTGCCTCAGTGCTCTCCTTTGCAGACTCCTCCTAAGTCTCTTCTGCAAGCCCCTCCTCTTCCTCAACCTGCCTTAGGCTGTGGCACTCTTTCACCAGCCCACTCCTCCCAGGCAGTTCCTCCACAACCCTGTGTTCAGATCCCGGTGTGCTGACGACACACCATCTGTCTAGCAGCCTCGGGGACTGGTCTTCATGGATGTCTCACAAGCACATGTCAAAGATGGGATTACATCGTCCACCCCCCAGGCCTGCTTCTCCTTCAGGGAGTCCATGTTGGTGCATGCCACCCCTGACCACCTTGCCACCTGAGGCAGAAAATGGGCATCAGCTTAGGGCAGTTGGCCTCATTTCTTATTTCTTGTTAGTCTGTGGCTCGGATCATTCTGTGTCCAAAAGGTCTCTGGAACTTGCTCCCTCCTCTCAGGCTCTCCTTCCCTGTGACCGTATTCCCATTTTTTTTTTGAATAAGTGGGTGGTTATTCTTAACACTGCTCCTCCTGCCCCTTCCTGCATCAGTGGTCTTCCCCAGCCTTCAGGAAGAAATAAAAACTCCTTAGAACATAATTTCTCCTTAACTAGATTACACATTTCTTAAACCAAAACCTCATCTTGTATTTACTGGGTGCCTGACGCAGCATGAAGTCCCCATAGGGGCTTGATAAAGAGTCAGGTGGGTTGACCAAACATCCTCATGTACCCAACAGGTCATTCAGCTTGTGGCCAGGGCCTCTGCAGTGCCAGGAACAGGACCCGCAGTAGATTTGGGGTGGGCAGAGGGACTCTTTACTCCCGAGTTACCTTTTCCTGTAGTTACCTCTATATTGGTTACTTCAGAGGAGAGATCCTTCTTAACGTCTTGATGAGGACTGAGGTTGGTGAATAACTCCAGGAAGATCCGGCCTCGATAAGCTAAGCCATCCTTAACAGCATTGGGAATATTCTAGGGCAACAGGAAGGGAAACAATGACAAAAGGGATGTGAAAAAAAGAGCAAATTTCTCCTGACACCTTTGCAGCAAAGACACTATTGCCTAGTAACTTCCTGCCTAGGGATGACCACAATCTAGGAGCAGAATTCCAGACACCCCAGACATGGCTGTGCCCAGAAACCTCTGGGCCCGACCCCTCTTCTGTACTGAGGCCCACTCCTCCTCTTCGTGCATTTTACCTGCTGATCAAATCAAAGTACCGATTCCCAGCAAATGCTTCCAGCTTGGAGGAGGCTGTGATAACTACTGGGTTTGTGCTTCCAGCCTGGCAAATCAGGGCATGCCCCGCCTTCTTAGCAACAGTGATTGGTCCAAGGAGGGTACACATGACCTAAGGCAGCTAATTAGAATGCTCCCCTGGCCTTCCCTATCAGAGTCCTGGATGGCCACTGGCCAGCAGGGAGGCTTGACTGAAGTAGGAAAGGATGAAGGCCACAGGTTGACGAGCAGCTGAGACAAGAGATGGAATGAATGAGCTAGCCTCTTAATGGCATTGAGGTCTTGGTGCCTGCAGCTCATCCTCACTCAAGAATTCTTCCCAGCCCTGTTCCCTTCCTTTAAGCCACTTGGACTTGGCCTCCTGGCATTTATCACCAATCTTTAATAGCCCAGTACTTTCCACGTTTACTTATGCCGTTTTAGTCTTCTATGTCCTTTCCACCTGCTGGAAATCTTACCTGACGTTTCATCTCAATGACCCTTCCTCAGTGAATGCCCAGAGCTCTCCATCTGTTCCTTTCTTGTGACACAACACACGTCCCATATACACATAGTCATTTACACATAGATTACATGTCCTCTAATAGCCTAATGGACAGAAACCAGGGCCGGGCCCTCCCCAGTCACATCCCAGGCCCCAGCACCTTTCAAATGGTTGGTTTTTACCTCCACTGTTCCCTAGAGCTGTCATGAGAGGCTTACAATGTCTTCTTCCTGGATCCTGAAAGGGGCCTTTTTACCCCCATGAAGAGTCAGGAAGCTGGGGCCAAAACAGGGTAGGAAGCCAGAATACATTCCTGCAAGAAGAAAGGGTGAGGGCGACAGGGCCAGGTGGGAGAAAGGCAGGAGGTAGGGGCCTGGGGGATCGCTTGCCTTCTATTTCTGCTCCGGTGGATGAGATTTGGTTGAGGAACAGACTGACAGTCCCTATCTCATCCTGGCACCTGTTCTTGGGGCTGGAGAGAAACATAGTCTGCAGGTTGAGCTGCTGGCCCAGCTCAGATTTTCTCCTCCCGTACTTGTTTTTCAGCCTCTACCCAGCGGCTCACCAGTCCAAGACTCTGAACTTGATGTAGCTGGAGAGACAGGGCAGCTGCAAGAGGAAAGCGAGAACAGCAGTGGGTGCATGTTCGAGTGGTCTGGTCCTCAAGGAGACTGAGTGCAGCTGGGAAGTTCTGGGTCTGGGGTCAAGGCCTGGCTCAATCATCAGTAAGCCATGTCACCACAGCCAAAATGAATTTACCATGGGGACATATAAGCCTGTGGCTGTGGACTCCCCACTTGCATGGGCCCCTTGAAAGGATCTGGGAGAGGCCTAGGAGTGTGTCCCATGGTTGCTTTGGTATTATTATTCTTTTTTTTTAAGTTTACTTATTTATTTTGAGAAAGAGAGAGCACATGAGAGAGCATGAGCAGGGGAAGGGCAGAGAGAGAAAGAGAGAGAGAATCCCAAGCAGATTGCGTGCTGTCAGCACAGCCCAATGCAGGGCTCAGTCTGTCTTGCATGGAGGTTGTGGCCTAAAATGCATTCTTCACCATTAGCAGTTAACTTTTAAACAGCAAGACATCTATCTCCTCAGAGAGTAAATAGTAGTAGCTGCTGTTGTGGGGAGGGTTTCTGTTGTCCTGTGGCCTGTGCTAAATGATCCACATGGATCACCTGAGTGACTCCTCCCAACAATCCCATAAGCCAGGTGCTATTATTCCCATTTCCAGACAGGAAAATTGAGGCACAGAGCAACTGAGTTCCTGAAGTTCTCAAGTTATATGCAGGGGCTGAAGCAGATTTAGAGGTCCTAATGACTCTGCCATAACCCAGTGAGGACTGTGATTGTTCCTAATTACAGATGGGAAATGAGGCCCAGAGAAGCAGAAGGACTTGCTCATGGTCACCCAGTAAGAAGTGCAGTCAGATGGGAACCCAAGCTTCTGGGTCTTATCTCCTCTGCCATAGGGTCCCCTCAATTACGAAAACAAAAAAACCAACCCATATGGAAAACAGCTGCTGGGCTTGAGATCGGAGTGGGACTCAGGTCCTCTCAGTCGGGCCCTTTCCCCTCATAGCAGCTCCTGGGGCTGTCCATTCTCTCCTTGCCAGGGAAGCTGGGGGCAAGGGGGGAAGTAGGGAAAGGGCTTTCCAGTTGAGCAAGTATCTAGGAAGAAATGAGGAAAGGCCCACTGGAAGTTGAGAGATGGGCACTGTAAGACATCCAGGTCTTCCAAAATTACAAATCCTCCAAATTCAAACTCATGGCTGAACCATCTTTTCATCTACCCTGTTGAGAATTCTCTTCCCCTTTCCCAGTTCCTTGTCTTGACTGCCCTTCTGTCCTGGGGCACTTGGACTGTGAACTGGCTAACACCCATTTTTAGTGGAGTTTCCCCTGCAGCCTGCCTTGCTGGGGCCCTGACCAACTGGCCTCAGATGCTACCATATCTGTGGCCATCCTGCCATTCAGAGCGAGGCTCACACCTGCCTGCTGCATTTCTACAGGGCTAGTGACAATCAGGCCTGCATCCAAATGGCTCCAGCCTAGGAGACTGTGTTTCGTGGGAAACGCGTGAGGGGCCAGGAAGTGTATGGACATCTTTAAACGTTGGAAGGTCTCTTTCAGGGATGAAGGAAGGCCTGGCCTGTGCCACTGGTTTCTGAGCCTAAAGGCAGCTGGACACGAGGGAAGACTTTCAAGACTCTGAGCATCTGGCCACGAACCTCATCACAGCCAGAGACAGGTGGGAGGGATCAAAGGTGGGGGATAGACTAGGCTCCCTTTAAAATCTCTTCCTACTGGGGCACCAGTAGGAGGTGGCTCAGTTGGTTGAGTATTCGACTCGGTTTTGACTCAGGTCATGATCTCACAGTTCAAGGATCAAGCCCTGCCTCCAGCTCTATGCTGACAGAACAGAGCCTACTTGGGATTCTCTCTCTCCCTCACTCTCTGCCCCTCCCCTGCTCACGTGTGTGTGTGTGTGTGTGTGTGTGTGTGTGTGCGCGCGCACGCGCACACGTGCGCACTCTCTCTCTCTCAAAATAAATAAAATCTCTTCCTACTTTAAGAGTCTATAAAATCACCCAGGAAGGTAGAGATTATGAAGAATGGTTAAAGATGATGCCTTACAGGAGGCAGACTAAGGAAGCTTCTAGGAGAAGCAAGGAAGAGGGTGCCAGGAAAGTAGAGGGGAGCTCATTAGTGATTTTGTGTCACACAAATGTAAGGTATAAGGAAAGCAAAATACTCTCTGGGTAGCCAAATAGAAGCCACACAAAGTTCTATGCACTCATCCTTTTGACAGTGCTCAAGTTATCTTTCAGAATTGCGTATTCTTATTCTACATGCAGCTCTTAGAAGCCTGGCATGAAGTCGAAGGCAAACAAGGCTCTCCCAGGCTTTAAGAGAACTGGCATCTACACCACTGATAGGTGACTAAGAAGGACTGAAAAACTATAAAAATCAGACTACAGAATCCCACAAAGAGCATCTTGGAGCCATTTAGTGTAGGCACAAATAGCCCATACTACATGTAGCCCATATACTAACTATGTTCCCACAATACCTCTAGGCCATTAACAAAGAGCTATAATTATCTTCAGGGCACTTTGCCTAGATGATAAGAAAATGCACAATGCAATTTAGAATAAGTCTTTAAATTGATTTTAAATGATTTTTTGGGTTTGTTTTGTAATGTATGTGAAAGGGCATTTTAAGTTTTCTGGAAAGTTCAGTTGTATGGCCCATTCATTTCTTAACACTGGACAAATAAAATAAATTTTCTGTAACATGTCCTTCTTCATGTTCCCCATCAGGCAGATCCTGCCCCCCATCCACCCCATGCTTCTTGGCTCCTACCTTCTATCCACACCCCTACACAAACACCCAAACTTTCTTTCGTTTGTGGGCCATGAGGAGGAGAGTGGTCAAGATGGAACAGCGATATCTACCTGAATCCGGAAGGTCAGGATCTGGTTCCATATTGGGTTCTCGGTTTGGGTCAGCACATTTGTCTTGAGCTAGAAACATTCCACAGCAGTGTCAGTGCCAGCCTGTGCCCTCCTTCCTCCACTGGCCTCAGCTTCCAGCCCTTCCAGCCCAGCCCACAGATGGATGCTTTCTCCAGCACAGGGCTGATCACGGGAATGGTCTAAAGACACTTTGACAACTTCTCAGCTACAACTTCAGTCCTTTGTATATCTTCCCATCTCCAGATTCCCTAATATTTGCCCTTCAATCATCTTTCAATTGACTTTGTTTTTATTTAAAAAAAAATTTTTTAACATTTATTCATTTTTTGAGCGACAGAGAGAGAGCACAAGCAGGGGGAGGGGCAGAGAGAGGGGGAGACACAGAATCCGAAGGAGGCTCCAGGCTCTGACCTGTCAGCACAGAGCCCGATGCGGGGCTTGAACTCATGAAATGCAAGATCATGACCTGAGCCGAAGTTGGATGCTTAACCAACTGAGCCACCCAGGTGCCCCTCAATTGACTTTGCTTTTAAATAGTCATAGCATTACTAACTTTCTTATATGAATGCATACACATAGATTTTGTTAGATAAACTCTAAGATCCCAATAGAAAAGTGAACAAAAACCATGTCGACAGTGGCAGTACACAATGTAATACCCTTTTCCAAAGCATCACTTGACTTCATTTTTTTTAAGTAGGCTTCACACCCAACACAGGGCCAAATAGGGTGCCCGAACTCATGACCTGGACATCAAGACCTGAGCTGAGATCAAGAGTCAGATGCTTAACTGACGGAGCCACCAGGCACCCCTACTTGACTTCATTTTTAAACCTGGCTCTATTCTAAGCAATCATGTTGGTGAAATCAAAAGTTGGTTGGACTGATTGAACTTTTTAATACGCACTAAGAAATCAGGGCGCCTGGGTAGCTTACTTGGCTAAGTGTCTGACTTTGGCTCAAGTCACGATCTCGTAGCTGGGGAGTTGGAGCCCCACATTGGGCTCTCTGCTGTCAGTGTGGAGTCTGGAGCCTGGAGCCTGCTTCAGATCCTCTGTCCCCATCTCTCTTTACCACCCCCCTTGCACGTGCATGTGCTCTCTCTCTCGCTCAACAATAAACATTAAAAAAAATACACACTAAGAAAACCACAGAGATACTAAAGTTTTTGAAAATTGTGTGCCACCTATCACCCAAGAGCATCTCCCTAGACCAGAGCACCCAAACCCCACTCAGTGTGGTAGTTTTAAAATATGTCCACAAATCCTTTGGTATATCTTCCTTTGAAAGGTAGACACTGATTTCCCTCCTTTTATGTATGGGCTGGATTTAATGACACTTTTAATAGGTAGAATATGGTAGAAACCAGGGTTTATGAATTCTATGGTTTATGAATTTAAAGAGACAAACCTCTTTAACCTTAACCCAGCATTCCCCAAATTTGAACATAGGATCCTTTTTTTGCACATAACATCCATTAGCACACTTTGGAAAATGCTACTCTCTATTTACAGAGGATCATGGAATGTCAGCAACTCTCTGGCCTAGAACCTTCCATTTATAGATGAAGAAACCAAGGCCCAAAGAAGACAGTGACAGTTTCAGTGTTGTCTGTGGGCATGTTGTTTCATTCACTCATTCACTCATTTGTGCCCTTTGTGTATATTTGGCTTTCACTGGGCATTTTCTCCATGCAGGGCACTGAGCACAGCTCTGGGATACAGGGTGACTAATCCATGGCCTCCACCTTCAAAGACTTCCTGGTCCAGTGATCAGTCACAGCCCATTGATGGAGGAACTTAGATACTAATCCTGGGCTCCTGCCCACCAACTCCATCTTTCCCCATACACCATCTAGGTGACAATTTCTCTAAACCTCAGACCCTTTCTACACTTACCTTTCCCCCAATTAGTTCCACCTCCAACACAGGACTCACTAAGTGCTGTTTCTCTGTGAACAAGAGTTACAAGATTTATGAGACAGAAGTATTTTTTTTAAGGGGAGGAAATGGAGAGGTGATAGAACCACTTGAAACCCTATGCCATCAATTGGCATGGTGCCCCCTAGGCAGACCTCTCCCATTTCCACTCTATCTCTATGTGCTGTTATGTGTCATGCCACATAATGGGCAGCAGGGATGGGTGCTAGCATAGGGAACTGTGAGTCTGCCTCTGGGCATCGAAGACAGTCAGGGGCATATGGCCGATTTTAAAGGGTATCTGTAGGGCCTTCATAAAACAAATTTTGGTGGATTTCAGTCTCACCTGTTCCTCTCCACCTAAATCTTAGGTTAGCATCAAAATGGAACAGGGAAGCCCCAGGAGAATCCAGGTCGCCACTGTGTAGGGAACCTCCAGGGTCACTCCCTCCCCGCTACCCTGACTCTAACTGTGATGAAGGTCCTCCGCGCAGTAGATGAAGAAATGTAAGTAGGCCAAGTTGACCGGGACCACCGTCGACTTGAAGATCTGAGTGCTGGTGTCATCAGTCCCATAGGGCAGCTTTTGATCTACCTGTAGAGACCAGACCTGATAGGGTCAGAGTCATAGGATGGCCGTGGCCATGGCCACCAGATTTGGCTTCCCCAACATTCCACTTGGTATAGGGGAGGGATGGACAATCCTCGAGTGACACAGTGTACGAATTAAAGCAGGTGAAGATCAATGGCCACACTGAGGGCCCAGGGGTGCCCTACAGAAGCAGCTACAGTAGGAAATGTTATTGGGGTGTCTAGGGAAGCCTCACCGGAGCCTGGTCTCCCACACTGAGGACACAAATGGTGACTTTCAGGTAGCCTCTCACACCATTGCTGGGTTCATTTGGCTGGCAGAGGCCTAACCATTTCCTCAGGAGTGTGTGACCTGGAGGGGCAGAGGGCCCATGGGAGACTGGCCTTCAGTCTCCATCCTTCTTCCCTGAAACCAGGAGAGGGGTGTGGAAGTGTGTCTCCTAAATTCTGGTTCCCATACAGTAGCAGAGGAAATGGGAGTCACTTCTACCACTGGGCAAAGCTAGTATACTCCCAGGCTACCAGTCATTGCCTTTAGGAAACAGAGACCCCTCTCTCCCATCCTAGGAACCTACAGTTGTTAGTATCCTGGTCTGAGAGAGGCAAGCATTTTCCCCAACCCTAAGTCCAAACCTCAACCTGGTATGTATGTTGTGGCCAGGTTGTGTGTGATGGTTACAGTGGAAACCTCTACTCAAACATCAGTCCCCCAATACTGGCCTCAAAAAATAGAAATTCAATTCCAGGTTGCAATAAAAGGTTAGCATTTGATCCAAAGGGATGCTTTGAAGTTTTACAGAGAAAGATCTTATGATTATAAATATTATCAAATACAGAAAATAATTCATACCCTCTAATACTCTCCCCCCATGTGTTGAACATACAGGAATTTTGAGATGTTTGGACAACTGATCTGCTTTTTCTCAGAAGGCACACGTATTTGCAACAACTGTTACCTACCTGCAGAACGGTAGATAAAACCAATATCTGTCTGGAAAGACAAGAGTAGAGTAAGGATTAGTTACTCAAGATTTTCAACACTAACGAACAATAGTACTGTACTGACAGTATTAGCCACTAATGCTTGAGAACTTGCCTTGCCCTAACTCCTTTACTCTTTACAACAACCTAGAAGTTGGTCCATTATTAACTCCACTCTGCAGAGGAGGGTACTTAGTGTGAGAAAAGGGCCTAAAGTCTTACAACTAGTAATTACACAAGGAGATCTGGATTGAAAGGATCCTTAACCACCACATAGCACTGCCTGGCCAACACAGCATTGACTCTTCCCTGTTTCTGGATTGAGAAAGGTGTCTCCCATCCTGGGGAAGAGGATGGTTAAGGGAGGAGCTGGCAAAGAGACTATGGGCTTTCCCTTTCCCCTGGGAGAGGGTTTCTGACCAAGGCCTGAGGGTTGTGGTACAGGATTGAAGGTGGCGGGTGGCAAGGCACCGCGAAATATTCAGGTCACCCTTGTATCCCACATCTGAAGGTTCCATAGAGTAGTCCCCAAATTCTTCATGTTAGGCCTGCTTTAAAACCCAGTTACCCTTTTGGAGTGTCTGGGTAGCTCAGTCGGTTGAGCATCTGACTTCGGCTCAGGTCATGATCTCCCGGTTCAAAAATTTGAGCCCCACATTGGGCTCCGTGCTGACAGCTCAGAGCCTGGAGCCTGCTTCAGATTCAGTGTCTCCCTCTCTCCCTGTCCCTCCCCCAACTCACTCTGTCTCTGTCTCTGTCTCAAAACAAAATAAACATTAAAAAAAAAAAAAAAAAAAACTCAGTTACCCCTTTGGGTTAGGTAGGCAAAGATTTTTTTAGCTACAACAAGAAAAGCACAATCCATAAAAGAAAAATTTGATGAGGTGGACTCCACTGAAATGTAAAACTTCTGCTCTTTGAAAGACACTTAAGAAAATGGAAAGACAGATCATATACTGGGAGAAAATATTTCCAAGTCATATATCTGATAAAAGGACTTGTATCCCAAATATATAAGAAAGCCTCAAAACTCAGCAGTAAGAAAGTGACCCAATGAAAATGAGCAAAAGATCTGGACACTTCAACAAAGAAAATATATAGGTGACAAATAAGCACATGAAAAGGTACTCAACATCACGAGTCACTGGGGAAGTGTAAGTTAGAATCACAGTGGAATACTACTCAGCAATAAAGAGGAATGATTATTAACACATGCAACAAAATGTATGAATCTCAAAATAAATATGCCAGTGAAAGAAGCCAAACAAAAAAGAATACATGCTGTATTATCCTATTTATATAAAATTTGAGGAAATGCAAACCAAGTTATAGTTCTAGAAAGCAGACCAGTGGCTGCCTGGGGATGGGAGTGGGTGGGATGGGGGTGAGAAGGAAGAATTACAAAGGAGCACAAGGAAACTTTTGGGGGTGATAGATGTGATAGATATGTTCATTATTTTGATTGTGATGATCGTTTCAAACGATACATTTTAAAATATGTGCAATTCATTGTATGTCAATTATACCTCAATAAAGCTGGAAGAAAACAAAGAAAAACTCAGGCACCCCTAATGAAGCAATAGATCCAGGCAGTGATAATCAGTGGCTGTTAACGACATAAAAAGAGAGACCAACATACATTCTGTGCCTTCTGCTGAAGTCATTTTGCCAGATAATGGACCCAAATCTAGCGAGCCTCTAGACAGCAAACACCTGGGCAGAGAGGTATGTGAAATGATCCTTCAGAGATGCGGTCAGCAAAATCCAGACTAGAGGAAAACTCTACAGGACAAACTATCCACTTTCTTTAACAAATTACAAGGAGAAAAAGGGAGCGGGACCAACAGAATCACAGAGACCTAAAAATACATTTTAACCAACTGCAGAGTACACACCTGGTTTGGATCCTGACTTGAACAAAACATAAAAGGAATTCATAAGATAATTAGGGGAATTTGAACACTGATTAGTATTTAATGCTATCCAGGAATTATAAAGGTTTTAAAATGTGATAATTACATTTGTTTATGCTTAATAAGATATTTATGTATAGAAATATTAACTGAAATGTTTAAAAATATGATGTCTTAGATTTGATTCAAAATAATCCAGTGGGTGGGGAGGTAGGCCAGGGGTAGACAATACATCACTGGCAATGAATTAGTGAAGTTGAGTGATTGGGATGTGGGAACTCATGATACTATTCTCTCTGCTTTTGTGTATGTTTGAAATTTTTCAAAGAAGTAATTTAAGGAAAAAGACTCATTGGGGCGCCTGGGTGGCTCGGTTAGTCGAGTGTCTGACGTCAGCTCACGTCATGATCTCACGGTTTGTGAGCCCAAGCTCTGCATCAGGCTTGCATAGGGCTTGGGCTGGCTGCTTTCAGCATAGAGCCCACTTCAGATCCTCTGTCCCCTTCTCTCTGCCCCTCCCAGGCTTGCACTCTTTCAATAATAAATAAACATTTATGTATTAAAAAAAAATTTAATGTTTATTTTTGAGAGACAGAGAGAGAGACAGAGCATAATCAGGGGAGGGGCAGAGAAAGAGGGAAACACAGAATCCAGAGCAGGCTCCAGGCTCTGAGCTGTCAGCACACAGCCCAACATGGGGCTCAAACTCACAAACTGTGAGATCGTGACCTGAGCTGAAGTTGGATGCTTAACCCACTGAGCCACCCAGGCTCCCCCACCCCGCCAAAAAAATTTTTTTTTTTAAAAAAGGCTCAGTTTTCTCTCATGTCTATAAATTATTTAACAGTTCATTATCATTAGTCCTTGTCTGGAAATTGTGCGATGGTCTTTGCCGAAAGCACAACATTTTTTACCACCTGCCATATAACCTCTCCAGAATCTCTCATTTCGAAGCCCATGTTGCTTCTTTGAGGGACAGGTCATGACTCTTCATGTGCTTATTACAAGTAGTGAGAAAGAAACCTTACTTTGATTTGTCCTAAATATACCTTTCTCAACACGGAAGACTTTCCCAGGGGTTGCCAGATTTAGCAAATAAAAATAGATGCCCACTTAAGTTAGAACTGCAGATAAACAATGACTACATTTTTAGTATACATATGTCCCCCGGAGTATTCGTCAGGAGCCATGCAATTATTTAGGACATACTTGTATTTAAAAAGTACCTGTTGTTTAAGATTCAAATGTAATGGGACATCCTGTATTTAATCTGGCAACCCTACCTTTTCCTGATCTTCCTGGATTTGAAGAATCTTATTTAGCCCTTCATAAGTGTCAGCTTTCCTTATCTCCCAGCCTGTGTCTTTCCAAAGCAAACCTTTCTTTCTGTTCTCATAGACAGCAATTTTCTCTGTGTTTCTTAGGTTGGCATTTTTGGACCTTCTGCTTCCATTTCCTGGAGGCAGAGGTTTGAAATGTGTCCATTGTATTCAACATGGCACCCAGCTCTTTCATAAATGGAACACACTTTTATCCTTACAACAACTCTGTGGGTTGAGTATGTCATTATTCCCATTGTATATATGAGAAAGAGATTCTGAATAACTTGGGTAGATTTAAATCTGGATATTTCTGCAGGAAAATCCAAGTTTTTGCCCCTAGACTCAGGCATGGAACCCATGGTGAGTCTCTGTTAATTGTTTCACCAAACCTCCTCCTTCATTCAGAGCTCACTTGGAATCTCCCGATCTCTGCGTTGAATCTCATTAGTGTGGAATTCATCACCTGCAGAGGGGTTCCCAGAAAGATTTGTTATTCACATCCCTCATTTCCCCCATCCCCATGGGAGGGATTGTAAGGGCACATTTGGAATGTATTTAATGCTTCCTAATGGCCCTCTAGAATTTATATAATGTTTCCTAATGGCCCACACTTCCACATAGTTCTTCTCATCTAATTCTCAGAGGTACCCTATAAGGTTCAGAATTTTAGTTCCATTTTACTGATGAGGAAATTGATCAGAGGGTCCAATCCACTTGGTCAACCCAAAGATCAGCCCAGAGAAAACTGTTGCACTCGACTTTCTCCATTGCACGCTGTCTTGATCATTTCCCATGTTCCGGTGTTCCCAAGAACATGTACACTCTTCAAGGGAGAGACCTCCTTGCTCCCCTTAGCCCTGTGCTGGGCACATAGGAGGCATTTGGTAACCACACATTCACCACTGTTACCGAGTTCCTTCTGATAGGGAATGGAATGTCCCATGTTGAGGGAACATTTGAGGGGTCCTTTGGTGACATGAGAATCCTGGCACATGGGAAGGGGCTATTCACCTCGGGGCCCAGCTCAGGGTCTAGTGGTATTCTATAACATTTGTTAAGTGATTGTGGGAAGTCTGGGCTGCCAGGGAGTGACGAAGGTGGTGGAGGTTGTGTCTTGGGGTCAGAAGGACCATCTGAAGTGACTGGCTCCAAGGGTGGGGGCGGGGAGCTGAAGTCCTTCCGAGGATTGAGGTGGGACAAGAAAATGGACCCATATTGTTTGGCTCCTCACCTGGATTAAGATGGTCTCGTCAAAGAACTTTGCAGGCACTTCATGAAAATTCTGGAAGAAGATCTGATGTAGAGAGAATGGGAATAGGGGTTGGATGACATTTCTTCTACCACTTCACCCAAGGACTCAGTAAGCCTGGAGGCTCAGAATAACAAGCTTCTTGCCCCAGCCCTTGCCCATTTCATACTCTTCCTCCAGAAGCAGAGGCCTGCCAGGCTCCTGCAGGGGGTGTTTTGCCTAGGTAAAGGGCAGGGGTAGGGAATCCCAGGAGGATCTGTCATGAGCGGCTCAAGGCCCAGCTAGCTGCCCTGGGATGGAGACCCAAGCCTCTGCCTCCTTCTAGATTTCCCCATCAGTCCACTGCTCCCCAGCCCCTGCTGCAGCCGGAAACCTCTTTCCCAAGTGCAAACCCAGCCCCGTCACTCTCCTGATTCTTTCTGTGACTCCCAAGTGTCATCCATGACAGGGTCCCAGTGCACTTTGCAGGCCTCCCTCCAGCCACTCCCCTCCAGCCACACTCATATCTACAGTTCTGCCAAGTCCTGCTGCTTCTCATTTCTAGGCTTCTGAAGACACAGTTGTTTTTTCCTCACTTTTAATTCTCTATGATGTCCCTCTTTCACTGGTAGATTCTTCCTTGAAGGTTTCGGGAGCCCTTCCTCAGTCCACCCATTCCTCCCTGATCCCACTGTGCTTTAATCTTTTATTTATTGGTCTATTCACTGATTAATTCAGTGAGTAGTCATGGACTTCCAACTGTGTATCAGACACAATACTACAGCTTAGGGCTTCAGCAGTGACAAGACATACATGGTCTGGGCCTGCATTTCGTGCTGCATTAACAGCACCCCCAGATCAGATCTCTGTTAACCCCAATCTTATCTCATTCTCATTGTTTATGTGTTCACATGCTGGTTCCCTCCACAGTCTACTGACTCTTCCAGTGTGAGGCTTCAAATTATTTCATTTGTATTTCCAGTGCCAAGCAGTGCTTGGCCAATGCTCAGTCAGTGTTTGTGGAAGATGCAAGCTTGCCTGATGCCTGAAATGCCCAGCCTCTGGCTGGCCCACTTGGCCCAAGTGCCCTGTTCAGCTCTGAAGGTCATGTGCGGCCCACCTCATTGAAGAAAGCATTGTTTCCCATCTTGATCCGTGTTTTGTGCTGGTAGCCTCCAATGACCACCTTGACCACTGGCTTGATGTTGTTGCCCATGAGCTGTCGGGCTTCATACACCTTCACTCGGACCTACAGGGGAACACAGGGGAACCTCATGTTGGGGCCTGGGCTCCCCCTTTTCCAACAGAGACTCTTTTCTTAAAGAACAAAGTGTTCTGATGAGAGGCATCTATTGCAGACAGAAGGAAGACACACAGGGAGCTGCCAGCCTGAAGACAAGTGCTGGGAAGGCTATGGCTCCTTCTGTTTCCTTTTCTGGGAACTGTCCCCTCCACTGCTTTGTCCTTTCCATCTTGTGTAGACTTAGTGTTTCTCAATTGCTATGGACTTGTTACAGAACACAGAATGAAGTCTAATCTTACCCAGTTTGTTGTGTTTTTTTTTTTTTTTTTTACTTTTGTCTACAATCTTTTTAAGGAATTACGAATTTTAAAGTTCCATGCAATTGAATCAATGATCTGTGATTTACTTTCTGACTTGTTATTTCTCTTTCCCCTTTATATATTTTACTGGGACTCAGCCTAGATTAGAAAGAAGGAGAGGAAGAGCAATGCAGAGCCCAGAAAAGACCCAGGCTGGCTGAGGCCCAAGGGGAGAAAGAACAGGAGTTGGCAGTGGCCAGCAGGGCAGAGTCATGGAAACTTGCCATCTTACTGTAGATAGTAAATTGCATATGGATCTCCCAGCCCAGGCTATGGATTGGCCTTTCTCCACGAGGCCTCATGTGTCTCCATCAAGTCCAGGGACCCTTCAGGGAATGATATACATACAGCTACTGTCCCTCAGGGACAAGAGAGGGCCAAACTTGGCAAACAGGCCGCATGTCAGAATTTTGCCCTAACCTCTACTACATAGGAAGGGCAGTGATTTGGCACAGTGACCTTCTATCCAGGGCAAACTAGCCTGATGGAAAGGGATGGGGCCACAGGATGGCCAGCCTTGTGTTTCCTCCTGAAGGGCAGGGTCAGGCCTTCTGCTTCACCTCCCTAGGACTTGCCAGGTCTGGTTGGTGTACAGCCAACAGTGCCTCCTATGCCTCACTGGAGCTGTCTCTAGCTTCAGCTTCCTACAGAAGTGGCTCAGAATGGCACCCAGTGAAGCAAGATGTGCAGCAAGATTCAGAAGACCGGTAGCTCTGGCCCTTTGCCATGACTTTGTGGAGAGATGGGGATGAACTGGGAATGCAGTGAGACAGGTGAATCATGAGGGCTTTCAACCTGGAAGGTCCTCACCTGAAAGTGCTGAGGCTTTGAAGACAGAGGCTTAGACATGGCGGAGCTGGGGACCATCAGTTTCTGCATAGCCACTTCTCGTGCACTTATGCCCAGAAGGTCGCCATCGCCTGGGGAAACACAGTCTGGGTGGGCTCTCGGAGGCTGGGGCTCAGGTTTTGAGGCAATGGCCACATTTCATTGTTCTATCCCTAGTGACTAGGTGCTGACTAAAACCATGGCCAAGAGGCCTCAAAAGGGGCACATGTCCTCCTCAGAAAATAGGCTCTCCTGCTTCCGATTCTGTGTCTCCCTCTCTCTCTGACCCTCCCCCGTTCATGCTCTGCCTCTCTCTGTCTCAAAAATAAATAAACGTTAAAAAAAAAAACCAATTAAAAGAAAATAGGCTCTCTCTCACTCTCAGTAATCCTGGGACCCACACTCCACACATGGGGGGGCTCTTAAAATGGCTATTCTTGCTTCCCTCTGCAGCCATTGGAGGCTGGGCTTTATCTCTAGAGATGTCAAGTGGAAATACTGGCGGGGCTGGGGGGGTCGGGGACAGATAACCTCAGCTAGGTGTTTCGAGATCTGGCCTCTAAACCCTAACCTGGTCATAATCTTTCTGTAGGCCTTGAGGGATGGCCTCAAAAGTCCCAAAGAGCCCATCCAGCTATGCTTGGAGAAGAGTAGGGGTAAGTCCCAAGTACATACCTATCTTCTCAATATCCTGGTTTCCCATAAGGGCCACCTGTAGAGTGACAGTGCACTGCAAGGCAAAGGCAGGGGAGCTTTAAGCCAGATCCTGCTATCCTTGGCTGCATCATAACACTGGAACCTTACCTGGCCTGGCTGAATTCATGCCCAGTTCCCCTGTGGGGAGCGATGATGGCCATGGTACCAGGCCATGCCACGCCATGGGGTCTGTGAAGTCTGGGGTGGAGGGAGGTTATCAACTGGTAGGGGGAGAGCAATGGGTTATAGCAGAGGGGATGTGGAGAATAGAAGAGGCACATGGTAGTGGTGGTGACAAGGGGGGTGCGGTGGGGTAGGGAGGAGAGGGAGAGGCACCTTGGGACAGTCCAGAACTGCTGATGCCAACAGCAATCCTCCTAGCCCAACATCTCCTGACCTCAGGTGAGGACTCCTGCAAGTACCTCTTAATTAACCTCTTGCCTCCAAGTGCTCACTACCCATCCAAACTCTAGACCTTTGCCAGAATTGCTTCCTAAACACTGTGTAAGTGCCCTAACCGATGAGAGTAAAGTCACAACTCACCAGCATAGACCATAAGGCCCTTCACCTCAGGCCCCTGGTCTCAGCTAGTCTCAGCTCTCCCACCACTCCCTTCACATCCTCCCAACTCCCGTGTGCCAGCAGTACAGCAACCAACCCTCCCTGCACCTGCTGTCTGCCTCTGTCTCCCTCCAGCCTTCACACATGCACCTTACACCCTTGCCTGGCATTGTCTTTCTTTCCCGTCCATTGGGCAAACTCGGGCCTACTGAGAAACTCAATATACAAAAGGACAGTGGCCAGACCTTATATAAAAATGGAACTCTGACCCACATCTGCAGCAATCAATTCAGGAAACCAACCCAATAAATCTACAGTAACCATCCTGGGAAGTCAGCCTGCTATTTCTAAGTCAGGCTTGTAGGAAGTCGGAGTACTCCTCTAGCAACCAGTCCAGGAAGCCAAACAATAACCCCTGTAACAATTGGCCCCAAATAGCCAGGACTGATTAATTAATTAACTAATTGACTGATTAACTAATTAAACTGATTGACTAATTAATAACTGATAGCTTCCCTAATTTTTGTCCTTTCTTTCCACCTAGGACCAACCAGAGAAAGCCAAATACATACCCCTAACCAATCACATAGGATGCCCAGCTTCTAGCTGGTCCGCTTATAGCTTCCCTCACCAGTAGCCTCCAATTCGGGCACACCGAGAGCCTTCCCTGTTTCCACTGTACAGCTTTCCCCCTCCTCTGCCTGTATGTGAGTCTCTGCCAAAATACATAACCAGGTCTGCATAAACAGCCTTTGCTTATTCTCCTTTGGTTGGTCTTTGCCTCCATCTATCTCAATCACATCTTTTACAAAGCTTTCTGCTACCTCTCACATGGAATCATTCACTTCCTCCTGACCTCAGTGACCTAGCCTTCCTGACCCTTGTGCTGGAGCACTTGTCACTGTGAGTAGTATCAATGGACCATGGGCTTCATTCAGTTTTGCATCCCAGGCTTAACACGGTGGCTGACACCCAATGGACAACTGACTAATCAATCTAAATGGGTAGATGTAGGGGTGAGAGGGTAGATGGATGGCAGGATGGGGAGGTCAGGGAGATGATGGCAATGTGATGGGGCCTCCTAGGGCACGAAGTGCTGTCTGGTGGAGGCATTGGGCCTCTGTTAAAGTGGAGTAGCCCAGCTTCACTGGCTCCCCCCACTCCTCTAGCCACCATTCCTGAGGCCCAACTCACATCTGTGGACATCATGGCATGGTTAAGCAGGGTCAGGTCCTTCACAAAAAGGACGTTGCTTGGTTTTTGCACCAAGGGCTGGAGCAGTACTGTAGCCAAGCCAACGAACCTGGGGAGATGAGGAATACATATAAGATCCCGAGCCAAGGGGAAAGGGTGTCTTCTGTCCCAGGCATGACTTTATCTAGGGTTTTCTCTATTACAGGCTGTGTTGTCCACACAGAGGCTGAAGGAAGAATGCAGTGATGTGAAGCATCCACCAGAGGACGCAGGACTCTCGCGTCTCTGGTAATTGACTTTGGAGCTCTGAGCACTGGGTGCCCAGTTACTGGCTCTGCCCTGCCCAGCCCCTTCCCAGAAGCTCCTTCTCACACTCCTCCTGAATGGGAACAGTACCACATAACAGCTGATTGGACCGGGGGTAGACACCTGATGGAAGCTTGGCCAATCAGATTCCCCATCCTAGGAATTTTGACTTGGGATGCCCTAGTTCCAGTCTCAGTGGGTGTTAGTCTCCACTGGGTACTAGAATGTGTCCATGATGGGAAGCCAGGGTTGGGTAGAGAGAAGCAGAGATTTGAGATTCTGTGGTTTCAGAAGAGACAGAACTGCCCCTGGCTTCCCAGGGTCCTGGTTCTAGTCTGCATACCCAGCCTCACCACCCTTCCGCAGATCCCCCACCATTTTTCCCCCATTAATTAGCTGGAATGGGTATGATCCTTGCCACCTGAGTGAGCTATGGATAGAGACAGGAGATGCAGCATGTGCTGTGGCTTTTGATCACAGAGTCAGCCTCCGGCCTCTCTCTGCCTCACCTTTCTTTCTTTATTGCGCCCATGTCCCGAAGGATGATTTGCAGACAAGAGTCATTTGGCAAGGAGCAGTCCCAGAGGTGCCAGATTAGCGTCTGTGGGAGGCACGGGGAGGTCAGCATCTTTCCTCCACCCTCCCCTTCCCACCCTTCTAGGAAAGGAGGAAAGATGCAGGGAATGAGCTGGCACATTGTTTGTCTTCAACTGAGGAACCTCTCTCAAGTCTGGTTTCTTAACAGGATGGCATTAGCTACCTTTCACCGAAATGCTGAGCATCCTTCCTGGACTCCGCAGTGTGACTGCAATATCATGGGTGTCTTAGTAGTTATGGAGTTTGGGGACCTGGGGTGGGGGTGGGGGATATGGATGGATGGAAGATGAGAGGGATCCTGCACAGGGAACCTGGTCTCTGCTTCAGGTTTCTGGGAACATCAGGATGGCCAGGTTGGACAACATGGGCTATATCGTGGGTCCACCCCGGAGTGGAGGGGAAGGGCCAAGAACAGCTCTGGGCAGATGTGGCTGCTGTGGCCCTCAGGCCTGCACAGCCATATCGGCTCAGGGGCTCCTCCCAGGCTGAGATGCCCTAGCCTTGGGGAAAGCTTGTGAGGCTCCCTGTCCTCTCTCTAGAATTCTGAGCATGGCCAGGACCCAAATTCACTATTGGGGTTGTCACTGCTTCTTTTGGATTTGTCCTGATGTGTTTTACCTCATTCCATGTGGGGTTATTCCCTTCCACTTCACTAGTTCTCCTCTTGACATCTGCAAAGGTACCAAGAGGCTGTCATTGGTGGTAGGAAATATTTCAAAGTCTAGGTTCAAGTGTGGTAAAGAGAGGTAGGACTCTAAGAAAACTTCAAATCTACATTGGGAGATGTGCCACGAAGTTGATTCTTAACTCTGGGCGTTTCAAAATTTCTCACTTTTTGTAAGAGTAACATCATCCCATGTGACAGATAATGTGTTTGCTTCATTTTCTTCCATTGTACATAGTTCCTAGTCATCTTGCAGCCAGGTGGTGCCGCGTGACTCGTTCTGGCAAATGCAGTTTGGGAATGATTTTCATCACTGCCAAGATCGGCTCCTAAAATCTCCCAGGACATTCTTCCTCTCTCCACTCTTCACATCCACCCTCATGATCTATGGGCAGGGTGGTGCCAGGATGACTTTGCAGCTAAAAGCAGCAAGCAGCTGGTCCCTAAACCCTGCTTGGAGGAGCCACTCAGGATTGCTGCCCCATCAATGCAGGACTTGGTGTGAAAAAGAGATAAACTTTTATTGTGTTAGGGCACTGAGATTTAAAGGTTTGTTTGTTACCAGAGCAAAGTCTAGTGGACCTTAAGTCATGCCGAAACATCTATAATGGGTTGAGAGTTCTTCATCCACTAAAATCCCCTTCCTCCAGAAATATCTTTAACAAAGAACAATCTATAGTGCTGCAAAGAACCTCTAAATTGCTAAATTACCTTGATATCCTTCCCAAGGAAAGAATGTGAAAGAGGGGGAGAGAGAGTGTGTGTGCAAGCATGCACTTGCTGGGTAGTGGGAAGGGGTGCAGGGTAGTGGATGGTATATGGGGGAAGAGGGGCTCGGAAAGGTTAAAAGGGAATAAAAAATATCAAACATTCAGTTATAAGAATTTGTAGGTAAATCTGTGGGAAAGCCCAGGAGTCTGGGATTTAGGCATCTTTGTAAGAGGTATTTCTGGGAGGAGAAAGATAATGCCTTTGAGGCGGTAGGAAAGAAGGCTCCGAATCAGGCTATCCCCTGGCTCACAGCTAAGACACACTAAACGTCCACTACACCTCTCTGAACCTGTACCTGGGGACATCAACATGTATGGCCCTTGAGCCTGGAGTCCCAGATGTCCACTCTCTGAGGGGTGTTGTCACATTCAGTGAGGACGGTTTCACAACCCAGAAAAAACAAATTAAGGAAACTCATTCTTTACTCATGCCTGTTATAGAAACTACTGTGCCTTCTTTCTCTTGGCCTTAATTTTCTCACTCCCCACATGTGCTAGGAAACCTCATTTGCCTGCATCCACCTCCCCCTACTTTCCACCAACAGACTATTTCTCCTGGCCTTTTTCTTTTTTGCTCCCAGCTCTGTGTTACACAGACATACTTAATCTCCTTCACATTCTCCCCCAAATCATTTCATCCCCCAACCTTCTTGGACACTTTTCCTTATCTATAAAAAATGGAGACAATAAAACTTGCCTCATGGGATCATTGTGAGGAGAAAAAATCATTATGTTTATGAAAAGGCTCTCATAGGATGGAATGGTCATTACTGGATGTTGTACAAAGAGCTGTACACATTATCTTTTAAAATCCTCACATCGATCCTATGAAGCAGGTACTTTTTTTTTTTAAGCCTCGGCTTGTGGCACAAGCCCTAGTTCACAGAAGCAGCTTGAGAAGTATTAATCTTCTCTTTTCCCTGTAGCCATTTCCCCGGAAAAAAAACGGGAGGCAGAGATGTCATAATAGGAGAAATAATAGCAATAAACATAAGTTTTGAAAGAACTGGACAGTGTCTACCTCACCTTTCTGTCACACAGGGCATCTTTATAGACCAGGGCACCAATAAGTCTATTTTTTCACTGAACGCATGTTCCCTCTTGGGGCTCTCTCTCCATCCTGGCTCTCACCTTGGAAGTAGATGGACACGCAGGGTCTGGGTGGGGGGCTTAGGGGTGGGCTAATCTTGGCTGACTCCACGACAACCCGCAGCATGTTTTCCACCTCCTTCTCTCCTTCCCTCTGCAGCAAAGCCTCCTTCTTGGAGCACCTTGGTCCAACGTTCTCCCAGGGCTCATGGGGGTGAAGAGAGCCCCAGGTCTGTTGCTTAGCAGTAGAAGTGATGTCACAAAGGTGAGTGGTTCTTGGTTCTGGAGAGGAATGGAGGGGAACGACAGGAAGAAGAAGTCACAGGAGTATGGAGCCAGTGGCTTGAGGTGACTGGGCCTGTAGAAACAAAATAATTTGGCCACTTTGCGTTTCCTCTTTCTTTTCTCTTTCTGTCTTATTCTCACCGTCCTGATTTCAAGATCAGGTATACAGTTAATGTTTCCTCTTTACATAAGCAAGTTATCTGGAGTGAATCATTGCCAGAGTCACACAATTTAGATGAGAAAATAAGAGAAGCGAGGTGATGTGAGAAAAGGAATAGGGAAATCAAAGACTGTTTCAATAAAGATTCAGGAGAATCCCTTCCTAATGTGTAAGCAGATATGTAGGCCTCCTTTTTTCTAAAGGAAACCTAAGTCCAGAAATGGGTCTGTCTTTAAAAAAGGGAAAAAATCAGCTTTTTAATTAATGAGCTCTTATGTCACTTTCTTATGTAAAGTGAAAGAAAAATCTCAACGTCAGTATAGTTTTGCTATGGCATCTTGACTACTCTTGAGGCCTCTTGTCATGACGATGGAGCTGGATCATTTGCTCTCATCTCTTCCACAGTAAGATTTCTTCTGCTTATGGTCTGAACATTGTATAAATTGCATCTTATCCAAAAGTGCAAAGATTAATGGATATTTTAAAAACATATATAAGCCATGAAACAATTTAACAGTAACCTCACTATGCTTCCTAAAAGATGCATGGCTTTCAAAAAGCTACATGTAGGGAAAAAGCTACATGTGGGATCTTGGTGCTACAACTGCTTTCCACTGCAGCAGATTTAAAAAGAAAAAGTTCTTCCTGACAGTTTTTCTTGAAATCTGAACACAACACAAAGCTTTTTGCGTTGTTCATGATTTTCCAAACCAAACATCATTGACATGAAAGTCAAACCCTGAAAAGGAAAAGGCTGATAGGTTTGACCCCATAAAATTTAAACTCCTATGCAGAAAAACATACCTTAAATGACAAATATCAAAGTAGGTACATACATACCTATGTGCAACATAGGTATTGTTTGAAAGGTTAGTAGCCTTTTTAGCATGAGCTTTTTTAAAACATATGTTTTTTTTAAAGACTGTTTTTTTTTTAAGTAATCTCTACACCCAATGTGGGGCTTGAACTCACAACCCCAAGATCAAGAGTTGTATGCTCCACCTGACTGAGTCAGCCAGGTGCTCCTAATGTGAGTTTTTATAATTCAATAAGAAAAAGACAAATATTCCCAAGGAAGATGGGGGAAAGTTTATAACATATGATTGCCCAAATGGACAAAAAAAAAAAAAAAAAAAAAAAAAAAGACGTAGCAAAAATCAGTTTCTGTTCATCAAAGAAACTAAATGAGATACCATTTATCACTTTGCCAAGTTGGATTCCAAAGCACCTGCCCCCCACCAAGAAAAGATGTAAAAAATTTTGAGCCCATCAATAACAAGCAAAGAAATGCAAGAAATCATTTCCCATCTCCCAAATTAGCAAAGAATGAAAAAAACAGTAAGACTGATGTGCTGAGGAAGGAACAGGGCAGAGAGAAGATAAAAATCCCTACATGGCACTAATGGGAGAATAAATAGAAAAACAGCAGAAATCTGGCCCAAGATAAGTACCAGGGAGAGAGAATAAAGGGTGGGAGAGATGGAGCAAGAAGTGCTCTTTTTGGTCATTTCTACTAATATTAACCTCTATGTTTCTAAATAGCAACCCTTGAATTTTTCAATTTGACACGTTGTCTATTAAGTCAACTCTTACCCCATCTGTCATTTCTTCTGGCCTCCCAGCGTCTCTCTCCCAAAACTTCCTGATTCATCACTTTCAGATATTTCTACTGCTGTTTATCATGCACAGGAGTTTAGGTTTCTCTCACTCTGCCTTTTCTGCATTCTGTTCTTCCAATATAATGATACCTCATCTGGGGACTAAATCTATATTCACTATTATCTTTACTATGATGATGTATATTTTTTCACTGCATATCAAGTAATACACAGTTGACCTTTGAACAACACGTTTGAACTGTATGGGTCCCCTTGTTTTTTTGTTTTTTAATTTTAGAGAGAGAGAGACAGTATGAGTGGGGGAGGAAACAGAGGAAGGGAGAGAGAGAGAAAGAGGGAAAATCCCAAGCAGGCTCCACGCTTAGCCCAGAGCCCGACCTGGGGCTTGATCCCACAACTTTGGAATCATGACCTGAGCAGAAGTCAAGAGTCAGTTGCCCAGGCCACCCAGGCACCCCTGTGTGGGTCCACTAGTGAGTGGATTTTTTTCAATAACTACAGTACAGTACTGTAGATGTATTTTCTCTTCCTTATAATATTCTTAGTAACATTCTCTTCTTTCTGGCTTACTTTATTATTAGAATATAGTACATAACACATATAACATATAAAATATGTGTTAACTGACCATTTATATCATTGGTAAGGCTTCCGGTCAACAGTAAGCTATTAGTAGTTAAGTTTGGGGGGAGTCAAAAGTTATACATGGATTTTCGACTGTGCAAGGCAGGGTAGTTGGCATCCCTAATCCCGGCATTGTTCAAGGGTCAACTGCACTCTCATTCCATATCCTTTCTTATATAACTTTGTGTTTTACTGTAAGTTAGGAGTTGCTTTGTTTTTTCATTTGCTTGCTTATCTTGAAAGTCTGACCAAGTCTTCCAACATCCTTCAGTAGCTCTGTGATACTCCTTTTCCTCTCCCCACCCCCCTCCCAGTAATCTCTACACCCTATGTGGGGCTCGAACTTATGGCCCTGAGATCAAGAGTTGCATGCTCTTCTGACTAAGCCAGCCAGGTGCCCCTGTGATACTCCTTTTAATACAATTTCCCCCAGATTCAAATCCATCAGGTTTTTTTTTTTTTTTTTTTTTTTTTTTTTTTTTTTACCAGTTTTACTGTTTTTCCTGGGGATATCCCTCCTGGCCTTCTGTCCAGCATACACTGGTTGCTCCCCAGCCCTGTAGCACAGCTACCATCCCAGCACTTCCCCTCACCATCATCTTTAGAATTCCCTGTGTCTGTTTCCTGTGTTGGATCCTGTTCCCAGATCCCATGTCTTCTTCATTCTTAAGTTACTCTCTCATCCTAGTGGGACACACTTCTCCATAGCTTTTTGAATTTTTTGAGTGTCTGCTGGTCTGTACATGTCTTTACTCTGCCCATGCACTAGACTGATAGCCTGGCTGAATGTGTCGGTCAGGATGGGTTATGTTATAGTGAGATAACAAACAACTCCAAAATCTCAGTGGTTTAAAATAATAAAGTTTTTGGGGTTCCTGGGTGACTCAGTCAGTTAAGCATATGACTCTTGATTTTGGCTCAGGTCATGATCTCATGGTTCACAGGATTGAGCCCCATGTCAGGCTTAGTGCTGACAGTGCAAAGCCTGCTTGGGATTCTCTCTCTCCCTCTCTCTCTGTCCCTCCCCTGCTCATGCACGTGCACTCTTTCTCTCTCTCTCAAAATAAATGTTTTTAAAAAATAAAGTTTTTTTATAGCAGATTTACTGATATATAATTCACATACCACAAATCCAGGCTTTTAAACTGTAACATTCAGGTTTTTAATATATTCACAATGTTGTGGGACTATCACCACTAATTCCAGAATATTCCATCACCCTAAAGAGAAATCTCATATCCATTAGCAGTCAGTCCCCATTTTCCCCTTCCCCTAACCTCTGGAAACATGTATCCACTTTTTTTTGTCTATGGATTTGCCTGTTCTGGACGTTTCACATAAATGGAATTGTACAATACGTGGCCTTTTTTGACTGGCTTCTTTAACTGAGTGTAATGTTTTCAGGGTTCATCCATGTTGTGACATGTATCAGTACTTCACTCCTTTTTATGGCTTAATAAATCCACTGTATAGATATATCACATTTTATATATCCATTCACCAGTTTATGGACATTTAGGTTGTTAACACTTTTTAGCTATTATAAATAATGCTGCTCTGAACACTTGTATACTTGTTTTTATGTGTACATATGTTTTCAATTCTCTTGAGTATACCTGTAAGAATGGAATTACCATTATGTTTAACTTTCTAAGGAACTGTCAGACTGTTTTCCAAAGTGGCTGCATTATTTTGCAATCCAGCCAGTAATGATGAGGATTTAAATTTATCCACATACTTGCCAACACTTTTTATCATTTTTTAAAAAAGGAGTCTTGGGGCACCTGGGTGGCTTAGTCGGTTAAGCATCCAACTTCGGCTCAGGTCATTATCTCATGGTTCTTGGGTTCGAGCCCCACGTGGGCTCTGTGCTGACAGCGCAGAGCCTGGAGCCTGCTTCAGATTCTACGTCTCCCTCTCGCTCTGCCCCTCCTCAGTTTATGCTTTGTCTCTCTCTCTCTCAAAAATGAATAAATGTTAAAAAAAATTGTAATAATAATAAAAAAAGTAATCTCTCTGTCCAACACGGGGCTTGAATTCACAACCTTAAGATCAGGACTCTCACAATCTACCGACTGAGTCAGCCAGGTACTCCTTACCATGTTTTTGTTGTCACTGTTGACTTTTTAGCCATCCTAGTGGATATGAAGTAGTAAAGATTTATTTTTCAACTCAAACCATGTCTCTTGCCTTGGTGTCCTGCTGTCTGTCAACCAATACATAGACCATTAGTCAACACAGAAACCACGCCCTATGTCCTGGGCTATGTTCTCTGCTGAAGGATATAAAGAAGGTTAATGCCCGTGACTTTGAGGATCTACTCTTTATTTACCAAATACAGGAAAGTTAACACAAGGCAGTCTATGGTCAGTACCAAAATTCTTACTGGGACAACTAGGGCCCTGCAGGTTCTGGCTTATGTCTCTCTCCAACTTTGTCTCTTTTCACCTGTTTCCTACTTGTACTGTTCTCACTTTTTTTTTTTTTTTTTTTTTTTTTCCCCTTTAATGTTATCAAGTTTCTTTCTGCCTCAGAGCCTTTCCCCGCCCTGTTCTTTCTCCTGGAGATCTTCTCTCCCAACACATACGACATTACCTCATTCTCTTGGTTTCAGCTTCATTGTTACCTTCACAAGGACAACTTTCCCATCACCCAAGCCAAGGCTGGCTCACTGTTCTATATGCTCATCACCTTGCTCTTTATCTAATCACAGTAGGCATGGTGGGGAGTGGAGCTGTGAGGGATTAAATGCCTAGGTTCTGGAGCCAGACTGTCTGGGTTCCAGTTCTGCCTTTGAGACTTACTAGCTGTGTAACATCAGGCAAAATACTTTACCTCCTTGGATACAACTATAATAGAACCTAGCATATAAAGCCATCGAGAGGGTTAAAAGAAAAAAGTCATTTATGTCACCTGGGACTTGTTTGGTATTCTTTAAATGCTAGCCCTTATTTTCACAGTTATAAATTTAACAATTTTTTTATGTAGATTAAAAAGAAGCATGCCTCATCAGTGCTGTATCCTCAGCACCTAGCACAGTACCTATCACATAGTAGGAATTTAATAAATATTTGTGAGTGAATGAAGGCCAAGTGTATCCCACAGGATATCAGAGGAAGGAAAGGCATTTTAGGGAGGAGATGGCCAACCCCAATCAATTGGTAGTGACATTCTGGAGTCCTGTGTGGAGAAATGATTTTGAAGTTGCATGTGGGTTCACAGTGGGCTGTAATTGATTAAACATGTCTGCCAAGGCACTGGAAACAAAACAAAACAAAACAAAACCCCTGCAAAGTAAGCACTAAGGTTTTGACATCTCTGCTATAGAGAATACTCACTATCCTATTGGAAACAGCCTGGAATTGTGAAATGACCACAGTTTGCCTCCTTTGTCTCAACTGCTTCCCCACTCCCTGACCTTCCATCTTTCCCCTGGGCACTCTGGGCTCTGTGTTGCATTCATTGTAAAGGCCCTCTGCTGCATTGTGTTTCTTTATTTGGGCTGCTCTCTGCACCTATTTCCATCAGCTTTACTTCAGCTGTCTCACTCCTGCTCTGATAGGCAACGAAAATGAGTTGAACCAATCCACTAAAGACCCTAAGATGACTGGACTTGACTCTTGATTGTGTTTTCCATTCCATTTAACCTGCAGTTAAATCTAGCCTGGGGGTGGGGTGTGTGTGTGTGTGTGTGTGTGTGTGTGTGTGTGTGTGTGTGGTATAGGGCTGGGTAACCATGCCATGGTGGAGAGCAGGGGAGCGGGCGGCCAAGGAGGCCTAGTGAAGTGGACCAGAGTGAGGGCATATGCACACTCCATGCCTGCCACACTGGAAAGTGAGTCCAGTGCTGCCACAGCCTCCAACTTCCCAAGAGAACCCAGAAATCTGGATTTTTACATGAAATCTCCCTAGTTTCAAATGTTTGCAATTAAATAAATTTTAAAGAAAGCAATGGGTAGACCAAAGAAAATGGTGTTGGGCTGTACTTGGCCCATTTGCTATCCCTGAGTCTGCCCTTACTAACCTTTCCAATCCCTCTGCAATGGCCTGGTCCTTCAGAATCCAGCCTTCCGTGACTTTCCCTTCATGACACCACCTCAATCCTTTCGTCAGAAATCTTTCTTTTTGTAGAACACTCTGGGGGTCCCTCATGGTAATTAGCATCGTGAGATCTGCTTGTGTTCCTGCCAGGTACCAGGCATTCCCCATTTCATTCTCTCAGCCGCCCAGTGAAGTATTTGCACATTTAGAGATGGTGGGGGAGGGGGAAGGGACGCTGAGCTCTTGCTGGGGTCATAAAGCCAAAGAGTTAAGTGTTGGCGCTGAGATTCCAACCCCTCAAGTCTGGTCTCTACCTTTTATGGCACTGCCTCCTTAAACTCCTCAGCCGCAGGGCCGTGGTGTCGTCGCCTCGGGACTCAGTACTGACTCTGCCTGCGAGACTCGCGGGCCTCCTGCCTTTTCTCTTCCCGCCTTTTGGCCGCAGCGTTTCCCTCTCCGGGTTTTCTCGCTCACCGCCCTTCTCAGGCGAAAATCCTCTTCCGCGCTTTGCGGAGAGCCGGGAGTGGAGGCGGTAACGCGCACGCGCGCAGGGATCCGGCCCGGGCCGAGCGCGCGGCCCGGCGATTGCGGGTGAGGGAAGGGCCGGGGCCGGCGCCGGCGGGATGGCCGGTCCGGGGGTGGGGGAAGGGGGTCTCGGGGCGGGGCGGGCGGGGACCTCGGCGAAGGCTTCAGGACTCCCTGGGCATGCGGCGACCGGAGGCCAGAGCCCGGGGCGGGGCCGCTGTGGTCGGACGGGCGCGTTGGGCCGGGGGAGGACTTGGGCCGCCTTGACGCGGGCGCCCAGCCGGTCCGGGGCCCGTGACGCGGGCGGGAGGCGGGTGCGAGGCGGCTCCTCCTCGTCGCGAACTCTCGGTGACCTTGGCCAAGTCACTTCATTCCCCCCTCCCGAGCCGGCGCCTTCGTCTGTAAAGTGCGAATTATAAGCCCTGCCTACTAGATGGGGCGTTTTAAGGTTCGGTGGCGAGACCTCGGCGGAGTACGTGGAGTACCGGGCGGTTTGCCGGGGACTGCCCACCCTGGGGCGGGGGAGAGGGGCCTTCCTGGGACAGCGTTTTGTTGCAGCCTTTGGGCAGGAGTTCTCCTTTGGAGATTTTAGAGACTCCAGAGAATTACGAAATAGTTGCAAAACTTTTAACGTAAGAAAGAAACTTGAAGGGCTTCCTTGAGGCCCACGTTGCCCTGCTGTTAGGAGGGTGCTCACGCCCTGGCGGTGGAGACGCGAGGGTGCTCACGCCCTGGCCGTGGAGACGCTCCGAGAAGATTTAGAAAATCGTGTGGAGCAGCCGAGCGAGCGACACCCTTAGCTTTGGAAGAATTGTTTGTGATTTCTGTTGTTTGCCAAAACCCTGTATGGGATTTATGGTGCTGGCCAAGCAAGTTTAGTATGTTCCATGTGAGGCCTTTGTGAACAGTGGATTTAGTCATCTTTACAGTAAACGGATTTTGTAGAGATTGAGTATGGAGGGTCCTAATGGTGCCAAAAGCCTTTTTGATTGGTGGTGTGGGATCTCAGGAGCCCTCCCTATGGTGGGCAAAGGTCTGCGGTGTAATGGACACTCCATTTATGAACGATAGGTCACAAAAGAAGCGTATTAGATATTCTAGGTTGGAAGACGTTTATAGAGTCTTTGAATTGACTTAAACTGAAACTTCTCACTGCAGGTGACTAGTATGCAGATACCCATTCTCTGACTTGCTGGCCCTCTACTGACATGGCCCACCGGGGTGGGGAGAGGGACTTCCAGACTTCTGCCCGGCGCATGGGCACCTCGCTGCTCTTCCAGCTTTCAGTGCACGAGCGGGAGCTGGACCTGGTTTTTCTGGATCATAGCTATGCCAAGCCATGGAGTGCCCACCCAGATGCCAGTAGTGCTCGCCCCACCCGCATGCTCTTTGTGACTCCCCGGAGGCAACATGAAAGTAACATGTGAGTTTGGGCTTCTCTCCTAAGGGCTGCTGTTGCCTTAATTGGGCAGTAATCAGATGGTGGAGATTAGAGAGAATTTTATTGTGGAAGCTTGTATCGGGGGCCTTGGATACTTACTTCAGTCATCTCTGTTAAGCAGTGTGGGGATATCAGGCCTATATGTAGACCTTTGCATTCAAGACATCTAACAAATTAGGAAAGCAAACAACATCTACATAATATGGTATATAATATAGGTATCTATAATAGGACTTATATGGAAAGAGTGAAGAAAAAGGCTGAAGAGTTATTACCACTCAGGATTAGACTCATTCCCCTTGGTCTGGTGTTCTGGCTTGTTCCAACACTGGCAGCAATAACCTTTTTATGGTGATGTGATTTCCTTTTGCTGGCTTCACCCAGCAAAGTTTAGGAGCATATTCCAAGACCTTGCTTTCTCTCTTAGCTTGTCACCACCCATGGGTGCTAGGTCTGATTATATTTTCAACTGGACGACATTATAGGGTAAGGACTTTTTAAATAAACTTACTGTGTAATATTCATACAGTTACATTTGGCCTAAATAAACTTGTTTAGCAGTTCTTTTGAGCTTTAAGGTATGGTATTCGAATTCTATTTGCAAATTGGTTGATATATTCTATTTTGATGATCAAATCATGGCCTTAATAATTTTATAAACTTTTGGGGGGAAGAGACTTTTTTTTCTTTGTTTTACTCTGATTCAATGTCTAATCTTTACCACAGATTTTAGGTTTGTTGGTGAATAGAGATCTTGGATTTTGCTTCTTTATATCTCTCATTGAGCCTTAATGAGCTAGAGGTACCATGATGTGTGTGTTTTAAACAGTGTAGAATAGTGGTTTTATTTCATTTCCCAGTGAAGGCAGCATTTTGTTAGCTCTTTTAGTTGTACAGGGCGGGCGATTTGTGACTTTTAGGGATAATCCAGCATAATCTTGCCTCTGGCCTAGGGCATAACGAAGAGCTCTTTTAAAGCTTCTTGTTAACGTTGAAACTCCTATGTTCAGATCTCATGATATTTTCTTTAAGTGACATTCTGTGGACTTGCTCATTTCAGTGCTTAGAAAATTATTTCCTCTTATAAGCCATCTCCACATACAGGTCCTGAAAGTGGGAATTTAGCATGTTTTAGGGACTCTTTTTAAGTCATTGTGCCTAGAATATGGTTATAGTGAGGGTGTTCGTGGGAGCTAGGGGAGAAGTAGGCACAGACTACCTCGTGTAAGAATTTGATGAGTGATAAGAAGTCACTGAAGGATTTTAAGCTAGAGATTGGATTTATATTTTTAAAAAATCGCTTTGAATTTTTATTGAATAGATACAGTTCAGAAGTGGAAATAGAGAAGGCTTGCTAGGAGACTATTGTAGTAGTGGGGGCCAGAGATTGTGACAGGTTGGATAGGGGCAGGAATAGTACAGATGGAGAAAAAGGATGGCCTTGAGATATATTTCATAGGTAGAGCCAACAGGACCTGCTGTGGTGAGTTGGAAAGATGGCCCAGGACTGAAGGGAAAGGTGAAATTAGGATGACTCAGATTTTTGGCTTAAGTAGCTGGGTGGTGCTATGAGTTGGGGACTGGGGGCTTGGAGGATAGGTTTGGAATTATGAAATCCAGAGTTCCTTTTTATTTTTTTATTTTTTTATTTTTTATTTTAAAAAAAAATTTTTTTTTTTCCAACGTTTATTTATTTTTGGGACAGAGAGAGACAGAGCATGAACGGGGGAGGGGCAGAGAGAGAGGGAGACACAGAATCGGAAACAGGCTCCAGGCTCTGAGCCATCAGCCCAGAGCCCGACGCGGGGCTCGAACTCACGGACCGCGAGATCGTGACCTGGCTGAAGTCGGACGCTTAACCGACTGCGCCACCCAGGCGCCCCCAGAGTTCCTTTTTAGACGTACAAGTCTAAGTGCCTTGCCCAGTGTCTGGTCCAGAGAAGATAATCAGCTCTTTCACCCACCACCCAATCTAGCTGCACATTATTTCACTTCGTTTCATAATGATGTAGTTATTCCAGCTATTGGGAATGGGTGTCATTAAGATCATTGGGGTCAGAAAGTTAAAGTGATGTTTGGTAGACAGCCAATAGACAATTTTTATTGGAATAGTATTTTGGGTGACTAAGTTGGTACAGCGAAGAGCCCTTATGGCACTAGGATTTCATTAACATTTTAAAATATGAAAGACCCATCACATGTCCATTTCTATTTGTTTCTGTTCTAGGCCTCTTACACAATGAGTTAAATAACTAAGGTGTCTACATTCCAGGCGATCTGTCTTAGACAATCATAGACTTTTACAGCCTATAATTAACTACGGGTTGACTTGCTAACGAAAGGGAAAGTATGTAAGAATAATTTAAAACTCTAGACTAGCACTGTCCAACAGAACTCTCAGCAATGAAAAAATGCTCTGTATCTGTGCTATCTAACATAGTAGCAGCTAGCCACATCTGTCTGTTGAACACTTGAAATGTGGCTAGTGCAACTGAGGCACTGAATTTTTAATTCTGTTTAATTTTTTTTTTTTTCACGTTTATTTATTTTTGGGACAGAGAGAGACAGAGCATGAACGGGGGAGGGGCAGAGAGAGAGGGAGACACAGAATCGGAAACAGGCTCCAGGCTCTGAGCCATCAGCCCAGAGCCTGACGCGGGGCTCGAACTCACGGACCGCGAGATCGTGACCTGGCTGAAGTCGGACGCTTAACCGACTGCGCCACCCAGGCGCCCCATAATTCTGTTTAATTTTTATTTAAACAGTTGAATGTGGCTTATAGCTACTGTATTGGAAAGCACATCTAGGTGCAAATAGAATATATTTGTCTTTTAAAAACTACAGGTGTTTGTTATTTTTTGTATGGACTCACTTAAAAATGACTTTGTGTTCCCCCAGCACATAACAGCATGTCAGAGATCTAGACAAGTGTGGGAAAGATGACTTTGGATCATAATTTTCTTGTGGGTATACTATGCTTATACATACTTTAAAACTGATTATATTAAAGAGTCATTTTTTGGCAACCAGATGATCGTTAAAACACCTGTGTTGTGTGAAGTACGTGTGGCCTGGTCCTATTTCCTCACCTGTTTACAGTGAATCAGACGTCCCAATAGATGTGGAGACAGTCACATCAACCCCTGTGCCGCTCTACGACAATCAGAAGGCACGCAGTGTGATGAACGAGTGTGAACGGCATGTCATCTTTGCCAGGACCGATGCAGATGCTCCTCCTCCACCAGAGGACTGGGAGGAGCATGTCAACAGGTAGGCCGCTGCTCGGGAGGACTGGTCACTACAGGGTTAATAGTCATCACATTGTAAATATTTTGTATCATCATCTTCATTGAAACACATCTGTTAGGAGCTTATTTCATTTGCAGCCACACAAGTCAGAATGTTTTCTTTTTTGTTGTTTATTTTAGAGAGAGAGAGAGAGCACATGTGCACAAGAGCACACACAAGTGGGGGACGGGCATAAAGAGAGGGGAACAGAGGATCTGAAGAGGGCAAATCAGAATGTTTTCTTAACTCTCTGTGTTATAACTCTCAGCTCAGGATGCAGTGAGGTGCTTGAGGAGGGCTTGCGTCTTACCCATCTTTGCATCCCTGACACCTAGGACACTGCCTGGCACATAGTAGGCATATAATAAATGTTTATTGAATAAGTAAATGAATCAAATATGATAGGTATGACTAGTTCTGTATTTTCCATAGTACAGGTTTTATATGATATGGGACTACAAACAAACCATTAAATAAGAGTACATTTGTAAGATACTGTACTTATATGGTCTATAACTAGAGTAATGAAAATGTTTTGGAGTCGCTTGAAAAGCTAACAGATGTTTGATTTGCATGGCTTTTAAAAATAGTTTTGCAATCTGGTTTTCAGGGAACACTTCAGCCCATTTTCATGAGTTTATTAGCTGATTTTATTCCCATGCTTCCTACTGACCCAGGGGACTCCACTCTTCTCCAGCTCATTTGTCATTGTTTCTTTAGCATACTTTGTTCTACATTTTTTTTAATGTTTTATTATTTACTTTTGAGAAAGAGACAGAGTGTGAATGTGGGAGGGTCAGAGAGAGAGGGAGACACAGAATCTGAAGCAGGCTCCAGGCTCTGAGCTATCAGCACAGAGCCTGACACACGGCTCGAACTCACAAGCTGTGAGATCATGACCTGAGCTAAAATTGGATGCTTAGTGGACTGAGCCACCCAGGTGCCCCTAGCATACTTTTTTTTTTTTTAAGTTTATTTATTTATTTATTAGAAAGAGAAGGTGCAAGTCAGGGAGGGTCAGAGAGAGAGGGAAAGAGAGAATCCCAAACAGGTTCCACACTGTCAATGCAGAGCCCGATGGGTTTGAACCCATGAACTGTAAGATCATGACTTGAGCTGAAGTTGGATGCTTAACTGACTGAGCCACTCAGGTGCCCCTCCTTTAGCGTTTGTTTATTTTTTACTTACTGCATGATAGTGTTATGAAGATAAAATTTATGTACCATACAAATTACCTATTTAATGTGTACAAACAGTGGTTTTTACTTTATGCACCACCACAATTTGGTGAACATTTTTGTCATCCACAAAAGAAACTGTACCCATTAACAGTCACTTCCATTTCTTCCCAACCCCTTCAAGCCCTGACAACCTCCAGTCTACTTTCTGTCTCTCTAAATTTGCCTACTCTGGATGTTTCATATAAATGGAACCATATAGTATGTGGCCTTTTGTGTCTGTCACTTAGCATAATATTTTCAAGATTCATTCATGTTGTAGCACCAGTTAATACTTCATTCCCTTTTATTGCTGAAATTCCATTGTGTGGATATACCACATTTTGTTTATCCATTCGTCACTGATGGATATTTGGGTTGCTAACATTTTTTGACTATTTTGAATAATGTTGCTATGAACATTCATGTACTTATTTTTTTGTGGACATATGTTTTCAGTTCTCTTGCATATATACCTAGGAGTGGAATTGCTGGGTCATATGGTAACTCTTTTTAACTTTTGAGGAATTTCAGATCATTTTCTTTTAAAAAATTGTTTTTAATCCTCAAATCAGTTTTCTAGGTGTGCAGGATGGTTTAGTGTTGATCTGGCTATTTCATGGACACGAGACACAGAAAAAACTTCCGTGCTGTTCTGCCATCTTGGCTCCTCTTTTTAAAAAATTTTTAAAAATGTTTATTTTTGAGAGAGACACACACACACACACACACACACACACACACACACACACACACAGAATGCGAGCGGGGGAGGGACAGAGAGAGGGAGACACAGAATCCGAAGCAGGCTCCAGGCTCTGAGCTGTCAGCACAGAGCCTGACGCGGGGCTCGAACTCACAGACTGCAAGATCATGACCTGAGCCGAAGTCGGACGCTCTACTGACTGAGCCACCCAGGCGCCCCTCCTCAGACCATTTTCTAAAGGGGCTACACCATATTACATTCCCACCAGCAGTGTGTGAGAGTTCCAGTATTTTCACATGTTGGCCAGTACTAGTACTGTCTGCCTTTTTAATTTTTATTATTATTCTAGTGGATGTGAAGTGACATCTCATTGTGGTTTTAATTTGCATTTCCCTGATGGCTCTATCTCTATTTATCTACTATGTGTAAGGGAATGTTAAAATCTTTACATCAATAGTTGATAGGTAGTAAACTTGCCATAATGATGGAGATCTCTTGTTTTATAGTAAAGAGGAAGAGGTAGTTAGATAGGAAGAAGGGTACAAAGGTTTGAGGCAATTGGCATGATTTATGAATCTGGTCAGAAACAGGGAATGAGATTGAACAGGTATACTTGTGTAAGCAAAGTAGTAGCTATTGTAAGAGGAGCCGTTCTGCACCTGGGTGAAGAGCTTGTGAAAAAGTTGTTTGGGGTCTTGAATTGGAATTAATGTTGTGCCCTAAGAAGGAGAAATGCTCTCCAGAGCTTCACCTAAACAGGGACACTTCTGCTGTAATTGAAGATCAATGACTGGAATATTACCAGAGTCAGTGAATTCAGCAAAATGGCTTATCACCATTGTTACAGTTAATAGTAATAAAAAAAAATAGTGACAATGGTAGTAACAAAAAAGAACTACCATTTGTTGAGTGCTTCCTAGGTGCCAGGCATTGTGCCAAGCGCTTCATATGCATTACTTCTTTTAATCCTCACTATAATGCTCCGAGATATATCCCTTCTCCATCTCTCTTTTATAAGATGAAGAAACTGAGCTCAGGGAGTTTAAGAAACCTTAGTTTAGGAAGTGGTGGAGCAGAGATTTATCCAAAGCAAGCCATCTGAGTCCAGAGTTCAGTGTTTTTGGCTGTGTACCCTTTCTTTAAGGGCACATCTGTCAAAGAGACACCAGTTAGTAGTGGCTGAACAGGGTGGCCTCACACCATCCTTTTGTGGTGTTATTGGCTGCCTTGTCCTCAGTTTGCAATTTCTGAAACTGCATGGGAAAAATGCATGAAGTTTTTTTTATCTGTTCACCATGGTCGTGATCAAGAAGTTTTGGGGGACTCTTCAAACGTAACCAAAGTCATTAGAGACTTAATGCATGTGAATATCAGTTTCTTAATTTATAAGAAGAGAAATAACTTGCAAGGCAGATGAGATACGGGGGTGGCCTGGCCAGAGCATCGATTCTCAGTTGGAGTCTGGGAAGCTGTTCTGTTCCAGAAATGGGTGGTAAGTGGACATTTTGCTCTGGAAGCACCCTCCTTCAACAAGACAGCTAGCACCCATCTTTCCTCAAAGCAAGATGGGCCCACAAAGTAGGCCAGGGTACATCTTCACCTGCCCAGTCCTGCAGAGAAACATTGACCGAGTCTTATCTTTGGCTTGTCTTTCTCCATGTGGATCTCCATCCTTCTGTTATGACATTGCCACAGATTGAAATGATTAATTAGCGCTCAGTTTATCTCAGATTATTTGTTTTTTAGTGTCTGATGAGATTTTGGAGGCGTCTTCTCATTAGCAACAGGCTTACAAACCATCTCTTCAGGTAGGTCACTTTTGCACATAGCTAATTTCATTATTTGATGATACTTACTGGCTTCAATTTCAGAGGCCACCATTTTATGACCTTGTACCTCCCCACCCTCACCCCCTGAATTCTGGATGTGTAGCCTGTGTAGAGCTTGCAGTTAGTTCCCTCTGCTCTGATTATAATCATCTTGTTTCCATTCTTTCCTTGACTTGATTGTTAAATTGCTGCTTCTTTTCTTCCTGTATAAAATCATGTAAAATTACCATTTCCCACATCAAGAACTCATGGGCTATAGGACAGCACTCTAGAAATCTGTTTTTCCTCAGAGCTTATTGATCTATCAGTAGAGTCAGAAACTTAATTTTTATTGTTAGTGCCCCTTTTCCCCCTTTTGAATTATTTTGGTAGAAACTACCTTTAGATAGCTTTCTGTGTATAGATAATTAGGGCCACCTCCCACCCCCAACTAACTCTTTCTCTAGTAAGGCCTGATATTTTGTGAAACAGTTTAAATATCCCTCTCTGCCTGATTTAATTGTCTAGATCAGGGGTTGGCACACTGTGGCCCTTGTACCAAATTTGACCTATTGCCTGTTTTTCTATGGCCCATGAGCTAAGAATGTTTTTTCCATTTTTAAGTGGTTGAAAAAAAGTCAAAAGACACGTGAAATTCAGATTTCTGTGTCCATAAATATAGTTCCGTTGGAACACAGTCATGCACGGTATTTAGGTATTGTTCATAGCTGCTTTTGCACTATACCCACAGAGTTGCAAAGTGGTGACCCAGACCAAATGGCCCACAAACTCTGAAATAACAAAGTCCGTTATAACAAAGTTTGCTAACCTCTGGTTAGATCGTGTTCTTATATCTGCATGTCAAAGTCATGTGACGTGGACAACCTTTGAAAATGGTTTACATTTGCTGGTATAGCAATGTTGTCCTGAGGAAGTTGGACTGGCTTTTTTTTTTTCTCCCAGATGTTTTGTCAAATGCCAAGTTTAATTAGATGCACAGCTTTTGGAAGACATTTAACAAAATACTTCTGACACATATTTCTCAGCATTGCTCAAATGAATTTTAGGACATTTCCAACATTTCAGTAAAAGAATCTAGTGTCCTCAAGCAGGTTGTCTTATCTTAGAATTCAGAACTTCTGAATTCACCCAAAGGAAAATTGTTCCCCATTTAAAATTTGCTCTAATTATATTTCTCCATATTGTGTGTATCTATCTGTGTATTAACCTTAATTGGATGTTTGATATTTTGAGTCTAAGATCCTTGAGTTGTTTTTCCCTCTCCCACTCCCTCCCTCTTCCTTTTTGCCTTTCTCCTAGTGTCTAAACAAAGAATTTTTATAATCTGAAAAAAATAAGTGTGGCCTATTCGGTCTCTCTGATGTTCTTTGTCTCTCCTCGTTTGACTTTTGGTTAAAAAGAAAATCCTTTAGACATTTTAATATTGAGTTAGTCTCCTTTAAAACAGAGAATAGATTGCCTTTGAAAGTATCTGGCTTTTCTGGGACCAATGTGACTTTGGCTGCTTTGGATAAGATGAGCCAGAGGTCAGACATCATTCAGGTTCTATCAAAGCTTGGAGAACATGAGATTATGTGATCTCATCTAAGAAATGAAGAAAAGGCACTTTTGCACTCATGAAAATTGAATTGGTTTAGGTGGGGGAGCACATTGACTCACCGCAGTTCCCATCAGCTATTTGACTGTTTAGACTTGTATTTAAAGTTCTGTCTCCTGTTTTTAAAATTTTCCTTAATTATATCTTTTGCATGCTCTTTATCTTAATCTTGGGTTAGATCATTTTTTTTTTCCTGCCCACTTAATTTTCCAGCCTCCCACGAAGCTAACAAAATATAGAGAACACGTTTCAGTTCTTGGAATCACTTTGTTATATATCCAGCAACAATCCTAAGAACTTTTTCTGGGATTTAGACTCTCAACCTTGTGGTTTTTCAATTTAATTTCAGCTGTCGTTGGTGTATGGTAGTAATTTCTAAGTAGCTTTCTAGCCCCCATTTTGTTCACATCATTTTCCTTGCTCTCATCATTTTGGGTTTTAGAATAAATATAGAGTAAGAAAAACAAATAGAGAAAACATCCTGTTATATAATAAAGAACAGGATAATTTTGGAAATGCTGTTGGTGCCTTGTAAATAAATTATATCTTATTCTCTGTCCTTGGAATTAAAGTATGCAACATGATTGATAGACTTTGGGAAAACACAAGAGATTATTGAACATGAAGAATTGTATTCATTGCTTAACCTGTTTGATTAAAAGTGAGCATTATTACCGGGGGTGAGGCTACAGTGTAATACTACTTTTGAAGTGTTGCAGTTTCTTTAAACATATTATTTTCACAGAGCTTCAAATTTGAAGTTTCCAGAACTGGAAATTTGAAATGTTTAACACAGCTAGCTTTTGATCTTTTGTTTCCACTTCAAGAAATACTTGCATTCTACAGAGATACTTGCATGCCCATATAAAGATGTAGACAGATATGTGTATGTGTGTATTGGTGGGGAAAGAAAGGGTGGTCACTGCAACTGTGTATAATAGCAATAAAAGGCACAACCTAAATGCCCACCAATAAGGTAGAACCAGCCATTAAAAACAAAGAGGTGTGTTGGGCGCCTGCGCGTCTCAGTTGGTTGAGCATCTGACTCTTGATTTCAGCTCAGGTCATGATCTCATGGTTCATGAAATCAAGCCCCGGGTTATGCTCTGTGCTGACAGCATGGTGGAAATACATCCATGTATTTCTGAGCCCACCTGAGAATCACTACCCATGAGAAAGATACTACTCATAGGAATGTGTTGTGCATTTAAATAATGTGCAGGAAAATGAGATTATGAAACAATCACAGGCCTTCCTGATCCCAAGGTATCCTGAGTCCCAACATTGAGTTGAAGCTTCTCCCCACCTCCGAAGTCAAAAGTCTCTGAAATAATCAAACCACCACAAAAACAGACTGGATTTTGATGAAGTAGCAGGAATTAAGCCAAGAGAACGAGGGGAAAATAAGAAAAAGGACAATTCCACAAAACCTGAGACTGCTTTTAGTACCCCAGGTTACAGAAGGGTGGGAAGCTTCAGAGGTTAAGGGATTTAGCTGTAGCAAGGATAGCTACTTAAGAAAGAGGGTGCTTCTGAATTCTTGATCATGGACTTCAGCTACTCTCTTAAAACTTCTGCTTCGTCAGTTATCATAGCTACCTGAGTTTTTGGTTGCTGGAAGGAGGTCCTTAGAGGTTGTGCTTTCCACACCTATTTTACAGACAAGGATACTGAAGACACACAGCAAGCTCTTTATTACAGAGCTGATTAGAGTCCTGGCTCCTAGTTAGTGTTCTCCTGGACTGTGTGTAACTAGTGAATTGTAAAACCTCCACCAAGGTGGAGATTTTATTTTTTATTTTACTGAGGACCATTATTTTCTCCCTTTCTAGAGGGTATTTACTCTAAGGACAGTATAGGGTAGTTGTAAAAAGTGAATAACAAAGGGTAATTTGCCCTGCATCTGCATATTTACTGGGCCATGTTACTAGTATTCTTAGATGACCTGTATAAAATAGGGTATCTTGGTGGTGGTGTATGATGGAAGGGATACTAGTCTGTTATAGAGTAAGAAAAATTGAGATTGTTGAAGTTTCAAGCAGCCTCCTTCAGTTTGCCCATCCTGGTATCATGAAGGGCTCAGTTGACAGTTGAACCTGAGTCCTGTTTTGGCATTCCTCTCCTGCTCAGTACCCATGTGCTTAGTGTGGTAGGGAATGTGAGGGTTGGAATCTGTACTCAGCTGTTTACAAGGCTTGGTATGTAATGTGCATACAGTTCATCCATTTATTTATTCAGCAAATGTTTAAGTGGCTCTTATGTGTCAGACACTTTTACATGCTGGGGATGTAACACTTAAAACCGATAAAAATCCCTGCCATCTCGGCATTTACATTCAAGCAGAGGGAGACAGACTAAACAAAGAAGTAAAATGGAGCATGAGGTGGGGAGCTGGCTGGAAAGGGGAATAGGGAATCTGGGTGTTGGTAGTTTTAAATAAGGTTGAGTCAGGGGAAGGCTCATTAGAAGGTGATGTTTGAGCAACAACCTGAAGGAGAAGGAGCCATTGTTTCAGGTAGAAGGGATGGATGACAAGGGCCCAGTCTGTGATGTAGAAGCTTATAGGGTGTGTGGGGGGTGGGTTGGGGCATGTGGTGAAGCCCAGTAGGTTAGGGGCAGTCAGGGATGATGAGGTTGGAGAGACTGTTGGGTCTAGACTGTAAGGAGGTGGTTGTTTTTAACTGATTGAAATGGGGCCACTAAAGGCCTTTGAGCAGAGTGACATGATCTGACTTAGGTTTTTTGATTGATTTTCTTTTTCCCCCGTAATTGATTTTCCAAACTGACTTTCCAAAAGGTTGTACTAATTTATATTTCCATCAACAAACTATGGAGAGACCTATTTTCTTACATTCTCAGAACACAGAGTATTAGTAAACTTCTTAATAACTTTTAAGTCACTAAATAATAACTTCATATTTATTTAATCTTCAATAACTTTTAATAACTTTAATGTTTAATAACCTGATAACTTTGTAACTTCACCCATTTGATAGGTGAAAAATAATATTTTATGACTTTAATTTGCATGTTTGATTTTGAAGGGAGTTTACTTTTTTTGTGTGAACTGCCTTTTCATTTTCTTTGCCCATTGTTTTTGTTTCGAGTGTTTTGTCACTTCCTCACTAATTTTCTGGAGGCTTTTTCTATTTTAATGAAATGGCAAGTAGTTTTTCCATTGCGTTTTGACTTGTTTATGATAGTTTAGTGTTTTCCTTTACAGAAGTTTGAAGTTTTTATTAATCTTTATATCTTTAATATTTATCTTTCTTTTATGGCTTCTGTTTAGGTCTTAGGTCATACTTAGAAATGTCTCGCTCATTCTGGGTAAATATATATTTGCCACTTTTTTCCTATTCCTTTTGTAACTTTATATTTTTTAATATTTAACTTTTCTACCTAGAATTTATTTTGGTATAAAGAGTGATACGTAGGTGTCCAGATTTTCTTCTTCCTATTGGCTAGTGGTCATCTCAGCGCTACTTACTTTAACCCTACTGATTGAAATGCTGCTGTGATCTCATTCCAGGTTCTCATTTGGGTCTGGCATCCACTTAAATTGTTTTTTTAAAGGTAACTTCATCACCAGTTTTTTTGTGTGTGTGTGGTTTTTTTTTTTAAGGCAGTGGGAGTTAATAAATATTGATTGGGCATCTATTACTTTCTCTTAATCTCTTTACGAAGATTACTGACCAGAGTTGGGAGTATCAGAGTCATTAAGATTGCCAGGAATGGGCTGAAGGAGGCTTTAAAAGCCCCTTGCAATGAGGTGTGATGAGGTGGGAACAAGAGCAGGAGGACTAGTTTCTAATTGCAGGGAGTTTACAGCTAAGTTGGAGGATAATACACAAAGCCTTCCCTAATCAAAGTAGAAGTGTGTATGCCAGTGGCATGTGAGGATGGTTCAGTACTAACTTACATGGAACAGACCATTCAAAAGTTAATTTGCTAATTGTGTAGTATACAGAAAAATATTAAAAATATACACAGAAAAGGGAGAGAGGTAGTGTGGGGTGGAATATTAGGGAGTGGGAGAAAAGCGTCATCTGTTACATTCCTAAAGCATTATTTTTGGGGTGCCTGGGTGGCTCAGTTAGCTAAGCATCCAGTTCTTGATCTCAGCTCAGGTCTTGATCTCAGGATTGTGAATTCAAGCCTTGTGTTGGGGTCCACACTGGGTGTGAAGACTACTTTAAAAAAGAAAGCTAATTTATTATTTATTTATTTACTTACTTATTTATTTATTTATTTATTTATTTATGTTTTTTAAAGTAATCTCTACACCCGCCGTGGGGCTCAAACTCACAACCCCGAGATTGAAAGTCACACGCTCTACCGACTAAGCCACCTAGACGCCCCCTAAAGCTAATTAAAATAGGCCTCTTATCTTAGTCTGAGGTTTTAGTACACTAAAATGCTTGTTCATGCTGTCTTTTTTTGTGAAATATTAAACTCTTGAAACTCTTGAAATTCAAATATATTTGTGCAATGGTGCCATGCTTTTATTAGTGGATTATTTTAGCCTCTAGATAATTAGCTTTGCTAGCCCTGAAAAAATTTCACTCATAACTGGTTTTGACTTGTAGTATATATATTAATATAAATGTAAACTAAGGTGACTTATGGGCAGGATTGGGACCAGAATCTAGGTCTTGTGCTTTAGCTCAGTGGTCTTAGATTAAAGCTGCTTTGAGTTATATTGTTTCACAGTGGAGACGAAAAAAAAAAAAAGTGGCGTAATCTTTGTACAGTGTACTTGCGTGAGGAGTGTCTCCGGAGTTTGACTTTAATTCCTCAGAGTTTCTCTTATAGGACTGGTTGGACAATGGCCCAGAACAAGCTCTTTAACAAGATCCTCAAAGCCCTGCAGTCTGACCGGCTTGCCCGCTTGGCCAATGAAGGGGTAAGACTCTAGAAGGGCTCTGCCTTGTTCAGCCTTACTGGCTGACTACCTTGACGATCCCCCTACCTACTCCAGTTGTTAATAAGGTGGCCCTTCACGTGTTATCACTTCGCTTACATCATCCAGGCTTGCAATGAGCCAGTACTACGCCGTGTTGCTGTGGACAAGTGTGCGAGGAGAGTGCGGCAGGCTCTCGCAAGCGTGAGCTGGGACACCAAGCTGATCCAGTGGCTGCATACCACCCTGGTGGAGACCTTGAGTCTGCCCATGCTGGCTGCCTACCTGGATGCTTTGCAGACACTGAAAGGGAAGGTAAGGCTGTGATTGGCATCTGTCCTGTCCTGGGGTAGCAGTCTCTGCTGTGGGTTCAGGAAGTGGGGTTGGGCAAGGTCACTGCCTGGTCAGCCTAGAGGACATGACTAAAGCTAAATAGGAGACGTGTTATCATTTCACGTTTTGTCTGGTGTAAATGTCTTCAGTCCTGCTGTCTCCAGGATGGAGCGTAGGGCTTGAAAACCAAAATGTACTTTAGCCTCTCTAGTCCTGTCTGCAGCTGGTGGTTTGAGTCACCTCTGAGGTCAGATGAGAAAAGAATTACCACAGAGGAGACAAAGGACTTAACAGGGAGGCGTGTTGACAAGGAGGCAAGAAGCCGACTTAGCTGTTTGGAGTACAGGATTGCAGAGTGGGGAGTTTTCCAGAGCACTGTCCATTCTAGGCTGTGCTCTCAGCAGTGGTTCCTCTATTCTCAGATTCTTCTTAGACTATCAGGTTCTGTCTCAAATTTTTAAAAATTTTTTTTAAATTTTTATTATTGAAGCATAATTGGGATATAGTTTCAGGTGTGCAGCATAGTTTCTTGACAATTCTGTACATTACTCAAGTGTTCCCCACAGTAAGTGTAGTCACCATCTGTCACCATAGAATGTTATTATAGTGTTATTGAGTATATTTCCTATGCTGTACTTTTCATCTCTGTGACTTAATTTATTTTATAATTGGAAGTTGCATCTCTTAATCCCCTTCACCTATTTCGCCTGTCCCCCAACTGTCTTTCCTCTGGCAACCACCAGTTCTCTGTATTTATGAGTCTGTTTTGTAGCTTGTTCATTTGTTTTTTAGATTCCACATATAGGTGGAATCACTTGGTGTTTGTCTTTCTCTGACTTACTTCACTTAGCATAATATCCTCCAGGTCCATCCATGTTGTCACAGATGGCAGAATCTCATTCTTTTTCATGGCTGAGTATATTCCATTATATATATACCACATCATCTTTATCCATTCATCTGTTGGTGGGTACTTGGTTGCTTGCATACCTTAGTTATTACACATAATGCTGTAGTGAACATAGGGGTGCTTATTATATCTTTTCAAATTAGTGTTTTTCTTTTTTTTTTTTAATGTTTATTTGTTTTGAGAGAGAGTGTGTGCGAGCAGGGGAGAGGCAGGAGAGTGGGGGAGAGAGAGAGAATCCCAAGTAGGCTCCATGCTCAGTGCCGAGCCCAACATGGGGCTTGATCCCACGACTATGAGATCATGACCTGAACTGAAATCAAGAGTTGGACTCTTAACTGACTGAGCTAACCAGGCACTCCAGTGTTTTCATTTTCTTTGGATAAATACCCAGCAGTGAATTTCTGGTTCATATGGTAATTCTATTTTTAATTTTTTGAGGAACCTCCATATTGTTTTCCCCAGTTGTTGCACCAATTTACATTCCCACCAATAGTGCACACAAGGGTTCCCTTATCACCACATCCTTGCCAACACTTGTTATTTTTTGTCATTTTGATATTAGCCATTCTGACTGGTATAAGGTGGTGAGTCCTTGTGGTTTTAATTTGCATTTCCCTCATGGTTAGTGATGTTGAGCATCTTTTCATGTGTTTATTGGCCATGTGCATGCCTTCTTTGGTAAAGTATTCAGGTCCTCTGCCCATTTTTTAATTGGGTTATTTATTTTTTGGTGTTGAGTTGCATAAGTTCTTTATATATTTTGGATACTAACTCCTTATCAGATCTATCATTTGCAAATATCTTCTCCCATTTAGGAGGTTGCCTTTTCGTTTTGTTGATGATTTCTTTTGCTGTGCAAAACCTTTTTATTTTGGTGTAATCCCAATAGTTTATTTTTGCTTTTGTTTTTCTTGCCTGAGGGAACATATCCATAATTATGTTGTTAAGGTCAGTGTCCAAGAGATTACTGCCTATAGTTTCTCCCTTCCTTCCTTCCTTCCTCCCTCCCTCCCTCCCTCCCTCCCTCCCTCCCTCCCTCCCTCCCTCCCTTCCTTCCTTCCTTCCTGTAATGTTTGTTTGTTTTTGAGAGAGAGAGAGAGAATAGGGGAGGGGCAAAGAGAGAGGGAGACACAGAATCTGAAGCAGGCTCCAGGCTCTGAGCTGTCAGCACAGAGCCCGATGCTGGGCTCGAACCCACGAACTGTGAGGTCATGACCTGAGCTGAAGTCAGACACTTAACTGACTGAGCCACTCAGGCGCCCCTGTGATTTCTTCTAGGAGTTTTGTGGTTTCAGATCTCACATTTAGATCTTTAATCCATTTTAAATTTATTTTTGTGTATGGTATAAGAAAGTGGTCCAGTTTCATTCTTTTGCATGTAGCTGTCTGGTTTTCTCAACATAATTTGTTGAAGAGACTGTATTTGCCCCGTTGTATTCTTGCCTTTGTCATAGAGTAATTGATTATATAAGCATAGGTTTATTTCTGGGTTGTCTATTCTGTTTCATTGATCCATGTGTCTGTTTTTATGCCTCAGTCATACTGTTTTGATTGCCATTGCCTGATAATATAGTTTGAAATCAGGGAGCATGATGTGTCTAGCTTTTGTTCTTTGTTCTTTCTCATGATTGCTTTGGATATTTGGTGGGGTTTTTTTTTTGTGGTTCCATACAAATTTTAGGGTTGTGCTATTTCTCTGGAAAGTCCTGTTGGAATTTAATAGGTATTGCATTGAATCTGCAGATTGCTTTGGGTATTTTGGATATTTTGGATATTTTAACAACATTCTTCCAATCTGTGAGTAAAAATATCTGTTTGTGTCTTTTTCAGTTTCTTTCATTAACGTCTTACATTTTTCAGTGCACATGTCTTTCACTTCCCTGGTTAAATTTATTCCTAGGTATTTTATTCTTTTTGATACAGTTGTAAGCAGGATTGTCTTTTAAATTTCTCTTTCTGCTAGTTAGTTATTAGTGTATAGAAATGTGACAGATGTTTGTATATCGATTTTGTATCCTGAAACTTTACTGAATTTGTTTATTAGTTCTTTTTTTTTAATTAAATTAAATTTTTAAAATTTACACCCAAGTTAGCATATAGTGCAACAATGATTTCAGAGGTAGATTCCTTAATGCCCCTTACCCATTTAGCCCATCCTCCCTCCCACAATCCCTCCAGTAACCTTCTGTTTGTTCTCCATATTTAAGAGTCTCTTATGTTTCGTCCCCCTCCCTGTTTTTATATTATTTTTGCTTCCCTTCCCTTGTGTTCATCTGTTCTGTGTCTTAAAGTCCTCATATGAATGAAGTCATATGACATTTGTCTTTCTCTGATTTCCCTTAGCATGATACCCTTTAGTTCCATCCACATAGTAGATGACACTTAACTGACTTGCAAATGGCAAGATTTTATTCTTTTTGATTGCTGAGTAATACTCCACTATATATATGTATATGTGTGTGTGTGTATACACACACACACACACACACACACACACACACACATCTTCTTTATCCATTCGTCTATTGATGGACATTTGGGCTCTTTCCATACTTTGGCTTTGTTGATAGTGCTGCTATAAACATTGGGGTGTCTACGTCCCTTTGAAACAGCATACCTGTATCCCTTGGATAAATACCTAGTAGTGCAATTGCTGGGTCATAGGGTAGTTCTATTTTTAATTCTTTCAGGAGCCTCCAGACTGTTTCCCAGGGTGGCTGCACCAGTTTGCATTCCCACCAGCAGTGCAAAAGAGATCCTCTCACTCCACATCCTTGCCAACATCTGTTGTTGCCTGAGTTGTTAATGTTAGCCATTCTGACAGGTGTGAGGTGGTATCTCGTTGTGGTTTTGATTTGTATTTCCCTCATGATGAGTGATGTTGAATATTTTTTCATGTGTCGGTTGGCCATCTAGATGTCTTCTTTGGAGAAGTCTATTCATGTCTTTTGCCCATTTCTTCACTGGATTGTTTTTTGGGTGTTGAATTTGATAAGTTCTTTATAGATTTTGGATACTAGCTCTTTATCTGAGATGTTGTTTGCAAATATCTTCTCCCATTCTGTCAGTTGCCTTTTAGTTTTGCTGAGTGTTTCCTTCACTGTGCAGAAGCTTTTTATTTTGATGAGGTCCCAATAGTTCATTTTTGCTTTTGTTTCCTTTGCCTCTGGAGATGTGTTGAAGTAAGAAGTAAGAAGGTCAAAGAGGTTTTTGCTTGCTTTCTCCTTGAGGATTCTGATGGCTTCCTGCCTTACATTTAGGTCTTTCATCCATTTTGAGTTTATTTTTGTGTATGGTTGAGAAAGTGGTCCAGGTTCATTCTTCTGCATGTCGCTGTCCAGTTTTCCCAGAAGCACTTGCTGCTTTATTCCATTGGATATTCTTTCCTGCTTTGTCAAAGATTAGTTGACCATACGTTTGTGTGTCCATTTCTGGGTTCTCTGTTCTGTTCCATTGATCTGAGTGTCTGTTTTTGTGCCATGAATTTGTTTATTAGTTCTAACAGCTTTTTGGTGGAGTCGTTAGGGTTTTCTGTATATAATATGTCATCTACAAATAGTGACAGTTTTACTTCTTCGTTTCTAATTTGGATGCCTTTTATTTTTCTTGTCTAATTGCTCTAGCTAGGACTAATAGTAATACTGCGTTGAATAAAAGTAGTAAGAGTGGGCATTCTTATCTTGTTCCTGATCTTAGAAGAAATCTCTTAGCTTTTCACTATTGGGTATGGTGTTAGCTGTGGATTGACCTTTTATAACCCACATCACCATTGTACTTTTCATTGTCCAGTTTCTCAAAACCTTTTTGTTTTTCTAAAGACTACCTTTAACATTAAAAAATTTTTCCTTTTCCCTAGGTCACTTTGACCTTTTGTGGGTAATGTGAAATTCCCAGAGATATTTCTTCTCAGTGTAAGCATTAGAATGTCTGAAACTTATATTTTTACACATCTGTGAGGTCACATTTCTGGTGAATAGTGAAAAATAGGATAGAGTATAAATCACAATATACACAATACATAAGTTATATTATTTTGAACACAATAACAGATTTCCTTAATATGCCAAATTTTGAAGGCAGTATTCTAGATGAAAATGCAGATTTAAAAAAAAAAATTTTATAAAATCAATATGTTCATTGAAGAAATTTAGAAAATACAGCAATCTAAAAAGGGAAGATACTAATAAATATCACTATTAATATTTTGTCATATTTTCTAACAGCACTTTTTCTCTATTTTATTTTTAATATTTTAGTAAAGTTGTGTTCCTGTGTTACTACAAATTCTTTTAAATATCTTAAATTAACCCTTAATATCTAGTTATATGGATAATTTGCTTAACCACTCTTATAGATATATTTAGGTTGTTTCATCTTTTTGATTATTATTGAGAGAGAATTTATCTTTTGCATTCCCCTCCCCCCCCCCCGTGAACCCTATATGTGTGTGTTTGTGGTTTTGATATATTTTGTTGGGAAAGGTTCTCAGAAGTAGAATCCTTTGGGAAAGGGATAGGAATGAATTTAAGTCTCTTGATGCATATCACTGGGGTCCTTTCCAGGGGATTGTATCCATTTACCTTCAGTGATGGGAGACATACTTTTCAACTATCCACTTATTTGTACTTTTGTCCCTGAGTAAAGTTTGAGAGGCTTAGTTGAAGTCTGTCTATGGCTCATAATGGGGTTCTGTCCTCCCACCCTATTACTGTTGGTGGACAGGTCTCTTGCTTCACACTGGAAGCATCTTTGCTTTTGCTTTTAGATCCCTACTTTGATTGACCGGATGCTTGTGTCATCTAACACGAAGACTGGGGCTGCAGGAGCTGAGGCCTTGTCCCTCCTGTTGAAAAGGCCCTGGGATCCTGCTGTGGGGGTGCTTTCTCATAACAAACCAGTAAGTTAGAGCAGCTCAAAACTTAACTTTGGCCCATGAAGTTTTTAGAATCCAGTCTCAGAATCTTAGCAAGAGGGTAATAAATGACTTGTTTAACTTTTCCCATTAATAACTGGTTGTGTATACTGCTTAGCATAGTTTCATAAGGAAATTAGCATTGGTTGGGATAAGAAAGGTATTGGGATACTTGGGATTTTGTGGAGCAGCACCTCTTCCTCACTGGTTCTCTGTTGGGGTTCTTTCTTCTTAGAGCAAACTCCCTGGCTCTCCTCTCATTCTCATTGCGTCCTCTGGGCCTTCTAGCTCCGTGTTCCCCACCTCACGCCGCCACCGCTTCTGGCAATCTCAGCTATCCTGCTTAGGCAAGGTATGTGTGGGAACAAGCGGAACTGTCTCCTGGGTGGACATAGAGGCTTGGAGGACTAAGCAGACAGAATGCAGGAGGGGATCAAAATGGATGGACTTAAATGTTGAGCATCCCCTCCACTCTCTTTTGGTTTTTAATTTGAATGGTGCTTATCCAAGGTTGAAAAGATTTAGGGTAGGTTAGGCAGAATTGAGAGAAGATTTGAAACTAACTTCTGCTGGTATGGCTGCCACTTTCTTTCCTTTAGGTCATCCCCGTAGCCACCCATCTGCTGAACAATGGTAGTGGAGTAGGAGTTCTGCAGTGTCTTGAGCATATGATTGGGGCAGTGAGAAGCAAAGTGCTGGAGGTGAGAATGCCCTCAGTTCACTGGGGCACACCCAGCGTTCTGGGGTTGTTCTGCACCCAGCTATAGCCTCCTGTCTTACTGTCTGCTTTCTCTTCCCGCAAAGATTCACAGCCATTTCCCCCACAAACCCATTATCTTGATTGGCTGGAATACAGGAGCATTGGTGGCCTGTCACGTAAGTAATTCCCATCTCATTTGGAGGTTGTCCTATGATAGATACTACTACTGCTGATTGCTACCACTGAGTTCTTTTTTATGTTCCAGGCACTGTGCTAGATGATCTGCCTACATAAATGCATTTTAAAGTGTAGAAGATGATTTTTTAACTTTATTGTGAAAATTTTAAGCAGAAACTTAAAAGGAGAATAGTCCTATAATAAACCCTGTGAGCCCCTCACCCAGCATTACCAGTGATTAACTTATGATCAGGCTCCTTTCATCTTACTCCTGCCCACTTTCTCTTTCCTCCGATTATTTTGAAGAAAATCCCAAATGTCATTTCATTTATATATATTTCAGCATGTATTTCTGAAAAAAATATTCTTCCCCCACCCCCAAATGTAAATACTATTCTCTCACCTAAAAAAAAAAAACAAAAAAAACCCACCAAAAAAATGATAATTGTAACAGGCATAAATTTTAATAGCTTTGGAATTTGATGTTGTGTTCATATTCTATGCCTTTCTAAGACATCAGGGAACCTTTTCTTTATTATTTTATGTACATTAGCTTGTGTAAGTGTCCCTGACCTGTCCAAAGCCCCAGTTTTCAAGTGGATCAAATAAGCGAAGTCTGTGCTGCTTCATGTCGTCTGGTTAAGTATGACATCCAGGGCCACCAGAAAAAGAGGGCTATCTCCCTAAACTCCCTGGTCCTGGGAATGGCAGAATTTAGTCAGCGACTGCAAGTGCCTGGGAGCTAACTATTAAATTCAAAAAGGAGAGATTTTCTTCATGTAAGGAAGAAGAGCAATATTTGTGTTCTCCTGATTGCATTTGCTATTAGTGGAGGAAAAAGTGAATAAGACATTAGTATAGAGAATTGGTAGGATTGGAAGCACTGAACTTCCCATCCTGTGGTTCAGCCCTCTACTGGGATCCTCTCAGGGCTTCAGTTCTCCAGGTGGTACAGTGTATCTTGTGCCCTGTGCTCTTACTGCTGCCACTATGGCTGGTACCCTTGAGGATTAGGACTGGTGGGGAGGAGATGGGAATAGCTGGTAGGTCTGGACCACCTCCGGACTCTGGGTGGTAGCTCTGGATGTAGCTACAGTGAAGTTGACCTTGAGACAAACTTTTGTATTATTTCCAGGTGTCAGTGATGGAGTACGTCACTGCAGTTGTCTGCCTTGGGTTTCCTTTACTTACTGTGGATGGTCCCAGAGGGGTAAGCATGGGGTGTAGCTGATTGCTGGGTCATTGGCTGGTAAGGGTAAGGGGGTGCATACCTCGCCCAAACTGGTTAGTGACTGTAGTTGCCAGGCTGACTCCCCTCAGTGGACTTGCCAGGTCAGTGCACAGTGAATATTAATTGGCTGATAGTAAAATTTATACATGTTTTAGGATGTGGATGATCCCCTCTTGGATATGAAGACTCCAGTCCTCTTTGTCATTGGGCAGAATTCCTTGCAGTGTCATCCTGAAGCCATGGAGGATTTCCGGGAGAAGATTCGAGCTGAGAACAGCTTGGTGGTAGTTGGGGGAGCTGACGATAATCTCAGGTGCGTAGGTTCTCCCAGAGCTGTGAGAGAGCCATGTTACAGTGTTGGAGAGATGCCTGTGAAGTGATGATGTAACTATAGACTAAATCTGCTTCCGTGAAAATGGGAACTGTTTTACATGAACTAATTCAGATTTATAAAGAGTTGCAAAAATAGTACAAAAAATTCTTACATACCCTTAACTCAGATTTCCACATGTTGATGTCTTACATACCCAAAGTATAATTATGAAAATGAGAAAATTAACATTGTATGACACTATAATCTGTAGGTGCTGATATTGTCCATTGTTTCACTGGTGTCCTTTTTCTGTGCGGTATCCACTCCAGGATCACATGTTGTTTTTAGTTGCCTTGTTTCCTGAGTCTCCATGAATTTGATACTGTTCCTTAGTCTTTCATGACCTTGACATCTTAAAGACTTGTGGCCAGTTACTTTGTAGGCTGCCCCTCAATGTAGGTTTTTAACATTTTTGTGATTAGGTAGAGCATATGCATTTTTGGTAGGAATGCGAGAGGTGATAAGCCCTCAGCACATCTTCTCTGGGGATACATGAAGTTGATGTGTCTTATCATAGATGGTGTTAACCTTGATTGTGTGGTTAAGGTGGCATATTCCAGGTTTCTCCACTGTAAAGTTACTATATTTCCCTTTGTGATTAGTAGTTACCCTATGGGAAGGAGATACTTTGAGACCTTGTGAAGGCAGTCTTGGTCACTGTGCTTTCACTGGGGTAGGCATTTTTTATATTTTCTTTCCTTACTAAGGATGTATGTGAACTTAGATTTTATTTGTATTAAGCATCATTTTATGTATTTTGGAGTAAAAACAGCCAGAGTTTGGAAGGGGCACCTTTGGTCATTGAGATGGCCACTGGTCCCTTATAAGACTGGCTGCCTGTAGGGACTTTAATTGTGTTTTCATGAAATGTACTGAAAAAGAGATTGTGTCATTTATTGGGCTTCCTTTTTTTATATGCTCAATTTTAGAGATTTAATTTCTTAAAAACTTTCTTTAATGTTTATAATTTTGAGAGAGAGGGACAACATGAGTTGGGGGATGGGCAGAGAGAGAGGGAGACACAGAATACAAAATAGGCTCTAGGCTCTGAGCTGTTAGCATAGAGGCCAGCATAGGGCTCGAACTCACCACGAGATCATGACCTGAGCCAAAGTCAGATGCTTAACTGACTGAGCTACCCAGGCGCCCCGAGATTAATTTCATTTGTGTTTTTTAGCTAGTAGCTTAAAGCAAGTATCTGCCCCCATCTGTCTTGTCAGTTTCTTACCCAGAGATGTTTTGGAGAAGTCCTGGTCTTTGTCATTTGGCAGCTTCTTTTGGGCCTAGAAGCAAATGCTTTGGTTCTCAAGGTAGTGTTTTCATGTAAATTGATTGTCTTTGTTGGTCATTCAGATGTTCTTATCTGTAGAAAGGTATATTGTGTGTGTTGAGTGGCAGGGAGGGAACATGAGAGGTGGGGATACCTTCATGGAGTTGTGTTGGGAGGCTGCTTATGAGACATATTTGCATGATGCCATGAGCATCAGCCTGAGGATTGGGAGACCTTAATTTAGTTTTGGCTGCTTTGCTAAGAAGCTTGGGTAAACTGCTTAACTTTTGGGACTCAGCGATCCTTATCTGTAAGATGAGGGTGCTACCCTAGGTTAGAGGCCAACAGCCAGTAAATTAGGGTCTCAGAATTTGGAGACTCAGAATGTTGTTCTCTACCCTGTCATTGGGGGCTCTGTTTTTCTCTTTGCTGAGGCCCCCAGTCAGAAGCCAGGGGTTTTCAGGCTAGCTTTCAAAGAGGAGAATGCAGCCATCTGTGGCCATTTTCTCTTATCCCTTTAGAACTAACCTGGGACCACCTTTCCTCTTCTACTAATCTCATTTCAACAGCAACCAGTGATCTCAGGGTTTGGGCCTCCATTGGGAGACTTCTAGATAAAGTCTTAGAAGTCAGATAGAGTTTATCTGTGAAGCCAAAGGTATAGGACTTCTGGAGTATACAGTCCTAGGCAATTTCCATATGTTATTTGTTTTTTTATATGTGTTATTTTTGTAATCCTCACTATTCCATGAGTGAGGTGTTATGATTCCCCGTTTTGCAGACATGGAAACAGGTTCAGAGAGGTTGTGATAACTGCGTGAGGGCTAACGTAGTCCTCCTTCCTGAGCCTAGAAAATAACCAACACAGAAGAGAAACCCATTCTCGCTTCCATGTGATGCCATTTTCTCCTCTCTGTCTCTGTCTCTTAGAATAAGCAAAACCAAGAAGAAATCAGAGGGACTGACTCAGAGCATGGTGGACAGATGCATTCAGGTACACAGTTGCTTTATGTGTTTTTCTCAGCTAGGCTTGCCTTTCTATAACCTTTAGGCTTGATCTTGTTGGCAGCAGCCTCTTTGGCTCTGAAGGAGTATCCACTGGGGCCTCTGGTAGAACTAAATCATAAACAAAGGAAAGGGGAAATGAGAGCGACAGTCTAAGATGCATACAGAGCATCAGGGGAGAAAGAGTTTATTGGAGGAGTGAGGGAGCACAACCATCCCAGAACACCACCCCACAGAGGCCTTGGGGCATAGGCTCCTGCTGGTCTTTGACTGAGGCTTGGATTTGTGCCTGGCTCTGTGTGCCTGGAGAAGGACTGAAGGCACACCTGACGCCAAAGGCAGGGTTGATTGAATTGAGTTAACCCTGTCAGGGAGGTTCCTATTCCCTAGACTGAAGGACTCAGCAGCCTGGGCCCCTCTTCATACTAGGATGAGATCGTGGACTTTCTGACTGGAGTGCTCACTCGCACTGAAGGGCACATGGGCTCCGAGCCTCGGGATCAGGATGCTGAGAAGAAGAAGAAGCCTCGGGATGCAGCCCGCAGAGATCTGGCCTTTGAGGTCCCTGAGCGGGGCAGTCGGCCTGCCTCACCAGCTGCCAAGCTTCCTGCCTCACCCTCAGGCTCAGAGGTAATGTAGGCAGGGAGGGAGTGCTTTTGCTGGGGAAGGAAGACTGTGGATTTGGTTCCTAGGGATGGTTGTCTACTTTGCCAGTGCTGTAGGCCTTAGAGTTGCTATGAGAATAATTCCTGACCAGGGAATTCCAGGGGACTTGATAATTAATGGTTAAATCCAAACAGCATTGGCTCAGCTCTTACTCTTCTCACCCTACTCAGGATCTTTCCAGTGTGTCCAGCAGCCCCACTTCCAGTCCCAAGACCAAAGTGACCACAGTGACCTCTGCCCAGAAGTCCAGTCAAATCGGGAGCTCTCAGCTCCTGAAGAGACATGTGCAGCGGACAGAAGCTGTGCTGACCCACAAACAAGCCCAAGGTATTGGCTCCTCCTGGCCCAGTGGCCTCTCAGGTTATCTTCTGCAGTGACATCATATGGCATTTGGAAAGTATTGACATCTGTAACTTCTGGGGCATGTGAGAGGCACCGTTTCCCACATTTCTGTTCAAACAAAATTAGGTTGAAATGAATACTGAGGATTGTTTTCAAGAGTAAGACATCACAAAAGGTCTGTGCATTAGTGGGGTTGTATAGTTCCACTAATTATAGCTTTGCATTGGTGTTCTGGGGAGTTAGGCTTTATGAGCTTACTCCATGTGTATTTGCCTAAAAATTTTTTCTGACTCCCAGTTGGGGAAGCTACTTCTTCTGTTTTAGGCCCTGCCCAGCCACTCCTGCAGTCAGGACACTCTTCAGATCATGTGGACAGGGTGATTAGCTTTATTCATCAGATTCCAGGGCAACTCAACTGGCATCATGCCCTTTCTTTGTTTCTACCTTGAAGGTTCAGCCTCCCATATTGAGACTTTCAGTGAAGTTTATCAGTCTCTCTGCAGATAGGTTTTAGAGTAGACTGGGAAATGTTTGTATGGTTGAGATCAGAGTTTGGAGAACAATGAGTGCTACTAAAGCTACAGAAAAGGGAGAGTTTTGCGGGTAGGTGGAAAAGAAACAGTGGCTCTCCCCATGCCCCCATTTTGATCCTGTTGGGCAGCCCTGAGGTAAGGCCCCTTGGTCATTGTGTGTGTATGTATCCAGGAGCATGTATCATCTGAGGTCTCACGTGCCTGGAAAGTGGCAGCACCAGAGCTGGCTGTCCAGTAGAGAGATGTAGAGATGACAGCAGGCTGATCTGCTCACTTCCCCTGTGTTTCTTTTTAGTAGAGCCAAAGGACTTAAACCCAGGCATCTTAAGAAGGTGCCCTTAAGAGTGGTGCTAACAAGGAGCACAAGTGTGTGAGGGGATCTGTGAAGGCAAAAAAAAAAAAAAAAGGAAAAAAGGCCAAGCTTCTAGTGTGCACGTAGATGGTCTGTGACCTGGATCTTCTTAAGTGGTGGCCAGAGCCAAGTTCTGGGTGGGTGGTGTTTCCATAGGCTTTTGATGAAGAGAGAACCAGTGGTTGGCTCTGCTTATGGAGGAGATAATTAGTTGAGAATCTAAGGAGTTCTTGAAGGGTGATTGGTGACCTGGGTTCGAAACAGGACCCAGAATATGGTGCAGAGCAGCAGCCCTAGCGCCCTGACTTTGACAGAGCTCAGAGGCAAGAGGGAATGATTATAGCTAACTTTTATGGAGCCCTGACTATGTGCCATGCTGTCTTCTTGGCACTTGACTTGCTATTGCTCGTTGAATCGTGGCAATGGCAAATGAAGCAGGTACATTTATTATTTTCAGTTATAGGTGATTCCATGGAATCACCATGGGAGTTAGGTTTCGAACCCATGCAGTAACTCTGGAAGGGGCCCATGATGACCATTTTCTAGAACATTTTCATATCTTTTTCTTACTCCCTCTCCTTTTCTCTTTTCTCTGGCTGGCTGTGATTCTGTAATTCTTTCTGATTCATTCCAGCACAGTTTGCTGCTTTTCTGAAACAAAATATGCTGGTGAGGAAAGCTCTTCCTCCCGGCACCTCCTCCTGTCTTTTTGGTGAGTATTGCTTTTCCTTTCACCTTTTCACGCTCTGTTCTCTGCTTCTGTCCACTTTTCCCTCAGTTCCTTCCCCATTCTGTTTCTCATTTGTCTCTGGTTTCCTACTTTTCTTTTTCTGCCTTTTTGTCTTCAGTTCTTTTCTTGGCTGACTTCTTTTGCTTAGTCCATAGTCTGCTTTTTCTCTGTACTTTCTGTTGGCCTCTCATGATTTTTCTTTTTTTTGTCTCTTGTGGTTCTTGGCTGTGCTTCTCCTATGTGTGCCTGTGAACCTGAGTTTCCTTGTGTGTTTTTCTCCCTGTCTCTGGTTTCCTGCTTCCATCCTGGCTGCTACAAGCACATCAGCCACTTATAATAAGCATAAAACCTGTAGCTCTTCTCCCTTTTACTCTCCTTCCTATTCTGATTTTAGTCACTGCATTTGTCCCCTAACTGGTCCTGCCAGCTGGTATTGCCCTGTGGTCCGGCGTAGCTCTCTGTGGCCCAGGCCAGGAGCCCCATCCCTGCCCGCCATCCTCATATACTACTGCTTTCCTCCCCACCCTTCCCCTGATTACCTATGCTAAGAAGAGGGACTGGAGTGGGTTTCTGGTTTTAAAAAGAAGGGGATCTCTGAGGTGCCTGGGTGGCTCAGTTGGTTAAGTGTGTGCCTCTTGATCTCAGCTCAGGTCTTGATCTCAGGGTCATGAGTTTAAGCCCTACATTGGGCTCCACTCTGGGTGGGAAGCCTACTTAAAAATAAATTTAAAAAAAAGAAGGGGATCTCTGAGGATACCTGAAGGATAACTTCAGAGTCCAGGAGGCTTGGCCATGTGCAGGATGAGTCTGTTTGATTCAGTGGAGGGGGAAGCTCATGTGCAAACAGTTGGCCTTTCTCTGTACTAGTGCAAATGACCTGGGGACTAGTTGTGACATGGACCACCATTGCCCTGTTACTTTTGGGCAGGAGCTATAAAGTTGTCTTGGCTGAGATGCTCCCTTGCCTAGTAGCCACTCAAAGCCACCCTTAATTCCTGGCAATAATCCTTCTTGTTGCCTTCATTTGGCAAGCAAATCTTCAACGTTGGGTGCTTAGGACAGAGTAGGACTCCGAGAGCCTTGTGAAAGTCTCTTTTTTTGAGAGGACTGGGTAGTGTGCTTCTCTGCTGCTGCTTTGTGGAATGTTTACTGTCCCCCAGCTGTATGATGTGAGGTTGGGCTTGAAAGAGGAAAATTATCACATTGTTTGAGTCCAGGAAGCACTGCTTATATCCACTATAGTGAGTCCTCTCTTTTTTGGTTGGCCTTCGCTAGGCAAGATCAGGGTGTCTTCTCGTTTCCTTTTTGTTTCTACCAACTCAGAGCTCCCTTCCTCCCTCAGAGCCTACTCCAGAACAGGGTAAGGGTTGGGCATGGAACCATTCCCTGAGAGGACAAGATGGTGTCTACCACAGATGGGACCTGAGTGAGGTGGGACTGAATCATTGGCAATTGCCTTTGAAGTGTGACTTTGTATGTGACACACAGTCATGCCCTTGCTGCTACTGTCTGTCATTGTCTCTCGGGCTTTTTTGGATTGTGGAAGACCTCACCTCAGCTCCATCTCTTAGTTCCCATTTCATCAGAACAAACGGAGGAGGCAGAGAAAGAGGATCTTAGGGTCCAGCTGAAGCGCCACCATCCTTCCAGTCCTCTTCCTGGCAGCAAGACCTCCAAGCGACCGAAGATTAAGGTGTCCCTTATCTCCCAAGGGGACACAGCTGGAGGGCCTTGTACTCCTTCCCAAGGAGGAGCTCCAGAAGGTGAGTGTCTCTTCGCCTGTCTAAATAAAAACTGAGCTCTCTCAGAACACACATCATTGCTGCCTTGGTGGCTACTTGCTGGACATCTCAGCCTGTATTTCAGTGTAAGATGTGCCTGGAGCAGAGAAGACACAAGGTAGCATGGGGGGCAAAAGTGGGCAGTGACCTGATCTGAACTAGAATAATCAGGAAGGCAGAATGAGGATCAGGGGGAGCATCCGGAGCATCATTATATTTTGTTCTCTGTCAGTTTCAATTAAAGATAAAATATTCTGGCACCTGGCTGGTTCAGAGGAGCATGCAACTCTTGATCTCAGGGTCCTGAGTTTGAGCCCCACATGGAAGGTATAGAGATCTTAAAATCTTAAAATCTTTAGGAAAAAAATATAATAAAATATTACAAAAAGTATAGAAATTGGAAGAAAAAATACCTCCAGCTTTCCCTATTCTACTGTTCTACTTATTCGTCATTTTTCTTCTTCCAGTCTTTGTTCATAGTATTTTGGATTTAGCCTGGGCTGTGAAACCCTGAAAGGGGCCAAGCAGGACTGACTGACCAGTGGCCTTGGGGTTTTCTGTTTTGCAGTTTCGGGAGGGAAGCCCATCACCATGACGTTGGGGCAGGCTTCAGCAGGGCCCAAGGAGCTCACAGGGCTTCTCACCACTACCAAGTGAGTCTGTTTCTTAGCTTTTCTGGCTCTGAACCTTTCTTTTTACCTTTTCTCTGGTCCATTTAGTGCTTTGGAAAGATGATAGTCTGGGTTCTGTCAGTTTTGGGAATATGACTTTTTTCTCAGTGGGATCTTTGCCCTTTTGGTGGGGGTGGGGGGTGGGGGGCAGTCCCGTGGGGCGGGGAGGGGATCAGTTCAATTCTTTTTTACTGAAAATTTGCAAAGCTTCCCATAGCTCTTGCTTTAAGGTTTGAAATCTTTATTTTAGGCCTGACTTTCAGAAGGATTAGAGACCAGATTCAGAAAGTGGAACAAAGAAAACTATAGGTTCTCGTGTCTAGAAAGCCTTGCTGGGCCCTACGACCCTCCCTGTGTTGCTGGGGTCTGCTGCCCTCCAACCTGTGAATAACGGAGCTCCTGTCTTCGTCTCCAGGTCAAATGCTTCTGAAGGGGGAGTCTCAGCCAGCCCAGCCTCCTCAGTCTCCAGCAGCACTGCACCCAGTGCCTTGCATACACTCCAGAGCCGCCTAGTGGCCACCTCTGCTGGCAGCTCCCTTCCAGGTATCTGGTAGCCCAGCATTTCCCGCCTCCCAGCAAAATCTCCTTTCAGCTGCTGCTGGAGGGTGGTCCTAGGGAAAGCAGCTGAATCTGGAGGATTCTCTTCTGGGTTGCAGGCTTTCATAGAGGCTTGATGTGAATTAGAATTAGCTTTAAAGTGGGAGAGTTCTTGGTCTTAATATCTACAGTGAGTAAAGAGCCCAGTTTGCAGGTAGTGTCTTTTGTACTATAAGGAGGAGAAATAGTTGGTGGGAAATGTATGTATTGTGTTCACTGTGGTGTTCTTAAACACATCTGATTGCAGAAAATTGGAGATTGTGCTGTACTAGCATTAGCAAGATGAGGCACCTTTCTGCCTCTTGCTGGTCTCCTCACTTTCACCACCCCACCCTACATGGGAAGGCTGGTTGCCTGAGTCCAGCAGGGCCAAGGCTGTGCAGGTGTCCTCCTTCAGGAGGACCTCCCCCTTTGCTTTGTGGCCACTGGGCTGTGTGTAGTGAAGTGTAAATCAGGTATTTGGAATTCTTTTGGCTTAAGAAGCTGTCCCCTTCCCTGGAAGGGATGGAATTTAGATTTCTGAAGTGGGATTCCAACTCTCTGGTTTTCCTAAAATTGTCCAAGATGTTGGACAGGTAGTTTAGAGCAGGTTGGGATATGCAGAGCAAATCCAAGGGAGTATGTCTAGAATAGTAGCTTTCCTCATGTGGGCATGCAGTGTGCATGCCTGGGGAGTCCTTCCTGGCATCTTTCTGAGAGCCCTGGAAATGTCCCAGGGAAAGAGCATTGGTATTTTAGTTGGTTGTTGAAGATGGATGGGTGTGGCTGCTCTTGGGATAAGGGCTTGAGCCTATACTGACATCTGTTTTATCCTCTCCTAGGGGCTACATCAGCCAGCAGCCTCCTTCAAGGTCTCAGCTTCAGCTTGCAGGATATCAGCAGCAAGACCTCTGGCCTCCCAGCAAATCCTTCCCCAGGGCCAGCCCCACAGGTGCACATCTGCCTTCTGCTGGGTTGGGCAGGTGTGGGGAGGAGGCATTCTCAGTTTAGTTGGTTTTGACAGGGAAACTGGGTCTGGAATCTGGGTCAAGACAGCCTTCTGACTTCACCCTGGGAACTACCAGAGGTTAAGGCTCCATCACTTACTGTGTGATCTTGGGCAAGTTTTTTGATCTCTCTGTGTCTTCGTTTCCTTGTCTGTAAAATTAGGATAATAGTATCTCTCTCAAAGGGTTGTTTTGAGGATTAAGTAAGCTAGTATATGGAAAATGCCTGGAAGAGTACCTTGCATGTAGTAGGTGCTCAATGGATGGTAGCCTTTAATGCTATGGGCCCTCCATACTCGAACATTGCTGTTGGGCAATAGCTTCTGATCACCTGGGCTTGTGTGTCCCACAGGCCACCAGTGTGAAGTTGCCCACCCCCATGCAGAGCCTGGGTGCCATCACCACGGGCACCAGCACCATTGTACGTACCATTCCTGTGGCCACCACACTCTCCTCCTTGGGTGCCACTCCTGGTGGGAAGCCCACAGCCATCCACCAGCTGCTGACCAATGGGGGCCTCGCTAAGTTGGCAAGCAGCCTCCCTGGCCTGGCTCAGATCTCTAACCAAGCATCAGGTGAGTCTCTCATGACAGCCGTGGGGACTCTTAGATATGGGATCTTTCCCCAGGATCTTCCCATCTCACATGGGCAAGCCATGTTGTTGAACCCAACTCACCAGGGTCCTGGCATTGACCCCCAAGGATTCAGCTGTGTGAGGCCAGCCCCCAGAGAGGTCGAAAGAACACAGCTGTTTCCTGTTGCCTTTCAGACTGACTGATAGAGCGTAGATGACCCAGCTGGGGAAACTGAGGTGGGAGGCCGAGGGGGTGGTGTGTGATGTGAAGAAACTCTCCAGGAGAAGAAAATGGAGGCTATGACCAAAGCCAACCTTCCCTCCCATCTCTGTCAGGCTTGAAGGTCCCTACCACCATTACTCTGACACTGCGTGGCCAGCCCAGCCGAATCACTACACTGAGCCCCATGGGCTCAGGAGCAGCCCCGTCAGAGGAGCCCAACTCCCAGGCGCTGCCCTCCAGCTCACAGGTGAGTCTGCCTGGAAAGACTGAGGACGCAGGCTCCGGTATTGGGAAGTTTGGAGCCGACTGACTGGCTTACCAGAGTAGCTGCCAGTGCACTGGACTTGTAGGCAGACCATGGTCAAATCCAGACCTAGGGGTTTCTAGCTTTGTAATATTGAGCAAGTTGTGGACTTCTTTGAGTCTCCTCTTCCATGGCACCCCCTGGATTATTTTGGGATTAAACATGGAACTATGTTCAGGTGTGTAGCAGTGCTCAGTAAGTAAGTTTTGTTTGCTTTCCCTCTCCATTCCTTTTCTCTTCCCATTCTTGGTTTCATCATTCACAGGTTGTGGTAGAGGCGAGTTAGTTGATTAACACCCTTTCTTTCACCAGTTTTCCAACATTGTGCTGTTCCAGCTCTTGGCATTCATTCCATCTTTTTAGGACACACTAGATTTCTATAGCTCTTACCCACAAGTCACCAGCAGTTCCTTGTAGCTGATTGGATTTCTATTGTAACCTTGTCACGTAAAATGTTTCTAATCTTAAGTCATGATCTGAGAGCTACCCAGAGATCAGAGGCAAAAGAAAAAAAATAGCTGGAGTCCAGTGTTGAGTGTGATTTCCTTCAAGTGTGCACTGACCCTTTCAGCTTTGGCCTTCCCTCGTGGGAGCGAGGGTGCTATGCAGGCTGCCATGACAGAAAGCCAGGCCCTGTTCCCGTCATTCCCACTACACCAGCCCTGCCCAGGAAGTGGGGGGCGGGCCCCTATTGGCACTTGACAGCCTCCAGCTGTTCCAGATGATCTTCTGCCTCCTTTTTAGAGGAAAATACTGCACAGAGATTGTTACCTGGCATTCATTGGGATCATAGTTACTGCCAACCCCCCCCCCCCGCCTTTTTGGCAGAAAAGTGGAGGTGTTTTTATTTCTTTTTTTTAAATTCCTTATTTTTTCAATTACAGAAATGTGTTTATTTTAAATAATTCAAACATTACAGAAATAATTACAGAAGTAATTTAGAAAGTGAAAATTTCCCATGATACCACTCTCAGAGATGATAACCCACTAACAGCTTGGTATGCATTCTCCTAGATTTTTCTTGCTATACAAAGTATATTATCTTATTTTACTTTTTTGACAAAAATGGGATCACAGAATATGGACTATTTTGTAACTGGCCTTTGTTTACAACACATGTTGTGACATGCTTCCCTGTGGGTTACATAGAGACTTATCTACTTCTTGTCAGTTGCTACCTCATGTTTCACTAGGTGGATGTACGAAAGTGTATTTCACCACCTCCTGTTAGAGAGTTGGGCTGTTTTGTTTTTGATACAGAAAATAATGGTTCAGTGAACACGCTCGCTCCTGAGTTTTGTGTGCCTCTGGGAGCTTTCTACAGTCTAGAGATCAATAGTGGAGAATCGTGCATCTGACACCTGGCTAGCTGCTGGCTAATTGTCTTTCAGAGGTTCTGCTGGTTACAGTTCAAACCACAACGATGAGAATACCTATTTTCCTATGCCTTTATCAGTTATGGAAATCAGTATTTTCAATTTAATTTATTAATTTGATGAGTGAAGTGAAATGGTTTTTTTTTAAATTTTTTTCTTTTTCTTTTAGTATTATTTTTTAAAAATTTACATGCAAGTTAGTTAGCATATAGTGCAACAACGATTTCAGGAGCAGATTTCTTAATGCCCCTTACTCATTTAGCCCAACCCCCCTCCCACAACCCCTCCAATAACCCTCTATTTGTTCTCCATATTTAAGAGTCTCTTATGTTTCGTCCCCCTCCCTGTTTTTATATTTTTTGCTTCCCTTCCCTTGTGTTCATCTGTTCTGTGTCTTAAAGTTCTCATATGAGTGAAGTCGTATGATACTTGTCTTTCTCTAATTTCCCTTAGCATGATACCCTCTAGTGCCATCCACATAGTTGCAAATGGCAAGATTTCATTATTTTTGATTGCTGAGTAATACTCTATTGCATATGTGTATGTGTGTATATACATGTATATATATGTATGTGTATATATGTATACATATGCATATGTATATACACGTATGTATATGTGTATATATATAAATGTATATATGTGTGTACATATATGTATATACACGCACACACATACACACACACCACATCTTTATCCATTCATCTATTGATGGACATTTGGGCTCTTCCCATACTTTGGCTTTGTTGATAGTGCTGCTATAAACATTGGGGTGTCTACGTCCCTTCGAAATAGCATACCTGTATCCCTTGGATAAATACCTAGTAGTGCAGTTGCTGGGTGGTAGGGTAGTTCTATTTTTAATTTTTTGAGGAACCTGCATACTGTTTTCCAGAGTGGCTGCACCAGTTTGCATTCCCACCAGCAGTGCAAAAGGGTTCCTCTTTCTCTGCATCCTTGCCAATATCTGTTGTTGCCTGAGTTGTTAATGTTAGCCATTCTGACAGGTGTGAGGTGGTATCTCATTGTGGTTTTGATTTGTATTTCCCTGATGATGAGTGATGTTGAGTATTTTTTCATGTGTCGGTTGGCCATCTGGATGTCTTCTTTGGAGAGGTGTCTTTTCATCTCTTTTGCCCATTTTTGCACTGGATTATTTGTTTTTGGGTGTTGAGTTTGATAAGTTCTTTGTAGATTTTGGATACTAACTCTATCTGAGATGTTGTTTGCAAATATCTTCTCCCATTCTATCAGTTGCCTTTTAGTTTTGCTGATTGTTTCCTTCGCTGTGCAGAAGCTTTTTATTTTGATGAGGTCCCAATAGTTCATTTTTGCTTTTGTTTCCTTTGCCTCTGGAGATGTGTTGAGTAAGAAGTTGCTGCGGCCAAGATCAAAGAGATTTTTGCCTGTTTTCTCCTCAAGGATCTTGATGGCTTCCTGTCTTACATTTAGGTCTTTCATCCATTTGGAATTTATTTTTGTGTATGGTGTAAGAAAGTGGTCCAGGTTCACTCTTCTGCATGTTGCTCTCCAGTTTTCCCAGCACCACTTGCTGAAGAGACTTTGTCCACTGGATATTCTTTCCTGATTTGTCAAGGATTAGTTGGCCATATGTTTGTGTGTCCATTTCTGGGTTCTCTGTTCTGTTCCATTGATCTGAGTGTCTGTTTTTATGCCAGTACCATACTGTCTTGATTACAGCTTTGTAATACAGCTTCAAGTCCTGAAGTGAAATTGTTTAAATGTGTATTTTTCTGATTACTGATGAGGTTGTATGTCTTTTATGAAATACTCATCATGTTCTGTCTCTACTTTGATTTATAGCAGCTTTATACATTCAGATGTTTCCTTTATTTAAAAATTTTTTTTAAATATTTATTATTGAGAGAGAGAGAGACAGAGCATGAGCAGGGGAGGGGCAGAGAGAGAGGGAGACATAGAATCCAAAGCAGGCTCCAGGCCCTGAGCTGTAAGACGCAGAGCCCAACACGGGGCTCAAACCCACAAACCCTGAGATCCTGACCTGAGCTGAAGTCGGACACTGGATCCATCTAGTCACTTCAGTCCTTTGTCTGTTATACAAGTTGTATATACTTCAGTCAACTGCTTTTTTTTTTCTTTCTGTTGAAGTATTAAGTGCTTGTTTTTTGATATTTGTTTTGGGATCTTTTATGATACATTAAAAATTTTTACATAGCGAGGCTACCTGCTTGGCTCAGTGGGTTGAGCGTCTGACTTTAGCTCAGGTCATGATCTCATGGTTTGTGAGTTCAAGCCCCACACCAGTGTTGCTGCTGTCAGCACAGAGCCCACTTCAGAACCTCTGTCTCCCTCTCTCTCTCTCCCTGTGAACCTGCCCCATTGACTCATGCTCTGTCTCTCTCAAAAATAAACATTAAGAAAGGTTTTTTTTTACGTAGCAAAATCTTCAAATCTTTCCCTTTATAGCTCCAAGGTTTTGTGTCTTAAGAAAGCTCTTCCCATTGCAAGAATATAATCTGTGTTTTTTTTATATTTTATTTTTTTAATTGTAAAATACATATGTACAGTTTATCATTTTGCCCTATTTTAGGCTTTAGGCTTGCTGTTCAGTGGCATTAGTATATTTACATTGCTGTGCAACCATCACCACAATTCAGGTCTAGAACTTTCCATTATCCTATACTGAAACTCTGTTTTTGTGTTTTCTTATAATGCATTTGTTTGTTTACCTTTAGTTTTTCAGTCCATTTGGAATTTATTTTTCTATGCTAAGGTAAGGATCTAACTTTATTGAAGAATCCATTATCCTTTCTCTCTATCCATTTGAAACCTGCTGCTCTCACATTCTCGATTACTACATACACCTGGGCCTTTTTGTACCTGTGACCCATCTGTTCTCACACTAGCTTTATGAAATTGTTTAATAATGCAGGTCTTCCAGTTAATGAAGTGTCCAGAATGTTTATAATTTGCTACTGTTACTCTTTTCCTTTTTCTTGATAAATAATGGGTTTTGAATTTTGTTCATTGCCATTTTGGAATCACATGAGATGAATGAGCATACACATTTCCTCTGAGTTAGTTAAAATGATGAATTACTTTAATAGATTTCCTAATGTCAGATTACCTAAATTCTACATTCAGTAGCTTGTTCAGTACGTCCCATTATTTTTTTGCATATGTCCCAGTTTATTTGTATTGTGCACATGTAGGAAATGAGACCCTATCAAAAGAGAACAAAAAAAAATAATAAAATAAAGAAGCCAAGTGTTTCAGAGGAAAAGCATGTCCACTCTTTTGATTTGCTTTTATTTTACTTAGGATTTTGGCCTCTGTGTTTATTAGTGAGATAGGCCTATAGTTTTCTTCCCATCTATTCCTGCTTTTGTGTGTGTGCTTTCCTTGTCCAGTTGTATGAAGGGGTAAATCTATCCTTATAGAATGAGATGGAAGCATGTTTTTCTCCTATTGTTTTTTTTTTTTTTTTTAATTTTTTTTAACGTTTATTTTTGAGAGAGACAGAGCACAAGCAGGGGACGGCAGAGAGAGAGGAGACACAGAATCCAAAGTAGGCTCCAGGCTCTGAGCTGTCTGCATAGAGCTGGATGTGGGGCTCAAACCCATGAACCATGAGATAATGACTTGAGCTGAAGTCAGATGCTTAACCAGCTGAGCCACCCAGGCACCCTTCTCCTATTCTAAAAACATTTATATGGCACAGAAATTATGAGTTCCTTGATAGTGTGATGCAAATTATCTATAAAACCATTTGGGTCTATTATCAGGCAGTCTTAACCTTTGTTGATAATCATATTGATGCCCAACTAGAATGCATATCCCCACTATGTGATACCTCTTTCTCTCTTAGTGGTCCTCTTCAGCTTGCTGCAGCCTGGGGGAGCTAGTTAGTGGTAAGAAGAGGCTAGATAGAGCTCATTGAGAATCGTTTTCCATGTCTAAATAGAAGCACAAAATAAAGATCAAGATCTGACTTCTACCTGATAGCATTAACTTGAGAGCTTAGTTTTTATCTCAGAAAAATGAGTGTATAATTACTAGGAGGGTTCTAGTGGTTCTCTTCTTACAGAGAAAGGGCACATTATTAGATTAAGACTTGCTGACTTGAAAACTTCTAATGATTACCTCAGTGTTCACACTGCCAGACCATGTGGTATCAGGGAAAACAGTGGGCTGTGGGTCAGGTGCTCTGTCTTTAGCCAGCTGTGTGATCCTGGGCAAATCACCTAACTTCTCTGGGTTTTGGTGTTCTCATGTGGTCTAGTAGGCCTAAATTAGTGATTATTGTGGTAGGATTGATTAATAGGGGCTGTCTCAGAATCTCCTCAGACTGGGAAATTGAATTTTAAAAGGTTGAGAAATCACCCATTTATGATGTTTATGAGACAATTGGAAATTTGAACACTGGGTAATTGTTGATATTAAGGAATTATTAACCCTTTAATATGTGATAATGGTGTTTACATTTGAAAAAAGAATCCTTTTTTAACGTTTATTTATTTATTTATTTATTTATTTATTTATTTTTAACGTTTTATTTATTTTTGAGACAGAGAGAGACAGAGCATGAATGGGGGAGGGGCAGAGAGAGAGGGAGACACAGAATCGGAAGCAGGCTCCAGGCTCCGAGCCATCAGCCCAGAGCCCAACGCGGGGCTCGAACTCACGGACCGCGAGATCTTGACCTGAGCTGAAGTCGGACGCTTAACCGACTGAGCCACCCAGGAGCCCCAGCGTTTATTTATTTTTGAGACGGAGAGACACAGAGCATGAATGGGGGAGGGTCAGAGAGAGAGGGAGACACAGAATCTGAAACAGGCTGCAGGCTCTGAGCTGTCAGCACAGAGCCTGATGCAGGGCTCAAACTCACGGACCGTGAGATCATGACCTGAGCCGAAGTCGGACACTTAACCGACTGAGCCACCCAGGTGCCCCAAATATAATCCTTTTTTAATTTTGAGTTACATAATATGATATTTATGGATAGGCTGAAAAAGAAAAAGATTATAAACACTGGCTAGACTTTTCTAAGGTCTTTGCAAACAATTATCTGTTGTATTTCTGGCACCGATGAATATTTATTGTGTTTCTTTTATGGAACTGGACTCTTATGTCCTCTTTTTTTTTAATTTTTTTAGGTTAGTTGGGGGGAGGGAGGGGGAGGGGAGAGAGAGAGAGAGAGAAACGAACCGGGGCGGGGGGGGGGGGGGGGCAGAAAGGGGGTCAGAAGATCTCAAGCAGGCTCCCGACAGCAGACAGCCCGATGAGGGGCTCAGTCTCACAAACCATGAAATAACGACCTGAGCCAAAGTTGGACACTTAACTGTCTGAGCCACCCAAGCACTCATACTTTTATATACTGTTTACAGCTGAAAAGCTGTCAGGGGAAGAGGAGGGACAGAGACTGTGTTGTGCCTTGCCTCAGAGTCCTGAGAATGGACTCCTTGCCTGTGATTACAAGGTCTTTCTCCTCTCTAGCTACATGGTGGTCTGCCCAGCCAGGGGGCATCCCTGCAACTCGCTCAGTAGGCCCTGGGAGAGCAGACCCTCTAATCAGGACAGAGTAATCCTCTGTGCACAGCCCTGCCTTTGGGCAGGGTGAGCAAATGTAGGCAGATTCTTTTAAGTTTTGATTGTCAAACCCTTCTTTGTTTCCTCTCTCCTGTGCCCTCCCATTTTCCCCTTTTTTCTGCATTCTTATAAACCTCTTAAGAATTTTCCAAAAGTGAAATCTAGAAAAGTGAGAAAAACCCTGGTGAAAAAAAGTTAACTGTTTCTACTTTGCTTTTTTCTTCTTAAGCTACAGGGCTCAACAAATTGTGGCATCCTCCATACCAATTGAAAATGGATAAGACCTAAAAAACTGATATTGTCAGAACAGTCATGGAAAACTTCCTTATCTCTATCACCCTTAACAGTTTGCCCTTTCCTTTTCCCTGCATTCTCTTTCTGCCCTTATGCATAACAATAAGAGCAAACCTTTGTAGTTGAACACCTATTATACTCAAGGTGCTTTATGCAGATTGTCTGGTTTAATCTTGTAACATCCCTGGGGAGTAGAGACTGTCCTTGTGTCTTACAGATGAGGAAGAGGAGATTTAGCATTCATCACTTGCCCTACAAAGTGAGGTGGGTCTCTTAACTGCAGAGTCCACATTCTGGTAACCACTTGGCTGCTAGAACACATACTCTTGTACATCCAACTTTTCCCCATTGAGAATGACTTCTTTGAAATAAATTCTCAGGGTCTGGGTGTGTTAACCTGGCAAAGTTTTGACTCTTGTTCCCTCCCTCTCCTGCCATAGCGCCTACCTCCAGGACCCTGAAGATGCCGTGTGATATACCTTCCTTCACCAAGCTGGTGATGGCTGCTGCACAGTGAGCCCTGGGTGCACACATGCTGTCCTGCTGAGCTGTCCACTTGTCTGAAGACTTCTTAAGACTGCCATTTTTGCCTCCCTGCCAACTGTCTTCAGAATGGGCCTCTGGGTCTTATGAAACCATTAGGCTAGGTGATACGGCGCCAGCAGAGGGAACATCGTCCTCTGTCATCTATGGGTCTCATTCCCGGAATCCCCAGGTTCCTGAGCAGATTTGGCCATGCATGGATCAGAGGCACTTCTCCAGCATTCGCTGTGACTTGACCCAAGTAGCAGTGTTGGACTGCTCACTGCATTTAATAAAGGAGTTCCTTTTGGAAGTCTGTGCTACCCCCATGCCAAGTTGGGAGGAGACAGCCACATGGTCTGGGGCCATTCAGGAGTTAGGATTGAGAGCCCTTTGCTGAGGACAGGGGTCATCCTGGCCCACCAACACTTGTGCCGTACCAGAGGGCTGGTTTTGGACGTCACTGTTACTTTCACTGAGCAGCCATGGGTGAGCACATCTCTGTCTTACGAACCACATCAGATACTGAGTTAGCCTGCTGAGACTTGGGAACTCCTAAATTCAAACCCATGATAGATCAAAGAGGACTGGGCTGTCATCTTTCAGTCCCTTTGGCCACTATAGATGGCGGGGGCGGCAGTTGGCCACTAGGTGAAAGCTGGCCCCTTTCTTGTTTTCATCATGCTTCGGGCAGTTCCTGTGTGCAGAAAACCTGCAGGTCCAGAAAGACTGAAAAAGAGGAATGGAACAAATGAAGTGGCTTGAAGGATATGCCAGTAAGTCCTGTGGAGAAAATGATAGGGCCTTGAGGTTTTGCACCTAGTACCTAAGGAACTGTTGATTCGACATGGAGATGAGAAGAAGAATTTGCCAAGTCACAGGGAAGGAACCCCAATCCCTGAAATTTCTATCTCCAGTGCTTGGAAGTGAAATAGGGATAACTGGCTAAGTTAACATCTTGGCCTGGCTTCCCAGGAAGCTTAAGCATCAAGATAATGAAGGCAGTACTCTAGTGTTTCTGTTTCCATTCTATGCCACTTCTTGCTTATGTCTTCTTGCTTAGTAGTGGGAAGGTTATTGGCATTGACTCTACTGTGTGAGGCTCTTGGTACTAGCCTGAGTCCTGGAGAATGATCACTGAAGACGGAGTTCTGAGCCCCTCCTTATGTCCTCACAATACTTGTATGCCAAGGTAGTTTTAGATTTGGCATCATACCTGTCCTCCAGATCAGGCTCTCGACCTTCTGTACTCTAGAAAATTTCTAGCCAAGGTGTCAATAAATAGAGCAACCCAGATGTGACTCCGACTCTGTTCAGTATCAGTAGGCAGGAGGGGGCACAGCATGCCATTGCCGTGGTCCAGGGTCCTGACCCATAGTGCAGCATATATCCAAACCAGGTCCCCTGTATTTAGTCCAGCAGCCTCACCTGCCAGTCTGACTGGCAGCCAGGAGGGAGTACACAGTGTGTAGGAGTCTGAGACAAAGCAAAATGGAGTGCTGTGGGCAAGGAGGAGGCATGTGTGATAGGCGTGCAGAGAGCCTCTTGAACAACCAGGCCTCCCTCCCTGACCTCCTGCAGAGCTGGTCTCAGCAGTGATTTGCATAATATTAGGCTTCATTCTTGCATTAGTTGGGTAGGTAACTGCTTTTGGAAATTTATTTACGTAAGTTTGAGGAAGATAATGAAATCTGAAAGAGGCATCCATGGGTCAGGGGTTTGGTAACTTTAAAGGCAGGATAACACGCCAGTAGGAACCAAGGGCAGTAAGACTGTGAGACTACCGGAAACTTTTAGGAATCATTTAGGACAGGCAGAGGGTGCTGAACAATCCATTCATGACTTAGAAGTACAGCCTAGACAATGCTGGAGGGGTTGCTCCTGAAAGATGCTCGCCCAGTGTGTGCTGGGACCAAAGGAAAAACTAATGTATTGTCCTGCATCTGTGTAAACCCTCGTATGCTTCCCATGGATGACTTCCTGAGGCTTTGGTTGTACACCTTGAAGAAAGCCAAACCTGGAAAGGGGAGTTGTAAGAACATTTCACCTTGGAGTTACAGACTAAAGGGGGAGGTGGTTGAAGTAAGGGAGTCATGTTCTTCACACTTCTGTACCCACTCTTCTCGAAACGTGAAAAGAAGCTTTCCTCCATCTATCACGTATCAGACCTAGAGTCCTTAACCTCAGAAGGCAATACTACTGGCTGAGAATGTAGACGGATCAAGAAGGCTTTAGTTCAATTCTTGACATTCAACATGACAGGTGCATGTTGATGCCCGATGGAAGATGTCCTTGTGCTTTAAGAAGAGGTCACTGATGGAGATCTTCTACCTGTTCTTGGCCCCACCACTAGAATCATCTTGGGCTGGGTGGGTTATAGAATTGAGGCACTGTCACGGTTCATTCTTATATTAGTAAAAACAAAAATAAAAGCAACTTTGGATTTCTTCAACTTGTTTTCAGTTGACTTCTCATATTTATTCTGATGACCGCTCAGTGAAGTGGCACAGAAAATAAAAGCCAAGATAGTGTGGTAATGCCAGAGATCATCTCATGGATGCCTGGTGCCATGAATACCATACTTTGTACTGTACCATGGGTACCGTAATTGCCTTTTTACATGTGAGGAAATAGGCACAGAGAAGTCACAGCAGGAAGTGGCAGAAGTAGGACTAGAATCCATGCAGTCTGCCACCACTGTCTGTTCTCTGCACTGTTCTGGGGTTCTGAGATGGGACGCAGAAATGGACATTAGCCCAGGAGGCGAGATGATGGCTTTGCCTTCCTGTGGCCCTTTCCTGTTAACTTCCCATCAGGCCTGAAGTGATTGCTGCGGCTGTGGTGGGGCTCTTGGCTGGGTCAGAATCAGTAGGTAGGGTCCTGAGAGTGTGAAATCTCTTTGAACATTCTATCCCTCTATCCCCTCCCATAAGTAAATAAAGACAGGAATGAATGAATGAATGAATTCCAACCTCCAGGTTATTTGTGAACTTGTACCCATGAGGAACTTCCTTCCTGTTCTTGAATTCCAGGTCCCTCCACTTAGCATTGGAACCCTGTATGGGTAGAAGCCATGGTTCTGGTAGTCTACATGAAGTGTCCTAGTGCATGTGGGCTCATCTTGCTACCATCCTGTGTAGAGACAGGGTGCATTCTTTCCCTTCCAACTTTGGTCTCGCTGACTTGGGTGAGTCAAATGAAGTGAGAGATGAAGATTAAATTATTTAAATGATAGCCATCTTAAATTTCAGGAGTATAGGAATGGGGTCATAGCAAATTATAATGCAGAAACATGTTCATTACCTTTTTATGGTCCTTTCTAACGCATGTTTTAGTCAGAATCAATGGTTGCAAGAAGCAGGAATCATTCACCCCCATGAATTCTAAAACGGCATATTGTTTCAATAGGCACTCTCACAGACAGGGAGCCTGACAGTTATTGCTACTTGCTTTGTAACCTCAACTGACGTGCTCCTGCCAGGGGCTGTTTTTGATCCTGCTGCCACAGGACTTTGCTGATGTGGACCCCTCTGTGGATGGTTGGTCCCTGTCTTTTGGATCACATTCTGAATGTGGTGTGCTTAGTGGCTCAGCCTACCTTCATGCCTGTCCCTAATTCTGTTCCCAGGCCACCTCCTTTCTTGCCTCAATGACTTCATCCTCCCTTGTATGCCAGCTCTTCACAGTGCTGTGCCGTGTGCCAGGGATGCCATTCCCATTGCTCCTTTCTTTATCCTCCGGGATTCAGCTCACATGCATTACCTCATTGACACCAGGCAGTTAGCTCTTCTGACTGCTCCTGACTATGACTTGCTACCTCCAAAACCTTGGATTACACTGGGTTGGGCTGCATTTGATCCACTTGCAGATCAACCGCTCCCAGGCTTGGCCTAGAGGGTCTCAAGGTCAGAGTCATATCATCTTCCTCTAGCTTAGTGTCTGTTTACTGGTGGGAGCCCAGTAAATGCTGGAGGATGAGTGGCTATGAGCCATCAGCCCAGCCCTGCCTTCCCTCCCCCTGCACGGAAGTCCCCAGACTCAAGTCATAGATGCCATTTGCTCATCTCACAGGGGACATTAGGAGAAAGAAGAGAAGGCCCTTCTCCAAATTCACACTGAATAGTGTAGCTCACCCCAGGGGCCAAAATGCCATTTGGAACCCAAATGTGGGAAATAGCATCTTTTTTTTTTTTTTTTAACTTATTATCGAGAGAGAGAGTGAGCATGCACAAGCTGGGGAGAGGCAGACAGAGGGGGAGACACGGAATCCAAAGCAGATTCCAGACTTCAAACTGTCAGCCCAGAGCCCAACGTAGGGCTTGAAACTGCAGACCCACAGACCGTGAGATCATGACCTGAGCCGAAATCAGACACCCAACCGACTGAGCTACCTAGGGGCCCCTAGGAAATGGGATCTTTAATCAGCCTTCTTCCAGCCAACCTTATACCACCATGGTTGCAGCCCTCCCACCTGTAGTTTTCCGCACTTAAACACAGTTTGCCTTCCTCTCTTCCTCTTCCTCCATCCCTTTTCATTGCTTCTCCCCACTCCCCCACTATGTAATAATTACCTTTTTCACTCAGCACTCAGGCATATCAGTTGTTTCCATCTCCAACCCCTGGAGTTGGATGAGAGCCAAATCAATGTTCCCATTTCACAGATGAAGAATTAATTCAAGGTTAGGACCAGGGAGGCCTTCCAATGTAGGGAGTGTGGAGGCAGCCTGAATCCCTGCTTCTCTCCCATGAGGGACACCAGGAAGGACCTTGTGAAAGGCGGGGTGGCTCAGTCGTCAGAGAGGGAACAGTCCAATGTCAAGATGAGGGGCAAGGAGGATCCTGGGCAGGTTAGGAGTGGGCCCAAACTCTGTGACTGATCTCTACCCTAGGACACCTCAAAGGGGAGAGAGCACTGCATGAAAGCCATAGGAACCATTTGGTTACTCCCTTAAATTGGGAGGTGGGGGCAGGGCAAGTGAGCCCAGTTGCTGAGGGTGGGAGGACATGATAGGGTAGAGAAGGGGCCAGCAAAGAGAAGAGGGAGGAAATGGCACATGGAGCCCCACTTTCCCATAGAGCCACCCATGCCCACACTGGTACAAACACGGAAGGAGATGGTACCAGAGGGGAAGTGCCTGGCGTTCAGCACACAGTGTGTGTTAGCACCCTAGGGGTGGGGCTCCATGAGAAAGTGCTCAGTCCCCAGCCTCCAGTCTGACTTGGCAATAACAAATCTCAAGCTGAGGTTGGGTTGGGCCGGTCTTGGCCCGTTCTTCCCCATGGCAGAAGGTGGAGAGGTGGGGAGTCCCTAGGAGTGACTCTAGGAGGGTGAAAGAGACAGCAGCAAGAAGGGAGGCATGGAGCAGGGGGCCATGGAGGTCAGGGACACATGAGGAGCCACCTTGTAGGGGTCCAAGCAGCACACCCTTGGTTTGAGTTCTCTGTTCCTCTGTGGGTTTCTGAGAGCAGCTGGTGTTTTCAGAAAAGGAAAGAGGGCTGGAGATACACCAGGGAGATCGGTTCCAGTATCCATCCAACATATTGTCCCCCAGGCCACCTCCCTCCACCTGACACGTTCTCCATCTCCCACCCCAACATCTGCATGGCTCCTAGATGCCTCCCTCCCGGGACATTAGTGACTCCTAGGCTTTGACCTCCATTTTGGAAGACTTTTAATAGAGGGAAAGCATCCCTGTCTATGATATGAGAGGGTTGCACTTGGATTAAAACTCCAAAGGGAATTGGGGAGAGGGGATTTGGTCCCATTCATCAGAACCTATACCTAAAGTGTAGAAGTTCATGGGTGAGGTGATGAGTGGAGAAGTAGTTCCAGCTTCTTCTGTCTCTGCAGCAGGGAGGTGCATGTGTATTCATTGTTCTGAGGTAGCCAGGGCTGGAGACACACAGAGTTCAGGTGGTGCATATTTGGGACCCTACTGACCTCTAAGTAGCCCTTTGGAAACTTTGAAGGCTATGCCTCCCCCTCCCCCAACCTAGATTAGAAAACTTGTTGCTTTCCCAGGTTACAGTTAGGAGATTAGAAAATGCAGATTGGGTCTGCCTAAGTATTTTAGGAATTTGTCCTAAAAGCAGTTACCAAAGAATGACTTCCCCTGTGGACAGAAGGGCCAACCACTGCCCCCTCACCCACCAAAAAACCCTAATTCATGCCAGGTATACGTCTTGTGCCTGGGGGACCCAGGCCAGTGGATGGGTTAGCCCAGGTGGCTTCAGAGACTGATTACAGGCTTACTGAGCAGAACAAAGGGATGGAGGTGGGCAAGGTGGCTTTGGTCCTGGGAGAGGGCTATGAGAGTCAGTCCTGGTGACTCTGAGGCCCCTGTCCTCACCTGGGGTCCTGTCCTGGTGGGGTAGCAGCTACCACAGGTTCCAAGGCCAGGGAAGGGTACTTGGGGCTGAGGGAAGCTAGCGGGGGTGGGGCGGGGGGAGCCCAAGCTGAGCTAGGAGCCTGACCTGGATGAAGTAACTTCCAAGGTGGAAGATCTCCTTGTTGTTCCAGGGGAGAGCTGGGCTGGGCCCTTAGTGCCTTGGGTGAGACCTCAAGGATCGCAGAAGGGGTGCTGAAGGCCAGAGAGGAGCAGGGGTCTCCCGGGGATCCAGACAGGCTGCCCTTCCTGTAACCCAGAGAAGTTCTGCCTTGAAGGACACCTCAGGGCCCCAGGAGCAATGTGGAAGGATGGTGTCCCAGATGGCTTCCCCACTGTGTCCCCTGAGTTTCCCTTCATCTTGGGCACTCACTTTGAACCCCAGGGCCAGATGGACCCAAAGACATTGGGTTTTCCTTAGAACAGCTGAGGCAAGCTTGCATTTTCAAAAAGAAGTTTATTAGCATTGAAAGGGACAAATGAGATAAGAGAAAATGCAGAGGCCCAATCTCTAAAGCAAGACCTGTGCTCTCACAGTCATCACACTCTGGCCCGTGGACTGGGCAGTTGTGTAGCCCTTTGGGGTGGAGCTGACACAGGCTCTGCCTGTCTCCACCTGCCATAGTGCTCTTTTCCTGTGCTCTGGGGACATCATCCAGGATACACTGCTCTGTAAGGTCAAAACCCTTTTCTTTCCTGTCACCCAACTGGTTCCTGCAGATGTCCAGTTGGGTGAGGCGCCCTGAGCTGGCAATAGTCCGGGGAGTGACCTCATCCCTCCAGGTCAGATCCTGGCTGTCCTTACTTCCATGGCACTGTAAACCCCCTGTCCTGAGACGGGCCTTATGACTCCAGTGAGACCTCCGCCTGCAGCTTCTCTGTAGCCTTTGCCTTCCTAGAGGCCTCCCGGTACCTAGCAGAAGGCTGGTAGGAACTTTCATCGCTGGCTGAGCCCTGCCAGCTCTGGCTGAGGCCCAGCAGGGCCCGGCCCTGGCGGAGGAAGTTGGGGCTTGAGAAGCAGTAGAGCACAGGGTCCAGGACACTGTTGAGGTAGGTGAAGGCCAGGGAGCCGTGGAAGAGCTGGGAGCAGATGTTGAGGATGTGGCAGGCATGCAGGCGGAAAGCCACCATGGAAGCCATGCCAAGGATGACACTGGGCAGGAAGCAGATGATGTAGACAGCCACCACCACGGCCAGCATGCGCATGGCCCTCCGCGGGCCTGTCTGCCCACCCAGGCTGCGGCGCCGGATGGTGAGCCCGATGCTCACGATGGCAAAGAGGATGAGCGCCAGCGGCAGGAAGAATTCCAATACGAACAGTGCCTGGTGCCAGCGGAGTGAGGCCGAGGTGTTCTTGCCCAGCTGGTAACTGAGGCAGGAGTGGTTAGTATGGGCAGTAAGGAGCAGGTGTCCGTTGAGGAGCAGGATGCCCCCCCACAGTCCCCCGGCCACTCTGGCGGCTGCCCACACAGAAGCCCGGCTCAGCATGTGGTGGGGCCGCACCACCTTCAGGTAGCGGTTGAGTGCGATGGCCGTAAGGAAGACCATGCTGGCCGAGCGGTTGGTGGACAGCATGAAGAGGTTGACTTTGCAGACAGTGGCCCCGAAGCGCCAGATCTCGTGCAGGAAGTAGTAGTCCACACGAAGGGGCAGGTTGATGATCAGGAGAAAGTCGGCAATGACCAGACTGACCAGGAACACTGTGTTGGACGTCCAGGGCCGCGTGTGGAAGCAGAAGATGAAGAGTGCCAAGCTGTTCCCCAGAAGGCCCAGGACAAACTCCACACCCAGGGCTGGTGCCAGGAAGGCAGATACTATGGGGGAGGAGGCTGGGTGGCAGGGAGCCGAGGCCTCTCCAGGTGACCCCCAGTCTGTGGTGAAGGCAGAGGGAGAGGAGGAGAGGGAAGGAGGGAGGGAGGCAGGAAGAGTAGAGGGAGGGAGAGAAAGGAGGGGAGAGGAAGAGCTCAGGTTATGAGATTCCATGGGCTGCTTAGGCCACAGACCTGAGAGAAGTTTCCAGTCTTTCTACCCCTGCAAGAGTGTTCAGGGCAGAGTGGAATGATGCTCACTATTAGCTGGCCACCACGATGACTCAATATCCTGGGGTTTTCATCAGCATCCTTGCAGCCACTGAGAAACACCCAGCGTTCCTGTTTGTAGGCTCCCCCCACCCCTGCAGCCCTCCCTCCTCCCTCCCTGCCCTACATCGAGTGACCTGGCCACATGGTCTCTGAAGGGGGGTGGGGGGAGTCTATGCTGCCCTGGGCAGGGGAGGAGTGCAAGGCTCAGCAGTGGGGTAATGGAAGCCCAAGAGGACCCTGAAGTGAGAGGAAGACCCAGCTGGGGTAAGGTGGGGAAAAGTGTTCATAGCCCCGAGGGATCAGACATTTGCTTGCCTGAAGGCTGGAGCTGGTCCTGGCACCCATAGCTCAGGATCATGCAGGCCACCCTGGACATCAGCCCCCACCCCATTACATACAGACTGGGCGGTTGTGTCCCTGCCCTCACCAGCTCTGGTGGCAAGGGAGTGTGGTGCCAACAGAACATTGTTCCAGGCGAGCGCAGTGGGCAGTCCAGTCAATACCTTGACTGTGGTGCTCACGGCCTCGTGGAATAAGCCTGTTGTGCCCTGCCAGCCTGCTGTTGTTACTCCCTGGTTCCCGAAGGTCCAGAGTCCATGTACAGGATGAAATACCTCCCACAGGCAGAGGGCTCCCTGCCAATTTCTACTGCCATGGCCTGGGACCTGGATGTTTCTCCCCCAGACAGAACAATCCTTAGAGCCTTCCAGATTCCCTGTCCACTGTCTACCCCACTCCATCCCTACCCAGCATTCACTACAGAGAGAGGAGTGGAGGCTGGGGCTGTCTTCAGACAAGGTGCAAGTCCTGCTCCTCCACTGTGTGGTGTTCTCAGGAGGCCATGGGGCCAGGCCTATGCACGGACACGAGGGTCTCAAGCTCCTGATAACCTGGGACAGCACCAAAGGAGGCTGCGGTTCCAGGCTGCAGGACCTGACACCCCCTTCGCCAGCGGGCTGGGGTCAGCAGAGTGCCACGTGTGCCAACTCTGCCAAGGCCTCTGGGTTTTGGGCACAGTGGCCATTGGTCTCTTTCTCTCTCAGAGCCTCCAGGCCTCTCCCCTGTCCTGGGCTCCCATCTGGCCAAGGCTGAGGGAGACAGGCTGCGACCGCAGAGTGCAGGGTGGTAAGCCCACCAGCCTGAGCTTTGAATGCAGACAGGCCTTGCTTGGAAACAGAGCTGCTGGTTTCCCAAACCTCTCTGAGCTTCCTAGAGTATGGTGAGGATTCAATGAGATAATGTATGTAAAAACTTCTAGGGAATTCCCTAGCGCAGAGCTAACGTTCAGAAAAACATCTAATTTTTATCATTTGTTTGGATTATCTGCCCTGGGCACCAGGGACAAACTCGTTTTCTCATGGCCGCTTGGCCCTGCACAGGGGGCCTCCCTGGGACATTCCCGTGTTCTCCCTTCATTTCCTGCACAGAGCAATGCCCTGCTGCAGCCCAAGTTTGCGCCAGCCTCTGCCTTCACATCCTGGACTGTCACCCAGTGCCCCCCACCACCCCAGACACACACACACACACACACACACACACACACACAGTCACAGGAGCACACAAGGTCTGCCATTAGTGACAGTCTGTGTACATGTGGATACATGAGTGTCCACCAGGAAGCCTTTATTGAGGGCCTTTTTGGTGGCAGGCAAGTGCTGTGCTGAGTATGTGGGGACAGAGGGATGGAGAGGCAGCCCCGCCTCAAGGAGCAGACCAGCTAGCAGAACCGGGCAGGGCAGTGAGCAGAGAGCTGTTAGAGGAGAAGGGGTGTGACCAGCCCCCCAAGAGCCTGGCATCTCAGCTGAGAGGATGATGATGATGTCCAGGGTCCGGCTCCGGGACGCTGAGTGGCTCAGCAGTGGTACATGCAGAAGCAGAGAGGGCAGGAGACTGATGGTGGGGGGGAGGCTGTTTTGGGGCCACACTCAGAGGATCACCCCAGGGGCTTCTTGCGGGCAGGATCCTGAGTCACAGCCAGGGCCACAGAGCCTTGCCCTCGCTCCCAGGCATACCTGTGGAGACACGGGTGGGCAGGGGTCAGACAGGTGGGCCCTGAGGATCCCAGGGAAAGGAGCGGGCTCCCACAGCTGGGGGAAAGTCCTCCCGTGCACTCACGCATTCCCAGCTGGCACCAAGAGGCTGTCATCGGGGGCCAGGCTCAGGCGCTGTTCTCCAATTGTCACCACAGAGGAGCCCTCCTGGGAAAGAGGAGCAGGAGAACTGAATGGAGGCTGTTGGGCCTCAACACCTGTCCAAGAGTCCCTGAGTCTGCCTTGGCAAGGAGGCCCTGGGGGCTGCCCCAGGCTCTGGGAGTCCAAAGTCCAGGAGCAGCCTGTCCCCATGGGCAGAAGGATGTACCACCCTCTCCCAGGGGCCCCACTTGCCAACTGCCACAGCCACACATCCACGTCCTGTCTTGGGCCTTTGCTGCTGCCTTGTCCATGGACAATCACCTGGTAGGAAGTGACATACATCTTTCTGTTGCTTCTGCCCCACATAGTAGATGGTCTTGAACCTGGCCCCCGGACACCAGGCCCACAGCACCAGGCACAGCCTTATCTTCATGTGTAGAGCAAAGACCGGGACTCAGAGAGGAAGGCTGCCAGGCCCAGGCTTCCCTGCTGCATCCGTGATGAACAGAGCTGCCCACATGTTATCTGGGATCACACATGCTTGCCTTTCACACACACATGCACATCGGATTCCTCTGATGCCCATCACAACTACTGCTGACCCATGTGAAGGCATGACTGCCAGGGGCACACTTGGGACACACACACTTGCGTGTACACGGCCTAGTGTGGACTTATGTATCACACACACATAGTTCCCCAGAGTGCCCACCTCCCTTCTTCCATGAGATTCTGGCCTAAGAACGAGGAAGGAGATGGGTGGGGATGAACCTTTTTGGCCTGCATTCGCCTGGAAGCACACAGCTACTGTGCAGGCTGCGCTCCTGCTGGCCCAGAATGGGACTCAGTAGATACCTGTCACCATAAACCAGAGCAGGTGGGAGCAGGGGTGTGAAAGAGGTGGAAGTCGGGGCCATGAGGCCAGTTGGTGCTGAAGGCCGTTGCCCTGATGGGCTGGGAGGGGCTTTGTGGTGTGCATCTGCTTTCACAGCCCCGTGTAAGCTCAGGTGTCTGCAGGCCAGACCTTTCAGGGCAGGTCTGTATCCAGTGAGCATCTCTCCTCGAGAATGTCTAATTCAAACAGCAAGGGATGTGCCAGTGGCAAACTGTAAAGCACAAGCAAGCACGAGCCTCCTAGCAGGTCTCCTCGCCTCCACGCTTGCCCTTGCCTTCTGATCCTGTCCCCACACAGTACAGTGATCTTTCTGAAGGGGGATTCGTCATCTCCCTGCTTTAATGCTTGGAGGAAGCTCTGTTGTCTCCAGGATAAATCCTTACACCTTGTCCAGCCCAGGAGACCTGTCAGGACCTGGGCACTGCTTGCTACTCCTGCCATCTAGCAATGGTGCCTGCTGCCCCCACTCCTGGCTCCTACTGTCCCCTGTCCTGGCTCCTGCCAACCTCAGCTACTTGCAGTGCCAGGCTGTTTCAAGCTTCCATGCCCTTACTCATGCTTCTCCCTCACTTGGGATGCTCTCAGTCTCCCTTTCTTCCTTTTGCAAATGCCTAAATTTGCTTTAAAATGCAGCTTACACATCACCTCCTCCAGGAAGTCTTCCCTGACTTCCCTCCCAGCCTGGGTTCCACCTTTATTGTCCCATGGCTTGCTGAAGCTTCTCTATCAAATAACATACCACGTGATTATGGTAATTGTTGAACTTGTCTGTTTATCAGACCATACACTCTTCGAGGCAGTGACTCTAATTTTCCTACCAAAGCCGGACACATAATAAGCACTCAATAAATGTTGAATGAAAGAAGGCCAGCTTTGTTTGGGTGGGTCTCTCCCTGTTCATCACTCCACCCACCCCTCACCCCCCAGGCACCTCTCTTCCTTCTGGCTCCCCAGGCTAACACTGGCCAAAGGCTCAGGAATTCCTAATAGAGGGATAACTCTAAACCCTCAGGAACTAGTCAGTAGATGGGGCAACTCCTACTCTGAAGGCAAAGAAAGACTGCTTGAGACCATGTACTCCACTCATAGCAAAGTCATCATTCTCTGAGTCAAGGAGAAAACAGGAAGGCTTCTGTTCATGTCACAACTTCCCAAACTCTGTGTGTGTGTGTGTGTGTGTGTGTGTGTGATTAGTTACCATTTCCTAGGGCTGCTAGATAGATGTCCTGAGTGGCCCAGGGCTTCATTACCTGTGTCTCATAGGTGTCCCCAAACAGGCTGAGGGGTGTGCCTGCCTGCAGCTCTCTGCGGTGGCGATCCAGCCAGGCCTCCAGGGACATCGGCTCCATGACAGATCGGGTGCTCAGGGGGAATGGCGGTTCCTTGAGCAGCTGGTCTGCACCCACAGCACAGCTGTGTCAGTGGCCTCTGGCCCAGCCTGCCCAGCCCCAGCAGGCCCAGGGGTCCCAGCTCTAAATCACCAGAATGGGCTCTGGAGCCAGCTCAAGCCCCAAGCAGCCATGTGGAGGGTACTATTTGGTGCCATGATCTCACACTCTGGGTACCAGGCAGAGTCCTCAAAAGGAGACGGGCACTCTGGGCCAAGACCCATTCTACTCTGGGAAAGCAGAGAGGGAGGGGGAAAGGTGGTTCAGGGGGCTCACCAGGGATGGGCTCTCCTGTTTTGTGCTGCTCAGAGCTGAAGAACCTGCAGGGAGAAATGGGGAGGAGGAGTGGCCAGTGGAGACACACATGTACACACATACTCGTACACTCTCAGGTGTGGGAGCCCACACCCTCGTAGGCCCCCCCACAACTTGCTGTGGGTTCCCCTCGCTTCCAGCCCCATGGAGCAGTCCCTCCTCCCCCCCAGGCCCTCCCACCCCAGGAGGGCCGACCTCCCCCACCAAATCCCAGGCATGATGGCTCCAATGTGGGGGGTACTTCTACAGAGTATCGCTGGGATGGGTCTGCCCTTCCCAGCCGGCGCAGGGGGCCTCAGAGAGCAAGATGCAGGGACTGGGCTGGGGGCTCACTCCTGGATGATGGGGGCCAACTGTGTGCCAAGGTCCTCGCAGTAGAACCACTTCTCAAACAGGACGTCCGTGGTGTCCCCCACGTAGTACCTGCCAGAGCAAAGGACAGGCAACCCAGCTCCCCACCTGGATAGCCTCAGGCAGCCTGGCTCTGCTTGTGGAAGTCTGGACCCCGGCTAGCCCTGCAGAGCTGGCTGCCTGCTTCACCCTGTTAGCACACCCTAGTGGCCAATGCTTGCTTGCCCAAACCTGGCTCTCCCAAAAGCACCGTGTGCCTCAAATTCCGGAGTGGGTATTATTGACCCCATTTGCCTTCCTGGTTCCCCAAACTTTACAAAATGGATAGGAACTGTGAGGCTCAGAGAAGCTGGGTAACTTGGCAAGGATTACATAGCATTACAAGATCTGAGAGTCTTAGAAACACAGAAAACATCAATTACAAAGAGGAAGCCAAGGCTGAGCCTGAATACGGGGACTGTGGCTGGATGCTCTGCCTGCCTGCTGAGCTCTAGATCAGAGCGCATGGAACCTTAAGAATCCAACATGCAGAAGATGCCCCCCAGATGAGGTGTCCTGCTCCTTGAAGGGTAATGGATGCCTTTGAGAATTGGAGCAAAGTACTAGACCTCTTCTCCAGAGGGAGGTCATTGTGCACGGGCGCACAGTCTCTAGGAAACTCTTGGAAGCCCACCTAATCCGCAGCCTGGCTCAGTGAGCTCCTCCGCTAGCAGATGGGGGCTGTGCGTCAGGCCCCTGTGTGTGCAGCGCTTCCGCTGACCGAATGTCTAACCTCAGGCTCAGCTCCCAGGGCCCAGGCCAGCTCCGTCCACTTTTCAACCCCTCCCAAAAAAGAGAAGTGGTCCTGCTCATGGGACGTGGTTTACAGACACGCTGCATCCACCCCATCTGGCACCTCACGTTCTATCCTGGCATGGAGCTGGTCACAGGAAGCATGCCTTCAGAGTGGCATTTTAATGCTGAGTCCCTGGCTTTTACTAAGGGTCAAAAGTAGCCAGAGGCACCTGGCTAGCTCAGTCAGTGGAGCAGGTGACTTGACCTCAGGGCTGTGGGTTCGAGCCCCACACTGGGTGTAGAGATTACTTAAAAATAAATCTTAAGGGGAAAAAAGGCATCCAGATAAAATCTGTTATTGAATTTGCTATAAAAATGTTACTGAGGACACTGTCCACTCTGTCACTAAAGACTCCCTTATATAAAGCCCCATGTGAAAAATTATTTTGGAATTGAAAGGCAGGCCTCTGTTTCTACAACAGACCATTATGCAGTAGATCAGTATATGCAACCACTAACATTAAGGGGGTTTTTGTTGTTGTTTTTAGAGAGAGAGCATATGCCTGAGCAGGGAGGGGCAGAGGGGGAGAGAGAGAGAGAGAGAGAGAGAGAGAGAATGAGAGTGAGAGAGGGAGAGAGAGAGAGAGAGAGAGAGAGAGAGAGAGAATGAGAGTGAGAGAGGGAGAGAGAGAGAGAGAGAGAGAGAGAGAGAATAAAAAAACTTTTTTTTAATTTATTTGTTTTGAGAGAGAGAGCAAGCAGGGAGGGTAGGGGCAGAGAAAGAATCCCAAGCAGGCTCTGAGCTGTCAGCTTGAAGCCTGATGTGGGGCTGGAACTCACAAAGTGTGAGATCATGACCTGAACTGAAACCAAGAGTGGGATGCTTAATAGACTGAGCCACCCAGGTGCCTTGGTTTTCTCTTTATTATTATTTGTTTTATTGAGATATCATTCACATAACAAAATTTACCCCTTTCCTGACAAATAATTTTAACTTTATTTGCTTTCTTTTACTTTTCCTGATTTCAAGACAGGTGATTAGAAAAAAGGGAAGCATTAAAAAATATCCATTGTAACAGAAAATACAGGGCAAAGTATCCTGATCTCAGGAATTTGTTGAGAAATTTTAATTTTCTTAATTAAAAAACAAAAAAAAATAGTTTAGCTTTTGGACAAATCTGTGTCCTTCTGAGCCACAGGCTGCATCAGATAAAAACTAGGTGACTGATTGGAACCCAGTGGGAACTCAGCTATAGAAAGAGTGCCCCCCTCAGCACTGGTGTTTGTCCCTTCCTTGGTGCTTTTTTTAACTTTTTTCCTTCAGTTTTATTTATTTTATTTTATTTATTTATTTTTTAATTTTAATTAATTTATTTACTTATTAATTAATTTATTTATTTGAGAGAGAGAGAGAGAGAGAGAGCACAAGCAGGGGAAGGGCAGAGAGAAGGAGAGAGAGAGAATTCCAAGCAGGCTCTGCACTGTCAGTGCACAGCCTGATGCAGGGCTCAAACCCACGAACCACGAGATCACGACCTGAGCCGAAGTCAGATGCTCAACTGACCGAGCCACCCAGGCCCCCCGTCCCTTCCTTGGTGCTTACTCACGCTCCTATCTAGATTGTCCTGACCCTAATTTCCTATTTCTCTACTATGTCAGCTCTTCCACTTTCTAGCAAACTCAACCTCTCTGTGCCCAGTCTCTTTGTCTATAAAGTACAGATGATAACAGTACCTACCCCATAGGATCCCTGGTGGGTTAGATGGATAAATACACCTGAAGCACCTGCCTGGTGCTCTAGCAAGTGTCCTACACATGTTAGCACTGGTTGTGGAATGAGCTGGGGTAGAGAAATAAGCCAAGGGCATTCTGGCAGAGACTGAATAAATCCTGGGGTTGGAGGCTGGGAGGAGCAGCAGTGTGCCTGGCTGCCCTGGCCAGGGGGCTCTGACTTCGGCATCCCCACTCCCAAATCCCTGCAGACCTCAGTGTGGGAAGCACAGGTTCCGGTCCCAGCCAGAGCCTTTAGGCTGAATGGGCTCCCAGGGGGTCAAGAGGGCATCCTTCCCTAACCCCATCATCAACTGCACGCCACCACCTCCCCTACCCTGTCCCCGTCAGCCAGCAAACACAGGGTCTGCACTGCTTCCACCCCTCTCAGTGGCCAGGAAGTGCTTTCTCAGGTCCGTCTAGTGTTCTTTCCTCTGCTGCTTGCCCCCTGTCTCTGCCCAAGACCCCCAGACAAGGCCCATTTACCTGAGCCCATCTAGCTCGGTTTTCAGCCGTCTCCGTTCAATGACCAGCCCCACAGTGTCAGCAAACCTCTGCGGAGAGTGGGGTACCCCAGCGGGCAGGAGGAATATCTGCAGTGGTGGGGACAAGGTGCCAGCAAGGATGCAATCCCCTCCCAGAGGCCTTGATGCCCGCAGTGTCCTGGCCTCTCCAACCGACCCACAGGGTCCACCCAGCCCACCTCTCTGCCAGCCTCCAGCTGGGAACTGGAGGGAATGTCAGGCCTTACTGAGGATGCAAAGTTCACAGGAGGAAGGGCCTGAGGACCAGGAAGGGAGGCCGGACAAGGCAGGGAGGACACACTCCAACCAAAGTCAGGATGAGTGGACAATGGGTTTCTGCTCCGTGGTCCTTCACCACCCGTCCCCTGGGGCCCAGCCTCACTTCTCCCTGCCGAATGGTCACATCCCGGTGTTTTTCTCGCTCCAGGACTTGAAGAACCATGTCGCCCTTGAACTGGTAAAACACCTGTGGGACAGGACAGCAGACAGGCTCAGACCCTCCCCCATCCCTCTTCCAGGTCCTTGGCTGGGGTTCTGACCCGGAAACTTGAGAAACTTCCTGAAGACCTTTATGAGCAGTTCTGTCACTCCTGCCCCGAGCCCCCAGCCCCCCCGACACATGCTACAGATGGGTGTGCTGGGGACACACAGGATCACATCTTGATATGCAAGTGATGACTGAAGTACCTGGGACAGAATAGCTGGTTTCTGGTGTGGGGGCAGGAGGCTGGCTGAGAGGCTCACTGGGGAATTCAGTGAGCCCTTCAGGTAAGGAGAAGCGCCCCCTTACTGTGTCCCAGGGTCTGTGCAAGCACTCTCCTATGCATTATCAGAAATCTTTACCACAGCCTCCAAAGGTATTATTAGCCCCATTTTCTATAGAAAGGAAAAAAAGAAAAAGGCTCAGAGTGAAGCAACCTGCCCAAGGTCACCTAGTTAGTCCTGGAGCTACACTTTGGACCTGAGTCTGTGTGTAGCTCTGGAGCTTGTGCTGGCTCCCCGGCGGGCAGGGCAGCGTCTGTTCAAATGCCTTTGGAGTTCGGCTGTGTAAACGGCCAGCAGGAAGCCAGGAAGCCTGCGGGGCAGGTGGCTGTGGGGATGGGAGCACTCACCTCCTATCTCCCTGGGGGTCCCTAGTATGTTTTTTCTATTCCATCCTAAATTCCTAAATAATGTGTTTACTGAGATCACCCCAAGGCACGGGGAGAAGGAGGCAGGCATGTTTTTTCTCCACCAGTCCCACACTGCACAGGTGTTAAAAGCCCCAGCCAAACAGTTGAAGGGGTGTTATTAATAACTATTGTTATCATGTAACAATAGTTACATGTTATCATGTAAGCAGTTAGAGGTTCCTGTCACAGTATCTACTAAGAGAAATCAAGGCAAGCGCAGGGAAACTAGAGAAACGTGGCGAGGTGGCGTCACCCCTCTGATGGGCAATCTGGCAATGGGCAGAGAGAACCCCCACCGCTCACACCCGTGCGCAGTGGCCTGAGGGGCTTCTGGGGATGCAGGACCCGCAGTGATGAGGGGCCTGAGGCTCACCGAGGCAGGCAAAGAAACCCTGCAACAGGCCTAGTTTCCCCCCTGGTGGCCACTCCCAATCCCATTGTCTTGTCCTGCTGCTGAAAAATCCTGCTGATTTTTCCCACAGACAGTTTCCCGTGAGGTGTGCTGAGAAGCAGGTGGCTAGACTAGGAGAGCTAGGAGAGGTGAAGGGCTGGCCTGCTTTGCAAGGCTGCTTCTGTTGGCCCGGGGTCCTTACCCCCCTCCCTGCCCCCCCCCCCAGGTGTTCTGTAAATATTTGTTGAGTGAAAGATTCTCCTGTGCTCCTTCCAGTTCTGGCTGTGGCTGAGAGGCCAGCAGTGGGGGTGGAAGCTGGACTCTGGACCTTGAACCCCCGCATCAGGGCCCTTAGGAGGTGGGTGGGAGTTCCCTATCCTGATCTTTTGTCACCAGAGATCCTGAGAGCTGGAAACCCACCTGTGTCCTTCTTTAAGGTGGCCCATCTTTTTCTTCCTTTTTTTTTTTTTTTTGAGAGAGAGAGAGCAAGAGAGGGCACTGGAGAGGGGTAGAGGGAGAGGGAGAGAGAGAATCTTTTTCTTTTTAATTTTTTTTAATGTTTATTTATTTATTGATTTATTTTTGAGAGAGAGAAAGAGGGACAGAGTGCGCGTGGGGGAGGGGCAGAGAGACAGGGAGACACAGAATCCGAAGCAGGCTCCAGACTCTGAGCTGTCAGCACAGAGCTGGATGCAGGGCTCGAACTCATGAACTGCGAGATCATGACCTGAGCTGAAGACGGACGCTTAACCTACTGAGCCACCCAGGCACCCTTCATCTTTTTCTTTTAATTTTACTTTTGTTTGTTCACTTTCAGGTAGGTAGGCAGTACAAAAACACAGTTCAAAATTCAAGGTACAAAAGGGTATTCGGTGCAAATTCCCCCCACCCAACCTTCCCCTCTGTCAAACAGCTCCTAGGAACTGATATGTCTTTGGCTCTCTAGATAAGGAGGGGGCCTCCCGGCACCAACCCTTCCCGGAGAACTAGGCTCCTGAGACCAGAGTGGAGCACCCAGGTCCCTCTCAGCATGCAGGTCTCAGTTGGGAGGCCAATCTTTCATATTCAGATTTTAGGAAGAGGGGATCAGGACTTCCCACCTGGCACATGGACGGCCCCTGTGTCCAGGACCAGGGGTGATGCCCAACAGTTAGAGCCTCCCTCTCATACCCACAGAGTCTGGGTTCTTTCTGGGGGCTCCCCCAGCAGAGTTGGAGCACGGAGCTGTTAGATGTGCCACTGTGTATCCCTAACTTCCAGGCAGCAGTTTTGTCCTGTGATTTCAATCAAGCCCCCTTCATCCATCAGCCATCTGACCACCTCCTTTCTGTCCACAGGTTCTGGCTCCTGCTTGGGAAGTGTCCCCCTCCTTCAGGGCTATTAAAAAAAGGGGGGGCAGTAGAAGGCCTACCTCCTCACCCTCCTCGATGTGGTAGTCCTTCCTGATGTTGGGGCCCCCGACGAACATGACTTTGAGCTGCTCCTGGTGCCTGCAATGGACAAGGGGGAGAGGTCCTGAATCAGCTCGTGGGACAGGACAGGAGGGGTGCCGGGGCCTGTGGGGGGCCTGAAAGGAGCCTGGGTACACCTGGGAGAGGTGACAGGGCTGTTTCTGCATCATTGTCCCTGTAATCTCTGACATTTGTCCCCCTCCCCTGTCATCCCAGTATGGCCTTGTTTATCCAAGAGTGTGTCTATGTGTGTCTGAGATTATACGTGTGTACCTGTGTCCTTCTGTATGTCTCGGTGTATTTGTGTGTGTGTCCCCAACATCCTCTGACCTAGTTGGGGGAGCAGCATGGCGGTGGATCGATCGCTTCGTCAACCAGGATCCCTGGCCTTGTTCAAGATCTCCAATTACAGGAGAGCAAACCACAGGCACCACTTCCTGGGCCTGGGGGCAGTGGGGGCGTAAAATGACCTTTATCTAACCCCCTCTCCCCAAGCTGTCTGATTATGAGACAGACTCTCTGCTCCTGGAAACTGCTGGCTTGAAGCTGTGAGGCAATTAGGGAAAGAAGTGGAGGGGAAAGCTGGATGCAGATAGCCTGAGACTGGAAGTGTTGGGGGTCTTGGTGGTGTAGGCGTGGTCTTGGGGAGCAATGACAAGAAGGTGGAACCAGGTCACCCCAGGCCACAAAAGCTCAGCTAAGCAGTTTGATCTTGGCCTGAGGGGTGCCAGGGAGCCTAGGAAAGTTTTTCTTTTTCAAATCAACTTTGTATAATTTAGGTACATATGGAAAGTCCTTGAATGAGCCCACTCAAGAACTATTTCAACCCATCAGCCAGATCATGTCTCTCCTCTGCTCAAAGCCTCCCAGCCATTTCATATGACCCCCTCCCCCACCTGACCCCAAATTCATATGTTGAAGTCTCACCCCCAGGACGTCAGAATGTAACCTAATTTTGAACTAGGGTCATTGCAGATATAACTGGTTAAGCCACGATGAGGTCACCCTGGAGTAGGGTAGGCCTCTAATCCTTATTAAAAGGGGAGAGATTTAGACACAGATACATTGACAGGAAGAGTGCCCTGCGAAGATGAGGACAGAGATCAGCGTGATGCAGCAGAAGCCAAGGAAGGCAAAGATTGCCACCAAGCCACCTGGAGCTAGGAGAGGCCTGGAGCAGACACTTCCTGACTGCCCTAGCAAACACAGTGGAGGGCCCGCAGCTCTATTCCGCCCTGTGGCCCATTATGCCTGCCAGCCTCCACCCCTTGTCTGTTTGTATTTATTGGTTGCCTCCTCTCACCGAATGTCAGTGCCACCAGGAAGTGACTGTCAGTTTGTTTTCTGCTGCATCTCCAGTGTCCAGAACAGTACCTGGCATGTACTAAGTACTCAGTGAATACCTGCTGAATGAATAAAGGCAGGGCCTGCCTTTTGTGATTGTTAATACTGGGCCGTGTTGGAGGCCATGCTAGGGTGGGGGGCTGGAGGCAGGGGCAGTCCCTACCACCCAGGCTGGAAGGGACAAGGGTGGACCCAGAGCAGTGGCCAGAGGGCCGGGAAAGAGTAGAGGGAGGCGAGACACTGTTAGGGCACACTGGGGGACCTACAACCAGGCTGTACAGAGATGAAGTGGAGGAAAGGGGTGAGAGCAACATCAGTGGTAGAAGACATGCTGCTTTGAGGGGGATGTTGGCCATGAGCCGTGGCAATGCTGCACAGTGACCTAGAGCGTGGATTTCGGAGTCGAGCCCTTCCATGGGCTGGAGTCTGGATCCCATCCCGCACTAGCTGTGGGACACTGGGAGAGTTACCAGAATCCTGCCTCACGGAGCTAATGTGTGAGAACTACGTGAGAGGGTGTAAAAACACTGGGCACAGTGTCTAGCTTGTCAAAGTGTGTGACTGCGGCCATGCGGTTTGGGGTGCCAGGTCCCATGCAGACATGGGAGCGTCAGCGGAGAGCTGGGGAGCACACCAGGCAGGGCCCCAGGGCCCGGGAGGAGGGGAGGGAGGTGAAGGGGCCACAGGGGAGGGCCAGGTGGGCATGTGTGTCCATCTGCAAAGAGAAGCCTGGGGAGAGCACCAAATCAAGATCCTCCCACAGGAGCTGCTCCTCTGACATCACCCTCTGCCTGCAGGTTCTACTGCAATTCTGAGGCATGGAAAAACCACCTCCCCAAACTTCTGAGAGTCACTGGGGGTTGGAGACTGAGCCCGGGGAAAGGGTGGTGAGGTGCCATCTGCATCTCTCCTAGGCTCAGTCACTCAGCCATCTTCAGAAGTCAAGGTCACAATCTCCCAGGCAGAGTCACCAGAAAGAGGAACAGATGAGGGCGGTGGAACCCGGAACAGCTTGCCCTCCCCCTCCCCTGAAGGCACAAGAGGATGGCAGACTTCTGGATCAAGGAACTGGGCACTGGAGGGTGAGGGATGCGGCGTGCAGACGGAGGAGGGAAAGGTGAGGGTAGAGGGCAGAAGGACGGGAGCGTCCCTGGGACTCACAGGAGCTTGTTGCAGACCGGGGGCAGGAAGGAGGCCCGGTTCTCCTCTACCCAAGTCTTCACCCTCACGGGACGCGCCATGGCAGCCCGGGAGCCCAATCTGGAACCGCGTGCACCCCGCGGGTATAGGAGGGGCTCGGCTCCGCCCAGCGGCCCATTGGCCGCATTGTTCCTAGGCGTCCCGGGGGTCAAAGGGCGGGATACCCTCCCACCCCCCGCCTCGCGACTGCACAGTGTCTGGGCAGCGGACCGCGCGTGGCCCCTCTCGGACTTTGGTCCCGGCCCCGCGCCGCCCCCCGCGCCTCCCCGAGCTACCTCTGCCCAGCCTCCGCCAGGCGGCTTCCTGGCGGGGGAAGCGGTGCGCGCGGTGGGGGCGTCCCTGCTTCCCGCCGGGTTGGGGGCTCAACCCCCTGCACGTGCTAGGGCGCCACGCATATCGCCGGGGCCTAAGACGCAGGATCGCTAATGTGCCCAGTCTCCAGTCCCCAGACTTTCCGCCTGGACCCCAGGGAGACCCCGAAGGACAGACTGTGATGGGAGGAAGGAGGATTTGAAAATCCGAGCATCTGAATTCGGAGGTTCTGGCCGAGGATAGAAGCCTCTGTTTCCGCATCCGAGAAATGGCAATGTCTACACAGCCATCCTAGGGTTGCACAGCGGCCACCACTGGCACCGACTGATGTCAGCCCCTTTTCCCGCGAGGACGGCGGTGAGGCCAGAGTCCCCAGACTTAGTGAGTGCTGCTCGCTGGGCTCGGACTCACGCTGGGTGAGAGCGGAGAGCCGGGAAGGCACCGGCGCGCGACCCGGACCCGCACGCAGTTCCTACGTTCGCGGGTGGCCAGCAGAGCACCGACGAGGCGTCCTCACTGTTCTGAGCTCCTGCTGTGTCTTAGGGACATACTCAAGTCACATGACAATTCTGTGAGGGTTTTGCAGATGAAGAACCGGGCACTCGGTGTCCCAGCCCTCAGGAATCTCCGGGTCCGGGGATGGGGTGGGCGGACAAACCTGTACCAGTGCCGGCGGCTTGAAACAGGAGATCCGGGCGGGGGTGCGGGGCAGGGGAAGACAACAGGACACCTGCTCTCTTCTTTTTCCTTACGGACTCAGAATTCTTAGGAAAAAATGTGCTTTTGTGTTGGAGGAGGGGGAGGTGGGGAGGTGGTAGGTGGGGCAGGAGGAAAATAGCTCAGGCACTGACAGCAGAATCCAGATTATAGAGTTTAAGAAGTTCAAACTCAGGCGCTTGGGTGGCTCAGTCCGTTAAGCATCTGCTCCTGGCTCTGGCTTTTGGCTCCGGTCATGATCTCACTGTTGGTGGGATAGAGCTCTGTGCTGTCAATGCAGAGCCTGCTTGGGATTGTCTCTCTTCCTTCCTCGCTGCCCCTCCCCCTTCTCTCAAAATAAATAAATATAAACATTAAAAAAAAATTCAAACTCCTCCTGCTCCTGCCCTCCTAGCTCACCTTGCCCCTTCCCTGCTGCCTGGGACCGGCTGTTTTTCTCAGCACCTTCAGACACACAGAATACCCTGTGCAAATCAGACCTCAGTCAGAGAGGCAAGAAGGATGCCACCCACCTCTGATGGGAGCATCCCTCACCCCTGTTTCCTCTCCACCCCACCTCTTTCCCCCTCTTTCACCCTCCTCTTTCTTTTTAGTTATTTATTTTGAACTTTTTTTGATAAGCATGTTTTTCTGGAATACAGTTTGGCACCATGACACCTGAAACCGTATTCTTTGTCTTGTCTAGAAGTAATCCAGAGGAGATGTGAACAGTGACACTTGAAGCGACAGGAATCTATGATATATTAGGTTTGCTTTGGATGTTTGTTAACTGGATGGATAGGTAGGTGTGTGGATAAGGGCATGAATGAATTCACACTAAAAGGAAAAAAACTTCAGGAGCACCTGGGTGGCTCAGTCGGCTAAGTGTCCACTTCGGCTCAGGTTGTGATTTTGTGGTTTGTGAGTTCGATCCCCGCTTCAGAGTACTGACAGCTCAGAGCCTGGAGCCTGCTTCTGATTCTGTGCCTCCCTCTCTCTCTCTCTGTCCCTTCCCACCCTCCTCAAAAATAAATATTAAAAAGAAATTTTTTTAAAAGGAAAAAAATTTCAGCCCAACAGGTGTTCTGTTACATAGTACAAAGGAAAGAAGGGTAGTTATCCTGTGTTTTAATTTATGTAGTCAAATAACGTGAATAATTGAGGCTACAAGTGGAATGTTTGGGGTCTGAGCTATCTAGATGAATCCTAAAGATAGGCTAAGTAATCTGCTATATGGTAACTGTCAAATAAGCCCTGTAGTTTGTGCTGTATAGATAATAATAATAAAAAAAACCCCACATCTGTTCAATTGGCAACCTTCCTAGTTTGAGTGTTGGGCACCATTTGACTCCAAAGTTTAGAAAAATGACAGTTCCCGTTTTATTTGGGTGTTTTGGCATTGTTTAGTCACAGCCAGCCGGAATCCTCCTACATGTTGACCTGAGGGCTCTTTCTAGTTTCTAGACCTCTACCTGCAGTGGCCACCTCTCCCCTCTGCACACAGGAGCTCATTGGCACCACGGAATCAGAAGCAAACGGCATCTGTGCTGGGAACAAAGCTCCTAGAAACTGTCCTCCCTGCCAGTGCCTTGCTCTGGCCTCCCCTGGATGCCAGTGACTCCCCTGTCCAAGTCACTGAGTTCAGTAGATGCTTCTAGGCTTTGGTAAACCCGGCTGTTGATAACTGTCAGATCCCTACAATCTCCAGATTGACAGAAACTGTTGTTCCAGCCAATCCCTTTCCCGGCCCTCTGGGTCTTGCCTGTCTTTGCCTCCCTGACTCTCCCACTTTCCCACACTTTCATATAAGTCAGCAAATCTTTGAGAACAAATAGCCTTATGTAAATAGGAGGGCTAGATTATGAGCTGTATTGGTTATTTGGAAATCTATGCTCTGGGTCTGCTATCTCTTGAAGTTTTTTACAAGTCTGTTTTGAAATTTCTAGACATACGGTTGATTTATATTTGTTGTTGGCTTTTTTTGTGGTTGTTTGGCTATCATTTTGTTCTTCATTTCTTATTTTATTGCACTGTGGTGAGTGAAGATGGTCTGATTAGTATTTTTGGGTGTGGGGATGTGTTAATATTTCCTTTGCAGCTGAGCCTATGGTCAACTTTGTGAATGTGTATTCTTCTCTTAAAATGCATGGGGCACCTGGGTGGCTCAGCTGGCCAAGTGTCCGACTTCAGCTCAGGTCATGATTTCATAGTTCATAAGTTCGAACCCCACATCGGGCTTGCTGCTGTCAGTCTGTCAGACAGTGCAGAGCCCGCTTCAGATCCTCTGTCCCCTCTCTCTGCCCCTCTCCTGATTGTGCTTTCCCAATAAATAAATAAATATTAACAAGAAATACAGTTTCAGGGGTGCCTGGGTGGTGCAGTCCGTTAAGCATCTGACTCTTGATTTCGGCTCTGGTCGTGATCTTGTGGTTTGGGAGTTTGAGCCCCGAATCAGGCTCTGTGCTAGTGGCGCTGAGCCTGGTACATAGCTGGAGTTTAAAAATCTCATCTAGGGGCACTTGGGTGGCTCAGTTAAACATCTGACTCTTGATTTCGGCTTAGGTCATGATCTCACGGTTTGTGGGATCGAGCCCTGCGTCAGGCTCCATGCTGACAATGCAGAGCCTGCTTGGGATTCTCTCTCTCCTCTCTCTCTGCCCTTCCCATGCATGCACTCTCTCTCTCAAAATAAATTAGTTAATTAAAAAAAAATCTCCAGATTGAGAGCCTCTGTTATTTAATAGGTAGTCAACCCTTTCATATTTGTGTAATTATTGCTATGTTTGTACGTACTCCTGCCATCTTATTTTGGGTTTTCTAATTGCCATGCTGTGTTAAGTTTCCTATTGCTGCTAAAACAAGTTACTACAAACTTAGAGGGGCTTACGATGACACACATTTATTATCTTACAGTTCTGTACATGAGAAGTCTGAATGGGTCTTGTGGGCTAAAATTAAAATATTGTCAGAGCTGCATTTTTTTTCTGGGGACTAGAGGAGAGAATCTGTGTTCCTTTTCTTTCCCAGCTCCTAGAAGCCACCTGTGTTTCTAGGCTCAAGGCCCTTCCTCCATCGCTAAAGGACATCACTCAACCCTCTGCTCTCCTTGTCACATCTCTCTCCCTGTGCTGCTCCCACCTCCCTCTTTCCCTTATAAGAACCTTTGTGATTACATTAGACCCACTCAGATAACCCAGGATAGTCCCTCCATCTCTAACCTCTTAATATAATCACATCTGCAAAAGTATCTTTCATCATGCAAGGTGACATAATCACAAATTCTGGGGATTAGGACGTGGAGGTCTTTGGTTGGGGGGTGGATGGGAGCGTGGGGCATTATTCTGTCTACATACATTCCTTTTTTTTGTGTTCTCTTTTCTTTTCTTCCTTTCCTAGTTTATCAGGATGCTTGTGGCTGCGAGTAACAGACACCCCAGTTAAACAGTGGCTTAACTAACAGAGAGTTAAAGAAAGGCTCAGGTAACTGGATATCCAGAGGGAGAATGAGCCTGTGACTAGTGGTGTCATCATGGACCCTGATTCTTTCCATCCCTCAGATCTGCTATCTGCAGCAACAGCTTCATCCCAAGGCTGCTTCCTTGAGGGGTCAAGGGATGTAAAGTATCCATAATTTTTCCTTTAGACCAGGGGTTCTCTACCTTGGCATCATGGACATTTTGGGCTGAATAATTGTTGCAGAGGGCTGTCCTTTGCACTGTAGGTTGTTCAACACTTCCATGGCTTCTCTCTACTACATGCCAGAGCTCTTCTCCATTGGGACAACCAAAAATTTCTCTAGACATTGCAAAAAGTCTCAGGGTGGGGAGGCAGGCAAAATTGCCCGCAGCTGAGAACCAGGTGTGTTTACTGGTGATCTAAGGCTCACATGTCCACACCTGAACCAATTATTGGGGCAGAGGGAGTAGATACTCTGATTTAGTTAATTAAGATTTGTACTTGAAGCTGGAGATGGAGTAGGCAGCCCCCAGAGTCTGTGGCCATGGGGGAGGGGTGGGATCCTCACACAAAACTCTGGCTCTTAACTGGAAGGTAGTAAATGATGCTTGGGAGATAGCTAGTCATGTCTACGAATCTGGCTTTTGATTATGTTTTCTTGGATCCATTTCTCCTTCTACATTCTATTCCTATGTATCTATGGGTTATTCTTTAAAGACATGCACTGATTTAAATTTGTAGATTTCTAATTATGTGTATTTTTTTTTAAGTTTATTTATTTTGAGAGAGAGCAGGGGTGAGGCAGAGAGAGAGGGGAAGAGAGAATCTCAAGCAGGCTCCACGCTGTCAGCAAGGAACCTGAAGCAGGGCTTGAACTCATGAACTGTGAGATCATGACCTAAGCCAAAGTTGGACACTTAACTGACTGAGCCACTCAGGTGCCCCAATAATGTGTATTGTTAAACAGCATCTATATCTACCCCTAGAACCTAAGACAAGAACAAAGGAATCTGGGCAAGTTTAACTTCCTTCTGGAATTCCCTACTGGCAACTTCTTTGTTGATTTTGTTTAGATCATTATTTAAAAATTTTATACAGGCAATACTTAGATGTCTTAATGTTTTCCTAATGTATTAACTTGCTATTATTTCTTATATTCCATACATTTTGGGGGAATTATTCTTTGTGTATTTGTGTGTGTATATGTGTGTCATTCTTCAGATCTGGGAAATTCTTGTGGTTTCTTTTTAAATTTCTTTTTAATATTTATTCATTTTTGAGAGTGAGAGAGAGCATGAGTGGGGGAGGAGCAGAGAGACAGGGAAACACAGAATCAGAAGCAGGCTTGAGGCTCTGAGCTATCATGACCTGAGCCAAAGTTGGACGCTCAACCGACTGAGCCACCCAGGCACCCCTTGTTTTTTTTTAATTGTTTCTCATCAATTCTATTATCAGCTTCTGAAAAATTTTTTTGATGAATGTTAGAATTTTTAGATCTTATCTGCATGTCATTGAACTTTTCTTTCTTTTCCCCATTTCCCTTTGTTCTGCATTCTGGGAATATTCTGCCTAATCTTCCAGTTTACTGTTTTTCTATTTAGTTGTAGTATTCTACTATTCAGCTCATCTGCTGAGTTTTAAGTGTCAATGCTTTCATATTTTTATTTATAAAGACTTTATTATTTTAAAAAATTTTGTTTTTTTTTTTTAATTTTTGAGAGAGACAGAGACAGAGTATGAGTGGGGGAGGGGCAGAGAGAGACCCAGAATTTGAACCAGGCTCCAGGCTCTGAGCTGTCAGCACAGAGCTGGATGTGGGGCTCGAACTCAGGAACTGTGAGATCATGACCTGAGCTGAGATCAAGAGGAGGACGCTTAACCAACTGCACCACCCAGGCACCCCTAGAACTGCATTTTCAGAGAAGAGTACACATTCACAAAGCTGACCATAGGCTCAACTACAAAAGAAATATTAACACATCCTCCCTTCCCAAAATAATAATCAGACCATCTTCATTCATCACAGTGCAATAAAATTAGAAATGAAGAACAAAATGATAGCCAAACAACCACAAAAAAAGCCAATGGAGGTAAGAGAGGGTGTCTTCAAGGATGGGGGTGGGGGAAGCAGGGACTGCCGGCCTGCCTGTGGCTCCCCAACTCCACACCCTGGGCCTTTCCCTTAGTTTCCCTGTCACCTGGGGCTTGGCAGTTTCCTGGATCTTGCAGAATCAGCTTTAAAGTGACCCCATCAGAGATACCAACACCAGAAGCTGTTGTGTCCTCTCAGAGGTCAGAGTGTCTTTTTCAAGTTTTATTTATTTATCTTGGGTGCCTGGGTGGCTCAGTCGGTTGAGTGTCTGACTCTTGGTTTTGGTTCAGGTCATGATCTCGCAGTTTGTGAGTTCAAGCCCACATCAGGCTCTGTGCTAACAGTGCAGAGCCTGCTTGGGATTCTCTCTCTCTGCCCCTTCACTGCTCATGCTCTCTCCCAAGATAAATAAAACTAAAAATATGTTTACAATTGGGGTGCCTGGGTAGCTCAGTTGGTTGAGCATCCAACTTTGGCTCAGGTCATGATCTCACAGTCAGTGAGGTCGAGCCCCGTGTCAGGCTCTGTGCTGACAGCTAGGAGCCTGGAGCCTGCTTCAGATTCTGTGTCTCCCTCTCTCTCTGCCCCTTCTGCAATCTCTTGCTCCCTCAAAAATAAATAAACATTTAAAAAGTTTTACAATAAAAAATTTTTACAAAAAACCCTACCTTATGACCCAGCAATTCCACTCCTGTATTTACCCCAAAGAAATGAAAACAAAAACCTGTGCACAAGAATGCTCTTAGCAACTTTATTTATGACAGCTTTAAACAGGAATAAACCCCAGATGTCCATTAATAGAATGGCTAAACCATGTGTTGTTAACCTTAAAAATAAAAACTCCCAGTTTATTTTACCAGCAAAAATGGCTTTATTCAGGAATAAAAGAGAATAACAATCTGGGACAAACAAGCTGAGGCAAAACCATAGGCAAGTCTGGGGAACGATGGAGAGAGGTAGACTCTTTTAAGGAGAAAAGGCATAACTGGGGAAGGCTGTTATAAACTAAAAGTCCATTGGAGAAAACCGGGTGTTCCAAGTATGGGGGGTTCTCATTGGCTAACCTGTTGCCTGGGGATGAGGAAAAAAATCTGTCCCTTTGGCTGAAGTAGTAGAGTGTATCTACATGCAAGGTCAAGTCCACGTAAGGTCAAGTCCATCTCTTCCTGTTGGGTCTACAGTTAACTTTGTGTGGTAGCATGTGAGAGGTCCCCCTGCAGAAACCTCCGGGCTCCATTTTAGTGAGGTTTCCCAGTTATTATTTCTCACATTTCACCCTTTCGATCTTTCCTTGAGAGCATAATTGATCAATAGTCAGGTTCTTTACATTTAGTGTTTTTTTCCTCTCAGCTCCAAGAAGAACCTTTCCTGGTTGTCATGTCTAACATCGGAGGGAAAGTGCATAGCAGTTGGAAGTCACTTAAGCCACACTGGAATAACAGGGAAGGTTAGAAGGAAGAAACTCTCAGGCACTTTTCATTGGAAGTCTGTATCTTCCTTTCTGCAAGGGCACCTCCTTTCTGCAAAAGATTGACAGACAAGTATGGAATTAGAAGCAACACAACAATTCCAAACTCTACGTTGGTTTAAAACCAGGACCCAAGGTCTGAAAGTAGCCAACTGAAAATATTTATTGGCGCTTATCTGGGCTTAGGGAAGTAAGGTTTCCCCTATGAAGGCAAACCCGAAGTCATGTATACCTCCTGGAGGTCCCCTCTTAAAGTGACTATGAGGCAAAATAGTGAAATACTGTGGGAGTGCACTGAATGAAAAAACAGAGCGCATTTGGGAAGATACAGCATAATGTATAAACACAAAGCAACAGCTGATGAACTTTTTTGCAAGAATAGCAAAACTTCAAAGGTAGATTAAGGGAAAATAACACTTACTTCAAAAGAACTGTTTAGAACCATATGTGTTATTCAGCAGTAGTCTGTAAAGTTGTAAATTCAGAAACCGTGAATTGGGGTAAGAATCCAGAGTCAGTTAATAGTTCAGATAAAAGACTATCATGAATTCTGAATCTTCTAACCCTTCAGAAATGCTCACAGGATTATTATGTGGCTGTTTATGAAAAGCTCATAATCAAAGGTTTCCTCCTTTTGCAAGACATTGGGAAATGCAGACAAAGGGCATTTTCTTTCCACAACAGAGATAGAAGCAACAGTGTGAAAAGGTGTATAGGCCTGGTCCAGACATCTTGAGAAAGCCATCTGTCCAGATGTTGTCTGTTTCAATTCTGAGAAATCTTTACTTTCAGGTCACCAGATGGTGGGTGTGCAGGTCGAGCTAGGGTTTGGTGCTTTCTTTACATGTGTCACAAAGATCCAAGAGTCTATTCCCTGGAGTTTGGTGGCACAAGGATGGTTAAAGGGGACCCCGTGACTATTTCTGCAGTGGCCTTAACTAAAAGGGCAGTGGCAGGAATGGCTCTCAGGCAAGGGATCCATAGAGGATATCCAGTCCAGTTGTTGGCTATAATCCTCACAGAGCGATGATGGTCCCTGTGCTTTTGGGTGGGCACTCCAAGGGCAGTTCGTTCCCTTTCACATACAAAGAGGAAAAAGGGAAGTTGATAATTAGGATTCCAAGGGCAGGGAGTTTTGTTAGACCTTTAAAGTCCCAAAGGCTATGTCATCCCCCTCTTTCCAAATAACAGGGATAGGGATGTTGTTTTTTAGTAAAGCACATAGAGGCTGAGCCATATCAGAGAAATTTGGAATCCAATTGTGGTAATAGCCAGCCAGTTCAAGAAATTGCTTAGTTTTAGGTTTTGGGAAATTCAGGAAGCCTTGAAATCTACCTGGACCCAAATCTAGTCCTTGTTCTGAGATCAGGTGTCCTAAATAATTGAACCTGAGTTTGAACAAACTGCAATTTTTCTTTGGACACTCTATGTCCCTTTAAAGCCAAGAGTTTTAACAAGAGTTTTAACTCTTCTGGTTAAAACTCCCCTTCTGAGAAGGGGAGCAGAGAAGCAGGTCATGAGCCTATTGAAACAAATTAGAGCCTGGAAAAAAACGTTCTATCATCCAAATCAGCCTTTAAGTTTTGTGAGAAATGGGAAGGAATCTCTGTGTAACCTTGGGCCATTACTGTCCAGGTGTATTGCCATTCTCCTCAAATGAAGGCAAAGATATCAGATGTCCTTATCAACAGTGATACTAAGATGCACTGTATAGGACAATGATAGTGAAAATATGCTTTCAGTGGGAATGGATGTCAGTAGTGGATGAGGATGGGGAACTGGATGCCAAGGGATAACAATGTTACTTATTGCTTGGAGGTCATGGGCAAACATCCATCCTTGGCTGTTGGGTTTTCTCACGGTAAAATAGAGTTGTTACAGGGACTAGTACGGGGGATAATCAGGCCCCAAGTCTTATAACCCTCTATTATGGACTTGACGCTCTGAAGGGCTTCCTTATTTACAGGGTATTGATTAATTCTAGAGAGTGGTTTTGAGGGACCTATTTGAATCTTGATGTGAGGTGTACTGTGGATTCTGCCAATATCAGTAGATGATTTTGCCCATAAAGAGGGTGGTAGCTGATCCAAAAGGAACAAATGATTACTGTCCTCAGACTCAGCTATAGTGCCATCAGAGACAGAGCATAGAAAAGATGACGAAAGGTCATTCATTTCCTTTTGTTCGCTAATTTTGTTACCACTGTCAAATTCTAGAATTATTTTTCCCTTTTGGGAGAAAGAAATTCTGGCATGATATTCTTTTATTATATATATATATATATATATATATATATATATATGTATGTATATATATGTATATATATATGTATACATATATATATACACACACACACACACATATATATATATATATATATATATATATATATATATATATATATATTTAATGTTTATTTTTTAGAGAGACAGAGTGTGAGCGGGGCAGGGGCAGAGAAAGAGGGAGACACAGAATCCAAAGCAGGCTCCAGGCTCTGAGCTGTCAGCACAGAGCCCGATGCGGGGCTCAAACCCACAAACTGTGAGATCATGACATGAGCCAAAGTCAGATGCTCAACTGACTGAGCCACCCAGGCGCCCCTGGCATGATATTCTTCTAAGAAAGCTCAGCCCAATAAATGAATAGGCGCTGAGGAACTCAGGAGAAAAGGGTGTGGATCTCTCAAAGGACCTCGGCAAAAGGAAATGGGTTCAGAGATGAGAATCTGTTGAGGTTTATCAGAGAACCCCCAGTATTTGAGCCGCTTTTTAGTCCTCTGAGGCACGGGCTGCTTTAGAGCAGTGGAGTTAAGCACAGAGTGTAGGTCTCGTGTCAGTAAGGACAGAGAGGGATTCATTCCCAATCTGACTGTAGTTTTTCCCAGCTGATTAGGAGGGAGGAGATGAGCACAAAGGTAAGCTGCCTTGTGTCTGTAGGCAAGAAAGATGGGGGAGGGGCAGAAGAGGTCTCAGAAGCCCCTTTTTTTCTTTTTAATTGTTTGTTTGCCTCATTTGGTTTATAAATTGTATCTTGGAGGCTATTTTATTTTATTATTATTTTTAAACTTTTCAAAACCCACAAGGTAGGTTGTTTCTTATTTATTTAGCTGTGGTCATGGAGACTATCCCAATTTTCCATAAAACCTTCTTGATCCTGCTGCAGGCAGTATCTGGCATGAAAGATTCAAAGTGCCTCTAGACATAAGGACCAGAGGGTTTTTGTTTTGTTTTTTTTTTTTAAATCATAAACCACGATGCTAGGTAAATTTAAATGGGAACATTTGACATGGTCAGATGAAAGATACCAAAATGTCAGGAGAGAGGGATTTTAGATTCCTGATAGCATTTGGAAGCGTCAAAATACCAATTAAAACAGGAATCCTATTCAGTCCTATTCAGTTTTGTCAATTTTATTTTTTTTTTAATTTTTTTAACGTTTATTTATTTTTGAGACAGAGCACGAACAGGGGAGGGTCAGAGAGAAAGGGAGACACAGATTCTGAAGCAGGCTCCAGGCTCTGAGCTGTCAGCACAGAGCCCGACACAGGGCTCGAACTCACAGACTGTGAGATCATGACCCGAGCTGCAGTTGGACGCTTAACCGACTGAGCCACCCAGGCGCCCCAGTTTTGTCAATTTTAGAACCATGGTTGTCCAATTCAGCTTTGAGAAAGTTAAAGTTTGGGGAGATCAAAAGTTCCCTATAATATAGGCCATTGAAGTTCTAAATCACTCTGGTTAAGTCAGTCCATTAATCTGTAAGTGTGCATGCAGAGTGTGCATAGTTTTTAAACATAAAACCGGCTGGATTCCCAGTAAGGGGGGTGCCCTCAAAGCATTTTGATGACCGGAATCCCATTTCTTAGAAGTTTTTCAGGAACAACCTGGTTCCAGAAGGAATCAGACAGGGGCTAGCTAGCAGTGTCTGAAGGAACAGTCCAGTTACAAACAGGATTAGGACCCAAGGCTATGGCAGTTCCAACAGGCACAGTTCCCACTTCACCAGTTCGGTCCCAAGGGGAGTAGGAAAAAAGGCCAACACAGTTCGAACTGGCACAGCTCCAAAGGGAACAGTCTGATGCCGAAAAGGAATCCAACCAAAGGCCAAACTGTACTCCCAAAGATTAAAAAACAAAACAAAACAAACAAACAACCCCCCCCCCCAACCAAAACACTTACCCTCCAACCCCAGAGAAGGCGAGAAAGCAGTGAGCGGCAACATTTCCGTGGGTACCGCACCTATTTGCTCACCAGCCCCGGGAGCCCTGGGGTGGGGGTGGGGGTCTTCTCTGGATGCCACCTCTGATCACCAAGTAATATTAACCTTAAAAATTAAAACTGCCAGTTATTTTACGAGCTTATTCAGTAATTAAAGAGAACTGTAATCCGGGACAAAGAAGTTGCACCAAAACCACAGGCAAGTCCGGGGAAGAGAGGAGAGGTACGCTTTTTTAAGGAGAAAAGGGGTCAGTTCGGGAGGCTGTTAGAAACTAAAAGTTCATTGGGGTAAACTGGGAGTTCCAAGTATGGTGGCTTCTCATTGGCTGAGCTGTTGCCCCGGGGACGAGGAAAGCACACCGTCCTTTGGCTGGAGTAGTGGAGTGGTATCCACTAGCCCCGTCAACTCGCGTCTTCCTCTTGGGTCTGCAATTGACGGTTGCGTAGTGGTGTAGGAGAGCTCCCCCTGCCGGAACCTCCACACTGCATTTTAGTGAAGTTTCCCGTTATTTTTCACAGGGTATACATGTAAAGGAATTTTGAAGCCAGGCAGTTCCTGGCTGAACAGAATATAAGTGAAGATTGTTTTCCTCCACTTCCTTGTCTTTCTTCAGCCTCACAGGGTAAGCTTTCCTACAGGCCCCAACACTTTGACCTAAGGATAGCCCAGAGAGGAACTGCAACCCCAGAGTTCTGTGGCTGCCTCTGTTAAGACTCTCCCTTCCTCCTCTCAAAGGGAAGACACCATCATCATCTGTGCTTAGTCTCCTTAGAGACTGCCCTCACATACCTGGTCCAGTATGTTTGGGTTCAACTGTTGACAGAACTGACAGGAGAACCACCCATCTTCTCAGCAGGAGGGTTTGGGGCAGCCAGGGGCCCCAGCACCCCTGGGCCCCAGTTTTCATCTCTCTAGCGGCCCTAGTTCTATCTGATCTTTCCTATATGTCAAATTAGGACCCTTAGCCACCATCACGCAGGGGCTCTGTGAGTCCTGATAAGTGCCTTCTTGAGGGTGATTCTTGAGAGGCCCCGTTCTAAATGCCAGGCACTGTCATGGCCCTCCTACTCCAGTGGCCTTTTGAGCACCCTACTCTCTGTAGTGTCAAGGGCATGGATTCTCAAATCACACAATCTGCATTTGAATCCGGTCTCTCCTATTTACTTAGGTGACCTCACCGTGCATCAGTGTCCTCACCTGTAAAAGGAAAATATAATGTTACTTACTTCATAATACTGGCACGGGAATGACCACAGTTAATAAGGTGTAAAGTTCTCAGAACAGTGCCTGGCACATGGTAAGCACTGTAGAAGGGTGTTATTTTTTCCAACCCAGCACGTATTCTCCATATCCTTTGAAATATTTTGTTTTCAAATGACAAGTGAAAGAAATAACAAATGCATCCTGTATGAGCCTGGATCCAGAAACCACACCAGGAATTTGAACAGAGAAAATTCAGTATAAAAAATTGTTGCTCTCTCGGGTCCTCTTTTCCAAGATGACCAAGAAAAGAAGGAACAATGGTCGTGCCAAAAAAGGCCTTGGCCACGTACAGCCTATTCGCTGTACCAACTGTGCCCGCTGCGTGCCCAAGGACAAGGCCATTAAGAAGTTCGTTATCTGGAACGTAGTAGAGGCCGCCGGGGTCAGGGACTTTCTGAAGCGAGTGTCTTCGATGCCTATGTGCTTCCCAAGCTGTATGTGAAACTACGTTACTGTGTGAGTTGTGCCATTCACAGCAAGGTAGTCAGGAATCGCTCTCGTGAAGCACAGAAGGACCGAACACCACCGCCCTGATTTAGACCTGCCGGTGCTGCCCCACGACCTCCACCAAAGCCCATGTAAAGAGCTAAGTCCTTAAGGATTGAAGAAAAACTGTTCTCTGGAAAAATAAAATCAAACAGAGATTATACTTTATAAATAGCAAAAAAAAAAAAAAATTGTTAACCAGTAGACAGGGAGTAACCACTGAGGGGGGTAAATGGAGCTTTAATGAATACAGGAATAGGGATAGAGGGAGAAGCCACTACCTCCAGAGATGATGTAGAAAACCCATGGAAGGAAGGAACTTGGAAGGGGCCCTTCCTCCCGCCAAAGCGGAGACTCATGGTAGTGGCCTACTGGACGGCAGAGAAGTTTGCTGAGGTGCAGCAGGCTAGGGTTGACAGGCAGGAAACTGTGTGTTGGGGGACAGCAAAATCTCACTGAGAAACCACCCAGCTGTGTGCTCGAGGAGCCAGAAGAAAAACACTGTCCACTCACTGACAAGGTCTAAGGCAGCACTGGCTAACAGGATCGCAGAGCAGGGCGAGAAAGGCGTATTTGGGGCAGAGAAGCACTTAGTTAATAACAGGCACACCCCCCATCTATGTTCTCAAATTTAAAAAAAATTAATAAGGAATCTTTCTTATTTATGATTTATGTATTTACAGCAGTACAAAGGGGACTAGGATTAGGGTGGCCGTGTGTTCTGGCTGTCCGTGACAGTCACATGTCATGCTCATTGATCCAGTATTATTATCTTTTTGATGTTTTTTTAAAATTTATTTTTGAGAGAGAGAGAGACCCCGAGTGTGAGCGGGGGAGGGGCAGAGAGAGAGGGAGACAGAATCTGAAGCAGGTTCTGGGCTGTGAGCACAGAGCCAGATGCGGGGCTTGAGCTCACAAACTGTGGGATCATGACCTGAGCAGAAGCCAGATGCGCAAGCTGGCTGAGCCACCTAGATGCCCCCCTGACCCAGTATTATTGGCAGTGACCCTCTTGCTCTCAGAAATGTCCCTGTTTGGAGGATGAATTCGTGCTACCTCTTGAAGTGTTGTTTTCTATTAAGCTACTCCCACAGATAGTGGCTAGAGGTACAATAAACACACACACACACGCACACACGCACACACACACACACACACACACACACACATATATCTGCTTGAAGGCAATGAAGAGCTACTGAGGCAGTCCAGGTATTGAGGGGCCATGACTTCAGGGAGAAGAGAAGTACACTGAGGTGAGTGTGACACCCTGAGAGCCTTTCCCTTCCCAAGCATTGGCTGGTCTGTAAGTGGGAGGAACCAAGAGGTGGAAAAGCTGGGCAGAGAGCTGTAGAAGTTCTCAAGACTAATATATGATTAAAAAAAAAAGTACGTCTGAGTCTGTCTAAAAGAGCTCTTTTAATAAGTATATAATAAAAAGTCTAAGTAATATGAAAGTACAGCATCATAGTTTAAATGGCAGGATTTTTTCTTTCTTTTTTTTTAAGTTTCTTTGAGACAGAGAGAAAGCACGACTGGAGGAGGGGCAGAGAGAGAGAGAGAGAGAGGAGAGAGAGAGAGAATCCCAAGCAGGCTCTGCACTGTTAGCGTGGAGCCCTATGTGGGGCTGGACCTCACCAGCCGTGAGATTGTCACCTGAGCCGAAGTCCAACGGTCAACCAACTGAGCCACCCAGGAGCTCCTCCTTTCTTAATGGTACATAAAACAACAGTATATTTTCCAGTTTAGGGCATCTTAGAGTTGATGAAATACTTGTTCTCATATACGAGTGTCTCTATAGGGCAGATTCCTAGAAGCAGAAGCACTGGGTCAAAGGATACATGCATTTGATAGATCCTACCCAACGGTCTTCAAAACAAAACAAAACAAAACAAAACAAAACAAAACAAAACAAAACAAAACAAAACAAAACAAAACAACAGTGTCCATTTCCCACACTTTTACCAACAATGGGTGTGAGCAGTCTTTTTGAGTTTCCTCTCATCTGATGGGCTCTTACCATGTCTTTCATTTCAGCTTCAATCCAGAATGAAGGGATCTGTGTTTCCCAAAATTATCATGCTCCACTGCTGCATGTAACCGGTTCAGTCCGCCTCACGCTTCCCTCGAGTTTGGGCCTTGGGCCTTTCTCCTCCTAAGGGAAAATAAAGGGTCATTTCCCCAGGTGGTGCTGGGGAGGATCATGGACTAGTTAGCACAGGAGGGGATCTCAGATGCTGCGTGATCCCAGAGGTTCAGAAAGGCAGTCAAGATGGTCCACACTTGAGGTCTGCACTTATAGGTGGCAGTGGCATCTTGCAAACTTGTAGTCTGAAAAAAAGTATTCTTCAGACAACCTCTTGCCCCATGAAAATGGGATCACTTTGGGAGCCTCCCAATGCATGCTGACCAGCACCCTGCAGCAGCATCCAAACACCAGGTGTGTGCATATGACTCAGCCACTCTGGTGGATCCTCTATGGGTTTTGATGACTCCATGGCAACTTCTTGTAGTCATATACTGCTTAATATATTGTCATTATGGAACACTGGCTAAAAACGTAAAATGTGAAGTTTGCCGAAAGAAAGTAAATGAAGAACAGAACATGAAAATTCTACAATGTGACTCAAGATGATCTTTGTTCACCAGACATGCAAATTGGATTCAGCTGACCAAAATGTTTATCTGGCTCATCCTGATATCAAAAACCAAAGCCAAAAAAGAGAAACTAGAGTGACCATTAGATCCAATACAGCCTTTCATTAGTAGGAATAAACATGAGCCAGACCCACTAAAAATGGTGCTTGTGTATCGCAGCTTGAACCCTTCTGTTTTATCTCATCGTTTAGACATGAAAACAAGAAAGTAATAAAAATAAACCAGTTTTTTAAGTGCAAAAAGCATAAATTCCAAACATTCATTTAGAAAAGCAGTTTTTTGCCTATTTTTGATGCTATAATGAGTTATTAAATTTCATACATTTTAATATACATTTGTCCCAATATCAAATGATAAATATTTATTTATTTATTTATTTATTTATTTATTTATTTATTACATTTATTTTAGAGATGGAGAGCATGGGAGAGGGAGAGAGAATCTTAAGCAAGCTCCATGCTCAGCACAGAGCCCAGTGTGGGCTTGATACCACAAACCTGGGATCATGATCTGAGCTGAAATCAAGACATGGATGCTCAATGGACTGAGCCACCCAGGCGCGCTTATAAATGTTCTTTTGAAAGTTATTTGTTAAAAGCACTGTTGGTGGGAATGCAAACTGGTGCAGCCACTCTGGAAAACAATATGAAGGTTGCTCAAAAAGTTAAAAATAGAACTACCTTATGATCTGGCAATTGCACTCCTAGGTATTTACCCAAAGAATACAAAAATACCAATTCAAAGGGACACATGCACCCCGATGCTCATAGCAACATTATCTACAATAGCCAAATTATGGAAACAGCCCAAGTGTCTATTGACTAATGAACGGATAAAGAAGATGTTGTGCGCGCGCGCGCACACACACACACACACACACACACACACACACACACACCAGGATATTACTCAGCCATGAAAAAGAATGAAATCTTGCCATTTGCAGCGACATGGATGGAGTTAGAGAGTATTATGCTAAGGGAAATAAGTCAGAGAAAGACAAATACCATATAATTTCACTCATATGTGGAACTTAAGAAACAAAACAAACAAGCAAAGGGAAAAAGAGAGGCAAACCACAAAGCAGACTCATAACTACAGAGAACAAACTGATGGTTACCAGAGGAATTAAAACAGGTGATGGGGATTTAGGAGTGCACTTGTTGTGATGAGCACTGGGTGATGTATGGAAGTGTTGAATCACTATATTGGGTGCCTGAAACTAATATTTACATAATTTATATAATTACGTAGTAAATGGAAATAGGTTAAGACTAGTCTTTATATTATAGACATTGCTTGAGATTATTTTAAAGTTATACATTTGTCCAAAATAAATTTTATTTTAAAAAGAACTTGTTACACATCACAAAAATTATTAAATTATTTGATAATCTCAAGGTGTTGGCAAGTATACACATAGTGAAAAGACTTCTCCAGTCAAAATAGGCTAGAAAGCTCTCATCTGGTCTAGATGTCTCAGACTATAGGTGAGGAAATTCAGGCCCAGAAAGGGTAAGAGATTTACTTAAGATCACTCAGCCAGTGAGAGTCAGAGCTCAGACTCTTACTTCATTGCTCTTCAGAGTCAGTCTGTATGAGTTTAAGTGATTTGAAGGTCCCAAGAGACCTTGCCTTGTTGTAACAATCTCGTGTAGCAGAGGTTCTGACACTGCCCCCTCCAGGTTCAGCACTGCCCTTACTAGGTCCTTCCTTTAGAGCCCCGGTTACCTTGGGAGCTAAGCTATTTTAGTTCCCGTGCAACCAGGATCAGCCAAAATCTGCTGAACCAATGAAAGAGTAGATCCACGATGGAGGAATGGATCTATGGCCCACCAGGGCCAACTTGGCTGCCCAGAGTTTCCAGGTGGGCTCTTCTGAGGGACTTGGAGGGAGGAAGACCGGACTAATGCTACTGCATTTGAAAAGATACTATGGAAATTAACCCCTTTCAATTTATTAAAATTTTTTTTAACGTTTATTTTTGAGAGACAGAGAAGGAGCAGGGCAGGGTCAGAGAGAGAAAGAGACACAGTATCTGAAGCAGGCTTCCGGCTCTGATCTGTCAGGTCAAAGCCTGATGTGGGGCTCAAATTCATGAACTGAGAGATCATGACCTGAGCCAAAGTTGGATGCTTAACAGACTGATCCAGCCAGGTGCCCCATCTCTTTCAATTTAAAATTTAAAAACCTAGGGGTGCCCAGCTGGCTCAGTGGGTAGAGTGTGTAGCTCTTAATCTCCAGGCGGTGAGTTCAAGCCCTGTGTTGGGTATAGAGATTACTTAAATAAATTAAAAAATAAAATAACATAGAACTTTAAAATTTAAAGTTATTCCCACCATGCAATTACCTTAACAGCCTGTTCCAACTTATTTATTTCAAAGTCTCTCTCTCCACTGCCCTCGAGGTACCCTGGACTTGGCCAGGCATGCTCCTGGCCATGTTGTAAACATCTCTGCATCCCACCACCTGCCTGGTGCCTGGTGGGATGTTGCAGGGGTATTAACCATCCCCCTTTCTGAGCTCTTGCTCTGGATGTGTGTCTCTTTTTTTTTTTTTTTTAATTTTTTTTTTCAACGTTTATTTATTTTTGGGACAGAGAGAGACAGAGCATGAATGGGGGAGGGGCAGAGAGAGGGAGACACAGAATCGGAAACAGGCTCCAGGTTCTGAGCCATCAGCCCAGAGCCTGACGCGGGGCTCGAACTCACGGACCGCGAGATCGTGACCTGGCTGAAGTCGGACGCTTAACCGACTGCGCCACCCAGGCGCCCCAGGATGTGTGTCTCTTACAGTTCAAAATGATTTGGAGAGTCTCACCTCTTTTCTCTGGGTAGGCACATGGTATTGAGCTTCCTATAAACATCACCTTTGGGAGGCCTCTGCCTTACACAGAAACTTTTACTGTCTCCTTATTCTAATAAATTCTGCTTGAATTTCAAGCCTTTTTACAATTCTACTGCTTGACACTGTCACCCTACCACAACCTGTTACTGTGGGCAAGTCACCATCAAAGTGTCTACATACCGGATCTCTATTCTGCCTCCCATCACTTGTTCATACCGGTTCCCCCAGTCTATTATCATAGTGTTGTTATTTGCTCTTCTGGTTCTGGTCAACCAAACGGGGTGACCAACAAGCCAACAGAGACCCAGGAGATAATCTAGAGAGGCAACCCTGGAGGAAGACACTGGGGGGGAGCGGGTATATTGTGGAGGTGGTTGCAGCTAACCCCCCAGGGCGATGCAGGTTACTGGTGGAATTAACAATTAGATTCAATAGGCCCAGTGCCTTTTGCCCGCAAAAATGTTTACATTTTAAATTCTTTTTAAATCAGAAGAAAAAATAAATATAATAATCATGATGTAACAATAAATCCAGCCTGGATTATATTTGTCTTTATTTTGCAGTAGTAAAATATTATTAAAATTTTTTTTAATGGAGAAAGGGGCCCACGAAGACAAAGTGCTTAGTTATAATTCGGCTCTAGGTACAGTGTTACACTGTTTGGTTTTTAAAAAAGAAATGGATATGCAGATATTTGTATGAGACCTCTTAATTTTAAATATTAGAAACTAGTTTTAAAATTAAACAAACGTGTTGTGGCCCAACAAAACACGCGGGGCTTAGCCTGCACCCTCTCGAAGGCTCAGGCTATCGTATCCCCGGAATGCCCGTGGCTTGAAACAGTTTTGGGGACACGCCTTGTGCCTGCGCGCAGGATGCACAGGGGGTCGCGGAAAAACTCCCGGGCAGACCACGCTCCAATGCTGAAGTCCCCGCCCTCTTGGGTCCTGGAGTCCCCGCCGGCGGAGGCCACCCTCGGTCCAGCCCCAGCCCCGGCGCTGCCTGACCGGACAGCCCCCGCTGACTTCCAGGGCGGCGCGGGGAGTCCGGGCCACCGCCTCCCGCTAATTGGTCACGAGGGGCGCGGGGCGGGGGGCGGCCACCGCGAACTTGCGGCCGATGAGCCGAGGCCGCCCGGCTCCGCCCCACCCCTCGGCCCGCGTCACCACCGCACCGAGGTCCACCCGCCGGCCGCAAGCCCGGCTCCTCGCGGGGCCCGCTCCCGGAGGCGAAACTCCCGGAGGACGCCGAACGTAACGCCGGGGCTCCTCCTCCCGCGCTGCCCAGCGAGGCAGGCTGAGCTCATTTCAACGGCCCACTGGCCTGCCCGTCACTGCCCAGCCGACCGGCCCTCCGTTCCGGGAGGAGACCCTCGCAGAAGTCCCCGCTCACTCCGCCTAGGGCCGCGGGGCCCGCAGCTGCAGGAGGGCGGTTCGGGGCCCGGACCCACTCCCGCCGAGCCGCGAGCCACCAGTGCGCATGCTCCGTTGAAGCCCGCACCGAGCCCGGGTGAACCCTGATAGAGCCATCGCGAGGCCGGCTAAGCGGAGCTCCAGTGGCGCAATCGGTTAGCGCGCGGTACTTATACAGCAGTACATGCAGAGCAATGCCGAGGTTGTGAGTTCGAGCCTCACCTGGAGCACGACCCTTTTGGATACTCTCACCCCCCTTTTATCTCCTTGCCCAAAGGAAGAAGTTAGCCTCTCTTTAGCATTCTCAGTTGCCGTCTCTGCCTGCGTGCGCGGGTCGCTCCGCCGCAGGCAGGAAGCAGCTCGCACTGACGCTTCTTACCCGCTGTGCAAGCTACTTGTTGCCCCCACGCACCGTCCAGCCACTCGAACCCGGACGTCTGCACACTGCTTCCTTCTACTTCTCTTCCTAGGCCTTTTCTTTAACGGCATCTACTCCCCGGCCACAGTAGCGGCGTTGTGGACTGAAGATCCAGGGGCGCCCCACGGGTGGTGGGGCCCCGCCTGTACTTCGAGGTCAAAAATCTACTGGGCGTGCCCGAGCTCCTGGCGCCGGGAGGAGGTCCGGCTTCCCGTCTGCTGCCCCTCGCCTGGGGCAGTGTGGGGCGTGGCTCCGCGCGCCTTGGGTCGCGGGTCGCTAGCAGGGCGACCGCTCCCGGGAGTTGGGTCCAGGGCTCAAGAGCGGGGCGGAAGTGGAGCAGTCCCTCCCTTCTCTCCTAGCTGCAGACACTCCGAGACTGGGGGCCCTTTTCCCCTCTCCAGGCACAGGCCTCCCTGGGCGGACGTGCAGAGTTTGGGATATGTGCACTGGGCGTTTCCCTCTCCCCATTTTGTGCCTCCTGTCTCCGGTGCCAGTCTGCAGTGGTGCAATTTGCTGGCGGACCGCAGAGCAGACGTCTTCTAGAGATGTCCGAGTGGTGGGTGTCCTTTCATGCATGCCACAAATGCCAGGTTCAGAAGTCCTCCTGAGGGGTGGAGGGAGGGTGTTTTTGTTTTTGTAGGCAGCACTCCTCTGAAGCGTGGGGACTGCTTTGCCAGGGGGTGGGTGGGTGCCCCGCATCCCCAGGAGGTGTGGGCCGAGCAGAGAACAAGTTTAGTCGGCTTGAGAGTCGTCCCAAACGCGTTCTTCCGAAAGAGTGGTTTCTGCTGTTTTTATGGACAGGATATAGTTAAATCCTGGGATAGAAATACTACCTGGAGCGTTGAGAGGCAAGACCTAGAAGGCTCAGAGAAAGTGGGTGGAAGGTGGAGTTCTTGTCCATCTCCTCTGCTACAGATTGAGGATGGAGAGCCTCATGCCCACTGAAATGCGAGAATGTCTGCCCTCCTCATCTAACCTGAGGCCAGGGTCTCACCCACCGAGAGCCTTCTGCTTACAGGTTCATCCTCGGCAGATGGTGAGAAATCTAGCCCAGGCCTGGAGACAAGTATCTGTCCATTAATAATTATAAGAAGAAAGTTTGTTTAAGTTTAAAAGAAAACAGTTTTAAGAAGTAATTCATATACCGTTTTAAAGTGTACGTTTCAATGGATTTTGGTGTATTCACCAAATTGTGCAACCATCACTATGGTCAATTTTAGAACATTTTCAGCACCTGAGTAAGATACCCCACATCCTTTACCTATCACCACTGGCTCCTCACTTCAGTCCTAAGCAACCACTTAATCTACCTTCTATCTGTATACATTTTCCTATTGCGAACCTTCATATGAATGGAATCATAGAACATGAAGTCTTTTGTGACTGGTTTCTTTCAGTTAGCGTAATGTTTTCAAGATTCATCCATGTTCTACCCTGTATCACTACTTAATTTCTTTTTTTTTTTAATTATTTTTTTTCAACGTTTATTTATTTTGGGGACAGAGAGAGACAGAACATGAACGGGGGAGGGGCAGAGAGAGAGGGAGACACAGAATCGGAAACAGGCTCCAGGCTCTGAGCCATCAGCCCAGAGCCCGACGCGGGGCTTGAACTCACAGACCGCGAGATCGTGACCTGGCTGAAGTCGGACGCTTAACCGACTGCACCACCCAGGCGCCCCTTTAATTTCTTTTTATAGCTGAATAATATTCTGTTGTATGGATTCTCTTCGTTTTTGAACGACAGTGGAAAGGTTGGCATTTTTAAAAGAAAACTTGCTGAAAACTCTTTTTTTAAAAAGGGAATTGGTTGTAAAATATGCAAAGCATAAAAATGATCAGACTTGCCAAGTGTGTTTCTGATGTCACAGGTTACTCACTGCAAGAACTGGTCAGATACTTCTGAGAGCTGAGCACGGAACAGGTTCCTCACATGGACAGAAATAACTGAATGTAAGATCATTCCGCACAACTTCCCATCCATGTTGGAATCCCTTCTACAGAACCCCAGCTCCTAGTTGAAAACTTCTGGCATCAAAATGTCTTTTCTTCACAAGCAACCCATTCTACTTTCTGTCACCTCTCAAGGTTAGAACTTTCTCTTAAATATTGTTTCTGTCTCTGTTAGCTATTGTGGGAATGGTGGTGCTTTGGGGAGCTCTTTTTCTGGTTAAATGGTGAGGTGGGAAGGAAGGAAGTGAAATTAGTTGCCTTTTCTCTATTTAGTCTAGAAATCCCCTGCTAGGAAATTAGTAGTGGGTTATAAACAAATAGACTACCGGCAGATTTGTAATGCAACATCTTAATGTGACATTGATTAGATTTTTAAAGCCTGTGCTAGGTGACAAAGATCAAGTCAGGATATTTTGGGAAAATGCCTTAAAAACCATATAGTACCATACAGATGGGAGGAGGTGACACGATTAACGCCGCAAGATTGGTGGATTAGGCCTGTGTCTGACGTAGGGTGGCTTTAAGGAGGAAGATGTATAAGTACGAGATGGACAAACTTGGAAGGTAGGTGAAGTTATAGGTAATCTAGAGCAGAAGAGCCCGACACATCCCTGGCTGACATTGACTTTGTAGTTACATTGGATGAAGACAGGCTTATTGTGTACAACACAAAGCTGGAAGGTAGTAAAAATTCCATAGAATTTGGAGGACAAGTAGAGACAATCCAGAGACAAATGTTTCCGACAAATGACAATATGCAATTTGACAGAGATAATTGTATGCCTATGTTCAGTTCAGAGTTCAGTATGGCTGAACTCTGGATGTCTGGCTTGACAGCTGTTTGCATGTAAAAGGTCTGGGTATTTCAGATGTATGCGACCCCAGTTGTCCCAGCATGTGACCCAACTGCTAAAGATGTCAACAATTATTAATGCATCACAGCACTGTATAATGCATTACATGGTGTGGTGTCAGAGATCACAAAACAGCAGTCCGTGGAACAAATCTAGCCTCCTGACAGAATTTGTTCAGCTTTCTAGCACTGAGTGGCCAAGCATTGAAACAATTTTTAATTGTTTGCCTTCATGTTGGGAGATTTTACTGAAATGCTCAGATTTCAGTTTTCTAATGAAAAATCAGGAAAGTTGGCCATCTGGTGCCCCTGTTCCCACATGGCAACATTGGCTTCCCCCTTTGGATTGGACATGTGGTCTTCTGTTCGCCAGGGTCCCCCACTCTCCGTGAATCCTCAGCACACAGGTGGGTGCCTGCTTTCACCTGCTTGCTTTACTGTTTTCTTAACCCCTGGCTCCTTTCTCTCCTGTGCACCCTGCAGACACTGAACCTGTGGTCTCTGTGTGGATCAGGGAGGGAATCCTCCTGCTGAACTCTCAGTAAGTCAGAACTGGCCCCAGGGCTGGGATCTGTATGGATACAGCCCATGTAAAATTCAACAGAACACAACCCCAGTTCTTTATTATGGAAGATAATAAAGTAGGGGAGATACTGTATTTACCCTCCCACCCCATGTATCCACCCATATTACTTCTAAGGCTTGTCAGCACTGTTTACTCTATGCATTTCCACAGCATTCCTCTACCCCTGTACTGTGGTCACTGGAATATTTTAAAGGAAATCCCAGATATGGTTTAATTTAACTTGTGAACACTTCAGTATGAATACCCAACAGCTAACTACTCTTTAAAAAAAGGATAACCACAGTATCATTGTTACACCTTATAAGATTAATAATAATAAATCTCCTGCATTACCTAATACATAGTCATTGTTCAAATTACCACACATATCTCTGGTATTTTTGCAATTGATTTGCTTGACTCAAGATCCAAACAAAGTCCACCACTTTGCATTTGACTAACGTATCTCTTAAATTTCTCTTAATTTATACCAATTCTCTCTCTCCCTACTCCCATTTATGATATTTATTTGTTGATCGATAGAATTTCCCACAGATTTTGGCTAATTGCAACCTCAAGGCATCCTTCAACAAGTCCTTTGATCCCTCCTGATAATTAGCTCTAGAAGCTTGATAATATTCAGATACAGTTTTTTTGCAAAAATATGTTATAGGTGGTACTATGTACTATTGCATCACAAGAGAAAGTACATAATATTCCACATTTCATGATGTTAATTTTATTGATGACTTCAGATGTAGTCAACCTAATTCATCCATTATTAAATTCCACATCAGCCTCTAACATAATGGTTTCAGCAGCCATGGATGCTCTTTGTCTAGATTTATTATTTTATTAAGGATTACATACTAGTGATGTTCTAATTCTATTATTCCTTCTGTATTTGTGACTGTGATTCTAAACCCCTCCCCTTTTTTCCTGTTGACTATTAGGGTTTCCTGAAGCACAATTCACTTTAGAAAAGCCTGGATAATATTGTTTGGTTCTTTTTCTTTTTCTTTTCTTTTCTTTTTTTTTTATAGTTTAACTTTATATTTTATTTTTTAAAATTTACATCCAAATTAATTAGTACATAGTGAAGCAACGATTTCAGTAGATTCCTTACACCCCTTACCCATTTAGCCCATCCCCCCTCCCACAACCCCTCCAGCAACCCTCAGTTTGTTCTCCATATTTATGAGTGTCTTTTGTTTTGTCCCCCTCCCTATTTTTATATTATTTTTGTTTCCCTTCCCTTATGTTCATCTGTTTTGTCTCTTAAAATCGTCATATGATTTTTGTCTTTCTCTGACTGACTAATTTCACTTAGCATAATACCCTCCAGTTCCATCCACATAGTTGCAAAGGGCAAGATTTCATTCTTTTTGATTGCTGAGTAATACTCCATTGTATATATATACCACATCGCCTTTATCCATTCATCCATCGATGGACATTTGGGCTCTTTCCGTACTTTGGCTGTTGTTGATAGTGCTGCTATAAACATGGGGGTGCATGTGTCCCTTTGAAACAGCACACCTGTATCCCTTGGATAAATACCTGTTAGTGCAATTGCTGGGTCATAGGGTAGTTCTATTTTTAGTTTTTTGAGAAACCTCCATCCTGTTTTCCAGAGTGGCTGCACCAGCTTGCATTGCCACCAACAATGCAAAAGAGATCCTCTTTCTCTGCATCCTCGCCAACATCTGTTGTTGCCTGAGTTGTTAAAGTTAGCCATTCTGACAGGTGTGAGGTGGTATCTCATTGTGGTTTTGATTTGTATTTCCCTGATGATGAGTGATGTTGAGCATTTTTTCATGTGTTGGTCGGCCATCTGGATGTCTTCTTTGGAGAGGTGTCTATTCATGTCTTTTGCCCATTTTTTCACTGGATTATTTGTTTTTGGGTGTTGAGCTTGATAAGTTCTTTATAGATTTTGGATACTAACCCTTTATCTGAGATGTTTGCAAATATCTTCTCCCATTCTGTCAGTTGCCTTTTAGTTTTGCTGATTGTTTCCTTTGCTGTGCAGAAGCTTTTTATTTTGATGAGGTCCCAGTAGTTCATTTTTGCTTTTGTTTCCCTTGCCTCCAGAGACATGTTGAGTAAGAAATTGCTGTGGCCAAGATCAAAGAGGTTCTTGCCTGCTTTCTCCTCAAGGATTTTGATGGCTTCCTGTCTTACATTGAGGTCTTTCATCCACTTGGAGTTTATTTTTGTGTATGGTATAAGAAAGTGGTCCAGGTTCATTCTTTTGCATGTCGCTGTCCCGTTTTCCCAGCACCACTTGCTGAAGAGACTGTCTTTTTTCCATTGGATATTCTTTCCTGCTTTGTCAAAGATTAGTTGGCCATACGTTTGTAGGTCCATTTCTGGGTTCTCTATTCTATTCCATTGATCTGAGTGTCTGTTCTTGTGCCAGTACCATACTGTGTTGATGATTACAGCTTTGTAGTATAGCTTGAAGTCTGGGATTGTGATGCCTCCTGCTTTGGTTTTCTTTTTCAAGATTACTTTGGCTATTCGGGGTCTTTTCTGGTTCCATACAAATTTTAGGATTATTTGTTCTAGTTCTGTGAAGAACGCTGGTGTTACTTTCATAGGGGTCACGTTGAATATGTAGATTGCTTTGGGTAGTATTGACATTTTAACAATATTTGTTCTTCCTATCCAGGAGCATGGAATCTTTTTCCAATTCTTTGTGTCTTCAATTTCTTTCATCAGCTTTCTATAGTTTTCAGTGTATAGATTTTTCACCTCTTTAGTTAGATTTATTCCTAGGTATTTTATGGTTTTTGGTGCAACTGTAAATGGGATCGATTCCTTGATTTCTCTTTCTGTCGCTTCATTGTTGGTGTATAGGAATGCAACTGATTTCTATGCATTGATTTTATATCCTGCTACTTTGCTGAATTCATGAATCAGTTCTAGCAGTTTTTTGGTGGAATCTTTTGGGTTTTCCATGTAGAGTATCATGTCATCTGTGAAAAGTGAAAGTTTGACCTTCTCCTGGCCAATTTAGATGCCTTTTATTTCTTTGTGTTGTCTGATTGCAGAGGCTAAGACTTCCAATACTATATTGAATAACAGTGGCAAGAGTGGACATCCCTGTCTTGTTCCTGACCTTAGGGGGAAAGCTCTCAGTTTTTTTCCATTGAGGATGATATTAGTGTTGGGTTGCTCGTATATGGCTTTTATCATCTCGAGGTATGCTCCTTCTATCCCTACTTTCTTGAGGGTTTTTTATCAAGAAAGGACACTGTCTTTTGTCAAATGCTTTCTCTGCATCTATTGAGAGGATCATATGGTTCTTGTCCTTTCTTTTATTAATGTGATGAATCATGTTAATTGTTTTGCGGATATTGAACCAGCCCTGCATCCCAGGTATAAATCCCACTTGGTCGTGGTGAATAATTTTTTTAATGTATTGGATCTGGTTGGCTAATATCTTGTTGAGGATTTTTGCATCCATGTTCATCAGGGAAATTGGTCTATAGTTCTCCTTTTTAGTGGGGTGTCTGTCTGGTTTTGGAATCAGGGTAATGCTGGCTTCATAGAAAGAGTTTGGAAGTTTTCCTTCCATTTCTATTTTTTGGAACAGTTTCAAGAGAATAGGTGTTAACTCTTCCTTAAATGTTTGGTAGAATTCCCCTGGAAAGCCATCTGGCCCTGGACTCTTGTTTTTTTTGGCAGATTTTTAATTACTAATTCAATTTCCTTACTGGTTATGGGTCTGTTCAAATTTTCTATTTCTTGCTGTTTCAGTTTTGGTAGTGTACATGTTTCTAGGGATTTGTCATTTCTTCCAGATTGCCCATTTTATTGGCGTATAGTTGCTCATAATATTTTCTTATTACTGTTTTTATTTCTGTTGTGTTGGTTGTGGTTTCTCCTCTTTCATTCTTGATTTTACTTATTTGGGTCCTTTCCTTTTTCTTCTTGATCAAACTGGCTAGTGGTTTATCAATGTTGTTAATTCTTTCAAAGAACCAGCTTCTGGTTTCATTGATCTGTTCTACTGTTTTTTTGGTTTCGATAGCATTAATTTCTGCTCTAATCTTTATTATTTCCTGTCTTCTGCTGGTTTTGGGTTTTATTTGCTGTTCTTTTTCCAGCTCCTTAAGGCATAAGGTTACGTTGTGTATCTGAGATCTTTCTTCCTTCTTTAGGAAGGCCTGGATTGCTATATACTTTCCTCTTATGACCGCCTTAGCTGCGTCCCAGAGGTTTTGGGTTGTGGTGCTATCATTTTCATTGACTTCCATATACTTTTTAATTTCTTCTTTAACTGCTTGGTTAGCCCATTCATTCCTTAGTAGGATGTTCTTCAGTCTCCAAGTATTTGTTACCTTTCCAAATTTTTTCTTGTGGTTGATTTCGAGTTTCATAGCATTGTGGTCTGAAAATATGCACGGTATGATCTCGATCTTTTTGTACTTACTTAGCGCTGATTTCTGTCCCAGTATATGGTCTATTCTGGAGAACGTTCCATGTGCACTGGAGAAGAATGTATATTCTGCTGCTTTAGGATGAAATATTCTGAATATATCTGTTAAGTCCATCTGGTCCAATGTGTCATTTCAAAGCCATTGTTTCCTTGTTTATTTTTTGATCAGATGATCTGTCCATTGCTGTGAGTAGGGTGTTGAAGTCTCCTACTATTATGGTATTACTATCGATGAGTTTCTTTATGTTTGTGATTAATTGATTTATATATTTGGGTGTTTCCACATTTGGCGCATAAATGTTTACAATTGTTAGGTCTTCTTGGTCTATAGACCCCTTGATTATGATATAATGCCCTTCTGCATCTCTTGATACAGTCTTTATTTTAAAGTCTAGATTGTCTGATATAAGTATGGCTACTCCGGCTTTCTTTTGTTGACCATTAGCATGATAGATGGTTCTCCATCCCCTTATTTTCAATCTGTAGGTGTCTTTAGGTCTAAAGTGGGTCTCTTGTAGACAGCATATAGATGGGTCTTGTTTTCTTATCCATTCTGTTACCCTATGTCTTTTGATTGGAGCATTGAGTCCATTGACGTTTAGAGTGAGTACTGAAAGATATGAATTTATTGCCATTATGATGCTTGTAGAGTTGGAGTTTCTGGTGGTGTTCTCTGGTCCTTTCTAATCTTTTGTTGCTTTTGGTATTTATTTATTTATATATATATATATTTTCATCTTTTCTCCCCTCAGAGAGTCCCCCTTAAAATTTCTTGCAGGGCTGGTTTAGTGGTCAGAAACTCCTTTAATTGTTGTTTGTCTGGGAAACTTTTTTATCTTTCCTTCTATTTTGAATGACAGCCTTGCTGGATAAAGAATTCTTGGCTGCATATTTTTCTGATTCAGCACACTGAATATATCCCGCCACTCCTTTCTGGCCTGCCAAGTTTCTGTGGATAGGTCTGCTGCAAACCTGATCTGTCCTCCCTTGTAGGTTAGGGACTTTTTTTCCCTTGCTGTTTTCATGATTCTCTCCTTGCCTGAGTATTTTGTGAATTTGACTATGATATGCCTTGTTGATGGTCGGTTTTTGTTGAATCTAATGGGAGTCCTCTGTGCTTCCTGGATTTTGATGTCTGTGTCTTTCCCCAGTTAGGAAAGTTTTCCGCTATGATTTGCTCACATAACCCTTCTACCCCTATTTCTCTCTCTTCCTCCTCTGGGATCCCTGTGCTTCTGATGTTGTTCCTTTTTAATGAGTCACTGATTTCTCTAATTCTTAAATCGTGCTCTTTTGCCTTAATCTCCCTCTTTTTTTCTGCTTCGTTATTCTCTATAAGTTTGTCTTCTATAGCACTGATTCTCTGTTCTGCCTCATCCATCCTTGCTGCTGCTGCATCCATCCGTGATTGCAGCTCAGTTATAGCATTTTTAATTCTGGCTATTTTTTACTTCTTTTATATCTGCAGAAGAGGATTCTAATCTATTTTTGACTCCAGCTAGTATTCTTACTATCGTGATTCTAAATTCTGGTTCAGACATCTTGCTTGTGTCTGTGTTGGTTAAATCCCTGGCTGTCGTTTCTTCGTGCTCTTTCTTTTGGGGTGAATTCCCTTGTTTTGTCATTTTGAAGGGAGAAAAGGAATTAAGGAGGTAGAAAAATTGAAATTAAAAAAAATTAAAATTAAAAAAAATTAAAATTAAAAATTAAAAACATACACACACAAAAATTGAATAGATGATGCTAGATCCTAGGTGTGTTTTGGTCTGGGTGTAGAAAGTGGTTTGACAGATTAGAGAAACAAACAAACAAACAAAAAAAAAGGGGGGGAGAGAAAAAAAAGGAAATCATTTGAGAATTTGAAAAAATGAATACACTAAAGTAGACTAAAATACACAAGAGTAGAGAATATAGTAGAAAAAAATTATGGAAAAATATTTTTAATAAAAATTAAAAAGAAATATGAATTTTTTCATTTTCTGTATTTAAGAAAAAAGAAATGAAAAAGAGAAAAAAGATAAAAAAAGAAAAAAGAAAAGACAAAAAAAGAAATCGTTTGAAAATTTGAAAAAGTGAATACACTGTAGTAGACTGAAATAAAATGATGGGAGTAAGATAGAATTTGAAAAAATTTACATAAAAGCAAAAAATATAGTAATAAAAATTAGATAAAAATATTTTTAAAAGAAATTGAAAGTAAAACTGAAGTTTTTCTCTTTCTGCATTCAAGAAAAAGAAATTGAAAAGGGAAAAAAAAGAAAAAGAAAGAAAAAAAGGAAATTGTTTGAAAATTTGAAAAAGTGAGTACACTGAAGTAGACTAAAATAAAATGATGGAAGTAAAGTAGAATTTGAAAAAATTTACACAAAAGTAAAAAATATAGTAATAAAAATTAAAGACAGATATTTTTAATAAAAATTGAAAATAAAAATGAGTTTTTTTCTTTCTGTATTCAAGAAAAAAGAACTGTAAAAGAGAAAAAGGAAAAAGAGGGAAAAAAATGAATAGATGAACCTGCTAACAGATTTAAGTAAGACTGAAATTGCTTCGTTTTCCCCTAGAGGTTGATGCATGTAGCTCTTTAGTCCATAAATTAAGCTGGTGCTGAGGTTTGTGTTCTTGAAGAGTGAAGTTGGCCCAGTTGGGCAGGGCTTGGTGTAACAGCTCCACTGTCCCCTAGATGGCGCTGCTAGCCTACTGGGGTGGATTGTTGCGGTGCTCATAGGGCGCATGCACATGCTCCAGAGCGGTGAAAAATGGCACCGCCCAGCCACCCAGTCTGTTCTCCCAGATCAGCAGTCACGCACCGGTCCTCGGTCTTCAGCTCTCGTCCACTCCCCGCGACCAGGCCCCAGGAAGTACCTCGCTCCCAAGTTTTGTCTCAGATGCGGCTGTTTTCCCCGTCCCCTTACTTCCAAAGGACTGTGGCTTTGACCCACTCCGCCGGTCTAAGGGAGGGTCTCACCTAGCAATGGCTGAATGAGCAATGGCCGAATGTCAGCTGCACCCAGGAATGCCTGTTGGACACTGCTGTTGCCGGTGCCCCAAGACTGAGGCCAGGTGCCAGCCCACCCTCCAAAAAAATCGTGAGACATTGTAGCCTCAGCGTTTCAGGGACCATGGAAAATCGCAACACACATCTGACACCAGGCTTCACCCTCAACAACCTTGCCCCAGCACCAGCGAATGTGGCTGCCTTCTGGGGTCTCTTGGGACCAGGTGGCTTCAACAGCCCCTGGTAGGGGCTTCTACCAAATGTCCCTCCAGCAGTGGAACCACTTTTCCCCATGTGGCCTGAGATCCTCCTGGACCCCACTCTGTTCCTGGGGATTCACCTTTCCCACCAGAGCACTGCCAGGTATCGAGCTGCGGAGTTGCAGCCTTTGCGCTCCGCTTCTTTAGTCTTAATGGAATTTAAACCCTCTCCTTTCTCCCTTTTTAGTTTAGTCCCTGCGGCTGTTTCCAATTTTCTACTTTCTCTCCAGCTGCTTTTGGGGAGGGGTGCTTTCCCCATATGCTCCCCCCCATCTCTGTCCTCTCTCCACCTGAAAAAGGGGTTCCCTACCTTTCAGGGCTTCTTGCTCCCCAAGTTCAGCTCTTTGTGTCGCATACTTGCTGAATTCTGTGGTTCAGTTTGTGCAGATTGTTGTGTTAATCTTCCAATCGGTTTTCTAGGTGTGTAGGATGGTTTAGTGTTGGTCTGGCTGTATTTCATGGATGCGAGACACACAGAAAGCTTCCATGCTGTTCCGCAATCTTGACTCCTCCCAGTTCTTTTCATTTTTCTACTAATCTTCAAGAATAATGAGTTGATGCCCTAGCAACTGCCAAAGGTAGTTTTTTATTTTACAGGTTTTTTTTTTTTTTTTGAGTAGTAGTTCACATACAACAAACTACAGTAATGATGTTCAGTAGCATTTGAATGCTGATTAGACATTCGTATATCTTCTCTGGTGAATTGTCTATTCAAATCTTTTGTCCTTTGTGTGCGTGTGTGTGTTTTCATTATTGAGTTGTAAGAGTTTTTGTATATTGCAGATATAACTCCTTAGCTGGAAAATAATTTCTCCCAGCTTGTGGTTGGGCTTTTCTTCTTCTCTTCTTTTTCTCCTTTTTTTTTTTTGGAAGTAGGCTCCTTGCTCAACATGGGGCTTGAACTCATCACCCCGAGATCAAGAGTCACATGCTGTACCAACTGAACCAGCCGCATTGCTCTGAGTTTTCATTTTTTAATGGAGTCTCTTCAAGAGAAAACTTTAAAAATTTTGATGAAATTCAAACTATCACCTTTTTTTCTATTATGGATGGTATGTTTGATGTCATATCTAAGAAATCTTGGCCTAACTCGAAGTCACCAAGATTTTATTCTATGTTTTAGCTCTTACATTTAGGAGTTAATTTTTGTGGGTGATGTAAGTAGAGGTCTAATTTTTTGTGTATGGATATTCTGGCACCATTTATTGAAAAGCATATCCTTTTCTAATTTAATTGCTTTGACATCTTGTCAAAAATAAATTGACCATAAAAATGTGTTGGTCTTTTGCTGGACTATCCTTCTATTCTATTGACCTATATGTCAGTGTGGTTTTATGCCAATGCCACACCGTATTGATTACTATAGGTTTGGAAACCAGGTAATCTAAAAGAATTTTGTTCTTTTTCAAAACTGTTGAGGCCATTTTAGGTCCTTTACCTTTCCATATAAACTTTAGGATCAGCTTGCCATTTTCTATGAAAACATCCTGGAACTTCTACAACAATTCCATTGAATGTATTGATCAATTTAGGAGAATTGCCTACTTAACAATATTGAGTCTTTGGATTCCATAAACAAGGTACATCTCTCTACTTATTTAGGCCTTTAATTTCTTTCAGCAATGCTTTGTAGCTTTTAAGGTATAAGTCTTGTATTATTTCTTTGTTAAATATTTTGCAGAATTCACTAGCGAGGGAATGTGGGTCTGCAATTTTGTGGGAAGGTTTTTTTTTTAACCTATACATTTAATTTATTTAATAGATATGGGACTATTCAGGTTACCTACCATTGAATGAGCTTCGGTATTTTGTGTTTTTCAAGAAATTTGTCTATTTAATTAAATTTGTGGAATTTATTGGCATAAAGTTATTCATAGTATTCCCTTCTTGCCTTTAGGATTTATAGTGATGTCCCTGCAAATGTCTGATACTGGTAATTTGTGTCTTTTTTCTTTTCTTTCTTTTTTTTTTCTTGATCAGTCTGATGAGAGGTTTTTCACTTTATCTTTTTCAAATATCCAGTTTTCAGTTTTATCGATTTTCTCTATTGTTTTCCTGCTTTTCAGTTGATTCTGATGTATGTGAAGAGAATGTGTATCATGCTGTTGTAGGGAAGAGTGTTCTATCAATGTCAATGACAGCAAGTTAGTTTCAAGTGTTGTTCACGGCTTCTATATCTTTGATTTTCTGTCTACTTGTTCTATCTATCTTTGAGAGAAGGTATGAAAATAAGCAACTACAATCCTAGATTTTTGTATTTCTCTTTTTAGTTCTACCTTTTCCTGCTTCATGTAGTTTGCACCTCTTTTATTGGCTACATCAGTATTTAGGACTGTTATGTTCTCGTGATTCATTGGCCCTGCTATTGCTGTTGATGCTTGATCTGTCTCATGTTTGGACAGAGAAAGTGCCATCCAGTTGGCTCCTGAGTCTTTTTGACATAACTTTAGATCTTTGATAGTCTTCTTGTTCCTGGCATGACAAGATATTCCAAAATGCACTTTGTATTTTTTTCTTTAATCCTGGTATCGACCATTTCTCCTAGGAGTCTGCTTTTTTTTTTTTTAATTAAAAAAAATATTTATTTATTTTTGAGAGCAAGAAACACACACACACAAAGCATGAGCAGGGGATGGGTCAGAGAGAGAGAGACACACAGAATCTGAAGCAGGATCCAGGCTCCGAGCTGTCAGCACAGAGCCTGATGTGAGGCTTGAACTCACAAACCGCAAGGTCGTGACCTGAACCAAAGTTGGATGCTTAACTGACTGAGCCATCCAGGCACCCCAGAGTCTGCTTCTGTTTGTAGGGAAGTGTTGTTGTTTAGGAGACCACAATCTGTGTGCTAGAGCTGATTATTGCTACTCTATGGTTGTCATATTTTCAAGCTCTTTTCAGTGGCTAGAACTAGGAAATGCATACTTTTTAAAAAGAGAAAAATACAAGGGCAGCCTGGGTGGCTCAATCGGTTAACTGTCTGACTTTTGATTTTGGCTCAGGTCATGATCTCAAGGTTGGTGAGATAGAGCCCTGCATCATACTCTGTGCTGACAGCTCAGAGCCTGGAGCCTGCTTCAGATTCTGTCTCCCTCTCTCTCTGCCCCTCCCCCCACCCCTGGCTGTGCTCTCTCTCTTTCTCTCTCTCAAGAATAAATAAATATTAAAAAACAATTTAAAAAATTAAAAAGAAAACCCCCAAAGCTATCCTATTCCTCTGATTTCACTCAGTGTATTCTGCAGATCATTTTAGCGTTGCAGATAGAACTCTTCCTCCTTCCTTAGTACAGCAGTGTGGTGTTCTGTTCATGTGGGTGGACCATCGTTTCTTCAGCAGGCCTGTACTGATGAACACTTGGGTGTTTTTCAGTCTTCTGGTTTTGTAGCTACTGATGCAATGAAGAGATTTATTCAATTGCTTTGAATTTTTGGCTAGTATATCTTTGAGATAGATTCTAGATGTGGGATTGCTGGTCCAAGGGGTGGTTATCTATCTATAAAATATAGGTAATTATGTAAATAATAATTTATATTATATGTAAGATATAATGTTAGATATAATTTATAATGTTATATAATGTTACATATAAGATATAAATTATATACCTATTTTATATACATCGAAAATTTTGCAGATGTGTGAAATTACCCTTAAAGAGGGTTTCTGGGGGCACCTAGGTGACTCAGTCAGTTAAGCATCCGACTTTGGCTCAGGTCATGATCTTGTGGTTCATGAGCTCGAACCCCACATCAGGCTTGTGCTGACAGCTCAGAGTCTGGAGCCTGCTTCACATTCTGTGTCTCCTAACCCTGCTCATTCTCTCTCCCTCCCTCTCGCTCTCTCTCTCAAAGACAAATAAACATTAAAAAATTAAAAAAAAAATAAAGAGGGTTTCTGATGTGATCATCCATTAGCGTGAGGCCTCCAGAATCCACCTCACGAGGGCAGTGGCTGAAAGGCAGGGGTTGAGTGATGCTGGTGGGGCATACACTTCTCCAGTTCCAGGGGGGCCCCCAATGAATGCCTTTCCCCAATAGTTCCTGGAGGCTCTGACATAAGGCATGGCTGGCAGGACAGAAGGCATCTCAGCTTTCAGGGGTGGCCTGGAGACAACCCCAGACTTAGCAGAAGCCCAGGAGACCTTGCCCCCACCCCAGTCATCCCTGCCTGGTGCTTCTGGCCCTTGAGTCTATCCTGTCCCCTTCAGCTTCATCTTTTAGCCTTATAACATTTAAAGTTGTTTAAAAACTCTTTCTATTTTATTTGAGTGATTGTTATTATATAATGTGAATAGTCCCTAATTATTCTTATTTTTAAAACAGTTTTGTTCTGTTGTAACTATTTCATTCCTTTACACACCCCCTTGTTAATGAGGATGTGCTTTTTCTTTAAAACTTTAATGACAGAGGCACCTGGCCTGGGGGGCTCAGTTGGTGACTCTTGATTTCAGCTCAGGTCATGATCCCAGGGTCATCGGATCAAGTCCTGTGTTGGGTTCTGCACTGAACATAGAGCCTGCTTAAGATTCTCCCTCTCTCTCTCTCTTTCTCTCTCCCCCTCCCTCCACCCCACCCCCCACTTCTCTCTCCTGGTGGAGCTCTCTCTCTCTAAAACAAACAACTTTGATGACACCTTTCCCTCTGTACTTTTTTATTTCTTCTTAGCCTCCTTTTAACTTTTTCTCCTGAATTTATTTTTATCTCATCGAGTTTCTTTCTCTTTCTTAACTTAAATGGTAAAACTGGATTCTCTTTAAGTGTTTTTATGCTCTCTACTGGCTGGCCAGCCCCTGGGAGCCCAGGCAGGTAGCTGGGGTGGTGTCCATGCCGTGGGGGAAGCCAGGTGGGCTGTGGCGCTTTCCTCCCTCTGTTGATCCCCAGTCTTTCCCCACCAAGTCCTGATTCAACAACCCTTAATGTTAATGATCTGGGGGACTAGATGTCCCTCCTACTCCCATAAGATTAAGCCATTCATGATGACTACAGCTGAAACTCCAAGGAATCTGGATCCTGGAGAAAAGTGGGCTGGAAAGGGATGTATGTGCTGCTTTCAAATATCTGTGAGAAGAGTGGACATACTCACTGTTGACCTAGAGGAAAGAACATGAACTTAGAACCACAGCCCACGGGTGATGATAAGGAAGCACATTTATTTTTAAAACAATCGCCACCGTTGAGAAATGGGACGGGTTGACTGGTGAAGGAGTACTTTCCCAGCTTCACAAGTGATGGATCCTTCACAAGGAGCTTGGATGTTATAGAAGAGAATCCTGCATTGGTGGTGGGACGGTGTGTGTGTGTGTGTGTGTGTGTGTGGCTTCTAAGATATCTTTTCGCTTTAAAATTCTTACTTCTGTTTTCAGAAAACAAGATTGTGCAGTAGATTCTGTACTATGTTCCCAGCATCTATTTCCCCTTTCTTCTGTTTACAACATACTGTGCCCCTCTGCACTTGGTGAGCAACCCTCCACCAGCCCGGACCAGTCATACTACGTCACCCCAACTGCGTGCTGACTGGTTCAGAGATGGGCATGTGACTCAGAGTGACCGCCTCCTCCCCAATCAGAGTTTCTATCTTGAGCTATGTGGGAAGAGTCATTTTCCCTTTCTGTTTAGAAACATAAAAAATATAAATCTAGAGCTTCCTGCTGCCCCCAGCAGGTATCTTTCTAGCAGGGATCCTTTTGGCTGAGCTACTTGGCCTGGGGGAATGAGGCCCACATTTAATGAGACAGGGAGAAGAGGTAAAGAGGTCTGGAAGTGTTTGCATCTCTGACTCTTAAGATTAGCCTTACCAGTTCTCTTTCTGTGGTTTGATTGTGTGCACTGGAAAAGTACCCTTTTGCTTTAGCCAGTCAGACTTGGGTTTTCTGTCACTTGTAACCAAAAAGGGTCTTTTTTTTTTCTTAATGTTTATTTATTTTTGGGAGAGAGAGAGAGTGACAGAGTGTGAGTGGGGGAGGAACAGAGAGAGAGGGAGACACAGAATCTGCAGTAGGCTCCAGGCTCTGAGCTGTCAGCACAGAAGTGGACTTGGGGCTTGAAATCACGAACTGTGAGATCATGACCTGAGCCGAAGTCAGACGCTTAACTGACCGAGCCACCTAGGTGCCCCTCCAAAAAGGGTCTTGACTGACATGGTTGTTATTGTACAAAACATCATTTTACACTGATGACCAATTTTTCAAATTTCTTCTTTTTGAAAAAAATTTTTTTTTTTAATTTTGAGAGAGAGAGCAAGAGCATGAGCGAGTGTGCACAGCAGGGAAGGGGCAGAGAGACAGGGAGAGAGAGAGAGAATCCCAAGCAGGTTCTACACTGTCAGCGAGGAGCCAGATGTGGGGCTTGAACTCACTAACCATGAGATCATGATCTGAGCTAAAAGCAAGAGTCTGATGCTTAACCGGCTGAGCCACCAGGCACCACCAATTTTTTAAACTTCTTAATGAGAATTCTTTCAGAAAGAAAAGGCAACATTTGCTTATAGCTAAACTAAAAATTACTGTAGTTTTTCACACTAGTAAGCTGGCATGAGGATAGAGTTAATAGAGGGTTCTGTGTGCCTTTGTATGAAGCCCAGCCGTCTCTATCAGCATATGCCTGTCGTCTCCACTTGGATGACCCAAAGCACAGCACTTGAGGGGTGCATGGGTGATTCAGTCAGTTAAGAATCTGATTCTTGGTTTTTGACTCAGGTCTTGATCTCATGGTCATGGGATTGAGCCCCACATTGGGCTGTATGGTGACAACACAGAGTCTGCTTCAGATTCTCTCTCTCCATCTCTCTCTCCCCCTCCCTGCTCATGCTCTCTCTCTCTCAAAATAAATAAATAAATAAACTTACAAATAAAAATAAAATAACATAGCACTTGAGCTTTCCCTCCCAAGCCTGATCCTCCCCTAGTCTTCCCCATCCCACAAAATGCCCTTTTCATCCATTCACCTGGGTTCTAAGTGAAATACTTAGGAGGCAGCCTTCCTTGTACCCCTCTGCTTCCTCATCTCTAATCCACCAGCAAGTCCTGTGTCTCCCTCCAGAACTTCTGTGCATCTGTACATCCTGTCATCTCCTACTTGGACTATAGCAGTAGCCTCTTAGCTGACTCCTTACTTCCCACTTAGCTGACTCCTTACTTCCCACTTCTTGGTCCTTTCTGGTCTTTTCTCTACACAGAAACCCTAGTGAGCTTTTAAGAACATGAATCAGATTCTGTCATTTCCTTGCTTAAAACCATTGATGACTTTCCATTGCATGCAGAATAAAATGCAAAGGCTTGCAGTGGTCCAGAAGGCCCTGCATGCCTGGACTGGTCCCTGCCCACCTCTCTACCCTCAGCTCCTGTCACTCTGTCTCTGTTTACTATGCTCCAGTCACTCTAGTCTATTTCTTGTTTCTGCTTTGCGGCTCTTCCTTCTCCCGGGACACTTTCATCCAAGTCTTAGAGTGGCTAGCTCCTTAAGGCTCAAATATCACCTCCTTAGAGATGCATTTGAACGTGGTGTAGTATTTACTACTACTATTTACTATCTAAAATTATTGTGTTTATGTAAGTGGTAATCGTTTATTTCCCATCATTGGGATATAAATCCAGGGGCCAGGCCAACCGATGCTCAACAAATCATTAATGAATAAATGGAAGGATAATAGGGGAGCAACACATGGGTGCGGACTGTGAAGCTGAGTAGACAATATGTTCCATTGCTGCTGGTTGGCTTTGCAGATCCAGATCCAGAGCCCAGTTTTTGGAAAGTTCGTTGGAGCCTTTCCAAGGTCTGTCATTGTGTGTGTGTCATGCTTCAGGTGGCTTCCTGTCTAGTTGATGAGTAGTGTTGCCACCAGAAGCCGAGGAGAGTGTTGGGGTGGTGACTGGTGTTGACAAGAATCACCCAGGGAGTGTTGTAATGCAGATTCTGGGGCCCAGCGAAGCCCTCGGGCTGGACTCCTAGGAAAGGTAAGGAGGGGGCAATCAACTCATCCAGGTTGGCCCGGGACATCCCCAGCTTTAGCACTGAAGGTCGCTTGCTCTCTGAAAAATCCATCAGTCGCTGGCAAATCAGGAGGGTTGGTCACTCTAAACAAGGTGTTCAGAGAGATGCGGAGAGCGTCAGATGAAGTTAGATTGGAATGGTTTCTTGGGGTTGCTGAGGTAGAATCATTTCTCATCTTAGGCTTTGAGTTTTGGCTGTCCCCTCAGCCCTGCTGTGGAGTAACTCTGGGTTTTCCAGACACCAAGCTGGGACAGAAAGGAAAGGAAACCATTGTTTCTTGAACACCTGCAGTGAGCCAGCTGCTGCTCTAGACCTTTATTACTGAATGTATCCCTTGGTAGCCTTTTTATTGCACCCATTTTAGAGGCAGGACACTGAGGCATATGAAGTTATGTAATTGCCTGAACTCAGACATCTTCCAAACAGAGGATATAGGAGTACGAAGTCTCCCTGACACAGAAGCCCAGGCCCCTTTCTAGGTGTTTTGCTTTGTGTATAGGGGTGTGTGTGTCAGAGATGTGGCTGGGACCTCAGCTTGACAGTTGTCCTCAGTCCTCAGGGTTGGGGTTCTCCTGTGATCTAGAGAAGGCCTCACGGACTGGACAGTGAGATAGTTAAGGAAGAGGCACCCAACGAAGTTTCTTTGGGCTGGCCAGGGCCTGGCTGTGCAGGTGGCTCTCCACCACCAGGTGGTGCTGTGGCTCTGCCTTAGAAGGCTCCCCGCAGCACTATCGCTGGTGCAGAGCCCGCCAAACGACCAGCCACTGGGCCTTATTTAATCTGCAGCCTGTAGGCAGCCTGGGGCCTGTCCACAGCTTTCTGGCTTTCCTGGACTCCGGAAGGACAAGAAGAGAGGGGAGAGGAGAGAGGTCAGAGGTTGGTCAGGAGAAGAGGAGGTTTGGGCCAATGCAGAGTCTTGGCGGTAAGGGTGACCAATGAGCACAGCTGTGAGGAAGAGGGGTAGAGATTGCTGTACTGGAACTAATGAATTTATAACATGGGCCAAATCATCTCCTGGTGTGCACAAAACACATCAGGATAAGTGGACTTGCTCCCCCATGGTGGGAGTGGGGAGTGGAACGTGGGCAGAGAAGAGGCAACTTTTCTGTCCTACAGACCGTTTTGGTCAAGGGAAGGCCTCAGCTGGAAGGGCTGGGAGGCAGACATGGCCAGGGTGCCTCCAAGTTGGGGGCAGAGATAGCCCCCAGTCATCTGCCTGTCTGCCCCCTGCTGATCACAGGGGCCCCCTGCTATCCTCACTGGGGGGCATAGGAAAGGTCCCCATCCGTCCTCCAGCTGCCCTTGCCATTTGGGAAAATGGCTTCAAGGATGCTGGCCCTCAGGATCCCACTCTCTTATCACCTATTTTGTATATCGGGACTCAGGCCTTCTAGAGTCTCATCAAAAAACATCACTACAACAAACTTTTAACTCTTTTTCAAAGCCCACACCAGCGCCACGTGGTGACTCACTGTGGATTAGCTGCCTAGCAGTGGGTTTGGCCTGCACATTGATGTCAGAATGTGAAATAGTGTCTGCACTGTAAAGCCCCAAATGCATCCTTGGCACTGGGGAGTTGAGCAAAGGCCTCCTGAGGGGAAGGCGTGGTATGGGTGCAGGAGGGCTTTGGGAAAGAGCAGTACTTGGCAGTGAGACAGGGGAGCAGAAAGCAGAGGGAACTTCATCAGTTTTACAGTCTGCCTTTCCCTGGTTTCTGGGCTGAGTGCTGTGACAGATGTGCCCCTTAGGAATTTTTTTGTTTTAATATTACATTTTCATTCATCACCTCTTCACACAGAATCTATTAAAATATTTTGTTTCATTTGTATCTACAGTATCATTCTCTCTCCCCTTTTAATTCAAGAGGTAATATAGCCACAGATTCAAAATTCAGAGGGTTCAAAATAAGTAACCTTTTCCTGTTTCATGTATAAACAAACAACCTGATGTTTACCAACAGAAAAACAGCAAGGACAGTGAAGGACAATTTGTGGACAAAACGTGTTAAGGTGTCACCCTGATTGTTGCAAAAACTCTCTCCACTCCCCACCCCTGAATTTTGAGAACTTTTTTGAGAAGTTGCAACTTTTTGTTAAGTCAGGTCTTTCCCTGTATGATCGATTCTGTGCATGGAAAGTCAGTGCCCATCCTGAGATGAGTTAGTCTTTTTCTTCAGTTCTTTCTCATGGCTTTCCAGTTTGCTCTCTGACCCTCCTCAGAGATGTTTCTTTTAGTGACGTGATTATGAGACAGAACCCAGGGCTGGCTTAGCTGCCTGAGGATGGTGCCTTTGGAGGCCAAATGGCCTCAGACCCCAGTCCTGGCTCTCTGGACCGTCCGTCATCTCCCCATCTGACAGTTTTTCATGGTGGGACAAGCAGGCTGGGAGGGACCAGCCTCTGGAAGTGGACTTTCCTGCTGGAGAAGAGGGTCTGGAAGAGCTGACTCTGCCATGGGGACTTGGGAGGGGGCAGACTTTGGTCACTGTCTGAGCGCCCTTGTCGGCTGGTCCCTGGGCATAGGGGAGTGGAATGTGGGCAATTCTGGAGGACAGCCTGTGACTTGAGGAGTCCTGCCCATCAGACTGTGGGGCAGAGCTGGAATCTAGACCCTGGAGACTTGGGAACCAAGGAGGACATAGACTGAGAACTCTGAATAGGGACCAAGGTGGGCCCTGGGGGGTGGACCTTCTGGGGGATGGAGGAGCCCAGTTAATCAAGACAGGCATTGGTCAAGGTTGCCCTGGTAGCCTGTCTGCCCTTGACATTTCAGAATTTGGAGCCACAGTAGCCGAAATGGTCCGTGCGGTAATGTGTGTGTGAATCCTTAGGAAACAAAATCATTGTGGGCATGTGTCAGGCCCTGAGCCAACTGTAGGGGTGTCATTACTGCCTTGTGCATCGGTCCCAGAAGGAAGATGTAGATGCCCCCTCCCTCCCTTACACCATCTCCCTGGATCTTGGAGATGGCCCAGTCAACCTCATTCATAAAGGGGCCTCTCCCATTCCAGATATTCCAAATGTTGCCTTTAAGCCCCCTCCCCTCCCATCATGTGACTTCACATGGCATGCCGCTCTTTCTAGGGCATGAGTTTCCTCATCCATAAAATGAGATGGTGATCCTGCTCCAACCTACAAACCAAGTGGCCAAATGAGGGAATAGGTAGGACGCTGTTCTGGAAAAAGGAAAGTGAATCATCTGAGTGCAAGATTCTGAAGTGGTTCCACCCAAGGCCCGTGGAACACAGCTCCACAGCTGTCTCTCCCCAGGGCTCCAGCAGGTGGCAGCATTGCCCTCCCCCTGTGCTGGTCACTCGGGGGCCTCTCCTCCCAGACACTGGTGTGTAAGACCTTGGACCTCACTTAGTTCACACCCCACAGTCCCACCTCCCATGGGGAGGTGGGGGGTAGGGATCTGAGTGGCCTCTGAGACACTGGCCAGGGCTGGGAGCCTGAATGCCCAGGACAGGAAGGGCCTGGAAAGAGAATTAAGATCTTGTTCTTTTCCTTCAAAACAGCACAGACAAGCCAGGAGGAGGAGACCTGGTGTGCATGAGCCTAAGAAGGCTGAAGGGAAACCTTGTCTTGCTCTGCCACGACCCATCCCACACTGCCTGGAGGTGGCAATTTAGGATCCAGAGGCAAGGACTTGTCCTCTGCCGGGTTTTTGTCTTTAGCCAGAAAGGCCAGCTGGCATTTTAGCGGGGGCAGAGGTGGGTGAGTCCTCTATTTTTGTGTGTGCCAACGGGTTGAAAATTTAACACATTTCAGTTCATCTGTGCAGAAAGAAGTAATTTATTTATTCATCTCTAACAAATATGGCCTTTCTCCCAACCCCTACCTGAAGATTAGTGAGAAAAACAACAAAATGTTCAACTCAATTTTAACATCACAGGACCTGATGGTTTAGCGTGTCCTGTTCAGTGATGTTTTTTGTTTTTACTTTATTTATTTATTTATTTATTTATTTATTTATTTATTTATTGAGAGACAGAGAGAGAGAGCACGTGCAAGTCGGGGAGGGGCAGAGAGAGAATGAGACACAGAATATGAAGCAGAGATTCTGTGTCAGCACAGAGCCCGATGCGGGGCTCGAACTCATGAACCATGAGATCACGGCTTGAGCTGAAGTCGGACGCTTAACTGACTGAGCCACTCAGGTGCCCCAGAGATGTTTTGTTTCTCTTGGAGCAAGGGCTCAGTTCTCAGCCTGTCTTCCCTTGCTTCTCTCACTAACATGGTGTCAAGGGGTATGGACATACAAGGGCAGCTTACGTGACATTTAGTGGCAGCAAGGAGTTGCCTGGAGTGTGGCGTCCTCTGGGTTCCCGGCAAGGTCACTTGCCTGCCCTCTAGCCAATGATGGCACTTGAAGCTGAGTTTATAGAACTCCTCGTCTAGCCCCTGTTAGTCTTCCCAGAGTTCCAAAGGGAGACCGGGACAGGGGCCCTCACTGGGGTTCCTTCTCTGGAGCAAAGCCAGATCAGACTGCTTAGCCCCCCTTGTTCTTTCCTCCTGGTGCCTTCCTGCTGTCCCCTGGGCAGGAAGGAGTGGACCAAAAAGCTCTTTCTTCTCTTGCCTGGGCATCTGTTACATAAAACGCCATGGTCACACCCAAGAAGAGATGAAGAAAGGAATCCAGAAAATATGCTCTTAAGAGAACAGCCTGGTTTAGAAGACTTTTGACCTAACATAATCATATTTTTCCTGTCAGATGCCAAACATTACAGCATTTTTTCTTCTGCTCATTCTGTCTACATCAAACCTTCATCTTAGTCTCTCTTCAGGCAGAGATGGATGCCTCAGGCCAAGGAAGATGGAGGTCATGAACTCACAGGGCAAGAAAGAAAAGCACATTCATACATTTTCAAATGTCCTTGTATGCTTGAAATGTTACTAACATTGGACAATGGAACCAAAGGAAATACGACAGGTAAAATGTGAAGGCTTTCTCAACAGGGAGGATTCACTATCTTGCCTGTGTTAGATTTCCTTCCAGGGAGGATACATGGTGAGTCAGAAGTAGATTCCACTCAGCAAAAAGAGGCACACACTGTGAAAAGATGGCCCAACCCAGTGGGAATCCTTTCTGAACTTCCCGGGACCAAGGCAAGACCAGGGCTGGAGTAGGATGAGATGAAGGCTGTGAGTGGTGAGCTCCTCTCCAGGCCCCTCATTTGCCCTCTCCTGTTGGAGGAAAGAAGAGATGGTAATTCAAGCTAACTAGGAGCCTGGGAAAGGGTGGTGGGTGGTGGGTATAATTCACTGTCCTCCTTCAGTGCTGTGGGCAGGCAGACCATGGTATGAGCCTTCATCATTCACACAGCTTACTCAGGAAGGGGACTTACCGGGCAGGGCTGATTGTCTACACTCACAGGTACTCACTGGCACATGTGGCTGGACACATACTCAGCTGCTTATATTCATGTGTGTTTCCATGTGAATACCTGTAGAACTCTCAGAGCAGTGCCTGACCCAGTAAGCAGGCAATAAATGCCAGCTGCCATTACCATCCAGGGCACCACCAAAAGTTCTCTTAAACATACCTAGAGAGACACAGACACCCAGGTGTGTACATTTGCATATTCAAAGACATGTAGACACCTGTAAATATTTACATGGAAGCACTTGGATCTCAATAGGTATTGTTGAATACAATAGGTATTGTTCTTGCACTATACAAGAGGGTTAAGCAATTGAATCCTTACAACAACCTCACGAGTGAGTATTGTCATTCATCCCAATTAACAGATAGGTGAATTGGGTCACACAGAGGTGACAGCTCAAGGTCACATGGCTAGTAATTGCTAAACTTGGGATTCAAGCCTAGAAAGTCCGGCCTCAGAGCCTGCACACATAACTGCCTGCTATGCTGCCATCTTTCGCACAGATGCCCTAGGCGCAATCACAGACCTTCCCACAGATGTGAAGAAACCTCTGCATGTAGGTAGATGCACTGCCATACTCATAAGACACATCACAAGGCATGGGATCCCTGCAACATGCATGCTCAACCATGGCTCTGAACCTTGCAGAACCGTCCAGCCTTCTGAGTCAATGGCCTAATTTGATAATTCTCAGGGAGTGAGCTTTCAAATGACTCCAATAATGCACCAGCTATAGTGGATGTTGGGTTCACAGCCCCCACCCCATGTGGGGGACTCAGGGTGGTTTGAGGGAGGAGGCCGGACTTGCCTTCACCTCCAGGGGCTGAATCACATTTTGGCTTTTCCTGAGATCTCAAGACCCCTGGCCTCTTTCCGCCCCCTTGTCCTTGGTGAGTGCAGGATACTGCCTGGAGCATGGTCTTAATTCCTTGTGCTTGCCCAAGCCTTGTTCTTGTTCCTCACCTCCATCCCAGAAACAGGTGCCCCCCACTGGAGGCTTTGAGGTGGGTCCAAATGGGAAGTCTCTTAGCTTCCTAGGCCTGGGGGAGAGCTCTCTGCAAAGGGGAGGGCAAGGAGGGCAAGGGGCCGCCTTTGTGGCTTTCCTTGGCTCCTTGCTGAGTGGATGCTGTGCCAGATGTGGGCTTTGGTCCAGGACCAGGCTTGGGCAGGTGGTGAGGAATCATTGTGTCAGAATGTTAGAGAGACCTAGGGACTTTGAGTGTCTAGTCCAGTTCCCTCATTTTATAGGCTAGAAACTGAGTCTCTGAGATGGGAAGGGATGTGCCTGAGGTTGCCCTGCAAATCTTCAACATTAAGTCTTAACTCCAAGTTCAGCGTTCAGTATGTCATAGAATAAGGCTCCATGGGGGACAAGACAAAGGTTTCCTCAGTGTACAAGTTACAGAAATCCAGGACAAACCAGAGTCATTGGCATCCAAAGTCACATTTCCTTGCCTTGGGTGGCTGATTACAATTTTAATCTGAACCCAAGGAGACCTTTTAAAAAATATTTTGGCTGTTGTGTGTAAGACACCTCTGTACCTGGCCAGGGCACTGGCTCTGAACCACACGAAGACTTTTGGCCTGAAGAGATCTGAGTACACCTTAATATATCTGCATTTAACTGAGAAACAATCCTCACAAAAGTCTACATTTACCCCATGTTTCTCCTGGAATGTTTTCTCTGTTGGCAACCATTAACATTGGCATCTTCTGTGTGCCAGGCTCTGTTCTCAGCACTTTACCTGTGTTACTCATTTAATCCTCTTAGCATCCCAGTGGTGCAGACACTATCATCACTATTACCACCATCATCAGCATCACCACCATCATCGTCGTCGTCATCGTCATCATCATCATCTTCCCCACTTTATTGATTAGGAGACTAAGGAACAAAGGGATTAAGTAATTTGCCTAAGGCCTCCAGATTAGAAAAGGGCAGAGCAAGGACTCAAAACCAGGCAATGCCCCCTCCACACTAGAGCTGTGAGCCTGGTCCTCCAGCATATGGTCAGCCATCCTCCCCAACTGCTCCCCTTGAAATTTCTGAGAGTCTCATGCCCAGGGACCCCCTATACCAGTAAGGAGAGCCCAGGCAGGTAGAGAGCTGTACACAGGCCCCAGACATGTGCAGTCTTGGAAACCGATCATCTACTGCACTGTCCTGCAGAATTGAGACATACGTGTGATCCGGGCCACACACGTGTCTAGCTCTCCTGGCCTTCAAGAAGGCCTGTAGCTACTACCACCTACTCTACTCTACCTCCTTGTTCTCCATTCTCTTCTCCCCACATGACACTTTTGACCAAAATGGGGACAGATCCATTTCACCTGAAGTTGGCAAAGAAAAGATGAGGGTTTTTCAGTATGGTGCATAGAAGGAAACTGTGGGGGAAAGGAAGACATTTGCAAATGTAAAAATGATTGGATGTAAAAAGCATGGATCTCAGGTACTCACTAGTAGCAAACTCTGACTCTGTTTGACTATGGCTCCCTCCTGGCCTAGCACGAGGCCCTGGGCCCAGACCTGAGGGCCTTGGAAGGATGTGATGCTCTCCAGAACAGGTCAGGTTTTAAGATGACTCTGGGGAGGGGTTTGGCTCTATGGTATTCCCGTACCTGGTCCCAGGCCAGGTCAGACCATTCAGATTTGGCCAGGGGAGCAGTATTGGCTCTGCAGATGGGACAGGTTGGCTTCTCAGGACCCACTCCACTCCCATGCTCCTCTCTGGTCTTTTTGAGGTAGTTGCTCAGGTGTTCCTTCTGGCCCAGATAAGTGCCCAAATTCTCTTCTGGCTATTGCAGTACCTCTGGCTCCCCCCTTGGTCAGGCACCTGTTACATTGTTCTGGTGATTTCCACTCCTGGGGGAAGGGTATAAATGGAGGCCCACAGACCATATGTCTAAATAGTCAAAAGTTGTAAGTCAAGCTAACAAACTGTTCATTAAAGTATGTTCTACCCGTCAGCCTTGATGAGTTTACCTTCAAAATGATAAAATTAAAAATACATAGGGGGCCTGTGTGGCTCAGTCGGTTGAGTGTCCGACTTCGTCTCAGGTCATGATCTCACAGCCCATGAGTTCGAGCCCCGTGTTGGGCTCTGTGCCGACAGCTCAGAGCCTGGAGCCTGCTTCAGATTCTGTGTCTCTCTCTCTCTCTGCCCCTTCCCCGCTCATGCTCTGTCTCTATCTCAAAAATAAATAAACAAAAAAATTTAAAAAAATGCATGTATAGTTATTATTTTTATATGACTGAAAGTTTGCAAAATGCTGAAGACCACCAAACTGAATTATTGCTGATATACATTAGGGGCTCTGTTCATGGGCCAGTGATGTTTGGATGAATAATACAAACAAAGACGTTTATAATTTATAAATTAGCATGTATTTATTCTTTGAAATTCATTTTATTGCCTTAATTTCAGCAAAATCAGTCATGCTTTTATTTATTAAAAAATTTTTTTATTAAAATTTTTAAATGTTTTTATGTATTTTTGTGAGAGAGAGAGAGAGAGAGAGAGAGAGAGAGATAGTATATGAGCAGGGGAGGGGCAGAGAGAGAGGGAGACACAGAATCCAAAGCAGGCTCTAGGCTCTGAGCTATCAGCACAGATCCCGATGCAGGGCTCAAACTCGTGAACTGCGAGATCATGACCTGAGCTGAAGTCAGACGCTTAACCAAGGGAGCCACCCAGGTGCCCCTAAAATTTTTTTTAATGTTTATTTATTTATTTATTTTTTTTTTAAATTTTTTTTTCAACGTTTATTTATTTTTGGGACAGAGAGAGACAGAGCATGAACGGGGGAGGGGCAGAGAGAGAGGGAGACACAGAATCGGAAACAGGCTCCAGGCTCCGAGCCATCAGCCCAGAGCCCGACGCGGGGCTCGAACTCACGGACCGCGAGATCGTGACCTGGCTGAAGTCGGACGCTCAACCGACTGCGCCACCCAGGCGCCCCAAATGTTTATTTATTTTTGAGAGAGAGAGAGACAGAGTGCAAGCAGGGGAGGGGCAGAGAGAGAGGGAGACACAGAATCCAAAGCAGGTTCCAGACTCTGAGCCATCGGCACAGAGCCTGACGCGGGACTCAAACTCACCAACCATGAGATCATGACCTGAGCAGAAGTCGGATGCTCAATCAACTGAGCCACCCAGGTGCCCCAGTCATCATGCTTTTGTAATAGAGAACTCATAATTTGTGTTCTAGTGAACAGTAATGACCTAAAGGATTAGAAACAAAATGTGATTGTATTCAGTTGTTTTAGTAAGCTATTGCCATGTAACAAAACACTCCAAAGTTTAGTGGTTTAAAGCAATATTAAAGATAATTTTATTATCTCTCATGGTTCTGTGGGTCTACCAGGCTTAGCTGAGCATTTCCTCTGCTGCTTTGCTTGGAAATTCTTGTGCGGTTGTGGCTAGCTGGTGGCTGGGGCTGGAGTCATCAAGAGGCTCAACTGAGGTGCTGGGATGGCTGGTTCTTTCCTCCTTTTCATATGATCTTTTGGTCTTTCTCCGTCCACACGGTCTCTCTAGTAGTGGCTGTGCTTCCCACATGGTAGCAGAACTCACAGAAGTGAGTATTCCAAAAAGGAGGAAGAGGAAGCTTCCAGTCCTCTTAAAGTCTACATCCAAAATGTACGCAACATATACCCACTGTATTCCATGTGTTAGCATGAGTCACCGCCCAGCTTCAGTGGGTGGGGGGACCACACAGGGTCCATAGACCACATAAATACCGGGAGGTTTGTTCCCTGGGGCCTTCTGTGGAGACCAACTACCACAGTGTTGGAAGTGAGTGTTGTAACAAAAATTTAAAACCCCTGGCATTTTCTTTGGGACAGTTGGGGGGCAGAAGCTGAAGAAACTTAGGGAGAAACTGAAGTCTTGAAACATAGAAAAGGGGACGGAAGCTATTCACTGGCAGAAATATGTGAGACCATCCCCTACAGTAATGGAGAAAACAGAAAGGGTGACTATGAATTTGTGAAACGTCTAAGGCCAGTTCCAAGCAAAATGTTCAAAGTGCTAATTGGCTTCTTTCAGCTGGCTCTGATAAAATAGGAGAAGATTGAGATGAACTAAAGAAGTTTTGGAGCAGAATTAGTAAATCTAAGGAGGTCAGGTCTGTATTCTAGCCAGCAAAAGGCTCAAAAAGCAAGGATTCGCCTCAGGGCAAAGAAAATCCTGGGTGCTGCCAGTAAAGTGTGGTCTCAGGTATAGTGAAAGGTGTGGCTGTAATACCTTTGTGAAGAGCTCAGAAATATTTAAGGGCATGTGTTTAGACCCTTTGGGTACACAACAGGACTTCTAAGAATGTTAAGAGTGTATCTCTTAGATCCTCTCTGCTGGACAATGGGATTGAGAATCTCATAGCAAGCTTAAGCGGGGCTTAAGGTGAGAGGCGCTTTTTCTTTAATGGAGTAGGTTTTAATTTGATATATAATAAACCCACATGTTAAAAAATTTTTTTTTCAGCTTGGATTGAAAGGGACAGAGTTCAAAATGAAGAGTCATTTTTTATGGGCAAGAAACAGGCTGAGAAGTCAATGTGGTTACAAACACTGACTATTTCTTCTAGAAAAAGAAGGATAATTCAGAGTATGGAACTGAGAGCCACAGACACCCACTCCCAGAGAACAGGACTAGGATCTAATTAAGGAATTGGCTTGATTTCAGAATTGTTCCATACAAGTTCCCCCCCACTTTTTTTTAAACGTTTATTTATTTATTTTTGAGCAGGGGGGGAGGGGCAGAGAGAGAGGGAGACAGAGAATCCCAAGCAGGCTCCGCACTGTCAGCACAGAACTTGATGCGAGGCTCAAACTCACGAATTGTGAGATCATGACCTAAGCTGAAATCAAGAGTCGGACACTTAAACTACTGAGCCATCCAGGTGCCCCTCTCCTTTTTGAATGAGAGTATCTATATCATTTACCCTGTGTCTACCTCCTTATCATTTGTTGGGGTTAAGATAACTTGTCTCTTTTTTTCACAGAACTTCAAGTCAGGAGGAGTCATCTCCAAGCATCCACACCTGAGGGGCTTCCTCTTCTCCAGACCTGATGGAGATGCTGAAGTTCTGGATCTGAAGCGTAAGCCTGATAACGTCACAGATGAGACTGTGGGGGTTCTGAGGATGACTGTATTCAAATGTGTGAGGAACATGATTCTTTGAAGTGCTAGAGGGCAGCCCGTGGTAGCTAGTCTTCAAAGCTAGCCCCCCAGTGAACCACCTCTCCTAGTATTCATGATCTTGTGCTGTCCTCTTTCTGGAATCTGGGCTGTTCCTGTGACTTTGGCTAATAGAAAGAAAGCAGTGACAGTGATGTCATGTGACTTCTGAGGACAGGTCACAGGGAGCCTTTTGGCTTCCACCTGGGTTTCTTAGAATGCTCGCTCTGGAACAAGCCAGCCATCATGTAAGCAGTCTGATTCCTTTGAGACTCAGATGCTATGAGGAAGCTAAGCTAGCTGTGTGGAAAGTTTACAGGAGAAAGCAATACAGTCTGTCAGACTCTACCTGCTCTGGTCATCCCAGCTGAGATCAGATATGAGAGTCAAGATGCTGCCATCTTGGATGTACAGCCCAGCTGAACCTGCATCTGACTCTTGACCTGCAACCATGTGAGAGACCCCTCCCCCTGGCCGCCAAGGGACCACTGAGCCAATCAATCCACAAAACTGAGAGATAAAAATATTTTAAGCCACTGGTAACTGAAGCAGTAAAAAAAAAAAAAAAAAAAAAAATGTGTATTTTAATTTAAAAATGCAAATTAGGGGTGCCTGGGTGGCCCAGTCAGTTGAGCATCCGACTTTGGCTCAGGTCATGATCTCATGGTTCGATGAGTTCAAGCCCCACATCGGGCTCTGTGCTGACAGCTCAGAGCCTGGAGCCTGCTTTGGATCCTGTGTCTCCCTCTCTCTCTCTCTGTCCCTCCCCCACTCGTGCTCTGTCTCTCTCTGTCTCTCTCTCTCAAAATTAATAAACATTAAAAAATGTAAAAAAAATTATAAAAGAGCAAAACATTGCATTTCATACAACTTTTTAGCAAGTTATTTTTCTTTCACATATTCAAAATTATCTATTAAAATTAAAAGGCAAATGTAACCAATGGTAAAACTAATGCATTTTATCTAATACAAAAATTTAAGTAAAATATTTAAGTAAAGCTGAATTTTTACGTTTTGAAAATCTCATTCACTCTTAGTAAAAATTTTTGTGAAAGTAAAATCCTGCCGTGGTTCCCCGGCTGTCTATTGCCAAGGTAAAGAATCAGTCTCACGCTTCGTGTGGGTTCCGTCTTGACCTGCACATATGCAAATGTGGGAGAATTATGAATTATTTATGCTGGAAAACGCTCCTCGGCTGCCACATACGATTGTAGCATTGCTGACGTGTGCGTACCTCTGGAACCACAACGAGAAGCAAGGAAATGCATGTTTGCCCTGCTCGGGGCACGCTACTTCCATTGCCTTCCTGCTGAGAGGAAGGATTTGATAAATTAATCTGCCTTTCCTCTTAAGTGCTTCCACCATTCAATCCTCCCTGCACTTCCGAGCAGCCAGGCCCTCTCTGATGTCAGTAGCAGCAGGACCCACATGTTTTTCGAGCATTTGAACAGTCTCCTCTGGATTCAAGGACATAACTCGACCGTGGGGGAGAAGCATTTCCCTGGGGCCTGAGCGACGTGACCCATGAGAGTGGATGTTCAGGGGTAGAGGTCGTGCTCTGCTAGTGCTGAGTGCCTGCTCCCTAGGGAGGGAGGTGCCTTGTGTTCTTTAACTGTGTATGTACGTGCATGTGTGTGCCTGTGTGTGTGTGAGAGTGCATGTGCATGCGGGTGCATCCATGCGTGTGTGTGTGTGTGAAGTGTGGGTCCTCTGAAGAGTGGGTCTCAGAACAGAGTCTGGTCCACCTTTAAGGGTGCTACTGCTTCTGGCCATCCTGTGCTGGTCTGGCGGAGGCCTCCTGGGCCTCTCTCCCGGAGTCCTATGGAACTCTGACCCTTGGATGCCTCACTCTTACTCTGATTTAGCTCTTCGGTTTGAAATATTTCATAGTCAGTTATTAGCCTGGTGTATCAGTCGAGACATTATCAGCTGCGAGGGACAGAAGACCAATCCAAACAGGCCTAAACAAAGAGGAGATACGTTGGTTCCCACAACCAAGTCCAGGGGCACAGATAGAGGGCCCAGACTTTGTTTTCAGGGGTGGGGGTCGGAGAGCCCTGTGACTGACAGACAGCCCACCAGGACACGTAGAGTAGAGGGGGTGGGAGAAGTATGTGTGGTTCCCCCAAGGAGGGGAGGTAGCCAGAATGCAACATGCCCTCCATACCTGGGTATAACCTTTTGCGAAATTCAGTTCTCCGTCTGTTGTGCTGGACACCTGGGCCTGATTTCCCAAGCAGCCCAGGTCGCAGGCACTGTCTTCCTGACACTGGCTACTGCCTGAAGCAGATTCTTTACCCGCTCCCGCTCCCATGTCAAAGCTTCCCATCCCTTGCTGGGCCCCGGCTGGTGTGACAGTCAGCAGCAGAGCAGAAGCAACTGAGCCCTGTGAAGGCAGAGGCCTTCTTGGTGCACATCATCTTTTCCTCGGGTCTGCTTGAACACCCAGGGATCCCCCGAGGACGGCTCCCCCAGCATTACACCACTGCAGTTTTGCACAGTAGAAATGTCTGTACAATAAACATCAAAGACACCATTTCTGTCAGGCAGCAAAAGGGGGTCATTCCTCTCTCCTGGAACTCTACTGACAAGCCCTCCGTGGTCAGAGACCCAGTGGATGGGCTCTCATAACATTTCACTTCACGCAGCCACTCCTCCACATGGGGTCCCCCGGATGCCTGGCAAGTAGGACGGATCACCCTTCCCGAAGCCCCAAAGGGGCACTCCTCCTTGATTCACTTTCCACTCCCCCTCCCAGCTGAATGTGGCTGCTGCCCCTGCCTCCCTGCTCCCAGTGTTTTCTGACACACACTCACATTGCTTCTTGGAGTCTGCTGGAAACTGACCCCGAGAGGAAAGAAAGGAGGGGCTGGACAGCACGTCTTTGAGGCGGCTCACTTAACTCCGTTATGTGTGCTGCCTGCCAGCAGTGGGTCTGTGAGTGTGTGGGGGCCACGCCTGGGGCCAAGACCTCCTGACCCCCTGCTCTGGTCTGGTCCTCTCCCATCTTTTCTGTTTCCCTCTCCTCTTCTCCTTTCTCCTCCTTAGATCTCCCCATAGCCCTCTGTCCTTCTTTCTCTTCCTGTACACTCTCTTTCTCTCCCCAACCTAAATCTCAAGGGCATTACAGTATGAGCTCAATTTTCTCATCACACCTTCCCTTACCTAAAAATAGACAGTGCAAATCACACAACACAGCCATACATATAACACCATAGTGTCCACTTCCTTTTAACTCTGTCCTTTGGGGTGTTGGCCCTGTCCCTGGGTCAAGGCCCTTTGAAGACCAAGGAATGGCAGGTCCCGCCAGAGCCAAGAATGCATTTCAAAGGCTGGCCCATTCCTCCTCCCCTTGCCCCACTGTGGTGTTTGTTACTTCCTCCCCTTGGGAGTATCCGGAGGCCCTGGTCTAGGGGAGAGATAGATGAAGGCAGAATTGTTGGATCAAAGTCCGAACACATAATAAAAGCATCTCCCTGCCCCACCTAAGGACATGATAATGTGCATTTACTCACACACAAACACAGAGCAGTGGGCTGGCCCACCATAAACCTTCTCTTATTACAAAGCCAGAATCTTTTCCATCTGTGTTTAAGCTGCAGCCTATGAAATAATGTCTATAAAAATAAGATTGGAAGCTAAAATATCGAGTGCAATAAATTATGGCTACATTGTGTTCCCTCCTGAGGGATGTCCTGGCCAAAGAGCCTTCAATATTTCTATCTAGGGCTGTGCTTTGTATTTTCTCATAAAACATTCCATTTGTTGATGGGAAGAAAGAGCCTGAACCGCTGAGCGCGATTCAATAGAACGATGGTGCTTGGCCGTCTGTACCTGCCTGGCATCTTAATTTCTCTTCCAAAGCAACAACAGTCTGCTTGTTGTGGAACCGCAGAATGAAAGCCAAAAGGGAGGCTGCCCAGGGGCAGATTTGTTGGCCAGTTTCCATCACTACCACCATCTCCCTGCTCACAGCCCCACCATCGTACCCCAACCACCATCCTGACCATGAATCCAGACACCATCCCCACCTTCCTTCAAGAATTCAACATACCTAACATGTCCCAGGCATTGGCGAGGGTCTGGGAGGGTGGGGAACCTGAGGGATTAATAAGACACAGATCTGAGAGTTGAAAATCTTTAGGGGGATGGGTCAGATGGACAAATAACTTAGAAGAAGAAGGAAAGTTAGCAGCAAGGAACTGAAAAGTTCTCCCAGAGGTCAAAGGAGGGAGACTTGTAGAGGCGTTTGAGTTGAGTCTGGAAGGGTGGGTTGGATCTGGACTTGCAGAACTGGAATGAAAGGCCTTCTTGGAAGAAGGATTGAGGTAAAAGAGAGCCCAAAATTATAACAGATGGTTGAGGAGGGGAGGAAAGCATTTGGTCTGGCTGGACCCCAAGGTGCATGAGGGGCAGTGAGAGAAGTCAAGTTGAAGTATGGGTGGGACTAGGTCAAGAAATAGGATGGATAAAGGAGAAGGTCACTTAGGGTGACCTTTAAAAGGATTTGGGCCTTTTATATGGTGGGAAGTGAAACATCAATAGAAAGTTACTGAGATGTGGGCAGTGGAGTTGGTTTTGAAGCTAACCGTTGTAATGCCATCTTGGGGCCAGTGAACATTTTCTGCTTTCTCTCCATACTCTCTTCCCTGAAAAGATGGTTACCTCTTCCCCCTTCTTGGCTGATTCCAAAGTTCAACAAAGATTATGAGTGTTGGCCATTTTCTTCAAATCCTACCACTTCATACTTTGTTCCTTTGCCTTAAGCATTTGTGGCAGGGAGGAGGGAGAGGGATAGGAAGGAAACACATATAGTCATTAACTATAACTCATACCTCAGGACAAGTGCATCAGATCTTTTCTAGAAAGTGGATTTGGCTTGGGAGAGGTGTGGGGGATGAGGGTGCCGGGTGCTCGTTGGGTTGGCAGGTACCACAGAAGTAGGGAGGACAGATGTGAGTCAGCTCACGTGGCCTGCTTTGCCCTTCTTTATGGGATCAGCTGGATGTGGCTCGAGGTGTTCAGCTCAGAGGAGAGAACCCCAGGGCCCAAGGCAAGGGCATCTCTGAGAGCCAACGGGAGGAAGCCATGTGGATGGATGGACAAGGCTGGTGCCGCTTTCCTGATGATTCCGATGGGAACCCCTGGAGTCATATCCAGGAGGCATTTTCACAGTTTTTAAATTCCTTACTTAGCTTTATTTAAGAACTCATTCCCCAGAACAATCATATCCCTTATTCTCTCCTATTCTTCTATTCTATGTAGAGGGAGGAAAGTGGACCAGTTGTCCCACTGGGGCTGAACCTTGATTCTTACTCTCGGGCAGATGTTTAGGATGGGGCTTGGGTCTCTCCTTCTACCCCACAGCACATGAGCGTGAGTCTAAGGAGCTGGGATTATGGGAAAAGAAGCGCCTGTGATCGCTCCCTGCCTCTCTGCCTTGTTGTGCTCTGAGGATGGCGGGGAGAGGGCTCTTCCAGGCCGCACTGGCGGCCAGGCCAGCGCTTGTGGTAGGCGGTGTTTATGAGAACGCACAAATGTTTATGCGAGATTGCCAACCAGTTATTTATGAGTCTCTCAGCCCTTCCCCAATAAAAGCTGTTCCCTCAATGTTCTGACAGGCCTCGCATCTGTAACTAATGTGTCACTCGCTCAGCTAATGCAGTTCACTTGTGTTTATTTTTGCAGAAAAGCAATTTATCCAGCCACTCTGAAAAAAACTGGCCTGTCAGGAGCCTTCTTTGGAGCAGAGTGTTTTTCCTCAAAAGAAAGTCCAGATTGCTCTCCTCAGTGCAAGGGCGGGCTTTTGGTGTGTCTTCCCCAGTGTGTCCGTGGGTCTGTCCTGTGCACCAGAGGGGTGTGGCATGTCTGGCATGGGCCCTTGCTTTTTCTCTAGGAATATGGAGGTGTATCTTTGTGCTTCTGTCTGTCTGGGCCTCAGTGGATTTGAGATATTTTTTAAAAAGGTTCTGGGGGTGGGCTGGATCTAACTTTGCATTCCCCCTGATGGAGATAAATCAAAGCTGGGACAGTAGGTTGTTGGCAGTTGAAGGGCCTGGAGGGGGAGGTTTGAGGAAGGTGGGGGGAGGAGGGTGAAGGTTAAAAGGGAGGATGGTTGGCTCCAGGGCAAAAGGAGCATTAGCACTGGCTGGCCAGACCCTAACTATAAACCTGCCCAGGAAGGCTGGCTGCGCATGGGTCCCTTCCCGAGGCTGTTAATTTTATCATTCCCACTCTGTTTTCCTTCAGGATTGGCAGGAAACTTTTGGAGTGAAAAGGATGCTCTGTGGGCTTGTTTTGGGATGCTGTAAGAAAGGGAGCCTGAGAACTCATTTCCTGCTGTGAAACCTGATTTCTGGGAAAAGAAACCAAGAAGTGGTTGGGGGGTGGGGAGTAGACTAGGGGGGCAGGGGTCAGGCTGGGTGGGGTCTGCCAGAAGGAACAAGAGACACTGACGTGGGCTGGTGAAGGGCCTGGTGGCCTCTGTGGTCCTCATTCTCATCCCATAGATTGTGACTCTGACTCTGGACTGCCAGTGACCCTGGGCTGGGTGGGTCTGCAGGCAGACCCTTCCCACTGCTGGAAAAGCTCCTGGCTGCCCATGGCCAATGATGGCGGGTCATGCCTAAAAGGTGCAACAGTAATAACGGCACACTAGGACAGTGGGTCCTAAGCCACGGGACAGAGGGAACACGGCACTCATGAGCTGAAACAAGATGTCTTCTCACAGCTCAGACCAAATCTTTGCTGCCTTGTCCTGATTTGCAGGAAAGTATTAAGTAAACAGTTTGAAGTTTCTCAGCTTTTGAGTTTTCTGCCAGTAAGATTTCATTAAACCTCTGGTGCCTGCAAGTGATAAGTCAGTCGGCATTTGTGTAAATGCAGAGAAATAGACAATTGTGCTTTGCCTGAAAGCCTATTTTTTAATGGCCTGGGGCTGTCGCGATGGTGATTTTTGGCTGGCATCTGTAACTTGGCTGTGACGTGGGACGACGGTCAGGTCTGGCTCTAGGTTTCTCTGGCTAGGTGACATTCATGGTCACCCCTTTGTGACCCTGTGACCTGGGTGAATGTGACTGGAGATCCCGTTACTGCTTTTGGGTTGCGCACTTGTAGGAGGAAGGAGAGGGACAGAAGGATATCAAACTGGGCACAGCTGGGGGTCCCGCTTGGGGTGGAGGCAGTTGAACAGTCTGATTTGCCCTTTTAATCAGACCATCTCCTTCCAGCAGCCCCCTGCCCCTTCCTTCAGGGCCCCAGAGGGCATATTCCCTCGGCCCCCACCCCCAGAGCCTCTCCCTTTCTTTTGTTTCAGCTTCCTCCCTCCCTCCCATCACCCTGGGGCTTGAAACTCCTTGCTAGGCTGGCAGCCTTCCCTAGGTGGTGAGATGGAAATCTTTGGGGTGGGCTTGGTCCTCAGTCCCACGCACACCTTCCCTCTCCTGTGGCACTGGGAATGGGTAATGGGAGCTTTGCACCCGGGGCAGGGGCCAGAAGGACGGAGGGAATGATCTTGTGCTAGGGAAAAGAGGCTTGCTTTAGAATCTGAAAAGGAAACCGCCAGCCCCCAGCCTTCCCAGGTTCGAGGGTTGCCTCCCCTTCCAGAACAGCTGTTTGTTAGTCTCCCACAGCCTTTCCCTCCTGCTCGATTGAAGGCTGTACAACAAAACTGTGGCTCTCTCTTCTGTCTCAGGGAGGCTGGCACCTTCCACCTTGGCTGCTGCAGGCCAGGGACGGGATGTCCCTTGAACACACACATCATGGAGCCATGTTATCCCACTAGCAAAATTGTTCTCAGGTCCTAAAATGGGATTCCAATGCCCACAGGGACCCAGGAGGTAATGTAAAGAGAGGAGAGACGGGACCTGGGAAAGATGGTCAAGGGCCCTGGGCCCCAGGGTTGGGAAGCAGGGGTGACTAATGGGCACCGCAGCTTATGTGCTCCATCCACAGCGGCAGCACCTTTCTCAGCAGGAAGGTGCTGCAATAGGGGGATGCCCACTCAGTGAGGCCAGTTCTTCCATTTTCAAATCTGGGCTTTAATGTGAACCGTCTGAAGGTTATGTGTCGGCAATCAACCTCAATCTAAAACGTGGTGTGGGCCAAGCAAGATGTGTCTGCTGGCTGGCTGTGGCTAGTCTGCCCTCCGCTCTTGTGAAATGTGGTAGAGCCATCGTTCTGGATGTGTGGAGATGTGCACCATGACTTCCGGGCCCTCGGCCCAAACTGATGTAGGAATGCCTGCATCAGGTGCTACGAGAGCTCGTGGCCCATGCTAAAAGCTATGAACATGGTGCATTATCTGAGAGCAGAATTTTAGCCTAAGCTGTCCCGGGCTAGCATAGGTTAACTTTTTCTTTTCTTTATTAAAAAAAATTTTTCCCTTTTATTTATTTATTTTGAGAGAGACAGAGACAGTGTGAGTGGGGGAGGGATAGAGAGAGAGAGAGGGAAAGAGAGAGAGAATCCCAAGCAGGCTCTGCACTGTCAGCGCAGAGCCTGATTAGGGGCTGGAACTCACAAAGCTGTGAGATCATGACCTGAGCTGAAACTGAGAGTCAGATGCTTAACGGACTGAGCCATCCAGACAACCTGTGGTTTGCTTTTTCTCTGAGCAGGGACACAGACTCTTGTTCTTTCACTGAGCATGATGTTGTTGAAGGCCCCTTTGGACATGGCCTCTGGGGAACGTGGGGCAGGGAGGGCAGGCCATGGCTATCCTGGGTCAGAGCACCTTATCCAGGTAGGTGACAGATGGAATGTCAAGGATGGCTTCTAGTTTTCTGGTTTGTGCCATGGAGGATGTGGGGCCTCCCCAGATTGGGAATGTGGGAGAATCATTGGGTTTGGGGGGAAGATCCTGACATCTCTGGATTTTGCCCTGTTTTCCTAGGTCAGAAGGAGGGGGAGGGCAGCTTTTGACCTGAGATATGGCATTGTGAGTACGGCCTCAGTGCCTCCCCACGTGTAGCCCCAGCTGGAGGGCATGCATTGGGCTCAGCTGGGCTCCCCATAGAAAGTGCTCAGGTCTCAGCTCTGCACTTTAGAATGTGACCTTGGGCAATGATGTCACCTCCTGGCTGTCAGTCCCTCATCTGCAGAAGAATCTGGTTGGTTGATCTCTAGCCTTCAAGCAGCCTGCAAGTTCTCTGACAGTGACTCTGTTGCTGGCTGCTGCCATAGCTCATTCTGGCATGTCTTTCGGAGCAAGGATGGGACTTCACCACTGATTCCCCAGTGTCCAGCAAGGCACAAGATTGTAGGTGCTTAATATACGTGGAATGAATGAGCAAGATCCCTGGCAGCAGGGGGATAATCACATACACAGAAAACAAGCAGGCAGGAGACCCCTGGGGCAAGGGTACACTCTTGCTGTGCTTCATCCTGGCTCGGAGTGGCAGGGGAGAGTGAGGGCACTATAGGCTGAGGGCCCCTCGCACCTTGAGGCTCATGCCTGTCTCCCAGCCTAGCAACTTCTACCGCCTGGCTGGTGGGTGCCACCAGCTGGGCTGATGGAGTCCTGCTCCACCCTACCCCAGAACTGCCTCATAGTCCCCATGTTTTCAAGTCTTTCCATGTCTCTGAATGTTTGAAGTTTTAAAAATACAAATCTTTGGCAATGTCACAGGGAGCCAGGCTGGCGTGTTAGAGTGAAACTCAGCTAGGCCACACCCGGTTGTCAGTTCTGCTAGTAGGGGGCAGGAAAGGAGCAGGCCTCGGGCCCAGACCCCTAATTCTTGGGAGAGATGGAGCAGAAGCAGGAGAAGCTGTAGCCTGGGCCACTCTGGGTGGCTCTGGGGTCTGTGGCTGCAGCTGTGGCCCAGGCCTGGGTTCTGAGCCAGCGCAGCTGGTTCAGAGGGATGGGAGAGTCCAAGGTGGGTGAGGGTTGGGCCATTTGGGAGAATCAGTCTACGGGGTGACGGTGGAGCTCTGGGAACTCAGGCAGGAATCTCGGGGTGCATCCCTTCTCCCCAGCCTCGAGCACAGTGGGGGTTTCATGGTTGTTTGCTGTCACCCCGCTGAGTGCTCGAGCCCACTCTGGGGGCAGCCAGAGGTCTCTCCCGAGTGCCTCACGAACCCCATGCCTGGGTGATGAAGGAGTGAAGTTTGGCTGTGGGTACATCTTCTCCCCCATGGGTGTGGTTCCAAGTGGCACCGAGTTGTCGGAAGGCTCCTTGGAGACTTTGGACCTGGGGGTTACTGGATGTGAAGCCAGAACTTTTTATTTTACCCTCCATCCCCTGTGGGCCTCATTCTCCTACAAATACTGTTATTATAAAATAATTCAGAGATACCGAAATAAAAAGTGATTGTAACGAACACCCACAGAACCACAAACCAGTAGGAGAAGTAAAATGACAAATCCAGTTAGAGTACACCTCCCTCCTCTGCACCCTCTTCCCCAGAAGTAACCACTATCCTATAGTTGGTATTTTTTGTTGTCATGAATTTAACTTAAAAAATTTTTTAAATATTAATTTTTATTTGAGAGAGAGAGAGAGTGTGAGCAGGGGATGGGCAGAGAGAGACAGAGACAGGATCCAAAGCAGGCTCCAGGCTCCAAGCTGTCAGTACAGAGCCCGACTCGGGGCTTGAACCCATGAGCCATGAGATCATGACCTAGGTGCCCCACGAATTTAACTTTTTATGCAAGTTTTCTTGAGGTATTTTATAGAGTTGCTTTGCATGCTTCATATAAATAGTGTCATTCTAATATGTATTTTTAAAAAAAGTTTACTTATTTAGAGAGAGAGAGAGAGAGAGAGAGAGTGCCCATGAGCGAATGGGGAGGGGCAGAGAGAGGGAGAGAGAATCCCAAGCAGGCTTCACACTGTCAGCGTGAAGCCTAACGGGGGGGGCTTGAACCCATGAACACGAGATCATGACCTGAGCTGAAATCAAGAGCCAGATGCTTAACTGACTGAGCCACCCAGGCACCCCTCTTGTACGATTCCCTCCCCCCCACCCCGTTAATATGTTCATGGGATTCCAGCATGTGGACAGGTGTAACTCTGGTCCACTTACTTTCAATGCCACACAGAATTCTATTGCATGACGTATTATTTCTCCAAGGAAGGCTCCTCACAGCCCCCTGAGTGGTGGCTGTGCTGGTGCGGCTGGGTGGGGGGGCGCCCCCAGGCAGAGACGCAGAGAGCTCTAGTTCTGTGAGTGCTAGCCACCTCTATCTCCCCTCCCCCTTTAGGGTGCCAAGGCCCTTCTCTCCCTCCCCAAAGCATTGCTTCATGGAGGAGGAATTTGAGTGGATTTCAGGCGGCCTTGTGTTTCCCATAAATCAATGTTGAAAGTCGAACTCCAGCACCAGGGGCCACGACTGCAGCCAGCACCTGACCTGGATGGAGGGGGCCGTGTGCGCCACAGGGACATGTGTGTTCTGCAAGGATGGCTAGCAAGCCCTTCCCCAGTGCAAGGGGAGACGCTTGACACAGTGCTCACCTTGGCTTGAGGCCCACCCTCCTATCTGCCCTGACCACTCTGGCTTGGCCCAGCGGCCTCCAGTGTGGGTTTGCCACCTGGCTTTTAAGGCTTTTGATGTGCCAGCTCTGGGGAGTGGGGAGAGGTTATGGAACTGGTGGGGGGGGTGGGGGAGGCAGCGCCTGTCCTGAGGGACTGACATTTTAGACTTTGGGAAAGATAAGTGCAGCGAGCCTCTGCCCTAGTGCAAACCACCACGGCAGCCAGAGCTTCCAGGGATGCATTATGACTTTTGTGGAACGATGGATGTATGTTTGCTTTTGTGGGAGCCTTCCCCCATAAAAAATAATTAAAAGTCCTGCTTTATGATTATAAAGGTGAATGTAATCCAGGCTGGATTCATTATTTTATTAGTTATTATTATGTTATGTTTGTTTATTCTGATTTGAAAAGAAATGCCCCATGTTTGGGGGCTCCTAAAAGAACCATGGGCCCTGCGCCCTCTGCTTGCTGGCCTCGCCCTGATGCCTGCCCCGGAGCCGCCCACACCTGCCCGTTGTGGATGGAGAACGTGACCCCTTTCTCCTCTGGGCCTTGCTGCTTGGTGGAGGGGAGGTGAGCGTGGCTCCCCTCTGCCTGGGCCTCCCCAGGCCTCTCCTCTACGTGAACAGAGGCCTTTGTGTGCTTGACCCTCCTTGTGGGGGCAGAGGGCAGCCTGTCTTGCTCCACATGAGGTCCAGCTCAGAGGCACCAGGCAGATCCTTCTTGGGGGGCCTTTGTTTGGTGCTGGGTGGGTCGTGGGAGCTGACTCTGGAGGGCCCTCCGTGTTTCCAGATCACACTGCTCCAGGGTCGCTAGAGGGTTGTAGGCCGGGGTGGGGAGTGCTCGTCCACCAGAGGGGAGGTGTGATGCTGACCAGTGCAGGGCAGGCTCTGTTAGTCTGCATTTTCCGGGCCATCATTTGACCCCATTCCGAGGGGTGTATTTTGAGGGAGGCCCTGACTCTGTCTTGGGAATGGGGAGAGGGGGCAATTGCAGTAATGAAGGAAGGGGCTGTGTTAGTGCCGGCTGCCACATCAAAATACCACTGACCGAGTGGCCTAAATGACAGAAATGTGTTTTCTCACATTTCTGGAGGCTGGAAGTCTAAGATCAAGGTGCTGGCAGAGTTGGAGGGACGCCTGGGTGGCTCAGTCAGTTAAGTGTCTGACTTCGGCTCAGGTCATAATCTCGTGGTTCACGAGTTCGAGCCCCGTGTCAGGTTCTATGCTGACAGCTCAGACCCTGGAGCCTGCTTTGGATTCTGTGTCTCCCTATCTCTCTGTCCCTCCCCTGCTCGTGCTCTGTCTCTCTCTCTCAAAAATAAATTAAAAAAAAAAAAAAAAAGGTGCTGGCAGAGTTGGTTTCTTCTGAGGCCTCTCTACTTGGCTTGCAGGTGGCCACCCTCTTACTGCCTCTTTACATGGTCATCCCTCCGTGCACGCACCCCTGGTGTCTCCCTGTGTGTCTGAATCTCCTCTTCCTGTAAGGACACCCGTCAGATTGGATTAGAGCTCATTTAACGGTCTCATTTTACCTTAATCATCTCTTTAAAGACCCAGGCTCCAAATACGGCCACATTCTGAGGTACTGGGTGTTAGGGCTTCAACGTATGAAGGGGCACACAATTCAGGGATGATGGAAGCCACAGGCAGCGCCACCGCAGGATTGCACAAGGGCACCACACCTAGAGGTGTGCTATTCATATCATAGATGCTTTTATTATTTGGAAATCTTTTTCATATTTTTCTAATAATTTTGTTGACTCCAAAGGTACGCAGTAATTCTTATGGCTGATTTCCTGCAGATGGCAGTAAAGTGCTTATTCTAACACTATATGTTTATTGCGATAATTTCCTGACCAATGGAAATATTGAAGAAGGAGCATATTTTTCTACACAGGCACATATTTTTGGACTGGCAGTGGCCAGGTCACATGACTATCCAGGCTCTGGGCTGGCTTGGAGGAGGCCATGTGACCTTGGTTAGCCATATGGATCAAGTCTGAACAGGGTCATAAGACTGTCTGTTTCATGGACTGAGTTTAATGAGGGAGGTCATGTGATTCCAACAGCCTTATAGATTGGGTTGGTCATGTAACTATGGCTTCTCTTGATCTTGGAATGACCATGTTCCTTCAAACATTAATAGAATCTACTCTCAGAGCCTACCTAGTCCATGGAGGAAATATGAGAGTGCTCTTAAACTGTCTCTGTTCTCACGATCCAGAAACAGTCTGGGAGCCTGTGGCCAAAGCTGGCATGACCATCCAATCCTCCTCACTGCCCCTAGGCTTCTGGAACCCGCCTCCGTCTATCAGAGGGCCTATTTCATGGCCCTGTGCACAGGGCCATCTGGTTCCTGATAGTCCCAAATTCAGGTCTGACTCAATCAGATTTAGGCTCAAACACATACTTGGGCCCTGCTTCCTTCCCCAAACCACCACACTCAATCCCCAAGCTTTCCTTTTAGCTGGATTCTGCTCTCCTCCTTTCACGGAAATGCAAACAATAGCCAAGGGTGTGGCATGGCTTGCCCCAAGACCCACGGCCAAAAAGTGGCAGACCCAGGCCCATCTGATTCCAAAACTGGAGTGAGGCCATTGGCTTGGTTCTGCACAGTCAGAGCCTACACTACTGGTGTGACCTTGCTGCCTGAGTGTGTCATTGTTACTCTGCAGTGACTTGCCGGGTGTCCTGGCCCTTGGCTGGCCTGGCTGGGCCATAGGGTCATAGATGAAAGGGTCCCCTGACCTCTCCTCTGGTTCTGTCCCCTCCTGCTATCCCAGGATGCAGAACCCTGACGATCTCGGCTCCAAGAATGGCAGGCAGATGGTCACATTTTGGGGGTTGGGGGGAACACTTTGAAGCTCTACTCATATTGCTATCCAACCGACAGACATGGACGGCTGTGGTCTCCATGTTCCAGAAGACCAGAGATGTGTGGCAGCTCGACCTCTCCATTCCTTCCCTCCCTCCCGGGTCTGTTTCTCTCACTGCACTTGGCTAAAAGGAGGGGCGGTGCAAGAAGAACCCTTCCCTTTTGTCTCTGCTAAAAGGCCCTCTATCTCTTGGGCTGAGGCTGTTGGCAGGTGAAATGATCTTGCCATGCTTCAAATCATGTTTTTGCCCTTTCCTGATGCTGCTCTGGGGAGAGGAGGGACGGGCTTTTGCCAGAGATTCAGCCCTGTGAGGGTGGCCAGCCTACCCAGCCCACCTGTGGGGCTGTTGGGGTGGCAGAATGGTGTGGGTGTGGGTGTGTTTACCATACCACTGTGTACTTGTGTCTGTGCAGGTCTGTGTGTATATATATATATATATATATATACACACACACACACACACACACACACACACACACACGTTTGTGTGTGCACATCTCTCTGTTTAAATATGTACTCGTGTGGTGCATATATGTTTGTGTGTGGGTATGTGTTAACATGTATGTTGTGTCTGGGAACATGTGTGTGTCCACAGGTGTTTATATGTTTACATCCATGTGTTGTGTCTGCACGTGCATGCCCGTGTGCATGTGTATGTATGTGTGTGTGTGTGTGTGTGTGTACGTGTGTCTAGATGTGTTTGTATCTGTGCACTCCAGATGCCTGGCAGGATGGACACTAGGCCTGATGTGGTTGAGGCAGAGTCTCAGGTCCTGTGTCTGTGTCAGCTTTGTCTGTGATCCTAGATGTGGCCCTTCACCCTCCCCTGTGGCTGCTGAGGTCTTTGTCTTGAGAACTTTCCTTTGGAGCCAGTGGGCCTCACTGCCCGAAGGAGGGTAAAAAGCTACTTCCGAGAGCAAATTGGATCATCATCATGCCGGGGAGCCTGGAGTTGGTGGGACCTTGTTTAATTCTGAAGGAATGTGTGCAGGTTCCGGCCCAGCAGAGCAGGCCCTGGCCTGACTGGGAGCTGAGAAGCACCTGGCCAGTGCAGGCTGCCTTTGGAACAGGGAGTTTGGCTGGCCAGGGACAAGCCATTCCAGAGACAGGCAATCGCACACACTTGTGAGGCTGGAGTGGGCTAAGGATGAGAGAAGCCCACAGTGCCTTTCTTAGAGCCTCTGGGCAAGTGTGCCCAGCTCTGCGCTGGGGAGAAAAAGCAGGGAAGTTTGTGCCTGCCACACCCCCTCCTCCACCCTCTGCCATACAGCCCAGTTCTAACCTTGAGGGAGCTTGGCACCTAGCAGGGAGAAGCAAATCTCCCAGCAAGGGATTGGATAAGAGAATGTGTCATGGCATGGTGGTGGGGGCAGCATCTGGTATAGAGAGGACGCAGAGAGGAGCAGTCTCTGGGGACTATGGTTGTCAGGGAAGACTTCTTGGAGGAGGATTTAGCTGGATCCTAAAGGGTGGTGAGGATTTGGAGGGAAAGAGGACATTCCCGGAGAGGAGAGGACTTTGCAAAAGATGCAGAAATGGAAAAGGGCAAGGCCTTCACGAACGACAGTGCCATTGCTGGTCCAGAGGGAGTCTGGGAAGAGAGGAATGGTAGATGAACAGGAAAGTCAGCTTCTGTCCATCAGAGGGGCTCTGAGTAGTGGCCAGAGTTCATCCTTAAGCAGTGGGCCTCTAGGCATCTCATCCACTGGCACCAGCAAGCAGCATCTGTCATTGGAGGTAGGTATCACACCAAGGGGCAAAAACAGGGAGCCCTTGAGTGTGAACAGTCTAGGTGAGTGTGTGAATGCCAGCGTGGCCAAGATGAACATCAGTGTGGCCTCTGTTCAGTCCTTGTGAGGGGTTGCAGGACACCACTCAGCCTGGGTGTATGCACAATGTGGTTTGTGTCTATACGACCCAGCCTGGGTGTACAAAAGCCTGGTCTGCATGGGGCTGGCATAGAGTGTCTATGCTGAGTGTGAATGTAGGCACAGCTCAGGCCTCTGGTGCAGACAGAATTCTAGAACACTTTATGGTACATGGCTGGGGCTGGGGCCATGACTCTACCCATCCCTCCCCACTGTCTCCTGACCTCTTCGGGCCAGAACCATAGCCTCCTTCACCCATTCTGAGATCAGCATCTTACTCTGCAATTATGAGGTAAAGCATCAAGAACATCCCTGGAAAATGGCCCTGGCCTGGAGGGCAGCTCCTGCCCTTGGGAGGGTCCTGGGGCGATGGGACAGGAGTCCAGCCTCTTCTCTGGTCTGGCTGAGCAGACACAGGCTTCCCTTCTGGAGGTGAAGATGATTTCAGTCTTGGGGAGTCAGCATCATGAACTGGTTTGGATTTTTCCAAGCTGGGGACGGTAAGCCTCCCTGGCAGCGTGATGTCAGGATCCCCAGTGACTGGCTATGCGGGCAGGAGCCGGACACCTGCTATATCATGTGGGCCAGGATCTGGGCTCCTACAGTCATGGGCCAGACCGTGGGGGGCTCCTTGGCCAGGGTCCCTTGGACCAATGGCCTGCTCAGTTTCTTCCACAAAGGCATCTCCAGAGACAGATGTCCTTTCTTTGAGCCATCCCAGGGGCTCTGGGGGAAATGGAGGTGGCACTGGCATTTGACCTGAGTGCTTAGTGTCTTACCAGGCCCAGCCAAGGCTGAGTTCTGCAGGTGGGCCTACCTGAGCAGGCTCTGTAGTACTGGCTGCCCTGCATCCCGCTTCTCTGCCTCCCTGCCTCCATCTTCGGCCTCCATTTCCATTCCTCTCCCACCTTCTGCCTCTTCTTCTGCCTCTCCCACCCCAGGTTGTCATCTGGCAACTTGGCCTGTGGTTTCCTAGGTTCTAGCTGCTTTCTGGGCCCATCAGGGAGCCTGAGCTCCTGTCCCTCACACGTGTGACTGCATTCCACCTGCTGGAGCCCCAGCAAAACTCATCATTTGGCTGGTTGCAGTCTTCTTTTTTTTATTAAAAAAATTTTTTTTTAGTGTTTATTTTTGAGAGAGAGAGAGAGAGAATGAGATGAGAAGGGGCAGAAAGAGAGGGAGACACAGAATCTGAAGTAGGCTCCAGGCTTTGAGCTGTCAGCATAGAGCCCAATGCGGGGCTCGAATCCACGAGCTGTGAGATTGTGACCCGCGCCGAAGTCTGGCACTTAACATACTGAGCCATCCAGGTGCCCCTGGTTGCAGTCTTCTTAAATGCACTCTGAGCTGGGCACCCCTTCATCCTCTTGGCCCTTTTGAGGAGTACCTGCCTGCCTGTGCCGTTTTAACCTGAGGCAGATCCTCAAAGCAATGCTGGGCTCCTCTGTGTTGGAACCTGAGGCAAAAGGGAAAATCAGTAATACCGATCTTGTCCCTGTTTAAAACTCTGGTATTTCATTCATCCGTTATCCGTATTTTGCTTTAGTTTTAATTTAAAAAACACTGCCTTTGGGGCGCCTGGGTGGCGCAGTCGGTTAAGCGTCCGACTTCAGCCAGGTCACGATCTCGCGGTCCGGGAGTTCGAGCCCCGCGTCAGGCTCTGGGCTGATGGCTCAGAGCCTGGAGCCTGTTTCCGATTCTGTGTCTCCCTCTCTCTCTGCCCCTCCCCCGTTCATGCTCTGTCTCTCTCTGTCCCCCCCCAAAAAAAAAAAAAAAAAAAAAAAACAACAACAAAAAAAACACTGCCTTAAAATGTGATTTGTCTTGCCTGCTGAGTTTTTTTGCAACCTTCACACTTTGCACTTGAGGTGAATGCAGAGAAAGGATCCCTCGGTCTGGGCCGTGGAATGTCCTAGGGTTGGAAGTGGACTGGAGTTCTCCCCTTGCCAAGTGGCTTGTGGAGTGTGCGGGTGTGGGCGTGGGCATGTGAGGAGGCAGGGGAGGAGGAGGGAGCTCATGACTCACATTTTCAGAGCTTCTGTGAATGTTTCCCCGGACCTGAGGGCCAGGCCTGGAGGATAGGGCCCAGACTGGGTTAGCCGAGCCGGACAGTGAGACCTTGAAGGTGGAAAAAGAAGCAAGGAACAGAGTTGGGATGGAGGGGGAAAAATGTAGTCTGTGAAACAAATTTTCTATGGAGGTGGGTTTGAGGGGATTGGGACTGGAGAACGAGAAAGCTGGAGGCTTTGAAAGGCAGCGACGACAGAGCCGCAGGCAGTGGTAACCCCCGACCCCCGACCCCCAAACCTCAGTGGCCTTGCTCCACACATACTTGCCTCGTGCGAGCTGTCCTTTGGTGGGGGAGCAGAGGAAAAGGGTGGATTCCAGTGTTGGGGCCTGTCCATGTGGAGGGTGGGCCCAGAACATGTGCAGAAATGCTCTCTGCTGTCTGCCGTATTCAGCAGAAGCGGTGTCGAGAGGCAAAGACGCGTAGGCAAAGTGTAAGTGGTGGGATTTGGGCCAATTCTCCTAGAATCTCAAAGGGCAGGCATCTCTGTGTGTGCATTTATATCTTGGATTCCCAGGACCCTGGCTTGCTGCCCACGTGGAGACCTTTGAACATTTTCTTCCTCATTAGCGCCTTCTCCAGAGGGTGGAGGGAGTGAGCAGTTGGTGAGGGGCCAGATCAGCTGGCTGGGGGCGTGGCCAGGCCTCTGCTGCTCTGGAGCAGCCGTTCCTGCCTCCTTGGGGTCCGGGTCTGCTGGGCCTGGCCTGCACCCTAAGCTCATAGCTCTGCCTGGGCTGCACACGCAGACACATTCCTGGGGGCAGGGCCTCCATGTGTGAAGGAGCATCACCGACGCCTGGCCTCTGCGGTCCACTCCTCTCTTCCTGGCCTGTCCCTCCCTCCTCCATCTTGGAAGGGCTTGGAGTCTCCTTGGAGGGTATGGGGGATTGGTAGCCACCCAGCCCCCAGCACCTCAGCTACCCAGAGGTTGTCTGTGCCGATTCTAAGACTGAAGGTGGGTTAGAAAGTGGTGGAGGATCATGGGGGCCTGACTCCCCTTCCTCTGGCTGGGATCCAGGGCTGTGCTCATCCCAGTCAGCAGCCCTACCTCTTACCCTGAGGCCTCCACACTCTCCCTCACGTGGGGGCTCCTTCTGGCTGGGGTTCAAGTGGAGGGAGTTACCTCCTTTTTCCTTCTACCCTGTAGCCCCCCTGCTTGCTGGGATTAAACCTCAAGGACTTGCCTCCTGCAGGGTGCAAGTTTAGGCATATACTCGGTCTCTGGTCCACAAACTTCCCATATTTTGCTTATTTTAGTGTTTCCCTGGTTATAACTCATTTGTGCTAATTGGAGGAAATGTGGACAATCAGGAAAGCATAAGCTTGACTATCTCAGTGGCTTAAGGTGGGCACTTAGAGATCGATCCTGCTGCCCATTTGGAATACCCCCTACGTTTGATCTCCTGCCAGGTTGGGGCCCCCTTTGCTGGGAGTGGCAGTTTCCAGCCCTTTGTCACATTCCATCTTCTAAATTAGTTTTTAAAAAAAATTTTTTTTCAACGTTTATTCATTTTTGAGAGAGCATGAGTGGGGAGGGGGCAGAGGGAGGGAGACACAGAATCCAAAGCAGGATCCAGGCTCTCAGCTGTCAGCACAGAGCCCGACGCGGGGCTTGAACTCACGAACTGAGAGATCATGACCTGAACCAAAGTCAGACCCTCAACCAACTGAGCCACCCAGGTACCCCTGTCACATTCCATCTTCTTGCACAGCCTTCTGGAGTGCCATTAGCAGTCACTGTGTTCTCCTTCCCGCAGCTGGGAAGCTAAAGCAGAAAGGTGAGACTTGTCCCAATGTGTACTCTGCATTGTCCCAGGAGGTGGCTGGGGTGTCCCTAACCCAGGCCTCCTGAGCTGGGGGCTGGGAGCCCCTCTGCTGGGAGCCCACTCTTTGATCGGCTGTTTGGCTGCATGGTGGGCAGCTTTTCCAGGCCCCTGCCTGCACTCAGTCTTCCTTGTGGGGCTGGTTTCACCCACCTCTCTGGGGACCCTGCAGTGCAAGTGTAAATATTCCCGCTGGGGCAGAAGGAGGGGGCAGATTTCAACGGTATGCCTCCTGGAAGCCACATCAAATGGAGTAGCTAGGAATTAATAAATAAATTTGGGAGACAAGTCAATTACCCTCCCCCTGTGCCCCGTCCCTGGGGGCAAACAGCAGCCTGTGGTTCTCAGCCTGAACACGCCTTCCCAGGGGCAGGCCCAGCGAGTAAGGCAGCTGGCTTCTGTCAGATTAGCTGGGCGAGATGTGACAGGCCTCTGTCCTCTGGGGAAATGGCTCCCTTCCTGGGAGGTGGTGAGGACATTCCCAGGTTGTTCTGTTCCTGCCCTCTCCCTGCACCCCTCCCTGTCTCACTCCCCTTGTGGGTGTCCATATCACAGCTCCTCCCACAGTCTCTTGCCCAGTTAGTCACAGGCCCCAAGTCCCACGGATACAGCTGTCAGGTGAGGTTGCTGTTTCTTCGGGAGAGGTCTGAGGGGAGAGCTGCCTTGTTAGTCTCTTCCAGACACAGGGGCACTCTTACTATGATTTCAAAAATCAGACTACTTGTTGCCTCAAAAACATTTATTCACTCAGCAAATATTTTATTGTAGTATTTTATTTTGTGTCTTTTTTTTAATTTTTGAGAGAGACAGAGAGTGTGTATGAGTGGGAGAGGGGGAGAGAGAGAGAGGGAGGGAGGGAGAGAGAGAGAAAGAGAGAGAGGGAGAATCCCAAGTAGGCTCTGCTGGGCATGGCTCTCAGGGCTGGACCTCAGGACCTTGGGAACATGACCTGAGCCAAAATCAAGAGTCAGATGCGTAACTCACTGAGCCACCCAGGTGCCCCACTTAGCAAATATTTTAAAATGCCTGCTTTGTGGCAGTTTTTGCTAGGTTGTGGAGATACAGGGAAAAGAGACACACTCTTGCCCTCTAGGAGGAAACATGGGAGCACCTAGACCAACCTAGGGGACTCCCCAGGGGGGCGATTCCTGAGTAGATGCCACCGGGGCTACATCCTAAGGGATGAGTTGTCATTGAGGAAGAAGGATGTAGAGTGCTGCTCTGGATGGAGGGAACAGCATTGCAGTCTCAGAGCCAGGGGAGGGCTGTGAGCTGGATCATAAGGTGTGGAGGATAGAGGTGGGTCAGGCAGAGGCTGGCTGGTGTGCCTTGAGCTACACATAGTTGTTAATAGGGTTACGTGGGGTGGGGAGGGATGGCATGCAAGCTTTTCTCTTTTAGTCTTTTAACGGTGATTGGATTATGGATTCTTTTCAGCTTTCCGTGTGAGTAGGGTGGGTGGGGTGCTGTTTTTCTATTTAGGAACAACACATCACTTCCTAACCCAGAAGACTACAAAGAGAAAAGAGTGGTCCCCAAAATATCAGAGCAACATCATGAAAAAAATGAGTCCCCTTCTGACATATACGGCCCTTGAATGTTCTATGGTCATGTTATGTAGGCATGTTCTTTAGATGAACGTTTCTCAAGTTTTAGTATGCATGATGATCGCTCAGGAAATCTATTTAAAATGTGGGTGTTTGAGGTCTGAGTCAGTGGGAGCTCAGCAGTGTGCATTTTTAATAAACTGTAGTAAATCAGATGCAGTCAGTAGAACATGCTTTGAAAAACACATTCTTAGAATCTGAAAGATTTCGTCCTGGGGAATTTGCTTGCAATTCAGGAGGCTGTCACCAGATGGCAGTGGTGCTTTGCGATGGATCTATGCAAAAACCGGTTTCCATCAGGGCTGTTGCTGGAGACAGTTCTTTATTGCAAGAATGTATACACAACAGATAATTCATTTAGATGATTTCTAGGACTGTTGGTCATTAAATATGAAATTTCAGGGCTTAATTTTAAATTTAAATGTATCCTTCAAATGTCAGAGATGATCTTTCCAATACAGTGGCCACTGGCCATGTGTGGCTTTGAGTACCTGAAATGTGGTTAGTCTGAACATGAAGTGCTGAAAATGTAATAAACACACTGAATTCCAAAGACAAAAAAAAAAAAAAAGAGTAAAATATCCAGCTAATAATTTTTATCATGATTACCTGTTGATATTACGGTATTTTGAGTTAAATAAAATTTTATTATGCACATGTTCTATTTCTATTGGGTGGCACTGAATTAGAAAAGACCCAGACTTGAAGTCAAAAGATCTTCATTTAAGTTCCAGTGTAAATACTCATTGCATGCCTTTGGGCAAGTCGTGTACCTTCACTTAGCCCCCATTTCATCATCTGTAGAAGAGGCTTAATTACAGCAGCCCTACTTAAAAGAGTTATTCAAAAGACAGAGTGAGATAATGTGGGTGAAGTAGCTTGTGTAAACTCTAAAGCATCACAAAGAGATCAAATTACTATTGTGTGGTTACTGATAAACACTAGCACCCGAGTCAGAAATCTCACAATTCATTAGGGCACCCCCTCCCCTGCACCAAGGTCACTATATCGGGCACTTCCAGACTTTTGGGAGTTCACAGCTGAGTTAAGAGGTTACTGTGTGCACTTTTGAAATGTAAAATGACAATACATGGTTAGAACGATGATTCAAGTTAAGTAATGGGAAGCAACACAAGGCATGCAAATCTTCCCAGATTTGTGTCCTGATAAACCCACTGGAAGTTGAAAATATTGGGTCAAAAATGCATCAAGTACACTTAACTTACTGAGTGTCATAGCTCAGCCTCACCAACCTTAAACATGTCAGGACACTTACATTAACCTTCAATTGGGCAAAATCATCTACCACAAAACCTCTTTTATTTTTTTTTCAACGTTTTTTTTTTTTTTTTTATTTATTTTTGGGACAGAGAGAGACAGAGCATGAACGGGGGAGGGGCAGAGAGAGAGGGAGACACAGAATCGGAAACAGGCTCCAGGCTCCGAGCCATCAGCCCAGAGCCTGACGCGGGGCTCGAACTCACGGAGTGCGAGATCGTGACCTGGCTGAAGTCGGACGCTTAACCGACTGCGCCACCCAGGCACCCCACAAAACCTCTTTTAAAATAAGGTGTTGTGGGGCGCCTGGGTGGCTCAGTCGGTTGAGCATCTGACTTCTGCTGAGGTCATGATTTCACGGTCTGTGAATTCTAGCCCCGCGTTGGGCTCTGTGCTGTCAGTTCAGAGCCTGGAGCCTGCGTCAGATTCTAGGTCTCCCTCTCTCTCTGCTCCTCCCCCGCTCAAGTTCTGTCTCTCAAAATATGAACAAATGTTAAAAAAATTTTTTTTAAAAAGTGTCGCATATCTCATGTCACCGTATGCTGTACCGAAAGCGATCCACAGGATTGTTGCATGGGTGCATAGTGGTTGTAAGGAAATGGGCTATTGGCCCTGGTGATGGTGAGGCTGACTGGGAGCTGCCACTGCCCAGCACGATGAGAGAGGGTCAGACCACATGTCGCTAGCACGGGAAAAGGTCCAAATTCAAAATTCAAAGTACAGCTACTACTGAATACGTATCACTTTTGCACTATCGTAAAGTCAAAAAAGCATGAGCTTGGGGCGCCTGGGTGGCGCAGTCAGTTAAGCGTCCGACTTCAGCCAGGTCACGATCTCACGGTCTGTGAGTTCGAGCCCCGCGTCGGGCTCTGGGCTGATGGCTCAGAGCCTGGAGCCTGTTTCCGATTCTGTGTCTCCCTCTCTCTCTGCCTCTCCCCCGTTCATGCTCTGTCTCTCTCTGTCCCAAGAATAAATAAACGTTGAAAAAAAAAAATTAAAAAAAAAAAAAAAAGCATGAGCTGAACCACTGTAAGTCAGGGACCATCTGTATATCGTTAATAGTGAATCATTTCTTTTTCTATTTGAAAATATGCGTTTATTGAGCTGGGTCCATAGGATTGGAAAGTTGGGTTAGGGGGAGAGAGTAACATTTTCCCTCTGTTGGCCAAGGGGTTTATAAACATCTGAGGGAACTGAAAAGGAGACACAGATGATAGGAGAGAGGGAAGACAGAGTGTGGAAGCCACGAGCCTCAGGCCAGTAAAGGGAACCTTGGTGTTAGGAATGAGTGATGGGGGGTTGCCAATTCCTGACTAACTTTCCCTCACCTCCGCTTCCTTTCTAATTAGAATCTTGACTTTTTTTTGAGAGGGGGTTGGTAATTGGCCCAGCTTAAATACTACCTTTTTTAAGTCTCATTTGAAGCTAGGGGTAGCCATACAATGCAGTTCTGGACAGTGAACTATAAGCAGAAATTGGATTGAGTTTCCATGGAATCTCCATAAAAGTGAGAGACATTCAAGCAGTGTTCACACAAGAGCCCTTGGCCCTCCCTCTTCCCTGGACTGTGGGTGTGATGGTGGTGACTCCAGCAACCATTTTGTGATCATGAATTTAAAAATCCTACCATACAGTAGCGGAGGAGAAAGGTAGAATAAGCCTGGAACTTGGCTAACATCCTGGGGATGCTAGACTGCTCAGAATTTCTAGCTGTTGGTGTTATTATGTGAGACAGATGATTCCCTATTATGTTTAAGCCATCGTTATTGGGTTTTCTGTTCTATGCAGCCAACCTGATTGCTGAATGGCACTGAGCATATTAGTGCTTATGTCAAGGCTCCTGAGTTCCATTTGCCTGTGATTTTATTGGGGTCTGGGCCAGAAGTTCACGTGAGAAGGTTACAGTCACTTTTAAGCCCTATTGTGGCAATCTGGATGGTAGTGAAATGTCCTTCCCCTCCTCAGGAGGACATAGACAGTAATAGCTCTAAGGATCCCAAAGAAGGAGAAAACAGAAATACCACAAAAAGCTACATTTAAGAGAAGTGAATATTTAGGTGCTGACTGGTGCCAGCCCATCCTCTTCATGTCTCCTCTGTATAAGGGTCTAGGTGATAATGGAAGGGGAAAATTAATTGGCAAAACAGATGGAGTTTAAACTGATTTTAAGAAGTTATAGAGACACATCTATACCTGTGTATAAACTGTGTATAAACCTGTGTATAGATGGTATAAAATTTACCATCCTAACCATTTGAATTGATTTCTTTTTAATATCACTATTTGAATCAGGTTTTCTTGCAGCTCCCACCTCAGAAGACGAGGCATCCGATGTTGCCACAGGGAAGGGACGGGTGGGTGGTCATCTTTGGGGCTCAAGCTGACTGTCTTTACCTCATTATTGAGATAATGGTATAGAAGTCCAGGCTTTGTGGAAATGAAGGCATTGTTAAAATCTTCCTTTAATATATTTAGGGTCAGGCTTGGTGGATTAGGTAGTAAAGTTTACCACTCTCCAGGTGGGAAGGGCTCAGGTAATGACAAAGAAGAAACGGAGGGCCACCCCTTCTAAGCCCAGGGTCATGGAAGAAGCACGGTAAGAGTAGCAAGGGGTGGCAGGTGTATGCTCTGATGTCTTCCACCCAGGGCCAAGTGCTGGTCTGGCTGAGGGCATGCTGAGAATAGAGGGGTCTCACTCTATCTCACGGGGTGGTTAGAGGAGGTCACTTTGAAGGAACCTGGGGGTGGCCACATCAGGGTAAATGTGGAAGCACGGTGGGGTTGGGAAGAAGGAGGGCCTGAGGTTAGCTTTCTCTAGTGGGTGGGCTTGAGAAGTGTCCATGTGAGCCCAAAGAGGGCTGGGAATTAGCTGAGTGTGTGACCGGAGAGTTTACCAGAGGCTTGCGACAACAGGGATGAAGGTGCCTGACGGCTGAGAGTCAGAGGGTGGACAGGCTGTGCTGGGCATCCAGTGAGAGTCCCGGTCAGACCTTAGGGGATCGAGGGTAAGGTGAAGACTCTGCACAAGATAAAGAAAGCAGAGCAAGATTCTCTGGCCTTGGACTTCAGGCCACCACTTTGGAGGATTGGGAGGTGTCTAAGGCCCTGTGTCAGTCAGATTTTGTGGGTAAGCCTGCAGTAACAAACAGTCCCACATCTCTCTGTCTTCAACCAGTAGCGTCTTTCTCATTCGTGTCGCGTGTTGGTGACTGTGGTCAGGTGGGCTTTGCAGTTTGCAGTCTCCATGTGACTGCAAGTCGCATGGTCATGAGCCCTCTTTCAGGAAGGGGTCACTGCCCGCCCCCCCCCCCCCCACCCCCTCTCTGGCTGGCAGGGCTGGACCAGTTGCCGGACAAAGTGCTTGTAAAGACCAGACCATGGCGGAGAATAGCTGTCATGGATTCTGTTCACGTAGGTGTGATTGCTTTGGCTTCTTGTAGCACAGGATAGGCAGCTCACAGACTGGGGACTCTGTCTCCCCTGGGCCTCACCATCACCCCTGCCCTCTCTCCCAGGGAGTGCAAACACAGACATCCATCAACTTCTTTCCTGCACTTGTTTTCCTGAAGCCGAGAGGGTCAACCTGTTCTTCACCTCAAACCTGTTTCTAAAAGGTCTTTCCTGCTTTTTTTTTTTCTTTCTTTAGTTGCCAAATATTTTTATAACATACTTTGAACAGAATAAACAGAACCTAGGAAAACAGTTATTAAAGAGCTATAAAATGGTTTCCTTACACTTGTCCTCTTTTATTTCTTCCTCCTTCAGATGGGCTGGTGTTGGCTGGGGCCGCGGCGGGTGAACCTAAGAGAATGAGCCGTGAATTAGTGACGGGACATCTGACAAGGTGCCCGGCATCCACCCTACATCTAAAGGAGCTGGGACACCCTCTCCTGGAGCCCTCCGGGCAAATTCTTGCTCAGCCCCATTTTGTTAATTTATAGGCTGCAGAGCCCTCATTCTCAGCTCCTGGGGCCCCTGGGCTGGGCTGGTTTTACAACAGTGCAGGTGGACACACTCAGGAGACGTGAGGGTTGTGGGAAGGCCTCTTTTCCCCTCACTTCAGCCCCACCATGTGGTCCGCGGCTCCCTTTCAAGGTGCTTGATAGTTCACCATTTGAACCCCATGGCCTTGGGCCCAGTGATCATGTTAGGAAGGTCCCACGGTAAGCTATGAAGCCCTCAGTGCAGGGCCTCCCTTGTGACATCCAGAGCCAGGGCTGCAGGAAGGCACTGGGGACTTTGGGACGCTGGGAGAGGTTCTTGGAAGTGGGATGGGAGCTCAGAAAGGGGTGGAAAGAGTGACCCAGGTGAGAGACCAACTCTGCCAGCTGCTGCTTCGGTCTCTGGCTGGCCTTGGCTACCCCCTGCAGTTACGGCAGGAAAGGGTGCACATGGATAGACGCATCGACTTGGCTTGTGTCCCCAGACAGATGGAAGACAGGAATGGGAGCACCTGGGGGATGATCTGGGTCTCCTTCCTCCCATCCGGGTCTCTGCAGAAGGATGGGGTCTGAGTGGTCACTCTCTGCGCTGCTCCCGTAAAGTGTCCTTGTTGAGGGGTGTGGGGGGGTGGCCACTGGGGAGGGCCCTGGGCATCTCTACATGGTGTGTGAGTAGGGGTGGGGAAGGTTGAGGAGCAGGAGAGCTCTTCCCTACTCTCAGTCGGCCCACTTCCCAGAAACCAGTTCCACAGCGTGGAACAGAAAGGACACTCCTGGGGCCTGGAGACATCATTTCGACCATCTCCCGTGTGATGCATCATGCAGTTTTTGTCAAGGTGCACACGGGACTCCCTCTGTTGTAGCTTTCCCCAGAGCTCCAGGGGGCTGATGAACTCATTTACTCTGAGGAACTCATGGCTGATAAGGCTGATAATGGCTAGAGGTGTATCATTTCCCAGGAGGATCTGCCCTTTAGTAAAGAGGAAAGACTCCCTAGAAGCTGGATCACCAAGAGAAGAGAGGAGAGAGAGAGAGATCATTTGAAGCAGGGAGTGCTTCTGCTCACTCCTGTCACGAAGGTAGTACCAGACAGCACCCATATTGGTAGAATATACTAGAATTTGTGAAGCCATTTCACATATGGTACCTTATTTGCCCCTCCATCAGTTGATAGAGTTAGGCATTTGCAAATGAAGAAACTGAGGCCCGGAGAGATCAGGGATGTGTCTATGACCACAGGGCCGGAGGGTGGCAGAGCTGGGATGGGGAGTTGATTCTTTCCCCTCTGAGTTAGGTCTTCTCCATGATGCTAGCCTGGGCACAGGGGTGTGAAGAGGGCAAAGCCCCGAGAGGCACATGGAGGTGCGGATATAGCGGGATATTGGGAATCAGAGGACCTGCCTTAGGATCCGAATTTCGTCTCTTCCTCAGAAGTGAGAGAACACCCCAGAGCCTTAATTTCTTTACTAGCAAAGTGGGGACAAAGCCCCTCTCCGCTCTCCCCCTCCCAGGGTTATTGTGAGGACCAGAGATGAGATCATGTGATTGAAGAATAGTTGCAAAGTGCAAAAGGCCGCCCTCGTGCTCGATTCCAGGAAGCGAGGGCTGGACTCTCTTTGCACTGCTCACACCCTTCCCTTTGGGGGAGGCAGCAGGCTCAGAAATAGCCTTTGCTTCTGTCCTCCCTGCTTCCCCCGGGATTGGGGCTGAGAGTTTTCTTCTTGAAAAACAAAAAAATCAAAGCAGTTGTAGAAAAACCAAAAGCTCGTCTCTGCTTCCCCTCAGCTGCCCTTCTGCTCTCTGGGGCCAAGAGGAGAGGATGTCGCTGGAGGCCTGGATTTAGCTGGAGCCTTCCAGAGTCCTCCCTGCCCTGCAAGAGCCACCAGCAGAGGCCTGGGCAGTGTTTGCCATCTGTTTAGAGGCCAATGCTAGATGCGTTCTGAGGGGTGGGATCCTGATCTTCCTCGGGAGGTGGGACGGGGAGAGAGGGGCCTGGCTCTCTCAGGCCACCTCTTAACCAGGAGGATTCATTGCGATGGATGCCTCTCTGGCCATTTGCAAAATGGAGTTCAGAATCCTGTGAGTCTCTTTTTTCCCCTCTAATGATCAGCAGACGAACTGCCAGGGCATGTTTAGAAAAAGGGAGAGACCAGTTGCAGAGGAGAAACAGAATCTAGAGAGCACATGTTGTGTGGGACAGCCAGGTGACCCCACGTGGGAGAGAGCTGCGTGCGGCCCTCTGTGCACAGTGGTGGCTGTTGATGCGCCTTCCCGCCCCAGACCCAGGGTCTTCACCTGAGATGGTCAGGTGGGCCCACTGGTTCACCCGTGTCTCCTCAGCTGTGTCTGAGGGGGGTCGTTACTCAGAACTTGGTAATGGCAGCAAAAGAGATTCGCTGAGAGGAACCTAACCTCAAGTACAATGAACTATATATATATAAAGTTTTCTTAACAGGCAATCTCATCCATAGCAATTTCAGACAATATAAGGTACGTGTCTGGTGTTAATTACCGATCCCTCGTCAACAGGAGACTGAGAAAGGAATGTTCCAGTCCATGTTCTAGACCAGGTGTCCAGCACTGTCCAGATTCTGCCCTTCCCTCTGACCCTCCTTTTGTTCCCAACCATTTTGAATCCCACATGGTTCCATGCCAGCTACTCCCTTTCTTCTTAGGACTTGCAGCCTAGGAAACTCTCAGTTGCCCTAATTTCCCAAGGTTGGATTTAGAATACAGGGTTCAGCGGGCATATTTTCACAGCTCTGTTTTTTTACTGTTTGCTCTACCACAGGCTCGCCTGGAGACTGGGAATAGTGGGTGGGGCTCCCGGCCAGTGTACATTCTGCTAAATAAGCTGGATGTGCCAAGAGCCTTCTTTCTGCCATCGCTGTGGTAGGTGCGGGTCTACTGGCAGTTTTGGGTTTTGATAGGAAAGGCACAGCTTCTGATTTTATAGCAAAGGGTTTTCCTCTGCTTTACAATAGAAACGTTTCCTTTAAAAAAAATTTTTTTTAATGTTTTCAAATTTATTTTTGAGAGACAGAGACAGTACGAGCAGATAGAGAGGGAGACGCAGAATCCGAAGCAGGCTCCAGGCTCTGAGCTGTCAGCATAGAGCCCGATGTGGGGCTTGAACTCACGAACCGTGAGATCATGACCTGAGCCTAAGCTGGACCCTTAACCGACTGAGCCACCCAGGTGCCCCCCATAGAAACATTTTCTAAACTAACTACCATGTGGCTATTCACTACCACCTATCTGTATGCACGCCCATGTTTTACTGGAACAACATACTCACTTAAAGCCAGGCCTGAGGTAGAATTGGAGGCTACCTGTCTCTTAGCATGGGTTCTAAGGTCTGGATAGAAGGTCACCAGGGAGGATCCAGAGAGAATGATCATGTAGTTAGAGGGTTTTGTTTGAGGGGTTTGGGAATTCATTGCGGGCTGGGGAAGAATGGCTGGCAAACACATTACCTGCCTGGTGGGGTAGGGGGAGGAGCCCACTGAGACAGAACATAGTATTTGTTCCATTCAATTCACTCAGTAAATATTTACTGAGCACTTGCTACATACCAGGTAGTCTTCTAGGTCCTGGGAATACAGCAGTGAATTAAACACAGAAATCACTGTCCTTATGGGGCTGAGTTCTTCGTTCTGTGCTGTGACTCCATTCATCAGATGTGGGGTTTAGGTGTCAGGGTCCTAGTCTCATCATTGTGATTGGTTGTAAATGGATTAGGTGGTGTCTTCTCTCCCCCACTGACTCTTTCTTTCTATCCTCTTCTGCGCAGCCCTGGAGTTATTATCCAGCCCTTCAGTGATCAGACCCAAGACCTTCCTGGGGGAAAACCCACCATCCTAGGTCTCCTGGGTATATGGTGACTAATTCTCAGGGCTTCCCTTGACTTGAATGAAAGACATCCTTGGGATCTGAGGTCACAAAAGTATACCTGCCCACCCACCTCCTAGATTTCTTCTCATCCTTCCCAGGAAAACTGACTATATGCTGAAGAGTAAAGAGCAACTAACACAGATAAAATCTTAAAAGCAGGCAGAGAGAAAAAACACAGCTCAGGACCTGAGCTGAAATCAAGAGTTGGATGCCAACCCGACTGAGCCACCCAGGTGCCCCAAACCTTGAGACATGCTTTAAACATAAGTATACAGAAATATAGGAAGAAAGAAATGATAAAATAAGCTGTACAAAGAAAGTTGGGGTAGCTACATTTATCTCAAATGAAATTGGTTTTAGTAGAGTTAATGATACTTCATAATGATATAAGGTTCAATTAACCAGGAAGCAGAAACAATTCTATAGTTCTATGAATCTAATAATATTACATCAAAGTAAACAAAGCAAAAATGAAAGAACTGAGGGAGAAATAGAAAAGCCACAATTGTATATTGGGGAGATTTTTTTTATCCATCTCTCTTAGTTTTTGATAGATCAAGCAGAAAATACCCAGTAAGGACCTAGAATATTTGAACAAGATGATTAATAAACTTGAATTAATCAATGTAAACAGAAGATAACTTTCAAATTCAAATATACATTATTTGCAAGGACAGATGGAATATTTACAAAAACTGACCTATGTGATGCCACAAAGCAAATCTCAGCAAGTTTCAAAGATTGAAATGAATATCGGGGCTCCTGGGTGGCTCAGTCAAACATCGGACTTGAGCTCAGGTCATGATCTCATAGTTTGTGAGCTCGAGTCCCACATCAGGCTCTGCGCTGACAGTTCAGAACCTGGAGTCTGCTTCAGATTCTGTCTCTCTCTCTCTGCCCCTTCCCTGCCTGTGCTCTGTCTCTCTCTCTCTCTCTCAAAAATAAATAAATAAACATTAAAAAAAACCAAGAAATGAATATGTTCATTGAGTACATTGGAATTAAGCTTGAAATCAGCAGCAACAACAACAAATTTATTAACCAAGTGTTTGGAAATTAAGCAATATTTTTTCTTAAATAGCTGATAGTCAAAGAAGAAATCACAGTGGAGATTAGAAAATATTAAAAAAAATTTTTTTAACATTTATTTATTTTTAAAAGAGAGAGAGGCAGAGTGTGAGTGGGGGAGAGGCAGAGAGAGAGAGAGAGGGAGACACAGAATCCGAAGCAGGCCTCAGGCTCTGAGCTGTCAGCACAGAGCCTGATGCGGAGCTTGAACTCACGGACTGCGAGATCATGACCTGAGCCAAAGTCAGACGCTTAACTGACTAAGCCACCCAGACGTCCTGATTAGAAAATATTTTTAATTAAATTACAGTAAAAGAGTACATTACAAAACATTTAAGATGTAGTTAATGCCAGACTTAGAAGAAAATTTATAGCCTTACATGCTTATAGAAAAGAAAGGCTGAAACCAGTCATTTAAACTTCCAGCTCAAGGGGTTAGAAAAATAAACTCAACCCAAAGCAAACTAAACCCAGAGAAAGTAGGATGATAAAACTAATGAAGATGTGAGCACAGATTAATAAAATAGAAAACAGACAAACAATAGAAAGAAACCACAAAGTTGGTTTTATGAAAATACCAGTAAAATTAACAAGCCCCTGGTAAATTCAATCATGGGGAGAGAGAGAGAGAGACAGAAAGAGGGAGAGAGGGAGAGAGTAAGGGAGGGAGAGAGACAGAGAGATAGAGACAGAAAGAGAGGGAGAGAGGGAAGGAGAGAGAGAAAGAGAGAGAAAGAATGAATAATTAATTGGTACCAACAATGAGGTAGAGGACTTTAGCACAGACTCTACAAGAATAGAATAATAATTCTATTATTAAAAAGATAGTAAGAAGATATTATGGACAACTTATGCTGATGTGTTTGATGACTTAGATGAAATGAACCAATTGCTTGAAAAAACACAACTGAAATTTGACACACGTAGAAAATCTGGAAACTCAGAACTCTTAAAGAAAGCGAATCCTTACTTCATATGCTTCCTGCAAAGAGAACTCTAGGCCCAAATGCCTTCAGTAGGGAATTTCACGGAGCATTAAAGGAAAAAAAAAATAATGCCAGTATTACATGATCTTTTGAAGAGAATAGGAAAAGGGGAAACATTTCTCAATATGTTTTCAGAGTCTGACAAACCCTTAATACCTGATAAGGACATTACAAGAAAGAAAAATTCTAGGCCTATTCGTCTCATGAATATAGACGTAATATTCCCTAGTGAAATATTAACAAACCAAATTCAGAGATATACAAGACAGATAATAAATCATGACTACATGTGGCTTATTAAAGAACTGCAAGTTTGGTTTAGCATTGGAAAACAATCCATTTAGTGTATCACATTAATGAGATAAAGAGAAAAAGCATAAGCTCATTCTCATAGGGTAGGAACATTATTTAATAAAATGTAACATACATTAATTGAGAGAACTCTTACACAAGAAGAAACAGAACCAACAGGATGTGTGTGGGGGGTGGCGGGGGTGATTATATGTGTGTGTATCAAGAAAGAGAGAGATTTTAAGAAACCGGCTCATTGGTTCATGCAGTTAGGAAGGCTGGTGAGTTCAAAATGTATAGAGTGGATCTGGAGAGCTGGAGAGCAAGGGAGGAGCCGATGTTGCATCATGACTGGTAATGCTGAGCATTGCTGGTGGCAGTGTAAGTTGAAAAATCTATGAACGCATGTATACCCTATAATCTAACAAGCCCACTCCTAGGTACACCCCCCATAGATGCATTCATATGACTCCAAAAAGTCATGTATAAAAATGGCCTTAGGAGCTTTATATAGTGCCTGAAACCAAATGCCCATCATCAACAGAATGGATAAACAAATACCGGTATATTCATACAATGGATAGCCACATCACACAACTTGGGTGAAACCCACAAACATAGTATTGAGCAAAGAAGCCAGACACAAAAGGGTACACGCTGCATGACTCTGATTATATAATGCTGGAAACCAGGCCAAACTGATGTGCAGTGTTGGAGGTCAGGATGGTGGTGACATTTGGGTAGGAGGAAAGGGGTAGTGATTGCAAAGGGCCTGCCCAGGGCTTCCGGGGTATTGCTTGTGCCTTACTTCTTCACAGGAGGCTTGGTCACATGGTGCAACCACTTTGGGAAATTCATCAAGTTTACATTAAAAAAATTAAAAAGTGAGAAAGAACAGAGGAAAGTGATCTGGAGACAGCGCATAGAGACAACGCTTTCCAGCAAGGTTGCTTTCAGGAGAAAATGGGAGGCTAATTGGCAAGAGGGATTTTTTTTCTTTCTGTTCAATTTGGTTTTGGAATGAGGACATGTGTGTACACTGGTGAGAATAAAGCAATGAAGGCAGGAGTGTTGGTGACGCTGGAGAGAGAGAGACGAGGACCGTAGGAGTGGCATCCATGAGCAATGAGGGTGCAGGAATGGAGCGCGGGGCCCAGGTACAGTCCGCCCAGGCCCACAGATCACCGGGGAGGTGTGCAGGGAGCTCTCAACAGGGTCCCTCCTCCCTGAGGCACCTCTTTTCCTGTTGCTCAGACCTTCTCCTCCGCAGGGTGCCTGAACCCCAAACCCATGCTCTCTCATGCCCAATCTTGTTCAACATTAATAGAATTCTCTGGTCTCTGGTAGACAGGGACCAGAAGGTGAGGCTAGCGGCCAGCACCGTTTGGACAAGGTGCTGGAGGAGCTTATGGTGGAGAAGGAGGTAGAGGTCCCAGCCTGGAAAAGGCTTTGAGGGGTGGTCTGTGGATTTCTGCCATCAGGAGCACCTGTCCTCATTGGTTGGTTCTGGGTAAAGTTGGGGCTGGCCACCCGGCACTGGCTGCCTGCTCCTCTGCCCTCTGTCCCATCCCTGACCTGCTTGGGGCAGTGGCTGCCTGGCCACTCACCACTCTTATAGGACCCCAGGGCTCTCCCTGTGAGCAGGGGGAGTGAGCCTTGGCTTCAGGAAGGGCAGGAAGCCAGCTTAAAAAAGCACATTCCTTGGCAGGTTAAAAAACATTTTTTTTTTTTTTTTTTAAGTGTAAAGACTTAACCTTTGCTAGGAAATGGTTGCGGTATTTTCTTTAAATGAAAAGAGACCATTGTGAATGGAACTTTGGAAAATACACAACATCCTGGTGCCGTTCTCCAGGGCGGTCTCAGGCAATCCTTGTCAGGCCGGCTCTGGCCTTTCCTCCAGATGGTCTCTCCTTGTGCTCTTTGAAGGGCCTGGATCAGCAGACTGGTCCCTGGAAAGGCCACTGGAATGCTGAGCCCCTCCCCAGCAGGGCACCCATCACAGAAGGGGCTTCTTGTTTCTTGCAGTGGCCCACACTCAGGACCAGCTGTATAATAATGTGGGCCCAGTGCAAAATATAAACGCAGGGCCCCTGGTTCAAAAACTATTGAGACCTTCAAGCTGGTGACAGCAAAACATTAAACCAAGTGCGGAGCCTCTCGGAGCACAGACCCTTCTAAGTGAAGGATCCTGTGCGACCACACAGGTCACAAGCCTGCCCTCCACTTGATTCTGACAGGTAATGTCACTCTCTTTCTGCAGGGCAACTTGAGGTTTTGAAGCTTCTCTCTAGGTGGTACCTCCAGGGCTAGACAGGGACGCCAGATGATATAGGGCAGGACTCAGGGCTTCCTTCTGGGGTCCCACCCCCATCCCTGCTCCCATATACCACAGCTGGCAACAATTTCCCAACCTGGCTCTTTGCTCAGATTTCTTTTGCATTTCATAGACTGTGCTCCTCAGTCGTGAAAACATTCTGGGTTTAATCTGTGCTTGCTTGTAACCTGGGGGTCTAGGGTAATCAGGGAACACAGAACAGCTGCATTGAGTGCTGGGCTCCTTGACGCTCCTTGAACTGTTTGCAAGCCTCCTTATAGGGCCTACTGTAAATAGGAAAGTACAAACACATGCCGATCGTGCAGTGAATTAAAACCATCCGCTGCTTTCCCCGAATTTTAACACATAGTGGTTTGTGTTTATGCTGCATTTATTACCTTGCATGCTACTTGCAGACTTGTGTAGCTCTCTACAAAGTCAGGCCTAAGCATCTGTGCCTTCCTGGGTCTGGGAGGTCCACCATGTCCTATAGCTTTGTTCCCTGGGTCGGCCTGACCTCGTAAGCCCAGACCCTCACCAGAGCTTCCCTGTCCAAAACAGTGGCCATTAGCCACTCGTGGCTCTTGACCACTTAGAATGTGACTAGCCTGAATTGAGATGTGTCATTCATGTGGAATAGATACCTGCCTTTGAAGGCTTAGTACAAAAAAACAAGGTAAGATATCTCATTAATAATTTTTTTACACTGCATGTTGAAATGGTAATATTTATAAAATGGATAACATAAGATATATTATTAATTTTGCAGGTTTCTTTTTCCTTTTCTAAGGTAGCTACTAGAAATTTTAAAATGATATATCTGGCTTGCATTTGTGGCTTGCATCATATTTCCATTGGACAGTGCTGTTCTGAATCTTTTTGTATTTCCATGTCCAAGCCATGTGGATTTCACACACAGACATGCCCCCCCTGAGCAACTGACAGAATCTTGGAAGGAAAACCAGGCCCAGTGTGATCATGTGACTTGACCCCAAATGCTGGCTCCTCCAATAAGGCCTCTCAGAATGTCTTAGGGACACCTAACACTAACAACCCAGGGGCCTTTTTTTGGCCATTGGTGATCTGTCTGCCTTGTTTTTATCATCCATCATATGTCTATGGAACACCTCCAGTTGTGAGGCACCACAGTGTAGTGACCTCAGAGTGCAGACTCTGGAGTCTACATGACCTGGATTCTAGGCCTGACGTGTCCTTGAATGAACTACTTACCACTTCATGCCTTGGTCTTCTTAACCTGTAAAGTGGGAATTATAGCATCCATACAGAATCAGGATGGTGATCCAGGTGTCTACCTCACAGGCTGTATTGTGAAGATTAATTAGGACAAGGCACAGAGACATTCACTCTACCATGAGCCTGCCATAGACAGACATGGCTTGATCTGGCCCCTGGATTTTCACAGGGCTCAGCAGTCTCTGAGGAAGGATGGGGCAGGACTGAGGGCACCAGGTAAGTGTGGGACCCTATAATCCTGGGGAGGCTCCAAGGCAGTGAAAAGAGACCTGTACTGGCCAGGATGTGGTGCCAAAGGTTGGAATCCAGAAGACATCTGCTCAGGATGCCCATGTTAGAGGGCCTGGGATAGGCAGGCTTGGGGGATAGCTGGGTTTATGATGCAGAGCCAGAACATGAACGAGGAGTGGACAGTTCTGAATACAGATCACCCTCCTAGCTAGAGTCAAGCTAATGGGCAGGGCCGAGGGGATGGGTCCATATTATATCCCAAGTCCTAAATTGGCAGACGTGGGGGTGTTGAACCCATCTTTTCCTTGCAGTCTTGCTCCTGTAAGGCAACTTAATTTGGGTGATACTTGTTGATGAAACAAATCCCAAAGTGTCAGTGGCTGAATGCAATAGATTTTAATTTTCCCTCACAACAGTCTGAGGTGGGTGTTCCTGGGGGCCAGCAAGAGGCCTTCCATGTAGTGATTCAGGGATCTAGGCTCTTAGTGGCTCTGACCTTTACAGCCTCAGAGTTCTTTGTAACCAATGGGCAGACGAGGGAAGAGTAGGTGGAGAAGGTACAACCTCTTTTAACCACCCTGGCCTGATGTGACCACGTATGCTCACACTCAGGCCATGAGAACTAGTCATATGGCCCCTCCTAGATGCGAGAGTGGCTGGCAAATGAAGACTAGGTAGGCGGAAGGGAAAGCACTAATTTCTGGTAGCCATCTCTGCCAGTTCCCATTCTGTAGGGAGAGCTAAGCCAGCCACATCACATGGCCTTTCTCCTCACCAGGCCCCCACTTTCCTGCCACCTGCCCTCCAAGGTAGCCAGGCCAGGTTCTGGGAGGGCTCCTGAAAAAGAATGGAGGAAAACAAAACAAAATAAAGCAAAACAACCGCCCACCCCTGCCAAAACCCCACAACACTCCCTAGGGAATGACACAGGCAGACAGACTCAAAGAGACAGTGAACACCATGGGCTTCCACTTCAGCCGCCTCAAACCACCCAAGCCTGGTTTGTAGAAGCAGAGCTCGGTGAGCAAGCCAGGCCTACAGTTTGGATCTGAAGAGAGTGTGGGGAGACAGACCAGCTAAGGCTTCCTTGGAGCTCCCTCCGTCCTGGCCAACGGCAGCTGGGAGTGGTCTCAGAGGGATCTCCTGGGGTCTTCTGGGCAGCTCTCCCCATGTGCTCAGATTACTGCGCTGGCCAAATCCTGAGTCCCCAGTGGTCAGGGCTGGACTGAGGGGAGAGGTATGGGTGAGATTGCGGGCAGGACACATCTTATTATCTGACCCACGCCTTGTACCTCCACCACAGCTTCTCACACACCCGCCGGCCACTGAGGACGGCGTGAAGGATAACAAGGCCTGCTGGGCCTCAGTGTGCTCATGATTTTGTAGAGAAAAGGATCAAACATCAGTACTTCTGTCTGATGCAGAATATGTGTCGGGCCCTTCAAAGAGGGGTGGACGGTGAAGGCCAGAGGGGAGGGGCTGACGTGAGCAAGTCAGACCCTGCATTTGGTGCAATTACAGAAGGCTTTCTGGAGGCTAAGGCCCAGAGGCTGAGGCTTGAAGGACGCAGAGGGAAGAAATAGTGTTCCCACATGTGTAGTGCTTTATTATTTCCAAAGCCAGTGAGGCAGGCAAGGTAGAGAGAGTGGCAGGGACCATTATCTCCATTTGACAGGGGAAGAAGCAGAGGCCCAGAAAGGCTAAGCTCTTGGCCCAAGGTTGCACGGGAGTTTATGAGTAAGAATGCAGATGTTGGCCTAGCAGCTCTGAGTTCTTCATATACGCTTGATAAGCACGTTTCTCCCTCAAGGCTGGTCAGGGCTAGGTCCTCAGGTGTGGCTGGGAAACTCCCATCCATGGAGCAGGTCCTCCCTGGGGGCTTCTCAGGGCTGGGTGCTCAACCTCCCCTACACAACATGTGTTTCCTGTTTTCCTTCCCCCCCGGCTTAGGACAGAGAACAGGGTTTTCCTGAGCGGAAGAGCCTCAAAGACCTGGCCCACTACCAGCTAGCTCTGGCTAATCTGCTTGCTCATGGTTCTTGTTACTCAGAATGATGAACTCCCTCACCCTCCCTCCCAAAAGTCTTTATGACCATTACCTTCCCTCCCTCTCCCAAACTCCTGAGATCCAGGTCTCTGACTCCCATCTTGGTATTCTCTGAAGACCCTTGGCTCATCAGTCAATCTCCTTGGCAAAACCTGGGACTTATGCTGCCCTGGAACATAGGAGCTGGGGCTGTGCGGCAGGTCTCAGCCCTGGGACTTGTGCCCTAAGCCAGGACTTTGGCCAATCTTGCAGCCATTGGAAATCCAGAGCCCTGAGACCTCCCTCAACCCCTCACCCCTGCACTATTTCCCACACTTGTCCTGGGCAGAAGCTGGGGCCAGTGGGTGACATCACCTGGCTGTCCAGCCTGCGTCACCTGAGGCCGGTGAGACCTGGGGCTCAGTGCGTGACTCTGCTATGAATCAGAGTCAGCACCTTGTTCCACTGTTGGGTCCAGGGCTCACCCCTGCTTCTCGGATGGAAGAGATAGGTGGAATGAAAGAGAGAGAGAGGGCAAGATAGCATTCCAGGTCTGCAGAGCCTTGGATCCTGGTGTGGGCGAGAGCCGTGAAGAAGAAAGGCAGGCTTTCATAGAATCAGAGAATACAATGGTAGCAGCGTGACTCCCACCCTGTCAGAGGGGAACAGAGGGAGAGGGCCCTCCCATTTCCTCGCCCGGCCCCCCGCAAAGAGGGCGCCTCCTCTGCTCAGGCTGTGGGAGAGCCTGGTCCTGTGTTTGGGTGTGTTTGTGTTTCTGTCAGATGAGGTGCTGAGTATGAGAGGGCTTTGGGGGGCAAAGGCGGGTCTGGGTGCGTGAGTCAGAGTGGGCCCTCGCCCGTGGGGGCTTGTGAGATGTGACATTCGGGCCCTGCTTTGGCCCGCAGCCTGCACAGGCCTGAACCCCAGAGCGGAGAAAAACAACCTCTGATGACCCAGCCTTGGGGTGAGGGCATTAGGTACAGCCCCCCCCCCCACCCCCCCATTCCCCGTTTATTAGGTACAGGTTTATCGGGGGCTAATTTAACTTGTGAAGATAATTGTGCCAGAGGCCGCAGCCCTGAGGCCCCCGCCTCAGTAATTACTCCCCTGGCTTCTTTCATCTCTGAGGGCTGTGCCCCTTTGCAGCACTTACTGGGCCCTCGCTTGCTTGGGTCCTTCCAAGGCCTCGGGAGGGGCCCTGGCCACGCTTTCGCACGGTCTCATGTTTTTGCAAAACTTGCAAAAGCACGTTATTTCGACCACAATCATTTGAGGCTGTTGTTTCTTTTCATCCTGACTTACCCTCTGTCACATTGGCCCTCCTGTCAGGTGGTAGTGGGGTCACTGGCGGCAGTTTGGGGATCCAGCTTAGGGAAATGCGAGTCAGGGATGGATGCATTTGGAGCGGGCGGATGGCATGTGTTGGTGTGGATGCAGCCCATGAAGGAGGCCTTTCGGCACTTCTGTGTGACATTAGGGTTATTGGAGGAGGAATGATTTCTAGGAACTCTCATTTGACCCATGGTGTTGACCCACCTGATGTGATGCAGCTTGAGAGGGTCTTAGGGCTTTCGGGATGGGAAGTGTGTGGGTAGTGGTTGAGAAACGAGGTTCGAAGTGTCCTAAGCCAGAAGCTAGTCCGTGGGAAGTTCTTTTAATCTCACCACTCATATGAAACTTGTTAGGGGTTTACCCCCAACTGACAACAATCTGAAAAACTCACGCGACATTAGTCGTAAAGCTGAAACAAATTTTTCTAAACTCTGAATGACAAAGCACGTATTTCACTCAACCGTGGCGGAAAGGCTGTTCTACACTCTCCACAGAAGATGGCATGAAATCGTTGGCATATGGTGAGGCAGTCAGAGAACACGCAGTCAAAAATGTAAGGGCTGTACTGTAAAGGTGTGTCAGTGAGTTCATTTGTTAAAATATTATTTTTCTGGTTTTTGTGTATTTGTTACCTTCTAAAAATGAATGTGTTGATGTGACTTCTAGAAAATAATGAGAAGCATTTTAAAGAAAAAAATGTTCACTTAAAAATTTTTTAAATGTTTATTTCTATTTTTGAGAGAGAGAGAGAGAGAGAGAGAGAGAGAGAGAGAGAGAGACAGGGCACGAGCAGGGAAGGGGCAGAGGAGAGAGGAAGACACAGAACCCGAAGCAGGCTCCAGGCTCTGAGCTGTCAGCACAGAGCCTGACGTGGGGGCTCAAACTCACGAACTGCGAGATCATGACCGGAGCTGAAGTCGGATGCTTAATTGACTGAGCCCCAAATGTTCACTTTTTAACCTAGTTTTGTGATTTTCTGTTTGGCTTCTTAAGGAGGGCCCCCTAAATTGGGTAAGTTTCTGGCCCCACAAAATTTGGATCCACCCCGGTGCTACTACCATTTGTCTGTGGGGATGGGGTGGGGGAAAGCAGGTTGCCTTGAGATTCCCCTGAGGGTGCTCTCAGAGAGGCAGGGCTGGGGTGGGGGTGGGGGGGGGGGGCGGTGCGGCTACTGAACTTGGCCATTGAGCACATGCTCCCTGTGGCCAGGGAGGACCTGCTCGGACAGCTGGGCTCCTTTGCAAGGCCCCTAGGGCTATCAGAACTTCCAGAAGAGCTGTGAGTTGGTAGCCTAAAGGCCCTTAGATCTCACTTCTTGTGTGTCTGCGGAGAGCACAGGAGGGTCACAGAGAAAGGAAGGGTCATTTTACACCATTGTATCAAGTTCAATTGAGTGATTATCTTATAATGTTCATCTCTCCGTAAGCTCCTTGAGGACTGGGATCTTGTTTATCTCGCTCACCGCTGTCTCCCTGGAACTCAGCACAGTGGCATAGAGTGGTGCTTAATAAACTTTTATCAAAAGGATGAACTGAATGAGTTAATAAAAGCACTAGGGCAGAGCAGGGAGCCAGGGAGGACTGTCTCTCATCTCTAAGTCATGAGCCCCAGGAAGCTCCTTTGCAGACTTGTAGATGGTGCTGCATGTCCGTAGGTGCATCCTTCTTAGGGACGTCTGTGCCACTCAGGGGAACTGAGGGCTGCAGCAGGTGGGTTCCAGGGGTGAGGAGGGCCCAGTGCTGATTAGGAAGGAGGAGGGGTGAGGTGATGGGGATGGATGAGAGAGCTGGCGATTCTCGTGAAATCAGAACCCTAACCTGGAAATCAGGAAGAACTGTGAGGTCTTGATGAGGTTGGCATTGGCCCTCTGGCCGGAGTGAGCGAGCCAGCACACGCCCGACCCCTTGGAAGTTCAGAGCTGGAAAGTTCCCAGAGTTCCCCAGAAATGTTGAGTTCCTCTCCACCAGAGCCCCTCAGGCATCCCCTGCTCCCTGTGTTAATGTGCAGGAGTGTGTGTGCCATGGAAGGAAGGAGGAGAGCAGGGCTCATTTGGTTCAAAAACCCTGCTTTTGCTGGTTTTTACATTCCAGTCCCCCAGTAGAGGGTCCTGACAGCGGAAAAGATTTGGAAACCACCTATCTAGAACAAGTCGTTGCAAAGCCAGTTTTTATTAGTTTCTCTGTGTTTTTAAAGTATCACACATCCGTGGTTTTTAGTGTAATACTTAGTTCATATTTTTAAAAATCTAAAATCAGTAAGATATGACTTGAAATCACTCAGAGTTATATGCTCTAGTTCTAGTTCAAAGAACACAAGAGCATTGAAAGAGACACAACCAAGGGGTGGCAGTCTCCATCCATACCTGGTGAGGGTAAAGAAGGCTTTTATTCAAACAAACAAATGAATGCTTACTATTGATTAAAAGGTCTCATTCTCTGCACACTTCTGCCAGAAAAAATTTGAAAAGCTGTTCTCAAATTTATTAAACACGCGATAGATTCCCCCCACCCCCCGCCCCGTGGTGATGGTGCAGAAAGAACATACTGGGTGTTAGTTTATAATTTTCTCTGTGCTCTTCCCCCAGATGGTATAGAGCCAGAAAGGTCTTCCAAAGCAATGGGAAATATTTGTACACAAATTGTTAAAGTGCAATTTTTAATGACATAACAAGGACCTCTTTAATTTTTTTAGGGTAGTACTAAGTAAGATCAATTAATATTTAATTTTTATAGTTAGTTACATTTTCTTGTTACCTTTAGAAAAAAATTTTTAATGTTTATTTTTGAGAGAGAGAGATTGAGAGAGAGAGAGAGAGAGAGAAAACGAGTGGGGAAGGGGCAGAAAGAAAGGGAGACACAGAATCCGAAGCAGCCTTCAGGCTCTGAGCTGTCAGCACAGGCGATGCAGGGCTTGAACTCATGAACTGTGAGGTCATGACCTGAGCTGAAGTCAGACGTTTAACCAACTGAGCCACCCAAGCGCCCCTTAAATAATTCATATGGATGATTATTTGAATCATTTAAAAATTTTTGTCTCCTAATGATGTATCCTGTTGCATTAAGTTTAATGTTTACATTTCTATTAATGTTTTACCTGTTCATTAATTTTTGAAATGAAGATAAATTTAATGTTCATTTTCACTGATTAAAAAATTTATTAGTCATTTTGAACACTTAAAACACACATTCAACTCACTGGTGTTATACAAAAACTAAGGACAGTTCATATTGCAGTCACTTTGTGGAAAATAACCCTGTTTTATGCAAAGGACAGCACTACTGTTCAGAGAAATTAAGGGGACTTACCTCAAGGTCACATGGCTACTTAGTGAGTGGCAGAGGATGGCGTATGAATCCAGCTCTTCCTACACCAAGTCTCTGGCTTCTGTCTCCTTTGCACTACCTCTAACCCCTCTAAGCCGGGAACACCAATGCAGGTTCTCCTCATCTGTATCCTTGGTCGAGTTTCTGTTGAAACACTAACCCTAAGGTAGGAATGTGAGGCTGGTCCCACTGCTGTTAGAGATGATGAAACCGTAGGACCCAATACCTCTTTTGCTCACCAGCTTCCAGGGACCCAAAGGGCCACATGGGGGGATGGCAGGGCCCAAGAAGAGGGAGAAAAGGGGGCCGAGAGCCAATAAGTCAGAGAGACAGGATTTGGCCTTGGGGGAGAGGGTCAGACGCACAACCAGGTGGTCTCTGTGGTCTGCCTGCGCATCGTGGTGCGCGTGCTGTGGTGTCACCCACTCTGCTATGCTGTATTCTCACTATCGGGTGGTGTGCTGCAGGGAGCAGAGGCCATCTCTCCCTGCCCAGTCCCTGGGTGGCATTGTGTGTCACATGTGTCACGTGAAGGCCCAGCTTAGGGCACTTTCCCAGAGAGACCTCAGGGCTGACTGGTCCTGGTGACCCTGGTAGATCCCATAGCTTCACACTGGGTCTGACTTGCTCACAAACATCTCACTTTCCCAACTCAAGAGCAAGGGCCCCGCTCCTGGGCAGGCCCAGCTGCTGGCTGTTCTGCTAATTAATGACTGCTGATTGGCCTGAGAGGCACACTCATTATGCCCAGGAGAGATCAAAGCCAGGCCCAATAATCTGCTAAACGAGATGTCAGATTAGGGCATTCTTCTGGGCTATTAGAAAGATTTTTCTTCTTGGGTAAAGGCCTGTCAGGGCATATGACCCTGTCACCCACCATGAGCCAAGCCTGAGGGAAGCTCTGTAGCCTCCTTACTCCTCTTACTTTGAATGTGGCCATTTAATGGGACAGTCCCACCCCAGAGGCCTAGATACGATCCCTGGGGAGGTCACATAATGGGGAGGGGTCCCCCTAGGAAAGTCATGTTTGGGCGCATTCGCCTCTGCTCCTTTGTCCTTGGGGTTTCTGGGTAATTACGAAGATTAGGAAGAACTGGACTTCCCTGGATTCTGTGCTTTCAGCTGTATTAGGGACGTACAGCCTCAGTTTACCTCCCACGCCTGGAGGTTGAGTTTTGTGTTGATACCACTCCCTTTTCTCAGAATTAGCCCCACACCAAGAGCCCCAGCCCAAGTTTCTCACCTCAGGGGTAGGAATGGAGCCCGGTTTTCAGCGTCAGTGCTAATAGCTTCATGGTTACCAGTTATCAGATGCAGTGTCAGGCACTGTGCTAGGTGACTAAATACTAATTTTATTTATCACCTGGAAGTATTACAAGTTAGGTATATTAACAGCTTCTACAGTACATGAGGAGAGAGTGAGGCTCTACAATTTGTCCAACTTAACAGCAGTTCCAGCAGACTCCAGGAGAGTCCTGATTGGCTGAAGTCAATCAGCATGTTGATTGGCATAGAGACAAGCACATGACCTAATTTTGGCCAATAAGAGAACACTAAACCCTAGACTGGTAAAGGAGGAAGGAGCTCTTTTTCTCCCTGGGTGGTGTGGGCTGAGGCTGGGAAGTTTGGAACTGCTAAAGCCATTTCACTCACTGGGGAAGAATCTGGAGCTGTTGGAGGGATGGGTAGTATAAGACCATGTGGGGACAGTTTCGTGCATCTTTGTTACCATACTTTGAGCTGTGGGATCAAACTAAGCTAAATGAGGGAATGAATTGTCTTTATTGTTTAAACCAGTTTGAGGTGGGCTTGGAAACACAAGCCAGAGACCATAACCCATATCCCAGAGGAACCAGACCTGCCCAGTGGGTTTGGCCTCCACGAGATAGCCCTGGGATAAGCCCACCTGGTAAAGCCAGGAGAGACTGTTGAACGTAGTCATGGCACTTACTGTGGTTACTGCTTGTCCTGGTCACCACCGTCGGAGTTGCCACCTCAGCCCAGCCGGACTTTGACCTCATCTGTCACCTCTGCTTCTCAGAGACAGCTTCACCTGATCACCCATGGTACCGGCTCTCCTCACTGTCCCCCACCATCTTCATCCTGCCTGGCCTAGCTGGGATGCCTAGACCCAGCCCAGGCCTGGCTGAACCCTCTGTCTTGGTTAGGAATAGTTTTGATTGGGAGAAACAGACACCGAAAGTGACAATGGCTTAAACGAGATAGAAGGCTATTTCTTTCACATGTAACTTACTGGATATGGGGTCCCCTGCTGGTGTGGGAATGTGGTTCCACCATTGTCCATTTATACAATCGCTTGTGTATTGATCAACTTTGCCCAAGATTTGTCTACTTTATCAGTCTTTTCAAAGAACCAGTTTTTAGTTTTATTGATGCTTGTTATGCCCATTTTCTATTTCATTAGTCTCTGTCCTCATCTTTATTTCTTTCCTTCTACTTTATTTGTTGTTTCTCTCCTCCCTAACTTCTTGAGCTGGTCACTTAATTCTTTATAGGTTGTGACCTTTACAGCTTTTCTTGCATGAGCCATAAATGAAAATGCATTTTTCTCTTTATCATTCTTGTAACCGCCTCAAGAAACTTAGAAATGCTGTTATTTTAACTGTTAGGTTCTAAATATTTTCTCATTCCTCAATTCATTATAATTTCATCTTTAACACAGGAGTTATTTAGGAATGTTTTTATAAAGTTACAAAATAATAGTTTGAAAGTATTCTTGCTATCAATTTCTAATTTGTACATAATACATGGTCAGTTTTTATAAATGTTCCAAGGGAAAAATATGAATAATACAATGACTAAGTGAAGAGTTCTATATTTGTCCATTAGACTAAGATTGTAAATTAATTAATTAATTAATTATTTTTTATTTTAGAGAGAGAGTGTGCAAGCCAGGGAGAGGGGCAAAGGGAGTGAGAGAGAGACTCCTAAGCAGGTTCCACATTCAGCGCAGAACCCAACACAGGGCTCAATCCCATGATCCCGGGATCATGACCTGGACCAAAATGGAGAGTTGGACACTCAACTGACTGAGCCACCCAGGCACCCCTAATTAAGGTAAGTCATTACCAATAATGTCTCTCAGTGACAGAGAAATCTACTTTGATTGTGGAATTGTCAGTTTCTCTTTTGTAATTCTGTCAAACTTTATACATTTTGAAGTCATGTTATTAGGTGTCTACATGTTATATTTTCATATCGTCCTGGTGAATTTCCTTTCATCGGTATGTATTGACCCTCCATCTCTAATGATGCCTTTTGCCTTAAAGTGTATTTTGTCTGGTACTAATATTACTCTACCACTTTTCTTTCAATTGTTATTTTTTCTGTTATATCAAACTCCATCCCTTTACTTCACTTTTTCTGGGTCCATGCATTTTAGTGTGTCTCTTATAAATAGCATATAGCTAGATTAAAAACTTCCAGCTTAACAATCTCTGGCTGTCTTGGCTCATACATTTATTGTGATTTCTGTTGTACTTGTTTATCTGGGAATATCTTAATTTCTCCTTCAGTTTTGAAGGATCGTCCTATTGGATATAGAATTGTTTCTATATAGAGTTTCTTGTTTATGATGAGTTATTTTTCTCTTGCTTCTTTCAAGATTCTCTCCTTGCAGTAAAAAAAATTTTTTTATAAGTTCATTTATTTTGAGAGAGACAGAGACAGCATATGTGGAGAAAGTGTAGAGAGAGACAGAGACAGAGAATCCCAAGCAGGCACTGCACTGTCAGCACAGAGCTGGATGTGGGGCCCAAACTCACAAAACCGTGAGATCATGACCTGAGCAAAATTAAGAGTCCAACGCTTAACCAACTGAGCCACCCAGATGCCCCTCTCCTTACATTTTGACAGTTTGAGTATGATGTAGATAATATAATGTGATAAGTCTGGAGATCAGATTCTCCTCTCCTTAAATGGGTTAATGTTGTTATTGTTGGCCAATGCTGTTTGTTTCGTGACTTTGCTTGACTAATTCTGTAAAGTCTGCATTCCCTGTGTACAACCATTGAAGTCTTTGCTTGGTCAGCCTAGTACTCAACTAATGATTGGTCAGAGGTTGCCTTAAATGCTTTGAACAAACCTTTCTAGATTGTTCCACATGGATACACAAAGCTCTAGTACATTCATTTCAACCTATGTATAATAGTCCATTGTATGGATATACCTCAATTTATTCATCCTTTAATATATTAGTGGACATTTAGGTCATTACTAATTTTTTGACATTACATAGAAAGTGCCATTGAATGTCTAGTTCATGTGTGAGAGTTGTTTTTTTTTTTTAAACCATGTATACCCGGATGTGTAATTGCTGGGTGATGGAATGCATATCTTCAACCATAGGAAATACTGCCAAACTGTTCTCCAAATAACTGTACTCATTCATGTATCCACTGTCAGCGTAGCCTATTTAATGGTTTATTTTGTTTTAATTAGCTTTAAAGCTTACCTCAAAAATCTTCTCCTTCAGAGAGCTGCTTGTGGTTCTCCAACTAGAAGTAATCTTGTTCTTCTGCATCACTGTAAAATCCTGTTCTTTTCTAACCTGTTGCATTACCTTCGATTTGCCTTGTGCCATTGTTGTATGAATGTCCCCTCTCACCTACAAGATTCACTTTCCTGGATCACATGGACCATGGCTGTTCCTCAAAGCATCTGCTATAGAATGAGTTACACAGTAGTCACTGAACTGAATTATTCACAATTTTAATACCTGTTTACTGGATCTGACACAGGACCAGTCCCGCTGGGAAGCTTTCACTTTTCCCTCCTTCTCCCCTGAGTATTTCAACTCAGCTAAGTTCATCCACTATCGTTGGGCACCTAAATCTGTAGACATTCGGGGCGCCTGGGTGGCGCAGTTGGTTAAGCGTCCGACTTCAGCCAGGTCACAATCTCACGGTCCGTGAGTTCGAGCCCCGTGTCAGGCTCTGGGCTGATGGCTCAGAGCCTGGAGCCTGTTTCCGATTCTGTGTCTCCCTCTCTCTCTGCCCCTCCCCCGTTCATGCTCTGTCTCTCTCTGTCCCAAAAATAAATAAACGTTGAAAAAAAAAAATTAAATCTGTAGACATTCACTCTGAGATGGATTGGGGCTGGGATCAATGTGGTCTCCATGCGGAAATTTTGGCTAAACTCCTCTTCCTGCTGTGAAACACAGGCTTCCTCGTGAGCTGCCACTCAGGCAAACATCTTTGATGGGGGAGAGGTACTCATTTAAGGTTTGGAGTAATTTAGACACAGCTGGGAGGAAGCTAGCCTTTGCTTAGCTGATCTTTCCTCATGGAAGTACAAAAAGATAGTAAGAAAACGATGTTGGGAGAGACATTCAAGCAGGACATTTCAAATCACATACACTCACCCATTCACAGATAAACAGCCACTTTGCTGGTTACAACACCTTCCTAGCTAGTCCTCGAAGTTGTTCCCCAAGGACCACTCCTGGTCACACCTGGTTCCCATTACTGTATCTACTCGAAAGTGGTAAAGCTGCCTTTCTTCAGAAGTGCTGAGAAGCACGGTATTTCACTCTGACTCGCCCTTGGCTTGTCCAGAGCAGCTCGTCTGACACTTTCACGTGATCACGGTTATCCACAGCCCCTCATGAAGGCCCATTCTGTCTGTCCAGACGGAAACAAATAATTGGCCTGGAAGTTTAAAATGCCAGCGGGATTCAGCACATACCCCCTTGGGCAGATCCATCTCTCCTGCACACTTGGTTGTGATCTTGTCTCGTGCACCATGCTCTGTACGCAGGTATGTTCACCTTGGGTACAAATGGAGCTGTCCGCCCTTGCTTGGACCCCTGGATGGAAGACCCATTGCCTTGGTTAATATAAAAGGACCGGGGAGAGCTGAGAGTCGGTGGCCTTTGGGGGACTGTGCAGCTCTTATAAAGAGAGGAGCTATTCTTTCCTTCCTGATGGAGAAGGGAAGGCAGCACTTTCTCTTCCTTAAAGCCTAAAGAGGGGACCCCAAGCAATCTATTCTTAAAGGCCCCATCATCCATGTTGCCCTATTTAGAAATCATTTGCCCATATTTAAATCTCTTTTCAGAAAGTTTTTTTTTTTTTTTTTTTTAATTTTTTTTTTCAACATTTATTTATTTTTGGGACAGAGAGAGACAGAGCATGAACGGGGGAGGGGCAGAGAGAGAGGGAGACACAGAATCGGAAACAGGCTCCAGGCTCTGAGCCATCAGCCCAGAGCCTGACGCGGGGCTCGAACTCCCGGACCGCGAGATCGTGACCTGGCTGAAGTCGGACGCTTAACCGACTGCGCCACCCAGGCGCCCCTCAGAAAGTTTTTAAAAGATCTTTTGAAGGTGCTTGAAAAATTCTTTTTAGCTTTTGAAGGAGCCTATGCAATGGGGACGGCATTGCAGGAGAGAGGACGTTTAGAGAGAGCGGGCAGAATGGAGACGGAGCAGCAGCTCTCCCACAGCTTGGTCAGGCCAGGGTTCCTGAGTGTTCTGTGTGGCTCCAGTGGATGCCAAGTAAGGTGGCTGCACTTGAGTCCCCTTGCTGTTACCCTTCCTCCCTTCCTCTTATCCCTCCCCACACCAGCCTGCTTCCTGTTGAGTGAGAAGCACCCACAGCAAGAAGGCCCTAAAGTCAATAGTATTCTGGGGTGCCTGGGTGGCTCAGTCGGTTAAGTGTCTGACTTTGGCTCAGGTCATGATCTCCTGATACATGAGTTCAAGCCCTGTGTTGGCCTCTGTGCTGACAGTTCAGAGCCTGGAGCCTGCTTTGGATTCTGTGTCTCCCTCTCTCTCTGCCCCTCCCCTGCTCATGCTCTCTCTCTCTCTCTCTTTCTCTCAAGAATGAATGAACATTAAAAAAAACCTTTAAGTCAATTTAAAAAAAAATAAAAAATAAACCATTTATAATTGTGAATTCTTTAAGGATCCGCACACAAGTCTATAGATTCATAAGCCCTCGACTTGATAATGGAGCCACACAAGTCAAATACAGTGGAGAGTCAGGTACACCTTAGGGCTAACCTTTGAAGATAAAGCTTCCAAAAAGAGACTTAATGATAGGGAAATGATTTTTGAACCAGGAAACATGAATGCAATGAGACAGTTCACAGTGGGAACACAAGCAGAATTGCCATCATTGTAGAAGAGGGCCAAGAAGATGCTACAGGTGGCCATGGAAGGCCGTGTGCTGGCCAAAGTTATAAAGGAACAGAAATTCCTAAGTGTGAACAAAGCGAGATGGAGGGAGTGGAAGGAAGAGAGCATCACACCAAGGAAGGCAAAGGTGACTTGAGAAAGGAGGCTGGTTCTGCTTTGCCTCAGTTCCCATTTCCATTTCTTCCCTCATCACCCCTCGCCCGGCAAATGCAATGTCTACAAAGCTGTGACTCCTGGGGTCTAGTCTCAGTGGTATTGGTTCAAAAGAACAGAGTTTGGGGGGCGCCTGGGTGGCTCAGTTGGTTAAATGTCCAACCCTTGATTTTGTCTCAGGTCACGATCTCATGATTTGTAAGATCGAGCCCCCAGTCAGGGTGCGAGCTGATAATGCAGAGCTTGCTTGAGAGTCTTTCTCTCTCTCTCTCTCTCTCTGTTCCTCCCCCACTTGCTCTTCTCTCTCTCTCAAAATAAATGAATAAACTTAAAACAAAAACAACAGAGTTTGGAAACCAAATGTTATGTCATTATTACCTCAGTTCTTTCTTTGCATTTCTCAGTCATGAAAGGGGATACTCCCTAGCCTACCCTCCACTTCTCTAGCGGCCTCTATGCTTCCTCAGGGCGCAATCCTTCTTTCTCCTCTCCCCATAATTCCACCTTACAGCTACTCCAGGGCTACCCCCAGTGCCTCTTGGATCCTCCTCTCTTGTCCCTTTTACTTACAATTCTGCTTGTTAAAGTCCCAAAGAACCACTTTGCCGGCAGGGGTGTTTTCAAGGATGGGAAGGGAAAGCAGAGAAGTGGGCCAGCAGGAGTTCCCCTGGCAGGAAAGGGGAGGGGGTGGGGGCTTGGAACAACATTGGCTAGTTATTTTATCCTGCTAAACAAGGAGTATATAAGTTCTTTACAGCTAAATGACCCCGACAAGGACACTGTGTGATCCAGGCTGAGTTATTTAACCTCTCTGAGCTGAAGGTTCTTTAGGTTTAACTGGGCGTAATGATTTCTGCTTCATGGGGGTGGCTGAAAGAGTTGAATGGGTGACCCGTGAGAAACACAGTGTCCCTTTGAACCCAGTGGCTAACCACATCTCTCTGTAGACCCCTGGGAACACGGGAGAGCAGTGCCTACAGTTCAGGAGACACGACTTCCTCAGAGTCCCCCAGGATTAGGGCCTCCTCTCAGCTGTCGTGGGCACTCTCTGACTCCCTGCTCCACCCTCAAGACCTGGCTCTGCTCTCAGTGGGTTCTCTTTTCCTCAGATGTCTGAGGAAGCCTCAATTTCATCTGATTTCCTGGTTAGTTTGATTCGATACTCCTTGAGTGTCCCTGGAGCCCCAGGCCTTGTTGGAGGAGCCTCTGGTATTAGTTTTAGTGGTGTTGGTCTGGGGGTGGCTGGTTGGGAAGTATTCTTTCTCGGACACCCAGGCAGAAGGGCTTCCCTGTTTGGGCAAAATCTCCAAGCAAATGCCCTTCTCTGGGCCCAGGGTCTCTGTACCTGCCTCATTCCCTTTTGGTGCTCTGACTGGGTTGGGTCCCCTGGGTCCTCTCTCAGATGGCTGGGGCCTTCCCTGCTTCCCAGTCTTCCCTGCTGCCCGGGATTGCGTGGAAATGTGGGCTTGCAGATCAAAGGTGGAAACGTGAGGGAAGGAAGGCAGGAAGGAAGTAACAAAGGAAGTCACTGCTCCATCACAGGCTGTGAAGTGAGACTCCCAGGATTTTATATCCATGACTGGCCAGCACAGCACTTGATGTGTAAAGTACAGTGCTTGGTGCGTGGTAAGCACTACACAAAAATGTGTCAGGTGGCTATTGATCTAATGTGTTGTTCTTTTTTCGTTAGTGGGAGTCAAAACGGGGAAAATACCTGCCACACTTGCTTCCTTTGCTCTGTGTTGGGGCCAGGACAACCAGCACATGAGATAAACTTTCAACGCTCAGTTTCTCTGTGGGTACTCACCCAGGATGGGGGAGGCTGTTCTGATGGGTGGGCACGCAGTCACCTTTTCAACTGTCTGTGAACAAAGCAGGACTAGTGTCAACAGGATGGGGAGGTCTGAGGAGTGGGGAGGGAGAAGCTGTTTAACCCACTTAGTGAATCTGCTGCTTAGAAACACAAACAATGACTGTGCTAATTACTAATGATAACAAGGTTTGACAGTTTTCAACACATATCAGTTATCTTCTTTGGATGTCCCTGCGGCCTGTGGGATGGGACAAGCATTCCTCCTGGATTTATGAATTGACAGATAAGGGGACTAAAAGGCAGAGAGGTTGGGGAACTCATGCAGGTTTACACAGCTGAACCCAGATTCAAACCCAGGCCTGAGTGTCACTGCCTCCAGGCAGGCTGCCCTTTTCACTGCCTCATTGGCTCCTTCCAGACAGGCATAGGCCAGCAAGGAAGCTGGTGGTAACTCAGTGTGTCGCTTTCTCCCACCGGTGGAGAGGGGACCATGCTCTCAGTACCTACAGAAGGAGAGACTCACTCCAGATCTCTGAAAATTCCTCACTCAGGGCCTGGACAGACGTCTTGGGCCCAGGAATCATTCTGCCCATGAACTGGGAAGTGGGACGAGACAGGGGCAGGAGTACAGGCCTTGGAGTTGATGGCCCTGGGGTTCCAAACCCAGGCACTTGCAAGCTGTGACTGCAGGTGGATCACTGTCTATGCCTGGGCTTCATTTCCTTCAACAGTAAGCAGAGGAACAGGTGGGGACAGCCAAAATAATTCTAATTTAGTGTTTTTGCTCTGAGTTTCTTACACTTTCTCTGTGGCCAGAGAAGCTCCTCCAGACCACCCAGGAAGAGGCCATGCAGGGTGAGGGAGGCCTTATGGCCGATGGCAGATGAAAGAGATGCCTAGGGTTATGGGGGCTGGAAAGGGAGTGGTTTCTTGGCAGCTTCCATAGCCAGAGACCTCTTGCGCCCCTCTATAGGCCTTTGCGGTTTTCTGAGTGCTTTACACACCTGACCTAGGAGGGTTGGCATCCCATTTTGCAGCTGGCAGAGCTGAGGTCTGGAGGAGAAAGGAAAGCTAGAATTCCTAGTCCCTGCCCAGCATGTTCAGGGTACTCTGGCACCTTGTTTCACCCTAATACAGACCTTACGGGGTCAGCATTACTGTGCCCATTTGCTGCTGAGGTAACTGAGGCTCAGAGAGGAGTCCCTGGCTCACAGTCACATAGCTCCCAGGAGGTAGAGCTGGGCTGATTGCAAAACCTATGCTTCCTTCACCCCAAAGACAGGATGAGCGCCTGCTTAAGGCCAGCCTCTGGACTCCCAGCCCAGTGCTCTTTCTTTGGCCCGCATTCCCCTTATTCTGCTCTGAGCCTTCGGGTGGTGCTAAGTTAGGAGCCAAGGCTCTGCTTTTGCTTCCTTGGGGGGCATCCCATTTCCAGTGGGTTCCCACTGGGCGCTGACTTGGCTTCTTGGAAAGAGAGACTAGTGAAAAGTCAGTGCCTGAGAACTGCCCCTGGGGCGGCTGAACTCCACCTTGCCCCTTCCTGTGTGGAAGAACGGGGTCTAGTTAGCACAGTCCTGCTTCCTACCCAGGAGCCCTTCTACCTGGCAAGTGTTGTCAGGCCACTGCCCCTTATCACACTTATGCCCACACAGGAGGCTCCCGACCTGTCAGACCTGCCCGGGGGGCCTTCCGGACCCGGGTGCCCATTCTCCCGGGGCCGAGGTGTTGCTTCTCTTGCCAGTGATGTGGTTCAGTGCTTATTCCTGTGGTCCGGGAAGCAGGGGCGGACAAAGGAGTATGCAAGGGTTAACTCAATTTTGGCTGTTATTCCTTTTTGGCATCTGCAAGTCAGCTTAATAGGATCTCAGCTTTCCTGTTGCCTCACCAGTGAAACAGAAACCAGACCACAAGGGGGTCTGGAGATGGTTAAACGGTGATGCCTCCCGGTGGGCTGCAGGGCCTCCTCGGAGAGATCAGTAGGAAATGACTGCTAGAAACTCCACGCTGGGCTCCCCTGTCGCCAGGGTGAGGGAAGGGACAGGGAACTGGGGGCTCCCCAGAAGGCCTGGCTCCAGGCAGAGGGGAAGGAAGGCGGTTACAGGGTCCACAGATTTGTGCAGGGCTCCTGGCTCCACCCCCTTTACATCTGTGACTCTCAGTCTCTCAGGGTTCCTGCATCTGAGGATCCAGTGCATAAAAAAAGCACTAAGCTCAGCACAGAATATGCCTAACTCAAGAATTGTCAGCCCTACTGAACCTCTGGTTTTTCTTTTTCTCACTCCCCTACTCTCCCTTTGCAATTCTTCTTTCTTCCTGAAGCGGCAATTCCTTCTATTCATTTCCTGGCCCTCTCCTACTTCAGTTATCAGTCTGAATATCACCTCCTCCAGGAAGCCCTCTGAAATGGGGCTGGGGGCCTCATGGTGTCAGAACTTCCCCCTCCAGTCTCCTCCCTGGCCCTTCCCACCTCCATCATATTTCTCTGGTTTCCACATGGGGCAGGGTTGAGTGTGGTTCCCTCACCTTGATGCTCTGGCTGTGGGCCCTGCAGAGGGTCTGAACCATTCACCACCTCGGGAGGGAAAGAGGAATGGGCAGGGAGGGAGGGAGGACAGGTCACCAGTGCTCTGACCCACTGGGGTGCCCTCTGGGAGCCACGAGCAAGGGGATTTAACCAATCCCGAGGTCGGGACTCTCCTGCCAGGATTGCTTTGCTCTCCACAGTGGTTTTCATTATTTTTCATTCCCAGACTATTTTGGAAGCTGGCTGCCATGGGAACTGAGTCTTTGGAAAGCCCCGGCCTCTTTTCCCCTCCTGCCCTCACCCCTCCTTCCATCTCCATTCCCTCTTAATTGGTTTTTAGTTCCCTGGCTTTCAGGCTGGTCTGTTTATTTTGATTGCAACTCGACAGAACAAATCTTTAATGAACCAGCTTGTGGGGAGAGCCATTAGCAGCTGCCTGCCTCCAGGGAGTGGGGGAGGTGCGGGGCCAGGGGCCCTGCCTTGGCAGCCCCGGGAGGAGACAGTGGCCAGGCATGGGGTGGCAGTGGGCGTTTGGGGCCCAGGCTTCGTTCAGGTATAGCCCAGAGATGAGGAGGCAGCTCTCGTCCTCCCCAAGCTGTCTGCAGCCTCAGCCAGGAGGACCCCACAGCCCTCCTCAACAACCCAGGGGCCTCCAGAGGGCTCCCCCAGTCCTCCCAATGACCCTGAGAGGGTGCACTCTACAGATGAGGGGAGAGGGGCTCAGAGAGATTGAGAGACCTGAGTCCCCTGGCTGGGCATCATGCCTATGTTTTTTTGCCTTGGACCCCCAGTTTCCCCTCAGTGTTACTCATCCTTAGGCCCAATTGGCAGCCTTGGCCCAGGCTGGTCTCCTCCAGGCCTGGGTTTTGTGGGACAAATGCCTTCTTGATTTGTGCCTTGGTTTCTCCATCTCTATCGCTCTACTGTAGAGCTGTCTGGGCCTTATACTACTTATGGGACTATTTCTTAGACTGAATGAGATCATGTGTGCCCAAGAACCTGGCAGACAGGAAAACATATAGATGGGTGTTGCTATTATGAGTATAAAGTGCAGGATAATCCATATAGTTTCCTGAGCTATAGCAAACCCAGAGGAAGCCCCCACGCCCTTTGACTGGCTACATCTTCAGGGCGACCTCTATGGATGTGGGTAATTTTCCCTTTCACATTGACCCCATCCTGCCATTCATCTTTGAATCAGAGACCCACAGAATGTTGAGTGGGGAAAGCTGCCTTAGAGCTCAAGCCTAGTAGTTTCATACTGGTGGAAAGAGCTCTAGGATTCTGTGACTGGGACTCTGAAGACAGAAGGTGGGCTCCAGCCTTCTCCCCATCCTAACGTCAGTCCAAAGGCCTCTGCTTTTATCTGCTCTGTATCATGGGGTCATGTGGTATTTCTGTAGAAAAGTGGGTTCCCTTTCTGTACTGGTCATGGTAGGCTCTGCAAAGTACTTCACAGCAGATGGGATCCCACTTTCCTTTTCAGTGATTGGTTGGAACTAGGCACTTCTGGCCAATAAGAGGTAAAGGGAAGTCTGATAGGGAAATGTTAGGGGAAGTTTCTTGCTCCTAAAAATGAAACACAAGAAAGATGGATTCTTTTTTTCTTGGCTGAGATGTGCCTGGATGTGGTGCAGCGTACTTTTGGTAGTCATCCCTGTGCTCCTGAAGGAAGTCAGAAGGAGGATAAAACTAATTCACGGAGAATTGCAGAGTATCTGATGACGTTGGTGAGCAGCTGACCGTATCGGTCCCTGGAGTGGTCTTGTTTATGGATTTTATCAGGTGATAAACATCCTTATTGTTGAAGCCATTTGAATAAGCTATTTTTGTTTGATAATTTACAGCTAAATGTAAGCTAATTTGATACACTAGCTCAATCTCCATTTTAAAGAAGGGGTGAATGAGGCCCAGGGGAGTGGGGAATGCCTGGGTCAAGGTCGTGCTCTGATTAGTGGCAGAGGTGGTCTTCCAGAATCCCTGGACTCTTGACTGCCGGTCTAGGGCTCTTCCCTTGGATTCACAGCTGGCAATCTGGTATCCTGGGGTCATTCCAGCTGGCATTGCCTCCTGGTCTCTGGAGGATCTAGGCAAGCCACGGGGGTCCCTACAAGGCTGAGAGTTGGGACCAACCGGGTAGCATAATCTGAGGGTTCTTCAGCTGTTCTTGTGGGCAGCTTCTGAAGAGCACATAACAGGTGCATAATCCATTCTTGCACCAGATTGTGAGATCATAGAAAGAGGGAGAAATAGAGGTATTTGAGTTGCCACATATATCAGTTAGGAATTATGTTTGGCTACTTAAAATAAACCCTAAAAAAGTAAGGGGTTATTTTTCTCACATAATAGGGAGTCTGGAGAGAGGCAGTCCAGGTTGGTACAGTCTTACTCAGCAGGGCAACCAAGCCAGGAATAAAACCCAGAGGGTGTGAGCCCCTCTCCAAAACCTCTGAAGCTGCTCTTGCCTCAATTTGCTCCTTCCAAGGTCTTAATCATCCCTCTTACAGATGCCAAAGTAATCTTGCCGTAACTCCTCTGTCACATCGCTTCCTGGCCTAAAATCTCCCTTTGCCCACATGATGTGATCCAAATTCCTTAACCTGGTATTTAAGGTCCTCTGATCAGCCTGTAAACCACCTCTCTGGCCCAATTTGTCGTTTGTCTCCATGCTCAGCTGTGTTCTTCCCCCTTTGGGCAGTGTCCCTTCATTTGTTCTCGTAGATAATCTCCTGTTCTCTTCTGCCTGATGGAATCCCACCACCTTTAGGGTCACCTCATCCCTAAAGCTAACTCAGCTGCTCTGGACCTTCTCTGTGGTTCCTGTGGACATGATAACTTTTGCTATTCAGATCAAACATCTGTCCTGTGCCAACCACCCCAGAAGTTAATCTCCCTGAAGGGTGAAAACGGGCGCCACCTCTTACATGAAGAAGGTACTAGATAAATATTCACTTTTCTTCAGAACAATTCATCTTGGGCAGCCTCAAGATAGGGGTTCTAGGAGTGTCCTTGGGTTGATTATTGGTGGATTTCCAAAAACAGAGTTGGGAATATGCTCACAGTGATCTAGAAAGTTGACAGAGTGTGAGTTCACTTGAACTTCTGTGGCCATTTGATAACCAGGGATCCTATCTGACTTGTCCACCACTGTGTCCCCAACTCACAGCATAGCACCTGGGACTCAGAGGCACTGAGCAAGTGCTTGTGGGAAATGATGCAAGAAGGTACTTCTGAACAACTCGCAATTGGATCCAATATGCGTGATTCCTATCCTCCCCAGGACTTGTCCTGCAGCCTGGAGAAAGCTCTCTCATCTCAGTCCTTATGGAGGAATTGAGGAAACAAACCCTCAAGGACAAACCCTTTAGGAGACACCACCCAAGGCCTCTCTCTCCCAGCGGTTGTCCAGAGTCAGGGTTCCAGGGTTGACACTGCAATGTCACCAAGAACACCAGTGCCCTCCCATGCTTCTGCTCTCCCATCCTTAGCATTTCCAAGCTCTTGCTCTAGCAACTAGAGAGTCTAGGAAGTCACACAAGTGGTGTGCTCAGTGGCAGTGGAAAGCAAAGAAGTGGGACACACGACTTTTGGAAAGACCGTGAATAGCACATGCTACCAACTTGTTTGAAGATAAGGGAATAGGACTTGAAGAGATGAAGTCCCTTGCCCAGTGCTCTGTAGTAGGTAAGTAGCAGAGATGGGGTGTCTGATTTTAAAGCCTTGTTACTACCACATAATCACTTGTCATGGTGCAAGACAAAGGTGTGTGCTATAGAGTGTGTGTGGGGCTGTGTAGGTTGTTCAGACACTAGGAACCTCTATCGTAGGCACCGATGAGTAGGGCATTTCAGACACAGGCCCTCTGGACATGTAACTCCTTCTCTTTGAGAATGGATCTTACTGGGTGGAGAAGGAAACAGTGGGATGGTAAGGAGGGGCTGTATGCCTTTACCTTTTTTGAACTTCTATTTTGTTTGTTTATTTTTATTTTAGACAGAGAGAGAGCACACGAGCGGGGGAAAGGGGCAGAAGGGGAGAGAGAGAGAATCTTAAGCAGGTCCATGTTCTGCACAGAGCCTGACACAGAGCTAGATCCCATGACCCTGGGATCATGACCTGAGCCGAAATCAAGAGTCAGACGTTCAACTGACTGAGCCACCCAGGCGCCCCTAAACTTTTATTTTTAGGTATAATATACATTCAGAATAGTGCACAAATTACAAGAGTATAACTTGATTAGTTTTCATAAAGGGAACACACCTGTGTTCAGCACCCAGACTAAGAAGCAGAGCATTACCAGTATTTCAAAAGGCCTCTTTTTGTCCTTTCCAGTCTTTATATCCCCCTGCTGAGGATTAACATTATCTGTATCAAAGCAATTTTGACTGTTTTGGTACCTCTCATAAATGAAACCATACAGTACATATTCTTATGTGTGAATTCTTTGTTCAAATTATGTTTGAGATTCATCCATATTGTTATATGAGTTGCGGTTCATTCTCATTGCTGTATAATATTCCATTTTGTGAATATATGGCGATATATTTCTCCATTTTTACTGTTCATGGGTATTTTGGGTAACTTTTAGTTTTTAGCTGTCACAAATAGTGCTACTCTGAGCATTTTGAACATGTAGCCAATTCTGTTGGAAATACATCTGGGAAGGTATATATTTAATTATAGCAGACACTGCTAAAGAGTATCCAAAGTGGTTGTACCAATTCACATTCCCACCATTATATGAATTCCAGTTGCTCCATATTCTCGCCAACATTTGATATTATCAGTGCTTATAATTTAAGCTCTTCTGTCTGGTGGGGGTGTAATGACGTCTCATTATGGCTTGGTATGCATTTGCATTTCCTGCTTGATTGATAACATTGAGCGCCGTTTTGTATGATTATTGGTCACTTACGTGGCTTTATCTTTAAACTTTGAGTGAGGAGGGAGAAAAATGGGGAGAGACCTCCTGAGTATGAAGGGGTGTGAGTGCTGGGTGTGGGGACGCTTGAGTGGCATATCTCTGTTGCTTGCAGACCGAGTAGAAGGGGAGGCCTGGGAATGAGGGCTGTTGTATCCATGGAGTCACACTCACAGGAGAGGCAGTGAGATGCTGATATGGGGAAAGGCTAGCTTTGGCTCAGGCATTTACTAGCTGCCATATTTCAGGCAATTTCCACCTCTGTCAAGGGGAAAGAAGAATAATACCAACTGGATAGTGTTGCTGTAAGATTTAACTGAGATGAAATGTGGACAGTATCTGGCACAGAGATATGCAGAGATAAATTGTCTACAGTGCCTGGCCTAATAAATGACAGCCATTATTCCTCTGGAATGACTGGGGAGTGAGGACCAGAACAAGTGCGCTATCAGTTGTGGGAACAACAGCAGAATACCTTGTGACTTGTACGAGCCTTCCTCTGTGGCTTAGAATCTTGCGTCTCATACACCAACCCTCGCCTTAAGAAATCAGCCAGTCTAATTGTTTGTCCTGTTCAGATCTCCTGCCCTAAGAACTTCTGAGTCCCACCTGGGGCAATAAAATAAAATGCACTCATTTTTCTTAACAAGATGTTATGTAAAAGAATTGTCAGTTTCGTGTTCTTCCTTGCTTCGCTAAGTCAATAAAAGTCAGTTTCACTTTTTATCATAAGGGCTTTCTCTAACTGAGCGGTGGCTTTTCCCCAGTTTAGATGTTATTCATCTAATCTCACATTGTCTTGTCCTGTATTGCCATGAAATTTATTTGTCCACAAGGGGTAAAAATGGGCACAGAATCATCAGCAAGTGAATACCAATAAATTCATGGCCAAAACCAGCCCCAAAGACCAACAAGTTTAAGGTCTTGCTTGGCTGGTGGCCTTCAGGGAATGAACCTTATCTTGGGTTGCCTCTGAAAATGTTGCAAGAATTGGCCTGTGGGCTGTCGTTCACTGAACCCCGCTCTAGTGCTTACCTCATCTGCCAACAACACCGGCTGTTCTTCCTCTGTCCTGACTTTGTGTCCCAGAGAGTTAACTTGAGAAACACAATCTCCAAAAACTCCTTTTGCTGAGGACTATAGTTATAGACAGTCACCCTCTGGTTGCAAGCCCAAGACAGGAGGCCCAGAAGCAACACATCTGGCCAAATGGTATCAACTTGCATGAGTCATCTCAGTCCAAATCAACCTCTCCACCAGACTGGAGGTCCACTCCTTGCAGGATTCTCATTGTAACCCAGCTTCTTCTGCATATTTTACAGAAGGGTGCAACTCTGCCAAGAATAGTCTGGAATTACAGTGACCAGGTTGGGGAACTTTCAACATGACCAAAATGGCCCATCTTAATGGAGCCTAGGACTGGGGATCGACACACTTTTTCTGTAAAGGGCCCGATAGTCAATGTTTTAGGTTCCTGTGAGTCTCACAGTCCCTGTTGCAACCCTTCTACTGTGCCACTGGGGTGCAAAAGCAGTGATAGACAGTACATAAACAAATGGGCATGACTGTGTTCCAGCAAAAACTTATTTACAAAAAAAGGCCCATGGGCCAGAATTGGCCTGTGGGCTGTCGTTTACTGAACCTTGCTCTAGTACTTACCTCACCTGCCAACAACACCATCTTGGCAAAGCAGTAAAGATGGGGCATGGGTGGACGTCAAGACCTCAAGGCCCATTTGAAAACCCCCAAATGAATTTTATACAATTATTCCCTGTGATGGAATATGAATATATTTGGCTGTTTTTGTTTGTTGTTGGCTTTTTTTGTGTGTGTGCATGTTTTTCCCCCAGATTTGTTGAAGCCTTTCCTTGCTGAAGAGGATCAAAACAAGGCATTCAATTTTGTATTTCTCACTAGAGGAGTCCCGATCTACTGCTGTAATGATGAGTATCCTTATTTTCCTGAGAAGATCATTAGGATCTCTTCAAGAGATTGGTGCTTACTCAAAATTTCCTCTGTCCATACTCCCTCCACCCCCAATCTTCAGACAGAGTAGAAAGGATGGGTAGATTTTTCAAACTAAAGTTAGCTTAGCTTTCAGAAACACTTCAATTTCCCTGGTTGAAAATCCTTCCTTGGCCTTATTGACAATAAGATCAACTCCTTTGAGAGTATATCAGTTATCTACTTGTTAAGGTAACAAGCCTACCCAAGCACCTAGGACTTTATCTCTAATCCTAGACTCTTCCCTGTTAAAAGCAGTAATAAGCAAATACTATAATGGATCCATACATCTACTAGTTTGTTTTTTGTTTTTAAAGTAGTCTTCATGTCCAGCGTGAAGTCCAATGCAGGGTCTGAACCCATGACCCTGAGATCAAGACCTGAGCCAAGATCAAGAGTTGGATACTTAACTGACTGAGCCACCCAGGTGCCCCCAATCTGCTAGTTTTATGATTAACATACTCCTAATCCATCCTTGAACAACCTACGACTTGGTTTTCTAGAAAAAGTCATCATAGAAAGGCAACCCTTGGACCATAACGGAAAAAGACTTTTTTGGTATTTCTGACACCCAGTAAAGCAGTAAAACTTCAGGGGGTTGAATTTTGGATCTGTGCTTCTCAATTAAAGAAACACAAACCCTCCCTGGCAACTGGAAGGCCATCCCAAGCAGAAATTTCCCAGTGAGGACCCTTAAGAATCCTCCAGAAGCAGAAGATCTTCAGGAGACTCTAGCCTGAGACCTTCATAAGCAGAAGACAGCATGGCAAAAACAGTTTATTCTTCCAAATCTTTAGAATAAGGCCATCTAGATGTCTGAAGCCACAGACGAACATGCTGTCCTTCATCTAGCCCTCTGACTTTAATTTTTGCCCCTTTCTTTCCACTTCTCAGTTTTGTAGTAAGGGTTTGCTGATAGCATAGCTGTTGCCCCGCAACATTTCTCTTACTGAGAAATGTCTTTGGACATTGTCGTGTGATTTTGTTGTTGTTCTTCCCAAAGGAGATGTCAAGAGATTATCCAAGTCTATTGTTAAGCACCTACACCTTCAAGACAGTCTGTCCTCCACTAGGGTGCTATTTTTTTTTTTTTTTTAATGTGGAAATCAAGCCTTAACTTGTTCAAACTGTTTAGGTATTTAAGATCTCAACACCCTCTGCAAAACATATCTCACTGAAACATGCCTCTAGGAACTTACAAAATGAAACCACATAGGCTATTCTAGAAAATTAGCTGGAGGAAATATTCTTTCACTTTTTATGTGGAATGTCTAAATGGTGATTTCTATAATGAGGGCTATACCATTGGAAAAGGATGAGAGAAATGTATTATTAATCTTAGCTGAAGTTATAAATGATCTTCCAAAGCTTTTGAGGTTTATCAGACAAATCTAAACTCTTTGGCCCAGTTGGAAATTGACAGTCAGATAGCTTTAGATTTTCTGTTAGCTAGTCAGGGAGTTATCTGTGCTGTTGCCAACATTTTTGTGTTACACTTGGATAAATCTTTATGATCAGGTATGACAATCTATTTTGAAGCTGAAGGAGATAGCCACCTTTCTCTCTGAGGTAAACCCAAATGGACTCTGGGACATGATTTTTTTTTTTTTAAGTTTATTTATTTTGAGACAGAAAGACAGCATGAGTTGGGGAGGGGCAGAGAGAAAGGGAGAGAGAAAGAATCCCAAGCAGGCTTTGTGCTGTCAGTGCAGAGCTCCATGCAGGGCTTGAACTCACAAAACTGTGAGATCCTGACCTGAGCCAAAACCAAGAGTCAGACACTTAACTGACTGAGCCATGCAGGGGTGCCTGATTTTTAAAAAAAAATTTTTTTTTTTAATGTTTATTTATTTTTGAGACACAGAGAGACAGAGCATGAACAGGGGAGGGGCAGAGAGAGAGGGAGACACAGAATCTGAAACAAGGCTCCAGGCTCTGAGCCGTCAGCACAGAGCCCGACGCGGGGCTCGAACTCACGGACCGCGAGATCGTGACCTGGCTGAAGTCGGACGCCCAACCGACTGCGCCACCCAAGGGGTGCCTGATTTTTAACTTGGGTTCAGTAGTGTGGAGTGTTACCAAGTCTAAACACCACCATGGGTTTTGTCTTCAAGTGCATAGTGGTTGCTAAGAATAAGCTGTCCAGAGTCAGGAATGTGGGTGTACAGGTGCTGTCACATCACATCATCCAACAACTCACCACTTGACAGATGGAACAGGGAGGCCAGGTTAGTCCAACTCCAAACTGTTGTTTCTGAGATGATAATTCATCTAGAATTCTGACAATTATGTAGAGGCTGCTTTTGTGGCCTCTGGTTTGGCCAGCGAATGGGGAGGGCCCATCCATGATGCAGTCACCATCACAGAATGTCTGTGACTTCCATAGTGTTTTGTCATTCATGCATCACCTCACCTAGAAAATAACCAGTCCAAAGACTGTTTCTACTTCTGGTGTCTACCTTCTACCAGAACAATAAAAACCATGGGCTCATTTCTCCTAATATGACATCATTTCAGGCTTCTCCGTGTGGTGTTCTCCCTTATGGCAGGAGACGCAGCTTGCTCACTTCTCAGGGAGCAAGCTTTTCATAGGAGCTATGTTGGATCTGTTTTAATATCCTACACATATGACCAATAACTGGCCTAGAATACTCTGAAAAAAATCACATTATGTATTCTTAGAACAGAAACACATCAGAATTAGCTTTGGAAAAGTTATTTGAATCCTGATAGAGACCCAGCATGCATGCCCTTGTTAACTAGTTAATTAATCCACCTAGTTATTCAACAACCATTTTGGGTACTTGTGATGTACAAGACCCCATGCTAGGTGACTGGAGCGCCAGCAGGGAGCAGGACAGATGTGAAGCCACCTTTGGGGAGCTCGAAGAGGTGTTTCTTGAAGGCATGAGCAGTATTTGGCTTCCTTCATCAGTTCAGCCGGCTCTGCCCCACCCATGGCCCAAGGTTGAGGGGGGCCTGGAGGATTACCCAAGGCAGAATAATCTCCTTGCTATAGAGCTGCTGCAGTGAGTTTGGGTGCCCAGAATCCCTTTGATGTTGTACAAGTAAAGAGCTGGAAGGGACTTTGGGACATGGTTCTCCATCCTTATATTATGTAAATTATACGAAGTATATTTACTACATAAATTAGTAAACTGAGGCCCAGAGAAACTTGTCCTGAGAAACTTGTCCAGGATCACAGTGCGCGCATGTGTGATTGTATTTAAAAAGAGGACATAAACATCATATATTTTAAATAAAATGAGTCAGAATCAAGATCATTTAAAAATGGGCTGAGAGAACCCCATTTGGTTATGAACTCTAAGAACTTAATTTTAAAAATAAAAGATTGTTCTGGGGCACTTGGGTGGCTCAACTGTTTAAGCGCCAGACTCTTGGTTTCAGATCAGGTCATGATCTCGAGGTGCGTGGGTTTGAGCCTCACAAAGGGTTCTACACTGACAGCCAGAGCTTGCTTGGGATTCTCTCTCTCTCTCCTTCTCTGTCTGCCCCTCCCTTGCTCATGTTCTCTCTCTCTCTCTCTCTCTCAAAATAAATAAATGTAAAAATAAATAAAAATAAAAGATTGTCCTGTTTGAACATTGAAGCATCAGTGTTTCCTCTGTTTTGGAACATTAGGATTTTTAAGACTTGGATTTAAAAATATTGGATAGATTGCTAAAAAATTACTCATCCACTCTTTACAAAAACAGTCCTGTCACTGCAGTATCAGTAGGAATGGTACCTTACAGCCCAAATCTGGTTTCTGGGGTAGGGAGAGTAAGACCCTTTTGAGAGGCAGCAGGCCCATTTCCCCGCAAAGACAGGCTGTTCTGAGCCAGAGGGTCACTCAGAGAGCCAGACCCCTCGGCCCACCTCTTCTGTGTGGAGTTGGGCTCTGTCCTCCCAGACGTGCTGACCTCGGAGTGACCCTTCCAAATCCACATAATCCTGTAAAGGTCAACCTGCAAACCCATCACCAACAGCTCCATCACAGCCTGAAAACGTCCTGGGCTGGGATGAGGGGGAGCTGGGGCCCTTTGAAACTGTCCCCACTCCTTGCCAGTAGAGATGGTCTTTTAGGTCCGGTGTGAGGGTCCAGCAGAGATGCTCCAGACCGAGGAGTCAGGAGGATCTCCTTTCCTTCCCAAGCAGGATCGTTGCAGGAAGAGGGAGTTCATTTAGAACCAGCCTGGACTGAGATTTGCTTTGTTTTCTTCTGGGGTCTATTCTGCTTCGCAAAGGCACTCCAGGGGTTGCTGAGCACAGTGCACGGGTAATGCATAGGGAATGGCAGCATGCGAGGGGGATAAACCCTAGGGAATCTGAAGCTGGTTCCCAGACAGGAGAGTTGACCGGAGGGGGATCAACAGAGACAAACTTAATCCCTGTCCTCAGAGAGACCTGCCCACTGGGCTTTAGCAAAAGCCTCTGTGCTTTTTTTGTTTGTTTGTTCCTGGAGAATTTAGACAAAATAGCCCTGAGCCCCATGAGGCAGGGGAGCAAAGGCCCTCCCTGAGCTGGATTGGGGCCTTCATGGGTCTGACAAGGTCTGTGTCTGGAGGGACTGAGTGGGGCTGGCAATTGGGAACAGAACCTAGTGTGGCAGGGAGACTTCAGTACCTTCAGAGCTGGGGAGACTCTTAGAGATCATCTAATTCAACCCCTTTCTTTTGGGGGATGGACAGTGAGTAACAGAAAGGGAGGAAGACCTGCCCATGTTACACAGCACCTGCTGCATTTCAAATGCAGAATTCCTGATTCCCGGTCTGACCCTCTTCCCAGATCCTCAGACTGAGTGGGAGTTTAGGGTTTGTTCATTCATTTGTTCATTCATTCATTCATTCATTCATTCATTCAGCTTTGTGCCTTGCCCTGTGTAAGATCCATCGAAGAGTCAGAAGAAACTCACCATATTATCTTTGCACCCCAGGAACTTGAACTATAAACACACATGCACATACACATACGTGCACACATGTGCACATGCATGCACATGCAAACGCAAGAACAATTAAGTGGTGATAGAGAGCAGTATGTAGTCTCTTCTATAATGAACCATCTGGACAGAGTTATAGGAGATCAAAGCATGAGGAATCGGTGTGTGCAGAGGTGAGGCCACTCTAATTCTTACTTTTTTAAATGTTTATTTATTTTGAGAGAGAATGAGTGGAGGAGGGGCAGAGAGAGGGAGAGAGAGAGAATCCATGCTGTCAGCACATAGCCTGATGTGGGGCTCGATCCCATGGCCCAGAGATCATGAGCTGAAATCAAGAGTTGGATGCTTAACCTACTGAGCCACTCAGGCACCCCGAGGTCACTCTAATTCTTTTATTTTTTTATTTATTTTATTTATGTTTTTTAACATTTATTCAGTTTTGAAAGAGTGCACGTGGGGCAGGAGCAGAGAGAGGGAGACACAGAATCCGAAGCAGGCTCCAGGCTCTGAGCTGTCAGCACAGAGCCCAACGCAGGGCTCGAACTCATGAGCTGTGAGATCATGACCTGAGCCGAAGTCGGCTGAGCCACCCAGGCACCCCAGGCCACTCTAATTCTTAAAGAGCACTTGTTACCCTGTACCTCAGTGACTGACTGCCCATCTTGCCCTGGCTTGCATAGTGCCACAGTTGCTGGGATGGAATTGAACTGATTTGAATTGAATTGAAAATGGGTCTTGTTTTGGGCAGAACTGGTTCCCTTGTAAGTATGGGATGAAGGCAATGGAGGCTGGATGGAAGAAACTCAGGGGCCCTCTCTGCCTGGTGTCCTGGAATTCAGGCTCTGCCTGGAAGGCGTAGGACTTCCTCCACGCCCTCCACACACTGGTGAGCTTCTGGAGGCCCCACGGGATTCAAATACAACACCATCAATCTCTGGACTGCCCCCATGATGGTGGGGTGTCCAGCGATGGGCTGCTCCAGAGCAGAGCAGTGGAACCAACAGGAAGATACTTCCCAGCCACCTACAAGGTTCCCATGTCAAAAGAAGAAGGAGCATCCCTCGTCCCTCTCCTGCCAAATACTTACTGAGCGCCGGGTCTAGCACAGAGCCATGAATGGACAAGGCACAGTTCTTTCCCAGTTGAAAAGACAAAGAAATAGTATCTGGTGGAGAAAGAACAAGTTAGAGATAAATCATGAAATGAGCTTTGGCTCAGGGCACGGGCTGTGCTGAAGGTCAGTTACAGGTGGACTTTTTGGCCCCAATAGGCTCATCTGTCCAGACCGGCCATGGAGGAGCCACCCGTGGTGCTGCCATCTCTTTAAACATTTTGGGACTCATCTTGGAGACTTGCCTTTTGAGGCTCAGCACATTCTCTGGGTTAGCTTCAGGGGGCAAAACTGGACTTTTTGTGGATGAGTAGGAGTTTTGGAAAGAACCAAAAGTCATTCGTAGCATAATGTAGAGAGAAGTTGAACCCCCGTGTTGCACACCTGAAACTAATGTCAACTATAACTATTATGTGTCAATGCAAATAAAACAAATTAAAAAAAAAAAGCCATTCTAGCCAAATGCAGGCCATTCGATTCAGTTTTCGTTCAATTCAACAAATGTTTATTGAGTGTCTACAGTCCACAAGGCTCTGTACTAGGCTCTGGGAATTAGACAAATCCCAACTCTGCCATCTTAGAACTGACAGCTTTGCAGGCAAGATAGACACTAAATTTAAAGACAAGTAATGACTTGGGTAGCGAGTGCATCAAAAAGATGGGGGAGGGGGAAGAGTAGCATCCTGGGCTGAAGGAACAGCATAAAAGATAGTAATATTAGCCACCTATTGAGCACCAACTATGCATCAGACACTATTCAAAGTAGTTTTTATAGATTATCTCATTTAATCCCTCCCACAAAGGTATGTGGTAGGTGCCATTATTATGCCCAAATTATAGATGGGAAAACAGGCACAGCCAGAATAAGTAGATTTCCCAATTAGTAAATAGAAAAATGGGGTTTCACACCCAGGCATTCTGGCTCCAGAGCCTACACTCTGAACCGCTAAGTGAGAGAGCTTGTGTGTGCTTAAATGCGCTGGCATCGTTTGAATAAAAATAACTTCTCAAGAGTATGGGAAGGGAGACCTTTGGAAGCGTAAATGAGTATAATCTCAGCAAAATGATGTGGCAACGTGTGTGTAAAGAGAAATTGTGGTTTATATATACAATGGAATACTACTTGGCAATGAGAAAGAATGAAATATGGCCTTTTGTAGCAGCGTGGATGGAACCGGAGAGTGTTGTGCTAAGTGAAATAAGTCATACAGAGAAAGACAGATACCATATGTTTTCAGTCACATGTGGATCTTGAGAAACTTAACAGAAGACCATGGGGGAGTGGAAGGAAAAAAAAAAGTTAGAGAGAGAGAGCCAAACTATAAGAGACTCTTAAAAACTGACAATAAACTGAGGGTTGATGAGGGATGGGAGGGCAGGGAGGGTAATGGACATTGAGGAGGGAACCTGTAGGGATGAGCACTGGGTGTTGTATGGAAACCAATCTGACAATAAATTTCATATTTAAAAAAAAAGAGTGTTAAGGGTGTGTCTCCACATTTTGTCTTCTAGAAACTTATTCAAAGGAAATAATCAGGACTGTGCATAAAGGTGCACCAAGGGGAAATGACCAAAATGTTCTTCAATAGGGATCAGTTAAATAAAGTATAGCACAGTTATGCAACAAAATATTACGCAGCCTTTGAAAATTAAAAGTTGTGTTTGTTCCTCTTGTTTTGTGTCTTCAGGGTGCTTTGAGGAAGTAGAAGTCTGCCAAAAGAAAGACGGGGTGGGCCCTTCTGTTCAGATAGCAAGGAGCCGTAGTTGGGACCACTGGGTAGCTCTGGAGGAGGCAGGGAGGCCAGGCTGAGGTGAGGCTTGCGGGGGGGGGGGGGGGGGGGGGGGGAGTGAGACTTGGCTCCAAGTAATCATGACCTAGGGGAGGGGGTGTGGCCAGCCAGCGGCCTGCCTGGGCCCTGGCACTGGCTCCAGGCTCTGGGTTTAAAGAGCTTTAAAAGCTTATTAAAAAGGTTCCTTAGACATCAAATGGCTCTTAAAAATCAATATTTTGGTGATTTAAGTGCAAGGGAATCAGAAACATATGGATTAAATTGCCCTCAAATTATACACACTTAAAAAAAAAATGTGTTGGTCTTTAGCAAGCCCCAAATATTTGAAAAACAGATAGAGATGTTTTCCTCATCTTCAGACAGAGCTCTGCTAGGTCAGCTTGAAGAGTCCAAAGAGGAGGTAAGTGGGAATGGGGCAGGGCTCAGAGGCGGATGTAAGGAAACTTCTGTGGCTGGAATCTTCCTGTAGAAAGGGCTGCGGGGGGCGGGGGGTGCAACTGTGTGCGTGTGCCTGTGTGTATGTGTGTGTGTACGTGTGCGTGCACGCACGTGCACATAGGCATGGAAGGGTGAACGCAGGTGCACATTCTCCTCTGGGTCTGCCGGGACCCTTCTGAGCCCCCTTCCCACAGCCAGCCTCGTCCCTCTGTGCCCTGGGCACATGCATTAGTGTATCCAGTACTCAAGGTTTGAGGAGTGTGTGTCCCTTTGGTTCGTCCTTCCTTGGCCTGTCCTTTCTCCCCAGCAGCCAGGGCCCTCCTGCATCAGGTACAGTGCTGCCTATCCCTGGAAAGTTTGAGCTGGGAAGGACACAGGCATCACCTAGCCCAGAAGTGATCAAACTTTTCTCAGCTGTGGGCTTGGTCTGCACATGAAATGTTAGTAATGAAGCCCAGTGTACCTGGTAAGACCAGAGCTGCCATGGCCCTGATTCTCCCCCACAGAATGCCTGGAGCTCTGAGAGCAGAGTTTGAAAACTACACACCTCATCCCAAACTCTCATTTTACAGAGATGGAAACTGGGGCCCAAAGCAGTAGGGCCAGTGCCCCAGCAGGACCAGAAGAGAAGCTGTCACACACTTCAGTTCAGCTTATCCCAATCCAAACCAATAAACATTTACCACACCTACCCCTTCTCCAGTCCCGCCCAGGTCCTGCTTGTGGTGGTGGGTGGCAGAGCCCTTGGGGCCTCAACTTTTCAGATGGCTCTGGCTGTGCAGGGCCCCCACTGTGCTCAGTCCCACCTCTGGGAGAAGGCAGTTGGGTTGGGAGTGGGAAGCTCCCACACTTGAACTCTGCGGATGGAGCCTTGAGAAGGAGATGGGCCACACCTGGAGGCCTGGGCTGAGGACAGTGTGGCTCCCAAGGGACAGCATGGGGGCCAGCTGGTTCCCCACCTCTAGCCCCTCCAGCCTCTGTTTAGCATTAAGCCCTTCAGGTGCTGCCCCTCTAGCCCCTCCCCCTCAACATTGTCTGTGGCAGAGTCTGGGTTTGCCACCTGTAGGGCAGGGTGGAGAGATCAGGGCCTTGGAAGGGATGGTTGTGACTGAGAAGGCCCCTGGTGGTGTCCCTTGGGCACCCCACCTCCCTGACTAGACCCAATTCTGGGCTGGGTGTTGACCCCCCCCCCCCCCATGCCTCCATTTCTCTCTCTCCAGGGAACATGCTGGGTCCCAATCACCTCTGAAGGACAAGGGGCTAGTTCTCTGTTTCAGCCCCAAGAACAGCTTGGGGCTCACTGGCCTTTCTCTGGGCACCTTATTGGTCCATAGGGCAGGCTCTGTTGTCTGTCTCCTGCACCTCTTCATGCCCACCAGTGGCCTCCAAGGAGGCTTGTTATTTATCACAATGATTTCCACCTCAGTGGGCAGGTCTCATTGGCCACAATGGAGCTTGGGGCACTCCCCCTGCTCACTATACATAGGGGCAGGGGAAGGAGTGTCAGAAACAGGAATGAGAGTGGGATGGACAGGTGGGCAACAGTCTCAGAGGAAATAAGGCCATCTTCTGGCATTAGAGGTTGGCTAGTACAGGCCCCAAGGGACAGAGTGGACCACTAGTGGCTGGCCACTGGCAATGTTGCTGTCATTAGGAGAACCAAAGGAAATAAACTGGCATGTCTGTTGGTCTTAGATATTCTTCACAGCCCTGTCCTCTGGGCCTTCTTCTGTGAGAGCCTGGGCCAGAGTGGGGAGACCAGGTAAAAGGTGGGGATGCACTAGGACCTGGGTAGGGGGAGGGAGTAGGGAGCGAGCTGGGGTCCCAAGATGTCACCTGACATCAGGGAAAGGGGCTGAGGGCTAGTGATGGATTACTGAGGACCACGGCCACCTAAGCTGGCACGCAGCCTGTGAAAGGCAAAGTGGAAAATGAGAAGGGAAGTAAAACCCTCTCTTCAACGCCACAGAAAGGAAAGGGAGCGGAAAATGACGCCCAGCTCAAGGTTCCTATTTCCGGACATGCTTCTCCCTGTCACCTCAGTATTTGGCCCCTGGAGATGCCATGTAGACAGAAACAAGAGACTGGAGATCCAGCTCCCTGGGTTGGACCAGGCAGGCCCTGGGCTGACAGTACTCTGGCAGGGGACTGCCCTCCACAGCAACTGGCCACTGTGTCAGGTTGGGCCGGGGTCTGTCACTCCCAGAACCAAGGGAGACCATTCTAAGCATCCAGCCCTTGCACCTAGGACTCCCAGTGGGCTGCTAGGCCTTGACTGGGCTAGGGTGACCCCTCAGTTCTGGAACATGGCCCTCATCCTGCCTCTGCACCTTGGCTTCCCCACCATCCATCCATCCTAATCTCCTGCCCTCTCTCAGCCTTTTCCCAGCCAGCTCTCTCACACACAGGAAGGGTGGGAAGACAGGAAGTAGGTCTAGAAGGACACTGAGATCTGATCTGGCCCAGAGGCAGGGATAATTCTCTCTTTGGTCCTCTTTCCTTATTTAGCTCAATTTCCTTGCCTCATCCTCTCCCTGAACAACACTGATGTCTGGGTTCAGAAAGCTCCAGAGCTCCAGGCCAGCACCTTCCCCCACAGACCCAGTCCCTGGTGACCAACCAGATATGTGGCCAAGGCGGATACACCATCCTCTCCCTGGATTACTGCCTGCCCCCTCCACTCAGCAGAGCACACCAGAATCCTGGGCCTCATCCTTAACAACCCCTTTGTCCTCATCCTGCCAGTCAGTTCATCATAAGCCTCTCCCACTCCCTCCCAAATACCCCTCACCCCTCACCCCCATCCCTGCAGCCACAAGTCCAAGCCATTAGTGTTCACCTGGATAGTGGCCACAGCTCCTCCACCTATTCGGGCTTACTTCCCACCAGGCCTCTCCACATGTTCAGTAGAGTGAGCTTTCTAAAATGCAAAGCCTCTCATGTCTTTCCCCTCTTAGAAGACCTGGTGGGCTCCCCATTGCCTACCCAGTGAAGCTTTGGCTTCTTGGGCCAGTAAACTTTGCCCTCAGTGACCTGGCTCATTCCTCCCCCAGCTGAACCTTCTGACCCAGGCGTAGGGAACTACTTGCATGTCCCAGGCCCTCTAGGTACTCCCTTACCTCTGTGCCTTTGCAGATGCTGTTCTCTGTGTCTGGCATGCCCATCCTGGTCAGCCCCTCTCTCAGCCCACGCCTGACTTCCTTATGACATTGTGCCTGACCTCTCCAGCACAATTGTGGCTCCCAGGGCATCTCACACTATGCTGCATCTGAGCACTATTCACCAGTATTGTTCTTTGAGAGTCTGAAAATTCTAGATACCCTGATACATGTCTAAGAACCCAGCTTAGCACCTGGTAGAAATCCATGGACCAGATGAGTGAATGAGCACGACCAAATGGAACACAACAGACAACCCCTGCCTGGCCCTCCCTCTGGGAGAGGCCCATGGGGGACAGGCCTCTGGGACCCTCTGTGTGCCAGATATCTGGTCCTTGCAGAAGCAACATGTAGCCCAGCTGTGGAATCTGATTTTTTTTCTTTTTTAAGTTTAGGCTGTTCTAGTTGAGCCCAGGTATGGAGTGGAGAGGTTTGTGTTTCCCGCTCACCTCTGTCCTTGAGGGAGTTGGAGAGGAAGAGAGCAACACAAATCTGAGTGGGAACCTAGAAGTTGATCTGGTTCCACCTACCTGAGCTACACAGCCACTCATTTCTGTATTCATTCCACAAACATTTATTGAGTATCTACTGTGTGCTCAGCACTTTCCTGGGTGCTGGGATATACACAGTAAACAAAATAGACTCAAGTCCTTCCCTCCAGGGGTTGACAGTCTGATAAGGAAGGCCTTAAATAGACATATGTGAAACTGACATGTTCCCCAGGGGGAAGGGACCAGAGAGGTGATGAGGAGCAAACTACTGCAGGCAGGGGGTCAGACAGGCCCTCTCAGAGGGGCAACGTTTAAGTAGAAACCTCAAAGATGGAAATGAGCTAGTGACTCAGCTGAGGAGAAAGAGAGATGTAGGGAGGAGGCAGCCAATGTAATGGCTTGAGCGAGGTCCTGAATCCTTCTCCAAGCCTCAGTTTGTTGGGGGGAGCCTGCCTCCTCACAGGGCTTTGGTGGGAATCAAAGGAGAAGGACGTGTTCAGACAGACTCAGAGGCCATTTGATTCTGTTCCTGTGTTTATGACAAGATGGCTGCCCCCTCCTGTTCTTCCTCAGGGAGGCTCCACCACCTTCGCCCTCCTTCCCAAGTACATCATATTGGCAGGGTCTCCTTTCAGCCTTATCAACCGCCCACGTCTCAGCATGAATAAGATAATCAGAGTCAATCAAGAGACCAGATTTTCGTGGTCGGAAGAGAGTGCTGGGATGGGAGACTGAAATGCATAGAAGACACCACGGAGGGGTCCGTGGGGAGACGAGGGCTTCCTGACGACGAATCCCTCAAGTATAAGCCCAGCGCCTGGCATGGTGCTTGGAACGGAGCAGGGACTCCATCCGGGTTTGCCGAGTGAATCAACAAACGTCTCCACAACCTCATCTGCAGAATGGAGCCTTCAGGGTAACGAGCTCTCCGGGCTGCATTCTCCACCCTGTTCCCCTTGCTTTCTTTGATTCTTCTTTCCAGCCTCCCTTGCTTGTCTTGCAGGCTTTTGAGGGTATTAATGTTCTCACTTTCCCAGTGGACATTTGGCAGAGCCAGTGGGACCGCGTGTGCGTGTGTGGGGGCATGCGGGCTGGGAGGGGGCTGGAGACAAAGGCCCTGGAGTGAGATTCAGGGCACAGCTGAACTGCCCTGAACTTTCCTTTTTGTTTTCAAGGAAACGAATAATCCAAGAACCACCCACGGGCCTGGCGGCCCTGCTAAGCAGGGCTGGAATGTGCTGCCTTTCCCGTTAGTAATTGTTTTTTCTGGTTAGCCTGTAACCCTTCCCCTGCCATTCCCCTGCCGCCGGGGCGAGGCCTTCGGGAGCAACAGCAGGGCTGGGGTGGACACCTAGACTGCCCTCCCCAAGGTGTCCCCGAGGGTTCCCACCTGACTCCGGCAGGGCGTGGCCAGTGGGCTTCAGGATCTGACCCTGGCTTTGCATCACAGACCGTCTGCCTGAACAGGGATTCTTACCCCACTCGGCTGTCTGCCTCTGCTCTCATAAGAGGCACTGGAGGCTGCCGAGGACTTGGGGACCTCAGAAGATGGCCTGGTCTTGCATCGGTCCTGTAGGCCTTTGTTAGGGTGTCCGTGTCTGACTGTTACTGTGTCTGTGATTGTGGATGGGTGTCAGCACTAGCCTGTGTAGGAATGTGAGTTTGGGTGGGGACACCGAGGACCCGTTTGTGGCCCTAGAGTGTTTGTGTGTGTGCACGTGTGTGTGCCCGTGTGCGCACACTCAAGTGGGTCCTGGGAGGGAAAAGAGGCTCAATACTGAGCTGACTCAGCACCGCTCTCTTCTACCCACCCAGTTGAGGGCTTAAGCCTTTGCCCCAGTGAGGAGGTAACACCCTCGGCCCCTATGTTTCTGTCTTTGGCTGCCCCATCCCCACCAACAGGAGGGGCCAACACGGCACCCTGGGCCCCATGCCAGTTAAACTTCTTGTCTTTAATCCATAGGGAATCAAGAGGTCAGAGGTTTGTGCCATTTCCTGACCCTCCCAGCCAGGCCCTGTATTCTCTGGTTTTAGGGGAATAGTCTGGAGCCCTCTGGCTACAATTCCTGAGGGGACTGTAGCTCAAGGGCAGGCTTTGGCTCAGATGGAGGTGACTTCAGCAGAGTAAGGAGCACTGGGCGTGTCCCTCACTGTCCCTCAACACCACCCTCTCTCCACGTTGACCACAGCTGCCTCCTCCTCAGATAGGCCTGATGTGTGGCCTTTAATTCTTAGAGTGAGCACTGCCACCCTGGTCAGGGAGTGGGTGCTGGGTGGACAGGGTGCCCCCATCTCTGAGGGAAGGGCCAGGAAGTCAGGAGGCAGGGAGAGCCTGGCCTACCGCACCAGCCTCGGAGGACAAAGCCTCAGGTCCCAGGCCATGAGGCTGAGGCCCGCCTGTGTCCTGAGCAGCTGGCAGAGAAGGCAGTGCCAAGGCCTGGTCCAGTGTGGCCACTGAACATTTGGTGTGAATCAAAGGCTTTTCCAGCCAGGAGAGGAATGCTGCCGAGTGGGGTTTGGGAAGGGGCCTGGCAGGGCAAACACTGCCCTAATTGAGGCCCTTCTAGACTTTTAATTACAAGCAGTGTTTTCCCAAGCTTCCTAAATTGACCGTGGAGACCCGCTGGTGTTATTACCCGTGCCAGGGACAGAAAAGAAAAAATTGTTGTTAAAGCTTTTTCAGCAAGGTTTATTTTAGCCATGTTTTGGGGTGGAAGAGCTCACAGAGGAGGCCGGAGCCATTTTCCTCTGAGGGCCTCCCACAGACACAGATGTGATCAGACGCTGGGCTGGAACACGCAAACACACCGACAGACAGCTTTAGAGAAAGACACATGTACAATCAGACGTGGTCGTGGACGTGGTTGCAGATGCTGTAAACACCAGGCTGGAAATCCATCCCAAAGCACCCGGAGCATTTTAGAAAGAAAAACATTGTTCCTGGCTCTGCCTGTTCCGCACCTCCACTCCCTCTGCCCCTTCAGACTGGCTGGGCCTGGGCCTGCTTCGGAGCCCCAGTCCCCTTCGCAAGGCCTGTTTACAAGGCCCGGGACAGATTTCAAACTCCAGCTGGGTGTTCCTTATGCCAGAAACCTTTGTCCCGCTCTTGTCCCAATCCATGCGGGACGTGACTGTCTGGGGAAGAAGGCCATGCTCTTGTCTGTGGAGAAAAAGGATCCGCTGTCAGTACCCTAGCTGAATCCTTGGGGCACTTTCCAAGAGAAACATCCATAGGGCTCTGGGGAGCAGTTGGTCTAGGGTACAGATGCAGAAACCTGAGATGTCTCTGGACGTCTGAGCACTGAGCCCTGCTGCTACATGAGAATCACCTGGATTCCAGGATGCCCTTAGGGCGACAAAATCTGTATCTCCATGGCTTGGGCCTGGGAGTCTGTATTTCATACCACTGCTCACCGTTGTATTTTGAACACTGGAAGTGCTCAGTACGTTTGTTGAATTGGTGAATGGTTAATGCTGGGCTCTTGGGGGCCCCTGACAGCTCTGAAAGACCACAGTTTCCCCTGACAAGGGTGATCTGGGAGGGAAGCCCCAGAGGAGCCCTCCGTTCCCCCGCTCCCCCCCTCACCGTCTTTTCCTCTTTCCCTTCCCTTCGTGCTCTGTGCCTATGGGTCTGGACACCCGAGCAGTCTCTAGAATCCCTTTCTAGTGTCCATCTGTGATCCCAGAAAAGGCACACAGTAGAAATGGGCAGGGAGGGTGGCCAGAGACAACTATACCTGCTCTTCCGTTTTGCCAAGGGTCCCTGTGGCTTGGGTGGTACCCAGACACAGGCCAGGAACAGAGACAGGCCTTCTGGCCGCAGCTTGGGCAGGGTGAGCCTCAGTGGCCGTTACAGGCCGTTGCTGTCATCCCTTATCTAGGGCTCCTGGCTCTTACACCACGTCCTCAACGGCCCCTGGAATCGGGGCCCCTGCTGCTCCCCTCCCCAAACAGACCGTTACTGGATTTCCGTTGTGTGGGGAAGGCGTGAGGGGCTGTCTGCTTAATTAATCATTTCAGGCCACCCTGGGAAACTCATTAACCCACCTCTCAGGGCTGGGAGCAGGATGCTGCTCTCAAAGTTGGAACTTTCTGGTGTGCCACACTGGGGTCCATTTTCCTGTCCACCCATGTGCACACACGTGCATGAGAATGTGCGTCTCTGTGTGTGAGTGTGTGTGGGAGAGAGAGTGCGCGTCGGCGTGCCCTCATGTCTACGATTGTGTGTGTGTTTGCGTTTCCTAGATTCTGCTAGGAACTTCCCCTGATTCTTCTTAATTACCAGCCTAGAAGAAATTCAAGATGCGTAGAGCAAAGGTCAAACTCCACCTGTTTTCCCTGCACTTCATTTTCTGGCAGTTCCCACAATAGTACAGATAAGTACAAGATTCAGGCAATCTTTTCTAATTAAAGTAATTAAAAACCGGCGATGATTGCACCTTTCATCTGAACGGGGAAAATATTTACTCATCCAAACTTCAGGCCCTTCAAAGCACTCAGGAGGTCTATTTTGACAAACAGATCCTCCCCTCCCCCAGTCCATTCTCTCTCCTCCGGGACACACACACACAAAGGCTGGTTTATTTAGCAAGAGGCGGCTTGACTGACGGGCACCCTGAAAGCTGGGTGGGAGGGTGGGAGCCTGTGGCAGGTTTTGAGCGAGTGGACACTTCAGCCCAGCCCCTGCCAGGCCCTGTGGAGAGCGTTTCTGGGGCCGCTGGATTTTGATGTGACTAAACGATGCTTGCTTTGCTGTTGCTCCTACTCCTTCCCCCAGGGGCCCGCCTCGCTGGGACGGTTAGTTGGCTCTCTTTAGGCCTTGCCCTCTGACCTGGCTGGCACGGAACCTCAAACGGAAGAACTTGTTGGAGGCTCAGATGTAGTCTGTCCTGCTGCCCATCTTCCCCTCCTTTTACCCGACACACGTGTATTAAGTTGCTATTGTGCACAAGCCTGTGTGCTTGACACAGCAGCACTTCATCGATGCTGAAGGGGGCGTGTGGTACGGCCCTGACCCTCCAGAAACACAGTCCCACAACCTTTTGAACAAATTCCCTGGACTTCCCTGGGAGAAATCAAACGGAATGCAGGCTGCAGTATTTCACTTTGAGTATTTGCGGCAAGTATAATCACCCAGTTTCCTGGTGAATAGGGTTTAGTCTCGCAAGCTGCAACTTTTCCCTAACTAGGGAGCCCTTTGTGTGACCCCTGCCAGTGGGGACGGAGGTGCCCTGACATTCCAGGGCCCGGACTCTAGGGTTTGGGGTCTTTTAAAAGTGGGAGGCGTGAAGGGGCAGAAGCACAAATGCCCATTCGCATGGCCTGGGGGTGACCTGATCTCTGTCCCATATCACCCTCCTCCCCGTAGTCCCCACTGCCAGGAGACAGGACATGCTTTGGAGCTGGTGGAGTTAGAGCTTGAAGCAATCTCAATGGGATAATCCCATTTAGAGACTGTTCCCAAATCCTCAGAATATGACATGAAGGAAAATTCTGGGAAACAGTTCCAGGAACACCCTGGCCCAGCTGTCCCCCGAGAAGGGCCTGGTTGCCTCTGCCTGCCCAGGCCAGGCTGGACGGTGTCCTCAGCATGACCCAGAGCCCTCAGCTGTCCTCCCTGCAGAGCCGTGGCCTCAAAGAGCCAGTGTGGGCAGATCTGTGTCTGTGGGACGCCTACTGTTCAGAGGGCTGGGTGAGGAAAAGGGATGGCCTGCATGCTGTGTGCCTGGCCTGTTTGTAGATGGGCTGACTTTGCACCCAGAACAACCTCATCAGAGACTGGGGTTAAGCCTACAGGGTTCATCCAGTCCACAGGCTCACTCAGAGTCAACCATCTTTGGACCCTGGGCTCTGGCAAAGCCATCCCCAAACCTCTCTCTTTCCCAGCCTTGCCTCTCTAGTCACTGGCTCTTAAAGCAACCGCTCATTTGGGCCACTTCTCTCCCTCTTCACTCCCAGAAACACATTGACTGGCACACCTAAAGCAAAGCGTCCCTGCGGCCCACCTCCCATCTCAGGGAATTTGATTCTGGCTTGACTCCAACTGGACACTTCTTGCTGGTCTTGAACACCATTGGAGGCCTGTGAAAAGCCTTGAAAGCTGGGGATTGTCTCCTAGAATACCATCAACCTGTGTGCACACGTGCCAGTCACACGAAGGTGCAAGCAGTGCAGGGGTCCTGGGCCTGGAGCCTGGAACCCAGAGCCGAACGGGGAAGCTTCTGCCCCCCAGGCCAAGCGTCTGGTTTGTCTCCAGGTCACTCCCACCCTGCCCTCCTTCCAAACTCGGTCTAACCCTCCTGCCCCCGGAGACCTGAGCCTGCAGGTGGCCCTCAGCAGGCCTGGGCTCCCTCAGTTGGACTCAGTGAATTGTGTTTGATCAAACCTAAGCACTGGGTGATTAACTTGCTCAGTGGAAACAGTCCCCAGGGGACTGGAATCCTTGTTGCAAAAATAAATTTTCCCTCTGGACCTAGCTAGTTTTGTAATCTTGCTTTCTCTTGCATTCTGCCTTGTGTGTGTGTGTGTGTGTGTGTGTGTGTGTCTTTCTAGTATCCCAACCCTCTTTTATCTTCTTTCCTTCCCACCAAGACCCAAACAAACCTCCCGGTAAACAAACTCTCAGGCCAGGCTCTTAAAGATACAGTGCAATGCTTATTGCCAGCTAGACGCCCACTCCTGCTTGCCTGGGCTTGGGGGTGTCAAAGATCACTATGGGGCACTCACAGGGAGAAGTTGGCTTAAAGCAGTTTACCAAAAAATTTCCCTAGGAGATGTCTCTCCTTTCTCACACCTCATTAGAAAACACCTCCTTCCCATTAGGAAGGAACACTTTGGGGTTTCACTACAGCAGAGGTCTCTTTGAGTGGTACTAGTGAGGTTTGCCTATGAGATTATTATTTTCTTTTGTCTATATAATCCGAAAGTATTCCTCTCTTTTCAAGTGTGATTCAAAAAAAGGATTTTCCTGTCAAACTTCCTGCTGCCCCCCTTGCCCCCACTACCAAGCAAACACATCTCTGAAGTGATAGTCTCCAACAAAGGGAAAATATGAGACAGATCTAGTCTGCACACAACTTTCCTGGAACTTGGTGACTGGCGTCTTGGAAAGGCTCTGGTCTTCATTTGTATTGTTTGTGTATTGCTGGGATGGTGTGCTGAAGTTTCTGTGGGGTGGGGGTAAGTGTGTGCATGTGTGTGCATAGGCATGTGCGTGAGTCTGCTCACGTGCCAGGCTGGTGCCTTGGGGGGGTCTCTGCCCCTGGAAATAGGGGTCTCCACAGCGCTGGGTATGTGGACAAGATGAGGACACCCATCACTTCCCACCTGAGTTGTCTGGATTGAAAAGATTGGCAGGTCTTGGAGGGGTGGGGCAGGATGGGGGGGAGGGGGCTCTGCTCATTTCCATCCACCAAGCGGCCCAGCCCAGCATAGAAGATGTCCAGGCCAGGATCCCATGCAGCGAGGTTCTGCATTTGTAATAGCTCCCTGGCAAGGCTGAGCTGCTAGTCCCAGCCCATGTCTGAGTAGCAGGCCCGCAGGAGGGGGCTGTGGTCCTGCTGCCCACCATGAAGACAGGGCCCCTTGCACTCTTTCCTTGTCCCCTGCATAGAGGGCTGGCCTCCACCTGGCAAAGGCACCACTGCTGACACCCCTAAACCACAGGCTGCTGTGGAACAAAGCCTGACTGAGGTGGCTTTTCCCCTTTAAGAGAATACATTCCTCAGCGGGACAGTTGCCCCCAGGGCTCTCTCCCACTCCCACTTGGAAGCCAGGCAGAAAAATTGCCTGGTGGGCAGGATTATGGGATTAGTCAACTTTCCCAAAACAGGCCCAGAGGCTCTGGGTCCGAAATGAGTTTTGGTCTGAGCCTTTCCCTGTGATTAGTGACAGATGTGTCAGTAGGCCCTCCCTCCTCCTCTCCCAGCCTCACTACTCCCCTGAGTCTAGTAACTAACTGTGTTACCTTAATCACAGGCTCCAGAAATTTGGGGAAAGCAGGTTTCAGTGACAATGAGCCCCATGGTTCAGTGGCTCCGGGGCCCAAGGAGGAAGGTATTTCTGATTGGACCCATCGTCTGTTTTTGCCAATCCCTCCCTATCCCCAGCAGCGAGCAGCTGCCCTGAAGCCACCCTGTTGCTAGAGGAGCCAAGGGGCTTGCTTCGGCCATGATGACCTGTAGCCTGTCCAGCCCCTCCCTTAGATTCCTGCCGGCCCTCTGTCCCCACCAGGCCTCTGGGGTGGGGGACAGACTGGCCACTCCTGGCCCTCCTTGACCTAGGCCTGCCCTGCAGTCTGTGAGCTGGCCTGTGCCAGTTCCAGAGCTGGTGTTTCCCAGAAAACAAGCTCTTAAAGACCGATCAGAGGAGGCCACCATGCTGGGGTAAGGGGATGTCCAGGATCGAAGATCGAAGCCGGGGAGGGAGGCTCATAACTCTCCACATGGGCCCAGTGGCCTTGCTTGCGTTTAGAAGTTCCTTCCAGAGAAACTCTACGCTCACAGCTGGTGTCCCTATAGCAAGTGCTCTCCTTGGGGGTTTTTATCTCTGTAAAGGCTGGAAGTAAGGAAATACAATTTTGGTTCTTTCACTGATGCTGACAATCTCTGGAGCCAGCATGGTCCTCTTATTGGCCCTTCAGCTCCTCAAAAATCTCCTGGTGGCATTGATCTGGTGATCTGGAAGTGAGGTTTTCTAGCCATGTGCCAGCTACAGGGGTATGGGGCGGGGAGCTGCCTGGACTTGGCCCCTCTGGGCTGCCATCTTCCAGACCACACCCAGAATCCAGAGTTGTGAGCCTGGGGCAGATTCCAGAGCACAAAAGGACTAAGGGCAGAGTTCCAATGGAGCCCAGAGCTTGGGTGATGCTCACCCCCGCCACCAGACGGGAATGAGGGCAAGTCTGGGCTCTCAGTCTTTCTCAAAGGAAAGGCTGGCCCTTCTTTCGAGGGTATAATATAACCTGTGAAGTAAATAGTTCTTATGAATAAAAAAGTAAGGTTCATAAAATGCTAGAGCCAGGGTCGCCTGGGTGGCTCAGTCGGTTAAGCTTCTGACTTTGGCTCAGGTCATGATCTTGCAGTTCGTGGGTTCGAGCCCCACGTCAGGCTCTGTGCTGACAGCTCAGAACCTGGAGGCTGCTTCGGACTCTGTTTCTCCCTCTCTCTCTGCCTCTCCCCTGCTCATGCTCTGTCTCTCTCTGTCTCTCTCTCAAAAATAAATAAACATTAAAAATTAATAGGGGAGCCTGGCTGGCTCAGTCGGTTCAGCATCCGACTTCGGCTCAGGTCATGATCTCGCGGTCTGTGGGTTCGAGCCCCGCATCGGGCTCTGTGCTGACAGCTCAGAGCCTGGAGCCTGCTTCGGATTCTGTGTCTCCCTCTCTCTCTGACCCTCCCCCACTCATGCTCTGTCTCTCTCTGTGTCAAAAATAAATAAACATTAAAAATTTTTTTTAAATTAATAAAATAAAATAAAAAGTTAGAGCCAGACACACATACATAGATCTCCTAACATTCTCTGGCACCAGAATCCCCTGGGGGGCTTGTTAAACACAGATTTCTGGGTCCTACCTGAGAGGTTCTGATCCAGTAGGGGTGGGGCCTGACCATTTGTATTTCTGACAACTTCTCAAGTGATGCTGTTGCTGAAGTGGACATACTTTTAGAGCTATGGTATTAGTCCTTCTCTCCCATTTTACAGATGGAGAAACCAAGGCCAATGGGAAGAATCAGCTTGAAGGTCACCAGGGGTGATGGTGCAGGCAGGGAGTGAAGGTCTCCTGTCTCCCTGGTGGAAGAACTTCACTGCCCAGTCCTGCCGCCTCATGGTTGTAAGCCCAGCGTCACACAACTGGTAGCCAGCCCTCCCAGCTGGCTGCCGTGGCCCACTAGGCATTATTTAGTGCTGGCTGTGACTTTGAAAATGGGTTTGTGCCTGGGGCACCCAGTTGGTGCTGGAAATGGAAGTGGCATGTTTTGGCATGTCCTGGCCTCCAGGCCAAACACTGTTTATTTGGACTATTAAGAACACGACTTCAGCTGAACCACAAAATCAGATGGAAACCTTTATCTTGGGTGGCACACTCCGGGTTTCCTCCCATCCTCTTGAAGGCTTGCTGAGTGGGGCCTCACCGAACAGGGTGCATCTGGGAATGATTTCAGTGGCTCTGGTCTCTGCTCTGGAGAGATTAGTCAGGTGTACTGGGAACAGGTCTTGGTTGCCCCTGTGCTGATGAGGGGAATGGGGGTATTAGGAGGGGACCCAAACTCTTTAATCAGAGATTCTAGGACATCTGAAGTCTCTTGAGGTGAGAGTGGGGCTTCTTCCACAATTTGCTGAGACATATCTTCTGGACCTTCTTTTGCTACTCTAGTGATCACTGTCTCAAATTACCTCCTTGTCCTCCTCCAGCCAAGACGTGGGTGAGTTGACATCACCCACCCTGCTCCAGCACACTGGGGGTGTGAGGGGGCTTGGCTCTGGCACCACCTGATCCCTCCTTCAGTTCTTACTCCCCTGGGTGTTCCTGGGCCTCCACCACAGTGAGGGTCTATAGGTAGATAAATCAGGGGTTTGCTTGTAACCCTCCTTGAAGTTTAAGCTTCTTGCAAAACAAAACCCCAAGTCTCAATCTCCTCAAGTAGCTCCAAGAGGAGGCAGCCCACTTGGCCATAGCTGGTCATGGTTGGTCACTGTGTTGACACACATTCTCATGACTGGGTGCTTTGGGGCTCTGCGCTGGGTGACCAAGATGGCCTCTCTCATCGAGCTGCTCTCCCTCACCTGCTCCCTCCCATGGCTCTCACACCTTCCAGGGCTCTACCACGCACCCACTGGGTCCCTGCAGACACTGATAGACTCGTTTTCTAGAACCTCCGATTTAAAAATTCTACATCTTACTTTGTTTCTAGATGATTCCCATTGGCAATCTTGTCTCCCTAGCTACACATGGTAGAAACTTCTTGGGGTAGGAACTGAGTCTCCTGCCAATCACCAGCCTCCCACCCTCACCCCTGCCCCTATGACCTAGGTAGGAGCTGATGAGTGATTCTGGCATTCCCCACCTTGGCTAATGACATTGTCACAGGGTGTGTGTGTGTGTGTGTGTGTGTGTGTGTGAGGGCTGGGGTATGAAGGGCACTGGGACATATCTGACCTTTCTTTATCTGCCTCAGCATCTACCTTGGGATGCACCCCCTACCTCATCACCCCCAAATACACACCAGAAATGGGATGCAAGGGTGAAATGCCTGGGCGGCAAGAGGGTGATGTCTCTCTTTGGAAAGTGCCTTCTTACACTCTGCCCAGCGTGGATTCCAGCAAAGGGGGTGGAGGACCAGAGTGTCCATGGAAACAGTGAAATCTCCAATCTGTTTCTTCGTCCTGGCTGCATCCCAATTTTTTTAAAAAAAAGGAGTGCAGCAAAGAAAATAAACCTGCCTGGAGCTCAGCTGAAGGTGGAAGAGGTCGGCAGTCTGGGGAGGTAAAAATTAGGCAAGAGCATGAAGAATTCTGCACTGTTTCACAATTGGTCCACAGCTCCCATATTCGTACAGATTGGAAAGGACGGTGGGAGATGTGGGGTTATCATGATAGAGAAGAAGCAGCAAAATGCAGTGTGAACCTCACGAGGACACCGTGGGTTACCCATTAGCCTGCCAGGCCAACAGCTCAAGGAGATGAGGGCCGGGGCGCCTGGGTGGCGCAGTCGGTTAGGCGTCCGACTTCAGCCAGGTCACGATCTCGCGGTCTGTGAGTTCGAGCCCCGCATCAGGCTCTGGGCTGATGGCTCAGAGCCTGGAGCCTGTTTCCGATTCTGTGTCTCCCTCTCTCTCTGCCCCTCCCCCGTTCATGCTCTGTCTCTCTCTGTCCCAAAAATAAATAAACGTTGAAAAAAAAAAAAATTAAAAAAAAAAAAAAAAAAGGAGATGAGGGCCTTGCCTGCTTCCTCCCAGGCCTTCTGGTCCAGCCCACCTGCCTCCACCTCTCCTGGATAGCTACAAGATTCTGACTGTGAGGGCTGGGGCCTCACCACGCCCCATTTCCTGGAGATGCTGGGGCAGTTTACTAAGTTGCTAGCTGGAGGGCCTGGGGAAATGGGGGAGGCCTGCCTGAGAGTGGAGGCTGCAGCTTTGAGGCTGGAGAAGGATGGCCAGGGAAGGAGACAAAGTGGGGGAGGTGGCTCCTTCCTCAGGGAAGGAGACAAAGTGGGGGAGGTGGCTCAGCGGTTCTTGTCCTGTGACCTCACCTTCCGGAGACATTCCTTTGCTCTCCTTATGCTTTGGGACAAGAGGGCAGACTGTTGGACAGTTGGTGAGAACAATCACTCTTGTTGACTGAGTGAGGGCCACTTCCGAGGCTCTGGGCTTCGTACTTCACACAAGTGATTTAATCACCACGACACCCTGGCAAGGTGGGAATTTTTTCCCACCTACAGAAGAGGAAACAATCCCAGACCAAGGAGCTTGCTCAGGGTCACACAGTTCTTAATTGGCAGAGCTGGGCTTGATGCCAAAGCCTTGCTCCCCAGTCCTCTGTCACCCCACTTGGCCATAGCCCTCCTGGGGAATGTGGCCTGCCCCATGGAGCTCAGGATGGGCTGTGGCATGGAAATGCCCGAGGCCTTGCTTCCATCTCTTGGGGCTGTGAGGATGAGGTGGCCTGGACTCTGAAGTCTGCCTGACTTCCTTTAGGAGGGCAGTGCTGCTCCCCACAGGGCCGAGCCCACACACTAATCATCTGGGCAGGCCTGACTCCTCACCAGAGGTGTGAACATGCCAGGGTGTCAAGACCAGAATGAGGCACTTTAATGGACAAGTTGGAATCCGTTTGTGAGCAATAAATTGCCCTAGTCCCTGGGGCCATTTTCCATCATAAATCTGAATGATTTGACTCTTCAGATCCTCAGTGCTGGAGCCGTTTGCAGGGCAACAGGAAGGCTTGTGGGGTCTCTAAGGGGGCAGGGCTGGCAGGGAGCTGAACCCTCAGTGGAGGCCACAAGCCCTCACCTCTCTCCTGCCCTCCTACCCCCACCATTTTTTGGCACCGGGGGTCCTTCCTTCCTCTTTGAGAGCTTGTTCTGGTCTAGGGTGTGTGCCTGTCTGGTCATTCTCAGACCATTAGGCTGGATGCTACCGCTTTGCTAGCAGGTTCTGGTCAAGAGTCTCCCCCGGGGGTGTCATCTGTGCCCATAGCTTCAGGGAGCATGCTGTGTATCTGACCTCAGAGCTGCGTTTCTAGTCCAGACTTCTTTTCCATGTTTCGGCCTGAAAGATTCCCCACCAGAGCGTCCCACAGGCACCTCAAACTCATGCCATTCAATGAGAATTCACCATCCCCTTGTCCTCCACTCCACCCAGCCAGCAGGTACAGAATCTCTCTGGAATTGCCTTTGGTGCCTCTCTCCCTAGTATCCCAGGCACCCCCAAGTTCTGCTTCTTGACCCCAAGAGATTATATCTCCATCTTCCCTTCTCCATCCCTCTTGAAATCCCATATACTGGATTATTTATTGTAGGGGCCTCCTGACTGGTCTTCCCCCTTCCAGTCATGTAGCTCATATTCCTGAGCAATCATCCCTAAGCCAGGCCCAGAGTATGTTACTTCCTGATCCCAGCACTCTCAATGGCTCCCCAGTGCCTCCAACTATCTCCAAACTCTTTGGCACAGATTCACAGTCCCCACCTTGAACTGACTCCCAACCCTGATTTCCAGTCTAGTTGCCTCTACTCTTTCTCCTTAGAACCTGTGTGCTGCAGCTGTTCCAGACCCCTCAAATCAGCCTTGCACTTACTGACCCCCTGACATGCCTCGCACATGCCTTTTGCTTGGTGTGGACAGTCCTGACTCTGCCCAGCACAATCCTACCCTTTGTTCAAGACTCAGCCCAGACACCAAGCACCCAAACCCAAATGATGGTTAAGACCATGGGAACCAGACCCAGACTGATTGGGAAAAAAGACCCATTTCTATTAATTCTATTGTTGGACCTTTTGTTTCTTAACATTGCTGTGCCTTGGTTTACTCATCTGTAAAATGAGTACAAGAGCAGTAGCACCTGCTTCATTGGGTATTTGAGGATTAGGTGAGACTGTATGAAGTGGAAGAGTGTCTGGCATGTGGTCAGCACTTTCCGTGTCTAATCATAGCTACAATACCTCAGATTATGAAGCCTCCTCTGAACCCTTGGGCCAGACTTCCATATGTCCATAGCATTTCTTTGGCACTGATAGCAGCACTTACCACATTTGCCTGGTTGTGGAATAAGAATCCTCTGATGGCAGTTGGGTAACTGTCAGGAACCCACCGAGGCCAACGAGGGGATTTTTATCATAAGCTTATGGCTGGGTCTTATAGCACCCAAGGGCAGGAATGCAGCAGGACCTTAGGAAGCCCTGGCATTAGCAGCTGGAAGCATGGCTTGGGCAGCATTCTTGCTCAGAACATCCACTTATTTCTTTTCTTTGTAGACTATAGCCTTGAAGGCTTGACTGAAACCTGCTGCATATAGCACTCGAGAGTATATGCCACTGTCCAACATGAAAAGATGGAATCTCTCTCTTAGTCCCAGTTCAGGAGCTCTGCGTGGGAGGGCGGGTGCAGGGGACGGGTCATGTTATACAGAATTATTGCTGGAGTGCCCCACTATGGGAGAGGGGACAAAATGAGGGAGGTCCATACCACAGACTGCAAGTTGGTCCCCCAAATCTGTTTCTCCATCTTTCTTAGTTTTCAGGTTTTGCTGTCCTGAATAAAGACTCCATCTCCCAGCCTCCTTTGCAGCTGAATATGGCCATGTGACTAAGCTCTGGCACAAGTGTCATTAAAGGGTTGGGGAATGCCCTTCCTTGTTTCTTCCTAGTAGTTGGACTCTGGAGCCAGACTGAGTTGAAATCCTGGCCCTGCCACCTCATTGGGCAAGTTACTTAATCCTCTTGTGCCACAGCTTTCTTAGCAATAAAATAGGAGTGAAAGTAATATTGACATAATAGGGCTATTGTGAGGATTCTATGAATTAATATTTGAGGAGTGATGAGAATGGTTCCTGGCACATAGTGTGTGCTCTTTAAGTGTGGCTCTGGTGGAGAAGGATGTTGTTGATGAACAGGAAGATGGCCAGGCTGATGCTCGGGTGCCACGAGGGGTGTTGAGATAGATCCTTACACCGAGGGGGCCCTGAACCCTTCACACTTGTTGAGCCACAAAACCAGCCTGGACTGCTTGCCTTCTGACTATGTTTATAGAAGAGAAAAATAAACTTCTGCCTTGGTGAAGCCACTGTCATTTGGGATAATTCAATTACTCACAGCCTAACTGAATCCTAAATGATATGGAGCCTTGTAGGTCCAACCCACACCCCTGTCCACTGCATCATGTTGTAGTCCCTTGCGACTGTGACTCATTGTGCTGACTGAGGTTGTACATTCCTTCAATACAGGGTAGATTTCTGCGCTGACCTTGTGTTGTTTGTATTCCTTATAAAATCCTGCTTGCAGTAGGTGCTCAGTAAGTAACTATTGAATGACAGGAAAATGATGCTAAAAAGTGTCATTCTGGCTAGTCAGACCCTGTCATAGTCTGAAACATCCAAGGGATTCCTTGTTGGCTCGTTGCAGAAGATTGGTGATAATAAAGAGCAGCATTTATCCAGCATAATGCCTGGTGTTCTAAGTTCAAGTGCATTATATTGCTTAACCCTCACAACCATCCTATGGAATCAGTATTCCCATCAGCCTCATTTTACAAACAAGGAAACTGGGCTTCAGAAACATGAGGGTCAAGGTCTTAGATCCAGCCGGTAGAGCCAGGACTCAAACTCAGGCAGTCTGACTCCAGAGCCTGGGATCTTAACAATTTTGCTATGAAACCTTTTCTCCTGTGAGCCCTTTGGCAAGGAGGTTGAGATCACAGGGAAGCCCTTGCTTTGCTTTCTACTTTGGAGGTTTTTCTGAAGGGATGAGCTTCAGGGAAACTGAAAAGAAAATGTCAGGGTTTTCCTGAGGTCAGTGGGGGTGAAGATCCACAGATTCTGACGCCCTGCACGAGGCTTACCCCTCTCTCCCCTGTACTGGCGTCACATTTTTGTGGACACGACCAGCAGCTAATCTTTGACAACTCCTGTTACTTGACTTTCAGCATCTTATGTCCTCCTAGCGCTCTCATATGTTATCTCAGCAAAAAAAGCTTCATTTTGAAAGATGAAAATGAAGACTGAAAGATTGCCCTCCCCCCCCAAACCCCCTCCCCCCCACTGCCAATGAAAACTTCATGGCGACCTTTTAGGCAAACAGAGATTTTGGGGTTAGAGAACTTCCTGCTCCATCTTGAATCGCTCCTTCTTCTCCTTTCTCTTCTCCTACTCTTCCTTCTTCTTCTTCCCCTTCCTCGTCTTCCTCTTCCCTCCTCTCCTCCTCCTCCTCCCCCTTCTTCTGACCACTTCACATCCCCCTCCCTTTTTCCTGGCCCCACAGCCCCCGTGTCTTTCATGGCCCACTTTCAGTCCCCTTGTCTAGGAGGACCTCTCTGTCTGTTCCCGTGCCCACTGTTCATCCCTGGCTCAGGGTTCCCCTGGCACTTACAGTCTGCTGCACACTTCAGCACCTCTTCATGCACTGGGGCAGTCTTCCAAGGGTTGCTTATGTCTTTGAGTTTTGTTGTACTGTTTGCTCTCAGAGGACCAAGTCCACATCAAATTGTCAGGGATGTTGTTGCAAGAATTTCTACTTTGGGAAATCTTTTTTGGCCTCCGTAACCTCTTCCATTTCTTCCTGCCCTGAGTTCTAAATATTCCCACCTTCCTTGCATTTCCCACCACGTGCCTCGTTCACTGTTGCGTAACAGGTATTTAGGAGGGATTTATTGAGCTAAGTCTTCCTCTTTCTGGAAGCAAACATGAAGGGCCATTGAGCAATGGTGGAAAAGCTCTCCTGTTTTTAAAGATCTCCCAACAAGGAGGCAACACACTTTCAGAGTTTGGGGAATGGGGGCTTTTTTACGACCACCACTACTTGCTCTTGGTTGTGCTCCAGTGGGTGCTCTGGTGCCCCCTGTGGCCTGGACCGACACCCCTCTGGTCCAGTCTCTGGGCTGGAAACCACAGCTGGCTCTTTCTGAAATGACTCAGCATCCAACTTGGACTCAGCTCCAGCTCCCTCCCTGCCAGCTCCAGGCAGTCAGTCCCAGAGGACCAGGCCAGGACGACTGGAGGTCCCAGGTTTTCTCAGAAAGAACCCACTGCCAATCAGAGAGAGCCATGCCAGAAATTTGGGAAAATGCAAACACATGCACTTTCAAGCCATGGCTTCGTGTTTCCTGTCCCTATGGCCTCGTTCTGCCACACTTCATGATGCCCAGATGGAGGGAGTTCATCTCAGACAGAAACACGTGTTTCCCCCTGTGACTTTCCTCAGGACTCAGATCTACAGCCTCTAGGAACTTGCTTGGAATGGGGCTAAAGGAGAACGTGTCCTGCCTTCTGGAGCCTGGACCCCTGACTCCAGCCCCCCTGGAAAATGTGGCCCCACAACGAGCCTGTTCTAGACGAAGCCAGAGGAGGTGTTCGGGCCTGGGTTTGAGTTTGCACTATGACCTGGTGTTCAAAGGCCCTCTAGCATCCTTGGAAATGGCACCCACGCTCCCAGCATCCTACTCAGTGCCTTCTTCCCTCCCACAACAATGGGCCACAGGGTAGAGTGAATGCAGTCATGACTGAAGGCACAAGTAGAAACAACGAGATATTCCTTCCAATCCACTGGAGACCCCCAGACCTTTGCCAAGCCTGACTTATTCCTCCCTTAGGACACTGCACCGCTCCTGGAATGACCTCAGTGCCCTCACCCCATCCACAAACTCCCCATGTGATGCAGCTCTGCCTTCACCACCTTTCTTCCCACTCTGGAGCCCTCAGGGAGCTCTTTTTTTCCTTTGAGCTCTTACCTCTTGACATTTGCAGGACTCTTGAGTGGCATCGAACATTGTGACATTGTTTATTGTCTCCTGTGGCCACGAAGTGTTTTATGTGTTAATTTTCCAACTGCTTTCTGCACACTTTAAACCAGCTCTGTCCAATGGAAATTTAATGTGAGCTACATATATAATTTAAAATTTTCCACTAATCACATTAAAAAAGTACAAAGAAACAGGCAAAATCAGTTTTAATAATGTATTTTATTTAACCCAATTTATCAAAAATAAGTGTAACCAATATTAAAAACTCATTAATGAGATATTTTACCTTTTTCTGGTACAGTCTCCAAAATCTAGTATGTATTTTACACTTGTAGTACATGTTAATTTAGCTGCTAAATTTTCATGGAAAGCTCTTTAGATTTAGATTTATTTAGATTTAATGATGACCTCGCCTTCTCTTCCATCTGCCAAATATGGAACCAGAGCCTCTTCTTGGCAGTTTCAAGACAGAACCATCCAACCAAGGGAATTCTGGGAATTGTAATTCCCAGCCTCTCTTGGTGCCACAGAGGAGAATGTAGAAAAGGATGGTGGTGATACTGAACTGACAAAGGTAATCTGGCTCATTATTCCATTGGATGGGAGGAGTTGCCAGGTAGGAGGAGCAAACACAGGGAGGGAAGGCAGTAAGCACGGCAGGGACCCTGGCTAGGCCTAGAGGAGTCTCTGGTAGTGGAAGGGGAAGCAGAGAAGGATAACAATGGAAGGAGGAGAACAGTGAGTCTCTGTGAGGCTGCTAAAGTGTTCTGGGCATCCAGATGCTCCAGTGTCACAAGGTGGCCAGGGTTATATGTCAATGACATCACATGGGAGGGTGCTCATAGCTGTCTCTCTCACTGACTCTAGGTGCTAAGATTTTTTGGGACAAGGTGTGCTCCCCTCAAATACTCTATGAACTCAGAGGCCATAGGAACCCCACTCCCTCCAGGAAGGCTTCCCAGTCAACAATCCCTTCAGCCTGAACCCTTTATTTTGATGCTTGCTCATACATGCACTGTCATGGCTGTGCTGCATGTGCTATATCCCTCCATGTAGCCCTTTGGGGACAAAGAGAGGCTCACCCTATCTTTTATATCCCCATAATTCTAGAATGTGCTCCACACAGCTGGGCTGGACTGAGATGGGGCAGAGGCCAGCAGGGAAGAACTCTGGCATCACCAGAACCACCAGAGCTGCTCCTGTCACCAATGGGCAAGGGTCTGGAAGAAGGGACAAAAGTCCATTGACAGCCACCTCTCTTCATCCCAGGACAGCCAACCCAATGAGGGAATTGGAGGAGCAAATTTGGCTGAAGGAAATCAGAGATCAACTGGAATCAACCCTCAGGCTATGGAAAGGAGTAAAGGAAACAAAACCTGTATGTGTTGGGGCTGGGGCATGGTTGCCATGACACTAAGGGCACTAGGCCACACCCACCAAGGCTGGGCCAAGCAAGGGTAAGTCTCAGTGAGGGAAATTGCGGTAAGCAGCCAAGTCCTCTAGGAGAGGCCTGCAGTGCATTAGAACAGCTGCCTATTAAAGAGGAGACCCCCAAGTGAGATCACCGGCTTCTGACCAGTGAATGAGCCACTTACCTCTCTTCCTAGGCTTTAACTCTAGATGTTGGAAATATAGTAACTATGATGTTTCTGTTCCTTCATAAGGACTTTAGGGCTAGGCTAAATTTATGGGCTAGAGTCCATCTAGTCAATGCCATCATCTTGCAGATAAGGAAACCAAAGTGAACGCGAGGTCAGATTGGAGGTGGGGTCTAGTCTCCTGGCTCCTCCCCAAATGCTTTTCCTTCTTCCCTTGGTCCTTTTTACTTGTCTCACCTCATATATTCTCTCTTTCATCCTATCTCAGGACTGGGATCTTTTTTCTGATACTTCATCTTCTGAAGAGATAGCATTCTCCATGTATTTATTGATTTCAGCAGCATCAGAGCAAGCTTTGAATGCCAGGGCACTTAAGGACATTATAAATAGTTGGTCAGGTCTCATCTAGTGATCTGGAGGGGAGCACACATGGAACAGAAGGTCAGACCCACAGGGCTATTGAGACATCCAAACTGCCAAAGTCAGATCATGGTGCTCTAAGCCATGAAGTAGGGCTGATTTGACAAGACTTCTCTCCAGAAATTCCCCCTCCCAACCATACTTTGTGCTTGCAATTCAAGTGTCTGGCACCAGATGGCAGTGTTGTTCTGTTATGAATTTTATTAACCTTGCTATTTATTTATTAACCTTGCTATTCTGAGAAACGTTTTAAATTTCTTTCATTCATTCATTCATTCATTCATTCACTCATTTGACAAATATTTGCTGAGTGCTTACAATATGCTAAGTACTTTCTAGGTACTGGGATACAGCAGTGAACTAAACACAAAAAGCTGCGACCTCTTGGCGCTTATATTCCTTTATAGGGAGAGGATGAATAAGTGAGAAAAGTATTGTTATAGGTGTTATGAAGAAAGACAAAGTAGAGAAGGGGAAAGGAGGGCTTGGATGGGGGGACATTGTGAAGTTAAAGGAGAGGTCAGAGATGATGGAGCATGGAAACTGATAGCTGGGAAAGACTATGGAGCCTTTAGGCAGTGGGGGGAGCACAGGAGCAGAAAATGTTTGCATAGGAAGAGGCGTTAGTGGGGGTTATGTTATATTTGACAGATGGGTAGAACTGAGGCTCAGAGAGGGACAGTGACCTTCCCAAGGTGAACAATCTGGAGGGCAGAGGCTGGCAGCCTTGAGTTCCAGGCCCTGCTGGACCCTTCCCTGCCTCCCCCACCTCCTCTCAAAACCCATCTTGGTCCTATGAGGGCCTGCCCTCAATCTGACAGAGACCATGAACTCATGAACTCACCAAACGCTGTTTGCTTTTCTTCCTGGGAACATTTTCCAGCCTACCTTGCAGTTACCAAGTTCTGGTCAATGGATGTTGGGCAGGAGTGATATATACCAATTCCTACAGACTTCTTGCATGACCTTCCATGTGCACGTGGAAACACAGGACTCCAGAGCCTTGGAGGATGAGGAAGTCACTAAAAGGAGGGAGACTGGGTCCCCCTATGAAGCCATGGCTGGATGACGCTGTTTTAGACTGTGACATGAGTGAGTCCCATGTGGACAGCACCAGGGACAACCATGGATTAACAATTAAGCCGTGGAGATTTGGGGGTTGTTTGTTACCGCAGCTGGCTTACCTTAACAATTGCACCCTCGTGACTGAACCTAACTGAATATATGTCCACCAGCATTAGCTCCCTACATTGTCTACAGGGGGCACCTTGCTGTTTCTGTCTGCCTTTTTCTCTTTGCTTGGTCATAGTTTCCATTTTTATTAGAGAAATCATCCCTCTTCTTGGTGAAGCTGTTTCTTTCTTTTTTTTTTTTTTTTCTTTTTCTTTTTCTGTTTTTAAGCTTTGAGAGACAGAGAGAGATAGCATGAGTGGGGGAGGGGCAGAGAGAGAGAGAGATGCAGAATCCAAAGCAGGCTACAGGCTTTGAGCTATCAAGACAGAGCCCGACTCGGGGCTCAAACTCACAAACTGTGAGATCATGACCTGAGCTGAAGTTGGACACTTAACCAACTGAGCCACCCAGGTGCCCCTTGGTGAAGCTGTTTCTGATGGGGCCTCCCTACCACCATCCAGAGGGCAACATGTGACACAAGTGGCCATTCCAAGTACAAAATCCTCTAGGCTAAGTGATTGTTTCAGGGGCAGATACATAATATGATAAGAGTCTTGCTTGAGATTTAGGCTATGAATGCTGGAAAGAGAGTCTCTCCTCCTCTAAGATACTGAGTGATGAGGACCAAGAGAGCCTGATGCTGCTGGAGCCGTTGCCCAAGGGACACAAGAAAGAAGCCATTGGAAGACTGAAACCAACACAGAGAGGAAAGTAGGCCAAAGAGTCAGAGAGAAAATCTGACTCTACCACATCATTCCAATCTTCCTGAAATCCTGCCAATCTTCGGTTTTCCTGGTTACAGGAACCAATTACATTTTTAAAAAAAAAATTGATCCCGTTTGGATTTCTGTCACTTAGCACTGAAAGAGTTCTGATTAATAAGTAATTATAGAACTAGGATGTATTGAGACTCACTGCTCATGTTCTGAGCTACAGACAGGGATCACATGGCAAGCAAATTAGACACCAGCCACTGGGACCTCCTGTTTCCATGTACAGATATATGTGGCAGGGCTTGGTGCCGATGTGAAGTAGAAGAACCTGTTGACAAGTAGGGTCTCATTTTTCCTCATTTTTAGGTTGCTGGCTTATCAGGATAAAAGAGGAAATATACACCTTTTCCTTTACCGTTCTGGAAAAGCTGGGTTTTGAGTTCTTGAGGTTTGAGCTTTCCTTATCACTGTGAGGGAAGTTAACAGTCTTTGGTCTGTGTTTCCGGCCAAATGGAGAAGCTGCCAGAAAGGGGTGGGCTGCCCTGAGATTTGGAGGGCCTGTACCCATCTGGTGGCTAAAGGGGGTGTCTGTCAGGAGGGCCAGGAGAAGAGCATGGCCTTTAGGGATCGCAGGATGCTTTGGACCAAAGAGGAGAAGTGTTGGGAGATTCTGGGGGACCAGAGGCATGAACACCAGTGGTTGGCCCCCATAGAATTGCTGAGGTGGTGCAGCCCTGGACAGGGCAGGGACAGCTCTGTGCCTGTGAGAATCCCAAGTGCCAAGGCTCAGTAACCTTGAGGAAGGTCTCCAGGCCAGGTAGAGGGACTAGAGGTTCTCCTTCAGCATGCACCACGTGGGCAGCACTGAGGTCAACCGTGGATTGACAATTAAGACCCTACTATTTATTTTCATGGGCGGGGCAAATCCTAGGGTCCTTCTATAACCTTCTTCACCAATTTTCTATAATCCTGACAAATGCAGTTTTAGCTAGATGTAATTTAATTTGGGAAATTTTAAAATGCAACGTGTCTTGAATCCTAAATTTTGTGGACTAATTAGTATCTGTATATATTTAATTACAAAGTGTTACAAGCCATGAAGGGAAATTACTGAGCTCCGTGGATCCATATAATAAGGAATCTGATCAATTCAGTGGGGATAAATGATATTGTTTTTTTGCTCATTGGGGAACTTGTTCTAGAAAACCTCTTTAGATACAGTTTAGTCTTAGGCCAAATGGAACTGGGGACTCTCACAGTTACTGGAATTTACTTTTTATCAAGACAAATAATGATCACTTATTGTGTGCAAGAGCTTCAGGCTCTCTTGATCCCCACTGCTCAATATTTTAGAGGAAGAGAGTCTTCATAAACCAAATCTTAAGCAAAATTCTGATTGGTATCATCAGCTTGTGTATCCATCCCTGAACCAATCAGTTGACCAAGAGAATTGTGTACTTGGAACAGCCATCCTACAACAACTTTTTAAAGTGAATATCATAATCCCCTCTTTACAGATGAGCAACCTGATACAGAAATGGGTTAATTTGCTTGTCCAAAGTTGTGGAGGACAGTATTATTGTTCACCAAAATTTCATTCCCCTTTCTTTCTGGGGATATGGGTGGATGGTACTTTCCAGCCCTCTTGAAGTTAGATAAGGTTGCGTGACTTTCGATGGCCAATGAAATGTGAATGGACATGATATAGGTCACTTCTCAGTGGAAGCATTTAATTACTGACATTTGGCCTCCAGTTTGCTCCCCTCTCCACAGTGACTAGGGAAGGCTGTGCCGATATGGAGGCACACCACAGGGTCTTCACAAGGAGGGCGGCTGCACAGAGTCACTTAGGCATGTAACAAAGCTTTGTGTGAGTGAGTACACCTTTGTTGCTTTAAGGCACTGAGATTTGGGGGTTGTCTGTTCCTGAAGCATAACTTAACCTATCCTGATACTGCAAACATCACTCAACTACTAAGTAGCAGAGCTAGAATTTGAACCAAAATGTGTCAGACCCCAAAGCTTGTGTTTATAACCATTATATTGGTGTATTGCTGCCATTCTTTGGGAGGTATGATTAGCAAAGTTTACAGTTCTCCTGTCCTTATAACCTCTGTGGGTATTTTCTTTAAAGTTTATTTATTTATTTTGAGAGAGAGACACACAGAGAGAGAGAGAATCCCAGATAGGCTCTGCACTGTCAGTGCGGAGCCCAACGTGGGGCTTGAACTCACAAACCATGGCATCATGACCTGAGCTGAAATCAAGAGTCAGATGCTCAACCAACTGAGCCACCCAGGGACCCCACCCTCTGTGAGTTTTAATCTCCAAGGGACACAGCTTTCTCCCTCAGCTTTCATATATTTCCTGTGTAGCCATGTTTCCCCTCATTGCCATCAAATGAAGTTAAGCAAAAAAGAAGGGACTTGCCCCCAGGAGCAGCCAGCAAACCTCACCTGAGTGTGAGCTGCGTTTCTCTCCTGTTCTCCTCCAACCAGTCTCTGCCTCTCACCATGATCCCCTCTCAGGAGCCAGATTCCTGCTGGAAACCCTTGGAGAAAAGATCCAGTTGGGACCCGAGGTCTTTCACCAGTGTGCTATGGAAGGAAGGAGCTGGGAACCACACAGCTTGTTGTAATGTTGTCAGCTGGAGAAGAGTGGAAGGTAGGACAGCCATTGGACTAACAGACAACCCAAGAGTCTCTGAGATTCTACTTTTTAGTTTGTAGAGCAGCTTCAGATTTACATTAAAATTGAGGATATAGTACAAAGAGTTTCCATACATCCCTTATTGCCTCTACATAGTCCCATTATCATTAGCAATGTGCATTAGTATGGCACATTAGTTACAATTAATAAACCAAAAGTGATAGATCATGACTAACTAAAGTCCATGCTTTATGCAGCATCTCTTTGTTTTTACCTAAATTCTCTCTCTGTCCCAGGAATCCATCCAGGATGTACCACATTACATTTGGTCATTGTGTCTCTGAAGAGACATGACAGTTTCTCCAACTTTCCTTGCTTCCCCTGCTCAGTTGGTCAGGTATATTACTGGATGTCCCTCTAGGGAATTTGTTGAATACAATTTTCTCTCAAGATTAGATGGGGGGTTAAGTTTTTTGAGCAGGGGTATGTTGAAAGCTTTCTCCAGGAGATTCTAATTTGCAGCCAGAGTTACCCAGATGATTAGCTCACAAGGGGCAGGCTCCTACTTCCCCCAGGGCTGGGCACAGAGAGAGACCAGTAAAACTTGCTGATTGTCTGTGACAAGGCTCAGCTCTTCTCCTCATCCTGGAATCTCTGAGACAATCAACCTTGAGACTGCTTAGTTGAAGAGACTGAGTCTGTTCATTTACCATCCAGCATGGGGATAGCTTTGTCATTCCAGAGGGGGATGAGCAGACCCCAGGGAAGAGGTACACCCCCACAACACCAGGGTGAACAGTCAGAGGACAGAACAAGGGTCTGGGAGATAGTAAGCTCTTGTAACTACAGAGAAAAAGTACATGGCCATCTTGTCTGATCTTCAACTACCCTCTAAAGCACCATGTTCATTTACCACTCAATGGCCATCCTCAGCTCCCTTCTCTCTTGCCCTCTTCTGATCATAGAGGCTGAAAAAGTTATACTTTCCCAGCCTCCTTGGTGACTCAAAATATCCTTATAACTCAGTTTTATATACAAGAAAAGTTTGCCAGGAGTTATGGGGACTGTGGGGGTTTTGGGGAGCAGGGAAAGCTTCTGAGAAAGATTTTTTTTTCCATCTCTGATCAAATAAGAAAAGCACACGAAGAGAGCTCCTTCCACTTCGACCTTCACCCTACATCCTGACTTTGGAGGGAATCTTAAGAAGATGTGCTAGCTGGTGCTATGGCAGCCATCTTGCAGTCATAAAGGGGAAAACAGAAAGAATTTGGACACTGACCCAGAGCCCCAGCATCTTGGAGTTGCAAAGCCAGTTTGATAACTGTTCACCTCTAGACTTCTTAGTAAGCAATACTTCTTATGTTTTAAGTTCTTATTAGTCAGAGTTTCTATTTCTTGCAGAAAAACACAAAGACTCTTATAGGCCCTGTGAGGTTAAGGGCGCAAGCATCATCCTTAGAGTATAGATGAGACCCTGAGAGGTTAGAGATTTGCTCGAGGCATCCTGATGTGGGAAGGTATGCTTTCTGGGGGTAGCTGAACATGGCTGTGGGTGAGACTGAGGGTGATGACCTGGGGTGGGGGCAGGGCATCTGGAACACCAGGAGAGAAGCAGGAAGCTTGAGGGAGGGGGTAGGCAGAGGAGGCACAGGGCAGGTTGGGGGTGCTTTGGCCAGAAAGCACGCATGCAGACTCACAGGTGAAACAACAAAGGGGCAGCTTGCCTTCCAGCAGGGCCTTCCTTGTGGTGTCTCCAGACAGCCTGCAGGAAGGAAGGAAAGGCAGTGGCTGGGATTCAACGTAGACTAAAAGAATCTAAATTTAGATCAGACATGCATGGGGATGCTAAGAAATCCACTCGAGATTCTCTCTCACTCTGCAACATGGCCCTACAGAGGCACCTCCAGTGACAGCTTCTTATTGACCCCCCAACAGTCCTTGGTGGTAGGCAGGGGTGAGAACACTTCATTTACAGGTGACGCAACCAGGGCACAAAGTCATTTGTGGAGTAAAGTCTAGAACCCTAATCTCAGAGGCCCTGGTCTCAGCTGTCTCTCTGGGAGGGGAAAGAACAGTAGCATTTGCTGGTTTCCAGGTGTGAATGCTTCCATTGTGGCTGATTTTGCCACAGCCCCCAGCCCCTGCTCCCCATCAACCTACTTGGTTTAGGCCCTCAGGCCCCTCTTTCTGGTGGCAGACTGGTCCCTGTCCTGTCCTGACCCCAACTCTTGACCCCCAAATTGATGCCACCCATGTGTGCATCCCTGACCTCACCTCTCGTTTTCTGCCTCTACTTTCTTCTAATCCTGACCCCAAATTCCTGCCCCTGGCCCCCTTCGGTAACTTGCTGGGTGACTTGCTGTGGGACCCATTCCCTCCTGCCTCAGCCATGGCTCCTCCTGTCATTGCTGGACTGCCTGGATTGGCCCTGTGGCCTCATACAGGGGATAACGATCGACCCCATGAGTTGGAAGTGGGCGTCTGGATGGTAGCAGATGAAAAGACCCTGGAAGCTCACTCAATTTCTTACACTTTCCAGATGTCATGCTTTTCCCTCACAGAGCTCAGAGACTCCCTCAAAGCCTGGATTCCCTCCTGTCCTCCTAAATGCAACCTGTTCCCCTACCTGCATTCATTTTCTCTCCTTCACGGAGCAAAACCACACGTCCCAAGGTCACCCACGACTCCTCCAGCTCTGTCCTTTGAACCATCCCCCTGGATCCTGAAGATCTGGCCATCTGGTGTCTGCTGATCTGTGCCTAAAACCTACTCCTCCATGCCCTCTCCCTCTGCCTTTTATTAATATCTTATCACCATTCCACGATGCGACCCTCATCACCACTACCCAGTCTAGGCCAAGGCCCACCACCTCGCCTCTCACCCCTGAAGTCTCACTGCACTTCCAGCTGAGCTCCTCAGCATGCTGGAGAATCACTTCCTCTAGGAAGCCTTCCCTGATCTTCTCTCCCCTTCTCTCAGAGCTGGCTGTCTATTGTTCTGCATCCCTACCAAACTTGGATTATAACTCTCTTCTCACTGTGATACAGTCCTTTATTTGCTGGTCACTTCCATTAGGCAGTGGTTTTGGGGGGAGAAGGAACTGTGTCAATCTGCCTTGGAGCCTCACACAGTGCCTGGCGTGTAGCAGGTACCCATAAAATGGGTTGTTTTGATGACTTCTGTGACCATTTCTCTTGTAGCGTTTTAAAAGCACTTCTGTTGGGGTATCTCTCAGCTCCTCTACTAGACTGGAAATTTGTTAAGGCCAGAAACCTGTTGTGTTCCTTGGGGTCCCTCCCAACATGGAACTTTAGGCAGGTCTTGTGGCTGGGGCACAATGGATACTCAGAGGAGGATAGCGGGCAGAATGAGGTGTGTGCCTCATGTTTCTTCAGGCACACCCGGCTGTTGACTAATGTGTCTCCAGAGGCAATTAAGTTTAAGAGAAAGGTTTTTTACATGTTTGCAAGTCCTATCTGATTACAAAGACCTTTGAAGGGTCAGGGGGTTGCGACTTATCTGTGGAGGCTGGCTGGCAGGAAAACCCCTGTGAACGAAGGCAGAGAGCTGGATGCTGGGCAGGTCAGTTTCCAAATGGCCCATCCCTGTCCTGGAAAGGCCAGAGGAGTGTCTAAATCCATTTGGGGGACTAGAGATGGTTCATGAGGGCGGGACAAGCCCTCTACTCCACCCCTTTACCCACTGCCAGCCTCCTGAGCAGAGAATATGGACTCTGGCTCCCAGCTGGAACCCCACAAGCAGAAATGTTCTTTTGGTTTTCCTGTTGGAATCCTTGGAGTGGGAATGTTCTCGTGGTTTTCCTGTTGGAATCCTTGGAGCAGGAATGTTCTCATGGGTTTCCTGTTGGAATTCCATGAAAAGCGCTTTCATTCTTCCAGCCTCATGCCCTTCAGGTTTCGGGGGCATGGGGTCCTGGGGGATTCCCAAGCCTGGCCCTTCGAAGGCTTTGCCCACGGGCTCTGGGCATCTAATTAGCATGGAAACCTTCTTCATCAGCATACAATGCTGCTGCTGAGCTTTTTGAGCTAAACTATGGCCATTTTTGTTCTGCTAATGAACAGGGTCCAGTGCTAGGTGGCCAGCCCTGACGTCAGGTGATAAGCTATGATGGAACTGTACTTGAAGCCACACTGCCTGGGTCTAGATCCTGGCCACTCAGCAGCTGGCCAGAGAATTATTCCAAACTCCCTGAGCCTCAGTTTCCTCATCTGGATGGTAACTGAATCTATGTCATGGAGTTACTATCGGGGGAATAAATGAGATAACTCTCCCTCTTTCCTTTCACAGAGCCTGGGACAGGGTCACATTTGCTATACCCTTGGCGTGGCCCAGCCACCCCCTACCTTTGCAGGGCAGAATCTCTCCTTTTCCTCTGTCCCACCTCATCCATCTCACAGGTCTGTGTTCCCAGGGCCTCTTCTTGCTCCCAGTAGCTCTGGCCAGGTGTCAGGGGTCACACACAGGTCCCTGTGGGCTCCACCCATTTGTAGCCATCTCCCCTGGAATCCTTGGCAGGCTGAGGAGCCTCCTTTGCACCATGGTTGTGTGAGGAGAGACCCGGGCTGAGGTCAGAGCAAACTGTCCAGTTGGTGTGCTCGACTTTACTGAGGCTCAGCTCCTGGGACAATGGCTCTGCCATTTCCCAACTGGGCACACCCCCACCCATCTCCTGCCTTTCCTCTGCTTCTTCTTCCTTCTCCTCATCCCATCCTCTTTCTGTCCCAAGACATTTGCACATTCAATTACTCTCTGAATCCCTACAAACCCCAGTTAGGCAGGTGGAACATGGATCCCATTTCTCATTTAGGGAAGAAACTGAAGCTCAGACAGAATGATAATATTAGTAGCTCACATTTCTTATGTTAATTAATCATTTTTTGGAATAGATAGTTCACTCACATGGTTGATAAATCAAAATTGTATGGAATGTGTACAGTCAAAAGCCCTGCCCCACCCTATCCCCTCTCACCTTCCCCCTACAAGGTAACCCCTTTTACCAGTTTCTTAGGTATCCTTCCAGAATATCCTTATGTCAATCCAAGCAAACAGGGCACCTAGTCTGACTTCTCCACTCCCTGCCCAGATGGTAGCATGCGACACATGTTGTTACACGCAACATGGATCTTGGCAATTTCTTCCCCTTGGTCCCGGGATGCTGGCCCCATTGCTCAGCACTCGCACTGAGCATTTGCTGTGCGTTGTGCTAAAGGATCAGCATGGATTACTTAATTTAATCCTCACACCAAACTAAAAGCCTGGTGCACTTTTATCATCCCCTGTTACAGATGAGAAAATGAGGGTGTGGAGAGTTAACCTAGTCCATCTGGTTCTGGAAACAGCCCTCTCATTCACTGTGCTCACTCGAGCTTCTAGAAGGGCTTCTAGAAGCTTCTTGATTTTATCCACCACCCCCCACCCTCCCCACCCCTGGTGAGTAGTTTGAATGCAAACACTCACCAGTTCTGCTGAAAACCACAGGCTAGACTGCCAACAGACACACACTCAGTTGTGCTCTTTTCCCACCTATAAAGAGCATAGAGCTGAATGTCTTCTAAGCGGTCATGTATGTACCATTGTCTTGCTGAACCCCCACAGGTACAAATTAGGTTTACCATCTTCTGGATGAGGAAAATGATGCCCTGAGTTTGGGGCTGACTTTTGTAAAGGGATCAAAACCAGGATTATGGCTCAGGTCTCTGGACTTCCTCCCAGCAGCCTGTAAGGTCCAGGGCCCCTCTCTGGGAGGAAGGTGGGGGCTGCACCTAGTCCCCAAAATGGCAGCTGTGGAGAAAGAGCAGTAGGTCAGCCTAGAGGATGGGAAGGAGATGCTTCTTGATGGCTGGTGAAAGGGATGAAACCCTGTCCCCTCTGTCCAACCTGAGACTCCAGGGACAGAAGGACAAACCCCGTCCAGCGGTGCTGGGGGCAGCTAACATGGCTGTGGAGAACAGTTCTCATGAGGAACTGACTTCTCTGAGGCCCCCAGGATGACAGACTCTCCTTGGTTTCCTGCTTGCCCCATAAATGTGTTGGGGGGTGGGTGCATGTTAAGTCTCGAGTCCCAGCTTGTTGGCCTATCTGGGTGCTTCTGCTCTGCTGGGCCCTGGGCTTTCCAAAATGTCCCAGCCAAGGAAAGACATCCCAGGGCAGGGAGGTTAGGGTTTGGGGGGAGGCCAATCTCACAGGGGGAGCCCTGGAACCAGGGAAATGTAGCCATCGGCAGCCCCCCTTGCAGGCCCTTCACGGCGTCCTTGGTCAGATCTATACCACGGGGTGCCACTGATGGGCCAGGGTCTCAAGGCCCAACACGCTGTGGGTCTATGGTTCTGTGAACTCTGCATTGCCTTCCTCTGGCTACTTCTTGCGAGTCTTTTCTGCCTCCCCCTTCTGACTGCCCCTCTGCTCTCCTTCCCAGCATTCCCAATAGCACTTCACCCTGCAATATTAGCAACATCAGCCTCTGCTGCTTGACCACATGCCACATGCATTAGAGCTGCCATTTATCAAGCCCTCACCATGTGCACAGAATTTTACAACACAATGAATCCTCACAATACTCAAGCAAGGAAGGTATGATTATGACCATTTATTTATTTATTTATTTATTTATTTATAAATATTTTATTTTTTTAAGTAATCTCTATACCCAACATGGGGCTCAAACTCACGACCCCAAGATCAAGAGTCTCACACTCCACCAACTGAGCCAGCCAGGCACCCCTCCATTTTATTTAGATGAGAGAACAGAGGAAGAGACCTGTCCAAAGTCACTGGGCCAGCCCAGCAAGTGCAGGCAAGGTCTGTGTGGCTCAAGGCCGGACCTCAGGGTGTGGACTGAGCTGGGAGCCTCAGGTGTGCAGAAGGAGAGGGGTTGCTGGGGCTGGTGTCCAGGCAGCTGGATGACCTCCGTGCTCTCTCCCTGCCTCCAGGCTTCGGGCTATGGGCTGATGGAGAAAGGGAATGGCCCGCTGTTGGTGTCTCTTCATTCTGGTCCTCTTGAGCAGTCACCCTTCCTTCTTCTATCCTGAGAGGTGTGGGCTGGGGTCGGATCAACACCTTCTCAGTCCTCTTCCTTTGCCTTTTCATTTTGTGTTTTCATCTTTCTGCATCTTTATGCTTTGTTTTCCTTCATCTCTGTCTCCCTCAGATCTATCTCTCCATCCATGCATCCATCCATCCATCCAGCCAGCCATCTTTCTCTATCTCTGTCCTGACAGGAGGTGGGGGAGGCCTCTGAAGCCCAGGTGTAGCCATATCCTCACAGCCAAAAGCCCTCAGAAGCCCCAAGAACAGAAAAGCTCCTGTTTTTACAGTTAGATTCTTTCAACCCTGAGTCCAAAATCTGCCCCAGCCTGGGCAGACCCACCTGGGGGCTCCTCCTAGCCCCTGGTCACATCCATTCATTGCACGCTTCCCAGCCCATGGATTTAGAGAGCCACATGGCTATTGGGAAGCCAGTTCTGTGTGTGACTTTTCACCCATTTGCATTAGGGACTGCCCAGGGCAGGGGCCCCATCTCCCCATCACACTGGCCCCCGAGGGCAGGCTTCGTGCCCCCCTCACCAGTGAGGAACCCCACCGCCCCCTGACGCTACATCTCCCTCCTTCCCTCTCCCTCCCCTGCTCCTTTCTGTTTCAAAGGCTCTCCTTTGGGCTCTCTGGGCTTAATTCCACTCCTCTGGGCCCTGGACCCCGGGGGGCATGTGCCTGCTCTTAACCAGCACAGAGCAGTGGGGGGCTGCTTTCCCAGACACACCTGAAAGAGCATTCCCCGTAGGGCAGAAGGGCAAGCCAAGCAAGAGTTCACCCTTGGAGAGTGTTGCTTTTTTGGTTTTTCTGAAAGTTTAAAATATGTGGCTTTGTCTGAGCAAGTTAAAAAAAAAAAAAAATCAATGCCACCTCCCACAAACGATACCATTTCTCAGGCTCAGGCTCATGGAGCTGCAGTTGGTAGACAAATAAGACATTAAAAATAGCCTTGTGTTTCCCAATCTTATGGCCTCTGGGGGCTGCAGGGAGAGGCCCATTGTCTGCCTGCCCTGGGTTAGGGGTGGGCGTGGGGGCTGTTTGTCCGGGAGGTAATTCCCGGTCAGAGAAGGGAGGAGAGGCAGTTCTTGGCGGGGATGAGCAAGATAACGCACACTTGAATGGAGTAGCTGTTTGGTGTTTATTTTTCCTTTCCCAGGCCAAGTAATAGAGCACACTCCATTTTGAACTTTGGTTTCCACCAATTTTTTTTTTTCCCCTCCGCTTTTGCTTTTTTTCAGAAGTGTGCAGGGGAGACTGAGATACAAGGTCTTATTTCCATCTGGGCTCCGGCCCAAGAGCCTCGACCAAAAAGTTACTTAAGTCATATTTCCATCATCTGCAGATGGCTGTGTACTTATTTCTCACCAAAGTAAAATCCCAAATGGACTGCAGATATTTGCACGAGTCAAAACTGCTTCCTCCTGGCAGGGTTGGGATGGGGCTTTGATCCTTCTGAGAAAACAGAAATGTTGGCCCGGCCCAGCAACAAGGGTACTTTGGGATTTACCACAAGTACCCAGAGCTAGGCCTTGACGGGGTGGGATGGGGGCTTCAGGGGTCCGTCCCAAGGGGCCTTACCCCGGAGACGGGTGCAGAGGTTTTGAGAAGCAAAGAGGGCAGAAGTCAAAGCAGGTAGGGTCACTGAGCAGGTGACTGGCCCAGAATAACCCTCTGGGGGACGGCAGCCACCATATGAACTCTGTGAGCACGACTGTGTGCAGAGGGAAAGGAAAACTGTGGAAAATTACACGGGGAGAAACTGCCACTCTTGGACACAGAGCTCTGCTGTTAGGCCTGTGTCTTCCAGCCCCCATCTCTTTCTTTGCTCTCTCACCCCCAGGGCGCTGAGCCTGGCCTGGAGAGCCAGCCCGTGGCCTGAGTGTCCTGTGGGTTCAGTCCTGGGTCAGGAGGGGCAGCTTGGGTTGCTGTGGAGACAGGGCCCCTCTCTGCCACCAGGGGGCGTGCTCATCTCCAGGTGGAAATGCCCTTGGCGCCCCGCCCCCCCCCCCCCCTCTTGCTCCCCTGGGGACAGGGCCTGCATGAGGATAGTGGCGGTGGGGGGGGGGGGGGCTTTTCAAGCTGAGCGCTGAGGGGGCGGCCATGAAGGAACCAGAGAAACAGGGAGAATGGTGAAAGGCTGAATGCCCAAAAGCTTGCTTTCTAATCTTTCTCCTCTATCCCCTTTCTGTTCCGTATTTTCACTGAGGTCCAGTGTGTATCTACATTGCCCTCTCTGTTTCTTGGCTTTTGTTTTCCTCCTTTTTGGCTTCGGGTACCTTGCAACAGTGTTGGTTGCTGTGAAGTGACTCCTGGGCTGCCACTGTCATCCATTATAAAACCGCAGCTGTGTCCCCATGATCAGGGGAAGGTGGGCTGCGAGCCCTGGGTGGGAGGTGAAGGCTTTGTAGAGGAACAGAGCTTACCCTCGAAGGAGGCAGGCAGAAGACTGCCAGTGCCTTTGTACCATTTCCAGAACTTTCCCGGCTTCCTCAGGGCTGTCTTTCGCTCCACCCTTTGTCTAGCCCCACAACACCCATCCTCGCCTCAGCCTTTTTGGCATCACATACTGCAGAGCCTGAGCAGGACCCTGGGCCTCAGGCTCTGACCTTCTGGGTACATTCAGCACCCCTGCTCAGGGAGCTGGGCCTCGGGCCTCTAGTTTGGTTCTTCCCAGTTTGTTTCTCTGGGTCTCCTGGGCTCCTCTCAATCCTGGTCAGTCAGCAGGCCCATCCCCCTCCCCAGCCCTCCTTTCTCCCCCCATCTTGGCTCAGCACTCTGTTTTCCTTTGAGACTTTCTTTCAACAGAGCGCAGAGTTGGCCACCAGTGTCTCTGGCCTGGCCCACCTCGAAGCCTGACCCTGACTCATAGTCCTGGGTCCCGACAGGACGTGGTTCACACTGGTTTAAAAAACTCTGGACGGCAAAGTCACAAACCATCTGCACCCTCTTCTTCCGCTGGAGACGTTATTTATGTGTGCGGCTTTGTACTCGTTGCTAAATGCAGCCTGTGTGAAGGCTGTTAATTAACCCTTCGAGAAATGGGTTTCCCATCAGGGCAGGGACAGGAACCAGGAACATGTTTGTAATCAGGTAGTTAAATGCCGAAGATTTATCCTGCTTCAGATTAATGAAACCAGAGGAAGGGGTAGAGGAGATGCCCTCCGAAGTGGTTTAAATAAAGCCCGTTTTGTGCACACAGATTGTCAGAAGGGCAGGAAATCCTAAATCAACTGTGCTCCTGGGCCTTGGTGAGGAGACAGGAGGTGTGTATGGGAAGGATTGCGGGTGGCAGTCTCCAGAACCCGCCTGTGTGAGGTGTGGTGGCAGAGGCTGGCCATCAGCAGACAGGGATGAGTTGTGTGGTCACTTCATCTCTTTGGCCATCTGTGAAATGGGGGCAAGTCTTGCTTTGCTTTTCTTCACAAGGCACTTGCGGAAGAGGGGGTGGAGAAGAGTCTGAGATGCTACCCAAATATAAGCAGCCATCAAAAGGGCCATTATGTCTCGGAGGCTTACTCGGCTTACTCCCTTACTCGGGAGTGGAGTCCTGGGTTGATAAAGTAGGAGGCGGGACTTTTGTTCCCAGCTGGGGGAGGGTGTGGGAAGAGGACTTTCGAAAATTTTCCACCGGGGGCCTCTATTCCCTCATCTGTGAAATGAGGGTCATTCTAGAATCTTCACAGCTGGCTATGTGATTATGGTTTCCCGATGCTGAAAACAGTCCTTCTCCTGAAAATAGGAGAGGCCAGGTTTTGGGTTTCACTGATCCTTAGTTTCCCAACTCAGGGTCCATATTTCCCCACCCTTCCCAGATGAGCGAGGATGGTACTGGCTGGGGGTGGGGGGAGATGGGAAGTCCCACGTTGTCCCTGCTGGGTGTGGGGCTCAGGGACTGAGAGGCCCACCAAGGCCTGCCAATATTTATAACTGCGACTCTTTACATTCCGCGTAAAGGCATGCCTAAAAAGCACCATTGAAAGCCAGAGCACAGCCTCCTGCACTCAGCCAAGCTTCCTGTCAAAGCCAAGTGAGCCCAGAAAACAAAAAAATGTATTCACAGCTCTGAGCTTTCCCTACTTCCCAGGCTTATTTCATTTGAAAATATTCAGAGTTGGAGAGAGCGAAGGAAAGAGAAACGGAGTCCAGCCTGATTCTTTAGTGACCCTGTGTCTGCTATGGGGTTGTGTAACCTCTTGGAGCCGTGCATTTACCAGGTTATAAGGGCTTTGTGAGGAGTAGATGAGATAATCATAGAAAGAACGATTTCAATAGTAGAAGCCCCAAAAAGTGCTCCCTCGGCCTCTCTCTCCTCCGATTCCCTCTCCTCCCTCCTTCCCCTCCCACTCCTTTCCCTCCTCTCCATCCCCCATCTACTCTTTCCTGAGGTTTGCTTTGTCTCCCTTCTGCTGTATCCCTTTCTCATGTGCCCACGTTAAATCAACCCAGTATCTGTCAATGATTTGACCCAGACAGACCCAAATGATGATGAACCCTAAGGTGAACAGAACCCAAATACCTATATTTCAACCTGACCTATAAACAAAGTGAACATGTGCATGTTTAGAGTTTTCACTTAGCTGTGCTTTAGCAAGCTTCCAGGTGATTCTGAGGCAGGCTAGTTTAAGAACCACTCTTCTAGAGCATGCAAGTGCTCCCCAACCATGGATGTGAGGCAGGAGGGAGGTATGATATTTCCCATTTGGCTCCAGGAGCCCTTTGCTAGGAAGGGCACCCGTGTTGACCACTGCCTCCCGCTCTGGGGACCAGAGCCTGTGCTCCACTCCAGGAGGGTTCCTTGCTCAGTGGAGTTTAGTTCCTGACTCCCCTTTGTGGCAGGCCCACCTTACTCATGAGGTCCGAAGAGGACTGAGAGTGTTTCTTAAATGTTCCTCATTCATGACCCTCTCACCCACCTCCCTACCTGGGGTCAATAAAGTTACCAGTGTTCCCAGAACTGTGGCTTTCCCAACTGGCAGGCACATCTCAACAGACCTTGCTATGTTAATGAAAATGTTCTATATTGGTGCCGTCCAATATGGCAGCCACAAGCCACGTGTTGTTATTGAGCACGCGAGACGTGGCTAGAGCGGCTAAGGAACTAAAATTTTTATTTTCTTTCTTAAATTAATTTAGATTTAAAGAGCCACACATGGCTCATGGCTACTGTACTGGTCAATGAAATTCTAGAATCTCTTTCAATGATTTTGTCTCTGAGAGCTACCTCCCCTGCACCTTGTCATCTGTGCCAGCCCTACAGAATCCTGTCCCACTACACAGAGGGGAAACTGAGGCCCGGGAAAGTGAGGGTACTCTGGGGTGCATAGGAAGCTAGGGGGGACTGGAATCCATCCCTAGTCTGCCTTCCAGCCCAAGCCTTTGGCCAGCGGCCCCATCGGACCCTGGCCTCTAGCCGAGGTGTGGGAGGTTGAATGTGATGAAGCCTAAGCCCCCTTGGCGGGCACCCAGCTGTGGTTTCACACTTGAGCTGCTCAGTTGGGCGGAGGCGGCTGGAGAGGATTGTCAGAGGATGGGAATTTGAGTGGCCCAGCCAGCAGGCCCTGTGAGCAGGAGTTGTCCCCAAGGGGGTTTCCAGGCCAAGCAGGCTTCCAGATTCTGTTGGTGCATCCCGGTGGTTGAGCGGGCTCTTTTGGACCCACACCATCCTGGATGTCCCATTATGGGCAGGGACCAAGAGGGAACAATGGAGGTAGTGAATAAGTGTGAAGCATGTATGACTGTGTGTAGTGAGTGGGGTGGGGGTGGTGGTACCAACCTTTCTAAGGAGGACCCCACTACCTTCCCCATCATCACCCCTGGCTGTATAATTTGCAGGGCCCTGTGCCAAATGAAAATGCAGGGGGCCCTGTTCAAAAAGTATTAAGGACTGCAAGGGGTGACATCAGAGCATTAAACCAAGTACAGGGCCTTTCTGAGCATGGGGCCTTGAGTGACTGCACAGGTTGCAAACCCATGAAGCTGGCCCTGCCACCAGTGCCTGGGACAGACCTGTAAAGTTCTCAAAAGAACAGGGGACCTATCTCTGGGCCAGGATTAGGGCAAAAGCTGACCCATTCCTCTGTCCCCAGCCTTGTCAGGGCTTCTGGAAGCAGACAGAGGATTTTGAGCCTCTTCCAGGACAGTGTCACATTTTCTGAAGTTTCCTCTTAGGCAGGCTGATGTCCTCAGGCTTCAGAGAGACCATCTACTGACCAGCACCTGTCCTGATCCATCCTCAGCCCCCAAGAGGGGACAGGAAGGCAAGATGCTGCAGGAGGTCGTGAAAGCAATGCATTTTCTCCTCTTTATCAAGTGCTTACTTCTTGCCAGGTGCCTTGCTGAGTATCTTGCTGGTATTATCTCATTCGATTTTCCTAACACACCAGGAGGCAGGAATTCTTGTTTTCCCCTCTGTATAGGTGGGAAAACCAAGCATAGAACCAGGAGCTTTCTGCGGTGAAGGAATGTTCTTTCATCTTGATTGTGTGCTTGCTACATGCATGTACCCTTTTACCCAAATTCATCAGTTTAGCACTTCGCCTGTGCATTTATTGCATGTAAATTATCCCTCAGCAAAATTAAAAAAAAAAAAAACAACCTATTTTAAAAACTGAGGCACAGAGTCTTTGAGAACTTGCCCAAGGTCACATTCCTAGTAAGTGACAGAACTAGAATTTTTTCACTGAGGGACTCAAGAGTAGTGCCACGCTGATGCAGGGATCATGGCTCAGGAAGGTGAGGTTTCAGACCTACTTGGCTTATTCTTGAGCAAGACACAAAGCATGTGAGAGGTGAAGGTGGCAGGGAAGCACCAGGGGTTTGGGGTGGCATGGGAGGTGTAGACATGCCTCTGTGGAGTCACTGAAGAGCTCCCACAGGGGGAACTGGCTGGGGACTTAGAAATGTGGAAAATGGGAGAGAGTGTCTAGAGGGCGTGTGCTAAGGTCCTTTCCTGTGTTGGAAAGAAGACGGAGTTTGCTATAGATTTTGTTAGAAAATAACTATCAAGAATGCCTAAAAAATCAAGGGTCTCTGCTAAAAGACTAGAAATAGAATGTGTTACTTCCAGCCTCTGGCTTCACTCTGTCTATACCCCCCTCCACTCTGCTGGACGAGACTGTATTTATTTATTTACCTGTGGGATAAGGAGTTTAAATCGTGTTCATCACTTTGGTCTCCTGCTGGGTCCTGACACACACTAGGTCCTTCATAAATGCTTGGAGATGAAGGACTGAGAACGGGGCTAAGACATACCAGCCTGAGGTCTGAGGCCCAAATTCTACCAAACTAAAGAGAGGAGGGTTCCACCCATTGCTTGGGGAGAAAAGTGGCTCTGAGCCCCCACCAGCTTCCTGACATAGGCCAATTCCTTCTCAGTTCGGTTTTTAGGAAAATTCTGTTGTTTTTGTCCCCCAAAACCACCTTAGTCCCCAAATCCTAACAATACCTCCATTAATAGAGTAGTGTGTTACTCATGAGAAAGCTAAGGCAAAGAAAGAAAGAAAGAAAGAAAGAAAGAAAGAAAGAAAGAAAGAAAGAAAGAAAGAAAGAAAGCTGAGGCTCAGAGAGGTTAGGGACTCCCCCAAGGTCACACAGCAAGGTCTTGACCAGGGCCAGCCCAAGCACGCAGGCCTCCTGGCCCCCATCCAGCGCCACAACATACTCTGTCGCCTCTAACGCTCTCTCAGCCCCCACCGCCACCCCAGTAATGGAACCCGGCTGGGTGGGGCTGGCCACTGAGAGGCTCCAGGCTTGGCTTGGGCCAGCAGCTCATGGAAATTGGGCCATTTTCCTGGGCCGGAAATGAGAAGCAGATGTGGTTCGGGAGCTGGGGTGCAGACTCATGCAGTGTGAGGGGGTTCAGGTTACATGAAGGAACACGTGACTGTGGTTACAAAAACAGCCTGAAACCCCCAAGGCCTGCATCAGGGGTCCAGCCCAGGTCTGGGAAGCTAAGCTCCTCCCCACCACTTACCTCCTTAGGAGGCCCCTGAGATTCTGGAAGGGACAGGGTGAGCGGGGAGGAGCTGGGGAAGAGCAGGTCCCTGGCTGCTGTGCCTTCCCTATTGCACGAGAGGTGTGTGGAATTTAGTTTCTGCTCTCAGCTCAGAGCCTGCCCTTAGGAGGACGCCCAGGCAGGGCAAGGTACCCTTTCTAGAGGCTGCGGCAGACTTTGGCCCAGGGCTGGCTTGATGCCCCCGTCCAGGCCCGCAAATACCTTTTATAGCCTCACACCACACCTGATTTTCATCACTTTGCTTCAGTCCTTTTCGTTAGGGGATTGGCCCCTGGTCGCAAGGCACTTTTCTTGGAAAGCATCAGTTCTCATCCAGTATTCAGACAGCCTCACCTGAGTGGAGATTCATTGATCAATTCCTTCCAAACAGACTGCCACTGGAGGGAGTGAGGTCCAGGCACAGACAAGGAGTCCAGGAACAATTTGAAAGTGGTAGTGATTGTGTATGGGGGTTTCTGATCTGTTTGGGTCCCTGATTTTTTACCTCAGCCAAAGGGGCAGGACCCCATTCATTCATTCATTCATTCATTCATTTGTTAATGGTACTTGCCCACCCACTGTCATCCCAGGGCAAGGTAGGGGGGCTTCCCTGAGGAGGTGAGACTGGAGGAGAGACTTGAAGGTGGTGAGGGAGATGAGAATGGGGTCTGGGGGGCATGAAGAGGCCCAGAGGCGGGGCGCAGCCAGGTTGTTCAAGTTCCTCAGCAAGGAGACCTATGGGGCTGGGGCAGAGTGGGAGTGGGGGGCCAAAGGTAAGGGGCCAGGCCAGGAAGGTCGCAGAGACCTCTGTAGGTGTGTAGCTTTTCCTGTGAGTGAGATGGGAAGTGCTGGAGGGTTTTGAGCAGACAGATGTGTTATGACCAGCATTTTCAGATGACCACTGGGCCATTGTGTCCACAGTGGCCTGGAAGGGGCAAGGGCAAGGGCGGGGGGACCGTCAGGGGACACATACCTCTGTCTAGGTGAGGGGCCATGGTGCTGCAGCCAGGCAGTGGCAGTGGAAGATGGGAGAAACGCCCAGGAAGAAACCTGAATAAGGAACCATGGTGATGCGGAGAAGGGAGTGATTAACTCTGACTAAGGATGCCTTTTCCCAGGGGAGGTGACTCAAGCAGGATCTTGAACAAATGAGCAGTTCAGCAGGCACTGGAGAGTTGGAGTATTCCATCACTGTGTGTGACGGGGGCCAAGTGAGCGATCCAGGCTGTCTGGGGAGCTGTGAAGTAGCTGGTCACTGTGGAGCAGAAGGGCCAGGATGGCCAGGTGGGCCAGGCCAGATCAGGAAGGAGCTTGTCACTCTGCCAAAGGGTGTCACCCTGTGGGCACCGGGGGGCTCTGAAGGCTTTTTGGCCAGGGCTGGGAATTCATAAGGCCCAATTTTCAGTTAAGAGAGGTCCTATGGTGACCAAGAGGGGTTGGAGAGATGTGGGGAGAGGAGGCCCAGGTGGGAAGTGGAGGCTGGTGCCCTGTTACCATGGGAGAGGTGGAGGGATGAGAAATGTTTAGGGAGAATGGATGATGGTGTAGGGAACGGGGAGCAGGCCATTGGGAGGAGGAAGAGTCAGTCTGGGGCTGCCTGCACTGAGGTAGGTAAGAAATCACATAGAGAAGCCCCAGAGCGGCTAATGGAGGGGTTTGGAGGGAACTGCGTCCAGACACCCATCTGAGAGCCCTCAAGGGGCAGGAGGCAGTTTAAAGTGTGGAAATCCACCAACCAAGGCGCATCTCCAGATTTCTATCCTTGGGAAGACCTGAGGGGAGGCACAGCTCCCTGTGCTTTGCCTCCTTCCCAAGGCCTTTGAGGGACAGGGTTAGAAAAATAGCCTTGAGAGGGAAGCGAGAGGAACAAGCAGGGGTGGGTACCCCTGGCAAATGCTGGGAAATCACAGACCAGTGCTCCCTGAGCCCGTCTCAGTCCTCCCCCAGGGTGTCTGTGGTGAGTGCCTGGATATGCAGGGGTCTCGGTGTCAGACTGTGTGTTTTTGCACAAGGATGCATGCTTCATGCAAGCACGTGTATAGTGAGGTATTTTCTTCTCCCAGTAAAGTCTGAGGTGCAGCTTATGGCCCAGCGAACTGGAGAGGAAGCAGGGCATCAAGTAGGGATTGAAGCAGGATATGGTGCAGAGAACCTGCTGCTATTGCAGTAGGGCCAGAACGGGGGACTCAAGGAAGAGGCCAGAATGGGGGACTCGAGGAAGAGGGAAGACGAGAACCAAAAAGGCAGTGCCATCCTCTACTCAGAGGAGAGCCTGGGCTGGCCGTGTGTGGGAAGCCCCAGTCAGGTCTGAGGGAAAATCTCACAGTGATGGGGCAAGGGGGGCTTGACTCTCAGACTGCAGCTCTGGGAAATTTTAGCGAATCCCCGCAGCAAAGCAGGGATTCAGGGCGGTCCCCATGCAATAAGGTGCCGGCCGGGAGTAGTTTGATATGACTGAAAAAAGGGGGTCTGGAAGTGGCTTCATGGAACCCTGCCGCTTCTGGGGTGTCTGGGGAGAATGTGGCTGGGTGGTCCCAGGGCCCAGGGGACACAGGGGTTAAGATCTGTACCAGCAGCCTTGTGTGAGAACCACATACTTCAGCAGCACCCACCACCCCCATTGCAGCAAGCCTCAGGGGCCAGGCCAGACCAGCCCTGTCCCAGCCACGTGTGTGGAAGAATGCAGGGACTTCCACACAAACCTTAGACCCCCTCTTCCCACTACCACCAGGTCACATGCATGTTTCTCCGCATCAGGAGATTATCTTGACTAGGAGGAGGGGCAGGGGGTGAGAAGACCTGGGAAAACTAAGCATTTTGCTCTAGGGAGACTAAATTGAACATACAGAAATGGAGGTATCTCTAATGGGCAAGTTAAAGATTTCTGTTTGTCTTTTCTTTTTTCTTTCTCTTTTGTTTCTTTCATTCTCTTTCTTTCTTTCTTTCTTTCTTTCTTTCTTTCTTTCTTTCTCCTTCCTTCCTTCCTTTTTCCTCCTTCCTTCCTTCCTCCTTCCCTCCATCCCTCTTTCCTTCCATCTCTTTCTTTCTTTCTCTCTCTCTCTCTTTCTTTCTTTCTTTCTTTCTTCTTTCTTTTTCTCTTTTCTTTCTTTCTCTTTCTTTCTTTCTCCTTCCTTCCTTCCTTCCTTCCTTCCTTCCTTCCTTCCTTCCTTCCTTTTTCCTCCTTCCTTCCTTCCTCCTTCCCTCCACCCCTCTTTCCTTACCTTTCTTTCTTTCTTTCTTTCTTTCTTTCTTTCTTTCCTTCCTTCTTTCTTTCTCCTTCTTTCATTCCTTCCTTCCTTTTTCCTCCTTCCTTCCTTCCTCCTTCCCTCCATCCCTCTTTCCTTCCATCTTTTTCTTTCTTTCTTTCTTTCTTTCTTTCTTTCTTTCTTTCTTTCTTTCTTTCTTTTTCTTTCTCTCTGCTAACACTAGGAACAGTCTCATTGGATCCAGATGAGAACAATACAAAAACAATTCAGAAAGATGCCTGTCTCATCCATCTGAGTTGTAGGTGTGATTTTCAACCCCGGCACATTCATGTCTGTACAGGTTTGCCTGGGCAGCTGTGTACTTTCAATTCCAGCTGTCAGACCTTTGCTTTGAGCCTCACTGTGTGTTTCGCTTTGGCCAGGAGTTGAGAATCAAAAAATCATCAAACCTGTATTAATTATCTACTGCTACATAATAAATTACTCCACAACTTAGCAGCTGAAAACACATATTATTTCATACTCTTTCTGAGGGTCAAAAATTTAGAAACAGCTTAGCAGTGTGTGTAGGGGGGGTGGGTTCTGGCTCTGGATGTCTCATAAGGTCAAGATGTCAGGTGGGGCTGCAGGCATCTGAAGGCTCGACTGGGGCTGGTGGCTCTGATCCCAAGACGTGCCTGCCAGGTTGGTGCCGGCTATTGGCAGGAGGCCTCCGTTCATCACTTCATGGATCTCTCTACCACTTGCATGTCCTCATCACACCATGGGGGCTTCCTCCAGAGTAAGTCATCTGAAACAGCAATGTTTTTATGATGACCCAGTCTCAGAAATCACACTTTCCCGAGTGGTTCCTGCTCTCAAAAAGGGTGTGGTATCGGGGCGCCTGGGTGGCGCAGTCGGTTAAGCGTCCGACCTCAGCCAGGTCATGATCTTGCGGTCCGTGAGTTCGAGCCCCGCGTCGGGCTCTGGGCTGATGGCTCAGAGCCTGGAGCCTGTTTCCGATTCTGTGTCTCCCTCTCTCTCTGCCCCTCCCCCGTTCATGCTCTGTCTCTCTCTGTCCCAAAAATAAATAAACGTTGAAAAAAAAATTAAAAAAAAAAAAAAAAAGGGTGTGGTATCACAGGGTAGACGAAATGTCCCTACCCCAAAACACAATGTTTAAGCAAAATGATACCGGTTTTCTGAGGACAGAGTAAGTGGCCTAGTCTGGCAGCAGGAGGATTCCTGTGAATGGGTGGAATAACCCCTGCCCCGAGTGGCTCCTTCCTGCGGACTGGTCAGATGGGGAAGTCTTCAGAGGCCCAGCCAAGTGAGGGGGCTGAGTCCTGCCCACTGCACAACCAGGGCTATGTGGAGGGGGCACTCTGAGACTGGGAAGAGGCTGCTAAGGAACTCCCGCAGGGCAGGCAGGCTAGGGCCCCTGAAGGACTTAAGAGGTGAGGCAAGGAAGGGGGTGGTCAAGTGAGGGGCAGAGGTGGGGGAGAGGGCAGGAGCCTCAGAGCCGGGCCACACGGTCCTCTTCCTGGCTGTCATCCCTGGCCATGGATTGGTTTTACTCATTCCTTCATTCATTCATTTCTGCTTGCAGGCCTTCCTGCTACAAAGGTCAGGTCCCTGTCCTCAGCGAGTTGGCAGTTTGGGGCCATGTGTGCATGAGAAGCACTCCTTCCCGTGAGAGTGCTGGGGGATGGTCACAAAAGGCTTCTCACAATAAGTGAGGTCTGAGCTGCTGCTTGAAGGGGAGGAAAAATAAGCCAAGCAAGGGAGGACGTTCTAGGCCGGGAAACCAGGGAATACACAGGCCCAGGTGTGGCGAACACGAGGTGTCCCTGGCTGTGGTGGGGACGTCTGGGAGAGTAGAGGGCCCAGGAGAGGTGTGGCCCTGCTATCCAGGTGGGGTGGTTTGGGTTTCCTCTGGAACGCAACAGGGAGATTATGTGCAACTTAAGCAGAGGCATGAAGGGATAAGCTTGGCAATTGAGAAAAATCGTCGAGGCTGTAGGGAGGATGCTGTAGACAGGGAGCGTCTGGGAGAAGAGGGCACTAACCCAGGCTATGCATGCATGAGTGGAAATAGGAATGGAAAGGAGAGAACCAGCCTGAGAACTCTGTAGAAGGCCGAGCAGTCCCCACTTATGCCTGAAGACTCAGTGACAGCCCGGACCACAGGATGATTTGCCACAGCCCATCTCAGGCAAAGTGACGACTTCAGGCCTTGCATTGAGCCCAGCCCCCTGCTTTGAAAGACCTCGTGGCCCCAACAGGCTGGCCCTGCACGGACCCAGCCAACCCCTGCCCCAGTCTGCTGCCCTCATCCTAGAGGAATATTCAGTGTGATAAGAAGCCGGCCTTTACCTGAAGGTAGCGAGGACCCCATGTAGGCCTGTGAATTGGGAAGTGCTGGGCAAAACTGGCAGGCAGTGGGGAGGCCATTCAGGGGGCTATGACCACATGGCAGCCTGAGGAAAGGAGGCACAGGGATGGAGGTAGCGTTGGAGAGTTCCAGCCAAAGACCAGAGACATGGCGAGGGTTCATGCCCCCTGTGGGTGGGCCTGCCTAGCAGTGTGGGCACCTGGGAAATGAGTAAAAAGAGAGAATCTGGCCACCTGCAAGGTGCCTGGGAGTGAGGGAGATAGCCCCATACTGAAGTCTACATCCTAGGCCTCAAACATAGCCTGTGATCCTTGAGTGAGAGTTACCCCCACCCCCGCCTGCGCCCCCAAAATTCTCAAACCCCTCAGGGCAGCTAAGTGTGCTGCTCTCTCCTCACAGCAGGTGGCGCCATCGTGCTAGGATTGGTGACAGTCTCCAGAACCCCAGCCTGGGAATAGGAGAGGCCAGGAGCCTGCACCGGAAGCTGCTGGGGGTGGGGGCACCTCAGTTCTACATTCCAGAGGGCCCTGGGCCCCTCTCTCATGCCTACCTGTTCCATTCCCTCCTCCCCACTGGTCAGCCTCATCCCAGGCTCTTCTTGCCTCTCCCCTCTGTCCCTGCTCCCCTCAGTGCCCCTCTCCCCTCCATTCCTGCTTTCAGCTCAGGTCCACTCTGACGCATCATCACAGGATAAGGAAACTCCAGACTCAGGCCAGGGAGGTGTGTTTGGCAATGGGACTGTCACCGTGGGGGGCCCAGCCTGAGTATCTCCCAAAGGCCTGCCTACCTCATAGACCCTCAGGAGGTGTTCCCTGCCCCCTGCTAGGGGCGGGAGTTCTGTGTGGGCTCCTAGGAGCATTTGTTAGTGGCAGGAGGAGCAGAGCAGAGGGAGTATTTGCTCTGGATGAATGAATGACAACAGAAATTACAGCAGCTCCCAGGGTGGGAGCTCCTAATCTGAGGACTTTGGTCAACCAGAAAAAAACAGGAGCCTCTTCTCCCCTCACTTCTTCCTTTCCTGTCCTTGGGACAGGCAGCCCACTCATGGCAGGGTGGGTGTCAGTGGACCCTAACAATGGCAGAGCTGGCCCAGACGGTACTCAGAGTCAGGTGGGCTCAGGAGGGCAGTGGGACCCAGGAGCAGGACTCCCTTCTGAAGGGGCGGGTGAGGGCAGGTGAGTCCCCCAGTGAAGCTTCCAAAGGGACCCAGAGTCCCTAGGCTGAGGGCATAGGGGCACAAGGGCCTCTTGGGAGAAGAGCAGGAAGAAGGAGGCCCCCGGGGACCGGCTGCCCTGCACAGCCCCCAACCTGCCACTCCCTCAACCTAGATTCCTATGGGAGACAACGGGGCAGGGTATTTTAAGGAAGAGCTGCATGGTAGCAAGAGGTGCTTGCTCCACTCCCTGAGCTCAGCTAGGACACACCTATCCCCCCGCCATCACCCATGTCCTTACCGCAGCTGGGGTTCCCTGCGCCTGGTTCTATTTAAGCCTCAAAAAAACAAAAAGCCAGCTTGCCTTCTTTGGCCTTCCCAAGGATGGGGTACCCTCTCTAATCACTTCTGGTTCATCCTGAACTTTTAGGCCGTTGGTGTAGCGTAGGCAGTGGCGTGTCTGTGTGTTACACGTGAACTCTAGTTTCCAAGCGCACCTGGACAGGGACAGGTGGGTCGGTGCTCAGGAGGCTGGGAGGGAGGAGATGTGAACAGAGGGATGAGGGGGTATCAGAGAGGGGAGGACAAGAATGGCCAGGCAAGAGGAGGCCACTGACAGCTGCACTGTCACTGCCTGGGAAAGGAGGCACACGGCACATGGCAGTGAGCGTGGGGCTGCCACAGAGAGGAAAGAGCCAGGAGGCAGTGGAGACTGCACTAGAGGCTGACATCAGGCGGGCAGCCACACGGGTCAGCCAGAAGTGTCCTCATCTGCTCCAGAACCAGGGTGCACACTTACTGGGCTGGAAACGGGGGAGGAAGGGGGTAATGACGGGCTTCTCAGACACTATGGGCAGTGGCTGGGGGAGGTCTGGGCTGGCAGGGCCAACTTTGGGAATTCAGCCATGTGTCTGGAACTTTCTGAGTGATGTAGAAGTTGTCTCCTGCCTTGTTGCTCTGCAAGAAAGTAACTTCTTACTCGAATTGTGGCTGAGGGTGGTATGGCTAATAATCCTACAAATTTTGCTCATTGCCCACAGTAGGAGCGGGGGGCAAGTCCTGGCTCCCGGCCCCCAAGGAGCTTACAGCGCAGCTGGTGAGATAAGAAGGAACAGAGGAGTGTCAGTGTAGGTGGGACCGGGAGGTAGAGATCAGGGCGGGCTCAAGGAAGACTTCTTGGAGGAGGAAGGAGATTCAGATGGGGAGAGGGGAAGGGTTCCTGAGTATGTAACTATACAAACAAAGGCACTGAGAAGGCGTGGAAGTTTGGGAGGATGGGGAGAGATGAGGGGACACTGAAGAAGGATCTGGCATACAGTGACACTCAGCAGATTTTCTAAAGGAGGAATGAAAGGTAGGTTGCAGGGAAGGAGGGAGAATGGAGGGGCTGAGAGCTGCTCTCAGAGGCAGGTCACCCACCCCCATCAGCCCTGTGGCCGACAGCTGCAGAAGCCCCCTACTTGGATTGCCTTACAGCAGACCCTCGTCTGGGCAGCAACGCTCCTGGGCTTGCTCAGAACATGAAGCTGAGGCTTAAGAACAGGCATGTGGCCAAGCCGCACCCTGGGCCTCCTCCTCCTGGGCCAGTCGCCACTTCATTTCTTGTTGAGTAGCAGCAACTCTAGTGTCCCGCTGGAGACGGAGGTGTTTGTCACCCCAGGGTGACTGACCTGCCAGTAACCCCCTACCAAGATGGCAGCTTAGCAAGACAGCAGGCCCTTTGTCTGGTCCTGACCCTGCTGAGAGGCCCGGCCAGCCCGAGTTTGCTCAGTGTTAATTATTGACCAGGTACCCAGGGACAGTGCCCCTCTGGCCAGCTGGATGGAGGGCACTCAGGCCTGGGGACTTGGCCTCCCACAGCATCAGGTGGGGCTCACCTGGGTCCAGGGGAGGAGAGGATCCTGGCCTTGGGTGAGGATCAAGGAAGGTGGAATGTTTCCCCCACTGCTCCCAAGCCCAGTATTAAGTGAGGTGCAGAAAGGGCCCGGTGCAGAGAGGCTGAAAATGCTGTTTTGGGGAACTTCCCTGTTTTGACCCTCCAGAAGAACAGAAAGGGGCAAGAGAAACACTTTTCCCCTAAAAGGAAGGAGATAGAGGATGGACAGAGGGTGAAGGTGTGAGGTTCTCTGAGGAGGACGTGGCTGGACTCCCAGTGGTCCCACCTGAAGCAGCACACGACCACAGAGCCTCTGACGGAAAACACCAGCCCAACAGAGTGGAGGCTGATTCATTCTGGGCTAAAGAGAAAAAGGACCCCAGCCCTGGCCCTACCACCCCTGGCTCCTAGTTCCGGAGTAATTCTGGCACGGAATACCCCAAAGCCACCTCAGGCGCCCTCACCAGGAGCAGGGAGGAAGGTGCATAAAGTGATGTGCACATCAAGACAGGAGGTAAAGGAGGAGAGGAGAGGGGAGAGCAAGAGCCATGCTGTTAATGGGACCGCCCACTCCTGGTGCTTCTTAGAGGTGTGAGTGACCCCAGCTGATCATCCTAAACAGCCCTGAGAGCTGGGCCCTATTACTATTCCCTCTTGATAGATGTGGAAACTGAGGCTCATGTTGGTCACCTGCCCAAGTCCCAGAGTTGATGCAGAGCAGAGGCGGTCTGATTCCAGACCCATGACTGGTGCAGTCGTCTTATCTGCTTGGGGCAGGGAGGGGAGAGGCCCCCAGGAGGAGTGAGAGAGGAGAACAGCCTCCGGGGCCTGGGCCCCTGGCTCATCCAGCTTTTCTCCCGGGGAAGTAGGCCTGGTGCGCTGGCCCCGGGGTGTCAGGCAAGTGTGCCTCAGGCCTTGAAAGGAAGGGGCTACCAGCCTCGCCCGCCCCCCCCCCCCCCCCCCGTCCTCAACCCCACCCCCCCTTCCCCTTTGGCTTCACCTGTGAGAAGTCAATATTGATGTTTTATGACCCAGGATAAACACACAGTTTTTCCTCCCATGGAGGGGTTATCTGGTCTGGAGGGTTAATCAGTGATCACTGGGGGTGGGGGAAGCACCTTTCCTCTCTGAGAAGAAAGCATCTATTCAATTCAATCCTTTCAGCCTGGCCCCTTCCCTCCTCCCCCTTCCTCTTCCCCCTTCACCATCTCCTGCCCATTCCCCAGCTGTGGGGACTGACCTGGCCCAGCCAGTGGGTGGGGACAGGGCTCTGGGGAATCTGAGGCTGGAGTCTGAGTTTGGGGGACACTGTTAAGTAGGAAGCATCCAAGGAGAGCATCCTTGAAGCAGTTTGACCTGTGGTTTTCATGACCATTTCAATCTGTAAGTGGGACAGGTGGCATCTGAACATGGCTGCCATTGGGCCCTGACAGGTCTGGCCTTGTGAGAGGAAGCGAGCACTGTCCTTGGGGGCTGTACACAGAGGATATAAGACTCATGTTGCAGAGCACATAGAGATGACCCGAGATGATGCCAGCTGCTCCCCAGCATGTAGGCCAACCCTGAATCACCTGCTGTGTGGCCTTGGATGGTGGCGTAATACCTCTGTGCCTCAGGTGCCTCACCTCTCCTCCTCAAGGATCAGATGAGGTCTTGCACTTAGAGTGGAGAGAAAAATAAAGTGACTATTGATGATTCAAGTGGATTGTAGTCTTCTCTGTCTTTTATGTTTGCTCAAGGGAGTAAATCACAATCACCTCTGGGTGTGATGGCCCTTTTGCTTAAAAGGTCCCTCTTAATGGGCCTTTAGGGTCACTGGGTGCCCCTGAACATAGGCTGGAGGGCAAACTGAGAAGAATCAAGACTGAACTGGCCAGTGAAAAAGTGAGGGGAACAGGTTTCTGAGGCACAGGACATCTGAGTACCCCTGGGACCCAGGCAAGAACAGAGAGACAGCTGGCAGCTGACAGAAGGCCGAGAGGTGGAAAACACCATGTGGGGCAGATAGGAACGATAGAGGAACACACCTCTGAGGAGACATTCCTTGTGGTGGGGAATGACAAACACATGCTGAGGAGGTACTGTGTGACCTTGAATTTGAAGCCATTTTCCACCCTGTGCTGTCATCACTGTCCATTACTCCTGAACTTGAATAACACCTGCCACACACCTGAGCCTTGGTTCTTGGTACACTGGGAAGGATGAAGGAGGAGACGCGCCAGCTCAGCAAAGGGCACTCCTGAGAGGGGATGATAGGCACAGGGCTGAGGGCCACCATGAGAGGCAAAAAGACCTTGGAGAAGCACACTTGGTCGGGAGCAACAAATTGCCCACTTGGAAAGCCCTCAGGAATATCGGGCACAGGAGGTGATCCCACAAGGCTGGAGAAGTTGAAGACATGTACCTAGGCACACCTGGGTTACACCGGTGAAGGTGACTTTGAAACATGCCACAAATGTCCCTGAGGATGGCACAGGTTTATGGTCTGGGAGAAGTCAAGCTGAACATATATAATCACTGATCTGGGGCTTGGCTGGGCCTGTGGATGATGAAGGTGGAAAGACAAGGTGCTTGCCTGTCAAAGAGTTCTCTCAAATGCAGACAGCCTGTGGTAGAGGTGACTAATTATCCCCCTCCATCACGTCCTCCTCTTGTCTCTCACTGGGCTAGAACTCCCAAGGTTTTAGTGGAGCGCGTGGAAGCCCAGAATAAAGACGGCATTTCTCAGCCTCCTTGCAGCTAGGCATAGCCACGTGACGACAGAGAAGCAAACAGACTTCTAGATTGTACACTGCCCCAGACTGTTCCCTCTTCCTGGTCACTGGAATGATCCATGCTGGACCGTGCAGATAGGGACACTCTCCCAGGATGGTGAACAAGACAAAAGAAGGCCAGCGCCCCAATGACTTCACAGAGCAGAGCCGTCATGCCCGTCTGGGCCTCTCTCGTGAGAGAAAAATGTACTTCCATCTTGGTGAAGCTGCTGTTATGTTTGGTCCCCCCAGTACAGCTGCAAAACCTACTCCTTAATTAATTTAGACTACCAGGAAGTAGAGTACTGTGACAGAAAATATCACATGTGTGGCGTCAGCTTCAGTCAGGTGGTGTGGACACAGATATGCGGACTGGAACACTGGTGCCACTTGTTATGCTCTGGCAGAGGATCTGGTAAAACTGTCATCTATGAGTGACACCGTGATAGGAAGACCACATGCCCTCTGAGCCTCTAACTCTGAGAGGACTTAAAAATTGCCAGGTACTGACTGCTTCTTGCTTCGTTCAGCAGATTCCCAGGAAAGAGAGATGAGCTCAGGGTGGCTTAGTCACTTTGCAAGTGGAGATGGAAGGCAATACAGTGCTGCTAAGGGGGCACCTCTTCCTGCTGCCTGCAACCTAGGTTGACCAGGAGTTTGGTAATTTGGAGCCTTGAAGAGTTCTGAAAGCCATTTGCTTCTTCACTCCAAAAGGAAGTGGTGACCTAAGTTGGCTTTGAAAAGGCAGTCTTAGTAGGAATTAAGACTATGGCCCTGAGCCTTTCCCAAGCTTTCACAGTTAAGAACTTGCTCTCTGCCAGGCATTGGGAGCCACCCCAGCAGCCAAAATCAGATTAAGGGTGTTCCCTTCCACCCGAGCCTATTGTCTCAGATGGCCTGAAGATAGCAACCATTAAACTGAGAGAGGGGTCTGGGCAGAGCATAGAAGCCAGTAAAAATACAGCCAGAATTTTCAGCCTGACAAACTGTCGGGACAAGACCTTTGGCTGGAGTTACCTGTGCATGGAACCGAATAGAAGCAAATAGTCTGGAAGCCTGAGAGAGGCATATTCTTTAATGCCCAATTCAGATGTGGTTATGGGAGATAATGACACAAGTAAGAACCTCCCAGAGGGGCCAGGAGGACAGTGGCCAAAGGGGTCACTTCTAAAAAACAGAAGGGTGAGAAGTCTTTATAACTTCTAACTGGCATCATTTGGGAACTGCTCTGGACTGGGGCCATTTGCGTACTTTCCATTGTTTTCTTTTCTGAGTTAAGAGTTGTTGTTTTTTCATTGTCGTATGTGGGTCTTGTGTCATCCTTGTGTATTGGAGGAGGTGGGAGGGCAGGGAACTTATCTTTTAGTGTATAGGTCTCCAGGCTGCAAGTAACCACATCTAGACCTGACTGAGGTGTTGGGTGCAGGACGGCATGGTACTTGGGCTCATTTGCCTTGAAAGGTGGGCTTTGAGCTTTATGTGTGAAAGAGAGGGTGATCATAGATGGTTGGGTTGCTAAAGGGGTGGGCTGTGGCAGGGGCTGCTAAATTTAGCTCAAGACCTATTTTCCCCTTCCCTCTCACGATCATACAACACCAGACTTTCAGGGATGCACTTTGCCACCCAGGATAAAACAATGTTTCCCAGTCTCATTTGAAGTTATATGTGACTGAGTAACTAAGTCTTGGCCAATGGGATGTGAATAAAGTGCTGGTACAAGTTCTGGATCATACCGTAAGAGGCAGAAGATACTCTCCCTTCCCTTTCATCTGTCCCAATGGCTGGAGAGCAGAAATGTTAGACAGTCATGTTGGTCTGTGCACAGAGGACTAAACTTTAAGGAGGGTGGAACAAGACAGAAGAGGCTTGGATCCCAACACTACAGAGCTGAGCCAGCATGCCAGTTAGGACTTTTATGTGAGAAAGAAATAAACTAACTCAAGCCACTGGTATTTGGGGTTTTTTGTTTTGTTTCTGTTTGTTTTTGTTAGAGTAGCAGAGCCTCTAAGCTACTATAGATGCATTCAATCACTGCAGTACAAAGGGATACGTGATCTAGCGGAGGGATGTGAAAGGTGCTATGGCAGTGCAGTGGAAACACTGGTTCATTCTGGGAAATCTGGGGAGACTCTCAAGAAGGGATTCTTGAAATGAGTCTTGAAGGATGACAGATTTTTCCAGATGCACAAGTAAGGTGAAGGGAAAGGACATACCTGATAGTTGGACAGTTTGAGCAAAGGCTCAAAGTAGTGAATGCATCTGACAAATGGTTCGGAAGGGAGGGGAGGCCCAGGGAGATGGGCCTAGTGAGGTAGATGGGGCTAATGGTGAAGGACCTTGAATGTCCTGACATGGAGTTTAGACTTTGCCATTTGGAACCACTGAGGAGCTTAACGGGGAAGTAACATGATCTAATTTTTGTTTTGCTTTCAAAAAAGATAAATCGGGCAACAGTATGTAAGATGGATTTAAAAGAGAGAGCCTGGGGACAGAGGGAAGGAACTTTGTAAATATAATATAAGTCAACTCTGATTTTCCCACAGAAACGGTATTATAACAGGGGATTATGTTCCTGGCCAAGGGACTGATAATACAAATTTTTATAGAACTGACTACAAAAGCAAACTCAAGTAGCTATAGTGGTGTACCCATAATCTATACATTACAAAGTTTCTGAATAGCATATGAATAATGAAATAGGGCCACACAGTAACGAACCACATAGTTGTGTATGTATAATACAACATCCTTAGTCTCATACTTCTGCCTTTTAAGAAATTATTGTATTGCAGAAGCAATCTGTTTATTTTTTAATAACTTTATTGAGGTGTAATTGACCTATAATAAACTGCACATTTTTAAAATGTACAATGCGATATGTTTTGACATGCTTATACCTCCCTTGAAATCATTGCCACAGTCAAGAAAACAAACATCTCCCTCACTCTAAAAGTTTCCTCCTATCTAATTCCTTTCTCCCCCCTTCCCTATCTCCTTCACCCCCAGGCAATCACCTATCTGCTTTCTGTCACTACTGATCAGTTTGAATTTTCTATAATTTTATATAAATGAAATCAAACAATATGTACTTTTTCTTTTTTTGTCTGTCTCCTTTCTCTGAGCATAATTATTTTTGAGACTCATCCATGTTACAGAATATATCAACAGCTAACTCCTTCTTAATGCTGAGTCATATTCCATTGTATAGATATACCACAGTCTATCCATCACCTGGTGATGGACATTTGGGCTGTTTCCAGTATTTGACTGTTACAAATAAAGCTGCTATGTGCATTCATGAATAAGTCTTTGTATGGACATATGCTTTCATTCCTCTGGGTAAATACCTATGGGCGGAACCGCTGAATCACACAATAGGTGTATGTTTAACTTCTTAAGAAACTGCCAACAAGTTTTCCTGGGTGGCTGTACCATTCTATATTCCCCACCGGCAATATATGAAAGTTCCAGTGGCTTTCCATCTTCCTTAGCTCTTGGTGTTGACCTTTTTTTAAGTTGCAATCATCCTAGCTGGTACATAGTGGTGACTTTTTTGGGGTTTTCATTTGCATTTCCCTAGTAACTAATGAGGTTGAGCATCTTTTATGAGTTAACTTTTTATCCATGTATCCTCTTTGATGAAGTGTTCACATTTTTGACCCATTTTTAAATTGGGTTATTTATCTTCTTGCTATGGAGTTGTAAAAGTTCTCTATATACTTTACCATGTACTGTTTTAAGTACCGCTTTAATATTTGCTTTGCAAATGTTGACTAATTTAATCTTCTTAACACCCAGATGATGCTGGTACTATTCTTTTCCTTCACTTACAGTTGAGAAAACTGCCACAAGAAAACGGGGGTGCCTAGGTGGCTCAGCTGGTTAAGCGGCCGACTTTGGCTCAGGTCATGATCTCACTGTTTGTGGGTTTGAGCCCCACATCGGGCTCTGTGCTGACAGTTCAGAGCCTGGAGCCTGCTTCAGATTCTGTGTCTCCCTCTCTTTCTGCACCCCCCCCCCACACTTTCTGTTTCTCTCTCAAATAAATAAACATTAAAGAAGAAGAGAGGGAGGGGAAGAGGGAGGGGGAGGGGGAGAGGGAGGGGAGGGAGAGGAAGTTAGCCAGCCAGGATTGATCCTAGATATGGAGCTGCCTGTGCTTTCACATCTTTGCTTTTGCTGTGAGGTTATGCTGCCTCTCTATGCACACATCTTTTTCTTGTGTTGATCTTGCAATGATTCATAAGGTACAGGAGCACTCACACTGGAGTCAGGATGCCAGCTTCCAAGGTTGGGACTCTGTATTCAAATAGGGGTGGATGATGTCATTACGGTTGTCACTGCCCAGTGGAATGAATTCTGTGGGTTGCTATAAGTAAAGATGGATAACTGGAAATTTCTCCAAGCAGAGAATCACTGTAAATTCGAGATTGTCTCTCTATTATGAAGCACGAACACAGGGATCAGGGGCCAGGTGGCTAAGAGTGAGGAGCACAAGAGTGAATGCCCTGTGACAAGACTATCTGGGTCCAAAAGCCAGCTCTGATACTCACAAGCTCTCTAACTTTGGACAATTTCTCAATACCTCAGTGCCTTCACACGGAAACAGGGATAACAGCAGTTTATTAGAAGATTATCAGATTATGATAAGTGGAAATGACACATGCAAAGCATGCAGAACAGAGCCTAGCAAATAGTAAATGCTCAAGAAACACTAGCTACATTATGTTATTCTTCTTAGGTCACAAACTACAGCAGTCTTAGAAGATATTCCTGTTTTCTCGCAGAGCTAGTGAAGAGGGTGACTCCAAACCACCTGAATGTTGCTAACACTACTGCTACCCAATCTCACAAACTGCCCTGGGAACCCCTCTTTGACCCCAACCCAGTGCCAGTGAAGCTCTTAGGCTGGAGACAACCCTAGTTCAGGAAGCTTTCGGCTGCTAGTGAGAGAAATTCTTACTCAGGCTGGCTCAAAGAATAAGGATATTTCTTATCTCGTAGAACGGGGAGTCCAGGAAGTAGGACAGACTCTTGCTGGGTTCGTCCACAGGCTCAGGGATGCTAGCAAGGTTCTTTCCATTAAAATGTTCACTATTCTGTCCGATTGAATGCATTACATCTTAAATCTTTTTTAATACTTTGTGATACAGCAATTTGAATGTCTGATCAGATTCATTTTGAGTCTTGGTATTCATAATGGCCATAGCTAGAATAGAAACCTAACAAATGATGGGCAGACATCATTTGTCGTGCCCATTAAATCGTGACATTTATATTTCACTCCCATCCATTGTGCAATTTAATTGACATTTAGTTGGTAAATTTCCACCTTTCCTGATATTAAACAGTTACTCCTGCCAAATAATTGGAAGGTTTGTGTTTTCATATTTTTTTATTGATTTTTTGAGGGGGGAGGAGCAGAAGGAGAGGGAGAGAGAATCGCAAGCAGGCTCCACACCCGGTGCAGAGCTCTGTCTCACGAACAGTGAGATCATGACCTGAGCCGAAATCGAGAGTTGGACACTTAACCAACTGAACCACCCAGGCACCCCTTTTTAAATTTTTATTTAATTTGTGTGTGTGTTTCCATTTTTAACAAACTGATTCAAAATTCTCTTGAACTCTTTATTTGAAAAATTTTCCAGGCTTGTTTCTTTAACTGTGTAGATAGACTTTTTAATAGGTGACATATTTACATAGTTTTCAGGAAAACTTACGATGGAAACCTTATGTTGGAAACATTTCCAAATCATTATTTTCAAAATGCTCTCTCCTTAGCATACATTTTATTTGAAAAGCTGTTCCTCTCTTACTTATTGTTTAAATGTTCCCTACAGCCTAATAGGATGGATTGATTTTGTCTGAAATATCCACTCGGGTCACACACTATGATAGCCACTTGTCATAGAAAAGGTCGGAGATGCTAGAACCTGTTCATATTTCTGTAAATGAAAAGTGCACAAATCAGCCTTAAGTTTGATTCTCAGAAGACGTGTGGGCTAAGGAAGAATTTCCTGATATACCCCTCTCATTTACAAAGTATGCATATCTCCTTGTTTAAGCCATGGTTTTTATAAAACCAACTGTGGTAATAACACACGGGGGCACTAACACGGTAATAAATGAAACCATTCGCTGAACGTGGGCTAAAGTGGGAAGGTACCCCCAAACCACCCCACACAGAGGAGCTGGCCTTCCTCTTCAGGATTCCTAGAGAAACTTCTGGGACTTGGGGAAGGGCTGAGCGAGGGCATAGTGTCTATCTGTTTATTAAATATTTGATTGGTCTTAAATTTCTAGATTAAAAAAAAAACTGGCTCAATATTTATATGCCTCACCCAAAGGATCATGTTGCACCTTTGCTTTGGAGACCGAGGTATAGGAAGGGAGTTTCTGCGGTATAAGCTGAAAGATGCCTGCCTAGGGGTTGGACGGGTTGGATGGTGAAGGCAGGAGGGCCCCCTTTGGGGCAGTAATAGCTTTTCCTTTGAATCAGAAGGAAAGCTTAGAAGCCCCCAAGGTTCTCAGCAACGGATACCATCTAATAGGAGCAGAGACCACCTTGTCCTCTGCTCCCTCCCCTTCTGGCTGCCCCTCAGAGGGGTCCTTTGAGCCTTGGAAGGTGAGGAGAGGGCACCGGAGGTGGGAAGGGGCTACCAGTGCAGTGGGGCATTTTCTCTGGGAGGCTCCCGGATGTACCCCTAATCAGGAGGGGCCTCCTTCAATGGCAGGTTAAGGAGTGGGGACTGAGCAGCCGGCAGCAGCTCTGGGTGTCGGTTGGGAGCAAAGCCCTAATGTGGGGCCTCATCATACCGAACCTGGAGTCATCCCAGGAGGCGGGACTGGCAAAGGGCTTCTCTTCACCGCTGCCAGCTTTACAGAGCCTTGCGCTTGGAAGATCCTTTGTAAATATTTGTCTGATTTGCTTGAATGGAGTTGAAATCTCATTTCCTGATTCCAGCAAGGTTGGAAGTGCAAGCTGGGTGGGCTGGGCTCTGATTCATGGGGGGGGGGGGGGGTTGGGGTGGGATGGATGCAAGTCCCATTGGGCAGCTCAGCCCTGGGGGGCTGTCCTGCACCTGGGAGAGCTTCAGCCATTCCTGTCCTTTCACCTGCTGCTTCTTATCTGAGGGTCCCCAACCCAGATGAGGGTCCCAGGTGATCTTGGATGCAGGGAACAGCAAGAGGGAGAGGCCAGGAGGGACAGAGAGGGGTCATGTAAAGCGGACAGCCATGCCCAGGGCCCCAGGGAGTGTGTGTGCACGTGTGCAGAGGCTGAGTTTCAACTGGACAGAGTCTTGGTCCCGATCTTCTAGTACTTTCCTCCCAAGGAAGCTTCACAGCCAGTTCTGCCCTGCTTGGCCTGGTGCCTGGGGAATGCGCCCTATTTTGGCAACGGAGAAGACCTAGGCACATGTGTTTCCACGTGCTCAGAAGCATTACCGTCCTCAGTGCACTCACACACATGCCTGCATATGCACGTACTTGCAGACTCACCCAGCCGGCCCCAGGCACACGTGTGCTGCCACATGTAGACACACGAGCACACAAGCCTGTCCGCACTCCGTCAGACCCACTGGTGTGAACACACATATGGGCACCTCCAGAAACAGCCAGTGACCCCCAGACACGTGCTGTCCCTTAGGCACAGAGAGCCAGCCCGCAGGTCCCACTTGGAGGGACGTGCAACAGACGGGGTCCCCCAGGCCGCATGCTTCTCCAAGGCTGGTGTCCACCACAGTCAGAGCCACATACAGCTGCTGGCACGACACAGGCTCCCATTGTGCTGCCAGGCACAGGGGGACAATGAGGGCCTGTGTCCTCCAGCTCCCCACAACACCTCCCGGCAGACTGGGGCCTGGGAGCCCGGTCGCCTGTTCAGAGGGCTAGGGAAAGTCCCCAGAGGCCATGTTCTTCATGAGGAGTTCTTGGGGAACACCAGGCTGGGGGAAGAGATGTGACTCCTGCCCTCGGGGACCCAAAGAGCAGGGAAGGGAGATTCAGGGTTTGTACTCATCTTGCCCCAGGTGGACACAGACCCTTGCAGTGTCTGGGAGGAGAGTTTTATAGCTCATCAGATCAAGACATGGTCACTCTGTGAGTCTGAGTTTTGGGGTTGTGGAGGCTGCAGCCTGAAGGCCACTTGACCCCCCCCCCCATGCCCCCATGACCAAAGCCACTGTCACACTGTCATCACCACACTCTCCGTTTTTGTTTTGACATCTTCACTACTTTTTCTGGCATTTACTACCTCCCTCACCCCCAACCAACAGGTGTTCATTCATTCAGGCCCTCACTGCTGATGGAGTACTGACTAGGTGCAAGGCTCTGAGCCCTGGAGCATAGGGCATCTCTTGTTTTATTCTCTGTGATGCATTTGCACAGGTCTTATGTTCCAGGAAAACTGATTTTTCTTGCTTTCTTCCAAATACAATGCCTTTTCCTGTGCTTTTTGCTCATTCACATATTATTGAATGCAACCAGTACTTCTTTTTTTTTTTTTTTAATTTTTTTTCAACGTTTTTATTTATTTTTTTTGGGACAGAGAGAGACAGAGCATGAACGGGGGAGGGGCAGAGAGAGAGAGAGACACAGAATCGGAAACAGGCTCCAGGCTCTGAGCCATCAGCCCAGAGCCTGACGCGGGGCTCGAACTCCCGGACCGCGAGATCGTGACCTGGCTGAAGTCGGACGCTTAACCGACTGCGCCACCCAGGCGCCCCATGAATGCAACCAGTACTTCTTGAGCATAGGGTTACAGACTAAATAATGCAGGAGTTTTATTCATTATTGTTAGTATTCATTGTTTATCTGAAATTCAAATCTAACTGGGCATTCTGAATTTTTATTTGCTAAATTTGGGACGCTAATGGAGCACCAACCGTGAGCGATGCTTGGGGGGTACAGTAATGACAGATCCGGTATCTGTCCTCAAGGAGCTCCCAGTCTAATAGGGAACACCAGCAAGTAACACATTCCTACCACAAGGAAGGATGGAGTTCTTCTAGGGAAATTTCAGGGTACCATGAGTGCTCAGGGAAGGGTATACCAACCCAGCCTTGGGAGGTCCAAGAAGGCTTCCTGGAGGAAGAGCACTTGAGTTAAGTCTGTCTTTGTCTGTTCAGGTGCTATAACAGGAGACTATAGACTGGGTAGCTTATACACAACGGAAATTTATTCTTCACAGTTCTGGAGGTGGGAAGTCCAAGAACAAAGCACCAGCAGATTCTGTGTCTGGTGAGAGCCCACCTCCTAGTTCGTAGATGGCCATTTTCTTGCTGTGCCCTCACATGGTGGCAGGGGTGAGGGAGCTCTCTGGAGTCTCTTTCATTGTAAATGGGTACTATCCTTATGGTGAGGGCTCTACCACTATGACCTAGTCACCCTCAAAGTCCCCACCTCCTAATACCACCACATTGGCGGTTAGAATTCCAACATATGAATTTTGGAGGGACACAAACATTTAAGCCATGACAAGTCTTAAAAATTAACTGGGGAGGAAGCCACAGTGAGCACTGAAATGAGAAATGAGGTGCAATTCTGTGCACTGGTGCAGGAAGCCCCACTTTTACATGGCTGCCTACTGGGTGTGGTCAACTAAGGAAGGACTGAAGGTGTTTGGAGGGGCCACAGTCAAGGCCAGCATGCAAGTGTGTGGAGCCTTTGCTTTCTATAAAAGGCTGAGGCAAAGGAAGACCCATGACTACAGATTGAGTGCTTGGTGCTCAGGAGAAAGGGTATGTGTCACTTTGACCTTATGTCAGGGACATCCTCCCTTCCACCAGATGGTCCCCCAGCTGGGACCGAGGTAGCCAACTGGTGGCTCGATGTGAGGAAATGCGCTATGGTCAAGCACAGACCTGAGCGTACATACGTGTGAGCACGTATAGCTGAGAGAAGTGGGCAGGCGCCAGTGTGCATGACGCTTGTTATCGCATCGGTCTCGTTTGGGTTTGCAGGACTAGGGCATCAGCTTTAGAAACACCTGAGTTCGAATCCTGACTCTTATCGCTTACTTAGCTATATAATCTCCACTGAGTTCCTTAACCTCTCTGAGCCTCAGCTTCCTTCCTTATAAAATGGAGAAAATTCCATCTAATCTTACCTTAAAACAAAACAAGCCAATGAATTAATGGGACGAGGCTAATTTTGCAAGGTTCATAGGAAGATTAAATGACATGATGTATATAAAATAACAGACACATAATAGGCCCCATAAAGGTTTAATTTTCCTCTGCTCCAAAGACCACATTTGCTGTTCACGTGGCAGTCACCACATGAATAACAACCACAACAACATTTATATAACGTAAACCAACCAGTGAAGATTTTCTTTTGTTCTGGGGCACCTGGGTGGCTCAGTCAGTTAAGCATCTGATCTCTCGTTTTGTGGGTTTGAGCCCCACGTTGGGCTCCGTGCTGACAGCTCAGAGCCTGGAGCCTGCTTCAGATTCTGTGTCTCCCTCTCTCTCTGCCCTTCCTCTGCTCACGCTCTGTCTCTCTCTCTCTCTCTCTCAAAAATAAACGTTAAAAAAAAGAGTTTCTTTTGTTTTTTCAGTGACGATTTCCTAAACTATTCCTAATTAAAAGATAGAACATAGCACTCTTATTTTTTCTATCCCCGTGAGCTTTTCCTGTAATTGCAATTTTTCCTAAACTAGGAAGCATTAAGGCTTGTTACTCATTACTGGTTAAGATTTAAAGAAATACGAATAAAATTAGATAATTAATTAACTGATTTAAAAAGTAAAGAAATACAAATATCTGGGCACAGTCAGGTGTTTCCAGCATTAAGGTCCTCCCCATAATCAACGGCCACAGAAGCTCCTTTCCTTATTGGGATTTAAGCATTTCTCTGGAAACTTGTCAGAACTCCCAGGAAGCGGTGAGCCGTCTGCATCCTTCTTGTGCTGGCCACATCAGTTGCCCCAAAAGGAGAACTGAATCTGTGAGTCAAATCTGCCGATGCCAGGGAAAACCTTATTTCCCTGCACATTCCCTGCACCCCATTCTCTTGCCTCTGCTTCTCACGCTAAAGAAGGCCTCTGTTATGGACTGAAAGTTTGTGTGCCCCCGCCCCCCCCCCCCCCCCCCCGCACCACCACAGTTCATACATTGAAGCCCTAGCCGCCGAGTGTGGCTGTATTTGGAGATAGGCCCTCGAAGCAACTAGGGTTCAATGAGGTCATAAGGGTGGGACCCTCATCCAATAGGACTGATGTCCTTATAAGAAGAGGAAGAGACACGAAGGATTGGTTTCTCTCGTGCTGCACCTGCATGGGGGAAAGACCATGTGAGCGCATGGTAAGGAGGCAGTGGTCTACAGGCCATGAAGAAAGCCCTCATCAGGAACCAAATCAGCTGGCACCTTGATCTTGGACTTCCAGCTTCCAGAACTGGCAGAAATAAATGTCTGTTGTTTGAGTACCCCAGTCTGTTATGACAGTCCAAGGGGACTAATAGGCTGCTATGTTTCTCCCAGGCCTTGTCTGCCTGTGGCAGCTTTGTCTCAGGCCTGTGCCCGTGCTGGACACATGTGCACAGGACATGAGTTCACCCCACGGCCCTTTCTAATCAGTGGGTTTCCCTGGCAACCAGCCTCCCACTGCCATCCTCTTAATCAACATCTGATCTTCATTGAATGGGCTTCTTTACTCACTACTTTGAGGGCAGCGGATTCTACAGACTGACATTTTCTAGGGACTTTTCATCCTCAAAGTGCTCTTTTCTTCCAAATCTATATTTTAAAGCGTGCGCAGACAGCCCCGCAGAATTTTAAATGGTGCTCGCTCTGTGTTCCTGGGGTGGGGTGGCGGTGGGAATGACCCCACCCTGGGCTGTGTCCTCTGGGCCGCCGTTCCTTTGCTCGTGCTCTCCCTCTCAGAGCTGTCCTCCCCACCCTCTTCTCACCAGCTGACCCAGCCCTTGCCCCCCACCCCGGCTTGCGGCCAACGCGCCTTTCCCACGCATCACCTCCCGTGTTAGTTAGACGGCCAGCAGCCTGTAGGTGGTAACTGCGCCTCACTCACCTTTGTGACATGGCTTTACGGGGGGCCTGCTCTGTGCCAACACGCTGGGCACTGTGCTGGGTGCTTACCCTCCCTGCTCTCTTTCCATCCTCAATGTTAAGTTCTTAGGGTAGTTTCTCTCATCATCCCCAGTTTACAGATGTGGAAACTGTGGCTCCCTGAGAAAAAGTTCCTCGCCTAGAATCAGACAGCAGGGGAGGGAGGTGGATTCACACCTGGCCTCCCAATAAGAATCTGCATAAGTCCTTCAACCCCTGCCAGCACCCAGCCCTCTGTGCCTCTCCTGGCCTGTCATCCCAGAGCCACTGCCCTCTTTGCTCTGGCTGGCCTATCCTTTCCTCCCCTGGCAGCTGGTCCTCTGGACTCTTTATTTTCATCCTGCATCATCCACTAGGACATCATCCCGGGGCATCCCCAGCACCTACAAACAGCCAGCACATGGTGGGCTCTCAAATATATTGGGTGAAGGAATGAAACTCTTTTTTCCCAACTAGGAAGCAGAATACTCATGCCTGGCTTCTGCCCCTACACCATAGCACCCAGCAGGGGGCTGGGCACGCCGTGGGACCTCCTCCCGATCCACCGGGACACTCCTGACGGCCCTACCCCTCGCTTCCAGCTCCTTGTTATAAAAAGCCCAGCTGAGCCACATCAGGACCCCTGACCCTCACCCCTGCTGCCCAAACTGACTTTTGCCATGTTTGTTAACGTTCCTTTCCTTTTTTGCTCAGAACAACATTAGCTTTGCTAGCTCCCTTCCCTCTGCCTGATAAGGACGGGGTAACAGCATCTGGACGAACTCGGGGTGTGCTTCTCTTGCCTTGTCAGAACAGCAGCTCCTATCTGGCTGGCAATGGGCTGGGAGCCAGACCCCAACAATGGAGGCCTTGTGAGCTGGCCCCAGGGATATGCCGGGAGCTCACAGTTTAGCACACACACAACCCTTCCTGGTGCCATTTTCTTATCTCCTGCCACCGAGCCCTTGCCAATACTGAGGCTGCAACCCAACCCCTGTAATCGCGTGTCCTGATAGAGCATTCCTGGCTCCGGCCACTATTAAACGTTGACTTAGGATGCTGGGGCAGTCACCACAGACTGTGGGGGCTCCTGATGGGGGGGGGGGGTGGTGCCTGGATGTCCACACTTCTCCTCCCAGTGGTCCTAGGCTGACTGAGAAAGCTACAGCACAAGGCGGGTGCTTCCCACACCTCTGAGGGAGTGCGTTGTGGGATCCCCGGGTCCATTCAGAAAGGAAGGTCTTCCCCCGCCCCTTCTCTCTCAGGCTCCCTTCCTCCTTAGTCCAGCTTCTCTTCCCATCTTCCTCTCTCTCCCTGGGTCTTTTCCCATGTGGGAAACGCAGACGAAGCCTCTGCTGTCTTCTTTCCACCCCAGCACTTGACCTCTCTGGAAGATCTAGAATGCAGTAGGGGGAGCAGCTGGCTCCAAGCCCCTTCCCACCTGTCCCGAGAACACCCTCCTGGCTTCACCCCCCACCCCAAGGCTGTGTGCTCCAGACAGCAGCTAGGACATGCTGGGATATGTGACTGGCCTCCCAGGACTTCCAGGTTAGGGGCCAACACAGGTACTGAACGAGTCTTCAGGTGGCCAGTGCTGTGGCAGGTGGCAGGCGAGTTCTGATCTGAGACTTGCCCGGTGGAAGTGAGAATTGGATACAGTGCCCTGGGGCCCATTTGTTCCATGTTCGCCTCCAGTCATTGTGTTATATGCTGCCTCATTTGCCTGGTGAGGGGGATGCCTCTGGTGGCTGTGAGAAAAGCAGCAAGAGGAGGGAGTGTAAACGTGTGGAGCCAGGGGGTGGGGGTGGGGGCACCGTTGGAACAGCATAGAAAGAGGTGATGGGGATGGGCGACATGCTGGCAGTGGAGAAGATGGAGAAAGGGACTGATTCAAGGCCATCTGGTGGGTAGACTCTGTAGGTGAGGGTAGGGAGGCTGGGGGGAGAGGGAGGAGGTGTAAGGATGACTCCCAGGTTTCTGGACTGAGCAACTGGTAGATGGAGGTGCCATTCACATATGGGAGGAGTGGAGACAGCAAATATTTCGGGCCAGGAAGGGAACCAAGAGTTCAGCTGAAGCATATTGAGTTAGCAGTGCCCAGGAGGTAACCCAGCATCTGTGCCCCTTCCCCATTTTAGTCACAAAACCGGACCCCCCCGCTGCAAGTGTCTCTGCTTGGGTTACACTTACATGGCTCAACGCCCCCAGTGCCCAGCAGGGCATGACCTCAGGTGGGACAGTCAGGGCACCCAGCTCCTGGACACAGAGATTGGTCTTGGAGTTGGTGGACTCACAGCCACCTAAGGCCACTGAAGAAGAGACGGTTGCGCTTTTCTTGGAGTCTGGGAGCCATAAGGACATGGAAGCTTGGAGCGGTGGATGGATCTCTGCCACCACATGGAATGAGGCAGCTGGAGAATGAAACCAACACAGGACAACAGGTCAAGAAGTGGACAGAGGCTGAGTTCTGGTAACATCATTGGAACCTCTGCATCAATCCACGTCTAAAGTTACACCAGCTTTTTTTTTATGTTCTAATTTTTAATGCTTAGTTACTTTTGAGGGAGAGACAGAGCATGAGCAGGGGAGGGGCAGGGAGAGAGAGGGAGACACAGAATCTGAAGCAGGCTCCAGGCTCTGAGCTGTCAGCACAGAGCCCGACGCAGGGCTGAAACTCATGAATGGTGAGATCATGATCTGAGCCAAAGTTGGACGCTTAACCGACTGAGCCACCCAGGCGCCCCTAGATCTGCTTTTTGATCCATTATGTAAACTAATAAAATCTTTCTATTTCTCTGGAAGCTACTTTGAATACTTCTGCCTGCAACTAAAAGACAAGACAGTAAGACCCACACAGCCTCCAAGAGGAGTTGTCAGTCTACAGGAGCTAAGATAGATGCAAAAGTGAAGGATGCCAGGCGCTAAGGAGGGACAGCCAAATGGACAATGACTGGAGAGGGGCATGGAATCAAGGACAAGGGCAGGAAATCCCAAATGATCCAAACAGTCATTTTGCTTTCTTTCTTGAGTTTTTGGCTGAGCACATGGCCCTTCCAGGTAACTGTGACCATGAGGTCTGGCCAAAGAGATGAGTGTAAGTGCCATGGAGGCTTTTCCATTTCCCACTGGATGGGTAAACCCAGGAGCTCCAGTGCACACTGGGGCAGTGGATACTGGTGGACGCTGCCCAATACCCGCTTCAAAACCAAGGCACTCCTTCCCCCAACCGCCAAGAGTACTTAGGATGTACTGCTCGCACGCAGTTCTGCTGTCTTTCCCCAGAAACCACTTTGCCCGAAGTTATGCCTCTTCCCTGGGGGTATCGAATGGGGGTCTGCATCCAATGATGGGTGAGATAACCTCAGCCCCAGTGTTCCTGAGAGGCTGGCTCAGTCCTCTGCTGTGGCCACATCACCTTTGCCCACTCTTGCTTCCATTCTCCCTTCCACGAGGGTTTATCCCAAGTGCACCCCCAATAAAACACCTGTCTGCACATCTCTGCCTCAGAGTTTATGACAGAAGCCGTCTCACACCGTGATGCAAGCATCATGCAGACGATAGTGAAGTTAAAAATACAAGAAGTCTGAGTCCTCCAAAAATCCTAAGCCCCTCTATTAGCCCCGGACCATCAACTTATGGGATAGGAAAACAAACTTCCAATGTAGTTTGAGGTCTCTTGGTTATAGCAGTCCAAACCCGTTCTGATTAACCTAGAATTTGATATCGAGAAGTAGAATATTGATGCAGCAAAATTGTAAACGTGAGGCATTGTGCTCTTGTCAGACAGTGGGCAGATATTTCAGGTTGGAAAGCTGGGGACTCACGTCATGCGTCACATTTGGTAACACTACCTCCTGTGGTACTTTGGAAGACAGTTCACGAGCCTATTGAGCCTTTAGGTCTAGAGCAAGTGGTTTGAAAAGGTACAAATGTTGGTGGGTATAGTCTTCTTCACCCATTTAGCAAGGTCCTGATGAGACACACACTCGGGATAGAGACAGCAGTTTGCAAGCAGAGGTGAAGGCGAATGGAGCTCTGTTAGTGGAGACTCTTCCTGCCTGTGGCTGGTAATCTAAGTTGACGGAGAATCCAGTATTTGGAGCCTCCACACGCTGAGAAAGCCAACGGCTTTTGTACCCCAAACTGAAGCGATGATGTGAAGGGGCCCTGAAGAGGCCGCTTTCCCAGGAGATAAGACTGTGGTCTGAACACTTCCCCAATTAGCCTCAGTTAAGAATGCCAGGCCAGACAACGAGAGTCAGTCCCGCAGTCCAGATCGTATGAAAAGTGTTGCTTTTCCACTCAGGCCAGTATACTATGTTAAGTAACCTCATGAATGATCATTAATTTACGAGAGGGTAGGATGGACCTGGTATACAGGCTGGTAAGTAAATATGTATAAATGTGTCTTCAGGCTTAAGAACTGTATCTAGACCAGCTTTTTTGGTGGGGTTACATGCTCATGGAACAGACTACGAGTAAACTAATTTTTTTTTTTTTTTTAAGAAAGAGAACACAAGCAGGGGAGAGGGGCAGAGGGAGAGAGAAATAATCTTTTTTGTTTTTTACTTTTTTTTTTATTTGAGAGAGAGAGAGAGCGAGCATGCATACATGCAAGTCTGAGACGGGCAGAGAGAGAGGGAGAGAGAGAGAATCCCAAGCAGGCTCTGCAGTGTCAGCACAGAGCCAGATGCAGGGCCTGATTTCACGACTTTGGGATCATGACTTGAGCCAAAATCAAGAGTCGATGCTCAACTGACTGAGCCACCCAGGCGTCCCTAAACTCATTTTCTTAAAACCGTTTTATTGAGATACAATTCACATATGATAAATTTCACCTTTTTAAAGTGTACAATTCAGTGGTTTTTAGCATATTCACAGAATTGTGCAACCATCACCACTAGCCGGTTCTAGAACATTTCCATCACTCCCCAAAGAAACCCTGAACCACTGGCAGTCATTCCCCAATCCTCTCTTCCCCCTGAACACACCCCCTCCCCACCCCAGAAAAACACTTTCTGTCTCCATGGATTTGCCTATTCTGAACATTTCATGTAAATGGAAATCATACAAGATGTGGCCTTTTGTGTCTGACTTCTTTCGTTTAGCATATTTTCTAGATTCATCCATATAGTAGCATGCACCAGTGTTATATTCCTTTTTTATTCCATTGTATAGATATATCACATTTTGTTTAACCATTCATCAGCTGATAGACTTTCAGGTTGTTTCTTCTTTTGGGCTATTACAGATAATCTTGCTATAAACATCCGTGTACAAATTTTCATGTAGATGTATATTTTCAGTTCTCTTTGATACACACCTAGCAGTGAAATTGCAGGGTCATAGGTAATCCTGTATTTAACTTTCTGAGAAACTGCCAGACTGTTTTCCAACCACAGTATCTCACTGGTTTTTATTTGAATGTCCTCATCAGCTAATGATGTTGGGCTCTTTTTCATGTGTTTATTGGCCATTTGTGTATCTTCTTTGAGGAAACATCTATTCAAATTCTTTGTCCACTTTTAAATTGGATTATTTGTTCTTCTTATTGTTGAATTATTAAGTGTTCTTTATATATTCTGAATTCAAGTCCCTTATCAAATTTAGTATTTGCCAATATTTTCTCCCATTCTGTGGGTTGTCTTGTCACTTGCTTGAGAATGTTCTTTGAAACACAAAGGTTTTTGGGGCACCTGGGTGGCTCAGTCGGTTAAGCATCGACTTTGGTTCCGGCTTAGGTCATGATCTCACAGTTTATGAGTTCAAGCCCCACATTGGGACTTGAATCTTGCTTGGGATTCTCTCTCTCCTTATCTCTCTGCCCCTCCCCTTCACACTCTCTCTGTCTCTGTCTCTCTCTCAAAAATAAATAAAGATTAAAAAAAAGAAACACAAAGGTTTTTAATTTTGATGAAAACTGACACCTTTCTCCTTCTTTCCTCCCTCCCTCCCTCCTTTCTTTCTTTCTTTCTTTCTTTCTTTCTTTCTTTCTTTCCTCTTGTGGTCTTGGTGTCATATCTAAAACAAACAAACAAAAAGGAAAAGAAAAAAAAACAATGTTTAATCCAGGATCACTAAGTTTTACAGTTTCATTAAAAAAAAAAATTAAGTTTATATATTTTTGAGAGAGAGGTGGGGGGAGAGCATGAGCTGGGGAGAGACAGAGAGAGAGGGAGAGAGAATCCCAAGCAGGGATTCAGTGCAGATTCTGATGCAGGGCTGGAACCCATGAACTGTGAGACCATGACCTGAGCCAAAGTCAGACACTTAACTGCCTGAGCCACCCAGGTGTCCCAGAGTTTCATTTCTTACATTTAGGTCCATGACCCATTTTGAGTTAATTTTTATACATGATGTGAGGTAGGGACCCAACTACATTCATTCAAATATGGATATCCAGCTGCTCCTACACCATTTTTGAAAGGACTATTCTTCCGTCTTGTGGGTTTGTTTCTAGACTCTCAATTCTATTCCTGTGTCAGTGCCACACTGTCTTGATTACTGTAGTTTTGCAGTAAGTTTTGAAATGGTAAAGTTGGTGTAAGTCTTTCAACTTTGTTCTTTTTCAAGATTGAATTGGCTGCTATGGATCCTTTGCAATTCTATGTGAATTTTAAGACCAGTTTGCAACTTCTGCAGAAAGGGCAGGTAGGGTTTTAATAGGGACTGCATTAAATCTGTAGATCATTCGAAGGAGTATTGCCATCTTAACAATATTAAGTCTTTCGATCCATGGACACAAGGTGACTTTCCATTTATGTAGGTCTTCTTTAATTTCTTTTAATGATGTTTTGTAGTTTTCAATGTACACGCCTGGGACTTCTTTTGTTAAAGATACTCCTATTGTATACTCTTCTATATGATTGTAGACAAAATTATTTTCTTTTTTTTTTTTAACGTTTATTTATTTTTGAGACAGAGAGAGACAGAGCATGAACGGGGGAGGGTCAGAGAGAGGGAGACACAGAATCCGAAACAGGCTCCAGGCTCTGAGCTGTCAGCACAGAGCCCGACGTGGGGCTCGAACTCACAGACCGCGAGATCGTGACCTGGCTGAAGTCGGACGCTTAACCAACTGAGCCACCCAGGCGCCCCAACAAAATTATTTTCTATATTTAATTTTTGTAGTGTTATAATAAGTTTCTATATTTAATTTTTGTAGTGTTACAATAAGTTTTTGAGGGAAATTAATTGACAAAGCTTACAAGCCTGTCCTGTGCAACTTTGGGATTGCTCGACTCCTAAAGCAAACTATGAGCTCCCAAAGCTTCACCACCAGGAAACAGGCTGTGAAAGCTGTACCCTCACTTTCCCGGGAAGGGCATATTCTCCAATGCCCTCTTCAGATGTGGCCCTAGAGGACAACAGACAAGGAAGGAACTCCCAGAAGGCAAAGCCAGGGGCCACAGGGAGTAATAGATAAAGGAGATGTTTGTGGGTAATCAGTACCAAGGAACACACTCCTTTGAGATGCAGGGAACCTTTGGAATTCTTGCTTAGGGGGATCTGCTAATTGCTATGTTCTTGCTATGTGTTTTCTAATTTTTCCTTTACAAATGGCAGTTAAAAATTTTTTTTAAATTATGTTTCTTTATTTTTGAGAGGCAGAGAGAGACGGAGTGCGAGCGGGGGAAGGGCAGAGAGAGAGGGGGACACAGAATCAGAAGCAGCCTCCAGGCTCTGAGCTGTCAGCAGAGAGCCTGACACGGGGCTTGAACTCACAAACCAGGAGATATGTCCTGAGCCGAAGTCGGACGCTCAACCGACTGAGCCACCCAGGCACCCCTCCAAATGGCAGTTTTAATTGTTATCCTGTTCTTATCTCTTCTTATATATGTGTATTGCTGGTGGAAGCGGCAAATAGATAACTTGCTTTTTAGTTTATATGTCACTGGACTGATATCTGAGCTTCATACAAAGATCTGACAGTCACCAAGAGGGTCCGGGCTTTGAGCTGGTTGCAATAATGAATGAGACCTTGTGGATGTGGGCTGTGGGCAGGAGATTAACGTGTTCCATGTGTGGGAGAAGAGGGCATGTTTATTTGGGTGGCCAGAGGTGCAGGCCATGTCAAAAAACAATAGCTTTTCTTTGCTAGCAACTCTCCTCTTCTTCAACAGTGGCAGAATGTTTAAGCGGACACAATGCTACCCACCAAAAGACTGTATTTCCTAACTTCCTTTGCAACTCGGTGTGTGTCTTGATCCGGTCTGAGGGCAATGCAGCGTGAATGGACATGATGCGTGCCACTTTCAGGCCATGTTCTTCAGTGGAAACAGGAATATCTTCTGCTTCCCCTTTTCTCTTTCCTTCTGGCTGGGAGGTTGCAGAGCTGGCAAGGGCGGGAGCAGCCAACTTGGAGGGGAACTGTGAATTAAGGATGGCAGAGCAACAGATGGAAGAGGTGACCACATCCCCCCTGTACTGCCTTCCTAGCCTTCTCATGCAGGAGTTAAACTTCTGCTTAGCTGATACACAGTCTTTGGGGACTTCCATGCTATAGCAGCCTAACTAACACAAAAGTTCGTTGTTTTTTAAGATGGGAGAGACTAGAGCATGTTTGTACTCATGGAAAAAACCAACCAGAGACAGAGAGATTGATGAGTAGAGAGCGAGGGGATAACTAAAAAGCAAAGTCCTTGAGGATATGAGAAGGGATGGGATCCAGGGACCAGGGGATGGGATTCTTCTTGGGTGGAAGAAACTGGGAGTCTTCTCCCATTGTGATAGGAAAAATAAGAAAAATTGGTGCAGGTGCAGAGAGATTTGTGGATTCAGTGGTGGGAGGCTGAGAGAGGTTCAATATACGTGCAAGAAAGTCATGTCATGATAACCCATGGAATCTTGATTTTATTGGGTTCCTCCACACAGCACTGGTTCCCTGACACATTCACCATTGATCCATGCATGGCTAATTTTTATTTAATTAGTTATTTGTAATGATGTCATAGGCATCTGCAAAATCACCACTCAAACAAAAGCCTTGACAATAACCCACATCTTACATATGGATCCTCCTCCCTATCCAAGCCCCCTGTCTCCCCCACCCACAGTGACTATCATTCTGAATCCTGTGTGTCACATTCCCTTTCTTTCCTTTTTATATAGTTTTATTGTGCCTTTGTGTATCTCCAAATGTTATATACAGACATTTTTATATTAACCATCTTTAACCTCATTAAAAGAGTATCATTCTCTATGTAATCTTTGGGGATTTACATTTTTCACTTAATTATATATTGCTAAGATTTATCTATTTGTTTTCTGTTGCTGTGGTTCTTTGTTTAACCTGCTGTATGATACTCCATTGTGTGAATACACCACAGTTTATTCACCCACAAATCAGAGAATCTGGGAAAGAAGAGAAGTGAAAACAGGAGGGTGCTGGCAGATAGAAAGTGAAGGAATCATCAGGCTGGAGAGTTGTCTGAGACCAGAGAACTCTTTTGGGGCACTTGGGCTGAGGAGCACAAAGGCTCACAGGTGGTGGATGGGGAGTGGGAGATGGGACTTCTCATTTCAGAAGCAGTGAGGCTTTGGGTGACCATAAAGTCTTCAGGAATAAATGTGGTGATGGAGAGCTAAGGCTGGGATTATTGGAGATCAAGGTGAAGGAAGCGAGAGGTCAAGGCGTGGATATGTTTGTTTAGGATAGTGGCAGGTGGGGGTAGGGGGTAGAGGAAAAGATGAAGAGGCTGGAGCCGGGGTCTTGAGTTGGGGGGGGGGGCGGAGGAGCACACCTGGGAGGCTGAGAGAAGACAGAGACAAAGAGCCAGGAAGGTAGCGCAGGCAGCAGCAGTGTCAATGGTGTGGGGCTTTACAAGAGGATGGGAGTATGGGCTGGAAACGACAATAGGAATAATAAAGAAAAACCCCACCTTTTAGTCCTAAGGTGCAGAGTATGTGAAGATAAACAGCCTCCCTTGAGAGAGCTGTGGGGAGGTGGTGGCTCCGGACCAGCAGAGGAGGAGACATTCCAAGAAGAGGTTGAAGACATAGGGGAGTGTGCTGACTGTTGCAAGAGCTCCCAAGTGCGTTGTGCAAGAGAAGAAGGGAGGGGCACAGCAGGTGAGGCAAGCAGGCAGGTCAGGACTCAGGTGAGGCAGGGAAGCTGTGAAGGGAAGGGAGACCCTAGCTTTCATGGAAGGCCAGCCTTGGCTATCCCTCACAAGCTAGGAGCAGGGTCATCGCTCGCATCTTGCCCTCCCTGTGTCACCATTCCTGCTTGTCCCTCAGTTTTTTATTATTTTTTTTTTTAATGTTTATTTATTTTTGAGAGAGACAGTACAAGCGGGGAAGGGCAGAGAGAGACAAAGAGACAGAGAACCCAGAGTCGGCTCTAGGCTCTGAGCTGTCAGTGCAGAGCCCGATATGGGGCTTGAACTCACAAACTGTGAGATCGTGGCCTGAGCCAAAGTCAGACACTTAACCGACTGAGCCATCCCGGCGCCCCTGTCCCTCAGTCTTGATGTATCTCACGGGTAGTAAGACCAAAAGTCAATACTCTTTCCTTGGGTCCAATGCTAGTGCCAGAGGCAAACAGTGTGAAGAAGTGCCTGGGTTTGAGCTGGGACCGTAGGTCTTGTCTCCATCTCTAAGGAGATCCAGAGATGCAGCCTAGAGACCCAATGTCCCCTTCCTGCCAGTTCAGGTAGGACCTGCTAGTTCCCATGGCCCAAGGCTAGTCCAAATTGCCCTGTGAGCAGTTTTCTGACCCTACTACGAGGGTAGAGACTCCGTTTTGGCTCTTAGGGAGGCCTTCTCTAGGGGAGGAAAGTTTGGGGGCAAAGAAGGAGTAAAGTCAGCAGCTTGGAATCAAGGACAGCTGTAAGAAAGACTTGGGCCTGCCTGCTGTTGTTCTTAAACACAATCAGTACTGAAGAAAGGAAAAGAGCCCAGCCCAGTCCCAGCCTGTGTTTTTACGGTCCAAAGCAATGTTTCCTTCTGGATTTCCCAAATGGGTTCACCTCAATTAACCTTCTTCGAGTATAAATGCTTGGCATGAGGGTGGGGGATCATCAGATACAAAGTCCTTCGATTAGTTTCTGTGCCTCATCTCCTACACTAACCTCAAATATGACCAGCCACTGGCTGACGCTTTCTTTTCCTGCCCTCAGGACCATGGGTCATGAAGATCCGAGTAGGAGCCCAGGGATGGAACACTCCCAGGTGGCAGGAGAAGAGGCAGTTATGGGCCTGTCCCTCCATAGTTCAGCTCTCAGTAACTCGGTGCACTCAATTCCCTGCCTCGGGGGAAGATGGGCTGTCTGCTGTGTTTGCCCACCCAAATGGGAGGTGTGCAATTTGTATCATGGAGGCAGGAAGGGGCAATGACTTTATATTTATCCATGGCTCTAGCTCTCAGCAGCCCCCCAGTCTGATGAGAGAGCCATGGCCTCCGCTCTATAGGAGCCCCTGAGCCAACGAAGTCTGGTCCAACCGACATGCAAAACACTTTGGAACATGCCCATTGAGATGGAGTCAGGATGTCGGCAGAAAGATAAATAACTTTTCAGGAAGGGAGAGCAGATCTGGTGCTGTGGTGCGTCTTGTCACATTCTCAGCAAAGTGTGGGCTGGTCACAGACAGCATTTTTCTGGGTTTGGATGGAGGTGTCTGGGTCAGGGAACAAATTCAGTGCTGGATACAAGAGATGGAGTTTTCAGCCTGCATCAGTGGGTACCAAGAAAAGGTCCCAAGATGCATTACTTAGAATATAGACTTGACAGGGGCGCCTGGGTGGCGCAGTCGGTTAAGCGTCCGACTTCAGCCAGGTCACGATCTCGCGGTCCGTGAGTTCGAGCCCCGCGTCGGGCTCTGGGCTGATGGCTCGGAGCCTGGAGCCTGTTTCCGATTCTGTGTCTCCCTCTCTCTCTGCCCCTCCCCTGTTCATGCTCTGTCTCTCTCTGTCCCAAAAATAAATAAACGTTGAAAAAAAAATTTAAAAAAAAAAAATTAAAAAAAAAAAAAAAAAAGAATATAGACTTGACATATGTTAACAGGGATCCAAAACAAGAGTGGCTCAAACAAGATAAATGTTCATTTCCTCTTGTGTAGCAGTCCAGGCAGAAACAATCTGGGGCCAAAATGGCACTAAAGACTCAGGCTTCTGTTAACTAACTTGCTACTATGCCATCTGTATGGTTCTGTTCTCACCCATAGGATCCAGGGTGGTTCACCAGCACAAGAGTTTCCAGTCTGCATGGAGTTGGGGTGAAGGGTTAAGAGGGGCTGCTCCCCTCCTTTTAAGGACAGCATCTGGAAGTGCACCCCTTGTTTTGCTCATACCCCATTGGTCAGAACTCTTAGATACTCAGCTATCCTTCACTGTAAGGGAGTCTGGGAAATGTAGTTTTTATTCCAGGTAGCCGTGTATCCAGTAAACATTTTGTTTATTGGAGAAAAGGAAAAAATTGTTATTGGGAGCCAACTAGCAGTTCTGCCACATGAAACTCCAAGTGCATGTTAAGGAGGTTCTCATGTTTGTCTTCCCTGGACCTCATTCCTCCTGGCCACAGGGTTAGGCAAGTGACTCAGTCTGAGAAAATCACAGTAAGGCATCCTCCCAGCCACAGCCATTGGTCCAGGACTAGGCACATGACTCGAGCAGAGCCAATCAGAGTTCTTCCTCAGGACTTTTTCCTAACCAAATCTGGTAGCAGCCGGTGGGATTTCCTTTCTGGTATGAGAATGCAAATTCATACTCTGAGAATGCAAATCTGAACGGCCCAAGGTCATTTTCCCTACCAGAGCAAGGCAAAGCCTATCTGCTGAAGAAATGGTGCCTCCAGCCTCTGAGAGACACAGGGAGGAGAGAATCCCACCGGGGTAAGTAGGCCTCATTCTAGACCTCCCTGGGGCCTGCTTCATCCTTGCCCTGACTGAGCCAGAGAGTCAAGTCTGGCTCACCTTTTAGTCTATACCACCAGTCTATACCAAAAAGTCTATACCACCTTTTAGCCAAGCTGATTCAAAGGTGGGTTTGGCCATCTACAACCCAGTGTCCTGACTTATCATGGTACTGAAAGTGATGTATTCTCTCCCTAGGGGAATCAGTGGGGTGGGGGTGGAAGATAGACACAGCTGAGATTGAAAACCTGGAAGGAAAGAATGTGGGCCCCAGCCAAGCTGTATCTTTCTCCTGCACATTGGCCCTAAGGCATCTGAAGTTCCCACACAGCATCTCACAGTAAAGGCGCTCTGCTGGGTTTCTTTCCATATTCTAGTCCATCCTGTTTCCTGAAAGGCAGCCCTCCGCCAAGGAGCCAGCCCAGCTGCGAGGAGGGGGCCTGATGAGGGGCAACCCTCACAAAGGGCCCTTTCTCAGCTAGTCCAGGCTGTTATCAGCCAAACCTAAACTCTGACTCACCTGCATCCGTGGGCAGCCCCGTAGGTGGAGCTGCCTGATTCCCCATCTGGGCCTTCCTGCCTCAGGACCTGTGAGTGGGGGCAGACTCCCAATAAAGGTTCATTGTCTTCTGTCCCCTCACGCTATCAGGGTTCTGTCCAAGACCTTCCTGAGACCCCCTCTTCCTAGTCCCTTCTCTCACCCCCTGTCTCCGGCCCTGGTCCCTCGGGGCACCCTCCCATCCCCACCTCACCTTGTAGACCAGCATAAACTCTGCAGGGGAGACAGGGTGGAGGCTGGGGGAGGAAGGGAATGTGCAGGAGGCTACTTGCTCCAACTCAGTAGGAATGAGGGCTGAATCTGAGAATGTCCTGTACCTCCCAACCTATGAACCCCCCCACCCCTCCCCAGTTCCCTGGGGCCTCCTGAGTCCCCCACCCACCACAGACAGCAACCAAGCTGTCTTGGGCCTGTGGTGTCACCTGGTGGCCAGCCTCGGAACTCTCTGGCTCCCAACTTCTCCACTTCCTTTATTTTCTTTTCAGGTTTTGTGGGGATGGAGTCACATATGTGTCATAATCTCCATTTTCTCTCTGTATTTGTTGTTTGTTTCTTGGGTTTTTTTTTTTTTTTTCCCACATTTCAGTTCAGCTCATTCTTCCTCGGGCCATCTTGAAAACCCAAATCACACACCCTTGTATCTGCTTTTTTCATCTCCTCCCTAACAACTCTGCCCCAGTTACCCCAGGAGGACCTTTCCCCACCGTTTACTCTGTCTACCTAAACAATCCCGATTGACTGAGTGTTAGGATGGAGCCAGGCCTTCCCTGTGTCAAGAAAAAAGCAGACTGAATGTCAGAAAGATTAATTAGAATGACAAAGAACAAAGGCTTTCAGCCTCTAAAGCCCTTGAAGAGCACCTCGAAGTTCCCTCAGAAGGTCCCACCCATCTCTTTATACTCCTGTTAAGAAACCTGCTTTCCCTCAAGCACCAGCTTTCACGAGAGAATAAACAGACTTTTCTAGATCAGCATTATTATTTTTCCATTTCTACCTACAGGTCTTGCAACAGTAGGGTTCTCTTTTTTTCCCCATGCAAGTGTGTGGCAACCCAGCTTTGTGATGGGCATTACCACCCGACCTGGAAAATGAAGCCCCCCTTCATGCCTCTGAGTCCTCGCTTTTCTATTGGCTCATTGTCTGGAATGTCATGTCATTTCACAGAAACAAAGTTTTGAAATATAACTCATCGGTAAGCTGGGACTGCCTGATGGTAGACCTTTAAGATAATGAGATACTTTTCAGGGCAGGCTGGTGGCTGGTTGGTGTTGTATTAGACAGGCTGATGCAGGGGAACTATCTGATTTCCCAAGAAATGGAAATCTGGACACCCCCCCGCCCCACTAGAAGCCTTGTGGCTTCCAGAATGGGCTGGGCCAGTGGGCTAAGGTTATGGGGAGGGGGTATGGAGTGAAGAATTCAGTGGTGCTGTGGACACAAAGACCAGGTAGACAGAATGTGAGAAGGGCCGAGCTGAGCGTGGGGTGCTGGAGAGAAGTTTTAGGACTGAGATCTGGAGAGACAAACCCAACCACCATTTGTTAAGTACCTTCTACCTGTCAGGAAGGACCCAACAGGGAAACGTGTGGGTGCCCCAAGCACAGAATAATATAATCTTATGTCCCATCAAACTGATCTTCTTTTACTATCAGTTCAACTTGAATGCAGTGGAATTGGGCCCTGCCTAGAAGAAGGGCGGGGGGGGGGGGGGGCATGGACAGAGAAGCGGATCCCTGTTGCCAACACTCCATCTTCTCTGAGTGGTTCAGCTCTCACCCCAAACCTGCATGCTGCAATTAGACAAACAAAATCTTTTTAGAGACCCTGCTCCCAAACTCCTTAGAAAACAGCTCAGAGACTGTTGTTATTCTACCCTTCTTTTTGGGGGGGTCTACCCAGCACCCCATTGCAGGTAGATGATTAGAGCAGAGTATACAACTGTCCCTTAGAGGAGTTCCAGCCATGATTTTCTTTATCTCCTTACATCTGCAGTGATGTTTGGGTGCCTTGTAAAGATGGCACCCTAGCCAGCTGCCTGGCTGTCTGACCCCTTAAACCAGCCCTGGTGCTGGGCACTGAGAATGCCGTCTCCCTGCCATATAAGTAGCATGATCTCCATTCTACCTGGGGAAACTGAGGCTGGTGGAGATTCGGTGACCTGCCTGAGAGGCCCACAGCTGTGAGCAAGCCCCACCTTGGAGCTAAGATCTGAATTCAGGCTCACCCATGTTATTCCAAAGCCTGACTCTTCTTCACTTCTCCCCCTCCCCCAGGAGCAAATGGAAAGAAAAAGCCACTGAGAGCTGAAGCCCTCTGAGAGACAGGAGGTGGAGGTTTGAACGGGGAGTTGTAAGAAGCTGTCAGAGACCCAATGGGTGCAAGGAAGCTGGGTGCCTAGCAGCACTGCAAGATGGTCCAGGGTGGGGTGAGCAGAGCCAGTGTGGGCTCCCAGTGTGTGGGAGGGTGAAGAAAGCTTGGTTGGGGGGAGTGTGCGATGCAGCCAAGCCAAGGCCCTTCCTTCACACGCAGGCACGCTAGCAACAGCCACTGACAGGACAGGGTGAGCCTGGGTTTGGCAAAAAGAGCTAGAGCCCAAGGGGATCTTTGCAGGAGAAATCTCCCCTTCAGCCCTGGATTGGAGGCTGCAGAAAGTCATTCGGGCCCGGTGGAGGCAGGATACTGAGTGCCCTGGAGCTGGCCCCCCGTTGGTCCCCCACTCTTTCCTCCTTTCCCTTCCCTCCAACCCCCGCCCCAGTCCAGGCTGGCACAGCTCCAGGACCTGGCAGCCTGTTCCTGGACTCCCCAGCAGAGGGCTCCAGAGCAGAGCTCAGGAGGGTTGGGTGGGGAAGGCAATCTGGCCTCCTTCCCTGAAGGGAGGCGCAGGAAGTCCTGGGCCCTCCACTCAGCTCACAGGTGTCCAGGTGTCCATATGTGTGGGTGGTCTTTACTCTGGCACGGCTGTGTCTGCACAAGTGTGGGTGCACGTAAGTGTGTAAAGTGCACGTATCTGGGTTTGTGGGCATGTAGATGTCTGCCAGTGCGTGTGCAGGACTGCTTGTTTATAAGTGGATCAGGTGGTTGGCTTGTGCACGTACGTTTGCTCATTTCTTCCTCGCACACACTGGCGCTGCTCATGAGCCTATGTGTATGTGTATGCCCATGTGATTTGTGTATTGGTATTTACGCTTGGGCTTGTAAGGAGAAAAGAGGAAAATAAGTGATGGGGATGTGCTGTGGAACCTAAACATTTCTCAGGGACAGGGACGTCCTCTGTACCATCCCAGATGTCACGGTGTGTCCACAGCCCTCTGGCAGATGGTTCCCGGCCCTCCTCAGCTTTGCTCCCTGCCCTGTGAAAATCCATGTGTGTGAGTGTACATAACTGTGACTTTTTTGATAGGGATTGAATTATTTTTTCCTGGAGAGAAAAATGTTGACGTGCCTTTGGAGGATCGTCTGCCCAGAAAATCCCTCGATGCATGAAGAAGGCATGTTCTTCTCTTTTTTCTAGCACACACACACACACACACACACACACATACACACATACCCCCTCAGACTCAGAGGCTTGGGATCTCCCCAAGTGTAGTGTTTGAGGCTCCTTAGGGCCTCACCTGCACCACTCACCCAGTTGCATCCGGCACAGGACAAGCATTCCACAGAGCTGGCCCGCAGGATCGGAGAACAGACTCAGCCATGTGTCTCCAGGCAAGTTGGGGCTTCCTGTTACTGCTGTAACAAATCTCCACACACTAAGTGGCTTAAAACAAAACAAATGTATTCTCTCACAATTCTATAGGTTAGATGTCCAAAATCAGTCTGACGGGGCTAAAGTTAAGCTGTCGGCAGGGCCGGTTCCTTCTGGAAGTTCCAGGAGACAACCCGTCTGCTTGCCATTCTCAGCTGCCAGTGGCTGCCTGCATTCTCTGGCTGTGGCCCCTTCCTCCATCTTCCAAGGGACTCCTTCCAATCTCTGCTCTGTCAACACGTTGCCTTTTCCTCTATTCTGACCCTCCTGCATCCTCCTGTGCTTGTGATTACTTTGGGCCCACCTGAAGGACCCCCATCTCCAGAGCCTTAATTTAACCACACCTGTAAAGCAACTTTTGCTGTGTAAGAACATTCTCAGGTTCTGGGGATTACCTGGCCATGTCTGGGAGCCATTATTCAGCCTTCTATAGCATGTGACCTTCTCTGGACCTCACCTGTGGCTTCAGAGGGTCAGTCTCTACAGGCCACTTCTAGCGCTGATGCCAGGAGGCTGAGTCTCTGCCTTATTGGACCTCAGGTGAGATGGGTCCAGCCCACCTCTCTGCTCATCGTTGAGTCTCTGGCACTCACGCTGTCTCCTCTGCCTCATCAGAAGGGAAGCCCTGTCTACTCTGCATCCTCAGTCTATACCTGAGAAGCATCTTCGACCTGTGAAGAATTCGTCCAACCCCAACTTAGTTTAAGATCTGAATTGTACCTGTCTCCAAAGCAGGCTCCTCGACTGCCTTATCTGTGATGTGGGGACAAGAATCCTGGACCCAATTCGAGGATGCTGGGTAGGAATCCAAAATGTCTGAGTGGGAGAGGCAGAGAGATGTGGGAACTCACTCCTGCAGCCGCCCCCATTGGATCATCTTCCCAGAGCTCTCAGGCCACCCCAGTCACAATCAGGACTTAAAAGTCCCTCACGAGGGAGAGTGAGAGAGGGACAATGCTGAGCCAGCACAGGCAGTCCCGTGGGACCCAGTTTGTCAGGTTGATGCCCTCAGAGGTCTCTTGAGTGAAGTGCCTCTTTGGGCCAGACCTTCCTTCCCTCCTTCCTTCCTTCCTTTCCCTGACATATGTCAGGCACAGGATCAGAGCTAGAGAGGGTCAGTCCTCCTGCCTGTGAAAAGTCAGTGGGAAGACAGCCATGCAAATACTCCCTCCCAAGCAGTGTGCTGGGTACTGGTCCCTGGAGTTCCCTAAAGCCCTGTAGAAGCCAAAGGAGGCTGTCTAAGGTGTCAGGAGGGCTTCTTGGGACCTCCAGGGACCAGTATCCAGCATATACCTGCATATACCATGTGGAGAGAGACAGCCATGGTTTATTTAGCTCATGTTGTTACCATTGCTTGATATTTCTCCACTCCTCTCCTGGATAGCTCTGACCCAGGTGCCACCTCCTCCAGGAAGTCTTCCTTGAAGTCTGGGGAGGCCAAATCCCCTCCTTGATGCACCCTGCAGAGAAGCTCATGGTATCTAGGTGAGGGGCTGATTTTATCCTGCAGGCAAGAGAAGACCACTGTCCTGGAGGGACTTAGAGTGAGAGAGGGACAGCATCTAGTGACATGGAGCTGGGGTCCTCAGCCTGCTTTTGAAGAGTAGATGCCCTCCCACCCCCCAGTTCACCCAGTCCATACCCCTCTCTGCTGAGGGGGTGCCAAGGCTGCTTTCATTGCTTAGCAGTGGTGGGGCTGGGACCAGAAGTCAACTCTCCTGATTTTAGCCCAATGCCCTTTCCAGGAACCATCCTGTCCTGAGGGTGGCCATGTCCTGGCCACCTCTGTGTCCACAAGCACTTGGTGAATTGATGTGAGGGGAGCAATCATGGGGGACCTGAGCCCGCCAGAGAGGAGACCCCAGAAAGCACATTGCATTCATGTCAGTTTGGTCACACACCGCCCTAACTCCCAAAGGGATGCCCAGGTCTCCCATGATTCCTTCCATGGCAGAGACATGCAGAGAAAGATCTGGATCCAATTCCTGGCTCTGCCTCTGAATGACGTGTGTGACTTTTGGAGCTCCTATTTCCTCGTCGGCAAAATGGGGGCAATAACTGGGCATCCCCCTTGAGCGTGTTTGGACTACTAAGTAAGATAACGTGTGAGAAGTCTTCAGTGCACTGGCTGGCATGCCTTGTGACTCTGAGTATGATTCTCTGTCACCTGAGCCCCCACCGTTCCTTCTCCATGCTCCCATTCTGTGGGCTCAGACTTTTGGAACAGAGGACACGGTCTCGTTAAACTGATTCATGCTGATTGTAGCCCTAGTCCTCCCCAAAGAGATTCTGATTCACTCGGTCTGGGATGCGTCCCCACACTTACTACTTTTATTGATCTTTACTTTTTAACAAACATCCCGGGTGATCCTGACGTTTAACTGGGTTTAGGAGCCTCTAGAATGAGTAGTAGTGATGGAATTAATAAAGGCCAAACTGTGCCCTCGAAAATGGGGGTTCAGCTTAGAGACACCTTCCGTGGCCCCTGGAACCACAGCAAGTAGGACCTTCTTCCTCTCCATGGTGGGGGTGGCGTTCCTCCAGAGAGGCTCTGCTGGAAGGGGGTGGGGGCAGCACCAGCTGTGTCCTCTCCTGCAGCTGTTCCAGTGCCATGGCCCAGTGGAAATGACTGTGAAATTCATTCTCCACGTCTCCTAGAGCTGAGCCAGGTGCTTACTGGTCAGAGGGGCCAATCCCACCAGACAGGAGAAATATGCCCACCCACCTCCACTTAGCGCAGGATTCCCCCAAACCCTGCCTCCCTGGGCCCACAAGTGCCTTTTGTCCCCGGTCAATTCATGCCTTCCCATGGGGAGACTCTCTTTACTCGGTGTCCAGAAACGCCCCGCTCTTGCATTTCTGCAGGTTCACTAGGAACCATTTGGCTTCGGAAGGGGGTCGGGTCCCTCAGCCCGGGGACGTCCTGAGGCCCAGGACAGAGCTGGTTGCTCTGGGAACACGGGAGGCCAGCAAAGCTGCCTATTGGGATGACCGTGGGCCCGGCAGATTTCACTCATCCCTGCGAGGGAGAGCGGGTGGGGGCCTTCCCTGCATCAGGGAACTCAGCCTTTTTATTAGCTGCAGGGAGGTGCAGGAGCAGGGCTTTGGCTGAGGAAGAAGGGAAAGGCCCAGAATGAGAGCACTGTCCTCTGCCAAGGACACAGACTGTTGACGTGGGAGAGATGGGTGCAGCCTCTGGATGGAGTCCACGGTGAGGAGGAAATGGTTTTCACTGAAAAACAAAGTTGAAAAACAGTTTACCGAAGGGAAGAGAAAGAGGGAAAAAAAAACCCTCAAACTGTCTGATCATCAAAATCACCTGGGTAGTTGGTTAAAAATACAAATTCCAAAACTGGTTCCAAGTCAATAAAATATTATTCTTGGTAGCTCTGGGTTTCTTTTCCTTGTGGTTTAAAAATGTAGATCCCTTGTCAATTATCTCTCCCTAAAGCTGGGGAAAAAATTAAGTTACACGTAAAAACAGTAGAAGAACTAAAATCCGTTGTACAACAAGAAAACTTTTCAGAAGGGGAAGAGGGGGCCGGGAATGAAATCTTTACCTTTCTAAACGGGACATCGCTATTTGAACTTGAACAATTAATCATATAATAATCTTTGTTTTGTAAATTAAAGGAGGACCTGCCATAGGACCTACAATGAGAACCACTCTTAAAAATGTGGATTTCCACTCACATAGCTTGGAAGGTGCCCAGGCAGGTGGGTGTCAGGGGTGAAAGAAGCGATGATTTATGAAATTGACAACAACGTGGATTGTTTCTCATCTCCCCGTTGGGCTTGGGGGAGAACGGAGGGAAGGAGACACAACAGGATGGGACGAAAATAAAATCCTAAAAGCAACTTGTCTCCGGCCAGGGTGGGTCTTCCTCAAGATGCATCTGTCCTCTCCTTCCTTCTAGTTCAGGTTTCTTGAGTGAGTTGTCTCCTGTCACCCTCTCTTTTTCCTCCCCTCTTTCCTTTCTCCATTGGCCCCTGGCCACCCAAACAGTGGAAGGCTGAATAAGCCACCTCCCCCCACCCGCAAGATGTTCATGTCCTACTCCCCGGAACCCGTCAGTGTCACCTTGTATGGAACTTTGCCCATGCGATTAAGTTAAGGATCTTAAGACAGAGAGGTTATGTTGGGTTGTCCAGGTCTGTCTTCTGCAATCAGGGGTCCTCTAAGAGGAAGCAGAGGTCAAAGAGAAGGTGAGGTGTTGTCAGAGGGATTGCATGATGCTCTTTGAAGATGGAGGGAAGGGCCACAAGCCAAGGAATACAGATGGCCACTGGGGCAAAAAACAAAACAAAACAAAACAAAAAGCCTGGAGCCTCCAGAAGGAACCAGTCCTGGCAAAACCTTGACTGTAGCTCAGTGAGACTGATTTTTTTTTTTTTAATTTTTTTTTTCAACGTTTTATTATTTATTTTTTGGGACAGAGAGAGACAGAGCATGAACGGGGGAGGGGCAGAGAGAGAGGGAGACACAGAATCGGAAACAGGCTCCAGGCTCTGAGCCATCAGCCCAGAGCCCGACGCGGGGCTCGAACTCACGGACCGCGAGATCGTGACCTGGCTGAAGTCGGACGCTTAACCGACTGCGCCACCCAGGCGCCCCTCAGTGAGACTGATTTTAAACTTCAGACCTACAGAACCGTGAGGGAGTAAATCCATATTGTTTGAGTCGCCCAGCTTGTGGTGATTCATTACACAGCAATAGAAAAGTCATATACCCCTTCCCCCCTGCCCTGTCCACCCCCCACTGGCCCTTGCCCAGGTCTCCAGGGACTCAACTCTTGCCAATCCATGGCTTTATCAGCACTTCTCTCTCTTGACTGAACTCTTGACTATGTTTGATGTTTTCCTCATTGCTCTTTCTTAAATCCTGTGACTGTCCACTCCCATGGTCTTCTCTTGCCTCTTGGACCCTCCTCTGCAGCCCCTCCCCAGCACCCTCCTACCCCACCTTCAAAGTGGCTGTGTGCCCCAGCATTCTCTTCTCAACTCTCTTCTCTTCTCACTGTCTACTTTTGTCCCAGTGATAATCCCAAATGGAGGCCATGGGCTTTACACCCCAATATCCCGCCAGAGGGTCCCCCTGCTCCCTAGTCAGCAAACCAGTATTTCTCTCTGAAGTGCATTTCTCACTTTTCCTTGCCTGTTGAAATTTGGCTCACTTGTTTATTTTTCAAGGCCTGGTTCAAACGGCACCTCCTCCAGGAAGTCTTCCGAGTCTGCCATGCCATATGCTTGGTTTTTACAGTTTTATTTTATTTTCAATGAATGAACTTTACTTTTTAGAGCAGTTTTAGGTTCACAGCAAAATTAGGCTTAAAGCACAGCAAGTTCCTGTGCAGCACTGATTTTTCATAAGATATTGTATGACCAGCTTTTATTGACATCTTATTTATTCTTCTCAACAACTCTGTGAGGCAAGGATGTGTTTTCTTGTCTTCCTTCCTTTCTTTCTCTCTCTCTCTCTCCCTCCCTTCCTCCTTTCTTCCTTCCTCCCTCCCTTCCCCCTTCCTTCCTTCCTTCCTTCCTTCCTTCCTTCCTTCCTTCCTTCCTTCCTTCCCTCCTCTCTCTCTCTCTCTCTCTCTCCAGCTTTACTGAGATATAATTGAACAAATAAAAGTTGCATATATTTACGGGGCGCCAGGGCGGCTCAGTGGGTTAAGCCTCCGACTCCTGATTTCGGCTCAGATCTCACAGTTCGTGAGTTCCAGCCCTGCATTGGGCTGTAAGCTGACAGTGCAGAGTCTGGTTGGGATTCTCTCTCTCCCTCACTCTGCCCTTCCCCTGCTCTCTCTCTCTCTCAAAAAATAAACTAAAAAAAATGATTTAAAAAGTTGCATATATTTAGGGTGTGCCATGTCACATGTATACATTGTGAAATGATTGCCACAACAAAGGTAGTTAACATATCCATCACTTCACACAGTCACCTTCGTGTGTGTGTGTGTGTGTGTGTGCGTGTGAAAACAATTGAGAATTGAGATCTCCTCTCTTAGCAAATTTCAAGTACACAATATAGACTTATTCACTATAATCACCATGTTGTATGTTAGATCTCCAGAACCTTCTCATCTTATAGCTAAAAGTCTGTACCCATTGACCAACATCTCCCCATTTCCCCCGTACCGCAGCCCTTGGCTACCTCCGTTCCACTCTCTGCTTCTATGAGTTGGACTTGTTTAGATTCCGCATTAAGTGAGGTCATGCAATGCTTGTCTTCCTCTGCTTCGCTTTTTTGACTCTGCACACTGTCCTCCATGTCGAGCCTTGTCACAAACGACAAGATTTCCTTGCCAGCTCATTGACTCTGCCCATCTGTTGGCCCCACGGGGTTGTGAGCCTCTTAGAAGCAGCCTTGTGGCCTGGTCAGCCTTGGGCACTCGGCACTCAGCATAGTGGAATGGAGCTCTAGAACATGCTCTCCTTCCTCACGACCTTGATATGAACACCTGATCAGGTAGTAGAACCTCTGCTATTATTCTCTTGTCTTCTGCCACCGGAGGGTCCCCTAACCTTCAAGGTTCATGACAAGAGATGACAAGTGTGCCACATGATGCCGGTGGCCCAGTGGGAGCTCCCTCTTGTAATGGGGATGCTGCTAGCTCTGTGACCTCATTCCCTATGCTGTCCCCTGTTCACCCTGTTCCAGCCATACTGGCTCCTGATGTCTACTCAAACATACCAATCTCGCTCCTGCCTCAGGATCTGCTCCCTCTGCTTTGAAGGGCTTCCTCCAGAAACCCACAGGGCCTGTTCCCTCTATGTATTTGAGCTTTTGCTCAAATATCAACCCAGAGAGACCTTTGTGGATCGGCCCATCTAAAAGTTACCCACCCCTCTGTGTCACTGTCTGTCCACCTCACCTTGCTTTGGTTTCTTCTCAGCTCTTGACCGCATCAGCCATGATTTTGGGGGGCTTATTATCTGTTTCCCCCACCGGCATGCTGTTTCTTCTGGGCAGGGGCTTTGCCTCTTGGGTTATCGCTAGTTTCTCAATGATTGGTACATGGTAGATGCTCAATAAGTATTTGTTGAAAATGACTGTGGCACGAGCCCAGCCTCCTCACAGGGCCTCTGCCTCTGGTTGTGCTGGGTCACTTTCCCACGGGACGCACCCTGCTGTGGTTTGGCAACACCGGCTGGTGGAGAGAGACCTAGAGCTGTGTCTCCGAATCCCTGGTCCTGTCCTACTCTCACATCCTGCTGGCCTCTGTGCCCTGGACGCCCCATCTGGAGAGGGGGTGGGTGACGCTTACCGTATACTCCCCAGGGGACCACCACAATGGGCTGGAAGGAAATCCTCACAGAAGGGCTTCTGAGTGGGCTTGATGCTCTCACACCAAACACGGGGAACCCCCAGTAGGGCCGGCACAAGTTTTGTGCTGACCACCACGCCCAGGATAGCAGCGGCCCCTCCCTGAGCTCTCCCTGCTTGGCTTACCACTGCTCTTCCAGGACTCGGGGCATTTCTGAGAAGCTGAGGGAAGCAACCATGTGGCAGCAGCAGGGGCTGGACCCAGCCAGGGAGCACTGGGGACTGCTGACTTCAGCCTCTGCCTGGGCTCCAAGGGGCAGTTCCACAGGGTGGGTGGAGGGAGAGCACCTGGACCCCTGGAACCTTCTCTGGGTCTCAGAGCATGCAGTGAACATGGTAAAGCACCGCTCTGGAGGTTTTTACTTCTTTGGTTCAAATCAATACAATTTAACAAGCATGCATTGGTTGGAGACACCAAGAACTTTGTAGACTTGGTAATTCTATTTCTAGAAGTTTATCCTAAAGAAATTACCAGAGATATATGCAAAGATGTATGTGCAATGTTTATTAAATTATTCTGTATAATAGCAAACAGTTTGGAAATAGCTTAAATAACGATTGGACATTTGTTTAATAATCATTGTGTCGTGCAATGGGATACCATGCAATTACATTTTCAAAGACTATTTTAATGATCCAGGAAAATTCTGTTAATGCAATTTATACGGAAAAAAAATCAGACTTTTATGTTTATGTGTGTGTAAAGGACTTTAAATTCATGTATAAAATCAAAATTTTATGTGTGTATGTGTATATTTCCCCAATTTTTTTTTTAATTTTTTTTTCAACGTTTATTTATTTTTGGGACAGAGAGAGACAGAGCATGAACGGGGGAGGGGCAGAGAGAGAGGGAGACACAGAATCGGAAACAGGCTCCAGGCTCTGAGCCATCAGCCCAGAGCCCGACGCGGGGCTCGAACTCACGGACCGCAAGATCGTGACCTGGCTGAAGTCGGACGCTTAACCGACTGCGCCACCCAGGCGCCCCTATTTCCCCAATTTTATTGAAATGGTTATCAGTAATGTTTACTTCCATTTAGTGTGATGATTATGAGATGTTTTCTTTTTTTTTTTAGATTTTTAAATAGTTTTTATGATGAACCTGTATTCATATTACAATTTCAAATGTTATTGGTTTTTAGTGGGATAAAATTATTCACTGATTTCCCATCAGGCCTCAATTTGGGGCAGAAGTATGTGGAGTAATGTTAAGAAAAGCTTGGGGAGGGGCAACTGGGTGACTCAGTCAGTTAAGTGTCCGACTCTTGATTTTGGCTCAGGTCATGATCGCACAGTTCGTGGGACCAAGCCCCACGTAAGGCTCTGCACTGACACTGCAGAGCCTGCTTGGGATTCTCTCTCCCTCTTTTTCTGTCCCTCCTCCACTTGTGTGTGCATCTGAGGGTGTTTTCTCTCTCTCTCTCTCAAAGTAGATAAATAAACATTAAAAAGAAAAGAAAAGCTTGAGGATGCCAAGTAAATGTGTTTACTCTTCAAGTCTGGAAGCTTGTTAGGTCCTGGGGGACCTCTTATATGTGTAAGGTGTAAGTCCTTTGAGACGAGTGCTGTGGGGTATTTTTTATCAGGGGTCTGGCCGCAAGAATAGTGTTCTCTCCCTCTGTGTCATGGTGGGTCCTACCGGAGAGGGAGGTCATTCTCAAGATCAGGTGCCTGAGGGAAAGTGGGTCTTTCAAAGTAGGAAGTGGACCTGGGAAGAATGTGCTAAGAGTAAGATGGGATAGAGGACTCTGGGTATGGGGCCTCCATCCCCTCTGAGACTTCCCCAGAGGATGGGCAAGACCTGGGAGCCTTTGCAGGGGTCCTGGCCGAGGTGGGACAGGACACCCTTGCCTGAGGAAGCCTGGTGGTTGTATAGATCTTCCAGGTACTGTGTCTCTATTCTTGTTGTCTTCCCTCAGGGTTTAGTAATGCTGTCTGGTACATTAGCTGTGCTTTGCTAAAAGAAGCCAAAGCCTGGGTTTCTAGCTGTGCTTGGTCCAAAGAAATGAAAGCACAGTGGCATCCCAGGGGACCAGCCATGGGGAGGCGGTGAGAATGAAGACATCGGCCCAAAGAAGGGGGGTGAGCAGGTGACAAGCCTATTTGATCCAGCTGTCCCTCCCGCCTGGAAATCCTCCTTCTTGAACTATATCTTGGGGGCTCTGGTTTATAAAATAATAACAACAATACTAACTTTCAACATTTTTATCATTTGTGTACACATAAGTGCATGACTATTCTGGAAAAGTTAAAAATTCAGATAAGTAAGACCAAAAGAAAAGCAAAGGAAAAATAAAAACTCTAAAATTGCCTTTTATCTCACAGCCAGTCAGTGTTTTGGTGTATAATCTTCCAACATTTTTACTGAATCAACGTATTTTCAAAGTTGGGTTATTTTATGTCTTTATTAGCTTTTTATTTTTCTGCCTTCTATGCTATAAACTTCTTTCTATGTCATTAAGTGTTCTACAAACTCATCTTTGAAAGACTGCATTGTATGTTATTTTCTGGTTCAGAATTTATTTAACCAATCCCCTCTTGTTGAACATTTAGGTTGCTTCCAGTTTTTTAGGCTCATAGATAACACGGCAAAGTACAGCCCTGTAGCTAAATCTTTATACATCTTTGTGCGTTCCCCTAGAATAAGTCTCAGAAACAGACTCCCTGAATTAAAGGATGTTAGGTTTTGTTTCCATCCCTGTGCAAGCCCTGGGAAGGCAGAGTTATTCTGAAGGTCTCACAGCCGAGCCCTACACACAGAACTCCAGGGCCTGCTGGCCCCCAAGTCTGCATGTTCCAGATGTGCCAAAACATCCGTCGCTCCTCCCCACCCCCCCCCCCCCCCGCCCCACCACTCCCAGGCTTGGGGCTCACCCCGGAGAATGAATTATACCTCCCTGCTGGACATGAGGCCATTTGTCTTGTGCTCTGGAATCCTGATGAGATAAAATCTGGGCCGAGCACATTTCTTTATTTAATGTATTTCTGGGCAGGTGAGCCCTACCCTTGGGAATCACCTCCAGATCGGGGTTAAGAGTTTACAGGGAGAAGGAGCAGGTCACGAGGTATAGAGCAGCTCCGGGGTTCACCCCCTGCGGGTCAGAGGAGGCCCCATTTCCCACTTCAGGCTCACCCTGGCCCCAGCTCCAAACTCCCAAATCCTGCCTCTCAACCAGAGGGCACGGGAAATTTTAGGGGTCTACTTCCCATTATACAGCTAAGGCTGGTGGCAAGGATTTCACTCCTCAGAGAAGGAACTGGGTGCCTAGGGATGTACCCAAATCTCTCCTTCCGTGAGAGGTAGAATCTCCTTGCCTCACATTTCAGGGCTCTAGATACCTCTGAAAGGCCTGTCTGGTGCTGACGCCTAGACCTCAGGCCTCTGGTTTGTCTGAGCACATACAGCTCTCTCCATCTTGGGGGCTTTATCCTTGCTTTAGGCTCAAACTCTGCAAATGCTCCCCCTTGAGACTCCTCAAAGATCCAGGCTTCTCTTGTGCTCACACAACCAATTCGTCCTAACCCCACCCACCCCCTGTCCTGTGTGGCACATTTTTGACCCTCTTCAAGTATGGTGTCTCTCCAGAGATCGTGCAGAGCATGTGTCCTCTATGCCAGGGCTCCCGATCCCTGACCCCCATCAGATCGCCAGGGGAGCTCTGTAAATATTCAGGTTCCAGAGTCTCTCCTCAGAGACACAGATTCTGCAGGTCTGGAGAGATGCCCAGGAATCAATGTTCTCACAAAGGATGGTCCTCCTGACTCTTCCCACAGAGCTGTCTTCCTGTCTCTCATCTCTGCTGATGCGGGAGACAGAGCAGGGGCCTCTGGGTCAAGCAGGCCCATGGCAAGCAAAGCAACGAGAAACAGATGGTTTCAAGGCTGCTTCCTCAGGTAACTTAAGTTCAGGAGGCTCGGCAGCCAAACTGGCCTCTCCTGGCAGGGGGATTTGGCCAGGCCAACCTGAACAGCCGCACAAAGCCATCCTCACAGGCTCTCGGGCCGTGCGCCCCCAGGCGCTTGCTCGCTGGGATGCATAAGCACGCCTCTGGCCGGTCGGCCTGCAGGGGTTTGTGACCAGAGAATTAAAGTATAGTCCTCGGCTCCTGTGGACACTTCTTCTAGAAGGCGCTGGCGGCAACAGCACAGCAGGTCTGAGGAGAAAAGGGCCTCTGTGGGCCAGAGGTGGGTCTGTGCAGACAAGCCCACACATGCTGGGTGTGGGTCTCCTGTGCCAGCCCAAGGAACTCAGGAGGGTCAAACCCCTTCCCACTGCTGGCTCTCCCCCTCACTGGAGGCAAGAAGGTAAGTCTCCTTGTTTCTGCACTGGGGCCGCTGGGGAGCCCCTAGGACTATGGTGGGTAGTGTCATGACCCAGAGGTCCCTGTGGACAGTGACCTCACAGATGCCCTGCTCAGTTCTGGCCATTCCTAGTTTATGGACTTTTCACAATAAAAGCAATTTGTTAAATGTACAACAAAATTCATTCTCTATCTCAGTCTGTGGTAACTTCATCCCTTCAGTTGCCCAGACCAACGCCTTGAAGTTGTCCTTGAGTCCTTTCTCTTAGACCCCGTGTCCCATCCATCAGAGAATCCTGTCAGCTGGATTTCAACTTATTCCAGAACCCAACCACCTGTCACCACTTCTGTTCCATCATCTCTGGCCTTCTACGGGTCTCTGCTCCACGGAACAGCCACGGGAGCCTGACAGGACTGATGCAGGAGGGGCTGGTCCAGGGTCAAGCTACGCCACAGACCCTATTTGTGTCCAGGGCCCTCCTGTCCAGATTTGATTTCATCATGGCAATTCTTACCAAGGAAAGCAGTTCATCTGTCACACACAAAATGAAATTCTTTTTTGCATATCGTTAACACAGCATCATAAACGCCCCACCCCCAATTCCTCTTCAGATCCCGTGTCTTCATTTGGGGTCTACATCTACTGTCCTCATAGGGGCTCCTCTTAGGCACTGGGACTTGGAGCTGTGAGCCAGGGCAAAACACTCAGCAATCTGGGGTCCCCTCCAAGACGCTGTGACCGGGGCCAGCAGAGCCCTAACACTGTAGTGCCCTGCTTGGAATCCGCTGTGGCATGATGCCACCACAGGTGTGATGATGTACCAGATGTGCATGAATGATGTGGGGAAGCTGAGTCCCGTCCCCCGGAGGCGGGGGGGGGGGGGGGGGTGCGGAGAACACTTCCGTCTCTCTCTGTCAGCACAAGAGGGCTCCTCCTTGGAGCTTGGGTCAGGACTCATCCTTCTGTGGGGCCCCAGGCTCAGTGCTGGCTGAGACAGACAGAATAGGGTCTGTGGGATGTGTGCGGCATACACGTGTGATTACACCCCTCGCCCCGCCTCCCCCACGGCTCCTCCAGCCTGGAGCTGACAGCAATCAGGTGCAGACTCCACCCGTCCACTCTCCTACCCCAGCCCCAACTCCATTCAAGGCCAAGGCCTGCAGTGGCCCTCATGGGGCAGCTCTCCCAGACCTGCTTTTGCTTAGTCTTGTTTTCTAGGCCACCGCCGTTGGACCGGACTCCCTGGTTGCAGCCGAGCAGCCCACGTCAGGGCTTGGAGGAGCCAGGCCATCTTATCCAAGCAAGGACTTGAGCCTCAGAAAGGAGGAGGCAAACCCATGTCACCCAGCAGATCCGTGGCAGAAGGAGATGGACGCCAGATGAGTTTTTTAGCTCAGAAAGGGAGCAGGGCCAGGAAGGAAGGAGGAGCAGGGAGCTCCCAGCCAGAGCCAGTAGCTCTCCTCACCCCCAGCTCAGCCCTGAGGCTGGCCCTAGCCCACTCGCTTCCAGCCAGGCCTCCTCTGTCTTCCTGAGCCCTCAGACCTGCCAGAAGCTTCTCCCCTTCTGCTGCCTTGTGTCCATCCTCCAGGTCCACCCTCTTGCTTGCTGCTTTTGCAGACTCCAAGCAAGGGAGCAAAGGCTGGTGGGGAGAGAGGGGTCTCTGCCCGGACTCAGGCAGACTCCCTTCCAGCCAGTGGGTCTGCCCTCCCCTTGACAGATTGCCTAGAGGCATTTCCCCCCATCCTTCCCTAGCTCTGTGGCCCCCAGCCCTGACTCAGCCCATAAATTACCTGGGGATGGTCGCTGACTCAGCCAGGAAGCCCAGAGCCCTGCTCCTCACCCCAGGCCTCAACTCCACAGCTGGCTCTCATTCCAGAATACTTGGTCCCCTCCCCTCAGGAAATTCCTGGAAAATATCAGGCTTCTTCGAGGGGAGATCTCCTAACCACAGCCGCAGCAGGGAAGGGAGCCACCACAGCCCCATCCATCATCCTGCCGCCCTGGCCCTCCTCCCCCAGCCGCTGGGCCTGTGTGGGGCTGAGCGTGGAGGTGTCCGTCCCCATGAAGTGATAGGCACATGGCCGTGGAGGGATGGCGGGGCAGGGAAGAGGGAGGAGAGACCAGCCGGAGGTGAGGCAGTCAGGGCAGGCTGCTGGGAGGTGGGAGCAGTCCTAGGCCAGGAAGGATGGGGAGAACGGTTCAGTGGAGAGATGGAAAGAGTGCCCTTTCCACAGCCATTCAGGGAACGGCCCGAGCAAAGGTGAGGCAGTGGCAAGGAGACCGGCATGGATGCGGGGTTGGAGGAAGTCGGAGAATAACAGGGTGGAGGAGATTGCCAGCAAGCCCTGAGGAACAACGGTCCCTGCAACATTCCTTGGGCTCCTAGGGCCTGCTCAAGACCTCTGCACCATCACACTCCAGTCGGGCAGTAGAGGCAGGGCTGTTGCTCTCAAGGAGCCCAGGCTGAGGCACATGGCTTTGGCACCAGGGAACTCTGCGTCTAAGGTAAAGACAGACATCCAGGCCCTTCCTGCCTCCTCTGGATCCGCCTTCCCCCCCCCCCCCCCCCTTGAATACTTTCCTTGGAAAAGCCCATTAGTTAATGAGGGAAAGCCAAGTCCAGTCCACAGATAACACGTCTCTTTTTTTGGCTACTTCCCCTCAGACAATAACAACGTTTTAAAGTACAAAAATTCCTGCCCAACTTCCCCCAAGGAAGGATGGCTGAATGATGTGGCTGTGGCCATAGTAACAAAGGCACTAAGGAGAGAAACAAAGTAAGCTAGCTGACCTCAGGGGTGGGTAGTTGGCAGAGGTGTCCTGAGGTCGCTGGGCCCCCAGGGGTGGGAGGCCAGGCCAGGGTGCCGTGGGGAGGGGTTAGCTGAGTCTCCGGCGTTTATTTACTTTCCCTCGGAATGGCGGTTCTACAGAGCAAGGCAGGGAGTCAGGGAGAGCTGGGGCTGAAGACAGAAAGGTGGAGGTGGTGCCAGCCAGGCAAAGAAGGCACAGAGGGAAAGACCAGAGAAGCAGAGTGACATGGAGAGGAAAGTCCTCGAAGGCAAGGACTGGGTCTCAGCACCTCGTGTATCCTCAGCTCTGAAGCTGGGAAAGCGGCTTAATAAATGGTGTCCCCTGGGGAAGGCGCTCGTATCTGTCAAAGCCCTAAAACGTTTTATTGACATTCTTGAGTTGCATGTGGGACCACCTGACCCCACTCTAGACCCCCAGAGACAGATCTGCCTTGTTCACTGTTGCATCTGGGCACCTAGTGGGGTGGCCCTCCCCTCGCTGTCTGTTCAAGGTGTGAAAAGAAGAGGGATGTGGCCTGGGATGTGGCCTCTGGAGAGAGGCTCCAGGGCACCCGCCCCTGCTTTCTAGCCCTGTGCAGGGGCCTGTCCTGTTCCTGGAGCCTGAGGTGGGGAAGGGCAGCCTGGGAGGGTTACCTCCGTGAGCCCCAGCCCTGGGACACTGGGAGGGCTCTGCCCGCAAGGCCAGCATGGTAAGGGGGACGGGCATCCTGCCTCATTGTCACTGGCCCAGCCACACTTCCAGAAATTCTTCCTGCCAGCAAGAAGAGGAAAGAAAAGCCCGGGCAGCCTCTTGGGCTGCCAGGAAGGGGGTGGGCAAGTGGGAACCAGGTTTCCCAGAGCTCTCACGGGCCAAGCTGGAGCTCTGGGGCCTTCTGCCTGGGCCAAAGGGCCTGCTCAGCTCTGGGACAAAAGTGGGCCCGAGTGTGAGGTGTCACAAGAACTGACCAATGGAACTGAAGCTCACCACGTCTGTGCCCAGCCAGGCTGTTTGTGGCTGCAGAGCAGAGACGGGAAGAAGGAAGGCCTGGGAACTGCTAGGCTTCCCACAGGCCGTTTTTAAATGTGGGGGTCACAATAGACTGAAGATCATTTTCAATCCAGAGTAATTATTGCCTCTCCTCCTCGTTTCGTGTCTAGCCCTATAGCTCTTGAGGGGGACAGAGAGGAAAAAATATTTATTATTATTATTATTATTCTCCCATCTAGCATTTTCCTAGTGTGTTCTGTGCAGCACCAGCCTACAGGCGAAATCCTTGATAAAACAGGAAGGTTTGCGGAACTCAGCACATCAGCTACCCTCTTTGAGATTCCTGGCACACAATGTAAATATTAAATTCTCACAGAAATCCTGAAGACATTCATTTCACTTAGGTTAATCCAGCGTTTCTCAAATGTATCCAACCACAGAACCCCTTTTTCATGGGACGCCAGAAACACATTTGGGGGAAGGCTGTGTTAAAGCTTTTGAGGGATGGCTTTCTGACGTTGTTCCAGCCATGGTGCCACAAGGGTGGTGTGAGAGGGACTGGGGAAATGAGTCAGCTGGACTCTGGGTCTCCATCCCACCCCACCCACCCCAATTCAACCAGCAGTTCCTTTATTCTGCCGGGATCGGGTTTCCAACAATATATTTTTATTTGATGAAGGGCCTCCGCTGCTAAAACTAAGTTTGAGAGCCAATACTTTGTGGCTCTTCATGAATATATGAAGAAAAAGAAAAACAGAGGCCAAGTGGGGTTGGGGGTGTCTAGAAACAAAAATAGTGACATTAAAATGCAATCGATTTGCCGTGCCCGGGTGGCTCAGTAGGTTAAGCCTCCAACTTCGGCTCTGGTCATGAGTTTAAGCCCTCCCACCACCTCCCCTTGCCCCTGTCAGGCTCTGTACTGACAGCTCAAAGCCTGGAGCCTGCTTCAGATTCTGTGTCTCCCTCTCTCTCTGCCCCTCCCCCGCTTGCACTCTGTCTCTCTCTCTCTCTCTCAAAAATAAATAAACATTAAAAAAATTTTTTTAAGGAGCGCCTGGGTGGCGCAGTCGGTTAAGCGTCCGACTTCAGCCAGGTCACGATCTCGCGGTCCGTGAGTTCGAGCCCCGCGTCAGGCTCTGGGCTGATGGCTCGGAGCCTGGAGCCTGTTTCCGATTCTGTGTCTCCCTCTCTCTCTGCCCCTCCCCCGTTCATGCTCTGTCTCTCTCTGTCCCAAAAATAAATAAACGTTGAAAAAAAAATTAAAAAAAAAATTTTTTTAATACAATAGATTAAACAGAACAGGAACACAGTGTGGGAGGAAATTTCCCTGTGTGTAAATCTCAGGATGTGCTGTCCAGGTATTTTAATTCCATTTTACAGATGAAGAAACTGAGACAGGAGGAGTTGAGCTATGGGTGCAGGACTCTAACTAGATTTCTGACCAGGTGTCTTGCCACCCTTCCACAGTACTGGGGTTAGGAGAAGGGCTCCTATCCTCAGAAAACTCCCACTTTCATGGAAGAGGCAAAATCCGCCCACCAAAGAATGGCAAATGGAGGCAGTACCAATGCAGAAGCAAAGGTACTGTGGTTGGGACTGTCAGAGGGCAGAAGAGAAGGATTGGGGGAGCACGGAGCTCAGAAAGCCTTCTCTTTGAGAGCTGAAATTGCCCCCATATGTCCCAGAGCCTGGCATGATTCTGCTATATGAAAACTCATTTCTGTCTTCAGTTCTAGAGATTTCTTAGCCATTGTCTCTCTGCATATTGCCCCTCATTCTTCCCAATCTCTCTTCCTGCGATTCTACTTGGCATAGGCTGGACCTTCTCATTCTGTCCTGCACACCTCTCCCTCGTCCCTGTTTTCCACTTATTTACATCTTTGTGCTGCATTCTTGGTAAACTCTCAGATCTCCTTTTCCAGCTCTTTCTATCCCACTGAGTTTTAAATTTCAACGATACTTTTTTTATTGTGGAAGTTTTACAGTCTGGCTTTTGACACTCAAAATCCAAGAATTCTAGACTATTCCCTGAGGCAACCAATGCTGCTTGGTCAAGCCCAGGCTGGAGTCCTGAGGCTGAAGCCTCACTAGGTCCCCTCGGTAACCCCAGGGGCCATGCAAATACGTTCTCTGTGGGTCCTTCAGAGCAAACTAGCTACAGAAAGTGAGCAGAGCTAAGGAATGCAAGAAGGTATTGGGGGAAAGTCTAGTTAATAGTTCACAAGATATTATCCCACATCCCCCCATATATGGTAGATACTACTATTACCGTGATTACAATGACCATTATTATTGTATCACCATCAGTGTAACCTTGGGAATGTCCTCGTCTCTTCCTAAACCTTGGCTTCTCACCTGAGCCTGCACCAGATCAGCCCATTCGAAACAGGAGTCTTTTCCTCATCGGTCCCTGAAGCTTTCCCTCCCTGCTCTGCCTTCTCCTTCCCCTTTTCCTGGTCCAATGAAAGGTCTAGTCTGGCAGAGGCTGGGCCCTGATAACAGCCGAACAATGACAGCAGCAGCCCCTGAGCGAGGGCGTGGGAACTAGCTGAGATTATGGGAGAGGGACCGGAAAACAGGAGGGGGGAGACCCAACAGCTGGACAGGCAGACACGTCCGCCCCCAACCCTGCCCTGGAAGCCCTGCTTGGCGGTAGGTGGAAACCAGTCTGTTTCTCTTGGATGGTCACCTTCTGGGCCACTCATTCATTCAACAGCTATTTACTGGACACCTACTAGGTAGCAGGCCCTGTGCCAGGAACGACCTTGTCCCTCGGGACTATCCCTTCAACTCTGCAAAAACATTCATAACTATTGCTTCGGAGTTCACACCACAGGCCTATGTAACAGGAAGGACTCCGATCCATAACCCTTCTTGATAAGAGGGTGCCGTGAGTTTTACAAGGACACAGGGCAAAGTGGTCTTCACTCCCCGGTCTACCCTCTGGCCTGGGGGAATGAAATCCTCTGGGCAGTTTGCCTGAAGGTAGTCAAAAGAAATTCATTCGCCCCCTTTTGTGGCCTCCAGTGTGCTGGGGGACACAACCCTTACTATCAACAGTTGTGCAGAATGCTCTAGATGTCTGTCAACCCTCCCTTTGCTATCACAGTTCAACTTTTTTGAAGGGGGGAAGACTGTCCCAAATCCATCATGGAAATTACTCCATTTCTCAGTTAAAGTCCATTGGGAACTTTTTCTCATCTTTGTTAAAGGGGTGAAAAAAGTCTGAAAAGTTTGGTGAGCAATTTTTCTTGGAAACTGCAAATTGTAAGCTTTCTAATCCCGCCTTCACGAGCCGGCATCTGGGTTTCCCCTAGACTCCAGTCATTTTTCTGTTTATCCGGATTTCAGAGTAAGTAAGACAGGCCTCAGAAATTCCTCATTTCCTCTCGGAAGAGCAGGCACCAAAAAAGACTCAAGGTTCTTGGCTCTCAGGTTTGGTTGTGGCTCCACAGGGAGCGATTTCAAACTCTCATGTTACTTCACATCATCACCAGACCCCGCTCAAGGCCAGTGCGTCATGGGGCAAGAATGCCATGTACTTATCCGGAATGCACATGTCACAGGTCATGCACACGTATATGATGTACACACACCCTACCCACATATACACCTATTCTGATTTTTACCATATTCATATGCGCACCACGTATATCCCCATACACCACGGACACAGAATACAAAAATACACTTCTATGCTCTACAGACATACCTAGTGCGCACACACACACACACACACGCAATACACAAATATATTCATGCCTCATTTATACGACGTGAACATAACATACACCTTGTGCATCGACATGCACCATCTACATACACCACATTCACAAACACACAAACAGTAACCCACACACATATTTGACCAACATAGTCTACTTTCTGATTAAAGTTCTCAAGATTTTAGTTTCTTTTTTTATTAAAAAAAATTTTTTTTTAATGTTTGTTTTCGAGAGACAAAGAGACAGAGCACGAGCAGGCGAGGGGCAGAGAGAGAGGGAGACACAGAATCCGAAGCAGGCTCCAGGCTCTGAGCTGTCAGCACAGAACCCGATGCAGGGCTTGAACTCACAGCCTGAGAGATCATGAACTGAGCCGAAGTTGGACACTTAACCGACTGAGCCACCCAGGCACCCCTCAAGATTTTAGTTTCTATTTAAACCCAATTATATAATTCACCAAATTCCCATGGTCTGTTCTTTTCTTTCTTGACAATAATCATGGATTTTTTTTTCTGTTTCAGCAAAAACAAACAAAGCAACAACAACTATGAAAATTTGCTTCTTATTTGCTATAAATAAATGCAGCTGGGTGCAAACTTATCAAAATGCCAGAAAAATGGGGCACCTGGGTGGCTCAGTCAGTTAAGCATACAACTCTTGATTTTGGCTCAGGTCATGATCTCACGGTTTGTGAATTTGAGCCCCACATCGAGCTCTGTGCTGACAGCACAGAGCCTGCTTGGAATTCTCTCTCTCTCAAAATAAATAAATAAACTTAAAAAAAAATGCCAGAAAAACAAATGGACCAAGAACTCAGATTTGGGGGTGTTTATCCTCTCTCTTCTTTCTCATGAAACTGTGTCTCTGCCTTTGTCTATACACAGACAAGTGGTAGATGCTTGGATGCTTGGAGACGTCTTCCATCTAGATGTTCGCCCTGGGGGAACGCACACAAGATTTGTCACAAATACTGGGAGAACCACTTCTCATGGGAGGCTGGTTCTGCCCCTCAGCCCTCTGCCCCCGTTAGAACATGGTATGTCCCGAGAGCAAAGACAAGAGTGAAGATCACCACCAGCTTCAGGATGCCACAGCAGACATTACTAATGGATCTAGGCATCTGTCCCTCCCAGCCTGGACTTGGTGTCACAATAGCCTTCCTTGCCGGTTAATTAATCAAGGCTAGCGAGTAAGGTGGGAGCTATTTGAGATCCCATAGAGCCCAAGCCCCTCAGTGTATAGATGAGGAAATGGAGTCCCAAAGAGGAAGAGTGACTCATGTGAGGTCACACAGCCCTACTCATAGCAAAATGAGCCCTCTACTCAGCTCTGTGCTCCACAGATGTGGCTGGTACAGGGGCAAGGGACTCCCTGGGGGCTGAAGAAGAGGGGCTAGAGGGAGGTTGGGCCAGGCGTGGGTTTCCCTACATGCACCAAGCCTGTTTCTCTAAGCCCAAGCCCTGTCCACCCTCACCGGAACAGGCTGAGGGTCTCTGCTCTCTCTGTTACAGCACCCCTGGGCCTCTGGCCTTCAGGATCAAGGCAGGGAGTGGAGGGCCTTCCAGGGTTCAGAGATGTTGTCTTCTCTTCTCTCCCCCATCTCAGTTCTCCCCTCCTCCCTGAAGCCTTCTGTCCCACTAGGTCTCTCCAAGGGTCTCTCCCCAGAATCACCGCACTGCACAAACAGATGTCTGTGCACGTGCTGACACGTACTGGCCTCTCACGGGGTCCCACAACCAGGCCAGAAGTGCCCCCTTCTGATGGCCACACCTTTACCATTGTTGGGCTTCTGCCAGACTGCCCTTTCCACCCTACCCCCACCTGGCCTCCTGCCCATCCTTGAACCCCCGTCGCTGGTGTCACCCTGCCCTTCCCCAAAGCACACAGGTACCCTGCTCTGTATCACCAAAACTGTGTTTCTGGGCTTTTCTCACAACCCTGATGGGGCCCTGTTTGCTGTTGTAGAAGGTGTCTGGGTTTTATCCCCTTAGTGCAGAAGAGTTTGGACTTCTCACACCCACAGCACTCTCCTCCAGGAGAACCCCGCCCCCCCACTCCCAGACAACGCAGGTTTCCAACGCAGTGGAAACTTCCACTTGGCAGCGCTAAAGCTCCTTGGCCAGGCCCCAGCTCCAGGCACATTGTGGGTGCTGAGGACATATCTGTTGAGGGGGCACAAGGGATGCATAGATGATAGAGCCTTGCCCTCCAGGGGTTCCTGGCCAACCCACTCCCCTGGACGGGGCCTGGCCAGACAAGGGAGGCTCCCGTGGACTGGTTCCCTATTCTCCAGGCACGTCCTCTCAGGGCATTCCTGTCCCTCAGGGCGACAGCTGCTGCAGGCAGTACTAATGGGGGGCACTAGAGGGGAGGCCCTCCTGGGAGGCCCTGTCACGGGGCCAGTTGGACACAGTGCCCCCACCTGTGCTGCTGCTTCCAGACTGGGGTGGGCATGGCGGCTGCCAGGGACATTCTTTCCCTGGGGGCGGGATACAGCTGCTGGGAGATGGGGAGGGAGAGGGAGGGCATGTGAGCCTCAGCATTTGAGTCACATCACACCCAGACAGACAGATGCCTGCACAGACGGATGTGCCACCACACATTCTTATCACACACTCACGCGGGCCCTCCCACCCAGTCACAAACCACACAATGGCACTCCTGGCCACCTCACCAGGAGTTTGGGCAAATCCAACAGTGGGAGAGGCTGGAATGATTGTAGACAACGAAGGAAGAAAATAAAACAACCAAAAGCAGAACAGGAAAAATCGTGCCTTTACTGGTGGGAAAAGCCTCAGGTCCCTGTTGCTTCCATCCTGGCTCAGCCTGGGGACTGGAAGGACCCTGGAGCCCGCAGCCCAGAGCTCAGCCCGGTCAGCCTCACGGGCAGCCCCAGAAGACATGTGGTGGGGAAAACGTGGGATTGGGACCCAAGAAGTCTGGGTATCCTGGTTCAGCCAGGACCAGCTGGGTGACCTTGGACCAGTCCCTTGACTTTTCAGCTTTCTAGTCTATGCACAAAGGGCAGTTCCAAGGTCCTTTCAGCTTTGGAGGTATGTAAAAGGGGGTGAGGGATGGGAGCTTAGGGAGGGGAACCCTCCGACTGTTGAGTTGGGAATCACAGAGCCCGGCACAGACAGCCCCTTGAAGATTTCCCAGGCAGAGGGGAGGACGGGCAGCATGGAGCCAGGGTAGGGGGGTGGGGGCGGCAATGTAGCTGTGGAGGGCAAGTTTCGAAGGGAGCCCAGGAGGCCGGGAGGCCAGGCCCTCCCTCTACTGGCTAAGAGGCCACTCCCTGTGGCAAGCCTCCCCTCCCTCCCCTCACAGCCCAGCCTGGTTGAGCTGCCCCATCCATGCTTCCAGCGGGCATGCCCCTGTCTGAGAACCAGGCTCCGAGGCTTGTGACAATGATTCAGAGAGACAGCATGTGCAAAGGGCATGCTAATGTTGGCAGTCGCCATTGTTGTCCTTAACACCTGTCATCGTACGTCTCTCTGTCTGTCCTCGTCCAAGGCTGAGATTTTCCTGAGGTGAGATCCGGTCATTTTGTCCAGTCCTCTACCCTAAATACCACTGTGCTGGGTATGCAGTAGGTGGCTGAGTGAACTTCCTTCTGGGGACTGACCTGGAGATGCTTTCTGCTTGGGGGACCCCCATCTCACCACTCCCTGTTGCACTCCCCTGGGGCAAGTCGGGGATGGTGGGCCCACTCCAGAGCCCCTCTCTTGGACCAGTCCCCCCTCACTCAGAGCCCCAAACCCTGGTTCAGACTCTCCAGCCTTGGGTTCCAGAGACTCTCTGGGCATTCCTGGTCCTTTAGGAGCCTTGACCCTAATGAAGTAGTTGATGGGTCCCGTCCTCTCTCTCGGGACCCAGCCTCACCAGGATGAGGCTTGGCAACTCAGGAGGACTCATTGCAGATCCAGGGCTATGTGGCGGCAAGCAGAGTGGCAAGAATGGGCACCTCCGTTCCCACCCCGGAGGGGAGACATGAGCTCCTGTCCTCAGAGAGGGTCCAACCTGCTCCAGGTTTCTAGCCTGGGGGACTCAATGCTGTTGTGTGGGGAATGATAACATGATAAGAAGGATCTAGGAGTAGTCTGTGGGTTTCTATTTGCTGCCGCTTTGTTTTCTGAGCATTTCCTCTCTCCAGGCACTTGCTATACTACTTTTTTCATAAACATGATCTCCTTTTATCTTCACAGCCACTTTATGTCCTACACCATCTCCACTCCTGTTTTAAAGACAAACTCACCAGGGCTCAGAAAGGTTAAACCCCTTGTCCGGGGCCACACAGTAAGGGTGGGAGTTGGGACTCGAATCCAGGGCCATGTGACATGAAAGGGTGTTCTGTGTCTCCACCACAGCAAGGGCAGTCCTGCTTTAGAGGTGTTGGGGTTCTTTGGCAGTTTATCAACTCGTTTCCAATCCTTTGCTTCGTTGATTCGGCCAGCAACCTAGCATGGCAGGTGCTATCGTCCCCATTTTGCAGTTGATGAAACTATGACTCAGAAAGGACGAGTGACTGTCCCAAGGTCACTGCCAACATGCAGTGGCAGTTGCATTCCTAGAAGTGGCAGCATCAGGACCAGGACCCCAGCCTGAGTTTAAATTATATCCTTCTTCCTCCAGCCAAGAGTCTCATCTCCAGAAAAGTAAGCAAGAAACAAGATTTCCTGCTGGAGCTGCTGGAGCCTAGGGGGTGAGGAAGGGGAGGAAGAGGAGGAAGAGAAAGAGGAGAAAGAAGGAAGGGAAGGAAGGAGGGAGGAAGGAAGGAAGGGAGGGAGAAAGGGAGGAAGGAAGGAAGGAAGGAAGGAAGGAAGGAAGGAAGGAAGGGAGGAAGGGAGGAAGGGAGGAAGGGAGGGAAGGAAATACCCCAGATTTCTTTAGCCGTTTCCATTTCATATAATTTACAGATTTTTTCTGCCTTATCATGGCCCTCTGGACACAGGGCATTTCTTCAGCCCTTCAAAATATGGTGCTGAAAATTATATTTGGTTTCTTCGTCAATGTAGTATTGAGTTATTTCTTATCTCTATACAGTGGTTCCTATGTGCTTTGAATCCTTTTCAAAGACTATTATTCTGTATGACCGCCTCCCCCCCCCCATTTTATGTTAGCTTAAACTGAGATTCACTAGACTCTCCAAGGAAAAGTTGATAAGGGAAGCCCTAAAGGCCCATAGAAAAAGCAACCTGCTTTTTACACTTAATATATTTTCAATGTCATTCCAGGTTAATCAATACAGTTTCTTTCTTTCTTTTTTTTTTCCAGTAAATATTTTGCTTTAATTTTCAATATAAGTATATGTTAGATACAAAAAAAATGCAAAGATATTAAGCTTGATAAAATTTTACCTACATATACACTTATTTAACCACTACCTAAGGTATTGGCTAAGGTATTGAACATTTCCAGCACTCCAGAAGGTTCCCTCATCTCCATCCTAGTCAATATCCCCTGCCTCCATAGGCCACTGTTCCGACCTCTATCACCTTAGATTCATTTTGCCTGTTTTGGAATTTCATCTGAATGGAATCATACAGTAGGTACTCTTTTATATTTGGCTTCTTTCACTCGACATAATGTTTTTTGAGCTTTACCCATGTGGTTGCAGGAGTCAGTAGTTCATTCTTTTTAACTGCTGTGTATATTTCTACCTTATAAATATATCACAATTTGTTATCCCCTTTCTGTTGACATATATTTAGAAATGTAGATTAAAACCCTGATGCAACAGCTTTACATATTCATTAGAAAAACCAACATGAGACACGCTGACGGTACTAAGTGTTGGTGAAGATGGCGAGCAGGACAAGTGGGGTTCCCAGGGACCGGTGGGGGAACTGGTGGAACATGTAGGGACAACCCCTGTTTAGCAACATCTGCTCGGGTTGTACATACACATATCCTTTGACCCAGCATCCCATCTTGAGTATGTATAGCCAAGAGAAAGGCGTGCTTATGTCTGCCAAAAGACATGTACCGGAATGTTCATGGCAGCCTTACCGACCATTCCATCACCGTGTAAATAGCTGCCAGGTTCTCCATTGTGTGAACATACCGATCTCCCACTGGCTGGTATCAGTTCTAAGCAAGTCTGAGATAAGCGTCCTTATGCACAGGCCTCGTGTGAACTTTCCATTATTTCCTTAGGATGGATTCCCAGAAGTAGATTGCTGAGTCAGAAGCACGCACATCTTCAGGGCTTAAGACCCACATCACCAAGCTGTCCCCAGAAGAGTGGCACCAGATTCCCCTCCCACTGACCACATGTGCCCGTGGCTTCGAGGCTTCCACAAACCTAGAAGTCACTCCTGGTTTAAATGCACCCCGCCCCCTCCCTGGAGCCCAGAGACCCATGGCTTTCCGGACTCCTGGTAGTGAGAGGAAGGAAGGTTTGGGGTAAACACGCTGAAAGCACAATGGCCAACAGCTCTCAGGGCCAGGCCGCCAGGCGCACAGGGCCACCACCCTCCTTCCGCTAGCTGAACCCAGGCTTATCAGAGCAGCCGTCGGGGCCAGCGTGTCCGCTGATGCTGGTGGCCTCCCGCAGGCTGAGCGCAGGAAGCAGTGGCTGCGGCACGTAAGCGACCGCCTACGCTGGCCCAGGAATGCCAGTGCAGCCCCGTCCAACGTGGGGACTTCAGTGGGTGAGTGCAGCACCCAGCCCGTCCTCTTCCTCCTCAGCCCTTCAGCCGGGCGCTGACTTCTGTCTGAGCCTTTCCCTTCCCCAAACGCCCAGGGGGTGTCTCGATGTTCAGGCAGGCAGCAGAGTGTGCAGCGCTTGGGGGAGGAGGCCTTCCCTCCTCTTGGAGATCAGGCAGGGTTTACCTGATACGATGGGAAGAGCCTCAAGAAGTCCCCAGCTTGGCCAACCTGGGGGCCAAGTACCTGAAATGCCCCCACTGTCCTGCCTTCGTGTTCAACGCTGCCCCACCTGCCCATCCACCCAGGGAGTGGCAGTCAGTATAAGGGATGGAAGTTCTGATACCCCCTCCCCCCCTTCCTCCCAGCAGGAAAAGGGAAGGAAGGTTGCAGGAAGCCCACTTCCCCAGCTTCACAGTTCAGCTGCCAGCTGCATGGGTCAGGCCAGCTGTTCCGGCCGTTCCAACACAGTCAGGCCCTTTCTCCACACCAGGGGGAGACCCAGTGCTCAATTTCCCCCAAGTTCTTTCCTGCCAAGGGTCCAGCTTCTGCCAGCCCCCCCCCCACCACCACCACCACCACTACCACCACCCAAGGAAGAGACTGGGCATCCACAGGGGACAGTGAGCTGGACATAGTTTCTGGAGCCTGGCAGAGGCCCTTGGTTCCCTGGAGACTAAGGCTTAGAGAAGAGGTGACTATCTGGTCTCTGTTGCCACATCTGTAAGACAGGACTAACGTTATGTGGCTCTTAGAGGCCAGGCTCAGGGAAGAGAGAAGGCAGGCTGAGCAGCCCTGATTGTGGCCTGCCTCCCTACCCAGACTGGGGCCCCCAGATCGGGCTCCAGAGCTTCCCACCCTTCCGGCTGTCTGCTCGAAGCTCCTGCCGTCAAGGACAGCTCATGCCTGACCAGCTGCATTCCTGCCCCACAGCCACATGCTTCTGGAACCAGGGGCCCTCGGAGTTGTTGTAAGCCAGGCCTGTGTCCCCTGTTCAGTTTCTGGAAGTAGAGCCGGAAATGGGGACCCCTGTCCCCATTTCCAGGACAACCTGGAAAGGGTTGAAAGGGAGTGTTCTCAGGAGCAGGGCACTGAGGGAAGCAGGATGGGGCAGGGGAGAAACCGAAGCAAGGATGTGGCGTCTAGTTCCTGCCAGATCGCACAGATCCCACAGGAGCTCTGGAGCAGGACATTCATGGAGGCATTGGCCTGGCCCGTCCCATCCTGGGTCAGTCACTGGCTACAGGCCGGAGCTGGGGGCTGAGTGCCAGGAAGGGGAACCCCGGGTGGTCGGACCAGCACAATTCTCCAGAGAAGCTGGCAGCACAAGTCTCACCTCCCCTGGGGAAAGGGATCTGGGCGGGACATCCACAACAGCCACCACACCCACCCACCCCATTCAGGTGGGAAGCCCCCAGGCCGCCAGCTCGGTGCCCGCCGCAGACTCGCCACAGCCAATTTTCCTCCAGTCCTGTCTGTGCAAGATCCTGGTCTCCACATGAGCCCACGGAAGCCCAGGGAAGGGGTCTTGAAAGAGCAGCAGAGCCAGGGCCAGACCCCAGGCCAAACGTCCTTACTTCTGGAGCCAGAGCCTCTAACGGAGGGTGGTCACAGACTTGCACCTCCCCCTGAATTTCATGCTGGTTGTGGCACGTGCGTAAATGGGTATTTCAGGAAAGACAGTATCATGGCGTCTCAAAGCAAGGAAACTAAGCATGGTTGCTGACCCTCACCCGGTTATTCCCACAGATGCATCACTAACAGGGGGCTGTGACAGAGATCCTGGGCTTGGGAAATGCCTGGGGAGGCTGAGAGATGTTCCACACATCCATCCACCCTGTCCTCCCCTCCCGGGCTTGGCAAGGGGCACTGGGCTGTCCCGGAATCTGAGAGGAGAAGCCGCTTCCTCTCCTCATCCTGGGGTGGGCCCGGGCCAGGGTCCTGGGGCCGAACCCCACAAGCTGCCGGACGATGGTACGCAGACCAGGCCACCACTTACACATCTGACATTTGTGTGCACGTGTATAAAAAGCGCCCTCGCCAGGAGAGACAAACCACTCAAAAGTACCCCTTCTAAGGCAGTACATTTCAGGAACAGCCCCTTCTTCAGGGTGGGCCTGCCCAGCCCCCCACCCCTCACACCTTGGTTCTACAGGACTTCTCCCCCCCTCAACCGACCAGCACCAAGAGGCAAGCCCCCAGGGGACAAGCCCACCATCATCCCGGGCCCCTAGAAAAAGAGACTTGTTTCCAGGGTGAGAGAGAAAGCAGGAAAAGGCCAGAGCGTGTGCCTTAAGGCTCTGAAATCCTGAACTAGGGCAGAGCTGGGACGGCATCTCAATGAAGCCGCTGACAGATTCTGGGCCTCCGGCCAGCTTCACACCAGACCTGTGAGGGGGACCCGGGCTGTGCCAGGCTGGCAGGGCTGCAGGAGTCAGGGCTGGGGAGCACACAGCGGTTGCCTGGCCACCATGGCCATGGAGGTGCCCCGAAGGCAGCAGAGGCTGAGGGACACGAGGTCCTGGGACACAGAGGCCTGAGCCTCCATTCAATGCCGAGCCTCGCTGGGGAGCATTCTATCTTGCCGCCAGCTAGGGTCAGGAACTACTGAATTGATCCTTAGTTCCTCTCTCCAGAAAGGGCTCTGAGATCAATTGGGTGTGGGGAACATCTCCTATACTGGCTTCTCTGGGCGACTCACAGAACATATTAACATAGCAAAGAACTTTCCAAGCAAAAAAGCAAAACAAAACAAAAAACAGCTTTGCTCTGGAAACCGATGGTGGTGATGGTGGTATGTGTATGCACCGGCGTGTGATATTGTCCCTGTTTTATAAATGAGACCCTGGGTGCACCTGGGTGGCTCAGTGGCTCAGTCGGTTAAGCGGCCGACTTCGGCTCAGGTCATGATCTCACAGCCCGTGAGTTCGAGCCCCACGTCGGGCTCTGTGCTGACAGCTCAGAGCCTGGAGCCTGCTTCAGATTCTGTGACTCCATCTCTCTCTGCCCCTCCCCTGCTCATGCTCTCTCTCTCTCTCTCAAAAATAAATAAAAACATTAAAAATTTTAAAAAAAATAAAAATAAAAATAAATGGGACTCTGAGAGGCTAAAGAATGTGCCTGATGCCATCACCATGGTCAGTGGCAGAGTGCCAACTCAGACTCGGGGCTCTCCCATACATACCCCTGACTCCACACACCCTGATCACCTCCAGAAATGGGACTCTTGGCAACTTCTCCTGGGGGGCAGGTAGCCCCAGGTAGGGCTCTGACAGGTGGCTTTACACAGCTACCTCTCCCAGTTGGGCTTTTTCTCTCCCTGCAGTCAGACCCTTATCAAGGTCTGCTGGAGGCCCAGAGCCTTTGACTTCCTGTCCAGCCCCTCGCAGAGCCAAACTGGCAGAGCCCATCCTCCCTGCGGGGGTGCTCGGTGCCCCATCATGTGCCCAGATCCTCTCAATCTGGTGCAGGCTCTCAATCTTCCCTGCTCTCTGTCTCCCACGAGGGCGTGGAGGGAGGTTTGTGGCTTCCAAATTCTATTCCTGCAGGTCGACCTCATCAACATGACGCTCCCAGCATGAAGAAGTGGACCGTTCTTCCAGGCACACTGGTGGAATTGAAGGCACTGGGGAAGCCTCCGTGGGGAGGTGCTGGAGGTGGCATGATCATCCTTAAGTGGGGCTTGAGGACCAGCAAACTCTAAAATTCAGGTTGCTGAATCCCTGCTCTCTGTACCCCAGGCAAACTTCAATCCTTCCCTCAGTGCCCACCTTGGTTTGAAAAGCTCTAATGAAGAGGCTACTGCATTCCTGTAGCAAAGGGGGCTCCAGGAGCTGGTGTAACATGAGCCCGGGGAGGGGGGGCACCTGGGTGCAAAGCATTTCTGAGTTCTCAGAACCTGCACAAAGACTTATGTGGGAAAGTCTCTTAGAACACGCTCACGTCTCTCTGGCTAAATCTAATTAAAACGAAACCTTAGCTTCCTCTGGAGTCTGCTGCGTGCCATCAAGCAGTTCCTGAGAAAGACTTTGTGAAAACTGGCTTGGCCAAGGTAAGACTCACTCACACTGTGTCCCATTCTCTCTGGACTCTTGTTTCAGCACCAAATCAATGTCTTCCTATGAGATGCATGGATGATAAGCTTCTGTTTCCCAGTGAAGTTTACAAGCTAAAGACTCTCCCCGTCAGTACACCACCCGCTGTTGGCGAGGACCCTACAACCATCTGACAACTCTTTCTTATTCCCTAAATAACCCAGCCAAAAGGAAGTATCAGAAAGGTATTGGAAGAACCAGGGAACCAGGAGAGCCGTTAGAGTGAGCAAGGCATAGACAAAGCAATAATACAGCAATAATTCACAGTCCAGAGGGGCAGGCTGGTGGCACCTGGGAAGTCTGATTGGGGACCCACGTGGCCAGATGAGAGTGACCTTAGACAACAGACCTCTAAAGTGGGAGGAAGTCTGGCACCTTGGGTTGGCAGAATTGTGCCAGGTGCTTCTCTTTGTGCTTTATGCTTAATCTTTCTGACAACTGCTGTTATTAGCCCCATTTTACAGATGAAATAACTGAGGCACAGAGAGTAGGTAATTTGCCTAGAGGCATACAATTGACACGCGGTAGTCAGGATTTGAACCCAGGCAGTTTGGTTCCAGAGTCCATGTACTAGATCACCACACCACAGCTCACTCTCAGGGAGGAGGGTCCAGTTATTGGATGTTGAGGTTACTATGGCTGTATAACGCCAAAACTTAGTGGCTTAAAACATCCCTAGTCATCTATTCAGCTCATGAATCTAGGGTCTGGGCAGGGCATGGTGGGAAAGGATTAGGTGCTGCTCTACAAGATGGACGTGGGGGAACCGCGTCTGAGGACAGAAGGATCCCCTGCCTGGCACAATGACTCACAGGGTTAACAAGCAAGAGCTGGCAGCTGGCTGGGAGCTCAGCCAGACTGAGAGTGGGGGGCTGTGTTCCTCTCCACATGGGTCCCTCCATGGCTGCTCAGGCTTCCTCACGGCATGGCGGCCGGACTCCAAGAGTGAAAGTCACAAGAGACCGGAAGTGGAAACTGACAGTTTCTTAAAGCCCAGGTCCAGAAACGGGCATGGCCTCGTTTTCGCAATGGTCTATTGGCCGAAGCAGCCAAACATCCCAGGTTCAAGAGGGTGGGATATAAATCCCACCTCCAAGTGAAAAGAGTGTCAGAATTTGGGGATTACGCTTTAAAACTGCCACTTTGGACCTGGCATCCAGAGGAAGGACTGGATGCCAGGAATGAAAGAGAAGCTGTTGACTGTTAGCTCTTGCTCAGGGCAGATCAGAGGGAAGGCACGTGGACTGTAGCACATGGACCAATAAAGTCTCCAGTATGTGCCAGGTCTTGGCCCTCCTGGGCATTATCTCAGTTTACCTTTACAACAACCCTTGAACATAAATTTTCTCACCAGTTATTATAGATGAGGACTCTCAAACGCAGAGAGGGTGTTAGCCTTATCCAAGGTCACACAGCTGCTAAGTGTCAGAGTTCCTCTGATTCCAGAGCTGAACTCTTAACTCCCACAGTGAAGAGCAGGGCTGGCCTCAGACGTATGACAAGGTCAGCTGAGAAGTGGTAGGAGGGCATGGGGCCAGGCTATCACTCCTCACCCACTCACCTCCTCCAGAAGCCCTCCTGGGAAGCCTCCTGCCCTCTGGGCAGGGCTCCAAGACACCCCATCCCAAGGCATCCTTTCCTTCTCATGCCTCCTCTCAGGCTGGGGCACGTATGGACCTTCCTTCTGGCCCTGCCTCCCAAGCTGTTTCTCAACCCTGACCAGTTCCCAAAGTCCTCTCTGTACTTCCTGGAAACCTTCCCAGAGGCACTCTCCCCGCTCCTCTCATCTCGGCTATAAGCACAAGGTCTTTAAATTTTAAAACAAAATTTTCATTTTAGAATGCAGGAACTGTGTGAAGATAGTACCAAGTTCCCATATTCTCCACACCCAAGTTCCCCTATTACTATCATCTTATGTTGGGATGGGACATTTGTCACAATGAATAAACCAATATTGATACATTATTATTAATCAGCCTTACAATATTGCTGACATTATCATTAAAGTATAATCCATACTTGCTTCAGACTTCCTTAGGGTTTTTTTGTTGGTTGGTTGGTTGGTTGGTTGGCTTTACCTAATGTCCTTTTTCTTTTCCAGGACACCACATTACATTTGGTTGTTGTGTCTCCCTAGGCTCCTCCTGGCTGTGACGGTTTCTCAGACTTCCCTTGCTTTTGATCATCTTGACAGTTTTGAGGAGTACTTATCAGGTACTTTGTAGAATGCCCCTCAGCTGGGACTTGTCTGGTCCCAGGTGAGACTGGGGTTATGAGTTTGGGGGAGGACACCATTTTCATCACATTGTATCCAGGGTATGTTCTATCAATATTACTTATCACCTTCCATACTAATCTGGATCGCCTCACTGAGGGAGTGTTTCCAGACTGCAGTGTTTGGAAGGAAGTCACTCTGCCCAGCCCATGTTTAAGGAGTGGGCAGCTACGTTCTTCCTTGAAGACAAAGTGTCCACATATATTACTTGGAATGCCTCTGCACCAGAGTTTTGTCTCGTCTCCCCCATTTATTTATTCAGTTAACCATTTGCTCATGAATACTTATTTTATACTTTGGGTAATAATCAAACACTACTGTATTTATTTCGTTGTTCAAAATTGTTCCAGCTATGGTCACTGGAGCTCTTACAGTTGACCCCTGCACCCCTTTGAACTTAATCCCATCTCTCTCTCTCTCTTTCTAGCACTTCATTACTTTCTGGCACTACAAGATGCTTCAGGTTCATCTTGCGTATGTCCTGCCCCCAACCTAGAATCAGCCATTTCTCCAAGGAGCTCTGGTTCCTTTTATTGGAGAATGGTATTAGACACCAAGATCTGAACACTAAGTGTGCCCATTGCTACCGGGGTATCATTGCTTCCAGTCCCTCTCCGCTGATAGAACAAGGAAATATATGTGTGTTCACTAACCTGTGTGTCTATACACACATCTATAAATATTTCTATATGTAACCATCTGTGTCTCTATTAAGGTAAACCTGAGTTCATACTAATGTCTATAACTCCAACCCATGATCATGAGCATCACTCTAGCCTTCTCTCTCTGCTTGCCTGTCATTTCTCGCTTCCCACTCCTTCAGTGAGAGACGTGGCTCCTGTCACCCACCATCCATTTACTGCTTGTCCTGTTCCAATATACGTGCATGGTGGTTTCAGAATTGTTAGCCCACGTTGCATGGGAAATGACTTTATCAACTAGAGTGCAGTGCTTAGAAGTTCTTCTGCTTTTAGTCTTACAGACTTTACTCATTTCCAGAGTTACTTAAATCAGAACCTTCTCCCCCCACCCACGTCAGTGAGGCTGTTTCATATATTTACAATACAGATGGGTTTGTCATAGTCTGCATTCCATCCTGGGATCTCCCACCCTCTTAAATGCTTTTTTACACTTGCACACATTAAAATGGACTCTGCTGTGAAGTTCTATGAGTTTGACAAACTCAGGGTCAAGTATCTAACATTGAAATATCATAAAGAATAATTTTGCCCTCCAAAAAGCCAAACAAACAAGTGCCCCACCTATTCAGTCATTCCTTTACCCTCAAGAAGATTTCACTTTTAAAGTATATTTAGATGTTTTTCCAAGCTTCTTCATACACATATCTCATTTAATCTGCAAAGCAAACCTGGGGATTGGGAAGAGTAAAAGCCTCATTCCCACTTCCTGGAGAAGACTGAGGCTCAGAAGCATTAAAGCCCTTGGCCACATGGCTAACGTGTATAGATCCAAGACTGATCCTCCTGCTTTATTCCTACTCTCCTCAGGCAGGGGCCATTCCCAAACCGCAGAGGTGGAGGCAGGTGGCTGGGTTTCAGTCAGGCAGAAGACTGGGTCATGAGGGAAAACAAACCACGGGCCGACAGCAGGACACCTGAGTTCTTCTGATTCTGCCACGTACTCACTGGGTGGCTTTGACAAAATCGCTTTCCTTGGCTGGGCCTCAGTTTCCTCTTCTGTAAGGTAGTGAATGGGACCCCAGGTCCCATTCAAAGTCTAAGCAAACTGTGTCTGGCCTGTGGCATAAGGCTGACTGCAGCTGGCAGGGAGATTTTGGGGGTGCTCAGAGGACATGGCTGAGGGGTAAAACTCAAGTCATCTACAGAGAAGCAGTGGTGTGCCGCCGTGGGATCAGGGTGGGTGACAGATCCCAAGGCCACTCTGCTCTCCCCACTGCCAGCTCTCCAGGTGCTGAAACCACCAATGCTTTGGTATCCCATTCCATGGTTTATGGCAGTGTTTTTCAAACTGTAGTTTGAGACCCAATGAGTCATGATTTCCAACCTTTTAAAAACTTCCAACCTCTTGATCTGCATAGAATAGATCAATGCATTCAACATAATAAGGGAAGTATAAACATTTGTTTCAATTAGATGTGTGGGGGGCGCCTGGGTGGCTTGGTCGGTTAAGCGTCCGACTTCGGCTCAGGTCATGATCTCACGGTCCGTGGGTTCGAGCCCCGCGTCGGGCTCTGTGCTGACAGCTCAGAGCCTGGAGCCTGCTTCAGAATCTGTGTCTCCCTTTCTCTCTGACCCTCCCCCATTCGTGCTCTGTCTCTCTCTGTCTCAAAAATAAATAAACATTAAAAAAAATTTAAAAAAACCCAATTAGATGTGTGGGTAATGGGTCAAAATGGAAAATATATTGGTCCCAAAAGACCGGAAGTCACTAGCTGACACAGCACATTTACATCCTTACTTCATTTTATCTTTACTGTAACCCTACAAGGAGGGGTTATTATTACTATCCCTACTTTCCCAGGGAAGAAACTGAGGCCCAGAGAGGTCCAATGGTGCACTCACAGTCTCCCAGTTAGTGAGGGGCAGGTTAGGCTCCTAGACTCAGCTGGGGTTTCCCGCAGTTGATCCTAAACGGGATTATGGGCACTTGTTTCCTTCACAAAGCCCAGAGCGACACGGCCCACGGGAAGGAGATTCAGGGTGGACGGTGTCTGTGCCCCTAAACCTGGCCAGCCCCACTTCAGCTTGGCAGAATGAGGGGCTGTTCACCATCTACCCACCATGGCTCCCCACCCCCAGAAACTGACTCTGTGGGAGTTCAGCCAGGACCAGGCCCTGTCAGGGTGGGCAGTGTGGGTGGGAGAGTAAGCAGGTGGGAGATGCTGAGAAAGGTCCCCTGGGCCTCCTCCCTCCAGGCAGACACCACACACCACACTTTGCAAACACACTAACAAAAGCACGCTCTAGCTTGGGCCCCAGAGTCCCCCCCGGGGCCCTAATTCTCAGCTGTGAGCAACTGCGGGCCCTACAGTGTATCCATCGGTCCTGCCTCTATTCCCCAGGTTTTCCTGCTTTGGCTGAGGCCAATATGAGCCCACTGAGGGTACTTTCCCACCTTTTCTTTCTTGGGTCGTCTTGTGATTTATGAGCTCACAAAACTCGCTAATCCTTTCTCCTCAGTTACCTAGATGTAAAGAAGGCTTCGGTCACTTTGCAGATGGGAGGACCCTAATTTTCCCTTGAATACAGACCACCAGGCCCTGACCAGGATCCTTCCCACAGGGCTGTAGGGTTTATTTGTGATCTGTTCATTCAAAGGTTACCATTGTCAGGACATCCCTAACAGTGGTGAGGAAAAGGCAAGAAAAATGAAGGGCAGTAATAATTTTTCTGTAGCATACATCTTCCAGCCAGCCCCTTCCTGGCCACTGCCCCTTAATGAGACGATGTGGGTCTCAGTATCTCCCAGTGATGGGGGCCTGAAGGTACCAGGGAGAGTCCCCTGGTATCTGTGGTAGGAACTTAACAGTAGGCCCAGTCACGCCCCTGGAGTGGAGGCACTTTGACCTCACTTCAAGTCTCTGTTCAAGTGTTACCAACTCAGGGAGACATCCTCTGATCCCTTCCTCACCTAGCTCCCAACACACCTTCCTGGTTTAGCATTTTTCCATAGCTCTTCCTACCATCTGACAGCTGTTTTCCTTATTTATTTACCCAGATTTCCTCCCCACCCTCCCACCCCCCCTAGAATGTAGAACAAGATCTTTATTTTACTCATTGGTTTCTCCCCTGTGGCCTAGAATGATTTCTGGCGCATAGTAACCACTGGATAAATATTTGTTGAATGAATAAATGAGTGAATGAATGAATTTCTTAGGCCTTAAAGTGGCCAAAAAGACTCATTTGGTGGCCTGCCCAGAACCTTTTGGGCATGTACTCCCGATAAATTCTAGAAGAGCAGTTGTCCAGACTGACTGGCCTAGGCCCATGCCCAGGACAACCTAGACCCTCTCCTTGGCCAACCCCTTTGCGGTTGGTGGCTGCCCCCAAGGCTGGGACTGCTTCAGAGTTTGCTCCTCTTTGTAGCCTGGACACAGGACACCATGAGCTGAGCATCCTGGGTCCACCCGCAGCTCCCTCCTCATACACTGCTGTGGGAGCCCCACCATACCTTCCCTGGCCCAGCACTGGACATCTCGCATGCTTCTCACTGTCTTGGAGCTGCCTCCCACCAGAAAGAGCCCGGAACATCCTCCCAAACCATGAGAAAGTCATGGCGTGGGCCCAGCGCATCCTTGGTCTCCTCACACTTAGAAGGGGCTTGGACCCTGGGGTCCCCAGAAAGGAGAGAAGGGAGGGCCTGAGGCACACTGCGACCCCAGATGGACCCAAGGTGAGCAGGCACGTTGAACCGTGGCCTGGGGGAGAGATCCAGGGAGCAGAGAGACAGACGGAAGGCCTCAGAGGGGACAGGCAGAGAAGGGCAGAAGGAGAGAGACAGAAGACGGAGGGGGACAGAAAGGATCAGAGAGACACAGTGCGGGGACAGCCCAGAGCGACAGGCGGAGAGAGCCAGAGGACAAGAGCGAAGACGACGCAGCGAGGGGGCGGCGGAGGGGCGCGGGGCCGGCGGCTGAATCGCTCTCTGTTCTGGCGCCGCACTGAGGGGCTTTCTTCGCGGCCGTGGGAAAGCGGTGGGCGAGCGCGCGCCGCCGCCATGTGGACGGTAATTAGCCGGATTAGGGCGGGAGCCGCGCGGCCCGGGCGGGCGGCCCCGGAACAAAAGGCCCCTCTTTGCCCGCGCAAACGGCGGGGTCGCCGGGTCAGCGGGCAGGGTGCCCCCGAGGGGCGAGGGGCGAGGGGCCGCGCGCGCGTCCGGAGAATGGGGCCTCTGTGCACCTGGCGGGCCGGCTTTGGGGTCCAGACTCGAGTGCGGGAGGAGAGCGGGGAGGCCAGAGACGGCAAGACGCCACAGAGGTCAGAGCTGACCAGCCTTAGTGGTCGTAGTACTGAGGACACGGATACCTTTTATTGAGCGCCTACTGCGTACAGCTCCATGCCGAGACAGCATCGTGTCATTTGATCTTCCTAAGAACCCTCAGAGGCGGATGCTACGATGCCCTGATTTTACAGATGAGAGAGGTGGGTGCAGAGATTGTGACTTGCCCAAGGTCGCTCAGGAGGAAGTGGTGCCTCTGGCATTTGCTGGTTCTGAGTAGGCGCTCTACAAGTATGAACTGAATAAATGAGCGAATGAATGAATGAATGGCAAAGAGGGGCCCTGACCTCACCGCTGTGGTCACCCCCCATCTGAGAGGTTTGGGAAGTGGGGACTGCCAGCCTGACACTGAGGCCCACTCCCTTCAGGGAAGCAGGGCTGTGTCAGCACTGACACTCCCACCTACCTACCCCAGACAGTGTAGGAGACTGGTCACTAGAGTCAGGAATCCAAATAATGGATAATGTGACCATTTGGTTTCTTTTCCAGTAGCCCCAGCAGAACTGTATTCCCTTGGGGATCTATGCCTACAGCCCCCAGGTCCCTGCAATGCACAGGGCAGCATGTGGGGCCGATGGTGACCCACGGAGGCAGGAAGAGGAGGACCTGGAACCTTCCACCCCGCTTGGCTTCCCTGACCTTCCCTGCCACCTGACTCTCACTAGCCACTCCAGAGCATCAGAAATGTTCCAGTTTTAAATTAAGAGCATGTTCTGGGCTATGGGTGTCATGCTCCAGCTGAACAAACATCTCTCCTCACAGGAGATGCAGAGAACACCCTCTCCTGCCCACAGTTGCTGACAGCTGTTGTGAATGGAAGAACCGGACAGGTGGGCCTGGGGTGGGGGGAGGGGGAGGCATTAGGGAGTGGTGGGGACTGTGGCAAAGTCTGCTGTGAACATAGCAGTGACTGCTTACTCTGGCCCGTTAGTGTCTTATGGGCCAAACTGGTCAGGCCTAAGCTCTAAATAAATGAGAAATAAATTCAGCTTTTTAGGTGGGTTTTCCAAATTTTAAAGTATGCTGTGAGCCACACTAACATAGGTAGGGTCCAGATTCAGCCCACAGCTTGGCAGTTCACAACCTCCTTCCTAGGTATAGCACTGGAAATGCTTCTGGTACTCTGAGCCTCAGGAAGAAGGATACCCCATCCCTTCCTCCAAGCCCCCTCTCCCTCCAGCTTCTCCAGACTCAGTGACTGAGGAAGGGGTATTGGGACAGAGGAAGGGATGGGTATTGGGGGATGCCCAGCCCTTCCCAGATCCCTGTGCCCTGCATCAGACCGTCCCCATCGTGGAGAGGACTTAAGCAGGAAGTCTCCAGGCCATTGACAACTGGGTGACCAGGCACATGGCCAGGAGACAGAGATTGTCACACCCAGCTCAGCTGGGGAAAGCCCAGTGAACCATTAAATGAGAGTTTTCTCTTGGGACAGCAGCACTTAGAGCCCTGAAAGCGGCCGGGACAGAGGAGGAAATGCCTGCTTCTGTCCAGCCTTTCCTCACACCCCACCTCCATTTACCCTCACAGACTCCTTGTTAAGTGTAGGAGTACCGTTATCCCACTACTCAGATGAAGAAACTGAGGTACAGAGGGCTTGAGTATTTGTCTGAAAGCAGTAAAGAATGAGCCTCTGGGGACCATAGCTTGAAAGGGCTCCAAGTTTGAGATTTGTTTGAAATGTTGTATTTTCTTAAAAATTGGTGTGAATGATGCTTTCAATTTCGTAACGTATACATGGCTGTTTCAGTATGAGAATGATGATAGGGGGCGCTTGGGTGGCTCAGTTGGTTTAGCATCTGACTCTTGATTTCAGCCCAGGTCAAGATCTCACGGATCGTGGGTTCAATCCCTGTGTTGGGCTCTGCGCTGATAGCATGGAGCCTGCTTGGGATTCTCTCTCCCTCTCTCTCTTCCCATCCCCCGCTCGCACACTCTGTCTCTCTCTTGAAGTAAATAAACTTAAAAAATTTTTTTCTTTAATTGATGATAGTTTTTCCTCCCATAATCTGGCAAACCTGACCTTGGGAGGATGAACCCCATTTATGCTGTGGCATCTCAGACCCCTGGCACTTCACCGTGAAGTCACAGCAGCCCACATCCACAAGATAGAGAAGCCCCCCAAAGACAACTTATGACAAAGTAGACCTGAACCCAGGGCCCTGACTTTCCCGGGGAGCATGCTAGGCATAAAGGAGGTTTGGTTGCTGTTCATGTCTGTCCTCAGTTCCCCATTTCTACCTCGTGGAAAACTGAGGTGAGAGGCCTCTCCCACCTCCTTGGGGCAGGCACAGCTGTGGCTCAGAGCTGAGTCCCTGAGGGCCACTTGCTTGTGCGGCTACAGATCCTGACCCCCGAAAAGCCAGGATGCAGTCTCCTCTTTTCTCCGCTCTCAGCTACCTCCATGTTCTCTCCTTTTTACACACCAAAACTTCTGCCATAGCCGCTACTGCCTTTAGCTCCTGTCGGGCAGGCCTGGGTGGCAAAGTGCTCCTGACCACTGGGCACCAGCTGAGGCGTGGGGAGGGCCAGTGCCCCCCAGTAATAGCTGAGAGGTGGCCACTCTCACTCCTGCCCCTAAAAGAGCTTGAGTCAGGGAGCCAGAGACCACAGGGGTGGCAGGCAGAGAAAGAGGGGTTAGTTCCAGAACAGCTGCCCTCAGGGAGCATGAGACGGTTCCACGGGGGCTAAGGACAACTTGAACCCAGAAAGGGAAAACTTCCTCCTTTCCCAGGGATACCCAGCACTGGACCTCGCCAGCCCGGTGGAGTGCTCTGAGGGTGCTGGGGGGGGCTCTTCCCCAACACCCACCCCCTTTTCCCTTCCAGCAGCTGATGGTGGTTTCAGAGACCACTAGGCAGAATAACTAAGGCATGGGGGGGCTTGCTTCCTGACCCCACCCCCACCATTAGAGTGGGGGACACGCTTAGGGGGAAGGATACTCCAAAGAAACCCGAGTCCTGGTGAGAAAGCCCTCAGAGAAATGTGGGAAGCGTCTGGCACTCCTCAGTCCCTGATCAAATTTCCGGGCTCTGTATTCCCAGACAGGCCCAGAACATTGAAGTCACCAGAGCCCCTCTCTTCCCCTCTTTCCCGACTTCACACCCGCATGCACGCACGCACGCATGCAGTAACCAGTCAGGGGCTCGAGTTCCTCCTCAGGAAGCCTGAGGCAGCAGTTCAGCCCCCTCCACCAGCAGGAAAGGAGGAATTGCATTCCAAGGCTTCCAGCTAATTCCGACGTCAGCCTCTTATCCGTGAGGAAAACTGAATTCTCACAAGCGTCTGCCTTCCCCTCCTGCCCCCCACTCTCCACCCATCCCAACTCCTCTCATGGGTCACAAACACGGACATAGGTCTCTTGGCCTAGCCACTCAAGATGGCCAACTGCGGCACAGATGCTGAGGCAGGCCCTGGTCTCAGAAGGGACTGCAGAGAGAAACCTGTTCTACCCTTTGGTGAATTTGACATCATGGTTCTGGGTACACCGTGGAAAGATGGGCTTGTGCATCCAAAATGCAGTAAGCAGTGAGCTTAGGGCCTGATCCAGGTGGCCTTTGTGTCCTGATGGGATGGTGGGGGGACACCCTATGTGCGCAGCCTCTGTGGCTGCAGCCTTTGTGATGGAGACCTGCAGGGTGGAGCCGGCCATGTGTCCTTGGACATGTCCAAGGACATGGGGGTCCTCAGGGCACGGGCCTGGAAGCCTGTGACAGCATGGAGAGAGCTTCCCATCCAGCCTGGGCCTGGCCCCTTCAACGTGTTTGTCAGAGATGAAGATGTGGATGGTAGAAATCTCAAATTTGCAGACCATCAAAGCTGAGCGGGGTAGGAAATACACTGAATAATAAAATCCGAAAGGTTTGGTCAGGCTAGGTGGAAAGGACACATTTAAGAAGTGAGTCTGAAGAGAGTTTAACGTCAGGATGTGCTTTTGCGGTCCAAGAAAACACCTGCCTCGGCACATATAAAAAAGTGAAGGATTTCAAGTATTCAGCTCAGTACCAGTCAGCATGTGATGAATCTAAACAAGTGTGATCTTCAGGTGCATTAAGGAAAGTCTTGTTGTACAGGATTTCCTTGTCCTGTAAAACCCATTTAGGGATTTTTTTGTTGGTCTGCTACCACTCACATCAAAAACCTTTAGGGCTTGTTTAAAAATTCAGATTTCCAGGCACACCCCAGATTGCTCAATCAAACTCTACAGGGATGGAGACCGGAATCTGCATTGGTAACCGCCTCCCAGGTGATTTTTTAGGACATTTTAATCTCTACCTCCCTCTTCAGCCCAACATGGGCTCTTGTCAGCAAAGTCCTCCCTCTTAGCAAGTCGGAGGACCCTCCCCAGCAAAACTTCCCCCTACACTAGAAATTCCACTGGCAGAGCTTTGCTCCTTTGGGTTAGGACCCTGCCCCTACAAATGGCCTTGTCACTGAAGATTTTAAAAGATAAAGACAGCTGGTTTATAGCGAAATTCTGGTGGGGGCACAGGGTGGGGCCACAGGCTGAACTTCCAGACAAAGAACAAGGCTTAATCACACTGCCGGAGGGTCATGATCCAGCTCAGCCTGGAGCTGTAGAGAGACTGAGAAATAATCCATTTGTTCCTCGCTAGCGCTGGCGTGGGAAGCGCCCAGGCTTCGGAGAAGCAGGCTGACCTGAGTGTAAATCCTGCTCAGGCCTTTAGCAGCTGTGTGACCCTGAACATTGACTTCAACTTCTCTGAGGCTCAGATTCCCCCTCTGAGATAACGATACATCCCCCCCCCCCCCCCCAACCAGCTGTTCGGATGGAGGAGTAGTTGAATAATGTATGTTATTGTATGCATGTAAAGGTGCTCCCTGTTGCTTGTTGAATGCATGAATGGGTCAATGGATGGAAGGATGGACAAACAGACAGATGTCCTCTGAGTTTTTCTTGCTTAATTGCCAACAATTAGCCTCTGCTTCTGAATCGATTATCGGTAGTTTCCGCACCCCAGCATAATTCCCTGATGTCTCACAGATGTCTTGATTTGGGGTTCAAGTCATGCCTCCTAGGGAAGGCCCCTCTCCTTTCCCAGCCCCTTCCCCCGGATGCCTTTCTCTCAACCCCTGTCCAACTGCCAAGGCATTCCTAGTGCCAGTGGGTCTCCGATTCCATGAGGGGGCAGATCTCAGGGCACAACCTTTCACAGGCTCCCCTGACAGAGCATGCTGCTGAATCTGGCTCAGTTCACCTTTCCGGCCAGCCTCCAGGGACAGCCCACCTTCAGGCCGGCTGGGACTTGCAGGGGCAAATCAGCTGTATGCAGCACAAAGCCCTCCCTCCTGGCACTTGGACCCATGGAAGAAAAATAGGAGACGGTTGGAAGACGGTAACTACTGAGGGGGGAAAAGTGCTTCCGGCCCACAGAGTTAGGGAAGGCTTCATGGAGGCGCATGTTTGGATCTTAACCGATGCATCAATCTGGACCTGTCAAGTTGGAAGAGCATTCCAAGGAGAGGGACCAGCCTACATGAAGGCCAGAGAGGGCAGAGTAGAGGAGGTGTACTCAACTCCCGGCGTGGGAATCCAGGCTGAAGCAGGGGCTGTGGTGTGCGTGTGGCCCCTCGCCTTCTCTCTAGTCTCCACGCACAACCTCCTTCTGCACTCTGCTCTGTGCTCTCGCGGCAGGCCTCTCTGGGCTCTGGCCTGGGTGCCTTCCGTAATTCACGGCGGCCAGCTGGGCCACCCCTTCTGAGGCCATCGCCATTTATAAAGCTGCACCGACTCTGCTGCCCATCCTTACTCCCAAAGGAGTGAATGGAGGAGTTCGGGCCTCGTGCAGGCTGTCGGGGGTCTCCCGATGCCCGGGTAAGGGTGAGGAGCTTCTCAGCCCCAGGCACATGCAGCTGCTCCTTTGGTTGTAGATCACCCCCACTCCTCCCACCCCCTGCAGCCCGCAAGTGGCAGGTCTCACCCCTGTACTTTCCCCCAGCTAATCCGAGCCACACAGAGAGCAGCAGCCTGCCAGCACGTCTTGTTTCACTGGAATGTTGGCATCAAACTCGAAATCGGAAATGAACTCATTATCTGATTGTTTGTATTTATGAAAATGTAACTGCTCTGGGAGAGGTCTTTCTTGAACAGTCTTCTGAGTGGATGAGTAATTCTTTCCCCTTCATAGACACATGCTCAGACACATATGTTCAAGTACACACAGACACACACGCACACACAGACTCAGATATTCAGGAACCCGCCCCCCTCCACCACACACACACAGAGGCAGTCACATGTTCCCGCAAAGACATACTTCAGGTACACACAGAATGACTTGGAGACATATGTTCTGGGTCCACAAAGCTCCTCTGAAGAGGGGACCTTGTCCCTTTTATTTACTGCAGAATCCCTGGTGGCGTGTAATAAGCAATCAGTAACTATTTGCAGAATGAATGGTGAAGTAGTAATTGGACACTCACAGACACATGCACGTGCGCACACCTAGCCTCTCTTCTTGGAGAACAGCAAAGTCAGTCACCGTGAACCAACCTGGTATTGGTTGAGAGCACACCATCCAGAAGCTGACAGTGAAGGTGTCCATTGTCAGTTCCCCAGGGGGCCACGGTGGCCCTTCTTCTGACCCGCTAAGGCCTCAGCAGATGCTGAAAAACATCCCACCAGCCTTGCTAACCTGCCCCCTAATCCGATGTTCTGGCCAAGAAAAAAAGTCTGAGGTGGTCATGCAGGGTGAACGGTTTTCCAGGAATGTTCTCTGGGGGTTGCCTCCACTCACCCACAGATAGACCAACAGGTCCTGGCACAGAGTCTTGGGCAATGCCAGCCCCCAGGCTCTGTCTGTCTCTCCTTCAACCCATGGCTCTGACTCAGGCTATGCAAGGCCTGTGAATGTCTCCCTGGGAAGAGACCGGGCCAGAGGCGGGGAGGCTTAGCAGGCAGGGGTGGAAAGCCCAAGAAAGGGTTGCCTGAGTCTGATCTCAGGGTGGAGCATTCAGCAGCATCATGACCCTGACCCCTAACTGTCCTGAAATGCCTCCCCCATAGAGAAGGCAGCTTACTCTGGGCTGGAAAGAAGCCCGCCTGAGGTGACAAGGGTCCTAGCCATGTACTGGCCATGTGACTTTGGACAGGTCGCTAACCCTGGAGCTTCATTTCTGCCAGCTTCTTGGGTAACGCAATCGCATCCTTCCTGCCTGGATGCCCTAGCCCCCACCCGCTCCTGACCTCCTTCCCAGCCCCAAGGGAGGGCCCCCAACACCCTCTGCAGCACTGCAGACCTCTTCATGGGACTCTTTAAAGGTGCAGAGCACTCCAGGGCGGTTCGTCCAGTTCCTCACATCTGGCAGTGTGTGAGACCTTCCCAAGAAACTTCACTGGGAGGTGGAAAGACACTGGGGAGGATGGACAGCTTATTTTGCTAAAACTGCTGTGTCCCAAGGCCTAGCCACTGAGAAGGAAGGACTGTGATCTCTCCAACCTCCGAACCACACAGCGAGTCCTCTCCTGGCTACATACCCAGGAGAGTCAAGGGCACGTGTCTATGAATATATATGCCACATGAGTGTTTTATTCATGGCATCTCAAACTGGGCAAACCAAATATCCATCGATAGGGCAATCGTCAGACAGACTATGGTGTACTCACGTAATGGAACACTTACACAGTGATAAAGCTTCTGCAACGTACAACAGCATGGACAAATCTCCCGGGGATGGACTAAAATAAGCCAGACGCAAAGCGATTCTACGTGGTACCATTTGAAGAAGGTTAAGAACAGACGAACTGAGTCGATGGTGGCAGAAGGTAGACTACCGGTCACCTCTAGGGGTGGTATTTCCTGAGGAGGGGCATGAGAGGCCTTCCGTGGAGCTAAAATGTTCGATATCTTGATCTGGTGGTTTTGTGGGTATAGACACATAGGTGGCAATGCATCCAGCTGTACACTTAAGCTCTGTTGACTCTCCTGTATGTCAGTTACACTAGGGGAGTGACCCAAGTCATAAAGGGTCTAACTCACACTGGAGGGAGGAGTTCTAAAAGAGACTCACAGGATTTGCAGGAGGAAGGCCAGGAACCAGGAATAGCATGAAGCCAATAGTGGAAAAGAAAAGGCCTGGAGCATTCTCCCCAGGGAAGCTGATTGACTTGACCAAGGACAGGTTGCCATCAAGGACTGGGTAGGACCTGACCCTCCAGCTGACCCCACATGTGCCAGACCAGGTCAGGCCACCTTTCCGTGGGTCTCTGCACCGGGCTAATGCCAACACACTTGGCTTGGGACCCGAGGTGGAGGCCGATCTCGGCTCATCTATCTTCCCCATGTTTCTTCCCTTCCCACAGCTTTGGGACAAAGAAGGGACAGAGCACCAAGCCTATATTTTAACCCCAGTTAACAGTATGAATGCATCTCCCAAATGTGCTTAAATAAAAGGTGTAAGGAGAGAGTTAACTCATTCTGCCTTGCTTTATCATAGACTAAACTCCTAGACAGACTCTCTCTTAAAAAAGCATTCCAGAAAACTGTATGCCAGCCTGCCACCCCTTAAGCCTCTTGAGGATGGTCTGTGGGCCTATAAGTGGGCAGGAATGTATGCCTAGGTGTGTGTCTGCTTCTGCACATTGTAGCTCCCTATAATGGAGCCTTCTGGTTTTATCTTCATGTATCCCAGCCCCTCCTCATTCTGTTCTCTTGCTCCTGTCCAGCAACCCCTTCCCCTCCTTATGGATACCTGCCCTTCCTGCCCTGACTGACAATGGGCAGCTGGTTATCTTTTCACAATGATATGAAGAGACTAAGTCCTCATCCTTCTTGGGATAAAAAAAAATCCCTCATTTTTGTAAGGAACCCAGAAAAAGCAGGACTTAACCTTAAAGCATTGTTGTCAAGTCCCATATCAGGCAATTCAAAGTCTGGTCACACTATGGGACTCGAAGGCTAACCATTGGCAGTAAGCGGCATTTTCAGGACCTGAGAGTCATAGGGCATGGCACCCTCCTGCCCCTGGAGACCCGGCATCCATATAAGTGGCCGGGTAAGGTCAGTAAAGAGAGACTGCCAAACCTTGGGCAGCCCTGGAGACATCTACCACATCTTCCTCTCTGGAATGACGGCGGAGCCCAGGGACCAATGTCCCCAAGCACTGGGGCTCCTTTCCCCCAGACCCAGCCTTGTTCCCTTCTCCTTCCCTGGGCAGTACCTGCTCCAGTCAGGCCGATCTCCTCACATAGACCACAGCTGGCCATCCCCGTTCCTCCTTCCTCAATCCCCACCCAACGGCAGACATGCAGAGCACACTTACTACGGAACTCTCTTGGGCCGTGTGCAAAGTGAGTCAAGTGCCCGTGAGGGAAGAGGTGTCGCTAGGCTTCACTCCACAGATGAGAAAACCTCGGGTGAAGAATGGAGTGGCTTCCCCGAAGTGGAGCCAGGATTTGAACCCAGGCAGTCAGACCCCAGCGCCCGGACCTACTAACCCCTGTCTGTTAGCTCCTCCCCGGGGTCCAGTCCAGCTCATCCCTTCACGAGAGACTATAGAGGGTGGGGGTTGAGGGCACAGGCCAAGGAACCTGGCTGCCAGGTTTATGTCCGGCTCCTCTTTGTGCGGGAGGCCTCTGAAGCATGTCACCTCTCCCCTCTGTACCTCAGTTCCCTCACCCCTCCCCTCTGAATGGGGATCAGATTGGGTGGGGCAGTTGCTCCTGCCCACCCAGAGCTCTCATGTCAGCCTCTGAAGGCTGTCTTTGGCCCTGGCCCCACACTCGGTCCAATCTGTCCAGGCCAAGAGCAGGTCATGGTACAATTCAAGGCGACCATTTGTAGAGCCTGCTCCAAAGTCAGCCTTGGGATCCAGTTTCTTACTCAGCCCCGGATGAGCTGCTGAGCTGGATGAGTTTCTTACTCAGCCCTGGATATTGGGGACCACTCTCCAACACAGTGGCCAGCATGTACGAAGCTCCTCCAGCCCTGCTCCCAGCACGCCCCCCCCACCTGCATCAACTGCACACTCGGGTGTACCCTGTCTACCACTTTTCCCACATCCCACCCAGGAATTCTGTCTCCCCGGCCAGTCTGTGAACACCCCAAGAGTAGGGATTCTATTTCCCCTCCACTTCCGTCCCCTGACAGCCCAAATACAGGCCTATGCAGACACTAGCTCCTCAAATCACACTTGAAGTGGATGGGGTTGGGTTGAGGGTTTAGACACTACAACTTTGGAGGTGCTGGTTAAATATTTAGTCCAAGTAGAGGTGGAAGAAGAAGCGGTGTGGGGTGGGATGGATGTGGACTTGGATGCAAATGAATGCAAATCACTGTGCAATGATATGCAGATGTGCATCCTGGATTTGCGGGGAGGAGTCCCATGACTTCAGAATCTGGCTTCTGGTGGGTTCTGCCATCTGAGGGGCTCCGTGCCCGTGGAGATCTTGCATGGCAGGGCCAGCAGTGGACCCCTGTGTCGCTCTCCAACATCAGTGGGAACCATCTGGGGAGCTGCAGTCACCCACCGGGCAGCCTGGCTGGTGAGGGATGTGTAATGACAGAGGCTTACCCTGGGGAAAGGCTGGAAGTGTGGCCAGAGCTGAGGACCTCTGGGACCTGGGGACACAGCTCTGGGAGAGCACAGAGGGCTGGACAGGAAGGAAAGACTAACTTGGTGTCATTTCTGTCTCAGCTCTCTGCTGTGACCACGACTGGGGAGCCCCTGGCTGCCTGCCACCTGCTACTGACACTCCCAGCCCTAGGCTGGATTGCCCACTAACCCTCAGCCCATACCCCAAGTGGGTTGGCGGCCAGGGCAACTGGGGCATCTAGGGGCTTCCCAACACTGATGGGCACCCTCCTCGGCCAGGCACTGTGACTGTGACTGTGACTATCACAGTCAAGGGAGCTGAGACCTAAAGAGGCTGTGAGTTACACACAGTGGGTCAGGGAAGAACCGGGTCAGAACCCATGTCTCCAGCGTGGGGCCGGGTGGGGTCCCACACGGCAACGTGACCCCAGAGGGCCACCTCCTTCAGGTGAGTCATGGCAAGGAGGCTGAAGGAGATGAGGACAGGGCCAGAGAGAGCTAGGCTGAGCCAGCATCTGAGAATCTTCGGGGAGTTTGCAAGGCAGCCCCAAGCCGGGGTTCCCACAGCGGCAGGTGGGCATCCGGCGGGCCAGGCCGAACGGGGCTGGCACCAACTCTAGCGGGCTTGGAGATGCCAGCTCCCATCCGCCAGCAGGCCTGCCAGCTGGGGAAGCTTAATTAGAATTCCTCGGCCCTCCAACCCATTTCCTTCCTGGTGAACAGGACAGCTAATGGCCCCCGTCGCCTGCTGCCAGGGTGAGGTGGGCCAGGCTGGCAGCTTCAAGCCGGGCTGGGGGCGGGGATGACCTAACACGTTCAGGAAGCAAGCCTCTCCCCCGCCTGGCGTATGGAGCTGTGACCCTAAATTTCCCCAAGTCAGAGACCATCTGCCTGTCTGTCTATCCGTCCCCTCAGGGCCCAGGGGGCTGGTGAGTGTGGACAGACAGACACAGGCTGTGGGAAGCTTCAGTGATTAATGGGTGATGAAAACCAGACTCTGTCAGGATGGGGGTGGGAACAGAAAGGCGGAGAGAGGCTGTCTGTTTTATGCTTGGCTCAGCTCTGAGCCCACAGCTCAGGGGAGGAGGGCGGAGGCAGCTGAGGGCAGTCCCCGGCCCCAGCCTCGGCATCCCAGCCTGGGCAGCGGGCCCCACTTCACCGAGGCCCACCTGGCACCTCCTGCAGCCTCTGCCCTGGAAGGCAGCCCTGTGAGGAGCCAGCTTTGCCCCTAACCCCCAGGGATGTGCACGGCAGGGGATCAGGGGCCCGAATCACCCTACCTCCCAGAGCGTCCCAAGGTCTCCACCTCCTCAGTAGGAGAGAACGAAGGTCACCCCACTCCTCCATCCTTTCTCTTCTTCCCTGCCGTGGGGCTGAGGGTCCTGGGCCCAGACCCTGAAGTCCCTCTCACCCCCTAAACACATGACAACCTTATACCCCGTTCTCAGGACCTGCTCAGCTCAGCTCTCACTATGGAAACTTTGAAAAATTTAAATCGAGCAGATTTCTCTCCCTCCCCACCCCCCACCCCCGAGATTCCTTGACAGCAAAACCTACATCTAAGAGGATTTGGATCAAATCTCCAAACTCCAAACACGCAGTTGAGACAAACCAAGCTGGAGGAAGCCTTGTATACAGCCACTTCTCATGGTCCCCACCCCGCCCCCCCCCCCAGACATCTGCAGGGACCTGGCAACACCTCCCACCCCACCCCCAAAATATCCCTCTTCTGCCTGTCTGCCCCATGAACTGGGATTCAACCATGAGATCCGTCCCCAGGATGAGGGATTACCCTCCCTCCCGAATACTGAACTCTGAGAGTTTTTCAAAGGCTTCCCAGCGAGTCCACCCCCAGGGCCCTGGGATCTGGCCAGGCAGAGCCCGAAAGAAGGAAACGGGATACAGATCGAGGAAGTGGCTTTGAGAAGGTGGAGTACACAGGCAGACTTTGCTGACGGAAGAGTTTTGCCGCTGGTCGACCAGGCCCGCCTGTCATCAGGATAAAAATTATTTTCTAGTTGTCAAAAAAATATTTCCAAGGGGGCTGTTGTGTTGCAGTAAGGCAGGCAGAGAAGGAAAGCAATGTTTACTCCTCCCTTGTTGCCTGTCGGGCACCTTGTATGTATACTTGCTGGCTCACTGTGTCTCAGAAACTGTCTTTCCGAAGAAACTGACGCCTGGGAGGTTGCCCTGCCCGCCCCCCACCCACCCCCACTCTCAGTGGGTAAGTGACAGAGCTAAGATCCCAGGTCTGCCAGACACAAAACCCCTACTTTCAAGGCCCCACCCTGCCAGTGGCTGTGGGGAAAGAGCCGGACACCATCTGGGAAGAATCGGAGAAGATTTCTAGAAAAGGCCTCATGTGGAAATGAAAAAAAAAAAAAGCTTCATTAGCGCCTTTTAATCAATAAAGCAGAAACGTAACCTTCCTCCTTGCAAATATTTCTGGACTCCCAGGGGTACCCGACCAACAAAGGATTCCGAAAGCAAGTGTAAAGTTTAAACATCCCCACACCCACCAGTCAGAGAATGCTTTTTTATGGGGGTGCGGAAGGACGTGGCCAAACTTTCCTGCTCCTTGCCTCCCAGCCCCTAGCTCTTGCCTTGACAGAGCCCAGACTTGTCATCTGAGAAGAAGGGGGAGGGGGAGGTCACTGCCCTTGGCTTGTTTCTGCCCAGAGCTCTGCTCTTCTGCAGGGGACGCAGGGCCGGGACAACACTGCAGCCCGCAGCCTGTCATGGAAGGAGCTGCTGGGCTATTCTCATAAAGGGGTGTGTAAGATACAGCCCTCCCCTTCCGCCCTAAGTGGGAAGACGAGACACCAAGTCGGCCAAGGCCAAGGCGGAGCGCCTGAGGTTCAGCTGGGCTCAGACCTGAGCTCCGGTCTGGACACGTGCAAACAGATCGGCTCACCCAGCCTGCCCCGTCTGCAGTGGGGGGAGTCATCGTACCCCCCTCACACACCTTCTTGGAGGAAATGAGAAAGTGGGGGTGTTATTCACTGTCTATTGCTTCATACCAAATTATCACAAAGTTAGCAGCTAAAAACAACACCCGTTTATTATCTCCCAGTTCCGAAGGTCAGAAGTCTAGGTGGACTCACCTGGATTCTCTGCTCAGGGTCTCACAAGGCCAAAACCAAGGCTTGTGTCTAGAAGGTCTGGGAAAGCATCTGCTGTCAAGTTCCTTCAGGGTCTAACAGGACTCTGCCCCTGTGGTTGTAGGACTGAGGGAGGTACTGCCCCCTCGCTGGTCATCCCCTGAGTCCCTCTCAGCTCCTAGGGACGTTCTCCAGGTCCCTTCCCTTCCACGTGGTCCCCTGCATCTTCCCGTCATCAACGGTACCTGGAATCCCCTTTTATGCTTAAAATCCCTGACCTCCTCTCCTGCCACCAGCCAGAGAAAGCTCTCTGCTTCTCAAGGGCTCGCGTGATTAGATTAAGCGCACCCCTCAGATAATCTCCCTTTTGATTAACCCAAAGTCAAGTGATTCAGAACCTTAATTAGTTTTTAAATCCCTTTGCCATATAATGTTACAGAATCGGACCCTTGATAGTTCATCATATTCAGGGATTAAGGTGGGAGACCAGGATGGGGGGCCCATTTGTAGTTCTCTCTGCCAAAGGGAGCAAAGGCGCTTTGGTGTTTTTGTCTAAGTGCTGGATTAGACTCTTATCACAGGGTTTCCTTCCTTCTGCCCCAGCTACTCGGAGGAAAGAGTGGCACCCGGCTGGGTGGCCCTTCCCTCTGGGGTTTTTCAAGATCTGAGGGGGGATTCAGGCTTCAGGACCCCTGGGACTTTGCCGGCATCCACCACCTTCTCCCTTCCAGAGTTTCAGCCACCCTGTGCTACTAAGTACCTTGCCTGGGCTTTGCCCTTTCCTTCATGCTGTCTCAGCTCTGCACCATCTGAGTGATCTATGGTGGCGTCTACACTTGCCTCATCTCTGTCCACCAGAATCTTCTGTCTACCACTCCTCAGTCCCTTAATCTGCTCTTCTGTCTCCTTTACCCCAGTGGCTACCTTCCAGGCCGTATTTCCCAGGCCTTACTACAAGGACAGGATGGAGTCTGTTTTATCCCCTCTGTATTCCCAACACCCAGTCCAGAGCCAGGAGTGTAGCAGACACTCAGCAAACATTTGTTGTGGTTTCTCTGGGTTCAAGTATTTGTGGGGTCCATTTTCTAAACCCAACACTCACCAAACCCAACACTCACCCCTGCAGCAAATGAACCGCATGTCACACTCTCCCTCAGCCCGACCAAAGTGAGGGGACGAGCATGTGGGACCCTCGGAATGAAAAGCCACCACCGACTCTGTTCTATCTCTCTCTCTCTCTCTCTCTCTCTCTCTCTCTCTCTCTCACACACACACACACACACACACACACACACACCAGAAACTCTACATCCCCCTTGGCCCATGGCTGGCAGGTCAAGAGTCACCACCCACAGGCCTCCAACCCTCGCCAAACCTGGGCCTCAGCTTCGTGATCTCTCTAGGAGTTTACTTGTGCTGGCCTTAATCTTTTTTCATTCCGCCCCTGAATTTGGGCCTGTGTTCTCATCCCCCAGGGACCCACCCACTTCCTCTTGGGATTCCAGCCGAGGACAGTGTGGTTTGAAGGACGTTCTAATCCCAGCCCCAAAGCTCTGAGAGAAAAAATGACTAAAAGCCCTGGAATGTGGAGCCTGCTGCTTCCTGCAAAGCATGTTGAATGAAACACGTAACCAACAGCTGCAGCGCAGAGAATGGAAACTCTGAGGGACGTCATGGCCCCAGGTCCTCAAATAGCAGGGTTGTGAGGAGAACAAGCCCTTTATTTCGGCCCAGCTCGGATGCCCTCGGCACCAGCCCCTTCCCCCTCTCCTTCCAGGAACCAGGCCCATCGTGCCAAGGACATGCCCCTGTGGCTCACTGTTTCTGAACACCCTGTGGCCCACCAAAAGCCCTGGATTCTTTGTTGGGGCTGGAAAGACCCCCTTCCCACTCACCAGCCCCCAGTGGCATCTAGGACCCCACAGTTCAGCCACTGTGCACCCTCTGGAGCAGGAGGCTATTAGGTTCTCCAGCCCAGTTCCATCCTGGAACCTGCCCCAGGCCCAATATGGCAGTGCCAGCCAGCTCATGCAAAGTGCTAGGAGAGTGCCACCCAAGGCTTCTGTCAGGGTGGACTTGGGGTGAAGAGTGAAGGCCAGACAGTTCCAAGGGGAATAAAAGTCCCGGCAGTTAGAGAGTTCCTTCCTACAGATCACTCCTGCATGAAAGGAAGCGACACTAACATTTTCTCAACTTCTTTATTGAGATGTAGCACACACACAGCAAAACACGATAATTTTAGCGGTACAGTTCGATGAATTCTTTTATGTATGTATATACCACCTGAATCAAAATACAGAACATTTGGAATACCCCAGAAGTTTCCCTCAGGCCCCTGCCCAGTCAATATCCATCCCTCTCAAAGCTAATCACTCAGAAATTTCTCCCACCACATCTATGAGATCTACCCACGGTGTGGAGACGTTAACAACCCCAAGGCACCTACCATGCTCCAGGTGGTGTTATGACTAGATGGAATGTTGACTTTTTGCACTGAAGCCTTGATCTTGAGCCTATTTTGCAGATAAGAAAGTCAGTTAAATCAGCTCGTTTCCAAAATCAGGACATGGAGGAGCTGGAACTCAGACCCAGAGCCCTGTCTCCCCTCTCTTTCCTCTTTATACATGTAAGGAGACCTGCTCCCATTACACCAAGAAGTGGGAACACATTGCCTTTGAAGCCCATAGCCTGGAATGTCCTCACAAAGGAAACTCACTTCAGGCTTCTGTGCACTCAGGAACCTGACGGGAGCCCCATTTTACTTCAGTTCCCTAGTGCATGGGGATCTAGACAAGGCAGAGACAGAGGGTGAACAGTGGGAAGAAAGGCCATTCAGAGCACCAGGCCCAAGAGGAGAAGGTTTGGGAGGAAAAGAATGAAGTGGTTCATTTATTTAGCCAGCCCAAGCTTGGGGTTGTAGTCAGACTGTGACTGAGTCTTCATCACTCACATATCTGGCACCTGGGCCAGGAGGACTCAAACAAGCAGGGCTGGACCAGCTGGGGTTCCTCAGGTATCTCTCCCTCTATATGGCCTCTCCACATAAGCTCTGCAACATGGCGGCTTCAGAGTAGCTGGACTTCTTCCCTGGGCAACTCAGGGATCTAAAGGCATATGTCCTGAGAGAGAGCAAGACAGAAGTGTGTCACTGTCTCTAACCCAGCCTTCGAAGTCATGCAAAGGTCATTCCTACCATACTCTATTTGTTAAGGCAGTTACCAAAGTTTACCCAGGTACAGACAAGGGGGCGTTAATTCTATTTCTTTTTTTTTTTTTTTTAAGATTTATTTATTTTTAGATAGAGAGTGTGTGTGCACCAGCAGGGGAGGGGCAGGGGGAGAGAGAGAGAGAGAGAGAGAGAGAGAGGATCCCAAGCAGGCTCCATGCTCATTGCAGACCCTACACGGAGCTGGATCCCAAAAGCCTGGGGTCACGACTGACTCCAGCTCAACTGACTGAACCACCCAGGCACCCGATTCCATTTCTTGATAGGAAATGTGTCAACATTTTTGGACATGGGTCCAAAAATAGGGATAGGAAATGGGTCAACAAATTTGATCCATGTTTAAAACCCGCACAGTCTATCCTCTAGACATAAACTATTTTCATCCCTCTCACATGCAAACTACACATACTCCCTTCCAACAGTGATTATGGCATCAGGTTTCAGCTCAGAGGACTGGGATCTCATCATCTAAACCCATCATGGAAGAGGTTCCTCAGAGGCAATATCTCAGGCACAGCTGCTTGAGCACTAGTGACTGTGAACTAAGAAAAAGTTATCTGCTCCATGCAACCCCAACACACAATGATGGGACAGGCCTAGGATAATCACTGTAAACATTCCCATTCAAAAGTCATGGGGGAAGCACCCAGCAGTCCCTGGTCCATAGACATTGTGAATTCCAGACAGGCACAGATTGCCAGTTTCTTGATTAGGCCTCAGTCCTTCTACCTGGGAATGTTTCCCAATGACTCTTGTCTCTGTCCTCTGGGCTCTGGGTTCCACCTTCTGAATCACCCTTCCTTCACTAAAAAATGGCTGCTGTTTACAACTGAGTAGCTTTCTCAGCTTGCTTCCTTCTTGGGGGCTCAAAGTCTGAAGAAATTGTGCAGCCTTTTTTCATTTTGTTCTATTCTGAAGCTTTCCATCTGAGATGATGGTGCATCTGACAATACAATTCTATTTAAGACTTTGTAGGTTTCCTACGGATCCTATTAAGCATCACTCCATTAGCCAAAAGCTATACTACAAATCTCCTCAAGATCAGCTCTTCTCTACCTTGAGCTTCTGGTGAGACTGTTGAGGCACAATCCTTTAAGATTCTTAGAAGCCTTGTTATTTAATAATCTGTGAGGCATGCTCTCGAATACTCAGGGGGCCTTTATCTGAAAGATTTTATGAAGCATTTGCTCTTTCTGAGGTTTTAACAAAAGGTTCTTACAGTCCCACCCTGGGTTTTATATTTGTCCTGAGGCCCTTTCAGACTTTGAGAATCTTTTGCTATCTAGAGGAGGCTGAGAAAGAGAAATAAAATTTACTTTCAAACCCAGCAAATCACTGGCTTTTAAATATTTTCTCTACAAGTTTGCTTGAAAATTAAACTTTCCTTTTAAACTCATCTTTCTCTATATCATATGTAGCTAAAATAATCCAGTTGGCATTTTCAACATTCTGCTTCAAAGTCTCCTTAGCCCAAACCATTGGGTCACTAGGTACATTCTCTGTCGTCCACATCACTTCAAAGGGCAATGTTGCTTAATTTCCTCCCACTGCGTGATAAGGGTCCCCTTTGCTCCTGCTTCCAACAACATCTTCCTCATGTTTCTTTCAGGCCTGACCTGCAGCCTTCTTGGGGCCATCAGGCTTCCCCTTTCAATATCCTCAAAACCCTTACAATTTCTGTCCACCTCCCAGTCCTAAGCCACAGAGTTAGGTTTTCTTATGGCAGCTGTCCATTTTCAGGTAACAAAAAGCCTGGGTCAGCTGTCTATTACATTATAACAAACCATCCCCAAACAATGACCTCAAAGTAATAACAGGCATTTATTTTGCTCACAAGTTTGGGGGTTGGCTGAAAATAAGCCAGGCGGTTCTCTCTCGGGACCTCTCCATGAATTCTCAGTTACTTGGTGATGGGGGCTCCTCAGGCATCTCTCTCTGTGAATGAACTTCCCCAAGTAGCTTCAGGGTGGCTGAATTTCTTTTCTTGTCACTGAAGGCTCCCCATGTGAGTGTCCCAAAAGGAGCCATCAAAAGCTTCATGCTCTTTTCTAACCTAGCCCTGGAAATTACATTTTTGCTGCAGTCTGTTCCAAATCTCTACCCAGGTTCAAGGGGCAGGGATGTAGACTCCAGTGACAGGAGCGATGGGAGGAGAATCAGAGGATTGTGGGCATGTTTTGAAACCATCACTAGAGGTTGAGTACCATGTCTAAGGTCTCACAGCTGGAAAGTGAGAGTGGAGGTTTGAACCCAGGCATTCTGATTCCAGACTCCCATCCTAAACTGCTAGTCTACACTGCCTGCTATACTTGTAGACACAGCGGCTGATGGCACAGGCTCCGGGAGGAGGTCCTCTGTCCTGGGAAAGCTCCTGACTTGCTTCTCTGTACTCAGCTTGCTCCCATATTAGATGCAGAGGCTGCCAGATGTAAAATGAATGAACAAATCAGAAGAGCTGAAGCAGCCTCTTCTCAAGGCATTTTCTCCTCCCTGAGATCCTTTACTTCCCTGTGGCCACCGGTGTCTTGGTGTGGTTTCCGTGTCACTCTCACCGTGGCCCAGGACACCTCTTTGTTCACTCACTCCTGTGCACTTGATCTTGCTAGATGTGTTCCCATGGGGGCAGGAGGAGTGTCCCTGGACATTTCAAGAATGTCTGCCAGGCTTTTTGGTGGAAAGCCTGCAGATTACTCATCAAAGAAGATGAGGCTTCTGTTGACTTTACCAGGCCATGGGGTTTTTCTAAATTCTCTTTAAGGCTTAACTTTCTATGGCTTTCAACACACAAAGATTTAAAATTACATTGTTGGTCACGAGCACTTAAAGTTCTAAAAAGAGCTTGCATGATAGACCAACATTTCCAATATAAATCTTGTCTGATGTAATGCTTCATTTTCTGGATGACACCTTTGTGTGGAGGACAAATCAGCCAGGATACAAAGCGTGGGCAGATAGGACCGCCATGAATGGTTATGTAGTCTGTGCACTGCACCAAGGGGCCTGGCCAAGGAAATGAGTGGAATGGGGCCTGAAATCCAGCCCCACATTCCACCGACCAAACCTTTCACCCTGGTGAGGAACTATATCTGCCCGGAGGAAAGAACAGCTTTTTCTAATTTGTCCAGAGGGGCACCTTTTTCTTTTCTCTCTCTCTCTCTCTTTTTAATGTTTGTTTATTTTTGAGAGAGAGAGAGAGAGACAGAGTGCGAGCTGGGGAGGGGCAGAGAGAGAGGGATGCATGGAATCGGAATCGGGCTCCAGGCTCTGAGCTGTCAGTACAGAGACCGACGCAGGCTTCGAAAACACAAACTGTGAGATCCTGACTCGAGCCAAAGTCAGACACTTAACCAACTGAGCTACCCAGGTGCCTCCTCCTTTTTTTTTTTTTTTTTTTAATGTTTCATTTATCTTTGAAAGAGTGCAAGTGGGAGAGGGGAAGAGAGGGGGGACAGAGGATCTGAAGCAGATTGAGCACTGACAGCAGCAAGCCTGATGTGGGGCTCGAACCCACGAACCGGGAGATCGTGACCTGAGCCGAAGTTGGACGCTCAACTGACTGAGCCACCAAGGCGCCCCAGAGGGGCACCTTTTTCAAACTCAACTAAGACGCCATATGTATTAGAAGCAGCACTAGGGGACCACTGGAAGATATAATAAAATATTCTATTAACCTACTCCTTAGGACAAGTAATAGCAATCAACCCTGACATATAATGATAATAAATTTATTAAGTTTCAAGAAAGGATTGAACAACTGAAGCCTCAGGAAAGACCAGAAGTAGGACAGTTCCAAGGTAAGCATCTAGAGTCAATGAACCTCCTCCATAGAACACTTCCATCAAAATAGTGCCATCCCCACAGCTGCCAGTCTCCACCTCTCGGTTCAAAATCCCAGAATTTGACAGAAAGAATCTGATTGACCCAGCTGGATTCAGCTATTCTCTCTGTACCCATCAGCTGTGGCCAGGTGTGGGAAGAGTCATCCTGTATAGTCTATACCATAGATTCCGTTGCTGGGCTCCTCACCATATTAGGGGGTTCCCAGAGCCCAGGCCTTAACTTTGGGCTGTGCAGCCCTCCAAAAGTTGCCCATGGCAGTTCTGTACAATGTCTAGCTAGGATTGGCCATCCCTACACGGTCAATAGCTGACCGATCCAACCATTCAGAAAAAATACTCCGGTGGCTGTTTACTCCGTATGTAGCAGGCAATGACAGTCTCCATTTACTACAGACCTTGTTTACGAGTGCTTTTAGCTTCTAAAGTCAATTCCTCATGTCCTTATTGGGACTTGGGTCACCGACAGACCAGAGCACCTATTCAGCTTTGCCAAACTATTCAGAGACCAGCCTATGCAATAGTCGCAAAATCATCTTGCAGTCTTCATCAACAACCTCTTAACATTTTTTAAAATTATTACACATTTAAAAAGAATAAAATGAAAATAAGTAAGTAAATAAATAAATAATGGCACAGGATGGCACCTGGCTGGCTCAGTACATATAGCATGTGCCTCCTGTTCTCGGGGTCGTGAGTTCAAGCCCCACCTTGGGCATAGAATTTACTTAAAATAATAATAACAATAAAACAGAAACACATGGCCCACTCCCCAGATTCAACAGATGTTAATGGTTTGCCATTTTGCTTCAGATTTCCTTATCTTTTTTAAAGAAATAAAATGTTACAGCTACGGCTAAGTCCTTGCCCACATTCCTACTCCCTCCTGCCCACGCAGATGTGAGCGCTGGCCTCAGGTTGGGAGTGATTTCCACAAGTGACTCTGGCTTTGACTTTTCTTTGCCTGGACCTCAGGTGCACGAGTTGAGCCAATCACTCTCTCAATGGCACGCTCTCATGGCTGCTCCTTCTGCACAAAGGACCTCTCCTTCCATTTTATCCCTCTGATCCTCGTTCGCTACCCCTGTGCCCCGCACCCCCAAAGGCAACCACATTAATGTGTTTGTACGTAGCCCTCTAAAGCATACGTTGCCGTTCTGTGTACGTGTATTTTTAGTTTAGGGTGGGGTTTTTTTTGTTTTTGTTTTTTTGTTTTGTTTTTGTTTGTTTTTGTTTTGTTTTTGCTTTGAGGCACTTTAGTAAAAGGCTGGTACTCATATAAATAAATGAATGAGAACTTAAAATTCATCATACATTTTCTTCATTTTTTAGCTTGGCCTTCTAGTAAATCTTTAGCTTTATTGATTTTGGCTGCTATCTAAAGAGATTCTCCCTGTCTGGGTGATTCACCAGCATCATTTGTCAACAAGCATCTCATTTCCCCCTTATTGGCAGTAGGGCTGATGCTTAGTATTAATGCTGCTTCCCCATTTGGTGATTTGGGGTTCAAACCCCGAATCTGTGATAGCCACCACTGAAGGCAGATCTTGATATATTTTGAAAAATGTGTTTTACTTGGGGCTCCACATGCTCTGTAGCTTGAGAAACAGAACAGCCTGCAAACCTTACAACTGCAGTAGCCAGTCCACGGTCCTGGCCGTGGATCCAGTTCGGCTCCCTCACCTCCAAGATCATCCCAGCCCAGAGGCCGTAGCCACCAGCTCCATGCCTCTACCAGAAAGTGACACAGCCACCACCAACATGTACTGTGTATTTTTAGTTTATATATATGACATGCTGCTGTAGATTTCATTCTGTTTCTTGGCCTCTCAGTCAGCACTATGGGTTTTTTTTTTTAAGTTTGTTTATTTATTTACTTACTTACTCGGAGAGAGAGAGTGCATGCATATGCATGCACACGCACACGTGCAAGTTGGGGAGGGGCAGAGAGAGAAAGAATCCCAAGCAGACTCCACGCTGTCAGCACATAACCCAGCGAGGGGCTCGAACTCATGAACCGTGAGATCATTGACCTGAGCTGAAGTCCGACCCTCAACCAACTGAGCCACCCAGGCGCCCCAGCACTACGTTTTTAAGTTCCACCCATATTGCTGGGTGTACATCTAGTAGCCTGTACACCCGCCCAATTTAACCTATCCCCTTCCTCCGGTGAGGTGGAGGAGGGAGGAGCAAACTCAGGAGGTGGTTAGGCTCAGGCTTGTCCCCTAGACACTATCCCAAGAGAGAGATGTGTCAATGCCCCTCCATAGCCATACACGTGTGCACACCCACCGCATTTCAGATGGAGCCCCAGCAAGTGGAGGTGGAGGAAAGCAAGCTGGGAATTCTATCAAAGGACTTGTTTCAGAGCTCTGCTTTTATGTCCAAGTCCTTGCCTCCCCCAGGAAGCCTGCCCTGACCACCCCATTCCATGCAGTTTTCTCCCCATTCTGGGGACTGTGAATCTCATTTAATCAGACACTAGTCAATTCTAGTCTTTCTGTTACTACCTCCCCAACTCATGTGAAATCCTCTTGAAGGAAAGGACCATCTCTTGTCCATTTTGCCTCTCTTGCTCAAGGCCCGACCCTGAAGAAATGAGGGCAGGGAGTGGGAAGCTGACCAGTGATTTCCTTAATTCAGGCCCCACTCCCTCTGTTTTAGGGACCTACCATCTTTCAACAAACACTTATGTGCCAGGCTCTTAGAAGTCCAGAGAGGGAACATACACTGTTCCAGCTCTCCAGGAGCCCTTTAATGGGGGATGCAAATAACCAAACATTAAGTCATGAGACACCGTGGGGAATGCAAAGATGGGCAGCTACTCGGGGTGCCAAAGAGGAAATTGCAGCTCAGCGCAGAGGGAGGCCAGGGGCTCCCAGAGGAGGCGACATCCAAGCTGCCCCTGGAAGAGAAGAGGTAAATTTAGAATTGGGAGCAGGGCAAGGGGATTAGGAAGTAAGACTGAGAGGATACAAGAAATACCAGTATTGCGTGCATTCCAGTTATTATGGCTGCACATCAAACAACCACTTATTACGTTTGCAGATTCTCTGGGTCAGGGATCTGGACAGGGCACAGCAGGAAGGGCTTGTGTCTGCTCTGTGTTGTCTGGGGCCTCGGCTGGGAGCATCCATGGCTGGACCTTGGAATCACTGAGGGCTCATTCACTCACAGATCTGGTGGTTGGTGCTGATGTAGGTTGGGTCCTCAGTTCCTCTCCACATGGTTTTTCTGTTGGTCTCTCCAGGCGGGCTAGTTTGGGCTTCATATAGCAAAGTGGCTGGGTTCCTAGGGTGAGCATCCCCCAAAAGAGAGAGGGCCAGGTGGAAGGTATATGACTTGACATCCCAAATCATCACTTCTGCCGTACTCTATTGGCCAGGGCAGTCACAGCCCCCCAGCCCAGATTCAATGAGAGAAAACAGACCCCACAGCTCAGTAGGAGGAATGTCAGTCACATTGCCAGAAGAGCATGTGGGAGGGGGTATATAATTTGGTGCAGCCATCTTTGGAGAACACAATCACCATGGTATGTATTGATAAGGTGGAGGGACAACAATGGATGGATAGGCATCCAATACTGCTCAGGTACACTATGTCAAATGGAGGCAGCCAGATACAAGGCTACCAGGATAGGTCGGGTCAGATTCTGGAGAGCCTTCAAAACCACACTTAGGAGAATGCTTATAGGCAAAGGAGGACTTTGGAAGCCTAGGACTCCTGCCCCCCTCATTCCCAGACAGAACCCAGAACCTCCTCTGTGCTTGATCAGAAAATATCTAAGGCTCTCTATGGGTGGCTGAAGCAAAGGGACTCTCAGAGTTGGTCTGCACCCTTGGAATAAGTGTCAAGGATAGCCAGACACCAACCCCTATCCTTGTCCCTGTGTGTGTGTGTGTCCACGCCTACCTGACTGAGCCCATCTCTTGGCTATAGAGTCTCATGGACGCTGCTGCTTGGGTAGCAGGCAGAGACTCTTCAGAAATGCCCTTCCCGATTCATTGTGAATAGTCCTGGGCAGAGTAAGACCCACACTTCTCTCTCTCTCTTTCTCTCTCTCTCTCACACACACACATGCACGCACGCACACACAGACACACACACAGGCACACACAGGCAGGCCCACTAGGCATAAGCCAAGGAGACAGCATCATATCAAGGAGAGAGTCTTGCATAATCATCTGGTCTCTGCCCAATGAGCAAGGGGTCTTGAAGAAATCATATTTACCCCACTGGAACTTGGAGGCAAGTCCAAGAATTGCACAAGACAGGAGTTTTCCCCAACCATGGTCATTGGAGATTAGCAATGAAATTCACCTGGCTTGAAAACTACAATGAGATACCACCTCATGCTCACTAAATGGCTAAAATGAAAAAGGTAAGGCAATACCAAGTGCTGACAAGGATACAGAGCAGCTGGAACTCTCACACTTTGTTGGTGGGGATGCAAAATTGTATGCCCACCTTAGAAACCAGTTTGGTTAGTATCCACTAAAGCTAAACCCCTTCCCTATGACCCAGCAATTCCACTCCTAGATATTTACCCCAAAGACACAAAACATATGTCCACAAAAGGCACTTGACTTGTACAAAATGATCATAGCAGCCTTATTTATAACAACCCCAAATTGGAAGGAGTCCAGGTGTCCATCAACAGGTGAACAGATAAATGAAAAGAAACAGACTGCTGATACACACACCATGGGTGGACCTCAGAAACATTTATGCTGAGTGAGAGAAGTCAGAAACAAGAGTCAATACCATATCATATGACTCAACTTATCACAAAGTCTCATAAAATGATGATAGAAGGGGCGCCTGGGTGGCTCAGTCGGTTAAGCCTCTGACTTCCGCTCAGGTCATGATCTTGCAGTTCGTGGGTTCGAGCCCTGCGTCGGGCTCTGTGCTGACAGCTCAGAGCCTGGAGCCTGCTTCCGATTCTGTGTCTCCCTCTGTTTCCGCCCTTCCCCTGCTCGCACTCTCTCTCTCTCTCTCAAAAATAAATAAACATTTTTTTTAAAAATGATGATAAAAGTCAGAACAGTTGTTGCTTTGGGTGTGTGGGGAGACTGGAAAGAGGATCCATGGAACTTTCTCGAATGATTGCAGGCTCTATATCTTCATGGGATGTAGGTTACACAGATGTATACATTTGTCAAAATGCATGAAACTGCGCATGTAATACCTGTGCATGTCACTGTTATACTTTAATTTTAAAAATAAATAATAAAATAACACAAAACAAAATAAAATGAAATAAAATAGCATCATCTAGACGGCCTGTGACAATGCAGCCTGGGCACCACAGACCAACAGAGTCAGGGAGTCCTCCCGAGCGGAGCCCAGGAATCGGCATTCACACCCTCCACCTTTGGCGTGAGCATTAGACTTGAGACCCATGTCCCCAGGGGCGCCTTCCCCTCAAGTTCCCCTAGCCGCCCACTATCCCACCCCAAGTCTCCCGCTCTCTCCAAACCCCCAGCCCTCTCTGCCCAGTCGCCCCTGGTAACCAAGAAAGGGCTTGAAAACCCTCAAAGTGCAGCCGCCCGGGGAGGGCCGTCCACAGTGTCAGCGAGACAAGGGCAAATACAAAATGCGGGGTAATTGGCGGTTTTCTAATTCTCGGCCCTTTGTGCGGCGGCGCGGAGCCGGGGCCGCGCTCCCAAGCCCGGGCCTTTCAGCCGCCGGGGGCCCGGCCTCCGCGCTCCCCGCGCTCCGCAGCGCATAATTAATCGGGCTTCACAGGGCCCCGGACAAAGGCGCCCATTCACCCCGCCGCTCCTCCCCCCGGGGATATTGTTATTTCTAAAAACTGCAGCCAGCTGGGCCGCAGAGAAACGTCAGCTCTGTGGGAGAGTGAGCGGCCAGGCCGGGAGGAAAGAGGCAGCTCTGTCTCAGCGCCCCGAGCCGGATTAGAGCCGGCCAGCGAGCCCGGGGTGGGCAGGGGGCCCGGGGTCTTTTCTGAAGTCTGCACAAGTCCTCAGAAAGCCTCGCGATTTCCATGGGGCCCTGGAGGAGAGCGCCATGGAAATGGTAATGGGTGCATTGAGGCTGGTTCTTAGGAAGGAGAAGGGGTGCATTCAGGCCACCCTGACCATGGCACCTCTCCAGGGTGGGAGGGGCGCATGGACAGCCCACGGGTGGGAAGCCAGGGCGCCCCCACCTGTACCGGGCCTTCCGGGACAGCAGGCAGAACGAGTCAAGGAATAAAGGCCTGGGTCTGGGTCTGTGGAACCTGGGGTTGTCAGGGACTGGGGATGTGAAGACCTTGCAGTCACCTGGCTTCTGCTCCAAGGACCACCAGGGAAGCTCATTCACAACAATCCCTGTGTAGAATCAGACTCTCAAAGTCTGGGCTGGGGCTGATTTTCCCAAGTCTCCAAGCACCTCCGAAGCTTACCCGCATCGGGGTCACCTCTCAGCCCTGCCCCGGGGGAAGGTGGTGCAGGTGCCCCGCTTCCTGTTTCACGGAGGAGGAAGCAGGCCCCAGGAGGTAAACTGAGCTGCCCCCAGCAACAGAACAGAGCTGGGACTGGCTGTGCTGGTGGGGTGCAAAAGCACAACAGAAGGGAGAGGCAGCTGGAAGGGGGGGCTTCGCCTCTTTGCCAGAGCATTTCTTGACCGTGCAGGCCCGCTCTGTTCTCTCCTTTCCCCGGCCCCTCCTTGCGTGGGACTGATCTGCCTAGTGAAATGCCTCTAGCATGTTCTGTTTCATGGGTTCACTGGGGTTTCTCCAAGCCGCTCCAGCAGAGGCACGCTTGAGTGCAGGTCCAGAGATCACATTGCTTTGTGTCCAGGCCAGAGCCGGTGGAGCTCCAGCCAAGGCTCACTGGATGTGAACAGCATCTCATGACTCCAGGGTCCAGTCCTTTAGGCTGTGTTCCCCTTCAAAGCCCAGTGCCCTCCTGGGGAGGGCCCAGCAGAGGGCCCGGTCCCAGGTCAGCAGTGCTGGGCTTCAGCCTTGTTGCTGCACCCAAAGAAATGGGCACCCGTTCATTCTTCCTCCCAAAGCTGGGAGCAGTCATGAACAGCCACCATGGATTTCCAAAACCTCAGCATCCTGAACACCTCCCAGAACAAGCAGGGGCCTTTCCAAAACCCTGCCCATCCCAGCCCATATCATGGAGACATTCTGTCCCTCAGCGGTAGTCTGGAAAATGTTCCCTCAGCCTAACACTGCCGGTCCTGAGCAAGACCACAGGCCTCAGAGCCAGGCCAGGCTGTAGCGCCTCCTCCCACAAATAAGGGAAAGGAAGCCTCCTGTGTTTTCAGAGGAGCCCAGGCCGGCATCCGAGGCCCCGAGAGTGTGCCCAACCAAGTTCACTCCGCTTCCGCCAGGCCATGCTGGACATTAGAAAGCCAGTATCGTGCAACATTCGCGTCTGTGGGTGGGAGAATGTACCGAAAACTCAAGAACAAAGTGAAGGGAAAGAGAGCAGTTCAGCCAAGGCAGATCAGCTGTCTGGTGGCAGGCCAACTCAGGCATGGCCACGTGAAGCCAGCAGACTTCTCCCCTGTGACCTAGGCAGCCCCCAACTGCCAGACCAACAGCACGGCACCCAGCGGTGAAACAGGCTTGCTGGCTGCCATTAAATAAACTCTATTTAGGGTCTGGAGTGATCTGATGGTGTTTAGAAATGAGAGGAAGTCTCGGCTATAAGGAAACCAACTACGTCAAATAACGTCCCTGAAAAAATAAGATAAAAACAGAGAGGGAGGCAAACCATAAGAAATTCTTCAATATAGGGGACAAACTGAGGGTTGCTGGAGGGGGTGGTGGGTGGGTGGGGACGTGAGCTAAACGGGGGATGAGCATTAAGGAAGGCACTTGTTGGGATGAGCACTGGGTGTTATATGTAAGTGAGGAATCACTGGACTCTACTCCTAAAGCCAATACTACACTGTATGTTAACTAACTTGAATTTGAAAACAAAACACAACGATGTCCTTGAAATACACACTGAAATATTTAAGGGTAAAGGAGCAAAACTGGCTCTAACTTGTTCTTAAACGATTCCACAAGATGTAAATAATCGGTGAATCTTAGAAAAGGCTTACAGACATTACTTGTAATAGTCTTATAATTTCTCTGAAGTTTGAGATTAAAAACAAACAACCAGAAGCGTGAACACGTGCATGTCCACAACACAGCATCGATATTCCAAATCCTATACCCAGGGGTGGGACGCAACTCTCCTGTTGTCCCCTACTCCTACTCATGCACATTACAAGCAGCTTTCAGTATCTTCTGTTATAGCAGTTTGTGGACCCAAGTTGGTTTGAAAGTCGTCAAGGGTAAGGCCTGTGTTGTCAGCACTGTGCTTTGTAAACAGTAAGCATTCAAACAAACCTGGCGTCCTCCCATTGGCCATGGAAGGTTTCCAGCTCTGAGTGAAATGGAAGAAGGAGAAAGAGAGGGGCTGGCCAATGGGGAGAAGGAACCAAGAAAGACGGTCGAGTCCATACAGACTTGCCAGTCCAGTGCACTCATGTCAGAACTGATGATTTTTTTCAAGTCAGACGCCCCCCCTAACCAGATTCTTCCATTCTTTCTTCCACAAAGCTTGGAAAGTAACCCAGCCCCAGTGGGGCTGCCCCACAGGACCCACCCAGAGCACCTACAGACATACACAGCCTGAACCTGACCATGTCCACTTCAACGTGTGGTGACCAGAGACAATAATGTATTTATTCAAACTCTGTCTGGTTCATTTGTGTGTGTGAATCTTATCTCTTCTCTCCAATGAGACCACAGAGGTAAGGGCCTTGCCTCCTCCCACTATCCCCCCCGGGGGTACATTCATGGAACCCGCACGAGCCCTCAAGTAGCCTCCACCAGGGACTATGTCTGTCTGCACTCTTCCTCATCCCCAGCTCGTAGCACGGCGGTTGGCACATGTCTGGTGCTCAGTAAAGACTCATTGAACACTCATTAAACACAGAGTCCTGTTGAGCTGAGTTGAGTTGCCTCGTGTGACAAGGGCACACTGAGTAGGCTCTGAGGGTTGGACTTCTGGCCTCAGATGCTCACCAGGAAGGCAGAACCAGCGTAGGCCTCCCCTCCTCCCTCAGAGCAGATCCCTCTGGTTGCTGGTTCTACCATGTTCCTGAGAAGGGCAGTGACGCCGTCTCTGTGGCCAGTGTGACACAGTCAGTGTTAGGGCAGATCATCTCTGCCGCTGGATCGTCTCCTCATGGTCTTGTTGGGGGCAGGGGGACACTTGGGACAAGAAGGTTTGCTCAGCACACTTCCAGCAGGGGCAGGATCTTCTGTCGAGAACTCCGGGTCAAAGTTGCAGTCCGCCCCACGCCCTTCCTGTCACTCCATCCTCACGTACACACTATGACAAGGCTCAGCATGGGGGCAGCAGAATGTAGCACCCTGCAGGTGCCAGAGACTGAGGGAGAACTGTGGGCTTGGTGGGGGCAGGAAGAGTGTGACCAGAGTGGTCATCGGGAGTTCCATTTTTCTCCCTGGTTCCTGGGGCCGGGGCACTTGGTACGAGGCAGTGGGATTGCTAGCAGGAACAGAAAACTGTGGTGTGAACATCTTCAGTCATGTCTCCAGTATTCTTCCTGCCGCTACCGTGGGACCCAAGCCCCAGGTCAGTCCAGGGATGGGGTAGATGCATCCCTAGCCTTAGGGACAGAACAGCTCAAGCTGCCCACCTTGGGGGAGGGGGCAGTTCTTCCTTTAACATGCCCCACTGTAGGGCTGGGTCATCTTGACAAAGCTTCTCCCTCTGTCTCAGCACCTCTCACCATCTCCCCGCACCCCTTTGGAGGAAACCACTGGCTGGGCCTTTGGGGAGGACTGGCCGTGCTCCCAGCACACTCAGTGTTTGCTTCCAATCCAAGAAAAAGCTGGGCTCCCTGGCTGGGAACTCATTCTCCCCCACCCCCTCCTTTTCTTTTCTTTCTTTTTCTGTCCCTTTGCTTTTCCCCAGCACCCCACCCCCATCCCACCCAACCCCTAGAGCTCCCAAAGTGACAACATGTGGGCCCAAATCAAACCCTTGTCCTTGGGCCCCTGCTGGCATCTCTCCCAGATCACCCACCTTCCTCCCCCACTCTGCAACCCAGCCACCCTCCTCACCCCCACCCCCGCCATTCCTCTTTGTGGACAACTTTCTAAATGCAGCCAAACTTCCCCTTTTGGTCCACAGGCCCCATAAAACAGCTGCAAAAAGTCAGCAGCTCTGCAAAAAGTTCTCTTGCAAAGTGAGGCCGGGAGCAGTCCCTCTGGCTCCAGCCATTGCTTCCTGCCTCCCAGGATCTAGAAGGTCAGTCTCCCCCATCCCAATAAACGGCGGGGAGACCCCTCGGTACTCACTCCCAGAGACACAGTCTCCCCAACGGTCTAATCTAGAGAGAACTCCCTGAGGGGCCCAGCAGAGTGTAGTCAGTGGGAGGAGACAGCCCAAAGCCCGGCCTGCATGCCTGACCCTGCGAGGCCCTGCGGGACCCTGGGCAATCCGCTTCCACACCCCGCACATGTACACATGCGCAGTGCTTGTGTTCATAGAACGAAAGGATGGATTGGCTGGTTTTCTGGGCCCCTTCCACGTCTAAAATTCCACAAATCTGTCATCTCTTTGTGGGGTGTTCCTGCCCAAGAGAGAAGGGGCTTTGCCCAGGGACACACGGCGAGCCGAGGGTTATCTGACCAGACCCAGTTCTCCCAAATTGCATTCCGTGTTCTCTCTGTGACCCTTGGCCCTCAGGAAAACAGTGGGCCGCACATAATCACTCCTGCCCACACATCACAATCATCTGAGATGTTATATCATATCCATCCCTGGGTCACACTCCAGAGCAACAAAATCAACGTTGGGGCCTGGTTATCAATCTGTTTGGAAAGTTACCCCGGTAGTTCTGACTGAGCAGTCAGAGTTTAGAGCCAGTGTGGACAAGGCTCCTAGAAAGTGAAGCTGAAGCTCTAAGCCAGAAGTGCCTGTCTGCTCCCAACCAGGCCCCGGAGGCCTCCCCAGGCCCTTCCCGGGCAGACGGCCCCAGGACCGCAGTCCAGGAACTGGAAACCAACCTCAGCAAGAGGCAGGAGGCCTGGGGGTCACCCCAGCCCTCCGAAGGCTTTGTGTGTATTGAGAAAAGAAAAACGGAGAAGGAAAACCATAGCAGAGCTGAATGCAGTGAAGGAGAAAAAGACAAGAGAAAGGGGAAGAGCCCTGAGGTCAGAGAGTCATGTGAATGGCATTTAGGGAACAAAGCCCCTCCATTGTGCCCTCTGTTCCCCCTCATCAATCATCCACAGGGCCTGGTAAGAAGCACTCTTCCACCAGTGCCCAGGGCACAGAGGGCATCGCTGCCCATAGAGGCCTGGGACAGAAAGCCCACGTCCAGAAATTCGCCCATTCTGAGTCTGTGAGCCCCACACATCCTCCGCCCAGGCAGAGCTAGCAAAGAGCCCTTCCCGCACCTCCTCCGCTCACCAGAGCCCGGGGCTCCTATCAGAGTTTAAGCAAAATCACTCGGCCATTCCTAGACCAGAACAAAGGCTGAATCCAACTCCCCGGACACTTGGCGTCACATCAAAGCCATCCAGGTGGTGCTGCGTGACCTCCAGCGAGCTGCCTCCCTCCCCTCCCGCAGCCTCACTGCCTGATCTTGTCTGCCTTTCTGCAGAGGCCTATTTGGAAGGCAGGGGCATCGCTGGAGGCCAGGGATCGAGAGCCTGGGCTCCGGGGACAGAGGCCTGGGCTTGTGTCCTGGCTCTAGCACACTAGCGTTGTGAGCTCTGTGCTTGTGAGTCCTCACCTGTGAGGCGACAACCGACAGAGGGGAGAGGGCCCTACAAGCCCAAAGCAACCGGGGGCCGATATCGAGAATGCACGAGGACCGCCCTCTGCCACAGTCGGAAGAGGACGGTAACCCCAAGAGAAAACAGGGCACAGTATGCAAGCAGGCAGTGAACAGGGCTGCCAAAAGAAACACAAACTGGATACCCGTGAATACGCCAGAGAGGTTTCGGTCAGGGAGCGATACCAGTGAGGAACGGAGGGGAAGGGACGGTGGTTCCCAACCTGGGGACAGTCCACCCCGGACCCCTGCCTCCACCTCCACCTCCACCAGAGGACATTTGGCAATGTCTGGAGACCTTTTTGATTGCCACGGGGTGGGAGGGGCTCCTGGCCAAGGATGCTGCAAAACACCCTACAGTGCACAGAACAGGCCCCACAGCAAGGAAGTGCCTGAGCCCCAATCTCGATAGTGCTGGGGCTGAGAAGCCCTGGACTAGACAGATGGACAAACAGGTAGATGAAGGGGCCTCGCCAGGACAGTGAGGCAAGCGCGCGTGGGACGCAGAAACATAAACCAGATAAACGGCGGTCACGTGGGTGTCTACATGTGTGGCGCAGAGTAGAGCGCTCCGTGATTGTTCTCTGCTCTGTCGTTGTTCTTTCTTCCCGGGATCTGAAGTCCTCACCCTCCCCTGTTTGCTCCAGCAGCACGGCTGGTGGCCTCGGGCTCAGCAGCCACCCTGGGCCCCACAGAGGAACGGAGGGCAGCGGTCGCTGGAGGGGGCAAGGGAAGGAAAGGGAAAAGGGGGGCAGGAGGGCCCAGGGTGGGGAGTGAAGAGGAAGAGAAAGGAGACGCTGCAAGTTTCGGTGTTTCACAACATCACAGAAATACCCAGAAAGCCAGAGGGGGCCACAGGGAGAAGTTCAAGTTGAGCAATGGCTACAGTTCTCTTCCTAAATTCATGGAAAATGTCTCTTCACACCCTCTGGTTTAGTGAAGCCAGACCTCCCCCACCCCCATCTCCATGGGGGCCTAGACAGGGACTTGTCCCCCAGCCGCCACGCTGTGTGCCCTTTCCTCCCCTTCATGTCCTGCCGGCTTCTCCTCCTACCCACCCTGGCCAATTCTCCATCCCTTGCTTTCCAGGATAGAAACTCCCACTCCGGTCCCACCAGAGCCCTGACGCAGGTGACAAGATACATACAAAATAATAATAATAATAATTAATAATAATAATAATAATCCCATCTGCTAGAAATCAGCATCTGGAAAGAAATCATCTCTCTTGTGTAACAGCCTCAAGGGATCTTCAAGGGTTCTTAAAACTGATCCCCAAATCTGAGCTTCCTGGCAGCCCCAGTAAAATGAGAATGGGGGTCAGTTTCGTGAGTCACACTGCCCATAGGTCAGAAGCCCACTGATTCCTCCGAGGACACAGAGCTTTGCCAGGAACTGGAGCCTAAAATATATTTCTCCCCGTCGGTCTTATAGAGAGCGCTGACTGAGGCAGCAAACTCTAGCAATAGCAGCATCCCCAAATAAAGGCGACAGCCGGACTCCTCCAGCCCTTTTCTGTAAAGCCCCATCATAAGGGAGGGACATAATAAAGATTTTGTGGTGGCTAAATCATGTGGTCCGAGAGCAACTCAGCTTCATGAGAGCCCCGACTCGCTTCAGGGATAAGTCTCATCTGGAAGAATGGATGGAATGCATGGCCTTTAAATAACCCCCATGAACTTCATTTCTCTCAACTGAGCTTTTGATAAAACTCGGGCAGCGGGAGGCAGTTGCTGGTTGTAACCGCTGACAAGGGTCTGGCAGGCAGCGCTCTGGCACTGGGCGAGGGTGGGGCTGTCGGGCCCTGGCACCTGCAGAGGCATCATTCATGGATTCAGCTATTCACAGACTCCCCCAAAGTCCCAGAACGTGCAAGGCTTTCTCATTTTCCTCTGGCCTGATGTGAAACTGGACCAAGAGGCTGGCGGAAAGAGGAGCAAGATGAGGAGCCGGCATCTTGCTGGCCAGCCCGGAGCCCCACCTCACTTCGAGTCATTGTTCAGGGTAATAGCTCGCATTTAGCATTTATTGTGGGCTTAGGCATTATGTCACGACCTCAACTAATCTTCGCAACCAAGCCCCAGGGTGGATACTCTGTGCTCATTTTACAGACGAATAAACTGAGGCTCAGAGGTCTGGTGAGAGCAGAAGCTATGACGCCCACTCACATCTGTCCTATCCCAGTGTTCGTACGTTTGTAACCGCTACACCGCGATACCCTGCCACGTAGGATGAGAGGCGAAACCTGTGGGAAAAGTGAAAAGGCAGTTAATTTGTGGCACGAGAGCACAGGAAACACATGACTCCCCGAATGTGATTCTGGAGAAAGCCGGAAGCCTGCAGCATCATTTTGAATTTAAGACCTCAGGGCTTCTCGAAGCCCTCTCAAATCCAGGGCCTGCCGGGCTGTAAACGTCAGTTGTATCCAAGTTCCTGTACAAGTCGGGGGGGGGGGGGAGGTGGGGGGCAGGGGCGTTGCAGGGAAGGGCCTCGCTTAAAGAAAGGCTGCAGGACAGTGAGGAAAAGGCACCCCACGACCAAGCTCATGACGCCCCTCAAAAACCACTGGGGATCCCACCCACAAGTCAGTGAGTGAGCTGTGTGGCGCCCAGCACTGTGGGAGCACAGGGCCAGACTGCGTGGGGTCAGGGATCCCTGCTGGGCACAGCCATTTGTGCATCCTGTCACTTCCTGGGAAACCAGCAGCTGGGAACATCCAGGATAAAATAGAACCAGTGATGTTGTCTTCCCAGCAGTTACCGCTATGAGCTCAGGACATAGAGGCATCTCCTTCCTTTGGATGCACTGACCTTCTTTAGAAGGTCTCTTTAGACTGGAGTCAGGAGTGTCTGGACCACAGGAAAGCTTTCCACATCAGTGAGCAATATGCTGACAAGCAGGGCCTGGGCTCAGCCCCATGAAATCTGATGACTCGGGAGGACGTGCAGTCTCTCCATAGACATGTTTGCCAGGCACTGGCGATGGGCCCTCCCCGTGCCAGGTGTGAGGGTAAGGAGAGAAGTCAGGCCCAGGCCTTGCCCTCATGGGGTTTACAGTCTAAAAGGGCACCTACAGTCTAGATGAGGAAACACCTCAGGGTGTCTTCGTGCATCCCTTCTAGAAGACCGAAAAAGGAAGGAAGTGAGGTAAGGAGGGATAAACATACAAAAGAGATCAAGAATCTAACCACTTCTCCCCTTGCCCCCACTCACTCTTACCATCATCATCTCAGTGATTATTGCAGTGGGGCCCTGAACACAGCAGGCCTGCTCCTACCACAGGGCCTTTGCACTTGCTACTCTTTTCGCGCTTCTACAGATATCCTTATGATTCGGCGTCTTCGTGTCTTTGCTCAAACGTCCCTTCCCCTTATTGAGGCCGCCCAGTTAAAGTTCACAACGCCCCTCTCTCTACCAGCCCGCAATTGTTTTGGTAGGGGTTTGTTCACTAGCTCTCAAAAGGAACTCAGGACAGGTTTCCCATTGGCCTTGGCTGGAGGCTATTTCTGTAGCCCTTGAACGTACACCCATCAAGGGCCCTCCCTGTCAACCATCAGCCAGTGTACTGGGATCAAGCCTGGCCCCTTCAACCTACTTACCCTAGGGCCAGTCCTCTCTTGTCTGGGGAAATTCCAATAGAGCCAGAGTGTACCGCACCCCTTGGCCAAGCTGTAGCAGACCTACTGCAGCAGGGCTGGGTAGCTGGTCACCAAACTCATGTCATCCTCTTCCTGGGCACCCCTCTGGACTACATTCCCACCTCCTGTGCCATCAAAGGTGGCCAATGGAGTGTGAGCAGACGCAGCATGTCTCTCTTCCGGGCTGAGGGTGTTAAGAAGCTGATGTACCTCCTCCACCCTTCTTTCCCCTTCTGCTGTGACCACATGACCTAAGAGACGGGAGAGCCCCAAGACAGAAGGAGCCGAGGTGCCCGAATCTCCGCCTGGGGGAAGACTGCCTGCCACTCAGAGCACCATCTTGGAATTTATGTGAGTAAAAACTAAACTCTGTGAACTCCCTGCATGTTAGAAGTTGGCTACTGGATGCATTTGGTGTTCAACTGCCTGCCCCTCTATGGACGGTGGGCCCGCCCCTCACTCCAGCACTCTCTTATCCCCTCCCCACCATTGCGTGTCCCACCTGAATTTTGCCCTCTTTTCCCACCCCATCCCAGGCCTCCAGTGGTGACTGTGCAACTGATGAGTGAACACTTTCTGCCCTGGGGACCTGCGTGCTGATGCTAAAGGCAGGCCAGCAAAGAGGGAAGGTTCTTCCCATGACACCCCTGTAAGCCTGCTTCTAAAGGTGTGCAACTTTGGGCGAGACTCCAGCCTTACAGAGATTCAGCTTCCTCATCCTTGAAATGGGAATAATCACTTCTGGCCAGGCCGCCTCACAGAGGAAAAGACCGGAAGCACTGATGTGCAGAAGCAGCTACCCCGAGCTGGGTTCTACATACATCCCATCACATAGAGTACTTATCCCAGATAGGGAAACTGAGGCATGCAGAGGTTTCTGAGTGACCTGCCTGAGTTCACCCCGTTAGTAGGTAGTTGCCCCCGCCCCTGACTTGGTCCTCCCTGTCTTTCCTCCCCATCTTCTCTCCCTAGTGAGCAGCACCACTACCCACCCAGGAGCTTGACTCCAAGAACTCAGGTCATGCCTGACTCCTCCCACACCTGCATCTCCCAAAGCCCAGTCATTTTATCCTCATAGATAGCTCCCCAGTCCAGCCCTTCCCTCCATCTCTGTAGCTGCCAGTCTGGTCCAAGCCCTCTGCATGCCTCTCCTGGACTCCTGCATCGACCCCCTCCATGGTCTCCACACAGCAGCCACAGGCATCTTTTGGAAATGCAAATCTGACCACGCCAGACTCCTGGTGGCTTCCTACCACTCTTATGACAAAGTCTTGCCATGGTCCACCCAGCTCGAGAGATCCAGCCTCATCTTGAACTCTGTCCTCCTGTCCCTCTCCTCTCTGTGCCAGACAGGATGCACTTCTAGTCCCCTGAACACTCACCAACTCCCTCTTTGGTGGGTGCATCCTTCGCACATGCTGTTCCTTCTGCATGTTCCTTCCCCTTTTCACCCGGTTTACTCCTAATCACCCTTCGTGTCTCAGGTCTGGTGTCACTTCTTCAAGAACTTGCCCCTGACCTCCTTGATGAGGTGACATCCCCCTACAGCACTCACCCCCGTTGTTATTTTGTCTATTTGAGTAGTTATTTGGTGAAGCTATAGCTCCCTTACGTGACTCTAAGCTCCATGAGGACAGGCACTGTGACCATTGAAACCCGGTGCCTGTACAGTGCCTGAACTTCAGTACTAGAACTTCAGTAGCAGCCAAGTGAGTCAGTCAGTGAAAGCTGAAGTTGAAATCCAAGTGTGCATGACTCCTCCCTCACCAACGGCATGAGGAACTGTGTCTGCCATAGCAGAAGACCTCATACTAGGTGGTTTAAACAACAGAAATTTATTTTCTCATAGGTCTAGAGGCTGGAAGTCCAAAGTCAAGGTGCCGGTCAATGTGGTTTCTGGTGAGACCTATATCCTTGGCTTGTAGTTGTACCTTCTTGCTGTGTCCTCACATGGACTTTTCTCTGTGCACACGAGGCTAAAGGGAGAGCTCATTAGAGAAGGCCCACCCTTTTGACCCCATTTCCCCTTAATTACCTCCTTAAAGTCCCCTTCTCAAACAGAGTCGCACGTCAGATTAGGTCTTCAACATCTGGGGGGAGACACAGTTCAGTCCATAACATTCTGCCATCTAGCCCCCACAAATTCACATCGCTCTCACATGTTAAATACATTCACCCCATTCCAACAGCCCCAAAGTCGTAACCCATCCATCAATTCCAACTCCAAAGTTTCGTTAAATGTCACCTAAATCAGGTATGGGTGAGACTCAAAGTATGAGTCATCCTGAGGCAAAATTCCTCTCCAGCTGCAAACCTGTGAGACCAGACCAGTTACGTGCTTCCAGGTCACAATGGTGGGACTGGCATAAGACAGACGTTCCCATCCAAAAGGGAGAAATTGGGAAGAAGGACAGGGTTAAGAGTCCCCAAGCAAGTCCAAAACAACAAGGCAAATTCCATTTGATCTTAAGGCTCCAGGTCAATCTTCTTTAGCTCAATATTCTGCCCTCCGTGCCCACCCCATGACCCTCAGCAGTGGTCCTGCTCTTTCAGCCCTGGTCTGGCATCCTGGCCCCCTGACCCTGAGGAGGTGGCCCTACCCCCTGAAGCCAGGAGGAAACAGTCTTGTTCCCTGGGCTGGAGATGGGCGTGACAGCTCTGATAATCTCTGAACCACCATCATGGTCACTTTCCCTCCTCTAGAAGGACAACCATGTTGAGGCTGGATCCTCTATTGCCCTGACCTGTAGATCCCAGAAATCTGACAGCCTAACTTCATTCCATTTTCTCTGTCCCCTTTGGTCCCCACTGCCAATGCCTCTGCTGGTATAATCTCAACTCTATTCCTGGCTTCCGCTGAGATGGCTGACTAATTTGTGGATAATCTTTACAGAATGACCATCCAGCCACATCCTAAGTGTTTTCTCCAGAACACGTTTTCTCATGTTTTGCAACATGGATAGGCAGAGGCTTTTCTAAATTTTCAAGTTCTGGTTCCCTTTTGCTGAAAAATTCTTTTAATTTCTCTCTCTCTCCTCTCACATTTTATTATAAGCAGTAAGGAGGGACCAGGCCACCCCTCCAACACTTTGCTTAGAAAAAATCCTCTGCTATGGCACACCTGGTTGGTTCAGTCAGTTAAGCTTCCAACTTCGGCTCAGGTCATCTCACTGTAAGTTCGAGCCCTGCATTGGGCTTTTTGCTGTCAGCACAGAGCCCACTTCAGATCCTCTGCCCCATTCTTTCTGCCCCTCCCTTACTTGCACTCTCTCTCTCTTTCTCAAAAGTAAAAATAGGGGTGCCTGGGTGGCTCAGTCAGCTAAGCATCCGACTCTTGATTTTGGCTCAGGTCATGATCTCACGGTTCGTGAGTTCAAGCCCCACATTGGGCTCTGTGCTGGCAGCGCAGAGCCTGCTTGGGTCTCTCTCTCTCTCTCTCTCTCTCTCTCTCTCTCTCCCTCTCCCTCTCTGTCTGCCCCACCCCCTCTCACACTGTCTCTCTCTGAAAATAAATAAATACACTTAAAAATGGTTTTAAAAAGTAAAAATAAAACATTAAAAAAAAGAAAGAATAAAATCTTCCGCTAAATATCCAAGGCTGTCACTCATAAGATCTGCCTGCCATAAAACACTAGGAACACAAAGCAGCCAAATTCTTTGCTACTTTACAACAAGGATTGCCTTTCCTTTTGTCACTTTTGTCATTTCCTCCTGAGATTCTACCAGAAGCACCTTTGGTGTCCATATTCCTACCAACAGTCCCTTCAAGGCAATCAGGATTTTTCCAGCATGTACCTCGATACTCTTCCAACCTTTCCTTAGTACCCAGGTCCAAAGCCACATCCACATTTTTTAGGTATTTGTTATAGCAGCACCCGTTCTTGGTACCATAATCTATACTTTTCACGATTCTCCAACAAAATAGAACCAGTACATTATATCTGTATATCTATACCTATATCTACAGGTAAAGAAATTTACTATAAGGAATGGCTTATGCGATTACAGGGGCCGGCAAGTCCAGAATTTGTGGAAGGCTGGCAGGTTAACCTAGAAGCAAGAAAAGCTGAGGTCCCAATTCAAAAGCTGTCAGGCCTGATAGTACAGGTTTTGTTCTATGCAGGTCTTCCACTGATTGGACGAGGCCCACCCACAGTATGGAGGGCAATTTACTTTACTGGTCTAGCAATTTAAATGTTAATTTCATTCAAAAGTACTTTCCGGGAATAATGTTTGTCCACTTATCTGGGTACTCCATGGCCTAGTCAAGTTGACACATAAAATTAACCATCACAAGAATCACACCAGAAAGTACCTGTGATCAACTTAATGAGTATGCAGGACCAGTGTAAGGGATTAGCACTGTGATTTGCCAATCACTCATTCCATACACATCTGTTACACACCTCCTATAAGCATCTCCATTAACCATTGCTATGTAACAAACTACCCCAAAGCTTAGTGACTTAACACAGCAATAACTGTGTGGGTCAGGAATTTGGGCAGGGCTCAGCTGGGTGGTTCTTCTCCAGCACACTCATTCAGCTGGGCTAAGCTGGAAAGTTCAGGAAGACCCACCAAAACACCTGGTGCCTCAGCTCCTCCACAAGGTGGCTCTCTCTCCAGGTGCTATCCCATCATTCCCTAGTCTACCTGTGCTTCTTTACAGGTTGGTGGCTTGCTTCTCCAAGAGTGTTCCAAGAGACCAAGCCCCAAGAGGGGAAGCAAGCACTTGTCAGATCAACACTTCCGTCATGCTTCTAATGTCCCATGGGCCCACGTGTGGGGGCCCCCAGTGTAACAGTCCTCCAATATATGAGAGGACGCTGGTCCCAACTCTGGTCGGATCTCACCATCTATCACAGCGTATTGTGAGGAGCACACCCCAGCATGAATTCCTGGCATCTTTCACTAGTGCATCCCATTTTGTAAAGGTGGATTCTCACATGATGATAAGCGCATTCATATTTATATCACTTTTCGTACACATTTTTTTTTTTCAAAATAAATTGTAAGGGAAAATATTGCTAGTTTTGTGTGTTTGTGGGAGAATGCTTTTTCACATTCCTTGACATACTGATGTCGCTCAGAAGACAGCTTTGAAAGTGCTGGCCTGGTGACTCCTAGCAGGGAGGCCCACAGACACACGTGGCCCATGGTAGATTACAGATGGCTTGTCCCAGAGGGCTGGGAGGCCCAGGTGTTCTGTGGGACCATCTGTTTCGCATCCATGGCCATGAGTGATGGGAGGTCAGGGAGCATCATTCCTACACCATTCAAGTGCAGGCTGGGACAACACATGTCAGGTGACCCCAGCACATCATACTGTGTCACCCTGTGCCCTCACTACACCTGGCACCAGAAGGGGTCACATGTTTCACACACTGAACAGCACCCACCCCATCACATGTGACTTCACTTCAGAATGACTGAAGCATCGGGAGGCAATTCTCAGGAGCTTGAAAGTTCCCTCGCAAACCCAGTCTGTGAAGCAGTGTGTAAGAAAGGCCCCCAGCACCCACCACGGCCAACAGGGCCACTGGCTAGTGGACGAAGGTTGCTCAGAGAGGCCTTGCTAAGGTTGTCTGCAGCAGGATCCCCAGGGGCTTCTAGGAAATTCCAATATATTCATCTGGAAGGAGGCCCAGGAATCTGCCTTCTTAGTCTCCACCGTGGGCCACAGGGTGCTGGCCCCTTGCCAGATTTAGAGTTGCCATGTGGTTATTTCTGAAAAGGCCCCATGGGGTGGGGGCAGGGAGAGATTCACCAACTACAAGACAGGGCCCTCGCTGATGACTATTGCAGGCAGGACATAGGGGGCCCGGAGCCAGAGAGTCAAGTGGCTTCACATGCCAAATAGACTTTTTATTTTCAGACTCCTGAGATATATAAATAAATAAATAAATATATATATAATATATATATATATAAAATAAATAAATAAATAAATTTATTTATATATATTATAATATTATAATTATATTATATTAATTATATAATATGGGTTTGCAAGGGAACTTTCAAGCTCCTGAGAAATATATATATATATTTATTTATAATATATATATTTATATAACATATAATATTATAATTATATTATAATATAATTATAATTAATTATATTATAATTATAACATAATATAATTAATTATATTATAATATTAATATATAAATATATATATCTATTATATATATATATATTTATTTATTTATTTATATCTTACAAGTTCAGAGACAACTTGCCTCTACAGGTTTCCTTCACAGAACAATCCCCAGAGATTAAATCTGTTTTGAGTTGTATTTTGAAAAAAAGAGGAAATTGGATCCTGGTTCTGGGTGGGAGGAGGGATGGGGGGGGGAGAAGGGAAGTTCAGAAAGAAGGCAAAAGGCACAGATTTCCAGAAAGTTCCTTATGCTTCCCCCTCCCCAACGTTGCATTTTTTTCCTATTTACTCCTACCCTATGGAGACAAAACCCAGCTCTAGCTTAGACACACCTTCCTTCTTCCTGGCCTCTCTCCCAAGGTGTCCACAGCCCCTCTTAGAACCAGGGCCCCATGAAGTAAGTCACACAGAGAAAGACAAATACTGTATGGTCTCAGTTACAGATGGAATCTGAAAAGAACAGAACTCATAGAAACATGGAATATTATGGTTACCAGAGGCAGAGGGTGAGGTTGGGGGGACAATTGGGCAAAGGTGGTCAAAAGGTGTAAACTTTCAATTATAAAAAAAAATAGGTCTTATGGATACAAAGCACAGCATGGTAACTGCAGTTTACCAAAACTATTGTATATTTGAAAGTTACTAAGTTACTAATCTGGAAAGTTCTCACCACAAGAAAAGAAAATGTGTAGCTATGTAAGGCTGATGGAGGTTAACTAAATGTATTGTAGTAATCATTTTGCAATATATACATATATCACACCATTGTTGTGCACCTTGAACTTCTACAGGGTGAAACTAATACAATTATCTCTCAATAAAACTAGAATAAATAAAAATTAAAAAATAAAAGCGTTGATTCACAGGGAGTTCAGGATTAATGCTAGTGTCAAATATCTGGAATGCACATAGTCTAGATCAGCTCAGACTTATGCTTTAACAATCAGTCAAACTGGGGACAGAGTTGATATCTCATAAGAAGGCATATTATGAATTCCGAAATGTCCTCATTATAATGTCTTAATTCCTGTGACAATACCCTTATCAGGTTGCCTATGGACTTTCATACCCGTATTTGTGTTTGTATTGTGTGAATCCTTCCCACACTTAAAAAAAAGAAAAAAAAGAACCAGGGCCTCCAGCTCACCAGGTTACCAGCTCTGCCTGAGCACCACCCCCCAACTCCAGACTTTCTCTCCAGAAGCCAGACCCCCAGGCCCCAGAACCTCCTGGTCTGACCACACACTCCACACTGGTGGGGAAGAATGTCAGGGGATCGTGCTTAACCCAAGAGCTACGAGGCAGCTCGGGCAGTGTGGGTGGGAGCATATTCGGGGGTCTTCCCGAAAGGGGGTCCTGTGGCAGACGCAGACCACATACACACTGACCCACACCCGCGGGTTGCCCACCACGTGTCCACCTGATCTCTCCCCGGTTCTGATGCTGGCGTCTCTACAGACAGTTCTTTAACTTCCCTGAGCCTCAGTTGCCTCACCTGTAAATGGGCATGCTAACGGTTCCCACCTCACGGGCTGTTGCGAGGGTTGGATGAAGGATGTAAGTAAAGCGCAGAGCGTAGTTCCCAGGGGACGGTTAGTGCTGGAGAAATGCTGACAGTCGTGGCTGCAATTACCACCACCATCATTAGCATCCCCACTTAGGGTGACATCTTTCGAGAATCCAGCTCTCAGGTAATCTATTGCTTTAGCCTGATGTGAAAAACAAAGGTCTTCGGGGAACATGTTCAGGGGTTTTTTAATTTTTGGTTTTGTTTTGCTTTGTTTTGTTTTCAGCAGCTTGAGGAGGCAGGGTTGGGAGAAGCTTTAGCTGCATGGCCTTGGACATTTGGGGTTCAGGATGAGCACCCAGGTGTAGGACGGCTGGGGATGCAGCTGAGATTGGCTATGTCCCCGCTGTCCCCAGCGAGTGTTGCACTCAGCTGGGAGTGTGTGTGGGGCGCTGGGTGTACGTTGGATGGGGGCGCCAGGTGGCTGTTAAGTGCAACAATTTTGACTGCGGAAAATACTGAAGGGGTGCTGTCTGGCGGAGAGGTTTCAAGGTAGCTTGGGTTCCTGTTGTTCTCCTCAAAGACCAAGCCTTTCCTTGACAGCTCTGGATCCCTGTGAGGCAGGTCTGTGCGCTCTGGGGAGAGACTTGCCCAAGGCGCCCTCTCTCCCCACTTACCAGAGGCCCAGAGACTCTATGGAGTTAAGGGGGCAGGGAGGGCTGGCCTCGCCCCACCCCCGTGTGGACCCCTACCCTAGGGAATAGGAGCCAGATGCCCAGCTCCAGTGAAAGAGCTGCCTCTGTTCAGTTGCCAAGGGCCCTGGGTCACCCAAGCCCACCCAAGGAGGGCGCGGAGAACCCCGAGAAGCCTCTAGAGAGGGCTATCTCAGGGTAACCAGTCTTTGGAACATTCTTAGCCCCACCCAAAGTGGGGGGCACCTTTCACCTCCTCCACCTCTGCATGGGGGCCTGGCTAACAGCTGTTTCCAGCTGAAGGCTCCCCCCTCACCACCCAGTCAGCTTTGATGAAGCCTATCAAAGCATTCTTGTTCTTACAGCTGCTCCTGGGAGGGCAATTAAAGCCACAATAACCCCCCACATCTGTTTAAGGGGCTGATGGCTGGTACTCCACCCTCAGCCCTGAGGGAGGGCTCCTGCCCCTCAGCATGGGGGTGCGGGGGTGGGGGGGGGGAGGATTTGTCCAAATCCAAAAGGAACAGTTTAGGACCTTCAACCATTAGAACTGGAAGGGATCACCCATCCCCATTTTACAGACGACTAAGCTGAGGCCAAGCTACTCCCTGCTCCCAAAAGGTTCCCCCACGCAACACCCACTTCCCTGTGGGTCCTCTAGACAGGCCCCGCTTCCTCCTCCACTGGCTAAGGTCAGCCTCCACTTACGCAAGACACAACCGAACCGTGTAGGATTGAAAAGGCCATGTGGGGAGAGGCTGTTCTGAAATGCCTGCTCTCTGCCCCCTTCTTTTGCGTGAGCCATTACCCCTTCTTGGCCGCTATTTTAATACTCAATCTGTGAATTCTTTTAAATCAGGCCTCCTTAACCTCGACACTGTTGACATTCTGGGCTGGATATTTCTTTGTCATGGGGCTGCCTGGTGCCCTGTAGGATGGTTCACGGCATCCCAGGTCTCTGCCCACCAGACGCCAGTGGCACACTTCTCCTAGTCATGACAACCGGAATTATCTCCAGACGTTGCCAAACTTCCCTGGGGGCGAAACCATGCCCAGTTGAAAAACACTGAGCTATGTGGACTGAAAGGAGCATGCATGGTCTTGCCAGGGGTACAGGGAAAGAGGGCATAGCTATTTCCCCCTGAGGCCTGGAGCTCCTATGGGGCAGATAGAATAATAAATGTACCCAGAACAATGCAGTGTGTGCCAGCAGATCATGAAAAAGGTTGAAGTAGGGAAAAATCATTGAGGCTGGGATTCATCCAGGAGGGCTTCCTGGAGGAGGAAGAATGCAATCTCCACTTTGTATCGGCAGTCTGGGAAGGTCACAGTTTGAGGGAAAAGTCTCAAAAACAGCAAACAAAACCCAGGGTGGGGAATGGTGGAGAATTTCTGGGGAGAGGTGGCCGCAGCTGGCTGGATCTTAATCTGGGGAGTGTTACATATGGCTGCCTTCCTCCAGAACAGGGAAGATGCTGCGGATGAATGAGCAGGGAAAGATGGGAGAAACAGTGCCATGCCTGAGCTTCTGGGGGACCGGTTAGGGCCTTGCTTGTCCCTGAATAGCCAGCACCCAACACAGAATCAGGCTATGGAAATGCTGAGATAATGAGGCTGCGGAGGTGGGGAGGAAAGGTCTGGAGAGGAGGGGGGGAGGGTGGTCTGGGATCTGCCGTGCTGGGAGGATGTGTCTGGATGGTAAGGGCACTGATGAGGGGCTCCAGCCCAAGCTCAAGCAGGGGCCTAACCAGCCCCTCCCCTCCATTCCCCAGGGTCTGCCCTCATCTAATGACTCCCCAGATGGTCCATGGGGGGTGGGGGTACTGGTGGTCCTAATCAAGGGGTAGCTGCTGGGCTTGGAACCGACCATTCCTTTGGGTTTCTGCCCAGCTGCAGACCTTTCTCAGGAGGAGATTTCAGTGGATTTATGGCAGACAATGGGGAACCATTGGCCTAGGAAGCTCCCATCTCACACTGGTTCGCCACCCCCAGTCTGGTCTTCTTGGGCCATGGGTGCCTGTCTACCCTCAGATTGGGCACCGTGAGGGCAGGGGCGACAGCTTCCCTGGGGTCGCCTTAGGGAAAAGCAAAGTGTAGGGCTGGTGCTGCCCACAGGGAGCTTCTGGGGTGACTCGCCAGCAGGGGGCGCTGTGGATTCAGGCACAGGGCTCGGACTGCTGGAAGGGAGCAGGCAGAACTAGCTTCCCAAACTTGTTCTGTCCTGTTATATGCACCCCCCCGCCACCACCACCACACACGCACACGCACGCACACACACACACACATACACACTCATCCAGGCTCGACTGCCTTGTACACAGCAGGGTCTCCAGCTCGTTACAACTTCCCAGATTAACCCCATTCTCCCTTCCTCCAGATGTGGAAGAAAAGAAGAAGAAGAAGAAGAAGAAGAAGAAGAAGGAATTATTGTGCCCATTTTGCAGATGAGGAGACTGAGTCGCATAGATGCAAAAATGACCGAAGGGGATGGCACCAGGGCAGACTGGATAGAGTCTTGGCTTTGGAGCCAGAAGACCTGGGCTTACTAGCTGGCCAGTTCAGCAACGCACTCCCAGTATGGCTGGGGGCAAACTTCGGGGCCTTGTTGAGCACACCGCGGCAACTGCAATGTGTGAGGTGAGCACAGCAGCCACACTGACCCCAGGCTGAGAACAGTTCTGACATCGAGCATGGCCGCCCACGTGGACAGCAGTTGGAGGGGCGGAGAGGGGTAGTGGTATGGGGAGGAAGAGCTCCCCATGGGGGGGAAGGTATGGCAAAAGGGGACCAGGCAGCATTGCCCAAGACCTTGTCCAGGTGCAGAGAGCAGACAGCCAGAAAGGAGATGAACAGAGGGGTCTGAACAAGGGCAGAGGGGACGAAGGGCCTGAGCTGAAGGAGAGCTCTAGGGAAGGGACAGGAGGGCTGAGGTGTCAGCACTGTTTCCTACGTCTTTGTAAGGGGTGGCAACACTGGAAACCGTGGGTGCCATTTGCTACCCTCCCGTGGTGTTCCAGGCTCTGTGCCAAGCACTTGACTGGCTCAATTACCCATCCTGAGAAGCAGGTAGAGGTATTAACCCATTTTGATAGACAAGGGAAGGAAAGCTCGGAGACAGATAACTTGTCCCCTGTCCCCAGTGGGAAACGGGCAAAACTGAACGCCACCCAGGTCTGCCTGGCACTATCCACTGCTCTCTTGGTGGAATCAGGGTCTGGGTGGCTACAGCCGTGGAGGCGCCACAAGGCAGGGCACGCTTAGCCCACAATGAGCAGAGGAGAGCGGGGCACCGAGGAAGGAGCAACGCGCACAGACGTAGCCAGTCTGAGAGGCCTCCTGGAGGAGGAGGACACTCTCCAGGCTGACAGGGAGGAGAAAGGCATTCTCAGCAGCCTGAGTAACCCTAATGAGCAGTTTCAGCCCAGCCGTTTCCAGCGTGTACATGGTCTGTCCCTGTCCCGCAGAGCTGGGCCATGACGCCGGCAAGGCTGGCAGGAGCCTCCAGGCGGGGAGGGTTCTGTCAGCAGTCGGTCCCCTGGCAGCTGTGTGGAGCTTGGTCCAGGAGGTCTACTGGGTTCTACGGGCTGTTCTTAAGGAAAGAGATGGGTATCTCAACTCTTACAGAATGGGGGCAGGGGAGAGGGGAAGGATGAAAACTCAAGATACCGAAGTGTTAGAATCCACTAGATGAGATGGCTAATCAGATGTGATGGACAGAAGGTGGTGGTCAAGGATGACTCAGCCTCTGGCTTGCATGATGGGGAGTCTTACCATGAACTAAGATCTAGCAGCGGAAGAGGCCACTGCAAGGAAGACAAGTTCAGTCTGGGGTAAATGAGTTTGATGTGTGTGTGGGCTTTGTAAGTGGAGGTGAGCTTTGGGCTCAGGATTAAAGAGGGATAAGTGCTCAAACTACAGCCAGAATCAGGCTCTACTCTCCAACTAAGGAAAGCAGTCAGGGTTGACTACAATTTGAGCTTGGTTTGTGGCCTAGGAGGAAAGTACTACAGCAGAACACCCACCCGCTAGACTAAACTGAGGACCCTGCGTTCTCGAACTTGAAAAGGGATCCAGGGGTCTGAGCAGACCACAGGCTAAGTTCAACACTGGTGCCCATCATTCTCAAGGTGTACACCCCCTCCCCCCCCCCCCCCCCCCGAGAGCACGAATAAGAACACAAGTCAGGGCTGAAAGGGGACAAGAGTCGAGAGTAGGAGTCACCTGATTTAACGTTCTTAAAACACCGAGGTATGTCCTTTTCTCTGAAGCTCTTCCTGACTCCCTGTTCCCTTCTCTGCAGGACCCCCGCCTCTTCACTGGCTAATGAACACCGCTCAGCACTTTCACAGTTATTATCTCATTGACTCCTGAGTGGTTTCCTCCATCTGACAGGTGGGGAAACAGAGGCCCAAAGAGATTAGGGTGTGTGGGGCTGAGCCCAGGCTTGCTCCTCCAGGCCTCTCTCTAAGCTCACCCCCTTCTTACTTGGAACAGCATTCTACGACATTCCAGGATGCCGAGGCAGCCAGGGTTTGGGTGCAGAGTGGCCAGGCTGACTGATGGCTTCTTTCTGACCACAGGGTGAGTGGGGGAGAGCTAGCCCTGGCCCAGGTATGCTATCTGTTCTCAGGATCTGCTCATTGGCTGCTGGGGGTAATAGGAATGACCTCAGTGGTGGGTTTTGAGGTTTTTTTTGTTTGTTTTTTCTTTTTCCTTCTAAGAACAATTCATTTGGTCACATAATTAGTATAAAAGTGGCTGGTGTTGAGCAACCTCCCCCTCCCCCTTCCCTGGCCTCTGGCAGTGACATTTGAGGCGCTGTCTCCTGGGACCACAGAGGATGCTGCCTGGGCAGTTCAAAGGGTTGGCTCTGCTCCCTGCCCAGCCCCACCCACTTCCCCTCACTGCCTCCCTCACTTGCCAAGCTTGGCCAGCCTCCCATTGAGGACTGAGGTCCTGCCCCAGTGGCCTGAGTGGAGCCCCTTCTGCACCTCTCCACCTCACCCCTCTGCTGTCCAGCTCAGATGACAGGGAGGGGCCAGAGTAGGACGGTGTGGGAAGAGGACTGAACCCTTCCCTTCTCATCCCACCCGGCCACGTGTGTGTGGCCACCCCTGCCACTGCTCTGCCGACTCCATGGCACCTTCCATGTGCCACTGACCACGGGGCAGCACTGAGAAGGGTGACAAGGTCAGGGGAGGCCAGAGAGAATGCTAGGCTGTGGCAGAGGAGGACAGGCCTAGGCTCCCAGGAGGCTGCTCAGGAGTAGGGGCAGGAGACCAGCAAGGAAGGAGCCGGGGCCTCTGAGGGAGCTGGGTCTTGGGCACAGTGGCTGGACAGAGAGGCGGGCAGAAGGCCAGCAGGCAGCCCAGTCTGGGCCTGGGAAATCCTGGGCCCATCACAGATAGGCCTGCAAGAGACAGAACTTGGAAGCAGATGCCCGAGGCAGCAGAGGGCTGGCCTTGGGGACCACGCCCCAAAGACACAGGCTCCAGATAGCATTTCCCGGGAAGTAAACCAAGACCTCTGTCCAGCAAAGCAAGAAACTAGGCCAAGCACCTTGGTGCTAATGGCCAAGTGACTGAGGGTCCCAATTTACTTGCCCTGCTAGCTTCTTGGCAAATGACCTCTACCGCCTTCTCTTCCAGGATATGCCAGCCTTCAGGCTTGCAGTGCTGAGAAGGGGAAGACCAGGCAATGGTGATGTCAACCAGGGAATTAAGCAAGCAGAGGAGCCGATAACATCACCCCGCAAGGCTCGCCGTGGGCAAGGTGACTCATCGAAGACGGGCCCCACAAGCACAGGGTGATTGTTGTTGTGCCCAGCCTGTAGGACTAAGGAGGAAGAAGGGGGCCGGGACGGGTTCCTCACCGAGTCCTCCGCTCGGTGGAGAGGTCTCAGAACACAGTGTCCTCTGCCTTCAGAGCTCCCTGCTGGCTCAGGAAACAGCCCTCCCTCCTGCTGTGGTGATAATCTCTGTCCGCTGTGTTTGGTGTGTGTTTGTGGGGTATGTCTGGGTGATTTCCCCACCCGCATCCCACAGGGGTGCTCCAGGTACTAGAGATTGCTAACAGCAGAACGCTCGCTCCCCCTGGTTGGACGACCGTCTGTGGAGACAATGCCACCGGATGGCAAACTGCTAACCGCGACCACGTGGCGACCTCATGGTTGGTACAGCCTGTTCCTCCTGCTGCAGGCACCTGTCGAGCTGCCTCGACTCCTCGCTCCCTCACCCCCTCCGGTCTGCTGAAGGGGCCAAAACTGTTGTGTTCTTCCCATCCCCAGAGTCACCTTGTATTGTCGTCCAAGTTGAGAGCTGAACAACTGGAGGGGACACCATTTACTTTACAGTCTATGTGCCAGACCTCATGTCTGCGCATGCTGGCCCTGCCCCTTCTCTTTCCTAAATTACTTCTCACTCCCCACCCCCACCTAGAATTAACTATTTGGTTTGCCCTTAGCAAGTTCATCTTTACACTAAACTATCCCCCCATAACGCATAAGACTCTTCCTTTATCATCTGACTTCATTCATTCTTTCATTCATTCCACACAAAAAATGTTGAATTTGTGCCAGGCACTGTTCTATCCAAGGAAACAAGGTAGATGCTCCCTGAGCTCATGGAGCTCACATTCTAATTGGGGTGGGGGTGGGGGGTAAAAAATAAATAATGTGATGCATAGAACTGCAAATGACAGTAGGTGCTGCAAAGAATAAAGCCAGGCTAAGAGGTGGAGGATGATAGGGCCCTCCTTCAGCTAGGACTGTCCAGACTTTTCTCTAAGGTGGTGGCCTCTAAATGGAGACCTGAAGGCAGTGAAGGAAGAAGGCTTCATGGCAGAGCCCCTCCTGCCAGGGATCTAATGCCAAAAGAAAGTTTGCTAATCCTATCTGGTTCTGCCAGGAGCCCGGGGCACAGCCTAGGGCACTGGCTTCCCGGCACTGGGTATCCATTTCCTCCTTGGCAAACCAGAGGCCTAGTTGCACTGGCTCTCCAAGGGCTCCTCCAGCACGAATTCACTCACCTATAAGAGCCTGAGTTGGGAGGCCAGCTCTGTCACCTACAAGCTGTGTGACCTCAGGCAGGTTACTTAGCCTCTCTGAGCTATTTTCCTTACCCATAGGATATTCACCTCAGGGTATTGTGAAGGATTAAATGAACTCATGGAGGTGAAACCACCCTGTATACAGTAGATGCTTAATAGATATCTTCTAGGGCACACCTGGGGGATGTGAGGTGGTGCAGGTGAGTGAAGGGGTGCTGTTAACTGGTTGCCTTTTACTAAAGGAGCCTGGACCGGGTAAAGTTGACCTGAAGACGCAAAGCTCTGCTGGGTGCCCGGTTGTGCAGAGTTTAGCTGTGGGAGCCCCCAGGCTGGGACCCCCACCTCAAAGATCCGGGGCCTGGGGGAGGAGGCAGGCAGGGTTATGCACTCCCCGCTGACGTCAGCCGGCGAGGTGGGGTGAGGAGCTGTGGTGCACAGGGCCTTGAACTGTCACACCGCGGCCCAGCGTTCAACTTCCTCTGGGGCCCAGGGTGTGCTCAGCCCGTCCTCTCTTCCTTCCTCCTTCATTCAAGCTCTGTTTGGGGTGAGCATTGTTCACCCACAGGCTTCGGTCATCACGCCCCCTTCTCAGCTCCCGGGGCTCCTCAGTTCATTCCAGCCCACCCTGGGCAACAGCTCCTTCCTGACGCCTGCCGTGAGCCTGGGCTCCTGGACACTGAGGGGAGCCCGGGCGCGGCAAGCAGGACCCGCCAGCCTTGGGGTGCAGGCAGTAACAAGAGTTGGCCCTGACTGGCTGCCAAAGCCAAGCAGTCTCCATCCATGACCTCCCCTGACGCTAATCCCGTGGTGTGGGAGTTTTTATGCCCTCTCATACTTGAGGAGCCTGAGGCCCTGAGGAGTAGGAACTGTGGGTGCTCTGGCAGCAGGATTGACGGGCATTCTTACTGCAGGAGATGGCCTGAGGGGCGCCTTGTGAGGCAAGGGGGCTTGGAGAACCAGAAGGCCGCAGGGGGACCAACCCGTGGCTGGGAGACTGGGGGACTCCTGTGCCACAGATGGCTGCAGTCTGAGGTGTGAGCCCCCTCCCTTGGCCCACCTTCTGCGTTAGGATTCCCCAGTATGGCCTGGCACTCTGAGTCTCCAATGAGCTGCTGCTGGGCCTGGAAGCTGCTGGCTCAGTCTGGGAGGCCAGAGCTGGGCCGCGAGCCCTGACCCAAGCCATTCCTCAGCCCCTCGTGGCTCTGAGGCAGGAAACCATCATAGTGACTGCTAACATTTACTGACAACTTCCACAGCAGGTGCTGGGCTAAGCACTTTGCATACATGAACCAATTTTGTCTTTACAACAGCTCTGCCAGGGGAGAAACTGGGGCACAGAGAGGTGAAGTGACTCGCCTAAGGTCATGCAGAGCTGACATTCTCAGAGGAGGCCTGCTTCCAGAGGCCACACTCATCTCCCCTCAAATCGGGGACTCCTGGAACAGGGAAGGCACTGGCCCAGGGGGCTGGGCTGGACCCCACAGGCCCGGGGGGGGGGGGGAGCCGTGGCAGTCCGGCCAGCTGCTGAGTGCACCATGGAGCACAGGAGTGACAGAGGCAGACCTGCTCCTCCCCACTGAGGGCTGAATGCGGGCCCCCTCCTATGGGGATGTGGTTTTGACAGAAGGTAAAAGAGGACAATGCTTCCCCCAAAGGAAAGACCTGACACGTGAGGCTAGGTGGCCATGCTGGGTGGGCATGAAGCCCTGAGGCGGCAGCTCAGGCACTGGGAAAGGAACTTGCAGCCTCTTCCTCTGTCCCCTCTCCCCACCTGCAGCAGGGCTCGGTACAGACAGAGGCATGGCTCCCATACTGACACCAAACAGCAGCCAGTCTGGGCCACCTGGCTGTCCATCTGTGTGTGTGTGTGTGTGTGTGTGTGTGTGTGTGTGTGCATGTGTGTGCGTGTGTGTGCATGTGTGTGCGTGTGTGTGCATGTGTGTGCAAGAAGGGGAGGAGAAGGGACCTCTGCATGTGCTTGTTTGCAGGCGAGCCCGTCCCCCGCCCCCACCTGCCTCTTCAGCGGCAGAAAACAGGACACTCTGTCTCTAATCTGCACCTCTGGGGCCTCGAAACCACAGCCACGTCAGCGGTGGTGGGTGGTGGGGCTGCAGATGCCGGGTGCACAGGTGTGTGCCAGCATGCACGCATGGGGCCAGCATTGTGTGTGGGGGGGGTGGCTCCCTGGCCCAGTGCCCCCGGCAGGGCAGGTAGGGTAGAGGGAGCTGGACACCCCCCCCCCCCAGCCCTCACTGGGACCATAGGCCTGGGGGAGAAGCAGCCATTTCTCCCACAGATTCTCTCTTCTCTCAGCAGCCGTCCCAGCAACCAAAACAAATGTCCGTGGAGCGGCTAAATGGCTCCACACAGTTTCGGGCACTGGGAAATAAAAGGGAATACCACAAAGATCCCTGCCTTCATGGGGCCAGCATTCTTGTAGGGGAGACACAATAGACAGAATAGATGAATTCTGTTGTATGTAAGGAGGTGACGGGTGTAGTGAGAAAACGGGGAGGCAGGGCAGGGCCAGGAGATGATACGTGCCGGGAGGGCCAGAGGGCATGAGGATGTGCGTGTGTGTGTGCGTGCGTGCACACAGGCCACAGTATTAGATTGGGTGGACCAGGTAGGCCCCATTGAGAAGACATGTTGACAAATGTTTGGAGAGGGAGGAGCCAAGCAGGGTCTGGGGAAGAACATTCCAGACAGAAAAAGACTAGAACAAAGACCCTGAGGCTGGAGTGTGCCTGGCCAGGACTGACGGAAGGGCAGGCTGGCCTGGGGATGGACTGAAGTGACCCCATGCCTCCAGGCACCTGCTCACCTTGCTTGTAGCAAGGGTCCATTTCTAGTGAGTTAAAGAAAAAGGATCCTCTGGTAACTATAGGAGAGGCTGAAGGGCTTTCCGGGGAACCAATGTCTCAGAAAGAAGGAGACAGAGAAGGAAAAGGGCTTAGACCAGAAGAAGCCTGTGAATACTCTGGGGCCAGAGCTTGGGAGGAGGCCCAAGGCTTGGGGGCTCCTAAAGGGAGAGTGCAGGAAGGAAGCAAAGAGTGGGGCCAAGCTGCCCTGGGACCCACAGGGGTCCCTAAGTGGGGACAAGGCTCTGGGGTCCCAAGGCCCCAGCAATGGGCCCCTGGGAACTCACTGAGAGAATGCAGTGTGGACTCCCATCCTCGTCAGCTGGCCACTGTCACAGAGGAAGGAAGCATGAAGGTGCAACTACCTTCTGCCCCACCTGCCTTGGGCTGCTGGAGGCCACCAGACCCGCCAGCCAGACCCTTCTGAGGTCAGGCCCCCTCCCTCCATTAAAGAAACCTGCAGGGGAGGCAGAAGGAGGGGCCGTTGACCTCAGGAGACGTAGCTGACGCTAGACCTAGGGTGGGGTGTGCACGCAGGCCCGCCCTGCCCTGCAGACTAGGAAATGGAATCCCCTCTAAACCAGCCAGACCACCAGCCAAGGATGGGATGCTGGCCCTTGTGTGGTTTTGACAGATGGGGCACTGGGAGGTCAGGAATCAGAAAAGAGGTGGGTGTGGCCTGGGGTTTTTAGGATAGGAGCAAATCTGAATGGGCAGAGGGGAGAGAGAACACCTCCGTGCGCTCACGTGTTTGCACACACATGCACACATCATGCGCTCACACACGCTCAGACCGTTAAGCTCCCACACGTGTGGATTCTCACAGTCGGGAGCATGCATACACACCCTCACACAGCCAAAGTGACACTCAGACACTAGGGGCGTACCCTGGGGACATTCATGCTCATCTAAGGCACACCAACCTGACAAGCATCACACACACATTTACACACTCTCCTAGACGTAGATTGGCTGCCCTGGCCGCCAGAAGTACCTAGGCCCTTTGGAAACAGGCCTGGGAGGAGGATGAAGATGGGTCTGGATGGGTCTGTAAGACATAAGCAGGGCCGCCTGGGTGGCTTGGTCAGCGAAGTGTCCGACTCTTAGCTTCCACTCAGACCATGATTTCACAGTGGTGAGATCCAACCCCAGGTCGGAGCTCAGCACAGGGCCTGCTTGGGATTCTCTATTTCCCTCCCTCCCTCCCTCCCTCGCTGCCCTCCCCTGCTTGTGCACCCGTGCATTCTCTCTCTCTTTTGATGAGCATTTTATAAAAAGATATAGGGTGGGGCACCTGGGTGGCTCAGTCGGTTGAGCGTCCGACTTTGGCTCAGGTCATGATCTCGTGGTTCAAGAGTTCGAGCCCCGCATCAGGCTCTGTGCTGACAGCTCGGAACCTGGAGCCTGCTTCGGATTCTGTGTCTCCCTCTCTCTCCGACCCTTCCCTGCTCATGCTCTGTCTCTATCTCTGAAAAATAAATAAACATTAAAAAAAATTAAAGATATAGGGAGAACAGAGGATGAAAGGTGGCAGTGGGTCACAGATGGAGATGAGGGGACAAATAAGACACCCAGCAAAGGCACGTTGTAGACACACCCACATGTAGACCACACACAGCCCATTACAGTCAGCCTCAGACGGATCCCACAGCCTTCCTGCCTGCCCCTGACACTGTGCTAGTCACTCAGAAGATTTTCTCTTCTATAAAATGAGAATTTGAGGATGTCTGCTTTCTATACCGGATTGATTTGTTGAGAGTTGACAGTGAATCCTATGCTGACCTCCAAGAAACTATTCAGAATCTGGTCATTTCTCCCACCTCCCCCATGACCACCCTGGCCAAGCCACCATCCTGCCGGCCTCCCTCCCCCTTCCTCGATCCCCACTGCAACCTCCTCCAAACCTGCCTCTACATTTTTATCTCCTCCACAGTAAGGCAACACCCTCACAACGGCCCATGAGGAGCTGCCCTCTGTCTCCTGTGGCTCTCCGCTCCTGCCACCTTAGGCCCCTGACTGTTCTGCAAACACCCCAGCCATCCCCTCTCAGAGCCCCTCCCTCTCCCTGGAATATCCTCATGGTTCCGCCTTCAAGATTTACCTGGATGACCTGGCTTCAGGGTGCAGCCTCCTCCCCCTCAGTACTGTCTACCCCCCTCAGTACTATCTATCTCCCCCAGTACTCTCTATCTCCGCTCAGTACTCTCTACCCCCCCCAGTACTGTCTATCCCCCTCAGTACTCTCTATCCCCCCTCCTGCTTTTTTCTTAACATCTATCACCACCCAAAATGCCATGTATTTGAGCATATCTTTTGTCTGTCTCTCTTATCAAAACGTAAACTCCATGGGGACAGGGACTTTTGTCTGCTTTATGCTCTGTACCTACAGCAATACCTGGGTTGTAGGACTCAAGAGACACTAAATGCATGAATGGAAAGAATGAGATAGCAAGGAGGTAAGCATTTATAAAGCAAGATTAAAGGTGAGCAACCAATCCTGAATGAGCTAGTGGCCATGTTCTGAGGACTGGCAACCACAGTATTCCTTTATTCTCTAATGACCCTGGGAAGGAAATAGAAATATTGCCATATTACAGATGAGAAGCCTGAGGAGGAAAAAGATTTTGACCAGTGGTTGTTGGATATTGCCCTCAAAGATGGCCACCGACAGTTCCTCTCATCTCTGTATCAAATACTCCCTTCAAAACTTGGAATCTAGGAGTGCCTGAGTGGCTTAGTCTGTTAAGCATTTGACTGTTGATCTAGGCTCAGGTCATGATCTCTCAGTTTGTGAGATCCAGACCTGCGTCGAACTCTACGCCAACAGCAAGGAGACTGCTTGTGATTCTCTTTCTCCCTCTCTCTCTCTGCCCTTCCCCTGCTTGCACTCGCTCCTGCTATCTCTCTCAAAATAAATAAAAACTTAAAAAAAAAAAAGACTTAGAATCTAGGGACACCTAGGCTGCCTCAGTTGGTAGAACATGCGACTCAGGGTTGTGTGTTCAAGCCCCGTGCTGGGAGATTACTTAAATTAAACAAACAAACGAACGAACAAAGAAACAGAAAACTTGGAGTCTATTTCCCTCCGCCACCCCTTTGACTCTGCACTGGCCTTGTGACTGGCTTTGGCCAATCCATTCTGTGACCTGAGTGATGCTGTGTGAGTTTTGACCTGTGCCTTAAGAGACCTGGTCCCTGGGCCAGCTACGTTGGCAGAATCCAGACAAAATGAAAGTGTGGGGCTCCTTGTTGAAAAAGTTTTTTAAAAATGCCATTAAAGATACTAAAGTATAAAGCTCTCCTCTCTTCCATAATCTCTCTTTAAGTCATCATGGTGTTTTTTTATTTGTTACTTAATGTTGTTCTAAGAAAAAATTAAAAATTTAAAATATCAGTATGAATTTTACTATTCAACCTTACATTATTAAATGTCACTTTTAAATGAGAATGTAAGAGTATTTAATTCAAATGCAGAATCACCAAAATTATGCGATTCATATTCCACAGCTCATGTATGGATATGTATTTCATTGTTACCAGAACAGTGGAAACACTGAACAAAATACTGCACAAAACTAACTCAGCTTTATTTTTTTAAGTGTCATTACTTTTATTTGCATTTATTTTATGCTGAATTTATTCGCAGCCATTATTTTCATTTCTTCAGTTTCTTCTAGGATAGTTTTTTCTTCTGTGCAACCTCCCCTTCTGGTTTGGGAATAATCTGCTCATTTTCAGTAAGCATCATGTCAATGTGGCAAGGAGAACTCATGTAGGGGTTTACCTGACCATGAGCTCTGCAAGTTCGGTAGCTGTCTTCACCCAGATATGCTAAATGACCAGAAAATCTACATCTAAGCCCTTAAAGTCAGTATTACACTTGGCATTAAAAAAAAAATTTTTTTTTAATGTTTATTTATTTTTGAGAGAGAGGGGGAGACACAGAATCCGAAGCAGGCTCCAGGCTCCGAGCTGTCAGCACAGAGCCCGACACAGGGCTTGAGCCCACGAACTGTGAGGTCGTGACCTAAGCCAAAGTCGAACACCCAACCGACTGAGTCACCCAGAGCCCCCTGCACTTTGCATTTTTAAGCAGGTGCAGCAAAAATCTAGTACTCTTTTTGGGGCCATTGAACCCACGTCCAGCCCCACTGTTTGCCGTGAGCATGCCTGCCGGCCCCGCCACCATAACCACAGACCAGCACGCACTGCTTGTGCAAAGAGACATCTTTCATATCCTTGATGGCTTTCCACATATGCATATCCAGGATGGCCTGGGAAGTTTCTCTGGTGTTCGTAAAGGGAACACGAAGATTTGACTCTGTTGACGTATGTGATTTTCATGGGGTTTTCTGGGTCAAGCAAACAGCTAACCATTTTCAGCGATCACGGATTTTCGGCGGTCAGGCTGCTCATGGGAAGAGCTTCTCTTCTGGGCACACATTCTGCCAGCATGGTCTACCTTCAGCTTGCTGATGAGTAAGGAAGGACTAAAATAAAAAGGATCTATAGGGGGGCAGGGAAGCAAAGAACAGGGTGGAAACGCATACTCTATGGGTCTCCTCCACCCACGTTCCACTGTCCCATCAACCTCACTTCCAAAATACAACACTATATAGAGAACAAATGAGCTGTCCCGCCAAGCCCTGCTCAAATTTTAGAATGTGAGCAAATAAACAGTTACTGGCTTAAAAAAACTTTTTTTAATATGTATTTAGTTTTGAGAGAGAACGTGAGTGGGGGGGCAGAGAGAGAGAGAGAGAGAGAGAGAGAGATGGAGACACAGAATCTGAAGCAGGCTGCAGGCTCTGAGCTGTCATCATAGAGCCCGATGCGGACCTTGAACTCACCAACCGCGAGATCATGACCTGAGCCAAAGTCGGATGCTTAACCGACTGAGCCATCCAGGCAGCCCTAAATAGTTACTGGGTTTTGTGGTGGCTTGTTACACAGCAGCTGTTGACTGATACAATGGTTGAGACCACTCCGTTAGTGTGAGACCAGGCTGTGGTTGAACCCACACTGGTCTGCTACTCAAGTGCACATTCCTCTGTGTCCTGCCCAGGCTTCCTCACAAATGTTTCATAGTATAACTCCCATTTTTCTCCTTGGAGAGTTTCGGGTTGAGCTGGGGGCAAAGGCTACTTAGCCGCAACAAATCAAAATTATTATTAGAGCTCGGAAGAAGCCACATCTGGACTCGATCTGGGGAACAGGAGGTTGGTGGGTAGGTCAGGACTGAGAACAGGCCCAGCCTCTGTCCAGGGTGAGCCTGGGCCCAGTGGGGTGCTTGGACATCTGTTTTCCATCCTGATTCAGTAAATAAAACTGCTTTCCTCTGCTGACCCTACAGGAAATGGGAGTCAGAAGTTCAGCTGGAAAGTAGACCTCTCCTCTGATAGAAGTCCTTCCACATGCCTGGACAAGATGCAGAGTGCAGGGCCTCAGAACCAGCAGAGAAATAAAAATTTAGGGCCTCCCTTGGTCAAGCAAGCAGACTTTCCTCACTTAACCAATGGCTGCTGTCCCTGTTGTCAGCTATCAGTATGTCAGATTATTATGTCAGGTGTTTATTCTTTTGATCCCGTGGTTCATGCACCAGTAAAGATGTTTTCAGTGGCCAGAAACAGAGAATTTCTAGTCAGTTGGCTTAGACAATAAGTGTATTATCTCACAGAACAAAAAGTCCAGAGGAAGGATAGCTTCAGCAGAGATTAATCCTGCAGCTCAACATCATCATCAAGGACTCAGGCTATTTCCTCTTTTCCTTCCCCTCTGTCATTCTCATCATATTGCCTTGTCCTTGGCTAGCTCTCCTCATGGTCACAAGATGGCTGCCACCACCCCAGTCATCAATTGTCACACAATGATGTCCATAACAGCAAAAGAAAAACAAAAAGAAAAAAGAAAAAAACAAGACCAAACAAAGACAAAAACAAAAACAAAAACAAAAACCAGGAAACACCTCATCCTGTGTCCCATTTTAAGATCAAGGAAAATTTTTCCCTGAAGCTCCTAGGAGACTGTCCCTTACTGCTCATTGGTCAGAATCGAGCCACATCCCATCCCTGAATATCCCCCATATCCCCAAGCAACGGGGATATTTCCATGAGTACTGCCACAGCACTAACCCAGAGTCCAGAAGAAGGACAAACACTTGGGACAAACCCGGGCTCAGTGGGTGCTGCGGGAAGGGTAGTGAGAGAAGGGCGAGTGGGTAGGCAATCAACCAAGCATGAGTGCTGAAGCCCATTTGTTTGGGCCTGAACTTTTTCCCGGTGGGGGAAGAGGAGGGGAGGATTGGTATTTATAAAGTGAGCCAGGCCCCCAGATTCTATGACTCAACCAGAGGGCTTACAGGGAGTACATTTTACCTAAAGTCCTCATGCGAAGTACATAAAAACTCAGGGATTGAGGCAGAGACACTAGTCTCTCATCTGAGTGTCTGTTTGGGTTCTTGAGAGCATCACTGTTGGAGTTAGGCCCAGATTTAAATTCTGGCCCTGTCCGTTTCTGATTTCCTGGTCTTGTACAAATTGCTTCATCCTTCTGAATGTGTTCCCTTTCTCTGTATGTAAAATAAGGCAACAATACCCATGCCCAGACTGTTTTATTAACCAATACACTGTGTGGCATATATACAAAAAGGTCAAAAATATTTTGGGTGGACGGAACCATGTGATCCGGCTTGTCTGCCTTCTCCTACAAAGGCACCCCCACTTTCTCTGAGCTCATCTCCCTCCTCCCCGCCCCTTCCTCAGTCTCCAGGCTCTCTGCTCTTACATCCCTACTGCCCCTCACCCACAGGACCGCCTGCCTGGGCTGCCCCACTTAACACCTGGACAGGGTGTCCCATCCACATTCCAGATAAGGAAACTAGATTCTTCCGTGGCTGCCCACCAAGTCCCAGTGTGTCCACACTCCAGGCCCCAGCGCCTCTCAATTCCCATAGTACTGACTTCTCTGCATTTACTGGTCAGGGCTCCTGATTGCAAGCCACAGAAAGCTCGCAGACGCCTTGAGCTGGCTGCAGAGCCAGGTGCAGGATCCAGGGAGGCCCAGGCTACAGAAGCCAGAACCTCAGCCTGAAGAATCACACCTCCGGGCCAGACCAGGGAGAACCATAAGGCAGCAGGCTTTGAGGTTCCACTGCCCCCACAACTCTTCCTGCTGCCGCTGCTGTCCCCGATTCTGTCAGATACATCCCATCTCTGCTGCTCTGTGTCACCTGCTTGAGACTCAGAGTTCATGCGAGGGTGTATCTGATTGGCTGAGCCAGTTCACATGCCTGCAGTGCAGCTGCAAAGGACGCTGGGAGAGTGAGGTCTGGTTTCTGGGGTGGGAGGAGGGCTCAGCCTCCACGTGAGACTCGCAAGGTAGGGGATGCCCCAAACGGATGCTGGAGAGCCACAGAAAGGGTAAAGATGCACTCTGCTGGGTGAGAGACCCTGTGGTCCCGGAGGGACAGGGCCTGTGGCTGCCTAGCCCATCCCTGCTCCCAGCGTTGGAAGTAGCTGTGTGCTCTCAACTGGGCTTCAGGAAAGTCTCTGGTGATCTGACTCACCTGAAACCAGGGACCATTAACCCTGGGGGAGCCACACCTTGGGATGCCTGCAAAAGAAGTTGAAGGACTAGCATAGGATCGCCCACTTCTTATTTTGCCAAGTAAGAATCTCAAAAGCAAATAACACATAACCCACTCTCCGCTGTCACCATCATTAAGAGGGTGCCTAACAAAGCCTAAACAAAGTAAAACAAAGCAATACGACAGGGCGGAGCACAGTTTTGGAGTTAAGCACAATCCTTAAAGGTAAATACATGTTAGCTTTCAGAAAAACTCGTCCGGATTTTTCTACTTTGGCTGGAAACCTATGAAAAGGTCCGACACAATGCCTTTGAACATGGGCTGTGTGGACTAGATAACAGTATTGTATCAATGCTAGGTTTCCGGATTTTGTTAACTGCAGGAGTTATGTAAGTCCTGCACTGTAAGAGAGTGTCCTTGTTCTTGGGAAATACACCCTTGAAGCATTCGGAGGTAAAAGGGCAGGGACACCTGGGTGGCTGAGTCGGTTAAGTGTTTGACTCTTGATTTTGGCTCAAGTTATGATCTCCCAGTTCATGAGTTCCAGCCCCACATCGGGCTCTGGCGGCCAGTGCAGAGCCTGCTTGGGATTCTCTCTCCTTCTCTCTCTGCCTGTCTCCTGCTCACGTTCTCTCTCTTTCTCTCTCTCTCTCTCTCTCTCACACACACACACACAAAATAAACAAAGTTTAAAAAGGGGGGGGGCATAAGGCCTACAATTTGTTGTCACATAGTTTGGGACGATACTGTTTACACACATGCACATGTACACAGGTATACAGAGAGAGAGCAAAAAAGGCATTAAATGTAAACAAGTGACAAATCTGAGTAAAAGATCTACCAGAGTCTTGGTACTATTCTTGTGACTTTTTTTATACATTTGAAATTATATCCGAATTAAAAATTACCAAAAAAAAAAAAGTTAACAGTGATTCTCCATAAGAGTTGCTTTCACTTGGTACATTACTTATCTCAGTACTGTTTGAACTTCATGAACATATGTGATGTTCGCATCAGAAAGAATGAAACACATATGATAGAAATTAAAGAGAAAAAGGAAAGGCCATGGCAGACTCAGTCCAGCATTTTGACACTCTCTGATCTGGCCTAAACACCCATTCTACAGAGGAGGAAATCGAGTCCCAGGTAGGAGCTGTGGCTTGCTTAGTAGCACACCGTGGGTATCAGCAGAGCCAGAAGTTGATGAAGGCTCCTGCTCCCCACAGGTTCCTTCTATTCCAGGATACTGCCTCCTAAATTAAATGAAAGCCCTGAAGTTATGGAGGGCAGGGTAGAACCGGGCAGGATGCGGGGATTTGACCCCTCTGAGAATGCCACATCCCAGAAGGATGCATTCCTTCAAAGTTTTGTCCCCATAAGCTTCCTTTAAGCCAAGGAGGGTCATCAAGAATTGCTCCCTACACATTTACTCATTTCTCAGGTGGGGAAATGGAGACCCAGAGAGGTTCTGGAACTTGCCCAGGATCATACAACAAGTTCCAAACTCTGTAGTCAAGAGACAGAATAATTGGCCGATTTGGCTAAATCACCTTAAACTCAAATTAGAGAGGAATAAAGGAAGGGAGGGGCCTTAGGAATTGGAAAAGGGCAAGGGAGGTGTCTGGAGTAGAGATTCCTGGTTCCTTTCCTTTCCTACGCTTAATGTAATACTGGTTCTAGTGAGCCTGAAAGAGTAAGAAACAGTGTTTTGCAGGTACACCATGTGCTACAACTTCAAGAGGCATTACTATGAAAATGGCTCCTCCTGGAGTTGTGCAGTAGACAGCCTGCACAGCTGTACACAGCAGCCCTGAGAGAGTCATTTGCTGTTGTTGTTGTTGGGTGGCAGGGAGCTGTTTGGGGAAGGGACAGGAGTGACTAACACTGTGGTCTGGATTAACCAGTGACTGATTCCATCCATTTAGTCAACCACTATTTATTGCCACAGATTATATGCCAGGCATCATGCTAAGGGCTGGGACTTTCCAGGCTTGAAATAGATGTACTCTCTAGGGAGGAGCTGGGGGAAGCAACACGGATGGAGAGGCAGCCCTCCCAGGACAAAAGCGTACAAACCTACCCCCACCTCCTCCCCATCTGCCCAACCTTGTCCACCCTTCAGCCCCTCCTGAAGCAAGTCTCCAGACCCTTCTCCTCCCCCACCTCTCTCAACAGAATAGACTGGGGCTTTCTGACTTTTCCATGGGTCTCTTCCACGGGGTGGCCAAAGCCTGTTGGGCTCCAGGCTGCAGTGAAATTCCTTCCTCCACATGACCTAGAATTCATTCATTCATGTATTGGTTTGTTTTACTTCATTTATTCCACAGGCATTTGTCTTTTAACTAGATTTTTTTTTTAAATGAAAAAAGAGACATGTACTGATTGTTAAAAAAAAAAAAAAAATTAAATATAGGGGCACTTGGCTGGCTTAATCAATGGAGCATGCAACTCTTGATCTCGTGCTCATGAGTTTGAGCCCCATGCTGGGTGTAGAGATTACTTAAAAATAAAATTTTAGGGGTGCCTGGGTGGCTCAGTCGGTTAAGCATCCGACTTCCGGCTCAGGTCATGATCTCCTGGTTGATGGGTTTGAGCCCCACGTCAGGCTCTGTGCTGACAGCTCAGAGCCTGGAACCTGCTTCTCATTCTGTGTCTCCCTCTCTCTCTGCTCCTCCCCGACTCACACTCTGTCTCTCTCAAAAATAAATGAACATCAAAAAAATTTTTAATGAATAAAATAATAAACATAAAATCTTAAAAAAAACACTTTTTGAAAAAAAAACTTTCGAGGGCACCTGGGTGGCTCAGTGGGTTAAGAGCCTGACTGGCTCAGTCAGGTGGTTAAGTGTCTGACTCTGTTTCTGCTCAGGTCATATCTCACAGTTTGTGGGTTCAAGCCCCAAATCAGTCTGCTTGAGATTCTCTCCCTCTCTCTCTCTCTCTCTTCTCTACCCCTCCCCTGCTCCTGCTCTCCCTCTCTCTCAAAATAAATAAACTTAAAAAAAAAAACCCACTTTTTGGTTTTTGCCAATCTGAAAGATGAAAATAATATCTCGTTTTAGGGTCTCCTGGGTAGCTCAGTCAGTTAAGCATCCGACTTCAACTCCAGTCGTGATCTCATGGTCTGTGAGTTTGAGCCCTGCATAGGGCTCTGTGCTGACAGCTCAGAGCCTGGAGCCTGCTTCGGATTCTGTGTTTCCCTCTCCCTCTGCCCCTCCCCCACTCACATTCTGTCTCTCAAAAATGAAAAATGTTAAAAAAAATAAAAAGATAAGAAAAGAAAATAGTATCTTGTTTTAATTTGCGGTCTTCATTGTATTTCCAAACCATTGTATTCCCTTCTCTTACCTCCCTCCCACAGTATTTAAGGAGACACTGTGTGCAAGGCTGCTCACCCTTCCAATCACATAGGCATAGTGTCTGGGACCTGTGAAATGTTTAAGGACCTACAAAAAGGTTTGAGATTCAGGGAAGGGAGGCAGGGATGCATTGCCTTCAAAATCGTTTTTAAAGGTCAGCTGGAGAACCTAGAACTCAGGAACATTTCATTACATTTGAAAGCAATTTGTCGGTTTAGATGTTCCCATTGCAAAGAACTTCCAAGTGCACATGATGCTTTTCCAAAAATTTCTCAATGTTTATTTATTTATTTTGAGAGACAGAGAGAAAGAGAAAATGAGTGGAGGAGAGGCAGAGAGGCAGAGAGAGAAGCCCTCTACGCTGCCAGTGCAGAGCCTGATGTAGGGCTCAAACCCATGAACCATGAGATCATGACCTGAGCTGAAATCAGGAGTCAAACACTTTACTGACTGAGCCACCCAGGCAGCCCAAGAAATTAGAGTCTATTTTAAATTAAATGCATTAGCTGTAGTTGGATAATTTCACAATCATTAATTATTTGAAAATCCTTTTTTAAAACATGCCCATACAACACCATTCAGTGTGCAATCAGAGTGTGTTTGAGTGTGTTTCATGTGAAGTGGGTGGGGCCTCCAAAAGTAAGTGATGGTATTTTTCTTTTTAAGCCTGTGAGCCAGACAGACAAGGTCTCCGTCCTCGTGACACCTCGTGGCACCTCATGGTGCCAGCACAAGCTGAACTTCTCAGCAAAAATCAGAGACAGTGAAGGGGGTTGGATCTGAGTCTTGGGCTAGCCAAGGACCCCGGCCTCTCTCCCAAACCCCTGACTGTCATGGAGAAGGAACTGTCTCCTGTCATCCCCACCCCCAGTGTAAGTTCTCAGCACTAGACACGGGACTTTGGAAAGCCTAGGGTGTAATGGACCCATGTGGGGAAGGATAGGGGTGGAAGTGATGCTAATCTGTGGTCTCAGGACCAGACCAGGCCTCGGGGGAGGGGGGAGGAGGAATGGGGGGACAGAGATAGGGAGAAAAGGGACAAATTGTCCCCAAATGACATCTTGAGACATCAGAACAAAATGTGGCTTTTTCTTTCCTACTCTTGCCCCCTTTTAAAGGGAAATAGAGCTCATTCCTTGAAAGGGACCAACTGGGGGTCTAAGTCACAAGTGTGAAGGTTTTAAGACCGGGAGGTGAGCAATTCAGCACCTCTCCCCTCCTCCCCGTCTGCACCCTGTGGGTGCGTGCGTGGGTCTGTGTTTGTGTGCGTCCCCTCCCAGAATACTGTCTCCAGTTGCTGGCACAGGGTTTGGTGCTGTTACACGCAGTGAAGATCCAGTCGAACCGAATGGCCCGGTGGAGACCGATGAGCAGTTTTGAATCCCACTTGTGCCCTTTGCCTGCTCTGCGGCCTTAAGCAAACTGCTGTTGTACAGAGAGCACCAGAAAACCTAGCTCATAGGGACCTTAGGCAGGTGAAATGAAATGAAGTCAATAAGGCGCTTAGCTCGAAGCGTGGCCTTCTTATCCTCACCCTTCAGCTGCGCTACAGGGAGGCAGGTGGCAGAGCAGGGGCAAGTATCTGCCTGGGTGAGAGGGTGTTGCTGCAGAGGAGGAGATGGTGGCAGTGGGAGGAAGGACGCACACCAGCCTGCAAGGCCTTTGAGCTTACCCTGGTAACTGCCTGTAGGGGAGCCACTGGAGGTTCTACAGCAGGAGAGGGCCCAGAGCATGCATGGGAGGTGGCTGGGAAAACCCCCGCGCACCATCTCGCACTGCTTGGACCCCAAATGTGTCTGTCATTCTTTCCTCCTTCTGCACACCCCTCCCATGGCCCAGGGAAGGGCCCCTGGGCTACAGCTCCGTGCCCACCAAGACCACGTGTGGAAACAGGCAGTGAGTGAGGCCAAGGAAAAAGTAAAACGAAGACCGAGCCTGAACGCCAACTCGGCGCCCTCCTGGCCGGGTGATTTGGATCCCTCTGAGCCTCAGCTTTCTCCCCATAAAGTGGGATGACAGCATTGACCTCACAGGGTTATTGCAATGGTCAAATGAGCTAATCCACGTAAAGATGAGCACTGTGCCTGCCATATGGCTGGAGCTCAGTGCACATTGTTATTAACTCTTAGAAAACTCTTAGATGGCAAAGGAGAGAGGGGAGACACGTGAGACACAAAGGAGAGAATGAGGAGGAGGCAGAGGCAGAGGGAGGGGCACACAGGCAGCCCAGCCTTTCCACCTGCAGCCAGGAAAGGAGACCCTGGGAAGGAGGAAGTGATAGAGGGGCCCAGCCCACTTCCCTCCTCTCCCTCAACTTCCAGTTCAGCCTGGCCCACTCTCAGATTGACTGGCTCGGGCGTGAGCAGCCAGCAGGGTCCTGGAGGGTTCCAGAGCGGGGCCTCCTGCAAAGGGGGGTGGGGGTGGAGTGTTCCTGGGAGATGAGAGGTCGGGCCCAGGTGTAGGGTTTGGGAGCTGCGATTCCCCATCGATTGTCAGGGCCCCAGGCACAGCCCACTGTGTTGAACTAGAGGCCAGAGGCTGCTCAGTGGGGAGAGTGGGCGTGCGTGGCAGGGAACCAGTGGTGCTGGCTGAGACAGGTTCACTCCCCAGCAGGCCAGCTGGGCCCTCCCCCAGGGGCTGGGCACCTGAGCAGGTGTGTGGAGGGATCTACAGCCTGTCACTTCTAAAATTAGAGCCCCGCAGCCTGGGAGTCAGCCAGGTGTGGCTGCCACACAGCCTCCCAAACTGGCTGATGTGCATGTGCACGCCAGCTCTGGGCCTGCACAGACACATGCCAGCTGCCAAGCCCAGACCCCAGGAGACCCATGGAACTCCAAAGGCACACACTCAAGTTCACATGCACACGTACTTGCTTGGGCCTGACCCTGTTCACGTATAGGCCCCTTATCCACAGGTGCCCTTCCACTACACTCATACCCCCAGCACGCGCTGACGCCCACCCAGCAGCTCCTGGGTCTCCCCCTCTAGACCACCAGCCTTCTGGGGGCAGTTGCCCCTGGTGGTCTTTTCCACTGCTCTCTCTTCAGTGCCTGTAGTAGTGCCCGGCACATACCAGCAGCCCAGGAAATGTTTGCTCTCCATGAATGCCCCCCCCCCACACACACACACACTTGCACGCATATTTCTGTAATGAATTAGCCCCACCTTCACCCCATCGCCCTGCAGTGTTCTGGTTCTACTAGGCCCTGGAGAGAGCAGCACCGAGAGGCCCATCCGTCTCTGGCCTGGACAGCGCCCCACATCCAGAGTCCAGGTTAAGGGCAGAACCTGGGGGTGAGGGGGGCGGTGGAACCAAGGAAGCAGCAGGCTAAAGCCCCTGTTTGGGAGGGTGTGAGGATCCCCATCTTCTACAGGAGAAACCTCCCTGGGGGCACTGTGCTGGGGTTCTGGGTGGAGTCGGAGGGACAAATGACCTGCCCCACGGCCCTCCCCTAGCCCCCTGCTCCAAGGGAGCTCCCCATTATGGGTGGCCCCATCCTACCTAGGAGCACTCGGCTCTGCTCCCATGGGGCTCCAGCCAGGCTTCCCCAGCTTGCATACTGTGTGGCAGAGTGAGGCTTGAGGAAACAGGAGCAGAGTAGGGTGTTCAGGGAAGACTTCCTGGAGGAGAGGAGCCTTGTATGGGCCAAAGACGGGAGAACCTTCTGGAAAGAGGGCTGGAAGGGGCGGGTGTGCATCTTTGATTCCAGGACTGGCGAGGGAGTGCCATGTCTGTGCTAGACCTCATGACACCCACGGGGTAGAGTGGAGGCCAACTGTGCGAGGCTGAGCACCAGGGATGAGGAGGGTGTGCTGTGCCCCCAAGAGCTATCAAAGGTCAAGGCAAGGCCTGTGATTGTAGTCTGCATCAGAAGTTTTGAGAATGAAGTGCCTGAGGGAGGCAGGCTAATTTCAGGGGAGAACCAAGGACACATAGGTGGCCGACGGATGGACAAAAAGATTAGCAGATAGGTTGAAAGACACAGAAGGAAGGATGGACTATTGGAAAGACAGAAGTGGGTGGGTGGTCATTGGACATCTCCCACTCAGTCTCTCTCTGGAGCCCCCAAAGAGCTTGAAGATCAAGCTACTCCCACCCCAGTCCCCCCACCCCACTGCCCCCATTCTCTATCTCTTCCCCAGGCCAGGCTCCCAGGGAGGCCAACACCTGCTTGGCCTGATGCCCAGAGACACACCTTTCAGCCAGATACAAGGCCAGATGTGGAATCACCTCCAGGTGTTCTCACCTGAGCAGGTGTGCATAGGATAAGGTGGGGGTGGAGGCCATATCTACTGGCTAACACCTCCAAAAATAGCCCCCCAGATCCTGGGTAGTGCCGCAATCACAGCAGACACACACGCACGCACACACACACACACACACACACACACACACACTCACACATACTCCCAGCCATTGGCTGAATCACACCCCACAGGCACCCGCTGATACAGGTACAGGTGAGCACCCATTCACTGATACCCAAACACCAGGCCCCCAAATGTCACAGGACCACTACATTGCACAATTCCAGTATGAGCCACTCGTGCAGTCTACAATGTATGGGGCAACCTTGACCTTCAGTTACACCCGGATGCTACACAGTCATTAACCTGCAAAGGTTCACTGAGTAGCTCCCAGACCCAACCTTGGGGGGATATCAGGAACACCTCTCCACCTTCTGGATATTTGAAGTCTCTCCCTCAATGATTCTTTCCAGAGAAAGCAAGGCCCACAGGGCCCTTCCTGTTCTCTCCCTTCAACCCTGCCTCCCAACCAGCCTCCTCAGATTTGCCCTCCCTCCAGCCACATTTCACACCTCAGATGGGCTCTCTGCTTCCCATACACCTTGGCCCACACCATTCCCACAACCAGGAACCCTTTTCTCATCTCAATCCTGAACTGAGTCCCAGCATCCAAGACAGAGTTCTCTGTATACCTGATGTGATGCACAACAGGGCCTTGATAAGTGTTGTTGACTGACTGCCCAAGTGTGTAGCTGGGTGAAATCATTGGGAATATAAGGCAGCTAAGAATTATTGCCAGATGGGCTGGTGGGGACTTGCAGGCATGGAATTCCAGTCAGAGTAGGGGAGAACCCATGGGCTGGAGGGCAAAGCCCCCATGAGCACACATTTGTCACTACAACCCCCATGGAGCGAGTCCTGAACGTGTGCACCTTCCCCTTTCCATAGACAAGAAGCACAACTGACCAGTCAGCAGGGCCCAGCCCTACAGCGAGGGCAGGACAGGTCAGCAAGCCATGGAAGGAGTCTTCAGCCAAGGCCAGGGTCTCTCGTACTCTGTTCCCTCCACCCCCTGACACTTTGGGAAGCCCGGCACTTTTCTAGGTCTTTCTTCAGGGCTGGGGAGTGCCAGAGCAGGCTCTCTGCCAGCTCAGCAGGTCTGGGGACTTTGGATGTGCTGATGCAGGCACACTGCCACACCCCATAGGGGCCCAGCTGGTCAGAGCTCAGCACTGGCCTGGGTCTGGGCCTGGCATTGATGGATTGACATGGAGTTTCATCCGTTGGGCAAGGACCAAACCTGTTTAAGTGTTCACTCTGCGTGAGGCCCATTTCTAAGCACTTTATTTATATTTGCTCACTTAATCTTTGCGATGACTTTCTGAGGTCAGACACAATTCTGATGGGCATTTTACAGTTTCGGAAACTGAGACATAGAGATGGACGAACCAATCTACCCGAAGTCGTGGCCCTGAGGGGTGGGTAGAGGGGTCCAGGTTCAAACACAGCTGTCTGGTCCAGGCCACACTCTTCACCACTACGTTATTCTATGTCACCTTTTAAACTTACTTTTAAAAAAGAAAAGATAATGGGGCACCTGGCTGGCTCGGTCAGTAGAGCATGTGAATCTTGATCTCACGGTTGTGAGTTCAAGCCCCACATTGTGGGTAAGAGTTTACTTAAGAAAAATAAATAAAATAGAATTTTTGAGAAAAGAAAAAAAGAAACGAGATTACTTGGTCCAGGCTGCCTTTGGCACTGGGGGCCTGAACATGTGACATCAGGTCATTCCCAGCCCTGTCTCTCTCTCTCTCCCTCTCTTTCTCTCTCTCTCACGCACACATGCACACACACACACATACATACACACACACACACAGCCTGCCTTGTCCTGGTACCACCAGGCACATCCCTGTAACCTCCTGGTTCCTCCACAGCCAGGCATCAGGCCCGTGGGAACACTGTGCTCTTGGCTTTGGGTCCAAGTCTATTCTGGAACATACCACCTCACACCCCCCTCTCTCCGCCACCCCAGTTCCACCCCAGGGCTAGCATTCCTGGAAAGCTTCAAGACAGCCTCTTTCAAGGGGAATTTCTTCTGTGGCCGGCATTGGGATAAGCTGAGAAGGGTCCTGCCCACAGCCCACAGAAGCTGCATCTTGGGGCCAGAAAGCTTGGAACGGCCCTGGGGCATCAGGGCTGCTAGTGGTCCCATCTCCACGGCTGGGCTTCGGCAGGCAGGTGATACACAGGGTGCCCTTACCTAGCCTTGCATGTCTACTGCGGCTACTTCTGGGCTCTCCGAGGAGCTCGGGTCTCCAGCACTTTGTTTTCACCAGCTTTCCTCATCCCATCCCATTACCAGAGAGTGTGCTACTGTAGGCCCAGGCCAGGGCTGGGCGCCGTGGAGCCTGCCCTGCTGGGCGGACACAGCCTTCCCACAGAGTCAGCAACACGGCTGCAGCAAACCCCCAAGGTCGGCCATCAGCCTCCGATTCACTTCCAGGACGTCCTCCCGCCATTCAGGGGCCCCAGGATCACGTCCTAGCCTGTGCCCTGACCTCTCACCCCAGCCCTGGCTATTGTTTCAGTGGCAGGAGAGCCTGACAATGCTGCCCCCAGCCCCGGGCTGTATGGGTGACTACATGGGCAGATGACTACATGGGCTCCTCCTTGACCCGGCCTGAGTCAGAGGCCCGTGAGCTCCTGCTGCCTCCAGAGCCCAGAGAATTTGGGTGGGAAAGAGCTGTCTCCGTGCCAAGGTCTGAGGAGATGGGCCAAGCTCTCACTCCTCACTGACCTGGCCTTCAGCAGGACCTTCTAAGCATTCTTGGATCTAGAAATGCCACATGTACACACACACACGCACACACACACACACACACACACACTCAGCCACACTGCGACTGGAGATGAAACAGTGTGGGTATGAGGTGGGTATGAGGCTGAGGCAGGCCAGTGAGGAGTACTGGGCTGGGCCAGCACAACAGAGGCCTGAGCACCTCCTGGTACTGGAGAACACAGCAGCCCAGCATGGGAAACAGGCCCATGCTTCTAGATCCCTCCCCAGAATGGGCACAGGTTCTTATTGCCTGGGGGCCTTGCTCCATAGCATATGCCCTCAACCTTACAGTTCTCTCTCTTCCTTTCTCTCTCTCTCTCTCTCTCTCACACACACACACACACACACACTCCTCCTCTGCAACACCCCTTCCCCTGACACTAGCCTCCAAGCCCCACAAAGCCATAGGCCCTTGACTCAACCCTTGGAAGCTGAGAGCAGGCCTGGTGGGCCAGTGTCAGGGGATTTCTCCTCCTGGGTGGGCCTCATTGAGCCCCACTGTCCCTTGGCTTGACTAAGCAATTGCTGCAGAGGCCAGCCTCCACCTCCACTGTGCCCACTGTGCCCATTCCACTGGGCCCCAGCACACAGAGGTCCATGCCAGGGCTCCATACAGCTTCCCAGGATTGCCAGATTGCTTAGGCTCAGGGCCTTTTGTTTTCTCTTGCTTGCGCCCCCATGTACATACTCAAATGCCCTCCCTGTTTATCTTCCTGACCATAAAGTCATCAGTCAACACTTAAGTACTAGCCAGGCCCTGTTGTAAGAGCCTTCCGTCTATTCTTGCATTTGACACTCACAAGAAAGTGCCGTTAGTTATACGCATGGTTCAGGTGAGGAAACTGAGGCCGAGACAGGTTGAGGAATAATGCATTCCTACCCATCTTTCAAGATTCACCTTGGGTACTCTCCCTTCTCCTCTGCACCGCACCTCTGCCCGCTGCCCCAGGCAGGAGAAGCTGACCCCAGCTTCGAGCCACTGCCCCTGTAGTGACTCCTGTTGGGGCCATTATCTCAGTCCCCAGCCATTGATGTTTGCCCTTCTCCATTGTCCTGGCCCCTGTGAGGGTCTCAACCAACCCTCTGTCTCGCTCCCCACCGAGTCTGACGAGTGGGCAGCAGGCACCTCTTCACTGCCCGGAGAAGTGGGCCAGAGGAAGGATGGTCAGGACCCAACTCCCTTCTCCTCTTCCTCCGACTTACCCATTCTCCAGCCTCTTTCCTTCCCCTCTCCTCGCCCCTGCATCTGTCCCTGTGCAGCCCTGTCCACACCTCTCCTACCAGTTCCTAGGGGAAGATGATGGGCCCCCGCCATGCTCTCAGGCTGGGTCTTGCAAGTGGGAAGCAGAATCTGTGCTGGGCTGAGCCTGGGAGAGCAGCGGGGCCCCAGCAACTCCCCCAGCACAAAGGAGGCCTGGCCGGGACCTGAACACTGGGAACTCCACACCCTGTGTGGCGTCACCTCTGGGTGGCCACTTTGGTGTGTATGTATCTGTCTTTCTGTGTGTCTGTGCGTGTGTGCTCGCACGCACTGGGGAGGAAGGGGAGAGAGTGCAGGGAAGGGAGACAAATGAACCATTGGGCCCAAGGCCACATGTATTTAAGGGGCACCGAGTTAAAAATAGACCCCAAGTGCCCGGAGAGCAGGCAGCAGGCACGCTGACCTCTGGCTCAGATAGGGAGAGGGATTCCAGGAGCTCTGAGAACTGTCCACAACTCGCTGCCTTCCTCACAACTCCCTCTCCTGAAGACGGATTTGCGATTCTGTCGAGTGTCACAGACACCCCAGCGTGGCTGGGTGGCACCCTCGATGTTTTGTGCGCTTTGTAGATTACATTGTTTTGTAGCAGAAGAGAATGAACTTTAGACCGAGATGGGACCCCAGCAGGGGATTACTGGGTAGCTGTCCCCTTCCTATCCCCCATTTGCAGAGGGGACTGAAGTCCCAAGAGAAATGACACTCAAGCTTATGCAGAGCAAGGCTCGAATAAGGGCCCCTAGCTCCCAATTCAAGACTCTTTCCACTGTTACACCATGTTGATCATGTTATATTGCACAGCATTCCTATAGATTTTTTTTTTTTTATTAGAGGGTGAATCTTTTTTTTCTTTAATTGAGAGAGAGGGATAGAGAATGAGCAGGGGTGGGCAGAGAGAGAGAGGAGACAGAGAATCCCAATCAAGCTCTGTGCTGCTAGTGCAGGGCCCAACAAGGATCTCGAACTCACAAACCATGAGATCGTGACAAGGATCTCGAACTCACAAACCATGAGATCATGTCCTGGGCCAATATCTAGAGTCAGATGCTTAACTGACCGAGCCACGCAGGCACCCCTAGATTTTGTTCTTTTGTGTTATCTTATGTAATGCATGTAGGCAGGAGTGGGGGTGGCGTGCACAGTCGTTAGAAGGAGGAGGTGACAACAAAGGCCATTAGGCTGGGGTACAGGCAGTGAGTCCATATCCTCACAGATCATCCCAGCTCCCCCATCTGAGATCTCTCCCCACGTCAGGTGTAGTGGGTGTGACTCAGCTCCCAGTGCCCTAATTAGCACCTGTTGACAGTTTTTGATTTGTGTGTTATCACCTTGGGTCCGCTTATCTTTATCAGAGCCAAAGGTTGATTGGAGCATTCTGGCTCGGGCTCAAAGCAACTCCACTCTGATTCCATGGAGCATTCATGAGCACTGTTACGAACAACAGCCCTTTTTCTTCAAGACAGCAGCCCAAACGTCGACTTGTCCCAGAGCCGCACTCTGGAGTCTTCGGTTTGACCTCCGTCATGCCCACCAGTAAGACCGTGCACAGTCCTCCTCTCAGCCAGGGGAGGAGAGTGCTGCCAGGGTGAGGAAGGCCGTGTGAACTCAGGCCTCCTGATCTCCAGCCTCAGGTACCCACAGCGATGCCCCCAGACACCTGACCCTGCCAGAAAGCCCTACCGGAGGCCAAAACCCCTTCTTCTCCAGCCTCTCTTGCTGGGACAAAGTTCCTGAGCCTTATCAGTCCAAGAGGCAGAATGTTAATCTGGCTCCAGCCCTGCCCCCTCACAGCTGGCCTCCGCACTCCAGGTGGGTGGGGGGGGGTGTCCATCAGGACAGCAGGCCCTGCATGTAGCCTGTATGGCCACCCGAGGGGTTCATCCCCGGTCTCTTCCCAACAGTAGCCTCAGGGCCAGGCCCGCAGGTGCTTCCCAGCTCCCCTCTGAGCCTTGGGGGAGGTATCTTCTCTGAGAAGTGACCCATTCCTTTCCTGACACCTGACATTCCTACCTGGACCCCCTTGGTGTGGTGATGTCAGAGAGGACCCCCTGGGTCCTACTCCTGGGTCCGCTGCTGTCCCCTTCCTCTGGATCTGGGGCAAGTCACCGCGCACCCAGACTTCAACTGCATCACCTGTGAAATGGGAATGGACTTTAATCCACCCTAGAACACCTTCCTTTCCACTGAGCCATGGTGCCTATGTGTGACCAAGCCGTCCCCTCTGCACACACCACCTGGAACAGGCTCCAGAGCCCTGAAGGTAGTTGACCGTTTCCCACTGACAGCCACCTAAACCCCCTTCGCGCCTGGGCCAAGTCCCCAGAGACCACCCAGGGACGATGACAATGCCTTGCGTGGGGGTCCTCAGAGATCTCAGGTGGAGACAGGTCCCTGCCCAGCTGGGGCGGGCATGTGTGTGTGTGTGTGTGTGTGTGTGTGTGTGTGTCCAAGCACACTCCCGGGGCATTGTCCGGAGGGCTGGGCGGTTGCCTTTATGGCTAGGCATAAAAGGTAATCATTGACCACATCAATGCCGCCTTGCGCATCAGTGCCCGCCCAGGCTCGACCCTGCCAGGTCCTGGATTACTTTACAGTCACATAAAAGGAGCCTCCAGACTGGCCTCTGGGGACTTTGGCCCTCAAGCAAGGAACGGGAGGGAGCCCTTCCCTGGAGATGGCCTTTTCTTATAACATTTACTTGGTCACTGAAGAGCCCCAGCCTTTTATCAAACACTACTACGATTGTCTTGGCCCAGCCTGCCTACACCACAGAGTCCCCATCAACAGGGGTCACCGCTCTTCCCTCTCTCCTCTGCCTCTCCTATCAGGACCCACCAACAGCCTGGATGCACTCAACAGCAGCCTGGGTGCACCCAGCAAGGCCCCTCCGCAAGCTGAGAATTCAGGACACATCTGGGAGACCTGGTTCCTTTACAAGTTTTATTTCATCGAGTCCTCATTAACCCTATAGGGTAGGAACCAAGATAATTCCCATTTTATTTTATTTTTTATGTTTATTTATTTATTTATTTATTTAAAAAAAAAAATTTTTAACATTTATTTATTTTTGAGACAGAGAGAGACAGAGCATGAATGGGGGAGGGTCAGAGAGAGAGGGAGACACAGAATCCAAAGCAGGCTCCAGGCTCCGAGCAGCCAGCACAGAGCCCGACGCGGGGTTTGAACCCACGGACAGTGAGATCATGACCTGAGCCGAAGTCGGACGCCCAACCGACTGAGCCACCCAGGCGCCCCATGTTTATTTATTTTTGAGAGAGAGTAAGTGAGCGAGAGTGGGGTGGGGGTGGGGGGTTGCTGACAGAGGAAGACAGAGGATCCCAAGCAGGCTCCACGCTGACAGCAGAGAGCCTGATATGGAGATTGAATCCTCAAACTGTGAGATCATGACCTGAGCCGAAGTCAGACACTTAACCGACTGAGCCACCCGGGTGCCCCGATAATTCCCATTTTATAGACAGGATAACTTGTGCTCAAAGAAGTCAAATAACTTTCCTAAGTCACACAGCTGGTAAATGGCAAACTGCAACAATTTTTCACAGCCTATGTGGCAGTGGTCTCCAAGCTCATGTTTTTTTGGTTTTTGTTTTTTTTTAAATGTTTATTTATTTTTGAGAGAGACACAGACAGAATGTGAGTGGGTTAGGGGCAGAGGGAGAGGGAGACCCAGAAGCAGAAGCAGGCTCCAGGCTCTGAGCTGTCAGCACAGAGCCCGATGCGGGCCTCGAACTCATGACCTGTGAGATCGTGACCTGAGCTGAAGTCGGACGCTCAACCGACTGACCACCCAGCGCCCCTCCAGGCTCGTTTGATAGCATACTGCTATTGTGAAAAACAACTCTTGGCACACACCTTTGATATATTTATACACATTCATAAATTGTACACATGTCCTACTAAATATCAATATGTTAAATAGTAGCAAATACCTGCACCCCAAACAAACGTTTCTCATCCTATCATTCAAACCAGATCAAATCAACTTCAGAGATGCTCCCCAAGGCTCGATTCTAGCAGCAACACCTAGGACAGAGAGAGAAGGTGGGAAGTGGGCTGAACTGTGAAGGAAAGGTAGGCCTCAGGCAGGTGAACATATTGGGGAAGGGCACTCCAGACAAATGCTTGAGCAAAATCCAAGAGGCCGAAAATGTCAGGAAATGTTCAGGCACAGACAAGAACCCTGGGAACATGAATGGGAAGAGCTAGAGACAAAGCAGGAAAGGTCAGGAGGGGCTGGAAGCGACTGGCCAGACTGCCAGACCTTGTCTAAAATGCAGTAGGGAGCCACAGTGGGTTCATGAGCAGCTGTGTGACTTTGCCAGAGCTGTGTTTTGGAAATGTCTCCCAGTGCAGTATGGATTACACTCTCAGAACGCTGTCCTTGGAGTTGGAGAATGTGGCCCTTGGAGAGGCACCAGACTGAAGGCCAGTTAAGAGTTGCCACACCTCTTTACCTTTGCCCACTGCCCTACTTGGGGTGACTTGGGTGCCCTTGCTGGCCTTGATTTTCTTTCTTTTTTGTTTTAATGTTTATTTATTTGAGAGAGAGAGAAAGAGGGAGAGGGGAGGAGGGGCAGAGAGAGAGAGAGAGAGACAGAGAGAATCCGAAGCAGGCTCTGCACTGTCAGCACAGAGCCCAATGTGGGCCTAATCCCGTGACCCGTGAGATCATGACCTGAGTGGAAATCAAGAGTCAGATGTTTAACCGACTGGGCCACCCATGTGCCCCTGGCCTTGATTTTCTGACCTGTAAAATGGACATAACAAGAGCACACATATTGTGGATATTACTGTTGCTGACAGTAGGGCTGGTGTGCCTGATGTAGCCTCTGGCACATAACAGATGCTCAAGAAATAACGAGCTAGTCTCATTATTAGAATACGCCATCCTCTTTCCCCTGCCTGAAGAAATCAAACCAACCCCCCTCCATAATCTAGATCGGACTTCACTTTTGAGAACCCCAGTGAACTTGTTACTCCTTTCCCTGGGCTTACCTAGCTCTGGACTCATACAGGCAGTGCGGCATTCGCACATCAGACGACAGTTAACCACATACATATCTGTCACCCTCACCTCCGGGCTCCTGTACAAGACATTTAGTGGGCCTGGTTAAATTTTTGTGACTTGGTTCAAAGCATAAAAAGGGAAATAACAGCAGAAGAGGAAGAGGAGGAGGAGGAAGAGGAAGAGGAAGAGGAAGTAGCGTGTTTGGGGGCACTTTGCTAAGCTTTTTGTGCGCGTTGTTTTCTGAATCCCCTCCTCGACCCCACAAGGCAGGTATATCAGGCGGGATAGGCTCGTGTGTGCCACAGTAACAAACATCCCAACCTTTCAGTGTTTTAAAACAGTAAAGGGGTGCCTGAGTGGCTCAGTCGGGTAAGCATCCGACTTCGGCTCAGGTCACGATCTCACAGTTTGCAGGTTTAAGCCCCGTGTCAGGCTCTGTGCTGACACTTAGAGCCTGAAGCCTGCCTCGGATTCTGTGTCTCCCCTTGTCTCTCCCCCTCCCCCACTCGCTCTGTCTCTCTCTCTCTCTTTCAAAAACAAATGAAACATTTTAAAAAATTTAAAACAGTGAAGATTTCTTTCTCTCCCCTGCCAAATGAGCATCGCTGGTCACTTGAAGTATGCTGTCCTCACTCAGGGACCCAGGCTGAAGGAAGCCCCCCCCTAGCAACACCTTTCTTCAGCATTAACCGTGGCAGCGAGAAGGGGACCGGAGAGTTCACACGTTAGCTTTTTTGTTGCTACCTGGAAGTGGCATGTGTCAATTCTACTCACATTTTATCAGCTAAAGCAAGTTCACTCAGCCACACTCACTTCAAGGGGCTACTGAAGTGCAATCTTGCCAGGCCTGTTCCCAACTCTGTGTCATGAAGGCCACACAGGCGGGTCAGGTCCATCCCTAGCTGTGCCAACGGCCACTCCCAACAGGGTGACTCAAAGCCCCTTTGTGGCAGAGTTGACCCCGCGTCCAAACAGTACTCACCTCCCCTCTGCTCTGGAACCCCCCTCCACCCTCCCCCTGCCCCATAACATCAACACACAAGAATCTGGGTCAGTCTTTATCTTCCAGCTAAAGTGAACTCATTGAAGAATCAGCCTTGACTTTGGTTAGGCATGAAAATCACAACCATATTTCATGTCTGACACTGAGGCATTGTGGGTCTGGCAAGGAGCTCAGGAGAGAGGGGGAAAAACGGGACAGCTGGCTTGGGGTTGGAATTCAATTTCTTACCAAATAATTACATGCTATCTGCGGGCTGGGATCACACACTTGAGTCTGTGCCACAAGGAGCCTGCCCCGTGCATTTCTCAGAGCCCATTACCTGTTTTTTCCATCATCATTTGCAACGGGGATTGTGTAGGCTCTGGGGAGGCAAGTCTGCTATGGGGTGTGTGCGTGTGTGTGTGCGTGTCTGTGTCTGTGTGTGTGTCTGTGTGTGTGAGTGTGCAAGACGGCAAGCCAGAAAGGAAGCTACAAGCAGACAAGGAGCGTCTCTTGTGAGCACAGTCCCTGCTGGTGCCGAGAAGGAAGAAGGACAGGTCTCTAACTTCTGACTCAGACTTAGGAAAAGCCTTCCACATTGAAAAATGTGGCTCCCTCTGAGAAATCATAAAGAAACACCCTCAACTGCGGGCAGATTTCATCCCACTCCAGGGGCAAGTTAAAGGAGATGCAAAGTGGTGTAGGCTCAGGGGAAAGACAAGTGCTACAGGCAGAATTTCAGGCAAAGCAGAGCAAAAGGTCAAGGTCAGAAACCAGTGACATTTAGAGGGCAAACTGGAAACAGAGGCGGGGCTGCTGAGGGGCAGGATGCTACCATGGTGGGGAGCACAGGCTCTAGGGCTCTGCTCCTTACCAACTGGGTGGTTTGGAAAACTCCCCAGCCCCTAGAAGCCTCAATTAACAGAGGCTAATGAGAGCCCCCATGTCATAGGGCACTAAACAGGTATGCAGCCGAAGAGGCCCTGCCCTGCTCTCTGGGCCTATGGCTGCTGTGTCCCTGGGCCCTGGTCTGGGGGAGAGGGGTGCCTGGTGAGAAATCCTCCCTCCCTCATTGTCCCTGCAGAATGGAGCCCTGGCCACGAGAATCAAGTCCAGGGGGACACTGGTTACCTCAAAGACAGAGTTCCTTGTCTTTCAATCCTTCTTCCATCCCTTACTGTCCATCCCTCAAGACCTTGCAGGGCACCTGCTGCTGTCCAGGACCCTGATGGTGGGGGTGGGGATGGGGTTCTGGAGGTGGAAGAAAAAATTCCAGAGCCTGATCTTTAGCAATTCATAGTCTACCTGGGAGGAGGGGGTGGCTCACTACCCAGAAAACAAGGAACAGAAACCACGGTTTGGGGCAGGAGCTGGTCAGGGCCAGGAGGCAGCATCAGGGAAGGAGCTGGAGCCTCAGGGATGGAGAGGATGAGTATGAGGGCATGGAGGGCACTGCGAGCAGCAGGCACACCTGGAAGAAAGGGCTGGAGGGGCTCGTGGGGTGCAGTTGGGTGGTGAAGGCAGGATCCTAGGGGCAGGGCAGTAGACCAGGCTGTTGAGTGGTGGTTTGTCCAACCTCAGGAAGTACGGTGTAGAAACACAGAAGGTTCTGGGGTTTTGTTTGCTCAGAGATGGGGAGTGCAGCCGAAGCATCTAGAGATGGGTACCCAGGAGACAAAACAGGTGCTGGGGATATGGGATGCTGAGTTCATGCCCCCCACCCAGGTGCAGACAGAGGAAGAACAAGTCTCTCTGGATGGGGTCCCCACCTCCTCTGTCCAATAGGTCTGGGGACAGGATCTCACTTTACCACCCCACCCCCAGGCCAAGCCTGGGTTGACAAATGGGCCCTGCCCCCTGCCTGGAGGAGCTGAGATTGTTACGCTGGAAGTGAGTCACAGAGCTTTTCCTTCCTTCTCTTTCTCTCCACTTGGCTTGTTCGACACCTTGCGCATCCTCATTCCCTCCCTCTCTCCCCCACCCCACACACCGTTCAAAATCCATAAACTATAAATAAGTGGTCTATCAGCACAAACTCCTAGACCCAGCGCTGGAGAAGGTGAGGGGCTTGGCTCAGGGTTCTGGTCCGTGTGTGTGTGTGTGTGTATCCGCAGAATGTGTGTCTGTGTGTGTGCATGTGCACACAGGTGTTGCTGAGACTCTGACATGCTGGGTGTCTGTATTTGTGAGCTGTCTGTCTGTGTGGTTGTGGGGAATCTGTGAGGGAGCACAGCATACATGTGTCGTGAGGTTGTGGTTGGAGGAAATTTCCACGGGGACGGGACTACGCGTTTATCAGCTACGGGATGGGCACAGGTGTATGGTAGGTCGCCACCACTGAGGGGGAGGGTGTGGGCGGCAAGAGCGCATTTGTGCCCGAGGCGTGTCCGCATGGACATCCGTGTTGTGGAGGGGGTGGGTGCTGGGTGTGGAGGAAGTGCTTCTGTCTGTGTTTGTGTGGGCGTTGAGGGTGTCTGTGCCTGGACCGCCTGCCTTGCCTCTGGCTCTGCAGGATGTGAAAGGACTTAGGACTTGGGTTTGTGACTGAGGCTGGTGTCACACCCTTCAGTTCTTTCCCTCAGCCTGGGCCAGGAGGCTGGAAATAAACCCAAGCCAGCACTGATGGCTATGGTGGCGGTGATGTCACATTCACAGGGGGTGTTTGGGGGGCAGGGGGTAGCTCATCAGAGGGAAGCTCGCAAGGGAGCTCCTCAGACTGAGGACTTGGCCTAGGAAAAGAGTGAAGGTAGAGGCTCTTGGTCTCTCACTCCCTCCTGCTGTCCCTCACCTGAGTCTACCCACATGCAGAGCCCAGCCAGAGAGGGCCCACTGGCCACCAGCGGGCGGGACTCAGCTTGGGCGCCCCAGAGTGAGTGCCCTTCCACCAGCATGCGGGTCTGTCCCCCATGTAGGAGCCCCTCCCGTACAACCCTGCTCCCACCTAGATGAAAAGCCCCACAAGGCAGGACCTCTGTCTCCCCAGCATCCCCAGGCATAAAAGAGGGACAATGATATCTACAGAAAGGGGTTAGCTGCACCCCAGATGAGCCTGGAGTTGTGGCCACAAGGAATAGAGCTAATCACTCATGCTTCCTTCTCACCTCTCCTACCTCCATAGAAATTGTTCAATTGGATCCTCCCGGGGGTTGGGGGCCGGTGGCGGTGAAGGTCCTTGGGCCGTCTCTAGGGGGCGCTAACAGGCAACCAGCACGTGCCCGCACCTGCCAAAGGATTAAACGGGCAAAAGACAGGGCAGGCCGAGGAGGGGGCCAGAGGAGCTGTGTGAATGGGGACAGTCTAGCGGGGCCTGACGGAAGGTCTTGTCTGCGAGATGTGTGACTTCTCTCACCCACCGGCAGTAGGAAGAGCACCAGGGAGCCTCTGAGAATTCAATCCCAGGCTCACACGGACTGGGGTCCTGGGAGGGGCCGGCCAGGATGCTGGCTTAAGTCCCCACTCCGCCTGGGATGGAGGAGGGAGGGTGATGAGGGATAACTGGGATGTGCCTGCTTTCCCTCTCTTCTGCAGGCCAAGGCACATTCTCCCTCTAGCGCCCCTCAAGGAGATGAAAATCCATTCCTTCAGCCCCAAGAGGTGGCAGCAGGCAGGCTGAGGGGATCATTCCCCAGCATGGGCCCTGGAGGGAAGGGTCGTTGGGGGACTCTGCCCTTCTAAACCTGGTTCCTTTCTCTTGGGACCAGGCTCCCTGCACGCCCACATTACCAGGAGGAAGGCTGCCCCAGGGTCAATTCTGAATTCTGGGGGGTGGTCCTGGTCCAAGGAGGTGGTGTCTTCCTCCACAACCCATCCATAAAGGGCATTTGTGCCCAGGCTACACCGCCCACCTGGGGCTGGGGGCAGGGGCTGCTTCGAACACAGCACCACAGTGAAAGCGGGACAAACGCGCCTGTGTGCGCCCTGGCCGAGGTGCCGGAGGAAGCGCGGTCGGGCCGAAGTGTTAATGGGCCTCCTTCCTGCCCTGCCCATGCCAGCTCCTCGGTGCTCATCCCTCTCCCCTGAAACGCCCGCTTCCGCTCCGTCCCTGGCCACAGACCTGTCCTGCTTTAACAAACATCCCTCTCAGGCTTCGGGTTTATGGCTTTTCCATGCGCCCCCTTCATGTGGTTGGGAACCAACGCTCTGGTCCCCAGAGCAGAGGGGTGGGGTGGAGGGGGCTGGGGCTGGGGCTGGCCTTGGGGGCTGGGCCTGGCCAAGCGACCTAAGGGGAGACTAGGATCTTTGCATCAGGAGGACAAGGCCCAGCCAGGGAACAACACAGGAGGGATGAGCTCTGTCCTGAAGGAGGGCAGGTAAGGGAAGGCCAAGTCAGCTGCAGGGGCCAGGAGGGGTCCCCAGAGAGGACAAGGAGACCACCCCCAAAGGGGACAGCACCAGCCCAAACGATGGTACTTGTGACTTTGTTTTTTTTTGTTGTTGTTGTTGTTTGTTTTTTACTTTTTTTAAGTTTATTTATTTATTTTGAGAGGGAGAGCAGGAGAGGGGAGAGAGAATTCCAATCACGCTCTGCACCGTCAGCATAGAGCCCAACATGGGGCTCGAACCCACAAACCATGAGATCATGACCTGAGCCGAAACCAAGAGTCGGTGCTTAACCAACTGAGCTATCCAAGCACCCCATTTGTGGCCTTGTTTTAAATGGAACGTTTCTTTTTTTTCTTTTTTACTGTTTCTTTCTTTCTTTATTTGAGAAAGAGATAAGAGAGTGTGAGTGGGGAAGGGCAGAGAGAGAGGAAGACACAGAATCCGAAGCAGGCTCCAGGCTCTGAGCTGTCAGCACAGAGCCCGAGGCAGGGCTCGAACTCAAGAGCTGTGAGATCATGACCTGAGCCGAAGTCAGAAGTCAGACGTTCAACCGACTGAGCCACCCAGGCATCCCTTAAAGAGAATGTTTCTTAAGCACCAAATGTGCCCTATGCAAAGTAAGTCCTGTGATTTTCTTGTCTCATTTCACTCTCACAAAAACTCACTGGTACCATCACCCCCCATTTTACAGATGACAAACCGGGGCCCAGAGAGGTTAAGTAGCACGTGCCCAGATCACAAAGCTGCTAGTGACAGTGTGATGACTCAAGCCCGGGGAGCGTCCACATGTTGAGGAAGAGCCACTACTCTATGCATTTTTATCAGTCACTGTTGGGCTTTTGTATCTGGGCCTGGGACCGCCCGTTAGGTGTCCCTGAGTCCCTGGGTCAGCCTCAGGAGGGCCAAGGAGGAAGCATTCGATCCCAGGACTGTCTCTGCCTTGAGACCAGAGCCTCAAGCCCCCTTGGGTGTCAGCACCACGTATAAGCTGACGTCTCCCATATAAGGGGGCACACTGTTGAATGTATGTAGAAGCTGCTGAATAAAACACACTTTCATTTCAAAGCGTGACTGAATATACACTCACTGCGGGTCATGTGTATGTTTTTTCTCAAAAGATTTTAAAAGTACAATTGCTATCATGGGGAGCAGGGGCTGCAAAACGTTTCGATTCTGTGAGAGAACGTTTGTGTTCAGAAAGTTCAGAAACCACTTTACAAATTAAAACACGGATGCCCTGAGAGGTAGCACATCCTGGGGAACTTTCAGAGCAAGCTGGGGCCCAGGTACCTACTCACTGGGCTGAGGCTCCCTTTTTGTCTGGTCAGGACACCCACCCCCATCTCATCAGAGAAGGGGGCCTGTCCCAGGGGCACCTGGGTGGTCCTGTCGATTAAGCATCTGACTTTGACTCAGCTCATGATCTCACGGTTTGTGAGTTCGAGCCCCGCATCGGGCTCTATGCTGACAGTGTGGAGCCTGCTTGGGATTCTCTCTCTCTCCCTCTCTCTCTGACCCTCCCCTGTGTGTGCTCTCTCTCTCTCCCTCTCTGCTCCTACCCCACTTGTAATCTCTCCCCCCCAAAAAAAATAAATAAAAGAAGTACACCTTAAAAAAAAGGAAGGGCTGCAGGAGTAGGCCCCAGGAGATCCAACATAGTAGGGCATGGGACTTGAGGGACTAAGAGGCTAGGAGAAACTCAGGGGCCTCCCATATCCCAGCAATGCAGGGGGAGAGCCCTGGCCTTACTTATCATTTGCTCCTCAGAGTTTTTCCTAACGTGGGCATTTGCAGGTCCTGCTGGGGAAGAAGCCAGCTGTGTATGGACAAGCAGGAAGATGGGGGGCCTTTTTCAGTGGGGAAGGTCCCCATACTCCACACAAGTGGGCCAAAGGGAAAGACCCCTCCAACCCCCACTGTGGAAGGAAGCAAAGGAACGACATTTCTGGGGCATTTACTGTGTGCCTGGCACTGTGTTTTCACAAGTTAGTATTTTTCCTTTGACTTTCATCTCAACAATCCTGCAAAGCAGATCTGACAACTCCCGTTTTTACAGACGAGCCTCAGAGAGGTTAAAGGCTATTAAAAAGCAGAGCCAGCACCTAAACTTGACCCTATGCGGTGGCCAATCTGTGTTCTGGGGGCTCAGAGCGGCTGCAAAGAGGGCTGAGGGGGAGGCGGGGGAGGCCCAGCCCCCACAGTCCCGGCCCCACTGAACATCCTCTCTGCCTGCCTTTGTTCACAAAACCGAAAAAGTGATGATGGTTTTCCTTCCTCTCTTTAAGAAAACAACAGAATCAAAACAAACAGAGAAGGGGAACTCCCCTCCCGTAGCTTTTGCCAGAAAGAAAAGGAAGAAACAGTCCCAGTCATGCTCTGGGCGGCCCTGTTGCTAGGACAGGGCCTGGAAGAGGAAGGGAGAGGGCCCCTCATGAAAGCTGAAAGCTTCAGTGTCCCCACTGCATGGTCCCGCTCCGAGCTCCTTGGCCTCACCCCAGCAAACCTGCCCCACTCGTGGCCTGACCCTCTGAGTTCGGACACACACAGCTGAGGCAGCTGAAACTTTCCAGAGGGCTTCAGTAAATCCCAAGGAAGGACAAAGAGGAAATTAAAACACACAAGTCCAAGAAAAAAACAAAAAAACAGCTACCAGAATGCACACTGGCACTGTTGACCTCCCATGGCCTGTTCCCAGTTAGGGCTCCCAGGCCCTTCCCCATCTCCTCCTCCTGAGCTACCTTCACTGTGGTCCCCACTGAGGCTGTGAGAGCCGCACAGGGTCCCTTCTTTCCTAGAGTCAGGCTTGTCTGTACCTTAGTAGCCACAACAGTCAAAATCTGGACTGGCCCTAGGTTGGAGATATTGCAGGATGCCCACCCTGACCCTGGCCAGGGCCCTCTCATACCACCTAGCTCAGAGAACAGTTCTGGATGTCTTGTGTTGATTGGCTCGCTTGGGGAGACTGGCAGCTTCAGAGATCTGCACCGTGTCCCCCACCCCCCGCACGTAGGATGGCGGCCTTAAAGTCTCAGCAATGTCATCAGCAACGGGTCCTCCTCTCACAAAAACAGCCCATCAGCCAGCCTCACACTTTGACAGGGACTCTGGGGCCAACGGGACCTTTTGAACACTGCCTGGGTAGATCAAGGAATTCGTGGTCTGGGTTCAAGGTCCAATTGTAGCTGGAGAATAGTTTTTCCCCATTGAGACCAGTCTCAGCAAATACTAAGTGAGTAATTAGTCATGTACTCAGTACTGCATCTGGTCCCGTGGGGAATGTATGAAGACAGACGAGGCTCAGAATCTCCCAGGGACATGAGAGAGATGGTGGCAGGAGAGGATTATTCTAAACAGAGGAGAATCTTGGGGTGCCTGGGTGGCTCAGTCGGTTAAGTGGCCGACTTCTGCTCAGGTCATGATCTCACAGTTCATGAGTTCAGGCCCCACATCGGGCTCTGTGCTGACAGCTCAGAGCCTGGAGCCTGCTTCAGAGCCTGTCTCCATCTCTCTCTTTGCCCCTCCCCAACTGGTGCATGTGCGTGCGTGCTCTCTCTCTCTCTTTCTCAAAATAAAAAAGCATTAATTTTTTTTTTTAAATAAAAAGCAAAAAAATAAATCGGGTGCATCCTGCATAGGGATACATAACACTTGCTGGCTTTCTTCAGCATTATGAAGATGACAGTTTGCTGTCCCACCGGCCCAGGAAGCTTCTCTGGGGCAGGAACTGTATGATGGCTGCCCTATATCCTCTCCCCGGTCCCAGCTCAGCATTGTGCCCCTGGAGGAGCTCAGTAATGCTCACAGACCAGGGGATAGAGCTTGGAAAGAGGGCCTGGAAGAGTGGATTCAGTTTCTCCCCAGCACAGAACACCCTCCTCTGCCAGCCCCAGCCCCAGCACACTCTTACTGTCTTTAGGACCTGTTCTATCTGCCTCCTCCAGGAAGCCTTCCCTGTCACTCAGCTGGGATCAGATCCCTCCGTGTCCTCACTGCTTGTATGGTATGTAAGTCTGAATCAGTGCACTGTTATCCAGCCGTTTGCCAGTCGAGGCAGCTGGCTCCCAAGAGAGTGTAGCCCTCTCTCCCATTCCCCCCCCCACCCCCGTCCCCGTTGCTTTGGAGTGTGGCTCAGCAGCAGCCCAGCAAGATTCTGATGAATGAATTAATGAATTTGCTCTGTGACCTTGAGAAAATTCCTTCTGTCCCGTTCTAACAAGGGGAAAACACTGTCTTTCTTGGGTACGTGGGAGGAAGGGGCTGGGAGGTGGAGGAGGCAGGGCCAGGAGAAGAATGGAGTGGTTTGTGACACTCACCATGGCCAGATGGGATCTGAAAGGGGCTCATCCATTGACAGCCAGGGTGGAGACCGGTCAACACCCCGTGTGCTCCCGGTGGGGGGTTTTCCCAAAGGGGGATGGAAGGGCATGGTCCCCTGGCGGAGCCAGTTTCAAAAAGGAGGTCTATGTTTCCAGGCTCTTCCCATCAAGGTAACCTGGGCCTGGAAACCTTCCCACAGGATCTGCCCTGCCCTCCTGCCATCAGCACCAGCTGTGACCTTGAGTCGGTTACCACTCATCCAAGTTCTACTGACCAGGGCTTAAGGTGCCACCATGGGCAGGTGCCTGGGAAGGAGCCCAGGGATGGAATCCTGGCTGGCTGACCACCCCCCACTGGGGTGTTGGCCCAGGCCAGCAGGTTTCAGGTTTCAGCTTTCAGAATGTTTTCCTGTCTAGGGCACTTTCTATTTTTCAATACTTTTCCTATCACAGCCAAACAACAAAAAAGTAAATAGGTGAGCCTTCTCAGAGCTGGGAGGGTGGGGGTGGGCAGAACCCACCCTGGGAAAGGCCGGAGGCCGGCCTGGAGGGGGAGAGGCCCCTCTACCCCCATCCCCACCCCCCCACCCTTCTCCTCGCAGGGCTGACTCATTGTTTTGCAACAAACAGCAGGCGGCCAGGCCCTGGCAGTTTCTGGAAGTCCAGGCTGGGTTCAATCCCAGCCCTCCCAACGGCCCAGCCGGGCCCGGAACGATTGGGTTATCTCTGCCCTCATCCCCTTTGTTTGGGGCGGCCACTAGCTCACCCGAGGTAAACAGACTCTGGCCGAGTGAAAAAAGGAGGTACCCGTTATCTCCTGAGGCCACAGAAGCCAGGCGGGCCGAGGAGCAGGAATCTCGCAGATCCCTTTCCCCCACAGAAGCTCCCCTGTGGAGTGGAGAGGTCTCAGCACAACATCCAGAGCCTGGTGCCTGGGTTCAAATCCCAGCTCTGCCACTTACTGCTGGTGACCTTGGGCAAGTCACTGACCCTGTCTGCTTCCACCTCTCTGTCTGCAAAATGTCGGGATAACAGCACCTACCTCATAGAGTTGTTGCGTTCCTATTTATAAAGGGTTGTATAAACAATGTTAGTTTTTGAAGAGTTATATATAAGCGGTGTTAAATGGGGGGGTTGGGAGGGTCTATAAGTAATGTTAAATAAAATAAGCCCAACGCCCAAGGCCAGGCTCTGAGAGGATTTCCCACCCCCTGCCCCACTTCTCCCAGCAGGCCAGCTCCTTCACTCTGCATCCCTGAGCTGAGGGCATTGACGGGCCACAGCAGGACAGGCGCTGAGGCTCCAAGCTCCTTTTCAAATGGAAGTTGTGCAGGGAAATCCTCGAGGGAGGTAGGCGCCAGCCTGGGTGGGTCTGACCACCTGAGGGGTTGCACAGAGAGGCTTTTTGGATTCCTGCAAGAGGTTTTGGAATTTCACAAAGATACCCGCAGGGATGGAGAGCCTGCAGAGGTGAAGTGATGGAGGAGAGGGGGTAGGGCTGCAAGCTCTCCCTGAAGTCCAGTGTGGGGCCTGTCTGGCCATTGTCTTTTCTGGGATGATTTTCCCAAAGAGCTGATTTCTTAGGCTTCAGTGCAAGATTCAGGTCTTGATTCTGACACTTACTAGCTGGGAGACTCTGGGCAAGTTACTTCCTCTCTCTAAAGCTCCATTTCCTTGTCTATAACAGGAGATAATAATCTCACCTTGCAGGGGATTGAAAGAGGCAACACAGGCAAAGCTTCTAGTGTGGTGCAGACAGAGCCCAGGCTCCATTAGCGGTGGCCTGTAACCCACCCCCACCGCTGTCTCATGCGGGACCTAGGAATCCCCTTACCTCCTGTCCAACTCCGTTTAGAGTGGATGCCCACCTCCACCTCCAACCCCACCCTGATTCCTACATCCTTTCCCATGAGTCTAAGGGCCTGAGGCTGGCTTCTCAGCCTCTTCCTTCCTGGTTCCCTAGTGGCCCCAATATCACACAGCGTTATCAGTGTCCAAGAGACTGGGGTCTCCTCCCTCACCAGCACTGGGACCCTAGGTTACAAGTCATGGGTCTTCTCCAAGCCTCTGTCATTCAATCATTCATTCAGCAAACATTTCTGAACACCTGCTCTGTGCCTGACACTGTATGGGCTGCTGCAGGAACAATGGTTAATGAAATAGAGTCAAAGTCTAGCAAGGGAGACAACTATTAAATATATATCCAACACATACTTACTGAATGCTACAGAGAGTGGAGGGTGCTATGAACTAATATTTCCTGGAGGGTTCAAGAGACGGTACTCCTGAGGTTTAAGTCAGGACATGAAGGATATCTAACAATGAAAAGAGCTGGGGAAATAGAAAGAGAGAACAGTGCATAGAGAGCAGAAATAGCATGTACAAAGGCCCTGAGGTCACAAGACTTTGGTACCTGTACTGAAAGGAGTCCATATTGAGTGAGCAAAAGAGAGACTCAAGCTGAGGTTGGAGGATAGAAAGAATCAGATCTGGTGGGACCACATAGACCTTGGGAAAGGTTTTGGACTAGAACCAACAAGTAGTTTTAAGGAATGGGGGGATGTGGTCAGAGCTCTTTCAAAAATGTCTCCAGCAACTGAATGGTAATGACTTGTGGTGGATTCATGGAGACCAAGGAGGAGACTATCTTTCAAGGGAGAGTGGAGGTAGCTGGATGAGGGACAGCAGAGCTGGAAAGGGGGAACAGCCAATGTTTAAGAAGTAGGTATACTAGGACTCGGTGATAGGGGAGGTGTGGAGGTTGAAGGAGAATGTGTCAAATATGACCCTCAAGTTTCTGACATGTGAAGCTGGGTGGAGGAGAGGAGAGGCAGATTTGATGGAAGGAGGGAATAGCAGGAGTTTAATTTTAGAAAATCTATATTTGAAATATCTAAAAAAAAAAAAAAACCACTTAAAAATTAAAAAAAAAACTTTTAAAGGCGCCTGACTGGGTCAGTCAGTAGAACAAGTGACTCTTGATCTTGGGGTCATGAGTTCGAGTCCCATGATGGGTGTAGAGATTACTTTAAAAAAAAGAAAGAAAGAAAGAAATAGAAATATCTATATCAAGTAGGTAGCTAGATACATCAGTCTTTTTTTTTTTTTTTTTACAGTGAGAGAGAGGGTGCAAGTGAGCAAGGGTCAGAGAGAGAGAGAGAGACAGAGTTCCAGGTGGGGCAGAGGAAGAGAGAGAGGGAAAGAGAGAGAGAAACGGGGCTCATCTGAAGTGGGGCTCATGTTTTTACCCGAAGCAGGGCTCGAGCTCACCGGATATGGGGCTTGAACTAGCAAACCGTGAGATGATGACCTGAGCCAATATCAGATGTTTAACGACTGAGCCACCCAGGTGGCCTGGCTGGATACCTCAGTCTTAAGCTCCAAAAAGAGATCTAGGAGCTCCTGGCTGGCTCAGTCGGCAGAATGTGCGACTCTTGATCTTGGGGTTATGAGTTTGAGTCCCACGTTGGGTGGAGAGATTACATAAAAAAGTAATAAAAATCTGGGGCACCTGGGTGGCTCAGCCGGTGAAGCGTCTGACTTCAGCCCAGGTCCTGATCTTACAGTTTGTGAGTCCAAACCCCACATTGGGCTCGCTGCTGTCAGCCTGTCAGTGCAGAGCCGGCTGCTTCAGATCCTCTGTCCCCCTCTCTCTGCCCCTCCCCCGCTTGCGCTCTCCCAAAAATAAACACTGCAAAAGTAATAATAAAAATCTTTAAAACAAAACCAGAAGGTCTAGATTGAGAGTTGGAAATTGTGGACACGGCATCATTCTGACACGGGAATGGACAGGATTGCCTAGGAGAGAGTAATCTATCGGAGCGAGTCCGAGAAGATCAAGCTCAAGGCCTCGGGAACACCCCACTTAAGTGTCAGGTGAAACCGGATCCTCAGTTTTTATCACCTCCAAAACGGAGATAACAGTAGCCCCGGCTCACAGCATGACCCAGGAGTATAGCAAGTAATGGATGTGAGGCACCAGCGCTCAGCACACAGTAAACGCACAGTAAACCTTGGGTGGGAAAGCTGTGAGGACACAGTTAGTTGGCAATTTTCTTCATTTGCAAGTGACAGGAACTCAGCCGAGGCTTAGAAAAAGAAGGGTCTCTTCAAAGGATTCAGGACGGCTCCTACAACCAGAGGAAGAACGAATCTCCAAGCCCCGCACAAAGGGCAAGGAGGCAGTCCTCCACTCACTCAGCCTCTCTTCTCTGCTTCCTGTTAAGATAACTTCTTTTTTCATGAATTCTCTGACTTCCCTTCCGTGACAGGGGACACAGCTGCAGGCCCGGTCTGTGTTTCACATCCCGACGACGTTCCCTCTGCTCCAGGGGTCTTACTCGCATTCCCTCTGATCCCAAGTTAACAAAATCTCAAGGGAGAAGGCTGAACAGCTCAGCTTGGTTTGGGAACCTACCCCGGCACCACTCAGTACAAGGGAGCAAAGAGACTGGCAGCCGCAGTCACATTGCTGGATTGGGGGTGGGTGGGTGGCAAAGGAGGCCTGCTACCAGCAGATCACTAGGTGACCCCCTCCAATTAACCCGGAAATGTGCTTGCAGTCAAAAAAGGGGCTAATTTGGTCTCTACCAGGTGATTAAAAACGAAACACAATACCTGGCTACGTTGCCACCCATTGATCCGACACTGCCTTGATAATGACCCCTCTCCCTGCCCTCACCCCAATCACCTGGACTCACCAGCAACCTCATCGCTTGCCTCCCGGGACCATGGCGTTTCCTCACAGGTCCCCCAGTCAGGCGGACCTTGCAGACGGACCACCCCTCAGCCCCACTTTGGAGGGTCCCCTCTTCAGAGCCTTCGATGGCCATCCTGGACCCTATGATTGAAGCCAGTTTCCTAGGCCTGACCTCTCAACTTTGACCACGCTTCTCATATCAGTCAAGGCCCAGCTTACCCCGGACCTCCTCCAGCAAGGCCCCTGACCTCTACAGCCTCGTGCCCCCTCCCGCTGACCTCCAACGGCCTGCTGCAATGTTCACTGCTTACATTTCAAGACTGCCTGCTGTATGCGGGTCACTGAGATTAGTAAGTGCCTTTAGCTGCTTCATCTTGCTTACTCCCTGAGTGACCGGCACCACCACCCCCCTATTAGGCTCAGTGAGATTTAGTAACTTGCCCCGAATTACGTCATTGGTTAGAGCGATAACCAGGGCTTGAATCCGACTGATGGCCGCCCTCCAAACCTTTGCTCTAAACCGGGGGCCAGCAAACTTGTGACCCCACTGGTTAAATTCTGCCAACTGTCTGCTTCTGCGCCGCCCGAGCTAGGATGGTTTTTACATGGCTGAAAAAAAAGAATCGAGAAAAAATGTAAAATTTTGGCGCATGGGAAAATCACATAAAATTACAATGCCATTGTCCGTTAATAAAGTTATATTGGAACACGGTCCCACCCATTTGTTTCGATACTGTCTATGGCTGTTTTCTCACTACGGTGGCAGAGCTGAGTAGTTGTGAAGGAGACCAGCCTAAAATATTTACTGTTTGGCCCTTCCAGAAGAAGTGTGCCAACGTCTGCCCTAAAAGACACCACCAGACTGCCTCACCTTGTTGTTGTTACCTTACCTTACGGCTCCGTGAGTTCTAAACACCCCACCCGCCTCCAGGGGTTGCTGTCTTTCTGTAAGGCTGAGCCTGCTATGGAAACTTGGAGGGAAAGCAAGGTCGGTTTTAGCACTGTCTGTACCCCCAGGCACCCGAGACTTGACCCAGATGGGACTGAAGTTTCAAGACCTGAGAATGTACAGAAAATCCCTCTCAGCCAACCCCTACCGGCGTCCCCCTGGCTGAGCCAGCCTGTCCATCCCTGGGTGGGCCGCGGGAGACCTTTGTTCTGACAGGATCTGACTCATCTGGAGTACACTCTGATCTTGTTTGATTTTCAAGGATCCAGCTTCAAGGAAAGAAGCAGAAGGAATGGGTCTTATCCAGAAATGTGAGTCCAAGAGTTGTCCTGCAGACTAAGTGGGATCATGAAAGAAAGCACTAAGCCAGAAGACTGGCATGTGCTTGATGATGTGCAGCTCTTGTTTGGGGGGTGGGGGGGGGGCTGGGGAATTCTGGAAGCTCCTGGCTTTTGCTGGCCTGTGTGGAGCTTTCACGTGTATTAGGTAAAGGCTCCCCTTCCTCCAGCATACGGGGCTCTGCCCACACAAGGACACCCTTGGCGAGTGGAGTAGGAGCTACACTTCAGCTCCCACTCCCACCTCAAGCCAGGTACCTTTGTGCAGTGCACACACTTTGCAACTGTCTGTGGCAGCTCTGCTGGACCTAGAGTAGGGAGGCCCTGAATGGAGTTTCCTGATTCCTTCTCCTCCCCGCCTACCTTGGTCACTACCTTGGACCAGTCCACACACCCTCCTGGGCTTCAATTTCCTCTCCTGTATAATGACGATGCTTATCCTGTCTTCTTCAGGCAATTCTGAGGATAAAATGAGGGAGCAGATGTGGAAATCAAGGGTGGAGGGTTTTGATGTCAACCAAACGGAAACCTGCCATTTGGGGTCCTCTAGAAGCTATTTACAGAAAGGGCTTTGTTGTTGACGTTTTTAGAAATGATTATGTTATATAAAGTTTGGAAAGCAGAGGGCCTATTACCCATAATCTACCATGGTTAATATCATTTCTACACGTTATCTTGCTTTTTGGGGGGAGGATGGGGGAGGAGAGGTCCAACGAGGGGAAGATGCTAGAGCAGTATTTGTTGAACTTCACCTGGGAGGTTTGTTAGAAAGCAGGTTCCGATCCAGTAGGTCTGGGATGGGGCCCAAGAGTCTGCATTTCTACTGGGCTCCCAGATAATGCCCATCCTGGGACTACACTCTGTCACTAGGGTCTAGAAGACCCTAGAGCATCCCAAAAAGGTGGAGCTTGGGTTTCTTTGCTCCAAGGGCGCCGTGGGAGCAGTGAAAATTTCTACCATCCCAGCAGACCTGCCTCTGGAAATGAGGGGCAGGGGCAGTTTCCCAAGACCCCAGAGATCAGCTTGGCTGACTGCAGATCTGGAAACTTGGACTGAAGGCTTCCCTGGCCCCACACCCTCGGCGGGGAGACTGAAGCTGGGGAGGCCGGGAAGGGCCGGGTTTCCCCAGATCAAAGCAGGTTCTCCAGCCTTTGATTCACAAACAAGCAGCCTCTTTGGAGGCTGACTGGAGTTTGGGGCTGGCTGGCCTTGGGGCCTGGGGTGAGTGGTCAGAGGCCCCAGCCCCCTTTCTTTTTGCATAACAGCTTGGCTGCCTAACAAAAGGGCGGTCCTTGAAAGGCTGTGAGGGGCTGTTAAAAGCTTCCGGCAATGGTTTAATTGGGGGCGATTAAAGTGTCCTCCCCAGGAAGACCTGCCCTTCAAAGGCCAACCAGGCCTTGCTCCCTTGCCCTCAGCACCTTTCCCCTTGGCCACGCCCGCCATGGTAGCCCTGCCCCAGCCTCTCACCTCCCCCCTCCTCGCTCCCCTCCACTTCCCTGTGGCTCCCTGCAGACCTGACAGGTTGGCGACTGGCCCCTTTGGTCAGCCTGTCTGGGAGGATTCCGTCCCAGACCATGGACCATCAGCACCATTTGCTCACACAGTTTGGTCTCGTGGTTGAGTCTGATGTAGGAGGGCGGGGAAGGCTGAGTTAGGGATACAAACGACCCCCAAATCGGCCCACCCTGAGCACTCTTGCTGTCTCTCCCCTAGGACACCTAGACTGGCCTCTGGGCCCCTCCTCGAGCTCCCTCACCAGGCCCTCTCCCCAAGGCCCTGGCCTGTCTGGAACTTCACGCACGGTCACTGTTGGGGGTCCCCTGGCCTACCACACATTAATCTCCCAGACATCTGCTGAGGACGTTACCTGCTACCTGCTACCTGCTACCTGCGGGGCGTTGGTGGTTCAGAGGTGACCAGACAGGGAGGTCGGGGTGGGGTACTGTGTAAGTGGACACGCCAAAGTGATCTGGCGTGATACAAGGTAAAATGAGGCAGGGAAGGCTCCAGAAGCAACAGAGCCTAGAGTTAGAACATGGTCAGCTGATTTGGCCGATTTACCCTGATGTTAATCTCAAGACCACAGCTGGCTCCACTAACAGACTGCCTCACAACCAACCTGGGGACCCTTAAAAGGGGAAGTAAGTAGACTTTCCTTCAAGTCTAGAAATAGGCATCTGGTACATTTTCCTGGAGCCCAGGAGAGTCTCTCAAACACCTTCTTTGGCTGAGCCACCCTATACGGAGCTCTTAAGGGATGATTTGGATGCTATTTTCCTCTCTTATCCCTTTAGCCCCACCCCCCCCAAGGTCCAAGGCCTTTCCCTGCAGGGTGCTCTGTTTTTTCCCCCAGGCCCTGTTCTCATCTCCCCCATTAGGCTTTGGACCTATTTTGACTGGCCAGGAATGCTGGGCCCAAGGGTCTCTGGGATTTCCGTATCCCCGGTAAGGAAAGTTCATCCTTTTTCCAGGGTGAGTGTGGAAAAAAAAACCAAGCCCCAAGGCTGGGAGGAGGCAGAGAGGCCTAGGACTGAACTGCCAGCTACAGAAAGCCTCCATTCTGATACCTCTGTCCTGCTTTGAGCCCTCTCTACAAGGGTGTCCCTGATTATTCCTCCACGCTCTTGACAGCTTTCCTGCCCTGTCCCCAGAATGTCCTCTGGTCCTCAGAAGCCCTTGCAGGGCAGGCCAACTTAGCAGGGGCACTGAGAGGGGGAGGGGGCTGGACCCCCAAACCAGGCAGGTGCCCTGACTTCAATTTTCAGCAATTTCTGATCTCAGAGATCCGGCGCCTGGTTGTATCTATAGTGTTGTACCGGCTCAGTACGTCCACCTCTGAGGCTGCTGGCAGAGCAGCAGACATGGAAGATTGTCTGTCGTGTGAGCTCTTCACCCATCTCACCCTCAGCCTGGCGAAGAAGCCAGCTGGGGAAGCAGCTCCGAGCTTCCGGATTCTTGGACTCGAGGCTGAATCTGAGCAGTTCCCGCACAGGGGTGTGTGCTGAGCATGAGTCACGCTTAAGAAACAGGGCTATGGAGACCTGGAAAAGAGCTATCTGCTCTCCATCCTAGCTGCCTACCGGAATCATTCCTTCACTACTAGGATGGCCAACTAGCCCCATGATTTCCCTGAGACTGAGGGGATTCCCAGAATAAGGAATTTGTTTTAAAACCTCCACAGTCCCAGGCAAACCATCCTGATTTTCTCGGGTCTGAGGAATTTCCCAGGACAGGCTTCCAACGGTAAAAGCGGAATGGCTCTGGGCAAAACTGAACCTTCCCATCCTCCCACCCCCCCCCCCCCCCCCCCCCGCCCGCCCCAGTCTGGCCTCTGTCCCCATCAGTCCCATGAAACATGTACAAAGGCCACCACCAACCTTCAAACGCCAGTTCCGTTGGCCTCTTCTCCCTCCTCCTGCCCCTCTGGGGTGGTGGTAGGGATGGCGGAAGGCTGGGGCTGTGCCCAGCTGGACTGGAGGGTGAGTTGGGGGTGGGGCAAGGGGGCAGGGGAGCAACAGCCTTGCTTGTCCCACCCTCTCTAAGCCAGTTGCTAGGCTTTATCACTCCTTCACACTAGCTGGCCATTGAAGGAGTATCTCCTCCCAGCCCACCCCAGCCATGCCCTGACTCAGATAAGCTGAGAGGACACCCGGGAAGACAGAGGTGAAGTTGGGACCTGGGCCCTCCCCTGCCCTGAACCTCTCTGCCTGACGCTTGGCCCAACCTTGGCCAGAAAAGAAGCTGGCATCCCCTTGGGGTTCATACCCATGCTTTCGTGGGCAATAGTTCCTGTACTCACAGATGAAAAAAATGGAGGCAAGAGAAATCAAGTGACCTCCCCAAGGTCGCTGGGCCAGACCCATAGAATGTAGGAGCTGGAAGAGGCCTTGTGGTGAGCAGGCCCAAGGCCCCTGTGACACAACTCCATGGAGGCTGTGTTTAGAGTGTCCCCAGGGAGAAAGACTCGTAGATGAAGATCCAGCACTTCTAAGTCCCTGCTGCCGTCAGGCCAGCCTCCCAAACCCCCCAGTCCCAGGGCTTGGGGCTCTGTCTCCCACAGGGCTCTTGTCCCTCAGAAGGCCCTCTGCCTGGACTTCCCCCACCACTGAGGCCGGCTCTTTGCTGCCAAAACTCAGCCTTAGTGTTGTGGTTCCCATTATTCCAGGGTAGCCTGACTTTCCAAACCTTCCCTGACTACTCCTGGGCCCCCGCCGACCACCAGCCCCACTTCCATCCTTCAGGCCGTGTCTGTAGCCACATGGAATTCCTCGTGGTCCCCAAACATGTTTGCCTCTGCAAACATGCAGAGGCAAACTGCAGGGAAAGTACGCCTTTCCTTCACCTGGATCTGGGGAACCTAGTCCTGCAAGGGTCTGCTTACACGTGTCCTCCTTGAAGCTTCCGCCAACATGTGAGTCAAAAGCACATTCTCCTTCTTCAGGTGCTTTAGAATTTGCCATGTGCCAGGCACTGTCCTGAGTCCTGTCTCATTTAACTTTCACAGCAACCGCAAGCAGCAAGTACTTTACTATTATTATCCCCCTACTCTAGGTGAGAAACTGAGGCGCAGAGAGGTCAGGTAACAGGCCACGGCTGGAAGAGGACTGAGGCAGGATGCGGCAGTTTGGATACACAGCCTGAGCTCTAGACCACCAATAGCCTGCCCCTAGTAGTGTTTGTACCTCCATTAGGGCCCCCGAGTACATTGGGTGGTATGGAGTCTTTTATGTCCTGTTCCAGCTACACTGGACTAGAAATCCCTCAGGGCAGAGCCGTGGATTGGGATTGGCTTCCTTTGGAAGTCTTAGTATTTGCTTAGAGAGCACAGAGGAGGACCCTTATCTCAGACCCTTACACAGCCCTGGAGGCCCCAGTAGGAGGGAGCACAGGGAAGGACAGAATTCTGTTTCTATTAACTCTCAGCCCAATTTCTCAGGAGTCTTACCTGGTTTCTTTTTGGCTCCAGGGGCCTGGGCCCAGCCAGAGCATGGGATGTGGGTGGGGCAGCCAGAGGGGGTGCTTGGGAGCTCCAATAACCCCCAGGACCTCTCTCTACCCCTCTAGTCCCTCCCTCCTAAAGGCCAACTCCATGCACACCCCCTCTAAGAAGCTGTGTCTTTTCTGTTCCCGGGCCTGCCTCAGCCCAGTCCTTCCCTTCCCTTCCTGCCTATTTCCTGTCCCCTCTGGGGGATGTGTCTGGATCCCAGTGTGAACCGTCACACGCACACAGGGCTCTTCGGTGGGTGTCAGCTGGGCTCAGGGAGCTGGGAGAGCGGGGCTCTCCCAGGGGAGCGGGGCTGGGAGAGGACGCACACACATGCCCGAGAGTGCACGTATGTATGCGACCACGTGCCTGTGGGCAGCTCTGTGCATGCACGTGTGAGCATGTGTGTGTAAGTGTGATTCGGGTGCACCATCACACAGTCCGCTTATGTGCTTGAGTGCTCCTGGGTACGTGCAAGCACCCACGATAAGGGAGTGCCCCTGCCCCCAGCGCACCTGACTCCTATGCATCTCTCAGAGCACTCTGCAGCTCTGCCTCACCCCTCCAGCCCACTCTGACCCTCCAGCTCACAGTGTCCTCCCCCTACCCACAACCTGCGGGCCCTGTAGCCCTGACCTGCTGACCTACATCGCAAACACTACCCATTTTGTTCTGGTTCAGGCCTGGAGTTTAGTCACTCTTGCTCCCTCAGGGCAAGGCTAACTCCTTTTCAAATTACCCCAAAGTCCAGTTTAGGACTGGGGACACAGGCTTGCCAATGCACACTCACTGACCCGGATTAAAACCGCTGCATTGAAAGGAGCTACATTTCAGTGCATGGGCACACCAGCTTTCCTCTTTCATCTTTAAATTCTTTTCCTCTGTATCTTTCCGCCCGCACTTTCCCAATTTGTTTGCTGTCCCAATCTTCATCTTACAAAGTACTTCCTTGTATACCCATATCTCATTCGAATCTCTTGACAATTCTTCAAGATAAGAACACTTATCCTCATTGCACAGATGAGGAAACTGAGGCTCAGGGAGGTTACATGATTCACCCAAGGTCACACAACCTGGAAGCAGGGCCTGGAATCCTCATGCATGAATGGACACCACTCCCCGCCAGTAAGAGGCTCTAGGGCAGGAGGGCCATCTGGACCTGGAGGGGGTTCTCCCTGACCTTCTTATACCCTCTCCATGTCCTGAGGTCACCGTGGGAAGGAGATGAACCAGGGCCCCCAGGGCTAGGGGTGACCCCACCCGGCCAGCGCTTCCCAGCAGCAGAGAGGCAGTGAGATCTGTGGACATTGTCCCCAGCCCATGGTTACTGATTTGACAACAGTCTCGTTCCTCCTCAGCCAGCCGCACAGTTAATGATTAAGGAAGGGATTAAATATTAACCACCTGTCGGGCCATGGCGTAATGTCTCCGTCTGCACCTGAGCCTACCTAAAAATACCTCCCACCTGCTGTGGGCCATGTGGGCCTCTAAGCCCCTTGCTTCTGACCTCCACCTCCCTGTGCACCCTCCCCAGCCCGGGCCCCTCCTTTTTCCCACTCTCAGCTACCCAATTACACTTCCCATACCCACAGCGCAGACCTTAGAAGTTTTTCTGGAGCTTGGCGTCTGCAAACTAAATCACTGGAAGCACTCCTGGTGGGCTTTCTGGAGGAGGAGGATTTACCTGTCACTGAATGCCATGTGCTCCTGGGGCTTGGAGGGTGGCCTGGGTCAGTAGGTCACATTCCTACCTGTAACCTAGTTTATCAGTGTTCTTATCTCCTCTCCCAACTCCTTCCTGCACCTAAAGATCTCTCTGAATCTACCCGCACCAGGCCCCAACACCCTGGGCTACAGGGATTTATTTCCTGGAAGAATCACAAAGGAGTAGCACCCTCCGCAGCCAAGCCATTCTTTTCTGTTAGCGGTCAGGTTCTGGGGGGCCACCTCCAGGAAGCCTCTCAGACTACCCTGGCCCTCAGCAAGGCCCAGCCCTCGCTGCCCCAGCTTCCCTCAGCCCTGGGTGATTCAGACTGGTGTAGGCTGTCCCACAGCTGCAGGAAACTGGCTGCATCTGTTAGAACGGCCCTTTGAAGTTCAACGTGTAGCCCATGTGGCCCTCCAAGGGCTGGGGGCAGGGAGAGCTCTATCACACCCAGGCCTGAGGCCTGCCCTCTGGTGAGCAAGCCCGTGGCGGCTTCCCCACTGCAAGAACCACAGACTGTATGAGCTCACTCAGTCTTTTTCTAGAAAAACTGAATTCTTTGTTTAAGTAACAACTCTCCTGAAAAGCTCTCGGTTTCTGCTCACGGGGAAGCCCCGAGTTTGCCTGCCAAGCACACTCATGGGCTTGAACTACCTTCCCTACGTTTCCTGCGAAACTGCATCCCGGCTGGAAGCCGAGGGCCAGGCATTATCGTCCCCATTTACAGACAGGGAAACTGAGGCTGGGTAAGGTTAAAGGACTTAGCCAGGTTCACACTGCCAGAAAATGGCAGAGGCTGGCCTGTGTGACCCCAAAGCCATATAAAATGTAAAAGAACCTGACACTGCTCCTCTAACAGCTGCCTGAACCCCATATTCAGCTCTTCAAACCACTTACCGATGGGGTGTGTGTTTCCTTTCTCCTTTTTACTTTCTCTCACTTACATTGATACTCGTACTCTTAATCCCATAGGGACGTGTCTGTGTTGGACTCTCCCAAGCCAATGTGCTCCCTGTCACCTAGGCATTGAGGATGTGACCCAAGGAGACTCCACGGGGAGACCTAGGAGCTCTGGATGGGGATTTCCAAGTCCCTTCGACAACAGGGCTCACCCCTTTAAGATGTTTTATTATGCTTCTTACAGAGACTTCTAGAAGGACCCACAGCCTTCCTTCTTTCTGTAGGTTGTAAATCATCTTACCAGACCTGGACTGCTTAGAATCAGCATTGCACAATGGTTTCCTCACACAATTGCTTGTGTTTGCAGATGAGGAAACCGAGGCCCCCGGAGGTCAAGTGCCCGGTTGGCTGAGTAGCTCCCACATGAGTTCCTCAGGACAGCGGTAGCGCTGAGTGCTGGGTTGGGCCTCTGGTTTCCACCGATGGGGACTTCCAGGCCAACATCTGGGAGGTTTCCTTTGGGGGCAGCAGCCTCTGTCTGACTCAGAGCAGAGCCACCCCACCTCACCCTGGCAGCCGTATCCTGCTCCCCCTTTGCCATGGTACCTCTCCCGAGGCTACTGCTCCTCAGAGTCTGCCTTCTCCCATTTTGACAGTGACCCCGAGGTTTCCCCTGAGTGCTCAGAAGCCCAGGGAGCATGCACTTCTTACCCATAAACAACATCCTTTGATTCAGGCCTCCCTGGGAGAGGGAAGGGTAGCTCCCCACCTTCATTGAGGCTCAGACACACAGATCTCCACCCCACGGCCCCAAGGCTGGGCCCTCCGCACTTTTTGTTCTGCGTTCTGAGTTTTTCTCTCACATACACAGCACGATGACAGACACACACTCACAAATTTAAAATTCTTTGATGTTTATTTTATTTTTGAGAGAGAGAGAGCACGCACGAGCAGGGGAGGGGCAGAGAGAGAGGGAGACACAGAATCCGAAGCAGGCTCCAGGCTCTGAGCTGGCAGCACCGAGGCCCGATGCAGGGCTCGAACTCACGAACTGTGAGATCATTAACTGAGCTGAAGTTAGACACTTAACTGACAGAGCCACCCAGGCACAACCCCCTTCTTTTTTTTTTTTTTTTTTTAAATGTTTTAAATTTAGATGAATGAGGCAGAGCAGAGAGGAAGACAGCAGCACCCAGTGCCCAGACTTGTTTTAAAGGTGGGGGAGAGGGGCGCTCCTTTTTTATTTGCATCTCTTTTGCACGTATTTGCATGGGCTGCTTTGGAAGCTCTCCACTTTCCCAGAGAACACAGAGAAGTAACGGATTTGTGGGCCCAGGGAGCGCCGAGGCCTCAGTGAGGTTCCCAAGTGCCTTGGGTAGGTCTCCAGCAGAGAGGGGACAGAGCACTGAGTTGAAGGCAGTGTAGAGGGAGCAGGGGAAAAGCAGCAGCTCTGGGGATGGGGCCTGGAAGACCTCGTGGGCCTTGGCTGCCTTCCTGTAGCAGGGATCCCTGTTCTATGCACTCTTCTACCTGCAGGCCACTGCCTGGCCAGGCCAGGGGGAGGGCATGGGGTTTTCCAAAAGTTCAGGTGCATGGCGAGGCATATTCCTGGGGGCAAAATATCGTACGTAGTGGAGAAACAAGAGGATGGACCCTGAGAGAGGGGGAATTATAAGAGACCCTGGGGCAGGACCAGAGGAAAGAAGTACCCAGGAGAGGCTGGCCCCAGGACTAAGTGTGTCGGGGAAGGTGGGTCCTGCCTTTTAGGTGAACCGTCAGTGACCTGACACTATCTGTCCTTCCACCCTACACATCAGATTTACTCCCCACAGAACCTGAGACAAGGTTCTAGGCAGCCGGAGTTCTGGCCTGACTCTGCAATGCTGGCTGGGTGACCTTGGGTGAGTCTCTATCCCTCTCTGGGCTTTAGTTTCCTCTTCAGTAAATCATCTATGAGCAGATGATTGTCATGGTCCCACCCAGGTCTGACCTTCTCTTCTGCCCCGGTTGCCTGTAGTCCAGGAAACACCTGTCTCTAGGACCAAGTTCAAATTTGAGTGTTCAAGATCCTTCTGGATCTGGTACCATCCCATCTAATCAGCCTCATCTCTCCCTGTTTTTCCACAGATCAGCAGGGGCAGTGCCCCCGCCTCGGCTCTTGCTGCAGCCTCCCTCCTAGAGTGCCCCCTCCTAGAACATCTGTCCCTCCCACAGGCCGGCTCCGTGGACACGTGGCCTGTGCCGGGCAAGACCCTGCACGTAGAAAGGCCCTGTGCTTGGTTTAATGCTCTGTCAATGCCATCCTGAAATTTAAAAATTTAAACAAGGAGCCCTGAAATTTCATTTTATGCTGAGCTTCCCAGTTATGCACCTGGTCCTGCCAGGTGTCCCCACCTGTCCCCACCAGCCCCTCCTTAGTCCCACCTCTCTTGAGAGCCTGTTCTGACCCAGGGAGAAGGTCTGGCCTGGGATGGCTGGAACTACTGGCCCATGAGGAAGCAGAGGAGTCCCTTTGCACATCACAGGCCCAGGCCTCACGTCACCTGGGAGAATGGCTCAGGAACTGCCTGGGAGCATGGAGAACAAAAAGAGGCAGAGACTCTGGCTCAGAAGGAAACCTGGCTTCTATTCCAGAAGGCCCTAATATGATGGGTGGGGCCCAGCCTCTGGCCCAGGGAGGTGGTTGGGCACAGTGGGGGTGGGGGCAAGCCCACATTTTGAATCTCACTTTTGTCCTCCCTTCCATCCTTGCTGGGAACACGAGAGCACCCTTGTGGGGTGCTTCAGGAGCCAGAGGAGAAGACGCTGGGTACCCCTCTGCCCCCAACCTCTGCCCTGCAGAATTCTCTCCCCAAAGCTGTCTTTCCTTGCACCTCCAAAGAGAAGCCTCTACCTATATACTCCGCTGAAAGGACCGGGGCAATGCCTTCCCTGTGCACAAACAGCCTCACTGATGGGGTGGGTACCACCCTTTGGCTGAAGGGGCCTGGAAGGGCAGTCCTCCCTGCTCCCTCTCCCTGGCCTGAGGACCTGTGGTCTGGCCTCCCCAGGGCCTTCTGAGTCAAGCCCTACCCCCACCCCCACCCCCACCCTGGAGCCAGAGCTGCTGCCCACCTGGAGGAGGCTGACTGTTATGTATGTAAAGCTGGGGCCACCAGGCCTGCAGGGGCCGGGGTCCCGCTGAACCCCAGGCCAGTCCTAGGCCCCAGAGACTGGAGGAGGGCAGGTGGCATGAGTGGGCTAGACAGCCCCAGCCGGCTGTTGGCTTCTCCTCCCAGCACCTTCTTTAACCATAGCCCCACCCACAGCAGGTAGCTGCCTGTCTCTGGGCCTCTGCTTTGCCTGGCTAACTCCACTCATCCTCCAACTTCTGACTGGAGAGTTTCTTTCCCCAGGAAGCCTTCCCTAAACTGCAGGATCCCCCGGCCTTTCCCACGCTGTTTCCTCAGGAAGCACTTGCCTTTGTATACCTCTAGCCTGATCAGCTCAGGGCTCCCTGAGGACAGGGCTGTGGCATCTCCTCTCCACGACCTCTGGCAGGTCTGCAGCTGGGATCAAGCTCACGGTTGTGTGTCAGGGGAGCCAGCCTGGGGCAGAAGGTGAGGGGCAGGTGGGAGTGGGGTCAAGGCAGGATTTCTTCCCTTCCAACACGGGCACTGCAACCTCTGGACGTATGTACCTGTAGAGTAGGCCATTCACAGGTGATAAAGCTGGGGCTCATCTAGGGAAAGTGGCCTGCTTGAGTCACATAGTGAGAAGGTCTGCCTGCATGGGCTAAACTGGGGCGCAACGATGCTGGAGACCTCAGCTGCCTGGCCCACGTATGTCCTGCTACCAAGGCAGGGGGCTGAACTAACTGACCTCTCAGGGGCCTTCAGGTCAGAATTTGAGTATCCAAGTGATCACAGGCTGAGGCTCCAATTGACTTGCAGCACCCCCACCCCAAGCCTGCAGCCCTCTGATCCCCCTCCCTGGCAAGACAAGTGTCCTCCCTCCCACCGGCCCGACCAGCTCCCGGTTCAGCTGCAGAAACGGCCCCAACGTCTCTCTGGAACCCAAACAGGAAGCTGGGGAGAAGAGGGCCAACGGCCGGGGGATCTCTGAGGCTCCTCCAGGAAACATGTGGGGGAGGGTGGGGCAAAGACAGGCCTGCGCACCCCACACACTGAGCATCCCTGACCCACCTGCCTCAGGGTCCCCTCATGGAAGACACTGTGGAGAGGGTCTTTTGGAACTCTCGCTCCTGGGTCACAATTTTTTTCCTTTTTAATAGACTTTATTTTTTACTTTTAAATTTATTATTATTTTTTAATGCTTATTTATTTATTACTGAGAGAGACTGAGAGAGCAGGGAGGGGCAGAGAGAGAGGGAGAGAGAGAATCCCAAACAGGCTCTGCGCTTGTCAGCACAGAGCCCAAGGTGGTGCTTGAACTCTCGAACTGTGAGATCATGACCTGAGCTGAAATCAAGAGCCAGACGCTTAACCTGCTGAGCCACCCAGGCACCCCTCGACTTTATTTTTTAGAGCAGTTTTAGGTTCACAGCAAAACTGAGTGGAAAGTACAGAGGTTTCCCATATACCCCCTGCCGCCCCCACTATCAACATCCCCTGCCAGAGTGGTACATTTGTTACATAGTGATGAACCTACATTGACACATCGTTGTCACCTGGAGTTCCCAGTTAACATTAGTGTTCACTCTTGGTGTTGCACGTTCTGTTTGGACAAATGTATAATGACACGTATCCACTACTATCCTATCAGACGGAGTAGTTTTACCACCCCCACCCATCCTCTGTGCTCTGCCTGTTCACCCTTCTGTCTTCCCTAGTCCCTGGAACCAGGGTTCTTTTTATTGCCTTCATAATTTTGCCTTTTTCAGAATGTCATATAGTTGGGATCAAATGGTATGTGGGCTTTTCAGATTGGCTTCTGTCACTTAGTGATATACATTGAAGATTCCTGCGTGTCTTTTCATGACTTGATAGCTTTTTTTTTTTTTAAGGGCTAAATATTTCCTTATCTAGATGTACCACAGTTTATTTACCCATTCGCCTACTGAAGGACATCTTGGGTGCTTCCAAGTTGTGGCAATTATGAATAAAGCCACTATAAACAGCCATGTGCAGGTTTTTGTGTGGACATAAGTTTTCAACTCCTTTGGATAAATACCAAGGAATGCAATTGCTAGATCATAAACAGTATGTTTGTTTAGTTTGGTAAAAAGCTGCCAAACTGCGTTCCAAAGTGGCCGTACCATTTCGCATTCCCACCAGCAATGAATGAGAGTTATTGTTTCTCTATATCCTCGCCAGCATTTGGTGTTGTCAGTATTTTGGATTTTCGCCATTCTGACAGGTGTGCAGTGGTATCTCGTTTTAATTCACAATTCTCTAATTGCATATGATGTTGAGATGGGTTTTTCTTTAAATAATTCTGAACTTCATTTTTTTTTTTTTAATCAGCCCACCCTAAAGTGTCAAGCACCCAGGGATGGAGATACACCTGAATCTCAGGCTCTGTTATGTCACTGGCTCACCATTGGCCTTGGCAAGTCACTTACCAACCTGGACCTGTTTCTCAGGCTATGAAACAACTCAAGGCCTTCTTCCCCCCTGAGAGAGGTATGGGGGTCTCTATCCGTAGGGTGTGGGTGATGGCTTGGCATGGTGGTCAGTGGGGAATGAGGCCAGGTGCCAAACCAGCTGTGACTGCACAGGGAGCCCCACAGGCCAGGACTGAGGAGAGAGTTGGGGCAGCTGCTGCAGGGATGTAGGAAGCTCCCTGAGAGAGGACCAGAGGGCGGGGCTTGTCAGAGAGCACCTGGCCAAAGAGCATATGCTCCACCAGCTACGTGCCCCAACCCCTCCTCCCCACCCCGGGGAAAACGGGACCAGAGGTTCCAAATGCAGGATAGGCAGTGAGTGGTGGGTGATGCAAATTGCAGGCAAAACTCAGGCAAACTGACACAGCTCCTGGTTCTTGTCCCTGGATGAATGGAGCCTGAGCTCCGCGATGGGAAGCTCAAACAGCGTGAAAGAGGGCTCCAAAGCCTCAACGCCTGGTCCCCTCGAAGCCCTCCTGACCCAGGTGGGGGTGGGGAGGAAGAATCAGCAAGCAGGGCCCCTCCCTCCTTCCTCTTTTTGGGGTCTATGGGCCCTTCAGCCTCTTGCTCCCAGTCAGGCCCTGCCCTCAACAGCAAGACCCAAACAAACCGCACCCCTCTCCCAACTTCCAGAACACGTTTCTTTCTTACCCTACAGAAAAAGAGCAGAATGGCTCATATCCCAAGTGCTCTGATAACGTCTGTTGAATTAAAAAACTAATAATAGGGGCGCCTGGGTGGCGCAGTCGGTTAAGTGTCCGACTTCAGCCAGGTCACGATCTCGCGGGTCCGTGAGTTCGAGCCCCGCGTCAGGCTCTGGGCTGATGGCTCAGAGCCTGGAGCCTGTTTCCGATTCTGTGTCTCCCTCTCTCTCTGCCCCTCCCCTGTTCATGCTCTGTCTCTCTCTGTCCCAAAAATAAATAAACGTTGAAAAAAAAATATATGCACATGGTAGGAAAGTCAAACAAAAGAGAAATATTTAAAATAAAACACGCCCTCCCTTCATCCTTTTCCCAGCCTCTGTCTGACAGCAACCAGGTAACAGACGAAAATGTTAGGTCCACACTAGCCCATATAAGCATGCGTATCCGTTAAATAGAATGTAGAGGAAAGAAGGTTGACGTGTCCCACGGGTCTTCTCTTGCTTTTTTTTTTTTTTTTTAAATTTTTAAAATGTTTATTTTTGAGAGAGAGAGGAGGGGCAAGGGGCAGAGAGAAGGGGACAGAGGATCTGAAGCAGGCTCTGCACTGACAGCAGAGAGCCCGATTCAGGGCTTAAACTCACGAACTGTGGGATCATGACCCGGGCTGAGGTCAGATGCTTAACCGACTGAGCCACGCAGGTGCCCCAGGCACCCCTTCCCTCACTTTTTTTTTTTTATTTAATTTTTTACTGTTTATTTATTTTTGAGAGAGACAGACAGACAGACAGACAGAGAGAGTGTGAGCAGGGGAGGGGCAGAGAGTGAGGGAGACACAGAATCTGAAGCAGGCTCCAGGCTCTGAGCGGTCAACACAGAGCTTGACACGGGGCTCGAACTCATGAACTATGAGCTGAAGTCAGACACTTAACCAACTGTGCCACCCAGGCACCCCTTCCCTTGCTTTTTTAACTTCACAGCTCGACATCTCTCTGATCAGAACACACAGACCCACCCCATTCTTGGGCCACATGGAAATACCATGCCACAGAAGTGCTGTTAGGGGGCCAGTGCTCTGTAAACAGGCCTCTACACAGTGTCTAGTCTCTTGTTAGAGCGTTTGAAATGTTTGTTCACCTCTTTCCTAATCACCCCTGGTCACCCCTGGTCACCCCCAGAACCTCTGTGGCCCACCTCCGAGTCAAGAAATCAGAGTTGCAATTAACCCAATGCAGGCAGAGAAATTCCTGGAGGCAGGGAGGCCTGGTGGCTTGGGAAAGGCATGCACTTTCTCTAAACCTCAATTTTTTTCTCTATAACATGGGGTGACCATCTCTTAAAGTGGAGGTGGGTTTTTTTTTTTAAGTTTATTTATTTTGAGAGAAAGAGAGAGAACACGCATGCACGCACACAGATCGGGGAGGGGCAGACAGAGAGGGAGAGAGAGAGAAACCCAAGCAGGCTCCACACTGTCATCACAGAGCCCAGCGAGGGGTTCGATCCCACAACCCGTGAGATCATGACGTGAGCCAAAATCAAGAGTCCAATGCTTAACTGACAGAGCCACCCAGGTTCCCTGAGGTGGAGATTTTTAAAAGGTGGTATGGTCTGAAGCATGGGCTTCCAATATACCCTTCTAGAACATGGAGGCTATTTGGTGAGACGAAATTTCCCCTGGAGTCTCCCAGGAACAGGAAAATAATAGACAAGGAAACAGAGGCCCAGAGGGGTTGAGGAACTTGCCCAAGGTGACAGGGCTGGTGTGGGCAGACTGGTAAGTGGACTGACTGCTTTGTGAAGGCACCACCATGCTGGCATGTCCATCCGGGACTGGACGGCAGGAAGAAGCTGGGCAGAGAAGGCGCAGGAGGCGAATAGGAGCCATGGGAGACATAGGAAGCTTCCACACCAGACAAGGTGGCGAACTTACCCGCCTCCATCCCAGGGCAGGGCGAGGGGGTCTCAAGCCCCTCTGCATCCCTCCTCCTCCAGGAGAATCTGTGAACTGACTTGCTAGAAGGAGTGACCACAGGAAGGTTTGTGGATGGTGCCCAAGGAGGGCTGGGAGGATGGCTTGACATTATTTAGTGTTATTGTGTGCCACATGTGGTATGTTTTATGCCATTTAATTCTTGTATAAAAGACCATTTTTTTTTAAAGTTGGCTCCATGCTGGGCATGGGGCTTAACGTGGGGCTTAAGCTCATGACCCTAAGATCAGGACCTGAGCTGAGATCAATAGTCGTACCGTGACCAACTGAGTCACCCAGGCACCTACAACAGACGATTTTACTGCTGGGCCATGGACATCCCTTCACCCGAGGGTGGGTGACTGTATGGGCCCAGCATGGTAGGGGAACAGAAGCAAGAGGTGATGGATCCTTGGCTCTTGGGACCTTGAGGGCCAGGGTGATTGGGCAGGATGCTTCCTCTGTGTGTGTGTGTCGGGGGGGGGGGGGTGGTGACCAGAGAGCCAGGTGTTGGCCACCTCTTCCTCTCGCCTCAGCTCCCCCTTTCTTCTGGCTGCCCTGCCCTTTCACTTTGGCCAGGATCAAAGCTGTGTCCTGAGTCATCTTTGCTTTCTAGCTTTCTGGTTTTTACTCACCTGTCCCCCTGGTGTATGTTTTCTACCTTAGTGAAGAGAATTTTCTCTCTCCCCTCACTCCCATGCATTCACAAGGACACACAGCCTCCTTGGTGACAACTTCTCCAAAGGGTTCTCAGGGGAAGACCCCAAGGTCAAGAGGACCCTGAACCTCCCAACCCACTGGAAGCCCAGAGGGCAAGCCTTGGCTGGAGGGTCTCTGAGTCAGCTGAGTCAGAGGCTGGCTTTCTTGGAACCAACCATCCCACTCATGTTACAAGAAACCTGCGTCAACCGTGTGCTCCCCTGCCACAGACCTGGCTGGGTTGAACTTGAAGCAAAAGACCCTGATGGTCAAAAGACAAAGATATAGGCCTTGTATCCTGTCCTTGGGCCAAATTTATAGTTATTGGGAGCCCTGGCCTCCCAAGACTTGGATAATCCATACCTGCTCCCGCCATGACTCCTTCCCCATCCTTCTCTGAAACTAACCTGAGCTTAGAGAAAGGGAGAACAACTTGGCTGGGCACCATGTGCACTGTGATGAGGTCAGTGAGGGGAGGCTGTGCCATCGGCAGGTGCAATCCTGGAAATCTTCCTGCAAGAGGTGGCATGATACAGACAAGGGCATTGGGAAGGCATTGCTGGAGGGACATGATAGGGCAGGAGTAAAGTTACATGGCACGAGTGTGCAATGGGCAGGAGGGTGGAGGTAATGCAATCATTCCTTCAAATGTTTGTTAAACACCTACTGTATGCCAGGCTCTGTTCTAAGCCCTGGGGCCGCAGTAAAACTGATCAAAAAAAAAAAAAAAAAAAAAATTCCTGGAGTTAACAGGAAGGAAACCCTGAGGGGGTAAGACTGAACATTTCCTAAAGGGTCTGAAGCTCAGCTGAGTCAGGGTGGGAGGAAGGACCCGTTCTAGTGGCCCCTCACCCAGTAAGATCCAGGCCTGTGGTTCCATCTCTGCCACTAGAGCAAAACTCAGTACAGATGGGGCATGTGGGGGCCCAGGCCAACATTACTTCCAAGCAGTTGCAGCCTGTGCCACGGTGTCTTCCTTCTTCTTCTTGTTCTTCTTTTTTACTTAATTTTATCTTTTTAATTTACAACCAAGTTAGTTAGCATATGGTGCAACAATGATTTCAGGAGTGGATTCCTTAGTGCCCCTTACCCATTTAGCCCATCCTCCCTCCCACAACCCCCCCCCCCAGTAACCCTCAGTTTGTTCTCCATATTTTTTTTTTAATTTTTTTAACGTTTATTTATTTTTGAGACAGAGAGAGACAGAGCATGAACGGGGGAGGGTCAGAGAGAGGGAGACACAGAATCTGAAACAGGCTCCAGGCTCTGAGCGGTCAGCACAGAGCCCGACGCGGGGCTCGAACTCACGGACCGCGAGATCATGACCTGAGCCGAAGTCGGACGCTCAACCGACTGAGCCACCCAGGCGCCCCTGTTCTCCATATTTATGAGTCTCTTCTGCTTTGTCCCCCTCCCTGTTTTTATATTATTTTTGTTTCCCTTCCCTTAGGTTCATCTGTTTTGTCTCTTAAAGTCCTCATATGAGTGAAGTCATATGATATTTGTCTTTCTCTAATTTCACTTAGCATAATCCCCTCCAGTTCCATCCACGTAGTTGCAAATGGCAAGATTTCATTCTTTTTGATTGCCGAATAATACTCCATGGTATATATATATACCACATCTTCTTTATCCACTCATCCATCGATGGACATTTGGGCTCTTTCCATACTTTGGCTATTGTTGATAGTGCTGCTATAAACATGGGGGTGCATGTGTCCCTTTGAAACAGCACAGCTGTATCCCGTGGATAAATGCCTAGTAGTGCAATTCCTGGGTCGTAGGGTAGTTCTATTTTTAATTTTTTGAGGAACCTCCATACTCTTTTCCAGAGTGGCTGCACCAGCTTGCATTCCCAACGGTGTCTTCCTTCTTTAAGGGTTAGAGTTGTTCTGATGTCCACCTTCTTCCCGGAAGCCCTCCTTGGTTGACCTCTCCCCTCACTGGGGTGGAAAAACGGAAGAGCCCATTTTTCTTAGAGGACACTGCCCTCAAGTTTATCAGAAACTTCTTTAAAGTCTAGAAAGATAGCCTTCTTCAGTTGACCTCACCACCTCTACCTACAAGGACCTGGATGAAAAATGCTGGTCTGTCTTTTTAAGAGTCTCGGCTAGGAATCAGAGGCACCTGGTTAAGCATCTGACTCTTGATTTTGGCTCAGGCATGATCTCACGGTTTGTGAGATTGGGCCCTGAGTCCGGCTCTGTGCTAACAGCAAGGATCCTGTGTGGGATTCTCTCTCTCTCTCAATCTCTCTCTCTGCCCCTTCTCTTCTCTCTCTCTCTCTCTCTCTCTCTCAAAATAAATAAATAAACATAAAAAAAGAAAAAGGATCTGGGATAGGAATCAGTTATTTGCAGTTGCAAATCCAGACGCTGCAAGATCTCGGGGAAGCTGTTTCTCTGGGCCTCAGTTTCCTCACCTGTAAAATGGAGGAAGAGGCTTACCCCTCTGGAAGGGGGTACCACTGGAAGGGGGAACAGTGGTAGCAGCTGGCATTGACTGACCCCTAAATGCACGCCGGGCACCAAGCCATGCCTGTTATATGTACAGGCTTGCGCATTATCTATCCTCTCAGTAACCTTGAGAGGACAGCACGGGGGCCACGCCCATTTTTCAGATGAGAACGTTGAGGCTCAGAGGGGTTCGTGCATTGTCTGAAGTCATATGGGTGGGTAATTCCAGAAACCCCTGCTCTGAACATATCACTCTCTATAGCTCTGGATAAAGATCCTATTGCATTCTGTTCAATCAGTTATTCATTCAACTGGCAGTTAAGCGGCACCAACTATTTGGCAGCTGTTGAGTAAAAGCCACAGCCCTTATTTGAGCGTCTGGTGGGTGCCCAGCTGGTTCTCTGTTGGGGGGTGGGGTGGGGGGCAGAACAGGTTCCTACCCTCTAAAAGCCTAGAGGTTCCTCGCGGAACCTCTCTCTGCTTGGGCTCCACCCATGTACTGGTGGTAAGAACGCCACCTTCTAGGGCCGGTGTGAGGATGCCCATCGTGATAACAAGGACACCTTAAGGGACCGGGTTTGGCAGAGAGTGTGTTGAACAAATCGTGGCCATTATTATTAAAGTGAACCACTGGAGAACAAGGGGCGACTGTGCATGGCCAGATGTCAGGTTGTGTGTCCAGAGGCGCCTCAGGAGCTCAGAGCGGGAAGAAAGGACCACGGCCACGAGCAGGCAGGGGAGGCTTCCTGGAAGAGCCAGCCTCCGCGGGGTGGGGAAGGGCTAAGCAGCCGGGAGCTGGCTGGAAGGCAGGCGTCTGGCCCGCGATGAGGTGTGGGGGGCAGGGAGAGAGGTGCACCTGTTTGTGTGTGTGTGTGTGAGAGAGAGAGAGAGAGAGAGAGAGAGAGAGAGAGAAAGACAGAGAGGCAGACAGCTGGCTCTGAGGCCATCCCGAGAGTGTGAGCTCACACGTGAGCCGTGAGTCTGCACTGGCTCACTGCAGGGCGAGGGGCTCCAATGCCAGGGAGAGGCGTCTGGGACCCAGGGGCCTCCAAAGGCATTAACGAGAAAGCAGCTCTGGGGGTGAGGAAGGCATCCTGCCTCATTTGTGGGGGATGCATGGCTTGTGGCAGAGTCAGGAGAAGCCTAGGCAGACCCCGACAGGCCCTCCTCTCCATTCTGCCCCCTGGGCTGGGATCAAGAGCTGTGGATGTTGGCTCCTGGAGAGGTCTTCTGACCCCTGGCCTCGGCTCCTTGGCCTCCATTATCACCCCCTCCCAGGCCAGCCTACGGGGCTAAGGCAGCAGGAATGGAGAACGGGAAGAGCTGCTCTGTGCAGGGCCTGCTTGTGGCAGGCAAGGGAAAGGCCCAGAACGGTGTTTACATTTTCCCTCCTTTCCTTCTGGTGGCCTGGCTGGCCGGCAGTTACACCACTGCGGTTTGCTGGCCCCGGGGAGTGCCTCCATTACATAACGCCTCACACAACCGCCCCTAAAGCACACACGCACACTCACTGGCACATGGTCACACACACACACACACACACACACACACACACACACACGCTGTCGAAGAAACACACCTGCACAGTGTCAACACCCTCAGTTGGCAAGGCTGTTGTGTCGGGACACTTTCTGCCGTCCCTACTGACAGTTACCCAGGTAGGGGCTCCCCACCCCACCCTCCACATCGCCCTGGTTTCAGTGGGAGAGTCTTCCCAGCTCCTGGCTCTCAAGTCCCAGGTGCCTCGAGCCCAGGAGGCCTGCCCGGGGCTCCCAGGTGATAGCCTCGGTCTCTGGCACCAGCCCAAGAGGTGGATAGCCACGGGCTGCCCTCTAAGAGCCTGGAGATGTGGGGGGATGGGGCTTAGCCGCAGGAGGATCCGAGAACAGGACAGGGAGACAGAAAGACCAGACCCTGGGGCAGGGGGGAGGGGGGAGGGCAGAGTTTCTGTCATGCAAACTCCAGAAGCTCAGAAAGGGGCATACAGGGAGCAAATGGGTAGATACGGCCTCTAGGGCACAGTGGGGTGAGAGGTACTTCAGGTAACAATTTTGGAGGGCTACTCTGAGCTGTCTGTCCCGCAACTTAGCCGTGCCGCCTTTCGGGGTTCACCTGATGGAAATACACCAGGTCTGAGTGTAAGGATGTTTGTGCTGCCCTGTCCACAGAACTGGACTCGTGTGGAACCTTGGCGGCCATCACCAGGGCCCTCAGGCTACAGAGGACCATGAAAGAAGGTGCCAGCACCCCGAGTGTGGAGGGGGGCCGACGGACAGGAGGTACAGCATGACTTGGTTCTGTCCACTGCAACAATACATGAGTATGTGTGTAAATATTTATAGGTATAGCTACACTGTCAAATCTCAGGAATCCCTCACACAAAGAGATTACAAGGTAGTCAGCTTGGCTGAGTAGGACTGAGGAGACAGGTGAGGAGGGACTTTTCCCTTTGTAGCATTGGGCTTCTGTGTCTGTCGTTCGGAGATTCAGAACCAGCAGGCATGAGTTCGGAATTAGAGGAACTCAGAAGGAGGGCGTGTCTAGCAAGGAGCAGATCCTCCCTCCCCCTTCCGAATGGCCCAGTGTGCCCGTGGGGCAGGGCTGGGGTGGCAGGCCTTGAGCACGTGTCTCCATTTCCCCCAGCTGCATTTTCTCATCTGTCAAGTATAAGAGAACAGTGCCATCTCACAGGGGGCTCTGGTTTTGCTGCAGTCCTTCTAGGAGCCCTTCTAGGAGCCAGGCTGGACCGTGCAAGGAGGCACATGACAACATTCTTGTTCTGAAGGAACTTCCAGGCTAGAGAGTCCACAGAGCCGTAACTAGCTGGTGCAGGACAACGTGCTCTGTGCTCCTACGAAGGCCCACGCAGGGCCCTGGGAGGCTGGGGTGGGGGGGTGGTGGAGGGACCATATCTGAGATGAAGATTCAGCTGAAGCAGAGGAAGCAGGGGGACACGGCAGGTGTGTTCCAGGCAGGGACCCGGGCCCAGGGGTGTGAAGAGCATTGGGAATCAGCAGCCCTCAGCACTCCAGGGCAGGTGAGACGCAGCAGGTTCCTAGGCAGGGCCTCATCCAGCATGTGTGGAAGCTTGGATTTGAACTGGGTGGTGGGATGCAGGGCAGGGAGGGCACCCCTCAGTAGGGGCGTGATCGCCTAAGTGTTTTAGAAGCTCGCTCTGGGGAATGGTGGCTGAGAGGAGGAACAGCTGGGGGCTCCTGCTTTATCGCTGTCCAGGCAAAAGGGGGAGCCTGAGTTGCTGAGGCAGTAAAGGCAGAGAGAGGGGACAGGACAGTGTCTGGGCATGGTTAGAAAGCAGAGTCGTGAGGTTCAGGAAGCCTAGGAGGGAAGGGGTGGAGGGAACACCAGGTTCTGGTATCAGTGACTGGATGGATGTGGTATCACAGCTGTGGAGACAGGGGGAGCAGGCCGGTCCACGTCTCTGGGGCATCTGGGAAGAGGTGGGTCCCAGGCTGCCAGGCAGGGCTGTGAGGGGCCACCATGCAGTGGGTGGTCCCTTCATTCCTCCTCCACTGGCACTGGCAGTCCACTGGACAGAGAGGAGGTCTGGGGATATTTTGGACCCTCTTGGCTGAGGGATGGAGGGGGAGCCATCAAGGGCGTCATGGATATGTCCCAGGACTGGCTTTGGAAAAGGACAACCCTTCAAGGGTTAGATGCTAGAGGTTACCTTCCTTATAGTTATTTGCATTTTACAGAACACTCTAGAATAGTAGTGCTGTTCAGTGCATGTGGCTGTTGAGAACTTGAAATGTGGCTAGTCGACTGAGGAAGGGAGTTTTAAATTGTGTTTAATAGGTACTAAATTTAAGTGGTCACCTGTGGCTAGTGTCTACCATATTGGACAGCACAGATGTATCTAGAATTTCTGTAGAAAAGCAGTTGCCACTCTTACCGTAAGCCTCGTGTGGTTGGGGGAGTTTGGTAGAGGCGGGCTAGGGGCCTTCCTGACCCCCCTCAGATTGCGTGTCTATTGGTTAAGTGTGGAAAAAAACCAAGAGATTCAATAACAAATTGTTATATTGCATTTATGCATTCATGTATGTATGTATATATTCATTCATTCATTCATTCTAGCTGACACACAATGCTACATTAGTTTCAGGTACACAGTGCAGTGATCTGACAGGTCTATATTGTTACACTATGCTCACAAGTGCAACTGCCATATGTCACCACAAAACACTGTCATACTACTGTTGACTATATTCCCAATGCTGTGCCTTTTATACCGCGACTTAATCATTCCATAACTGGAAGCCTGTATCTCCCACTCCCCTTCACCCATTGTGCCCATTCCCATCGCACCCCCACCACATCCATTTTCTGTGTGCCAGGTTCTATCCTCACTACATGAGTTAATTCACTTAAGCTTCATGAGAGCCCTAGGAAATAGGCCGGGTATTTTATAGATGAGGACATCGAGGCACAGAGAGCATCGGCAGCTGGCTCGCGGTCTCACCGCTGGCAGTAGCAAAGCTCAGCTTTGAACCAGCCATTTCAGCTTGCTAACTGCTCTGCTAGTCTGCACAATTTCATCTGTGGGACCCTGAACCAGGGAGGGCCTCTCCTAGACACTTCACACGTGGCATCATATTTCACCCTCATGGGCGCTTTGTATAGCAGGAACAGCATTGTCCTCCCATTTCCTAGATGAGGAGACCGAGGCTCAGAGATTTGCTCAGGATTACACAGGCAGGGAGTGGCAGTGGAATGAGATTTGAATGGAGGTCTGTTGTAGTCCCTGTGTGACTAGGCCTCTCGCAGAGCAGTGGTGACACCGGCCTGGAGCCCTCCGTGCCCCTGCTCCTGCAGCAGCTCTGGGCTCAAAGGGCTGTGCTTTGTAAGCTCCTGGCCATGTCCATCCAATGACCCTCCAGGCCCTCCCTGAGAGGCTGGATGGACAGAACATCCAGAAACCAGCCACTCTGAGCCTCTCAGCCCAGAGGGATTTAGGTCTGCCTTGGTGAGAGTTGATATTTACATTTTTACCCACAGCCCTGTGGCACAGATCATACCTGGGAAGAGTGTCCTGAGGCGGGGTGGGTGATCTCATTTTCCAGAAATTGGAAAATCTCCAGAGAGGTTCCCCCACATTCTCTAAGCCTTAGTTTTCTCATCTGTGGGATGAAAGGGATACACTAGGTCGTGATTTTTTAAACATTTTTTATTTTTAAAAATTTATTTACTTCTTTATTACTGTTTTTTAATGTTTATTTATTTTTGAGAGAGAGCGGGTGAGGGGCAGAGAGAGAGGAGGGCAGAGGATCTGAAGCGGGCACTGCCCTGACAACAGAGAGCCTGATGTGGGGCTTGAACTCATGAACTGTGATCTGAGCTGAAGTCAGACGCTTAACTGACAGAGCCACCCAGGTGCCCCTACTTATTTACTTTTTAAAGATTTTATTTTCGGGGTGCCTGGGTGGCTCAGTCGGTTAAGCATCCAACTTCGGCTCAGGTCATGATCTCGCAGTTTGTGAGTTCGAGCCCCGCGTTGGGCTCTGTGCTGACAGCCTGGAGCCTGCTTTGGATTCTGTGTCTCCCTCTCTCTCTGCCCCTCCCCCACTTGTGCTCTGTCATTCTCTATGAAAAAAAATAAAAAAATGTAAAAAAAATTTTTTTTAAAGATTTTATTTTCAAGTAATCTCCACACCCAGTGTGGAGCTTGAACTCACAACCCCGGGATCAAGACTTGCATGCTCTACCGGCTGAGTCAGCCAGCCAGGTGCCCCTAAACCTTTTTTTAGCGTTAAAATGTTGTGTGCGTGTGTGTGTTTTTTAATGTTCATTTAGTTTTCAGAGAGAGAGACAGTGTGAGCGGGTGAGGAGCAGAGAGAGAGGAAGACAGAGAATCTGAAGCAGGATCCAGGCTCTGAGCTGTCAGCACAGAGACCGATGCGGGGCTCGAACTCACGAACTGTGAGATCATGACTTGAGCCGAAGTTGGATGCTTAACTGACTGAGCCACCTAGGTGCCCCAAACTAGTAGGATTTTAAAAGCACAGATGAAGCAGGAAATAGACTGCCCTGGAATGGACCCCTGGAAGGCTTCTTGGAAATATGGGTTTATAGACAGTGTGAGAAAAGGCAGGTAGAGAGGAGTGAGAGAAGTAGCCCCAGGAGATTTGAAGGAGCAACAGTTTAGATTCCTTTGAATTTTGCTCCAGCCTTTCTGGTTTCAGGCATATGACAACTACACTGAGCTCAGTTTCCTCATCTTTGAAATGGGGATAGTAAAAGTACCTCAGTCTTGGGAGATATAAAAGACTATCCTTAACATATGTAAAACTTTAGTTCATAAGAGAAGCTCCAAGGGGCACCTAGGTGGCTCAGTTGGTTAAGTGTCAGACTTCGGCTCAGGTCATGATCTCACAGTTTGTGGGTTCGAGTCCTGCATCCAGCTCTGTGCTGACAGCTCAGAGCCTGGATCCTGCTTCAGATTCTGTGTGTGTGTGTCTCTCTCTCCGCCCCTCCCCTGCTCACGCTCTGTCTCTTTCAAAAATAAATAAACATTAAAAACAATTAGAAAAAAAAAAGAGAAGCTCTATAAATAGTAGCTATTAGAATCTTTAAGGCATTTCCACCAGGAGACCTGTGGGCATGAGCTGGAGGAGGAGGGAAAGCCAAAGGTGATGAAGCAGAACGATAATAGAGTGGTCCCCTCTTATGGACGGGGATACGTTCCAAGACCCACAGTGGATGCCTGAAACCGTAAGTAGTACCCTACATATGCTATGTTTTTTCCTATGCAGACATGCCTATGAGAAAGTTTCACCTATGAATTAGGCACAGTAAGAGATGTACAACAATAACGAATAATAAAACAGAACTACAGCCATATACACATAAAAGTTATGTGAATGTGGTTTCTCTCAGAATTTCTTACTGTACTGTACTCACTCTTCTTGAGATGATGTGGGATGATAAAATGCCCACGTGATGAGCTGAAGTGAGGTGAATGACACTGTGATGGAGCATGAGGATAATGTGAAAAAACAACAGTGGAGAGAAATCATTGACCCAAAATCTGATGTTCTAATGGAGGAATTGGTGGGAAGAAGGCAGGTGAGAGATCTTTTGAGGCCTGAGCTCACTGCCCCAGCCCCATCCTGTGCCGCCTTGCTCTGTTCTCCACCCTTTGGCACCATATCCTTCTTTCCTTCCCTCTCTGGAACCATGCATCCTCTAACCACAGGGCCTTTGCACAGCTCCTCCTTTTACTTGGAAACTCTTTCATTGGCCCTTTGCCTTACCGTTACTTACACTTTGCCTTTCTTACTTTTGTAGGGGCTTTCTGGATCCCAAGTGAGGTCAGTTTCCCTGACAGAGGCTCCCTCAGTATCCTCTCCTTCCCTTTTGCAGCCTGGATTTCAGCCTGTGAGTATATATTTTCTAAAAGATATAACTCGCATACAATAAAGCTCATCAGGTTAAAGTATATGAATCTACAAATTTTAGTATGTTCACAGGTTGTGCAACAATCCCCATGATCTAATTCCAGGATATTTTCATCAACCCCAAAAGACACCCCGTCTACCAGCAGTCAGTCCCCATTGATCCGCTAGCTCCTGGCCACTACCAATCTACTTTTTGTCTTATGGGTATGCCCATGCTAGACATTTCATAGAAGTGGAATCATACAATATGTGGTCTTTTGTGTCCAGCTTCTTTCACTTAAGTGTTTTTACAGTTCCTCCATGTATCAGTGCTTCATTCCTTTCTATGACTAAATACTAGCCCATTGAAAGGACATACCACATTTTGTTTATTTATTCATCTGTTGATGGACATTTGGGTTGTTTCCACTTTTTGGCTATTGTGAACAAGTGTAGAAGTTTCTTATGTGGCCATCATGGAGCATGCACGAGGTCGAGAGGGGGAAACTAATATTATTGTAATAGTTATGAAAACTGAAGTATCACTTTGGAAAATAGTAAGACACTTCCTCAAAAAGTTAAACACAGAGTTACCATATGACCCAGCAATTCTACGTCAAGGTATATAGCCCAAAGAATTGAACACATGTACACACAGGGGTGTCTGGGTGGCTCAGTCGGTTGAGCGTCCGACTTCAGCTCAGGTCATGATCTCGCACTCCCTGAGTTCAAGCCCCGCGTCGGGCTCTGTGCTGACAGCTCAGAGCCTGGGGCCCGCTTCAGATTCTGTGTCTCCCCCTCTCTGTGCTCCTCCCCTGCTCATGCTTTGTCTCTCTCTGTCTCAAAAGTAAAAATAAAAACATTAAAAAAAAATTAAAAAAAAAAAAGAAAACATGAACACACAAAAACTTGTACACGGATGATTATAGCCATATTGTTCAACAAGAGCCAAAAAGCAGAAACAACTCCAATGTCTATCAACTGATGAGTGAATAAACAAAATGTGGTGTCCATATAATGGAATATTATCCTGCTACACCAAGGAATGAAGGCTGGTTCATGCCACATCATGAATGAACCCTGATGACAACTGATGACAGTGCACTCCATGAAGGCAGGGGATGACAGCTGTCAGCTCACCTGTTTACCCAGTGCAGACATTTACTAGATAACCAAGAACGGTCTGTGGGATTGTTGAAGGGTCCCAGCCAACAGCCCCAGCACCCCATCCCTTGGATGTCTGGACTGGATCTCAGGGCAGCAAGTCTGCCTGAATCACACCAGGTCTGGCCCTTGATGACACAAGCCTCCTACCCTGCATTGTTTCTGATTTCTGCTTCACCACATGGTGAAGCCATGGGAGCCATTGGGAGCCTGGACGTCCTGCAGTCCTGGAGTCCTGGCACACTGGCCTGACTGGACCTGAAGCTTCTTCGTTAGCAGCCAGGCCAGGAAGGGGCAACCAGGTAGCACAGGATCACCTGTCGCTTACCTCGGTGGAGTTCTCCCCAAAGTGTGCCCCTCCTATGCTCAGTGGTGTGGGTTGACAAACAGCAGGTTCCCAGTGACCCCACAGTCCCTTCTCAAGTGGTGTGGGGCTCAGAGACTGCCTTGCAAGCAGCCTCTCACCTGTCACCAGGAGGGTGCTGGGATTCGGTGACACAGGCCCTGGACCTGCATTTCAAAGGGCCCCCCTTCTTCCTATAAAACTGGCACAGGGCCCAGAGGAGGGGTCACAGGCCACCCCCCGGCCCAGCTCAGCCTCCTGCAGAGGGGTCACTGGGAATTCTGTGTTTTGTCAAATATTGCTAGGCTAAGGAGTTTTATTTGAAAATAATTTTAATTAGCTGGAAACTAGGAGTTTAATAAATGGAAAACAGAGAACTTTCCAAGGCCACGGCTGGGAAACACTTGCTTTTTTAAAAATTCCGCCTGGCTTTGCAGGCCAGCTAAGCACCCTGACACAAGGGCCCGATTGCCAGAGGAATCCACAAGGAAAACAAAGCTTATTTTTAGAGAAATATTTTAAACTCGGTTTCAGCGAGCTCAGGAGTTTTCTTGTCTGTCTAAAATCCTTAATATCTTTCCTTCTATTTCAGAACTGCTTCTCACCCCAGAGGGTATAAGAACTCCTATCTGATGAGAGCTATTTCTGTACAGATGAAAATAAAGGGGTCCCCTCCCCCTCCAACCAGAGAATTGTTTCTAAATATGTCCCTGCAGTCAGGCTCAAGCAGCCTGTCCTTGACAGGTGTGCCCAGCAGTAAGGTGGGTCTGGGGTCCCTGCAGGTCTGGAGGCCTGTCTGCCACCCTCCCACTCTCAGCCCTGTTCTGCCCACCCCCCTGCAGGAAGCAGATGACAGCCTGGCCACCATTTCCGGGTTTTGAAAGCAGTTTTTAACTTGAAAGAGGCCTGCTAAAAAGGGCTGCTTTTCCTCTGTAGGTGTTGTTAACACTCTCACCCCCATGCAGACACATCTAGACCCAAACATACAGCAACACCCACAGGTCCTTCCTCACACCCCACAGACCCACACACCTACCCACACAGCAACAGTTACAGATACACCCACACATAGATCCACCACGCGCGTGCACACACACACACACACACACACACACAGCAACAGATATAGCCACAAACCCTGACCCCCGACTCACACACAGACCTCTGAACACACCCATACCCACCCACGCGCGCGCGCACACACACACACACACACACACACACACACACACAGCAGCAGCAGCAGCAGATGCACCCAAATCCAGACCCCCACTCACATGCATGCAGACCCCTGAACATACCTACGCACACATACCCTGAACATACCTACGCACACATACAATCACAGACACGCCCAAGCCCATACCCACACTCACACCCACGGACTCTCAAGCTCTACAGACATACATACCCCACACACATATCGACAGCCTCACATACCAGTGCTCCCCTATAGCATACAGACACAGAACTTTGAACACCTGCATACAGAATGATACCCTCGAACAGGTGCACTCCCAGCTAGACACACAAGGACACAGACACACGCCCTGACAAACCTCTCTCCACACACACAGACACACCCTTAGACACAGACACACTCATATGCTTTCCAGGTTTAGCAAAAACTGTCAGGAGAGGTTGGAGAACCCACTGAAGCAGGCGTGGGCCCTGGAGGGGCAGTGGCTTCCTGCTGCCCAGCCCCTCACCCACCTCCTGCCTGCAGGGTTCCTCCTGGGCAGGCCTCTGGGCCCTGGCCCTGCCTCTTTTTCCTCCCTTCCTCCTTGGCCTTGCCAGCAGCACGAAACTGGAACTGCCCTGGATGGCTACGGGTCTGCACATTCCTCAGAATGTGGACAACAAAAAAATAAACACAATTAGATCAGGTAACGACAACTGGAGAGTAGCTACGGTCTTCCGATGGAAAGGGAGGCTGGCTGTGGCTCGACCTCTAGGGGTCCCATGGGCTCCCCTAACTCAGGCCAAGGAAGGTGCAGAGACCCAACTTGTGCTTTCAAGAGGACTTGGCCAGAGTCATCTCTCCTTTGCTCTTGTCACCATGAGCTAAAGTGGGGGGCAGTATCTAGGGATGGTTCCCTCCCAGTTCAAATGCTCTCTAGGGTTTCTTCCTTGCACACATCCAGCCTGGAAGGTTTTCTCAGACCTGCAGGCAGATTTTAAGACCCAGTTTCCTCTGCTGGGCCAGACCTGTGGCCAGGAGCTGTGCCTGTCTGTCCTTCCTTCTCTGGTCCCTCCCAGGCCTGGGCCTTTTATCTGGACTCCTGAACCTCTGCAGGGCTTGAAATCCCCATCTATTCCCATCACTGGGTGGCGGGGGCTTTGGCCTCCTCCATCATTTGTGTTGTGGCTTTTTTTTCCCCCTTTAACATACTCAGCAGTCGATTCAGACAGAGTGAGGAGTGGCAAATATGTCCATGCATGCATCCCTTCTCTAAAATAATCTAGAAGGTGGCATGTACTAATTGAGCTGCTTTAAAAAGTACCTTATTTTTTTTAAGTTTATTTATTTTTGAGAGAGAGAGAGAGAGAGAGAGAGAGAGCAAGCGGGGGAGGGGCAGAGAGCCAGGGAGACACAGAATCCGAAGCAGGCTCCAGGCTCCGAGCTGTCAGCACAGAGCCCGACGCGGGGCTCGAACTCACAGGCCGCGAGATCATGACCTGAGCCGAAGTCAGATGCTTAACTGACTGAGCCACCCAGTCGCCTAGGTGTCCCCCCAAATACCTTATGTTCAAACAGCCCAGGGCAATGCCACTATGAAGACATTCTAAACACCCTCGCATCCTGGGCTCACTTTCACAACTGGCTGCAAAAGAATTTTATCTGGAGTGTAACACAGTCTTGGAGCCAGTCAACTTCAGTTCCGCTCTCCAGCCCGTGACAGGAATCCTGGCTTGTCCTTACTTGCAATTTTTACTTCTAGTCCCCTTAATTTACAAGAAAACTTTCCTAAGAGCGATCGAGCAATAGCAGAGAGTTTTGTTTGCTGTTAATTCCAGCCGCTGCAGAAAGACAATGACCTATATACCCTCCATTGATCTGTGGCAAGAGGAAATTTCTGAATGATTCCCCCCAGCTTTCCATGCTCCACTGAGTCTCAAATACAAAACATCAGATCCTAGCAGTCGGGCTCCCAAACAAACCAATTTTTAAAAATGAATGTGGCTTATCCCAACAAGTCTGACATTCCAGCCCATCAAAAGTGCTTGTTTAGAAAAATAAGTGGAATGAAGTGGCAACAAGGCCTTTGAAAGCAGCTTGGCCTAAATAGCACCGCATTTTAGACTTTTCCTTCCCAGTGCACATTCTTTATGGGGAAGAGGCCAGGGAGCCCGCAGGGTCTTGCCGCCTGAGCCCTTCTCGGCCCCGGGCTTCCCCTCCCCCCACGGCTGAGGCCCTTAGCCAGGGGCCGGGCATCTGGGAGAACTTTGAAACTGTTCCCCATCCCCTTTGGCAGCCAAGCACCAAAACGCTCCAGTTAACGTGAAACAGCTGCCCGAGGCCTGGCGGGCTCCAGACCGCCCCTCCCCCACCCGCCCGCTCAGCTGGGAGACACGGGAGCCCCCGCACAGGGGTGCAAGCAGTGGTTGATAGGGCCCAGCTGTTGCAGATAAGAAAACAAACTATCGCTAAATCTTTTACCTACTTTGGAAGAAGTGTCTGAACTGGGGGGTGGGAGGGGTGGGAGGAGGGAGAAGGGAAAAATGTGAGTTGATTTATGAACCTGATTTTGAAGTTTCGAAAGGGATTGTAGGGGGAAAAAAGTTACCAAGGTTTTGTTCAATTGTGTGCGAATCAGCAGACAAATTGGTGCCCTTTCTTTTTTCTTTTTAGAGGCCTGGGTTGAATTTGCTTTCTGGCCACTTAGAGTCGCCTAAAGCAGACACAAATCCTTTTGCATAAATAACGTGTGTGCTCACTCCCAGAGGAAGCTGTCTGCATAAACAAACATTACCCAGATATAAGTTTGACCTGTTTAATCTTCCTCCCCTTTCCTTCCTCTCCGGACAAGGACACAGCCAGCCTTCCCAAAGTAGAGGCAAAACCCTGGTTCTCCAGCCCAAGAAAGTTTGTAACCCAACCCCCTCCTCTTCTCCAGCTCAGCGTTCTAGATACCCTCCTCCCTTCCCCACCCTAGCTGTTCTGGTCCCTGGGTGTCCCAGCAAAAAAAATCGGACCTTCAGCTGCCACAGCAGACACGTGATCCGCTTGGTGACTCACAGGCGGGCCACACCCCCTCAGGCCTTCAGCCAGGGCCTGCCACCAGCCAGTCAGCCAACACTGGGATGCATCTTATTACCAAGGGGAACAGCTAACTAATGCCCTTGACAGTCCAAATAATTTCTTTCAGCTAAAAGAGCTTGCTATAACATACATAGGGGCAGGCTTTTCTGAATTCTCACCTTGCCAGCTCCCGTGGAAACCTTAGCTCCCAACCCCTGCAAAGCCTGGGCAATGCCCGGAAAAGTGGTGGTAATTAAGGTAAGAGGCTCCATGTTCTGGTTTAAAAAAAAAAAAAAAAAAAAAAAAAAAAAAAGCTGGCTTACACATGAGTACCTTTTTTCCCAAAAATTTTATTGGGGGAAAACTACAAAACATTTACAGTACAATGTTTACAGCCACAATCTGTAGTGAACTGATTTCCCCAAAATATATTACAACTCAAGTTGACTTATCTTGTTACATTCAAAAACCTACTTCTGTCAAAGTAGTCCAGAGTCCATACATACATAGTGCTCCAACTGTACCTACGTACAAACAAACTAAAGCTACTGCTCATTCATCCGCTGTCCAGGAAAGCATTCCTGCCTTTCTACGCACACACAAAAAAAAAATAGCACAAGTTTTGGAATCTTCTGTAATGAAACAAGGCATATTCATGTACTACATACCATTTTAGCACTAAGAGGTGGCCTCTTCACTTTATATCTATATAAAAAAAAGTGGTAAATATCTTTTCCTTTTGTGCAGTTGAACCCATCCTACATTCAAATTCTCTCAAGCACTAATAGAAAAATACTTATTTGGTTGAGGAAGATTTAAGGCAAGTTCTGGCCCTTCCAAAGGCACTGTGAGACTACCCCCACCCCATTATTGCTACATGTCTTTATACGCAGAGTATGTCACAGTAGAATTGGTGGAACGAACAAACAAACGTGGGTTTTTTTTGTTTTTTTTTTTGCTCATGTCAAAAGTTGGAATGAGAAAAGCATGCCACATTTAAACCTGATTGCAAAGTATGTGGTCACCTTTTTTTTTTCTTTAAAGTTGGATGGGCTACAACCATTATACATTCTAAGAAAACTCATAAGATATTCCTCAAACTACTTCCACAGCATCAGGATAGATTTCTGTGAAGAAATCATGCAATCTTTCAAAATTTACGTAAACAAGGAAAGAAATTAATGAAATAAATATTACATACAATCTCTTAAATTAAGATTTTTTTTTACTCATTTACAATAAAATAACCAAGTGAAGTTACAAAAGGCATATATTACTGTGAAAAGAACATACACTCCACATTTTGCCGATTAATAATGGCAATCATAATTTAACATAATAAAAGAATATATATCTATTGCTTTTCATCATACTTGATAAATACAGTATGAACAAAATTTTCAATGTATACTTTTCACAAGATAATAAATAAGTTAAATAGTTTTTTCATATTGAGTTGTGGTGCAGTGGTGCGAATCAACTCAAAACAGCTAAAAATTCAGCAGTTATTCCCCCAACGATTACAAACTAAGCTCTGCCCAAGGCTTCCAGAAAGAGCAGACAAAATGGTTCTAAAATTAAACATCCACTAAGTGGTGGCAACAAAACCAGTAACCGGTATGAAACTTTGGAATGCAAGGGTTTTTTTTTTTTTCCAGACGTATAGAACGTTGTGTCAAACAAAAACCTGTCACACTGAAGACTACAATCAAGGCATATTCTTGGTAGAATACTGGATTCCAGAAGCTTATAAGTTTAGCAAGGTGGTGGCTGGCTGGTTTGTTTACACTGGTCTGAGACAAACGACAATTAGGAACTTCTCTCAAGATAAGAGTTCCCACATCTGGACTGTAACTAATGCTTTCAAGTGAAGATATGGAATGGTGGTTGGTAGCTGCTGGTGCTGGGTTGATTTTTTTTTTTTCCTAAAGTCCCAAACTCATAGGAGACCTAAAAGTTTAAGTGTTTGGTTCTTTGTTCTGTTCGCATCACAACTGCCCTGTTGTGAATATTTTGTTCATCAATACAAAAGTTCGTTGGCTTTTTTGCTCAACAAGAACGAAACTTCGTAATAATAAAAATTAAAAAAAAAAAAAAAAAAAAAAAAAAAAAGAGGAAACCGAAAGGGGAGGGGTGGAGGCCCCTCCCGGCACACAAGTTCGAGTCCAAGTGCTCGGTGCGGCCCGCAGTCTGCTCAGGGCCTATCACCAACCCCACTCCCGTGCCTCCCCCACCCCGCCCTTAACGGGGGTCGAGACGGCAGGGGCGCCCTCCAACATCCCCAGAACAGCCTTCCCTTCCTCCTCCTCGCTGGCGCCCTCTTGCCTCAGTCGTCGGAGATGGACAGGCGGCTGAAGATAGGCAGGCGGCGGCCGGGGTCGAGGCTGGGGGATTCGGAGCCGCTGAGGCTGCCGGAGCTCAGGGAGCCGCTCAAGTAGCTGTCGCGGTCAGACAGCGAGTCCGGGGGGCTAGGGGGCGCGTCGAACACGGGAGACTCGGACAGGCGGCGCGGCAGCTGGAAGCTGAAGGGCGGTGAGGGCGGCGCGGCAGAACTGGCAGGGAGGGGCGCGCTGGGCGGCGCCGGAGGCTGCGCGGGGGGCACCAGGCCCTGCTGTTGCTGCTGCTGCTGGCTGCGATAGTACGCCGCGGCTACCGCGGCAAACTTGTGCGTCTGGATGGCGAGGGGCGCGATGAGGCTGCTCAGCTCTGGGCCGAATGCAAAGGCGTTGTTGGCGCACGAGGCCGACGAGCAGGCCGCGCACTGGGCGCCCGGCGCCAGCAGGTCCTCGGCGCCCCCGGTGCCGTACAGAAGCGCTGCCGCGGCCGCAGCTGCCGCCGAGGCACAGCACGTCGGGGCGCCTGATGGCGTGGAGGCCGCTGAGGCCGAGGAGCAGGACGAAGCGGACGAGGAGCAGGAGGAGGCCGAGGAACAAGAGGGCGGTGGCGGCGGCGTGCGCGACGTGGGGCTGTCGAGCAGCAGTGGCGACTCGAGGCCCCCGGGGGGCTGGTGGTGGCCAGACGGGAAGCCCGAGAAACTGAGGCTGTGATGCAGCTTGGGCCGCGGCTCCCGGGGGAAGCCCAGGTGCAGCGCGTCACGCGCGCTGAAGGCGCGCAGGTCCCCGGAGGCGCCCCCCGACGGCGCGGGCCGCCGCTCGTCGGCGTTGTGGATGAAGTGGCAGCGCGGGCCGTAGGGGCAGAAGCCGATGGTGTGGAAGGTACGGCACAGCTCCGTCTTGTACTTCGGGTGCCGGGTCAGGCTGCGCAGCTCGTGGAAGCCGTGAGCGAACTGGCACTTCTCGCCGTACTTGCACGTGCCGCTCTCCTCGAAGGGCCGGCACAGCTCAGTTTTGTAGCGCGTGGAGTTGATCTGGGAGCCGCCGCCCCCCTTCTGCTGCTGCTGCTGCTGCTGCTGCAGGTGCAAGAGGTGCTGGCTCCGCTCTCCGTTCTCGCTGAATGAGCGGTCCCGGAATTTGTTCTCCTTGTTCAGCAGGGCCGTGCCGCCGCCCCCTGACTGCTCCTTGAGAGTGCCGTAGGAGGCCGGGCCGCCCGCCGCCCCGCTGCCGCAGCTGCTGCCGTTAGGCGCGCCCGGGAACTTGGGCGAACAGCTGCCGGGGCTAGGCGCGGTGTGGGCGAGTGCGTGCAGGTTACTGGCCGAGTGCCGTCGGAGAAAGCCCGGTGTGAAGCCCGAGCTAGGGGCGGCGGCCACGGGCGTCCCCACCGCCTTCTTGTCCAGCATGTTCAGATTGAGGTTGGCCAGGGATTTCTCCGTCTGCCAAAAGGAGGGGGGCGAGGACGGGATGAAATATGGAAAGGGAGGGAAGAGTTGGGGCGAGTTGCAGAGGAACTTCCAAGCCTTCTGATTCTTCTTCCTTTTTGCAGATTTCGATTCGGCCCCCACCCTCCGCCCCTACACGCGCAAAAGAATCATGTTCGCGTTGGGAGGAGCCGACTCCCACCCCAGGCCGCGCTCGGTTTCGACATGTGATCCTCAGCCCGTGGGCCGCCAGTCTGGGCGGCGCAAACCCCGTCCGGGAAGCCCCGGGCAGCGTGGCCGCGGTCGGCGCCGGAGGAACTAAACAGCGACAGCGGCTCCCCCCTGCCCTTCCTCCCAGCTCCTTCTCCCCGCCCACAAGGCACGAGCACACACTACAGCAAACTCCAGGATTTTTCCCGACCCCGAAGTCAAGGTGGGGATGGGTGCCCCAAAAGCCGAGGGCAGAGGCAAAGTCTGAAAACTCGAGGGGCTTCCTGCCTGCCCGCTTTACTCCCTCCTTGCTCCCTCGCGTACCTTGCACAAGAAGTCGATATCGTAGAAGGCGGACAGAAGTGTGGTCGACATGTTTCTGGATCCTGTAATGGTCGGCGCTGCAGGCAGGGAGGTCCGGAGGAGCCCTCGGGGCGGCGCGGCCGGGCTCGAGCCACGACGAATAACGGGTGAGGGGCGGGGGAGGAACCGAAAGTTTGCCGGGGTACGAGACAAGAGGAAGAGGGGAGCAGCGTGGACTGGCTTGAGGGTGCCCGGGAGTGCGGAGTGGGGGGAAAGGAGAAGCAAACAGCGCTCCTCCGCGCCCCGGGGTGCCCGGCCCGCCCCCCCCGCGCGGAGCCGACGACAGCTCGCGGACTGCTGGAACTCCGCGGCCCGCGAGCGCGCGCCCTATATAGAGCCCGGGAGCGCGGCAGCGGCTAGGCGGGCGTGCCGGAGGAGGGGACTGAACGCTGACCCCGCCGGGGTCTCCAAGCAACGCCGCCCGCCGGCTCGCGGACGTCAAGCGCCTTCGTGGCCTCCCATTGGCCGCCGCCAATTTTTTTTCTTCGGGGGAGGGGGCGGGAGGCCGTGGGGCGGGGCAGGCTGCCGGGGCGCCCGGGGCGGCGTGGAGAGCTCGGCCCTGTTGGGTGCTGCTGGGTGGCGGCGGGAAGATAAGGCTCCTCTTCTCTGGGGCTGCCCTGTTGGAAATCCACTGCACGTTTAAAGTGACCAGAGTTCTGCAGCCCTGGACGTGTCTTCTCGCGCCGGATCCTGCTAGGCGAAATTGCGAAGCTTTTATCTCCCACTCTCGGTTTTATACTGGGCGCGGGAATTGCAAAATGCAAGAATATTGCAACCGTCCGCGCGGCCCGGCTGGCTTGCAAAGGGTGCTTGGGCCGGGAGGCGGGGGCTCTGGGCCTGCGTCCGGTGGGTGGTGGCCCCATCCCGATTGCACGTGGAGGCGCGGTGGGGGTGGGGGCGGGAGCGGCCACGCGGGCGGCTGCCGCGGCAGTCTCGCCCGGAGGAGCCTGGGCCCGTTTCTCCGCCCCCGTCCCCGCCCAGGCTGCAGTAAACAGGGCTTGAGCGCCGGGGCCTGCAGGGCAGGGCTGAGTGTCTGAGGACAAGGCGCTGGCTTTGCTAATCACATCACAAGACCTTGAGCTAGGGCCAAAGGCGCGGAGTGGCGCGGGGCGTCCCGGGCGGGGGAGCCGGCTGGGAGGACGGGAGGAAAGGCCAGGAGAGCTGCGCAGGCCTGGAGGCGACTTCCCGCCACCCCGTCCGTCCGCCGGTCAGCTCGGCCTTCCCCAGCCCTCCCAGGGGATGGGGTGCAGCTGCCGGCTGAGGCTCCCCGGCCGCCGCGGCCGTGGCCGGGCGTGCCCTCCACGTCCCTTTCCTCCCTGGCCGTTGGGGGCGCCGCGCCCTGCCTTAGCTCGTCGTGAGCCGCAGGCTCGGGCTGAGGCCGGTCAACTGCCCAGGCAGTACAGGGCGTCGAGGACGCTCAAGGTGGGCTTGCCCTCTTTTTTCCCCCCTCTCACCAGTCCCACACCCCAAAACCCTGCTCTGGGTAATGCCTTTGCCAAGGGGCCCCCTCAAGGGTACGGGGCAGACAGCCCCCCCTAGCGCCCAGTTAGGCAAAAGCCGCTGACAGCCCGGTCGGGCAGATGTGGGGTCTGGGCCAGGACACTTATCACTCGTCTAAACATATGCTGCCAAAACCTGGAGCGGGCCCATGATCTCGCACACCTGGTAGCTTAGGCTGCATTTGGGCCTAAGTTGGAAGGCCCAGTTCCCTCTAGGGAAGGAAGCAACCCACGCCCCCTTTCCCAAATTGAGGTTATTTCTTGTTTCCTCTTGGTCATTTCCATTCGTTAACCTGGAAGTGGGGGAATAAGCCATCAGGCCTGCCACTCATGGAACTGACGCCTCAGAGTTCAGTTTGCATGCAGTTCCCCCTGCTGTCACTCCCTAAGCACCCACTCAGAGAGCTAGAGTCTGCAGTGGGCTGCAAGCACTTTAGGACCAGAAACCCAGGGCGGGCGTTCAGGCGCTGCCCTTTCCAAGTCATGTGGTCTCTAGCAAATCACATAATCTCTGGTACTTGGGTTTCCTTGTAAAACTAAGATAATTCCTGCTTTACTCATCTCTCACCCTTGTCAAGGTGCAAATGCGTTATCTGTTAAGGTGTGTAAAAGATGTACAGGTATAAATCCATATCATTTATTAAAATAAATTGACAAAGCATAAAAATGGAGACAGCCGGGTCTCTGGACTGTGGCCAGATGGGTAGAGGTCCACAGGATCATGCATGCAGACCTGAGGGGCACCAAATCTTGGACCGTCTAGCTTGGAGCCAAGAGCAATGACCCCGGAAGAGGGGATTGCTTCAATCTGGGTGATTGCACCACCCAGCCTGCACTGGCCCCCAGGCAGCTGTGGCTGACGCAGCCCAGAGCACTCAAGAACCCCAACTGTTCTGTTTTGTTCTTTGTTGAAATGACCCCAAACATGGAGTCTGAGGTTTGCCCTGATAGTAGTATTCTAAGATTCCCCTGGGAATGCATCAGGCAAGTGTGAAACAGCCATTTCACTGCTATTGTAGGTCAGTATTAAGATTTCAGATATAAAACCAGTAGAAACTTCTGTCCCTCCTGTCCTCCCAGGCTGGCCACAGCCAGCCATCATCAAAATCTGGGGTAATTCCCAGTCTGCAGCCATGAGAACACCCACTTTGCAGGCTGGGTAGAAGGATCCTAGAGATAACATATACATATGCTATGATACATGTTTTGGTAAAGAGCACCTGCTGGTATAAGGTGCTTTTATTATTATGTATCTGCTTTTATTTCATTTTAAATGGAGAGAAAAGGAACGCTGGCCGTTTCCAATGAGTTGGGCTTTACTGGGGCCAGTTTCATAGTTATTGAACCATGGTCATCACTGCATTATGCCAACAATTTCCTGACTTCTGACCCAGTCAGTCCTTCTCAGAACAAAAAGAAATGTTAGACTGGCAACTTTCCATCAAGTGTGGGCTACACAGGATCCTAATTAATTCAGGATCACAAAAAAACACATTTTGAGCCGAATAGTCCAAAACTACCTAGGGAATTTCCTGTTCTCTTTAGGACAAAACTTTGGATTCTAAGTTTACTCCTTTCCTTGCCTTTTCCTACAGAGCTATTTTTCTGTACTTCCAGTATGGCCATGTTTTTAGTGTTAGGTGGTTTTTTTTAAAGAGAAACACATTTGAAATACAAGCTTTTCTGCAGTAGGAAATGATATCAAACTTTCTCTCTTTTAAACTGCCCCTTCAGACCGTCAAACATCAATAACATAGTTCCAAGTGATTGCTCACCTGAGAAGTATTTAAAAATATTTACAGTCCCTAAAAGCTGGTATCATTCTGATAACCAGGATGAAAAATGAATATGGATGAGGCTCTGACCAATCCAAGCTATGAATTTCAAGACAGCTGTCTGTGGATAACACTCATTCTGAAATGAGAAGGAAAAAATGGCAAGCCAATGAAGCAAAAATGTATGCAAGAGCGACACCTGCTGGGTGTCTGAGGCAGAGGGCTGGGTTGGGCTTGGAAAAGGCAGAAAAACCTTAAGGTTGCTAGATTCAAACACTGAAATGGATAACTGTGTTTTCTGACATCTTAAATGAGAATCTTTTATTGCCACCAAGAAAATGACAGTAAACAGCGTAGGAATAAAACAAGTCATTTATTCTGGCTTTTCTTTCCCTGGATTTCCTTCTCACAGCCAAGGGTCTATGCTTTCACTGGGTGGCAAAATCGAAGTTTCCTAGCATTGCCAGAAACACTTTTGGTGGGTAGGAGCTCTTTTAATAAATCAGACGTCATGTGCAGGTCGCTGCAGGACTTGAACATGTAGATGGTAAAAACAAAACCACCTCTATGAAGTAGATCTATAATTTTCCCAGGATCCAACATTTGGAACATACTTCTGCTGTAGCTAAAATGGAATAAAATTTAGAGTTCTGACCCAGTGGGCTGTTTGCCAACTAATCCAGCTCTTCTATTCAGTGGGAAAGAGGAGAGAAAGTCACGAGCTAAAACCTAGTTCTGTACAGTCAGTTCACAGAAAATGTGGGCTGACTATGCCTGGACGTTAGAGGCTGTGGGGGAAGAAAAAGGCGAATTCAGGTCCGCAGGTGGCCTGCACCTGGGAACAGAGTAAATATTCAACGTGGTAGCCGCACTTCCTACAGTAGCTGCAATAAACCAGGCTCCCCTGAATGAGCTGAAGAAAAATTCCTTTGTAGGAAGGGACAGAAGACTAGACTCATGAAGGGGAGAAAATATTTGAATTTATGTTCAACACGTTTCCTGCAGATTTAGTGGGGGAATAATCCACACTCCCCCCACCCCCAAAAGTCTTCTTTCTTCAACAAGCTGTTTCTGTTCTTGCAAGAGTGAACGGATTCGTTTCTGCAACAGAGTCCGAAGCACTGAGAACAAGGGTGTCTTCCCTTTCCTTTCCTTCCAGAAAGGCCAGCAGCCTCAGGCAAGCCAAAGTCCTTTCTTCCTGAATGCGCAGTCTTGTGAATTCCACTGTCTTCAAAAACTCAGCAGTTGGTGGCAGTTCTCTGAAGAGCTGGGAAAGGAGGTGGCACTGCTCTGATGCTGTCCTGTGAAGATGACGGAGGCTTTCAGGGCGGAGGGGACACCAGCTGGACTTGGAGAGGAGATGGGAGAGGTGCTTGTAGAGGTACTTCACGAAGGTCAGGGTCTCAGCCCAAAAGTTGATTTCTGCTTTTTCAAACAGGTAGTCTTCCACCTAGATTGAATGACAAAGCCCAAAGTCAACATTACAGGGGATGTCGACAGGCTCCAATCCAGACCAGAGTCTGGCCAGACTCAGAGGAGGTATGTCCCCTCCCCCTCCTGAGGGAAGGCCCACTCTTGCCTGTCAGCACCCACATATACATGCCACTCGCAGCTGAGAAGGTCACTTTCTATTTTCATTTCGCTGTACTTCTCCACCAGGGAGGAATTTTCTTCCCCAGACTTAACATGACCTTTGATAAAGATGTGTTTGTGGTTTCAAGTCAAGATATTTTGGGGGCCTGCTGTTGAAAAGGGAATCTCGACATGGGAGTGGGCCCTAGAACCAAAGGTGCCTCTAGAAATTGGAGAGGGGGAGGAGGAGAAATCTCAGCAGAAGAAACAGCAAAGGATTACCAAATATGAGGCACTACTCTGAATATGGAACCAAATTTCTATAAGGCTGGGGACTTTCAAGGTTATTTTCTTACAGACACTCATCTTGTCTCCACATTTCCCATAAACAGGCTGCTTTTTCAGCCCTTGGCCTGTTGGGTATGTCAAGAGGGCCAGCTGAGTCAGACACTGGTGGACGGATACAAATTTCAGTTGACAAGATGCTTTTGCTGCTTCTCTTGGTCCTCAGTTTCCCTATCTGTTGACTCACCTGGAGGGGGCTAATAGTTTTCTCTAAGCAGCAAATACCCGGAAGGACCCTGACTCTGCAAATGTTTCACCTTCAGACCTAACCGTGGGGAGCCGTTAGCTATTCCAGTGCTGACTAATAAACATTCTCCATAATTAAACACTCAACTTCCAAGGGGCCTCTTCCTTTCTTTTTTTTCCCTTCTATTGAGATATAACTGACATAGAATATTACACTAGTCTCAGGTGTACAACATAATGACATTTGTATACATGGTGAAATGATCACCACAGTAAGTCTAGTTACCATCTGTCACCCTACAGAGTTAATATCTTACTGATTATATTCTACATGCTATACAGGAATCCCCATGACTTATTTATCTTATAATTGGGAGTCTGTACTTTTTTTTTTTAATGCTTGTTTATTTTGGGAGAGATACCATGCATGCGTGCGCAGGGAGGATGGGCAGAGAGAGAGGAGAGACAGAATCGCAAGCAGGTTCCATGCTGTCAGTGTGGAGCCCGACATGGGGCTCAATCCCACGAATTATGAGATCATGATCTGAGGCGAAATCAAGGGTTGAATGCTTAACCAACTGAACCACCCAGGTGCCCCAATGTTTTCTTTGTTAATTTATTTTTAAATGTTTATTAATTTTTGAGAGAGAGAGAGAAAGAGTACAAGCGGGGAGGGGCAGAAAGAGAAGAGGACAGAGGATCCAAAGTGGGCTGACAGCAGAGAGCCCTATGCAGGGCTTGAACTCACAAAACATGAGACCGTGACCCAAGTGGAAGTCGGACACTCAACCGACTGAGCCACCTAGGCAGCCCTATTTTTTAAGAGTAGGGTCATCGTGGGTCTCAAACTCTCAACTCCAAGACCAAGAGTTGCACGCTCTACCATTTGAGCCAGCCAGGTGCCCATGTTTTCATTTTCTCTGCATAGATACTCAGCAGTGGAATTGCTAAATCACGTGGTAGTTCTATTTTTAATTTTATGAGGAACCTCCATACGTTTCCTTAGTGGCTCACCAATTTACATTCCCACAAACAGGGTATGAGAGTTCTCTTTTTTCCACATCCTCGCCAACAATAACTTCTTGTCTTTTAGATAATAGCCATTCTGACAGGTGTAAAGTGGTATCTCATTGTAGTTTTGATTTGCAATCCCCTGATGATAGTGATGTTGAATACATTTTCAGGTATCTGTTGCCCACCTGTATGTCTCTTTTGGAAAAATGTCTAGATCCTCTGCCCATTTTTTTAATCAGAGTTTTCAGATTTTTAAAAGTCAGCATAGAGCCAGTGTGGGGCCCACACCCATGACCCTGAGATCAAGACCTGAGCTGAGGTCAAGAGTCAGATGCTTAACTGACTGAGCCACCCAAGTGCCCCTTAATCAGATTTGTTGTTATTATTGAGTTGTATGAGTTCTTTATTATTATTTTTTGGATATTAACTCCTTATTGGATGTATCATTTGCAAATATCTTCTCCCATTCAGTAAGTTCTGTTAACATTTTGTTGATGTTTTCCTTTGTTGTGCAGAAGCTTTTTAGTTTGATGTAGTCCCACTTGTTTGTATTTGCTTTTGTTTCTCTTGCCTTTAGAGTCAGTCACAAAAATATCACTAAAACTGATGTCAAGGAGTTTACCACCTGTGTTTTCTTCTAGAAGTTTATAATTTCGGCTCTTTTTATTTTTTATTTTTTTTTAATGTCTATTTATTTTTGAAGGAGAGAGACAGAGAGACAGAGTGTGAGTTGGGGAGGGGCAGAGAGAGAGGGAGACACAGAATCTGAATCAGGCTGCAGGCTCCGAGCTGTCAGCACAGAGCCCGACGCGGGACTCGAACCCACAAACCGCGAGATCATGACCTGAGCCGAAGTCGTACGCTCAACTGACTGAGCCACCCAGGCGCCCCATATAGTTTCAGGTCTTATATTCAAGTCTCTAATCCACTTTGAGTTAATTTTTGTGTATGGAGTAAGAAAGTGGTCCAGTTTCATTCTACTGCAGGTAGCTGTCCAGTTCTCCCAACACCTTTTATTGAAGAGATTATCCAGTCCTCATTGTATATTCTTGCCTCCTTTGTCAAAAAATACACATACATGGGTTTATTTCTGGGCTTTCCATTCTGTTCCACTGATCTCTGTGTCTCTTTTTGTGCCAATGCCATTCTGTTTTGATTACTATAGTTTTGTAGTATAGTTTGAAATCAAAGCACATAGTATCTCTGGCTTTGTTCTTCTTTCTCAAGATTGCTTTGCTATTTGGGGTCTTTGGTGGTTCCCTATAAATTTTAAAATATATGTTCAAGTTCTGTGAAAAATACCATTGGAATTTTGATAGGAATTGGAATTTTGGTAGGAATTTTGATAGGAAATTGACAGATTTCAATTTCCATTGAATCTGTAGACTGCTTTGGGCAGAAGGATATTTTAACAATATTAATTCTTCTAATCCAAGAGCATGGAATATCTTTCCATTTATTTCTGTCTTCTTTAATTTCTTTCATCACTATCTTACAGTTTTTAGTCTTACAGTGTATAGGTCTTTTATTTCCTTGGTTAAATTTATTCCCAAGGAAATATAAATTATTCCCATGTATTTTATTCTTTTTTATGCAAGTGTAAGTGGGATTTTCTTGATATTTCTTTCTGGTAGTTTGTTATTAGCATATAGAAATGCAACATGTTTTTGTATTTTGTATCCTGCAACTTTACCAAATTCACATTTATTTGTTCTAAAAGAGTTTTTTTTTTTTTTTTTTTTTTTTTGGTGGAGTCTTTAGGATTTTCTATATATAGTGTCATGTCATCTGCAAATAGTGACAGTTTTACTTCTTCCTTTCCAATCCATATGCCTTTTATTTCTTTTTTTTTTTTTGCATAATTGCTGTAGCTAGCACTTCCAAGACTATGTTGCATAAAAGTGATGAGAGTGGGTATCTTTGTCTTGTTTCTGATCTTAAAGTGTTCAGCTTTTTTCCACTGAGTATTAGCTATTTATCATATGTGGCTTTCATTATGTTAAGATATGTGCCCTCTGTATCATTATTATTATTTTCTACCATAAATGGATATTGAATTTTGTCAAATGCTTTTCTGCATCTATTGAGATGATCATAATTGTTATATTTCATTTTGTTAATACTGCGGTATCACATTGACTAATTTGTGGATGTTGAACCACACTTGCATCCCTGGAATAAATCCCACTTGATTATGGTATATGATCCTTTCAATGTATTGTTGAACTCAGTTTGCTGATATTTTGTTGAGGATTTTTACATCTATGTTCATCAGGGATATTGGCCTGTAATTTTCCTTCACTCATTCTTTCTTTCTTTTTCGTGGTGTCCTTATCTGGTTTTGGTATCAGGGTAATGCTGGCCTTGTAAAATGAGTTTGGAAGCATTCCCTCCTCTTCAATTTTTTAGAAGAGTTTGAAAGGCTAGGTATTAAATCTTTGAATGTTTGGTAAAACTTACCAGTGAAGCCGTCTGGTCTTGGACTTTTGTTTCTTGGGAGGTTTTTAATTGCTGATTCAATCTCTTTACTAGTAATTGGTCTATTCAGATTTTCCACTTCTTCATGATTCAGTTTTGGAAGATTGCAAGTTTTTAAGAACTTATCCATTCTTTTTTAGTTGTCCAGTTTGTTGGCAGAGTAGTCTCTTACAATCCTTTGTACTTCTGTGGTATCAGTTGTAACTTCTTCTCTTTCATTTCTGATTTTATTTATTTGAACCCTCTCTTTTTCTTCGTGAGTCTAGCTAAAGATTTATCTCTTTATCTTTTGAAAGAACCAGCTTTTAGTTTCATTGATATTTTCCATTGTCTTTTTAGTCTCTACTTAATTTTTTTCCACTCTGATCTTTATTATTTCCTTTCTCCTCCTAATTTTGGTTTTGTTTGTTCTTCTTTTTCTGGTTCCTCGAGGTATAAAGTTAGGTTGTTTATTTGAGATTTTTCTTGTTTCTTGATAACAGGCATTTATCACTTGAACTTCCCTCTTAGAACCACTTTTTCTGCATCCCACAGATTTTGGTATGTCCTATTTCTGTTTTCATTTGTTTCTAGGTGTTTTAATTTCTCCTTTGATTTCTTCTATGACCCAATAGTTGTTAGTAACATGTTTTTAACTGCCACGTATCTGTAGTTTTTCCAGTTTTCTTCTTCTTTTTTTAAAGTTTATTTACTTATTTTTGAGAGAGAGAGTGAGAGAGTGTGCATGCAAGCAAGGGAGGGGCACAGAGAGAGAGGGAGAGAGAGAATCCCAAGCAAGCTCCACACTCAGTGCAGAGCCCGACATGGGGCTCTTTCTCATGAATGGTGAAATCATGATCTGAGCCGAAATCAAGAGTGAGACAGGATGCTTAACCAACTGAGCCGCCCAGGCTCCTCTATGACCAATACATTGAATTCTTTATCAGGTAGATGACTTATCTCCATATCATTAAGGTCTTTTTCTGAGGTTTTGTCTTATTCTTCCATTTGGAACATATTTCTCTGTGTCTTCATTTTGCTTGGCTCTGTCTTTGCTTCTGTGTATTAGGCAAAGCAGCGACCTTTCTCAGTCTTGAAGGAGTGGTCTTATGTGTGATGAAACTTCTCACTGAACCTTGCCCTAGTTCTTGGTTGTCTCTTCAACCTTTCTGATTGTCTAAACCACCTGATTTATTCTTAATATTCCCCTGTTGCTGACAAAATGCCAAGACCTGTTCCAAGGGGAGGAATATCATTCAGTACCTATTTTCAGGCTGACTGGAAGCCAGATCCTTTGGTGGCAGCTTTTAAAGTCAGCAAATATTGGGGCACCTGGGTGGCTCAGTTGGTTAAGTGTCTGACTTTGGCTCAGGTCATGATCTCATGGTTGGTGGGTTCGAGCCCCACATCAGGCTCTGTGCTGAACGCTCAGAGCTTGGAGTCTGCTTCAGATTCTGTGTCTCCCTCTCTCTCTGTCCCTCCCCTGCTCATGCTCTGTCTCTATCTCTCAAAAATAAATCAAAATGTTAAAAGAAAATAAAATAAAGTATGCAAATATATGCAGTCCTGTGCTGTGGTAATTGTAATCCCTGCTGGCCTCCAGACCAGGAGATCTAGAGGTGTCCCCTGGGCAACTGTTGTAAAAACTGGGGCTCCAAGCTCCTTTCTGGGAGGTCTCATGGAGCTGTAGCAAGGCCAAGGGGGCATGCAAGGGTGTCACCTCCTGCTTATATTCCCTGGGAGCACCTCCTTAGTCTCTAGATGTGTGGGAAACCTGGAGCCTGTCCCTTAGGCTAAAGCTCCAGGCTAAGTAAACAGCCCTTTTTCCCATGAAGACTCGGGTTGCATTTCAGTCTGCTGTCTGTACACTGCCCTGGCGTGGTGGACTGCCAAGAACTGTCTTTCCAACTGTTACCTTCCTGTGGCGCTCAGGAATGCCAGTCCCGTCGGCCACCGGGGTCAGGCGATCAAGGGGTGTCCTGGGTGTGGAGCAGATACGGGTACTGGCTTTAGTTAGACAGCTGGAGAGTGCGGGAGCACACTCACTGGCTTCGGAAACCAAGGAGTCTCTTTCAAAGTCCTCTCCCCTAGTGATCTGAAGACTTACCATTGGAACCCAAAAAGCCAGCATGAGAGCTGCCCCAGCATCTCCAGGGCCCCCAGCAGATCTAGCAGGCTGCCATGTCATTCAGACAGTTTCCTAAGCCATACTTGATCCGTACCTAAGCATCCAGAAGCACACGTTCAGCAGGCACCTGAAGCCCAAGTAGCCTAATGTGCTGCATTCAGCAGGTTTGACACTCTGACCCGCCCCCCCCTCCCCCCGCCCCCACTGCCCTGAGACCCTAGGATTACCTGATGTGTGCTTTCTACATGGACCACGAAGTCCTCCCCCTCTCCCAACAGCCATCCCAGCAAGACTGGGAGTCCGGGGGCCAGCTGGTCCCACTGCTGGAGCAGGTCACACAGCACAGCCAGGGCCAGAGTCAGTGCGATTGAGGCATCCATCTGGCAGAAGGCAAATTCTGTGGAAGCGAGAGAGAAGCAAACGATGAATGTGCTGCTCAGGGCCACCCCACGGAGGCTCTGAAGGACTCTAAACATGAAGGGCCTCGAGTTAATCACTACCACCAGCCTATGGGGAGGCTGGTGGGATAGGCTCCTCAGAGATTACCAACCCATTTCTGAGTCCTGCTGTCTACACAGCTAGAGTGAGTCACAGGCCCGAACCCCACCATTTCCATGCCCCCTAGCCCAGTGTGGTCAGTAGCAAGTCTGCCTGCAGGATTAGACATTTACCTCCTGTCAGCCCCTCCAGTGTAACTGGGAGGAAATCAGGAAAGCTCCCCACCCAGTGTCTCCTCTGCAGGCCTGCCACAACGCCTGGATTCTGTTGGTTTGCCTGTCCCTCTGAAAGCAAATCTTGCTGACCACATAACACATAAATCTCTTAACAGTTTAGAGCAGGGCATCAGTAAACGTTTTCTTTTTTTTTTTTTTTTTTTTTTGAGACAGAGAGAGACAGAGCGTGAGCAGGGGAGGGGCAGAGAGAGAGGGAGACACAGAATCCGAAGCAGGCTCCAGGCTCTGAGCTGTCAGCACAGAGCCCGACATGGGGCTCGAACCCACAGACTGTGACATCATGACCTGAGCTGAAGTCGGACTCTTAACCGACTGAGCCACCCAGGCACCCCACCAAACGTTTTCTTAAAAGGCCAGATAATAAATATTTCAGACATTGGGGGTCTTCAGGTCTCTGTCACAACTACTCAACTCTGCTGGAAGCAGCCATGGACAATATGTAAACTTTTAATGTTCCAGTAAAATTTGAATGTCATGTGGTTTTCACATGTCATAAAATATTCTTCTTTTGGTTTTTTTCCCCCAACCATTTAAAAACATAAAAACCATTTGTAGTTTACGAGCTGTACAACAAAAGGTGGTGAGCCTGATTTGGCTCACATTTTGCTGCCCTCTTTGAATTCATTTTCAGACACTCATCTTCCTAGTTGGCTGGGAAAGGGCGCTGAAAGAGTAGATTAGGGTGCAGAAAGAGGAAGCAGGTGCCTTGGGGGAACCATTGCTTACTTCATCATTTTGCCTTAGGCAGTCCTAAATATGGATTTGAAGGGAGGCTCTGGGTTGTTGGCACTTCCGCTAACGACCCCAGCCCTCCCGCCCCCAACCTGGAGGAGGTCTGAAACATGGGATTGAAATCCCACCACAAAATGAACCTCTTTGGATCCATCCATGCACCAGTGCTGGTCTTTCGAGGACCCACTTCTGTTGAGGCCTCATCTTTTCCCAAATCCACATTTCCAACTCCAGCACATAGACCTGGCCCTGACCACTGGCTCCCAAAGAGACATGCTCAGCACACGGGGAGAAGCCTCCAAGTCTGGACTGAAAGCTTTGAGTTCTCAGGGTACTGAACCAGACATAGCAGGATGGCCCCCCAAGGGCCCATTATGTGCCAGGCCCTAACCAAGTATCTTCTGTCCATTCCTTCAACATCCTATCGGTTGGATATTGCCATCCCTACTTCACAGGTGAGGGATCCTGGGCTCAGAATGACCCACTTTTGTATAGTCACAGAGCTGTAAGTGACTATGAAGAATAGGAATGGGCAAAATGTTTCACGATGCCTGTGGAACACAGATTTGGAAACAGCACCAACATTCTAGACATGCAAGTCTTCACAGTGAGATAAGCAGGGTTGGTGACCCTGCAGCGGGGCCAGTACTACCTGGAACACACCCAGAAGAGCCTACACTCATGGAAGCAGCTAAAAGACTGATGTCACCATCCCCAAATCAATCCCCTGGGACAACTGCTCCTTAGTGCCCCTGCTCCCTAGGCTGCTGCCTGTGCAGCCTGGAACCAGGATTTAACTTGGGCAACAGAAAAAGAGGAGGGGGATGGGAGGGAAGTGGGGAGCAAAGGTGCATTTTGGCTGTAGGTCTGGGCCATGTGTTGGTCTAGCCTTTACCTACAATACAATCTCTATTTTTTATTTTTATTATTATTATTATTTTTTTCAACGTTTATTTATTTTTGGGACAGAGAGAGACAGAGCATGAACGGGGGAGGGGCAGAGAGAGAGGGAGACACAGAATCGGAAACAGGCTCCAGGCTCTGAGCCATCAGCCCAGAGCCCGACGCGGGGCTCGAACTCACGGACCGCGAGATCGTGACCTGGCTGAAGTCGGACGCTTAACCGACTGCGCCACCCAGGCGCCCCTATTTTTATTATTAAAAAAAATTTTTTTTTAAATGTTTATTTATTTTTGAGAAAGAGAGACAGAGTGTGAGCTGGGGAGGAGCAGAGAGAGAGGGAGACACAGAATCTGAAAAAGGCTCCAGGCTCTGAGCTTCAGCACAGAGCCCGATGAGGGGCTCGAACCCACGAACCGCGAGATCATGACCTGAGCTGAAATGGGACGCTTAACCAACTGAGCCGTCCAGGCATCCCTACAATATCTGTTTTTATCTCTACCTGACCCCTCTGTGTAGTAGCTGTATGGGGAGACGGTACAATTAATTGGCATCCTTCAAACCTCAAAGAACTGAAAATACGCACGAAGACCGGCATGGGATTAAACATAGAGCAGAGGCTCAGAACATTCCAGTGTGTGGCCCCGGAGATCATGAAATCTTTTCCTTTACTGCCGCTTGATTTAATAACATAGGGACTGCCACAAAGCAAGCATTCACTAGATGGTTAACTAGGGTTACCGTTGATAATAATGAATACTGGCCTATCAGATCCTTACCGCTCCCACCACTAGGAGGGAGGCATCCTTATTTAACAAATGAGGAAGTTATGCTCATGGAAGCGGGGTAACGGATCCGAGTTTGCACAGTTAGCTGTGGTGGCAGTGAGCTAAGTGGGCCTCAGCGCAGAAGCTGTCCCTACCCCACAGGGAGGCAATGGAGAAACACCCCCGGCACCCCACAGAGATGAAGTCAGACTTGGCTTTATCACTCTGATTCACAAAGAAAAGCTCCCAGCTGGGGGCCATATTTCAAAAGACAATCAAAGCAGCAGGTATTGTGCAGCAGGTGGGCTTATGTGAAACCTTTCACAAAAATCTACCTTCTGATTTACGGCCTGCTCCCCCTTCGGTCTCCTCAAGGCAAGGACTGGAAATGCCACAGTCCACCAGCAAAATCTGTGCCTGCAGCTCAGCAACACTCCGGTTGGCTCCATAAAGAACATACGAGAGTGACCAGAGAAGCCGCCAGGAAGGCCAGACTGCTGCACCTGCCCTACCCAACAGGACAGATATCCCCCATCCTGCACCATTTCGTCATCAATCGTGCTGAGGAAGCGGCAGGAGAGTGGCAGGCATGACAGAGGTATAAAGGAGTGCTGGTGCAATGTGGCTAGAGGTGGATCCAGAGAGAATTATAACCGCCCAAATACTGACTCTGCAAGATGAAGAAGGAAGGGAGAAAAAGCGGGGTGGGGGCAGGAGGAGAACTGGTTGGATTTAAATCTCTTTGAGGGGCCAGATGCATCCCACCAAGTTTCCTCTTTTATTACCTTGCCCTGGACTAGGACACCTCAGCCAGAACAACCCAGATCTCTACTGGCCAAATGCCTTGTGAAGAGAGGCAGGAGAGTGGGGGGAGGAACTTTTGAGCTGACCATGCAGGCCAGCCAGGCTTAGAGCCTGCTTGGGCTTCTCTCTCTCCCTCTCTCTTTGGCCCTCCCCAGCTTGTGTGTGTGTGTGTATGTGTGTGTGTGAGCGCGCACGTGCGTGTGCATGCATGTGCCCCCCCAATAAATAAACATTAAAAAAACTGAAATAATAAAATACAAATAACCCAATGAAAACACATGCAAAGGATCTGAACAGACATTTCTCCAGAGAAGATACACAAATGACCAATAAGTTACGGGAAGAGATGCTTAACATTGTCGACCATCAGAAAAATGCAAATCAAAACCATGGTGAGATACCACTTCACAACCACTTGGAGAACTATAATAAAAAAGACAGATAATAAGTAATAAGTTTTGGTGAGGCTATGGAGAAGATGGAACTCTCAGACATTGCTGATGGGGATGTAAAATGGTGCAGCCACTTTGGAAAACAGTCTCAAAGTTTTGCTCACTCCTAGGCACATACCTAAGAGAGATAAAGCACATATGTCCACACAAAAACTTGTACATGAATGTTCCTAATAGTCAATACACAGAAGCAGTCAAAATGTCCATCAACCAATGAATGGATAAATAAAATGTGGTATATCCATACAATGGAAGATTATTCAGCCTTAAAAAGGAATGAAGTAGTGATGCATGCTACAACACGGAGGAACTTTGAAAACACGCTAAGTGAAAGAAGCCAGACACAACAGCCTGTGTATTATATAATTCCACTTATGTGAAATATCCAGAACAGGCAAATCATAGAGACAAAAGGTGGATTGGTGGCTGCCAGAAGTTGGAGACTAGGGAGATTGAGGAATGATTGCTGATAGAAATAATGTTTCTTTTTTGGGCTGATTGAAGTGTTCTGGAATTTAATAGTGGTGATGGTTGCACAGTCTTGTGAATATACTAAAATGTGTACACCTGTGCAGTTATTTAAAAACATTTTTTTAAGTTTCTTTTTTATTTTGAGAGAGACAGAGATGGTGCAACAGGGGAGGGGCAGAGAGAGAGGGAGAGAGACAGAATCCCAAGCAGGCTCCATGCTGTCAGCACAGAGCCTGATGCGGGGTTTGAATCCACAAAACCACAAGATCATGCCCTGAGTTGAAACCAAGAGTCAGATGCTTAACTGACTGAGCCACCCAGGCACCCCTGTACACTTTAATTTGGCAAATTTTGTGGGATGTGAATTATTTTGGGCCAGGGGGCATGGGCAGTGTGGTAGGCCAAAAATTGGCTTCCCAAAAGATATTCATGTCCAGTCCCTGGAACCCATGAATGTTACCTTACTTGGAAAAAGGGTCTTTGCAAATGTGATTAAGTTAATGGTGTTGAGATGAAGGAAATAATCTTCGCTGATCTGGGTGGACCCTAAATGCCATCACAAATGTCCTAACAAGAGAGAGCAGAAAGACAGCAGACACACAGAGGAGGTGGTGATGTGAAGCTAGAAGACTGGAGTGATGCAACCAAGGTATGCTGACAGCCTCCGGAAGCTGGAAGAGGCAAGGAATTCCCTAGAGCAAGATTCTTCCCCAGAGCCTCCAGTGTGGCCCTGTTGACACCTTAATGTTGGACTTCTGGCCTTGTGAAACCAGAAACTGCTGTTGTTTTAGGTCACCAAGTTTATGGTAATTTGTTACAACAGCCCCCGGAAACTGCTACAGGGAGAATGAAGGGGGACTGCTAAGGGCGCGGGTTTCTTTTGGAGTGATGAAAATGGCTGAACTCGACTGTGGTGATGGCTGAACAACTCCATGAATATGCTAAAACCGGTGCATGGTACCCTTTCTGCAGTTGACTCATGTGGCACGTGTATGGCGTATCTCAGTGAAATTGTTGTCTTAAAAAATCTGTGTGCACGGTTGGTCCCAACTGCTGAGCACAGTGCATGCCTTGAAAGAGCTCACAGAATATTTGAGCCTGGACAAATACTTCAAGCCCTCATGCTTGCCTGTAGGGCCTGGGCCTCAGGCACTAGAGGACTCTGCAGAGGTGAGTGGTTGCTCAGCGGGTGGGGAGGGCACCTGAGAAGGCTTCCTGGAGCAGCTGGCCCTTCACCAGACAGTCAGGGCGTAGGTGCTGAGGGTGTGCTATGTGGTCAGCACCGTGCTGAGCACTGTGGGAAAAGCAAGGCAAGTAGCTGACAAGTCCTGTCCTCAAGAAGGTAGTGGTCTGAGAGGGAAGGGAAGGCTTAAACTCAAGCAACGAGACATCAAGTGCTCAATGGACTGGTCTGGATCTCATGAGCTGCAGGAATCAGAGGAGGGAAGAAGTCAGTGTGGGAGAAGTATTCATTGGCTCCCAATGGCTACACAGCTAAGGCTAGCGTGAAATAAGCCTCTTCAAATGGCTGAGGTGTATCGGTACACATTCACATCTGTGGTAGGCCTACACAAGGGGCATAAGCATTCAGTCATTTGGAAGTGAGTTGGAAACCCAACGAATCAGCATTTAGAACTAGTTAATCCTTGCCTTCCACCCTTGTGAATGGGTAACTTGGTTGTAGGGGAGGGGAGCAAACACAGGGCTTCAGGGCTGCTGCAGTGGGGACTTCTTGTTACTGCCCCAGCCACATCAGGGCTCTCCTGCCAAGGCAGGCACCTGGCTAACGGGACACCTTACTTGCTGACGCTCTTGAGGTGAGCATGGGGAGCCCCACAGCCCTGCCGCCCATCTTCTTTCCCACCTCTGTGACAAGGCCCATCTCGGGGCTAGCAGCTAAAGACACAGGCTTCACACAGTGGACTGGATCCACATTAAGTCCCAGGCTTCGAGGACTTCTTCAACCGTACTGATTAAAATGAAAATGCCAACATTGACTTGTTCCAGATGCCAACCTTGAAAACTGCTTCAGACCATGGATTAGACAGTCTGATTCTAAACTGTCATGGGGAAGATGCCCTCTAGACTAAGGCCACTGGTCAAGTCTCCTTCCTGAGAGAGCCCAAGTCAGCACAGTAAATGCTGAGTAAATGGAGATGGGTTGGATGTTCCCTGCCCCTAGCTCTGGAGAACCCAGTTTTGAGCCTTTGTCAAACTCCCTCAACCTTGCCATTCAACCATCTCTCTGTCCATCCACCCACCCATTCACCCATCAATTCAAGCTTCTCTCTGCCCATAGTACTTAATGTCACCTGCTGTGTGGGGGGCACTGTGAGAAACACAAGGAAAACCCCAGTCCCTTCTCTCAGAGACAGAAGAGTTTAGTCAGAGATGAGCTGACACATACGAAGGGTCATGAAACAGTCTAAGATGGCGTATCGTGATGGGACTGACGATATCATTAGTAGCAGCAATGAAACACTAGAAAAGGGAAAAAAAAGGTGGAGAGTGGGAGGAGGGAGCTTCATGGAGGGGAAACCTGGGCAGGCCAAGCGTAAGGGGCCATGCACGGCTGGGACGAAAGGGAGGAGCAGGGAGATTAGGCCTACCCCTGAGGAGGGGTGTCCGCCAGGGGAGGTGGAGGTGTAGCCGGAGGGCCAGACAGGCTGGAGCAGATGCCGGGAGGCAAAGGCAGTGTTTGAGTGAGGGAGTATTACTGTGCCTTCTTTTTTCTGAGCGAAAATATTTTAAGGTTGCACGAGGCTGTTTCCAGACCACTTCATTATTTTTGGTCTTCTCCATACACTTCTTTACTTCCCCTCAGCAGAGCAAGAGCCTGGATTTTAGTCATGAGAAACAAGTGTGGAACTGAAGCTTGGTTCAACTGCTGACTCTGCCATTCAGTTCTTCCTGAGGCTGCCAGAGCCCCTCTGTCCCTTGCCTCTCCTGACCCTTGGCCCTAGAGCCCATGGCTCTCTGCTCTTCAGGGCCAGCAGAGCCAGCACTCAGAGGTGGTTTCCTGGCGTGGCAGTCAGTGACAGGACTTCATGGCTATACCAAAGGTCATTTTCTCAGCCTTTACCACCAAACAGAGCTCCCCAGTGACCCTTACCCGAGACAAATGGCCCAGAGGAAGGTCCGTGTCCTAAGGAAAGAAAAGGGGTGACATCTCCAGTTCTGAAGAACCCAGCAGGAAGTCTGGGTAGGGGAACATGGGTATTTGTGATATTAGCCTCTGTTCTTTACCTGAATATTTAAACAATTTCATCAAAGAAGAACCAAATGTGCTGGTTAGTGCTCTCAAGGGAAGCCCCAGCCCCAGCCCCAGCCCCTGCCCCAGCATGCACTGGGGCAAGTGCAAGGAGCGCATACAGCACAGACTACTGCCCACCCACTCACTGTTCCAAGTCTGTGTGCCTAGGCTACAGCCAGCCCTTCCCTTACACTCCCAACCTGGCCACGGTATTAAGTCTGGAGGGGAACTCTTCCTCCTACTTCTTTTTCTGCTTTTTTTTTTTGTTGTTGTTCATTTATTTTCGAGAGAGAGAGAGAGAGAGAGAGACACGGAGTGTGAGTGGGGGAGGGGCAGAGAGAGAGGAGACACAGAATCCGAAGCAGGTTCCCGGCTCTGAGCTGTCAGCACAGAGCCCGAAGTGACGCTCGAACCCACGAACTGTGAGATCATGACCTGAGCCGAAGTTGGATGCTTAACGGACTGAGCCACCCAAGCACCCGTTTTGGTTTTTGTTTGTTTGTTTCTTTGTTTGTTTAAGCCCTGAGAGTTATTGTTTAGAAGAGAGTACACAAGGAGGCAGAACCCAACCAAACACAGAGCTCAAGGGTTCTAACGCCCCAAAGGGCCCCTCAGAAGCTTCTAGACAGGGGTGCAAATAAACTGTTTGGTGTCCACACAAGTCTGGTATGGCTTATATGGTTTTTTAAAAGTCAGGAGATTTCTCATAAAAAATCTGAGTTGCTAGCATCATTTGAAAATTCAGAAAATTAGAACCTGGTGTCCTAGGCCTGCACTTTAATGTGGTAATAGATGCCTGGAGCACAACAATGGCTCTGCTCTACAGGAGGCATCAGTGCATCCAGTCTGGGACGACCCTTGCTGCCTCCCACTCACTCCTGTAGGCATGTGAGTTTCTGACTCCTACACCTGAGTACTGAGGAAGGCAGCTAACCCAGATCCAGCCCCTCATCTTCATAGACCAAGACTATCTACCAAAGCTGTCTGCTCACCAGTCTGCCTCTGGGGCTCTCTGGGCCTTCCCCCCTCCCTCCAACTCTCATGGCTTCGGTTTCCTCATCATCCCCTGTCTAATAGATCTGCTTCCTCATCCTGACTTAGCCAGACCTACTCGTCCCTTGGGACCTGACTCAGGTCTTGTGGTCTGGATTTTTCTAGCCCTCTGTGACCTTTCTCTGCTCATATCTGCACAGCACTCAGTATGCTGACAGATGGTGAAAGAGGGCATTCTGTAGCTGAGCCCCATGTCTTTGCTTTTCCCACGATCATCCATAAAGCAGCACTGGGCACACAGCAGATACCATCCACTTGGCACTTGATTAGAGTCATGTACTAAGCAATTTACTTAGGACTTGTGTTTCCCCGGGAAATCTCCAACACTGCAAGACTCAGGCACATATAGACAGAATAATTGTTGCCATTCTACATTTGAGGTTATTGAGCGTTAAGGAAGTCACTCATTCAAGATCACACAGGTTCGCGGTAGGGCCAGATACAAACCCAGGCTTGTCTGACTCCAGAGCTTATATTCTTGACCATTTTGCTAAGCCAACTATAAATGTTGAATGAACATATGGAGGGATGAGTAGACTGATTAATTTCATATAATCATATTTTTGCTCCCACCATCCATTCTTTGTCTTTCAGCCTCCCGCTCAGTGCCCCAGGAGGCTGACTTTATGGACTGTGCTACCCAGGTTTCCTCACCACCTGGCTTCTGGCAGGATTTATACCATGGGGAGGGAACACAGAATTTGGAGGGGAGAAAGAGAGAGAAGTGGGGTTTTTCTTTCCCACACTCTCCCCTGTGAGTCGCCAAGGTTCTGGCATGGCTGCGCCCCTCCCAGTTTAGCTCTTCTTGGGTTCAGGAACCCCCATTCCGTCTGCTTTCAGGGTGGTGGGGGCAGTAATACTAGTCTCTGGGTGCCTCAACATCACTTGCTGCTTCCCTCCACCTAGTGGTTCTCAACCACAAGCAGAGACAATATTGCCCTGTAGGGGACATCTGTCAATGTCTGACACATTTTTGGTTGTCAAGTCAGAGGAGGTGGTGGCTGGAGGCCAGGGATGCTGCTAGCTACCCTGTGATGCACATGATACCTCCCGCCTCCCCCAAATGTCAGTAGTACTGAGGTTGAGAAGCCCTGCCTTAGCTCTGCCCACAACCCTGCACAACTGTAAATAGTCCCTTTGATGAAGTCTCTCCACGTAAACAGTCTGGTAGGTGGATGGATGGAACTTTCCAATGTTCATCAGGAAAACAGGGGCCTGGGTCTCTATTTGGGGCACATAAGAAGGAGCTCATCTCCTCTCATTTCCACCCCCCCCCCACAAGGCAATCCCTAGCTCCCCCCACTCCTCATCAGCTCTCTGGGCAGAAAGGTGGTAACAGGTGAAAAGCAGCCACTTGAGATGAATAGCTTATTACAGAGCCCTTTCTGTCTGGAGGTGGAAACATTTTCCAGGTCTGAAGGGAAAGGATAAAAACACCACTGGAAATTCTAAAAATAGTTGGGGGGGGGGGGAAACCTTTCAAATATTAGTAATTTGCTTTTTCTTAATTTTCTAGCCATTTTTATACAGAACAAATGGCCTGGGTTCCCCCAGAGTTCCTGCAGACCTAGCTCCCAAAGGCTGACACCCCCACAGAAGCAGTCATAACCCTGGTGCAAACATTTTCCTGGTTGACCCGTCATGAAACCAAATCCTTGGTTTTCATTTGAAAGAAAAGATACGTATTTTTAAAAACCTGTATTTTTAAAGTTAAAAAAGCTATAATTTAAAAAATGTGGGCCCACCTCAAATCACTGGGTAAATATATATATATTTTCCCCTAATTTTAAAAATGGATCCAGCCAACATGAATAAAAACAAACAAGCATTTCATATGAATTACAAGTGTGCATTTCTTCCTTAGGAGGGCCATACTTCACTGAAAAGGGGTTGATAAATTAAATTACAGCTGGTTAATAGTACACTCAGCTCAAAGCTTATAAAAATGCTTACAATTGTTCACTTCCAACCACACCAAAGAATGAGGAGTGGATTGAAACGAACGTCACTCTCAGGCAACAATGCCTGTGACAAAAGCTGGGTTCTCCTGGGGGCATTCAGTCTGGGGAGAAGGGGAGCACCATCCACCCGTCTAAACCTTTCAGGGTACCTGGTTATACCCAATTTTGTGCGCAGCTCACTGTCCTGTTTCTTGCGGCTACCTCCTAAGTCAGTGGGAAAGAGTAAGGTGCATGTGAGCTTTGTCCATGGCCGCTCCAGAGCAGGCTAATGAAGACCTTTCCCTGGAGCCCTGGTGTGTGACAGGGTCACAGGGTGAGGAGTGAGTTAGGTCCAGTCCAGAGATGCTCTGGACAACAGCATCCGGCCCATGCTTGACACCCTTGCGCAAGGTGCGACCCTCGCCAGCAGCACTTCCCCTGCGCTCTGCCTGTTCCTCGGTGATTTTACTCTGTTGGGCCTCCCAAAGTGTTCAATCACCTCCGCCTCTTCGTGAAAGGTAAGCACCTTGCACTTAGGTCACTCATCCCAAAGCACTCCTGGAAGGCGCAATCTGAGTCCTTCTCCCCATCTCCCTGACACTGCTGGATGAGCCAGTGAGGAGGTCGAGTACAATGAGGATGCCTATAGACTGAGACGCTGTCCTGGGGAGGGAGGTGGCACTGGGCAACTCGAGCTCTCCTTCTGCAATTAGCCTCCTCTTCCTCTGGGCAGAGTTCAAGTGTTCTGCAGACACATTCCATATTCCTCAGGGACCAGCCTGGATCCTACTATTTCTCTTCTCCCTTTCCTTGAAGTCATTCCAGTTTTCTTTTCTTTTTTTTTTCAACGTTTATTTATTTTTTTTGGGACAGAGAGAGACAGAGCATGAACGGGGGAGGGGCAGAGAGAGAGGGAGACACAGAATCGGAAACAGGCTCCAGGCTCTGAGCCATCAGCCCAGAGCCCGACGCGGGGCTCGAACCCACGGACCGCGAGATCGTGACCTGGCTGAAGTCGGACGCTTAACCGACTGCACCACCCAGGCACCCCAAGTTTTCTTTAGTTTATTTCACGACTGGAACTTGTTAAAGGAAATTTCTTCTCAGCCTGAGCTCTGAAGACTGACTAGCTCCTTCTGAGTTCTTCCTAAGCTTCTCTGACCCTCAGCGCCACTCTCCACCCACCATATTGCCTACCTTGGTCCCCTACTCCCTATCTTCAACCCTTTCAGCTTATTCAAATAGGGCTTGAGGTGGGAGAGAAGAAGAAACCAAATGGCTGATTTATTTCAGCAAAGCTGTCATGAGCACAAGGCGCTGTGCCAGCCAGAGGCCAGAGCTCCCCAGAACTCATGTCCAATCTAGGCATGGGGCATGCAGTACCGAGCACAAGATGGGGGTCTGCCCAGCTCCCCCAACACACCCGTGGGCTATGGAAGGTCATGGCTACAGATGGTTCTGAAGTGTAACTGAAGACTAGAAATTTGAACTCAGAAAAATTCAGGAAGATAATTTTTGTCTCTTGAGGGCATTACCACTACCATCTCCCAGCCTTATTCCGAATCCAGAAAGCTCTCTCACTCTCAGGCTTTTACAGCTCTAAACAGAACAAAAACAGTCATTGGTAATATAGCATGTTCATCAAGGTATAAATGATTCCTAAAGTCACAAAGTGATTTTAAGATTCATAAACAGTGCTCAAAATGTTAAGCACTGGTGATTTCAAAGTTTCTGGAAATATTAATTTATTTTTGATGTTTATTTTTGAGAGAGAGAGACAGAGAGACCATGAGCAGGGGAGGGGCAGAGAGAGAGGGAGACACAGAATCTGAAGCAGGCTCCAGGTTCTGAGCTGTCATCACAGAGCCCGATGCAGGGCTCGAACTCATGAGCCTTTGAGCTGTGAGATCATGACCTGAGCCGAAGTTGGCCGCTTAACCGACTGAGCCCTCAAAGTTTCTGGAAATTTTAGATTTTGAAACTAAGTTCACTCCCAGACCCCTGTGGCCAGGACCCCCCACCAGCCTCCCTTGAATTACTGCCCACCTCCAGAGGCATTGGAAAGCACCTGTTGCCATGGCCCTGGGCTGATGGAAGCGGGGTGGCTGAGGCTAGAGAAGGCTGGGGTGAGGGAAGGGAAGGGAGAGACCACAGAAAAACCTCTCTTCAAGAACAAGCCAAGGAAGAGATAACAATTCAGAGAATACGGGGCAGTGAGTTACTTGTGTTTTTAGCCAACTAAAAAAAGGAGAACAGATCAAACTGTTGCAGGTTGGATTTAAACTAGCTGCTAGGGAGGTGCCTGGGTGGCTCAGTTGGTTGAGGATCTGACTTTTGATCTCAGCTCAGGTCTGGATCTCAGGGTTGTGAGTTCAAGCCCCACATTGGGCTCCATGCTGGGCTTGGAGTCTACTTAAAAAAATAATTAAATTAGCTGCTAGGAAGGGTGGCTGGGTGCTCTGAGGCTTCAGAGCCCATTGCCCAGAAGGGTCCACTATTTCTTTCCTTTCAGAACCAGTCTTTGATGGGAAGGGTGGGAGGGAGGATAGAAGGAAGAGGAATTCTGGGAAGAAGCGGATTGGTTTTGACCTTGAGGATGTTTTGATCTTGCCATGAATGTCACTGCTAAAAATAATCAACACCCAACTAAGCCAACAATGGTTAAATAGCACACGATAAATTCCACAACAACTGACCAAAGAAATCATTTTGTTAGTAACACTGAAAACTGCAAATAATAGCAATAACAATGACAATGGGGATAATGCAAGTTGATGGAAACACACATTAGAAAATATAGAACTGATGAGATTTAAACTCGGGTGTGGTAAGACTCTTACTGACTAAAATTTGACCAAAAAAAGAAAAAAATCAAGTCTTTATTGTTAAATTTACACTTAAATTTAACAGAGCTGACACTTAAGAAAATAAGGGAGAACATCAGAAATGGTTTAACGGCTCCATGTAGAAAACTGATCAAGGAATGAAACTAACTTGATGGGAGTTACACCAGAAAAGAATTTCTTGATGAAAATTAACCAATGTTGGCATAATTCAGATGAAAAAATGCATATTTAGCTAGAATTTCTGACTGTAGTCCTCCATCAAGAAGGAGCAGTCTGGCATGCATCCACAACCTGTCCCTGAACTCACCTCTTACCTCTTAACCGACGGGAATCTCCGGCAGTGTGTGCGGTGCTCTGGAGCCCCGGGGCCTTCTGAAGCCCTCTCCTCTGCGTGCAGGTAGTGGACCTGACGACGGCAGTCAGTCTCCCATCCTCACTGCCTCTCCTAGGACCACCCTCCCCCATCGTGTTTTAAGAGCATTGGTAACCTTCTGACCAGCCCCCTTGCTTCCAGTTTTGTCTTCCTCTCCTCCAAGGCATCCTCTTCCACCCTGTAGTCAAGACGATCCCTCTAAAGCCTCCTTTTATAAAAACCCTCAGTGGCTCCACAAGGCCTGAGTTTCCCAATTCCTCAGCCTCAAGGACTCTTTCTGCCTGGATCCCCTGCCCCATCATTAGAGGGACAAATGAGTCTATAGCTTTCCTCTATCACTCCTCCATCACCAGTAGAGTGGCCATAACAGCTTTGGGGGTTTTAGGTTTACACATTCCTTCATTCTGGACAACTGAGTTCCTTTCTCGATCAATTCTTCCCCTGCCTTGGTCCAGTCTTCTTGTGGCCCCAGATCCCTTTAGCATCCTATCTCTTCCCAGATTGTCTTTCTTCTGATTTCCAGCATCTCTTTGGTGACCTTACTCACTTCCAGAGAGACTCCTGGCTTCTCAGCCTTACTCTTTCAGTTTCTTTCCAGATCTAGCAGGATGAGGTCAATGTGTCTTGGGGGCTGGGGCTGGGGTGGTAGATGCCTACTGTTCCTTGACAGAACAGACCCAGGAGAATGCCCATCAAGAAGGGACTTCCAGGGGCTCCTGGCTAGCTTAGTCGGTGGAGCATGTGACTCTTGGTCTTAGGGTTGTGAGTTCAAGCCCCACGTTGAACATAAAGCTTACTTATAAAAAAAAAAAAAAAGAAGGGACCTCTAGTTCCTCAAAAAGTTAAACACAGAATTACTATATTATGCAGCAATTCCACTCCTAGGTATATACCCAGAAGAACTGAAACCACATACTCAAATAAAAACTTTATATCTATGTTCATAGCAGCATTCCTCACGGTAGCCAAAAGGTGGAAACAACTCAAATGTCCATCAATGGGTGACTAGATGCACAAATGTGGGACATCCATGCAAGAGACTAGCACTCAGGCATAAAAAAAAATGAAGTACTGATATATGCTACAACATGGATGAACCCTTAAACATGAAATACCCAGAACAGGAAGAGTCAGAGACAGGAAGCAGACTGGTGGTTGCCAGGGGCTGGGAGGAAAGGGGAGGACAGGGAGTGATTGCTTAAGGGACATGGGCGTTTTTGGGAGGCGAGGGAGCATGATGAAAATGCTCTGGGACTAGATAGTGGTGATGGTTGCACAATATTATGAATGTACGAAATCCCACTGCATTTACACTTTAAGATGGTTAATTTTATGTTAGGTGTTTCACCTCCATAAAAAAGAAAAATACAAAAAATAAAGGAGCTCCTTGGGGATGTAGCCAGAGAATGTGCCAAAAACAGAGGATGGCAGGTGATTCAGTTCTGCGCCTCTATGAGTTTAAGAAAAGGGGGTGGGTAAGAAAGACCCTCTTCAATGAGTCGTGCTTCCCAGGACACACTTCTCCAAGACTAAACCTGAGCAGGGGTGTGAGGGGTGGATAAAGGTACACATGGGGGTTAAACGAGGCACACACGGGACTAGCCCTCCCTCCTGCTGCTGGGCTGGGATCATACAAGGATGAGAGGTTTAAGACTTGTGAGGACTGGAGAAAGGTGGCAAGCCTAGGAGGGTGGTCTGAATAGCCACTGATGAGGGAACCCGTGCTTTCCTGCACGTTTGGTAATAAAGCAAGACATGTTATGTCTAAAAGCACCTGCAAGGTAAAGCTCATATGTAAGTGGATCTCGTGAAATAGAGTTTTATTCAGAGAGCAGAGATCGGATCACAAAGCTGCAAGGAGAAATCTCTTTACCCGAATTACACAGACCCACTTGTCTGGTTTCCATTTCATTGCCTGAGTCTGTTTTATAGTTGTGCTTTTTCATGAGAGCTTTTAAGGGAGGCTATTCCCTGACGTCATGAAAAAAAAAATGTCCGAATACAATCACATTACTGAGCAGTGCTTTTGGAAAAGAACACAGTCACGCAGCTCGCTGGTGTCCTGTTTCTCTCCCTTTAAACCCATCTGTCTGCTCTCTCAAAGCAAAAGCTGCAATCCCAGCTCTCCCGGTCCCTCTATCCACCATTGTGCCCGGTGGCACCAACGCTGGAAATGCACACGTCACAGTGTGCTCCCCGAGCAGAAGGGGTGGGTGGGCTGGCAGGGGGGGTGTCCGGTTGGGGCATGCCCGGCACCAGCGCCCAGTCCTGAGCCACCGTGTCTAATGCTGCATATCCTACAATCAAGGTGAGGGAACAGAGCCCCCATCTATTGGCTTTTCCAGGAATCTACTCAAACCTCCTTCCCACTTCCTCCCTTACGCAAAAGCCTTCTTCAGACTTGCCCCAGGCTTGGGAATGAGTTTTCTTAAAAGCTATTATGAAAAACATCTCTTCTCAATCAAAATCTGTTCTACCATGAACAACTACTCCACTTTTTTCAACCTTGGCCCGTTTCTTCCTCCTCCTGGAAGAATACTCCTCACTTTCCAGTAGAAGCTGTTTCTTCTTTCCCTCAGTCTCTGACTCAGACAGATGAGCCCCTCCTTCTGCCACTTGTAGACAGCCCTCGCTCCTTCTCTCTCAACAATGTGTCTTCCCTTGAAGCCCATTATAGCCGCATCCCCGTTTTTGTTAACTTCAGCTAGAGACCTGGCCTGTCTCAGTGACGCGGAGTCATTGCCAGCCCACTGGTGACTTCCACACCTGTAAAGATGTCTCTGCCAGTATTCGGGTGCACCATTCTGCAACCTCCTCGATTCCAATGCTTTCCACCTCCAATTTCCCTCTGCTCATAACAGGCCTGACAGCATCTGAGAGCTTGTTATTCCTTAGAATGGTTTCAACCTCAAGACCTCAAGTTCTAAGTCTTTTCATCACTTTTAAATGAACATCACCATCACCAACATTCAGTGAGCACTTACTACGTGTGAGCACTGTCATAAGTACCTCATATGTATTAATTACAACGAACTTCTGAAGGTTTTATGAGCCTCATTTTATAAACAAGGTAAGCGGAGAAACAGGTTAGGATATGGGATTTAAACCACGTATCACACACCATGTGGCCTTTCTAATATCCCCAACACAACTGTTTAACCTTCTATTTCTTCCACTGAGACAACCCCCTCACACATCTCTGACCACATCTTGGACTCTGCCTCCTCTCTGAGGCTGTCACTTGCCTTTCTTTACATACCCTGGGCTCCCTTGGTCTGTGATGCTCTTCTCGCCCCCAACCCCCACGTCAAGTTGACCTTCGGCCAGGCTCAACGGCGCTCCATAACCATCTCTGCTCAAACCAGGTCACTACTCTACTCTGCGCCAATTCTAGCCGAAGAGACGCGGGACACTGATTAGGCTCTCCATAATTCAAGCTATTTAATCTCAGCTGGCCTCCCACTGGCCCCTGGCAATTCTTTCATTCATTTTTTTTAATGTTTTTTTTTTTTTTTTTTTTTAGAGAGAGAGAAATAGAGACAGGGAGGGGCAGAGAGAGAGAGAATTCCAAGCAGGCTCTGCACTGTTAGTGTGGAGTCCTATGTGGGGCTCGAACTCATGAACCATGAGATCATGACCTGAGCTGAAATCGAGTCGGATGCTTAACCACCTGAACCACCCAGATGCCCCTCATTCATTTGACTCCTAACTGAACCTCTAAATGAACTGTTTCAACCTTCTCCCTGTCCCTGTATCCCACTCCCTAACCACTCATTCTTACAGATAATCTTGTCTTCCGCAAAGGATATTCAACCTAAGCTCAAACTTCTGTCCTCCCTAACTTCAAGATTCCTCTAATGATTCTTTTTGAAACATTAACTTAAGGCAGAACAGGGTCTAAGAAATGTTGTCTTAGGACAAGATAGTAATGTTAATATTTATACGAGAGATAGCCCTGGAGAGGGAGGAGAGCCTAAAGACACACGGGAGAAATGGACATCATGGCTGGATAAAGGTCATGGGGAGGGCATCGGGTGCTTCGTGAAGAATGTGTGGAAGTAAAGGGTTTTTTTTTTGTTTTTTGTTCTTTTTTTTCTCTGAGTTTGAAACAGGGAGGAAGAGAAGATGGATGTTATTACAGGGTGGCCTCCTACTTCTGAACTCCTTGAAGTTGGCTTCTGACCATCCTACTACTGGACCTTCTTTCTCAACTCTCCATTCTGACATTTTCTCAGTCCCTTTCCTCCTTGATCTGGTCTTTTGACAGTGTTTGGCATGGCTCACCAACCCTGTCCTCTTGATAGGTTTTCCTTATGTGTGTTTCATGACAGTGGAACCTCTTGATTTTCTTGATGAGTCTTCGTTACTTCCTTTGCCAGCTACCCTCCAAAACTATTATGATGGTCTCCTAAGAATGCGTTTCTCTCTCTCCCTACCCCCAATCCACCCATTTACCTCCCTCATTCATTACATATTTATTGAGCCCCTACCATGTGCCAAGCACATGGCAATTATTAAACTGTAGCTGAATTAATCTCAATGCATAGTTCTGATCACTATTCGTTCAGAAATTTTTACTGGTTCTCTGTTGCAAATGATATCCAGATTCTTTGGCCTGGTACTCCAGGTTTTAGTGGACATCTGTTGTTTCTGTGGCCTAGCTTCCATTCACCTTCTCTGGATAACGGTACCCCACTCTCCCCCAAGAGCCAGCCCCTCCATGTCTTTTAGTCTATGTGGTTTTGGTGGGGCTAGCCTTACTTCACACTCTAGGCATGGGCTCTTGCCCCAGGTCTAAGCCAATCAGGGCATCATGGCCCCTGACTCAGAGATTGATTCTGGGATGGGCCTGGAACCCAATGGCAGCCATTAAAAGAGCATTTAAGGGGAGCCTGGGTGGCTCAGTTGGTTAAGCATCTGACTTCGGCTCAGGTCATGATCTCACGGCTTGTGGGTTCAAGCCCCAGGTTGGGCTCTGTGCTGATGTCTCAGAGCCTGGGGCCTGCTTCAGATTCTGTATCTCTCTTTCTGTCTGCCCCTTCCCCATTCACGTTCTCTCTCAAAAATCAACAAACATTAAAAATAAATAAATAAATAAATAAATAAATAAGCATTTAAGAGTAAAGGAACTTTATTGACACAGGCCTCAAAATAAATGATGATGTAAAGGCCAAAGCTGCTGCAGCCATCTTGTAACTCCAAGGGCAGTGAGAGCCTACCTTAAAACAGAACGAACTGAAGAACAGAGGGGAGAGAAACCAGGTCCTTGGGATACTGTTTGAGGCCTTGAATTGTGGCACATGTGAAGCCAGCACTAGCTCCAGAATTCTCATTTACGTGACCCAATATGCCTCTCTGTGCTGAAGTGGGTTGGGTCAGACAGACTCTGTGACCTTTGCGCGTGTGTCAGTCCTGCTTGATCCAGAGGTCCTCCACTGCATCCTGGCCCCATCTTACCTCACCCTACTTGTTCACGTCACACTTGTACTATACTAATTTATTCCTCTTCTGAACAGGCCTCATACTTGGCCACCCCTGTCTTTCTGGAATGTCCCCCATCTTTCCTCATTGGAATCATACCTACCCTTTAAGGTCCAGTTCTAATGAACTTTCCTCCAAGTGGCCATTTTTCTCCAATTTCCCCCAATCACAAATGTTAAAATATACAACCAAACGAACAAAAAATGACACAGAGAGGGGTGCCTGGATGGCTCAGTCCGTTAAGAGTCCAACTTCGGCTCAGGTCATGATGTTGTGGTTCGCGAGTTCGAGCCCCCTGTCGGGCTCTGTGCTGACAGCTCAGAGCCTGGAGCCTGCTTCAGATTCTGTGTCTCCCTCTCTCTCTCTCAAAAATAATAAACATTAAAAAAAATGACACAGAGAAACAGGGCCCAAGGTAGGTAGGGTGCTCCAAACTGATATGCAGAGCTGGGTTCCAACAATCATACCCATCATCCCTCAGGGCTGGGGACTTGTTTTCCCCATCTTCCCACTGGTCTAAAATCTCTGCTTCCGACCTTCCTTGGCTCATCATTTTCCAAAAAGTTTTCCTTGGGGCACGGAAATGTGAATAGATATTTAAAATAGATATTTTTAGATATCTTTTTAGAATGTGAATAGATATTTAAAACAAAACAAAACAAAAGGAAAAACCTCCAAACTCCAAAACCAACCAGAGGTTAAAACAAAAGATTTGGCTATTAAATAAGTTTGGAAAATTCTGGGTTAAACAAAGGTTTTTTGTTTGTTTGTTTGTTTGTTTGTTTTAAATGCAGGCAGTGCGGGTGGGGGCAGGGTATGTAGCCTTTCTCCCACTTACCCATAAAACAGGTACCAGTGCAGAAGGAAGTGCCACATTCTTCCCTGCAGACATGCTTCAGGGTTTAAGGGAGTGCGGGTTATTTTATATACACATATAAATACCCTATCCTTTGTTCAAGGTGCCTATTTGCTCTGCACAGTGACTATTATGAACACAGAAAACTGTTCATTGTTAAATATGGCATGCTAAGTGGTTTTGCTTTCTGGCAAATCTCCAAACCATAATTATTAAGGGACTCAAACTGCTGAGGAATTCTTGGGTTACAAGTGGCTTTGATCCTGCTTCTGCCTACTTTCCCTGACCCGAATTTCCACGGGCGTGGCAGATTCTTGTTGTTTCTCACTGCTGAGGGGCAGCGAGCTTCGAAGGTGAGGAGTGAACAGAACTCCCAGGTGACCGGGGCTTGGGCCCCACGACAATGGAGATGAGGCCCTGGCTAAATCTCTGTGCCTTTCGGAGCCCCAGATGGCTGTAACCAAGGGAATGCGCGGGATCTGTCCAAGATCGGAGTCGGAATGCTGTGGCCTCTACGATTCAGTTTCCCACACACTCCGGGAACCCAGATTCTTCAGCCTCACTCATTACCGGGTTTCCAGCTGGGATAAAGCCTCCCGTACTAGTCGGCTGACAGGACTTTGCTCAGCAAAAGGCCATGGGCTTCGGGCGGGTGAGGCTTTGTTATTTTATTCCCATCAAAGTCGAGAGATCTGATCCAAAATTCTTTGTGCCGCCATTTGGCAAGGGTTGACCTCCAACTCACATAGCTGTCTCCTCTGCAGAGTGAAGGAGACACCTCCACTCAGTCACTCAGTCTTAAACCGTTAGGTCAAACTTTTCAAAGAGCCAAACTCCTTTCTACTGAAATATATGATGAAATGTCAAGGGGGACATATCTATTCCTTTAGCTTCTTTTAAATTTCCCCCTGCCTGGAAGGAGAGATAGGAAAGAACACTCAGATGTTTAGGAGTCCATGACAGAAGGAATAAAAGACACCTTCAAAATAAAGTGGCAAGGTTTTCTAATCAGGTGAAGGAGAAGGATTCTATCACCAACAGCAAGTTTCTGGCTTTCCAACATTAAAAAATATCATTTAGGGGCACCTGGGAGGCTCAGTCGGTTAAGTGTCTGACTCTTGATTTCTTCTCAGGTCATGATCTCACAATTCATGAGTTCAAGCCCATGTCAGGCTCTGCACTGAAAGCATGGAGCCTGCTTGGGATTCTCTCTCTCCCTTTTTCTGACCCTCCCCTGTTCACTCTCTCTCTCTAAAAAACAAAACAAACAAACAAACAAACAAAACCCTCAGGAAACAAAAAACCAAAAAATATCATTTAGCATTTGGATTGGGGATGGAACTATGTTCACTTTTTGACTCTTGTTTTTTTTTTTTTTTAAATTTTTTTTTTTCAATGTTTATTTATTTTTGGGACAGAGAGAGACAGAGCATGAACGGGGGAGGGGCAGAGAGAGAGGGAGACACAGAATCGGAAACAGGCTCCAGGCTCCGAGCCATCAGCCCAGAGCCTGACGCGGGGCTCGAACTCACGGACCGCGAGATCGTGACCTGGCTGAAGTCGGACGCTTAACTGACTGCGCCACCCAGGCGCCCCTTACTCTTGTTTTTATTCATATTTTTATACAGCCTTTCTGTAAGACATACGGGTACTCCCATTTTACAGATGACAAAACTGAGGCCAAGAGAGTAGAAGCAACTAGTTCAGGATAGAGGCGACTCCCTGACTCCCAGATCACTATTCTCTCTGCAAGATGGCACTGCCATTCAAAGCTCTGCTTCCCAGACGGGAAGGCACCTTCTGGGTCATGGTCCCTCCACTGGTGGGGGCAGAGCAGGGATGGAGAAAAAAAGGGCAGGCAGGGAGAGGATAGGAGAAACATAGGCATTGGAGTCCCTCAGGGCAGCGACTAGAAAACATAGGTTCTGATTCAGGGGGAGCTCAGAGAATTGCCCGACCCCCATTCATTTTGGGGAGGAAACCAGAATAAAGTTGCCTTGGAGAGGCAGAGAATGGAAGCAGAAGGACACTGGGGCCCTAGTTATTAGCCACAAACCATGCTCTTCGCTGTCTTTTAGAGGCGGCTTCCTGTTGGGAAGGAGTCAGGTGATCAATCACAAAGGGGAGAGAGCTGCACTCTGCTCTGGGCAGCTGGGCCCAATGCCAAAGGCAAGGCTTTACCAGTACAAGAGGCTTCTGAGCCCCTTCTCCCCTGAATGCATCAACTTAGCAGGCCCCCCTCTGTCCCCCATTCCAATCTCTCCCACTGTCACTGTGCCCTGCTGGCACCCATCTTAGGAAGATGCATATGAATTCACTCTGGAAATGGGGGGGACCTTTTTTCTAGCTCAAGGTGAATGAAGGTCAATGATTCACACAGCTAAAAATGAACTTAAGGCCACCTATCAATAAAGGGAAAATGAAACACACACAGAAAGTTAAATTCCTCTGCTGTTTAAATTACAGCAAGGAACATAAAACCTTATTTAGTAATTATAACCAACACTCAAATATGTAAACTTTAATTACATGTTACGGGCCAGCGAGAGCAAAACGAGGAAAAAGGAGAAGTGAGGGTAGGGGAAAGCCACAGACTAAAAGAGAGGAAGCCAAGAGGCAGGAAGTGAGGCAAAACTCAGAAGTAGGGAAGCACGTGAGTGGTGGGAGGGGGGAACGGGGCGGGGGTAGGCACAAACAGGGTGATGGGTGGGGCGGATCAGGAGGCTCTGGGTGTGAGGGGCTTGTGGGTAACTAGCACTTCAACTCCTACCGATCTTCACCCTTCAACTTTCAGATGTCCCCTCTTGGAATGGGGGAGCCACAGGAGCCCACTGGACTAGAAGTGCTGGATTAAATGGAGGACACCCAGTTAAATTTGAACTTTGGATAAACAATGAATAACCTTTTAGCATAAGTGTGTCCCAAATATTGCACACTTACACAGAAAATATTATTCGTGGTTCATGTGAGATTCAAATTTATATATTTGCATATTTATTTGCTAAATCTGGCAACCCTACACTGAAGGTCAAACCATTCTTTGGACCAAAGCCCCACTGGCCAGTATTTACACTGATGGGGGCAGAAATCAAGCTGAAGGTCACTTTTAGAAATGAGAAGCAGCACAGAAGTTTTGCTAGCAGGATAGGAAGCAGCGACTGGAAGATCTCAATCCTTGAGCTTTATATCCTCCTCAAGCTGTTTATTTCCTGCTATCCTTCTCCACTACCGCTAAGGCTGTTGGCTCCTCTCCCTTCCAAAGGGTTACAGAGACTAAAAAGAGTAACTCTACACATGCTTATGTTGGGACTGTGGGTAACTTGGCTGGTGTGCGGCCTCCTGAAGATTCTGGAAGATTCTGGAGGCTCTGAGGTGGAGTGAGTTTGCAGAACACTAAGGAACAAGTAAAGCCAAAACAAAACCTAAGTTCTAGGGTGCTAAAAAAAAATCTTCAGGATGCCTGGGTGGCTCAGTCGGTTATGCATCCAACTCTTGGTTTGAGCTCAGGTCATGATCTCATATTTGAGTTCGAGCCCTGCGTCAGGGTCTGCACTGACAGCATGGAGCCTGCTTGAGATACCCTCTCTCTGCCCCTCCCCTACTCTTTCTGTCTCTCTCTCAAAATAAATAAATAAACTTAAAAAAAAAATCTTAAACTCAATTTTAGTCACTATAACGTTCCGAGTGACAGGACTGAGCCCATGCCACCATGCTCGTGGGAGAGGGGCAATGAGATGTCGACAGGGGCCCTCCCTGCTGCCCTTGCAAAGGGGCCAAGAGGTCATCTTGGGGCTGAAGCAGAAAGAGCTGCCAGTCCTGAGTCCTGATCCGTGGACTCCGGGCTGGATCTGGCAAGGTTACAAATTGAGACAACGGAGAAGGCACCTGTTCTTCTGCTCACCACTGTCCCTGCTCTTTACTGTGACCGCACATCTAGCTGGCTCTCATGCTCCATGCCAGGTCCCCGTGGGCACCAGAGACCGCCATTTGTAACATATGGCCTTCTAGACTTTAAAAAAACTGTATATTTACCTCTAATAATAACTTAGTTTTTCAGACAACTACATGTCATGGGCACCGTTGCCCGTCTGTTCATACAGATCTACTTCATTGTTTTTAACTGCCTCATGCTATGCGCATGTAATGTAAGTTTATTTAATCCTCTGAGTTGTCATGTATCTTTGCGCATGTGCACATATTTCTGTAAGATCAATTCCTCTGGGATTACCTGAATCAATTGGTAAAAATATTAAAAATTTCTGAAGATACCATTAAACTCCCTTTAAAAATGTGCTGATTTAGGGCCACAGGGTGGCTCAGTTGGTTGAGCCTTGGACTTCAGCTCAGGTCATGATCTCGCAGTCTGTGAGTTCGAGCCCCGCATCAGGCTTCGTGCTGACAGCTTGGAGCCTGGAGCTTGCTTCAGATTCTGTCTCCTTCTCTCTCTGTCCCTCCCCTGCTCATGCTCTCTCTCTCTCTGTCTCAAAAATAAATACACGTTAAAAAAATAATAATGTACTGATTTATAGCCACTCCAGCTGCTATGATCACATCTTAGCAATCCTGGTGAGAATGGTCTTTTTATTCTTTGCCTGTAAGATGTGGGGAGAATGACAGGGCCCTGTTGTGTGGTAGACATTTATTACTATTCAGGGTGAGTGTGTTTTGTCTTATGTGTACCATTCTTGGCTGTTTTTTCTTCCACACAGTGCTTGCTTTTTATCTTTTATTTCTATTATCTTCACTATTGATTTTGAAAGAATTCTTTGTATATTTTGGAGAAAAATTTAACTGTCTATAACATTTCAAGTATTTCCTCTGAGGACAGGTTCATCTGCTTAAACACTGATAGTGATTTCATCTGTTTAGGCCTAAAAGGAGTCTTTTAATTTTTGTTTTGTCGTTGGCATAACTTATTTAGAAGACTGTGTATAAATATCCAAGTGGCATTTTTTGTTATATTTTTATTTTAAATGTCAAGTTCGCTTATGATTTGGTTAGAATGTGGCCTAGAAAGATTCTTACCTTATGGAATTGAGATTTTTCTTAGGGGCTCAAAATATAACCAATTTTTGCACATGTTCTGTAGCTCTTTGAAATGGACGCTTATTTTTGTCTGCAGAGTACATATCCAAGCTTTTATTAAAAACATTTTTTTTTAATGTTTATTTATTTTTGAGAGAGAGAGAGTGAGACAGCATGAGCGGGGCAAGGGCAGAGAGAGAGGGAGACACAGAATCCGAAGCAGGTTCGAGGCTTGAGGCGGGGCTTGAACTCATGAACCCCGAAATCATGACCTGAGTTGAAGTCAGATACCTAACCGACTGAGCCACCCAGGTGCCCCCATATCCAAACTTTTAAATACAACATTTTATAACCTTATTTATGTTTGGTCTGCCTGACCTCATAAATTCTGAGAAAGACAGGTTAAAGTATCCTACTATGTTTGTGATATTAACAGGTTTCCCTAATATTTTTTACAGTGGTTTTTGGAGGGGATTATACTTTGATGCTATTTTACTTGATGTATAAAGGTTCGTGCCTGTGACATGTTCTTTGTGGATCATACCCTTTTACCATTATCATCATCCAGTGTTCCCATTCCTGTATATCTTTCTACTTTTCATCTGAAATTTTAGTTTGCCTACTATTACTATTCCCAGCCCTTTCGTTTGGTTGTCATTCGCCTGGAGTCGTCTTGTTCACCCCTTTATTTTCAACCATTCCACGTCGTTTTCAGTATAACTCTTGTATCAATGTGGAATGTGGCCAGATGTGCTCCTTTCTTCCTGAGTAAGAGAACCCTAGGTGATGTGCCCAGGCCAAAAGAATGTATTTCTTTGCACATCTTGCAGCTAAAGAGGACCATATTACTAAGTGAGAGGTCCACAGAAATGCCTTGTGGGGCCTTGGGAGGGCCCCTTCAAATGGAGAGGTCTGGAGCCCTCCTCTCCCTTCCTCCCCTTCTTCCCATCTGCAATGAGGATGAGATCGTTAATTCTTCCTGCAGCCATTTGGACCAAGAGGTGCCCCTGACAATAGAGGCCACATGCCAAGACAGTGAAGCAGAAAAACACAGGAAGCCTGGGCCTGGGGCCTCATGACTGAGAGCCACTGATCACCCTGGACTCCTCCTTATGGACACCGTAAACTTGAGAGAGAGAAACTTCCACTGTTTTGGCTTTTCTGTTATGTGTAGACATCAGGACTCCCGAAAGATACATCAGATTTTGACCCCCCGCTCCCCCATTTTGGGGAAAAACTCAATTTAAGAGTTATTGTCATTTTTCCTTTAATATTTGAGTCTCAATTTCTATTACAGTGATATTAGCAGTTACATTAAAATGCTTAACCAACACATTTGGGCATTTATGTTTGAGGAGACTTACTTTAGGGTCTTGCTGCTCTGGGTCTGGTCCCTTGACCAGGTGCATCAACATCACCTGGGGGAGTTGGTAAGAAATATGAAATCTCGTGCCCTCCCTGAACCTACTGAATCCAAAGCTTGTGTCACAAGATCCTCATATGACCTGTGTACACACGGGGGTGTGGAACCACTGCTTTAGGGGGCACTGGCATCCCCTCTCCTCTTCTGGGTAATGTGTAGTGATTTCCTGGGTTCCCAAAGACAGCCAAGTCCTTGGCAGGGCATTCTTGGCCCCTGAGGTGGCCCTCTCTGGTTTAGCTCTTGTCCTTACTCTGTCCCACCATCGTCCACTCCTTTCGAGGGCTACTTCTACAGTTGCTTAGGCGTGTCACGGCACTCCCTGGGCACATACTCAGCCTTCTCCTAGTAGCCCACCAGTAGCTACCCCCTCTTCCTTGCACACACAAGTCCAATTTTGTTCTGGGAGGTGATGTGTGCACCTGCAGGTGATATGCCTAGCCCCTTCTGGTACCTTTGTAGCTAAGATGGCCACGTACCTAGTCCTGGCCAAGGAGACATAACAGAGATGGGCTTTGGGGGACATATTCTCTTCCTGGATGAAAGGAACCTTGGGATAAGAAAATTTTATGTTCTTCCCCCTTCTTTCCTACCTAGAATGTTGGGGAGATGGCTGAAGGTACAGCTGCAATCTTGTAACCATGAGAACAAGCATGAGGCCAAAAGCCAACGTGCTGAAGATGACAAAGCAGAAAGACAGAAAGAGCCAGGCCTTTGGGAATCTGTTTCTCTATACCCCCACCTCCTTTCTCTTCTCATCTGCTCCAAACTGATGGCTTCATCTTCAACTCTCCTCGAGCTGGTATAACACGGAATTGAAGTATATTCTAGCCCATTAGCTACATTATACTATATTCCTTATTTTCAATTTATAGTAACAGCTGCATTAAGCCTTTCCTTATAAATATTCACACCCATCTCCCCAAATCTCCCTGCCCACCAAATCCACCACTCGAGAATGAGAACAGTGGGCTTTTAGTTCTCTGAGACTTGGAAATTATTGTCCCCCCCTGGGTTAGAGCCAGCCAGCTCCATCTAGGCCAACCTCCCCACCCTCTCCCATCCCCAGGTGGCCGGCCCTGGTTCTCACAGGCTATGTCAGGGGGCACCTCGCCTATTGGGACTGGTATTTTTAAATTTCTGTGGTTTCTGGGGAGTGGATGTTGTAAAATGGAGTGAAAAGAAATTGAAGTTTGAAATTTGGTGAACTTTCCCCTGCCCCTTACATGTGAATAACGACTTGCTGATAGAAGCGGCCTTTTCAAAGATGAAAAACAATCTAAGATTTATGGACAAGTCTGTTAAAAAAGACCCCTCACTGCTGGTAGCCAAGGTGGGAACGTCAGGAGATTCCCAGATGCATTCTGGTTGGAGGGAGGGATGGACAGGGAGGAGCCTGGGGGAGAAGAAGGAAAAAAGACGACGGGAGGGGTTGGAACTGGCGAGAGAAGAAACTAGGGAAGGTCAGCACTTGGGAAGATTTCTTATGCCCGTTTTCTAAGCTCTATAGTAGCATGAATGTGACAACCATTTCCAGCAAACGGTGGTGAATGAAACAAATGAGACTGCCTCACTGCCATTGTTTTTACGAAGTGCCACTTGCACACACCTTCTGCATGGATGGTGAGGGAAGATGGGGGCCAGGACAACTGTACGTATGTGGATGAATGAACCCTTTACAGTGAACTGGCAATTCTGCTTCTAAGGGTTCTGACCCCCTCACTGTGTGCTTGGGAAGCCACCAGAAAAGTATTCCTGACAGTTTCTCAGGGTCAAGTCTACATTACTTGGTCAGCATTCTGCTCCTTGTTGGACCCGTCTTTCACAGAAACTGCTGTCCCCTGGTCCCTCCTGTCCCTCCCCCAATGGCCAGGGGTGCAGGCAGGACACTCGGGGGAGCAGTCCCCACACTGTGCATCTGGACAGCCTCCTGCGTCTTGTGGGGGCAGAGCCAACATTTTTGAGTGTATATTTTACAACCGCAGCTTCAAAGTATAAAAATAGAGTGTGAAAAATAAAAACAGGACCCACAAGCAGAGCCTCAGTCGCCCTGCTGGTTAGAGAGGTTAGAGAAATAATAAAATGAGAGTAACCAAACGGAAAGCTTGAAGAGGGCTCACTTGCCTCGGCAAGGAAATTCCAGGGCCGGACCTGTGCACGCTCTCCTCAGTGCTGAAGGCAGCTCGGCTCCCACTTAAAACGTCTGTTAGCACTCCTGTCTCCCCTGGGGAATTATGTACGAAGGAAGGTTTTCTGGCCAGACTGCCAAGCCAGGAGTCTTTCGCAGGGACCGACCCAGGCAGGAGGCGCGGAAGGAAAAGCCCACAAAGGCTGTGGGTCGAGGTGCCGCCCGCTTCTGCTTCTTCAAACACACCCAAGCTGGAACTCAAAACCTGAGAACAACCCGCATCCTTTTCCAAACAAAAAATCCAATCTTCTATGTCAGGTTCCATATATTTTCCTACCTCCGTGCCCCATCCCAGCCCCTCTCCACAGCAGAAATCAAGTTGCTTAACGGAGTAGGTTCGGGGGGGGGGGGGGGGGGAGGGGGGGTCTTCCTCCTCAAAGCTCTCATTGGGAACAGATTAAGGAGGAGGGGGCAAGAATAGGATTTTTCTTTTACTTTTGAAACAAATTAGCACACTTGCGACTTTGAGGCAGAACCACTCTGCTCCATGACTGGCTTTTATTTATTTATTATTTATTTATTTATATTTTATTTCCTTAAAAAATATATTTATTTATTTTTAATTTACATTCAGGTTAGTTAGCATATAGTACAATAATGTTTTCAGGAGCAGAACCCGGTGATTCACCCCCTACGTAAAACACCCAGTGCTCATCCCAACAAGTAGTCTATGACTGGCTTTTATTTTTTTATTTACTTATTTTTAAAAAAAAATTTTTTTTTCAACGTTTTTATTTATTTTTGGGACAGAGAGAGACAGAGCATGAACGGGGGAGGGGCAGAGAGAGAGGGAGACACAGAATCGGAAACAGGCTCCAGGCTCCGAGCCACCAGCCCAGAGCCCGATGCGGGGCTCGAACTCACGGACCGCGAGATCGTGACCTGGCTGAAGTCGGACGCTTAACCGACTGCGCCACCCAGGCGCCCCTATGACTGGCTTTTAAAAGAAGAGGGGAATTTCATTTTCTGGCATAATGGGAATGCATTGCTTGGGGAGCCCTTGTCAACCCATCCCAATTTAGCCTGACCCTCGAGGCCCAGTGCTGGATCATGAGGTGCCCTGGGGTCTGCCATGAGGCTGGGGAGGGGCCTTCCACTCAAAGGTAGCTGCTCACCTCAACCCCCATGCGCACATTAAACCGTGCTTCGGGGGCAACAGGTTAGCCTGACGTGAAAATTTAACACGCCCATCCTCACTGGGATGGAGACCCAGTCCTTAAAAAGCTGACAGTGTGGGTGGGCTCATAACCAAGAAACAATATAAGAGCTAAACAGTGTGGGTCTGAGAGAGAGAGAGAGAGAGACAGAGAGAGAACAAAGGCCTGGAGGCTTTGTGGGAAAGGAGGGCCTTGGGGGCTGGGCCTTGTGGAACCAGCAACATTTATGTAGGTTGATGACACACCACAAGGCCAATATGGACAAATCCACAGAGAGGGAACTCGCAGGGTGTGTGCAGAGAGATGACCTCGGGGCTCTCTCCTCTAAGTTCCCATTCTTGGGTCTTTTCTAAGGATGCCCCCCCCCCCCCCCCCCCCCCCCCCCGCCATGGCCGCCTTAAAGAGATAACTTTCTCTATGGGTAATGCAATTACAAAATTGCCGTCTTGTTTTCTAATAAAGTTTTGCGTTTGTTTTTTTCCTGTTTGTTTTTGGGGTTTTTTTGCACGATGTGTGTGGTCGTAAGAAATGTAACGGGGATAAGCAATTAAATTCGTCACGTTATTAAAAACATTGTGACGAGAATCCTTGCTTCTTACTGCCTTTTCTTATAAAAACGGTCATGTGAGTTATTAAAAAAAATGTGGATGCCAATAAAGGGAAGCCTGTTGACTTTTAGGAATGACACCTGAGAGGGAAGAGTCCCAACAGTTAAGGCCAGAGGCTCTATCGTATTTATCTCTGTGTCCCCAGCTGTTAGCAAGCAGCCAGGACTTTCTAGGAACTCAGTTAATTAGTACCTGTGTGAAAAGAAGAAGATGGGAAACGGCAAGAAGTGAAGGTCCTATGTCTCCAAATCCATTCTTCCTTCCTTACATAGAAATAGACTTTGTAGCTATACACACGTCCACTTAGTTCAAAACCATCTTTGCGAGCCTCCCTCGCTGAGCCATGTGGCACATGACCGAGTCCTGGCTGATGAGGCACTGCTGGACGTGGTGTATATCACGCCCAGGTGGGCCTTCCCTTCCCTCCTCCTCCCTGCTCGCTAGGCTGTGGCCGTGGCAGTGCGAGCTGTAACTGCCGTCTGGATCACGAGCAGGACGGTGCCTACTGGAAACGGCAGAGCACCAAGCAAGAAGCGGTGGGCCCCTGGTGACCTGTGGACCTTTTATGTGAGGAGGGAGAAATAAGCCACTAACTTGTCCAAGCTACTTTTAACTTGGGTTTCTGTCACAGGTGCCAGATCTATACCCCAATCAAAACACCAGCTGCTTCATGCTTGAAATGCCGAGAAAATACTTCAGAAAGTCTGTCTCGAGATATGCCCAAGTAAGACCCTTGGTTGTACTCTACTAACTTGAGTACTTCGGCTGGAAGTAGAGGTGGGGTGAGGGGGGAGGGAAATGTGGTGGTGGGGGTGGTGGGGGGCGGGCAAGCTGCAGTCAAGGCCAGCCTTTGTCTCTGATTCCCTCTTGACGCTCTCCGCCTTTGCTCCTGTAGACCAGCTCACAAGAAACCACCCTGGAAAACCTGGATCACCGAACTACGGGAGGATTTCCTGCTCATTTAGATGATGCGGGAGTGAACTGGCCGAAGTGTATCTCCTCCAATCCCGTTCTCCTCCTAACGCCCATGGACACGTTCACGTCCAAACGGCTTCTGTGTCCTCTTTACAGAGAGCCACTCTGAAAGGCTTCCAGGTGTACAACACACCAGCCTACACGCGCATCTAAATGTACACGCATGCTCTATGAGTACAGGTACTCCCCGTGAAGGGCTGTCACCACCAGAGCCACCTCCCATCCTGTTCTCCTGCTTACGAGAGCTTCTACCATGTGGATTCTTACAGTCAAAGGAGAGCTGTTGGAGCAAGGAAGCCCAGGTGATCATGCTCGGAGACTTGAGGATAGAACGTGGGGTTCTGTGGGCAGGACAAGGGCTTTACAGGCTCTGGTTACCTTTCACACCTCTTGGGATAACAGCAGGATGCTGAAGAACGAGGGGCTACTATAGTGCCCAGATAGACTTTCTTGGGCAGGTATGTTGTGACAGTCCCGGTCTGACACTCATTTGGTTTGGGGGCCTGGAGGAAGAAGGTCATCCTCTGGTCAGTCTGCAGGTGGACAGAATAGGGCTGGTACAGTGGTTGCACGCTGCTCTATGTGGATGAAAGGCGTGGAGGGAGTGCTGGGGAAGGGCTGACTCCCTGAGGAGTTGGCCTGAAGCTGGAGTGGGAGGGGGTGCAGCTGGCCACCCTGGGGGTGAATGAAGATGGGTCACCCTGACAGAGAAGTGACCCTAATTCCTGAAACGGGCTTAGAAGGAGGAAGGAAGACTGTTTGCAATAGTTACAATTTTTTTTTTAATGTTTATTTTTGACAGAGAGAGAGAGAGAGAGAGAGACAGAGCATGAGCGTGGGAGGGGCAGAGAGAGAGGGAGCCACAGAATCGGAAGCAGGCTCCAGGCTCTGAGCTGTCAGCACAGAGCCCGATGTGGGGCTCGAACTCACAAACCGTGAGTTCATGACCTGAGCTGAAGTCAGATGCTCAACCGACTGAGCCATCCAGGAGCCCCGACTGTTCGCAATAGTTGGAAGAGGAATCCTGCATCCTGGGGTGGCCTAGCCGAGGAAAGTGAGGGGGCCCGAGGTCAGAAGGGGAAAACACAGAGACTGGAGCTGAGGCCAGAGCAGGAGAATGAGGATCACCGGGCACTGGGCTTGTCCTGACTAAGCACGTCAGTGCCAGAGAGCCTGAGCCCCAGACCGTGGGCTTATCGTCACCCTCAGGGGTCAGTCACCTTGGGCCCAGGGAGCTTGGCTTTCAGGAGCAGCAACAGTGGAGGCAAAATGATGCAAAACTGACCCTTATTTCCTCGAGAGGAGCCTGTTGTTGTCTTTCTGGGGCTTAGTCACCGGGAGGCCATGGAAACAATCCTATCACCCCAGCAACCAGGCTCAGCCAGGGTACTCAGTGGCAGCGGCAGCCTGCTGCCAGAATGAAGATGGGAGCATTAGTTCGCATCTACTTTTGCACATGGGGTGGGGGGGGACAGCTGCCAGTGACGCACTCACTGAGACGCAGGTGAACGTCACGGCCAGGCTTCCGGGGACACGGTGATGGGGCAGGCAGTTTGGTGCACGGTAAGTGGAGCCGTACTGGGAGAAGAGAGGACCAGCTCCTGACAGCCACCCTCCTTCAACAGCGGTTTCCCTTCACCCTCTTCATGTGGTGCCAGGGGCCTGCTGGGAGTCAGAATCGAGATTCCCAGCTTGCTGGGTTTCCTCCCCTCTAACCCTACTGACGATACAGACGAACACCCAGAGACCCTGAGAGAGAGGCCCGGGAGAGAGCAAGGCCGAGGAGCGCCAGGGCTCACTGCAGGGTGTGGTTTTATTGCTGGGAGATGCCTGGTTTGGTAGAACATGCTGTTCTTCCCACCCCTGTGAGGTTGGAGCTCCTCCAGGCCCTCTCTCCAAGGCAGTGTTCCCTCTCCTCTGCCCTTACCCCACAGCACCTACCTCACGCCTTGACCCCATCCCAGGAGTCCAGATTATTCTCAGGGGCACCCCTACGTTTCTGTCATTTCTTTTCTTTTTTATAGGATTTTTTTTAATGTTTACTTATTTTTGAGAGAGAGACGGAGTGCGAGTGGGGGAGGGGCAGAGAGAGACGGAGACACAGAATCTGAAATGGGCTCCAGGCTCTGAGCTGTCAGCATAGGGCCCGACGTGGGGCTTGAACTCGCAAACCACGAGATCATGACCTGAACTGAAGTTGGACGCTTAGCCGACCGAGCCACCCAGGTGCCCCTCTGTCACTTCTTTTTTGTAGGGCAAGGCCTGGGGAGCAGTAGAGAGAAGTGCCATTCTGTGTCTCAGTGGGTTTGGGTTATAGACCTTTTCCCCACTAATTATGTGACCCTGGGGGCAATCATTTACCTTCCCTTGGCTTCAGTTTCCACAGCTAAAACCCTCAAGCCCTGTGATCCCCTTTAAGAAGGGGATTGGGAAATGGGGACAAATCAGCCTTGATGTAGGACCTCCTGCCCCCCCCAACCCCTACCCCCCTGCTGCAGCCAACTCCCACTGCCTTCCCCAGGACAAGCTCTGTGTACCTGAGCTCCTGGGTCCCTAAGCCCATTTTCCTGGGTTGATTCTAGTGTCTTCCTTTCAAAGACAACAACAGTAAATTAATTTAGAAGACTTTCAACACCCCTCCTCTGTTAACTCCTAGGCTCCAAACCTAGAGGGCTGGGCCTAGAGCCCCCTGTCTGTCTCAGAGGAAGTGCCGAACGCGAGGCCTTTGTCACTATGGAACCTGAGCTCCAACGCTGCCTCGATACTTCTCTTGCACGGGACCCTGGGTCCATTGCTTCAACTCTCTGACCTTCAGGTGATTCATATTTAAAATGGAGCCAAAAGTAAAATATCTCACAGTGGCTGGGAGAATTAAAAGAAGGAAGAGTGCCTGGTGGGTAATGTTCTGTGTCTCCCTACCCCTGCCACTGGCCTACTCAGAGCGGGGAAGAGACTACCACAAGAGGCCCCAGGAGGAAGGCGCCCCCATTCTCAGAGCTACTGCCCCCAACTCAAGGCCTTCCAGATGGATCCATTTGGCACTGGCCCCAGTCCCCTGATCAGGGCCTGAGGATCTACTGGAACTCTCCCCTGGCTGGTCACCTCCCAGTGCCAGGCCCATGGGCCGCTATGGGTGAAACTCTTGCTCAAGGAATTCCATCTGGTGTGAGACAGAATGAAACGATGAGAGAGAGGTACAGCTAGTATCTGGCTCTGCCACAGTGGCCTTGCCTCAGCACGTGCTCAGTTCCTTGTTGAGTTAACGTCTCTGGGAAGACAGGGGGCCTACCTCAGGATACCACCTCAGGACAACTTCACAAACAAAGAGAATCCGAAGAGCTCTGCGTCCCTTGCCTTAGGTTGACTCTGAAAACACTCATCTCTTTACTGTGTTTAGCTGCTGCAGTTGACACATTCCTCCACTCGTTCATCCAACTGATCGTCCAGCAGTTTTTGTGGAGCGTCTACTATGCGCCAGGTGCTGGGAATACAGCAGCCAGCAGAAGAGACAAAAATCTTACCCTCTTGGAACTTTCATTCTGGTGGAGGGAGACGTAGAACAAAGTAAAGAAACAATAAAAGAAGACAGTGAAAGGACTAGGTGGAGAATTAAATCATCAGGGTGAAGTCACAGCAAATGATTAGGTGGCTGCTCTAAACTGGGTGGTCGAGGCAGACTCTGTGGAGGTGACACGGAAGCAGAGATAGCAGAGACTGAAACAAGGAGGTTAGCTGTGTGGAACCAGGAAAGACCCGGTTCTTCCTCAAGCAGAGGAAGTGGCTAGTGCCAAGAGCCTGAGGCTAGAAGGAGCCCGGTGAGTTAAAGAACCCCGAGGAAGGCTGGAGTGGCTGGAGTAGAGAGAGAGAAGGAGAGAGCATAGTTGGAGATGAGGCTGCAGAGAGGCAGGGGTGAGTTCGGGTATGGCTTTCTATGGTACTTTAGGAATTGGTTTTTATTCTGAGAGAGAAGGAAAGCCAAGGGACAGCTCACAGCAGGACAGCACCATCATCTGACTTACTTCCTAAGAAGAGCCCATTAACAGCCTCGCGGACAAGGGACTGCAGGTAGGTAGGAGCAAAGGCAGGAAGACCAGGCTGGAGGTTTCTGCAGAAGCCCAGGAGAGAGGTGATGGTGGCTTGGACCAGCAAATGAAACAAGCCTGGGGGCAGGCACTTTGTAACTATTTCTTGAACGAATATGCCTGATGTCACCATTTTTTGCCTCATACTTAAACAGTAAGAGAAAAAAGCTGCGGACCATCTAGGCAGGCATGAAAGGGGGATTGAGAAAACAATTCAGAATTTAAAAAACAGGCAAAAAGAAATGACAGAGGCAGGTCAGGCCTGGAGACACAGTGTGAAGGTTCATTCTGGTGCAGTGGTTATCTGATTTGGGTCATTCTTCTCTAGAAGAATGTACTTGGTATAGACAAATCAGGTTACACTCAGGGAGCAGAAAGCCCTCTAATTCTGAGCCTGGGGCCGGCTCTGGCACCCCAGCACAGAAGAGACACTGTGGACAGTGTACGTGAGCAACTTAGGGAAGAAGCTACAGGGAGGCAGAGGGAGGAGGTAGGCCATACTGTGAGGGCTCTTCTCCCAGGACCACCAGGGAACTGAAAACAGCAGGGGGCCTCTCCCTACCCCCCCCCCCCCCCAGGCTCATAGCTGGGTGGGCAGGAGGCCTTGGCGGACAGTCCTAGAGGTTCCGGGGGTGGAGCTGCCCATGACTCAGGCCCACAGCCCTGGGGCTTTGCTGACCGGGTGTCACTGCGGGGCCGCTGTGTAATGTCACAGTGACCTGGCCTCCCAACGTGCTTGCTCAAGGGTTGGAGCCTATGAGATGTGTTGGTGCTGTCATGCTGTCGGGCTCTGTGTGTGTGGCAACTGTGCACGTACGCACGTGTGTGAGGGGGTGGGGCGTGGGTGTTGGGGGAGGAACACAGTTTTGGGGAAATTGGGCAGGCATCGGGTCTTTTCTTCTTCACCTTGCCCTAGTCTAGCTGACTGTTCCAATTTTGCCCACAAAGCCACCTGCCTACGGCCCCCTCCTCCAACCTCTAGGTCTCAATTTTTCTACCTTCTGCTCCTGCTCTGCCCTTTTGCCTCCCTGCTAAGCTCCTTTGTTATTCTGGAGTCTCCAAGGGTCCTCAGGCCAAGCCCGGACTTCCTGCCATGTCTCCTGGGTAACTGGGGGCTGCGGTCCCTGCAGCCCCGGGCTGGTTCCCTGGCCCCACAATCAGGAGACCCAGACCTGAGAGGTAGGAGTGAGGAAGAACTGAGCACTACAAGGGCTGCAAACTGTTAGCCTGCAAGACCCAGACAGTGGTCACTCAGGACAGCTGTTCCAGCTGTCGCTGGAGCGGATTCCCGCCCAGAGAGTCGGGCTGCCTGTTCTGGAGCACTTGCTTAGCTCGGAGGGCGCTCCAGTCTCCTTAGGAACTGGGGACTGACCAGTTACTGACTGTTAGGTGGCCTACTGTGGTCAAAGAGAAGTCCATCAATATAAACTGAGCACCCACGATGTACCTAATAGGAGACAGTCTCTAACTCACGGGCAAGTTAGGAAGATAAGGCTAAAAAACCAAAAAACCAAAAAAACAAAAAAAACACACGAAAGAGAAAGTGATTGGAGAGCAGACAAATGAATGGCAATGTGGGGTGATTCAGTAACCAAATAGAGCAGGGGTTCGGAGAAGGGGAGATCCTGGGAAGCTGGGGTGTTATAGGTGGGACTGAATGTGTCACCGCAGAAGATTTCTATTTGGCAGGAGGAGCAGAAGTTTTACATGATTTTTGTGGGTAAGAGACCTGGTGGGAGAGAGGGATCAGAATTACTCAGGGCACCAAGACTCCAAGGAGAAGAACTACCAGTTAGCTGTGCTTGAGCAGGTGGCTTGCTTCTCTCTCCCTTCCTTTCTCCCTCCCTGTGTGTGCATGCCTGTTTGTCTTTCTTAAAAGTCCTTTCCATTTTTTACAGGAGAAGTTTCTCCCAAGAAGTCATCCTTCTTGAACCTAAACACTGACGATAGGTATGAGGTCTGGAGCCCTTTCAATTCCTCCCCTGCTGCTTTTACCCAGAACTCTGCCTAACTGGAGAATCACACACATTTAGTGAGTTAAATGTAAACACTGTCCAGGCTGGTCCCTCACCCCTGCCCAGTGGAAGCCCTTGTTCGAATGGAATCCAACATGAAATGCTGATGTGCACAGAACGGATGGGAGTGAGCTGCTCAGGTGAGAGTGGGGGGCCCAGGAAAGCAGGAGCCACAGAGCTGATAGGTAATTCCTACTCTAAAAACTACAGCTCTTTCCACAGCCACTCAAGGCTGGAAGTGAGGTCAGTGCAGGGAAAGAAGGTGGAGCCTCACCTGGAGCCCTGCCCATACCCTTTCTTGTCCTGGTTGCAAATTTCAATCCCCTACTGCTGAGTCCTAGAAACACCATCTCTGCTGTCCCTCTCGGGGCGCTCTGTGGTTGATCTAGAGTAGGGAGGTGGAGAGCGTCGTGCTGCTGGGGCTTCCTGAGGTAGAGCTGGTGAAGCTGAGAGAGCCCCCGGGGTGCTCGGAGAGTTGATGGGCTGTGAGTCTCACCTTCCAGGTGGCCGTGTGGGATGAAGCACGTGCAGGAGGTCAGCAGGCATAAATGTGAACAACACACACACACCTTCCCGAGGACTATTTGGGCACAAGGTTATTTTCTCCAGGCGTCTCAGAATCATCAACTAATGGTTCCACAAATCTACACCTGAAGCCAGACGTGTGCAAAGCGACATGCTAGGGATGCAGTGTGAAACCATGATTTAATGCTTGCGTCTTCTTCTGTATTTTCCAGCCCCTGCCCTGCTAAGGAATGCCAGGGTTTCCAGGATAACTATGCAGTGTGCTGCACAGGGCAGGACAGAGCCAGACAGTTCGTTCTGTTCCTATAGCAGATAAAGGCCCCCTTTTGCCCTCGCAATTTCTGTCACCCCTCTCCCCGGCGCCTAAAGAATATTGTGTCCTGGATCACAGTGCCTTGTGGCCTCTATGGACCCTTCCCAATTCCTGGTAGTTTCATTTCCTGGAAGGCTGCAGCTCAGAGCCAGAGGCTCACAGGTTTGAGGCCTAGAAGTCCTCTCTGCTTTCCCTTCTCTCCCACCTCCCACTAGCACCAGCAGCAGTCTGCAAACCGGTGAGTCTACCTGCCATGTTCTCCTATCTAGTCCCCAGGGACAGCGGCTCGTGAGGACTCTCGCCACCCACTCCCAGCTGGTCTCCCTGCCAGCGGTCTCCCACCCTCACCCCAGCCAGAGCCATCTCGCATACCGCTGCCGGAAACAGCTCCTCAGATACACGCTGCTGACAGCGCTGCTCCTGTTTAAAGCCCTTTCCAGCTTCCCGTCACTGACAGAAGGAGGTCCTTAACTTGGTGTTCACAGTCAGCCCAACCGTGCATGCCCTGTCTTCCCGCTTCATCCCCCACTCCACTCCCCTGGCCACACGAGGCCACTCTGCTCCCCAGTCAGCTCCCAAGGTCCCCCTGACTCCAAGTTCTGGCTCCGGCTTCTTCTTTGTTGAAATGCTCCCAGCTGTGTCCCATTTATCCTGTCTTTTGGGCCAGCCCCACTCTCAGGGACCTCCCTAGACCACACAATCAAGATGCACCTTGCATGTCCCTGTGCCCCTGGCATGCTACTACACAGTGTATTCGCAAAGTTCTCTGTCCACATCCAGCCCTCATTGTAGGATGGGATCTGAGGCAGGGAGTCCTTGTGTTTTATTTTATTCTTAAGAGGAAAAGTGAGAATTCTTATTATTTTTAACAATATTTAGCTTCCTCATCGAAGACATTAAATACTACCATGATTTAGTAATAACACTGTACTGTGGCATTCATTAAACCATTGACTTGGGGACAAGATGAATGACATGTATTTGCAAGCTATTCACGATTCAGGAGTGACAACTAACTTTGAACACCATAGAGCAAACCATTAGTGGTGTATTCTACAAAATCCCTGCTGCTGAAGGAATGTGAAAGGTTCCCATCAGCTGCTTGATATCCTTGAGAGATGTCAAAACAAGACAATACTGTTCTCACGAATCAGCTGGCTGAACTTCCGACTTAAGCGAAAAATCAGGGTGATCCTCAGGCTTTGGCTACTTTTCAGTCCCAAGCAGAAATGGATGTATATTTTTTGCTCGAGAAAATCAAAGTTGTATTATGGAGGTTCTACGCATTGCTACCAGGCTGAATAAAGACTACATGGGGAAGTGCTGAGAGCAAATGTCCCCACATGGTGACATTATACGTTGCTGGGACCTTTGAAGAATCTGGCTTGGGTCTGATTTTCTGGAAGCAAAAATTCACTAAAAATGAGTAAAAAAGGGAAGGGGTGGGCAGGATGTTTTTATATAATTCAGGGGAAAGGAGTCACAGCGGGGGAGTCACGACACAGTGGACTGCTGATAAGCCAGTCGGATGGTCTAGCGATATATGCTGTGTTGGTGTTTTCAAGTTGTGGAATTGGATTTTTAAAAGACATTTTTATTTTGAAATAATTTCAAACATACAGAAAAGATGCAGGTATGGCAACTCCACATCCGTGTCTACTATTTATATGCACACAGTTTTTTTTCTGAACCATTTGAGAGTACTAGCAGGCACTGTGTTCTTTTACCCCTAAACATTTCAGTTGTATATTTCCTAAGAACAAAAATATTCTCTTACAAAACCACAGTATGGTTGTCAAATTCAGGAAATTTAACATTGATCTTAATCTACAGACAGTATTTCAACATTATCAGTTGTTCTAGAAACTTCCTGTACTGCTTTTCACCCCTCTAGTACCGGATCTGGTCCAGGGTAACATACTACATTTATTTATTTATTTTTATTATTTTTTTAAAGTGTTTTTTAAATTTATTTTTGAGAGAAAGAGAGAGAGAGAAAGAGAGAGAGAGAGACAGAGTATGGGGGGGGGGAGGGGCAGAGAGAGAGGAAGACACAGAATCCAAGGAAGGCTCCAGGCTCTGAGCTGTCAGCACAGAGCCTGATGTGGGGCTTGAACTTGTGAACCACGATATCATGACCTGAGCCAAAGTCAGATGCTTAACCAACTGAGCCACCCAGGCACCTCATGGTAATATACTACATTTAACTGTTACAGATTGCTTGTCTTTTTCACACCTCAGATCCTCTTTTCATAGGTCACGGTGAGGAATACAAAAATAGATAGGTAGCCTTTTACATTTATTATTCTCTCAGAGGCTTTTTTTTTTTTTTTAAATTTTTTTTTTTTTCAACATTTATTTATTTTTGGGACAGAGAGAGACAGAGCATGAACGGGGGAGGGGCAGAGAGAGAGGGAGACACAGAATCGGAAACAGGCTCCAGGCTCTGAGCCATCAGCCCAGAGCCCGACGCGGGGCTCGAACTCACGGACCGCGAGATCGTGACCTGGCTGAAGTCGGACGCTTAACCGACTGCGCCACCCAGGCGCCCCTCTCAGAGGCTTTTATAAATGGATTTTTCCATGTGAAAGGCACTCAATATATAATTATTAATTTGTATTTCTTGAGGAAAACTTCAAACTAGAAGAGGGGGGGAACACGGTAATACTCTTTTACTATAGGTGAACTTGAAGAAATTCTGAAAGAAATAAAAGTAGTCGGGCAATAACTATAAAGATGAGGAGGGACTAAGTCCACTAATGAATTTCAATATGCAATAACCTATCCTGTTTTTGGTGGAGAGGGTCTTAGAGAAATCTAGTGAGTGTTATATTCCACCAAATATTTACGGAGCAATTGCTGGGTGCTCTGTGTGTCCTTCTAAGGAAAACACACAACTGGAAAGTGGAATGAATCACTAACGGCAGAATTACATATCCAAGAACTCTGACGGGGTGGGGAGACGGCCGCTTGCGCATCACTACCGCGCACCAAACTGCACGTCTTCCCACTGAGAGGCGAAGCCGGTCCTGACCAAACCTGCTCTGGAGCAGCACCACCAAGAGATGATTAAAAAGTCAGCTTCTCCCATATATGCCATTACAACACAGGACTCTGGTAGGAGGATGTTCACATACTCCAAGGGAAGCTTCCAAGATCGTCAGCCACTGGGACGAGGAACCCTGAGTTGGTCACAAACCCTGAATTGGTCACAGACCCTGCATGGCTATTCCCCCTCCCATTCTGCTGTCTATTGAGGTAAACTTCTTTGCTCAGCCTATGACCTCTTGCCTCCAAATGGTGTTCTTGCTTCTCCTTGGGATGGCTGACCCAGAGATCTTTCCTGACACCCCAAGTGCAGGGAGCCCAAGTCCACCAGAGCGGTCACCCTCCCAGAGGGCCACTCGTCCAGAGGTGTGACCTTGCTTCTGCTCCAAGTTAGCTTGACTCACACTCAGCTGTTTCTGCCACATGTAAAAACTCACAGAAGCACAAAATGATGGATCTACGATTCCTGGGTTATGCAACCACACAGATAATCAAGACTTGGCCTTATTTAAAAAGGATGACCACGTAACTAGCAAAAGGCACTGTTTATTAGATTTCTATCTTCGAAGATAATTTTTCTCTATGATGTCCCAGAGCAGGGGTCAGCAAACTACGGCTAACAGATCAAATCTGGGCAGCCACCTATTTTTGTAAATAAGGTTTTATTGGAACACAGTCACACCCCATGTTTACCTATTGTTTAGGGCTGCTTTCCCGCTAGAACAGCAAAGTCGAGACAGAAACCAAATGGCCAATGAAGCCTAAAATATTCACTCTCTGGCTATTTATAGAAAAAGTATGCCAACTTCTGTCTAAGAGCAATAAGGCACTGCAAAAAAGGGTAAGAACGAGGTACCTGTTGACTGGCAGGTGTTTTCTTGTGACATGGCGGTTGCCACAGTCTCCGTGGCAGCATCTCTGACGGCCTGCTCCTCACTCTGCAGGAGGGTGAGGACACATCTCCAGAGAGCAAGTGTATCCTGCAGTTCTAAGAAGACAAAAGGAATTCAAATGACTTAGGGTTCAATTTACAAGCAGGTACCAATACCGCTTCAAATCTAGGGTGGAAGAGGGCAGTATTTAATGAGCAACAGCCATTCCTTTCTTCCTGGATACTGCAAGAACGGAAGACTTGGCAGTCAGATAAACACTGGAAGAGAGAGGGCCCTAAGGGGAAAGGTTTGGAAAGGTCTGTTTTTTGAGGGGAAGGCTTCTGGAGGCAACCAGCCCCAGGCAAGCCTCCCCACAAGGTGCGGCCCGGCTGACTAAGGCCCCAGGCCCAGCTGTCCACAATGACTCACGATTCTCAGGAATGAAACTTTATGCATAAAGAGTGCTTTAGGGAAACTAGCCCAGTGTTGATTTGAGTGACTGCTTGAGCTTATAAATTCTGAAAGCAAAGTTTCAATCAAGATTATACTTTGGGGAGCAAGAACTTTTGAAAAGGGCAGAGAACCATGCACAATAAAGATAAAGACGCCAGCCTGTGCCACCTCTATGTGGAGCCCACTATCTGACCACCACTGCCCCTGGGCAGGAACTCTGGCTGGTCCCCATGCTAGGTGCTGCTGCGGACAATGGGGTAGGGAAAGACAGTATATGCCCCTGAGCCCCTGGGTGGCTCAGTCGGTTGAACATCTGACTTCAGGTCATGATCTCACAGCTTGTGAGTTTGAGCCCCACGTCGGGCTCTGTGCTGACAGCTCGGAGCCTGGAGCCTGCTTCTGATTCTGTGTCTCCCTCTCTCTCTGCCTGTCCCCCACTCACATTCTGTCTCTCTCTCCCTCAAAAATAAATAAAAATGAAAAAATTTAAAAAGAAATCACAGATGGAAATGCATGGCTGTGCCTCACAGCAGGGAAAGATCACAGTGGACTGGTGTGCCCCAGGCAGCTTTGATGAGGGAGGTGAGAGGTGGACAGGGCCTCACAGAAAGGATAAATGGTGTATAGGGGGTGGGCCCAGGCTTGGGCAGAGTCACAATGGGAGGGCCACAGGAGACCATACTCATCATCCCTAGCCTTTCAATGGGGGCCTATCCTGTTGAACTCTCCTTAGGTCTAAGGACCTCATCTGCCCACGGAGAACTTGATATTAGAGTCACTAGTGCTTTAGTCAAACCAAGAACACCAACGTTCCCTCTGGGGTTTTGTTCTCTCTTTTCTGTTATAAATCTGGCTTTAAATTTTACACAGTCTTTCAGAATCTATGCACTCTAATTGTTCTCTCAGGTTTAATATTTTCCTTTCTTAATATTTTCCTTTTTAACATGGTCATTTATACTCTCAGAGATCTTCAATCTTCCCTTTTTAGTCCATTTTGATTTTTCTTTTTCCTTAAATGACTTTGTTCTGTCCTTGACTTGTCCCCATGCACTTTTATGTCCTTTGTCTTTTAGTTCTGTACCTATTTTTCATGCTCTTACAGGCCCTCAGCCACCACTGACCTCCTTCCTTACTGCATATAATGCTATAACCAGCTCCAGGAACTGATTATGAACCAATGGCTCTTAACCAGGACTCAATTTCGCTCAGAATTCCAAGTTATTTCACACACATTTTGCCTCATCCGAGCTAGGGTTACAGTGGCCAAAGTTACCCAGAAAATGCTACAATTGCTATCCCCACTGGAGAGGCTTCACCAAAGTTTTTGGTAAAGCTTTGCTCTTATTCCTCTGGGTCTGATGATTAAATCCCAATCACTGAAGGCCCCTTCCAGCTTTCCTTTGGGTGTAAGAAAAATGTGTGGAAGTCACTTAGAGGAAAGAATTAAAAAGATATCAAAGACAACTTTGTTTCCCAGAGATATCCAGACACATGAGACATTTCAATGGTCTGAACTATGCTAACACTGAAAATTTGAGTCTCACCGTCTAAAAGAACAATTCTTTCCTTGAGTCTGTAAATCCTTTCTCCACAACTCCACTGAGAGCTCTCTGCATGCAGGGACCATGGCTTATTCTTATTCTTTGAATCTGCTTTTCACATTAACCTCAACACCAAGTCCTATTGATTTGCTTCCCAAACGCCTTTTGAGCCTGTCCTTTCTTCTTCTTTAATGCCCCGGCTTCACCCTGACCCATTCCTTTCTCACCAAGATCATTGCATCAGGCTTCCTGGAAGAGGTGACGGTTAGGGTGAGTCTTGAAAGACAAACAGAAGTCATTCAAGCAGCAGTCTGTTTAAAGAACTGTTCCCTACCGATGATGCACGGAGCCTATGTTTGGGAGTGGTGGCCGATGAGCAGGGAGGGCTGGGCAGGGCATCAAGCCGTGTGAAAGGGTGTTTAGATTTTATGCTGAAGGCAATGGGAACCCACTCAAAGGCTTTAAGCAGTGGAGTAAAACGATCAGATCTGTATTTCAGAAAGACCACAGAGGCTTTTGGAAGCATTAAGGAGAATGGCTTTGAGGGCAAGATTGAAAGAAGCTGTTGGGGAAAAATGAGGAATTGGCAAGGGTTGGTAGGGGCAGGGGCAGGGGTGGCATTTGAAAGAGACGAAGGTACGGTGCACATGGGTCAATTTTCACCTTCCCTTCTTCTTAACCCTGGAGTATCTATTCACACTTCTAGCACACTTGGCACAATGGACCTCCCTGTGCCCAGGACACTTACCGAGAACGGGATCCGGGCTGGTGAGCAAGAACGGTGTGGTGCTGGTGAGGGCTTCGGCAGCGGCCAGCCTGGACTCTGTGGGAAGGTGTTCTCCACAGGATGCGGCGACCAACCGAACCCACTGCTTCAGTGTGGGGACCATGGAGTCCCTGGTCTGAAAGCACAAAGCATATGGCAGTTCAGCAGATGTGGTCAGGGGCTGACATGGTGTTAGGGACGAGCTACATACACCCCATTGGATCTGCAAATTAGCTCTTACTGCAGGGGGAGAATGGTTTTTTAGTTGCTTTTCCAACCCAACTAGGGAGAAATAAACAAGCCCAGGGGAGAAAATCTGACTTTCAGTAATACTGAGTCAGTAGAACTAGCGAACAAGTTTCTGGAGTCTTTCTGATGCAAATCAGGGTATCAGAACATCAGTGTATTTGACAGCTTCAGTAAAGACAAGCCTTTTGGGGAAAGACTGTGGCAGCAAGTAATACTGTTGTCCCCAGGAATGAGATGCTCCTGTCTTTAGTAACAGAACCTCAGATTTTTGGCTGGGCATGTGGGTACCCAGCTGAAGACTACATTTCCCAGACGCCCCTGCACTTGGGAGTAATATGTGATTAAGTTCTGACTAACGGTACACTTTTAGTCATGCCTTAGGAAACAGCTATGACCTTCCCTTCCTAGGTTTCTCTTTCCTGCTAGCTGAATAAGGACAAGATGGTGGAAGTTGAAGCATCCGTCTGGGACCATGAGATGGAAGTCATGTTGAGAACAGCAGAAAAAGGAACAAGGGCCTGACGGCCTAATGCAGTCCAGCCACCATAACTGCTTTGACTGCTGTGATCTAGTGTAAGCCATGGTATTTGTGAGTTTCTGCTACAACACTTACAGCAGCTTCCTAACTAACACTGTTGTTTAAACAAAGCTCTATTTTTTTTTAAATACTAATAGCTTTCTTTATTGAGATACAATTCACCATATAATTTACCCATTTAAAGTATATAATTGAGTTTTTAGTATATTCACTGGTTTATACAACCCATTTGCCACAGTAAATTTCAGAACATCACCAAAAAGAGAAATCCCACACCATCCTCCATCCTGTCAGCTCCCCAGTGACCCAGCCCTAAACCACTAATCTACTTTCTGTCTCTATGGATTTGCTTATTCTGGACATTCCATATAAACTGACCAATACAATGCATGATCTTTTGTGACTGGCTTCTTTCATTTAGCATGTTTTCAAGGTTCATCCATGCTACAGATGTATCAGCACTTCATTACTTTTTATGACTGAATAATATTCCATTGAATGGACATACCACATTTGTGTACCCATTCATCAGTTGATGGACATTTGGATTATTTCTATCTTTTAAACCCTGGTTTTCTATTTATTCTACAAAGGGGATTATTGTTCCAAATGTACTTTATTTCCCCTATCAATTTAAATGTTCAAAATAACCATCTATGGGGCTCTGTGGAACTGAACCAATGAGCAACTTAGACCTTGAGGAACAGGCTGGCTCCCAATGTACAAAGAAACTCAGGTCTTCCTGGGAACTTCTTTTATGTGTTTCTCTATGGTTTTGTTAATTTTTCTCTCCCTGGAAAACTCCCAATTTTCATCAAATATCGTTTCATTCAAGTACCACGCAGTGCCTTTAAGATGCACATGACAACTGGTTAAAAGCAGCTGTAGATGAGAACACTGTCTTCTGGCAGATGTGACAGGCTGCCCTGTGACTACTTTCTTAGAACTTGTTTTTTATTCCCCTCGGGGATGTAGCTTTGTTTTTTTCCAGTAAATCCTCTCCCTTCCTACAAACCTCTCCCCCTCAAGCCCCCAACACACACCACTGACTTTTTTGGGCTCTTTTCTCCTAGTGACCAGCCAGCTTTAGCCTCCTGGCACACTTAGCTCTCACCCTCTGTTCCTTCTGAACTCAGTGACCTCCTCTGTGAAGTCTTCTCTTTAGCATCCCTACACTCCCTTCCTCCTCTGAAATCCTCCAGCCTCCTCTCTAACAGGGCATTTAATATCACAATCTAACCCTCCTTCTCACTCATGCCACTGTCCCTCCATCCTTGTTCATCTTCTGACCTCCAAGTACCTCTGGCAGTGCTCCTGTAAGGGACTGGAACCTGTGAAACTGTGCTGCCACTATCACGGTGTGGTCACATGTAACCAGGAGCTTCAGGTACTTTTACTACAGTATCTACCGCCTTCTACTTATAATAATTCTCTGATGGAGGGGCGCCCTGGGTGGCTCAGTCAGTTAAGCATCTGACTCTTGATTTCAGCTCAGGTCATGATCTCACGGTTCATGAGAGCTCCGTGTCAGGCTCTGTGCTGACAGTGTGGAAGCTGCTTGGGATTCTCTCTCTCTCTGCCCCTCCCCTGCATGCATTCTCTCTCTCTCTCTCTCTCTCTCTCTCAAAAGTAAACATTTAAAAAAATAATAATAATTCTCTGACGGTGGCAGCTTTCTTGTACACCCCTAAGTACACATGTATTTGTCTTAAGGCATCTTCCCAGGAAGTTGTTTCAGTTACTTTGGTTCTGCCTCTCCCCCAAAGGACACGGGAGACAGATGAGGCACATCCGGCCCTCTATACAAAGCCAGCTAGGCCATGTTTTGGGGGAATATTTAAGCCTTAGCAACGTACTGTCATGCTCGGTTGGCCAGGATGCAATCCTAGTGACTTGCTCACTCATTTTTTTTTTTTAATTTTTTTTTTTAACGTTTATTTATTTTTGAGACAGAGAGAGACAGAGCATGAACAGGGGAGGGGCAGAGAGAGAGGGAGACACAGAATCAGAAACAGGCTCCAGGCTCTGAGCTGTCAGCACAGAGCCCGACGCGGGGCTCGAACTCACAGACCGTGAGATCATGACCTGAGCTGAAGTCAGACGCTTAACCGACCAAGCCACCCAGGCGCCCCGCTCACTCATTTTTTAAAATAAAGAGGCTAGCTAGAAAAATAGGGGGAAAAAAAAGGGTTTGAGCATGTGTGTGTGAGTGTGTGTGTGTGTGTGTGTGTGTGTGTGTGTTCCATGGGAGAAGGCTGTGTTATCCTAAGGGACTCTAATCAAACGTGCCCAGAACAAGAGAAAAGACATGCCAATGGTGGAAAATTCTTGACGAGTTATACCCAAAGTGAAAAATCCACCTGAATAACATTTGGTAGAGGCCACATGTGCATACAGCAGTGGTTCTGCTTGCTGAGACATCTCACTTTAATTGACACCTTCCCCACAGATGTGAGCACAAAAACCTAGGTCCTAGGCCAGAGGCAGAATCAGCCTTACCTCCTCACACGTCTGCATGCGGTGGGCAATCACTTTGGAGGCAAGTCTCAGAGCTACACTTTGAATTTCAGACCTAGAAAAAGCCAAAACACACACAAAATAAAACCAAACCTACTTTATATACAGATGGGTTTTTGCATCAGTCTGTAATCGATGCCACTGTGAATGCTAGAAATGCTCAGCTCATGACCATACAAATGCCTCCAGAAGTAATTACCTTTCGATTATTAATGTGAAACTCTGACATCATCCTATGACTTGAGCTTAGAACATGCTCCTAGGTAGAGTTTTAGAAAGAAACACAGGACCTGAGCCTTTAGCCCAGGACTGTGCGCAAGTTCATTATATAACTGACTGCTGGGACCACGTGTGATGCCGAGGTTGCACAGGGGTATTGGGCGCAAACCTTTCATTGGAAGCAATATCCATCGTCCAGATCAGGAACTCCTTTGGGGTTAAATGGATACAGTGCTCCGTCTCGGGAAGCCACTCACTGGGGTCCATGCGATGAAGAATTTTCAGTATCTGTGTGTGTCAGATCCATGGGGGAAAAAAGCTCAGGAGAAAGTCTTCAGAAGCCCAATAACCATCACTTGTACCGTTAATAGGAATCTATCTTTCAAATAGGTCCACTGACTTATTTCTCCCTTAATACTTTTGGGAGACCAAGACAGGGTGGAGTAGTGACATACCCGAGGGACCTTAGTGACCTGGGATCAGAGTCTAGATGCCCCAATTCCTAATCAGTGCCCTTTCCCCTTTGATGATGCTTTCTCGGTGGCCATGAATAAAGCCATGTCAATAAAGACCACCCTTTGCCACATTCTACAGCCAATTTTCAATGCTGTCTTTCTTAGAGCACAGAGTGGCTCACTCCCATTCTCTATCTTGGCTTATTGCCATCATCATTACCACTGTCATGAAGCCATGACAAGTACTATACGAAGAGTTCTTGCCCACTAGACACTGCATCTCCTTCCTGCGGCTGCGGGAGAAGCCAAACCCAATCATGCCTACACAGTCTTGTTACGGTGAGCTTGCCAAAGAACGTGGGGAGCGGAGGGGATGGTGAATACAACAGAGACTTTACCTTGCAGAAGCATTCTGGGTGATTTTCCTTCATGGCCAACATCAAGAATGTCCCTCCCATATTCCACAGCAAGGGTGGCAGTCCCTTCTCTCCTAATCCAGAGGCTGCTGTTGAAAACCTTTCCAACAGGGCTTCTAATGTCAGCAGGCGCACTTCAGGGAAAGAAGACTCCAACAGCTGGGAGAAGGATATGGGAATGTCCCTTGCCTGCTCTCCAGCCTGGGCCTCCACTGCCCACACTGCAGAGATGGCTAGTTTGGTGAGGCTCTGGAGGTACTGGGGCAGGCCTGGCACTGTGAAGGTATAGGGGAATCCTGTTATCAGCTCTGATCTTGAGATGATCCTTCTGATGTCCCCCCAGAAGCCAAGATGCTCCAGAGCTGAAAGAGCAAAAAAGCAAAGGGAAAGAGGTTATCACTTTATTCAAAGTTCCACAAAAGGACAGTGGACACTGCAAGGCTCTGGGTACATGGGGGTGGCACTACCAGATGCCTTTCTTGAACAGATTTCACATGAATGATGTAATAAGCGACTAGCCCACTTAGGCTCAGAAGTCTGAACTTACTACATTTGCCTAGAAGCAATTTCTGTTTAGGTAATTCACAATGTTGCTATCAGAAGATGTGGTCCTGGCACCCCTCCCCAACATTCAATAGGTATGGACTCAGGAACCTCTTGAGTCACTAGGCCTCAGAGTTGAGCAGGATAAAAGGCCAGCTAGTCCGAACTTCCTTTAGGGGCTCAGTTCCCTCTCCAGCACCTTTCCTTGGAGGCTCCTGATGGACCCCTACAGTGACTCGGAGCTCACAAGACAGGCTATTCCATTGTTAGCAGATCAAAGTGTCACCAAGTTCTTTTGGGAGTTCCTACTCACTGGCCTAATTTTGCATTTTGTGGTTCCCAATGAGCCCTTCAGGCATTACAGCCCCGGTCTTCTCTGGACAAAACACCCTTGCTTCCTTTAGCTACTCCCCACACGGTGGGGCTTGCCTTCTCTCGCTATTCTAGCTGCCCTCCTTCGGACATGCTTCACCCCTCTTGAGGTCTGGCCCCGTAGAATGGAACATGATTTTCTCACATGATACGACCCACAGGACGATGGCTTTCCCTGTTCTGACACTAGGTTACTGGAGGCACATCACACTTGTTGACTCATGTGGATCTTAAAGTCAACTGAAACCACAGCCTTTCTTTTTTTACATGGTCTACTGAGGGTGGTGAGTCATCTTTCTCCCACCTTGTACTCAGTACTTAGATCAGGACTTGTTTTCTTTGTTTGTTTGTTTTAAACCCAAGTAGAATCCCTGTTAAATTTTATCTCCCTGTTAAGTTTTATGGCCTGCCTTTTAGATTGCCAAGATCTCTTTGTACTCTCACTTCTGATCAAAAAACACTTATTGCCTGCTTACTATGCACTGGGTGCTAAGTAAAATAAGAACACTGCCCATAAGGAGATTATAGTTCAGTTTGAGAGTGAGAAATGAATGACTAGGTGATTCCAATACAGTGGTGTAAATGATAATGAGTCTTTAAGGGGAAGGGAGGGGAGAATGTGTTGGAGCCACCAAAGCAGAGCAAAGGTTCAAAAACACGAACCAGAATGGACCACGTGGGGAACCACAGACAGTCTGCTATCACTACAGCACAGAATTCGAGATGGTGCTAGAGAAGTACTGTGGCCAGGACCTGCAGAGCCTCCTGGGCCACATGAAGGAGCCTGGACATTCTTCTGGAGGCAAGGGAATGCCACTGGGGCGTTACTTCAAGTGACAAGGTCAGGCAGTCATCTAGGAGAGAAGGGATGAGGGCCTAAAGTAAGGAAGGGCTAGGGGAAGATGGATTTGAGAAGCAGTGAGGGAATCAAATTGGCAGCACTGGGCACTGAATGGGGGAGGAGTCTTGGGTACCTCCCAGAACCCAGATGCTTCACACAACACATTCATCATCCAACAGAAGTTACGTAAACCTCAGTTTGACAAGCATGCCATAAATGGCCGCAAAGAATTAGTGAAACTGTGGACTGGGCCAGTGTGGAGGGCAGAGGGTATCAGTGAGTGTTACAGGCAGCTCCTAGCCCCGCCCCCTACCTACTCTAAACTCTCCCCAATTCATTAACTAGCCAGTTATAAATCCTCCTAACTTTACCATTTACCTAACTGTGCGTGGGATTTTACCTACAAGAACATCAGGACAGACTTCATCAAAGGCCTTGCTGAATTTAGGTATCTCATAACTCAGTCAACACTACTGACTTCTAGAAAACTATCATAAACATAATAGAAATATAAAAGATTATGATAACAGAAAAAACTTACTTGAAATTGCAAAACCTTACAGGCTTGCGATAATCCAGGGATTAAGAATATAGAATATTCATGTTACACATCAAATTGCTGCAAAAAGAAGTTTGCCCCAAAAGGCAAAGTGGGGGCTCAGGCTCCCATATGACTGTGCCCCACGGAAAACACCACCGCCAACTGCCGCCTGTGGTTGCAGACACACCTTTGCTCTTAACTCAGAGTCTGCAGAAGTCCGAGTTCAAGTGGGAGGGCAGCCATCTTTACAAAGCAGCAGGGAAGCCCCAGACAGTTGGGATCCTCAACCTCTGTGTCACTATCTCTATTTTCTTCTTCTTCTTTTTTTTAAATTTTTCAATGTTTATTCATTTTTGAGAGAGAGAGAGAGAGCGCGCGAGCGAGCGTAGCGCACAAGCCACGAGCAGGGGAGGGGCAGAGAGAGAGGGAGACACAGAATCTGAAGCAGGCTCCAGGCTCTGAGTTGTCAGCACAGAGCCCAATGCGGGGCTCGAACCCACAAACCGTGAGATCATGACCTGAGCCGAAGTTGGATGCTCAACCAACTGAGCCACCCAGGTGCCCCACCATCTCTATTCAGTGCCTAAAAACCTATCCCACTACAATTTAGTGATGAGACCACACCATGTGGTCTTCAGGTGCCACTTCCTCACTCTTCCCACCCACTGCTGCCTCAGGATAACACTGCCTTAAAAAGGAATTTCATTTGTTGGCAAGGAGTCAGAAACATGGCTCAGAGATCTGCTCTTTAGAACATAATAAGAAACAGGAAGAACTGTCTAGGCCATTCTGGACAATTTTCAGACGAACCTGTTATCTAAAAGAGAGATACTCCAAGCAGAGTGCATCATTCACTAGACTCAAGAGCCAGGCACCCAGCCCCACTTGCTTCCTCTAGGGCCTTGACAAAGGATGACATCATCAAGAACCCAAGGACTGAAGGCACTGCCCTAAAGAAATGGAAGATGGGGGACAAGCTTAGGAAGGTCTCCTTTGGGACTTCTTGGCCTACGTTGCCAGTGCAGTTCAGTACAATTCCATAAGCATTTACTGAGCATAAGCATTTACTACGTACTTTGGGAGAGAGAGATTCAGAGTTGAGAAAGAAAAATTACTTGCTATTAAAAAGCTTTATAACTAATGGGAAGATAAAGACAACAACAAAAATTGCAAAATGCTTAGAGCTCTACAATTGTTAGCAAGAAAAGCTACATTTATGTGGCATGCACTATAGAATGTTATATACCCATTATTTAATGCTAGGAATAATAATTACTTTTAGAATTGACACTTGAGTACTATTCTAATTCCACAAGTATTAACTCATTTGAAGAAGTAGGTGCTATTATTATTCCCATTTTACAGATGATGAAACAGAGAGGTTAAGTTACTTGCCCAAGGTTGCAAAGAGAGTACATGAGTCAATGAAGGACCAGAACGAATGTGATGGGCACATACTTTCTAAGGGGGTGAGGGGGAGACAAAATAAAAACTTTCACGAGGAAACAACATTTAAGATGGGTCCTGAAGGCTGCCCAGAGGTGCCTGACTGGAGGTGGAAATGGCAAATGCTCCAGGGGAGGTTGAGAGACGAAGAGAGACCAAGAATAGGTTCGCTGAGTTAGTGTGTCAGCCGAGGAGGAGTCAGGTCAGAACCACAAGCTACGAGTTATCAAATGACATTCATTTAGATACTTTCTCCTAACTACTTCATTGTGCACCAAGACCCAAAGAGATGACCTAGAGCACAGTTTCTCAAACTGGAGTGAGCATCAGAATCACCTGGAGGGCTTGCTAACCCACAGACTGCCGCCTGGGCCTCATCCCCAAAAGTCTGATTCAGGAAGTCTGGGGAAGAAGCTGAGAGTTTGCATTTCTTTTCTTTACTTTTTTAAACTTTATTTATTTATTTATTATTATTATTAATGTTAACTTTTTGAGAGAGAGAGAGAGAGAGAGGAGGAAGCATAGAGAGAGAGGGACACACAGAATCCAAAGTGGGCTCCAGGCTCTGAGCTGTCAGCACAGAGACCGACAACAGGGCTCGAATCCACGAACCACAAGATCATGACCTGAGCCAGTCTTATGCTTAACCGACTGAGTGAGCCACATAGTCGCCCCTATTTTTTTAATTCTTTAAAACTTTTAGTGAGGGGCGCCTGGGTGGCTCAGTCGGTTAAGCGGCCGGCTTCGGCTCAGGTCACGATCTCGCAGTCCGTGAGTTCGAGCCCCGCGTCGGGCTCTGTGCTGACAGCTCAGAGCCTGGAGCCTGTTTCAGATTCTGTGTCTCCCTCTCTCTGACCCTCCCCCGTTCATGCTCTGTCTCTCTCTGTCTCAAAAATAAATAAATGTTAAAAAAAAATTAAAAAAAAAATTTTAGTGAGAGAGAGAGCATGTGCACGAGTGGAGGAGAGCACACTCAGTGCAGAGCCTGATGAGGGGCTCGACCCACGACTCTGGAATCACTGAAATCAAGTGTCCCAAATCAAGTGTCGGAAGCGCAACTGAATGAGCCACCCAGGTGCAGTTTGCCTTTCTAATAAACTCCCAGGTGATGCTGATGCTGCCCAGCCAGGTGCTTTGAAAACCACTGCCCTCAAGTGATAGTTCTTAACCAGAGGTTATTAAAACCACACACACCTGAATCCCACTCTGGCCTATTCTAATCCAGTTGCTTCAGTTGGGTACAGACACCTACAGTCTTAAGAAGCCAACAGCTAATTCTGCTGTGTAGCCCAGCTGAAAATCATGTTCCTGAGACACGACTTTCATAGGGGGTCTGTAAGGTTTATGCATGTGTGGGTAGGCAGGGGTTTGCAGTCCCAAGCAGAGTCCAACTGATTCCAGCCCAGTACTTCTTTATAGTGTAGAGAATTCACCACACCCCTTTTCCTCTTACAAATAAAAACATCAAAGGAGGGAAACCACTAGGAATTCAAAAGAATGAACAAGTGCTGGAATAAAGGCCCCTGGCAGGCCTCAATGCTGGCTCCCAGGGTACAGGTTGTTTTAGGTGCAGGATGTAGTGGTGAAATAGAAAGACGAGGCTCCGGTCTCATGGGGTTCCCGCTTACATGGGGACCACAGTCCACCTCTCCCCCTGGGCCTACATTGAGGGCATCTCGAGCTGCAACAGGAGGCTGGAGTTAGAGATGACCAATACTTTAACATAAGTAGCTGCAGTGACTAAAGAAGAGGTACGTATTGCTTTCCTCTCTGACCCAGTGGCTTCTGGGCCCAGGAAGTGCGTTCAATTCACCTGGAGAGCTTTAGAAAAACACCTAGGTCAGGGGGCACTTAACTACATGGCCGGGGCAAGCCTGGTTTTAAAGGGACCTGGGTGACTCTAGTGTAATTCTTCCAGGCTTGCCAGCTCCTGCTTTACCAGCTCTGCATCCACAGCAGGTAAGACAGAGTCCACCAAATGTTTTTCACAACTGGGACCTCTCCCTGGCCAAGCACGGTTTCGTGTCCTGTGCTACCAAGTGCGTTTAAGAGCCTAGGTCAACACAGGGTACTTATTCCCATTTCTGTCCGTGACTATTATCCACAGCATGCAAAAAACTGAGGTTAGTTCTTCGGTGGGGTGCCTCAGTCTGAGGTTTAGCACCTCTCTCCTCTGGAAGATAACATTTCTGTTTGCAATTTCAATTTTGATTGCTTTGGGTTTCTTCCTTCCGATCTTTCTTGGAAAGCCAAGTGTTCCAATGAAAGAGTCCAGTCCCTCCTTTAATGGCCCCATCTTATTTTTCATAAATTAGATGATTTTTTCAAACTTATTAATTGGGAGTTTTTTCCAGCCCTCCTTATTTGGAAAGTCTTTGGATTTTCTCACCAGTGCAGTCACCCAAGTATGTGTGACTGATTTTAAACATCCAATTTGATTTCATTTTTGAAATTAACTTTTTGTTTCTTTAGAGCAAGTGTATTTCTAGCCTTCAAAGGCATGACTTAATGCTGGATTCACTTGGAAGGGTAATACCTCCGGCTGTGCTAAGTCCTGGTTCAATGGGGAAATAATTCCCCAAGTTTGGAATCCAAGGACCGAGAAAATGTCTAAAACAATGTGACAGACTGGTATATGTTGCCAGCTTTTTATCTTGTCAAGGAAGGATGTTAAAAACCTAACATCTATTCATCATTTCATAAAAGAAAGGCTATCTTAACACCGAAAAAAGTAGCAAACCCATGGTGGCATCATAAAGGGCAATTCTTTTTTTTTTTTTTAATTTTTTAATGTTTATTTATTTTTGAGACAGAGAGAGACAGAGCATGAATGGGGGAGGGTCAGAGAGAGAGGGAGACACAGAATCCGAAACAGGCTCCAGGCTCTGAGCTATCAGCACAGAGCCCGACGCAGGGCTTGAACTCATGGACTGCGAGATCATGACCTGAGCTGAAGTCGGAGGCTTAAACCGACTGAGCCACCCAGGCGTCCCCCCAAGGGCAATTCTTTAAAGACATTTGGCTTTAAGAAAAATTTGCCATAATATCATTTGGTTATAGTTTTATTATGAAAGCGTCACCAGGGTGCAGCACAAGGGAACTGTAGTTTTGGAGAAGCTGGTAACAGTTTCCTGAGTTTGATCTGTTTGGACAGCATGACAACCCTAACAGAGGTCTCCTCTGGGGGAACCGCAGGGAACCGCTGTCCCTTGGGACAGCGAGCAAAGTGTCTGTGTGAAGGAGCGCAGTGGTCCATTCACACAATTCCCTCTGGTAATCTCTGATGTGTTATCTTAGCAGTTCTTGGTTCTTTGGCAAGCTGCAGATTTCAGTGTTCTGTCTGCAACATGACTAGAGATTGCTAAATTAACTGCATTTCAAAGGTTCCACTCCCTAACTAACCAAGGTAGGGTGCTAACATCAACCTGGTGCCGAAAGAGGATTTAAAAGCAGCACATATATATGTATACTTTTTAGTTTGTTTTTGAGAGAGAGAGGGAGACAGAGCAAGTGAGTGAGTGCAGAAGCTGGGCAGAGAGAGAAGGGGACAGAGGAACCAAAGCCGCCTCTACACTGACAGCAGAGAGCCCGATGTGGGGCTCAAACTCACAAACCATGAGATCATGACCTGAGCCGAAGTTGGACCCTTGAGCCACCCAGGCGCCCTGCAGCACATACTCTGAGCAGGGACCGTCAGTGTCCTATGTCACAAATCCTGTCTTATTATTTAGGGAAGTCTGTCTTCTCCCCAGAGGAGGAGCCTAGCCCCAAAGGGCAGGCCTGTGGGTCATTCATCTTTGATTTTGAGCTACTCATATGGATCTGTTAAAATTTCTTAAAAAAAAAATCAACATAATCTTAAAAAGATGCATGTTAATCTAAATAGCTTTAATAAGGACCTTCTGGGAAAAAAAACATGGGATGATATCATTGCTACATAATTATGGATACAGTGGAGTTTCGCCATAGGAGCATTTAATTTAGGCGAATTTAACTCTAAGCACTCAGCAGATAGATCGGAAAATAACAATTAAAATAGAAGGCAGTTTCACCTGGCACCCCAGTCACTAAACACATTCCCCGAAGGGTGGTTGTGCTGCTCCCACAGACCAGAGGTTCTCAGACTTTAGTGTGCTCTCTTGCACAGCTCCTGACTCAGTTGGCCTGGGGCAGGGCCCCCTAGATCACAGTTCTAACAAATTCCCAGGTGATACTGATGCCGCTATGCAGGAACCACATTTTAAGAACCACTGTCTCCACCCATCTGAGATCATCTGCGCTTCCTGCGGTGTAAACACCTTGTCGCCATGCTGAATTTGTGTGTGACTAGTGTTTACTGGTGTTTGTTTTTGAACACCACGGCCCCTAATCATAAGTCAACCCCTTCATCTAGTGTTTGGCCAAAAGCTCCTGGCCTTCACTGTGAAGTCATGAATCCAGATAGCCTGATTTTGTGTTGAACTGGCCCAAGTAAAATAGGAAAGAAAGAGTAAGTGTGCTGGCCCCAAGACAGCACTTCCTTGGCCCAGCAGAGATGGTTATAGGGGACGCCAAACTCCTGGTAATCACATTAAACCTGTTCTACTTCTAAGTAGCTAGCTTTCAGTACCCATGAAGGGGGGAAGGATCCCCAGGATTGAAAAGGCCAACCAAACAGAAAAAAATGGTTTCACTGCTATGGAATAAGTCACTTACCGCGATATTGTGTAAATGACAATGATACTGATTATGTCACTGTGGTAGTCACTTGCCACTAAGAATCAGAAGTTTTTTTCTTTTGCCTGACCTTGCACATGCTGTTGCCTCTGCCTCAAATGAATGAATGAATGAACAAATGAATAGATTTCTCTTTCATATACTGAAAAGGCTCTGAATGCTCTGGTACCAGTAGGTCAAGAAAAGTTTGCAGATGGAACTGTTCTAAAGTTTCTTGGATCCTCCCCCTTTCTCCCAGAATCTCCAGCTTCCTTAGAAAAGTTGGGCGTGAGCAAATACAAAGCAGACTTCATTTTTAATTCACAGCAACATGGACAGTGTTTTCTATTTCAAAGGATTGTAGCTCTGGTCAGAGAGATCTGCAGTCACATCCAACAAAAGTTCCTACCTCAAACAGTTGACAAACCGGTTCTAAAAATAATCACAGATGACAATTTGTACACTCTGTGCATGTTAATGTCCCCTTGCGCAATTTGTCAGTAAAAAGTATATATATATTTGGGGAGGAAAGGAAACCATAGGAACTGCAACAACAACAACAAATCAACTGATTTAATAAATCTTGGCTTCTCCTTATCGAAGGGAAATTCCATTCCTGGATTTAATCCTCTGTGCCTCCCAATGCACTGTAATCCTGACCCCGGGGGCCCCTCCACTAACCAACATGTAGAATGACCTGGTGGAAGGATCTGGAGACTAACTTTGTCTTGAGAAACACCATGAACTGGTGCTGGCTGCTTATTTCTTGCCTACTTCTGTTTCCAGGTCTCTGAACCCCTTTATGCCCTGTTTACCCGTCCCTTTGAAAATATTCCCTCCTTCCCTTGCCCCCAGCATATTCTCAAAGGCATGTATTTTTTTTTAAGCACAGAATTCCTTATCTGCTGCTGTGGAAGGAGGATGAGCTTCTGAGAATACCATCTGAAGACTATCTTGTCAACCCATGGAAATAAAAACCTAGTCCCTGTGCTTAGGGTGCTTGGGAGACTGCTCTGGGAGTGATCTCTAAAAGGATTTGGGCTAAAAATGAGCTCATCAGGCATTGGGTGGGACCAAGGTTTACTTCTGGACTCCACCCACCATCCCATCGGCCCCTGTCCAACACAAGGGGGAAGTCAGGAAATACTTGTGGATAAACACATGACAACCCAAAGACACAAACATAAAATTACTTCTGAGCAAACAGCGCTTCTGGTTCTTTGTCAGTGACTGGCTACTAAGGACAAGATTAGGAAATCAGGAATTTCCCTAGCATCACACTCTAGACGTCCTTGTTTAGATCTGCCTTTTCCCCACAAAAGACCTGGGGCTTCTGTTCCACCCTTAGGCAATGAGATACAGTGTGAAATCAACTTGAAAGGAGGTAGCTAGCTGGGAAGATTCCTTTAAGTAACTGGGGCTTACCTCTGTCTTGTCTCCTGGGATAAGAGAGAAGCCAGAACCACCTATCTCAGTCCCTTGCAGGTGCCACAGTTCACAGTTCTGGGAGAAACTGACTCTAAGACTCAAGAAGTTTCTGGCACTACTGGGCTGCGGACTAACACCCACATGAATGATGCTGTGAGGTACAGCAGAGCTGGCAGATCCAACAGAGTCTATGCTATTTAGCGTGAAGTCCAGCCCCATCACGGAGGGAGAAGTTAAGTACATTCTGCCAGATGAGCAACAGAGGTAAGCCTGGGAGTAAGTGTACCTGGCCATGGGACCAACAGAAGCTTTGTCTCCTGCTCTGGATGAGATGATGCATTTCTCTGTTTTTGCTATCAGTTTTAACTGCTGATAGCTGCTTTTCTTTTCTTTTCTTTTTTTCCCCTCCCTGATAGCTGCTTTTCTTCCAACACTGGATTTTTTCCTTTCTTGGGACATAACTTTTCAAGTTTTCATATATATTTTTTTAATGTGACCTTCATCACCCCGGTCTTCAGAGCATATTAGCCCCATTGTACAGTTGAGGCATCAAGAGGTTTCAAAACAAAGTGATGCAAGTGGTTTTTGCTTCAGGCCACCAAGGTTTAACTGTTACAGGAGTTGCCCTTGTGCCATAAACAACTAGAAAACTGGACAAAATGTGACAAATTACTGTTTATAAACATTAGATATGGGCAGTGTGATACTTCAGAGACCAAACAAACAAGGTAAGCCTCACCACTGCACCAGACTACTACCTAGAGGCAATTTCCATAGCAGGGGAGCCCCAGAGCCCAGAGATCTTGCTGAGTGGAGAAGATGAAAGCTCTGAGTTTGGGGAGGCAGCTGGAATTTGTGGGTCAGAATAGTGAAGACGAGGTATCTGTACAAAAACAAAGATCTGCAGAGGCAACCTACTGAGTCTCTGCTGAACACCGATGTGCATGTACAAGGGGTGAAACTCCATGAGGCTGCGGAAAGAACCGTGAGAGCCATGGGCCCAACAATTCTGGAAGCTCAGCTCGGCTCCTGGTAGTTCATGCTCTCACCAGTTAGAGTAGAAAAACCTTGTAATACATGGGGCATCAGGTAGAGACCGAGAAAGGTCTTGTTAGTGGAGCTACATTTGCATTAAACTAAAGGCTCCTCTTCAGATTGGACCCGCCAAAACAGAGCTTATTAAAAGCAAGCCCTGGGGGACCTGGGGGCTCCGTGGTTAAGCATCTGACTTCGGCTCGGGTCATGTTCTCACAGTTTGTGAGCTCATGCACCGCTCTGGGTGAGATCCACACCCGCTTTGGGTAAAAACACGAGTCCCATGTCTCTCTCTCTTTCTCTCTCTCCCTCTCTCCCTCCCCTTTGCTCACTTATGCCCTCTCTCTCTAGGAAAAAAAAAAAAAAAAAAAAAAAGCAGGCCCTGGCATGGATCCAAAAGCAATCCAATGGATCCTAAGTAACAACCATATGTCAGAACAAAGTCCAACACTTCTTTTAATTTTAATTTTTTAAACTAAGTTTTATGGCCAAGTGAGGCTTGAACCCACAATCCTGAGATCAAGAGTCACAGGCATCCCTAAAATCCAACACTTTAAAGGAATAAAATAAATCCAACACTCAACAACATAAAATTAATATTGTCTGGCACCAGTAAAAAATTATATGCATGCAAAAAAATGGGAAAATTTGACCCATAACTGGGAGAAATATTAATAAAAATAGACCCCAAAGTAACAATAATAATAATGGAAGTAGAAACAAGGATATGATAACAGCTACTATAAACATGCTACATATGGACAAGAATCTAGAGAAACATGGAAAACGATAAAGAGAAATATGAAAGATATTAAAAGGACACAAATCAAACTTATAGAGCTGAACAAGATAATATATGAAATAAAAAAAATACACTAGATGGAGTTAGCAGCAGATTAAAAACTGCAAAAGAAAAGACTAGTGAATTTAGAGACATGAATTAGAAGCTATCAAAAACGAAACACCGATAGAAAAAACTGCCAGGGCATCAGTGATGTGTGGGACAACTTCCAGTGACCTAATACACATCTGAGTGGAGTCCCAGAAAGAGAAGAAAAAGGGAAAGGGCTGGAAAAAATATTTGAAGAAATAATGGTGTTGGAACAATTGGCCTTTTGTATGCTAGAAATGAAAAAGAGAACTTCAACTTATCTCATGAGATACATGAAAATCTGGTTGATGTCAATCAAAGAGCTAAATGTAAAACCTTATATATAAAATTGTAGAAGAAAACATGAGCAAACATCTTTGTGACTTTGGGATAGATAAAGACTTCTTTACTAGGGCACAAAAAGCATAAAACAAAGAAAAAATTGATAAATTGGACTTCATCAAGATTCAAAATGTTTGCTCTTCAAAAGACATTGTTAATGAAAAGATAAACAACAGACAGGTAGAAAATATCTATTTGTATAAAGGACTTATATTCAGAATAAAGAACTCTAAGACTCAATAAGAGAACTCAACTTAAAAAAGAAATATGCAAGAGATTTGAAAAGACATTTTACCAAAAATATACATGTATAGAAGAACTACTAGAGGGACAATAATACCAAGTCTAGGTAAGGATGTTGAACAACTAGACCTCTCATACAGTGCTGGTGGCGATGCAAAGTGGTATGCCCCTTTGCATACCAAACTTGTTTTCCTAGTTTGGCAGTTTCTTGTAATTCTTATCATAACCCAGTGATCACCTTCCTAGATTTTACTTAACAGGAATAAGAACATGACCCACAGAAACACTTCTACATGAATGCTCAGAGCCACATTCTTCACAATCTCCAAAAAGTAGAAATGCCCAAATGTATTTCAACTGGTGATTTATTTATTTTATTTTTTTTTTTAATTTTTTTTTCAACGTTTATTTATTTTTGGGACAGAGAGAGACAGAGCATGAACGGGGGAGGGGCAGAGAGAGAGGGAGACACAGAATTGGAAACAGGCTCCAGGCTCTGAGCCATCAGCCCAGAGCCCGACGCGGGGCTCGAACTCATGGACCGCGAGATTGTGACCCGGCTGAAGTCGGACGCTTAACCGACTGCGCCACCCAGGCGCCCCTCAACTGGTGATTTAATATAAACCATACATATAATGGAATACTACTCAGCAATAAAAAGTCATGAGTCACACCATACTAATAAAAGTAAAAAACAAAACACATGATCCATCTCAATAGATACAGAAAAAGAATTTGACAAAATCCAACCCCTTTCACAGTAAAAAGACGCAACAAACTAGAAATAAAGGAAACTTCTTCAACCTGTTAAAGGATTATCTATGAGAAACCCACAGCTGACAACATACTGACTGGTGAAGAAAGCTCTCTCCTTAAGGTCCCAAAAAGACAAGAATGTCTGTTCTTGCCATTTCCATTTAACACTGTATAGGAGGTTCTAGCCAGGGCAATTAGGCAAGAAAAATAAATAAAAGGCATCCAGATTGGAAAGGAATAAGTAAAAACTATGTTGCACATGACATGATCTCATATATAGAAAATCCTAAGGAGCCCAAAAAATTCTAATAAATGAGTTCAGTAAGGTTGCAGGATAAAAGATTAATATACAAATATCAACTATAGTTCCATATGGTAGCAACAAATAACCTAAAATTGAAATTATGAAAATAATTCCACCTACAACAGCATCAAAAAGAATAGCATAGGAATAAATTATTTAACAAAAGGCGTTCATGAAAGAAATGTCACTGAAAGAAATTGCTGAATATCTAAACAAATGGAAGGACATCCTGTATTCTGATCTGAATACCTGAAGACATAATATTGTTGTAATGACAACGGACCTACAGATTTAACACAATACCTATGAAAACCCTAGCTAGTCTTTCTTTCCTTTTTTGCAGAAACAGACAAACTTCCTAAAATTTTATGACAATATAAGGGACCCAGCCAAAAAACTCTTGAAACAGAAGAATAAAGTTGGAGGATTTATATTCTGATTTCAAAAGTTACCAGAAAGCAATGAAAATCAAGACAGTATAGTTCTGCCATAAGGACAGACATGTAGAACAATAGCATAGAATTGAGAGTCCAGAAATAAATTCATATATTTATGGTCAATTGATTATTTGACCAGGGTACCAGGACAATTCAATGGGGGAAAGGATAATGAAAGTCTTTCAACAAATAGTGCTGGGATAAATGGATAGCCACACGCAATCCTGAGGTACGCTGGACCTGTACCTCACACCAAATCAAAAATTCACTCAAAATGTATCAGAAACCTAAATGTTAAGAGATAAAACTATATAGTCTTTAGAAGAAAGAAGAAAACATGGGTACAAATCTCTGTGACCTTGGATTTGGCAATGGTTTCTTAGATTTGATGTCAAAAGCACAACCAACAAAAGAAAAAATAAACTAGATGTCATCAAAACTAACAATTATACATCAAAGGACATTACCAAGAAGGTGAAAAGACAACCCACAGAATGAGAGAAAATATTTGTAAATCATATAACTGATAAGGGATTAATATCCATATATATAAAGAAGTCTTACAACTCAAGAATAAAACGACAAATATCCCAATTTAAAAATGGGCAAACGGATGGAACTAGAGGGTATTAAGCTAAGCAAAATTAGTCAGAGAAAGACAAATATCCTATGACTTCACTCATACGAGGACTTTAAGATACAAAACAGGTGAACATAAGGGAAGGGAAGCAAAAATAATATAAAAACAGGGAGGGGGACAAAACAGAAGAGACTCATAAATATGGAGAACAAACTGAGGGTTACTGCAGGGGTTGTGGGAGGGGGGTATGGGCTAAATGGGGAAGGGGCACTAAGGAATCTACTCCTGAAATCATTGTTGCACTATATGCTAACTAACTTGGATGTAAATTAAAAAAATAAATTAAATTTTAAAAAATGGGCAAAGAATCTGAATAGACATTTCCCTAAAGATGATAAATAAATGGCCAGTTAGCAGTAGAGAGTATGTTCAACATCACTAGCCTTTGATAAAGGAAATGCAAATCAAAAGCACAATGCAATATTGCTTCATGCCCACTGGGATGGCTATAATAAAAAAGATGGACGATAACAAGTGCCATCAAGGATGTGGAGAAATTGAAACCCTCATACGTTGCTGGTAGGAGGAATGTAAACTGATGCAATCTCTTTGGAAACAGTTTGCCAATTCCTCAAAAAGTTCAACTTAGAGCTGGCATACGGCCCAGCAATTCTACTCCTAGGTCAATACCTAAGAGAACTGAAATCATACATCCCCACAAACACTTGTCCATGAATCATAACAGTATTGTTTATAACAGCCCCAAAATCCATCAACTAATGAATAAATAAAACATGGTATACTGATCCAATGGAATACTATTCTGCCATAAAAAAAGAACAGTGTTGATTCATGATCCAAGATGGATGAACCTTGAAAACATTAAGAATCCAGACACAAAAGGCCACATGCTGTATGATTCCATTTATATGAAGTGTCCAGAATAAGTTTTCAAAAACAATTTGCTTAACTAGTTTAATGGACACAGATTATCTGTGATGAGGGCTGTTGGAGTGGGGCAATATAGGAACGCAGAGAAAAACTGAAATCACAGATTATCTGAGACCCCAGTTGCTCATTTGAACAGTATTTTACTCTTGGGGTGGAAATGTGGGTAAGAAGGTTTCATGACATAGCTCCGTTACAGGTCTAGACACTTGGCCCAACTCACACTACTACGAGGCTTTTAATTTTGGTCATGGAAATGGGCACTGCACCAGGAACCAGGGAAGCTTGACTATTTCACTAACTAGCCGTGTGACCTTGGGCAAGTCACTTAATTGCTATAGTTTCCATTCCACCTACTGATTAAATGGTCTCGAAACTCTAAAATTCTAAGAACCGTGGGCCTATGTACTCAGCACCAAGGCTTGGAATTAACGAGGGGTAAACACCACATGAACCTAGCAATCTAATAACACATCCTGTATTATTCTGACTTCCGAAAGGCAGCTAGAATCATCTGCTTATTTTAGGAGCTCGCTGTTCCCTGGGAAAGATACTTTTGGCAAAAGCAACCATTCAGATGACAGTTTAGTGTTTTGGAGAAAAGCAACTAATTTATTGACAACAAAGCCTGTTTTTTTTTCCTTGAAATTTCATAGCTGTAGGCCCAGAAATAAAAAGTCCCCAGAAGACTTTAAAAATATGTTCTCAATTCCCTTTTATCTCCCACCCAGAGCTGAGAGAACAGCACCAACTGTGTCATATTAAACACATCTGCATCCAACACCGATAAAAGTGCATGACCAAGGGAACAGATAAGAATTGTTTTCAATTTGTTCAGATGGGATTGGTTAAATTTAACCTAATTAGACCAAATAATCAAAGCAGGTGTTTGTAAGTTGCCAATGTTTTTATACTCTGTAATTGTTTGGCTATATTTCCCAGGAACTTAAGTAAAGGAAGTTAGTATGTCATAAAAATCATTGACCTTATACTTATTCATGTCACACATATATTATTCACGTTCCAGGTGGTACAAATACAAGGCATTGTTGAATACTTGTCACAGATTTTAGCATTTGACCATCATCAACATCTAAGCTGGCCTTTGGGAGTGCTTACATTACCTAACTTCCATTACATAAATACAAGCAGTAATACATGAGAGCCTGTCTTCTAATCTTACATTGATCTACAAAGCACATTGACTTGGCATTTAGACTACTTAGGGATTCTGACTTCACTCTCATAAGCTGGTCACTTTTAAGGCATTTAGAGGAAAAATAATAACAATAAAAGTTACATTCTAGTAACACAAAATGTTTATTGCATTTGGCGGAATGATGAGATCTGAACTATAAATCTCAACTAACAAAGGAACCACAGAACGCAGTCACCAGCAGCCTGGAATTGGGAAGTGCTTCATGTAGTGGCCGTAGGTCCACTTGTGAAGGGAAAAAGGGCAGGTGGCTGCCTGGGAGCGGTCAAGCTTTCTCTTTCTAGTAACTGCTTGTGTCCCCGGTACACTCTCATGTTATTGCATATACTGCTGGCACAGGAGAGACAGAAATGAGGCAAGAAAATCCCCATGAAAGCCTATGATCTGGAAACTCCTATAAAGGGGATCCCTCTCTAAGGCCTGGGGGTTCTACAAGAGAGGAAGAGGAATGGGAAGACAAAACAACCAACAGGGTTCTAGGGCACTCCTCCCCAAGGTAGAGATTTTCCTAATTCTGGCCCCGATTGGGCTGCGGGGCCACAGTGTCGACACCTGGGGAGCCAGGCTCTTCTGTCTCACTACACATGAGACGCTTGGCCGGTTTTCTCTGTGCCTTAGGTTTCCTCACGTCTAACACGAAGGACCACTAGTACCTCCCTTACTAATGCACACAAAATGCTTGGCACAGTGCTTGGCATGGCGGTAGGCGCTCAATAGCTGTTGGTCAAAAATTATGATGATCCCGGGGCACCTGGGTGGCTCAGTCGGTTGAGCGTCTGACTTCGGCTCAAGTCATGATCTCACGGTTGAACCCGCGTCAAGCTCTGTGCTGACAGCTCGGAGCCTGGAGCCTGCTTCGGATTCTGTGTCTCCCCCCTCTCTCTACCCCTCCCCCGCTCACGCTCTGTGTCTCTCTGTCTCTCAATAATAAATACATGTTAAAAAAAAAATTTTTTTTTAAATTACGATGATCCCTATAAGGAAGAGGGTATTGAAAATGCTTCCTGAGGACAAGAGTATGCCGGATATCCTATATACATTTCAGGGGAAGGGAAACAGCCTTTTGAAATCACTTATATTCTGTGGAAGGAGGATGGCATGTTTTACATGTCCAGCCTGAGAAGGAAAAACTGAAGGTGGGTTTCCAGTGAGAATGAAAGCTCTGTCTCCCATCCCTGCCCAGGCCTGCAAGGCAACCCCGAAGTGCTTGTGGCAGTTAGTCCTCTTCTTCCTCACCCCCCAGCTCCAACTGGAGACTATAATTTTCTTTCTAGCAGGAAACTGATGCATACGAATGATGACAGATGGATTCAGAAGAGGAAAAAGAATACAGGGGACAGAGCGTCCTTGTGGGTTTAAATCACGTTAGAACTCAAAACAAAACCCCCAGATCTGGAATTTTTAAAACCTAGTTAATGGCTGAGGAAACCTCAAAGGCTGGGGAAGCATGAAGATAAAAGTCTGAATCACACAAAACACATCATTATCTTAAGCTTTTCTAATCGTCTTCTCTGCCTTTCCCCCTCACTGTTTTTCTCATTGTTTATGCCCCAGCCCCTCAATGTGGTTCTGAGACACTTCAGAGATAGAAATAGCTTTCCAAGGTCACGTACAGAATAGTGTTTGAGAGGAGATGGACAGACCCTCCTCCAACCAAAAAAAGTTTCCCTGAAACTGATACTACTTCACTTCTTTCGGAATAATTAAGCACTTTCAAGATTCAGTTAGATTCATTTACTGCTGAAATGCAAGTACATACACCCATATGAATAAAACAGAATCATGGTGTGTAAGATTCATAAAATGGAAAATAAGAGAAAGAAACTCCCATGATGGTGCCATTCTAAGACAAGTGTTTTGAAGCACTGTGCTGCCTTTAACTTCAGTCTGGTTCTCTGCTCCCCACTCCCACCTCCTAGACCCCCAGTGCCGATGATCACAAGGTCTGGACAAATCCCCCTGACATTCCATTAATGGATTTTCAGTTACATTCTTTTTCAGTGACAATAGGAACTTGGTTCATAAGGGTCCTAAGAATTCTATGAGGACGAGGGCAAAGAAGGAAATGTCTCCTTGTCTTAAAAAAACCACACAATGCCACTCTCTGTCTTATGTCCTTCAATGATCTCCTTTTGTCTACAGGGTCAAGTCCAGGCTCCTCAGACTGGCCTATGAGGTTCTTCGTGATTGAGTTCCTGCCTCTGCAGCCTCCCTTCCAGTCACACCTGCCTGGTCTTGAACGGATACTCTGGTCATTGTCCTAGCTCTTTGAAGGCTGTGCTGACTCGTGTCTCTGTGGCTTTGGCCATGGTCTTCCTTCTGTCTATAATGCCCACCTTTACCTTGACCATGCGGTTAATCTCTACTCACCCTCAAAACTCAGCTCAACTGAAGTCTCCCTGCCTTCCCAAGAAAAAATGACCTTCCAGGGGCGCCTGGGTAGCTCAGCTGGTTGAGTGCCCGACTCTTGATTTAGGTCATGATCTCACAGTTCGTGGGATCGAGCCCCATGTCAGGCTCTGTGCTGCCAGCATGGAGCCTGCTTGGGATTCTCTCTCCCTCTCTCTCTCTCTCAAGCCCCACTTGTGTGTGCATGCTCTCTCTCTCAAAATAAATTTAAAAGCTTAAAAAAAAAAAATGACTTTCCATTCTTTGGTGCTTCCAATGTATCCCACACACACTTCCTTTGTAATACCTGCAAACCCTACTGTGCCTACTTACAAGCCCAAATCATATGCATGTGTATCTCCAGCTACAGGTGCTCAATGAGTCTGATGCCAACATATCATTTCTGATGAATAAAGAAATAAATGAACAACAACAAAAATGACCCTTTTTTTGAATCAGTCAGAGGGGCAGGAGCATCCTTAATCAAGTGGATTTCCTGACATTCTGTCCCAGGTATGCCATGCTTCAGTATTTTCCTAGGAAAGCAGGCATTTCTTCTTTCCCAAAGATGTTTAAAATAAGAGGAGAGCTGTGAATGTGAGGGGCTGCAGGGTACTGGATTTGATGCATGTTTCTAGCTAGTGATAATGATGATAATAATATTAACAGTAGCTAATATTTATTGAGCACTTATTCTGTGTGATGCAAAGCACATTCTATACATAGGAATTTCCATATGTTAGTTGAAAACCAGTCTAAGATATAGATCCTGTTATCACCCCCAATTACAATTGAGAAAAACTGTCTCAGAGAGGTTCATTGACTTGCCTAAGGTCACAAAACTAGTAAATGGCAGACCTAGGATTCAAATCCAGGGATATGGCTTCAGAGCCTAAATGATATACTCCCTTACTCTCAGCTTCGTGAGCTAATAATGGAGGTAGATATGCACACATTTACAAACATACACATGATATAAACATAACATTTGAATCAGAAAATAAATTTACATCTGACTGATGCATGAATTTAAATAAGACTTTGTATCTTGATGACAATTGTTATTATTCTAAAAACTGAGGAAAACTCTGCATTTCTATCAGTTAATAACAAACCCTCATAGTTAGGGCCTGCTATGTACTTAGCTGGGGGACAAGGAATCTACAGCACGATCCATTCTTTCAAGTTACTTGCAAGGTAACACTATAATGTCATGACATTATTTCAAAATCATATTGTAGTCTACTCATCCAAATAAGTGATCATCTTGTTTGGTGATATATTTAGCTGTTGCTCAAACTGCTTTGGAAACAATTTATGAAACACATAAGAATAGATTTCATTACTTTAAGCTCATAGTTTGTTTTTATCCTAAACAGTGCCATCCACTTTAATTGCCATCACATTTGACATTTGGTTAGTTCTAAAAATCTAGTTCCATCCTCAAAGAAGGAAAATTTGTTAGTACTATTTGTGTGAATGTACTATAAGATTACATACATTCATACAGATAGACACAGACATGCACACGCATCTGTGGCTTATGTGGGCAAACACCAAAGGACTGGATAAAATCCTTACTTGTCTGTTAGGAATATAACATGAGCCATATATATAATTTTTTATGTTCCAGCAGCTACATTTTTTAAAGTAAAAGGAAACAGGTGAAATTAATTTTAACAATACATTTTATTTAGCCCAATATATCAAAAATATTATCATTCCAACATGTAATCAATATAAAAAAATTAACGAGAAATTTTACATTCTTTTTTTCATACTAACTCTTTGAAATGTGGTGTGTATTTTATTCTTACAAAACATTCCAATTTGGATGGACCACATCTCAAGTGCTCAGGAGTCCTGCCATATTGGGCAGTGCAGGATAAAATAGTTAGGGCTATGGCTTTCAGAACAGAATAAGGGCAAGAGTACCCACCCCCATGCATCTTACTCTGCAAAGTACCTGAAGAGGGATGGTGCATCGATCCAAGTGCAATACTGTTGAGTAATAAACCACAGCTTGTGACCACATTTAACTGGGGTACAAATTACAAATACTGCAAGACTTTGGAGGGAAGGATGGCTCAAAAAAGGCCAATATCATCTTACTGAAGGAGACCAGCCATCAATAAAGGGTGGGTGGTTGGAGAACAGAGTAGGGAATTCCAAAACATTCAAGGAATGTCCCTCCGGACAAGGAATAAAGGTACTAATACATCAAGAAAAACTTAGTCCAAATAAACTGATTACAGTCAACCACTCTAACGACTGGACTTGTTAGTCGTGAGCAACTCTTTCACCGCCAAAGTCCTTTAGCTACTAAGCAGAGAAGTATTATAAAGCTATATGGAATTTGGAACTGAAATATAAAAATAGAGGAAACCCAAAAACAACTTATTTGGTAACACCCAATTTATAATCTCTGCACCCTAGTTCAAGTGTAAAATATGGTGGCGCAACCCTGGGATTTCCTACAGCGAAGGTGATCTATAACTTATTGTGCAAACCGGGACACTTGTAAGAGGAAAGGGGGGCACCATTAATAATTATGCTGGGACAAGAGGCATAAAGTAGGCCCGTTTTACAACTATAAAACTATATGATCCTATTCTACCAAACGGATACAACAGCTCCCCCTGTGCAGGGATGTGGAGCTGATGAAAGCCCAGGCAGGTTCTTCTTACCTCTGCATGGCCACAGGGGCTTTGTGGGCTAATATACGTTGATCTGGGTGAGATGGTTTCGCACCTCCCCCTCAAAGCAATTTAAATTGGTTTGAATTTGGGAACAGGGTTCCATATGGACAGAGCCGGACTCTGACAGCCTGAATATATTTACTGAAGACAAGAAATCATTGACAGACTAAATGTAACAGAGGAAAAGCCTGGCCTGCTTGTACTCAGAATGTGACTTTGTAATTGTAGCCTCTTTTAGACAGGCCTAATCAATTAGAAGAGGCTGATTTTAACCAGTTGCAGGCTCATTACCCTGCATTCCAGTTTGTGTTGATGAAAATCAGTTTCAGTCTGTGGCCTGGAACTCATGTACAGCACTTCCTGCAGCCTCTTATATAAACACATCAAAAAAAAAATTTTTTTTTTAAATTTGGAGTTGCCCTTCTCCATTTTAAGAAAACCACTCTGTGAATCATGATTAAAATAGAACAATTGTAATATGGATCTGGGGCCCCATACCAGGAAACATACTTGACCAAGGAACATACCTCAAGGCAGAGCTTAAAGCAGTGAAGGGCAAATTTGAGACAGAGTCTCAGGTATGCAAGCTCCAGGATCAAATGAGCCCAGCTCAGTAAGGTCCACGGAATGGAGCAGAATGGACTCTCAGTTACTGAAAATCACAAACTACCAAAGAAAATGCATGGAAGAGGAAAAAAAGCCAAGGTGTCTGAAATACAGAGGGCATCTGAGTAGAGTCCAAACTCTTTCCTGAATGATCAAATTGAAAATAAATAGCAAACTTCCAACTAAACAAGGACAGGTTTCCTTGAGAAGCTTCTATGAGGTAGCCATATGACGCTATGCTTCATTTTGATGTGTGGTTAGTTTTACAAAAGTAGAAGCTGGGGGAGTGTGTGGTACAACCACTCGAAACCCCACCTGTATTTCAAAGATCCGTAATTGTTCCAAAATATGATGTAACTATGAATCATACCTGGCTGGTTGCCTTTTGTGGGTTTGTCAAGGCAGCGAGTCAACAGGAAGAGAATATCAATATATACAGCTCTGGTCACCAAACATGGATTTTGCCTAGAAAGGTAAAGAACAGCAGATAAATTGATATTTTCTCTCCCCGAGGCCTGGGTCACAGAAGAGAAAAAGGTATTTTGTAACAGGCATATCATGAGGCTTACGGAGTTATGGTGAGTGCTAAAAAAGACAGATAATCACCAATGGTGAAGACATGTCAGTAAGTCAAGTGAGGAAATGAAATCCTAGAGCATATGGTGGAGGTTGGGGATACACATGTAAAGAACAGATAAAACTCTATGCTCTGGTTCCAAATAAAACAAACTGAAAACAAACAAAAACCAATATCCTATCCTAGTTATTTGAAAACAAGGAGATTGGCAGAGGGAATTATATTCTATTATTTTCCTCTTAAGTGGACAGATCTGGGGGAAAATCATTGGTTACGAGTATCACTGACTTAGCATTTTGGAGAAGGAGAACTGCAATCACATAGGACAAACCATACCTATGGACTTAAAATAACCAGCTGAAAAACAAACACACAGAAGGGCTGACAAACACTGCGACAGACATTCCTTTCCCAATAAATGGAATTTTTTCTTCTTTCAATATGTGGAGTTCACTTTACTCTTTGAATCACATGCTGGAAAAAAGTGGGCCTGGATTTAGGGGTCTGGATTAAAAAAAAAAAAAGGAAAAATGAAGACTTTCTTTTGAGAACAGTGCTGAAGGTCCCCTGGCTCTGAGCCTCAGTTCAGACTGACCATGAAAAGGGCCCCAACCTCCTTGGTGTACTAATAATTCAGCCTAAGTAGTAAAAACAGTAGGGACAGATCTGGGTTTGAATCCTGGCTTTGCTGCTTACTCCTGTAACCTGAATCACATTCCTGACCTGTACAATGGGAACCCTAATCACCACAGAGTAAGTCACTGTGAGCTTCCGAGGTGGCACAGCGACCAGAACACCGCCTCGCTGCCTGGTCATGGCACATGCTCCATCGGAGCTTGTTCCCGCCCGGTTCTGCTTCCAACTTAAGATCATGGGATGGCACAGGGATGTTGCCAGTGAGATTCCATACACTTGGCCCCTAAACCCATCCTTCTCATTCCCTGCATTTTAACAGTTTTACCATTTCCCTACTCTGTCCCAAAATGCCCGTATTCTAGGCTGGCAGATGAAAAGCAAGTCAGATACTTATGATTTAAAACAAAACTATTTTGTGTCAAGGTCTCTCTGTTGCTGACCCGCCTCATTTCTGTCCTACTGACTTGCTTCCTCTATAGTATCTGCTCGCTCTGACTCTTACCCTACCATGACCCGTGGCTTATATGTATACCCTACATTTGGCCTAATTTCATACCTGCACCTAGCTACTTTTTTTAATGAGCTTTAAAAAATAGGTAACATGTGCATGTGGCATAAAAATAATTCAGCATAAAAGGGCATGTGGTGAAAATTAAGTTCTTTTCCAACCACTGCCCTCTACTCATATTTTGCTCCTTGGAGTCAACCACTATTACTAATTTTCAGTATGTCCTTGCAGGGACATTCTGTTCATTTATAAGCATCTATCTATAGTTACCCACTTGTTTATTTTTACAGAAATAGTGGTTTACTATATGCTAAGTTCTAGGCATTACTTTTTTTCACTTCTATACTTTGGATATCATTCCATTAAAAACAGAGATTTGCCTCATTTTTTAAATGGTTGTAGACTGCTCCCTGTCAGAGGTACCAATCCCCTTTTGGAATAATGCAGATTGTTTAAGATACTTGGCTAAAAACAAGGAAGAATATATATGTACATCAATTTTGTAAATATAAATCAGTACTCAGGGGAGAAATTCCTAGAAGCTGAATAGATCAATCAAGGTATTTGCACATTTAAAATTTTGATGGATTTTGACAAGATGCTCTCCAAAAAGATTATACCAATTTACACTTTCACCAACAGCATGTAAGAATTCTAGTCTCCCACAACCTGACCAACACAGTGCACTATTAAACTTTTTGACTTTTGCCAGGGTGAAAAACAAGATCTCATCATTTGAAGTTGCAATTATTTTCTTATAAGTGAGATTGATCATCATTTCATATGCTTTTCAAAAAAGATACTTGAATTGCCTTTTCTATGTAATGTTTTCAACTCCCCTGTCCGTTATGTTGTGGGTCTTTTCCTTATTGGTTCATAGGAGCTCTTTGTATATTAAGGAAATCTACTTTTTGTCACATGTGTTACAAATGTTTTTGCAGTTTATCATTTGTCTTTTAACTTTATATTTTTTTTGCAATTTAATGTTCAATTCTATGCAGCCAAATATATTAGTATTTTTATTTATGCCTCCTGGGTTTTACACTTTTATATAAATTTTATATAAAATTTTTTAATTGTCCCACATTTTCTTATAGTACTTTACAGTTCCATTTTTTGTTGTTGTTGCTTAAAACTTTCATCTTTTTGGAATTTTTCTCCCTAATCCTCCCCCTATCTTTTGTTTCTATCTCATTTTCCCCAGTTCTCTTAATTCTAATTTCCTGTCTTTATTCTTCTACTCCCTGTGAAAGGCCCAGCTTATGAAAACTTCTTTGATGGTATAATTTGCAATTCTAGTGTTGCCACTGTTTAACAGGTAGGACTTCCCTCTGCCAAACAAAGGGGCACTGAAGAAAGAAAGTGAGAAGAGCCAATGCTGGGGTTAATGAATCACTAGATAGGTAGCACAGGGCTGAGTAAGTGGCCTGCAGGTAGCAGATGGAATCCCCTCAAAGCACTAGCTTTGAGCTAAGTCCTGGGAAGTGAGGTACATGAGATGATTTCTGACCTCAGAGAATTCTGTCCAGTTATGGAGGCAAAAATAACGGCAAACTTTGGGACAGGATGTAAGGAGTTAAGAGAAAGAACATCAAGGTGGACTGGAGAAATGAAAAAGGTTTATGAAGATGTAATTCCAACCGGGCTGTGAAAGATGGGAAGAATTTAGCTAGACAAAGTTGACAGGGAAGGGCATTCTAAGAGGCGGCAACAGATGTGGGAAGGAATTAGTCTGGCTTGTCCACAGACCTGGGAAGATCAGGGTGGGAAGATTAGAGAATGTGCTGAAAAGTAGGAACAAGAATAAGGCAGGCTGGGCTTTCAGGACACAGGATACTTCATTCCAACTGGGTGCTTCTTAGTATAAAAACGCACTGCCTGTTCCCATATGGCCTTAGAGTCATAGCTTTTCATCCTGGCTGTTTTCCTGTTGGTGGAGCCATACAGAACCATAAAGGGAAATTTCTGGAAAGCTGGTTTGATTTTCAACTCTGATGAGGAGCCTAGTTTCCATGATATTTTTAGCTAAGTTAATGTATTTTTTTTAAATTTCTAAATGAGTAGAGGAAAGGTAGGCAGTCTTTAGGGCTCCATGCCTGGTTGAAGTGCTCTGTATCTTTTTTGGACCTGGCACCGGTTGTCGACCTTGCTGGACTCTTGGGACACTTCCGGGACCGCTCTGCCCCCATAACAGAGAGGCTCTGGGCCAGGTCTGACACAGCCAACGAGACTGTGGGGGACTCCCTCAAATGCTGCTGCTTTGGATTCCAGGAAACAGAGGGTCGGGGCCACAAAGGAGTCCATCCTTGGCTTTTCCTCTGAGACGGAATCAGAGAAAAATTCTGGCTTAGAGTCCACTGTTCTTGGCTCTACCCTCAAGGATAGCCATGGCCACAGCCTCAGCCACAATCACAGCCACATAATATCCCTGTCTGGAGTTAGAGTTGGGCCTCACTCTGAACTGGCTTCTAGGTCAGGAAAATAATTGTGTTGTCTTTTTCTTTCTCTCACTATTACTTGGTATTTATTCGGACTTGGGAATGGTACACTGTGAGTTCAGGGTGAGCCAGAGGTTTGTTCTCGGTCTGTGAAGCCACTTTGATGATGGGAATAAAATCCCAGGGAACAGCAAGCCAGCTGGACAGGAAACCAACCCACAGGGTTTTGGTGGGCTTGGGGATTTTTTTCTACTCCCAAATGGAAAAATCCTGGCAGGGGTATGGTATAATAGAGATTTAGAGTGTTCAAAAAAAAAAAAAAAATCAGAAATGGTCAGGGTCTAACAGATGGGCTGAAAGACGGCAGAACAGAGGCTGTGGAAGGAGCAGCAGGACCCGGGTACTAGGAGGACCAAGTTTACATATATAAAATCGAACAAAGGGCCTGTTAAGAATCTCACTTTCTTCTATTTTTTTAAACATTTGTCCCTTGACAAATAACCACCTGAGAACCTGATTAATCCATTTCTGCCTTGGGAAATCTCTGCACTTCATTAAACCTCCTGCCCTCTCTCCTGGAAATTGGGGGGAGGCAGAACGCAGGGCGGAGAGAGTAGGGCTCCCCAGACACGTCCACAATGGCCCCAGTGTCTAGAGGACAGCAGGAGTTCCTGGGAAGTCTGAGATAAATTATTCACTTCTCCTGTCCCTTCCGGAATCCCGGTGGCTACAGAGGTTCTTAACTGAGGGCCATTCATTCGGAAAACATTAACTGAGAGGCTACTGAGAGCTCTCAGTAGTGCCAGGGTTTGAAAATATGAAGATAAAATGATTCAGTGACATAGTCACTGCCCTCAAGGAACTTAGAGTCCTGAATAGTGTTCTCAATTGTAGGTTATGACCCATTTTGTTGATTATGAAATCAACATTCATATGAGTGGTGACCAGCATAACAGAGAGAAAAGAAGGGAGGGGAAGGAGAAGAGGAAGGAGGGAGGGGAAACAGAGAGGATTTGGGGCAACAGAGGGAGGGAGAGGAGGAGGATAAGAGGGACAGAGAGGGAGGAAAAGAAGAAGGGAAGGAGGGAGGGAGGGAAAGGGAGGAGGAAAATATAATCAGAGTTCATCAAGGTGCACTATTTCCTTCACTTGTTTCCATAAAGTCCTTGCCCGGGATCAGTTTTTAATAAATTACCTTTGGTGTTAGAAGTCAATAATTTATGAAATGCAATTATTTTAAATAAAAACACTGATTGATTTGTTCTCCTTTTTTCCCTTCCAGGTAATAAACCACCCCGCATTATACTGAATGGATTCAACAGGGTTATGCTTGGTATCCAAAGTGATGGTGGATATGTTGAAAGCAAACATTCCTGAAACTAAATATGCTACAACTTGAATAAATTTCCTCTCTGTTGCATTTTTTTTTAACAGACTGTTCATGTCTTATATAAATATTATCACAATCTCAAACTATGCAAGAATTCATGTGTGTATACGCACATAGACACAGCACACATACACATTAGGTCATATGTAAAATTATCTGTTTCAAGTGATTGTCAAAAAATCTTGAAAGCCACTAGTTTAGTGGGAGAAACAACCAATCATATTAGAGTATGAGGGGTGGCCCAAAAGAAAGGTTTGACAGAGTAAAAATTAAGGATGGTTGAAGAGGGACCTGCCTAGTCCTCCTGGGTGAGTCAGGAAGTGACTTGGCAAAAAGCTGGAGAATGAGAAGCCTGGGATACAGAACATGGGCAGAGTGACCCCAGCAGAAGAAGCAGCATGTCCAAAGACACATGACATGTTTGGAGAATAATGAGAAATGCTAAAGGAGACATGGGAGGGGAAGACAACAGGAAATCATAGAGGATGAGTGAAACACCCAATGGGAGAGCTTAGGAGTGACCTTTCAGAACTCAAAAGCCCCAAAGGGTTGAAGCTGCCAGTGGGACTCCACCAGCCCAATCCATGCTGGAAAGCTGAGATCCCCACTCACTAGTGTGAAGCTTTGGTGGGCCCCCTAGAAGGGACAGACAGTTCACTTTGGGCATACTACGCTCTCCCAGAAGCATTCACTGTCATCTTCAGAGGGCTGGAAATAGCTGTTATGGCTGTAGACTGCTAGTGTCTGTTAAGGTCTCTAAGTCAAATGACTGTATCTGGACTTCAACAGAGTCAGGGTCTGAGATCACTCTAATATCCAGGGAACTACTCCCCCAGAAGCCTAATCAGACTCATGACTTAACCTCATTAATCTAGAAACATTTACTGAGTACCATGGGGGATATCCTACTTGGGACAGAAAGGGAGGGAGAGGAGAAAGTTCTGATCTTGCAGAGCTTATGGTATAAAAAAACAATCAGAGGGAATGTCATGGAGGAGGGGGTCTGGAGACACGGGAGGATTTGGCTCGGGAAGGGGAAGAAGGAATCCAGGGAGGAGAGCTCACTGGAGCAGATACAATGGTGAGAACATGCCTGCCACATGCAGGGACAAATGAAGGCCAGAAAGTCAGACAGGTGCAGGTGACAAGCATGATGGCTTAAAATGACTCTGGAGCTCGAGTCCTAGTTGGGGCTCATCACAACCCATTGCGGGCTCTAATGCTGGCCCCTACACAGCCTCACTCCTATTCAGATGACTTCCGCTCTCAACCACAATGAGCAAAAAGCACTAGCAGCCTCTTACCATGGAGCCAGCCAGGGTGTTAATGAAGTAATATTCCAGGGACCACCATCAGGCCCAAAATAGGCTGGAAAGAAGAAAACCAGAAAAAGTAGGTGGGGAGCAAGGGGAGAGAAGGCAGGTGAGAAGTGGGGGGAGGGGCAAGAGAAGACTAATGAGGGAGAGAGAGGAGGTGGTAGGAGAGGGAGAGGGGGAAAAGAGTGTAGAACATCCTCCCATATCCTGCTACAATCTCCCCAGTGACATATGTCCAGCCACACCATGTCCTTTATTGAAAGTTCACTTCAAAGCCTGTCCTCCAAGAAAACCTTCCCTAATTAACCATCAGAAAACACTCTCCAAGGACAATCCGAATGGGCGACCTGACACAGTGTTTTGCTGACCATCCTTTGGTCTCCCAGAGATCCCCCTGGCCATCTTTGCAAACCTAGGCAGTTCATGTCTCTGCATTGGTAGCTGCCCACGGACCAGAGTTGCCTCTCCTTACATTTGGATATAAAAGGAAGAGCTGTTATGGGTTAGGAGCCAGGAGGTACTTCTTTGATGCAGGCCACATTAAGTCATATAAATGTGGAAGTGTAAATTAAATAAAAAAGAACCCCTCTCTCCCTGCTGATTTCCATTTTTACCACAGCCCCCAGCCAAGCAACCATCACACGGCATTCTTGGAGGAACAATAGGGGATTTGTTTAAACCAAGATGCCAAATGGTCATGAATTGCAGAATGTATATTTTTAAACAAGTTATTTTCCCCCACTGTAACATCCAGAATTTAGATCTGTATGCAGGGCCAGCTGGCAGCAGCACGCAGGATCTGGCTGGCTACCCAGGGCTGCTCGTTTACCTTGCCCTCCCCTGAGGGGGTGTGACGGCTGAGCTGCATTTTTATGGTACGCTCCAGCTTCCATCCAGCCTTCCTTGGTCGGAGCTTTGCAAGTGTTTATACTCACACCCACACGTAGAGGCTGCCCTGTGGCCCTCCTACTTGAATTTTCCTTTTAAAGTGAAGCCATCTTCATGCCCTGCTCTGGTGGTTGACCAACTTATAGGGAATTGACCGAGTTGCCATGCCCAAAGCAAGAGACCAGGAGCTGTGAGCCCCAGCTTCCAGCATTGCGCTGCACAGCACATGGGGCTTCCCCTGGAAAAGCAGCTTTTGTTCCGGGGAATGGAATCTGTGAAAACAGGGCCCCAACCACTTTACCAGGGTTCTGGGTAGGCACTCCACAAGGCACAGGCAGTCTGTCGAAGGCACCAGGGCACTGCGTAGGTCAGGGCCCAGGCCACAGCTGCCTCTGCTTCCCTGGCAAAACTGCTGCTCAAGAGGAAGCCCGCAATCTCAAGGCCAAGGCTTTGCCTTTTCCCTCCATTAAGGCTCACCTGCCTTTTCAGAGGACCCCCAGGGAGCCTCCCACACCCCCCAGAGGCCCTCATATTTTTCCATCTTTCTATTAGGCATCTTTTTCTCATTAATGTACTAACACTCAAGTTATGTGCAGAGAATGAGGAAAAAGAGACCTTGTGTGGGGCTTGGGATTTGTTCAAAGCCTGGGGAAATCGTTTTAGAGGGTGTATGTTTTTTATTCCTTTTATGAGAGATGCATGTTTCCCCCCCTCTGTGACTTGTTTAAAAGTAAAGTTTAATATGCTGCCAGAGAAATTGCTGGTTAATAACTTAATAAGCGATGTGCTAGGAATTATGGGAAAAAAGTAGTATCCAAGAAAACTTTTATTGTACAGTTTGGGGCTTGGAGGATATATAGCTTCAGTTATTATATAAAATGTTAACAGAAGTCCCTTTTCTTTTCAAACCCTACCTTCTCCCCAGGATTATTAAAAAGGATAAATAAGTAAGGTGAATAAAAACTTCAAGAAGCTGCATGAGAAGTCTGTATGTAGATCACAGGGTGAGAATTTCCAACAGCACAGTCAACAGAACTATGTTAACGTGCACTTGGCAAAGCACACACTTGGAAATGATCCCTGGTAATAGTAATGATGATAATCATAATATCAACTACCTTTTATTAAAAGTTTTGTCTTCAAAAAATACTTCTACTTTATAAGATTCTTAAGAGGGAAGAAAAAAATAGGCATTATTATTCCCATTTTTTACAGATCAACAAAGTAGCTCATATAGCTCAAGTGACCTGCCCAAGATTAGGGCAAAAACTAAGAATAGAATCAAGGTTTTTTAGACAAATTATATCTATGTGTCCCAAACACAATCAGATGAAAAGTGAGACACCATGCCAAACAAGGAGAGTATTTTGGTTTGCAGCCACAGGCTGTGGTGTTGTGTCCTGTATCCAGTCTGGTGAAAAGCCAGGCTCCAGGCACAGCCGTTCCTGTAAGGGCCAACAGAAAGGCCCATTTTCAACCTGGCTGATTATGTTGATAAAGACTTAATTATCTGACAATAGATGTTTCCTCTATTTGCTCAGCTCTTCTGTACGTTCATGCCCATTTCTCACCACATCCTTCCTTGCCCTCATCGGTTTCCCACCATCATGTTACAGCTTCCCCCTTTACAGATAAAAATGGAGTCCCAAACAAAATGGCTAGCCCCGCGTGGTTGGTTTAGAACTGAACAGGGACCAGAACCCAGACCTGCTAACCTCGAGTATACTCTGCCTCTACTCAACTTCACAAAGTGCATACACAGGTTAGAGACTTTTCCGTTCCCCAAGTCCCTATCAACGTGACCCTCCCTGTGGTCACCCAGAAACACAGGGGCTTTGGGTTCAGGCAGGGAGCCCTGGAATAAGTACCCCAAACTGCTTGGGAAAATGTTATTTCTAGGGGTGTGTGGGCCAATCCTATCGCTAAGGAAGCCTGGGTATCATGCACAGGGGATAGGAAGGACAGTGAGGCTCTGAAGGGTTTCTCTTGAAGCTGCTCCTTTGGTCTATTCATGTAAGACCAGTCCACATGCCCCAAAAGCCCTCCTGGAGGCAGCTGAAGCCTGGCCACGCAGGACACAAGTGCCAGGGCTGAGTCAGCTCAGTATGAGGGCAGAGAACCAGGAGGCCAAGCAAGGCCTAAAGAAGCGCTCCTGCCAGGTCAGTGTGTTGCCTGAAGACCTGCCTTCAGCTAAGGGTACTGTCTCCAAAGACTGCTGCTGAAAAACAGCAGTATGATCCGGGAGAATGAACTTACGTACATATTAGAACTTAGTAACATGCTAGCACAATTTGTTGGCCGGCTCAAGGGGCAGTGGCAGTCAGCTAGCTGAAAGTAGATTTCTAAAGGAAGAGGGTCTTCGATAGCTAACTTTTGATGGCAAAAGGTCTAGAGCACGGGTCCCTGTCCAAGGAGGGCAGTTCCTGGGAAAGGGTGTCGGGCAGCCCAAGGGCACGGGGTTGCAGAATATGCTATGAGGATGATCAGGCCACAGTAGAAGAAGGAAATGGATCATGAGGCAAAAAACAAATTGCTATTTATAGCCCAACATGGGCCACCTCCGGAGCCAGCCACATCTGTCAAGTAGGAAGCTGGCTGGCTCGTCCGAAGAAGGAAGTAGGAAGTAGGAAGTCAAGTAGGAAGAAGTCACCTGCCCTCTTGTGCCTAATTTCTCATCTACAAATACTGGTTTGGATTAGATTCCTATTTTGAAATAGGGATGCTCCTCTTAGTTCCTTTTGGGGCCCCCAATGGGTGAGGGGCCATGCGGGTGGGCCTCCAGGCCCCCACCCCTGCTTGTACCACATATGTTCTCTCTACTATCTTCAACATCTTGAACTCCCACTTAAGCTTCTACTTAACGAAAGGATTCCACTGGACTAGATGATCTCTAAATTCCCTTCCTGCTATACATTCTGTGGCTTGATGGTCCTCTTGGCAATGCTGAGAAGACAACAGCCATGCAGTCTACAAAGCACTCAGGAAGCATTTCTCTTCCCATTACCAGCTGCCAGGCAGGCAACAGGGGCTTCCAGGTGACAGAGAGCTGGTAGATGGCTACCAGGGAGCTTTTGCTAACCACCAGGAGGGGCTGGAAATTTCGTTGATCACTGGGAGAGGCTGGAAAGATTTAACACACTCCTCAGTGTATCTCTCGTGCATGGAGACAGCAGCCTATTTACCAGTGTAAGCCTAAGCTCACTGACTTCCTCTTAACTCTTGGATCAAATCCAAATTCCTCTGGCTGACATTTAAGGCCTGCTACAACTGGTCTCTTATCAAATCTTGTACTGCTCTCCAAAACACACCAGGTCTTCTTCAGCTCTATCCCTCACTGGCACACAATATATCACACGTGTTCTCTACAGTGTGCCCTCACCCATGCCGTCCACAATCTGGACATGCTCTTTTCCTACCACCTTTAGTGTTTCCAAATCACACCAATGCTCCAGGACCCATCTCAAATACCTAACTCCCCTATAAAGCAAAGCCTCCCCTGACTGTTCCAGTCCACATTCTTTTCTGAATTCTTGTACTTATTATATGCACTATAGAATTAGAACTTCTTTATGCACGTCACTGTTGGTTGTTTCACATGGATAAGCTCTCTTTTCAACCAGACTGAACCATCACTAAACTCTGACAACAGAGACTCCATTATATATGCCTAAAGTGGTTCCCACAATGCTGAGCACTGTGCTAAGATTCCTTCCTTTGTACTTGGGCAATGAGACCTTCACAATTTATTTAGCAACACAGGCTCTCTATCAGTCTAACCTCACTCAATTCTCCAATCGAAGAAAATTAACCTTATCTAACAATTAAATCTCAGCCAGCCTTTAAAGACTTTTCCCTCCTCCTAGAAGACTTCCTTGGCACCCCAACCCCACAAACTGGCTCCTGTCGCACCCTCTGACCTCATTCCGGAATCCACCAGATCCTTATTTATTTACAGTTGATGAAATCCATACCTGTTTTATTTACGTGGTTTCTGAAATAGGGATGACATCATTCATCTCTATGTTCCCCACTGTGCCTACTACATGGCTTTGTACTGTTTGTGAATCTGAATTGGCTGGAGTTCATTGGGAATGGTTCCATGTGTTGATTTATCCAAAAGATGGAACATGTTACATGCTACAGGGAAAAAAATAACCCACTATATTAGTGTTTTACATAACATTAGGAAAATGTGTTGAGGACACTTAAAGCCTGTACTCCTTTGTAAGCTGGGCAATGACAACATTGCCCAAATCTTCCAACAGCAATACGTCTATAAGCCAACAGCTACAGGTGGAGCAAGACAGATATTTCAGAGTCCTTTATCGAACTAAGTGCCATTTCCAGGTTAGGGTTGCAGATTTCTATATTTGAAAAGTAGAAAGCATCAGCAGTTGGCAGCGGGATTCTTGATGTGTCATTGCCTGGAAGACCTATTTTTATTTCTCACTGCAATATGAAGAAGCTTTGATCTTGGGCAACTTGCTCAAAGGCTCAGTTTAATATATTGATCTCTTGTGACTACTTTTACCTGACAAGTTTCCATAAGCTCAGACTGTCAACAAGAAATACCTCATATATTCTCAAGCTTCACTTCTTCTCAAACACCTTATTCCTTCAAAATGTGACCTATTTTTAAAAGGAATATAGAATGAGGAAAATGTTTTGCATCTCGTCCACTGGTTTGGGTTGAAACGTGTTAACTCAATGGTTCTCTCTGTTTTTAAAAAATACAAACAGGATCTCATCCCGAGGTATCTTGCTTGACCTTAAACATTTCTGAGAAGTTTGAGAGAGAAGCAAACAAATCTCAACAAGATTGGGTCTGAGATACACCAACTTCATCTCTCTCATCTTTCAAATACGTGTGAGGCTCAAGTAGGTTGAGCGGGAGGGCTCAGAGTAGTCCTAATGGCAATCTCCGTCCCCTGTAAAATCTGGGGGTTGAAAGAAAAACAGTTTTAAAAAAGAAGGGGGGACAGGAGTACTGGGAACACATCTTTTTTGGGGAAAAAAAAAAAAAAGAGCAAAGAAACAGACCGAAAAAGCAAAACCCAACCCCCCAGCAATGCCTGGAAACTTGCTATGTAACCAACCCATCCCTGTTAGGACTTGCTTCCCTTAAAGTTTTGGCAGGGACCACAAATGATAGCCTTAAAATGCCACATGAGCATCAGAATATTTTAACAATCCTTCTTGACTGGATTCATTTCAGCAGCATGGGAGCGAAGCAGCAACCTGCAGCTGTGGCATAGGGCTGAGGCCTCTCTTTATTTCAAGCAGTTGCAAATGAAGGACCTCTTCCTTGGGGGGCGGGGGGGGGGCAGTCCAGGAGGCACGAGGGATTTGAGAAGGGCTAAGGAACAGTGGGAAAACCAAATCGGACCTAAACCCCTGTATTCCTGCTTGGGAAGTATACTCTCTTGTGTGAATAAATTTGGTGGCTAGAAAGTAAAGGCCATCTTCAGCTGTCAAGCAAAACAGAATCCCAAACCAGAACTTCTGCCGCTGGCCACAGACACCCCCTGGGGCAGAAGTGGGATTGCCTCACAAAAAAACCATCCTAGCTTCGTCTTCTGTGAGCAGATTTTCCTTGCACATTTAAATCCAAGGCCTTCAAGGAGCTCACCACTCTGCTTAGTTGGGCCCAATAACCAAGAGAGAAAATGGGGAGAACAGATGAGAGTGGACATGGGGGTGGACAGGGAAGGAGATGTGGAAGTGGCTGGCAGTGAGCACTGGGGACAAGGAGGAGCACATGAGGAGCACACGCAGGAGTGAACAGGGGGTGTCAGGAGCACTGATGGGGAAGCCGTATGGAGAGGTGGAGGGATCATATAGCCAATACTTTTTGCAAAAAAGAACTAACTTGCCGTAGCAAATCATTAAGTCTAGCACGAAGAGTGGTCTTCAACAAACATTAGTGCCCTCCACCATCTCTTCTCCCCATCAGGACTGTTTTACTCAAAACTGTATTGCCCAAGGTTGTTTTCCTAGTAACCTTGGGACCTCTTCTTGTCTTCCTGAGAGGCTGTTTTTCTCACCAGATTATTAGACTGTTATTTTCATAATGATAATACTCCCTGCATGCCAACAAGCACTGGTCCTACCCTAGGCACTGAGGGCACTGGGATGGCTGCCCAGACAAGGGAGTGTGCATTCCTCATAGGAAGTGCTGGAGCCATGCAGCCCCTCCGGGAAGGTCATTCCAGGTGGATGGGGAAAGAATTCTGGGCTGACACCTTCAGTAGTCTTAGCCTTCTCCTGTGTCCCTAAGCTCTAGCTCTTAAGAATGAGGGTGTGAAGGTGGGAGTATTTCAAAGAGGCATGGATTGGATGACCACAGTGACCCTTGACCCTCAAAATATGTACTGTGTTCCGGAACCAACAGCATCAGAATTGCAAGAGAGCTTGTCAGAAATGCAAGATCTCAGGCACCATCCCAGACCTACTGAACGAGAGTCTTCATTTTTAAGGAGATCCCCAGGTGATTCACGTGTATATTAAGGTCTGAGAAACACTGTTCTAGACAATATGTAAGCTGACACCATTTAAAGCCTGACATAAAGAAACCGAACAGCTGTAGAGAATGGGGTCCAGTATAAAGAGCCCCACAAGGAAGAGGGACCTAATGTTAATTGTTATCAGATAGAATCTCACCCCTGCCATGGTCAGCTGTGAGAAAACAAACAGATCTCCTAACCTCTCTGAGCTATATACTCTCCCATATGCATGGGGATGGGAGTGGACTGCAATGGACTTCATGATTCTTTCCAGGTGAGAGTTTTTAGGTCTAGGATTCTATTGAACAAGACTCTGTTCTGTTGACTACTCTACAGCGAAGTCTGGTTTGAATAGATAGTTGCAGTATTTAATACAGTCTGGCATACAGCAGGGCTCAATAAATATTTGTTGAAGAAAGTGATACAGGTATATAGCCTATTCTATTCAAGCCTTACCTCAAAAACCAAAAATGAGCCATAAGCTTCTAGGACAGTAGACCACACCAGAGCATCAGGTTTAAATGGCACTTCTGATGGCAACTGACATAACTTAATATATCTTTCCTGAGGCATCTTTCAAGTAATCTATCCCAGAAATTTACTCGTATATGAAAGTGCACAACGGTGTGGCCCCTCACACTGGCACATCTGTGGCACTAAAGAGTTAATGACTGTATCTTCTGGGTAGCAGGCTACAGGGATGGTCGTTCCAACTTTCTTTAAATTTTTTTTTTTTTTTTAACATTTATCTATTTTTGAGACAGAGAGAGACAGAGCATGAACAGGGGAGGGGCAGAGAGAGAGGGAGACACAGAATCTGAAACAGGCTCCAGGCTCTGAGCGGTCAGCACAGAGCCCGACGCGGGGCTAGAACTCACGGACCGCGAGATCATGACCTGAGCCGAAGTCGGACACTTAACCGACCGAGCCACCCAGGCGCCCCGTTCCAACTTTCTTAAATGAATCTGTGGCCTTAGAAGAAAACACAAGTGCCCTCTAACATAACTGCTACTTTGCTCGATGTTCATCCTTCATCTTCTTTCTCAAGGAGATGTGAGACACAATAGGGCACAAGAACACATCAGTAGCTCTCAATCTGACTGAATTTTACTATCTCCTGGAGAGTTTTAAAACTACCAGTTCTTGGGCCACACCCTCAACCAAAAAAAAATCAGAAATTTTGGAGGGGGAACCTGGCATCAGGTTTTAAAACCTCTCCAGATGATTCTAATATGCAGCCATCAGCATTAAGAACTACTGCCTGAAGTAAAAACTCACCATCAGCCAATCTGGGTACTTAATAAATGCCAATACCAAGAGTCACAAACTCCAGAACTCTTTCCATCTTGTAAAACTACAACTCTATACCCTTTAAATGCTGCTTCCTCATTCCCCCTCCCCCGCCCCTGGCAACCACCACTCTACTCTGTCTCCATGAATGTAACTACTCTAGGTATTTCGTGTAAGTGGAATCAGAACCACATTTGTCTTTTTGTGACAGGCTTATTTCACTTGGCATTATATCCCCAAGGTTCATCCATGTTGTAGCACTTGTCAGGATTTCCTTCCTTTTTAAGGCTGAATAATATTATGTTGTCCATATATATCACATTGTTTACCCATTCATCCATCAACGGACACTTACATTACTTCCACCTTTTGGCTATTGTGAATAATGCAGCGGTGAACATGAATGTACAAATATCTCTTCAAGACCCTGTTTTCAATTCATTTGGGTGGAATTGCTAGATCATATGGTAATGCTATTTTTAATTTTTTGAGGAAACACCATACTATTTTCCTTCTTGGCCATCATCAAGAGTTTTTAATAATAATAGCCAATACTTTCATGATACTGTTAAGTGAAAAAAGTAAGCTCTAACTTTTAGCTACAGCAAAACCTCAACTCTGTTAAAAAAAAAAAAAGGCACAGGAGAAAAGATGAAGTAAGTACATACATAAAACTGTGAATTAGAAATGGTGGTTTCCACCCGAATGTTGGTAAAAGCAGACTTAAATTCTCTTCGCTTTCAAATTTCGCACTTGCCTACTTTTCTAGGATAAGCATACACTACACTGACAACCAAGAAAAAAAAAAGGTGAAAAAAATTTAGTGGGGCACATTTTTCTTCCTGGTCATCCCATCATCCATTGTACTTATTTAGTCTGATGGTTCATTCAGTTCACCACATTTATCTAAACACACACACACACACACACACACACACACACACACACACACACACTTCTTCCTTTTATAATCAAATTGATTTCCGAAAAATTTTAAGCCCCAAATAATAATTCCAACTCTTAATCAAAATAGTAAGTCTTTTCACCTCTTAGTCCTATTTGACAGGGCTTTCGAAAAGTCCTTCCTATTTAGGTGGGGCCTACAATCCAGTTGGGGCAGCAGGGCTAGAATCTGTCATTTGCAAGGGTGGCAGACGGGGCCACACGGGGAGGGGGGGCTGAGGGGGGGCAGTGGCGGCAGGAGACTGCTGATAGCCCTCGCAGAGCACCTGCAGCCAGCCTCTCCAGGCCTGCCACGGACCCCAATGCACACCCCACTTCTGGCCTGGGTCGGCTTCATTTTCCTTCAGTAGCCGGTAAACTGCCTTCTCGCCATGAGAGAGACACTGACCTGGACTGAGGAGGGAGGGATGGAGGAAAAAGGGGAAGGAAGGAACTTGAAGGATTAATGAGCTGATTTCCATAAAGGCTTTGACATCTTGGAATGAAAAGCGGCCTGTAAGAGCAGAAGCCCAGGCCTCTCCTCAGGCCATGTTGCCAGCTGGCCGTTCATCACCAAAAATTCCCCAACAACTCCATGGCTATTGCTTAACCACCTCATATAAATCCCAATTAATCTTGCAAAGTCAAAACATAAATATATGACAAAAGTCTTTATTTTATGTGCCCTCAGTTTCAGGGTCAAAATTTTAAAAACCGAATTGGTTATCCAATGGCTCCAAAGAATTTTTTTTTTTTTTTTTTAAAAACCTTCTTCGGGAATAAAAGGACAAATAAATGACACCCTCACTAATGTTTATGTACTTATTGGACTGAATGAACTCAAGTCAATAATCAAATAAATTGTAGAAGAAAAAATTTAAACTTTTTTTTTTCAGTAACATTAATGTTTCATAGCTTATACTCAAAAGATACAGAAAATCCTTAGTAGGCACAAAGGAACATTTATTCTTCTTTCATATGTAAATTGCTAGGGACATAAAGAGTCTCTTCAGCATTAGAACTGAAGGTTACCATCCCATTAGAACCGGGAATACTCCACATTGCCACGTCTTTCACGGGAAAGGCAGGTGATAACATGAACACAGGGGTTGGCTTCAAGAATGGCCCATTAGGACCCAGAATGGGCTCACGTGAGCATGGAGGTATTAGACACACAGCTTCCCACAGCAACACTCTGAAAGGGCCTCAGGGACAAGGCAGGTGTGTCTCACGGGGCAGGCTGAAGCTTCATCACTTATATACAATTGTACACTTTTCTATTTGGGGACCTCAAGGTTATCATGTCAATGAGGTGGATAATACAGAAAAACTGATACACAGCTTTGGAATGAATTGTGCTCTGGCAGTGTGCTTTCCTCCCAAACTTTATTTCAGGCTCTGAACACATCCTGATTAATACGGTAAAAGTGTGTTGGGAGCAAGAGGAAGCCTGGTGTTAGGAACCACCTACAGACCACCCACAAAGTATAAAGTTCACACTTGGATAATAAAGAGTTGACTGTACTGGAAACATAAAAGTGGCTTTCCTAGACTCTCAGCAAGGAAGGTGGAAACGCAGTGAACTGCGGTGATTCATGCTTTTGTTTTCTAGGGCTGGAATGTCATGGAGAAAAATCAGAGAAAGTGCGTGTGTGTGTGTGGGGGGGGGGGGGGTAGGGGGGTGGGGAGTGATGATGCTGAAAAACCTAAATAGAAAACTGCAATAGGGACCAGAGGGAAAGTTAAAGAGGCCACAGGGTCCTCTCCAGCTGAAGAGGAGGCTGAAGGCAGCTTGGTCATCCATCTTTAGGCACTAACTGCACAGCACGAAGGTCCATTCAAATGCTGGCCTGTTACACCATCTGCTCCTTCCCACCCAACAAGAAGGAATGGGCTCAGGAAGCCAGCAGATGATGATTTTTTATGACAGCCATGAAAGGGTAGCAGGCTAAGGGGGCAGAAACTCTTTTATAGCACTTGAAGAATAGGAGATTCAGGTTCCCTCTTGGGGTATTCCTGGATGGAAACAGAGATTTCCATAGGATGGTTCCTGGAGAGCCCTGACTTCCGGATCCCCAGAAACAACAGCTAGGAGGACCTGGCCTGCTAACTGATAAACAGATGAGAGCACAAATGTGATTATAATTCCCTATTCTCCCAAAAAAGGCAGCTTAGGGGAGTTACCTAAAAGCCACATGAAAAGCAAACGATACTAGGCTCAGAGGCAGTTTATGGTCAATCAACTCGCTCTCTCTACATAAAAGAGAGAAAACAAAAACTGGTCTAAAAATAAGAGGTAACCATCACTTTACTGGCATTTCAGACATGAGAGAATTTCCCCATCAATATCCCCATCCAAAGCTATAGGTATTTAGACAGACATGGAGACTCATATCTACACACTGAGAAATTCTTCAGGGGCTCCCTTTCGCCTAAAGGTTTCCTTTAGGAGCTTTCGCCGAGTGGCCTCCACGTATTTCCGTGGTCTCATGTACCTTCTACTAGGTTCCAGAAGAGCTACCTTTATAGTTCTCCATCGTCGCCTTGCCATTTCACGCAGTCATGTTCTTGACTCTGACATTACCCGAGCCCGGAATGCCCTCCCTGCCCCGGCCACTTGGTAAAATTCTACTCATCTCTTGAAGGCCCTTCCCCGTCCCTCCTCTGGGCTACTCCTGTGCTTATTACATACATTTCTTATTACCCTTATCATTTGGATGCAGATTATTGCCTTACCTCCTGGATGTGAGTTCCTTGAAGTCAGAGCTAGTTCTTCTATATCTGCGTCCCTTCCATCTCCTAACACAAAGGCCACAGGCTACAGCCTGTGTTCAATAGACTTTGTTGGATTACACTGACTCTCGGGCCTCATACTATACCCGTTTCCTGCCTCCAAAAGGTAGGGAGCCAACAAAAGGGAACAAAAGTTCGTTTTTGAAAAACAAAAAAGGTTTCTATGTTAGACAACCAATGCACTGATTCCTAACCAAATGCAAGACACTCCAGCATGGAATGTGGTAGCATGTGGGCCTCTGCTGGACCCAGTGTGTTGGAGCTTACAGAGGACACAGTGTGTGTGTGTGTGTGTGGGGGGGGGGGGGGGGTCCTTGCAGTAACACTCTCCTACCAACATCAGAGTCTTACAGACACAGATTTGAACACAATGTTATAGAGAGGACTCCCTGCGTATTAAATGAGAAATTCTTTTTGTTCCATCTTTCACATAGTAAATGTTCTAAGTTCCACGATAAATTGACAATGGCCAGAGTGAAAAAATAAATGTATCCACACTCCTTTGCCTTGATTATTCAAAATTCAAGCTATTCTACTACCTACCTTACAAGGGGCAACTTCCACGTCTTTTTCTTATTCACACCCTAATGGTCTCCCCGTACCTATTCAAGTCTTACCCCAATCTTTAATCTATGAATTGCCATGGCGCCTAAGAGTTTGTACCACATGATTTAGTCAGTTATTGCCTTTCATTGCCATAACATCTGACACAGGCTTGGGCACATGGCAGGTATTAATAGAAACAAGCTGATTGGTGGACAGATAAAAAGCCATATTACATGCCCCCCAGCCATAGAGCAGTTTCAGAAAAATTGTCAGGAAAATATTTTTCTTTCTTTACCACAACCCAAAGTTCTAAAAAGATAAATACTCCAATAAGTTTATAAAACTCATGCCAACGACTTTTAAAACTCCCACAACTAGAAACAGCAATTCTCCAATGTATTCCTAACCCTTGATAACTCCTCGCTCATGTGGGGTTTTAACATACCTCTCGGCCAGCCAGAGTTTGGCTCTGGTACAAACAGCAACGTCAGCCAGCTCCTGCTGAAAGTATGCATTCAGTCTGTATTTGGAGTCTGAGAAGGCTTGTAACAAATGGAAAACCTAAACCAAAAAAGAGAAAAAGCAATATCCTGCTGTGAAAATATATTTTTCCTAAATGCTCAGTTCCTCCCTGTTAGGTTTCCTCAAAATATTCCCCTCAAAGAAAACAGACACCTGCAGAACACAGCTCTGGTTTCTTTGCAGAAAACCACGTTGGTGTGGGAAGACACAGCAACTGGTAAGAACCCTATGTCCTCGATCCCGACCTATGCCCTGGGTTCCCTGCACAATTCCAAGCAAAGGGGACTATTCAGGGACCAGTTATTTGATCCAAGAGCTTACTAGCTACAGAAAACCTATACATTGATTTTAGCAAAGAAAGGCAAACGACTTGCTCTATGTTAGTGGTCTCATATAAAAAAATGTACCTTTTCAAAATCAAAGTCTTGCTGAAGAGGGAAAAATCAACGGTCTCACAGTCCAAACTGGCTCATGTGCTGGGTTTATCAGAACAGTGTTGGCCAAAGAAGCAGGCCACAATGATGCCTGCCTTTGCAAGCACAGGGTAGTGATGTTTGTAAACTGTTTAGATTTTATTTTTAGCAGTTCTCCACGGAGATGTCCGGAATGGAGGCACCAAGGCAGACGCATCCTATTCTCACTCTACATGGCATTACATATTAGAATTGAGCAGAGAAAGACAAATCCTGTTGTATCTCTAGGTGGCTTCTATTTAGAATGAAGGCCACAGATCCAGCAGACCCATGACTGTGTGCGTGTGCACGCAGCTTACGTAAGCATGTTGTGGATTCACGCTCAGTGATGACATCAACAACACTGTGAGGAGCACAAACCTGCACCTGCAGCAGAGAGAGAGATCCTCTGACCTCAGCCAGTGCCAAGGAGAAGGACGCATGTCACAGAAACCCTTCAGCCCCATTATGGAAATCAAAAGGCGGGGGGGGGGGGGGGGGGGGGAGGTGGGCGGAGCAACACAAGTATGGATAAACACACTGAGAACTTTGAAAGTCTATTTTAATAATTAGTCTGTTTTCTTTCCCTATTGTGTCCTTCACCAGAGCTACAGATGACTTCCTAAGCAACAAGATTCAACTTTTTCTCTCCTGCCAACGAGGAGCGTTAAGTGAAAGTTAAATATGGAAGGGAATAATGAGAAAAAGGAAGAGGCCAAGATAAAAGAGATCCAGAATCATCAGACCCCTAAGTGGGAGTGAGCTGGCTGTTTTCCTGGGTCAGACGTCTGCAATTACCAACAACAAACACATGCAGAGCACCTCTGGTTAAAGAATCAAAATACACTGTGATTACTTTACTATATGTAACTACTATTTTTTTTTTCTTTTTGTCGTCTAAACACAAGTAATCGTATAGGAGAAGGCACACAATCCCGATGTGGAGACTTGAAAATGCTTCCTCTAATAATGGATCTGTTATTCAGAGGCAACAGATCAAGTATCACTACTTCACCACACCCCCGCAGGGACACAAACCACCCGTCGAGAAGTCTGGAGAAATGGGTCTGGCTGGGGCTTCTGTTCTTCTGTGGTGACTGCCAGAAAAAAAAACACCTCCCTCTGCCTGAATCCGCACTATCCTGAAGGAGTTGGCAAACTCACTGGGCCTTGCTTTACTTTTCTCCACAGCTGCACACAACCAACCACCAGGGTTTTTCATGGTGTCACAGGATCGTAATTAATCAGCAGACACCAGCAAAATACATGACTGTGGAATTTACTTGTAAAGAAAGCTGTGAGATTTTCGAATGCCTCTCATTTAGAAGCAATCGCCTCAAAAATAACTCCTGATGGATGTTTAAACTTAGTCCTATATTTGCTCACCTTACTTGGCAAAAACAAGGCTGTTTTTGAAACGCTTCATAGCTCTGGTTTATGAAAATCAGCCTCCAGGTCCATCAATTCTGTCACCTTGGGCACAACCCAGACAACAATTGTGATCCTGGTTATTCACCAGGAACGGAGAGCGATCTATTTACATGGGACAACTGCAGAGGGAGGTACACTTAAAAGAACCGCGGTGGAAAGAAGCATGTAGGAGAGACAGGGCCAGAGAAGTGAAAGACAGGGTCACAGAAGTCAAGGGAAAACCGGGCAGGGAAGGAGAGGGAGAGGAGAAGACGGGGAGAGGGGAGAAAAGCTTTGTAAACAAATGTCTGAAACAAGTTACTGTATTTGAGATCATTTTTTTTCTTTAAGAAAATTAATGACTATATTTGAACACATGGCTACCTTCACATGACATTTAGAGGGTTTGTTTTAATTTGTTCAAGCAAAATGAGGCCATCGTTTGGGGTGAAGTCCAGAGGTGAGGCTGGGCCTCTGGAACTACGGTCCAAGGTCAGGTCCAGAAGCACCAGGCAGCTCCCAGGATCTGAAAAGACGGTGGGGGCAAAGCAATTCCTCCTCCTTCCTCCTTCCCTGAAAGTTCTGGTTCAGGAGAACTTCCAGGCCAGGAGTACAGTCTGGCCCAGGCCTGGGACAATTTGCGAACAGCCTATGATATAGGACTGCGCTGAACCCAAAGAGAAAGCGAAGCTGTGTGACCCACGGAATGCACGTGAGCAGTCTAAGAAGTGTAGTGTCACTTCAGGTGGCCCAAACTTGTCACAAATATTTAAACAACAATTACTACTGGGCACTGTCCTAGGAGCCTCTGCACAGAACAAATGAATGCCTGCTCCCCGCAGCTTACATCCTAGTCACAGATAAACGGAAAGTCCATAGCTTCCCTGACTCTGCCTGGTCGCAATTTTATGACCTGCACACAGCATCGCCATCACCTTCCTCTTATGCTTGGCTTCACCCTCCACCAAGTCCGGTGCAGAGCAGGAACTGAACAAACCTCTGCTGAACTGACGCCGGTAAGTGGTGCCTCTTCCCATACGGACTCTGCCTTTGGGACACATGCCCTTGGGTTTGGTGAGCTGCTGCAAACACGTGTGAGGAGAAGACAGAGCTGAACAACACTGCACCCCTCACTGCAGTAGGGAGAGCAGGGAGGCCAGATCAGAGTGGGTAAATGCAGCCCTGAGGGAGGAGTACAGGCTCTGGAGCCAGGTGGACATGGGTGTCCACCCAGTTACTAGCCGTGGGGCTTTGGGCAACTTACCTAACCTCTGCTTCCTCAGTGAAACACTGTATAATAGTATCTGCAGAAAGACTCAAAGGAATATATACTACTACTTGACACATTAGGCACATGATAAAAATGTTAGTTCTCTCCCTTTTCCTGTTTGCTCCCTCCCTTCCAGCCCCCATTCCAAAAATAGTCAGAGAAGGCTTTGCAAAACAAGTGATATTCCTATTTGGCCTTAAAGCAAATCTTGCCAGAATCTGGGGAAGACCGTGCAAGCAGAGGAAACTCAATTATAAAAGAAAAATCTGAAAGGGTATTAAAATATCAGTATCGCCAACAAAAAGAATAAACTTTAACGTGAATTATGGACTTCAGTTAAAAATAATGTGTCACTAATGGTAACACACATACCACTCCAATGTTAAATATTAATAACAGGAGAAAACTGGAGAGGAAAGGAAGATATGGGAACTCTCTGTACTATCTGCTCAGTTTTTCTGGAAATCTATAATTGTTCTTTCTTTCTTTCTTTCTTTCTTTCTTTCTTTCTTTCTTTCTTAACGTTTATTTATTTTTGAGAGAGAGAGAGACAGAGCATGAACGGGGGAGGGGCAGAGAGAGAGGGAGACACAGAATCAGAAGCAGGCTCCAGGCTCTGAGCTGTCAGCCCAGAGCCCGACGCGGGGCTCGAACTCACGGACTGCGAGATCGTGACCTGAGCTGAAGTCGGACGCTTAACCGACTGAGCCACCCAGGCGCCCCTATAATTGTTCTTTAAAAAACCTATGAATGGAAGGAAAGCATCAGGACTGCTCAGGGAACAGCAAGTAATTGTGTGTGGCGAGAGCACAGTCAGCGGTGTGTGGGGTGATAGAAGACACAGCTGGAAAGAGGAGTCAGGTCAGAATGAGGAGGATCTTAAATGCACCAGCAAGGGACGCATCCTCTGTTCTGTAGGTGGCAAAGGCCGCTTTAGAAACAGTGCTCAAATAATTAGATGTGTCATTTGGAAAGGAAAGACCAGGGCAGTGTGGAGGCTGGAACTGGAAGGGGCAGGATGACCAAGATTACTATTAGTCTAGGCTAGAGGTGGTGAGGGTAAAAACCAGATACTGAGAGCCAAGGATGGTGGGTGGGCTCAAAGCAGCTGCAGGTGTTTTCTTTGACCTACACAGTAGTTTTAGCCCGTCATTTACGAACTGGGAGATTTCACATCAGAATCATCCTGATTTCCAACTTCTTTTGAAAAATCAGAAGACCTGGGGGTCAACAGTCACCTGCGGGGGTCCAGTTCACTGTCACACCCACGACTGCCTATTATTCGCGGGCCTAAGGTGGAGTGTCAGTGTCATTTATCACTGCTTATGTGCCTTTTTCTTTCTTTCTTTCTTTCTTTCTTTCTTTCTTTCTTTCTTTCTTTCTTTCTTTTTAACTTTTGGAGAAACAAGAGGAAAATAAAGTATTTACTGAGCTCAGACTTCTTTCAAAAGTTTCAAAACAAAGGATTGGACTCGGAGAGCCGTGTGTTTATCCTCGTCTCCCTTCATTCACTTATCTGCCTGGTGCTGATAGGACTCTGATTTTGGGAGAGCCCCGGTCTGGATGGTAAAGGGAGTGGAATGGAGAGGAAAGGATACATTTGAGAGACATTTTGGAAGCTGAAGAAGCAGTACTTGGCAACTTGGTGTTAGACATGGAGTTGCAGGTCAGAAAAGAGCCTCTTAACTCAGGCAGCCGGTGATGGAGAGCCATCCTCCACAACGGGGCTCACAAGGGAATAATATCCCGTGGCAGGTCTGGGAATGAGGAAAAGGGATCTCATGAGTTGGGTTAGGAATATCCACTTGATGATTGCTGTAGTCAGGGTAATTTATCTTGGAAAGCACGAATTCTTTTGAGAGTGAAAAGGAGCTCTATTAATGACCACCCTGGGACAAAGGCCAGTGGGTTGCCTCTAGCTTCTGCAGGCCCTTAGAAAAAAAAGACTAGAGTGGAGGAAGAGGTGTCTTTGGCAAAAGAAGCAGGAGGAAGCTTTGCCGACTTAAGATGGTTGTAACCCAGTCAGAAAGACAGAAAGCGCACGCAAACAACCAAGGGCAAACCAGCAGCACCACCCAGGACTATCGCAGGCAGTGGGACTGGCCAGAAGATGCCCTCAGGACGGGAGGCCAGGAAGCAGCTGGCAGCAGGCTAGTGTCCTTGCCCTTGAGATGCAAGCCCCGAGAAACTCCGGGAGAACCAAAGAGGAATCTGGAGAACCTGGAAACAGTTACTCCTTGCCGACCCCCATGCCTACTCTAAACACAGAGAGACTCGGGGGAGCCCCCAAGCATCTGTATGAAGCACTGGGTCCATTTGGGCAGCTTTGAATCTTAAAAGTGACTCCACAGGAGCGAATGTAATACTCTTTGAATAAGTGCCACAGGCCTAAAAAGAGTCATGAGGCAGATCTCTGAAAAAACTTGCACTGCACCAGTAAAGTATGTCTGGTTTATGCTGCTAGACTAAAATAGTGACTTGTGTTAGACAAGATCAAGATGATATATGGCTGTTTGGGAATGCAACGCCGAGATGGGTTTTCCTCTTCACCAAGCATGGCTTCCAGGCAATTTTCCCCCTTATAAAATCAACAGCAGCTGAGCTCCAGAAACAGCAGGATCCAGCAATAACAGGACCAGGTTAGGCAGGCTGTGAAAAAGGACAACTCCAAAGAGAAAAGAGATGTTCATTTCAGAGGTCAGATATAAATGAGCTGAATGTATTGTAATCATTCACCATCCCAGACTTGGAAGATCAGCACCTGTATCCACTTTTGCAACTATATTTTCTTAACCACAAATCCTATTCTTCTTTTGCAGCATGCAGGCTTTGGGAGAACACGTTTGCCCCTATCACATTCAGCCAAGTATAAAATTTCTGTATCTGCCATTTTGCCTTGCCTTCTCTCTGCATTGCCCCAACCCCCACGGCTAAGTCAGAGCCACATTTTTCCAAGCTCAGTGTTTACACAGGATTTTATTTCGGCTGGTAAAACATCTGTATTTTTTCAGGGACTTGAATAAATGATCTATGCCGGGAATGTACAGTATAGGGTGATGTCAGGCCCCCTTTTTCTCTCTCGACTCACTGGGCAGAACAGGCAAACATTGTTGCAGCCTGTAGTTGGGAATGTGAATATTTATCCTGTCGACTTAATTCATACAAACAGAAGGAAAGGCAGGCAGGCAGGAGTATTTTATGGCTTTGAGTCAGACTGAAAGGGGGAGGGTGTGAGAAGGGGGGATGGCTGAGAAAGGAATCTAAACTTTCTAATTCACAGAAACACGCTTAATCATACAAATGTGGAGAAAGAGATACAGCAAAAATTATTTAAAAGGTAGACTGCATTTGTATGTGGGTGTGGGGTGTGTGTGTGGGCGGGTAGGAGATGGGAAAGCAAGAGACAGTTCTCCAACTTATGTATCTTTTCTAATCACTACAATGAGGTTTAGGATTTAATTGTTTTCTGCTTCAGGTCTATTAATCGTATCCATAACCAGACCACAGGCTTCTTAGGAACACCTTTCTTATCTTCTGATTTCCACAGTGCAGGGCACGGTGCTTACTGGGAGTATGGACCCACCCATGGCACTTGTACAGGGTTCAGAGTATTGTCCTTTTTACTGACAGCCCAATCGACGGGAGGCATGACCATGGGACACTTCAGCTACTCAGCCTGGTCACCCCTACAAAAAAGGGCTTGGTGGGCAAGTGCCACCCATAGTTACCCACCAATCCTAGAGGGCAGGACAGGAAGCATTTCAAGTGGTTACTCCTCCAAACCTCAACCTATTTATCAGATGAGGACAAATCCTTAGGAAGGTCTCGGGAAGTTCCCAAAAGGTGACACTTGGCTGTTGCTGCTGTCAGAAAAAGGGTGCTAATTGTGATGTGTAATTACTTCCTAGTTGACACTGGCTTGGGGAAGAGAATCACAGGAAACAGGCCATGAATATCTTTAAGGACTAATATGTACACACACACAAAGTCTGTAGGGGTCTGAAAAGTCACTTCGTGTGTCAATTCATTCCCTCCTTTCTGTGAACACTCCCCTTGTTCTAGTTCAGGAACCAAAGATCTTACACCTGGAAGATGAAAACAACTCACTGGTCTCTGCCTCCAAAACTTATTTTACACTTGACTACAGAGAAACTTCTTAAAGCCCTGACTGTATCACTCCCAAGTTCAAAATCTCTCAATGACTTCCAATTGCCTGAAGAATTTGCTGGGCACTGAAGTCTCGACTTACTTTTCTGTTTTTACCTCCTATTTCCTCCACTTCGTCTATCTATTTTGTAGCTGAATGGGACAATTTCCCATTCCTGACAACTTACAAATGCTTTTCTGTCCAGGATGCTCCTTCTATTTCTCCCACCACCACCCTCTCCAACTCTGCCTACTGAAATTCCATTCATACTGTAAGGCCCAGCTAACATCACCTCCTCCATAAAACCTTCCTCAGCTTTCATCAACCACCACCTGACCCTCTCTGACCCAAGACATACTCTTCTCCTACTCAGTGCCCAACGGCTTATTTAATTTGATTTAAAAAAAAAATTTTAATCCTGTCATCACAGTTATCAATCCACAATTTCCTTTCCTGGAGTATAGCTCTTTGAAGGCAAGGACTGTGTCCTGTTCTTCATAGTCCTTGGGCCCCAAGGATATGGAGCTTTGTCTGGTGTAGAGAGGGGCTCCATGAATGGAGCATTTAGTGAGTTGGAACTGTAGCATGCCTCCCTTCCAGGGGTGGCAGAAGCACAGCCTATGTTCAGAGCAGGAGCTGGAGTGCTAAAAATGACTTTCTAAGCTCTCCCCACACAAACGGGTAGGAGAAATACACAGTATTAATGAGAGAGTGAGTATTCATTTGTCTTAGATCATCTTTGGCCTGGTGCTCCAAATTTTACAATGCAAATAAGAGTCCCTTCACCCAGAAGAAGTCTCAGGGGCCCTGAGCTACTGGGTAAGAGTGAGGTTGAGAAAGTGATGTCAGGGGCACTTGAGTGGCTCAGTCAGTTATACATCTGACTCTTGATCTCAGCTCAGGTCATGATTTCACGATTCGTGAGTTCGAAACCACATCAGCCTCTGTGCCGATAGCACGGAGCCTGCTTGGGATTCTTTCTCTCCCTCTTTTTCTGCCCCTCCCCTGCTTGTGCTTGCTCTCTCTTTGTCTCTCTCTCAAAAAGAAATAAATAAACATTAAAAAAAAAAAGAAAGTGATATCATCAAAGGTATTCAGTCTTAACCTCACTTACAAAAGTTTACATGTAAAGTATTAACAATTTCCACTGATATAATAATATCTGTTCTAACCAAAGAGTTCCTAACTTTGGAACATAAGATACATTTCTGTAAAGGTATGGATAAAATGCTTTAATTATTTGTTTGTTTGTTTGTTTGTTGTTTAATGTTTATTTATTTTTAAATTTTTTATTTATTAAAAAAATTTTTTTACTATTTATTTTTGAGAGAGAGAGAGAGAGAGAGAGACAGAGTACAAGTTGGAAAGGAGCGGAGAGAGAGGGAGATACAGAATCTGAAGCAGGCTCCAGGCTCTGAGCTGTCAGCACAGAGCCCAATGCAGGACTCAAACTCACAAACAGTGAGATCGTGACCTGAGCTGAAGTAGGATGCTCAACCGACTGAGCCACCCAGGTACCCCAATGTTTATTTATTTTTGAGAGAGAAAGAGAGACAGAGCGCGAGTGGGGGAGGGGCAGAGAGAGAGAGGGAGACACAGAATCTGAAGCAGGCTCCACGCTCTGAGCTGTCAGCACAGAACCCGATGCAGGGCTTGAACCCACGAACTGTGAGATTATGACCTGAGCCGAAGTCGGATGCTTAACGGACTGAGTCACCCAGGTGCCCTGGATAAAATGTTTTAAATTACAAATTATTTTTCTGTAAAAGATATCCCAGTTTAACTTATTTAGGAGAAGCTTTATTATGCTTGCTGATTTATCTCTTCTATCTATCTGGATCTTCAACTCTTGAGTTTCCTTAACAACAATACTGAGATAAATAAGGATCTCTTTGATGTACCAAAGCTTGTTGATGAAAAATAATAAGGATAATTTGTTCAGTCAAGACAGTTTACTTCAGCAATCCAGGAAGGAGGAAGGAAGAAAGGAGAAAGGAGGAAGGAAGGAGGTGGTGGAATAAATGAAAAAAAATTAGTCATAAATCAATAAATGTTGAAGTTGAGTGACGGGTACATGAGGTTCATTATATTATCCTAACTACATTTGTGTATATTTAAATGTTAGTTTTAGAAAAAGGCTTTAGGAGAGAAGAAGGTAAAGAGAAAGCAGCTATAGGTCACAGAGATGAAATAAGTATAAAAAGCTTATGATGTAGTACAAGAAGTTATGTATATTAACAAATAAAATGCATAAATTCTAAGACAGAACACTAAGCACTAGAAGGGAGAGAACGGAGTCCAGAAGATGGCAAAAGTGACATTTAAACAGTAGTGAAGAGGGGTGCCTGGGTGGCTCAATTGTTTGGGCATCCAACTCTTGATTTCGGCTCAGGTCATGATCTCATGGTTTGTGAGTTTGAGCCCCAAGTTGGGCTCTGTGCTGACAGGGGAGGCTGTTTGGGACTCTGGGACTCTCTCTCTCTCTCTGCCCCTCCCCCATTTATGTGTACACGCTTGAGCGCACACGCACTCTCTCAAAATAAATAAATAAACATTAAAAAACCACTATAAACAGTAGTGAAGAGACTAATGTATTCAACAAAGGGTATTAAGACAACCAACTAGGTCTTAGGGAAAGAATACAGTTGGGTCCCTACCCAAAGTCTTGCACTGAAATAAATTCTAGATGGAGAAACTAATCAAATGTAAAAAAAGAAACTACAAAAGTGCTAGAAGAAAACAGGAAAATATTTTATAATCTTCTGGTAAAAAATGGGCTTTCTAAGAATGAACACAAAGCCACAAACTAAAAAAAAAAAAAAAAAAAAAAAAAAAAAAGATGTATAAATATGTCAATATAACAACCGAAATCTCTGGGACAGCAAAAATTAATAGGAATATTCAAAACCAAAAAAATAAGGGGCAAACCATTTGCTAATTCCTTCAAGGAACAAACCTCTTGCAAACCAGTAACAGAAATGAAAGTCATGGAATGAAATATGGCTGGGAATTACAAGCTTTCTCCATTCATAGCACCCTTACACCTCAATAATTTTTTCATGGTGCCTCCAGGCCAAAAGAAATATCGAACAGTTCCATTTATTAAGTAGTTAGGTCCAAACAACCTAGTAAGTATTTATGCCCTAACAACTGCGAAACTGTTTGAAAAAATAATACACATAAGTTGAAAGAAAAAATATTTTGATTTCATTCTTTAATAACCACAATTACTTACTAATGAGATGTGTGTGCGTGTTGGATACTTCCTAACTTCCCAAGCCTTGGAGTCACTGGACTCCGTCACCCTCATTCCTATTCCTCATACCCTTCCCATGGTACTTGTTTTTACCACAGCAACTATCAAATACTCAACTTTGCAAAGATATATGGCATCATCAAAAGGAGTACAACGTGAGCTAAGGTTGATAACTGTATGCTACTTCAAGCTAGTAGCTCCCATAGTATCTCACAGATGGCAAGTATCATTGGGCTTCTCACAAAAATTTAAAATATCCCACAGCACTTTGGCACACTCTTTGGGAACTGCAAATATTTAGCAAGGAATATAAACAAGCAATTCACAGACGAAATACAAATAGCCAATAAACACATGAAGAGATGTTTCATTTCATTAATGTTTAAGGAAGTGCAACTAAAACAATACTAAAAAAAAAAATGATTTGCACAGAAAATTTTCTTAAGTGGGTAGGACTCACTTAGTAACTGGGTAAGGAAATGGCCACTCTCATTCATCACTGCGGGGAGTATAAATTGGTCACAGACATGTTGGGGGTAGCCAGCAGGGCCATTTTGTTGCACATATGATATATTCCATACAAATGGTAACCCTCGGAGTTGGACAAAGAGGCAACTTGGAAGTCTGGCCGTTGCTATCAAAATGTAAAACATGCTGCTTTCTCAGTCTTGCAATACCCACTTCTAGGAATTTATTTCACAAGAACACTTAGAGGTATGGGCAAAGATAAAGATGCCCAAGGATGATCTTCGGCAGCACTGACTGCAACGGGAAAATTCAGAAACAACCAATACAAGACCAGTTGAAAAAATTATGGAATACTACTACAGGTATCTCATCATATAGAGTCAAGCTATACAAACATTTTTTTAAGTATTTATTTATAGATAGAGACAGCATGGGTGGGGGACGGGCAGAGACAGAGGGAGGGAGGGAGGGGGAGAGAGAGAGAGAGAGAGAGAGAGAGAGAGAGAGAGAGAGAGAGAGAATCCCGAGCAGGCTCTGTGCTGTCAGTGCAGAGCCCGATGCGGGGCTCGAACCTAGGAGTTCATGACCTGAGCCAAAACCAAGAGTCGGACGCTGAACCGACTGAGCCACTCAGATGCCCTACGGGCATTTTTTTTTTTTTAAGCTATAAATTTATATGGACAGACATGAAATTATCTCCAAGACATACTGGTAAATGAGAAAGCAAGCTGCAAAAAATAGCATGGTCCTGTTTTTACTGATGCCAAATTATTAACGGCGAGGGTGGGATTGTTTACAATCAATGTTGCATGTTTCTGGAATTTAGAATGTTTTACAATAAGAATGCATTACTTTTTTAAACAATTCATTTTGAAATAATTACAGTTTCATAACAAGTTGCCAAAAGAGGAGAGTTGGTGTACCTTCACTTAGCTTCCCCCAACTGTGACGTCTCACCTGTCTGTAGTACTGCATCAAAACCAGAATACTGACAGTGGCACATTGCTGTTAACTAGACTACACACCTTACTCAGCTTTTGCCATATTTTACATGTATTCATGTGTGTGTATGTGTGGGGGGCGGTTTCATCCCATGCACGGATTTGGGTAACTACCACCACCACTAAGACACGGGACTGTCCTAGTACCACAAAGGAAGAATGCATTATTTCTGGAGTCAGGAACAATAAAAGCTAAATAATACTCTTTTTATCATGTATCCCCTAACTCCATACTCAATGTGAAAATTCACACACTACGTCAACTGGGACAGGTGGCTGTGTGCTATTTCTCACCAAGAGATAGAAATCAAAGAAAAGGAACTTTTCTAGGCATGAAAGACAAGACGTTAGGACTTTTCCAAGGCTCCTCCTGCTCTTCTCGGACTTTTCAGATCTGTGCCCAGTGTGGGTGGAAGAGCAGCTCAGAGGAAAGAGCCACGGAAGGTAGAGAAGGCTGGCCATGGCGAGGTGCCACCAGGGGTGGGGGAACAGCATTCCTGAGAGATGCAGTCCCATCTCCAATACTGTCTCTCGGGCAAACAAGAGCAAAGGAAATACAAAGTTATTATATCAATTTGCATGTCCCAGATTTTAGAGCAGCTGTAAAATTTGCCTTATAAAAAGAACTGACCCACAGAAAACTGGCTTTTAGCATGCTCTCAGGCTGGTAATGCACATTACTCCGAGCTGCCCAGTGAGGGGGTTTAGGGCAAAAGGCCCTGCAAGCCTGGACCCAGGTGACAGCCAGCCTCAGGAGCCTGCTGGCTTCCAGCAAGCTGTGGTAACAGAGACTCCTCTTTATGAAAAATGAAGATGGAAAAAAAATCTTTTGCGTTTTTGGGTTGCAGCTTATTTCAAAGGTCATCAAAGTAAACAAAAGGGAAATACTGTGAATCTTTATAAGTCAAAAAGTGACAACTGTTTATAAAGCAACTGTTTATATTTTCACATGGAGGAAGGAAAAAAATGATTCTTCTAAGCCCCTAGGAATGGAGGTTTGGGTGGCTCCCCCTCCACCTCGTTTGTTTGCTCATTTGCCATTCAACACCTCCCGCAGTGAGTACAGTTGCATCCATTTTATGCAGAATTGTAAACGTCTACTGGATGGCTGGGATTTGTGGAATAAACCAGGCAGGGTCTTGAGAAGCAAAAGCCTCTGTTGCCCTTGTTGATAACCGCCTCCCACCATCATGCTGAGTACTGTGTAATGCCCAAAGCCATACAGACAGGCTGCAGTAAGGTCTCTCCAAATCTTGAGCCCAGTTTCCAATGAGGGCACCTTTGTTCAGAGAGGGACGATTCTCTGAATCTAATGAGGGCAAAGGGGTCAGTGAAACCAGTCCTTACAAACCTCCTCTAATACCTCAGAGTGAGCAAAAAACCCTTTTTGCTTATGGGTTTTTCTGACAATGAACTGTGGACAATTATCATGGACGAGCCTCTACATGAATTTCCTATTAGACATATTCTAAAATAATGGGACTAGATGGCATTAAAATAATCATCAAAAGGTACTTTTTTACATGGGGAGCTGTGTGATCCCCAGTCCACTATACAGATTTTGTATTATTTCCATTTATCCATTAAGCCTCAGCTAGTCAGCCCCTTTTGTGAAGTTCTCCCTGAGAATTGTGGGTAGAGCAATTTCTCCATCCTCTCATTCCATAGTATGTATTATCTGAACCACTCATTTGGCACCTAAGATATGTTGCCTTGATTGCTATTTATCTTTTTGTGTAAACCATGTCGTTTTATCTCCTACAGAGCCTTACTGGAATGCAAAAGTTTGTTGATTTGATTTTAAATTTAAGGCAATTACCATGTGGGCTGAGATAAACAGTACTTTCAAGGCAACAGTTAACTCAATAGTGAAAGTAAACACCAAGACTGCTTGCAAATGGGGTGGCTTGCAAAGTAGAATGACCAATGATTGCAAGTCCTCCAGATGGGAATATGTTTGTGGACTGGGCCTTCAGCCCACTACTCCTAGCCTACCAGCACGTCTTGTTATCTACATGAATTTATCATCCCCCAAGCTCATCTCCAGGAAACTCATGATCTTTCCTCTCAACCTACTTCAGCTCAACCACTGGTGTCTCAATGAAACCATTCTCCCAGGCACTGGTAAGTTTATTTGTTGAGTAACTGGATGAACAAGACAGCCACTCTCTCTAAGTAACCATCCACAATCCACTCTGGCCTGCCCCTTTTCCCTATATTGCTGGAAGGCTATGAGAATCAAGTTTAGAAGTTGTCATGCATCTCTCCCCACCCCCCCCAAACAAGCCTCCTTGGCCGGTTAAGAGACTGACTGCAATGGGGCGACAGGACATTCCTCTTGATGTCCTTTCTGCTGAGAAACTTGAGACTTTGGACCAGTGGTCCTAAATGTGGAGTGGTTTTACCCCTGTGGGCCATTTGGCAATGTCTAGAAACATTTTTTGGTTGCCACGACTGGAACGGGGTACCATCAGCACCTCATGGGTGGAGGTGAGAGATGCTGTGAAACATCCTACAGTCAAAGGGCAGTCCCCCAAGGCAAAGAATCATCCAGCCCCAGATGTTGGTAGTGCTGAGGTGGAGAAACCCTGGCTGCTGTAAGAGCACAGGCTTTGCAGTCTAGTTGGTGACTTCGGGAAAATTATTTACACTGTCTGAGCCTCTGTTTCCCATTCTATAAAATGGAGCTGATAATACAACTCATCTCATGAGGCTATCATGAAATCTAAAAGATAATTAATGTGAAAAGTACTTTGTAATTACGCCTTTAAAAACTAGTCATTCTTATTAATGGTTAGCAGCATGCCCATGTGTGATTTTAATTTTGCGGTGCACCACTAGGTGTGGGCATAGAAAGGAAGCTCATCTCACCTCTCTCCATCTATCTGGGGTATCCATGTTCTCCCAGTTCTGCATTATTAAGCAGCTTTCTTAACTCCTTTGTGGAACCTGCTTATATTCTTTTTATTTGGCAGTTGTTTTTGCTTGGCCACTGGACTTCTGCCTCGTGCAGTATTATTCCTCAGCAATACTTTTCTTAGCGGTCTCTGATGATTTTCCCAGAAACCGTGCTTTCTGACTAATCATCTTACTACAGCTCATAATAATGACCAAGTGTATGGCAAGGATGAATTAATGATTATCCCTCAGGGTAATCATTTGAGAAGTATAAGTAGAGTACTTATTACCAAGTTTGCCCTTTTTGTCATAAGCTACATTTTCCACCTTTGTGATTTATATCTAAGAATAAGCTGTGCCATTCAGTGTCTCAGAAGAATCATTTGGTGACCCTTGAAGATATTAGTTCTATTAGTTATGAGTCTCAAGAGGCTTATCCTTGATACTTTTTCCAACTGAGCACGCTCCATAAATTCACATATCCAGAGGAACAATTCCCAGCTCATTTGTCCTGCCTAGGAGAAGCAAACACTTTAAAATAAGCTAAGTAAGCACATTCTTATTTTCCTATTTCCTGAATGACCCAAATCAGGTAACACTTTAACGAATACTTTAGCTTCTACCCATTTCATTTCTTGGGTAAATCTGGAAAGTCTGCTTTCATTTTATTCAAAGGAAGCGAGCAAAGCATCTTTCCTGGGGCTTTTTGTCTCACAAAATGGATATCTGGATATTTATATAGCAAAGGCTTATGGTCCTAAATTGTAGTCTTTTTTTCCTTCCTATTTCAAATTTTTACTTAAATTCTAGTTAATTGACATACAGTGCAATACTGGTTTCAGGAGCAGAATTCAGTGATTCATCACTTACATACAACACCCAGTGCTCATCCCAACAAGTGCCCTCCTTAGTGTCCACCACCCATCTAGCCCATCCCCCACCCACCTCCCTCCATCAACCCTCAGTTTGTTCTCTATGATTAAGAGTCTTTTATGGTTTGTTTCCCTCTCTTTCTTTCCCTCCCCTTCCCATATGTTCATCTGTTTTGTTTTTTAAATTCCACATATGAGTGATATCATACTGCATTTGTCTTTCTCTGACTAACTTATTTCGCTTAGTATAATACTCTCTAGATCCAACCACATCATTGCAAATGGCAAAAATTCATTCTTTGTGATGGCTGAGTTATATTCCAGTGCGTGTGTGTGTGTGTGTGTGTGTGTTTGTATACACACCACTTCTCTCTTTTTTTTTTTTTTAATTTTTTTTAACGTTTTTATTTATTTTTGAGACAGAGAGAGACAGAACATGAACGGGGGAGGGGCAGAGAGAGGGAGACACAGAATCAGAAGCAGGCTCCAGGCTCTGAGCCATCAGCCCAGAGCCCGACGTGGGGCTAGAACTCACGGACCATGAGATCGTGACCTGAGCCGAAGTCGGACGCCCAACTGACTGAGCCACCCAGGCGCCCCTCTCTCTCTTTTTTTTTAATGTTTGTTTATTTCTGAGACAGAGAGAGACAGAGCATGAATGGGGGAGGGGCAGAGAGAGAGGGAGACACAGAATCTGAAGCAGGTTCCAGGCTCTGAGCTGTCAGCACAGAGACCGATGCGGGGCTCGAACTCACAAACCGCAAGATCATGACCTGAGCCGAAGTCGGTAGCTCAACCAACTGAGCCACCCAGGCACCCCATCACACCACTTCTCCTTTATCCATTCATCAGTCAGTGGGCATTTGGGCTCTCTCCCTTGTTTGGCTATTGTTAATAATGTTACATTATAGTTTTATTTGTGTATGCATATGTCTGCATGTATTTAAAATTCTGTAGATTCTTGATTTTTTTTTAAAAAAGATAATACAGTGGTTAGTTCCAATCTTCTTGAAATTAATGGTGGCCTCTTAGTAGAGTAAATCATGTCTCCATAATGGGCAGAATCTTAGCTATCATGAAAAAGAAGTTTACTCCGAAATCTTTGAAGTGGCAGAGGAGGAGGAGGATTTCTCGCTTGATCCAGAGGGAAGGCCTTCAACTTTGGGGATTAGTGGTCATTTTATCATTAGAAGAACAAATGGAAAGGCTGAGCTCATGCTAGCATTATGAGGAAGTTGAGCAAGATGTTCACCAACAGCGGAATCTCAGTTTGTACGTTTGTGGACTAAGAGCATTGCTCTTACAGATATAACATACAGTCCCTGAGGATGGGAAAGTGGTCTTTAATCAAGGAGATTAAGTTTCCTGGTATTATTCAAATAGGATGTTTATGTAATGTGATGATCTTAAAGGCCCAACAGAGGTACTAAAACTGACTTCTCCTAACTCAAATATATTAGCCTAAAGTAAGGTTTTCCAATCTCAGCACTATTGACACTTGGAGACAGGTCATTCTTTGTTGTGGGTCCTGTCCTGTGCATTACAGGATGTTTACCGGTATCTCTGACCTCTACCCACTAGAGGCTGATACCATACTGCCAGTTATGAAAACCAACAGTATCTTCAGACATTGCCAAATGTCCCCTGTGGAGGAAAACAGCCCCCAGTTGAGAACCACTGCACTAGGCATTTTAATCTATATACTTATATCATGTATCTTCTCTATTTTTGAGAGGTGGCATTTAGTATAGTCTTTGTCCTTAAGAAGAACCTGACTCTTTCATTCATTCTGCAAATACAATGTTTCTTGAAAACCTGCTTATGTCCCTTCTAGGCAGAGTGAGAATGCACCAAGGCCCTGGGGCAGGACCAGGCTGGGGTATTGAGGAAGGTTCATGAGATTAGTATCAAATGAAAGGAGGAAAGCAACATGAGATGAGGTTTAATAAGCAGGGTGGTCAGGTCATTTTGGTGCTTATAAATTATTGTAAGAAGTCTGGGTTTATTTAAAGTGTGATGGAAAATGACTAAAGGGTTTTAAACAGGGGATTAAGTTAATCTCATCTGTGTTTTACAAAAGTCCTTCTGCCCTAGACAGAGAGTGGATAGAGGGGGCAAGAATATAAGCAGAGAGGCAAATGCAATTGTCCAAGCGAAAGATGAGGGTGGCTTGGACAAGGATAGTGGTGTAGAATGAAAAGTAGAGAAGTAGATGATACTGGGGATTAGGTGCCAAGCCAAAGAAAAGGAAAGAATCAAAACTCAATCCCCAGATTCCATCTTGAAACACTGAGTGAATAGTGGCTCCATTTACTGAGAATGTGGAGATCAGCAGAGGCTCAGGTCTGTGGCTTGGTCAGGGGGTGGAACAGAATTTACATTTGCTCAGATGAAAAGGCATCATCTTCTGGCCCAGTGAAAGTGCAAGTTAAGGTAATTTCTACTCCCTAGGAGTTTACGAGTTATTTGAGGAGAGTACAATACAGTCACACCCTCTGTGGGAACAGGGTCTAAAGCCAGTGGCTAAGGTGAACGCTGTGTATAGTAAGAATTGCCTTGAATTGTATTCAGCACAGCCAGAGACACTGAAGGGACCATATATTTACAAGTCACATCTCACTGTTCACTCCAGGATACATACTCACTGACAGAAAAGTCAGTATTTAATAGGCAATTTGTGAACAGTCTTTTCTTAGTTTGGCACAGATTTAGCAAGTTAAATGGGTTGCATGCAATTTTATTAAATAAAAAGTAAATCAATTTCACTTTAAAAAGTAAAATACAAACAAATGAAAACTACTGTCTAGTAAACTATAATACCTAGGGATTCAGTTAATAAAAGATCTAAGTAAGGTGGGGTGAAGGAAAGGCTCATTTTCTGAAGAATGTGAAGTGTTCCAATAAGGAGAAAGCCATAGATAAAGAGATTTGGAATTGGATCCGTATAATTGGTAGTTACCTTCCATGACCATCTGGGTCTTCCTCTTTCTCAGGTTTCCAAAAAATTTCAGTGAAAAACATAGACAATTTAATTGTTTCAAGAGAACCGGGGTGCACAGGTGGGTGGAGAGGGAAGGTACCCATGACATAGTGGAGGAATACCAATAAGAAAGTATAAGTTTATGCACAATAGTTCTTAATCTTAGAGGAAAATGAGACCCAGAAACAAACCAACCATCAAGGTTCCCAATGAAGTTACTATCTAACTAAAACCAGAAATTAAGATTCTGTACATTTCTGTGGGAAAAAAGGTACTGCAGTTCCTCAAAAAATTAAAAATTAAAAATTGACCCAGCAATTCTACTTCTAGGTATATATTTAAAAGAACTGAAAGGAGGGTCTCAAAGAGATATTCCTACACCCATGTTCATAGCAACATTATTCATAACAAAAGGTGGAAGCAACCCAAGTGCTCAATGACTAATAAAGGAATGTGGTACATCCATACAATGTAATACTATTCAGCCATAAAAAGGAAGGGAATTCTGACACAGGCTACAACATGGATGAATATTGAGGACACTATGCAAAGAGAAATAAGCCAGTCACAAAGAAGAAGAAGAAGAAGAAGAAGAAGAAGACGACGACGACGACAGAGGAGAACAAACAGCATATGATTTCACTTATAGGAGGTATCATGAATGGTGAAATTCATAGAAACAAAGTAGAATGATAGTTGTCAGGGGTTGGGGGAAGGGAGAAATAGGGAGTTGTTTAGCTGGTATGAAGTTTCAATTTGCAAGATGAAAAAGTTCTGGAGGTTATTTGCACAACAATGTGAATACACTTAATATTATTGAACTGAAAACTTAAAGATGGTTAGGATGGTAAAGTATATGTGTATTTTATCACAAAAATTTAAGAAACAAACTTTTAAAAGCTTCCTTACATTCAAGTCACTGATCTTCAATAGTGTAACATTGCATTCATATTAGTTCTGGGATATGTTTCAAATTCTCTGATTAGAGAGTTCCTCATCTACTAAAAAGCCTTGGGGGGGGGGTAAACGTACCAACTGGCATTGTGAGCTTGTATTAATTAGATGCTCATAGAACCACATTTTGATTTCTTTTAATCCTTAAAAAAATTAGCATCAGGTGCTAATTAAAAATAGTCAAATCTATCCTTCGAGGCAAGCTATAAGGTTATAATACTAACTGTGAGGAAAGGAATAATTCTCAAGAGACACATATGAGCAGACAGTAAAGATCTGTTTTACTGCTTTTCTAGTGTCTGCTACTTTTCCAGTCTCTCTGCTACTATGGAGAAGGAAAATGACAACCATCAGACTAAATTCAGAGACAATATCAATTTTTAATTTTTATTTTTTAATTAATTAATTAAAGTAGGCTCCACGCCCAACATGGGGCTTGAACTCACGACCCTGAGATCAAGAGTTCCATGCTCAGGGCACTTGGGTGGTTTAGTCGGTTAAGCGTCCAACTTCAGCTCAGGTCATGATCTCACATTTCGTGAGTTTGGGCCCCATGTAGGGTCCTGCACTGACAGTTCAGAGCTAAGAGCCTGGAGCCTGCTTCAGATTCCGTTCCTCCCTTTCTCTCTCTGCCCCTCCTCCGCTTGCTCTCTCTCTCAATAATAAATAAACATTAAAAAAAAAAGAAAAAAGAATCCCATGCTCTACCGACTGAGCCAGCCAGACGCCCCCAAAGTCTAATTTTTAAAAACTTTCTCCACTGCAGACTATTTTTAAAGTATTATGCTTACCAAGGAAAATGTGGTTGAGGCTATTATGCTGATCAGTATAATATGTCATATATAAGTCATCAGGAGGCACAAAAGTTTGTTTTATATTCACATACTTGTGAACCATCAACTCTACTTCCTATTCAATAGTTACTCTGTCTGCTCACAGCTAAAGACCTAATTTTCAGCCCCTTTCATTATCCCCACTGCACACCACTTTTTGTTTAATCTGTTGATAACTTTTTTGCCCCATTCACCTATGCTGAAATCTGTTCACAATTGCACAAACTCACTAACTCAACTTAACACCCAGATTGTCTTCTACTGCTTTTTTCCATCACCCCAACTCTTACCCAACCTAACACCAGAGGTCAAAGAACCTATTGGCTCTAGTTCTTAACTTTCCTCTCTAGGTCCACAGTCTGTGACAAAGACACCTCTTTCAATACCACCAGGTCTCCAGCTGTAAAACTGGAACAATATAACTGACCACCCTCTACTGCTCTGGATGAGGACTGAGGATGTGCACTGCTGACCTCCTTGATCCTCAGGAGATGTGTCATGCACAATTATTTGTGTTATCTCTGCCCTGGTTTCCCATAACCCTTACTTCATGCCCCTTGATCCTGACCAGACAACACTGTGTTACTAAACAGCTCACTCAGTCTCCTGCTTCCTCCATTCCTGCCTTTGGGCAAGTCTTGCCAGCTGCCCTTTAAACTTGGAAGAGTCTCTCTTCGCATCTGCCAAGCTACTATTTCAAATGCTTCCTCCTTACTCATGTCTGTCTGCCTGCTCTCCACATGAATGACCAGGAGGAGCACCCTTCCTAGAGCAGACAGGTTTGGGGTAGAAAGTAAGTGAGGCAATGAAATCCAGAACTTTTTTGCCCATTCAATATTTGAGCTTAGAAATTTCAAGATTTTCTTATTGCTCTTCATGGTCCTTCAACCTCGGTGGCAAACTACGCTGGGACATAATAGCTATTATTAGGGCATAAATCTCTGTTATCTTCTGGACCTGACATAAGAATCTGGACCTGTCTCTTAGATGAATTCAGTCTTGTACACTGAATCCTTCCTCCACTCTTAACCCAATGCCTTCCAAACTTCCCTGATCATAAGAATCACCTGCTTTTCTTGCACATTAGAATTTTTTTTTTTAATATTTATTTATTTTTGAGAGAGAGACAGAGTGCAAGCAGGGGAGGAGCAGAGAGAGAGGGAGACACAGAATCCAAAGCAGGCTCCAGGCTCAAAGCTGTGAGCACAGAGCCTGATGCGGGGCTTGAACTCTTGAACCGCGAGATCATGACCTGAGCCAAAGTCGGACGCTTAACCGACTGAGCCACCCAGGCGCCTCCCTTGCTTGCACATTAAAATGGCAGATTCTGGGGTCGTATCTCAGACCTATACACTCAAGATTTTCGTGAAAGGAGGCTGGGAATCTGTATTGTAAACACTGTCCCAGTAACTCTTGTGTCTAGTGAGTTTGGGAAACATTTGACAGTCTATCAGGTCTTCCTGTTTTCGTCAGTGTCTTACCAACCAGAGGTCTAAAGACATATCAGCCAGAGGACCTAAATTATTAAGGGATTAGTTATGAAGATTGTACCTACTCCAGCCATGCTGATAATTTGACTTAAAATTAATACTATGTGATTTTCAGTTTCAGATTTGCTGGTTGTTATCTCATCAATCATACTGCAAGATTCTGGGGATAAAGTTATACTGTTTTATATTCACTCAATGCTTAACTAGCACAGCATGCAGCGTTTAATTGGAACTCAATTAAAAGCTTACTGATTGATCAGTAAAGTACCACCCAACTCAAAACAAAACAAAACAAAACAAAAACAAAACAAAACAAAACAAAACAAAAACAAAACAAAACAAACCACCTAAACACCCCATGTCTTTTTTTTTTTTTTTAATGTTTATTTATTTTTGAGACAGAGAGAGAGACAGAGTGCAAGTGGGGGAGGGGCAGAGAGAGAGGGAGACACAGAATCTGAAACAGGCTCCAGGCTCTGAGCTGTCAGCACAGAGCCCGATGCGGGGCTCGAACCCACGAACTGCGAGATCATGACCTGAGCCGAAGTTGGACGCTCAACCGACTGAGCCACCCAGGCGCCCCAACACTCCATGTCTTAAAGCCTACTTGAGTAGCACTGATTCCTTCCCTCACCATCAGGTTAAATGAGAATGAGAATGCAGACTTAGGGTTTGCCTCTTGGCTTGAAAGAGTAAGGCAATTATTCAGCGATTTGGCCAGATTTCTAGAAACTATTGTTATGCCTTGTCTGACTGCCTAGATTTTTCATAATAGAGTCAACTTCCTTTCATCCCTCAAGGATTACTGCTTTGACCCTGTGTTCTTTCCACCGTCATGCTGGGGAGATCTCAGAGTTAATGATTTGCATCTGATGGTGCATCATAAAAATTTGAGTAGCAAGCCTACTTTCAGGCAAGGACACACAGGAACACTTCTCAGAAACTAACAGAAGTTTCATGCTGATCACTGCAAATGTTCAAGGATGCTTCCTTCAAAACATACTTATTCAAAACATGAAGCCCATTCTAGAGTAAAATCTAAATGAATTATATTACATAGAAAGGAATGTAGGGCCCTTGCTAAAAAGTGAAAGATTACCATTTATATACTATTCAGGAAAATAAAGCTGAGCGAACAATATGAAGCCAATTTATTCAAGAACAAAAATTTCAGTGGAGGTATTATCACAGCTATGTTCAGTATTACACTTTTCAAAAGGATGAATCCATTCTCTGTTAAATAAAAAGCTTCAAATGTAAACAATGAATAGTCTGTATGATGAGATCCATCCCTGAAACTGAGCAGATTTCTAAATCAGTGCATAGACCAGGCTATTTATAAACTCTATTTCCCATCAACCTCAGCACGATGTCAACTAACAATAACAAGTTAATGTTTTCCAGTAATCTTCACTGTGCCATTTAATTGCCAGCACTCAGGACAAGGTAAACTCAACGGCAACAAAAGAGCTAACATCACAATCAAAGAATAAGATTAATGAATACTGCATTTCTGCTTTGAAGTGAACACTGAAAACCATGCCCATAACATACTCTTTTTCAGCCGTTGGACTTCAATTGTGCCTACTGGTCTATACAGAGATTTGAAGGTAGAATTTAAAAATATTCTCCCTGTTTTTAATTAACTACAAGCTTTAGTCTTTGAGGAACTTTTTAAAACGAAGAACATCCTCTCTATAAAATTATGAAGTGTGTAACTCTCCAAGTTATCACACACAATTCCTAAACCTTGACCACCATTCCTAAAGGTTTTTTTTTTTAACTGAAATACAACTAAAAAGTGCCAAGTCTGAAGTGTAAAGCTTACTGAATTTTTATATCTGCTTAATTATAGTTTTTACTTATAATAACATAACTCAACAAATGATTCATTATATAAGATTATTACAAATTATCACATTTATTTGAAAAAGTACATTATAACATTCCTTTGCATTGGTGGTTAAACGATAGAATTCCCACCTCCCACGTGGACTTAAATATTAAAAGCAGATACTGACTGTTCATAATACAATCAATAGCAGCACTCACTCTTTGTGGGGATGGGGAGATGAATCTTTAGAAGTAAATAATTTGCCTTTTTATATTAAAAATATACAGTAAAAAAATGGTCTTACAAAAATGTAGACAAAAAAAGAAAATCCAAAATATGCCATCTTTTGCTACAGAGAAGTATCATTGACTCTGATTTTCCAACTCTTTGATTCCTTTTTTTTGCCTTTGATTCTTTTTTATAACTCAACTCTGAACACATCAACTCTTCAGTAAACAAAATGAATTTAACCTTTACGTTTTTCCAACTAAAACCGTTTGACTGACTGTGGACCAAATCACTTCAGTCTGTTTTTCAAAACCTCCACAATTTTTTTGTCACTTAATTGCTAAAAAGGTCCACTATCATTTCTCTTTTCTGGTGCCCTAAGAAATCACTTGTCCTTTTAGGAGCTATGTTTATATGCTAACTTTCCTCATTGTTTAAATATCTCCCACCCAAGCCAGTGATGGATTATAAAACCCAGGTCCAGGCCTATACAGCTCATCCTGGGTTTCTGATGGTTGAGATAACTCATCCCTAGGTGTTAGGTTTTTGTCATCACTCACCCAAACACACTCTCACATCTTTTAACTGCCTGTTGTCACCTCTTCATGATAGAAACTTCTTTCTTGGTAGGCTACAACAGTGATGTGTTCAGCTAAACAAAAGTACACATATCAGTGGCAAATATCTAAGAAACAGAAACACTCACAGGATACAAAATAATTGGGAAAAGACCAGTCTGAATGCACAAGAAATTTTTTTTAAACAAAAACAGTTAAAAAAAAATTTTTTTTAACATTTGTTCATTTTTGAGAGACAGAGAGAGACAGGGTGTGAGTGGGGCAAGGGCAGAAAGAGAGGGAGACACAGAATCCAGAGCAGGCTCCAGGCTCTGAGCTATCAGCATAGACCCTGATGCAGGGCCTGAACCCATGAACCGCGAGATTGTGACCTGAGCCAAAGTTGAATGCTTAGCCAACTGAGCCACCCAGGCGCCCCAAACAAAAACAGTTTTTAAAGACCTGCTGGTCTATTATTCAAATATGGTCAGTAATGCTAACTATACTAAAATAAACAAATGGCTGTCAAATAGTGTATCTGTTAAGCTGAACCTGAATAACTTCAGAAGATTAATTTGTAATGACCATTCATGGAGAAAAGTAAATTTGTGTGCAGTCTTAATGTCAGAATCACAAAAACAAAACTAAAACAGTAAAATCCAAATTAATGAGATTTCCTCTTTAATTGAGAAAAATCTTACTTTTTTAAATGAATACAGTGAGAGTGAACGTGGCTGTTAAACTATAGTTCCAAGGTCAGGAGTTTCTAATCTCTCTGAGAACTTTGCATTGTAGGTGTAAAGGTCCTCAATCTTCAACCGAATCAATACAGCTGACAGAGGGGAGCTTCCTTGATCTACTGCACAGCATTTCTATGTTCCATGTCACATGCATGCATATGTGCATACATACATAAATGGGCCATTCAAACTATATCTCAAAGTCATAGAAAGCTCAGCCTCCCAAGTGACAAAAGTAAAGCATTAGTCTAGTAAGTATTTAAAAGCTTTAGATTATCCCAGAAACACTTACTTCTAACACTACCAGTAGGAAAACATAGATGAAAAGAAGAAACACCACCATACCTTTTGGATTACTGAAAAACAATATTAATCTAGCTCATTTATTCAATAGCCTTTACTGAGGGTTTAATGTCAAATGCTATGGAAGTGTATGACATAATCATGACATGTTCCCATGGTTATTTAAGGTACACTATACAATGTATAGTTTAAATCACAAATGGTGACTCAAAGATTAAAACACAAAGCCCAACATTTTCAGTATCCCTATGAAAACTGGGCTTACAGAACCTCCAATATAACTTTCATATATACGAGGTCTGTTTCTCCATTTTGGCCTCTGATATTTCTTTCTAATGATGAGTTAGTATCATACTTTTTATTATGGAGAATGATTACAAATATTAATGTATCTTTATATTGTTTTAGGATTTGATGTGGCCAGTTCTATAATCCGTGAGCTTAAGAAAAATTTTTTTTCTAGACACTAAAGGCCTCAATAAAATGTTAGCAAATCAGGGGCGCCTGGGTGGCGCAGTCGGTTAAGCGTCCGACTTCAGCCAGGTCACGATCTCGCGGTCCGTGAGTTCGAGCCCCGCGTCAGGCTCTGGGCTGATGGCTCAGAGCCTGGAGCCTGTTTCCGATTCTGTGTCTCCCTCTCTCTCTGCCCCTCCCCCGTTCATGCTCTGTCTCTCTCTGTCCCAAAAATAAATAAACGTTGGAAAAAAAAAAAAATTAAAAAAAAAATGTTAGCAAATCAAATCCAATAATTAACAAAAAGGATAATACATTAAGAAGAAATGGGTTTATCTCAGCATGGCAAGGTTGGTTCAACATTTAAAAATCAATGTAATTTGCCATATTAACCCATTTAAAAAAATCTAATTCTCTCAGTAGAGGCAGTAAAAGCATTTACAAAATTCACCATCTGTTCCTGATAAAGATTCTCAGTAAAGCAGAAATAGAAGGAAATTCCTTAACTTGATAAAGCACCATCTAGGAAAAACCTAGAGCTAATATCCTATGCAATGATGATAGGATGCATGCTTTCCCCCTTTGCCTGGGAAAAAGTAAGAATGTCTACGCACACGACTTCTACTCAACATTATACTGGAGGTCCTATCCAGTTTAATAAGGGGAAAGAATGTATATATATGGCATGCCAACTGAAAGAAAGAAATAAAATTGTCTTCTTCATAGATAACATGATTCATCTATCTATGCAGTAAAACCCTAAAGAATCTATTTTTAAAAGATATAAAACTAGTAAGTTCAGCAAGATCTCAGAATATGAGGTCAACATATGAAAATTAACTATGTTCTCTAGAGATTAGCAATGAACATTTAGAATTTGAAATTTTAAAAAGTTATCATTCTTGATAGTATCAAAAACATGAAATATCTTGGGATAAATCTAACAAAATATGGGTAAGATGCATCATCCAAATATTGTGTATTTATAAAAATTTCTATTAGGGGCCAGAGAGTAAATATACTAGGCTTTCTGGGTTATATGATCTCTGTTGTAACTACTCAACTCTGGCATTATACTGTAAAGGCGACCATAGAAAATATGTAACAAATGGGCATGGCTTTATTTGTAAAATAGGAGGCAGGATGGATTTCTCCTTGTTTGCTACTGATTAAAGGTCCCAGGCTTAGTGAAGTTACTTGTGAAGGGGTAGTCTTTTGCGGAGTGGAGACAAAAATAATTTCTCTCTAGTGGAACAGATGACCCCAGAGATTTATGATCTGCTGGACATTAAACTGTCTTATATCGAATTCAGCAATCTTATTCTAACATTCTGTTAAATTGCCTCAGATACTCTTTGAACTGATCAGCTATCTGTCTGGTCCCTCATTAATTAACAAATTAGATAATATATTTTACACGTTTATTTTATATTTGCCTGAATGTAATGATTTTACCTTCAAGAAAATTTACTTTCACAATGTCAATTCTCCCCTAAATTGCTCTAAAGATCCAATGTAATCCCAATCAAAAAAACATTTTGTCTATTCTCTTACTATTTCATCTTTCATATAAATTTAATTGTGAAAATTTTATTATAAATGCATTAAACCCATGTTAAAATTTGGAGAAAATGGACATCTCTGTGATATTCAGTCCTATCAAATACACATAACATCCGCAGAGAAAACTCAAGAGGATCAACAGAAAACATATTACAAAGGGTGTTTACAAATGATACTACAATTTTAGTATACGTGCTGCTGAAGCGAGCACTACAAATGATATTCCAAATGAGAGTTAGGTGACTGAGTACAGCACAGTGCAGAATTTACGACTATTGGCTCTAAAAAACCCTGGATCTGCCACTTTCTAGCAGTGTAACCCTGAGCACAGTGTGACTCTTAACTTCTCTAAGCTTCAGTTTCCTCACTGTAAAACAGTACTCACTTTCTAGGACTGTTAGGAGAGCTTAACACGTAAATATATATTAAGCGCATAGAATAGTGTTTGACACAGATGAAGTATAAGTGATGATGAACACCATTATTACAAAGTACGTATGTGGAAATCAATCCCTTTCAAAAGGAAAAACAGCACAATTCAGAAGACAAAACATGGAAAAGTACTGATAGTAACAATAAAGATAAAAATAGAACATATCATCTACATGAAAAAAGCTTTAAGATATGATGTTATTGAGGAACATAAGACAAATGAATGGAAAGGTATACCATATTGTGAAATAGGACAGCAGCATAATAAAGGTGTATGTATATTCCATAATGTAATACACAAGTCTAATGTGGTCCCAATAAAAAAGAAAAATATCAACATAATGAAGGATGAGGAGCTAGATGAGCTGATTTAAAGTTCATAGGGTACTGAAAAAGTAGTGAACGAGAATTAGTCTCCAACAAATTGTAAGACATTACAGAGCTACTATGGGCAACTGGTGCAGAAGGGGACAAACTGTTCAATGGAACAGACTAAAAATCTAGCAAATAAAAGCGGCTGCATACTGAAATTCGGCATATGACAAAGATAGCCTTTCCGTCAGGGGAGATAAGATATGCTTTTCAACGAATAAATTTGGGACAAAAAAAAAAAAAACAACAAACCACAAACAAAAAAACCCATACAATAGCTATTTTTTTATTTTCCTCAATGATATTAAGTATTTTTGCATAACAGTATTTTTAAAATTATCGTAATTATAAGTGATACTTACCATTTATTAAGAAACGATATCATGAAGGCCACTACACTGGGAATTTGTACGTATAACATCTTGACTCTATATATGGACCTTGCAAATTATGTGTTATCATTATTTTAACAAATGGTTAAGCTGCAGTTTAGAATTGAAGTGATTTGGGACACCTGGGTGGCTCAGACGGTTAAGCGTCCGACTTCGGCTCAGGTCATGATCTCACGGTTCATGAGTTCAAGCCCCGCATCCTACTCTGTGCTGACAGCCTGAAACCTGCTTTGGATTGTGTCTCCCTTTCTCTCTGCCCCTCCCCGACTTGTGCTCTGTCTCTCTGTCTCAAAACAAATAAACATTAAAAAAAAAAATCACAAACTTAAAAAATAATAATAATAATTGAAGTGATTTGCCCTAGGCCAAATATCTAGAAAATGGGGAGAGAGTATGTCAAGTCCAGGTGTGCCTCAGTCCAAAACCTCCTTCTATATACCATTCTCTCTTCACAAAATAATCCAGTCTGTCAATGAGACTCTCAAGAAAGGGGCAATAAAAACAGCCTGAGATTACAGTTGTACATACCAACTAGGAATGAGGTAACTATAAGAAAACAAAGTATCTTCTCTTTGTGTTTTTTAGTTAAAAAAAATTTTTTTTTTATTTGAGAGAGAGAGAGAGAGAGCATGCACACAAGGCAGAGGAGAGGGACAGAAGAAGAGAGAGAATCTTAAGCAGACTCCATGCTCAGTGAGAAGCCTGATGAGGGGCTCAATCCCACGATCCCGGGATCGTGACCTGAGCCAAAATCAAGAGTCGGATGCTCACCCGACTGAGCCACCCAGGCGCTCCGCTTTTTAGTTTTAAAATGGTAAACACACTGGCGGCCATGTCTTATTTATACTCTATCATGGTTGCCTGGCATTTCAGTCACTGGATGACATCCAAGGTGAATCCACGGTACAGCTCATCCTTTCCGATAAAGAAGATAAAGTGAAGCTAGAGTGAGCGTCAACATATTCTACACTGAGGAAGTTCTGTAACTGTTTTCATTTTCTATGTACAAGGTCCCAATGTGGGAAACTGGAAATCTGTATGCCAAAAGAACATAACGCTGGCTATTTTGACTTCCCTCTGCTGGGCAATAAACCTCTTGAACTTCTATTTTTGGGAATTGAGGTATCCCTTTAATCCTGTTACAGAACTGCTGACGGCAGTAGGACACCAAAGGAAAATCGGCACAGGGCCTGAGCCAGGAAGGTCTCCAAGAACAGGGATAAAACAAAGCATAAGCAAGCAAAAGCATTTTGCAAGAGTTTTGTGAAATCGGTGTCAGTGTTCGCAACCCAACACAAGAAACACCACCCAACTGCAAGCCATTTCAGACTAAAAAGAGCCCCTGACGCTGGACCAACGTTGTGAAACTCCCAGAGCCAATATTTACAGCATGGTTAAAGTTGTACTTGCAGAAAACAGAACAGCCCTTCTCTAGGTCTGTCCCCTGCGTGCTACAATATAACCAGCAGTGTTCTCTCCTGCTTTTCTTGGTATGTGTAAAGACACAGTTCAGAGAGCACAGGCCTTCTTCCGTATAGACTATCAGGGACGCAGACACGGCTGCCTACACTCCTGAAGTAGGCCCCCCACCCCCTTTCTAAAAGACCCTCCTGATGATGAGTTGTTTTCTACATGCAGCTGAGACAGTTGAGCCCACTTCCTTTTTTTTTTTTTTTTTAATGAAAACAGCCTCATCTTCAAAATTGGTCTCCAGTTAACTCAATTCATTTTCAAAGTTTTCTATGATTCTAAAGCTGAAAAAGACACAGAACTAATCATGTCCCTTTCCCAAAATAAAGCTGATGTTAGGGGTTTACTAGGATGCCCCCAGTCAATGACAAAGATCCATATTCTAAACATTCAGTCTCAGTTACTGAAGGCCACATGTTACATGAATGAGGCCTAATTCTATCCCACTTAGAATCAGAATAATCAACACCTGCTTGGCGTCAACAGCGAGGACTCCGACCGAGGCCCAAATACCACACTCGAATCAAGTCCGACGTCAATAATTATTGACATTCGGAGAAGCCCTTTCAGAGGCTCTGGCGATCCGGGTGCATGCAGCTTGCTTACCTCTTCCCATCACTACACTCTATGGGAAAGCTGTCCTTCCAAGTGAGGGGACTAGAGAGTGGGGTGTACTACAGTGAGTTATAGATGTGACAAAATTCCTCTACATCCCTCACCCAATTCCCTCACCTTCACCGTCTTACATTACCATGGTACATTTGTCACAACTAAGGGAGTAATTGGTATCTTACTGTTAACTAAACTCCACACACTTCACTCATATTTCACTCGTTTTCAGTTAATGTCCTCCTTCTGTTCCGGGATCCCATCCAGGCTACCACATTACATTTAGTTATCGCATCTCCTTAGACACTTCTGGTCTGTAGCAGCTTCTCAGACTTTTTCCCTGTTTTTGATGATCTTAACAGTTTTGACGAGTTCTGATCAGATGTTCTGTAAAAAGTCCCTCAAATTGGGTTTGTTTTTCGATGTGTTTTGGATTAGACTAGGCTTCCAGGTTTTGGGGAGCAAGACCACAGAGGCGACATGCCATTCTCATCCCATCGTCACAAGGGTACATGGTCGTACGTGCAACCATCGTGACCAATCACTGTTGGTGTTAGCCTTGATTACACAGATTAAAGGTAGTGTTTGCCAGCTTTCTCCACTGTGGGGTTATTTTCCTTGCCTCCCTCTTTCCATAGTCTGTGGAAGCAAGTCCCCACATGCAGCCCACACTCAAGGAATGAGGGAAGGGAAGCTGAGCCTCACCTCCTAGAGGAGGAGTTGGGGGGAGAGTAGCTACATAAATTATTTGGAATTCTTCTGCATGGGAGATTTGTCTCTTCTCCCACATTTATTTATTTGTATCGGTTATGGATACTTATTTTACACTTTGGGATACAGGCCCACTACAAAATCCTGCAAAACGCTTATTTGAACTGGTACTTCTTAAACTTTAATAAGCATGTGAGTTTAAGCGGGCACCTCCTGAAAATGCAGATTCTGATTCGGTAGGTCTGGGGTGGCCCTGGATTCTGTGTTTACAGCAAGATCCAGACAATGCCAATGCTGCTGGTCTGGCACTCCACTCGAATGACAAGGCTCTCTAGCCTGGGCTTGACTTCCTCGGGGAATGAGTGCTCACTACACTCCACGGCAACCTATTCCACCTTTGAAAGTTCAGCCAGGGATGAAAAATAAAATGAAAGTGTTTTCAGTCTTCGAATCTATACCAAAATAATGAGAACTATTAATGTGAATACAAACTCTGAGATGGACTCTTTGGTATCCTTTTTGGTTTTGTTTTAAACTAAACTGTAGATGTTTTTAGGCCTCCACCACCACTACACACGTGCGCGCACGCGCGCGCACACACACACACACACACACACAGATCATCTCTACCTTCTTTACAGGAATTCAAAAATCACTACACTCCTTGTGACTGATGAGGTGATACCTGAGATTTAACTTCTGACATGGACAGACAGCTGGGGACTGTGCATCTCTACACACTCTGTGCTCTCCTTCAGGAGGGAAAAAGAGTAAACATTAGAGAAATCACAAAGGAAAAGCTATGACAAAGGAAGATTAACAAAGTAAATCATACATTCATATCAAACAGATGATGTGAGTCTTAAGGACACATTTGCAAAACAATATGGCCCTAATGAGGCCATGGAGTCTGGAGGAGGAGTGAGATACCCGAGCCAGAGCCTCACCACTGCTTAGAGAGGAGACAGTGAAGGGCACTCGTACTGATTTTCTTCAAAAATCTATCTACCTCCTGTCCTGGCACAAAAACAGACACTCAGATCAATGGAACAGAATGGAGAACCCAGAAATGGACCCACCAACATATGGCCAACTAATCTTTGACAAAGCAGGAAAGAATATCCAATGGAATAAAGACAGTCTCTTCAAGTGGTGCTGGGAGAACTGGACAGCGACATGCAGAAGAGTGAACCTGGACCACTTTCTTACACCATACACAAAAACACACTCAAAATGGATGAAAGACCTAAATGTAAAACAGGAAGCCATCAAAACCCTTGAGGAGAAAGCAGGCAAAAACCTCTTTGATCTTGGCCACAGCAACTTCTTACTCAACATGTCTTTACAGGCAAGGGAAACAAAAGCAAAAATGAACTATTGGGACCTCATCAAAATAAAAAGCTTCTGCACAACAAAGGAAACAATCAACAGGGGCGCCTGGGTGGCTCAGTCGGTTGGGCATCCGACTTCAGCTCAGGTCATGATCTCGCGGTCTGTGAGTTCGAGCCCCGCGTCGGGCTCTGGGCTGATTGCTCAGAGCCTGGAGCCTGCTTCCCATTCTGTGTCTCCCTCTCTCTCTGCCCCTCCCCCATTCATGCTCTGTCTCTCTCTGTCTCAAAAATATATAAACGTTAAAAAAAAAAATTAAGGGGCGCCTGGGTGGCGCAGTCGGTTAAGCGTCCGACTTCAGCCAGGTCACGATCTCGCGGTCCGTGAGTTCGAGCCCCGCGTCAGGCTCTGGGCTGATGGCTCGGAGCCTGGAGCCTGTTTCCGATTCTGTGTCTCCCTCTCTCTCTGCCCCTTGCCCGTTCATGCTCTGTCTCTCTCTGTCCCAAAAATAAATAAACGCTGAAAAAAAAAATTAAAAAAAATAAAAAAATTAAAAAATTAAAAAAAAAAGAAAGAATCAACAAAACTAAAAGGCCACCGACAGAATGGGAGAAGATATTTGCAAAAGACATATCAGATAACGGGTTAGTATCCAGAATCTATAAAGAACTTATCAAACTTAACACGCAAAAACCAAATAATCCAATGAAGAAATGGGCAAGAGACATGAATAGACACTTCTCCAAAGAAGACATCCAGATGGCCAACTCACACATGAAAAACTGCTCAACATCATTCATCATCAGGGAAATACAAATCAAAACCACAATGAGACACCACCTCACACCTGTCACAATGGCTAACATTAACAACTCAGGCAACAACAGGTGCTGGCAAGGATGTGGAGAAAGAGGATATCTTTTGCACTGCTGGTGGGAATGCAAACTGGTGTAGCCACTCTGGAAAACAGTATGGAGGTTCCTCAAAAAATTAAAAATAGAACTACCGTATGACCCAGCAATCGCACTACTAGGTATTTATCCAAGGGATACGAGTATGCTGTTTTGAAGGGGCACATGCACCCCAATGTTTATAGCAGCACTATCAACAATAGCCAAAGTATGAAAAGAGCCCAAATGTCCATTGATGCACGAAAGGATAAAGAAGATGTGGTGTGTGTATATATATATATACACACACACACATATACATATATACATATATATACGTATATATGTACATATATATACGTATATGTATACATATACGTATATATATGTATACATATATACATGTATATATGTATGTATATATATATATACACAACGGAGTATTACTTGGCAGCCAAAAAAAATGAAATCTTGCCATTTGCAACTACATGGATGGAACTAGAAGGTATCATGCTAAGCGGAATTAGAGAAAGACAAATACCATATGACTTCACTCAGATGAGGACTTTAAGACATAGAACAGATGAACACAAGGGAAGGGAAGCAAAAATAATGTAAAAACAGGGAGGGGGGACAAAACATAAGAGACTCTTAAATATGGAGAACAAACAGAGGGTTAGTAAGGGTTGTGGGAGGGGGAATGGGCTAAATGGGTAAGAGGCACTAAGGAATCTACTCCTGAAATCATTGTTGCACTATATGCTAACTAACTTGGATGTAAATTAAAAAACAAAATAAAATTTAAAAAAAGAAAAGAAAAGAAACTCACCTCCTGAAGGTGCCTGGGTGGCTCAGTTGGTTGAGTATCTGACTCAATTTTGGCTCATGATCTCACGGTTGAGCCCCATGTTGGACTCTGCACTGACAACACGGAGCCTGCTTGGTGTTCTCTCTCCCTCTCTCTCTGCCCCTCCCCTGCTCATGCTTGCATGCTCTCTCTCTCAAAGTAAATAAATAAACTTAAAAAAAAAAAAAAGAAATCTACCACCTGGTACCTTTTGATTTGGTGGCCCTGGATTATATGACATCTATAATACACCATCAGAGCTTCCTTTGAAGAACATGGGACTTGAATTTCTAGCACCTTAATTCTGAACGCACATACCCACACACATAGGAGCATATGCTGCATCATAAATTTTAAAACAAATTATTGCCTTGTATCTCTGGTCTCTAAATACACATTTGAAAATCAAACTTGATGACTAAGTTTTCTCTCAAACAGATTGATCAAGGAAAACTGCTTTTCAGTAGGAAAAGAATAGTTTGCTAACTGGACTAGTAAGTGTCTCACATACTTGAAAAAATCAATTACAAAACAGAAAACTGAAACTACATTTCAGAAACAATGTGTTAGATATAAAAATTACTATATATCCTATAATAGAAGAAAGGAAAGGCATAAAGTCTATTTGCTATAAACTGACTTAAACTTACAAGTAAAACCTGTCTTACCATCTACATGAAATAAAGACACTTTTAAAAGGCTCAAGTAGTGCATAAGGAAAAAAATATCAAACAGCACATTTAAGATGTTAATTATACTGATTTCTTTGAAGATTAACAAAGGTGATAGAATTTTCTGGCACTTACAAACTCTTCAAAGTCACAATTAAGAAAACACACTAAATCCATTTGATATAAAAAATAACCAAACAACTTTAGATCTTTTTTTGGAAATATAATTCTCAGAAAGTTAATGAAAGATATCCCCCTTACCAGAAAGTTTACTTTATGAAGATTAAAAAGGCATCTCAAATAGGAGACTGACCAAGAGCCTAGAGAAAATAGAGGATTACCTATTCAGTTATGAACATGGGTCCAAAATTAAAATCTGATACCTGTATATACCTAACAACTGCTCCAGAGTGCTATTAATTCAAGTATATAACACACATTCCTTTCATTAATAAGGAAAAAAAGTGGAAGATGAAGCAGGAAGATAAGTCTACCTCATTTAGCAAAAAAAAAAAAAAAAAAAAAAAAAGAAAGAAAAGAAAAGAAAAAGAAAAAAGGAAAAAAGAACACATAGGAGATTTAGACTTGCTAGGAATCCCCAGCAGCATACTCCACTCAAGAAAGATCCCAAAACCCACCCGTGCACAGAGAGATCCCAAAACTCACCTGCACACAGAGGTCATGACCAAGGAGGCTTTAAAATAGTTTCAGAAGACCCCCCTCCCCCTCCCCCTCCCCTTCTTGCCCTAAAAATCATTCTTCCCTGCTCTCTCCTGGAGATTTGAACTGGGATTTGAACCCAGATAGTCTTAACTCCAGAGCCTTCTCTTTCATCCACTGTTACATTAAGCAGAACTATTAATTGGGAAAAGACAAATGAAACACAAGAGCAAAGATTAAACCTAATAATCTAAGGGCAAAGGTTCAAGTGTGGAACATGGAGGAGGGGGCCCAGGGTAGCCAGGAAGTCAGAATGGTCAGCACTGTGCTAAGAACTGGATGCATCCATGATTTTGTTGAAGAAATGCATTATACTATCTGAGGGTCCAGTGGAGCACAGAAATAAACAGAGCAAAGAAATAAGAAAGGCATGAACAACTATATGGCAACAAATTGGACAAGCTAGAAGAAATGGATAAATCCCTAGAAACATGCCTAGAAACCCACCAACACTGAATCAGGAAGAAATAGAAAATCTGAACAAATAATGAGTAAGGAGATTGAATCAATCAATAACCAAAAACCTCCCAACAAAGAAAAGCCCAGGACAGAAAGATTCACTGGTGAATTCCACCAAACATTTAAAAAAGAATTAATGAGGGGCACCTGGGTGGCTCAGTCGGTTAAGCGTGACTTCAGCTCAGGTCACGATCTCACGGTCCGTGAGTTCGAGCCCCGCGTCGGGCTCTGGGCTGATGGCTCAGAGCCTGGAGCCTGCTTCCAATTCTGTGTCTCCCTCTCTCTCTGCCCCTCCCCCATTCATGCTCTGTCTCTCTCTGTCTCAAAAATAAATAAACGTTAAAAAAAAAATAAAAAAAAAAAAAGAATTAATGACAATCCTTCCTAAACTCTTTCTAAAAACTGCAGAGGAGGAAACACCCTCAAACTCATTTTACAAGGCCAGCATTATGCTGATACCAAAGCCAGGTAAGGACATTACAAGAAAACTACAAGCCAACATCCCTGATATAGATGTCAAACTACTCAACAAAATTTAGTAAGCCAAATTCCACAGCACATTAAAAAGATTACACTATAATCAAGTAGGATTCATCCCTGAGAGGCAAGGATGGCTCAACATAGGCAAATCATCAATATGATACATCATCTTAATAGAATGAAAGATAAAAATCATAGGATCATCTTGATAGACACAGAAAAAACATCTGACAAAATTCAACGTCCATTCATGATAAAAACTCTCAACAAATCGGGTAGAGAATGAATGTATCGCAATATAATAAAGCCATATATGACAGGTCACAGCTAACATCATACTTAAAGTAAAAGGTTGAAAGTTTTTCCTCTAAGATTAGAAATAAGACAAGAGTGCCAACTCACTACTCTTATTTAACATAGTAATAGAAGTACTAGTCAGAGCAATCAGCAAGAAAAAGAAATAAAAGGCATCTGAGTTGGGAAAGAAGTAAAAGTGTCTCTGTTTGCAGAAGACATTATCTTACATAGAGATAATCCTAAAGACTTTGCCAAAAAATTGTTAGAACTTAAATGAATTCAGTAAAGTTTCAAGATACAAAATCAACATACAAAAATTGGTTGCATTTCTATCTGCTAACAATGAATTACCTGAAAAAGAAATAAAGAAAACAATCCTATTTGCGAAAGCATCAAAAACAATAGGATACTTAAAAATAAGTTTAACCAAGGAGATTGAAGGTCTGTACACTGAAGACTGTAAGGCAGATGAAAGAAACTGAAGATGACACACAGATAGGGAAGGATATCCTGTGTTCATAGATTGGAAGATGTATTATTGTTAAAAGTCATTAATTAATTAATCAGTTAATATTGTTAAAGGTCCAAAGCTATCTACAGATTCAACACAATCCCTCAAGATTCTAATGGTAGTTTTTTGCAGAAATTGAAAAAATAATCCTAAAATTTGTATAGAGCCAAAAAAAAAACCCAAATAGCCAAAGCAATTCTGAGAAAGAGCAAAGCTGTAGGTATCACACTTCCTGACTTCAAACTGTATTACAAAACTGTAGTAATCAAAACAGTATGGTACTGACATAAAAACAGACACAAAGACCAAGAGAACAGACTCAAGAGCACAGAAACAAACCCATGCATATGGGTCGACTATTATTTGAGAAGGAAGCCAAGAGTACAATGGAGAAAAGATATTCTATTCAATAAATGATGTTGTGAAAACTGAATATTCACATGCAAAGGAATGAAAATGGACCCCTATCTTACCCCACTCACAAAAAATGTATTAATGGCTTAAACATAAGACCTGAAACCACAAAACTTGTAGCAGAAAACACAGGGAAAAAAGCTCTTTGACACTGATCTTGGCAATGTTTTATGGATATGACACCAAAAGCGCAAACAACCAGAGCAAAATTAACCAGTGGTGCCTACATCAAATCAAAAAGCTCTGCAGAGTGAAAGAAGCAATCAACAAAATGGAAAGGGAGAAAATATTTGCAAACCACATATCTGAGTAGGGGTTAATATCCAAAATATATAAGGAACTTGTACAATTCAAAAGCAAAAAACCCAAATAATCCAATTGAACAATAAACAAAGGACCTCAGTGGACATTTTCTCCAAAAAAGGCATTCAAGGGGTGCCTGGGTGGCTCAGTCGGTTAAGTGTCCGACTTTGGCTCAGGTCATGATCTCGTGGTTTGTGGGTTCGAGCCCCGCATCGGGCTCTGTGCTGAATGCTTGCTCAGAGTCTGGAGGCTGCTTTGGATTCTGTGTCTCCTTCTCTCTCTGCCCCTCCCTGGCTCATGCTCTGTCTCACTCTGTCTCTCAAAAATAAATAAATGTAATAAAAAAATTTTTTTAAAGACATTCAAATGGCCAATAGGTACATGAAAAGGTGATCAGCATCACTATCATCAAGGAAATGCAAATCAAAACAACGAGATATCTTCATACCTGTTAGAATGGCTAGTATCAAAAAGACAAGAGTTAACACAATGCTGATGAGGAAAACCCTTGTGCACTGTTGGTGGGGATGTAAACTGGTACAGCCACTATGGAAAACACTATGGAGGTTCTTCAGAAAATTAAAAATCGAGGAGCACCAGTCAGTAGAGTGTGTGTACTACTCTTGATCTCAGGGTTGTGAGTGTGAGCCCCACTCCAGGTATAAAGCTTACTTTAAAAAATGCAATAAAAAAAAATTAAAAATAGGGATACCTGGGTGGCTCAGTCAGTTAAGTGTCCCACTTCAGCTCAGGTCACGATCTGACAGTCATGGGTTCAAGCTCTACATTGGGCTCCATGCTGACAGCTCAGAGCCTAGAGCCTGCTTCAGATTCTCTCTCTCCTTCTTTCTGTCTGTCTCTCCCCTGCTTGTGCTTTTTCTCTCTCAAAATAAATAAATTTTAAAAAATTAAAAATAGAACTATCATATGATCTAGAAATTTCACTTCTGGGAATATATCTGAAGGAAATCACTATCTCAAAGACATATCTGCACCCTCATGTTCACTGCAGCATTATTTACATTAGCCAAGACATAGAAACAACTTAAGTGTCCATTTTTTTAAAGTTTATTTATTTGTTTTTGAGAAGGGGGTAGAGGCAGTGAAAGAGGGAGGAAGAGAGATCTCGAGCAGGCTCCACACTGACAGCATGGAGGTTGACGTCGGGCTCTAACTCAGGAAATGTGAGATCATGGTCTGAGCCAAAATCAAGAGTCAGACACTCAACCGACTGAACCACCTACGTGCCCCTCTAAGCATCTACTGATGGATGAACGGATAAAGAAAATGTGCCATACATACACACACACTCACATACACACTTACACACGCAAGAATATTATTCAGCCACAAAAAAGAAGGAAACCCTGCCATTTGCAACAACATGGATGGACCTTGAGGGCATTAAGCTAAGTAAGATGACTCAAACAGGGCGAGCAAATACTGTATTATCTCACTAGATATGTGGAGTCTAAAAAAAACTCAAACTCTTAGAAATAGCAGAGTAGTGGTTGTGGGGTGGAGGGTAATAGATAAAGGTGGTCAAAAGGTACAAACTTCCAGTTATAATATGAATATGGTCTGGGGACGTAATGTAAGAGCATGGTGACTATAGTTAACAATATTGTATTGTATTGTATATTCGAAAATTGTTAAGAGAGTACATCTTAAAAGTTCTCACCACAAAAACAAAATTGTAATTATATGAGGTGATGGATGTGCTAAACTAACCTTAATGTGGAAATTATTTTGCAATATATACATATATCAAATTATTACATTGTACACAAACTTATACAATGTTATATATTAACTGTATGCAAATAAGGCTGAAAAAAAACCCACATGTATATAAGAGATGGACATTTTCTTCTTACTGATTTAGACAGGAAAAACTCTGTGGATGACTTTGGTGGACGTCATCATCCAACGGTAGTTTTGCAAAGTCACAAGACATTTGGAAAAGGGATGTCAATGAATGTATATTTCAAAAGAAATAGGAACTCAACAGTGGTCAACTTGAATGGACTTCTTACTAAAATGGGGAAAAGCATGCCACTGTCCGTATGTTTGTTCTAAGGACTTTCATGAGCCTGGATCTGTATTCTTACTCTTTATATTTTGATGTCAAAATCTGTAATTAACCTAACAGGGTGACTGATAAATTAACTATGCATAAGTTTGAAGAAAAAAAAAAAATTACCAAACATTCACAGGTGCAAACCGTTACCCCAATTATCAACCGTTCATATCTCTGGATGTGAAGAGAAGGCACAGAAAGTTCTTGTTATTGACAGCAACAAGAGAAATTCAATTAAGATTTAATTTGCTTATTTTTTCAACCACTGCCTTTAATTAAAAACAGAAAGTAAGACTCCACTTGAATATCTGTAGTTAAATCCTTTTAAACAAAGAAGCACACACAAGAATTATTTGATAATTTTGAAAAGAGGTGTTAAGGATATGCTTTGAAAACTTATTTTTTATATATTGTCACATTTTTGAGAGTCAAGGTACAAATTTACTATTGGCTTTCTAGACGTTGACATATCTGAGACACATACAATTTTTAAGAGCTTTTTGAAAATACAGTTAATATAATTATTGTCTTCACTATGTACTTCTAGCACCTTCATCTAGATTTATCCTCCAGTTTCCTTTTTGAGGTCTGAATCTGGTGGTCTGGAGAAAGCTTTGTGTTTAACTCAAAATTAAAATTTTGATGTCCTAGGTTAAGTTTTCAACAGAACCTCTGTTCCTAGAGAAGATCATTCCACACACCCTGTTGCCTCCAGCCCAAGACAGGCTCAATGAAAGAGACAGCAATTGTACCCAGTAATAAAAATACACTAACATTTCAAAAAACAGAAGTGAGGAAATTCTAATTATGTGTTATTTTCCAAAGCTCCCTTAGGTAAATAGAACCTAGAATTTTATCATGCTCCCTGAGTCTGGGGAAGGCAGAAATGTTTCAACTATACGTTATGCAAGGGGATCAGGGGCAGGTTGGGACAGGGACACAAAGCCAACTATAAAAAGCTAGGATTTTGAAAGTGTGTTGGCTTACACGTCCACAGCATTTTTCCAGCAGAGAGAGAGACCGGGAGGAGAAAGGTGCTCCCTTTGAGATTTCCAGCCTGTTTTGGGTTGCTCCTCCCCTTCTCTTATTCCTGTGTCCAGCTCATTGTCGTCTGTTGGGCCAACAATCTGTTCATGGGTCAGGAATGGTTTCTTCTTTGACCATCGGTATTTAAAAGAGCAGCAGCACACCTTGTCCACACAGGATGATGGAGAAAATCTACAGGTTCTGTGCAACAAAGGCTCTCAACCTTGGGCAATTTTGCTTCCACTCACGGAACAGGTGGAAATGTCTGCAGACATTTTTGCTGTCACAGCTGGGAGGGTGGGTACTACAGGCATCTGTCGGGAAGATGCTACCAAACATATTACAACACACAGCACAGTCCCCACAACAAAGAATTACCAGGCCCAGAATGTCAGCAGTGCCAACGTTGAGAAATCCTGCCATGGAAGGACAGGGTTAGAGAGAAGGGAGGTACCTAGTACGGGGAAACAGAAGAATGTCATGAACGACAATATGGCTTAAAATAGAAAGAGTTTTATTACTTATTTATACTTTCCTTTAGGCCCATGAGCTGATTTTACTTCAGGCCTCGGGAGTGGCTGCCAAATTGTCTGGCTATACTCAACCACAGTGCTTTTGAACAGCTAACTTAGTCCTCAGTAACAGAAATATGCTGGGTGCTCTAAATAAATCCCAGGGCAATGGAACAAGTACGTATGCTCTGCAAGCTCAAAAATGCTTCCACAATAAAAACGGTAAGGTATTACTGTTTGACTGACATAGCTGAGAGCAAACAACAAATAATGCTATTTTCATGGGATGGAGACCGACCCAATAAATCGCACCACATAACAGGACGATATACCATCAGGTATTTTATAGAAATTCTGGGAAATGACAGGAGCCTGCTAGCATGCCCGCAATGATGTTTTGTTGCTTTGTAGTTTTTAAAGTACGTTCAGAATTATCTTTAGTCACAAAAAGTCCCAAACAATAAGGCTGGGAGAGGATGGAAAGTTTGTCTTCCAAGATGAAAAATGAACTTGGAGAAGTGCTAGATTAATCTATCTAGGAGGATCCCATAACCCCCTTTCACTTTATGAACTTCAAATTTCCCCCTCTGAATGATGAAAGCCTCCTTTGTCTGGGACAATGTGACGGTGTTCCTTTCCTGACTCATCAGGTTTGTGATGGGGTCTGAGGGAGGGGCTGTAATTCAAAACAGAACAGGTGCAAGGAGTAATGGCCCGCTAGGCAGGAACTCGACCCTCAAAAATCAAAACTACTCTTAGTCTTATAATCTTTAATATGATCTACAGGAAGGTAGAGAACACTGACCGACCAAAGGAACCTCTTTGTGAAGCATGCTAACACAGTAAGTCAAAACTGCCGAAAATCGGCTTACTTCTCTCTTACACACACACCTATCGACAGGAATCCTCATGTTGTGAATAGCATTACTTCAATGCACAACGTCTGTTTTTCTACAACACGGCTTTTCTTAGTGCAAAATCTTTCACTCACCATCAGTACCAGTGGTCTCGGCACTCTTGGATCGTAAACCCCTCTCGGGGGTGGCTGTGACAGCGGTGGTTGCAGCAGCACAAGTCGGAACAGAACTGACTAAACACTTACTGGCACCTAACTCTGCCAGAGACGATGCCGAGCACCACTCCTGTACGAATTCGTTTAATCCCCACGACCAACCTATGAGGCTGTGGTACCTTCCCATTTACCGAGGAAGACGGACGGGGAGGCACAGATTTCAACTCACCCAGAATAACACGGTTGGGACGCAGCAGAGAAAGGATGTGCACGGACACAAGCTGGCTCCAGAGTCCAAGCTCCTACTTATGTGGAGTCACCTCTTCGAGCACATGTTCCCAGCTTTTATATACTTATTTAGAAATTATATGCCAGTCTGTTGATATCTACATTATTACACGTCTTCTCTAAAATAGTAGTCAAAGGGATAAGGGAGAAAAATAACGTGCCAACCTATTCTTCCACACCTCACTTTGAAGGCCATGGCTCACACGCTGTGAATGCCCGGGCCTGGCGTTTGTCGTCTCTCTGATGCTGCTGACCCGTGCCCACCTTACCTTCACACAGCCCACCTCCCCAGTGCACTCCGGGACCCGAGAGGCTAACCCACTGTCACAAACACCTTCTGCATGCCCCACTCCGTGCCTCGGCTCACATCAAGTCCCTGTCAACAACAGGAAATTGTTGAAAGGTTTATCCTAAGACGCGGTGTCCTCACAAAGCCTTCTCTGAGCTCTTCTCTCAGATGCGTGTCCTCAGCCACCTGCCTGGCACACGCCAGGCAGCCATGTATTTCTGTGTAATTGTGTGCGGTATCGATGGCTTGTTTTCCAAGGCAGCTCATAAGCCTCTTGAGAACAGAGAACATGGTACATATTAACTTTTCTTTGTACCTTCCATGGCACCTGGCATAGTACTATGCACTTAATTACCACTCAGTAAGCATGTGCTAAATAAAAGAGTAAGTAAACATTCTCTCTATTTACTCCACGTCTCTAGAGCCTAAGGACAGAGAGTCAAAGGGAAGATCATCCTGGGAAACAGGAGATTATGGGAGATACTTTCCTCTTTACCTATGCTCACGAGAATGGAGACAGACTGCCTTGCTTGTACAGGGAAATGCCTTCACACAGTCCCCAGTAATCTGCACGTATAGCACGGGGATTTTACACAGCATTCCTGTTTCTAAAATAATAGTGTCCTTCCACACCTTGTTTATCTACTGCTTGCTGCCTACTCTGTTAGCATTTTTTGTACTTAAAGGTAATCTTGAACATACAGACATGTGTAACAAACCCAATTTCAGGAGAAAAGGGGTTTACCCTTTATTTAAAAAAAAAAAGTTTCCCTTTGTCTATTAATGGGATTTGCTCAAATGCTACCTTCTCAACAACTATTCTGACACCTCCTTTGATACTGTCATCTGGGCTCTCTTACCAGCTCCTGATTCCCTTTATCCCACTTTGCTTGTTCTTTTTGTCCACAAAAGTATTATCTTCCAATAAAATGATACAATTTATTTATTATAATAAATTATATGATACTATCATTTGCTCTGGTTTGTCTCCCTGCCTCTAGACTGCAAGGTCGGTGAGACCAGCGGTATTTGCGAGCAAGGATCTGTCTCCTTGGTTCTCTGATGTATTCCAAGTATCTAGAACAGGGTTTGGCATGATTGGTGCTCCACCAACAGAAGGCACAAATCAGTAGACGATGTCAACTTCCATTTCACTCCACACCTTGAAGGCCTCAGAGAGAGTCACTCTAGCCTGAGAATGTTCTTTCCCTCATCCTGAGAAGTGGTACAGTATGGCAGTTAACCACAGAAGCTTGAAAGCTCTGAATCCTGGCTCTGCTTTTTCTAATTGATCCCTGCATATCTTTAGTCAAATCTCATAACCCCTCTTGTCCTCAGTCTTCTCATTACTACAATGGGAGTAATATCCATCACTCAGAAGAGCCTCCAAAGGCACTAGACATCCACACACCCCAGTATATAAGATTCAGTAACTGGCGTGTGTATATAATACATATATTCTTTACACTATTACTTCCCTCACTCTATCCCAAATGGTAACACATCTTCTGATAAATCTATAAATTCCACAGACTATGAGTTCAGAGCACTACAAAATAGCAGTAGCACTTTGGCGGGTGACAATGACCGTGTACTATCATCAACGCTCCAGACCTGGCAGCGAAGGGCTGTCTCCTACACCCAGAGAAAGCTCCCTAAGTAACACATACCAAATAAAAGCCTTTCGATATTTATAAGGAAAGGATTAATTCATCTTCCAAAGTAGCATTTTAATTAAAAATGACTTTTCTGGGCTTACATCCAGAAAGGAATATATTGCCAAAAGGTAAGATTCAACAAGGTTTAGTTTAGTTTTGTTTTTTAAATTAAAGTGCTTCCCAATCCTTTTCACGTCAAGGCACACACACAGAAAATAATCTTTCTTTGGCACTCTGGGACAAACAGATGCGACTCCTCCCAGCTGCAGGTGACGGCCTAGAGCCCCCAGCCCTGCCAGGCCCTACTCAGACTTGCTGGAAGCTGAAGGAATCAGTCAATACTTGAAGCATGTACCAGCACAGCATTGGAGAAGCTCGGCCTTAGCCCTTCTTGGACTGGAGACCTTCCTAGCAACTTAGATTTTTCTCCTTTCGGACAAACACCAGTCCTCAGAGAGAATGAATCTGGCCACCAGTGACCAAAGTGAGCACTTTCTTTATGACTCATTCCAGAAAAAAAGCACACTGACCAGCAATCCATTTATAACTCACAACATCAGCATAATTTCATGCTTTTGTTTTTACTTTCCATTCTGAAATTTTATTTTCCGTGCATAAAGTAAACAATGGAGACAGGCCAACCTTAAGTCACCAAATGGAATCTATCAAGTAATGTTCTATTTCTAGGCAGCTTGAGGACTCTGTTTTATGTTTCACAATTTTGTACTTTTAAGAAATACAAAAAAGATACCATTTTTCAAGCATAAGGTGCTATCTTATGGTCACATTTTGAAAAGATGGGAGTGGATCATTCTTTTAAATTTGATTGTAAGTTTTAGTACAACACTTAGTAAAAAATACACTTTTTTCTAAAACATTCATTTCCTTATATTTAGAAAACACTGACAGAATTCATACTTAAGACTACCTCTATCACTGGTTTTCCTTTTGTTTCCACTACTTCTCTCTATGGCACAGAGTCAAGGATGGTTGGTATTATCCCTGTTTCCTGAACAGTGACTCCTTCAGAGAAGTGGCTGGCTGAATTGACCTACCTTTATTTCTTTCCAGGTTTTCTGCTTTTCTTTTTCACAAAGGTAATGCCAAGATCCACCTCTATTTTTGTTCTCCTGCTGTCCTGCCCATCCCTGCACAGCTGTTCTCACACCCATAAAGATCCCAACTGTAGGCCTGAAACAGAGTGTTCTAGATTCAAGCAGAATGTTATCTTAGTCTCAGTCTCCCTCATGCCTGATGCCATATCTGGCAGCTTCCTCTCTTGCCTCATCTTCATTTCTGTTATTCATATGCTCCCCGGTGCGAGGGTTTGGCTGGCTCGCTTGGCTTCTAACCCACAGCTCCCTCCCTGGGAGGTTAGAAAGGCAAACTCATGTCTTCACCTGTACCTAGAACTGGGTATGCAAACCACTGAGTGTGCTGAATTGAATTCAATCTTGACCCCTTTTTCATGTTCCCTGCAGCTCCTAGGCTTAGAACCCACAATTTCTGTGGGTGTCCATGTCTGAGTGTTTTGTCTCACACTCTTAAGGATGACAGAAGGTATGGCAACTTCATGCTTGCCTATAACCGAGGTACCAATGGAGGATTCTGTACTTTTAGACTCTTTAATGTATTTAAGACTATTAAATGAGACACCAAAGAGAAATCATGAGAAAAAGATGAGTGGAGGGAGGGAAGGTGCAAAACTGCTATGATTTCACTCTCAAGTGTAATCTAAAAAACGAACAAAACCACAATGGATAAACAAACAAAAAGCAGCATCAGACTTGTAAATATAGAGAGCAAACTGGTGGTGGCCAAGAGGAGGAGGGTAGGGGATGGGCATAATGGATGAAGGGGAGTGGGAGATACAGGCTTCCAGTTATGGAATTATTAAGTCACAGGAATAAAAGGCAGAGCATAAGGAATATAGTCAATGATATTGTAACAGTGATGTAATGGGACAGATGGTAGCTACATTTGTGGTGACCACAGCATCATGTATAGAGTTGTTGAATCACTACGTTGAAAACCTGAGAATAATGTAACATTGTGTGTCAACTATACGAAAAAAAAATGTCTTATTAGTTGGTTGTAGCCTCTCAGGATGTCAGTGACTTCCTCTGTCCTTCTTTTTTTTTTTTTTTTTTTTTTGAGTGAGAGAGAGAGAGAGAGACTCCACACTCAGCGCAAAGCCCAACTCAGGGCTCTATCTCATAACCCTGGGATCATGACTGGAGCCGAAATCAAGAGTCAGACACTTAACTAACTGAGCCATCCAGGTGTCTTCTAATACCTCCTCTGTCTTTCTAATACCAATGGACTTACTTTGTTTCTAGCATCAAACCAGATTTCAGGACTCAGGGACAAGGGAATAAAGACAAAGCAAAGCTGGATTCTTTGCTTGGTTTCCCTAAGACATAAAAAGTTGTTATTCACATCAATTATCAGGAGGTACCATTTTCTAAACATCTTGCAGGATTGCTGAGAGTATTAATGAAATCACATATTCATTTTATGCAGCATACAGGTGGTGCTCAAAACGTTCATTTTACTTCTCTTATGGCAATCTCACCAAATGTGTGGGCTTAGGCTGTCTGAAGTCCATCTCCGGTTAATATTTCATGTCAACCCAAGAGTGCAATACTGCCGCTCAGCTCCACAGCCAGAAAAGTGGCTCAGGATTCCCAAAGTGCAAACATCAAAGTTCCCAATTTGGGTAGGGGGAGGGGATGGAGGAGTAAGAGAATTAAACACGGTGTTCAACAGATTCTGCTGGTAAAGACTGAGAAAATTTAATCCCAGCAAAGGGGTGTTTAGAACTATGGAGATTGTCTGGATTAACTGAAGAAAAAAGAATACCTTTGCCTAGAATGTTCATTCAGAGAAATGCAAAAGTGGTTCTTCTGCTTCAACAGAGGCTGAATTACCTCAGCTGTCTTTTCACCTTACTCATATAAGAGAGCTTAGGTAAAGAAAGAGTAGGGACCACCGCTTGTGTGTTTATATCATGAAAAAAAGAACCAAAATAGAAAATGAAAAAATTCCGGGGCACCTGGGTGGCTCAGTTGGTTAAGCGCCCAACTCTTGATTTTGACTCAGGTCATGATCTCACAGTTTGTGGGATCGAGCTCCGAGTTGGGCTCTGTGCTGTCTCAGAGCCTGTTTGGGATTCTCTCTCTCCCTATCTCTCTCTGCCCCTCCCCAGCTCGCACGTGCATATGAGCATGCTCTCTCTCAAAATAAATAAATAAGCTTAAAAAAGAAAAAGAAAATGAAAATAACCCAAAATTCAAACTTCTATTTCAAATGGTATATATTTCCTTACGAGACACCAAAATGTGACTTAAGTGCCCCCAAATCAGAATACATCCTACCTCATAATCATTGGCCAAAACTCTTCTTCAACACAAGAGAACTTTTTTAATGCCAATATGATTTCTCGGGAGTGATAAGTAACCTAGTAATAATGTTAAGGCCCCAACATGAAGAATTTTGGCAAGAAAAACAGACGGTTAATTCTACTTAAAAGACAGGGTAGCCCTGCCAGCCAGTGTTGTTCCCAAATGAGGTAATGTCCATGGCTCTTATCTAGCCTTTATGGAGATTTAATGTCATTTACCATTGGCTCTTATGAACCGGCTGCATAATCTCACCTTTTCTCATGTGTGTTACTTCCATCCATGTCAACACTGCAATTAGGAACCTCTGGTTTTTAAAATGATTAAGAAACGATTTTCATATGTTTTCTTTTTATGCATGTCCTATAATTTGAGTCTTTCTTCCATCGCCTCGGAAAATTCAGAGATCAGCATATTTCTCATTTTCAAGGTATTCTATAGAAATACTCTGAGGTTTGATATTTTTATGTAAACATTTTTCAAAGAAGCCAAAATGTATAATTCAAGAAAATGTTCTGTGGAAGAATTTGTTTTCTGATTACAAAATGATTTCCTCCCTCTGAAAAAAAAATAACAATTTTATATTTACTTAGCTGGCTCTGAAAGTCCCATGGAGATTCTCATGCCTTTCAATCCCTAACACCCCTTTTCCCAGCCTTTTACTGATTTCAAAGGTAACTCCATGTGGAGAAGGAATCCATAAACTGTAGAAAGGAAAGAGAAAAAGAACCCTTTCCGTCTTAACCCCTTGCGTTTCCCCCATAAAGAACAACAGAGTGAAACACAGCTATTACAACACAGATGAGACACCCAAGTGGATATGACAGAAAGATTTTCACATGCCTTTGAATTCCTTTTTTCAACCAGGATATAAACCAATCTGGGTAAAGACAGGAATCTGTTTGACAAACATGAACATGATACCGAACACCCATACTATTTTGTTTTGTTTTGTTTTCAACAAAACATCTCCCTTTACCTCCCAATACTCAGGAACAAAAGCAACAGCCACAACCAACCTGGAGTCACAAGGCTTTTACTTTTCCACGGTGTTTCACCCTTCAGGTCACAGAAAAAGTAAATTGGAGATATCAAAGGCAGCCCAGAGACAGAGCAGAAGACCATGCTCTGTTGCTGGGCAGACTGGTGAGACACAAGCCAGACCTGTTAGTGTTGTGTGTGGGAAACGAGGTTGGGAGGCCCATTTGTACAAGTGGCGAGCCAGCCAAAGAAGCAATCCCAACCTCTTCTGACAAGATTGAGCCAAGAATGGATCTGCAATAAAGAAGATCTGATGGCTGATCCCCACTACCCGCCTCCTGCTTGACAATCTGACCCCCGCCTCTAACTCAGATGCAGAATCGAGGCATCTGTGAAAAGCATGTCCTTCATTACTCACTAATTGCCAGCTCCTTCCCTTCAGAGTAGTGTCCGACAGAGAATCGAGACATGGGCCTCAGGGTCCCACGTTTAAAACCAAGATAATACCCTCCAGCCCTCTCGTCATCACTGAGATATAGTGAGGACCAAGGGAGATGAGTGCTTGAGAGACTGCACTGAAGAGACCACCAAAGACCCCCAATATATACCACATAGACCAGAGGATCTGCTCTGGTCGCTTGGGGGCCGCAGTCTTTTCAGGAGGTCTGCAAGATCAAACTATCTTCAATGCCACTAACACATTCCTTTCCCCTTTATTCTCCTTCTCATACAGATGGCACATGGTGGGGTTTGCCAGGGGCTACAAGGTGAGTGATGATGTCAGCATTCTAATAATGACTAATGGAATGTGTGCTTGTGAGTTCTTGTGTTTTAAGATTTCCTGTTTCAGTTTCTAATTAAATATTGATAGACAGAAGTGTTTTGGGAATCCACGATAGCTTTTCAGAGGGTAAAGAGGTCCTGAGACCAGTTTGTGACCTGCCAACCTAGAACTTCATCCCACCCAAGCCTGCAGTTCCCAGATGGGCTGACTTGTCACCCATCCTGAGCCCTGCTGTATGCCGTTCTCTCTGCGTGGGGGGCTCTCCCTCCACCTTTTGCTTGGCTTTTTCTGCCTTTACTTCGAGGTCACTTTTTCTGGGAAGCTTTCCTTTGACTCCCTCAAAACCAGTCAGGTGGCCCTGCTAGGTGCTCCTCTAGCACTTAGCACACTACATGGTGATTGCTCGTTCTCAGAGGGCTGTTTTTGTCCTGGATTCCTTCAGTGCAAGAACCGACTTAGTCACTGTTCTGATGGACACAGTGGTACGTAGGAGGCATTTAATACATTTAACAAATACTTGCTGAATATATGTAACAACCAAGAAAGGAAGGCATGAAGACAGGCCTATCTTGCATTCATTCTCACCTAGAGGGAATTAGTTACTAAAAATCTTAGTTTTCATTATAGTACAGGCTCATTAAAACTATAACAATAGTAACTCTATATCATATTATGTACCAGGTACTAATCTAAGCACTTTATATGCTTTAATTCATTTAATCTTCACAAAATCCCTAGCAGGTTTATATCACTGTTGTCCTTGTTTCAAAAATGAAGACACGACACTGTATGTTCACTATATTGTAATTAAAATAAAAAAACTTAATAATAATAGTAATAACATAAAAAACAATTGCAGATGTGCAGGCAGTGAGTAGTGAGACTGACCCTGAGACAGTCTGGCTCCAGAGTCCCAGGCCATTAACCATTCTATACGGTGCCTCTCGTGTCGGCAGCAGAGACCTCAACCTTATGGCACATCCTGGGATCTCAAGGCCACTCCTCAACTCTGCTCACAAACCACAAACATGACTTGCTACTTGAATCTCACCCCCAATCCCGCCCCAACATGAGTGATCCCAGCAGCCACATGAACAGACGTGTCGAGTACCACCCGTTCCCAAGTTTATCGTTTAGGGTTTAAAAAAGACAGTTCCGGTAAGAAGTTTCTTTCTCATTCATTTGTTGTGCTTTGGTCCTTTGTGGGGGAAATGTTAAGTTAAAAGCAGTAAGTGTATTTGTATATTTATTAAAAATAAAAAGTCTCTTTTGTAGCACTGAGAAAACAGGAGAGTAGGGCTTGGCATTTCTATGTGTGATGCCACAGCACAAACTCTCCCTGATGTGTCTAATTCTCCTTCCTCTCTTTCAAGGAATGTTCACAACTTCACCTTGAACAGGGAGTGGCCCAGAATAGTCGGTAGGCACTTGATGGAAAAGACAGAACTTTATCTGGTTCAGAGAGCTATGTCCAGATGGGAAAGAAAGCATGAAGTAAAAAATACAGGATTTAATGCAAAAGACGATCTGACTGAATCACAGTGTGATGCTGTACTCATGTTTGTAATGAAAAAAGCACACCTAGGAAATACCAGTCCTTTTCAGCAATAGAAAAGAGTTCTACGGATAAAGTTAAAAGCTTGTGTATCAAATCTTCACCTGCAAACAGTAGGCGAGAAACCAAAGTTTATCCTGTGCGGTTTGACACAAAGTAACTTTATTTACCTGGAGAAGCGTCCCATGAATATGGTTTTGCCGGAAACACTGATCGGTGGAGTTGGGGAGTTTGGCCAACAGAGTTCGGATGGTATTGGGGATTTCATCCACCATAACAAACGGAACCAAGGCACGAGCTGCCATCTCACGGGAGCGGTAGACAGGGGAGTGACCGCATCTGGGGAGACATAAAAACACAAGACCATTCAATACTCATTTCCACATCCATGCCTTTGTACGTACTAATGTTCTTTTTTGTTTGTTTTGAATTTTTTTTGGATATATGTCATTCTGTACATGCTGATGTTCTATCTAGCTCCAGCTGGGACATCCAAGCTGAGGGGGAGTGGGGTCGGGAATGGGAGTTCCTCCTTATTCCAAATGTTGGTTTGTTTTTTGTTTTTAATACTTCCCTTATTCCAATGATGGTGTGTATGTGTTAGTGTTGGTTCTACAGGTGATTTTCTGTTTCATATAAATATCATTAATATCTATGATTCGATCACAGAAATAAATGCAGACAGGCTTTGGGAATGAGTCAATAAATAGTAGCAAAAAATAGCTTCCTCCTCAACAATCAAACAACTATTCACTGAGCACTCAAAATGAACAAATAGTAGGTGCCATGAGAAATAAAAGTCATTGTGGTCTTTGGGGTGCCTATACTCTGGATGGCAAGAGGGGCAGTACATTTGAAAAGATGCCGCAAAAGCACAAGACAGTCCTGGAAGAACGATATGCAAGTGATCTTCATATTATGGCTACGTGAGGATAAGACTGTAGATTCTGGTATTGAGAAGGATTGAAAGAAAGCAAGCATGGTTCCCAGAAGGCCGAAACCAGGAAATTGTTTCAACCAGAAACAGTGGTATAAAGCAAGGAGAAAATGCTCAAGGTATAGGTAGATGTATCTGACTGAAGTAGAGGCTCAGAAATAACAGTGGAACTTCAGGCTGAGAAGTGGGTCTGGCCAGACCGGGGAGTGCCACAAACGGCAGACTACAAGATCTTGAACTATTGTCAAGAGAACAAGAGCTGGACCCTCAAGTCACTGAATCCTTGCCTCTGGGCTGACTCACACCCAAAGAGCTTGAAGAAAAGCCAGTTCTTAAAGTGAAAGTCACGGACAAGTGGGATTTTGAGATTCTACAAAGGTCATTGGAAAGGCAGGTCATCTAAGAGCCTCTTGACTTTGTAAACACTCAGAACCTGAGAGTCCACAACCATTTTGTTGAAATTGTGCACTTGAAAGCCTTCACAGAGATAGTATTGTTTGAGAGGAAAGCCCAATGTGGTAAGTCTCGGCTCAAGTAAGTTCTTAACTAGAGAACTCTTAAGACTCCATGATTTTTTACCCAATTTAGAAAGTAACTCAACTTATAGAAATATCTTAGACGTCAAGACAAGGATGGGGAAGATCAGAAGATGGTAGACTCTGTGGAAGAAAGAGAGGTCTCTCGTTCTGTTTTCAAAATTAATTACTATTCCAAGAAGGTATTACTGCTAAGATCTGGGTCATTAGGGCCATGTGGCCACGTAGACTTAGCAAGCAGACACACAAAGTCCTACCACTGTAACGTTTCTAATACCCCAGAGGTAACACTGACATTTACCTTAATATGACAATAAAAGAACAGATTAATTAATGTACAAATGGAATGGTCCAAAGAGAATTTCATCATGGGGAGTGGGGTAGGAAGAGTGGAGAAAGAGGCACAGGGGAAGTCAAACCTTGGGTCATTTTTTTCCCCCTACAAGTGTACATCTGTGAGACAGGTCAATCAGCACACACTTTATGGATGGAGAACTCACCTTACATCATACTATGGGAAGACACTGGGAGCTAACGTTACAGCAGGTAGCTAGAGACTTCCCAACGGTTTTTGACGAGGTTCTGCCAAATCACGCATTTCTATTTTTCCTTTAAAATGATTAAATGTTTAATCTTTAATGGGCAAACGCAATAAAACGTTTGCTTTGGCCCGTGATGGGGGTGGGGGGGAGTGAGAAAACTTCACTTGACAGAGAAAAGAAAATACTCTGAAAACGCTTTGAGATTTAATTAGCAAATGACCTCACTCAAGCTGGGTCATTTGTAGGAAGCTTCCCCATCTGTCTGTTCCCCACCCTTCCAACACACACACTTTGGGTTAGAGTGTGTTTTATGTTGCCGAACTAGGCTCTTGTATATAAATGTTTCTTTTCAAACACAAATAACTCTGACATGGTTACAGATGTTTAGTTTCTAATTAGCAGTAACTGAACACTAAGAACGCCCCTCCTTTTGCTCCTGACCTTTAGCAAATGATGGTTTCCCAAAGGAATCTGGCATCCATACAGGAGAAGGAATGGAAAGTGGGAAAAATGTCAGAATTTTCTGCGTTCAGATACCCTGTGCTAGGGTACTTTCCAAATGCACACAATCAGGTTAAAGAGCAAAACAAAATCTCCCCCCCCCCCCAAAAGTAATGCAATTATAGAAAAAGAAAAGCCTATTTTAAAAGTAATATTTAATTATCATTCATTATAAAACAGTGATTCAATGTAATTTCAAACTCCTCCACTGCACGTTGTTAAAATGGATAGATAGATTATAGTCAATACACACACACACGTACGCACACAACCATTAAGCAAAAAAACATTTCCAGGTTACTGTTTTGTCAGTTCCTGGGGGGCGGGAGGGGTCTGATGAGGGGGTCTGATGAGGTATATGTGACCTGGAGTGTGAGAGGATATAAACACAGTCTTTTTAGCCCTAAGCAGAATATATTTGCACCTAAAATCTATCTCTCCCTTGGCTAGAGTCTCCTAGTTTGATTCAGTAAATGTGCCAAAATCAAGTAGAGATGCTCTGTGGGGATACAGAGTCTAGCAGCTATAAAGGATGGAAAATCAGAGCACCTGGATTTCCATTTTGCTTTGTATACTGTGTTTTATGGCCTGGACAAGTCACAGTAACCTCTGGGTCTCAGTTGAGCTGACAGTGGTAGCAATAATCTATACCAGTGTTCTCATGTGATGTCTATGAGAACATTCCAAGAGGCAAGGCGCTTTGGAGATACAAAGTTTCCATAGTGAAATGTGCCTGTGTCCAGTACAGGATCTGCATGTTCTAAGAATTGCAGGCCTCTAAATGGCCTCAATGAGAGAAAGAAGACTGTGGTGTGAAGGCTGTACCATTTATAAGAAGATAAAACAACAAACTGATGATATGAAGGCAATGAGATTGGGGGGAGGCGCCCCATCAAAAGTGATGAGGAGAGGGGGGGTGCCTGGGTGACTCAGTCGATTAAGTATCTGACTTCGGCTTAGGTCATGATCTTGCAGTTCATGGGTTCAAGCCCCACATCAGGCTCTGTGCTCCAGCTAAGAGCCTGGAGCCTGCTTTGGATTCTGTGTCTCCCTCTCTCTCTGTCCCTCCTCTTCTCTCTCTCTCTCTCAAAAATAAATAAAACATTTTTTAAAAATGGTAAGGAGGAATCTCAAGCCCTTCTGAAAATAAGTAGATCTGCTTCTGTCTCTCTAAGCCTCAATTTCTTCAGGAAAATACACCAAATGGATCTGGGATCTGAAAGGTCATGTCCCCTTTTACTACGATTTGAAAACCATGTCCTCAGTAGCCCTAGCTGTGTTCTAGGCCTGAGCACTAGATCCTTGCACAGGGTGTGCGGGACATGCAGACACCCGAGCCTCTAGAACTTTCACTCCAATAAACCCTTCCCATGTTAATTTTAATCTATTTACTGAGTGCCTACTGTGCTCTCAGCACTGTGTAACATGAAAAATGACACATCTGTCACCATAACACTTGCATCCCGCAATTACAGAGCCCTTGGCAATTTATAAAATATATGAACACCCCTATTTCTTTACTATGCAACATTCCTGCAGGACACGAGGGCATTACAAACCTAAATGAACAGACGAAACATAAAACGAAGCTCAGAAAGCCTAAGTGGACCCTCCAGGATATGTGAGCAGCAGCACCCAAGCCAGAACCACCATGCACGGCTCCAAGAGGGGATCTGTGGGTTATTCTGAGCAGTAGCTCACACCTGGAAATCGAGGGAGCATAAAAATATCTCCCAGCTAATAAAAACACAGCCTTTACTAGTATGTAGGAAATCTCTAAATGTGTGTGTTGAGTTTCTTGTTTTTGTTTTTAGTATTTGTAGGATCCCCAAAACATTCCAGAATCTAATACAAACTGTGGGCTCTCTCCAAAGAGAAATAGATTTATGAACATACACATGCAATTTCCCATATAATTTCAGGAGGTTCATGACACACACCCAAAACCCTTGGGGCAGTGTCTCCCAGACCCAGGGCAAGAATCTCCAGTTGCTCCTTTGCACGCAGTGTGACTGTCAGGTATGTGCTCTGCTTCCCAGAGAGCGAGACAGAGAACAGGACTCTGCTCACAGAATACCACCAGTCTAGAGGGGAGTGAGGCAGATAACCCCATGATCCCAAATCAGTAGTACCCACGGAGACCCACACAGCTAGGAGCGGCATAGAGAAGCCAAGCGGCAGAAGGAGTTGGAATGGCTTTCTGGAGGAGATAAAGGACCTTCAAGTGAGAATGATACACACCTCTGGCCTTCAGGCACCACGGAGAACCCTGGAGAGTTTAGAATATTCTGAGCAGGCAACTGTTCTTCTGAGATCTTCCCTACACTTCACCATTTCCTAGAATGGTGGCTGACCTTTATCCACATGTTTCCCTCTATATTTACCCTCAGATTCTATTCCAGTTTCCTTGGAAGGTTTCACAGGTAAGTGGCTGGCCATCCCCCAAACTTTCTCTGCTCACCAGTACCTCCTAGATGAGCATGTAGACATCTGAGTGCCCCACACAAGCCCACACCAGGTAGGTACCAGAGAAGCAGACAGAAAAGCGACTGCCCATGCCCCGGGAGCCCACAGTGCAGTGGGAAAGACAGGCCGATCAGCCTGTACTTGTCAGGGCCACGAGAAGTAAACACAGGCTGTTGTAGAAGGGCTGTGGGGAGACACACAGAGAGGAGGGTGGGTGGTCTGGGGGATATGGTCCAGCTGTGATGAAGCTGGGGCAGGAAAGAGCATTTGGGTTGGGCCTGTGTCTTTCCCTGCATGAGCCCAAACTGCCCCTCAGTGCATCCAGACAGAAGGAAGGGATCTGAGGTTTATTAAATGACTACTGCGTGCAGGGACCGGCTACGTACTTTAGACACACTATTTCATCGACTCTACTAAATCTTCATTGCAAGGTCATCATCATCATCATCATCATTGCTATTTTCAGATGAGGAAAGATTTCTCAACATATTTCAGATCATAAAACTAGCAAGTGTCAGATCCTGCATTCCAATTAGGGTCTGTCCACTTGCAAAATCTAGTTTTCTAAGACTTGACATGCAGCCACCTCAAAATCCTCAGTCTTGGAAAAGCTTTGGACAAGTTCAACCTAGACCCACTGAATGTGACTGGCTTTTAAAGGCATCCGGCCTCTAACTGGTAGAATATGAAGCAGAACAATAAAATGATGCTGATAACCACTAACACTTACTAAGCATTGACAGAGGGCCAGACTTTGTGTTAAAATCTTTGCACGTATTTCCTCATCTAATCCGCACAAGGCAGAATGGCTGAGAGAACATTTTTAGGCAATGTGAGGGAGGTATTTTTGAAAGGACTTCATAAGGCCCAGTGACCTTGTGTGAGTCCCTCATTTCACAAGAATCAGAGAGAAAGTCTTGAGAAAAGTCTCAGAATGACTTCACGATCCAGCTAATACCCCCTTCCACTCTCCCTCACCGATAAAATTAATGCTCCCCCCAGGTCCTCTACGTTCCCAGGCCCAGCTCCAGTCCTATCCTTACTTTGCAGAGGTCAAGCTGTACCTTGTACAAAACAGAAGCCCCCAAACTCCTGCTGCTGCTGCTGCTGCTGAAGATGGTCATCCACTTTCTCTAGATGCCCCTACTTGACCAAGGGGTTGGCGTCCTAGGAGCTGGGCCGAGTTTAAAGAAGCTATGTGTGACTTCCTCCCAAGTCTTTCACTAGATTTACTCAAGAATGCCCTGCCATGATTGTCTGTTTCTCATACAGTAGCAGCACCGTCTGCTGTTGGGGAATGGTCATCTATTGATAAAAGTTGAGATAACCCTACCTAGCGAGGTATTTCTGCAGGCTGGGTGAGAAGGCATAGGCTGAGACCTCAGGCTATACTACTTTAAAAGAAGAATCTTGCTATAAAGTGGAACCTTGAACAACAGGGGTCTGAACTGCACGGGTCCACTTATATGCAGGTTCTTTGCAATAAATACATTGGAGAAAATGTTTTGGAGATTCATGACAATGTGAAAAACTCACAGATGAACTACGTAGCCTAGAAATACTGAAAAAACTAAGAAAAAGTTGGGCATTATTGTAAGATGACAGTATATAATACACACAACATACAAAATACGTGTCAATCAACTGTTATGCTATCAATATAAGGCTTCCAGTCAACAGTAGGCTACCAGTTACGTTTTGGGGAAGTCAAAAGTTATATGCAGATTTTCAACTGCGTGGGGTGGGAGGGTGAGCGCCCCTAATTCTCAAGTTGTTCAGGGGTCAACTGTGTATGTTCTGTCAAACCAACTATTGTCTACTATCCTTGGTACCTCTGCACAATGCAACTCGTCCTCACTGGAATGAATGTCATTTCACCCTCTTCTTCTGAACTCGGCTCAGGTTTCACTTCTTTTGCAAAAATCTTACAGCACCTCCTCTGATCAGAATCCATCCCTTCCTTTCTCATACTCTGTCCTTGCAACTGCACACTTAGATCCATCGGAGCTGGGGGCACATCTCATCTGCCTTCCCCACAGCAGCCTCATGCACCATGCTAGAGTCTACCAAAACGACCTGGAGAGCAGAAGCGGGGTCTTCATAGTTCTGAATAACACAGCACAGAGGACAGGAGCTAAGAACATGTTGTGAAATCCAGCAGAACTAAGTTTAAATCCAAGTCCTGCCACTTAACTAGCATGCGACCTTGGACAGGTCAATTTTTAGCTTCTATAAAATAGGCAAGAGAAATGACCTCATAGGGCTGTTGGGAAATTTAAGTGAGATAAAGCACATAAGATGCAATGCCTATAAGTTAGCGGTCAGTAAGTGGTAGCTATTATTGAAGCTAATAGCTGGAATACCTTTCAAACTTAAAAGCTTTATCCACAAGTACAAACTCTCTAGTGTTCTCTATCTCAACCACTGCCTGAGGACACAGAGCCTTGCTTGTACCAAACGGGCTTCAAGTGCTCACAAAGGCTACCCTTCTGCCAACCCGCCAAAGGAGCTGGAAAAGACAGATGGAAGGTTGAGTTTCTTTGGGGCAAGTGCCCTGTGGGGCCCACAGAATTTATTCTCAGGTCTAGGGCCCAAATTCTATTCCATGCTGATGCTGTTTCACCAAAGATTTCTTTTTCCTTTTCATTGTGTATAGTTCCTGATTTCAAATCTTGCCTTCAGGAAATATGTACGTGTGTGTGGGTATGTGTGCATGCACAAAAGAGAGAAACCACTAAAAAAAATGTCCGTACCAGTGAATTTGAAAAAGCAGGCATTTCAGAATGTCCTGTGACTATTATGTTTTTGTTGTAAACGTGGCATTGCTATAGCCCTTCTCCCACATTTTCAGGGGAGTTCATGCCCATCAAGGTCGCCAGATTCTCTACTTGTCCTTTCTACACCAATTTTCAGTTCATCAAAGGACCTACCACCACCTGAACAACTTATTCCTTTTCTTGAACTCAAACCGCTAGCATTTAGAAGCTGCATTTACTGTAATCTTGCCCTCTGCACAGCTCATGGATTTCTTTATTCAAATATATTTCTTGGAAGCATAATGGGTTCAGCACTTTTGAAGTTTGATTTTTAAAAGTCCTTGGTTTGGATAGCCAGAGGGAATTAAGAGCAGTACACAGAAGCTAAGCTAGAAATTGTACGTTTCCAGCTTTCGTGGACAAAAAATATATATATGTATCTCCAGGTAGAATGCTTAGTTTAAATGTTTATCCATTGGACAGCTCAAAACATAATTGCTCTTTGCAAATTAACTGCAATCAACACAGTAAAACCTTTTAAAAAAAAGTGTTTTTGGGGCGCCTGGGTGGCTCAGTCGAGTAAGCGTCCGACTTCAGCTCAGGTCACGATCTCGCGATCTTGCGGTCCGTGAGTTCGAGCCCCGCGTCGGGCTCTGGGCTGATGGCTCAGAGCCTGGAGCCTGCTTCCGATTCTGTGTCTCCCTCTCTCTCTGCTCCTCCCCCGTTCATGCTCTGTCTCTCTCTCTCTGTCTCAAAAATAAATAAACGTTAAATAAGTGTTTTTATCAAGAAGCGCTGACAATAATAAGCCACAATAGAGCATCTGAAAACTTCAGTATGTAACCACTTGGTACAGTATAACCACAGAGCTAGGCCATAGAAGACACATTCTTTTAAGGTTACCTCCACTCTGCCTCTAAGTTATCAAGGCTTTAAGCAGGCTGACTAGTCACAGGCTGTTAAAAACGGTGAAAATGGCAGCTGGTCAAGAGCTGGGAATGAGCCTCCATCACTTTGACACCCTTCCACTTGCTCCTGCAAGAACTGGGCACAGCACTAGGCCACACATGTGGCAAAAACGCAGGGTCACAGATGCAAGGACAATGGCTACTTGCATTCATGCCATGCCTTTTAGTGTTAGGAAATAAAGCAAGGGAATTTTCCAACAGGGAGGGAGGAAGGTATCCAGTGTGGTACTTAGTTCAAAAAGCTCTTTGAACAATGCTCTTTAATTATTTAAAATCACAAACGTGTCTTAAATACATGAAAGGGTACACGATTTCTGAGTGCTAATCCCTGGTTACTTGCTGATATCAAAATACAGAGATGAAGTATGAAAATTATATTTCATCTGAAATTTCACTTCATTCTTTCGTTATTTTTTTGCCTAGATAACAATAAATACAATTTGAAACGGAATTTTTCAGATTCTAAACAAATGGTCTAGACAGTTGGAAAGAAGGGGTTTTTTCCTCTGGAACACTGAAATGTGGTGTCCTTTAACAATGATTCTTTCCCGACTCTGGGAAAAGCGTGAGAAAGACTTTACAGCAACAGAAATACACAAACATGTGGGAAGCCCTAGAAATTAAAAGGGAATCATTAATTTCGGTCTTTACCCAAAACAAAATGGAGTATTACAAAGTGAAAAAAAAAAAAAAGACAGATATCTAACACACCCAGTTTAAACTCTCCAAAACAATGAAAATAATCACAAGATTTAGTCTGAAATTTTGGCATAATCTTCCCAAGCCCAGTCCACGTGTGGATCTTGTCTCTGACTCTGAATCCATAAGCTGCGTACTGGTCTACTGGTCTCTGCATGGACAGCTGGAAAACTGTTCTGGAGCTACCCTCAGGACTCCCAGGCTGGGATAAGTGGCGTGCAGGGCAGGAGCTGGGGGGCGGCAGCTTGTGCAGAGTAAGTGAAAAGAGCTGCACATTCCTCTCAATAGCAAAAGCCCTCACATTGTTTCTACTCTGGCCCCACAAAAGACAGAGATGAGCACATTCAGGCAGCCGCTGATTCTCTAAAGGGGTTGAACATAATACCTGGCCCCAGCATGTCTTCTTTTCCTGCAGGTAGTGAGTGGCTCAGAGAAAAAGTCCTGACCACGCAGGGTCTCCTTGGGATGATGGTCCCTGCTCAAAAGCCAACTTCTCGAAGCAGTTTCGTACAGTTGAAATTCACTCCATTAAACTTCACAGCATATTTACCGTGAGTGGTTTTCAGTTCACAAACACAGGACTGGGTGGTCAATTCAACAGACCACACAAAGGTATAGACAGAATTTGCCTTCTTTTTAACCTAATATATATATTTAGGGGGAGGGTTTGGAAAGGAATGTTTTTGGTCTGGTTGAAAAAGTTGTGTTTGTTTTTAGCTTTCAAATGTTTCAGAACCTATGATAGCTCTCTATTGCCACATTAAATACAAATTTCTCATTTTGGCATTCAAAGCGTCCTAAATCTAGCTCAAGACTGGCTAAGCAAATCACAGGTGCTGAGTAAATCTTTCTTGCACTGACAGAACCTGACTTTTCAGTTGACTGTATCTGAAAAGATATTAAAATCTCATAAAATCTAAACATCCTGTGAGTAAAGTGAGTGCTCAACAGACACTGGCGGTAATTTTTAAGTAAGTACTTTTAAATGTGAACAATTTTGTTAACTTCCCTTATGACAAGAATTTGTTAGATTTCTGAAAAATCCCAATACCCACGGCTAAAACCCAAGAAAGGAAAGAAAGAAGGCAAAGTAGGGTCATCTACTGTGTGTCTGCTAGATGTCAGGCAATGTGCTAGGTACTTTTGAATATTTTATCACATTTTTTTTAGTGCTCATACAAACCCTTTAAAATAAGTACATAATACTATATAAACATATGTAGGTTTTTGTTCTAGGTGGTCTAGTGGGAACATGTACAGAATGATGAGCTACCAAATAAAATGTAACCACAATCAAAAAAACTGCAGTGTGCCAATTTCTTTCAGTTATGGTAATGGATGTACAATTCTCTGTAAAGCAATTTATTGCACTTAATGCCAATGGTTAGAACTCGTTATTTGCAAACCCTATATATAATGAATTGGTGGCCTAAAAGTGTTTCCTATGGCTCTAACTAGTGTTTTGCAAAACAAAACCTAAAGCTTTTTAATATATTATCTTTAAGGAAGGCAAATGAATCACCAGAACATGACAACTGACCCAAAGTCATCCACCAAATTACAGGCTTTGTAGCGCAGAAGTTTATCAGCCAGAAATGTACGAAGAACCCCATATCAGACTGGGACAGGTTCCCCAAAGGTTGTGGCAGTATCCTCTGCTGACCTCAATCAATATTGGTCACCTCAGGTCAAACCATTTACAGTCATTTCAGGTACAGCATTTATTTAGAGACAAATTCAAAATATCCAAGAATAAAAATCATTAGCATTTTTAATGACAAGAAGAGACACATACGGGTCGGTATATTGGCTCTTCATTGGCTTGGGGAAAAATTACACACATAATCATCAGATTTAAGGGACTATTTTGCTGGAGGGAAACCTGCTGTGAAGTAGAAACTCTCCCATGGTCTTGGTGTCTCTTAAGTGAGGCTACTTTGAAAACATTCTCAGATTAAAATATTAGCGTCTAGCAACGTGGCCACAGGCAAGTTACATAATGTCTTTTCACATCCTCATCTGTAAAAGGAGAATAGAATAAGTGATGTCTAAGGTCCCCCTCAATAACCAAATCCTATAATTCAATGGACGTTTGGACATCCCAGACAGATAGCTATCTTTTTTATTTTAAAAGATCTTTATGATCTCTCCTGGCTTCTTCCATGGCTTAATCTCATAATAATATTGATGCCAATAATAAAAGTTTTAAGTCCAACACTACCCACACTCAATCTTTCTACACTGGGAGCCAATTTTCTCGAGTTTGAGTCTCTCTGGAGTTGGAGAACAAATGACCAGTGTTTTCGACACACAGGAAAACCCTTCATTAGCTATATTGGAATCCTGTCATTAAATCACCCCTTGCTCTTCCCTTCCGCGGGCTAAAACCACCCAACTCCTTTAATCAAGTAGAACCTCTCCTCTAGAATCTAGTTAATTATTTTGCCTCTGCAAAGAGTTAAATGAATCTTCCCAATACTATCAGTTAAAACAATGATTTGTGCTACTGCTGGATGAGAGAAATTTGAGCAATTTCTCTGAATTTGATTGCTCTCCAGATTGTAATTTGTTTTTGCTCAAACCAATTAATGCCCCTGAATGATTCTTCTATGTTTTGTAGCAACACTTCAAGCTAAAATCCGAAAGAATGAATTAAAAAACAAAAAACAAAACGTAAAGTACATGGAAAGTTTTGAAAAATTCCAAGAAATTACAGATTTTTGGCCTGAAAAAAGAGCACAAAAGAGCGAGGAATATTGAGTGTTAGCAATAGGCCCACCCCAGGGAAGATTCTTTCCTCAAATCAAGACTGCAATTAGGTAAATTGAGTCATATATCAGCCAACCTACAGCATCCAAACAGACCATTGTCAGCCCTATTTTTAAATACCTTCAGGGAAAGTTTTACATCCTCCTTTGGTTGCCCCAATGCTCATGTCAGTGTCACAGTTAAAAGTACTTAAGTATAATTATACTTTTTCCTGCTGCAAGTTAATTTCATTTTGCTGGTTCTACATGCCAGGGAAATAAATGAATCTATGTCTAAAAGCATAACTTTCTGACTTGTGTCTAGAAGATATTCTGAATAATAAGAAAACAAACAACCAAATTAAAAAAAACAATGGGTCAAACTCTGAACTGACACGTCCACAGAGAAGATAGATGGATGGCAAATAAACACATGTACAGATATTCAATACCCTTAGTCATTAGGGAAGTTCAAATTAAAACCACATAGAGATACTACAGGACACTCACGAGAAAGACTAAAATTAAAGACTGAGCATATCAAGAGCTGGCCAGGATATGGAACAACTGGAACTCTCATCCTTTCCTCGTGGGAATGTAAGACGGTACAACCACTTTGGAAAACATCTGACATAAAAAGTTAAACATACGCCATCCATACAACCCACTCACTCCACCCCTAGGTGTTTATGCTAGAGAAATGAAAACATATGTCAATACAAAGACTTGCGTATAAATACTCCTAGCACCTTTATTTGTAATAGTCAAAACTATACATAGCACAAATGTCCAGCAATAGGTGAGTCTATAAAAAAAATTGTGATACATGGGATACTATTCAGTGATAATAGGAAACAGATACACATAGTAATATGGATAACTCTCATCGCTTAGTCAGGGTTCTAAGTTCAGGGTTTCTGGGGTGAAAAATATGCTGTAAATATGCTGAGTGACAAAGGCAGACAAAATAGAATGCATAATGTAGGATTCCATTTATGTGAATGGAAATTAGGAACGCAAATTAGTCTGTGGTGACAGAACACGGACCGACAGCTATTGCCAGGTGATGGGAGCCGGGAGGCTGGAGATTACAAAGGGGCACAGGAAACTTTGGTGGGTGATGGATATGTTCCCTATCTTGACAGGCATGATGGTTTTATGGGTATATAAACTTATCAAGTAGTATACTTTAAACATGTGCACCCTATTTTATAACCAATTATACCTCCATAATGCTGGTTTTAAAGAATAACCTTTCACGCACTTTAGAAGTCACCAAACTATACACATCCCGTCTGGTTTTCCCTTCTCTGCCTCCAATCCCACCTGCACATCATCCCAAGTCTTCCTTTCCTTAGATCAAACAAGCCCAGCTATTTCCTTTGAACGTTTATGACCAGAATTAACTTTTCCTTGTGCTCTCTTAAATCAATGAACACCGAAATCGTAATGGTTAATCGTATAAGAATAAAAGAACAAAAGCTATTTTTTTCTAGGACAATGCCTCCAAATCTTCCACATGCTGTTCTAGGACATGCTCAGTGAGATTAAGTGACTTTGCCCGAGTTAAAAAAGGGGGGTGATTGAACAAGATGGGATTCAGAGTCAAGTCTGTCTGTCTCTACTGCCCATGCTAGTTGAGAAAACCAGTGCACCTCAGCTATAAGACGTTTTTATCACACTAGGATTAAACAGCCGTAACACATGTTAAAAGAAATTCAATTTCATTACACTTACGTACACTTGACAACTCAAACCATTCAACCAAGCACTGCCAGATTTGTTGGGCCAGCTTTAATAAACACATCTGCATTTAGCAGCGGGATTTTCCATGTGGTTATTAAGGTTAAACAGATTTTCCCCCATCTTGAGTAGATTAATCCTGCTTCCTAATATCTTTTATTTTTGCTTATTTTAATATTTTGCTTATTCCATAGTGAAAAGGCAAATTTCAACTTATCCCAGTTTGAATCATGCCAAATTCTAAGAAGACAGAAGCCAAGGTAGTACACTGTTATTTAATATAGTCTAAATGAATACACAATGGAGACTGCTGTGCAAAGTTTAAAGATGAAACAAAACTGATCACACACACACACACACACACACACACACACACACACACACACACCCTACCACTAATTAAAAATATACTAGTGTTACAAGTATACAATTTCAGTGGTGGTATTATCTTTGTTCAGAAGCAAGGTACAGTGCTATATGACTAAAGCTCTCCAGCATTTAATTAGGTTACTAATTATAAGGAGAATCACATTACCTTTAAGTCCTCCCCTGGATTGTGACTAAGGCTTAATACATTAATTTCACGGTGATTGTATTTTAAGATGGGGAACATGTCAATGAAGAATTCTGGCCACATCCTCCAACAAGTACATGTGACTGAAGGTTTGGGCTGTCACACAGCTTGATACATTTAACTAGGGAAAAAAATCACGAATTCCCACTTTCCCACTGCTAATTTTAGTGGCCAAGAGATATCTTACATTGCATTTTAAGCAAAAGTAGCATTCAAGGGAATCTTCACAGAAGGTATACACGTGAATGTAAAAAGAAAGAAGAAAATTTGTAAGCAATATTTATTTATTTCCATTTGAATTCAATTAATAAATTTAGCCTCAATTCAGTATCATCTTACTCCCCAGGTTCCCTCCTGGCCCATCAAAAAAAAAAAAAAAAAGTGCAAATTATATGAGTCATTCTTCAATCATGCCAAGGATATAACCTTCAACCTAAGATTAAAAATAAAGTGCTACGTGTGATATTCAATACTGTTCAACTTCTGGGTGCTAAGATCTAATAAATACAATATTTCAAAGGAAATTAAACAATCTGGATCACTTCCATTCATCTTCGTGATTTCATCAGTAGATTTCTATGGCTTTGGTGACATTTGCTAGTATTTGGACGCTGGGTAAATTGGTGGAATTTGCCATCATTTAGTTTATAATCTGTATCACCACTTTGTACAAGGCACAGAAAAGTTCTCTACTCCCCTATATACTTCAAAGCATTTCATTTATTGTTCAAATGATTACTCTGACAAAACCATTAGTCAAGAAGAAAGTAAAGAAATCTTGTTTTTTAAAGGGGAGATTTTTAAAGATGCATCCTTCACACCAGACTGCTTTAACCACCCATGCTATTTCTGGCAAAATCTTTATTTCCTAAAAGAATACTTTTTTTAAAAATTCCAGTTTTTTTTACCTATAAGAAAAGGTCAGGGCTTATTTTTACTGGTTTCACTCAAAGTGAGCTTATATATTTTAAATTTACTTTAACTTCTTCCTAGGCTCCTATATTTTCTTGCCTTTTCTAAGGAAAACACTAAATTTGAGAAAAGTATTGCTGAAACCATGATGAATGTCTCACGACCGCCTTCAAACGATGGTAGGAATAAGTGCATAAGCACACACATACACAGGGGAAGAAAGCATCTTTTAGTCAGGGTGCTGGGTTCAGGGCTTCCAGGGTTAACAAGAGAAAAAGTTTTGGGATCTGAACAGGGCTATATTCATATTTCTTTCTTTTTTTCTACCCTGAAATTCATACTGCAGCTATGTCACCAGGGAACATGTTTGCAAGGCTTGAGAAGTTTCTTGGCTTAGCAAAAAGCAAACAAACAAACAAACAAAAGGCAACAGTGTAGTCCGCAAAAAGAACCCCCATCACCAGTGAAGCCGAAAGAGCTGGCTGAGTCACAGGTCAAGGGCCTTATAGCAAAAATGGGTTGGACTGAGGATACAACCTAACAGGAAAGCATAAGGTCAGATGTGAGTTTAATTTGGTGAAGAAACATGTGCCTGACCACTTAATGGCTGCCAGATACCACAGAAGAGGTTCACTTAACTCACACCACTTCTGGTCGTGGAGCATTTCAGTGCCATTCTTTGAGAATCAGAGCAATAGATGCTACTATTCTAGCCATCAGGAGACCTTATTCCCTGCTTTTGTTACATTTGTAGAAGGAAAGTGGCTATAGTGGTTTGGAAGCAATCATTTTCAAGATAGGGCTCTGGCTCTCCCAATCCCCAAATTTCCCAAGTACGCCCAAATGATGGTGGCGAAACAGTCTCTTCACCATGTGAAGGTTCTCTGTGATTCTCTGTGCTCAGAGTCTCACCGCTTTTAAAAGAGTGAATAATGCCTCATATGCAACAACAATTCCATTCAAAATAAAGTGGACTGTGCAGCCCAAGCTTTGGTATTTCCAACCGTGACCAAAGTACTGGAGCTATTTATTCATTTGTTCATCTATTTTTATCGTGGTAAAATACAGATAACATAAAATCGACACATTCTTAAGTGGACAGTTCAGTGGCACTGAGTACATTTTCCAAGCAGTTTCAGAGAATTTTAGACTCTGGCCTCCATGTCTAGATACGCATTCCCTGGTTGATACTCAGGGCTTCACAGTGAATAAATGTCATTCTATTTCCAGGTAACTTCTCAGCTAAGTATTCACAGTCAGAGTTCACTCAACACACTAGGGTTTGCATGCTTGAGGTGAAGAATGAACCACCAAACCCAAGCATTTGTCCATTTTCTTCCAGATGGAAGATAGAAACTCTGGTAGTCTCCTCCTTGCCAATAAACCTTTTGGAAAATAAGGAACCCACTATTCTGACCTTTGGGATTTTTATCAACATCAGACTGCAGTTCAGAACACAGACAGGAAACTGTCCAAGGAAAACATGCCCCCAAATGAACAGGACATAAACAGAGCTGTAACTAGGTAATAAATGGTAGGGACTTGACTCCCCTCACTTCACTTCTCTGATAACAATCTGGCATTTTATCAGCAGGTCTTTTATCTGGAAGGATTCACTGTGTTCTGCTGCCTGGAACTATTCTGGGAGGGGACAAAGACGAGCTTTCATCTTGGAAAGGAAATGGAACCACATCTAGAAGGCATAAGGAAGAGTCAGAGCTGTTAAAAAACCTTCAGGTCTCTCCCTGCCAGAAGGAAAAGGTAAGTAGAAAATAGGAAGCCCCCTTTCACTGAAGGCAAGAGAGCAAGTTCTGGTGGGAAAGAAGTCACTGCAGTCCTCACCCATATCACACATGTGAACGTGGCAACTTGCTTTCTGCCGTTGTTCCAAGTTCTGCATCCTCTCCCCACCACCGACCTTATCCCTTCCTCAAACACTTCCCCAAACACCCAACCGATGTCTTCTATTTCTCTTCCCGTCCAAACCCAAGAAACTTAAACTAAACCATACGGTGGTATAACTGACTAATAATAACTTAAAAGTACTATGTCTCACAGTGGGATTTCCATTTTAGAAGGGATCAAAACCATGTACTTAAATAATGAAAAGTCTATCTGTGAAACTCAAAATGGAGGAGGCATCTGAGAAAACTGGGTGGGTAGAAGGCACCACTTAAGGCTTCTGAAATCGTTTCAGATAGTTTTCAACTACCTTAGGGGTAAAGCTGGCCCGGGTGAATGGCTATGGCCATTAGGCTACTGGCCCTCTGAGTGGCTTCATTCCGAACATGAAAAGGGACCATTAGGGAGGTGAAATTAATTAGTAGTAGAAAGCATTCCCTTATCCTCCCTCCACACACGGCCATTCCACTCAGCCCTCATAAAAACATGTCACGGATTGGTCGTGGAAGGACTTGGGAAAAACAGGGCTTTGAACTCCCCATCCTACTTAGAACCCGGGAATATTTACCCAGGGTTGAGCCAGGGTGGCCGGCCAGTTCCAAAACCCACACAGCCTGGGGCTTATACACCAGAGCACAGCTTCTGTCAGGCTGTGTAGCAATCCTGTGGAGGCCCCTTGGTCCTACTCAGGGCTCTCATGACAGATGGTTCATAGCAGTAAAGACAAGGGGACGGCACTAGGAAGCCTCTCTGCTGGCCAGTTTTCAACAGGGCCTTCTAGCAGGACACGACATTCTAACACTGGTACTTTCAGGACGTGTTCAACCATGCAGCAGAATGCAAATCCCGCTCCGGTCTTTTCAAGTTTTCCCTAAATCCGGTTTTTATTCTGGCTCTGAACTAAATTCTTAAATCATGCAGGGGGAAAAAAATGGGCACAAAGTGACTGAATTATATTAATTATATGGCATGGAGGCTCAGCTAGAAAACAAGAATTACATTTCTTAAGTTTCCCTTCACTAGACTTATGCAGGTTATAATTAGTATTAAATGAATTTCACTTTTTATTTCATCCAAGCTGAAAAGAAGCTGAGCCTTAAACTCTGTCTTTAGAGAAAAAAAGAGATTCTTCTGGCAAAAAAATAAAATAAAATAAAATAAAATAAAATAAAATAAAATAAAATAAAATAAAATAAAATAAAATAAAATAAAATAAAAATAAAATAAAAATAATAATAATTAAAGTTAAGCAAAAAAAAAAAAAAAAAAAAAATCAAACCCACACTACTTACCCATCACCCAAAAGGACCGCTTTAAGACACTCATTTGTTTAGTGTTTGAAAATATTTTCTACCCACTGCTTGTCTGTGTGACACAACCTTCAGTAACAATTCAGCTTTTTCTTGGCTACCTGGATATATTTCCATAGTTTCTACCCAGATGGGCTTCTCCTAAATGACTGTAATAATCAAAAACAAGATGCTTATTTATTCAGCAGCACCCCTCATACAAATATGTATTTTTGTTAATGCTCTGGACATTGTAGAAACCAAATAGAAAAATCTCATTCGTGTGGGCCTGCCTAATTTTGATTTTTTTTGCTTATTTAGACTGAGAATGAGCTGCAGTTTCCCTTTGCGACTGAAAGTTTTCATTCAAAGTTAGGGAACATGTGGCTATCTCTTGGGGACCGGTGGCCAGGATATGAACATGCCAGGCCAGGAATTCTCCGATACAAAAGAAAACACAACCCTGAGGGCACATCTCGCTTCTGGTGTGCCTTCCAGCAGGTTTCGGCTAGTAATTTTTGGTTAGTGAACGAGCAAGGTAGGACTGTGCACATGAAAAATGCAAACCTGAGAAAGAAGCGGGGTGGATTTCAACCCACAGTCAGAGGCCTTGTGGCGTGGGTTGTCCGCTACTACAGTAACCCGGTGCCGTTGTCCGGCCACTGGAGCAGCTACCCAAAGTTACTCTATGCAGTTTGGAGTAACGGAACTTTCACATCATAATAGTCAGTGATTTGAACACTTCACGATTCAGACTTGCCATTTTTCCACATTAAGTGTGGGGTTACCACACAAAGAAACGTTGACAATTTTTCAAAATTTCAACATATGCTGGCTGATAGCGTTGAGATTCTATTTTCTTTCCAAGAGAATCAAAAGAGGATGATCGACTAAGCTGCTGTGTGTGAAGGTACTCTGTAAATATCAAACTTTTACCTAAATGTTTGTAACTGTAAATTTTTTTCTTTTTCTTTCAGTAACTTGGGAGGTTTTCAAAGTTATGTGAAGTTTCGACTGTGGAAACTTATGATGGTAAAGACAGATGAAAAATATATTCTCTAACAGTTTAAAAGTTATAAATAAAGAGGAACCCACAAATAATCTCATTAAGACTTTATGCTTCTTGGGCCTCAAGACACATTTTTCTCTTTGCTAAGACACGCACAACTGTGCAATGACCCATGATTTCCTATTCTAAGGAAAACTTCTTTTGTAAGAAACTCTCAGTATTTCTCAAGAATCTCAGAACTTCAGTTGAGCCAGTCTTATTTAGCAACCTGTCACAACCACTTGGGCTTAACTGCAAGCTTTTCTTCCTTTTCTACTGATTTCAGATTAGGAAATGAGACCACTGCCAAAGCAATGCCCAAGATGGGATGGAGGGAGAGCTCAAGAAAGCAAAGTGAGTCCAAATATTTGTCATTCGAAACTGTAGGTTAATTTGGGCATGTGGAGAACTAACTTGCCATGTAGCATCAGAAGCAGGCATATTGTGGTGTTAAGCATTAGTGTAGCTAAGGGAGTGGCAAAGAGCCTGGGTTCTGGAGTCAGACTGCCTGGGTCACATCCTGGCCTTTGCACTTCCTAGCAGTATATGACCTAGGGCACATTTCTAAAACTTCCTACAACCCAGCTTGTCCTCTCTGGAGGATGGGGATAATAACATTACAGACCTCTCACAGTGTTGTCATGATGATTAAGTGAGTATGTGTCAAGTTCTAAAACAGTGTCTGGCCCATAGCTAAATATTATCATTTATCACTAATTTGATGGAACAAATCAGGGCAAAGAAGACAGGGACCAAGAAGCAGCATACCAGAAAGGATAGTCCATTAGACCAAAATCTTGTCTGTCTGATGCTCCACTGTATTTCTATCGTGCCCAACACACAACTGATGTTTGCAGTAAACACCTATTGAGTAAATGAATAAATGAATCAGTTCTTATAGACTGACTCCTCAACGATGTTTTTACTGTGGACATATGATGCTTACTCTTTTGGTGCCTTGGCTTTTCTATCTCCAAAGAAAGGTACCAACACCTGCTACCTTGCTATCTCAAACTGATGGTCGTCAATAAGAGAAAAAAGGCAAATCATTTCAAACTTACTGGAGGGATATATAAGTCAGTGACTTTTTTTTTCAATGTTTTTATTTGACAGAGAGAGAGAGAGAGAGAGAGAGAGAGAGAGAGAGAGAGCGCCTGAGTGGGGGAGGGGCAGAGAGAGAAAGGGAGACACAGAACCTGAAACAGGCTCCAGGCTCTGAGCTGTCAGCGCAGAGCTCGACGCGGGACTTGAACTTGGGAATGGCGAGATCATGACTTGAGCTGAAGTCGGATGCTTAACTGACTGAGCCACCCAGGCGCCCCCCAAAGTCAGTGACTTTTTAAAGCAATGTTCCTTTGTTAGTGAGTACATATGAACACAATGACATCGGGAGGACCCTTGTGATACCCTGAGTCCTGATTTCCTCTGACTACAGCTGGCCCGATGGAATGTGATGTTAGACGTTGTGCTAGGCCCTAACAGATGGCTGTTTCAAGCCTCAGGGTGCAGAGGAATTACCTGGAGATTTGTTTTGAAATTGTGACTTTTAAGTATCTATGGGACATGCAGAAGGAGTTGTCCAGCAGAATGCTGAATCTATGATTCTGTACGAGTTCTAGATCTAGGACACCGCTCACTGTATGTGAGGAGCAACCCCAGATAGTGCAAGCAAAGTGAAAATGAAGAGAGTAGAGGGCAGGGCAAAGAGGCACACCAATATTTAGGAGGAAGCAGAAAGAAGGGGTCCTGCCAGAGGAGAAAGATATAATGGCCAAAGAAGGCCACAGAGGAAAGAGCGTCACGAAGAAGGGGATGTGCAGTAGTGTCAAATTCCACAGAAAGGGAAAGAGGGATGAGCACTGAAAAGCATCCAGAGGCTTCTATGACTAGGTCACTCCCACTGCACCCTTGTAGGGGCAGCTGCAGTGAAGTGGCGGAAGAGGCATCCAGGGTGCAGTAGTTTAAGGAATGACTTAAGGGGGGGAGGGTGGGAACAGAGCCCGTGAACACAGAAAACCTTTTCCAAGCATCTGGCTATAAAATACGGGTGAGAACTATGGGGGCAGGTGGGGCGGGCGCCTCCATGGAGAGTCTAGGCCTAATGGCCTCTAGTTTCTCTTGCAAATGGGAGGTGACAAAAGTAGGGGCACTGGGTTTAGGCAACAACACAAAGTAGGCCCTCAGCAAATATATTTACGGGACAGATGAACTGATGACAAGAGTACTCACAAAATAAAGTGAAAGACAAGAATAAATGGTGAAGAATAAATCTGTAGCTGGTGTGGAGGGGAGGCGAGAAGCACAGTCAAGAGTCTCAGGGCTCAAGGCAAGTGAAGAAAATAAGATACGAAGGAAAAAGTAGAAGGATATGGGGGTGAATGCATCCTGGGCAGTTGATGTGACTAATGTAGCTTGTTTTAACTAGATTATAAATAGACTGGGAAGGGTCAAGGCCCAGAGGAGAGGGAGGAAAAAAACTGTGCCAGTCAGGGAAAGATATCCCAAACATGCTGGGTCATTTTAAGCCTGCTATAATTCATCTTTGCCTTCCTACTCTATTCCCTAATTTGTATTTGCTGCCTAAAGAGAAAGACCTACATTTTTTATCTTAAAACACTCCCTACCATGTAGGATAAGATGACCGCACATCAGTCAGCATTTGGGACTTGCTATTGTCAAATCCTTCAGTTCAGCATTAAGAATGCCTGCTGAGCACCTTGGCTACAAGTCTTGAGAAAATAATTAAGACTAAGGAAATAAAAGCTCCTTAGGGAAAGACATTAATAAAATATTTTGAAATTTAAATGTTACTATATTTGTAAGAGTTTTCCTCCTACTAGTTATTATTTCCATATGCCTTAAATGTATACCTCGGAGCAAATACTGTCCTTTATTAAAATTAGCCAAGATTCTCTACCATCGGTGTCCCTTGTTAAGCAGCAAACCATTTATTTTCTGAATTTCCTGGGTCATCCTTGATTCAAGTGGAAGCAAGGCTCCTTACAATGACTTCCAAGTTATGAATCATAAAACTCTCTACCACAATCTTTCTCTTGTTAGATCCAACAGTCTACATAGTAGACAGCATGGCTTTTCTCTCGTTTTGCATGAGCTGCTAATCACCATGGGAGATTTCTGAAAGCCCTCGAGAAAGAAAAGTGAATTCCCTTCTTTTCCTGCCTTGCTACTTGGGAGAGCCTCCTGAACTTCTCCAAGAACACTGGCACTCTTCCCCTTATTTACTGGCCCTTGGCCCTTAGTGTATCTGTCACATAATTCGGTGGTTAAAATTCACTATGTCAGGTGCAGAAGCATGGGTTTTATCTCACTAGCTAGGCCATAAGTTCTTCAAGGATGAATGCTTTCTTCCTTTACTTTGCATCTTACCAGAGACCTAACGCTAGCTAGGTATGCAATGGATATTTAACAACTACTTTGTTAATCTATTAACTGATTGGATTCTAACTTTTAGAGTGAATGGCAGCAATAGGCCATGGATTATCATCATTATCAAATATTTCACCTAAGAATGAAGCTGTTTGCAGATCAAATCACTTGTTCTAACATGACCTGAATTGGCCTGTTGAAGTAGCAGATAACACCGAAGAAAAGCTGGTCTCTACAAGTTTTGTTTTTTTAGCTTGCTTTGTCAATGCATTCCGTAAGAGGTGAATTCCTCATTCCTTTTGCTCAAAAACATATTTAGAAAATGGTCTTAAAGAGATCTGGCACCAGAGATGAAGTTGGCCAGGCCCCTCTCTAGGAACTAAGAGATAAAAATCAGTGACAGATGACAGAGTATCCTTTTATGCCAGGACTCTTTGCAAAAAAAGCTACACAATACAGGAAACATGATTTGATTTCACATGCTGAAGCTCAGCTACCCCTGGGTAGAATTCAGAAGTTCAGAAGGCCATGAGCACAGTACTCCACATGAAGCACTAGGTAGACAGGGTGAAGGTAAAAAGGAGATGGAGCAGATAGCTGCATGAAGTGTGAATTAACCAGCATTAGGAAACAACCTTCCAGTCTCTGCTTTTAGGTCCTCCCCTGTATAAGGCCTAAAACTCCAAAACCAACGGTCATTGCTTTATTTAAAAATGTATGCCTCTATAATACAACAAGTAGTCCCAAGGAAGTTAAAGACTCGGGTCTTTAACATATCTGTATGAAAGGAAGAAGTGACCACAGGTTTGGCTTAGAGGCAGAGGGGAAAATGGAAAAGCCAGAAACCCCCCCGAGGGGAACTGAACATCTGCACCTTGACATCTTGCCCAAAGCTGGAACTGGTATCAGGGTCACATTAGTAAAACCAGAGGTCAGAGTTTCCACACACTGATAGGATGGCAGTTCCCTTCCCTTCATGCCTCCATTGCTGGCAGATCAAGATGGTATAGGGACATTTCTGACCTTTAAGCCCAATCTCTAAGGCTCGTGGAATTTAGCAGTAACCACGGGAGGGGTGGAGTTCTGCTGGACCCCCAGGCTGGCCAGGTGGGAACAAGCTCTCCATTAACAGCACCAGCAAAGACCTATTCTCAGTTGTCTCTTCTTGTAATGGGCTAGGCTTGAGGACGCTTGTGTTCTCTCTATAGGCATCTCTGTTCAAAGAAGATCCTTCAGGAAGTTTGGGCAACAAAGAGTTATCTATTTTAATCACTTTTCAGAAAAGCATCTCTGACTCTTCTCAAAGACTCAGATGTTCCTTGTACTTGTCAGAAAACAAATGTGGTTTAGGCCAACATCTGGAATGGAGAAAAATATAGCAACCACAAAAAAGATAATTAAATTAATAAGGAATGCTTTTCAGACATAACATCCCATAGGCCAAAAAAATGTTTTCAGAACTATCCAGAACAAAGTTATAGAAGCTACTTAGAAGCTAAATTTAAGTGAATTAACTGCTGGAGGGCACCCTGTAGGAGTAGACCACTGTGACCTTGTGGGCCATGACAAGAATGGCACCCCAACAACCTGAGTTGTTCAGCTGATCTGAAATAAAACATCTCAAAAAGATGCCCTGCTGGTCATCTCAGATGTACTACAGAAAGCCCAACAAGGGATCAGTTTTTCTTGAATGCTTTCAATGACCAGCAGCTCAGCATTATGGAAATCTGTTCATTCTCTTGATGGAGAATGCTAACTTTCACAAAATTCTTCTTTATGTTAAAATCTGAAATCTATCTCTTACTTTCCCATTGGGAGCACAAGAAAGAAATTATGTGCCTTCTGCCATATGGCCGCCTCTCAAGTGTGTAAAGACCATTACCATGTTGCCTCTAAGTCTTTTCCAGTCTAACTATTTCCAGATGTTAAGCTTCCTCCTCATCTTGGTCACCTCCTCTGGATAAATATTAGTTTATCAGTGACCCTCCTAAAATGGGAAGCCCAGAGCACAACAACACAATAGGCACAAGGATGTAGGTTTAATCTGACCAGAAGAATTCAGGGGGACTACAGTTTCCACTATCTGGAAGCAGCAACTGCTTCCTCAGGGCTCACCAGGAAAGCCTACTCCCCAAGATGTTTTCATAAAAACTGCTAGGGAGCCAGACAGCTCTCATCCTGTAGGTACACAACATTGGCTTTTCTTTAGAAAATCAGAATATGATACCTATCTCTACTAAATGTCATCTTGATCATCTCAGCCTATCGATCCAGTCTTTCAAGACTCTTTTGAATCTTGTTTTTAAATTATGAACAATGTCAGACATATCAAATACAAAATAAGTATACAGAATACTATGACAATCAACCACTTGCCCAGAACCTACCTTAAGAACACACCACAAATAAAATTGAGGCTCCTAGTATACACTTCCTCAAGTTTATCCCCTTCTTCCCCAGCCACATAGAAGTAATGGCCACTAGCCTGAGTTTGCGTTACGCCCATGCTTAAAGACTATTTTGAACTTTGATTCTATCACTACTTATATTTATGTTATATACAAACCTGATAAGCATGTGACCTAGTCTGTGTTCGTTTAAGTAAGTAATTCAAATGTTGAATAAAGCAGCATTGCCTTCATCTATCGGACTGGCAATCCCATCAAAACAGTGAGCTGACTCAGACATGACTTATTCTTAGGGAATCCTTACTTGACCTCAGCAAACAAAGTGTAAAGCTCTTGCAAGTAATACATTGAATGACTCAGTCTAAAACAATCAATATCAATACAACTGTTTGGTCACTGATAAAGTATGCCTTTCCCCTTGTCTTTTAAAAATCCTTCTGCAAGCTCCCAGCAGAATATTCCCATCCCACATTTCACCCAAATTACTGACATGGATCTAGGCTCATAAGTACCCGAGGCTATAAGTTACCTGGGTCCAGGAATTTGCCATCAACAGGACGATAGTGCACTCTTTTTTAATCTGCTCCCCTGCATCTAGCTACAGGGCCTTCCTTCCAGTTTACTGGTTGGGACAAGCCAAAGTAGAAGTTTAAAAAGTCGGCCCTCTTCCTATCACCATCAACCCCTTCCTCTGTATAGAATTTTTCTTAAAAAGCAAACCAAAGGGACTTTTATCTGCTATTTTGTAAGTAGTATTATCCCCATTATATAGATTGACAGCCTGAAGCACACAAGGGCCTTCTTATTCATGCCATAATAATCGGGAAGGCGTTTTTATAGATAGTTCTATGACTTTCAGCAAAAACAAAACAAAACAGCCAAAAACAAAAAAACACAACATCACCCTCCTTCTTCCATTCTTACCAATCCAGTCTCCTCTTGTTTAGTGCTAAACCCTGCAGCAGGTGGGTCTCCAGAGCAGTTTGCCAGACAGCAGTCAGGGAAAAGGGCTTCAGAGGCCAGGAAGGCCTCAGGTCACAGGCCCATGAGGCAGGAGAGGACCTACACAATATCTAATACTTTAATCTGATACATAAGGAAACAGAGGGTCAGAGAGGTGAAGCAAAATAAAAGTAAATGTCAGAGCTCCTACAGACTCCTCAAAGGCCAGGTAAAACACAAGACCCAGCAGACCTTCCTTTCTACAAAACCATTAACCAGTGAGATATGAAATGTGGCTCCAATACTGGAGGACTAGGAGTCCCTAAGTATTTCACAGATACACAGATCTGCTAAGATACAAAATGTCTCAATTTACAATTACTCTCATTTCTAGGTTAAAAATTCAGTCTCTGTGCCCAAACATGGGCAAGGCAGAGAAAGGTACCAAGGAACAAAAACAAACCAAAAAACCCAGAGTGGCTTCTACATGGAAAGTGGTTAAGATTTACTTGGAGAGAATAAGCACTGAGCATACAAATTATGTGATGATACAATAATGATGAATACTAGGATAAGAGGTTTAAGGAACAAATGCTATAGCCATTCAGAAAGAGAGATGAGCCAGGCTTGAAGTGAACAAAAAGGGAGGAGGGCAGGTCTTCCTTTCCAGCAGTGTTTTAGCAGCCCTCTGCCTGTTTATCTCTCTGTAAGGCAAAATCAGCCCTCTACGTATCTACAAGGATCCTGGGAAGACAGAGCAGATAGAAATGGGCCTCCAGCCTTGAAAGGGAGTTCCCAGTATTACAATCACAAATGAAGGTAGAGGCCATCTATTGTCTACTGCAAAAACCCCAACTCTACACCAAGGAAAACAAGTTTCTTCAACTCCATAACATGGGCAAGGAGTAACATGGTAATCCTTGAATTATGTAACTTTCGAAGACCAGAAAACAAGGGTCAATATTATTTCTCAATATCACAGGCTTAAAAGGCCTAACTCTTAGTATTTGTACCTCCTACCACCCTTCTTCCCTTTTTAAGACTGGTACAATCCAAAGGTCTCATGAAATATTTTTTAAATGTATAAAACATGTATTTTCCAATTTTTTTACTGTTGGCTGGGTTTTTAAATATCTCAACTACACAAGTCAGCACAGGTCCCTATAGGTGATTTCCACTGCCATGTATTTAAGATTGTATTGTTATTTGCACCTCAATATTTTTCAGAGAAAAGAACGGCATATTTCCCTGAAAAGTTATCTAAGGTGAAATGATTGGAGGAAAGACATATTGAAAGTCCTTCACAATGAAAATGAGCCCCAAATGAGGGGGGGGGGGTGTTGCAGATCCTTTTGAAAGCACCCAGAAGAATGAATAAAAGGCAGTGGAGGGGTATCTCTCATGGGTATTAATCCAATGCTGAGATGTGTTGTCAGCAATAGAAGGGGCTCTCTGTCTCAGTGGACACCCTCACACACACAGGTACACACGGGTCCAGAGAGGGGAGAGATCCTTGTCCAAGTGTTGCAGCTGGTCAGTCAGTGGCAGAACTCAGACAGAACCAGGTCTCTAAAATCCAGGGCCTTTGCTCTGTTCAGGACTCCACACTGTGGTCTAGGTTTGGGGCATACTCAGTTTCCTATAGCTTTTCAATTCAAACTTGAAACTCCTTTGTGAAAGGGAATTCAAAGGTACACATACAGAGATATTCTGCTCTGTAGAAAGCCCTAGACAAGCAGGACATATTCGGGGAGCCAGTCAGGGTCCCCTTTAAAGTATGAGTCACTCTGCTCTGTGGTATTTGAACTAAAGGGTGAATGGTCTTAAATGTAAGGCATCATATTTGCAAGGTAGAGGGCTGTGAATCTGCACCCAGCACAGCAGCAGACACATACAATACCCTGGGTTAAAAAACAAACAAACTTGTAAACAAAACATTGTGATTAGCATTATCATTTCTCTTCCAAGATGATGCAACAAGCATAACTGCAACAGGCATCACTTTGGAAAACCCAAATCAGAACTTCTAAGGTTTAAGTCAACAAAGCAGATCAGCAGATACAAGCTTATACTCCCAAATGTGGGAAAAGGGACAAAAATACAAACAATACCCACAGACATCTTACAGAGAGGAAGGAAATGGCAGGTATGTATACATAAGTCAAAGGGAAATAAGCTGTCACTGGGGCTTTTAATCTTCTTATTGTGCAACTCACTTTAGCATGGTCAGAGCAACCTTTGTGGTACTCCTACTAGCTGAAGAATTTCTATTTCACTAAACGCAGACTATCCAAGAGCCTGATTAGACTCTTCCAAGTACGTAAATTAACACCGGCAATGTTACAAAGATAAAGCACTGCCTATCCACTCATACATACATCCATCTTTTCAGCTATTATCCCAAGTCAAAATAAGCCACTCTTTACCATCACTAGAACTGCAAATATTGCCTAAAATAATAGGCAATCTTTCACTTCCTTCATGAATAATTTTCTCAGAAGTAATTTAAATCAAATGTGTATACTTTTATCAAATTCAGTATTTTTTATTTATTAAAAAAATTTTTTTAGCGTTTATTCATTTTTGAGAGACAGAGCATGAGCAGTAGAGGGGCAGAGAGAGAGGGAGACACAGAATCCAAAGTAGGCTCCAGGCTCTGAGTTGTCAGCACAGAGCCCAATGGGGGTCCAAACTCACGAACCGTGAGATCATGACCCGAGCTGAAGTTGGACACTTAACCAGCTGAGCCACCCAGGCACGCCTAAGTTCACTATTTGCTAAAAATCTGTTTTTGGCTCATCTGCCCAGAGTGATTGTGAACATTTTAGGGTAGCATGGGGTTGCCCCTGTACTAGGTTGATGAAACCCCAAACTGGAGTTTTGACTGAACTCCAAGTCTAGGATCCTTCCACTTTATCATAAAAGATGGTCAAGAAAGTTAAGCCAGCTTCTCCATACCTGGTCACAGACCAACCCTGCTACCTCCGGCAATGATCTTGCAGATGTGAGCCTGAGAGAAAGGCTGCATCTGATCAAGCCATCCTCACCAGTGCTAGTGGGGACATGACTTCTACATTCTAAAAACAGCCTACACTCAGATCCACCAACTCCGGATCTTCCTCCCTCCTCCTCCCTCCTAACTGCTCCTCCTCCCTCCTAATTGCCCAATCACTTACTCAGTGTAGCCACTACTCTTGGCTACACAAAAGGGAGCTGGTTATTTTGGTGTAATAGAAAGAGTACACCCGACACTCTTGACAACCCTATGTTCTTGGGTTCATATCTAGCTCTGTACCTGACTTGCTCTCTGAACCTCAATTTCCTCAACAGGAAAGTGGGGGTGATAACACCTCCTCTCAGAGTCATTGTAAGCAAAACGCCCAGTTCGGTGTCTGGCAAATAGTCAAGGTTCAACAGACGTTGGTGTACTTCCTGCTAAACTCTCTGCTCAGAATACTCTTTTGCTTGTTTTCTGCATTCCTGGGTCAAAATCTACTTCTCATAAACCTTCTGAACAGCCTAATCAAGTACCAAGTATGAGCCGACTACTGTCTAGTTTATTAAAATTGTGTGTGCAGGGGTAGGGGAGGGGTTCTGATAATGTTTAATGTTTAATATCCCAAATTTAATCTTGGTACTCAAAGCGTGATCTATAGACTAACAGCATCAGCATTACCTGGGAGTCTGTTTGAAAGGTAGACCCTCGGGCCCCACTCCAGACCTAGTGAACCAGAATTTATGAGATTCCTAAGTGATAGGTTACCTCTTAAAGTTTGAGAAAACTGCTCTATACCACAAATGGACATTCATTCAATAAATCAGAGCCTATTGATTCTCTAAGGAATCAATTGTGGCACTCATGCTATTTGCTGGCATTCGATGAATCTTTATTTGGGTAGAAAGCAACCACTGACCAAAGCATTTTCCCTGGAAGGGCAGTAAAATGGATACTTTGTGCCTTTTGAGTTTAAAAAAACGATACATTAGGGCTCCTGGGTGGTTCAGTCAGTCAAGCGTCTGACTCTTAATTTCAGCTCAGGTCATGATCTATCCGTTAGTGAGTTCGAGCCCTATGTCGGGTTCTCTGCTGAGAGCATGGAGCCTGCTTAGGATTCTCTCTCTTCCTCTGCCCTCCACACCCTCTTGCTCAAAATAAACTTAACAGAAATAAAAATAAATTAAAAACAATACATTGAGGACACTGGCTTTATGGCAATATTTAAATAATCTATATTAATGTGATCTTTGTTATATAATAAGTGCTTGGAATATAATAAGATGAGCATTCTGATTATACTAATAAATATACTGAAATATACTGATTATACTAACAAATAGCAGGAAGGATACTTTCAAAGTAGTAATTTCTGGTTTCTAGGATGCAACACATAACACTGGTTAGTGATGAGCTTCCATAAATTGAACGTCCTCAACACAGGATGACAAAGTTCTAAGGCACGTCTTTGTTTCTAATGGATGCTGTGATTCTGACCATGTGCCCTTCTCCCCCGCCCCATCAATCTGCTGAAACATTTTTCAGTTCTTTCCAGTTACGTGTGAAAGTACAATTTTTAAATGCTCCTGAAAGTAAAAAATTTACGACCCAAATTCCTAAAATGAATCACCAAAATGCTGGATCCAAGAGACTGGTAACTTTGTGTATCAGGAAACAAAAACCAATCTGAGTGAGTCATCTCTGTGATCAGAGATAACAACACAGCCACAGCCAGAGCTTGGCGCAAACAAATGGCTACAGCAATCGTATGCCAGCATCTCGTGTTTAATGGTTTCTCACATTCGAATGCATCAGTCAGCTCTGTGAAACCAGGAAGTGGAACCCAGGATGCCACATAAATAACAAACACATTCTCCTGAGTTTGGTGTATCTTACCATTCAGCTCTAAGTCTATGTCCATTTTGGTAGATAAATAAAAATGAAAGTGTTATTTTATCAAGAGGCAAACAGAAAGGTAAAAGCTAAGTAATATGACTGTGCTTCTGAAATGTTTCATAAGAAAATTTCAATATTTTTTTGGAAGCCTATTTCTTGATGCCTTTGATTGAAAATGAAAAAGGTGATAAGAAGTTGGCAATGCCTCAAAAACTCTAACAGAGAAAAGGGTAATAGGCTCTAGAAGTAGGAAAGCCTGCTGTCATCTGATTCTATGTATAATCCATATGCATGGCTCTTTCTCAGGTGCCCCAAGCTTGAAAGAGAAGTTGAGAAGGAAATGAATTTGTACCACGCAGCACTGCCCTCTAGATGCTACCCCTCGCACCCACTAGCAAACTCCTCTGGAGTGAAGAGATAAATGTTCTCTTCAACACCTGAACAGGGGATATAACACCGGGACCGAGCCTGCCCCGTGCTGGCCAGGCTCAACACAGGGCTTACTGCAGATACCCAGGCTATGGTTTTCAAAAGCAGGTATCTCCGATCACATCCGTTAGCAAGCAGAGTGCCAAGGAAACATTACTTAAACAATGGATGTGGACTTCCGCACCCAAGACAGAGGCACCTTCCTCTGAAACGTTGGAGACCACCTGGGGGCAATGGCAATAACCCTCAGGCCCCTGCTTTGACAAGACCCCCCCCCCCCACAAAGTAAAAAAAAAAAAAAAAAAACTATAGTTTCTGAAATAAGAACAAGTTATAATACCCCATAAGGCCCCCATACCCACCCCATTATTTCCAGGAAACACATGCTACCTCATAATGAAGGGAATGAAAGGTGCCATGCTGAGAGTGGAATAGGTGCCGTCCATCGGGGAAGGGTAGAGTCTCCCCAACACCAGCAGTAAGAGAAACATGCTTGGATGACGGTTTAGTTCTCCTGCATCACTGAAAGAAATTATTGTACATAAAATATTTAAAATTTAAGAGGTGCAGTACTTTCTTCAAACATTTTTCTCATTAAATAATTCTGAATATCAAGTGAGACTCTCTATGATCAGAAGATAGCTTTCCTTCTTTTCCCTCCGTTTACCTCATGTTTTCCTAATGTGCAAATAAGGAAGAGCTACCGGCAAAGCCATGGTTTGGGCTTTTGCACACGACTCTTCTCAAAGCTAACTGTTAATTTGTGTCTGTGTTTTGATTTGAGCTGTTCATACAGTAGAGAGGTGGCTGTTCCAGAATATGCAATGTGAAACGTTCAACAGCCAAATGTACTTATGAAAGCTTGAACAGTCACTTACTGGGGCCAGAAAAGCCTGTCTGTACAAATTACTCATGTGAGGAAATGTATCATAAACAGAAGTAAAATTCATTGATGTTACTTTGCTTTCCCATTACGGATAATTAGTATGAATTCATATCAAGTGCAAACACTGCTAGAAGAATAAAAAAGCCCATGTTCTAAGATGTCCATTCTAACAATTCCACCATCAGTACAGAATGTGATTGAAAGCACAATGGTAAACTTTGCTATCTGCCCTGATCGGACTGGAAGCCCTCTGAATGGCTTTATTTTATGTTTCCAGGGTCACTGGCCACCTTTGCTCAGGTGGGCTGGTACCATTTCTGATCACAGGTGACCAGATTAGTCAGCTATTTGCTTAAGGTCACAATGGTCAACTGTAGCAGGCCAGTAAGAAAAAAATGGCAGGTGTTTGTGACAGCAAACTCAGTACGTAAACACACAGATTTTTATTTTTTTTAACTTTTTTTAAAATTTTTAAGTTTATTTATTTATTTTGAGAGAGAGAGAAAGAGAGAGAGAAAGAGAGAGCACGAGCAGGGGAGGGGCAGAGAGAGAGGGAGACAGAATCTGAAGCAGGCTCCAGGCTCTGAGCTGTCAGCACAGAGCCCGATGTGGGGCTTGAACCCACCAACCGTGAGATCATGACCCAAGCCAAAGTCGGACACTTAACTAACTGTGCCACCCAGGCACCCCACCCCCCTTTTTGATAGTACCATCCTGCCCGGTGTGAAGGGGCATCTCACTGAGGTTTTGGTTTGCATTTCCTAGATAACCAGTGATGCTGAGCATCTTTCCATGTGTTTATTGGCCATTTGTAAACACATAGATTTTTAAATATCATGGGAAGAAAATTATTTCTAGAAGAAATCACCATGTGCTTCTAAGAAGCTGGTTCCTGAAAAAACAGTATTATATTTGATAAGACAATATAAAACAGGATTTTAAAAATATAAAATATAGTATAAAAACAGGATTTTATACAACTTTTCAGGTACAGGAGTACTGTAGAGAATCTGGCAACATGATGTAATAAAGAAGTAGTTTTAAAAAATCCATCTATGTTACAAGGAAGGAGGGGATTAAAAACTGTTGCCTGGAGGGAAAAAATCTCGATGAGTGAAGTAATTCACTTCCTTGATCTTACTGTGTCCCACCCTATTCTCTTACCTGTCCACAGTATTAGCTACAGCTTCCAACTGCTGGAGAAGAAAAGGATAGAGTTCTGGGAAACGAGAAAAAAATTCGCTTCCTGTCATTCTGTAGAGGGAAGAAAAAAGAAATTACTATCATTTATTTCCTCTGATTTAATGATAAAGTTTTTTTATTCTATTTAAAGAAAGATAACCAAGATCATGCATGTGAATATTTAATGAAACAAAAGTTAAGAACAAAACCTTACCTTAAGAATTTAACAATCAAACAAAACATTTAATTTTGATTTTGGAAGTGTTCTTAACACATGGACTTTTCTCTCAAAATTTAAGATTATGTATATTCACAAATATTTGATATTAAATTCTGTTGGGGAAGAAATAGGTAATTTGTGCAAATGCTGTTTCCACAACTGATGTGGACTATGAATAGAGTCAACACCTGGTTGGCTGAGGTTGACTTGGCTTCCATAATAAGGACAGATCTAGAACAGGTTTCTCCAAGCTGGCACCAGTGACATTTTGGACCAGACAATTTTTTGTTGTGGGGTACTGTCATGTGACGGTAGCATGTTTAGCAGCCTCCATGGCTTCTACCCACCAAATACCAGTAATACAATACCGCCTCACCCCCGCCCAGTTATGACAATCAGAAATGTCTCTGGACAATGTGAAATGTATCCTGAGGGGCAAAATGGTCCCCAGTTGAAAACCACTGGTCCGGAGTATGGGTATCAGAAGCACAGACTTGGTGTGTATGGTTCTGGATACCCAATCCCAGCTGACTCCTGTGAGGATTACCTTTCCATCTTTATACTCTTGAATTCTGACAAGATCATTCAATCGGGTTTCACAAATGCTTATACTCATGTAACCCACACTTCTATGAAGACTCATAAAATTTCCATCATCTCAGAAAGTTAGCTTGTGCCCTCTCCCAGTCAACTCTCAATACCCAAAACAACCAATAATTTGATTTCTATTACAACTTGGTTTTGTCTATTCTAGAATTTCGTATAAATGTAGTAATACATAACCTAAGTTTTTTGCGTCTGAGGCCTTTTTCAGTCAGCATAAAGTTTATCCATGGTATTTGATGCAACAATTGTATGATTCTTTTTTTGTTGAGTAGTATTCCGTTGTATGAATATACAGGTTTGTTTACCTATTCTCCTCTCAACAGAAATGGGCTATTTCCATTTGTAGGCTATTATGAATAAAGCTGCTAGGAACATTCTTATACAAGGCTTTTGTCAACATCTGTTTTCATTTCCCTTGAATAAATATCTGAAAATAAAATTTCAGCATATCTAACATTCTAGGACAGTTTTCCAAACTGACAGTTTTCCAAAATAATTATAGCATTTTATATTCCCATCAACAATAAACAAGAGTTCTAATGGCTCTACATCCTTTCCAACTTTTGCTGTTGTCTTTCTTTTTTTTCACATTAGCCATCCTAGCCGGTATATAGTGGAATATCCCTGAGACTTTGACTTACATTTCCTTGATGACTAATGATGATACTGAACACTCTTTATGTGCTTTGGCTATTGACATGGTCTTTTGTCAAGTATCCAAGATTTTTGTCTATTTTTATATTAGGATGCTTGTTTCTTTTGCCATACAAGTGCATTACATGTACTTTTTCTTAGTTTGTGGCTTGCCAATTTATTTTAATAATGTCTTTTGATGAGTAGAAGTTTTCAGAGCAATAACTGAATCAATTTTTTTCTTTTATGATTCATGCTTTCTATGGCTTAAGGAATCTTTGCCTATCCCAATATCACAAAGATATTCCGTTTTTCTCTAAACGTTTTATACTTTTAGCTTTTATCTTGAGGTCCATGATCCATCTTAAATTAATTTTTGTGTATGGTGTGAGGTACAGGCAGATTCTCTTTTTCTCTTTTTCAGATTTATTTTTTTTTATAGTTGACATACAATGTTACACTAGTTTCAGGTGCAAAATTCTTTTTCTTCTACATTGGTGTATCATAATTTTAATAGGGAGATGCCGTAAGAAAAGATACAGGCCTTAAATAGGAGAGATGCACCAAGTTCATGAACAAGAAGATTCAATATTTTTTTTAAAAAAAGATTCAATATTATAAGGAGGAAATTCTCACCAAATCCAATGTAATTCCAATAAAAATAATAATTGTGCATGTGTATGTGTGTAACTGGACAAGCAGGTTTTAAAATGTATATAGATGCATCAAGGGCCAGTGGTTGCAAAGATAATCTTGAAGAGCAAGGAGGGAGGACTCACCTAACCAAGTAGTGAGAAATATTATAAAACTTTAGTAATCAGGACACTGTGGTGACAAGTAGGCCCAAAATCAGAATCGAGAGCACAGGAGCAGACACGCATATGCACGAGAACTTGACTTCTGAAAGGGCTGGTGCCACAGATGGTGGTACTGTAAAGATCACCAGGGCTCTGACAACCAAGTATCCACACAGACAAGATTAAAACTGGATCCCAACCTCCCACTACATACAGAATTAAATCCTTGCGAATTCAAAACTTAAAAGGCAAAACTGCCAAACCCATTAAGAAAACTGTAGAGAATAGAATTTATTAAACAAGACCCAAAAGCATCAACTAGTAGGAAAAATTTCTATATTCAACTGCATCAGTTAATAGTTTTTAAAATTTTTACACCAAAAAAAGAAAAAAAAGCACAAATAAAAACACAAAATAACACATGTACAAAGCACTTTTGACAGAGAAGTAGTATCAAACATTACGGAATAAAAGAGACTAAGAGACTTAGCTGACTTTTGAGGCCAAAAAAAGACTAAACACAACTTGCGGCCTTTGTTTGGATCCTGATTCTAGCAAACCAATTATAAAAAAACATTTCTCTTTTTTTTCTTTTAATTTTTTTTAATGTTTATTTACTTTTGAGAGAGAGAGACAGAACGTGAGTTGGGGTAAGGGTAGAGAGAGAGGGAGACAGAATCTGAAGCAGACTCTAGGCTTAGAGCTGGCAGCACAGAGCCTGATGCATGGCTCGAACTCATGGACTGTGAGATCATGACCTGAGCTGAAGTCGGCTGCTTAACCAACTGAGCCACGCAGGCACCCCATAAAAAGACATGTCTAAGACAATTAGCAAAAGTTGAAGATCAAGGAATTATTAACTTTGTCAGATGTGATAATAGTATGGTGGTATTTCTTTTTAAACTCTTATCAAATCAGTCATGCATCCTGAAGTATTTACAGGAAAAAAAATGACAGAATGTCTGTGACCTCCTTCTCAGGACAAGAAATGGACAAATTAAGATTGGCACAATGTTGGGGGCGCCTGGGTGGCTCAGTCGGTTGAGCGGCCGACTTCGGCTCAGGTCATGATCTCGTGGTCTGTGAGTTCGAGCCCTGCGTTGGGCTCTGTGCTGACAGCTCAGAGCCTGGAGCCTGTTTCAGATTCTGTGTCTCCCTCTCTCTGACCCTCCCTCGTTCATGCTCTGTCTCCCCCTGTCTCAAAAATAAATAAAACGTTAAAAAAAAAAAAATTAAAAAAAAAAAAAAAGATTGGCACAACGTTGATAAGCGTTGAAGTTAAGTGCTGGATGTGCAGGGGTTAGTTAAACTATTCTTTTCTTTTTAAATATTTTAAAAATTCCCATAATAAAAAGGTTTTAAAATGATGGAAGTAAACATTTTATTTGCCAAGCCACAAGTGGAGAGAAAATGTGTAATGCATGTAACCGAGAGTTATATAGTTAGTATTAGACTATGTGAAGAACTCCAGTGAAACCAGTAAGTTAAAAGACAAACAACTCAATGTAAAAATGGTGAAACCTGTTAAAACATAATTCAGAGAAAATAAACATTAGTGGCCAATAAACATAAGATGCTCAATCATACTGAGCAATTGGCAAAAATTGAAAAATCCAGTATCAAGTATTGGAACTCTTAGACAATGTCGATGGAAACAAAAATTACTACAACAATTTTAAGAATAATCTGGCATTTTCTTGGAAGCCACGGATGTGTTTAGCCAGTGATTCACAAATGCTATTTCTAGGTAAATGGCCTAATAAACTCTTGGACATGGGCACCAGAAGGCTCGTACAGCATATGCATAGCAGCCATATGTCTATCAATAGCAGAGTGATTAACTGTACACTCACACAATGGGTTACTGTAGAGCAGTAAATCTCAATGAACTACAGATGTATCAACAGATGTATCTCAGGAACATAATGTTAAGTGAAAAGAGCAAGTTAAAGAAGAATACAAGCAATATAATCCTTCTATGCAGTTTACAAGAAAGCACTAAATAATACATTGCTTAGAGAAATAAATTTAAGTGATAAAAAAAATGAAAAGCAAAGAAGTAAGTAAAATAAAATTGGCAAAAGTAATCAATCACTTCTCCAAGAGGGAAAAGAAAGGAGATGGAATTAGGAAGGAATATATAAGGGGCTTCAAAAGAAATGCTCCATTACTTATACCCCTAAAAGCGTTTGTTGCATAGTTACTTACTCTTTATAGCTTATACACACTATATAAATTTTCTTTTGTACCTATTTCACATTCAGTAAAACCAATTTTTTTATAAAGAAGAGAAAATCTTCACTCCCTTCCAAATTATAGATCATTTATTGGACATCTGTGCAAAAATATGCTCACTTTTTTTAATTAGATGTTTTTGTGGAAAAAAATAACAAACACAAATGTTAAAAAAAAAAAAAACCCACAGACACACTAGACCCCTCAGTGTCCCTCCTCACAGACAACTATGCAAAAGCATCTCTGCTTTCCTTTTAAAAAATTTGTTTATACAAGTACTTACTTTCAGTTTAGCCCTTTTCCCCCCAGCAAATGCGCATATTATACATACAGTCACGCCCCTTGATTTTTTTTTTTCATTTAAACTCTACCTGAGAAATCATTCAATATCAGGCACACTGTTCTATTTCTTTCCATTCAATGGCTGCAGAGTAATCCATTGTATGTTGACTGTAATTGATTTCAAACCTGAATGATAGGCTTTTTGGTTGTGAAGTTACTTTTACAAACAATGACATGTAAATTTCCTTGTTAATAAATTGCAAACCTGGGGTTTGCAGGGTCAGTGTTTTATACAGGGAGACCACAAAAACATTCCGCTACAGGCCACTGTTACATTCTATAGTACCTCTAAGCAAAACTGGTCAGGAAACTCCTCAGTTTCCATTTTTAGTGGTCACTTAAAACTTTATATGAATTAAATATTGAAATCCCTGCATACACTAGCCCATACAGAATCTCTCCATCTACACCACAAGGCCTGGTGGATATGTCTTCTTGAGGAATCAATATTTCCAGGGGAGTAAGCCACTCCTTAATGGTCTGATATCGCTTGGTTGTGTCAGAAAGAGAAGTATTCTCATGTAAGCAGACCATATGATTGCATCACCATGATCTAGAAATTGCTTTGGTAAATAACCGGCTCTGCTGACCACAAATACTGCCAGAGAAAAGGGCCGTGGAGCTACTATTCTCCAACTATAGTCATTGTTTTCATTGAATTAAAACTAATTGTTCCAAACAGCAAATTACCTCATTCAGTTACCTTAGCAGGTATTTATCAACTTGTCTATGTTGCAGAATATATGAAGAAGGTACGTTATTCAAAGTTAAACATTTGGTGAATGTTTTAAGTAACAGTTTTGTTCTTAATAACTTGCTGGGTTTTGACTACATCTTTAAAAAAATATTCTGTTTAAAATTATTGCGCCATGCTTGATGATGTAGGACTTTGAAGCACCAATTATGCATCTGACAGGGTTTAAGAAAAACTGAAATTATTTTCTAAGGAGAATTCTGACCTTGCTCAGGTACTCTGAGCACATAGGAGTTGCTTTCTATTCTAGCATTCTCAGACTTCTCGAAACTTGTTAAGAAAATGTCAACTCTTTCTGACCAGGGCTCCAATTCACTGCAAATGCAGAAGAGTTAGTACTCACCGGATTAGCATCATCTCAAGTCTGCATCAGCCAAGGGCTACTAACGAGTTGGCTAAATGTGTACAGAGTGCTGCCTGAAGGATATGCGATATTAACAATTCTCATGTATTATAAAACAGAGCCTCAAGAGGTAAGGTGTAGGAGGATATCAGAATTGTCCAAGGGGCTTATTCAAACTTCACTCACTACTGATTCTCAACTACACAAAATGCCTACGGTTCATGGGCACCTCATAGGTTTTGTGCTGCCTGTAACCTATAGCTTTATTTTAAAAGGCCAAAATCACGAGACTATTTCAGTCCATATGTGAATCCAGGAACATGTGAGTCTTACCTCTCATTTCTACTTCATCAAACCTGTAGTATGATCATATTTTTCTCAGGATAGTAGCAAATATTTTAAGTACCTACACACTTCATGTTAAGCACTGTGCTAGGTCCTATGGAAGATAGTAACAATATGAGATAGTCACTGCTCTTGGGGCTTAAGATCTGGTTAGGAAGACAAGACACATGCATAGACTACAACTAACAAGGTAGGGCAAGCCAGTTTAAGGGTCAAATAACTGAAGCTTACAGTAACAGTGGAGTTGGGAAAGATATCACTGGGAGCCGGAGAGGTTAGGGAATGGTTTGTGGGAAACGTGGAAACCAAGATGAGTCCTGAAAAATTGGTAAGAATGGATTAAAACAGAGAGAAAACAGTATGGAGAGGGTGGGTTAGTACAGGATCCCACTGGGTAGATACACTGGCTGGACGAATCGAGGAATTCAATGACATGTGAAGGTAGAAAAGACAGGATGGCATACAAGTTTTTAGAAATGTTAATGCCGGGGCGCCTGGGTGGCGCAGTCGGTTAAGCGTCCGACTTCAACCAGGTCACGATCTCACGGTCCGTGAGTTCGAGCCCCGCGTCGGGCTCTGGGCTGATGGCTCAGAGCCTGGAGCCTGTTTCCGATTCTGTGTCTCCCTCTCTCTCTGCCCCTCGCCCGTTCATGCTCTGTCTCTCTCTGTCCCAAAAATAAATAAACGTTGAAAAAAAAAAAAAAAAAAAAAGAAATGTTAATGCCAGACTAAGCAGCTTTGCCTGTGTCTTAGAGCCATCGAAAGTTTCTGAACAGCAGAGAGATATGTCAAAAGAAGATAGGCTGGACTAGAGAGAGGGTAGAACACGGTGACCCAATGGACCCACTGGACATTCACTGAATGTATCTTTTCACCTCAACCAGAGCATAAACATCTATAGGTAAGAGACCATATTCATACCTCCTTGCATCGCTCTTCATACAAACCACAATTCTACGTAAACACTGGATGACTGGTAAATATTCTGGCCATGAATGAGTAAGTCGTATTAGCCAGAGAAGAAAAACATTCTAATATAGATGCCCTCAAACCTACGCGTTATGAATTTTTTCTTTTCTCTGGGACTGAAACCCACCCAACTGACACCTAACTACCCAACCAACTTCAACACAATTTATCCTAATCAAGGAGAAAAGGAATTATTACTAAGGTGGCAACAAATTAAAAGTTTCTTAAAGTGGATCACTAGCTGTATCTAAGGACATTCAAAATCATGATCTGAATTAATAAACTGAGTATCCTGCCAGGGCTTGAAATTTCTGAAACACAAATATATAAAGCTTGTCTCACTCATTTGCAAACAGTTCAATTCTAGTTCACCCATATAAGAAAACAGGCTGATAGGTCATCTCCACAAATATAGCAAGGCCTGGGGGTAAATTCTCCAGTGACAGGCATTTCAAACCTGTTCATCTCTGTGGCCAGAAACTAGCCTGGCAACTTTATGGAAACAAAAGAAGCAATGACCAAAAAGGAAAAACAGAATCTCTGTAAATTCAAGCTTCTAGGAAGACAAAAGGAGACCACCAAAACACCAAAAACAGACAGACAAAGGTGAAAACAAAAAAGCTGGGATAGAGAGTGAGAAGAAAGCAGCTTTAACCTTGGGACTGTCAGACTCTACAAAAGGGGAGTTATTCCCCATCTCGTCAGGTAAGAACTATGCAGGCACGACCCCTGAGAGGCCCTTGGGGAAACACAGGAGCTCCTTGAGGGAATCCACTTGCCCAGCACCACGAATAAGGTGCCAAGAGCACAGAGTGGTTGTGAGCTGCCCCAGGGCACTGCTCCTCCGAGTCATTGAGTGGTAGGCTCTCCCAGAGCCCAGCCCAGGCTATGAACAAAGCAGGCAGACAACAGAGGTTTACTGAATGAATGAAAATGCCTGCCCAGCACTGTTTTGTTTTATTTTAAAAGCTTTTTAAAAATTAGTCTAGCCCTACTTGTTCATTGGGGAAAAATTAGATAGTAAAGGGTAATGCAAGGAAAAATCTGAAAACCACCACAAACTCACCACTCAAATATAGCTGCTGGTCTATTCTGTTGTCTGTCCACCTACACCTTTCTCCTCCTCATACATTCTTCTATAATCTGCTTTTTACACTCAACACTGTTTCAACAACACTGTTCCATGTCAGTATGAACCCATCTGAATATAGTAGCCTCAGTGTGGTATACTCTCTGTGCTTTTCCTACGTTCGAACATACATCTTGGGCACTGACCCAGACACCGGCCCAGAACAACTCGTCCCCATCCTGCTAAGCCACATGTGGAAGGCAGTCCTGACTCCAGCTACCTTCGGAGCTTCCCTTGGCCTGCGCATTCCACATCCAATTTTGGTAATGCCAAGGGTCTAGTTTTTGAGAGCCTCTGAGCTTTCGCTGTTTTGGCGGGCTTTGAATCCCCCCTGCCATCTAACAGCCACGGAAAATCTCAGTTGAATCAAGCTTCTCTATCTCTTAGAGACCCTGTCCTAAGATCTGCCACACGTACGGAAGTTGAAATGCCAGAAACACATGCTTCTGAGCTTAACAAAAGCATCCTGATAAAAATGATGATGCAATGAAAAGAAGAATTTGGTGAAATGTGCTACAAGTAAAACGGAGCTATCTCCATCCCTTAATTCCTACATACAGATCCCCTATCATTCTGAATCATCTCAGGAACAGGGATCAAGAGAGTAATGTACAAAGGTATAAAGAGAGAAAGCTTGCAAAGGCAAGCAAAAACATGCAGAATAAGGAACTCCATAGTAAACAGCAGCAAAGGCATAGCTTGTGCCTGGTTTTTAAAAAAACAGGACTTATTCACAGGCCATGGAGTAAACACCATAAACCTGGTTTCATTAGATGAAAACAAACGCTGAAGGCAAAAGCTTGGTGGTTTTCAGTCGGTTTTTCAAATGGGAACCCAATAAACTATTAAAACCTAGCTACTCCCCAGATTCTGGCCTATAAAACCACTCTAGAAGAGAGAAAGCAGCTCAGGGCCTGTGTCTCCTTGCCACGGTGATTGCTGATAAAAAGAACAAACGCATCTTAAGAAAAACAGTACCCCCAAATGGAAACAAACCTACAAAGAAGACAAAGCACACACACATTTCAAAGGATGGGCAAATGCAAACTAATAAAACAGAAACAGCTAATAAAGAAGAAATCTGGGCTTGGAACCCTACCAGGAGGACCATCCATTTCTGACTCTGTTCCTAGAATCCTCTCTCCGCCACTGAGCGGGCCTGACACCACCATTTCTCCTTCGAGTAGTGGTCATTTAAACAGAATGAGTGATTGGACCGAACAGATGTCAGAGGCCCCAAGGTCAGAATCTCACACCCAGCAAGCACTTGTGATCCTTGCAATGGTTCCACCAGGAAGTCCTGTTACTAAATTTCAGGCAAACCATGACGGAAATTAAAGGAAAGGCATCTTCTTCAGGGCCTCTGCTCTGAGTGCACAGACTCTGACCAGGTCTCCTGCCAATCTCATGTCTCTTCCTATCCTCCGTAGATAGCCATGAAATGCTTGGACTTCTTGAATGTTTCCCTAATCCTTCCCTTCGGGAGCTGCTTTTCAGGTGGAGAATCTCCTTAAGCCCAAAGTCAGCCATCACTATACTATACACATGGAGGGAAGTGGAAGAGCCCTGCCGTTCTCCTTGTAGGAATCCCTGGCCCAGTGGTGGACCTAAAAATACATTGCTACCCATCACACAGCCAGATGATCAGTAAACACGCATCTCCTGAATTCCTTGTGTGTGCAAGGTCCCATCTGGGCAGCTTACATGGATTTTTTTTTTTTACACTAGAAATTTTTTTCTTGGGAAATGCTCTTTTTTAAATCCCATCATCTATAAAATCTCAGAATCGGTCCACCTTCAACAACTAATTTGATAGTCACTTTCTAAACAGTTTGTGGTAGACTGTTCACAAAGATGGCCAGCAATAATTCCTACTACCTGCACTACATGTACATGCCTCCCTCCCTTCAAGAGGTAGGGCCTATTTCCTCTCCCTGTGACTCTAGACTAGATCAACTCAACAGAGGGCAGCGGAGGTGATGCTGTACCAGTTCCGCCTCAAGCTTCAAGAGGTACACCAGCTTCTGCAGTCACCGTCTTGAAGACTTGACTTCTGTGCTACCCACACCTCCCCCTGCCCGGTCATTTACCCCCCAGCTGAGGTTCCAGACGTGTGAATGGGAAACCATCTGGGTTCCTCCAGTCCCAGCTGAGGTCTCAGAGAATGCAGTCACCTGAGTGATCCAACGTGACACCACATGGTGAAGCTCAACCAGCCGAACCCAGCCAAAACCACTGAACCGTGAGAAATGATGAGCTGTACTTGAGTCCACTATATTTCGGGGTGTTTGTTATGCAGCAACAGGTTACTAAAACACAGGACCGAGTTAGACTCTGTGGAAAAGGTAATACTAAATAAAAGGGATGCTGACATCAAGGAACATACAATCTAACCTGATTACTACAGTTATTCTCTCACAGCTCTGGCAGCCAGAAAACTGCATCAATAACATGGCCCAAAGTCAAAGTGCCAGCAGGCCACCTCCAGAGGCTCTAGAGGAGACCCTGATTCGTACCTCTTCTAGCTTCTGGCAGCTGCTGGCCTCCCTTAGCCAGTAGCTGCGTGGCTCCAATCTCCAACTCTGTGGCCACACTGCATTCTCAGACCTGTCTCACACTGTCTCTCAGACCTGCGCCTGCCTTCCTCTCATCCATGATTGCACTAGAGTCCACCCGAACAATCCAAGATAATCACCCCACTGCAAGATCCTTAATTTAATCACATTGACACAGACCTCTTGTCTTTACCAAGTAACACTTACAGGTTCCAGGGATTGGGACTCATGGGTGGGGGGATTATTCTGCCTATCTATCACAACCGCCAAAATATAAAAGCTAAAGTACTAAGGGGCAAGAATGAACATAAATGATTTATTCCAAGGCAGTGGTTTTCCAAATCTCAAAGCAAAGGACAACTTTTTTCAAATATAATTCCTATATTTGAAACAAAACAAAACAAAACGAATCCAGAACTGTTCTGGTTGAAGCAGGCTTGAGGTGAGTGATGATCACCTTGGCCTCCCTTATCCTTAGCAAGCACAGGCCCTGATACACCTCTGTGGACTTGAGAGGCACACTTTACAGTCTGAAGGCTTTAGAAGACGAAGTCCACATTCCTCACCCCCTTCCTTCCTATTATCCCCATTGTTCCAACCTCTTTAGCTAAAGAAGCACACTCCGTGCACCACCACTCACTATTCCCTACAATACCGTTGCTTTATCAAACATGTTTCAACTCTGTCTCCTCTCACTAGGAAGTTCGCTCCTTGAAACCGAAAGTTGTCTTGTTTCTTCTCCAACCCCAACACCTAGAGTGGTGCCAGCACCTAGGAGGCACTCAGGAAATACCTGCTGCCTTCTGAATGTTTTCTCAGGGCTCCCTCCACAAATCGTGCCCCCAATTAACAATGGGCTATCTTCTTTTCAACCACAGGAGTCCTATCCCCATCAGGCTGACTCTATAAACCGTGCAGGATTACAGACATTCTTATTTGATAATTCTAAATTTTTTAAAAATTTTTATTTATTTTTGAGACAGAGAGAGACAGAGTGTGAGTGGGGGAGGGGCAGAGAGAGAGGGAGACACAGAATCTGAAACAGGCTCCAGGCTCTGAGCTGTCAGCACAGAGCCCGATGTGGGGCTCGAACCCACGGATCGTGAGATCATGACCTGAGCTGAAGTCAAACGCTTAACCGACTGAGCCACCCAGGCGCCCCCTTATTTGAAAATTCTAAAGAGCATCGTATAAGCATTAATCCCCTAGTTAAGCATATGCACTCAACATGCAAACAGTTCAAACAGTGCTGAAACTGCCTCATCCAAAACGCGAGCAAGAAATCACCTAGAAATTTCTTTTACTCATTAACAATATACTAATTTAGCATAAGGTCCAATATTTCAAAGTAAGTTTTCTGGTTTCTATCCCTGTAATACTTTTGTTCTTTTAACTTTTTCAAGATCCTACTCTAAACTTTATAGACATTTTCACTAAGGCTAGTATTAATTGGCCAGTTTGTATTATTAAAATGAAGGGAAGGTGCCAACAGAGTTCCAGCCTTCAAGGAACATATTAGAACTAGAAGGACTCTCAGAGAAGTCTGTTATTCTGATCATTTAATCTCACAGATGAGGAAACTGATGTCCAAAGGAATTAAGGGAGTCTCCCAAGATCAAAATACAGGTTGGGAGGAAAGTGCAGGCCTAGAACCCAATTCTCTTGTTCTGCAATCTAGCCACCAGACTTTTCAGGGTTTCTATTACACAGGGAACCCAACCATCCCTGTGCGAGGCATCTGCATAACAAGCAGAGGACCCTGTGGCCCAGACAAGCCAGTTTTCAAAGGAGTGCATGTCCCGCCATTGGGTCAGACAGCCATCTCTCCATTGCTGTCAATCAGCCTGGTCAAGTTAGATTAAGGTTCCCAACTTGAGCTTCCACTCCCATGCACTGAGCCAGGCCCACCCACCGACTTTAAAGGGAGTAGATGAACAGGCAAACTGCCAGCTAAACTAATCTTTCAAAATCTATCCATCTGCTCCTACAAAGCATTTTCAGAGATCACGGGACGACAGATCTTCCATTTGGTCTAATAAGTCTCAAGTCTCTCCTGTATTCAAATTAAGAGAATCTTACTAACACATTATAACAATACCTCTAACCACCCTCCACGCAACCCCCAAATCAAAAACAAAAATAAAAACCAAAAAAAACCTCTAACTCTCATGCAAATCAAACCAGAAAAGAGGATATAAGAGGATATGGACTTATGTAGGCTCAATGCTTCTTTTTCCCCAGTGAACCCGTGTTGTTTGTAAGTTTGTGAGTGCTTAGGTCAAGGCTTATTTACAAGGAAAACAAAAACAAAAACATTTAGAAAAAACAAGTAGTCACCAGGCAAATGTTACACTCCCAATTAATACACAATGTTGTCCACAACTAAGTATGTTACCATGTCCGATGTACATTCTCCCAAATTCATACAGAGAAAGAATGAAATAAGACTCAGAACACAAAGTGTGATTTTCTTCTGCTGCAGAAGTATGGAAAAGAGTCTCCATTTGTGGCTGTCCATCCCAGACTGCAGGATTTAGTCTTCTCTCTGAGCAGCTGCCTGGAAGTACTCAAAAAAATGGGATAATTTTCAACAGATTGGCTGGATCTCCAGACAGAGAGGAGAAGCCAGCACTTGGCAGAGTTGCGAAAGGAACATTTTGGACATCTTAGCCATTTGTTTTTTGGAGAGCCAGAAAATTAATCTGGAATAAGTATAACTCATTATTGTTATTATTATTAAAAACCCTAACCTCTGGCTCCTGGGGTTGGCAGCAGGAAGCATGATGGTTTCTATAGAAATGCAAATGAAATTTATTAAACTAGACATTCCAAGATCAGGATCCTGTGTTTGGTGTTCTCACGAATGCTGGTTTTTTTAAAGTACTCTGAAGTTACTAGGCTGCCATCTCTTTACAGACCCTGGAAAGCCATCTGCTTGGCCCTGGGAGTAGGCTGTACATTGAGATCACACAGAGGCAGACTTTCAACACGGCTGGGAGCGATTCCCTTCCATGCGTGTTTCCCCTTACCAGCCAGACCCAAAATCCTTCAAAGGCTGAGGCTGTGTTTGCTACTTCAACTGTATCTCCTACAGCACCTAGTAGAGGAGACAGACATAGCATACACTTCCTATATTTTAAAAAATAAATGAAGGACTAAGTCATGTCTCTTTTCTTCCCTCCTTTTAAGTTATATCCTATTGATTACAATTAATGTATACTTTTTTTTAAAAAAATCAGACAATACGCAGAGTAAATAAGAAATTTCACCCTGCCCCATTCTAGACCTTTCCTACACACATATAAAAACATTAAAATTATACATGGAATATACACAGTTGTTTTGGAGGAGTGGCAGACATTGGTGTGTTGAACAAATGCTGTTTGGGAACCTGCTTTTTACAAAATATTTAGGTGCTCCTCTCACTTATGTTCTGGAAGTAGAAAGGAAAAAAAAAAATCTAGTTTTCCCTGTCCTTAACTAAAAAAACGTTTTGAATGAAAGTACATTCCTACTACCTTATCTCCACATTGGAACAATAGTCTAGCTGACTAAAGAGTACGAAGAAGGAAATCGCATGACTTCAGAATTTTTAAGGTAATGCTCCATTAACTTCTTTCATCTAAGTCCGTGGCCATTCTGATTCTTAATTCTCTATATGTGAACTGTTTGGGGTTGTTTTTCTCTCTCTTCAAAACTGAAGACACTGAATGATGATGTGTCCCGGTGTGGGTCATTTTCTATTCATTGTACTGGAACTCGCATCCTTTACTTCTAGGAAATTTTCCTGTGCTAGTATTTCTTTGACAATTTCCTGCCCTCAATTTTCTCAGCTCTTCTATAAGATGGATATTTAACTTCCTGAAATAACCTAATTTTCTTATTTTTTTCTCTCCCACATTCCATCCCTCTTGCTCTCTTTAGTTTTACCTCTGAAAGAGTTACTTTACTCTGTCTTCCATCCTATGTATTGAAACTTTTATTTGGGTTATCATATTTTTAAATTTCTTGAGCTCTTTCTTATTCTCTGGTTGCTCCTTTAAAGATACCATCCTGGGCGCCTGGGTGGCGCAGTCGGTTAAGCGTCCGACTTCAGCTCAGGTCACGATCTCGCGGTCCGTGAGTTCAAGCCCCGCGTCAGGCTCTGGGCTGATGGCTCAGAGCCTGGAGCCTGTTTCCGATTCTGTGTCTCCCTCTCTCTCTGCCCCTCCCCCGTTCATGCTCTGTCTCTCTCTGTCCCAAAAATAAATAAATGTTGGGAAAAAAAAAATTTTTTTTTAAATAAATTAAAAAAAATAAAGATACCATCCTGTTCTTAGTTCATGTAATCAATTTTATCTTATTTCTCTGAGAATATTAACTTTTTTTTTACATTTTCTTCTGTTCCCTATATTATGTCTGCTTCTATGTAATCCTTTCAAAAAAAAAAAAACAACTCTATTCTTTTCCTAATACTGGTTATAATTTTAGATGGCAGCTGTTTGATTGTAGTACTTCTCTCCCTGTTACACAAATACACACATACACACATGTACTCCAATGCAAAGAGTAACTCTAGTATTGAAAACCAGAAACCTGAAATTCTATAATGTGTCAAACAAAGGTTATAGACAGGTCAACAAAAAGAAGGCACAAATGATGACCACTTGGAATAAGCAACATGGCAGAAGGGTATTTTTATTCAAAGGACAGGTCTGGTTTATACTCATCCACAGAAGCTTTTCATTGTATCAATCTAAAGAACACTAATTCTAAAATAAAGAACACCAATTCTAAACACAAAATGTTTCACTTAAAAGATTTTTCCCTTCTTTCCAACTCGGCTATGACTCTAAAGAAACAGAGGCACAATAGTTATTAAGGAGGCAGGAAATCCTTTCAGCTAACCAACTTTTACATAGTGTTCCTTATGGTCAAAATGTTGACCACAGTGTGGTAACTCTTTTTTGACTCTATGACCTTATTACTAAGACCATCAATTAAACTCACCGTTATTTGAGCAGAGGAACTGCTTGAATGCCAAAAGACTACTTACTCCACAGTGCTATTTAACCTTTCCCAACAGAGGCTTCTTAAAACTGGGAGTTTGGTAAAATGTTTCACCTAACCTTGCAAAGATACATCCCAATAAATATTTGAAGTATATAAATACCCCCAAGTAAAGTCTTAAAAATGTGTATGACTCCCCAATGTTAAGCCAAATACTCATCTTAATTATATAATCACATTTAAAGTAAAGTAATGCCGTGAGTCTGACAAAGGTAATAATATGCCACATAAACTTAGGTAGTTCAAATATTCATTATCTGCCTATATTAAGCCTATTTCCAATGCCAACATATTTTTTTTATAATATGCACAGCGTAATATTTTAGAAAAGGCTGCTACTACATTCTAGAGTACAATTTGAGACCATATTCCATTTATTATTTATTCTGTGGTGGAGTGGGAATGAGGATACACAATGTACAGAAAGAGCAAAGATTTGGAATCAGCTAGACCAGACCATCACTACTTATTGGCAGTGTAACCTTGAATGATTTGTCCAACTTTGCTGAGCACCTTTCTGTTTTGTTTTCTATAAAATGGGAATAATAGTTCCTACTCTTGTAGAGTTACTGTGAGAAATGAGATAATACATGGGCAAATCTAACACTGTACCTTCTCAACAAATTATACTTGCATTGTTCGTTGGCCTTGGCTCCTGCTACCCGGCCCTCTTTGTTTCCCTCCCCACGTTAAAGAGAGATGAAAGGAATAGAGAGGAGATTGGTATAAATTACCATTAAGGTCAACACACTTTGAGATTCTAAGATCCAAGAGTACCAGAGAACACAGGTCATTTTCATTCTTGCTATGCAAATAGCCTTTACAAATACATTAAGTGCAGGCATTTGGAAATATGGATAAAATCTGGGTTTCGCATAAAAAAATTAAGGTATTATTTTGAGTACATTAACACCTATACTTTGCAGTAATCATACACTGAATTATATATAAGAACCAAAGGCCAGGAAGAAAGCTATAAAATGAGATGGATAAATCTGTATGGGTAGAAAAAACACAGTTCAGGTGTCTAAACGTAAACATTCTCTCACACACACACACTCACGCACACCCACAGCCCCCCCATACACACATACCCACGCACACAGATGTGTGTGAGACAATGAAAAGGGCAGCATACAATGCTGTTCTCACACTCCTCTCACGTATTACAAGAAAACAGTATTTGTTTTTGATGTGTCCATTCTAGTGGCAACACCAGACACTTCCATAACTGAATATACACAGAAATAGCTGCAGATGCTTCAAAAAAAGTATATTTCATCCTTGGAAAATAATGCCATAGTTCTCATATAATCATTTGTGATTACAACAGATTGGCTAGCAGTTGAGTCTGTACGGAAATAATTTCAAGTCACTCTAATGGTTTTCCAGAAAGTCTCCAAATCTGCCAGAAAACAAGGAGCCTACAAAATGATTGATATAAAGCGTAAATAAAAACAACTAACTGAAGGAACAATTGATGATAGTTTTCATATGTAAATTCTGGCATTCCATCTTATTTTTAATTAATTCCATTAAATTGGTGTTTCATAGGTCAGAGGATTTTATGACTGCACACCAAAAATGTTGTTTATAAACCCACTTACAGGGAACTACCCACAAATATTTTCTAATACATTTTTTCCTTTTGTCCAATTCAAATTGTTATTGCTTCACTTTTTCCTTCTTTTAAGCCCAATGTTGTTCTTTTTATTTACTTCCACTTCCTTTCTTTGTCTTTCAACAAGAGGCAGTCCCTTATAAAGTCTATTCTAGTCTTTTTGGAATTCAGATAGCACCAAATTACTTTAATCTGCAAGTATGCTAAGGAAGAAAAGGGAGGGGGGAAAAGCCAGCAAAAGGAAGAAAAGGGAAGGGGGAAAAAAAGCCAGCAAACCAGGTGGTAGGAGATAAATATCCTTACATACACACAGAGCCTCATCACCTCTTCACCACCACCCCCCCCAACAAAATCCCATAAATAGGGTGGCCAAGGCTTATTTATAGAAAGGACAAAGGGTAACACAGGATAAAAATGAAAATACAGCCAAAGAAGCCTCTTAGTCTCCTCTGACCTAATTTAAATAGGGTTACTCAAGTTCATGGATCCGTAATGGATGATATTGCGAAACAAGACTGAATCCAAGAGTCATCATGGAAATACTGTTTTATTCTAAGGATGGACTGTATCATATGTTTTGTCCTAAAAGATATGACTCACAGGAAGCCCATGATTCCTTTTCCTTTCTTCCCTGAAATTTGAGCAAAACCAAAAAGGTCAAGGTGGGTGAGCCACACATCTAAAGTCCCATCCACTTCAATGGGTTGTTATCAGACGTGACTTAAGTAAGTCACCTAACTTCTGAGTCTCAGTTTCCTCATCTGTGAGGTAGGGATAATTATACCTAGCCCAACCACCTCACATGGCTACCATTCGGATCAAATGAGGTAAGAGATCTGAAAGCACTTTGAAATCACCAAGTTCTACTGATTCTACTTCCTCTCTCATTTGTGGTCCCTTCTTCCAATCACCATTGTCACTATTCCAACTCAGATCACCAACATTTTTTCCTAGGCTATATCAAATGGTTTACAAATATCAGACCACACAGGTGCCCAATGATGAGGAAAATGGAAAAGGGGGGGACGGGGGACAAAACAGGGCCATGTAATAAATTTTGCATAAAGCTACAACGTATTCCATTTAAATAGCTAACATTTATTTGAGACTCTCCTGTGTGTGTGGTGTGTATTTGTGCATATGTATGGTAAGATGTTCTTTATTTTATGAAATGATTCTCACAGGTGGGTTTTTTTTTAATGTCTTTACCCAAATGAAAAGGTCAGCAACTCTATTATATTGAGGCTCAAAATTTTAAAAAACATTTTTGCTGGCTCATGAAATCCAAAAGTCTGAGTACCACCAGTCTACATTATTCTAACAAACAAAACTATTCCAATAAACTGATCTCCCAGTCTTCAGCTTTTATTTCCAATCCAGCTACAGTGGGTTCTCTACACAGCAGCAAAAATGATCACACTGAAACAAATCTAGTCCTGTCGTGAGGCGCTTGGGTGGCTCAGTTGGTTGGGCGTCCGACTTCGGCTCAGGTCATGATCTCGCGGTCCGTGAGTCCATGCCCTGCATCGGGCTCTGTGCTGACAGCTTGGAGCCTGGAGTCTGCTTCAGATTCTGTGTCTCCCTCTCTCTCTGCCCTTCCCCCACTCATGCTCTGTCTCTCTGTCTCTCTTTCTAAAATAAACATTGAAAAAAAATTTTTTTTAATCTTAAAATGCTTTCCTTGCTGCCATGTCCTTGAGTTGGCTACCAAGGCTCCCACCTCACCTCCTGCCCACCTTACTTGTACTCTGCACAGCAGTCATGTTTTGTGATGGCTCATTTCACCCCCAGACTTCTGCATAGGAGCAGTCCCCCCACTGCTTCACCTCCTCTTTCCCTGCTAAACATTGCATATCCTTCTGCTCAGTCATTATCTTCCCTGCTCTGGGGTGCCTTCTTGATTCCCCCAAGCCCAAGTTACACGTATCCCCCATGTGCTCTTACAGCAATACTTCCCTCACCGTAGAACTTCATTCATACACTGATAAAGATTTACTGGGTTTCTGCTATGTGCCAGGCACTGCTGTAGATGCTGGAGACACAGCAGTGAAGGAGACAAAGACCCATCCCCAAGGAGCTGATGTGCTAGTAAGAGGAAACAGATTAAAAATTATAATTTAAAATAACAGAGAAGAAAAATATGTGGTGATTGCTCATCATCATATCCTAGGAACTGAGCACTATGCCTGGCTCCTAGCTCATGCTCAAGAGGGATGTTAGTCGGTAAATGCAAGAGTGTCAAAAAGCGTTACACAGGTGTGAAGGACTGACCGCTGTGGGCGTGGGTTCATACTGACACATCAAAATCTCTTCTCCAAGTCTTGCCTGAGCTTTCAGAAGCCTCAAAGCATGCTGTGTCAGTCACACCAGGGCACTCACTATTCTAAGACTTGGTTTTATACTTGGCAAAAGCAGTAATTTTACCAGTAATTTTCAGATCAAATGAGTTAAGCGCCGAAGTCTCGAAAGTCCCAACTTGGCAGAGTCTGCATCTTCCTCAAACTCAAAACACAAAATTAAAAGAAAGCCAGTTCCTTATATGGTTCAGACACCAGGACGCTGGCTCCATGCTCTACCTAAAAGGTTAATACTGGAAACGTCAATAACTACCACGAACAAGGACCCTGTCAGATCACCGTCAAGGAATAATCCCACCTGAGTTATCACTTGCTAAAGTGAATTAAAGTCAAGAAAGTAAACGTTTAATGAATACTCCCTTGCCTTTGGTTCAAGAAAGGGCTCAGAAATAAGGTTTCCTTTAATTAAAAATAAAAGTAACACGGAAAGCTGAAATGAGATGTGAGGAACACTCAACGTGGGTCAGCTAGTCAGCCTGAGAAAGAGTTGGCAATACCCAGGTCAAGCTGCTCCAGGGTGTGACTATAACACCATTCCGTTGATGCAAAAATTTGGAAAAGAGATTTTCTGGAAAGAACTAGGCCTAACATCTCCAACACCAAGCACGAGCCAAAAAATAAACCTGGTACAAAGGTACCCAGTGGTTCTGAAAATAGCTTGGTGTCTTTACAGGCTGCAAATATATCAAGCCGCAGGCCTGAGATGTGCACCAATCAATCAACCAACTGACAAATCTGTATTAAGCATTGGGCTGAGTGCTCTGGAGGACACTAGCACACAGAGGTTACAATTCTACGCCTCACGGAACTTAAAATCGAGTTTAAAAAACAAGACGGAAATTAATGGAAAAAGAAAACCAAGCTATGAGTGAAGGGCCGGTGTGGTAAGAGCCAGAGCGGTGCTCTAGCCTTGCTCAGAAGGCCAAAGCAGAAGGAGAGCCTACAGGGGGATGCTCAGGGAAGGCTAGTTTCACAAGAAGTGAGGCAGCCAGGAGCTTGGCAGATCTGGAAAGGCAGAGGAAGAGAGGTCCTGAACTCGTTTAAGTGAACCTTGGCCGTGCGGGGTGGTTGAAGGAGGAAAAGAGTGTGTGTAGGAGAAGGGGGCGGATGGCATGAGGACACTGAAGAGGCAGGGATGTGTAAGGCCTGCCTAGGGCCATGGAGAGGGCTGGAACAAAAAGTCTCCTCTAGGAGAGAACAGGTTGGTCTGTGGAAGGTCCTGAATGCCAAGCTAACGAATTGAAGCCATATTTCTCAAATACCATAAAGAGGCTTGAAGTTTTGGCAAGTGAGTAACATGATGAATTGTGTTTGGGTCTGTCCTAGGCGTTTTCACATAAGCCTACACTGCTCACACAAAAGAATTTAAAAAAGGATTTTTCTAAACAATGTTTGAAAATTTAGAAGCCAGCATATTTTCATTGGATATTTAAATAAAGTCATATTACTGTGACTCAGTCTTAGGTCATTCAGTAAATCACACATACTTGAGAAAATGCAGCAACCATTGAAAGGTCCATTTTAAGCAGCAATGAAAAGTGACTTTTGAAAGGCAAACCCATTCCTAACTATGTCCACTCCCTTACTTCACCCTCCCCCAAACCTGACTAGGGTCTTTTCTTTTTTTGCTTTAAGTGTTACAGATTTCCTTATGTACCTGGAAGGAAGAGCTGTTAGTCATCAATCTGGATGGTGTACATTAATAGGGTCTTTGTTCAGAAATTTTAATTATAGGTTTGAGCCTTGGATGAACGTAAAATGAAAATATTAGAGGGGACTTTCTCTCTGCTTATCTGCCAATTAAGCAGTACCAGGGACTTACAAAACTGTCCCTCTGTGTATCGATGGCGAGGCAGTTTCTGCCCTGGTGTCTGGGCATGGCCGACCCAAGTTTACTCCTACTTGCTTCTCTGGCCTGATATTGGGCTGCCTTGTGACACTCAACTTCCAATCAAAGGCCTGAGGATGCTCAAATGTAATTTTGGCAGTTTCATACATTTTAGAGGCTCCTGCCTCAACAAAGGCAGCATGACTGCACTCGCTTGCACTGGCTCCAGGCAAGCCCAGGGCTTTACCACCTTTGACCCCCATAAGCTGTGTAAAGGGAACACAGGGTTTAGAGCCACGCTTTAATCTACCTGAGAGTTTACGAAATGACTTTACTCTGGCAAGTGGTTATCTGGGGAAGGCTGCTGAACCAAAGGTATCTGGGACTACATTTTATACTTTACACTTTATACTATGATCATTATCATAAAGACACTAGCATTTAAAAATTATAAACAAGGAACCAAATAAATAGCAAAGGTACCGGTTACAGACTCTGGATTTTGAAAGTTTTCTGAGCAACAACAAAGCGAGGAGAAAACTCTGGTTAATAAAAGACCTGATTGGGATGTGTTCAGGCACCCTTCCACAGAAAATCTAATTCGTACCAGTGTCACAAAAGGGAGAGTCGCTGACCAAAAAATGTCAGTAAAATCAATAAGAAAAGTATAAAGAGAATTTCCCAAAGTAGTAGGGTGAAAAACTAGAAGTGCCCTCAAATGTCTATGTTACTTCCCCCAAAAGCACCAGAACAGTGATTGGCAAAATTTTTCGTTCAAAAAAGATAGAGGAAGCTTTTTAATTTCAAAGTCAAATAAAATTAAGAACCTCTCCAATATATTCGAATGTTCAGATTCCTAGAGAAAAGCAGTATGTAAACATAATATAGAGGAACTATTAGGGCAACATTTAATCGAAAGATGAAAGAAACTAAACTCAGTAGATGGTTTTGGAAACAAGACCAAAGAGACTTTTGGTTTCTCTTAATTTCTGCCATTCTTCATTCACTGAACCCTTATGCTATTAGAGGCACTAAGTTTGGCATAGTGGGGTTACAAAGATATATTTGGCTTTCAGTTCCCCTCAGTACTGGGGGGCAACTCCAAATCAAAATCATAAAACACATAACAAAAAGCCACCCTTTTTTGAAACCTATCTTAAACATTAAAAGGCATTTGCAGTTGAAAATGCAAAGGTAACAACGCCCACAGAGAGATGATTATTTGGACAGAGACATGTGGTAAACATTTCCTAGGGAAGGAGCAAATGAAAAAAGGTCAAAGGTAAAAGTCAACTGAGAAGAGCTGCAACATCTCAGCAATTTACAAATCTAAAGGAGAGCAGCAAAGGGTGGGGATACACACCCCACCACCACCACCTCCACTCATTACAAACAAGATTTAAGAGACAATCTTTCCCTTCTCTGGGTGAATACCGTAACATCTGTTTCCTTGTCATGACAGCAACTAAGTTGATTCAAGAAAATATTCTCTCTCTCTTGTTAAAGTTGTTGGTGCATAATTACATGATTTCTCTTGAGCCTCGGTTTCCTTAAGACATGTTTATTCTGCACATCTGCTCTCCCCATACCTGATTACACAAAGGTATCATAAATAGCAAACCAACAGGTATAAAGAGACCAGCCCTCAAAACAGATCAAAGCAAACAGCCCGTGGAGTCCTTTGGAAATCTTGGCTGGCAGCTCTTGTAAATAAAAGTGCTTCTAAAGCAGAAAGCATTCAACTACCGTATTTATATAGGGCGTGATTGACAGGTCAGTTATTAACTGCATAAAAACACAGGCAATGTTAACTAGCAAGAATGTTTGTTCTAGCTGTTCTATCTGAAGGAAAATGAAATCCAAGATAGAATGGCCTGCTCTCTGTTTCTTTTAAGTATTTATTTTAGAACCGTGCAGTATAAAAGAATGTTTTTTCAAGTCAGTGAACTTAAGCTATTTTGCTTACTGTTCTGGAATTTAAGTATGTTGTTATAATTCTTTAGAAAACAAACGTTACATTTACTAAAGGCACATTCCAATGGCGCACCATGAGCTTTTCAACCCCTCAAAAAAATTTTATTCTTTTGAATTACTAAAATTAAAGAAATTTTACATTAATTAATGTCTCTTCCAGTAACTAAAGTATATCAAATCGGAGGATCAAAGAACAGGAAGGTTTCCTCCCACTGCTCCGGAAGAAGGCATGTGCTTCTTGAATTGCCTATGGTTGCAAGTCTAAAATTTGCCAAAAGGAGGTAAGAATAATAAAATGGTTTGTATTTTATTACTATTATTTTCTTCATTACTAATATATCCTATTATGGGTGATCATTTACTTCAATATTATAGAATGCAGTACATTTTGTTTTAAAAATTCTCTCTAAAAACGATGTCGGTTGTATACAGATATGTGGTCAGGAAATCCTCAAAATCCACTTTTGCATGCAATGATTTTCATTCTTGAGGCTTAATATGGTTAGCCCCCACCCCCATCCCAGTGGAAAGTAAAAATGCCAGCCTATGTTTCTCCAACTTGAAGAGCAACTTCTATAATGGTAGCTTTAAGCAACTATATTGCAAAGAAATCTAAAAACCTTGCATTAACCCAATCTGTAATTTTACTCTTCTGTAAAATGATTTTTTTTTTTTTTTTTAAGGTACAAAGGAAGAAGTAGAAGGAAAAGTTAGGAGGAGGGAAAAAACAAGTTTTGCTTTTTTTTGAACCAATCACCCAATACTTTTAAGACTGAGATTATATAAAGTTAGCATTTTCCAGCCAAATAAATGCTTATGAAGTAGACTGTGTGTTTATGTGTGTGACTGTTTTATACATGTTTAATATCCTCAGGTCTGAGAGTTTTTCCATGTAAACATAAGTTTTGTTAAATGGCTCTTAAATTAAAAGGCTTATTTGTTATCAAAATGTTTCACTCTCAGCAAAGGCTGTCATCATATGAGCTGGATACAAAACACAAAAATCCCCAGAAAACCCATTCTTGCTCATCAGTACATTTAATGTAGCGCAAGCTTGCTTCCTCCAGCATTCCTACAAGCAACAGTCTTTCAGAACACAGAATTCTTATGAAATAAATACGCAGCCTCAGAACATGCCCTGGCCTCCTCCACTATCCGCCCCTCTCCCTTCCCCTGCAGGACTGTATTTTCAAACTAGAATATTTGTTTTGACAGACTTCTGCTTGCTTAATTCTCTGGCAAAGGATTTCTTGCACACCCCTTGCCAGTAATGAACATTTTGCCAGAAATATGCAACTTTTGGCATGACAAGAATAGGGAAGGAAAAAAAAGAAAACCCTGCCGGCAGAGACTTCCAGAACTGAAGATAAAAGCAGGCACACGGGATGAACAGAATCCTTTCCCTTAACATATTATAATTTCCTCTTGTTTTCCCTGCTCCTGGCTATCATGAGGAAAACCTTCATTTGGCAGTTTCACATACCTTCCCCACGCTATAGAAAGCAATGGGAAACTATTCCCTAAATCTTGGTTGCTAATTAAAGAACTACTTATCCAAATGAAAAATGTAGGTTAGCTAATCCTACTCAGAGAGTAAATCTCCAAAACAATTTCTTAATAATAGTTTATCAGGAAAATTAAAATCCACTGAACTTGTTTAATCCAGTGGAATACTTCTCGTTCATTATTTCTCCAGCTACATTTAAGGACCTAACACTCAAAAACTTAACAATTCAAGATGGCTCCACCTCCCAGCACTGAGCTCGGAAGGGCTGGGCAAGATACCACACGGCTCTCCTCAGAGAGCTTAGGGTGTGGGTGAAGTGCCTCTTTCTGCAACTTCTCAGATTCTTGGGAGAAGGAGTAGCCCGCAGAGTAGATATCCTACATGGGTGGAGTCAGGCTCTTTCCAAAAAAACAAAACAAAACAAAATACTCATGGCTCACAGAGGAAAAGACAAGCATGTCCCAAAGAATACCAGATTGCTGAAATACTCAATCTCTGCTGAGAGATCCTCTTCCTCCACAGGTCACCTAAACAATTATGCCCCTAGCAGTCTATCCTCACCCCTCTGGGTTATTTCATGCACTCTCCAGGCATAAAATACCATCTATACACGGATGACTCCTTCATCCAGCCCAGGGACTCACTCGTATGCTCCAGACCCAGTACACCGAACTGCTTCGTGAATATATTCCACTGGATGTCCCTCAGGCATCTCAAAACACAGATCCAAAACTGAACATGGTATCCACCAATCTCCCCACCGCTGGGCCCCGAACATGCTTCTACTCCTAAATCTCTTACCTCTGCAGATGGTACCATCAGCCCCAGACTCTATCCCAAGCCCCAAATCTGCCCAACCATCCCACCATCTTTCCTCTTCCCTGGTCCTCTCGTTTTTTTATCAAGTCCTGTCACATTTACTGCCTTAATGTCTCTAATCAATGTTCCCAACTCTGTCCTCCTTGCCCACCCCACCTCTGACCTAAACTAATTTCTCACCACCCAGCCCACCCAGAGTTTCCCCACCTGTGTTCTTTAAAACATAGTTCTTCCTAAGATACTCCATAAAAAAGGATTCTGTGATTCAATATTTTTGATGAGTAACTGCACTGTGACTGGAGAGTCACAGTACATGGCATCATATTAAAGTCCTCAAGAACCCCTGGCCTGAAGAAACATGCTTATACCAAGCTTTCACCACCCTCATCACTTCTCCTGGCCCCCTTTCCGAGACTGCCTTTCGCCTTTCTTCACTGGGCTAACCTCTACTTATCCTTCAAGCTCAGACCCTGCCTCTTACAGGAAGCCTCCCAAGAGTAGTTTCTCATCTTTACTCTGTGCTTCCGAATCCCTCCTTGCATGCCTCTAAACAGAACCTTCATGCTAATGGTGTGCAGTCTGGCGTATCGATCGTCTCCTCCGCTTGGTTATGAGACCATGGAAGGCAGACTCTGACTTACTATCTTCCAAAGTCCAGCATGTTACCTGGTAGGTAGCAATGAATGAATAAATCCAGCTGAGTAAATGAATGCTAAAAATAGCTAAATGTATTATCATTTCTCTGTGCCAGGCCTCTGCTAATTTCCTTGCATGTATTAACTCATTTAATCCACTCAAAAACCCTACGAGGTAAGTGCTAGTATTTTCCCCATTTGGATACATGAGGCAACTGAGGCAGAAGGAATGAATATGTTTCATTATTCCTCCAGTACAATCTCATTTTCTATCTCCAGCAACCTAAACATGAGCAATTTTACCCTGCTTCTCAGGAAAGAGGATGTGATGAAACCACTGGAAAGCTGTTTGGCAGAACTTTGTAACTTTTAGAAATACTATATATTACAGAACAAAGGTTTTAGTGTGACGGGAAAATAACCGGAGTTAGGAGTCATATCTGAATTCAAACATCAGCTCCCCTTCATATTAGAAGATATGAGATGTGTAGCAAATTAATAATCTAAATTCCAAGTATCTTATTTAGAACGAGGACAGTTATCTTATTGAGTAATCCTACCAGAATTACATGAGGTAAGTGTATGAAAGTCCTTTGCAGCTTCTGTGTTATAAAGTTGGGAACAGTGGCATTATTACTATGATGAACAATACAATGGAATGATGTCTGACCCCCCCCCTCCCCACAGAGCAAATATTTATAAGTGGTTACTATATATTTCTATGTTTATTTTCCTTATGGATAAACTGGTCCAAATCTACACAGACATTTCTACTGAAAGTTAAAAAACTTTCTACTAAGTTGAACCAACTGAACTACATCTGTTTTGAGGCTCACAGTATAAACTTAAAAATAAGGAAAAATCATTGACTATTAATAAAAAAGCTTGACAAAAGTCTTAAAAATGTCAACAAAACCATGGCCAGCACAACTGACTCAATTATCTACACCATAGAGACTGTCTACACTCTACTGTCATTAATGGAATCTTATATAATATAGCCGGTGCTCTCAGCCCTACAAACTATGAACAGCTCAGTAGATAAATCTCAATAAGCCTCCACATCAAACAGACTGGAAGAAATCAAAAGACCGCTGAGCTAAGCCAGACCAGGCTGATATTTTGGTTTATTGGTTAACTGTTATGTTTGGAAAGGCATAAAGCTTAATTGCGAGGCTTGAGGTGTATGTCAAAAATGCCTGACTTAAGTAGAAATTCTGATCATAGCATCTGTCACTAGTTAAAATACATGGAGATCTTTATCCAGGCTATTTTTTGTTGTTTATGTTTTCAATAAATGAAAATAACCCAGTCACATGGTGACTAAATATGAATCATTGTTACAGCTTTTTGAGAAGGTTTGGAAATCCCAGGTGTAAATTAGGGAGTAACACTGTTGTTAATCCAAGTCATGTAAAAGTTAAAAAGGGGGAAAATCTGGTTTAGTTTATGACTTCTTGTGGTATTAACCATAGGTTTCTCACAAATACTAATGAATGCAACACTTTGAAACACTATATGGAAAAGTGAAATCCGGTGGTGTTATTTGGATATTTTTACCATTTTCTTACTGAATAACTAACTCCATTTGGCTGGACAAGCAACAAAACTAAACATTTCTTAAAAGGCCCTCAGAGAACATAATTTCTCTTAGTAAAGGTCCAGTAAAGGTTTTATTTAGACGGAAAATGGGGTGCTCATCCCTGCTTTGCCTTCATTTTCAAAGCTTCTCAATCATACTCAACACATCAGTATTTACACGGTACATCAGAATAAGCAACAAATTTGGAAGACAAGCCCTCTCAAGACCTTGGAATTGATTCCAGAGTCCATACCTAAGTCACAAGAAGCAATAGCAGCCCAAGAGAGACAGCACACCCCATCTGCAGTACACCAGGAAGAGCCCGAAAGAAAGGGAGGGCAGTGAGTGCTGGGATGACCAGTTTACTCATTCAATTAATTTAAAGACAATTCTCACTAGGGACGTCTGGGTGGCTCAGTTGGTTAAGCATCTGACTCTTGATCTTGGCTCAGGTCATGATCTCAACAGTTCACAGGATCGAGCCCCGCAATGGGCTCTGCATTGATAAGCATGGAGCCTACTTGGAATTCTTTCTCTCCCTCTCTGCCCCTCCCAGGCTCATGTTCTCTCTCTCTCTCTCTCTCTCTCAAAATAAATAAATAAACTTAAAAAAAAAAAAAAAGACAATTCCCTTTAAATGAAATTCCTGTACAGCAAGCATTACTGCACCAGGCCCTAATTATAAGCATTGCGACATTTACTCCTCGTAACAACTCTGGAGACAGGTCCTATTATCATCCCCAATTTATGATGATTCTGAGATTAAGAAACGGAGGCTCAAGGGACAAAATAACTTGTCTGAAGTCTGAGCCAAAATTTAAATCTAGAGCTAACTCAACATACATTTTCTTAGTAACATCAATCTATCACTTCTTTGCCTCCTATGTAAGGCAGACCCTTCACAAGGCACTGGGGTGGAAAAGGGTCATCAGACACAGGCCCTGCTCTCAAGGAAGCCACAGTTGGGTCAGGGAAGACTTTCTGGAGGAAAAAAGATTCAGGCTGAACTCCACAGAATGGGAAAAACCAGCATACCGTAAGTAGAAGGGACAGGCATTTTAAGAGCAGAAAAAGCAGGAACAAAAGCAACAAAAAGGAAAATCAGAACATATTCAAAGGAACAGTAGGGAGATTAGCTTGGTTAGAGTATATGTATTTGTTGGTAGTTGGTAAGAGTTTAAGACATATTTGTGGGTTTGAATATTTAGGAGATAAGGTGAAAAGGGCAAGTCCAAATTACATAGGGCCTTGAAAGCTAAGCTGAAGAAAATACAATTAGCCAACAAATAATGTGGGCAAATGTTCAGTCTCACTACTAATAAAAGCAACAGAAATTGAAACAACATGGTGATTTCCCCCTTTACACTCTCTTAAACTTACATTAAAAATTAATAATACCCACTGCTAGGAAGACTACACATGGTAGTGAATATATAAATTGTATCTTCTCATTTAAAAGAAGCCTGGCTATCAGTTTTCTGGAATGTTTACATTCTTGAACCCACTATTTCCATTTCGGACAATGTATCCCAAAGAAATAATCCCAAAACACAAGCAAAGCTAAAATGCATGAAGATAGTCCCTGCACCACTTTTTATAATGTGGAAAAATTAGATGGAATGTAAACGCTCAGTGTTAGGCAGGTGGTTAAAACAAAAAGGAAAACGTTTAACAAAATGGGGAAAGGCCAATTAAAGGGGTATGGGCTTTAGACCAGAGGCAATGGAGAGCTAGTGAAAATTCCTGAGTAGGAAAGTAAGATGGGAAACTCTCAAGAAGATCAATTTATCAAGAAACATGAAAATACATAAATAGAATCTGAAGACTACTTATACCCTAATACCAAGAAATTACACCTAGGTGAATCTATCTGCAAGAAATAACCCTACATATTAAAATACTTTGTAAATAAAGATATTCACCACACCGCATACATTGAAAAAAATTAGCAAGGGGTCATCTGGGTGGCTCAGTTGGGTAAGCATCTGATTCTTGATTTGAGCTCAGGTCATGATCTCACGCTTCAGGAGATCGAGTCCCATGTCAGGCTCTGCACTGACAGCGTAGAGCCTGCTTGGCATTCTCTGTCTCCCTCTCTCTCTCTTTCTGCCCCTCCCTTCCTCACACACAGGCACTCTCTTTCTCAAAATAAATAACATTTAAAAAAAATTAGGAAGGAAATTGAATATTATAATAAGACAATTACCAAGTAAACTATGGTTTGTTCATTAAAGGAATGTTACTTTACATGCTAGAATGATTGATATTATACACAAAACCCCGAAAAATGATTCATTTTGATTTAATGAGGGGCAAAGGCAAGAAGAGATTTCTAGAGAAAGAAACCTCCACAGAAAATGCCATGGATCCCATGGAATTCAATTTTCTTGGGTGAGCCAAATGGTTTGCCAGTGCATGGCAGCACAATTCTGAAGGCAATTAGGGCTGAAAACAAGCAAGTATTTAAGAATGGTATGTCCATCTGTGGAAAGGCCACAGCCAATAAATGATCATACGCCCATTGAAATACGTTCTTCCCAAGACATAAATCTATTTACTTTCCCACTGAAACATTGTACTTCCACAATGATGAAAAACTGAAACCTATGCTATTGCAATATTAGTAACTAATCAAAAGAAGAGCATACCACTCCGAGAGAAATTCTCCTTTATTGCCCTGATGTGTTGAAGCTAATGGAAAAGTTGGTCAAGTTAAAGCAAAAAGGAAAAAGAGATGATGACTTGTGCTATGTTTCTGGGGAAAGCTGGGTCCTCACCACCTTTAATTGATAAGTCAGTGACACTGTTTTTTTTAGCACAAAGAATTTCATTTCCGAATACATAGAGGGGAGGCATATCAGTCACCAGTACTGCCTTAATGTTTAATGTTGATCTGAATCATTCATTGTTATATAAGATAGGACAAAAGAAGGCAGCAAGATAAAGAAATAGTCAGGTGAGAGGTTCCCACCTAAATGTCAGAACAGAGAAGGGGAGCAAGAAGGGGTTTGTAGAGGCCACGTGTTTGAAGAGGGTGAGGAAGAGCTCACAGAAGCGAGGAAGCGGCAGGCAGGCTCCTCCCTAAGAGAGAGGTAGGGAGTTAACAGAGTACTTAAGGCTTTCCACCTTGCATTGCAGTTGAGTTGAGTCTTACCTCTTCAACTGTTCCTCAAATATTTAGATTATATTTTATAAATATCTGTACCCCTTCCAGTGCTCAAACCCTTTAACCTGGTAAGTATTTTTATTGAACAAATGATTAAAAAAAAAAATGTTGGGTTACCTAAACAGGCCACCAATTATAGAAATGAAACCAGTGGCCGAGGAGGGCTTTGACTGCAGGGGGTGAAAGAGAGGATCAACTCAGTCGGTTGAGCATCCGACTTCGGCTCAGGTCATGATCTCACAGTTTGATTTCAGAGGCCAAAAAAGTACATCAAAATACTACATTTGACTTAAATGAAATAGGGATTTTTGGTTACTAAATGAAAATAATTAGGTACCATTTCCAATTTAGAAAGATCATTTGACTTCACACCATTTGGCCTCACAATCACAAAATCAAGGTTGTAATATACAGGTCAAATTCCAAAGTGAATTCGAGTTTCAAATAAGAAAGTGTTAGCATTCTGTCAGCTTGTTAGAGATCAGCCATGAACCAGGGAGACGTTTCACATTGCGGAGGAGCATTTTCTGCCTTAGAAGTTGACTATATTGGGGGGCACCTGGGTGGCTCAGTCAGTTAAGTGTCTGACTTCCGCTCAGGTCATGATCTCACAGCTTATGAGTTTGAGCCCTGCATGGGGCTCTGTGCTGACAGCTCAGAGCCTGGAGCCTGCTTCTGATTCTGTGTCTCCCTCGCCCACTCTGCTCTCTGTCCCTCCCCCGCTCATGCTCACTCTCCCTCTCTCTCTAAGAATAAATAAGCATTAAAAAAAAGAATTTGATTATATTTTACTGGGAATCTCCATTTTAATGCTATACCACAATACTTTTTTCATGTGAAAAGACATATACTTTGTTCTTGAGTAAAATTTTTGTAATGCAACCTTGCTTACAGTATGAATTATATAGAATCACATAGCCAGACACACTTGTACTTCATATCTTTTTAAAATTACATGAAGGAATTGCATAAGTAAAAGAAAAAAGACTATGTTTTCCTATTAGACTAAAACACTACACATATTTCTCTTCCTATTAAGCTGCTGTTCTTAATGTACATGCTTTCAAAGCTTTCGAAACAGCCTAGAAGAATGGAGCAGCAGACTTCATTAGTCACCTACTTAAAATTCATTCCCCCATCCCATCCTTCCTTTTAACAGTATTTGAGTTTGGTATGGTATATACCCTTCTCTGAGTAGTCATATGCTTCAGGGAAGACTGGCACCAACCCCAGACTCAACTGGAGAATCCTGATTAGTCTAAGATAATTATGGTGTATCCATTTCCCTTGTCAGGGATAAGTTGGGGCATGATAAGATGTTAACTCTGAACTATGGAAACCAATTTGACAATAAATTCTATATATATATTAAAAAAAAAAAAAAGATGTTAACTCTGACCAAAAAGATGTAAAGGGAAGTCTGCATGATGTGGGATTGAGAGTATGGGAAAGCATGTAAGAGGTGGTGGTGTCACTTTTAAAACCAGAGATGGACAAGACCACTGGATATTGTCCCTAGACACTGTTGCATCTAGATGTGATGGCTGGAACTGCAGCCATCTTGCAACCATGAAGGAAGCTTGCTTCGGGCCAATGTCATCACATCAAGGATAGCACAGCAAAAAAATGACAAAATCTAGGTCTTTGATGGTATTATCAAGCTAGAATGAATCAATCCTCCTTAAAACTTCCTGGTTATATGTGAGATAATAACTTTTCCTTATTTAAATTTTGATTTTGGTTTTCTTTTACTTTCTTTTACTTGCAGTCAAAAGCATCCTAACTGCTACAAGTCTGAATTATTTCAAGTCTCTGTTTAAATATTAACAAGTGGAGCTATAATCTGGGAAACGAGGGACAACAACAGAGTCTAGTGCTTAATTTACTAGTAAGACATACAGTCCAAAGGTAGAAAAGTCAGTTTCATGAGTGAATTCTAAAGCCTCACCTATTATATTTCAAAGCTGGTTACTATTCTGTTCCCCTCTATCTGCCCTCCCTACACACACACACACACACACACACACACACACACAATAATGGTTTGGAATTGACCCCACCCCCATACCAATGATCTAAGAAAATGGACACTGTCTTCTGACAAAATGGTACAATATTCTAAATGTAGAATATAAAGTTCTCTTTCCCAAAGAGGCACTTTAAATATCAGAAGATCTGAAACAGTCTAAGATTATAAAGTTTTCATTGATTAATATTTATTGACTACCTACTATATGCTAGGATACTATTTTGAATTTTTACCTGACAACTTGGGATGAACTTATACTATACATAGCTGCAACTAAAACTTAGCTTTTCTGTTCCTGCCAAGATATATCTGAAACGAGTATCTTTCTTTCTCACAGACAGTGCTGCTCCTAATGATCTGAAACATGCATTCCACCTTCCATTATCAGTTGTCCCCATAGTAGTTGCCCCCAAACTACGTCTGATGGACACAAGATGGTAAAAGATGTTCTTTAAAAGAGAGAGGAAGACAGATTTCCATGGTCAAATAATTTGGGGAAATACTGCATGTTATATCCCACTCTTGAAAATTCACAAAAAACATTATAGCACACAAAATGTCCTAACAGTCCTGTAATAAATTTTTCTTCAATTCAAAGTTTCTGAAACTTACTTAACTCTAAAATCTATTTTTCACTAAATATCTTTCAGTATCTTGGGGAAATTAGTAATTCTTAAAACATAAGACATATGCCTCTCTAATATGGCCACTACTCAATTTAGAAATAATAAAAGGATGGGTTGCCTGAGTGGCTCAATCGGTTGAGTGTCTGACTTCAGCTCAGGTCATGATCTCGCGGTCCATGAGTTCAAGCCCCCCATCGAGCTTTGTGCTGACAGCTCTGAGCCTGGAGCCTGCTTTCATTCTATGTCTCCCTCTCTCTCTGACCCTCCTCCCTCTTGCTGTCTCTCTCAAAATAAATACACATTAAAAAAATTAGAAATAATAAAAAGAATAAATGCTAAAACAACCACACCAAGCTAGAACTATGCTTTAACAATCTACAGAGACTACAAGTTATTCTTAAGTAACTCTCTTCCACAGTCTTGCATCATATTCTCCAATCCTACCAGCCAGGGACACAGAAGTAATCTCTACTCAAATGATTCCAAAAACAATGCTTTTATTATGGAATACTACAATACAAAAACTTCTAAATGATTCCTAATGTCATGTACAATTCAAACTAGCCTCTTTAGCATATCTGTTTTACTCACTGACAAGCCCCAGAACCTAGTATAGTGCTTACAAGAGAGTAGGTGGTCAGTGAATATTTGCTTCAAGAATGAATGAATCAATCAATGAATCAATGAATATCTCCATCACATCCTCCTCTCCACCTGTGCAAATCGTGCCCATCCTTTCAAGTGTAGATTAAGCCCTGACTCCCGCATGGAGCCCAACTCATCCTCCTCTGATCCCCTATCAATACTGGAGAGTTTGATACTCATTTTTCCTAAACCAGTTCACATGTTGGTTTTCTCTCAAAAAATGAACTCCTTGAAATCCAAGATTATGTTATAAACTATTTTTGTATATATTAGAGTGCCAAGGCTCGGAAGTAAGTATTCAATGACAAAATTTTATTCATTATATTTCATTAAAAAATTCAGTGTGTGAGGTGCCTGAGTGGCTCAGTCAGTTAGGCATCTGACTCTTGATTTCAGCTCAGGTCATGATCTCATAGTCATGAGCTTGAACCCCGCTGGGCATGGAGTCTGCTTAAGATTCTCTCTCTCTCTCTCTCTCTCTCTCTCTCTCTCTCTCTCTCTCTCTCCCCCCCCCCAGCTCACGCCCCCTCTCTCTCTCTCAAAAAAAAAAAAAAAAAAATTCAGTGTGTAACAAGAATAACTGAAAATTCCTGGAATTTCTAAACCTATATACTACTAAAATCAGTATTTTATACGGACCAAGTTCTGAATAAAGAAAAAATGTTATCCAAGTTCTGAAGAAACTAGTCCCTCTGGCTTTAACCTCTTTGACTCCATTTTCTCATTTGGAAAATAGCTCTGTGGTATTTCTCTACAGGCACTGAATGAGCAACAAATACTGCTTGCAAACCCCCTGATAAAGGAAGACTTTATCTCATAGTCCTGGAAGCAATCCTGACGTCTTAAATTATGTAATCCTGGTATTACATTATATTAGTCTGGTTCATATAAAATGTAAGCTACAAAAATACCAAAGCTAAGAAAAAATATTTACTCATGCTTTTACTAAGATGCAGAGAGAGGATGCATGCATTGCCAAAATTCCATAGAACATGCTCAAACTAAAGCAACAATGCCTTAGTTATTAAAGAAGGCAATGGCCTGAAGCAGTACTTAGGAACAAAGATTACTTGGTCCATGCAAGAGTCAATATTTAAGAACACAATGACTAATTCCCACTTCAAGTTCATGAACATATTTCTTTTTAAGAGCTTCTTTTTGGTTAAAATTTTTATTTGTGGTTTTTCTACCTATGATCCATGAACCTAAGAATGAACAAAAACTTGCAACATGAAACTCTCCAGTAGGCCAAAGTGTCAATGTAGACTTAATTCTGATTTTAAGGACTTCTCAACAAGGGTTACACAAGACTTGTACTTTACTTACTTTACTTCTTGGTCTCCAAAAATACTCATTTATCTACTCGGCCCAAAGAACCAGACTGAATGTTCTTGAACAACTGTGGAAAATGCATGAATGACACCTCCAGACCATATCAAAACACTGGGACTCTTAACTCAATTCCAGATTACTTGAATCCAAACTACCATTATTGTTGCCAATAGAAACTCCATTTACAAATAATCAGCTGGTTTTTTAAAAAATGTTCTAGTTGAGCTTACTATGAGCTAAAAGTAATCATTAGATTCATTTCCAGCACTAGCTGCGTGACCTTCAGCAAATCGCTCAACATTTCCACACAATTTCTACCTTAGGTCGTCTCAAAGATAAAACTAGTAACAGTTATTATTATCATTTTTTTCAAAAGATATGAATGAAAAATATAAGCACAGACTTGAAAAATTTAGGTTAGGCCTAGAAGACATCATAGCACCAGCAAGGATTATCACAAAATCCCCAAATCCTCTCCCTATAAGCACTGACCTATCATCAAATTCAAGAGGTGAATGTCTCACTGGCCACATGGATATCCTATTGAAGCAATTTAACTCGTCCCCTACTCACCAACCAGAAAACTAAGATTTCAACACTTCTGACTTTATAGTGTGACATTAGAAACCCTGTGACCTGCTCCTCACTTACCTTGGTCTGTATGAAAACAGAGTATACAGCTCCCTAGGAAGGGAACATCCACGGGACAAAAGCACACAAAGCCTTCCACCGTGCACCACCACCATGAGGTCACATAGTTACCTCAAAATGAACTTCTCATTGGCCCTCTCCCACCTTTCCTCCTAAAAATCAACCTGCCACCTGGGCGATGTGAGATTCTTGCTCCACACTGAGACCTTAGGTGAAGTGGCTCATTTCCCATAGTTTGACAATGTAAAATCTAAAGCCGGACGAACAGGGCGACTCACACTGCTCACGAGGGGCCATGTGTGTTGGTGTGTAAATCTGCACGCGCTCTGCAAAGGGAACTTGACTTGTGCTCTAGTTCTGCCACTTCCTGGCTCTCTGACCTCGGGCAAATAACTAAATCTCACCAACCTCAGTCTACTTCTCCATGAAGTTAGGATGATTATTCACTTTGTAGGGCTGTGATGGAGGCTAAGTTAGTTACCCATAAAGGGTCCAGCCAGCCAAGCACACAAACAGGCACTGAAGATATGCTCCCCTCTTCCTTCTGCACCAGTGGAACAGAGACCACAGCACAGGAGATAACTACAGATATTCTCCATTAGACTGTCCGCTTCCCCGTGGCCAAGTGCATGTCTGATTCATCTTTGGATCCCAGTGCCCAGCCGAGAGCCTGGCCCAGAGTAAACACATAATAAATGCTTTTTAAATGGAGAAAATGAGAATCCTTTGGGTCTGAGGATGTTAAGATTATCCTGGCCACAGTCAAAGAAAATTTTGATTTCCAGGTTGACCAAACAGGCGCTTGCTACAAACTATTATACAGTTCAAAGCAAATAAGCTATTCTGAATTCTAATAATTACATTCTCTAGAATATAAAAACCGAATTGCCCTACAGCTCTCAACTTTAGTTTTGAGAATCCAATTATTTCCTAAACAATGGAGTGGGTAACCACAGAAACTTGTGGAATCCCTTTTCCTAGAAAACATGAAGAACAAGAGAGAAGCCAGTCTGTTTGGAAACTGCTTTGAATTCTGTCTATAAGCAAAGACTGGACCAGATCAGATGCCCCTCAGAGGATCCTTCCAGACCGACACAACCAAGATATTAACAGAAATAACTAAAATAATTCTTTGTAATTTACACCCAGGAAAGTAAAATAAATACGGTTCTACATCTCCTAACATAGTCATTTAAATTAATTTTTCATGGACCTAGTAAAGCTTTTACAAACATTTTCTTCTTAAATTGTACTAAACCATCCCAGGATACTAACTTAAATATGAGCTTTCTTTAATAAGGCAGAATAGAGATCATTATACTTAATAATACAAAAAACAAGATTATTATTCTTTTGTTCCATTTTTCAACCCACCTATTTCCACGTACCCCAAATGTACTCATTTCCAAAGCTTTACAAGAAACACTACTTCCCCCAAATATTCCACTCAATTCTTCCATTGAGGATTCTCTAGTGCATCTATTACTCATGTCACATTGTACATTCGCTTATTACAAATCGTCTTCAACTTGTATCTTTCACAGATAACAATTTCTGTTCCCTTAGTTAAAACATAAGCTCCTTTAGCAAGGTCCAAGTTTTATACTTCTCATGTACTCCTCTGTTGTGTCAATAATGAGTTCATGACAAATGTTAACAAATTCTCACTGACTAAGTGACTTAAAATGAAGACAGAAAGCAAGAGCTGTAGAATACACTGAGACCAACGTGAAGCTCTGGCAAAACCTGGAAGCATTCAGACTGCCACATATTGATATTTGTCATTTACCTGGGACTAGAATAGTTGAAGGTTAATACCACAGGGACTAAAGAGAAAGACCTAGAGTTAAAGATCACATTGGTTTAGCTCCTGCCCCGTACGGAAAGAGGAACCATCAAGGGTAGACCCCTCACAACACTGTAGATGGAGGCCATTTTGGAAAGCCCACCACATTCCCTGCATCACAGGGCTATGCAGGCTCTGCTTCTACGTAGGATCAAAGGTTCATCCAGTCAGGCCAAGTCAGTCAGGAGGTAATAAATAGAAAGGAAAGGAGATTTAGAAAATTAAAATGCTGTAAAATTATTTCAAAACAAGTGAAACTTAAGTGTTCTCATTCTTCATAATCCAAGGAACGCATCTAGAACAAGACTAAGGAGCTCTAGAGTCCCATCATTACGAGTGCACTCTACATACTTACAAATGGGGATGTAGAACCTTCTATTCCCTTCTTTACATACGTAAAGGGAACTTCTCATCCCCACTACAAGGCAGGTACTATTCTAGGAACTGGGAATATAGCAGGTTACCAAACCACAATTCCAGTAACAATTACATAAAGCCTTAGCTTGGTATTTTACAGAAATAGGAGACCTCCAGGACAGTCCAAATCTCTTATCTTAGAGGAGAAAACCACGGCCCAGAAAGGTTAACTAATTTGTCTCAGTTGGTTATCGTGGCTACATGGCAACAAAGGCAGGAATAGAAACCAGATTTCTTATCTCTCCTCTCATAACAAAATTTACTTACTCATTAAGCAACTATTTCTGTGTGCCTGTTATATGCCACACATATGCTAGGTATACAAATGGGTAAGATATTGATTCTGTACTCCAAAATTTCACTATAATTCTAAGATGATGGGCCGAGTACTAGAATAGAAGTGGTAATAGAAAAAAAGCAACTCTGTCTCTAATTGTGTAGGACTTTCAACATTTTAAAAGAAACGAACTGTTAATCATTTGTTTTATCCCCACCACAGCCCTTTGAGTACAGGGCACAGATCTTATTATTCCCGTTACATAGATGGAGAAATTGAAGTACAAAGAGGATAAGGGAGTCTATTAAGGTCATCTCCAGCGGCAGCAAAATGCCTAGAAACCAAGTCTGTTTACCCCAAGATAGACATTTTTTCCCCACTAGATGGGAAAGGCAGATGTTCTTTTTATGACCAGTTCCCTTCTGACCAAGAACACACATTTGCAAGACGGTGTGCAGACCAATCTGTGGCTGTGAAAGTAGATTTAACTGGCCTGTGAGGTCTCATCAGCTGAGTGTAGTTATTCGATGGGTGAGTGACCCACCAACAAGACATCATTATTACTAGCATTCTGAAAGTGCCCATGACGTATACACAGAATAGATGAGAAACGTTCTGCCCTCACAGAATTAATAGTGTAGGGAACAAGCTTATAAACATTTCAACAAAAAGTGATAGACTTAAACAAACTACAACTAGAACCACTACAAATAATAGCTAATCTAAGACACTAAAGGTTTTGCAGAGCAAATCCAGTGGGTGCTTCCAGGAAATACTCTTCAACAGTTAAACAGAGAACAGAAGCTCTGTATACATAATGATATATACCAATCTTCAGATTATTAAAGTAAAGGCTCTCACCAAGAATGTTCATCACATTTTTAAAAATTATTAATTTCTTAATTCCTTCATTTCACTTTTCAACTTTACTCAAAGCAATTATATGAATATTCCATTTCCATCTTTCTAGGAAAGTTACATATTTTGTAACCTTTCCTATTTAAGAAAAATGAATTTATAATGGTGGCTCCCATCAGCATGCCTTTGGCAAATAGATTAAAGCAGGGTGGTTTCATTGTGTTATTCTTCCAACCTCCTTCAGACGTAACCTAAATGGAATGATGATTTTTCTCCTGTACATAGTAAAATCTGTGTACACATCCATGTATCACTCATTCTATAAAAAGTAAAATGTAAAAAAGCATTTCTTCACTGTCAAATTTAGTTTTAAACATTAATTTCACTTGTTAATTATCTCATATTTTACTTATGCTGTTATTTATTTATCACCGTCTCTTTTTTTTCATGTTTGTTTATTTTTGAGAGAGAGAGAGAGAGAGAGAGAGAGAGATAGCGTGCACACATGCACAAGTGGGGAAGGGGCAAACAGAGAGAGCAGGAGACATAGAATCTGAAGCAGTCTCCAGGCTGCGAACTGCCAGCCCAGAGCCCGACATGGGGCTCGAACCCACCAACTGAGATTATGACCTGAGCCTAATCAGACGCTTAACCAACTGAGCTACCCACGTGCCCCTATTTATCACAATTTTATAACATGACCAAACTGTTTTAAACCTCAACACTTTAGAATTATTACAAAATAAAGAAAGCTAAGGAGAAAGAAATCTTAGTGATTTCAAACTACTGAGAAGAAGAATTTCTTTAGAAACCTACTAAATAGTAAAAATTGTAATCATCCTTTCAAAGGAATAATGTTAGCATTATTTTAAAAATACACCTTGATTAGAAAAAACAAAACTCTCTGGTATTTCCTGAATATACTCTGGGGATTCATACTTATAGCCAGTTGCCTTCTTTTTAAATATTTATTGAATTTCATAGGGCAATAAACAGCAATTTAAATGACAATTCAGAACTATCTGTAGGTTTCATTAGACTTACCAACAGTACATCATAAAATTATTCCATATTTTCTAATTCCTAAAACTCACTTCCGTCACAAGAAAATATTTTAACAAATAACAGCTTAAAACCTAAATTAAAAATGTGATAATCAGCCTTTTTAGGGAGGAGAGGAACATGGCCAGGGTTATCTTCAGATCCTTAAGAGAAAGCACTGGGCCTAATTGGATCCTAAATGAAGTTAAGAAAGTAATTATACATGCAGCGACAGTGACATCTAGTGTCCGACCTTGCACGCCGCTAGACTACCATCAAATCCTAAAGGCTAAAGAAAGTTATTCAAAACTTCTCTTCTTTAAAACCAACAAAAGGAACTTGTGCATTGTATCTAAAGATACAACCCATTGTCAAAGTGTTTCTATAGGTTTCTTCCCAGACATTAAAAAAAAAAAATCTTAAGAGTAAAACATCTTAAAAAAAAAACTGTAACACTAAAGCCCTAAAAAGTAAAAAGCACTGTTTACTCCATGTGGCCAACATCTACCTGGAACTGCTCCCCTTGGCTGCAGAGTTTAACGCAAAAATAATCTGGGACATGCTCTGATGGGTGTATCACAAACATTTAAACTTCCAGCTACAAAAGTAAAGATACTACACAAGTTAGTACGTGGTTAAAACATCAAGAAAAAACAATTTAGGACATTAAAGGAATACCTGAAGATGCAAAGAAAACAAAAAAATACTTTAGCTGTTGCACTGAGAAACCAGCTCGACATTTCAGCCCATGCTACCTTGCCATATTTTTGTTGCTTTGAAAGGTCCACTTATTAAACAGTAGGTATTTTTGCCCAAGAGGTTAGAATTTGGCAGCTTAGGTTAATTTACTATAGTATTTTAATAGTTTTATGCTCTAGATGAATCCATAAAAGTAAGCAAATTTCCAAAAATTATTTTTGGCCAGGACAATATTTTGTAAAAAGTAAAGTTAGCGTTAGATGAAGCTTACCTATTTTTTTTGGAAAGTTCATCCTTTCCCCTTTTAACTCCAAATATTCTTGTGATCAAGGTACTGAAAAGAAGTGTGGATGAATTTCTCACCTAATGTAAAAATAAACGCACAATAAGGATTAAGAAATATACATGGCATGAAACCAACATTTACAATGTTCAAACTTGATATTCAAAGTCATTACCCAACTGGCTAGTGTGGGGCTAAACAAAATATGGTTTGTGTTCATGAAATAATTTTCAAAAACTACATAGTAACTGACTCCATGACTTCCTCTTACATTAAGCTCCGCAATCCAACCACACGCACATAACACGGCCCTTGCCTATACTTCTAACATTATCACCAATTGTTTTCAATATCTCTTTGTACTTGTATCATCAAATAACACTTTCTTTTAAAAAAATTCATTTTCCCATATCCTTTCTGACAATGATTATCCCCTTAAAGAGCTCAGCTCTTTCCATTCATTTTCTGTAGTCATTTACCTATGGGATATATTCATAAGACCTAACTCAATCCACATTATTAAGATGGCCAAGAAAATATTTAATATCCAAAATGTTGTTTATTAACCCTACAATGTAGTAATCTAATAAATTTTAACCCTAAAATTATCTGAGACAACTGGTTGATAAAAATAAGAGGATGAAACTATCATTAATAAACATAAATCATTTCTCCAAAATGATAATAATATATATCTCTATTCTAAACCAGTGTGTCAAGATGTTGTTTTGCTGGATTATAAACATGTCTTGGGGCACCTGGGTGGCTCAGTTGGTTAAGAGTCCAACTTTGGCTCAGGTCATAAATCTCGCGGTTCCTGAGTTCAAGCCCCACATCGGACTATCTGCTGTCAGCACAGAGCCTTCTTTGCATCCTCTGTCTCCCTCTCTCTCTCTCCCCTCCTCTGTGTGCACGCGTATGCATGCTCACTCTCTTTCCCTCTCTCAAAAATAAATAAACATTACAAAAAAAATTTGTTAATGTCTGAATGCCACAGCATATTGGGCTTCCTCAATTACCTTGCCAAATCCGAGCAGAGATCTATGAATACGTACTGACTTCCCTACAATATGTAAGGCACTATACCAGCATCATGGAGAATATCTAGAAATAGAAGACACACTTACAGCCAACACAGAGCCTACATTCTAATGAGATAGGTGTCATAATCATGTGGTATGTTTAAACAGCAACATAAGAAGAAAGGTAATTCAAAGTAACACTTTTAGATTTAGACTAAGACTTAGAAAATAGTCCTCTAAAACCACTACAGTAGGGGTCACAAACTCAAATGTCCACAGGAACCAGTGAGTGACAGGAACAGCACAGGACTAGGTCTAATGCAGCCACTATTCAGCTTTCACTGAGTAGCATGAGGGAATGTAAGCCCAGTGTTGCCAGATCTGCTTTTTTAAGAGAAGCCAGAAAACCCAGTTTTTATGTGAAATCCATTATTTTGAAATGTTGGCAACAGATTAAAGGGGCGAAAAAAAAACCACTGAGGAGGCCAAATAAAACACAGTTGTAGGCTAGATTTGACCTATCAGCCATTTGCAACCTCTCCTCTAGAAGCCCAAGACTGACTCAATTCATGCATGGTAACTCTAAAAGTAGACTATAATTCATACCAAAGTGGTATAATTTATACCAATATTGCAATGAAACCCTAAAATTGGATAAATTCACTTATGTTCATTCCACAGTCAACAAACATTCATGAAGACACTACTATGTGCCCTAACCAATATCCCCGAACAACAAATCTATCCTGTTACACTGTCAACGTGGCCTCTGGCCTACTCAGATCTTGATTATCTCTTACCTCATCTATTGACTTAGTGCCCAAAGACTCTTGGGTTTAAGATGACTTGATGAAGTCACATAAAAACCCTGTCTCCTCTCAGGAATCACACAAAAACATAAAAAGAAAAACAGGAGCACAAATTCCATTCTGCCCTGAACAAAACTTTCTAAGAAAAGCTGCTAGATGCAGTGTAGATGCAAGCTAAAACAGGAGTTCCTGGAGATGAAAGAGGATGCCTGCCCTTAATCAAAACTTAGACGACTGTTTTACAAAGTGAATGGGTACCTCCAGAAAGAAAACCCCTTTGTGTGATTCCATAGGCTAGAGGCAGGAGACAGTCTTTCTGTAATATTAAGATGGATCTGAGGGTTCCAGTAGTAGTACTCTGATTCATTCATTATCAAGTTCCCTCATTAGCAGCCAATAATTGTCATTGCCTATTCCAGTAGGTGTAGCAAAATGGTGATTGATATTCTACCATTAATTAGCTATACTTTTCAGAAAAATAAAGTTTTCCTTCATCAGCTCTTTGATTACCCTGTTACTCAGTTACTACAGAATCATTTCCATAAATTTACCAGTTTGCAGGATAATGGGTTCATGCCATGGCAGCCCCCAAAGGTCACCAAATCATGATCTTTTAAGACATTAATAAAATTAATTTTCCTTCTACTCAGATATGATCCACATACCATAAAATTCACCATGTTAAAGGGTACTAACTATTCAGTGGTTTTTACTACATTCGCAACATAGGAAACTACCACTACTACCTAATGCTACAGTATTTTCATCATTGCAAAATGAAACCCTATACACATTAGTAGTCATCATGCACCCTCCCACATTAGGCAAACACTAATCTACTTTCTGTCTCTATGGATTTACTTATTCTGGACATTTCATATTCACGTGATGACATAACATGCAGCCTCTTTTGTCTAGCTTAGCTGCTCTCAAAGTTCACTCACGTTGTAACATGTATCAGTATGTGATCCCTTTTCATGGCCAAATAATATGCCATTGTATGGATATACCACATATTTAAATCTACTCATCATTTGATGAACATTTGGGTTGTTTCCATTTTCTGGCTAGTATGGATAATGATGCTATGAACACTCATATACAAGTTGTTGCGTGAACGTGTTTTCATTTCTTTTGGGTATATACGTAGAAATGGTATTGCTGAGCCATATGGTAGAAAGAGTAGGCAGTTAGTTAGACATGAGCTGGAGGCAAAGGCAGTGATAAAGAGGCGACACATTAGAAGCCTGAGGGCACAACATCCTGACTTTGTGGCTTCCAACACCCTAGGGCTTACAGACCAAGAGCCACAAGTGCAGAACATGCACTCTCGTCCTCAACCTCTACCCCATGGTAACATATGGCCTCATTATATTTACCTTGCGGTGTTGACCCACCTCCCTGCCCACCCCTATGGCAGAAGATGGTCTTGACAGTTCTGGCAAGAACCCTATAGGGTCAAAAACTACCCCTCCCAACAAGTAGGAGTACTTTAGATGACTGGAAACAACCTTAGCTGGAGACAACCCTAGCTATGACCCATAACCTACACAAACATAAAAAGACACTCCTAACCCCAGTACAGTTGCCACCTCTGGGCCTGTCCACTCTCACTTCGAGAGTGTAATGTTCTTGATAAACTGCTTTGTGCTTGCCACTTTCCTTCTGGCTATCTTTATTCAAGTGTGGATCCTCACATAAATCTTTTGTGGGGAACCCAAGACCCAAGACCTCCATTCACACAATGCATACTCTCCCATTGGTAACGGTAACGCTACATTAACCTTTTGAGAACCTGACAAAGTGGTAGTACCATTTTACATTTGCACCGGCACTGTATGAGGGTTCCAATTTCACCAATTCTCCAAATGCTCCCCAATAACTGTTACTGTCCACCTTTTTTATTGTTAACTATTCTAAGTGGGTGTGAAATGGTATCTCACTACAATTTTGATTTGCATTTCCCTAGTGATTAATGATGTTAAGCATCTTTTAATGTGCTTATTGTACATTTACATACCTTTTCTGGAGAAAGGTATTCAAGTTCTTTGCCCAATTTTTAACCAGGTTGCCTTTTTATCATTGAGTTTTAAGAGTTCTTTATACATTTTATATGCTAACCAAATATCAGATACATGATTTGCAAATATTTTCTCCCATTCAGTCAGTTGTCTTTTCATTTTCTTGGTGGTATCCTTTGAAACACTGGCATTTTAAATTTTGATCAAGTCTAACGTTCTTCTTTTGCTGCTTATGCTTTAAGTATCATATCTAAGAAACTGTTACCTAATCCAAGGTCACAAAGATTGACAGTTAATATTTTCTTCTAAAACTTTCATCATTGGGGCACCTGGATGGTTCAATCGATTGACTCTTGATTTTAGCTCAGGTCATAATCCCAGGGTTGTGGGATCCAGCCCCTCATCCACGAGGGGCTTCTGCTCAGCGTGGAGTCTCTTAAGACACTCTCTCTCTCTCTCTCTCTCCCTCTGTCCCTCCCCTCTCCCCTGCTAATGTGCTCTCTCTCTCTCTAAAAATTAATTAATTAATTAATTAAGGAGTTTGATCTATTTCGAAATTTTTTAATATGGTATAAGATAGGATGCAAATTCATTCTTTTACAGGTATATATGCAGCTATCCTGGTACCATTTGCTGAATAGACTATTCTTTCCCCCACTGAAATGTCCTTTTTACTAAATGTTAGGTTTTATTTCTGGACACTTAATTCTATTGTATTGATTTATAAATGTCTTTCCTATGCCAGTACCACATTATCTTGATTACTGTTGCCTTCATTGTAAGTTTCAAAATTTGGGCATGTGAGTCCTCTGTTGGTTTTTTTTTTTTTTTTCAAGATTGTTTTGGCTAGTCTGAGTCCCTTGCATTTGCATCTGAATTTTACAATCACTTGGTCAATTTCTGCAAAAAACTCCAATAGGATTTTAACAGAGACTGTATTGTATCTGCAGATCAATTTGGGGAGTATTGCCATCTTAACAATATTAATGAAGTCTTCCAGTCCATGAACATGAAATATATTTCCATTTATTAGGCCTTTATCAATTTCTTTCAAAAATGTTTTGTAATTTTCAGTGTACAAGTCTTACACTTCTTTTGTTAAATGTATTCCTAAGTATTTTATTCCCTTTGATGCTATTACAAATGGAATTGTTTTCTTAATTTCATTTTTTTAATGTTTATTTATATTTGAGAGAGAGAGAGAGAGACAGTGTGTGAGCAGGGGATGCTCAGAGAGACAGGGAGACACAGAATCTGAAGCAGGCTCCAGGCTCTGGGCTGTCAGCACAGAGCCCGATGCAGGGCTCGAATCCATGAACTATGAGATCACGACCTGAGCCAGAGTCAGAGACCTAACTAACCAACTGAGCCATGCAGGTGCCCCTTTAATTTCATTTTTGGATTATTCATTGCTAGTCTATAAAACTACAATTGATTTTTGTATGTTACTCTTGTATCCTACAACCTTGATGAATTTGTTTGTTAATGATTAATTAATTAATGGTTGTGTGTGTGTGTTCCTTAGGATTTTCTATATACTGTATATGATTACATCACTGAAAAATAGCGATAGTTTTGCATCTTTCTTTCTAATCTTGCTGATTTTTATTTCTTATTCTTGCCTAACTGTCCTACCTACAACTTCTTTTTTTTTTTTTTTCAACATTTATTCACTTTTGGGACAGAGAGAGACAGAGCATGAACGGGGGAGGGGCAGAGAGAGAGGGAGACACAGAATCGGAAACAGGCTCCAGGCTCCGAGCCATCAGCCCAGAGCCCGACGCGGGGCTCGAACTCACGGACCGCGAGATCGTGACCTGGCTGAAGTCGGACGCTCAACCGACTGCGCCACCCAGGCGCCCCCTACCTACAACTTCTAGTACAATGTTGAACAGATGTGCCAGAGTTGATACCCTTGTCCTATTCTTGATCTTAGGAGGAAAGCTTTTTTTTTTAGTCTTTCACCATTGAGTATGTTATTAGCTATGGGTTTTCCATTGATACCCATTGTCAGGTTGAGAAAGTTCCCTTCCATTCCTACTTTATTGAGTATTTATAACAAGAAATGGTGTTGGGATTTCCGCATCTGCTTAAATGATCATATGGTTTTATCCACTAGCCTATTCATAGGGGGTACTATATTGATTTTCATATGTTGAAAATATATACTCTATATTCTAAATGTGTAGAAGTAATATAGCACAACATTAAAAACAATTACTGTAAATATAGAGCAAAATAACTAGCATGGAAGACACTACTTGTTACTTAAGACAGAAGAGCGTCCCTATGTTTCTGTGCTGTAGGTAGTATAATAGTTCCAGGACATCTGTGTAAAGTACTCCTTTTATTTTCTAATATTTCATCCATATTTTCTGGCCTTCTCCACTATAAAGCTAATTAAGGAGGGAAAGTACGTAGAAGTACAATTGAAGGAGAGGTGATGACTGACAAACTGCATTACCAACTCCTAAATCATTGTTAGTAGATACAAATATGCATCATTGATATATCCATGTGGGTAATGAAAAAGGTCATTATCAGCACTAATATATTTTGGAAAAATAATCATAGTAACGACAATGAAAACATGTCCTATTTGGGAAGGATGGATCAAGGAGAATACAAGTAAAAAAAGAGAGTAACAATAGAAAAAAGCAGTCAAGTTAAAAATGGAGAGAACAGAATGGTTGCCAAATAACTTCAGCTATAGTCAATTCTTATCATAAGGAAAATACCAGAAAACCTTCCTGTTTTCTTACCTCCTTCCCCATCAAGCCCTGAACACAGTGTTGATAAAGATTTGATATTCAGCTACAAACTGACAACTGCTATCAGTTTTTCCCTTCTATTCATTAAGTATATATACTTTTTCTTTCCTTTCTAGCATGAAAAGGCTAACCATACAGTCTTGTGTAAAATATAGGAGGGTTAGGCAAAGGAAAAGAAAATTAGGTTTCACAAAGCAGTGTGTGTGTGTGTGTGTGTGTGTGTGTGAGAGAGAGAGAGAGAGAGAGAGAGAGAAAGAGAGAGTCTGTGTGTAGAAGTGTGCATGCATGTATATATGTTTATGTGTAGACAATACATTTTTTCTTATATATGTATGGCTTTACTTATATAACATAAATGCCCCCTTGACAAATAGTTTTAAAATATAAATGCACAGCCTGTTATGTGCAATCACTAAGTGGTACAGTCATTTATACACCATACACCTTCACCCTTAATAGACGGTCACATCCCTGACAATGGGATCTACATACAATATAAAATATTTTGTGTAGTGTACATGGTACCAGTTTATAGTAGAAAGAAATACTCTGTGAAAAAAATGAAATGAGATTTGGTTCTAATTTGCCTTTCATCACTTCTTAGCAATGTGACTTTGAAGAAGACACTTAAAACTTTAGGTCATAAATCCCTCATCTGTAATGCAGGAAAGCTGTACTGAAATTTCTGGGCCTATGATTAAGGGGAGGGCCAGCCAAGTTCTGCAGTTCATGGTGACCTCCTTCCAAAAGAGTGAGACAAAGGAAGAGACAGAACTTCCACCCGTCCATATACCACCTATGCAAGACTTTAAAAAAAATTTTTTTTAATGTTTATTTATTTTTGAGAGACAGGGAGACAGAGAGACCAGAGCGTGAGAGGGGGAGGGGTAGAGAGAGGGAGACACAGAATCCCAAGCAGGCTCCAGGCTCTGAGCTGTCAGCACAGAGCCCAACACGGGGCATAAACCCACTGACCATGAGATCATGACCTGAGCCGAAGTCAGACGCTTAACCAACTGAGCCACCCAGGCGCCCCTGCATGATCTTTTTTTTTTTTTTTTTTTAAAGTACTTTCCTGTGAGTAAAGCTCCATGCCAAGGCATGCCGTGTAATGTAGAGCATGGCTAGTTTTAAGCACCACACAGTCTTCAGCCTGGCACCCTTGGGGCAAACTCACAACTATCAGAGAGCCTGGACATGCTGGTGCCAACAGAGGCACAAAGTATACATGGCTGTGCTACTGGGAAGACCCGAAAGACTCCTTTTCCCCCTCTGAAACCCACTGCATATTGTGGGCTAGAACTGGCCTGAGGTAAGCAACTAAAGACATACCAGACAGAAATATAAACTCAGTGTGGGTCTTAGTAGGATGCCAAAATGGCATACTCGGTAGAGTTTCTAGGAAAGCTGGGAAGACGAGTTACCTGCCCTGCAATGACGATGTGACGATGCAGGGAAAGAAGATCAGGTTTTCCAGTCACTGAACTAAAAAAAAAAAGGGAATGCTCAGAAATACCTCAGTGTGTGTGTGTGTGTGTGTGTGGAACTATAAATTACTCTCACCTATATTTTTAACTAGCTTCATCTCCAAAATACATGTCAAAGATCATCACATGTCACCATTTTTACTAAGATTTTTCCATTCTGAGCCATCATCATGACTTGGCAAAACTATTACAACAGCTTCCTGATTAGTCTTCCTCCTTCTCTCTTGCCACCTTACAATTGAGTCTCCATTTTTAACTGCATCAATCGGATGCCATCACTCCCCTACTGTGAAACTCTCTCATGAAGGATTTTTCAACAGCAGTAGGAGCCACAATTTGAAACCCCAGGTCTGTCCCAATTATACCCATAGAGGCTGTAGAACATCCGGACATTTCCAGACTCAGATGAGACACTGTATCACAGGGCATGGGAACTGCCTTCTCTTGCAGCTGCCCAAAGGTTGTGCCAACATGTGCCCCAACGGTTAATCTTTGGCCAGTAAGAGAGAGGAGATGGAACTGTTCCAAGAGGTGGTAGTTTCACATGGCCCGGTTAGAAGATGTATCACATGACCAGACGACTAGCTTGGTTTTCCTGCAAGGTCAAGGCCTGCTTAGTAATAATGTCTTTCCTCTTTCCTTGTCTCACCTTCCCTTTTTCCTTCATTCCTGCTGCTTTGGATTTGTGCCACTCAATAAAACCTTAGCACCTAGGCTATAGTTCCAGCTCTATTTCCTAAGTAACAGGGCCAAAAACCTATAAGGTAGGTAAAATGAACCTCCTCTGTATTCCTCTAACACCAAAAACTTTCCCCTGTAATAGCCCAGATTCTGGAGTCAGACAGATAATAGTTGTGTGTTCTTACACAAAGTTATTTTGCCTTCCTGAGCCTTGTTTTCCTTTTCTGTAAATGACTGTAATAACAGAATCTACTTTGCAAGGCTGTTCTGAGCATTAACTGAGATTATCAAGGTAAATGATGCCAGGCACACAGAAAATCCTCAATAAAACAGACATCATTATGATCATGTCTTATTTATCCTTGTATTTCTAGTGTTTAACATATCATCTGCAACACAGTAGATGTGCTTAATGCTAATCTGTTTACAATACCTTTCCCCTGTATTTTATTTTATTTATTTATTTTTTTAATTTTTTTTTTTTTTCAACACTTATTTATTTTTGGGACAGAGAAAGAACATGAACGGGGGAGGGGCAGAGAGAGAGGGAGACTCAGAATTGGAAACAGGCTCCAGGCTCTGAGCCATCAGCCCAGAGCCTGACGCGGGGCTCGAACTCCCGGACCGTGAGATCGTGACCTTGCCGAAGTCGGACGCTTAACCGACTGCGCCACCCAGGCGCCCCTCCCCTGTATTTTAAAAATGCACAAGGAATAGCAAAGATCAAAAAATTTGTATGGTCTCAATACACAGGATTAAGGAATCTGTAAACAAAAAATAAAATTATACATGAATGCTTGTTGGAAAACATTCCTTTACTGCAAAATTAAAATTAAGTTAATTTTACTTGTGTTTTCCTCTGCAACATGGAAAAACAGTTAGGTCCAAAGTACAAATGTAGTCACATTTAGGCACAAGATATATTCTTGAAAAGACGTGCACAAATTAGGTTTCAGTAAATTAAACCACATTTCACATGCATTCAGGAAAAACCACTCTGTAAATGACTTCAACAGAGAATGCTGTGGTAGGTTGTTTTAAACTGTTATACATTTCAATTGTCCTAAAATGAAGCCCTCTTCATGTTCATTGATTATGTTGATTTATAATTTTGGCATATCTTAGATTAAGTTTTTATAAGAAAAAAAGGCTAACAATCAATATATTAAAGTCACAGTACTGATCATTAGAGCTATGATGTTTATTTTCTCAAGTACAGCAAACTGAATAGAACCCAAAAGATCCCTTCATCACCAGTGTTAATAAGGAAGATTCCCCCCCCCCGCCATGAAACTACACATGACCACTTATATGTGTGAATGCAGTCTTTTGTGGGTATATGTATGTATCTGAGTACTACACACATTTGAAACCCACGTTAAAAAAAGGCAGAAAATACATCAGAATGCTAATAATGATTATCATCTGTATGGTGGTTAAACAGGTGACTTTTACTTTTCTTTTTATGCTTTTCTTTATTTTCAAATTTTCTGCAGTATATGTGTTACTCTTTCAAAAGGGCTCAAAAAAGATTTTTTTTAAAATAAGGCACTCATTTTTGATACTTTCAGTTTTGCTAAAATGTTGGAAAAGTCACCAGGTTTCACCCTCTGAAAGCATTTCTTTGTTCATCTTGAATTTACGACTTGTCGAAAACAATATTGATATTGCTGGCAATCAGTTTTATGATCTCTAGTTTTCCGGATGGTAAAGCCGCATTCCTACCTCTATGACTCTACTGAAGGTACACAGGTATTGCTCTGCTTCCTGTAAATGCAAAAGGTAAACACTGTGTCCTCAGGAGTAGTTAGGCAATGCTCCTAGACAGGATTTCAGACATGTATCTCTCTTACAGGAAGATGCACAATTTTCCAGGCAGAAGTTGGCAACCTTGAGGATTCCTCTTTACCTTGGAAGTCTGTGCCTTTGGCTACACTACAAAATACTGACTCTCAATTAGAGCAGCATTATTCATGATAGCCAAAAAAACCCCTAAATGTTTATAAACAGATGAATGGATAAACAAAACGTCCTATATACATACAACAGAGTACCATTCAGCCTTAAAAAGGAACGAAATAATAACACAGGCTACAACATGGATAAACCTTGAAACCGCTACACTAAATGAAATAATCCAGATACAAAAGGACAAAAATTCTGTAATTTCACTTATATGAGGTACCTACAACAGGCAAATTCATAGAGCCTGGAAAGTAGAACAGAGGTTCCCTGGGGCAGGGAGTACCTCACCAACGAAGTGAGGAGTGCCTGTTTAACAGATTCAGAGCTTCTGTTTAGGGTGATGAAAAAGTTCTGAGAATGGATAGTGGTGATGACTGCACAACACTGCAAATGTACCTCGTGCCACTGAACTGTATATTTTATTTTTATTTATTTACTTTTTAATGTGTATTTATTTTTTTTTTATTTTTTTTTTAAATTTTTTTTTCAACGTTTTTATTTATTTTTGGGACAGAGAGAGACAGAGCATGAATGGGGGAGGGGCAGAGAGAGAGGGAGACACAGAATCGGAAACAGGTTCCAGGCTCTGAGCCATCAGCCCAGAGCCCGACGCGGGGCTCGAACTCACAGACCGCGAGATCATGACCTGGCTGAAGTCGGACGCTTAACCGACTGCGCCACCCAGGCGCCCCAATGTGTATTTATTTTTGAGAGAGAGAGAGACAGAATGTGAGAGGAGGAGGGGCAGAGAGAGAGGGAGACACAGAATCCAAAACAGGTTCCAGGCTCTTAGGTGTCAGCACAGAGCCCAACGTGGGGTTCAAACTCACGAACCATGAGATGATGACCTGAGCCGGTCAGGTGCTCAACCAACTGAGCCACCCAGGCACCCCTGAACTGTATATTTTAAAATGGTTAACATGATAAATTTTGAAAAAGAGATAAGTGACAGTTTAAACAAAAATAATAACAATGTAGTGTGGGTTTATAACATACATAAACTGTAATAAAAGCACAAAGATTGGGAGGAGAGAAAAGGAAATATGTATCATTAGGTTCTTACACTTCAACTGAAGTGATACCATATCACTTGAGGGTGGACAGTGATGCTAAAGATACATGCTAAAACCCCTAAGGCAATCACTTAAATAAGAAAACAAATAATTATGGCTAAAAAGCCAACAAAGAAGATAAATAGTAGCTTATTAAAACCTACTCGGAAGTATAATTAAGTCAATGTAAAAATAATGGCAAAAGCACTTACTGCCCAGACTGGTGATGTAAAGCCTAGAATTGCAGCCTTAGCTCCATCAGCCACATATGGAATAATATTTTCTCCCAGACGTGTATCTCTGAACAAGGCTCTAAGGATATTTAAAGCATGAACCTAGAATAAAAAGCTAAAAATTAGATGTGGTTGAAGACCCTGGTAATTCTAAATCTGTACACATTCAATAACATAACCTCAAAATAAAAAAGTTACTGAATTTGAGAAGAAATAAATAATCCACAAATGAAATAGCAGATTTTGATAAAATACAATTAATCTGATAAATCAGTTTTTTAAAAGATTTAAACAGTGCAACTAAAAAGCTTGATTCAATGGACATATGCAGAATCCTGCATGTAACAAATAGAGACAACATGTTCTTTTCAAGTACACATGAAACATTTATTTTTTTAAATGACTTAAAACCTAGCCACAAATAAAATCTCAACAAATACCAAATAATTAAAATCTTACATATTATGTTCTGATCACAGTGGAACTAAGTCAGAAACTGATTTCTTTAAATACTTTCAAAACTGATACTTTATTTTTTAAAAAAAAAAGTGGTCAAAGGAAAAAAAAATTAACATTTAGGGCTGACCAATAACCAAGGTGCTACACATCAACATTTTGAGACGCAATGTAAGTGGAACTTAAAAAAAAAAAAAAAAGCATGCCTTACATGCTTCTATAAAGAAAAAAGACTAAAAATGAATATTCTCGGTGTCCAATTCAGATGACAAAGAACAATAAATTAGAAAAGAGAAAGAAAATTTAAAAGAGCAGAAAATTTTGAAAAAAGCAATGACATAACCAAGACCATTAGCAAAACCTAAAGCTGATTCTTTGAAATAGAAACTAACCTCTGGCTAATCAAGAAGAGAGAGAAGAAAACAAGCAGTATCATGAATGCCAAGGATGATATGACTACAGATACTACAGAGAATAAAGCAAAAATACTACTGTGAATAATGCTACCCAAATCGATTTGAAAAATTAGACAAAATGAACAATTTCCCAGGAAAAGAATGTATCAAAACAAATAGATAGGTGCTTATCATTACATAAAGGAAATCAATAGATAAAAATCCTACCCAAAGACCAAAAACAAAAAAACAAACCCAATATAATAACTACAACAATTACCAAAACATTGACCCACATGAATTTATAGATGAATTCTACCAAATATTTAAAGAATAGATAATCCCAATTTATATAAACTATTTGGAGAAGAGAAGACTCCCAAATTTATTTTACCAGTCTAGCACAGCTTGGCTAGAACAGTAAGGACAACTACTTTGGGAAAATGGTAATTTCTATTAAAGCTTAATATACAACATACCCCAAAAACACTTGTATCTACTGAAAAGAAATATATATATGTTCACCATTAGGCATGTACAAGAATGTTCTTAAAAGTACTATTCTTAATAACCCAAAATAAAAACCAACCCAAATGGTCATCAGCAGAAGAATGAATAAATTATATAATATCATACAGCCATGAAAATAAATAAATTACAACTTGGATGGATAATATAAACATAATGTTGGTCAAAAGAATCCACATCAAAAGAGTACCTAATGGTATGTTTTCATTTATTTAAAACTTAAAAAAAACAGGTAGAACTAAAACTAAGGTGTTAAAGTTAGGCTAGTAGTTACCCTTGGGGAAAAGGTACTGATTAGAAGGAGCGTGAGGAGGCTTTGAGGTGTTAAAATGTTCTGTCTCTTGCTAGTTACACCAGTATGTTCACCTCGTGAAACTTTATTGTTGTACAGATATGATTTCTATATGTCTTTGTATATGTTATAATTCAATAAAAAATTTTACATAAAAAATAAGGACAGGTACAGCATGAAAAAGAAAAACCACAGGCCAATCTCATGAACCCAGTGAAAATACGCAAAAAATATTTTTTAAAAGATTTTAAGGGAATCTAGCAATGTGTAAAAACAATTCACCATGTCAAAGTTGTGGGTTAGGATTCCATACGCAAAGATGGTATTGGATCAAAAATAAGTATATTCATGATTATTTGCAAATTCGAGAAGACATTTATCTCAAAAGGCACTTGAAAGCATTCAAGGAAATGTGATTTCCTTAATGAGCTATATGACAGATTTAAACCTACAGCAAATATCAGCAATCACATAGGGATAACTGCTATTTCTATTGCTATACAAATCATACTACAAGTTCCAGCCAGCAGAATAAGAAAAATATTTTATGAATAAGAATTAGAAAGGTAAAACAAATTTAGCATTATTTACTGAGGATATGATTATCCATAAAGAAAATCCAAAAGATTTACAGACAAGTCATTAGTTGTAATACACAATAGCTGACATGACTTCTTTTTTAATATTTAAATCTTCTAGGGGTGCCTAGGTGGCTCAGTCAGTTGAGCATCAGGCTTTGGCTCAGGTCACGATCTCACGGTCCGTGAGTTCGAGCCGTGTGTCAGGCTCTGTGGTGATAGCTCAGAGCCTGGAGCCTGCTTCAGATTCTGTGTCTCCTTCTTCTCTGCCCCTCTCCCACTCATGCTGTCTCTTTCTCTCTCTCTCTCTCTCTCTTACTCTCAAAAATAAGTAAACATTAAAAAAATTTTTTTTTTAATTTAAATCTTCCAGTCCATGAGCATGGCTAGTTTTCTCCATTTATTCAGATCTTTCTCTATGTCTTTCATTATTTTAAAAATTTTATTCTGTTTATTTATTTTTGAGAGACAGAGTGAGAGCGGGGGAGGGACAGAAAGAGAGGGAGACACAGAATCCAAAGCAGGCTTCAGGTTCTTGAGCTGTCTGCACAGAGCTCAACGCAGGGCTCGAACCCACGAACAGTGATATCATGACCTGAGCCGAAGTCAGACACTCAACTGACAGAGCCACCCGGGCACCCCTTTGATTATTTTTAAAAATAGCCTCCTATAAAAGTCTTATAGATCTTTTGTGAGATTTAATTCTACATACTTTATATTTTTTCTAGTGATTATAAACAGTATTTTAAGGATTGTATTATATGTTGCTGGTGTGTATAAATGCAATTAATTTTTTTGCTTATTGTTGTGCTTATATTCAGCACAGAGTCATTTTCCCCAAACAAATCAATAAATTTAAATTCCAACAAAAATTCAAAAGGGGGTTTTGTTAAACTTAGCAAGCTGATTCTATAACTTATATGGAAGAGCAATGGAAAAAATATAGCAGGATAATTGCAAAGGAAAAAAGGGAAATTCACCCTACCAGATACCAAAAGTTATTGAAAAGATAGTAATTAAAATAGAGTTTTTGGCTCAGAGATAATATAACAGACCAATAAAACAAAGCACACAAACAGACATGCATGTCAACAAGAACAGTATATCAGAGATAGAAGGGTGCTATAAATCAAGGGGAAAGGATATACTGTATCAAAAACACTTGTATATTAATTATCCAAATGGAAGGTAATAAAATTATTTTCTTATTTTACACACAAAAACAAATTACAGATAGTGTAAAGACAGAAATGTGAGAAATAAAATTAAAACTTTAAAAAGAAAATACAAAATATGTTCTGACCTTGGTGTATTTATTAAACAAGATCCGAATGTACAAACCATAAACGAAAAAGCCGGCATATTCCATTTTATTAAAATTTAAAACTTCCATGCAATAATAGAGACCATAAGCAAAGTGAAAAGAGAAGCCACAGATTGGAAGAAGAGGTGTGTAACTCAACCAAAAAGAACTGTTATCAGGAAAATAATTTTATTTTATTTTTTAACGTTTATTTATTTTTGAGACAGAGAGAGACAGAGCATGAACAGGGGAGGGTCAGAGAGAGGGAGACACAGAATCTGAAACAGGCTCCAGGCTCTGAGCTGTCAGCACAGAGCCCGACGCGGGGCTCGAACTCAAGGACCGCGAGATCATGACCCGAGCCAAAGTCGGCCGCCTAACCGACTGAGCCACCCAGGCGCCCCGGAAAATCGTTTTAAAACAACCAAAAAAACCCAACTCCTGAAAGACAAAGACAAATAACCAAATTAAAGATAGCCAAAAAAGTCTTTCAATGGGCAATTCACAGAATTAATTCAGAGGACTAATACATGAAAAGATGTTAAAGTTAGCCAGGTATTGGAGAAATGTGAAATAAAACTGGCAGAGTAGCATTATAAAATGCCTTTAGTTGGATGTTTTCACCAAAGTTTAAAAATAGGTCATTTTGGTTAACATAGATCAACTAAAGCAATGGTTTATTTTGTGGACAGGAAAGGCCAACAAAACAAAAGCATCCAGAGCAAGCTTCAAATACCTACCCTATTTTCAATACTTCTATATCTAGAGCAAATACTTTTTTTTTCTTTTCTTTTTCTTTCTTTTTTTTAGCAGATACTTTTTTTTTTTTTGGACAGCAAAGATTTAAAATCACTGCCTTCCTAGCAGGCTTTGTGTATTTCCATTATTACCTGGGGGACTGTGCTCTGTGAGTCATCTGTAGGCCCAGCCAAGGAGATTAACTCTTTCATTGTTATTTTCAACAAATCCATTTTGCCTTTCTTCGGTTCAGATGCCAATAGTGCCTATGGAAAAACAAGACAAAAATTAACTGGGCTATTGTTTTACATATACCTATTTCTAGTTCCTAGAATCAATCCCAAAATGAAAAATCCCCTTATGAAAACATGTGGTATCAAGCAAGTTAATTAAGCCATTCAGCCTTGGGCAAGTAGTTTAACTTCTCCATCCCTCAGATTCTTCATCTGTAAAATAAGGTGATGGTGATATCATGGCATCTCTAAGGTCATTTCCAGTTTGCTTGTTAACTATACAATTCTAAAAGGTTGAATGGGGGCGCCTGGGTGGCGCAGTCGGTTAAGTGTCCGACTTCAGCCAGGTCACGATCTCGCGGTCTGTGAGTTCGAGCCCCGCGTCAGGCTCTGGGCTGATGGCTCAGAGCCTGGAGACTGTTTCCGATTCTGTGTCTCCCTCTCTCTCTGCCCCTCCCCCGTTCATGCTCTGTCTCTCTCTGTCCCAAAAATAAATAAAAACGTTGAAAAAAAAGTTTAAAAAAATAAATAAATAAATAAAATAAAAGGTTGAATGAATGGTTCTTACTGAGCACTCTCCTAGGACCACAACTATGTGACAGGTCTCAGATACAATAAGCAAGTCAGTTTTGGGTTTTGTTTTTTGTTTTTGTTTTTTTAATTTGACAGAGAGTGCACATGTACACAAGTGGGGGAGGGGGGCAGAGAAGAGAGAGAACCTCAAGCAGGCTCCACGCTCAGTGAAGAGCCTGATGTGGGGCTTGATCCCACGATCCTGGGATCATGACCTGAGCTGAAACCAAAAGTCCAGACGCTCAACCGACTGAGCCACCCAGGAGCCCCCAGCAAGTAAGATTTTGTAACAAATTTATCAACAAGAAAATCCTCTTTACTTAAAAAACAAAAACACCTGTGGATTAAATTTCTTGCAAGGATTTAGAAACTCCCTGGAGATTGATCAGTTGTTTAATTTTTTACCAAAGAGTCTCTACCTGAAGGACCATCAAACCATAATACTGGAAAGTCCATGGAGCAAAAGGAAATACTACAAACTCCAAAGGGGTCCTATATTTGAATTTTCAAGAGCTGCTAATTTACTTTGTGTCTAACATTTTGCCAATATACATTAAACATAAAAATAGGATATCAAACCACCTGAGCCAATAAAAGGGAATGAAGTACTGATATATGCTACAACATGGATGGATTTTGAAAACATGCTAAGTGAAAGAAGCCAGACATAAAGGCCACACAGTATATGATCCCATTTATATGAAATATCCAGAAAAGGCAAATCTGTAGACACAGAAAACAGATCAGTGGTTGTATAGAGCTAGGAGTAGCAGTGGTTATTTCATTTGTACATAGCTAGTAGCTCCCAAGAGTGAAAGTTTCAAGCTATTCAGCTTTTTTGGAAGCTTTTATAATCCATAAAAGAGGTAAACACATCCAAAACAGGTAGGTTTAAAAGACAAATTTATCAGAGCACCTGGGTGGCTCAGTCAGTTGAGCATCCGGCTCTTGATTTTGGCTCGGGTCATGGTCTCACACTTTGTGAGTTCAAGCCCCACATCGGGCTCTGCACTGACAGTACAGAGCCTGCTTGGGATTCTCTCTCCCTCTCCCTCTGCCCCTCTCCTGCTCATGCATGCTCTCTCTCTCTGTGTCTCTTTCTCAAAATAAATAAACTTAAAAAAAAAAGACAAATTTATTATAGTATATTTATGCTATTTATGCTCATAAAACATATATACTATTTTTCTAATGACCACTCAAAACATTTTTATATCTCTCTGTACAAAAGATAAGTTCATAAACTAGCAGTTTTTCTCCGTAGTTAACACTAAGTAGAGGTTTCCATGAGAACATAACTTATTGGTAAGTTATACTAAGAGGAATGGGGGCCTCTCTGAACAGACTTTTCCAATAATTTAGATTTTACTCAACTAACATAAATAAAAAAGCTACATGCAATTACTGAAATGTCTCCTTGGAGCCATGGCTTTCCCCACCCCCCCAAGAGTTGTGTGCATAGTTATGACATTCTTTCCAAGGATGGACTAAAAAAGGACGTGTCTTGGGGCGCTTGGGGGGCTCAGTCAGTTAAGCATCTGACTTTAGCTCAGGTCATGATCTTGCGGTTCGGTTCGTGAGTTCGAACCCCACATCAGGCTCTGTGCTGACAGCTCAGAGGCTGGAGCCTGCTTCAGATTCTGTCTCCCTCTCTCTCTGCCCCTCCCCTGCTTGCGCTCTGTGTCTCTCTCTCAAAAATAAATAAACATTTAAAAAGTTAAAAAAAAAAAAAAAAAAAAGAAAGTATGTGTCCTAACTGCTCTGTCACTATGACCAATATTTAGTACTAGACGGGAGCCAGAGGTGGAATAAGCACACTGCACAAACATGCAACTAGACCTTGCTACTGTCTTAACATTTGTCCTCAAGTGAGGCAAAAACACACGAGGTCCAAATGAATTACAGGCAGGAGATGAACCAAACTGATGCAGAATGGGTCAGATCAGAGAGTTTTCATTTCGATGAGCTCTGCATCACATCAACAACCTCTGCAAGTTGGTGTCCACTGTCATCACAAAATGATGACTGTGGAAATTTGACGAGTAAGAAAGAGAAGGAAAAAATGTAGAGGCACTAATAAAACACTTTGATGCACTTATTTTCATTGCTTTTATTATACCACCACCATTCCTGGACTGAATCTTACTAAATATTAAACAAAGACCTTCCAGGTTGGGGTCTGATTTAATATTGTGAGGACTTTGGTTTTTATTCGTTGAATTCATGAGGACGATAGCCTCTTAATTTCAACACTGTGGAAATAAAATATTTTCCTATCAACTAGCAATATCTGGGTGTGCTGATATGCAATGATCTTTGAGGTAAAACAGTAAGTGGAAAAAAAGCAAGGGCAAAACAGTGTGTATAATATGCTTTCTTCTGTATTAAAAAACAGAAAATGCACTACCACACACCCATTTTCACATGTAGAGTCGTTCAGGATTCAGGCTGCCCAAGCTTCCAGTCTTAGTCCTGCTCACACTATCTCTGGGGCTTTGGGCAAGTCACTTAACTTTCCTCAGCCTCAGTTTCCTCATCTGTACTATACAAATGATAACAGGACATATCTCATAGGGCTTGAAGAAAGATTAAATAAGTTAATATATGTCAAATAACCATTTATAAATGTTAGCTACCATTAGGATTAAAATTATTTTACGCATGGACATTTTATGGACGTATTGAAAAGAAATTGCTAATACTTGTTGCTTTCAGAGGAAGTGTTAAGGGTCTTGAAATAACAGGAAGACTATTTTTTCTAACTCAAAAAGAAAAAGGCAGCGTGCACACTTCCTAGAAGTGAGCCATGAATGTGCCACAGTGATGTCTGCCTACTTAATACACAGGCGGAAATCTATACCACCCTCTGTTCACATTACAAGACTGACTTTGTAGAGAGGGTTTGTTCCAAGAACAGATCTGTCATGGGAACATACTGTCCACACATGCAACAAAGCCACAAACATAAAAGCCAGAATTATCTCTTATGCAATATGCTCCCTCACATGTCAAAGGGATCGTCAAAAGACAAATAAAACAAATTATCAAAAGACAGACAGACAGACAGCTATGTCCCGTGGATAAGTACCTGTATGTAGAAAGGAAGTCCGGCACTGCGCCTTGTAGCACAGAGTTTAGATGAGGGATCACTGCATTTAATTTCCTCTAAAACATTCCATAACCAGTGTTCTGGCAGCTTTTGCAGACTCACATTGGGGCACCTAAAAGGAATAGATAAAGCAAACATTTGGAATAATCGGGTACCAAAAGATAAAAGTACGAACTATTAATACACATTAACATTGTTAGAGAAGAAGAAATATCCTTATATTTGGAAGGAGGAAAACTAAAACTTGTCTCCCTTTCTACTTTTCACTTACCTTCCTCTTTACTATGGGTCTTAAGCTAGGTCTGAAGCTATTAAAGATTCCATTTCTTACAAAAGCATATAAAGCATGTGTCTTGTCTGCAAAATAAGCTTTAATACCATGGCTTACACTCATACTCAAAATGTTCTGATGAAGGTTAATGAAACTCTTACAGATAATCTATACTGCAAAACACAAAGAGAATATAACTTTATTATAACTTATGTTCGGTCTTTACAGAGATTATATTCAAAGAAAACACATTTTAAGGTATATCTTAATAATCATTTTCATGTCTCTCAAAATGTGGCCTCCCACAAAATTTTCAACCAAATCCTACGGAAAATTAATAAAGCAAGTTAGTATAAACATTTTTAGATTATTTGGACTTTGCTGTTGGTGAGATTCCACTCTACTATATGAAGTGTTACTTTGTTGTGCTTAAGAATATTTAATTTTAATAAAAATTTTTAACCTTATGCCTTACCAGATCATATAACATTATCCTAAGAAATAGCATATTCTGTGGTAGACAGACAATTATTTTAGGAGGATCATAACTGGATTTGACTAAAGTAAATATATGAAAATAAAGAGATGAAATCCAAAGAAAAAATACTCTGTTTTTAAATTGAGGAAAACATTCTGCAGAAAGATTTTTTTTTTTTTAATGTTTACTTATTTTTGAGAGAGAGAGACAGAGAGAGAGACAGAGAGAGAGAGACAGAGTGTAAGCAGGGGAGGGGCAGAGAGACAGACACAGAATCTGAAGCAGGCTCCAGGCTCTGATCTGTCAGCATAGAGCCTGACGTGGAGCTTGAACCCATGGATCATGAGATCACGACCTGAGCTGAAGTCAGACCCTTCACTGACTCAGCCACCCAGGCACCCTGACAACTTCAGTTTCTAATTAAATATTCCAAATAGTAACTCAAATTTAGTTGTTTGTGTCTTGCATAAAACAAATCATATATAAATAATAATACTCTAAGGGGTGCCTGGGTGGTTCAGTCAGTTAGGCATTGGACTTTGGCTCAGGTCATGATCTAGTGTGGTTCACGAGTTCAAGCCCCGCATCAGGCTCCATGCTAACAGCTCAGGTCCTGGAGCCTTCTTTGGATTCTGTCTCCCTCTCTCTCTCTGCCCCTTCCCCACTCACACTCTTTCTCTCTCTCTCAAAAATAAATAAACATTTTAAAAATTAAAAAAAAAAATACTACTCTATAGGAAACTTTTTTTTTTAATTTTTTTTTTCAACATTTTTTATTTATTTTTGGGACAGAGAGAAACAGAGCATGAACGGGGGAGGGGCAGAGAGAGAGGGAGACACAGCATCAGAAACAGGCTCCAGGCTCCGAGCCATCAGCCCAGAGCCTGACGCGGGGCTCGAACTCACGGACCGCGAGATCGTGACCTGGCTGAAGTCGGACGCTTAACCGACTGCGCCACCCAGGCGCCCCAAGTTCTATTTTAAAAAGAGCAAGGGGAGCCTGGGTGGCTCAGTTGGTTAAGCGTCTGACTTCAGCTCAGGTCATGATCTTATGGTTTGTGAGTTTCAGCCCCTTGTTGGGCTCTGCGCTGACAGCTCAGAGCCTGGAGCCTGCTTCGGATTCTGTGTCTACCTCTTTCTCTGCTCCTCCCCCACTCACACTCTGTCTCTCTTTCTCTCAAAAATAAATAAACGTTAAAACAAAATTTAATGTACTTTCAAAATTAAAAAAAAAAAAAAAAAGATGAATTTTAGAGAATTAGTGACTCAGATGACAGTTTTCTGGTAAAGGTACCCAAAACAGTACAGAAAAAGAAGACAAAAACACAAAATATACATGTGCACAAATGTACCTGTTTGTATACATACATACAGACAATAGCTTGAGAGAAACCAATATATTCTAAGAGGGGTTACAGAAAGCAGGAATAAAATAACTAGGAGAAAAATACTCAAAGAAATATCTAGAAAATTTCCAAAACTGAAAAAAGTCACAAGGCCTCAGATTCAAAGTATATTCCAAGTATCTACTCCAGGTAAATAAACCCATACCTAGGCATATCACAGTGAAATTGTGATTAAGAGAAAACCTTAAAAGCCACAGGAGAAGAAAGAAAAAATAAGATGCCTACAAAGGAAACCAATTACACCAAAGATAAGTTTCTCACTGGCAATAATAAAAGACACAGATTTTTAAAGCACTGAGGGAAAATAGCTGTTAACCAGAATTCTATACCCAGTTAAACTACACTCAAAAGTGGAGGTAGATAAAGACAATTTGAGACAAACAGTAAGTCGGCCTTCCAGAGACCATTATGAAAAGAAATTCTGAAGAACATGCCTCTGCAAAGTTAAGTAGACTCAGAGCAGTGTCAATGTGGTATCTACTAGACATCTCAAACTTAACATACACCAAACTAAATTGCTGATCACCCTCTAAAAATCTATTCTGCCCATATGTAGCATATGATGTAGCATATGAATGATACATATTAGGCCAAATATTTTGTTTTTTTTCTTTTCTTTTTTTTTTTTCAATATATGAAATTTATTGTCAAATTGGTTTCCATACAACACCCAGTGCTCATCCCAAAAGGTGCCCTCCTCAATACCCATCACCCAACCTCCCCTTCCTCCCACCCCCGGCCAAATATTTTGGAATCATCTTTTTTCTTAAACATCAAATCCAATCGGTCAATATCTCCTTTCTGTTCTTCCTTCAAATTACATCCAAATTCAGACTACTCTTTACTATCTCCACTACTCTTCAAGCCATCATCATCTCTTTCTTGAATTATAATCATATTGTAATTTCCTAACTGCTCTCTCTGCTTTGACTATTATAGTCTATTCTCAACACAGCAGTCAAAAAAATCCTTTTAAGAGACCATACCATAATACTCCTCTGTTCACAAGCCCTCCAATGGTTCCCCATTTTATTCAGAATAAAAGCCAAAGTCCTTACTATATCTAATACTATCTAGTCCTCATTACCGCTCTGATCTTATCTTCTACAACTTTTTTCCTTATTCCACTCCCATCACAAATGGTTTACCTACTGTTGCTTGAATACCGACCCTAGTCCATGCCTCTCAAGACTTTGGCACCCGACCTTCTCTCTACCTGGAACAATCTTCCTCCAGTTATACAACTGTTGATTATAGTGTTCACTATACTTACCAATATGTTCAAATTTTTAATGCTAATTTTTAAAAATCAGGTTTAAAAAAGAGAGAAATTAGATTATTTCCCCAACGTTATAAAGCTTGTGAGTGACAAAGAGAGCATTAAAATGTAGATTGACACCAAAGACCTTGCTTAATAAAAAGGCATTACTTCAAGGTGCCTGTCTTAGATTCAGTTCCACATTTGGCTCAATCTGCTCATGACAGATATTCTATCAACTCTCTATTCTTTGCTTCTGTGGATTTCATTTATTCATTTGGAAAAAAGACCTATCAGGTATCTAGTAGTCTGCTTGGCACTATGCTGTGCCTTAGGAAGTGGAGAGTAGAATAAGAATACCAAATTACACATAATTCAGAAAGCAAGTTCCTGTGGCTTTAGAATGTATTACCACAGTATATGGAGTTTAAGAAATTTACCTTCCTAATCATATTTTATTGTTATCCTTCAGATTGATTTCAATCCCTGTACATATACCATCAGAGTGGGGGTTAGAACAGTTTTTAAACAAACTGAGTGACATGGATGGAAAACTAGCTGGAGAATTAAAATATCCTGCAGAAAAACCACTCCGTGGTTAACCTACTTGTAACTGACTTGACGTGAACTGTGTCTCACTCATTTGGAAGTATTCCAATTCTCTTGGACAACTGGGAACATTTATGTCTGTTAATAAACTTTCCAACATTAACTCATTGCTGGCCTAAAGAAATTATTCCACCTGCACACACAAAGCAACTGATTTCACATTTTAAATGCAAAGTACATTTAAATTCAATACACGAAGCAAAATTCCAGAAAATTATCAAGATTCCATTGCCAGGAAACTAATTATGTGTAAAGGTTAAGCCTTTTGCCAATATCTTCATTTCCCAAATAATAATTTATTTACCAAGCTGTTATCACTAAGGGCACTAAAAGGAAGAAAATCCTTTCCTTTTCCCATAAACAGAAAATTTCACTTTGCCAGGTGTAAGAGCGACTCCAAACAAAAATTCATTCAACTAAGTAAGTTAATGGCTTGCGAAAAATGAGTATCAATAAAAACAAAGCTATTTATCACACTAATTGTTAATAAATTTTTCCCCTACCATGGTTCCTTGTTTCACTTTCCTTGTTTCATTTGCTAATAACTTAAATCATTCTAAATAATGCAAAGAAAAAAGGAGCTTGTTTGGGGGATCAAACCAGAATTTGTCCCCAATCCTGATACAAAGCCAATGATGTGTGTTTACTCAAGCTCACCATTATCAATCATCACCATCATCATCTGAGTGTAAACAGCAATAAGCCATAATTTCAAAAAATAACAAACTCTTAATCTGACTATTCAGAATAACACACTTAGAACCTTAAAAACAGTGTATATCACATCAGAGTAAATGATACACAGGCAACCAAGTGGGGAATAAATTGGTATTGGTCTGATACCCAAAACAAAGACAAACACTTTGATTCCTACAGATGAAAACAGAGGAAATTGAAAAAAACATGTACCTAGTTACATTAAAGCAAACAAACAGACTGAGGCTTTCAGGGCAAGTAGAAGAAGGATAACCTGATAATTTTAGAATCATCTCCAAACCTCTACCACATTAATGTTGTTAAGAGGAACTTTCTCACTCACCCAAGTCCAAAGTTTTGTAAAGCAAACCTTTAGCCTCTAAAACATAAAAAACCAAATCAGACTTTAAACTAAAGTGGGGGCTCTACACCCTTATACTTGGGGGCAGCATACCCACTAGGTTTAGAAGAGAAAAATTATCCATAATGTAAAAAGAGGTTATTTGCTTTCACAAGCTACATGCTTTGAATCAATATTCCATGCACTAGCCTAAAATCATCTACCAATGACACTGAACAAATGGATCTAAGATTCCAAGGACAGGTAAGAAAAGAGTCAGGCAAAAGCTAAAAACAACTTGGAGAGACATAGTACACTTTCTGGGAATGAAAACTTTATCTCCATTTATTTTACACATCCATGTGGTTTCTCAGATGTCATCTAGCTCCCCTGCCTGCCCTCTTCCGTGCAACTCCATAACACATATGTATGTACTTTCTTTGTTGATGGTCTTAAAACTAACATCCATACATATTAATGTTTGTACAATTCTCAAGATACCTTCTATTTTTATATCCATTTGGTTGGGGACTTTCAGGAAAAAAAAAAATCAAAAGAGGACACAAAGTCCAAAGTCTGTATCCTGACTCACAAAGTCCTACATATTTGAACAACCTCATTCAGCTTCATCTTAACACCATTCTGCTCTTTAATACACCACGGGCTTTTACATTAGCTGTTCCCGTTGTTTAAAAAATTCTTCCTTCAGAAAGCTGCTGTTTCTTGCCATTCAAGCCTTGGCTTATGTTAGCATTAAGAGGAAAGAGAGGGGAGCGCGGGTGGCTCAGTCGGTTGAGTGTCCGACTTCAGCTGGGGTCATGATCTGGCGGTTCATGGGTTAGAGCCCCGCGTCTGGCTCTGTGCTGACAGCCTGGAACCTGCTCCAGATTCTGTGTCTCCCTCTCTCTCTCTGATCTTCCCCCGCTCACTCTTCTCTCTCTCTCTCTCTCTCTCTCTCTCAGCAATAAACACGCCCTTTAATATATAAACTCCATGATACCAGGGACATTTTCTGTCCTATCCACTTCTTTATTCCCAGCACCTGTAACAGGGCCTAACATCCAATCGGGCACTCAACAAATACCTGTTGAATAAATGAGTGACCCATAACTTAGAAATTCCTTTAAGAGTGCCATTCTAAAAACCTAGGTTGACAAAGAAAGAGTGGTATGGTAACTGGAAAAGAAAGTATAAACAGAAGTGCTTTCCAAAAACCAGAGGTGCCACCATTAGAACCAGTAGATGCCGTTAATTATTCTTCCCATCACCTGGGATAGACAGCTCAGTTAAAGGGATCTTTTCTTTCTTTTTTAAATGTTTTTATTTATTTTTGAGAGAAAGAGAAAGACACACAGTATGAGCAGGGGAGGGGCAGAGAAAGAGGGAGACACAGAATCTGAAACAGGCTACAGGCTCTGAGCTGTCAGAGCCCGACACGGGGCTTAAACTCATGAACCGCAAGATCATGACCTGAGCTGAAGCTGGACACTTAACCAACTGAGCCACCCTAAAGGAACGTTTTTTTTGGCCTTTCATTTCTGCCTTGTAATTTATGTTTACGTCTCTAATCCCAAAGATTAAAATGCTGGGCTGCAAGTTCTTCTAAGAACAAAAACCATGTCTTATCTATATTTTTTCTGTGATGCCTATCACAATTTCTTATATATAATAGGTGATCGAAACTTTTGTTAAACTGCTAATCTCTGAAGCAGTATGAATTTCCAAAAATATTTGGATTCTAGTGCCAGCTTGTTCACTAACTAGATGCGTGGCTATGAACAAATCGCTTGATTTCTTAGTACATAAGAATGAAAAGGAGATAATTACAAGATTGCTTTGTAATTCAATGAGATATTATTATCTGGGTTACTAATCCAAATAAAGAAAGCAATGACCCTAAATTATATAAGTATCCAAAGCTCCTGATGAAAATGTCCCCCAAAACACTGAGTCCCTCATGGCCTCAGTTCTTTGCTCAGGTTCTCACATGTTCCTCTTAGTTCTACAGAGTTAAGTGTTTCAAATTTGGATCCTAGTAACTGCCTCTAGGTTCACAGCAATTCTGGACTACCACATCATATTCTCAATGGTCAAACACAGCATTTCCTAACACAGCATGTGGCATACAGGAGATGTTCAAGAAATCTTTTATTGAATGATTAAACAAGGACAACTAGGGTTGGTGCCAGGGGCTGCACACTAGTTGCGGCTTTAGTTAGGCAAATAAATGGGAAAAACAAAAACAAAAACCAGGTGTAGAAAAGGAGGGCTAGAACTTTAAGGTTTCTCCATGGTGAAGCCACCACGGTGCCTATAAAAACACAATAGCCTAATCTAGAGCTCTGACTGGTCAATGAACCTTCTGTCTACTCCCCAACAAGGAAAGATTACTTTATAAGGAAGTGATTTCAAAACTCCAGAGTTGCTGGTCCTTACGATAATGAAGGGATTGAAAGGTAAAAATGGAACCAGGCAAGGCTCCCAAGAACAATGCAACGACTCTGGTTGTTTGTTTTGGTTCTTCATCACACAATCCAGGGGCAGCAAGGAAAAGGAAAAGGTTCCTGAGTGAAGCAGTCCTTGGTTCTCTGTGCCATCTCTCCGCAGTCACCAACCACAGCTGTGGAGAAGGTCAAACCTGATTTTGGTAGCAAGCGCTTCTCCACAAAAAGAGGAGACATCCTCTCTGTCTGAAGGATCATTTGTTTTATTTCACTCCCATGTCAGCTTAATACAAAATACACAGTGTCTTTAGTCTTGAGTACATCATACAAATTGTAACTTTCTTACAAAGGATTCCAGGTTCCTCATAAGAAACTCTCCTTAAATGTTATTAATCCACAAAATACTCCTAAGAGATCAGTTTAGCAGTTCTAAAGGAAGTTTACTAAAAATGATCCAACTTCCCTCAATCTTCCATGGCCCAAATACCCAGACTTTCCCAATCAGGAACTAGAAAGCAGCACTGTACAATGAGTAGGACGCTCAGAGCTGCAAACAGGCCTCAGAAAGCGGTACCCTCTCACTTTCTCAGAGAGCACACAGCACCCAGAGAGGTTAAATGGCTTTCCTCTTGTCAACAAGGCTGGTAGGGAGAACTCAGCTCTAATTCATACCTCAGTATTCTCTTCTCTAAACACTGAGAGAGGGACAACTGGGAGCTCAATCAGTTGAGCATCCGATTTCAGCTCAGGTCAAAATCTCCTAGTTCGTGAGTTTGAGCTCCGCGTCAAGCTTTGTGCTTTGGATTCTGTGTCTCCCTCTCTCTGCCCGTCCCCTGCTCGTGCTGTCTCTCTCTCAAAAATAAATAAACATTAAAAAAAATTTTTTTTTTAATAAACACTGAGGGAGATGGTGGTTGAGGGTGTGGGGTGGGAGGAATCAGACCATTCTGATTCTCCTGTTCAACACAGTCAGGGAAAAAAAAAAAAAAAGGATGAAAAAAGAAAAAGGCTGACGGTTGGGGTGTGGGAGAGTTGTTTTTCGTTTTTCCTATGCTAAGTGCTATGGCCTCAATCTCTACTACAGAAATAAATAGGGCAGGCTATAGCTGGTGTTTAGGCCTTTGTGTTGTCTTGAGCAAATCACTGGAGCAAATTATTGTTCCATAAGCAGATTAGTCCAATTTCTACCCACAAAGCTATCTCACTCATAGTGGATAAGTATTCTAAGATAAGCATAAAACCCGCAGACTGAAATCAAATTACATTTGCTGTATACTCAACTAATTGGTCATTAGACTATTTTGTGCCAGTAAATCAGGTTCCCTGACTACAAAGTGGCTTTCCAGTGGCTTAATCCATCCACCTAAGTATGGTAACACAGAGCTATTTTTGTTGAGTTCTGATTAGTTTTATTACTACTGTTAATTGAGAAACATTACCTTCATTTCCTCAAACTCTTTCAGTATGGTCATTTTTCCTAACTTAGAGATTTTTCCCAATTTCCAATTATTTCATAAGCTAAATTCTCCACTCCATTCGTTCCTTGGTCAAATATTATGTTTATGATCTCAAGGTTCACGTTTATTATTTCCATTAAACTAAACAAGGACAGATGTGCAGGAAGGCTGTGTGCATGTGCATGCACATTTTAAAAAGGTAACATAACCCTGAAGCATGGAGAAATTTTAAGCCTGAAAAATGATTTGTCCAAATGAGATCCAGTGAGAAAGCTACATATCAACAGAAGTCATCTGAACCTCCCTCACCACCATCAAATATAGTTGAGGTTTACTGCAGACTAAAACATCAGGGGGCTATTTTGGGCCTGAGCTGCAGGCACAGGCAATAAGGACAATGACCAAATCTAAATTGAATTACCAATAAGAAGGCCATAGGGAAAGAGCAAGATACAGGGGATTAAAAAAAGTGCTTAGAAGTGCAGATCAGATTGTCAGTTCTCTTAGTATTTAATATAACCATTCCCTGAGATCAAGGAGAAAAAATTAATAGTAAAAACCTTGGGACTTCACTAACAGAGCTGAGATAGAGGTTACTCATTGAGAACAAGAATCCTCTGTTATGTCGAAATGACTCAATACCATTATGAGAACTTTAAAAACAAGTATCAAAGTTCTAGAAAGAAGGTAATATCTGACTCACCTACGGAGTGGGCTTAAAAATGAAAATTCGGGGGCGCCTGGGTGGCGCAGTCGGTTAAGCGTCCGACTTCAGCCAGGTCACGATCTCGCAGTCCGTGAGTTCGAGCCCCGCGTCAGGCTCTGGGCTGGTGGCTCGGAGCCTGGAGCCTGTTTCCGATTCTGTGTCTCCCTCTCTCTCTGCCCCTCCCCTGTTCATGCTCTGTCTCTCTCTGTCCCAAAAATAAATAAAAAAACGTTGAAAAAAAAAATTTAAAAATGAAAATTCAGGGGCCAAAAACCAAAGACACCAAGATTTAGAATTTAAATATGTTTTTTTCAACGTTTATTTATTTTTTGAGGGGGGACAGAGAGAGACAGAGCATGAACGGGGGAGGGGCAGAGAGAGAAGGAGACACAGAATCGGAAACAGGCTCCAGGCTCTGAGCCGTCAGCCCAGAGCCTGACGCGGGGCTCGAACTCACGGACCGCGAGATCGTGACCTGGCTGACGTCGGACACTTAACCGACTGCGCCACCCAGGCGCCCCTAGAATTTAAATATTAAAACATCTCAGTTTTCAACAAATCCTTTCAATTCACCACATAAATGGGAAGTTTAAAGAATGTTAAAGAATTATGAAGAATAAATACGGCTTCCCAGAGTGATTATTGCTTTGTTATTCTTTATATAATTATTAATGTTTTAAATAAAATTCATAGGACACTCAGAAATTTAAAAAACTGTCTTATTTAGGGATGCCTGGGTGGCTTAGTTGGTTAGGTGTCTGGCTCTTGATTTCAGCTCAGGTCATGATCTCATGGTTCATGAGATGAGCCCCATGTCAGTCTCTGTGCTGACACCGTGGAGCCTGCTTGGGATTCTTTCTCTGCCCCTCCCTAACTCACATGCATGTGCACGTTCTCTCTCTCTCTCGCTCTATCTTAAACTAAATAAACATTTTTAAAAAGTGTCTTATTTAGACACATTTGCCAAAGCAGATGTAAATAAAGGTTTAGACATGACTGTATATTACTTCATCAGGAGTTAAATGACTTTTCACCAAATCTAATACATTACAGTCTCCATTTGTTTCTTGCTCAATCTCCTATTCTTTAGAGACTTGGTCTTTCATTCTGCAGCAAATTATTTTTTCATTACTATAATTCAGTTGTTCATAAGAAGTTTTCTGCTGAATTTAAATTGTAGTAGCTACAGAAGTGCCTGGGGTGGCTCAGTCAATTGAGCATCCAACTTTGGTTCAGGTAACGATCTCACAGTTCATGAGTTTGAGCTCCACGTCGGGCTCTATGCTGACAGCTTGGAGACTGGAGCCTGCTTCGGATTCTGTGTCTCCCTCTCTCTCTGTTCCTCTCCCACTCACACTTTGTCTGTCTCTCTCTCTCTCTCAAAAATAAATAAAGATTAAAAAGAAAATTTAATTGTAGTAGCTATAATTAACTGATGAAAGTTTAAGTACATATTTAAATTACTTCTGTCTACTATCATTGTTGATGTCCATGAATTAGAACTAGCATTTTTATGACAAAAACTGCTGAATGTCGGCAGTTCATTTTTTCAGGCCAATAACTGAAAATGATTGCAATTATTGCAATAAATAGCTGTAGGCTAAGCTATATTTCAACAAGCAGAGCAATTCAAATATGTGTAGAATAAGACAATATCAAGTATTCACAAAACACTCTTCTACATTTAGAATTGTGGTCAACAATTTAGCCCCTTTACAGTTAGGATTAATTCATGATCGTACAAACGAAAGCTAGAGTCCCTGGCCTAACACCCTAGTTTAAGATTCTGTTCATTTTCACTGAAACAACAACTTTAAATACTAAAGCCATAGAGGGTAAACAAGCAAACATAAATTTCACCAGAAACTTGAGAGTTATGAGTTTAATGCACTTAACCACTTCAATCAAATGCTTACACTGTTTTTTGAAGAAGAGTATGCATATTTCATCAAATTCTAAATAGAGAGCACCATATAAGAAAGGCAGAATCTAGAAAATTAACTCAACATGTTGTTTGTATGTGTGTGTGTATGTATGTGCGCGCAAATGTTGCTTTCAAAAAATTCCCAGAGAAAAAGAATAGCATCTCCCAATCCTATTTATTCTTAGGTGATTGTTTAATAGTGAAGTCAGTTTACATTTGAAGACGTTTTGAATAATCCTATTAAAAACCAATTCAAACAATGTGGCTCATGTTTAACTCCAGTTATTTATCCATCAATCTCTTTAAGTGTTTCCTTCCCTAACACAGCTGTAGTTCAAGAGGTGGCCAGCAGTTGGCCTCCATTTCATGAAAATCCAGCAGTGGATTTTCATGAAAGCCCAGATTTCTTTTTGCAAACTTTTTAACAGTTATATGAAAAATAACTTTTTCATAACTTAAGAGCTTATAAAAAGCTTTTAAAAGGATCCAAAAGAAACACATTTTCTCTTAAAAATCAAAACCAAACAAAAGGAAGCCACACACATTGTTAAGACGTTCTTGCAAAACATTCTGTTCGGCAGATCAGAAATGTCTCCAAAGGGACCAAGAACCACTTAGTTTGGAATTCAACAGTTGAGAACTCAGAACAGCCTGGTTAAAAGCCAGTAGTGACAGCCATGAGGAGATCTTTAAAGCAGATTAGGAGTGGCTGAGACACCAGGCACTGGGCCTTGCCTGTTCTTCCTGTTCCATTTATTTCGAATGCCTTCAAATGTACCATTCAACCACCCAGTACAGTACCACTGTTCAAAAGCTTCTGTCCTTGGTCCTCTGTTCTCTTCTCCTTTTATGCTCTCCCCTAAAGACTGCAATCCTACTAACTATAATGTTTATGGTGATAACTGCTAAGCCTACATCTGTTTGTTGTATCCCCCAAACTTAATCCCCTATCTCCCAGCTCTGACTTAAATATTTCCACCAGGATATGCCATCACCAGCTCACATACAACACATACAAAACAAATTTATTCATCTTTTTAAAAATGTTTATTTATTTATTTGAGAGAGAGAGAGAGAGAGAGAGAGAAGGAGAGAGCACACGAGTGGGGGAAGGATAAGGAGAAGGAGAGAAAGAGAGAAAGAGACAGGGAGAGAGAGAGAGAAACAGAGAGAAAGAGAGAGGGAGAGAGAATCCCAAGTAGGCTCCATGCTGTCAGCACAGAGCCCAAAGCGGGGCTTGATCTCATGAACTGTGAGATCATGATCTGAGCCCAAATCAAGAGTCGGACACCTAACTGACTGAGCCACCTAGGCGCCCCTGTTCATCTTTATCAAACTAATTCCTTCTTTCAGTTTCTCTGCCTCTGTTAACATCAATCCCATTGTTCACCAAGAATTAAACCACTGGAACAATCATGGACTCCTGGTGCCCTCCATCACTCACGTTCACTTGGTTCATGTGGTTCAGATCACATTTTTCAAAGATGGCCACTGCAATATCCCACATGTATTTGTATAATATGATCTCGCCACTTCACCGTTAAACAAAAAGTAGAGTCTAATTCCTCTCTTCTTGAATCTGGACTATCCTGAAGACTCACTTATAACCAAAAGAATGTGACTGAAGCAGGGCTATGAGACTTCTGAGGCTAGGTCAGAAATGACCATGCAGCTCCTGCATGGTTCTCTCGGGACTCTTTCTGGGGAAGCCAGCTGCCATACATGAAAGTCAACTACCTTAAGAATGCCATGCTGAGAGACCACATGTAGTCCCAAACTGGCCCAATCTTCCAGCTGTCCCACCAAGGTAACATAAATATGAATAAAGCTGTCCTGGATCCCCCTGATCAGTTCATCTGCCAGTTCAATGCCACCAACTGAACTCAGTAAACATGCTGAGAAGAATCACCCAGCGGAGCCTTGCCATAACCCTTGACCCATAAAATCATGAAATATGTAGATATATTATGCAAATATAATAAAATCCACGGCTTCCTTCTAAGCATACAATACATCGTGTGTGGAGTTGTTACGAAGTGGGGCTGAATGCTAACTGACATGCCGTCTCTTTCCCTCCATTCCCAGGGCCATCATCACAGAGGAAGCTCTCATCACCTTAGATCTAGATCATTATAACTGGTTCCGGGCTCTCTTCACTGTAATCTGTCATTACAGATCTATCTAATCTAACAGTTCCAACTGGAAAACCACTTTTACACACTAACACCACCATCAACCTCAATCTCATTGATGTTTTCCATTTGTGAGAAGTTTTATAATGCAAACTTGATCCACATGACAATAGCCAGAGATACATCAATAGGGCGAATATTCTTTTTGTTACTTTAGAGATGAAGGGATCAGAGCTAAAGAGATTAACTTTTGTACAATCTCACTGCCAATAAATGGAATGGATACAAACAGAACTGAGAGCCTATGTCAAAGTTTACTGCTATTTCTCTGTTCTGTGATGCCTCCTATAGTCTATTTCAGATTAAAAAAAAAAAAATTCAATGCCTTTCTCCATCCCTACTGCAGCAAACCTACTTTCTAAATATCTGTAATACGGTCTCAATCTACCCAGGGGTACAGTATTGCCTGCTAACACCACCACCACTACAATAAGAATGGCCTATTTATTCACCTACCAATATGTCATGCTGATTATAGCCTCTGAACATCTGCTCATTAAGTTTCCTCCTCTCTCCTGCTATCTACTTAAACTTCCCTCATGTGTTAGCAGAAAATCTACTTCCTCCATTAAGTCCTAGCAGCCTATTGCTGTTACTTTCTCTCTGCAACATCATTTGTAAATTTGACCCACATTTTGACAATTACACTGGATTGTTGGTCTTGTTCAAGTGTGTTGGCCTCACTTTCCAAGCAGGTATTCAGCTAACACACATCCATACATAAAGCGATGTTAGGTGCTTACAGCCAGTGTCTGTTCTGACCAGTCAGTACCCATGAAATACCCTCTGTTAAATATCTTACGTTTCATCCCTGCTTATTTCATAAACAATAAGCTCTTTAAGAACAGGACCCTTGTCTTATAAAGAAGTATTATAGCCTCCAGACCAAACACACTACTAAGCACACAACTAGTGTTCAGTATGCATTTGATAATGATTTGAAGGGAGTGAAGTGTGTTATCAGAAAAAATACCCCTAAAGTCATGTCTACACCAGAAAGAAAGAGTTGAAAAGATAATATTTTCAAGATCAGCATTTTAATGTCAGGGCCATTCTATAACATATCGTTTAAAGATATTCTGTGCAGCCCATAACTGCAAAATGTTCTCTAAATGTTTTTACCAGGAGTGTGAAAAAAAAAAAAAAAGTTTCAAAAATATTCAAGGAGTAGATGTCTTACCAGCCCAAAATAAAATGTTTGCTGAGGCTACAAGACTGGCAGAACTCTGCTTCATTTCAAAAAGTTTCCAGGCAATGGAAATGTTTTCCTGGAAAATACTACCTTTTATTTAGAGAACACTTGCCATGAACACTTAGTCATTAAGTAATTTAAGGTTTCCTCACAAGTTCTTTAGAGGAAATCTATTATATGAATGAATGAAATTATCAGCACCTATAATGTCAAAAAAACACATTTGGCTAAATACATGAAATCTACCTAAGTATTTTTCCAGGTAGGGGGGAAAAATATTTGATACTTTTTGGTCTATTTACTCTTCTTTAAAATTTTTCTATAAGATAAAATTATAAAGGAAAACACAAAATCCGTAAGTGTTTCTGTCTGTAATATACACAAATCCAAAAAACTGGAAGCTTATTTTATTCCAAATGCCAGGTAATTTTCAAACAGACAAAACAGTCATTTCATTCAACGAAAAGAAATGGTAACTTCAAAGCTATTTTTAGCAAAATCTCTTGAGTTTGCTTCAAATCACCTTTCAATGGGAGAGCAACTTGGTTTGGACATTTCACTCAATCATCTGCAGTAAAGCACACAATGAAACCTAAGAAAACAATTTCTTCCAAAAGTTTGAAGCCAACTAAGTCTTATTCTTTTAAACATCAAAAGACACAAGTAAATTTTAACTCGAGCACATGGTTTGTACCTTTACTCTTTTTAAAATGTACACAAAAGGATATTTGTTTTGTTTACCTGTTTAGTATTTCAGTGAGTTTCACAAAGCCAGTGTAAGCCAGTTCAAATGCTCCTCTGTGCCTGGACTGTAAGAGGTGTTGTTTAAAGTAATCTCCTATTTCTTTTACCTTTAAAACAAAATGAAAAATAAATGTCTGATTTGTATGTATATTTATAGATATATTTATGTCAGTAATATCATTTAGAACTCAGGACTAGTTCTCTATCCATTTAGCACTTGCTCTATGACAAGTAGTATTTTAAATGTTTTTATAACATCACATTTAACCTTTACAGTAATTCCATGAAATAAGTACTATTATTATCTCCACTTTTCATTGGGGAGGGGGCCCAGAAAGGCCAAGTAACTTATTCAAGGTCACACAGCAAGTAAGTAGTAGAGCCAGTACATAAAGCCAGGCAGTCTGGCTCCAGTTGGCCGTCTTTAACTGTTACACTAGAACTGCCTCCCTATGCCAGCTGCACAGACCTCACTGTGTTCTCTCTTAGCTCCTATCACTCAACACCAATAGCAAAGCACACAAGGCGACAACCCTCACACACCTATGGCTAGGTGTGGTTAAAATATACATAACACAAAATTTAACATTTTAACCATCTTTTAAAATGTTTTTTTTAATTTTTTTTAACGTTTATTTATTTTTGAGACAGAGCGAGACAGAGCATGAACGGGGGAGGGGCAGAGAGAGAGGGAGACACAGAATCAGAAGCAGGATCCAGGCTCTGAGCCATCAGCCCAGAGCCTGACGCGGGGCTTGAACTCGCGGACTGTGAGATCGTGACCTGAGCTAAAGTTGGACGCTTAACCAACTGAGCCACCCAGGCGCCCCTTTTAAAATGTTTTTAACGTTTATTTTTCAGAGAGAGACAGAGCATGAGCAAGTGGAGGGGCAGAGAGAGAGATGGAGACAGAATCCGAAGCAGGCTCTAGGTTCTGAGCTGTCAGCACAGAGCCCAACGTAGGGCTCGAATCCACAAACCACGAGATCATGACCTGAGCCGAGGTCGGACGCTTAACCAAGCTACCCAGGCACCCTCACTTTAACCATGTGTAAGTGTACAGTTCTGTGACACTCAGTACATTCACACTGTTATGCAACCATCAGCACCATCCATCTATAGAACTTTTTCATCTTCCCCAACTGAGACTCCAATCCATTAAACAATAACTTCCAAAAATTGCCTTTAGAGATATACACTTGTTAATGGCAATGCAAGATTTGTGCAAATGGACTCCTGAAAACTGAAAAGTGATATGCTTTACTCTGAGTCGGAACCATGGAATTTTCCAGAATGCTACCTAATCACTTTCCTACATGTTGCAAGTTTAGACAAATAACAAATATGGCAATTTATTTTAAAGAAGACATGATTAACAATTAGTTGTTGATGAGGTTTTATACAGAATTAACTATTAAATGGGCTAATTGTACTTTTATACCAGTAAGGTTCGGCGGCTACAGACTTTAGAAAAATCCAAATTTTGTATAAAGCTCAGGACCAAAATTGTAACTGGCTCTCTCTTTTTTCTTTTTTTTAAAATTTATCTGGAGTCGGGGAGAGGGGTAGAGAGAGAGGGAGACAGAGAATCCCAAGAAGGCTCCACGCAGCTACCATCCAGAGTCTAACATGGGACTCAAACCCACAAAACTGTTGAGATCGTGACCTGAGCCAAAATCAAGAGTCGGACACTCACCTGACTGAGCCCCCAGGCGCCCCTGTAATTGGCTCTCTTGATCCAAGACTCCCCAGCAGATCACAGTATGGTGAGAAGGCAAGATGTCCCAAGATAGTTCAGATATGCTTACCTAGAAACACCTTCTACCTCTGCACAATCACTAGGTTAGTGCCCTGAACACATTAGAGATAACAAAAAGTGCAAGGTGTAGTTAAACATGTGGCCATGGGCAAGTGTCTCAGTTTCCTCATCTACAAACCAGGGACAGCAGTAGCACTTGCCTCAAATTATATATTAAAATGAATTAATAAACTTACAAGTCCAGAACAGGACCATAACTTATAATCCAATTCAATTCTGGGTTTCCAAATAGAGGAAAAGTAAAGACATTACTCCATACTCAAAATATATCTGATTACAGAGAGGCAACAAGCAATACATTTAGAGAAGTAAGAATCAGATATAAAACAACAAAGAACCAGAAAAGCAGTTAATAATAGTAATTTAAAAAGTCTAACACTTTAATATCCCAAAGAATGAGAGGTCATGTTTTTCAGCTCAAGTTTTCAGGTAAAGATCTGATGATACTCCTACTTTTTAATATATATTTTTTAAGACCCACATACTACTAGTTATCAAAAGCCACAGTCAAGGTAAGCTTTGTCATTTTCTCTTCAATACGGTAATTTCAGAGCATATTTTCATCAGAATTATCAAGCCTTAAATCTGAATTTAACCCCCAAGATAGATCTGAAACTCAGTAATCCTACAAAATGGGGACCAGAAGAAATTCCAGTTAGCTATGTTGTTATGGCTATCGTTTCTATTATTAGAGAAATAAAAGAAGATGTCTAAGAAGGTGTTTTAAGCCATGGAAAATAAAAACAGGAAGTCATAAAGTTGGGGTCTAAGCTCCTTAACTTTTTTTTCTAAAATGTTACAGATAGTAAAACATACTTCAGGAAAAGACAAATGTTAACTATTAAAGTGCTATTCTGTGAACTTACAGTGGTTCACCATCCAGTTCTTAAGCAAAGATTTTCTTTTCATTACTTCCTTTACCCTAACTTTTTAAATTTTTTTTTTCAACGTTTTTTATTTATTTTTGGGACAGAGAGAGACAGAGCATGAACGGGGGAGGGACAGAGAGAGAGGGAGACACAGAATCGGAAACAGGCTCCATGCTCCGAGCCATCAGCCCAGAGCCTGATGCGGGGCTCGAACTCACGGACCGCGAGATCGTGACCTGGCTGAAGTCGGACGCTCAACCGACTGCGCCACCCAGGCGCCCCAATCCTAACTCTTTTTAAAGGGGCCTAAACCAAAAAGCATATAATAAAATCAAAGACCTCAGAAGCGTGACCAGTGGACGTTCTTCTCAAGGGTGGACCTCGATTTTAGGTAATCCTGGCCTCAGGAAACAGAATGAGGTTCTCAGAACACAACTAAGAAGTAGACAGTTTTTTCTCATTTTATACTGAACATAATCTCCCACCAAACCCACCTACGTAATACTGCGAATTTGTGCCTTTGAAGAGAATATACAATGTATGTTAATTAGACAGTAAATATTTCTGGAGCACCCAGCCAGATGCTTAGTAGCTTAGTGCTAGGGTAGATGGGGAAGAACAAAACAAGACATCTGTCCTCAAGAGGCTTTCAGTTCAGAGAAAAACACTATGCTGAGTGGTACCCATTAGACGCCTAACAACTCCAAGAAATGAAAGATCCTTCTGCTCTGGAATAAATTATTGCAAGAAGCTTTGTGTTCAGACCTTGAACCACATATACTTGGGTGGATCAAAATGGAAGAGGGTAAGTAACATGAGAAGAGGCTGGGTGGCTAGAAGGAATGAATAAACATTTATTAAATACCTGTTACCTGCCAGACACTTTACTGGATCTTCCTATATGAAGGAACACAGATTATGTAAGAGAAGATTAGGAGACCTGGCTGAATGACCTTAAGCTTCCAATCTAGGAAACAGAGAAAGATAAGGTTGCAAATTGGGGATGAACCCCATTACCAAGGGTTGAAAGAGTCAGCAGGGCAGTGTGGTCTCTGAGCAGCTGGACAGGAAAAAGGGCCATGCTCACACCTCCCACTGGATAATCAGATGACAGGCACAGATTTGACCCTAACAACTTAGAAAATTAATGACAACAGTCAGAATCAGAAATAGATTTTGGGGGCGCCTGGGTGGCTCAGTGGGTTAACCGTCTGACTTGGCTCAGGTCATGATCTCACGGTTCGTGAGTTCGAGCCCCACATCGGGCTCTGTGCTGACAGCTTAGAGCCTGGATGGAGGCTGCTTTGGATTCTGTGTCTCCCTCCCTCTCTGCTCCTCCCCCAGTCATGTTCTGTCTCTCAAAAATAAATAAACATTAAAAAAATCTTAAAAAAAAAAAAAGAATTTTTAAATGTATCTTAAAAATGAAAAAGCCTTCTGAAAACTCCAACCCAACTGCCTTTTTATTAGATGCGACTGAGGTCCTATCTAAAGTGGACAAAAACATGGATGATTTCTTCACAAAATATTTCTTAATGAATAACATACATCTCAAGATTTCTGAAAGAGAATTAAGGTATAAATGCAAAAAAAAAAAGGGGGGGTGGGGCACTGATTTCTATTCTTAAATTCTAGTGACTATCTTTTTAAGTTTAGCAGATCCTCGTTCTAAATGTTCATAAAACCAATTTCTATAGGTCAATTAACACGCTTTCTGGATTTATAGGGTGTAAATTTCCACAGGGGAAAACAGCTACATGCCATGTCTCTAGGCATCTATAATTTACCACTAGGCTAATTAGAGGAGCTAAATGTACAATCAAGAGTCTAAAACCCATACAGGACAAATTTAAATACATTTTTAAATATCTGTCCTTTGTCTATAGAGATAAATTCGGCTGAAAAATCAAGGCTAAATTCCATTCATTTTAAAGTAGATAAACCAAAAGGGATTTAAGTGTTGGTGGAACATTTCTACAAAAAGCACATGTGGTGGTTAAGCTCTGATACTCTGATATAGTGGGAGGTCTGGGTTCAGGAACCCTACTCAGCCTCCTTACTAACATAAGCTAATTCAGCTTACATTATTTTATTATATTATTTATATGTGAAATGGAGATAAAACTAGAACCTACTTCATAGGATTGTTCTAAGAAATAGGTAAAATTACACATAAGCATTGTGCAGAGTACTTGTCTGAGTAGCACACACTAAGTGTCCGTTTTGTTTTTATTTTGTATCACCAAGTAGTGAGACTTAATCCCTTAATTTAAATTACGACTTTAGGACACAGCCACTTCTTATTACCTTAGGAATGTCACTAATTCCTCTTTGGTTAAATAGAACGGTTTGTAAAAGTTTATACCACAGAGGTTAATTAATGTTTTAAACTGTACGTTCTCTACTATAGGGATTTCTTACTAAAACCGGGGATTCTTCAAAGCCCAAATGTTGCTCTCCTACATAATAACAACAAAGATTATATTTTTCTGGTATTTAGACATCTTCTTAGCAGTTTATTCTTTGCTTTCTAGCAAATTCCTAACCACGTGCCATTTTAACTGGTGTCCTTTAGTCTAACTTTCTACAAACGTATATCTTGTATCTCCCATTACATTTCTAAGCCCCTCGAGGTCAGAGAACCACATATTACATTTCTTTACGTTCCCACAACACCCTTGTCGTATGGCAGTCAACAAACAGGTGACTTAAAAGATGTGTTTAATTCCATTTCACAGCTTAAAAATGGTAACCTGAATTCAGTACAATTCAATGCATACTTATTCATAATTTCTAAACAATAAACCCTGGCAAAATACAAAAGGCAATTTCTTTACGACTTACAAATGCCAATAAACCTAGATCTCCTGTTGCAGACCATTACGGAAAATCTAAAACGGTAACCAAGACACTGAGAAAACGTGTAAACCCAATTAGCCACAAGCATCATAAAAATGACAACAGAATCTAAAGTAGGAATTTAAAAAAAATAGCTGATTTCTAATCGGTAATGATTTTCATTCACGTGAGTTGTAGGGCAATAATTAGTAGGAAGGGGAAAACAGATACAAAAATTTTACCCCAAAGCTTCTTTTTAGGAATATTAGAGGAAATACATAAACATATGAATTGATACTCCGGATAGAGGGAGCTGTTTACAAAAAATCAGTAGACGCTGGGTATCCAATATCCCTTGGGAAAAGGACCAACGAAATGTATCAAAAAAAGCTCTGCCTCAGCGAAACATCCAGCTTGAAACCTAGACACACACCAGCCAGGAAGTTGTGAGATAAGGTTGCGCGTACCGCCCGCTCTTTAAGGGGCTCGACTTACATCCCTCAGAGTTGGTTTTATCTCTGCCTCTTGCACAGAACATTATGAAAGAACCTTTCATTCGGTGATTACCTTGCAGGAGGAAAGTCAGACATGCCTCTGAATGAACACATTTTCCTCTTGCCGAAGCCGTGGAGGACACACTGCTTCACAAGAAGTGATTTAGGGAAATGAATCATTTGCTGAAAAGTTCAGTAGCAAGTTGCCTTACTGTCCTGTTGCTTGTAAACGTCTGGCTGGGCATGGGAAGTAGGGAAAATTAAATTTAAAGAAAAATTAAACGAGCAGTTCAGAATAAAGGCAGCACTGTGCCGTGTCCGAACACAGGCTGGAAAGGAGAACCGGGTTCCAGTCCTGCAACTGCCACAAACCAGCTTTGTGATCTTGGGCAAACCAGGTGACATCCAACGGCTTCAGTTTCCCCTTGTATGAGAAGGCTAGATCATATAAGAAGGCTAGATCATATCATCCCTGTGATCCTTCCAGCTCTCACAGTCTGTGAACACAGCACTGAAAACTGAGTCACGAACAGGCACCAGACCTTCTTGTACAGCAGCAAACTGTAATCTTCAAATTGTATCTCACTGCCGGTCAGCTGGCTAGAAACCACCCCCTCATGTATGCAGGATTTAAGTGGTCATCCCTTCAACAAACGGCCCTAAAACCAGGATGGGATTAAAGGAATCAGGCTACAAATCTGAGACATCAAGTTTTAAATTAGAATAGAACCATACTATTTTCAAGAGTGAAGGGTGAATTGAGAGTAAAAGAAGCATCGGGCTGAGCGTCAATATTTTAGGTCGTATGGAAAAGCCTCCATCCACTGAGAGAAAAGTAGAACACGGTTATTATTATTCTTGGGAATAAGAAATACACGTCCCAGATTCCTCCCACAAGTGACTTCTGCCTACAAGTCACTTCACTGCTTCTGTCTGTGCAAGTCTATCACGGATACCCTCACCTCGGGTACTGACTCTTAAATTCTTAGTTTTGCTGCTAGGTGCACAAAAGATGTAGTGTCCTAAGGGTGACTGCGCCCTGGGGAGGAAAGTGGACTTCAGGCATGGCTCAGCCACTTCAATATAAATTATATCCTCTCTGTCATGTATATATTTTTTAACTCTTAAAGGTTTTAAGTACATGGAAATATTTTTATTTAAAAGAATTTCATGGAGCAAAATTCTATGTCTAAAAGTAGGAATCTTCTAAGCAATATAACACTAATTTCTTGATGACTTTGATTTTCACTGACTAAAGACTCCTAAATGGAGGCATTTCTTTAAAGACAGCATGATCAAGAATAAAGTCTTCCACAGGCAGCATGGTTTCAAGGTCAGAACAGTGCTATCACGTACATTCTTGATTGCTCATTCAGTTGTTAGTTTCCTCTCAAACCAAAAATGTGATGTCATCATGTGAACAGCGACGTGGAAAAATGGCTGAATCTCATTAGGAAAGAAATTCGTAATTTACAGAAAAACAAGATTCTATTTTGTATTCAAGAAAACAGCCATTAGAAGAATCCTTTGCTTGATGGGAACCTCTCTGCTATTGTTGCTATTGTTGTTGTTGTTTTGTCTTTTTTTTTTCTTTTTTACAAACATCTCTTTTAGTTTATATTAATTCTCAGTCCCAACACCGTTATCCCACGTAAATTAAATTCAAACCATTTGGGTGCTATGTAAAAAGCACCCAATGCTATGCTATGTGTCAAGGACACATGGTTTTCACAGAAAGCTTTCAGGTCTTTCTCGACTATAGAGAAAGCAAAATATGCTTCCCTTAATTTTTTTAAGTGTAGTTATTTATTTTGGGGAGGGGAAGGGGAGAGAGAGGCAGGGAGGGGCACAGAGGGGGGAGAGGGGGAGAGGGAGAGAGGGAGAGGGAGAGAGGGAGAGGGAGAGGGAGAGGGAGAGGGAGAGGGAGAGGGAGAGAGGGAGAGAGAGAGAGAGAGAGAGAGAGAGAGAGAGAGAGAGAGAGAATCCCAAGCAGGCTTTGAACTGGCAGTGCAGAGTCTGACACAGGGCCCAAACTCAAACACTGGGAAATCATGTCCTGAGTTGAAATCAAGAGTTGGACGCTTAACCAACTGAGCCACCCAGGCTCCCCTAATTTTTCTTTTTTTTTAAATTTTTTTTTTTTTTTTTTTCAACGTTTATTTATTTTTGGGACACAGAGAGACAGAGCATGAACGGGGGAGGGGCAGAGAGAGAGGGAGACACAGAATCGGAAACAGGCTCCAGGCTCTGAGCCATCAGCCCAGAGCCTGACGCGGGGCTCGAACTCACGGACCGCGAGATCGTGACCTGGCTGAAGTCGGACGCTTAACCGACTGCGCCACCCAGGCGCCCCTCCCCTAATTTTTCTTAAACACTACGCAACAAACCCCAAAAAACTAGGCGTTTTAACTTGCCCTTGGAAAGAGGAGTTGAACAGGGAAGAGACTCTTGCACATGTTTACTTCTTAGTAAGACGGTACACATCAGTGAAGTAATCATTAATCATAGCTGGATTCCCCCGCGAAGGTGTTGGCATTGGCACTGCAGCTGGTCACCAGCAATGACTGCAAGTAACTCTAGAACACTGACGCCTATTTGATTTGGAGGAGAATGAGGAACACAATGATGCTGGCAGTGCACTGTTCTCCTTCACCATTCTCCGCCTCAGGGCCTTGCAACATCACAGGACCAGCTGTTAACCAGATGCAAGCACATGGCCACGGAGAGTGTGTGAATAAAAATATTAGCATTATTTCCATGGAACTAGTCACATGGTTATTACAGAAATAATCAGCATTTAGTATACTACGATATTTGTTTTGTTCTTAAATGTAACACCCTACGGGAAAAATTACCTTACTTGATAAAGGGTACAAATGAAAGTACGTGTTATATATCTTTGCTGGAAAACGGTGGGAAATAGATTTGCTGAAACCATATGGAAAGGAAGAGAGAATCAATTAAAAACAGAAATCTAATAAATCTAAAATATTTCCAAATGAAATGCTTGTGGTAAGCTAATTTCTTGTAAACATTGCACTCAAGTCACTTGAATAGTCCCAGATGGTGACCTGACTTTGTGGTCTTAAAATAAAAGTCAGCCAAAAAACCAAAGTGACTACAATTTTATTATCAATGTAGTAGGAAGCAAGAGATCCATAAGTAACCAATATAGCACTTTTTTTTCCTTTCCAAATTTTTTTTTAAGTTTATTTATTTATTTTGAGAGAGAGAGAGGGAGAGAGTGAGTGAGTGGGGTAGGGGCAGAGAGAGACAGACAGAAAGAATCCCAAGCAGGCTCCAGGCTAACAGCGAACCGAACTGTGAGATCATGACCTGAGCCAAAATCAAGAGTCAGACACTCAATCAACTGAGCCACCCAGGTGCACCATTTTCCTTTAAGAAGTTTAAGAGGTTTGGGGCTCCTGGGTGGCTCAGTTAGTTGAGCGTCCGGCTTCGATTCAGATCATGGTCTTACAGTTCGTTGGTTCAAGGCCCACGTCGGGCTCTGTGTTGACAGCTCAGAGCCTGGAGCCTGCTTCAGATGCTGTGTCTCCCTCTCTCTCTGTCCCTCCCCCACTCGCACTGTCTGTCTCTCTCTCAAAAATAAGTAAACATAAAAAAAAAAAAAATTTAAGTGGTGCCTGGTTGGCTCAGTCGGTTGAGCATCTGACTTTGGCGCAGGTCATGATCTCACAGTTCACGAGTTCAAGCCCCACGTCAGGCTCTGTGCTGACAGTGCAGAGCCTGGAACCTGCTTTGGATTCTGTGTCTCCCTCTCTCTCTGCCCCTCCCCCCCTTCATGCTCTGTCTGTTTCAAAAAAATAAACATTTAAAAAAAATTTTTTTTAATTTAAGAAATGTAAGAGGTTTGTGGAGTTTTGCTAAATAGACAATTTCATTTAAAATTACAATTTAAATTTGGGGCTCCTGGGTGGCACAGTCGGTTAAGCATCCGACTTGGATTAAGGTCATGATCTCACAGTCTATGAGTGCGAGCCCCGCTTACAGTACAGAGCCTGGAGCCTGCCTCAGATTCTGTCTCCCTTTCTCGCTGCCCCTCCCCTGCTCATGCTCTGTCTCTCTCTCATAAATAAACATTAAAAATTTTTTTTAATTTACAATTTAAATTTATATATGGTAAATGGAGAAATAAAAATTAAAATGATAATCTTGAAGACAGAAGGTAAAATTGACAGTTCTTTATAACTTAGAAAAATAAAAATTTCTAAAACTGCCACCGTTTGGAAATGTACTCCAAGGCCTAATTTCTATACTCCCATGAATTTTCTTCAGTTGACATCTGTATGATTTTATTCAAGAAAAATTCAAAACTCATTTGTTTTCAAGTTACGGGACCAGAAATTATACCAGGTGGAATAAACATATACCTACCTGCTCCACTGTCAATAATCCGCTGCGGGGTTCTGGCGTGGACTGCATGGGGAGAAGCTGGCACAGCGTGCCTAAAAGTAAGGCAACTTCCTTCATACTTCGCCAACAACACACCAGCACCATCTGAGCAGTTACATCGCATGTTTTTCTTTCTTTACCTTAAAAAAAAAAACAATCTCTTGCAACACTAGACACTTGATTACTCACATCCCAGGTTTCTTAGAATAAGATTATTCATAATTTTCCCAAGAGTAATCTGCTTGAACAAATCAATTCTTATATTTATTCATGAGAAAACAACTAACATTTGTTGAGCATGTGCTCTCAGTAGGAATCGTGCTAAGCATTTTTTAATATAGTTTGTTTTCAAAATAAATTTTGAAATAAAACACAACACCATTTCAAAACTTAAGTCTAACTTTCAGAAATTAATGAAACAAACTCTCTCTGCCTCGTGGTCATCCATAAATTGACCATAATAAATATACCTCATTATTCATCTTGGTGACGGTGGCTGTTATATCAGTAAAGGGGCAAGATAAAACTTTTAAAATCAAAGGAAAATACAAATTCTCTTTCAAAACATATTTAAATTCCATGGCCCATAAGTAATAATTATGCTTACTCTTTTTTTCTTGCTTTAAGAATATTTTAGTACTGACATTAAAAAAAAACCCAAGACAATTTAAAAGGCAAGGTAACAAAACAATATTTATAATGTAACCCCATTTGTGTTTTTTAAAAGCCCGCTAAACTCAAAGAGTAAATGTACATACACATCAATACATAGAATAGATCTAAAAGCACATACATTCAAAAGAGAAGAAGTGGGATGGGGAAGAAATAACAAATTTTAATTTCTTTTTTTTTTGTTTTTGTTTTTTAAGGTAAAATGTAAACATTGAATTGAAATTTTAATTGAGGCTTTAATTTGTTTTTAATTAAAATATACCTCTCTATTGCTTGAAACTATTACAATAAGCATATATTTAGATGTTATAGTGTGTAATTTAAAAAAATAAAAACACAAAGAAATTTTGTTAAGTCAATATCTCCATCTAGTGGACAACGTAGGATATGTAATAAATCACAAGGATATTACTAGTGATGACTTTTTATAACACTATAGAAAATGACACAGTAACAACTAATGAGAAAACAAGCAGTAAGAACACAACTTCTGGACGCTTGATACAACAGAGCAGCTCCCACTTTACTGAGTAATAAGGCTGATTTCCCTTAAAAGCCTGCCTGGTTGTAAGGACTCTCACTGAAGACAATGAACCACACGGAGGGGAGGAGCCGACTGCTACCCAAACCCAAGTTCACAAGGCACCACTGCTCTTACACAACCTGGCTGTCAAGACAGCTGTTAGCACTAAAAAGCTTTCTGTTGGAGCACCTTCTACGCCACACTGGGATGCACCATTTTCTGGTAAAAGTCTTAGAAACTCATTCCTCAAAATAAATCATTGATAAGCTCAAAGGCTTTATTTTCTAGAAATGCTCTGCAAACATCTGCAGCCTGATTTACTATATAAACAGAGCATTTTGTACATTTTGTCACTAAAACACCGATTACAATATTACAATATTGATTTTATACATGCTACCTTTGATCTCTGCAGAAGCACCAATATCCGGCACACTGGCATTCAAGTCCTCCAAATCAAAACTATCACGTTCTTTCAGTATTTTGGCTTGATTGAAGTAGTCATTAGTATCTCGTGGCTGAATCTCACTCAGAATTGTCTGTAAGCGGCTTGCTGACTCTGAGGGAAAAAAATGGGAGTGCACAAACTCCAGTTCCGAAACCCTTGCAGATTTCCCTTGGGGGTATTTGCCTTCCCAAATTTTGTAATTTTTTTTTTTAACGTTTATTTATTCTTAGTGTTGTCTAAGAATCTCCAAGACGGTGCTCAATCACGTGAAAAAAGAGCACCAAAGTGCAATTTTGTTTTAAGAGGTAAGAAACCACAACAACAAAAACAATCCTTAATATAATATCGTATTGTCAACCATGCTTCAATTAGAAATAAAGAAAAAAACGTTTTTATAGCCCAGAAAGATTATAAAGACTCTATATTTGACTTTGAAATACATTACACAATATACTGCTTTCTAAGTATGATTTACAATCCTAGTATTATATTGAACTTCATATTTATTCCTTAAGCACTTAATGGATTAGGAAATGCAAGCTCCATGAATGCAACACTTTGTTCGCTGCTGGGTCTCCAGCGCCTACACCAGCCACTGGCTCATGGCAGAGGTTCAGTAACATGGACTAAGGGAATGAATACGTGACACAGTAATAAGAGCTAGCCAGGCTCAGATATTTTAAGAAAAAACATAAATAAATAACGACAGCTAATCACCTGAAACCAATTAACGAATCAAAGAATGGGTATTTCATATACCTATTACACAAACTTACATTTTAGGTCTAAAAGGAGCTATAAAGACCCAAACTGCTACCATGATGATTCAACCAATGTCTTCTGTTCATTCGTGACCTCCATGAAATATTGCCAAAACAAATTTTGACAGCCATGAAAATGTATCGCTGGCAGAGCACCTGGGTGGCTCAGTTGGTTAAGCAGCCGACTCCTGATACCGGCTCAGGTAGTGATCTCGCAGTCGTGGGATCGAGCCCTGAGTCAGGCTCCATCCGGGCTGAGGATGAAGCCTGCTTGGGATTCTTTCTCTCCCTCTCTCTCTCTGCCCCTCCCCTGGTCATGCTCTCTTTCTCACTTGCTCTCTCTCAAAATACAAAAAAAAAAAAAAAAAAGTTATCACTGGCTCCAAATAGAAACCATGGAAAGACTTAGAAAAAAAGGATAATCAGAATAAAATGTGACCCATTTATTTTTATGGCTTTCAGAGAAAAGAAACATTTTCAAGAAATTCAGAATGCATGGCAGATAGTGTGGGAAAAAAAAAAAACAAAAAAAACAGGAAAAATGGAGACAACCAGAGGAAAAAAGAAAAGGCAAAAATCAAGGAAAAGTCTTTGGGCCACAGACTGTTTTTGAGACCAACAGGTATTTTAAAACCTGAATAACAAACAGAATTTTAGCATAGTCTATAGGCCCCACCCACAATAGGTGACAAACATTCAAGATTTCTCATTCAGAATATACTGGTACTTGCCTGATCCAAATATTAGCTTTGAGATTGAATGTTCCTTACTCCCATGTACTGTTTAAGTAAGAAAACTAAAACATCAATTTTTGGTCAACTCTCAGCCAAAATTAACAAATAACTGTGTCTTAAGATCATGAACCATCATCAATCTGCCAACTCATTTTTAGTTAAGAACAAAATCTAACATTTTCACACAAACACACAATTCCAAGTTACTTTAATTGGGTATTTGTGATATATGCTCAGTGTGTTTTTAGTACAAGACTCTCATTTGCACTCCAAAATGCATTCACTATGTTTCAATGCCAAATGTAAATTTTCTTCATGATTTTCTAGGTGTTCAAAGGAATACTCCTGTTAGTATAACACCTTTAGCATCCAATCCCTTCTGGCTGTTGTAATACAGGTATATATATGTCACCTACGACATCCCACACACTTAGTTCCTAACCTTTCAGGAATCATTCCTGCATTGGTTTATTCATTATAACAAATATTTATTGTAAACCTCTTTCTACCAGGCACTTGCTAAGCACAAGGGAGGAAAATACCGAGAAGATCCCTGTTAATTAAATTGCAACAACTCCATGTGGAATGCTTTGGGAAGAAGAAAAGTGTAAGAAATGAGACTGGCAAGGTTGCAGGAGCCCAACTATTATAGGATCTGATCTGAGGTCACTCAAGTATTTTAAATAAAGGGAGATGGAGTGGGGCAGACAACAAGGGTTAAGCAGAGATAATGTGGAACATGATGAATTATATGAGAAAAAACTGCTGTGAACACAGTAAAAAGGAAATGGAATGAGCCAAGAGATGGGGAGAAACCAGTTGGGAGGCCCGTGGAGTCATCCTAACAAGAGAGGAGGAGAGCCTGGAGTAAGGTTAGAAGATACAGATAAAAAGAGAATGGATTTGAAAGACAGTTAAGGGGCACCACTGAAAGAATGTGAGGACAGGCAGTATATACGGAGCAAGACAGAGACGTCAAGCAGTCCGAGGCTCTTGACTTATGTAAACAGATCTTTGGTAGGGCCATTTACAAAGACACAGGGGTTGGGAGGGAAAAGACAGATGAAAGTTCATGAGTTCAATTTGGGGCATTTTGAGTATCTTCTCCTATTTCTTTTTTTAATTAAATGGTCTTTGTATATCAAATGCTCTTTCCCCATTCCGGATTCCTAACAGGTTGCCCTCTCTGACTGAACCCCACCTCTCTGATTTATCCTGCCCACTCTCCCAGTCCCAGCTGCTATCTAGTAGGTGGTGCTCCGAAATGACAATACTAGAAAATCCAATCTACCCCAGGAGAAAAAGTCCTTCACTCATCCGGCTTTATTGATTTGTTTGTTTGGGTTATTTTTTAAGAGTAAAAAACAATACTAAAGTGGCAGCAATCTTACTAATCATAAGCAATTCCTTAACCAACCTATTTAACTTTTATATCTTCCCCAAAAAATGGTTTGGGGGGGGGTACATTGGGGGGAGGTAATGAGGAAAAATATAATAATTACGGTTTCTTTCATCTGCTGACCTGAATCAGTGTCCATTGGGATGAGGCCTTCTGGGGAGGAACTCTGAATGACCGGAGACACCACGGCAGAAAGCCTATACGACACCAAGAGGAGCTTCTCTACCACAGGTCTCCATTCACTCACCAACTGCAGGCTGCTGCAACAGAAGGCAGTAGGGAAATTTGTAGTAAAAGCAAACAATCAAAAATTCCAAATGGAAATTATGACACATAAGAAGTTGAAACAATTTGTTTCTAAACTGTGCAATCTATGAAATATTTAAGACATATAAAAATATGTGTACATAGGTACCTTTTAAAATCTAACTTTGAATTCTCTTTAACGCAATACATTCCTTTCCTAGGACACATTCCAGTAAGAGTTGAGAGCTCAGAAATGCGTGCTCGGGAGAGAGTTGTGGATATACTTACTTTAGAGACAACCTCTGCAAAGCTCCTGTTATACAGTGGGCTCGCCCATATAGTGGAAATGATGCTGCTGCCTGAAGCAGAGAATTTTCAGCCTGAGATATTTCCTCCTCAAGATTTTCCAACAAGCATTTGATAACTAGAAAAAGCAAACAGAAACCCAGAATAATGCCAACTTAGAAACACATTTATAAATTTGTGAATAGTTCAACAGTGCCCACAAAAAATTCAACTCAACTAAGCTTTATGTTCAAGGTTTTTTGTTTTTGTTGTTGTTCTTGTTGCTTTTAAAAGAGATCTTTCAGCGGCACCTGGTGGCTCAGTCTGCTGTGCTTCTGACTCTGGATTTTGGCTCTGGTCATGATCTCACGGTTCATGAGATTGAGCCCCACATGGGGCTATCAGCACAGAGCCTCCTTGGGATTCTCTCTCTCCCTCTCTCTCTGCCCCTCCCCTGCTCAGCTCACTTATGTATTCTCTCTCTCTCTCTCTCAAAATAAACATTAAAAAAAATAATGAAGAGATCTTCCAAAGTTATCTAGCCTGTTATGTATTTCCAGTTAAGATAGAACTGTGTCTTTCCTTAACTTCCTGGATCCATTTATAGCATTCACTCTGAATCCTTCCTAGACATCCTCTATCTGGGGCATCAGACCCCAGGCCCATGTGCCATGTGCTATTAGAACAGTTGCTGTTGTTTTAAAATAATGGCTTTATTGAGATATAATTCACATACCATGCAATTTATACACCTAAAGTGCACGAGCCAATGGTTTTTAGTATATTCACAGATATGTGCAAATATCGGTACAGTCAATTTTAGAACATTTTAATCCTCTCCCCATCAAAAACCCCTTACCCATTATCAGTCACTCCCCTCCCTCAACCTCTCACCTTCCCCAGGCCTAAGCTTATCTATTTTCTGTCTCTGTAGATTTGCCTATTCTGGACATACCTAAATGGAATCATATATTATATGGCTTTTTTCACTTAGCATAATGTTTTCAAAGCTCATCCATGTTGTAGTGTGTATCAATATTCACTTTTTAATGGCTGAATAACAGTCCGTTGTATGAACATATCACATTTTATTTATCCATTTAACAGTTGATGGACATGTGAGCTGTTTCCATTTTCTGGTTATCATGAATAATGTTGCTATCAACATTCACGTACAAGTTTTTGTTTGGGCATAGTTTTCATTTCTCTTAAGTATATATGCCCAGTATGGACTAAATGTTTGTGTCCTTCCCGAAGTACATATGTTGAAGCTCTAATCCCCCAGTGTGATGGTATTTGAAAATGGAGTCTTTAGGAAATAATTAGGTTTAGATGAGGTCATGAGGGTGGGACCCTGTAATGGGATTAGAGTCCTTAAAAGAAGAGGAAGAGACCAGAGCTTGTTCTCCTCCATGTGAGCACAGAGCAAGAAGGGTGCTCTCTGAAGCCAGGGTAAGGGTTCTCAGGAGGCATCAAAACTGCTGGCACCTTAATCTCAAACTCTTCAGCTTCCACAACTGTGAGAAATAAATGTCCATGGTTTAAGCCACCCAGGCTATGGTACTTGTTAGAGCAGCCTGAGCGTGGAACTGTGGGATCATATAGTAACGCCATGTTTAACTTTTCAAGGAACTGCCAGACTGTTTTCCAATGTGGCTACACCATTTTACATTCCCACAGCAGTGCGTGAGAACGCTATTTTCTCCACATCCCCATACACACGTTATTATCTATTTTCTTGTTTAGAGCCACCCTACTAGGTATGAAGTGCTTCCTCAATGTAATTTTGATTGTATTTCCCTACTGGCTAATGATGCTGAGCATCTTTTTATGTGATTATTTTTCACATTTGTCTTTTACGGAGAAATGTCTATTCAGATTCTTTGTCCACTTTTAAATTTGGTAATATGCTTCCACTAGTGAGTAGTAAAATTTCTTCATATATTTTAGACACAAGTCCTCTATCAGATAAAGGAGTTGCAAATATGTTTTCCCTTCTACAGGTTGTCTTCTCACTTTCTTGATGGTATCCTTGACATACACAAGTTTCAAATTTTGATGAAGGCGAATTTATCTATTTTTTCTTTGTTTGCTTGTGCTTTAGGTGTCAGATCCAAGAAACCACTGCCTAACCTAAGATCACAAAGATTTACACCCATGTTTTCTTTTTACCTTTTGCAGTTAGGTCTTTGATTCATTTTAAACTAATTTTTGTAATATGGTATGAAGTAGTGGGTTCAATTTCATTCTTTTGTGTGTAACTATCCAGTTATCCCAGCATAGCTCAGCAGCTTTAAATTTTAGAGTTATGTTTAACCAGTAAATTATTAACATTTAGAATATATAAGTCCTAAAAATCAATAGGAAAAAGACAAACAACCCTATAGAAAACTAAACAAAGGCATTTCACAGAAGGGGAGAAGCAAATGGCTTACAAACATGTAAAAAGATGTTCAATTACATTAGCCATCAGAAAAATGCAAGATGAAACCACAAGATACTACTTTATATTGCATAAACTTTTAAAATCTGACAAGGGCAAGTTCTGGTGATGATATAATACACCACAACTCTCATAATTTATTGGTAGGAATGTAATTTAAAAATCTATTTGGCATCATCTAGTTAAACTGAGGATACACATATTTTATGACTAGACTATTATCCTTTTTTGTTTACCATAAACTCCTAGACATGTCTAATAGAAGATATACATACGAGAGTGTTCACATCAGCTTTACTTATTTAGAAAGAAGAAGTCCATCAACAGGAAAATGTACTAATAAATTGCAGTAAACTTGTATAATACATATGGTACTATTTATATAAAATTCAAAATCATGTAAAAGTAAATAATACATTGCTTAAATGATATATACATGGGTGGCAAAATCTAGGTGAAATAAAGATGAAAGACTGACATAATATATAGGACAGTAATTATATGGCAAGGGGAGGGAGCCAGGATAAAGGAGAGGCTTCAAAGGTATGGGTGCTGTTGTACTTCTTAAGTTGTGTGTTATCACCTAGCTTGGGAATAAAACTTGTGAAATTTTTATACTATTACTATTTAAATCCCAAATATATTTAAATATTTTTTGTATGCGTGAAAAATTTCACAAAGTTTTTAAATGCCTTGAATTTAAAAAATCCTGTACATGAGGGGACCTTGGGTGGCTCAGTCGGGTTAAGAATCCGACTTCAGCTCAGGTCATGATTTCACGGTTTATGAGTTCGAGGCCCGCCATTGGCTCTCTGCCGTCAGTGCAGAGCCTGCTTCAGATCCTCTTTCATCCTCTTTGCCCTTCCCCCACTTGCTCGCTCACTCTTTCTCCAAAATAAAAAAACATTAAAAAATGAATAAAATAAATCCTGTACATGAACTCCCCAGTTTACCCGAAGTGCAAACCTCTTCCTCTCATGTATCAGGGTCTCCTTTCGAACCCAGGCCTGAAGCAACTAGAGTGGGTAAGTGCCATCTTCCATGGCACTGTCACCTCTCTATCCCCAAATCCATGGCCACGTTTCCACCAGAACTACCCAGGGCCTCCTAATTTTTTCCCATTATTACTTCTCTTTTTCACAGCATTTTTGCCATCTTGGAGAGAACAACTTTTAATACTCTTCCTACATCTGACCTCTCTCTCTTTTTAAATAAAAATCCATATCTGTCCTCACAATTCCAAAATGAAGATTTACTAGCACAAAAGTAAATACATGAGTCCTCAACAAATATTCATGGAAGTCACTAGGCCTCAGCCAACTTAGACCCTAGGTCTTGGAACCGGCTATGGGAAGAGTAAAAGGCAGGAGTGGGACAGCCAGTGAAAGCATGAGCCCTGACAGACAAAGGAACTCTGCTCTATATAGAAACAGCAAAGATGATCTGGCTGTAGATACAGTAAAATTTCTGCAAAAAAAAAAAAAAAAAGCACAATTTTTGGCAGAGAAAGAGGTCCTATTTAAGTAAGAGCTGTGTTAATATACATTTGTATATCTACTTATTTAACACAAACCCTCTGTGTAGAAACAGTGTCATAGCTGAGTAAACTATTTACTTGCAAAAGGGAAATTCATGTATTCTCATATGCTGGTAAACTCTTAAATAAAAAACACCAAGTAAATGTTTAACCACTAGCAATGCTAACTAAATGAACAGTGAGAAAGATACTGGTTTTGATAAGCGACAGCAAAAGGTCATTTATTCAATACAAACCCATTAATGTGTTCCTTTCCACCACAATAGCAGATGTATCTCCATCACCACATGCAGCTTGTTGAGTTTGTAAGTAGGCAGACAGAGATGAGGGGAGGGCATTCTGCCAGATTAAGAAGTTCAGCAGGTAGGAAGCTGTCACACAGTCATATGGCTTGGTGCTTGTGCTGAGCTCCAGTGCTGCCTGGAATAAGCCTTGCAGTTTCTCCGAATCCTAGAATAAATCACAGACTCAGTAACTGTCACTGAAACATTTCTTTGATTTGAAGGAATAGTACATATTTAAAAACAGAGCCTGCCACATTACTGTACTCAGTATAAACATTAATTCAATTCCCTTTCTCCCTGAATATAGGTTAGACTTTTTATTATAGTAATTATTGATTATTATTCAGCTCTAATGATGAGGATCTTGAATGTAATTTCTTTGGGAAATTCAATATTGATAATGCTTTTCTTTTTTAAAGCACCTCTTTCTCCAGCAGAAATATGCTTTTCCTGTAGAAATGGCCAGATCATCTTTGTTATTTCCACATGGAGTTTTTTGTACACTGAAGTTTATTTTACCTGTGTTGTGTCCACACAAAAGGACAAATCCACCAGGCTATTCCTGGTGAAAATCCATGTATATGTGTAAAAAATAAAGTGCTCATATCAGCCTCAGAAATTCTGCATCAGAGCTCCCCTACCTCTATCTCATAGAAACATCCACTCACATGTCCGTCCTAACGAAGAAAAAGGACAGTTCACTGTAACATGCATGGAAAGGCACTGGGCTGAAGTCAGGAGATGTGGGTCCTAGTTCCAAATCCATAGTAGACAGACTGCATATTCAGTACACTGGGACTTAGGGTTTCATGGCTCAATTATATTAATTCTACTAGGATTATTCCAGAACTGTCTAATACAAGGGGAAAAAATCATTATAAACTTAATTTTTAATTTGGTTATAGGTATATTGATATTTAATTTAATTGGAAATCTATTTATTTCTAACAGGTAACAAACATACTGATTCAAATACCTATTTCTTTCAGTTTAAATTCTTTGCCATTTGATGTGTTTAATTTTCTGTGACCTAAAAAACTTAAAGATAGGGGCCAAAAGCTCAAATCTAAATAAATATTAGAAAGAACCAATTGAGCACCTAAGCCATTTTTTTGTAACTTACAGTTAAGTCCCGGAATTGCTTAACTAACAATTAGTAAGAAACACAATACATGGCCTTTGGAGTCTAAAATATCTTTGTTCTATCATCTGAGGTCAGTAAAAATATAATATAAAGACCTTGGACATGTAGCTCCACAAGAAAAAAGGGCAACAGACTATCTGAGTAGTAAAACCATGTATTACAAAGATATGCCATCAAAAACATATATACACAGAAAAAATATATATATACATATATATACACACACAGGTCCTTAGAGAGAATAGTTAGGATTTAAAAACGTTTTAAAGTTACATCAAAGCACCAAGTCTTTCATATAGGTGCTATAATATACCCTCCCCACACAAGATATTCTCGAAATATTTGCCAAGTATGAGTCATCTATATGATACAAGGCTTCAGTGTGATGAATGGTAAGGGGCAAGGAGGATGGGAAGGTGGGAGAAGAGAAAGGAAACAGAGGAAGAGAAAGCATCTCCTTTAAAAACTCTATATGGTACAAAAGTTTGAAGCCTAAGCACCAAAAGAAGCTTCTGCTTAGCAGGGCACCTGAACGATGCTCTAAGATACTGCAATGCAATATAGAAGCCAATGAAACAGACACCTTGTGCTCTCTGACATGCGCTCCTATAGAATCCCATTGTATCTATAAGCTGTCCCGCCCTAAATAGAGCCTAACAGCCAGAGAACAGATTATGGCTCAGCTGCAGCCCCTGTAGGCACCTTTGGCCTCTATACAGTTCTAACAGAAAGCCATAGCAAAGCTCTGGAGCCAGTGAATCCACAGCTACTGGTGGTCACAGCCTCAGAATATACCTCAAGGGCAGAGCCAAGCACCCCATGTTGTGCCATCACTCCTAGCCCACCTTCACTTCTCATCCTACAGCTAGAAGTGCCAGTTGTCAGGAAGAGACAACTTCTCTTAGGGGCTGGGGCTGGGGTAGGAGGCCAAGGAAGAGAACTGTTGTTAACTTCAAGCGCTCTGAGTTTCAGTCTCAGTTTAGCTACTGCTTGTTGGAAGATCAGAAACATGTTCTCTACCTCACTTACACTCAGCTTCCCAGTCAACTTGGCAAGGATGTTATCTCAAAACACTCAAGTTACTGTAAGTGATGTGTTTGGACCGAATATTAACATGTCCACGGGAACTGGGGAGACCGCAGTTAACTGAAATCTATGAAAAATCTTGTGGGTAATAAAACCTACTGCTTCTTACACCTCCTTTTTTTATCAAAACAATAAAAAAAGCAAAGCTCACAGATGTGGACTTTGTTTTCTCTTATGGTATTTCCTCCTTCCCTACCATCCATCCCTACCTACCACCCTGCAACAGTATACGTATGATAACTGAAATAGTCAGAAGATGTGAGAAGGCAGACGCAAAGAGCCTGGACAATCCACAGATTGCTTTATTTGCTGCTAAAACTAGAAAGCTTTCATGCATATACCACATTTACATCTATATAGGAAAAGACCAAAGACCTGGAATTGTACAACTGTTTTTGGTAACTTCATCAGAAGATCAAATGCTAAAATTTTCACTTCTTCAAAAGTACTGGTAAAACATTCCATTAGTGTTTGGAAACGACCGACATCGATATCATGACTCAGCTGATACACTGTTTGGACTTGACCTAAAAAAAGAAAAAGATTTAAAAGTGAATAAAAGAGGGAGGCACTTGGCTGGCTCAGTCAACAGAACATGCAACTCTTGATCTCACCAAGCCTCACCTTGGGTGTGGAGCTTACTTTAAAAGGTAAATAAATAAAGGTGTTTGGGTGGCTCAGTTGGTTAAGCGACCAACTTTGGCTTAGGTCATGATCTCGCAATTCATGAGTTTGAGCACCACATCAGGCTCTGTGCTAATAGCTCAGAGCTTGGAACCTGCTTCAGATTCTGTCTCCCTCTCTCTCTCTGCCCCTCCCCTGCTCACACTCTGTCTCCCTCTCCCTCAAAAATAAATAAACATTAAAAAAATTGTTTTAATAAATAAATAATAATTTTTTAAGTTAATAAAAGAAAAAGGAAATCAACATGTTTAAATTATTTGGTCAAATTTAAAGAAAAATTCACACTTCACAGTTTATCCATAGTAGCATATAAAAGAATAATTTGTCCTTTATTTACTAAAATGATAAAATAATAAAGTTCCCCAAATAAAAAATACTTTTTAAATTTTTGTTTAAAACCATTCTCTTGCAAAGATTATGTTGTATATAAAAGATCCCAAAGTTGGTTTTTAAATAAATAAAAACAAATAAATTTCGGAATTCATCTTTTAAAAAATCTTTGTAAAATGTCTTGATCTGGAATCCAAAGTCCTACCATCTTAGTTAAATCAATGCAGAAAAATCAATGACATATCCTAATAGAATCACAGAGCATCAAAGATAAAGAAGGAATCTTTTGGTCATTCAGACACAAAATTCATCTACAAAATGGAAAAAAATTAAGCTGGCTTTATTCTTTGCCTTAGCAACACGTGAGGCTAGAAGACAGTGGAGCAATGCTTACAACATCCTCAGGGAAAGTTGTGGTGAAAAATTATACATCAAAATCCTATTCCAGCATCATGTGTAACAGCAACATAAGCATTTCTGGAGGTATAAGAAATTAAGAACTACATTTCCCCAAAAACTCTTCTCAAAGAAAAGATGAATTTCAGCCAACCAAGAAATGAACAGAAAAACTATCACAAAAGAATGATGGTAGTCACCAAGTCCACTTAAATCTAAGATTAAGACTAAACAACTATGGGAATAATGGGCTTCACAGCAGAATGTAAAGAACACTTAACAAATTAACCACTGATAATACCTGAAAACATTCCTATGTTAATTTGAGGCATGATATTCAATATGATGTGCATTTCTTATTTAATCTTAACAAGTTAGTGGAACCCTGTGAAACTCCTAGAGCAAGTAAATCAAGTTTTTGTCATTTATTTACACCTCAGTTCAAATTTGCTTCTTTTCCAACTCAGATGCTTTTAATTTCTTTTTCTTGCTTTACTGCTCTGGCTAAAGCTTTCAGTACAATGGTGATCAGTAGTGGTCAAAGTGGACATCTGTATCTTGTTCCTGATCACAGAGGAAAGGCTTTCGATCTTTCACCATTAGGTATGGTGCGATTTTCATGAATGTCCTTTATCCTATTAAGAAAGCTCCCTTCGGGGCACCTGGGTGGCTCAGTAGGTTGAGCATCTGACTTTGGCTCAGGTCATGATCTCAAGGTCCTTGAGTTTGAGCCCCAAGTCGGGCTCTGTGCAGACAGCTTGGAGCCTGGAGCCTGCTTTGGATTCTGTGTCTCCCTCTCTCTCTGCACCTCCCCAACCGCCCCCCCCCCGACCCCGCTCGTGTGTGTCTCTGTCTCAAAAATACATAAATGTTCAAAACAACTGAAAGCAAGCAAGCAAGCAAGCAAGCTCCCTTCTATTCCTAGTTTCCTAAGTGTTATTTATCATGACAGGGAGCTGCTGAATTTTGTCAACACTTTTCTGCATCAATACAGATTATCATGGTTTTTTTTTCCCCTTCATTTTAATGTGGTGTATTACATTGACCCCCTTTTTTTTTTTTTTATGTTAAACCACCCTTGCATTCCTGGAATAAATTCCACTTAATTAGCTATGGGTATAATACTTTTAATATGCTGTTGGGTTTGGTTTGCTAACATTCTGTTAAGAATTTTTATATTTATGTTTATAAGGGATACCAGCCTATAGTTTTCTTGTGGTATCTTTGTCTGGCTTTGGTATCAGGGTGATGCTGGCTCCACAGAATGAGTCTGGAAATGTTCCCTTCTGTCCAATTTTTTGGAAGAGTCTGAGAAGGGCTGATTTTAAGTCTTTAAATGTTTGGTAGAATTAGCAGTGGAGCCACTCCCTCTAGACTTTTCTTTGCTGATACGCTTTTGATTACTGACTCCATCTCTTATTTGCTACACATAACAAATTCTCTGTTTAAGTCAGTAACTTTATGTTTCTAGGAATCTGTCCATTTCATCTAAGTTATCCAATTTATTGAAAATACAATTGTTCATAGTATTGTCTTATAATCATTTTTATTTCTATAAGGTCAATAGAATAATGTCCCTGCTTACATTTCTGATCGTAAGTTATTTGCACCTTCTTTTGTTTTTTTCTTGTAGCTAAAATTTTGTCAATTTTGTTGACCTTTTAAAAAAACCAACTTAAAAAAAAAACCAACTTTGGGGCGCCTGGGTGGCGCAGTCGGTTAAGCATCCAACTTCAGCCAGGTCACGATCTCGCGGTCCGTGAGTTCGAGCCCCGCGTCGGGCTCTGGGCTGATGGCTCAGAGCCTGGAGCCTGTTTCCGATTCTGTGTCTCCCTCTCTCTGCCCCTCCCCCGTTCATGCTCTGTCTCTCTCTGTCCCAAAAATAATAAATAAACGTTTAAAAAAAAAAAAAAAAAAAAAAAAAAAAAAAAAAAAAAAACCAACTTTGGTTTCATTGATTCTCTATAATGTTTTCCTATTCTCCATTTCACTCATTTATCATATTATTATTTCCTTCCTTCTGCTAATTGTGGGCTGTTTGCTCTTCTTTTTCTAATACCTTGAGGTGTAAAGTTAAGTTATTGATTTGAGATCATTTCTCTGTTTAATGTAGGCGTTTACAGCTGTAAATCTCCCTATAAGCTTTTGCTTCATCCCGTAAGTTCTGGTAAATCGTACTTTGGTTTTCATTCATCTCAAAGTATTTTCTAATCTCCTTTGTGATTTCTTCTTTGACCTGCTGCTCGTTTAGGAGCTTTGCTCAAATCTGAAACCATCTCTGACACCACGGACGGAAACAGCTTCCCACCCTAGCAGACACTCAATATTCCCCCCACTTTCCTTCCTGAAATATTTTTTCATAATACTTCTCTCATCTGAAATTCTATACATTACTTGTTAATTTATTGTCTGTCTCCCTTCACTGAAATATCTAAGCTCAAAAATAGGAAGCATTTTGGGGCACCTGGGTGGCTCAGTCTGTTGACCATCCAACTCTTGGTGTTGGCTCAGGTCATGATCCCAGGTTGTGAGAGTGAACCCCACATTGGGCTCTGTGCTAGGCATAGAACCTGCTTAGGATTCTCCCTCTCTCCTTCTCCCTCTGCCCTTCCCTGCCCATGCTCACTCTCTCTCTTGCTCTCTCCCAAATAAAAAAAAAAAATTTTTTTAATAGGAACCATTTTGCTTTGTACACTGCATATCCTTGGCTGCTTGACATGTAATAAGCACTGAAGAAGTATTTGCTGAGCAAACCCTTTTAATATAACTGTGGAATCCAATTTTGCACCATGAATACCATGACATTTTACTCTCAGTGAAAAAGGAACATGTGGCTTATTCTTCTTGAACTTAAGATATACTTGAGTAAAGGCAGAAACCATTTTGACTAATCCCACATCAGTAAAATAAAATAAAAACCCACATTCAAGTTCTTGAGATAAGTATGAAGAATGAATTTATGTTTCCCACACTGTATTTCACAGCCATGCCTCTTTGGCCTCCTTTACAGTTAATGGGTAAAGTGTGGCCTGCTCCATTTGCATTACCCTCCAGTTGTTTAATTAACATAATTACTGTGATATCAGTCACTGCCCAATTATATGTGACTCACTCATTAGGAAGATGACTCAGGTTTTTCACTTTTAAAGTACATTTAAATATATTAAACTACTCACAGAGCCTGGGTGGCTCAGTTGGTTAAATGCCTAACTCTTGACTTGGGTTCAGGTCATGAGTTCAAGCCCCAAATCCAGCTCTGTGCTGGTAACGCAGAGCCTGCTTGGGATTCTTTTTCTCTCTCCCTCTCTCTCTGCACCTCCCCTGCTTGCACGTGTTCCCTTTGTCTCTCAAAATAAATAAACTCTAAAAAATAATAAAATTAATTAACTAAACTACTCTCTCAATTAAAAAAATAACAATATTGGGGTGCCTGTGTGGCTCAGTCAGGTTAAGCACCTGATTCTTGGTGTCAGCTCAGGGCACGGTCTCATGGTTCGTGAGTTCGAGCCCTGCATGGGGCTCTGCACTGCCTGCTTGAGATTCCCTCCTTCTCTCTTTGCCCCTCCACCATGCACTCTCTCTCTCTCTCAAATAAATAAACTTTAAAAAGTTACCAATATTAATTCAGCCTACTATTATTGCCATACACCTAGGTGCAACTATAACTACACTAAACACAGAAAAATTTTTGTTAAATGGATAATCAATCATTCTCAGGTAAAACCTTATCTTCTAGGGGCTCAGTCAGTTGAGCGTCTGACTTCGGCTCAGGTCATGATCTCACAGTTCATGGGTTCACACCCCGCGTCAGGCTCTGTCCTGACAGCTCGGAGCGTGAAGCCTGCTTCGGATTCTGTGTCTCCCTCTCTCTCTGCACTTCCCCCTCTCATGCTCTCCCTCTCTCTCCTTCAAAACTAAATAAACATCAAAAAAAATGTAAAAAACAAACAAACAAAAAACCTTATCTTCTAAATTAAGTTATAATACAACATAAATTCCTTAAACCGATGGGATAGCCCCGTATTCATTTTCTGTGCATAAAGTCACAAATTACCATAAACCTGGTGACTTAAAACCAGAGAAATCTATTTTTTCACAGTACTGGATCCATTTTGACTAATGTCCAATTAGTCTGATATGAAGGTGCCGGTGGAGCCACACTCGCTCTGGAGGTTCTAAGAACTCATTGCTCACCTCTTCCAGCTTCTGATGGCTGCCAGTATTCCATGGCTTGAAGCCTTATCACTCCAATCTCCATGTCCACTGTTGACTCCTCCTCTTCTGTGTGTCACATCTCCCTCTGTTCCTCTCTAATAACAACAGCTGTGGTGGATTTAGGCCCACCCACATAATCAGGACTATCTTAAGACCCTTAACTTAATCATATCTGCAAAGGCCCGCTTTCTAGGTAAAGTTCACATTAACAGGTTCTAAGGATTTGATGCTATCTTTTGTAGGTCGAGCTTGGGCCTACCACACTTACCTTAATCAGGTGATCAAATTAATTACCATGAATAACAGGACAAACCAGTATCATGTATCTCCTGATAACATGCCCTGAGAAGAGCACCACATTACTTATGCATTATACCTACCAAAAACGCACAACCTGAATCAATCATGACGAAACAATAAGGCAAACCCAAATGGAGATACATTCTCTCAAAATGTTAATGTCACGAAATAAAAAACTTTCCAGATTAAGGGAGGCTTAAGAGGCATAACAGTGAAATGCAATGTGTGATCTGGGATTGGTTCCCGGATCACAGTAAAAATCTTTTTCTAAGAAAGGCCACTCATTGGGACAACTGGCAAATTTTGTTGTGGATTATATAATAGATAATAGCATATCAACATTAAATTTCCTGAATTTGATCACTGTGTTGTGGTTAAAAAAAAAATAATGAAAGAGAGATAAACCAAATATAGCAAAATAATAACAACTGATGAATCTAGGTAGAGGGTACATGGCCGTTTGTGAACTATTCTTAAAACTTTGCTCTTGGTTTGAATCTTTTCAAAACAAAAACTTGGAAAAAAAAAATGGTGTTCTTTAAATGAAGCAGGGCTGCATGAACAGCAAAAACCATCCTCCTCCCTGCCAAAACATTACACTTTGCCTAAAAATTTAAACTAAAAATAATAATAACCCAATTACAGTGTAAAGCCTCCTGGTCCTCTGGCCATTCCCTCCAAAAGAACAGCTGAGCAGGATATTTTTCTATTTAACCACAGTCAAGGAACACTGAGCACAAACAAGAAATCCACATTAAAACGTACACACTTAATTAAGTGCAGGGATAAAAAGAACTATTTGTTGTCAGAAAGGAAAAGAACTGACTCAGAAGGAAGTTAAATGTTCATCCTCTTGAGTACCCCACAGGCGAAATAAAGGGTATCATTAAACCAGAATGCCTGGAAATGACATCCACATACTGTCTTTCTGAAACCAGACTGGGACTTATGAAACTGAGAGCATATAAGGGAAACCACATTTTAACCACAAAGACTCACTGAGGAATGTTTTACATAAAGAGGCTATTATTTTTTTTAAAGAAGCTATTATTTTTTTTAATTTTTAAAACTTAAAGGACAGATTGTACACTATCTGAAAACAGCAACACATGAATTGGGGGTTGAGAGAAGCCACTCTTCTCATCATAAGCATAATCCGTGAAAACTGCAGTTTTGGGTTGGGAAATAATGATCACTGAAAACAATTCCTCAGCCTTACTAAATGACAAATTTAATTATGTCCAAGGAAGAATTATATAGTGAGAATAAAACCTCCTATAAGAACCTAAATAAAAGATGACAAAACTAAAACTTTAAGTAAGACAAAATGTTGAAAAAAGTATGTGTTTTGCAAGAAAAAAATACTTTTCTCTAAACATTATTGAAAGCTTACCTTCTGGGACTGGAAAAACTTCAGCTACTGAGCCTAAAATGGTTAAAGCTGAAAATCTAGTTGGGTAGGAAGAACCAGGAAACAGCGCTTCAAAAAGACTGTTGCAAATGGATGACATGAAATTCTAAAAAAAAAAAAAAAAAATTATAGTAAGTAACTTAACTCATAATAGGTTATCTTCAAAGTAACACCTTTAAGAGTGGGGTTCTTTTTTTTTGGCAAACCATAAAAGACTCTTAAATACAGAGAACAAACAGGGTTGCTGGAGAGCTGTTGGGTGAGGGGATGAGCTAAATGGGCATTAAGGAGGGCAGTTGTTGGGATGAGCACTGGGTGTTATACATAAGTGATGAATAACTAAATTCTATTCCTGAAACCATTATTACACTATGTGTTAATTAACTGGGATTTGAATTAAAAAAAAAAAGAGTGGAGTTCTTTTTTTTTTTTTTTTAATGTTTATTTATTTATTTTGAGAAGACAGAGACAGTGCAAACTGGGGAGGGGCAGAGAGAGAGGGAAACTCCAAGCAGGCTCCATGTTGCCAGCGCAGAACTCGATATAGGACTCGAACCCATGAAGGAGTGAGATCATGACCTGAGTCAAACCCAAGAGTCAGACACTTAACTGACTGAGCTACACAGGTGCCCGAACTGGGCTTCTTTTTTAATTAACAGGGAAAATATTTTTTAAAACAATACTAGTTGTTCACTTCCTTGACAATTCAGATTGGTACCCTTGACCGTAACCCTCTCTCTATAGGGTCAAGGAGTACAATTTCTATTGTAGTCTATACAAGAAAAAAGTACACATTTTTAGTGAGAACAAGATCCATTCTGCTCTGACTTGTGCTAAAGCCGTACGAATATTGGTTTCTTCACCAGAGGCATTCGAGTATGTATATTTTTTAAAGTTTTTTTTAATGACCCCCCCAAAATCCAATACATACTACTTTGATAAATTTGGTAAATACTTGATAAATGTGCCTCTAATGACACAGATCATAAAAAGACCCAACTATTCCACTGTATTCTATCTTCCCCTTTGAGACTCTGGCTCTACCATTCTCTTTATATAAATGTTAAGGAAAAAAATGGAAACTTTTAGTAAAATGCAATTTAAAAAAAAGCAAAATGGGAAATAGTTTATCCAAGATAAAGTCTTCTTCCTCTGGTTAAAATACTAATAATTATTACTATTTCTGTGTAAGACTGAAGAGAAAACTTAGAAGGAAAAGCTATGATTCTCAAGCATCTCATATACCACTATGCCCCAACAACACATAACTGAGCAGCACATACGCAGTTCTAGTCCCAACTGATTCCAGAAAGGACCTTGGCATTCATTTCTTTGGTCAATGACATACAATCATGGGGATTTATCGTGTAGGCCCTTACAAGCCCTAAGTAAGACTTTATTAGTCTATTAAATCTATTGGGTTTTGGGGTACCTGTGTGGCTCAGTCAGTTGAGCTTCCAACTCTTGATTTCAGCTCAGGTCATGGGATCGAGCCCCATGTTGGGCTCCACACTGAGTGTGGTGGAGTCTGCCTAAGATTCTCTTTCTCTCTGGGGTACCTAGGTAGTTCAGTCGATTAAGCATCTGACTTTGGCTCAGGTCATGATCTTGCGGTTGGTGAGTTCAAGTCCCACATCGGGTGAGCTTGAGCCCCACTTTGGATAAGCCCTGCTTCTCTCTCTCTCTGCCCCTCATGGGATTCTCTCTCTCTCTCTCCCTCTCTCTGCCCCTCACTCACTTGTTCCCTCTCTCTCTGTCTCAAGAAAAGAAAAAAAAAAAAGACTCTTTCCCTGTCACACCCCCGCCCCTCTCCCCTACTCGTGCTCTCTCTTTCAAAAAAAAAATTTTTTTTTTAAAACCTATTGGGTTTCAAAAAAAAATTAAAAAAATAAAAAACCTATTGGGTTTCAAAGCAATAGGGTAGTTATTGAAAGTATCCTAGTTAAAGTAGTTTTAATTATAAATGAATAGTATAGTATTCACATTAAAGGACAACAAGTTCATCCTTTAAGAATGATCTTATCCGGGACAGCGGGTGGCTCAATCGGTTGAGCGTCCAACTTCGGCTCAGGTCGTGATCTCGCGGTTTGTGAGTTTGAGCCCCGCATCAGGCTCTGTGCTGACAGCTCGGAGCCTGCAGCCTGATTTGAATTCTGTCTCCCTCTCTCTCTGTCCCTCCTCTGCTCATACTCTGTCTCTCTCTGTCTCTCAAAAATAAATAAATGTTAAACAAACAAAAAAAAAGAATGATCTTATCCTGGGGTGCCTGGGTGGTTCAGTTGGTTGAGTGTCTGACTTCGGCTCAGGTCATGATCTTGGGTTCATGAGTTTGAACCCCACATCAGGCTCTGTGCTGACAGCTCAGAGCCTGGAGCCTGCTTCTGATTCTGGGTCTCCCTCTCTCTCAGCCCTTCCACCACTTGTGCTCTGTCTCTCTTTCTCAAAAATAAACATTAAAAACATTTTTTAAAAAAAAGAATGATCTTATCCTAACTGTACTATCATTTATATTTTTAGAAATAGTTCTTTCTCTCAAGCAGACTCCCACAGGGAGGCATGGACCACAGTTCATACATTTATATCCCTAGTCCTAAGCATATTGTCCTATACATATAGGAGAAGCTCAATATATGTTCTTGTCACTTTTAACAGCTCCTAGTGAGGCTCCCAAATACCTTAGCCTAGCATTCAAAATCCCTTTAGATTACTCAGGTGTTTTCCCTACTTGCCTTTAAGACTTTTTGCCATGTTATAATTCAGGCTATTGAAAAATAACATTAAAATTGTTTAAAGTGATATATTTCAAATTACAAATATCTGTATGTTTAATTCTACTGTTATGCTACATTTTCATGCATAGAAGATGGAACACTTAGGTGACCAGAGAGGAAAGCCAACCACAGATATGAAATTGGTTTCTATTTCCAGCTTTGTCACTTGTTAACTGTGTAACTACAAGTATGAAATTCCTAAACCTCCATGACATATCTCCTTATAGATAAAAACAAACAAACAAACAAACAAACAAACAAACAAAATACCTGTATTCCCTAGGGAAAAAAAGGAAACTTTATTTATACATACACACACAGTGTGTTAGTTAAGCTCTGTTTTGATTATTATAGCAAAAAAAAAAAAAAAATTGCTACCCATCCCCAACTTGATTCTCTAACTTATTTCCTGTTACTCAGCTCCTTTGGTCCTCCAAGTACCTTACGTGTCATTCACAAATTCTCCCTGCACTTTTTCACTTCCAAGCTTTCAAATAAGCAGGTATTAGGGAAAACACTATTCAGATTTTAGAAATAAGAGCAGATGTGGATAGGAGTCTGGCTCTACCACTTAGTAGCTGAGGGACCTTGGGCAGGTTACTCAACTTTTCCAAGATGCAGTTTTCTCATTGTCTTGAAGTTTATTTATTTTGAAAGAGAGAGTGCAAGCAGGACAGGGGCACAGAGGGAGAGAGAATCCCAAACAGGCTCTGCACTGTCAGTGTAGAGCCCGATGCAGGGCTTGAACTCACAAACAGGGAGATCACGACCTGAGCCAAAGTTGGGCGCTTAACCAACTGAGCCACCCGGTCACCACTCATTTTTTTTTTTTTAATGTTTTATTTATTTTTTGAGAGAGAGAGACAGAGTGTGAGTGGGGGAGGGGCAGAGAGAGAGAGGGGGAGACAGAATCTGAAGCAGGCTCCAGGCTCTGAGCTGCCAGCACAGGGCCTGATGTGGGGCACGAACCCACAAGCTGTGAGATCATGACCTGAGCCGAAGTCAGACGCTTAACTGACTGAGCCACCGAGGCGCCCCTCATTTTTTTTTAAGTGGGGTCTACACCCAACGTCAGGTTTTAACTCATAACCCCGAGATCAAGAGTCACACGCTCTTCCAACTGAGCCAGCCAGGCGCCCTAATTTTCTCATTTTTAAGTGAGGATAATAATGCCTCTCACAGTTTTGTTATTAAAGTTTAAATGAAAATGTGGATACAAAGCATTTTGTAAATTTAAAAGTACTCTAGCGATTACTATTAGTTATTTAGGTATGAAATAATCTCCTTCACTAGACTAGAAGACACCCTTCCCAACTAATAGCCTCCTCTTCTCCCCCAGGATTCACTCTGGGGGAGTGATAGGCACCAAGCCTATCATACACTGTGCATGACACCCACTATTCCCACTATTATAAAGATGATGATAAATAATATAGTGTCAAAGTCACAACTGCCAAAAGCCACAGGTGACTACAGTTGGGAAAAAATATCAGAACCATGAGATTGACTCAGGTGAAGACTCTAAAGGACTATTTTCAAAAACATATATATTCACAAAGACAAACTAAGAAACCAGGTATCCACACAAATTCAGAATGTCAATCTATAACAAAGGTTTTGTCTTTCTAAGTACCTAATTCAGATTTCACAAATGTTATTTTACCCCTTGCAAAAACAGGCAAAAGAGCCATGTTTTCTTAGATCACCTAGTAATGATCTAAGAAAGGCTAAAAATGAGTGCTCCAAACAAAAAGCAAGTGCTCAGTATACACACTAATCATTTTTAATGACTCCCAGCAAGGCTTTTTAGGGTGATTTAGAGTTTACAAACAGCTTTCTCGTTTAATCCTCAAGAACAACCTTTCTAGAGAAGGTACTCACCCCACTTAGAGTCTAACAGACTCATAAGGTAAGCCAACTAGCCAGTGGCAGATATGGGACTATACCGATGTCTTTCATGTTTAGGTTGTAACTTTCCAATCTTCGCTGTTGGGATTTTACAAAGCTGAAGGTGACTTCAAACTTGGTATAGAAATATTCTCCTTTACATGATTTTTTTACCTTTCAAATACAAAGCTGAAAGCTAAGGCCATCCATACTAATGTTTGGAATAGGTTGTATGTAATGGCTCCAATGTATCATTAATTTATCACAACTATTTTGCTAAATGAAAGAAAATAAATGAACTCGTGTCCTCTGAATCTTAAATTTTTTTAATGTTCATGTATTTTTGAGAGAGAGAGGGAGTCAAGCTGGGAGGGGCAGAGAGAGGAAAACAGAATCTGAAGCAGGCTCCAGGCTCTGAGCTGTCAGCACAGAGCCTGGTGTGGGGCTTGAACTCAAGAACTGTGAGATCATGACCTGAGCCAAAGTCAGAGGCTTAATGGACTGAGCCACCCAGGTGCCCCTGTCCTCTGAGTCTTAGAAGAAAATAAGAGCCTGCTTCTGAGAGGCTAGATTTGGAGTAAGAAATCAGTGAAAAACTCCTGATGGACAGAAATGGAAGGTTGTCAAGCTAAGCTTTGGCCCAGTCTAGAGCTTCTATGTCTGGGGTTCCATCCATCCCATTAGCACAGCACCCTGAAACCTAGTCCTACTCTTCACACTCCCTCCCAAATGGAATAGACTGGAAACTCCATAGCTGGACCACAGACCAGGAAGCACTAATATCAAGCCACTGTAGGTCATGTTAGTCTAAAGAAGAAGCAGGCTCCGATATAGCAATCTTCTACCCTGGGGAGGGGTGGACGAGTTCAGGGCCAGCAATTACCTTTCTGTTAAAGTACTAAATTAATGTAGCCCCCATTAAGCTGTAAATGATTGAGGTGAACCCATTACTGTTATTCTGTAACAGGACTCAAGTCCAGCACTGGTTCTATAACTCAGAGTACCTCAAGAGAAGTACCAAAGCGCCAGAAGGAATATGTAAAACCCAGATTGAAGGGGAAAAAAAGCACAGAAACGCTATTCACTACAAGACTTCCATTTATTTCCCTTTAACGTTTATTCATAATTGCTCTAGGTTTCGTAAAAATCCTTAAGTCCAGAAACAGGTCACCTACCTTATACTGCTGTAAAGATACAGAAGGGTGCTGTTTGGATAACTCATTCTCTGGCTCATGTTTGGATCTACTTTGCTCCAGTTTATAAAGCACCTGAGAACTCTCCTGTATCCTACAAAACAACTTTTGAGAAAAAGAAAAATAAAGCATAGGTGAGTTCCATTCATCTTAAATGTCAGTCTAAAAAAAAGGCAAAGGACAAGTTTTCTACATTCTTTAGACTAAACCTCAGGCAAGGAGAGTACTGGTTTCTAAACTCTTAATATATTTATACAGTGTTTCTCTCTGACAGAAAATGAACACATATTTTTAAACTCCCCCCAAAAAAATCACTGCAAATCAGAATACAGTCATTAAACTACAGTTCTACTTCCTTTAGGGTGGCATGAAACTACAGATATACTCACTTCTATACTCTCCCAATTCTGCATCCCATAAATGTGGCATGTGATTAATTCAAGTGGAATTAGTCAACAGTCACCATCTCATGAGGCACTTAAATGGTAAAACTTCAAGGGCATCTTTCCTCCCCTCACCAAAGTTTTCTTAAAATACCTTTCACCCTGAAAGATCCATCACTACAGTATTGTTTTTACTTTCAAACATTAAAAAAAAAAAAAAGAGCTCAAGTTTGATTTATTTTACACCAAAACGAAAGGACTTTATACCATGGACTTGAATCCCAAATGTAAACTTTAGGGAAATGGTTCACAGAAGGGCCATGAAGGGATGTGCAGTCCAATCCTATGACCATTATTCCCACATTCTCTCAAAATCTGAGCTCTTTTCAAAAATGATTTGTAGAGCAGAGTCCACCACTTTCCAATACTTTCTGATGAGAAATTCTACCTTTTTAAGAAGAGAACAAATCTGTTGTCGCACTCCTGGGGACTGACTGTTAAGATTGTATGCGATAAAGAATTGAATCCACTGCATTTCTTCTGTGGAAACGATTTCTGTACTTCGATTACTTTCACAAAGCAAGCCTAGCGTATCTATCCGTACCTAAAACACATCAAGCAATAAAACGTTACTTTTTCAATGAAATAAGCAAAATGTAAACTACTTGACATATTTATTTACCAAAAAAACAGTAAAACACAGTTTACCCACATGTACTTCAGAAAGGTTCCCTAAGGGGTGTGTGAGTGGCTCAGTCGGTTAAGTACCCAAATGTTGATCTCAGCTCAAGTCATGATCTCAGTTTGTGAGTTCAAGCGCCATGTAGGGCTCTGCACAGACAGTGTGGAGCCTGCTTGGGATTCTCTCCCTCCCTCTCCCACTGCTCCTCTGTGTGTGTACGCTCTCTCAAATAAATGAACTTAAAAAATGAAATAAAAATTTTTTTTAAAAAGACAGGTTTCCTAATCCCAAAGATCCTGTGGTTATATCCTATAAAATTATTTTATTAAATGTGTAAGTTGGGTATTTGCAAGTCAACAATCTTAAAGATTCTTATTCCATGGTAATGCTCAATTTCATTCTTTTTTCCTCTTTTTTCTCAGGGACTAGTCTACTCCAGGACCTTATCACTTCACTCTTAGATTACAGTTATGCACATCTTACCAGTCTTCTGGTTTCTTTTTGCTCTCACACTGGAAACTCATCTGTTTCCATTAATTCCACTTTTTTGCTGAAGGCAGAATGGCTCTGGTTCCTAGTTACCAACTGAGTGAAATCTGAAGTCTTCAACCTAGCATTGGAGGCCTCCATAAACACTCCACTCTTAGCAAACAATGTCCTGAATCATCCTCCTGACTTTGTTTTGTGTTCTCCCATTTTAGTATTTTTTTTTTTTTGTAAATCATTTTATTTTTTTTCATCACGATAACTATACTCCTTTATTCCCATCTCCTATTTCTCCCTTCCCCCAAATCACTTCGCCTCTGGTAACCATCTGGTTGTCACTGTAGTGAAAAGTCTGTTTCTTCGTTTGTCTCTTTTTTTTTCCCTTTGCTCATCTGTTTTATTTCTTAAATTTCCACATATGAGTGCTATCACATGATATATGTGTCTTTCTCTAAGTTTGTTTAGCATTATACTCTCTAGCTCTATCCATGTTGTTGTAAATGGTAAGATTTCATTCTTTTTTATGGCTGAGTAATATTGCATTGCATATATGTATATAATAGATATACCACATCTTCTTTATCCATTCATCTATTGGACACTTCAGCTCCTTCCACAGTTTGGCTATTGTAAATAATGTTGCAGTAAACATCAGGTGCATGTGTCCCTTTGAATTAATGTTTTTGGATTTCTTGGGTAAATACCCAGTAGTGTGATTACTGGAAAATAGGATATTTCTATTTTTAATTTTCTGAGGAACCTCCACACTGTTTTCCACAGTGGCTATACCAGTTTGCATTCCCACCAACAGTGCAAGGGGGTTTCTTCTCCTCCACATCCTTGTCAACACTTGATGTTTCTTATGTTTGAGTTTGCTCATTCAGACAGGTGTGAGATAATATCTCATTGTAGTTTTGATTTGCATTTCCCTGATGATGAATCAGATGTTGAGCGTCTTTTCATGTGTCTTTTGGCCATCTGAATGCCTTCTTTGCAGAAATGTCTGTTCATGTCTTCTGCCCATTTTTTGTCATTTTAAATTATTACTATGATTTCTCTTCTGCCCATTTTTAATTAGATTATTTGTTTTTTGAGTATTGAGTTATATCAGTTCTTTATATCTAACCTTTTATTGGATAGGTCATTTGCAAATATCTTCTCACATTCCGTAGGTTGCCTTTTAGTTTTGTTGGTTATTTCCTTTGCTGTGCAGAAGCTTTTATTTTGATGTACTCCCAATAGTTCATTTTTGCTTTTGTTTCTCTTGCCTCAGGAGACCTATCTAGAAAAATGCTGCTATAGCCAACATCTGAGAGATTACTGCTTGTGCTCTCTTCAAGGATTTTTATGATTTCAGGTCTCACATTTAGGTCTTTAATCCATTTGAGTTTATTTTTGTTTAAGGTGAGAGCAAGTAGTACAGTTTCATTCTTTTGCATGGTGCTGTCCAGTTTTTCCAGCACCATTTGTTGAAGAGACTGTCTTTCCCATTGGATATTCTTTCCTGCTTTGTTGAAGATTAATTCACTGTATAATTGTGTGTTTATTTCTAGGTTTTCTATTCTATTCCATTGATCTATGTGTCTATTTTTATGCCAGCACCAAACTGTTTTAATTACTACTACTCTGTAATATAACTTGAAATGTGGAATTGTGATACCTCCAATTTAGTTTTTCTTTTCAAGATTGTTTTAGCTATTTGAGGTCTTTTGTGGGCTCCATACAAATTTTAGGATTGTTTGTTCTAGTTCTGTGAAAAATGTTGTTGGTATTTTGATAGATTGCATCAAATTTGTAGATTGCTTTGAGTAGTATAGACATTTTAACAGTATTAGTTCTTCCAACACATGAGCATGGAATGTCTCTCCATTTCTTTGCATCATCTTTAATTCCTTTCATCCATGCTTTATAGTTTTCATGGTATATTTTACTGTTTTTGGTGCAGTTATAAATGGGATTGTTTTCTTAATTTCACTTTCTGCTGCTTCATCATTAGTGTATAGGAATCCAACAGATTTCTGTACATTGATTTTCTATCCTGCAACTTTACTGAATTCATTTGTCAATTCTAGTGGTCTCCCATTTTGTGTACTGCTCCAACACTTCCTCTCCCTTAATCGCATTTATTACATTTCTAATCAACCACCACCTACTCTGCTCTAAGCTCCCCCCCAAATCCTAACCCATAAAAGCGCACTTATATATGAATAGTCTTCTAAGAGTTTCCACTTGTGTTACACAGGTTTTCTTATTCCTTCAACTAAAATTTAAATAGCCTGGGGGCGCCTGGGTAGCTCAGTCGGTTGAGCAACCGACTTCGGCTCAGGCCACGATCTCGTGGTTTGTGTGTTCGAGCCCTGCATCGGACTCACTGCTGTCAGCCTGTCAGCACAGAGCCCCGTTCGGATCCTCCGTCCCCTTCTCTTTACCCCTCCCCTGCTTATGCTCTCTCAAAAATAAATATTTTTTATAAGTAAATAAATAAATAAAATTTAAATGGCCGGGATGCAAACTCTACACTTTTCACTTTCAATTTACCCTCCCTATGGACCCCTTAAAATAGTTCTGGGCTCAACAGAGGGGCCTCTATAGTGGACTGCTAACTGAATAAATGACTCAGGGATCTACTACATGTATGAAATTCTCAGACATTTTGTTTGCTTACTTGGCAGTGCTGATGAATTAAGCCTTGTTTTATTCTTGCGCTGGACACAAGGTTCCTCCAGACATCAGTTGCAGACCGAAGATGTCCATGAGCTCTAGCTGCTCGCAGACATGCCATCAAAGCTCCCAGAGCCCCTGCACTATTATAAGATCCTAAGGATGGAAAAGACTGTTGCCTCAAAAGCACAGTAACACAGACCACTACTGTGCTATATAACAAAACAACTACCACAATTTTCATTTGCAATTAACATTATATTTCCAGAAAAAAATTGTATTTTAAATTCTAACGTGAATTAAAGTTCCTATTCTAAGGGCACCTGGGTGGCTCAGTCGGTTAAGCAGCCAACTTCAGCTCAGGTCATGATCTCACGGTTTGTGAGTTCAAGCCCCACATCATCAGGTTCTGTGCAGATAGCTCAGAGCCTGGAGCCTGCTTCAGATCCTGTGTCTCCCTCTCTCTCTCTGCCCCTCCCCTACTCATGCTCTGTCTCTGTCTCTGTCTCAAAAATAAACATTAAAAAAAATTTTAATAAATAAAGTTCCTATTATAAAAGAAACATTATTGAAAGAGATTTAATAGTTCTTGTGTCAATAACTTTCAGTAAGCATAATCCCCTTATGTTAACTTAAAGAAATCATTCTTGGGGCGACTTTCAGCCAAAATCAGGAAAAACACTTCAGTGGCCAAATATCATTTCTCTAAAAATAAACACTAACCCTCTGCATATTTTGGAGGTATTCTTCCTCCCTCATAAAAAAGACAAAAGGAGGATTATAAAGAACCTGGTGCTTGGGGTGTCTGGGTGGCTCAGGCAGATAAGCATCCGACTCTCTTGATTTTGACTCAGGTCATGATCTCACGGTTCATGAGATCAAGCTGTATGTGGGGTTCTATGCTGACAGCACAGACCCTGCTTGGGATCCTCTCTCTCCCTCTCTCTGCCCCTCCCCCACTCACATTGGCTCACGCTGTCTCTTAAAATAAATAAATGAACTAAAAAAAAAAACACCAAAAAACCTAATGTGTTTGGAAATTAGGATATCAGCCATTACTAACAGGACAGGGGGCTCAACCTCACAAGGTGCAATGATATAAAAATAGAGACTGCCTTATTTCAGAACAGATTCATGAATCTTGAACTTTAGATGGCTTCTCAGAAAGGCGGGAACAATTGTTGTTAAAAACTACAAATAATGAGGGGCGCCTGGGTGGCGCAGTTGGTTAAGCGTCCGACTTCAGCCAGGTCACGATCTCGCGGTCCGTGAGTTCGAGCCCCGCGTCGGGCTCTGGGCTGATGGCTCAGAGCCTGGAGCCTGTTTCCAATTCTGTGTCTCCCTCTCTCTCTGCCCCTCCCCCGTTCATGCTCTGTCTCTCTCTGTCCCAAAAATAAATAAACGTTGAAAAAAAAATTAAAAAAAAAAAAAAAAAAACTACAAATAATGAGAAAAAAAATCCAACTACAAATAATGGCTTATTTTTGGGTATAGGAATCAGATTTTTCTAGCTACCTTGTGGTTACTGTTTGAAGTATTGAAAGTTTTCAACTATTTTTAGTTATAAGTTTTCTTAAACTGTGATGCAGGGTACCATATTCCTGCTTCGTTAAACAGAAAATAATAATTTTAAGATTTACATGACAGGGGCTCCTGGATGGCTCAGTCGGTTAAGCATCCAACTTCAGCTCAGGTCATGATCTCACATGATTCACCACCCATGAATTCGAGCCCCACATCGGGCTCTGTGCTGGCAGCTCAGAGCCTGGAGCCTACTTCGGATTCTATGTCTCCCTCTCTCTGTCCCTCCCCAGCTCAAGTCTATCTGTCTCTCAAAAATAAATAAACATTAAAAAAAAATTTTTTTTTAAGATTTACATGATAAGTCAAGATCCATCATTTACATATTAATTACTGATTTATGCTTTAATGTAGTACTTCCTTCCAGGTTACTGAGTTTCAATGGAATGTTTACCCCTATTCTAATTGACTACAGATGGCTGTTTCTTGAGGTCACACATGTTCTACATATTTTTTCTCTTTCCCAGAGACAAAAACTTGCTACTGTCAACTTAATCTGTCTTCATCCTTGCCTAAAACAATACTTAATTACTGTTTCAATCACTAGAATAAGGAACTTATATAAAACACTCACTTTTATTCCAGTCTGACAACCTAACAAATAACAACTCAGTAAAATGAGATAAAACTAGTAATAAGGGGGGAGGAGGGGGGGCGGGCAGCGTGGATGGTTCAGTCAGTTAAACATCTGACTCTTGATTTTGGCCCAGATCAGGATCTCACAATTCCTGAGATCGAACCCCGCGTCCAGCTCTGAGTTGACAGTGCAGAGCCTGCTTGGGATCCTCTCTCCCCCTCTCGCTCTGCCCCACTCCACTCTCAAAATAAATAAATAAACTAAAAAAAAAAAAAAAAAAAAAGACTTAAAAAAAAAAACTAGTAATAAAGGGAACCTTATACTCATAACTGAAATCAATCTTTAGCTTATAGAAATGACTTAAGCCAAAAAAATTCTATTCCACTCAGGACAGGAACATTCATTTCAATCTGAAATCTCTATCATTGATGTCCTCTTTTGCAATTTATGGAAGTGGTAATATTGAAATGTGAATATCGTCCACATCTACCGAGGTACCTACCCTTTCTTAACTAGAAATTACTAAAAGAATGGTTCATCTTACCACTTTTAGCATCAGCAGAAGACTGAAGAATCTTTACCATGTAGCTTAAGCTTTCGGGGCTGCAATTCAACAATTTTGGCAAGTAATAATCGATCACGTAAGATTTCTGGTCCAGATTTCCTTCACACAGTATAAAAAGGAGAGGAGAAACCCAAGTCTCATGCCACTCATCAATCCACGTACTGTCAACAGCCTGGGACTTCAAATGACTCTTGTGACTTCTGAACATGGTCTCCAAGAGGTCACTTGCATAAGGTACCAATGACTGGTCTCCCATCACCTCTAAGATTTGTGATGGAATAGTTTTGGCTAGTGCCAAAATATGTCCAATTCCTGTATAATCTACTAAACAACCAAGACACATGTATTTCCCTTTAACATGCCATTCCAGTCGCAAAAGACTCTCTGTCAATTCACAAATGAAACGATCGGCAGCCAAACCTGACGCTTCTGAGTCTGATTTTTCTTTAGTGAGCTGGTGTATTTGGAGAACATTTCTGAATATAATTTTGGTTTGGTGTCTCAAAGCATCCAATGGATGTTCCCAGTGGGTATAGACATATTCCAAAAGTTTCCCAACTATGCTTGAATTCCCATTCAGACTGTCCTTTAGGCTTGGGGAACTTGATTCAAGGACATGTATGGCTGAATTAGTCCAAGATGCCAAAATTCTAGAGAAAAACAATTCCAGAGTTGATTCCTTGATCCTGAAGAAAAATGAGCCGTGTTATTATTAACTGACTAGTAAAAGAAATTTCATTTTATAACCATTTAAATTTTAAAAATATAAAGACAAAGAATGACCAGAAAATTCAATCATTATTAAATTTACAACAAAAATTAAAAACAAGGCCAAAATAGACTCAAATTTATAAATTAGTCTTTCCACCTTATAGTAATAATCCAGGGGCACCTGGATGGCTCAGTCAGTTGAGCATCCATCTCTTGATTTCAATTCAGGTCATGATCCCAGGGTCGTGGGATCAAGTCCCACGTCAGGCTCCATGCTGAGCATGGAGCCTGCTTAAGATTCTCTCTCTCCCTCTGCCCCTCTCCCCCGCTCACACTCTCTCTCTTTCTCTCTCCCTAAAATAATAATAATAATAATAATAATAATAATAATAATAAAGAAAAGAAATAATCCAAAAAAGGATTAAGGAAACGTTTGGGAATGATAGAAATGTTCATTACTTTATTCTGATGATGGTTTCACAAGTGTTTTAAAACATAGTGAGGGGTTAGGGCTGGAGAAAGTTAGGGGGAATGGGGTTTCTTTTGAGAGTAATAAAAATATTCCAGAATTGATTGCAGTGATAGTTGTACAACCCTGTGAATCTACTGAAACAAAACTGAATTACACACTTTAAATAAGTGACTTTTATGGTATATAAATTATATCTCAATAGAGCTGTTATATAACACCACAATAAAAATATTTTTTATAATTTAAATGATTTTTATATTATATTTATATTATTATTTTAAAAAATTATTTTAGAACATTGTGCTTTTTTTCCTTTACCTACATGTTCACTACTATCAAGCTGTATCTATGGTTTGATATTTTAAGCACACGATCACTTTCAGGCATTATGAAAAAAACACCCAAAAAACCCACAAAACACAATCCAGTGAAGTCAAAAGAACTGGTTACAATTCTGGCTCAGGTGCTTATTAGCAATACACTCTTAGGTTTTAGCATTTACTTTTCTGACTTCACTTTTTCCACACAACACATCTGATTTCCTATCCTATCTATCAAGACATATGAAGCTCATACTGAATTACCTATGTTGACGTTGTTCATAAACTCCAAAGCACTATCCATATAAAAATTTTCATAGTTTTTTAAAAATGCTAGCATTAGGGGCGCCTGGGTGGCTCAGTCGGTTGAGCGTCCGACTTCGGCTCAGGTCATGATCTCACAGTTTGTGGGTTCAAGCCCCACGTCGGGCTCTGTGCTGACTGCTTGCTCAGAGCCTGGAGCCTGCTTCAGATTCTGTGTCTCCTCTCTCTGCCCCTCCCCCGCTCACGCTTTGTCTCACTCTGTTTCTCAAAAATAAATAAAATGTAAAAAAAAAAATTTTTTTTAAATGCTACCATTAGAGACTAAACGTTAACATTAGTATTAGAAATTTTGGGCGCCTGGGTGGCGCAGTCGGTTAAGCGTCCGACTTCAGCCAGGTCATGATCTCGCGGTCCATGAGTTCGAGCCCCGCGTCAGGCTCTGGGCTGATGGCTCGGAGCCTGGAGCCTGTTTCCGATTCTGTGTCTCCCTCTCTCTCTGCCCCTCCCCCGTTCATGCTCTGTCTCTCTCTGTCCCAAAAATAAAATAAAAACGTTGAAAAAAAAAAAATTAAAAAAAAAAAAAAGAAATGTTCAATACAGGGGCGGCTGGGTAAGCCTCTGACTTTGGCTCAGGTCACGATCTCACAGTTGATGAGTTAAAGCCCCACATCAGGCTTTCTGCTGTCAGCACAGAGCCCACTTCAGATCCTGTCCCCTTCTCTCTCTCTGCTCCTCCCCGTTTCATGTTCTTTCTCTCAAAAATAAATAAACATTAAAAAAAAAAAATGTTCAGTACAGGTTCACCTGCCCTAGTAATTTCTGTAACTCTCTCTCATCTCATCTTCTTTCATACCCGCTTCATTGCCTACATATATCACCCTTTCAATTCAGGATTATCCTGAGCACTTTGCATTGAACTACTAAGTATGCAGGTTCAGTCGCCATCTTTTAAATGTCTGGCAAGCAGAAGAAAATATGAGACAACAGCATGAAAACTCACTGTGAACTCAAGGTGAACAATACATGGACAATATTCAAGAGCAGGGCCTCCCCGCTTGGGCCCATCCTTCCATTCTGCCAGTCCAACATGGTGAGTGTCCCTTGACACAGGAATAAGAGAGTTGACTGCGAGACATCAGCACAACAAAGGCTCCTGCAGCAGTTCAAAAACCAGTCAGGGATGCTGGTACAGTCCACTGAACGGAGAAGCAAACTACTAATCTGGAAAAACATAACAGAGCTAACATGTTACAAAGCCTCTAAAACTGTACAGATATTTCAAGATGTACATCCAAAATTCCCTTTCCCCTGAAACATCCTAGGAAAAATAACTGAACCTAAAGATGAGAAGCCACAAGTGTTAAAGTTATTATTACCAAAAGGGAAAAAATTAAGTCTTAGGATTAAGAATTCTAAGTACGTGAACCATTTTGCTGGTTTGAATGTACTAGTGGAGCAAAACATATCATCCCCTGCAGGTGAATGACCTTAACACTTTTTAGAGGTGATATGAGAAATCAAATTATTAAATTTTATCCAATGGTAAATACTTTGTGTGATCTCATCGAAGAGTACACATCTATTTTGTATAACGTCAGGTAAACAGCTGCTTTGCATAAAGTCAGGTAAACAACTAAAATAAGTTTCTAGATAACAGAGTAAGGGAAGAAAACCCTGCTAGTACTAAATATAAGGATTAGCGCGCAAACTATCAAATTACATTTTCCATGTAATCAAATTCACCGAAAAATTGATTCTCACATGCTTCCAGTCTAAAGTTCAATATTTGGGTTATTCTTAATAAAAAGGACATACTTATCAAAAAGTTAGGACTTCATGTATGTATATATTAATCTCTGCATAATTTTAATATTATAAATATCTTTTATAACACTGAGAGATGGAACTGAACAAACAGCACTAGAAACATGAAGAGGCACCCCTAAAAATGTTGATAGTGATTATCTTTAGGAGGTGGATTTACAGGTGACTACTCTGGTCTTCTTTCTGCTTTTTCTGCATGTTTGGACTGTCTCTTACTATAAGAGAAAAAGATCATCAGAAAGATTCTACTATGCAGAAAGAAATTTTTAATTCATGTCTTTAAAAATATTTTTAAAACATGTGTCTAATTATCAATGAAGTATACAATTCTACAAAGGAGATGCACTCACCAAATCAGGAATCTCTTCAGGTGGGTGAAACATAGCCTTAATAAAAAGAATAACAGCTAATCCAGATGTACTCTGAATTGTCTGTAAAAGGTGATCTATTTGGTAAAAAAGTAGAGAGTGTGGATTAAATGACAATGGATATTCTGGTACAGTGGAAAAAGCACACGCTGCAGGGAGAGAGTCCTGGGTGCAATTTCTAGCATGACCACATCCTAGGTAAATAGGACTTGGGCAAGTTACTTCACCTCCCAGGGACACAGCTTTCTCTTCTGTAATATGGGAAAATATAACTCCTATCTGACAATTATTTTAAGCTTTAAATGCATAACAAACATAAGACTTTTATGCCCAGCACATAAAGACTTAATAAACGTGATTCCTTCCTCTCTCCACTAACACCCACTCTCCCTTCCTCTCCCCGCAGCACATCTAGCAGCAATACCGCTCACTCTCTTCCCTGCACTGAGGCCTCTCCAGCCACATGCATTACTCTTTCTTAAAGTGATTTCGGGGCTTGTGTAAAGAGCCTGCATCAGTGCTAACTGAAAGCTCTGCTATCATTGGCATGTACCCAATGCAACCAATCTTGACTTGCTATTTTCTCTTTGTTTTCTATTAGCCTCTGGTTTGTAATAAAGTTTACCAAATATGGTAAATTATTCAACCGGGGCTAAGACTCAAAAATGCCTACCATAAACTGCCTACTAAATATCCACTGTGCCCTTTATCCCTGCTAACAGAACTGTGACTTTGATTGGGGCATCCATGTACTCAGCCAAAGGCGGGACACTTGCTTCCTCAATCTTGCCTGCAAGTAAAGGTAGCCACGTGAGGGTTCAGGCCAATGGGATAGAAGCAGGTACTTGGGAACTTTTGTTTTTCCTGATTAAAGGTAAGGATGCAACTGGCCCTCCTTCCGGCCGTGAACATAGACATAATGTCTGGAGCTACAGCAGTCAAATGGCAACCAGGAGGCAAAAAACGTGAGTAAAAGCCAACATGCTGAAGATGGCAGAGCAGAAAGGCAGAAATGTTTGGGTCCTAGACTGCATACAGTTCGGGATCACCTGCCTCGGAACTTGAAGTTATGTGGGGACGAGGGAGGCATATTTGCTTAAGTGCCTGAAGTGCCTGAAGTTTGGTTTTCTGTTACTTGCAGCTGAACATTTTACTAATACATGAAATTTTAAAATCCTGGGGAAGAACAGCAATGAAGAGGTCCCATCGACGGTTCAGAAAAGGGGCTACCTCTTATTAAAATCAGGCCTTCTCTGTGTTTTACCCATCCTATAACAAATTCCTCTTTTAAAAAGCAAATATCCGGGGCGCCTGGGTGGCTCTGTCAGTTAAGCGTAGGACTCCGGCTCAGGTCATGATCTCGCGGTTTGTGAGTTCAAGCCCCGCATCGGGCTCTGTGCTTATAGCTCAGAGCCTGGAGCTTGCTTCGGATTCTGTGTCTCCCTCTCTCTCTGACCCTCCCCTGCTCACACTGTCTCTCTCTCTCTTTCTCTGTCTCTCTCTCTCACAATAAATAAACATGAAAAAAATTTTAAAAAAACAAATGAAACATCTGAACCAATTCATTAATTTTTTCATTAATATTCATGCATACATGATCATATAGAATGAGAGATAAAAATGAAAAAGTAATTTAACTTTTTGTGAACACGATAAGTATCATTTTTTTTTTGTTAATCTTATTGTAATATAAAACACTGATATAGGAAAACACCCAAAACAAGGGCACAGCTTAATGAATTAACTGAAATGAACACCCTTGTACCTACCGCCAAAAGCAAGAAGCAGGACTCAGACACCCTGCCCGGAAGGCTCATCCACGTGCCTCATCTCAACCACAATCCCCTTCTCTCACCCTGAGTAAGCATTATTGTGACTTTCACAGTAGTGGCTTTCTTCTTTTCAGATGGTTTTATTAATCAAATGTGCATCCCGTCCATTTTTTTAAAACCGTGATTTATTTTTTAAATGCATTTTAATCTACAGGTGCCCTCTCTACCCCTTTCATTGCATAACAATTTCTCTATTCAAGAATGCTGGCCTTTGACCTGCAGCATTTCCCACAATCTAGATGTGGGTTTGTTTAGTCCTGATGCAATTCCACACGTTCTTCTCTCTTCTACAATTGCTGTAAATTGGCAGGTGACCTAGAGATTGGTCTCAAGTTCAGTCACTTTGGGAAAAGTACAGGTGGTGAAACCAAGACTAGATCTAAGGGGTATATATCGTCTGGTTGTCTGTTCTGTAAAGTTAGCAGTTGATGATGCTTAATGCCTACGTCAATTCATTGGGGGTTACAAAATGGTGATATTCTACCATTTCATCTTAATTTATTATTTGAAATACTTTTATAAAGACAGACTTCCTCTCATTAACTATTTGGTTTCCAGTGGCACAGTTCATATAAAGAAAAGCAACATATGAGAGATACAAAGGGGAATGATGAATGGCCCCACAAGGATTACTATCATTACTTGAGGATAATACCTACTGCTGAGGAGAAATGTACAGATTACATTTACCTTTCCAGATTTTCCTTCCAAATTTGGAAATCTATTCTTCTCAAGAATTTTCTTTTGCCACTTAAAGTCTCTGGCTTTTCAACACTAAGACTGTCAGATTTCCTTCTTTACAATACACATACACACATTTAGAAAAGTCCTTCAACATTACCCCTTGGAGAACTGGTACATTTGAAAGAAAAAGCATTAAAACCTCATAATCCAGGGCCTCCCCACTTTAAGGGGCCAGGGGAGAAGTAGTTCTACATGTCAGTTAAGTATCAAACATTTCATACCATTATTAGCGTAAGCTGAACGACACTCAATTATAATCACCATTTTTACGGTTTTACACTTACCATCAATTAAAAACTTGGTGAAAATACTCAGCAATCCACACATACTTTGCCATGTAGGGGAACTGGAAATCCTCACATGAAGTGTTTGAAAGTCTTGTATTTTCTGTACCAACATCACAGAAACTCTAGTGCCTACCGACAAGTCATTCATCAACTGCGTCTGAACAATATGATTTCCGGCAAATTTTCTATAACGAAGAAGAGACGTTATTACAAAAGAAAAGTCACACGAAAATGCCACCATTTCCATCCCTCGATAAAAAACATTCCTCAATCAAAGGGCCAAAATTCATTTTAGGTTATAATAGACATTCATACCTCTCTGTTCCACTCCCATAAACATTCCAATTCTATGGACATTTACTACAAACTTTCAACACTCTTACCTCAACATTTCCCTCCTTCTCAGCCAATGACCAACCTCATTTCTCTCCTTTTAGAGTAAAAGTAGCAGATCCAGAATGAATGCCACAATTTCATAACTTGAACACTCCCTTAACCTTGGTACGCTCTCTTCACCTGGCTTCCAAGACACCAGGCTCTCCTCCACTTTCTCCTACTTCACCATCGCTCCTTCCTAGACACCTTGGCTAATTCATCATCTTCTCTCCAAGCTCTTTATGTTATAGCTCTCCACAACTCAGTCTTTAGTCCCCCTCTCCAGCTACTTTGTTCCCTTGATGCTGATCTCATCCAGCTCATAAACTTTAAATTGTAATCTATATGCTGACAATTCCCCAATTTTTATCTCCAGGTTAGACCTCTCTTTCTAATTCCAGACTTGTATATGCAACTTTCTATTCAATATCTTTCCTTGGATGTCTAACAGACATCTCCAACTACATGAACTCATCTTCAACTCCAAACCTGCTACACCTGCTAGGATCTCTATCCTACAAAAACCCTGTGACTATCCTTGACTTCTTCCTCCCCATCCCATCTGTAAGAAAATCTTGTTCGTCCTACCTTCAAAATACAGAATCAGACCACCTCCACTGCTACTCCTGGCCTGAGTCACTCTTGTCTCTCCCTTGGATTACTGCAGTGGCCTCCTAACTGGTCCCCCAGCTTCTATCCTTGGCCCACCCTCAGTCTATTCTCAACACAGCAGAACACAGAGTGATGATATTAAAACACAAGTCAGGGAAAACAGTCTAAGGTCCCCCAGAAAGTTAAACACTAGATTACCATATGATCCACTAATTCTACTAATTACCATATAATCCACTAATTCTGAAAGTAGAGACTCAAACAGATATTTGCATAACAATGTTTATAGCAGCCAAATGTTTATTAGCCAAAAGGTAGAAGAAACAACCCAGCTGTCCATCAACAGATGAATGGATAAACAAAATGTGGTATATACATACAATGGAATGCTGTATTCAGCCAAAAAGAAATAAAACTCTAATACATGGCACAATATGGATTAACCCTGAAAACACACAAAAAAATAAAAATGGTATTCTATTTGCGTGACGTATCCAGGATAGGCAAATTCAAAGATACAGAAAGAAGAATAGAAGTTATTAGTGGGTGGGGGTAAAAAGGTAGTGAATTTTCTTTTGGACACACTGAATGTGAGACACCTATAAAACATCCCAGTTGAGATGTCCAGAAGGCAAGTGACTATATGAAGCCACCACTTCAGGGAAGAGATCTAACTTGGAGTGAGAAATGTGGGAATCTTGAATATTAGCAGGTGCCTAACACCAAGGAGGTAGATGGTATTAAGCAGTAAGAACAAACAGAATAACAAGGAAAGAACCCACATTCAAGAGATGAGCAGAGGAAGAACCTAAAAGGAGACAGAGAAGGCACTCCTGGCAAGGCAAAAGGAGACCTTGGGTGAAAGATGGCACACAGAGGCTAAAATCAAAAACACCGGAAACAGCAAGTGCTGGTGAAGGTGTGGAGAAAAAGGAACCCTCGTGCACTGTTGGTGGGAATACAAACTGGTGCAGCCACTGCAGAAAACAGTGTGGAGTTTCCTCAAAAAATTAAAAATAGAATCACCATATGATCCAGTAATTTCACTACTGGGTATTTACCCAAAGAATATGAAAACACTAATTTGAAAAGACATATGCATCCCTATGTTTACTGCAGCATGATTTATGATACCCAAGATACAGAAGCAACCCAAGTGTCCACTGATAGATGAATGGATAAAGAAGATGTGATATATACACATATATACATACACACACACATGCATACAATGGAAAATTATTCAGCCATAAAAAAGAACAAAATGTTGCCATTTGCAACATGGATAGATCTAGAAGGTATAATGCTAAATAAGGCAGTCAGAGAAAGGCAAATACCATAGCATTTTACTCATATATGGAATTTAAGGAACAAAACAAATGAACAAAGAAAAAAGAGACAAATTAAAAAAGACTATTAACTATAGAGAACAAACAGATGGTTACCAGGGGGGAGGTTGGTGAGGGGAGGGGTGAAATAGGTGAAGGGGATTAAAGACTACACTTATGGTGAGAAGAACTGGGTAATGTATAGAATTGTTGAATCACTCTAATAGCCTGAAACTAATATAACACTGTATGTTAAGTATACTGGAATTAAAATAAAAATTAATTAAAAAAAAAAAAGAATAGCACACATATATTACCTCTATTCCCTGCCAGAACCTCAGTAAACCAACCACATAAAAAGACATAAATACACAAGGGCAACAAATAGACAACAAGACAATAACAGTAAGCCTTTGGAAGCCACAAAGCAGATAGATAATAACTAACTTAGCAGAATCAACAAAAGTAAATACTAGGCCAGAGAATAATCCCCAAAACGACCTGATTTGCAGCCTCAAAAGGTTAAGAAACTTGGCACCAGGACTCCTTGATGTGGAAATAAATGTAGGGCTGAAAATAAGAAGACGGGCTACAAGTCTGTTGAAGGACAGTAAGAACCAGCAAACAAGTGGCTTACCTCTAGGGAAGGTAAAGCAACACCAGATTGCAAACAAGCGAATTAGGCAAATATATGAACAATGAATGCCAAACGCCATGACCTCAGCGTTTTTCACTCCCTCAGCAACCAGAAGATTAAGCCAACGGTTTGGTTCCATGGTGAATCCACTACCCATGCAAAAAGACCTAAAGATATTGACATCGGAGGTTTTCCAAAGAAATAGCCTAGCTAAACTAGCCTACAATAAAACCTGCCATCAACCCCACCCATATACAGTTTCAAATCAACTCTCAGTGCCCCATCCTTAAATATGAGCGCTAGGCTAAAAATCACCAGACTTCTAAAGAAAGCTTCCAGTTTCATATAGTGAAGTGACCGAAAGCATCAAACAGAAAAAAAATAGCAACATAAAAGAACTAGGACTATGCAAAGGTAAGAAAACTATGTTTAAAAACAAAACAAAACAAAACCCTATCATTAATATCCCCAGAAAAATAACAGGATGTTTCATTTATAAAAGAACAGACGCTATGAGTAAGGAACACTCAGGGAGGAAGGAACTCTTGCTCATATTCTCCTAAAAATTTATTTGATTTTTTTAAGTTGATTTATTTATTTTGAGGGTAGGGGGAAGGAGAGAAAGAGGGAGAGAGAGAATCTCAAGCAGGCTCCACACTGTCAGCACAGAACCCGATGAGGGGCTCAATCTCACAAACTGTGAGATCACGACCTAAGTCGAAATCAAGAGTTGGACGTTTAGCTGACTGAGCCACACAGGTGCCCCTTTCTGATTTTTTAAATTAAATATCAAGGGGCGCCTGGGTGGTGCAGTCGGTTGAGCGTCCGACTTCAGCCAGGTCACGATCTCGCGGTCCGGGAGTTCGAGCCCTGCGTCGGGCTCTGGGCTGATGGCTCAGAGCCTGGAGCCTGTTTCCGATTCTGTGTCTCCCTCTCTCTCTGCCCCTCCCCTGTTCATGCTCTGTCTCTCTCTGTCCCAAAAATAAGTAAACGTTGGGGAAAAAAAAAAATTTAAATTAAATATCAAACCTCTAAAAAATACATTTAAATAATCAGGTCTAATATTAACAGAGAGGAATGGAATGAAGCATGTTCTGGAAACTTTTTAAAAATTTCCTGTGTACAAAGATAATGCACAACCACAAGTGTTCATGCACACATGCACAAGCAGACAGATACTACTTGCCTATTTTCTTCAGAGATTTCAGTTAAACTCTTCTGCATAAAATGAAGCACTGAAACAAAAAGAATATATAATGACAAAGCAGAACCTAAAACTGTGAATTTTAATGTCAATATAGGAAAATATTTTAAGTCACTATTACCTACAGTGATATCATGGTATAGAAGTAGAAATTTAAAAGGAATATTTAAAAGGAAGGGACGTGATGTACGTTGGTAATCTGCAAAACTCTACCCATTGCCAAGAAACCAAAAACAACCAGTTCCAAAATGACTCATACAAGCAGTTACACCCTCAGAATAAAATAAAAGAATGGGACTTACCATTTTTAAGAAGATTACTAACACCTGCTCTACCTGTGGGAATAAAAAAATTAACACTGGTAGGGAGCCTCAGGACCAAAACTAACATTAACAAAACTGTTTAAAAACAATAACGTAATGATAGAAAAAATACTACAAAAGAGCTGGCTTACCTACGTCAAAGTTCTCCATACAGGAAGATATATTGTCAATTACTTTCCTATAAGAGTACACATCAGTAGTACTCAATTCTTCCTGAAGACGAGAAGTAAAACTTTGTACAGCCTCAGTTAGAAAAAATTCAGGTAGGCCATTTAGTGAGCTAGAAAAAGAACCAAGCATTAGAAATCTGCAACCATGTAGTATGTAGAAGGGAATCATACAAATGAAGTAATACTGGACTACATCTTCAAAATACAGCCAGAAAATTTTAACTTCATGCCACAATTGTTGAACTCCTTGCTTCCATCTTGCTTCCCTCCTCAATACAGAAGCCAGAGTGATATTATAAAAACACTGTTAATCTTCTGCTTAAAATTGCCCCACATGTCCATCTCAGTCCAGTTGGTTGCCATAGCGCTGACAATGACTTACAAGACTCCACAAACTCTAGCCCCACCACTATCTCTCCAGCCTCATCTTGATCCTTGTTGACTTAGCTCTAGCTGCATGGCCTTCCTTGTGGCAACAATATAACAAAGTCTTTGTTCTTGCTATTTCCTCCAACTGACACTCCTCCCTCAAATAGACCCAATAATAATCATTCCCTTGTCCCTTTCAGGTCAACCTCAAATATCACCTTATCAATGTCATTTTAGCAAAGATATCTGAAGTGACCACCATATTTTAAATTGCAACCTTCACCCCATCCTTGATGCTCCCATCTCCCATCACTGCTTTATTTTTCCCAATCACATTCATTTCATCTAATCCTATATATTTTGACTATTTGACTATTTTCAATCTTCCTCTTAGAATGTAACCCCCATCTATACTGCCTTATTCACTGTATCCCCAATGCCTAGAATATTTATTTGACATAGAGTAGATAGTCAATAAAAATTCACTGAATAGGGGCACCTGGATGGCTCAGCTGGTTAAGTGTTGGATTCTTGCTCTGGGCTCAGGCCATGATCTCACGGTTGTGAGATTGAGCCCCATGTTGGGCTCAGCAAGGAGTGCAGAGCCTGCTTGGGATTCTCTCTCTCTGTCCCTCCCCTGCTCGTACACATGCTCTCTCTCAAAATAAACAAATTTTAAAAAAAATTTTGAAGAGATAAATTTAATTGTGTCAATTTTACCTCAATTAATCTAAATCAAAACCACTAGGGGGCGCGTGCGTGGCTCCGTCCGTTAAGCTTCTGACTTCAGCTCAAGTCATGATCTTGACATTAATGGGTTTGAGTCCTGCATCAGGCTCTGTGCTGACAGCTCAGAGCCTGGAACCTGCTTCAGATTCTGTGTCTTCCTCTCTCTCTGCCCTCCCCTGTTCACACTGTCTCTCTCTCTCTCTCTCTCTCTCAAAAATAAATAAACATTAAAAATTTAGAAAAAAAAAGTAGGAATTTTTTTTAATTGCCTAAAGAGTTCTAAAGCTCTTCTAGAAGAAAAAGAATTTAGAAATAGGAATAGTCTGAAAAAGAAAGGTCACCAAAGGGATGACGTGCTTCAGTATATAATTAAACTACATTATCACACTATAGGAAATGAAAGTGTGGTATGGGTGAGTAAACAAATAGACACAAATCTAAAATTAAATCTATGTTTATACAGGAACACAGAACATAATAAAATGGCATTCCAAATAAATGGGAAAGATGGACTATTCAAAAGTTTGGGGATAAGTGGCTCCCCATTACAAAAAAGAAAACTAAATTGGATCTCTAACGTATGGTCCGCTCAAAGCTTAACTCCAGATGAATTTAAAAATTAAACAAAAAAGAAATAAATTTTAAAAGACAAGCATGTAATTTTATATGATCTTATCCTAGAAAAAGTATACATAAGCAAGGCATGAAACTCAGAAATCTATACAAAGAAAAATATTAGTAGATTCGATTACCAAAAAAATAATTTGTAATTTTTAAAAAGCAAACACACTATAATCAAAGGAATACATTTGCCACATAATCTATATAAAGCTGTTATAAATCAAGAAGACATTCTGTGGTTGCTGACTTCCTGGAGGCATTCCCCATGCCCTTTTTTTTTTTTAATTTTAACGTTTATTTATTATTGAGAGACAGAGAGACAGAGCATGAGCATGGGAGGGGGAAGAAAGAGGGGCAGACACAGAATCTGAAGCAGGCTCCAGGCTCTGAACTGTCAGCACAGAGCCTGGCGCGGGGCCTGAACACACAAACCGTGAGATCATGACCTGAGCTGAAGTCGGATGCTTAACTGACTGAGCCACCCAGAGGCTCCCCCACATGCCCTTTTTTATTGGCAAAACCCACCTCCCACTACAGAGGTGTGAGAATCTTGCTTCCCAGCCATTCTTAAAACCAGAAGGAGGGTATATGACCCAATCTTGACAACACAAAGTGATAGGAACTCTACTGAGACCTCCTGCAAAATGTTTTCTCTCCAATAAAAAGAGTTGGAAAAGACTTGTTTTCTGGATGCAGTCATGTCTGTCTAAGGTGCTTGTAACTGCTACAGTCCCTTGTAATTCTGAGGGAAGATATGGCCAACACATGGGAGAAAAATGGAAAACATCAAGATTTTTGATGACATGGTTGACTGCTTCACCAAAACCCTAGAACTGGCCACTATCTGATCATTTGCTTTTTGACACATTAAATAAATTTACTTAAGTAAGAAAAAAAGTCATTCTAACAAGAAGACACACAAAAGATATGTAATCACAAACAGTCAAACTGTGCATATTAAAAAATATTCAATCTCAGCAATCTGGGAAATGAAAAGTAAAACATAATACTATTTTTTACCCAATAGATTTTTAAAGATATAAAGATTGATATTATCCAGCATTATAAAGGTATGAAGACACTGGCACTCTGGTTCACTGTTACGGGGAGTACAGATTAGCAATGTTTTTGGTGAAGAAATTCCACTTCTAGGAATTTATCAGAAAATACACAGAACAACTATATACGTGATTAAGAATATCACTGCATCATGGAATAATGAAATTGGAATAATGAAAACAAAACACTAAATATCAGTGAGAAAGTGATTAAATTTTGTATACCCATATTATGGAATACATATAGCTGTAAGAAAAGATAAGGACTTTGGGTGGGAACACAAAATAGTAAAGACATTATGGAAAACAATATGGAGGCTCCTCGGAAAATTAAAAATAGAACTACCATATGATCCAGTAGTCCTATTTCTGGGTGTATATATCCAAAAGAACTGAAAGCAGGATCTCAAAGAGATATTTACACACCCAGCATGTTCACAGCAGCATTCTCCACAACAGCCAAGAGGAGGAAGCAACCCAGATGTCTATCAACAGATGAATGAATGAATACAATGTGGTACATATGGACAATGAAATATAATTTAACCTTAAAAAGGAAGAAAATCCTGCCACATGCTACAACATGGATGAACCTTGAGAATATTATGCTAAGTAAAATAAGCCAATCAAAAAGGGACAGACACAAATATTCCACTTATTTGAGGTAACTAAAGCAATCAAATTCATAGAAACAACTGTGGTAGCTAGAGGGTAGGGAGAAGGAAAATGGGGATTTGCTGTTTAATGGGTATAGATTTTCAGTTTTGCAAGATGAAAAAGCTCCAGAGATCCACTGCACAACAATGTAAATATACTTAATACTCAAAAATGGTTAAGACGGCAAATTTTATGTTATGTGTTTTTTAACACAATTTTTAAAAAAGAATAAGGACTACACCGATACGAAAATATCGCTATGACATTCCTTTTTTTTTTAAAGTTTATTTATTTATTTTTGAGAGAGAGACAGAGAGAGCAAGCAGGGGAGGGGCAGAGAGACAGAGAGAGAGAGAGAGAGAGAGAGAACCCCAAGCAGGCCCTGCATTGTCAGCACAGAGCCCAATGTGTGGCTCGAACTCACAAACTGTGAGATCATGACCTGAGCTGAAACCAAGAGTTGGGCGCTTAACCGACTGAGCCATCCAGGCACCCCTCTAAGACATTCTTTAGTGAAAAAACAAGCTACAGAGCAATAAGTAGAGTATAATCACATTTATGTAAAAAAAAAAATGAAAACTAAAATAAAATACAATATACATATTAAACCCAAAGGAAAGGTCTAAAGAGATAGATACCAAAATGTGAAGCGATGACCTTTACTAAAGAAAGTAAGATACGGGTGGCTGGATGGCTCAGTCAGTTGTACCAGACTCTCAGTTTCAGCTCAGGTCATGATCTCCCGGTTCATGGGATGGAGCCCCACATCAGGCTCTGTGCTGACAGTGTGGAGCCTGCTTGGGATTCTCTCTCGCCTACTCTCTGCTCCTCCTCAGCTTGGCTTGCACACACACATGCCCCTCTCTCCCTCAAAAATAAATAAACTTAAAAAAAAAAAAAAAAGGTAAAGTAAGATAGGCCAGAAAGAGGGAAATATTTATGTTATTTTTTTCATTATGTAATATTTCATTATGTAATATTTTTCATTTTGTTCACTTCTGTATTGCTTAAAGTCTTTACATTAAGCATATATTTCTATATTACCTGTGTAATTAAAAATATGCTTAAACCAAGAACAAATGGGAAAAATCAAGGAAAAATAGCAGGATGACAGTTTAAACTTAACCAAGAATTGCATTAATATAAATGGACTAAACCAAGCGTCTGTAAACTCAAGCCTAGAGCCTGTTTTATTAAGGTCTTTGACCTAAAAAGCCTTTTTACATTTTATAAAAGTTGTAATACATACACAAAACAGAGACCATACAAATGAAATTGCTAGTAACATATTTCAGTTCAGTTTTACCAAACCAGGAGAACTTTAAATACTGGTTACTTTTGCTCAGATTGAACATTTATGATGGTTAACTTCCTTTCCTTTTTGTCCTTACCTTGCCAAGACTTTCTTCAAGGGATTCTTTAGACTCAAAGAGAGATAAATTCCTGCTAAGATATCCAAACAACTTCGAATACTGGGATCACATGTGCCATTTTTATCTGCCTTCTCCAGTAAAGGCACAATCTACAATCCAAAAAATTCAAAGTCATGGTACTTTTGTCTAATATCAAGTATATATAGCAAAGTAACAGTTTCAAACACTCTTTTAAGTCTCAATGTAATGTGAAATATTTCCTACCCTATATTGTTAAGGATACTGATTTAAACACTGATTTTAGTACTTTTTAACTTTTTAACCCATACCCCCAGCTCCCATTTTACTCTCCAGACCCACCTCTATTAAGAATTAGACTTGTTAATGGTTCAAGTTATAGGAATTCTGTGGCACTACTGAAAAAGCAAAAATATATATAATTGCTTTCCAAAAAAAATTATGCAAGTTCAAATGGTAAATCCTAATACTGAAACACTTACTGGTAAGGACAGTCTTTATATTTTATATTAACTTTTTAATGTGTCTGCTAAAAAGTTTTAAAGATTCAGATCAATATTCAGAATAATATTTTTAAATTTATCTCCACAAAAAAGTATGCACAATTGTCTCAATGTCCCATCTATTTACAGCTCCAATGGCAGTGGAAGCCTGAATATGGCTTCTATTGATACCCTGAGTAAAACGAGATTATACAATGAACAGAAAAGGAAAAAAAAAAAAAATCTATTTTTTAATGATACATTGATATTAAAAATCGAGAGCCAAAAACTGTCAGTTAATTTTAAAAGTTCATAATAGCATGATATGATATTCTTCAAGATGCATCAATGAATATCAACTCAGTCTTACCTGTTTAACACAATGGATTTGTGACACTCCATCTGTGAGTTGTACACAATGTAACAGCAAAGAAGCTAGATTCTTTCCTTCCACATCAGCCAAAGCTAGATAACACACATACAAAAACATTTCAAGGATTTAACAATATATGCAAATAAGTTTACCTTTGCTACGCATTATGCAAAATCTAAGTATTTAAAAAAATTTTTTTTTCAACGTTTATTTATTTTTGGGACAGAGAGAGACAGAGCATGAACGGGGGAGGGGCAGAGAGAGAGGGAGACACAGAATCGGAAACAGGCTCCAGGCTCTGAGCCATCAGCCCAGAGCCCGACACGGGACTCGAACTCACGGACCGCGAGATCGTGACCTGGCTGAAGTCGGACGCTTAACCGACTGCGCCAACCAGGCGCCCCGCAAAATCTAAGTATTTATAAACCAAACCAAAACAAAAGCAGGTCGAACTTCATCTGAAGACAAAATTTTTAGGAAATCATTTTACATGCAAAACTGAATGTAAGGAACATGGAAAAATTGAACAGAAAGAGTCTGAACATTATGTGATATTGAGTCTTGACATAAAAATACTCTGCAACCCAGAAAAGAAATAAACAAATGAGGTCAGAAATCACTTACAATGCAAAGTTTCAAGGTCTTGATGGCAAATGGTCAGTGCGGTCACTTGCATTTCTTTCTTCTTCTTTATGCCCATTTTAAATAGAATTAATAGTAGACACTGTGAAAAAGAAGAATTTAAAGCATTGTCTAATTCAGGATTTCTGAACTCAGCACTATTGGCATTTTGGACCAGAAACTTTTTGGCTACTTTTTGGGTGTCTATGTATTGTAGGATGTTTAACACGTTCCTCGCCTCTACCCATTAGATGCCAGCAGCATCCCCTCCCCCCAAGTTATTACAATCAAAAACTATCTCCGGGCATTGCCAAATGTCCCATGGAGAGCAGAGTGGCCCCAGGTTGAGAACCACTGATCTAAGGATTTCTGCTTCAAAAAAGAAAAACATTTTTAAGCTCAACAACAGCTTATTATTTTCCAAAGTTACTCCTATTATGACCCAGTCTTTGTATTTTAAAAATACAGCAAACCTTCATTTTAGTAATGACAGCAACAACAACAACAGCATGGTTTTTCCAAAAGTAAACTGGGCTCAACTAACTTCTGTGCCTTCTTGGACATATCAGGAGATGTCATAACACACTGTATCTTGACTTTTGCAGAGTATTTGATAAAGGAAACTTGCATACTATCCTTGTGAGTTTGCTTTTAGTTAACAGAATTTGCTTTTAGTTAAAAAGGTTTTAGTTAACAAGGTCCGTAATGGGTTTGAATAAATGTTCCTAAAGAATACACACATATAGTACCATGACATCTGGGCATCTCTAGGGAAATGCAACACAGGGCTCTTTTCTTAGCACAGTTAGCATGTTTAGCAATGTTTGTGATTCAGACATTGGAGGACATAACATAGAGAATTTGTAAAAGCTACAAAGCTGGAAGGTCATGTTAAATGTTGAAATCAGGATTAAAGTACAGCCCGATAAACTGGAATGAACTTAGCAAGACGAAACAGAAATAAATGTAAAATGCTGCATTTTTTTATTAGAAAAAAACATAAAACATTAATACAAGACAGGGAGACAGCAGCCAAATGTGATTTGAAACAAATCAGTATGTGAGCCAACAGAACAACAGGTCTGCTAAAGACCACTTTATAAGTCAGCCTGATCAAGGGAGTGCATGATCCCTTGCTCACCCCCACAGGTCAGGTGACATGTGGAGCATCACGTAAAGTGCTAGTGGCTATCCCTTAAGTAGCCATAACAAATGATAGAACTTTCAAGGAACTAACAGATTTCTGAAGGGCCTAGAGAGCACCTCCTTCAGAGAACAGCTCAGTTAACCAAAGGTGTTTGGTCTGGAGAAAAGAGGACAGGACAAGTGCCATAAGGCAGCTGCTGTTGCTGGAGGACTGTCAGAAAAAGAGATGTCTTTTGTCTTGCTATAGAATTAGGAAAAGTCAGTGCAAGCTTCAGGGAGGCTGAATCTAGCTCCCTGGATTCAGGGAGAACTCTCCCTGAACTCTCTGGTCTAACTATGGAATGGACTGCCTTTTTAACAGAGAATCGCCCAGCTCTGAAAATATCCAAACAGAAGCAGAATGAACCCTTTGCACCTGAACTCCTGCAATGGCCTCACAACTGGTCTCCTCTCTTCTCCCTTGTTTCTGAAGAGTCCCCTCTTTTTACAGTCTTTTTAAAACTCTCATCAAATCTAATTACTCTCTTGCTTAAAACTTTCCAAGGGCTTCCAATTACACTTAGAATAAAATCTAGCTTCAGACCTTGGCCCTCAAGGCCCTAAGTAATCTGGTACTACCTTCCTCTGCATTTCATCTCAAATCAATCTTCTCTTAACCATCTAAGGGACCTTGCCCTTCCTAATACCTCTGCCTGTTAATGTCTGTTCCACCTGATCTTTGCAAGATCTTAGCACCTCATCTTTCAGGTCTCTTCTCAAATACCACCTCCTGTGAGAAGCCTTCCATGACCACTGTCCCTAAAATGCCACCACTCCTATTCACAGATCATTTCCATTAACTTATTTTCTTCATAGTACTTACTACTACCTGAAATTGCAGTAACTTGGTTATTTGTATATTGTCTGTCTCCCTAGTAATAAATACTATGAAGGCAGCAACTTTAATCTGTTTTATCCACTGTTTTAATCCTCAATTCCTAAAACAGTACCTGGCATATATTCAGTGCTTAATAAATATCTGATGAATAAACGAATTAACTAACAAACACTGTCAGAGATGTTCTAGAAGGGAGGTATGCCTTTAACAACAGAAAAGTGCACCAGCAGATATATTCTATATCTAAATGACAAGTTAGTCCTGACCTTAAAAAAAACTACAGTCCAGGGGCGCCTGGGTGGCTCAGTCGGTTAAGCGTCTGACTTCAGCTCAGGTCACGATCTCGCAGTCCGCGAGTTCGAGACCCGCGTCGGGCTCTGGGCTGATGGCTCAGAGCCTGGAGCTTGCTTCGGATTCTGTGTCTCCCTCTCTCTCTCTGCCCCTCCCCCGTTCATGCTGTGTCTCTCTGTCTCAAAAATAAATAAACGTTAAAAAATTAAAAAAAAAACAAAAAACAAAACTACGGTCCATCTGCAAAGTAAGAAATCAATACAGCAATGGAATGTGAAAAACTACTTAACAGAAAATGGTAATAAAAATAAATACATAATGGCAACAACAAGGGAAGAATTTGGAAATGACATGATTATATCTAGAGGAATAAATGGGGATCACTTCCTAGGAAAGTGACCAATACACAAACTTAAGAAGGGATAGAGACAGATAACTGGGGAGACTATTTTCTGGTGAATGGCGAGTAAGTTTACAGCAGGATTTGATCTTGAAACCCTCAATACTACACAAAAATTGGCTCGGTGCTTATGCGTGCTCAACAGATACCTAAACGTCTGTCCTGATGAACTGGGCCTCCCCAAAAGGGAAAATCCCGTGCCCACCCTATGACACTGCTTCAGTGGCCAGAAGATGCTCGGCAAATTGTAGTCCTAAATCCCACTGGCTGCTTTCCTTTGACGGCTGCTTTCCTCCCATTTACACCGTCTGGTTGACTCCCACATTCTCTGGGTAATTTCCGAACCACGTGGAATCCAGAGAATGACAGATGATCAAAAAAAAGTAGTTAAAGTGCTGTCTCCATGGAGACGTAAGCGACCGGAAATCAGTACCAAAACCCTCAAATTCTCGCGATAGCCCAGGACTGGGGGAATTGGTGCGAATCACCTAGCTGCCCTAGCTAAGTGGCCGAGCAGAGCTCTGAAGAGTCGCGCGCTACCGCGGGTCTGGCAGAATGCCTGGGAGCCAAACCTCGTGCTTGTGAGCGTCTGAGAAGAGTCGCAGCCGTCTAGATGAGTGCCGAAGCTGCTCTGGTTCTACGGTATCTCCGTGGCCCGCAACGTGGTCTGTTGACTACCGGGTAGGGGTGATGGGAGGGAAGCAAGGGGACCTGGACCAGGAGTGATCGCGAGAATTGAATGACTGAGCTCTTCCAATCAGGAGGCTGGAACGGTCGTGATGTCACTGGGAACGGGTGTTGCCCAGTGGATTTGGGTAGACGGCCACTTTGAAAGAATGCGTGGTGCAACCCCTTCTAAGCCAGGGGCGAACTCAGCGGTTTGGAACCCTGTCTGTTTCATTCGCTTTAGGGCAGTCTAGACCTCGAGCACCTGGGAAGCATCTTTGCTTCAATCTGACGTTCCACTCTTCTCCCACACATTTTACCCAGCACAGAGACAGGACGAACTGCCTCCGGGATGTGGAAACCAGCGATTGTAGAGCCTGGGAGATGGTGTCGGGAGAGGGAGGTAGTGAGAGCCGAAGCCACAGTAAGAGTTTGGTTTGGTTTGAGAGAGGGAGACACATAATCCGAAGCAGGCTCCTGGCTTTGAGCTGTCAGCACAGAGCCTGATGCGGGGCTGGCATTCACAGACTGCGAAATCACTACCTGAGCCGAAGTTGGAGGCTTAACCGAATGAGCCACCCAGACGCCCAAGGGTTTTAATTAAAATGAGAAACTCTGAAGTGAGCTAACCTATAACCAAGTGCGTTTGTTCCTGAGTTCAAGCCCGGCATTGGGCTCTGCGCTAACAGTGTGGAGCCTGCTTGGGATTCTCTCTCTCTCCCATTCTCTCTCTGTCCCTCCCCCCTTGTGCTCTCCCCCTCTCTCTCAAAATAAATGAACTTAAAAAAAAAAAGTTTAGGGGTGCCTGGATGGTGTAGTTGGTTGAACTTCCAACTCTTGATTCCAGAAGAAATCCCACAGTTGGTGAGTTTGAGTCCCACATCAGGCTCTGCACTGATGACATGGAGCCTGCTTGGGATTCTCTCTCTCCTTTTCTCTGCCCCTCCCCCGCTTGTGAGCGCGCTCTCTCTCTCCCCCCAAATAAATAAATAAATAAATAAATAAATAAATAAATAATTTTTTTTTTTAAGTTTAAGAAATAAAGAAATAAATAAATAAAATACACCATGAATTTGGGCCATAAACTTCTTTCTAAATAGCTATCTATTTGTAAAAATGTATTCCAAGGGAATTTTTAAATTTGTTTTAATGTTTATTTATTTTTGAGGGACAGAGAATGAGTAGGGAGGGGCAGAGAGAGAGGGAGACACAGAATCTGAAGCAGGCTCCAGGCTCTGAGTTGTCAGCACAGAGCCAGACTCGGAGCTCCAACCCACCAGCAGTGAGATCATGACCTGATCCAAAGTTGGATGCTTAACTGACTGAGCCACCCAGGCGCCCCCCCAAGGGAATTTTTAAAGAATCCATAGTCTTTAGTATGTAAAAGTGTAAAAGAAAACACTTAAATGACATCTTCTTGTAAAAGTGTACTACATAAAATCATGAAAAATAATATATACATGTTTGGTTCAGTGTAGTTTAGCTTTGGAAATATGTACCTGTTGAAGCAGCATTTTCCCCCCAATTAGGGAATGGATTTTTTTATACTTACTTAATGACACATTTTCACACATTTCACACAGATTTTTAAAATCTGTGACATTTGAATGATTAAAATTTGACCTCTGAATACCACAAAAAAGGGCTTTAACTGCCTACTCATTTAATACTTGTTCCTAAACATCTCTATTCAAGCCAAACTTCAGACCAAGCCAAGGTAAGTTTTTCCTGTAAGTATTGTTTTCCTAGACTGAAAAACATAATATGGTCTGTCAGTCAGTTTTATATTCCCAGTACCTCCTAAAAAAACACAATTTATGGTAATCAGCCAGGAATACATGATGATTTACATAATTAAAGAATCCATCATAAGAAGCCTTATGGCACCTGGGTGGCTCAGTCATTAAGTGTTCAACTCTTGATTTCAGCTCAGGTCATGAACTCAGGGTTTGTGAGTTCCAGCCCCACATTGGGCTCACGCTGACAGCACAGAGTCTACTTGGGATTCTCTCTCTGCCCCTCCCCTGCTCTCTCTCTTTCTCTCTCAAAATAAATAAGCTTTTTTTTTTTTTTTTTAAAAAGCCTATTTAATGGTTTCATGCCCATCTAGATGTCATACCTAGAACTATGAGTATGAATATTGTGTTATTTTTTAATATAAGATGAAATCTTGTTACTTGTTAAAAAATATATATATGTTATTTGTTAATGTGTTTGTCCCTGAGTCAACGAAAGAAAGCAGAATTCTTCTGGTATTTATCTTGCTGTGTAATAAGTTACCCCAAAACTTAATGCCTTAAAATACTACTTTTTTTTTTTTTTTTTTTTTTTTAATTTTAGAGAGAGAGAGTGCAAGTGGGCGAGAGGGTCAGAGGGAAAGAGAGACAGAATCTTAGGCAGGCTCCATGCTCAGTGTGGAGCCTGATGTGGGACTCTATCCCATAACCCTGGGATCATGACCTGAGCCGAAATCAAGAGCAGGAAGCTGAGACTGAGCCACCCAGCTGCCCCTAAAACACTACATTTTTACTATCTCACAGTTTCTATGGGTCAGAAATTCAACAGTCATGTATGTGGTTGAGTGCTGCTGGCCAGGAATCTCTCATGAGGTTACAGTCATTGGAAGATTTCGCTGGAGCTGGAGAAACCACTTCCAAGATGACTACACCCAGTGGCTCTGATTGGTAAATGGAGGCCTCAATTCCTTCCATGTGGCTTCTCCCCAGGCTGCTTAAACATCCTTACAACATGGTGGCAGACACCCCCCACCCCCAGGATGAGCGTGAGACAGCAAGGTAGAAGCTTTAATGGCTTTTGTGGCCCAGCCACATGTCAAACATCATTTCAACAATATTTTGTTAGTTACAAAGGTTAGCTCTATTCATGGTGAGAAGGGATTACACTCAAGTGTGAATACCCGGAGGCCAATACGATTGGAGAGTGCCATTTTGGAGGCTACCATAGTACTATTAACACATCTGCAGGGTTTTCCTCAATGCTTAAAATGTACTAACTAAGGAATCACAACTATGGAATGATTTATTTAAGAGTTGTTTGAATAGGATTTCCACAGTACATCTTAAGGACACATTAATGCTCATGTTTTCTTACAAAGTTATTTGCCTTTAATGACATACATTTTCATAGAAGACAGCCACAGAATTTAAACGTGAAACTAGTTTTATTGTGGGTGAGGAACGTTTTAGATGTTCTCCAAACTTTCTCTTTTCAAGCCATGCTGATCTTATCCCTTCCCTACTTGAGAGCACATAGTGTCTTGCCTTCTATGTAATAGTCGTTTCTTTCCCTATATACCAGGCTCTGCTCCAGCCTGAGTGACCTTCTCAATAGTCCTTGAAAGCACGGTTCTTTCCTGTGCTGTTCTGTGCTCTCTGCTGGGAGGGTCTTTCTTACTCCCACCTGAGAAACCAGCACACTTGAAGACCCATCTCAAACGTCACCTCCTCACTGCAACCTGACAAGAAATCCCTGTTCTTCTGCCATACTTAAGATTTTCGTCTCAGTTGTAACATTGTCATTTTGGTAGCACATGCCAGTTATTTGTATGCTTGTCAAACATCCTATGAGTTTATGAACTTTTCCAAGATAGGGACCATCTTTAGATCCCTAGTGCCTAGCCCAGTGCCGAGCCCGCGTAACTCAGCAAATATTTGTTGGGTTAGGGTCAAGTTCTTTACAGCGTTATTGGGCAGTGGTGCTTACTTTACCACTCTGGGGCAGCCAACTACAGAATTGTTTCCACCTGTGAATGAGGAGTTCCGCCAGGATGGATATTCACCAAATTATAGTCACTGGTTTTTTAGGGTAGTGAAATTCAGGAGGCCCTCACTTTCCATGCTATTTTTGCATTGTTTGAATAGGGAATATAGCATTCCTACAGAAAAGTACAAAAAAACAAGTATTTGTGAGGAAGTTTAACTTCCTAGTTTCCTACCTGAAAGTATGTTAGAATAACTTGTCAACTCAGTTTAAGTAATATACTATGAAATATAACATCCAAATAGAAGATTGCTTCGTGAAAATTGCTCAATGCTGTGTGTATGTGTGGTTTGTTTGTTTAGTATTAGTCTGGTTCTGTGAAAAATGTTGGTATTTTGATAAGGATGGCATTAAATCTGTAGATTGCTTCGGGTAGTATGAACATTTTAATAATATTGATTCTTCCAGTCCACAAGCATGGGATATCTTTCTGTTTACTTGTGTCATCTTCAGTCTCTTGCATCATTCTGATAGTTTTCAGAGTACAGGTCTTTCCTTGGTTAAGTTTCTTCCTAGGTATTTTATTATTTTTGGTGAAATTGTAAATGGGATTGTTTTCAATATTGTGTTTTTAAAATTCAGCATTATTGCTGTTTATACCTATTGCATCAAAAAATAAAATCTTTAAAAGAAAACTTAAGTAATTTAAAAAGTAATAAGGAAAAATATTTGTAAATATGGCCTGAAAATATTAGAACAAAAAATTATGTACACGTTTATTATGTTTACAACTTCATAAAAACATAGATACTATGAATAAGGATTGGAAGAGAATGTGTTTTAGGAAAGTAGTTTATCAAGCTGGTGAGACTGAGTGAAATTTTTCTCTTCCTTTTTTCTTCTTAAACTTTCTTTAATGTTGTAACACTGGGCTAATAAACTTTTCTTTTAAGGCCTGTTTTTATAATCACCGGAAAGGTAACATTTTTTACCATTTGAATTATGTTACTATCATTTTATTTTATTTTGTTTTTTTAGATTTGATTTCTAAATAATCTCTATACCCAGTGTAGGGCTTGAACTCATACCCCCAAGATCAAGATGTTACTGTCATTTTATTTTTTTATTATTTTTTTAAATGTTTATTTTTTTTGAGAGAGAGAGAGAAAGGGGGACAGAGGATTTGAAGCATGCTCTGCTCTGACAGCAGAGAGCCTGATGTGGGGCTCGAACTCACAAACTATGAGATTATGACCTGAGCCAAAGTCCGATGCTTAACCAACTGAGCTACCTAGGTGCCCCAAGATATTACTGTCATTTTAAAGAAAGGCAGCAGTTGTGTAGGGCACAGATGGAAAAACATAAAAATTTTTAACATGTAGCACCGTCCTTGATTAAAATGCTTTTGAAAGAAAATAAATGTTTTTCATTCTTATTTTAAAAAGCAATCTCATTTCCCCCACATTATTCTGCCACCCCAAACCAGCCATCATTTGGGAGCCCATGTATGGACTTTATCTAAGAAAGACAAATGAGGGAGATTTGCATCACTTGGTCCTTATGACCATCCCAATTCTCAGCCCTCCCATGGAAGGAACTAGTAGATGCCTACCACTATTTCTTTGGGACATCTGAAATGGAGATGGAAAATGTGGTATAAATTTTAGAGAGTAGGCTTCCACCCTACGGGGTTCTGCAAGGGGAGAAAAGAGTTTGTAAAACATAGTTCTATGTATTAGAAAAGGTGAAGATTGTGTTGAGTTTTTAATACCCATATTTACTAATATTATCCTGACTGCATGTTTTAGGTTTCTGGAGCAGAGCAGATTGCTATTATTTACTTTCAGCCAACAACAGCCACATGGTTCCCCAGTGCCCAAATTCTTATCCCTGGGATGAATCAGAGCTGGTTAAATAAAACTCTACATATGAAGTAATGCATTTTATAGGTGAGGAACCCCCTAAAAATGCATCCGGGCACTTATACAGAAGGGAGAAGCAGTTGTACCTCTCCCCTCTTCTTTAGAGAGTTTCCTTAGAAATGCCATAGGAAGGATCCTGGATTCTTACTCTTAACCTTTAACCTTTTGGAATATAAGTAAATTTCTCCAGGGGAAAGATAAACCTGGTGTCTCCAGCTTTACTACCCAGAGATGCCTCCACAATACAAGTCTCTCGTCCCCTTGAAATGCAAACACAAACACATACACATCCAGGAGGTAAATCTCTGTAATTTACCTCCTGTGGATGTTACAGAGTAAATATTATATGTGTAAATTTTATGTGTGTATGGTAAATCTCTTCTGTATGTGTCACAGAGTTCTCTCATTAATCAGTCATAAATTAACCTTCCAGGGCTTGATTTTAGTCCAAGTCCCCAGTACAGTTTTCTTAGAAAGCCCAAACTGCAAAAACAAAAATATTTTCTCTACTGTTCCACAGATTGGTTAGAACATCCCAAGACTTGCATATCCAAGTTAGTGTGACCTTTCACATTTATGTCAATCTGCTGCAATTGCTAAAATTTCTGAAACTCTTCTTTTATCATTCTTTTGTGTTATTCTGACTACATAAGGAAATCAGCCTTGCTATTTATGGCCTAGCTTTGCTTTTGGCCATTTGATTGAGCACACTCCTTGATCATACCTGCCATATCTTTTTTTTTTTTTTTTAATGTTTATTTATTTTTGAGAGAGAGACAGAGCATGAGTGGGGGAGGGGCAGAGAGAGAGGGAGACACAGAATCTGAAGCAGGCTCCAGGCTTTGAACTGTCAGCACAGAGCCTGACGCGGGGCTCAAACTCACAACCGCCAGATCATGACCTGAGCCGAAGTCGGACGCCCAACCAACTGAGCCACCCAGGCGCCCCCATACCTGCCATATCTTTAAAGTTACTTTTGATGGTTTTGAAAAATCAAATCCAGTTCCAAAGGATAAAGATTTCTATATCATCAGCAATCCTGAAGAGAATGATTTAAAAAGAACATCCAAAAAGATTTCCAAAAATATTATGAGCTATACTAATATTTGAAGAAACAAGTCTATGGCCTCCCAAGGTGATTTCTCTGATAGGGACTATTTTCATTTGGTTAGGTAAGTTTTGGGATATTTTGCTTTTAATTCACATAGCTTTATATAAGGAACAGAGAAAGGTATGTTCTGGTCCTGACTTGATGTCACCAGCACTAATCCTTAACCAAGTGAAGGTAACCTATAAAGTTCACCTCAGTTCTCTCCTACAAGTGAATGGAATATTCTTTTTCCAATATCTACACCATTGCATTCTAGGAGCTGCCATAATACCTTTCCTTTTCCCTGAGGTATGAGCAAGACAGCCACGAGGATAGCTAGCTAATCCAATATTGGTGACTTGGGTTGAATGTATATAGATATCAGGGAGCCAAGAATTCCAGTGGCAATAATACCAAGTGGGCATGAGCAACCAGTCCGGCTGTCCATTCACAGGAGGCTCTCAGCCAGTGCCTGAGTGTGTAGGGAAAAGGGTCTGACCACTGGGGTGAAGAGTGTGCCAAATGAACGGTAGGCAGGGCTTCAGGGCAGAAGTGGAGGCTCATAAAGCAGTAGCCCAGTGGCAGTAAAGACAGTGCTTCCTCAGTAGACAGGCAGGGGGATCCAGAACTCACTCCTAACAGCCAGGCTATCAGTCTATCTCAAATCCAAGTGTGGTCCAGCCACAAAAGGAAAGAACTAGATCTGAACTTCCCAAATGATGTGCTTAGCAGACTGATGGTATTGCAAATGGTCAAGGTTACACCAAGATCAGGATCCCTCAGCCTTCAGGTCAGCCAGGCCATAGCTAGGGACCCCTACACATACTTGTCCATTTACCCCCGAGTGCTACTCCATATTCTTATTTTCCGTGTCTGTGATGAGAAGCCCTGGACAAGTTCTTTCAGCCTTGACGACAGGAGCTGACCAGTTTGGGGTTATTTTTTGGAGATACAAAGTTTAATAACCTGAATACTCTTCCTCAATTGCTGTACTTGTGAGCCATAGACATGAAAGGTACCTAAGTGGATTTAAAAGATGATTAGGAGGCCTGATCCACAGAATTCAGGAACTAGTTGAATGCAGGCAATAAGTGAAAGGCAAGAGGATGGTTTCTAGGTTTCTGGTTTGAGTGAAGACACATATCATCTTGGGCCTTAGCAGCACTGAACTGAGAGCCAGTGGAATAGCTGCTTTGGTCATTTTTGGGTTTGAGTTAAAGTAGTTAACATTCTTGCCCCTTTCAGACAAAGCTTGATTCACTTCTGTGGGCACTTCTGGAAAAAGGCTACAAAATAGGGACATTCACCTTTATTTTAAAATAATACACAGGGGCACCTGGGTGGCTTAGTCAGTTAAGCGTCCAACTTCAGCTCAGGTTATGATCTCCTGGTTCGTAAGTTCGAGCCCCATGTTGGGCTCTGTGCTGACTGCGCACACAGAGCCTGGTGCCTGCTTTGGTTTCTGTGTCCCCCTCTCTCTCTCTGCCCCTCCCCTGCTCATGCTCTCTCTCTCTCTCTCAAAAATAAACATTAAAAACTTTTAAATAATACACAAAATAGTACATAAAAAATAATACAGTCAAACCTTGGATTGTGAGTAACTTGTTCTGCGAGGGTTCTGCAAGATTAGCAAACATTTCTAATAAATTTTAACTTGATAAACGAGTGATGTCTTGCAATACGAGTAGTACATGATACCGAATGTCACATGATCACAACTGAGCCAGTGATCTCCCCCCCTCCCCCCCCCCCCCCCCCGTCTCTCTGGGATTGTGGGTGATCATCTGCCATGCTCGGATGCTCAGTCTCAGGTTGTGGTGTTTGGCAGAAATCTGTGATTTTTTAGAATGTTGGAAGGTGCCCACAACTGGCACTAGTGTATTTTTTGTCACTTTAAAGTACCTACAGACAGTCCTTTGCTCATCCATACAAGAGTAAGCTTAGGAATGCTTTGCTTCATTCTAGGTCTGGCTGTCTGCCAGATATAGATCCTTTCCTCTACTGCCTTATTGCCAGTTACACTAAATACAGTAGATGACAAGAGTTTATTAATACTGTACTGTAGCCAACATTGTGTGAACATATACAATGGCCCCCATGCAGAAGAAGGTTGAAAAGAAAGGGGTGAGAAGGAGATGATTACGGTGGAAGTTAAGAAGGAAATCACTGAGAAGTGTGAACAAAGTATGCAAGTGGCTGAAATTGCAAGATTTTATAAGAAGTCTACATCTGCATCTCTTATGCAGAGGAGGAGAAATCGGTGGAGGAATCCCTCATTTCAAATGATTAGGGAGATGTGTACAATGTGGGAAACAATGTAAAATTTTGTAGAAAAGCAGCACCCAAATAAAGCTGTAGCAGTGTGAGCAATGATTTTGTTTAACGACAATGCAATGTCACTTTTCCGCAAAATCCTTTAAAAAAGGCAAAAGCAAGTGTCATTGGGTAGGTTCCTTGCTAAAGTTGCACAGAAAGAAAAAGATTCCACTGAGCCAAAAGATAACGGTGATTCTGTTAGTGAAAGTCGTCCTACACAATAACCCTCCTCTCTCTTATCTCCCTCAAACCAGCCACGAAGGTTTTCAAAGGTAAGTGGAAGTTAATTTAGTTATTTTTCTTTATATTTTGTGTTTTATTATTTTGTATTAGATTACAGTATTGTAATCATTTTTATATGAATATTTTTGGGTTGTGGAACAAAACATCTGAGTTTCCATTATTTCTTATGGGGAAATGCGCTTTGATATACAAGTGCTTTGGATTACAAGCATGTTTCTGGAACAAATTATGTTCACAAACCAAGGTTTTACTGTATTTTTTCTTCAACTGAATGCTCTGCCCTAGTATTTCATGGTACCAGCTCTGTAGCAGCATACTAATTTAGAGCTTACAGCCTACTTTGCCTAGAATTACTATACCAGGGCTTCTGCCCACTTTGGTCAGAATTGGCTTAGGGGTGCCTAGGTGGCTCAGTCCGCTAAGCATCTGACTTGAGCTCAGGTCTTGATCTCATGGTTCGTGAGTTCAAGCCCCACATTGGGATTTTCTCTCCCTCTCTCTGTGCCTTCCCCACTCTCTCTTTTTCTCTCTCTCCCTCAAAATAAGTAAATAAAGGGGCACCTGGATGGCTCAGTCAATTAAGCATCCAACTTCGGCTGGGGTCATGATCTCGTGGTCTGTGACTTAAAGCCCCGAGTCGGGCTCTGTGCTGACAGCTCGGAGCTTGGAGCTGCTTCGAATGGATTCTGTGTCTCCCTCTCTCTCTGCCCTTCCACGGCTCATGCTCTGTATCTCTCCCTCTCCCTCAAAAAATAAACATTAAAAATTTTTAAAAGGAAAAATAAATAAAAATAAAAACTTTTTTTAAATTAAAAAATTTAAAAAGAATTGGCTTCAACTGAGTGAGGCTGCCTGCCAGAGAGAGAGGAAGCACTTCAGCTGGGAGGGATGAGGGCAGGTTAGGACTGGCTGACAGTAACAGTAACAGCTGTCACTACTGGAGCCTTTGGCATGAGCCACCCCCTCTACACATGTCAGCTCAATTAATTCTCACACAAACCTATGGCTAGTTACTGTGTCCATTTCACAAGTGAGAAAACTGATTTTCCTAGAGATTAAAGGAAAGAATTGAATCAAAAAGACCCAAATGCAAAGCTTTACCACAGACCAGTGAACTATTTAACCTCCCTGAGCCTCAATTTTCTCACCTTTAAAAAAAAAAACCTGTAATGATACCTACTTTGCTACATACCTGTGAGAATTAAATGAGGTAGCACATGTAATATGCCTATCATAGTTTCTGGAATATAATCCACATTCAACAAATGGCCTATTATTTTTCTCATTCACATTTGATGCTAGACCTATAGCCCTCTTTAATTTACTCTCAATTTTCAGAACTCCCTGGGATAGACTGCATAAAGTCTTTACAAAGATGTCCCTGGTAACACAGGGACCTGTGGATGTCACTTCACATGGCAAAAGGATTTTGCAGATGTGGTTAAATTAAGGATTTTGAGATGAGATTATCCAGGATTAGCTGGGTGGTCCACTGTAATCAAGGGCTCTTTATGAAAAAGAGGTAAGAGGATCAGCATCAGAAAAAGGAGCTGTGTTTCTAATTCTGTAAGATCCATTTGCTGCTTCTGACCTCCGGACTACAATATAATAAATGTATATATTAAACTACTAAATTTGTGGTATTTGTTACAGTAGCAATAAGAAAGTAATGCATTGCCCAACTGAAAGAGGTGAGAGCGGACTCCAGGCTGCACACCTCCATTGACCCCAGTGTCCAAGCCAGACTGCTGCAGGGTACTCACTTGGCTAGCTGTCCCTGGCCCCTTGGCTCAGGCAGCCTCAGGGCTGGAGAAAGTAAACCTATGCAGCTGCGGTTTTTGAGTTTGGGGCTTTTTCTCCAAGAGATTTTTTTTTTTTTTTTTTTAATTTAGGGGCCAGATATCGAGGAGAGAAAAAACATGCTACAGAGAAATATGAAATAGAAAATAAATACAAATGCAAGCTGTTCTGCTAGTTTTATAACCGCGACACACTGGTGCTGAGACAAAACATCACAATAAAGTTTCGAAGGTGGTAGTGTTCCTTTAGCACGGCTAAGTCTTCGGAATTTTGACTGCAGTCCTTCTTTGGGGGGCCATCACTGGGTCCTTGGCACAGTCCACGCTTTGAACCGGATTTGAACGGGAAAACCACCACGTGGTCCAGATGCTAGCAGCGGAAGTGGGTGCGTTGGTGGGTCGCGTGACCGCAGAAGCTCCTCCCCTCGGTGCCGTGGGGTCCTCCAGGTCGTACTTCTCCAGCGCCTGAGTGACGTGCCCCTAGAGTCTGGAGGCACGTCCGGCTATTTGCGCCTCTTTGATCCTCGCCTTCCAGTGGCACGTCGCCCGGACTGCCCTGGCTTGGCTGGCCCTGGCCTCTTCCCGCAGCCCGTCACTGGTGAGGGAATAGGTGAATCCAGGCAGGGGGGTGACCGTCCCCTTCCAATGTGAAAAATGCACCCAAACTCCGCCCCCCTTTGCGCGTCTCACAGCACGCACACGCAAGCAAGGACTGGAGTTGGGGATTCTTGAAAGAAGTGAAGCACCCCAGCATGCTGGAGGGGAACAAACTTCAGAGGGGGCGCACAAGCCAAGGAGTAACTGCCCCGCCGCGCCCGGGAGCCTGGCTTGGACTGGAGCGCGTGTATCAGGAGCCAGGGCCTCCTTAAAGGGCACCACACACAATACCCCCTTCCTCTGGGAGCCAGGTAAAGTCAGTGTACGCGTACTCCATCCCGGGCCCCACGCCCAGAGCTCTCCTGGAGTAGGGAGAGATACGTGTGGTCCCTTCCACCAGGCCCCAGTAATTTTCATGTATTCCTCTCAACAGACCTGTGAAGCGCCGTCCTTCTTTTAGCGAAGAAACCCTTCAAATGGGGCAAATGGCCAGTGTGTAGTGTGGTTCTGATGCTTACTTGGTCTAGGGCCCTTTCCATTATATTCCAAACGCTCCTTTTTATATGCAAATGAGGCCAACTGTGTCGGTGACACTTTCCTACAAAATGAAACAATGCCATAATTACGAAGGCTTGGGAATTAATGGTACTAAATGGGTAATTTGGGTTTAATGTTGAATCTTGGAGTAGGTGACCTAGGTCCAGAAAGAGTGGCTTTCCAAGTGTCACCTCTGCCATCTGGTGGTCAAATGACAATGTAACTAAAACAAATGGGTATTAATACTATCATCTTGTACAAGTCATGCATGCCCCCGAGGCTGGGTGAATGATTTGAGTGTGAACTCTTGACTTTTAGAGCCTGAGATGACAAAGTAAAATGTTAAAAATACAAATAAAGGTCAGAGGCCTTCCATGATAATCTCTGCTTAGGGTGAAGAACCTCATGGTTTACAATGGAAGAGCCCATTCATCCATTTATTCAACAAATATTTATTAAATCTTGTCTTACGTCTGTTTGCCAGGAAACTGATATCTAGGCAGAGATTTGAATGAGAGAGGGTTTCTGGAGACTGCTCTTGAGAACAACCCCTGGAAAGGCATGAGGGAAAGAGAACTAGTCAGAAAGGATTGAACTGGGATGAATTTGCCACAGAGGACTTAGCCAATCCTACTGGGAGCTCTGGAGTTAGCTTGGCAAGGGACGGAGCCTCTGTCCCACATCAATCAGTAATTTGATCATTGAGCTATATCAGTTGACACTGGCCGTAGCTAGGGGAACGAGTGCCTTGGTCCTAAAAGGAAGATCCAGGAAGCACACCACACCATCCACTACAGACCCCTACTGCCTCTTGGGCACTGTGCCATGGTCTAGGGACATGCTATTGAACAAAACAACATCTGTGCCTCCAAAGGTACCCAGGGGTGCAGAGTTAAAGAATAGACAAACAAATAGGTAAGTGTTTTATCAACGTTTATTTATTTTTGGGACAGAGAGAGACAGAGCATGAACGGGGGAGGGGCAGAGAGAGAGGGAGACACAGAATCGGAAACAGGCTCCAGGCTCTGAGCCATCAGCCCACAGCCTGATGCGGGGCTCGAACTCACAGACCATGAGATCGTGACCTGGCTGAAGTCGGACGCTTAACCGACTGCGCCACCCAGGCGCCCCGGTAAGTGTTTTAAAAAGCAGGAAACAAAATTGTCTTGTAGCTAGTAAATGTATCCTGTAAGATTAAATAAACAACAAAGAAAAATCCTTGCTTTTTATTGGTGGCAATAAAGAAGGTTGAAAATATTTAGGGTGAAAAGTGCATTCACTCTTTGACGATGCAAAAATTGGAGATGAAGGACAAAGGTTGTCCAAAAACAGTTCTAGAGAAACTTGCCTATGAAACGCAACCAGAGCAGTGGGAGATCACTTTGGCATTCATCTGTGGATGGACTGTAGCTCTACCCAAGACTCGGTAATGGGGTTTTCCGTCTATGCCGTGACCTGCAAGTGTTCTGAGCTATTGGTAAGAAGGCTGCCCATAGGCAGGGGTCATTCCTGAGTGGACCATGGGGTGTGCTGGCTGCTGATTTGGGGTTGTTCTCAGACATTGCACTTTGGTACAATCAGGAAAGGCAGGTCCTTGGTGCCTGCTTAGGTGGAACCAGGGAAGTCCCAGTAATGATTCTGCTCCCCCATTGGCTGCCACCCCACCAAATACTGTTGTCCTGGCTATCCCCCCTTTTTTCTTTACAGAGAAAAAGTACTTGGACTTGCCTGTTTTCCCAGGCTGCTACTTCTAGCATGACAATGCACTCCATTCCTTGAGCTCATCAGGGCTTAAATATTTGAAATGCACAAAACTATTTCTCTGCCATGGGTTTCAGAAAAATCATGTGAGACTTAAAAAGCCAAAAATGACCTTCCTTGTCCCCTGGTTTGGTTGTGGTGTCCATTCTCTGAGGCAAGACGGATGGAATTGTCTCAGAGGTTTGGGTGAAACAGAGGATCACAACGGGTGCTGCTGACGGTTCTAAAACATCTCTTCAGAGCTTCAGGTGCTGGCCTTCAAACATCCCCATTTGATGTCCTGCTACCAACTCCTCTCTCTATTTGCCTCGCTTCTACCTAACTAGCTCCTCCTTCTGAATTCTGTCCTCCAGCTCATGCCTAAGTAAATAAGTGACTAAGTAAGTAAGTCTAAGTAAGCCTAAGTAAATAAGTGACTAAGTAAGCAAGTAAGTAAGTCTAAGTAAGTGGGAGCCATTCTTTCCTTCAGCCTCCACTCCCTCCCCACTGGTTAATCATCAGGTTTTAGACAGTTGCACATTTGCTGTCACTGCTGCAATTCAAGACACTGCTAACAACCTCCTTACTTGTCCCTGGAGAGTAGAGTTTCTTCATCTGAGCGCTATTGATATTCGGGACGGGATCATTCCTTATGAAACTGTCCTGTGCATTGTAGGATGTTTAGTAGCATCCTGGCCACTACCCACTAGATGTCAGTAGCACCCCTTAGTCGTGATGATCAAAAATGTCTTCAGACCACTACAGGCCAAGCCGTATTGGAGCCTGCAGTAAGAGGAAAAATGTGTGCCCTGTGTACATTTACCAAAAGGTCCTCTCATATTTTGAACCGAGTGTAAAAAGTTAATGAAAGGTTTGCAACAACCAAAAGACTGAATTCACTCTATGCTGATGTAAAATTTGAAGGGGAAAAAAAACAACAAAAAGAAGACATCAGGAAACCAGTCCATGAGAAACTTTGCAAGACCCAGTACAAAATGAAAATACAGAGCTCCTTCTTCAAAAATTATGAAGAATTTCAAAAGAGTGATGGAAGAATGCTAAACCAAGTATGGGGCCTTTTGAAGTGTGGGGTCCTTCTGAACATGGGGCCCTAGTCAACTGCACCAGTCTCACACTCATGAAGCTTTCCCTGAACCCCATGTTACCCAATCTTCCTGATGGGGAATGTGTCAGCTGTGTGGGCCCTGGGAACCCCAAGCTGATTGGAAACAACTGTTCGCATTGCACAATAACACAGCATCCTAGAACAAACAACATTGTGAGTTCTTGGCATTAATTTTGATTTTTAAAAAATATTGCACGAAAATATTATTTATCTTGATTATCAAGGATTTGGGCCCCCTCTTAAATTTTGCCCCTGATGGGAGTTCCTCACTTTCCGCACCCCAATCTGAGACTTTGTCAAATGCTCCCTGCTGATCTAGAGGAGTGGTTCTCAAACTTTGGCCAGTGTCAAAATCACCTGCGGAGCTTGGTAAGACACAGGCAGGTGGGCCCCACTCCCAGTTTCTGATTCAGTAGGTGGAGGTTGGGGCCTGAGGATTTGCATTTCTAACAAGTCCCCAGATAATGTTGAAGCTGCTAGTCCTGGGCACATTGAGAACCATTACTTTCAAGCCATCCTTCATTTGCCAGTGAGAATGGTATTTCCAAAATAGAAGTGACTTCTCTGCTTAACTCTTCATGGGTCCCCATGGCCTATAGAATACAATAGATGCTCGTTGGCATGGCAGACATTACCCCAGAGGCTACCTTTCCAACCCCTTCTTGTTTCCTCCACATGATGCTCTGCACTATGGGACAGAATGACTCTTACACATCCTTTAACACTCATATCATCTGTCATGCCGAGAAACCTTTCTCAAACCTATAGTTTGAGCTAAGTGCCTTTTCTTTGCCCTCCCACCGCACATCCAATATGACAAAGTCAACATTTAACTTTATACTGAAGTGTTTATGTGAATGTCTACCCCATCAGATGGCAGGATCCAGGAAAGGTTATCTTTATTCCTCTAGTCCCTATTTACCTTCTATGGCAATAGAATTTACCAGTTCTATTTACCAATAGCATCTGATGAACTGAACTGAACTAGCCGGAACACCATTCTGTTACAGTACAGTGAAAACAGAGAAAAAGAACATAACCTTGAGGGACAGGTAGAGATGTAAGTGCATAAGGGGAACACAGCTGAGTGTCAAGAGTCTTGAAGCTTAAAGATCTGGCAGTTTTTCAATGGTCTATGCATCTAATACTTTTTTTTTTTAATTTACATCCAAGTTAGTTATATAGTGTAACAATGATTTCAGGAGTAGATTCCTTAATGCCTCTTACCCATTTAACCCACTCCCCCTCCCACAACCCCTCCAATAACCCTGTATTTGTTCTCCATATTTAAGAGTCTCTTATGTCTGAACCCCTTCCTGTTTTTTATATTCTTTTTGCTTCCCTTCCCTTATGTTCATCTGTTTTGTATCCTAAAGTCTTCACTTGAGTGAAGTCATATAATATTTGTCTTTCTCTGATTAATTTCGCTTAGCATAATACCCTCTAGTTCCATCCAGGTAGTTGTGAATGGCAAGATTTCATTCTTTTTGATTGCTGAGTAATACTCCAGTGTGTGTGTGTGTGTGTGTGTGTGTGTGTGTGTGTGTGTGTGTGTGTGTATACCACATCTTTATCCATTCATCCATCAATGGACGTTTGGGATCTTTCCATACTTTGGCTATTGTTGACAGCACTGCTATAGACATTGGGGTGCATGTGCCCCTTCGAAACAGCATACCTGTATCTCTTGAATAAATACCTAGTAGTGCAATTGCTGGGTCATACGGTAGTTCTATTTTTAATTTTTTGAGGAACCTCCATCCTGTTTTCCAGAGTGGCTGCACCGGTTTGCATTCCCACCAGCAGTGCGAAAGGGATCCTTTTTCTCCATATCCTCACCTACATCTGTTGTTACCTGAGTTGTTAATGTTAGCCATTCTGACAGGTGTGAGGTGGCATCTCATTGTGGTTTTGATTTGTATTTCCCTGATGATGAGTGATGTTGAGTATTTTTTCATGTGTCGGTTTGCCATCTGGATGTCTTCTTTGGAGAAGTGTCTATTCATGTCTTTTGCCCACTTCTTCATTGGATTATTTGTTTTTTGGGCATAAAGTTTGATAAGTTCTTTATAGATTCTGGATACTAACCCTTTATCTGATATGTTGTTTGCAAATATCTTCTCCCATTCCCTCAGTTGCCTTTTAGTTTTGCTGATTGTTTCCTTCACTGTGCAGAAGCTTTTATTTTGATGAGGTCCCAGTAGTTCATTTTTGCTTTTGTTTCCCTTACGTCTGGAGACGGAGACGTGTTGAGTAAGAAGTTGCCGCAGCCAAGGTCAAAGAGGTTTTGGCCTGCTTTCTCCTCGAGGATTTGGATGGTTTCCTGTCTTACATTTAGGTCTTTCATCCATTTTGAGTTTGTTTTTGTGAATCATGTAAGAAAGTGGTTCAGTTTCATTTTTCTGCATGTCGCTGTCCAGTTTTCCCAGCACCACTTGCTGAAGAGACTTTGTTCCATTGGATATTTCCTTTGTCAAAGATTAGTTGGCCATATGTTGGTGGGTCCATTTCTGGGTTCTCCATTCTGTTCCATTGATCTGAGTGTCTGTTTTTGTGCCAGTACCATACTGTCTTGATGATTACAGCTTTCTAATACAGCTTGAAGTCCAGGATTGTGATGCTGCCTGCTTCGGTTTTCTTTTTCAAGGTTGCTTTGACTATTTGGGGTCTTTTCTGGTTCCATACAAATTTTAGGATTGTTTGTTCTAGCTCTGTGAAGAATGCTGGTGTTATTTTGATAGGGATTACATTGAATATGTAGATTGCTTTGGGTAGTATTGACATTTTAACAATATTTGTTCTTCTTATCCAGGAGCATGGAGTATTTTTCCATTTTTTGTGTCTTCTGCAATTTCTTTCATAAACTGTCTATAGTTTTCAGTGTATAGATTTTTCACCTCTTTGGTTAGATTTATTCCTAGGTATTTTATGGGTTTTGGTACAATTGTAAATGGGATCGATTCCTTGATTTCTCTTTCTGTTGCTTCATTGTTGGTGTATAGGAATGCAACCGATTTCTGGGCATTGATTTTATATCCTGCAACTTTGCTGAATTCATGAATCAGTTCTAGTAGTTTTTTGGTGGGATCTTTTTGGGTTTTCCATATAGAGTATTATGTCATCTTCAAAGAGTGAAAGTTTGACTGAGTCTAATACTTTTTAATGCAGAGATAACCCTTAATGTGTTTTGATGACCTCTAGATCCTATTGATAGCGATAACTGTATAAGCTGTGAAAGAAAACAGCTAAGAAAGAAAAACGTGAAACCCTGGTTAGAACCAATAACAAATGCAGCAAGAAAGAAAGAGCAACAATAGAATAGAATGGTCTAGGATGGCACAGGTAGAAAAACAGAGCCTTAAAGAAAAAAATCTTACACTCAGAGGGAAAGCAGTGTTTTTTCCCCCACTAAAAGGTAATTCTTACTAGGTCAAAATTCTTCAATTATATCTATTATATTGAAAAAGCACCAAGAAGGGCACCTGGGTGGCTCAGTGGGTTAAACACCCGACTTCAACTCAGGTCATGATTTCACGGCTTGTGAGTTCAAGCCCAACATCAGGCTCTGTGCTGACAGCTCGGAGCCTGGAGCCTGCTTCAGATTCTGTGTCTCCCTCTCTCTCTGCCCCTCTCCCACTCACACTCTGTCTCTCTCTCAAAAATACATAAATATTAAAAAAAGGAAAAAAGAGGGGCGCCTGGGTGGCTCAGTGGGTTAAGCGTCTGACTTCAGCTCAGGTCATGATCTCGCGGTCCGTGAGTTCAAGCCCCGCATCGGGCCCTGTGCTGACAGCTCAGAGCCTGGAGCCTGTTTCGGATTCTGTGTCTCCCTCTCTCTCTGACCCTCCCCCATTCATGCTCTGTCTCTCTCTGTCTCAAAAATAAATAAACGTTTTAAAAAAAATTTTTAAAAAAAGGAAAAAAGAAAAAAGAAAGCATTGCAGACTCTGGGTCTGAAGTTCTCTCTTCCAGCAAGAGAGCAGGATGCAGGATTGAAAATGCAAGAGAGGCTAATGTCTGGGAGAAGACAAGAGCCCTGAATAAGGGTCCTTGCTCCGTTTTTATTAGGATCGGAAGGCTTACAAACGTGGTGATGGGAGTGCACAAAGAGACAATGAAATCATGAACATTAACTCATGGGTGTGAGGGAAAGGGGATTTTGAAGACACGCAGTGTTAGGGGTTTGGGTCAATACAAAACAAAATCCTGGCACCAGGCAGAAGGTTGTTTACAGCAGACATGGGGGGGGGGGAACCATCTCTGTTTACCTAAACTGGCCTAGGGGACAAGAAAGACAAAGCATGCTACCTCAGGGTCAAGAAGGCACCTTTCTTTTGGTAATTAGCTCCACTCTGGGCAACTTTGCCCCAAGGCTGTCCAGAGCCCTATTTACCTGTTCACCTAATTTGGTCCTTCTTTCCTGTGAAAGCAGCTTTCTGCTATAGTACTAAGTTGGGGGGCATTTCTGCTCTGAATACCTAATCTTGTTTACCTCATCTTGAATGTTTTCACCCTGAGATTCCCTATTCCTATACCTTTGTCCTATACTGGGACTTTTGCTTCACTTCATCTATTCTTACTTACCTAATCTTGTTTACCCAGTCTTGGGTGTGTACATCCTATGGCTTTCTAATTCTTTATGCCTTGTTAACCCATTAGTGCAGGCTCAGGGAATTCCTAAGCTTATTACCCACAAGAAAGAAAAAGTGCCAAGAGATCAATTGGTTCCATTGCTTTAAAATGGGTTTTGGGGTGCCTCGGTGGCTCAGTCAGTGAAGCATCTGACTTTGGCTCAAGTCATGATCTTGACATTCATGGTTTTGAGTCCTGCATTGGGCTGTGTGCTGACAACTCAGAGCCTGGAACCTGCTTCAAATTCTGTGTCTCCCTCTCTCTCTCTCTCTCTGCCCCTCCCTCACGCAAGCTCTGTCTCTCTTTCTCAAAAATAAATAAACATTAAACATTTTAAATAGGTTTGAAGAAGTATTTTACAATATAAAAGATTAACACTAAACTTCAAAGTGCAGAGCTACCATATGAATCCGTTTAAGTGAAATTTGTTTGGATACTTGGCTCTTGATGTCATGGAAAAGGGATGGAAAATATGAAAATCACAGTACCTCAAAGGAGAGAGTGATCTGCAATCTACCATGGAAAATGTTAGATGTCGTTTGGGATAAAGTAAACCAAAATCCTGGCATAAAAGTATTGCCCATCAAACTTTAAGAAAGGAAGCGACATGGTGATGCTTCAAATTCCAATAATGTCTCTGGGAAAAGTGTGTTTGTAGTGTATTTCCAATATAATGATTTCCATCATACATCTTTGTTGCTTTCCACACCTTTTTTAATAGACACATTCTTGTTAGGGAAATTTGAATATAACCTTCCTCGTTGGAAATTGTGACTGCATGCTTATGGAATAATACTGCAGTGGACACAGAGGCCCTACTTCAAGGAAGTACTTGCTGCCCAAGCTGTTCAGAATTTGGTGACCAGATAGCCCCCAGCTATCGCTCCAATCAGGGTTTCCCTAAACTATTGCCACGCCCTAGCTCACACCCTTCCATCCAACCGTTGATAAACTGATAGCATTCTTGGTATATTTCAGGTCACTATGGGACAACTCCGATTGAGGTCGTATGTGCTCTAGGACTCCCCATGGCATTTCCTGAGGCTTCGGTGAGCCTACATCACATTTCTCTCTCCAATCCTACCTCTTCACCTCCAACAGAAAGGTGGTCCCTAATAAATATCCTGAATGAAAGCCCCATCTCACAGAATACAGATGTGTTCACAGAACTAATTGGAGGCATATATTAACAAGTTTATGGAATACGACATGTTTGTGGTTCTTTACCTCTTTTACTAATTAAGCACCAGCTAGAACATGGATAGATGGATAAGTGGATGGTTGGATGGATAGGTAGGCAGATAGGCAGACAGATAGATAGACAAAATAGATACACCAATAGATCTGTCAATATCTATATTTAGATGATTTTTCACTCTGCAGTCATTCTCTCTCTCTCTCTCTTTTTTTTTTTTTTTTTTTTTTTGGTGTGGGATGGTCATGGGATTTTCCAGTCATTACTCCTCCCTCCAAGTAATAGAATCAGGAAATGACATTCAGAAGCAGAACTAATTATTCACTCATTCATTCAACAAATATTTAGTGAGTGCCTACTCTGTGCCAGGTCTTTCGGTTTCCTAGTGCCTAATGATACAAAGTACCTGAGACATATTTTCTGTTCTCTAAGGAAATCCATCTGGCATTGAGGAAAAGCATTGCTAGGGGCTTGAACGGAGGAAACACTGGTCATAGAGATGGGACAAAGAAGAAGCCAGAGGTTTCTCAGGATGTAGAAGTGACTGTGCGGTAAACAGGTGGCATTCCAGCCATTTCCGGCAGAGGGAGCACCACATGCAAAGACTTGAACACATGAAACAAATCAGTGCCCTTGGGGAGGGGAAGTCTTCAGTTTTCCAACATCCTCTCTCACTGTACACCCTTTTCTAAGAGTGAAACACTTTTTACTCTCCAAACTGCCCATCTGGATTAGCTCCTTGTCCTTTGTATCTTTGTTAGAACTGTACTTCCTCCAGGAATTCTTCTTTGATTCCTTCAAAACTAGGCTACACAAGGGGTGCTGGGTGGCTCAGTGGGTTAAGTGGCTGACTTTGGCTCAGGTCATGATCTCATGATTCATGGGTTTGAGCCCTGTGTTGGGCTCTGTGTTGACAGCTTGGAGCCTGGAGCCTGCATTGGATTCTGTGTCTCCCTCTCTTTCTGTCCCTCCCCTGCTTGTGCTCTGACTCAATCTCTCTCTCTCTCTCTCTCTCTCTCTCTCTCTCTCTCTCTCTCTCAAAAATAAATGAACATTAAAAATTTTTTTTTTTTTTTTTTTTAAAGCTGGGCTACAAGAGTCTGCTACATGGTCCCACAGTGTCCGGTATATCTACCTAACACAACCTCTATTATACTGTGCTTTAGTGGCCAATTTACTTGACATTTGCCTCTGACTATACTGTAACCTCCGTGAAGGCAGAGGCTACTCACTGTTCATTATCAGATCTCAGCACAGTGCTGAAAAGATGAAAGGTACTGTTTGTTGAATGACAAAATGAAAACTGCTAAGTGCAATAGAGTTAGGAAGGTATTTTATTTATTTAACAAACATTTATTCAGTGCCCACTGTATGCTAGGCATCTCCAGGCATTGAAAATGGCAGGACTAAATAGAGCAAAGAACCTCATGGAGTTTATATTCTACTGGGAAAGACAGACAATATACAAACTGCTATAAAGTAATGTAAAGCAGGATTGGGGGAGGAGAAGTTTCTTATTTCATATAAAATAGTCTGAGAAGGGGCGCCTGGGTGGCTCAGTCAGTTAAGCGTCCGACTTCGGCTCAGGTCATGATCTCACAGTTCCTAAGTTCAAGCCCTGTGTCAGGCTCTGTGCTGGCAGCTTGAAGCCTGGAGCCTGCTTCGGGTTCTGTCTCTCTCTCTGCCCCTCTCCCACTCACCTCTGTCTCTCTCTCTCTCTCTCTCTCTCAAAAACAAACATTAAAAAAATTTTTAAAAATAGAGAAGACTTTACTCATGAGGTTATATTTGAGCAAAGTCACAAAGGAAATGAAGGAATGAGCTATAAATATTTGACAAATAGGATATACAATACAAACATCAGCAATACTTCTTAAAATTACCCCACTAATGTTGCCTCTATATCATGACTAATTTCTTTCTCTCAGCTATTGCGGGTAATGTCAGAAAGGATTTTTGTTAAATTCTCACTTTTATTGTGTCTATCCCAAGCAAAACATCTCAAGGTTCTTTATTTCACAGTCTATTTTATAAGGATTCCTGAGGTGGTCAGGAACTCTGTTTCTAAAGCATTTTGAAATCATAGACTAACAATATCTTCTATCAGTACAAATATTTTATCTTTTGTTAGTTGGCAGGCCTAGGCAAGAGCAGTTAATATGGCCACTGAACTGATTTAATTTCTGTGAGAAGCTTAAATTTCCAGGGTAAATTCAAATCTGTGATAGCCTAGCCTCTTTGGCAACTTTTAGTTTAAGTATAAATGATTATAAAATTATATCAGAGATATACAAGGTGTTTCTCCAAGATCTATAAGGGACAAGGAGAGTTCCTTGGTAGGGGTTATGTAATCACAGGGTTCTCTTTTCATGGAAAGGAAAGACAGTGGCTATGTTAGTGCTGCGGTGATATAGAAAGGGCAATACAATATTGTATAAAGATTAGGTGGTGACCCGCTGAGAAGTGATGAGCATTTTCTATCAACAGAAGAATCTATATAGCATGGGAACCATTACGTTTGGTGGAGACCTTAAAACAAAATCAATTGAAGTTTTTACACCTTTTCCTACTGCTGTCACACTGTCAGACAAGGTGGCTATGTTTTGATTAGTCAATGAAATACTGAAATAAACAATAGATCTCTGAAGATTACCAGGTATTTGAATTAATACTGCTAGTGTTTATTCAGATTTTTCATAAACAAAGGGAAATACAGATTGTGAATCTAGGATCCTGGGAAACACATTTTGACAGAAAGTCATTGTACCAATCTTTGTGATTATACATGAGCATGTTTAAAAAAAAAAAAAAACTTCAAAAGTATACAATCCTAGAAAGTACACAATCCTGCATATTTGATTTTGAGAAAGACATTTTACATAAGCATAATTTGCCTAAGAAGATAAACTCTTTTTTATTGTCAGTTTTTTTTTCTTCATCCTAAATTTGCCAAAAAAAGAAAAAAAAAAAAAAAGAAAGGAACTCTCATATAGGTTTTGGAGAATTTTACAATTTGGAGAATTTTAGACAAACCTGATATTCCTATTTTCCTTTCTTTTATAGCGAATGGAACAATTCTTTGTCTTGCCTACTAGTCATTTAGGAAACTGAAAAATAGTTCAGTCACAAAAAGCATCTTAACAGCTTTATTATTCAGAATTTGAGGGTTGAATTTAGAAAAGGCAACATCAAGAATGATTAAGAGACAGATTGATAAATATCTAAAGACTAATAATTTGCAGCAAAGTTGTAAAAACATTGCAGTAAACAATATTGCTAGGAATTTAACTTTTTTCAAAAGTAAGGACTCTTTTTTTTTTTTAAAGATTTTACTTTTAAGTAAGCTCTATACCCAATGTGGCACTTGAACTTAATGCTGAGATCAAGAGTCACATGTTGTTCTGAGTGAGCCAGCCAGGCATCCTAAAATAGGGACTCTTAAAAAATGATTTAGGACTATGTCAAGAAGCACCATGAGTGAGCAAAAGAATTTAGTGACTTCTACTGATCTGTACCTAAAACAACATACCCATTTTATAGAAAAAAAAAGATCAAAACTCTAATATTATTCCTTTTGTAGATTAGTCACATAATGGTCTGCAGTAAAGGATTTATTGATACACCTTTATATGTATTCATTGCCTCAATCATATACAGATCTATAAATATGCAAATAGGTATTCTTTTTAAGCCTTTATGGTTTTAGAATATAAGTAACTTAGTAATAAAATAAATGAAACAATGTATATATCACAATAAATTTACCATCTAAATAAACTATGACTGAGGCGCCTGGGTGGCTCAGTCAGTTAAGCGGCAGACTTCAGCTCAGGTCATGATCTCACAGTTTGTGAGTCTGAGCCCTGCATCGGGCTCTCTGCTCTCAGCGCAGAGCCTGCTTTGGATTCTCTGTCTCCCTCTCTCTCTCTCTGCCACTCATGCACTCTCTCTCTCTCTCTCAAAAATAAATAAGCATTTAAAAATAAATAAATAAATAAATTATGACTTTCTTAAAAACAGAAAAGCATATGCATTATCATTGTGTATATACTTATGTTTAAAAAAAAATATTATATTGTCACATTTATCCAAGGTAACTAACTTTTCTTTTTTTCAGGCACAAAAGAAAGCTAAAGAATTGAAAACCAAATGCTGTCTAACTATTTTTTTTCCTTCAATATTTATTTCACATAATTTTAACAAATCTGAGGAGGAAAAATAACTAAAATGTGTGTATGTATCATCCAAGTGTATTTGCATATTTTGTTAATCTATTGTCAATTTAAGCGATAAAGGTAACTTAAAACTACATTTAGTGACTAATGTTTTATATTTGTTTCTTCTTCTAGAAACTGCCTGTACATCCAAAGATTATTTATTAATTAAATTAATGATTTGCCTAAGGTTTTGAAGTTAGTTAAAAATCTGGAAATGATAACATAGCTAACACATTAAATGCCTATCATTGTAGCATTGTAAGAATTTCACAAAATTAAACCTTTTGAACAGTCATTTCATTCCATTTAGTTGAATACAATTTTATACATGTAACTTTTTACTTAAAGCAAGTTGTGGAAACAGTGGTAATTTACTTAATTCATAAAACCAAAATAAAAAATTTAAGAAGTTTGAATCATAAGAAATTTAACCCTGGTCTTGAACAAACAAAACTGTTGGGCTGACATTTTTATATGGTAAACTAATTTTTAAAGACTCTCAATCATGACAAAAATTATTCTTTCGTCCTAAAATTAAAGGCCTTTCTTCTCACCTCATAGCGTTATGCAGCCTATTGTGTAGATATACTTTTTTAGTGCCAATAAGAAGAAACATAGTTTAATAACCTTTTCTTTTCTTTTTTTTTTTTTTTTTTAGATACTTTTGACTGCTTGTCTGGACTATTCTTGGGCTGAGCACATAACAACTGAATGCTTCTTTAAAATTATTTAATCTTGGGGCGCCTGGGTGGCACAGTCGGTTAAGCGTCCGACTTCAGCCAGGTCACGATCTCGCGGTCCGTGAGTTCGAGCCCCGCGTCAGGCTCTGGGCCGATGGCTCAGAGCCTGGAGCCTGTTTCCGATTCTGTGTCTCCCTCTCTCTCTGCCCCTCCCCCGTTCATGCTCTGTCTCTCTCTGTCCCAAAAATAAATAAACGTTGAAAAAAAAAAATTAAAAAAAAATAAATAAATAAAATAAAATTATTTAATCTCTAAAGTTTGCCAAGAGAAGGAAAAAGAAGAAGAGGAAAGAGAGGGAAGGGGAGGGAAGGGGAGGGAAGGGGAGGGAAGGGAAGGGAAGGGAAGGGAAACATGAGGGAGCCAGCTTCAGACAAATGTGAAACTGTTCCTGTAAAACTGATTATGATCCCTCTGTGAGGAGGGGGAAGAAAGTTTAGATAGAGAAGAATAAATGTTACCTATATATGCACAAAAGAGAGTGATACATAGTTGATTTGGATGTAACTTGACTCCTTGACAACTCTATTGAGCCATAAATTAAAACGTGAGGTCTCATTCATTCCTGAAGCACAAAAAATAAAGAAGGGTGTCTCTAAGCTTAAACAAAATTTTCTCTCTTTTAGACAAGTCAATCTCCTTAAGAAGCTTTCTTTCTTTTTTTGTTCTGAGGTACTTCTCAAATGAACAACCTCATTCGTGTCAAAATTTCCCCAAATTGGCCACCGCATTCCCAATTGTCCCTGGTGAAATTGTGCCAGTTAGAAAGTTAAGGGTGCACGTTAGCGTTTAAGGAGAAAACATGAAGGCAACAGGTGTCTCTTGGAAGACATGTGGTTTCATGTTGAGAAAGCCCCCCAAAGATGGAACGGTCTGTAAGAATAAAACCTGGTTAGCTTTGTGTCTCTGGAACCAGGCCAAAGCCCAATTCTTGCTAATCCAGAGCTGACCAGAATTTCCCGATTTGGTGCAGACAAAATTAAACAGCGCAAATCTGTGACTACACTAAAAATCATCGAATTGTACACTTTAAATAAGTCAATTGTATAGTATGTGAAGCATATCTCAAGAAAGCTGCTATGAAAAAAGTTTTCCAAAGGACTATTATATTTGGAAAGCACAAAAACATTGAAACGGTTATGTTGTTTTTATACTAGGGGGAAACTGGAAATAATACAATTGTATGTTAACAAGAGAATAGTTAAATACATTAGGGTAAAATTGTATGGTGGAATATTAGCTAGTCATTAAAAATGTTTTTAAGTAATACTTAACAAAGAAAGGGCTCACAGTAGAGTCTTAGTGTAAGAGCAGGATAAAAAGTGTGAATTCAGCATAATTTTACAAGGAAATCTCATTAAGGGAAAACCGCATATAGAAATAAACCCTGAATGGAAAGACAACAGCATAATTGTGTTTATGAATGATGGACTGTGGGTAATTTAAACTTTTTTCGTTGTTCTGTCTCTATCATTTCCAGTGAAAATGAATTTTTATTGCTTTTATAATCGGGAAACAAAATGTTGTAAAACAAAAATGGCTATGGGGAACTAAAACAAGGTTTTTATATTGATTTGAGTGTACAACAGAGTAACATAGCACTAAAGTTCCAAGTACAGGGTCACCATATGAATTTGGTTAAGTGAAGGAAGAGACTATTGAAAACAAGGATCCAAGTAATTACTTTTTCCTTTCAATTGTTCGAAATACTGCTGCCAAATCATCTCAGATTACTCCAGCTAGGCTCAGAGCAAACCCACCTCTTGAGTTCAACACGACATTGACCCTCTTCTTTCCCTACATACAGCCCTCTCATTTGTACATTTCCTTACTTCAGCTCCCCACTTCTCCTCACTTCACCTCGGGATTTTCCTGCTATGTATCTGCTATCCTTCAAATAAATACTTCATGTAAGCTTACAATAGCTTGTGTGTACTGGCATTGTACTTGATTCAGTTCAGTGCCAATCAAATACCTCTTCAGTGGCCCCGCCAGGTTTTCTGAATCATCCATGCTATATCCCTATCCCATAGGCAATGACAGAAGAAACCTGATGCACACACTTTGGATAATGTTGTGGTAGGTCTTGCTTCTCAACACCTCAGTGTCAGTTGTTTGGACTGTAAACTGATGCAAACTGATGTAAACTGATGGTGTAAACCTCTTTCCTTCCAGCTGTGTAGGATGGTTTAATCTACCTCATGGATACCACATTCATTCATTCATTCATTCATTCATTCATTCATTCATATATATGGGCTATTGTCTCCTGGGCTCAAGAGGTTCACCCAACCCCAAACCACCAACGAGGTAACCAGTTCCTTCTGATTCACCAAATCTTTCCCCAGCTCAAACCCCACCTCCTCACCAAGTATTCTCTGCTTGCCACCATCCTGTTCACTTCTGCTTTTTCCAGTCTTTTGAGGATACTTTTTCTTTTCTTTTTTTTTTAAGGGAAAATTTTCTTCCCTTGTTTTTAAGAAAAATTTTAATGTTTATTTTATTTTTGAGAGTGTGTGTGTGTGTGTGTGTGTGTGTGTGTGTGTGAGCAGGGGAGGGGCAGAGAGAGAGAGGAGACAGACTTGGAAGCAGGCTCCAGGCTGAGCTGTCAGCACAGAGCCCAACGCGGCGCTCGAACCCACAAACCATGAGATCATGACCTGAGCTCAAGTCAGATCCTCAACCAACGGAGCCACCCAGGCGCCCCGAGGATCCTTTTTCATTAAAAAAAAATTTTTTTTTAATGTTTATTTATTTTTGAGAGAGAGAGAGAGAGTCAGAGCGTGAGTAGGGAGGGGCAGAGAGAGGGAGACACAGAATCCGAAGCAGGCTCCAGGCTCCGAGCTGTCAGCACAGAGCCCAACGTGGGGCTAGAACCCACAAACCGCGAGATTATGGCCTGAGCCCAGGTGGGACGCTAGACCAACTGAGCCACCCAGGCACCCCTCCTTTTTCATTTTACAATTATTACACAGCACACAATAATGTCCTTATAATGTGTCTTTTCTCTAATTGTCAGTGTCAGGGGATGTTGTGGTCAGTTTTGCTGTGTTTTTCATTCCTTTACTTCTGGCTTAAACGGACCCTTTGTGCAATATGAAAAGAGAGAGGGCAGATTTTTAGTTACTGGCTGTGATATGGATCTGTATCAGAATGGCTGCCTCTGTCTGGTAGGTACTGACTCCAAACAGAATAAATCATCAGTTCACATTTAATGCTTTTTCAAAGAAGATGACTTAATTTTTTTAATGTTTGTTTAGTTTTTAGAAAGAGAGACAGAGCGTGAGCAGGGGAGGGGCAGAGAGAGAGAGAGGGAGACACAGCATCTGAAGCAGGTTCCAGGCTCTGAGCTGTCAGCACAGAGCCTGATGGCCCAATGTAGGGCTTGAACTCACGAACTGTGAGATCATGACCTGGGCTAAAGTTGGATGCTTAACCAACTGAGCCCCCTAGGTGCCTCTTATACTATCTGGGTCACAGTCTTCCTGTGTGATCCTCACGTGTGGTGTCTTTGTTTTTAACTTCATGGGTCCTGACCAAACCATGGCCAACTACCCCTCAAACTTCTCTTCCTTTCAATTGCCCTTAAAATAAGTGATCTGCAAAGCTCTGCCCAGTGTTTTTCTTTTTCCTCTGTACATACTTGTTCTTTCTCTGTGGTCTTACCAATGCCCATTAAATTCTTACCTCCACCAGTGTTGGCCTTGACCTGGACCCACCTATGAGCTTCTCCCCACACCAATCTATGATAGAGGGGGTCCAGCTCACCTGTGAGATAAGGTGAGTTTGAAGCGGGTCCTGCCTTCACTGCAGACCCAAAGGATTGAGTAGGTCATTACAACCTGGGTACTGGGAACACACCATCAGCCCAGCCATCTCTTATCCATCTCTACTAGGAAGGCCAAGTTCTTTGGTGCCCAGAATTTGCTGCTTTCCTGGGATGCAGATAAATAGCTTGGAGTGTCCAAGCCTACAGTCCAGGCTTGCATTCCAGTCAGCAGGTGAGAATTTATTCCTACCAGCTTTATTTCTTTTTCCCAAACTTCTTCCCCTTGTCTTTGATATATTTCACCAGGAGCTGGGAATTCTAGTTTCTGAACTGGGGTTTCCACTGTCTCTACTCCAGCTGCCACATGCTCATTCTAGGTGGGGGTCAGTGTCTCCTCCCTCTGTTGGATTTTATGTGTGATCGAATGAAAGAACAAGATCTTTCTTCCCAAGTATTTACTCAGCTCCCTTATTCTTGCTCCTTCCAACCTCTCTGTTCCCGCTTCCGGTATGCCAAATGGCTGTGTGGTCCGCAATCATTCTGCAATCCACAAGACTCTCCCCTCTATGCAGCTTACCTTGAAATGTATACCCCAACCCAGACCTTTCTCCCCAACTCAGCCTGACTAATTTTCCACTGGCTCTCCTGCTGGACGTTTCACTGACATCTCAGCTCGTGCTTGGCACATATAAGCCAAATCGTATTCTTCCTGTTAACTAATTCCTCCCTTCTTGCTTCTCTACTTTGGTTAATGGCACCTTCATTTCCCAGTTACACAAAGCCTCCCAGACCCTCATGTTCCCAATCTTCAAATCAATTGTTAGACCTTGTAGATTCAATTTCTTGAAAGAAGTTGAGATGCAGTATAGAGTAGTGGTTACTGTCAAACCAGAATTCCCAGTTCCATTACATAATATCTGTGTACCCTTAGGGCAGTGATTTAATCTCTGTGCCTCAGTTGTCCCATTTGTCAGGTGGGAATAGTAATGGTCCCTATATTACAAAATAGTCATGAGTTTACATTTGCTAAAGCACTCGAAAGAACACTAGGTGCATTGTGTCACCTGTCTACTATTTTTATCTCTTCCACCCAGAGCCTTCCAATTCCACCATGGCCTGCACTTCATTCTCACCCTGAGTGCCCTAGTTCAGATCTTCACTGAAGCTCTCCCTTAGCTCCTAATTGTTCCTCTCTCTCCTAGCTATTCTTGCTGCGTCCTAGATAGAGCTTCCTAAAGAACAGCTTTGGTCACCCGCCACATTTTCCCATAACCTCTGCTACCCAGTTGCCACCATTTCTCACCAGAATGACTGAAATAGTTCCCCATCTGGTTGCGTTGAATCTACTTGTGTTTTTCTAATCACCTCCATACTCTTGTCACATCTGGTCTTGTCACGTCTCTGTTTAAAACACTTCAGTGGACTCCCTGTGCTCCTGGAATAATTGTAGTCACAGACTTGCTACTCAAAGTGTGTCCCTGGAGCTTGTTAGAAATGCAGATTCTTGGTTCCCATCCCAGACCTACTGGCGTCTGAATCTGCATTTTAACAAGATCGCCATTAAATTTTGAGAAGCCTTGTTCTTCAAGGCCCCAGATGGTCTGGCCTTCTTTCTTCAACAGCCTCCCCCTCCTCTACTTCTCTCCCTGCTCACTGTGCCTCATTGTGTTCTGGCCTATCTGGTCTCCATTAGGTCCCTCCAATGTCTCAGGCTCCTCCTCACCACAGGGCCTGGTATCTGTGCTTCCCACAACCTGGGATGCTCTGCCCATTATCTTTTGTTTTTGTCTGGCTAGTTCCTTCAGGCCTCAGCTCAACTGTCATTCTCTCAAAGAAGTCCTTCTTGACTCCTAAGACCAGGCCAGATCGCCTTATTATTCAGTTGCACAGCATTTTGTGCTTTTCCTCTAGAACACTGAATGTAATTTGTAATTATATATTTATTTGTGTGAATATTTAATGAATGTGCATCTCTCCCCCTAGACCACAACTCTATGAAGACAGAAACCACGTTTATTTTGCTCATCTTTGTAGTCCTCAGAATCTAGTATGGTGCCTGGGATATTATAAGTACTTAATAACCACCTTTGTTCATTCATTTAACAGATATTTATTGTGCACCTACTATATGCCATTCACTAGATGCTGGATATATAGATGCTGGATATTAAGGAGGAAAGCCAGGGGTGCCTGGTGGCTTGTTCAGTTAAGCTTCTGACTTCGGCTCAGGTCATGATCTCACGGTTTGTGAATTCGAGCCCCACGTCAGGCTCTGTGCTGATAGCTCAGAGCCTGGAGCCTGCTTTGGATTGTATGCCTCCCTCTGTCTCTGCCCCTCCTCCACTCACACTATGTCTCTTTCTCAAAAGTAAATAAATATTAAAAAGAAAAAGGAAAACCACACAGTTTCTGCTCTCATTACAGTTTAGTAGGGGGAAACAGGCAATCAAATAATCACAAATAAATATAATATTACAATGAGGTAAATACTATGCAGCAAAGGTACAGAATGCCATGAACATTCAGGAAGGCTGGTCAGAGATGTTTTCCAACTGCCACTACTGAATATAAAAACCATAAAATTCAACATGTATTTTTCTTTTATAGAACAGCTTTAGTGAGATTTAATTCACATAGCATACGATTCACTCATTTAAACTGTACCTGTCAATGGCCTCTAGCATATTCATAGAGTTGTACAATCATCACCACAAGTTTTAAAATGTTTTCATTTCCTCAAAGAAACCCTTCTGCCTTTAGCCATCACTCCCATCCTCCCCAGCCCTTCACAACCACGAATCTACTTCCTGGCTCTATAAATTTGTCAATTCTGGACATTTCATGTAAATGAGATCACCTAAAATGTGACTTTTTGTGACTGGCTTCTTTCACTTAGCATAATATTTTCTTTCTTTTTTTCTCTTTTATTTCCGAGACAGGGAGTGTGTGTGTGAGCAGGGGAGAGGAGTAGGAGGGGGGAAAGAGAGAGAGGAAGAGGGAGAGAGAGAGAATCTCAAACACTTTTTATGTTCAACACAGAGCCTGACGCGGGGCTCGCTGCCATGACCCTGGGATCATGACCTGAGTCAAAGTCAGGAGTTCAACACTCAACCGACTGAGCCACCCTGGCACCCCAGCATAATATATTCAAAGTCTATCTATGCTGTATCATTTATAAACACCCCATTTCTTTTTGTTGCTAAATAATATTCCATTGTACCATGTATTTTTCTTAGCACGTCCAGAAACCGGATGCCATTCCACTGTATTCACCATAGCCAAACAAATTCAGTCATGTTTCTAGAAAAAGGTGACAGTAAGTAAATGTTGGCTGAAATTTACAAGGGTGGCAGCCATGTGTAGAAAGCTTCTTTTCATGAGTGACTTTATTCACTGAGCTCTCTTAGTCTGTTTAGTATTCTGACTCACAAACGGAAGTGATTCTATTTTGGCATTCTTTCTCTCGCACTTAGTTCTTTGGTCTCTACTGACTTGCTGCGTTAAATTATGCAAGTTACTTAAACTCTGTTTATTTAACTCCTGCATGCTCTGTAAAATGAGCCCAGTCCAGCCTGTTTGTTGGCCAAAACTGTTTGGAGACAATTTTTCATGTGATATGCATCATCAGCTCCCACAGAAGGCAAAAGGAATTTGATGTGTGGGGGTAGTCTGGGATCCAGTCCAAAATTAGTGCTCATCTGGAAGAAATATGGAAGTTTGATACTTGCTCACTGGCCTTTTAGTTGTACTCACTTATTGCTTTCCCTCTAAGGAAGTTTGTAAATCTTTATCTCTTATGCATTTTCTATATAAGGTGAGATAAGATTTAAAAAAAAAAAATGATGGTAATGGAAAAAGCCCTCTGACATTCTTAATTGGCCAGCTGTGAACCAAAGAGAGTAATTTGTCTCACCTCACTTTATGACCTGCAGAAGGATTACCCATGGTATTTATATTCTAATTTTCTCCCTTGAGATTGTCCTTGCCAGACCCCATCTTGGGATGTAAAATCCAATTAGATTAAAATTATCACTCATCTTCTTACCCAATGCTCTGTGCTGGGTGCGGAGGAGGCTGCAAAAAGGAAGAAAATGAATCCTTCTTTCAAAGAGCTCACAGTCTAATGGAGAGATAAGGAGCGGTACCTAAGGCAGAATGAGCTAAGTGCCAAGGGGAGTAAAAACCTAAATGCCCAGGGAACAGAAACAAGAGAAGGGATTATTGCTAGGAGTAACAGTCATGGTTATGTGGAGAAGATAATCCGAGTTGTGTCTTAGAGAACAGTTAGAACTTTTAAAGGGGACATAGGAAATAGTAGGTCAACTTTCCAAATGGACTTCCCTGCGGTGGGGGAATTGCACAGCAAGACTCTGGTGTGAAGGGCAGTTGTGAAAAATAAACCTGAAAAAGTAGGTTGTAGGCATCGAATACTGGCCTGGGAAGTCTGTTCTTGATAATTTAAGCGAAAGAAAGTCAACGAAGGTCTTTGGCAGGGTGTACCTCAAAAGTGCACTTGAGGACAGGCAACCTGGCAAGAGGGCGAAGGACGGATTGGCAAGAGGAGAGACTTCAGGCTGGGAGACCAAACCGGTGGATGCTGAGCCGAGGTAGGGAGGACGGAACGGAGGTGACAACCTCTGAGCTGTAGGTATGTTGAAAACTAGGGGCAGACAGAATAGGACACAACTCCCTCCAGAGGTAGGGCCTAGGAGGAGTCAAAGTCGTAGCCACACCCTCAAGTGACGTCAGGCGGCCGGCTGCGCATCCGATTGGCTACTCTGGCCTCCAGTCCTAGGAGAAGGCGGTGCCCTGCCCCGGCCCTCTCCAGGCTTGGAGCGAGGCTGGCACCCGCGGAGAGTCCCGGCAGCCCCGCGCCAGGCGCGGCCAGGACTTCGGGCTCTGCAGCCAGGGTCCCGCAGCAGAGGTAGGCAGATGGAGAGGGCCCGGAGCTAAGGGGCGAGCCCAGCGGCTCGGATGCCCGGGATCCCGCCCCCTCGTGAGCGCGCCGTCCCGGGGGGCTTGCCGGGCGGCGGTTGGGGGCGGCGGGCAGAGCCGGCGGGCGGGGACCAGGGCGGTGGAGCCGGCTGGAGGAGGATGGAGCGGGACTCGCCCCCGCGCCTGCCGCCGCAGCCCCGGCACTCGGCATCGCCCCCTCGCTGCTTCCAGAACTGGGGTCTCGGCCGAGGTCGGTGGCCGCCGGCTCCTCGCCCCCTGGTCTCCCGTGACATTTTGTTTGAAAACGCGGGGCTAGGTGTGTGGCGCGGCGGGGGCGGTTCTGGGGGGGGCGGGGGGTGTGCAGCCGGCGCCCCCGCGTCCCCGCCCCAGGGGCCCGAGCAGCTAGGGATGCTGCGGCTCGGCCTCGGCTTCCTGGGAGCCGCGCTGTGATCTCTTGGGTGAAACTTCCCAAAAGTTGCAAGAACCATTTTCTGCCCCTCGAGTTGCCGGAATGTCAAAGTGCCCTTAGGTGACCTACTACGAAACGGCGCTGGCCCTGAAGTTATTAGACCACTTTTTAAAAGACGGAACATCCGAGCCCTCGATTTTGATGTGCGAAACTCTGTGCAAAGAGCGAGTTGAACGATTTACGCGTCAGAGCTCTGGTGCTGTGCTACCTGCGGGTCACTGCTCTCTTTGTGAAAATGCCCGTCGCAAACCTCCACCGCACCGCCGCGTGGGTCCCCGAGGAGCTGTGGGGTGGGGAGCACGGCTGCTCCTGGCAGGGCCAGCGATGGGCAGGCGTAGCCCAAGTGGGGCTGGTTGGTGGTCAGGAGCCTTCTTAAACAAGGCAAGCCTCAGTGTGGTCAAGAAAGACATCCTTTCTGCTTTGGAAGAGAAATAGTTACCTGGCCAAGTTAAGCCGTCCCTTAAGAGGAGCGAATTAAAGAATGTGAGTGGCTAACCCTGAGCTTCATCAGGATAAGCCTCAATAGATGAATTCTTACTTTTTTTTTTTTTTTCTTTCTCTTTTGGGATTTGGAAGAGAAACAGGAAGTCGGAGATTCGGAGAAAAGAGCATTCACTCCATAATTGTAAACAGTTTATTTTGTGTCAGTAAATATTTCCAAAAGTCATGGGGGTGGGGGGTGGCTTTTGGAAAACCAAGATTTTTTTTCCCGTGCACCGCAGTGAAGATAGGTTACTTTAAAATTCAAAATCTAGAAATGTTATTTATTTAGCAAGTGGTTATACCTCCCAAAGCTGTACAGTTCTATAAAATCAATGGTAATGGAAAAGAATGGTGGATGTTGTTCAAAGTTCGAATCTTTACTCAAGATGGTGCATTAACACAACAGTTACTTTATACTAACTGAAATTACAGAATGAAATGAGGAAATCAGGTGTCTAGACCTCTTGGTGGACCATTAGCCAGCCAATCTGTAGTTTTGAATTTTTTTAAATTATGATCCTATTAGTAGGGAATGTAGACATTAGATGCCAATTCAGTAATATTATTAAGGTTCTGCTACTTCGTTGTAAAATATGTAATTAGCATAACTAAAGACATAAGTAGGTGTGTTTAATTTGGAATTTATTTATCATGTCATTTTCATAGCAAAGTAGTCTTGGGTAAGATATGTATGAACTTGCCATATTTGAGGTTAGTTTGCATTTACCTCTAAATTATTTGAGTTAACGGTAGAATTCTTGGCAGGGATAACTACAAACAATGGATCATTAAATTTGTAAATGTTGAGTTAATATACATCCACACAAATTGTTACTTTTAAAAAAATCATTTTTATTCTTTAATTTTGGAGTGGGGAAGATCTTTCTAAAGTACAAAACAAAACTCAGATTGCATGAAGAAAATGATTGTTACACTTTACCACATTTAAATAAATTTTTTTTCTTTGTGTGCATCACAAACAAGTTTTAAAAGACAACAAATGTATGGGGAACAATTGTGCAAGTAAATGTGTAATAAGAATATTTGTATCTGCATTACTTCTTGTTAAAATTTTTATTTACTTTTATTTGAATAAAGTTGACACAATGTTACATTAGTTTCAGGTGTACAACATTGTGATTCAACAGCTCTATAAAACTGTTATTTTTCTTTACTCATTTGTAAATAATTGCTCTTTTTAAAATTGAAGTATAATTAGTGAACCATAAAATTTACTTCTTTAAAGTGTACATATCAGCGACTTTTAGTATATTCACAAGGTTGTGCAACTATCAGCACTAATTCTAGAATAATTTTGATCATTCAAAAAAGAAACCCCAAACTATTAGCTGTTGATTACCATTGCCCTTTCTTCACAGCCTTTGGCAACCACTAACTTACTTTCTGTCTCTTTGGATTTACCTGTTTTGTGTAAATGGAATCATACAATATGTGGCCTTTTATTCAGGCTTCTTTCACTTGGCATCTAGGATAATTGTCACAGCATGTATTAGTACTTTATTCCTTTTTTGTGGCTGCATAATATTCCTTTGTACAGATATACCACATTTTGTTTATCCATTCCTCTGATGATGGACACTTGGATTGTTTCCACTTTTTGGCTATTTGAATAATGCTGCTGTGAACATTTGTGTATAAGTTTTGGTGTGAACTTATGTATTCAGTTCTCTCGGGTATATAGTTAGTTAGCATTGGAGTTGCTGGCTCATATGGTAACTTTATGTTAAAACGTTTGAGGAACTGTTAAACTATTTTCCAAAGCAGCTATACCATTTTTACATTCCCAATAGCAAAGTATGAGGGTTCTAATTTCTCACATCCTCACTCACACTTGTTATTATGGCTTTATTATTTTAAACATCCTGTTTGGTTGCAGTGGTTGTCATGATTTTAATTTGCATTTTCACTTATAGCTAATGATGTTGAACATATTTTCATGGCTTTTTGGCCATTGTATACCTTCTTTAGAGAACTGTCTATTTAGATCCTTTGCCTACTTTTTAATTTTTGTTTTATATTGTTGAGTTGTAAGAGTTCTTTATATATTCTGGATAAAAGTGTCCGATATACATGATTCGCAAATATTTTTCTTCCTTCTGTGGCTTATCTTTTCACTTTCTTGATGGTGTCCTTTGAAATAAAAGTTTTTAATGTTGATTAAGTCCAATTTATCTATTTTCTTTTTCATTACTCGTGTTTTAGATGTCAACTCAAAGAAACTTGACTAATTTAAGGTCACAAGATTTATGCCTATCTTTTGTTCTAAGAGTTTTAGAGCATTGGCTCTTACATTTAGGTCTTCAATCCATCTTGAGTTAGTTTTTGTATATGTTGTGATGGAGGGGTCCAAATTCATTCTTTTGCATGTGGATATCCAGTTGTCTAGCACCATTGTTGAAAAGACTCTTCTTTCCCCATTGAATGATTTTGGTACCCTTGTCAAAAATCAGTTGACTATAGGGGTACCTGGGTGGCTCAGTTGGTTTTGAGCATCTGACTCTTGATTTTGGCTCAGGTCATGATCCCAGGGTTGTAGAATCAAGCCCTGCATCCGGCTCCGTGCTGAGTTGGAGCCTGTTTGGGGACTCTCTCCTCTCTCTCTCTCTCTCTCTCTCTCTCCCTCACTGCCCCTCTCCCCCACTCACATTCTCTTTTTCTTTCAAATTAAAAAAAAAATCAGTTAACTATAAATTTGAGGTTTTATTTCTGGACTCTTAATTTTATTCCACTGATCATATGTCTGTCTTTATGGCAATACCATACAGTTTTGACTACAGAAACTTTGTAGTAATTTTTGAAATTGAGACATAGGAGTCCTACAACTTCTTAAGATTTTTTTGGCTATTCTGGATCCCTTGAATTTCCATATGAATTTAGGATCAGATTGCCATTTTTGCCCAAAAATGCAGTTGGAATTTTGAGAGGGATTGAATTGAATGTATGTATCCATTTGTAAGTATTGGCATCTTCACAATATTAAGTCTTCTAATCCATGAACATGAGATGTCTTTCATTTATTTAGGTTTAATTTCTCTCAGTGTTGTTTTGTGGTTTTCAGAGTGCAAGTTTTGCACTTCTTTTGTTAAATTTATTCCTAAGTGTTTAGTTCTTTTGATGCTATTGTACATAGAATATATTCTTGATTTCATTTTTGATTTTTTTGTTTTTTTGCTAATGCGTAGAAAAACAATTGATATGGTTGATTGTATATTGATCTGGTTTCCTGAAACCTTGCTGAACTCAAGTAGTTCTAATAGATTTTTTGTGAATTCCTTAGAATTTCCTGTCTGCAAGATCATGACATCTGAAAATAGAGATTTGGTTTTCTTTTTTTTTTTTTTCAAGTTTATTTATTTCGAGAGAGAGAGAAAGCATGAGAGAAAGAGAGAGAGAGCATGAGCAGGGGAGGTGCAGAGAGAGAGAGAGAGAGTGAGAGAGAGAGAATCCCAAGTAGGCCCCATGCCATCAGCACGGAGCCTGATGCGGGGTTCAAACTCACAAACCAAGAGATCATGACCCAAGATGAAACCAAGAGTTGGATGCTTAACTGTCTGAGCCACCCAGGCGTGCCTAGGTTTAGTTTTCAAACTGGATTCTTTTTATTTTATTTTCTGGCCCTGACTAGAACCGCTAGTACAGTGTTGAACAGAAGTGGCAAAGCAGACGTCCTTGTATTATTTCTGGTCTTCGGCAGATCAGTTATTTATTATTAAGTATGATGTTAGCTGTGGGCTTTTCCTAAGTGCTTTTTATCAGGCTGAAGAAGTTCCCTTCTATTGCTAGCTTATTGAATGTTTTTATTATGAAAGGGTGTTGAATTTTGTCAGATTTTTTTTCCTACATTGATTGAAATGATCATGTGGTTTTGGTCTGTTAGTCTATTAATATGGTTCACTGTATTGATTGATTTTTATCTGTTGAAAAATATCTGCCTTTTTTTTTTTGCCTTTATGCTATTTTTAAAACTGTAGACATTTTCAGTAGAACATACACAAGTTATTTTAATTGTAGGGAAACTTACCAGCATGAATTAGACTCTTCTTGCTTAACAATGTTTCTACATTTCTCTGCAAGGTACAAGTGATTCAAGACTTAACAGTGCTTGTTTCAGGACAGCTTTTTATTTTATAATTTTTAGTCCATATGTTTTTTTCCTTGTCCATTCTAAAGCTAAGGAGGAAAGAACTGAAGTAGCAGAATTGAGAAAAAGCTTGCGACTGACAAAGTGCATGGTCTACTCGTAAATCATTGACAGTAAATGCTAATGTGGGTGATAAGTGTCATTAACAAGGCTAATATCCTTAGGAAAAAACAGACAACAATGGTATGAGGCTTCTATAAAAACAAAGAAATTAAAAGAGAATGATGTCCAGTTTTACAATTATAAGTTTCCCTTGAATTATGGCCAGAACTTAGGAGCATGTGGAGGCTTTGAGATGGTTGGGGTGCTCAATAAAGTTGTAGCCTTTGTAGAGCAACTCTGCTTTTATTTATTCCTAAGTTATTGAATGATAATGTCAGTATGAATATGAAAATTGGTTTAAGCATAAAACAATATTTATACTAGGAAAATAGTCTTCTGTGGGTTTTTAGCAACACAAAGTTTTTAAAAACTGGTATAGGATGAGGAAGTGTTGTATTACACTCAATAGTGAGAAAATCAACTTGGATAATATGTGAGGGAGACATATTTTTAGAAAATGAAGGAATAGTACACTTCAACTGCAGATCTATCCTGGGGTTCTGAGAGTTTTGCTCTCACGTATATGCCGAGACCAGGGCTTGGCTCCTTGAGATCCATTCCTAATACAGATTTCATTTGTTCATAGCAAGGGCAATTCAGAAATGTATCATCAGGCCATTTATTCAAATGACCTGGTGAAACATTAACATTTAAAACATTGTTTATGAATCTCAGAACCAGAAAAAATGAGTCCTTTTTTGCACTTCAAAATTTCTAGACCAGTTCCCCTGGTGGAGTGCAGTGCTTCTCCCTGGGATTAATCTCCCCAAAGGAAAGCTAATATTATGGGAAACACTGATTCCAGATGTACTTAATGTAGGTGATTACAAATTCATATTTATATCTTTTCTCTTCTTGGACCAAAAAAAAAAAATATTATACAAATGTATCCAAGGTCATAATACTTTGCCTGGTTAAATATGCCAAAGGATTTTTGGCTTAAAAGAGATTTTAGATCTAGGATTTAGATTTAGATTTTAGATTTTAGGATGATGATAAGTAATAATTGTAATGTAAATCTAACTTATAATTGTAGCACTGGTAATGAAGTTTCTTAAACCTAAGAAACTATCATGGTACCAATTGAATCAAATTGTAATAGTTCTGTAAACCTAGGAGTGGGGTAAAATTTTGAGCTGGAAGATTAAAACAATGTTTTATCTATTGGGCAGAGCTAAAATAATACTACTTCTCTGTGTTCAGATGGTGCTATTATACTGTCCATAGTGCTATTAAAAATAACAGTATTTAATTTGTTCCTCACAACGTACTCATGAAGAACAATGGTTTGTTACTATCAGTGTCCTGCTTTTTCTAGATTGGATAATCTGAGACACGGAAAGGATATGTTATATATAAAGACTGAATAACACACTGGGCCTCCAACCCTGACCTCTATCTCCCACTAAGTTTCTTCCATGAGCTATATAACCAGTTATGGAATTTGTCTTAGAATTCAAAAATTTGTATGTGGATGACATCATTAGATGGTAACGTGAATATGTATACAGGATGACGTAATGAATTATCCTGAATGCTCATGGGTTATATGCCATTTATGCTTTCTTTTCTAGAATAAATATGGCAGAGCTTACTGAGACAGAAGGACCAGTAGATTGGAAAGAACGATGTGTGGCTCTGGAGTCCCAGCTCATGAAATTTAGAGTTCAAGCAAGTAAGATAAGAGAGCTTTTAGCTGAGAAGGTATGATTTTCTCTCCAACCTTTGTTACTAAACATCACCTGTTTGGGGCATATTTCATTTACATTAAATAATTGCAGTACTTTTGGGGGGTAAACATTTTTAAAATAAAGAACATATTTAACTTTTTGTCAGGGCTTTAAAGCTATTTTTGAAATATTCTTTTGCCAATTTTTAGAGGGAATGGAACATTAAGCCAAAACACTTTTCTTTGCAGAACTAGTGGAATATGTAAGAGTTGTGTGTATTTGATGAATGTGGAGTTCATTCATTCCCTATAGAAAAGCTATAATTTATTTGATTTTACTAGAGGAGTGTGACAGCATTTTAATTTGCTAAATGTTTAAGAAAATCATGTTTAAAGTGGTTATAGAAGAATGTTCCCTATGGATAGTAACACATGTTTATAGTGTATTTGAAAGTATGCACCCATTTAAGAATTTGTATTGACTTAACCCTATATTGCTAAACTATTGCCTGGGCTGGAATTGAGTTTAATATAATTACATGCTTCTCTTAATAGTTCTAGTCATGTAATTAAAATTTCATCTATGTCACAGGAATTTTTTTTGCATATATGTATATAAAATCCATGGATTAATTCATTCATGTGTTCATTCATTCAACAAATATTCACTGAGGGCTCATTTTGTGCCAGGCACTCTTCTGAATGCTAAAATTACATCTGTGAACAAGAAAACTCATATTCCTGTTTGCAGGGAATCTGGATTCTAGACCTGTAGTGTCCAATATAGCAACCACTAGCCATAAACAACCACTGAGCACTTGAAATGAGGCTAGGACAAATTGAGGTGTGTTAGAAATGTAAAATACACCTGGATTTCAAAGATTTAGTATGAAAAAAAGAATGTGAAATGTCTTAGCAATAATTTTTATATTGGTTACATGCTGAAATAACGTTTTGTATATTAGATTAAATAGAAAATATTAAAATTAATGACATCTATTTCTTTTTACTTTTATATTTATTTCTTTTTTTAAGAGTTATTTACTTTTTGGGGTGCCTGGGTGGCTCAGTCGGTTAAGCATTCAACTTTGGCTCAGGTCATGATCTCGTGGTTTGTGAGTTCGAGCCCCGCATCAGGCTCTGTGCTGACAGCTCAGAGCCTGGAGCCTGCTTCGGATTCTGTGTCTCCCTCTCTCTCTGTCCCTCCCCTGCGCACACTCTGTCTCTCTCTGTCTCAAAAATAAATAAACGGTAAAAAAATTTTTAAAAAGAATTGTTTATTTATTTGTAACATATACAAAAATTTAATTCCAGTGCAGTTGAATAATTTCTAGTGTACAATATAGTAATCCAATGGTTCCATACTTTACTCAGTGCCCACCGAGACAAGTACACTCCTAATCCCCTTCACTTATTTTATTCACTCACCCACCCACTTCCCCTCTGTTTGTTCTCTATAGTTAAGAGTATGTGTGTGTGTGTGTGTGTGTGTGTGTGTGTGTCTTTTTTTCTTTGTTCATTTGTTTTGCTTTTTAAATTCCATATATGAGTGAAATCATATGGTATTTGTTTTTCTCTGACTGGCTAATTTCACCTAGCATACTATCTTCCAGATCCATCCATGTTGTTGCAAATGGCAAGATTTCAATCCTTTTTATGGCTGAATAATATTTCATTGTATATGCATACGACATCTTTTATATCCATTCATCTATTGATGGACACTTGGGCTGCTTCCATAGTTTGGCTTTTGTAAATAATGCTGCAATAAACATACGGATGCATATATCACTTTGAATTCATGTTTTCATATTCTGTAAGGTAAATACCCCGTAGTGAGATTATTGGGTCATAGGATAGTCCTATTTTTAATTTTTTAAGGACTCTCCATACTGTTTTCCACAGTGGCTGCACCAGTTGCATTTCCATCAACAGTGCACAAGGATTCCTTTTTCTCCACATCCTTGCCAATGCTTGTTGTTTCATATGGTTTTGGTTTTAGCCATTCTGATATGATGACTCACATTATATTTCTATTTGACAGTGATGTCTAGATGGTTAGATAAATGATATTACTGGTCATCCATAACTAATCAGAAGAACTTACAGGTGGTTTCTTAAACACTTGTCTGCATTATCCTTTGAGACAGAGACTGGTAAATGCATCACATCTTCAAAAAAGATCTTTAGGCACCTGGATAGATCAGTTGGTTAAGTGGTTAAGATCAGCCTTGATTTCGGCTCAGGTCATGATCTCACCTTTGTGAGATAGAGCCCCAAGTCAGGCTCCAGGCTGGGCATGGGGCCTGCTTAAGATTCTCTCTCTCGCTTGCCCTCTGCCCCTCCCCTACTCATGCATACTCTCACCCTCTCTCAAAGAAACACAAAAAAACCAAAACCAAAACAAACAAACAAAAACCTTAAAAAAAGATGTTAAATCTTCCTTCCATCGCTGGCTGAGAATCTCTTTTTGTTGTTTTTTTTTAAGATTTTATTTTTGTAAGTAATCCCTGCACCCAATGTGGAGCTCGAACTCACAACTCCGAGATCAAGAGTTGCATGCTTCACCAACTGAGCCAGCCAGGCGCCCGCTGAGAATCTCTTAGCACAGAAGTTTTTTGGTTTTTTGGTATTTTGTTTTTGGCACAGAAGTATTCTAATAAAATTCAGGAAAACATCATTCAGGTTAAACTTTCATATATATATCATCTTAAATTTTTGTGCTTCAACATCTTTTAGGTGGAAAGATTAAAATTATTCTATTCACTTTGGGTCAAAGGACGACCGAGTAATGCTTTGTGGAGTAAATCTCCAGTATCAATTTGCTTTATTTACCACTATTAGAATAAAAATTATAATCTGAAAAAAAATTCCAGTTTGAATATCTCCCAAGTTAGGGAAGCTTATTCTAACTCAAAGTTAGTGACTCATGCTTAGTCTTTTGTTCCTCTCTCTATGAAAATCATTTCCCAGACTGTGCTGATTTATTTAGTATTTTCCGCAATCCCAGCCACACCATACAGTGATTTTGTTAAGATCACGAATTATATCCTTGCTGCTAAACCTCATGGACACTTTCCAGGTGTTGTCTTATTGGCCTTTTAGCAATTAGCCCACTGTTGACCACAGCCTCCTTAAAGTTTTCTTGATTCCCTTGACTTCTGTATTCTCTGGGTTTCTTTGTAGACTAAACAGGAGTTATGTTTATTTGGGTTTTAATGAACTGACCTTTAAGTTCTAATTTTATGGCAACATTTGTCCTTTAGAAGGCATGTTGCAACAAATTTCTTTATGAGTGCCCGTTTTTCAAATTTTAAAAGTGTCATGGTTTCTGTAAGTACATTTACATACAGATTTTTGGTTGTTAGTTTATGTTATTAGGGTTTGTTTTTTCTTTGTCAGTGAATGAATATTGAGAGGAATATTATTTCAAAATTGCTCTTGTAGTCATGGTTTCTTTCTCTCCTCTTCTTCCTTCTTCGTCTTCTGTATTTTTTATCTGTGACTTAGATCCCATGACAGATCTAGGAGATGGAATTATTCAGATGTGTTTTATACAGTGGAAAGTGGACAAGTATGCCAAGTTACTCATGGTTTCCCCGTAAATATATTCAACACTAAAATGGGAATAATGTTTTTCACGATATTTTCCGTTCTATTACATTACAAAATATTTTTCTCTGGATTAAAAATTATTTTTGGTACCCCACCTATGTTCTAATAAAAATACCAAATATTTATTGATGTATTATGTGCTAAGCACTTTATAAGTATAATTTATTTAATTCTTATAACAAGCTGTGAAGTAAGACATTTTATTGTTCCCATTTTACAGATTGGGAAACTGATGCTTACCGTGTCCTAGGCAATCTTTATACACACATTGTTAGTGCCATATATATATATATATATATATATATATACACATACATATATATATGTAGTTAATATATACATCTATTTGTATGTTATAAATTATATATATAGATATATATTAGATATTTATGTAATATATAAGGTGCTTTATATATATTAACTTTTTTAATTCTTATAACAATCCTATGAGGTAAGTACTAATATTATCTTTTTTTTATCCAAGAGGAAACTTAGGTGCATAGAAGTTACTTAACTTGCCCAAGTTTGTGCTGAAAAGTGAGTGATGGAGACAACGGAAACTGAGTATTCTGCAATTAGTGGCTGAATGTTTAGCCACTGCCCTATATGGCCTCTCTAATCTGGCTTTATTACCATTCTGATATACTTAGCCACTCATCTATTCTGTCTTCTCCTCAACATGCAACATTTAAATCCATCTCTGCTAGAAAGCAGGTATCTGTGTGTGTTAGGATGTGTGTATGTGTGTAGTAATAACAATTTACATAGCACTACATATTTTTAAAGCAAACCCTATTGCATTGCTTCCACATGCCAACTTGAGTCAAATGTTGCATTCCAGAGGCCAGTCTGGTCCCATCCATAACCTTTGGTTTTGTGTTTGGACCAGTCTGCCCCAAGGTTTTCCCGAATAGTTCTCCAGACCTTCCCCTCAAATGGATGCAGGCCCAAGACTAAAGATTCTTGAGAGAATACTAATTTGATTCTTCAGCCTTTTGCCAGGAATTCTGGCCAACTTTTCTTTCCTGCAATAGTTCTGGTTCTTAGCTATACGCAGCTTATGCTAGGTGCCAACTATGGTTCTTAAGGTTTCACCACAACCATTAGCTAGTTTAAACCCCACGGTAACTTGGGGCACCTGGGTGGCTCAGTTGGCTAAGTGTCCAACTCTTGATTTCAGCTCCGGTCATGATCTCACGGTTCGTGAGTTCGAACCCCACATCAGGCTTTGCACTGACAATGCGTAGCCTGCTTGGGATTCTCTGTCTCCCTCTCTGTCTCTCTCCTGCTCCCTCCCTCTCTCAAAACTAAATAAGTAAACATTAAAAAAAACAAAACCCACACTCACCCTATAAGGTAACTATTATTATCCCCAATCTCAAGATGTTAACATTAAGAGTATTTGAGGTGTGCCTGGGTGGCTCAGTCAGTTAAACATCCGACTCTTGATTTCGGCTCAGGTCATGATCTCATGGTTCGTGGGACTGAGCCCTGGGTTGGGCTCTGTGCTGACAGCATGGAGCCTGCTTGAGATTCTCTCTCTCCTTCTGACTCTCCCCCGCTCATGTGCACTCTCTTATTCTCTCTCTCAAAATAAATAAATAAACATTTAAAAAAAAGATTGAGAATATTTGAGTAATATGCCCAATATTGTAGAGCTAACAAATAGCAGAGTGGGCATTAAACTTTAGATCTTACATACTTTTTGTGATGCAGCTTGGAGAGTGACTGGAATATAGAAGTAACTCATTATTTTCCTGTATCTTTTTTTTTTAATGTTTATTTATTTTTGAGAGGGAGAGAGAGTACAAGTGGGAGAAGGGCAGAGAGAGAAGGATACACAGAATTTGAAGCAGGCTCCAGGGTTGGAGCTGTCAGTACGGCTCCTGACGTGGGGTTCGAACTCATGAACCATGAGATCACTACCTGAGCCGAAGTCGGATGCCCAACTGACTGAACCACCCAGGTGCCCCATTTTCCTACAACTTTCTTTAATTTTTTTTTTAATGTTTATTTGTTTTTGAAGGAGAGAGAGACAGAGTGTGAGTGGGGGAGGGGCAGAGAAAGAGGAAGACACAGAATCCAAAGGAGGTTCCAGGCTCTGAGCTGTCAGCACAGAGCCCAACGCGGGGCTTGAACTCATGGACTGTGAGATCATGACCTGAGCTGAAGTTGGACGCTTAACTGACTGAGCCACCCAGGCGCCCCTCCTACATCTTTCTTAAGGGACACACTGGCTAAGTGTACAAGGAGGTGACTTAACAAATGTAATTACTGATTAATAGGAGACATCTCTGTCAATTTTTTTAAGGAAAATTTATGAGATGATCTCAAAGTGTTTTTATAGTTAAAGATGGATTTCAATTATATATACTTTATGTTTTTTGGAGATAGAGTAGAAGAATACATGAGATTTTTTTTTTTAAAAGAACTATTTTTGCACCATTTTTTTTTTTCCATCACAATTTCCAAGTAACTTTGAATATTGAAGCTTGTGAAGAAAAAGGCCTTATTGAAGTCTTGGGCAAATACTGCTATAAGTGGGAGAGGTCTTTAGAGGAATTTGAGGAATGGTGTTGGAAATATCTCTAGTATGCCAAATATAAACTCTTCAGGGAAGCTGAGATTTAAGTAGGTTTCCTACTTTACCGTATTACTGGTTAGTGTTCTGAGTTACGGAGGGAAAAGAGAAAGTTTCTTTTTATGTTGAAGTGAATGCTGTTTCCAATGGGTTAGATTTTCAGTAAAAAAAAAAAAAAAAAGGATGAAAATATGAAGAATTTTCCCTTTCGGCATCTTAGGCATCAGCATGGCCCACATAAACTAGTGCTGCTGTCACCTGATACAGCATCACTGTCTGGGATTCCCTGCCATGACTGCCACTTGACCTTCCTTTTGTGTATATGATTCCCATGAGGTGGGCTATGATTCTCTCAAAGGACTGAGGAGTCCCTGGACAGCATAGTATTTGCCTTCATATAATGGTCCAGTACAACATCATGACCATCCTATTTAAATTACACATCCCCTCAGCCACTCTGTTGCCTCACCTAATATTTCTCACTACCTGACAGGAATTATACATATACTAACAATGAGACTTTGCAGGCTAATTTAAATGTCATTTTTTGGAGGGGAGGGGGGGAAATTGACCGAAGATATTATTTATTATAAGAAAATAAAGAAAAATGGTGATAGAGTCTTTCTAACAGTGATGGGTTCTGTTGGGGAAAATCGGGAAGAGATACTTGGTCAGGAATTGCTGTCCACATCGGTGAATGTGAAGGTCCTAAAATATTCTGCCTAAAGTGACCAATCTAGTAAACAAGTGTATTTGTATACGGTGCTTAGAACACTGAGTATTAAGAGTGGTGGTGTTAGGATCCAACATCAGTGACATATTGTCTTTTGCCACTTGCTGCTAGGTTTACTCTGGCTACAGAGGACACTTCTCTGGTATTAAGTCCAAATACTAGGTTTAGAATTTGCTACTGCATTTATTATTAAATAAGTAGCCTGTTTGTAAAAATTGCTATTTTTGTCCAAAGCCTGATATAGGGCAGCAGATTATTTCGTTTCTTTTAGTGACTTGGTGTGGATTGGTTGTGGAATGGACCCAAGGCTTACCTTATAGTCTACATTGTGAAAGTAAAAACTTACTTGAATATTTCCCGCATTGCTTTTGTTTTTTGTATTTTGCTAAGTTATTTTCCAGCCTGAATGGTTATAAAAACGGTCACCCCAAATCAAAGTATTGCCTTTCCTACTACCCTTATGTTTAAACTCATTTTAAAGTGTTGTAAACATTGTTGGATGCACTTAATGTATATTTACTCTATGCAGTGTGAACTGCTCAGTATTTATGATCTGTTATATAGACTGTGGAAACAGAGGGTTTTTTTCCTTTTGTCAAATCTTATCTTTGGTTGTAAATAATTTTTTTGGATAGAGTTGACACTTTCATCTGTTCATTCATTTGCTCAACATACATTTATTGAATTTCTGTTACATGGTATTCATTACTCCTACCTTAATCATTGCTATGTAAGTAAAGAATACACACAAAATCTGGGGGGAGACTTCTTGGCTTACTTACTATCTAGTGGTAGAATTATGTGAGAATCTCAAATTCCAAATTTAGCCTCTCTTGGCTATACCTCTGTCTCTGTGCTTTGTTCTGTGGTATATTCCTTGAGAACATGCAACTTAAAATTGTTCCTGCTATGAATGTTAGTGTGACTTTAAGTTACCAATAAAAGATGCCTAGGTTAAAAGAATAACATACAGAGGTGGGGGCTGCCTGGGGGGCTCAGTTGGTTGAGCATTCGACTCTTGGTTTCCGCTCAGGTCACGATCCCAGGGTCATGGGATCGAGCTCCACATTGGGCTCTGTCCTGACCATGGAGCCTGCTTAGGATTCTGTCTTTCTTTCCATTTGTCCCTTTCCCCCATTTGTGCTCTCGCTCTCTCTAAAAATAAATTAAAAAAAAAAAAGCATAGCATAAAGGGGATAGAAATAAAGACAAATGCTTTCCAACTAAGAATTCTGTGGTTTTATGTATTGGGGACTTATTTTCATATGGTTCTGTATAACGATATGCTGTGTGGAATTTTTAAATACCAAAGAAGCTGTGGTTCAACTCAAAGAGCACTAGGGAGTCAGAACATGAAGGAAGACTCAAATCCCAACCATGTCACTGGCTGGGAGCATAGGCTAATACAAGGCATAGTCATTCTGCACATCAACGTTCTAATCTTCAGGATGAGCATAACAATTTCTGTCTTATGGTGTGGCTGTGAAATGATGTAGTGGGAAGTTTCTGGTTCCTAAGCACTAACTAAAAATTTTTTTAAAGTTCTCTTCTATTCCCCAAATTATTTTTCTTTCCTCTGAGATTATTTCCCACTTTTATGTTTGTTATGTTTTTTTCAGGTTGTAAACTTTTCTCAAATTTCTGATGATTTTTGGTGATCCATTCATATTTAAAAATGGGACATCTGAAAAGTTGACCAGGAATTGTGTGTAAATAGTCAGTGCTGGTCAACTGTCAACCTTTGTTTTAGAGTGAGGGGGTGGGAGACTGCCTATTACACCCTGAACCCATAAATGCCACAGTTGTTGGATTGGTGCCCTCCAAACAATTTTTTCAGTTTTGTAAGAGAAGAAGAATTCCCATTTTCAACAGGAAGTAAATGCTTAGCTGCTGGACATTTGGCACATGGGGATAAGTGAGAAGATTCCAAGGAGTTAGTTGACTCTAAGGTTACATAGTTTCATTAATACCCCCTATTTTTACCCCATCCCCATCACTCCTGATCTAGGTCTTTGCTGGATTCTGTGGGGAAATTAGCTCCCCGGGGAAACGCAGGACCCTCCAGTCCTAATTCTAGACTATGGTTTCTGCTTCATCAAAAACAAGGGGATTAAATGAACATATGCACATTTAATGGTGAGCTTGTCCTTGCACTCCCAACCTTCCTGTCTTACGTAGCTCCTAAAATGCCGGCACAAACATTTATCCTATGCGGGGAGATTAAAAGCCTCTGGAAATCTTATCAGCCCAGGAGGAAAGAGGAAATAATGCTGACAATCAGTGGTTCCCCAACAGAAAGCCCAGCCAGATCATCTAATGTTAAAGTTCATAGTCAATAAGCCCCTTATATGTGCTAAAACATCCAGGCAGCTTTTTAGTCCCTTAACCTTAAATGTAAGCAGGCAGCTCATGAATGACCAGACATCTAAGGAAAGCCTCTAACATGAAAGAGAACAATCAGAAAACAGACCAAAACACAACATTGTTTATGCAGGGAAAAGGAAATTTTATAACAAACAAAAATTTTATAACAAACAATTTTATAACAAACAAAATTTTATAACAAACAAAATCCTATCACTTAATATTCCCAAAGAGAAAAGATACTGCATCCCTGAAACAAGGAATATTCAAGGAATAAATAAGAACTCTTGCAAATTAAAAACATGGTAGAAGAAACAGTAAACTTAATAGGTAGGTTGGAATATAAACTTAAGGTGAATACCTGGGAAGTAGAGCAAAAAATGTTAAAAAGATGGAAAACAAGAGAGAAAAGATTAGAAATGTAAAGAACTAGTCCAGCATGTCCAAGACCTGAATGATAAGAAGTCTCTGGAGTGGACAAAATCAATGAAATGAGGCATGAAAATTTTCCACAATTGAAGGACACAAGATTCTAGATTGAAGGGTCTACCAAGTACCTAGCACAACAGATAAAAATAGTTTCTCCCAAAGACACATCATCATGAGAGTTTACTATAGACCAACGAAAAGATTCTGCAAGCTTCCAGGTGGCGGGAAAACAGGTTATATGTGAACAATCAGGAATTAGAATGGGATTTTTAAGACATGCAAGTTCTCACATAACCTTCTTGAAGAATCTCCAGAAGGATGTGCTCCATTAAAAGGAGAAAGCAAACCAAGAGAAGAAGCCACAGGATTCAGGAAACAGGAAGCCCCAGTGTGGGGAAAAGTGGAGGGACCTTCCAAAGAAGATAGCTGTGTCTTGGCAAGAGGGGTATCAGTCCAGATGAGTGCAGGTCAGAGACTCTGGAAGCAGCTTAAAGAAGATGAAATTGATAGAAAATCAGGCATGAATGAACATCTTGAGAGATGATTTAATTTGGGATTTAGTTCAATAATTAAATTTAATAATTAAATAATTAAGTTCATAGAAAGCTAGATAAATAAAAGAACAAGACCCTTAACTCTAGGGGGAAAAGCTATATAGCATAGGAAAAAGTAACTATGGTTTATTACGTGGTTCATCTCTGGGTATCATCCACAGTCACAGTAACACTAATACTGAACAGTGAATTAACCAAAGGTAAGATGTAAATGTGTTGGAAGAATGGGAGTGTATCTGTGTTGATGGTGAGGAGATCAACGAGCCAAACCCTCATTCTCCTTAAGGGAGTAAGTAGAAAATCACTAAACTAAAAAAAGTCAGCAAAAAAGAAGCATGTTATTTAGATCATGAAAGAAATATAAAGAGAATTGCCAAAAGAGTGTAATTATTTTTATTAGCAAATCTTATGGAACTAGTCGGTACTTTATGTGTATTTATGGCTTTGATAAACATAAAAACAAAAGAAAAATTAAGTCAAATTGTGAAGTAAATGGACTTGTACAGTCTTTTGAGGGGAAATCTTCATAATAGAATGTTTCCATGAAATCACTATCTAAACAAAGTAATTTATTTTGAGTTTTCAGGGTATATCAAAAAGAATCAAACTTTCTGGGTTATATATTTTGAGGTTAGATTCATTCAGGATCAGGATTATTACATGTCCTTGATGAATTATCCCATTTATAATTGTTGACATTTTATTGCTGATACAACTTTCGGCATTAAGATCTCTTGTCTGGTTTTGATATTGCTTGTAGGTAATACTTGCATGAAATATTTTTCTATTCCTTTACTTTCAACCTTTTAGTGTCATTTTTTTCAGTATGCCCCTTTAAATATTATATAGCTAGATTTATTTCTTTATCCAAATAGTGAGATAATCTCTTTAAATATATCTGAAATAATAACAAATGCATTCTGTTTCTACACATCATGATGCTGAAGTTTTCTTTATCTCCTCCCCTTCCCTGCCTTTTTCCCCTTCTGATGCTTTGCACGCTATAGATTGAATTTCTGTAAGCGGTTATCCTTAACTCTTTAAAAAGAAAGGCCAGTACACATACTTTATATTGCAATAATAGAACTTGAAACTGAATGTGGTACGGGAATAAGGAAACGTTAGGGTGTTGGTGGTAGTTACAAAAAAATAATTTCTCTATAGGGTAGCATTGTGGTGGGGGGTTTGGTGAGGAGAAGGATGGGAAACCCGTAGCTGTGGGAGCTGAGCGTCAAAAATAGCAAGTACCACAACTGTTAGGATGGCCAGCACCGAGTCTTCTTTAGAGAATAGGCTTTAGAAACTGGGCATTTTCTAAAACAGAAACACCTCCTTCAATTTAAACTTTGAATTAAGCTCTTGAAATTTAGGTAATTATTCAGCTTTGACGGATCCTAGGAGTTGCTAAATGTTGTATAAAACCATTAGAAGCCATATAATGGAAAAATGTCAGTCAATCAGAAAGACTTCAATTGTCTCATCTTGTCTTAGAACCAGTAGTTTTTCCATCGTTATCACAAAACTACCTCCTTGGAAAGCCTGAGGATGTGTGGGAATGGGCTGCAACAGGGTTTGCTGAATTCACATTTTGAGTAGGATGATGAATAAAACTGAAGGAGATCTTGCACTGTGGAGAATAATTCAGCTCCCAATGGCTTAGTCTGCCATGGCTTTGCAACAGCAGCAGGCTTTTTAAAATTCATAATATAGGCATGTTTTCATAAAACAAAAAAATACAGTTTTGAAATCTAGACCCAAAATGGCACTGTGTCATTTCCACTGCATTCTATGGGTCATGGCAAGTCACAAAGCATCCCAGAGTCCCAAAGGAGGGACAATGGACCTCACTTCTCAATAGGAAAAGTGGCATGTGCATATAGGGAGGAAGGAACTGATGGCGGCCATCTTTGGTAGCTATCTAAGCCTGACTAGTTACTTTATTCATTCAGACATTTGCATTCCTGCTTATGTCCTTGCTCCCCTACCCTGCAGCTGACCTCACAAAGGTCATGAATGACCTAATTAGCATATGTTTGCTTATATTATTTATCTTACAACATATTACTTACATGTATCTTTCAATATGTTACTTATATTTAATTTTTTTTGAGAGAGAAAAAGAGGGAGGGGGGCAAAGGGAGAGGCAGAGAAAGAATCTCAAGCAGGCTCCATGCTCAGTGAGGAGCCCGACATGGGGCTCATCCCATGACCCTAGGATCATGACCTGAGCCAAAATCAAGAGTCAGATGCTCAACCAATCCACTGAGCCACCCAGATGCCCCTAGTGTTTTTTACTAGAGAAGTTTTCAAACATACAAAATAAGCAGAATATTATAATGAAATCATTACCCAGCTTTAATGATTATTAACTCAATATCAGTCCTGTTTCATCATGCCCGGACTCACTTCTCCTTTCTTATTTTATATTGAAGCACATGCCAAATATATTATTTGGCAAATGCCAAATATAAAATAAAATATATTTTGAATATTTTATATTCAAAAATAGAACGTATGGTATCTATTTATATATACATGGAAATATCCATTTATATATTTAGATAATTCTGTTTTTGGACATTTGTGGCTTTTATTTTTACCATTCAAATTATAACACTGCAATCACTACCATATTTTTTTTTTTATTTTTTTTTTTCAACATTTATTTATTTTTGGGACAGAGAGAGACAGAGCATGAATGGGGGAGGGGCAGAGAGAGAGGGAGACACAGAATCGGAAACAGGCTCCAGGCTCTGAGCCATCAGCCCAGAGCCTGACGCGGGGCTCGAACTCACGGACCGCGAGATCGTGACCTGGCTGAAGTCGGACGCTTAACCAACTGCGCCACCCAGGCGCCCCACTACCATATATTTTTTTAATTGATGAAATACTAACAGATTTTTGACATCACTTTAACCTGTTTTCTTATTTTTATCCTCACAACTTCCTGTAAGGTAAGTAGAGCGGGTTATATTATCCTTATTTTATCAACAAGAATTTTAGAGCGCAATGTCAAACTGTTGAATAGTAGAGTGAGAATTAGAACCCAGGGGGCGCCTGGCTGGCTCAATCAATACTGCACATGACTCTGGATCTCAGGGTTGTAAGTTTGAGCCCCACGCTGAGTGTAAAGATTACTTAAAAATAAAATCTTAAAAGAATTAGAACCCAGATCTCTTGAATCTACTTTGTTCACTTGCTAACTTATTCATAAAAGTAATACATGTGTATGATAGAAATATACTGCTATATAAATAACCCTTGAACACCCATTAAGTATTAGATACATGCTGGACACTTTCCTGTTAAATATTGTGAGATAAAGGTTACCGCTTTTACAGATAAGGAATGGAGGCTCAGAGAAGTTAATGACTTACCCATCATTACATAGCTCATAAGCAGTGGAATTGTTTCTAATTTAGGTCTTCTTGCCTCCAACTTCAGTGCTCTTTCCACTTTTCCCCACATTAATATTTCAGGGGCTGCCCTTTTTTTTTTCCAAGTTATTTTATTTATTTTTTGAGAGAGAGCAGGGGATGGGCAGAGAGAGAGGGAGAGAGAGAATCCCAAGCAGGGTCTGCACTCTCAGCACAGAGCCCAACGTGGAGCTCAAACCCATGAACCGTGAGATTATGACCTGAGCTGAAATCAAGAGTCTGATGCTTAACTGAATTAAGCAACCTAAGTTGGTGGCTTAACCAAGCCACCCTGTTGCTCCAAGGGCTACCTTTTTTTTTTTTTTTTTTTTTGAGAGAGAGAGAGAGAGAGAGAGAGCATGAATGGGAAGGGGGCACAGAGAGACAGAGACACAGAATCTGAAGCAGGCTCCAGTCTCTGAGCTGTCAGCACAGAGCCCAACATGGGGCTTGAACCCACAAGCCATGAGATCATGACCTAAGCCAAAGTCAGTCGCTTAACCAACTGAGCTACCCAGGCACCCCAAGGGCTACTTTTTTTTTTTTTAATTAAAAAAACCCAAAAATGACTCTTTGAATAGGTGCTTTTAATTAACTTGTATTCGAAGTCATACACATATAATTTTCATTTCCAGCACATTTAGCCTCTTCATTTATAACCTTACATCCCAAGTCTTGTAAAATAGTGTGTGTGTTGTGTGATGCCTTTTATAGTGGAAAGTATAAAAATCTTTTTTTTTTTTTGGTAAGGTTATTTATTGCTTGCTACTGAGCTTTTAGAGTTTTACTGTATGGCTGGTATGTGCAACATGTTATGGAGGATATAAAGGGTCCTCACACGTGAAGTCTGTCTTTAAGCAACTTTAGTTGGGAAAATAGTACTAGGTAGAGAGTCAGTGCCATAGGAGCAGAAGAAAAGTTATTTGGCAGCAGTAACCACACTATCCTTCATATATGCATAGTGCTTTACAGATGTAATTTTATTTAATAATCTATAATATACTGAATACCTACTGTGTATAAAGACCTGTATTAGGGTATGTAACAGTGAGGCAAAGAGAGAAGGCTTCTGCCCTGTTAACACTAGAAACCCAACTTCAGAAAGAGAAATTTGACCAGATATCTCTATAGTCCTTGACTTAATTTGCTTTGCTATAACAAAATACTACAGACTATATAGCTTATTAACAACAGACATTTATCCTAGTTCTGGAGGCTGGAGATCTGAGGTCAGGGGTATAGCTAGGTCAGGTGAGGGCTCTCTTCCCTCAGAGGTTGCAGACTTCTCATTGTATCCTCACAATGCAACCTCAGAGGTTGCAGACTTCTCATTGTATCCTCACAATGCAACCTCAGAGGTTGCAGACTTCTCATTGTATCCTCACGTTTCACATGGTGGAAACGGCTAGGGAGCATTCTGGGATCTCTCTGATAAGGATAAGGGCACTAATCCCATTCATGAGGGTCCCACCCCTGTGACCTCATCACCTCTCAAAGACCTCACCTCCTAACACCACCACAGTGGGTGTTAGGATTCCAACATGTGAATTCTGGGGGGAGACACAAACATTCAGATCATAGTATTCCATACTTGGCCCCTCAGATTCATGTCCTTCTCTCAAACAAAATTCATTCATTCCCTCCCGACAGCCCTAAAAGTCTTAATAGCTCTTCCAGCATCCACTTACAAGTCTATAAAGTGCAGAGTCTCATGTAAATCATGTATGGGTAAGACTCAAGGTATGATTTATTCTGAGGAAATCCCTTCCAGCTGTGAACGTGTGAAACCAAACGAGTTATGTGTTTCTGAAATACAATGGTGGGACAGACATAAGATAGATATTTTCATTCCAAGAAGAAGAAATAGGAGAGAAAGAAGGGACAGCAGGTTCCAAGCAAGTTTAAAACCCCACAAGGCAACTAACATTAAATCCTAAGACTTGAGAATAATCTTTAGATGTTCAACCCTCTGGGATGGAGGTCCTAGCTTCTGGATCAGCTGGGGGTGAGGGGTCTCACCTTCTAGACCCTGAGGGGCATTTGCAGCCCAGTGGCTTTGCAGGGCAGCTCTCATGGGTTGCAGTTGCACACTGATGGTTCTACCAGTCTGGGGTCCAAGGGGTGGCCCCACCCCCATGGCCTTGATTGGGAATTGCCCTGGTTGGGGTTCTCTGGTGGCCTTGCCCTTGAAGTGGCCCTGTGCTTGGGTTGTACGCTCGCAGCTCTGGGCAGTTTCATCCTTCCAAATCTAGGTGGAGGTAGCCATGCTCCCAGTGGCTCTGCTGGGCAGGGGTCAGCCCCCCATGGCTTTGGGAAACAGCACTTTGGTTTGGTTGGAAGTTGTGTGGCCTGCTGAAACCCAGGAAATGCCCCACCGCAAGTTTGTGAAATTGAAGGGGCAGCTCTGATGATTTCTGAATTGCATTTAGGGTCCTTCCTCCTTGCCTTGAAGAATTGCCCGATGTTATAGCCATAGCTCTAAGATCCCATCCTGTAAAATCCAAGTCCAACAGCCAGCCTCATTCCTTCCTCTTCAGTTCACATGGACTTTTCCTTCTTCAGTCGCTACCTAACTCTTTGGTTCAAACCCATACTGACCCCTTAATCAAAAGGTGGTTTGGTCACACCCTGTCCTCTCTTGAACAGACTTTCCCATTTCTTTCAATATGGAAATGCTGAAAAGTATCCAGATTTTTAGGTTCTATTTCCTCTTTGATCAACTATCTTTAAATCATTTCTCTTGTCACATTTTACTATAAGCATTCAAGAAGAATTCGGCCACTCCTTCAACAGTTGGTTTAGAAATATTTCCTCAGTCAAATATCCGGTTTCATCACTCACAAGTTCTACCTTCCACAAAACCCCAAGACAAGAATCCAATTCAGCAAAGCCCTTTGCTGCTTTATAGCAAGGATCACCTTTCCTCTTGTCTCCATTAACATGTTCTTTATTTCCATCTGAGACCTCATCAGAATGGCCTTTACCATCCATCATATTTCTACTAATACTCTGTTCACAACCACTCAGGGATTCTCTAAGAAAACTGAAGCTTTCTCCACAGCTTTCCTTTTTGCCTTCTGAGTTCTCACTGGAATTGCTTTAAATGCAATTTAAATGGTGTGTTCGTGGCAATGTAGGTTTTTGTACCATGCACCTCAAAATTCTTCCAGCTTCTACCGATTACCCAATTCCAAACTCACTTCCACATTTTTAGGTATTTGTTAACAGCAGCACTCCACTCTCGGGACCAATTTCTGTCTTGGTCTGTTCATGCTGCTGTAACAAAATACGACAGACCGCATAGCTTATGAACAATAGAAATTTATTTCTCACAATTCTGGAGGCTGGAAGTCTGAGATCGGGGTGCCAGCAACGCCAGGTTAGGGCCCTCTTCTGGGTTTTAGACTTCTTGTATTTTCACCTGGCAGAAGAGGCTCAGGAGCTCTGTGGGATCTCCATTATAAAAGTACTAATCCCATTGGCTAGAGTCCCACCCTCACATTGGGCGTTAGGATTCCAAGGTGAATTTGGGGGGAACACAAACATTCAGACCATAGCAATCCTTTTAGGAAAGTATTCATTCCTTTTTTTTTTTTTTTTTTCCTCTCAAGACTTCCATTTTTTAGAGCAGTTTAGGGTTCACAAAAAAATTGGGTGGTGCAGAAATCTCCCATATATTCCCTGCCCCCACACCTGCATAACCTCTCTCATTATCAACATCCCCCACCAGACTGGTACCTTTGTTAAAATTGATGAACCTACATTTACACATTATAATAACCCAAAGTTCGTACATTCCATGGATTTGGACAAATGTCTAATGACATGTATCCATCATTAGGGTATCATACAGAGTATTTTCACTGCCCTGAAAAGCTCTTGTGCCCTGTTTATTCATCCCCCACCTCAGTTGCATCCTTTTCAGATTGGCTTCTTTCGTTGACTAATATGCATTTAAGTTTCCTCCATGTCTGCTCATGGCTTCATAGCTCATTTCCTTTTAGTGTTAAATAATGTCATTGTCTGGGTGTACCGTGGTTTATTTGTCCGTTCATCTACTGAAGGACATCTTGATTGCTTCCAAGTTTTAGCAGTTATGAGTAAAGCTGATGTGAACATCTGTATGCACGTTTTTTGTGTTGACATAAGTTTTCAAGTCCTTTGGATAAATACCAAGAAGTGCGATTGCTAGATCATATGGTAAGCGTATGTTTAAGAGTATGGTAAGAGTTTTGTGAGAAACTGCCAAATTGTCTTCCAAAGTGGCTATACCATTTTGCATTCCCGTGAGCAATGAATGAGAGTCCCTGTTTCTCCACATCCTCAGCTCCACATCCACTAGCATTTGGTGTTGTGAGTGTTCTGGATTTTGGCCACTTGAACAGGTATGTCAGTAATCTTTTTTTTTTTTTTTTTTTCCGCTAGCAAAATTTTACAGATCACCAACTTGTTTGTGGGTTTTCCTGGCAACCTCAGCAATATTCAAAATTGAGCTTAAGTCTCCATGAGTGCAAAATTTTCCTTAAAAATATAATGTTGTAGTTACACTGTAGAGGCGATGATTGTCAGCCCACTGTCAGTAGTGGAAGAATGTAGTGTTGGCGTGTACCTGCCAGTTGGTTTTTTTGTTTGTTTTGGTTTGTTTTGGTTTAAAGAATATCCTAGACTGGAGACAGTGCTTGTCCAGCTGCTTCTATGCAGTGCCATAGTCTATAACAGTAACTCAATAGAATGCTTTTAGACAACAGTACTTGCTTATTAAATTTTGAAATATTTTCACAAAAATTAAAGATGATATGGGGTCCAGAGAATGCACTTAGGAAATATCTATTTATGTACCCAAATACTTGAAACCTTTTCTAGAAGTTAGATCCCTGCAATAAATGGTCTTTGAAATGCTGCTCTGGGGACAGGCAGTTAAATTAATACATATGGTGACAATGGAATGTTTTACACTTTTGTTATCCAATAGAAATATAATCTGAGACACATACGTAATTTAAAATTCTCTATTAAACAAATTAATAAAATGAAACAGAATTTTGTATTTTACTTAATGCAACATATTAAAAATATTATTTCAATGTGAGTCAACATATAAAATTACTGGGATAGCTTATACTTTTTGTATTGGTTTTCAAATAATATGTGTATTATTGAATTAAGTGTGTATTTTACACTTACACATCTCAGTTCACACTTCAAGTGAATCCACATTTTAAGTGCTTTTGGACAGCACAATGCTATTATTCCCCAGCCGTCAGTCACTTTCTGAACCGTTTGGAGGCAAGAAGACCAGTGTGCTGTTGAAATAATGAATGCCCTGAGCCAGTGCATACCGTACATCATCACTATCATCTTTTTGGGTGTCAGTCCCTTAAAAGTAATAGCCATATCTGAACAGCAGCCTTGTACCACTTCCTGAGGATTATTACACATGGTCTCTTGAATAAGATGTGCATTGGTTTTGTATTAAATACAACTCTTCCTTCAGAATCCTCTGCATTTTCTGCAAGAATTCCAGCTTATTTAAGGCCAGCTGCCAGCTGCATATCTTCAGATAACTCCCAAATGACACTTCAATCTGCACACTTCTCAGACTTACTGAAGAGGCTGTCTTTCAGATTCTATACTTGACAATTTCTCCTTCCACGGTCATGTATTGGAGCTTGCCAAGTTATAGTGTGGCCCAGATAGAAAGGTTGTGATAAAGCCCCGGTACACAGAAAACACGCTGAATTGTCAAAGACAGCAAATGTAGTGGGACATGTAGGAAAGAACCGGTTGTAGTTGTCACTGTGCTTTTCAAAGACATATTTGTAAGTTGTCCTCATCTGTATCCACAGGTCACTTTTTAAAAGATTTATTTATTTATTTATTTATTTATTTATTTATTTTGAGAAAAAGAGAGAGAGTGCGAGCAGGGGAGGGGCAGAGAGAGAGGGAAAGAGAGAATCTTAAGCACGCTCCGCGCTGCCAGCATGAAGCCCAAGGAGGGGGAGAGGGGGACTTGATCCCACAAACCCAGATCATGACCTGCGCTGAAATCAAGAGTCCATCACTTAACCCACCAAGCCACCCAGGCACCCCTCCACATGTCACTTTTAAAAATATTAAACAACCTAACAATCTATCATTTTTAGGACTGTAGGGCTCTGCTTTGTCAGTGTTTGGCCCAAGTGTCTTTCAATAATGCTCATCTTGGATTGTCCAAGGCTGATACAGTCAACACGGATACTGTTATTAATATCCACGCTTTGCACTTCTGAAATATTTAAGAAATCTTTTCTTTTTTGGGGGGGCGAAGGTAATGGTGATCAGGGTCTTTACCTCTGTGTTGAATGTTACCTGGCCACATAGTTGTCAAACACAGTAAATGCTCCCTGCAGCATACTGGTTTAAAAACAAACAAAAAAAAAGACACACCCTTGTAAGGGTTAAATTGTAGTGTAGGGCTAACGCTTAGCTTGAAAAATAACAGCTTTGTGTTGACCCTGAGGTTAAGAGATAACAGCCTTGCTTTGCTCTGGTAAACTACGCCTCATACTCTTGTAAATTAGGCTTCACCAATTAAGGAAACAAAAGTTCAAAGAAAAGAGCATCAGAGGCAGGGTCAAGGAGATCCACTGGTTGCAACTTAGAGGCAGAAAGTCTAAAGTAAACACCTCATTAGGCAACTGTTTCTAACTCATCTGGAAACTGTTTCTTTGTTCTGTTCCCAGGTGGTGATAAAACGATGTGATCGGTTATAAAAACTCTGTACCCCGGCTGTTCGAGGCCGCACTCTTATCAAGAGTGTTGGTCCTGATCGGTCGGCCTTGCCTCTCATTGTAATAAACTTTGTTGTGACTGTCACTGGTGCCCATAGCATTCTGTTTCAGGAGTCGTGTGGATGCAACACCCTGGACCGGATCCCTGCAGCCCTCCCAGCTGGGACACTCTAGCCATGAGAAGCTGCTTCTCTGTGGTTCTGAGAAGTGGGTGGGGCTGGAGCTAGGCGTCAGCTGTTGGGGCGGGACCGGGGTGCTGGGGTTTGAGGTGCGCTGGAAGTTCTGGAACACCAAGCAGCAATGAAACTGAGAATGAGCAAATATCGAGGGACAGACAGCTATAATGTTGACCATATTTCAGCACTCAGAAAAAAAGAATTTAAAATTGAGTTTTATGTCACAGTTGTGTATTCACTACCTAGTACCCATTTCTTATGTTAGTTTGCACTGGGTCCTTTTTAAGGCTTTTCTTTGTTTTACTTACAGTAGTCATTTGAGTAATTTACTTTAAATCTCCAAGCTTCCCCCCCCCTTTTTTTAATTGAAATTTTAGTTAACATACAGTGCATATTGGTTTTGGAGTAGAATTCAGTGATTCATCACTTACCTAGACACCCAGTGCTCATCCCAACAAGTGCCCTAGTTAGTATCCACCACCCATTTAGCCTATCTCCCACTCACCTCCCCTCCAGCAACCCTCAGTTTGTTCTCTGTCGTTAAGAGTCTCTTGCAATTTGTTAAATCTCTGAACTTTTTATTTTCTACAGAACTTTAAAAAAAATATGGAGTTTTTTTTTTTATTCTTTGTGCTCTACACTTTGGTGGATGTGCATGTGTGTGCTAACATGAGTCTCTTCTGTACTCTACAATGTATGAGAATTAAAACTAGCTAGAGTTTTTTGGGGGTACCCTAGATGGCTCAGTCAGTTAAGCATCTGACTCTTGGTTTCAGTTCGGGTCATGGTCTCAGCTTCATGAGTTCAAGCTCTGCATCTGGCTTGTGCTGGCATTGCAGAGCCTGCTTGGGATTATCTCTCTCTCCCTTTCTCTCTGCCTGTCCCCTGCTCATGCTATCTCTGTCTCTCTCAAAATAAACAAATTAATTAAAAAAAACCCCAAAAAACAGAGTTTCTACTTAAACATGCCACCTACAGAGCTTGTGAGAATATACCACTTTCTGATATCATTGTGACTTTTCGATCAACAAATCAAATATGATATTTGAGGTCTCACTATTCTCTTAGATTTAAATTACTGTTCTTAATATGTGTTGACCAGTAATTCATAAGTCAATGAAGAAAATCCTATGGATGAGCACTCATGTAGTATAGATTGCATTGTACTAAAAGTATGAAACATTTTGTATGTTATTTGGTTAATTTTTAAATTTTTAAATATGCACTGAAAGAGGCCTCAATGTGATAAATTGTATGTCATTCATATGCATTAAACTACTTTAAATATTCTTAAAAGAATTTTATGACATCGCAAGATTTTTTAAGTCCCTTTCAAAAGAGAAATATGAATTTTTAGATTTTCTCTGTTTTTCCTCACTTTACAGATGCAACAGCTTGAGAGACAAGTTATTGATGCTGAGCGTCAAGCAGAAAAAGCTTTCCAACAGGTAGGGTATAATTCTAGTTAAATTTTTTTCTCTCTCTACCAGTATAAACCTTGTTTTGCCCAAAACAGTCCTCAAAATAGTCTTTAACCCTTCTCTACATCTTATCTCTTTGACTGTTCTGTGAGCTGGATCCAGAGAGAAAAAGGAGAGTCTAACGTTATTTTGCCCCTTAACAGAGTTCCAAAGGATAAAAATGCGTCCATTAGGAAGTCTTCTTTCCCGGAAAAACCAAATATGACTTTCAAGGCAGTGGTAACCATAATGAAGTTTTAAATATAAATATGTTCATAGCAGTTTCTTTGATAGAAATAAAGAGTTGGAAATAATATGAATGCCATATTACAAGAGAATGAATAAGTGAACTGTATATATTCCATGAAATAATAAACAACCATTACAAATAATTATTACAGGGGCACCTGGGTGTCTCAGCCGGTTAAGCATCTGACTCTTGATCTCAGCTCAGGTCATGATCTCACAGTTTGTGGGTTCAAGCCCCACATCAGGCTCTGCACTGATGGCATGAAGCCTGCTTGGGATTCTCTCTCTTCTTCTCTCTGCCCCTCGCCATGTGTGTGTGTGCACACATGCTCTCCCTCTCAAAATAAATAAATAAACACTAAAAAATAATTATTACAAAAGACATACTAATATAGAAAAATGCTTAGAGTTATATTAGGAAAATATGAACACAAATTTTTACTTAGTATGTTAATAGGTATTTGGGAGAAAAGTCAAACCTTTGATAAGTCACTTAGTCCTGTCTGGGCCTTGCCAACATTAAAATGAGTGTTTTCAGTGAGCTCACCAAGTGAGCCTTAAAGTTTGTCTAATGAGTCTCAATCCATAGCTTCACATTTTATGAAAAGATCCTTGTCAGGTTCAGGCAAGTCAGGATTTTCAAAATTATTATTTTTTTCTAGGAAGTATATATTTAATTTCTTATACATGTTCTAAATTTGTCATGTTTCTTCCCAAACGTAAGTACTACCAAATCTTGTTTTCACCTAAAAGATTTAATCTTGTATAGTAGATTGATTTAGTGGCCTGATAAATTTCTAAATAAACCCAGTCTAACCTAACCCTTGATTTTCTTTAATTAATTATACTCAGGCGCACCTGGGTGGTTCAGTCATGTGGCCATCTGACTCTTGATTTTGGCTCAGGTCATGATCTCACAGTTTGTGAGTTCAAGCTCCACATTGGGCTCCGCAGTGTGGAGCCTGCTTGGGATTCTCTCTCTCACTCTCTCCCTGGCCCTTTGTCTCTCTGTCTCTCAAAATAAATTTTTAAAAATACTTACACTTAAAAGAGATTCCTAAAATTTTACTATGACAAATTTCAACCAGTGCAAGAGTAGAGAAAATAGTATAATGAACCCCCATCATCAGCTTTAACAATTAGTAAACTCAAGGCTAATCTATACCTCCATCCACTTTATTCTTTTCCACCCCCACACCAAGTTATTTTGAAACAAATTCTAGACATCATATTATTTCACCCATGAGTATATCAGCAACTAATCTAAAAATAAAGACTTAAAATCACAAGTATAGTACCATCATCACACCAGTAATTATTTAAAACCTCAAATTTAGGTATTGGTAGAAGTATGAGTAGTAATGGTAAGGATTGATGCTGTGCTTGGTTTTTTATATCGTTTAGCTGGTAAGACCGAATAGTAATATCTCCACTTATAGCTATAAAAATCCAGTAGTTACCAGTAAACTCATAAAAGTTCACTTACATTCTATGTTTATGTCACTGTCTGTCATTCTGTACTAAATGTCTTCGTCTTTTTCTATTGTAGGCTCCGTATGTATATGTACCTGTTTAGCCCGACACCCTACAGCACGCATTTGTCTACTTCTCTCTCTTGTCTTTCTCTTTACCTCCGTTTCTGACTTTGGCCTTTCTCTGTTCTTCCCTATCTTTCCCTTCCCTTTCTTCCTTTAACACCTCATAGTATAGGAAAAATAGAAGGAAGCCGAGGATGGTTTTGTCTTGCCTTTTCTTAAATTAAAATTCTTAATTCATATGTGCAGCATAATTGTTTAGCTCTGAAAATTTAAGTATTTTTATTTGTGATTTTTGGGGTTTTCTTCTATGATTCACTAGATCTTAAGAGCAAAAAAAAAAAGAATCCCCATTCCCAATTTGAGGGAAGCAAGCCATGGCTGTTTGTAACCATTAGGGCCCAATCACTCATCTTCATAAACTAACAGGAAGAATTTCTTATTTGAAGTTGTCCTTTAAGGATATCACGTATAAAGTTATTTAATTCTGTGTGCTACATTTTACAGCAAAAAGACACTGTGGTTGCTAAATGGCCTTAAATCAAACCTCTCCTCCTGTAAAGCGTGAGAATTGCAAATCTCCCAAAATTTCTATGTAATTTAGCAAAATCTGTAGGTATCTGTATACTTATATTACACTATATATTATTGTATATTATATATATTATACATTGTATGTTATACATTATATAAATTACATATTATACATTCTGTACATCGCACATTATACATCATATTACATACGTAATGATTCTAAAAGTTTATAGGAAATACAGAGAGCAAATAAATCTCATGCACTGATTATATTACCTTTCTTTCTCAAGACTAAGTAAATGTTATTAATGTAGAGTAACCGAATCCTTTGCTATCTTTAACAGTTTCCATAGGACTGTGCCCTATCTGCTGTTTATGTTGCTTAAATTCAGCTTGTCCTTTGTCATTTAGTGAGATCCTAAGACTTAAACTGTATTTATGTTAACCAAAAAGGAACATTTCACTGCTAAAAGCAGTAGTTGGCTAAACCAGCTCAACTCTGCATCTTAGTGGTTCATTTTCCCTCTTGTTTTTAATGACTGGCATTACTTTACCTGTGCAACCTTTAAATAAGTTGGCTATAGAAAAGAAATCAGGGGCGCCTGGGTGGCGCAGTCGGTTAAGCGTCCGACTTCAGCCAGGTCACGATCTCGCGGTCCGTGAGTTCGAGCCCCGCGTCAGGCTCTGGGCTGATGGCTCGGAGCCTGGAGCCTGTTTCCGATTCTGTGTCTCCCTCTCTCTCTGCCCCTCCCCCGTTCATGCTCTGTCTCTCTCTGTCCCAAAAATAAATAAAACGTTGAAAAAAAAATTAAAAAAAAAAAAAAAGAAAGAAAAGAAATCATACATTTTTCCAAGAGAAATCTTGGCAATCTTTATTCTTAATACTGTAGTACCTTTTCATTGTAGTTGTTTAAAGTTTTGAAAGCAGAATGTGTAAATCTCATTGTACTTGTATTTCTGGGAGGTGGATAAACAGCAAGTTGCACATGTGGGAGATACTGATACAGAGGATTCATTCTCAAGTATATGATTAGGTGTATATTCCAATCTATTACACCAGTTTATGCTAACCAAAAAGGGGCACATAATTTCCCCTATAGAAATTTGTGTTGTCATTCTGTCCTTCTGGTCTCAGTTCCTTGCCTGTGTTTGATGCAGACCTGGTAGGACCTGGATTTTAAAGTTCCCTCTTGGGGCTCCTGGGTGGCTCATTCAGTTAAGCATCTGACTTTAACTCAGGTCACGATCTCATGGTTTGTGAGTTCGAGTCCTACATCAGGCTGTCAGCTCAGAGCACACTTTGGATCCTCCGGCTCCTTCTCTCTATGCCCCTCCGCTGCTCATACGTATGCACGCGTGCGCTCTCTCGCTCTCTCAAAAATAAAAACATTTTTTTAAAGTTCCCCCTGACCATTCTAATATGCGGGCTAATATGTTTTTCTGTGAAGTTGGTTCTTAATAAATGATTACTACTCGGGGCGCCTGGGTGGCGCAGTCGGTTAAGCGTCCGACTTCAGCCAGGTCACGATCTCGCGGTCCGTGGGTTCGAGCCCCGCGTCGGGCTCTGGGCTGATGGCTCCGGGCCTGGAGCCTGTTTCCGATTCTGTGTCTCCCTCTCTCTCTGCTCCTCCCCCGTTCATGCTCTGTTTCTCTCTGTCCCAAAAATAAATAAACGTTGAAAAAAAATTTAAAAAAATAAAAAAATAAATGATTACTACTCATTCACGCTAATCTATGGGACCTTATAATGATTTGCTTCATTACGTGGAAACATACTTTATCCAGTGCTATTCCTTTTCACCTTCCGTGAGAATGGTTCTGGCCTCACTGCTTAAATTCTAGAGCACTATCTCCAAAATAACTGTGTTTAAAATGTGATTGGGGGACACCTGGGTGACCCAATCGGCTGAATGTCCGACTTTGGTTCATGATCTCATGGTTCGCTGCTGTCAGCTTGTCCGCGCAGAGCCTGCTTCGGATCCTCTGTCCCCCTCTCTCTGCCCCTCTCCCACTTGTGCTCCCCCCTCCAAAAAGATATGATTAGAATAATTGTTTAATTTGCAGTAAATTTTGAATAACTGGTAAACAGTCTGGGATTCAAAATGCCCTTATAATTCCTTTCTTCATTCCTTGTTGGAATGATCAGGTATTTTGTCATGCCATTGCAGCATATATGCAGAAAGAGAAACTTTCAACCTCCACTCAAAAATACAGTCACATCTTAATTATCTGTAGTGGGGTAGGGAGCGATGAGGTTAGAACAAGGAAGAAGAAGAGAGTAGCATAGGTAATTACAACAGGAACAATATTTGCAGCTCCTGCTTTCTTCAGGGTGGGCGGGAAAATGAAAAACAGCATTAGGAGTCGTGTCAGTGTACCCAATACTACCCTCAAGGTTTGACGATTCACCAGAAGGACTCACAGAACCCAGAAAAGTCGTTATACTCATGGTTATGATTTATTACAGTGAACGGATATAGAGTAAAATCAGCAAAGGAAAAATACACGTAGAGCAGAGTCCAGGAGAAACCAGGTATGAGTTTCCAGTTGTCCTCTCCCAGTGGAGTTACACAGGGGTGCACTTGATTCCCGTCAATGATATGTGACAACGTACAAAGCATTGCCAACCAGGGAAGCTCACCTGAGCCTTGGTATCCAGAATTTTTATTGCCCTGGCGGTGGGGATGGGGTGGTGGTGGTGGTGTCAGTCTTGTAGACATGGAATGCATGCAAGACTGACCTTAGCTACTCAGAATCCATCCCTGCACAGGTCAAACTGATACAATGTAGCCCAGGACCCTGGGTGAGTGGGGGGAAAAAAAAAAGGTATTCACCTTAAATCACATTGTTGACATAAAATATCTGGTGTGGTCCAATATCTCAGGTATGTAGAGTCTTATCAGGCAGGATATTACCAGGTCTCAGAGGTTATTTTTTCCAGGAGCTAATCAAGGACCAGTTGTTTTTTGGAATGTGCAAGGTTTGAGTACCCCAAGTCTGCTGAGTTAACCCTTTACTGCAAAATAGCTCAGGGACCTCAGAAGAAATAAAGGCTTTGGGATAATGGCTGAGGAATGTGCTGAGATGTGTGGATGCAACCAGAGGCTCTCCTGGAAGAAAAGGAGAAAGGTAGCCTAAAGTGCAAAGCATTCTTCACCAGAGGATATCCACATATAAGTAATTGCAAGAGTTTCTTTAGCGAACAATTTGAATTTGCAGATGTTTGTTATTGGCCAGTCTCTGAGTAGTTAAAATTCTTACATGGTTCAGGTTAAATGAATGGAAAAAGAACTGGGCTATTTTCTGTGTACTTGTAGTGAGTTATTTTTAAAGGCTGCTTGGTTTTTCTGTAGGCCTCTTATCTTTTCGGAAGACCTATTATTCATACTAATTACCAAGGAAGGTTAGTAAATCCTGAAGAACTTGATCCTAACAAGACCACTTGGCAAGTCGGTTGCCTGTAACTACTTTGTGATCCTTCTCCCTAAGAGGTTTTGCCATTTTTGTCAGTATTTTTCTTGCTTAGAGAAGTTCTGTTTATCTAAAAGTAATGGTTGCATTAAACAGTTGCACATGGCAAAGATTCATCTAAGGAGCTCTAACTGAAGCATTCATTCATAAAATGAGAACACTTTTCAAACTGGACATATTTTTCAGGGGATAAGAGCACTCCCAAATCATAGTTTTCTAGGACTGTAGACCTTTCCTAAGCAATAATAGGACAATTTTATTTGTATTTATTAAAAATTTTTTTTCAATGTTTGTTTATTTTTAAGAGATAGAGAGAGACAGAGCATGAGTTGGGGAGGGGCAGAGAGAGAGGGAGACAGAATCCAAAGCAGGCTCCAGTCTCTGAACTGTCAGCACAGAGCCCGATGTGGGGCTTGAACTCAGGAACTGCGAGATCTTGACCTGAGCTGAAGTCGGACACCTAACCCACTGAGCCACACAGGCACCTCTTATTTTTATTCTTTTAAGTTTATTTTTATTTATTTTGAGAGAGACTGAGACAGAGCGAGTGGGGGAGGGTCAGAAAGAGAAGAAACAGAGAATCCCAAGCACGTTCCCTGCTGCCAGCACAGAGCCCAATGTGGGGCTTGAACTCACGAAACTGCAAGATCATGACCTGAGCCAAAACCAAGAGCCGGTTGTTCAACCGACTGAGCCACCCAGGCACCCCAATATTAGGGCAATTTTATGTGGCAGTCCAATGTTTGTAGGGTAGCTTGCTCCAACTTAATAAAAGGAGACTATAGGTATAGATCTGGTGATAGTTATTTATATTCTTGTTCAGTATCTTCAACTTTTCTTGAGGTTTGTAGGAGCAGAACAATTTCTTCCCTTCTAGTTTCTTTGCCTTGTCTAATAATTAAATTGACATAAGACAGATTAGCAGGAGTAAAACAAGTTTAATTTCATACATATGGGAGCTTCCTAAAAATATGAGACTCCAAAGAAGTGACCAAAGCAGGCAACTTTTATACCTTTTAGACAGGAAGGCAATCCATTTATGAAGAATTGACAAGACAAGGGGGTTTGGGCTTAGAGTAGTAAATTAGTGAAGAAGTAACAAGGTTTGTTTATACAGCCTTCTCAGGCCTTATATTCCCTATCTCTGGTGATAAGGATGCCTTCTTCCCTCCTGGTAGAGGAGGGGGACATTTCCTACTTTCAGGCGGACAAAGGAGCATCAGAGTGTTTTTATACCAGCTGTTTCTCAGGTAACTTTAATTCAAAATAATCCAGATGCCAAAGTAGCACATTTTGGCGAGCCAATTCTGCCCCCTGTCAGGATTATCATCTATTCCTCTGTCCCTGAACTACCATTTGGACTTGGTCTCTGCTCTTCTCTGCTTCAACAGCTGTCGAGCTCCCTGTGTGGAACTGGCTGTGCCATCTTAAGAATGTTTCTTCATATTTACTATCCAGCCCATGTCCTCCTCTGGCTTTTTCATGATAACATCTCTGATGTAGGCCTTTGTCCTTGACCTTTTGGTCTGCTCTTCTTGCAGAAAGCCTGATGTATTACGTTAAAAATATAAATCTTGGGGCGCCTGGGTGGCGCAGTCGGTTAAGCGTCCGACTTCAGCCAGGTCACGATCTCGCGGTCCGTGAGTTCGAGCCCCGCGTCGGGCTCTGGGCTGATGGCTCAGAGCCTAGAGCCTGTTTCCGATTCTATGTCTCCCTCTCTCTCTGCCCCTCCCCCATTCATGCTCTGTCTCTCTCTGTCCCAAAAATAATAAATGTTGAAAAAAAAAAAATTAAAAAAAAAAATATATAAATCTTAAGGTAACTTAAAATTATCACTTGGATAGTGGAATACAGGTTTTGTCTCCTATTTTGTGTTTTTATTTTTTTAATGTTTATTTCTTTATTTTGAGAGAAAGAGGGAGCATGCAATCAGGGGAAGGGCAGAGAGAAAGAATCCCAAGCCGACTCCGCGCTGTCTGTGCAGAGCCCGACTTGGGGCTCGAACTCAATGACTGTGAGATCATGACCTGTGCCAAAATCAACAGTCGGATGCTTAACTGACTGAGCTACCCAGGTGCCCCTCTTTTATTTTTTAAATCCACTTTTATTTTTATAGTTTTCAGATATCTGGGTGGTATTTAAGTAGGACACATTTGGCATTACAGTTGAATTTACAATTCTGCAGTGAACCCACAGATGAAACCTTGTATTCATGGTTAAAAACAAAACAAAACTAATCTTAACACCTTCCTTCTAGAAGCCCTCATTAGTCAAGTATTTTTGAACGTTAAGTGGATTCATCATGATCTTTCAGATGTGTTTTTAATAGTTTAAGATTTTTTCATCTAAATTATCATTGTTAATTTCTCAAATGCTTTTGCATATTTTTCTTCTTTGCCTCCTGCAATCTAAACAAAAATTACAAAAATTACATTCTTACCTATTCTTAGGACATGGAATAAAAGTCTTAATCTACAGTGCTCAGTACTTTATTTTCTTTCTTACTATCATTAATATCTCACACATTCCTTCTAAGATTTCATATGCCCAGATGTGTTTTGCAACAGATCCAAGCAGAAATCAGTGCCTCTTAGATATTAAAATTAAGGCTTAACTCAACCCTGGGTCACACACCGGTCTCTTTGTCTTGCTGTATTTTTTCCCATTGCCTTTATCACCTTGTATAACGTACTGTATGATTTTTACATTTTATTATATTTGTGATCTGTCTTATCCACTAGAATGTAATTTCTATGCAGAGATTTTATTCACTGATATCTTCCCAGGGCCCGGCACTTGGCTGCTATCCACTGAATGTTAAATGAATGAATCAATAAACCCTCACTGAATGCACTCTCCTACCTGTATCTTGATTCTCATAGTTTTTTTAATTTTTTGTGATTCCATCATTTGAAGCTTTCAAGTTCTTTTATTTTCCTTTTCCTTTCCATCGTGTATGTGTTTCTTTTTCACCTAAGTTCAGTTTGTTTTCCCCAAATGTGCTATTATACAAGGTCATCCAATCTGATCGTCTCTCACTACTCACCTTCTTTATATTCCTGCTTCACTTAAAATTTGAAAAATTGAAGGCTGCAAACTTTCTGATTCCATACTCACATGAAATGCCTTGAATATTATCATTGTTCTAGTAAACATGTACATTACTTTAGATGATAGCAATATTCTGAGACTCTCTTATGTGCCCTTGTGTCCCTCAAAGGTAACACCACTTGGTAAAATGGTCTTCAGACTTTATAATTATTAAATACATTAAATCGTGCTGTTCAATATTTTGTTTTATGATGATACCTTTTAGGAATCTATTTAATGTTAACATAAAAATTTCATGCATAATACCCTACGACCCAACAATTGGACTACTAGGCATTTATCCACGGGATACAGGTGTGCTGTTTTGAAGGGACACATGCACCCCAATGTTTATAGCAGCACTATCAACAATAGCCAAAGTATGGAAAGAGCCCAAATGTCCATCGATGGATGAATGGATAAAGAAGATGTGGTATATATATATACAATGGAGTATTACTCGGCAATCAAAAAGAATGAAATCTTGCCATTTGCAACTACATGGATGGAACTAGAGGGTATTATGCTAAGTGAGATGAGTCAGTCAGAGAAAGACAAAAATCATATGACTTCACTCATAGGAGGACTTTAAGACACAGAACAGATGAACATAAGGGAAGGGAAGCAAAAATAATATAAAAACAGGGAGGGGGACAAAACAGAAGAGACTCATAAATATGGAGAACAAACTCCGTATGGAGTGGAGGGGCTGTGGGAGGGGGGATGGGCTAAATGGGTAGGGGCACTAAGGAATCTACTCCTGAAATCATTGTTTCGCTATATGCTAATTTGGATGTAAATTTTAAAAAATAAAAAATAAAATTAAAAAAATATATATCTAAAAAATTAAATGCATAACATTAATTTTCTATCCTCTAAATTTAGGTACAAGTTATGGAAGAGAAATTAAAAGCAGCTAATATTCAAACCAGTGAATCAGAGACAAGGTTGTATAAAAAGTGTCAAGATCTGGAGACCCTAATACAGGAAAAAGATGACATTATTCAAAACTTGGAATTGCAACTTGAGGAACAGGTTGGGAAGAATTTGATCATTACAGTCTAAATACATGCATTTTAAATGCATTCTTACAGAGGTTAAAGAGAGAGAGAGCCCAAACTTCTGAATTTGGGTCAGAAATCTCATTTATTTGGTCAACTCATGGAGTCTAATCACATTTGTTGGTGAAAGGCACAAGTAAAATGGCATTTTCTTTAAGTCTGGGTGATTCCAAGGCCATATCTAACACTTTTTGGATGTGACTGTGCTCCTTAACATTCAAACTTTAGACTTTTAACTTGAAAACACTTGGTTAGCAGCAGGCATTTCTGTCTGTGAAATGTTTGAAATAGATGTTTGCCTTAACATTTTTAGGGTGTTGGAAATATTTATGGAACGTTGTATTTTAAATGTATGTTTGATGCTAATCCTTCTGTTTAAAAATGTGCATACTGTTTTAAACCACTTTATTGAGATTAAGTATAGTTTCTAGTTTATTTTAAAATTTTATTAAGAAAAAAAATTGCATTGGGGCGCCTGGGTGGCTCAGTCGGTTAAGCGTCCGACTTCAGCTCAGGTCACGATCTCGCGGTCCGTGAGTTTGAGCCCCGCGTTGGGCTCTGGGCTGATGGCTCAGAGCCTGGAGCCTGCTTCCGATTCTGTGTCTCCCTCTCTCTCTGCCCCTCCCCTATTCATGCTCTGTCTCTCTCTGTCTCAAAAATAAATAAAGGTTAAAAAAAATTTTTTTTTAAAAAAGAAAAAAAATTGCATTGACATAATTTGTTTAGGGGCACCTGGGTGGCTCAGTTGGTTAAGCGCCCGACTCTTGATTTTGGCTCAGGTCATGATCCCAGGGTCATGGGATCAAGCCCCATGACAGCCTCCTCAGTGAGCATGGAGCCTGCTTAAGATTCTCTCTCTCCCCCTGCTTCTCCCCACCCCCTCTAAAAGATAAAAAATAAAGGGTTATTTGCTTAAATCATCATTTAGCATCATTTAAATATGACCACTATGAAATTATTAAGTACTTTAAATTGTTTTTTATCTTAACCGTTTATTTTCATTTCTCTGGGGATCGGTACTTGTTTAGCTCAGTGGTTTTTAACTTTTCACCACGACCCACCTCCCACCCACTGTGATTTATATGACAGTCATATTCTTGTAATTTTATGACCATAACCAGATTTTAAGGTTGGTAAATGTGAGCTAGAGTTTTTTTCTTTCATTTTTTTTCTGGGTCTTTTAAAACTGTATTAAAAAAAAACAAATAAAAACTTGCATTTGAGGGGAAAACAAACCATGCTCCAGGGGAGATTCTAATTTTCCTCTCCCTAGCCTGGTTGACTGCTATCCCACTGTTATAAACCCTAGACCATTTACAGAAATCATTTACTTTATTGATAAATTCAGTGGATGGATTTCAATATATGATCTTTCAGAGAAAGCAGTTGTTCAAACTAATAATATTTGCATATGCCTTTGTGTTTGTTATTATATCTGCTGGACAATTGTTTTATTTTTTACTCTCTTTGAAGTATTTTACTGTATATTGAAGGTCAGTGTGTTAACTTGGTAACAGGTTTTAAGTGAATTTGTCTATCATATTTATGATGTAAAATTTCCAGATCACTGAGCCTATGTTTGAACTAAACTGCTAATGTTATTTCAGAAACAAATAAGGATACAAGAAGCTAAAATAATAGAAGAGAAAGCAGCTAAGATCAAAGAATGGGTAACACTTAAATTAAATGAGGTATTTATTGCTATATCTTGCCTTTTCTTTACCTTTTACTTCTTTTGAATAGATAAGTCTTCAGAATATCTGATCATTCTGAATGAAACAAAATTCTGATCAGTTGGTGGTGCTGCTGTCTTTTGGTAAACATGAGACAGGTAGCTTTTATTTTTATGTCCAATGTATTTCTAAAATTAAAAGTATTGATAGGCTCGTAGTAAACAGCTTAAGTAGCCCCATTCTAACTAGTTGATTTTAGTTCTAATTAGTTAATTTTAAATAGTTATAGAACATATGTGTGTATATCATAAAATTAATGTGTTCAGTATCATCTTGAGAAGAACGCATTAGTTTATATGGCACATTAAATGCTGAAATAATTTGGTTTAAAATAATTTTACAGTGGGAAAGTCATGGGGGTGAAAATATTTGAAACTCTCAGCTTTAGGGGCACCTGGGTGGCTCAGTCAGTTGAGCATCTGTCTCTTGATTTTGGCTCAGGTCATGATCTCAGGGTCGTGGGATTGAGCCCCTTGTTGGACTGCTGATCACGGAGCCTGCTTGAGATTTTCTGCCCTGTCTCCTGCTTGTGCTCTCTAAAAAAAAAAAAAAAAAAAAAAAAAAAAGTCACAGTTCTGGAAAAAATAAATATAAAGCCATGATTATCTAGGTTGATAACTATGCTGATAAATTCATCTGATATTTTCTCATCATTTCTTTCGTATTTTGCTTACATGTAATTAGGTAGTAACATTTTAAAAATTCATAATTTATTAGTACATTTTAGAAATGTTATTCCTGTATAAAAGAATACAATTATGTCCTTTCAGCTGGAAGTAGAGAATCAGAATCTTCGTTTGATCAACCAAAATCAAACTGAAGAGATAAGAACAATACAGTCAAAACTACAAGGTATGAGTATTTTGACTAAGATAGCTTAGTTTGGGTTTATTAGGCTATATGGAATTTTACTGTTGAGCACTTAAAATAGGACTGGCACAACCAAATAATTGAATTTTACATTTTATTTAATTTGAGTGGATTTTAATTTAAATAGCCAACATGTCCATATCAGCACAGCTAGCCAATTGGAGATAACCCAACAGTGGTAATATTAATTTGAATGTTTAATTTCAGGTGTGTTTGCTTAAAAAACATCAGTTATTTTATTTTCTGTTTTCACTTGCATTGCAGTGATATTCAATAGTGATTGAAATTCTTGTAGCCTGAATATTTTGAGCAACATTTTATGATAAGAATAATAAACTCTTTGCATTTTTTAATGCTTTGGGTTACTTTCTTCCTTTTCAACTCAAAAGCCTAAAGATGGGTGGTAGAGTTAGAGATAGAGATTTACTTAGTGTGCTATTTTGGTGATCACCACTCAAGTGCACATTGAGCTGAAGACAAGATGAATCCACAGGGTTATTAGACCCTGGGCTAGTCTAGTGGTTTTCAAACTTATTTAGTAACAGAACCCTTTTCAAAACAGTAATTTTTTATCAAGATATAAAACAGTGAAAGCAGTGTTAGGTGATGGGTGCATAGTTTTGCAGACTCGCTTTACTCATGCCTCACCTTTTTTTTTTTTTTTTTAATTTTTGTTTAATGTATTTTTTTAATTTACATTCAAGTTAGTTAGCATATAGTGCAATAATGATTTCAGGAGTAGATTCTTTAATGCCCCTTACCCATTTAGCCCTTCCCCCTCCCACAACCCCTCCAGTAACCCTCTGTTTGTTCTCCATATTTAAGACTCTCTTATATATTCGTCCCCATCCCTGTTTTTATATTATTTTTGTTTCCCTTCCCTTATGTTCATCTGTTTTGTATCCTAAAGTCCTCATATGAGTGAAGTCATATAATATTTGTCTTTCTCTGACTAATTTCGCTTAGCATAACACCTTCTAGTTCCACCACGTAGTTGCAAATGGCAAGATTTCAATCTTTTTGATTGCTGAGTAATACTTCATTGTGTATATATACCACATCTTCTTTATCCATTCATCCATCAGTGGACATTTGGGCTCTTTCCATACTTTGGCTATTGTTGACAGCGCTGCTATAAACATTGGGGTGCATGTGCCCCTTCAAAACAGCACACTTGTTTCCCTTGGATAAATACCTAGTAGTGCACTTGCTGGGTCATACGGTAGTTCTATTTTTAATTTTTTGAGGAAGCTCCATCCTGTTTTCCAGAGTGGCTGCACCTGTTTACATTCCCACCAGCAGTGCAAAAGAGATCTTCTTTCTCCGCATTCTCACCAACATCTGTTGTTGCCTGAGTTGTTAATGTTAGCCATTCTGACAGGTGTGAGGTGGCATCTCATTGTGGTTTTGGTTTGTATTTCCCTGATGATGAGTGATGTTGAGCATTTTATCATGTGTTGATTGGCCATCTGGATGTCATCTTTGGAGAAGTGTCTATTCATGTCTTTTGCCCATTTCTTCACTGGATTATTTGTTTTTTTGGGTGTGGAGTTTGAGAAGTTCTTTATAGATTTGGGATACTAACCCTTTATCTGATATGTCGTTTGCAAACATCTTCTCCCATTCTGTCGGTTGCCTTTTAGTTCTGCTGATTGTTTCCTTCACTGTGCAGAAGCTTTTATTTTGATGAGGTCCCAGTAGTTTATTTTTGCTTCTGTTTCCCTTACCTCTGGAGACGGAGACGTGTGGAGTAAGAAGTTTCTGAGGCCAAGATCAAAGAGGTTTTTGCCTGCTTTCTCCTCGAGGATTTTGATGGCTTCCTGTCTTACATTTAGGTCTTCCATCCATTTTGAGTTTATTTTTGTGTATGGTTTAAGAAAGTGGTCTAGGTTCATTTTTCTGCATGTTGCTGTCCAGTTTTCCCAGCAGCACTTGCTGAGGAGACTGTCTTTTTTCCATTGGATACTCTTTCCTGCTTTGTCAAAGATTAGTTGGCCATATGTTTGTGGATCCATTTCTGGGTTCTCTATTCTGTTCCATTGATTTGAGTGTCTGTGTTTGTGCCAGTACCATACTGTCTTGATGATTACAGCTTTCTGATACAGCTTGAAGTCCGTACTCATGCCTCTTCTTTCACCCACTATGAAAGCCCTGGGATTTCCACAAAGCCCTGGGATTTCACAGAATTCATTGGAAAAATACTGGCATTGTAGAGGTGCATGGGCTTTGAAGTCAACTTTAACACCCTACAATTTCATAACTGTGTTACATTTCTGGATTTTTTTTTTTTTTTACATCAGTAAAATGGTAATGGTAATAGTGCCTTCCTGGTTCCACAAGAGGTTGTCGATTTTAAGACCTATGAAATTGTTTTGTCTAATGCATGTTAATACTTATGGCTCTCATTTTGTAAGGGAAAAAGCTCCTGTTTTCCTTTTCCCTCAATGCATCTGACACCAGATGTGTGCAAGTTTTTCCCACACAAAGCAATTCTCCGGTTCCCAGAAGACACAAACTGGGTGTCCTACAAATTTAACTCAATTCTGATATTATCTACTTAAAATTAGCATCAGATCTTACAGCTTAAAGGCTTGTTCCCACAAAACTACCCCCCACCACATCAGATACCACTTCAAACACAGTTGTAAGTATCGGTTTTCAGCCCCACTTCTGCCAAACTGGGTCTAAATCAAAGGTTCCCACGACCCTCCTCAGGTTTGATAATTTTCTAGAGCAGCTCACAGAACTCAAACAAACACTTTACTTACCAGATTACTGGTTTATTACAAAAGATATAACTTAGGAACCGCCAGATGGAAGAGATGTAGAGGGTGAGGCTTAGAGAAGGGGCATAGAGCTTCCATGCTCTCTCTGTGCACACCACCCTCCCAGCACCTTCACTTGTTCATCATCCTGGAAGCCCATCCTTTTGGGTTTTTATGGCGGCTTCATTATGTCAGCTTGACTGACTGAATCATTGGCCATTGGTGATTAAGTCAATTTTCAATCCTCCGCTCCCCTGAGGTCAGAGGTAGGGTGGGTGGAGGATGAGGCTCAATGTTCCAACCTTCTAATCCCCCCCCCAACCCCGTGGTTGGTTCCCCAGGCAACCAGCCCCCATCCTGAGGCTATTTAGGGGCTTTCCAAAAATCACCTCATCAACACAAACTCCGATGTCCTTGAAAGAGCTTGTTCTGAAAACAAAAGACACTTTTATTGCTCTTACCACTTAGAAAATCCCAAGGGTTTTAGGAGCTGAATGCCGGGAACCATGGATGTAGACCAAGATATATATTTCTTCTATCACACAGTTTCTCCACCTGTATGATGAGAAGTCAGTGTCCACCTAGTTGATTTGGAATTCCATATTTACATATGGAATCAATGACACAGATTGAATATAATAAGCCTACTCTGAAAAAGCTGATATTTTACCTGATATTCTTAGCTTGTAATTCTAGTCTTCAGTGGCAGTCTCTTCAGTCTTGTAGACTAAGGGGTATTAATCCTTGGGGCCTAGGCTTGGACTGGAGAAGAATAGATACAATCATGTAGATATAGTATAGTACTTTAAAAATGTATATGCAAATATATGATTATTAAAATACTGTGGATTAGTTCTGTGAGAGATAATCAACATGAGAATAATAAAAGTACACCCAAAAGAATACACTATAGATAAGATATTTTTCTTATGCTCCACTCAATTATCAGCTGCTATTTAATTTAACCCTTTGGTGCTCTCCCAGAAGTAAGAATTTAATTTTTTTGGAAACTTTTCTTACTATCACTGGGATCTCCATGCTTTTAATCTTGTAAACAGGGGTGTTAGAAGATGGATTAAATCTGTAATTAATCACTGCATGAGCTATCTAAATTCTCTGTCTAGATAGCATGAGCTATCTAAAAAAACCTTCTCCTTTTTTTTCCCTCTAACGCAGTGATGAAGGCTCGCCATATTGTGGTCATGTTACATCAAGCCCCTCTTTCTGCTCTCTTGGAAGAAGCAAACCGAAAACTAAGATAGCAAAAGTTATTACAGTGATCATGTGATATTTGCCCCAGTGATGATCTGAATTTCCTTTAGTTGTCTTGGCAACTTCCCTCACCATTAGTAGCATTACTACCTAATCAAATTTTACCAGTTCTTGACTGCTATTTACCAGTACGTGACTTTGCAAGAAGCAACAACCTCTACTTGTTTACAATCTGTTTTTTATTTGTTTGTGTTTTTGTTTGAGAACTTTTTTTTTTTTTGAAGTTTTCTTATGTTTATTTTTGAGAGAGAGAGAGAGACAGAGCATGAGCTGGGAAGGGGCAGAGAGAGGGAGACACAGAATCTGAAGCAGGCTCCCGGCTCCGAGCTGTCAGCACAGAGCCCAGTGCGGGGCTCGAACGCACAAACTGTGAGTTCATGACCTGAGCCGAAGTCGGCTGCTCAACCGACTGAGCCACCCAGGCGCCCCTATTTGAGAACTACTTTTAAAGGGATTCAATATTTTTCTCTCTGCAGTTAAAAAATATTTAGAACATTCAAAGTATATAAACAGGTTTAAACATTAGCGTGTGATGCCAGACATTGAGGTTTCCATGTTACTGTAGATGAACTGCAGGCTTTTTTCTGGTATAAAGAGTAAGTTGTCCAGATCTTATATGCTTTGGTTCTGTGTTTAATAAACTATTGTAAAAAAATTCCAATCTTGATTTTGATTAATGATCTTGCAGAAGTTCAGGGGAAGAAGTCATCCATTGTCTCTACACCAAAGTTCTCGGAAGGCCAGCGCCTAAGCAGTTTGACCTTTGGGTGCTTTTTATCCCGAGCAAGGAGTCCTCCTCAAGTAGTAAAATCTGTGGAAATGAGCAAGATATCATCTAAAGAACCTGACTTCACTGAGGGAAAAGACATAGAAGGTATTTATGGATTAGAAGAATCTACTTTGACATTTTTTTAAATTTGTTTTAATGTTTATTTATTTTTGAAAGAGAGACAGAGTGTGAGTGGGAAAGGGGCAAAGAGAGGGAGACACAGGATCCAAAGCAGGCTCCAGGCTCTGAGCTGTCAGCACAGAGCCCGATGCAGGGCCTGACCTCACAAATCGTGAGATCATGACCTGAGTCGAAGTTGGACGCTCAACCAACTGAGCCACCCAAGTGCCCCTACTTTGACATTTTTTAAAAAGAAAAAATAGTTTGTTACGATTCATCCAAATATAGATTGATTTTCCTTGTTTTTTTTTTTTTCTTGACAAGTTGATGTTTTATGAAAATGTTTTTAAAGAGCAATCCAGCCTTTAATCTGTATAGCTAGTTATCTTGTGTGTTGTTTTGAAAGTCTTTGCCAAGAATGCATAGGAGACACTGATTTTCCTCTCTTGGTACTTTTTCCTGAAGTAGGTAGCAGTGATATTTAATTTTTTTTAAGGTTTTATTTATTTATTTTTGAGAGAGACAGAGACAATGTGAGCGGGGGGGGGGGGGGGAGAGAGAGAGAGAGAAAGAGAGAGAGAGAGAGAGAGAGAGAAGGAATCCCAAGTAGGCTCCCCACTGCCAGCACAGAGCCTGATGCGGGCCTTGAACCCACAAAACCATGAGATCATGACCTGAGCCGAAACCAAGAGTTGGACGCTTAATCTACTGAGCCACCCAGGTGCCCCAGTAGCAGTGATATTTAAAATTAAAAAGTTCACCTTCACACCTATAAGGTACTTGTTTTAGCTGAGTTTCACATTAGAACAATGAACTTACTATTATTTACTTAAAACATTTTAAAATTACTTGATGTTAAATATGGCATAGTAAACTTATAAAGAAAAAGAACACCAGGGGACAATTCAGTGAGTGCTTTGATTTTCCCTTTCCCGTTTTGCTTCAAAGAGGAGAATACTTGCTTTGATTTTCCCTTTTCCGTTTTGTTTCAAAGAGGAAAATATTTGATAGATGTTTTAAGTCCTGGACCTGTGTACAGATTTCTATCCTTCTTTTGTTTGTAAAGCCCCTTTAAATTTTGCTCTGTTGTCAGCTGCTGGCTTTGCCACCTGTAGTGTGACTTTGCCCAAATATTTTAAAGGCTTGAATTTGCATCTGCTCACTTTTCAGTTCCTGCTTCCTTCCTCCAAAGGAGAAAAACTACAGCCCCAAAAGTTGTCTCTGTGCTTGGTTTTAAAATCCTGAAAACTACATAATGTTTTTCCAGTCGGAGTTCTCCTTTGCTACTTGCTTTTCTGATGTTAGTTGCAATTTTCTTCTCTTTTTTGAGAAGTCATTTTAATTTCCCCTCTACTTTCTAATGGTCAGTTAAGCATAGCTCAGTACAGTGGGGGTTGCCTGTCCTGAAGCTCTTGTTCACATGCAAATTTAACAAATTGCCTGATGCCAAGTCACAGAGTTTATTTGTTCAGCCTCTATTTCCTTGTTATTAAGGTCATATCTACGTTTAAAAGTTTCTCTTATACTCTTTTTTTTAATGTTTATTTATTTTTGAGAGAGCGCGAGAGAGGACGCGCATGCACAAGCAGGGGAATGGCAAAAAGCGAGAGACAGGATCCGAATCGGGCTCTGTGCTGACAGCAGACAGCCTGATGTGGGGCTCCAACTCACGAACTGCAAGATCATGACCTGTGCCAAAGTCAGTCGCTTAACCCACTGAGCCGCTGAGGCACCTCCTCTTACACTCTTGAACCTAAATTTTTAGCTCGCTGTTTATGAAGCCCCTGGTTCATTTCATTAATTATATGATAAACAAAAATAAGCCGTGTGGAAAGACATTGTTAAAAAACATTGTTTTTGTTGTAAAAACACATTTGTATATATGAATAAACCAAAAGTAGAGTGAGGAGGGCTTTTCTGTGTTTATGTTTCTTCATGGCTTTGCATATTTCATGTATGGAAGCCTGGGAACAAAGTTTGTTTGTTTTTTAAACTATAGCTTTGTATTTATTATGTTTAAATTTACTTATGATTTTGAAAATTTAGTTGAAAGAAGGCTGTCATTTGCTTTAAAACAGAATCAGTGGTATTCTTTGGTGGCTGCTTTTTTTGATAGTCAGAGTTGCCCTGTTTCACATTTTGCTTCTTTCATTTTAAACCATTGTCGGTTTCCTTTTACCCAACGTGTTTCTTTGTAAAAAGGAGTTTAATTTTCATACTATTCTATTGAAGTGTTAGGACTCGTATTCTATGTAGAGCTTACAGTTTTCAAAGTTGGGTTTCAACAAGACACACAACTAAAGGATAATGTAAATTAACCTTATTCATACGAAAATTCCACTTTTTATAGTGTAGGTACGTAAAGCTTCGTGTACAGAGAGTTGACATTATTAAAGGCAACATGCCAATATGATGTATGCTTTTCTAGAAATGGAAATTCCAGAAAAGTCAGGCGAGAACCAAATCCAGGAAAACAACCGGGGTCCGAGAACATTGCATCAAACCACTTGTGTCTCAGAACAGAATCGGAAAACAAGAACAAGCTTTGCAACAGATGGTGGCACGTCCCAGAATTCTGGGGCTCCAGGGAGTGACTGGAGTTCGGACGAGGAAGGTGGGAGCAAAGGAAGATCCAAGAGCAGGTACACGTCCACCCTTTCCAGTCACACGTCAGAGGAAGGCGTCCAGGGTAGCAGAATGGGCAGCGAGGCGTATCTGACAGCATCCGATGACAGCAGTTCCATATTTGAAGAAGAAACTTTTGGCATAAAGAGACCGGAGCATAAGAAGCTGTATTCCTGGCAACAGGAGGCACAGTGGAAAGCTCAGAATTGTCCCCTTGGAAAGGGAAATTCTGAATCAGATAAAAAGGAGCACGATAGTTCATCGGATGAACTGAATAAAAAATTTCAGTCTCAAAGACTGGATTATTCATCTTCGTCCAGCGAGGCTAATACACCAAGCCCTATTTTGACCCCAGCTTTGACTCCAAAGCATCCTAACTCACTTTCTGGAAAAGGAACACAATTAGTGCCTTCATCAAACCTGCCACCCCCGAAGTTAAGGATTCCTAATGTTTTCAGTATAAGTGTGGCACTAGCCAAAAGGCACTTAAGCCAGCCACAGTTAAGTTCTGATAGGATGTTTGGTACAAACAGAAATGCCATCAGCATGATCCGGCCGCTCAGACCTCAGGAAACAGATCTTGATCTAGTTGATGACGACGGTACAGAAATTTTAGAGAATATGGACACTAGTTGTGATGACGGATTGTTTTCCTATGACTCCCTGGAGTCCCCTTGCTCTGACGACCAGGAAAGCTGTGACTCAGCCAAGAAGCCGGCCTGCAGCAAACCACCAACTCCGCCCCTGCACCGGTTTCCCTCTTGGGTAAATGACATTGCCGTGTGCAACGCATGCATGCTGGCTTTTTCCTAAACCGGCGTTTACGTTTTACTTTCTTCTCCTATTTCTTTTCAGGTCCAGATTGTTCTGAAAAGTCTCGGTGTTCAGAGTACCATTTCCCTTTCTCTTTCCCTACTGAGTTCTGAGTCAATTGAGAAATAAGGGAAGGTGAAGACAGGCAGGAGATCAAAACATTACCTTTCTTACTGATAAAACTGATTTTAGAGAGTTGGTCGGCAAATGAGCTTTCCGATACTGAACTCAGAATTCGCTAGGTTTATTCATCCAGTCCCAGGTAACCCTAGACCACTAGACGTCTGTTCCTCTTGGGTAGCTTAAAGCCCAGGGAAAGAACAAATGGTGTTTCTTGCATGCCTTTACTTCTCAAGAGAAAGGAGCAAGGAGGGTGCTCGGCTCTGCCTGTCCAGTTTCTCATTCTAAGCTTGCCAGTCACATTAAGCCATCCCTCCTCCTTGGGAAGGAGAAATGAATGGTTGGAGAGGGACCCAGAGCGTTCAGTTACTAGAGTTCCCTGAACATGGAAGGAAACATCAGGGGTGGGGAAGAATTGTTCCTCCTACCTGTGTGATACCTTGGACAAATTCGCAACCAGGACACCTAACTCTTATTGGTCATCAGTTTTTGTGCTTAATCATTTACTTGATTGGCTTTTTTTTTTTAATTTTTTTTTCAACGTTTTTATTTATTTTTGGGACAGAGAGAGACAGAGCATGAACGGGGGAGGGGCAGAGAGAGAGGGAGACACAGAATCGGAAACAGGCTCCAGGCTCTGAGCCATCAGTCCAGAGCCTGACGCGGGGCTCGAACTCATGGACCGCGAGATCGTGACCTGGCTGAAGTCGGACGCTTAACCGACTGCGCCACCCAGGCGCCCCTACTTGATTGGCTTTAAGAGAAATTTAATGTTACTCTTCACGAGCTTATAAATCTGTCGCTTTAATCAAAAGCATCTTCCTATGTATCTGGAGTAGATTGAAATTCCTTCCATTGAAACACTGACCATTAATACAACAGTTAGCCCATCAACTGTATGATTCTTTATAGGAATATCTACACATCACTCAATTAAAAAAATACTCTTATATTTGAAACAAACTGAAATTATCTGTTTTGTGGATTTAACATTTTCCTCACATATTGCCATAGTCTGGCCTCCAGAGAAGCATCTGGGCTGCAGGATTTTTTTTGTTTGGGGGTCATCTTCTGTGATATTATTTTTTATTTAGAGATCCATGTGATTTTTAAGCAAATGAAGGCAGCCATGTTTTCCTACTATAAATTCAGACCTTGAGATGTATCTGCTTTTACTTTCAAAAGAACATTTCATTGTGGTGTCCACATGAAACTGTCTGCAGTTCATTATTAAATTCTGGATAGTGCAAAAAAGTGGACGTTATTGGCATGTGAATCTCTGGAATTCCAATTATGTTATCCTTCAGGCAGTGAGGATTTGAAATTTTTGCTTCTTTTATTATGTTGAGATTTTCGGAGATTTAGGTTAGGCTTTTCAAGTTCGTTTTTTTTGGCAAACCATTTTCCTACTCTTTTGCCTTTCTCTCTTCAATTTGTTCAATCCTGAAAAAGTAGTATTGCTTTTCAAAAGCCTTCTGGCAGGCTGGCCAAGTTTGAGATTTTATTTCAGCGTTTGTTAGGTATTTTCAGGTTTCAAGGAAAAGAGATGTATTCCAGTTGCCTCAATTTATGAGAGTGTATTTTAAGGATTTTTAAGAGTTTATTTGAAGGCATAGCCCATCCTTACCAAACTGGAATATCATTCAAAATACAGTAGTCACTGTAGTGGGAAAACATGTGATGTCGGCAGCACCTCTAATAGCCAACTCCTTAGAAACAGTTGACAGACACCCACTGCCCCTGGTCCAGTGTCTCAGCTTGTCCTGTCCCATCTGCGTGACTCTCCTTGTCCTCTACTGCTAACTCCTCTCCTCCACACTGTCATGCTTCCAGCTGCCTCTCGTCTCCTGCTTATTGCCCTGTGTTTACATATCTTTCTGTTCCGCCAACTCTGCTGTTCTTCGCTGTGTGTATATCTCATTCTCAAGGAAACCACATCTGGTTCGTTCACTCAGCCACTCTCCAAACTAAAGTGTCTCAGACAGTTAGGGATCTCATGCCTGTTACCTAGCAGGCCGCTGGCCAGTCCAGTCCCAAAGAGCACAGCCTTACTACCTGCTCTGCCTTGGTTCAGGCAACTGTGTCCAGGTTAGATGTGGTGCACAATTCAGGACACGGTGATTATCCATGAAGAACAACTTGGAATCCCTTTTCTCACAGAGTGCAGGGTGAATAACCTCTCCAGTACCCATTTCAGAGATTTCTGTCAAAGAAGAGAAAGCAAAATAATAACCTGCTTTTGGAATAAGATAATACGATAAATTCCATTGCCATTCTCAAATTCATTTATTATTTGGCCTCGGGTATTTTTTTTATTATTTTTTTTTAATTTTTATTTATTTTGAGAGAGAGACAGAGTGTGAGCAGGGGAGGAGCTGAGGAGAGGGAGACACAGAATCTGAAGGAGGCTCCAGGCCCTGAGCTGTCAGCACAGAGCCTGATGCGGGGCTCGAACTCACGAACTGTGAGGTGATGACCTCAGCCAAAGTCGGACGCCTAACCGACTGAGCCGCCCAGGCGCCCCGAGCCTCACATATTTCTTGTACTTGATTGAAATGGACATTGAAATAAGAAGATGAAAGCACTTAAAGCTACTCTGTGATTTCTGACTTGAAGATTTTTCTCTTTTCTTTCAGCATACTCTAGAATAGTAGAATATTAAAGGTAATATTCATGTATAGTCAATGATTATGAATGCTTTCTAACCTCATGTTACAGCCGTTCAAGGTTTTCTGCGTTTTTTTCTTTAACTGTGTTTAGAATGGTAGAATACTAAACGTGGTGTTTATGTGCAATCAGTGACTATGAATAAGTTTTCTCTTACTTTTTTTCCTATCTCTTGAAAAGAATTCAAAATACCAAGCAAAAACTAGGGAACAAAGATAAATAATGGAATGACTAATGGATGGAAAACGTCTGGAGTGCTGTTCACGGTGGCATATTTGTGTTGGCACCGATGACAGTTTTATAATAATGCTCTGCTCTGGTGAATATTAAATGAAGAACAAATGAAAAACATGTGTATTGAAAGTAATCATTTCTTTGCTTTAAATATCCAGTTTAAATCTCTCTTTTACATTAGGAGAGCAGAATTTATGCTGTAGCCAAATCAGGTATTCGAATGTCTGAGGCCTTCAATATGGAGAATGTTAATAAAAGTAAGTGATTTTGCATGTTGCAATGTGGATGAACCTTGAGGACATAATGCTAAAGGAAATAAGCGAGTCATGAAAAGATAAATACTGTGTGATTCCACTTGTATGAGATCTCTGAAGTGGTCAAATTCATAGAAACAGGAAGTGGAGGGGTGGTGACCCCAGGCTGGGTGGTTGTGGGTGGGGGGGAATAGTTGCTTAATTGGCATAGACTTTCAGATTTGCAAGATACAAAAGTTCTGGAGACTTGCTTCATAACAATGTGACTATAATTAACACTAACCGAACCATACACTTAAAAATAGTTAAAGTGGTCAATTTTATGTTGTGTTTTTTACTGCAATAAAACATGTTTAAACAAATAAGTGATTTTATATTGCCATTTCACTAACCAAGAATTGCCTAAATGTTTGAAGCCATTGGAGTAGATAGAATTATGTATTTCAGAAAATGATTTCTAAGGTTGCTGATTTACATTTTAAATTGCAATTTATTGTTACCCAATATAGGGGCACATATATGTTCAGTTCTGATGCAGAAAGTACCTCTTTTTGTTTTTTATTTAAAAGAGGGTAAAGCAAACAAACTGTGAGTTTCAGCTGTTTAAAAATATCAGTCTCTATGTCCTTTTTTCCAGAGTTTAAAACTCACTCTCCCGTTCCTTTCCTTTCCTTTCCCATCCCTTCCCATCCTTTCCCATCCCTTCCCATCCCTTCCCCTTTTCTTTTTCTTTCTTTCTTTCTTTCTTTCTTTCTTTCTTTCTTTCTTTCTTTCCTTTCTTCAAAAAATTTTTAAAGAAGCAATGTATTCCCAGTATGAAAAGTAAAACCGAACAACAGAAAACTGTATGGAATAAAAAGAGAAGTTTTCCTGTGGTTCTTTCCACTAGCTCCCTCCCTTTCCTACTACTGATCCATATCTTAGAGGCAACCATTGATGTTCTATTTCTTCTCAGCAATGTTCTATTCTTACCATTCAGGAAATTATATTCCTAAACTTTCAATATGAGGTTCACCTGATAAAAGCTTAAGCATGATGATGTTTTAACACCATGTCAGTAACAGGGCTATGAATAATTGGAGAATATCTTCATAGGGTACTGCTCACTGAATCAGCAGATGTTTGTGCTATTTCTGCCCAGCCTGACCTGCATAGAAATGCCTGCCGAAGAAATAAAAGCTATGATCCCTACTCTCAAAGAGCATGCAGTCTAGTTGGGGAAGTAACATACATGAGGAAATAATGAACCATGCAAGAGAGTATATCCTTACAGCAGACTATGTGAGAACAGTCATGTGTGTTAATCCAGCTTCTCTTTAATTGGAACTTTTGCTAGCTCACATTCATAAGAAGTAGACCTAAGTGCTGGAGAGAAGTTTCTTGTTTTTTGTTTTTTAAATCACTTTGTCTTATCTTTCAGATTCTGCCCCTCTGCTCTCCTATACCACATCAGGACTCTATACCTCCCTGATATACAAGAATATGACAACCCCAGTGTATACAACTTTGAAGGGGGTAAGTCATTATTGTTACTGTTAAACATGTGGTTCTCTTCATGGTGGATCGAGAAAACTGTTTATTTAAGCTCCAGATTCCATTCTTGACATTTTATACAGACTCTCCCTTTATAGGGAGTTTTAGACACTCACTCTAATATATCATAAAAAGAGAAGAAATGGAAAGATCCAGAGGAGATATTTATGCTTCTCAGAGTATTAGAGGTCTGGGCTCATTTTTGTTACACCCCGTGTGATTTTCCACCTCCTCCACGGTGGTTAATTGTTTAAAGGAAATACCACTATTAATGATGTAGGGAAAATTCCTAATTTGGCAAGATTTTTTTTGTCACTGCCAGGGTTCCCTCCTCCTTGCTTGAAGTACCTAATTAAAATAAGTATTTTCAACTATTAACAGCCTATGTTTCCAGGAATCTTTTATATTTGATGAACGCCTTGCTAATTAGAATTTGGGATTTAACCACATGACTTTGATAATACCAAAAGATATTCTTGTATTCCCTTAAAAATCTTATTTTGTGACTCCTGGTGAAACATTTTATATCTAAAAAGAGAGGGACACAGATGGGCCGCTGTGCTTTTCTTTAGAAGGCAACCCAAATAAGCAGCAGCCCGTTCCTGGATGACTCCTCTGGGTCAGAGGAAGAAGATAGTTCCAGATCCAGCTCCCGGACTTCGGAGTCAGACACGCGCAATCGAAGCGGGCCAGGCAGCCCCAGAGCAATGAAACGAGGTGAGGGAAAATCTCAGGCACACAAGACAACTCCAAATAAATCAGGGTATTTAATTCAGGATATTCTGGAATTTCATCCACCTAATAGGACTTTTTAAAAAAGCCAAAGTACTTGCTTGAAACCAAAGTGAAAAGAGAATTAGCCAAGACTGAGATGCTTATATTCTTGTCCTAGTTCTCTTCTTAATTTTTTTTTTATTCCATATAAGCCACATGATCTTTTTTTTTTTAACCTTATCCTATCTGTAAGAGAGAGATCACTTTATTATGGGAATAGAGTGAAATAATTGGCCAAAATGAGGTTTCTCTTTTATAGTTACCGTGTGGCATTTTGCATAATTTATGGGATAGACTTATTTCAGCTAAATTTGTTATGCTGCTAAATGGGAGAAAATACACCTAAAAATTTGGTGGTTAACCTGATATTAAGATGGAAACCAACAAAAACTTTACTTTGGGCATGTCTATGATTTTTAGTGGATTTTGAAGAAACTTTTGGCATAGGTAGAGGTTACAGAAAGAGATAATCACACTGAATGACACCTGAATTTTACAAAAGTAATGCGGTGTGCTCTGTTGGTTTTCAGATTATGTTCCACGGAACCCTTAGGTAATCCCCAGCCCCTCAACTTCAACTGGAACTGCTCAGCTTGCATAGGTTTTATTAAGCTTCGGGGCTGTCACTGGGGTCTTTACTCCTCCTATCTTAGCTCCCAGCAGCTGGTATTGGGTTACATCACACTTTTGCTCAAAACACTGCAAAGACCCATAATGGTTATAAGGTGTTACCTGACTCTTTTGTGCCTTTGATCTCATCTCCTTTCTCCTTCCTTACACCCTCTTGCTATTCCTAGAACAGGCCAGGCATGCTTTTATTTCAGGACCTTCACACTGATTGTTTCCTTTACCTGCTTTTCTTCCCCCCAGATGTCTATAGGGCTGACTTGGGCGCATCCTACGGTGCTTTGCTCCAACGCTGCCTTCTCAGTGAGATCTACCCTGAGCACAGCATTTGAGTTGCAGTCCTTTGCTCTTCTCCATCTACTAACTCTTTCTATTCCCTCTAGTCTGCTCTATGTTTTATTTTTTCATAGCACTTACTGCCTGTTTTTTTTCCTGTCTCTACCAACTAGACTCTATGTTCCATGAGGGCAGAGATTTTTCTGTTTTATTGTCTGCTCTCTCCCTAACACCTGGGGTAGTGCCTAGCACACTGGCCCTGGGGTCGGGCGCCCCAGGTTAGCACTCCAGCATTGCTCCTGCCCAGCTGTTTGACTTGGGATAAATGTTTTAGTTTAATCTCTGGACCTTAGTCTCCTTAGAGAATGAGGGCACCAATCAGGATGATCTCTGAGGTCCCTTATAAGTCTAAGTTTCTGTTATTCTATGAAATACAAAGGTATTGCTACTATAACAACTATTACTTGTCTTTGTCAAATCGACAAGAAATTGATATAGTGACATTATCCTAACAAGTCCCTTAAATGTTAATAAATACTTTGAAAAATTGCTAGATATTGCAATGAATAATGATACAAATCTTTGATTTTATTTATTATGTTCAAAATTTCCAATTGTATTGACCCTCCAGATGTGGCTTGCAACTTGCTAGTCATTTTCTGAAAAAGGCAAGTGAATCATTGTGACAATGTTCCCTTGAATTTTACTTTGTAGCTGCTGCCAAATGAAATAGTCTGTTTATATCTTTAAGTTTTATTGCTTCTTTTTTACAAAATATTTTTAAAATTTATAAGCTAATAGTATTGGACTTTCATGAAAAACACTACTGAAATTGTGAAGTTCTTTTTAATGTGAATTACTTTAGAAGTGGTTGCTGGGTGGCTCAGTCAGTTAAGCGTCCGACTCTCGGTCTCGGCTCAAGTCATAATCTCACAATTTGTGGGTTTGAGCCCTGTGTCAGGCTCAGCACTGACAGCATGGAGCCTGCTTGGAATTCTGTCTCTCCCTCTGTCTCTGCCCCTCCCCCACTATTGCACATGCACACACCCTCTCTTTCTCTCTCAAAATAAACATTAAAAAGTAAAATAAATTAAAAGTGATTTCAACAACTAAGTGGTTTAAAATGTGATTGTACAACTCTTGATAAACTGAAATCAAACATTTGCTTGCCTTATATAAGTCAGTATGTAAATACACATGTTTTTAGTCTTTAATAAAAGACATATTAGTATCTTTGCGTGTATTTTATTATGTATATATATTGCACATAGTTTATGTATGTAAAATTAGCTGTGCTTGTGATCATACAAGAATATTATTTATATGCCTATGACTTCCTTGGAGGTTTGCATGATAATCCTTACCCTCTAGTTCTGTTTTTTGCTTTAAAAGTTCTTTATGGCCGAAGGTATGAGAATAAATATAGTCTAGGAGGGCTGATGATTTTGTGGAATACCTGTATTCCTTAGGAGAACTCACAGCTGGCATTTGGACCACCTGATTATTAAATATCGACCTAATTTATTTCTTTATTTATCTAGGTGTGTCTCTTTCTTCTGTGGCTTCCGAAAGTGACTATGCCATTCCCCCAGATGCTTACCCCACAGACACAGAATACTCACAGCCAGAGCAGAAGCTTCCTAAAACTTGCTCATCTTCCAGTGATAACGGGAAAAATGTAAACACTGATTCAGGTTTAAAAAAAAAAAAAAATCAATGAATCTTCTTAGTTTGAGCCTCTAAAATGAAATTTAAATTTTTAAAATTTCTTTTTAATTAGGAACCCCTGGAAAAATCTGGCTATTTATTAAAAATGAGTGGTAAAGTCAAGACTTGGAAGAGGAGGTGGTTCGTTCTCAAAGGTGGTGAATTACTTTACTATAAATCTCCGGTGAGTGGAAAGCACTTACCCTTTAGAACTGAATTCCTCAAACTGTAAATCAAGCTCCTGATATTCTTTCCTCTAATGCAATTAATTATACAAAGCATTTCTTACTATTACTATTACAGGCAGTCCCTTTACATTTCATTTTCTTCCTTTCCTACAGAGTGACGTAATTAGAAAACCCCAGGGCCATATTGAACTTAGCACAACCTGCAGTATTTTAAGAGGAGATAACAAACAAACAGTTCAGGTACTTTTTTTTTTTTTTTTTTTTTTTTTTTTGCTTTTTCTTTTTTGTATCATGTAAAATTCAATTCCTTGGTTATCCAAGCTAATAGGAGATTGGATGATTCAATGTTTCTTTTTTTTTTTTTAATGTTTATTTATTTTTGAGACAGAGACAGAGCATGAACGGGGGAGTGTCAGAGACAGAGGGAGACACAGAATCCGAAGCAGGCTCCAGGCTCTGAGCTGTCAGCACAGAGCCCAACGCAGGGCTCGAACTCACGGACCATGAGATCATGACCTGAGCCGAAGTCGGATGCTTAACCGACTGAGCCACCCAGGCGCCCCGATTCAATGTTTATTCACTTTGTGTTAAGTGTGATTCCTCAAAAATGTGTGAAACCCCAGGCCTTCTCAGTTCAAACTACATTATAAACAAGGTTTGTGTTAAGTAACTGTCCACTACCCTTCCTTTGCCCTTGTCCCTTACATTCTTCTTCCCCTATACTTCATCTTCCAGCTATTCTCAGCTCTTAACCTGTCCGGCTATTTTAGGGAAGGCTTATCTGAGAAATGAATTACCAATAAGATGTTATTAGTTTGATGTACTACTAAATTCAGGAGGGTTTGCATTTTGATAAAGAACCGGAAAATGCCATTTCTTCTATGAACTCCAGCTGTTATAACACCTAAGTGGGAAAGATACTGGTGAGAAGAAGGCTGTCCTACCTCCTACCGAATCACACCCTAGACATAGCTGCTGGCCATTCACCCACACATAAAACCAGTCTTGCTAGAAATCTGTTAAATTTAAAACACAGGCTGTTGAGATAGTTTGGCATATGTGATTTAAATTCAGACACTTTAGGGGCGCCTGGGTGGCGCAGTCGGTTAAGCGTCCGACTTCAGCCAGGTCACGATCTTGCGGTCCGTGAGTTCGAGCCCCGTGTCAGGCCCTGGGCTGATGGCTCAGAGCCTGGAGCCTGTTTCCGATTCTGTGCCTCCCTCTCTCTCTGCCCCTCCCCCGTTCATGCTCTGTCTCTCTCTGTCCCAAAAATAAATAAACGTTGAAAAAAAAAAAATTTTAAAACACAGGCTGTTGAGATAGTTTGGCATATGTGATTTAAATTCAGACACTTTAGGGGCGCCTGGGTGGCGCAGTCGGTTAAGCGTCCGACTTCAGCCAGGTCACGATCTTGCGGTCCGTGAGTTCGAGCCCCGTGTCAGGCCCTGGGCTGATGGCTCAGAGCCTGGAGCCTGTTTCCGATTCTGTGCCTCCCTCTCTCTCTGCCCCTCCCCCGTTCATGCTCTGTCTCTCTCTGTCCCAAAAATAAATAAACGCTGAAAAAAAAATTTTTTTTTTAAATAAATAAATAAATTCAGACACTTTAGGGTGCCTGAGTGGCTCAGTCCGTTAAGTGTCCAACTTCAGCTCAGGTCATGATCTCCCAGTCTGTGAGTTTGAGCCCTGCATCGGCCTCCGTGCTGACAGCTCAGAGCCTGGAGCCTGCTTCGGATTCTGTGTCTCCCTCTCTGTCTGCCCCTCCCCTGCTTGTTCTCTCTCTCTCTCTCTCAAAAATGAATAAACATTAAAAGAAAATTAAAAATAAATAAATAAATAAATAAATTCAGATACTTTATCTGAAATACCTTCAATAATTAATATTTTCTTGGGGCTCATGGGTGGTTCAATCAGTTAAGCATCCACCCTCTGATTTCAGTTCAGGTCATGATCTCATGGTTCGCGGGTTCAGGCCCTGTGTTGGGCTCTGTGCTGACAGTGCAAAGCCTGCTTGGGATTCTTTCTCTCCCTCTCCCTTTCTGCCCCTTCCCAACTTTCTCTCTCTTAAAATAGATAAATTTAAAAATATTTTAAAAATAATAATTATTATTATTTTCTTATCTTGCTCCTTCAGAGGGTATAATGAACATTTATCAGAAAGGCTCATTGTCGGGGCGCCTGGGTGGCGCAGTCGGCTAGGCATCCGACTTCAGCCAGGTCACGATCTCGCGGTCCGTGAGTTCGAGCCCCGCGTCAGGCTCTGGGCTGATGGCTCAGAGCGTGGAGCCTGTTTCCGATGCTGTGTCTCCCTCTCTCTCTGCCCCTCCCCCGTTCATGCTCTGTCTCTCTCTGTCCCAAAAATAAATAAACGTTGAAAAAAAAAATTTTTTTAAAAATAATAAAAAAAAAAAAAAAAAAAAGAAAGGCTCATTGTCTATGTTTTCAGGAGATAATTAATACCTGAGAACTGCCCAAAAAAGTAGAAGGGAGAAAAGTAGAAGGAAAGCTTTGTCTGGAAGCATGGCAGATAAGAATAATCTACAAAGTTCTGAAATATTTGGAAATTTCAAAATGTGGTTCATTTGAGACTGAAAACTTGCTAATTCATAATATCTGATCACATGTTAGTTGTAAGAATTTCTCTTCTTTATAAGCAAGGACTTCTTATTTTATTTATAATTAATTTTTATTTCTATAACAAATAATTCCTCTTTATTTGCAAAAAATATATTATTTTATTACAGTCTCCAGTCATGCTACTGCTCACTTCAACAGCTGGGAGACTGTAGCACATTTAAAGGAGAAAAAGAAAATGTAACAAATAAGCAAGATAAAAAATGATGACGCGAAAGTTTAACACTCTGAAAAACTTTAAACTAAAGTGAAAACAATGATTCCAACACAAAGTTAATTATTGTAATTCTCACAATCTGGTTAAACTATTCTAAATTATCTGTGGAGTCATTTATTTAGCACCTAGGATTCAAGGTATGGCATGTTTGTTTCTATGTTAATTAATGTTGTTTTTAGGAGAGACAGGGAAATGCTAATTATCCTATATCTTCAGAGTTTCCTTTCCTATCTCTTTCTCATCCTGTTCCAGCTGACCACTGAAAAACACACCTACTATCTGACTGCAGATTCTCCCAATATATTGGAAGAATGGATTAAAGTATTGCAGAATGTTCTCCGAGTACAAGCTGCCGACCCACATTTTCTGCAGCCTGAGGGCAAACCCACGGTGAAGGGATTGCTCACCAAGGTAGGAACTTTAGTACAGTGCAGTGTCCTGGGCAGCTGGGGAGTCAGCCCCACTGATCGTAAGTGGGTGTCAGAGAGTATGTGTATTGAAAATGTATATTATCTTGGGGTGGGAAGTGTCTTTTGCTTATGATGCCAAGTGTTCTAACCATCAAAAATTCCCTAAGCGGAATTTTGAAAAGACAGTTGAAAAGCTTGGGAAAGCATTTAAAATGTGTAAAAACCAAGCTTTTCTAATGAATAAGTAAAGGATAAATACCAACGTGGGGGGAAAGGAACAAAGGACACAATGGGAAAGAAGTAGAGCTGGTAGACGAAAAAATACAAACAATATTTTAAAAACTCTGGGAGCGCCAGGGTGGCTTAGTTGGTCAAGCGTCTGACTCTTGGTTTTGGCTCAGGTCGTGATCTCACAATTTGTGAGTTTTAACCCCGTATCGGGCTCTGCGCTGACAGGGAGGAGCCTGCTTGGAATTCTCTCTCTCTCCCTCTTTCTCTTCCTGCTTGCGCACTCTCTCTCAAAATAAATAAATAAACTTTAAAAAAATCTGGTCAAAGGGTGGATATTTTTTAAAATTATGAAACATAGTATTGACACAAAATGAGTGAGCTTATTACTTTAGAAGGCAATTTGGAAAAAAAAAAAAGGAATTTGGCAGTGTCTTGATCCAAGTGTTAATTCAGTGAATGCTTTTGAATGAACAAATGAATGAATATTAAATGTTTAAAAACATTTATACAGACCTTTTCATTCAGCAATCTCAGTCCAAGAAATTTATACTTAGGAAATGGTTTTAATTTGCCAAATATTTAAGTATAAGAATGTCTATCACAGCATGGTTTGTTTTTTTCCTATTTTTAAAAAATGAGATATAATTAGCATACACTAAAATGCAGATCTTAAATGTAGAGTTTGATGAGTGTTGACAAATATTTACAGTCACTCTGTCAAGATACAGAATGTTTCCATTGCCCCAGAAAGATTACATGCATGGCATGGTTTATAACAAAGACAAATTGGGATCAACTTAAATGTAGAGTAGGGGATAGTTTAAATAAGTACATATAATCAGATAATGCTTCACTATGCAGCCATTTTATTTGTTTTTTATTTTTTAAAGTTTATTTATTTTGAGAGAAAGAGAGCACACATGAGTGAGGGAGGGCAGAGAGAGAGAGAATCCCAAGCAGGCCTTGTGCTGTCAGCTCAGAGCCCACCGCAGGGCTCGAACTCATGAACCGTGAGATCATGACCTGAGCAGAAATCAAGAGTCAGGCACTTAACCAACTGAGCCACCCAGGCACTCCTACTATGCAGCCATTTTAAATATTGTAAAAGAATATTTAGTGCTATAGGAATATGTTATGACACACTGTTAGGTGATAAAATAAATAGAATGCAGTATTATATTATTATCCCACTTATTTATATGCATCTATAGAAAAAGGTCTGAATATGAAATATACCAAGACATATTGGTTAGCGCTATGTGATTTTATTCTTGCTTAATTCTGTTTTCTAAGTTTTTTTAGAAAGAGTAAGAATCCTTGGGGCGCCTGGGTGGCTTGGTCGGTTAAGCATTCGACTTCGGGACTTCGGCTCAGGTCATGATCTCACGGTCCGTGAGTTCGAGCCCCGCATCGGGCTCTGTGCTGACCGCTCAGAGCCTGCAGCCTGTTTCAGATTCTGTGTCTCCCTCTGTCTCTGCTCCTCCCCTGTTCATGCTCTGTCTCTCTCTGTCTCAAAAATAAATAAACTTTGAAAAAAAAATTAAAAAAAGAAAAAAGAAAGAAAGAGTAAGAATCCTAAGATAAATATTATTTTTAAACTTAAAAATTGGTCACTCTTAGAAAAATATAATAAAATATTTATGCATAAAGTATTACACACAAAAATAACCTCTGAGTAACCACTCATCCTTCATGTGCTTTGTTTACATAAGTTAAAAATTTAGATTTAGAAGAGTTATGTCACCATAGCTAGCATTAATGTGGGTGCTATTCAGTAATATTTACAAAGATTGACCAGCTACACCAAAAGTAGGAGAAAAAATTCACCGAGTTGTGCTCTGTTTTTTCCAAAATGTTACAGTACCATGAAAATATTTTTTCAGTTACTGATGACTTAGAAACTTCTTAGTATTATGCAAATATATACTTTCCAGTGAACACAGTGATGCTTTAAATCATATTCTTACTATAATTCATAATAACTAGTTGTCTTCCTGTTTCAAGGACCATGTGTATCAAACCCTTAGACTTTAATATGATCCTGTGGCTAAGGGTTGGTTACTTGTTCCACCGTGTGTTTGTTTGATTGTTTTTACTTTATCCACATGGCATTGTCAGTTTCTGCATATTACATTTCTGCTATTCCCTGCCTCCCATCTCATACTTGCGTTTTAAATGAGCATAAGTAGATGTGATTATCAGATGACTAAACCATTTGGGTTTATAGACAGGATGCTTATTAGGTTTCCTTCCTACCATTTTCATGTCCACCCCCATATTGTCGCCCTCAGAGCCTTATAAGAGAAACTCTTGCCTCAGTTATTCTGAGTGACTTGTTCTGAGCTCACACTCAGGCTACAATTTAAGCTACTGCAGAACAGCACTTGAATACTTTGCAGGGGAGGACGTTTTCTCAGGCTGTCACGTTGTTATTAAGTACAGAAATATGTAGGTAGATATTAAGAACTTGACTAATTTGATTCTGGATATTCACTCTTGCAACTTTTAATACTTAGGAAGAACATTTTCTCTATAAAAAGTCATTTATTAAAAAAAAAAATTATTGAGTAGTTACCACATGCCAGCCAATGGGCTGGAGGATATCAACATGAATAGGCCATTGGCCCCTCCCCACCCCCCATTCCTCAAAGAGCCGCATAATCTATTGGGAAAGAAAGGGACTTAGCATATTATAATATGTACCAAGTGCAATTATGAGAGGCATAGTAAGGTCACAGGGAAATCTAATTTAGGCTGTGGGATCAGGAACAACTTCTCAGAGAAGATTTATTTGTGTTGAGTCTTCAGGGAAGAGAAGGAATTGTTATACCAAATGGAAATGGGCAGGGAAGGTATCCCAGGCTAGGAGACAGTGGGAACAAAGACAGTATCTCAAAGCGGTGCCATATACGCTGAAAACATGTCCTTTGGAGAACAAGGTGGAGGGGCCTGGTCATGGAGGGACTTTTTGTCTTGTTAAAGACTTTATTCTTCACCCTGAATGTGATGTGGAACCCTTCAGGTTTGTAACAGAGGCAGGGGCATGTTCATGTTGCTAATAGATCACTCTGCTGAGAGGAAGGTGGATTTGCAGGGGGCAAGGTGGAAAGAAGTTCTAAAAACAGTTAGCAGAAGTTGTTCTTGTGAAGGGGATGAGATGCTGAGCTGGTCATAGGGAAAGAGAAGAGAAGGTGAATTTAAATAATGAGAGGAGGTAAAGTCTTCAGTTAGATTGGTTGAATTCAGGGTTAGGAAGTGCAAATGGTTGGCTGGGTGAAAGATGGTGCCACATAAGACAGCTCAGGGAGGAGGAACAGTTTTAGGATAATTCAAAGGTTATTTTGGACCATGCCAATTTTTAGAGCTTTGAGGACACCTGAGTTAAGAATTAAGAAGTCCGTCAAGCAGTGCCAATGAGTCTACATCAGAGGAGGAGGCTGGGTTGGAGAGAAGAATTTGGGGAATTCTCAGCATGAATGTAGTGGTTGAATTCATGATGATGACAGAAGTCTCCCAGGGACACGTGTGTGGTGGAAGAGTGGGGGGCTCCTGCTGGAACACTGGGTTTTACAAAAGCTGAGAGCATACAAAGGAGATATGTGAAGAGACCCTGGAAAGTAGGTAATGGGATCGTGGAAGTGGAGTGTGTGACTGGGTGGGAGGGGTCTGCAGGCAGTGGAGTTCTCGCAAGCAAGGCACATTGCAGTGTGTTGAAGGACAAAGGGTAGATGAGTAAGTGCAGTATTTGAGTTCAGAGTACTGTCCACCTGGTCCAGCACATTAGAGGGAATGAAGCTGAAGGGAACATGGTGTCAGGAGAGGCATTTTTAGGACAGGAAAGGCATACCTTGAGTTTGCAAACTGAGAGGAAGAAACCAGGATGGGGAGAAGTGGGAAATGAAGCTCAAAAGAAGTAGGTGGGCGAGCATGGTTGGTCGGCATGGTAGGTGGGCATGGTGGAAGGACATGGTGGAAGGACATAGTGGGCAAGCATTGTGGGTGATCATGGTGGGCATGCATGGTAGGTGGGCATGGTGGAAGGACATGGTAGGCAGGCATGGTGGGTGAGCATGGTGGGCAGGAATGGTGGAAGGGCATAGTGGGCAAGCATGTTGGGCGATCATGGCAGGCAGGCATGGTGGGTGGGCATGGTAGATGGGCATGGTGGAAGGGCATAGTGGAAGGACATGGTAGGTGATCATGGTGGGTGTGCATGGTAGGCGGGCATGGTGGAAGGACATGGTGGGCAGGCATGGTGGAAGGACATGGTGGAAAGACATGGTGGGCGGGCATGGTGGAAGGGCATGGCAGAAGGACATGGTGGAAGGCCATAGTGGGCAAGTGTGGTGGTAGGCAAAGTGGGGAGTCATGGTGAGTGGGCATGGTGGGTAGGGTGGAAGGGCTGGACTGGCAGAAAGGTGAGGAAGGATGAATATCTAAGTTTGTCAGGCATTGAATGAGATCACGCCTGATATCATCAATTTTCTTGATGAAGATTACTCCATAAGACAAAATTATGTAGTGAGAATGAGGGAAAGGATTGAGAATAATCAGGGACATAGGGATATACTCAAGGGCAAATAGAAAGATTGCTAAGTGTTACTAGGACCCACCTGACTTTAGTGATTGGAACTTGTTATTTTTCTCTTACATCTTCAGATGCCCAGAAATAGGAGCAGAGAATTTACATTGTAGCAATGTAAATGTGAGGATAGTCATTTTTTCCTAATATTTTATTATGTAAATTTTCAATTATGCAGAAAAGTTGGAAGACAGTTTTATAGTGAACACCCATATTCCCACCACCTAGATTCTGTAATTAACTTTACTTGCTTTATACATGCCTATCAAGGTGATGATTTGAAATTAATGTTTCATTCTGGGCATTTTCAAATGTGTGGAAGTAGAAGGAATAATGACACGAACCTCATATATTTATCACCCAATTTTAAGTTGTTAACTATGGCTAATGTTATGGCAGAAAGCCCCCCATAACCTTCCCTCTCTCTTCCCACACTCTTCACTGGATTACCTAAAAGCAAATGGAGATGAAATTGTATTGAGTGTATATGTTCGAAGCAGAAAATGCGACACAATCCCAGCCCTTGGAGCAAGAGGTGTTTTATGACCAAACCAGGACCCAAGATTGGGAGGAAGGGAAGAGAGGCCAGGAGAGAACTGATAAACTGGAATAAAATGGAAGAATCAGGGGACTTACTGTTTGGAAAGAGGTCAAAGAACAGGAGTGGTGTGAATAAGGAGAGAAGGAAGGAGGGGAAGAAGGTTGAGATCAGAGAATAAAATGTCAGTTTCTTTTTTTTTTTTTTTCAACGTTTATTTATTTTTGGGACAGAGAGAGAGACAGAGCATGAACGGGGGAGGGTCAGAGAGAGAGGGAGACACAGAATCGGAAACAGGCTCCAGGCTCTGAGCCATCAGCCCAGAGTCCGACGCGGGGCTCGAACTCACGGACCGCGAGATCGTGACCTGGCTGAAGTCGGACGCTTAACCGACTGCGCCACCCCGGCGCCCCTAAAATGTCAGTTTCAAAAGTGGAGCAGTTTCCAGTGAAGAAAAAAAGTCGAGGGTGTGGTGGAGGGGATGGAGGGACAAAAATGGAGGGACACCAAAAGTTAGTGGAAATGAAGAGAGCATGAAACTGTGAGTTAAGGATGTAGAGAGGCAGTGAGGGAAAGAGGCTAGGGCAAGAGCAAGGGCGCAAGTCCTGGCTTTGCCACTTGCCCTTGTGTGACCTTGAATAGGTTGCTTGCAGGCTCTTTGCCTTACTGTCTTCATCTGTAAAGCGGAAGGATAATCATAGTGACAACCTCACAGGGTGTTGGGAAGATTGAAATTTGTTTTAATTTTTTAATGTTTATTTTTAAGAGAGAGAGAGAGAGAGAGTGTGTGTGTGTGTGTGCGCGCGCGCGCGCGGGGGAGGGGCAGAGAGAGGGAGACACAGAATCTGAAGCAGGTTCCAGGCTCTGAGCTGTCAGCACAGAGCCTGACGTGGGACCCGAACCCACGAGCTGCAAGATCATGACCTGAGCCGAAGTCGGATGCTTAACCAATTGAACCACCGAGGCGCCCCGAGGATGAAATGAATTATTTAAGCTTATAAAGTGCTTTAGAACAGTGTCTGGCACATCATAAACACTCCCAAAATGCGAGGCATTATTATCACAAGACTTTCACCTCAATTTGGAAGTCAGCAACACTGGTGACAGGATTTATGGTGGAGAATGCTGGAGGCATGAATGTTTAGGAGAGGAGAGACGACTGTGGCAGTTTATATTTTGTGTGATGACAGAGGCTAATCAGGGTATGATATACCGTGTCTTTAAAGTTTCAGACAGAACTGATAGGAAGTCCCTTTGTTATAGATTCAAGGTAAAAAAATGACTCAGTTACTTTGTTTGCCGAAGCCCTAGGGTTGGAGGTTGCCTTTAAATTTTTATGAGGATTCTTCTATCATAATTTGCTTTACTATGAGTTTTTCAGAATAAGTTAGTTTTAAGAAATTCTAATACAATCAGATGTACACATAAAGATAGACTGTTTTTAAAACACAGTTTTTACAGTGAATTGGCAATGGCCTTTGTTAACTTGTAGTTCTTCAAAGGTACACGTTGTGCTACTCGAAAGATAAATCATTTCAAAAGTATGCTCTCTACAGCCAGATGCATTGTACTCCAGTTTTGATGAGAGGCCCTTCTGGGTTTTGTTTAAAAGAAAAAGAAAGAAAGAAAGGAAGGAAGGAAGGAAGGAAGGAAGGAAGGAAGGAAGGAAGGAAGGAAGGAAGGAAGAAAGAAAGAAAGGAACAACTGGGTGATACAAACTGTTTAGAACTTACAGGATATTTATCTGTAAATTTCTGTTTCTAACTTTAATTAAACTGAAATATGTCTTGCCAAATGAAACCTTTTTTGTTTTTGCTCGAGCGAATTCTAAATCCATCAAACTGTTGGATGGTGGTGTTTGCTTAAGACCACAGCCCAAAGTCTGGCTATGTGTGTGGGTTTAAATAACATGTGGTTTTACTGCACCTTATTCATAGTGAGGAAGGAAGCATTTATTGAGTAACTACTATTATCCTTTATTTACTTTTCTCCCTTGGTCATCACATCAGCCCAATAAGGTATACAATAATCCCACATTATGGACCAGAAGGCTGAAAGGTTAAGTCAGTTGCCTGAGGACATGCATCTAGCATGATGCAGAACTGCAGTTGAAGCTTTGGTCCATTTGACCTCAAAAAACAGGCCTTTTCAACTCGGGTGACTTGCCTCCTGTAAACTCTATTATGGAAGTTATTTCTTTTCTTCTCAGTGTATTCCTGTCAGAACAGTCCATTTCAGTGTAAGTCATTACAAGGGCCCTGTAAGACATGCATGCCTCCCACCCCCACCCTTCATGTCCCTTCCACGGCGACCTCTCGCCTCACTTGCTCAGTCTCAGACACACCATCTCTCGGCCATACCAGTGTTCTTCCCTCAGATGACCGTATGGCTCATCCACCTCCTTCAGAGCCTTGACTCAATGTCAGCAAGGCCTTCCTGAGTCCCTTCGCTTAAATTATAAAATGCACAGACCCTAGAGCAATCTCTAACTATTCAAAGTCAAGAGGTAGAATCAAATTCTGTCCAACTCACTTGACATATTTCCTGACACATAGGCAGTACTCAGTATATAATTACAGATTTTAATATTTTGCATGAATCCTTCTGGAGAAGGCATCAGATGTTTTGAAGAGTGAATCTTTAATATTTGGGAAAGCACTAGAATTTTTTTAGGTTTTAATCTTCTCATTTCTAACATTATTAGGGGGTTAACCCAGAGAGCCACACGATTACTGAAAATCTGTAAAACACAGAAATTATGAAATAAACTTACTTGTGAAATGGGCATCTTGTTTTGTTCGTCTTTGACGTCTTAGCCCTAGAGGCATCGTACTTGACATACAGCAAAAATTTGTTAAGTGTTGAATGGTGAGCACTAAAGCCAAACAGGTAAATCTTAAACTGCATTTGGACAATCTAGTTGGAATATCTATACCTTGAGCGAACTGGATTCGAGTACAGTTTCAGGTGGAGTGTATATGCTACACTTCACGGTGTCAGAGTTCTGAGCTACATTTGTAATTCTTTGAAATATGATTTCAGGTAAAGCATGGCTACTCCAAGAGAGTCTGGTGTACGCTTATAGGAAAAACATTGTATTATTTTCGTAGTCAAGAAGATAAGGTATGTATGTCTTTTTAATAAGCTGATTAGAGGCATTTCTTTGTTGTGGCTTAAATTTTCTCTTTCACTCTTCCGTTGCTAACAAAAACTTCAGAGTGTTTGATAAGGTTGAAATCTTGCAAAAATTTATTACTGGGGTAACCACACACCCACAAGGGTCTTGACTCTTAATTATAACTCTTGGCAACTTTTACTTAATGTATCTTTGTCTTAGAAGAGAAAAATCTTCCCCATTCTAAGCTGTCGATTTCTTATATTTGCCCAGGTTCTGAATGAAGGGAACAGCAAGATAGGAACGAAAATCTGGGGAGGGAAAAGATTCCAGTCCTGTCCCAGGCTCTCAAATCCCTAGATACCACTTATCTATCCATCCTCTACCTGTTTATATCCTTGTATTCATTTTTAAACTCATCTCATCCCCAAAAGAACTTGAGTTATCTCCAGTCATGAGTACACTTTCAGAGTACAAAGATGGGAGGGGTGCTTGGGTGGCTCAGTTGGTTAAGCATCCAACTCTTGGTTTCAGTTCAGGTCATGATCTCATGGTTCGTGGGATCAAGGCCCACATCAGACTCTTTGCTCACAGCGTGGAGCCTGCTTGGAATTCTCTCTCTCTCTCTCTCTCTCTCTCTCTCTCTCTCTCCCCTTGTCCCTCCCTTGCTCTCTCTCTCTTTCTCTCTCTCTCTCAAAAATACATAAATAAAAAAAAGAAAAAGATGGGATAGCTTTCACAGGTGAAGTGTATGCCTGGCTATCATTGTGGGTACTCCTCATCACCTTTGGATTACTGAAACTAAAAATTGGATCAACATGTGCCAAAAGTACTTGCATAAAATACTGATGCGAGCCCCACAGAATGGCAGCCTGTGACTAATTTCTGCATCAATGAGACCAGGCTTCTTGATCCAGTGACCACGTCACGTAGGTCAGTTAGTTACTTCTCTGCTGCATTTTCAGACTGCACTCTCAGTTCCAACCAGCTATATTTAAAATGCATGCCTTTTTTCTCGATGTTGCTCATGGGATGGGAATTAACAGAGCTATTAAAAATTATACCTCCGAAGTAATGTAGGGAATGCTTACATAAGAATATAAAATAAGCACAATATAAAATTCTACATTCAGTATAATCCTGACCCAAAGCACAGAGGTAGTTCGTCCTCAACAGTTTAGGAGAAAGCTCTGTGACTCTCACATCAGCCCACACATCTGACTGCAAGCGTCTCAAGAGAGTAACAACTTCTCCTTCCCCTTACGCTCCACACCTCATGTAGAATATCTCAGAGGCAGGCTCTAGCTGAGAACCCTGGAGGGAAGGGGATTCCGACAGATGTAGTTCCCAACTTCTCTTCTGCAGTTACAGGGAGATTTTAGGAGTGGATGGTTGGGATGCTGAGTTTATAATTCTCAGGCCGGCACATCTATGTAAAAATATGCATAGCAGAAGATGGGAAAGAACTGTCCCAAAATATTGAGTAATTATCTGTGATGGTAGAATTTATGGATGATTTTTTACATTCTCTTTTCCTATATCTTTCTATACTTCCTATAATAAGCATTTGTTTTAAACATAGAAATTTATTTAAATTTTGCTAAAAGAGAACTTATTCTCACTAATGATTAGTAATAATGTAATAAAAGTGGATAAGGTTGGTCACAGAAGAAACGAGTCAGAAGAAGTAGATGGATGAGTAGAATTCCATTGTAATCACTAGAAAAGTATTGAGAATGCTTGTGAATCCATATAAACCTACTTCTTTTTGTGCAAGAGATGTTTCAGAAACAATTTGTTTTTAATCTGGATTAGCGTCTTCTTTTATTCAGTCAAAATAGTTAAAAGCACTAGGTCTGTTTACTGTTTATGGAGGCTTGGTGAATCCTTTGGTTAAAATGAATAATGGTCTTTAAATATTCGGATGGATGAAACCTCGATTTTCTTTTTTTTTTTAAATTTTTTTTTTTTTCAACGTTTATTTATTTTTGGGACAGAGAGAGACAGAGCATGAACGGGGGAGGGGCAGAGAGAGAGGGAGACACAGAATCGGAAACAGGCTCCAGGCTCCGAGCCATCAGCCCAGAGCCTGACGCGGGGCTCGAACTCACGGACCGCGAGATCGTGACCTGGCTGAAGTCGGACGCCTAACCGACTGCGCCACCCAGGCGCCCCGAAACCTCGATTTTCATAGGGATATATCTAAAGCACACAATTAGGGTAGGATTGTCATGTATTATCACAGTAGAATTAGTTTTCTTTTTCCCATTTTTAAAAGCTTGCTACTTATTATTACAAATCTTCTGCTATAAATGTATAATAAATATATTTAATAAATAAAATTGTATTTATTCAGTAAATTTAAAATAGTATTTATTATTTATTTATTTATTTATTTATTTGGCTTTTCTTTTACTGCTTGTCTTTTTCTGAAAGTGTAGGTAAGTTAATTTTGCGTTTTTCCTTCAAAAGCAAATTTTCTTCATTCAGTGCCCAGAGTGCTTTGCACAGAGTGACTACCGAGAAAATACTTATTAATTTAATGAGAAGTCATGGCTTTCATGAAAGAGAACAAGTTTAATTAAATGAATTAAATCATTTTTTACTATTAATCAGCTATTAGGCAGATAATATTTCAGTTAAGATATACAGGTAAGACCTCACTGAGAAGCTAATGTTTTAATTAGGCTCTGAAGGAAGTAAAAGAGTAGCCATGTGGATATTTCAGGCAATAACATGCTAGGCAGAGGGAATAGCAAGTGTAAAGGCCCTGAGGCGGGAGCATGCCTCATGTATTTGAGGAGTAGTGAGACGGTCAGTGTTGATGTCAAGGTTTGGGACCTAAATAGCTGGAAAGATAATGTTGCCAACAACTTAGAGGAGACTGAGCAGAGTAGGTTGTTTGAGATGCTGTTAGACAGGTAAGTAGAGATAGTGAGTCTGTAGTTATAAACATGAGGACAGCTAATTATGCTGTCACGAAAACCATGAGCTTGGATGAGATCACCTGGAAAGTGAGTGCACGTGGGAAGAGAGCCCCACACTGAGCCCTGGGCCTGAGCATGAAAATGGATATTGGTAAATATCCCTAGGTTAGAATAAACATTTTCAGACTGCAATTGCAAACCTGATAAAATATTTTAGAAGCTGTAAATCTGAAGCAGACCGTTTGTTTTCCTGGAATAAATCGTACTTAATTAAAACAAAAGTTTTAAAACAAATGTGCTAAATATTCAACTCAGCAGATAGGATGGCTTTTGTCAATAAAAGTAGGTAAAATTTAATGTAAATCAGTTTTAGGAAGTTTTTCTTACTCTTAAAGTAAAATGGAAGAAATCATGGCATTGCTTTGTGATAGATTCCATATGTTAATAAATATCCTTGAAACACATTGGCTTTAAGATGGTAATTAATCACACTTCTTCGTATCAGCTGCCTAACCTTGTCACTTTTTCTATGAATAGCATTGAGACTTGGTCTACGCTTGTCCTTTTGATCCAATACCTTAATCATCACATCAGTTCTGTGGGGGGAAAGTCAAATGAATATTTTGACTGAGTTACATAATTGTTTGAGTAGGTAATGGGTCATTTCAGTGTAATGAATAATCCAAACCACCGTACAGAACTAGCTTCTTGTCTGCTATTCAAACTGTTCTTTTATATTATAATTGGGTATTTTACTTGTGACCACTACTGTTGTAACAATGTGGATAACCCAATTGTCTTTGGGCATTCATTGAAAAAAAAAAAGTGTGCTTTATATAGGTAAGAATGAAAAGGACTATGAAAAATTTTAGTAGGAAAAGATCTAGAAAGTGTCTTCCTCAAAATTACTAACATTTACTTTAGTTTCCTTTAGGTCAGATCAAACTCTGGGAAGCTAAAGTTGAAGAGGTTGACAGATCCTGTGATTCAGATGAAGATTATGAAGCCAGTGGGCGAAGTCTATTATCCACACATTACACCATCGTGATCCATCCCAAAGACCAAGGTCCAACTTACCTCCTAATTGGATCCAAGCATGAAAAGGTACCTAGGGACTTCCTGGTTGAATTTGAATGAAGTACACTGACGTCATTAAGATCTGGTAATGATTTTCAAATCAATTTTATGGACACAAAGAAGAGACCTTGTCAGACTTGCAGCCCTGTTTGCAGAGCTTCTTCATTTCCCTGGAAATGAGCCTTGTTCAAATGTGTCATTTCTCTATCCTCTCATTAAAAGTAATCTCAATCAGGCTCTGTGCTGACAGCTTGGAGCCTGGAGCCTGCTTCAGGTTCTGTGTCTCCCTCTCAATCTGCCCCTCCCCTGCTCATGCTCTGTCTCTCTCTCTCAAAAATAAATAAACATTAAAAAAAAAGTAAAAACAAAGTAATCTCAAGGCTGAAATTAGTACGTTTGCTTTAGTTAGATCAAAATGTGGATGTCTCAGACTGGGTATTTCAGGGTGACTCTAAAACCTCTCCCTTTTATTTTTGACTCATTTTCAACAAAATTTTGGTTTAGATACAATTAAAAATGAATTATTGTATGTATTATGTGTATATGTAATAAGTAAACAGTATAAAAGTTAATATAACATAAAACAAGGGACACCTCGATGGCTCAATAGGTTGAGCATCTGACTCTTGGTTTCGGCTCAGGTCATGATCCCAGGGTCGTGGGATAGAGCCTCGTGTCTGGCTCTTTGCTAAGCATGCAGCCTGCTTGAGATTCTCTCTCTCTCACTCTCTCTCTCTCTCTCTCTCTCTCTCTCTGCCTCTGCTCCCTCCCCTGTTCATATAGTTAATGTTAATATAAGCATTAATATATAAAAGAGTTAATATAATAGTAAAATATTAATATAGTTAATATAATATAAAATTGAAATATAAAAATTAAAAGATAAAAGAGGCATCACAGATTAGTGGGGAGGTAATGGATCATTCAGTACATAATATGGTATGCTCATTATATATTGAGGAGATTGGCTCTTTAGAAAAACATGAGTTTAGTTTTTCATCTCATACATATAGCAAGATAGTTTCCAAATGAATTTAAAGAGATAAATGAAATTATTACTATTTTTTTAAAAAATTTTTTAACGTTTATTTTTGAGTGAGAGAGAGAGAGCATGAGAGGCAGCGGAGCAGAGAGAGAAGGAGACACAGAATCCGAAGCAGGCTCCAGGCTCTGAGCTGTCAGCACAGAGCCCGACATGGGGCCCGAACCCACAAACTGCAAGATCATGACCTGAGCCGAAGTCAGAGGCTTAACTGACTGAGCCACCCAGGCGCCCCTGAAATTATTTTTTTAAAGGGCCTTTATCTGATATCTGAATAGAAAGTACTTTCTGAAAAAAAACAACATAAGAAATCACAATAGAAATAGTCAATAGATTTGACTACAAAAAATTGAAATACTTGTCTATATCAAATAAAATTACAAACATAACCAAAAGGATAATACAAAAAAAAAAAACTTTTCATGGATGGCTACAATATCTTTAACATATAAACAGCTTTTTTTTTTTTTAATTTTTTTTTTTCAACGTTTATTTATTTTTGGGACAGAGAGAGACAGAGCATGAACGGGGGAGGGGCAGAGAGAGAGGGAGACACAGAATTGGAAGCAGGCTCCAGGCTCTGAGCCATCAGCCCAGAGCCCGACGCGGGGCTCGAACTCACGGACCGCGAGATCGTGACCTGGCTGAAGTCGGATGCTTAACCGACTGCGCCACCCAGGCGCCCCTAACATATAAACAGCTTTTATAAATTACTCCTTTTTTTGTTTACTTTTTTTTTTTACATTTATTTGTTTTTGAGAGACAGAGAGAAAGCACAAGTGGGGGAGGGGCAGAGAGAGAGGGAGACACAGAATCCGAAGCAGGCTCCAGGCTCCCAGCTGTCAGCACAGAGCCCAACACGGGGCTCAAAATCACAAACCACAAGATCATGACCTGAGCCAAAGTCGGACGCCCAACTGACTGAGCCACCCAGGCACCCCTCTTAATGGACATTTAGGTTGCTTCCATATCTTGGCTATTGTGAATAATACCACAAAAAAACATGTGAGTACAGATACCTCTTTGTGCTCCTGATTTCAATTTGTTTGGATATGTACCCAGAAGTAGAAATGCTGGATCATATGGTAATTCTATTTTCAGTTTTATTTTTTACTATTTTCCCTAGTGGCTGTACCAATTTACATTCCCACTAGAAGTGGATAAATGTTTTCTCCACATCCTCACCAGCATTTCTTATCTTTTTTTAAAATTATTTTTATAAAAGCCATTCTGATGAGTGCAGGGTGATATCTTATTATGGTTTGATTTGTATTTCCTCAATGATTAGTGATGTTGAACATTTTTTCGTGTTATCTGTTGGCCATTTGTATGTCTCCTTTGGAGAAATGTCTATTCAGTTCCTTTGACCATTTTTTAATTGGGTTTTTTTCTTACTATTGAGTTATAGGATTTCCTTATATATTTTAGATATTAACCTTTTATCAGATAAATGGTTTGCAAATAATTTTCTCCCATTTCATAGGTTGTCTTTTCATTTTGTTGATTGTGTCCTTTACTGTGAAGAAGCTTTTTAGTGTAGTATAATCATACTTGTCTATTTTTGCTTTTGTTGCCTGTACCATAGATACCATATCTAAGCAATCATCACCAAGGCCAGTGCCCAGAAACTTTGTCCGTATGTTTTCTTCTAGGACTTTTGTGTTTTTGGGTCTTATGTTTAAGTCTTTATTCCATGTTGAGTTGAGTTTTGTGTTTCGTGTAGGATAAGGGACCAATTTCGCTCTGTTGCAGGTGGATATCCAGTTTTTCCAACACCATTTATTGAAGAGACTGTCCTTTCCCCCATTGTGTATTCTTGGCACTCTTGCCCGAGGTCAGTTGACCATATATGCTTGGGTTTATTTCCAGACTCTCTGTTCTGTTCCATTGGCCTATATGTGTATTTTTATGCCAGTTCCATTCTGCTTTGATCACTGTAGCTTTGTAATAAATTTTGAATCAGGAAGTGTGATACCTCCAGCTTTGTTCTTCTTACTCAAAATTGCTTTGGCTATTCAGGGTCTTTTGTGGCTCCTTAGGACTGGTTTTTCTATTTCTGTAAAAAATTCCATTGGGGTTTTCATAGGAATTATACTGAATCTGGAGGTTAGGTAGTATGGACATGTTAAAACTTTAATTCTTCCGGTCCATGAATACTGGATGTCTTTCCATTTATTTGTGTCTGCTTTAATTTCTTTCATCAATGTTTTATAGTTTTTGGTGTACAAGTCTTTCACCTAGTTGGTTAAGTTTATTCCTAACTATTTTATTCTTTTTGATGCCATTGCAAATGAGATTTTTCCATGATTGTTAGTGTATAGAAGTGCAACTGACTTATGTGTGATTTTGTATCCTGCAACTTTCCTGAATTCATTCATTAGTTCTAACAATGTTTTTGTGGACTCTTTAGGGTTTTCTATGTGTCAGATCCTATCATCTACAAACAGATAATTTTACTTCTTCCTTCCCAATTTGGATGCCTTTTATTTCTTTTTCTTGCCCTATTGCTCTGGCTGGGACTTCCAGTGCTATATTGAATAAAAGTAGCAAGAGTGGGCATCCTTGCTTTGTTCCAGATCTCAGAGGAAAAGCTTTCAGTTTTTCACCATTGAGTGTGATATTAGATGTGGGTTTTTCTTGTGTGGCCTTTATTGTGTTGAGGTAAGTTCCTTCTGGATATTATTTTCTTCTTTAAATTTTCTGGATTTCCCAAGTATTTTTTATGTGTTATTCATATGTATTGACAGTCAGATTTTAAATTTGATAGACTTTTTTGTGTTTCTTAAAAGAATATGAACTGGTTGTATTTATTCTAGTCTCTTAGCATCATATTAACTTACTTAATTTTATCATGCTTTTTGTAAGAAACATCTATAGAAAATAATAAAGTTTTAAACAATGGAAAAAGGTCCTATGTACATAATTCAAGAGAGCCTGCTTCAGAACTGTTTGGCTAAGTGGCTTTTGGCTATTATTTAAAAATAAAAAAATTATTCAGTGTCAAAGTTTTCTACTGTTTATGCAAGTTGTTTTTTTTCTTTAGGTCATCAAAAATTATATCTTAGTTAACATCTCTATTAATGTGTTTTGATTTTAAGGACACTTGGCTTTATCATTTGACTGTTGCGGCAGGAAGTAACAATGTAAATGTTGGATCTGAATTTGAACAGCTGGTTTGCAAACTGCTCAATATCGAAGGAGAACCTTGTAAGTTCACAACATATAAGGCTCTATAATTTATGAAATGGACTCCTTAGCCTAATGGAGTTTTCACTTTGTGAGTTCCTGTTTCCCTGCAATCTATCCATCTTTTCATTGGCTTTGTCCTGGGCCAAGATTCTCACTGTGGTTCTTAGGCTCCAGGGACACCATCATTCCCCAATATGCCATGTCCTATAACCTTTCTACCTTTGCTCACATTATTCCTTCTGCCTGAAACTCTCCCCTTCCTTCACATTTCTCATTAACCTGATAAAATCCTACCTACCTTAGGAATTCCCCTTGTCAGCAAGCCCACTCCACATCAGCATCTGGCTCATAAAAGGTACTGAATAAATGTTAAAATTATGTCCCAATGCACTTTGCATTTAACTCTTTTATAGCATCTGTTGCTTTGCATTGAGATTAATTTTTTATGGCTCAGGTGTCCTCATTGAGAGTCTAGATTCGATGCTGTGCTTTATGTAATACAGAGATCATATTTTACTTCCAGTATCTAGTATAGGAATTTAATTAATGTTGGTTTTAGGAATGTCTTTAAGTTTCTCTTTCTTTATCTTTCTGTCTCCTTCTACTCTGGCTTCTCCTCTCTGTCTCTCTCCAGCTCCTTCTCAGAATCATTTCCCTACCTAGGTCACTGATCTTCAGCAAATTTCAGCTATGTCATAGTGCCCTGGTAGACTTGTTTCATATGTTAAGAATGTTAAGACCAAATTCTTCTAGATTTACTTTATTCACAGAAACATGAAAATCCCAATGACCTGGAAACTAAAATAAAATAATGTTACCAAAGGTTTTTCACGAACTGTAAGACTTAAAGCTGTGAGCCAGGCCTGAATAAGCTAATTTCTAAAGAGCTAATTAATGGGAGGCCAAAATAAGTGATTCTTGTGTTTTCTGTTTACATTTTATCATGTATGTAGCCTCTCAGATATGGAGACACCCTACTTTGTGTCACAGCAAAGAAGGAATCATTTCCCCACTGACAACACTACCCTCTGAAGCTCTACAGACAGAAGCTATTAAATTATTTAAGGTAAAATTTTATATGGATTTCTATGTTGCTAAAATTTTAATTGGAAAAAATAAAAATAAATAATTTTGGTTGTAAGGTTTCACTCTAAAAAATTTGGGGCGCCTGGGTGGCTCAGTCGGTTGGGCGTCCGACTTCAGCTCAGGTCATGATCTCGCGGTCCGTGAGTTTGAGCCCCACATCGGGCTCTGGGCTGATGGCTCAGAGCCTGGAGCCTGCTTCCGATTCTGTGTCTCCCTCTCTCTCTGCCCCTCCCCCATTCGTGTTCTGTCTCTCTCTGTCTCAAAAATAAATAAACTTAAAATAAATAAATAAATAATTTCAAAATGTGATCATCATCATCTCATTAAGAAAATCTTCTGAGGGGCGCCTGGGTGGCGCAGTCGGTTAAGCGTCCGACTTCAGCCAGGTCACGATCTCGCGGTCCGTGAGTTCGAGCCCCGCGTCGGGCTCTGGGCTGATGGCTCAGAGCCTGGAGCCTGTTTCCGATTCTGTGTCTCCCTCTCTCTCTGCCCCTCCCCCGTTCATGCTCTGTCTCTCTCTGTCCCAAAAATAAATAAACCTTGAAAAAAAAAATTAAAAAAAAAAAAAGAAAATCTTCTGAAATAAAATTAGGTGAATTGAACATGCTTTCTGAACGAGGATTTGGGACTTACTGAAATAAACTGTAAATGGTTTGGGCAGTGTGAAACAATGTCAGAAGAATCGTTTCCCCTTTAACATCTCAAAAGGAGATATTTCTCATATCACACCTACCTCAGTGTTGGGACAGAGGAGTCAACATCCTTCTTCTCCAGTGCTATTCTCAAATTCTTACTACGCAACTTATTTTAGAAATCCCTGATCATTTGAAGGGATGCCTGGGTGGCTCAATCGGTTGAGTATCTGACTCTTGATTTTGGCTCAGGTCATGATCCCAGGGTCATGGGATTGAGCCTCACGTCCAGCTCCTCACTAAATGTGGAGCCTGCTTAAGATTCTTTCTCTCTCTCTCTCTCTCTCTCTCTCTCTCTCTCTCTCCCCTTCTTCCTTGCTCACTCGCTCTCTCAAAAAATAAATAAATAAACAAGCAAACAAACAAACAAAGTGTTTTAAAAAAAGAAATCCCTGATCACTTGAAATTTGCCATTCAACTGTATCACGCTTTATCCCCTCGTCTCTCATTCACTTTCTGGTAACTCTTCAGATTTCATTAGGATGTCGAATGACTTCATTATCACTTCAGTCACCAATGCCATGTTCTTTTTTTTTTTTTTTAAATTTTTTTTTCAACATTTATTTATTTTTGGGACAGAGAGAGAGACAGAGCATGAATGGGGGAGGGGCAGAGAGAGAGGGAGACACAGAATCGGAAACAGGCTCCAGGCTCTGAGCCATCAGCCCAGAGCCTGACGCGGGGCTCGAACTCACGGACCGCGAGATCGTGACCTGGCTGAAGTCAGACGCTTAACCGACTGCGCCACCCAGGCGCCCCACCAATGCCATGTTCTTAAGATCCTGACCTTCTTAATGCCAAGCTTCACCTGTAGTCACCTTCATCTTCCCATTCTCCAACCCCCCCCATTCCTTACAAGTACACTACTTCTAAAAGCTTCAATTCTAGCATCTCTTTCTAGAACCATAATCTCTTAGCCTGTGAGCTCTCTTATTTTCTTATTCTTCAATTTTTTTTCTAAGACCTTTGTTTTGAGCCATTTATTTTCTTTGAGATCAAAAGAGGGCATGGTAACCATCACTTGGCTTTTCTTCTTTCTTTATCCAGTCTGGATGACTTTCATTAATACTCATAGTTCTTTGGGACCCATAATTCCATGCATTCTTCAGCCAAACCCCAACATAGGTCATTGCTGGTGTCCTGTCCACTTCCACATTGATCATGAGCACATGGCTAGAAAACATCAAACAACCAGGTGTGGGCTAGAGCCAATATACATCCATGGTCTTCACCCTCAGGGCTGACTCCCTCTCCTTTTGCTTATCTTTTGTCACACACAAACCCTCCAGTGCCCTACTCAATAATGTTCTTCACAACAAACTTCTATTTTATTGAGAAGATTAGAGGGCATCAGACATTATTCCTCCAAGCTCTCTCCCTGACATTTTAAAAAAAAATTAATGTTTATTTATTTTTTAGGGAGAGAGAGAGACAGAACGTGAGCAGGAGAGGGGCAGAGAGACAGGGAAACACAGAATCCCAAGTAGGCTCCAGGCTCTGAGCTGTCAGCACAGAGCCCAATGCAGGGGTCACATTCCCAGACCATGAGATCATGACCTGAGCCGAAGTTGGATGCTTAACCGATTGAGCCATGCAGGTGCCCCCCTGACAAACATTCTTTAATTTATTTTCTCCTCCTTTCCTCCAATCTCAGAATCTCATGCACCTTCGTGGATTCCGGTCTTGATTCCATATCAGGACCTCGGTATTTCATTTCGCCCTAGTTTCTTAAGGTCTCAATTTTTGTCTTTCTTTTTTGGCTTCTTCTTGTCTACATTCCTCCCATCTCAAAAAAAAAAAAAATTAATTTGGGGGATATGATATGATATGGTGGTTACGGGAAAGAAACCTTTATCAACTGGAGATCCATACTGAAGTATTTTTTTTTAAGTTTATTTATTTATTTTGAGAGAGAGAGAGAATGAGCAGGGGAGGGGCAGAAGAGACTGAGAGAGAGAGAATCTCAAGCAGGCTCTGTGCTGCCAGCCCAGAACCTGACATGAGGCTTGAACTCACAAACCCATGCTGCTGTAAACATTGGCCCCTTTGAAACAGCATGCCAGTATCTCTTGGATAAATACCTAGTAGTGCACTTGCTGGGTCATATGGTAGTTCTATTTTTAATTTTATGAGGAACCTCCATACTGTTTTCCAGAGTGGCTGCACCAGTTTGCATTCCCACCAGCATTGCAAAAGGGATCCTCTTTCTCTGCATCCTTGCCAGTATCTGTTGCCTGAGTTGTTAATGTTAGCCATTCAGGCAGGTGTAAGGTGGTATCTCATTGTGGTTTTGATTTGTATCTCCCTGATGATGAGTGATGTTGAGCATTTTTTCATGTGTTGTTGGCCATCTGGATGTCTTCTTTTGAAAAGTGTCTATTCGTGTCCTTTGCCCATTTCTTCACTGGATTATTTGCTTTTTGGGTGTGGAGTTTGAGTTCTTTATAGATTTTGGATACTAACCCTTTATCTGATATGTTGTTTGCAAATATCTTTTCCCATTCTGTCGGTTGCCTTTTAGTTTTGCCGATTGTTTCCTTCACTGTGCGGAAGCTTTTTATTTTGATGAAGTCCCAATAGTTCATTTTTGCTTTTGTTTCCCTTGCCTGTAAAGATGTGTTGAGTAAGAAGTGTCTGCGGCCAAGATCAAATAGGCTTTTGCCTGCTTTCTCCTCGAGGATTTTGATGGCTTCCTGTCTTACATTTAGGTCTTTCATCCATTTTGAGTTTATTTTTGTGTATGGTGTAAGAAAGTGGTCGAGGTTCAGTCTTCTGTGTGTTGCTGTTATTCAGCAAAGTATTGGAAGTCTTCGCCTCTGCAATCAGACAACAGAAAAAAATAAAAGGCATCCAAATCAGCCAAGAGGAGGTCAAACTTTCACTCTTTGCAGATGACATGATACTCTATATGGAAAACCCTAAAGATTACACCAAAAAACTGCTAGAACTGATTCATGAATTCAGCAAAGTTGCAGTATATAAAATTAATGCACAGAAATCAGTTGCATTCCTGTACACCAACAATGAAGCAACAGAAAGAGAAATCAAGGAAATGATCCCATTTACAGTTGCACCAAAAACCATAAAATACCTAGGAATAAATCTAACCAAAGAGGTGAAAAATCTATACACTGAAAACTATAGAAAGCTTATGAAAGAAATTGAGGGCACAAAAAAATGGAAAAAGATTCCATGCTCCTGTATAGGAAGAAGAAATATTGTTAAAATGTCAATACTACCTAAAGCAATCTACATATTCAATGCAATCCCTATCAAAATAACACCAACATGCTTCACAGAGCTAGAACAAATAATCCTAAAATTTGTATGGAACCAGAAAAGACCCCGAATAGCCAAAGCAATCTGGAAAAAGAAAACCAAAGCAGGAAGCATCACAATCTCGGACTTCAAGCTATACTACAAAGCTGTAATCATCTACGGTTACTGGTACAAGAACAGACACTCAGATTAATGGAACAGAACAGAGAACCCAGAAGTGGACCCACAAACGTATGGCCAACTAATCTTTGACAAAGCAAGGAAGAATATCCAATGGAATAAAGACAGTCTCTTCAGCACGTGGTGCTGGGAAAACTGGACAGTGACATGTTCTGTATACTTTTTAAATGAATGCATATTCTGCTCTTGGGTGGAATTTTCTATACATGTCAATTAGGTCAAGTTGGTTAATAGTGTTGTTCAAGTTTTCTAAATCTTTAATGATTTTCTGTCCACTTGTTCTCTCAATTATTAAGAAAGGGATATTGAAATCTCCAGCTCTTATTGTGGATTCGCCCGTTTCCCTTTGCAATCCTATCAGGTTTTGCTCCATAAATGTGGAAGCTGTGTTATTAAGTATGTAAATGTTCAGGACTGTTATGTCCTCTAGCAGAACTGACCCCATTATCATTATAAAATGACCCTCTTTATCTCTGGCAGAATTCCTTGCTCTGAATTCTACTTTGCCCGATTTGTTTTTGTTTTTTGTTTGTTTGTTTTTTGCTTTTTTTTTTTTACATTGATATTAATGTAGCCACTCCAGATTTCTTTGGTTAGTGTTATCATAATATATCTTATTCCATTCTTTTAAAGAAAAACTGTTGCTATGAAGAGAATTGACATAATTCATGCAGAATAAATCTAATCATTTCTCACCTTGAATATGTCTTTTTTTGTTGTTTAATTCAGACATGCCAGCTCTTTATAAATGCAGCGGTTGACTCCCCTGCGATTGATTACCATATATCTCTAGCCCAGAGTGCTTTGCAAATCTGTCTGACACATCCTGAGCTACAGAATGAAATTTGCTGTCAGCTCATTAAACAGACAAGACGGAGACAGCCACAGAATCAACCAGGACCGCTGCAGGTATATATTGATACATATACATGCAATTTAAGACGATGTTGTTTTCCTCACTGTAAGAATGATACATATTCAATATAGACATTTCAAAAATACAAAAAGTATGAAAAGGAAAAGTAGCTATTAATATTTTGATATGTATTCTTTCAGGTTACTTATGTATCTATATGTTCCTATATAAATAAAGCTGTATGTGAGTATATTTATGCACACTCAGTTTTTCACATTACTAAAGTTGCAGTGTGCATACTACTTTTGTAAAATTGTAGACTGTAATCATTTACCCTATATCCTTCAACATTCTTCAAAAACATTAATGGTGTATTGATATCAATTGCTACACATTTAGGTTTTTCCGGTCATTTTTCTTATAACAAATTCCCCTATAGTAGACAACTTTGAACCTAAACCCTGTGTACAAGTCCACCAAATTTCTTTGAATCCATTTCTAGAATTTCCATATATCTTGAACAATGTTCAGTGTAATACTCCTTTAAATTCTTCCCAGGTAAAGAGTGGTATTTCATTATTGATTTAGGATACGTTTCTTTAACTATTAGTGTAGCTGAGTATATTTTCAGGTGGCTTTTGGTCACTGAAGTTTGCTCTTCCATGAATGCCTGTTTTAATCTTTGCTTATTAACCCCCTATTAACTGCAGGATGAAACAGAAATTTCTTACCCTCGCAAATAGTACTCTCAGGGGATCTAGGTTTAATGGGACTTGAAGCTTATCCAGTTTAAGCTTATACTATTACTAATGTGTTATTTTGTTTTTAATGTTACTTTCACACGTTTTAAAAGAACATAGGATCATGTAAACACACTCCATAGGGCCCTTTCCCAGGCCTTGGAGGGCCCATGCACGAGCGAGGTTGGAAGTTTAAGCTTCATTTGCATTGAGGGCCCTTCATAACCTAGCTCCTCTTTCTCCACTTCACTTTGTGCATCCTGCAACCAGCATACACTGAAAGGATAAACGCACCCCATTCTTCAGACACACTGTGCCTTTACATATCCTTCACCTTGAACCTGCCATTTTTACTGTTACCTGCATCCCCCTTCTCTCTTCCCACCCTGTAGACTTTACAGTCAGCCCAGGCAACATCTCTTCTGTGAATTCTTCCCTGACTCCCTCAGTAGATAGTCATTCCCTCCATTGGTTATACTTAAAAAATTATGACATGGTATTAACCATGTTACATTGTAAATTATTGTAAAATACATAACTCTTCTCCTAGACTGTAGGTAACTCAAGAGGACAGTACCTTTTTCCCCTTCTTTTTCATATAACATTCATAAAATGATTGAAAATATACTTAATCAAAAATAATAAAGGAGAAGAGAGAGTACAGGACAGAACAAAAGAAAAAACTAAATACAATCCTATTATAAAAAGATAATCTCTGCTAATATTTTATACTTGCCGCATATATATATATATGTATATATATGGCCATATATATATATATATATATATACATATATATATACACACACATATACACACACACATTTTTATATATATGGCCATATATATATGTATATATATATTTATATATATACATATATAAATATATATGCATGTATGTGTGAGTAGATTGGTTGTGGTTTGGGGTATATGATTTTTTACTGTTTTTCAGTCTGTCTTTCCTCATAGCCAGTACTGTATTTCAATGAATGAGTAAATACATAAATGAACAAAAAAGGAATGATGTCCCTAATCTTTGAGTATGATGTCAAAAAAGACTACCCTATCTACATGGCCTTTGGTACCTTAGTTGTGGACAATAGCATATATGACTTAGATGGATTATGGAATGTGGAGGAGGTTTTATGTTTTTATATGTTATAAATGCTCTAAGCAGATAATGTTGATGTGGAAGAAGCAAAAACATTTGGGGGCCAAGAAAGACTATCATCATCCCTTTCCTCATAATCTGTCAGTTACACTGATTCTCACGTGGATCTCTGACTGCCAGATGGTGTCTAACCTATGGTGCTTCTCTTTGCCCAGGGCTGGCAGCTCTTGGCTCTCTGTGTTGGGCTCTTCCTTCCCCATCATCCTTTCCTGTGGCTCCTCAGGCTCCACCTAAAGAGGAATGCAGATTCCAGGTGTGCAGAAAACTAGCCAGCTGAACCGTTTGTGTGGTCTCTGAAAGTCTACAATAAGTCATAAGTATTTAGTAACCTGTCAGGTATATTTGTGGAAGAAACGTGTGAAACAAAAGTGGGTACAGGAAGCCCTTGGTTACCGTTTATATGAGGCTTGGAAAATATTTCCTTTGTTATGTTAAATCTCTTACAGGAGATTGCAATAAGAGCTTGAAAAACTGACCAAGAATATTTTTTTTAATTTTATTTTTTTAATTTACATCCACATCAGCATATAGTGCAAAAATGATTTCAGGAGTATGACAAAGAATATTTTTAAGTGAAAAGTCTATGTACTTTTCAGGGATGAATGACTTAGCATTAGTGGGTGCTCATTCAGTAAAAGCAAGTGTTTTGTTTCCTTCATTTTCCCTGTGGCTACTTTTCTCTACATTGAATTCTTTTTTTTTTTTTTTTTAAATGCTTATTTACTTTTGAGAGAGAGACAGAATGCAAGTTGGGGAGGGGCAGAGAGCGGGGGAGACAGAATCTGAAGCAGGCTCTAGGCTCTGAACTGTCAGCACAGAGCCTGATGTGGGGCTCAAACTCATGAACTGTGGGATCATGACCTGAGCTGAAATCGGATGCTGAAGCCACTGAGCCACCCAGGCACCCCATCTCTACTTGAATTCTTTTATGTAGGAAAACTTCCCTGATGGTTTTCCTTCCTCTTATGCTTGTGTGTATTTGAATTACTTCAGAATTTTTACTCCCTTCGAAAAGACATCTAAAATCCAACTGTCAGAATAGCTTTCTTACAGTGAGACCCAGGGCACCCAGCCAAGGCTTATCAGGATCATTTTGTGCAACAAGTTCACGTTAGGTACTTAAATAGACTCTGGGTCTAAAACAGACCAACACAATGAGACAAAACAACTTGGAAATAGTGGGAAAGTATTCCCCAATTCAGATTATATTTTGGAGACTGTGATCAAAGTTGTGTGACTTTATTTATTTGTTTGTTTGTTTATTTATTTTCATTTATTGAGTTTGTTTTTAAGTAATCTCTACACCCAACATGGGGCTTGAACTCAAGACCCCAAGATGTAGAGTCCCATTCTCTCCCAGCTGAGCCAGGCAGGCGCCCCAACATCATGTGATTTTAGTTGCAGTCACTGAAGAGCCCCTAGACAAAGGGTGGCATTTTACAGATTTTATTTTTATGTAATCTCTATGCCAAACCTGGGGCTCAAAGTCACAACTCTGAGATCAAGAGACACACACTCTACCAACTGAGCCAGCCAAGCGCCCCTAAAGGGTGACATTTTAAAGTCTGCCTAGAAGGCACTTCACAACACAAATATATTTGGAGGTATTATCAGTCTGCTTTCATAAAAATGGAATGTAACAAATGAGGGCAAATAAGATCTCTATCCAGCTTTTGTATTTATTTACTCCAGAGGTTTTGTTTAATGCTTAAAATTTTTTACGAAGTGCATGTTTTATAGGGTAAAGAAAGAAAATACATCTATTTGTTTTTTTGGAGATATTTTTCCTACCTTGTTTAGCAGTCAAGCACTAACCTCAAAGGAGAACTCTGCTACATCATGTTTTTCCTGAGTTATCCTATACTATTTTTATACAATTATTTCCTTTGTGTTTGTTAATGCAATTACTGTATTTTGACTGTATAATGACTGGTAACTTTAAATTCATTTTGTGATGATAATAATACAATAAAGAGGGAAAATGCTTTGTGGGGAAGTTAGATTCAGTCAGTTGCAAAAGTGAAGAAACTAGAATTTGAGAAAAGTTGTAACACTTTAACAACTCAACTTTAACAACTTTTATCAAAAAGAAAAATTATTGTCAAAATTAGCATAATACATTGTAATGTACACGTACCTAATGTATTAGGGTGTCTTAAATTTATTCCTAGGCTTTATCTTAAGTTGTATATTATAGGACAGAATTTGGAAAATATGCCATTTACTGCCAACGGTGCGTAGAAAGAACACAACAAAATGGAGACAGAGAAGCAAGACCCTCAAGGATGGAAATCCTTTCAACCCTTCTTCGAAACCCTTATCATCATTCTTTGCCCTTCAGTATCCCCGTGCACTTCATGAATGGGATCTATCAGGTGGGTTACACTTTCTGGCTGATGAAAGCATGCTTGCTTAACCTTGAATCGTGCGTGTGTCCTCTGTGGAACAGAGAAGTGAGACTGCCTACCTACCTTTGTCAGCAGCTGGCAGTGACCGTAAATGTGCAAATATGTTACGTCTTCTATCAGAACAGCTGAGTTTTGAAACCATTGTGCTAAGAAGGATTCAAACTGCAATCCACATTGAGCCAAATAAGGGAGGAATTTTACTGCCCTTACAACTCTCATGGAAAAAATCAAAAATACTTTGGTTGATGCCTTTCCCAACCAGTGTACTTGCTAGATGAGAAAATAATTACTGACAGTGGGTGTGTACAAGTTTAGTCTTTTTGAAGTCTCCAAATCTTAGGAATTATGTGGGAAAACTCCTCCAGGCCCTTCGAGCTCTCAGATATAGATGTTCCCTTATTACCTGAAGCAAACATGTTCCAAAGCTGGCAATTAGTCTTTGTAGCCAAAGTTTTTTTTTTTTTATCACAGAATTCAGATAAGTAACTGCATATTAAAGGAACAGACATTATTTATTTTTCTGTATTTATTCATTTTTAATTGAAGTGCAGTTTGCACACAATGTTAATTACTTTCAGGTGTACAATATGGTGATTCGACATTTATATACATTACTAAATGATCACAAAGATAAGTCTAGTTACCATCTGTCAGCATACAAAGTTATCACAAGGATATTGACTATATTCCCTGTGCTCTACTTACATCCCTGTGACTGTTTAAGCGCATTTCTTGTGCAATTTTTTTCATTTGCTTAAATATTTCATATCGTACTGTAGTTCTTGGTTTGCTTTTAACGGGTAGGCATGATATCTCTGCAAGATGTTTATAGCTGTCAAATGATCTTTGTATTTTGAATTCATGTCTGTTGGCTGAAGCCAAGATTTCTGAATTCTTACAGCAAGCTAGCAATTAAGATGACATTAATTTTCTCCAGTGGAGCTGTGGCGTGGGGGGGAGTTTAAGCATCTAGATAAATATACGTTATCATTAATCATGCATCAAATATAGCCTGTTTCTCCCTTAAATCCTTTTTGAAAGTTAAGTTTGAAATGTACATAGTTGCTTTTATTAAGAGAACAATGTTGTTATTTCTGCTTAGGTAGTTGGATTTGATGCGTCCACCACAGTGGAAGAGTTTTTGAATACTTTGAACCAGGATACAGGCATGAGAAAGCCAACACAGTCTGGCTTTGCATTATTCACAGACGATCCTTCTGGCAGGGATTTAGAGCATTGTCTTCAAGGAAACGTTAAGGTAAAGCCGACTCCTTTTAAGAAGGCAGACCCCACCAACAGCAAAGAAGCTACTTTTTGCTATTTGCAAAAGGCTTATTAGGTCAAGAGGTTTCAAAAATTCTAAGTAATCTAATCTTCCCAATAAAAAAGGGTTGTGGGACTTTGTTGAAGTCGTAGAATTCTTGACACAATCTGCACACACACATATTCCATGTTAAGATAGGGGAAGGATTAGTAATAGCAACAATGCCCCAACTAGTAGGGTAATAAGAGTGGACGTATGGAAGCTCTAATAAAATAGCTTTTTATTGTACTCATTCACAAGACAATACTTCTTTCCGCTGTTGGAGGAGCTGGGCTAGTCCCTGTTCACAGTGAACTTATGATTTGCTTCGGGAGGAGCAGCCTTATACACTGATAACCTTAAACTAGAATTGAAAGTGATAAATGTTTTAAGAGTGCTGTGAATATTCCACAGATGGAGAGATTAAGTTCAGCATGAGAAAATAAGGAAGAGTTGAACTGGACTTTGAAGGATGGGTAGAAAATGGACCTATGGAGATAAAGAAGGAATTCCAAACATAAGGAAAATCACGAACAAAGATGGAAAATTGGAAGACTTTTAAAAACTCTTTCCTAGGTCATAGTAAAATGACACTAACAAAGTTTCCAGGTAGCAATGGCAACAGTTAGAAATAGAGAATATGGAACCATAAGGAACCTGATCGGAGTTAGCCCACTTATTTTGCAAACAAGGAAGCTGAACCCCAAGAGCAAAAAATGATTTACCCCAAATCACACAGCTAGAACTGGGTCTGGACCCTTTCCCTACTTGATAGGGTCCTTGATTGCTCTCGGGAGTAAGTGCCTTGTTACGGGGCGAAGGTGTCCCTATGATTCAAAGATGAAAGAATTGGGGCAGAATAGGAGAAGAAACAGACTCATAAGCAGTAGCTGCCATAAGTTTAGAGGACATGAAATGTCAGTTCTTTCGTCAAACTATCAAAGCCCAGCTTCACTTGCAGGTCAACCTGTTGGGGCTTGAAGGGGTTCCACCGAATACTGTTGAAGTTCATACTTAGCTCATTAGGAATGTTGGTTGGTAGGTGTGCTACCATCCCCCCACCCCTACACCCCTGCCTATGTGGCTACATATTGAGAAATCTAGATAAGTGAATGTCTTTTTCTCCTCAGCTCCAGCTATGTCCTATTTAGTTCAGCAAATTCAAATGTAAATTTTGAGACACACATTCCTAGAGCACTGTTGTTAATAATTAGTCAAGAAGATAAACTAGCATTTTTGGTTGACTTGAGCTGAGTAAACGTTAGGGGCTTTGCTGAATAACTGCTTATCACATGGTCGTGAAAACTTTTATTTATAATTCTCTAAATGACCTGTTGAAAAACAAGCAAACGTTTATTTGGTTCCTGAAGAATTTTTATTCTTTCCCAATCAAAGAATCTTAAGACTATACTTCAAGTGTCTTTGAGATAACTTCAGTTATTCCAGTCTTCATAAACTCAGAAGGTGGAAAAGTTGCTTCTTCCGTGACTAAATTATGAAGTAATTCCTGGAATCTTCTTGTTTCTCATGTAGTCTTTCATTAAGATTCCTTTTTGAGTAAGAAATTCATGGCTACAGTCCAGAGTTAATGGGTGTCCAAAAGGATAAGTGGACCAAAGAGCAATTTATAATTAAATCTAAAACCAAGGGTACACCGGAGCTTAAAACAAATGGCTTCAGTCCATTTGGTTTGATCATATTAATTGGAAATTTTTCAGTTTGCAGACATGCTTGTCTTCCAAAAGTGCTGATTTAAAAATTGCTATAAATCTCCAATTTCCACTTCCCTTCTAGATTTGTGACATTATTTCTAAGTGGGAACAGGCTTCCAAAGAACAGCAGCCTGGGAAATGGGAAGGTACGAGAACTGTTCGTCTAACTTATAAAAACAGGTGTGTAATGCCGTATCCAAACACCAAAATATGTGTGTACTGTTACGCTCATATCATGCGCCTATGGCTTTCTATTGAATAGCCTTGCAAGTTACAGTATTTGTTTGTGTGTTCGTTTTTCTGTAAAAGGAAACTCTACTTCTCTAAGAAGAAACTGTCACATAAGATTTTGTTTCTAGCTCTAGTCTCTTCATGTCATGGATGGCTGTATTTTATAAAAATATGCATGTGGACAAAGATTAGAAAAAAACTATAAGAAAGAATAGCTTCTCTCTTAGGGTGGTCGGTACAAGGGTGAATTTTTTTCACTTTCAAAAATTTCTTTAACGTCACAATCTTTTCATAAAGACTAAATACTCAAATACCCTACTGGAGATCTGCAGTAAGAAGAAATATTTCTGAGACGCTTGGCTGGCTCAGTTAGAAGAGCATGCGAGTCTTGATCTCAAGGTCATGAGTTCAGGTCTCATGTAGGGTATAGAGATTATTTAAATAATAAAACTTAAAAGAATTTTTTTAAAAGAAGAAATGTTTCTGTTCACTCAAGTCTTTTAAGAAGTCACATACTCATATTCTCATTCTTTCAGATTCCCTCTTTTTCCCTCTGTAATTTTTGAGCTTCACCTGTAAGCCAGGCACTCAGCTAGATGCTCTGAATAAAGTGATAACAGAAGCAGACATAAACACAGTCCCTGATCTTTTGAATTTATAGTCTAGTTAATCATACAATGACTCTAATGAACACATAATTACACACTAAGTTCTCTGAAAGAAAAGAATGTGGTCCTGTAAGAGCACACAGGAAGAGACCTGACCTAGATTGGAGGCATCGGGAGACTTCTTTGAGGAAATGATGTTTATGCCAGGGTCAGAAGGGGGCTGGAAGTGGCAGCATAGAAATGAATAGAAAAGGATGTTCCAAAGCCTGTAGAGGGAAAGCTGCTTGGAGGGTTTCAGGAACTGGGGAAAAGCCAGTGGGCCTGGAGCACATATCTTCCCAACAGATACAGTTTTTTTGTAAGTTTATTTATTTGTTTTGAAAGAGAGCTAGCAGGGGAGGAGCAGAGACAGAGGGAGAGAGAATCCCAAGTAGGCTCTGCACCGTCAGCACAGAGCCCGACGTGGGGCTTAAACTCACAAACCTGAGCTTAGGTGAGATCAAGAGTTGGACACTTAACCGACTGAGCCACCCAGGGGCCCCCAACAGATACAATTTTAATATACTTTGGCATATGATCAGAAACTAGATTTTCCTTGTTTCTTTTTTAAAAATATCTTCTTTTCTTCCATGTGTCAGCAGAAGGTAGTACTTAGTAAACAGTGTTCATTGACCAGGTGACAATTAACTGTACAAAAAAAATGAAAAGGTATTTTGATGATTTTATTTGGCTCTTATAGTCTATAAAATAAGGAATCTAAAATATGAGAATGAAAGAATTACTGGTGGAATTACTGGTGAAGTAGTTACTTCTTTCAGAGGCTTTTGAAAGATGGTTATAGTCCTAAAACTGGAATGTAAGAAGTAAAGACACTATATACATAAAGAATGTGATAGCCTTTGATCCAATTTGGGATTTCTTTTTCTAATTATCAGTCCCACAGATATATCCATATGCATGAACGAGAGTATTCCAGTATACCCCAGTTTCTTCCTTGCCATGGATTTTATAACAGTGAAAAATAAGTGTTGGAAGGGACTTACATGTTTATTACTAGGGGAACGGTTAAATAAATGTGGTGCATTCCTATTGTAGACTCCTCTCCTACCTTCAGCCACTAAAGGCCACCCACTATTTGAATGGATTCCTTTGATCTGAATAAATGGTGGTCATGAGCCATTGGAGCTTCTCTGTTTAGGCGCTCATGAACTATGGCAATTTGCAAGAGTTCTGAGTAACAAGAAGGTGACTGTTAAGCTTTGATATCTAAGGTTTTAAAATCCTACTTCCTGGAGATAAGCAGGATTACTTAGCTAATGGAAATCTAATAGGCTCTCCTGGAAGAACCCATTTCCACTGATGGTAGCCTTTATCTGTGGTCCTTTGGTGACTGGCAAGAGTAGCAGGCTGGAAGACTTGGACTTTCCAGATGATTTTGGTTTAGTCCTATGGTTGCTGGAGCAGTTATTCTCAAAGAGAGGGCCCTAGACCAGCAACTTCAGGATCCCATGGAAACACATTAAAAATGCAAATTATTGAGGCGCCTGGGTGGCTCAGTGGTTAAGTGTCTGACTCTTGATTCGGCTCAGGTCATGATCTCAACAGTTTGTAGGTTTGACCCCTGTGTCAGGCTCCCCGCTGATGGTGTGGTGTCTGCTTGGGATTCTCTCTCTCTCTCTCTCTCTCTCTCTCCCTCTCTCTCTCTCAAAATAAATAAATAAACTTAAAAAAAAAAGAAATGCAAATTATTAGGCACCATTACAGACCTACTGAGTCCAGCAGAATCTCTGGACATTAAAGAATCTGTGTTTTAGCAATTCTCCAGGTGATTCTTACACATACTGACTTTCGAGAAGCACTGATCTGGAGATCCCCATTGCTGCCCTGTCTCTTAATGTTACCTTTTGTTGAAGACAGCCAGCTCCTGGACTTGACCTGCCATATAACTTTATGGAGAGAGGTTCAGGAATTCTCATTTGGTTTTATTGGAACTAAATGGAATTATTTCCATGTCTAAGACTATTCCTAATAATGTGTACCTTATGAATGCTTAATACATACTAATTCTGTCTGTGATAGCTATGGTTAAAACCCAAATTAAATTTGGATGAAATGCAGAAAGGTAGTTAGAAAGAGAATAAGAGTAATAATCCAAGTCTAGCAAATGGCACTAGAAGGGACAAAGAGTTGTGAATAATACATAATAAAGATTGCCTTGTAAAAAAAAAAAAAAAAGTCCCATGACACTATCTTTGACATCAGAAAAAAAAGCAACTCAACCAAAAGGTTTAATTTTTAACAGAGGTCTGAAATGGCTGGCTAGCCACAGCTATGAGAAAGTACTATGCTTCTAAATATGGTTGCACTTTGCATATGTGTATAAATAGCTTAGACAATGAGCCCTAATTTCCAGTGACACAGTTAGAAGGGGGACTGGCTGTGACCTATCATGCAGCCAAGGACTCAATGCTTCATCTGTCAAGCAGCCCTGTAATAAGCGAAACTAGACACCAGCTCTCTATCATGGAATTTGTATTTATATTTAGTAAGTTATGGAATTTTGATTATTTAGATGCAGAGGTTAAAGATCTAATTAATAACATTTGAACCTATTCTTATAGACAGTCCTTTGGAAACTAACATTTAAATTCTATTTATGCTTAAGCTGCTTGTTTAATTTGCTTTCTTACTGTGTATTTGAAACCGCAAAAGTCAAGACATGTTTTTAACAAACTGGAATCGGCAAGGGTCCTTCCCTGAAGAACCCTTCCTACCCCCGTTTATGAAGTAAAAGATTATTTTCAGGGGCGTTTGGGTGGCTCAGTCGGTGAAGCGTCCGACTCTTGACTTCTGCTCAGGTCATGAACTCATGGTTCATGGGATGGAGCCCCACATCGGGCTCTGCACTGGCAGCATGGAGCCTGCTTGGGGTTCTCTCTTTCCCTCTCTCTCTCTGCCCCTCCCCCACTCATGCTAGTTCTCTCTCTCTCTCTCTCTCAAAATAAATAAATAAACATTTTTTAAGAAGATTTATTTTCAGGGGCACCTGGGTGGCTCAGTTGGTTGAACGTCCAACTTCGGCTCGGGTCATGATCTCATGGTTCTTGAGTTCAAGCCCCACATCGGGCTCGCTGCTGTCAGCGCAGAGCCTGCTTCAGATCCTCTATCCCCCTCTCTCTGCCCCTCTCCCGCTTGTGCTCCCTCAAAAATAAATTAAAAATTAAAAAAAAAAAAGAAGATTATTTTCAGTACTGCTTTTTAATTCTTACTTTTTGGAGCATAGGTGAACGTTCCCATCTCTGCCGCTTTAGCACCTGTATCCATTGGCTACTAAGCCAGGAAACATCTTGGCAGGTCATCTAGTTTATCCGATTTCTTCCAGCCATGTTTACACTAAAAAAATTTCCAGAATCGCTTTTTTGGGGGACAGAGACAGAGTAGGTCTTTGAAACTTCCCCGGGTGCCAGAGCTGTCGTGCCCATGTCCCGTCCTCTTCCACTTCCTGTTGCAAACAGTAAAGGCTGTTGTACCGTAAAACAAAACAAAGCAAAACAGGGGCGCCTGGGTGGCTCAGTCAGTTAAGCATCTGACTTCGGCTCAGGTCATGCTCTCTCGGTCTGTGGGTTCGAGCCCTGCATGGAACTCTGTGCTGACAGCTCAGAGCCTGGAGCCTGCTTTGGATTCTGTGCCTCCTTCTCTTTCTGTTCCTCTCCCGCTCGCACTGTCTGTCTCTCTCTGAAAAATAAAGATTAAAAAAATTTTTTTTAAAATAAAACAAAAAAAATTCCGGAAGGAAGGGACTTTTGTGATTCTGAAGACCTCTAGACAAGAACCCTAGTGATACAAGTGGTAATAATAATAATAATAACCAACATTTACTGACCACTTACCACACACCAGGCCTGGTGCTGAGCTCCTTGTATGCATCTTCTCATATAATCCTCACGACTCCCCTATGAGACCAGTATCACTATTATCTCCATCTTACAGGTGAGGAAACTACCTAAGACTACAGAAGGGGATTTTTCAGGCTGTTTTGGCAAATAATTCCCATGATTGGCAATTCTTACTACCACTCATTTACCCATTCATTCAGGAAACAATCTGTTCAGTGTGTTCCAGGGCCAGACCTTGTGGAAGCCCTGGGGGTTCAAAGGTGAATAGAGGGTTCAAAGGTATAAGCTTCTACCCTTTAGAAGCTTACAGTTTATAGGGAGAAACAGGCATGAAATCTTAGCAATGTCATTAATGCTGTAACAGAAACAGTAGAGCAGAGTAGTGAAGAATAGGGCCTCTGAAGAGAAACTGCCTGGGTTAGAATCCTGGCTCTCCCACTCACTGTGTGGCCTTGAGTAAGTCACTTACCATCTCTGTGCCTCAATGCCCTCTATATGAAATGGAAATGGTGCCTGCTTCTAGGGTTGTCTGAAGGACTGTATGTTGGCAAATGTACAGCACTTGGCTCTAGCCACACAGTAAACGTCCACCACTATTGGCTCTTACCATGAATATAACATGCGTATATACAAGACATTGTGGGACCATAGAGGAAGCCTTTGCAGAGTGGTGCTTTCTGAGCAGGTGACTTGAGATGGTAGCCAGAGAGGCAGCGGCAGGCAAGGGGTGGGGGGTGGGGGGTTCACGACTGCAGTTCAGTGGTGTTATCCGTAGACCATGGTGGATGGAGGAGTGACGGGAAGGTAACTGGAAGGTGAAGGCAAGCTGCCCCTTCAGCAAGTTAACAAAGGGAGGAGAAAGACAACAGTAGGATGTAAATGCTCTTAGGAACGAAATACGGAGCCAGTTGGAGGCAAACAATGGGTTCCCCAGCAGCGCTGAGAGCCCTACCGCGTTCAGAAGCAGTGTCCAGGGGTCAGAACTGGTCCTGAACATTTCCATCCCACAGTATTCCGCTTCCTGGTATCAAGTGAGGAGGTGCACATTTGCAGATACCCTGCTGTCTAACCCAGGCCCTGCCTGCAGAAGAGAAGCCCACTTCCTCTGCTGCAGGCCTCTTTGGGACTAGGGAGTGCCTAGAAGCTGGTCATTTTGGGGACACTCACATCACATTCCCCTGGCACCTCGTCTGTCCAAGACTGTGGATTTGAGTTTCTGATTCTTGATCATTTTTGTGACTCTTTGGTTCCTTTCCACATTCTCTCCAAGTCCTTGTACAGTCGTTGGAGTGCAGACTGTTTCTTTAGGAGCTTCAGTCAACGATTGTACGTATTGTCTTCCTATATACTTGCCCTGGATTGCTTTTCCCTTTTTGATCATAGTGCTTCATTTCCCCTCCCAGGTCCATCTTTCCAGAATGCCAATAAGAATAGAAAATGCACTTTAGGTCTTCTTGCCCGCACCTGTTTGCATATCTGGTCCTTTTTTCCCTCTACCTTTATTATCAATTCAAACTTTTATTAAGAACCTTACTTAAACCAGAGTAAGACATAGTTCTTAACTTCAAGTGGAGGAAATAAGCTATGCTGAAAAGAGAGGGCTTTCTTCTTAAACTTTATTCTCTTTGTTTTATATCACTTTGCTGATAGCATTCTCTCTCTCTCTCTTTTTTTTAAGTTTATTTATTTATTTTGAGAGAGAGAGCGCACAAGCAGGGGAGGAGCAGAGAGAAGGAGAGACAGAATCCCAAGCAGGCTCCATACCATCAATGCAGAACCCAATGTGGAGCTCGAACTCATGAACTGTGAGATCATGACCTGAACCATGATCAAGAGTCAGATACTTAACCGACTGGGCCACCCAGGCACCCTAGTAGCATTTTGAATTTAGACTCTATTAGACTCTATTGCCCAGCCATAGTCTTCTGTGAGTTAGCAGCTTATCATCATGCAGTCACAGATGAGTAGGGCTTAGGATTTGTTTTTTTCCAGAGACCACTCTGAATGATTGCATGGGTTGGCGATTCCTAAGTGTGGTGGGTGGGAAGAATTATCAAAGTCATGGGAGGGAAGAGCTTTTCAGAGTCCACCCACCATGCTTCCCTGGGATTCCCTGCCAACAGAAATAATTAGTGTGAAAGATACTGTAACTGATGCCAGTGTGTCCTCTCCTGGAAGGGTGTGGGGAGGAAAAGCTGAAAATCCACTTAGAGCTAATTGGGCACATTCCTAACACATGCTGAATCTAAATCTCTCTTTTCCTGCCACTCTGTTGTCCTGCCAACATTCAAGTAGAGCAGTGTATTGCTTACCCACCCCATCGTCGTAACATCTACAGCATTTATAGCACCCTGTGCCTGGTCTGCAGTCTGAAGTCAGAGCCCCCAGAGGTCTCCCGAATAGTGGAGTGGCATAGTGAATAAATAAAGAAGATCACTGAAATGCTGAAGTCCTCCTAGGCAAACAGAAGATATCTCCTATTTCAACAAGTAATAATATCCACATGTAAACTATGTTTGAGCTCCTAAAGATGCTTACCTGGATGTGGGGGGAAAAAAAGTTAAAATGTACAAGTAATATCTTTTAGACCCTCCAGAGAAAACTGCCACTCCCAATTTGATGTTGATTTTTTAAATTTTTTTAATGTTTATTTATTTTTGAGATAAAGAAACAGAGAGAGAGAGTGTGTGTGTGAGTGGGGGAAGGGGCAGAGAAAGAGGGAGACACAGAATCCGAAGCAGGACTCCAGGCTCTGAGTGTCAGCACAGAGCCTGATGCAGGGCTCAAACCCATGAACCGCGAGATCATGACCTAAGCCGAAGTTGGATGCTTAACTGACTGAGCCACCCAGGCGCCCCTGATGTTGAGTTTGAATTCAGATCTTCATTTTTCTCTTCCGTGATATTTCCAAGGTATTTAGGAAAGATCATGAGTGTTTTGACAATTGCTTTTATACAGCCCATTGAATTGAAGGGTTACATCAGCATTCCTTACAAGAAGGGGCATATTTAATTTCGTTCAGTACCTTAGGTCCTTCCTCAGTAAAGGATTGGGTATTTTAGGGCAAAAAAAAAAAAAAAAAAATAGCATAGAAGCATTCCTTAACCTCAAAGCAGCTTTTCCTCTGTTTGCTGGAAACATTAATATGAAACAGAAACAGAGATGGACTGAGAGTCATGCTCTAAGTTTGTATCACATAGAGAACTACCTTAGAATAACCCTGTATCAGTCCCCTGGATTTGTCTTTCCTTTCTTTCTTTGTAAGAATACCATGTAACGAAAGATTTCCTCTTCTTTTAAGACTGTATTTCTCAATGCAAGCTCGCGGAGAGACTGATAGAGAAAAGTTGCTGTTAATGTATCAGACAAATGATCAAATAATAAACGGACTTTTTCCTCTGAACAAGGACCTGGCATTAGAAATGGCAGCTCTTTTAGCTCAGGTAACTTCCATGTTTTATAAAGTAATATTTTGTTAAAGGTAAGATCCTAATTTCTACATTGATTGAAGTATAGCAAAACAATATACCTTGTAATTCTTTAAATTCACGTTGCTGTGATTAACACCTTAAAACTTACAGGCATATAATTACAGTTTGACTCTGAATTGCTGACAACCACGGCGGTGATGTTGACTGAGACAGTATTCCTCGTGGAACCTGGTTTCTTAGTTATCTTAACAGTATCCCACTAGGCTCTGCATTTAGTAAAGGAATTTCAGTGTAGAGTTGCAGGGCTGAAGATGCCGTGCTGAAATCATTCAGTAATCTAATAGGAATGGATCTTTTCGGGGCATCTGGGTGGCTCAATCGGTGAGCGTCCGACTTCGGCTCAGGGCATGATCTCATGGTTCGTGAGTTCGAGCCCTGCATCAGGCTCGCTGCTGTCAGCCTGTCAGCGCAGAGCCCGCTTCGATCCTCTGTCCTGCTCTCTCTGCCCCTCCCCTGCTTGCGCCCTCCCAAAACTAAATAAATACTAAAAAAAAAAAAAAAAAAAAGGAATGGGTCTTTTAAAAGACTAGAGCACTTTCTTTTATTTACCTATTGTACCGATAGGATTAAGTTCAGACGTTTATAAACACACGCAGAAATCAATAGTGACTTAATCCAAATAGAAAGGTATTTGTCTGTCACGTAGAGAGACAGGCAATCTGGCACCTCTGCAGAGTCGCCAGAGGCATGGGCTTTATCTTGCTCTCCATTCTTCTTTCCCTAACATGTCCTTTTCATGGTCCTGGAGATCTACCAGAGCTCCAGCTATTACATCAGTGTCCCAGGCATCAGGATGGAGGAAGGGCTGAAGCAGGGCATGCCTTTCCTCCTTTGAGAAACTTTCCAGAAGTTACCCAGAGAACACTTCCATTTATGTCTCCCTGGTCAGAACTTGGTTGTATGGCCTTGCCAGCCTACAAGGGAGACTAGCAAATATGGTCTTAGCTGGCTGGCAAGGAGCACAGCTCCTAAGTAAGTCCAAGGTTTTTATTACTCGGAAAAGAGAGAAGAGTCGTAAGAGGCAGCTCACAGTCTGCACCACAAATGAGTCTCTGCACAGCTTAATTAAGGAACAGTGTTAAGGCAACTCTGTGATACGTCATTGGGACAAAGGCTTAGATCTCCCGAAGTCTGTGGTCCTTGCACAGTGCACACCGTCCCAGGACATCTCTTTATTTACCACCTGTGCCGGGGGTTCCCAAATCTTTTCTCTCCAGTTCACTTCTCTCATGCACTCCTTAAATTCGGCCCAGCAGGAACCGAACTGTCTTCTCTCCTTTTCCTTCACCTTCTGTATCTTCACTGTGCTGCTGTCTCCTCATGCAAGCTTCGAGTCCAGGAATCATCACCGACTTGCCCTCCTTTTCACTCGGTCCCACCAGTCACCACATCCTGCCCATTGTAACTCTAAGATACATTCTCCTCTTCACTCGTCTGCATTTTGGTCATCATTGCTGGGTGTCGGACCACCATCGCGTCCAGCCTGCTCTCCTGCAGCAGGCTTCTAGCTCATGAGCCTTTCTCTGGTCTGATCCCCTACAAATCTGTGCTCCACCCAGATGCTGGAGAGATTGTTCTAGTTAGCTATTGCTACATAAAGAAATGACTGCAGGACTCAGCCACTTAACATAATAGTTTGGGCAGGGATGAGTAAGGACAGCTGGTCTCTGCTGCATATGGCCGCAGCTGGCCTTGCTCGAAGGCTGGCTGTGACTCTGCCGCTGCAGAGTTCACTCACACGTCTGGTGTCTGGCGCTGGCTGTTAGTTGGGACTTGAGCTGGGGCCATCAGTGGGAACACCTACGCGTGGCTTCTTCATGTGGCTGCGTGTGCTTCCCCACAGAATGGCGGTTGGGTGGCAAGAGCAACGTCCGGAAAGAGGGACAGGAAGTGGGGGCCGCCATTTTCTTAAGACCCGGCTGGGAGGCTGAGCCGTGGTGCTCTGTTTGGAAGCTCTGGAATTGGGGTGGAGATCTAGCCGACAGGTGGATCTCGCTGTCATTCCCTTGTGTACACAGGGCATTTGTGAGCTGCACTCCACCTGCCTCTCCAGCGTCATCTGTTAATATTCCCTGCTTTGAACTTTATGCTCCAGCAAAATGGAAACTTTGGTTCCCTGCACAATTCCCTGACTTGCATATGGCTCACTTTTTCTTACCTCTTCTGTGTACTTATTTGTCTGCTCCACCTGAAACATCTCAACCCCCATTCCTTCACCTGTTACTTTCAATGTATCCTTTTTTAAAAAATTTATTGATTGATTGATTGATTTTGAGAGAGAGCAATTGGTCGAGGGGCAGAGGGAGAGAATCCCAAGGAGGCTCCTTGCTGTCAGCACAGAGCCTGACGTGGGGCTCGAACCCATAACTGAGAGATTATGTCCCGAGCCGAAACCAAGAGTCGGATGCTTAACTGACTGAGCCACCCAGGTGCCCCTCAATTTATCTTTCAATTTTCATCTGAGGTGTCACTAATTCCAGGAAGCCTTCCTGAATTCTGCCTGCGTGGGTTAAGTGTCCCTCTTGGGGTTTTTGTCATGTCCTGCACGGTACTGTCTTTACCTCAAAGGTTTATTATTATTCATTTGTTTCTGCTTCACACCACTGGCTGTAGCCTCCCTGAGGGAAAGGGCTGTCCCTATTCATCTTTGTACCTAGCACAGTGCCTTACACATAGTCCATTCTCCATTGGATGAATGAATAGTTAATAATTGAGTTTACTTTTTATAACAATTTTATGGTCCTCCAAACTTTAAAGCATCCCTGCTGCACTGAGGGTTCTCATTTTGCAAGCAATGAAAAGCTAAGGAAAAGACAAATAGGTCACAAACTTTCTTGGTGATAGGATTAGGTATGATTTCCTATCCCTTGCCATTCTAGGTTCTAGTCCTCTAAAGGCATCTCTTTAAAATCACTCTCATTTTCACTAAAATTTAAGTTAGTCGTCCTCTTTCAATTTTTAATTTTATCAGAAAGTTTTTCTGAGAAAAATTATAATGTCTTTGAGAGAGATATACTTCTAACATGTTTTAGATGAATTTAAGGAAAGAGTAGGGAGGTAAGACTATGCGTACACCTAGAAAATTCTGAACATGTTACTGACTGAAAAGTATAATTTCTCCATCTATGAAAGGAAAATTAAATAATATCTCCGAACTCTTTTCCTCAGAGTAGTCTTTGTGAAGACAAATTAAATATACTCATCTGAGATCTGTAGAAGAAAAGTTCTTTCTGTTGAAGATTTGACTATCTCTAGGCCCTTGTTGATACTCTCTTTCTTAGGAAATTCCTGGAGCTGATCATTAATCATTGTGCATAGTGTCTGGTAGGGCATCGTGTTGACGTGAGTCATATTGGGAACTCTCTGAGTTGATTTTCAGTTATCCTGCAAACATTTATGTGCTCCTCCTGACACTGACCTTGGAGATTCCACTGTACGGTTCCCTAAGAGAAAACGTTGCCTTGAATGGCCTATTTTTGTGACTGTTGGTTGTCCAACTGCCATCTCCTTGGGGGATTAAGCTTGCTCTTAGGTTTCACAGATAGCTGTGCCGAGTATGGTCTGGTGATAGGTGAGGACAATAAAAAGCTTGCTCTGGGGGAAGGATTTCAGTATGTTTGAAGAACAGATGGACAGCTTATCTTTAGTGTGGGGAAATTAGGGAAGGAGGTAGGAAATGAGGATGAGAGTTGAATAGCAGGGCCAAGCCAAGAAACCAACAACTAAGAAACTGGTCAGAGAACCTGGAAAGGTAGAATACACTGTAAGTGTAAGGTTCAGCTAAGGAATTTAGATGGCAATGGATCAAACTAAGAGCTAGAAAATAGAAGCCACAGGGGTCAGAATCTCAGAGGCTAGTTGTGCTAACAGCTTACCTGGAGGCAGAACATCCCCTTGAGATGGAGACCCAGCCTAGTCTGGATGGAACCCTCCATCTGTTTATTGGGGAGTGTTGTAGGTAAGGATGTGAATGATCAGTAGGACATTCATCTGAATGTCCCCACTCCATTTCCCTCCTTGAGCCCTCTTTGGTACCCTATATAAGGCACTTGACATGGGTCGTTACAAATATAAACAACTTGTTTATACTCAACTTGTTTATACTTCAGCCTCCTCTGTTAGACAATAAACTCTTTGAGGGTAGGAACTGTGCTCAGCTGTTTTTTTTTGTTTGTTTGTTTGTTTGTTTTTTCTCACTTCACTTAATATGTGCCTGACATATAATGGAGACTCCATATAGGTTTGGACGAATGAATGGGTGGATGAGTGGATAGAGAGATGGGTGGGTGGGTAGAGAATGGCATCTGTGTAGCCTGTTCATAGAGATAAGGATTGAACATTCTTTCATTCAAGATGAAAGGGAAATACAGGACTCTATTCCCAAAATAATAGGGCAAGTAGATGGATACAGAACCATTTATGCAGAAAATCTAGGAAGACAGTAATGAGAATGTCATTCTTACTCCCATTATATTCAGTGGAGACCTTTAAGTACAAATAATACTTTTCTGAGATTTCTCATAGCTTTATAACTCTTTTGTCTTTTATTATTAGCTCCCATTTTGCTTTATTATTAGCAACTAGTACCCTAAAAACAAAAAATTATCCTATGCTCTTATAGCTAATAGTATTAGTGGCCCTTAGCAAATACTACTAGATGGCAGCATTAACCAAGAGTGGTTGATGTAGAAATGGAATTGAAATGTTTGAATTACAGATTTTTTTCTAAATTAGAATTCAAATGGAATTTAGATTTTATTAATACTTATGTATGGTTATAAATTCCATAATCACACAATCATGACAAATAGATTTATATATTATAAAGAATGTTCAGAAACAATGAAACTAATTAAAAAAAAAAAACTCTTCAATACCTTTCATTTTCTTTTTGGATTTGCAATTAGGTGGAGATTGGAGATTTTGAAAGACCCTTTTCGACTCCAGCAGGGCATGTTCCTAATCAGTGCAAAGCAAATCAAACTCTAAAACAAGTCATAGAAAAATTTTATCCTAAAAGGTATAGAGATGACTCCTCTGAAGAACAGTTAAGGTAAGGAAGTACTTGTGACTCTTTAAGGGTAGAGTCACACTGGTGTCTTGGTGATATTTTTCTGTTCAAATTTTAAAGATGAAAATCATTATACGTGATCATTTTCTTAAGATTTTTTTAATACTGTTGACTACCAAGAGGTTATCGATCTTCTCATTTAAGATGGGCCTAGAAACTTGAGAATCCGTATTTAAAGTTTTAAAGAAAAGATGTTTATCTTAAGTTAGAAGATCTACTTTTCATTTGATCTTATTCATTCTTGTCCAAATTAACCCTACTAATAAAAAGAAAAAAAAATGGCCAGTACTGTGTTTAGTGTTATGAAGTGTTTACCAAAAAGTTGTATCTCTTGTGGTATTCTATTATAAACAGATTAGAATAAAAACAATCTGCCTACACAAGATTTTTTTAATATAAATTTTTAATTGAATTCAACTAATTTGGAATTTTGGTTTTAGAGACTATATGAAGAAAGGGTAATTCAATTTAAAAATAGAGGCAAATCCAATTCAATGAGTTTTCCAAAATAGAAACATTTAAGATCAGGCTCTTGGGGCGCCTGGGTGGCTCAGTCGGTTAAGTGGCCGACTTCGGCCTAGGTCATGATCTCGTGGTCCGTGAGTTCGAGCCCCGCGTCGGGCTCTGTGCTGACAGCTCAGAGCCTGGAGCCTGTTTCAGATTCTGTGTCTCCCTCTCTCTGACCCTCCCCCATTCATGCTTTGTCTCTCTCTGTCTCAAAAATAAACAAACGCTAAAAAAAAAAAAAAAAAAAAAAAAAGATCAGGCTCTTGTCTCTGTAGAAGTAAGCAGTTGCCATTGTGATTTTATTTAAGGCATCTCCCCTGCAGCTAACATCTCTCTAAGCCAGGGGTGGTAGTACCTAAAATTCCCCCATTAGGGATTCATTCTTTGGTTTCAATGTCTTGTACTTCTCTTTAAAAATGAAAGCCATTCCAATGAGAAATTACCTTTTAAAACTAATTTACACTAAGGTTTGATGTTAGCTTATCAGACTTTTTTTAACTTTGCCCAATGGGGAACTTGGATCATGCTGAAAGCACTAATAGTATGAGAATTTAGTGAGAGGAATGTGCCAAAAGGACAAGGGTGGACAGTGGTGAGATGGGAGTCACAAGATCACAGCTCCTCCTGGGTGACACCTCAGTACCCCAATTGTCCCAGGATTGGCTCAAGGAGAGCTTTCCCTTGGGAGGAGGATACACTGTTTATGTTCTTGTTTTTGCTTTTGCGTTTTCGTTTCTGTTCTTTTCTTAGGCAGCTCTGCCAGCGACTGTCAACCAGATGGATGGCCCTCCGGGGACACAGTGCTGCTGATTGTGTGCGCATTTACTTGACAGTAGCCAGGAAGTGGCCATTCTTTGGTGCCAAGTTATTTCTTGCAAAAGTAAGAAAGGATGGGAGGGAGATGCGGAATAGAAATGTTCACCTGTATAGTTGCCCCTGTGCAGTTCACTGAAGTAACACAGTGACCATGGTGACCCCAAGTTTAGTATATCCGGCTTTTAAAAAGAAAATAAGGCGGGATGCCTGGGCTGCTCAGTCTGTTGAGCATCTGACTCTTGATTTCAGCTCAGGTCATGATCTCAGGGTTGTGGGATCGAGCCCTGCATTGGGCTTCAAGTTGAGCGTGGAGCCTGCTTAAGATTCTCTGTCTCTCTCCCTCTGCCCCGCTCCCCCGCTCACACCCTCCCTCTCTAAAATAAATGTAAAAAGAAAAGAAAAGAAAACCATGAAGGGACACTAAGGAAAGGGCAGGAGTGTCACCAGCTTCTCCGTCTTGCCGCCAACCTTAAGTCACCTGCATTCTGCAGGCTCATCACTAGACTGAAGGCAGCAGCTGAACTCCACTTTCTTGTCCGCATCCATGCATCCTCTCACCCATTTATCATTTACTCTCTCACTCGTTTGCTTGTTTATTTAATGTCTAGTGACTTCTGTTTGCCAAACATTATGTATCTAGAGATACATAAGCCCATGGTTTCAGATGGGTTGTACCCAAACTTCCGGGACCCCACAATCCAGTGTTGCAACAGGCCCGCAAACAAGCACCGTAGAGTGAACATGGTTAAGAGTGACAGGGACAGGGCGCTGTGGGAATACTGAGGAAGGAGAGGTGAGCCCTGCCAGCAGGTGGCCAGCCCAATACCCAAGAGAAGAACTGTACTTTTTGAACCCTTCTTTCTGTGGAACCATGTCACTTTGTAGTCTCTCAGGCTCCTAAAATACTCCTTGTTTTGTGGTGTATGTGTGTATGTGTTTGGTCTGTCCTCATTAATAAGTTGTAGGCATCTTGAGGGTGTAGACTCACTGATCCTGAAATCCTCATCTTGTGCACACCGTTATTCTTTGCATGTAAATACCACGTAATACATTTTTGCTGAATAGCTGTGCCACTTTGGGCAAGTCAGTTAGCCTCTCTGAACCTCATTTTTATCATCTGTAAGTGACAACTCAGGCTAGAAAAGTAAAATCTAGGGTATCTTCTCATTCTAATTCCATGAGTGGCAGTATCATTGTGAGGTAAGAAATTATACTGCTCCTGGTACTGAAAGCTGTATGGTAATGAGTAAGTGGGTGCTGTCATTATGCTTAAACATCTGTGAAATGAATATATTTGCAAGGAGTTGAACATGTTTTTTACAAATGTAAGGACTAGATTTGAACTGTAGAGTAGCATTTTACACTGAATTTTAACTCTGATTTCAGCATCAGAAGGAATACTAAATATTCTTCTTTGATTATGTGCTCTGTGCTTTTTTAGCACAGAAATATTATTAAATAATGATGTAGCATTTGCTTGTTGCATGACTGGCATCTTTTCTTTACTCTTCTTTCTTTATTCTATGCAGACACCTCCTTTGCTTAATAGCATCCATCGGGGGCTGTAAGTATATATACTATCAAATACACCGTTTTAACTTTTTCCCCTATTTTAGCCGTTTTTAAGTGTACGTTTCTGTGGCATTAAGCACATTCACATTATCATGCTCCCCTCACCACCATCCATCTCCACAACTTTTTCATCTTCCCAGATTAAACCTCCATACTCCTTATTCTCCCTTCCCCCGGGGCCCTGATATCCGCCATTCTGCTTCCTGTTCTGTGTATTTGACTGCTCTAGAAACCTCATGTAAGAGGAATCATACAATATTTGTCCTTTTGTGGTTGGCTCCTTTTTCTTTTTTTCGTTTTTTAAATTATTATTATTTTTTCATTTAAATCCAAGTTAGTTAACATACAGTGTAATAATAATTTCAGGAATAGAATTTAGTGATTCATCACTTACATATGATACTCAGTGCTCATCCCAACAAGTGCCCTCCCTAATGCCCCTTGCTGATTTAGCCCATCCCCCCACCCACAACCCCTCCAGAAACCCTCAGTTTGTTCTCTGTATTTAAGAGTGTCTTACGGTTTGTCTCCCTCTCTGTTTTTTATATTATTTTTGCTTCCCTTCCCTATGTTCATCTGTTTTCATCTTAAATTCCACATATGAGTGAAATCATATGATATTTGTCTTTCTCTGACCGACTAATTTCGCTTAGCATAATACCCTCTAGTTCCATCCATGTTGTTGCAAATGGCAAGATTTCATTCTTTTTAACCGCTGAGTAGTATTCCATTTTATATGCATACCACATCTTCTTTATCCATTCATCAGTCAATGGACATTTGGGCTCTTTCCATAATTTGGCTATTGTCAACAGTGCTGCTATAAACATTGGGGTGCAAGTGTCCCTCCGAATCAGCATTTTTGTATCCTTTGGATAAATACCTACTAGTGCAGTTGCTGGGTTGTAGTGTAGTTCTATTTTTAACTTTTTGAGGAACCTCCACACTGTTTTCCAGAGTGGCTGCACCAGTTTACATTCCCCCCAACAGTGCAGAAGGGTTCCTCTTTCTCTACATCCTCGTGATTGGCTTATTTTTCTATGCAGAATGTCTTCAAGGTTCATCCAGTGTTGTAACGTGTGTCCAAATTTCCTTCTTTTTAAAAGCTGAATAATATTCCATTGCATGTATATGCCATATTTTGTTTGACCAAAGGACAATAAAAACAACATTTTGTTTGTCAAAGGACTGGGGGTTCAATGGCTTAGGTTAAATGGCATCGTGTGTGTGTGTGTGTGTGTGTGTATATATATATATATTTATATATACACACACATACATATATATTTTTTTAAATTGTTTAAAAAGAGAGAGAGAGAGAACATGAGCACGGGGAGGGGCAGAGGGAAAGAGAGAGAATGCCAAGCAGGCTCACACAGCCTGGAGCCTGATGCAGGGCCCAACCCCTGGGATCATGACCTGAGCTGAAATCAAGAGTCGGACACTTCACTGACTGAGTCCCCCAGGCACCCCAGCATCCTTTTAATGCTTGCCTATCCTTAGCAAACAGACTCTCAGTAGATAGTAACCCAGGGGTTTTTATACATGAGATTCTGATAACTTTTACCTTATACAAATATAGTATATGTGTAAATACTACAGATTCATCCCAGTTGCTTATCTATGGTCTCAGCATACTTTCATAAGGTTTAGGAAAAGTAGTTAAGTTTTTGTTAGAATTTTAGTCATTGTTAAATTCACTTATTGTTGAGCAATCATTGTGGAATGCTCAAAAACATTCATGGGTTTTAATTGGGGTTTAGTGGTGAGAGATTCTTTTTATTAATATAATTTCATTGTTTTTTACAATAAGGAATTTAGTGGAAAATTTGGTATTTCTCATTACCATTCATCACACAGTTTCATCTTTTCTTTTTATTCTATCATTGTGAGTCATTTGAGTGTCAGATTCAATAAACTTTCAGAAAAAGTATGCATTTACACACCTTAGAAACACACATGTATTTTGTTTCATTAGGATTTTGGTCCTCATAGAAAACCAACAAGCTTATTAACTCTTAGCCTCTTAACACAAAAGAAAAATAAGATGTAAACACTGTTGTTCCATGTTAAAGATGAGGAAATTGAGCCTCAGAGAGATTCAGTAGCGTTTCCAATTGTACAGCTAATAAATGGCAGATTGAGAACGCAGACCCAGGTCCCCTGCTGTCAGATTCACTGCTCTTTCCATTACATGCCACCGCCTCTGCCCCAGGAGAGATTTTTTCCCCCCGTAGGTTTCGTGTTCTCTTTTTTCTCCTTCAGGAGATATTTTTAATAAAAATAAGTTGCTGTTGTTGTTGCAAATGTTGCACTGCATTGTGACTAAAAACTATTTCTGTGATTTGGTTAGCGTTTATTATGTTTTCATCTCTTCACAGCCCATAACTCCATCACCACTCGGAAGTACTGTCATGTGGCTGGCTATCCACGAGGATGGCTTAAGCGTCTTAGAATACAATTCCATGGTAAGATTAAGTTGCACGTTGAGTCAACTGTTTGCATTGCTCAATGTACATACACAGAAGGTAATGATCTCTTCATACGCTTTTTCTTATACACAGATAACATCCTTCCTTTCTAAAAAAATTTTTTTGAACGTTTATTTTTTTCAGAGACAGAGAGGGACAAAGTATGAATGGGAGTAGGGGCAGAGAGAGGGAGACACAGAATCCAGAGCAGGCGCCAGGCTCTGAGCTGTCAGCACAGGGCTCAAACCCATGAACCGTTAGATCAATACCTGAGCCACAGTCTGATGCTTAAACAACTGAGCCACCCAAGTGCCCCCATAACATTCTTCCTAATACTATCATGAATAGTCATTTTTACAAATACAACTGTGATTGTTATTTAACCTTTTAAAACAAGATTGGACGGGTTTTGAATTGCATATGAGGAAAATACTAAATACCATGACTAAATTGCAACCATGGTTGTATTCATAAAACAACTATTCATTTATAGTGTTAGGAAGATTGCTTCCTGTGTAAATGAGAATCTTTAAGATAACATTAATGTAGGGGCACCTGGGTGGCTCAGTCGGTTAAGTGCCCAACTCTTGGTTTCGGCTCAGGTCATGATCTCATGGTTCATGAGATCGAGCCTGGAGTTGGGCTCTGCACTGACAGCATGGAGCCTGCTTGGGATTCTCTCTCTCTCCTCCTCTCTTTCTGCCCCTCCCCTGCTCTCTCTCTTTTTTTAAAAAAATAAAAAATAAATAAAAGAATGGTGATATCTAGTGTTAGCAAGACTACAGTGCTGGGAATATAACTGGATATAACTTTTCCCCAGGAGAACTTGGAAATATTCTCAAAATTGTCCTTACTTTTTTGAAGTAACAATTCCTCTAATTGAGATTTACAACTAAAGAAATAATTAGCTATGTGTATTATGAAACATGTCAGAATATATGCATTGAAGTATTGTTCAAGATAGTAACAAATAAAAAATGATTTAAATTTCCTGCAATAAGAGATTGGTTAAATAAAAGATTATCAAATCATTTCAAATAATGTTATACAAGTATATTTGTTGTCATGGGAAGATATTTATAATTTGTTGTTAAATTTAAAAAGAAGCAGAATCCTGAACAATATGCACCATACTATTTCTGTTTATATATATCAAAATCTATATATCAGGGTGAACCATATAGTTTTGCCGATATTTGACCGACCATTTTTTACCTTAGAAAGTATCAGTTTCAAAAAAAAAAGTATCAGTTTCACATGGTTCAACCTAATATGTATAGAGAGAGATCTTGAAGGACATTTACAAAGGTATTAACCGTGTTCTTCTACTGGATGCTGGAATATAGGTGCTTTTGATTTTCTTTTTGTATTTTCTGTTTTGTCTGCATTGAGTTATTAGCTTCAGAATCAAACTATATTTTAATTATAAACGTAAATGATGCCTCCATAAAATTAGTACATTACTATTTTAAATCATAACAGATTTTCTTTTAGAAAATAATTCTTTGTATTATATGTAATTAATACCAGCATTTTTCTTTTTTAGTGAAGTATAGTTAACATATAATGTTAAGTTAGTTTCATTGATATCAGCATTTTAATGGAAATATATGCTATTAATCATTTCTCATCTTTCTTTGAAAGTAAAGAGTATATAAGATATTAACTTTTTCTTCTCTTTGAAGAGGTTAATAATCAGCTATGTGTACAAGAGTCTAATGACCTTTGGAGGTCATCAAGATGATTTTATGATAGTCATTAACAATACACATTCAAAGGACAAACCAACAGAGAAATTACTTTTTGCCATGGCAAAACCCAAGGTGAGTAGAAGCCTTTCTACCAGCTTTTTTTATACTAGTTTTTTCATGCTAACACATTTATTGTGCAAAAAGTAGGTTGCAGATGGGAAAACAGACTTACTTACAATCAGACAATCCTAGGTCCAAATTCTGGCTTACCTCATCTTGCTAAGCTTTGGTTTCCTCCTCTAAAAAATTATAGGAGGCTACCTATTTTTTTTGGCTTTAAGAATTAAATGATGGAATTGTTAAAATGCCTTAGCCCAATGCCTGGTATACAGAAGGTTCAAAATAAGTGGTCTTGATGTAAGTTGTTGTCAGGTACCTTTTACACATTATCTTATTTACTTGGGGTAATTCAAGTTACGGACTCATTAGTGGGAAGAGCGAGGTTTTATAATTAAGACTTTACTTGTCCTTTGTAGTTTTTTTTTTTTTTTTTCAACGTTTATTTATTTTTTGGGACAGAGAGAGACAGAGCATGAACGGGGGAGGGGCAGAGAGAGAGGGAGACATAGAATCGGAAACAGGCTCCAGGCTCTGAGCCATCAGCCCAGAGCCCGACGCGGGGCTCGAACTCCCGGACCGTGAGATCGTGACCTGGCTGAAGTCGGACGCTTAACCGACTGCGCCACCCAGGCGCCCCGTCCTTTGTAGTTTTAACGTCGATAAGTAAAAACAGTAAATACAAGGGCTACATTTTAGTATGTAATTCCAGTTTTTGTAAAAAGAATGAAGCATCGAGTTCCCTAAAACTTTAAAATTGTCTTAAAATTATCAACCAAAAGAGACTACTTTTTTAGAATCTGACACCTTTTTTTCAATAGCAGACACTGAAGCAAAGGCCAGTAAGTGCAGAAGATTGAGACATACTCAGGACTTCACCTAGTCTCAATAAAAAGTTGATATTATGCACTGAGGTTCTTGATTCACATACGCACACATAATTGGCAGCCTGTGCTACTGTCACATTTTTTACCGTCACAAAACATTGCCGCTACATTTGATTGTTAAGATCCACTCTTCCGCCGGTTTAAGCAGCAGGAGAACGTGTCAGTGCCTTGATGGTGCTGAACATGTAAGTACTTCACAGATCTGGAGAGGAGGGGATTCTGCTAGCCTGGGCACTTGCACATATGGAGACCGCCAGCCCTTTCCTCTTTTGAAAGTGATGAGAACTTCTCCGGAGCATTAACGAGTCTATTTTTCTTGCTTTAGATTCTTGAAATCACTCTTTTGATCGCCAGTTACATAAACAACTTCCATCAGCAAAAGGCAGCCTTTCACCACCTCTCTGCTCCGGCTCTGCTCTCAGCCCAGACCCGGAGGCCGGAAGCCAGGGCAGCGGGAGGCCAGCCCCTGCTGTCAAGCAGCAGACCAACCAAAGGCCCCACTCTGCTCTGAAAGCTCGGGAGCCTGAACCCTCACTCCCACCCTCCAGCCAATGGCTGCATCAGCTGCAGATAAGTGCGTTGACACACTGGCAGTGTTGCGCCCACACTGGTTTTCCGAACTTCAAAAATGTGGGCGTTTCTCTCTTTCATTTGATCCTTAAATATTCAAATGAACACGACTAATGAACCATAAGCACAAAATTCGCCCACGTGCTGATATTCTCGTAGATTAAATGGGTTAGAATTCATCATGTTTCCACCTCCTTTGTCCCTTGCCATCAGACACATCATGCAGTGTGGCATTGTTTTGTCTCTTGAAAAAAATATTCTGGCAAAGGGAGCTACCAAACTCCCATTTGGCAAACCAGTTAATTATTTGGAAGCGCTCACTGCCAAAAAATTAAGTGCTGTGATCAAGTGTGCTTTTAATGAACGATATGGTGTTCGGAAGGACATGTACAGTGTCAGCAACAGCTGCAGGGTGCTGTTTAGTGGCACAGTTTTAGAGCCGGCACAGTGCTTGTGGCACCAGGAATCACCGTGAGTAAACAAGAGTTAGGTAACCAGAGCCTCCTGTGTGGTATTAGAAAGTGCAGCCTGTCACCTTTTCAGATCACTGGAGTGTAAAGTTTAAAACGAGACAGTGACTCCTCACATTCCTTGGCTATTACTGGATGGCCCGAGTTCACTGGAGTATTGCCCACATTTCCTTGCATTTGGTGCTGGGTCATCTTGACCTCATTTTGTTAAATAACATCTTTGAAAACAAACAGATGCTTAAAACTTTGCCCTCGTATAGTCATTTTTAATTATGGTTGTAGTATAAATGTCCCCAAAGTATATTTTAAAAGAAAAGAGAAAGAATTCTTCTGTCAAAGGAGGTAAACTTTTAGTTGAGAGAGTCTAGAAATGTGTTACTTTGCTGGAATACATGAGTGGTCAGTTCGTTCCAGTATGTGCCAAAACAAAGTAATTAGTATTCATGATAAAAATGAAACTGTGATAAGACATGAAAATTATATTATAAAACTGTTTAATTGCAATAGTAATCATGAGTATACTTAATTTTATTTATGTGGAGAATATTTGTATTTATTTTTTGGACATGTATTTATCACTTTGTGTGTGGTATTTGTTTTTTTCTAACCAATTTGAAAAAAAAAATGTTAGCTGCTGATTTAATTTGTTGGCAGAGCCTTCATAGTTTCCTCTTTGCTGCTTTCTCCCTATGGCAATATACTGTTGTCACACTAAGACTTTTATAAAAATATTCCATCTCGTATCAGCGTCCTTCGAAAGGGCAGAGCCAAGAAATACACTGCTCAGCTAAGATTTTTGCTTTATTGGGAATGACAAAAAGAAGGTCAAAAAACCCCATAGAAATAGATTTCCATTTACTATTTCCCCGAATCTTTTGAGCCACAGCCACTCTCAGCATAAGCAAGTTGATTTTTGAGAATAAACAAGTTACCAATTTGCGATGATTCTCAGGAGTCTTTTGGCTGGCATCCAATAGAGTTTCTTAGTTCCCAGGAAACTGTTCAGTAATCACTAGTTGGTAAGCCAGAGGCTTGGCAGAGCTTACATCTGTGTGAGGACTTTATTCCCAGGCAATAGTTACTTCACCATCGGGTAAGCACACCCCACTCCAAATCTTCTCATTTGAACAAGTAGTGAAGGCTTAGCTTAAATGGTGGCATTTATTTTTGATAGAACAGAGATAAAATATTTTGATGGAAAGAAATCAATTTTCTGTAACTGATGATGTGAAAATTTTATTTTCTGGGAAATTACTTATATAGCCATTTAAAAAATTCAAAGTATGTTATTATGATTGGTTACAAGAGAATAACGTTACATGTTTAATTGTCATATTTGTCTCCTATCATTTTCTTCCCTTTCAATCATAATAAATGATTTACAAAACCCATTTTGAGCATTATCTTTTGAATACTCTTCGAGAAATACCTAATGTTTTCATTGTCAAAGCTGAGGTGTACTACTAGTGAAAATGGTAGTTATTACCTCCTTCTCTTGCATTCATGCTTTGTCTTCAGTGTTGCTTTGTTTTATCCGTATAAAAGGAAGCTGTTTTGGCAAATTGTAACTTTAAGATGTATGTATGCATATTGACACATATACAATATGTATAAATTGTGGGGTTCTCCTGTGATTTCATAATAAGCTCCATAAGTAGCTTATTTCAAGCTAATTGATGGGCTGTGTTTTAAACATTTATTGTAAATGTTCTGGGTTTTGTTTGTTTGTTTGTTTGTTTTTATGTGTGTGTGTCCTTAAAGTCAAATAGTGTCATAGCTTGGAAATGAATTTAACTTTCAGTTTACAGGAAAAGTTAGTCACAACTTATAAAGAGTCTTTCTTCTGAAAATGTGTTTATAAGTTGACTATCTGAAAATTTTTTCCAAAGGAAAAAATTCATGGTGGCCAGGATCCCAGAACAATACGCTTAAACCATAATTGTACTGTAGTATAATCCTGAAGAATTAGCCACATGGATAATCATATTTCTCTAGACAAGGACTTTAAGTGTTCCTGGGTTGCCAAGAACATATTTCACCTGTCCACCTACCCCATAGCTGCCATGGAATTTGGACTTCCCCAGTGCGGAATCTCTGGCCTGATTCTTGGGGATCAAAGGCTCTAGAGATGTGGGGACTGAGGGAAGGGAAGTGAGAAGCAGGAATAACAGCGTGGAGAAGCTTCTCTGCTAACCAGTTCCTGTAGAAATGGTATCTCCTTTTACATTTTTCCCCTATTTTCTTTTTCCTGGAAGAAGAAAGGGATTTTATTGCAATAGGAATCACTTTAAACTCCAAATTAAGGTAAAATCCACACACAGATATTTAATGTGAGGTGAGATTCATCCATATTCCAGTGAACCAAGACTCGGGCTTCTCTTGGGCACTTACGTGGGAAGGTGGGTCCTACAATGAAGAGTTGCATGGACCTGGACAGAGTGTGGGGGGAGGGGATGAGAGCCACACTTGCTCTATACCATAATTTTACCCATATCATACATAGTCACAGTGATTCTGGAGGCATATTTATAATCAACATCCATCCAAAATCTTCACTGTATGCTCTGTAAACATTTTTAGGCCCAATGATAGTCAAGAAACAAAAACGTACTTATAGGGCAACATCTATGAGCAAATAAATCCAAAACAAGACACAAATGTTCACCGTAGCACTTGGATACAGGGTACCCTTCCTTCCAGTGCTTTGTTAACATAGTCTAATGGTGGGTGGCATCCCTTTCTGAAGGTGTTGGTAGGGTTATATTGGTGGCTTTATTAAAATCAGACAACTCTTCTAAAGCAAAGACAACAATATAAAAAAATAGACAACAAGTTTGGGACAACTCCAAACTTTAAAACTCTTGCACATCAAAAGAAACAGCAGAGTGAAAAGGAAAACTGTAGAATGGGAGAACATAATTGTAAGTCATATATATGATAAAAGAGTTAATATCCAGAATATGTAAGGAACTAATCAATAAAATAGCTTCTTCATTCAGCAGAAAATATGCTAATTTTCTCCAGAGTGGGGCATGGCTTGATTTTCCCAATTCTAGTTTGAAAACTCCCAGAGAAAGACTCTACATGGCCCGACTCATGTTAGGTGTTTACTCTGAAGCACTTCAAAGGCTCATTATGAGGAGAATGCTTAAGTGACAAGAAATCTATATAGCAGGATATTATGCAGCCACCAAAGCTATGTTTATGATGGGTTTTTAAAAATGTATATGGGGAGGAGTGCCTGGGTGGCTCAATTGGTTAAGTGTCTGACTTCGGCTCAGGTCATGATCTCGCTGCTCGTGGGTTTGAACCCCACGTCAGGCTCTGTGCTGACAGCTCGGAGCCTGGAGCCTGCTTCAGATTCTGTGTCTCGCTCTCTCTCTGCCCCTCCCTGACTCATGCCCTCTCTCTCTCAAAAATAAACATTTAAAAAAGTTTTAAAAATTGGTATAGGGAAATACATGTTAAAATCAGGATGTTAGCTTTACAGTAAAATCCCAACTGTAAGAGGAAAGATTAGAATGAAATTAAACACTAGAGTGTGTAATAGTTATTACTTCTGCGTTGTGCTTATTTTAGCCTATTCATTTTCTCTGTATGCTATTTTTTTCTACAAGAAGTTTATATAATTTTGAAAACAAGGGAAAAAATGTAAAAACTCTGTCACTGTCTGGGCTATTGTTAATAGCCTCCATATGGACCTACAGACACAAAACATCCTTCACACAGCTGGAAAAAATTATCTCACTGAAACTCAGGTCCAGTCATGGAACACCCCGATTTTAAAATCGTATTCCGTTTCTCGTAACCAACCCAGTGAAATCCAGACTGCAAGATACTTCAGTGTAGCCCAATCTCCCTGCCCTGTTTGCTCTTCCACCTTAGCCACTTTATGTGCCTGCACCTCGACTATTCACAATGCCACCAAATACACTCTGCACACATCTTTATTCTTCTGCACTGTTGTTTATTGCATTCAGCAAGCATCACAATACTGTCTTCTCCTCTATCACCACCATTGAAACCCTGGAGTCTTTTAGGAGTGATCCAGTAGGGGAGCTCAAATCTTTATGCAGTCCTGCCTTCAGAACAATTTTCAGGGCTCCTGGATGGCTCAGTCAGTTGAGTGTCCGACTGTCGATTTCGGCTCAGGTCATGATCCCAGGGTCACGGGGTCAAGCCCCAAGTCAGGATCTGCACTGAGTGTGGAACCTACTTCAGATTCTCTTTTTCTCTCTTCCCCTCTCTCCTACTCATGCTCTCTCTCGCTCTCAAATAAAATTAAAAATAAAGAACGATTTTCATCTAACCAGGAAGGTCACTTACTTTGTCCAAATATGAAGCCTCAGGAGGCATAAGGGTAAAAAAGGGAATTCATCTGCTCAATGAGATCAGTGGAATCCACTGAATCACCTTTGAACTAATGCTGGTGATTAAGGCCCAGCCAGACAAACTTCACCTTCCTTGTTATAATGCTCCTTTCTTCAACCTTCAATCCCAGTTATGCAAACAATTATGCTTTTAAGATGCTAGTAGTGTGTTGGGGTGCCTGGGTGGCTCAATTGGTTAAGCATCCTACTTTGGCTCAGGCCATGGTCTCGAGGTTCGTGAGTTTGAGCCCCGTGTCAGGCTCTGCACTGACAGCTCAGAACCTGGCTCCGGCTTCAGATTCTTTGTCTCTTTCTCTCTTTACCTCTCTCTGCCTGCCCCCCACCCCCCGCACTGTGTGTCTCTCTCTCTCAAATAAACATTGGGCCACCTGGGTGGCTCAGTTGGTTGAGTGCCCAACTTCGGCTCAGGTCATGATCTCACGGTTAGTGAGTTCAAGCCCCACGTTGGGCTCTGTGCTGACAGCTTGGAGCCTGGAGCCTGCTTCGGATGCTGTGTCTCCCTCTCTCTGCCCACCCCCCTCAAAAATAAATAAACATTTAAATAAATAAATAAACAAACATTTTAAAAAAATTTTTAAAAGATGCTAGTAGTGTGCCTGGATCATAGCAAGCAAAAATATTAGCTGCCGCTTTTGTTATTCATATCAACAGGGCTTACTAATTAACACACAGAGGAGTTCCAAAGTTCCAGAACCCAAATTATCACACTGTCTCACATCAGTTTGTAAGCTTACAGGCAAGCTATGCCCAAGATGTAGATGCTGATTCAATGATAGATGTACCAATCTCACTTGCGATCATCCTCTATTGAACCACACTCCTGTTATATTCCTTTCTATGTGCAAATGTAGCCTTCTAGGTCTTCAAAATGCTCGTAGGTGTTGGGAGGATTTTGTTCTTAAAGATTTTACCTCAAGCAAATGCTTTTTTTTTCCCCCTTAAAAATTTGCCAGGCGCCTGGGTGGCTTAGTCAGTTGGGCATCCAACTCTTGATTTCAGCTCAGGTCATGATCTCATGGTTCATGAGATCAAGCCTGGGGGTCAGGCTCTGCACTGACAGCATGGAGCCTGCTTGGGATTCTCTCTCTCTTCTCTCGTCTATCTGCCCGCGTGCTCTCTCTCAAAATAAACATTTTTTTTTAATTAAAAAAATTTTTTGCTTCATTTCCAAGAATGTGATCTTTGTCTTCGTTCAAAGTTGCTGATCAGTAGCTTACAACTGATAATAACAAGCATGAAGCACTTATAAGGTGTCAGGCACACATAATTTATATTTTACATATATTTATTTCATTTAAAACTCACAAATTTCCCCTGGTTTACATGATCAGATACTGAGGCTCAGAGATATTGAGTAATCTACCCACTGTGTCAATGTGGCAACTTAGCCAGTGTGACTTAGTCAGGACATAAATCTAAGTCCATCTCACTGTAAAAGCCCATGTTCTTGAACATCACACCATCCATCACCCAAAACCAAATGGCAGAAATGTGGAAGGAGAGTATCTCCTTCAAATATTCAAGACATCCTGGGCTATAGAGGCTGGGTCTACCCAGCCTTCATAACAGATCAAATGTTGTCACTGCCATGAATGTTGCAACAACTCCCTTCAGCATAATTACTTATTCTTATGTAATTTTTTTGTACCTCTCTACAATAGCTTATATCACTGGTTTCCTTTGGGTTATTATATTTAGTTGTGTACATCTTTCTCAAGAGTAGGGATCTTGTCTTACTCATCACTTCATTCCTTACTCTGTGTAGCACAGAGTCTTGCATATAGTAATAACTCAATATTTGTTATTGATTTAGAGGTAAAGTAAATGAAGTATAGTGGAGATGCATTTGCTTTATTAGCTTATTAATAAATGATGTGCTATTGCATAAAACCTGAAACAACTAAACAGAACGTTGGAAAATGTTAATATCACAAATATTCTTTGCCTCTAGTAAATCGCTAGAAAACAGCTCAGGAATTCGATTCACCCTCCATTCCCAAAGCACTGCTATTGGAGATGGAAAAGTAACTGAAGAGAGAGAGCAGAGATCTCTGGCATATAGTCCGGTACTCAGTGGAATATGTTTTAAGTAAAAGAACACTTCCAACCCAGGGCTTTTAGGTCCCAGGTTTGTCAGACGCGTCACCTCGTTCTCTCACATCCCAGCCTTCGAAGCGTTGAGCAAGACTTGAAGAGCAACGCCTAGAACTACATTTCCCATGATGCCCCTCGTGTGCACGTAACCCAGCCTGCGACGTCGCTCCCATGGCAACCCAAGAGTCCGCACAGTCCCGCCCGCCTGGGAGATCACGGGCCTCCTTATTTTAGGCGGGTCCCAACGCCGAGTTTACGACACCGGGGTGGTCGACCAGGATGCCCAGGTATCCCCGCAGACGTGCTTGCTCCTGGCTTACGTTTCCCTCGATAACCTAGCTTTCCCTTCTTTCCCACCCCGCCAGGAAGGGGCAGGAGAGGGAGGGCAGCTGCGGGCATATTTAGAGGGAAGAACCCGGGCGGGAGCTGCCTGTGGAAAACAATTGTGGGTCTGTTCTGCATGCAACCTCTGTCTGGATGGTCAGGAATCCGTAGGAACTACCCTTGAACATGTGGGTTCGGCCACAAGCAGGTAGAAAAGTTCTCCAGGTATAAAAGATTTTGAAAGTTCAACTCCAACCATTCACTTGGTAAAAATTTTTTGCAGGCCAAGGAATGTTCTAGATGCAGGGGTTCAGGCGGTGAATTAGACCACAAAGCCTCCTTCTCGGAGCTGTCCCTGACTCCTCTCCTGGTTGCAGGGGTTCAGGACGATAATAAGTGAGGGAAACTTGAGAAAGCTGTGTGAAAAGCGTAAGATGACGTTTAAAGGGGGCCTGGAAAATACATTTTAGCTCTTCAGTTCTGTGATGTCAGTTTTAATTTCCTGCTTTCAAGATCACGCCTAAACCCTCTCTGAACAACTTAGAAGGACGTCAGGGAGAGAGGGGTTCTGGAGTCCATCACAGAGCAGGGCAAGTCTGTTTTTCTCACCTTGTGGATCATGGCCTGATCTCTGTTGAGTTTAATGAACCTTAATGTAAAAAATTGTCAGCTTCCTTCCCATGGGGGTATAATTGGTTGCAGTTATGAAGTTATGGTTATAGTTACAGATTTCCACCAGTGTCATGACTGGTGGTTGCACCACCTGCTCTCCTCTGCTGGGAATTTGGAAAGCAGATCGTCAGTTTGAAAGAATGGTGTATACCCGCGCCAGGTGGCTCAGTTGGTTAATCGTCTGACTCTTGGTTTCTGCTGAGGTCAGGAGCTCTCAGTTCCTGGGATAGGGCCCATTGTTATTGGGCTCTGTGCTAACAGTGTGGAGTTTGCTTGGGATTCTCTCTCTCTCTTAAATAAATAAACTTTTTAAAAATGTTAAGAAAAAGAAAGGTGTGTAAATGAAGAGCAGACAAGCCTGGGCTGAGTTCCTGGGGATTCACCTGTGAAAGAAATGCACGCATTTGGTGCAAATAATTAGGGACACCTTTATTGGTCTTTTATAGCCCCTTTCTTCATCTCTGTTTCTTGAATAATAATTAGGAGCTCCCAGTAATTTTCAATAACTATATATAGGTCAAGCCCAAAATGAATTATCACATTTTAACAATCAATCGTGACCATCTTATAAGGTTGGTATTTTTCTTTAATTGGCAGTTTAGAGATGAAGAAACAGAAATAAGCCTGGAGAAAAGCACAAAAGCTTGCCTATATTAGGTGCTCAATAAATAATTGTTGAATTAATTAAAGGAATGAAGGGTCCAGAGAGGTTGGGTAATTTGCCATGTAGAAAGCAGCAAATTCTGGCTTAGAACAATTAGATCTCGTCTCTCTTTTTTTTTTTTTTTTTTTTTTTTTTAGTTCAAGACTCCATTTTTCATTTTCGTTTTAATAAAAGGTATAATCTGTGAAAAATTACATATGTTTATAGAGAGATGAATGGAAGGAAGGATTATTTTCAAAATGTGATTTTAGGTGATTTTTTTTCTTTCATTACATTTTATATATTAAAACAGGGAATCTTGAGCCAGAAATATAATTTAAAAAACAAAAAAGCGGGGCACCTGGGTGGCTCAGATGGCTAAGCAGCTAAGTGCCTGACTTCGGCTCAGGTCATGATCTCACAGTTTGTGAGTTCAAGCCCCGCATCGGGCTCTGGGCTGACAGCTCGGAGCCTGGAGCCTGCTTTGGATTCTGTGTCTCTCTCCTCCCTTCCTCTACTAGCACATTAAAAAATTAAAAAAACAAAAAACACAAGAAATAGAAAGCAAAGATTATTGGGCTCCCCATTTTCCTAGATGTTGGTGGTTTTCAAGTTGTAAATTTCCAAAATTCTGTGTACCTTCATATACATGTCTGAGAAGCTAACATACACAGCTTTCGACCTCGGCTGGAAGCCCCAAACTAAGGCAGCCTCAAATCCTAGTGGCAAAGACGTGGCTTATTATTTTCAGCTGATATGAACCAGTGCAAGGAAAATGACTAATCCTCAGAGGTTCTATCAGCTTATTGTCCCCCAAGAAAATGCTGTTGATTTGCTCTATAAATTTAACTAAACTAAAATTTCTCTGAGCATGAAACAGAAATTGGAAAAGATTCTCTTTGATTGTCTGAATTTTCTTTTTCTGCCTCTCATAGTGAAACTCTCTGGGAAATTGCAAAAGCAGAAGTGGAAAAACGGGGAAGCGGTGGAGGTGAAGGTGATGGAGTTGAAATTGGAGAAAAATCTGTTTTCTTCATTGGCAGTAAAAATGGGGTAATGCATTTTTTCCTCCTTTTATTCCCCCTCAAGTATTATGCTGATTTAGCAACCAGTGGTAAAATTTATTTTAATACTTTGGTAAACGTTTGGAAACTTCAACTCTTTAACCAGATGACCAGTCTCTGGCCTGCTGGTTACCTGCTGGCTGTGCCCTCCCTGGAGAGGGGCCCTGCTCGTAGGTGAGTGGGGACTAACATCTAGCCTCAGCATTTCTTGTCAAGTGGTATGCTCCCGCATGAGCCATAGCAGCCCAGAGGAAGGACCGCTTTATTCTAATTCGACACTCAAAGGCACCATAAACACTAATCTGATGACCAATAGTTCTGGTAACTTGTACAACTGAAACAGGCATATAGATAACAAAAACATGAACCATGTAGAATATGATACATTTAATCTTAACCAGAGTCATAGAAACCGAAGGAAACCTGGCACTGCCCTAGTCTTCTACAGTGGGGATTCTCACTCTGGGGCCCATGGGGGTACTTCTTGGGGCCAGGGAACTCTCTAGAAATGTATCCAGAATTGTGTGTGATTGTGTATCAGTGCATTTTTATGGGAAATTAGATTCTCCCAGCGTTCTAGCACTTCAAAAAGGTTAAGAGCCACTATAAAGAGTGGTTATATAGTTCAACTGTCTCTAGAAATGAGGGAGTTATCTTTCACAAAGCAGGCTGGTTTCATTTTGTTAATTCCTAGTTACTGGAAAACCTGTGTTTTATTGGAACATCCAGTGTTCCCATTTCTGACCTGTAAAAGTGTCCGAATAGTTGGTATTTCTAATTCCAAGAACCTAATTCTTGGTCTTAACTCTGACCTGTAAAAGTCTGATTTCTCTTCTACTTGTTACATCTTTAAGTATTTTTAAATTGCCCTCCGAATAATTATAGACAACCATTTTGTTTCCCTGAGTCTGTTTCGGCTTTCGTATCTTCATTTCTTTCGCTCGTGCCTTCTGTGTTATGGATTCCATGTCAGTCATAGATTCTCTGTCATGATTTTAATTAACTCTCACCTGGAATTATTCTACTGTGTCATTCTCAGGAGGGAACAGAGTTTGTGAGGTTTTGCTTAACTGCAGTAGACTAGGTGTGCCACCTTCTCTTTTTCCAGACGCTGTGCTCCTATTATTGCATAGAAAAATCCTAGTAATCACGTAACCCTGTTCACTAAGGTTGAGCTTGAGGTCTGTAAGCCTTTTTCATTTACATTGTTTTGTCCTTAATTTTCTTAGATTGGGCCCTTTCTTACAGTCTGGTTTTATTTTTAATTATTTTTATTAAAATGATTCACAGATGAGGTTTATAAGCTCAAAGATAATCAAAAGGCGCATAAAGCCGTAAACTTCTCCACATTGTTCAGAGCCTCTCCTTAAAGCAGCCTCTTTAATATCTTTTACTTTTTTTCTATAATTTACCTCTGAATGTCTGAAATCACTGATGGGCTATTTTTAGACTTAAAATGTTAGACATTATCTGTTGAATTTTTGATAATAGTAGAAGAGTATTTAGTTCTCTCTTTTTTTTTTTTTAAGACTTTTTTATTTTTAAGTAATCTCTACACCCAGCATGGGGCTCAAATTTACAATCCCGAGATCAAGAGTTGCAAGCTTTGTTGACTGAGCCGGCCAGGTGCCCCTATTTCTGTCTCCTTTGTTTGTTTGTTTGTTTGTTTATTTATAAAAGCTTATGTATTTATTTTGAGAGACAGCTCAAGTGGGGGAGGGGCAGAGAGAGAGTGAGAGCCTCCCAAGCAGGCTCCACGCTGTCAGCACAGAGCCCATAGTTCTGTCTCTTTTAAACACTCACCTCCAGCCCTGGTCTGCAGTATAATTCCTATTATAATTTTGGGCTAAATCAATATTCAGTGGATTGCTTTCTTTACCTTGAGTAACTTCTTCCAAAAGTTTCAAAATGCCTTGTTTTTTTATTTGTTTAGCTCTTACATGTACCTTAGTTTTTATATCCATTAGTTATTTGTTGCTATGTAATAAATTACTCTGAAACTTGGCAGCTTTTAAAACAGCAAACATCATCTCACCTAGTTTGTGAGGGTCAGGAATCTGAGAGCAGCTTAGTTATGTGGTTCTGGCTCCCGGTCTTTCATGAAGTTGTAGTCAAGATGTCATCTGGGACTAAAGTCATCTCGCAGCTCAGCTAAACTGGAGAAGCAGTTTCGCTCACTGACGTGGCTGTTGGCAAGAGGCCTCAGTTCACTGCTGACTGTTGACCAGGCTTCAATTCTTCACCATATAGGCCCCTCCATAGGGCTGCTTACAACATGGCAGTTTGCTTTCCCCAAAGCCAGAAATCCAAAAGAGAAAGGGTGCCCAGGACAGAAACTGCAGTCTTTTATAACCTAATCTTGGAAGTGACATGCCATCACTTCTGCCATATGCTATTGGTCACAAAGACCCAACTCTGGTAGTGTGAGGGACCTCACATGGATGGGAATACCAGGAAGTGGGGATCATTTGGAACCATCCTGGAAGCTGGCTCCCCGGATATCTATTGCTAATTCTTTCCACAATCCCCAACAGACATTCAGTATAATTTTCATCTAGGCAGTTGTATCAGATCATCTGAAATTTCCCCTCTCCAGCCAGAGTCCTGCCATCTTTTAACCCGCTGTGTTAGTCTCTACTGTTGTCAGGAGTGGTGGCATAGCTACCATCCTTCCCCAACATCTCGGGAATTCCCTTTTCCTCTTTCTTGAGTTGGAACTTCAGTTTCCTGGATCCTGTTTCTTCCCTATTCTTGGTTCACTCGCTTATCTTGGTGGAGCACATTCTCTTGTAGTTTCCGGGGAAAGCATTACATGGGAAGTAAAATTTATGAGATACTGCGTGTCTAAAAATGCCTTTATTTTCCCTCACTCTGGGTAGAATGTTTATCTGGGTATAGAATTCTGTGTTGGAATGAGTCACTTCACCTCTCTCTTTGATCCTAGTTTCTGAGTCTGGACTGTTCCCTTTGGGAATGACAGAAAATTCAAACTGAGGGAGGCACTGTTTGAATAGTTGGTATCCTTGGGGCACCTGGGTGGCTCAGTCGGTTAAGCGTCCAACTTCAGCTTAGGTCATGATCTCACGGTCTGTGGGTTCCAGCCCTGTGTTGAGCTCTGTGCTGACAACTTGAAGCTTGGAGCCTGCTTCGGATTCTGTGTCTCCCTCTCTCTCTGCCCCTCCCCCACTCATGCTCTCTTTCTCTCCATCTCTCAAAAATGAGTAAACATTAAAAAATTTTTTGAAAGGTTGGTCTCCTCTTCACTGTTAGACTTTATCTGTATTCCTCTTGTGATGTGTGCCATGGGACATCATACGATAATTCATTTCATACGGTCAGGCAACAGTCTAATTACATACAGTACATTCTGCTCTTTGTATAGTATTCCTTCATGCATGTTTGTAAGTTTCCATATAAATACACAAAATGCTGTATTTTCTCTCTCCTTCTGTCTCTTTACATCAATATGTTGAACTCATGGGGTGCCTGGGTGGCTCAGTCAGTCAAGCATCTGACTCTTGATTTTGGCTCAGGTCATAATCTTACAGTTTGTGAGTTCGAGCCCCACATAGGGCTCCGGACTGACAGTGTGGAGCCCACTTGGGATTCTCTCTCTCTTCTTCTGTCTCTGCTCCTCCCTCACTCTCTCTCTCTCAAAATAAATAAACTTAAAAAATATTTAATATGTTGCACTCATAAGTCTCTGACACAAGTTTCGGTAGTTCCTATGAGGTCGTTTACTCCCCTGTGATAATACTGCACTTATTGTTACCTGCACTTTTGTGCATCTGTCGCTGTAAATATTCTTTCCAGGCCTTGTCTTAGCTGTTTTCTCTTGTGAATTACTTGGGCCCTCTTCCATTATTGTCTTTAAATTTTTCTTAATGTCATACGTAATGACATCTCAATTTATCTGCACATTTTTTTCTGATTCTCTCCACTCAGATTTAAATTGTCAAGTCTCTAGGCATGGTCTTATGATCCTCTGAACGTAGGTTTCTTCTCTTATGAAGTGATAATCACTCAAGTATTCTTAGGGTATTGGCCAGAAAACTTAGTCATTGAGCATTTTACTTCCCAGAGCTTCTGTCCTCTTCCCAAACTTCAATCTCTGGATGGAAGAAAAGTGGGAAGGAAATGTCTTGACTTCTAAATTTTTCCTTTTCTAGTTTCCACAATCTGGTTGTAAGAAGATGCTTTCTAGGGTTCCTTAAGAGATAGCAAATACGAGTTACACATCTTCCACAGACATTTTATTGATCACAGCACCCTTTTCCACTGAGCCTGAAGATGACTTCTGATCCATAACATTCCAGGAAGGTGTTGGCACTTGAGATAAAATTGGTTTATCATTTCTGACTCTAGTAATGTCATTTATCACCACACAATTAGAAGAAGTCAGCCAAAATCCATAGGTTAATATATGCACAGGTATAGCATATCCTTCAGATCAACAGAGAGCTGATTTCACGTGGAATACCACATTATGTCACTTGAGGACTTTAAGTATTGTGCACCATAGGGGGGAATTTAATTAAGAAATAATTTTGATTACCATATGAATATTCTGACTAAAACATGTGATTGAAAAATATCCAGATGAAAGAATTTTAATATGAAATGAATTAATTTTTTTGCTGTTTTTAACATCTAATGTTATAATAACTACATTAAAAAATAATATTTAGACATTTTGCTCAAATTTATGGTAACAAACCCATTGAATGTGAAGTTGGTAAACTCACTTTTATCTAGCTAATACCATATTTAGCAGGAATTAGAAAGTACTTATTGGGGCGCCTGGGTGGCTCAGCCGGTTGGACGTCTGACTTCAGCTCAGGTCATGATCTCCCACTCTGTGAGTTCGAGCCCCACTTCAGGCTATGTGCTGACAGCTCAGAGCTTGGAGCCTGCTTTGGATTCTGTGTCTCCCTCTTTCTCTGCCCCTCTCTCACTCATACTCTGTCTCTCAAAAATGAATAAATGTTAAAAACATTTTTTAAAAAAGTACTTATTGATCTAAGAAAAATTATAGTAAACAAAATTTTAAAAAATGTTTAAACTATTGTTTTTCATTTCATAATTTGAAAACATTCAGGTTTTCTATCTGATTTGAATATAAAAGCCAGGATTCTTTTTTTTTTTTTTTTATGTTTATTTTTGAGAGAGAGAGAGAGAGACAGAGTGTGAGCAGGGTAGGGGAAGAGTGAGAGGGAGACACAGAGTCTGAAGCAGGCTACAGGCTCTGAGATTGTCAGCATAGAGCCTGACACGGGGCTCAACCTCGAGCCGGTTGAGTGCTGAGTGTCCAACTTTAGCTCAGGTCATGATATCACAGTTCATGAGTTCGAGCCCCACGTCAGGCTCACTGCTGTCAACCTGTCAATGCAGAGCCTGGTTCAGATCCTCTGTCCCCCTGTGTCTCCCCCTCCTCCACTGTGCTCTCCCCAAAATAAATAAATATTTTTAAAAAACAAACAACTGTCCAAGTCAGAAAAATAAATAAATAAGTCAGCATCTAAGTGGGTAAGTCAGTATCTTAGTAATCATACTTTGGAATCAGTTACTTTACTTTTAGGATTGTCATTTAAGGAATCATTGAGTTATGCTAATGATGTAATGACACAGGGTTATTTGTTATTGTGAAAAACATGTAGAAAATATGGCAGCCTGTCCCCAGGACCACTGATTATTAGTGAGAGACCTCTCCCCACTCATTGTGAGTTTCTGTTTTATTTAGCCAAGGATACAAAAGGGTTTTGGAAGTGGCGATATAGAGCAAGAACAGATGTATCATATCTTCATCCAACTTTGCTTGGCTCACAAAGTTCTTGCCAGGAAGGCAGGACTGCTGGTGACACTGTCTACCAAAGATAGGGCTTACAGATCCAAGAGGCTGAAATTTATGTGGCATTATGTTTTGTGTCTATTTGGGGTTCATATTACACTTTTATTTTTGTGCTTCATGCTTCCACTGAAGGGTATATTAACAAATTAAACTTTCTGGATCTAAGCTGTGCATCAACGAGGCTACATCTTTACCAGGTGATGTCAGTGCCCAGGTAGCCAGAATACTCCTCTGTCTTGGGCTGTGTCTTGGAAGGCCCCCCTCCCACACACAAATAGACATCCTTCATTGGGAGATATTATATATACTATCAACATTATAATTAAGGGGGGAAATGTTATACAACTGCAAAAGAGTTGTTAGTGATGTAAGGAAAAAATATGTTAATTGAAAAAAGCAGGACATGGGGCGCCTGGGTGGCTCAGTTGGTTAAGCGTCTGACTTTGGCTCAGGTCATGAGCTCACGGTTCGTGAGTTTGAGCCCCACATTGGGCTCTGTGCTGACATCCCACAGCCTGGAGCCTGCTTTGGATTCTGTATCTTGCTCTGTCTCTGCCCCTCCCTTGCTTGTGCTCTATCTCTGTCTCTCAAAAATAAAAAAAATTTTAGTTAAAAAAAAGAAAAAAGCATGACAAATTTTATATACAACATGATCTCAACTTTGTAAAAATGCAAAGATAAAAAAGAGAAATGCATATAGTAAATTTTAATCACTGTTTTTATTTTGTTTTTAATTTCTGTATTTTACCAAGTTTTCTTGTTGGCCCACTTTAAAAAATCTGAACTATTTAAATTAGCTTAAATAAAACTTTCATAGGTATCATTATACTTTAAAATTTTTAACCCAACTACAGTATATAAACATTTCATCTCATGAGTTTATTGTGAGGAGAGTGATGTTTTCTTTGGATGTGGTACCTTACCAATTTCCTGCTCACAGCCATGTAGATAAATATGTGGATTTAAATAAGCAGGTCAAGTAACTAGTACTAGTCTTCTGGTACAAGTAAATTCCTATCACATAAAGTCTTCTGTGTAAGAAGCTGCTTCCATACCTTTCAGGGGGCTTAAACTAGTAGTACTGATCACAGCACACAAATGCTCGCACGCAAAACGCCCCACCAGCATCCCGCTAGGCACTCTCTGTAACTGTTGTTCTAGGCTTTGTTGCAGTGACGGCCCATTCATGTTTTATTTGTTGTTTATGGAAGAACCACCCATTTTTTAAAATAGGAGACTGTGGGCGTACACAAGCTCTTTTTTATTTTCATTTATGTAAATTAAAACTAATTTTGCTTTTGAAGACGGGCAAACTCTCTTGAGATATGTAGAACTTTTGAAGACATTATTCTTTAAAAAGTATCTGATTCTGTGCTTTATACAGAACATGATTTTGAAAAATAAAGAGAGGCAAGCAATTAATGCTTCTGTTGTTCAGCTAATAGTAATCACCCTTTACCAAAGAAACTAACTGCCTCGGTGCCTTCTCTCTCTTTTTGCCAAACCTCTGTCCATTCAGTGGACACTTACTGAACATCTTCTGTGTGCCAGGTATTCTGCCCGATGCTGGGGAAACAGAAAAGAAAGTCGTACTCTGCTGTGCAGGAACTTAGGTGCTAGTACTTGTACAACAGTAGCAACACATGAGACAAATCTATGATGGAAACAAGGGCTTTTCACTCAGCCCAAGAGGCTGGAAGAATGGGAAAGCCTCCTTATGAGAGCATGATGTCCAGAGCTTGAAGAGCAAGAAGTAAGGAAAGAGAGGTAATTCAGGTGAAGAGGGTCAAGTGGGTATTCTGAGGAGAAAATCAAGAAAAGTGTACGAAACAGCAGTTACAACCAATGGGAGAGAGAACACACTACTTTACAGGATTGCTCGTCATTGTTGACTGCTGTTTTGATGACGGGGATTCAGAATTTAGGTGACACCAATCTGCACAGTATGTATAATTTTTCTCCATCATCACTCACTTGTGTGGGTACAAACATGGAGGAGAAGGGAAGGTGATTGGGTTTACCAGGGTTGGTTTTTGCCAACCAAGTGGGTGCAATACAGAGCGAGAAAGCCTAGGGAGGGGGTAATATTTGCAAGGGTGATTGTAATAACAAACTGTGGACTCTAAGATGGAAAAGGTGAGATGTGGAGGTAGGACGGGGCTGATGGAGAAGGAGAAATGTTGACAGGTCAGTGGACTTTTGAGGCCTCTCACTAAGGCCACAGGATGGTTACTCTGGGGATTCCTGAAGAAGTAGTTGGAGAAATGCATTGTTTGTGTGTGTGATTTTGGAAGTGGTGCAATTTCCAGTGGTGAAGTGATTCAAGATATAACCTTGGAAGTGATGTATGGCAGAAGCAGAGTGAAGGAAAGGGTCTTTGAGGAGGCAAAGTCACTGAGAGGTCAGAGTGTTAGGTGGATTGCCTG